>NC_069072.1:57217241-62217241 GCF_025698485.1 Gossypium arboreum
CACATGAGTCCTTTTCTTTCAATTCACAATCAAATTAACTAAATCAAAGAATTCAAAATTCACACATGTATTTTCACATATTCTAGACAATAAATATTACGTTTGAACATGTCGGTGACTTCGGTTTAGCGGTCTCAAACCACTTCGACTAGGGTTAAATTAAGGATGTCACAACTCTCCCCACTTAAGAAATTTTCGTCCCGAAAATCTTACGAGTAAATAGGCTCGGGTATCGCTCTTTCATAGAGTCCTCAAGTTCCCAAGTGGCTTCTTCCATCCCGTGTTTATGCCACAACACCTTCACTAATGGAAATTTCTTGTTTCAGTAGCTCTTTTACTTCACGCATCGAATGCGAACGGCTCTTCTTCATAGCTCAAATTAGGTGAACCTCGACCTCGGATGGAGTAATTACGTGTTTCGGGTCAGACCTATATCGTCAAGCATCGAAACATGGAAAACGTTGTGAATCTTTTCGAGCTCGGGGTAAAATTAATCGATACGCCATGGCCCAACTCGTTCAGATACTTCAGTATGGACCGATGAACCTCGGACTCAATTTGCCCTTACGGCCAAATCTAAGCACCTTCTTCGGTGAAACTTTGAGAAAGACCTTGTCTCCAACCCGATATTCAACATCTTTTCTTTTCAAATCCGCATACGACTTTTGGCGATCCAAGGCGACTTTCAAACTTTCACGAATTACTCGAACTTTTGCTCGGCATCCTTAACCAAATCAACCTCAAGAATTTACCTTCACTAAGTTCACCAGAATAATGGGAGTACGGCATTTACGGATCGTATAAAGCCTCGTAAGGCGCCATCTTAATACTTGATTGAAAGCTATTGTTGTGGCGAATTCAATCAAAGGTAAATACCATTCCATGAACCACTAAACTCAAGGATGCAACATCTCAACATATCCTCGAGTATTTGAATTATCCGTTCGGATTGACCATCGGTTTGGGGATGAAAAGCGGTGCTAAAATGCGACTTGGTACCCAAAGCATCTTGCAATTTCTTCCAAAATCGCGACGTAAATCTTGGGTCTCTATCCGACCACGATAGAAATAGGCACCCGTGTAATCTCACAACTGGGAAGCGTACAATTGGCTAGTTTGTCCATTGAAAAAATCCGTGCGTCTGGGGATAAAGTGAGCCGACTTAGTTAGTCTATCGACAACGACCCAAATCGCATCCTTCTTACTCGCGACAATGGCGGTCCGGATACAAAGTCCATTGTGACTCGATCCCATTTCCATTCGGGTATCATGATCGGTGAAGTAATCCCGATGGCACTTGATGTTCGCTTTCACTTGTTGACATATCGGACACCTTGAAACAAATTGAAATGTCTCGTTTCATACGGGCCACCAAAATTGGCGTTTGGTCATTGTACATTTTAGTACTACCGGGTGGATTGACATTCGACTACAATGGGCTTCATTTAGAATTATCGAAATAAGTTCGAATTCTTTGGAACACACAGACGACTTCAACCTCAAACAATCGTCATCATGTGTTTGAAACTCGATTCCTTGTTCGAACACACTCGGCCGTTTTGCAAGCAACTCCTCATCAACTTTCTCGAGCTTCCGAATTTGATGAGCCAACAATGGTTTGGCCTTTAATTGGCTACTAACACATTGTCGGGTAGAATAGACAAGTGTACATTCATCGTCAGAATAAAACAAGTGATTTCCGACTTAAGGCATCCGCAACCACATTGGCCTTTCCCGGGTGATAATCAATAACGAGTTCATAATCTTTTAACAACTCGAGCCATCGTCTTCAACTCAAATATTTGATCAATTAAAGGGAGCCTCGGTGTTTTCAAAGATAGATTTGAGGTCGGGGTACTATCAGTTGAGGGTCCGAGAATCGGACATACCCAAAACCGCTTTTAGAACAAGGTACGGTCACTACGAATTCTTGGTGATGCCGTTTGGGCTCACTAATGCCCCTGCGGTGTTTATGGATTTAATGAATCGAATTTTCAGGCCATACTTGGATCGGTTCGTAGTTGTATTTATCGATGACATTTTGGTCTATTCGAAGATGGCCGAACATCTTTGAACACACGAGGCTAGTGTTGCAAATCTTACGAGATAAGCGATTATACGCAAAGTTCAAGAATGTGAATTTTTGTTGAAAGAGGTTAGCTTTTTGGGGCACGTGGTGTCAGATCGGTGTCGAGGTGGACTGAACAAAATTTCGCCATAGTCAATTGAAACCTCCAAGGAATGTTACCGGGTTAGGAGCTTTTTGGGGCTTGCGGTTACTATTACCGACGGTTTGTGAAAGGATTCTCGATGATAGCCACACCCATGACAAAGCGCTTTGAAAGATGTCAAATTTGAATGGACGGAAAAGTGTCGAAAAGTTTCGACCAATTGAAAACCCATTTGACGAAAAGCTCGGTTCTAGTACAAACCTAATCGGCAAAGAGTTTGTCATCTATAGTGATGCCTCCCTACTTGGGTTAGGTTGCGTATTGATGCAAGAAGGTCGAGTTGTGGCCTATCGTCGAGACAATTAAAGCCACATGAGAAAAATTATCCAACCCATGACCTCGAATTGGTCGCCATCGATTCGCTTTAAAGATATGGCGACATTACTTATTTGGTGAGAAGTGCCAAGTGTATTCGGATCACAAAAGTCTCAAATATTTGATGACTCAAAGATACTTAAATCTGCGACAAAGACGATGGCTCAAGTTGTTAAAAGATTATGAACTCGTTATTGATTATCACCCGGGAAAGGCCAATGTGGTTGCGGATGCCTTAAGTCGGAAATCACTTTTTGCTTCTGAGTGATGAATGTACACTTGTCTATTCTACCCGACAATGTGTTAGTAGCCGAATTAAAGGCCAAACCATTGTTGGCTCATCAAATTCGGGAAGCTCGAGAAAGTTGATGAGGAGTTGCTTGCAAAACGGGTGAGTGTGTTTCAACAAGGAATCGAGTTTCAAATTGATGATGACGATTGTTTGAGGTTGAAGTCGTCTGTGTGTTCCAAAGAATTGAACTTATTTCGATAATTCTAAATGAAGCCCATTGTAGTCGAATGTCAATCCACCGGGTAGTACTAAAATGTACAATGACCAAACGCCAATTTTGGTGGCCGGTGTATGAAACGAGACATTTCGAATTTGTTTCAAGGTGTCCGATATGTCAACAAGTGAAAGCGGAACATCAAGTGCCATCGGGATTACTTGACCGATCATGATACCCGAATGGAAATGGGATCGAGTCACAATGGACTTTGTATCCGGACCGCCATTGTCATGAGTAAGAAGGATGCGATTTGGGTCGTTGTCGATAGACTAACTAAGTCGGCTCACTTTATCCCCAGACGCACGGATTTTTTCAATGGACAAACTAGCCGAATTGTACGTTCCCAGTTGTGAGATTACACGGGTGCCTATTTCTATCGTGTCGGATAGAGACCCAAGATTTACGTCGCGATTTTGGAAGAAATTGCAAGATGCTTTGGGTACCAAGTCGCATTTTAGCACCGCTTTTCATCCCCAAACCGATGGTCAATCCGAACGGATAATTCAAATACTCGAGGATATGTTGAGATGTTGCATCCTTGAGTTTAGTGGTTCATGGAACGGTATTTACCTTTGATTGAATTCGCCTACAACAATAGCTTTCAATCAAGTATTAAGATGGCGCTTTACGAGGCTTTATACGGTCGTAAATGCCGTACCCCATTATTCTGGTGAACTTAGTGAAGGTAAATTCTTGAGGTTGATTTGGTTAAGGATGCCGAGCAAAAGTTCGAGTAATTCGTGAAAGTTTGAAAGTCGCTTCGGATCGCCAAAAGTCGATGCGGATTTGAAAAGAAAAGATGTTGAATATCGTGTTGGAGACAAGGTCTTTCTCAAAGTTTCACCCGGAAGAAGGTGCTTAGATTTGGCCGTAAGGGCAAATTGAGTCCGAGGTTCATCGATCCATATGAAGTATCCGAACGAGTTGGGCGATGGCGTATCGATTAATTTTACCCCCGAGCTCGAAAAGATTCACAACGTTTTCCATGTTTCGATGCTTGACGATATAGGTCGACCCGACACGTAATTACTCCATCCGAGGTCGAGGTTCACCTAATTTGAGCTATGAAGAAGAGCGGTTCGCATTCGATGCGTGAAGTAAAAGAGCTACTGAAACAAGAAAATTCCATTAGTGAAGGTGTTGTGGCATAAACATGGGATGGAAGAAGCCACTTGGGAACTTGAGGACTCTATGAAAGAGCGATACCGAGCCTATTTACAGTAAGATTTTCGGGACGAAAATTTCTTAAGTGGGGAGAGTTGTGACATCCCTAATTTAACCCTAGTCGGGAAGTGGTTTGGGACCGCTAAACCGAGTCACCGACATGTTCAAACGTAATATTTATTGTCTAGAATATGTGAAAATACATGTGTGAATTTTGAATTCTTTGATTTAGTTAATTTGATTGTGAATTGAAAGAAAAGGACTCATGTGAAGGGATTTAAATATATGTGGCTATTTTAAGAGGTTAATAAAGAATGAAGTAAAATAAATGGAGTTGCATGTCAAATACTCCATTTATTTTGGATAAGTGGTTGACCATGACAAGTTATGGGCAAGGGGAAACATGTTTCAAACATGTCTAGCTAATGGATTATGTAAGGAGGAATAAAAAAAGAAGCATGGGAAATAAACTAATGAAAAATTAAAGGAAGAAAACAAAGAAAAAAAATGTGTCCATCATTCTCATGCATGATGAGAAAAAAAAAAGGGGAGAAGGAAAAGGCTTCATACTTTGGTTCTTCTTAGCCGTGTAGAAGAGGAAAAGAGGAAGAAATTCAGCCACCTTGAGCTGGAAATTAAGGTAAGAATTCAAGTTAGCTCTTTAAATCTTAGCATGGTTTTAAGCTAGATTCTAAGCCCTTATTTAGCCATGCCGAAATCTTTGAAAAATTATGGTGATATGAACGTTCGGCCATGGTAGATGTTAAAGAAGATGGTGGAAATGTTGTACACATTTGATTAGTAAGTTAGATGGATGAAATTTGAACTAGTTATCAAGTTCTTTAGGTAACCCATGTTGAAATCTTGGTTTTGAATAAGTGAGTTTTTCGCTAGGGTAACTAACAAGGGTGATGATTGTTGTTTCATGCTAAATCTAGATGAACAATAGTTTAAGAGGAGCATTCGCCATGATATGAGATTGTGATGTTAGTGCGAATATGAAGATGATGAACTTGAATAAGAAATATTTGGCTAGCATGATAAGTATGGATTATCAAGTAGTTGAGATAATTGATGAGTGAAGTGGCTAATGGGGACTCTTAATGAAATTATGCTAAGGCGAATGTATCAAATGCTAAATGTGCTTATATGTGTGTGTGTGTGTCATTAGTAGCTAATGGCATTGGCATTGTTTAACTAAAATTAGAAATGAATGCTTGAAAGTTAAATATGGTCGCCCTAGTGACCAAATGCGTTAAAAGCTAATATATGGACAAATGATACGAATAAATTGACCTTTGAAATGTATATGGTTGCCGTGTGTATGTGTCGATTGAGAAGTAAATTTGTTTGATTTAGCTCAAGATCTTAAAGGAGAGGCGTCCAACAAGGGAAATCGAAGGTCATCGAGTAGCCGACTTGGAACTATTTTACCTAACACAAGGTAAGTCATTAAGCATATATTTGGTGTTGATTTAAATGATCATAATATATATGCAATTGTGTTTAATGAATTGATGTGTAAATGAAAATGTATGTGTATGGAATGATGCCATTGTTGAATGTATAAAGGCAGCAAAATGCATAAGGTATTGGTCACGGCACTAAGTGTGCGGGTATAAATGGACACGGTGACAAGATTGGCACTAAGTGTGCGGGTTTAAAATTGTACAGCACTAAGTGTGCGAGTTTGATTCTATAGCACTAAGTGTGCGAGCTGAAAATATATAGCACTAAGTGTGCGGATTCACTATATGCTCTTGTATTACAATTGGCACTGAGTGTGCGACATTATCGAGTTAATCCGGACAGCTTAATCGGGTAAGTACCTCGAGCTCATGACGAATAGAGAATACGTTCATGCTTGGGGTTGAATTTGGTAAGCCTTAAATCTATGTGATGATTGAAATTGTATGGTTGTGCTGGAAAATGAGTTAATGTGTAAAATGTTTCGATTATCTTGTTGTGTAGAATATGAAATGTGGATGTATGACTTGGTGCGAGATTGGACCGAAAGGTCCGAGGTATTATGGTATAGACTCGATATGGACGAGTACCTAGCCTCATTTGTTGTACATGTAGTAGTAACTTTATCGGTGGATTAATGAATGCTTATGACTTACTGAGTTGTAAACTCACTCGGTGTTTTTCTTGTCACCCATTTTAGGTCTCTCGGACTCGTATTGTTTTGCGTGATCGGGCCGTCGTTGGAGTCATCACACCGGCTGAAATCTTGTGGTATTGTTTTTGTTGTTGAAGAACATTTGGCATGTATAGGCTATTTTGTTTTGTCGAATTGTGGGTTGTAAACTTTAAGCCATGTGAAAATGGCCTATGTGGTCATCGAGTGGGATGCTTGAACCTATAGCCACGAGTCTTAGAAACTCTAATTTCGATATGGTGCCCATAATTTGTGTCATGTATGATGGATGATTAAGGCCAAGGAAAGATTCATGAAATTGGCATAGTCTACTGCAGTAACTGTTGCGGACAGCAGCAGTGAGATGAGATTGAAAAATCACTAAAAATAGTAGAAGTAGAATTAAATAGTGAGTAAATTATGAAATTGCACCTTGATGAATCTATTTTTATATGGACGAAACGAAATGACCATATGAGCAGTGTATTGAGAGATATTAAAGTTCTCGTGAGACAGGGCCAGAACGGTTTCTGGGACCCCTGTCGCGAATTTGAAAATTTTCCATAAATTATCCAGAAAGAATTATGAGTCATGCCTTATATGTACAGATTCCATTTTGAGTCTAGTTTCATTAGAAACAAACGGCACCAGTATTAAAGCCCTGTACAGAGAGATATCCAAGTTGTAACGCACGAAGGTCAGAGCAGTCGATCCCTGTAATATGGGTGACTTTAACTAATAAACTGTACCAATTGACCCAACCAAAAATTCTAAAAATAAATCCATGGATGGGTATATGAGTCTAAATTTAGGGAAAATTTACGAAACCAGTTTCCGAGTTTTGAAACTCGAGATATGATTTTTAAGGTGACGGTGAGGCAGTTTTCCAGCCTGACTGGTAATGTCAAATTAGTTGGTATCTTGAGAGGATTTGGCCGTTAACCTCTCGTGTCCGACACCGGCGTCGGTCACGAGTTAGGGGTGTTACAATGCAACCTATCCCAAAACCATCCAGCACACCACCCGTACCAACCAGCACACCAAAATCGCAGCAAAGCTGCCAAGAATATCGAATACAACAGAGTCGCCAAGATGCAGATAAGTGTGGCAAGCCACCAATAATAGCATAGGTGACGTAGTCACCAGTACAGTACTTCCTCCATATCATAACCCACCCCATGCAGATGTCGTGTCATAAATAATATGTGCAAGCAGTATATCATACTCATAACCAGTCATCCAAATGTCATTCACCCACTAGATAACTTACCGCTAGCATTATAAAGGTCATCTCGTGAATTAGGGGTATAATAGTAATTTTTACCCCTTAGGGGTATTTCGGTCATTTAAATAATTTTGGGATCTCAGTACCGATAACGACCCTTTAGAAGGTCTACAGTCGTCACGAACGGCTCAGATGACCCATGTGACTAAAACAGTGCATATAGGCCTAAGGCCCACAACTCGGCCCAATGACCCATTAACGGCCCGAGCCCACGAGAGCGCTCGCGGTGGCCTCAACATCGATCGCCCAAAGCTTGTGCCTCGAATTGCCTTGCAAGCATTCGCGCGCTCGCGAGATTGCAAATGCCGACTTTTCGGCTTTTCGGCTTTTGCCGAACTGTAGTAAAGTAGGAGTGTGAATGCACACCTTTCGGCTTTTGATCAGTAGCAGGAATGGCGTACAGTTACACACCTTTCTGGAGAGAAACTCCTCGAACTTTGCGCACCCAACCTAAAACCATGATAGTGATCCCTTATCAGTTCTCAAACATTTGAGCTAGCCAGCCCACTATACACTCATAAATCTCATCAATGCATAACGCTTACCTTGATATCCCAAGTAGGTTTCAAATCTCTTCAACCTCCAACCACACCCTCCTGATGGCCATACGCTGCATTAAAATTCACTTGTTACATAACCTTAATATAAACCACTAAACCACATAAGCCTCTTACCGAAACGAAGACTAGAAGAGGAGGGCAGCAGTATTTGGCCAAACCCCAACAACCACCACTGTCTAGCGCACAAAGCCAAGAACACACCCCTAGCGAAACCGATAAAAGAAAGGGGTTAAAGAAAGGAGTCTAACATAATATGAAAAGAGAAGGAGAAGTGGCATAGCCATAGCTGAAAATGATAATAAAGTTCGGCTCTTGAGAGGGATTCAGCGACCCAAGAAGAGACTTACCTTAGATCACCAGGGAGAGCTTCGGCTAGATAGAAGAATAATCGGCTAGCTCAAAGAACCAACCAACTAAGTCAGAGGGAGGAGAACCAAGGAAGTTCGGCTAATACCCCAAGACAGGAGACGCACTTAAGAATGAGTAGAGAAAGAAACAATTCAAGAAGATGTTCGACTTGAGGAAAAGAGTGGGTTATTCGGCCAAAATAAAATGAAATGAAACAAGAAAAGAAGAAAATGAATTCGGCACAAGAGGAAAAGGTACCCCGAAATGGACCAAAAGAACCAAAAGATGCACAAAATCCCGAGGATGGAACAAAAAGAGATTTCAGCTTCTCCCCTAAAAACCCAAAATGCCGCAAATGCGAGAGTACTCTTCCTTTAGCTGAATTTGCTCAAGCAAGATGCCCATTTTGGCAACAACACTCCTCCCCTCCAACTCCTAGAAAATCGCCACAAATCACTCCCCTTATCTCTCCCTAATCCTCTCCCAACAACCAAGACCAGTTCAAACTTCCACCAGCAGAGTTCGAATTCACTACAAACTCCTGCAGTCCTAAGCAGCAAAATTAACATTCATTGCCTTCCATGGGATTCGAACCCCTGCCCTCCTACTGCCAAACCACGCCACATGCCACCAAGCCAAAAGGCTTTTTGTGCTAACTTTCTGGCACCATTATTTATCAAACCTAAGCACCAGTGCTCAGGTTCTTTCAAAGGAAAAATAAAAAAAATGCTGTAAAAGCCGAAGCCTGAATCTAGGACTACTCAGACATCCCCAAACACACTTAAATCAACTAATCATTTAAGCAAACATGGAATTTATGCAACGCCAAGAAAAAATTATAGACCTCATACTTTTGGGACATCACAATTCTACCCCCTTAAAGAAATTTAGGCCTCAAAATTTTCCTGGTTAAAAAAAATGAGGGTACTGATGCCGTATCGTCTCTTGTGGTTCCCAAGTGCCCTTTTCCGCTCCGTGATTGTGCCACAGCACTTTGACCAGTGGAACAAACTTCTTTCTCAATACTTTAACACCACGCTGCAATATTCGTACAGGTTCTTCCTTGATGGTTAAATTAGGCCTAACTTCAATTTCTTCAACCGACACAACGTGTGAGGGATCAGATCGGTACTGCCTAAGCATGGAAACGTGAAAACACGTCATGAATTCTTTCCAACTCCAGAGGCAACTCAAGTTGATAAGCAACCGGTCCTACATGCCTAAGTATCCGATAAGGCCTAATAAATCTAGGGCTCAGCTTGCCCTTTCGTCCAAACCTCATAATTTTCTTCCACGGTGATACCTTAAGAAAAGCATAATCCCCCATAGAGTATTCGATCTCTTTACGCTTCAAGTCTGCATAGGACTTCTGCCTATCAAATGTTTCTTTCAATCGACCTCGAATCAAATTTACCTTATCCTTTGTATCAGCAATTAGCTCCGTCCCTAGAATTCGTCGCTCACCTAGTTCAGTCCAACAAGTAGGAGTACGACACCTACGACCATATAACGCTTCGTATAGTGCCATTCGAATACTGGACTAGTAGCTGTTGTTATATGCAAACTCCGCCAACAGTAAATAATCCTCCCAGCTACCCCTGAAATCCAATACACAACTTCTTAACATATCTTCCAATATCTGAATTACTCTCTTAGATTGTCCATCCGTCTAAGGATGAAACGCAGTACTGAAATCCAATCATGTGCCCAAAGCCTCATGTAATTTCTTCCAGAATCGAGATGTGAACCTAGGATCCCTGTCAGATATGATAGAAACCGGCACACCATGCAGTCTTACAATCTTAGCCATGTAACACCCCGTACCCGAGACCGTCGCCGGAGTCGGACACGACGAGTTAACGGGCTTAATCCACTTACTTGCACAGTTCATTTTAAAAATTTCCAGACAGCCGGCTAACTGTGTCACTGTCACCTTAAAAATCATATCTTGAGTTCCACAACTCGAAAATCAGTTTCGTGATTTTTCCCTGAAACTAGACTCATATATGAATCTACAAATTATTTTCTAGAATTTTTGGTCGGGCCAATTAGTACAGTTTATTAGTTAAAGTCCCCCATGTTACAGGGATCGACTACACTGACCTTTGTTCATTACGACTTGGATATCTCCCTGTGCAGGGCTTCAATACTGATGCCGTTTGTTTCTACAGAAACTAGACTCAAAAAGGAATCTGTACATATATGGCATGACTTCTAATTATCTCTGGTCAATTTATAATGAATTTCCAAATTCGGAACAGGGACTCCAGAAGCCGTTCTGGCCCTGTCTCACGAAAACTTAAATATCTCTTAACATACTGTTCATATGATTGTTTCGTTACTTTCCTATGAAAATAGACTCGTCAAGGTTTGTTTACATAATTTATTCACTATTTAATTCCATTCCTACTATTTTTAGTGATTTTTCACATCCACGTCACTGCAGCTGTCAGCATCTGTCTTTAAGGTAGGCTTTACCTATTTCATAGTTTCCATGATTCAACTAGCCCTTTAACATAAATAGCACAAAATATGATCATGATTAACCATCCCAATGGCTAATCATTTCCAAACATTTCCATACCTCTTAATGAAAAAAATACAATGATTAAAATACCATGCCCAAAGTATACTTAAGCCATTTTCGCATGGCTATCCAAATTTACACAAAACCGAAAGGTACATGACCTACAACAAAAGGGTAGTCCTATACATGCCATTTCAAAGTCCAACCAAAAATATACCGAAAGGAGCTTTGATAGTGTGGGCGACTTCGACTTCAAAATCCCGAGTCCGATAGCTGAAGAACCAAAATCTATAAAACAGAGAATCAAAGAAACGGAGTAAGCATTTAATGCTTAGTAAGTTGAGTTATGAATTTAGACACAACCAAAGTATAGCATTCATGTAGCTAAACAGATAATTTCATATGCACAAATTCTCAATATCATACTTACTTCACATTACCAACCCTTATATTCATACACAAAGATCAACTTAGCTAAAGGCGGTAGCTCATTTATCAACCGGCGAATACTTATTTGTAAGGGCTCAACTAATTCAAAGCACATATGAAACATACCTCATTGTTGGGATTTCAAGCGTATTAACTGAAATTTTTACAGCAAGATCATTCATTTCGAATCACGTACCTTCAAGTTTAACGGATATAGCTACTCGCTCAAATGCCTTCGTGACATAGCCGGTTATAGCAACTCGCACAAATGCCTTGGGACCTAACCCGGATTTAGTAACTCGCACCCATGCCTTTGGGCTTAGCCCGGATTAGTAACTCGCACAAAGGCCTTCGGATCTTAGTCCGGATATAGTCACTTAGCACAAAATCCCGGGACTTAGCCGGATATCATTCAATAACCAAGCACATATATCAATAAATCATGACACATCCGTATTTCATTTTCATTACCAAAGCTCAAACACAAGACACCTATCACATTTACAAATTTCGCTCAATAGCCACATACAAAGAGCATGATTTTGATTTACTTAAGACATAATCTAATCGAATCATAACCTAAGTTCCATTACTCAAAACTTACCTCGGATGTTGTCGAACGATTTCGATGGCTATTCGACCACTTTTTCCTTCCCTTTATCGGATTTAGTTCCCCTTTGCTCTTGAGCTTAAATTGACAAATAAATTGATTTAATCATTTGAGTATCAAAAAGAGGAACTCAAGGTGCTTAGCCCATATATATTCATTAGACATTAAAGTCACATAAGTACGAAATCATGAATCTAACTCAACACAATAGTCCACACTCTCTTTTAGCCGATTATCTAAGCCAAGATAAGGCATCAATATGCTTGCCTCTAACCGAATACATGCACACCAATCCACCTCATGTGGCCGAATATGCATGTCTATGTTGAGGCCAATTATATACTTAATACCACACATAAATGGCATACATTTTAGTAGCTAATGCATTACATATTGTAACTCAATACGCATCAATCATTTACTTCCTAATCGAAACATCATCATATGTAAATATATACCTTGAGATAGTATATATGTCATACCAATACATCATGTGCAAACATATATATATATGTGCAAGAGCCGAATCACAAGTTGATCATAACCAAATATAAACATATATCCAAAACACAAATCTTACCTATCATGCAATAAGCATAAACCATGTTTATGGATATACCATGGCCGATACTTCCAACAACACCAAATAAAAATATACTTCATGGATCTAGGGTAGACCCAAGAAAGGAACTCATAATCATCAAGATGTAAACAAACTACCATTGTTCATCTAGATTTAGCATGAAACACAACCATCACCCTTATTAATCTCCATAGCCGAAAACCTTACTTATTCCAAAATCACAATTTCAACATGGGTTACCAACAATAACTTGATATCTCACTCAAAATCAACTAGGATTTCAAGAACTAGTATCAACTTCCTTACCTTAATATCGACCTAAGATGACCGATTGCTTCACTCCTTTCTTCCTCCTCTCAAATCGGCCAAGAATAACCAAAGAACACAACTTGTTTTCTTTCTTCCTTAGAATTTTCAGCCAAAAGAAGTGAAAAATGATGGACACTTTTTTTTTTCTTCTTTCCCTCAACTCACGGCAATGGGGGGGGAACACTCACACCATTCTTTTTTTTTTTCCATTTCTTTATTACCCATACTCCTTATTTTATTCTTCCTAACATACACCATTGTCACAACATGTTTTATGACATGTTTTGCCCATCACCCTTTGTCATGGCCGGCCACTAGCAAATAAAAAGTGGAAAATTGACATGCAAGTCCACCCCTTTGATTACATGCACTAATAGATCCTTATAGATTTACCTATTACATTTCAAAAGTGTCACACATAAGTCCTATCGACTAATTTCACATGCAATTTACTAAATCGAAGCTTAAAACTTTCACACATTCATAATCACATATTTTAGACAATAGATATCATATTCAAATAATTTGGTGACTCGGTTTAGCGGTCCCAAAACCGCTTTCCGACTAGGGTCACTTTAGGGCTGTCACAAGCCACATATAACTTGGCCAACTTCTACAATGAATAATCAGTGCGGACTGGTATAAAATGAGCAGTTTTGGTCAGTCGGTCTACAATCACCCAAACTGAATCCTTCTTAGAAGGTGTCAAGGGTAACCCACTAACAAAATCCATGGTCACCCTCTCCCACTTCCAGGGTGGGATTTGAACTTGCTGCAGTAACCCAGAAGGTAACTGATGCTCAGCCTTAACCTGCTGGCACGTCAAGCACTTACTTACATAATTGGTAACTTCACGTTTTAACCCAGGCCACTAGTACAACTCACGAAGATCATGATATAGCTTGTTCCCACCAGGATGCATGGCATAAGGACTACCATGCGCCTCACGTAGAATAGACTGCCTCAGACCAGAATCACTCGGTATGCACACTCTGCCACGAAAACATAACACCCCTTCCCCATTTAGTCCAAAATCTGAAGTCTCACCTTTTTCCACTTGCTGAAAATGAGGAACTAACAACCCATCCAACAACTGTTTCTGCTTAATTTGATCAGTCCAAGATGGTCTCACTTGCAGTTCAGCTAACAAGCTACCATCATCGAACAAGCTGAGGCGAGCAAACATTGCTCTTAAATCAGAGACAACTCTACGGCTCAGTGCGTCAGCTACCACATTTGCCTTTCCTAGGTGGTATTCAATTAACCAGTCGTAATCTTTAAGCAACTCAACCCATCTTCGTTGTCTAAGATTCAACTCCTTCTGAGTAAAGAGATACTTGAGGCTTTTATGATCCGCAAAAATAATCATTCTTTCCCCATATAAATAATGCCTCCAAATTTTTAGTGCAAACACCACTGCCGGCAACTCCAAATCATGAGTGGGATAATTTTCCTCGTGAGGTTTAAGCTGTCGTGATGCATAAGCAACCAACTTCCCTTCCTGCATCAATACACAACCTAAACCAACGTGTGATGCATCACTGTAAATAGAAAATTCCTTCCCAGACTCCGGCTGAAACAAACTAGGAGCCTCAGTTAAAACTTTCTTCAACTTCTCAAAACTCTCTTCCTGCTTATCCGACCAAACAAACGGCACCCCTTTACGCAACAATTTAGTCAAAGGTGCGGCTATCACCGAAAACACTTCCACAAAGCGTCTATAATACCCAGCTAAACCCAAAAAACTTCGAATCTCAGATACAGTCTTTGGTGGTTTCCAACCCAAAACAGCTTCAATTTTTCGAGGGTCGACCCTAATCCCCTTGGCAGACACCACATGACCCAGAAATGTCACCTCTCGCAACCAAAACTCACACTTACTGAATTTTGCATACAACTGCCTCTGTCTCAAAATTTGAAGAACAATCCGCAAATGTTCGTCATGCTCCTCCTCGATTTTCGAATAAACTAAAATATCGTCTATGAACACTACTACGAACCGATCCAGATAAGGTTGAAATATTCAATTCATCATGTCCATAAAAGCAGCTGGTACATTCGTTAACTCAAACGGCATTACTAGAAACTCGTAGTGACCATAACGAGTCCTAAACACTGTCTTATACACATCAGCTTCCTTAACCTTCAACTGATGGTACCCAGACCGAAGATCTATTTTGGAGAACACAGCAGCTCCTCGCAACTAATCAAATAGATCGTCAATCCTCGGCAAAGGGTACTTGTTCTTGATTGTCAGCTTATTCAGTTGACGATAGTCAATGCACATGCGTAAGGTCCCATCCTCCTTCTTCGCAAACAATACTGGTGCCCTCCAAGGAGACACACTCGGTCGAATGAATCCCCGATCTAACAACTCTTGAATTTGAGCCTTTAACTCCACTAACTCCTTTGGTGCCATCCTGTAAGGGGCGATGGACACTAGAGCTGTTCCTGGTAGAAGCTCAATTCTGAATTCGACCTCACGATCTGGAGGCAAGCCCAGAAGCTCTCCTGGAAAAACATCTGAAAACTCCTTAACAGTTTTAACATCCTCAACAGAGAGACTTTTAATCTCAGAATTGCTAGCATAAGCCAGGAAAGCCTCACAACCCTTGCGAACCAGCTTCTCGGCTCTTAACGCCGTTATCACATTAGACAAAAAATCTATTCGCTCCCCTATTACAATCACCTCCCCATCCTCCAAAGTCCTCAACACCAACCGCTTAGTAGCACAGTCCAACTTCGCACGATGCTTCACTAGCCAATCCATGCCTAAAATAATATCAAATTCCCCGAATGGCAGTTCCATTAAATTTGCAGGAAAAATGACCCCTTGAACTTCCAAAGGCACGTTCTTTAATAACTTATCCACCCTAATCGAATGCCCCAGCGAACTCAACACCATCATTTCACTTGCAATGTTCTCAAACTGAATACCCCACATCTCGGACACAGTGCACGCAACATACGAATACGTAGATCCAACATCAATTAAAGCAACATATGGCAAACTGTATATAAAAAAAGTACCGGTTATGACATCAGGGGCGTCACCATCCTCTCGACGGCAAGCGGCATAAACCAAAGCTGGTTGTCTCACCTCAGTATTACCTGTGCCCCTGCCGAGTGCTCCATATCCTCATCCAAACCCATTTTCATCTCTGGCCTGTCCACGACCTTTCAGTGGCTGACCGCCTCTCCCTGGCTGAACATGACCCTAACATGTAGCTTGCATCTAAGTAGGCCTCTGAGGATAATTCCTAACCTGATGCTCTGTGGACCTACATTTGAAACATGCCCCAATCCTTTTCCAGCACTCACCCAAACGAGATCTGCCACAATCAGCACAGGGCTACGGTCTTTTAGCAACCATAGGATCTCCAGTTCGGATTGGCCCATCAAATCTGACCCTCTTATTAGGTGTACCTGCTGAACCTGAGGACCCAAAATCCCTTTTACCTCTGCCCCTATCTTTCTCCCGATTCTGGCGCTCAGAGCGCTTCACGTCCTCAGAAATCTTTACTTTTTCAACAAGGGCAGCAAAATCCCGCTCCCTCTACGGAGCTATCAAAACTCTCAACTCATCTCGAAGGCCATCCTCAAAATGCACACAGCGTTCGTACTCCGTCGCTACTATCCCACGAGCATAACGACTCAATTACAGAAACTCTACCTCATATGCCGCCACCGTTCTATTTCCTTGGGTCAAGTTTAGAAATTCCTTCCTTCGGGCGTCCACATAACTTGCGCCCACATACTTCCCTTAAGGAAGCCTTAAAGAAATCCCATGTCAAACAGTCAGCTTGTGTACCTTCCCTTACACTGAGCCACTATTGGTACTGCCCCTTTCAATTTCTGCTCCACGGTATAGTCTAGATCATCCAATATCTACTTTGTAGCCTCTAACCAATATTCTGCCACGTTCAGGGCTACTCCAAAAACACCTCTAAAAATCTCCGCCCTATTAGACCGGAGTCACTCAAAAATTGACCCCTAGGGCACTGATCTCGTACCCCAACAACCTTTTTAAGAACTCGCAGTATCGCCTGAGACAGGGCATCATCCCCAACTACTCGATCATGAGATCCGGCCTCATCCATTGGTGAAGTGGTGTCTCCCAAAGAGGGCATGTGACCGATGTCAAGACCTAGCCCCAAAGACCACCCAAAGACCACTACCAAGATACCCCTTCCACGAGTACCTCTAGCGCTCATATCGATATTCACTTTATCTGTATTTAAAAATTTTATGCTATCAGTTTATAGTTTCAGTTTATTAAAAGATATTTTATGATAAAAGATATTTAGAGTTTTGTTTTCGCAGATCGAGGTGCCACTACCAATATCAGTCTTCTACAGTCTCAGTTTACTCTAACCAGAGATTTAATGCTATCATCTATAACAGTTTCCCAGCATCACACTATAACTTAAAACAGTAAATTCTAGCAGAGAACTTACAGATTTGGCGTCGGAGACTCAGTGTGCCACACTTTCAGTAACATTATTTCAAAAGCAAGTCAAGTACCGTTGAAAATTCCAAAACTAAATTTCAGAAGGAAAAACTTTTTTTTAACCCCAATTTTAAATACCCACACCACAGTCGAGTTTTGAAACTTGGCTATGATACCACTAATTGTAACACACCAAACCCGGCCTAGACGTTACGGCCGAATCTGGCGTGTCACATTATATTAATTTTCAAAACTTGATCTTCAAAGTAGAAGTTTGTTACTGAATCTACACCCTTTTATTACTATTTAACTAAAGTTCTCATCAAAACGTTTACCGGTTAGTTTGCCATGGTATATTATATCATTTAGAACCGCGGAAGCATTTAAAAACTCTGTTGTTGGAAGCTCGTGCTCCTTAGGAAAAAAATGCTATTTTGAAAATTCGTGTTTTCCTAGACTAGCAGTTTAGTGAAAGAAATAATAATAGAAATTAAAACATGAAACCCACCAACGGCCTTATTACAAAAATTAAAAGCCCAAAACAAAATCTTAATTGCAATTAAAATGAACAGGAACATAAACAGTAGTGTGGCCGCCACCGAGTCCCTCGCAGCTCCAAACCATCAAGCCTAGGGATTACCCGTACAGTTAGAAACGGGGTGAGTTTACGAAAACTCAGTATGTAACCTCAAAACAATCAAAAAGTGAACAACACAGTATCAGTACAATTTGGGCCATGCCCTATTCAGTATCCATACAATCTGGGCCAAGCCCTTATACAGTAGCAGTACAGTGTAAGATGCAACCCATCCCATAACCATACAGAACACCACCCGTACCAACCAGCACACCTGTAGGGATATCAATCGATCCACCCAACCAGCACACCAAAATCGCAAAGAAAGTCGCCATTAATATCGATGAACGCAACAGAGTCGCCAAGAATGATAAGTGTGGCAAGCCACCAGTAATAGCATATGTGACGTAGTCACCAATACAGTACTTCCTCCATATCATAACCCACCCCATACAGATATCGTGTCATAAATAATATGTGCAAGCAGTATATCATACTCATAGCCAGTCATGCAAATGTCATTCACCCACTAGATAACCTACTGCTAGCATTATAAAGGTCATCTCGTGAATTAGGGGTATAATAATAATTTTTACCCCCTAGGAGTACTTCGGTCATTTAACTGATTTTGGGATCTCAGTACCGACAATGACCGTTTAGAAGGTCTACAGTTGCCACGAACGGCTCAGACAGCCCATGTGACTAAAACAGTGCATATGAGCCTAAGGCCCATAACTCAGCCCAAGTGACCCATTAACGGCCCGAGCCCATGAGAGCGCTCGCGGTGGCCTCAACATCGGTCGCCCAAAGTTTGTGCCTTGAATCGCCTTGCGAGCATTCGCTCGCTCGCGAGATCGCAAATGCTGACTTTTTGGCTTTTTGACTTTTGCCGAACTATAGCAAAGCAGGAGTGTGAATGCACGCCTTTTGGCTTTTAATCAGTAATAGGAATGGCATACAGTTACACACCTTTCTGAAGAGAAACACGTCGAACTTTGCGCACCCAAACTATAACCATGATAGTGATCCCCTGTCAATTCTCAAACATTTGAGTTAGCCACCCCACTATAAACTCATAAATCTCATCAATGCATAACGCTTACCTTGATATCCCAAGTAGGTTTCAAATCTCTTCAACCTCCAATCACACCCTCCTGATGGCAACACGCTGCATTAAAATTCACTTGTTACACAACCTTAATATAAACAACTTAACCACATAATGTAACATCCCGTACCTGAGACCGTTTCCGGAGTCGGACACGAGGGGTTTGCAGACTTAAATCACTTATTTGCACAGTCCATTTTAAATTTGTAGATGAGCTGGCTAACTGCGTCACTGTCACCTTAAAAATCATATCTCAAGTTCCAAAACTCGAAAACAAGTTCCGTAAATTTTTCCTGAAACTATACTCATATGTCCATGCACAAATTGTTTTCTAGAATTTTTGGTTGAGCCAATTACTACAGTTTATTAGTTAAAGTCTCCCCTGTTTCAGGGTTTGACTACACTGACCTTCACGTACTACGACTTGGATATCTCCCTGTACAGGGCTTCAATACTGATGCCGTTTCTTTCTATAGAAACTAGACTCGAAAAGGAATCTATAAATATATGGCATGACTTCTAATTATCTCTGGTTAATTTATAATGAATTTCTAAATTCGGAACAGGGAATCCATAAACTGTTCTGGCCCTGTTTCACGAAAACATAAATATCTCTTAACATATGACTCATATGATCGTTTCGTTTCTTCCATATGAAAGTAGATTCATCAAGGTTCGATTACATAATTTATTCACTATTTAACTCCATTCCTACTATTTTTAGTGATTTTTCAAATTCACACCACTGCTGCTGTCAGCATCTGCCTTTAGGGTAAACTTTACCTATTACACAGTTTCCATGATTCAACTAACCCTTTAGCATATATAGCACAAAGTATGATCGTGATTAACCATTCCAATGGCCAATCATTGCCAAGCATATCCACACCTCTCAATAACCATATACATACAAAATGATTATAACATTATGCTCAAAAATATATATAAGCCATTTTCTCATGGCTATCCAAATTTATACAAAACCGAAGGGTACAAGACCCACAACAAAAAAGGGTAGTCCTATACATGCCATTTAAAAGTTCAACCAAAAGTGTACCAAAAGGGGGTTAGATAGTGTGGACGACTTCGACTCCGACAATCCCGAGTCTGATAGCTGACGAACCAAAATCTATAAAACAGAGATCCAAAGAAACGAGTAAGCATTTAATGCTTAGTAAGTTTCGAGCCATAAAATTTGACACAACTAAAGTGTAACATTCATATGGCTAAACAGATAATTTCATATGCACAAATTCTCAATATCATACTTACTTCACATTACCAACCCTTATATTCATACACAAAAGATCAACTTAGCCAAAGGCCGGTAGCTCATTTATCGACCGAGCGAATACTATTTGTAAGGGATCAACTAAATCAATGCATGTACGAGACATACCTCATTGCTGGTATTTTACGAGCATATTAATTGAAACTATTACAGCAAGGTCGCTCATTCCCAAGCCAAGTACCTTCGGGATTTAACCGGATATAGCTACTCGCTCAATGCCTTCGGGACATAGCCCGGATATAGTAACTCGGACCAATGCCTTCGGGACTTAGCCTGGATATAGTAGCTCGCACAAATGCTTTCGGGACTTAGCCCGGATGTAATAACTCGCACAAATGCCTTCAGGACTTAGCCCGGATATAGTAGCTCACACAAATGCCTTCGGGACTTAGCCTGGAACTAGTCACTAGCGCAAATGCCTTCGGGACTTAGCCCGGTTATCATCCGAATATTCATGCACATATCAATAAATCATGACACATTTATATCTCATTTTCATAATTAGAGTTCAAACACAAGTCACGTATTAAGCACTCCCATTTTTGGCTCACTAGCCACATACAAACAGCATGGTTTAGTTTTCTTTATGACACGATCTCTATGCACATACGGCTACCCGTCATACGTATAAACTAATTAACTCATCATATAATTCAAGTACAATCATCATATCACCGTATATTTGTTATGCTCATACATCATGACTTAATCAAATCATAAACTAAGTCTCATTGCTCGAAAACTTACCTCGAATGTTGTCGAACGATTTCGACGGCTATTCGATCACTTTTTCCTTTCCCTTATCCAACTTTGGTCCTCTAAGCTCTTGAGCTAATTCAAACAAATTTAGCTTATTAAAGTCTCATTATGCTAGCTTATGGCCGAATATGACAATGAATTTGATAGGTCATATGGCCACCTTTAGCTCAAATACAAAATGGTCATACGCATTTTTAATCACATTAAGCAATTTAATGCCATTAATCTAACATTTCCTCATGTGCAACTTTATGACCGAATACACATATCATTAACTCAATATCAATTAACTAAGCACTTAAACAAATTCTTTTTAACTATACACACATTCGGCCATGACAAAGACAATTTAGCAAACCTTAAATTCAACTTATAACAATATATATATATTCAATATTCAAAGCATTTAACATCACTCCACCATAATTTTTACATCATGGCTGAATGTTCCTTTGAACCATTTACCCTTACAAGGCATAACTTTCACCATCAAAACTAACAAGCTTATAATCCCATGACCGAAACCTCTAACAACACCAATTGAGAATACTTCATGGGTTTGAGGTAAAACCAAGAAAGAAACTCATAAATATCGAGATATAAGCACTAACATTGTTCATCTAGATTTAGCATGAAACAACATCCATCACCCTTATAATTACCATAGCCGAAAACCTTACTCATTCCAAAATCCAAATCTCAACTTGGGTCACAAAAATAACCTGATATCTCATCAACACAACATCAACACCAAGCAAGAATGATACATCCATGGCCAAGTGTCATCTCCATCACATAGCAAGATTTAGACCATGGGCTAGGTAGAACTCAAGCTAACAACTAAAACATGCATGCATCTCATGGAACATCATCAAACATACCTTAGTCTATCAAACCACCATAGCCGATTTCCTCAAAGCTCTTTTTCCTTCTTTTTCTTTCTTCTATTCGGCCAAGAACAACATGAGAGCTTTTCTCTTTTTTTCTTTTTCTTTCTTCTATTCGGCCAAGAACAACATGAGAGCTTTTTTTTCTTTCTTTTCCTTTTTTCATCATCATTTACCTTCCCATTATTATTTTATTGCCCATACTCCTTATTTTATTTTTTTCTAACATAAACCATTATCACAACATGTTTTATGACATGTTTTGCCCATCACCCTTTGTCATGGCCGGCCACTAGTAATTAAATGGGGGAAATTGACGCAAGTCCACCCTTTGATTACATGCACTAATAGATCCTTATAGATTAACCTATCACATTTCAAAAGTGTCACACATAAGTCCTATCGACTAATTTCACATGTAATTTACTAAATCAAGCTTAAAACTTTCACATTCATAATCACATATTTTAGACAATAAATATCATATTCAAATAATTTGGTGACTCAGTTTAGCGGTCCCAAAACCACTTTCCGACTAGGGTCACTTTAGGGTGTCACAACTCTCCCCACTTAAGAAATTTTCGTCCCCAAAATCTTACCAAGAATAGGTTTGGGTATTGCTCTTTCATAGAGTTCTCGTGTTCCCAAGTAGCTCCTTCCATCCCGTGTTTGAGCCATAACACTTTTACTAAAGGAACCTTTTGTTTCAGAACTCTTTCACTTCACGAGCTAGGATACGAATCGGTTCTTCTTCATAACTCATATTGGCATGAATTTCAACCTCGATGGACTAATTATATGCGATGGATCGATCTATAACGTCAAGCATCGAAACATGAAAGACGTCGTGAATCTTTTCAAGTTCGGGGCAAAATCAATCGACACGTTAATGGACCGACTCTTCTTCGGATATTTCATATGGCTCGATGAACCTCGGACTCAGTTTGCCCTTACGGCCAAATCTGAGTATCTTTTTCCAAGGTGAGACCTTAAGAAACACTTTGTCTCCCACCTGATACTCAATATCTCTTCGTTTTAAATCCACATATGACTTCGACGATCCGATGTCGCCTTCAGACTTTCACGAATTATTTTACTGCTCAAGCATCTTTAATCAAATCCACTCCAAAATTTTACTTTCACCGAGCTCGGTCCAAAACAATGGCGTCAAAGATTTACGCCGCGTACAAAGCCTCGTAAGGTGCCATCTTAATACTTGATTGAAAACTATTATTGTGTTTAATTCAATCAAAGGTAAATCTGCTCCCATGAACCACTAAACTCGAGGATGCAACATCTCAACATATCCTCAAGTATCTAAATTATCCGCTTCGGATTGACCATCGGTTTGTCGATGAAAAGCGGTGCTAAAATGCACTTGGTACCCAAAGCTTCTTGCAATTTCTTCCAAAATCGCGAGGTGAATCTCGGATCTCTATCCAACACAATAGAAATCGGACCCGTGTAATCTCACAATCGAGAAACATACAATTCAGCTAGTTTATCCAATGAAAAATCCGACGACAGGATAAAATGAGCCGACTTAGTCACCTATCAACAACAACCCAAATCGCATCTTTCTTACTTGTCGACAATGGCAACCTGCACACAAAATCCATCGTGACTCGATCCCATTTCCATTCGTATCATGATCGGTCAAGTAAACCAAGAGGGCACTTGATGTTCCGCCTTCACTTGTCGACATACTAAGCACTTCGAGACAAAATCGAAATGTCTCGCTTCATACCATGCCACCAAAATTGACGCCTCGGATCGTTGTACATTTTGTACTCCCGGGTGAATTGACATTCGGCTACAATGAGCTTCGCTCGTAATCATCGAAATGAGTTTCAATCTCTTGGAACACACAACCGACTTCAACCTCAAACAATTGTCATCATCAATTTGAAACTCGATTCCATATTCGAACACATTCAGCCCGCTTTGCAACCAATTCATCATCGAATTTCGAGCTTCACGAATTTGATGAATCAACAATGGTTTGGCCTTTAATTCCGCCACTAACACATTGTCGGATAGAATGCATAAGTGTACATTCATCGTCAGAAGAAAACAAAGGATTTACGACTTAAGGCATCCGCAACCACATTAGCCTTTCCGGGTGATAGTCAATGACAAGCTCATAATCTTTTAACAACTCGAGCCAACGCCTTTGTCGAGATTTAAGTCTCTTTGAGTCATCAAATAATTGAGACTTTTGTGATCCGAAAATACATGGCACTTCTCACCAAATAAGTAATGTCGCCATATTTTCAAAGCGAATACGATGGCAACTAATTCGAGATCATGGGTCGATAATTTTTCTCATGTGGCTTTAATTGTCTCGACGCATCAGCCACAACTCGACCTTCTTGCATCAATACGCAACCCAACCCAAGTAGGGAGGCATCACTATAAATGACAAACTCTTTGCCTGATTCGGGTTGCACTAGAATTGGGGCTTCAGCCAAATAAGTTTTCAGTTGATCAAAACTTTTTCGACATTTTTCCGTCCATTCAACTTAACATCTTTCAAGTAGTTTCGTCATTGGTGTGGCTATCATCGAGAAACCTTTCACAAACCGTCGGTAGTAACCAAGCAAGTCCCAAAAGCTCGAACCTCAAGAATATTTCTGAGGCTTCCAGCTAAGTATGGTTGAAATTTTGCTCGTCAACTCGAATACCCAATGCGGATACCACATGACCCAAGAAGCTAACCTCTTAACCGTAACTCACACTTCATCGAACTTAGCATATAACCGCTATCCCGTAAAATTTGCAACACTAATCCTGTGTGTTCAAAGATGATCGGTTTCATTTCTCGAATAAACCAAAATATCATCGATAAACACGACTACAAACCGATCCAAATACGGTCTCAAGATCCAATTCATCAAATCCATAAATACCGTAGGGCATTAGTGAGCCCAAACGGCATCACTAAGAACTCATAGTGACCGATCTCGCTCGAAAGCGCTTTGGGTATATCCGAATCTCGACCAAGAATCGGTAATAACCCGATCTCAAATCTATCTTTGAAAACACCGAGGCTCCCTTTAATTGATCAAACAAATCGTCAATACGTGGCATCGGATATTTATTCTTTATTGTCACCTTATTCACCGACGATAGTCGATGCACAACCTCATGGTTCCGCCCTTCTTTTCACAAACAATTGGTGCACCCTAAGGTGAGAAACTTGGTCGAGCGAAACCTCTATCCGTCAATTCTTGCAACCGAAGCTTTCAACTCTTTTAACTCGGTTGGTGCCATACGATACGGAGCTATCGAAATCGACGTAGTCCCGTGTACAAGCTCAATACCAAACTCTACCTCTCGAACAGTGGTAAACCCGAATTCCTCTGAAAACATCCGGTATTCACAAACCACCGCATGATTCGGTCTCTTTTCTTTCTCTTTGTCATCAAGTACATACGCAAGGTATGCTTCGCACCCCTTTCTTACATATTTCTGAGCCAACATTGATGACATTACAGCTGGCAACCCCTTTAAGTCCGTAGACTCAACTCGGATTATCTCGTTATTTGCACACCTCAAATCAATAGTCTTGCTTTTGCAATTCACAACCGCATCATGCACAGTCAACCAATCCAAACCGAGAATAACATCAAATTCATCAAACGGCAAAAGCATCAAGTCCGCCGGAAAACAGGAACCTCGAATTACTAGGGGACATTTCTTACACACTTTGTCGGCAAGCACGTAACGACCCAAGGGATTTGACACCCGAATTACGAACTCAGTAGACTCAATAGGTAAAGTCTTACTGGATGCTAAGGTTTCACATATATAAGAATGAGTAGAACCGGGGTCAATCAAAGCAATCACATTAGTATCAAAGAGAGTAAAAGTACCGGTAATAACATCTGGCGAGGAAGCATCCTCGCGTGCGCCAGATAGCGTAAGCTCTAGCAGAGCACGAGCCTCGAGATCTGGTTGTAGCATCTCTAGACCCTCTCGACCACCACTAGGATTTCCGTGTTTCTAGATGGTCTACCTCGGCAATGGTAGCACCCGGTTTCCCACTGGTTTACATTCTGCTCGCACAACCTCTGCAATCTTTAATAAAGTGGTCAATCGATCCGCACTTGTAACAGATCGGTCATGGAATCTACAACTCCCGAATGCCATTTACCACAATATTGGCACTGCTCGTCTCGACGATCATTTCCAACACCGGTGATCAAGTGACTCGTGTACCCATTGTGGGTCGATCACGATCTCGCCTAGAAAAGCCCAAGTGTCTCTAGACCGCCTAAGCCATCTCTAAATTTCTTCGATGATCTGGAAGGGCTTCCCAAGACCTCTTACGAAACTCCTTTGCTCCCATATCATCTTTTCTTTTCTCCACACCGAGCTCCTCGGCTTTGCAAGCTCGCCGACAAGTATCACAAATTCTCGGATTTCCAAGATGCCAACATACGCCTTTATCTCATCATTTAGTCCATCCTCAAACGCTTACACATTACGGCTTCGAGGAAATGCATTCTCGTCATGCATCGGCTAAGCCTCACAAATTTTCGCTCATAGTCAGAACCGACATGGAACCTTGTTTAAGTTCAAGAAATTCCTTCCGCTTTTGATCCATGAATCGATCGATATACTTTTTCAAACTCGGTTTGGAAAAACTCCCAAGTTACTTGCTCTCGGGCACAACAGAAGTCAACATATTCCACCAATAGTAGGCGTAATCACGTAGCAAAGAGATAGTACACTTTAGGCACTCATCGGTGTGCAAGATAGCTTATCGAGTACCCGAATAGTGTTGTCCAACCAAAATTCAGCTTGCTCGGCATCATCATTGTCTTAGCTTTAAATTCAAGAGCCCCATGCTTTGGATTCATCAACTGGGGCTTATTTGACCTTATTTGGTCAGCCTACGGAGGTATCGAGGTGCGGGGTCGTGTTTGTCGTGAATGGAGGTTGTGGAACAATTATATTAGTTCGAATGTATTGGTTGAACCAATCATTCATCACGCTATAAAAAGCTTGTCTAGCTTCATCATTCGGATTACTAGCAATAGGTTGAGAGTCCGCCAAGATCGTCCCTTGTGCGGAGCAGCTCTACACTCTCAAGATCATCACTACCACTCGGTCGGGATCGGGATCCATTACTATAAATAAACACATTTGCAAATGTCAGAAATCACCACACTATCAAATAATCACAAAATGGCATGTATAGCTAGACCCAAACGTATTACGGTAGTCCTAAAATCGACTAAACCGTAGCTTTGATACCAATTTAATTGTAACACCCCGTACCCGAGACCGTTGCCAGAGTCGGACACGAGGGGTTTGCAGACTTAAATCACTTATTTACACAGTCCATTTTAAATTTCCAGACGAGCTGGCTAACTGCGTCACTATCACCTTAAAAATCATATCTCGAGTTCCAAAACTTGAAAACCAGTTCTGTAAATTTTTCCTGAAACTAGACTCATATTTCCATCTACAAAGTTTTTTCTATAATTTTTGGTCAAGTCAATTAGTACAGTTTATTAGTTAAAGTCTCCCCTATTTCAGGGTTCGACTACACTGACCTTCACGCACTATGACTTGGATATCTCCCTGTACAGGGATTCAATACTGATGCCGTTTGTTTCTATAGAAACTAGACTCGAAAAGGAATCTATACATATATGGCATGACTTCTAATTATCTCTGGTTAATTTATAATTAATTTCCAAAGTCGGAACAGGGAATCCAGAAACTGTTCTGACCCTGTTTCACGAAAACTTAAATATCTCTTAACATATGACTCATATGATCGTTTCGTTTCTTCCATATGAAATTAGATTCATCAAGGTTCCATTACATAATTTATTCACTATTTAACTCCATTCCTACTATTTTTAGTGATTTTTCAAATTCACACCACTGCTGCTGTCAGCATCTGCCTTTAGGGTAAACTTTACCTATTACACAGTTTCCATGATTCAACTAACCCTTTAGCATATATAGCACAAAGTATGATCGTGATTAACCATTCCAATGGCCAATCATTGCCAAGCATATCCACACCTCTCAATAACCATATACATACAAAATGATTATAACATTATGCTCAAAAATATATATAAGCCATTTTCGCATGGCTATCCAAATTTATACAAAACCGAAGGGTACAAGACCCACAACAAAAAAGGGTAGTCCTATACATGCCATTTCAAAGTTCAACCAAAAGTGTACCAAAAGGGGGTTTGATAGTGTGGACGACTTGACTTCGACAATCCCGAGTCCGATAATGATTTAACAAAATCTATAAAAGAGATCCAAAGAAACGGAGTAAGCATTTAATGCTTAGTAAGTTTCGAGCCATAAAATTTGACACAACTAAAGTGTAACATTCATATGGCTAAACAGATAATTTCATATGCACAAATTCTCAATATCATACTTACTTCACATTACCAACCCTTATATTCATACACAAAAGATCAACTTAGCCAAAGGCCGGTAGCTCATTTATAGACTGAGCGAATACTATTTGTAAGGGATCAACTAAATCAATGCATGTACGAGACATACCTCATTGCTGGGATTTTACGAGCATATTAATTGAAACTATTACAGCAAGGTCGCTCATTCCCAAGCCAAGTACCTTCGGGATTTAACCGGATATAGCTACTCGCTCAATGCCTTCGGGACATAGCCCGGATATAGTAACTCGGACCAATGCCTTCGGGACTTAGCCCGGATATAGTAGCTCGCACAAATGCCTTCGGGACTTAGCCCAGATGTAATAACTCATACAAATGCCTTCGGACTTAGCCCGGATATAGTAGCTTCGCACAAATGCCTTCGGACTTAGCCCTAACTAGTCACTAGTGCAAATGCCTTGGGACTTAGCCCGGTTATCATCCGAATATTCATGCACATATCAATAAATCATGACACATTTATATCTCATTTTCATAATTAGAGTTCAAACACAAGTCACGATAAGCACTCCCATTTTCGCTCACTAGCCACATACAAACACCATGGTTTAGTTTGCTTTATGACACGATCTCTATGCACATACGGCTACCCGTCATACGTATAAACTAATTAACTCATCATATAATTCAAGTACAATCATCATATCACCGTATATTTGTTATGCTCATACATCATGACTTAATCAAATCATAAACTAAGTCTCATTGCTCAAAACTTACCTCGATGTTGTCGAACGATTTCGACGGCTATTCGATCACTTTTTCCTTTCCTTATCCAACTTTGGTCCTCTAAGCTCTTGAGCTAATTCAAACAAATTTAGCTTATTAAAGTCTCATTATGCTAGCTTATGGCCGAATATGACAATGAATTTGATAGGTCATATGGCCACCTTTAGCTCAAATACAAAATGGTCATACGCATTTTTAATCACATTAAGCAATTTAATGCCATTAATCTAACATTTCCTCATGTGCAACTTTATGACCGAATACACATATCATTAACTCAATATCAATTAACTAAGCACTTAAACAAATTCTCTTTAACTATACACACATTCGGCCATGACAAAGACAATTTAGCAAACCTTAAATTCAACTTATAACAATATATATATATTCAATATTCAAAGCATTTAGCATCACTCCACCATAATTTTTACTTCATGGCCGAATGTTCCTTTGAACCATTTACCCTTACAAGGCATAACTTTCACCATCAAAACTAACAAGCTTATAATCCCATGACCGAAACCTCTAACAACACCAATTGAGAATACTTCATGGGTTTGAGGTAAAACCAAGAAAGAAACTCATAAATATCGAGATATAAGCACTAACATTGTTCATTTAGATTTAGCATGAAACAACATCCATCACCCTTATAATTACCATAGCCGAAAACCTTACTCATTCCAAAATCCAAATCTCAACTTGGGTCACAAAAATAACTTGATATCTCATCAACACAACATCAACACCAAGCAAGAATGATACATCCATGGCCGAGTGTCATCTCCATCACATAGCAAGATTTAGACCATGGGCTAGGTAGAACTCAAGCTAACAACTAAAACATGCATGCATCTCATGGAACATCATCAAACATACCTTAGTCTATCAAACCACCATAGCCGATTTCCTCAAAGCTCTTTTTCCTTCTTTTTCTTTCTTCTATTCGGCCAAGAACAACATGAGAGCTTTTCTCTTTTTTTTTTCTTTTTCTTTCTTCTATTCGGCCAAGAACAACATGAGAGCTTTTTTTTTTCTTTCTTTTCCTTTTTTTCATCATCATTTACCTTCCCATTATTATTTTATTGCCCATACTCCTTATTTTATTTTTTTCTAACATAAACCATTATCACAACATGTTTTATGACATGTTTTGCCCATCACCCTTTGTCATGGCCGGCCACTAGTAATTAAATGGGGGAAATTGACATGCAAGTCCACCCCTTTGATTACATGCACTAATAGATCCTTATAGATTAACCTATCACATTTCAAAAGTGTCAAACATAAGTCCTATCGACTAATTTCACATGTAATTTACTAAATCGAAGCTTAAAACTTTCACACATTCATAATCACATATTTTAGACAATAAATATCATATTCAAATAATTTGGTGACTCGGTTTAGCGGTCCCGAAACCGCTTTCCGACTAGGGTCACTTTAGGGCTGTCACACATAAGCCTCTTACCGAAACGAAGACTAGAAGAGGAGGGCAGCAGTATTCGGCCTAACCCCAACAACCACCACTGTCTAGCGCATAAAGCCAAGAACACACCCCTAGCGAAACCGATAAAAGAAAGGGGTTAAAGAAAGGAGTCTAACATAATATGACAAGAGAAGGAGAAGTGGCATAGCCATAGCTAAAAATGGTAATAAAGTTCGGCTCTTGAGAGGGATTCGACGTCCCAAGAAAAGGCTTACCTTAGATCACCAGGGAGAGCTTCGGCTAGACAGAAGAATAATCGGCTAGCCCAAAGAACCACCCAACTAAGTCGAAAGGGAGGAGAACCAAGGAAGTTCGGCTAATACCCCAAGACAGGAGACGCACTTAAGAACGAGTAGAGAAAGAAACAATTCAAGAAGATGTTCGACTTGAGGAAAAGAGTGGAGTTATTCAGCCAAAATGAAATGAAATGAAACAAGAAAAGAAGAAAATGAATTCGGTACAAGAGGAAAAGGTACCCCGAAATGGACTAAAAGAACAAAAAGATGCACAAAATCCCGTGGATGGAGCAAAAAGAGATTTCGGCTTCTCCCCTAAAAACCCAAAATGCCGCAAATGCCAGAGTACTCTTCCCTTAGCCGAATTTTCTCAAGCAAGATGCCCACTTCGGCAATAACACTCCTCTCATCCAACTCCTAGAAAATCTTCACAAATCACTCCCCTTATCTCTCCCTAATCCTCTCCCAACAACCAAGACTAGTTCAAACTTCCACCAGCAGAGTTCGAATTCACCACAAACTTCTGTCGTCCCAAGCAGCAAAATTAACATTCATTGCCTTCCATGGGATTTGAACCCCTACCCTCCTACTGCCAAACCAAACCACATGCCACCAAGCCACAAGGCTTTTTGTGATAACTTTCTGGCACCATTATTTATCAAACCTAAGCACCAGTGCTCAGGTTCTTTCAAAGGCAAAACAAAAAAAATGCTGTAAAAGCCGAAGCCTAAATCTAAGACTACTCAGACACCCCCAAACACACTTAAATCAACTAATCATTTAAGCAAACATGGAATTTATGCAACGCCAAGCAAAAATTACAGACCTCATACTTTTGGGGCGTTACACATAATCTACCATTAGACATCAAAATACACAAATATCTAACATGGTTCAAATCGTAGACTTCAATCATCTCTCAAATTAATGGTAGAAATAGATAGATTAGGTTATAAGGATTTCAAAAACATAAAAATCATTAAAAACAGGGCTAGAACGGACTTACAGTCAAGCTTGAAAAGTGGAAAAACCCTAGCTGTCTCCCTTACAAATTTTAGCCAAGCATGAAGAAGATGGGCTAAATTTTGGCTTGATTTTTGGTTTTTAATTCATTTAATTACCAAATAACCAAAATGCCCTTTTCTCAGAACACTAAAATTCTCTTACCACATGTCTATTTTTGTCCAACTTAAAGTAAAATGGTCTAATTACCATCTAAGGACCTTCAATTTAAAATTTCATAACAATTAGACACCTCTAGCATGTAGAACTCAACTTTTGCACTCTTTACAATTTAGTCCTTTTTGCTAAATTGAGTGCTCAAACGTCAAAATGTTCGAATGAAATTTTCACGAAATTATTTTATAAGACTGTAGACCATGAAAATGTAAAAAAAAAATTCTACATCAAATTCGTGGTCCTAAAATCATTGTTCCGACTAGGCCCAAAATCGGGTTGTTACATCATGATTGGGGGAAGTATTTAGAAGAAAACAGGAAAAGAAGTCATGCTAATACTGGAAAATTTCAGCGAAAATGAATTTACCTCGGGGACACGTCGAGAACTAGAAATTGGGGATTAGAAAAGACTAAACTAAAGGAGCAAAAGTGTAATAGATTGGAATCAACCACAATGAAGTTGGTTGAGCAGGACGAATATGAATCGGAAGAAGAGAATTGGTACTATACCAAATAAGAGAATGACCAAATAGCTCTCCAACTTGATTGGTGGAGGCAAAGTAAGGGGCAACTGAAACAAATTATGTCGAATTCAACAAATATGGTACCTTCCATTGTTAAACTCCTAAGTTAGAGTTAAAGCCATTAATAAAGCATTTAAAGTAAGGGTATTTGGGGTATCATAATACATTACCCGTGATTATAGCTACCGGGCTAAATTCAGAACAGGCGAAGGCCTTGTTGAGTGTTTTAAAAGCACACAAGAAAGCTATAAGATTGACGATCATTGATATTAAAGGGATTAATCATGTGTTATGTCAACACAAGATCATATTAGAAGAAGGAAAAAAAGTATGTGGTGGATGCATAGCGTAGGCTCAATCCAACTATGAAAAAGGTGGTAAAAAAAGAATTGCTAAAATAGCCGGACACAGGTATTGTTTATGCAATTTTTTACAATGAATGGGTTAGCCCTACACAATGCATTCCAAAGAAAGGAGGACTAACAGTAGTTGAAAATGATAAGAATAAGTTAATTCCATTAAGAACTATCATTGGTTGAAGGGTATGCAAAGACTATCGAAAAATTAAATGACACAACAAAAAAGGATCATTTCCCACTACCTGTTATTGATCAAATGCTTGATAGATTGGCTGGAAAAGACTACTACTATTTACTTCCTGAGTATTCTGGATATCATCAAATTCCAATACATTCGAATGACTAAGAAAAAACTATCTCTACATGTCCCATTGGCACATACGCATTTAAAAAAATATTATTCGGACTATGTAATGCTCAGACAACTTTTGTAAGATGTATGACTGCCATTTTTGTTGATATGTTGGAAGAAGGTTTGGATGTATTCATGGATAATTTCTCAATATATGGTGACTATTTTCAAGAGTATCTAGGTAATCTTGAGAAAGTTTTTCATGGATGCGAATAAACTAATGTAGTACTTAACTGGGAAAATGTCACTTTATGGTGAAAAAGGGGTTAGTGCTAGGACATCAGATATCAAGGAAAGGTCAAGAAGTAGATAAAGCCAAGATTGAAGTTATAAAATATTCCTAGCCCAACAATTATTTGGGGAGTGCAAAATTTTCTAAGGCATTTTGGATTCTACAAGCGATTCATAAAAGACTTTGCACACATTGCTAAGCCATTGAATCAACTCCTCCAGAAAGAGACACCTAATATGTTAGATCAAAACTATATCAAAGCATTCGAGGTAATAAAAGAAAAACTCATTTCTACACCTATAATTATTACTCCTAATTGGTCAGGCCCATTTTTTATTATGTGCGATGCCAGCTATTATATTGTGGGAGCAGTTCAGGGACAAAAGAGAAATAACATAGTTGGAGCTATTCATTATGCAAGTAAGACATAGTTGGAGCTATTCATTATGCAAGTAAGACACTCAACTCAGCACAATGCAATTACACTACAACTGAGAAAGAGATGCTTGCTATAGTGTTCGCTTGCGAAAAATTTCATCACTATTTGATGGAAAATAGAGTATATGTCTACACTAATCATTCTATATTGAAATATGTTATGAAAAAGAAAGAAACAAAAGCTAGACTGATGAGATGGGTATTGCTGCTTCAAGAATTTGGCTTATAGATAATGGATAGAAATTGATCTAAAAATCAAATTGCAAATCATCTATCAAGAATAGAAAATGACTTAGAAAAGGGGACTTCTAAAGATATTAAAGAGACTTTTACATACGACCAGTTATTTAGGGTAGACATCTGTCAAACGAGATCCATGAATAACTGCGCACCATGGTATGTAGATTATGTCAATTACATTGCTAAAGTTGTCTTTCTATCGTAGGGATCATGGCAACAAAAGAATAGAATAATGCATGAATCAAAAAAAGTATATTTGGGAAGATCCGTATGTATTTTGGCAATACGCAGATAAGTTGGTATGAAGATGTGTAGTTGAGGGAGAGATAAACGATATTCTATAAGGATGTCATAAATCACCATACGAGGGGCATTTTGGTGAAAAAAGGACAGATCAGAAAGTATTACAATCAGGGTTTTATTGGCTTACCATGAACAAGGATGCATATAAATTTGTACAAGGATACGACAGATGCCAAAGGACTTGGAGCACATAAAAAAGAGAGGAAACACCATAAATAGGAATAATTGAAGTAAAAGTATTTGATGTTTGGGGGATTGATTTCATGAGGCCTTTCCCAAGTTCTTTCGAGAACCAATACATCCTATTAGCTATTGATTATGTCTCAAAATGGGTAGAGACTGTGGCCTTACCTACCAATGATACCAAATCAGTAGGTAGATTTTTAAGGAAAAACATCTTCGCTAGATTTGGAACATCCCACGTGTTGGTAAGTGATAAAGGATCCTATTTTTCCAGTAAATAGTTTGAAGCCGCTTTAGCTAGGTACAATGCGAGACATCAAATGACAAAATCCCCCAAGCTAATGGTCAAGCAAAGGTATCTAACCGAGAAATCAAACAAATTTGAAAGAAAACAGTGAACCTAAATAGGAAAGATTGGGCAGCAAGATTTAATGGTGCATTATGGGCTTACAGAACAACGTATAAAACTTAAATTGGATAAAAAGCATATTGGGCAATCAAGGAATTCAACTTATATCTAGAGTTAGCCAAGAAAGAAAGATTATTCCAATTATAGGAATCGAAACAATTTTGTTTTACGGACTACGAAAACACTAAGATGTACAAGGAAAGGTGCAGACTTCGGCATGATACGAGGATCCGAAAATGAGAATTATTGCTTGGACAAAAAATCATGTTGTTTAATTCGAGGTTGAAATTGTTTCTGGGAAAACTCACATTGAGATGGATTGGCCTGTATACTATAAACCAGGTAACACCTCATGGGGAAATAGAACTCATCGGAAAGGGAGGACAATTTTTTTCTTATAAATGGGTAAATAATAAAACATTATTTTGAAGGGACAACGAAAGAATTAATAGACACACAAGCCCTACAATGCAAAAATTTATAGAGCCTCAGTAGAAACGAAGAAATGTTAGAACATGAATGGGGAACCGATGTAGAAAGTGACGTAACAAAAAACCATGAAGCAAAAAATGAGCACAATAGAAACTGGCCTCAGTGTCACGAAACCAAGATTGCATGTTGTGGCACCGCACAAAATTTAGAATAGGTAAACTATCCTCGACGTTAGAACAGGTAATTTTCTAACCAAACATATACCAACGTCTCTACAGCTGAATTTTATTAGATTTAGAGTTCTTAACACCATTATTGATTAGGAATAACTTGTCTAACACAACTATAATTCTTAATTTTATTAATTATATTTCTTAAGAATAAATAGATCACATTATTCTTCTCATTACCTACAAATGTTGTGGAAAAAAAAATTCTATTCTTGTTCAAAAGCTTGATAGTTCCGGAGGGCACTATGACAACCTATTTAGGTTTGCAAAAATTATATGTTTCAGCATAATATCATGATTCCATCCATTGAATTCTTGGAAAACTACATAGATAGATATCTACAACAATTGAAGCCTAACACTTTCATTCAAGAACAAGGATTTGAGCCATTAATGAGGAATTGCAAAGGGATATGGAAGATCGCAATAGAAAGGGAGTGGACTAATTTTTGTTTACCACTGGAAGAACTTACAATAATTCTCGTTGTGTAGGAACTTTGTCTAGCATTAAAAGAGAGGGAAGCAACAAGAAAATTTTACAAGTTGCGATCATTTGTCAAAGTTGGATGGGACAACGTCCTGGCAATTAAAAGAAGTATCTGTCAATTTTATGATGCTCCATATTATTACCATGATTATTTGGACAAAACGGATCTCAAAGAGTTTAAAAACGTAGACATGGAAGAGATTTTGATATTCTTGACAAAAGGAAAAGAGATTTGGACATATAAAATTGGAATCACTATACCTAAGACATTTAACCAAGCATTAATGATGCCGAAAGCAAAATTATGGATGAAGTTTGTATGCTCAAGAATTTGGCCTACAACCAGAATTTCTAAAGTCAACCCAATACACACCATTCTAGTATACAGAATATTGAAAAATAAGCAAATATGTGTTGGTACGTCGATATATCAGAACATGATTGAATGCATACGAAATAAAGAAAATTTAACATTCTTTGTGCATCTAGTAACGGAGTTGTATAAAAGAGCAGGAGTGCCTATAAAGCAGCTAGTTAAAGAGATGAATCCTATAAAGAAATTATCAAAGGATGATGTATATAGGTAGTTTATAATACTACAAAGAAAATAAAAGTAGGAAAGAAGAAAAAGAGGGCTCCAAAAGGAAGATGAATAATAAATAGGGTGTTATATACATGTAGTAAAATATTTTTTAAGTCTAGCTTATATTAGGAAAATTAAGTTTTTTTTAGGATATTGTATTGAGTTATATTTAAATTTTGCATATATACTTATTTATGAACTTTTAGTTAAATCCTCGCACAAAAGAAGCAAAAACAATTTCAAACATTCAATGATCAAAGGAGGAAGCACTCACCAATAGTTACGAAACTATCACGATCAATCGCCGATGTGTTTCCTAAAGTTTAGGGGGCAACATAGAAATTTTTTTTCAAGTTTTATGTTTTTCTTTTAAATTTTTATTGTTAATTATGTGCTTGAGATTGTAGAAAATAAGTGATAGGTTTGGAGCATGTATATAGGTTGATTATATTTACTATAGATTTGGCATGATAGTAGATGATTTTAAATTTTTGTTTATTAGACTACTAATTTCTTTATATTACACTGTAAATAAGCACTAAGTAATTGAATGTACCATATGATATAGGAAATATAGGGAAACGAGCATGCTAGTATGTATGATAAATTTTTTAATTTGTGATTATTTAGTTGATTAAATTTGTGAATATTGAGATGCCTAAGGATGGCCTAAGGAATTGTTTGGTATACACTCAGATCCAAAAAGCTAACTCTATTTATTCATCCTTAATAGCTATATTTTAGCTAGAAAACACTTCTTGATGAGCCTTCATACAAAATCTGAGCCAAAAACATCAAATTATGTTTACCCTTTTTCTTTGGTCCTAAACTGTACAACTATAGACATCTAGCCATACTTATTGAGGGTTAAGTAGATATATTACAGTGGAATTTTGTCAAAACAAAGTGAAATAGAGATGATCAATATGATAAAGTAATTATAGGTTAGCCAATATGTCAGAAAAAGAAAAATTCAAAAAGAAAATAAAAAATGAGTAGAAAAGGTTCGTGAAAGTAAAAGCATTTATGAATGGGAAATGTATAGAAAAAAAGAAAGAAAAGTAACAAAGTCAACAAAAATAGAAAGACTCGTTCATTAGTGCACATAAACTCGTGAGCTAGCCATAGTTGATGTATTAGGTTATGATTTCCTATGGAGAAATAAGGATGGTGAGAGAAGGAAAAATAAGGCAGTGAGTGGGTAAGGGTTGCTAAGGGTTAAAAATAGGGAAAAATACGATGTGTCAAACTATTTTCATGCTTGAAACTATTTGATGCTTACTATTCTTAAATTCCATACCTCTCTTAAGCCTCAAAAAATTACAAGCCGAAAAGCCCTACGTGATCTAGGTAGACTTATTTACGGATTGACATTATACTGAATAATTGCGTTTACAACAGTTTGTATTTTGCTAGGATAATCAAATTACCGGTATAACTTATGGATGGATCCCTACATTTGAAACCCTTAATGCTTGTATGCTTTGTAAACACTGAACTTAAGTGTTTGATATTAAAAGTGGTAAGTCGTACTATATATCATGCCAAAATTATGTGTGAATATGAAATGCTTAGTTATGTGCTCCAAAGCTAACATTTGTACCATACTTGCTTAAGAGTCGACTTTTCATTTGGTGTTTTTATTTGCCTCACTTGAGGACAATCAATGACTTAACTGCGGGGGAGTTTGATCTTTCATAATTCAGTGTAGTAGATTAAACTAGCTTTCGCATTTGAGGAGCTTAAATACAAGCACTTTAGTTAGATTTTAGTTCAGTTTTCATTACTTTATTTAAATTCAATAAATTGTGTAATTTGAGTCTTTTATTGACCTTAGGGGTTAAATGAGGCCTGAGGATGAGTTAATATGCTTTGTGAGTGTGCAGGAAACTATTAGAAGGTGTGCTAACTCGATATGGTCATTGTGTTGCAACACAGAGAGATGGATGTCGCAACATAGGGAGCAAAAGAGAAGAACTTCAAGACTACCTTCGACGTCGCCACACTACCTAAGGATGTCATGAGACACCCCTGAAGGTACCCTAAAGATAAGCATACTACCTTTAATGTCACGATACAAGATCTGGCTGTGTCACGACATCGACTCGGTACAGGAAATAATTATGAGCCAGAGGCATTTTGGTCTACACAATTAAATATTAAGGACGAGAACAAAAACTGACCTAGGGTTAAGGACGCGACCACTCTAATTTTATAAATAGGCTCATTATGGAGCACTCTAACACATGTTATGGACAAATTTTCATATTGTAGAATTTTTTTCATAGTTTTAGTCTTTAGTTTTCTCTTTTCTTAGGCTTTAGGATTATTTCTAGTTTTCTTTAGGAGATCCAATCTGTGGAACTCAATCAAACTCTATGTGGATTTGACATTATCTTTAATATATTTAGGCTTCTCCTAAACCTTATTCTTTTAATCCATTATTCACGTCTAATTTCTATATCAAAGTTTATCATGTTTATAAGATCCATGAGGAACTAATCCTTTTATGGGGGACTAGCGAGTGGAGGTATGATTAATTAACTGCTTTGTAGAGTTTTCTTAATGAATTAGCTTTTTGGGAGAGAAATAACATAAACCCTAGGCTTGACGACCCTATGAAGTCATTTAGGTGGGAATTAACCCAAAATTTGTATGGCCTATCTGTGAACACCTTAGCCCCAAACTGGTCTGGACTTTGAAGTCGAGAGATAAATTTTTCTTGTTGACTCATTATTTTAGAGGAAGATCAAAAGATTCTACTAGGGTAACGAGTAGTTGATTGAACAAGAAGACTAAAGCAACAATTGGTTATGATTATTGAAGCAAGCTAATAACCCACGCTCAGATTTGATATTGTTTACTTATTAATTTCCCAACACTTCGTTGTTTAAGTAATTGTCTTTATTATTATAAAACCCCTAAAATTTTTATTTATGTTTATTCGTAACATAATTTATTTAAAGCACTAATTAGATATATTTGTATTTAGATTAGGATTAATTTAGTGCTCGACTCCTTTGGTACGATCCTCGAAATACTCACCTACTTCGTTGTAACTATATTAAGCCTGAGCCATATACTTTCGAACACATTCTTTTGAACATCAAACTTTTTGTGTTGCAACACCGTGACCAGTACTAAATTTCTACACCCTTTGATGGTCTCTTACACACTCACTAAGTACATTAGCTCACATTTAGGCCTCATTCATCCCCTAAAGTCAATAAAAGACTCCAAATACACTTTTTATTGGATTTAGACTAAACTATAATAGCTTAGCTAAAACATAATGAAAATGCTTATATTCAAGCTCCTCAAGTACGAAAACATAATGAAAATTTCGGTGCCAAAATTTGATGTTGTTGCAAGCACCAAAAATAACCTACCCCTAAGAAATAACGAAAAGAATAGTACTTCTCAAGGACTGGATCACTACAGCTTCTTGTTTCTCGAAATCCTTAGCATAGTCGTGCCTAAGAAAAACATCTGATATAGGAAAAAAAATGTAATTAAAAATATGGACAAGTTGAAATTGAATAAATTGAAATTGCAATTGTAAAAAGAAATAGAGTTAAGGGAAGGGGTTTTTCGATTTGATGGATTCTAGCCTTTGGTTATCTCAATCCTCCTTGGATTCAATCATAGGCTTTTAGGTGATCCTTTTCATGACCAAATAAACCAATTATAGTGGAAGAGGATGCCTACGACCACCAGTTCCACCTAGGTTTTAGCCTTACGATTTAGAGGAATTTGACTCTAGCCAACCGTCATTTTTGTGGGACCGACTTACACTAGATCATCATTTCTCAATGGCGAATGCCATGCCATTTCATTTCTTGGGCTTGACAACCACTGAAGTAGTAAGGTAGTAAACCGACTATGCAACCTTCGCAAAATATACAAAGCAGCCTCCTTTGCACAAGACAAAAAGATTACTTTTGGAAGGACATGGATGGAAGTGTCAATCCCGTAACGTAGAGAAATGATAAATATTCATTGAAAATGGTTAAGTGTGGGTTCTAAGCCTCATGAATTTTTTTGAGGAGTCTTGATAACCTTTGGCTAGATAAGTTTAGTGGCTCATACTTTTTGGGGAAAAAATACAAGTTTAATGAAATGAAATTTTATTGGACAATAAAATGAACAAAAAGGCTAAGATTCTTAGCGGAAAGGAGTTTTTTTGCAGAAATGATGAGTGAATATTCATGTCACTCTATCACTTATTTATAGTACATTAAAAACCTAGTTTGTTCCTATTTAAACTCTAGAAGATAATAAAAGATATAATTTGAAATTAAATCTAAACAATATCATAATAATCCTAACAATAATCCTAAAAATAAAATTCAAATTTAAATAAAATCTTATGTTCATAAATCTCTTCTTTTAATATTTTGTCCTAAGTCTTTCACACTTAGCATTTTTGGGACCACTTCTTCCCTATTTTTCTTGCTGACCCGTTATTTCCTTTTTTTCATCAATTTAGTCCCTATAAGATAAAAAACCATAAACAACCTAAATTAGTAGGATCGTACTCAAAATATATATATAATTAACACATAAAAGTATGTCATTTTAGAGTATTATCATATTTCCTCTACTTAGCCCATGCTTGCCCTCAAGTATGGTTCCTATACCCTATGTAATTTATATTTTACCATAAAATAAGTATCACTCCAAAGTTTTATAAAAATTAGGCATAATGCATATGAAATTAAAGAGAACCTTTAGCTTGCTTTAAGTAAAACCGAAAAAGTACTCCAATTTAAACACACAAAAATTAAATCAACTTGGATTATTTCATGAAAGTTAGGTACTTTATTAAACTTACCAAGACACCCTATTTGTACCATCCTTAGTCCCCAAATGTAATTATCTTTTTCCTTTGTTTTATTTATTTATTTTTTAATGCTTATGAATGTTTTGATCCTTTTGACGTAAAGTGGAATGACAACGAAGCATCCCACCCCGGTTACTCAACCCTACACACTCTTAATTTTTTCCCCGGTTAGCGAAGTTTTACCTAACATGTCACACAACCTTTTTACGCAAAGTAGGATGACAACCCAAGCACCCTACCCATGTTACTCAGTCAGTCGCATTTTAATCTATGCTCATAACTAAGAAATCATCAGATTTCTTTTTATTTTATTCTTTTAATGAAACAGAACTTTAATTTCGGAGGATTAGGAAAAATAATCAAGTGTCAAAAATAAGTTTTGGCAAGTACCTATCCGTCATGAAAATAAATTTAGCATACATTTGTATTAAATGTCCTATTTGCATTTAGACTTAATCGATTTTACTATAAGCAAGATAGGATTAACTTCATTAATCATAATTATTTTAGCCTAACAAAAATAAAACAATGGAGATAAAATCAATATAGCAAAATCATAACTAACTCAGTAAACAAGAATCATGCTCGCAGGTCAAACAGCGGGTAATTCCTTGTGAAAATCTTGGGCATGAAAAGGACAGGATATACTAAAAGAATAAATTTGGGCAAAAACAAGCACAAGGCTGCAGCAACAATAAACACAACAGTAAAAAGGCAGGTAAAATAATAAAAATAAAGAGGAATTTTTGAACTAGAGGTGTACACTTAGTAAATGTTGAGGGTAAAGAAATAATGATGTCGAGTAAACAATCAAAACTGGCAAACAAAATTATTTATGTAGTGTCTGCCAGGAAGATGATTGTTTAGGGCACAGATGTTTATCTGGTGTATATCATGGATACGCTCAAATCCAGGAGTGAGATTAGTTAAATGCCTGTGGTAAGAGAGTTTTTAGATTCTTTTCTTGAGAGAGATAAAGTTCTCGATTAAATTGAAGCCTAGGACAACCCTATATCATGTACGCCCTACAGAATGGTGTTGTTAGAGCTTAAATAATTAAAGGAACAAGTACAAAATCTATAGAGTAAGGGTTTTATTAGGCCTAGTGTGTCACCTTGAGGTGCACCAATTTTGTTTGTAAAGAAGAAGAATAGATTTATGCACCTATGTATAGACTACCTCCAACTGAATAAGGTTACGATAAAGAACAAGTACCCTCTGCCAAGGATTGAAGACTTATTTGATCAATTAAGTGGGGCTACAGTTTTCTCAAAGATTGATCTAAGGTTAGGATATTATCAGATAAAGATTAAAGGTGATGATGTGCCTAAGACAGCCTTTCAATCAAGGTATGGCCACGATGAATTTTTGGTAATGCCTTTTGAATTGACCAATGCGCCAGCTGACTTCATGGGCTTAATGAACCAGGTGTTTTAGCCTTATTTAGATCAATTTGTACTAGTTTTTATCAATGATATACTGGTCTATTCTAAGAATGAGATCAATCATGAACCATTTGTGAATTGTATTGAGAACCTTGCGCGATAATCAGCTATATGAGAAGTTTAGTAAATGTGATTTTCAGCTGAAAGAAGTGCATTTTTGGGGCATTTCATCTCAACTGATAGTATCATGGTGGACCCTATTAAGGTTAAGGAAATTCTTGAGTGGAACTCATCGAAAAATGTTTCTAAAGTCCACAACTTTCTAGGTTTAGCTGGGTACTACAAGAGGTTTGTGAAGGGTTTTCTGATGATAACATCATCCTTCACTCAATTGTTGAAAAAGAGAATATTTTGTATGGAGTGACGATTGTCAACAGAGCTTTGAAAAATTAAAGGCAATTCTGATCGAAGCTCCAGTGTTAGCAAAACCAAAACCTAGGTTTGAATACACAGATTATATATATGCGTCTTTGAACAGGTTAAGATGTGTCCTTATACAGAAAAGAAAGGTCATAGCTTATGCGTCATGTTAGTTAAGACTTATTGAAAGAAATTATCCTTCACATAATCTAGAATTGGTAGTAGTGGTTCTAGCACTGAAATTATGGAGACATTTTTTGTATGGAGAGAAATATCTTATTTTTTTTATCAGAAAAGTCTGAAGTACTTAATGACTCAAAAGGAATTGAATCTGCGCCAAAGAAGATGGTTAGAGCTGTCAAGGGATTATGACTTGATTATTTAGTATCATCCAGGAAAAGCAAATGTAGTGGTAGATGCATTGGGTAGGAAAACTGTGGCAACCTTGCTATCTCTTCGAGCTAAGGTGACCATGTCTAATAATGGAGCCTTGATGGAAAAATTAGTTGTAAAACTAACCTATCTTTCACAGATATTGGAGGAGCAGATGAAAGATTTTCAGTGTAATTGTTTCAAGCAAAGAATGATGTCTAGCAAAGCAACAAACTTCATGTAACACCCCCTACCCGTGTCCAACGCCGAGATAGGATACGAGGCATTACCGGACTTAAACGCAAACGATCATGCAATTCAAGCCATAAAATTTTGTTCCAAATTAAATCCAATCGAATATATTCATAGTGTCCCTATTATGGGTCTACGAGGACCATAACATGCATTTAAAGTGATCTGGGACAAAACCGAAAACTTTGGAAAGTTCTGGGAAAACTTAGAAATTTTTCTCATAAAACAGGGTCACATGCCCGTGTGGACACAAGGGCACGTCCGTATGTCATAAACATGCCCGTGTCCTCAGGCCCTGTAACTCTCTGTTTATGATGTTAGCACAAAATTTGATCTGTAGCCAGGCCACACGCCTGTGTCACCAAGCCGTGTCACTCACACGAATGAGACACACACCCGTGTGGCCAGCACTTAGGCTATTTTCCAAGCCTTCATGTTACGTACAATCCCTTACATCTATATAAATGTCATAATCATAATTCATAGCAACATTTTAATGATTAAAACACTCTTTATTAAGACACAACATGACATTTTCAACGCATCATACATGTTTTACATATCCTCACATTATACCAATTCTAGGCATACCAAATCTCATTTATTTGACCAAGTCAAATAATTTACCACTTATTCTCTTATACCATGATTATCAACTTATCCATCAGCATTCACGTTCAAGGCATTATTATCTTACTTGCCCCATTATACATTAACCATGTTCATGACCACTTCGAATGGTCATGAAGCATTCATCACACATGCATGTCACAACACCATTCATGCATGGCCAACCATCATGCTCACATCACTTCATCACAAACATTATAACATAACATGGATAGAAAGATTTACAAACCAGACTCAATATGAGCCATACCCTATGGCCATATACAAATAAATCAAAATAATCCAATACATTTGGCCAAATCATAGAACACATATCATAAAAACTAATTCCTATACATGCCACTTATTTGAAACTTCTCAACCTATGTATCAATATCCCAAGGTCATAGCTTGGTAGTGTGATGTTGCCTCCGACGTTCTCCACCCTTGAGCTGACCTGAAAACACTAAAAGAAATGGAAAGGAGGGAGTAAGCTTTACGCTTAGTAAGCTCACATGAAAATAATAAGCAAGGAATTAATATGCTATTCCAATTTCTCTCTATTTATTAAAATCTAGTCAAGCTATTTTGTTGAGTCACAGTCACTAAATCATTTGTATCTGGAGCTACGGAACTCCGAATTAAGATCCATTAATTTTAACCAGAAACTAGACTCACATATATTTTTATCATAAAATTTTCAGAATTTTTGGTCTAGCCAATAAGTACAGTTTATTCTTTAAAGTCTCCCCTATTTCGTTGTCTGACAGTTCTGACCTCTCTTCACTAAAACTTATTATCTCTTAGTACGGGATTCGGATAATGTTTTTGTTTGATTCTATTGAAATTAGACTCATTAAGGACTTGGTCATATGAATTCTAACCCATAATTATTTTTGTACAATTTATAGTGATTTTCCCAAGACAGAACAGAGGATTCCAAACTCATTCTGACTTTGTCTCACAAATATCTCATAATATTAAATTATTTTGGTTATACAATTTCTTTTATGTGAAACTACACTCAATGAGCTTTCATTTCATATTAATTTAGCATTTAATTCGACTTCTATAATTTTTAGTGGATTTTCAAAGTCGGACTATTGCTGCTGTCCAAACAATTTTAGAGCAACAAAATGATGTTCATCATAAGATTGCCATAAAAATATTATTCTTATATGTATCATTCATCTAGTTGCATTCTTACCACAAGTCATTTCATTTCATGTGTCAAACACATGTTCATGGGTTTCAAGTACGTACCTATGCTATCTCTTAGCACAACCACTCATCTAAACATGACAATCATATGCATCATACTAGTATCATCTAAGCATAGATGAGTTTATCATTTCAAGTATTTCCATTTCTATTTTTCATGTTAATCCCGATGAATTTCTCGAGGATCTTGATGGATAGCCCATTTACTGTCAATTCATACAAGTGATCATCTCAATACGCACTCTCGTGAACCTTACATCTTATGGCAAGATTACCAGTCTAGGTTAAAGCCCCCGTAGAATAAATTCATAGAGCAATGTCGGGATTACCAGTCCAGGCTAAATCCATTTCAACGACAATTGCTCTCATAAGCTACGATCTGAATTGTCAGTCCAGGCTAAATTCTATCCTCAATAGGATTACCCGTCCGAGCTAAATCCATAATGCACACATATTCTTCGGAAGGCTCGATTATTTAAGGAACACCCGTCCAGGCTAGATCCTTTCTATACTGAGATCTATGGATTACCCGCTCGGGCTAAATCCTTTACTGTAACACATGCAGGATCTCATATCATGTAAGAAATGATATATCCATCGGATATCCCTTTTTATTGAACCAGTACTTTTTATCAGCTTTTCATTAGTACAACCTTTCTCATGTATTATTTCACAATGCCTATTAACATTATAATTCATGCATGAATACACATTTTAATGTTTATTTGAGCATTAATCCATACAATAAAAATAACATATCACCAAGTTTTCATACAAACTTATTCATTTCATTTAAAATGTCAATTTCCATCAAATTTCCATTACATCAAATTCAATACAATCATAGCAAGATATATTTCATATATAACAATAATAACATGAATAATATGCTCGTTAAATCACGTGAACTTACCTCGAATACGAAAATGGCAAAATTACCATTTTAGTCCAAAACTTGTATTCTCCCAATTTAAACCTAAATCTCGATTTCCTTTATCTATCATTTCAAATATAGCCTATTTAGGACTCACATTATTCAAATTGACCCAAAAATATTTTTGGAAAATTTACAATTTTACCCCTAAACTTTCACATATTTGTAATTTAGTCCCTAAGCTCGTAAAATGAAATGTGTTCAATTTCTTGATTACCCAAGCCTAGCTGAACCATATTCAAGCTTATGGCAGCCCACGCTTTTCATTAAAATAGATTTTTAGTTACCTATTTTACACCTTTTTCAATTTAGTCCTTTTTAGGCTTTTTCATGAAAAATCACTTAGTAAAAGGGATTAAATACACTTCAATCTTTCATATTCTACCATTAAACATCAAAATACTAGCATGTCATGCATGGGTAAATTTTTAAACATAAACCCTAGCTCAAAATAATGGTAGAAATGAGTAGAGCATGTTACCGGAATTTCAAAAATGCATAGAACGTTAAAATCGGGGCTCAGGATCACTTACTATTGAGCTTGGAAGCTTGGAAACCCTAGCCGTGGCTCCCCTCTTGATTCACACGACCATGGGAGAAGATGGACACATTTGGCTTTTACTTTTTGTCTTTTAATTCATTTTACCCCTAAATGACCAAAATGCCCTTTTTACCATTCATTCAAATTTTACCCTTCCAAGCCCATTTTTGTTCAATTTTTTAGAACTTGGTCAAATTTCTCTTTAAGGACCTCTAATTAATAATCTAATTCAATTTCATGCAAATTTCTTCTAGAACACAAGTTTTACAAATTATTTGATTTAGTCCTTAAAGTCTAATTAAGCACTTTTCACATAAAATTTCCTCATGAAATTTTCACACAAGCATAGAGACATATCATAGACCTTATAATAATCATAAAATAACTATTACCATCTCAAATTTGTGGTCTCAAAACCACTATTTTGACTAGGCCCTAATTCGGGATGTTACATTTCTTCCCCCTTTAAGGATTTTCGTCCCCGAAAATCTTACCAAGAAAGTGGTTTTGGGTTTTCACTTAGGTTTCTCAATCTCATAATCATCGTCAAAGAACTTTTACTCTGGCTAAGCTTTTAATACTTATCTCTTTATTTTCTCATACTCTAATCATGAGTGATTCATAGTTATGTCACACATTTGTTGAATTTCAAACTCTATCAAAGAGTTCATATAAATAAAAAGGTTTGTATCGGTAGAGAATAGACTGAGAAAGGAGTTGCTAAAATAAGCTCACCAAGGACCTTTTTCACTTCACCCTGAAAGCACCAAAATGTATAGAGATTTGAAGGACTATTATTGGTGGCCTAGCATGAAAAGGGAAATTGTTGAGTATGTCTCAACTTGTTTAACTTGTCAAAGAGTTAGGCTGAACATCAAGTTCTTTCAGGTAAATTTTATCCTTTGGAAATCTTGGAATGTAAATAGGATATGATTACCATTTATTTTGTTTCAGGGTTTCCCCTTAGTCCACCCAAGAAGAATTCAATAAGGGTGGTAGTAGATCGACATACCAAGACAACCTATTTTCTTCTTGTGAATACTACATATTTTTTAAGAAAATTAGATTAACTTTATATTATTAAAATAGTACGCCTGCACGGTATACTATCTTCTATAGTGTTTGATAGAGATCTAAGGTTTACTTCAAGGTTCTAGAATCAGTTACAGAAATCATTGGGAACTAAGCTACAATTTAGCAGTGCATTTCACCCTCAGACTGATGGTAAATCAGTAAGGGTTATTCAGGTTTTAGAAGATGTAACACCCCTTACCCGAGTTCAACACCGAAACAGGATACGAGGTGTTACCGTACTTAAACACATGCTTACAAACATTTTCGTGCCATAAATTTTGTCCAAATTAAAAAAATTTTAAAATTGAACATAAAGTCCCTAATACGAGCCCATGAGGCCCAAAACACGCTTCGAGGTTCATTTGGCCGTATGAGATTATCCAACGTATCAGGCCAGTTGATTATCGTTTGTTGTTGCCACCTGAGTTAGAAAAGATTCACAATGTATTTCACATATTGGTGCCTCGATAATACAAATCCAATCCTTTGCGTGTAATTTCTTCGTCTGAGATTGAGATTGAACCCGATATGACTTATGAAGAAGAATCGATCCGTATCTTAACTCACAAGGTTAAAGAATTGCAAAATAAGAAAATTTCATTAGTAAAAGTGATATGGCATTGACACGGTATTTAAGAGACTACGTGGGAGCCCAAAGATCTGTGAGACAACAATATCCGAATTTGTTCAATGGTAATATTTTCAGCGACGAAAATCCCTCAGGGGGAGAATTGGAACAGTCCAGTTTAGACCCTAGTCGGAATAGTGGTTTCAGGACCACATATCCGAGTTAAAAAAATATTTAAATATTATTTTCTGTGTTTATAATAAATGAATAAGCATGTGTGAAAGTTTCATATGAAAATTTTATCATTTGTGTGCTTAATTTGTAACAATGACCTAATCGCATAAAATGTAAAAGTGGCATTCTATTTGTTAAAGTACTTAATTGCTATGTTTCTTTAATTGTGGGGTCCTTATGATGCAATAAGACCATTGAATTAATGGATGGACACATATGTCTATAGTTAGTGGAATTTTGATATTAATTCATTAAGGGTAATAATGTCATTTTGTAATTTAAGTTAAATTAAATAAAAACAAAGGTTAAAATTCATTTAATTCATCCATCTTCCATCGAAAATAGAAAGAAAAGATAGGGTTTAAGTGTTTGAAGCATTCGGCCATGGTCCAAGCTTGATACAAGGTTCGTTTTTGTTCAGTTTTTGATAATTTCTACGTTTTTGTTATCGTTCCTTTGTGTTTTACTAAGGCCATGTCTTAATTTTTTATTTTGTTGATGATTTTGAGTAGATCCCTTGATTAAATTATGAGTTTTGTGAAGTTATTTGATAGAAAATGAAATATGTATGTTGGGTTAACATGTTTTGTCTTTGAATTTTTGATGAATTTGAGTAATTTGGGCTATATTGTAAAAATGATATTTTGAAGGACTAAAATATAAAATAAATGAAATATATGGACTTATATGAATACTATGAAAATTCAGCAAAGCATATGTGTAAGGAAATTTTGTGTATTTTGTGATTTTGTAAATTGGGGACTAAAGTGTCAAAATGTGAAAATGTGAGGGCTAATTTGTAAAATGCTGTAAATATGTGTTTTGGGATTGAATTGAATGATTTGGTGAATAAAAGGTTTAAATTTGAATGTGTTTAGATCAAGAACTAAAGAAAACGGAATTAGATCGGGGAAAGTCGAAAGTCGTAGAGTAGCCGATTCCATCTATTCGAATCCATACGAGGTAAGTCGTATACAAATAAATGAGTTTGAAATGATTTATTTGTGCTTATATGCTATTGAATAATGATGAATAGCTTAATGCATTGAACATGAGATATTCAAGAGTGTATCGACAAAGTTCCAATGTTCGAAAGCCCAGTACGAACCATAAGAATAGTTAGGATACATATGTCATGACATAGGATTCGATATGTGTTTTCGTGTAAGACCACGTTTGGGAAGTTTGCATTGACTTATGATTTACATGTAAGACCACGTCTAGGGCGTTGGAATCATATTTGATTTTGTGTAAGACCACGTCTGGGATGTTGGCATTGTACGAGCTTTCCGAGCTATCCACGTATCCTTATGATTCCGAACAGTTCAACAGCATTTCGAGAAATGAATGATTATATGAGATGTGTATTCAATTCAGGTACATTCGAAATGTATATTATGTTTGAGAATAAAAGGTAAGTATATGTACAAGTGATGATATGTGTTATAAGTAAGAGAAACTATGCTATATGTGTAAATGAATTGGAATATGTGAAATGTATATGAACTATGTGGTTTGAGATAGTAATTGGCCATGGAATATATATAATTTGATAATGCTTTCATATTTTGAATGATAAGTTTACTTGTATATGGCTTAGTAAGCTTTTGAAAGTTTACTCTGTGTATTTTTCAACTGTTTTATAGATATCAAAGCTACTGATAGCTTTTGAAAATGTATATATTGAAGTATCGCATGTATAGGCTAGAAGTGTGTGATTATGTTTGGTAATGTATATATTTAGCCATGTGATTTGGCTTGGTTTTGGTTGAGTATATGAATATGTTTTTGGTATGATTTGGAATGGTGAATAAGCATGAATTTGGTTGGTAATTATATGGCATTGTTGGTGTATGTATTGGTTGTGAAATGGTTGAGCATTGGGTATGCAATTGATGTTTATTTATTGCTTGTAGGGAGGACCCTTAATGGGTGGCAAATTGGCCATGTAAATGGCCTATTTTTGCCCACATGAGCAGGGACACGGGCGTGTGTCTCAGCCGTGTTGCTCAATAGCCATTTCAAAATGAGCCTGAGTAGACCACATGGTCGCACACACGGGCGTGTGCTAGGCCGTGTGGCCAAGTCAGTTTCGAGCACAGGCTAGACACACGGGCGTGTAACTGGCCGTGTGACTCAAGTTTGTAGCCTCCCTAATTTTCACACGGCCTGGCACATGAGTGTGTCTTGTGGCCATGTAAAAAGTGAGTATGTATGCCCTGTTTTGACACAGCCTAGACACACAGGCGTGTGACCTGTACAACTTTGAAAAATTGTTTAAGTTTCAAAAATTTTTGTATGAACTTGGTTTAGTCCCGACCCCTTTCTAATGCATGTTTAAGGTCTCGATGACCTATAGAAGAGACATTATGATAATGTTTGACTATGATTGTGGGTAATGTATATGAATTGTTCGTAAAATATTTTGTTTTGTCTGGTAACACCTTTAACCCTAATCCGATGACGGATACAGGTTAAGGTTGTTATAGATGTCATGTCCCATACATGGTCTTACCCTAGATCTCGTCTCAATGCCGATGCCATGTCCCAAACATGGTCTTACACTGGCTCTCATAATGTGGCTGATGCCATGTCCCAGACATAGACTAGCGCACATATCAATGTCGATGCCATGTCACAGACATGGTCTTACACTGGCTCTCACAACATCACCAATGCCATGTTCCAAACATGATCTTACACTGGCTCTCATATCGTGGCCGATGCCATGTCCTAGACATGGTCTTACACTGGCACACATATCACCCAAATGTCATGTCCTGGATATCCACTCTATTCCTAGGTTTAACCGAGAATTTACCGCATTAATTTCATCATACATTTTCATAATCATAGTATGCAAAATAAACCATTCAACACATAATAATGATAAAGTTACCTTACGTACAACTTACCTCGGTATACAAAAACTGGACGACTAATTGGCTTTAGTCTACTAGCTTGGCCTTTCCCTAGTCTAGGTTTGGATTTCGTATTTCTTGATCTAAAATGATAAAAATTCACTAATTTAATCATCATATTAATTTAATGCATTTCATAAATCATATTTTGGCAAAATGACCATTTTGCCCCTAGATGTTCACAAAATTATGATTTTACCCCTAGGCTCGTAAATCAATTTTCATCAAATTTTCTCACTAACCAAGCCTAGCCAAATTCTTCTATACTAGAAGCAGCCCACAATTCCCATCATTTCACACATTTACCACATAATTTATAACTTGTACAAAATGGTCCTTTGTTAGGGTTTTCATGAAAACTACATCAAAAAATTTATTTGTTTAACAACCATGATTCATTTTCTTCCATAAAAATTCAGCAAAAAACATGAACACTCTCATGGAAAGACCCTATACTTTCAACCATTTTGCAAAATAGTCCCCTCATTAGCTAGATTATGCTACAAGGGTCCCAAAAGTACAAAAATTATCAAGAAAAGCCATCAAAATCACTTACTTCTAAGGGTAAAGAGTGGATGAAATTTTGAAGCTCCAAAACCCCTAAAATGGATAAAATTTTCGGTGGTGAAAGAAGGGATGAAAAAGATGAAGTCTTTTGTTTTATTTAATCTTATTTTCTAGTCAAAATAGGCTACCAACTTTACCAAATTTGATTTTTTTTTATTCATCTTTGTCCTTATGGCTGACCACCCCTATTGAAATGAGTCTATTTGCCCTTTAAAGACCCCTGATTATGATTCTCTAGCTATTTAACACCATTTTCTAGAAAAACGAAACTTTTGCTCTTTATGCGATTTAGTCCTTTTTCGCAATTAAGCATGAAATCGCTAGAATTATTTAACCAAAATTTTCATGTACTCATATAATCATGCTATAACACATAAAATTATATATATATAAAATAATTTCTCTGACCTCAGGTTAGTGGTTCTGAAACCACTATTTTGACTAGGCCCAAAATCGGGCTATTACAATTCTCTCCCTTAGGGATTTTCATCCCCAAAAATCTTACCGTTAAAAATGTTTGGGTATTGGTCTCTCATAATTTCCTCAGGCTCCCATGTAGCCTCTTCAACCCCATGTCAGTGCCACAGTACTTTCATGAGTGCTATACTTTTATTTCTCAATTGCTTGACCTATCGGGCTAAGATCTTAACCGGCTCTTCGCCATAAGTCATGCTTGATCGAATCTCACCTCTGTTGGTGAGAGAACGTGTGAAGGGTCAGAACTGTAATGGCGCAACATCGACACATGGAAAACATTGTGGATCTTCTCTAACTTGGATGGCAAGGCTAGTCAATAAGCTACCGGACCAATTTTCTCAGTCACCTCATAAGGTCCAATAAAGCGTGGACTTGATTTTCCTTTCTTACCAAATCTGAGGACTTTCTTCCATGGAGATACTTTCAAAAACACCTTATCACCGACTTGAAACTCAATTTCTTTTTGTTTCAAATCTGCGAATAATTTCTGTCTATCTGATGCGACCTTTAAACAACACAAATCACCTTCACTTTCTCTTCAGTCGCTTTAACCAATTCAACCCCATGAATCTGATTCTCTCTGAGTTCAGTCCAATACAAGGGCGTTCAGCACTTACGCCCGTACAAAACCTTATAAGGTGCCATTTTCAAACTCGACTGGTAGCTATTGTTGTAGACAAACTCTACAAGCAGTAAATATTTTTCCCAACTGCCTTGGAATTATAGGATGCAACACTGCAACATGTCTTCAAGAATCTGAATTACTCTCTCCGGCTGGCTGTCAGTTTGCGGATGGAAGGCCGTGCTAAAATTCAACTTTGTCTCTTGTAACTTTTTCCAAAACCTCAAAGTAAATCTCAGACCTTTATCTGAAATAATTAACAAAGGTGCTCCATGAAGTCTCACAATCTCAAAAATATATAACTCAGCTAGCTTATCTAGTGAGTAGTCGGTATGCACTAGAACAAAATGAGCTAATTTTGTTAGTCAATCAACTATGACCGAAACAACATCTTTCTTTCTGGGTGACAATGGTAATCCTGTCACAAAATCCATGGTAATTCAATCCCATTTCCATTCGGGAACCATCATAGGCTAAAGTAAACCTGAAGTTACTTAGTGCTCGGCTTTCACTTGCTAACAAATTAAACATTTCGACACAAACTCTGATATGTCTCTTTCCATGCCCGGCCACCAATTCAATCTCTTCAAGTCATTATACATCTTAGTACAACCCGGATGGATTGATATACAGCAACTATGTGCCTCGTGAAGAATTTTCTCAATAAGCTGATATTTTTAGGTACACAGACCCTATCTCAGAACATCAAATAACTGTCGTACTAATCCAAAAATCTAATTCGTCAACTATCTCACACTGAGTCATCTTGGCTTGCAAATCTTTATCACACTTCTAAGCTTCACAAATCTTGAAGAAACATAGGTCTAGCACTCAACTCTGCTAGAATCGAACCATCCTCGATTACAAACAACTAAGTATTCATAGCTCTCACGGCAAACAATGACTTCCTACTTAATGCATCTGCGACCACGTTCACCTTTCCCGAATGATAGTCAATTACCAACTCGTAATATTTTATCAACTCTATCCATCTCCGTTGGTGAAGCTTCAATTCCTTTTAAGTTATCAAATATTTTAGACTTTTATGGTCGGTGAATATTCGGCATCTCTTGCCATATAGATGGTGCTCCAAATCTTCAGTGCGAACACTATGGCGGCTAACTCTAAGTCGTGAGTCGGATAGTTTTTCTCATGCGCCTTTAGTTGTCTCAAGGAATATGCTATCACCTTGCCTTTTTACATAAGCATGCATCCTAATCCATTCAATGATGCGTCGCTATACACTACGAATTCTTTTCCCGGCTCCGGTTGTACCAAGACCAGTGCTTTAGTCAATAGTGCTTTCAGTTTTTCAAAACTCTGCTACCATTTCTCTATCCATTCAAACTGGACATCTTTCTGTAGTAACCTCGTCATCGGAGTAGCAATCATGGAGAATCCTCTAACAAATCATCTGTAGTAACCAGCCAAGCCTAGAAAGCTTCTAATCTCTGACACATTCTTCGACAATTTCCACTCAACAATAGTCGAGATCTTACTCGGGTCAACTCTAATTCTATCGCCCAACACAATGTACCCCAAGAATCCAACCTCTTAGAGATAAAACTCAATTTTACTAACCTTGGCATATAATTGCTTATCTCTTAATGTCTTCAAAACGGTTCTTAAATGCTCCATGTGCTCACTCTCATCGCGAGAATAAATTAACATACCGCCGATAAAAACAACAACGAACTTATCCAAGTACGGCCGGAAAATATGATTCATCAACTCCATAAACAAGACGGGGGCATTTGTTAAGCCAAAGGACATGACATGGAACTCATAGTTCCCGTATCTCGTTCGGAACGCGGTTTTTGGCACATCTTGCTCCTTAAATTTTAGCCGGTAATAGTCGGATCTCAAGTTTATCTTAGAAAACACCATGGCTCCCTTTAGTTGATCAAACAAATCGTCAATCCTTGGCAAGGGATACTTGTTCTTCATCGTCACCTTTTTGAGTTGTCTGTAGTCTATATATAACCTCATCGACCCGTCTTTCTTTTTCACAAAAAGTATCAGAGCACCCCACGGGGAATAGCTCGGTCTCGCAAAACCCATGCCCGTTAATTCTTGTAACTGTACTTTTAGCTCCTTTAACTCCGACGGACCTATCCTATACGGAGCAATCGAGATAGGTGTTATACCAGGGACTAACTCGATACCAAACTCAACTTCCCTAGTTCGAGGTAATCCGGGAAATTTTTCTAGAAGCACATCCGAGTACTCACATACCACTGGTACTGACTCAATCCTTACTCCCGACTCTTGGTTATCCAACACAAATACAAGATAGGACTCATACCCTTTTCTCATGTATTTCTCAGTAGTCATAGAAGAAACTAGTATTGGTAAACTGTCCAATTCACCTAATTCAAACCGAATAATATCCCTATTTTCATATCTCAATTTAATAAATTTACTACCACGGTTTACTAACACGTTATGAACAGTCAGCCAATCCATGCCAAGAATTAGGTCAAATTCATCAAACGGTAGTAGTCTGAGGTTAGCCGGAAAATAGTGGCCCCTAACCATTAAAGGACAGTTTCTACACACTTTGTCAACTATTACATGTTTGCCTAACGGGTTGGACACTTTTACCACAAATTTAGTAGACTCCACTGGCATATTCGTACTAGGTACCAATTTCATGAAAATGTAAGAGTGGGTAGACCCCGAATCGATCAAAGCAACTATAGATATATCATAGATGGAAAAGGTACCCGTAATCACATCAGAATACGTGGCACCTTCGCGGGTACGAATGGCGTATGTCCTTATAGGCGCGAATGGCGTATATCCATGTAGGTGCTTTACCTTCGGACCTCATAGTAGAATCTCTAGGCGTACCTCTATTGCAAGCCCCACTCTTAGGGTTCTTCTGTGGTCTACCCCTCGAGGGAGCATTACTCACTCTTACATCTTCCTTTTTGTCTTTCTCCTCTATCTCAAGATAGTTTCGAATAAAGTGGTCTAGTGAACCACATTTGAAGCAGCCTTTATCATTACCTCGGCACTCACTAAAGTGTCTTCTACCACACTACGAACTCTCCGGTCTATTCTGTCGAGCACTACCAACAATCGCAATGGAAGTGGTTTGAGCTTTAGACACCGTATGATGCTTATTCTTGTTTCTACTCGAGAATCCTGTCGACGCATTTTTTCGAGCAGGAAACTCCCTCGATTCTTGGATGAGGTCTGAAATGATCTTCCCATATGTCTTTTCTTTAAGTCATGTGACTCAATATCAGCTCTCCTCTTCTCTTGGCCAATTCTTCAGCCTTACACACTCTCTAAACAAGTACTACAAATTCTCTTAACTCCAAAATACCAACCAACAATCTGATGTCTTTATTCAAACCATCCTCAAACCTCTTGCACATAGTGGCTTCGGTAGATATGCACTCCATAGCGTATTTTTTAAGTCTCACAAACACACGCTCATACTCTATTACCGTCATTCATCCTTGCTTCAGTTCTTGGATTTCCTTCCTCTTTTGGTCTATAAACCTCTGACTAATATACTTCTTTTGGAATTCTTCTTGGAAAAACTCCCATGTAATCAATTCCCTTGGTACAACCGACACAAAGGTGTTCTACCATTGGTAGGCCGAGTCTCGCAGAAGTGACACAACACACTTCATGCACTCCTCGGGGGTGTAAGACAATTTATCGAATACCCTAATGGTATTTTCCAACCAGAACTCTACTCTCTCTTGGTCATCATCAATTTTAGCCTAAAATTACTCGGCCCTATGCTTACGAATTCTATCTACCGGATGTTTTTCTCTCCTAACCATTTCTACTTCTTGGGAAGCCATATAGGCAGGCTGAGGAATCAGAGGAGGTGGGGGGCAGAGTGTTCGGATTTGCACAAATAAACTCCGAGTACCAAGCATCCATCATATGGAGGTAAGCTTCTCTAGCCCATCCGCCGTGACTCAATGTCACGGGCCCACTTTCGATTGGCGCGGTCCCTTCAATGGGAGCCGGCGCATTACGTTCCACATCATCCACCATAGCTCCGTTAGGATCCATTTACTATATGAAAAACAATTTAAATTTGTTAGGAGTCGTCACACTATCACAATATATTTATGGCATGTAAAGCTAGACTCGCACTCATGCTAGGTTAGTCCGAGAATCGACTAAACCTGGTTCTGATACTACTAAATGTAACACCCCTTACCCGAGTTCAACGTTGGAACTGGAGACGAGGTGTTACCGTACTTAAACACATGCTTACAAACATTTTCGTGCCATAAATTTCGTCCAAATTAAATTTTTTGAAAATCGAACATAAATTACCAAATACAAGCCCACGAGGCCCAAAACATGCTTTGAAAAAGATTCGAAACTTAACTGAGCACTTTAGAAAACTTAAAAAAAATTCAAGGTAAACAGGGCACACGCTCGTGTGGAAAAGTGACACGCTCGTGTGTCATCTTAACATGATCGTGCTGAAGGCCTGTGTATCTCACATGGCCTAGGCATATCTGGACACGCCCGTGTCCCTAACCCATGTGGATTTATTTTTCGATTCGAACCTACAGGGGTTTTCACACGGCCTGGCACACGCCCATGTCCCCCACACGGCCATGACGCGCCCTTGTCTCAGCCCGTGTACAAAAACCTTGACATTATGTTTTCGACATCATCAACCAATTAAGGGCACACTTCCAAGGCACACGCCCGTGTCTTAGGCTGTGTCCTCCACACGACTGAGACACACGATCGTGTCTCTACCCATGGTACCTTGAAAAATTAAGGTGCAAGGGACACATGACCAGACTACACGCCCATGGGACAGACCGTGTGTCACACATGATCTAGACACATGCCCGTGTATCTGCCCATGTGTACAAAAACAAGGCTATTTACCAAGCCTTTTTGCCACCTTTACTTGAACCAACCTACACAACATCAACCAAAACCAATCCAAGCATAACACATATAACCAAAACAACCACAACCATAAGAAATTTGCATCAAATACATTTAATAATAATCAATATTAGCCAACATTAATGACCTATAAAAAATGAATATCACATCCATCATATGAGCCAACTCTTGTGGCTAAACTAACAAGACACTAAACAAAATATACAAGTCCCTATACATGCCAAAATCAAAATATTAAACTAGCTAGACCAAAGCTTCAGGTGATAGTGTGATCGATGCCTCCGTCGTCCCTTGATCCCCGATAATAGCTTGGTGGCACTATAAGAAGATGGAAAGGAGAGGGAGTAAGCATAAAGCTTAGTAAGTTGCAGATAAATAAGTAACAACATCAACCATTCATATTATAAATCAACACAACATTCTTGAGTGAACATAAGTAAATATCACTACATGCTTATATATATCACAAGTATCAACCAAAGATTTCAATATCGTCCCAAGATCATTTTCATAGCTAGAACTTACTAGTATCAACCAAAGATTTCAATATCGTCCCAAGATCATTTTCATAGCTAGAACTTACTCGTTTCATTCTTACCATCAAGGTAACAACTAGACTCATATCTCATGAGTTTTGAATAAGAACCTGTACCACTCACAACATGATTATATCGTTCCATATCATTTTCATAAGCTTTTAAAATAACCCGTGAATCCATTTGGAATACCAAAGGATATTTGACAAGCTTTACACAAGAGGGTGAATTGCTGATGCCATGTTCCAAACATGGTCTTACACTGGCTCACATGTCGATGCCGATGCCATGCCCCAGACATGGTCTTACACTAGCTCTCGTCTCAATGTCGATGCCATGTCCCAGACATGGTCTTACACTGGCTCTCATAATGTGGCCGATGCCATGTCCCAAACATGGTCTTACACTAGCGCACATATCAATGCCGATGCCATGTCGCAGACGTTATGTCCCAAACATGGTCTTACACTAGCTCTCAAAACATCACCGATGTCATGTTCCAAACATGATCTTACACTGGCTTTCATATCGTGGCCAATGCCATGTCCCAAACATGGTCTTACACTGGCAGACATATCACCCCAAATGTCATGTCCTGGATATCCACTCTATTCCTAGGTTCAACCGGGAATTTACCGCATTAATTTCATCATACATTATTCATAATCATATTACGCAAAATAAATCATTCAATACATAATAACGATAAAGTTACCTTACTTACGTACAACTTACCTCGGTATACAAAAAGTGGACGACTAATTGGCTTTAGCCTACTAGCTTGGCCTCTCCCCGGTCTAGGTCCAGATTACGTATTTCTTGAACTAAAATGATAAAAATTCACTAATTTAATCATCATATTAATTTAATGCATTTCATAAATCATATTTTGGCAAAATGATCCTTTTGCCCCTAGATTTTCACAAAATTACGATTTTACCCTTAGGTCGTAAATCGATTTTTATCAATTTTTCTCACTAATCAAGCCTAGCTGAATTCTCTTATACTAGAAGCATCCCACAATTCCTATCATTTCATACATTTACCACATAATTTATAACTTATGCAAAATGGTCCTTAGTTAGGGTTTTCATGAAAACTACTTCACAAAAGTTGTTTGTTTAACAACCATGATTCATTTTCTTCCATAAAAATTCAAAAAAAAACATGAACACTCTCATGGAAAGACCCTATAATTTCAACCATTTTGCAAAATAGTCCCGTCATTGCCTAGATTATGCTACAATGGTCCCAAAAGTACAAAAATTATCAAGAAAGACCATCAAAATCACTTACTTGTAAGGGTAAAGAGTGGCTAAAATTTTGAAGCTCCAAAACCCCTAAAATGAATGAAATTTTCGGTGGTGAAAGAAGGGATGAAAAAGATGAAGTCTTTTGTTTTATTTAATATTATTTTCTAGTCAAAATAGGCTATCAACTTCACCAAATTTGATTTTTTATTCATCTTTGTCCCTATGGCTGACCGATTGAAATGGGTATTTTACCCTTAATTATGATTCCCTAGCTATTTAACACCATTTTCTAGAAAAAATAAAACTTTTGCTCTTTATGCGATTTAGTCCTTTTCGCAATTAAGAATGAAATCACTAGAATTATTTCACCAAAATTTTCATGTACTCATATAATCATGATATAACACATAAAATTATATATAAAAAATAATTTCTTCGACCTCGAGTTAGTGGTTCCTAAACCACTGTAAAATCGAGATGTTATAGAAGATATGTTAAAAAGTTGTGTAATTGACTTTGGTATAAACTGGGAAAGGTATGTTCCTTTGGTTGAGTTCACCTGCAATAATAGTTATCACGTCATCTTGAAGATGTCTCTATTCAAAGCATTATATGGTAAAAGGTGTAGAACACCTACTTGTTAGATGAAGCTTAGTGAAAGAAAAATAATGGATCCAGATCCAGAAACTTCTGTGAAAGGGGTTTTCATGAAAATACCTAAAAGGACCATTTTCCAAAGTTTATAAAATAGGTTGCAAACGTGTCAAATAATTGAAATTTTGAGATGCTATAGGCTTAAAGTAGTTTCAGCTAGGCTTGGTTACTGTGAAAATTTGATGAAAAATCGTTTTACGAGAGCCTAAGGGCAAAATCATAAATTTTTTCAAGTCCAAGGGCAAAACAGTCATTTTGCCAAAATATGAATTATGAAATGCATTGATTAATATGATGATTAAATTAGTGAAATTTTATCATTTTAGATCAAGAAATACGAAATCCGGACTTAGACCGGGAGAAGGCCAAGCTAGTAGACTAAATCCAACTAGTTGTCCACTTTTTGTATACCAAGGTAAGTTGTACATAAGTAAGGCAACTTTATCGTTATTATGTGTTGAATGATTAACTTTGCGCAATATGGTTGAAAATTCTTATGAATAATTATAATAGCCCTATTTAGGGCCTAGTTAGAATAGTGGTCTCGGGACCACAAATTCAAAGTTGGAAAAATTATTTTATTATTATTTTGGAGTCATAGCATGTTTATGTTAGTACATGAAAATTTTGGTGAGTTAATTTTGACGTTTGTGAGCCCAATTGTGAAAAAGGACTAAATTGCATAAAGTGTAAAAGTCTTAAATTGATAGCTAAAGGCGTTAAATAGCTAGAAAGCCTAAATTGGGGGCCTTTAAAGGGCAATTAGACCACTAGAAATAGGGTGGCCGGCCATAGGAGACAAGTGTGGTCAAAAATTTCAATTTTTGATGGGATTAGGTGACCAATTTTGACTAAAATAGAAAATAGAAAAAGGAAATGATATCACCCTATTTCCTATTTCTTCTTAGCTAAAAATATCAACCATTGTTGGGTTTTAAGCTTCAAAATTTTGTAGCAACTTGAAGCACCCACAAGTGATCCTAATGGCTTTTCTAAAATATTTTTGTACTTTCGAGACCCTTGAAGCATGAGTTTTCAAATAAGGGTGCTATCTTGCAAAATGATCAAGAGTTTAGGGTTTTTCCATGAAAGAATTTGTGTTGTTTGCTGAGTTTTTATGGAAGAAAATGAGTCTTGGTTGTCTTATAAACAACTTTTGTGAAAGGTGTTAGCATGAAAACACCTAAAGGGACTATTTTGCGTAAGTTGCAAAATAAGTGATAAATGTGTGAAATAATGGAAATTTTAGGTTGCTATAAGAGAAAAAAGAGTTTAGCTAAGCTTAAGAGACGAATAAATTCGATAAAATTGATTTTCGGGTATAGGGGTAAAATGGTCATTTTGCCAAAGTCTAGGGGCAAATGGTCATTTTACCGAAAATGTGAATTTTCAATTGCCTAATTGTAATTAGTGACTAAACGAGTGTATTTTGCTAATATAGATCAAGAATTGTCAAATCAGAACCAAGACCAGGGGAAAGCCAAGCAAATCGACTAAACCGTATAGTCGCTACATTTTGAAATCCGAGGTAAGTTGTATGTAAATATAACTACATTGCTACTATCTGTATTTAAATTATCATTGAATAGATATGGAATGAATTTCTTGATTTCGAGATTGATAATGTGTAATGATCATTGAGATAGTAAAATTCTCGTTGGGACCTTTGGAAGTAAACCGGATATTCATGCCGTATCACTTGGGTCATTTGTGTGAGCTAGTGTAAGACATGTCTTGGACATGCATCGGCCACATTATGAGAGCCAGTGTAAGACCATGTCTGGGACATGGCATCAGCATTGAGACGAGTGCTAGTGTAAGACATGTCCGGGACATGCATCGGCTACGAGATGTGTCAGTGTAAGACCATGTCTGGGACATGGCATGGCACAGTTATGTGAGAGCTAGTGTAAGACCATGTCTGGGACATGGCATCGGCCTCGAAGATGATAGCTAGTGTAAGACCATGTGTGGGACATGGCATCAACACTTTACCCATGATTGAGGCCTATGGAATATCCAGTAGTGTTCCGAATGGTTCAACGACGAGAGTTATAAATTTAAGCTAATAAGAAAGATATAACCATATTGTGAGTATTACAGGTACCTAAGTGATACATATGTATAAGATGTGAACTCATTGTATATGCTATGTGATTTGTATGAAGTAAAGAGTAAGTCATGCTTATGCCAACTTTGGTATCATAAGTGGTTGGTAAATTGTAGACTTATTGTTGTATATTTATTTATATACAACTTACTCAGCTTTATGCTTACTCCCTTTCCTTTCCTTTCCATTTCTTTCAGTGCCGCCTAACTAGCTCAAGGATCACCAGTAGTCAGAGATATCGATCACACTATCAGCCGAAACATTCGGTATAGTTGGATTTATATTTTTGAATATGGCATGTATATGATTAGAACTTATTATTTTGAGTCTTGGAGATTTGGCCAAATGTGTTGGCTTGGAATAGATCCCACACTTAGTATTAAGCCATGAATGATGGCTAATATTTATTTTGATTTTATAAAAGTTGCATCTACATGGTTGAATGAATGTCTATTATGGCTGATTTGATTTTGAAAATTATGCTTGTTTTGGTATTGGCTGGTATTTGCATGAAAATAGGTATGCAATGGTGGCAATGAGGTTTGATAAATAGCCTTATATTGCCCACACGGGTAGACACACGGGCATATGTCTAGGCCGTGTGTGACACACGGTTAGCCTTATGGGCGTATGGTCCGGCCGTGTGACCACTGCGCGTAAAAATTTCAAGTCAGTATATATGATAATAAACACATGGGCAGAGACACAGCCGTGTGAAGGACACGGCCTAGTACACGAGCGTGTGCCTTGGCCGTGTGACAATTTAGGAATGCTAACGTCAGAAACAGAATACCCAGGTTTTTGTACACGGGTTAAGACACGGGCGTGTCGTGGCCGTGTGAGGGACACGGGACATTAACACAGGCGTGTGTCTGATCGTGTGAAAACCCCTGTAGGTGTGAATTAGAATTTAATCCCACATGGGTGTGGGACACGGGCGTGTTACCCTTCCACACGAGAGTGTGCCCTATTTTAAGGCAAATTTCTTAAGGTTGGTTTAAGGACCCAGTATGGTTCCGAATAGTTTTTTAACGGTCAATTTGGGGCTAGTAGGCCCATGATAAGAAGTTTAAAGTAGAAATTGAAAAAGTTTTAATTTGGACCAAGTCTCGGTGACTTGAGACTATTTGTATGCATGAGATAAAGTTAGGTAATGCCTTGTACTCCGACCCGACATGGGTTACGGGTATAGGGTGTTACAATAATGCATGATGAAATTAAATGTAGTAAAGTCCCGATTGATCCTAGGAATAGATTGGATATCCATGCCATGACATTTGGGTGATATGTGTGCTAGTGTAAAACCATGTCTGGGACATGGCGTCGGCCATGATATGAGAGCTAGTATAAGACCATGTTTGGAACATGGCATCAGCAATGTTATGAGAGCCAGTGTAAGACCATGTTTGGGACGTGGCATCGGCATTGTTAGGTGCGCTAGTGTAAGACCATGTTTGGGACATGGCAACGGCCACATTATGAGAGCTAGTGTAAGACCATGTCTGAGACATGGCATTGGCATTGAGACGAGAGCTAGTGTAAGACCACGTCTGGAACATGGCATCGGTCTCAACATGTGAGCCAGTGTAAGACCATGTCTGTGACATGGCATCGGCAATTCACCTCTTGTGTAAAGCTTGTCAAATATCTTTTAGTATTCCAAATGGTTTCACGGGTTATTCTAAAGCTTATGATAAAGATATGGAATAATATAACCATGTTGTGAGTGGTACAAGTTCTTATTCAAAACTCATGAGATATGAGTCTAGTTATGTTGCCTTAATGGTAAGAATAACATGAGTAAGTTCTATTTATAAAAAAATGATTTTGGGATGATTTTGTAATCTTTGGCTTATATATGTGATATATAAGTATGTAGTGATATCTACCTTTGTTCACTCAAGAATGTTGTGTTGATTTATAATATGCTATGTGTTTAAAAATGCATGGTTGATGTTGTTACTTATTTACATGCAACTTACTAAACGCTATGTTTACTCCCTTTCTTTTTCATTTTCATGTAGTTTCGCCAACTTAGCACCAGGAAATCAAGAGACGTCGGAGGCAGCGATCACACTATCACCTGAAGCTTTTGGTATAGTTAGTTTAAATGTTTTTAGTGTGGCATGTATAGGGACCTGATCTTTTGTTTAGTGTCATGTTAGTTTAGCCACAAGTGTTGACTCATATGGATGTGATATTCATTTTGTATAGGTCATTAATGTTGGTTAATATTGATTACTATTAAATGCATTTGATGAAAATTCTAATGGTTGTGGCTGTTTTGGTTATGTGTGTTTATGCTTGGATTGGTTATGTTTGATGTTGTGTAGGTTAGTGCAAGTAAGGGTGGAAAAAAGGCTTGGTATTTAGCCTTGTTTTTGTCCACACAGGCAGACACACGGGCTTATGTCCAGACCGTGTATGACACACGACTTGCCCCATAAGCGTGTGGTAAGGCCGTGTGTCCTCTACACCTAAAGTTGGCAAAATAGAATGCCCAGTAGCAACCACACGGGCGAAGACACGACCGTGTGTCTCAACCTTGTGGAGGACACAGCCTAGTACACAGGTGTGTACCATGGTCGTGTGCTCTTAAAGGGTTGCTAATGTCAGAAATAGAATGTCAAGGTTTTTGTACACGAGATGAGACACAGGCGTGTCATGGCCGTGTGGGGGACACGGGTCATAGACACGGGTGTGTGCCAAGCCGTGTGAAAACCTCTGTAGGTTCGAATCGAAAAATAAGTTCGCATAGGCTAGGGACACGGGCGTGTCCCGATATGTTCAGGTTGTGTAAATCACACGGGCCTTCAAAGAGGACACAAGGGCGTGTCGCCCTTTCACACAGGCGTGTGCCCCTATTTGCTTTGAAAGTCTACAAAATTTTCTAAAGTGTTTAGTTTATCCTCGAACGATTTCCAAATCGTGTTTTAGACCTCGTAGGTCTATATTAGGGTTGTTAAGAGGAAGTTTGAAAGTTTTAAAAATTGAGCAAGATTTTATGACCCAAAAATGTTTATATGTATGTGTTTAAGTTCGGTAACACCTTGTATCCTATTCCAATGTCGCACTCGGGTAAGAGGTGTTACACTTATGAAGTTTTAGAGAGAGTTGAACTAGTGGTGTACAGGTTGGCCTTACCTCTTGAGTTATCGAAGATCCACAATGTGTTTCATGTATCAATATTGAGAAGGTATAAATCCAATCTTGATCATGTTGTACAAATTGAGGAATTAGAGGTTGAACTAAACCTGTCATGTGAAGAAGAACCTATTTGTATTCTTTCCAGGAAAGTAAAGTAGCTGGGTAATAAAAAAATTCCCTTGGTTTAAGTGTTATGGAGGAATCATAGTACTAAAGAAGTTACTTGGGAAAGAGAAAGCCTAATGAAAGATTAGTATCCTCAGTTATTTCCAGGTATGAATTTTAGAAACAAATTTCCTAAGTTGGGGATAGTTGTGACTTCCAGCCTGACAAATTCCTAGTATCCAGTTATTGTTGTTGATGTATGGTATTTAGAGTAAATTCTTAGTGGGTAAGGTGTTAGATTGGCTAAGTACATAAATTCCATGAATACGCCTTTGGGTAAAGTTTGAGTTTGGCGAGCTTGCTGGTTTGGTGATCTCTTTTATAGAGTACTCGCCACCCCAGTTGTTAGAGGATTATGTTAAGTCCTTAGTTTGAAAGAACTATTTATTATTTCATTATTATATTATTATTTTTGTTGAACAATTTAGTTAGACAAATGAAAATTAGTTAGAAGAGAACTAAGTTACTGTAGTCGATAAGACTCACATTTATGATGAGAGAGAAAATGCTTAGTCACAGGAATCGAGGGGGTTTAGTGGGATAATCTGACTTATCCACTAAACCTACCTTCCATGTTTATATGTATAAAGTTAGTATTGGCTTCTTGAGCAAGTTTTACGTTTTTTATTGCATTTATATTTTCTTCTCAAATTTTCTCTACACCTTTTCTCTTGGAAAACCTAAGACTTGAGGCTTGCTTGAAGATTTGGGTTCGTTGTACTCAGCCAACTCCCTCATTGTTTTAACATTTAGTAAACATCGATGAACTTTAGGCTATATTCATGGTTATTTATGTGACCTTGAAGTTGCCTGCTTTTGGGTCAGTTTAGAGTGTAAGGAAGAAAACTTCCCGATTTTGAGTTTTTTTCTAATGTTTTCTACAAGCTTGTTTAGTTTTTTGGTATAGTGATCTAATAAGTTTAACTATCTATATTATGGTTTAAGACACTTCTGAAGGCTCTTGAGATAAGGGCAAATGTCTTGTTGTTTAAACTTGCTGCATTTTCTGGTGAGTTCCTTCTTACTTCCATATGTGTGTGTAATGCCTTTGTTTATAATTTTGTTCATGGTAAGTATCCACATTCTATAAAGATGATATGTTTGCACATGAGTGATGGACGTTCATTGTTATTACTTTGAGTTGGTTTGTTTGTGTAAATGGAGTAAGGACCCCTTTTTCGTGTCTAAGCCAATACCATTTTCTTTTGCAATAAGCAATATTGATTAAATAAGGAAAATGAATTCATGACGTTACTTTCAATGAAATAATATCATACACAATAAATATGGACTATTAGCAGCTCAACATCAGAATCAAGATCCAATCTAAAGTTCTTAATCTAAGAGATTGCATTGAGAAATTTCGATCCAAATAAATTACTAATATTTGAATTCGCTAGCATTTTTTTTTATTTGAATTCGCTAGCATTTAATATTCATTAACGGGGTATATATTCATCAAGTAGTCAACATAACCCAAATATAAGATTTAATAAATTGCCAACACCTAAATATAGAATTTACCTCCTACAAATTTGGTGGGTAGGAAGTGGGCACTCCTCGATGCCAAATTTCCAATTTTTTTTTAACACTTTATACTACATTTAACTTAATCATCCGTTGAATGTGTTCATTTATCGTGCAAGAATGGTACTTATAGGCACTTATGCATTGTTGAATACTGATTTTTCTTCTCTCTCTCTCTTTTTTTTTTTTCCCTCGATTATCATTAATCCAATTTTCCTTAATTACCATTAATTAGTTTGAGTCCAATTTTTCGTTAATAATCATTATTCCAATTTCTCCATAATTGTTTTAACAATATTAGAGTGAACATAAACATCAAAATTTTATTGCCGTGTATAACATTATTATGAAACATTTATATATTTGACTACAATAAAATGAATCAAGAAATTTTAAGAAATATGATAATAAATATGAATTTTATAAAGTAATTTAAATGGTAAATTGATAATTATAGAATTTTACTTTGTTTTGCTTATCATTATAAGTAAATAATTAAAACATTGGCTTAATATAACATTTGGTACTGAACTTGACACTTTTGCTCAATTTGGTACTTAAAATTTTTTTGGCACAATTTGGTATTGGAACTTGGCACTTTTTCCTAATTTGGTACTTAAACTTTTTTTTGGGCCAATTTGGTACCTAAACTTAGCATTTTTTTAATTTAGTACTTAAGCTTTTTTTAGGTTCAATTTGGTACTTAAATTTATTAAATGTAATACAAATTACGTAAAATAGTAACGGTGTTAAATTTTTTATGCTACAAAAATATTGTCAATATTAGAAGAAATTCATGTTAAAAAAAGGTATTGGGCTATGCTCAATGAATTAATATTAAATAAGAAAAATAATTTTAAAATCCCAAATTAAAAGAAATACATTATTTTCAATTAGTAAAACAATTAATTAAGTAAATAAAACTAAAAGTAATTGAACATATAAAATACAAAAATATCATATCATCTGTTACATGTTGGTCATGTATTGATTATTTTGCTACTTCATAAAAAATAATATTATTAATATATTGGAGTAATTTGTAAAACGTTTACAAGTACCAAATGGAAAAAAGGTACTAAATTAGGAAAAAGAATCAAGTTCAAGTACCAAACTGGACTCTCAAAAATAAAAAGTGTCATATTTAGATACTAAATTAGACACCAAAATTTTAAGTACCAAATTAGAAAAAATCAAATTCAGGAATTAAATATTATATTAAGCCTAAAACATTCTTCTATTTACTTATTATTGAATTTTTGCTTTGCTTACCACATATATTGTAGTCTATGCATATATACGTTGATTATGGTTTGAAATTTTTCTATATATATTTTCATATTTACAGTTATAATTAACTCACCTCATATAATTTACTTACTATAAAACTTACAACTAAAAACTAAAATTCTCAAAAGATTAAAACCTCAATTTTCACCGACATAACCGAAACCTGCTAAAGCAATGTCATCTTTCGGCCCTTAATTTATTTTCAAAATTGGACACAGAATTAGATGAGAAAATTTATGGTTTTCAGATTTTTGGACTCTCCCTGCAATTATAAATTTATTTATTTATATATTACCCCATATGTTGAGCTAGCATTTCACCAGTTAAAACCTCTTACATAAATTGATTTTTTTTAAATATGAATAAATACAACTAGATTCTCCAGTTTCCTATTTGGCTATCAATTTTTATTAAACAACTTGACTCAATAAATGACTTTTTATTTTGGATTCATCGTTTAATTAGATAAATATTTATACACATAAGGATATTATTAAGGGTATAACAAAAAAGGAAAAAGAGAAGAAAGTCTTGTTCTTCTTTTTGAAAGGAAAGAAAATCTTGTGAACTTAACAAGGCTATCTAATTATCAATAAGGCAACCAACGTGGAATTGTTGTGAACTGTAATTGAATGGCTGTAATATTAAAATTCAAAAATTCTCATTATCCAATGTGTAGGTAGAAAAACTTTTAGAAATCAAAATTAAATTTTAATTTTTATGACACTTTAAATAGTTTATATTTTTATAATTTTAAAAATTAAATTAAATTTTATCACTTTTAAATTAGGTCAAAATATAATTTTATTTTTATTAATTTAAAATTTTAAAAAATTTAAAAGTTTGAAATGAATTTTTTCCGTCCCTGCCACTCTCCTTGTTTTTATGGATTTATAAAATAAAATAAAAACAAAATTATACGTTTCGATAATTAATAGACCCTAAATCGACCGTCATTTGCTCATTTCTCAAACATGATATCAAGTGTGCAGTTTCGTGAGTGAGTCATTCTCCCATCCAAATAATGCAAAGTGAACACAAGAGAACAAAGACAAAAAGTGTCTACTATATAAGCTTTAGTCCAAGGAAGGCAAGGTTAGTCTCGAAGAAAGAGTCTCTTGTTTCTGTTGCTGCTTTGTTTGACCTTTACAAGTTAAGTTTCTGTTTTCTTTTCTTCACCCTTCTGACTAAAGTTCACGCTCAAGGGCCAATCGCATTTATGGTATCAAATTTCGCATTGGAGAAGTAGGGCAGCCTTCAAAACATTGAGCTTGCTAGCTGATTTTTATGGAAAACCACAGCATGGCGACTGCAACTCCGGAAAACAAAGACAGCTTTGCTACTTCCGGAAATGCCGATGATAAGCAGAGCAAGGCATTTGTCAATAATAACGAAAAGGGTGGAATTAAGACGATGCCCTTCATCTTAGGTAAGCTTTTTGACAACTGTTGGAATCCTAGATTATTTATTTATTTATTTATTTATTTATTTCTCGTATGGCTAATTGCTTCATCGTGTATGTTCCAGTAAACGAGATATGCGAGAAATTGGCAATGGTGGGATTCAGTAAAAACATGGTTAACTACTTGACACAGCAGCTTCATATGCCCTTAACAAAAGCAGCCAACACCGTGACCAACTTCAATGGTACCTCGAGCTTGACGCCATTGCTTGGGGCTTTCATTGCTGATTCCTATGCTGGAAAATTTTGGACCATCACCATCGCAACGGCCATATACCTAGCAGTATGAATGGTTGCCTTTTTCCATAGAGATTTTCCGTTCTGAATACTAAGGGTTTTCGATTTACCTACCTGTGTGCGTAGTTGGAGGACAAGAAGCATCAATTTTACAGTTTACTTATATAGTCGGAACTTTCCAAGAAATGATTCAATCTCTCTTTTTAGTAAAAAAAGCAAGGGTCTAATATTGACTAAATTAATTAGACTGATTTTCCATAAAAGAAAAATTAATTAGATTGACGGTCTCTTGTCTGTTAAAAAAACTACAATCTGATCTCATCTGATCTGATGATGTGAACAGGGAATGATAGTCCTAACACTCTCAGCAGCACTGCCACAGCTACGGCCACCGCCATGTGCAGGTGACCAAGTTTGCCAAGAAGCCAATGGGAGTCAAACGGCTGTTCTCTACCTGTCTCTTCTATTCGCAGCCTTAGGATCAGGCGGGATCCGGCCATGCGTGGCGGCGTTTGGCGCAGAGCAATTCGTTGAGGAGGATCCTACGCAGCCTAAGAAAACGTGGGTCTTCTTTAATTGGTATTACTTTGCATTGGGAGCCTCAATATTACTGGCATCAACGGTGCTTGTGTATATTCAAGACAATGTAGGATGGAGCTGGGGTCTTGGAATTCCTACCTTAGCCATGGCTTTGTCCATAATTGTATTCCTCATTGGTTACCCTCTTTACCGAAATCTGGATCCTGCCGGAAGTCCCTATACTCGTGTCTTACAGGTCTCTGTTGCCGCTTTTAGGAAGAGAAAGATTCCCTTGATTTCTGATCCAAAGTTTTTGTATGTCAACGAGGAGCTCGATGCATCCATTTCCACAGACGGTCTGCTTCACCATACAAAGCAACTCAAGTAAGTTGCCACTTGCCTGCCCTGATTTCATATCATATGATTTAAATTTATTCAGTTTCTATTGAAAATCTAAACTCGTACTTCTATTCTAACTGACTAATCCACCTGTGTAGATTTCTGGATAATGCTGCCATTGTCACTGAAGAAGATAGTCTCAAGTCATCAGAAAAACCCAATTTCTGGATACTCAACACCGTCCATAGAGTTGAAGAACTAAAATCTATATTGAGGATGCTACCAATTTGGGCAGCTGGTATTCTATTTGCCACATCCAGTGCTCAACAGAACACATTTTCATTGCAACAAGCCAACACAATGGAAAGACACCTGACCAAGTCTTTTGTAATTCCCTCTGCTTCCATGTCTGTCTTCGGCATGTTATCAATGCTCGTCACTATAGTCTTATATGATCGCCTATTGGTTCGTGTTGCACGGAGGATCACAGGCCTTGAACGGGGCATAAACTTTTTGCAGCGGATGGCCATTGGCTTTTTCATCGCAATAATAGCAACTATGGTCGCTGGATTCGTTGAAGTGAAGAGAAAGCATGCAGCCTCGGCTAGTGGCCTAATTGACAGCCCCGAATCTACAATTCCCATCTCAGTATTTTGGCTTGTTCCGCAGTATAGCCTTCATGGCATTGCCGAGGCGTTCATGGTAATTGGCCACCTCGAATTTTTCTATAACCAAGCTCCCGAGAGCATGAGGAGCACCGCCACTGCTTTGTTCTGGACATCCATATCCGTTGGGGACTACACAAGCACACTTTTGGTTACGCTAGTCCACAAGTATTCCGACTGGCTTCCTAATAGAAACTTGAATGAGGGGAAGTTGGAGTATTTCTATTGGTTGCTCACACTTTTGCAAGCTCTAAACATTGTATACTACTTAATATGTGCAAAATTTTATACTTTCAAGCCTCTCAGCCACAAAACAGAACATGTTGAGGGGGTTGAACTCACTACCCAGGTTTAACTGCGTCTTTCCCTTAGCACGAGAAAGGAACAGTCTTATATATATGTATTGTATAAAACTTAATTAGCTTGTACAAGAAACTTGAATTAGATTTTCAATAAGCAGGTATATGCTGGCAACGAAGACCTTGAGCCTTGTTTGTTTGTTTGTTGTGCTTCTCCTCGTTCATGCTTCATGCGTTTGATGGTGTAGATGTCTACATGGGATAAAAGTATCATGGATTGTATTTTACCCCTCTATTAAAAAATAATAAATTAATCATTGTATGTTAGAAAAAAGTACAAATTGATCATTTGATTAAAAGTTTCATCCATATATTGTTAAGTGATTAGTTGACATATTTTCTTTTCCACCGACCCTGCTTTATTATGGATTTTTAATTTTGAAAACCAATATCGCTTCTATATATGTTGGATACATCCATTTCCGCTCCGTTCCATCCCATCCCGCTTCGTTTAAATTTTATTTTTGCTACTTATCTTTAAAATTTTTAATCATTTTAAAGTCAAGTAAAATATTTAAATATAATTCTTCAAAAAGTTTATTTAAACCTAAAACATAGGTTCACATTACTACATTTTTACCCTTTTAATAATTAAATATATACAAAAATAAAATGATAATTTCATATAATGGAATAGAGTAAGGCAAGATAAGTAATTATTATAACTGCTTTATACTAACTGTCCAAAACAAAAATCCACCCTAGCCCTGCTCCACATCTACTTTCCAAAAGAAAAAAATTCACTCCATTCGAAGCAGATTGGTTCAAAATCCATTTGACGATTTGGGTTTCGCCATCTTTAAGATAAAGTAAAAGTACTATAGAGGCCCACGTGCTAAAATTCGGATTATATTTTGTCCATTTACTCAAAAAAGAGCAAATTGGTTCTTACATGTTAGATCAAAGTGCAAACTAGTCATTTTGTGAAAAGTTCAACCAATCTACTTTTAAATGATGAGAAGACTAACAGAGTAACCGGATAGCGACATATTGTATGTCATGTGTGCCTCATATTGATGTGACACATTTTGCCACATCAATAAATATTTAAAATTAAAAATCTTAAAAATAAATAAAATTTTAATAATTATTTTAAGAGAATAGAAGATTATTTAAAGTTTATTAAATTTTATAAGAAATTATAAATTATTTTGAACTATTTAATGATTATTTAAAGAATGTCAAAATGAACTTAGATAAATGGTTGTCTAGGTTCAAGTGAGCCTAAACAACCATTTATTTGGGTTCATTTTCGAGTTGTTTCTAAATAATTATTAAAAATTATACATATTTGTGTATGTATATTTTGAATTCTTTAAGCGCATGTATATATATAATTTTAAAATTTTAATCATTATTTATAAATTCTTATAATTCTTAATAAATTTTAAATAAGTTTTTTTATAATTCTCTGTGTTTTTTTTATTTTGAAAAAAAATTGTCTATGATGAAATGAATCATGAAAATCATATGTTTAGGCTCATTTTGGATGTGGTTGTAAAAATAATTATAAAAAATTATTTATTTTTAGGATTTTTTTAATTTTTTAAAAATATTATCACATCAACATGATGTACATGTGACACGCTGTGTGTTAATGGTTGGTTCTTTTGTCAGCAACAAAAGCATTTAACAGTAAAAATAAATGAAATTTTTAACAAAATGATCAGTTTGGTTAATGCATTGTGAAACTAACTAAAAATTTGTCTAAGGTAAGCGCACTTACCAATTAATAGTATAGTTACGATAAGGAAAGATATCGTTCCCACGAAGACTAAAAGTACTAGTAATTACCGTATTTCTATTATTTAACCAAATAATTCGAGTGATTGAATAAGAACTAAAACTAATAAACATGGCAAAGAACATATCACGAAAATAATTGATTAACAACTAATAATCGACACAACATTCAGGAAAAAAATCACTTAGATTTCATTTGTCACTATCAATCTAAATTACGCAATTTCTTTACTTAATATCTTGATTCGTAAAAATCCCTACATTATGCTAATATCTTTTTTGAGCATAAGAGCAACTAACTCTAGGTTTATTAATTGAAATTTCTTTCTAACTAAAACTCTTATTATCGCATTAACTCATGTCATAGATTCCCCTATTAGATTTGATTCTAATTCGATAGATTTATGCCGTCCTATTTCTAGGATTGCATGTAACTTTACTCAACTATGTAAGATCTACTCTTAAATAAGGTCTATTCAACCTCCGACTTAAGCACATCGAACATGGGTCAATATTTTACAAATATTAAACCAAGAGTTTAGCACACATAATTGAGAACAATCAATTAAGTATTTATTGTGTAAAATAAAAATTAAATTACAAAATTCATCATAAGGCTCATCTCCCCTAGGTATTTAGAAAATTAGTCCATGCTTGAAAATAAAAACAACCAAGAGACAGTATAATCGAAAGAAATAAAGAAACTCATGATAACTTCCTAAGAAATCAAATGATAATCTTTAATCTTGACGGAAATCTGCTTCAAAGTCAGCTTCAATGGTGTTTTTCGAATTGTTTTCTTAAATATTCTCTTATGGTTTCCTCCTATCTTCTTATTTTTGTTATATATACATCTTAGAATGCCTGAAAAATCTAAAAAACGTGATTTCCCACAATTCAGTTTGAAATCTTGTGAAATCGACACAGTCATGTGAAATGGTTCAGCCCGTGTGACTCCTGCAGCTTGCTTCGATGCTTCGATTTTCACTTGTTTTTCGCTCTTTTTGCTCCGAAGTGCTCTATTAAGCATTAAAACATGAATTTAAATGATTAGGAGTATAAAGTTTACAATTAAAATCGGATAATCATCCAAAAATACGTTAAGAATGAGGTTAAAACATATTATCTTTAACACTTATCATTGATCTTTAATTATACATATATGGACTACTTTGCCATTTTTTTAGTAGAGGGAGAAAAATACAACTAGACTTTTAATATAGGGGCCTCCATGGTGCTTTTATCTAATCCTAGTCATCCTTTAATTTTAGATAACTTATATAAAAAAATTGAAAAAGTCAAACTATCGCTTATCACCATATATGGGCGAAGTTTTGCATGAAAAGGTCAATTTTTATTTATATTTTATATAAAAGGATTAATTTATCTATTCTTTTAATAGAATGAGCAAAATATAAGTCACCTCTTAATACAAAAAATTACCATAATAATTTTACCAGGAGAAAAGCTTTCCGAGTAGACTAACAGGTTTTCATATTCGAAAGAAACATGAAGTATATTAAATCCCAATAATTTTATTTTAGATTATCATTCAAACAGTTGTGTAAGACCCAAATTTTACTCGGGGCCCAATAAAACCAAACCCAAATATAACCAAATAAATAACCCATTTACAATATTAAATAGCCCAATTTACATCAGACCCTAGCCCAAATAATAGCCCACTTGCTTAAGGTTTTTTTTCAGCAGTAAACCCTTCCCAAGATGCAGCCACCAAAGTTCACCAAGATGCCCCCCCGCCTTGGCCATCACGCACCACCCACACCGACACACACGCAACAGGACAAAACAACAACAAGAGAAAGCATGCGAGGGATGGGGAAAGAATAAACAAAAGAACGAAAAAAAAAAATAGGAGATGAATGTTTCGTAGATCGGCTTTAAAAAAGCCAAAATCTATCATTTGTAATGGAGGGGGATTTTTTGATATTTCGATGGGAGAAGGGATTGTATTTTAGGGGGGATTTTTAGAGAGGAATCGATTGTATTTTGGGGGGGGGATATATATATATATTTTTTTCGGAGATAATACAAAGTTCAAGAGTAAATCAAGAATCGGAACTAAGTTTTGAAAGGTGATTTTTCATTTTTTTTTTTGGAATTTTCTCTTGATTTGGATTTCCTTTGTTCTGTTTCCTTTTCAAATTTTTTTTAAAACGGTTTTTTTAAAAAAAACAAGAGAGGGAGAGAGGGGACTTACCGACAAACTCACGACCTCGGCTCGCCGGATCTCCGATGAGGGTGGCGCATGCCTAAGAGAAAATTTGAGAGCTTTCTCTCTGTTTTTCTTTAAGGAAAATAAGAGAGATGATGGGTAATTTTTTTTTTTTTTAGTTTTCAAAAAGGGGTGTTCAATGTTTTAAAAATAAAAAAATAAAAAAGTAGGCTTCATTTGTTTTTTTTCCCCTCAAAAGTAGAGCCTGGGGAAGTGGAAAAGCTGACCGTGCATTCAAGGGATGGAAATGTGCACATTTCTTTTAAATGGGAAATTTTCGCGATTAGTCCCTATCCTGGGTGCCTACGTTCAATCAAGTCCTTTTTTTGTTTTCTTTAAATGCTTTCAAATTACCCCGGAAATTTGCGCCCAAACCCCTCCCCCCTTACCCACGTGTGCATTTTGGTCCCCTTGTATCCTTTTATTCTGTTTTCACTCCAGAATTTCATTTTTTAATTCAATTAAGCCCTATTTTGTTTATTTTAGACACTTTTATCACAATTTTTTTTTGGTATTATTATTAATCTATTATTACTATTTTTTTTAATATCATTTTTTAAATTATTTTCCTATTATTTATTATACTATTTTTTACACTATTATTTATTATACTTATTATATCATTTTCATTATTTCTTATTTCTTTTCATCTAATTTAATCAATTGGAGTTAAGTTTCACATTATTATATTATTTATTTATTTATATATTTGTTATATGCTTCATATATATATATATATATATATATATAAAATAAAACTAATTATTTTATGTACAAATTGTCATTATATGTATCACATTACTTGTTATATTATTTTTGTTTTACTAATAATCATTTTTTTCTGTACTATTTCTTTTTATATACATATTTTATAATAATTTTAAATATAGTTTATTATACTTATTATATTTTATTTATCATGACGACGAGACTCGATATTTGGCAATTCGCGGAATAGTGCCCTAACGTGTTGGGTTGCAATTTCTCATTTGCTCAAAATAATCGAATATTCCTTTAGGTTTTCACTCATGTTTATTAAAAACCTTTCAATACAAAGGATGTTCGATGTTTGGCAATTTGAGGATCGTGCCCTATCGTGTTGGGTTGCGCTTTTTCATTTGTTCTAAACAATCGAAGATTCCTTCGAAATTTCATTCACGTTTTCTAAAAACCCTTTAAAACGAAAGAAGTGTTCGATGTTTGGCAGTTCGGGGAATAGTGCCCTATCGTGCTGGGCTGCAATCTCCCGTTTGTCCAAAATAATCCAATATCTCTCCGGAATTTCACTTGTATTTTCCAAGGTGAGGCAATGGTCAATGTTTGGAAATTCGAGGAATCGTGCCCTATTGTGCTGGGTTTCGATTTTTCATTGGACTAAATAGTTGAGCATCCTTTTATGATTTTATAATTATAAATTTTCGGATGTTGAAACAGGAAGATTTTTGGTAACCAACACAGGTTATTCAAATGTTATTAAAAAAGAACCACATTTGAAAAACATTTCAATTTTAGACATAAGGACAATATTTAATCGATTTGGTACCAATTTTGGGTGTAGTGAGGGTGCTAACCCTTCCACATACGTAACCGACTCCCGAGCCCATTTTCTAAAATTTTCGTAGATTAGTAAACCAAAATGTTTTATTAAAAAAACCCAAATTTCTAGGTGATCCGATCACACCTAAACAAGAAAAGATTGGTGGCGACTCTATTTTCGCTTTCCAAAAAGTCGATCCATCATTTTTAAATCGAAATAAAAAATGGTTTCGACAGCTTGGCGACTCCACTGGGGACAATAAGAGAGTCAAGCCGCAAAATTGATTATTTTCTGTCCTTTTGTCGAAAATTTAAAATTTGGTTTTTAACAGATGATCCTTTTACTTCATTTGTTTTGGTTCAAGTCCTATAGAATACTTTTGCATTGCATCGCATGACTGTTGTGGTCACACCTTTTAAGTGGGAGTGAGAAACTATGCTTTCGTGAGGTTTTCACCTCCGCATGGGCTAGGGGATCGCTTCCGGAATACATCTGTACTTATGTCTTCGTGAGGTTTTCACCTCCGCATGGGCATAAGGAAATGTATTCCCCTGAACTGAACTCGGTCTGTATGAGCCTTTTAATGGGTGAGGATCGAGGAATCTGCTGGTTCAGGTACCCTTACTCTAGAACCAAACCACATATAGAGAGACCTAGGAGCCTACCCTAGGTAGAGCCACTCCAAACCCCTAGTGGTCACCCGAATTGCTTTATTTGTTATTTATTCTGCACTAACGTGTTTTGTTTTTTTGTTTATAATTGCATTGTATACATCATCCTAGGAAGGAGGTGTTGATTCATATTTGATTGCTAAATAGAACAGTTTGTCATAAGAAAACAATTTTTTTGATAAAGTGGATTATAACATGGTTGTCTAAATATGGTCCAAGTGAATACATGAAAGAAGGCTGATAGTCTGTGAAGAAATACAAGACTTTGCTTCATTGCCTGAAGACAGAAACTGACAAAGCTTATTCGAGAGCTGTCATGTCTTGACTTTCTTAAAGGAGATGAAAAGTATCATAGAAATAAGTGAGCAACGAGTCGCAGCCTGGATCAAGCAAAAAAAGGAGTTAATATAGACATCTCTTGGAGAATTCGTCAGACTCGACCATAAGATCCAGATATGAAGAGGAAGAAAGGTGTCTTCACTTGGAATATGAGAGAAAGACCGTATATGTAGTCCGTTTTATGTAAAGGAATTTGTTTTCTAGAAAAGTTGTTCTAATGAAATTAAATTCAGAATCAATGTCTTCCTTTCTTTTTGCATTCATGCATTTGCATTACATTACATCAAAGAAAAGAATGTGTTGATTCGAAGTTCGATTCCTAAATAGAATAGTTTGTCATAAGGAAACAAATTTCTTGATAAAGTGGATTATAGTGCGGTCGCCTGAATATAGTCTGAGTAAACACGATGAGAGAAAGCTGGTAGTTCACGGAGGAATACAGATGTAATTTCTAGAGATTCAAGCCAACGAAGGCATGACGAGAGAAAGCCGGAAGTCCACGAAGAAATACATGACTTGATTTAATTGCCAACGAAGATTATCCAAGAGCCGAAACTTTTTGATGAGTATCATGGAGATAAGCGAGCAAGAGATCGAGGCTCAGATTAAGCAGTAAGGAGCTAGCAAAGGCATCTTTTGGAGAATTTACAGGGTTCAACCATGAAGAAAATATCAGCGTTTACTTGGACTATGAAGGGCAATACCACATATGTAATCTATTTTCATGTAAAAAATCTATCTTCTAGAAAAATTATTCTAATAGAATTAAATTTAGAATCAACGCCTTCCTTTCTTTTGCATTCATTTCATGCATTTGCATTGCATTGCATTATTTTGCATTAGACTTTCCCTAAAAGGACCCTAATTAGGTAAAATTATCCCAGTTAACTTGGAAACCGAAAAAAGTCAAATGACTAGTCATTTTTACGTTACACGATAATGAACAAAGAGTTGTAATGCCTTGAACAAGTCAAAAGCCTGAAAGGAATATCGAGGAATTGCAATGATATATCCGAAAAGGGAACTGAGGAATAAAAGTCTCCAAACTTTTGCATATTTGGGAGTGTTTTGAACAATGGGACTGTGGAAGAGATCCCTGTATTTTTAGAGCTAATCTAGAGTAATATTCAAAACACGTTTGTTGCTTTAAGCCTAGAAGCAACAAAAGTCCTTTTGTGAAATAGGCTTGTGTCCTAAATCTTTGTTTCAATAAATGCATCTTTGTGAGCAAATATTCTCTTGTTTCATTTCATACTATACGAATAATTGTTCTTAGATTCTTTTGTTCTTTGAAATTTATTTCAAATATTCATTTATTCATAATCATACCATACAAATAATCATCCTTAGAATTATTTATTCTTTGGAATCTGCCTTCGTACCTACAATAGGTCCCCAGATATCAATGATGTAAGCGACGCTGTCACCGACTCTGAGTCTTCATCTGAGCAAAATATGAGCCTAAAGGAATCTCAACACTTTGAAGATGACAGAGATGTAGCCTATCTCTTAATTTGTTAAGGACGGTAGAATAAGATTAAAAAAGGGGACCCTACCCTACAAAGAGTCAGTGGTCAGCAAGCCTAGGACAAGAGAAAGAGGCAAACATTGGAGTCTACATCGCTACAAAGACAAAGAGAGACGTTGTTGGCTCATTTCCAAGAATTTAAAGATTTTCGCATGATTGAATCGAGATATGCCTAAGCTACTAAGACGTGAAGATGCTATGGGGTGTTCGAAAAGCATATGATAATGGTTTTTGATGGTCATGCTAATCATGAGGTTCGGGTACTGCTAGTCCACCATGGAAGGGGATTGCATCAGTTATACCATAAATGCTGGATTAAGGAAGACAAGATTTATGTGCCTCATCCATTTTTCACAGACTTTTACATATGTGGGGCATGGATGTTAAGGGATTGATCTCATCAAAAGTTTCAGGTCAACACCGATTCATCCTTGTGGTTGTCAGTTACTTCACTAAGAGGGTGAAGGTAGCTTCATATGTCGATATTACAAGGTCGATAGTTATCAAATTCAAAATTAAAAAAAAAACCAAAAAAACACAAAAAAAAAGAAGAAGAAAACAAAACAACAAAAAAACAAAAAACAAAAAAATGCCAAAAAGATTATATCTAACTGCACAATGTCAAAAGTTCGTAGTCTGTTCGAAGATCAGACACCATATCACAGTGCAGCAAAGGTAGCAAAAAAATCGTGGAAGATAACTGAGACTTGTAAAGATTGGCATAAGGAAGTGACCTTTTTACCCTTTATCCTTATCGAACGTCGGCCAGGACCTTAGTTGGGGTAACACATTGCTCATTGGTTTATAAGGATAGAATTGGTTTTAAAGATGAGATTCCTTTTCTCCGAGTCTTGCCAGAGCTGAAGTTGGATAAGACAGAATGGATCCAATCCTGATAGGATCAATTGAATTTGAAAAGAGAAGGTCGAAAGCTATCTTTCGAAGTCCAATGCACCGAAAATTGATGCAAGCTATGACAAAAAGTTTTGTCCTAGAGAATTCCACGAGGGGAACCTAGCGCTGAAAATATACTTTTTATATAAAAGGACTTCAGAGGAAAGTGGACCAAATTGGGAAGGACCTTATGTAGTGAAGAAGGCCTGTTCTAGAGGAGCATCAATTCTAGTCGAAATGGATAGTAAAAATTTGCCCGACCTTGTGAATTCAGATTTTGTTAAGAAGTGTTTCACCTAGAAAGTGAAAAGCCAGGGCGAAACCCCGCAAATGGAGCCTTGAGACTAAAAGGGATTCGAGTTGAAAACCCGAAAAGGGCAGCTCAAATTTGGATCAAAGTAGGGCATACATTAGTCTTGCTATGCCTAAATTAAAAATGAAGAAGTATGCTACGTCTTGGGCATCGACAAAGTACTCCGGATCCCCTAACACATATTGAGCTCAGAAAGGTCCTCAAGAAGTTAGTACAGAGAAACTCAGGTTGCGATATCTGGGGCATCTAGCTTCCATTTTGCCCGTTTTGAATTTGTTATCTTTGATTCTTCTCAAGATATGTCCAAATAAATTTTCTTCTTATTGTATTGCTATCTTTGATTAAATCATTCGTTTTGAGTTGATTTCCTTCTTATTGCATTTGCAACCTTTGATTAATTCATTTCGAGCTATGCTCCCAATCAATTTCCTTCTTGTCCATTGTTTTGATATTTTTCAAGTATTTTTGCATTGAAATAATGATTAATGGACCAATAATACTTGCACAAAAGAAGTTCTGCATATTACTTTGGGAGCTTCTAAATAGTACAGGAGCCTGAAACAGGGCCATTATTCAGAACTCACCGAGCGGAAAGGTTGGAAACATTCAAGCCCAAATTGAAATTATCTCATTGGGTTTTCTGTCAAAGATATTGGTTGAGCAGAAAAATTACATTGGTGATATAATCCCGACAAAGAACAAGCAATGAGATTATTCTCGAGAAAAAGGAAAATGGTATTCTGTATTCATACAGATATCAGGCATATACATTTGTTCATTACAACTAAGGAATGGTGTAACAGATCAAATTGATTGAAGATGACGCAAATCCTATACCTCTGATGTAACACCCCGAACCCGAGACCATCGCCGGTGTCGGACACGAGGGGTTAACAAGCCAAGTTCACATGTTTTGCCCACCAATTTGACATTTCCAGTCAGGCTGGAAAACTGCGTCACCGTCGCCTTAAAAATCATATCTCGAGTTTCAAAACTCGGAAACTGGTTTCGTAAATTTTCCCTGAATTTAGACTCATATATCCATCCATGGATTTATTTCTAGAATTTTTGGTAGGGCCAATTGGTACAGTTTATTAGTTAAAGTCACCCATGTTACAGGGATCGACTGCTCTGACCTTCGCACGTTACAACTTGAATACCACTCCGTACAGGGCTTTAATACTGGTGCCGTTTGTTTCTAATGAAACTAGACTCAAAATGGAATCTGTACATATAAGGCATGACTCCTAATTCTTTCTGGATAATTTATAGCAAATTTTTAAAGTTGCGATAGGGAACCCAGAAACTGTTCTGGCCCTGTCTCACAATAGCTTTAATATCTCTTAACATGTAACTCCTATGACCATTTCGTTTCTTCCATATGAAAATAGACTCATCAAGGTTCATTTACATAGCTTATTCACTATTTAATACCATTCCTACAAATTTTGGTGATTTTTCACATTCACGTCACTGCAGCTGGCAGTATCTGTTTTTAAGGTAGGTCTTACCTATTTTGTAGTCTCCATGAACCAACTAGTCTTGCCATACATAGGTTCACATATGATCGTTTTAACCATGCCAATGGCTGATCATGGGACCAACATTCCCATTTCCAATCCATAGTCACATCATGACACCATATATATATATACAAACCGCAAATAGTCTAAGTTGATACTTGTAATAGCCCGATTTTGGGTCTAGTCGGAACAGTGGTTTCGGGACCACAAACCCGACGAGAAAAAAAAAATTATTTTTATTATATTTTTATAGCCTATAAATTTATGAAAATATTTCGTAAAAATTTCATTCGAAAATTTTGACGTTTGAGCACTCAATTTAGTCAAAAGGACTAAATTGTAAAAAGTGCAAAAGTTGAGTTCTTTATATATGAGGTGCCTAATTGTTATGAGTTTTAAATTGAAAGTCCTTATGTGACAATTATTCCTTTAATAAGTTAGTGAATGGATATTTGTTTGGTATTTTGAAATTTGGTTGAAATAAAAGGGTAATTTTGTAAATTAATTAAAATAATCTAATAAGACAAAAATGATAAAGCTATCATTTTTTTCCATTCTTTCTTCTTCAACCGTAGGAAAGAACTGAAAATGGCAGCCATGGATGAGCTCCATTCAGCCAAGCTTCTATGGCTTATATAGATGATGAAAATTGAGACTTGGACCTAGAACGGAAAGAAATCGATTTATGGACGAGTATGTCCTTTTCACATTTGTGGTATCGAGGTAAGTTCATGTGTAAATAACGTAGCATAATTATTATTTTAAATTATTGATGTTAAATATAGGATATGCTGATTCTTATCATGAAATATATGCTTTGTGGTTATTTTGAATAAAATGCAAATTAAGTGTATTATTTGTTAAATATAAAGTGCTACCGAGTATTGGTTTGGTATTTTATGGAAGATGGCAAGGAGATGTGTTCGAGGAAAATCCCGTTTGAACCTTAGGAATAGATTAGGATACAAGTGACATGTCACTAGAATGGTTGAGCATCCGAACTCGTTGAGTTGAGTCCGAGTTCACTTATGGATGTGGAATGTCCGAACTCGTTGAGTTGAGTCCGAGTTCGTGAGATGTAACTAGGCATCCGAACTCGTTGAGTTGAGTCCGAGTTCACTTATGGATGCGAACGCCCGAGCTCGTTGAGTTGAGTCCGAGTTCACTTATGGGCGGGTTACATGGTAGCTTGGCTACAAATATGGCACTTATGTGCAAATTATCCATGTATCCGAGTTATATTCCGATGTGTTCAACGGGTAAAAAAAATTTCTAGTGGAATGGAAGAACACTTAAGATGTAGGTGACGTATTGGTAAGTATTGTGAAATGGACATTTTGGACAGGTATGTACTTAACCCTCGGGTTGAAAATAGATACAACAACGATAAGGTGGTAAGATCATGAATGAGTAATTTAGCCTTGACAGATTTGAGTTACTGCAGTAGGGTAATTTTGAAAATACACTAAAAATAGTGGAAAATGAGTTAGAGGCAGAATAAAATATGAAATTAAAGCTTAATGAGTCTATTTTCACATGAAAGAAACACAGGAAGAAAAAGAATTCCATATTGTTTGATATTTGAATTCTTGTGAAACAGGGTCTGAATGAATTCGAGATCCCCTGTTCTAACTTTAGAAATTCACCAAAAATTGTACAAAAATTATTAAGAGTTATACCTTACATGAATGGATTCCTTATTGAGTCTATTTTTATGTTAAATAAACAGCATGGTCGTAGGAATTTTGTACAGGGAGAAATTCGGTTTGTAGTGCACAGGGGTCAGAGTGGTCATACCCTGAAACAGGGGATACTTTAACTAATAAACTGTACTATTTGGCTTAACCAAAAATTCTGGAAATTTTATGGAAGAAAGGAAAATAAGTCTAGTTTCAGGGAAAATTAACGGAACTTAATTCGGAGTTTCGTAGCTCCAGATATAAATAATTTAGTGACCGTTGCTCAGAAAGACAGCTTGTAGTGAACTTGAAAATATGTTGTAAACATTGATAAAACAAGTTAATGAGTTGCTTATTGTTTTCATATGAACTTACTAAGCGAAAGCTTACCCCCTTCTTTCCCATGTTTTCTAGAGTTCCAGGTTAGCTCGGGTTGGAAGCCGTCAGAGATATTATCACCCTATCGAGTTAACGTTATCGGAGTAAGTAAACTCAAGTGATTCGAGTCTATGGCATGTATAAGGTTTTAATGTGAGTATGTAATATTATGATTTAGCCAAAGGCATTGGCTTGTTATTAAGGTAGTATTAGTCATGTAAATTAGCCTATGTCGGCTAATGACGTTATGGGCCCATATGATTATTCTTATGCATTTATGTTATTATTTCTTGTGATGTGGCTTACAACATGTATGCCTAGAGATTGAATTGAGATTCATTGATGAGCTAGTAACTAATGCGAGATTAAGTGATTGGTAAATAGTTAATAATGCTTCATGAATGGTTTGTGATGTAATGATAGTTATGTCTAGTATGTGGTAATGATATGGGCAAATTCTATAATATTTATTACATAAGAAAATAACTTGAGCATATCATGTTTGTAGATGTTTAAGAGCTCATTTATGCCACGTTGTATGTTATTGGATAAGTATGTATCTATGCATGTGGTGTGAGAGTGACAAAAGGCTTGATAATTAGACTATTTTCGCCACACGGCCCGAGCACATGGGCGTGTGAAGCCTTAACGCAAGAGATTTTTCTAAGTTTTTCATGAGTTCTCGATTGGGTCCCGAACCGCCCCGAATGCATGTATTGGGCCTCGTAAGCTCGCATAAGGGACAAATTGCATGTGAAAAGAAAAGTTTTTAATTATTTGAGATTTCATGGCCCTGTTTAGTATGGAAGTGTTAGTAAAAGTCAGGTAGCACCTCGAACCCTGTCCCGGCGTCGGATGCGGGCGAGGGGTGTTACATTTAGTGGTATCAGAGCATGGTTTAGTCGGTTCTCGGACTAACCTAGCGTAAGAGAGTCTAGCTATACATGCCATAGTATTACTCGTGATAGTGTGATATCTCTCGGCCCTAACAAAACTGTTGATTAAGACAGGAATGAGTTCGAACCGAGCAAATCTTGATAGAGATAAGAGTAAAGTTGAGATTATTGAATCATGCTTGTGACATGCTGAAAATGGGAAAGGTATGAAAAGATATTCATGATTTTCATATGAACTAGTATTCACTATGTGATACTCTTGAGTTAAAGAATGTGAAATAGTGGAGTAAAACACAGTTAAGTTGTGAAAAATGCTTTTATGCATGTTAGTATTCATACGATGTTAAATGTCCAACTTGATTTGGCCAAGTGTTTAGGAAAAGAAAGAAATTTTCTTGAAATGACAGAATGTATGTATGAATGCTTTTATTGCATGATTAATAATCAGTATATACATGAGGTTGACATTTATGTCTAGATTGATGAAGTCAATATGCAATAATGTTATGCTTTATAATCTCAGTTACAGAATCATAAATGTCACAATAGCATGAAAGTTGTAATGAAAGATCAAATTGGGTGGAACACAGGGAATGAGTACGATCGTTCACTAATGAATTGTGGAAAAGACTATGGTTGGACCATGGCAATACATGAGATTTGTGTGCGGTGTAAGACCATGTATGAGACATGGCATCGACATTGAGACGAGGGCTAGTGTAAGACATGTCTGGGACATGCATCGGCCTTGAGATGATAGCCAGTGTCAGACATGTCTGGGACATGCGTCGGCTAAGAGATGTGCTAGTGTAAGACATGTCTGGGACATGCGTCAGCACGGTTACATGTGTCAGTGTAAGACCTGTCTGGGACACGGCATCGACACAGATGGATGAGAGCTAGTACAAGACCATAGTTGAACTATGGCATCAAGTAAGCGATGTACTCAAAACCATAAGACGTTCTCCAATTTGATAAATATTGGCAAGTGATTAAGACTAAATATGGGAATTTGATAAAACATTAAGGGTAATTTGAGAAAAAGAAATGAAAGTTTGAGTTATGGTAAATTCACTTATGTTTAGCTAATATTCGCATGAAATAAAGTTACATGTATTACTGAGATATGTGAAAATGTGTTTATAACAAGTTGGAAATTTGAAATGTTTGAATCAATATGCGTAAAGCTATATTGTTGTTGAATATGTATTTGCTTGAGAGTCAAAAGTTTAGAGGCTTTACAATCTTCGCCCCCTTACCAGAATAGAGTTATACGATGAGATTCTCGAGAGATATGTTGCATAAGCTTGCAAAAGTGAAACTGAAAAGTATAATAATGGAATAGTATGGGATTAGTGAAGACAGAATTAGTTAGAGGAGTAATGTTGGACTTGCACTGATGTTTGAGTATGTCGGATTCAATCAAATAAAAGTGATGGCTATCTTTCTCTTCTGAGTATTCTATGTTTTCCTCAATTCTGGGGAATACGTATGGTTATCCCTTTCGAATGGAAATTCTATCATACGAGGATGCTAGTGACTGTGATATTAGATGAAAAGCTCTATTGGTCCAGTTAGTTATGATCTACATTTCCCATCTCTTCAGATTTCTATTCTGATATACTGGAATGAAGTTGACAGTAAAAATCTATGTAAGATTATTCTGATGTTCTATTGATTATGGTTTATATATGCGAGAATTATATTATCTCTATTATGAGAAATTCTAAAGCATACAGACAGTAGTTTCCTTCTGGTTTTCTCTGAGGGATTTTTTGGATCATCTTTATTATTTTCTTCTGGATTATATTCTCAGATTTCTGGTATAATCTTTATATCTTGGAATTTCTTATATTGGCTTTTCTATCATTCTTGTTTCGAGAATTATCAAGCTTGGTTTATCTTTACGAGTAATCTTTGACTTGCGATATTAGAATCTGTTATGATTAAGCTTCTGGCTCGATCATAGAAGTGTGGGGATTTCAGTGTCGAGATTTCTTTAAAATTTCTGGGGTAAAGAATGGTTATTCTGCAAAAGTAAATCTGAGTTATGTGCATTTAAGTTTATTCTCTGGTTCGAGAACTTGAAAGTATGTTATGGAAACATATTAGTTGGATTTCTCTTATTCGAGAGATGTTATAAGTATAGTTATCCTGATTAATAAAAAGACCACATCTATGAAGTTGGAATCATTTGATTCATGTTAGTAAAGTTTCTAAACAGTTGATAATCAGAGTATAGAAATGTGGCTATAAGTGGTAAATTAAACAAGTACAGCATGATTCGACTTTTAATTTGGAATTGCAGGGAGGATTTGATTTCTGGTTTCTATTACTATTAATTCAGAGTAAGATTTCAGTACTGAGAAACTCTGGGTATACAGAGAATTGAGTACAGAGTTCACAGCAGTATCTTGTTTATTCGTTCAAAGGATGTCGAATTGTCTATAGGGTAAAGCCGAATATCAAATGTATTCGAGATTATTATTGTCAGTGATGACAGTGGGAAGAAAATGAGAAAGGACTGTTATGAATTTCGTATCGGGATGTCTCTCATTTCTAGGAAAAAGGAGAGATGCAAGTTGAATTGTGAAAGATTGATGATGGAAGTCTGCATGATTATTTTAGTATGTACAGATATATTATTCAACAGATATGACTGAGTTGTATGTTTCTAAGTTTATAGTTCCAAGAATGTCAGTCTCTAGTGTTTCAAATTGAGCTCCGAGGTTTATACCTCAACTATGGAAAAGCTATAGGAAATCTTGAGTATGAGCTTGTGTGGAGTTGTTTTGTAAGTTGTGAGAAAAAGATATAAGTGACTCGTGAAAGTAGAGAACAACTTTTTCTGGTAAGATTTTCGGGGACGAAAATCCCTAAAGGGGGGAAGAAATGTAATAGCCCGATTTTGGGTCTAGTCGGAACAGTGGTTTCGGGACCACAAACCCGACGAGAAAAAAAAATATTTTATTATATTTTTATAGTCTATAAATTTATGAAAATATTTCGTAAAAATTTCATTCGAAAATTTTGACGTTTGAGCACTCAATTTAGTCAAAAGGACTAAATTGTAAAAAGTGCAAAAGTTGAGTTCTTTATATATGAGGTGCCTAATTGTTATGAGTTTTAAATTGAAAGTCTTTATGTGACAATTATTCCTTTAATAAGTTAGTGAATGGATATTTGTTTGGTATTTTTGAAATTTAGTTGAAATAAAAAGGGTAATTTTGTAAATTAATTAAAATAATCTAATAAGACAAAAATGATAAAAGCTATCATTTTTTTCCATTCTTTCTTCTTCAACCGTGGGAAAGAACTGAAAATGGCAGCCATGGATGAGCTCCATTCAGCCAAGCTTCTATGGCTTATATAGATGATGAAAATTGAGACTTGGACCTAGAACGGAAAGAAATCGATTTATGGACGAGTATGTCCTTTTCACATTTGTGGTATCGAGGTAAGTTCATGTGTAAATAACGTAGCATAATTATTATTTTTAAATTATTGATGTTAAATATAGGATATGCTGATTCTTATCATGAAATATATGCTTTGTGGTTATTTTCGAATAAAATGCAAATTAAGTGTATTATTTGTTAAATATAAAGTGCTACCGAGTATTGGTTTCGGTATTTTATGGAAGATGGCAAGGAGATGTGTTCGAGGAAAATCCCGTTTGAACCTTAGGAATAGATTAGGATACAAGTGACATGTCACTAGAATGGTTGAGCATCCGAACTCGTTGAGTTGAGTCCGAGTTCACTTATGGATGTGGAATGTCCGAACTCGTTGAGTTGAGTCCGAGTTCGTGAGATGTAACTAGGCATCCGAACTCGTTGAGTTGAGTCCGAGTTCACTTATGGATGCGAACGCCCGAGCTCGTTGAGTTGAGTCCGAGTTCACTTATGGGCGGGTTACATGGTAGCTTGGCTACAAATATGGCACTTATGTGCAAATTATCCATGTATCCGAAGTTATATTCGATGTGTTCAACGGGTAAAAAAAATTTCTAGTGGAATGGAAGAACACTTAAGATGTAGGTGACGTATTGGTAAGTATTGTGAAATGGACATTTTGGACAGGTATGTACTTAACCCTCGGGTTGAAAATAGATACAACAACGATAAGGTGGTAAGATCATGAATGAGTAATTTAGCCTTGACAGATTTGAGTTACTGCAGTAGGGTAATTTTGAAAATACACTAAAAATAGTGGAAAATGAGTTAGAGGCAGAATAAAATATGAAATTAAAGCTTAATGAGTCTATTTTCACATGAAAGAAACACAGGAAGAAAAAGAATTCCATATTGTTTGATATTTGAATTCTTGTGAAAGGGTCTGAATGAATTCGAGATCCCTGTTCTAACTTTAGAAATTCACCAAAATTGTACAAAATTATTAAGAGTTATACCTTACATGAATGGATTCCTTATTGAGTCTATTTTTATGTTAAATAAACAGCATGGTCGTAGGAATTTTGTACAGGGAGAAATTCGGTTTGTAGTGCACAGGGGTCAGAATGGTCATACCCTGAAACAGGGGATACTTTAACTAATAAACTGTACTATTTGGCTTAACCAAAATTCTGGAAATTTTATGGAAGAAAGGAAAATAAGTCTAGTTTCAGGAAAATTAACGGAACTTAATTCGGAGTTTCGTAGCTCCAGATATAAATAATTTAGTGACCGTTGCTCAGAAAGACAGCTTGTAGTGAACTTGAAAATATGTTGTAAACATTGATAAAACAAGTTAATGAGTTGCTTATTGTTTTCATATGAACTTACTAAAAAGCTTACCCCTTCTTTCCCATGTTTTCTAGAGTTCCAGGTTAGCTCGGGTTGGAAGCCGTCGGAGATATTATCACCCTATCGAGTTAACGTTATCGAGTAAGTAAACTCAAGTGATTCGAGTCTATGGCATGTATAAGGTTTTAATGTGAGTATGTAATATTATGATTTAGCCAAAGGCATTGGCTTGTTATTAAGGTAGTATTAGTCATGTAAATTAGCCTATGTCGGCTAATGACGTTATGGGCCCATATGATTATTCTTATGCATTTATGTTATTATTTCTTGTGATGTGGCTTACAACATGTATGCCTAGAGATTGAATTGAGATTCATTGATGAGCTAGTAACTAATGCAGGATTAAGTGATTGGTAAATAGTTAATAATGCTTCATGAATGGTTTGTGATGTAATGATAGTTATGTCTAGTATGTGGTAAAGATATGGGCAAATTCTATAATATTTATTACATAAGAAAATAACTTGAGCATATCATGTTTGTAGATGTTTAAGAGCTCATTTATGCCACGTTGTATGTTATTGGATAAGTATGTATCTATGCATGTGGTGTGAGAGTGACAAAAGGCTTGATAATTAGACTATTTCTGACCACACGGCCTGAGCACATGGGCGTGTGAAGCCTTAACGCAAGAGATTTTTCTAAGTTTTCATGAGTTCTCGATTGGGTCCCGAACCGCCGAATGCATGTATTGGGCCTCGTAAGCTCGCATAAGGGACAAATTGCATGTGAAAAGAAAAGTTTTTAATTATTTGAGATTTCATGGCCCTGTTTAGTATGGAAGTGTTAGTAAAAGTCAGGTAGCACCTCGAACCCCGTCCCGGCGTCGGATGCGGGCGAGGGGTGTTACAATACTTCACTTTTACGAGCCATTTTCGCATGGCCGTACACATATACATCACAACATATTTAAACCAACAAGGGGTAGTCCTATACATGCCATTTCAAAGTTCAACCAAAAATTTATACCAAAATAGAGGCGTTGATAGTGTGGATGACTTCGACTTTAATGATCCCGAATCCGATTGCTATCGAGCGAAATCTATAAAACAGAGAGCCAAAGCAACGGGGTAAGCATTTTTATGCTTAGTAAGTCTCAAGGAATAAAAATCAGCTTTAATTAAAGCAATACATTCACATAGCCAAATGCATCATTTCATTAATACACATTCACATAACCATTCTTACTTCACACTTCATCATTATATACTTTCACAAAGTATCAACCAATTCACTAGCTGAAATTCGTTAGTCGATTGAGCGAGTGTTGCTCAAACATGTCGACTTTCCAATGCACATATAAACGTACCTCATTCTTTGGGCTTTTCGAGCATACTAATTGAATTTATTACAGCAATCAACACTCACCTCCAGCCCAAGCTTCTTCGGAATACAACCGGATATAACCACGTGCACGAATGCCTTCGGGTCTTAGCCCGGATAGAATGACTTCATACGAATGCCTTGGTCTTAGCCGGATATAGCCACTAGCACAATTGCCTTCGGGTCTTAACCCGGATATAAATTCCAGCATAAACGTCTTCGGGATTTAGCCCGGATATAATTCAATTGCTCATGCACACATGCATCAATAATCATTAGACATTCATATTTCATTTTCGTTACTAAGGCTCAAACGCAAATATAATCACAAGCATAATCGCCGGGACTTAGCCGGGTATCATTCAAATACTCATACACACATAATCAATAATCAATACACATCCATACTTCATTTCACATAATTCAAGTAGGGTCACTTCTTGAGGACTTACCTCGGATGTTGTCGAACGGCTTTTACGGCTATTCGATCAATTTCTCCTTCCCCTTGTCCAATTGTGGCCCTCTAAGCTCTTGAGCTAATTCAAACAAATTCAATTTATTAAAACCTTATTGTGCTAGCTTATGGCCGAATATGACAAGGAGTTTAAATGGTCATATGGCCACCCTTTAGCTTGAATACACAATGGTCATGCACATTTTATACTACATTAAGCAATTCAATACAATTTATTCGAGCATCAAGGAAAAGCTAAGGCCTTCAATAGGCTACCCAAGGCCGAATATTCATGTCCATGTTGAGGCCAATTATGCACTTAATACCTCACAAAAATAGCATGCATTTTACTAGTTAATGCTTTGCATATTGTAGCTCAAAACTTATAATATAGCATCAAGCACTCATATGTGTGCTAGGCCGAATGTGCTTGCAATTTCACAATCATTCTTCAACATCTTCTTCTTTAAACAAACATATTCATCACTTAGTTCATAATCAAAACATCATGTGCAAACATATATATACATATATGAGCATGGCCGAATTTCAAGGTGTCCATAGCCATCCAAAACACAAATTTTAACTAACATGCAAGAAGCATGAACCATGCTCATGAATGCATCATGGCGAATATGACAATCATGCCCTTTCAACTTCAATCAAGGTTAAACAAAAGAAAACTCAAAGTCTTACTCAAGATGGCTACAAAGAAATCTCAAGAGTAGACAATCCATCATTGCATGCATCATCATCAAGCTTCACACTTAGCATGCAATGGCTTTATCACCATAACAACTTTGGCCAAATACCATTTCCATGGCATAACAAAGATTTGAGCCATGGCTAACATGCACATCAAGTTAGCAACCAAAACATGCATGAAACTCCTAACACAACCTCATACATACCTTAATCTTGAGGCAAATTTAGCCAAATCTCCTTCTAGATCTCTAAACCAAGCATGAAGCAAAAATCCTCCCCTTTTCCTTAGTATTTTCGGCCAAGAAGTGAAAATGGATGAACAAAATTTTTCTTTTCTTTCTTTAGGACATTCGCCAAGAGCTATGGAGAAAGATGAACACTTTTTTTCTTTTTTTTCCATACTCTTATTTTATTATTTCTAACATGCACCACTAGCAAAACATGTTTAAGACATGTTTTCTTTTGCCCATATTCATCACCATGGCCGGCCACTTCTTCTCTTTGGGGTAAATTGACATGAAAAACCATTCTTTTGCATGCATGTACTATTAGACCTTTGAAGATTGGCCTATCACCTTTCAACAATGTTTCAAATAAGTCCATCTAAATAAATTCACATAGAAATGATCAAATTAATGCATGCAACTTTCACACATGCATTTGCTAACATCATAACATAGAATATAACTTCTAATTACTTATAAGACTCGGTTTAATGGTCCCGACTCCACTTCCCGACTAGTGTCAAATTAGGGACGTCACAACTCTCCCCCACTTAAGAAATTTTCGTCCCCGAAAATCTTACCGGTAAATAGGTTTGGATATCGCTCTTTGATAGAGTTCTCGGTCTCCCAAGTAGCTTCTTCTATCCCGTGCTTGAGCCATAACACTTTCACTAGCGGAACCCGCTTGTTTCGCAATTCCTTCACTTCCCGTGATAGGATACGAATCGGTTCTTCCTCATAACTCATATTGGCTTGAATTTCAATTTCTGATGGACTAATCACGTGTGATGGATCGGATCTATAGCGTCGAAGCATCGAAACATGAAAGACATTGTGAACCCTTTCGAGTTCAGGGGGCAAAATCAAACGATATGCCACTGGACCGACTCGTTCGGATATCTCATATGGCCCAATGAACCTCGGGCTCAACTTGCCCTTACGGCCGAACCTGAGTATCTTTTTCCAAGGCGATACCTTGAGAAACACTTTATCACCCACCTGATACTCGATATCCTTACGCTTCAGATCCGCGTACGACTTCTGACGATCGGAGGCTATCTTCAGACTTTCACGAATTACTTTCACTTTCTGTTCAGCATCTCTAATCAAATCCACCCCGAAGATCTTGCTTTCACCAAGCTCAGTCCAAAACAATGGTGTACGGCATTTACGACCGTACAAAGCCTCGTAGGGTGCCATCTTAATACTTGATTGAAAGTCGTTCTTGTAAGCGAATTCAATCAACGGCAAATACCGCTCCCATGAACCACTAAACTCGAGGACGCAACATCTCAACATATCCTCAAGTATCTGAATTATCCGCTCGGATTGACCATCGGTTTGGGGTGAAAGCGGTGCTGAAATGCAACTTGGTACCCAAAGCTTCTTGCAACTTTTTCCAAAATCGCGAGGTAAATCTCGGATCTCTATCCGACACGATGGAAATAGGCACCCGTGTAATCTCACAATCGAGAACGTACAATTCGGCTAGTTTGTCCATTGAAAAATCCGCACGACGGGGACAAAGTGAGCCGACTTAGTCAATCTATCTATCACGACCCAAACCGCATCCTTCTTACTTGTCGACAATGGCGGTCCGGATACAAAGTCCATTGTGACTCGATCCCATTTCCACTCGGGTATCGTGATTGGTGAAGTAATCGAAGGCACTTGATGTTCCGCTTTCACTTGTTGACATATTAAACATCTCAAACAAAGTCGGAGATGTCTCGTTTCATACCATGCCACCAAAACCGACGTTTCAAATCGTTGTACATCTTCGTACTCCGGGTGGATTGCCATTCGGCTACAATGGGCTTCATTGAATTATCGAAATGAGTTCGAATTCTTTGGAACACAGACGACTTTTGAACCTCAAACAATCGTCATCATCGATTTGAAACTCCGAATCCTTGTTCGGAACACACTCATCCCGTTTTGCAGCCAACTCGTCGTCGACTTTCTGAGCTTCTCGAATTTGATGTGTCAATAATGGTTTGGCTTTCAATTCAGCCACTAACACACTGTCGGATCGAACAGACAAGTGCACATTCATCGCTCGCAAAGTGAATAATGATTTACGACTCAAGGCATCCGCAACCACATTCGCCTTTCCGGGTGATAGTCAATGACCAGCTCATAATCCTTTAACAGCTCGAGCCAACGTCTTTGTCGCAGATTTAAGTCTCTTTGGGTCATCAAATATTTGAGACTTTTGTGATCCGAGTACACATGGCACCTTTCACCAAATAAGTAATGTCGCCAAATCTTTAAGGCGAATACGATGGCGGCCAATTCGAGATCATGGGTCGGATAATTTTTCTCGTGTGGCTTTAATTGCCTCGACGCATAGGCCACAACTTGACCTTCTTGCATCAATACGCAACCTAACCCAAGGAGGGAGGCGTCACTATAGATGACGAACTCTTTTCCAGATTCGGGTTGCACTAGAATTGGGGCTTCAGTCAAATAAGTTTTCAGTTGATCGAAACTTTTCTGACATTTCTCCGTCCATTCGAACTTAACATCCTTTTGGAGTAGCTTCGTCATCGGCGTGGCTATCGTTGAGAAACCTTTACAAATCGTCGGTAATAACCTAAGCAAGCCCCAAAAAGCTTCGAACCTCAGTAATATTTCTCGGAGGCTTCCAATTAAGTATGGCTGAAATTTTATTCGGGTCGACTCGAATACCCGATGCAGATACCACATGACCCAAGAAGCTAACCTCTCTTAACCGTAACTCACACTTCTTTGAACTTAGCATATAATTGCTTATCCCGTAAAATTTGCAAGACTAACCGCAGTGTTCAAAGATGTTCGGTCTCATTTCTTGAATAGACCAAGATGTCATCAATGAACACGACTACGAATCGATCCAAATATGGTCTGAAGATCCGATTCATTAAATCCATAAATACCGCAGGGGCATTAGTGAGCCCAAACGGCATCACTAGGAACTCATAGTGACCATATCTCGTTCTGAAGGAAGTCTTGGGTACGTCCGAATCTCGGATTCGCAATTGGTAATAGCCCGATCTCAAATCTATTTTCGAGAACACTGAGGCTCCCTTCAGTTGATCGAACAAGTCATCGATACGTGGCAACGGATATTTATTCTTTATCGTCGCTTTATTAAGCTGACGATAGTCGATGCACAGCCGCATGGTTCCATCCTTCTTCTTCATGAATAACACTGGCGCACCCCAAGGCGAAAAACTCGGGCGAGCAAAACCTCTATCCACCAATTCTTGCAATCGAGCTTTCAACTCCTTTAATTCCGTTGGTGCCATACGATACGGAGCTATCGAATTGGAGTGGTACCGGTACCAATTCGATGCCAAATTCTATTTCCGAACGGTGGTAAACCCGGCAATTCTTGAGGAAAACATCCGGTATTCACAAACCACGCACAGATTCGGTTTCTTTTCTAATTCCTTGTCATCGAAGCACGACGCAAGGTACGCTTCGCACCCTTTTCTTACATATTTCCGGGCCAACATTGCTGATATTACAGCTGGCAACCCCTTTAAGTCCGTAGACTCAACCCGAATTATCTCGTTATTCGCGCACCTCAAATCGATAGTCTTGCTTTTGCAATTTACAACCGCATCGTGCATGGTCAACCAATCCAAACCAAGAATAACGTCGAATTCATCGAACGGCAAAAGCATCAAGTCCACCGGAAAACAAGAACCTCGGAACACTAGGGGACTTTTCTTGCACACTTTGTTGATAAGCACGTAATGACCCAAGGGGTTTGACACCCGAATTACAAACTCAGTAGACTCAATAGGCAAACTCTTACTGGATGCTAAGGTTTCACATATATAAGAATGAGTAGAACCAGGGTCAATCAAAGCAATCACATTAGTATTGAAAAGAGTGAAAGTACTGGTAATGACATCCGGAGAGGCAAGATCCTCACGCTTGCAGATGGCATAAGTCCTTGCAGAGCACGAGCCTCGGATCCGATGGTAGCATCTCTAGATCCTCTCGACCGCCAACGACATTGTCCATATTTCTAGGTGGCCTACCTCGAGCAATGGTAGCACCGGGTTTCCACTCGACTTACATTCTGCTCAAGCATCCTCGGGCAATCCTTCATAAAGTGGTCGGCCGATCCACACTTATAGCAGAGCGATCACGAAACCAACAGCTCTCCAAATGCCATTTGCCACAATGTGGACACTCCGCCCTCTCTACGATCATTTCCACCATGGCGATCAAGTGACTCGTGTGGTCACAGGGGTCGATCGCGTCCTCGTCTAGAAAAGCCCAAACGCCTCTAGACCGGCTCACATCATCTCAAATCTCTTCGATGCTTGTTGAAGAGACTTTCCGAGGACCTCTTCGAATTCTCCGGTTCCCACATCAGCTTTTTGTTTCTCCTTTCTAAGCTCTTGACTTTACAAGCTCGCTCAACAAGTACTACGAACTCTCGTATCTCGAGAATGCCAACAAACATCCTTATATCATCATTCAGCCCATCCTCAAGCGTTTTTACATAATAGCTTCGGACGAAATGCATTCTCGCGCAGATCGACTAAGCCTCACAAACTTTCGTTCGTAGTCGGTAACGGACATAGAACCTTGCTTAAGATCAAGAAATTCCTTCGCTTTTGGTCGATGAATCTCGATCGATATACTTTTTTGAACTCGGTTTGAAAGAATTCCCAAGTCACTTGCTCTCTAGGCACCACGAAGTCGAGTACTCCACCAATAGTAGGCGGACTCGTAGCAAGGAAATGGTACACTTTAAGCACTCATCGGTGTACAAGATAGCTCATCGAGCACCGGATCGTGTTATCCAACCAAAATTCGCTCGCTCAGCATCATCATCATCCGTAGCTTTAAATTCAGTGGCCCCATGTTTTCGAATCCTATCGATCGGGGCTTACTTGACCTTATTTGGTCATCACCGGAGGTATTGTAGGTCTGGGGTTGCATTTGTCGGGAATGGAGGTTGTGGAACAGCCGTGTTAGTTCGAATGTATTGGTTAAACCATTCGCTCATCACACTATAAAAGGCTTGCCTAGCCTCATCATTCGGATTGTTGGCCATAGGTTGAGAGTCCGGCGCTGTCCCTTGCGGGAGCAAAGCGCCACACTCTCCACATCATCAGCTATCGCTCGGTTGGGATCGGGATCCATCGCTATAAACAAACACAAAGTCAAATTGTCAGAAATCACCACACTATCGATTCATCATTAAATGGCATGTATAGCTAGACCCCAAACACATCACGGTAGTCCTAGAATCGACTAAACCATGGCTCTGATACCAATAAAATTGTAACACCCCGAACCCGAGACCATCACCGGTGTCGGACACGAGGGGTTAACAAGCCAAGTTCACATGTTTTGCCCACCAATTTGACATTTCCAGTCAGGCTGGAAAACTGCATCACCGTCGCCTTAAAAATCATATATCGAGTTTCAAAACTCAGAAACTGGTTTCGTAAATTTTCCCTGAATTTAGACTCATATATCCATCCATGGATTTATTTCTAGAATTTTTGGTCGGGCCAATTGGTACAGTTTATTAGTTAAAGTCACCCATGTTACAGGGATCGACTGCTCTGACCTTCACACGTTACAACTTGAATATCTCTCTGTACAGGGCTTTAATACTGGTTCCGTTTGTTTCTAATGAAACTAGACTCAAAATTGAATCTGTACATATAAGGAATGACTCCTAATTCTTTCTGGATAATTTATAACAAATTTTTAAAGTTGCGACAGGGAACCCAGAAACCGTTCTGGCCCTGTCTCACAATAGCTTTAATATCTCTTAACATGTAACTCCTATGACCATTTCGTTTCTTCCATATGAAAATAGACTCATCAAGGTTCATTTACATAGCTTATTCACTATTTAATACCATTCCTACAAATTTTGGTGATTTTTCACATTCACGTCACTGCAGCTGGCAGTATCTGTTTTAAGGTAGGTCTTACCTATTTTGTAGTCTCCATGAACCAACTAGTCTTGCCATACATAGGTTCACATATGATCGTTTTAACCATGCCAATGGCTGATCATGGGACCAACATTCCCATTTCCAATCCATAGTCACATCATGACACCATATATATATATATACAAACCGCAAATAGTCTAAGTTGATACTTCACTTTTACGAGCCATTTTCGCATGGCCGTATACATATACATCACAACATATTTAAACCAACAAGGGTAGTCCTATACATGCCATTTCAAAGTTCAACCAAAATTTATACCAAAATAGAGGCGTTGATAGTGTGGATGACTTGACTTTAATGATCCCGAATCCGATTGCTATCGAGCTTAAATCTATAAACAGAGAGCCAAAGCAACGGGTAGGCATTTTATGCTTAGTAAGTCTCAAGGAATAAAAATCAGCTTTAATTAAAGCAATACATTCACATAGCCAAATGCATCATTTCATTAATACACATTCACATAACCATTCTTACTTCACACTTCATCATTATATACTTTCACAAAGTATCAACCAATTCACTAGCTGAAATTCGTTAGTCGATTGAGCGAGTGTTGCTCAAACATGTCGACTTTCCAATGCACATATAAACGTACCTCATTCTTTGGGCTTTTCGAGCATACTAATTGAATTTATTACAGCAATCAACACTCACCTCCAGCCCAAGCTTCTTCGGAATACAACCGGATATAACCACGTGCACGAATGCCTTCGGGTCTTAGCCCGGATAGAATGACTCGCACGAATGCCTTCGGGTCTTAGCCCGGATATAGCCACTAGCACAATTGCCTTCGGGTCTTAACCCGGATATAAATTCCAGCATAAACGTCTTCGGGATTTAGCCCGGATATAATTCAATTGCTCATGCACACATGCATCAATAATCATTAGACATTCATATTTCATTTTCGTTACTAAGGCTCAAACGCAAATATAATCACAAGCATAATCGCCGGGACTTAGCCGGGTATCATTCAAATACTCATACACACATAATCAATAATCAATACACATCCATACTTCATTTCACATAATTCAAGTAGGGTCACTTCTTGAGGACTTACCTCGGATGTTGTCGAACGGCTTTTACGGCTATTCGATCACTTTCTCCTTCCCCTTGTCCAATTGTGGCCCTCTAAGCTCTTGAGCTAATTCAAACAAATTCAATTTATTAAAACCTCATTGTGCTAGCTTATGGTCGAATATGACAAGGAGTTTAAATGGTCATATGGCCACCCTTTAGCTTGAATACACAATGGTCATGCACATTTTATACTACATTAAGCAATTCAATACAATTTATTCGAGCATCAAGGAAAAGCTAAGGCCTTCAATAGGCTACCCAAGGCCGAATATTCATGTCCATGTTGAGGCCAATTACGCACTTAATACCTCACAAAAACAACATGCATTTTACTAGTTAATGCTTTGCATATTGTAGCTCAAAACTTATAATATAGCATCAAGCACTCATATGTGTGCTAGGCCGAATGTGCTTGCAATTTCACAATCATTCTTCAACATCTTCTTCTTTAAACAAACATATTCATCACTTAGTTCATAATCAAAACATCATGTGCAAACATATATATACATATATGAGCATGGTCAATTTCAAGGTGTCCATAGCCATCCAAAACACAAATTTTAACTAACATGCAAGAAGCATGAACCATGCTCATGAATGCATCATGGCGAATATGACAATCATGCCCTTTCAACTTCAATCAAGGTTAAACAAAAGAAAACTCAAAGTCTTACTCAAGATGGCTACAAAGAAATCTCAAGAGTAGACAATCCATCATTGCATGCATCATCATCAAGCTTCACACTTAGCATGCAATGGCTTTATCACCATAACAACTTTGGCCAAATACCATTTCCATGGCATAACAAAGATTTGAGCCATGGCTAACATGCACATCAAGTTAGCAACCAAAACATGCATGAAACTCCTAACACAACCTCATACATACCTTAATCTTGAGGCAAATTTAGCCAAATCTCCTTCTAGATCTCTCTAAACCAAGCATGAAGCAAAAATCCTCCCCCTTTTTCCTTAGTATTTTCGGCCAAGAAGTGAAAATGGATGAACAAAATTTTTTCTTTTCTTTCTTTAGGACATTCGGCCAAGAGCTATGGAGAAAGATGAACACTTTATTTTTCTTTTTTTTTCCATACTCTTATTTTATTATTTCTAACATGCACCACTAGCAAAACATGTTTAAGACATGTTTTCTCTTGCCCATATTCATTACCATGGCCGGCCACTTCTTCTCTTTGGGGTAAATTGACATGCAAAACCATTCTTTTGCATGCATGTACTATTAGACCTTTGAAGATTGGCCTATCACCTTTCAACAATGTTTCAAATAAGTCCATCTAAATAAATTCACATAGAAATGATCAAATTAATGCATGCAACTTTCACACATGCATTTGCTAACATCATAACATAGAATATAACTTCTAATTACTTATAAGACTCGGTTTAATGGTCCCGACCCCACTTCCCGACTAGGGTCAAATTAGGGACGTCACATCTGAGTGGCAACAGGATGGATCGAAGAAACCAAATGTTATTCCTCTGAAATTACAACGGGGCAAGCTTGCTGATCAAAATGTGATTGTTTCTTTGACTTTTCTGTCAAGAATACCAGCCAAACAAGATGGCAGCGTAATACGTCAGTGATAATGTCCTGATGAACAACGAACGATGATATATTAAGCCTTTAAAAAAAAGCTCATGACATTTCTACATTCATATAATAACACATCTAGTTAGGAGCATTTGATTCATTTCGATCATAACATCCTAATTATTTGACATAAAGCATCACATTTAGTTAGGAGCATTTGATTCATTTCAATCATAGCATCCTAATTATTTGGCATAAACATAGATACATGAAACTGATTTTACAGATCATGTTCCTCATAGGACAGTGCAGTGGAATCAGTGAATTCACAAGCCTTAAACCCCTAAGTAGTAGGGTAACAGGCTGGAAATTACAGATCTTGTTTCCCTAAGCAATAGTGGAACAGGTCGAAGACGATGAGCCTTAACCCCCTAAGCAGTAGGGTAATAGGCTGAATTACAAATCTCTTCTTCCTGAAATGGCGTTGGAGCGGCTAAAAGCCACAGTAGATCTCCTTGAAGTTTCAGTGAATCTCTTCTTCCTGAAATGACGTTGGAGCGGCTAAAAGCCACAGCAAATCTCCTTGAAGTTTCAGTGAATCTCTTCTTCCTGAAATAGCGTTGGAGCGGCTAAAAGCCACAGCAGATTTCCTTGAAGTTTCAGTGAATCTCTTCTTCTTGAAATGTCATTGGAGCGACTAAAAGCCACAGCAGATCTTCTTGAAGTTTCAGTGAATCTCTTCTTCTTGAAATGGCGTTGGAGCAGCTAAAAGCCACAGCAGATCTCCTTGAAGTTTCAGTGAATCTTTTCTTCCTGAAATGGCGTTGGAGCGGCTAAAAGCCACAGCAGATCTCCTTGAAGTTTCAGTGAATCTCTTCTTCTTGAAATGGGGTTAGAGCGGCTAAAAGCCACAGCAGATCTCCTTGAAGTTTCAGTGAATCTCTTCTTCTTGAAATGGCGTTGGAGCTCAGTTTCAGTGAATCTCTTCTTCCTGAAATGGCGTTGGAGCGGCTAAAAGCCACAGTAGATCTCCTTGAAGTTTCAGTGAATCTCTTCTTCCTGAAATGGCGTTGGAGTGGCTAAAAGCCACAGCAGATCTCCTTGAAGTTTCAGTGGATCTCTTTTTCCCTGAAATGGCATTGGAGCGGCTAAAAGCCATAGTAGATCTCCTTGAAGTTTCAGCGGAGTAGATTGAAGCCATTAACCTTATCTCCCTAAAGATGCAGTGGAGTAGATTGAAGATAGAAAATCTTATTTCCCTGAGTTGCAGTGAAGTAGATTGAAGCCGTCAAGAGGCCATTTAAAGAAGATCAGATTGAAGAAATCAAAACTCGGCAAGCCCGAGCAAAATTGGGTCCTTTTTTAGTCTTTGCTCTATTCCTATTAACACAGCAATGAGCAAAGAGGGGCAGCTGTAAGACCCAAATTTTACCCGGGGCCCAATAAAACCAAACCCAAACATAACCAAATAAATAGCCCATTTACAATATTAAACAACCCAATTTACATCAGACCCTAGCCCAAATAATAGCCCACTTGCTTAAGGTTTTTTTTCAGCAGTAAACCCTTCCCCAAGATGTAGCCACCAAAGTTCAGCCGCATGCCCCCTCTGCCCTTGGCCATCACGTGCACCACCCACACCTGACACACCTACAATAGGGACAAAAACAACAGCAAGAGAAAGCATGCGAGGGATGGGGGAAAGAATAAACAAAAGAATGAAAACAAAAAAATAGGAGATGAATGTTTCGTAGATCGGCTTTAAAAAAGCCAAAATCTATCATTTGTAATAGATGGGGGATTTTTTGATATTTCGAGGGGAGAAGGGATTGTATTTTAGGGGGGATTTTTAGAGAGGAATCGATTGTATTTTGGGGGATATATATATATTTTTTTCGGAGATAATACAAAGTTCAAGAGTAAATCAAGAATCGGAACTAAGTTTTGAAAGGTGATTTTTCATTTTTTTTTTTGGAATTTTCTCTTGATTTGGATTTCGTTTGTTCTGTTTCCTTTTCAAATTTTTTTAAAACGATTTTTTTTAAAAAAAAAAGAGGGAGAGAGGGGACTTACCGACGAACTCACGACCTCGGCTCGCCGGATCTCCGATGAGGGTGGTGCAGGCCTAAGAGAAAATTTAAGAGCTTTCTCTCTGTTTTTCTTTAAGGAAAATAAGAGAGATGATGGGTAATTTTTTTTTTTTTTAGTTTTCAAAAAGGGGTGTTCAATGTTTTAAAAATAAAAAAATAAAAAAGTAGGCTTCATTTGTTTTTTTTCCCCTCAAAAGTAAAGCCTGGGGAAGGGGAAAAGCTGACCGTGCATTCAAGGGATGGAAATGTGCACATTTCTTTTAAATAGGAAATTTTCGCGATTAGTCCCTGTCCTGGCTGCCTACATTCAATCAAGTCCTTTTTTTGTTTTCTTTAAATGCTTTCAAATTACCCCGAAAATTTGCACCCAGACCCCTCCCTCCTTACCCACGTGTGCATTTTGGTCCCCTTGTATCCTTTTATTCTGTTTTCACTCCAGAATTTCATTTTTTAATTCAATTAAGCCCTATTTTGTTTATTTTAGACACTTTTATCACAAAATTTTTTTTGGTATTATTATTAATCTATTATTACTATTTTTTTTACTATCATTTTTTAAATTATTTTCCTATTATTTATTATACTTATTATATCATTTTCATTATTTCTTATTTCTTTTCATCTAATTTAATCAATTGGAGTTAAGTTTCACATTATTATATTATTTATTTATTTATATATTTGTTATATGCTTCATATATATATATATATATATATATATATATATATATATATATATAATAAAACTAATTATTTTATGTACAAATTGTCATTATATGTATCGCATTACTTGTTATATTATTTTGTTTTACTAATAATCATTTTTTTCTCAGTACTATTTCTTTTTATATACATATTTTATAATAATTTTAAATATAGTTTATTATACTTATTATATTTTATTTATCATGAAGACGAGACTCGATATTTGGCAATTCGCGAATAGTGCCCTAACGTGTTGGGTTGCAATTTCTCGTTTGCTCAAAATAATCGAATATTCCTTTAGGTTTTCACTCATGTTTATTAAAACCTTTCAATACAAAGGATGTTCGATGTTTGGCGATTTGAGGATCGTGCCCTATCGTGTTGGGTTGCGCTTTTCATTTGTTCTAAACAATCGAAGATTCCTTGAAATTTCATTCACGTTTTCTAAAACCCTTTAAAACGAAAGAAGTGTTCGATGTTTGGCAGTTCGGGGAATAGTGCCCTATCGTGCTGGGCTGCAATCTCCCGTTTGTCCAAAATAATCGAATATCTCTCCGGAATTTCACTTGTATTTTCCAAGGTGAGGCAATGGTCAATGTTTGGAAATTAGAGAATCGTGCCCTCTTGTCTTGGGTTTCGATTTTTCGTTGGACTAAATAGTTGAGCATCCTTTATGATTTTATAATTATAAATTTTCGGATGTTGAAACAGGAAGATTTTTGGTAACCAACTCAGGTTATTCAAATGTTATTAAAAAAGAACCACATTTCAAAACATTTCAATTTTAGACATAAGGACAATATTTAATCGATTTGGTACCAATTTCGGGCGTAGTGAGGGTGCTAACCCTTCCTCATACGTAACCGACTCCCGAGCCCGTTTTCTAAAATTTTCGTAGACCAGAACCGTTGTTTTAGTAAACCAAAATGTTTTATTAAAACAACCCAAATTTCTAGGTGATCCGATCACACCTAAACAAGAAAAGATTGGTGGCGACTCCATTTTCGCTTTATAAAAAGTCGATCCATCATTTTTAAATCGAAATAAAAAATGGTTTCGACAAGTTGAAATATAGATTCTCATGAGCCGTTACCATCATCAATCCCTTATTTTAGCTAGCTTCCAAACCATACCATTTGAATATTGCCTTGCTACGGGAAAGGCAAAACTAAGACATATATTGAATATTATCCTGCTACACAAGACTGAAAATATGTTGAATATGACATGGCTATTCGTTTGTAACTGACGCTTGAGTCAATACTTGGTATATTTTATGAAGATTGACAATTGGTGTATTTTATGGACGGCGATGCCGATTGGGAACATTAATATTTTATGAGAAGCAGCATGCATTATTAATGGATGTGGTTTTGATGCTCTTGACACAACTAGCAATTATATAAGTAGAAATAATAATCTAAAATTGATATTCGCATTATTATTGATATAATTAACTCATAGATTCCCCTTTTTTTAACTACATTGCTAAATATGATCATGCATTTAAGACGGCTTCCTGTGAGTCTTACCTTGATTTGTTTAATTTGCATTATTGAAGGAAAACGTTAAATATGGATTGTTTTTCAATCCAATTCCTAACCATTGATAGCACCCACACCAGGAGAAATCAATATTTTGGTTAAAAACACACAAAATTTCTGTTGTATAAAAAATTTTGTTAGATCTAAAATTAATATTTTGTAAAGGTAAGGCATTTTTAGGAAACTATCTTAATAATAGTTATTTATTCTTTATATGTAGAACGATCAAGAAATATTATTCTAGAGATACAATGCTTTTATTCGAACGGAACAATTCGTACTGCTTTACGAGTTGTTTTAAACTAGAATGAAATCCAGAGGTACAAAAAAAAAAAAAAACGAATATACTTTTCATGGTATCTTTATTTGAGAATTCAATTCCATTTTTCGATTTTCATTTTATGTATCTATATATAGAGTACTAAAAGGTACCTATGCGCTTCTTTGAAAAGATACAACCTTTCTTTTCGAAATGTTTATGAATAGTTTGTTGGAAAATTTGGACATCACATATATAATAAGGATAATTACATGTTATTATTTACTATCATCATAGGTTAGCCCAAATTAAAAGTGATCTAATTTGGTTAGAATTTTATTGGGCTTTTAATTATTAAATAAAGTATGGGTCAAATATGTGTAGATACTCTTCTAATCAAATTCTAATTAATGATGGGCTAATTAGAATTTGATTAGAACTAATATGCTAAGGTTATAAATATTAAGATTATGGTCCCAAATTATACACAAGATATCTTTTCTAATATCCCATCATTAGGAAAGAGAGAGCAAATATTCTCTGAATTTCTTGTGTACTAATTTGGAATATCAAATCCCCAAGATCCAGAAAGTTTCAAGGAATCCATAGATTCAGGTACGCTTCCATATCTAGTTTTGTTCTTGATTTATTCTTGATGATTTGACATGACAGATCCTGGTTTATTAAGCTTTATTATAGATTTATTTTAATAAATCTAACAAGTGGCATCCGAGCCTCGTCATATCGAATCATTGAGAATTGATTCAGGTTCTTCATTTGAATAATTGATTCATGAAATTTTATGAGTTTTATATTTCAGATATATATGTTATTTTTGAAGATTTATATTAAAGTTTTTTATTATCTTGAATTCATGTTAAAAAAATTTGGCTGATTTTCAATTAATAGATTCAATTATAAAGTTTAAAATATTTGTGTAATATTATTTGATACCTACGTTTTTAAGCTTTATTTGAAAATATTACGATTCAGTTCTGTAAGGCATGTGATTATTATTATTTTAATCCTATGTGACATTTAAAAAATATATATATATATATATATATATATATAAAATGTATATATAGAAATTGATTCATATATATGTTTTTATATATATATATATATATATATATATATATATATAATATATGCATACTTTGATTGGTTTAATGTATGTGGTTTTGGAAAATTATATAAATATATATGTTTATCTTTTAATTTGATTGAAAAAATTAAGGTAAATATTTTGGAACAAATAAATTCAGATTTTGGCTTTTAATTAAGGATATCTAATATTTTAAATAAATTAGTTGGAACAAAATTCCATCAAAGTGACCTCTTTTGTATAGATTAGTTTATTTGAAATATTAAGATGGTTATATGTTTTTGTAATTCATATGTTTATTGATTGACCTAAAGGTAAGTTAATATTTGGCAGAATTACAACGACATCTGTGGTGATAAATGTGTGACAATTATAAGATATTTTATGTGAGCAATAAGTTAGTCCAAAGATTAATTCATTGCATGACATAGTTTATTGTCAATGTTTGATTGCTACAAAAAGAGTACCGCTTACTATTAATATTACTGTCCAAAGACTTGATATTAATGTAGTGTTTGGTATCTTGAGATGGGATTAGCCATTATCTTGAATTTATTCTTTACTTATGAATATTGATTTAAACTTGTTTTTATTCTTTATTCAGCTAATTCATCTTCTGCTGCCACAATATCTGCTAATATAAATTCTATACCCATGCCTAATGGAACTAATTTTAAGGAATGGAAAAGGCAGTTACTTAGAATGGAAAAGGCACTTACTTATAGTGCTTGGCTGTATGGATGTAGACCTTACACTAAGGGGAGAACAACCTGCACCTCTCACTATAGAAAGCACCCTTGATATTAAGAGGGACTTTGAGAGGTGGGATCGTTCAAATATCATAAGTTTAATAATCATGAAACACAGCATTCTAGAAGCCTTTAGGGGCACAGAATCTGAAGAGATTACTCGGGCCAAAGGTTTCCTTGATGAAATTGAGAAACGTTGTGACATCCCTAATTTGACCCTAGTCGGGAAGTGGTGTCGGGACCATTAAACCGAGTCTTATAAGTAATTAAAAGTTATATTCTATGTTTATGATGTTAGCAAATGCATGTGTGAAAGTTGCATGCATTAATTTGATCATTTCTATGTGAATTTATTAAGATGGACTTATATGAAACATTGTTGAAAGGTGATAGGCCAATCTTCAATGGTCTAATAGTATATGCATGCAAAAGAATGGTTTTGCATGTCAATTTACCCAAAGAGAAGGAAGTGGCCGCCATGGTGATGAAGATGGGCAAAAGAAAACATGTCTTAAACATGTTTTGCTAGTGGTGGATGTTAGAAATAATAAAATAAGAGCATGGATAAAGAAATGAAAAAAAATGAGTGTGGATGCTTTCCCCTTGTGCCGTACATGAGAGAAACAAAACAAAGAAAAAAATTTTTTGTTCATCTATTTTCACTCTCCTTTTGGCCGAAAATACTAAGGATAAGGAAGGAGTTTTGCTTCATACTTGGTTTGGAAGAGGATTAGGAAGAGGTTGGCTATACTTGCATCAAGAGTAAGGTATGTTTGAGGTTGTGCCATGAGATTCATGCATGTTTTTGGTTGCTAGATTGATGTTCTTGTTAGCCCATGGTTCAAATCTTTGTTATGTCATGGGAATGAAATTCGCCCAAGTGAATATGGTGATAAAGCCATTGCATGCTAAGTGTGAAGCTTGATGATGATGCATGCAAAGATGGATTGTCTACTCTTGAAATTTCTTTGTAGCCATCTTGAGTAAGACTTTGAGTTTTCTTTTTGTTTAACCATGATTGAAGTTGAAAGGGCATGATTGTGATGTATTCGCCATGATGCATTCATGAGCATGGTTCATGCTTCTTGCATGATAGTTAAAATTTGTGTTTTGGATGGCTATGGACACCTTGAAATTGCCATGCACATATATGTATATATATGTTTGCACATGATGTTTTGGTTATGAAGTAAGTGATGAATATGTTTGTTTAAAGAAGAAAATGTTGAAGGATGTTTGTGAAATTGCAAGTATAATCGGCCATATGAGTGCTTGATGCTATATTATAAGTATTGAGCCACAATATGTAAAACATTAACTAGTAAAATGCATGCTGTTTTTTGTGTGGTATTAAGTGGATAATTGGCCTCAAATTGGACATGTATATTCGGCCTTAGGTAGCCTATTGATGGCCTTAGCTTTTCCTTGATGCTTGAATGAATTGTATTGAATTGCTTGATGTAGTATAAAATGTGCATGACCATTGTGTATTCAAGCTAAAGGGTGGCCATATGACCATTTAAACTCCTTGTCATATTCGCCATAAGCTAGCATAATGAGGTTTTAATAAATTAAATTTGTTTGAATTAGCTCAAGAGCTTAGAGGGCCACAATTGGACAAGGGAAGGAAAAGTGATCGAATAGCCGTAAAAGCCGCTCGACAACATCCCAAGTAAGTCCTCAAGAAGTGACCCTACTTGAATTATGTGAAATGAAATATGGATGTGTAATGATTATCGATTTATGTGTGTATGAGTATTTGAATGATACCGGGCTAAGTCCCAAGGCGATTATGCTAGTGATTACCTTTGTGTTTGAGCCTTAGTAACGAAAATGAAACATGAATGTCTAATGATTATTGATGTATGTGTGCATGAGCAATTGAATGATATCCGGCTAAGTCCCAAGACATTTATGCTGGAAATTATATCCGGTTAAGACCAAGGCAATTGTGCTAGCGGCTACATCCGGGCTAAGACCAAGGCATTCGTGCAAGTCGTTCTATCCGGCTAAAACCCGAAGCCATTCGTGCACGTGGTTATATCCGGTTGTATTCCGAAGAAGCTTGGGCTGGAGGTGAGTGTTGGTTGCTGTAATAAATTCAATTAGTACGCTCGAAAAGCCCAAACAATAAGGTATGTTTATATGTGCATTGGAAAAGTCGACATGTTTGAGCAACATTCGCTCAATCGACTAACGAATATCAACTATTGAAGTGGTTGATACCTTGTGAAAGTATATAATGATGAAGTGTGAAGTAAGAATGATTATGTGAATGTGTATTAATGAAATGATGCATTTGGCTATGTGAATGTATTGCTTTAATTAAAGCTGATTTTATTCCTTGAGACTTACTAAGCATAAAAATGCTTACCCCGTTGCTTTGGCTCTCTGTTTATAGATTTTGCTCGATAGCAATCGGATTCGGGATCATTAAAGTCGAAGTCATCTACACTATCAAAGCCTCCATTTTGGTATAATTTTTGGTTGAACTTTGAAATGGCATGTATAGGACTACCCTTGTCGGTTCAATTGTGTTGTGATGTATATGTGTACGGCCATGCGAAAATGGCTCGTAGAAGTCAAGTACTGAACTTAGACCATTTGTGATTTGTATATATATATATGGTTTCATGATGTAATTATGGATTGGAAATGGGAGTGTTGGTCACATGATCAGCCATTGAATGGCTAAAATGGTCATAGGTGAACCTATGTATGGCAAGACTAGTTGGATCATGGAGACTACAAATAGATAAGACCTACCTTGAAAACAGATGCTGGCAGCAGCAGTGGAGTGGCTTTGAAAAATCACCAAAATTTGTAGGAATGGTATTAAATAGTGAATAAGTTATGTAAATGAACCTTGATGAGTCTACTTTCATATGGAAGAAACGAAACGGTCATAGGAGTTACATGTTAAGAGATATTAATGCTATTGTGAGACAGGGCCAGAACGGTTTCTGGGTCCCCTCTCACAACTTTAAAAATTTACTATAAATTATCCAGAAAGAATCAGGAGTCATGCATTATATGTACAGATTCCATTTTGAGTCTAGTTTCATTAGAAACAAACAGAACCAGTATTAAAGCCCTGTACAGAGAGATATTCAAGTTGTAATGCGCAAAGGTCAGAGCAGTCGATCTCTGTAACATGGGTGACTTTAACTAATAAACTGTACCAATTGGCCCGACCAAAAATTCTAGAAATAAATCCATGGATGGATATATGAGTCTAAATTCAGGTAAAATTTACGAAAACAGTTTTCGAGTTTTGAAACTCGAGATATGATTTTTAAGGCGACAGTGACGCAGTTTTCCAGCCTGACTGGAAATGTCAAATTGATGGGCGAAACATGTGGATTTGGCTTGTTAACCCCTCGTGTCCGACACCGGCGATGGTCTCGGGTTCGGGGTGTTACAATTTTATTGGTATCAGAGCCAGGTTTAGTCGATTCTATGATTACCGTGATGTGTTTGGGGTCTAGCTATACATGCCATTAAATGATGAATCGATAGTGTGGTGATTTCTGACAATTTGACTTTGTGTTGTTTATAGTAATGGATCCCGATCCCAACCGAGCGATAGCTGATGATGTGGAGAGTGTGGCGCCTACTCCTGCGCAAGGGACAGCACCGGCGGACTCTCAAGCTATGGCCAGCAATCCGAATGATGAGGCTAGGCAAGCCTTTTATAGTGTGATGAATGAATGGTTTAACCAATACATTCGAACTAACACTACTGTTCCACAACCTCCATTCCCGACAAATGCAACCTCAAGACCTACAATACCTTGATGGAATCGACCAAATAAGGTCAAGTAAGCCCCAATCGATAGGATTCGAAAACATGGGGCCACTGAATTCAAAGCTACGGATGATGATGATGCCGAGCGAGCTGAATTTTGGTTGGACAACACTATCCGGTGCTCGATGAGCTATCTTGTACACCGATGAGTGCCTAAAGTGTACCATCTCCTTGCTACGCGATTCCGCCTACTATTGGTGGAGTACTCGACTTCGTGGTGCCTAGAGAGCAAGTGACTTGGGAATTCTTTCAAACCGAGTTCAAAAAGTATATCATCGAGATTCATCGACCAAAAGCGAAGGGAATTTCTTGATTTTAAGCAAGGTTCTATGTCGCCATCGACTACGAACGAAAATTTGTGAGGCTTAGCCAGACGCGAGAATGCATTTCGTCCGAAGCTATTATGTGTAAACGCTTCGAGGATGGGCTGAATGATGATATAAGGATGTTCGTTGGCATTCTCGAAACGAGAGTTCGTAGTACTTGTTGAGCGAGCTTGTAAAGTCAAGAGCTTAGAAAGGAGAAACAAAAGTGATGATGGAACCGGAGAATTCGAAGAGGTCCTTGGGAAAGTCTCTTCAACAGGCATCAAAGAGATTTCGAGATGATGTGAGCCGGTCTAGAGGCGCTTCGGGCTTTTCTAGACGAGGACGCGATCGACCCCCTGTGACCACACGAGTCACTTCGATCGCTAGTGGTGGAAATGATCGCCGAGAGAGGGCGGAGTGTCTGCATTGTGGCAAATGGCATTCGGGGAGCTGTTGGTTCCGTGATCACTCCTGCTATAAGTGTGGATCGGCCGACCACTTTATGAAGGATTGCCCAAGGATGCTTGAACAAAATGTAAGTCAAAGTGGAAACCCGGTGCTACCATCGCCGAGGTAGGCCACCTAGAAATATGGGCAATGTCGCATGGCGGTCGAGAGGATCTAGAGATGCTACCATCAAATCGAGGCTCGTGCTCTCGCTAGGACTTATGCCATACGCGCACGCCGAGGATGCTTGCCTCTCCAGATGTCATTACCAGTACTTTCACTCTTTTCAATACTAATGTGATTGCTTTGATTGACCCTGGTTCTACTCATTCTTATATATGTGAAACCTTAGCATCCAAGAAGACTTTGCCTATTGAGTCTCATCGAGTTTGTAATTCGGTGTCAAACCCTTGGGTCATTACGTGCTTGTCAACAAAATGTGCAAGAAAAGTCCCCTAGTGTTCCGAGGTTCTTGTTTTCCAATGGACTTGATGCTTTTGCCGTTCGATGAATTCGACGTTATTCTTGGTTTGGATTGGTTGACCATGCACGATGCGGTTGTAAATTGCAAAAGCAAGACTATCAATTTGAGGTGTGCGAATAACGAGATAATTCGGGTTGAGTCTACGGACTTAAAGGGTTGCCACCGTAATATCGCAATGTTGGCCCGGAAATATGTAAGAAAAGGGTGCGGCGTACCTTGCGACGTGCTCGATGACAAGGAATCGTAAAAGAAACCCGAATCTGTGCCGTGGTTTGTGAATACCCGGATGTTTTCCTCAAGAATTGCCGGTTTACCACTGTTCGGAAATAGATTTTGGCATCGAATTGGTACCTGGTACCACTCCAATTTCGATAGCTCCGTATCGTATGGCACCAACGGAATTAAAGGAGTTGAAAACTCAGTTGCAAGAATTGGTGGATAGAGGTTTTGCTCGCCCGAGTTGTTCGCCTTTGGGTGCGCCGGTGTTGTTTGTGAAAAGAAGGATGGAACCATGAGGTCGTAGATCGACTATCGCCGACTTAATAAAGCGACGATAAAGAACAAATATCCGTTACCACGTATCGATGACTTGTTCGATCAACTCAAGGAGCCTCGGTGTTCTCGAAAATAGATTTGAGATCGGACTATTATCAATTGCGAATTCGAGACTCTGGACGTACTCCAAGACCGCCTTTAATCGAGATATGGTCACTATGAGTTCCTAGTGATGCCGCTTGGGCTTACTAATGCCCTGCGGTATTTATGGATTTAATGAATCGGATCTTCGCACCATATTTGGATCGATTCGTAGTCGTGTTCATTGATGACATCTTGGTCTATTCAAGGAATGAGACCGAACATGCTTGAACACCGAGGTTAGTGCTGCAAATTTTACGGGATAAGCAATTATATGCTAAGTTCAGCAAGTGTGAGTTCGGTTAAGAGAGGTTAGCTTCTTGGGTCATGTGGTATTCAGACGGTATTCGAGTCGAATTCAATAAAATTTTAGCCATACTTAATTGGAAGCCTCCAGAAATATTACCGAGGTTCGAGCTTTTTGGGCTTGCGGTTATTACCGACGATTTGTAAAGGTTTCTCAACGATAGCCACGCCGATGACGGTTACTCCAAAAGGATGTTAAATTCGAATGGACGGAGAAATGTCGAAAAGTTTCGATCAATCGAAAACTTATTTGATGAAGCCCCAATTCTAGTGCAACCCGAATCGTGCAAAGAGTTTGTCATCTATAGTGACGCCTCCCTACTTGGGTTAGGTTGTGTATTGATGCAAGAAGGTCGAGTTGTGGCCTGCGCGTCGAGGCAATTAAAGCCACATGAGAAAAATTATCCGACCCATGATCTCGAATTGGCGCCATCGTATTCGCCTTAAAGATTTGGCGACATTACTTATTTGGTGAGAGGTGCCATGTGTACTCGGATCACAAAAGTCTCAAATATTTGATGACCCAAAGAGACTTAAATCTGCGACAAAGACGTTGGCTCGAGCCGTTAAAGGATTATGAGCTGGTCATTGACTATCACCCGGAAAGGCGAATGTGGTTGCGGATGCCTTGAGTCGTAAATCATTATTCGCTTACGAGCGATGAATGTGCACTTGTCTGCTCGATCCGACAAGTGTGTTAGTAGCTGAATTGAAAGCCAAACCATTATTGATACATCAAATTCGAGAAGCTCAGAAAGTCGACGACGAGTTGGCTGCAAAACGGGCTGAGTGTGTTCCGAACAAGGACTCGGAGTTTCAAATCGATGATGACGATTGTTTGAGGTTCAAAAGTCGTCTGTGTGTTCCAAAGAATTCGGAACTCATTTCGATAATTCTGAATGAAGCCCATTGTAGCCGAATGGCAATCCACCCGGGGAGTACGAAGATGTACAATGATTTGAAACATCGGTTTTGGTGGCATGGTATGAAACGAGACATCTCCGACTTTGTTTCAAGATGTTTAATATGTCAACAAGTGAAAGCGAAACATCAAGTGCCTTCAGGATTACTTCAGCCAATCACGATACCCGAGTGGAAATGGGATCGAGTCACAATGGACTTTGTATCCGGACTGCCATTGTCAGCGAGTAAGAAGGATGCGGTTTGGGTCGTGGTAGATAGATTGACTAAGTCGGCTCACTTTGTCCCCGCACGCATGATTTTTCAATGGACAAATTAGCCGAATTGTACGCTTCTCGATTGTGAGATTACACGGGTGCCTATTTCCATCGTGGTCGGATAGAGATCCGAGATTTACCTCGCGATTTTGGAAAAAGTTGCAAGAAGCTTTGGGTACCAAGTTGCATTTCAAGATCGCCTTTCACCCCCAAACCGATGGTCAATCCGAGCAGATAATTCAGATACTTGAGGATATGTTGAGATGTTGCGTCCTCGAGTTTAGTGGTTCATGGGAACGGTATTTGCCGTTGATTGAATTCGCCACAAGAACAAGCTTTCAATCAAGTATTAAGATGGCACCCTACGAGGCTTTGTACGGTCGTAAATGCCGTACACCATTGTTTTGGACCGAGCTCGGTGAAAGCAAGATTTTCGGTGGATTTGATTAGAGATGCTGAATGTAAAGTGAAAGTAATCCGTGAAAGTCAAGATAGCCTCCGATCGTCGTAAGTCGACGCGGATCAAGCGTAAGGATATCGAGTATCGTGGGTGATAAAGTGTTTTCAAGGTATCGCCTTGGAAAAAGATACTCGAGAATCGGCCGTAAGGGCAAGTTGAGCCCGAGGTTCATTGGGCCATATGAGATATCCGAGCGAGTCGGTCCAGTGGCATATCGTTTGATTTTGCCCCCTGAACTCTAAAAGGTTCACGATGTCTTTCATGCTTCAATGCTTCGACGCTATAGATCCGATCCATCGCACGTGATTAGTCCATCAGAAATTGAAATTCAAGCTAATATGAGTTATGAGGAAGAACCGATTCGTATCCTATCACGGAAGTGAAAGAGTTGCGAAACAAGCGGGTTCCGCTAGTGAAAGTGTTATGGCTCAAGCACGGATAGAAGAAGCTACTTGGGAGACCGAGAACTCTATGAAAGAGCGATATCCAAACCTATTTACGGTAAGATTTTCGGGACGAAAATTTCTTAAGTGGGGAGAGTTGTGACATCCCTAATTTGACCCTAGTCGGGAAGTGGTGTCGGGACCATTAAACCGAGTCTTATAAGTAATTAAAAGTTATATTCTATGTTTATGATGTTAGCAAATGCATGTGTGAAAGTTGCATGCATTAATTTGATCATTTCTATGTGAATTTATTAAGATGGACTTATATGAAACATTGTTGAAAGGTGATAGGCCAATCTTCAATGGTCTAATAGTATATGCATGCAAAAGAATGGTTTTGCATGTCAATTTACCCAAAGAGAAGGAAGTGGCGGCCATGGTGATGAAGATGGGCAAAAGAAAACATGTCTTAAACATGTTTTGCTAGTGGTGGATGTTAGAAATAATAAAATAAGAGCATGGGTAAAGAAATGAAAAAAAATGAGTGTGGATGCTTCCCCCTTGTGCCGTACATGAGAGAAACAAAACAAAGAAAAAAAATTTTTGTTCATCTATTTTCACTCTCCTTTGGCCGAAAATACTAAGGATAAGGAAGGAGTTTTGCTTCATACTTGGTTTGGAAGAGGATTAGGAAGAGGTTGGCTATACTTGCATCAAGAGTAAGGTATGTTTGAGGTTGTGCCATGAGATTCATGCATGTTTTTGGTTGCTAGATTGATGTTCTTGTTAGCCCATGGTTCAAATCTTTGTTATGTCATGGGAATGAAATTCGCCCAAGTGAATATGGTGATAAAGCCATTGCATGCTAAGTGTGAAGCTTGATGATGATGCATGCAAAGATGGATTGTCTACTCTTGAAATTTCTTTGTAGCCATCTTGAGTAAGACTTTGAGTTTTCTTTTTGTTTAACCATGATTGAAGTTGAAAGGGCATGATTGTGATGTATTCGCCATGATGCATTCATGAGCATGGTTCATGCTTCTTGCATGATAGTTAAAATTTGTGTTTTGGATGGCTATGGACACCTTGAAATTGACCATGCACATATATGTATATATATGTTTGCACATGATGTTTTGGTTATGAAGTAAGTGATGAATATGTTTGTTTAAAGAAGAAAATGTTGAAGGATGTTTGTGAAATTGCAAGTATAATCGGCCATATGAGTGCTTGATGCTATATTATAAGTATTGAGCCACAATATGTAAAACATTAACTAGTAAAATGCATGCTGTTTTTTTGTGTGGTATTAAGTGGATAATTGGCCTCAAATTGGACATGTATATTCGGCCTTAGGTAGCCTATTGATGGCCTTAGCTTTTCCTTGATGCTTGAATGAATTGTATTGAATTGCTTGATGTAGTATAAAATGCATGACCATTGTGTATTCAAGCTAAAGGGTGGCCATATGACCATTTAAACTCCTTGTCATATTCGCCATAAGCTAGCATAATGAGGTTTTAATAAATTAAATTTGTTTGAATTAGCTCAAGAGCTTAGAGGGCCACAATTGGACAAGGGAAGGAAAAGTGATCGAATAGCCGTAAAAGCCGCCGACAACATCCGAAGTAAGTCCTCAAGAAGTGACCCTACTTGAATTATGTGAAATGAAATATGGATGTGTAATGATTATCGATTTATGTGTGTATGAGTATTTGAATGATACCCGGCTAAGTCCAAGGCGATTATGCTAGTGATTACCTTTGTGTTTGAGCCTTAGTAACGAAAATGAAACATGAATGTCTAATGATTATTGATGTATGTGTGCATGAGCAATTGAATGATATCCGGCTAAGTCCCAAGACATTTATGCTGAAATTATATCCGGTTAAGACCAAGGCAATTGTGCTAAGCGGCTACATCCGGCTAAGACCAAGGCATTCGTGCAAGTCGTTCTATCCGGGCTAAGACCAAGCCATTCGTGCACGTGGTTATATCCGGTTGTATTCAAGAAGCTTGGGCTGGAGGTGAGTGTTGGTTGCTGTAATAAATTCAATTAGTACGCTCGAAAAGCCCAAAGAATAAGGTATGTTTATATGTGCATTGGAAAAGTCGACATGTTTGAGCAACATTCGCTCAATCGACTAACGAATATCAACTATTGAAGTGGTTGATACCTTGTGAAAGTATATAATGATGAAGTGTGAAGTAAGAATGATTATGTGAATGTGTATTAATGAAATGATGCATTTGGCTATGTGAATGTATTGCTTTAATTAAAGCTGATTTTATTCCTTGAGACTTACTAAGCATAAAATGCTTACCCCGTTGCTTTGGCTCTCTGCTTATAGATTTTGCTCGTTAGCAATCGGATTCGGGATCATTAAAGTCAAGTCATCTACACTATCAAAGCCTCCATTTTGGTATAATTTTGGTTGAACTTTGAAATGGCATGTATAGGACTACCCCTTGTCGGTTCAATTGTGTTGTGATGTATATGTGTACGGCCATGCGAAAATGGCTCGTAGAAGTCAAGTACTGAACTTAGACCATTTGTGATTTGTATATATATATATATGGTTTCATGATGTAATTATGGATTGGAAATGGGAGTGTTGGTCACATGATCAGCCATTGAATGGCTAAAATGGTCATAGGTGAACCTATGTATGGCAAGACTAGTTGGATCATGGAGACTACAAATAGATAAGACCTACCTTGAAAACAGATGCTGGCAGCAGCAGTGGAGTGGTTTTGAAAAATCACCAAAATTTGTAGGAATGGTATTAAATAGTGAATAAGTTATGTAAATGAACCTTGATGAGTCTACTTTCATATGGAAGAAACGAAACGGTCATAGGAGTTACATGTTAAGAGAATTAATGCTATTGTGAGACAGGGCCAGAACGGTTTCTGGGTCCCCTGTCGTAACTTTAAAAATTTACTATAAATTATCCAGAAATAATCAGGAGTCATGCATTATATGTACAGATTCCATTTTGAGTCTAGTTTCATTAGAAACAAACGGCACCAGTATTAAAGCCCTGTACAGAGAGATATTCAAGTTGTAACGCGCAAAGGTCAGAGCAGTCGATCTCTGTAACATGGGTGAATTTAACTAATAAACTGTACCAATTGGCCCGACCAAAAATTCTATAAATAAATCCATGGATGGATATATGAGTCTAAATTCAGGGAAAATTTACGAAAACAGTTTTCGAGTTTTGAAACTCGAGATATGATTTTTAAGGCGACAGTGACGCAGTTTTCCAGCCTGACTGGAAATGTCAAATTGATGGGCGAAACATGTGGATTTGGCTTGTTAACCCCTCGTGTCCGACACCGGCGATGGTCTCGGGTTCGGGGTGTTACAAACGTTTTGCTAAAAATGATAAGGTTGAGATGACATCACTTCTAACTTCTTTGATGTCTATGAAGTATAAGGGTCAAGGAAATGTAAGGGAGTACATTATGGAGATGCTCCATACTGCTTCAAGACTTAAGGCACTTAAGATCGAGCTTTCTGAGAAATTGCTTGTTCTTATGGTTTTGGTATCGCTTCCTGCACAGTTTAACCAATTTACAATTAGTTATAACTGTCAAAAGGAGAAATGGGCCCTAAATGAGCTCATTTCTCATTGTGTACAAGAGGAAGAAAGGTTGAAGCGTGATAAGTCTGAAAGTGTTCATTGGGCCAATGTCCCTAAAGACAATGGCAAGAAAAGAAAATATTAGAATGAAGCTGCTAAGGGTCCAACTCAAAAGAAACAACAACAAGCTACAGAGAGTTGTTTCTTTTGTAATAAGTCTGGACACGTGAAGAAAGATTGTAGCAAATCTTATGCTTGGTGTGTAAAGAACGGTATAATTCTTAATTTGGTCTGTTCTGAGATTAATTTAGCTTCAGTACCTAGAAACACTTGGTGGATAGATTCTGGTGCTACTACTCACATAAGTGTTTCTATGTAGGGTTGCCTGAGTTACCGAAAGCCAAGTAATGGTGAAAGACACATCTTTGTGGGTGATAGAAAATCGGTAGAAGTGGAAGCAATTGGGCATTTTAGGTTCTTATTAGCAACTAGTTTTTATTTGGATTTAAAAGACACTTTTGTTGTACCGTCATTTAGACGGAATTTAGTTTTTGTTTCTTCGTTGGACAAATTTGGATATTATTGTTCATTCGGAAACAATCAATTTAATTTGCCTTTAAATTCAAATCTTATTGAAACTGTTATTTAAATACCTATGACAACCTTTATTTGCTAGAAACAGTTGCATCTTATAATGAAACCTTGCATGTGGAATCACGTGGTATTGAACGCAAATTAAATAAGGAAAATTCAGCATCATTATGGCATAGGCGCTTGGGTCATATCTCAAAAGTTAGAGTTGAACGCCTTGTGTCTGATGGTATTTTAGAGTCCTTTGACTTCACAGACTTTGATGTCTGTGTCGATTGCATTAAGGGAAAACAGACCAAAACCAAGAGATTGGGTGCAAACAGATCTTCAGACGTCTTAGAATTAATTCATACAGATATCTATGGGCCATTCCCTACGGCATCCTGGAATGGTCAACAATATTTCATAACATTCATAGATGATTACTCACGTTATGGGTACCTATATCTCATTCATGAGAAATCTCAGTCTTTGGACGTGTACAAAACTTATAAAGTTGAAGTTGAGAATCAACTCAACAAAAGGATTAAAAATGTCAGATCTGATCGTGGTGGTGAGTACTATGGTAGATATGATGGCTCAGGTGAACAATGTCCAGGACCATTTGTGTAACACCCTCTAACCCTTATTCGTCCCCGAAACAGGATTACAGGGCATTACCGATCTGTACAGTTCAATTATAGTCATTTATTAAAATAAATGTTTCTAACCCTGCAAATTAAAACTTCAACCAAAACAATTTGCCAACATTCAAATAATCCAAATACACTTAAATATACTCAAATCTTACCAATCTAAAACATTTTATAACCTATCCAATGAATCTTTTTAAGTATATCACTTACTTTATCAATTATTTCAACTTCATACTATATACCATTGCCAACCATAATTTACTTATTTCATCAATACTTTCACAACCTAGGTGACTCTGATAAGACATCCTAGGTACATGCCATTACCAATACTCAACATACTTTACCTAATCGAATTCGGGATCGGCCTGGAATGATGATTCAACGGTCTAGCCTTAACTTAACCTGCGCACGAAAACAAATCGTACGCTGAGTATACACTCAGTGGTATTTCTATAATCTGAACACTTAAACAATTATAAAACATATTAATTTATATATATTGAACTATTCAAACTCAATGAGTATTCAAACATTCACTTTCCAACCAATGTTTTGGTCTACTTTAAATTTAAAATCATTTATTATTTTCAATAGCAATTAATCAATCAAGTAATATTCATTAACAATCACCAATCGAATAATTATTTATTCAAGAATAATCGATTATTCGGTATCAATCAATTATTCAATAATAATCGCTTATTCAAGATCAATCAATTGATCGGTTATCCAATAATATCAATTATTCAAGAAAATCAGATATACAGTAACAATTAAATTATTCAGTAATAGTCGATCTTTCCAGTTCCTTTATTTACTCCTATTAACATAACTTGGACCTAGACGGATACAGGGATCCAACCAACACACCAGTACGGCACATAGTGCCTCATCGGCCGAAGTTTTAACAAGAATAAAGAATAAAGATAAAGATAAGACACGAGTACCTCATCGTAACAAACCAAACGGTAACATTAATAGTACGGTACACAGAGTACCTCATCGGAACAAATCTGAAACAGTAACAGTAACAATATCAATTATTATAGGAAAAGTGTATTTTCGGGTATTCATTTCTGAAAAATGGATTCGCAAATAATTATTAAAAATATTTACGAAGTTAAGTGAGTGGTTAATTAAAGTTTAATGAAGTGAATTTAGCTTAATTAAAGATAAATGGATAAAAGGATTAAATTGAATGAAGTGTGAAAGTTTAATTATAGAATAAAGAAAATTGAGGGTATTAAATAAGTAAATAAGCCAAAGTGAGTGCCAAGTGTGTGATAAAAATAAAATACATGTGTGATAAATAATGTACATACATTTGTAATACATGTATGTATTTACTTACTATTTAAGTAAGTATTAATGTATTTATTATTATTAAATTGATATTATATGATAAATAAATAAAACTAAGACAAATGTACAAGAATGATTGGATACAAATGTATTAATAAAAATTCATACACTTGTAATTCTTGTATTTAAATATTAATAGATATTTATTAATTAAATAATTATGTTATAAGATATTTATATGATAAATAAATTAAATAAAGACAAGTGTATGGAATAAATTGATATTAATATATATGTATACAAATGTAAAAGAAATAATTGATTATTAAATAGATATTTATTAATGTTATTATATTATATATATAAACAAAACGAATGAAATAAAGGAAATAAAGAGAAAGAAACAGAATGTGGAACGAAAAGTAGGGGAAGGAAAGAAAGAAAGAAGAAAAGAAAGGAAAGAAAGAAAGAAAGAAAGAAGAAAAGAAAGGAAAAAGGAGAAATAGGGATTTTAAAGCTTGAAAGTTTAATAGGTAAGTCAATTTAGCCCTTTTTATTTAATTTTAATGTTTTAGAAGCTTTGGAACAAGATTTTGATGAAATTAAGTTGATATTTTGAAAGTTATTAGATTTCTAGATAATATTCATGTTGAGTAAAATGATGAAATAAGGGTTAAATTGATAGAAATTCAAGTTAGAAATGAAATAAGGATTGAATTGTAAAGTAATTCATAAGTTTTATGTTGAAGGGCTAATTTGAGGAAATTTCGAAACTAGTGAAATAAGCTGAAAATTTAGTAGTTAAATTTGAGTTTGGGTGGAACTTGAATAGAAATAGAGTATGAATTAAGTTAGCAAAGTGAATGAATTAGTTAGGGCCTAATTGAAAATAAGGTGTAAATTGAATAGAAATTCAATTATTTGTTATAATGAGTGCTGAAAATTAATGGTATAATTATTTTAATTCCCGTAGCTAATGTTGTCTCGGGAAATCTCTGCTAAGCAAGGAAAAAGACAAAGACAACGGGAATTAGCTCAGAAATTACGGTTTGTATTTTTATAATCCGAACTTAATACTTAAATTGTTGGATTTATTATTTATATATATATATATATATATATATATATATAGTAGGTGTTTTGAGATGATTATTTGAATTGGATTGAATATTGATTATATTGAATTGATTTATGAATATATATGAATGTTTGAATTGAAATGAATATTGATGTGGAAATTGAATAATAAATATTTATTATATTGGAAAATATAAGTAGTTGGAAGTGTGATGAAATTGATAGAAAATGTGATTATTGTAAAATTGAATATTTATTAGTGAAAAGTGAATGAAATTATATTGAATTGAAAATATATAGTTAATTAATTAAAATATGAATCAATTGAAAACTGAAAAGTGAATTAAATACCTATTAACTAGTCGGGCTAGTCGGATATAGTTGGCATGCTATAGGATATGGAAGAGTACGTGTTTTGTCACCATCGATCAGTACTTATATGCCGACTCATCATATCATATCATATCGTTACCGATTCGACACTTCATGTGTCAAATATTATTATCGTATCACATCTTTATCAAGTTATTATTTCGGATTTGTTCGATGAGGTACTCTATGTACCGTATTGTTTCTTGTTACCATTCGGATTTGTTCGATGAGGTACTGTACCGCATCGCCATCGTTATCGTTATTGTTCCGGCCGGCCGATGAGGCACTATGTGCCGTACTGGTGTGTTGGTTGGATCCCTGTATCCGTCTAGGTCCGAGTCATGTTAATAGGAGTAAATAAAGGAACTGGAAAGTTCGACTATTACTGAATAATTTAATTGTTACTGTATATTTGATTTTTACTGAATAATTAACTGTTATTGGATAACCGATCAATTGATTGATACTGAATAACTGATCATTATTGAATAATTGATTGTTACCGAGTAACTGACTGTTACTAAATAAATAATTGTTCTGATTGACTGATTGTTAATGAATATTACTGATTGATTAATTGCTATTGAAAAATAATAAATGATTTTGAATTTAAAGTAGACCAAAACATTGGTTGGAAAGTGAATGTTTGAATACTCATTGAGTTTGAATAGTTCAATATATATAATTAATATGTTTTATAATTGTTTAAGTGTTCAGATTATAGAAATACCACTGAGTGTATACTTAGAGTACGGTTTATTTCCGTGCACAGGTTAAGTTAAGGATAGACTATTGAATCAGCATCCCAGGCCGATCCCGAATTCGATTAGGTAAAGTATGTTGAGTATTGGTAATGGCATGTACCTAGGATGTCTTATGAGAGTCACCTAGGTTGTGAAAGTATTGATGAAATAAGTAAATTATGGTTGGCAATGGTATATAGTATGAAGTTGAAATAATTGATAAAGAAAGTGGTATACTTAAAAAGATTCATTGGATAGGTTATAAAATGTTTTGATTGGTAAGATTTAAGTATATTTAAGTGTATTTGGATTATTTGAATGTTGGCAAATTGTTTTGGTTGAAGTTTTAATTTACAGGGTTAGAAACATTTATTTTAATAGATGACTATAATTGAACTGTATAGATCGGTAATGCCCTATAATCCTGTTCCAGGGACAGATAAGGGTTAGAGGGTGTTACAATTTGCAAAATTCCTAGAGAAATACGGTATTGTCCTACAGTATACTATGCCAGGATCACCTAGTATGAATGGTGTAGCTGAAAGACGAAATAGAACTCTTAAAGATATGGTAAGGAGCATGATTGCTCATTCTACCTTACCTGAGTCCCTCTGGGGAGAAGCATTAAAGACAGCAGCTTACATTTTGAACAGAGTACCCAATAAAGCAGTTGCAAAAACACCTTATGAGCTTTGGACAGGTAAAAAGCCTAGTTTAAAGCACTTTCACATTTAGGGATGTCCAGCTGAGGCAAGGCCTTATAGGCCACATGAAAAGAAATTAGACTCCAAAACAGTAAGCAGCTACTTTATTGGTTATTTTGAACAATCTAGGGGCTACAAATTTTATGATCCCATAAAAAGGAATATTTTTGAGACGCGAATTGCATCATTTTTTGAGGATGTTGAGTTTGGAGGGAGAAATAAGGTTAAAGACATTGCTTTTGAGGAGGAATTGGATTCTAACTTAATTCCTACTATCACTTTTGATGATTTTCAGGTTCTTATACCTATTATTAATCAAGAAGTGAATCCAGAACCTCTACAAGACAATGTTGAACAACTCTCCATTCAAAATGACATAATTGTTCCAAAAGAACAAACTCAACAACCTCAAGAACAAGTGCCATTAAGGAGGTCCATAAGAGAAAGGAGAAATGTTATTCTAGATGATTATATTGTATTTCTCCAAGAACATGAGGATGATAATGGAATGATGGAAAATGATCCAATCAACTTTCATCAAGCCATGAAAAGTTCTAATTCTCAAAAATGGATTGATGCCATGAAAGATGAGTATAAATCTATGCAAGACAATAAAGTTTGGGAACTTGTCCCATTACCTGAAGGTGCAAAACCAATTGGTTGTAAATGGATATTTAAAACCAAGAGAGATGCAAATAGTAATGTGGAGAGGTATAATGCGCGTCTTGTAGCTAAAGGATATACCCAGAAAGAAGGTATTGATTTTACAGAGACTTTCTCTCCAGTTTCATCTAAAGACTCCTTCAGGATAATCATGGCGCTTGTTGCTCATTTTAATCTTGAGTTACATCAGATGGATGTTAAGACTGCATTTCTTAATAACGACATTGAAGAAACAATTTATATAGTGCAACCAAAAAATTTTGAGCCAAAAGACTCAAAGCATATGGTTTGCAAATTGACAAAATCCATCTATGGACTCAAACAAGCTTCCCGTCAATGGTACCACAAGTTTCATCAAATAATTGTTTCGTTTGGTTTTGGGATGAATATTATTGATGATTGTGTGTATCACAAATTCAATGGGAGTAAGTACATATTTCTGGTTCTATATGTTGATGACATTTTGCTTGCCACTAATGATATAGGCTTATTGCACGAAACCAAGAGGTTTTTATCCAAGCATTTTGAGATGAAAGATCTTGGGGACGCCTCTTTCATTTTAAGAATTCAGATACATTGAGATCAATCTCGAGGTATTCTTGGATTATCACAAAAGAGCTATATCGATAAAGTGCTCAAAAGGTTTGGCATGCAGAGTTTTAGACCATATGACACCCCTGTCGCTAAAGGAGACAAATTTAGTCTTACTCAATGCCCTAAAAGTAACCTTGAAATTCAGGAAATGCAAAAGATTCCCTATGCATCAGCTGTTGGGAGTTTAATGTATGATCAAGTATGTACGCGTCCGGACATTGTGTACATTGTTGGGATGCTAGGCAGATATTTTAGCAACCTTGGTATAGACTATTGGATAGCAACTAAAAGGGTTATGAGATATCTTCAGAGAACAAAAGATTATATGCTTACTTATAAGAGGTCAGATCTTTTAGAGGTCGTAGGGTATTCTGATTCTGATTTCGCTGGATGCTAAGATAGTAGGAAATCTACATCAGGCTATATTTACCTGTTAGCCGGAGGAGCTATATCTTGGAAAAGTGTCAAACGACACTTGTAGCTTCGTCCACTATAGCAATAGAGTTTGTAGCATACTATGAGGCATCAAACCATGGAATATGGTTGCGGAACTTTGTCACAGGGTTGCGCATTTTGGAGAATGTAGAAAGACCACTAAAATTATTTTGTGACAATAAGTCATTAGTGTTGTATTCCAATAACAACAGGAGTTCATCTAAGTCAAAGAATATTGACATAAAGTTCCTAGTTGTAAAAGAAAGAGTGCAAAATGGTCAAATATTCATAGAGCACATTGGGACAAACTCCATGATAACGGATCCGCTCACAAAAGGTTTACCACCCAAGGTCTTTCATGAGCACACTGCTCACATGGGTGTTACATTGTTTGAGGATATCATGATTTAGTGGGAGTTTATATTTCAGAAATTTATGTATTTGGTTATTTTCTGATCAGAAATGAAGTATTCAGTTTATTCACTCTGTTTATTATTTTGAAATTGACCTCACTTAAGTTTAAAGAGGACCAGTTGGAAATAGACATGTTTAGATATTGCATGTAATTTCCATCCTACACATTCATACTTGATCTATGTCATTTGGTTGTGCTAATATATGTGATCATGGATGGATTTAGTCATGATATATGTAACGAAAGTCACCTTGGTTCTATGTTAACATAATTAATGGACGAGATTGTTCGGAATACCTTTTGGATATGATAGTAAAATTTTGAGCTCATAAGGTTATATAATGACATTTAATTATAAAGTAATCAGTATATATATGTGGTCCAAGTGGGAGATTGTTGGAAAATTTGGACATCACATATATAATAAGGATAATTACATGTTATTATTTACTATCATCATAGGTTAGCCCAAATTAAAAGTGATCTAATTTGGTTAGAATTTTATTGGGCTTTTAATTATTAAATAAAGTATGGGTCAAATATGTGTAGATACTCTTCTACTCAAATTCTAATTAATGATGAGCTAATTAGAATTTGATTAGAACTAATATGCTAAGGTTATAAATATTAGGGTTATGATCCCCAAATTATACACAAGATATTTTTTCTAATATCCCATCATTAGGAAAGAGAGAGCAGATATTCTCTGAATTTCTTGTGTACTAATTTGGAAGATCAAATCTGTAATAGCCCAAAATTGGGTCTAGTTGGAACAGAGGTTTCGGGACCACAAAATCTGAGATATAAATAATTATTTTATGATTATTTTGAGGTCTATGATATGATTTCATGATTGTGTGAAAGTTTCGTGAAGAAATTCTATGCATAAAGTGCTTAATTCGAAGTTAGGGATTAAATTGAATAAGTTGCAAAACTTGTATTCTAGAAGTTTCTAGTATGAAATTGATTTGAAATATTAATTAGGAGGTCTTAAATAGGAATTTGACCAATTTCTAAGTTATGGACAAAAATTGGACATGGATGGAATTTTTGGAAAGTTTAGTAGTAAGGGTATTTTGGTCATTTAGGGGTAAAATGAATTAAAATACAAAATTAAAAGCCAATTTTGCTCATCTTCTTCACCATGGACGTGTATACCAATGGAGACTCCATGGCTAGGGTTTTCAAGCTTCCTAAGCTCAATTGTAAGTCCGTTCTAACCCCATTTTTCAAGTTCTTTACGTTTTTGGAGTCCCGATAACTTGATTTAGCTTATGCTAGCAATAATTCAACCTAGGGTTCATATTTGGAAAAATACCCATAGGTAAAATTTGTGTATTATGATGTTTTATGATACAATATGAGGTTTTAAATTATGTTAGACAACTTGTGCTACTCGGTTTTAAGTGAAAACGAGTAAAAGGGCTTAATCGGTAAAAATACCTAATAGTCATAAGTATATGTTAGAGTGAGAATCTGATGTTTCCATAGAAGGGAAAAGTGATCAGCATGTCATAAAACATAAGAATAAGGGATGAAGTTTAATTCCCGAGCCTAGGGGAAAAAGTTTGAATATGCAAAAGTTTAGGGGCAAAATTGTAATTTTTCCAAAGTTTGAGTTAAGGACTGTTTTGAATTGTACATTAATTAAATAAGTAAAATATGATGTTTTAGATCCCGGAAAATGAGATTTGAACCTAGAATGAGAGAAAAATCAAAAATTGGGAAAGTTGGTAAAATGGCCATTTTAGTATCGAGGTAAGTTCATATGTATAATAAGCATTAATTTATGCATGTTTCAATGTAAAATTGATATATTCATTATGATTTCGAGGTGTTGAAAGTGTGTAAGTTGGTATGATAATAATACTGACAATAATCTTGTAATTTATATTTGAAAGTTAAATTTAGTGAATTAATTGAATTATATTAAATTAAATGATTATGGTGCCAAGTTTATGAATTGATTTAAAAATATGTCTATGGGACATGAAGTGCATTGAATTATCATACATAAATGTGATTTCTATGATTATGGATATATGGGAAATTGTAAGTTCATATGATTTTTAATAAGGCAATGTGTAATTTAATGTTATTGCCTTGATATTAAATGAGATGTAAGTTTATATGTAAGTGATACATCAATATTACTTATATTATGATATTTTATAATAATATTGGAAATATGTTTGTGGATAATTACTTGATTGGTGAAATTGTTGGAAAAGAGAGAAATCCGGTTGAACCTTCTGGAAGATTGGATGATCAGATGGTATGTAGCTAGGTCACATGTATAGTCTTGAGTGCACATCATGTGTACAAGAGAGCTACAAGACATTATGATGTAGCTAGGTCGCATGGGTGATACTATGTGTACACCATGTAGACAAGAGAGCTACGGGATATATGTAGCTAGGTCGCATGCGTGGTTCCAAGTGAAGGACACCATGTAGACAAGAGAGTTACGAGATAAACTGGTTAGGTCACATGGGTGGTACTAAGTGTTCACCATTTGTACAAGAGAGCCGAACTATATGATGGGTGGAGCTATGTGCTGAAACCACCAAGTATCGAGGATTGATCCGAAGTGTTCAACGGGAGACTCTCTATGTATTGCTTTGTGAGTTTTGTGATGAATAAGTGCAGGAACTTGGTTATGTGAATGATGTGTTCATTAAGTGACCAAGATGTGGTAAGGTTATAAACAAGTAAGTTATACATGAGGATGATTTTATGGTGACCTTGTGATCATGGGCCTATACTTGTGATGTATGAAATGTGGTGAAAATGATTTGTGATATGTATGTTAAAATGTGGTTAATACAGAGAAAGTGTGAAAGAGTGAATTAGCAATAAAACTGTTTTGGACAGTAGCAGTGACATGATTTTGAAAAATCACCAAAAATAGTATAAATTGAATCAGAGACTGAATGAGATATCAAATTAAATCTTAATGAGTATATTTTCATATAAAAGAAATATAGAAAGCAAAGGAGTTCTATATTTTGAGATATTTATGTTTTTGTGAGACTGATTCGGAATGATTACGTGATCCCCTGTTCTGACTTTGGAAAATCACAAAAATTTAGAGAAAAATAATTAGAGGCTCAAAATTATATTTTTAAAATCCATAATGAGTCTATTTTCAAGATAAATCAACAAGAACATTATCCAGGTTCTGTACTGTGAGATAATTATTTTTTAGTGAAGAGAGGCCAGAACTGTCAGAAAGTGAAACAGGGGAAATTTTAATGAATAAACTGTACTAATTGGCTAAACTAAAAATTATGAAAATTTTATGGTGGAAAGATATGTGAGTCTAGTTTCAGGAGAAATTTACGGATCTTAATTTGGATCTCTGTAGCTCGAATTATAAATAATTAAGTGACTATGGCTCGTGTGGATAGTTTGATGTGAACATTTATTAGTAAATTGTGAAATCGTACTTACAAGAATGCTATATACATTAAGGATGTAGAATGGAGAGGAGGAGGAGGAAAATAAATATATGTGGAATACATGGAAACTATGGTATATGAAATATTGATATAATGAAATAAATGATATGTGTTTATAAGAAAACAAAAGAGAATGTTATGTATCATGACATGTATATATATATATATATATGACTAGTCTCAATGTAATGCTTGTTGGGTATGGAATTGAATTGAAATGTTTCAGGCAAACATGTTATTCTCGTACATCTGAATCGTGGTATTTTATAAAGATATGATCTAGCTTTAAATATGAATGCTTGATGATTAAGCTGAAGATATTTGGTAAGATGATAATCTTGGTATAAATGTATAAGTGGTACTATAATAAACAAGGTAAAATGAGTATGAGAGACACATGTTTGATGACATACAAATGCTATGTTTGTGGTTTAATTGAGGATGTTTAATCATTAAATGAATACCATGTTATATGCTTTTGATTTTGTATAAGTGTGTAAGAGATCAAGGTTGACCAAAGCTTGGAAAATAGCCTAGGTATATTCCACACAGCCAGAGACACGACCATGTGTCTCAGCCGTGTATGGAATACGACTTTGGGACACGGGCGTGTGGAGCCTTAAAGCATGAAATTTCCAAGATTTTCGTAAGTTCTCGGTTTAGTCCCAAACCCTTTCTAAAGCATGTTTTGGGCTCTGTAGACTCAAATAAGGGACTATGTGTAAGAGAATGAACGCTTTGAAATATGAATAAAATTTTATGGCTCGTATTTTAGTTTAATGTTTGTATGTTTGTCTGGTAACGCCTCGTACCTTAGCCCGGCCTCGGGTACGGGTAAGGGGTGTTACAAAATCCCTAAGATCTAGAAAGTTTCAAAGAATCTATAGATTCAGGTATGCTTCCGCATCTAGTTTTGTTCTTGATTTATTCTTGATGATTTGACATGACAGATCCTGATTTATTAAGTTATATTATAGATTTATTTTATAAATTCTAACATAGTTGTATCTATTTTCAATTTTTATATTACAATCTTTCTTTTTTTTGCCGATATAATATATATACATGATTATTGTATATATTATAAATAATATAAAACTTTAGTAGCACATTTTATTTGAAAATAATTTATATAATATTATATATTATATTCAACAATTTCAATGTCGTCCTAGCTTACCTTTCTATTTAATTTCCTACAGGGAAGACACCATCGATTAATAATGTTTTGTGTATGGATTAAATTGACGTCAGAGATGCACGCAAATTACGAAGTGTTAGATATCCAAGTTAGGTGTGTGAATGAAATATTAGTTTTTGTAAATTATTAAGTTTGATTTAAAAAAAATTGAATTTAATTTAGTAATTATTAAGCTAAGTTCAAGTTATCGATCGAATTAAATTTGAGTTTAATAATATTTGACTCGAATGACTCGTGAGTCTAATAAAGTTTTTTATATTTTTATATTATTAAATTACGTTTTTGCTCTTAATATATATTATTAACTTTAAACTTAATTATTCAATTGAGCTTGAATTTGAGTACAAAAATTAGTAAATGAGCTTAATTGAACTAGGCTCGAATAGCTCAATTATATCTCGAATAGAGCTCAAGCTTAAAAATAGATATTTGGTCGAACTTTAAATTTTGAATTGAGTTCAAACTTGATAATATTAGGGCTTGACTCAATTACACCCTAGCGGAAGAAGACCAAGAGATCTATAGCAAAACAGCCAATCCCATGGAAAGACTGAAAATGGTGATTAACAGAGGTTTCTATGAAAAAAAAAAGTGGGATAAATTCGAGACAATATAAGCCCCGTCATTTCACTTTCTGTTGGTGTAGTAAATGATACAGGGAATGGATTATGGAACTATGCAAGGAAAAACATGCTGATTCCACAAATCAAATTTAGCACCCAATAATACCGTAACTTCAATGGAACTGTTTGCACGATGGCATCGCTTCGACTGATTCTCATCATGGAAGATTTTGGACAACTACCGCATATACCTTCAAGTTAAGCAATCTTTTATCTTTCTTCAGTTTTTCGCCTCATTTCATTACTACACAATTTAAAAATAAAAGGTTTAATGTATGTTTGTTTTCTTATTTTGTATCTATTTTTTTTAAAATTGATATTTAAACTATTATCTCATTATCTGATTTAGTCATTTTCTTTAATAGTATTAAAATAATCGACCGTCACATAACAGTAATATGATATAACAATTAAGTTTATTTAAAATAAAACATTAAATTTAAATAAAAACATCTTTGGCTTTGACTCATTGTTGATTGGATATTAATTGGCATTGATATTAGTATTGACTGTCATTGACTATTCAAGTGGCATGTTCACGTGTCATTTAATATTTTCAATATTATATATATTATATTGATTAAAAATATCAAAAAGTCAAATGTAATTATAAATAATTCAAAATATTTAAAAATTTAAAATATTTTTAATAAAATTATAAAATATAGAAATATAAATTTAAAAGTCAAATTAAAATATAAACGGAGAGTTTTATAAAAAAAGAATTTAATTTTTAAAAATTGAAAAAAACTTAAATATTCAAAATATATATTCTAGAAAATTTTTATTTTCAACAACTTTAAATTGTAAAAATTTAAAATATATATTTAAATTCAAAACAATTTAAGTTTTCCCAAGAATATATATATTTTAAAATTTTAGTTTTCCTTCAACAAATTTTTAAAATTTAAATTTTTCTTAATTTTATCAAAATTTTCAATTGGTATTTATTATTTTCACTTTTAAAAATTTATATAATTTAGAATCTTGTAAAAAATAAAAAATAAAAATAATTTTTTTAATTTTTATATATTATATGATTTTTTATATTTTTAATCAAAATAATATATAATATATTTAAAAATAAAAATGATACATGGCATGTTCTAATAGCACCATGTGAATGGTCAATGGTGGTCAACATCGGTGGCATACGGTCAATGGTGAGTTAAAGTCAAAGATATTTTTTAAATTTAAATTTAATATTTTTATTTTAAATAAATTTAATTGTCAAGTTACACATTATAATTGGTTGGATGTGTCATATGTTACATTTTGATTAGTATCATTTAACAATCAATTTTTTTAACGTTATTAAAAAAGAACTAAACCAAAAAACAGAATGTGCTGCAAACAACGAGGGAAGAGTCAATCAAGTTGACTCGGGGAATTAGTGCTGATAGTGTTTAATAGAAAACTAGGAAAAGCAAAAAAGGAGAACGGTATTTATTGTTCTGATTAACTTTGGGTAAGTAGTTGTATTCTATTGTCTAAGCAGCAGTTAAGCATCAAGTAATTCCCTGTATGGTCTCCTTCCAGATGAAATAAATCATAGCAATGGAGGGAATGTGAATAATGGTTTTTGCCCGACTCTTCCCTTTGGATTTTTTGTAATCCTTTGGAATTCCCTGTCCCAACTCCCAGCTTGTCTCTGAATCCCATCATAGCCAAAATTTGCTGCCCAATTTGTTTGGTGAAACAACATTCTGCAATCAGAATAGATGGTCCTTCGTCTCCCTTTCTCGCTTACGTAAGATGCAGGTTGTATCAACTGTCATGTAATAAGCTTTACTTTGTGACACGCCACATCTTTTATATTCCAAACTGCTGCTACCTAGTATTTATTGCCAACAAAGGACAAAAATATTATTGTCATCCTCCTGTCCTACGTAGCTTTTGCCATTTCACCTTTGGAGATCCCACTTACTTCAAACAAGCATGACATTTTTCATTTACCACATAATATATTTTCAGCAAAATAATTCAATATCACATTAGACTATTAACTTTCAATTATTATTAACTTCATTAGCACTATAAAAACAAAAGCCCCTACCAATTATAAAAAAAAATTGAGTTCGCTAAGGACAAATGGTTTTTATTTATTTTCAAGGACAAACGGGGTACATCAAAGTTTACTCATGCCAATGAGTAAGGTTTCCTCATAACTGCCAAAAAAAAAAAACACTTGTTTGACCATTCCACAAAATGGAAAGTGTTTAAGACACAAGCACAAATTGGATCTTCATGCAACACTCGTGAGATCAATTAAACCATTGGAACAAGTTTAACAGTTAAAATTCTAAAAAAAAAAAAAAAACAACCACCACCAAGTTTACATGTCATAACTCCAATATAGAGGGATTTGTGCAAATTTGCTCACCGGTGCAATGGTCTATGAAATTATTTTATAAAACTATTATAAAAAATTATTATTTCTACAATAAAAATTATTTCATAAAACAATTAATTAAATTACTTAATCATTTTATTTTGCGGTAACTACAATCTAAAGGGATTAGTGCAAAACTTTCTTTCATAAAGTTATACAAATTAATCCTTTCAAAATAATAAATAAATAAACATTACAAGAAAATAGACTTTCAGCGGCGCTTTTTTTAGCCTTTAGTGGGGCTTTTGAAAATGCCGCTAAAGGCAACGCCGCAAAAAAATTGGTGGCGTTTGTTGGGAAAGTGCCGCTAAAAGCCCCACAAACGCCACTAATTTTGGCAGATTTGCAATATATTTTTTTCACCAATATCCAGTCCTTCCTGCATTAAAATCCAACCAAATACAACAAATATAGTATAAAATGCACTAAAAAACAGAAATTTAGTATAAAAATACAACCAAAAACATTAATTCTAAATGATACTTCAAATTTAACGAAAGATATATGATATAATTAATAAATAAAGTATAATTTAAAATATTCTTACAATAATGTTAAACGTGACAAAGTTAAAAACATTCTTACAATGAAAAACTAATGTCTAAGATGGCGGCTTTTGTGATTCTTGAAACATCTGTGTCATCTGTCAAGTCGTAAATGGAGGTCATCGTATTTTTGCTCTATTCTGCCGCCATCGCCATCGCCTCGCCTCCCTCACTCTGCCGCCCGCCTTCCTCCTCTGCTGTCTGCCTCCTCTCTAAGTTGTTGCTGGAGTTCTTCATATTTTCGTTGAACCTCGGCAATTTGCTCAACCGTGTTCACTTGCATCCGAGCTATCGGTCTCTTAACCTCGAACTTCACTTGAGCTTGACTTGGAAGGCATGTATTGTTGGGAGCCGGATCCAAAATATTGGGTCGGGGTAACACCAGATCCTTGAAATCGAACCCGATCGTACTTTTTAGGACTCAAAACTTCAGCGATAATTCTGTTATCAATGTTCTCAAGATTAACAGAACTATTAGTCGAAGCAATCGCTTCATATTCTGCCTTCTTCTCCTTTAGTTTCTCCTAAAAAATCAATTAAACAGCTAGAAACGAAATATATAATAAAAAGGAATGCAACATAACTTAACATTATTTAAAACTAGTAATGATGAATTGAATTAAACAATTATAATTAAACATTATAAATATTTAGAATAAATCAAATATTATTAAGTAAATATACCATAATTTCTCCAGCTTCGGATGTTATAGGAGATCCATCTTTCTTCCTATGCGTAATCTCAAAAAGTTAAAGGCGTCCAACTTTTTGTCCAGATTTGACTTCCTACAATATAGTACTAAAAATATTATTTAATAGTAGAAAGTTATTAATATTTGAAAGAATTAATAAATTCATAATACCTCGGCCTCAGCTACAGAAGCAAAATTTCTCAACCCTGCCATGTGCGTGAATTTTTGTTTTTGCCTGCTGCTTGTTCCAACGCGCTCACGGTCCTACATAATGAAATTATTATTACGTATATAGTAAACACTATATATAAGAGTTTGGAAATACACAATACCTCTCCTTTCTTTGAATTCCAGAATCTAACCGCATCTTTCCATTGGTACCTCAGCATTCCCGGTGGGACATTTCTCAATTTTTCCTCGAGGCTTATGTCTTTCTTAAAATAATGTTTTTTAAAGTGCTTTTATTGTCTCTCCATTTTTTACCCAATGCCTTCTTGATATAATCATCGGAGACCTCTAAAGCAAATCCCTCCTAAAAAAATACAAGTTTAGAATGTAAATATAAATGAAACTTAAACCAAAGTATTATAAATTACATTCACAGTTTGTTACCTTAATATTAGCGAGAGCCTGATTTTTGTTGCTATCAGGCATGTGATGCCATGATTCGTAGTTGATGGGCAACATATTGGCATTTCGTGCTAAAATGCCCAAATAGCTTGCTAAAAGTCGAGCTCCAGATCCAACAGGCTGACCATGAGTATTTCTACTTACTTTGACACGCTCGACAGGATCTAAGTCGATAAATCTCTAAGCAACAGACGTCCTCGAACTCATGAGTCCCACCACTTTCATTTGAAAAATTATATACTATTATTATATTAAAATTGACAAAAATTAATAATAAAAGTCAACACATGGAAAATGAACTTAACATTACTTTGAAATTCTTCAGCTCGTCAAGTGTCTCCGCACATTCAAGATCCAACAACTGTCTCATTGTTCACTATTTGCTTCTTCCAAATTTGGAGTATTCGGAAAATACTTAAATCTCGTAATCTTCTTCTACGCATTTTTCCTGCAATACACATAAAATAGTTAAAGTTTTAGTAACAAATTACAACAATAATAGTACATATAAAATAGTTAAATTATATAACATGACCAAGATTAAAATTATAATAGTACATATAATTAAAAAATCGTAAAATCTTACTACATCATTATTCGTAAATATCTTCATCCACATCATGTCAAACCTATTGATGTTGTGTACTAGTACTAGGGATATTTTCATCTAAGTTTTGCTCTGGAAAAGGTAATGTTTCTGATCTTTCGACGATGTCATCTCTACTTCCATTACTTATGTCAAATAAGTCTCTAGGGGTGTTCCGGAGTACAACATACCAACCCTCATCAGTTGGATCTTTCGAATAAAAAACTTGTTTCACTTGAGAGGAAAATACATATGGCTCGCCCATCAATTGTTGTCCAGTGTGAATCAAACGAGAGAAATTCACCATTGTAAAACCAAATTGATCTTTTTTAATTCCTCGAGCAGTATTAACATCAGCCCAATCTCACCGAAATAAGACAACTTTCCATCTGCCATAGTAATCCAACTCAATAATGTCGGTAAGAAGTCCGTAATACTCCACATTACCCTCAATCGGATTACTGTCCCCAGCACTAGCATAACTTGTAATTGAAGAATTAACAACAACTCCACAATTTTGAGTTCTCCTCATTCTCTTGCGATACTATGTATGAAATCTGTATCTATTGATGAGGAAGGCATTATATCTTTCTATTACTCTGTTTGGACCTTGGGAAAGCCATTTAACTTCGTCATTGACGCTCTTCCCACTCCAAACCTATTGAATCAAAAGTAAATTGAAGAATTATAAATGTATTATGTAAAAACATTCTTATTTGATTAACTAAATTTCACGATTATATGTAACTTATTAACTTTAGTTACATACCGTTTGGCTTAACCATTCATGAAAAGATTCTGTGAATAACTTATTAATCTCTCAATGTTGTAATCTTCGAGAGCGTGCACGAGATCTCAAAATTTTTTTGTACTCACTATGTTAAAAACAAGTTTAACTGGTTAGAAGATAAACAAATCAAAACGACGAATATGTGAGGAAATTTTAGAACTTACTTGCGTAACGGTTCAACTAAATTGTGGTGAAAAAGTACATATCGATGTGCTTGTATCCATGATATATCATCTAATTCTGCAATTTCAACTTTGCCGATTGTTTCTCCATAACTTTGGAATAAATAAGTTTCGACCAAGTTATGATCATTGAGCCCAGCATTTCTAGTTGGTTTATTCAATCGTGTTTCAACATCTTCTAAATATCTAGAACAGAAGGTCATGCACTCCTCTGCCAAGTAGCCTTCAGCAATTGATCCTTTTGGATAACGCTTATTGTGACAATAAGGTTTCAATTTGCTTAGGAACCTAAACACGATATACAATATTTATCAAAAGTTGTAACTAAATGTATAGAGGCGAATGAATAAATAGTTGAAAAATAAATTAGCACCTTTCTATAGGATACATCCATCGATAAAAAATCGGTCCACCAAGTATTGCTTCGTGAGGGAGATAGATTACCAAGTGCACCATAATAGTGAAGAAGGAAGGTGGAAAGATCTTCTCCAAATTGCATAAAGTCAAAGCAGCTCGATCCTGTACTTTCTTAAGTTCTTCAACATCCAAAACTTTGCCACAAATAGCTTTCATTATATTGGATAGTTCAATTATACAGTACGTTACATTTTTTGACATGCAGCATCGCAAAGCAACTGGGAGTAAATCTTGCATCAAGATGTGGTAATCATGTGATTTTAATGAATATAATCTTCAATCTTTAAGACTCACACATCGAGATATATTTGACGCATACGCATTGGGACCTTTATATCCTTCAACACCATGCAAAACACCTCTTTCTCTTTCTTTGACATTGAAAAAATAGAAGGCGGCAACCGATATTTCCCATTCGGAAGTACTTGAGGATGAAGATCACGCCAAATTCTCATGTCAACTAAATCAAGTCGACTCTGAAGATTGTCTTTTGATTTTCCATCGGCATTTAAAATTGCCTCAATTATGTTCTCGCAGATATTCTTCTCAATATGCATGACATCAAGATTGTGGCGTAACATGTTGTCCTCCCAATAAGGCAACTCAAAAAAAAGTACTCCTTTTTTTCCACAAGTCTGCCTCATTAGGATCATCCTCTTCGTCAGATTCATCATCAGATTCATCCCTCGATCTTCTCCTTGTTTGCGTGATAGGTGGTTGATTCATCTTCCCGTAACTAAAGTTGATATATTTTAACATAAACAAGATTTCAGATCCAACGGTCTGCTTAGGAGCTCCTCTGTACTCTTCAGTATCGTCAAATAGAGTCCTCTGAAATCTAAATTTATGATTTCCATCTAACCACCGACGATTGCCTATGTAAGAGAACTTCTTCCCATTATACAATCACTTCGAACAAGTTTGCGCAGCACAACAAGGACAGGCATAACGTCCTTTAGTACTCCAACCCGATAAATTAGCATAAGCTAGGAAATCATTAATTGTCCACAATAAAGCTGTACGTAAATTAAAGTTCTCCTTTCTTAATACGTCATATGTCTCAACACCCGACCATAACTGTTTTAACTCTTCAATAAGTGGCTGCAAATAGATGTTAATATCATTTCTGGGACCTTTCTCTCCAGGGATAATCATTGATAAAATAAATGAAGATTGCTTCATGCAAATCCATGGAGGCAAATTGTAAGGAACAAGCACTATAGGCCAAGTACTGTACGAAGTACTCATGATTTGAAAAGGATTAAAGCCATCAGCTGCTAGCCCAAGCCTCACATTCTGAGGATCGCTTGCAAAGCTTGAAAATTTACTGTCAAACGATTTCTAAGCTAAGGAATCAACAAGATGCCTTAATAATCCATCATCGGTTCGTTGATCATTATGCCACCTCATAGAATCGGCCGTCTTTGATGACATGAAAAGCCTTTGAAGTCTTCGTATTAGGGGAAAATATTGCATAACCTTGACTGGCTTCTTTCTTAAATATGCCCCACCTTCATCCCCATTCACATCTTTTGTATTCATATTCATCCAACGAGACTTACCGCAAACATGACAAGACTGTTGGTTCTTCTGATCACCCCGTACAACATGCAAGCATTTGGGCAACTATGAATTTTATCGTACCCAAGGCCCAAATATTTTATTAGTCTCTTCATATCTTGACAAGACTGGGGGATTTTTGCAAATGGAAACATCTCTCTCAGAAACTCTAGCAGCATTGTAAAAGAGTTTTCGGTCCACCCTCCCAAACATTTTAAGTGAAATAGACGAATACAGAAAGACAATTTCGAATATTTTGATCCCTCGTAAAGTTCTTCGTTCATTTCGTTAAGTAAATTGTAGAACTTCGCCACTTCTTCATTTGGCTTCTCATCAGGTGCACTTGTTCCCGTTTCGCAAAAAACATTTCCACCAATATTACAATCGTCGGATGCAATAAAGTTAGGTGAAAAGATTGCTCACCATGACTGTGCATATTAAATGCATCCCGCAACATACCTTCCATGTCATCTTGTCTAACATACTGGTGGTAATCAGTATGAGGATGAGTCGGATTAATTATTGAAGAAGTTCCACTAGATGTACACTCTCCATGGAAAATCCATTTTTTATACCCCCGAATAAAGCCATCAACAATTAGATGCTCGTAGACAACTTCACGAAAATGCCAATTGATGTTGCCACACTTCTTACACAAGCAAAGAATCATATTCTCTTGGCTTGCATTTTGACATGCAAAATTCAGAAAAGTTTGTACTCCATTTTGTTAGGCATTGCTTACCCTAGACAATTTCATCCAACTCCTATCCATTTCGTAGTTATTGAAATCTAAAGTTGACAATAAAAGGGATTATCTTATGTAAATTATGTAAGATATGATATATATTTATGTATTATGTAGGTTATGTAAATTATGTAAGTTATTTATCTTATGTAAATTATGTAAGATATGATACGTCATTATGTATTATGTAAGTTATGTAAATTATGTAAGTTATTTATCTTATGTAAATTATGTAAGATATGATACATCATTATGTATTATGTAAGTTATGTAAATTATGTAAGTTATTTATCTTATGTAAATTATGTAAGATATGATATATATTTATGTATTATGTAAGTTATGTAAATCATGTAAGTTATTTATCTTATGTAAATTATGTAAGATATGATATATATTTATGTATTGTGATTGTGTTGATGGGAAAACACAAGGAAGTGAAGAATTGGTTATTGGATTAAATTTACAAGTTTAGGGTTAATTATTTATTTTGAATTAAGTTCATCATATGTGGTCAATAATGATTATTTAATTAGGTAATTAAAATAAAATAAAAGTAGACAAAATATTTTTCGTGATTAAAATAAAATAAAATAAAACTTTAAATACAATTTAATTTAATTAGGTAATTTAAAAATAAAATAAAAGTAGACAAAATATTTTTCCTGATTAAAATAAAATAAAATAAAATATTTAAAATAAAATTTTAAATACAATTTAATTTAATTAGGTAATTTAAAATTAAAATAAAAGTAGACAAAATATTTATCGTGATTAAATTAAAATAAAATAATATCTTCAAAATAAAACTTTAATTACAATTTAATTTAATTAATAAGGTTAATTAGCCTTTTATATATAGTAAGCTTAATAAGGTTCATGTGTATAAGAAAGTTTTACATAACTATGTAGTTGCAAGCAAGTAAAGAATGTGCAAGGCAAGGCTACTATATCCGTGCATTGGGTCGGTTTCGGTAGAATTGATGACAGTCATCTACATATTTACAATTTCGAATTGTACTAAATTATCTAAATTCAATAATTCAATTTATTATTTAAAGATTAAAAAATATAGTTAAGCATGAACTAAACTTGAAAATAGTTATTGGGTTCGTTTTACATTTCATGTTTAATGTTTGTGATTATCTATTTTAACAATATATACTAAATTTAAATATTAAATGTATACAATAATAAGCGAAATCCATTACACTTGAATATAAAATTATTTAATTTTACAATATTAAAATTTATAAATTTCAATTCAAGGACACCTAACTTTGATAGTATGGTTAAATCCAAGCAGTGGGCATAGACATCAAATCACACTGCGACTGCCATTAAAAAACTTATTTGAATTAGGGGGTCAAATAATAGAGACAGAAAATTAGCCAATTACAAATTAAAAGGTAGAAACGAATGCATAATTTTTAAAGTTATATTAAAAGACATTAATTGTTGGGTTTTAAATATTATGGTTTAAAGACATTAATTTTCTACTCGTTCTAGGGGCCATGTCCGGTCATACTAGTTGGGTTTGCCCAAATTTAAAAATAATCAAGTTCACCATCAAATTGAAAAGTGGAAGCAGGTTAAAGTTACAGGGCAATTGATAGCATTGGATCTTCGAAATTCAATTTGAAATTTAGTGCAAACTTTTCCCCCAAATTTAAAAAAATCCAAATCCACCGTAAAATTGAAAGGCAGAAGGTGGATTCATATTGCTAAGAATTAGATAATTGAAATTACCTTTGATGAAATACTTGGAAGAAGACCAACCTCGTACGGTGGTGGTGGACAAGGACTCCTCCAGGGTCAAACGATTAGCCAATTTCTCAACAATCCGAGCAAGGCCGTATGATTGCGATGTGGGATGAGGATTTTCCGAAAGAGTAATTCTTCAAAAGAAAATTACAAGCACAATTAGTGTTGGATGTCATTCATTCTATCCATAGAAAATAAGGAAGCACCCAATTCCAAGAAGACACGCACCTTTGAGGAAACACTTAAAAAATCTCACACTTCATGTTGTTCAGCCACATTGGGTATAGACAACAGATCCTATAAAGAGGTGGCTTAGTTGAAGAAACAGGCTCAAAAGTAACCATCCTAAAAAAATGAAAGACTAGGACATAAATTACTTGCAGATATTTGTCAAGATGAATGCACCGCTGATGAACAAAAGCATCCTATGTGCTTGATGAAAATATCCTTTTGGGGGGCAAATGTAATGAATAATTGGGAATTTCTTTCAGATGTCGATGCAACCGTTCAAAATTTCTATATTTGCAGTTAAAAAGAGAGAGAGAAGATTAACTATTAAAGAACAAAAAAATCAAATTCTCAGAGCTTCATTTTATTCTCTTGAGATCAATACATTGCGGTTTAAACTTTGGCACATAACAGGGACACTATCCAGCAAAATAGCTTTGGCACATAAAATATCTTAAATATGCAAACATTTCGACCTTTTTCTTTTTTCCCGAAACTTACTTAAACATACATTAAACACACCTAATGAAAAAATGTAAAGCCTTTGCCAATCAACAAAACTAACAAATAAACATATGATAGAGAGAAAGAACCTACTGATTCAAAATAAACAAACCTTAAACATGCATATCATATGTCTATATTTATTGTTTCACTCAACTAAATCTCAATCATTTTTATTAATGGGTATGGATTTGAACCAATAGAAAAAGAGCAACTATGTTTTCAATGGAAATTGAAAGGTAACCATGGGTTTTGGAATTAGATGCTCCACTCAAATTTTGGGACCAATACTGATATTCCAACAGAAGGATACCACATGTTTATTCCTTTTTGAAGCTAAGAAATTCTAACCGGAACTACTCCACATTAAAATTAGGCACAAACCTCCCTAGCAATTTTTGAATTAGTACGCATGTTCCGAAATAGGAAACACGAGCGACTCAATTCAATAAAACTAATGTTCCTACTATCTTAGTTTATTAGTATAAAATTTTTGGGTAAAACAAATAATTCATAAAATTCACAAACTTCAGAATTTATGTATCTAGAATTATGTTTTTATATCAACACAAAAACAATTCATATAAGTTCAATCATGAAGACGACACCTAAACCTGACTAAGTTATAGAACACACACACGGATAAAATATATATATATATATATATATATAACTCCTATTAAGCTTTCCATGAACAAGATTCAAATTTTTAAATTCCAGTTTTCCAGCAGGAGCTATATACTGTCATGACCTCAATGAGGGCCTTAATAATCTTCAAACATTTTGAATGTTTTTACATCCAACTTTTGCACTCCAAAAACAAAACTTCTACTTTTATGTGTGTTGATTGTGATTATTATTATTATTTTGGTTCTAATGTTGATTGTGATTTTGAATTTTTGACACACTACAAAAACACTACCAATATGGTACAGTTGTATTTGTAATTTTCCTTTTGGATTTTAGAAATTATTAATATTATAAAAAAATACAAATATATTAAATATGGATACAATATAAATACATGAATCGTTTGTGATTTTTTTATTTTAAAATTTCTTTTGAGATTTTATAATCTTCTCTCTGAAACGCCTTTTGACATCTATTTTGTTTTACTTACTATCAATCCTACTGATGGAAAATACCAACCTCCAAATTCCTTTCTTCTTGAGCAAGCACTAAAAACAACAAAGCCCCCCATCCCCTTAAGAAAAGCCTTCCATTACCTGATTAATATATCTATATATCTTTGGTAATTTTTTCAATAATATATATGAACTGAAGTCATAGATATGCTGATCATATGTATATTTATATCATACCTATAATAATAATAAAAAAGTAATATATATCGAAATAATGTTGAAGCAATCCTCCCCACTCCATTACCAACCCTCAACTTTTTCCTACATTTTGTTGTTATTTCCTATTAGATATTAATGATTTGACATGAGTACTAGTTTTAGTTATAGCCCCCTCCTGTGTTCACAAGAATTTCAAGTCACTTCCACCATATATTTCACACAATCATAACATTTCCTCTTCCATTTGTAGCTTTGTTGAATGGGGCATCCTACTTACTTCTCTTATCACCACAACTCTTTTATGTATTTAAATAAGTCGCAAACATCACATAAATCAATTAAATTAAGTTGGAATATTATAAATAAAGAAAAAAATATTAGAAGAATTTTGAGTCTTATTTAAGAATTCAATTTAACTTAATTTTGAATTTAATTAAAATTTAATGTGACTATTAAACAAGAAAGAATATCATATCAAAATATATTCATGTATGCACATGCAGCTACAAATATTTATGATGGGAAATGATGTGAATTTTCAAGCAGTTGGATAGAAATATACGTGAGAGTAGATTCATGTGCAAACGTTTGGGAGGTACCTGACAGGCATTTACAACCAGCTGCTAATGTTGACATTTCTCTTCCATGTTAAAGTTTTTGCCAACCATTTTAATTAAAAGAAAATACAGCTCTACTTAGTACAAAACTGAATCAAGCAACACAAACCCAGATAAGAAACTTTAATGAACTTAGAATATAACATAGCAAATAACGAAAATAACGAGTCAAATTGAAATCTGAAGCAGAAAAGAAATATGCTTTTCCTTTGAACCCAAAAATTATCGAGGAGATGAGCAGAGAAGAACTTACAGGTGTAAACGAAAAAGGCAAAAGGGGTTTTTTTCGTATGTCGAATTGGGGAATTTTAGAGATGAGCAGATGAGCAGGGATGAGCAGAGAAGAACTTACAGGTGAATTTTAGAGATTTCAAACTGGGGAAGAAGGGGTTTTTTTCGGATGTCAAATTGGGGAAAAACAAGTGATAATTCTTTAGGGATTTGGGACTAAGGAAAAGAGGGGAACTGGGGAGAATTTGACAAAATTTCTAAGTGTTATCGTGTGTGAAAATGAAGACAACAAAAGGACGATGTTTTGACAAACATAATTTAAGGTTTGCGGCATTTTTGCAATAGCGCCGCTAAAAGGGTAAGCTATTGCGGCATTTCAAATAAACGCCACTAATAAACTAACAAAACGACGACGATTTGATATGAAGAAAATAATAGTAGCGTCGTTTATACACAAGCGCCGCTAAATCCAAACCTATTGCGGCGCTTCACAAAAAAACGCCACTAAGAAATCCTACAAAACGGCGCCGTTTTGTTTAAAACATGATGCTCTTTTGTGGCGTTTTTATAAAAACGCCGCTATTGTATACCTTTTGAGCCTTTTTTTATAAACGCTAATTCCTTTAAAATTTAAAATTATTTAATATATAATTTAAAAACAATATAAATTAAAAAATCACTTATATACCCAAAAACTTTAAAATTATTTTAAATAATAGTATTTTAATTTTTATTTAAGTAAATAATTTTTAAAATTTAACTAATAGTTAAAAGAATTAGATAAAATTTGAAATCTTCAAAATTATTGAAAATTTGAAATCTTTAAAATTTGAAATTATTTAATATATATAAATTAAAAAAACACTCATATACCTAAAAAACTTTAAAATTATTTTAAATAATATTATTTCAAATTTTAATTAAAATTTTAACACTAATTATCCTAAACCCTAAACCCATAACCTATGTCCCTTAATGCCTTAACCCCTAAATCCCTAAACCCATAACCCACAACTCATAGCCCTTAGACCCTTAACCCTAAACTTTAAACCCTAAACCCTAAACCATGTACCCTTAACCCTTAACCCTTAACCCTTGGACCCTTAACTCCTAGACCCTTAACCTTTAAACCCTAAATCTCTAAACCCTAAATCTCTAAACCTCAACCCTTGAACCATAAATCATAATCCCTAAGTCCATAATCCATAATCCATAAACCTTGAGATATTAACTCATAAATCATAAACCCCTAAACCTTAAACCCTAAACCCATAATTCATAAACCTTAAAATATTAACTCATCATAAACCATAAACCCTAAACTATATACCCTAAACCATAAACCTTAAACTATAATGATAAGTAATTCAATATTTTCAAATTAATATTATCCCTTTTATGATTATAGAATAATTTATTTAATATATAAATTGACAAACAATCAGTCATATAACAAAAAGCTTTAAAATTATTTTAAATGATAGTATTTTAATTTTTCATTTTTAACATATATTTTATATGTTTTATTTTCAAATTTTTCTACGTGTCATTATTTTTTCCGAAGAAGTTAAATATTCAATTAAAATAATTTAATTAATATAAAAACCAATAAAATGTTTTTGTGGCGCTTTTTGAAAAAACGCCGCTATAAATAGAGCAATAGCGGTGTTTTTCAAAAAGCGCCGCTATAGATCTGAGCATTAGCAGCATTTTTCAAAAAGCACCGATATAGATCTGAGCATTAGCGGCGTTTTTCAATAAGCACCGCTATATATCTGAGCATTAGCGGCGTTTTTCAAAAAGCGCCGCTATAGATCTGAGCATTAGCGGCGTTTTGCTTAAAGCGCCGCTATATATCTGAGCATTAGCGGTGTTTTTCGTAAATCGCCGCTATAGATGTGAGCACAGCGGCATTTTTCATAAAGCGCCGCTATAGATTTGAGCATTAGCGGCGCTTTTGGCAAAACGCTGCTAATAACACTAAAGGTCAACGTCAAACGACGATGTCTTGCTTTACATTTTGCGGCGTTTTTTTGCAAATGCCGCTAATGCTCGATCTGTAGCGGGTTTTTTAAAGCGTCACTAATGCTCAATCTTTAGCGGCGTTTTTACTTCAAACGCCAGTAAAAACGTTGTGAAAAACCTGTTTTGCTATAGTGAAAATACTAACTCTTATATTATCTTATCCTTTTTTTTTTTACTTCTCTAGTAAAGTTGTACAAATTAATCATTTCAAAATTATGATTAGTTGGCTTAGTAATAATTTTCACCAAAAGAATAACAAAGAAGAAAATATTTAAATGCAAAACCTGGCAAAGAATAGTTTACTTGACACTCTTCAAAGAAGCACAAAGACAAATCAGCATATGGGTCTTATGGAGATAAGAATTTTCCCATCAAGTTATTGACTTGACGATAAGCAATTGGCACATAGAAACTCAACCTACCTTTTTAGCTTATTCAATTGAGCAGCTTCTACATAAGTACAAATGGAGACATTTTAACAAAACATAGCCTCATAAAATGAAAACATCGTCACATCATCAAGGGCATGAATGCTTGAGACTGGTATTAAGTTTGATTAGATTCTCATCATTGCTAGGAAGAAAAGTCGAAGGAACTACGATCATCGTGGAGCTGCATTTGCAACATATCGAAAAGGGAACACTGATTGAGTGAAAGGAATTCACATAAAAAAAATGAATTAATACTATATTTACTCAAAAATGAATAAAAGAACTTTAGCTTGAATATTATTGAACTAGAATGGTATTTTTACATATAGAATAAGAGAAATCAGGGTTTTAACCAACTAACAGAATCTTGAACTATCAACCAATTCTGTTTACAACAGACTCTAATATTCACCCATCTACTACTATGTTGTGATATGAAGTTTCTCTTGCAACTGACAAAAATGAGAGGTGGATAAAGGTTTGGTGAGAATATCAACAATCTGATCACATGCAGAAACTTTGCCAACAATTAAAGATCCATCTGCAACTTTCTCACGAATAAAGAAAAGATCAAATTCAACATTCTTGAATTTAGAGTGAAGAACGGGGTTGGCTGCAACAACCATTGCACTGGAATTATCACACCAAACAATAGGTCAATCTTCAGAAGGTAAATGAAGTTCCTATAGTAATGATTCAAGCCATGTAATGTCTACAGGTGTAGCAGCTATACCTCGATATTCTGCTTCAGTCATCAATCAAGAAACAACTTATTATTTCTTGGAGCACGAGGAAACTAGATTCCCACCAAAGTACACAGAATACTAAGTGGTTGATTAGCGATCGTCAAAATCTAAACCCTAATTTGCATCTGCATACCCAACTAGAGACAACCTATTAGCGGGTGTAATTTGTAACCCATGGTCAATAGTAGTACAAAGGTAACATAAGATTGATTTGATGGCAACAAAGTGAACATCAGTCGGATTGTGCATGAACTGACATATATGATTAACTGCATACGCAATATCAGGTTGGGTAAGAACCACATATTGTAAGGCACCGACAATGCTTCGATACTTCCATGGATAAAAAAAGGTGTCCCCATGTGTTTGGATAGAGAGTAAGAACTAACCATGGGTGTAGGGACACCTTTAGCTTTGTCCGTATGACATCGTTCTAACAAGTTGATAACTCTTGAAAAGAGTTATATTTCATGCATTTAGACCTAGTTAATTGACTGTACTTAAGTACATTTTGTTGCATTTTTAGGACATTTTAGTTAGCATTTTTAAAATTGCATTAGGACTTGGGCTCTGTTGGAATTAAGTGCTTTTAATCACTTGTTGTCGAGTTTTTTGTGTGACAGGAACAAGTTTTGGAACGAGGAAATAAATTAGTAAAGTTTTGTCAAGGCAAATTGCAGACAGTTTGCCAGCACAGATGCTGTGCCAATGTCAAGAAGACCAAGTCAACATTTTTCGCACAACAGTCCCAATGCAAATTCAAACTTGTACCAGATAAATCCCTTTAAAAGAGGAAAAGATAATCACGAGCTGTTAGCCAACCCTATCCTAATCTATCTATAAAAGCCGATAAAGGGGACCTTACAAATGGAAAAAAAAGTGAGAGAGATTTTTAGGCGTGAGTAGGGGTCTGGCTACGCAAAGGATAGGAAGTTAAAAGTAGTCCTTCTTAGCCATCATAGGATGTTGTGTTGCGGACGTGTGGACTAGGTAAGCAAAAGCTTCTTTCTGAAGTTCTTCCGTTATTTCCATTCATGTTTCTTTGAAAGATTGAATTGAAGTAGTTGAATGCAATGTAGGATAATATTTTGGTTTCAAATTTTATTTCCTAGCCCATGAGCTAAATCTCATAGGGTTGGGATTACTTTCGATGAAAACTTAAACTATTTTTATGGATGCAGTATTTATCTAATTTACTTTACTATTTCATTTGATTGTTCCTATTTCTAATTAAAATGCAAACGATCTCTGGACATATAAGGCTGTTCATATGCTAAAAATTTATTCTAATTTTGAGAGGGTTGGATTGGTTGGATTAAAATTAAATGAAATGATCAAGTATTCAATCGACACTTGTAGTCGACTCTAAACATAGAGTCATGATCATACAGAATGAACCCATGCAAGATATCTAAAAGGCCTATAGACACGAGCAAGGTAAGTTGAGGTTTTGCTCTTGCAAGAGACGTACCATTTTAGAACTCTTTTGTACAGTAAAATAGATACAATTTTGCCAAGGCATTATTAACAGTAAGGGTTGATTTTGGGTAATCTCAACCTTCCAAATCAACATCACTCTACCCTTATTCTTTGTCGTAGTATCTTTGTCACAACATATTTAGTTGTTTATTTCTTTATTTAAATTTTATTTGGATAACATTCTCATTATTGCCATTAAATTTCTGCTTTCACTTTTTCCATAGCATTTCCAGTTATTCATTAATTCCACGTATTACTTACATCATTACTCCACTAATTGCCATTGCATATTTATCATTGACTTTTTTATAGCATTAATCGCATTTTATTATAATAACTTGACCACTTTTGTGCCTCAATCCGAACCTTGTGGGACCGATACTCACTCATCACTTTATTACTTGATTCAACGTGTATACTTGCACAAAATCGCATATCATTTCACATGCGACACAAGTCAATGATGTATTTCTGCTAACAAAGATGAAGTCCACCATTCGAAATACTCGTCACCTCTATACCCAAGAAGTAGTGAAGGAATCCCATATCTTTAAGCGAAAACTCAGTATGGAGTTGTCGAACAAAAACATCAATCTTTGAACTGGAGTAACCCATAATAATGATGTCATCTACATGCACCAAGACATATATCTAGGACAGATTAGTAATACAAACAAATAAAGATGCATAGGATTAGGAAAGTGTGAAACCAAAGGATTTAAGAAAATTCTTCAATTTATCAAACTAGGCTCTTAGTGTAACATCCCGATTTAGGGTCTAGTCAAAACAGTGGTTTTAAGACCACAATTTCAACGCAAGAAAATTTATTTTTATTATATTTTTATGGTCTAAAATTTCACTGGATGATTTTGTGAAAATTTTGTTCAAAAATTTTGACGTTTGGGCACTCAATTTGGTCAAAAAGACTAAATTGTAAAAAGTACAAAACTTGAGTTCTAGAAGCTTGAGGTGTCTAATTGCTATGAAATTTTGAATTGGAGGTCCTTATATGGTAATTAGACCATTGGTTACTTTTTTGGACAGAAATGGACATGAAATAGGTGAAATAGAATATTTTTAAGTTAGGGGCATTTTGGTCATTTGGTAATTAAAATAATAAAAAGGGAAAATAAAAGCCAAATTTATGCTCATCTTCAACCTTTGGCCGAAATTTGCATGGAAGCCATGGCTAGGGTTTTGTTCAAGCTTTCCAAGCTCAATAGTAAGTCCGTTCTTGCCCCATTTTTAATGATTTTTACGTTTTTAAAATCCTCGTAACAAGATCTAGCTATTTCTACTATTTATTTGAGCTAGTGTTGATGTTTGAAAATTTACCATGTGATACATGTGTGTATTTTGATGTTTAAGGGAGGAATATGAATGTTTGTTGTGTGTTAAACGACTTTTACTAAGTAGTTTTTTGGTGAAAACACTAAAAAGGACTAATTTGTAAAAGTTATAAAATTTGTTATAAAAGTGTGATTTAGTGGAAATTGTGGGCTGCTATAGTTATGAAAATTATTTGGCTAGGCTTGAAGTATAAAGAAATTGAATAAATTTCATTTTACGAGCCTAGAGGCTAAATTGCAAATATGTGAAAGTTTAGGGGTAAAAATGAAAATTTATAAAAGTATGATTTTTGGGTCAATTTGAATAATGTGAGTAATAAATAAGTTGTATTTGAAATTTTAGATCAAGAAAACTGATATTCGGGCTTAAATCGGGAAAGTACAAGATTATGGACTAAAATGGAATAATTAGCTGTGCTTGGATTCGAGGTAAGTTCGTATGTCAATAATAATGCAATGTTATACTTGAATGTTAATGCTTGATATTACATGAATTGTAAGTACATGTGTAAATAATGTGACAATGTAATATAATTTGATGTGTTGACATTATGTGATAAATGTTTCATCATTATTATGAATGTTATGCCTAATGATAACTTTGTAAGTATGAATGATATTGGTCATTATCCACGACGTTACGAGCAAGTACAATGGAGATGCTATGTGTATATGAGATAGAATCCCATTTGAACCTTAGGAATAATTTAGGATACAAGTGACATGTCATTAGGAATTAAGAAGTTCGAGCTCGTTGAGTGGTCTGAGTTTATAATGGATATGATACATGTGATTGAGTTTCGGGCAATGGTCTTCTGTGTCCTACCGATGGCTAGGTAATCCTTGAGTGGTCGGATACCTGACAGCTTTTGTGAGGAGTCCGTGTAGTTACACCTTGACCGATAGCTTATATGAGCAAGCCCGTGAGTAGCTCCATTGCGAGCATTGCATGATATGAGGTAGCTTCACCTAGTATTTTTATGTGGCACTTATGTGCAAATGTTCATGTATCCAATAGTATTCCAAGTGTTCAACAGGTAATGCAATGGATAATGTGATGAAAGACCCAAGGAGGGCATGTTAAAGAAGGTATGGTTATGTGATATATTACGAGTTGGTACAGGTATGTACACTAAACTCACGAGAAATGCCTTGATATATGATGTTTAATGATAAAGAGGTATGTGGGTGATAAGTAAGTCAAAGGTTTTGAATGATGAATAAACTTATGTTTATGTTTATGATTGTGTTTATTATGTCATCATATAATAGTTATCATGATATTGTACTAAAACAGTTTTGGACAGCAGCAGTTGTGTGAATTTGAAAATTGACCAAAAATTATGGAAATTGAATTAGAAACTGAATAAGATATGAGATTATAGCTTATTGAGTCTAGCTTCACATAGAGGAAATGATGTAAGCAAAAAAATTTCATATTATGAGATATTTGAATTTTTGTGAGATAGGGTCAGAGTGATTTCGGGTTCCATTGTCTTAACTTTGGAAAATCATTAAAAATTGTATGAATGTAATAGCCCAATTTAGACCCTAGTCAGAGCGGTGGCTTCAGGACCATGAATTCGAGTCAGAAAAATATTTAAAAATTATTTTCTGTGTTTATTTTGTGTGAATTTATGCTTGTGAAATTTTCATAATTTAATTTGGACATTTGAATGTCTGATTAAGTAAATGGATTTAATCATGTAAATTGAAAACTTGATAGTTTATTTTATAAAGACCGAATTGTTAATGGCTTTGTAAGTTAAAGCATTTATGTTGCAAATAAACCTTTAGACTAAGTGATGGTCGAATGTACCCTTATTATGCATAATTTTGTTATTAATTTTAAAAGGTTAAATATGTAAATAGGTAAATAATATATATGATATAATATAACATAATTAAAGTCATGTTCATATGTTCATATGTTGATCGAAAATAAAAAGAAACAAAAGCTTTGTGATATTCAGCCATTTCTTAAGCTTGATTCAAGGTTAGTTTGGTTTCAGTTTTTGATAATTTTTACGTTTTTGAGATCGTTGCTTCGAGTACTATTCGACCCATGCTTAAATTTTTGATTTTGATAAATATTTTGAGTTATGCCATTGATGAGAGCTTGAGATTTTTGTTGGTTGATGATGAAATATGAAAGATATGTTTTAGATTAACATGTTTTGTATTGGAGTTTTTGATGATTTTGAGTAATTAGGACTAAATTGTAAAAATAATAAATTGAGAGACTAAAATGTGAAATAAATGAAATATATGGACTAGTATGAATATGAGGAAGATTAGACCTAACTATGTTGTTGTCAGATTTTTTGTATTTTGTGTTTTATGCAATTAGGACTAATTTGTAAAAGTATTAAATATCAAGGGTAAAATGGTAATTTTCCCATTTATGTGTTGTTGGATTAAATTGAATGAAATTTTGTTTGAATGAGATTAATTTGAAATTATATAGATCAAGAACAAAAGAAATTAGACTTGGATCGGGGAAAAGCAAAAATAGTCGAATAGCCGATTTACATCGTTCGTCGATATCCGAGGTAAGTCTTTAAGCAATTAAACATCATTAATTTTGAATGTAACTTAGTTTAATATGATAGTTTAAAATTCATAGATTTATAGCAGAGTCAGCCGAGTATGATTAAGCATGGAAATAATGTATTTGAGTTTTAATTCGACTGAGTTTTAATATTTGAAAGTTCGTATGAACTATATGGAATATTTGGAATTTTTGATCTATGAATTGTTTATGAGACAACTTTATAATAGTGATATTCAGGTTTTGAGCCTAGCAAGCCTTGTGCGGGTGAATTTAATCGGGTTTTATGCTTAGCAGGCTTATTACTGGTGTATAAAATCAGACTTTGAGTCTAGCAGGCCTTACGCCAGTGTGAGATACAGGCTTAGACCTAGCAAGCTTTATACTGGTGAATTATTATAAGTTTATACCTAAAAGACTTTATGCTGATGTTGTAATTGAATACGTTAAATGAGCTAAATGATCAGGTATGAGTTAGCTTGTTGTTTACTTGAGATAAGGTAAATAAATAACTTGATATTTGTTACTAATTATGTGTGATACAAATGAAGATTACATGTGAATTTAGTATGTGTATTTGGCCTTATAAATAAATAGTATGAATATTGTAGAATTTATTCTTGGATATGTGCATATATGTGATCATGTAAATTCGGCCATATAAGTGGTATATATACATGATGTTATACTATGGTTCTTGAGCTTATATAAATGCGTATGCATATGTTTGATTATATTAAGACATTTTGGCTTTGAAAGATGTATAATATTAGGTCAAATTAATTAAGTGAGCATTCGGTCAAGGTAGATTTTTGTGTATGAAATGGTGTTATTTATCTCATTTGTAGGTTTGAGGTTAAGCTTGATGATGGTAATGAAATTCGGATTAGCTTAAAATAAGTTGATTATATCAATGGGATGTTTATTTTCTTATGACTTACTAAGCTATTATAGCTTACTTTGTGTTTTCATGTTCATTGTGTTTTATAGATTTTGGATTCAAGTTATAAGCTCGGGCATCGTTAGCAAAGTTTATCACACTATCAACCATCTTCAATATTTTATAAATTACATTTTGGAATTATGGCATGTATAGGCTGGAATGAGTTTTGGAATGCTGTATTTTGGTTTATGTGTAAAGGCCATGCAAAAATGGCTTAATCTCTATGCTTGAGTATGTTTTGGTTAAATAATGGTTTGAGTCTATTTTAGATATTATGTCTTATACCTTGGATGATTAGAACTTGTGTTGTGTGTGTGCATATTGAGATTGGTTGATAAATGAAATGGTCATATTACATGTATAAATATGTTTGCTCAACTTGGACGCGGTTTGTATAGGAAAAGTTATATATGAAATTTAGGTTATTATGTTAGGTTAACGTGCTATAAAGGAGTTGGTAATAAAGGATATATTATAATGACTGAATATGATGGGAGATATATTGTATGTTTCTTTTAAATATGGTTCATGGAAGTTGTGTCTTGAATATGCATATGTATCCATAATCGATGATTAAATTATCTTTGAAAAATATATTTTATATCATGTTTTGGTTTTAAAATGTATTCGCTATATATTCATATGACTAGAATTTATTTTGGTATATGTGTATTATTTAATATGTTTGTTTTTGGAGAATTGTATACAAATTTTGGTTAGCAAGTGAAATGAATGGGACATTGAGATATATGCTAATTATATGAATATGATGATATGTAACTTTACAAATTTGCAAGTTGATAGATCCATTATTTATAAACTATTAGTATGCTTTGAATGTTGAGTTCACATATTCCATTTGAATATGAAATGAATTGTATCGAGTTATAAGTTAAGCATAAGATCTCTATATAAATATTTTTGAATTCAGTAATTGTGTCGAACTGTATTATGTCCGGTAATACCTTATAACCCCAATCCGGCAATGGATTTGGGTTAGGGGTGTTACAATGAAAATAATCATGGGTTATAATTCATATGACTAAATCCTTAATGAGTCTATTTTCAAGAGAAATAGACGGAAACATCATCGAGATCCCGTACTAAGAGATAAATAAATTTTAGTAAAGAAAGGTCAAAGGTGTCAAACAGCAGAATAGGGTTAACTTGGAAGAATAAACTGTACTTATTGGTTAGACCAAAAATTCTAGAAATTTTATTGGAAGAAGATATGTGAGTCTAATTTTAGGGAAAATTAGCGGATCTTAATTTAGAGTTTCATATCTCAAGTTATAAATAATTTAGTAACTATTACTCAAGAAAACAGCTTGACCAGAACATAAGTAAATATGTAATTATAATTGTATTACCTTGAGAAGCATGTTGACATATTGCTTATTATTTTCATATGGACTTACTAAGCTATAAAGCTTACCCCTCTCCTTTCCATTTCTTTTAGTGTTTTCAGGTTAGCTCGAGGTTAGAGATCGTCGAAGGCAGCATCACACTATCAAATCATCAAGCTAGGGTATTAATGAATCCTAAGTGTTTTCAAGTGAGTGGCATGTATAGGGACTTAGTACTTTATGATATATGTTTCATGATTTGGCCAATTGAGTTGGTTTATAATGATTCATTTGTATAGAGCCATGAGATATGACTTATATTTGATCATTGGGTTGTAAACCTAATTGATTTTGCATGATTGTTCTAATGTTTTGATGATGTGCATGTTGTGATGGCTTGATATCGATGGATGTATGATATGGTATGTATATTTGATGAATGAAATTTGATCAATAGATATGACCATAATCTTAGTATAAAAGTGTAAATTTAGAGTAAGTTAATGATAAATTCAGAGTAAGTTAATGATGTTAATGAAGATGACAAGGCCAAATGAATATGGTTTGGTATGTCTAGACTTGATATAGAATGAGTATGAGAAACACAAGTATGATGACATGCAAAATGTTATGTTTGTAACTTAATTGAGGATGTTTAATCTTTAATTGGATACCATGTTCTATGCCTTTGATGTTATATAAGTGTGTGAGGGATTAAATTTGACCAAGGCTTGGAAAATAGCCTAAGTGTTGGCCACACGGACAGAGACACGACCGTGTGTCTCAGCCTTGTGGAAGACACAACCTAGCACCCGAGCGTGTGTCTTCGTCGTGTGACCTTAAAATATTGCTGACGTCATAAACAGAGAGTTACACAGGCTGAGGACACGGGCGTGTCCGAGCCACATGGGCTTGTGTGACCACACGGCCTACCCACACGGGCGTGTGACTCTCCAAAACTAGAAAATTTTCTAAGTGTTGTAAAAAGTTTGTAAGTTTTCGGTTTAGTCCTGAACTACCCCGATGTATGTTTTGGGCCTCGTAGGCCTGTATAAGGGATGTTATGCATGTGTTTGAATGTTTTTGAATTAGTTAGAATTTTATGGCCTGATTTTATGAAATTGTGTATGTTTAAGTCCAGTAATGCCTCGTACCCTATCCCAGCCTTAGGTATGGGAAAGGGGTGTTACATTTACTGGTATCAGAGATAAGGTTTAGTCAGTTCTCAGACTAACCTAGATGCATGAGAGTCTAGCTATACATGTTACAAATCTGTGATAGTGTGATGTCTCCCGACGCGAATGAGAACCATCTTGTTTGGACAAAGGTACTCTCCAACCCAGCTACACCGACCCTGTTAAATATGATGCCAAGGGATCTGAGTAAAGTATAGTTATGATGAGCCTAAACTCAAAAAATTACGAATAAAAGTTCATGTTGTGATGAGTATCCGTGCTTGTTTAATGTTCATATAAATGAAATGACACCTATATGAAAGTTTTGATTGTGATTTACTTATCCATGCTTGTTTGGCCCTCATAAGATGCTATGTGCATGACTTGTTTGATTGAATGAATGGGATAAGTAATGTTATTCAGAATCCATAGAATGCATGCATAAGTGCACTATTTAAATAAGATAATTGGAAAGCTTGTGTCATACAAATGTGAATAATAGTTTGCCTGAAGTGAATGTTATGCTTGTGAAACTGTTGCTATGATGATGAAATTGGGCTATATGTATATGCGTATGAGGAACGAGTTAGGGACCTTACAACCCCACCCCCTTACCAGAGTGGTGTTTATAAAGGATTTTATGAGATCTGTGGAATAAGCTCACAAGTGTTAAACCAAATAGTTCAGCTATAGAATGATTATAAATATGGTTAGAATTTGTAAATAAGTTTATAGGTAAAGACAGAACTAGAAAGGTATCAGATTGATTTAAAGATTATTCAGTTTACGAAACATCACAACTAGAGAAGAGCTTAACTTTGGTAAATCGACTTATTCAGACACGATGTTGAAAGAAGGTAGTAATCGAAATTCCTTCTGAACTTATTTTCTTCAGTGAAAGGAATAATACGAGATTTGTTATGACAGAAATAGTTGAAGGAATAATATTTGAAGGGTAAGATATCTGAGTGTAACAATTATGGCTGAACAGATTCCGATAGCTTCTTCTGAGGTATTCTATATGTTTAATTGTTCTTGGAATTATTCCTATGGCTATTGCTCTTTTGATAAAATCCTTGTTCTATGGGAATGTTTTCTATTCATGATGCATAGACGAAAGTATTGATAGTCCGACTGGTATATAATCTATATTGTTCTATTTCCCTCGGCATTCTATTACATTTCTTCTATTGGGATTTTATGAGGTAATACACATGATGTTATGATTCTATTTCTTCTAATTGATGTTTTGTTCGATACATATATGGGAAGGTATACTATCCTTGTTGCATTTAATTCCAGTGGGTTGGATTGATGTATTCTTCTGGACTTCTTTTCTCTGAGGAATTATCGAGATCCTTCATATTTTTTCTTATGAGCGTTGTTCTGGGACTTTTATTATGATATTGTATCTTGTATTTCTTTATCTTAGATTTCTTTGACCTGGACTTCTTTATCTTGGTTTTCATGTCATCTCTATTTCGTAAATTTTTTATTGTGGCTCATATCTAAAGTGTATTCTTTGGTCTATGATAACTATGTTAATTATGATCATACTTCAGGTTGATTATAGTAACGTAGTGATTCTGATATCTAGATTTCTCTAAATCTTCGTGAAAAATTTGGAATCGGCAAGGACATAAGTGGTGAAAATGAAAATTTCAATTGGTATGGTGGAATTCTTTTCTCATGTAAGTTAATTGAAGTTGATGACTCCAATTGAGATATCCCTGTTACTGAGTTAATGCATTTGAAATGGTTTTTGATTAGCTTGATAAGTGAACTTTAAATGATTACATGTTGAATCATTCTATCGACTGGAAGAGAGGATTTCTTGAAATGCCATTTATTGATGATTAAGATCGACTTGGTTGTTCAATCGGTATTGGTTATTGTTTGAAAGATTAAATGAGATATTCATGTCTGGGAATAAAATTTCATTTCTTTACGGGTAAAAGACGATTAGTCTGAATGAAAAGTGTATATTTCCTAGCAGACTTTGATATGATTTAAAGTTCTTATGAATGATAAAGTTATCGCCTTGTGAAAGTTTGGAACATACAAGAACATTGTTAATCAAAATATTTGACCTGGTTTAGCCTACATTGGACAAGAGATTATTGATTTTTCAGTGATGTGTCATTAAACGGATTGTGATGCGTTTTAAGACTAAAAGGCAATGTGACAGCTCAACGTATCCAATGTTATATCCAGATCTGAGTATTTGATAGCATAGATGATTAAAGTTGTTAAAAGATGATGAGATAGTTATTGTATGATCTTCGAAAAAAGCAAAATACATTCACTAGGGCTTGGACAGAAAATCCAGAGCTAATACAGAAAGTCACAAGAAAACTCACAGGAGTAATGTATTGGTGTTCGAGTTAGGAACTCGACATTTCTGATCTTTGTGCTTGAATACATGAAATGTTATCAAAATTAAAGTCGAATATTAGGTAATGTCAGAACGATTCTCACCAGTGGTGGTAATTGAATGGAAATGAGAATGATATTAATATAGATTTCATATTAGGATTATTCCTATCTTTGAAAGAGAAAGATGTTATGTGGCTTGTATTAAGTATTTGATGAAATCTTCAAATCATGTCGGTACGTACTAAATTTTCCCTTATCAGATTACTGGAATTAAGTATCTCTGAGATTGTCAAATTTCTTAAAATAATAGTCTTTGTTAATCGGATTGAGATCTAGGATTTATATCGTGAATTATTGAAAAAGCTAAATGATGCTTTGAATTTTAATGACGACCAGAGGTTGAATTAGCAAATTGTTCGACTGTATAAAATTGTAGAGAGTATAAGGCCATGATAATTGGGCTAGCTTCGCCATATAATTCCAAAAGGATTCAAGTATGTTATGTATGTATGTTCTATAACGGTATGGATTTGACCCTTGTGTACATGAATTCCCCAATAGAGATCAAGATTCAATTAATGTGTCGTATAACAATGAATTGCTCATGACTTTAGTATGAGAATTTGAAGAGCTAAGTATTAAGCATAGCCTAAAAAAAAGTTCTTTAGCAATGATTATAAGATAGTGGAGTTTATATGAAAACCGAACCACTCTTCTGGTAAGATTTTCAGGGACGAAAATCTTTAAAGGGGGAGAGTTATAACATCCCGATTTAGGGTCTAGTTGAAACAGTGGTTTCGAGACCCCAAGTTTGACGTAAGAAAATTTATGTTTATTATATTTTTATGGTCTACAATTTCACAAGATGATTTCATGAAAATTTCGTTCTAAAATTTTGACATTTGGGCACTCAATTTGGTCAAAAGGGCTAAATTGTAAAAAGTGCAAAACTTGAGTTCTAGAAGCTAAAGGTGTCTAATTACTATGAAATTTTAAATTGGAGGTCCTTATATGGTAATTAGACCATTGGTTAATTTGATGGACAAAATGGACATGAAATAGTTGAAATAGAATATTTTAAGTTAAGGGCATTTTGGTTATTTGGTAATTAAAATAATAAAAAGGGAAAATAAAAGCCAAATTTATGCTTATCTTCAACCTTTGGCTGAAATTTGCGTGGAAGCCATGGCTAGGGTTTTGTTCAAGCTTTCTAAGCTCAATAGTAAGTCTGTTCTTGCCTCGTTTTTGATTATTTTTACGTTTTTGAAATCCTCATAACAAGATCTAGCTATTTCTACCATTTATTTGAGCTAGGGTTGATGTTTGAAAATTTACCCATGTGCTACATGTGTGTATTTTGATGTTTAGGGGAGGAATATGAATGTTTGTTGTAATAGCCTGATGTTTGGCTTAGTCGGAATAGTGGTTTTGAGACCACCAATCCGAAGTCGAAGAAAGTATTTTATTATTATTTTGGAGTTATAGCATGTTTATATGTAATTTTAGCGTTTGTGGGCTTAATTGCGAAAAAGGACTAAATCGCATAAAGTGAAAAAGTCCTATTTTGATAACTAAGGGTGTCAAATAGCTAGAGAACTTAAATTGGTGTCTTTAAAGGGCAATTAGACCCTTTAGAGAGGCATGGCTGGCCATAGGAACAAAGACAATGTTAGGTGAAAATTTGGTGGCTAAATTGACTAAAAAGAAATAAAATAGAAAAAGAATGATATCATCCCTTTCACCCATTCTTTTTCACCGAAATTCTCAGCAAAATAAAGGTTCTTGGAACTTTAAAATTTCAGCCAAGCTATCCTCTTGCAAGTAAGTCAATTTGAAGGTTATTTTTGATAATTTTTGTACTTTTAGAACCTTTGTAGCATGGGCTAGCTAATGAGGGGACCATTTTGCAAAATGGTTAATAGTCTAGGGTTTTGTCATGAAAGGATTTATGATGTTTGCTGAGTTTTTATGGAAGAAAATGAATCTTAGTGGTGTAGTGAACAACTGTTGTGAAAGAACTTCTCATGAAAACCCTAAAAGGGACCATTTTGTAAAGTTTGTAAAATGGATAGTAATTTTGTGAAACAATGGAAATTTTAGGTCAATATAAGAGTAAAAAGGGTTCAGATAGGCTTATGATTTGAATAAATTCGATAAAAATCGATTTTCGAGCCTAGGAGTAAAATGGTCATTTTGTAAAATTTAAGGGAAAAATGGTCATTTTCCCAAAAATGTGAACTTATGATTGCTTAAAGTTATTTAGAGGTTAAATGAGTGAATTTTTATGATTTTAGATCAAGAAACATGAAAATCGGACTTGGATTGGGGGAAGGCCAAGCAAGTTGAGTAAATCGTCTAGCTGCCTACATTTTGTAATCCGATGTAAATTGTAAGTTAATAATGTAACTATATCTTTATAATGTGTATTTGAGTTGATTTGGCATAAATTGTCTTGATTTTGGAATATGATAATACATGTTGAGAAACTTACGTAGTAAAGACTTTCGTTGAACCTCTGGAATAGACTTGGATATTTGTATCGTGATAATGGGTGATATGTGTGCTAGTGTAAGATATGTTTAGGACATGCATCAGCCACAGTATGAGAGCCAGTGTAAGACATGTCTGGACATGCAGTGGCCTCAAGATATTTAAGCCAGTGTAAGACATGTCTGGGACATGCGTCGGTATTGAGATGAGAGCTAGTGTAAGACATGTCTAGGGCATGCATCGGCCTCGCGATATACAAGCTAGTGTAAGACTTGTCTAGGACATGGCGTCATCTTGTGATGTGTCAGTGTAAGACCTGTCTTGGACATGGCGTCGGCATTTTAACCCATGTTAGGGCTATTGAGTATCCGATAACATTCCAAATGGTTCAACAAAGGGTTTATGATTTATGTAAAAATAAGAAAAGTCATGATCATGTGATGAGTGGTACAGGTACCTAATTGAAATGTATGAGACATGGGCTCAATGTATGCAATATGAGTTGTATTGGATGGTGATGAGTAAGTTGTACTTGTGTATTTATGGTATTTGTGAATAATCTATGAAAGGTTATTAGCATATTGCTTTATGATAAGTAGTTGTTGTTTATTTTCATGCAACTTACTGAGCTCTATGCTTACCCTATTTCCCTTTCCATTTTCTTATAGTGCCACCATAGTAGCTCGAGGATCATCTCTACGTTGGAGAAGCCAGTCACACTATCATCTGAAGCATTTGGTATAGTTAGATCTTTTAGTTTGATTATGGCATGTATAGGACCTTGACTTTTGAGTTTTGTGTCATTGTTAATTGGCCGGATATGTTAGCTTACTTTAACATTTGATTTATTTTGTATAAGGCCATGGAAAATGGCTACTATTGAAAATTATTGTGTGAATGTAAGCTAGCCTTTCATGAATGTGAAATTGTTGGCATGGTTGATTATATGTAATGTATATGGGTCTTAGCTATGGTTGTTTGGTTGAGAAATCATATTAAGTTAATCTTTGATGTGTTGGTTGATGTTAGATTTTGTTTCAGGGTGGCAAAGGCTTGGTAGATAGCCTTATATTGTCCATACGGGTAAACACACGGGCGTGTGTCTAGGCTGTGTGTGACACACAGTCAGCCCCACGGGTGTGCTGTTCGGCCGTGTGTCCCCTGCACGTAAAATTTGCAAGCCAAAATGCATGGTAGTAAACACACGAGCAGAGACATGGCCTTGTGTCTCAGCCGTGTGGAGGAAAAGGCCATTGGCCACGTGCGTATGTTTTGGCCGTGTACCCCAAATTGGGTGCTGACGTCAGAAACAGAATGTCAAGGTTCTTAGACAAGGGGTAAGACACGGGCGTGTCATGGCCGTGTAAGGGACACGGGCTATAGACACGGGCATGTGAAAACCCCTATTGGTTTGTATTTAGAATTTAATTCACACGGCATGGGACACAAGTGTGTCCTTAGATGCTTAGGCCGTGTGTGTCACACAGGCCATTAACACGGTCATGTTGTAATGACCACACGTGTGTGTGCCTTGTTTCCAGTGATATTTTCCAAAATTTTCAAAAGCGATCAATTTAATTCCAGACCATTTCCAAAGTATGATTTAGGCCTCGTAGGCCCATATTAGGAATCAACAGACTATGAAAGGAAAGTTTTAGTTTGACCTAGTTTTTACATTTCAGAAAAGATTGAATGCATGCGTTTAAGTCAGGTAATGCCTTGTGCTCAGCTCCAGTCTCGGACTTGGGTAAGGGGTGTTACATTTGTTGTGTGTTAAACGACTTTTACTAAGTAGTTTTTAGTGAAAACGCTAAAAAATACTAATTTGTAAAAGTTACAAAATTTGTCATAAAAGTGTGATTTAGTGGAAATTGTGGGCTTCTATAGTTATGAAAATGATTCGGCTAGGCTTGAAGTACAAATAAATTGAATAAATTTCATTTTACGAGCCTAGAGGCTAAATTGCAAATATGTGAAAGTTTAGGGGTAAAAATGCAAATTTGTAAAAGTATGATTTTTGGGTCAATTTGAATAATGTGAGTAATAAATAAGTTATATTTGAAATGTTAGATCAAGAAAACTAAGATTCGAGCTTATATCGGGAAAGTACGAGATTATGGGCTAAAATGGAATAATTAGCTGTGCTTGGATTCGAGGTAACTTCGTACGTCAATAATAATGCAATGTTATACTTGAATGTCAATTCTTGATATTACATGAATTGTACGTACATGTGTAAATAATGTGACAATGTAATATATTTTGATGTGTTGACATTATGTGATAAATGTTTCATCATTATTATGAATGCTATGCCTAATGATAACTTTGTAAGTATGAATGATATTGGTCGTTATCCACGACGTTACGAGCAAGTACGATAGAGATGCTATGTGTATATGAAAAAGAAGGATACAAGTGACATGTCACTAGGAATTAAGAAGTCCGAACTCGTTGAGTGGTCCGAGTTCATAATGGATGTGATACATGTAATTGAGTTCCGGGCAATGGTCTTGTGTGTCCTACTGGTGGCTAGGTAATCCTTGAGTGGTCGGATACCTAATAGCTTTTGTGAGCAGCCCGTGTAGTTACACCTTGATCGATAGCTTATATCAGCAAGCCCGTGAGTAGCTCCATTGCGAATGTTGCATGATATGAGGTAGCTTCAGCTACGTATGTTTATGTGGCACTTATGTGTAAGTTTCTGTGTATCTAATAGTATTCCGAGTGTTCAACGGGTAATAGAATGGATAATGTGATGAAAGACCCAAGGAGGGCATGTTAAAGAAGGTATGGTTATGTGACATATTACGAGTTGGTACAAGTATGTACACTAAACTCACAAGAAATGCCTTGACATATGATGTTTCATGATAAATAGGTATGTGGGTGATAAGTAAGTCAAATGTTTTGAATGATGAATAAACTTATGTTTATGTTTATGATTATGTTTATTATGTCATCATATGATAGTTATCATGATATTGTACTAAAATAGTTGTGGACAGCAGCAGTTGTGTGAATTTGAAAATCCACCAAAATTTTTTGAAATTTAATTATAAACTGAATAAGATATGAGATTAAACCTTATTGAGTCTATTTTCACATAGAGGAAATGTTGTAAGCAAAAAAATTTCATATTATGAGATATTTGAATTTTTGTGAGATAGGGTTAGAGTGATTTTGGGCTCCCCTATCTTAATTTTGGAAAATCATTAAAAATTGTATGAAAATGATCATGGGTTATAATTCATATGACTAAATCGTTAATGAGTCCATTTTCAAGAGAAACAGACAAGAACAACATCTAGATCCCGTACTAAGAGATAAATAAATTTTAGGAAAGAAAGGTCGAAGCTATCAAACAACAAAACAGGGGTTACTTCGAAGAATAAACTGTACTTATTGGCTAGACCAAAAATTTTAAAAATTTTATGGTAAGAAGATATGTCAGTCTAATTTTAGGAAAAATTAGAGGATCTTAATTTAGAGTTCTATAGCTCAAGTTATAAATAATTTAGTAATTATGACTTGAGAAAACAGCTTGACCAGAACATAAGTAAATGTGTAATTATAATTGTATTACCTTGAGAAGCATGTTGACATATTGCTTATTATTTTCATATGGAATTACTAAGCTATAAAGCTTACCCCTCTCCTGTCCATTTCTTTTAGTGTTGTCAGGTTAGCTCAAGGTTGGAGATCGTCAGAGGTAGCATCATACTAGCAAATCATCAAGTTGGGGTATTAATAAATCCTAAGTGTTTTCAAGTGAGTGGCATGTATAGAGACTTAGTACTTTATGATATATGTTTCATGATTTGATTGAGTTGGTTTATAATGATTCATTTGTATAGATCCATGAGATATAGCTTATATTTGATCATTGAGTTGTAAACCTAATTGATTTTGCATGACTGTTCTAATGTTTTGATGATGTGCATGTTGTGATGGCTTGATATCGATGGATGTATGATATGGTATGTATATTTGATAGATGAGCTTTGATCAATAGATGTAACCATATTATTAGTATAAACGTGTAAATTTAGAGTAAGTTAATGATGTTAATAAAGATGACAAGGCCAAATGAATATGGTTTGGTATGTCTAGACTTGATATAGAATGAGTATGAGAAACACAAGTATGATGACATGCAAATGTTATGTTTGTAACTTAATTGAGGATGTTTAATCTTTAATTGGATACCATGTTCTATGCCTTTGATGTTGTATAAGTGTGTGAGGGATTAAAGTTGACCAAGGCTTGGAAAATAGCCTAAGTGTTGGCCATACGGACAGAGACACGGCCGTGTGTCTCAGCCTTGTGGAAGACAGGGCCTAGCACGCCGGCGTGTGTCTTGGCCGTTTGACCTTAAACTATTGTGGACGTCATAAACAGAGAGTTACATGGTCTGAGGACACGGGTGTGTCCAAGCCACACGGGTGTGTGTGACCACACTGCCTACCCAAATGGGCGTGTGACTCTCCAAAACTAGAAAATTTTCTAAGTGTTGTAAAAAGTTCGTAAGTTTTCGGTTTAGTCCCGAACCACCCCGATGTATGTTTTGGGCCTCGTAGGCCTATATAAAGGACGTTATGCATGTTTTTGAATGTTTTTGAATTGGTTGAAATTTTATGGCTCGATTTTATGAAATTGTGTACGTTTAAGTCCAGTAATGCCTCGTACCCTATCCTGGCCTCGGGTACGGGTAAGAGCTGCTACACTTGGAGCTTGTCGCAGACCATATAAAGCTTTTTTTAGACGACATATAGTGGGTTGCCAATTTTCATCTGTTTGGACATAACTGGGAGGCTGCTACATGTATACTTCCTCTGTCAAATCACCATTAAGAAAGGCATTATTGACATCAATTTGTCGCAATGTCCACTGTTTAGTAACAACAATAGACAGAATGGTGTGAATTGTAGCATGTTTGACTACGAGACTAAATGTCTCACGAAAGTCACACCCAGTAAGTTGAGAACACCCTTTACCAACCAATCGTCCTTTCAGGTGAGCCACTATACCATCTAGATTTCATTTCATTTTAAAAAGCCATTTGCAACCAATTGCCTTTTGACTCAGAGGTAAAGGAACTAAAGTCCAAGTGTTTTTGTGAATCAAAGCATCATATTCATCCTGAGAAGCCATTCTCCATTCCACATTAGCAAAGGCTTCTCCAATAGTATGAGGCTTTTGTTTAGTAAGCTTAACTGTTAGAACCTTCGATTTAAAAATTCTGGCTTTCGATCAAGTGATAATAGAATGAGTATTAACAAGCCGTATTGAAAAATGATCAACAGAAATAGGAACTTCTAGTGTAGGAGAGGAAGTGCTAAATTTACTGTCGAAACAAGGAGTAGTATTATCGGTGTTAACATTATGGGCAAAAAAGAAAGGTATAGAGCTGGCTTGGGAAGAGAAGCCAACGGATGAACCAAAGGGGAAACATCTATGAATACCTTGCTTGAAGGAGCAAAATGAATGAGAGGAAAATGGTGGTGACCTAATTAGATGCTAGAGACACAAACAGAGCACTAGAGGAAGCAAACAAGAAGTGGTCCTCATCAAACACCACATGTCGAGAAATATGTACCTGTCTGTGACATCCCAAAATTTGACCATAGTCGGGAAGTGGTTTCGGGACCGCTAAACCGAGTCACCGACATGTTCGAACGTAATATTTATTGTCTAGAATATGTGAAAAATGCATGTGTGAATTTTGAATTCTTTGATTTAGTTAATTTGATTGTGAATTGAAAGAAAAAGGACTCATGTGAAAGGATTTAAATATATGTGGCTAATTTTAAGAGATTAATAAAAGGATGAAGTAAAATAAATGGACTTGCATGTCAAATAGGCCATTCCTAAGGCTAGTGGCCGGCCATGTCAAGAGTGATAGGCAAGGGAAAACATGTTTCAAACATGTTTAGTTAATGGATTATGCTTGAAAGAATAAAGAAATGAAATTGAAAAAAAAAAGGGATATGATGAAAACAAAAGAGAAAAAAAAAGTGTCCATCCTCTCATCTTTTTCTTGCTTGGCCGAATATACTAGGAAGAAAGGGGGAAAAAGCTTGAGAAAAATCAGCCATGGGAGCCTACTAGACTAAGGTGTTTTGATACAAGAAGGTATGTTTTATGCCACTCTTGAAAATGCATGCATGATTTGGAGGATTGGTTCAAAATTTTCCTTGAATCTCGAATCGAAACTAGGTTGTTAGGTGAGTTAAATTTCGGCCATGAATGTTGTCTTCCTTGGTGAGTGTTTTGATGTTGTTGTGATGAAAGCATGGAGATGAGTGAGTTCAATGTTTAACAAAAAGGAAATTTTGTGCCATTGAGTTCTTGTTGTTATGTGTGTGTGTGTGAATGAGTATTCGCCATGCTATAGAATTTATGTTGCAAAATGATTAATGCTTAATGAGATGTATAATAGTACTTGTGAATGAGCTTGAGGGTATTTAAACAATTAGACATAAAAAGTGTGGTAATGAGGTTGAAAATTGTTGGATGGTTAATTGGGTAAGGAATGAAGCATTCGGCCATATGGGGTATGAATGGGCATAGGTGTTAAATACTTTGTATTGGAAATTTTGATAATAAGTAGCAATAAATTAAGATGAGATTGAGTAAATTTTCAGCTTAGTTGTGCTAAGTATTCGCAATAACCAAAATAATGCATGTGAATGCCGTATGTTTGTGTTTGATGGAGAGGTAAATTGTTTGATTCAGCTCAAGAGCAAAGGGGACTAAATTGGACAAAGGAAAGGAGAAAGCAAACGAGTAGCCGATTTGGAACCGTTCTACCCCAAACAAGGTAAGTCGTTACACATATGTTTGATATTGCTCAAATGATTGGAAAATCTATGCAATTGTGTTTAATGGAATGCTATATATGTATGAATGAAATTGTATGTGTATGGAGTGATGACAATTGTTGAATGTAAAAGAAATAGTGAAATGTGTAGAAAGTTTGCTTGGCACTAAGTGTGCGGGCAATACGTGTGTATGGTGACTAGATTGGCACTAAGTGTGCGTGCTGGAAATATATGGCACTAAGTGTGCGTGCTGGAAATATATGGCACTATGTGTGCGATTTACTATGGCACTATGTGTGCGATTTACTATGGCACTATGTGTGCGATTTACTATGGCACTATGTGTGCGATTCGCTATGGCACTATGTGTGCGAACATAATAAGCACTATGTGTGCCACATTCGGTTGTGGAAATAAATTGTGCATGAACGAGGTAAGTGATTGAGCTACTAACTAGGTATCGAAATTGGGATTGTACGGTGTATGCATAAAATTATCTAGTACATTGTTGTTCCAACTTGTGGAAACGGATCCAAATCGATTGGGCTGACTTGGCGTTTGATTTGGTTGAAGGACTTGGCATGAGATCGAACCAAAAATTTAAGAAATTGTAGTATAGATTGTTATGGTTGGAAACATCGATTTTGTATTATTTGTTTACTCACTTATGATTGTTATTGTTGGATGGTAGAGTAGTGCTTACGACTTACTGAGTTATGTACTCATTTGGTGTGCTTATTTGTTGTTTATTTAGGTTCTTGATCCATTTTATGTGTTTTCGGACTGTCATCGAAGTCATCACACCGTCTAGCGACTTTTTGGTATCTTCTTCTTAGATGGTTTAAGAAAACATTTCGGCATGTATAGGCTATTATGTTTTGTTTGAACTTGGTATGTAAAATTTTGAATAGCCATGCGAAAATGGCTTATAAATGTTTTGAGCATAATGTTATAATCATTTGGTATGTATATGCTCATTGAGAGGCATGGAAGTGTTTGGCAATGACCAGCCATTAGAATGGGTCATCATGCTTATATTTTGGACCATATATGAAAAAGGGGTGGTTGAATCATAGAAACTATGTGTTAGAGAAAGTCTACCCTAGAAAATGATGCTGGCAGCAACAGTGACGTGGATGTGAAAAATCACTAAAAATAGTAGGAATGGAATTAAATAGTGAATAAATTATGTAAATGAACCTTGATGAATCTATTTTCATATGGAGGAAACGAAACGGTTATATGAGTTGTATGTTAAGAAATATTTGGGTTTTAGTGAAACAGGACCAGAACGGTTTCTGGATTCCCTGTTCCGACTTTGAAAATTCATTATAAATTAACCAGAAATAATTAGGAGTCATACCATAAATGTATAAATTCCTCCTTGAGTCTAGTTTCTATAGAAACAAACGGAACGAGTATTGAAGTCCTGCACAGGGAGTTATTCGAGTTGTAACGCATGAAGGTCAGTGTAGTCGGCCCCTGTAACATGGGAGAGTTTAACTAATAAACTGTACTAATTGGCTTGACCAAAAATTCTAGAAAAAAATCTGTAGATGGAAATATGAGTCTAGTTTCAGAAAAAAATTACAAAGCTGATTTTTGAGTTGTAAAACTCAAGTTATGATTTTTGAAGCGACTAGTACACAGATTGGCAGCTTGTCTGGAACTTCTCAATAAGTGGTTTGAAGTTTGTTGACACCTCGTGTTCGACTCCAGCGACGGTCTCGGGTTCGGGGTGTTACACTGTCCATCTTGAGCATGACATTGGTAACCTTTTTGTTGGGAGTTATAGCCAACAAAAGTACATAGTTGATATCGAAACTCCAACTTATGCTGATTAAATGGTCGAAGATACGGATAACAACAACACCCAAAAACATGAAGGTGATCATATTCCAGAGGAGTACCATAAAGCACCAAATACGAAGATTGATTTTTAAGAATTGGAGTGGGCAACCAATTTATCAAATGAATAGCACATGAAAAGGCATATCCCTAATACTTCATTGGTAAATGGGCTTGATCTAGTAATGTAAGCCCAACTTCTACCACATGACAGTGCTTTCTTTCGATAACCCCCTGTTGCTTAGATGCATGTGGACATGTAACATGATGGATAATGCCATGTTGAGCCAACAAACACCCAAATGGACAAAATTCACCACCCCAATCACTCTAAAACTGCTTCATATCTTTTCAAAGCTGAAGTTTCACCAACTTTTGAAATAAGATAAAACAACCAATAGCTTGAGACTTTTTTTGAATGAGAAACAACCATGTAAATCTACTACAAACATCAACAAATGAAATAATAATGCCAACTAGTCTAAGAACTAACAGGAGTTGGACCCCATAGATTAGAAACAATGAGATCAAATGGATGATGATACACAGTTGTAGAAGCTAAAAATGGTAACTTGTATGACTTCCCTTGTTGACAAGCAGAACATACATGCTGATTTTATTAGCAGAAATGAAACATTACAAGTTTTTAAAACCAATTAGAGAATGCTTGACGACTGGTGTCCAAGTCAACGATGACACAACTAAAAGAAATCACTCCTAGTGGACAAGGAAGAACTAGTGCCCAACTCTGCATTGTGGAGAGAAATGTCAAAACTTTGAATTGAACCCATATTGCCGGAAGAAGACACTAGAGAAAATTGATACAATCCTTCATGTGTGTGGCCTTAAAGAAAAATTTCCTAGGTCTATATATCCTTTAGAAGACAATAAAATGAATAAAACTTGAAAAACACATTATTATCCCAAGCAAACTGAGAAACTGATAGCAATTTTTTATGAATAGTAGGTATATGTAACACATTTGTTAAATGCAACAATTTATGAGAAATAGAAATGACACTATAGCCCAAATGAGCAATAGGAGCACAATTACCATCACCCATAAATATATGAGTCTTACCTGAATATTCACTCGTATTACTTAATATGGAAGCTTTATGACATACGTGATTCATGGCACTAGAGTCTTGGTAACAAATAGATACCTCAATAGAGGTAGATGGCAAAGAGATAGTCGGGTTGGACAAAGCGCTAACTAGCCCAACAAAATTTGGCATACACGGCCCAGCAAAATTATGCATACCCATGTGTGGAGAAGGAGCTAGCCCAACAGAATGGTATAGACCTATGTGTGGAGAAGGAGCAGGCCCAACAGAATGGTGCATACCCATGTGCGGGGAAGGAGCAATCGAGTTATCAGAAGTAGGCCTATAGGACTAAGCAACATGCCCAAACACAGTAGGAGGCCCATACGACATTGATCCATTCAGCTTTGGCAGGTAAGAAACCTGATTCACTTAGACCATAGGGCTCGGTGGGAATATCGGACCAGCAAATGGCTACTAGAAATGACCCATAAGACAAAGGGAAATGTGTTGAAAACCCATAGGAAGGAAACAAGTCAGGGTTCGACAGCCACTGAAAATTCTTCAGGAAACGGAGAAGAGGATAACACTGAGGACAACATTGAAGGTCTATCGAATGATCGATCGAATTGGTAATCACATCTTTGAGCAAGCTGGCCAAGAGGACTGCATATTTGACACTGATGATGGCCATGATTACTCTAGCCATGACTACTGTAAGGACCCTGACCACAATGAGGAAATGAGACCAACGATCGAGATTCAAGCATTGAACTGTCAAAAGAGTCATCGCTGGATTACCCAACACAGATGGATGTTGAAGCATATTGGTTTGTAGAAGGATCTCCGAAACAAATCTCTTCTATTGATTTTCACATTTTAGCAAGATATCAACAAGGTGATTCATCTTCAAAGGTTTCAGCAAAGAACCAATTCAAACATTACCGAAGGACCCGCAAGCACAATGTCAATCTACTCAGTGTTCGAAACAAGATATCTAGAGGCACCAAGGAGATCTTAAATACTCTTGATTTTAGCCAAGTATTCCTTGACTGACATGTGACCTTTCTTCAAAGAATCCAGGTTATGTTTTAACCGGGAGATCTTGACACTGAAAGTTGTAACAAATATATGGGTCACTTGGCTCCATATTTTTCGAGCGATGTTAGCACCTATAAAATATGACAAAACATCACCACTGATCGTGGATAAGAGCCAAGATGCGAGAAGAGTATCTTGCTGATGGTAAGGCACAAAATTCAAGTTAGAAATCAACTTTCCTTCTTGATTTGACACAACCAGGACGGAGTTGGAAGAGTGCCATGGACGTAACCGATAAGTCCATATCCATCTATAATCAGCCTTAATTGATGTTGCCACTGAAAAGAATTATCTTTTTTAAGCTTTATCGTATCATGTTTAGGGAAAGATTGAACAACTTGGTAAGCTCTTTCTCCATCGGGAAAACATGACAATGAGGAGTTGCAAATAGGAGCAGAGTTTCTTGGGGACATTGCTTTATTTGTGGACACATCAGACGAAGTTATAGCCATCAAGCTCAGCGGAAAGTAGCCTAGCTAATGGTGACTGATACCATGAAAGGAACTCATATAAAGGCAAGAATGGATACTATATTTACTCAAGAATGAACCAAAAACTTTATATTGAATATTATTGAACTAGAAGAGGGTATTTATACATATAGAATGAGAAAAACTAGAGTTTTAACCAACTAACAGAACCTTGAACTACCAAATAATTCTATTTACAACTAACTCTAATATTCAGTATGTATGCTACATTACAAAGACTAGTTTTTAAATTTCAAGACTCATGAGAGCATTGAGGGTGCAATGCTCAATCCATGTACAACTTTATATTACATGTTTTGGTTAATAATATAATACAAGTTTTTATATTGCAGGACTTATGAAGGCATTGAGGTTTTTATATTATAGGTTTACAATAAGTTTTAGTTAATGAAATAATACAGGTTTTTAGGAATCAAGGGAACACTAATGTGTAGCCCATGTTTGGAGCTTGGTTATCATTAAAAGATGGTAGGAGCTCCAAAGAACAATCATATGACTAAAAAAGTAGTTGGTAGCATCACTCACAGAAAAAAAAGAAAATAAAAATAGCTCAACCACAATAGAAACATGAATTTATTACATCAAAACCAGATAAAAATAAAACTAAAATTCAACTTTAACAATAGTTTGCATCATAAAGTCACTACATTTAAGAGAAATAAACAAATACCTTCTATATGATTTTCAAAATAGATCTTCACTTGGTTTAAGTTTGGACTCCAAAGCTTCTTTGTTCCTAAAAAGAGACATTAATAGAGTAGGAGACTTTTGTTTTAGAACAATGAGTTTCATTAAAGTCTTGCATGTAGATAGAAGAAAGACAATAAATGGAGTTTGTTTGATAATTTTAAACCTCAAACGTTAAAAGAAAAAGCTAAAAGATGGAATCACCAAATTCTTGGTTTAAGTTTAAAAATATTTTTAAATTGCTATTTGTTTTTCCAAACATAATGTGGTTTCTGTTGCTTATGCACTAGGAAAGTGCTTATTAGATGACTGAGATTTTTCTTAGATATTCTGAATGTGTATGTTAATTTTTTTTTTATGTTTTAGGTTGAAAGAGTAGTTTTAAGCAATCAAGCATGATAAGCCTAATTTGTTAGTTTGTATTTGGTTAAGTGATACAATCTTCTTCATGTAATACTTGCTGAAGTTTTAGGATATGATTAACCACTGTAATAGCAGTAGTATTTTGTATATTATGCACCAAAATCTTAATGAAAGTAAGACTATTCTATTTTAAAAATTTTCTAATTTTGTTTTCTTTTCTAGCTCTCTCTTTTATTCTCTTCCATAACTTAACATGGTATCTAGAGCTTAAAAAATTGATCTTGAGGAACTTGTGTGAGCTAAAAAACCAGAAAAAAAAACTTTCTTATTCTACACTAAAAACTTCTTAGAACCTAATATGGCTTCCAACAGCTTTGCAATCCCAAATCCTTTTGTATTCATAGGAGAAAACCACCCTATTTGGGCAGTGAAGATGAAGGCATACCTGAGGGTTTTTGACCTGTGGGATGTTGTAGAAACAAGTAGAAATGTGCCTCCCTTAAGAGCAAATCCAATTTTTGTTGAAATCATGAAACATAGTGAGGAGGTAGCTAAGAAATACAGGACTCTCTCTTGTATTCACTCCATTGTAGTAGATGTGATTTTCACAAGGATAATGACCTGTGATACTGCAAAGGAAGAATGGGACAAGTTCAAGGAAGATTTCCAAGGAAGTGACAAAACAAGGTAGATTCAAGTGATGAATTTTTCGATAGAGTTCGAGGTTATAAAGATGAAAGAGTCAGAGAATATTAAGGAGTATTTTGATAGGCTTATGAAGGTTGTAAACCAAATCAGGTTGCATGGAGAAGAGTTTTCGGACAAGAGGATAGCGGAAAACGTACTAATCAGTGTTCTAGAGAGGTTTGAGTAAAAAATTTCTTCTTTAAAAGTGTAACGCCCTCCATTGGGTCTGAACGAAGGGTGTTACGTCTTAACCGAGATGCGACCTAAACTTTCCTACTCACCTATGTACTAAATGTATTAATGAATTAATAAAATTTCCAAGTTTTCTAGCTGAATTACCTCATTGTTATTATTATTCAACTACTTGTACAATGTACTATTTTCTTTACAACTTGAATAATATCTATAGTTTTTGCCTTACATCAAGCAACACATACAATTAGAGTATTACATCTTTTGTGTAGACTTAACACATATAAGGGTTATCTCATACTTATACATTATGGCTAACAACAATTATGAGGCTCTCTTAGCGTTTCCTTTGGTGTAAACTACACTTCCACCACAATATTTGTAACAACCCGATTTCGGATTTAGTCGGAATAATGGTTTCGAGACCAAAAATTTGAAGTCAAGAAAATTATTATATTAATTTTTCTGGGTTATAGTATGGTTGTAAGGGTGTATGAAAAATTTGGTGAAGTAATTTTAGCGTTTGAGGGTTTAATTTCGAAAAAGGACTAAATCGCATAAAGTGCAAAAGTCCTATTTTAATAGCTAAAGGTGCCAAATAGCTAGAGAACCTAAATTGGGGGTCTTTAAAAGACAATTAGACCCTAAGATAGTGCATGGCCGGCCATAGGAGACAATTTGGTCAAAAAGTCCAAATTTGGTGGGTTAAGTGGCTAATTTGACTAAAATAGAAATAAAATAAGAAAAAGATGATATCACATTCTCATCTTCTTCACTACCACCAATTTTTCAGCCATTTTTAAGGGTTTTGAGGTTCAAAAATTTTAGTAACTTGTTCCTCTTGCAAGTAAGTGATTTACATACTTTTTGTTGATGATTTTTACATTTTTTGGACCCCTTGAAGCATAAGCTTTCTATTAATGGGACTATTTTGCAAAATGGTTGAGAGTTTAGGGTTTTTTCATGAAATCATATGTGTAGTTTTCTGAAATTTTATGGAAGAATAGTAGTATTAGATGTGTAATAAACAACTTTTGTGAAGGGATTTCTCATAAAAACCCTAATAGGGACTATTTTGCATAAGTTGAAAATTTGATGATAGATGTGTGAGATAGTGGAAATTTTGGATTTGTTATAAGAGAAAAAGGGGTTCGGCTAGGCTTTTGATATGAGAAAAGTCGATAAAAATCAATTTTCAGACTTAGGGGTAAAATGGTCATTTTGTAAAAGTCTAGGGGCAAAATGGTCATTTTGCCTGAGTATAGATTATTGAGTGCCTAGATCGATAAAGCAATTAAATTTGTGAATTTTTGTTATTACAGATTAAGAAATTCAAACTCTGAACTTAGACGGGGGGAAAGCCAAGCAAATTGATTAGACCGACTAGACACCTTATTTTGTAACCGAGGTAAGTTGTATGCAAATATTACAACTACATTGTCATTATATGCGATGAGTTAATTTAGCATGAATTACTTGATTGAGGAAATGAGAAGGCATGATGATAATTAAGATAGTAGAATTCCGTTTGAACCATGAGAAATAAATCGGATATTCATGCCATGACGTATGGGTTATTGTGAGCTAGTGTAAGACATGTTTGGGACATGCATCGGCCACATTACGAGAGCGAGTGTAAGACCATGTCTGGGACATGGCATCGGCATTGAGACGAGAGCTAGTGTAAGACATGTCTGGGACATGCATCAGCCTCGAGATGTAAGCCAGTGTAAGACATGTCTAGGACATGCATCGACTAAGAGTTGAGCTACTGTAAGACCATGTCCGGGACATGGCATCGGCATCCTACCCCATATTGAGGCTTATTGAATATCTGGTAGTGTTCCGAATGGTTCAAATGTGAGAGTTATGGTTTAAAATCAAGAGAAAAGTATAACTGTGTTGTGAGTGATACAGGTACCTATTCAGTCTGTGTGAGACGTGAGTTCAATATATATTATATGATGAGTATTGGATTGTGATGAGTAAGTTGTGTTTATTCCTATTTATATCAAGAGCATGTTGATGAATGGTATAGTTGTTCCTATGTGTTTGCATACTTCTTACTAAGCTTTATGCTTACTCCCTCTCTTCTCCATTTTCTTATACTGTTGCCTAAATAGCTCGAGGATCAATAGACGTCGGAGGCCACGATCCCACTATCATTCGGAGCAATCGGTATAGTTAGATTACTTGTTTTTGTGTATGGCATGTATAGGGCAAGAATTTAATGTTTTGTGTCATTGAGAAATAGCCACATGTGTTGGCTTAGGATAAATATATTTATTTTATATAAGGCCATGGATAATGGTCAATGCTCATTTTGATAGTTATATAGAAGATATTATTTTCATGGATGAGTAAAATGCACAAATAAAATGTTGTTCATTGTGGTTAGTTTGGCTATGTGATGTGCCCTTGTTTGGTATAGATTAATTTTATGTAGGTTATGTAAATAAGGGTGGCAAAGAGGCTTGGTAAATAGCCTTATTTTGTTCACATTGGTAGGCACATGGGCGTGTGTCTAGGTTGTGTGTGACACACGGTCCGCCACATAGGCTTGTGATCCAGTTGTGTGTCCCCTGCACGTAAAATTTGCAAGTCAGTATGCATGGTAGTAAATGCACAGGCAGAGATACGGCTGTGTGTCTCAGCCGTGTGAAGGGCACGGCCTAGCACACGAGCGTGTGCCTTAGCAGTGTGACCCTTAAGAATTGCTGATATCAGAAACAGAATGTGCAGGTTTTTGCACACGGGCTAGGACATGGGCGTGTCATGGCTGTGTGAGGGACACGGGCTAGGGACACGGGCGTATGCCAGGCCGTGTGGAAACCCCTGTAGTTGTGAATTTAGAATTAATTCCACACGTATGAGGGACACGGGCATGTCCCTATATTGCTTAGGCCGTGTGAGTCACACGGGCCAATATCATGACCATGTCAAATTGGTCACACTGGCGTGTTGCCCCTCCCACACGAGCATGTGCCCATGTGACTAGTAACATTTTTCAAGGTTCGTGGTAAGACTCGAATTATTCCCGAATGATTTTAAATGAACGTTTAGAGCCTAGTAGGCCTTTATTATGGAGTTTTTGATTTATACTGGAAAAATTTTAAGTTTGACTAAATTTTGATGACTAAGAAACGTGTGAACGTATATGACCAAGTTAGGTAACACCTCATATTCTATCCCGGCGTAGGGTATGGGTGTGGGGTGTTACAATATTTCCTTTAATCTTCTCTGTATGCATATTGGAACGACAGAAATGTGCAAGTGTACATAGTCGCAATAAGTAATAAAGTGACAAGTAAATGTCGAGTTATCGTACCCATAGGGACTGTGAAAATAATTATTTATGAATGCAATTTAAAACACTTTGGTGGAGAAAATATTTTTATTTGAAAAGTGATTAAAAACTATAAAACAAAGTAAAGTATATAAAATAAAATTCTAATGCACGATTTCAAAAGATGATTTAATCAAGATGGCATAATTGTGTTAGATTAATTACATTTCTTAACTTAGAATTATTAAACTCGTGTTTATGTTGTTACGAATAATTTCATGGCAACTAGGTGCTTTGCTAACTTATGAACATACTTACCTACAAAAATCCATTCATCTCTTGACTATATCTCTATGTCAATTCAACCGATTAAACAAAATTTAATAGGTAAATGTGTTAATGCACATACATACTTATGAAATTAAAATAATCTCTTGTATATATCTCTATGCCAATTCAAACAATTAATTTAATCACATAAGCACATAAAAGATTACGTGAGGTAACAATGTATTTCTACCTTGAAACAGTTTAATCATAATAATCTTGCAAGTTATGCAAGGCAATTGTATAGCTCGATACCGTTGCTAATTTAACCCTTAACTACCTTAGATGATTAAACACGCACTAATTAAGTATCATGTCAATTAATTACAATTTCAATCTATTTAAATAATTAATTCATTATTTACCTTACGATTGTAATGCAAGAATAACTTAGTCATGGTTTTACTTAATCAAACATCTTATCGAGGCTTATAACAACACAAACACGATTTTAGTAAATTAAGAGGACGAAATGCAATCAACCTAACACGAATTAAATTTAAGCCATATTAATTAAATAAATCATATCAACATAAATATTCATATACATGTTCATCATAACAACAACAAAATTTAAAAAGATAGGGAATAAGAAGCAAATTCGGTGTCTCTCTGTGGCTTGGCTGAGTTGCTCCACTCTTCCTTCTTCACTTGTTCTTGTCGAACCAAGGCTTCTATGAACACTTGAATACTGCTCCAAATGGTGGATGAACGAATCTTTTTCAAGAGGTGAAATCGGCAAGAGGACAAAGGAAAATAGATGGAAAAATAAAGAGAGAAAGTTGAGAGAGAAGAGAAGAGATGAAAAAGTTGAGGTGTGTTCAAATAAGCAGCCAAGGGGGGTTTTTATAGGGTGAGAGGGCTGCTAAAATAGCCAAAATCAACATCCAAAGATCCCTCCAATGGCTGGCCACACATGTGGCAGGTTTGAAGTTTTCAAACTTGCTATTTTAAGGCTGGGGAAAATCTAGAAAGGCACGAATAGTGGAGGGGTTTGTTTGCAGTTTGACGAAGTCTTCAAGGGCCTTTTTGCAAGCCAATTAATCAGCCAAGCAAGCTAATTGGGTCGCATGCTGGACGATTTTGGGCTGCCCAAAGCTTGATCGGTTCAGTTCTCTTGGTTCAGCTCAATTAGGCCAATTTTCATAATTTAATTAAAATTAATTTATTTAACCCAAATTAAATTGGATTAAAATTAAAATTAATTATATTTTGAATTAATACCCATAATTTGGAGTGTATTTAGCTGAAAAATTCATTCGTCTCGATGCTTCGAAAATCGCTTCTTGGTTTTACGCTTCTAGTAGTGTTTATGTAACAGTCTATTTTTCAGTGAAATCTGATCAGTGGTTTCGGGACCACAAATTTGACCTAAAAATATGATTTATTTTTATTTTATTATATGTTCCGTATTATAATGGGCATGCCATGTGAAAATTTTGAGACGAAAATTTCATCGATTATGTGCTTAATTACGAGAAGGACTAAATCGCATAAAATGCGAAAGTTGAATTCTAGTATCTGTAAGGATCAAATAGCTATAAAATTTAAAAATTTAGGTCCTTATATGGTAATTAGACCATTAAAAAAAGTATGTAGATTTTTCTTGGTGACTCATCCATGGAATTATAGAAAAAAGGCAAGGACTAAATTGGAAATACTAAAATACTTAATTAATTAAAAGATGAAAAGAAATATATTATCTTATTTTCATCATATTCAACCTAAAATTTTATGGAGACCCTAGGAGAGAGAGGAGAAACTTTCAAGGCTTAATTGAGTAAGTTCTCTTGCCCCGTTTTTAGTAATTTTGGTATTTTTAAAACCGGGATATTATAATCTCTCTATTTGAGGGATTAATTTGAAAATTTATCAAGGTATGAAAATGGGTCATGGATGTATTATGCTGGAAATTAGAAATTTATGGTAGAAAATGAAAGATTTTTTATAGATAAACAACTTTTACAAAGTGATTTTTGATGAAAACATGATTTAGGGACTAAAATGAAAAGTTGTAAAATTTGATGAAAAATTTTGAAATTTTATGAATACATGTGCTGGAAAATTTGTAATGGGATTTTTCTAGGCTTGGAATAGGGAGTAATTTGCACAAGTTTCATTTTCCAAGCCTAGGGACAAAATCAGAATTAATGGAAAAGTTAGGGGCAAAATGATAATTTTTCCTAGGACGTAAATTGAGTCCATTTAAATATGAAATGTATGAAATTTATGGTTAAATTCATTTATATAGATCCAGTCAACACTAATTCAAGGTTAGATCGAGGAAAAGAAAAGATTTCAGATTAATAGACTTTTACGCGAATAAGTGTCGAGGTAAGTTTGTATAACTTAATCCAGCATGTAAATATGTTTAATTGAAGATTGTGTTGTATGGAATGTGATTTATATTGATGTACATTACTTGAATGTTATAATGAGAAACTTAATACATGCTTGAAATGGTGATAAAGGGTTAAGTCCCGATTGAATGTTGAATTTCGATGATTGTATGCGCTTTCCCGAAACAAATAGGGCCCTGCATTTGTTGCGGATAGGATTTAGCTCGGATGAGTAATCCCAATGACGTTGTCATAGAAAGGATTTAGCCCGGATGGGTAATCCCGATACGTTACCCCGCGAGCATACGTTTCGGTTAGGGTTTAGCTTGGATTGGTAACCCTAATTGAGCTCTTTTGAGCATATGCTATATAAAGACTTTAGCCTGGACTGGTAATTCTGTTATACGAAAAGTGGCTCGAGAGTTTGTTTCTTGGTTAAGTACCCTAAGGGGTAACTTTGATAAGTATTTCTAGATTAATGAATCGTACACTTCGAGTGTACTATTTAAGCCTTCATTGGAATTTCAATGGTTCAACGGATATAAAACTCTTGACATGGCATGAAAATCTTGAGATGATATAATAATGACTTGAAAGAATATTGCTTGATGAGCTAATCTATTTTCATTTAATGTGTATGGAAACTTTGTGACTAACATGTTTGATTGAGTGTATGTGATTAGGCAATTTAGCCAAATGGATGGGAACATAACATTGTATGCCCAGATTTAATAAGCAAGATTGGTAAGTTTAGATTCCGTTATACGAACTTACTAAGCATGTAATGCTTAACCCATTTTATTTTCCCCTATTTTATAGTGCTAGGAAGCTCGTGAAGGTTGGAAGATCATTGGAGCATCGTCATACTATCAACTAGCATTTTGGGTATACTTAGTAAAATCATTTTGGTATAATGGCATGTATAGGAAAACTTGGCCAATAGAGACTTGAAATGTTATTTTGTAACTTAGCCATTGGAATGGCTAGTAATGGTTCTTTTTGATATTTTTAAGTAGGGTATTATGATATATATACACATGTATTAAGTTGAGTACATATGATCAAATGTTGTTATTGCCTAAGTTAAATCAAGATAAGTTTATAACCACCTATGCATGTAATGGTATGCCTTGTTAAATGATGAATTTACCTACTTTAAATGCCTAGAATGGTTGGTATTGGTTGTGTGTTTCAAATGCAGGTCTCAGGTGAAATTTTGGGTGAGAAATGAAGTTAGAAATGGCTTCATTTTGTCCACACGGACAGACACATGGGCGTCTCTCTAGAACGTGTTGACACGGCCTAGTAACACGGGCATGTGGTTAGGTCGTGTGTCCCCTGCACCTAAATTTGAGAAACAGAATGCTCAGAATTGGGCACAGGGGCAGAGACACGGGCGTGTGTCTCAACCGTGTGTGCCACACGGCCTAGAACACAGGCGTGTATCTTGGCTGTATGAAACCTGCACCTAATTTTGAATTGAATTAATTAACCGCATGGCCTAGCAAACTGGCGTGTGGCATGATTGTGTGTAAAAGTTAGAGAATTACAAGGGGTCGAACATGGCCTCCAACATGGGTGTGTCCCAGGGTCACACGGCCATGTCCCTTAGACCACATGGGCATGTGAGCCCTACACCTTGGAAAATTTTTTTAATTTCACGAAAAATTCTTAGAGGTCTCGATTAAGTACTGATTCGATTCTAATACTCGTACTGGGCCTTGAGGGCCTGATTAAGGCACGTTATGAATGATCTCGATAAATAAATAGTAATTTATGAAGCTTAATGGAAAAATGTTTTGAATGTTCTGGTAATGCTTCGAAACCTTGTTTTGGCGATGGGTATGGGTTAGGGGTGTTACATTTAGTAGTATCAGAGCTACAGTTTAGCCGATTCTCGAATTTGACGTAGAAAACACGAGTTTATCTATATATGCCATTATATAAATTGTGATAGTGTGTTGACTCCTGATCATTTTGAATCTATTTTCATATTGTAATGTCATCCGACCAAGCTAGAGCTAAATCCAAGGAAGTTGAGAGCAATGCTTCTCCTTCAATTCAAAGAGTTTCATCTGCGTCTGGTAGTGAAAGGCCCGTGTCTAACGATTGAAGTGAGGAGGCAAAGCAGACCTTCTTTCAAATAATGAATGAATGATTTACCCAGTAGTTGAGAACAAACCTTGCTGTAAAACGACCTCCCCCATCTGCTCCCCAACCGATTCTTGAGGTACCACAGGGTGCTGAGCTTGTTAGAATTGGTAAGCCTCCGAAAGATAAAATCTGCAAGTATGAGGCAGAAGAATTTAGAGCTACCGCAGATGATGGTCCAGAAAGGGCCAAGTATTGGCTTGAGAACATTATCTGAGTTTTTGATGAATTGTCTTGTACACCTACTGGATGTTTGAAATGTGCAGTATCCCTACTGAAAGATACAACTTATCATTGGCGGAATACCTTAACTTCAATGGTACCGAGAGAGAATGTCACATGGGAATTCTTCCAAGCTGAATTCAGGAAAAAGTATGTGATTTAGAGATTTATGTATTAGAAAAAGAATGAATTTCTAGAGCTCAAACAAGGAAACATGACCTATCCTAATATGAGGAGGAATTTGTTCGACTGAGTAAGTATGCCAGAGAATGGGTTTAAACCGAGGCTGAAATGTGTAAACATTTTGAAGAAGACCTAAATTAAGATATCAAGTTATTGATTGGGATTCTCAAAATAAGGGAATTTGTAGTGCTAGCCGATCGAGAATACAAAATGGAGGAACAGAGTAAAGAAAAGAAACAAGTCGAAAGAGAGGCTCGGGTTTCTGGAAAAAAAACCATGAGTAAGTCACAATCATTTGCTTCTAAGAAATTCAAGAAGTATTATGATCGTGTGACCACCTCTACGGGATATTCTGGAAGAGAGCTGCGCTCTCAACGTTCTAACCCGAGGTCTTCATCTCCATCTGGGACTAGTGTGGGTAGTGTTGGTAATCCCAAATCGAAATGTAAATATTGTAACAAATTTCATTATGGAGAATATCGGTCTAGAAGTGGAGCTTGTTTCGGATGTGGTTCACTTGGCCATTTTTTTCAGGGATTGTCCCGAAAGAGTTGAAAAAGGAGATAGAACTAGCTCCAAAATCGAGTAATCCTATCTCGAGGGGCAGACCACCCCGCCATCCCAGAAATATTGTGGTAGTCGAGGTACTATTAAGTATACTACAGTTAGATTTGAGGCACGAGCACCTACAAGGACATATGCTATTCGTGCTAGAGAAGATGACTCTGCACCAGACGTTATTACTGGTACATTTTCTCTACTTGATACTGATATTACTACTTTGATTGATCCTGGTTCCATACATTCATATATATGCACAAACTTAGTGACTGTTAAAAATTTACCTGTTGAATTCACTGAATTTATGGTTAAAGTTTCAAACCCCCTAAGCTAATGTGTTATGGTGGATAAAGTTTGTAAAAACTGTTTGTTGATGGTAAAAGGTTATTGCTTTTCGGCTGACTTGATGTTATTGTCATTTGATGAGTTTGATGTGATCTTGGGAATGAATTGGTTAACCAGATATGATGCAGTGGTAAATGGTAAGTAGAAATATATTGTATTGAAATGTGAGAATGGTGAATTGATTCATATTGAATCTAATAAACTGGATGGATTACCTAATGTGGTTTCAGCAATATCAGCACAGAAATATATCAAAAAGGGTTATGATGCTTACCTTGCATATATGCTGGATACTAAATTATCTGATTCAAAGATCCAATCAGTGTAGGTAGTATGTGAATTCCATAATGTATTCCCAGAAGAATTACTTGGTTTTCCACTAGATAGAGAAGTGGAATTCTCTATAGATCTTGTTCCGAGAACAACACTGATATCCATAGCACCTTACAGAATGGCTCCTACTAAATTGAAAGAGCTAAAAGTACAGTTGCAAGAGTTTATTGGCAGAGGTTTTGCTCGACCTAGTTTCTCACCTTAGGGTGTGCCGGTTCTATTTCTAAAGAAAAAGGATGGTTCATTGAGGCTGTGTATTGATTACAGATAGCTCAACAAAGTTAAAATAAAGAACAAGTACCCGTTGCCTTGTATTGATGACTTGTTTGACCAGTTAAAGTGTGCTATTGTATTTTCAAAGATTGATCTCCATTCTGGTTACTATCAACTACGGGTAAAAGAATTGGATGTGCCAAAAACAACTTTTAGGACTAGGTATGGACACTATGAGTTTCTTGTGATGCCATTCGGCTTGACAAATGCACCTACAGTGTTTATAGATTTGATGAACAGAATTTTTAGCCCGTATTTGGACAGGTTTGTAGTGGTATTTATAGATGATATTTTGGTTTACTCTCGAGATGAAAATGAGTATGCTGAGCTTTTGAGAATAGTATTGCAAACCCTGTGAGAGAAATAATTGTACACCAAATTTAGTAAATGTGAATTTTGGCTATGGGAAGTTAGTTTCCTTAGGCATATTGTGTCTGCTAAAGGTGTCAGAGTAGCTCCGAATAAAACTTTAGCCATTGTTAATTGGAAGCCACTGAAGAATGTGTCTGAAGTTCGAAGTTTTCTGGGACTAGCTAGTTATTATTAGAGATTTGTAAAAAAAAAATTCAATGATAGCTTATCCGATAACTCGTTTGTTATAGAAAGATATGACATTTGAATGGACGGATAAATGCCAGCAGAGCTTTGACAAATTAAAGGCTTTATTGATAGCAGCACCTGTGTTAGTCCAGCCTGAATCGGGTTACAGTGATGTGTCACTGAATGGTTTAGGCTGTGTTTTAATGCAAGATGGTAAGGTAGTAGCCCATGCTTCACGACAGCTAAAGCCACATGAAAATAACTACCCGAAACATGATCTTGAATTGGCAACCATAGTGTTTGCATTGAAAATCTGGCGGTATTACTTATTTGGTGAAAAATGTCACATATTCACTGATCATAAAAGTCTGAAATACTTGATGCCACAGAAAGATTTTAATATAAGACAGTACAGATGGCTTGAGTTATTAAAAGATTATTATCTTGTTATTGAATGCCATCCGGGAAAAGCCAATGTAGTGGCCGATGCTTTGAGCAGAAAATCTTTGTATAATTTGCGAGTAATGAACACCCGATCGTTGTTGTCTAAAGATGGTTCAATCATAGCTAAGTTAAAAGCTAGACCAATGTTTTTACGAAAGATCTCTGAAGCTCAGAAAAATGATAGTAAGTTGCAAGCCAAATGGGTACAAAGTGAGTTGACTCCTAACTCAGAATTTTAGATCGGAGCTGATGGTTGTTTGTTATTCAGGGGCAGAGTATGTGTACTGAATGATTTAGAACTAGTATAGAAGATCTTAAATGAAGCTCACAGTGGTAACATGTCTATACATCCTAGTAGTAATAAAATGTACAATGATTTGAAAAAGATGTATTGGTTTCCAGGAATGAAACGAGGTATTTCTGAGTTCGTACTAATTGTTTGATATGTCAGCAAGTAAAAGCTAAACAGAAGTTGCCTTCTAGACTATTACAACCAGTCACGATACCAGAGTGGAAATGGGAAAGAATTACCATGGATTTTGTAACGAGATTACCCCTATCTCTAAGGAAGAAAGATGCCATTCGGGTAATTGTTGATCGGTTGAAAAAGTCTGCACACTTTATTCCGGCATGTTTGGATTATTCCTTGGTTAGATTGGCTGAATTATATGTTCCTGAGATTGTCAGATTGCATGGAGTGCTTGTCTCCATTATTTCAGATAGAGATCCTCGGTTTACATCTCAAATCTGGAGCAAATTGCAAGAGGCTCTGGGAACTCAGTTACATTTTAGCATTGCATTTCATCCCCAGATAGATGGTCAATCTGAATGGGTAATATAGATCTTGGAAGATATGCTTCGGTGTTGTATACTTGAGTTTGAAGGTAACTGGGAAAAGTATTTGCCTTTAGTTGAAGTTGCTTATAATAACAGTTATCAGTCTAGTATTAAAAATGACACCAAATGAAGCCTTTTATGGTCGTAAATGTAGAACTCCATTATATTGGACAGAACTCAGTGAGAAAAAGTTACATGGAATTGACTTGGTCCGAGAGACCGAAGAAAAGGTAAAAGTAATTTGGGATAGTTTGAAAGCAGCCTCTGATCGTAAAAAGTCCCACGTTGATTTGAAATGAAAAGAAATAGAATTTCAAGTCGGTGACAAAGTATTCTTGAAAGTGTCGCCTTAGAAGAAAGTTCTCCGGTTTGGACGCAAAGGAAAACTGAGTCCATTGCTCATTGGACCATATGAGATTACTGAAAGAATTGGGTCGGTTGCATATCGGTTAGCTCTACCACTAGAGCTTGATCGGATTTATAATGTTTTTCATGTGTCTATGCTATGACGATATCGATCCGACCCTTATAATGTTATCTCTCCGACAGAGGTAGAGATTCAGCATGATATGACATATTGTGAAGAATCAATCAAAATCTTAGCTCAGGAAACAAAAGAGTTAAGAAATAAAAAGGTAGCTTTAGTAAAAGTCCTTTGGCAACGACACGGTATAGAAGAGGCTACCTGGGAGCCGGAGGATGCCATGAGGAAGCAATACTCGAATCTTTTTTACTGGTAAGATTTTCGGGACAAAAATACCTAAAGGAAGGAGAGTTGTAACAACCCATTTTTTAGTGAAATCAGAACAGTGGTTTTGGGACTACAAATTCGACCCAAAAATATGATTTATTTTTATTTTATTATATGGTCCGTAATATAATAGGCATGTCGTGTAAAAATTTTGACATGAAAATTTCATCGATTAAGTGCTTAATTATGAGAAGGGCTAAATTGCATAAAATGTGAAAATTGAATTCTAGTAGCTATAAGCGTAACACCCCTTACTTGTATCCAAAGCCATGATAGGGTTCGAGGTGTTACCAGACTTAAACGTAACCAATCATACAAAATCGGGCCATAAAATTTTTGTTCAAAACAAATTTCTTGATACATGTGCAAACTATCCCTTATATGAGCCTACGAGGCCGAACACATACATCGGGGATGGTTCGGGATTAAACTAGGACTAAATCGAAGTTTACAGAACCATTTTTCATTAAACCGAGTTATTTTACTATTCATATTCCGAACGTATTTATAATGTCCCTCTATTGGGCTCAATTCTCATTAAATTTCTTATATATAGACAATTTCACATCATGTAATTATATAACATATAGCAACCATATCTCTTTATTTTAAATACATTTTCATAACAACTTGTCTTGATTTTATACTATTTTATATTTGAACTTTACTCATCAAAGTATTTGAAATATTATCTTTATGCAAACAGTACACATGAGGTACATAATTCCATAATTATGAATGAACATATTTATCAAACATATTCCATGTTCATATATCATAGTCTCATGTCTCCATATATCATTGACCATCATTTTCATGAATTTCGAGTTCAATTTCATAATTATTTGTCTCGTGTTCAGATTATTCCATGTCGGAACTTTATTCATTAAATCATTTGAGATACCAATTCATACGGACAGTACACTCAAGATGTACAAATATATAATCACAAATGAATTCATTCATTAACCAAGTTCTATACTCTTGTCTCATCAACTTGTACTTCCTTATATCACATAGTTTCATGTAACACTTACCAAACATTGTCAAATTAGTGAACGTCTTACAGAACTGAGTACTTCGTTTCCTCGATGCCATAGCCCAGCTATGGTCTTACACATAATCACATATCTCATACTGATGTCATAGCCCAGCTATGGTCTTACACGGAATCATATAATCACATACCGATGCCATAGCCCAGCTATGGTCTTACATAGAAGCATATAATCACATCACACCGATGCCATAGTCCAGCTATGGTCTTATACGAAAATCACATTCACATGTTGCCATGGTCCAACCATGGTCTTTTCCGTCAATTCGTCTTAGCCACTAAACGAAAGTACTCAACCCTGCATTCTACTCAATTTGAACATTTAATTCAAACTTCATACTTTTACATTATTTACAATTTATTAACGAACATATGAAATAAAACATTATATCATTTCTAATTCAACGTTTATCGATTATAATCGGGCATATGATCAATTTATACACAATTCATTCATATATTTCCTCCTCCTCCTCTCCATTCCACACCCTTAATGTATATATATCACGCTTATAAGTAACATTATCTATAATTTCACTACTTACTTATATGTATATTCAAAGCTGTCTATTCGTGTCATATTCACTAAATTATTTTTATCTTGAGATACAGAACTCCAAATTAAGATTCTCTTGATTTTTTTAAACTAGATTCATATATCATTCTACCATAAAAATTTCTAGAATTTATAGTTTAGCTAATTTGTACAGTAAAATCTTCAAATTTATCCCTATCCTGCTATTTGACAGCTTTGACCTTTCTTACTAAAAATTAATTATCTCTTAACACAGAATTTGGATGATATTCTTGTTTGCTTCTCTTGAAAATAGACTCATTAATTATTTAAAAATACAAATTTAAGCCCCTAATTATTTTTCTCCAATTTTTGATGATTTTCCAAAGTCAGAACAGGGGAACCCGAAATCATTTTGACCTTGTCTCACAAAATTTATTATATCTCATGATTTACAATTCCATTGCTTACACCGTTTCTTCTATGAGAAACTAGACTCAATAATATTTAATTCCATATTTTATTCATCTTCTAATTTGATTCCCAAAATTTTTGGTGATTTTTTAAGAGTTAGACTATTGCTGCTATCCAAAACTGTTTTAGTGCAAAATGTTGATTACCATTTTTCCCCTAAACTTTTAATACATGAAAATTTCGTCCCTAGGCTTGGAAAATGAAATTCTTGCAGTTTAATTCTTATTCCAAGCCTAATTATTCTCATACATACCAATCACAGCCTATGAATTCCATGAAATTTTAGAATTTACCATAGATTTAACACTTTTCAATTTAACCCCTAAAACATGTTTTCATCCAAAATTCTTTCAATTTCATCATCAAATAACAAAAATCATATGAACTTATCGATGGTAACTTCCAAAATTTTCAACAAAATAAAAAACTAATAGAATACTATGTTGGACCTAATTGTAAAAGTCCAAAAATATAAAAATTTCAAGGAAAAAGCAAGAATTGAACTTACTTGAAGCTAAAATATGAAAGATCAGCTCAAAACCCTCTTCCATGGTTGTTTTTTGATAGAAAGTTGAAGAAAAAATGGCCTAGAAATCCTTAAAATCAACTTTGGCCATGTAACTTTTGTTAAAATTCCAATTTTGTCCTTTTTCACATAAAAATCTTTGATTTTTTTCACGCTATGCCACCTCAGCCATTTTAAAATGGCCCATTTTCCCTTTTAGTCCTTCCTTATTTAATGGTTAAGCTATTTAATCACTTTAGCAAGTTTTGCACCTTTTCAATTTAGTCCTTTTTATCTAATTGACTACCGAAACGTTAAAATTTTTTGACGAAATTTTAATACACCTTATTGACACTTCGTAAATATTCATAAAAACATTTATGGCTCGGTTTATAACATTGAGATCTCAATACCTCTTTTTCTCAATTTCTTAACCAAATAAATCTTTATAAAACACAATTTACTGTTTCAAAAATCTTTTAAAAGCTACATTTGGCTCGTAAATATTGAATAATATAATTTACGAGTTCATTTGCCGAATTTGGTGGTCTCGAACCACTATTCCTACATCGCTGAAATTTGGGCTATTACAATGCATAGTCTCATTGAACCATCCTTCTTCTTTACAAATAGCATCGGTGCGCCCCACGGAGAATAACTAGGTCTCGCAAAACCTTTATCCGTTAATTCTTGCAACTAAACTTTCAACTCCTTTAACTCCATCGGAGCCATCCTATACGAAAAAATTGAAATAGGTGCAGTACTAGGAATTACCTCAATACCAAACTCAACTTCCCTAATTGGAGGGAATCTAGGCAACTCTTCCGGAAACACATCTGGATACTCACATACTACCGGCACTGACTCAATTTTCAATTCAGACTCTTTTGTATTCAACACAAAGGAAAGATAAGCTTTACAACCCTTTCTCATACATTTTTAGCAGTCATAGAAGTAATCGCTATAAGCAAGATATCTGATTCATCTGATTCAACCCGTAGGATATCCCCATTTTTGCTTTTCAGTTCAATAAATTTTCTTCCACAATTTACTATCACATCATGACCAGTTAACCAATCCATACCAAGTATTATATCAAATTCATCAAACGGAAAAAGCATAAGATTAGCCAGAAAATAATGACCTCTAATCATTAAAGGATAATTCTTATATACTTTGCCAACTAATACATACTTGCCTAGAGGATTTGACATTTTTATCACAAATTTTGTAGACTCAACAGGCATATTCACACTAGACACCAATTTCACAATGAATGGTAGATCTCAGATCAATCAAAGCAATAATAGAAGTATCATAAAGAGAGAAGTACCCGTAATCACGTCAGGAGATGAAGCCTCTTCGCGAGCGTGAATGATATAATTCCTCGCAGGTGCTTTATCCTCAGTCCTCACAGCTAGATCTGTAGGTGCACTCTTGCTACTTGCTCCATTTCCCAAATTTTTCTTTGGCTTCCCTTTAGAAGCTATATTACTAGATCTTGAACTCTAAAATTTCTCTTTCTCAACCATCTCAGCACAATCCTTGATAAAATGATCATGTGATCCACACTTGAAACATGCCTGGTTATTCATCCAGCACTCACCGGGGTGACGTCTACCATAATGTTGACACTCGAATATATTAGGTTAAGCGTTACCCACACTTACTATCGAAGTAGTCTAAGCCTATGACATGAATACTGTTTCTCATGGTTTGTGTTTGAAAAGCCAACTAAAGCACTTGATAGTGTATTAAACTCTCTTGGTTTCTTAGATGAGGATTGAAATGACTTACCCATCTGTCTCTTCTTCAAATCTCGAGACTCTAACTCAGCTTTCCTTTTCTCTTTAGCCAATTCCTCGGCCTTACAAGCTCTCTCTACGAACACAACAAATTCTTTTAGTTTAAGGACACCCACCAACAATCGGATGTCTTCGTTTAAGCCATCTTCAAATCTTTTAAACATGATGGCTCAGTCAATACACATTCTTGAGCGTATTTGCTCAGTCTCACAAACTCATGCTCATATTCTGTTACCATCATTCAGCCCTATTTTAACTCGAGGAATTCCTTTCTTTTCTGATCAATAAATTTCTGGCTAATGTACTTCTTACAGAATTCTTCTTGGAAAAATTCCCAATTAATTCTCTCCCTTGGTACCACCGACACAAGGGTGTTCCACCAGTAATAAGCCGAGTCTCTCAGGAGGGACACAACACACTTCATGCATTCTTCAGGTGTGCATGATAACTCATCAAATACTCTAATGGTATTCTTGAGCCAAAACTTTACCTTCTCAGGGTCATCATCTATACAAGCTCAGAACTCTTTGGCCCATTACTTTCGAATTTTATCCACTGGAGGTTTATTCAATCTCATAAAATCCATACCTTGGGGTGTTACAGGAACAGGTTGAGGAATAAGTAGGGGTGGAGGGGGTTGAGCATTTTTTCGTTTGAACGAACTTCGTATACCAGGCATTCATCATATGGAAGAAGGCTTCCCTAGCCTCTTTTCCTCCCCCTGACTCATGGTCATGGGTCGACTCTCAACTGGAGCTGCCACTTGAGTGGGAGCCGGTGCATTACTTTCTACATCACCAGCTTCAGCTCGATTGGGATCCACTACTATATGAAACACAAATTAAAAAGGTCAGGAGTCGTCACACTATCATAATTCATTTGTGTCATGTATAGCTAAACTCGTACACATGCTATGTTAGCCTGAGAATTGACTAAATCGAAGCTTTAATACCACTAAATGTAACACCACTTACCCGTATCTGACATCGGAACAGGGTCTGAGGCGTTACCAGACTCAAACATAAACATTCATACAAAATCGGGCCATAAAATTTTTTCCCAAGTTAAAACCATTCTTACACAAGCATATTGTCCCTTATAAGGGCCAATGAGGCCTAAAACATACATTGAGTGTGGTTCGGGACTAAACCGAGAACTTCTGGAACTTTTGCAACACTTAGAAATTTTTCTTGTTTTGGAGGGTCACACACCCGTATGGGTAGGCCGTGTGATTGCGCACGCCCGTGTGGCTTGAGACAAGCCCGTGTTCTCAGCTCGTGTAACTCTCTGTTTATGATTTCATCAACATAATTAGGGTCACATGGCCAAGTCACACACCCATGTGCTTAGGTTGTATGGCGAATTAAATTTCAAAAATTAGGTGCAGACTTCACCCGGCCTGGGCACACGCTTATGTCTTGAGACTGTGTCCTTCACATAGCTGAGACACACGAATGTGTCTCTGCCTGTGTGTTTACTATTAGACATTCTGTTTTACCTAATTAGGATGTAGGGGACACACGGTTGGATTACATGCCCATGAGGCAGACAGTGTGTCACACATGGTTTAGACACATGCTTTTGTGCCTACCCATGTGGACAACTTTGAGGCTATTTTCCCAAGCCTTTTTTCACCCTCAATAATACATGCACACTTAAATATCTCAATGACATCCTACATGGCCTAAATGAGCACTTACACATTTCTAAACATGGCTCATGCATATTAACTCCTTATCTATTTATGTTTGCTTAAGACTTCATATTTCATTTAGACCAAGCTTACCAAATCACATGCAATATGTAACATTAATTTACTTCCATTTTATACATTCATGCCTTAGTTATTATTATGCTATTTACTCACAATTCCATCATCAAACATCCATGATCATATTCACAATTCATCTATGCCAAATGCGTTTAACCAAATCATGAGTGACCATAGCACATGCATTTATGTATGAATATGATTACATCTCCATTATTAATATGGGCTATATCTCATGGCCATATACAAAATGAATCATCAAATCATTATAAGCCAACACATTTGGCTAAACCAATATGACATACAAAAAAAGACCAAGTCCCTATACATGCCATACTCAAAATACCTAAATTCACTATACTCAAAAGATTAGTTTGATAGTGTGAATCGAGTTCCAATGTCCTTCAATCCTCGGGCTAGCTTCGCGATATTATAAGAAAATGGAAAAGAGAGGGAAGTTAGTGTAACATCCTAAAATAAGGCCTAGTCGGAATAGTGGTTTCGAGACCACAAGTCTGACGTTAAAATAATTATTTCATGATCATTATGAGGTCTAGGATATGAAAACAAGCATGTGTTAAAGTTTCATGAAGAAATTCTATGTGTAAGGTGTCCAATTAGAAATTAGGGACCAAATTGAATAAATTGTAAAACTTGGATTCTAGAAGCAATTTGTATGAAATTGCTTTGGAATATTAATTAGAGGTCCTTAAAGAGTAATTTTCTCAATTTCTAAGTTTTTCGAAGAAAAATGGGCATGCATGGAAAATTTGGAAAGGTTAGTAATGAAGGGCATTTTGGTCATTTGGTTAATTAATGTAATAAAAAGGGAAAATCTAGCAAAAATTAACTCATTTTCTTCTCCATGCTGTCGAATTTGAAGGGGTCTCCATAGCTAGGGTTTTCCAACATTTCAAGCTGTAACACCCCTTACCCCGTGTTCGACGCCGGAATAGGGTACGAGGCATTACCGGACGTAATCACTAATCATCGTATAAAAATCGATTCATAATTTCACTCTAATTTAAAACTTTTTCAAACACATTCAAGCTGTCCCTTAAAAAGAGATTACAAGGCCCATATCATGCTTTAATTCAACCACATACATAGGCAAACATGTACATTCATAAATTGCATCATTTAATTAATAACATAATCAAGACTATCTACATTAAATGACTTTATACAATAGAGACCTTCAAATAACATAGGTCAGTATTTTAAGCCAATTTCTAGCAACTTAATAACAATTAAACGAGTCTCCATACATGCCAAAGACCTAAAATACTTTAAAACTTTTATATATCGATCAATAGTTTGATAGTGTGATTTAACCTCCAGCGATCTCCAACTCGAGCTAACATTTGCAACACTATAGGTAAAAGGAAAGGAAGGGAGTAAGCATTATAGCTTAGTAAGTAAGTATGTAAATATTGATAAACAATACATTATCATACTTTAAACAAAGTCACAATATGTTTCCGGAATATTACCATCACAAACACACATACTTTCACTATTACAATCATAAATAGGTTCAAAATAAGCTGTCTAGCAGAGTACCAGCAACTAAATTATTTATTTTTGGAGCTACAAAACTCCAAATTATAAAATGTTAATTTTTCTTGAAACTAGATTCACATATATTCTTACCATAAAATTTTCAGAATTTTTGGTCTAGCCAATTAGTACAGTTTATTCATTGAAGTTACCCTATTTCATTGCTCAACTGTTTTGACCACTCTTCACTATGAATAAATTTTCTCCTCGTACAGAATTCAAAGGATGTTATTGTTTATTTAATTTGAAACTAGACTCATTAGGAATTTCAAGCATATAAATTATATCCCCTAATTATGTTTGTACAATTTTTAATGATTTTTCCAATTCAGAATAGGGGATCACGTAGTCATTCTAAACCAGTCTCTCAAAAACTTAAATATCTCATAATATAGAATTCCTTTGCTTGCTCTGTTTTTGTTATATGAAAATAGACTCATTAAGCTCTAATTTGATATCTCATTCAGTCTCTGATTCAATTTATACTATTTTTTTGTAAATTTTTAGAGTCACATCACTGCAACTATCCAAAACAATTTTATTGTCAATTTTGATCTTTCACACTTCAATTGTATTCATCACGTTCCCATAACAATCTTTCCAATTTCCAATCACATATCGAGCATATTGCTCATAAGTTACACACGTATATAATTACACTTATCATCACAAAGTCATACACAATTTCATTTAATCAATTTCCCAGTTGAACGCTTCGGAATAATAACAGATACGCGATGGTATTGCACACAACCCACCTTTAAAATCGAAGCTCTCTTGTACACATAGTGGCCTTCACTTAGCACCACCCATGTGACCTAGCCAGTTTATCTAGTAGCTCTCTTGTCTATATGGTGTCCTTCACCTGGAACCACGCATGCGACCTAGCTACATATATCCCGTAGCTCTCTTGTCTACATGGTGTACCCATAGTATCACCTATGCGACCTAGCTACGTCATAATATCTCGTAGCTCTCTTGTACACATGATGTGCACTCAGCACCATACATGTGACCTAGCTACATACCATCTGCATCATCCAATCTTTCCGAAGGTTCAACTGGGATTTCTCTCTCTTTCTAATACTTGATTCCATACTTCCAATAGTCAATTATGATTCAAAAATCAGCTACAATACATAAAATATGCTGAAATACAAAAACATAATAAAGATAATGTATTATTTACATACAAACTTACATACTTTCTCATTTCCATGTCGAATTAATATTGACCATTTAAATCATCATAATTATACTTACTTTCAACACCTCGGAAATCATAGTAAATATATCAATTTTACATTGAAACATGCATAAATTAATGCTTATTATACATATGAACTTACCTCGATACTAAAATGACCATTTTACCAACTTTCTCGATTTTTGATTTTTCTCCCATTCTAGATTCAAATCTCGTTTTCCGGGATCTAAAACATCATATTTTACTTATTTAATTAATGTACTATTCAAAACAGTCCTTAACTCAAACTTTGGCAAAATTATAATTTTGCCCCTAAACTTTTGCATATTTACACTTTTGCCCCTAGGCTCGGGAATTAAACTTCATCCCTTATTCTTATGTTTTATGACGTGCTGATAATTTTTCCCTTGACAACATCAAATTTTCACTCTAGCACATAGTTATGAACAATAACAACTTTTACCGATTAAGCCGTTTTAATCATTTTTGCTTAAAACTGCTTAGCAAAAGTTGTTTAACATAATTTCAGCCTTCATATTCTACCATAAAACATCAAAATAATAAGCACATTTCACCTATGGTTATTTTTCCAAATATGAACCCTAGCTTAAATTATTCCTAGAATAAGCTTAATCAAGTTATCGGGATTCCAAAATCGTAAAGAACTTGAAAAACGGGGCTAGAATGGACTTACTATTGAGCTTGGAAAGCTTGAAAACCCTAGACATGGCTTCCCCCATGCTAATTTCGGCCTCCGTGAAAAAGATGAGTCAATTTTGGCTTTATTTTCCCTTTTTGTTTCTTTTAATTACCAAATGACTAAAATGCCCTTAAGGCCTTTCTTTAAAATTTTGTCCTATTCATGCCCATTTTTGTCCAAACAAAAAATAATGGTCTAATTACCATTTAAGGACCTCCTATTTAAACCCCCATTTCAATCAAGTACTTATGAATTAGAACACATATTTTGCAACTTTTGCAATTTAGTCCTAAACTCCAATTAAGCACTTTATCAGTAAAAATTACTTAATAATATTTTTACACAATATTTTAATCAATAAATAAACCCTAAAACTTAATCGGAATAAATTTTTTGACTTCAAATTCGTGGTTCTAAAACCATCGTTCCGTTTAGGCCCTAAATCAGGCTGTTACAGCAACTTCTGCAAATAAGCCCTAATATGCAAATTAAACATGCAATCTATAAAATTTCTTATCAATACTCTAACACATGCATCTAATCACTCGGTAAATCATAAAAATTAATCGAAATAAACTTTTTTATCTCAAATTTGTGGTTTTGCAACCACTATTCCATTTAGGCCCTATTTCGAGATGTTACACAAGCTTGATAGTAAGTGTTCCCTAGCCCCGTTTTTAATGTTCTTTGTATTTTTGAAACCCTCGTAACATGCTCTATCCATTTCTACCCATATTTCAAGCTAGGGTTCATGTTAGAAATTTGACCCATGCATGAGATATTTGTTCTTTGATGATTTATGGAGGATTATGGAAGTGGGATGTTGGATAAACATCTTTTTCTAGGTGATTTTTCATTAAAACACCAAAAAGGGACCTAATTGAAAAAGGTATAAAATGTGGGGTAGAAATGTGAAATGGAGGAAAATGTGGGATAGTATGAGCTTATAATACATTTGGCTAGGCTTGGGTATCCAAGGAATTTATTGCATTTCATCATACGAGCCTAAGGATTAATTTGTAAAAATGTTAAAGGTTAGGGGCAAAATGGTCGTTTTGCCCTAGAGTGAGTTTTAGCTGAAATTGAATAATGTAAGGTATTAATGATTTATTTTTACTGATATAAACCCTGAGGAACCAATTCCGGAGGTCAACCATAGAAAATGAAAGGTTTTAGAATAACCGAGACACGAATTCGAAACGACTACCAGGTAAGTTCGTATAACCCGAAATAAACTCTTAATATACTTAAATATGCACGTTATTGAATGTATGAAAATTTAGATATTCATGGCATGATAATCCATGAAATGTGCTAGTGTAATGAAAGGATGATAAATGTCCCGGGTGAAATAAACAAGGGAAATTCGACGGATATATTATGGCTTACATGACACGAAATCCTGCATGTGTTGCAAAAAAGGATTTAGCTCAGATGGGTAATTCGATAATCTCAAAATAGGAAGGATCTAGCCCGGACAAGTGTTCCTTGAGTGATCGAGCCTCCGAAGAATATGGGTGCATTAAGGATTTAGCCCGGATGAGTAATTCGATTGAGGACTGAATTTAGCCTAGACTGGAAATTCAGATCTGAGCTTATGAGAGCAATTGTCATTAAAAGGGATTTAGCCTAGACTGGCAATCCTGACATTGCTCTATGAGTTATTACTACAAGGGATTTAGCCTGGACTAGTAATCTCACTGTAAGATGTAAGGTTCGCGGGAGTGCGTACTTGTGATGATCACTTGTATGACTTGACGGTAATTGGGCCATCCATTGAGATTTCTGAGAAATTCAACGAGATTAACATGAGAAATAGAGACAAAAATATTGAATTGATGAGCTTATCTAAGACTAATTATATGATTCATTGTTCTGAGACTAACTTGATGATTGAGTGCATGTGATAGGGAACTATTTCATGCTTGTTGGAATCATTGTCTAATATGGTTGTATGTTAATTAATCGATAAGTTTACTTTCTAGTTATTCGGACTTACTAAGCATATAAATACTTACCCCCTTCTCTTTTCCCTGTCTTACAGAGCTCGTGGACTCGTGAAGATTGGAAGACGGTTGGAGAATCAACACACTATCGACTTGCTCTGTTTTGGTATATAGATACTTTTATTTTGTTTAATGGCATGTATAGGGTTTTTGGTTATTTGTTGTATGTGTCATCTGGCTAGCCAATGTAAGGGCTTAAACGGTATACTTATTCTTTTGTATATGGCCATGAGATATGGTTCATATTGATGTAGGTTTTAAACCTACTAATGATGCATGTTTATGTTTAAATGTTTCATGAGATATGATGATGAGGTTTATCATGGATGGATGCTTGAAATGGGACCTAATAATTTGAGAGTGGACATAGCATATAATGGTACATGGTTATGATATGGCCTAAATGTAAAATGTGCTATGTTAATCCCTCATATGAAAAGGATAATTTAGCATGTACTAAGCCGATGAGATGATGCTAACATGCAATGAGTTATGCCAAGGTTGTTTAAGAGTATAATTAGGCCATGTTAAATACCATTGAAGTCTATAAGTGTGTATGGATGTTAGAGGGTGACCAAAGGCTTGGAAAATAGCTCTAAAAAGGTCTACACGGGTAGACACAAGGATATGTGTCTAGGAGGTGTGTGACACACGGTAAGCCTCCATGGGTGTCTTGCCTGGTCGTGTGTCCCCTTCACCTAAAATTTTAGGTTAGTTTGCATGGTAGTAAACACACGGGTAGAGACATGACCATGTGTCTCAACCATGTGGAGGACACGACCTAGCACATGGGAGTGTGCCTCAAAATGAATGATGACATCATAAACAAAATGTCTGAGTTCTTGGACATGGGCGATGACACGGGCATGTCTAGGCCGTGTGAGGGATTTAGCCTGGACTAGTAATCCTGTCGTAAGATGTAAGGTTCGAGGGAGTCCGTACTTGTTATGATCACTTGTATGAATTGACGGTAATTGGGCCATCCATCGAGATTTTTGAGAAATTCAACGGGATTAACATGAGAAATAGAGATGGAAATATTGAATTGATAAGCTCATCTAAGACTGATGATATGATGCCTTGTTATAAGACTAACTTAATGGTTAAGTGCATGTGATAGGGAACTATTTCATGTTTGTTGGAATCATTGCCTAATATGGTTGTATGTTAATTGACCAGTAAGTTTACTTTCCAGTTATCCAGACTTACTAAGCATATAAATGCTTACCCCCTTCTCTTTTCCCTGTCTAACAGAGCCCGTGGACTCGTGAAGATTGGAAGACAATTGGAGAATCAACACACTATCGACTTGTTTCATTTTGGTATATAGATACTTTTATTTTGTTTAATGGCATGTATAGGGTTTTTGGTTATTTTGTTGTATGCGATATTTGGCTAGCCAATGTAAGGGCTTAAACGGTATACTTATTCTTTTGTATATGGCCATGAGATATGGTTCATATTGATGTAGGTTTTAAACCTACTAATGATGCATGTTTATGTTTAAATGTTTCATGAGATATGATGATGAGGTTTATCATGGATGGATGCTTGAAATGGGACCTAATAATTTGAGAGTGGACATAGCATATAATGGTACATGGTTATGATATGGCCTAAATGTAAAATGTGCTATGTTAATCCCTCATATGAAAAGGATAATTTAGCATGTACTAAGCCGATGAGATGAGACTAACATGCAATGCGTTATGCCAAGGTTGTTTAAGAGTATAATTAGGCCATGTTAAATACCATTTGAAGTTTATAAGTGTGTATGGATGTTAGAGGGTGACCAAAGGCTTGGAAAATAGCCCAAAAAAGGTCCACACGGGTATGTGTCTAGGCCGTGTGTGACACACGTCAGCCCCCATGGTCGTGTTGCCTGGCTGTGTGTCCCTTGCACCTAAAATTTTAGGTCAGTTTGCATGGTAGTAAACACACGGGCAAAGACATGGCCGTGTGTCTTAACTGTGTGAAGGACACGGCCTAGCACACGGGCATGTGCCTTGGCCGTGTGCCTCAAAATGAATGATGACATCATAAACAGAATGTTCGAGTGTTTGGATACGGGGATGACACCGGCGTGTCTAGGCCGTGTGAGGGACACGGGCGTGTGCTTGGCCATCTGAAAACCCCTGTAGGTTCAAAATGAAAAATAAATTCAAAAAATTCAACACGGGTGAGGGACACGGACATGTCCCCAAGCACACGGCGTGTGCTTTGCCTCCACACGGGCGTATGAGCCATAACCCTAGGAACTTTACTAAAACTTTCTATAGTTTTCGGTTTAGTGCCGGATCGATTTAATGTATGTTTTGGACCTTGTAGGTCTATAATAGGGACACTATGATGTTGTTTGATTGGTTTTAAATTAGAATGAAATTTTATAACCCGTATTTTTTGAAATGTCTGAGTATGTTTCGGGTAACGCCTCGTACTTTGTCCTGGTCTCGGGTATGGGTAAGGGGTGTTACAGTAAGCATAAAGCTTAGTAAGTTCACATGCATATAAATTGCATTATAAGCATGAATATTATACAATTAACATAACATAATTTACATATATGTCATCATAGTTACATAAGCAGAACTTACTCATTCTCAATCTTAACAAAAGTTCATCACATACAGAGCATGAATGAGTTTTATGTACATACCTGTACAAACTCGTAACACATTCTCATATTTCCTCATCATTGACTTACTTGTTGCATATCTCACTGATTTACCCGTTGAACACTTGGATTACTCTTGGATACACAGAAATTTTGCACATAAGTACCACATACGTAGCCAATGCCACTTCATATCTCATATCATACATTGCTTGCTAGAACGACGGGAATGTACAAGTGTACACAATTGCAACTAGTAATAAAGTGACAAGTAAATGTCGAGTTATTGTAGCCACAGGGACTGTGAAAAGAATTATTTATGAATGCAATTTAAAACACTTTGGTAAAAAAAATATTTTGTTTTGAAAAGGGTGATTAAAAAAATAAGATGTTAAACTAAATAAAAATAAAAGTTCTAATGTACGATTTCAAAATAAGATTTAATCAAGATGACATAATTGTGTTAGATTAATTACATTTCTTATCTTAGAATTATTAAACTCATGTTTATATTGTTACGAATAAATTCACGAAAACTCGGTAATTTGCTAACTTATGAACATACTCACCTACATAAATCCATTCACCTCTTAACACATCCCTATGTCAAATCAATCGATAAACAGATTCTAATAAGCAAGCATGCTATTGCACATACTTACTTATTAAATTGAAAGAATCTCTTGTACATATCCCTATGTCAATTCAAACGATTAATTAAATCTAATAAGCACATAAAAGATTACGTGAGGTAACAAAGTATCCCTACCTTGAAACAGTTTAATCACAATAATCTTGCAAGTTATGCAAGGCAAATGTATCATCAGATACCGTTGCTAATTTAACCCTTAGCTACCTTAGATGATTAAACATGCACTAATTAAGTACTGTGTCCATTAATTACAATTTCAATCCATTTAAATAATTAATTCATTAGCTACCTCACAATTGTAATGTAATAATAACTTAGTCATGATTTTACTTAATCAAGCATATTACCGAGACCTATAACAACATAAACACAATTTTAACAATTTTAGTAAATGAAATGCAATCAACGAAACACGAATTAAATTCAAGCTAAATTGATTAAATTAACCATTCCAACAATATAAATATTCATAGATATGTTTATCATAACAACAACAAAAATTAAAGAGATAGGGAACAAGAATCAAATCTGGTGTTTTTCCGTGGCTTGACTAGTTTGCTCCATTCTTCCTTCTCCATTGTCCTCTTCGACCAAGGCTGCTATGAACACTTAATTGCTGCTCCAAATGGCTAATGAATTCTCCTTTTCCAAGAGGAGAAATAGGCAAGAGAGCAAGGGAATTTGGAATGGAAAAGAAGAGAGAAAAGATGTGAATGCTTGAGATATGTTTAATGATCAGCCAAGGGGGGTTTTTATAGCTGAATGTGGTAGCTGAAATTTGCTAAAAATAGCAGCCAAAGAGCCACCCCTTGGCTGACCTCCTATGTGGAAAAGTTGATGGCTTCAACTTTTGCTAAAAATGGCTTGGGGCAAATCTAAAAAGCCACCAATTGTGAAAGGGTTTAATTGCAATTTGAACAAGTCTTAAAGCACTTCTTTGCAGCTTAAATAATCAGCTAATGAGTTGAATTGGGTTAGCACTTGGGTGGTTTTGGCTGTCATTTTCTTGGCCGGTTCAATTTACTCGGTTCAGTTCAATCGGACCACTTTTTCATAATTAATTAATCATAATTTATTAACCCAAACTAAATTGGATATAAATTAAAATTAATTATCTAATAGCCCGATTTTGGGCTTAGTCAGAATATTGATTTGAGACCACCAATCTAAAGTAGGAGAAAGTATTTTATTATTATTTTAGAGTTATAGCATATTTATATTAGTGCATGAAAAATTTGGTTTAGTGATTTTAGCATTTGTGAGCTTAATCGCAAAAAAGGACTAAATCGCATAAAGTGAAAAAGTCCTATTTAGATAGCTAAAAGTGTCAAATGGTCATGGAATATTAAATTAGAGGTCTTTATTGATCAAATAGACCAATATTATATTAGTGGCTGGACATGGAGCCATAAATTAAGGGATGGTCAAATGTTAGGTGACAAAAAGGATAAAATAATAAAAATAAACCTAAAGCTAGCTATCATCTTTCTCAATACCTTCTCTTCACCACCGAAAATATCAGCCATTATAGAGTTCTTAGAGATTCAAAATTTTAGCAACTTAAAACCTTGGTAAGTAAATGATTCTAGGGGCTTTTCTTAAATATTTTTATACTTTTAAGGTCCTTATAGCATGAGCTTTCTAACAAGGAGACTATTTTACAAAATGGTTGAAAGTCTAAAGTTTTGCCATGATAGTAGACTTGTTGATTTTTGAAATTTTATGGAAGAATATGAGTTATGGTTGTGAAATAAATAACTTTTGTGAAGGAATTTTCATGGAAGCTCTAACCAGGGGCCATTTTGCATAACTTGAAAAATTAGATAGTAAATGTAAGAAATAATGGAAATTTTGGGTTTCTATAGGAGTAAAAAGGGTTCGCCTAGGCTTAAGATATGAAGAAATTTGATAAAAATCGATTTTTGGATCTAGGGGTAAAATGGTCATTTTGTAAAAGTATAGGGGCAAAATGATCATTTTTCCCAATTATAAATTGTTGAGTACCTAGATCATTAAAATGATTAAATTTGTGAATTTTTATCATTTTAGATTAAGAATTGCAAAATTCAAGCCTAGACCGGGGAAAAACAAAGCAAGTGGACTAAGCCGAACGAGTAGTCTACATTTTGTATTCCGAGGTAAGTTGTATGTAAATAATGCAACTATAATGTTATTATATGTGTTTGAATTGATATAGCATAAATTTCTTGTTTGTGGAAATGATTATGTATGATGAATATTGAGATAGTAGAACTTTCGTTCGAACCTTAGGAATTAAATCAGATATTCGTGCCATGACACTCGGGTCATTTGTGTGCTAGTGTAAGACATGTCTGGGACATGCATCGGCCACATTATGAGAGCCATTGTAAGACCATGTCTGGAACATGGCATTGGCATTGAGATGAGAGCTAGTGTAAGACATGTCTGGGACATGCATCGGCCTCGAGATGTAAGCCAGTGTAAGACATGTCTGGGACATGCATCGGCTACAAAATGTGTTAATGTAAGACCATGTCTGGGACATGGCATCAGCATTATACTCTGTGTTTGAGGCTTAGTGAATCTCCGATGGTATTTTAAATGGTTCAACGGCGAGGGTCACTGTTTAAGTTTAACGAGAAAAGTATAACCATGTTGTGAGTGGTACAGGTACCGATTTGAATGTACGAGATGTGAGCTTAGTATATGCTATGTGAATGGTATTGGATAGTGATGAGTAAGTTGTGTTTATACCTATTTTTGTATCATGAGCATGATGAAAATTGGTAAAGTTGTCACTACATTTATTTTCATGCAACTTACTAAGCTTTATGCTTACCCTATTTCTTTCCATATTCTTATAGTGCCGCATAATTAGCTCGTGGATCAACGGATGTTAGAGACATCGATCACACTATCAATCGAAGTACTTGGTATAATTAGATCTATTTATTTTGATTATGGCATGTATAGGACCCTGAATTTAGAATTTTTGTCATTGTTAATTGGCCAAATGTATTGGTTTATTTTGGCATTTTGATTCATTTTGTATAAGACCACGGAAATGGTTTAAGTTGAAAGTTATTACATGAATACAATAGGTTATTCCATGAATAAGTAATTTGTTGGTTGTTTTAGTAAATATAAAATGTGTAAATGCCTTAGATATGATTGTTGGATTTGGGAATCATATTTCGATGATCTTTAGCATGACGGGTGTTGTTATTTTGTGTTTCAAGGTGGCAAAGGGCTTGGTAAATAGCCTTATATTGTCCACACAGGTAGACACACGGGTGTAACACCCCAAACCCGACCTAGATGTTAGGGCTGTATTTGTGATGTCACATTGAGGTGGGTTTTGGAAAAACGCAATCTTAGTTGAAAAGCTCATTTGTGTAAATAGTCTTGCTTGCGATTCTTTTGCAGAACCAACTTGTTTAGTCCACTTGCCAAAGCACAGGTTCTTATAGTAAAACATGCCTCGTACTAGGTTTTTATATTACTTAGAAACATTGTTGTTACGGAAGCTTTTAAATCGGGTTACATAGCTTGATAGTTGAAAATCTTTTACTTTTTTTGTTGAAAACTCGCATTCTACGGCTAATAGTTATAAATAAAATCCCCAATTAAAAATAGAAACTTAAAATGGCCTTATTACATAAAATACCCCCAAATAAAGTTACTCTTACTAAAATTTATATTGAAATTAATAACAGTAGTGTGGTCGTCTCCGAGTCCCTCGCAGCACCGACCCATCTAAGGATTACCTGCACAGATAAGCAGCAAAGGTGAGTATGAAACTCAGTATGTAATCCCTACTTAATAAATAGTCACACTAACAGTGTTGAACAGTTTGGGCTTAAGCCCATAATAGTAGCATTATCAGTGTGGGCCTTAGCCCAATTCAGTATAGTATCAGTAATGCATAAAAAGATCCTACCCAACCATCCTCTACACTCCACTCCGTCCAGCCCTACACTCCATGTAGGGAATAAATCGACCCACCCATCCCTACACTCCAGAATAAAGTACCAGATTTGGCACTATCAGTAGTCACAGCAGAGCTGCCAGTAATAGGCTTATAGCCTTGCAGTACAATTCCTCCAACAATAAATATATATCCCATCCCATGCAATGTAGCATAATATAAGTGTACATACGATAAATATGGCATGCTCAAACAGTCATACATCACATAGGGGTATAATCGTAATTTACCTCATAGGGGTATAATAGTCATTTCATAAATTAGGGTTTAGGTATACCTACCGACCCAACAGGAGGTCCACATTCGTCTCGTGCAACCAGTAAAATCTTAACAGTTAACTAGCAAAAATGGGCCCAAGCCCATATTTCGGCCCGTATGCTCGTGTGGCCCAATAAGGCCAATAATGGCCTTGGTCGTGCAAACTACACAGCTGGCCCAACAATCTCCACACTGTACGGTTTTCCCTTGCAGGGCCCATAGCGCCCACATAGCCCATTTTGGCCCATCGTGGCCCAATGTTGGCCTAAGCCCATGAAATGTTCATGGTGGCCTCTTTGGTTGAATGCCTACGCTTTGAGCATTCGGCTCACCACATGAGTGAGCGTACACTCGTGTGGTGTCAATAGTTGTATACTTCTGACTTTTATAGGTCCATGCTAAGAGTAGTGTGATTACACACCTGTTACAGAGTTATAGCCGTACTGCCATTGACATCGAGAACCTACGATCAACTATAACATCTCATTAGTCTAAAACATCGTTAATCAACAACTAAACTGTCATTGATTATAAATACTTTAACCAAAACACTACTCACCAACAACAACCGTAGCCCCTCTTTGTTCCACGCCACGTATTCCCCCAACACTTGACCCTTCAAGAACAGTTAATTGATTAATAAGAATCTGTAATCCCATTTAAACACATCTAGATCTTTAACGCTTACAACAAAGGACTAGTCACTTGTAAAGGAAAACAATCGGCTCCAGACCTTGTTAAAGATATTGAATCCCTATCCAAAATCGTACAAAAGGAAGTGTTAAAGCAAAAGACATTTCCCCTTGACAAGAAGAAATAGCACTATTCAGCCTAAGAAAAACATAAGCCGAATCCTTCCAGAGAAAAATTGCATGAGGTTCGATTATGGAATACTTACCAGCACACAAGAGATTTCGGTAGTCCCACAGCAAGAAACAGTTACGCACAGAGAATAGTAGAAAGAAGATGATAGGAAGAGAAGAACGCTATTTAGGCCCAAACAAGGTTTGACCAAAGAAAAAACAGAGAGCAATCGATCACGACAAGTCAGAGAGCAAGAGCAAAGAAGGAAAGAATCGGTTTTAACAGGTCAAAACCGAAAGAAAAAGGGAAGAGGGCTGAAATGAATATTCGACCAATGAGTATAGATGATAGGAAGAAGAGGAACAAAAGAGATCGGTAGTCAACAACAAACCGAAAAGACCTAAAAAGACTAAAAATGAAAACCATAATAGAGAGGTTGGAATTCACTAAGAAAACAAAAACCAAAACAAACAATGACCAAATGTTCAACATTTTCCCAAAAGCCGAAAATGCCAAGTATGAGAGTCCACAAATAGCACACCCACTACTACCCTCCTCAAATCCCTATTTTTACTCTCCATATCACTCTTAAAATCACTCAATCCTTATCCCACTCATCCAACTCCCTAGCAACCGAAAATCCCTCCAAACACTCCCTAAGATTCAGCCCCAACACCTCTTAGTCCTTCAACATTCCAATTTCAATCCCACTACAACACCTTCCCCATGTCAGGAGCAAAACAAAACCAAAATACCCTTGGCACTGACAGGCCTCGAACCTTAAACCTCATGCCATACTCCATACGCCCCTTGCCACCTGGCTAGCAAGCCCTTTATGTCAAGCAACATCTTCAATAATTTAAATATCTCTCATCAGTAAAAAAGGGTTAATTCAATAAGTAGCTAAGATTTTGCTAAAGTCCAGGTTTGAACTCAGGATTTCTCAAACATTCTCAAGACCTTTAACCAACATTTCAAGCAAGACAACACGCCACATAACATGTAAAGAAATTAACAAAGATTTGGGGCGTTACACACGGCCGTGTGCCTTGGTTGTCTGACCCTTAAGAATTGCTGACGTCAGAAATAAAATGTCTAGGTTTTTGCACACGCGCTAAGACACGAGCGTGTCATGGCCGTGTGAGGAACACGAGCCATGGACACAGGCGTGTGCCAAGCCGTATGAAAACCCCTATAGGTTCGAATTTGAAATTAATTCCACAGAGGTAAAGGAAACAGGCGTGTCCTTGTATGCTTAGGCCATATGAGCCACACAGGCCAACAGTACGACCATGTCGAATTGGTCACATAGGCGTGTTGCCCCTTCCACACGAGCGTATGCCCCTATGTCTAGTGTTATTTTTCAAAGTTCATTAAAAGACCCAAATTGGTCCCGACTGGCTTTTAAATGAATGTTTGGAGTCTCATAGGCCGTATTGAAGAAGTTTAAACAAAGTTTTAAATTGTCCAAGTCTTGATGATTCAGAAATGTAGGAATGCATGTGTTCAAGGTTGGTAACACCTTGTAATTTCGTCCCAGCATAGGGTACAGGTGTGGGGTATTATATTTAGTGGTATCAGAGCTAAGGTTTAGTCAGTTCTAGGACTAACCTAGCATGAGTATGAGTCTAGCTATACATGCCATAGTTGTATATTGAAAGTGTGATGACTCTTAACTATTATAAATTATGTTTTTAATATAGTAAATGGATCCTGACGTAGCTACGGCAGATGACATAGAAAGTAATGCACCGGCTCCCGTTAAAGGGGCTGCGCCAATGGACAGTGAGCCCATGACATTGAGTCAGGGTAGAGGGGCTAGAGAGGGTTACCTCTACATGATGGACGCTTGGTACATGGAGTTTGTTCGTGCGAATCCAAACACTCCACCTCCCCTACTTCCTCTGATTCCTCAGTATGCCCTTGTAGCTCCGCAAGGAGTGGATTTGGTTAGGAGGGAGAAACCCTCAGAAGATAAGATACGAACTCAAGGAGGCCGAGAAATTTTGAGCTAAGATTGATGATAACCCGGAGAGAGCAAAATTTTGGCTAGAAAATACCATTAGGGTATTTGATGAGTTATCGTGCACGCCTGAGGAGTGCGTGATGTAACACCCCCATACCCAAGACCGTCGCCAGAGTTGAGCACGAGGTGTTAACGGACTTAATTCATTAATTAAACAGCTCAAACAATTTATTCTAGAATTTCGGACAAAGTGGCTAATCTGCGTCACGATCGCTAAAAATCATATCTCGAGTTACAAAACTCGAAATCCAATTCCGTAAATTTTTCCTGAAACTAGACTTAGATATCTACTGATTAATTTTTTTTCTATAATTTTTGGTCAGGAAAATTAGTACAGTTTATTAGTTAAAGTCTCCCCTATTTTAGGGTTCGGCTACATTGACCCCTGTGGACTATGAATCAAATTTCTTCCTGTACAGAGATCCAATGACTATGAAGTTTATTTATATTACAAATAGACTCAATAAGGAATCCATACATATAAAATGTGAGTCCTAATTATTTTTACACAATTTATGGTGAATTTATAAAGTCAGAACAGGGGATCTAGAAATTGCTATTTCTACTATTTTTAGTTATTTTTCAAATTCACGTCACTGCTGCTGTATAACATTGTTTTATAGCCAATTTCACCATTTTATGGTTTTCCATGGAGTAGGTAATACATTAAGCATACATAACACTAAATATAAATTTTGATTAGCCATTGCAATAGCTAATCATCAACAAGCATTTCCACATCACTCATTCACCATATCATAAGATTATATACACAAAAGGATTATAATGCTATACATGCCATATTCCCAAAATATGCAAGCCACTATACCAAGATGGTCTGTTGATAGTGTGAGCGTGCCTCTGACCGTCTTGATCTCCAAGCCGGCTTGTCAAAACTACAAGGAATGAAAGGGAGGGAGTAAGCATAAATGCTTAGTAAGTTCACATGTAAATAGCAAGTAACATAACCATGCAATAATACGAAGTCCACATTTGCATAATATCACCAAATCATGTATCACATTTCTATTCATCATTCATCATCTTATCATATTATTGTTGTCATAAAAAGTCTCAACCCGAGGGTTAAGTACATACCTGTCCAAAGTATCTGTTCCACAACACTTACCAACTAGTCACTTTCATCTCGAGAATTCTTCCATTTCACTAGAACTTTACCCGTTGAACACATCGGAATATAATTTGAATACACGGATTTCATGCACATAAGTGCCACACCCGCAGCTAGACAAACTCAATAGCCTGCGGAATTATGTAGCCAAGCTACCATGTAACCCGCCCATAAGTGAACTCGGACTCAACTCAACAAGCTCGGGTGTTCGCATCCATAAGTGAACTCGGACTCAACTCAACGAGCTCAGATGCCTAGTTACATCTCACGAACTCGGACTCAACTCAACGAGCTCAGAACTCAAATATCCTAGTGACATGTCACTTGTATCCTAATCTATTCCTAATGTTCAAATGGGATTTTCCTCAATCACACATCTTTTTCGTCTTCCACGGAATATCGAAACCGATACTCGGTAGCAATTCATATTTAACAAGTAGCACATATAATTTGCATATTACTCAATAATAACCACAAAGCATAATATTTCATGATATTAATCATCATATCATATAAATAACATTAAATTACTTAAAATGACAATTATGTTACTACATTTACACATGAACTTACCTCGTATGCGAAAATGGTCATTTGTTACCATTTTGTCCACAACTTGGTATTTTGTCGATTTTAGCCTAAATTTCAATTTTCCTTGCTCTATCATTTCAAATATAGCCTAATTAGGACTCATGTTATTCAAATCAACCCAAAAACATATTTTTGAAAAATTACAATTTTGCCCCTAAACTTTCACATATTTACACTTTTGCCCTAAATCTCGTAAATTAAACTTCACCCTATTTTATTATGTTTTGTAACATGCTGATCATTTTTACCTTCTATAGCAATATCCAATTCTCACTCTAACATGTATTTATGAACATTAGGTATTTTTACCGATTATGTCATTTTAGTCATTTTTACGTAAAATCACTTAGCAAAAGTTGTTTAACACAATCTCAAACTTCATATTCTACCATAAAACATAAAAATTCATACATATCATCCATGGGTAAAATTTTAAATATAAACCCTAGCTCAAAATATTGGTAGAAATAGGTAAACCGAGCTACGAGGATTTCAAAAATGTAAAGAACATTAAAAACGGGCATAGAAATCACTTACAATCAAGGCTTAAAAGTGTTGAAACCCTAGATATGGTGGAGAGAAAAATTTAGCAGCAACTTATGGAGAAGATGATCATTTTTTTGTTATTTTTCTCATTTTATTTCATTTAATATCTAAATGACCAAAATGCGCTTCCTTACTAAACTTTCAAAAATTCCATCCATGTCCAATTTTTGTCCATAAACTTAGAAATTGGTCAAATTTCTATTTAAGACCTCCTAATTAATATTTCAAAGAAATTTCATACTAAAAACTTCTAGAATGCAAGTTTAGTAACTTATTCAATTTAGTCCCAAATTTCAAATTAAGCACTTTATGCATAGAATTTCTTCACGAAAGTTCCACACAATCATGCAATCATATCATAGACCTCAAAATAATTATAAAATAATTATTTCTATCTCAGATTTGTGGTCTCAAAACCATTATTCTGATTAGGCCGTAATTCGGGATATCACACGTGAAGTGTGCAGTGTCACTCCTACGAGACTCAGCCTATCAATGGTGGAACACCCTTGTGTTGGTTGTACCAAGGGAAAGGATTACATGGGAGTTCTTCCAGGAGGAGTTCCGGAAGAATTACATTAGTTAGAGGTTTGTAGATCAGAAAAGAAAAGAGTTTTTAGAACTGAAGCAAGGCCGTAGGACAGTAATTAAGTACGAACGTGAGTTTGTGAGACTCAGCAAATATGCACGAAAGTGCGTATCTACAGAAGCCATTTTGTGCAAGAGGTTTGAAGATGGTTTGAATGAAGACATCCATCTATTAGTTGGCATCTTGGAGATAAGGGAATTTGTGGTGCTCGTGGAGAGAGCATGTAAGGTTGAAGAATTGACCAAAGAGAAGAGAAGAGCCGACATTGAGTCCCAAGACTCAAGGAAAAGACAAATGGGGAAATCACAGTAGACTTCATCTAAGAGATCGAGAGTGTTTCCTACTCGATCAAACACATCAGTGCGGTTTTCGAATAAGAGTAAAAATAAGCAACATATGGTGTCCAAAAGCCCAAACCACTTCTGTCGCGAGTGTTGGTAGTGCTCGGCTGATAAACCATAAAAGTAACACATTTTAATCCCATACTTAGCATGATTTATCATATAATTTAGTGAATTAGATGCTTTTAATCCTTTAATTTCATGTTTTTTTACTTAGGAGAGCATAGGGGAACAAAAGGAGCAGAAAATGGGCCAAAAACGGGCAAAACATGCTGATTAAAAGATCCACACGACCAAGATGAATCCCACACGGCTGAGCACACACCCGTGTGATCCACACAGGCTAGCCATACGCCCATGTGGCATCTCGTGTCGATATCGCTCTCGATTTTCCAAATACGCTGAAAAAGCCAATTTTTAGTGTTTCTGAGCAGTTTAAAGTCTATAAATACATACCAGAAGAAGGCCTAAGGGGACACGCAGAGTAAAAAGCAGAAATTACTTGAAGGAAGCCGTTGGAATCATCTCAGAAGCAAATCTACGTCAAGATTGAAGATCTCCATTCAAATTTCTCTCGAAGTTTATTTGGGTTTTTCATGTCTTGTTGTTTTTGTAACAGTCCGATTTAGACCCAAATTGGAATGGTGATTTTGGGACCACAAATCTGAGTTAGAAAAATATTTAAAAATTATTTTGTGTTTATTTTGTGTGAATTCATATCTGTGAAATTTTCATGATTTAATTTTGTCATTTAGGTATCTGATTAAATAAAAGGACTTAATCGCGTAAAAGGGAAATTTGGTGGTTATTTCTAAAAGGGACCTAATTGCTATTGGCTTCTTTAACGGGAACCTTTATGTTGTAAATAGCCCACTTTCATGTTAGTTGGATAGTATTAGGCTTATAATATAAATTTTATATAATAATTCATTAAGGTTAAATTCCTAAATTAAACTTTAAGTTATAATATGTTATAATATATATCATAAAACATAAAATAAAGTTAATATATGTGTTATAATTGTTATTCATTTCCAAAACTAAACAAAATAAAAAGAAAAAAAAGGAAGCTAGGGTTCAGTTGATTCTAAGCTCAATCAAGGTAAGTGTTCAGCTCGGTTTTTTATAACTTTTACATTTTTGAGATCATTGCTTTGAGTACTACAAAACCCATCTTTGATTTTTGATTTTGATGAATATTTTGAGTTATGCCATTGTTGAGAGCTTGTGATTTTTGTTGTTTGATGATGAGATATGAAAGATATGTTTTAGATTAACATGTTTTGTATTGAAATTTTTGATGATTTAGAGTAATTAGGACTAAATTGAAAAAATAATAATTTGTGGGACTAAAATGTGAAATAAATGAAATATATGGACTTTTATGAACACTAGGAACATTCGGCCTAACATGGGTATCTTGAGATTTTGCATATTTTGTGTTTTGTGCAATAGGGACTAAATTGTAAAAAGTGTAAATGTTAGGGGTAAAATGATAATTTCTCCATTTATGTGTTTTTGGACTAAATTGAATGAAAATATATTTAAATGAGCTTAATTTGAATATGTTTAGATCAAGAACCAAAGAAATCAGATTTGGATCAGGGAAAAACGAAAGTCGTCGACTAGCTGTCCCGTTTTGTTTTATGTCGTCCTAGGAAAGTTTATAAGCAAATAGACGTGTCTAATTGTAGTTTTATGCTATATATACATATGCTGTTATGAAAGGTATGAATTTATATTTGTTATGGCCGAATATGAAAAGGCTTGACTGCTACATTTTCGAATTCGTTTCGACCGAGTTATGACGTCCGAAAGACCATTTGAACCTTAGGAATAGCTAGGATACTTATGTCATGACATAGGATTCTGATTTATATGTGCGAATAAGACCATGGAATCGATATGTGATTCCGATATATGTGTTCGAGTAAGACCCTGTCTGGGACAGTGGCATCGATATGTGATTACAGGTAAGACTACATCTGGGACGTTGACAATGTACGATATATGTGTGATTATCCGAGTGTCCTACCCAATTCCAAATGGTTCATTAGGAAAAGACAAGTTGTGTTCGAATGTGTTAGATAAGTTAATTAGCCAGATATGAATTGACTTGTTATTTAATTAAGACAAGGTAAGTAAGTAAATTGGTACTTATTTCAAATTATGCATAATGCAATTGATGGTTACATGTGAATTAGGTATGTGCATTCGGTCTTGTGAATAGTTTTTTTAAATGAGTTTAAATTATATGTATGTATAAATACATATATTTGGCTATCTAATTAAAATGTATATGAAAATTATATGATGATGCATGAGATTGTGTATTTATGAACATATGAACTAGGTTAATATTAATTATTTGGCTTGGAAGTTAATTGATAATTTGTTACCATGAATATAAAAGTATTCGGCTAAGTGATAAATATGAATGAGTATATTTTTATAATATTGATTTTATATGTTTAGATCCAAATGTTTTATAATAATGTGCTTTGGTTTGGTTTAATTAAATTGATGATATTTTTGGGTTGCTCATTTGCTTATGACTTACTAAGCTATAAATAGCTTACTTTATGTTTATGTGTGTGTTTGTTTTATATATTTTGGAGTCAAGATACGAGCTCGGGGATCATCGTCAAAGTTAATCACACTATCGACTATTTTTGGTACAATAACGGTTTAAACTTGGATCTATGGCATGTATAAGCTAGCTTAGTTTTGGATAAGAGTAATGTGATGTATATATTAAGCTATGCGAAAATAGCTAATATAACAAGTGATAATATGAATTTAGTCATACTTATATATGTTATATGCATGGAATATGGTTGATGAATTTGAATGTGTTTTCGTTGAATCAATTTGGTATATGCATGAATATGAAGTATGTTTGTTAGGCTACTCGTAGTAAAAGAAATGATGCAAGGATGTTTTACATTTTGTATTAATTATTTTAGGTTGATGAGTGAGTTCAGATAAATGTTGGATTTGGATAATGAATTTGTATAATTGATGATTCGACACTTGCATGTATGTTTATATATATATATAGTATGGGTGAAATGTTTGTTATTTGTTAACGGTTTTAAGAGAAATGTTCTATGGATGATTTTAGTTGAATAAGTTCAACGGTAATGTGCATTTGATTAATTTAAGATATATGTATGAAATGTACGATAATATGGATGGATGCATTTCGGTTACTAAGGTCGAAAATGGTTTATTATGTGATATTCATTACATGTTTTCATAAGCTATGAAATGACTTAATCATACAGTGAAATTCAGTTATTTGGTGTGTTTGTGTTGACACAAATTTTGATACATAAATTGACTTAATAAATTTACTCGGAATTGATAAATGACATAAGTACATATACAGCTAATAATAGTTATATTAAAAATATGTATAACATGTGTGATTGTGAATTACATTGAAGTAATGAAATTATGTATATGAGTTTAAGATTAGCAACTTAGAATGTGAAATGGATATTCGTAATGTTATTTGTTGTGCTCAAGAGAATTTTTGTTCCTATGATCTACTGCACATATACTTATAGCAAATTTTGTAACTAGGCATATTATATGAATTGAACTTTGAATATATGGATTAGATACTATGAAAAGTTTTATGTGTGTATAGTATTAAAGAAAGACAACATTGTTACAGAGTGTAGCATATTTAAATAGTATGTTTCAAATATTCATTTTCTATATTGAAAACTTATTGTGTGATTAGCAATTACATTATAAGATATTAAAATTGGTTATATGTCGCTTAAATAAAGCTAGATTGTGTTATTTTTGTATGAAAAGTTTTATGCGTGTATAGTATTAAAGAAAGACAACATTGTTACAGAGTGTAGCATATTTAAATAGTATGTTTCAAATATTCAGTTTCTATATTGAAAACTTATTGTGTGATTAGCAATTCTGTTATAAGATATTAAAATTGGTTATATGTCAGTTAAATAAAGCTAGATTGTGTTATTTTTGTAATATTGTTTTATGAATTTATATACTGAAGTTATAAATGTGTATTTCTGAACTTGGTTTGATTGACTATGTGAAGGTGAGAAAGTTTTATCCTTTTCGGTAATGTTTCGTAACCCAATCTGACGACGGATACGAGTTAGGGGTGTTACAGTTTTTCTAAATTTGAGATGTCTTCCTTTTATATTATGAACTAAATTTCCTAGATACCTAGGGAAAATGAAACCTAAGATGGATCTTATTATTTAATATTCTAAATTTAATGATAAACACTTGTTCTTGTTCTTAATTATGTGTTATTAATTCGTGCTTTAATATTTTTAGGATATTATTCCAAGTTTAATGTGCTTATTCAGTGGAGCAAAAGTCCCTGTTTAAAAGTAGATCTCACATAATTAAGCGAAGTTGCATCCAACCCTAGAAATAGGGTGACATAAATCTGCCGGATTAGAGTCAAATCTAATAAGGGAATCCATAGATCGAGTTAATGCAACGATAAGGGTTTTAATTAGAAAGAGATTTCGATTAATCAACCTAGAGTCAGTTGTTCTTAGTCTCGAAAGAGATATTAACATAAATTAGGGATTTCTATGGATCAAGACAAGTGAATAAATTGTTTGATTCAGAGTGAATAATAAGTGAAGTGTAGGTGGATTCTTCCTTGGGTATTGCCTTTATTATTGGTTTATTCAATTATTTTCTTCACTCTCTGTCGCTTGCAGTAGTTAATAAGTTAGTTAATTTTAAATTAGAACAAACCCCTTATATTTTAGGCTAAATAATAGAAAGAAAGTTAATACTAGTACTTTTAGTCTTGTGGATACGATATTCTGAACTCACCATAACTATATTACCATTCGATAGGTGTGCTTGCCTTAGTCGTGATCGTAGTCTAGTTTAGTGGTTCATAAAATGATCATCAAGTTTTTGGCGTCGTTGCTGGGAACTAAGATATTAGGAATGCTTGATTTTTATTAATTTAGTCATTTTTATTTTATTGCATTTTATTTTTGTTTTAGTGTTATTTTTAATTAGTAACTTTCCTTTTTTTTTGCTTCTGGCAAGTCCTTGCAGTTTATGACTAGAAGAAACCCATCAGGACCTCTACATTTTGACAATGAAATTGAAAGCACGGCTTGTAGAAATCGTAGAGAAATAAGACGAAGTCTACAGTATATAGAGGAAGAGCACAAGGACGAAACCAATAAGACCGAGGAGATGGCTGAAAATCAGAATAATCTGCTACCTCCTGTGGTTGTCGCAAATCTTGTGAATTAGAATCCTGCTCCTCGTACTATGTACGACTATACTAAGCTTAATTTAGCGGGGCCTGAATCGAGTATTGTTAGACCTTCAATTGCTGCAAATAATTTTGAACTGAAACCTAGCACTATACAAATGATTCAACAGTTTGTTCAGTTTGATGGTTTGTAGGATGAAAACCCAAATACTCATTTGGCCAACTTCTTAAAGTTCTGTGATACTTTCAAAATAAATGGCGTTTCTGATGATGCCATTTGCCTTCGGTTATTTCCCTTTTCATTGAGGAATAAAGCTAAACAGTGGTTGAACTCATTACCACGAGGTTCCATCACTACTTGGGAACAAATGAACGAAAAGTTTTTACTAAAGTATTCTCTGTCGGCTAAAATGGAAAAGTTGAGGAATGATATCTTTTCTTTTGTGCAGATGGATTTAGAAACTCTTTACGATGCATGGGAGAGGTCTAAAGACTTATTAAGAAAGTGCCCTTACCATGGGTTACCTTTATGGCTACAGGTTCAAACTTTTTACAACGGTTTGAACCCCTTAACTAGGTAGTTGATCGATGCAGCTTCCAGCGGGACTCTAAATAACAAAACAACTAAGGAGGCTTATGAGTTCATTGAAGAGATGTCACTGAATAATTATCAATGGCAAGTCATGAGGACAAAGCCTAAAAAATCCGCTGGTGTTTTCAACCTCGACACGGTCACCATGTTATCAGACCAGGTAGAGCTCTTAAATAAAAAGATTGATGGTTTATGTATCCCTACGCAGGTACATCCAGTGATGCAGTGTGACACAAGTGGAGGAGGAATGAATAATCCATAATGCTTAGCTTACGACCCTAGCAATACGAACGAACAAGTCAATTATATGGGTAACAATTCTGGACCTCAAAATAACCCTTATAGTAATACTTACAATGCAAGTTGGAGGAACCATCCCAATTTCTCTTGGGGTGGTCAAGGCAATCAAAGACCACAAACCCCTCGAGGCTTTCAACCACCTTACTAGTAGGAAAAGAAGCTGAAACCATGAGGAGATGCTAACGAAATTCATCTCGGTGTCAGAAACACGTTTCTAAAACACTAAAACAGTGCTTAAAAATTAGCAAGCGTTGATTCAAGGGCTCAAGAATCAAATAGGTCAGCTTGCTAAGTTGATCTCTGAAAGACCACAAGGTAGCTTGCCTAGCAATACCGAGACTAACCGAAGAGAGCAACTCCATGCGATTACTATTCTAGATGAAGAAGGGTCAGTTGATTCCAAACCAGAACCAAGGCAAGAAGGCATGTTAAGTAAAGATAAGGTGGATAAAAGCTAGAATAAACAAAAACCGGTGAACAGAGAATATACACCTCACGTTCCATACCCTAATGCGACAAAGAAAGACTGCATAGATGAACAATTCGGTAAATTTCTTAAACTTTTGAAAAAGTTGCACATTAACTTACCGTTCATTGAAGCTCTTTCACTGATGCCCAACTCAGTAAAATTTTTAAAAGAGCTTCTGGCAAACAAACGCAAGTTAGATGATTCGTCACATGTGGAGTTAAATATAGTTTGCTTAGCGATTCTACAAAACAAACTACCTAACAAGTTGAAAGATCTAGGGAGTTTTACTATTCCCTGTTTAATTGGTAGTTTAAATATTGATAATTATTTAGCTGATTCAGGGGCAAGTATAAATGTCATGCCTTATAAAATGTTCAAATGACTAGGTCTTGGGAAACCTAAACAAACTAGGATGAGTATTCAACTGGTAGGCAAAACTATTAGATTTCCTAGGGGTATTGTTGAGGATGTACTCGTTAAGATTGATAAATTTATATTCCCAGTCGACTTTGCTGCTCTAGACATGGATGAGGATAGTGACTTACCTTTAATTCTAGGTTGGCCCTTTTTAGCAACTGCCAGAACTATCATAGATGTTGGTACAGGTGATCTAACGCTTTGTATAGGTGATGAAACAATAACTGTTTAGGCTCGTGATTCTCTTAAGACATCGAATGATAAAGGTAATATTCTAAATCCTGACAATAAGACTAATCAAGCGGTTCAACCCTCTTTGCAGAAAACACTTTTGAGAAGCATAAATGAGACACGTTCTAGTTTATGCACTAATAATGGTACCATCCATGAAACAGAATGCTACAGATAGATGAACTAGATGAATGTGGACTTATGGCAAGGAGGAGTAGAAACAACACCATGTTGAATTTAAGAATGAGTCAAATCACTTTAAGGTCAGGGATCAGGTATTGTTGGATAAAACGGACCCTCGAGTTGTCACTTCAAAGTCTAATGCAGACAGAGCAACTCCCTTCATGGTACTAACTGTTTTCCCCTATGATACAGTCGAGGTAACACTTACTAAATTCGAAACTTTTGAGGTAAATAGTACTCGAATCAAACATTATTTTGATAGAATTGATAGCAGGGATGAGGAGTCTCAACTCCTTAAACCACTGTGACCATGCGAAATTGAGGTAAGTCTAGGTTAGACTTTAAATAAGTGCTTCTCGGGAGGCAACCCGAGCACTAACACCACTAACTAATTTATTTTTATCTATTTTCCATGTTTAAATACAAGTTTTTGACCCACATGGCCTGGAAACATGGGCGTGGCCCAGGTCATGTGCTCTAACAGAGGTTAAATAGTGAGTTACATGGCTTGGGTCACGTGACCTGGACACATGGGCATGTCTTTGGCCGTGTAAAAATAGGGCTTAAATCACCAAAAATCGACAGACACGGGCTAAAAGAGGGCACATGGGCGTGCGACATTGCTATGTGACCCACATTGCCTGGACACACGGACGTGGCCTAGGCCGTGTGAAAACTGGAGCTAAATTTTCAAATTTTAAACAAGTCAGAGATCTATACGGGCAAGGCATACAGCCATGTGTTCGGGTACACGGACATGGGAGAAGCAAACAATGTAGCACACGGCCGTGCGAAACGGACGTGTGACCCACACGGCCTGGACACACGAGCGTGTCCAAGGCCGTGTGACGAACGGGCTATTAATTCCTCGATGAACACGGGCTGGAAGTCGAGTTACTCAGGCCTGTGACACGGCCGTGTGGCCCAGCACGGGCCGTTTCACGATCGTGTCCAATTTAAAACCCCCAAACCCCTTCCCCTACCCCTTCTTTCCCTTTCTTTCCCTTTTCCCCTCTTTTCTTCCATTTTCCTGTTTCCCTCCGAACCGCCACACCCACAACCATCCCACCACCATCACTGACCCCTGCGCCGTTCGTACCTCCAATCACCGGCCATCGGTTCTCCTTTCTCTTCCCTTTACTTCTATCTATTAATTTATTTCCTTATTTCTATTATTACTCTTAGTCTATTATTTTTTTCTCTTATTATTATTGTTTTCTTATTATTTATTTAGTCATTATTATGAGTTTATTTATTTACTGATTATGATTGTTTAATTTCTTGAATTTTCATTCTTCATATCTGGCCATGTGTTAACTTTCTTTCATATTTTATCCATTTCAGCAATTTTGCTCTTATTTGATGATATTTTCTTCTATCATTTAGTTAGTTAGATAGCTACTATTCTCATGATTATTTTTGTTATTTGTTGAATTATATTATTTCCATTAGAGTCTTGTTGCTAGGTTTTAGTTGACTTTTCTTGTTAATATGTTTCTTTCTAGTCTTCTTGCTCATTATTAGTACTCCCTAGGTTTCAGCATATTGTTTATTTGTTTGCTTATTGTCCTCATTCAATTATTATCATTATTATTATTATTTTCTATTTTTTCTATTGGTTTATTTATTTATTTTTGTTCGCTCTTTGGCAGGTACATTATGACGAACACTCGAGGTAAATCCAAAGTCGCCGTCTCTGCTTCAAAAAAGCGGAAGGGTCCTGGCGCGACTTCCTCGAGCGCCACTGCCGAGGTTCGTCACCTTACCTTCAATTCTCCATGGACCCACCTGAGGACTTATTCCAGCTCCTGCGCATGCGACCACTCGGTTTGGCCCGATGCATTGAATGGGCTGTTTGGAGTAGGTCGGACTAGCTAATGAGGCCCGCGCTTTCATTACTACGGCACCCTGGAACCATTTCTTTGACATCATCGAGCCCACATATATAGAGCTTACTTTGGAGTTTTGCTCGACATTTTACCTTCAGTGCGTGATGTCATCGCATGACGAGCACACTACCATTACATTTTGACTTCGTGGCTTGGTGTGACATATGAGCGTCCCTGAGTATGGCACAGTTTTGGGCATCTACACCGATGAGTTTATGGGTGCGAAAAACTTTCTTCACCTTCACCGTCACATATATTACTCACCTTCATGTTGTTGGACTGATCTCATAGCCAGTGTAACACCACAAGCCCGGCCTAGACGTTACGGCCGAATCCGGTGTGTCACATTACCTACCACTAACTAAGTTACCTAGTTTACTAAAGTTTGGGTGAGCTTTGCAAAAACCATTAATGATGTTTTAAGAGAAATGTTCCGATTCACTAGTGTGAGTCCTATCCATTATCGATTGTTAAGGGTTTAAAAAAACGTGAGTTTTGTTGTACTTTGAAAAAGTTTCATTTCGAAGACGTTTGGTTGTCGTGTCGGTTTGAAACAAGTAATTTTTTATAAATCCAGAGTTAACCAATTTCAAGGAATCAATTTAAGTGATGTGAATCTCAAGTCGAAAATGATATAAGTAATTTAAAAACCCAAAATAAAAATAATAGAGCGACCTTAGTACAAGTTTAACCAAAATAGAAATAATCAAAAATAAATGCGAAAATTAAAAAGGAAGCTACTTGAAACTTATTTAAAACCAGAAATTTAATCTTCGTGGCCACTCTGAATCCCGCCCAGCTCCAAGTCCACCAACTAGGGCTCACCTGCAAGGTTGGAAGAGAAAGGAGGTGAGTTTGGAAAACTCAGTGTAAATAGAAAACCCATCTAAAGCCCAAGTCTGCTCAAGCCCATTGGGCCTAAGCCCTATTCAGATAACTGCAGGTACTGGCGCAAAGCCCTTTTCAAAATACGCTAAACTGGGCCTTAGCCTCTTTTCAGATAACAGTATGGCCCGTAGGCCCATTCCAGAACAGAACAGACATATTAGTGTATGCAAGCCCAACCCAACCTATAACCAGCCGCTACACTCCACCCATACCAGCCCTCCACTCCATGTGGGGAGTAGCTCAACCCACCCAGCCCTACACGCCACAGTTGCAGCATAGCTGCTAAGATATCAATAACTTGAGGCAAAGCCTCCAGTATGTGGTCAAGCCACTTTCAGTACTTCCTCCATCAATAACCCAGTCCCATGCATCAGATAATAATAACATGGCATGCAGTAAATAGTAACAGTCAAACATGCATTCAGGTTAACCATAAACCCTAGGGGTATATCAGTAATTTTGCTCCTTGGAGTAAAACTGTAAACTTTTCACCTATAAAGGTATTTCAGTAATTTTATCAGTTTTAAGGGTTCTCATGAATATTACTGATCCTTACTAGCCCATTTGTCATCATGATAATTTATTTATCTCAATTTCACAATTTTAGCCATTGGGCCTAAAACCCCTAATGGGCCTACGGTGTCCATTAGTAATTTAAGCCCATTTAATTCAAGTTTTATGACCAGTTTACCGATTTAAGCAGTTTCGATTCTACAGTCTAACAGAACATACTTATTGCCTATTTTTTTATATTATAATTATTTTATTATTTACCCGTATGGGCCCAATTTTAGCCTATCGAGGCCCAATTACCGAAGTGCACGAAACTTCACACACGACTAACTTACCACTTGTGATTTCAGATCTAATGATTTCTAAACATCTTGTGAGCACTCGCACACTCACAAGCCCTCGAAATGCCAAAATTTCAGCATTTCAGCTTTTACCGAATTGAACTATGAGGGGGTGTTCGATACACACCTGTTTCGCAACAACTGCTACTGAGATCCCTTACGATGTCCTACAATTGATTACCACAATTCTTAGATTGCAACCCACAACAACCAATCTCAATATCCAGTAACCCATATTCGAACCATCCCTCTAAAGCCTTTAGAATCTTACCTTTTTGTCGAAAACCGATGACTAGATCTAAGTCTAGTTGTTCCAAAGATCCAAGCCTCCGATCAAACCTCTAGAAGACAGTAATCACCAAAAGAAATCGTCGGTTAAAGACCCTTAAAGCCATATGCCCAAATCGACAGCCTCCCTAGATTTTAGGGACTTCGGCTTTTCTAAATTGTAAAATAAGACTAGATCTGAGGTGATGAGCACTTACCACTTATTCCTCTTTGATTTCTACGCAGATCTGATGCAGATCTATCCTCTAAACGATAGTAGAACTCGAATCCAGGAGATCTGAAGTTTCGGCTATAAGTTCCTAAATCTATGGTATTTCGACTTTTTAAGTGATGAAGAAGATGACGATTTGAGGCTATAACTTTGAGGTAATGTTGCTGATAGATACTAAGGGTTTAGAGAAGATGAAAGTTGATCAAAAAGAACAAAAATAACTGAAGGATTTTGGCTTAAAGAAATCGGCACAAGAAGTGAGTTTTTGGGATTTCGGCTTTTATGGTAATCGGCTATGGAGGTTTTGTGGAGGATGGGACTGACAGAGGAGGTGAGTAAGGTGATCAGAAGGTTTTGGCTAGAAGAAAAAGGCAAAAAGGAAGAAAGAAAATAGAGGACAAAGAGAGGAAGAAGAAATCGGCACCAAGGAGAAGGGATTTGCGTTTTCGGCTTTTGTGAGAACTCAGAAAGGATGAATGACAGTGAAAGCTTTCAGGTGGCTAACCCTAATTCTCCAAGACAGAAAAAGGAAAGAACCTAACCCTAATATCAACTAAAAAAATCAGCCCAACCTCCCTAAGGCCCTTGCCGAAATTCACTTAAGTAATCACATGCCCGACACATGCCTAAAATTAAAAAGTAACAATATGCCTACCTTGCAACTTGAACCTTGGACTTTTAATTCCTTCCCAGAAGTCATTTCTTTAGGAATTTAGTGGCACCACCTTGCCACTTTACCAAGGCCTTATTTTTGTCGTAATTTACGAAGTTCTTCTTAAAAGCCCACTTAACCAAGTCTCCTATTCACTTAAAATCCAACCTTGATATTTTACCGTGTTTAACTTAGGCTTGGGCCTTCTAAAGGCCTACTAACACATTTAAACACAATTCCAATATTCAGAACACCAAAATTTCAAAATTTACCAAAAATCACAGAAACCCGGAAAATCCCAAAAATCTGGGCGCTACAACTCTACCCCCTTTAAAAAAATTTCGGCCTCGAAATTTACCTGATCCAAATAATTGAGGGTATTGTTGACGCATAGTCTCTTTTCAATCCCAAGTAGCCTCTTCCCTTCCATGGTTACGCCACAGTACTTTCACCAATGGAACCGACTTCCTTTTTAAAACTTTAACCTCTCGATCTAAAATTTGCACGGGTTCCTCCTCAAAGGTCAAATCAGTCTTTACTTCAATCTCCTCCACTGGCACAACATGTGAAGGATCCGATCGATATTGTCTCAACATGGACACATGAAAGACGTCATGGATTCTTTCCAACTCCGGTAGTAACTCTAACTGATATGCTGCTGGCCCTACCCGTTTAAGAACCTGATAAGGCCCTATAAACCACGGACTCAGTTTGCCTTTCTTGCCGAACCTCAAGATCTTCTTCCAAGGTGAAACCTTCAAGAAAACTATATCCCCAACAGCAAACTCAATCTCTTTACGCTTTAGATCTGCATATGACTTCTGTCTATCAGATGCCTCCTTTAATCGATCTCTTATCAACTTAACCTTACTTTCAGTATCTACCACTAATTCCAGTCCAAGCACTTGTCGTTCACCCAACTCTGTCCAACACGTAGGCGTACGACATCTTCGCCCATAAAGTGCCTCATATGGAGCCATCTGAATACTTGCTTGGTAGCTGTTGTTGTAAGCAAACTCTGCCAATGGCAAGTAGTCTTCCCAACTACCACGAAAATCGATGATACAACCTCTTAACATATCCTCCAAAACTTGAATAACCCTTTCCGACTGTCCATCTATCTGAGGGTGAAAAGCAGTACTGAAATCCAATTGTGTACCCAATGCCTCCTGCAACCTCTGCCAGAACCGAAATGTAAACCTAGGGTCTCGATCAGAAATAATCGACACTGGCACCCCATGCAGTCGCACTATCTCTGCCACATACAACTTGGCCAACTTTTGCAGTGAGTAATCAGTACGAATAGGTATGAAATGGGCAGATTTCGTTAACCTATCCACAATTACGCACACAGAATCTTTCTTGGTGGGTGTAAAAGGTAGCCCACTCACGAAGTCCATAGTTACTCTCTCCTACTTCCATAGTGGAATTTTCACCGGTTGTAGTAATCCAGAAGGCAATTGGTGTTCGACCTTAACTTGCTGGCACGTCAGACATTTCCCAACCAATTTAGTCACCTCTCATTTTTGTCTAGGCCACCAGTACACCTCTCCCAGGTCTCGATATAACTTATTTCCTCCAGGATGCATAGCACAAAGTCCACCATGAGCCTCTTTTAGAATTGACCGCCTCAATTCAGGGTCTTTCGGAATACAAACTCTTCCGCGAAAGCATAGAACTCCGTCAGTATTCAGTCCAAAATCCTCATTTTCACCATTCTTAACTTGCCGAAACCGAAGAACTAACAAATCATCTTTCAACTATTTTTCTTTAATCTGTTCAGTCCAAGTAGGCCTCACTTGCAATTCTGCCAACAGACTTCCATCGTCGAACAGACTTAAACGTGCAAACAAGGCTCTCAAATCAGCAACAACCCTTCGACTTAAAGCATCAGCCACCACATTAGCCTTACTTGGGTGGTACTCAATCGAACAGTCATAATCCTTAAACAACTCTATCCATCTTCGTTGCCTAAGGTTTAACTCCTTCTGAGTCAACAGATACTTTAGGCTCTTATGGTCTGTGTATATAATACACTTTTCTCCATATAAGTAATGTCTCTATATTTTCAATGCAAAGATCACTGCTGCTAGCTCTAAATCATGCGTAGGGTAGTTCGCTTCATGAGGCTTAAGCTGTTGCGAAGCATAAGCGACCACCTTACCTTCTTGCATTAGTACGCATCCTAACCCCACATGCGATGCATCGTTGTACATAGTGAAGTCCTTCCCAGACTCTGGTTGAATCAACATTGGCGCCTCAGTCAATACCTTTTTCAACTGGTCAAAAGCTTTCTGCTATTTTTTAGTTTAGACAAATGCTACTCCTTTCCTTAACAGTTTCGTCAATGGTGCAGCAACAGAGAAAATCCCTCTACAAACCTTCTGTAATAGCCTACCAGACCCAGAAAACTCTGAATTTCTGATACTGACTTTGGTGGTTTCCATTCCAAAACTGCCTCAATTTTCCAAGGATCCACTCTAATTCCTTCGGCAGAAACCACATAACCTAGAAAAGTCACTTCTCGCAACCAGAATTCACACTTACTAAACTTCGCATGAAGTTGCTTCTCTCTCAGCACTTGCAGCACAATACATAGATGCTCATCATGCTTCTCCTCAGTTTCCGAATATACCAGAATATCATTGATAAAAACGACCACGAATCGGTCCAAGTAAGGTTGAAATACTTGATTCATCAGATCCATGAAAGCTGCAGGTGCATTCGTCAACCCAAACGGCATAACTAGAAACTCGTAATGACCATATCGAGTTCTGAATGCTGTCTTATGAATATCCACTTCCTTTACCCTTAGTTGATGGTATCAGATCAAAGGTCAATCTTGGAAAATACCGAAGCTCCTCTAAGTTGGTCAAATAAATCGTCAATTCTAGGCAGTGGGTATTTGTTCTTTATCGTCAGTTTGTTCAACTGGTGTATATACGCATCGTCCCGTCCTTTTTCTTCACAAACAAGACCGGTGCTCCCCATGGAGACACACTCGGTCTAATGAACCCTCTATCTAAAAACTCTTAGATTTGAGCTTTCAGTTCCACTAACTCCTTTGGTGTCATCCTATAGGGTGTGATGGACACTGGAGCTGTTCCAGGCAGCAAATCGATTCCAAACTCGACTTCTCGATTCGGAGGTAATCCAGGAAGCTCTTCTGGGAAAACATCTCGGAATTCTCTAACAGTTCTGACTGTCTCCACAGTCAGATCCTCAGTTTCAGCTTGGCTTACAAAAGCCAAATATGCCTCGCATCCCTTACGCATTAGTTTCTCAACCCCCAAAGCCGATACTACATTGGACAACTAATCTCTTCGTTTTCCAATAATCATTACCTCTTCATCCTCGACAGCCCTTAACACCATCCTCTTAGCTGCACAATCCAGAGTTGCCCTATGCTTGGTCAACTAGTCAATCCCTAGGATCAAATCGAATTCTCTGAACGGTAACTCCATCAAGTCTCCATAGAAAATCCTACCTTGAGTCTCTAAAGGCACCTCCCTAAAGAGTTTCTCTACCTTAACCGAGTGACCTAAAGGACTTATCACAATTACCCCACACACAGTCTCCTCAAAGTGTACACCCAATGCCCTAGAAATGTCACATGCAACATACAAATGAGTTGACCCCACATCTATCAGAGTAGTATAAGGTACGCCAGAGATAAAAAAACGTACCAGTTATGACATCAGGTGCGTCACCCTCTTCGCGGCGATGAGCAGTATATACCAAAGCTGGCTGACGAGCCTCAGCATTAAAAGCACCCCTGCCAGATGCCCCACGTCCACGGCCATTGCCACCGCCACCTTGTCCACGACCTCTCGGCGGCGACGGTCCACCTTGCGCTGGTTGCACAGGTTGCACATCCCCTTGTTCAGCCACTTGAGTCAGGGCTGGCCTCCTAGGACAATCCCTGATCCTATGTTCCTTTGACCCACAATGAAGACAAGCCCCAATACGCTTCCAGCATTCCCCCAGATGCATTCTGCCACAATCTTCACAAGCTTGTGGTCTAACTGTGTTCACCAGAACTACTTGAACTGGTTCCTCCATCCTAGCTCTATTAACATTTCAGTTTGCAGCACCAGCTGGTCTAGCATCCCTCCTGAATCAGTTTCGAACCCTATCGCGATTCTTCTGTTCGGCTTGCTTCACCTCTTCGGCTATCTTAGCCTTCTCTACCAGTGCAGCAAAATCGTGCTCTTTCTGCAGAGTATCAGCACTCTTAACTCATCCCTGAGGCCATCCTCAAAATGAACACTGCGCTCATATTCGGTGGAGACGATGCCACTAGCGTATCGGCTCAATCGCAGAAACTCTGCCTCATATTCAGCAACGGTCTTACTACCCTGGGTCAGATTCAGGAATTCCTTTCTTCATGCATAAAAATAGCTAGCTCCAATATATTTCGCCTTGAAGGACTGCTTGAACAACTCCCATGTTACCCTCTCTGCTGGGGTACCCTCTCTCACAGTGATCCACCACTAATACGCCTCATCCCGTAGTAACGACACCGCTCCTTCTAACTTCTGCTCCACTGAACAGTCCAGGTCATCCATAATTCGCTCCGTGGCTTCCAGCCAGTACTAAGCTACATTTGGGGCTACTCCAGATACACCCCTAAAAACCTCCGTTCTGTTGCCCCGGAGTCGCTCAGAAATAGACCCCCTATTCATGGGCCTGACATTAGCTCCGGCCACCATTTCCAAAACTCTCAACATGGCCTGGGATAGAGCGTCGTCCCCTGCGGCCCGATCATACGGCCCATTATCATCCATCGGTGGTGGTTGTGCCTCACCAGCTGGCATGTGTTCAGAAGACAAAGATCCAGCTTGAGTACTACCTCGGCCTCGACCACGGCCTCTTCCCCGAGTAGCTCTTGTACTCATATCGATTTATCTGATTACGAATTTTATGACATTATTTTACTGTTTCAATTGTTTATTACAAAATATCTTATGAATAGATAAAGTTTCAGAGTTGTTCTTGCACAATCGCAGTTTAGCTACTGTCTCAGTTTCCTAGGGCCTAGTTTACCCTACAGTCTCAATTTGTAGCCTTAATACTACCTTATCTATAGTACTATATCTAAGGCTCAGTACTATCTACAGTATTATTTTTAGTACTATATATATAGAGCAGAAAGATACTTACAGACTTGGTGCCGGGGATTCAGTGTGCCACCTTATCAGATTTCAGACAAACGCAAAAGATTTAGGCCTTTTTAAAATCCATTTGATTTAAAAAAAAAGTTTGAAAATTTATCTCCTTTAACCAGAAAATTTATTTTCAGAAGTCGATTTTTTCCAAAAATACCCTCTTTGGGCTTAAAGTTTTGAAAACCTTTTTGGACCCGATCTGCAGCCCAGTTATTGCAACCGGGCTTTGATACCACTAAATGTAACACTACAAACTTGGCCTAGACGTTATGGTCGAATCCGGTGTGTCACATTACCTACCACTAACCAAGTTACCTAGTTTACTAAAGTTTGGGTGAGCTTTGCAAAAACCATTAATGAAGTTTTAAGAGAAATGTTTCGATTCACTAGTGTGAGTCCTATCCATTATTGATTGTTAAGGGTTTAGAAAAACGTGAGTTTTGTTGTACTTTGAAAAAGTTTCGTTTCGAAGACGTTTGGTTGTCGTATTGGTTTGAAACAAGTAATTTTTTATAAACCCAGAGTTAACCAATTTCAAGGAATCAATTTAAGTGATGTGAATCTCAAGTCGAAAACGATTTAAGTAATTTAAAAACCCAAAATAAAAATAATAGAGCGGCCTTATTACAACTTTAACCAAAATAGAAATAATCAAAAATAAATGCGAAAATTAAAAAGGAAGCTACTTGAAACTTATTTAAAACTAGAAATTTAATCTTCGTGCCCACTCTGAATCCCGCCCAGCTCCAAGTCCACCAACTAGGGTTCACCTGCAAGGTTGGAAGAGAAAGGGGGCGAGTTTGAAAAACTTAGTGTATATGGAAAACCCATCCAAAGCCAAGTCAGCTGAAGCCCATTGGGCCTAAGCCCTATTTAGATAATCATGGTATCGGGTCAAGCCCTTTTCAAAATACGCTAAACGGGCCTTAGCCCTTTTCAGATCTTGATATGGCCCGTAGGCCCATTCCGAAGCAAACGAGACATATTCGTGTATGCAAGCCCAACCCGACCTATAACCACCGCTACACTCCACCGTACCACCCTCCACTCCATGTGGGAATAGCTCAACCACCCGACCCTACACTCCACAGATAAAAGCATAGTTGCTCAGATATCGATAAGTTGAGGCAAAGCCTCCGAGACGTGGTCAAGCCACTTTCGAGTACTTCCTCCATCAATAACCCAATCCCATGCATCGATAATAATAACATGGCATGCAGTAAATAGTGTGATCAAACATGCATTCAGGTCAACCCTAAACCCTAGGGGTATATTAGTAATTTTTCTCCTTGGAGTAAAACTATAAACTTTTCACCTATAAAGGTATTTCAGTAATTTTATCAGTTTTAAGGGTTCTCATGAATGTTACGGTCCTTACTAGCCCATTTTTCGTCGCAGTAATTTATTTATCTCAATTTCACAATTTTAGCCATTAGGCCCTAAAACCTCTAATGGGCCCTACAGTGTCCATTAGCAATTTAAGCCCATTTAATTCAAGTTTTATGACCAGTTTACCGGTTTAAGCAGTTTCGATTCTACAGTCTAACAGAACATACTTATTGCCTTTTTTTATATTATAATTATTTTTATTATTTACCCGTATGGGCCCAGTTTTAGCCTATCGAGGCCCAATTACCGAAGTGCATGAAACTTCACACACGACTAACTTACCACTTGCGATTTTAGATCTAATGATTTCTAAATGTCTTTTGAGCACTCGTACACTCACAAGCCCACGAAATGCCAGAATTTTGGCATTTCGGCTTTTGCCGAATTGAACTATGAGGGGGTGTTCGATACACACCTGTTTCACGACGACTGCTACTGAGATCCCTTACGATGTCCTCCAATTGATTACCACAATTCTTAGATTGCAACCCACAACAACCAATCTCAATATCCAGCAACCCATATTCGAACCATGCCCTTAAAGCCTAAAGAATCTTACCTTTTTGCCGAAAACTGATGACTAGATCTAAGTCTAGTTGTTCCAAAGATCCAAGCCTCCGATCAAACCTCTAGAAGACAGTAATCACCAAAAGAAATTGTCGGTTAAAGACCCTTAAAGCCCTATGCCCAAATCGACAGCCTCTCTAGATTTTAGGGACTTCGGCTTTTCTAAATTGTAAAATAAGACTAGATCTGAGGTGATAAGCACTTACCACTTATTCCTCTTTGATTTCTACGTAGATCTGATGCAGATCTATCCTCTAAATGATAGTAGAACTCGAATTCAAGAGATCTGAAGTTTCGGCTATAAGTCCCTAAATCTATGGTATTTTGGCTTTTTAAGTGATGAAGAAGATGACGATTTGAGGCTATAACTTTGAGGTAATGTTGTCGATAGATACTAAGGGTTTAGAGAAGATGACAGTTGATCAAAAAGAACAAAAATAACTAAAGGATTTTGGCTTAGAGAAATCGGCACAAGAAGTGAGTTTTCGGGATTTCGGCTTTTATGGCAATCAGCTATGGAGGTTTTGTGGAGGATGGGATTGACAGAGGGGGTGAGTAAGGTGATCAGAAGGTTTCAGCTAGAAGAAAAAAGCAAAAAGGAAGAAAGAAAATGGAGGAAGAAAAAATCGGCACCAAGGAGAAGGAATTTACGTTTTCGGCTTTTGTGAGAACTCAGAAAGGATGAATGACAGTGAAAGCTTTCAGGTGGCTAACCCTAATTCTCCAAGACAGAAAAAGAAAATAACCTAACCCTAATATCAACTAAAACAATGGGCTCAACCTCCCTAAGGCCCTTGCAAAAATTCACTTAAGTGATCACATGACCGGCACATGCCTAAAATTAAAAAGTAACAATATGCCTACCTTACAACTTGAACCTTGGACTTTTAATTCCTTCCCAGACGCCATTTTTGTAGGAACTTAGTGGCGCCACCTTGCCACTTTACCAAGGCCTTATTTGTGTCGTAATTTACGAAGTTCTTCTTAAAAGCCCACTTAACCAAGTCTCCTATTCACTTAAAATCCAACCTTGATATTTTACCGTATTTAACTTGGGCTTGGGCCTTCAAAAGGCCTACTAACACATTTAAACACAATTCCAATATTCAGAACACCAAAATTTCAAAATTTACCAAAAGTCACAGAAACCCAAAAAATCTCGAAAATCAAGGCGTTACAGCCAGTCAGATCCCGTATGATGCGAGTCACTCTAAGGTGACATCTCTTTCTCTGGCTCTACGATACATTCACACCTTATTAGCTCACACTTTGACTGGTAGGAGAGAGAGCACAGGAGTTGTAAGCACTACTGATGCGTACTATCTTTGGAGCATGGCAACTGGCCACATATTTAACTTCGCTTATTTCATTGCTCTCACCTTTCGCCATTAGACAAATCACCACAGGAAGGGTCCCATCTATCTAGGCCCTTACGTGACTCGCCTCGCTCAACACTTCGATTTACTCGACACACCAGAGCAGTCCTCGACACTTACCCTAGTCGATCAGATGTCCCCTCAGGGCATCTCGAGCATGATCCACATAAGGATGATCGAGCGACGACGTGGAGTGGACCCCCCTCAGTACAGACTAGTCCAGTCTGACATTCAGCATGACCTAGAGGACTTCACTGATGATGTTCCTCCCTATCACGAGGACCCACCATAGCCTCTACCATCGAGTCACCGACATACTTCCTCTGCTGCTAGCTCCCTATGTGTATCCTCCGAGGAGTTCACTAGTTTCCATCAATACTGTGCTCAGAGGTTCGAAAGTATTGATGCGACTTTACAGCAGATCTATCAGTATCTTGATGTCGCTCCTCAAGTGCCAGCGACTCGTGACACTGATCAGTTTGATGATGAGGATCATTGAGTCCGATTATTTTTATGTTTATGTTTATTTTTATTTTTATCTTTTATTTTATTTTTATTTTGAGTTTTATTTTTCTATTTTGAACTTTATATTAATTATTATGGTTTCTAATCAAGTAACCCTCTTAATATTCTTCAGTATTGTGTTTATTTTCTTGTCAATTGCTCAAAATTTTGCACTCTCTCCACATTTATCTAGAATTCTGCTTTTACTATTTTGGGAAATTCATCCGCCATTCAAGGCAGTTTCAATTATCTCCCTATCTTATGATATTTTATTTCTCTTATGATTTATATCTATTTGTACATTGAGGACAATGTACATCTTAAGTGTGGGAGGTTATTTATATAGTTATTTGAAAATCCCTGAAATATACCTTGTGCTTAAGTAATTTTCTCATATTACTGTTAGAATGAATTTTTCTTCGATTTATGATTCTTATTAACATGTTCAGATTAAATTCATAGATACTTGTGCATTGATGGTTTAAACTTTAAGACACTAGAGAATCAAGCATGATAAGTCTATTTTCAGAATTAAAATTTTTAGGATGTTTCCCTAAATTGAGGTATTACCTTGAAGTTTGAAAATTTGCAAGATTGACATCAAAAGCCATAATTTTTGTGAGATTTTGAGCTTGTAGAGCATACATTTTTTTCATGCTCACTTTATTATTGGTTATGAGTGTGTTAATATTGAATTGTTATTCTAGAACTTGCTTCGATTATACATGTCAAGACCACACCTTTGATTTGATATACTGAGATGATAAAGGCACCTAGGTTTTAACTCACTTACCCCACAAAAAGGTTACCTACACAAATTAACCCTTAGTGAACCCCTTTGAGCCTAACAAACCGTTTCTTAATTTATCCTTAATATTAAACCATACAACATATTTTTTTATTCGTTGAGAATTTTTCCTATTTTATTGACTCTCTTTTTTTCAAGATTTGATTTGGTTAAATGCCTAAGTATGTTCTTTTATTTTAGTTGTATCATTTTATCTTATTATTCATTCATTCATTCAAAAAAAGAAAAAGAAAAAAAATATACATACATGTTGATTATTATTAGTTCTTTGTCTGCAGCTTAAGTAGTTAATTTCATATTCTGAGAAGAAGCTCATGTTCATTTTTAATAAATTCGATTCATGTAATTATTTAGTGTTAGTTTATTTTTCTGGTTAGGAATTTTATCAATTGGATCTCGATTCTAACCTTATTTTTAAGCCTTTATCCACACCTCTAACCCAAGCCCCGTTACAACCCTTTAAAGACTTTTTGATTTGTATATCATATCATTTACAGTGGTGGAGATTTGATTTTCATGCAAGCTTATGGTAATAATTTTTCATGTTTGATTCTTGAGTGCTTAATTTTTTAACCTTAAACACTTTGAGTGATTTGAGTGGATCTTTAGTGAGGATGTCAATTATTGTTGATTTTTGAATTAAAGGTAATTATTTAGATAAGGGGGAATACCTGTGTTTTCATGCTTTAAAAATGATAGACTTTGATTACTTGTGCATTTAGTGTTCTTTTAGTTGAATTATCAATGTATGATTATTTGTGAAATTATAATAAAACATTATTGATGAGAATTATGAATTGAGAGAGTTAAATTTTAATTGTGAGTTAAGGATTTTGCTTGAGGACAAGCAAACGTTTAAGTGTGGGGATAATTGATAAACCATAAAACACATTCTAATCCCATACTTAGCATGATTTATCATATAATTTAGTGAATTAGATGCTCTTAATCCTTTAATTTCATGTTTTTTTACTTAAGAGAGCATAGGGGAACAAAAGGAGTAGAAAATAGGCAAAAAATAGATAAAACAGGCTGATTGAAAGATCCATACGGCCAAGAAGAATTCCACATGGGCTGAGCACACACCCGTGTGATCCACATGGGCTGGCCACACACCTATGTGGCATCCCGTGTCAATATCGCTCTCGGTTTTCTAAATACGCGAAAAAAGCCAATTTTTAGTGTTTCTGAGCAATCTAAAGTCTACAAATACATACCAGAAGAAGACCTAAGGGGACACACAAAACAGAAAGTAGAAATTACTCGAAGAAAGCCGTTGGAATCATCTCAGAAGTAGATCCACGTCAAGATTGAATATCTCTATTCAAATTTCTCTCGAAGTTTATTTGGGTTTTTCATGTCTTGTTGTTTTTCTAATTTGAGATGTCTTCCTTTTATATTACAAATTAAATTCCCTAGATACCTAGGGAAGATGAAACCTAAGATGGATCTTATTATTTAATATTCTGAATTTAATGATAAATACTTGTTCTTGTTCTTAATTATGTGTTATTAATTCTTGCTTTAATATTTTTAGGATATTATTCCAAGTTCGATGTGCTTATTAAGTGGAGCAAAAGTCTTTGTTTAAGAGTAGATCTCACATAATTAAGCAGAGTTGCATGCAACCCTAGAAATAGGGCGACATATATCTATCGGATTAGAGTCAAATCTAATAAGGGAATCCATAGATCGAGTTAATGTGACGATAGGGGTTTTAATTAGAAAGAGATTTTGATTAATCAACCTAGAGTGAGTTGTTATATTAACATAAATTAGGGATTTCTACGGATCAAGACAAGTGAATAAATTGTTTGATTCAGATTCAGAATAATAAGTGAAGTCTAGGTGGATCCTTCCTTGGGTATTGCCTTTATAATTGGTTTATTCGATTATTTTCTTCACTCTCTATCGCGTGCAGTAGTTAATTAGTTAGTTAATTTTAAATTAGAACAAACCCCTTATATTTTAGGCTAAATAATAGAAAGATAGTTAATACTAGTACTTTTAGTCCTTGTGGATATGATATTCTGGACTCACCATAACTATATTACCATTCAATAGGTGCGCTTGCCTTAGTCGTGATCATAGTCTAGCTTAGTGGTTCATAAAACGATCATCATAGGCCAAACAGGCCGGAGTGTTCACAATGTGGTAGAAGTCATTTCGGTGAATGCCGAGTGAATGAAAGAGGTTGCTTCAAATGTGGATCTTTGGACCACTTCATTCGAGACTGCCCTAAATTAGATGAGAAAGAGAAGAAGCAAGACGTGAGGGCGAGTAGTGCTCCTACTAGGGGTAGACCAAAAACGAACCCGGGCAGTAAGGCTAGTAGTAGAGGTGCCCCTAGAGATTTAGCTGTGAGGTCCAAGTGCCGTGCGCCTGCAAGGACTTCTGTCATTCACACTCGCGAAGAGGCATCTTCACCAGATGTGATTACTGGTACTTTTTCTCTTCACGATATCTCTGTTATTACTTTGATTGATCCGGGGTCTACTCATTCCTATGTATGTATGAAATTAGTACCCCGTATGAATATGTTTGTTAAGTCCACTGAATTTGTAATAAAAGTGTCAAACTCATTAGGCATACATGCGATAGTTGATAAAGCGTGTAGAGATTTTCCTTTGATGATTAGAGGTTATTGTTTTCTGGCTAACCTCATACTACTACCATTTGATGAATTTGACCTAATTCTTGGCATGGATTGGTTAACTGCTCATAATGTGATAGTGAATTGTGCTAGCAAGTTCATTGAAATGAAATGTGAGAATGGGGATATTCTTCGAGTTGAATCAGGTGAACTGGATAACTCACCAGTACTGATTTCGTCTTTGATTGCCGAGAAATATTTAAGAAAAGGGTATGAGTCCTACCTAGCATTTGTGTTGAACACTAAAGAGTCAGAGGTGAAAATTGAGACAGTGCCGGTGGTATGTGAGTATCTGGATGTGTTTCCGAAAGGGTTGCCCAAATTACCTCCAACCAGAGAAATTGAGTTTCGCATCGAGTTAGTCCTTGGTGCAACACCTATCTCGATTGCTCCGTATAGAATGGCTCCAACAGAGTTAAAGGAGTTCAAGGCTCAGTTACAAAATTTAACGGATAAGGGTTTTGTAAGACCGAGTTATTCACCGTGGGGTGCTCCGCGATGAGATTGTGCATAGACTATCGACAGCTCAACAAGGTAACCATGAAGAACAAGTATCCCTTGCCAACGATCGATGATCTATTCGATCTGTTGAGAGGAGCCACCGTGTTTTCTAAGATAGACTTAAGGTCAAGCTACTATCAGCTAAGGGTTAAAGAGCAAGGTGTACCGAAAATCGTGTTTAGGACGAGGTATAGGCACTATGAGTTTCTTGTTATGCCCTTTGGTTTAACAAATGATCCTGCGGTGTTTATAGATTTGATGAACCGCATTTTTTGGCCATATTTGGATAAGTTACTCGCGTGATGAGAATGATCATGCGGAGCATCTGAGAACAGTTTTACAAACCTTGAGAGATAAGCAGTTGTTTTCCAAGTTTAGTAAGAGTGAATTTTGGCTTAAGGAGGTCAGATTCTTAGGACACATTGTGTCAGGAGATGGAATTAGAGTTGACTCGAATAAGATCTCGGCTATTGTTGAGTGGAAATCGCTGAGGAATGTGACAGAGGTTCGAAGCTTTCTGGGTTTAGCTGGGTACTACAGAAGATTCATGAATGAATTCTTTCTGATAGCTACTCTGATGACAAGATTGTTACAAAAGGATGTCAAGTTCGAATGGACAGAGAAGTGCCAGCAGAGTTTTGAGAAATTAAAGGCTTTGTTGACTGAGGCCCCAGTTTTAGTGTAACTAGAATCGGGGAAAGAATTTGTCGTATATAGCAACACCTCCCTAAATGGATTAGGGTGCGTGCTCATGCAAAAAGGCAAAGTGATTGCATATGCCTCGAGACAACTTAAGCTGCATGAGAGAAATTACCTGTCCCATGATTTGGAGCTAGCAGCGATAGTATTCGCATTAAAGATTTGGAGACACCATTTGTATGGTGAGAGATGCCGGATATTCACCAACCATAAAAGTCTAAAATATTTGATGTCTTAGAAAGAGCTGAATTTACGGCAAAGGAGATGGTTGGAGTTAAAAAAAGATTATTAGTTGATAATAGACTATCACCAGGAAAGGCAAATGTAGTCGCTGACGCTTTGAGTATAAAGTCATTATTTTCCCTGAGGGCTATGAATGCTCAGTTCATCATGACTAGTGATGGTTCGGCACTGGCAGAGTTGAGAGCTAGACCAATGTTCCAGCAAGAGATTTGTGAAGCTGAAAAAGTGATAAGGAATTGCAAGCTAAGATGACTTAGTGTGAAATGGGAAATGAATCAGAGTTTAGTATTAGTACCGACGGTTGTGTGATGTTCCAAAATAGGATTTGTGTACCCAAGGACAGTGAGCATATTAAGAGGATTTTACGGAAGGCGTATAGGAGATGTTTGTCTATCCATTCGGGTAGTGTGAAAATGTATAACGACTTAAAGAAAATGTATTGGTGGTGGGGAATGAAAAGAGACATTTTAGAGTTTGTCTCTAAGTGTCTAGTGTGTCAACAAGTGAAGGCTGAACATCAAGTACCTTTGGATCTACTTCAGCCTATCACAATCCCTGAGTAGAAGTAGGATCGGATTACTACGGATTTTGTTACGAGTTTGCCGGTAACCTCGAAGAAAAAGGATATTGTTTGGGTTGTTGTGGATAGGTTAACAAAGTCGACACATTTTATACCAGTGCGTACCGACTACTCCCTTGAGAAATTGGCTGATTTGTATGTTTCAGAGATAGTGAGGCTTTACAGGGTACCCTTATCGATTATCTTGGATAGGGATCCAAGGTTTACCTCAAGGTTTGGGAAGAAGTTGCAAGAGGCATTGGGAACATAACTGAATTTTAGTAAAGCATTTCACCCGCAAAACGACGGTCAATCGGAGAGAGTCATTCAGATCTTAGAAGACACGTTGCGATGTTGAGTTCTCGAGTTCCAAGGCAGCTGGGAAAAGTATTTGTCGCTAGTTGAATTCGCCTATAACAACAGTTATCAGTCAAGTTTGAAAATGGCACCTTATAGGCTTTCTATGGGCGTAAGTGTCGAACACCCTTGTATTGGACCGAGTTGAGAGAGAATCAAATACACGTGGTTTACTTAGTTAAAGAGACCGAAGAAAAAGTTAAGGTGATTCGCGACTGTTTGAAGACCGCCTCAATAGACAAAAATCCTACGCGGATTTGAAACGGAAAGAGATCGAGTTTCAAGTTGGGGATAAAGTGTATTTGAAAGTATCTCCATGGAGAAAGGTTCTCCGATTCAGAAAAAAAGGCAAGTTGAGTCCTCGTTTCATAAGACCTTATGAGGTTACCGAGAGAGTGGGGCATGTGGTCTATCGATTTGGCTTTGCCGTTAGAGTTAGAAAAGATTCACGATGTGTTTCATGTGACCATGTTACGTCGATATAGATCGAACCCTTAGCATGTGATTGCGAAAACAAAGGTCAAAATCCATCCGGACATGACTTATGGTGAATAGCCGGTCAAGGTTTTGGCTCGAGAAGTCCAACAGTTGAGGAATAAAAGTATAGCACTCGTGAAAGTTTTGTGGCATAGACATGGAGTCGAGGAAGCCACGTGGGAACTCGAGGAGACCGTGAGAGACCAGTACCCGAACTTATTCACCAGTAAGATTTTTGGGGATGAAAATCCCTAAGGGGGAGAATTGTAACAGCCCGATTTTGGGCTTAGTCAGAAAAGTGGTTCGACACCACCAATCCGAAGTCAGAGAAAGTATTTTATTATTATTTTAGAGTTATGGCATGTTTATATTAGTGCATGAAAACTTTGGTGAAGTAATTTTAGCATTTGTGAGCTTAATCACGAAAAAGGACTAAATTGCATGTAACGCCCCAAATTTTGGGCCTAAAAGAAATGGGCTTCGTGTATCGAAGGAATTGGAATTTAGTTGTGCAAGTGAATGACACAAATAAATGTCTGCTTCAGTGGTTAAGTGTTCTGGGAAGTGCCTGAGAAGTCTTGGGTTCAAGCCTTGGCTCCTGCAAAATTTTGGTTTTTAAGGGATGAACCATGACTCTGGCATGTAGGCTTTATAGATAATTGTGGATAATTTATGACACAAAAAGAGCCTGTGGTAGAGTGGCAAGGTGGCGTGTTCTGTAATTGTGAGGTTTAAAGTTCAAGTCTTGGGATGCGCAATGGAGTATTTATTTTGCTGTTTGAGCTGTGTAGGAGGTGGAGTTAGACTGAGACTCTGAGGTTGAATTGTTCATGAAAGTATGAATAGATTTTGAATGGGAGGTTGGAGTGATTTATGGAGTGTATCATGGAGAGATATTAGGAGAAAATCAAGGAGTGATTTATGGAGAGATTTAAGGAGGAAAATATGGGATTTTATGTGGGTTATTGTTATCTTGTGTTCAAAGAATTCGGTTCCCATTCTTTTCCCAAAAAAATTATAGATGATAGTTTTCCTCTGCTTTTCAGGTCTGCCATTTTGTTCTTTGTCGATTTTTGCTAAATGGTTCTTTGCGATTTCTTTTGGTTCCCTTTTTGTTCTGTTCTTTCCTATGGCAACATTTGCACCCTCCTCCTCCTTTGTTGATTTTTCATTGTCTTCTTTTGTTTCTGCCAACTGCCTGTTGAACTTTCTTTTTCTTTCTTCTTACAGTTTTGGATTTTCCTTATAAGCCATTCCTTCTTTAATCCTTGGTTTTCATTGTCGTAACTTGCCACCTTTGTTTTGGGTTTTTGCGTTATTGGTAAGTGATGCAACTGTGAAGTATTCTTTTCCTTTATGGATTTTTGGTGAATCGATCGACTGTTCTATTTGCGAGGTTAGCGTTGGAGTAGTGCGACTCTACTGTTACACGGTTGGTAGGAAAGTGGCTATATTTTGGTGGTGTTAAAGGAAAGTTTTTCTTTTTCTCTTGGATATGAAATGTGAATTGATGTTGGTATTGGGTCTTTACAGAATTGTCCGCGGCGAATTGTGGAGTAGTGAATTATCTTGTTCGGATATGCAGGTCTCAGAGTGCTCGATAGTGTTTTACAGCAAATCGCATCAAGTGTGTAATAGTATCGTATTTGATAATCGGTCAAAAGTCGAAAGAGTGTGTGAATCCACACACATTGATTTGACCATAGGTCGGTAAATGCCAAAATGCCGAAATACCAAAAAGCCGAAAAGTCGAAAGGAGGGGCTTAGAGCATGCGATCGCACACACGGTAAACCGAGCTCACGAAACGTGGGTGCACGGTAGAAAAGGCCGCCATGAATGAATTCATGGGCTTAGTCCATAATGGGCCGAATGGGCCCGATGGGCCCGTGGACCCGCTTGTGTAAATTTGACTGTTAGGTGAAAAATAGTGAGGCTTGTCATGTCGCACACATGGCATAGGCCATTCTGGGTCTCAATGGGCTGAAGTGGGTCGCGTGGGCCCAATGGGCTCGTCGGTCCTGCACGGATAAAATCCTCGATAAGTGACAAACTTTGTACTGGGCTGTGTAGTATGCATAGCCATAGCTAATCCTGGGCTAATTGGGTCGCACAAGCGTGTGGGCCCATTTGGGCCGAATAATGGGCCTTGGGCGCATTTTCACCAATAGGACTGTTAGGGTTGTAAAAGTCGCTCGGGGCGACTGTAAACCTTCGGATGGGCCGATAAGCATGTTTAGGCCAAACTGTTTAGATTACCGAAATATCCATGTAGGGTAAAATGACTGTTTTGCCCTTGTGGGTAAATGACTGACTTGGACTATGAATTTTACTGATTTGACTGTGATCGTATGACTGTGTTCTAACTGAATTGACGGTGATTGTACGACTGATATGCTTTTAATATATGTTTAAATGATTGTTACTGAGCATGGCCATTTTGCATACACATGAGATGATTGAGCATGACATACACGACATATTGCATGGGGTTGGGACATTGATACGGAGGAAGTTTTGATAGGATCGCACGGGTCGCATGAGATGACTGTGGATCTAATATTGATCTGTTAAGGTCGCACGGGTCGCATGAGACGACTGTGGTCCGATGAACGGCTTAATGTTGCTTAATCTGATTATGGCTCTGTGCCAACCTAAATATGGCTCTGTGCTATGTTGATTATGGCTTTGTGCAAACCATATTTACCAGTGGCTATGTGCCCATCGTATTTATCGATGACTCTATATCGATCATATTCACCCATGGCTGTGTGCTGATTATATTACCGTCGCTGATGGCTATGTGCTGAACTTATTACAGTTACCGATGGCTTTGTGCCAAATATAATACCGCTATTGAAGGCTTAAAGTCGTATATGTACTAGCAGTTTTGTTGCGATTTCAGTTAATGCTGCAACTGATGCTAACATTATAAGTGTAGAGATGGCGTGGGTGAGTTATTCCCCACAGGTAGTGCAGGGTTAGACGGAGGCAAGTGTAGGGTTGGATGGGATAGCATGCATCCATTCATTCACACATTCTGTTTTGTTACTGAGATGTGCTAGGCCCAATTGATTCTGTTATGGGCTGTGACCCAAATGATAATGTAGTGGGCTTTCGCCCACTTATGCTCTGAACTGGACAGTACTGTTACTATTAAAGGGCTCTGGCCCAGACTGTTTTTGTTTCTGTATATTGACTGTTACTCTGGTAAGGGGATTACACGTTGAGTTTTCGTAAACTCACCCTTTAACTGTACAGGTAGTCTCCAGTGTTAGGCAGATCGGTGCTGCGAGGGACTCGAAGATAACCACATGACTGCTCCTACTACTACGTTAAATTGCTTACTCGTATTTTTTATTTTTGATTTTTGGTTTTAAAAAGACCATTTGTGGGATTGACTTTTAATTGGGCTTTTGATTACTCACTTTAAACTGCTAGTCTAGAAAAATACGAGTTTTCAAACTAATTACTGCTTCCAAAAACATATGTTTTAAACTTCTTTAATTTAAATTAGCTTTCGCAACTGTAAGAGATTTTCAACGAAATTAATAATGTTTTTTAAAAGTGATTAACTTTCCTATGAACCACATTTTGAAATTAAATGAATACAAACTGAGACTTTACATAAGTTTTATATAGTAAGAAGGGTTTTTCAGTGAAATCGCGGTTTCAAAAAACACTTTAATGTGATACCGCTAGATTCGGCCATAACGTCTAGGTCGATTTGGGGTGTTACATCGCATAAAGTGCAAAAGTCATATTTAGATGGCTAAAAGTGTCAAATAGTCATGGAACATTAAATTAGCAGTCTTTATTGAGCAAATAGACTAATATTATATTAGTTGCTGGACATAGAGCCTTAAATTAAGGGATGGTCAAATGTTAGGTGACAAAAAGGATAAAATAATAATCATAAACCTAAAGCTAGCTATCATCTTTCTCAATACCCTCTCTTCACCACCGAAAATATCAGCCATTATAGAGTTCTTGGAGCTTCCAAATTTTAGCAACTTAAAACCTTGGTAAGTAAATGATTCTGGGGGCTTTTCTTGAATATTTTTGTACTTTTGAAGTCCTTGTAGCATGAGCTTTCTAACAAAGGGACTATTTTGCAAAATGGTTGAAAGTCTAGAGTTTTTCCATGATAGTAGACATGTTGATTTCTAAAATTTTACGAAAGAATATGAGTTATGGTTGTGAAATAAATAACTTTTATGAAGGAATTTTCATGGAAGCCCTAACTAGGGACCATTTTGCATAAGTTGAAAAATTAGATAGTAAATGTGAGAAATAATGGAAATTTTGGGTTGCTATAAAAGTAAAAGGGGTTCGACTAGGCTTAAGATATGAAAAAATTTGATAAAAATTGATTTTTGGATCTAAGGGTAAAATGGTCATTTTGCAAAAGTATAGGGGCAAAATGGTCATTTTTCCCAATTATAAATTTTTGAGTACCTAGATCATTAAAATGATTAAATTTGTGAATTTTTATCGTTTTAGATTAAGAGTTGCAAAATTTGGGCCTAGACCGGGGGAAAACAAAGTAAGTGGACTAAGCCGAACGAGTAGTCTACATTTTGTATACCAAGGTAAGCTGTATGTAAATAATGCAACTGTAATGTTATTATATGTGTTTAAATTGATATAGCATAAATTTCTTGTTTGTGGAAATGATTATGTATGATGAATATTGAGATAGAAGAACTCTCGTTCGAACCTTAGGAAATAAATTGGATATTCGTGCCATGACACTTGGGTCATTTGTGTGCTCGTCTAAGACATGTCTGGGACATGCATCGGCTACATTATAAAATCTAGTGTAAGACCATGTCTAGGACATAGCATTGGCTGAGAGCTAGTGTAAGACATGTCTGGGACATGCATCGGCTACAAAATGTGTCAGTGTAAGACCATGTCTGGGACATGGCATCTGCACGGATATGTGAGAGTCAGTGTAAGACCATGTCTGGGACATGGCATCGACTTGATGGATGAGCCTGTGTAAGACCATGTCTGGGACATGGCATTGGCATTATACTCTGTGTTTGAGGCTTAGTGAATATCCAATGGTATTTTAAATGGTTCAATGGTGAGAGTCATAGTTTAAGTTTAACGAGAAAAGTATAACCATGTTGTGAGTGGTACAGGTACCGATTTGAATGTATGAGATGTGAGCTTAGTATATGTTATGTGAATGGTATTGGATAGTGATGAGTAAGTTGTGTTTATACCTATTTTTGTATCATGAGCATGACGAAGATTGGTAAAGTTGTCACTATATTTATTTTTATGCAAGTTACTAAGATTTATGCTTACCCTATTTCTTTCCATATTCTTATAATGCCGCCTAATTAGTTCGTGGATCAACGGACGTCAGAGACATTGATCACACTATAAATCAAAGTACTTGGTATAATTAGATCTATTTATTTTGATTATGGCATGTATAGGACCCTGACTTTAGATTTTGTGTCTTTATTAATTGGCCAAATGTGTTGGTTTATTTTGGCATTTTGATTCATTTTGTATAAGACCACTGAAATGGTTTAAGTTGAAAGTTATTACATGAATACAAGAGGTTATTTCATGAATGGGTAATTTGTTGGTTGTTTTAGTAAATATGAAATGTGTAAATGCCTTAGATATGATTGTTGGATTTGGGAATCATATTTCGATGATCTTTAGCATGACGGGTGTTGTTATTTTGTGTTTCAGGGTGACAAAAGGCTTGGTAAATAGCCCTATGTTGTCCACACGGGTAAACACACGAGTGTGTGACTAGGCCATTGTGACACACGGCCAGCCCCATGGGTGTGTTGTCCGGCCGTGTGTCCCCTACACGTAAAAATTTCAAGTCAGTATGCATGGTAGTAAACATACGAGCAGAGACACGACTGTGTGTCTTAGCTACGTGAAGGACACGGCCTAACACACGGTGTGTGCCTTGGCTGTGTGACCCTTAAGAATTGCTGATGTCAAAAACAGAATGTCTAGGTTTTGCACACGGGCTAAGACATGAATGTGTCATGGCCGTGTGAGGAACACGAGCCATGGACATAGGCGTGTTCCAGGCCATTTGAAAACCCCTGTAGGTTCGAACTTGAAATCAATTCCACACGGGTAAAGGACACAGGTGTGTCCCTGTATGCTTAGGCCGTGTGAGCTACACGGGCCAACAGCACGACCATGTCGAATTGGTCACACGGGCGTGTTGCCCCTTCCACACGAGCGTGTGCCCCTGTGTCTCGTGCTATTTTTCAGAGTTCGTTGAATGACCCAAATTGGTCCCGAATGACTTTTAAATGAATGTTTGGAGTCTCTAGGCCGTATTGAAGAAGTTTAAACAAAGTTTTAAATTGTCCAGGTTTGATGATTCAGAAACGTAGGAATGCATGTGTTCAAGGTTGGTAACACCTCGTAAACCAGTCCCAGCGTAGGGCACGGGTGTAGGGTGTTACAAATTATATTATGAATAAATACATATAATTTTGGACCGTTTTAGGCTGAAATTTAGTTCGCCTCGATACTTCAAATTGCTTCTCGATTTTATGCTTCTAGTAGTGTCTGCCGAGCCATTTTTCGCCCTTTGTGCAAATCTGTCGAAAATAACCAAAATTTATCAAAAATAATTATGAAATTAACTAAAATTTAACATGTTCATATTTTAAGTGCAATTTAATTATTTTATAAAAATTAATTATTTTTCCATAAAAATTTAACCGATTTCGCATGAATTAAAGTTAAAAAGGGTATGAAAAAGTGTGTAAATTTTTTTGTTCCACTCGCTCTCGAGATAATCACGGGCCTGCTCACACAAGTTGACAGTCAGGACATAACTACTCGGGCTGCTCACGCAAGCTGACAGGTACCCCCAACACATGCCGAGCTACCCAGCCACCGGTTGGACGTACATGACTAGCACCCGAATTCACATAGTCACATATACACATAATCTCATGAGCTCACATCACATAGTTCCTAGTGACATGTCACTCGTATCCTAATCTATTCTTAAGGTTCAAACGAGATTTTCTCGATGTCACATATTCTTCGAACTCGTTCACAATGTCATGCTCATAGACTATAACGTCATTCATACACTTGTCATAACAATTAAACATAGAGATTCATACATTAATAAAACATTAAAACATGATATGACATTGCATTATTTACACATGAACTTACCTCGGTACCAAAATATGACTAATTATTCGATTTAGTCCACAACCTTGTTCTTTCCTCGGTTTAGGTCTAGACTCCGTTTTTCTTGATCTATAATAAAAAATTTCACTTATTTAATTATCAAATTGTTCAAAACAGTCCATAAATCATAATTTGGTAGAATTACGATTTTGCCCCTAAACTTTTATATATTTAGAAATTAGTCCCTAGGCTCGTAAAATGAAATGTACTCATTTTCTTTGTTACCCAAGCCTAGCCAAACTTATAATATGCTCATAACAACCCACATTTCTCATCAAATCGTACATCTCACTACTCTTTTATAAACTTTACAAATAAGTCATTTTTAGATGTTTTCATGAAAAACCACTTAGTAAAAGATGTTTATCATACATCAAACTTTCATATTCCTCCATTCAACATCAAAATACATGCAAGTCACACATGGATCAATTTTTAAACATGAACCCTAACTCAAAATAAGGTTAGAAATAGGTAGATCATGCTTCAAGGATCTTAGAAACATAAAGAACATTAAAAACGTGGCTAGGATATACTTAAAATCGAGATTGAAAGTTGCAGAAAAACCCTAGCTATAGCTCTTCTAATTTTCGGCACACACACTTGAAGAAGATGAGCAAATTTTGCTTCATTTTTCCTTTTCTATTCTTTTATTAACCAAATGACCAAAATGCCCTTCTATGCCTTTCTTTCAAATTTTCCTAACTATGTCCATTTTTGTCCATAAAAATAGAAATTAGGAAAATTGGTATTTAAGGACCTCTAATTAATAATCCATGGCAACTTCAAGCTTAAAGCTTCTAGAACTCACATTTTGCAACTTTTTCAATTTAGTCCTAAAAGTTAATTTGGACACTTATTCACAAAATTTCTTCATGAAATTTTCACACAAGTATGCAATCATCTCATAGACCTCATAATAATCATAAAATAATTATTTCTACTTCGAATTTGAGGTCTCAAAATCACTGTTCCGACTTGGCCATAATTCGGGATGTTACAATGGACGTCCCCCTACAAGGTTAACACAGTGATTCCAAATTTGTACACTCGAATGAGAAAGATGAAACTCAATTGGTATTGCTATTTTTTAAATTTTACGAGAAATAAGGTCAACATAAGTTTAAAGGTTGTCAAAAAATCTGGCCGAAAAAACTAGACTAGGATCAATTCCTAGGAAAGTTTGGAGGAGTCACAAATGGTCCTACTTAAATCCCAAATTCCTAGACAGAACTTCCTCTAATGTAATTTTTTGTAAAATAACAAAACTTTTAGAGAAGGAAGAATGAGGAAGACGAGAAGAATGATAGAAGCTATGTTTTTTGTTGTGTGAAATATGAGGAAGATAGTTTTCTATTTATACTTTAGCTGAAGGGAAAAGTAGTAAAACTAGAAGGGCAAAAAGGTAAAATTGGCATATACAATTTTCTAAAGTTAGTTCAAAAAATATATTTTTGTTACCTAGATTTTTCTTTATTTTTGAAAAATAATACAAAAATTTAATTCAAAAACATTAAAATACATGTTAACACAAATTAAGACAAATAATAACAATTGAACACATGTATTAGACCTTTAACCCAACTACTCACAAAGGAGTGAGATTATATTTAAATCTATTTCTTTAGCCTACACACAACCAACAACTTTATCAATCCAACAAATTAAAAAGCTGAAAATAACAAAACTTGTTAGACGTCCTTTCCCCTCAACTAATACGTCAATTTTGTGTTTACAATTTGTGCAAAGTTCACTCTCATCTCATATGTGACGATGCATCAGGTCCAGCTCTTAATTTAATTGCTATCAATTTTGTGGCCGTGGATATTTTGCAGTAAAAAAGTTACCGTCTGCACTGCTTTATATGAGATAAAATAAACCTTTCAACCCAGCCTATTATAAATAGGCTTGGGGGGAACACCATTTCATTGCAGCAAGCTAGATGGAGAAAATGGAGGAGAATAAAAGTAAACAAAACAATGTTAAAAGGCCCAAGGGAGGAATGATCGCCATGCCCTTCATTTTCTGTAAGCCTAATTTCGTTAGTTTTGTGTTTTATATTTATAATAATTTGGTAATTTGGTTTCTTTTTTAATATGATGCAGCAAACGAGGTGTGTGAGAAGTTGGCCGTGGTAGGATTTTATGCTAATATGATTAGCTACTTAACAACGCAGCTTCATATGCCGTTAACCAAAGCAGCCAACACTCTCACAAACTTCGGCGGAACTGCAAGCTTGACACCATTGCTTGGGGCTTTCGTCGCCGATGCATACGCCGGTCGTTTCTGGACTCTAACTGTTGCCTCCATCATATATCAAATAGTACTGAGCTGAGCTCTCTCCCATGGATTCATCGTCTTGTTGTTAATTATTAACAAGATTATCTTTCGTGTTAACTACTAATTTTATTGATTGAATCAGGCGATGACATCTTTAACGCTATCAGCAATCATTCCACAACTTAGACCACCGCCGTGTACAGGTGAGCAAGTGTGCCAACAAGCTACTTCAGGACAACTGGCACTCCTATACGGGTCTCTCTTACTGGGAGCCTTGGGATCGGGCGGGATACGGCCTTGCGTGGCTGCATTTGGAGCAGAGCAGTTCGATGAAACAGATCCAAAGCAACCAACCAAGACATGGAAATACTTCAACTGGTACTATTTTGTGATGGGGGCATCCATCCTAGCGGCTGTCACAGTGATTGTTTATATTCAAGATAACATCGGATGGGGATGGGGCCTTGGAATACCCACCATTTCTATGTTTCTCTCCATCATTGCATTCGTCCTTGGATACCCACTTTACAGACACATGGATCCGGTGGGGAGTCCATTTACCCGGTTGCTACAGGTCTCTGTGGCAGCTTTCAGGAAGAGGAATTTGACTATGGTTTCTGATCCAAACTTGCTGTACCAGAATGAAGAGCTTGACGCATCAATTTCTATCGACGGAAGGCTTGTCCACAGTAAACAAATGGCGTAAGCTTCCTCTTAATATCTAATCTCTGTTATATTCAATTCATTCATCTCTAATTATCAGACACTATATACTTGCATCAATTGATCCAATCACAAAATACACGAACTTGTCCAGAAACCGACAGTGGTACCATAACTTAGTCGTGGCATCAAAGCAAGTTGTTATAAAGTTCGTTTGTTTGTTTTATAGAGATATCCTATTTAAGCACATGCATATCATAACTGACGTGAAAATATATTTTACACTTTCAAATTCTCTTTTGATATTTTTATATGTAACTTTCCTAGCGATTTGGATTTACATGTTCACTTTTCGGAACCATTCCAAAATCCTTTTTCAATAAACAATTACAAATACATATATTCATCACTTCATCGTACAAAAAGGTCTGATATGAAAATTTTAATTTATCAAATTTAATTCTAATATTTTATAAAAATAAACTTTAAATTTTATTTTAAATTATGAACAATTTAATAATTTATATACAAACATTACGATTTATGTGTTACAAATTAATAAAAATCAATATTTGAAGTTTATGTAAATTAGAGTGACTAATTTTTCTTAATTTTTATAAAGTTGGGATATAAAACTTTGGATTTTATTTTATTTTATTTTATTTTTGTAAATGTGTGTGGTGGGGAGAGGAAAATTTCTTAAAAGGGATTTTGGAACCATTTAGAAAAGTGAATACATGTCCATCCATATTTGGGACAATAATAGGAAAAATATAAAAGAGTGAGATAAATGAAATGTTGAGGACAGTGGAAATCACCTTGAAAGATTTTATTGCTACCAACTTTTTATAAATTATTTTTATATCATTATAAGAAAAAGTATTATCTAAATGTTTTAAATTATTTTACCCTCGTACATATACTGTGGCTGTGGTTGTGGGTAATTATGCAAAAGAGAAGGCTCGTAATAACTGGGAGTAGGGGGCGCCACATCCACTACCTCAGTTCTTATCGCTAAACAAACACCATCCACGTACGGCTGCATTTTATTACAATGAAAACAAAAGCTCTTTTTAATGCCTGTATCGCATCGGAAACTATCAAACCCCACCATACAACCGGATGCCAGCACTTTTATTTTATTTTACTCATTATTAGTTAACCTGCAACTCGCTCTGGTAACCTAATGGGTTGCCCACAACCATAAATAAATTATCAGCCCTCTGGTTATGGTGACACTGGAATAAAATTTTGAAAACTCCAACAACTTGGTCTGAAATAATATTGCCAAATTGAGTACTAATCAATTAATTAATGTATATGGTGAGTGGTGGGTTGCAGATTTCTTGACAAGGCAGCCATTGTGACTGAAGAAGATAATGTAAAAGCTCCAAATCTATGGAGACTAAACAGTGTTCATCGAGTGGAGGAATTGAAATCTTTGATCCGAATGGGACCAATATGGGCATCAGGAATCCTCCTCATCACAGCCTATGCTCAGCAAGGCACATTCTCCCTCCAACAAGCCAAAACCATGGACAGGCACCTCACCAACTCCTTCCAAATCCCTGCTGGTTCCATGTCTGTCTTCACCATGCTAGCCATGCTCTCCACCATAGCCTTGTACGACCGCTTTTTAATCCGCATTGCCCGAAGGTTCACAGGGCTGGACCGCGGCATCACCTTCTTGCACCGGATGGGAATCGGGTTTTTGATCTCAGTATTAGCCACTCTCGTAGCAGGGTTCATAGAAGGGAAGCGTAAACAAGCAGCTGTGGCACATGGGCTTGAGGACAAGCCTCATTCTATCATCCCCATGTCAGTCTTTTCGCTCGTGCCTCAGTACGGTCTACATGGAATAGCTGAGGCTTTCATGTCAATTGGACGCTTGGAGTTCTTTTATGATCAATCACCAGAAAGCATGAGGAGCAGCGCTACTGCTTTGTTCTGGACTGCAATTTCAGTTGGGAATTATGTGAGTACGTTGCTGGTCTCTTTAGTGCACAAATATAGTGCTAAACCTGACGGATCAAATTGGCTCCCAGATAACAATTTAAACAAGGGGAAATTGGAGTTGTTTTACTGGTTGATCACCGGCTTGCAAGTGGTTAATCTTCTTTACTATATCTGTTGTGCCAAGCTCTATACTTATAAGCCCATTCAAACCCCTACCAAAGACGCTGAATCTGAAGAAGCTGCAAGCAAGGTTTGATTATTTTGGATTCCCAGGTTCTAGTCCTAGCAATGACTGTATCAAAATAAAAATAAAAATAAGGTTGAAATTTAGTAAACTATCTCTTTTTCTTTTTTTTTTTTTTAATTATGGTTTACCAAGTCCAATCACTTCTTCTTCTTTATTTATTTATTTATCTTGGGAGCTCAACACTTGTTAGTCAACCAGATCCTTTAATATATCGATAGACGAGCAGCCAAGCAAAGGCAAGACAAACAAGGATATACTTAGCCAGCAAAACAAGAATATACTCATTCGAGGTTCAAAGTCTTATATTTCTTTGTTCTTAAAATTCAAATTTAGTTTGTATTAATTATGAAAATCGATGGTAGAAGGGACGTGATCCGTTAAGTTTTCAACATAACCAATGACGATAATTGCTCAAGGGAGTTACCAGCTGTATTTGGGCCGAATTTATTGTAACCCATCCATCCCCATCAAACAGACGATTAAAAAAGCAACGAGTAACGACAGGGAAGCAAAAGGACCACAAATGTGTTGGAATTTTCCAAAGTGTGTTTTTTTTTTCCTTCTCCCATAAAAGTCGAAATCCAAGTGGCGGACCGTGTTTGTAGTGTGACCACTAAATATCCCCCACAACACTTTGTCATGTTTAGACAACAGAAAGAAAATAAATGAATCCGAGACACGTAAAACACTAGTCCAATTTACCTTTTCTTGATGAAAATTCAAAATGTTGGACGGTTTCAAAGCGAATTGGGAATCCTAAAGAACAAAAATTAAAGATAGTTATGATATAAGCCATGGATGAAGGTGCAGATAATGGTTTTAATCATTCTCAAACCAAGATGTCCATGACAACTAAAACGCCTCTGTCGGCTATAGCGAAGGCGTTTGAGGAGCTGTCGGGATTCTTGGGATCTCAGACTAAGGATCAAAAACTCCGGTTGGATAATTTCTGTGAAGCATGTTCTCTGGTTTCTGTTCTTTTTAGCTGCCTCGGCCTCGCCTTCAAATTCGCCGAGATGGAGTACGTCGCCAAGGTTCATTGCCTTTACATTGCTAGAAACTGGAATCATGTTTCTTTAGGCTGTCAGGAATTGCATTGAGAAACCTTATTATATGTATAATTGATGCCAATCAATCAATGTAAACTTAAAAAATGCAGATAGCGTATAGACAGATTTTCTGATGTTGTTAACATCCATATACAATACAGCATTTCGTCAAGGCCTATTTTCTTTTGGTTTGCATTTGTTTTTATACAAATTCTCAATGCCGTGATGTAATGAAATGATTAATGCTTTGATAAGGTACATGATCTTGTGGAAGCATCCAAGACGTATGCCACTTTAGAAAATGTACTTGATCGTGATGTTGCTAATGACACGGTGAAAAAACCAGGAAGCCATTCGCGTAATCTGCGGCGAGTTAGACAGGGTCTTGACCTCATCCGGGCTTTATTTGAAGAATTTCTGTCAACCGAGTATGTTTCGTCCTTCCATCTTTTCTTTTTCTCTTGATTTTAAGAGAAATTTATAGTATTTACAAGTTATGTAACGTGTGATATGCCTGTGACCCTTTTTTACTATGGCAAAGTTCTAAAAATGACACCTGAAACCGAGATTAGGAGACTAAAGGCAGAGGCTTTAGACCATAATCAACATGGGATTAGCTGAAAATTTTGTTTTCCTCTGTTTCCTTGATAAAATACACACTAGAATGCACATATGGAATGTAACTCTCCTTTTTCATGTCACCATTTTATGCTTCAACTTCCTTATTATTATTTATTTGGTTCCAAATTGTAGTGATTACTATTTGAAGGATGCAGCTTCAACAGCTTATTCTCAAGTGTGTGCACCATACCACACATGGGCAGTCAGGACTGCGGTTTCTGCTGGAATGTATACTCTTCCAACAAGGGAAGAACTTTTACAGAAGCTCAATGAAACAGGTGAGTTTCTATATGTTGAGGAGAGAGCAACATAGCATATGGAATGGATGCTTAATATCTTTCGCAAAATAACTTTGATCATCATCATGTATTCTCTTCTTTTCCTTGTACTTTTTAATCTTTATATATTTATATATATATCTATATATATATATATATGTGTGTGTATGCAGATCATACAGCAGAGAAGAAAATGAGAAGGTACATCGAAGCATCGCGCCCAGTAATAGCATACATTGATAAGCTTTATAGTTCTAGGAAGATCGCCTTGGACTGGTGACTAATATTATCAACTGGGCAGAGTGTCAGAGAAGAATATCCATGGATATTTTATTCAACCAGCAACATATACTACTTTATTATAATTAATATATATACATAAATTTGTTCTACAATATGTTATTTTGCTCTAGCTAGTTGCTATTTTGCATCTTAGATTTTGTGCAGCAACAAAACAACAGTCTATGACATATACTATATTATTAATTAGTTTCACTTTTTTAATTGTGTGTACTCATATAAGAAATCAAAAGAAAACTCAGATATTGTTTCCAGATAAACAACTCCGCATTCCAAATATTATTAATTAATTAGCTATGTTCAAAGAATTACTATAGGATCGCACGTAGCACTTAACAGCAACAATAGCTATGTTGATTGCAGAAAAAAAAAACTGTTCTTTGCCTTTTTAGATTTGTCTCTGCAGGTTTTCTTTATTATGGATATTATTATAAGAAAAAAGCATAAAATTTAGTTTTTTTATTTTCTAGAGGGTGGAAAAGGTGAAGGTCCGCACTCAAGTGTAAGCAGAGGTCTCTGTGCTGAGAGTTTAGGAGTTGGTTAAAAAGCCCATAAACTACTTTTAAAACATTTGGAAACATCATTTCTCTAAGTTTTAAAGTTAGTTTATTTGTTGACGGGGAACTTATATAAAGTGACAAGGGGTTTTAGCGAATTAACGTAACTATGTGGCACAGTATAGGGCAATATAATTTTGAATTAAAAATCCTAACTGTTTGATTCTCATGTAATGGAGCAACCACCATATATGGAGGAGAACTTGAACGAGTTCATCACCTCCTCGAAATTCGCTGCCACTATGGAAACGAAACACGACACGAAGGGAAACAACAAAACTTGGCATCCAATATATCGTGGTGTTCGGAAGCGACGATGGGGCAAATGACTGTCGAAGATCAAAGAGCCTCGAAAGCGATGCATTTAGTAGTAGCTTTGTCGAAGAAAATTCAAGTATCATCAGACAACAATGCACACGGGGGTGACGATTTCTGGAGTGAAATAGAATTGCCAGAATTGATGAATAATGACAGTTGCCAATGGAATTCTTGTGGGTGGGTGTTTGTCGGCGATTCATCGTGGCTTGATGGAGAAACCCAAACACAACAACACTTCCTAGCATGTCTCTAATGTGTACGGGTCCTCGTTGCCTTATAAAAACAAAAAAGGTAAGTGCTAAGTTAATGATGTGGCGTAGTAAAGGGACATGTGGTTACTTAAGTTATACGTCATGGAGCTAGAATTTTAATTTGGTAAATCGTGCGGCCTTAGGCGATTTCTTAAGTACAAATCCACCTAAGTTAGCCTTACTTTCAAAAAATGATAATTCTTGTAGAAATTCTTTAAGTCACCAAAACAAAAGCAAAGGAACTCAAAACGAAAAAGCAATGAAAGAACAAAAAATACCACAATAAAGTAACGCATACAAGGTATTTGAGTAAATGCTCTCAATATTATTCAATTACTATGAAGGATCACAACTGGGTATCCTAGGATGATTACAAATGAGGGGGAAGACATCTATTTCAAGTTGAACACCCTCTAAAACAACGGTACATATTGAGTTATATCGACGATCAAAATTAGGGTCTATCTACAATTTAGATTCTTAAAAGATTGACTTAATCCTTTAAGATTACAAAATAAAATCTTTTAAGATATTACAAATTCTAATATAAGTTTCCATATTTACCATGGCAACCCTCATTTCTCTTTGTGCTTTATTGGGCCACCAATGCTTTAAGTAGATGAGCTTCTCTACATGTTCCATGAATCAGGTCAATTCAAGTGGATCGAATGAGCTCCATTTCATCAATTGACCTCCATGGGACTTTCTGCACGTATTCATCCGAGCTTTTACCCATAGCCCGAGACATTCTCCCCGACCTATTCTCATAATGTCCTTGCTGCATCCTCGAAATGACACTGGTTTGGATAGCCTTAGAACTTTCTCGATGCCTTGACTGAATCTTAATTAGCCTCTTTGTCAAGTAGTCCCACCCTTCGGAACATTTTCCTCGACTTTCATCGTCTCCTTACTCGAACCGTCTTGCCCCATAGTACATCTCATTTGCAAGATCCCGCCGCTCTTACTTGCCAACATTGTGACTTGCCTCAGTCGAGATCCACTTGATTTGCACAAATAGGCTTTGGGACACCCACATTGAGCATTGGGTTAACCTTAAGTATTCCCCCCAACTCTTGTTTGTAAGCCCCTCAGCTCACCCATTTCAAAACTCTAAAGGGCCCATATGTCTTTACCAAACCAATAGTAAGTCATAATGAGAAACACTAGATAAGTGTTTGAAATGTACCTCGCTCATTGCATTTACTTGTTCCAACTACCCAGCTTGTATCACTACCTCTCTCATAGGTGGTAGCCCCATTAATGACTCAACAAGTTTCATGTAACACCCCTTACCTGAGTCCGACTGGGTACGAGGCATTACCTGACTTAAACACAACCATACAATCATTTCAAGTAAACTCGATCGAATTTAAAACTTTTCAATCTTAGTCTAGAAATTCTTAATATGGGCCTATGAGGCCCAAACACGCATTAGAAATGACTCGGGATTTATCCAAACACCTTTGAAAACTTAAAAAAAATGCCACATGAAATAAGGGCATACACCCTTGTGAGAGGCGACACGCTCGCCCATCCATTTTGACCTGGCCGTGCTGAAGGCCCGTGTGGTCCATACGGCTTAAGCACAAGGGGACACGCCCGTGCCCCGAGCCTGTGTGAATTAAATTCTAAATTTGAACCTACAAGGGTTTTCACACGGCTAAGCACACGCCCTTGTCCCTCACACGGCCATAACACGCACGTGTTGTAGCCCGTGTGTAAAAACCTTGGCATTCTGTTTCTGACGTTACCAACCAATTTGAGGCACACGGCCAAGGAACACGCTCGTGGCCAAAGGCCGTGTCCTCCACACAACTGATGCACATGCCATGTCTCTGCCTATGTGTTTACTACCATGCATACTGACTTGCAAATTTGACGCGTAGGGGACACGGTCGAACAACAAGCCCATAGGGCTGTCCATGTGTCACACACGGCCTAGGCACACGCCCGTGTGTCTAGCCATGTGGACAAAAATAGGCTATCTGCCAAGCCTTGTTGCCACCCTTACTTACATCTACTGTGACAGCCTTAAAACGACCCTAGTCGGAATGTGGTTTCGGGACCACAAAACCGAGGCATAAAAATAATTTAATATTCATTTTGATGCCTATGATATGTGTTAATTGTGTGTGACATTTTGATGATTTGATTTAGGGTTATAAATGTGAATTTCACTAAAAGGACCTAGTAGTAAACTTTGAAAGTAGGATAGGAAATGTGTGATGACTAATTGAAGCATGCATGCAAAACAATGGTTTTGCATGTCAAATACCCTCTTTTATAAGTGGTGGCCGGCCATGACAAAGGAGGATGGGCAAAACATGTCATAGACATGTTTTGTTGGTGCAATATGGGAGGAAACATTAAACTAAGGTGAGGAATAAAGAAATGAAAAAAAAAAGGAAAGAAGGTGTGTGATCCCCCATTGCCGTGAGTTGAAGAAAAAAGAAAAAAAATTTGTTCATCCTTTCTTTGAGCCAAAACTAGGAAGAAAAAAAAAAAGAGAAAAGAAAAGCTTCATCCTTTGGTTCTTCTTGGCCGGTTTGAAAGGAGAAAGGTTGAAGATATTCGGCCATATTTGCATCTAAGTTAAGGTATGTTTGATGGTGTTCCATGAGATTCGTGCATGTTTTTAGTTGCTAGCTTGAGTTCTAATTAGTCCATGGTTCAAAACTTTGCTATGTCATGGGGATGATATTCGGCCAAGGTGGATTTTGTGTTAAATGCCATTGCATGTTGAATATGAAGCTTGCTAATGATACATGTGATGGTGGATTGATGGCTCTTGGACTTTCTTTTTAGCATTTTTGAGTGAGACATTAAGTTCTTTGTTTAACCATGACCAAAATTGAAATGGTATGGTGTTGTGATGTATTCGGCCATGGTACATCCATAAGTATAATTTATGCTTATTGCATGGTAGGTAAGATTTGTGTTTTGGATTTATGTTCATGTTTAGTTATAATCAACCTTGAGATTCGGCTCTAGCATATACATATATATATATATATGTTTGCACATGATGTATTGGTATGACATATATACTATCTCAAGGTATATATTTTCATATGATGATGTTTCGGTTATGAAGTAAATGATTGATGCGTATTGAGTTACAATATGGAATGCGTTAGTTAGTAAAATGTATGTCGTTTATGTGTGGTATTAAGTGTATAATTGGCCTCAACATGGACATGCATATTCGGCCACATGAGGGGGATTGGTGTGCATGCATTCAGTTAGAGGCAAGCATATTGATGCTTATTCTTGGCTTGGAAAATTCGGCTAAGGAGAGTACTAACTAATGTGTTGAGTTTGATTCATGATTTCCGTACATATGTGACTTAAATGTCTAATGAAAATATGTGGGCTAAGTACCTTGAATTCCTCTTTCGATGCTCAAATGATTAAATCAATTTATTTGTTAAATTAAGCTCAAGAGCAAAGGGGAGCTAAATCCGATAAAGGGAAGGAAAAAGTGGCCGAATAGCCATCGGAATCATTCGACAACATCCGAGGTAAGTTTTCGAGTAATGGAACTTAGATTATGATTTGATTAGATCATGTGTTAAGCAAATCGAAATCATGCTCTTTGTGTGTGGCTATTGAGCCGAAATTGTAAATATGATAAGTGTCTTGTGTTTGAGCTTTGGCAATGAGAATGTAATAAGAATGTGTATTGATTTGTTGATATATGTGCTTGGTTATTGAATGGTATCCGGCTAAGTCCCAAGGCTTTTGTGCTAAGTGACTAAATCCGGGTCAATTCCCGAAGGCATTTGTGCGAGTTACCAAAATCGGGTTAAATCCCGAAGGCATTTGTGCGAGTTACCAAAACCGGGTTAAGTCCCGAAGGCATTTGTGCGAGTTACTAAATCCGGGCCAATTCCCGAAGGCAATTGTGCGAATCACTATAACGGGCTATGTCCGAAGACAATCGGCGAGTCGCTATATCCGGTTAAATTCAAGGTACGTGATTCGGGAATGAGCAATCTTGCTGTAAAATTTCAGTTAATACGCTTGCAAAAATTCCAGCAATGAGGTATGTTCAGTATGCGCTTGAATTAGTTGAGCCCTTACAAGTAAGTATTCGCTCGGTTAATAAACGAGCTACCGCCTTTGGCTAAGTTGATCTTTTGTGTATGAACATAAGGGTTGGTAATGTGAAGTAAGTATGATATTGAGAATGTGTGCATATGAAATTATCCGTTTAGATATATGAATGCTATGCTTTTGTTGTGCTGGAATCCCTTGCTCAAAACTTACTAAGCATAAATTGCTTACTCCGTTTCTTTGTTCTCTGTTTTATAGATTTTGGCTCGTCAGCTATCGGACTCGAGATTTTTGGAAGTCGAAGTCTCCCACACTATCAAAGCCCCCTTTTGGTACAATTTTGGTTGAGCTTTGAAATGGCATGTATAGGACTACCATTTGTTGTTTTTCGAGTACTTTTTGTGTTGTATGTGTGTACAGCCATGCGAAAATGGCGCATAGAAGTGGAGTATGGCATTAGACCATTTGTGTTTATGTATATATATATGGTTTCATGATGTGACTATGGATTGGAATGGAAGTGTTGGGCAATGATCAGCCCTTGGAATGGCTAAATATGATCATATGTGGACCTATGTATGACAAAACTCTAGTTGGTCCATGGAAACCACGAAATAGGTAAAGTTTACCTTGAAAACAGATGCTGACAGCAGCAGTGGTGTGGATGTGAAAAATCACTAAAAATAGCAGGAATGGAATTAAATAGTGAATAAATTGTGTAAATGAGCCTTGATGAATCTACTTTCATATGGAAGAAACGAAACGGTCATATGAGTTGTATGTTAAGAGATATTTAGGTATTTGTGAAACAGGGCCAGAACTGTTTCTGTATCCCCTGTTTCGACTTTGAAAATTTACCATAAATTACCCAGAGACAATTAGAAGTCATGCCTTATATGTATAGATTCCCATTTGAGTCTAGTTTCATTAGAAACAAACGGCATGAGTATTGAAGCTCTGTACAGGGAGATATCCAAGTCGTAATACATGAAGGTCAGAGTAGTCGAACCCAGAATCAGGGGAGACTTTAACTAATAAACTGTACTAATTGGCTCGACCAAAAATTCTAGAAAAAAATATGTAGATGGAAATATGAGTCTAATTTCAGGGAAAAATTTCGAAACTGATTTTCGAGCTTTGAAACTCAAGATATGATTTTTAAGGCTACAGTGATGCAGTAACCAGCTTGTCTAGAAATTTTTTTTTATGGACTGTGAAAACAATTAAGTTAAGTCTGTGTGCACCTTGTGTTCGACTCCGGTAACGGACTCGGGTACGGGGTGTTACAATTTTATTGGTATCAGAGCTACGGTTTAGTCGATTCTAGGACTACCGTAATGCGGATGGGTCTAGCTATACATGCCATTTTATGTGATTATTTGATAGTGTGGTGATTTCGACAATTGAAATGTGTTTATTTATAGTAATGGATCCGATCCCGACCGAAGCGGTAGTGATGATCTTGAGAGTGTAGCGCTGCTCCCAAGACAAGGGACGGCGCCGCGGACTCTCAACCTAATGCTAGTAATCCAAATGATGAAGCTAGACAAGCTTTCTATAGCGTGATGAATGATTGGTTCAACCAATACATTCGAACTAATATGGCTGTTCCACAACCTCCATTCCCAACAAACACAACCCTCAAGACCTACAATACCTCCAGAATCGACCAAATAAGGTCAAATAAGCCCCTAGTTGACAGAATCTGAAAACATGGGGCTACTGGATTTAAAGCTACGGATAGCGACGATGCCGAGCAAGCTGAATTTTGGTTGGACAACACTATCCGGGTACTCAATGAGCTATCTTGTACACCCGATGAATGCCTAAAGTGTACTATCTCCTTGCTACGCGATTCTGCCTACTATTGGTGGAATACGTTTACTTCTGTTGTGCCCAGAGAGCAAGTAAGTTGGGAGTTTTTCCAAACCGAGTTTCGAAAAAAGTATATCAGTCAGAGATTCATTGACCAAAAACGGAAGGAATTCCTTGAACTCAAACAAGGTTCCATGTCGGTTACCGACTATGAACGAAAATTTGTGAGGCTTAGTCGATACGCACGAGAATGCATTTCCTCAGAAGCCGTGATGTGTAAACGTTTCGAAGATGGACTGAATGACGATATAAAGCTATATGTTGGCATCTTGGAAATCCGAGAATTTGTGGTACTTGTCGAGCGAGCTTGCAAAGCCGAGGAGCTCAGTGTGGAGAAAAGAAAAGCTGAAGTGAGAGCAAGGGAGTTTCGTAAGAGGTCTTCGGGGAAGCCCTTCCCACAGTCATCAAAGAAATTTAGAGATGGCTTAGGCCGATCTAGAGACACTTCGGGCTTTTCTAGACGAGATTGCGATCGACCCCCTATGGGCACGCGAGTCACTTCGATCGCCAGTGTTGGCAATGATCGTCGAGACAGAACGGAGTGCCAATATTGTGGCAAATGGCATTCTGGGAGTTGTAGATTCCGTGACCGCTCCTGTTACAAGTGCAGATCAGTCGACCACTTCATTAAAGATTGCCCGAGGTTTCCTGAACAGAATATAAATCAGAATGGGAAACCGGGTGCTACCACTGCTCGAGGTAGACCATCTGGAAATACGGGCAATGTTAGTGGTGGTCAGAGAGGATCTAGAGATGCTGCGACCAGATCTGAGGCTCGTGCGCCTACTAGGGCTTATGCTATACGCGCACGCGAGGATGCTTCCTCGCCAGATGTTATTACCGGTACCTTTACTCTCTTTGATACTAATGTGATTGCTTTGATTGACCCTAGTTCTACTCATTCTTATATATGTGAAACCTTAGCATCCAGTAAGACTTTACCTATTGAGTCTACTGAGTTCGTAATTCGGGTGTCAAATCCCTTGGGTTGTTATGTGCTTGTCGACAAAGTGTGTAAGAAATGTCCCCTAGTAATTCGAGGTTCCTATTTTTCGGCGAACTTGATGCTTCTGCCGTTTGATGAATTTGATGTTATTCTTGGTTTGGATTGGTTGACCATGCACGATGCGATTGTGAATTGCAAAAGCAAGACTATTGATTTGAGGTGCGCGAATAACAAGATAATCCGAGTGGAGTCTACGGACTTAAAGGGGTTGCCAGCTGTAATATCAGCAATGTTGGCCCAGAAATATGTAAGGAAGGGGTGCGAAGCATACCTTACGTATGTACTTGATGACAAGGAATTGGAAAAGAAACCTGAATCTGTGCCGGTGGTTTGTGAATACCCGGATGTTTTTCCCGAAGAATTACCGGGTTTGCCACCTGTTCGGGAGATAGAGTTTGGTATTGAGCTTGTACCTGGGACTACGCCAATTTCGATAGCTCCGTATCGTATGGCACCAACCGAGTTAAAGGAGTTGAAAGCTCGGTTGCAAGAATTGATGGATAGAGGTTTCGCTCGACCAAGTTTCTCACCTTGGGTGCACCAAGTATTGTTTGTGAAAAGAAGGACGGAACCATGAGGTTGTGTATTGACTATCGTCGGTGAATAAAGTGACGATAAAGAATAAATATCCGTTACAGCGTATTGATGATTTGTTTGATCAACTAAAGGAGCCTCGGTGTTTTCAAAGATAGATTTGAGATCGGGTTATTATCGATTCTTGGATTCGAGATTCGGACGTACCCAAAGCGCTTTGAGCGAGGTACGGTCACTACGAGTTCTTAGTGATGCCATTCGAGCTCACTAATGCCCTGCGGTATTTATGGATTTGATGAATCGGATCTTGAGACGAAGATTTGGACCGGTTCGTAGTTGTGTTCATTGATGACATCTTGGTCTATTCAAGAAATGAGACCGAACATCTTGAACACCGAGATTAGTGTTGCAAATTTTACGGATAAGCGGTTATATGCTAAATTCAGCAAGAGTGAGTTCGGTTAAGAGGTTAGCTTCTTGGGTCATGTGGTATCGGCATCGAGTATTCGAGTCGACGAGCAAAATTTCAGCCATACTTAAGCGGAAGCCACCGAGAAATATTATCGAGGTTCGAGCTTTTTGGGACTTAGGTTACTACCGACGGTTTGTGAAAGGTTTCTCGATGATAGCCACACCCATGACGAAGCTACTTCAAAAAGATGTTAAGTTCGAATGGACGGAAAAATGTCAGAAAAGTTTTGATCAACTGAAAACTTATTTGACGGAAGCTCCAATTTTAGTGCAGCCCGAGTCAGGCAAAGAGTTTGTCATCTATAGTGACGCCTCCCTACTTGGGTTGGGTTGCGTGTTGATGCAAGAAGGTCGAGTTGTGGCCTATGCGTCGAGACAATTAAAGCCACATGAGAAAAATTATCCGACCCATGATCTCGAACTAGCTGCCATCGTATTCGCTTTGAAAATATGGCGACACTACCTATTTGGGGAGAAGTGCCATGTATTTTCGGATCACAAAAGTCTCAAATATTTAATGACTCAAAGAGACTTGAATCTGCGACAAAGACGTTGGCTCGAGTTGTTAAAAGATTATGAGCTTGTCATTGATTATCACCCGGGAAAGGCTAATGTGGTTGCGAACGCCTTAAGTCGGAAATCACTGTTTGCTTTACAAGCGATGAATGTACACTTGTCTGTTCTACCCGACAATGTGTTAGTAGCTGAATTAAAGGCCAAACCATTATTGATTCATCAAATTCGTGAAGCTCAGAAAGTCGACGATGAGTTGGTTGCAAAACGGGCTGAGTGTGTTCCGAACAAGGAATCGGAGTTTCAAATTGATGATGATGATTGTTTGAGGTTCAGAAGTCGTCTGTGTGTTCCAAGGAATTCGGAACTCATTTCGATGATTCTGAACGAAGCCCATTGTAGCCGAATGTCAATTCACCCGGGGAGTACGAAGATGTACAACGATTTGAAACGTCGGTTTTGGTGGCATGGTATGAAACGAGACATCTCCGACTTTGTTTCGAGATGTTTAATATGTCAACAAGTGAAAGCGGAACATCAAGTGCCTTCAGGGTTACTTCAGCCGATCACGATACCCGAGTGGAAATGGGATCGAGTTACAATGGACTTTGTGTCCGGACTGCCATTGTCAGCAAGTAAGAAGGATGCGATTTGGGTTATTGTTGATAGACTGACTAAGTCGGCTCACTTTATCCCCATAAGCGCGGATTTTTCAATGGATAAACTAGCTGAATTGTATGTTTCTCAGATTGTGAGATTACACGGGGTACCTATTTCTATCGTGTCGGATAGAGATCCGAGATTCACCTCACGATTTTGGAAGAAATTGCAAGAAGCTTTGGGTACCAAGTTGCATTTCAGCACCGCCTTTCACCCCTAAAGCGATGGTCAATCCGGCGGATAATTCAGATACTTGAGGATATGTTGAGATGTTGCATCCTCGAGTTCGATGGTTCATGGGAACGGTATTTACCTTTGATTGAATTCGCTTACAACAATAGTTTTCAATCAAGTATAAGATGGCACCTTACGAGGCCTTGTACGGCGTAAATGCCGTACACCATTGTTCGGACCGAGCTCGGTGAAAGTAAAATTTTCGGAGTTGATTTGATTAAAGATCTGAACGGAAAGTAAAAGTAATCCGTGAAAGTCGAAGGCGACCACAGATCGCCGAAGTCGACGCGGATCTGAAGCGAAAAGACATTGAGTATCGTGGGAGACAAAGTGTTTCTTAAAGTTTCACCTTGGAAAAAGATACTCGATTTGGGCGTAAGGGCAAATTGAGTCCGAGGTTCATCGAGCCATATGAAATATCCGAACGAGTTGGTCCGATTCGCGTGTCGATTGATTTTGCCCCGAACTCGAAAAGATTCACGACGTCTTTCATGTTTCGATGCTTGACGTTATAGATCGATCCGTCGCACATAATTAGTCCATCGAGGTTGAAATTCAAGCCAATATGAGTTATGAAGAAGAACCGATTCGTATCCTAGCACGTGAAGTGAAAGAGTTGCGAAACAAAAGGGTTCCGCTAGTGAAAGTGTTATGGCTCAAACACGGGATAGAAGAAGCTACTTGGGAACCCGAGAACTCTATGAAAGAGCGATACCCAAACCTATTTACCGGTAAGATTTTCGGGATGAAAATTTCTAAAGTGGGGAGAGTTGTGTGACCTTAAAACGACCCTAGTCGGAATGTGGTTTCGGGACCACAAAAGCGAGGCATAAAAATAATTTAATATTCATTTTGATGCCTATGATATGTGTTAATTCGTGTGTGACATTTTGATGATTTGATTTAGGGTTATAAATGTGAATTTCACTAAAAGGACCTAGTAGTAAACTTTGAAAGTAGGATAGGAAATGTGTGATGACTAATTGAAGCATGCATGCAAAACAATGGTTTTGCATGTCAAATACCCTCTCTTTATATAGCGGTGGCCGACCATGACAAAGGAGGATGGGCAAAACATGTCATAGACATGTTTTGTTGGTGCAATATGGGAGGAAACATTAAACTAAGGTGAGGAATAAAGAAATGAAAAAAAAAAGGAAAGAAGGTGTGTGATCCCCCCATTGCCGTGAGTTGAAGAAAAAAGAAAAAAAAATTTGTTCATCCTTTCTTTGAGCCAAAACTAGGAAGAAAAAAAAAAAAAGAGAAAAGAAAAGCTTCATCCTTTGGTTCTTCTTGGCCGGTTTGAAAGGAGAAAGGTTGAAGATATTCGGCCATATTTGCATCTAAGTTAAGGTATGTTTGATGGTGTTCCATGAGATTCATGCATGTTTTTAGTTGCTAGCTTGAGTTCTAATTAGTCTATGGTTCAAAACTTTGCTATGTCATGGGGATGATATTCGGCCAAGGTGGATTTTGTGTTAATGCCATTGCATGTTGAATATGAAGCTTGCTAATGATACATGTGATGGTGGATTGATGGCTCTTGGACTTTCTTTTTAGCATTTTTGAGTGAGACATTAAGTTCTTTGTTTAACCATGACCAAAATTGAAATGGTATGGTGTTGTGATGTATTCGGCCATGGTACATCCATAAGTATAATTTATGCTTATTGCATGGTAGGTAAGATTTGTGTTTTGGATTTATGTTCATGTTTAGTTATAATCAACCTTGAGATTCGGCTCTAGCATATACATATATATATATATGTTTGCACATGATGTATTGGTATGACATATATACTATCTCAAGGTATATATTTTCATATGATGATGTTTGGTTATGAAGTAAATGATTGATGCGTATTGAGTTGCAATATGGAATCGTTAGTTAGTAAAATGTATGCCGTTTATGTGTGGTATTAAGTGTATAATTGGCCTCAACATGGACATGCATATTCGCCACATGAGGGGATTGGTGTGCATGCATTCGGTTAGAGGCAAGCATATTGATGCCTATTCTTGGCTTGGAAAATTCGACTAAGGAGAGTACTAACTAATGTGTTGAGTTTGATTCATGATTTCCGTACATATGTGACTTAAATGTCTAATGAAAATATGTGGGCTAAGTACCTTGAATTCCTCTTCGATGCTCAAATGATTAAATCAATTTATTTGTTAAATTAAGCTCAAGAGCAAAGGGAGCTAAATCCGATAAAGGGAAGGAAAAAGTGGTCGAATAGCCATCGGAATCATTCGACAACATCCGAGGTAAGTTTTGAGTAATGGAACTTAGATTATGATTTGATTAGATCATGTGTTAAGCAAATCAAATCATGCTCTTTGTGTGTGGCTATTGAGCGAAATTGTAAATATGATAAGTGTCTTGTGTTTGAGCTTTGGCAATGAGAATGTAATAAGAATGCGAATTGATTTGTTGATATATGTGCTTGGTTATTGAATGGTATCCGGCTAAGTCCGAAGGCTTTTGTGCTAAGTGACTAAATCCGGTCAATTCGAAGGCATTTGTGCGAGTTACCAAAATCAGGTTAAATCCCGAAGGCATTTGTGCGAGTTACCAAAACCGGGTTAAGTCCCGAAGGCATTTGTGCGAGTTACTAAATCCGGGCCAATTCCCGAAGGCAATTGTGCGAATCACTATAACCGGGCTATGTCCCGAAGACAATCGAGCGAGTCGCTATATCCGGTTAAATTCCGAAAGTACGTGATTCGGGAATGAGCAATCTTGCTGTAAAAATTTCAGTTAATATGCTTGCAAAAATTCCAGCAATGAGGTATGTTCGTATGCGCTTGAATTAGTTGAGCCCTTACAAGTAAGTATTCGCTCAGTTGATAAACGAGCTACCGGCCTTTGGCTAAGTTGATCTTTTGTGTATGAACATAAGGGTTGGTAATGTGAAGTAAGTATGATATTGAGAATATGTGCATATGAAATTATCCGTTTAGCTATATGAATGCTATGCTTTTGTTGTGCTGGAATCCCTTGCTCAAAACTTACTAAGCATAAATTGCTTACTCCGTTTCTTTGTTCTCTGTTTTATAGATTTTGGCTCGTCAGCTATCGGACTCGGGATTTTTGGAAGTCGAAGTCTCCCACACTATCAAAGCCCCCTTTTGGTACAATTTTGGTTGAGCTTTGAAATGGCATGTATAGGACTACCCTTTGTTGTTTTTCGAGTACTTTTTGTGATGTATGTGTGTACAACCATGCGAAAATGGCGCATAGAAGTGGAGTATGGCATTAGACCATTTGTGTTTATGTATATATATATGGTTTCATGATGTGACTATGGATTGGAATGGAAGTGTTGGGCAATGATCAGCCCTTGGAATGGCTAAATATGATTATATGTGGACCTATGTATGACAAAACTCTAGTTGGTCCATAGAAACCACGAAATAGGTAAAGTTTACCTTGAAAACAGATGCTGACAGCAGCAGTGGTGTGGATGTGAAAAATCACTAAAAATAGCAGAAATGGAATTAAATAGTGAATAAATTGTGTAAATGAGCCTTGATGAATCTAATTTCACATGGAAGAAACGTAACGGTCATATGAGTTGTATGTTAATAGATATTTAGGTATTCGTGAAACAGGGCCAGAACGGTTTCTGGATCCCCTGTTTAGACTTTGAAAATTTACCATAAATTACCCAGAGACAATTAGAAGTCATGCTTTATATGTATAGATTCCCCTTTAAGTCTAGTTTCATTAGAAACAAACGGCATGAGTATTGAAGCTCTGTACAGGGAGATATCCAAGTCGTAATACATGAAGGTCAGAGTAGTCAAACCCAGAAATAGGGGAGGCTTTAACTAATAAACTGTACTAATTGGCCTGACCAAAAATTCTAGAAAAAAATATGTAGATGGACATATGAGTCTAATTTCAGGGAAAAATTTCGAAACTGATTTTCGAGCTTTGAAACTCAAGATATGATTTTTAAGGCGACAGTGATGCAGTAACCAGCTTGTCTGGAAAATTTTTTTTATGGACTGTGAAAACAATTAAGTTAAGTCTGTGTGCACCTTGTGTTCGACTCCGGTAACGGACTCGAGTACGGGGTGTTACATCTACCTACAAAGCAATAGACACCGCCAATTCACACGGCAACACAAAGCCAATTCAACCACAACAAGATATCTAATACAACCACATTACACTTCAACAATCTAACAAGAACTTGATTAGTCATGCAATTTACTCATCTATGAAATCATCATCATTTGCACTTATCAATAACCAATATTAGCCACTATCCATGGCAATATACAAAATGAATAAAGAGCTATGACAAGCCACTCGTTTGGCCCAAAACAATGTAACCATCACAGAATACTAGTTCCTATACATGCCATAATCAAAATAATAAAACTAGCTATACCAAATGCTTCAGGGATAGGATAGTGTGACTGGCTTCTCCGATGTAAGGCGATGATCCACGAGTACTTTGGTAGCGCTATAAGGAAATGGAAAAGAAAAGAGGTAAGCATAAAGCTTAGTAAGTCGCATGCGAATAATGAGTAACTATAGGCTACCATAAGGGATCATACTCCTAACATATCTCGATTTGCACATAAAAGTAAGGATTCATAAACACTACTTGCTCATATTGTTTCTCACCAATCATACAACATTGGTTTGAATTCACATTTCATAATTTGAGTAAAATACACAAGTAATTGTCTGCATAACTTGTAACACCCCTTACCCGTATCCGACACCGGGACAGGGTTCGAGGCATTACTAGGCTTAAAAATTCACAAACATGCAAAATCGAGCCGTAAAATTTCATCCAAATTAAAACTTTTCAAACACATGCATATTGTCCCTTATACAGGCTTTCGAGGCCTAAAGCTGTAACACCCCTATCCCGTAACCGTCTCCGGAATAGGACAAGGCGTTACCGGAAATCAGAAAATAGATCTTAACAGTAAAATTTTGAACATTCTCTTGAAATAAAGATTTTTTTTTATATAAATGCTAGACACAACCAGTGATCGAATTTCTAACTTATAAAATTAAACATCCAAAAGATGCCATATTCGCATGGCTTAAATACGTTAACCAAAATATCCTTCCACTATTAGTCTATTCTATACATGCCTTAAACCTTAATGATATACAAACTTTATCTACTAACATGATAACTCGATAGTGTGATGAAATCTCCTCGACTTCCAACCCAAGCAATTTCTCTAAAGCCCTATAGACATAGGAAAAACACACAGAATAAGCTTTGAAAGCTTAGTAAGCCTTAAGCAAATAAATCATTTCAATGATTATGAAAATTCCATATCACTAATCCGAATTGAAAAATAATCTCAATTGTATATACATTCATAGTACTCTTAAGTTCATATAACCTTATTAAATAGCTTCACTTATTTATATTTACAAATAAATTATGACTATGATTTTAAATTCGTGTGATAACTGTCAATTCATTCGTATGAACAAAACTTGCACATATCCAATACATACCAACCAAAACATGTCATATTTTTCCATGTTTGATTCATGGAACCACAAGGTCACATGTCAAGCACATATAGCATATATTTATCTGTTATTTATCACGTCTCATTTTCACATGGGCTACATACATCTAACCAAGTTTATTCAATGTTCACAACATAATCACATAATCACTACAAGCTGTCTTGCTGAGCAGCAGTCACTAAATTTTTTATAACTGGAGCTAAAAAACTCCAAATCATGTGCTGTTAATTTTCCCTGAAAATAGACTCATATATCTTATATCTCTAAAATTTTCAGAATTTTTGTTTTGACCAATCAATACTAGATTTTTCTTAAATTTTCCCCTGTTTCACTATTTGACTATTCTGACCATTCTTCACTATAAATCAGATTTCTCATTGTATAGAATTCAAATTATGTTCTCGTTTACTTCATTTGAAACTAGACTCATTAAGGAGTCTAAGAATATAAATTTTGTCTTATAATCATCATTTTACAATTTACAATGATTTTCTAAATACAGAACAGGGGATTTCGAAGTCATGTTAACTCTATGTCACGCCACTTCAAATATCTCATTATCTACAACTCTTTTGCTTACCCAGTTTCTTTTATAAGAAACTAGACTCATTAATATTTAATTACATAATTTATTCAGCTTCTAATTCAATTTTCGTAATTTATGGTGATTTTCCAAATTCACGCTACTGTTGCTATCCCAAACAGATTAATTACAAATTTGCTCTTTCATACATTCCTTGTATTCAAATTATTTAAACATGTATATCATGTCATTCAAGATCGAACTCATATAACATAGGCATTAAAATGCTTCACTATCAACTTTAGTTCAATTGAAACTAATAAAATACAATATCATATTCACATTTAATTTTCCATGATCGTAATCACCTAAAAATAAAATCATATACTTCCACAAACCTTTCCACAAGGACCAAGTGTTTATATTTGAATATAAACATAGAATCACTTCACATAACTTCACACATTTACCGAATGTATCACGATCACATTTATAGTCATAACACTTATTCACAGATGCATCACTTTATACATTTATAATTTAATTCAAATCAAAATCGCATACGAGTACATGATACATACTTGGCCAACTTAATATGTAATACACTTTCAATTTGTCATCTTAGTGTAGGATCTTGTAATTGTATACTTTTATCAAATTCATCGGCACTTGGCCTGCTAGGTATAAAACCCAAAATTATATTACCAGCACAAACCCTGCGGGACTTTAGCCCGGATACATTTCCTGCACGAAGCCTACGGGACTTTAGCCCGGATACATTTCCAGCACGAAGCCTGCGGGACTTTAGCCCGGATACATTTCCAGCACGAAGCCTGCGGGACTTTATCCCTGATACATTTCCAGTATCTTGCATATTTTTTTCACATGTTAACACATTTCACATAACATATCACATTAGTAATTCAATTGCTTCATTCGAATATAAACACAAAATGTACACCTACCCTTTAACTTTTGGTTCAATAATCATACATAAAGAACACATAATCTTTTCACTATCCCAGTTTCACTTTTAATAACCATTCGGCTATATGCCATATTCACAAATTATTTCACACACAACCTCGATCAAGTAGGAACAATAGTCACAATTCATCAATTATACAAATATCACATTCTTTGACTTTGTTTCATAATAGCTATTCGGTCACCACATATATACCACTCAATTCACATTCGACTTTATACAAACAAGTACAGTAAAATTGTACACACATATTACAGACTTTCACATCATTACTTAATAGTCATTCGGCCACATTATATACATAAATCATCCATTTCATATTCGGCTTTATAGCCTAAATTCAATATACTTATTGCAAATCGAACTTGTAAATGTCAAATAATTTCTTATCATATTATATAATCTTAAGCGCGCAACAAATCAAATTTAATTACTTAAGGACTTACCTTGAATGTCATTGCACAATTACGGATTGATTAATCAACTACTTTTGCTTTCCCCCTTTCCGAATTTAGCTCCTTTTTCTCTTGAGCTTAATTCAAACAAACAAATAAACATTTATTCATCTTAATCCATCTTTGATACGTAAAGATAAACTCGCACACTTAGTGCTCATTAACCGATCTCGTACACTTAGTACTCGGTATAAATTTAGTTTGCACACTTAGTGCCAAATGATCAATTTTTTTACACTTAGTACTCATTACCAATTTCACTTCGCACACTTAGTGCTCATCTCAAGCTTACTACCATTTTGAATATATATATAGATACTTATACCACAATCGGCTAGATCAAATAAATGTATATATATATATATATTCACCTTCGGTGATATCAAACCATACATATGTATTCACTTTTGATTATACCAAACTATACATATATAATTATGTACTTCCATTGAATTCATGAATTACATTATAATTAAATTCAATCAACTCAATTGCTTAAAACTTACCTCGATTATCAACGGATTAAGTTTCTCGGCTATTCAATTAATTTCGCTTTTCTCTTATCCGTTTTCGATCTCCTCGTTTCTTGATCTAATTAAAATTTCAATTTCAACTCATTCAATTTAATTTATAAACAAATCAATTCTTAATGCATAATTAATAAGTTTACTTATTCGCTCCTCATGGTATTCAACATTTGCTAAATAGTCCAAAGTATTTAATAATTAAAATACATCAATTCTTTATTTCAATGTACCATAACCAAATGCTCTATATGCCTATATGAATCCTTACATATCTTCATTTCGCAATTAACTTCCCATTTAACAATTTATTTCATTTTCATACCATAAACATAAAATCACCTAACATCTAAATTTAAACCTTAATAATCAAACACCAACTCTTATTTTCTAACACATTCAACAAAGAACTAAAGCATTTCTTCATATCAACCTCATGACGGAACATTCAATGTTCAACAATTAGGAAAATAAATTCATGGGTTATGATCAAAAGACAACTAACATCTCAAAAATGCAACCAATTTCAAATTAAAGCTAAACACATACCTAAATTTTGAATCAAGTAAGGCCGAATGTCTTGTTTCTTTTCTATTTTCTTCTTCTTTTTATTTTGACAAGAACAAGGCAAGTGGTTTTATTTTATTCCTTTTCTTTTCTTTTTATTACTTTCATTTCATATAATATAATAATACTAATAGGGTAAAATGCATATATTCATTATATAAAACTAATAACAATAACAAGTGCCGTCCACTACACTTGGAAATGACAAAATTTCCTATGAAATCCCTCCACTAATACTAGTCCTCATAATTTGGTTATCACCAAATAACTCATTAAGTTTTAATATTATGCATTTAGACCCTATTCAATAAATCGGCATTCAAATGATGCAAATTTTAAAATAAAATTTCATGCCAACCAAATTCATGCATTCAAAACATAGATAAATAATAAATAAATAATAACTTTTTTTTACTCGGATTCGTGGTCCCAAAACCACCGTTCCGACTAGGGTAAAAATCGGGCTGTCACAAAAACATACATCAGGGTGTTTGGGACTAAACTAGAAACTTTTGATAAACTTTGAACAACTTAACAAATTTTCTTGCTTTGGAGAGTCACACGCCCGTGTGGGTTGGGCCGTGTGGTCACACACGCCCTTGTGGCTTGGGACACGTTCGTGTCCTCAGCTCGTGTAACTCTCTATTTATGACGTCAGCAAATAATTTGAACCACACGGACAGGCCACACACCCGTGTGCTAGGCCGTGTCCTCCACACGGCCGAGACACATGGCCGTGTCTTTGCCCGTATGGCCAACACTTAGGCTATTTTCCAAACCTTCTGTTACCATTAATACCTCACATACTTAAATACCTTATAGACACATATATTGTTGCATCAAGTAGATAATTAAACATCCTCCATTAAGACTCAATTGTAATATTCATATGTCATCATACATATGTTTTGCTTTCTCATTTATTAGCAAGTCTAAACATACCAATTTACAATCAATTGAACATGTCATTTTGATTAACACTTATACATTTATACCATGGTTGACTTTATTTCACATTCACAAACGACATGCTTGCCTAAGTCATTCCACACCAATTTCGTTTTCCAGCATTATTGACTTATTGCCATATCGCACTTTTAGTCTCTGATTATGACCACTTCGTTCGGTCATAAGACATTCATCAAGCGTACATACTGTAACACTAACCATTCATATCAAACAAATATAATCACATGACCACATCGCAAGGCATCAATACATAGCTTGGATAAATAGGCTTACAAGCCATCACCCATATAAGCCACGTCTCATGGCTAAACACAACGAATCAATTTAAGCCAACATATTGACCAAATCAAAAGAATACACATCATAATAACTAAGTCACTATACATGCCACTCACTCAAATACACCTAAGGTTTGTCAATACCCTAATGGTAATAGCTTGATAGTGTGATGCTGCCTCCGACGATCTCCAACCCCGAGTCGACCTGACAACAGTAAAGAAATGAAAAGGAGGGAGTAAGCTTTACGCTTAGTAAGTCCAAAAAAAAAATAATAAGCAATATGCCAACATGCTTCTCAAGGTAATACGACTATAATTACAATTATACTTATTTTCTGGTCATGCTATTTTTCTCGAGTCATAGTTACTAATTTATTTATATCTGGAGCTACGGAACTCCAAATTAAGATCTGCTAATTTTCCCTGAAACTAGACTCACATATCTTCCTACCATAAAATTTTCATAATTTTTTGTCTAGCCAATAAGTACCGTTTATTCTTTAAAGTTACTCCTTTTTCCCTGTTTAACAGTTCTAACCCCTCTTCGCTAAAAATTAATTATCTCATAATATGGGACTTAGATGATGTTCATGCCTATTTCTATTGAAAATAGACTCATTAAGAGTTCTAATCATATAAATTGTAACCCATAACTATTTTTTTACAATTTTTCAATGAATTTCTCAAATTATAACAGGGGATTTCGAAATCATTCTGACTTTGTCTCACATTAATTCAAATATCTCATAATCTGGTATTCATTTTCTTACACTGCTTCTTCTATGTGAAACTATACTAAATAAGATTTAATTTCATATTTTATTCAGCTTCAGATTCAATTTCCAAATTTTTGGTGAATTTTTAAAGTTGGACTACAACTACTGTCCAAAACAATTTTAGTACAAAAATGATGATGACTAAGTTCATCATACCTTCATTTCTTTTAAATTAGAAATCTATGCATTTATAAACATATATCTTAGTCCAACAAATTAACACAACATCATTTCACAATACTTATGGACTTACCATTCGTGGATTTCATATTCAATTGAGTTTTTGTACATACCTGTACTCATTCGTAACATAACTCAAATTCTTCCTTAAATTACCCGTTGAACACTAGGAACACTAATGGATACAAGGAAACTTGCACATAGTGCCATATACACAGCTAGAACCAACTCATAGCGCGTAAAGTATGTAGCTAAAGCTACCACATATTATGGAATGCTCGCATTTGAGCTACTCACGGGTCTGTACACAAAGTCAGCACCCGGACCCTAAAGCATTAACATGATATGCTCGCTCAGTGAGTTACTCATAGGCCTGATCACATAGTTAGCACCCGGACCCATATTACATATATCACTTATCTCATGAACTCAGACACAACTCATGAGTTCAGTCCACATTATTTCTCATGACATATCCCGTGTATCCTATACTATTCCTGAGATTCAAACGGGGTTTCTTGTCTAACTTAATGTCGTTGCACTTGCTCATAATGTAATTTATTCTTCCATCATACATTTCATACTTTCATGATAGTAATAAAACCTTTAAATGTAGATATTATCAAAGCATTAAAATATGCTACAACATCATATTATTTGCTTATGTACTTATTTGTCGAATCTTCATCAAGAATATCCGTGTAATCAATCACACAATTTATATAATAATAACAATAAAGCATTTAATATTCAATTATAACATTGAATTATTATTATCACACGAACTTACCTCGAATGAAATTTCGGCCAATTATTCCATTTTAGTCCATAACCTCGTGCTTTCCGATTTAAGCTCGAATCTCGGTTTTCTTGATCTATAATGATAAAATCCACTATTTTAATCATCATATTAACCAATACCTTTCATATTTATACTTTGAAAAAATGAACATTTTGCCCCTAAACTTTCACAAATTTACAATTTTACCCCTAGGCTCGTAAATCAATTTTTATCGAATTTCCTCACTACCCAAGCCTAGCTGAATTCTTTTTATACTAGGAGCAGCCCACAATTCTCATTATTACTCATACTTATCACTCATTTTGCCATCTTTACAAAATGGTCCATTTTTGGTGTTTTCATGAAAATCCTTTCACAAAAGTTGTTTATTACACAACTATGACTCATTTTCTTCCATAAAAATTAAGCAAACAACATAAAGATTCACATGACAAAACCCTAGACTTTCAACCATTTTGTAAAATAATCCCCCCATTAGCTAGCTTATGCTACAAGGGTCCCAAAAACACAAAAATCAACAAAAATGACCATCAAAATGACTTACTAGTAAGGGTTGCAAGTGGCTGAAAATTTCAAGCTTCCATGGAGGTTTCTCCTTCAATATTTCAGCAGAGAAAGGAAATGGAGAAGAGAAATGACCACTTGTTTTTTTTTATTAGTATTTGCTTTTATCATCAAATACCAAACCAATACCAACTTTGACTATTTTGTCAATTCTTGTCCCCTATGGCCGGCCACCACTAATTTAAAGGCCTATTTGCATTTTAAAGACCCCCAATTATGGTTCTCTAGCTATTTAACACATTTGGCTAGCAAAACAAAACTTTTGACCTTTATGCGATTTAGTCCTTTTTCGTAATTAAGCTCACAATTGCAAAAATTAATTAACCAAAATTTTCATTCACTTGTATAATCATGCTATGAAACGTAAAATAATATTAAAAAATAATTTCTCTGGCATCGGAATAGTGGTTCCAAAACCACTATCCTGACTAGGCCCAAAATCAGGTTGTTACATAACTTACTCACTTTCTTCCTTTACTAAACATACAATGTAAATGAAGCTCGTATGTCGTAATTCTCATAGGTACCTGTACCACTCACCACATGGTCATAAGTTCTCTCATTTCGATATAAACCATAAATCTCCCGTTGAACCATTTAGAATACTACAAGATGTTCAATAGCCTCAAACATGGGATAAAACCATGTCCCAGACATCGTCTTACACTGGCTAGTATATCAAAGTCGATGCCATGTCCCAAACAGGTCTTATGTTGACTTTCATATATTGAGGCCGATGTCGTGTCCCGGACAGGTCTTACACTGACTTTCATATATTGAGACCGATGTCGTGTCCTAGACAGGTCTTACACTGACTTTCATATATCGAGGCTGATGCCATGTCCTAGATAGGTCTTACACTAGCTCTCATTTATTGGTGTCGATTCCATATCCCAGACAGGTCTTACACTGACACACAACAAGCTAAAGACAGGTCTTACACTAGCTTGTATATCTCGAGGCTGATGCATGTCCCAGACATGTCTTACACTAGCTCTCGTCTCAAAGCCGATGCATGTCCCAGACATGTCTTCTAGCTCTCGTCTTAAAGCCGATGCATGTCCCAGACATGTCTTACACTGGTTCTCATAATGTGGCTGATGCATGTCCTAGACATGTCTTACACTAGCACACATATCACTCAATGTCATGGCATGTATATCCAAATCTATTCCTAAAGTTCAACCGAGAGTCTTTACTACGTTAATTTCTCAACATGCATACTCATATTCACAATCATAACAACTTATGCAATATCAATTCAATCACAAATCATAACAATATAGTTGCATTATTAAGATACAACTTACCTCGGATTATAAAATGTAAGTGACTAGTCGGTTTTAATCTACTTGTTTGGCCTTCCCCCAGTCTAGGTTTGAATTTTGTATTTTTTGATCTAAAATAATAAAAATTCACTCATTTAATCACTAAATAAATTTAGACAATCAAAATTCACATTTTTGGCAAAATGACCATTTTGCCCATAGACTTTCACATAATGACCATTTTACCCTTAGGCTCAAAAATTGATTTTTATCGAATTTGTTCATGCCTTAAGTCTAGCCAAACCCTTTTTACTCTTATAGAAATCCAAAATTTCCATTATTTCACCACATTACTATCTATTTTGCAATCTTTAAAAAATGGTCCTATTAGGGTTTTCATGAGAAGTTCTTTCACAAAAGTTGTTTATTTCACAACCATAACTCATATTCTTCCATAAAATTTTAGTTAACAACATATATTTTTTCATGGAAAAACCCTAGACTCTTAACCATTTTGCAAAATAGTCCCCTCATTATTTAGCTCATGCTATAAGGGTTCTAAAAGTACCAAAATCATAAAAAATAACCATCTAAATCACTTACTTGAGAGAGGAAAAAATGGCTGAAAGTTTCAAGCTCCCATGGCTATTTCTTGGAGGAAAAATCGGTGGACGAAAGGAGAGTAAAAAGATGACAACATTTTTCTCTTTATTTTATTTATTTATTAATTAAGTCACCAACACCCACCTAACCTTGACAATTTGGTCAAATCTTGTCCCTATGGCCGGCCAAACTTATTTTAAGGGTCTAATTGCACTTTAAAGACCTCCAGTTATGGCTCTCTAGCTATTTAACACCTTTGGCTAGCAATTCACAACTTTTTCCTTTTATGTGATTTAGTCTTTTTTCGCAATTAGGCTCACAACGCTAAAATTAATTCACTAAAATTTTTGTACACTCATATAATCATACTATGACACCAAAATAATAATAAAAATAATTTCTTGACTTCAGATTTGTGGTCCCGAAACCACTGTTCTGACTAAGCCCAAAATCAGGCTATTACATTTCATATCGGTTCATCATACCTCTAGTAATTCCAAAGGGGTCTTTACAATACTTCGATTTCCCAAGTCAATATTCCCACCACTCGGAACATCCTTGGCTAGCTAGGATATCGACAATACCTTGGTTCCACCTCTCATGTCTCGACTCATCGAGACAACACATTGTTGTTGTCGAGTATCTAAGATACAAATGCATTCGACAAAAGGAATTAAAAAGCATTAATTCGGTAAAGGAAATTCAAGGCAAACACGAAGTCATAATCATCTAAATGAATTACCTCAAAATCTTTTTTGCCTTTCCATTCATCAATTTGTAGCTCCACTCATTGTGCTCCTCCCATAGTTGGGACCTCTTTGGCATTTACCGTCTTGACCCTCTTGGTCAATTTGCTAATTGAGAGACCAAGTTTACCTATGGCTTTCTCTGATATGAATAAATTAGATGCCTCTGTATCAACAAGAGCTCTCCTTCTTTGACCTACGATATTAATGTCCATAACCATCAATCCTTTCTGCTTGTGATCCCTCTTTGCGTTAGAAAAACTAAATATCATTGATCGAAGCTTTAAAGTCTCACTCTTTGGCTTTACTTCATCTGTTTTAGTGACCGTAAACATCTTAGGTCACTTTGGATAGTCTCGCATCTTATGCAAACCATAGCATAAGAAGCACTTCATTAGCTTCATCTCATTCTCTTTGTCCCTCTAAGCTTCAATCCTACGCACGATTAAACCAAGCTTTATCCGCGCTTTTTCTAGCTCATCATCCTTTTTTATGGCAGAAAATATAGATCTTTTCAGACAGTCCCTTACCATATGTGGACCACCACAAAAAAAAAAATTACCTTGCTCTTTTTTTTCCTTCGGGTTTTTTGGTTTTCCAATCCCATTTCATGGTTTCCCATTGACGCTATTACCATTGCACTAAACTTGTCCTTCTTCATCTTCCCTATTGTTTCCCTTTTCCTTGAGTTGGGAAAACTGTGACACCCCTAATTTGACCCTAGTCGAAAAGTGGTTTCGGGACCACAAAAACCGAGTCATAAAAATAATTAGCTGTCATATTTGATGCTTATTATATGTACATATGCATGTGTGAAAATTTCATGTTTGAATTTTGTTAATTGTAAGTGAATTTTATTAAATAGGACTTATGTGAGAAAATTTAGAAATGTGCTAGGCAAATGTAAGTGGCCTATTTATGCATGTTGCAAAATAATTGTATTTGCATGTCAAATTAACCAAAGAACAAGAAGGTGGTCGGCCATGCTATAAGTTAAAGCCTATTAAAAACATTTGGTGTTAGTGTTTTATGGGAGAAAGAATAAAATAAAAGGTTAGTAATAAAGAAATGAAAAGGGAGGGGTGATGAAAACAAAGTTGTCTCATCCATGTTCCCCCCCTCCATTGCCGTGAGTTGAAGAAAGATAACAAAAGAAAAAAATTTTTTTACATGCTCATCTTTCTTCTTGGTTGCCGAATTTGGGAAAGGGAAGATTGAAGAGGAAAAACCAAGGTATTCGGCCATGGCTATCCTAGTTTAAGGTATGCATTGTGATTTTCTTTTTAATTGACTATGAGATTAGATTGATAAGTGCATAGCTTATTTAACCCATGGTTTAATTTCATGCATCAATAGACAAATGTTCATTCGGTCAAATGGGAGAAGAATAAGATGAATTTAAATGTTGTGGTTTATTATTTTAGTTGTTAAATGATTGGGTATGAGGTATTTGATTACCTAATTGAAAGTAAGTTAAGTTGTTATTTGATAGTAAATGCAAATTCTATATATGATAATAATGTAAATGTAGGTGGATTCATGAAGTATTTTCAGTTATATGCTATGTATAAGTATGAGTTTTAAAGTTGGATTTATGAGTATATGTATATTAGTCTATGAACATTCGGTTATATGGTGTTAATATGCCTTTGAAATCGAATGATATTTTGAGTATATATATATATGTACATTCGGTTAAGATAAGGTTTATTATAAAAGCTAAGTTGGGTGGTTAGGGCCGAATGGGATATATAAGATATCAAAACATGTTATAATTATATATTGGTGTACATGGTTGTAATTAATCCTCTACTTGAATTCGATTAGATATGGTCATGGTATGAGTTTAGTAGGGTTAATACCTTAAAATTGAATGGAGTTTTAGTTAATCTTTTGTGTCATGTTCGTTAAAATAGTTGATGATTTGGGTGTTATTATACGCATTTAGGCTAAAGATTTTTCAGCTATGTTTTATATCTATGAAATAATTATAATGGATAATATGTAGGAGTAATTTCGGCTTGTTAAAAATGTGGTACGTGTATGGCAAATGGTATATACATAATGCATTGAAGTTACCCTATAAGGTTGAAATGAGTAATTAAATTATTGGTGTGTATGCATTTTTTTTATTGCAACTTGGCATGTGAATTGGGTGTATGATAGTTAATATATGTGCTTAAGGTGATGTGATAAAATAATTAGCTATATGGTTTGGTTCATTATTGAGTATAAGGGTTAAGTGTTTTAAAAGAGCTTTTAATGTTCGAAATGATTAAACAAATTTATTCGTTTAAATTAAGCCCAAGAGCAAAGAGGATCAAAGTCGGATAGGGGAAAAGAGAAAGTAAACGAATAGCCGTGGATATCTAGTCGTCGACCGCTTCCGAGGTAAGTTTTAAGTGATTAAATTTTGAGTAAATTCAATCATAATAGGACATAATGAGTTGATTTAATAAGATATGATGTGGCCATGATATGTCTTAAACTCAAATAATAAGTTCATAAGTGCTTGGACTTGGAAATTTATGAGCAAATTGTAATAATTTGCTTTGGACAGCAGCAGTAACGTGATTTTAGAAAATCACTATAAATTTTTGGTGTGGAATTATAGGCTGAATAAAATATGTAATCAAAGCTTAGTTAGTCTAATTTCTTATAAAAGAGACCGTGTAAGCAAAGAAATTTCCTATAAAGAGATATTTAAAGTTGTGTGGGACAGTGTCAGAATGACTCTGAAATCCCCTGTTCTGTTTTTAGAAAATCATTATAATTTGTACAAAAATGGTTATAAGATAAAGTTTATATTCTTAGACTCCTTAATGAGTCTAGTTTCAAATGAAATCAAATAGAACACATTTTGAATTCTGTACAATGAAAAATTTGATTCGTAGTGAAGAGTGGTCAGATTAGTTAAACAGTGAAACAGGGGAAACTTTAAGAAAAATCTGGTATTGATTGGCCAAACCTAAAATTCTGGAAATTTTATGGATGGAAGATATATAAGTCTATATTCAGGGAAAATTAATGGCAAGTGATTTGGAGTTTTTTAGCTCCAGTTATAAATAATTTAGTGACTACTGCTCAGGAAAACAGCTCGTAGTGAATATGTGATTTTGTTGTAAACATGGATAAAACTTGTTTTAGTTACTCATAAGCTATTGATTAAACTCATACGTGAATTCTAAATCGTGATATTGTAAAACGATATATGAGTGTTAGATGGATCTTTGATATTAAAATTTGTGAAATTGTAAGTTTATGAGTATTCGAATATGAAATGATAGTATGGCGTGAAATTGAATTATTCATTGGAAAATGATTAATGTAGGTTTGGCCAAGACAAAGTGTATACATGATAGTATATGTGGTATGTGAAGTATATTTGGATAATTGTGATGTGAATACATGAAAATTTATATTTTGATTTAGGATTTTATGTGATGAATGTGAATGTGCATATATGTGATAAGGCCGAATGGCCAATGTGATGAATGTGAACATGCATATATGTGATAAGGCCGAATGGCCAATGTGATGAATGTGAGCATGCATATGTGTGATAAGGCCGAATGGCCAATGTGATGAATATGAACATGCATATATGTGGTAAAGCCGAATGACTAATGTGAAATATATATATGGGATATGTATATGTGGTAAAGCCGAATGGATAGTGTGAAATATGTAGGCGATGTGCGTATATTGTGGCCGAACGACCAAATGTGAAAGGTGTGTATTATTAGATATTTGATGAGGCAAATGAATTACAAATATGACAGTTGATGTGAATGTTGTAACATGTGATTAAATGGACATGAAACTTGGAAATATATTCCGGGTAAGACCCGATGACTACGTGTGGGGATTATGTCCGGGTAAGACCCGATGACTACGTGTGGAGATTTTGTCCGGGTAAGACCCGATAACTTCGTGTGGAGATTTTGTCTGAGCTAAAGGCCTCACCGATAATCCGAGTAGAAGTTAAAGCTATAAGACTTCATGATAAGAATTGCTTATAAATATATTAAATGCGAAAGGTTAAACAAGTATGTACTTCAAGTTTATATGTGAGCTTGATTTGAACTAAATCATAAGGTAGTTATGTGATGCATACGAGAGCAATTTATGAGACGATTCCTATGATTATGTGACATCGGATCAGTGTGAGAGGTTATGTGAAATCATACAATATATCTATGTCACATGAGCTCACTTTTATGTGAAAGTTTATCTGCCTATTGTATATGATGAGATGTGCATATTCGGTAAAGGGATGGTATGCCCGAAGGAAGAGTGAAATAAAAATACGAACAACTATGTTATAATTTGATTGTTATCTGTTGACACTGCTTAAAACTTACTAAGCATTGTAATGCTTACTCCGTTTACTTTGTTTTCTCTGTTTTATAGATCTCATTGCGAAGCTACAGGCTCGGGGATCGTCAGCAACTAGTCACACTATCACTATCCACTGCTTGTTACTGTTATGTTTGGAACTATTTTATGGCATGTATAGAATAGACTAGTGGCGGAAGAATATTTTTGGTTAATGTAAATAAGCCATGCGAAAATGGCATCTTTTGAATGTTTACTTAGTGAAGTTTAAATTTTATCTCTGGCTGTGCTTAGTACTTATTTAAATGAATGATATTTATTTCAAGAAAAAGTTTAAAATTTTACTGTTCTGACATGAGTTACAAGTCTGGTAATGCCCCTTAACCATTCTGGCGACGGTTACGGGATAGGGGTGTTACAAAAACTCAAACATATCTTTCCTTAGAAGAAGCTCGATTAAGGACTCTGCCACGGTCACAGCTTTGGACAGTTCTTTGACCCCTCAATGATCCAATTCTTGTTTAACCCATGGCTTCAAATCATCCATGAAATAGTAAAACTGCTTTTTTCTCACTTATATCAATGATTCGGAGCTTTAGTCCACTAAACTCCTTCACATACTGTAACACCCCTTACCCTACCCGAGACCAGGACAAAGTACGAGGCATTACCGGACGCATACTCGTGTCCCTATTATGGACCTACAAGGTCCAAAACATACATTAAATCGATCCGGGACTAAATCGAAAACTATAGAAAATTTTAGTAAAGTTCCTAGGGTTATGCCTCACACTCCCATGTGGAGGCAAAGCACAAACTCGTGTGGAGGTAAAGCACACGCTCGTGTCCCTCACTCGTGTTGAATTATTTGGATTTATTTTTCATTTCGAACCTATAGGAGTTTTCACACGGCCAAGCACACGCCCGTGTCTCTGGCCTGTGTCCCTCACATGGCCTAGACACCCCGGTGTCCAAAAACTCAGACATTCTGTTTATGACATCATCATTCATTTTGAGGCACACGTCCGTGTGCTAGGTCATGTCCTCCACACGGTTGAGATACATGGCCATGTCTCTGCCCATGTGTTTACTACCATGCAAACTGACCTAAAATTTTAGGTGCAGGGGACACACAGCCAGGCAAGACACCCATGGGGGCTTACCTTGTGTCACACACGTCTTAGACACATGTCCGTGTGTCTACCTGTGTAGATCTTTTTAGGGCTATTTTCCAAGCCTTTGGTCACCCTCTAACATCCATACAAACTTATAGACTTCAATGGTATTTAACATGGCCTAATTATACTCTTAAACAACATTGGCATAACTCATTGCAAGTTAGCATCATCTCATCGGCTTAGTACATGCTAAATTATCCTTTTCGTAAGAGGGATTAACATAGCACATTTTACAATTAGGCCATATTATAACCATATACCATTATATGCTATGTCCACTCTCAAATTATTAGGTCCCATTTCAAGCTTCCATCCATGATAAACCTCATCATCATATCTCATGAAATATTTAAACATAAACATGCATCATTAGTAGGTTTACAACCTACTCAATATGAGACATATCTCATGGCCATATACAAAAGAATATGTATACCATTTATGTAACACCCCGAACCCGAGACCGTTGCCGGTGTCGGACACGAGGGGTTAACAAGCCAAAACCACTTATGGCACCGACCAATTTGACATTCCCAGGCAAGCTGGAAAACTGCATCGCTGTCGCCTTAAAAAGCATATCTTGAGTTTCACAACTCGGAAACTGATTCCGTAAATTTTACCTGAATTTAGACTCATATATCCATCCATGGATTTATTTCTAGAATTTTTGGTCAGGCCAATTGGTACAGTTTATTAGTTAAAGTCACCCATGTTACAGGGGTCGACTACACTGACCTTCACGCGTTACAACTTGAATATCTCTCTGTACAGGGTTTAAATACTGATACCGTTTATTTCTAATGAAACTAGACTCAAAAAGGAATCTGCACATATAAGGCATGACTTCTAATTCATTCTGGATAATTTATGGTAAATTTTCAAAGTTGCGACAGGGGACCCAGAAACTGTTCTGGTCCTGTCTCACGAGAACTTTAATATCTCTCTGTATACTGTTCATATGATCGTTTCGTTACTTTCATATGAAAATAGACTCGTCATGGTTCGATCGTATAATTTATTCACTATTTAACACCATTCCTACAAATTTTGGTGATTTTTCACATCCACGTCACTGCAGCTGGCAGCATCTGTTTTTAAGGTAGGCTTTACCTATATTGTAATTCCCATGGACCAACTATAGTCTAGTCATACTTAGGTCCACATATGATCATATTTAGCCATTCCAATGGCTGATCACGTGACCAACTCTCTCATTCCAAACCATAATCACATCATGAAACCAAATATAATTACAAGCCTCATATGGTCAAATTCCATACTCCACTTTTACGAACCATTTTCGCATGGCCGCACACATATACATCACAAAGTACTTAAAAACAACCGAGGGTAGTCCTATACATGCCATATCCAAAACTCAACTAAAGGAGTACCAAAAACGGCTTTGATAGTGTGGTTGACTTCAACTTCTATGATCCCGAATCCGATCGCTAACGAGCAAAATCTATAAACAGAGAAACAAAGAAACGGAGTAAGCAATTTATGCTTAGTAAGTTTCAAGCCATAATATACACACAACCAAAGCATAGCATTCAAGTAGCTAAACAATAATTCATATGCACAATTTCTCAAAGACATGCTTACTTCACAATCCCAACTCTCATGTTCATACACAAATAACGGCTTACTTAATGCCGATAGCTCATTTATCATTGGAGCGAATATTCATACGCAAGACTTACTCATAGTGTGCAAAGCACACACAAAACATACCTTGTTGTTGGGAACTTCACAAGTGCATTAACTGAAAATTTTACAGCAAGCTTATAATTTTCAAATCACATACCTTCGGAGTTTAACCGGATATAGCTACTCGTTCAAACGCCTTCGGGACATAGCCCGGTTATGGTAACCCGCACAAATGCCTTCGGGACTTAACCCGGATATCACAACTCGCACAATTGCCTTGGGCTTAGCTTGATATCATAGCTCGCACCATTGCCTTGGGCTTAGCCCGATATCACAACTCGCACAATTGCCTTGGGCTTAGCTTTGGATATCACAATTCGCACATTCATACACATCTTTGTTTCAATTTCATAACAAACTTTTATGCACAATTTACTTAATCAAGAATATCATTTCGGCTCAATGGCCACATACAAGGGCACAATTTCGATTGCTTATTACTTCGTTCAATCGAATCAAAATCTAAGTTTCGATACTCGAAAACTTACCTCGAACGTGGTCGAACGATTTTGACGGCTATTCGACTACTTTTTCCTTCCCCTTATCGGATTTAGCTCCCCTTTGCTCTTGAGCTTAATTTAACAAATAAATTGGTTTTATCATTTGAGCATCGAAAGAGGAATTCAAGATACCTAACCAATATATATACTCATTAGGCATCAAAGTCGCATATGTACGAAATCATGAATCGAACTCAACACCTTAGTTAATATTCCTCTTAGCCGAATTTTCTAAGCCAAGAATAGGCATCAATATGCTTGCCTCTAACCGAATGCATGCACACCAATTTCCCCTCATGTGGCCGAACATACATGTCCATGTTGAGGCCAATTATACACTTAATACCACACAAAAATAGCATACATTTTACTACTAACTCATTACATATCGTAGCTCAATGCACATCTCTCATTTACTTCATAATCGAGACATCATCACAAGCAAATATACACCTTGAAATAGCATATATGTCATACCAATACATCGTGTGCAAACATATATACACATATAGATGCAAGGCCGAATTTCAAGGTGTTCACAACCATCCAAAACACAAATTTTAACTATCATGCAAGAAGCATAAACCATGCTCATGAGCATACCATGGCGAATACATCACACACCATACTCCTTTTAATTTTTGGTCATGGTTAAACAAAGGACTCAATGTCTTACTCAAGAATGCTAAAAGAAATTTCAAGAGTAGTCAATCCATCATTGCATGCATCATCAACAAGCTTCACATTTAGCATGCAATGGCTTTAACACAATATCAACCTTGGCCAAATACCATTTCCATGGCACAACAAGGATTTGAACCATGGGCTAACATGAACATCAAGTTAGCAACTAAAAGATGCATGAATCTCATGACACAACCTCAAACATACCTTAATCTTGATGCAAGTATAGCCAAATCTCCTTCTAGATCTCTTCTAAACCAAAAATGGAGCAAAATCCTCCTTCTTCCTTAGTTTTGGCTCAAAGAAAGGATGAACAAATTTTTTTCTTTCCTTCTCTACAACTCACGGCAATGGGGGGGAAGATACCACACTCACACACATTTTTTTTTTCTTTTCTTACCCATACACCTTTGTTTATTATTTCTCCCTAATGCACCAACAAAACATGTTTCATGACATGTTTAGCCCATCCTCTCTGCCATGGCGGCCACCACCTATAAAAGGGGGTATTTGACATGCAAGTCCATTATTTTGCATGCATGCTTTAATTAGTCATCACACATTTCCCTATCATACTTTCAAAGTTTACTACTAGGTCCTTTCTAGTGAAATTCACCTTTATAACTCTAAATCAAATCATCAAAATGTCACACACAAATTAACACATATCATAGGCATCAAAATAAATTTTAAATTATTTTTATGCCTCGGTTTTGTGGTCTCGAAACCACATTCGACTAGGGTCAATTTTGGGTGTCACAACTCTCCCCACTTAAGAAATTTTCGTCCCGAAAATCTTACCGTAAATAGGGTTGGGTATCGCTCTTTCATAGAGTTCTCGCTTCCCAAGTAGCTTCTTCTATCCCGTGTTTGAGCCATAACACTTTCACTAGCGGAACCCGCTTGTTTCGCAACTCTTTCACTTCACGTGCTAGGACACGAATCGGTTCTTCCTCATAACTCATATTGGCTTGAATTTCAACCTCGATGGACTAATCACGTGCGATGGATCAGATCTATAGCGTCAAGCATCGAAACATGAAAGACATCGTGAATCTTTTCAAGTTCGGGGCAAAATCAAACGATCATGAATCGGGCCAACTCGTTCGGAGATTTCAGACGGCCCAATGAATCTCGGCTCAACTTGCCCTTACGGCCAAATCGAGTATCTTTTCCAAGGCAAAACTTTAAGAAACACTTTATCTCCCACGATACTCAATGTCTTTTCGTTTCAGATCCGCGTCACGACTTTCGACGATCGGAGGCTATCTTGATTTTCACGGATTACTTTTACTTTACATTTAGCATCTTTAATCAAATCAACTCGAAAATTTTACTTTTACCGAGCTCGGTCCAAAACAATGGTGTACGGCATTTACGACCGTACAAAGCCTCGTAAGGAGCCATCTTAATACTTGATTAAAAACTATTGTTGTAAGCGAATTCAATCAAAGGCAAATACCGTTCCCATGAACCACTGAACTCGAGGATGCAACATCTCAACATATCCTCAAGTATTTGAATTACCCGCTCGGATTGACCATCAGTTTGGGGCTGAAAGGCGGTGCTGAAATGCAACTTGGTACCCAAAGCTTCTTGCAACTTCTTCCAAAATCGCGAGGTAAATCTCGGATCTTTATCCGACACGATGGAAATAGGCTGTGACATCCCAAAATTGACCATAGTCGGGAAGTGGTTTCGGGACCGCCAAACCGAGTCACCGACATGTTCGAATGTAATATTTATTGTCTAGAATATGTGAAAATGCATGTGTGAATTTTGAATTCTTTGATTTAGTTAATTTGATTGTGAATTGAAAGAAAAAGGACTCATGTGAAAGGATTTAAATAGATGTGGCTAATTTTAAGAGATTAATAAAAGGATGAAGTAAAATAAATGGACTTGCATGTCAAATAGCCCATTCCTAAGGGTAGTGGCGGCCATGTCAAGAGTGATGGGCAAGGAAAACATGTTTCAAACATGTTTAGCTAATGGATTATGCTTGAAAGAATAAAGAAATGAAATTGAAAAAAAATAGGGATATGATGAAAACAAAAGAAAAAAAAAGTGTTCATTCTCTCATTTTCTCCTTGCTTGGCGAATATACTAAGAAGAAAGGGGGAAAAAGCTTGAGAAAATCAGCCATGGGAGCTTACTAGACTAAGGTGTTTTGATACAAGAAGGTATGTTTTATGCCACTCTTGAAAATGCATGCACGATTTGGAGGATTGGTTCAAAATTTTCCTTGAATCTCAAATCGAAACTAAGTTGTTAGGTGAGTTAAATTTGACCATGCATGTTGTTTTCCTTGGTGAGTGTTTTGATGTTGTTGTGATGAAAGCATGGAGATGAGTGAGTTCGAATGTTTAACAAAAAGGAAATTTTGTGCCATTGAGTTCTTGTTGTTATGTGTGTGTGTGTGCATGAGTATTCGGCCATGCTATAGAATTTATGTTGCAAAATGATTAATGCTTAATGAGATGTATAATAGTACTTGTGAATGAGCTTGAGAGTATTTAAATAATTAGACATGAAAAGGGTGGTGATGAGGCTGAAAAAATTGTTGGATGGTTAATTGGGTAAGGAATGAAGCATTCGGCCATATGGGGTACAAATGGGCATAGGTGTTAAATACCTTGTATTGGAAACTTTGATAAATAAGTAGCAATAAATTAAGATGAGATTGAGTAAATTTTCAGCTTAGTTGTGTTAAGTATTCGGCAATAACCATAATAATGCATGTGAATGCCGTATGTTTGTGTTTGATGGAGAGGTAAATTGTTTGATTTAGCTCAAGAGCAAAGGGGAACTAGATTGGACAAAGGAAAGGAGAAAGCAAGCGAGTAGCCGATTTGGAACCGTTCTACCCCAAACAAAGTAAGTCATTAAGCACATATGTTTGATATTGCTTAAATGATTGGAAAATCTATGCAATTGTGTTTAATGGAATGCTATATATGTATAAATGAAATTGTATGTGTATGGAGTGAGGATAATTGTTGAATGTAAAAGAAATAGTGGAATGTGTAGAAAGTTTGCTTTCGGCACTATGTGTGAGGGCAATATGTGTGTATGGTGACGAGATTGGCACTAAGTGTGCGTCTTTGGAAATATATGGCACTAAGTGTGCGTCTTTGGAAATATATGACACTATGTGTGCAAGTGGAAAAATACAGACCTTGGTTGTGCGAGCTCAAGGGTATGGCACTATGTGTGCGGGCTTAAATTGCGTGGCACTAGGTGTGCGAAATCGAGTAGTAAGCCTTTGTGTGCGTACTCTATATATATGGAGGTGTGTCTCCATCGAATTGAGTATGGACAGCGGATCGGGTAAGTACCTCGAGCTCATGACGAATAGAGAATACGTTCATGCTTGGGGTTGAATTTGGTAAGCCTTAAATCTATGTGATGATTGAAATTGTATGGTTGTGGTGGAAAATGAGTTAATGTGTAAAATGCTTGATTATCTTGTTGTGTAGAATATGAAATGTGGATGTATGACTTGGTGCGAGATTGGACCGAAAGGTCCGAGGTATTATGGTATAGATTCGATATGGATGAGTACCTAGCCTCGTTTGTTGTTCATGTTGTAGTAACTTTATCGGTGGATTGATGAATGCTTATGACTTCTCGAGTTGTAAACTCACTCGGTGTTTTCTTGTCACCCATTTTAGGTCTCTCGGACTCGTATTGTTTGCGTGATCGGGACCATCGTTGAAGTCATCACACCGCTGAAATCTTGTGGTATTGTTGTGAAAAATAAAATAGAATAAAATAAATAAAAATAAAGAACACATAAATTTTACGTGAAACCCTTTGGAAAAAAACCACGGCGAGGAGAAGAAAATTCACTATGTCGAAAAATTTTTACTCAAATACAAGAGGAATAGATTATGTCTATTTATAGGCTTGCAAAGCCATATTCTAGTAGGATTGAAACACCTTATCCTAATCAATATAAAATAGATGGAGTTTAATAAGGTTTAAAACCTTATTCTAAAATAAAATAAAAGAAGTCTAGTTCTATATGGATTTTACTTTTATTTTATTTTCCATCGTATTTTATTTAAATAAGAATTTGGGTCACTTAATTCTAACAATCTCCACCTTGACACAAATTCTCAATGAACAAGTTCTTCATCGCGAACTTTCAATAAACAAGTTCTTCACCTCTTCCAAAAAAACCCCTTAAGGGTTTAACTTCAACAATGAACACCAACCAAGTCTAAGCAATGCTCAAACTTGGTTATAGGAATTGACTTAGTCATCATATCTGCAGGATTTTCATGAGTGCTAATTTTGCTCACAACAATATCACCACGAGCAATAATATCACAAACAAAATGATACCGAATATCAATGTGTTTTGTTCTCTCATGAAACATTTGATCTTTTGTAAGAAAGATGGCACTCTGATCGTCACAAAATCTTGTGCTGATTTGAAGGTCTTCATTGAGTTCACTAAATAGTCCTTCAACCAAATAGCTTCTTTACAAGCCTCGAGAATCGCCATGTACTCAACTTCAGTGGTAGACAAAGCGATCGTAGTTTGCAAAGTGGCTTTCAACTAATTGCACAACCTCCGATTGTAAAGACGTAACTTTGTGAGAGATTTTCTTCTATCAAGGTCTCCAAGCAAAATCAGCATCAACATACCCTATAACTCCATCTTTAGTTCTTCCAAAGCGTAAGCAAATATTAGTAGTGCCTCGTAAGTATCTTAAAATCCATCGAAGCGCTTTCCGGTGTTCTTTACCGAGATTCGCCATGTATCGCTAACCGCACCTTGTCGCATATGATAAATCTGGGCGTGAACAAACCATAGCATACATGAGAGATCCTCTTGCACTAGAGTATGGAACATGTGACATGTACTCAATCTCATTATCGATTGAGGAGATAAGGCCGATGAAAGTCCGAAATGGTTGCTAAAGGAGTACTAACAGCTTAGCACTCTGCATATTGAACACGCAAAGAACTTTCTCAATGTACCCCTTCCGACTTAGGTACAATTTACTTGCTTTTCTATCTCTCGAGAATCTCCATACCAAGTATCTTCTTTCTTTGGTCCTAAATCTTTCATCTCAAATTCTTCACTTAGTTGGGCTTTAACCTTTCTTATCTCTCTTTTATCTTTTCTTTGCTATCAACATGTCATCAACATAAAGAAGTAGATACACAAAAGAACCATCACTGTTTTTCTTAAAGTAGACACAACTGTCAAAACTACTTCTTTTGAAATCATGAGAAGTCATAAAGGAATCAAACCTCTTGTACCCTTGTCTTGGTGATCTGTTTCAAACCGTAAAGGGACTTTTTCAGCAAGCAAACATAGTCCTCTTTTTACGAGACTATAAAACCCTCCGGTTGTTGCATGTAAATATCTTCCTCAAGTTCTCCATGCAAAATGCGGTTTTACATCTAACTGCTCAAGCTCCAAATCATGCATGGCCACAATACCAAGCAAAGCTCGAATCGAACTATGCTTAACAACCTGGAGAGAACACATCTGTGAAGTCCACTCGAATTTGATTGTAACCCTTTGCAATAAGCCTTGCTTTATATCCGGGTTCTTCAACTCTCGAGTCCTTCTTTCTTTTAAACACCCATTTACAACGAACAGCCTTTTTACCTTTAGGAAGTTTTACAAGATCCCATGTTACTTTTTGTGGAGTGATTCCATCTCCTCTTGCATAGCAAACATCCACTTTTCGAGTCTTCACACTAATCGCCTCGAATAATTAAATGGCTCTTGATTAGCATCTATATCTTCACCACATTTAAAGCATAAGCAACTAGATCAACCTCGGCATACTTCTTTGGAGGTTTAATTTCTCTTCTTGTCCTGTTTTTGGCGATAGAGTATTGCGGTGAAGAAGCAACTCTATTCTCAATTTTGTCTTGGCTTGAGGAGTTGATTACAGATTAATCGATGCTCCACCGCTTTTGGTTTTCTTTATTGGAAGAGTCTTTAAGAGATAAGTTAGGTCATAGCAGTTTCATCAAAAACAACATCTCTCGCTAATCACAACTTTTCTATTTTCAGGACACCATAACTTATAGCCTTTTACACCAGCTTTATAACCAAGAAAAACGCATTTAATGGAACTCCAATTTTCCATTATCAACATGAGCATACGCAGACACCCAAAAATCTTTAAATCGGAATAATTAGCGGGATTACGGACCATACCTCTTGTGGAGTCTTTTCTCAATGGCAGCGGATGGAGATCGGTTGATCAAAAACATGCAAGAGAGGTCATTCGCCCAAAATGACTTGATAAGTTGGCATTTGACAACATACATCGAACCTTCTCCATGATCGTCTGTTCATTCGCTCGCAACGCCGTTTTTCTGTGGAGTATGACGAATGACGTCAAGTGTCTCATGATCCCTTCGACTTGCACAATCTATTAAACTCATCGAGCGTAACTCTAAGCCATTATGCATGCGGAGGTATTTTATCTGCTTTTCCGTCTGTTTTTCAATCATAATTTTCCAAGACTTAAATGTGGAAAACACATCGCTTTCGCTTGGGAAGAACGCCCAAACTTTTTCGGAAAATCATCAATAAAGGTTAGCATATAATTAGCTCCACCTCTCGAAGGCACTCTGGACGGCCCCACAGATCGAATGGATATACTCCAACGTTTCCTTCGTGTTATGGATTCCTCTAGTGAATCGAACTCTCTTTGCTTCCCAAAACACAGTGCTCACAGAAATTCAGTTTGCAAATTCCTTGCCCATTAAGAAGTCCTCTTTGCTTAATTACGCCATGCCATTCTCACTCATATGCCCTAGGCGCATATGCCAAAGTTTAGTAATATCATCATCGACAAGGAAGAGGAAGCGACAATTGCATCACCGAGAATGATAGAACCTCAAAACATATAACTTGGCAATCTTTCTTTGCCCTTTCATCACAACAAGGGACCCTTTGAAATCTTTAAAACCCCACTTTCAGTTGTGTATCATGCCCTTTTGAATCAAGAGTACTCAACGAAATTAAATTTCTTTTCAATTCGGAACATGCCCCACGTCACTAAGTGTTCGACAACTCCATCAAACATCTTAACTTTAATTGTTCCAACACCTGGATTTTACATGAAGCATTATTTCCCATCAAAACAACACCTTCAGATAATTGTTTCATAAGTTGTAAACCAATCCCGATTGGGACTCATGTGGAAGGTGCAGCCTGAATCAAGTATCCACTCCTCGCTTACTTTAGAATCATTACAGAAGCAACTAGAAGTTCACCATCATTGTAGTCTTCTACAACATCGACTTTTAGGAATTTTACATTTGTTTTCCTTTTGATTCGCAGCCTCCCTTTTAATCTTATTTTGTAGCTTATAGCACTCAGATTTAATGTGCCCTTTCTTCTTGCAGAAGTTGCAAGTTTTACCTCTGTTTGAAGATTTCGATCTACCCTTAGATTTACCACGAGGATTCCGTTCCTGTGTTCTACCACGATCATCATCAACATTCCGGTCTTGTCTCCCACGAACAATGAGACCCTCTCCCTGAGAGTTGGGTTTAACCACAAGATGCTTCATCTTATCATACGAGGTTAAAGAATCATAAACCTCATCAACTGTGAGAGACTCGCGGCTATATAAAATCGTGTCTCTAAAGGTTGAATAAGACGGGGGCAACGAACAAAGTAGAATCAACCCTAGATCTTCCTTATCATCTTGAACCTCCATGGCCTCCAAGTTTGAGAGAATTTCTTTAAACTTTGTTAAGTGTTCGTGTACTGACGCACCTTCCTCCAAGCGATGAGCATAAAAGACGCTGCTTCATATGCAACTTGCTTGTTAGAGTTTTCGACATACATATTTGTTCTAGCCTCTTCCATAATGCAGCGACAGTTTTCTCTTTCATCACATCCTGCAAAATTTCGTTGGACAAATGCAGATGTAATTGTGTTAATGCCTTTCGATCCTTACGCTTCTTCTCTTCATCATTAATGTCGAAGGCATCTTATCTATCCTAGCAGGGCATCCTCTAGATCCATCGTGCAAGAACGCTTGCATCTTAATTTGCCACAACATAAATCTGGTGTTGCGATCAACAATGAATTTCATACTTCAAAGACGCCATTACCGTGATCGAGATGAATAACCGGAAGCTCGATACCAATTTGAGAAAAATAAAATAGAATAAAATAAATAAAAATAAAGAACACATAAATTTTACGTGGAAACCCTTTCGGAAAAAAACCACGGCAGAGGAGAAGAAAATTCACTATGTCGAAAAATTTTTACTCAAATACAAGAGGAATAGACTATGTCTATTTATAGGCTTGCAAAGCCATATTCTAGTAGGATTGAAACACCTTATCCTAATCAATATAAAATAGATGGAGTTTAATAAGGTTTAAAACCTTATTCTAAAATAAAATAAAAGAAGTCTAGTTCTATATGGATTTTACTTTTATTTTATTTTCCATCGTATTTTATTTAAATAAGAATTTGGGTCACTTAATTCTAACAATTGTCTTCGTTGTTGAAGAACATTTGGCATGTATAGGCTATTATATTTTGTCGAACTGTGGGTTGTAAACTTTAAGCCATGTGAAAATGGCCTATGTGGTCGTCGAGTGGGATGCTAGAACCTATAGCCACGAGTCTTAGAAACTCTAATTTTGATAAGGTGGCCATAATTTGTGTCATGTATGATGGATGATTAAGGCCAAGGAAAGATTCATGAAATTGGCATAGTCTACTGCAGTAACTGTTGCGGACAGCAGCAGTGAGATGAGATTGAAAAATCACTAAAAATAGTAGAAGTAGAATTAAATAGTGAGTAAATTATGAAATTGAACCTTGATGAATCTAATTTTATATGGATGAAACGAAACGACCATATGAGCAGTATACTGAGAAATATTAAAGTTCTCGTGAGATAGGGCCAGAACGGCTTCTGGGTCCCCTATCGCAACTTAGAAAATTTACCATAAATTATCCAGAAAGAATTAGGAGTCATGCCTTATATGTACAGATTCCATTTTGAGTCTAGTTTCATTAGAAATAAACGGAACCAGTATTAAAGCCCTGTACAGAGAGATATTCAAGTTGTAACGCGCAAAGGTCAGAGCCGTCGATCCCTGTAACATGGGTGACTTTAACTAATAAACTGTACCAATTGGCCCGACCAAAAATTCTAGAAATAAATCCATGGATGGGTATGTGAGTCTAAATTTAGGGAAAATTTACGAAACCAGTTTTCGAGTTTTGAAACTCGAGATATGATTTTTAAGGCGAGGGTGACGCAGTTTTCCAGCCTGACTGGAAATGTCAAATTGGTTGGTACCTTGAGAGGATTTGGCCGTTAACCCCTCGTGTCCGACACCGGCGACGGTCACGAGTTCGGAGTATTACAATTTTATTGGTATCAGAGCTATGGTTTAGTCGGTTCTAGGACTACCATAGAGCGTGTGAGTCTAGCTATACATGCCAAATTGTTAGTGCTTAATAATGTGATGACTTCTGACGGTTGAAATTTTTGTTTTGATTAGCGATGGAACCCGGGATAGAGAGACCCTTGGCGGATGACGTTGAAAGTGTAGCGGCTGCCCCTGCGCAAGGGACACCGCCTGTTGTGTAACACCCCGAACCCGAGACCGTCGCCGGAGTCGAACGCGAGGTGTTAACAGACTTCAACCCACTTATTGACAATTTTCAGACAAGCTGCCAATCTGAGTACTAGTCGCTCCAAAATTCATAACTTGAGTTTTACAACTCGAAAATCAGTTCCGTAAATTTTTCCTGAAACTAGACTCATATGTCCATCTACATATTTTTTTCTAGAATTTTTGGTCGAGCAAATTAGTACAGTTTATTAGTTAAAGTCTCGCCTGTTGTAGGGATCGACTACACTGACCTTTGTGCGTTACGAATTGGATATCTCCCTGTACAGGGCTTCAATACTAATGCCGTTTGTTTCTATAGAAACTAGACTCAGAGAGGAATCTACACATATATGGAATGACTCCTAATTATCTCTGGTTAATTTACAATGATTTTCCAAAGTTGGAACAGGGCATCCAGAAACCGTTCTGGCCCTATTTCACAAGAACTTTAAAATCTGTTAACTTATAACTCATATGACCATTTCGTTTCTTCCATATGAAAGTAGATTCATCAAGGTACACTTACATAATTTATTTGCTATTTAATACCATTCCTACTATTTTTAGTGATTTTTCACATCCACGTCACTGCTGCTGTCAGCATCTGCCTTTAGTAGGCTTTACCTATTTCATACTTTCCATGATTCAATTGGCCCTTTTTACATACATAGCACAAAGCGTGATCATGATTAACCATTCCAATGGCTAATCGTTTCAAAATAATTCCATACCTCATAAGGGTCAACATACAAACGATTATAGTTCTATGCTAAAAATTATATAAGCCATTTTCGCATGGCTATCCAAGTTTACACAAACCGGAAGGTACATGACCTTCAACAAAGGATGGTCCTATACATGCCATTTCAAAGTTCAACCAAGATTTGTACCAAAATGGGGCTTCGATAGTGTGGATGACTTGACTTCTTTGATCCCGAATCCGATAGCTAACGAGCGAAACCTATAAAACAGAGAGCCAAAGCAACGGGTAAGCATTTTAATGCTTAGTAAGTCTCAAGCAATGAAATCAGCTTTGACTAAGGTATTTTATTCACATGGCTAATTAAACCACTTTACTAATTCACATTCCCATACTCATACTTATTTCACATCACCGACCCTTATGTTCATACACAAAGAACAACTTAGCCCAAGGCCGGTAGCTCGTTTATCAACTTAGCGATACTTACTTGTAAGAATTCAATTAGTACAAGCACATACAAACATACCTCATTGCTGGAATTTTCACAAGTGTATAAGCTGAAATTTTCACAGCAAGATTGCTCACTTCGAATCACATACTTTCGGATTTAACCGGATATAGCGACTTCAGACGATTGCCTTGGTCATAACCCGGATTTGGTGACTTGCACAAAGGCCTTGGTCTTAGCCGGATATATCAACTTCGCACGAATGCCTTCGGTCTTAGCCGGATATATCAACTCGCACGAATGCCTTGGTCTTAGCCGGATATATCAACTCATACGAATGCCTTCGGTCTTAGCCGGATATATTTCCAATGTTCACTTACATATATATCAATATTCAAGACACGTCCATAGTTCATTTTCGTTACTAAAGCTCTAACACAAAATATCTATCAACCTTTACTATTTGGCTCAATGGCCACACAAACAAGGAGCATAATTTTGATATAATTCAAGTAGGGTCATCACTCAAGACTTACCTTGGATGTTGTCGAGCGATTTCGACGGCTATTCAACTACTTTTCCTTCCCTTTATCGGATTTAGCTCCCTTTGCTCTTGAGCTAATTTACACAAATTTAACTTATTAAAATCTCATCATGATAGCTTATGGCGAATATGACAAGGAGTGTAAATGGTCATATGGCCATCCTTTAGCTCAAATACACAATGGTCATGCACATTTTTACATCACAACAAGCAATTCAATACATTCAAACATCAACGTGAAGTTCAAAGTACTTGGCCCTTATATACATTAGGCATCAAAGTTGTATATGTACGAAATCATAAATCGAACTCAACACATTAGTTAATATTCCTCTTAGCGAATTTTCTAAGCCAAGAATAGGCATCAATATGCTTGCCTCAAACCGAATGCATGCACACTAATTACCCCTCATGTGGCGAATATACACTTAATACCACACAAAAAAAAAACAGCATACATTTTACTACTAACACATTACATATCGTAATTCATTGCACATCTCTTATTTACTTCATAATCAACACATCATCACAAGCAAATATACACTTTGAATTAGTATATATGTCATACCAATCCATCATGTGCAAACATATATTCATGTAGGTGCAAGGGCGAATTCTCAAGTGGCTTATATCCAAATATATACACATTTCCAAAGCTTAAATCTTACTTACCATGCAACATGCATGAATTATACTTATGGATATATCATGGCGAATACCACAACACCACACCATTTCAATTTGGTCATGGTGAAACAAAGAACTTAGTATCTCATTCAAAAAATGCTAAAAGAAAATCTAAGAATCTTCAATCCTCCATCACATGTATCACTTTCAAGCTTGTTATTTAACATGCAATGGCATTAACACCACATTCACTTTGGCCGAATTTCATTCCCATGACATAACAAGGATTTGAACCATGGGCTAACAAGAACATTAAGCTAGCAACTAAAAACATGCATGAACCTCAAACATACCTTAATCTTGATGCAAGTTTAGCCAACCTCTTCCTAATCCTCTTCCAAACCAAGTATGAAGCAAAACTCCTTCCTTAACCTTAGTATTTTCGGCCAACAAGAGAGTGAAAAGAGATGAACAAAATTTTTTCTTTCTTCCTTTAGGACATTCGGCCAAGCTATGGAGGAAGATGGACACTTTTTTTTTTTTTGTTTCTCATCTACTAACATTAATTGTTTATTCCATACCCCTTATTTTATTCTTTCCATCATAACCCATTTACCAAACATGTTTCATGACATGATTTTTGCCCATAAATCCTTGTCATGGCCGGCCACTAGCTATGGGGAAATTTGACATGCAAGTCCATTGTTTTGCATGCATCCTTTAATTAGTCATCACACATTTCCCCTCATACTTTCAAAGTTTATTACTAGGTCCTTTCTAGTGAAATTCACATCTATAATTCTAAATCAAAGCATAAAAATATCACACATGAGTTAACACACATTATAGGCAATAAAATAAATATTAAATTATTTTTATGCCTTGGTTTTGTGGTCCCGAAACCACATTTCGACTAGGGTCGTTTTAAGGTGTCACAACTCTCCCCACTTTAGAAATTTTCGTCCCGAAAATCTTACCGTAAATAGGTTTGGATATTGCTCTTTCATAGAGTTCTCGGGTTCCCAAGTAGCTTCTTCTATCCCGTGTTTGAGCCATAACACTTTCACTAGCGGAACCTTTTGTTTCGCAACTCTTTCATTTCACGAGCTAGGATACGAATCGGTTCTTCTTCATAACTCATATCGGCTTGAATTTCAACCTCGATGGACTAATTACGTGCGACGGATCGATCTATAGCGTCGAAGCATTGAAACATGGAAGGCGTTGTGAATCTTTTCAAGTTCGGGGCAAGATCAAACGATACTTAATCGGGCCAACTCGTTCGGAGATTTCAGATGCGGCCCAATGAATCTCGGCTCAACTTGCCCTTACGGTAGAATCGAGTATCTTTTCCACGGCGAAACTTTAAGAAACACTTTATCTCCCACGATACTCAATGTCCTTTCGTTTCAAATCCGCATACGATTTACGACGATCGGAGGCTATCTTGATTTTTACGGATTACTTTTACTTTTCGTTCAGCATCTTTAATCAAATCCACTCCAAAAATTTTGTTCTCACCGAGCTCGGTCCAAAACAATGGTGTACGGCATTTACGCCCGCACAAAGCCTCGTAAGGCGCCATCTTAATACTTGATTGAAAACTATTGTTGTGGCGAATTCAATCAAAGGTAGGTACCGCTCCCACGAACCACCGAACTCGAGGATGCAACATCTCAACATATCCTCAAGTATCTCGAATTATACGCTCGGATTGACCATCGGTTTGGGGGTGAAAGGCGGTCTGAAATGCAACTTGGTGCCCAATGCTTCTTGTAATTTCTTCCAAAATCGCGAGGTGAACCTCGGATCTCTATCCCACACAATGTAAATCGGTACCCGTGTAATCTCACAACTGAGAAACGTACAATTCAGCTAGTTTATCCAATGAAAATCCATACGCATTGGGGATAAAGTGAGCCGACTTAGTCGGTCTATCAATAATAACCCAAATTGCATCCTTCTTACTTGTCGACAACGGCGGTCCGGACACAAAGTCCATTGTGACTCGATCCCATTTCCACTCGGGTATCGTGATCGGTCAAGTAACCACGAAGGCACTTGATGCTCCGCTTTCACTTGTTGACATATTAAACATCTTGCAACAAAGTCGAGATGTCTCGTTTCATACCATGCCACCAAAACCGACGTTTCAACTCATTGTACATCTTCGTACTCCCGGGTGGATTGCCATTCGGCTACAATGAGCTTCGTTCGAATTATCGAAATAAGTTCAATTCTTTGGAACACACAAACGACTTCGAACCTCAAACAATCGTCATCATCAATTTGAAACTCCGATTCCTTGTTCGTAACACACTCACCCGTTTTGCACGCAACTCCTCATCAACTTTCGAGCTTCACGAATTTGATGAGTCAACAATGGTTTGGTTGTTAATTGGCTACTAACACATTGTCGGGTAGGATAGACAAGTGTACATTCATCGTCGTAAAGCAAGCGGTGATTTCGCTTAAGGCATCCGCAACCACATTAGCCTTTCGGGTGATAGTCAATGACCAGCTCATAATCCTTTAACACTCGAGCCAACGTCTTTGTCGCAGATTTAAGTCTCTTTGAGTCATCAAATATTTGAGACTTTTGTGATCCGAATACACATGGCACTTCTCACCAAATAAGTAATGTCGCCATATCTTTAAGGCGAATACGATGGCGACCAATTCGAGATCATGGGTCGGATAATTTTTCTCATGTGGCTTTAATTGTCTCGGCGCGATAGGCCACAACTCGACCTTCTTGCATCAATACGCAACCTAACCCAAGTAGGGAGGCGTCACTATAGATGACAAACTCTTTGCCGATTCGGCCGTACTAGTCTTGGAGCTTAGTCAAATGAGTTTTCAATTGGTCAAAACTTTTTCGACACTTTTCCGTCCATTCAAACTTGACATCTTTCTCAAGCGGTTTCGTCATGGGTGTGGCTATCATCGAGAATCCTTTTACAAACCGTCGTAGTAACCTAAGCAAGTCCCAAAAAGCTCGAACCTCAAGTAATATTTCTTGGAGGTTTCAGTTAAGTATGGCTGAAATTTTGCTTGGGTCGACTCGAATACCCGATGCAGATACCACGTGACCCAAGAAGCTAACCTCTCTTAACCGAACTCACACTTGCTAAACTTAGCATATAACCGCTTATCCCGTAAAATTTGCAACACTAATCTCGGTGCTCGCATGTTCGGTCTCATCTCTTGAATAGACCAAGATGTCGTCGATGAACACAACTACTGAACCGATCCAAATATGATCTGAAGATCCGATTCATCAAATCCATAACTACCGCGAGGGCATTAGTGAGCCCAAGCGGCATCACTAAGAACTCGTAGTGACCATATCTCGCTCAAGGCGGTTTTGGGTATGTCGAATCTCGGATTCATGGCGATAATAGCCCGATCTCAAATCTATTTTTGAGAACACCGAGGCTCCTTCAATTGATCGAACAAATCATCGATACGTGGTAACGGATACTTGTTCTTTATTGTCACTTTATTAAGTCGACGATAGTCGATGCACAACCTCATGGTTCCGTCCTTCTTTTCACAAACAACACCGGTGCACCCCAAGGTGAAAAACTCAAGGCGAGCAAAACCTCTATCCATCAACTCTTGCAACCGAGCTTTCAACTCCTTTAATTCCGTTGGTGCCATACGATATGGAGCTATCGAAATCGGTGTGGTCCTGTACAAGCTCAATGCCAAACTCTATCTCCGAACAGTGGCAAACCGGCAATTCTTGGGAAAACGTCCGGTATTCACAAACCACCAAGCACAGATTTGGGTTCTATTCCTAACTCCTTATCATCAAGTACATACGCAAGGTATGCTTCACACCCTTTTCTTACATATTTCGGGCCAACATTGATGATATTACGGTGGCAACCCCTTCAAGTTCGTAGACTCAACTCGGATCATCTCGTTGTTTAGCATCTCAAATCAATAGTCTTGCTTTTGCAATTCACAACCGCATCATGCACGGTCAACCAATCCAACCCAAGAATAACATCAAATTCATCGAACGGCAAAAGCATCAAGTCCGTGGGAAAGCAGTACCTCGAATTACTAGGGGCATTTCTTACACACTTTGTCGACCAGCACATAACGACCCAAAGGATTTGACACCGAATTACGAACTCGAGACTCAATAGGCAAAGTCTTCTTTGGATGCTAAGGTTTCGCATATATAAGAATGAGTAGAACCAGGTCAATCAAAGCAATCACATTAGTATCAAAGAGAGTGAAAGTACCGTAATAACATCCGGCGAGGAGGCATCCTCGCGCATGGCAGATAGCATAAGTCCTAGCTGGGCGCGAGCCTCGGATCTGGTCGCAAAGATCTCTAGATCCTCTCGACCACCACTAGCCTTGCCGTATTTCCGGATGGTCTACCTCGGCAAGTGGTAGTACCGGTTTCCCACTCCGATCTACATTACATTCGAGACAACCTCGGGCAATCTTTAATGAAGTGGTCAACTGATCCACACTTGTAACAGAGCGGTCACGGAATCTCTGACTTCCAAAATGCCATTTGCCACAATATTGGCACTCCGTCCTCTCTCGTCGATCATTCCCACTCATCGGCGATCAAGTGATTCGTGGTGGTCACAGGGGTCGATCGCGATCTCGTCTAGAAAAGCCGAAGTGTCTCTAGATCGGCCTAAGCCATCTCTAAGTTTCTTTGATGTGTTGGAAGGGCTTCCCGAATACCTCTTACGAAACTCCCTTGCTCCGCTTCCGCTTTCCTTTTCTCCATACTAAACTCCTCGGCTTTGCATCGCTCGCTCGACGAGAGTCACAAACTCGGATTTCCAAAATGCCAACATACAGCTTTATCTCATCATTCAGTCCATCTTGAGCGTTTACACATCACAGCTTTTGAAGAAATGCATTCTCGCGCGTACCGGCTAAGCCTCACGAATTTTCGTTCATAGTCGGTAACCGACATGGAACCTTGTTTAAGTTCGAGAAATTCCTTTCGTTTTTGGTCCATAAATCTCGATCGATATACTTTTTCCAAACTCGGTTTGGAAGAACTCCCAAGTTACTTGTTCGGGCACAACAGAAGTCGAGTACTCCACCAATAGTAGGCGAATCACGTAGCAAGGAGATGGTACACTTTAGGCATTCATCGGTGTACAAGATAGCTCATCGAGTACCCGGATCGTGTTGTCCAACCAAAATTCGCTTGCTCGGCATCATCACTATCCGTAGCTTTAAATTCAGTAGCCCCATGTTTTGGATTCTATCAACTGTGGGCTTATTCGACCTTATTTGGTCAATTACGGAGGCATTGTAGGGTGGGGTGTGTTTGTTGGGAATGGAGGTTGTGGAGCAGTAGTATTAGTTCGAATGTATTGGTTGAACCAATCATTCATCACGCTATAAAAGGCTTGTCTAGCCTCGTCATTCGGATTACTAGCAACAGGTTGAGAGTCCCGGCGCTGTCCCTTGTGCGGAGCAGCGCCACACTCTCCACATCATCGCTATCGCTTCGGTTGGGATCGGGATCCATTACTATAAATAAACACAAGTTCAAACGTCAGAAATCACCACACTATCATATAATCACATAAAATGGCATGTATAGCTAGACCCCAAACGCATTACGGTAGTCCTAGAATCGACTAAACCGTAGCTCTGATACCAATAAAATTGTAACACCCCGAACCCGAGACCGTCGCCGGAGTCGAACGCGAGGTGTTAACTGACTTCAACCCACTTATTGACAATTTTCAGACAAGCTGCCAATCTGAGTACTAGTCGCTCCAAAATTCATAACTTGAGTTTTACAACTCGAAAATCAGTTCCGTAAATTTTTCCTGAAACTAGACTCATATGTCCATCTACATATTTTTTCTAGAATTTTGGTCGAGCCAATTAGTACAGTTTATTAGTTAAAGTCTCGCCTGTTGTAGGGATCGACTACACTGACCTTTGTGCGTTACGAATTGGATATCTCCCTGTACAGGGCTTCAATACTAATGCCGTTTGTTTCTATAGAAACTAGACTCAGAGAGGAATCTACACATATATGGAATGACTCCTAATTATCTCTGGTTAATTTACAATGATTTTCCAAAGTTGGAACAGGGCATCCAGAAACCGTTCTGGCCCTATTTCACAAGAACTTTAAAATCTGTTAACTTATAACTCATATGACCATTTCGTTTCTTCCATATGAAAGTAGATTCATCAAGGTACACTTACATAATTTATTTGCTATTTAATACCATTCCTACTATTTTTAGTGATTTTTCACATCCACGTCACTGCTGCTGTCAGCATCTGCCTTTAGTAGGCTTTACCTATTTCATACTTTCCATGATTCAATTGGCCCTTTTTACATACATAGCACAAAGCGTGATCATGATTAACCATTCCAATGGCTAATCGTTTCAAAATAATTCCATACCTCATAAGGGTCAACATACAAACGATTATAGTTCTATGCTAAAAACGTATATAAGCCATTTTCGCATGGCTATCCAAGTTTACACAAACCGGAAGGTACATGACCTTCAACAAAGGATGGTCCTATACATGCCATTTCAAAGTTCAACCAAGATTTGTACCAAAATGGGGCTTCGATAGTGTGGATGACTTGACTTCTTTGATCCCGAATCCGATAGCTAACGAAAGCGAAACCTATAAAACAGAGAGCCAAAGCAACGGGTAAGCATTTTAATGCTTAGTAAGTCTCAAGCAATGAAATCAGCTTTGACTAAGGTATTTTATTCACATGGCTAATTAAACCACTTTACTAATTCACATTCCCATACTCATACTTATTTCACATCACCGACCCTTATGTTCATACACAAAAGAACAACTTAGCCCAAGGCGGTAGCTCGTTTATCAACTTAGCGATACTTACTTGTAAGAATTCAATTAGTACAAGCACATACAAACATACCTCATTGCTGGAATTTTCACAAGTGTATAAGCTGAAATTTTCACAGCAAGATTGCTCACTTCGAATCACATACTTTCGGATTTAACCGGATATAGCGACTCAAGACGATTGCCTTGGTCATAACCCGGATTTGGTGACTTGCACAAAGGCCTTCGGTCTTAGCCGGATATATCAACTCATACGAATGCCTTGGTCTTAGCCCGGATATATCAACTCGCACGAATGCCTTGGTCTTAGCCGGATATATCAACTCGCACGAATGCCTTCGGTCTTAGCCGGATATATTTCCAATGTTCACTTACATATATATCAATATTCAAGACACGTCCATAGTTCATTTTAGTTACTAAAGCTCTAACACAAAATATCTATCAACCTTTACTATTTCGGCTCAATGGCCACACAAACAAGGAGCATAATTTTGATATAATTCAAGTAGGGTCATCACTCAAGACTTACCTTGGATGTTGTCGAGCGATTTCGACGGCTATTCAACTACTTTTTCCTTCCCTTTATCGGATTTAGCTCCCTTTGCTCTTGAGCTAATTTACACAAATTTAACTTATTAAAATCTCATCATGATAGCTTATGGCGAATATGACAAGGAGTGTAAATGGTCATATGGCCATCCTTTAGCTCAAATACACAATGGTCATGCACATTTTTACATCACAACAAGCAATTCAATACATTCAAACATCAACGTGAAGTTCAAAGTACTTGGCCCTTATATACATTAGGCATCAAAGTTGTATATGTACGAAATCATAAATCGAACTCAACACATTAGTTAATATTCCTCTTAGCGAATTTTCTAAGCCAAGAATAGGCATCAATATGCTTGCCTCAAACCGAATGCATGCACACTAATTACCCCTCATGTGGCGAATATACACTTAATACCACACAAAAAAAACAGCATACATTTTACTACTAACACATTACATATCGTAATTCATTGCACATCTCTTATTTACTTCATAATCAACACATCATCACAAGCAAATATACACTTTGAATTAGTATATATGTCATACCAATCCATCATGTGCAAACATATATTCATGTAGGTGCAAGGGCGAATTCTCAAGTGGCTTATATCCAAATATATACACATTTCCAAAGCTTAAATCTTACTTACCATGCAACATGCATGAATTATACTTATGGATATATCATGGCGAATACCACAACACCACACCATTTCAATTTGGTCATGGTGAAACAAAGAACTTAGTATCTCATTCAAAAAATGCTAAAAGAAAATCTAAGAATCTTCAATCCTCCATCACATGTATCACTTTCAAGCTTGTTATTTAACATGCAATGGCATTAACACCACATTCACTTTGGCCGAATTTCATTCCCATGACATAACAAGGATTTGAACCATGGGCTAACAAGAACATTAAGCTAGCAACTAAAAACATGCATGAACCTCAAACATACCTTAATCTTGATGCAAGTTTAGCCAACCTCTTCCTAATCCTCTTCCAAACCAAGTATGAAGCAAAACTCCTTCCTTAACCTTAGTATTTTCGGCCAACAAGAGAGTGAAAAGAGATGAACAAAATTTTTTCTTTCTTCCTTTAGGACATTCGGCCAAGCTATGGAGGAAGATGGACACTTTTTTTTTTTTTTGTTTCTCATCTACTAACATTAATTGTTTATTCCATACCCCTTATTTTATTCTTTCCATCATAACCCATTTACCAAACATGTTTCATGACATGATTTTTGCCCATAAATCCTTGTCATGGCCGGCCACTAGCTATGGGGGGGGAAATTTGACATGCAAGTCCATTGTTTTGCATGCATCCTTTAATTAGTCATCACACATTTCCCCTCATACTTTCAAAGTTTATTACTAGGTCCTTTCTAGTGAAATTCACATCTATAATTCTAAATCAAAGCATAAAAAATATCACACATGAGTTAACACACATTATAGGCAATAAAATAAATATTAAATTATTTTTATGCCTTGGTTTTGTGGTCCGAAACCACATTTCGACTAGGGTCGTTTTAAGGTCATCACATGTTGAGCCTCGGTCATCCGCGAATAATCAAAATGAAGGGCGAAACAAGCCTTCTTCACCATGATGAATGAGTGGGTCGCATAATATGCCCGAACCAATCCGGCTGTCCAACCATTCCGAATTTAAATAATCCACCCCAAGAGCCCGTAATGCCATCGATTCTCGATCCCGTGAGGTGAGTAAACCACCGTGGACTTGATTAGGAAGCGTGGGGCCGAGGAGTTTAAGGCCATAGTTACTGGATTTACTGAAAGGGCCGAGTTCGCTTGATAACACCATTAGAGTGTTTGATGAACTGTCATGCACACCGATGAATGTCTTAAGTGTGCTATATCTTTGTTCCGAGACTCACCTACTATTGGTGGAGGACCTTGATTTCCATAGTCCCAAAGGAACAAGTTACTTGGGATTTCTTTCAAACGGAATTTGGAAGAAATATATTAGTCAACGGTTCATCGATCGAGCGTAAGGAGTTCTGGAACTCAAGCAAGGCCGTATGATCAGATCTCGAATACGAACATGAGTTCGTAAGACTTAGTCGGTATGCTCGGAGTGTGTGGTGATGAGGTTGCTATGTGCAAAAGATTTGAAGAAGGATTGAATGAAGAGTTAAAGTTACTAGTGGGAATTTTGGAGATAAAGGAGTTCGTGACACTAGTCGAACGAGCTCGCAAGGCGGAAGAACTTGGGAAGGAGAAGAAGAAGGCTGAATTTGAAGCAAGAGATTACCGTAAAAGATCAACGAGTAAAGCTCCATTCTCGATTGTCTGAGAGGTTCGGGAGGACACCAAGAAGTCGAGGCGATCGGGAATTTCCATTAGAGCCCGACCATTGACGGACTCCCGAGCTACATCGGTAGCTAGTGTGGGCAATAATCGTCAAGAGAAACCCGAATGTCCCCAATGTGGAAGACGACACCTAGGTGAATGTTGGGGTAAGTCCGTTAACAAGGCTCTTATTACGGATGTGGTTCAAGGACCACTTCATTAGGGATTGTACTGAGCTAGATGAGAAGAATAAGATGCAAGGTGCGAGATCTAGTGGGGCGACGCTAGAGGTAGACCCCAGGGTTTCAGGAGGTAGGGGTGGTAATCGGAGGGGAGTCACCGACACTACTGTTCGATCCGAGACTCGAGCTCTGCTAAAGCATATGCCATCCAGCACGAGAGGAGGCATCCTCTCCGATGTTATCCTTGGTACTTTTACTCTCTTTGATACTAGTGTGATTGCATTGATTGACCCGGCTCTACTCATTCATATGTATGTGAAACTTTAGCATCCAAGAAGACTCTACTGTTGAGTCTCTCGAGTTCGTAATTCGAGTGTCAAACCCTTTGGGTCAATACGTACTCGTTGATAAAGTGTGCAAGAGATGCCCCTAATAATTCGAGAATCTGTTTCCTACCGATCGATGCTTCTACCATTTGATGAATTCGATGTTATTCTTGGTATGGATTGGTGATCGTACATGATGCGATGGTTGATCGCAAAAGGAAAACCATTGATTTGAGGAGTGCAAATAATGAGGTAGTCCGAGTCGAGTCTACTGATTTAAAAGGAGTGCCAGTGATAATATCTTCTATGACCGCTTCGGAGATATGTGAAAAGGGTGTGAAACATACCTTGCGTATGTGTTGGAAAGTAAAGAGACGGAAAAGAAACTCGAATCGGTATCAGTGGTTTGTGAGTATTCAGATGTTTTTCTGGAGGAGTTACCGGGATTGCCACCGGTTCGAGAAGTGGAATTCGGCATCGAAGTTTTACCGGGTACTACGCCGATCTCAATAGCTCCGTATCGTATGGCATTAACGGAGTTAAAGGAATTGAAGGTTCAATTGCAAGAATTGACGGATAGAGGTTTCGCTCGACCGAGTTTTTCTCCATGGGGCGCACCAGTATTGTTTGTGAAAAAGAAGGACGGAAGCATGAGGTTGTGCATCGACTACCGTCAACTCAATAAAGTGACGATAAAGAATAAATATCTGTTGCCACGAATTGACGATTTGTTTGATCAATTAAAGGGAGCCTCGGTGTTTTCAAAGATAGATTTGAGGTCGGGGTACTATCAGTTGAGGGTCCGAGAATCGGACGTACCCAAAACCGCTTTTAGAACAAGGTACGGTCACTACAAATTCTTGGTGATGCCGTTTGGGCTCACTAACGCCCCTGCGGTGTTTATGGATTTAATGAATAGAATTTTCAGGCCATACTTGGATCGGTTCGTAGTTGTATTTATCGATGACATTCGGTCTATTCGAGATGGCCGAACATCTTTGAACACCTAAGGCTAGTGTTGCAAATCTTACGAGATAAGCGATTATCGCAAAGTTCAATAAATGTGAATTTTGGTTGAAAGAGGTTAGCTTTTTGGGGCACGTGGTGTCGCGATCGGTGTCGGTGGACCCGAAAAAATTTGACCATAGTCAATTGAAACCTCCAAGGAATGTTACCGAAGTTAGGAGCTTTTTGGGGCTTGCTTGGTTACTACCGACGGTTTGTAAAAGGATTCTCGATGATAGCCACACCTATGACAAAACCGCTTGTAAAGATGTCAAATTTGAATGGACGGAAAAGTGTCGGAAAAGTTTCGACCAATTGAAAACCCATTTGACTAAAGCTCCGGTTCTAGTACTGGCCGAATCGGCAAAGAGTTTGTCATCTATAGTGATGCCTCCCTACTTGGGTTAGGTTGCGTATTGATGCAAGAAGGTCGAGTTGTGGCCTATGCGTCGAGACAATTAAAGCCACATGAGAAAAATTATCCAACCCATGATCTCGAATTGGTCGCCATCGTATTCGCCTTAAAGATATGGCGACATTACTTATTTGGTGAGAAGTGCCATGTGTATTCGGATCACAAAGTCTCAAATATTTGATGACTCAAAGAGACTTAAATCTGCGACAAAGACGATGGCTCGAGTTGTTAAAAGATTATGAACTCGTCATTGATTATCACCGGGAAAGGCTAATGTGGTTGCGGATGCCTTAAGTGAAATCCTTTGTTTGTTTTTCTGAGCGATGAATGTACACTTGTCTATCCTACCCGACAATGTGTTAGTAGCCAATTAAAGGCCAAACCATTGTTGGCTCATCAAATTCGAGAAGCTTAGAAAGTTGATGAGGAGTTGCTTGCAAAACGAAATGAGTGTGTTCTCGAACAAGGAATCGAGTTTCAAATTTATGATGACGATTGTTTGAGGTTCGAAGTCGTCTGTGTGTTCCAAAGAATTGAACTTATTTCGATAATTCTAAATGAAGCCCATTGTAGCCGAATGGCAATCCACCCGGGGAGTACGAAGATGTACAACGATTTGAAGCGTCGGTTTTGGTGGCATGGTATGAAACGAGACATCTCGATTTTGTTTGAAATGTTTAATATGTCAACAAGTGAAAGCGGAACATCAAGTGCCATCGGGATTACTTCAGCCGACACGATACCCGAGTGGAAATGGGATCGAGTCACAATGGACTTTGTATCCGGACTACCATTGTCAGCAAGTAAGAAGGATGCGATTTGGGTCGTTGTAGATAGATTGACTAAGTCGGCTCACTTTGTCCCCGTGACGCACGCACGGATTTTCAATGGACAAACTAGCCAATTATACGTTTCTCAGTTGTGAGACTACACGGGTGCCTATTTCCATCGTGTGGGATAGAGATCCGAGATTTACCTCGCGATTTTGGAAGAAGTTACAAGAGGCTTTGGGTACCAAGTCGCATTTTAGCACCGCTTTTCATCCCCAAACCGATGGTCAATCCGAACGGATAATTCAAATCCTGGAGGATATGTTGAGATGTTGCATCCTTGAGTTTAGTGGTTCATGGGAAAGATATTTTCCTTTGATTGAATTCGCTTACAACAATAGTTTTCAATCAAGTATTAAGATGGCGCCTTACGAGGCCTTGTACGGCGTAAATGCCGTACACCATTGTTTTGGACCGAGCTCGGTGAGAACAAAATTTTTGGAGTGGATTTGATTAAAGATCTTTGAATGTAAAGTAAAAGTAATCCGTGAAAATCAAGATAGCCTCCGATCGTCAAGTCGTGACGCGGATCTAAAACGAAAAGACATTGAGTATCAAGTGGGAGATAAAGTGTTTCTTAAAGTTTCGCCTTGGAAGAAGATACTCAGATTCTACCGTAGGGCAAATTGAGCCCGAGGTTCATCGGGCCATATGAGATATCCGAACGAGTCGATCCATCGCAGTATCGTTTGATTTTGCCCCGAGCTCGAAAAGATTCACAATGTTTTTCATGTCTTGATGCTTGACGATATAGGTCGATCCATCGCACGTAATTGCTCCATCCGAGATTGAGATTCACCTAATTTGAGCTATGAAGAGGAACCGGTTCGCATTATGAGGCGTGAAGTAAAAGAGTTGCGCAATAGGAAAATCCCGTTAGTGAAGGTGTTGTGGCATAAACACGGAATGGAAGAAGCCACTTGGGAGCTTGAGGACTCTATGAAAGAGCGATACCGAGCCTATTCACGGTAAGATTTTCGGGACGAAAATTTCTTAAGTGGGGAGAGTTGTGACATCCCAAAATTGACCATAGTCGGAAGTGGTTTCGGGACCGCCAAACCGAGTCACCGACATGTTCGAACGTAATATTTATTGTCTAGAATATGTGAAAATGCATGTGAATTTTGAATTCTTTGATTTAGTTAATTTGATTGTGAATTGAAAGAAAAGGACTCATGTGAAAGGATTTAAATAGATGTGGCTAATTTTAAGAGATTAATAAAAGGATGAAGTAAAATAAATGGACTTGCATGTCAAATAGCCCATTCCTAAGGGTAGTGGCCGGCCATGTCAAGAGTGATGGGCAAGGGAAAACATGTTTCAAACATGTTTAGCTAATGGATTATGCTTGAAAGAATAAAGAAATGAAATTGAAAAAAAAATAGGGATATGATGAAAACAAAAGAAAAAAAAAAGTGTTCATTCTCTCATTTTCTCCTTGCTTGGCCGAATATACTAAGAAGAAAGGGGGGAAAAAGCTTGAGAAAATCAGCCATGGGAGCTTACTAGACTAAGGTGTTTTGATACAAGAAGGTATGTTTTATGCCACTCTTGAAAATGCATGCATGATTTGGAGGATTGGTTCAAAATTTTCCTTGAATCTCAAATCGAAACTAAGTTGTTAGGTGAGTTAAATTTCGGCCATGCATGTTGTTTTCCTTGGTGAGTGTTTTGATGTTGTTGTGATGAAAGCATGGAGATGAGTGAGTTCGAATGTTTAACAAAAGGAAATTTTGTGCCATTGAGTTCTTGTTGTTATGTGTGTGTGTGTGCATGAGTATTCGCCATGCTATAGAATTTATGTTGCAAAATGATTAATGCTTAATGAGATGTATAATAGTACTTGTGAATGAGCTTGAGAGTATTTAAACAATTAGACATGAAAAGGGTGGTGATGAGGCTGAAAAATTGTTGGATGGTTAATTGGGTAAGGAATGAAGCATTCGGCCATATGGGGTATAAATGGGCATAGGTGTTAAATACCTTGTATTGGAAACTTTGATAAATAAGTAGCAATAAATTAAGATGAGATTGAGTAAATTTTCAGCTTAGTTGTGTTAAGTATTCGCAATAACCATAATAATGCATGTGAATGCCGTATGTTTGTGTTTGATGGAGAGGTAAATTGTTTGATTTAGCTCAAGAGCAAAGGGAACTAGATTGGACAAAGGAAAGGAGAAAGCAAACGAGTAGCCGATTTGGAACCGTTCTACCCCAAACAAAGTAAGTCATTAAGCACATATGTTTGATATTGCTTAAATGATTGGAAAATCTATGCAATTGTGTTTAATGGAATGCTATATATGTATAAATGAAATTGTATGTGTATGGAGTGAGGATAATTGTTGAATGTAAAAGAAATAGTGGAATGTGTAGAAAGTTTGCTTTCGGCACTATGTGTCTTGGGCAATACGTGTGTATGGTGACGAGATTGGCACTAAGTGTGCGTGCTGGAAATATATGGCACTAAGTGTGCGTGCTGGAAATATATGACACTATGTGTGCAAGCTGGAAAAATACTAAGACCTTGGGTGTGCGAGCTCAAGGGTATGGCACTATGTGTGCGGGCTTAAATTGCGTGGCACTAGGTGTGTGAAATCGAGTAGTAAGCACTGTGTGCGTACTCTATATATATGGAGGTGTGTCTCCATCGAATTGAGTATGGACAGCGGATCGGGTAAGTACCTCGAGCTCATGACGAATAGAGAATACGTTCATGCTTGGGGTTGAATTTGGTAAGCCTTAAATCTATGTGATGATTGAAATTGTATGGTTGTGGTGGAAAATGAGTTAATGTGTAAAAATGCTTGATTATCTTGTTGTGTAGAATATGAAATGTGGATGTATGACTTGGTACGAGATTGGACCGAAAGGTCCGAGGTATTATGGTATAGATTCGATATGGATGAGTACCTAGCCTCGTTTGTTGTTCATGTTGTAGTAACTTTATCAGTGGATTGATGAATGCTTATGACTTACTGAGTTGTAAACTCACTCGGTGTTTTTCTTGTCACCCATTTTAGGTCTCTCGGACTCGTATTGTTTGCGTGATCGGGACCGTCGTTGAAGTCATCACACCGGCTGAAATCTTGTGGTATTGTCTTCGTTGTTGAAGAACATTTGGCATGTATAGGCTATTATATTTTGTCGAATTGTGGGTTGTAAACTTTAAGCCATGTGAAAATGGCCTATGTGGTCGTCGAGTGGGATGCTAGAACCTATAGCCACGAGTCTTAGAAACTCTAATTTTGATAAGGTGGCCATAATTTGTGTCATGTATGATGGATGATTAAGGCCAAGGAAAGATTCATGAAATTGGTATAGTCTACTGCAGTAACTGTTGCGGACAGCAGCAGTGAGATGAGATTGAAAAATCACTAAAAATAGTAGAAGTAGAATTAAATAGTGAGTAAATTATGAAATTGAACCTTGATGAATCTATTTTTATATGGACGAAACGAAACGACCATATGAGCAGTATACTGAGAAATATTAAAGTTCTCGTGAGACAGGGCCAGAACGGCTTCTGGGTCCCCTGTCGCGACTTAGAAAATTTACCATAAATTATCCAGAAATAATTAGGAGTCATGCCTTATATGTAAAGATTCCATTTTGAGTCTAGTTTCATTAGAAATAAACGGCACCAGTATTAAAGCCATGTACAGAGAGATATTCAAGTTGTAACGCGTGAAGGTCAGAGCAGTCGATCCCTGTAACATGGGTGACTTTAACTAATAAACTGTACCAATTGGCCCAACCAAAAATTCTAGAAATAAATCCATGGATGGGTATGTGAGTCTAAATTCAGTGAAAATTTACGAAACCAGTTTCCGAGTTTTGAAACTCGAGATATGATTTTTAAGGAAATGGTGACGCAGTTTTCCAGCCTGACTGGAAATGTCAAATTGGTTGGTACCTTGAGAGGATTTGGCCGTTAACCCCTCGTGTCCGACACCGGCGACGGTCACGAGTTCGGGGTGTTACATAGGCACCCCATGTAAACTCACAATCTGAGAGACGTACAATTCGGCTAGTTTGTCCATTGAAAAATCCGTACGTACGGGGACAAAGTGAGCCGACTTAGCCAATCTATCTACCACGACCCAAATCGCATCCTTCTTATTCGCTGACAATGGCAGTCCGGATACAAAGTCCATTGTGACTCGATCCCATTTCCACTCGGGTATCGTGATTGACTGAAGTAATCCTGAAGGCACTTGATGTTCCGCTTACTTGTTAACATATTAAACATCTCGAAACAAAGTCGAAGATGTCTCGTTTCATACCATGCCACCAAAACCGATGTTTCAAATCGTTGTACATCTTCGTACTCTCCAGGTGGACTGCCATTCGGCTACAATGGGCTTCGTTCAGAATTATCGAAATAAGTTTCGAATTCTTTGGAACACACAGACGACTTCTGAACCTCAAACAATCGTCATCATCGATTTGAAATTCCGAGTCCTTGTTCGGAACACACTCAGCCCGTTTTGCAGCCAACTCATCGTCGACTTTCTGAGCTTCACGAATTTGACGTATCAATAATGGTTTGGCTTTCAATTCAGCTACTAACACATTTTCGGATCGAACGGACAAGTGCACATTCATCACTCGTAAAGCGAATAATGATTTACGACTTAAGGCATCCGCAACCACATTCGCCTTTCCCGGGTGATAGTCAATGACCAGCTCATAATCCTTTAACAGCTCGAGCCAACGTCTTTGTCGCAGATTTAAGTCTCTTTGAGTCATCAAATATTTGAGACTTTTGTGATCCGAATACACATGGAACTTCTCACCAAATAAGTAGTGTCGCCATATCTTTAAGGCGAATACGATGGCAGCCAATTCGAGATCATGGGTCGGATAATTTTTCTCATGTGGCTTTAATTGCCTCGACGCATAGGCCACAACTCGACCTTCTTGCATCAATACGCAACCTAACCCAAGTAGGGAGGCGTCGCTATAGATGACAAACTCTTTGCCAGATTCGGGTTGCACTAGAATTGGTGCTTCAGTCAAATAAGTTTTCGTTGATCGAAACTTTTTCGACATTTCTCCGTCCATTCAACTTAACATCCTTTTGGAGTAAGCCGTCATTGGTGTGGCTATCGTTGAGAAACCTTTTACATCGTCGGTAATAACTAAGCAAGCCCCAAAAAGCTCGAACCTCAATAATATTTCTCGGAGGCTTCCAATTAAGTATGGCTGAAATTTTGTTCGGTCGACTCGAATATTCATGAGATACCACATGCCCCAAAAAGCTAACCTCTCTTAACTAGAACTCACACTTCTTTGAACTTAGCATATAATTGCTTATCCCGTAAAATTTGCAAAGACTAACCTCGGTGTTCAGCATGTTCGGTCTCATTTCTTGAATAGACCAAGATGTCATCAATGAACACGACTACGAACCGATCCAAATATGGTCCAAGATCCGATTCATCAAATCCATAAATACCGCAGGGCATTTGTAAGCCCAAACGGCATCACTAGGAACTCGTAGTGACCATATCTCGCTCAAGGCAATCTTGGGTACGTCCGAATCTCGAATTACATGAATCGATAATAGCCCGATCTCAAATCTATTTTCGAGAACACCGAGGCTCCTTCAGTTGATCGAACAAATCGTCGATACGTGATAACGGATATTTGTTCTTTATCGCCGCTTTATTAAGTCGACGATAGTCGATGCTGACCTCATGGTTCCATCCTTCTTTTCACAAACAACACCGGCGCGCCCCAAGGTGAAAAACTCGGACGAGCAAAACCTCTATCCACCAATTCTTGCAACCGAGCTTTCAACTCCTTTAATTCCGTTGGTGCCATACGACACGGAGCTATTGAAATTGAGTGGTACCGGTACCAATTCGATGCCAAACTCTAATTCCGAACAGGTGGTAAACCCGCAATTCTTGTGGAAAACATCCGGGTATTCACAAACCACTGGCACAGATTCGGGTTTCTTTTTGACTCCTTGTCATCGAGCACATACGCAAGGTACGCTTCGCACCCTTTTCTTACATATTTCTGGGCCAACATTGCTGATATTACAGCTGGCAACCCCTTTAAGTCCGTAGACTCAACCCGAATTATCTCGTTATTCGCAAGACCTCGGATCGATAGTCTTGCTTTTGCAATTTACAACCGCATCGTGCATGGTCAACCAATCCAAACCAAGAATAACGTCGAATTCGTCGAACGGCAAAAGCATCAAGTCCGCCGGAAAACAAGAACCTCGAAATACTAGGGACTTTTCTTACACACTTTGTTGACAAGCACGTAATGACCCAAGGGTTTGACACCGAATTACAAACTCGATGAGACTCAATAGGCAAAGTCTTCTTTGGATGCTAAGGTTTCGCATATATAAGAATGAGTAGAATCGTGGTCAATCAAAGCAATCACATTAGTATCGAAAAGAGTGAATGTACGGTAATGACATCCGGTGAGGCAAGATCCTCGCGTCGGCGTATGGCATAAGTCCTAGCAGAGCACGAGCCTCGGGCCTTGTTGTAGCATCTCTTGACCCTCTCGACCGCCACTAGCGTTGCCGCATTTTGGATGGCCTACCTCTAGCGTGGTAGCACCGGGTTTCCACTCGACTTACATTTTGTTCAAGCAACCTCGGGCAATCCTTGATAAAGTGGTCGGCCGATCCACACTTATAGCAGAGCGATCACGGAACCTACAGCTCCCGAATGCCATTTGCCACAATGCGACACTTCGCTCTCTCGGTGATCATTTCCACTACTGGCGATCGAAGTGACTCGTGTGGTCACAGGGGGTCGATCGCGATCTCATCTAGAAAAGCCCGAAGCGCCTCTAGACCGACTCACATCATCTCGAAATCTCTTCGATGCCTGTTGAAGAGACTTTCCGAGGACCTTTTCAAATTCTCCGGTTCCCACATCAACTTTTTGATTCTCCTTTCTAAGCTCTTGACTTTACAAGCTCGCTCAACAAGTATTACGAACTCTCGATTTGGGAATGCCAACAAACATCCTTATATCATCATTCAGCCCATCCTCGAGTTGCCATACATAATAGCGGACAAAACACATTCCCGAGCGTATCTCTGAGTCTAACAAATTTTCGCTCATAGTCGAGAACGGACATAGAGCCTTGCTTAAGATCAAGAAATTCCTTTCGCTTTTGGTCGATGAATCTCTCGATCGATATACTTCTTTTGAACTCGGTTTGGAAGAACTCCCAAGTTACTTGCTCTCTAGGCACTGAAGTCGAGTACTCCACCAATAGTAGGCGAATCGCGTAGCAAGGAGATAGTACACTTTAAGCACTCATCGGTGTACAAGATAGCTCATCAAGCACCGGATAGTGTTGTCCAACCAAAATTCAGCTTGCTCGGCATCGTCATCATCCGTAGCTTTAAATTCAGTGGCCCCATGTTTTGAATCTCGCTCTCTGGGGCTTACTTGACCTTATTTGGTCGATTCCACGAGGTATTGTAGGTCGGGGTTGCATTAGTCGGGAATGGAGGTTGTGGAATAGCAGTGTTAGTTCGAATGTATTGGTTGAACCAATCATTCATCACACTATAAATGGCTTGCCTAGCCTCATCATTCGGATTGCTGGCCATAGGTTGAGAGTCCGCTTGGCGCTGTCCCTTACGGAGAGCAGCGCCACACTCTCCACATCATCAGCTATTGCTCGGTTGGGATCGGGATCCATTGCTATAAACAAACACAAATTGATTGTCGAAATCACCACACTATCAATTTATCACTATATGGCATGTATAGCTAGACCCCAAACATATCACGGTAGTCCTAGAATCGACTAAACCGTAGCTCTGATACCAATAAAATTGTAACACCCCGAACCCGAGACCATTGCCGGTGTCGGACACGAGGGGTTAACAAGCCAAAACCACTTATGGCACCGACCAATTTGACATTCCCAGGCAAGCTGGAAAACTGCGTCACTGTCGCCTTAAAAAACATATCTTGAGTTTCACAACTCGGAAACTGATTCCGTAAATTTTCCCTGAATTTAGACTCATATATTCATCCATGGATTTATTTCTATAATTTTTGGTCGGGCCAATTGGTACAGTTTATTAGTTAAAGTCACCCATGTTACAGGGGTCGACTACACTGACCTTCGCGCGTTAAAACTTGAATATCTCTCTGTACAGGGTTTCAATACTGATTCCGTTTATTTCTAATGAAACTAGACTCAAAAAGAAATCTGCACATATAAGGCATGACTTCTAATTCATTCTGGATAATTTATGGTAAATTTTCAAAGTCTCGACAGGGGACCCAGAAACCGTTCTGGTCCTGTCTCATGAGAACTTTAATATCTCTTGGTATACTGTTCATATGATCGTTTCGTTACTTTCATATGAAAATAGACTCGTCAAGGTTCGATTGCATAATTTATTCACTATTTAACACCATTCCTACAAATTTTGGTGATTTTTTACATCCACGTCACTGCAGCTGGCAGCATCTGTTTTTAAGGTAGGCTTTACCTATATTGTAATTCCCATGGACCAACTATAGTCTAGTCATACTTAGGTCCACATATGATCATATTTAGCCATTCCAATGGCTGATCACGTGACCAACTCTCTCATTCCAAACCATAATCACATCATGAAACCAAATATAATTACAAACCACATATGGTCAAATTCCATACTCCACTTTTACGAACCATTTTCGCATGGCGCACACATATACATCACAAAGTACTTAAAACAACCGAGGGTAGTCCTATACATGCCATATCCAAAACTCAACTAAAGGAGTACCAAAAGGGCTTTGATAGTGTGGTTGACTTCAACTTCTATGATCCCGAATCCGATCGCTAACGAGCAAAATCTATAAACAGAGAAACAAAGAAACGGAGTAAGCAATTTATGCTTAGTAAGTTTGAGCCATAATATACACACAACCAAAGCATAGCATTCAAGTAGCTAAACAATAATTCATATGCACAATTTCTCAAAGACATGCTTACTTCACAATCCCAACTCTCATGTTCATACACAAATAACGGCTTACTTAATGCCGATAGCTCATTTATCATTGGAGCGAATATTCATAGACTTACTCATAGTGTGCAAAGCACACACAAAACATACCTTGTTGTTGGGAACTTCACAAGTGCATTAACTGAAAATTTTACAGCAAGCTTATAATTTTCAAATCACATACCTTCGGAGTTTAACCGGATATAGCTACTGCTCAAACGCCGGACATAGCCCGGTTATGGTAACCCGCACAAATGCCTTGGGACTTAACCCGGATATCACAACTCGCACAATTGCCTTGGGCTTAGCCCGGATATCATAGCTCGCACCATTGCCTTCGGGCTTAGCCCGGATATCACAACTCGCACAATTGCCTTCGGGCTTAGCCCGGATATCACAATTCGCACATTCATACACATCTTTGTTTCAATTTCATAACAAACTTTTATGCACAATTTACTTAATCAAGAATATCATTTCGGCTCAATGGCCACATACAAGGGCACAATTTCGATTGCTTATTACTTCGTTCAATCGAATCAAAATCTAAGTTTCGATACTCGAAAACTTACCTCGGACGTGGTCGAACGATTTGGACGGCTATTCGACGACTTTTTCCTTCCCCTTATCGGATTTAGCTCCCCTTTGCTCTTGAGCTTAATTTAACAAATAAATTGGTTTTATCATTTGAGCATCGAAAGAGGAATTCAAGATTCCTAACCAATATATATACTCATTAGGCATCAAAGTCACATATGTACGAAATCATGAATCGAACTCAACACCTTAGTTAATATTCCTCTTAGCCGAATTTTCTAAGCCAAGAATAGGCATCAATATGCTTGCCTCTAACCGAATGCATGCACACCATTTCCCTCATGTGGCCGAACATACATGTCCATGTTGAGGCCAATTATACACTTAATACCACACAAAAACAGCATACATTTTACTACTAACACATTACATATCGTAGCTCAATGCACATCTCTCATTTACTTCATAATCGAGACATCATCACAAGCAAATATACACCTTGAAATAGCATATATGTCATACCAATACATCGTGTGCAAACATATATACACATATAGATGCAAGGTCAATTTCAAGGTGTTCACAACCATCCAAAACACAAATTTTAACTATCATGCCGAAGCATAAACCATGCTCATGAGCATGCCATGGCGAATACATCACACACCATACTCCTTTTAATTTTTGGTCATGGTTAAACAAAGGACTCAATGTCTTACTCAAGAATGCTAAAAGAAATTTCAAGAGTAGTCAATCCATCATTGCATGCATCATCAACAAGCTTCACATTTAGCATGCAATGGCTTTAACACAATATCAACCTTGGCCAAATACCATTTCCATGGCACAACAAGGATTTGAACCATGGGCTAACATGAACATCAAGTTAGCAACTAAAACATGCATGAATCTCATGACACAACCTCAAACATACCTTAATCTTGATGCAAGTATAGCCAAATCTCCTTCTAGATCTCTTCTAAACCAAAAATGGAGCAAAAATCCCTCCTTCTTCCTTAGTTTTGGCTCAAAGAAAGGATGAACAAATTTTTTTCTTTCCTTCTCTACAACTCACGGCAATGGGGGGGAAGATACCACACTCACACACATTTTTTTTTTCTTTTCTTACCCATACACCTTTGTTTATTATTTCTCCCTAATGCACCAACAAAACATGTTTCATGACATGTTTAGCCCATCCTCTCTTGCCATGGCCGGCCACCACCTATAAAAAGGGGGTATTTGACATGCAAGTCCATTATTTTGCATGCATGCTTTAATTAGTCATCACACATTTCCCTATCATACTTTCAAAGTTTACTACTAAGTCCTTTCTAGTGAAATTCACCTTTATAACTCTAAATCAAATCATCAAAATGTCACACACAAATTAACACATATCATAGGCATCAAAATAAATTTTTAAATTATTTTTATGCCTCGGTTTTGTGGTCCCGAAACCACATTCTGACTAGGGTCAATTTTGGGCTGTCACAATTTAAGCCCTTACATTGGCTAGCCACATGACACATACAAAAAATAACCAAAAACCCTATACATGCCATTAAACAAAATAAAAGTATCTATATACCAAAGCAGAACAAGTCGATAGTGTGTTGATTCTCCAACCATCTTCCAATCTTCACGAGTCCACGAGCTCTGTAAGACAGGGAAAAGAGAAGGGGGTAAGTATTTATATGCTTAGTAAGTCCGAATAACTGGAAAGTAAGCTTATCGATTAATTAACATACAACCATATTAGACAATGATTCCAACAAGCATGAAATAGTTCCCTATCACATGCACTCAATCATCAAGTTAGTCTCATAACAATGCATCATATCATTAATCTTAGATGAGCTCATCAATTCAATATTTCCATCTCTATTTCTCATGTTAATCTCGTTGAATTTCTCAAAAATCTCGATGGATGGTCCAGTTACCGTCAAGTCATACAACTGATCATCACAAGTACGTACTCCCACGAACCTTACATCTTACGGCGAGATTACCAGTCCAGGCTAAATCCCCCGTAGTAATAACTCATAAAGCAATGTCGGGATTTCCAGTCTAGGCTAAATCCCTTTTAACAACAATTGCTCTTATAAGCTCAGATCTGAATTGCCAGTCTAGCCTAAATTCAGTCCTCAATCGGATTACTTGTCCGGGCTAAATCCTTAATGCACCCATATTCTTCAGGAGGTTCGATCACTCAAGGAACACCCGTCCAGGCTAGATCCTTCCTATTTTGAGATCATCGAATAACCCGTCCGGGCTAAATCCTTTTCTACAACACATGTAGGATCTCGTGTCATGTAAACCATAATTTATCCATCGGATTTCCCTTTTTATTTCACCTGGGAAATGTATCATCTTTTAATTTATACTAGCACATTTCATGGATTATCATGCAATGAATACCTAAATTTTCATACATTCAAGAACATGCATATTTAAGTATATTAAGAGTTTACTTCGGGTTATATGAACTTACCTGGTAGTCGTTTTGAATTTGTGTCTCGGTTATTCCGAAACCTTTTGTTTTCCATGGTCGACCTCCGGAATTGGTTCCTCGGGGTCTATATCAGTAAAAATAAATCATTAATACCTTACATTATTCAATTTTGGCTAAAAATCACCCAAGGGAAAAATGACCATTTTGCTCCTAACATTTCACATTTTTACAAATTAATCCTTAGGCTCGTATGATGAAATGCATGAAATTCCTTGGATACCCAAGCCTAGTCGAATGTATTATAAGCTCATACTAGCCCACATTTTCCTCCATTTCACATTTCTACCCCACATTTTCCTCTATTTCACATTTCTACCCTACATTTTATACCTTTTTCAATTAGGCCCATTTTTTGTGTTTTCATGAAAAATCTCTTAGAAAAAGATGTTTATCCAACATCCCACTTCCATAATCCTCCATAAATCATCAAAGAACAATAATCTCATGCATGGTTCAAATTTCTAACATGAACCCTAGCTTGAAATATGGGTAGAAATGGATAGAGCATGTTACGAGGGTTTCAAAAATACAAAGAACATTAACAACGGGGCTAGGGAACAGTTACTATCAAGCTTGAAATGTTGGAAAACCCTAGCTATGAAGACCCCTTCAAATTCGGCAGCATGGAGAAGAAAATGAGTGTCTTTTTGCTTGATTTTCCCTTTTTATTACATTAATAAACTAAATGACCAAAATGCCCTTCCTTACTAAACTTTCCAAATTTTCCATGCATGCCTATTTTTGTCCAAAAACCTAGAAATTGGGCAAATTACTCTTTAAGGACCTTTAATTAATATTCCAAAGCAATTTCATACAAATTGCTTCTAGAATCCAAGTTTTGCAATTTTTTCAATTTGGTCCCTAATTTCCAATTGGACACCTTACACATAGAATTTCTGCATGAAACTTTAACACATGCTTATTTTCATATCCTAGACCTCATAATAATCATGAAACAATTATTTTAACATTGGACTTGTGGTCCCAAAACCACTATTCTGACTAGGCCCTATTTCAGGATGTTACACATACTCTAGAATTGTGTCTTGTTGCGAGAACCAAAGCAACTTAGACCAAGCCTCCTTCTCAACATATTAAGGGTAAAATTGCTCCTTGAAATCATTTTAGAACTCCTCTCACGTCTCAATCATAGCCTAACCATGTTTTTCATCTATGGACCTACACATCCACCAAAGAAGAGCAAAGTCGGTAAAAGATCTAGCGGTAGTTACTTATCATCATCATCCTTGATACCCACGACATGAAAGTAGTGCTCAATTGTAACACCCCTAACCCATATCCGTTGCCGGACTAGGGTTAAAGGCATTACCAGACAAATCAAAACATTTAACTTTCATTTCATAATCATCAAAGCATCAGAGATCAACATCAATATAGAGTCCCTTATATAGATCTTTGAGACATAAAACATGCTTTAGAAAGAGGTCGAGACTAAACCGAACACATATAATTTTTTTCCAAAACTTAAACATTTTTCAAATAAGTACAGGTCACACACTTGTGTAAATAGGCCGCGTGCCTTACACGGCATTAGACATGCCCGTGTGTCTAGGCCGTGTCAAAACAGGGCATACACACTGACTTGCTCACACGGCCACAAGACAAGGCCGTGTGCTTTGGCTGTGGACGAGCCTGGCTTGAGCTACATGGCTAGCCACACGCCCTTGTGCCTTGTCTGTGCTCGAACCTGACTTACAATTGTAGGGTAGCCCAGGGAACACATGGCGATGCAAAATACCCATGTGTCACACATGGCTGAGACACATGCTCGTGTCTCTGCCAGCGTGGACAAAAATAGTCCATTTGAATAGCCAACTTGCCACCCTAATTGGGTCAAACCTACAAGCACCAAACCAAGCATATATGCACAGTATTTTATGACCAATTCACAACCAAAACATAAGCCATTCATGATTTATCAATGCCAACCAAATTTCCATCTCAATTTATCAAAAAAATCATAACAATTCTACAATAAAATCATATCATAAGCACATCCATAACAAGCAATATCATATGGTTAAATATATATACATCACAAAACATAATTTAAACACTTCTAGCCTATACATGCCATACTTCAATATATACATTTTCAAAAGTACCAAAATAAGGTTAGATAGTATGGTGACGATCCTCGACGATCCCCGAGCTCACAGTAGCTTCGATATCTATAAAACAAAGCAAACATATACACTAGTAAGCTTTCAAAAGCTTAATAAGCTATACACAAATAAGCTTATCATTTAAAGCATATAAACATCATCAAATTACTTATACTTTGGAGCTAATTACCAACACAAACCTCATATTCTTATACTTGGATCATAGATCATCATTTGCACATATACTTACCCTTCATTTTCAAATATAGTACACCATCCAAACGTACCTGATTAAGATATATATATATTCACTTATTCATTCATTTTCTTAGAATGCTCGTTGAACCATTCAGAAACGTAAGGATACGCGGATAGCTCAGAGAACATATACAATTCCAATGTTCTAGATGTGGTCTTACAAGTAATCAAACATCGATGCCACTATCCCAGAAAGGGTCTTACATGAAATCAAATATGATGCTAAAGTCCCAGGCATGGTTTTACACGTAAAATAGAAGTCGATGCCAATATCCCAGATGAGGTCTTACACGAAATCCTATGTCATAACATATGTATCCTAACTATTCCTAAGGTTCGTACGGGGCTTTTCAAACGTCAGAACTTTGTCGATACTTTATCGAATAGCACATATTAAGCTTGAATATTCATTAATCACAATTCGATATCATATGAACAATAATAAACAAATTCACACATGTTTATTATATATTGACTTACCTCGTACGAATTTAGATGAATGAAATCGGTTACTCGACAACTTTCGACTTTCCCCGATCTAACTCTGTTTTCTTTAATTCTTGATCTATATAAATTAAAATTTAACACTTTTATTGACCAAATCATTCAAATCAATCCACAAACACACATTTAGGGCATTTTACAAATTAACCCTCATATTTTCACATTTTGACAATTTAGTCCTTAATCACAAAAATCACAAAAAACACCAAATTTCCTTGGACATATCTTGGCTTAATATTCCTATAGCTCATACAAGCCCACATATTTTATTTATTTTACATTTTAATTCCTCAAAAACTAATTTTCACAATTTAGTCCATTTTACTCAAATTCATCAAAAATTCAAAGACAAAATATACTAACCCAAAACATATCTTTGCTATCAACTAACTTCACAAAGCTTATAAAATCAACAATGGCATAACTCAAAATCATCATCAAAATTAGAAATTAATACATGGGCTTGATAGTATACAAACCAACGATTACAAAAACGTAGAAATTATAAAAAATCGAAGCAAAAACATACCTTAATCAAAGAAAATCAATGGCCGAACCCTAATGTTCTTTTTATTTTTCTTTATTTTTCTTGTATTTTCGGCACAAATGGATGTTAATGGCCGTTTTCATGCTTTTTTTATTTTAATTAACATTAATAAACATTTTACCTTATTAACCTTATTATAAACATAAATGGTGTTGTCTTCTTGGTTGATGTTTGATGTTGTGGTGATGAGGCATGAAGATGAGTTAAGTTTCGGCTAAGGTGGATTTGTGTTGATGTCATTTGCATGCTCAGTGTGAAGCTTTGTAATGATACATGTGTATGGTGCTTTTGATGTTGTGAATGGAAGTAGTGGAAAAGTAAAAGAAAATTTATGTAGAAATGTGGTATATGTGGATTTGTAGGATGTTATAAATATATGTGAAGCCATGCTAGATTAGGAAGAATTCGGTCAAGTGTTCATGAGATGAAATTTTGTGTTTGGGTGAATTAAAGATGATAGTATAGTTGATATCATGTATATATGTATGCATATTCGGCCATCAAATTAAGAGCATAGGTGATGTTGAGTCTAAGCTTTGTACATTCGGCCATATATATATATATGCCTGTGTGATTGAATTATTGATAGTAGGGCGATAGCATATGGTTATTATTCGAATAGCTCAAAAACATATGGTAGGAAGATAAGAATTAGTCATGTATCTCCTATGATATGAAATCATTAATATTTTGATATAAAGATTTAGCAAGACGGTTAAACTAGTTAATTTGTTGATTAAGCTCAAGAAGTTAAAGGAGGAGAATCAAGCAAAGGCAAAGGAAAGGACATCGAGTAGCCGAGTTAGAACTGTTTTACCCAACACAAGGTAAGTTATTAAGCATATATTTTGTATTGATATAAATAATCATAATACCTATGTACTTATGCCGAATGGAATGATATATAAATGCATGAAGTGACAAAATTTATCGAGTGTAAAAAAAGAAGTGAGATGAATTGAGTTGCTGATTTTGGCACTAAGTGTGCGGGTATAAACGTTTACTATAATGAGATTGGCACTAAATGTGCGAGTTTAATTGTATAGCACTAAGTGTGCGAGTTTGAATTGTATAGCACTAAGTGTGCGGGTTTGAGTATTAAGCACTAAGTGTGCGGACTTACTGTATATTTTCGAATAATCATTAACGTTGAGTGTGCAACTTTATCGAGTAGATGTTATGTTTATATTTGGAACTGAGCTTGGTAAGTCTTGAACCTATGAGGTGATTATATTTGAAGTAGGAACATAATATTATTGTGGAGTAGATGAAATGCTATTATTAGTATAATTTAAATGAAGATAAAATGATGTGTGGAGATGCATCAAATATCATATCGGATATCATACGAGATGTCAATGGAGGCTTGGCTAGTTGAGAGCATGTAATCATAAATGTGCGTGAAATTATGGCATAGTCGGTATGGATGGAGTACCTAAAACACGGAATGGAAGAAGCCACTTGGGAGCTTGAGGACTCTATGAAAGAGCGATACCCGAGCCTATTCACGGTAAGATTTTCGGGACTAAAATTTCTTAAGGGGGAGAGTTGTGACATCCCAAAATTGACCATAGTCGGGAAGTGGTTTCGGACCGCCAAACCGAGTCACCACATGTTCGAACGTAATATTTATTGTCTAGAATATGTGAAAATGCATGTGAATTTTGAATTTTGATTTAGTTAATTTGATTGTGAATTGAAAGAAAAGGACTCATGTGAAAGGATTTAAATAGATGTGGCTAATTTTAAGAGATTTAAAAGGATGAAGTAAAATAAATGGACTTGCATGTCAAATAGCCCATTCCTAAGGGTAGTGGCGGCCATGTCAAGAGTGATGGGCAAGGGAAAACATGTTTCAAACATGTTTAGCTAATGGATTATGCTTGAAAGAATAAAGAAATGAAATTAAAAAAAATAGGATATGATGAAAACAAAAGAAAAAAAGTGTTCATTCTCTCATTTTCTCCTTGCTTGGGAATATACTAAGAAGAAAGGGGGAAAAAAGCTTGAGAAAATCAGCCATGGAGCTTACTAGACTAAGGTGTTTTGATACAAGAAGGTATGTTTTATGCCACTTGAAAATGCATGCATGATTTGGAGGATTCAAAATTTTCCTTGAATCTCAAATCAAACTAAGTTGTTAGGTGAGTTAAATTTCGCCATGCATGTTGTTTTCCTTGGTGAGTGTTTTGATGTTGTTGTGATGAAAGCATGGAGATGAGTGAGTCGAATGTTTAAAAAGGAAATTTTGTGCCATTGAGTTCTTGTTGTTATGTGTGTGCATGAGTATACCATGCTATAGAATTTATGTTGCAAAATGATTAATGCTTAATGAGATGTATAATAGTACTTGTGAATGAGCTTGAGAGTATTTAAACAATTAGACATGAAAAGGGTGGTGATGAGGCTGAAAAATTGTTGGATGGTTAATTGGGTAAGGAATGAAGCATTCGGCCATATGGGGTATAAATAGGTGTTAAATACCTTGTATTGGAAACTTTGATAAATAAGTAGCAATAAATTAAGATGAGATTGAGTAAATTTTCAGCTTAGTTGTGTTAAGTATTCGCAATAACCATAATAATGCATGTGAATGCCGATGTTTGTGTTTGATGGAGAGGTAAATTGTTTGATTTAGCTCAAGAGCAAAGGGGAACTAGATTGGACAAAGGAAAGGAGAAAGCAAACTAGTAGCCGATTTGGAACCGTTCACCCCAAACAAAGTAAGTCATTAACACATATGTTTGATATTGCTTAAATGATTGGAAAATCTATGCAATTGTGTTTAATGGAATGCTATATATGTATAAATGAAATTGTATGTGTATGGAGAGGATAATTGTTGAATGTAAAAGAAATAGTGGAATGTGTAGAAAGTTTGCTTTCTAAGACTATAAAAAGGCAATACGTGTGTATGGTGATTTAGATTGGCACTAAGCGTGTTGGAAATATATGGCACTAAGTGTGCGGTTGGAAATATATGACACTATGTGCAAGCTGAAAATACTAGACCTGTGTGTAGCTCAAGGGTATGGCACTATGTGTGCGGGCTTAAATTGCGTGGCACTAGGTGTGTGAAATCGAGTAGTAATCAAAAAGGCATTTCTATATATATGGAGGGTGTGTCTCCATCGAATTGAGTATGGACAGCGGATCGGTAGCAATTTCGAGCTCATGACGAATAGAGAATACGTCATGCTTGGGGTTGAATTTGGTGTTTTAAATCTATGTGATGATTGAAATTGTATGGTTGTGGTGGAAAATGAGTTAATGTAAAAAATGCTTCTGGTTATGTTATGAAATGGATGTATGACTTGGTGTACGAGATTGGACGAAAGGTCCGAGGTATTATGGTATAGATTCGATATGGATGAGTACCTAGCCTCGTTTGTTGTTCATGTTGTAGTAACTTTATCGGATTGATGAATGCTTATGACTTTGTTTGTGAAAAGAAGGACGGAACCATGAGGTTGTGCATCGACTATCGTCACCGAATAAAGTGACAATAAAGAATAAATATTCGTTACCTCGTATTGATGATTTGTTTGATCAATTAAAGGGAGCCTCAGTGTTTTCAAAGATAGATTTGAGATCGGGTTATTATCGATTCGGATTCGAGATTCGGATATGCCCAAAACCGCTTTCGAGCGAGATACGGCCACTACGAGTTCTTAGTGATGCCGTTTGGGCTCACTAATGCCCTCGGTATTTATGGATTTGATGAATCGGATCTTGACGATGATTTGGACCGGTTCAGTAGTTGTGTTTATTGATGACATCTTGGTCTATTCAAGAGATGAGACCGAACACGCCGAGCACCGAGGTTAGTGTTGCAAATTTTACGGATAAGTAGCTATATGCTAAGTTCAGAAGTGTGAGTTCGTTAAGAGAGGTTAGCTTCTTGGGTCATGTGGTATCCGTGATCGGTATTCGAGTGGACCCGAGCAAAATTTCAGCCATACTTAACTGGAAGCCTCAGAAATATTACGAGGTTCGAGCTTTTTGGGACTTGCCGGCTACTACCGACGGTTTGTAAAGGTTTCTCGACGATAGCCACACCAATGACGGCTACTTCAAAAGATGTTAAGTTGAATGGACGGAAAAATGTCGAAAAGTTTTGATCAACTGAAAACCTATTTGATCAAGCTCCAATTCTAGTGCAGCCGAATCGTGCAAGGAATTTGTCATCTATAGTGATGCCTCCTGCTTGGGTTGGGTTGCGATGATGCAAGAAGGTCGAGTTGTGGCCTATGCTTCGAGACAATTAAAGCCACATGAGAAAAATTATCCGACCCATGATCTCGAATTAGCCGCCATCGATTCGCTTTGAAAATATGGCGACATTACTTATTTGGTGAGAAGTGCCATGTATTTCGGATCACAAAAGTATCAAATATTTGATGACTCAAAAGACTTAAATCTGCGACAAAGACGTTGGCTCGAGTTGTTAAAAGATTATGAGCTTGTCATTGACTATCACCCGAAAGGCTAATGTGGTTGCGGATGCCTTAAGTCGTAAATCACTGCTTGCTTTACGACGATGAATGTACACTTGTGCATTCTATCCGACAATGCGTTAGTGGCGAATTAAAGGCCAAACCATTGTTGATTCATCAAATTCGTGAAGCTCAAAAAGTCGATGATGAATTGGTTGCAAAACGGGCTGAATGTGTTCCGAATATGGAATCAGAGTTTCAAATTGATGATGATGATTGTTTGAGGTTCAGAAGTCGGTTGTGTGTTCCAAGAAATTCAGAACTCATTTCGATGATTCTGAATGAAGCTCATTGTAGCCGAATGTCAATTCACCCGGGGAGTACGAAAATGTACAACGATCTGAGACGTCAGTTTTGGTGGCATGGTATGAAACGAGACATTTCCGATTTTGTTTCGAAGTGTTTAATATGTCAGCAAGTAAAGGCGGAACATCAAGTGCCTACGGGTTTACTTCAACCGATCATGATACTTGAATGGAAATGGGATCGAGTCACGATGGATTTTGTGTCTGGGTTGCCATTGTCGACAAGTAAGAAAGATGCGATTTGGGTTGTTGTTGATAGACTGACTAAGTCACTCATTTTATCCCCCGACGCACGGATTTTTCATTGGATAAACTAGCTGAATTGTATGTTTCTCAGATTGTGAGATTACACGGGGTACCGATTTCTATTGTGTCGGATAGAGATCCGAGATTCACCTTACGATTTTGGAAGAAATTTCAAGAAGCCTTGGGTACCAAGTTGCATTTTAGCACCGCTTTTCACCCCCAAACCGATGGTCAATCCGAGCGGATAATTCAGATACTTGAAGATATGTTGAGATGTTGCATCCTCGAGTTTAGTGGTTCATGGGAACAGTATTTACCTTTGATTGAATTCGCTTACAACAATAGTTTTCAGTCAAGCATTAAGATGGCACCTTACGAGGCTTTGTACGGTCGAAAATGCCGTACACCATTGTTTTGGACCGAGCTCGGTGAAAGTAAAATTTTCGGAGTGAATTTGATTAAAGATGCTAAAGAAAGTAAAAATAATTCGTGAAAGTCAAGGCGACCCACCACGCATCGTCGTAAATCGTATGCGGATTTAAAACGAAAGGATATTGAGTATCGTGGGAGACAAAGTGTTTTTAAGGTCTCACCTTGGAAAAAGATACTCGATTTGGCCGTAAGGGCAAACTAAGTCCGAGGTTCATTGGGCCGCATTTAAATCTCCGAACGAATTGGTCCATTGCGTGATAGATTGATCTTGCCCCCGAACTTGAAAGGATTCATAACGTTTTCATGTTTCGATGCTTCGACGTTATCGATCCGATCCTTCGCATGTAATAAACCCTCCGAGATTGAAATTCAAGTCGATATGAGTTATGAAGAAGAACCGATCCGTATCCTAGCTCGTGAAATGAAAGAGTTTGAAACAAAAGGGTTCCGTTAGTGAAAGTGTTATGGCTCAAACACGGAATGGAAGAAGCTACTTGGGAACCCGAGAACTCTATGAAAGAACGATACCCAAACCTATTTACGGTAAGATTTTCGGGACGAAAATTTCTTAAGTGGGGGAGAGTTGTACAGCCCTAAATTGACCCTAGTCGGAAAGTGGTTTCGGGACCGCTAAACCGGAGTCATAAAAATAATTAACCGTCATAGTTGATGCTCATTATATGTACATATGCATGTGTGAAAATTTCATGTTTGGATTTTGTTAATTGTAAGTGAATTTTATCAAATAGGACTTGTGTGAGAAAATTTAGAAATGTGCTAGGCAAATGTAAAGTGGTCTATTAATGCATGTGGTGAAAATGATGGGTTTGCATGTCAATTTACCCAAAATTTAAGCATGGTGGCCGGGCATGCTATGAGTGGAAACATGTTGCAAACATGTTGGGTTAGTGGTTATGTTAGAAAGAATAAAATAATGAAAAAAAAGAATATGATGAAAACAAAAGAAAAAAAAAGTGTCCATCCTTTCACATTTTTCTTCCTTGGCCGAATGTTCTAAGAAGAAGGGAGGGGAGAGCTTGAGAAAATCAGCTATGGTAGTTTGCTAGACTAAGGTATGTTTGATGTTGTCCATGAGATTCATGCATGTTTTTAGTTGTTAGTTTGAGTTCTACCTAGCCCATGGTTTAAATCTTTGCTATGGGATGGAGATGATATTCGGCCATGGGTGTTGTCTTCTTGGTTGATGTTTGATGTTGTGGTGATGAGGCATGAAGATGAGTTAAGTTTTGCTAAGGTGGATTTGTGTTGATGTCATTTGCATGCTAAGTGTGAAGCTTTGTAATGATACATGTGTATGGTGCTTTTGATGTTGTGAATGGAAGTAGTGGAAAAGTAAAAGAAAATTTATGTAGAAATGTGGTATATGTGGATTTGTAGGATGTTATAAATATATGTGAAGCCATGCTAGATTAGGAAGAATTCGGTCATGTGTTCATGAGATGAAATTTTGTGTTTAGGTGAATTAAAGATGATAGTATAGTTGATATCATGTATATATGTATGCATATTCGCCATCAAATTAAGAGCATAGGTGATGTTGAGTCTAAGCTTTGTACATTCGCCATATATATATATATATATGCATGTGTGATTAAATTATTGATAGTAGGGCGATAGCATATGGTTATTAGTCGAATAGCTCAAAAACATATGGTAGGAAGATAAGAATTAGTCATGTATCTCCTATGATATGAAATCATTAATATTTTGATATAAATATTTAGCAAGACAGTTAAACTAGTTAATTTGTTGATTAAGCTCAAGAAGTTAAAGGAGGAGAATCAAGCAAAGGCAAAGGAAAGGACATCGAGTAGCCGAGTTAGAACCGTTTTACCCAACACAAGGTAAGTTGTTAGCATATATTTTGTATTGATATAAATAATCATAATACCTATGTACTTATGCCGAATGGAATGATATATAAATGCATGAAGTGACAAAATTTATCGAGTGTAAAAAAGAAGTGAGATGAATTGAGTTGTTGATTTTGGCACTAAGTGTGCGGTATAAACGTTTACTATAATGAGATTGGCACTAAGTGTGCGAGTTTAATTGTATAGCACTAAGTGTGCGAGTTTGAATTGTATAGCACTAAGTGTGCGGGTTTGAGTATTAAGCACTAAGTGTGCGGACTTACTGTATATTTTCGAATAATCATTAACGTTGAGTGTGCGACTTTATCGAGTAGATGTTATGTTTATATTTGGAACTGAGCTTGGTAAGTCTTGAACCTATGAGGTGATTATATTTGAAGTAGGAACATAATATTATTGTGGAGTAGATGAAATGCTATTATTAGTATAATTTAAATGAAGATAAAATGATGTGTGGAGATGCATCAAATATCATATCGAATATCATACGAGATGTCAATGGAGGCTTGGCTAGTTGAGAGCATGTAATCATAAATGTGCGTGAAATTATGGCATAGTCGGTATGGATGGAGTACCTAATCTTGCATTATTTGATTTCTTTTATGATATTTTATAGATGGACAGTAGTGTAATGCTTATGACTTACTGAGTTATATACTCATTCGGTGTGTTTATTTGTCACTTGTTTAGGTTCCTTTGATTCATTTTTTGTGCTCGGGACCATCGTCAAGTCATCACACCACTTGCAACTTTTTGGTATCTTCTTCCTAGTTGGTCTAAGAGAACATTTCGCATGTATAGGCTATTATGTTTTGTTTGAACTTTGGTATGTAAACTTTGGATAGCCATGCGAGAATGGCTTATATACGTTTTGAGCATAATGTTATAGTCATCTTGAATGTATATGTTCATTAAGAGGCATGGAAACTATGTAATAGGTAAAGTCTACCTTAAAAATGGATGCTGATAGTAGCAGTGACGTGGATGTGAAAAATCACTAAAAATAGTAGAAATGGAATTAAATAGTGAATAAATTATGTAATCGAACCTTGATGAATCTATTTTCATAGGAAAGTAACGAAATGATCATATGAACAGTATATTAGGAGATATTTAAGTTTTCGCGAAACAGGGCCAGGACGGTTTCTGGATTCCCTGTTCCGACTTTGGAAATTCATTATAAATTAACCAGAGATAATTAGAAGTTTTTCCATATATGTACAGATTCCTTTCCGAGTCTAGTTTCTATAGAAAGAAACGGCATCAGTATTGAAGCCCTGTACAGGGAGATATCCAAGTCGTAATGCCTGAAGGTCAGTGTGGTCGAACCCTGAAACAGGGGAGACTTTAACTAATAAACTGTACTAATTGGCTCAACCAAAAATTCTAGAAAAAAATTTTTAGATGGATATATGAGTCTAGTTTCAGGAAAAATTTACGGAACTGGTTTTCAAATTTTGGAACTCGAGATATGATTTTTAAGGTGACAATGACGCAGTTAGCCAGCTCGTCTGGAAATTTAAAATGGACTGTGCAATAAGTGATTTAAGTCTGCAAACCCCTCGTGTCTGACTCTGGCAACGGTCTCGGGTACGGGGTGTTACAACTTCTATGCCTAAAGTGCTTAAATTGAAAGTAGGGACTAAATCGAATAAGTTGCAAAACTTGCATTCTAGAAGTTTTTAGTATGAAATTGTTTTGGAATATTAATGAGGAGGTATTAAATAGCAATTTGACCAATTTTAAGTTCATGGACAAAATTAGGAAATGGAAGGAATTTTTGGAAAGTTTAGTAGTAAGGGTATTTTGGTCATTTAGTTATTAAAATGAATTAAAAACAAAATTAAAACCAATTTTTGTCCATCTTCTTCATTAGGCCGAAATTTCAAGGGTTCTCCATAGCTAGGGTTTGTTTCAAGCTTCCAAGCTCCATAGTAAGTGATTCCAGGCCCCGTTTTTAATGTTCTTTACGCTTTTGGAATCCTTAAGCTCGATTAAGCTTATGCTAGCAATAATTCAACCTAGGGTTTATATTTGGAAAAATACCCATAGGTGAAATTTGTGTATTTTGATGTTTTATGGTAGAATATGGGGTTTTAAATTATGTTAGACAACTTGTGCTACTCAGTTTTTAGTGAAAACGAGTAAAAGGGCTTAATCGGCAAAAATACCTAATAGTCACAAGTATAAGTTAGAGAGAGAATTTGATGTTGCCATAGAAGGAAAAGTGATCAGCATGTTATAAAACATAAGAATAAGGAATAAAGTTTAATTCCGAGCCTAGGGCAAAAGTGTAATTATGCAAAAGTTTAGGGCAAAAGTGTAATTTTTTAAAGTTCAGATTAAATGCTGTTTTGATAAATGTATGTATTAAATAAGATTAATTTGGTATTATAGATCAAGAAAATGAGATTCAAGTCGTGATCGAGGAAAAGAAAAGATTGTGGACTAAATTGCAAAATCTTTATATTTTGGTACCAAGGTAAGTTCATGTGTAAATAATGTAGCATAAATGTTATTTTTAAGTTATTAATGTTAATTATATGATATGCTGATTTTTAATCGTGAAATATTATGCTTTGTGGTTAATGTTGAGTAATATGCAAATTATGTTTACTACTTGATAAATATGAATTGCTACCGAGTATCGGCTCCGATATTCCATGGAGGACGGCAAATGTGAGATCGAGGGAAAAAGCCCGTTTGAACCTTAGGAATAGATTAGGATACAAGTGACATGTCACTAGGAGGGTTGAGCATCCGAACTCGTTGAGTTGAGTCCGAGTTCACTTATGAATGCAAATGTCCGAACTCGTTGAGTTGAGTCCGAGTTCATTTATGGATGCGAACGCCCGAGCTCGTTGATTTGAGTCTGAGTTCACTTAGGGGCGGGTTACATGATTTCTTGATTACATATGTGGCACTTATGTGCAAATTATCCATGTATCCGAGTTATATTCCGATGTGTTCAATGGGTGAAATTTCTAGTTTAATGGAAGAGCACTTAAGATATAAGTGACGTTTTGGGTAAGTGTTGTGAAATGGACACTTTGGACAGGTATGTTCTTAACCCTCGGGTTGAAAATAGATACAACAACGATAAGGTGGTAAGATGATGAATGATGTTTAATGATGTGATATATGTTTTGGTGGTACTATGCTAAAGTTGTTTGGTATATTTGTATTGTTATGTTACTTGTTATTTACATATGAACTTACTAAGCATTTATGCTTACTCCTTCCTTTTCATTCACTGTAGTTTTGAACAGCTCGAAAATCGGGACGGGTCGAAGGTTCAATCACACTATCCAAAGGACTTTTATCTTGGTAAATGGCTTGTACAACTACTTAAGTATGGCATGTATAGCAATATACCTATTTTGTGTAAATAATTTTATGATATGGCCATGTTTGGTTGAGAAAATGTTTGATATTGATAAGTCATGATGATGGCTAATTTAGGTCATGTTTGATATCATGGAAGTTTAATAGGTTATCTAGTTCATAAAAATTCATGGAAAGATGAAACTTGCCTTAAAACAGAATATTGTTGCAGTAATGACATGAATTTGAAAAATCACTAAAAATAGTATAAATGAAACTAAATGAGGAGTAAGTTATGAAATTGAAGCTTAATGAGTCTATTTTCATATGGATTGAACAAAACAGGAATATAAATTATATTTTATGAGATATTTAAACTTTTACGAAACAGGGCCAGAGTGATTTCTAGATCCCCTGTTCTGACTTTAAAAATTTATAATAAATTTTACTAAAATAATTAGAAGTTTTTATTTATATGTACAGATTCCTTATTGAGTCTAGTTTTAATAGAAACAAACCTCATAGTCATTGAAATTTTTTATAGATATATATCTGATTCGTAATACACAGAGGTCAGAGCAGTCGAACCCTAAAACAGGGGATACTTTAATTAATAAACTGTACTAATTGGCCCAATAAAAAATTCTAGAAAAAAATTAGTAAATAGATATATGAGTCTAGATTCAGGTAAAATTTATGGATCTTGATTTCGAGTTTCGTAACTCGAGATATGATTTTTCTTGTAACTGTGACGCGAGTAGCTAGAAAGCTGTGAATGTAGAAACAAATGATTTGAAGTTCTTAAATTGATAAATTATGTTCGGTAACCCCTCAAGCTCGACTCCAGTGATGGTCTCGGGCGTGGGGGCGTTACAAGAGGTCATTGTTTTTCGGCTAATCTCATGCTTTTTTTGGTTGATTAATTTAATATAATACTTGGTATGGATTGGTTGACCATGCATGATGTAGTAGTAGACTGTGGAAGGAAAATCATTGGATTGAAATGTGAAAGTGGTGATATTCTTCGGGTTGAATCAGATGAATTGGATAGCTTGCTTGTAGTGATTTCTTCTCTGACTGCTCAGAGATGTATAAGAAAGGGTTATGAAGCTTATCTCGCCTTTGTGTTGAATACGAAGGAGTCTGAGTTGAAAATTGAGTCAATGTCGGTAGTATGTGTATATCCCAATGTGTTTCCAGAAGAGTTGCCTGGATTGCCTCCAATTATAGAAGTTGAATTTGGCATTGAATTAGTTCCGGGTACTACACCTATTTCAATTACTCCGTATAGAATGGCTCCGATGGAGTTAAAGGAGTTAAAAGTCCAGTTACAAGAGTTAACGGATAAAGGTTTCGCTAGACCTAGTTATTCTCCATGGGGCACACCGGTGCTATTTGTGAAAAAGAAAGATGGTTCAATGAGATTGTGCATTGACTACCGACAGCTCAACAAGGTAACCATAAAGAACAAGTACCCCTTACCAAGAATAGATGACTTGTTTGACCTACTGAAGGGAGCCACAGTATTTTCAAAGATAGACTTGACGACCACTTACTACCAGTTGAGAGTTAAAGATTCAGACGTACCGAAGACTACATTTCAGATGAGGTATGGTCATTATGAATTTTTGGTTATGCCTTTTGGTTTAATGAATGCTCCCGCGGTATTTATGGAGTTAATGAATCTTAGTTTTCAACCATACTTAGATAAATTTGTGGTTGTTTTTATTGACAATATACTGATTTATTCTCGTGATGAGACCGATCATGCTGAGCACTTGAGAACAGTTTTGCAAAGCTTGAGAGACAAGTAGTTGTATGCTAAGTTTAGTAAAAGTGAGTTTTGGCTTCGAGAAGTTGGATTCTTGGGGCACATTGTTTTGGGTGATGGTATTTGAATAGATCCGAGTAAGATTTTGGCTATTGTTGAATGGAAACCACCGAGGAATGTGTCAGAGGTTCGAAGCTTCCTAGGCTTAACCGGTTATTACAGATAATTTGTTAAAGGATTTTCCATGATTGTTACTCCGATGGCAAGATTATTACAAAAGGATGTCAAGTTCGAATGGACAGAGAAATATCAACAAAATTTTGAGAAACTAAAGGCATTGTTGACTGAGGCTCCAGTTTTAGTACAACCTGAACCAGGAAATGAATTTGTGGTTTATAGTGATGCATCCTTGAATGAATTGGGTTGTGTACTTATGCAAGAAGGCAACGTGATAGCTTATGCCTCGAGGCAGTTGGAATTGCATGAGAAGAATTATTCGACACACGATTTGGAATTGGCTGCCATTGTGTTTGCGTTGAAGAATTGGAGACATCATTTGTATGGTGAGAAATGTCGTGTGTATACTGACTATAAAAGTCTAAAGTACTTAATGACTCAAACGTATTTGAACCTACAATAATAGAGATGGCTAGAGTTGATAAAAGATTATGAACTAGTGATTAATTATCACTCGGGGAAGGCGAATGTGGTCGCTGATGCCTTGAGTAGGAAATCCTTGTTTTTATTGAGGGCTATGAACACTCAGTTAGCCTTATCAGATGATGGCTTGATTCTAGCTGAATTAAAAGCTAGACCAAAGTTTCTCCAAGAGATTTATGAAGCTCAACAAAGTGAAGGTGATTTGCAAGCCAAAAGAATCCAATGTGAATCGGGTATGGAATTAGATTTTTCGATTAGTTCCGATGGTTGCTTGATGTTTTGAGACAGGATTTGTATTCCTAAGAATACCGAGTTGATTTAAAAGATTTTTTTTAGGCCCATAGTGGTCGTTTATCTATGCATCCAGGTAGTATGAAAATGTACAATGACTTGAAGAAATTGTATTGGTGGCCGAGTATGAAAAAAGATATTTCTGAGTTCATTTCAAGATGCCTGATGTGTCAACAAGTGAAAGCTGAACACCACGTATCTTCAGGCTTACTTCAACTTGTGATGGTTCCCGAGTGAAAATGGGATCGTATTACAATGGATTTCGTGATTGGTTTACCTTTGACACCGAGAAAGAAAGATGTTGTATAGATTGTTGTAGTTTGATTGACAAAGTCGGCTCATTTTACCCGGGTATGCACTAACTATTCACTTGATAAGCTAGCCGATTTGTATATTTTTGAAATAGTGAGGTTGCACGGAGTGCCTTTATTGATTATATCGGAGAGAGATCCAAGGTTCACTTCGTGATTTTGGAAGAAGCTGCAGGAGGCTTTAGGTACAAAGTTGAATTTAAGTATTGCTTTCTATCCGCAGACCAACAGTCAGTCTGGGCGAGTAATTCAAATTCTTGAAGATATGCTGTGGTGTTGTGTTCCTGAGTTCCAAGGTTATTTACCGTTGGTAGAATTTTCCTACAACAATAGTTTTCAGTTGAGTTTGAAAATGGCACCTTACGAGGCATTGTATGGGCGTAAGTGCCGAACGCCTTTGTATTGGACCAAACTCAGAGAGAAACAGATTCATGGAGTTGATTTATTCAGAGAAACCGAAGAAAAAGTAAAGATAATATGTGATTGTTTGAAAGTCACTTCGGATAGACAGAAATTCTACGTGGATTTGGAATGAAAAGAGATTGAGTTTTAGATCGATCATAAGGTATTTTGGAAAGTGACTCCTTGGAAAAAGGTTTTGAGATTTGGTAGAAAAGGCAAATTAAGTCCACACTTTATTGGGTCGTATAAGATCACCGAGAGAGTATGGCCAGTTGCCTATTTATTAGCCTTACCATCCGAATTGGAAAAGATTCATGATGTGCTTCATATGTCTATATTGTATCGATACCAATCTGATCCGTCGCATGTGATTTCACCGACAGAGATTGAGATCCAATTGGATATGACTTATGGTGAAGAGCCGGTTAAGATTTTAGCCTAGGAATTAAAACAATTAAGAAATAAAAGTATTGCCCATGTGAAAGTTTTATGGAAAATACATGGGGTTGAAGAGGCTACATGGGAGACCAAGGAAAACATGAGAAACCAATACCTAAACCTTTTCACCGGTAAGATTTTCGAGGACGAAAATCCCTAAATAAGGAGAATTATAACACCCGAATTAGGGCCTAGTCAGAACAGTGGTTTCAAGACCACAAATCTATAGTAGAAATAATTATTTTATGATTATTAAGAAGTCTATGATATGATTGTATGCTTGTGTGAAAATTTCATGAAGAAATTTTATTGATAAAGTGTCCAATTTGACATTTAGGACTAAATTGTAAAAGTTGCAAAATATGAGTTCTAGAAGCCTTAAGCATGAAATTGTCATGGATTATTAATTAGAAGTCTTTAGATAGAAATTTTCCCAATTTCTATTTTTATGGACAAAAATGGCCAAAATAGGGAAAATTTGAAAGAAAGGCCTTAAGGGCATTGTTGTCATTTGGTTAATAAAGGAATAAAAAGGGAAAATAAAGCCAAAATTTGTCCATCTTCTCCAATCCTTGGCCAAAATTCTCAAGCTCCCCATAGCTAGGGTTTTGTCATCTTTCAAGCTTGATTGTATGTACATCCTAGCCCCGTTTTTAATGCTCTTTACATTTTTGAAGTCCTCTAACCCGATTTACTTATTTTTAGCCATATTTTTTAGTAGGGTTCGTGTTTGAAATTTGATGCATGTATGACATGCATGTGTTTTGATGTTTAATGGAGGAATATGAATGGTTGATGTGTGATAAACATCTTTTACCAAGTGATTCCTAGTGAAAATGGCTAAAAATGACTTATTTGTAAAGTTTGTAAAATGAAAGGTAAGATGTATGATTTAATGAGAAATGTGGGCTTCTATGAGTATGTTATAAGCTCGGGTAGGCTTGGATAACAAAGAAAATGAACACATTTCATTTTATGAGCCTAGGGACTAATTTACAAATATGTGAAAGTTTAGGGGCAAAATTGTAGTTTTGCCTAACTATAGTTTTTGGACTTATTTGAATAACATGACGATTAAATGAGCTGAATTTTCTATTATAGATCAAGAAAAACAAAATTCGGACCTAACCCGGGGAAAGAACAAGGTTTTGGACTAAATCGAATTAATTGTCCATATTTTGCACCGAGGTAAGTTCGTGTGTAAATAATGCAATGATATATCATGCTTTAATATTTTATTAATGTATGAGTCTCTATGTTTAATTATTATGACAAGTGTATGAACGATGTTATAGTCTATGAGCATGACATTGTGAACGAGTTTGACGAACATGTGATATCAGGAAAATCTTGTTTGAACCTTAGGAATAATTTAGGATACAATGTGACATGTCACTAGGAATAATTTAGGAAAATCTTGTTGAGCTCATAAGATATATGATATGTGTCTAAGTGAATCCGGGTGCTATTCTTGTACGTTCTACCGGTGGCTGGGTAGCCCAGTATGTTTTGCGAGTACTTGTCAGCTTGTGTGAGCAGCCCGAGTAGTTACGTCCTGATTGTCAGCTTGTGTGAGTAGGACCATGATTAGCTCGAGAGCGAGCAATATATGGTTGTGATATGAGGTAGCATGTGGCTATGTTTGGAGCATTATGTGCAAGTCTTCCGTGTATTCGATAGTATTCCGAGTGTTCAACAAGTAAATCAGTGAGTTGTTCGACAAGTAAGTAATTGATGAGGAAATATGAGAATGTATTACGAGTCAGTACAGGTATGTATGAAAAAATCTTGTGAATGAACCCCTTATGTGATGATCTTTTAGTGAGGTTTAAAATGTGTAAGTTATGCCTATGAATTTATGATGACACATATGTAAGCTATGTTATGTTAATGGTATCTATCTATCTATATATATATATATATATATTAGTGATTATGTTGCTATTTATTTGCATGTGAACTTACTAAGCTATATGCTTACTCCCCTCTCTTTTCCATTTTCTTATAGTATTGCCAAGCTAGCTCGAGGATCTAAGGACATCGGAGACTCGATCACACTCTCAATTGGAAAATTTGGGTATAGTTAGTCTCAGCATTTTGAGTATGGCATGTATAGGGACTTGGTATTTTTATTATATGTCATTTTGGTTTATTCAAATTTGTTGGCTTATGGTAAATTTGATTCATTTTGTATATGGCCATGAGATATGGCTTATATTAATTATGGGATGTAATCCTGTTCGTATATGCATGTTTATGCTAAGGTCATTCATGATGTGGTTAAATTCATTTTGGCATGGATGAATTGTAGATACGATCATTGATGTTTGATGATGGATTGTGAATAAATGGCATCATAACAACTAATGCATAAATGTGTAAAATGGAAGTAAATTGATGTTGTATGTTGCATGTGATTTGGTGAGCCCAGTTCAAATAAAATATAAAGACTTAACAAGTACTAACTGATAAGAAGTTGTTATGCATGAGCTTAGTTTGTGTAGGTGTAAGTACTCATTTATGCCATGTAGGATGTCATTGAGATATGTAAGTGTGCATGTAACATTAAGGGTGACAAAAGGCTTGGAAAATAGCCTCAATGTTATCTACACGGATAGACACACGGACGTGTGTCTAGGCCGTGTGTGACACATGGTCTGCCCTATGGGCATGTGCTCTGGCTGTGTGTCTCCTGCACCCTAATTAATGCAAAACAGAATGCCCAATAGTAAACACATGGGCAGAGACACGGATGTGTGTCTCTGCCATGTGAAGGGCACGGCCTCAGGATATGGGCGTGTGCCCAGGCCGTGTAAAGTCTGCATCTGATTTTGGAATTTAATTTGCCATACGGCCTAAGCACACGGGCGTGTGACTTGGCCATGTGGCCTTATTTGTGTTGATAACGTCATAAATAGAGAGTTACACGGGCTGAGGACATGGGCGTGTGACTCCTATTTTGAGGAAAATTTTCTAAGTGATATGAAAGTTTCGAAAGTTCTCGGTTTAGTCCCAAACAACACCTAATGTATGTTTTGGGCCTCGAGGACCCATATAAGGGACGATATATGTGTGAATGAAAAGTTTTAAATTTGAACTGAAATCCATGTCTCGGTTTTCTATGAATACTTGTGTTTATGTCCGTTAATGCCTCATACCCAGTCTTGGCGTCAGATACGGGTAAGGGGTGTTACAATCAACGCCTGAATACGTCAGCATTGACCCAGGAATCGACACTTGCATCAGTATCGTCATCGGTGACAGTGCATGCGTCGGCATTTGGTCTGACATTTGGGTCTACATCGACGTTGGCATTGGGGTGTAGAATGCGAGGGACATTGGTGGCTCAAAATATGTACCTACGGGAATAGAAGAACCGAGCACGTGTGGCGGTGGTGCGCAGTGTTGTGCTTGTGAAAAAACTACGGGGTTAGTGAAATGAAAAGGGACAAGTAGAGTGAGCCAAACGGGATATTATGTAGACATAGGCAACATTTCTCAAGATGAAGCCGATGACGAACCTGCCGTGCGACCACGTCTGGCCCTACGTTGCTATTGCGGCGGTTGTCGTTTCCTACTTCTCACCTCTACCAGTAGCAGATACGGCTTGCCGATGACTCTAAACCACAGCAAGTACTCCAAATAGGCCACCATGTTCGCTAAGAAAAAAGGTTCGCCGATGGGTAAAAATTCCATTTTACAATCCCAAGCCTCGATGTACTCCTTGTACATCTCTCGCCAATCCTTATCGTTCTTCCCTCACATGTTTGCATTATGCAGCTCCTTTGAATCTCGCAGTGCTGGTGGAATTTGTTTTCGATACCCGAACTATCACATCACTCGGTGTAATTCTTGCATTTCCACCATCGCGTACACTATCAATGGCACCTTCGCATCATACATCCCCTGATTGGCCAACACTTTCGGCAGGATGCAAGATGTGATATCGGTGTTGACGTGTGACATCCATTCAAATTGAAATGCACAATTGTAAATTTCATATTTTACGAAATTTTATTTTATAATTAATATAGGTTCGAAAAAATAAGTAAGTAACCTCGGCTTTCGAGTGTTGATCTAACAACAACCTAATATTTTCTAGCTCATTGAGTAGTCCCACATAACTCGGTACATGGTTCCACATATAAAAGCGATAAGTTAGTTCAAACATATAATAAATAAAAAACATTTAATGTACAAACTATGTATTTATTAATAAATGATTTTTATCTTGTCACCAACGGAAACATTTATGAGTCGTTCACTCGGAGACATAGAAATGGGGGCCACCACTAATCCCCCAATTGCAGCAGGAGCAAGCAACCACCGATTGACATCTTATCTGGTTTCGTGGCTCGACACAACTTCCGATATAATGTGGCCAACACAGCTGGTCCCCCAACTCAGTTTTCCATATTCTTTGAAGTTTACTAGGTGTGGTAGCCACCTTATGTGTACCAAATTTTAAGATTTATCGAGCATTGAAATGTCCTCAATTAATTGAAGGATGAACATTCAGGCATATTGTTCTTTGCTGACCTCAATCACATCCACAAGAAGCTTATTGAATTTTTTCATCAACCAATTCATCGATATCAAACCACTATCAAACTTGTTCAAAACCTTCCCCAATAATGTCAAGCAGAGATCCTCTTTACCAGGAAAGACCGCTGCTTCCTTAATGGCCGACCTATCCATCAGTAGACCGAGTTGTAATGCCACGTCCTCTAGTGTGATTGTACACCCGCTGCATGGAAGATAGAAAGTGTGTGTCTCAAGCCTCCATCTTTCCACCAACGCACTGATGAGTCTAGGATCAAGTTTGCAGCCTCGAGCATGCGAGACGTATGCAAAAATCCTGCCTCTTGTAAGTAACCACGAATATCAGTGATCAAAGGCTTTTCCAAAATATGTATGAACACCTCCAAAACATGATCATCAGCCTATTTATAATGACAAAATAAATTATTTTAATTTATAAAAAAATAATTTAATTCTAAATTTTAAATCTTACTGCATCGCTTGAGTGGTGAAAATGTACTTGTCGTCAAAATGAATTTGAGAGGTTGTCAGTCGTGAAAACTTAATCCGAACGAATAAAATATGGAATAATTAGAAACACTAATATTTTTAAACGAGAATATCAAAAATTTTGAATAAGAGTGTAAAAAAATTGAGAGAGTTAGGAGATTAGAAAGAATTGAGAGAATAGGATGTAAGTGAAAAAAATTATTTTGGAGGTATTTATAGGTAAAACAAATTTGACCATTGACCCTTTTAAATTTTTTGAGGCGTGCTTTTCGTTTCTCTCCAAAAATGGTCTATTTCCCTAAAATAAAATAAAAAATCGGCTTATAAGCCTGATTAAAAAAATATCATAATTGCCTAATTTAGCCCAATTCTAATTTCATTAAATTCATGACAAATTTATCGTAAAAGAATCTATAAGGAAATATATTTAATTTTCATATTCAACGGATTCATAATGACTATTTACTTTATTTCTATATTCGGTCTTCAATTATTTAATTGAATAATAATTCAAAGAACTTAAATTAATTCTCAAGTCATTTCTATACTCACTGAGAGAACACGTTCATTTGCGAATGTGACATATTTCTCTAACTTTATTATTTTCATCTATTTGTTTTCATTTGATTCTACATGCAATTCATTTCTGGTTTCAACGAGCTAGCGGAGGGGTGTAATTAGGGCTCAAATAATTTATAATTAAGTTAAAACTTTTTGTCTATCAATTATAAACTTATTTAGTTACAAACTCATTCCACTATAGTATCGTGACTAAGCTCTCCCTAAATACATAACATTACGAAAGCTACTTAATCAATGCTCGTCCAATGACCTTGTCATAAGTGTGTTACCCTCATAAGATATCTTAATCTATTTAGGATAAATCGTTATCTCAGTATAATCCCATTTTATCCCGAGTGAATAGCGAGTTATTCATATTAGATTGTTCGATAGATATGAACAATATCAATTCTAACTAGGAAACTTGCTATAAAAATAGAAAACTTTTCATCACTTTATTTTTATCACTTTTTCTTTAACCTTCGGGCTCGAAGAATTAAAAAAAATGGAATGGGTCTACTTTTATGTTATTTCGTACTATACACTTCCTTTGTTTGTGAGATCATTTTATTTTCTCACGAGGGTAATGAAAAGAGTTATAGAATGGATTGCTACCTATGCCTAGATTGCAGATAAATGGAAATTTTATTGATAAGACCTTTTCAATTGTAGCCAATATCTTATTACAAATAATTCCGACAACTTCAGGAGAAAATGAGGCATTTACTTATTACAGGGATAGTGCGATTTGATTATTATATATATTTTTTACTTTATTTATTTTTTACTTTTTATTTACTTTACCACTCTCAGTCTTAGGAAAAAGACACATTATTCGGAATAGAAAAAAGGATATTGAAAACAAAAAAGAAATCTACGCTTGTTGAAGGTGAAGTTTATAAATAAAGTAATTCATTTTGTCGTATATCCCCGATTAATGCAACCCAAACCATTTATTACAAATACAAACGACCTGTGGCCACAACTTACTTTTTATCTATCATATTATGTCGAAAAGAGGACATCATTTACCCATTAGTTGGACTATGAATTCCACTATTGTGAATGATGCTATATATTGCAAAAGTCGTATACTCAGCAGCATTCGATTCCTTACCTATTTGAGCTCAAGATTTTACTTACATCAAAGTATATGAGTCACGCATACATAGTCCGTCATCCACTTAGGATTAAGGTATGCCACACTATGAGCGTCACAAGTGAATAAATCCATAAACGAATTTAGCTTATATTCTACTTAAGTCTTATTGTAACACCTCTAACCCATACCTGTCGCCAGAACAGGGTTTCAGAGCATTACGAGAACATTCAGAACATTTTTCAATTAATTCACGCAAGTCACTATTCATTAACTGGGATTATTCATAACGTCCCTTAATTGGACCCTCGAGGTCCAAAACGAGCATTAGAATCGAATCGAAAATTAATCGGGACCTCTAAGAATTTTTCATGAAATTAGAAATTTTTCCAAGTTGCAAGGCTCACACGCCCGTGTGGTCCAAGGGACATACCCGTGTGACCCTGGGACACGTCCGTGCTAGAGGCCGTGTTTGTAACATCCCAAAATTTGGCCTAGTCAGAATAGTGGTTTTGGCACCACAAATCCAACATTAAAACATTTTTTTTATAATTATTATGAGGTCTAGGATATGAAAATAAGCATGTGCTAAAGTTTCATGAAGAAATTTTAAGTATAAGGTGTCTAATTGGAAATTAGGGACCAAATTGAATAAATTGAAAAACTTGGGTTCTAAAAGTAATTAGTATGAATTTGCTATGGATTATTAATTAGGAGGCCTTAAATAGCAATTTACCCAATTTCTAAGTTTTTGGACAAAAATGGGCATGCATGGAAATTTTTGAAAGGTTATTAAGGAAGGGTATTTTGGTCATTTGGTAATAAATGAAATAAAAAGGGAAAAGGATAGCTAAAATCAGCCATCATTGTAACGCCTGCATTCTGAGACCGTCACGAGTCGGACACGAGGTGTTAACGGCTTAATTCAATTAATTATACGATTCATTTTAAAATTTCGGATAAGCTGGCTAATGCGTCACTGCCACCTTAAAATCATATCTCGAGTTCCAAAACTCGAAAACTGATTCCGTAAATTTTCCCTGAAACTAGACTCATATATCCATCTAAAATATTTTTTATATAATTTTTTGTCAGTCCAATTAGTACATTTTATTAGTTAAAGCCTCCCCTATTTCAGGGTTCAACTACCCTGACCTTCATGCATTACGATTTAGATATCTCCCTGTACGGGGCTTCAATACTTATGACTTTTATTTCTAAAGAAACTAGACTCAAAAAGGAATCTGTACATATAGGTAATGACTTCTAATTATCTCTGATTTATTTATAGTGAATTTCCAAAGTCAGAACAGGGGATCCAGAAATCGCTCTGGCCCTGTTTCACGAAAACTTAAACATCTCATAAAATACGGCTCATATGATTGTTTCGTTACTTTCATATGAAAATAGATTCATCAAGGTTCGATTATATAATTTATTAACTATTTAATTCCATTTCTACTATTTTTAGAAATTTTTTAAATCCACATCACTGCTGCTGTCAGCATCTATTTTTAAGGTAAACTTTACCTATTTCATGGTTTTCCATGGATCAACTAGAATTTTGTCATACATAGCACCAAAATGATCGTGATTAACCATTCCAATGGCTAATCGTTACCAAACATTTCCATACCACTCAATGAACAACATACAAAATGATTATAATGCTATGCTCAATATATATATAAGCCATTTTCGCATGGCTATCCAAATATATACATTACCAAAAGTACTTGACTAACAACAAAGGGCAGTCCTATACATGCCATTATCAGAGTTCAACTAAAAGAGTACCAAAAGGGCTTTGATAGTGTGGACGACTTCGACTTTGACAATCCCAAGTCCGATAGCTGACGAGCAAAATCTATAAAACAGAGAATCAAAGCAACGGAATAAGCATTTAATGCTTAGTAAGTTTGAGTAATGGAATCATGCACAACTGAAGTATAGCATTCATATAACTAAACGAATAATTTCATATACACATATTCTCAAAATCATACCTACTTCACATTTCCAACCCTTATATTCATACATAAGGAATCAACTTGGCTAAGGCCGGAAGCTTGTTAATCGATTGAGCGAATACTATTTAAAAGGAATCAACTATTCCAATGCATATACGAAACATACCTCATCGTTGGGATTTTACGAGCGTATTAATTGAAAGTATTACAGCAAGATCGCTCATTCCCAAACCAAGTACCTTCGGGATTTAGTCAGATATAGTAACTTGCACAAATGCCTTCGGGACTTAGCCCGGATATAGTAACTCGCACAAATGCCTTCGGGACTTAGCCCGGATATAGTAACTCGCACAAATGCCTTCGGGACTTAGCCCGGATATAGTAACTAGCATAAATGCCTTCGGGATTTAGCCCGGAATTAGTCACTAGCCCAAATGCCTTCGGGACTTAGCCCGGTTGCCATCCGAATATTCATGCACATATATCAATAAATCATATCACATCTATATTTCATTTTCATCACTAAAGCTCAAACACAAGACACTTATCAAACCTTACCAATTTCGGCTCAATAGCCACATACAAGGAACATGATTTTGATTGGCTTTATAACATGATCTCTATACACATTCGGCTACCCGTCATAGGTATAAACTAATCACCTCAAAATATCATTCAAGTAGAATTATTATATCTCTGTTTATTCGTTATGCTTATATGTCATGACTTAATCAAATCATAAACTAAGTTTCATTACTCGAAGACTTACCTCGGATGTTGTCGAACGATTTCAACGGCTATTCGATCACTTTTTCTTTTCCCTTATCCAACTTTGATCCTCTAAGCTCTTGAGCTAAATCAAACAAATTTACTTCTCAATCAAACACATACATACGGCAACCATATACATTTCAAAAACCAATTCATTCGTATCATTTGTCCATATATTAGCTTTTAGCATATTTGGTCATTAGAGCGACCTATTTAACTTTCAAGCATTCATTTCTAATTTTAATTAAACAATGCCGAATGCCATTAACTACTAATGCCACACACACACATATGCATAAAATTCATCCATACATAACCTATAACTCATTCGGTCATTCATCTCTCAAACCTATCAAAGCTTCATATCACACCTCCCTGGCTGAATACACATATAAGCACATAATGCACATTTAGCATTTTTATTTACTTCATGATACATTCGGCCTTGGCATAGTTTCATTAAAAATCCCTATTAGCCACTTCACCAATCAATTATATCATCTACTTAATATTTCATAACTTATCATGCTAGCTGAATATTATTTATTCAAGTTCATCATCTTCATATTTGGCATTAGCATCACTTCATCATAATTTTACATCATGGCCGAATGCTCCTTTTAAACCATTTACCCTCACAAAGCATAAATTTCACCATCAAACTTACAAGCTCATAATCCCATGAATTTTAACATCATAATATCTATCCAATTCTCACTCATTAATTTCTATCATAAATCTCAAAATCTATAGTTTTCTATTTTTTTTTCTACCCATGACCGAAACCTCCAACAACACCAAATAAAAAAAATATACTTCATGGGTTTAAGGTAGAACCAAGAAAGGAACTCATAAATATCAAAATATAAGCAAACTACCATTGTTCATCTAGATTTAGCATGAAACAACAACCATCACCCTTGTTAATTACCATAGCCGAAAACCTTACTCATTCCAAAATCAAAATTTCAACATGGGTTACAAAAATAACTTGATATCTCACCCAAGATCAACTAAAATTTCAAGAACTAGTATAAACTCCTTACCTTAATATTAACCTAAGATGACCGAATGCTTCCCTCCCTTCTTCCTCTTTTCATTTCGGCCAAGAAGAATCAAAAAGGATGAAGCTTTTTTTTTTTCTTCTAGTTACGGCAAAATGGGGGAGCAAGGATGAAACAACTTTGGTTTCTCCTTCCACTCCCCTCATATTTTATTGTTCTTAACACAACATGTTATCACAAAATGTTTATAATATGTTTTACCCATCACATTTTGTCTATCCTCATTGTCATGGCCGGCCACTACTACCAAAGTGGGGAAATTGACATGCAAGTCCACCCTTTTGATTACATGCACTAATTGATCCTTATAGATTAACATATCACATTTCAAAAGTGTCACACATAAGTCCTATTAACTAAATTCACATGCAATTAACTAAATCAAAGCTTAAAACTTTCACACACTCATATTCACATATTTTAGACAATAAATATTATACTCAAATACTTCGGTGACTCGGTTTAGCGGTCCCGAAACCACTTTCCGACTAGGGTCAATTTAGGGCTGTCACAACTCTCCTCACTTAAGAAATTTTCGTCCCCGAAAATCTTACCGGTAAATAGGTTTGGGTATCATTCTTTCATAGAGTTCTCGGTTTCCCAAGTAGCTTCTTCGATCCCGTGTTTGAGCCATAACACCTTTACTAACGGAATCCTTTTGTTTCGCAACTCTTTCACCTCACGAGCGAGGATACGAATCGGTTCTTCTTCATAACTCAAGTTAGATTGAATTTCAACCTCTGATTGACTAATTATGTGTGAAGGATCAGATCTATAACGTCGAAGCATCGAAACATGAAAGACGTCGTGAATCTTTTCAAGTTCAGGGGGTAAAATAAATCTATACGCAACTGGACCAACTCGTTCGGATATTTCATATGGCCCAATGAACCTCGGACTCAGTTTGCCCTTACGGCCAAATCTGAGTATCTTTTTCCAAGGTGAAACCTTAAGAAATATTTTGTCTCCCGCCTGATACTCAATATCTCTTCATTTTAAATCCGCGTACGACTTCTGACGATCTGATGCTGCCTTCAGACTTTCACGAATTATTTTTACTTTCTGCTCGGCATCTTTAATCAAATTAACTCCAAAAATTTTACTTTCATCGAGCTCGGTCCAAAACAATGGTGTACGACATTTACGACCGTACAAAGCCTCGTAAGGTGCCATCTTAATGCTTGATTGAAAACTATTGTTGTGTTTAATTCAATCAAAGGTAAACATCGCTCCCATGAACCACTAAACTCGAGGATGCAACATCTCAACATATCCTCAAGTATCTCGAATTATCCGCTCGGATTGACCATCAGTTTGTGGATGAAAAGCGGTGCTAAAATGCAACTTGGTACCCAAAGCTTCTTGCAGTTTCTTCCAAAATCGCGAGGTGAATCTCGGATCTCTATTCGACATAATAGAAATAGGTACCCCGTGTAATCTTACAATCTGAGAAACATACAATTCAGCTAGTTTATCCAATGAATAATCAGACGACGGAATAAAATGAGCCGACTTAGTCAGTCTATCAACAACAACCCAAATCGCATCTTTCTTACTTGCCGACAATGGCAACCCAGATACAAAATCCATCGTGACTCGATCCCATTTCCATTCGTATCATGATCGGTCAAGTAAACTCAGAGGCACTTGATGTTCCGCTTTCACTTGTTGACATATTAAACACCTTGAAACAAAATCGGAAATGTCTCATTTCATACCATGCCACCAAAACTGACGTCTCAGATCGTTGTACATTTTCGTACTCCCCGGGTGAATTGACATTCGGCTACAATGAGCTTCGCTCGTAATCATCAAAATAAGTTCAATTTCTTGGAACACACAAACGACTTCGAACCTCAAACAATCGTCATCATCAATTTGAAACTCTGATTCCATATTCGGAACACATTCAGCCCGTTTTGCAACTAATTCATCATCGACTTTCTGAGCTTCACGAATTTGATGAATCAACAATGGTTTGGCCTTTAATTCAGCTACTAACACATTGTCGGATAGAATGCATAAGTGTACATTCATCGTCAGAAGCAAAAAAGTGATTTACGACTTAAGGCATCCGCAACCACATTAGCCTTTCCGGGTGATAGTCAATGACAAGCTCATAGTCTTTTAACAACTCGAGCCAACGTCTTTGTCGCAGATTCAAGTCTCTTTGAGTCATCAAATATTTGAGACTTTTGTGATCCGAATATACGTGGCACTTCTCACCAAATAAGTAATGTCGCCATATTTTCAAAGCGAATACGATGGCAGCTAGTTCGAGATCATGGGTTGGATAATTTTTCTCATGTGGCTTCAATTGTCTCGATGCATAAGCCACAACTCGACCTTCTTGCATCAATACACAACCCAACCCAAGTAAGGATGCATCACTGTAAATGACAAACTCCTTGCATGATTCGGGCTGCACTAGTACTGGGGCTTCAGTCAAATAAGTTTTCAGTTGATCGAAACTTTTCTAACACTTTTCTGTCCATTCGAACTTAACATCTTTCTGAAGTAGTTTCGTTATTGGTGTGGCTATCATCGAGAAACCCTTTACGAACCGTCTGTAGTAACCGGCAAGTCCCAAGAAACTCCGAACCTCAGTAATATTTCTCGAAGGCTTCCAGTTAAGTATGGCTGAAATTTTGCTCGAATCAACTCGAATACCCAATGCAGATACCACATGTCCCAAGAAGCTAACCTCTCTCAACCAGAACTCACACTTACTGAACTTAGCATATAACCGCTATCCCGTAAAATCGCAACACTAATCCTGTGTGTTCAAAGATGATCGGTTTCATTTCTCGAATAAACCAAAATATCATCGATAAACACAACTACAAACTGATCCAAATATGGTCTGAAGATCCGATTCATCAAATCCATAAATACTGAAGGGGCATTAGTGAGCCCAAACGGCATCACTAAGAATTCGTAGTGACCGTACCTCGTTCTAAAAGCGGTTTTGGGTATATCCGAATCTCGAATTCGCAACTGATAATAACCTGATCTCAAATCTATCTTTGAAAACACTAAGGCTCCTTTTAGTTGGTCAAACAAATCATCAATGCGTGGTAACGGATATTTATTCTTTATAGTCACTTTATTCAGCTGACGATAGTCGATGCACAACCTCATGGTTCCGTCCTTCTTTTTCACAAACAATACTGGTGCACCCCAAAGTGAGAAACTTGGTCGAGCGAACCCTCTATCCGTCAACTCTTGCAATTGAGCTTTCAACTCTTTTAACTCGGTTGGTGCCATACTATACGGAGCTATCGAAATCGGTGTAGTCCCAGGTACAAGCTCAATACCAAACTTTACCTCCCGAACAGGTGGTAAACCCGGTAATTCTTCAGGAAAAACATCCAGATATTCACAAACCACCGGCACAGATTCAGGCTTCTTTTCTAACTCTTTGTCATCAAGTATATACGCAAGGTATGCTTCACACCCCTTTCTTACATATTTTTGAGCCAACATCGATGATATTACAGCTGGCAACCCATTCAAGTCAGTAGACTCAACTCGGATTATCTCGTTATTTACACACCTCAAATCAATGGTTTTTCTTTTGCAATTTACAATTGCATCATGTACGGTCAACCAATCCATACCGAGGATAACATCAAATTCATCAAACGGTAAAAGCATCAAATCGGCCGGAAAACAGGAACCTCGGATTACTAGGGGACATTTCTTACACACTTTGTCAACAAGTACATAACGACCCAAGGGATTCGACACTCGAATTATGAACTCAGTAGACTCAATAGGTAGAGTCTTACTGGATGCTAAGGTTTCACATATATAAGAATGAGTAGAACCAGGGTCAATCAAAGCAATCACATTAGTATCAAAGAGAGTAAAAGTACCGGTAATAACATCCGGCGAGGAAGCATCCTAGCGCTTGCAGATAGCATAAGCTCTAGCAGAGCACGAGCCTCGAGATCTGGTTGTAGCATCTCTAGATCCTCTCTGACCGCCACTAGCATTGCCCGTATTTCTAGATGGTCTACCCCGAGCAGTAGTAGCACCTGGTTTCCCACTCTGATTTACATTTTGTTCAGTCAGTCTCGGGCAATCCTTGATAAAATGGTCAACTGATCCGCACTTATAACAGGAGCGGTCATGGAATCTACAACTCCCCGAATGCCATTTACCGCAATACTGGCACTCTATTCTGTCTCAACGATCATTTCCAACCCTGGCGATCGACGTGACTCGTGTACTCAAAGGGGGTCGATCGCGATCTCGTCTAGAAAATCCCAAGTGTCTCTAGACCGCCTAAGTCATCTCTAAATTTCTTCGATGATCAGAGAAAGGGCTTTCCAAGATCTCTTACGAAACTCCTTTGCTCCCATATCGCCTTTTCTTTTCTCCTCATCGAGCTCTTGGCTTTGCAAGCTCGTTCGACAAGTACCACAAATTCTCGGATTTCTAAAATGCCAACATACGACTTTATATCATCGTTCACCCATCCTCAAACGCTTACACATCACGACTTCAAGAAATGCATTCTCGAGCGCATGGCTAAGCCTTACAAACTTTCGCTCATAATCGAGAACCGACATGGAACCTTGTTTAAGTTCAAGAAATTCCTTCCGCTTTTGATCAATGAATCTCGATCGATATACTTTTTTCAAACTCGATTTGGAAAACTCCCAAGTTACTTGCTCTCTGGGCACAACAGAAATCAACGATTCCACCAATAGTAGGCGTAATCACGTAGCAAGGAGATAGTACACTTTAGGCATTCATCGGGTGTGCAAGATAGTTCGTCGAGTACCCGAATAGTGTTGTCCAACAAAAATTCAGCTTGTTCGGCATCATCACTGTTCGTAGCTTTAAATTCAGTAGCCCCATGTTTTCAGATTCTGTCAACTGGGGGGCTTATTTGACCTTATTTGGTCAGTTACCGGAGGTATTGTAGGTGCGAGGGGTGTATTAGTCGAGAATGGAGGTTGTGGAACAGCCGTATTTGTTCGAATGTACTGATTGAACCAGTCATTCATCACGCTATAAAAAGCCTGTCTAGCTTCATCATTCTGATTACTAGCAATAGGCTGAGAGTCCACCGACGCTGTCCCTTGTGCGGGAGCAGGCGCTACACTCTCAAGATCATCAACTACCGCTCGGTTGGGATCGGGATCCATTACTATAAGTAAACACATTTTAACTGTCAGAAATCACCACACTATCAAATAAACACACAATGGCATGTATAGCTAGACCCGAACGTAGTACGGTAGTCCTAGAATTGACTAAACCGTAGCTCTGATACCAATAAAATTGCAATGCCCCGTACCCGAGACCGTCGCCGGAGTCGGACACGAGGTGTTAACGGGCTTAATTCAATTAATTATACAGTTCTTTTTAAAATTTCCAGACAAGCTGGCTAACTGCGTCACTGCCACCTTAAAAATCATATCTCGAGTTCCAAAACTCGAAAAATGATTCCGTAAATTTTCCCTGAAAATAGACTCATATATCCATCTACAAATTGTTTTCTAGAATTTTTGGTTGGTCCAATTAGTACAGTTTATTAGTTAAAGTCTCCCCTGTTTCAGGGTTCGACTACTCTGACCTTCATGCATTACGATTTAGATATCTCCCTGTACGGGGCTTCAATACTTATGCTGTTTGTTCCTAAAGAAACTAGACTCAAAAAGGAATCTGTAAATATAGGGCATGACTCCTAATTATCTCTGATTAATTTATAGTGAATTTCCAAAGTCAGAACAGGGGATCCAGAAATCGCTCTGGCCCTGTTTCACGAAAACTTAAACATCTCATAAAATACGGCTCATATGATCGTTTTGTTACTTTCATATGAAAATAGATTCATCAAGGTTCGATTACATAATTTATTCACTATTTAATTCCATTCCTACTATTTTTAGTGATTTTTCAAATCCACATCATTGCTGCTGTCAGCATCTATTTTTAAGGTAAACTTTACCTATTTCATGGTTTTCCATGGATCAACTAGAATTTTGTCATACATAGCACCAAAATGATCGTGATTAACCATTCCAATGGCTAATCGTTACCAAACATTTCCATACCACTCAATGAACAACATACAAAATGATTATAATGCTATGCTCAATATATATATATAAGCCATTTTCGCATGGCTATCCAAATATATATATTACCAAAAGTACTTGACTAACAACACAGGGCAGTCCTATACATGCCATTATCAGAGTTCAACTAAAAGAGTACCAAAAGGGCTTTGATATTGTGGACGACTTCGACTTTGACAATCCCGAGTCCGATAGCTGACGAGCAAAATCTATAAAACAGAGAATCAAAGCAACGGAAAAAGCATTTAATGCTTAGTAAGTTTGAGTAATGGAATCATGCACAACTGAAGTATAGCATTCATATAACTAAACGAATAATTTCATATACACATATTCTCAAAATCATACCTACTTCACATTTCCAACCCTTATATTCATACATAAGGAATCAACTTGGCTAAGGCCAGAAGCTTGTTAATCGATTGAGCGAATACTATTTAAAAGGAATCAACTATTCCAATGCATATACGAAACATACCTCATCGTTGGGATTTTACGAGCGTATTAATTGAAAGTATTACAGCAAGATTGCTCATTCCCAAACCAAGTACCTTTGGGATTTAGTCGGATATAGTAACTTGCACAAATGCCTTCGGGACTTAGCCCGGATATAGTAACTCGCACAAATGCCTTCGGGACTTAGCCCGGATATAGTACCTCACACAAATGCCTTCGGGATTTAGCCCAGAATTAGTCACTAGCACAAATGCCTTCGGGACTTAGCCCGGTTGCCATCCGAATATTCATGCTCATATATCAATAAATCATATCACATCTATATTTCATTTTCATCACTAAAGCTCAAACACAAGACACTTATCAAACCTTACCAATTTCGGCTCAATAGCCACATACAAGGAACATGATTTTGATTGGCTTTATAACATGATCTCTATACACATGCGGCTACCCGTCATAGGTATAAGCTAATTGTGACAGCCCTAAATTGACCCTAGTCGGAAAGTGGTTTTGGGACCACTAAACCGAGTCATAAAAATAATTAATTGTTATATTCTATGCTTACTATGTGTGTGCATGCATATGTGGAAGTTTCATTCTCTAATTTTACCAATTTTATGAGAAATTATTAAATAGGGATCAATGTGAAACATGGTGAAATATGATATGCTAATTTTAAATGGCTTATTAGTGCATGTTAACACAAGGGTGGAGTTGCATGTCAAATAACCCATTTCCTAAGGTTAGTGGTGGCCATGACATGATGATGGGCAAAGAAAACATGTCCTAGACATGTTGGCCTAGTGCATTATGGAAGGAAAATAAAGAAATGAAAAAAAGGAAAATGATGAAAAAAAAGAGTGTGGATGCCCTCCCCTTGTTGCCGTGAGTTGAGGAAAAGAAAGGAGAAAAATTTTGTTGTTCATCCTTTCTCATTTTGTTACAATTGCCATGACTTGAGAAGAAGAAAAAAAAGTGTCCATTCTCTCATTTTTCTTTGCATGGCCGAATGTACTAAGAAGAAAGGGGGAAGCTTGAGAAAATCAGCCATGGGAGCTTACTAGACTAAGGTGTTTTGATACAAGAAGGTATGTTTTATGCCACTCTTGAAAATGCATGCATAGTTTGGAGGATTGGTTCAAATTTTTCCTTGAATCTTGGATCGAAACTAAGTTGTTAGGTGAGTTAAATTTCGCCAAGAATGTTGTATTTCCTAATTAGTGTTTTGATGTTGTTGTGATGAAAGCATGGAGATGAGTGAGTTGAATGTTTAACAAAAGGAGATTTTGTGCCATTGAGTTCTTGTTGTTATGTGTGTATGTGCATGAGTATTCGCCATGCTATAAAATTTATGTTGCAAAATGATTTAATGCTTAATGTGATATATAATAGTACTTGTGAATGAGCTTGAGAGCACCTAAATTATTAGTTGGAAGTGCCGAATGTAGTCTTGGATGAATTTTAAAGAACAAAGAAATTTTGGGTGACTAGAGGTCAAGGACATTCGCCAAAGGCTTGTGTGCTAGCAAAATTTGGCCTAGATGGGGTAAATGTTAAGTGTTAAATGCAATGGAAATGCTAGATTAATGTTGCACATTCGGCTATAGTTAGGCATGTTTATGATCTCATTTAGACGATTAGACATAAAAAGGGTGGTAATGAGGCTGAAAATTGTTGAATGGCTAGTTGGGTAATGAATGTAGCATTCGCCATATGGGGTAAAAATGGGTCAAATGTTCGTGAAATAAAACTTTGTGAATTGATGAATTAATGATGATAGTATTGTTGATGTCATGTATATATGTATAAATATTTGGCAAGACGGTTAAACTAGTTAATTTATTGATTAGCTCAAGAAGCTAGAGGGGGAGAATCAAGCAAAAGCAAAGGAAAGAACATCGAATAGCCGAGTTGGAACCATTTTACCCAACACAAGGTAAGTCATTAAGCATATATTTGGTATTGTTTTAAATGATCATAATATCTATGCAATTGTGTTTAATGAGATGATATGTAAATGAAAATGTATGTGTATGGAATGATGACATTGTTGAATGTAAAAGAAATAGTGAAATGTGTAGAAAGTTTGCTTTCGGCACTAAGTGTAAAGGGCAATACGTGTGTACGGTGACGAGATTGGCACTAAGTGTGCATGCTGGAAATATATGGCACTAAGTGTGCATGCTGGAAATATATGGCACTAAGTGTGCATGCTGGAAATATACTCTGACCTGGGTGTGCGAGCTCAAGGGTATGGCACTATGTGTGCGGGCTTAAATCACATGGCACTAAGTGTGCGAAATCGAGTATTAAGCACTCGTGTGTGCGTACTCTATATATATATATATATCTCCGATCGAACAATTATATGGAGGGTGTGTCTTCATCGAGTTGAGTATGGACAGCGGAAAGAGTAAGTACCTTGAGTTCGTGGCTAATAGATACTATGTTCATGCTCGGAGTTGAGTCGGTAAGTTTTAAATCTATGTGATGATTTCAATTGCATGATTGTTGCGGAAATGAAATGATGTATGGAAATTGCTTCAAATATCCTATTGAATAGTATATGAAATGTAAATGTATGACTTGGTATGAGATTGATCCAAAAGGTCTAAGGAACTATGGTATAGTTTGGTATGGCTGGAACGCTGGGCCTTGTTTCATTATTTCATTTTATGATAATTTTAGTAACGGATGGTTGTGAAATGCTTATGACTTACTGAGTTATAAACTCACTCGGTGTTTTCTTGTCACCCATTTTAGGTCTCTTGGACTCGTATCGTTATGCGTTCTCGGAACCGTCGTTGAAGTCATCACACCGCTGGAAATCTTTTGGTATTGTCTTCGTAGTTGAACTAGGAGAACATTTGGCATGTATAGGCTATTTTGTTTTGTTGAATCTCGGTTGTAAACTTTAAGCCATGCGAAGATGGCCTATGTGGTCGGTTGAGTGTGAATCTAAAACCTATAGGCACGAGCCTTAGAAACCTTAATTTTGATAAGGTGGCCATAGTTTGTATTATGTATGATGAAATAGTTGGCCATGGAAGAATTATGAAATAGTCATTGTTTGCTTTAGTACCAGATGCTGCCAGCAGCAGTGAGGTGAGATGGAAAATCACTAAAAATAGTAGAAGTAGAATTAAATAGTGAATAAATTATGAAATTGAACCTTGATGAATCTATTTTCATATGGACGAAACGAAATGACCGTATGAGCTGTATTTTAAGAGATATTTAGGTTTTCATGAAACAGGGCCAGAACAGTTTCTGGATCCCCTGCTCCGACTTGGAAAATTTACCATAAATTATCCAGAAACAATTAGAAGTCATGCCTTATATGCATAGATTCCCTTTGAGTCTAGTTTCATTAGAAATAAACGGCATGAGCATTAGAGCTCTGTACGAGATGATATCCAGGTCGTAATGCGTAAAGGTCAGTGTAGTCGAACCCTGAAACAGGGGTGACTTTAACTAATAAACTGTACCAATTGTCCCGACCAAAATTCTAGAAATAAATCCATGGATGGATATATGAGTCTAGTTTCAGGGAAAATTGACGGAACTCATTTTCGAGTTCTGGAACTCGAGATATGATTTTTAAGGTGACAGTGACGCAGTTAACTAGCCTGCCTGGAACAGAAAAAGGAAAACAAAAAAAATTTCCAAGAGAGGAATAAGTAAAGTAAGCCGGTAACACCTCATGGTCAAATCCGTGACGGTCACGGGTTTGGGGTGTTACATTTAATTGGTATCGAGCTATGGTTTAGTCGGTTCTAGGACTACCATAGCGTGTGAGTCTAGCTATACATGCCAAATCGTTAGTGCTTAATAATGTGATGACTTCTGACGGTTGAAATTTTGTTTTGATTAGCAATGGAACCCGGGGTAGAGAGACCCTTGGCGGATGACGTTGAAAGTGTAGCGGCTGCTCCTGCGCAAGGGACACCGCTGTTGAGCCTCGATCATCCACGAATAATCAAAATGAAGGGCGAAACAAGCCTTCTTCACCATGATGAATGAGTGGGTCGCATAATATGCCCGAACCAATCCGGCTGTCCAACCATTCCGAATTTAAATAATCCACCCCAAGAGCCCGTAATGCCATCGCCATTCGATCCCGTGAGGCTGAGTAAACCACCGTGGACTTGATTAGGAAGCGTGGGGAGGAGTTTAAGGCCATAGTTACCGATAATGCCGAAAGGGCCGAAGTTTCGCTTGATAACACCATTAGAGTGTTTGATGAACTGTCATGCACACCGATGAATGTCTTAAGTGTGCTATATCTTTGTTGCGAGACTCACCTACTATTGGTGGAGGACATTGATTTCCATAGTCCCAAAGGAACAAGTTACTTGGGATTTCTTTCAAACGGAATTTCGGAAGAAATATATTAGTCAACGGTTCATCGATCGAAGCGTAAGGAATTTTTGGAGCTCAAGCAAGGCCGTATGACAAGATCTCGAATCTGAACATGAGTTCGTAAGACTTAGTCGGTATGCTCGGAGTGTGTGGCTGATGAGGTTGCTATGTGCAAAAGATTTGAAGAAGGATTGAATGAAGATTTAAAGTCGCTAGTGGGTATTTTGGAGATAAAGGAGTTCGTAACACTAGTCGAACGAGCTCGCAAGGCGGAAGAACTTGGAAAGGAGAAGAAGAAGGCTGAATTTGAAGCAAGAGATTATCGTAAAAGATCGGCGAGTAAAGCTCCGTTCTCGACCGTAAAGAAATTCAGGGAGGACACTAGTAAGTCGAGGGCGACTGCGGGAATTTCCATCAGAGCCCAACCATCGACGGACTCCCGAGCTACTTCGGTAGCTAGTGTGGGCAATAATCGTCAAGAGAAACCTGAATGCCCCCAATGTGGAAGACGACACCTAGGTGAATGTTGGGGTAAGTCATTAATAGGGCTGTTATGGATGCGGTTCGAGGGACCACTTCATTAGAGATTGCACGGAGCTAGATGAGAGGAATAAGACGCAAAGTGCAAGACCTAGTGGAACGACGGCTGGAGGTAGGCCCCCAAGAATTTCTGGAGTTAGGGGTGGTAATCAGAGAGGAACCTCTAATACGGCTGTGCGATCCGAGACCCGTGCTCTGCTAGAGCATATGCCATCCGCAAGACGAGAGGAGGCATCCTCCCCGACGTTATCACTGGTACTTTTACTCTCTTTGATACTAGTGTGATTGCATTGATTGACCCGGCTCTACTCATTCGTATGTATGTGAAACCTTAGCATCCAAGAAGACTCTACTGTTGAGTCTCATCGAGTTCGTAATTCGGTGTCAAACCCTTTGGGTCAATACGATCGTTGATAAAGTGTGCAAGAGATGCCCCTAATAATTCGAGAATCGCTTTTCCTACCGATCCGATGCTTCTACCATTTGATGAATTCGATGTTATTCTTGGTATGGATTGGTGACCGTACATGATGCAAATGGTGGATTGCAAAAGGAAAACTATTGATTTGAGGAGTGTAAATAACGAGGTAGTCCGAGTCGAGTCTCTTGATTCAAAAGGAGTGCCGGTGATAATATCTTCTATGACCGCTCGGAGGTATGTAAAAAGGGTGTGAAACATACCTTGCGTATTTGTTTGAAAGTAAAGAGATGGAAAGGAAACTCGAATCGGTACAGTGGTTTGTGAGTATTCGATGTTTTTCCGAGGAGTTACCGGATTGCCCTTTGGTTCGAGAAGTGGAATTCGCATCGGTTGTACACGGTACTACGCCGATTTCAATAGCCTCGTATCATATGGCATTAATGTAATTAAAGGAATTGAAGGTTCAATTGCAAGAATTGACGGATAGAGGTTTCGCCGACCGAGTTTTTCTCCATGGGGCGCACCAAGATTGTTTGTGAAGAAGAAGGATGGAACTATGAGATTGTGCATCGACTATCGCCAGTTGAATAAAGTGACGATAAAGAATAAATATCCGTTGCCACGAATTGACGATTTGTTTGATCAATTAAAAGGAGCCTCAGTGTTTTCAAAGATAGATTTGAGGTCGGGGTACTATCAGTTGAGGGTCCGAGAATCGGACATACCCAAAACCGCTTTTAGAACGAGGTACGGTCACTACGAATTCTTGGTGATGCCGTTTGGGCTCACTAATGCCCTCGCGGTATTTATGGATTTAATGAATAGAATTTTCAGCCATACTTGGATCGGTTCGTAGTTGTATTTATCGATGACATTTTGGTCTATTCGAGAGATGAAATCGAACATGCTTTGAACACCGAGGCTAGTGTTGCAAATTTTACGAGATAAGCGATTATACGCAAAGTTCAAGAATGTGAATTTTGGTTGAGAGAGGTTAGCTTTTGGGGCACGTGGTGTATGTGATCGGTGTCGTGGTGGACCCGAACAAAATTTCGACCATAGTCGATTGGAAACCTCCAAGGAATGTTACCGGTTAGGAGCTTTTGGGGCTTGCGGATACTATCGACGATTTGTGAAAGGTTTTTCGATGATAGCTATACCGATGACGAAACTACTCCAAAAGATGTTAAGTTCGAGTGTTGAACATTTGTCAAGAAAGTTTCAATCGACTAAAAACTTGTTTAACCGAGGCCCCAGTGCTAGTACAAATGAGTCCGGTAAAGAGTTTGTCATATCTGATGACGCATCCTTGCTTGGGTTAGGTTGTGTGTTGATGCAAGAAGGTCGAGTTGTGGCTTACGCGTCGAGACAACTAAAGTCGCATGAGAGAAACTATCCGACCCATGACCTTGAACTAGCGACCATAGTGTTCGCCTTGAAGATATGGCGGCATTACTTGTTTGGAGAAAGGTGTCATATTTATTCGGACCACAAGAGTCTAAAATATTTGATGACTCGAGAGATTTAAACTGCGACAAAGACGTTGGCTTGAGTTGTTGAAAGACTATGAACTCATCATTGATTATCACCGGGAAAGGCCAACGTGGTGGCCGATGCTTTAAGTCGCAAGGCACCGCTCGCTTTGAGAGCGATGGATGCTCATTTATCCGTTTCACCCGAGGAGGTGCTAGTAGTCGAATTAGAGGCCAAACCGTTATTGATTCATCAAATACTTGAATCTCAGAAGGTCGACGCTGAATTGGTCGCTAAGCGAGCCGAATGTGTTTCGGATGAAGAATCAAAATTTCAGATTGACGACAATGACTGCTTGACGTTCAAGGGTCGATTATGTATTCCAAGGAATTCGGAACTTGTTTCGATGATTTTGAGCGAGGCTCACAGTAGTCGAATGTCAATCCATCCGGTAGTACTAAAATGTACAATGACCAAACGCCAATTTTGGTGGCCCGGTATGAAACGAGACATTTCTGAATTTGTTTCAAGGTGTCTGATATGTCAACAAGTGAAAGCGGAACATCAAGTGCCATCGGGATTACTTCAGCCAATCATGATACCTGAATGGAAATGGGATCGAGTGACAATGGATTTTATATCTGGATTACAAAGTGTCGGCAAGTAAGAAAGATGCGATTTGGGTCATTGTTGATAGATGACCAAGTCCGCTCATTTTATCCTCGTCGCACGGATTTTTCGCTCGATAAATTGGCGTAATTATACGTCTCCCAAATTGTTCGATTGCATGGGGTACTGTTTCTATCGTGACGGATAGAGACCCAAGATTTACATCGCGATTTTGGAAGAAATTGCAAGAGGCTTTGGGTACCAAGTCGCATTTTAGCACCTTTTCATCCCCAAACCGATGGTCAATCCGAACGGATAATTCAAATCCTTGAGGATATGTTGAGATGTTGCATCCTTGAGTTTAGTGGTTCATGGGAAAGATATTTGCCTTTGATTGAATTCGCTACAACAATAGCTTTCAATCAAGTATTAAGATGGCGCCTTACGAGGCTTTATACGATCGTAAATGCCGTACCCCATTATTCGGGTGAACTTATCAAGGTAAAATCTTGAGGTTGATTTGATTAAGGATGCCGAGCGAAAGTTCGAGTAATTCGTGAAAGTTTGAAGGCTGCTTCGGATCGCCAAAAGTCGTATGCGGATTTGAAAAGGAAAGACATTGAATATCAGGTTGGAGACAAGGTATTTCTCAAAGTCTCACCCTGGAAGAAGGTGCTTAGATTTGGCCGTAAGGGAAAATTGAGTCCGAGGTTCATCGGTCCGTATGAAGTATCCGAACGAGTTGGACCAGTAGCGTACCGATTAATGTTACCCCCTGAGCTTGAAAGGATTCACAACGTTTTCCATGTCTCGATGCTTCGACGATATAGGTCTGACCCGACACACGTAATTACTCCATCTGAGGTCGAGGTTCAGCCTAATTTGAGTTATGAAGAAGAGCCGGTTCGCATTCTAATGCGCGAAGTAAAAGAGTTGCGCAATAAGAAAATCCCATTAGTGAAGGTGTTGTGGCATAAACACGGGATTGAAGAAGCCACTTGGGAACTTGAGGACTCTATGAGAGAGCGATACCCGAGCCTATTTACCGGTAAGATTTTCGGGACGAAAATTTCTTAAGTGGGGGAGAGTTGTGACAGCCCTAAATTGACCCTAGTCGGAAAGTGGTTTTGGGACCACTAAACCGAGTCATAAAAATAATTAATTGTTATATTCTATGCTTACTATGTGTGTGCATGCATATGTGGAAGTTTCATTCTCTAATTTTACCAATTTTATGAGAAATTATTAAATAGGGATCAATGTGAAACATGGTGAAATATGATATGCTAATTTTAAATGGCTTATTAGTGCATGTTAACACAAGGGTGGAGTTGCATGTCAAATAACCCATTTCCTAAGGTTAGTGGCTGGCCATGACATGATGATGGGCAAAGAAAACATGTCCTAGACATGTTGGCCTAGTGCATTATGGAAGGAAAATAAAGAAATGAAAAAAAGGAAAATGATGAAAAAAAGAGTGTGGATGCCCTCCCCTTGTTGCCGTGAGTTGAGGAAAAGAAAGGAGAAAAATTTTGTTGTTCATCCTTTCTCATTTTGTTACAATTGCCATGACTTGAGAAGAAGAAAAAAAAGTGTCCATTCTCTCATTTTTCTTTGCATGGCCGAATGTACTAAGAAGAAAGGGGGAAGCTTGAGAAAATCAGCCATGGGAGCTTACTAGACTAAGGTGTTTTGATACAAGAAGGTATGTTTTATGCCACTCTTGAAAATGCATGCATAGTTTGGAGGATTGGTTCAAATTTTTCCTTGAATCTTGGATCGAAACTAAGTTGTTAGGTGAGTTAAATTTCGCCAAGAATGTTGTATTTCCTAATTAGTGTTTTGATGTTGTTGTGATGAAAGCATGGAGATGAGTGAGTTCGAATGTTTAACAAAAGGAGATTTTTGTGCCATTGAGTTCTTGTTGTTATGTGTGTATGTGCATGAGTATTCGCCATGCTATAAAATTTATGTTGCAAAATGATTTAATGCTTAATGTGATATATAATAGTACTTGTGAATGAGCTTGAGAGCACCTAAATTATTAGTTGGAAGTGCCGAATGTAGTCTTGGATGAATTTTAAAGAACAAAGAAATTTTGGGTGACTAGAGGTCAAGGACATTCGGCCAAAGGCTTGTGTGCTAGCAAAATTTGGCCTAGATGGGGTAAATGTTAAGTGTTAAATGCAATGGAAATGCTAGATTAATGTTGCACATTCGGCTATAGTTAGGCATGTTTATGATCTCATTTAGACGATTAGACATAAAAAGGGTGGTAATGAGGCTGAAAATTGTTGAATGGCTAGTTGGGTAATGAATGTAGCATTCGCCATATGGGGTAAAAATGGGTCAAATGTTCGTGAAATAAAACTTTGTGAATTGATGAATTAATGATGATAGTATTGTTGATGTCATGTATATATGTATAAATATTTGGCAAGACGGTTAAACTAGTTAATTTATTGATTAGCTCAAGAAGCTAGAGGGGGAGAATCAAGCAAAAGCAAAGGAAAGAACATCGAATAGCCGAGTTGGAACCATTTTACCCAACACAAGGTAAGTCATTAAGCATATATTTGGTATTGTTTTAAATGATCATAATATCTATGCAATTGTGTTTAATGAGATGATATGTAAATGAAAATGTATGTGTATGGAATGATGACATTGTTGAATGTAAAAGAAATAGTGAAATGTGTAGAAAGTTTGCTTTCGGCACTAAGTGTCTTGCGGGCAATACGTGTGTACGGTGACGAGATTGGCACTAAGTGTGCATGCTGGAAATATATGGCACTAAGTGTGCATGCTGGAAATATATGGCACTAAGTGTGCATGCTGGAAATATCTGACCTTTGGGTGTGCGAGCTCGAAGGGTATGGCACTATGTGTGCGGGCTTAAATCACATGGCACTAAGTGTGCGAAATCGAGTATTAAGCACGTGTGTGCGTACTCTATATATATATATATATCTCCGATCGAACAATTATATGGAGGGTGTGTCTTCATCGAGTTGAGTATGGACAGCGGAAAGAGTAAGTACCTTGAGTTCGTGGCTAATAGATACTATGTTCATGCTCGGAGTTGAGTCGGTAAGTTTTAAATCTATGTGATGATTTCAATTGCATGATTGTTGCGGAAATGAAATGATGTATGGAAATTGCTTCAAATATCCTATTGAATAGTATATGAAATGTAAATGTATGACTTGGTATGAGATTGATCCAAAAGGTCTAAGGAACTATGGTATAGTTTGGTATGGCTGGAACGCTGGGCCTTGTTTCATTATTTCATTTTATGATAATTTTAGTAACGGATGGTTGTGAAATGCTTATGACTTACTGAGTTATAAACTCACTCGGTGTTTTCTTGTCACCCATTTTAGGTCTCTTGGACTCGTATCGTTTATGTGTTTCGGAACCGTCGTTGAAGTCATCACACCGGCTGGAAATCTTTTGGTATTGTCTTCGTAGTTGAACTAGGAGAACATTTGGCATGTATAGGCTATTTTGTTTTGTTGAATCTCGGGTTGTAAACTTTAAGCCATGCGAAGATGGCCTATGTGGTCGGTTGAGTGTGAATCTAAAACCTATAGGCACGAGCCTTAGAAACCTTAATTTTGATAAGGTGGCCATAGTTTGTATTATGTATGATGAAATAGTTGGCCATGGAAGAATTATGAAATAGTCATTGTTTGCTTTAGTACCAGATGCTGCCAGCAGCAGTGAGGTGAGATGGAAAAATCACTAAAAATAGTAGAAGTAGAATTAAATAGTGAATAAATTATGAAATTGAACCTTGATGAATCTATTTTCATATGGACGAAACGAAATGACCGTATGAGCTGTATTTTAAGAGATATTTAGGTTTTCGCGAAACAGGGCCAGAACAGTTTCTGGATCCCCTGCTCCGACTTGGAAAATTTACCATAAATTATCCAGAAACAATTAGAAGTCATGCCTTATATGCATAGATTCCCCTTTGAGTCTAGTTTCATTAGAAACAAACGGCATGAGCATTAGAGCTCTGTACGAGATGATATCCAGGTCGTAATGCGTAAAGGTCAGTGTAGTCGAACCCTGAAACAGGGGTGACTTTAACTAATAAACTGTACCAATTGTCCCGACCAAAAATTCTAGAAATAAATCCATGGATGGATATATGAGTCTAGTTTCAGGAAAAATTGACGGAACTCATTTTCGAGTTCTGGAACTCGAGATATGATTTTTAAGGTGACAGTGACGCAGTTAACTAGCCTGCCTGGAACAGAAAAAGGAAAACAAAAAAAAATTTCCAAGAGAGGAATAAGTAAAGTAAGCCCGGTAACACCTCATGGTCAAATCCGGTGACGGTCACGGGTTTGGGGTGTTACATTTAATTGGTATCAGAGCTATGGTTTAGTCGGTTCTAGGACTACCATAGCGCGTGTGAGTCTAGCTATACATGCCAAATCGTTAGTGCTTAATAATGTGATGACTTCTGACGGTTGAAATTTTGTTTTGATTAGCAATGGAACCCGGGGTAGAGAGACCCTTGGCGGATGACGTTGAAAGTGTAGCGGCTGCTCTGCGCAAGGGACACCGCCTGTTGAGCCTCGATCATCCACGAATAATCAAAATGAAGGCGAAACAAGCCTTCTTCACCATGATGAATGAGTGGGTCGCATAATATGCCCGAACCAATCCGGCTGTCCAACCATTCCCGAATTTAAATAATCCACCCCAAGAGCCCGTAATGCCATCGCCATCGATCCGTGAGGCTGAGTAAACCACCGTGGACTTGATTAGGAAGCGTGGGGCGAGGAGTTTAAGGCCATAGTTACCGATAATGCCGAAAGGGCGAGTTTCGCTTGATAACACCATTAGAGTGTTTGATGAACTATCATGCACACCGATGAATGTCTTAAGTGTGCTATATCTTTGTTCTTGAGACTCACCTACTATTGGTGGAGGACATTGATTTCCATAGTCCCAAAGGAACAAGTTACTTGGGATTTCTTTCAAACGAATTTGGAAGAAATATATTAGTCAACGGTTCATCGATCGAAGCGTAAGGAATTTTTGGAGCTCAAGCAAGGCCGTATGACAAGATGTCGAATCGAACATGAGTTCGTAAGACTTAGTCGGTATGCTCGGGAGTGTGTGGCTGATGAGGTTGCTATGTGCAAAAGATTTGAAGAAGGATTGAATGAAGATTTAAAGTCGCTAGTGGGTATTTTGGAGATAAAGGAGTTCGTAACACTAGTCGAACGAGCACGCAAGGCGGAAGAACTTGGAAAGGAGAAGAAGAAGGCTGAATTTGAAGCAAGAGATTATCGTAAAAGATCGTGAGTAAAGCTCCGTTCTCGATAGTAAAGAAATTCGGGGAGGACACTAGTAAGTCGAGGCGATCGGGAATTTCCATCGAGCCCAACCATCGACGGACTCCGAGCTACTTGGTAGCTAGTGTGGGCAATAATCGTCAAGAGAAACCTGAATGCCCCAATGTGGAAGACGACACCTAGGTGAATGTTGGGGTAAGTGCATTAATAGGGCTGTTATGGATGCGGTTCGAGGACCACTTCATTAGAGATTGCACGAGCTAGATGAGAGGAATAAGACGCAAAGTGCAAGACCTAGTGGAACGACGGTGGAGGTAGGCCCCAAGAATTTCTCGGAGTTAGGGGTGGTAATCGAGAGGAACCTCTAATACTGGTGTGCGATCCGAGACCCGTGCTCTGCTAGAGCATATGCCATCCAGCAGACGAGAGGAGGCATCCTCCCCGACGTTATCCTTGGTACTTTTACTCTCTTTGATACTAGTGTGATTGCATTGATTGACCCGGCTCTACTCATTCGTATGTATGTGAAACCTTAGCATCCAAGAAGACTCTACTGTTGAGTCTCTCGAGTTCGTAATCGGTGTCAAACCCTTTGGGTCAATACGTACTCGTTGATAAAGTGTGCAAGAGATGCCCCTAATAATTCGAGAATCTGCTTTTCCTACCGATCGATGCTTCTACCATTTGATGAATTCGATGTTATTCTTGGTATGGATTGGTGACCGTACATGATGCAAATGGTGGATTGCAAAGGAAAACTATTGATTTGAGGAGTGTAAATAACGAGGTAGTCCGAGTCGAGTCTCTTGATTCAAAAGGAGTGCCGGTGATAATATCTTCTATGACCGCTTCGGAGGTATGTAAAAAGGGTGTGAAACATACCTTGCGTATTTGTTTGAAAGTAAAGAGATGGAAAGGAAACTCGAATCGGTACCAGTGGTTTGTGAGTATTCGATGTTTTTCCGAGGAGTTACCGGATTGCCTTTGGTTCGAGAAGTGGAATTGACATCGGTTGTACCGGTACTACGCCGATTTCAATAGCCTCGTATCATATGGCATTAACGTAATTAAAGGAATTGAAGGTTCAATTGCAAGAATTGACGGATAGAGGTTTCGCTCGACCGAGTTTTTCTCCATGGGCGCACCAAAGTATTGTTTGTGAAGAAGAAGGATGGAACTATGAGATTGTGCATCGACTATCGTCGGTTGAATAAAGTGACGATAAAGAATAAATATCCGTTGCCACGAATTGACGATTTGTTTGATCAATTAAAAGGAGCCTCGGTGTTTTCAAAGATAGATTTGAGGTCGGTACTATCGGTTGAGGGTCCGAGAATCGGACATACCCAAAACCGCTTTTAGAGCGAGGTACGGTCACTACTGAATTCTTGGTGATGCCGTTTGGGCTCACTAATGCCCTCGCGGTATTTATGGATTTAATGAATAGAATTTTCAGGCCATACTTGGATCGGTTCGTAGTTGTATTTATCGATGACATTTTGGTCTATTCGAGAGATGGCCGAACATCTTGAACACCGAGGCTAGTGTTGCAAATTTTACGAGATAAGCGATTATCATAAAGTTCAATAAATGTGAATTTTGGTTGAGAGAGGTTAGCTTTTTGGGGCACGTGGTGTGCGCATCGGTGTCGTGGTGGACCGAACAAAATTTGACCATAGTCGATTGGAAACCTCAAGGAATGTTACCGAAGTTAGGAGCTTTTGGGGCTTGCGGATACTATCGACGATTTGTGAAAGGTTTTTCGATGATAGCTATACCGATGATGAAACTACTCCAAAAAGATGTTAAGTTCGAGTGTTGAACATTTGTCAAGAAAGTTTCAATCGACTAAAAACTTGTTTAACCGAGGCCCAGTGCTAGTACAGTATGAGTCCGGTAAAGAGTTTGTCATATCTGATGGCGCATCCTTGCTTGGGTTAGGTTGTGTGTTGATGCAAGAAGGTCGAGTTGTGGCTTACGCGTCGAGACAACTAAAGTCGCATGAGAGAAACTATCCGACCCATGACCTTGAACTAGCGACCATAGTGTTCGCCTTGAAGATATGGCGGCATTACTTGTTTGGAGAAAGGTGTCATATTTATTCGGACCACAAGAGTCTAAAATATTTGATGACTCGAGAGATTTAAACCTGCGACAAAGACGTTGGCTTGAGTTGTTGAAAGACTATGAACTCATCATTGATTATCACCGGAAAGGCCAACGTGGTGGCCGATGCTTTAAGTCGCAAGGCACTTTATGCGCTTTGAGGCGATGGATGCTCATTTATCCGTTTCACCCAGGAGGTGCTAGTAGTCGAATTAGAGGCCAAACCGTTATTGATTCATCAAATACTTGAATCTCGGAAGGTCGACGCTGAATTGGTCGCTAAGCGAGCGAATGTGTTTCGGATGAAGAATCAAAATTTCAGATTGACGACAATGACCGCTGACGTTCAAGGGTCGATTATGTATTCCAAGGAATTGAACTTGTTTCGATGATTTTGAGCGAGGCTCACGATGAGTCGAATGTCAATCCATCCGGTAGTACTAAAATGTACAATGACCAAACGCCAATTTTGGTGGCCGGTATGAAACGAGACATTTCGAATTTGTTTCAAGGTGTCGATATGTCAACAAGTGAAAGCGGAACATCAAGTGCCATCGGGATTACTTGACCAATCATGATACCGAATGGAAATGGGATCGAGTGACAATGGATTTTATATCCGGATTACCGGTGTCGGCAAGTAAGAAAGATGCGATTTGGGTCATTGTTGATAGATGACCAAGTCGCTCATTTTATCCTGTCATACGGATTTTTCGCTCGATAAATTGGCGAATTATCGTCTCCCAAATTGTTCGATTGCATGGGGTTTTGTTTCTATCGTGTCGGATAGAGACCCAAGATTTACATCGCGATTTTGGAAGAAATTGCAAGAGGCTTTGGGTACCAAGCGCATTTTAGCACTTTTCATCCCCAAACCGATGGTCAATCCGAACGGATAATTCAAATCCTTGAGGATATGTTGAGATGTTGCATCCTTGAGTTTAGTGGTTCATGGGAAAGATATTTGCCTTTGATTGAATTCGCACAACAATAGCTTTCAATCAAGTATTAAGATGGCGCCTTACGAGGCTTTATACGATCGTAAATGCCGTACCCCATTATTCGGGTGAACTTCTTGAAGGTAAAATCTTGAGGTTGATTTGATTAAGGATGCCGAGCGAAAGTTCGAGTAATTCGTGAAAGTTTGAAGGTCGCCGGATCGCCAAAAGTCGTATGCGGATTTGAAAAGGAAAGACATTGAATATCAGGTTGGAGACAAGGTATTTCTCAAAGTCTCACCCTGGAAGAAGGTGCTTAGATTTGGCCGTAAGGGAAAATTGAGTCCGAGGTTCATCGGTCCGTATGAAGTATCCGAACGAGTTGGACCGATGGCGCATCGATTAATGTTACCCCGAGCTTGAAAGGATTCTAACGTTTTCCATGTCTCGATGCTTGACGATATAGGTCGACCCGACACACGTAATTACTCCATCCGAGGTCGAGGTTCACCTAATTTGAGTTATGAAGAAGAGCGGTTCGCATTCTAATGCGCCAAGTAAAAGAGTTGCGCAATAAGAAAATCCCATTAGTGAAGGTGTTGTGGCATAAACACGGGATTGAAGAAGCCACTTGGGAACTTGAGGACTCTATGAGAGAGCGATACCGAGCCTATTTACGGTAAGATTTTCGGACGAAAATTTCTTAAGTGGGGAGAGTTGTGTGACCTAAATTGACCCTAGTCGGAAAGTGGTTTTGGGACCACTAAACCGAGTCATAAAAATAATTAATTGTTATATTCTATGCTTACTATGTGTGTGCATGCATATGTGGAAGTTTCATTCTCTAATTTTACCAATTTTATGAGAAATTATTAAATAGGGATCAATGTGAAACATGGTGAAATATGATATGCTAATTTTAAATGGCTTATTAGTGCATGTTAACACAAGGGTGGAGTTGCATGTCAAATAACCCATTTCCTAAGGTTAGTGGTGGCCATGACATGATGATGGGCAAAGAAAACATGTCCTAGACATGTTGGCCTAGTGCATTATGGAAGGAAAATAAAGAAATGAAAAAAAGGAAAATGATGAAAAAAAGAGTGTGGATGCCCTCCCCTTGTTGCCGTGAGTTGAGGAAAAGAAAGGAGAAAATTTTGTTGTTCATCCTTTCTCATTTTGTTACAATTGCCATGACTTGAGAAGAAGAAAAAAAAGTGTCCATTCTCTCATTTTTCTTTGCATGGCCGAATGTACTAAGAAGAAAGGGGGAAGCTTGAGAAAATCAGCCATGGGAGCTTACTAGACTAAGGTGTTTTGATACAAGAAGGTATGTTTTATGCCACTCTTGAAAATGCATGCATAGTTTGGAGGATTGGTTCAAATTTTTCCTTGAATCTTGGATCGAAACTAAGTTGTTAGGTGAGTTAAATTTCGCCAAGAATGTTGTATTTCCTAATTAGTGTTTTGATGTTGTTGTGATGAAAGCATGGAGATGAGTGAGTTCGAATGTTTAACAAAAGGAGATTTTGTGCCATTGAGTTCTTGTTGTTATGTGTGTATGTGCATGAGTATTCGGCCATGCTATAAAATTTATGTTGCAAAATGATTTAATGCTTAATGTGATATATAATAGTACTTGTGAATGAGCTTGAGAGCACCTAAATTATTAGTTGGAAGTGCCGAATGTAGTCTTGGATGAATTTTAAAGAACAAAGAAATTTTGGGTGACTAGAGGTCAAGGACATTCGGCCAAAGGCTTGTGTGCTAGCAAAATTTGGCCTAGATGGGGTAAATGTTAAGTGTTAAATGCAATGGAAATGCTAGATTAATGTTGCACATTCGGCTATAGTTAGGCATGTTTATGATCTCATTTAGACGATTAGACATAAAAAGGGTGGTAATGAGGCTGAAAATTGTTGAATGGCTAGTTGGGTAATGAATGTAGCATTCGGCCATATGGGGTAAAAATGGGTCAAATGTTCGTGAAATAAAACTTTGTGAATTGATGAATTAATGATGATAGTATTGTTGATGTCATGTATATATGTATAAATATTTGGCAAGACGGTTAAACTAGTTAATTTATTGATTAGCTCAAGAAGCTAGAGGGGGAGAATCAAGCAAAAGCAAAGGAAAGAACATCGAATAGCCGAGTTGGAACCATTTTACCCAACACAAGGTAAGTCATTAAGCATATATTTGGTATTGTTTTAAATGATCATAATATCTATGCAATTGTGTTTAATGAGATGATATGTAAATGAAAATGTATGTGTATGGAATGATGACATTGTTGAATGTAAAAGAAATAGTGAAATGTGTAGAAAGTTTGCTTTCGGCACTAAGTGTCTTGGGCAATACGTGTGTACGGTGTGAGATTGGCACTAAGTGTGCATGCTGGAAATATATGGCACTAAGTGTGCATGCTGGAAATATATGGCACTAAGTGTGCATGCTGGAAATATCTGACCTTTGGGTGTGCGAGCTCGAAGGGTATGGCACTATGTGTGCGGGCTTAAATCACATGGCACTAAGTGTGCGAAATCGAGTATTAAGCTTTGTGTGTGCGTACTCTATATATATATATATATCTCCGATCGAACAATTATATGGAGGTGTGTCTTCATCGAGTTGAGTATGGACAGCGGAAAGAGTAAGTACCTTGAGTTCGTGGCTAATAGATACTATGTTCATGCTCGGAGTTGAGTCGGTAAGTTTTAAATCTATGTGATGATTTCAATTGCATGATTGTTGCGGAAATGAAATGATGTATGGAAATTGCTTCAAATATCCTATTGAATAGTATATGAAATGTAAATGTATGACTTGGTATGAGATTGATCCAAAAGGTCTAAGGAACTATGGTATAGTTCGGTATGGTGGAACAATGGGCCTTGTTTCATTATTTCATTTTATGATAATTTTAGTAACGGATGGTTGTGAAATGCTTATGACTTACTGAGTTATAAACTCACTCGGTGTTTTCTTGTCACCCATTTTAGGTCTCTTGGACTCGTATCGTTTGCGTGCTCGGAACCGTCGTTGAAGTCATCACACCGCTGGAAATCTTTTGGTATTGTCTTCGTAGTTGAACTAGGAGAACATTTGGCATGTATAGGCTATTTTGTTTTGTTGAATCTCGGGTTGTAAACTTTAAGCCATGCGAAGATGGCCTATGTGGTCGGTTGAGTGTGAATCTAAAACCTATAGGCACGAGCCTTAGAAACCTTAATTTTGATAAGGTGGCCATAGTTTGTATTATGTATGATGAAATAGTTGGCCATGGAAGAATTATGAAATAGTCATTGTTTGCTTTAGTACCAGATGCTGCCAGCAGCAGTGAGGTGAGATGGAAAAATCACTAAAAATAGTAGAAGTAGAATTAAATAGTGAATAAATTATGAAATTGAACCTTGATGAATCTATTTTCATATGGATGAAACGAAATGACTGTATGAGCTGTATTTTAAGAGATATTCAGGTTTTCGCGAAACAGGGCCAGAACAGTTTCTGGATCCCCTGCTCCGACTTGGAAAATTTACCATAAATTATCCAGAAACAATTAGAATTCATGCCTTATATTCATAGATTCCCCTTTGAGTCTAGTTTCATTAGAAACAAACGGCATGAGCATTAGAGCTCTGTACGAGATGATATCCAGGTCGTAATGCGTAAAGGTCAGTGCAGTCGAACCCTGAAACAGGGGTGACTTTAACTAATAAACTGTACCAATTGTCCCGACCAAAAATTCTAGAAATAAATCCATGGATGGATATATGAGTCTAGTTTCAGGAAAAATTGACGGAACTCATTTTCGAGTTCTGGAACTCGAGATATGATTTTTAAGGTGACAGTGACGCAGTTAACTAGCCTGCCTGGAACAGAAAAAGGAAAACAAAAAAAAAAATTTCCAAGAGAGGAATAAGTAAAGTAAGCCCGGTAACACCTCATGGTCAAATCCGGTGACGGTCACGGGTTTGGGGTGTTACACTAATCACCTCAAAATATCATTCAAGTAGAATTATTATATCTCCGTTTATTCGTTATGCTTATATGTCATGACTTAATCAAATCATAAACTAAGTTTCATTACTCGAAGACTTACCTCAGATGTTGTCGAACGATTTCAACGGCTACTCGATCACTTTTTCTTTTCCCTTATCCAACTTTGATCCTCTAAGCTCTTGAGCTAAATCAAACAAATTTACTTCTCAATCAAACACATACATACGGCAACCATATACATTTCAAAAACCAATTCATTCGTATCATTTGTCCATATATTAGCTTTTAGCATATTTGGTCATTAGAGTGACCTATTTAACTTTCAAGCATTCATTTCTAATTTTAATTAAACAATGCCGAATGCCATTAACTACTAATGCCACACACACACACATATGCATAAAATTCATCCATACATAACCTATAGCTCATTCGGTCATTCATCTCTCAAACCTATCAAAGCTTCATATCACACCTCCCTGGCCGAATACACATATAAGCACGTAATGCACATTTAGCATTTTTATTTACTTCATGATACATTCGGCCTTGGCATAGTTTCATTAAAAATCCCTATTAGCCACTTCACCAATCAATTATATCATCTACTTAATATTTTATAACTTATCATGCTAGCTGAATATTATTTATTCATGTTCATCATCTTCATATTCGGCATTAGCATCACTTCATCATAATTTTACATCATGGCCGAATGCTCCTTTTAAACCATTTACCCTCACAAAGCATAAATTTCACCATCAAACTTACAAGCTCATAATCCCATGAATTTTATCATCATAATATCTATCCAACTCTCACTCATTAATTTCTATCATAAATCTCAAAATCTATAGTTTTTTTTTTTCTACCCCGGCCGAAACCTCCAACAACACCAAATAAAAAAATATACTTCATGGGTTTAAGGTAGAACCAAGAAAGGAACTCATAAATATCAAAATATAAGCAAACTACCATTGTTCATCTAGATTTAGCATGAAACAACAACCATCACCCTTGTTAATTACCATAGCGAAAACCTTACTCATTCCAAAATCAAAATTTCAACATGGGTTACAAAATAACTTGATATCTCACCCAAGATCAACTAAAATTTCAAGAACTAGTATAAACTCCTTACCTTAATATTAACCTAAGATGACCGAATGCTTCCTCCTTCTTCCTCTTTTCATTTCGCCAAGAAGAATCAAAAGGATGAAGCTTTTTTTTCTTCTAGTTACGGCAAAATGGGGAGCAAGGATGAAACAACTTTGGTTTCTCCTTCCACTCCCCTCATATTTTATTGTTCTTAACACAACATGTTATCACAAAATGTTTATAATATGTTTTACCCATCACATTTTGTCTATCCTCATTGTCATGGCCGGCCACTACTACCAAAGTGGGGAAATTGACATGCAAGTCCACCCTTTTGATTACATGCACTAATAGATCCTTCTAGATTAACCTATCACATTTCAAAAGTGTCACACATAAGTCCTATTAACTAAATTCACATACAATTAACTAAATCGAAGCTTAAAACTTTCACACACTCATATTCACATATTTTAGACAATAAATATTATACTCAAATACTTCGGTGACTCGGTTTAGCGATCCCGAAACCACTTTCCGACTAGGGTCAATTTAGGGCTGTCACAATCATCTTCCTTGTGGCTTCCGAAATTCTCTATAGCCATAGCTAGGGTTTGGATTCAACATTTTAAGCTTGATAGTAAGTATTCCCTAGCCCCGTTTTTTATGTTCTTTATGTTTTTGAGATCCTCGTAACATGTTCTCTCTATTTCTACCCATATTTCAAGTTAAGGTTCATGTTCAAAAATTTACCCATGAATTTGATGCTTATGTTTTTATGATTTATGGAGGAATATAAGAGTTTAAAGGATAGTAAACAACTTTTACTAAGTAGTTATTCATGGAAATGGCTTAGGGTCCATTTTGTAAAAGTTGTGAAAATGGATAGAAAAATGTGAAATGAAAGAAAATGTGGGCTACTATAAGTAAGATAAAGATTTGGCTAGGCTTGGATAACTTAGGAATTTCATGCATTTCATTATGCGAGCCTTAAGACTAAATCGTAAAAAGTGTGAAAGGTTAGGGGCAAATTGGTCATTTTGTCCGGGGGTGAGTCTTAAATCGAAAATGAACAATGTGAGGTATTAATAATTTATTTTTACTGATATAGACCCTGAGGAACCAATTTCGGAGGTTGACCGTGGAAAATAAAAGGTTTCGGAATAACTGAAATACAAACCCGAAGTAATTACCAGGTAAGTTCGTGTAACTCGAAGCAAACTCTTTATATACACAAAATGTATATATTTGAATGTATGATAATTTAGACATTCATTGCATGATAATCCATGAAATGTGGTAGTATAGTTTAAAATAGAATTGAAGTTTCCCGATTGAAATATAAGGATATCTGATGGATTTCTCGAAATGAATTGATGATAAAAATGATCTATCCCGGATGGGTGTTCCTTTAGCAATCGAGCCTCCCAAAGAATAAGTGTACTGAATTGGATTTAGCCCCAACGGGTAATCCGATTAAGGTCTGAATTTAGCCTGGACTGGTAATTCAGAACTGAGCTCATTAGAGTACATGTCATTGTAAGGGATTTAGCCTGGACTGGTAATCCCGACATTACTCTATGAGTTTACATTTCGGGGATTTAGCCTGGATTGGTAATCCTACCGTAAGAGCGAGGTTCATGTGCATTTAAAATGATCACTCACACGATTTGACGGTAAATGAGATATCCATCGAGATTCCGAGATGTTTAATGGGATTAAAATGAGGAACAAAAATAGAAATGCTTGAAATGATGAGCTCATCTAAGGTTAATGTTTAATTGTATTGACATGAAACTAACATGATGATTAAGTGTATGTGATAGGGAAATTATACTATGCATGTTGGCATGAATATCTAATATGATTGTATGCTAAACAACCGGTAAGTTTACCTTCCTGTTATCATGACTTACTAAGCATGTAAATGCTTACCCCTCTTTCATTTCCCTTGTCTTATAGAGCTCGAGGACTCGTGAAGATTGGAAGACGGTTGGAGCATTGTCAACACTATCAACTTGTCTTGCTTGGGTGTATAGGATCTTTTATTTTGTTATAATGGCATGTATAAGATTCTTGATCATTTTGTTATATGTGTCATTTGGCTAGCCAATGTAAGGGCTTGAATGATATACTTATTCATTTTGTATTTGGCCATGGGATATGGCTCATTTCGATGTAGGTTGTAAACCTACTAATTGTGCATGTTTATGCTTAAATGTTTCATGTGATGGTTAAATGTGGTATATCATGAATGAAAATATGAAATGTGGCCAACTCATTTGGACAAGGTTAGGTCATAATTCGCAATGAGTTATAAAATGAGCTAAGTATAAAATGTGATTATTGAAGTGGTAATCCGTAATACAAAAAGGATAACCTAGCCTGTGTTAAACTAATGAGATGACGTTAACATGCAATAGACAATGCCAAAGTGGATTATGGACATATTTAGGCGATGTTAAATACCATTGAAATTTATAAATGTGTATAGATGTTGGGGGTGACCATTGGCTTGGAAAATAGCCTCTAAGAAGGTACGCACAGGTAGACAGATGAGCATGTGTCTAGGCCGTGTGTTAATTAATTAGTCGTGTGTCCCCTGTACCATGAATTTTTAGGTCAGCATGCATGGTAGTAAACAGATGGGCAGAGACACGGCCGTGTGTCTTAACCGTGTGGAGGACATGGCCTTGCATACGGACGTGTGTCTTGGCCATGTGCCCCTAGATGGATGATGACGTCATAAATAGAATGTCAATGTTTTTGGGCACGGGCGATGACACGGGCGTGTCATTTTGATCTATTCCAAGGATGAGACAGAGCATGCGAAGCATCTGAGAACTGGGTTGCAGACTTTACAGGAAAAACAATTGTATGCTAAGTTTAGCAAGAATGAATTTTGGCTCCAAAGAGTAGGGTTTTTGGGTCATATTATTTCGGGTGATGGCATCTGAGTTGATCCAAGTAAGATCTTTGCCATCGTTGAGTGGAAACCACCTAAAAATGTAACTGAGGTTAGAAGTTTTTTTGACTTAGTAGGTTACTACCGAAGATTTATGAAAGGATTCTCCATGATAGCGACTCCAATGAAGAGGTTACAAAAGAAAGACGTTAAGTTCAAATGGTCAAAAAAGTGTCAACAGAGTTTCGAGAAGTTGAAGACATTGCTGATGGAAGCTCTAGTTCTAGTATTACTCGAGTCCGGAAAAGAGTTTGTGGTCTACAGTGATGCATCCTTAAATGGACTAGGTTCTGTGCTTATGCAAGATAGCAAGGTGATAGCCTATGCTTCATGGCAGTTGAAGCCACACAAGAAGAATTATCCGACGCACGACTTAGAGCTTGCCATCGTTGTTTTTGCCTTGAAAATTTGGAGGCATTATTTATATGGTGAGACTTGTCGTTTATTCACAGGCCACAAGAGTTTGAAGTATTTGATGACTCAAAAAGAATTGAATCTGAGACAGCGGAGATGGCTAGAACTAATTAAAGATTACGAGCTGATTATCAATTATCACCAGGGAAAGGGGAATGTGGTCACCGACGCGTTAAGTAGAAAATATTTGTTTGCACTGAGGGCCATGGGCTCTCGATTGGCGTCATTTGATGATGGTTCGGTCTTGGCTGAATTAAGGGCTAGGCTTGTGACAGCCCAAAATTGACCCTAGTCGGGAAGTGGTTTTGGGACCGCTAAATGTTTGGACGTAATATTTATTGTCTAGAATATGTATATGTGAATGTGTGAAAATTTCAAGTTTCGATTTAGTAAATTTCATGTGAATTTAGTCAATAGGACTTGTGTGACACTTTTGAAATGTGATAGGCTAATCTATAAGGACCTAATAGTGCATGTAATCAAAAGGGAGGACTTGCATGTCAAATTTCCCCCCCTAATTGCTAGTGGCCGGCCATGACAAGGGAGTATGGGCAAAACATGTCATGAAACATGTTGTGTAAGTGTTTCATGTTGGAATAAATAAAATAAGGTGCATGGGTAATAAAAAATGAAAAAAAAATGTGTGTGAAGGCTTCTCTCCCTCCCCATTGCCGTGAGTTGAAGAAAAGAAAAGAAAAAAAATTTGTTCATCCTTTCATTCTCTCTTGGCCGAAAATCCTAAGGAAGAAGGAGGGGGTTTTTGCTTCATGCTTGGTTTGGAAGAGGATTAGGAGGAGGTTTGGCCATACTTGTATCTAGATTAAGGTATGTTTGAGGTTGTGCCATGAGATTCATGCATGTTTTTAGTTGATAGCTTGATGCTTTTATTAGCCCATGGTTCAAATCTTTGTTATATCATGGGGATGGTATTTGGCCAAGGTGGATTTTGTGTTAATGCCATTGCATGTTAAATATGAAGCTTGCTAATGATACATGTGATGGTGGATTGATGGCTCTTGGACTTTCTTTTTAGCATTTTGAGTAAGACATTAAGTTCTTTGTTTAACCATGACCAAAATCGAAGCGGTATGGTGTTGTGGTGTATTCGCCATGGTATATCCATAAGTATGGTTTATGCATATTGCATGGTAGGTAAGATTTGAGCTTTGGATATATGTTTATATTTGGATAAGCAACTTTGAGATTCAGCTCTAGCATATATATATATAGATATACATGTTTGCACATGATGTATTGGTATGACATATATACCATCTCAAGGTATATATTTGCATATGATGATGTTTCAGTTATGAAATAAATGATTGATGCGTATTGAGTTACAATATGGAATCGTTAGTTAGTAAAATGTATGTTGTTTTGTGTGGTATTAAGTGTATAATTGGCCTCAACATGGACATGCATATTCGCCACATGAGGGGAATTGGTGTGCATGCATTCGGTTAGAGGCAAGCATATTGATGCCTATTCTTGGCTTAGAAAATTCGGCTAAGGAGAGTACTAACTAGTGTGTTGAGTTTGATTCATGATTTCCGTACATATGTGACTTTAATTTCTAATGAAAATATGTGGGCTAAGTTCCTTGAATTCCTCTTTCGATGCTCAAATGATTAAATCAATTTATTTGTTAAATTAAGCTCAAGAGCAAAGGGAGCTAAATCCGATAAAGGGAAGGAAAAAGTAGTCGAGTAGCCGTTAAATCGCTCGACCACGTCCGAGGTAAGTCTTGATAATGACCCTACTTGAATTATATTGAAATGATTTGTCATATTATGGCGAATAGCGAATGTGCGTAAGGACTACGTTGTAAAGTCAATTGAAATCATGCTCTTTATGTGTGGCTATTGAGCCGAAATTGGAAAGGTTTGATAAATGTTTTGTGTTTGAGCCTTAGTAACGAAAATGAAATATAGATGTGTCGTGCTTATTGATATATGTGTACATGAGCATTTGAATGATACCGGGCTAAGTCCCGAAGGCATTTATGCTAGTGATCATATCCGGGCTAAGACCGAAGGCATTCGTATGAAGTTGTTATATCCGGCTAAGACCAAGGCATTTGTGCAAGTTACCAAATCCGGGTTAAGACCAAGGCAATTGTGCTTGTGGATTATATCCGCTAAATTCAAGAAACTTCGGTTTGAAGGTGAGCGTTTGGTGCTGTAATAAATTCAATTAATACGCTCGAAAAACCCATACGATAAGGTATGTTTACATGTGCATCGGAAAAGTCAATTCGTTTGATATAGTATTCGTTCAATCGACTAACGAACTTTCGGCTCTTAGATAGGTTGATACCTTGTGTGTGTATATATTAATGAAGTGTGAAGTAAGTATGATTATGAGAATGTGTATTACTAAAGTGATTCATTTAGCTATGTGAATGTAATACTTTAGTCAAAGCTGATTTTATTACTTGAGACTTACTAAGCATTAAAATGCTTACCCCGTTGCTTTGGCTCTCTGTTTTATAGATTTTGCTCGTTAGCTATCGGATTCGGGATCATCGAAGTCGAAGTCATCCACATTATCAAAGCCCTTTTGGTACTCTTTAGTTGAACTCTAGATATGGCATGTATAGGACTACCCTTTGTTGTTTTTCAAGTACTTTTGTGATGTATGTGTGTACGGCCATGCGAAAATGGCTCGTAGAAGTGGAGTATGGCATTAGACCATTTGTGTTTATGTATGTATATATGGTTTCATGATGTGACTATGGACTGGAATGGAAGTGTTGGGCAATGATCAGCCCTTGGAATGGTTAAATATGATCATAGGTAGACCTATGTATGACAAAACTCTAGTTGGTCCATGGAAACCACGAAATAGGTAAAGTTACCTTGAAAACAGATGCTGACAGCAGCAGTGGTGTGGATTTGAAAAATCACTAAAATTTTCAGGAATGGAATTAAATGGAGAATAAATTATTTAAATGAACCTTGATGAATCTACTTTCATATGGAAGAAACGAAACAGTCATATGAGTTGTATGTTAAGAGATATTTAGGTTTTCGTGAAACAGGGCCAGAACGGTTTCTGGATTCCCTGTTCCGACTTTGGAAATTCATTGTAAATTAACCAGAGATAATTAGGAGTCAGGCCATATATGTATAGATTCCTCTTTTAGTCTAATTTCTATAGAAACAAACGGTATCAGTATTGAAGCCCTGTACAGGGAGATATTCAAGTTGTAACGTGTGAAGGTCAGTGTAGTCGACCCCTGTAATATGGGAGACTTTAACTAATAAACTGTACTAATTGTACCGACCAAAAATTCTAGAAAAAATATAGTAGATGGACATATGAGTCTAATTTCAGGGAAAAATTACGAAACTGATTTTCGAGCTTTGGAACTCAAGATATGATTTTTAAGGTGACAGTGATGCAGTAACCAGCTCGTCTGGAAAATTTTAAATGGACTGTGAAATGATTAAGTTAAGTCTGTGTGCACCTTGTGTTCGACTCCGGTAACGGACTCGGGTACGGGGTGTTACAAGGCTGACATTTCTTCAAGAAATTTATGATGCTTAGACTAGTGATAGTGACCTACGAGCTAAAAGAGCTCTATATGAGTTGGGCAACGAATCAGATTTTTAGATTAGTCCTGATGGATACTTGATGTTTAGAGACAGAGTTTGTTTAGAGACAGAGTTTGCGTACTGAGGGACGATGAAATTATTCAGAGGATTTTTCAAGAAGCACATGATAGTCGTTTGTCTATTCATCTGGGAAGTACCAAGATGTACAATGATTTGAAGAAAATGTATTGGTGGAACGGCATGAAAAGTGACATCTCTGAATTTGTATCGAAATACTTGATATGTCAGCAAGTCAAAGCTGAACATCAAGTACCTTCCGGTTTACTACAGCATGTGACGGTTCCCGAATGGAAGTGGGACAGAATCACTATGGACTTCGTGACAGGATTACCATTCAGCACGAAAAAGAAAGATGTTATATGGGTTTTGGTTGATAAGTTGACAAAGTCGTCTCATTTTATTCCAGTAATGACAGATTATTCACTTGACAAGTTGGCCGACTTGTATATATCTAAGATCGTGAGAGTACATAGGGTACCGCTATCGATTATTTCAGACAGAGACTCGAGATTCACTTCGAGATTCTAGAAGAAGTTACAAGAAGCCTTGGGTACTAGGTTGAGTTTTAGTATAGCTTTTCAACCACAAATGAATCAAATTCTTGAGGATATGTTGCAATGTTGCATCCTTGAATTTCAGGGTAGCTGGGAAAAATACCTACCATTGGTAGAGTTCACCTACAACAACAGTTTTCAAACAAGTTTGAAGATGGCACCTTACGAGGCCTTGTACAGAAAGAAGTGCTGAACTCCATTGTATTGGACGGAACTCAAGGAGAATCAGATTCATGGAGTTGATTTGATCAAGGTAACTGAAGAAAAGGTTAAAGTGATACGTGACTATTTAAAAGCGGCATCGGATAGGAAAAAGTCATATGCTGATCTGAAAAGAAAAGAAATCGAATTTCAAGTGGGAGATAGAGTGTTCTTGAAAGTATCTCCATGGAAAAAGGTATTGAGATTTGGCCGGAAAGGCAAACTAAGTCCGTGATTTATCGGAGCATGCGAGATCACTGAAAGAGTTAAACCTTTAGCCTATCGCTTGGCATTGCCACCAGAACTGGAAAAGATTCATAATGTGTTCCATGTATCTATGTTAAGGCGATATCGATCAGACCCCTCTCATGTGATTTCACCGACGGAGATTGAAATTAGACCAGACATGACCTACGGTGAGGAACTGGTCAAGATTTTGACTCGTGAGGTTAAACAGTTGAAAATAAAGATGTGGCTTTGGTAAAAGTTTTATGGCATTGACATGGTGTGGAAGAGGCTACATGGGAGCCGGAAGAAACCATGAGAAGCCAATATCCAAACCTGTTTACTAGTAAGAATTTTGAGGACAAAAGTCCCTAAGGGGGAGAAATGTAACATCCCGAAATAGGGCCTAGTAGGAATAGTGTTTTTGAGACCACAAATCTAACATTGAAATGTTTATTTTATGATTATTATGAGGTTTAGAATATGAGAATATGCATGTGTTAAAGTTTCATGAAGAAATTCTATGAGTAAGGTGTCCAATTGGAAAATAAGGACCAAATTGAATAAATTGTAAAACTTGGATTCTAGAAGAAATTTGTATGAAATTGCTCTAGATTATTAATTAGAAGGTCTTAAAGAGCAATTTTCCCAATTTCTATGTTTTTGGACAAAAATGGACATGTATGGATAAAATTAGAAGAAAGGGCTCAAGGGCATTTTGGTCATTTAGCTAATTAATGAAATAAAATGGGAAAATGAAGGCAAAAATCAGCCATTCGTCTCCCTCATCCAGCCAAATTTCTCAAGCCCTCCATAGCTAGGGTTTTCAACATTTTCAAGCTCAATAGTAAGTACTCCCAAGCCATGTTTTTAATGTTCTCGTATTTTTGAAATCCCAGTAGCTTACTCTCTCCATTTCTACCCATATTTTGAGTTAGGGTTCATGTATGTAAAGTGACCCATGTGTGACATGTTTATTCTTTGATGATTAATGGAGAAAGATGAAAGTTGGATGTATGTTAAACATCTTTTCCTAGGTGAATTTCATGAAAAATCCCTAAAAGGACCTTTTTGCAAAAGGTACAAAATATGTGGTAGAAATGTGAAATAATGGAAAATGTGGGCTGTCATAAGAGGGAAAAACTTTCGACTAGGCTTGGGTAATGTAGAAATTTCATGCATTTCATCATATGAGCCTAAGGACTAAATCGTAAATAATGTAAAAGGTTAGGGGCAAAACGGTCGTTTTGTTCGGGGGTAAAATTTAGAGTCGAAAAGAATAATGTGAGGTATTAATGATTCATTTTTATTGTTATAGACCCCGAGGAATAAATTTTGGAGGTCGATCGAGGAAAACAAAAAGTTTCGGAATAACCGAAACGAGTACCAGGTAAGTTCGAATAACTTTAAGTAAACTATTAATATGTCTAATTGCATGTTTTATGAATGTATGATAATTGGTTATAGTGATGGCATGAAAATCCATAATTGGTTATAGTGATGGCATGAAAATCCATGAAGTGTTAATAATAATGATATGATAATAAATGTCTCGGTTGAAGTCAAAAGGGAAAATTCGATGGATAAACAATGGCTTACATGACTTGAGATCCTGCATGTGTTGCAAAAAGGATTTAGCCCAGACGGGTAATCCGTTGATCTCAAAAATGGAAAGGATCTAGCCCGAACGGGTGTTCCTTGAGTGATCGAGCCATACGAAGAATATGTGTGCATTGTGGATTTATCCTGGACGGGTAAACTGATTAAGGCTTGAATTTATCCTGGACTAGTAATTCAGATCCGAGCTCGTTAAGAGTGTTTGTATAAAGGATTTAGCCTGGACTGGTAATCCCTACATCACCCTATGAGTTTACATTATGGGGGATTTAGCCTAGACTGGTAGTCCCACCGTATGATGTGAGCTTCGCGAGAGCGCGTACTTGAGATGATCGCTCTTATAACTTGATGATAAATAGATAATCCATCGAGATTTCCGAGAAACTCCACGGGATTAACATGAGATAGAAAAATGAAAATGTTGGATGATGAGCTCATCTAAGAGAAATTACATGGTGTATTGTTATGGAACTAACTTGTCGATTGAGTGCATGTGATAGGGAAACTATTTCATGCTTGTTCGGTTTATTACCTAATATGGATGCATGTTCATTAATCGGTTAGTTTACTTTCCAGTTATTCGGGCTTACTAAGAATGTAAATGCTTACTCCTCTCTTTTCCCTGTCTTACAGAGCTCGTGGACTCACGAAGATTGGGAGACGGTTGGAGAATCAACACACAATCATCTTTCCTGGCTTTGGTATTTAGATACTCTTATTTTTTTCAATAGCATGTATATGGCTTTTGTTATTTTGTTATATGTGTCATTTGATTAGCCAATATGAAGGCTTATAAAAGTATGCATATTCACTTGTATATGGCCATGGGAATTGGCTCATATTGGTATAGGTTATGACCTACTAAATTGTCCATGTTATGTTCCAATGTTCTTGTGATGATTAATTATGGTGTGTTGCAATTAGTCATATATAATATGACCAAATCACATGGGGTGGTTAGGCCACAATTTGGAAATGAGTCAAGATAACAAGCCAAGCTTAATTGAGTTACATGTCATGGAAATCCTTAATATAAAAGGGGATAACTTAGCATGTATAAAAACCGATGAGATGAGGTTTACATGCAATGAGGCATATTAAGGTCATTTAAGAGTATAATTAGACCATGTTAAGTGTTATTGAAAACTATAAGTGGATATGAATATTAGAGGGTGACCAAAGGCTTGGAAAATAGCCCAATAAGGTCCACACGGGTAGACACACGAGCGTGTATCTAGGCCGTGTGTGACACACGGATAGCCCCATGGGCGTGTAGTCTGTCCGTGTGTCCTCTACACCTAAAAATTTTAAGTCAGAATGCATGGTAGTAAACATACGGGTAGATACATGACCGTGTGTCTCAACTGTGTGGAGGGCACAGCCTAGCACACGGGTGTGTGTCTTGGCCGTGTGCCTCTAAATGCATACTAACGTCATAAACAGAATGCTTGAGTTTTTGGACACGGACGACCACACGAGCGTGTCAAGGCCGTGTGAAGGACATGGGCCAACGACACGGGCTAGAGACACAAGCGTGTGCTTGGCCGTGTGAAAACCCCTGTAGGTTCGATATGAGAAGTAAATTCAATAAATTCCACACAGATAGGGGACACGAGCGTGTCCCAAAGCACACGAGTGTGTACATTGCCTCCACACAGGCGTGTGAGGCTTAACCTAGTAAATTTTCCAGGAACTTTCTCAAGTTCTCAGTTTGATTCTGGACCGTTCTCAATGCATGTTTAGGGTCTCGTAGGCCCATAATAAGGACACTAAGATGTTGTCTGATTGGTTTTAAATTTGGAACGAAATTTTATGACCCATATTTTTCAAAAATGTCCGAGTATGTGTTTGGTAATGCCTCGTGCCTGGTCCCAGTCTCGAGAATGGGTAAAGGGTGTTACATAAGGGACACGGGTGTGTCCCAATGCACACGGGCATGTGCATTGCCTCTACACAGGCGTGTGAGGTTTAAACCTTGAAATTCCCTAAAGTTTTCTAAAGTCATTGGTTTAGTCCCGGATCACTTTTTATGCATGTTCTAGACCTCGTAGGTCCATAATTGGCACAATACGATTCTGTTTGTCGATTTTAAGTCGAAATGAAATTTTATAGCCCGTATTTTTCAGAAATACCCCGTACCTCATCCCAGTCTCGGGTACGAGTAAGGGTTGTTACAATGTTCGACCCCATTTAACTCTCTGACTTGCACACATGGCCATGCCACACGCCCGTGTGCTAGGTCGTGTGGTTAATTAATTTAATTCGAATTAGGTGCAGGTTTCACACGGCCAAGACACACGCCCGTGTTCTAGGCCATGTGGCTCACACAGCTGAGACACACGCCCGTGTCTTTGCTCGTGTGCTCAATTCTGAGCATTCTGTTTCTCAAAATTAGGGTCCAGAGACACACGAGCTAACCACTTATGTAACACCCCTAACTCGTATCCGTCGCCGAAATAAGGTTACGAGGCATTACTGATCAGCCACAACATAAATCATACATTGGTGCAATCATCATTAAAAACCCATTCAACTCAATCACTTTGTCCCTTATAAGGTCCTACGAGACCTTAAAACATGCTTAGAAGTGGTTCGGGACTAAACCAATAACATTCACAAACTTTGAGAAATTTATAAAATTTTCAAACTTTTAAAGGTCACACGCCGGTGTGAATGGGTCGTGTCCCTCACATGGTTACCAAACATGCCCATGTCACCAACTGTGTGAAAACAGGGCATACATACTAAATTGTACCACATGGCCGAGGACACGCCCATGTGCCATGGCCGTGGGAAAACTGGCGAGGTTACTGACTAGGGTCACACAGCCGACCACATGCCCATGTGCAAGCCCGTGTTCCACACACGGCCAGTAGACACACCCGTGTGCCTAAGCCGTGCCAAACCTGTAGGGTATACTGACTTTAATTTGAAGGGTACCTTAGAGGACACACGGCTGTGTAACATGATCGTGTGTCACTCACGGCTGAGACACACGCCCATGTCTCTGCCCGTGTTTGTGTCTCAGCCGTATGGACAAAAATAGGCCATTTGCAAAGCCAATTTGCCACATTCATCTCATACACACCTAGCCATCAAATGGTATCAATTCAACACATATATAGGCAGCCAAGACATGCCATTTCACACAGATATCATACCATCCATCATCAATCAATTCAACTACTAAATTTCATATTCAAAACATACCAAATCAATATGCCACGTTCCAAGCAATAATACCACTACATATAACTATCAAAAAGAGCATCCATACAACCATTCCAACAAGCCAACACTTAGGACATTATATACATCACCTATATCATTTATCAAACATATAATTCAAGCCAACTTAAATGGCCATATTCCAACATTTACAAGCCAAATCTCATGGCTATAATCACAACTCAAAACATATCAAGATGACATTAGCCTATACATGCCATATACCATATATACAAATCTTCAAAACTACTAACGAGATGATTGATAGTGTGATGATGTTTCTCGACGATCCCCGAGTCTGAGATAGCTTCGATAATCTATAAAAGATGAAAAGAAAACACAAAGTAAACTTTAAAAGCTTAGCAAGCCATATACAAATAAAATAATCATATGAACATTTGCATATTAATTCAAATATGCTAGACATAGCTAATCACATACAAGTTTACAAACCTTTATCATTGAACACATATTCAACATCTTAATTAAATTCATCATTTACTTCACCTTTCAGTACTCATATGAATCTCGTGCGTACCTGAGTCACTTAGCTTATTCACATATACTTTCTCAACTTGAATTTTCCCGTTGAACCATTTGGAATTGTTAAGGATACTCGAAAATCATATAAGCTCATACAATGCCATATCCCAGATATGGTCTTACATGTTATCACATATCGATGCCATTGTCCCAAACAGGGTCTTACATGAAATCGATTAACGATGCCAATGTCCCAGAAACGGTCTTACACATAATCTCAATACAATGCAAATGTCCCAAACATGGTCTTATATGTAATCATATCTCGGTAACCTAATGTCGTGACATTTGTATCCTATACTATTCCTTAGGTTCGTAGGGGACTTTCGAATATCGTAACTCTGTCGATTCTTGCTTGTAATTTCTCGTTCAACATTCATTGCAATTCAATCATAATAAAACATATATAATTTAATGAAATGACGTTTATTTGCATATGAACTTACCTTATAGTCAGAATAGAGAAGCCAAATCGACTACTCAATAACTTTCGACTTCCCTCGATCTAAATCTGATTTTTTTCGTTCTTGATGTATATACATTCAAAATTAACTCTTTTATTCATCAACGCATTCAATTTCATCCACAAACACATACTTAGGCATTTTTGCACTTTATCCCCTAAAGTTACACATTTATTCAATTTAGTCCCTATTTCATAAATACACATAATTCACAAAATTCATTATGGCCCATGCTTAGCTGAATTCTCTATAGGTCTCTAGTAGCCCATTTCACAATTTAACCCTTCAATTTGCACTTTTCTCAAGTTAATCCCTAATTGATATTTTTGTCAAAAATCACTTTACAAAACATGTATATCGAACACCAAGCTTGCATAATTCATCATCAAACATCATAAAACTCGTGGATTCATTAATGGCATGTTTCAAAATCATTAACAAACTCAAAAATTAAGGCATGGCTAGATAGTACTCAATGCAACGATCACAAAAGCATAGAAATCATCAAAAATCGAGCAAAGAACATACCTTATCAAGGAACAAGCTAGTAGAATGTCAAAGCCCTAAAATGGCTTCTTTTTCTTTCTCAAATTCGGTTGAAAGAGATGAGTAAATGGCTACCATTTTGTTTCTTTTAATTAATATTAACTTAAATATCAATTTTCAATTTTAACCTTTAATAATAAGCATATAAATCATTTAATATAAAGCCATTTTTGTTCATCTCCACTATCAATGGTCTAATTACAATATACGGCCTTTCATTTAATAAGTCATAGCAATTAAGCACTTTTAACTATTAGCATGTTACTTTTGCATTTTACGTGATTAAATCCTTTTTTCTAAAATTGAGCTATTAAACGATAAAATTAGCTCACGAAATTTTTACACATATATTCACATGCTGTAAACACCAAAAATAATATTAAAAATATTTTACGACCTCTATTCTGATTTAGCTGAAATCTTGTTGTTACAACTCTCCTCCCTTTAGGGATTTTTGTCCCCAAAAATCTTATCAGCGAATAGGTGTAGATATTGCTTTCTCATAGCATCCTCGGGTTCCCACATAGCTTCTTCTACCCCATGTCGATGCCATAATACTTTTACTAAAGCTATTCTTTTATTTCTCAGCTCTTTGATCTCACGAGCTAGAATTCAAATCGTTCTTCACTATACGATAAATCTGACTAAATCCCAACTTCGGTCAGGGAAATAACATGCGAAGAATCAGATCTGTATCGTCGAAGCATCAACACATGAAATACATTATGAATCTTTTCTAACTCAGACGGCAATGCTAGCAGATAAGCAATTGGTCCAATTCACTCAATAATTTCATACGACCCGATGAATCTTGGACTCAATTTGCCTTTATGACCGAATTGAAGAATTTTTTTCCACGGAGATACTTTCAAAAACACTTTATCCCCAATCTGAAACTCAATATCTTTCTGTTTCAAGTCTGCATATGATTTCTGATGATTTGACGCTTCTTTTAGCCTATCTCAAATTGCTTTCACTTTTTCTTCAGTCTCTCTAATCAGATCAACCCTGTGGATTTTATTCTCTCTAAGATCAGTCCAGTACAATAGTGTTCGACACTTTCGACCTTATAAAGCTTCGTAAGGTGCCATTTTAATACTCGATTGAAAACTATTTTTATACGCAAATTCAATCAATGGCAGATATTTTTCCCATGTACCTTTGAACTCAAGAATGCAACATCTTAACATATACTCGAGTATCTATATAACTCACTCGGATTGACCATCCGTCTGCGGGTTAAATGCGGTACTAAAATGTAGTTTTGTACCCAATACATCTTGCAATTTCTTCCAAAACCTCGATGTGAATCTCGGATCCCTATCTGAAACAATAGAAATAGGTACTCCATGTAATCTCACAACCTCGGAGATATACAACTCAGCAAGCTTTTCAAGGAAATAGTTCGTTCGTACAGGAATGAAATTAGTCGATTTTGTCAATCTGTCAACTACAACCCAGATTGCATCTTTCTTACTCGAAGATAAGGGCAATCCTGACACAAAATCCATAGTTACTCTATCCCATTTCAACTCAAGGATCATAATAGGTTGCAATAAACCAGACGGCACTTGATGCTCAGCTTTAACTTGCTGACAAATCAAACATTTAGAAACAAACTCTGAAATGTCACGTTTCATTATGTGCCACCAATAGAGCTGTTTCAAATCATTATACATTTTCTTACTTCCTGGATGAACAGATAAACGACTACCATGTGCTTCATTCAAAATCATCTGAATCAACTCTGAATTTTTCGAAACACATATTCGACCTCTGAATCTTAAACAATTATCGAAATCAACTTGAAAGTCTGAATCAGGGTTCGAATTACATTGTGCTCTTTTAGCTAACTTTTCATTATCAGTATTCTGAGCTTCATAAATCTGCAGTACAAACAACAGTTTCTCTTTCAACTCAACTACTATCGAGCCATCATTAGAAAGAGCTAACTGAGTATTCATTGCACGTAGAGCAAACAAAGATTTTTGGCATAATGCATCAGCAACAACATTTGATTTTCATGGATGGTAGTCATCTCCACTGTTGCAAATTCAAATCTTTCTAAGTCATCAGATATTTTAAACTCTTGTGATCTGAATAAACATGGCATTTCTCACCGAACAGATAATGGTGCCAAATCTTCAACGCAAGCACAATTGCTGCTAACTCTAAATCGTGTGTTGGATACTTATTTTCATGCGACTTCAACTGTCTCGAGGCATAAGCTATGACTTTGCCTTCTTGCATCAAAACACAACCTAGACCATTCAACAATGCATACTATAGGTCACAAATTCTTTACCCGATTCTGGCTGTACTAACACTGGAGCTTCAGTCAAAAGAGTTTTCAGCTGATCAAAACTTTTCTGACATTTCTCAGCCCATTCAAACTTTACATCTTTCTGAAGCAATCTCGTCAATAGAGTTACAATCATTGAAAAGCCTTTTACAAATCATCAGTAATAGCCAACTAGTCCCAGAAAACTGTGGACTTCAAATACATTTCTCGAGGGCTTCCAATCCATAATCGTAGAAATCTTGCTCGATTCAACTCAAATACCCGATGCTGACACAATATGCCCTAGAAAAACAACCTCACGCAACTAGAATTTACATTTACTAAACTTTGCATATAACTGTTAATCACGCAGGGCCTGTAATAAAATTCTTAAATGCTTGGCATGCTCAGTTTCATCTCTCGAATAAATCAAAATATCATCTATGAATACAACAAAAAATAGATCTAGGAATGGTCTAAAAATATGGTTCATTAAATCCATAAAGACAGCAGGTGCATTCGTTAGTCCAAAAGGCATAACTAAAAATTCATAGTGTCCGTACCTCGTTCTAAATGCGATTTTTGGCACATAAGAGTCTTTAACTCATAACTGGTAATAACCCGATCTCAAATCTATCTTTGAAAATACTTTAGCCCTTTCAATTAATCAAACAAATCATCTATTCTAGCCAAAGGATATTTGTTCTTGATCGTCACTTTGTTAAGTTGTCGATAGTCTATACATATTCTCATTGCTCCATCTTTCTTTTTCACAAACAATACGGGAGCACCCCAAAGTGAGTAACTCGGTTGTGCAAATCCTCTATCGGTTAATTCTTGCAATTGAGATTTCAATTCTTTTAACTCTATTAGAGCCATTCTGTATGGAGCTATCGATATAAGAGTTGTTCCCGATATTAACTCAATACCAAACTCAGCCTCTCGTATCGGTGGTAAACCCAGTAACTCTTCAGGAAATACATCTAGATCCTCACACACAACTAACACTGATTCAATCTTCTTTTCAGTCACTTTTGTATCAAGCAAATAAGCCAAGTAAGCTTCACAACCCTTTCTCACATATTTCTAATCTAACATTGATGAAATCACTGTTGGCAAGCCATTCAGATCATCTAACTCAATCCGGATAATTTCATTATTCTGATATCTCAGATCAATCATCTTTCATTTGCAATTCACAACAGCATCATGCAGCATTAACCAATCTATACCAAGAATTATATCAAATTCGTCAAATGGTAACAACATTAGATCAGTTGGAAAACAAATATCCCAAATCATCAATGGACAGTTCTTGCACACTTTATCAACCAACACGCACTTGCCTAAGGTGTTCGATACTCTAATTACAAATTTAGTAGACTCTACAGGCAAAGCCTTACTGGATACTAAATTCACACATATATACGAATGAGTTGATCCTGGATCTATCAATGCAATAACTTTAGTATCTTATAGAGTAAAAGTTTCGGTAATAACATCTGGAGATGACGCTTCTTCATGGGCACGAATAGCATAGGCTCGTGCAGGTGCTCTAGCATCAGATCTCACAACAGTGTCTCGAGTCACACCTCTACCACCACTCATATTTCCAACATTACGGGATGGTCTTCCTCTAACTATAGTGTTACTTGGCCTCGTACTTTGAACATTATCTTTTTCAGCTAACTCTGGGCAATCTCTGATAAAATGATCTAAGAATCCACATTTAAAATAAGCCTGATCATTCAATCTACAATTACCAAAATGTCATTTTCCACACTGTCTACATTCGAGTCAGTTTTTTCTCACACTACCAGCACTAGCAATAGAGGTAGCTTGAGCTTTAGAACTCACAAGTTGCTTTTCGCGATCTCTATTTGAATATCTCACAAATGCATTGGAACGATTAAACGAGTCTTGAAATTTCTTTGATGCAGACTGATAAGACTTACTAGTTGATCTCTTTCTCGAATCTCTTGCTTCAAAATCAGCTTTTCTCTTTTCTTTGCTGAGATCCTCGGCTTTACAAGCCCTTTCAACTAAAACAACGAATTCTTTGATTTCCAAAATCTTAACTAATAGCTTTATATATTCGTTCAGCCCATCAACAAATCATTTACACATGATCTCTTTGGTAGAAACATATTCCTGAGCATATTTGCTCAATCACACAAATTCTCTTTCGTACTTAGTCATAGTCATTCGAACCTGTTTCAATTCTAGAAACTCTTTATGCTTCTGATCAAGGAATCGTCGACTTATATATTTCTTTCAGAATTCAGATTGAAAGAACTCTCAAGTAATCCATTCTCTAAGAACCACATATATTAAGGTTTTCCACCAATGATACGCATTATCTCTCAGCAATGATACAACATACTTGATACATTTATCTGGAGTACAAGACAATTCATCAAATACTCTAATTGTGTTCTTGAGCCAGAACTCAGCTCTCTCAGCATCATCATCAATTGTAACACGAAATTTTTCAACCTCGTGTTTACATATCTTATCCACTGGCAGTTTGCTCAATCGAATCAGATCTATCACTTGTGGCACAACTGGGACTTGTTGAGGAACAGGTGGGGTGGAGGTTCTTGAGCAGCCGGATTCATTCGAACGAACTTCATGAACCACTCACTCATTATTTGGAAGAAGGCTTGCTTAGCCTCTCCCCCTTGACTACTTGAAATAGGCCTAAAATCTGTCGGCGCTGCCCTTTGAGCGAGAGCGGGCGCATTACTTTCCACATCGTCAACTATGGCTCGATCAGAATCCATTTGCTATATAAAAAACACATTTTTTTTAACTATCAGGAATAATTACACTATCGCAGTTTATATATATGGCATATATAGCTAGACTCTCACTCACTACGTTAGTCCTAGAATCAACTAAACTGTAGCTCTGATACCAATTAAATTGTAACACCCTTAACCCATATCCATTGTCGAAATAGGGTTACGAGAAATTACCGATCACCCATAACATAAATCATACATTTGTGCAATCATCATTAAAAACCCATTCATCTCAATCACTTTGTCCCTTATAAGGTCCTACGATACCTTAAAACATGCCTAGAAGTGGATCAAGATTAAACCGATAACATTCACAAACTTTGAGAAATTTATAAAATTTTCAAACTTTTAAGGTCACATGCCCATGTGAAAAGGCTGTGTGCCTCACACGGTTACCAGACACGCCTACGTCACAAGCCGTGTGAAACAGGGCATACATACTGACTTGCACCACACGGCCGAGGACATGCCTGTGTGTCATGGCCGTAGGAAAACTAGGGAGGTTACTGACTTGTGTCACACGGCCGACCACACGCCCATGTGTCAGCCTATGTGCCACACACGGCCAGTAGACACACCCGTGTACCTAAGCCGTACCAAACCTGTAGGGTATACTGACTTTAATTTAAAGGATACCCCAGAGGACACACGGGGTGTAACATGACCATGTGTCGCACACGGTTGAGACACACGCCTGTGTCTTTGCCTGTATGGACAAAAATAGGCCATTTGCAAAGCTAATTTGCCATCCTCATCTCATACACACCTAGCCATCAAATGGTATCAATTCAACACATATATAGGCAGCCAAGACATGCCATTTCAGACACATATCATACCATCTATCATCAATCAATTCAACTACTAAATTCCATATTCAAAACATACCAAATCAATATGCCACATTCCAAGCGATAATACCATTACATATAACTATCAAAAAGAGCATCTATACAACCATTCTAACAAGCCAACATTTAGGACATTATATACATCACCTATATCATTTATCAAACATATAATTCAAGCCAACTTAAATGGCCATATTCCAACATTTACAAGCCAAATCTCATGGCTTTAATCACAACTCAAAACATACTAAGGTGACACTAGCCTATACATGTCATATACCATATATAAAAAGCTTCAAAACTACTAACGAGAGGATCGCTAGTGTGATGATGTTTCCCGACGATCCTCGAGTTTGAGCTAGCTTCAATAATCTATAAAATATGGAAAGAACACACAAAGTAAACTTTAAAAGCTTAGTAAGCCATATACAAATAAAATCATTATATGAACATTTGCATATTAATTCAAATATGCTAAACATAGCTAGTCACATACAAGTTCACAAACCTTTATCATTGAACACATATTCAACATCTTAATCAAATTCATCATTTACTTCACCTTTTAGTACTCATATGAATCTCGTACGTACCTAATTCATTTAGCTTATTTACATATTCTTTCTTAACTTGATTTTGCCCGTTGAACCATTCAAAATCTTTAAGGATACTCGGAAATCACATAAGCTCTTACAATGCCATATCCCAGATATAGTCTTACATGTTATCACATATCGATGCCACTGTCCCAAACAGGATCTTACACGAAATCATTTAACGATGCCAATGTCCCAGACATGGATACAATGCCAATGTTCCAAACATGGTCTTACATGTAATCACATCTCAATAACCTAATGTCATGACATCTGTATCCTATATTATTCCTAAGATTCGTACCGGACTTTCGTATATCGTAACTTTGTCGATTCTTGCTCGTAATTGCTCGTTCAACATTCATTGCAATTCAATCATAATAAAACATATATAATTTAATGAAATGACGTTTATTTGCATATGAACTTACCTCGTAGTCGGAATAGAGAAGCCAAATCGACTATTCAATAACTTTCGACTTCCCCTGATCTAAATCTGATTTCTTTCGTTCTTGATCTATATACAGTCAAAATTAACTCTTTTATTCATCAACACATTCAATTTCACCCACAAACACATATTTGGGCATTTTTTTCACTTTATCCCCGAAAGTTACACATTTATTCAATTTAGTCCCTATTTCATGAATACACAAAATTCACAAAAGTCATTATGGCCCATGCTTAGCCGAATTCTCTATAGGTCCATAGAAACTCATATTTTTCATTTATTTCACAATTTAACCTCTCAATTTATACTTTTCTCATTTTAATCCCTAATTGACATTTTTGTCAAAAATCACTTTACAAAACATGTATATCAAACACCAAGCTTGCATAATTCATCATCAAACATCATAAAACTCATTGATTCGTCAATGGCATTTTTCAAAATCATTAACAAACTCAAAAATTAAGGCATGGGCTAGCTAGTACTCAAAGCAACGATCACAAAAACATAGAAATCATCAAAAACCGAGCAAAGAACATACCTTAATCAAAGAACAAGCTAGCCGAATGTCAAAGCCCTAAAATGGCTTCTTTTTCTTTCTCAAATTCAGCTAAAGAGACGAGTAAATGGCTACCATTTTGTTTCTTTTAATTAATATTAACTTAATTCTCAATTTTCAATTTTTACCTTTAATAATAAGCATATAAATCACTTAATATAAAGCCATTTATGTTCATCTCCACTATCAATGGTCTAATTACAACATAAGGACCTTTCATTTAATAAGTTATAGCAATTAAGCACTTTTAACTATTAGCATGCTACTTTTTCATTTTACACAATTAAGTCCTTTTTTTCTAAAATTGAGCTATTAAACGATAAAATTAACTCACGAAATTTTTACACATATATATTTACATACTGTAAACACCAAAAATAATATTAAAAAAATTTTACGACCTCGAATTCATGATTCCAAAACCACTATTTTGATTTAGCTAAAACCAAGCTGTTACAACATGCCCGTGTTACCAGGCCATGTGTCACACACAGTCTAGACACACGCCCGTGTGTCTGCCCGTGTTGACAAAATGAAGCCATTTTTTAGCTTCATTTCTCACCCAAAATCACCCAAAAACCTGCACACAAAACACTTAGCCAATCCCAACCAATTCAAGTATTTAAAGTAAGCAATTGCATCATTTAACAAGGCATACCATTTCATGCATACATGATTACAAACTCACCTTATCTTAACTTATGCATTAATAACATTTGATCACATGAACTTAGCATAACACATATGGAAATATATATATGTACCATAATAGCTTACTAAATCATATCCCAAAATAAGCCATCACTAGCCATTCCAATGGCTAGGTTACAAAATGACATTTCAAGCCACTATTGCCCAAGTTTCCCTATATATGCCATTACACCAAAATGATTTCACTAAGTATACCCAAAATGTTAGTATCAAGTAGAGAAAATGTACTAATAATGACGTCTAGCGTAGAGGCATCTTCTCTAGAACGAATAGCATATGTCCTCGCAGGTGCTAGTGCCTCAGATCTAACTATCATATCCTTGGTAGTACCTCGACTACCACTAACATTACCGGGGTGACAGGGTGGTCTACCTCTCACAACAGGATTGTTCAGCCTTGGAGCTGGTTCTATCTCATTTTCAACTCTTTCGGGACAATCCTTGTGAAAATGGTCAAGTGAACCACATTCGAAACAAGCTTCACTTCTAGACCGACATTCCTCATGATGAAACTTGTTGCAATGTTTACATTTCGGTTTGGGGTTTTTGATGCTACCCATACTAGTTACAGATGGAGTTAAAGACATCGGCTAGATCGTTAAGAGCCTCGCTCTCTTTCAGAGTATCCCGTAGAAGTGGTCACTCGATCATAATACTTCTTTAATTTCTTAAAAGAAAATGATTGTGACTTACCTAAAGCTGTTTTTCTAGAAACCTGAGCCTTTATTTCATCTTGTTTCTTTTCTTTACTCAATTCTTCAACTTTGTGCTCTCGGTCGACTAATGCCACAAATTCCCTTATCTCAAGAATCCCAATCAAAAAATTGATATCTTTATTCAGGCCCTCTTCAAAACGTTTACACATTTTAGCCTTGGTTAAAACCCATTCCCTGGCATACTTACTCAATCAAATCAATTCTCGTTCATATTCAGATACAGTCATGCTTCCCTGCTTGAGTTCCAAAAATTCTTTCTTTTTCTGATCCATGAACCTTTGACTAACAGATTTCTTTCTGAATTCAGTCTAGAAGAATTTCCATGTAATATTCTCTCTCGGTACAACTGATGTTATAGTATTCCACCAATGATAAGCCATATCTTTCAATAGAGACACTGCACTTTTCAGGCACTCAGCAGGTGTGCAGGGCAGTTCATCAAAAATCCGGATAGTGTTTTCAAGCCAGAACTCAGCCCTTTTTCGAATCATCATTTGCAGTAGCCCTAAATTTTTCTGCCCCATGTTTGTGGATTTTATCTATTGTAGGCTTACCAATCCTAACAGTTTCAGCACTCTATAGCACCTTAGAAACTGGTTGAGGAGCAAGTGGGGGAGGTCATTGTACAGCGAGGTTTGTTCTCAAGTACTGGGTAAACCATTCATTCATCATTTGAAAGAAGGCTTGTTTTGCCTCCTCATATCGGCCCTCAAACAGGGGCCTTTCACTACCAGACGTAGAGGCGACTCTTTGAACTGAAGCTGAAGCATTACCCTCAACTTCCTCGGACTCAACTTTAGCTCAATTGGATGACATTACTATATCAAAAACACATTTAAAAATGATCAGAAGTCATCACACTATCACAATTTATATAATGACATTTATAGTTAAACTCATGTCTATTATGTTAAATCTGAGAATCGACTAAACCATAGCTTTGATACCACTAAATGTAACCCTATCGCCAGAATAGGGTTTCAGAGCACTACTAGAACATTTAGAACATTTTTCAATTAATTCACACAAGTCACTATTAATTAACCGAGATTGTTCATAACATCCCTTAATTGGACCCTCGAGGTCCAAAATGAGCATTAGAATCGAATTGGGACTTAATTGGACTTCTAAGAATTTTTTGCGAAATTACAAAATTTTTCCAAGTTGCAAGGCTCACACGCCCATGTGGTCCAAGGGACACGCCAGTGTGAACCTAGGACACGCCCGTGCTAGAGGCCGTGTTTGACCCCTGTAACTTTTTGGCTTGCACACACGGCCATGCCACACTCCCGTGTGCTAGGTCATGTGGTTAATTAATTTAATTCGAATTAGGTGCAGATTTCACACAGCCAGGACACACGCCCGTGTTCTAGGCCGTGTGGCTCACACGGGTGAGACACAGGCCATTGTCTCTGCCTGTGTACTCAATTCTGAGCATTCTGTTTCTCAAAATTAGGGTGTAAGGGACACACAGCCTAACCGCATGCCCGTGTTACCAGGCCGTGTGGACAAAATGAAGTCATTTCCTAGCTTCATTTCTCACCCAAAAAGATGCACACAAAACACTCAGCCAATCCCAACCAATTCAAGTTTTTAAAGTAAACAACTGCATCATTTAACAAGGCATACCATTTCATGTATCCATGATTACCAACTCACCTTATCTTAACTTATGCATTAATAATATTTGATCACATGAACTTAAAATAACACATGTGGAAATATATATATGTACCATAATAACTTACTAAATCATATCCCAAAATAAGCCATCACTAGCCATTCTAATGGCTAATTTACAAAATGACATTTCAAGCCACTATTGGCCAAGTTTCCCTATACATGCCATTACACCAAAATGATTTCACTAAGTATACCCAAAATGCTAGGTTGATAGTGTGATGATGCTCCAATGATCTTCCAACCTTCACGAGCTTCCGAGCACTATAAAATAGGGGAAAAATAAAATGTGTAAGCATTACATGCTTAGTAAGTTCATATAACAGAAACTAAACTTACCAATCTTGTTTAATAAATCTAAGCATACATAAGATGTTTTCCATCCATTTGGCTAAATTGCCTAAACACATACAATCAATCAAACATGTTAGTTAGTCACTAAAATCTTCATATTAATCAAGTAACATAGGTGAGCTCATCAAGCAATGTTATTTCAAGTCATTATCATTTATCTTAAGATTTTTATGCCAAGTCAAGAGTTATATGTCCATTGGTTCATTGAAATTCCGATGATGGCTCAAGTAGTACACTCGAGGTGTATGATTCATTAATCCGTCAATTATTATCGAGGGTACCCTTAAAGTAGTTAACCAAGAAACACACTCTCGAGCCAAATGTCATATGACAGGATTACCAGTCCAGGCTAAATCCTTTATATGGCTTATGCTCAAAAAGCTTGATTAGGATTACCAGTCCAAGCTAAACCCTAATCTTAACGCATACTCGAGAGGTATTGTATTAGGATTACCCGTTCGGGCTAAATCCTTTATATAACAAGGTCATTGGGAATACTTGTCTGAGCTAAATCCCGTCTACAACAAATGCAGAACCTTACTAATTTCATGAAAGCACATACATTCATCGGAATTCAATGTTCAATTAGGACTTAACCCTTCATCACTATTTCAAGCATGTATAATTTTTTCCATCATAACATACAAGTAAGGCACATTAACATAAATCACATTACACACAATACAACATTCAATTTACATAATTACATATCCTGTTAAGTTACACGAACTTACCTTGACACTTGTTCGCGTAATAATCTACTAATCCGAAATCTTTTCCTTTCCTCTATCTAACCTCAAATTTATGTTTTATGGATCTATATAAATGAACTTAATCATTAATTTCATACATTTCATACTTAGACGGAATCAATTTATGTCCTAGGCAAAATTACCATTTTGCCCCTAACTTTTCCAAAAATTTTGATTTTTGTCCCTAGGCCCAAAAAATGAAACATGTGCAAATTACTCCCTATTCCAAGTCTAACCAAAGCCCCATTACAAATTTTCCAGCACATGTTTACATAAAATTTTAGAATTTTTCCTTCAATTTCACAAGTTTACATTTTAGTCCCTAAATCAAGTTTTCATCAAAAATTACTTTGTAAAAGTTATTTATCTATCAATAATCTTTCATTTTCTACCATAAATTTCTAATTTCTTTCCAGCATAATACATCCATGACCCATTTTCATACCTTGATAACTTTTGAAATTAATCCCTCAAATAGAGAGATTAAGCTATCCCGGTTTTAAAAATACCAAAATTACTAAAAACGGGACAAGGAAACTTACCCAATTAAGCCTTGAAAGTTTTTTTCTCTCTCCTAGGGTTTCCATGTGTTTTTAGATTGAAGATAATGAAAATAAGATGATATAATTCCTTTTCATCTTTTAATTAATCGTGTATTTTGTTATTTACAATTTAGTCCCTTGTCTTTTTCTATAATTCCATGGATGAGTCACCATAAAAATCTACATACTTTTATTAATGGTCTAATTTCCATATAAGGACTTTAAGTTTTGAATTCCATAGCTATTTGATCCTTATAGGTACTAGAATTTGACTTTCTCGTAATTAGGCACTAAATCAATAAAATTTTCATATAAAAATTTTCACACGTTATTTATATCATATTTTGGGCCATATGGTAAAATAAAAATAAAATATATTTTGGATCGAATTTGTGGTCCCGAAACCACTATTCCGATGTCATTGGAAAATGGGCTGTTGTCTAATGTGCAATCAGTCTAGTCCTTCTATCTTTTGAGAGTCATCCGCTTCGATACTTAAGACAAAGCATCTCCCCAATTGGGCTTGATAGACGACATATTAGTCTTTCAATCAGCTTGCTCATTTTTTATTAGACTAAAGACATGTTTAGCTTTATCTACTAATACAAGTTGCCTTTTTCGTATTATGATCTGACCATGTAATACTACTTAGTATTAGTTAAACATTAGATAAATAGTGAGTCTGTAACACCCCGAACCCGAGACCGTCGCCGGAGTCGAACGCGAGGTGTTAACAGACTTCAACCCACTTATTGACAATTTTCAGACAAGCTGCCAATCTGAGTACTAGTCGCTCCAAAATTCATAACTTGAGTTTTACAACTCGAAAATCAGTTCCGTAAATTTTCCTGAAACTAGACTCATATGTCCATCTACATATTTTTTCTAGAATTTTGGTCGAGCCAATTAGTACAGTTTATTAGTTAAAGTCTCGCCTGTTGTAGGGATCGACTACACTGACCTTTGTGCGTTACGAATTGGATATCTCCCTGTACAGGGCTTCAATACTAATGCCGTTTGTTTCTATAGAAACTAGACTCAGAGAGGAATCTACATATATGGAATGACTCCTAATTATCTCTGGTTAATTTACAATGATTTTCCAAAGTTGGAACAGGGATCCAGAAACCGTTCTGGCCCTATTTCACAAGAACTTTAAAATCTGTTAGCTTATAACTCATATGACCATTTCGTTTCTTCCATATGAAAGTAGATTCATCAAGGTACACTTACATAATTTATTTGCTATTTAATACCATTCCTACTATTTTTAGTGATTTTTCACATCCACGTCACTGCTGCTGTCAGCATCTGCCTTTAGTAGGCTTTACCTATTTCATACTTTCCATGATTCAATTGGCCCTTTTTACATACATAGCACAAAGCGTGATCATGATTAACCATTCCAATGGCTAATCGTTTCAAAATAATTCCATACCTCATAAGGGTCAACATACAAACGATTATAGTTCTATGCTAAAACGTATATAAGCCATTTTCGCATGGCTATCCAAGTTTACACAAACCGGAAGGTACATGACCTTCAACAAAGGATGGTCCTATACATGCCATTTCAAAGTTCAACCAAAATTTGTACCAAAATGGGGCTTCGATAGTGTGGATGACTTGACTTCTTTGATCCCGAATCCGATAGCTAACGAGCGAAACCTATAAAACAGAGAGCCAAAGCAACGGGTAAGCATTTTAATGCTTAGTAAGTCTCAAGCAATGAAATCAGCTTTGACTAAGGTATTTTATTCACATGGCTAATTAAACCACTTTACTAATTCACATTCCCATACTCATACTTATTTCACATCACCGACCCTTATGTTCATACACAAAGAACAACTTAGCCCAAGGCGGTAGCTCGTTTATCAACTTAGCGCATACTTACTTGTAAGAATTCAATTAGTACAAGTACATACAAACATACCTCATTGCTGGAATTTTCACAAGTGTATAAGCTGAAATTTTCACAGCAAGATTGCTCACTTCGAATCACATACTTTCGATTTAACCGGATATAGCGACTCAGACGATTGCCTTGGTCATAACCCGGTTGGTGACTTGCACAAAGGCCTTGGTCTTAGCCGGATATATCAACTTCGCACGAATGCCTTGGTCTTAGCCCGGATATATCAACTCGCACGAATGCCTTGGTCTTAGCCGGATATATCAACTCAGACGAATGCCTTGGTCTTAGCCCGGATATATTTTCAATGTTCACTTACACATATATCAATATTCAAGACACGTCCATAGTTCATTTTAGTTACTAAAGCTCTAACACAAAATATTTATCAACCTTTACTATTTCGGCTCAATGGCCACACAAACAAGGAGCATAATTTTGATATAATTCAAGTAGGGTCATCACTCAAGACTTACCTTGGATGTTGTCGGCGATTTCGACGGCTATTCAACTACTTTTTCCTTCCCTTTATCGGATTTAGCTCCCTTTGCTCTTGAGCTAATTCACACAAATTTAACTTATTAAAATCTCATCATGATAGCTTATGGCGAATATGACAAGGAGTGTAAATGGTCATATGGCCATCCTTTAGCTCAAATACACAATGGTCATGCACATTTTACATCACAACAAGCAATTCAATACATTCAAACATCAACGTGAAGTTCAAAGTACTTGGCTCTTATATACATTAGGCATCAAAGTTGCATATGTACGAAATCATAAATCGAACTCAACACATTAGTTAATATTCCTCTTAGCGAATTTTCTAAGCCAAGAATAGGCATCAATATGCTTGCCTCAAACCGAATGCATGCACACTAATTACCCCTCATGTGGCCGAATATACACTTAATACCACACAAAAAACAGCATACATTTTACTACTAACACATTACATATCGTAATTCATTGCACATCTCTTATTTACTTCATAATCAACACATCATCACAAGCAAATATACACTTTGAATTAGTATATATGTCATACCAATCCATCATGTGCAAACATATATTCATGTAGGTGCAAGGGCGAATTCTCAAATGGCTTATATCCAAATATATACACATTTCCAAAGCTTAAATCTTACTTACCATGCAACATGCATGAATTATACTTATGGATATATCATGGCGAATACCACAACACCACACCATTTCAATTTGGTCATGGTGAAACAAAGAACTTAGTATCTCATTCAAAAAAAATGCTAAAAGAAAATCTAAGAATCTTCAATCCTCCATCACATGTATCACTTTCAAGCTTGTCATTTAACATGCAATGGCATTAACACCACATTCACTTTGGCCGAATTTCATTCCCATGACATAACAAGGATTTGAACCATGGGCTAACAAGAACATTAAGCTAGCAACTAAAAACATGCATGAACCTCAAACATACCTTAATCTTGATGCAAGTTTAGCCAACCTCTTCCTAATCCTCTTCCAAACCAAGTATGAAGCAAAACTCCTTCCTTAACCTTAGTATTTTCGGCCAACAAGAGAGTGAAAAGAGATGAACAAAATTTTTTCTTTCTTCCTTTAGGACATTCGCCAAGCTATGGAGGAAGATGGACACTTTTTTTTTTTTTGTTTCTCATCTACTAACATTAATTGTTTATTCCATACCCTTATTTTATTCTTTCCATCATAACCCATTTACCAAACATGTTTCATGACATGATTTTTGCCCATAAATCCTTGTCATGGCGGCCACTAGCTATGGGGAAATTTGACATGCAAGTCCATTGTTTTGCATGCATCCTTTAATTAGTCATCACACATTTCCCTCATACTTTCAAAGTTTATTACTAGGTCCTTTCTAGTGAAATTCACATCTATAATTCTAAATCAAAGCATAAAATATCACACATGAGTTAACACACATTATAGGCAATAAAATAAATATTAAATTATTTTTATGCCTTGGTTTTGTGGTCCCGAAACCACATTTCGACTAGGGTCGTTTTAAAGTCGTCACAACTCTCCCCACTTTAGAAATTTTCGTCCCCAAAATCTTACCGTAAATAGGTTTGGATATTGCTCTTTCATAGAGTTCTCGGGTTCCCAAGTAGCTTCTTCTATCCCGTGTTTGAGCCATAACACTTTCACTAGCGGAACCCTTTTGTTTCAACTCTTTCATTTCACGAGCTAGGATACGAATCGGTTCTTCTTCATAACTCATATCGGCTTGAATTTCAACCTCGATGGACTAATTACGTGCGACGGATCAGATCTATAGCGTCAAGCATTGAAACATGGAAGACGTTGTGAATCTTTTCAAGTTCAGGGGCAAGATCAAGCGATACATTAATCGGGCCAACTCGTTCGGAGATTTCGTGCGGCCCAATGAATCTCGGGCTCAACTTGCCCTTACGGTAGAATCTGAGTATCTTTTCCACGGCGAAACTTTAAGAAACACTTTATCTCCCACGATACTCAATGTCCTTTCGTTTCAAATCCGCATCACGATTTACGACGATCGGAGGCTATCTTGATTTTCACGGATTACTTTTACTTTCTGTTCAAAGCATCTTTAATCAAATCCACTCCAAAAATTTTGTTCTCACCGAGCTCGGTCCAAAACAATGGTGTACGGCATTTACGCCCGTACAAAGCCTCGTAAGCGCCATCTTAATACTTGATTGAAAACTATTGTTGTGGCGAATTCAATCAAAGGTAGGTACCGTTCCACGAACCATCGAACTCGAGGATGCAACATCTCAACATATCCTCAAGTATCTGAATTATCGCTCGGATTGACCATCGGTTTGGGGTGAAAGGCGGTCTTTGAAATGCAACTTGGTGCCCAATGCTTCTTGTAATTTCTTCCAAAATCGCGAGGTGAACCTCGGATCTCTATCCGACACAATGTAAATCGGTACCCGTGTAATCTCACAACTGAGAAACGCACAATTCAGCTAGTTTATCCAATGAAAATCCATACGACAGGGGATAAAGTGAGCCGACTTAGTTAGTCTATCAATAATAACCCAAATTGCATCCTTCTTACTTGTCGACAACGGCGGTCCGGACACAAAGTCCATTGTGACTCGATCCCATTTCCACTCGGGTATCGTGATCGGTCAAGTAACCTCGAAGGCACTTGATGCTCCGCTTTCACTTGTTGACATATTAAACATCTTGCAACAAAGTCGGAGATGTCTCGTTTCATACCATGCCACCAAAACCGACGTTTCAACTCATTGTACATCTTCGTACTCCGGGTGGATTGCCATTCGGCTACAATGAGCTTCGTTCGAACTATCGAAATAAGTTCAATTCTTTGGAACACACAAACGACTTCGAACCTCAAACAATCGTCATCATCAATTTGAAACTCCGATTCCTTGTTCGAACACACTCGGCCCGTTTTGCACGCAACTCCTCATCAACTTTACGAGCTTCACGAATTTGATGAGTCAACAATGGTTTGGCCTTTAATTCGCTACTAACACATTGTCGGGTAGGATAGACAAGTGTACATTCATCGTCGTAAAGCAAGCGGTGATTTCGGCTTAAGGCATCCGCAACCACATTAGCCTTTCCGGGTGATAGTCAATGACCAGCTCATAATCCTTTAACATTTCGAGCCAACGTCTTTGTCGCAGATTTAAGTCTCTTTGAGTCATCAAATATTTGAGACTTTTGTGATCCGAATACACATGGCACTTCTCACCAAATAAGTAATGTCGCCATATCTTTAAGGCGAATACGATGGCGACCAATTCGAGATCATGGGTCGGATAATTTTTCTCATGTGGCTTTAATTGTCTCGGACGATAGGCCACAACTCGACCTTCTTGCATCAATACGCAACCTAACCCAAGTAGGGAGGCGTCACTATAGATGACAAACTCTTTGCCGATTCGGGTTGTACTAATCTTGGAGCTTCCGTCAAATGAGTTTTCAATTGGTCAAAACTTTTTCGACACTTTTCCGTCCATTCAAACTTGACATCTTTTCAAGCGGTTTCGTCATGGGTGTGGCTATCATCGAGAATCCTTTTACAAACCGTCGGTAGTAAAGCAAGTCCCAAAAAGCTCGAACCTCAAGAATATTTCTTGGAGGTTTCCGATTAAGTATGGCTGAAATTTTGCTTGGGTCGACTCGAATACCCGATGCGAGATACCACGTGACCCAAGAAGCTAACCTCTCTTAACCGAACTCACACTTGCTAAACTTAGCATATAACCGCTTATCCGTAAAATTTGCAACACTAATCTCGGGTGCTCCGCATGTTCGGTCTCATCTCTTGAATAGACCAAGATGTCGTCGATGAACACAACTACTGAACCGATCCAAATATGATCTCAAGATCCGATTCATCAAATCCATAAATACCGCAGGGCATTAGTGAGCCCAAAGCGGCATCACTAAGAACTCGTAGTGACCATATCTCGCTCAAGGCGGTTTTGGGTATGTCCGAATCTCGGATTCATGAATCGATAATAGCCCGATCTCAAATCTATTTTTGAGAACACCGAGGCTCCTTCAGTTGATCGAACAAATCATCGATACGTGGTAACGGATACTTGTTCTTTATTGTCACTTTATTAAGTCGACGATAGTCGATGCACAACCTCATGGTTCCGTCCTTCTTTTCACAAACAACACCGGTGCACCCCAAGGTGAAAAACTCAAGCGAGCAAAACCTCTATCCATCAACTCTTGCAACCGAGCTTTCAACTCCTTTAATTCCGTTGGTGCCATACGATATGGAGCTATCGAAATCGGTGTGGTCCGGTACAAGCTCAATGCCAAACTCTATCTCCCGAACAGTGGCAAACCCGGCAATTCTTGGGAAAACGTCCGGGTATTCACAAACCACCAAGCATGATTTGGGTTCTATTCCTAACTCCTTATCATCAAGTACATACGCAAGGTATGCTTCACACCCTTTTCTTACATATTTGGGGCCAACATTGATGATATTACGGTGGCAACCCTTCAAGTTCAGTAGACTCAACTCGGATCATCTCGTTGTTTGCGCATCTCAAATCAATAGTCTTGCTTTTGCAATTCACAACCGCATCATGCACGGTCAACCAATCCAACCCAAGAATAACATCAAATTCATCGAGCGGCAAAAGCATCAAGTCCGTGGGAAAAGCAGTACCTCAATTACTAGGGGCATTTCTTACACACTTTGTCGACCAAAGACATAACGACCCAAAGGATTTGACACCGAATTACGAACTCAAGAGACTCAATAGGCAAAGTCTTCTTTGGATGCTAAGGTTTCGCATATATAAGAATGAGTAGAACCGGGGTCAATCAAAGCAATCACATTAGTATCAAAGAGAGTGAAAGTACCAGTAATAACATCCGGCGAGGAGGCATCCTCGCGTCGCCAGATAGCATAAGTCCTAGCTGGAGCCTTGAGCCTCGGATCTGGTCGCAACATCTCTAGATCCTCTCGACCACCACTAGCCTTGCCCGTATTTCCGGATGGTCTACCTCGAGCGGTGGTAGTACCGGTTCCCACTCCGATCTACATTCATTCGGACAACCTCGGGCAATCTTTAATGAAGTGGTCAACTGATCCACACTTGTAACAGAGCGGTCACGGAATCTACAGACTTCCAAAATGCCATTTGCCACACATCGCACTCCGTCCTCTCTCGTCGATCATTCCCACTCTGGCGATCAAGTGATTCGTGGTCACAGGGGTCGATCGCGATCTCGTCTAGAAAAGCCCGAAGTGTCTCTAGATCGGCCTAAGCCATCTCTAAGTTTCTTTGATGATGTTGGAAGGGCTTCCCGAATACCTCTTCTGAAACTCCCTTGCTCCCGCTTCCGCTTTCCTTTTCTCCATACTAAACTCCTCGGCTTTGCGCTCGCTCGACGAGAGTCACAAACTCTGATTTCCAAAATGCCAACATACGCCTTTATCTCATCATTCAGTCCATCTTGAGCGTTACACATCACGCCTTACGAAGAAATGCATTCTCGCGTCTGGCTAAGCCTCACGAATTTTCGTTCATAGTCGGTAACCGACATGGAACCTTGTTTAAGTTCGAGAAATTCCTTTCGTTTTTGGTCCATAAATCTCGACCGATATACTTTTTCCGAAACTCGGTTTGGAAGAACTCCCAAGTTACTTGTTCATGGGCACAACAAGTCGAGTACTCCACCAATAGTAGGCGTAATCACGTAGCAAGGAGATGGTACACTTTAGGCATTCATCGGTGTACAAGATAGCTCATCGAGTGCCGGATCATGTTGTCCAACCAAAATTCGGCTTGCTCGGCATCATCACTATCCGTAGCTTTAAATTCAGTAGCCCCATGTTTTGGATTCTATCAACTGGGGCTTATTCGACCTTATTTGGTCAATTACCGGAGGCATTGTAGGTCTTGGGTGTGTTTGTTGGGAATGGAGGTTGTGGAACAGTAGTATTAGTTCGAATGTATTGGTTGAACCAATCATTCATCACGCTATAAAAGGCTTGCCTAGCCTCGTCGTTCGGATTGCTAGCAACAGGTTGAGAGTCCGCTGGCGCTGTCCCTTGTGCGGGAGCAGGCGCCACACTCTCCACATCAACAGCTATCGCTCGGTTGGGATCGGATCCATTACTATAAATAAACACAAGTTCAAACGTCGTAAATCACCACACTATCATATAATCACATAAAATGGCATGTATAGCTAGACCCAAACGCATTACGGTAGTCCTAGAATCGACTAAACCGTAGCTCGATACCAATAAAATTGTAACACCCCGAACCCGAGACCGTCACGAGTCGAACGCGAGGTGTTAATGAACTTCAACCCACTTATTGACAATTTTCAGACAAGCTGCCAATCTGAGTACTAGTCGCTCCAAAATTCATAACTTGAGTTTTACAACTCGAAAATCAGTTCCGTAAATTTTTCCTGAAACTAGACTCATATGTCCATCTACATATTTTTTCTAGAATTTTGGTCGAGCCAATTAGTACAGTTTATTAGTTAAAGTCTCGCCTGTTGTAGGGATCGACTACACTGACCTTTGTGCGTTACGAATTGGATATCTCCCTGTACAGGGCTTCAATACTAATGCCGTTTGTTTCTATAGAAACTAGACTCAGAGAGGAATCTACACATATATGGAATGACTCCTAATTATCTCTGGTTAATTTACAATGATTTTCCAAAGTTGGAACAGGGGATCCAGAAACCGTTCTGGCCCTATTTCACAAGAACTTTAAAATCTGTTAGCTTATAACTCATATGACCATTTCGTTTCTTCCATATGAAAGTAGATTCATCAAGGTACACTTACATAATTTATTTGCTATTTAATACCATTCCTACTATTTTTAGTGATTTTTCACATCCACGTCACTGCTGCTGTCAGCATCTGCCTTTAGTAGGCTTTACCTATTTCATACTTTCCATGATTCAATTGGCCCTTTTTACATACATAGCACAAAGCGTGATCATGATTAACCATTCCAATGGCTAATCGTTTCAAAATAATTCCATACCTCATAAGGGTCAACATACAAACGATTATAGTTCTATGCTAAAAATATATAAGCCATTTTCGCATGGCTATCCAAGTTTACACAAACCGAAGGTACATGACCTTCAACAAAGGATGGTCCTATACATGCCATTTCAAAGTTCAACCAAAATTTGTACCAAAATGGGGCTTCGATAGTGTGGATGACTTGACTTCTTTGATCCCGAATCCGATAGCTAACGAAGCGAAACCTATAAAACAGAGAGCCAAAGCAACGGGTAAGCATTTTAATGCTTAGTAAGTCTCAAGCAATGAAATCAGCTTTGACTAAGGTATTTTATTCACATGGCTAATTAAACCACTTTACTAATTCACATTCCCATACTCATACTTATTTCACATCACCGACCCTTATGTTCATACACAAAGAACAACTTAGCCCAAGGCCGGTAGCTCGTTTATCAACTTAGCGATACTTACTTGTAAGAATTCAATTAGTACAAGTACATACAAACATACCTCATTGCTGGAATTTTCACAAGTGTATAAGCTGAAATTTTCACAGCAAGATTGCTCACTTCGAATCACATACTTTCGATTTAACCGGATATAGCGACTTCAGACGATTGCCTTGGTCATAACCGGATTTGGTGACTTGCACAAAGGCCTTGGTCTTAGCCGGATATATCAACTCGCATACGAATGCCTTCGGTCTTAGCCCGGATATATCAACTCATACGAATGCCTTGGTCTTAGCCGGATATATCAACTCAAGACGAATGCCTTGGTCTTAGCCGGATATATTTTCAATGTTCACTTACACATATATCAATATTCAAGACACGTCCATAGTTCATTTTCGTTACTAAAGCTCTAACACAAAATATTTATCAACCTTTACTATTTCGCTCAATGGCCACACAAACAAGGAGCATAATTTTGATATAATTCAAGTAGGGTCATCACTCAAGACTTACCTTGGATGTTGTCGGCGATTTCGACGGCTATTCAACTACTTTTTCCTTCCCTTTATCGGATTTAGCTCCCTTTGCTCTTGAGCTAATTCACACAAATTTAACTTATTAAAATCTCATCATGATAGCTTATGGCGAATATGACAAGGAGTGTAAATGGTCATATGGCCATCCTTTAGCTCAAATACACAATGGTCATGCACATTTTACATCACAACAAGCAATTCAATACATTCAAACATCAACGTGAAGTTCAAAGTACTTGGCTCTTATATACATTAGGCATCAAAGTTGCATATGTACGAAATCATAAATCGAACTCAACACATTAGTTAATATTCCTCTTAGCCGAATTTTCTAAGCCAAGAATAGGCATCAATATGCTTGCCTCAAACCGAATGCATGCACACTAATTACCCCTCATGTGGCCGAATATACACTTAATACCACACAAAAAAACAGCATACATTTTACTACTAACACATTACATATCGTAATTCATTGCACATCTCTTATTTACTTCATAATCAACACATCATCACAAGCAAATATACACTTTGAATTAGTATATATGTCATACCAATCCATCATGTGCAAACATATATTCATGTAGGTGCAAGGGCCGAATTCTCAAATGGCTTATATCCAAATATATACACATTTCCAAAGCTTAAATCTTACTTACCATGCAACATGCATGAATTATACTTATGGATATATCATGGCGAATACCACAACACCACACCATTTCAATTTGGTCATGGTGAAACAAAGAACTTAGTATCTCATTCAAAAAAATGCTAAAAGAAAATCTAAGAATCTTCAATCCTCCATCACATGTATCACTTTCAAGCTTGTCATTTAACATGCAATGGCATTAACACCACATTCACTTTGGCGAATTTCATTCCCATGACATAACAAGGATTTGAACCATGGGCTAACAAGAACATTAAGCTAGCAACTAAAACATGCATGAACCTCAAACATACCTTAATCTTGATGCAAGTTTAGCCAACCTCTTCCTAATCCTCTTCCAAACCAAGTATGAAGCAAAACTCCTTCCTTAACCTTAGTATTTTCGGCCAACAAGAGAGTGAAAAGAGATGAACAAAATTTTTTCTTTCTTCCTTTAGGACATTCGGCCAAGCTATGGAGGAAGATGGACACTTTTTTTTTTTTGTTTCTCATCTACTAACATTAATTGTTTATTCCATACCCCTTATTTTATTCTTTCCATCATAACCCATTTACCAAACATGTTTCATGACATGATTTTTGCCCATAAATCCTTGTCATGGCCGGCCACTAGCTATGGGGGGGGGAAATTTGACATGCAAGTCCATTGTTTTGCATGCATCCTTTAATTAGTCATCACACATTTCCCTCATACTTTCAAAGTTTATTACTAGGTCCTTTCTAGTGAAATTCACATCTATAATTCTAAATCAAAGCATAAAAATATCACACATGAGTTAACACACATTATAGGCAATAAAATAAATATTAAATTATTTTTATGCCTTGGTTTTGTGGTCCCGAAACCACATTTCGACTAGGGTCGTTTTAAGGCTGTCACAGAGTCAATATTAATTTTCATTTTGCTTTAAATGCAAAAATCATTGAGGACAATGTATAAAAGGTATTAATGTAATTAATGGACATTATTATCAAACCAATTTGTTCGACAAATACAAGTCAATATAGATGAAAATACAAATAGGACACCATATCCAACAATTATAAGCCTTCAAACTTTTTAAATAAAAAATCAATTAAGTCACTCCAAACTTTTTTTGCCCAATTGTATCCTTGAATTAACAAAATTTTTCAATCACTTTTTTTTGTGGGAAATGTATTCTAATATTCTAGAAGAGTGCCAAGAATCAGTATGTAAAATTTCAGATCATTTGAAAGACGTTTACTTACTGAAAAATATTTTTTTTGAAAAATTCCAGGGTAAAAAAAATGTTTTAAGACTGTTTATTGGGAATCGGTTTATAATAACACAAAGAACACCTAAAACACCCAAGAAACTAATACAAAATGATAAAGATGAGTGCAAAACAGGATCATAAGTTTTTCCAAGTCACGGATTTGACTTAGAGCTCTAGACGTTTGGAAAGAAATTTGCATTTTGACATAACCTGAAACGTAAACGAATCCAAGTCAGATAAAAAAATTAAAGAAAGCAATTAAAATAAATAATAAGATAAATAAAACAAAAAAATAAATAAAATATTGGAATAATAAAGAAGAAAATAAAAAAGATAGATGGAAAAGATGGAAAGGTGGCTTGTAGAAGTCTTAAGGAGCTCTGGAAATAAGAAGAACCCACAACCCCCTTCAAATGGCTCTAATTTCCCCACCAAGAAAGAAAACTTAGTAAGAAAAAGTTTGAAGATGATCCTCACAATCTAAAAATATTATTAAAAGTCTTCTAAAAGAAAACCCTAAGAAAAATTCCATAAAAGAAAAACTCAAAGAGAATTTTATTAACTCAAAAAGAAGTTGTTGAATAGTAATTAATTAATTATTGAATTGGGTACAATGCAAAGACCTTTATATAGACTAGCTAAATAAATCTAAATAAAACTCTTAAGTATACTAGAACTCTAATTAACCTAAACTAGAAGTAGTTTTAAACTAAACTTTCTTATTGACATAAAACTCCTAAATAACTTAAAATACTTAATAATTATCAAAAATTTAGAATAAAAATAATAAAATAATAAGAGATGATAAATAGAATATCGAGCTCATATATAATAAAAATTAAACCTAAAACTCAAATCCAATATGATTTAAACTCAAATTAAAAGCCCGAAACTCGTAATTTACGTAATAATCTCATCCAAAAATTCTACTCACATAATCTTCACTAAAATGATCATAACTTGAGTTCCCGAACTTAAAATTGAGTGATTCAAAGAGTGTTTTGAAGCTAAGAGATAGACCTTTAAACACTTTGTAGACGTCTTAATCCATAAATGTCTGGATCACATCCAAAAATTTGTTGCAAGTTGACTAATTGTGAAAAAATAAAATAAAATAAAATAAAGAACACACAGTGTAACAGCCCTTACCCGTATCAGTCGCCAGAATAGGGTACGAGGTATTACCGAATCATAGTACATACTATTAAATAAAACCAAGACAAAAATATGGCATACAATTAGATCATGAATCATTATAACATATGCCTTTAATAATATTAGCCAATTTCAAAGGCTTCGTACAAAATAATCGTTCAAATACTATACTTAATATTTTAAAACCTAGACAATTATGACACGTAACAAAATAACTAAGTCTACTATACATGCCATAATTCAAAATGTTTAGTTCAAATACCCAAAAATATTGATAGTCCAGGCAGATCTTCAACGATCCTTGACTCCTGTGCAAGCTGGACGACACTATAACACAAAAGAGAGAAAACAAGGTAAGCTTATAGCTTAGTAAGCAAGTATGTAAATAATGAATAAAGAATCTAATATGTTTACACAATAACTCAAGTGTATCTACTTTTAATTTCACCATTTACTCCACTTTGGTCAAGCTGTCTCTACTGCATCATACTCACTAAATAAATCATAACTCGAGTTACAAAACTCAAAATTTAAATCCGTAAAATTTTTCTGAAACTATACTCATATTACTTCTTACTAATTTTTTTCTAGAATTTTTGATCCAGCCAATTAGTACAGTTTATTAGTTAAAATTTCCCCTGTTATACAGCTCAACTGATCTGACCTCTGTTCACTACGAATTGAATTTCTCCCAGTACACAATTCAAATAGCCATGAAATTTGTTTCATTTAAAACTAAACTCAATAATTAATCTATACATATAAACTATATTTCATAATTATTTTTTTACAATTTTTAATGATTTTTCAAAATTAGAACAGGGGATCACATAGTCATTCTGAGCAAGTCACACACAAATATAAATATCTCAAAATATAGAGTCCTTTACTTGCTGTGTTTCTTTTACATGAAAATAGACTCATTAAGCTTTACATTAATATCTCATTCAGCCTCTAATTAAATTCCTACTATTTTTGGTGATTTTTCAAATTCACATCACTGCAACTGTCCAAAACAGTATTATTGCTAATTCACTCTTTCACACTTTCTTTGTATTTACCTCATTTAGCCTACATATCACAATTCACTTTCACCACATTTCATACATCACAAGTGTAGGTTCATGATTACAATGTCACTATAAAATCATCCCGTTGAACAATTCAGATCAATCCTCGATACTTGGTGGTTTCAGCACACAGCTCCACCATTATATTTCATTTAATTCGGCTATCTTGTACACATGGTGAACACTTAGTACCACCCATGTGACCTAGCCAATTTATCTCGTAGCTCTCTTGTCTACATGGTGTCTTTCACTTGGAATCACACATGCAACCTAGCTATATTTATCCTCTCCCGTAGCTCTCTTGTCTACATGGGATACATCCCGTATCACACATGTGACCTAGCTACTACATAGTATCTCGTAGCTCTCTTGTACACATGATGTGCACTCAGCACCATACATGTGACCTAGCTACATTTCATCTATATTATTCAATCTTTCCGAAAGTTCAACCGGGATTTCTCTCACTATTACTTATTTTCATTCTTCCAATAGTTGATTTATGATTCAAAAATCAACTAAAATATATAAAATAGGCTGAAATACAAAAATTTAAATGAATTTAATGTATTATCTACATACAAACTTACCTCGGTGCAAAATATGGAAATTTTGCAATTTAGTCCAAAACCTTTTCCTTCCCCCGGTCGAGGTCGATTCCACGCCTTTCTTGATCTATAACAACACATTTAGCTCATTTAACACTCATACTATTTATTTCAATCCAAAAATCACATTATGCAAAAATTACATTTTTGCCCCCTAACTTTTACAAAATTACGATTTTTCCCCTAGGCCCAGAAATTTAATTTCAGCCCTTATTCTTATGTTTTATGACATGCTGAACTTTTTTCTCTTCTATAACAACATCAAATTCTCACTCTATCATGTACTTATGAGCATTAGGTATTTTTACCGATTATACCATTTTGCTAGTTTTCGCTAAAAATCGCTTAGAAAAGATCGTTCTCCTAACCTCAAACATTCATATTCTACCATCAAACATAAAAATACATGCATATCATTCATGGGTAAATTTTTAAACATAAACCCTAACTCGAAATAATGGTAGAAATAGGTAAACCGAGCTACGAGGATTTCAAAAATGTAAAGAACATTAAAAACGGGGCTTGAATGCACTTAATATTGAGCTTGAAAGCTTGGAAAAACCCTAGCTATGGTGTCTATGAGAGTTTTGGCCAACTTGATGAAGATGATACCAAATTTTGGCTTTGTTTTCCCATTTTATTATTTTATTTACCAAATGACTAAATTGCCCTTCATTAAAAACTATGATGTTTTATCTTCCTTTAGGTATTTTTGTCCAAACTAGTATAATGGTCTACTTACTATACAAGGACCTCCACTTCAAAAACCCATTACTCACAAGTACTTAGTACCTTTGTGAACTAGAACACACATTTTACAACTTTTGCAATTTAGTCCTAAATATCAAATTGGACCCTCTATCGATAAAATTTCTAAACAAAATTTTCACACAGTCATGAAATCATGCCATAGACCTTAAAATGATAATAAAACTATTATTTCTATCTTGGGTTTGTGGTTTCAAAACCACTATTCCATTTTGGCCCTAAATCGAGCTGTTACAACTCTCCCCCCTTTAGGGATTTTCGTCCCTGAAAATCTTACCGATAAAGAGGTTTGGGTACTGTTTTCTCATGGCTTCCTCCGGTTCCCATGTAGCTTCTTCTACTCCATGTCTTTGCCATAACACTTTCACTAAAGCTATGCTTTTCTTTCTCAACTGTTTCACTTCTCGACCCAAAATCTTAATATGTTCTTCATCATAGGTCAAGTCAGATCGAATCTCAATTTCTGTTGGAGAAATTATATGTAATATCCTAATTTTGGGCCTAGTCGGAATAGTGGTTTCGTGACCATAAAATTCGAGATAGAAATAATTATTTTATGATTATTTAAAGGTCTATGATATGATTGCATGATTGTGTGAAAATTTCGTGAAGAAATTTTATGCATAAAGTGCTTAAATTGAAATTAGGGACTAAATCGAATAATCTGCAAAACTTGCATTCTAGAAGTTTCTAGTATGAAATTGTTTTGAAATATTAATTAGGAGGTCTTAAATAGAAATTTTACCAATTTCTAAGTCTATGGACAAAAATTGGACATGGATGGAATTTTGGAAAGTTTAGTAGTAAGGGCATTTTGGTCATTTAGGGTAAAATGAATTAAAATACAAAATTAAAAGCCAATTTTGCTCATCTTCAACCCCATGGCCGAATATAGCAAGGAGAAACCATGGCTAGGGTTTTTCAAGCTTCCAAGCTCGATTGTAAGTCCGTTCTAGCCTCGTTTTTAATGATTTTTACATTTTTGGAGTCCCGGTAGCTCGATTAAGCTTATGTTAGCAATAATTCAACCTAGGGTTTATATTTGGAAAAATACCCATAGGTGAAATTTGTGTATTTTGGTGTTTTATGATAGAATATGAGGTTTTAAATTATGTTAGACAACTTATGCTACTCAGTTTTAAGTGAAAACGAGCAAAAGGGCTTAATCGGTAAAAATACCTAATAGTCATAAGTACATGTTAGAGTGAGAATTTGATGTTGCCATAGAAGGGAAAAATGATCAGCGTGTCATAAAACATAAGAAAATAGGCTGAAGTTTAATTTACGAGCTTTGGGGCAAAAGTGTAAATATGCAAAAGTTTAGGGACAAAATTGTAATTTTTCCAAAATATGATTTTGGGTCAATTTGAATAATGTGAGTCCTAATTAGACTATATTTTAAATCATAGAGCAAGGAAAACTGAAATTCGGGCTAAAATGGGGAAAATACCAAGTTGTGGACGAAATGGTAAAAGTAGCCATTTTCGCATACGAGGTAAGTTCATATATAAATGTTGGTAACATAGTTATTGTTTTAAATGTTTTAATGTTATTTAAATGATATGATAATTATTATGAAATATCATACTTGTGACAATTGTTTGATAATATGTCAAATTATGTGATATATTTGGAAAATGTGAAATACTACCGAGTATCAGATCGACATTCCGTAGAAGATGGTTGAGACACATGATTGGGAAAAAGGTCCCGTTGAACCTTAGGAATGGATTAGGATACAAGTGACATGTCACTAGGATTGTTGAGCATCCGAACTCGTTGAGTTGAGTCCGAGTTCACTTATGGATGCAAATGTCCGAACTCGTTGAGTTGAGTCCGAGTTCGAGAGATGTAACTAGGCATCCGAACTCGTTGAGTTGAGTCCGAGTTCACCTATGGATGCAAACGCCCGAGCTCGTTGAGTTGAGTCCGAGTTCGCTTATGGGCGGGTTACATGGTAGCTTGGCTACATATGTGGCACTTATGTGCAAACTTTCCATGTATGCTAATTATATTCGATGTGTTCAACGGTAAAATTCTACTCAAGCGGAGGAATACTCGAGATGAAAGGGACGATTGGTAAGTGTTGTGAAATGGACACTTTAGATAGGTATGTTCTTAACCCTCGGGTTGGAAATAGATACAACAACGGTAAGATCGTAAGATGATGAATGATATTTAGAAAATGTGATATGAATGTCTCTTGATGATTATGTAAATGATGTTTTATGTTTGCTTATATAGTTATGTTACTTGCTATTTGCATGTGAACTTACTAAGCATTTATGCTTACTCCCTCCTTTTCATTCCTTGTAGTTTTGACAAGCCAGCTCGGAAATCGGGAACGGTCGGAGGCTCGCTCACACTATCCGTATACCATCTTGGCATAATGGCTTGTATATTTTGAGTATGGCATGTATAGCATTATAATCATTTTGTATATATGGTCTTATGATATGGTTATTGAGTGGTATGGAAATGCTTGGTAATGATTAGCCATTGGAATGGCTTATCATGATCATATTTGGTGTTATGTATGTCAAATTTGCTAGCTAATCCATGGAAACCATGAAATAGGTAAAATTTACCATAAAATGGATTCAGACAGCAGTAGTGACGTGAATTTGAAAAATCACTAAAAATAGTAGAAATGGAATTAAATAATGAATAAGTTATGGAATTGAATCTTGATGAGTCTATTTTCACATGGAAGAAGCGAAACAGGTATATGAGCTATATTTTATGAGATGTTTAAATTTTTGTGAAACAGGGCCAGAGCAATTTCTGGATCCCCTGTTCTGACTTTGGAAATTCACCATAAATTTTACAAAGATAATTAGAAGTCATTATTTATATTTACAGATTCCCTATTGAGTCTAGTTTTATTAGAGACAAACAGTATAGTCATTGAAGCTCTGTACAGGAGATATCTGATTCGTAATACAGAGGTCGAGTAGTCGAACCCTAAAACAGGGAGACTTTAACTAATAAACTGTACTAATTGGCCTGACAAAAAATTCTATAAAAAAATTAGTATATATATATATGAGTCTAGTTTCAGTAAAAATTTACGAAATTGTATTTTGAGTTTCGTAATTCGAGATATGATTTTTAAAGCGATGTGATGCGTTAGCCGACTTGTCGGAAATTTTAAAATGAATTGTATGAGCTGTTTAAGTAATGAATTAAGTCCGTTAACACCTCGTGTTCGACTCCGGCAACGGTCTCGGGTACGGGGCGTTACATTATATGTGAAGGATCATAACGATAACGTCGCAACATTGATACATGAAACAGATTATGAATTCTTTCTAACTCTACCGGTAAAGCCAACCGATATGCAACTGGTCCAATCCTTTCAATAATCTCGTACGGCCAAATAAAACGCGGACTCAACTTGCCTTTTCAGCCAAATCTCAGAATCTTTTTCCATGGTGACACCTTCAAGAACACTTTATCACCCACCTAAAATTAAATCTCTTTTCTTTTTAAATCTGCATATGACTTTTTTTTATTTGAAGCAGCTTTCAAGCAATCCCGAATTACTTTTACTTTCTCTTCGGTTTCTTTAACTAGATCAACTCCGTGAATCTGTTTCTCACTAAGTTCGGTCCAATATAAAGGAGTCCGACACTTGCAACCATACAAGGCTTCGTATGGTGCCATCTGTACACTCGACTGAAAACTATTATTGTAGGCAAATTCAACCAAAGGTAGATATTTCTCCCAACTGCCTTCAAATTCCAAAACACAACATCTAAGCATATCTTTGAGTACTTGGATTACTCTTTCTGACTGACCATCTGTTTGTGGATGAAACGCGGTACTAAAGTTCAATTTTGTGCCCAAAGCTTCTTGTAACTTTTTCCAGAATCTCGAGGTAAACCTCGGATCTCTATCTAATATTATAGACATAGGTACCCCGTGCAACCTTACAATTTCAACAATATATAATTCAGCTAATTTATCAAGTGAGTAATCGGTACGTACTGGTATAAAGTGAGCCGACTTTGTTAACCTATCAACCATTACTTAGACAGCATCCTTCTTTCTAGGAGTTAGAGGCAAACCAGTTACAAAATCCATGGTAATCCTATCCCATTTCCACTCAGGCACCATTACGGTTGGAGTAATCCTCAAGGCACTTGATGCTCACTTTTACTTGTTGATGATCAAACACTTGGTTACAAATTGAAATGTCCTTTTCATGCCCGCCACCAATATAATTTCTTTAAATCATTATACATTTTTGTGCTACCGGGGTGAACCGACAAACGACCACTATGAGCCTCATGTAATATTTTCGAATCAATTCATCATTTTTGGTACACATATCCTGTCTCGAAACATCAAACAGTCATCTGGTCCAACTCGAAAATCTGAGTCGTAACCTGATTCGCACTGAGTTCTCTTGGTTTGCAACTCACTATCATTCTTTTGAGCATCACAAATTAGCTAGATAAATAACGGTTTAGCTCTCATCTCTACTAAGATTGACCCATCATCAGACAATGCTAACCCCGTATTCATGGCTCTCAAAGTAAAAAGAGATTTCCTGCTCAAGGCGTCTACAACTACATTTGCTTTTCCCGGATGATAATCAATCACTAGCTCATAATCCTTCAATAATTCAAGCCATCTCCACTGTCGCAGATTTAAATCCTTTTGATTCATCAAATACTTCAAACTTTTGTGATCAGTAAAAATTCGGCATTTTTCATCATACAAATAATGTCACCAAATCTTTAAGGCAAAGACAATAGCGGCCAATTCCAAATCATGTGTAGGATAGTTCTTCTCATACGGCTTTAACTGTCTCGAGGCATAAGCTACCACTTTACCCTCTTGCATCAGTACACATCCAAGGCCTGTCAATGATGCATTACTATAAATTACAAACTCCTTCCCGGCTCGGTCAGTACTAAAATTGGTGCTTCATCAATCGTACTTTCATTTTTCAAAACTCTCGACATTTATCAGTCCATTCAAACTTAACATTCTTTTGCAGCAACTTAGTCATAGGAGAGGCAATCATCGAAAATCCCTCGACAAAACGTCTATAATACCCGGCTAAGCCTAAAAAGCTTCTAACCTCGGATACATTCTTTGGCAGTTTCTAATCAACGATAGCGGAAATTTTACTCGGATCCACCCGAATACCATCACCTGAGACTATATGCCCTAAGAATCCAACTTCACGAAGCCAGAACTCACTTTTACTAAACTTAGCAAACAGTTTCTTTTCTCTCAAGATCTGCAATATGGTTCTCAAGTGTTCGGCATGCTCAGACTCGTCCCGAGAATAAATTAGAATGTCATCTATGAACACTACTACAAACTTATCCAAATATGGCCGAAAGATTCGATTCATCAAGTCCATAAATATAGCTGGAGCATTTGTTAAGCCAAAAGGCATCACAAGAAACTCATAATGTCCATACCTTGTCCTAAAGGCAGTTTTCGGCACATCCGACTCCTTAACTCTCAACTGGTAGTAGCCGAACCTCAAATCGATCTTTGAAAACACTGTTGCCCCCTTTAACTGATCAAATAAATCATCAATCCTCGGTAATGGGTACTTGTTCTTTATAGTCACCTTATTGAGCTGACGGTAATCAATGCAAAGTCTCATTGAGCCATCCTTCTTATTTACAAACAATACAGGAGCACCCCAGGGAGAGAAACTCGGTCTCACGAATCCTTTGTCTGTTAACTCTTGCAACTGAGCCTTCAATTCTTTTAACTCAATCGGAGCCATTCTATATAGAGTAATCAAGATCGGTACAATCCCCGGCAACAAATCAATGGCAAACTCTATCTCTCTGTCTGGAGGCAACCCTGGCAATTCCTCTGGGAATACATCTGGAAATTCACAGACTATCGGCACTGATTCAAGCTTCAATTCAGACATTTCAATATTCATTACATAGGCAAGATAAGCTTCACACCCTTTCCTTATGTATTTCTGAGCAGACATGCACGAAATCACCATAGGCAATTTATTTGATTCATCTGTTTCAACCCACAGAATTTCACCATTTTCACATTTCAGCTCTAGTGTTTTCTGTTTACGATTTACCTTGGCGTCATGCAATGTCAACCAGTCCATTCCCAAGATAACGTCAAACTCATCAAATGGTAACAGCATCAGATTAGCTAGAAAATAGTGACCTTGAATCATTAATGGGCAATTCTTGCAAACCTTATCAACTAGCACATATTGGCCTAAGGGTTTTGACACTTTAATCGTAAACTCAGTATATTCAACAGGCAACTTTTTATTAGATATTAAATTCACACAAATATAGGAATGAGTAGACCCGGGATCAATCAATGCAATAACAATAGTATCATAGAGAAAAAATGTACCAGTAATGACATCAGGAGATGATGCATCCTCTCGGGCACGTATGGCATAAGCTCTAGCAGGCGCTCTAGCTTCTGATCCCGCTGCTGAATCTTTCATCACAGTTTTACTGCTAGCCCCACCTCCAGTATTTCTCGGTGGTCTACCTCTGCTAGCGGTAGTACTCTGTCTAACACTCTAAAATTTTTCTTCTTTAACTTTCTCCAGACAGTCTCTGATAAAATGTTCGCGAGAACCACACCTGAAACCAGCTCGCTCGTTTCCCCAACACTCACCAAAATGTTGCCTGCCACATTGCTGACATTCGGGCTTTCTAGGCCTCACATTACCCATACTTGCCACTAAAGTAGCTTGAGCTTTAGACCCCGAATATGCCTTACCACGATCTCTATGTGAGTCCCCAGCTGAGACTGTCATTCGAGGGTTTGTCTCTTTGGACCTCTTTGATTGAGATTGAAATGACTTGCTTATCGGCCTCTTTTTGGCATCTCGAGCCTCAATAGTAGCTTTTCTTCTTTCTTTGTTCAATTCTTTGGCTTTAAGAGCTCGATCAACCAATACTACAAATTCTTTTAGCTCCAAAATTCCCACAAACACTTTAATGTCCTCATTTAGCCCATCCTCAAATCTCTTGCACATAATAGCTTCGGTAGACACACATTCCTGGGCATACTTGCTGAGTCTTACAAATTCGCGTTCATACTCTGCCACAGACATCTTGCCCTGCTTCAATTCAAGGAACTCCTTCCGTTTTTGGTCAATAAATCGTTGACTTATGTATTTCTTTTTGAATTCTTCCTGGAAGAAATCCCAAGTAACCTTTTCTTTTGGCACCACTGCTACCAAAGTCTTCCACCAATGGTAGGCCGAATCTCTCAAAAGTGATACAGCACACTTTAAGCACTCCTCGGGTGTACATGAAAGCTCATCAAATACACGGATAGAATTTTCAAGCCAGAACTCCGCCTTCTCGGGATTATCATCGATCTTTGCTCTAAACTCTTCGGCCCCTTGTTTTCGAATCTTGTCAACCGGAGGCTTGTTCATTCTTACCAAATCTATGCCTTGAGCACTCTGTGAACCGCTTGAAGTATGGGAAGGGTGGAGGAGGTTGAGCATTTGGGTTTGCTCGAATAAACTCAGTATACCAATTGTTCATCATTTGGAGAAAGGCATCCCAAGCCTCATCTCCCTGTCTCAATGTCTCAGATCTACTTTCTATAGGCGCGGTCCCTTATGCGGGAGCCGGAGCATTACTCGCAGCATCATCAGCCGCAGTTCCGTCAGGATCCATTACTATATTAAAACAAAACACAGTTTAGAATAATCAGGAGTCACCACACTATCACAGTATATTTATGGCATGTATAGTTAGACTTTTACACACACTTTATTAGTCTGAGAACCGACTAAACCATCGCTCTGATACCACTAAATGTAACACCCCTTACCCATATCTGTCGCCAGAACAGGGTACGAGGTATTACCGAATCATAGTACATACCATTAAATAAAACCAAGACAAAAATATGGCATACAATTAGATCATGAATCATTATAACATATGCCTTTAATAATATTAGCCAATTTCAAAGGCTTCGTACAAAATAATCGGTCAAATACTATACTTAATATTTTAAAACCTAGACAATTATGACACGTAACAAAATAACTAAGGCTACTATACATGCCATAATTCAAAATGTTTAGTTCAAATACCCAAAAATATTGATAGTGCAGGCAGATCTTCAACGATCCCTGACTCCTGTGCAAGCTGGACGACACTATAAGACAAAAGAGAGAAAAGAAGGTAAGCTTATAGCTTATTAGAAAGTATGTAAATAATGAATAAAGAATCTAATATGTTTACACAATAACTCAAGTGTATCTACTTTTAATTTCACCATTTACTCCACTTTGGTCAAGCTGTCTCTATTGCGTCATACTCACTAAATAAATCATAACTCGAGTTACAAAACTCGAAATTTAAATTCGTAAAATTTTTCTAAAACTAGACTCATATTAATTCTTACTAATTTTTTTCTAGAATTTTTTATCCAGCCAATTAGTACAGTTTATTAGTTAAAATTTCCCCTGTTATACAGCTCGACTGATCTGACCTCTATTCACTTCGAATTGAATTTCTCCTAGTACACAATTCAAATAGCCATGAAATTTGTTTCATTTAAAACTATACTCAATAAGTAATCTATAAATATAAACTATATTTCTTAATTATTTTTTACAATTTTTAATGATTTTTCAAGTTAGAATAGGGGATCACATAGTAATTCTGAGCAAGTCACACACAAATATAAATATCTCAAAATATAGAGTTCCTTTACTTTCTATGTTTCTTTTACATGAAAATAGACTCGTTAAGCTTTAAATTCATATCTCATTCAGCCTCTAATTAAATTCCTACTATTTTTGGTGATTTTTCAAATTCACATCACTGCAACTGTCCAAAACAGTATTATTGCTAATTCACTCTTTCACACTTTCTTTGTATTTACCTCATTTAGCCTACATATCACAATTCACTTTCACCACATTTCGTACATCACAAGTGTAGGTTCATGATTAAAATGTCACTAGAAAATCATCCCGTTGAACAATTCGGATCAATCCTCGATATTTGGTGGTTTCAGCACACAGCTCCACCATCATATTTCATATAATTCGGCTATCTTGTACACATGGTGAACACTTAGTACCACCCATGTGACCTAGCCAATTTATCTCGTAGCTCTCTTGTCTACATGGTGTCTTTCACTTGGAATCACACATGCGACCTAGCTATATTTATCCTCTCCCGTAGCTCTCTTGTCTACATGGGATACATCCCGTATCACATGTGACCTAGCTACTACATAGTATCTCGTAGCTCTCTTGTACACATGATGTGCACTCAGCACCATACATGTGACCTAGCTACATTTCATCTATATTATTCAATCTTTCCGAAAGTTCAACCGGGATTTCTCTCTCTATTACTTATTTTCATTCTTCCAGTAGTCGATTTATGATTCAAAAATCAACTAAAATATATAAAATAGGCTGAAATACAAAAATGTAAATGAAGTTAATGTATTATTTACATACAAACTTACCTCGGTGCAAAATATAGAAATTTTGCAATTTAGTCCAAAACCTTTTCCTTCCCCCATTCGAGGTCGATTCCATGCCTTTCTTGATCTATAACAACACATTTAGCTCATTTAACACTCATACTATTTATTTCAATCCAAAAATCACATTATTCAAAAATTATATTTTTGCCCCCTAACTTTTACAAAATTACAATTTTTCCCCTAGGCCCGGAAATTTAATTTCATCACTTATTCTTATGTTTTATGACATGCTGAACATTTTTCTCTTCTATAACAACATCAAATTCTCACTCTATCATGTACTTATGAGCATTAGGTATTTTTATCGATTATACCGTTTTGCTAGTTTTCGCTAAAAATCGCTTAGAAAAGATCGTTCTCCTAACCTCAAACATTCATATTCTACCATCAAAAATCAAAATACATGCATATCATTCATGGGTAAATTTTTAAACATAAACCCTAACTCGAAATAATGGTAGAAATAGGTAAACCGAAGCTACGAGGATTTCAAAATGTAAAGAACATTAAAAGCGGGCTTGAATGCACTTACTATTGAGCTTGAAAGCTTGGAAAAACCCTAGCTCTGGTGTCTATGAGAGTTTCGGCCAACTTGATGAAGATGGTACCAAATTTTGGCTTTGTTTTCCCATTTTATTATTTTATTTACCAAATGACTAAATTACCCTTCATTAAAAACTATGATGTTTTATCTTCCTTTAGGTATTTTTGTCCAAACTAGTATAATGGTCTAATTACTATACAAGGACCTCCACTCTAAAAACCCATTACTCACAAGTACTTAGTACCTTTGTGAACTAGAACACACATTTTACAACTTTTGCAATTTAGTCCTAAATATCAAATTGGACCATCTATCGATAAAATTTGTAAACAAAATTTTCACACAGTCATGAAATCATGCCATAGACCTTAAAATGATAATAAAACTATTATTTCTATCTCAGCTTTGTGGTTTCAAAATGACTATTCCGTTTTGGCCCTAAATCGGGTTGTTACACACAGATTTGACGTGAAAGCCCTTTCGAGAAAAAACCACGGGCAGAGGAGAAGAAAATTCACTATGTCAAATTTAAATAATTACAGGAGGAATAGAGTATGTCTATTTATAGGCTTGTAAAGCCATATTTTAGTAAGACTGAAACACCTTAGTCTCATCAATATCAAATAGATGGAATTTAATAAGGTTTAAAAAACCTTATTCTAAAATAAAATAAAAGAAGTGTAATTCTATATGGATTCTTCTTTTATTTTATTTTACCATTGTATTTTATTTAAATAATGAATTCTCAATGAACAAGTTCTTCATCGCGAACTCTCAACGAACAAGTTCTCCACCTCTTCCATAAAACCCTTTAAGGGTTTAACTTTAACAATGAATACTAACCAGTCTAAGCAATGCTCAAACTTGGTTATAGGAAGTGACTCAGTCATCATATCTGCAAGATTTTCATGAGTACTAATTTTGCTCACAACAATATCAGCACGAGCAATAATATCACGAACAAAATGATACCGAACATCAATGTGTTTTGTTCTCTCATAAAACATTTGATCTTTTGTAAGAAAGATGGCACTTTGATTGTCACAAAATACTGTGTTGATTTGAAGGTCTTCATTAAGTTCACTAAAGAGTCCTTTCAACCAAATAGCTTCTTTACAAGCCTCAGTAATCGCCATGTACTCAGCTTCAGTGGTAGACAGAGCGATTGTAGCAAAATGGCTTTCCAACTTATTGCACAATCTCCGATTATAAAGACATAACCTGTGAGAGATATTCTTCTATCAAGGTCTCCAGCAAAATCAGCATCAACATACCCAATAACTCCATCTCTAGTTCTTCCAAACTGTAAGCAAACATCAGTAGTACTTCTTAAGTATCTTAAAATCCACTGAACTGCTTTCCAATGTTCTTTATCGGGATTCGCCATATATCTGCTAATTGCACTAACTGCATATGATAAATCTGGACATGAACAAACCATAGCATACATGAGAGATCCCACTGCACTAGAGTATGGAACATGTGACATGTACTCAATCTCATCATCTGATTGTGGAGACAAAGCCAATGAAAGTCTAAAATGGACTGCTAAAGGAGTACTAACAGGCTTAGCACTCTACATATTGAACCTATAAAGAACTTTCTCAGTGTACCCCTTCTGACTTAGGTACAATTTACTTGCTTTTCTATCCCTGAGAATCTCCATACCAAGTATCTTCTTTGCTGGTCCCAAATCTTTCATCTCAAATTCTTCGCTTAGTTAGGCTTTGACCTTTCTTAACTCTCCTTTATCTTTTGCTGCTATCAACATGTCATTAACATAAAGAAGTAGATACACAAAAGAACCATCACTGTTTTTCTTAAAGTAAACACAACTATCAAAGCTACTTCTTTTGAAATCATCAGAAGTCATAAAGGAATCAAACATCTTATACCACTGCCTTGGTGACTGTTTCAAACTGTAAAGGGACTTTTTCAGCAAGCAAACATAGTCCTCTTTTTCTGAGACTGTAAAACCCTCTGGTTGTTTTATGTAAATATCCTCCTCAAGTTCCCCATCTAAAAATATAGTTTTTACATCTAACTGCTCAAGCTCCAAATCATACATGGCCACAATACCAAGCAAAGTCAAACTATGCTTCACAACTAGAGAGAACACATCTATAAAGTCCACTCCTGGAATTTGACTATAACTTTTTGCAACAAGCCTTGTTTTATATCTAGGTTCTTCAACTCCTGGAGTTCCTTCTTTCTTTTTAAACACCCATTTACAACGAATAGCCTTTTTACCTTTAGGAAGTTTCAAAAGATCCCATGTTCGATTTCTGTGGAGTGATCCCATCTCCTCTTGCATAGCAAACATCCACTTTTCTGAGTCTTCACAGCTAACCGCCTCTGAATAATTAGATGGCTCTTGATTTGCATCTATATCTTTAGCCACATTTAAAGCATAAGCAACTAGATCAGCCTCGGTATACTTCTTTGGAGGTTTAATTTCTCTTCTAGTTCTGTTTTTGGTGATAGAGTATTGCGGTGAAAAAGCAACTCTATTCTCAATTTTTGTACTGGCTTGAGGAGCCGACTCTGTATTAATCTGATACTCCACCTGCTTTTGATTTTCTTTATTAGAAGAATCTTTAAGAGATAAGTTAGGTAGCATAGCAGTTTCATCAAAAACAACATCTCTGCCATAACTTTTCTATTTTTAGGACACCATAACTTCTACCCCTTTACACCAGCTTTATAACCAAGAAAAACATATTTAATGGATCTCGATTCTAATTTTCCACTATCAACATGAGCATACGCTGGACACCCACAGATCTTTAAATCAGAATAATTAGTAGGATTACCAGACCATACCTCTTGTGGAATCTTTTTCTCAATGAAAACGGATAGGGATCGATTAATAAAAAAACATGCAGTAGAGGCTGCTTTGGCCCAAAACAACTTTGGTAAATTGGCATTTGACAACATACATCGAACCTTCTCCATGATCGTTCTGTTCATTCGTTCTGCAATGCCATGTTGCTGTGGAGTATGGCGAACTGTCAAGTGTCTCACGATCCCTTCTGACTTACACAATCTATTAAACTCATCAGAACAGAACTCTAAGCCATTGTCTGTGCAGAGGTATTTTATTTGTTTTCCCGTCTTTTTTTCAATTATAATTTTCCAAGACTTAAATGCGAAAAGCACATCGCTTTTCTTCTTCAAGAAGAATGCCCAAACTTTTCTGGAAAAATCATCAATAAAGGTTAGCATATAATTAGCTCCACCTCTAGATGGCCCCCACAAATCAAAATGAATACACTCCAATGTTCCCTTCGTGTTATGGATTTCTCTGGTGAATCGAACTCTCTTTTGCTTCCCAAAAACACAGTGCTCACAAAAATTCAGTTTGCAAATTCCTTGCCCATCAAGAAGTCCTCTTTTGCTCAATTCTTCCATGACATTCTCACTCTTCTGCCATCAAGAAAAGGAAGCGACAGCTGCATCACCAGTAACAGTAGAACCCTACAAAATATATAACTTGGCAGTCTTTCTCTACCCTTTCATCACAACAAGGGAACCTTTGAAAATCTTTAAAACCTCACTTTCAGCTGTGTATCTGTACCCTTTTGAATCAAAAGTACTCAATGAAATTAAATTTCTCTTTAATTCTGGAACATGTCGCACGTCACTAAGTGTTTTGAAAACTACATCAAACATCTTAACTTTAATTGTTCCAACACCAGCGATTTTACACGAAGCATTATTTCCCATCAAAACAATACCTTCAGACATTGTTTCGTAAGTTGTAAACCAATCCCGATTGGGACTCATGTGGAAGGTGCAGCCTAAATCAAGTATCCACTCCTCGCTCACTTTACAATTGTTGACAGAAGCAACTAGAAGTTCACCATCGCTGTAGTCTTCTACAACATCAGCTTCACCGAAATTTTCTGGTTATTTTCCCTTTTGATTCGTAACCTCCCTTTTAATCTTGTTCTATAGCTTATAGCACTCAGATTTAATATACCCTTTCTTCTTGCAGAAGTTACAAGTTTTACCTCTGTTTGAAGACTTCGATCTACCCTTAGATTTACTGCGAGGATTTCGTTCTTGTGTCCTTCCACGATCATCATCAACATTTCGATCTTGTCTCCCACGAACAGTGAGACCCTCTCCTTGAGAGTCAGGTTTAACCACAAGATGCTTCATCTTATCATACGAGGTCAAAGAATCATAAACCTCATCAACTGTGAGAGACTCGCGGCTATATAAAATCGTGTCTCTAAAGGTTGAATAAGACGGAGGCAATAAAAAAAGTAGAATCAACCCTAGATCTTCCTTATCATACTGAACCTCCATGGCTTTCAAGTTTGAGATAATTTCTTTAAACACTGTTAAGTGTTCGTGTACAGACGCACCTTCCTCCAAACAATGAGCATAAAAACGCTGTTTCATATGCAACTTGCTTGTTAGAGTTTTCGACATACATATTTGTTTCAACCTCTTCCATAATCCAGCGGCGGTCTTATCCTTCATCACATCCTGCAAAATTTTGTTAGACAAATGCAGATTTAATTGTGTTAACGCCTTTCGATCCTTACGTTTCTTCTCTTCATCCGTTAATGACGAAGGCATCTTATCTATCCCTAGCAGGGCTTCCTCTAGATCCATCTGAGCAAGAACTGCTTGCATCTTAATCTGCCACGCCGCAAATCTGGTGTTGCGATCCAACAACGAAATTTCATACTTCAAAGATGCCATTACCGTGATCGAGATGAACAACCCAGAAGCTTTGATACCAAACTGTGAAAAAATAAAATAAAATAAAATAAAGAACACACAGATTTTATGTGGAAACCCTTTCGGGAAAAAACCACGGGCAGAGGAGAAGAAAATTCACTATGTCGAATTCGAATAATTACAAGAGGAATAGACTATGTCTATTTATGGGCTTGTAAAGTCATTTTCTAGTAAGACTGAAACACCTTATTCTAATCAATATCAAATAGATGGAATTTAATAAGGTTTAAAAAACTTTATTCTAAAATAAAATAAAAGAAGTGTAATTCTATATGGATTCTTCTTTTATTTTATTTTACCACTGTATTTTATTTAAATAAGGATTCGGGTCACTTAATTCTAACACTAATCTTTTTAGCTTAAAAATTGACTTAATACATTTCACCCATTCCTTGCACGTATCATTCCTCGTCTCCTTGACAAGATTCATCCTCACATACTAGCCTTGTTCAAATCTTAGTTTGATTTGCTTGACTTTGACCTTGTTGTTGGGCCTTGAGGTGTAAGCTCATCACATCTATGGGCCTGAAATTGAGCCTTGAGACTCATATCATGTTGATTGTTAGTATTTAATGGCAATACTGACATGACCATTAATAGACACCACATCAGTGTCAATTGCTTTATGTGGCAGTGCCACGTCGGAAAAAATTAATTTTTTTATTTTTCAAAATAAGTACACAATGAATCGGAAAATGGTTACCTAAGTTCATTTGAGTCTGGACACTGTTTATCTAGGGACATTCTTGAATTATAAAAAGTAAAAATGTAAAAAAATCATTAAAATTATAAAAGAACTTTAAATTTTATAAAATTATTAAAAATTCATTAAAATCAATAATTTTATAAAATCTATAAAAATAATTTATTATTTATTATTTTATATGTTAAATAAATAAACAAACATCAATAACTTAAATCATAAAATTAAGATTGACAATTTTTTTATATTTTTCTCTCATTTTTCAATTTACACAATTATATTAGTCAAATAATTTAATGGAAATGATGAAAATAATTGTTATAAAATTTTACAAAAATAATTTAATTTTTATGATTTTTAATTAATTTTAATATTTTTATAAAGTATTTGTTTTGCTACTTTTTATGGTTTTGATAAATTACCTTTTTTATAAATTCTATAAAATTTTATGATTTTTAATTAATTTCTAATAATTTTAATAAATTTTGATGATTTTATAATGGTAAATTACACCAACAGTCACCCAACTTTGGGGTAGTTGACAAAACAATCACCTTGATTTCATATGTAACACCCGCACTGAGTCCGTTATCGAATCGAACACAAGTGCATACAGACTTAACTATTTTCACAATCCATTTAGAATTTTCCAGACAAGCTGGTTACTGCATCACTGTCGCCTTAAAAATCATATCTTGAGTTTCAAAGCTCGAAAATTAGTTTCATAATTTTTCCCTGAAACTAGACTCATATGTCCATCTACAGATTTTTTCTAGAATTTTTGGTCGAGCCAATTAGTACAGTTTATTAGTTAAAGTCTCCCCTATCCCAGGGTTCGACTACACTGACCTTTGTGCGTTACGAATTGAATATCTCCTTGTACAGGGCTTTAATACTGATGTCGTTTGTTTCTATAGAAACTAGACTCAGAGAGGAATCTATACATATATGGCATGACTCCTAATTATCTCTGGTTAATTTACAATGAATTTCCAAAGTCGGAACAGGGGATCCAGAAACCCTTCTGGTCCTGTTTCACGAGAACTTTAATATCTCTTAACATGTAACTCCTATGACCGTTTCGTTTCTTCCATATGAAAGTAGACTCATCAAGGTTCATTTACATAATTTATTCACTATTTAATACCATTCCTACTATTTTTAGTGATTTTTCACATCCACATCACTGCTGCAGTCAGCATCTGTCTTTAAGGAAGGCTTTACCTATTTCATGATTTCCATGATTCAATTGCCCCTTTTTGCATACATAGCACAAAGTGTGATCATGATTAACCATTCCAATGGCTAATCGTTTCAAAACAATTCCATACCTCATAATGATCGACATACAAACAATTATAGTACTATACAAAAAAAACGTATATAAGCCATTTTCGCATGGCTATCCAAGTTTACACAAAACCGAAAGGTACATGACCTTCAACAAAAGGGTAGTCCTATACATGCCATTTCAAAGTTCAACCAAAATTATACCAAAATGGAGGCTTTGATAGTGTGGATGACTTCGACTTCAATGATCCTGAATCCGATAGCTAACGAGCAAAATCTATAAAAGAGAAACAGAGAAAAGCGGAGTAAGCAATTTATGCTTAGTAAGTTTGAGCAAGAAATTCCAGCACAACAAAAGCATAGCATTCATAAAGCTAACGGATAGTTTCATATGCACAAATTCTCAATATCATACTCATTTCACATTCCAACCCCTATGTTCATACATAAGGGATCACCTTAGTCAAATACGAAAACTCATTACTCGATTGGCGAATATTATTCAAGGAATCAACTAATTCAAGCTCATATGAACATACCTCATTGCTGGAATTTTTCAAGCGTATTAACTGAAATTTTACAGCAAGATCGCTTATTCTCGAATCACGTACCTTCGGAATTTAACCGGATATAATGACTCGCTCAAATGCCTTCGGGACGAAGCCCGGTTATAGTGACTCGCACAATTGCCTTCGGGTCTTAACCCGGATTTAACAACTTGCACAAATGCCTTCGGGTCTTAGCCCGGATATAATTACTAGCACAATTGCCTTCGGGACTTAGCCCGGATATCATTCCAATGTTCATTTACACATATATCAATATTCACGACACATCCATAATTCATTTTCGTTACTAAGGCTCAAACACAAAAATATTTATCAAACCTTTACAATTTCGGCTCAATAGCCACACACACAAGGAGCATGATTTCAATATAATTCAAGTAGGGTCATTACTCGAAGACTTACCTAGGATGTCGTCGAACGATTTCAATGGCTATTCGACCACTTTTTCCTTCCCTTTGTCGGATCTAGTTCCCCTTTGCTCTTGAGCTTAATTTAACAAATAAATCGATTTAATCATTTGAGCATCGAAAGAGGAATTCAAGGTACTTAGTCAATATATATACTAATTAGGCATTAAAGTCGCATATGTACGAAATCATGAATCGAACTCAACACATTAGTTAATATTCCTTTTAGCCTAATTTTCTAAGCCAAGAATAGGCATCAATATGCTTGCCTCTAACCGAATGCATGCACACCAATTTCCCTTCATGTGGCCGAATATGCATGTCCATGTTGAGGCCAATTATACACTTAATACCACACAAAAACAGCATACATTTTACTAACTAACGCATTACATATCGTAGCTCAATACACATCTCTCATTTACTTCATAACCGAAACATCATCACAAGCAAATATACACTTGAAATAGTATATATGTCATACCAATACATCATGTGCAAACATATATTCATGTAGGTGCAAGGGCCGATTCTCAAGTGGCTTATATCCAAATATATACACATATCCAAAGCTTAAATCTTACTTACCATGCAACATGCATGAATCATACTTATGGATATACCATGGCCGTATACACCACAACACATACCGTTTCAATTTGGTCATGGTTAAACAAAGAACTTAGTATCTCATTCAAAGGTGCTAAAAGAAAATCTAAGAGTCCTCAACCCCCCCATCACATGTATCATTATCAAGCTTGATATTTAGCATGCAATGGCATTAACACCACATCCACCTTGGCCGAATGTCATTCCCATGACATAGCAAGGATTTGAACCATGGGCTAACAAGAACATCAAGCTAGCAACTAAAAACATGCATGAATCTCATGGCACAACCTCAAACATACCTTAATCTTGATGCAAGTATAGCCAAACCTCTTCCTAATCCTCTTCCAAACCAAACATGAAGCAAAATTCCTTCCTTCCTCTAGTATTTTCGGTCAAGAGAGAAAAATGGATGAGCAAAATTTTTTCTTTTCTTTTCTTCCATGCACGGCAATGGGGGTTCACTCACACACATTTTTTTTTCTTTCTTTATTACCCATACTTATTTGTTTATTGTTTCTCCCTAATGCACCAACAAAACATGTTTCATGACATGTTTAGCCCATACTCCTTGTCATGGCCGGCCATCACTTGTAAAAGAGGGGTATTTGACATGCAAGGCCATTGTTTTGCATGCATGCTTTAATTAGTCATCACACATTCCCCATCATACTTTCAAAGTTTTCTACTAGGTCCTTTCTAGTGAAATTCACATTTATAACTCTAAATTAAAGCATCAAAAATGTCACACATGAGTTAACACATATTATAGGCAATAAAATAAATATTAAATTATTTTTATGCCTCGGTTTTGTGGTCCCGAAACCACATTCCGACTAGGGTCGTTTTAAGGCTGTCACATCATATCAGTCACTCAACTTTTGCAAAGTGACAAAATAGTCACTAACGTTATAGAAAAGTCACAAAATAGTCATTGATTAACAGTTTTCGTTAGTGTGTTAATGAAACTGCTGATGTGGCAAGTTAACTTGCCACGTTGGTGAAGCAGTTGATGGGTCTTGGTTTGGGGCAGGTTTAGGGAAAAAAATTGAAGGATTATGTTGGTTTAGGATAAAAAATTAGAAACAAATTTTGATTAAGGGGATTTGGTGGAAAAAAAAAAAGAAAATCAATTTGGGAAAAAATTGATTGTGATTCGGGTTGGTTTGGGTTTGAAACTGATTCGGGAATCGATTAAGAAGGTTGGTTTAGGGTTCGAAATCAATTTAATAATTGATTAACAAGGTATAGGGTTAGAAAGCGATTGGTATTTTTCACTTGAGGAGAAAAGAAAACGAAAGCAGAAACCATTCAGTGTTTTTTATTCTCAGCAACAATGGTCAATAGAAGATAAGCTGCCAATGTTGTTACATCCACTTTAACGGGTGAGTTTCTGCGTTTAGTTTTTTATTTTTAGGTTTAGGGTTATTTCGATTTAGGGTTATTTTGGGTTATTTCAATTTCAATTTTCATTTTGATTCTAATTTTGATTTTGATTTCAATTTCAATTTTGATTTTGATTTTGATTTTGGTTTTATTTGTTATTAATGTGCATGACAGATTAGGGTTTGGTTATTAAAGTGAATGACATGTGTATGGTATGCCATGTACATGATGTTTATTGTTTGTATCTGCCATTGTATGAATGACATTATCAAACTGTTGTTTATTGTTTGTATCCTAGCTGCTATATTGTATGTGGCAATATCAAATTTGTTATTTACCTTCTATATTGTACTGGTTATTGTCTGTCATTGTCTAGGTGTAGGGTTAAAGTGTTTGGTTATTGTCTACCATGTGCATGACAGAAATGGTTGTGTTTGTATTAAATTATTTTTGTATTGGTTACCGTCTACCATGTGCATGACAGAAATGGTTATGTTTGTATTAAATTATTTTGTATTGGTTATTGTTTGACAAAAATGGTTAAAGTGTTTGCCTATGTTGTCTGCCTTTATTGATGAGTAATTTGTTTAGCAGGTTTAATTAATGACAATTTTAATGAGAATGAAGAAGAAATGTCTGGTAGTGATGAAGAAGAAATGTTTGATAGTGATGTGTCTGGTAGTGGTGCATCTAAAAATGTTGTGTTTAATAGGATAAGAGTTTATTTAGATGGTTTAAACATGGATAGTATAGAAGTAGGTGAACTGTGTGATAGTGATGATTATGAAAGGTTAGATAGTGCACATGAATCTGACATAGATGGCCAAGTTGACTTGAGTTCAACCTAGAGAATGACATGAGTAATCCTAGATTTAAAGTTAGAATGTTATTTAAGTCTAAAGATAGTCTAAAAGAAGCTACCAAGCAGTATGGTAAGTTGAATAGTTATTTTATTAAGTTTCGCAAAAATAATTTAAAAAGGTTAAAGGCAGTCTACAGTGAAAAATGTTCTTGGTTCATATGGGCCACTAGACTACCCTAATGACCCTACTGACCAGACTTGGCAAATTAGGAGTTCAAACCCTAACCATACTTATTCTAAAGTCTATAAAAATAAGAATGTAATCTGCTTATATAGGTGAACATTATAAATAAAAATTCATTGTTGATCCTGATTATTCTCTGAAATCATTATAACAAGATGTCAAAAGAGATTTATGTTGCATAGTCTCACTAATCAAATGTAGGAGGGCTAAACTTAGGGTATTGGAATTAATTGAAGCAGCTCATAAGGCTCAATATGAGAAGATTTATGAGTATTTGTTAGAGGTTAGGACCTAAAATAAGGGAACAACAACAATCTGTTATGTGGATAACAAGTTGTTTCAAAAGATGTATGTCTGTCTGCAGGAATGCAAAGATGGCTATAAGGCTGGTTGTAGGAGAATAGTAGCTTTAGATGGATGTTTCTTGACGGGCTACTATGGTGGCTACTTGCTTGCAACTGTTAGGATAGATGCAAATAATGGCATCTATCCTCTTGCATATGCTGCTGTCCAAAGTGAAAACTAAGCATCATGGCTTTGTTTCTTGGAGTTGCTCACAATAGACTTGGAAATTGTGAGCTCATACCAGTTATCTTTCATGTCTGACAAATAAAAGGGAAAACTCCATTTATTTATTTTTTTATGTTGTTTCTATTTAGGGTTTGAGGTTTGTCAATGAATTAAATTGTATTTGTTCCACTGCAGGGACTTTTAGAAGTAATATGTATGTTGTTTCCTAATGCAAAAACAAGACACTGTGTTACACGCCTACATGCCAATTTCAAGAAAGCTGGTTTTTGAACAAAGAAATTGAAAGATTTGCTTCGGAAAGCTGCCAGAGCAAGTACTACAAGGGATTTTGAGGATGCCATGGGTGAATTAAAGAAAACCAATCAGCATACTTGTGATTGGTTGAAGGAAAAGAACCCTACTCACTGGTCAGGGTCTCACTTCTCAATTAGGAGTCATTTTGACATGTTGGTGAATAATCTTTTTGAATCAAGGTAAACCCCAATGTTTTATGTTTCTTACTAATCATTAGCAATTCACTAATCATTTATGTTGTTTACTGGTAGATGATACTAGAAGCAAGAGGGAAACCTATTTTGACCATGATGGAAACAGTAAGGACCAAGATTATGTTGCTTATTGTTAAGAAAAAAGAATAAGCTAACAAATGGAAATGAATGTTGTGTCCAAAGATCAAGAAAAAGCTGGATGTAAATATCAAATATTCATTGAGGTAAAGTTACTCTTTTTAATCTTTCTAATGCCTTTATTCTGACTTTATGTTGCTGGTCACATGTTTTAGTGAGTGTTTTTTAATATGCATGCGTGACTTTTTTAGGTGTGTGTGTGTATGACTATTTTTTTAATATGCATGCAGTGATTGTTGGTGTGTATGACTATTTTTTTAACATACATGTTGTTGACTATTTCTTAATATGCATGCAGTGAGTATTTTTTAATAATATGCATACAGTGATTGTTGATTTATATGACTGTTTTTTTAATATACATGTTGTTGACTATCTTTTAATATGCATGTAATGAGTATTTTTTTAATAATATGCATGTAGTGTCTTTTTTTGGAGGGGTGTGTGTATGTGTATGATTGTTGGTGGGGCTGCTCACAATGTTGTTTTAGTGATTGTTTTTTAACCAAGCATGGTGACTGTTTTTTAGTTGTGTTCCATCACATGCTAGTGGGACAGGTATCTAGTTGAATGTGGTCTAGGCAACCAGCATGTGGTAGACCTAGTTGAGAATTCCTGCTCCTGTAGGAATTGAGATCTTACTAGCATCCCTTGCATGCATGCACTGGTTGTCATTCATCTAAAAGATGAGTTCACAAAGACCTATGTACAAACTTGGTACACCAAGCAAACCCAACTTCAAATTTACTCCAACTTTATAAGGCTGGTGAGGGGTCCTAAACAATAGGTCTTTTTGTCAAACATGCTGCCAATACTGCCTCCTATACTAAGAAGGCTACCTGGCAGACCTACTAAGGTGAGAAGAAAAGAACCTGATGAACCACAAACAACAGAAAGGTTAAGCAAGAGAAAGGTGGACATGAGGTGTAGTAAATGCAAAAAGAATAGGCCATAATAAAAGGAGATGCAAAGTGGAAGTTGGCCAAAACATTCTAGTAAGTCATTTGCCTTAAGTTAAATTATATTACTTCTGTTTATAAATTTTTTTGACAGATTTCACTTGTTCTTGTAGGTCAAAAGACTTAAAGTTTGTGTTCACAACCAAGTGGTTGCCCCAACTCAGCAACAGGCTACCCAAAATTAGCAAGAGAGTACCCCAACTCAATAGTCTACCCCAACTCAGTTACAAACTGCCCCAACTCATCAACAAGCTGCCCCAACTCACCAAAAAGCTGCTGCCCCAAGAGAAAAGCTCTCATTCAAGAGGAAACCAGCCATTGTTAGATGGATGCGTCCTACTCAAGAGTCATCTATGACAGACCAATGATGACTTTGTGAACAAACCTTATTTTATTAACTTTTTGAAATTGTATAAATTTACCTGCTACTGATGTATTAACTTAGGTAGATTAATTTTTGTAAATTTGCTTATGATTACTACTGTCGATAAACTTATGCATATAGCCACTGAATTTTTTTGTAAATTTGCCTACAATTCACATTTGTTCAATTGTGTTGAATTGTAGGAAAATTTGGCAATAATTTGCCCATCCTTCTTTTTGTAAACAGTTTGATGTTTTGGCCTTAACATATGAGCATTGATCTATGCAGTTTGTGTTATCTGTTCCAACATATAAGTATTGAGAAAACAAATGTGTGAGAATTGAGAAATACAAATGTTTTATTTTTCATATGTGTTATCTTTTTTGACATATGAGTATTGAGAAATACAAATGAAATGAAGATTAAACATTCTTTCAAGTCTGTAAACTTTGAAATGAAATCAAATATTACAAAATAACTTTCTAACTGCTGTAAGCAACAATAATATTACAAAACAATTTGTAAGCAACAACCACATATTATATTCCATTTCAAGTCTTTCAAGTTTGTAAGCAACAATATAAGCTGGTTAGCCATATATACCAACAGCCATGTATAACAATATAAACAACAATATACCAACAGCCATGTATAACAACGTAAACAACAATATACTAGCAACAATATTACATAAAATAAGCTAGTTTTCAGTGCTAACAATAACAACATAAGTTGATTTAGGGTTTAAAAAACAACAACACCGTTACAAATATAAGCACCAAAAACCATGTTTTTCTCTCCCTCCTCCTTACATCCTCCAATGTCCTCACTTTTTTCAAAAGACCCAACAACATTATTTGTGAATGGGACGTCAATGGAGGATCAAACCAAGTGAAAAACCAACATGGTTTTTGAAATCCACTGCCAAATTTCTTACACCCAAAAAACCTCCTACCTGGGTTGTCATTGGACCAAGATGTGTTTATTTTGGCTGGGTTTCCACAACAGCACACCGGAATCACTTTAGGCATCTCCATTTTTCCTCTTCTCATTTTTCTTCTTCTTCTTATCTAACCTTAAATTGGTGCTAGTAGTGTTGTTAAATTGAGAGTAACTAGCCAGCTGAAGGGTTTTTTGACACCAAGGATGTCGTCATCTGCCATGTCACTAGGCTATGATGTTTGTGATGGAAAACAGTAAAAATGTTTGTTTTGTCACTTTTCGAAAGTTGAGTGACTGAAATGAAACCTATGTGACTGTTTTGTCAACTACGCCAAAGTTGAGTGACTATTGGTGTAATTTACCATTTTTATAATTTTTATAAGCGAAAATATTTGGTACACTACCAATGAAGTTTTTAAAGTCCATAAGTAGGGTCAGGGGGTTGACAAATGTCCTACAAAGGTATTATAAAATATTACAAAGTAAATATTTTTTTAAAAAAAAGGACACCTGGCAATATTTTAAGATTGGTTATGAAATAAAAAAATACTGCTAATGTATTAAATACTAACTCCTTTTTTATATAATATTTTATAATTCTAGAACAAATAGATACCTAGATTCAAATAGAATTAAACAATCTTTTGTCCAAATTCATTACATACTTATTTTTAAAATATTTTTAAATTTTTTTTTTTTTTTTGATATAGCATTGCCAAATCACCCACTTATATGTCGAACCCCATCATCATTACCATTAAATACTAATGGTTAAAATCAGTAAAAATACATATTTAACCGGGGCATAGTTGAAATAGGTGAGTTATTTTAATTTATTGTTTATGAAGAGAAATTCATAACCACCAAACTCTACTTGAAAGAGCTGTATTAAAAAACTTTATATTACACTTCCACTTATCTTAATATAAAGCAATAAATTTTGCTCTTTGGCGATTATTTTTGAGGTGCATGAAAACGCGTCAGTTCTCTTATAACAAAATGTGGCTTTGCGTTCAGTCCTCTTCCTGGAAATTGTAGGCTGAAGTAACCGCGTTTAAAGTCTTCGCTTTTCTTGATTTGGTTTCCCTATTATTGATTATTAATAATTAGGAAATAAAATACAAAAGACTTAGGTATTAAGAAAGGAAATGGCAGGCCCAGCAAAGATGTAATCAATCATTCCCCACGCTGTACATCCCTCGTCACCACAGCACATAAAAGGCACAATCAAGCCAAGCCAAGCCTTGCCCTTTCCTCTTTTGTTTGTTATTGTTCATCTAAGTCCAAGGAGCGGTAGCTGCAAGGTTATGGGGAAGAAGCTAGACGCGTTGCTTGGAAGAGGGTTCAAGCCCTACAAGTTGAAATCACTTATTAGTGTTGCCCTTTCTCGTCTTTCCGTTTTCAAGAATCGGCGTCAGATTCGCAGCAACCAAGCTCGCTCTGATGTTGTGGAGCTCCTTCAGCTCGGCCACCATGATCGTGCTCTTCTAAGAGTAACTATGCTTTATTTATTTACTGTATCCTATATATTGTGTGAATATTTATTTATTTGGAGCTAAACTTTTGGTTTTGTTTGGATAGGCGGAGCAGGTGGTGAAGGAGCAAAACATGTTGGACGTGTTTGTTATCCTGGAAGGGTATTGTAATCTCCTCATTGAAAGACTCCATCTCATTGAGGAAGACAGGTTTGTAATTTCTTCCATCATTTCTTTTTCTTTTTCTTTTTCTTTTTCAGTTTTATTGATAACCCTGAGTTATATTTGATCTGCAGAGAATGCCCTGATGAGCTGAAGGAGGCAATATGTGGCTTGCTCTTTGCATCTTCAAGGTGTGGAGATTTTCCCGAGCTTCAAGAGATTCGTGCAATCTTCACGTCTCGCTATGGCAAAGAATTCGTTGCTCGTGCCATTGAGTTGCGCAACAATTGTGGAGTCAACACTAAGGTAATCTTGATTTCAAACTTGTCTACGTTAAATACATATAGGAATAGTAATGAATTTGCTATAAGGTTAATCTTCGGCTCCACAGATTATACAGAAACTCTCAACCAAACAACCAGACTTGCAGAGCAGATGGAATGTGCTCAATGAGATTGCTGCTGAGCATAGCATTGCCCTACAACTCCGTGAAACCTCTGTTTCCGCTACCCAGGTACGCAATTTATGACAGAAACATACAGAGAGATTAACTCATAAATTGCTAGTAATGTTATCAATGCAGGAAAATTTGGACGGAAGCAAGAATCATAGCCAGCCCAAGTTAGGCACAATAGGTAAGGCAAGTAACCATGCAGTCCTAGGAGATGACAACGAGTTCTCTGATTCAACAAAAGCAAGGAAAAAATATAATGATGTAGCTGATGCCGCTCAAGCAGCCTTTGAGTCTGCTGCAAATGCGGCCACAGCAGCAAGAGCAGCCGTGGAACTCTCTCGTTCTGATTTCCATGATCCTGATGATGATGATCATGATGATGATCAAAACAGTCCCAATAGTCAAAGAAAAAGAGTGCTTGAGAGAGAGGAACCAAATTCTGAAGATAAAGAAACTCAACAAGGCAATCAAGCAGAGGACTTGAAACAGACACCAGAAATCAAGATTTCGAGCCCTTCTTCAAGTAAAGATTCATCACAAGGAAACCTGGACATTAGGACAATGTCGTTGGATGAAGTGGACCCTATCAAGCTATTGGAAAAGGAAGTAGCCATTCATGAGAGCGACGATGAGAATTACGATTCCCATGATTCCAGTTTTCATATGAACACAAGCATGTTTAAAGTCAAGGTCCAAGATGAAGATGAGAATTACGAGTACACAGAGAAAACTGCACTGATGTTTCAGAACTCATCTGATAAGCAAATCCCCTCAAGCCTTCGTGCTGGCTTGAAGGTGGAGGCTGTACCCGAAAACCCCACAGAACATGTGGCTCAAAGTTCTGGGACGAAAGGTAAACGACCCTTTACCATGAATAAGGCGCCGTTTTCTGTAAGGACTAGACAAGTTCGTGGCTGCTGCGGAGCCTCAGTATACTGATTTCATTTTGACGTTTGGCGAGTTGCATTATGGTATCAGTCGGGTCTATAAGTTTGTTTGTTTGTTTCCCCTTGTTTGTTTATTTTCTTGAGACGTAAACTCGATGTTAACATTTTTGGAATTATTTTCGAAGAAAAATATGTTGGAAAACAAGTCGAAGTTCCCAAACATAATTATACTACCTTGCCTTAGCATGCAAGTACGTATCATCCTGCAAGGAAAAAACCAGAATGCAACACAACTTGCATAGGCTTAATGACTACACACAAGAGAAATCGTGGAACCAAAATAAGGGACTCATGGTTATGTGAGTGCATTAAATATAAATCCCCAAAAGGGGAAGAAGATGAAATTAAGTTGCAATATTGAACAAGAAGATGAAATATTGTCCTTTTAGCAGAAACATTATTTCATTTATCTTCAATCAGTACAAGTTAAAGACACCTAGGCAAATGCATGTTTGCATCTACCTCCACAGGCTACCCAAATTAAATAGATTTTCCTCGACAATGCTTTGGCTGGTAAAATTATACAAAGCTAAGGTAATTCTATAAAAACTAGCATCAAATTCGTATACCATCTACATCAATGACATGTAATGATCATGAAAAAAAACTAACTTGGTAAAGATTCATATCTAACAAGGATGAAAAATCTACAAATATGTGGATCACTAGGGAAATACCAACAATTCAGCAGTGTTTGTTATCGTATTAAAACCAACAATTCATATCTTAGTTCAGAGCTAAGAGGTTTCAAACCAAACATTCTCAAATTCAGTTGATTAACCGAGGCCATTTTGCATAGCTAAGACAAAAAAAATTATATAAAGAAATGCACATCTAGCTCTGGGAAAGGTTGCCACCACTTTGCTGCCATAGATTGATGATATCAGTGGCCTGATTGAGAAGGATAATCATCTTCTTCTGAGAAATCCAAGGCTTACTTTCTAGAGTGGCCTTGAGCTCTTCCCAGGCATCTTTCCTTGGCCAGAAGAAATATGGACTTAGAGGAACAGTGCCGTGGCCCGGTATGACTTGATCAAGGGCAAGCCCGATGTTCTTTTCCATCCATATGAATTTCAAAACCAGTCTTGGCTTTCCAACTTGCTTGACCACCACCTCAGGTTTCTGAGGAATGATGAAGTCGGATGGTGTTTCAGTCTCAGTGACAGCTTCCGTGGCAGCCGAAGCAGTTAGTGTTGGAGTTTTGATTGTTTTCTTCAAAATGGGATTTTTGTTAAGGCAAAAGGGGGTGTTAAAGGATTTCTGATAACGAAAGGAATGACAAGTGAAAGTAGTATGGAGTGTAGATGAAGTAGCCATGGATAACATTTTGTATTGCAGAATGAGAGAGAGAGATGTGACGATGCGAGTCTTAAAAGCTGCTTTGTGGATAAGGGATATGGGGCAATGGTAGGAATAGGAGGACATGGGCTTGGATTGGATCCTATGTTTTAATTATACTCGGTTTGCTCCTTTAACCTCTTAGCTCTATACTTTGATATAATTTCTTCTTCAAATTTCTTTTTAATTTGTTATTAACATATATGTATGTCTTAACCAAATGAGCGCTCTATATTATGTTAAAATACGATACATCTGTTCATGGGTCGATTATTCATCTAAGCCCACAGTTATGTTTAAAATTTAGGAGGATTTAGACAAAAATAATAGGTCTAAAAAATGAGCTTAAATAAAAAAATTAAGTCCGTTTAAAATATGGGTCAGACTTAGGCTTAAACATTCAAAAGCCTAACCTGACTCGGCTCGATCCGTTTTAATTTTATAATATTTATATTATGTTATTTTTATATATTATGAAATTTAGAACTCAATAAAAAAAATAAACCTATACTCTAATGTAAATATTAAAATAATGTTAAGGTGACTATATAAAAATTCAATAAATAAAAAATGTATAAAATTATTAAATATTAAAATAATATAATATAAGTTTTTTAAATTAAAAAATAATATGGACGAGTCTAAAATAAGTTTGGGTTAGTCTTTTACAAATATAGACGGGTTTGAACAAAATTTTAAATTTAAATTTTTGGTCAAACTGAACTTAAACAAATATAAAATATATTAATATTACGCTTAAACTGGAGATAACCTACCAATAAACTCCTCTAAATACAAGTTATGGTGCTCATAAATTTACATTACTTATTATCTTAAATTAACGCCATTTATTTTAATAAAGAAACATATCGGTATGCTTGTTTATGTTTAAACTTTAATTTCAATATAGTGGAACCCAATTTTGATATATGCAGGTGAATTTTATATTATTTAAACTTATACTTATATTTAAATATTTTATTGAGTTAGTGTTATTTTTAATCGTTCACCAATTTAATTATTAAATTATAAAAATATTTTTAAAAAAAGGATATAATTAATATTGTCGAAACTATTTTTTTGGAAAACGGGGTCGACTTTGATTTTGAAAATGAAAACAAACAATGGGAGTCGCCACCAATCCTTTTTTATGAGGTGTGATCGGGTCACCTTAAATTAATCATTTTAATAAAAGTTAAGATTTACTAAAACGATAATTTTTGGTCTACGAGAATCAGAAAATGAGTTCGGGAGTTGGTTACGTACGAGGAAGGATTAGCACCCTCGTGACGCCCAAAAATTGGTACCTAGTTGATTAATTAGTGTCTTAGTGTCGAAACTTTGAAAACTTGAAAGACTTTAAAATACGATCCCTCTTTTTGTAGAAACACTTGAATGTTAAAGATCTTCTCGTCTCGAAATAATAAAATGTCACATCCAGTAAGTTGGGACACAACATCTTGAATTTTCGAGAACGAGCTTGCCTTTTATTTAAAATTTGTGTATTTTAACCTATTAAAAGGGTATCCGATTATTTAGAGTAAACGAGAAAAATCGAAACCCAGTAAGTTAGAGAACGATATCTTGAATTTCTAAATATCGAATATTACCTTTGTTTGCAAAAATCTTATCTCGGGGTATCAAGATATCATATCCAATAAGTTAGGACACAACACATCGTATCTCCGAGAATAAGCATTTTATTCAAAACTCGTGTTGCGATTTTAAAAGAATATTTCATTATTTTAGATTAAATGAGAAAAATCTAAATCTAGTAAGTTAGGGCACGATTTTCTGGAATTTCTAAATATGGAATATTGCTTTTATGAAAAATTATTTTAATGTATCGAGAAAAATATGACGTGATTTATAGTGAAATATAAAAGCAAATTATGGTACTAATACGTATAATAGCATGATAATAGGTGCGACAATATCAATAACAATAATATGAGCAATTATAAAAGATGAAATAAAAGCAAGGCTAGTAATAAAAATAAAATAAAACAAATGCATAAAGAAAATGAAATAAGCAAATATATAAGTACATAAATATATATATATATATATATATATATATATATATATATATATAAAACATGACAAAATAAAATGACAATGATAACAAAACGATAGTAATAATAATAATATTGATAATAATACTAATGATAATAATAAGAGTAATAATAAGAATATTAATATTAGTATTAATAATAATGATAATAATAATAGAAAATAAAAATAAAATAATATAGTAATAGTAATAAAAAAATATAATAATAATAATAGTAATTTAATACAATAGTAATAATAATAAAAGGGTGATAATAATATATTAAATAGTAAAATAAATAATAGTAACAGCAATTTAAAAAGATAATAGTAATAATAAAATAAAGAATAACAATAATACATTATTAATAATAAAATCAGGAATAATAATAACAACAATAGTATAAAAAATAATAATTAGTAATAACGATCATAGTGATAATAATACAAAGTTACTAACATAATAATAGCAAATAAGTGAGCATGAAAACATAAATATAATTATAGTAACAATAATATTAAACTAGTTAATGAAATAGCAAAAACAATAAAAAGGGACCAAAATAAAAGAAATGAACTTTAAGGGATAAATTAAGAAAGAAAAGCTGGATTTTGGACTAAAACGAGACACGTGTAAGGGAGGAGGGACTCATCAGGGAAATATCCCTTGTCCCAAAACGCACAGTCCCTTGGGGGACTAAATCGAAACAAAGTCGAAATTAAAGGAAAAAAATTAAAAGTAAAAAAGATTAGATTAAGACATGACAAAAATGTGGAAGGCCTTAAAGGGTAAATAACCCTTTTTTAAAAAAAAGAGTGGATCCTTCAGGCGAGTCGAGTTGCGCATGCGGGTGAAGATGAAACGGCGTCGTTTTGCATCTGGGGCATAAAGCCCAAAACGGTACCGTTTTAGTACCAGTATTTAAACCAAAATTTACTCTTTTTATTTTTTATTTTTCAACACTTCTCAAAAAAGAAAAAAAAACAAAGGGAAAACCTCTCAAACTCTCTCCCCCTTTCAGCATCCGGCCAAGGTCCGATCATCGGCCTGACGTCGTTCGCCGAAAATGAAAAGGTAAAATTTTTATTTTATTTTTATTTTAAATATATATGTATCCCTATATATATATCATTTTTTTAAAGAGAAAAAAAATATGTACGTATGAATAGATTCGAAAAAGAAAAAAAGAAAAAAAACACCTTGGTAGATCGCTTGATTCCGTTTTTGCTTTTGTTTGTAAGTTTCTTTTGTATTCCAAAAAGTTCCCCTTTACAATCTGATTTCTAGGCTTTTATATAGCCATTTTACAAGAGATTTTTTTTTTATATTATTGCTGTCACTTCTATATTTATTTTTGCAGGTGCAAGTGGATGGTGGCCACAGTGGCGGTGGCAGAAGGTGGTTGAAGGTAGAAGGCCCTTGGTGCGGCGCACCTAGGGTTTGAAATTTCTGATTTTTTTCTTTTCTTTCTTTTTTTGTGTTGTTTTTAGGTGTTGTTGGGTTTGGTTGATTGGGCTTTTAGTTTGGGATGGGTTTGTTTTACGAGCCCAAACAAAATGGGCTAGTACAAATATTATAATGATAATACTTTTGTTTATCTATATTTTATATTATCTTTAAATAAAACAATTAAAAAATACAAATCTAAGGATCAAACATGTGTTTAATAGTATTAAAATAAATGTTTATTTTATATATAAAAAAATACAAGTTTAGTACGATCATTATTAAATAAAATTTAAAAGAATATTTTTAACATACGATATGATGCATAATAATACAATTCTTATCATATAATAATTTTTTCACCTATATTGTGAGTATCACACAATTTAATTTAATTTATATTAGTAATAATGCAATTTCTATCATACGATGTGATGCATGCTTAGAATATACTCATGAAGTGTTCTTAACTGCATAAGACAACATCTAGATTTAATATAGGTCGTGAAATTTTCATAGTGTTGGGTGAGATTTAATCCACCTTTATTAAAAATAGAATGCACTTTGTAAATAAATTTTCTTCATATTTCTAATAAAATTCGATGCTTTTGCATTAATCAAAAAGTATTCAAAGATATTGTTATTTTTAAATAAAATATGATTTACTCTAATATATGTACATAAATTATCATTTCATTAGATCACATTTAAATACTAAATTAAACTTAATATCTTTTAAAATTAATGCAACACACATTTGATGAGATACCAATTCTAAATATTACTCTTGCTTAACTTAGTTCTGAACTTAATTTTTTTCTATATCTCAACATAAATCCAAAATTACATTTTAGTTGATCTCGACGGCAAAAAATAATAGTAATAAGATTTCGTTTTTAAATAAGAGTTTATATTTTTAAAATAAAAATAATTTGTATATTTTCAAAAGTCACCAAAATTATTTTTAATTTGTAATTGAAAATAGGTTGAGAGTGGTGGGACTCCGACTTTCAATTTTGAAATTAATTAAATTAGTTCTTCTCAAAAAAATTAAAAGAATTTAAATTTTATTAATTTTGATACTGAGTAATTAAGGATAATTATAATCACAATGTTAATATTTTTATTAATTGTACATCATTTTATTAGTATAAAATAACTTCAGCTTTCAATGTTTACATATTTTGTTAATTTGATAGAATGTATAAATTATGATAACTAGATTTTTATTATACCAATCAAATTTATGTAAAATTGACAAAATATATTAATATTGTGATTTGTTATTGTGAGTTACCTCGCTTTCAAAATTCACAGAGATATTGCTCTAAATTTGTTGAAAGAGAAAATTTTCTCAATATTAAAATTAAAAATGAAAATGGCTGAAGAGATTTTTTTACCATAGACTTAAAAGAGCAAAATCTTTCTTCCCTACTTAATTTGGGATTCTCTTAATACAAATACTAACGCAGAGATGCGAGCAAATTCAACGGCTTTACGGAAATCATCCTCAAAAGTTTGGCAGGACCTTTGTGATAATGTTCGGAGATGAAAATAGAAGGTGATTTTGGAGAGAAGGCTAGATACAAGAGGTGGGGCCTTCGGAAAATATCTACTTGGATCCTTGTCAATCAATGAGGGCCTTTGGCAAATCTCGTTAGAGGGATGGCCGACGACCAGGGCAATTGGAGATGTTACGGTATTTTCTTTTATTGTGATGGTGCAGGTCCAGACCTTCATATATCCGATGAACAGCTAACCCATTATAGTTGGAGTCCTGGAGATGATCGATTGTTAGTTCCTTGGGCGGTTTAAGGGCCCTCAACGAGTGAGGCAGTTTTTATGGCTTTTATTACGTAATGAAGAGAGGTGAAAAAGGGGCTTTACAAAGATTGTATGCGGTAGAAGCCAAGAAACTACATTACGTGTCCTCAAGAGACCAAGTTAGTTTTGGGAAGATTGATTCCAAGCCATTCCATAATCAACTTCTTTTCATTTTCCTTAAAACGTGTAGATTATAAAGAATGTTCACAACTATGATAATCTAAGTTTTGATGAAGTGTATTTGGGGGCTTATTTTCGGTATTGTTTAAAGGAATCTTTGGCGACAGCGTAATCTGGTCATCTCTAGTAATGATATTTTAGTTCAACTGAGGTTGTCATGAGTAGCCTCTCTTTGGTTACGACTGTTATTGCTAGTTCAAGTAGGGGTACTAGGCTGAACCATGTTACAAGAAGTGTGAGTTAAGTGTAAACCTCCTGTGGGTTGGGTTAAACAATGTAGATGGTGCAGTTTAAGGGCATCAGCTAAGGGAGTGTTGAAAGACGAGGATGGTACTTGGTTAATGGGTTTTAGCCGTAGCTTTGGTGCGTGCTTAGTGGTTCAAGCGGAGCTCTAAGAAATGCTCGATGGACTGCAATTGGTGCGGGAGCACAGATAGTGAATGGTGGCTGTTGAGAGTGATAACCTTCCAATCCTTCACATGTTCAATGAAGAGCTGGAAGATGTTCGGAGTTTTACAATGGCTAGAAGGATCAATGTGCTACTATGCAGACAATGGGAAGTTCATCTGGAATACACTTTTAGAAAAGCTAACCCTGCAGCCGGATTTCACAGCAAGATTGGGTATGAATGATGCTCCAGGCTTTCATATGTACGAGCAACCACCAGCAGGTATCTCATCTATACTGTTAGGAGACTCCTTAGGAGTGAATTATGTGAAATGTTCTTCACTGTTATAAGCTGGTTCTGTTTTAATAAGACCTTTATTTTACCCAATGAGAAAAAAATAGAACATGAGATATCATGGTACATGTAATATACCAGTACATAATGATTCCTCCTAGATGTTACTAGATAACTTCTGCTCACGTTTGGCCACTAAAGGAGACCTGTGGACTGGTATCCTACACAAGCCCTACACAACTATGAAGTTCTAACCAAGCCAGCAAATTCTGAGTGTCACTGATCAACTCATAAAGCCTCCTCCAGGCATGTTAGATGGGGCCTGCGATGAAACTTGCCCTTGAGAAACTAATTGTGATCGGCCTGGACCTTGGACATAAGCTGAATTTATTCCTGATCCGATCATTTGTTGTTGCTGTTGAGGCATCTGAGCAAGCTGTGGCTGCTGCTGCAACTGGGGCATCTGCTGTTGTTGCATCTGGGAGAGTTGCTGCTGCTGCTGCTGCTGCTGTTGTTGCAGCTGAGGGAGTTGTTGCTGTTGCAAATGTGGGAGCGGCTGTTGCTGCTGAGGCTGTTGCTGCTGCTGTTGTTGCAGCTGTGGGAGCTGCTGCTGCTGCTGCTGCTGCTGCTGTGGCATCTGTTGCTGTTGTAGCAGTGGCTGCATCTGTTGCTGCTGCTGTTGATGCTGGCTTGATATTTGTGGTTTAAAGACAACCATATCCTGAATTCCACAAAGTGCTTAGTTTAAATAAAATGAAAAGCTAAATTGAAGCTGTATATTTCATTTGATGCCTGCTTTTCTTATTTGCCTGTGATTTTTGGAGAAAAAAGCAAGTATTATTTTAGGAAAAGTAAAAAGTAAAACTGAAACCTCTTTTTGGGGAAAACTGATGATGACGCTAGTATTGGTAATTTGGTATTACATTTGTTTACTCTTATATGATCAAATTTCATTTTAGCATTTTAGCGACTTTCCTAGACGCTAAGGTAAAATGCTAATAGCAAAAACAATAAGCAACAGGAGACGAAAGCTACATGTTACTCATCTACTTATAGCTTTTCCTTAAAAGAAAAAATCAAATTAATCATCTTTTTCGGTTTTTCTAGATGGGTGGTGGCCTGGTAGAGTGTTGCAACAGTGCAGGTTGTATTCATGGCAGGTTTTTATCAACTCCAAAATTTTCTGGTTGGTGGAACTTTGGAAGCTTAGAACTTGCGCCCGGATATGACTACACTAATAACACACACACAACCAACCAAAATTTGGACTCAAAAGTCAGAAAATTCTCACCCCAGGGAAAAGCATCCCTATCAAGCGGTAAGCTTTATCAGAAACTGAAAGCATCAACGTCTGCGAAGGCAATTGGATTACAGCACACTGGGGGAATTAAAAGCAAGAAATTATGTCAGAATAATCCAGCAGTAACAATTTCATAATTCCACAATTGCAAAGGTTGATAGGATAAAATTTTGAGAAATTTAAAACTCAACATGGATCCTAGAAAAACTCAAAAGGGATGCATTTACAATTTAATAAGTCTAAAGAAGAATCTGAGCAGTAATTTTACTTATCGAAGGGTCTATAAGAGTCCTGGAAGACATTCAAATTTAAATTCTTCATTGCTTAAAAGAAAGAATTATCCCAAAACCACTTACAAGCTTCTTCTCTTGTAGCTGTCCAAGAAATCCATGTTGATTCATTGCCCTGAAAACTAAAAAATCTGCCTTCCCAACATATTGCCTGAAGTTAAATAAAACAAAATAAATGAGAAAAACGGTGGTGGAAAATGTTTTTACCAGCTAGAACTTACTTGTTATTCATGTGATCCTGGGATATAAGACGAACAATTTGCATGGTTTGCGGCCAGTCTGATGCAAGTCTGATAAAACAAAACAAAAGCCCTCAGGTTCTATAGCAAGATTGGCATTAAATGTATACATAAAAATACAAGTATGGTCGCATAAGGACAAAGACCATGCAGCAAAAAGTAAGGCCACCACTAAAAAAAACAGAATGAAAACATTTCTACCAATTATTATTTCCTTGGAGAACAGAAAAAACGTTCACAAGCTAAACAAATTAACCAGAGACTTACGTCTCAGAAGCAGAGGCACTCCGATAACCCTGAAACAAAATTTTAAAACAAAAGCATCGCGCATCAAATTAGAGATTGCGAATGAAATAGCTCCATGTCAGATGTGTGTTTGAAGCAGAGCATGCAAGCCATTCATAAAAAATTACAAAAAAAAAAAAAAAATTAAGGTGAAGAAAAAGGAAAATGCGATGTATTTGAGGCAAAATTATCATCAGATGTCCGAGAACATACTTCCAATCTGGTGATGAATACCGGCTGCCCTTGCCTCTGACCAGATAAATTTCCCTGTATGCATTGACCGTTCAAGAGACATGAACAATCCCATGAGAAAACATACAACAATGAAAAGGCAAAACAGTCGAAGAGATCTAATATTAAACAAAAAACCATCAATGTCACTTAAAGGTATTTACAAGGAACAATGGAGAGAAGAATAAAATACAACATAGACAAGGGAGAAAATCAAAGTCAAAACCATTCCATTTTTTTTTTTTTTTATTTCTTGGCCACCCCCTCAAATGCTTCTTTGGTGGAACTAACAAACCCACTAATGGTTAAATATTACAAGTAATTTAGGTCAAGGTATTGTCTTAGCCAAGGAGACAACAAAGTTTATGGAACCTCTCAAGCAAATGGGAAAGCATTGAATGTATTCGCAGAAGCATCTCAACAACATTTCAGCTTGTTATTAATTAGGAATATGGATGTTTCAACTTTTAGACATCCAAAATTCATCACATGCCTTACAAGAAAAATAGAGACAGAGGATGATGCTTGTTATTAATGATAAAGTCCACTTGATTTCAGGAGGGATGAAGACCATTATAGAAAATAATAATAATAAAATAAAGCAAATCACCAAGACCATTCTAAGAAATTGTACACTCCTTAATAGCTCTGATTAAATATATGGTTTATTGGAAGATCGAAAATCACACAAGAAAGTAAGAACCAAAATACCAAGTACTTCTAGCAGAATATGTGTAAAAATAAATAAATAAATAAACTACAAGTAGAGTATAGAAGGAATTCACATGGAAGGTTTCAACATCTACTCATTGCAAGAAGATTTTCCACCAAAACAGCATATCTAATTATATATCATCCTTTAAAAATATATATTTATCACGCAGATTACCTCCCAGACTTTAACATATTTGGATTGGGCTGATTGCAAAGCACTTGATGTCTGTTGTGATAGAGGCATACTAGCAGCTGAATTGTTGTTCACTCCAATTGTCTGCATTCCAGATTGTACCTGTTGAGACAGTCCTGGAGTAGGAATCAATGTACCAGTTCCAGAAGAAACAGTTGATGGACCAAGACCACTCATGCTCTGGCTCATGGCAACTCCAGTTTGCACCAATTGTGCACCTGAATGATTTCCGTGGCTCATGCTGCCAGGAACTGATTGGCCCATACTCACCGCTCCTTGAACATTACACATTGGTTGTGAAATTCCAATGTTTGAATTTCCAGCCACATTAGAAGTTGCAGAAGCAAATGAATTAAGATTTGAGTTTGGTGGGACCTGTGTAGTCCCTGTAACAGCTCCTGAACCAGGTAATGAAGTCATAGCCGATTGCCCAGATGAAAATACAGTTTGAGCCAGAGGCACAGAAGATGTCATTCCGCTAGATATCATATTGGACATATGCATGGCCACTGGAGTTTGACCCATTGATTGAAGTCCTATAGAAGTTCCTCCACTGAGAGCAGCAGAGTTCATCACCCTTGCTTGTGAAAGATTGTTCAGTATGTTGACATTTGCAGCCGCTGGAGGCACAGGTCGTAAAGGCTGTGTCATACCACCTACAGAAGGTTTTATTTCTTGCACATTGTCACTACTTCTCATCACCTCTTCAGTAGTTGTCAATGGTGAAGAAGTTTGCAACGTTGGGACTGCTTGAAATGGGGCACGTGGAACAGATGGAATATGAGGAAAAGCAGGTCCATTTGCCATAGATGTTATCGTTGCGGGCTCCTGAAGAATACGATATGCTTATGCATCCAAGTAACAACAGAAGAAACCTTTGATTGACTAAAAGTACATGAGCCTTACAACTTTTACAGTGGCAGTGGGAACATTTCCAACAGAAACAGGTTGCCGGCTCATAATAGATCCATTCACTAGAAACCAACACAAAGACAAATCTTAAGCAAGAATCTATCACAGCAACAAATAACAAACCTAACTTTTCACAGCTGTAAATTCTCTATTCCTAATTTGCATACATCTATATCTGCTGCACTGTCTATGACTTAGCATTATTAAAAGAACTGAGGAACACAACAAGGTTATAGATACTGTACAGGTTTTATATTTTCGTTATTAAGTTCTGCAAGAAAGGGAATATGTTTAGGCTTTTTGGGTTTTTTTTCCTTTTCCTTTTTTTTTTTTTTTTTTTGTTACTTCTTGGATGCTGAAGAGGAAACATGCCAATCAATAAGAGGCCATGAGCTTCTATTACTTGGTAATCCTAAAAGAATCCTCCTTTAATGGTGCAAACTGAAAAGACAATCTTGAGGATCTAGCTGAATGAAATCAGACCGGACAGAAATAGGATTATAAAACTCAAGGCTACAAAAGGAGAGGCTCTGCATCCAGCATAATATATGTTAGTTCCCAGCGTTCCTATTCGCTAACGTGCTTAAGAGAGCTGAGCTATGAATATGACCAAGCACACAAATTAATCAGCCACATGTAATGGTCAGATACCAGTTAAAAACAGCATTCAATCAGAAGTTATCAAATGATTCTACATAAACCACCTGATGGAACAGAAGTCGGAGATGTCCCTGCAACCGAAGTGACAGAAGCCATGTCCATTTTCACAGGACTCTGATTGGGTGCTAAACTTGGAACTCCAGAGCGACTTAAAGCAGCACAGCCCTCCATAAAATTTTCTGAAATCAGAACAAGAAACTGAGGGTTTCTAACATTGTCAACAGGTGGATCTGATGCTCGGGGGTTTCTCTTTCCCTGTATTTGAGAAATGCAGTTAGGGTACCTAGCTCCAGTTAGCAGAGAATGTTAGTGATTAAGTAAAGAAAACAATCTAGGATGAAGTCTAGCAAAAATCCAGCAGAAAATAGTTTATCCAGATGCATATTTATATGAATATGAAAGCCCATCCCTATCTAACAGAGTGCTTCATAAGTAAATGGAAAATTCCAAAAAGTTCAATGGAACTATCATCATAGTCCACCAGCAAGTTACAGAGCATACATCCTTTAAAATATTTTCTTAAAAGTTCAAGAAGAGACTAGTAGATTTTGGAAGACATGGCCAACATATCTATGTTAGAGAGAAAGTCCCCAAGCTTAACAACGAAACAGACTAAGAAATGTTATCATCCTTACAGCACTGTAGATTGCTTTTAGCTTTGAAAGCTGCTTCGGACATATCACAGATAAAGAAACAGAACACTGCAGTAAAAACTAAGGGTCAGTTAACCTCCTAAAAACGAAGGCCATAAGTAGGAGACAAGAGAAGCAAAGTACTGTTGAACTACCTGAGGAAATGATTTAGCTACTGTCTCAGCATCAGACAAACGACTCTCTGTCTGTGATTCCATATTTTCACTTTGCTCCAAGTTTTGAGTCTGTGGCCGATAGACTGGTGTAGGCAAGGGATAAGGATTACTGGCAGCAACAAGAATGCAATGTCTTTGCCCATCAGCAATTTGATGGGTTTGATTTCCATTTGCAGCAATAGGAAACATCTGAGCTACATCAAATGACTAAATAGTAAAATGATAGGTGAAATGTACTAAAATATCAGATCAGGCCTACAGGTACAAGATCTGTCAAATTTAATTGACTAAATAGTAGGAAGGGGTGCATTGAGAGCATTTTAATAAAGTTGAGGATTCAATTGGAACAGTTAGATAATTATCAAACTTAAATAGGTCAATGCTATCTGGTGCAAATACCCAAAATAGGAATCAAATGAAACATAAACCAAAGCACAAAGTAACTTAAATCACATAAACGATTGACACGCCATACCATCAATGCTTCAGAAAGCCCTTCAGCAATTGCAGCATCATTGAAACCACCACCAGAAAAAGGTATGGCCGACAGCCATTGTAAGAAAATATCAACATCTTTTGTCCACCCACTACGTTGTACTAGGCAAGCTGCATAGAGAACCATATTTTCCACCCAAAAAAAATGTAGTTCCAATACTAGTAACCCACTTTAAGTTTCAAGGAAGAAATAGTGCAAACAACATACCACAGTACGATCCATGTGTGTTGAAAGCAACCAATGAAAGCTCAACATTTGATGTAGTATTCTTCTGTATTTAAACAAGATTCCTAAATTAATATAAACCAGAACATTGAGAAAACTGGATATCTTAAACTGACCAGACAGCAATTTCAAAATTTAAATGGTGATGCTAATTTCCTTGTGTAATTTTGGAAGTCTACACTAGATTGCCTATAAATATTGTCTTACAATCAGTCATTTGGTAATGCGATATTTAAAAAAAAAAAAAATTGATAGTCTTTTGCTAAATTATCTACAATAAATATTATTTATTATCCGATATCATGTGCCAAGTGCTAATATAAGCATAGTGGCAGCTGACGCTGCATAAAAAGTAGCTTATCAGAATGGGAAAAGAGGAAAGAGAAAATCCTTTTTACCTGCCCTGCGAATTCGTTACTACAGAAACACCTGAGGAGTTGGTAAAATATGTCAGAAAAAATATATATTTAACTATAAAACAATCAAATTATTAAGGTTATGCCGTAAATCCAAAGCAGGCAATGAGACACTGAGTAGGATGGCATGCAAGATGTAGCCTAGGACGAAGAAAAGCACTAGCAAAACACAATGATCAAATTTTATATTGTAAATTAATAAAATGAAGACATTCCAGTAAATTTGCAACCAAATAATGAACTCCACTTTAGACTCTCTCTTAAGTAAATTCTTAAGGTAAATGAGGATCACATATATCAAAGATTTGCCCCTAGCAGTTGCTTTGGCACTAAATTCCTGGCATAATTTGTGTTCTTATGTTAACAAATCAATGAAATGTTGCCATTAACACAAACAAATATTTAAAATGGGACGGATACAGGTCCAGGCCCAATTGTTAGCCCAAGTCAGGAGTTGTTTAATATTTTCTGTTATTTGTTGTTTTGTTTATTTCCTACTTTTTAGATTAGTGTCATGATTGTTTATAAATACCAAATTGTACTGAGGAATTGCCAGAAAATATACATGACACGTACTCTCTATTCGGAGGAGATGGTTTCTCTTTCTTTTCTCTCCTAACAGTCCCGTTCATCATTCTTCTATTTCACACTTATTATATATTCCAGAATCATCCTCGTCAATTCAGGTGATATCACTGTGATATCAAAGCGACATTCTGGAAAATGGGGGATGGGATTCTACACAGCTATGAAAGGGCATTGGGCATCTTCAAAAAGAGTTTGAACATTTGGAGGCTTTGACAAACGACTCCATAGCTCAGTTCAAAGATGAGATACAAATGGAGCTTAAAAAGGGTATGGAAAATCTGAGGGTTGGACTGGGAAGGATGATTTCCCAGATGTTTCGTCACTCACTAGAAGATTTACACAGGCCTACAACTCATCAAGGTCCAGTAGAATCGAGTGATACTGCTGATAAAGGAAAAACTCCCATGCGTGCTACAGAAGTATCTCTTCTTCTCTCACTCATGCTCAGGTCATTCATGAACTACAAGGTTCAGATACTCTATCAAAGGAAATGAAGAATAATGTAAGGAAAAAGTAAGCTAGAGTGCCCATGCTTTGATGGAACAGATTTTTTGGGATGGCACCTCAAGGTTGAACAGTTTTTTGAAGCACTAGAAGCTTTGGAAAAGGACAAGACCCCCAAACCATTATGATTCATCTTGACAAGAAAGCACTGTAATGGCACTAACAGTCATTAGGTCTAAGGGTAGCTTGAAGGATGTTAACTAGAAACAATACGTGCTGGAGATGCGATCACATTTCAATGACAATGAGTTTATCGACCCCATGGCAGAGTTGGTAAGTCTAAAACAAACTGCTTTAGTGAGATATCTAAATCAGTGAGACATTTTTCCCAAAAATATTGATCCGTGCATTAATCTTGCAAGGCAAATGGAGGCCCTGCTTTATAATCTACCCCATAAGCCTTTTATTCCTTATGAAAATCCCTTAACTACATCTCCTATGCATTAATACCCACACAATGAACCTAAACCAAATATATCATTATCAGCCTTATTACCTGCATCAAAAACCTCATTCCTACCTTATCCTACACAAACTAAACCTCAATCAACAAGATCTCGAAAGTTCACTTATCCAAAAAATGAACCCACCTCTAAGACATCTAGACTGATCAGGGAAGAAAGGGAAGAACGAAGAAAAAGAGGTCTTTGTACATGGTGTGGTAGTAAATACAATTTTGGCCATAAATGTGTTAGGTCACAGCTGTATCAGATACTGGTAGAAGATTTGGATGAACCAAAGAATGAATTGGAGGAATTTTCTGACTGTTTAGAATCAACAGAGGAAACTGGAATTAAGGTGAAAGGACAAACAACCATGATAAACCCATTATTTCTTTCATGCACTATTCGATAATAAAGACTATTAATCAATGAAGTTGATTGGAGGACTAAGAATCAACCGTTGGTGGTTTTGTTTGATACAAGGAGCACGCATAATTTTGTTGACCAACCAACAGTGAGGAAACTTCACCATATATGCTTAAAGGTCTCGGTGTCTCTGCAGCTAATGGTGATGTTTTGATGGCTCTAGAGGGCTGAAAAGAATTAGAGTGGAATTGTCAAGGTTTATGTCAAAATACTGATTTCCTTGTGCTGCTGTTAAGAGGTTGTGAGTTGGTGTTAGGGATACAAAGGTTCCTTAGTTGGGATCTATATTATGAGACTTTCATGCCTTGACTATGGAGCCCACCATTGGTTCAAAGACATTTTTACTCAAGAGAATAGAAACTGGTGAAGTTCATATCACGTTTGAAAAAACATTGTACTTAGTTATCACAAACTTGTGATAAAGGCTCTTGCATATCATAGCTACTAGACTTACAGAAGCTATTATATGCCAGTATCCATTGGTGATAAACCATGTGACAAGCTGTTGCCCCATGACCCTGAAACTCTCTTACCAACTCTTTGCTGTGGTATTTGAGGTACCCAAGGGACTGCCTCAAAAGGAGGAGTTGTGATCATTAAATACCACTTTTTGAAGAATCTCAAGTGGTTAAGATTTAGACGTTATTGATACAACTATACAAAAGACTGAAATTGAAAAAATGGTCGAAATGAAAGATGTTGAGATTATACGAGACAACAACAATCCTTTCGCATGTCTAGAGTGTTGGTCAAGAAAAACGACAGGTCTTGGTCCCTTGGAGGCTATATATTGACTATCGGTAGCCAAACAAACTTACTGTTAAGTATCAATTTCCAATTCCATTGGTTGAGGAGCTTTCGGATGAATTAGTAGATGCTTGCTGGTTTTCAAAACTTGATTTGAGATCCGGCTATCACTAAATACGCATGAGAGAAGAAAATATTTATAAGACCGCTTTTCAAACTCACCAAGATCACTACAAGTTCTTAATGATGCCATTCGGTCTCACAAACATTCCATCCATTTCCCAATCCCTTGTGGACAACATTTTTCAACCATTATTAAGGAAACTTGTCTTAGTGTTCTTTGGCAATATATTAGTTTATTTAGTCTCTTGTAGTGTCATTCGATGCATCTCTATAAGGTTTTTGAAGTGTTGGCCCAACATCAACTTTATGTCAAACGTCAAAAATGTGAGTTTGGAGCTACCCAAGTAGAATAATCGGGGCATGTTATCAGCAAAAGTGTTGTTTCAATGGTTTGTAAGAAGGCTGCTTGTGTTTTAGAATGGCTTGCACTGCAAACCGTTAAAGGACTTTGTGGATTTATTGGATTAAAGGGTATTAAAGGCGATTATGAGGAGCTATGGAATAAAAGGAAAACCCCTTACAGAATTATTGAAGAAGGGTTGTTTTGATTGGAATGTAAAGGCACAAGCAGCTTTCGAAGAATTGAAATAGGCAATAACCATGGCACCACTCTTAACACTGCTTGATTTCAATGCCACCTTCACAGCTAAAGCTGATTCGTGTAACACAGGAATTGGAGCAGTGCTTAGCCAAGGAGGTAGATTTATTGCCTACTTCAATAAGGCTTTGGAACCAAAGCATCAAGCTCTTCCAAAATATGAGAAAGAAATGCTAGCGATACTGGCAACAGTGATAAAATGGAATTCATTAATGTTGGGAAGGCATTTTTTGATAAAACATAATCACCAAAGTTTATGATTCTTGCTAGATCAAAAACCCAATACTCCAGCTCAACAATTATGGGTGGTACACATGATAGGTTATGACTATGATTTGGTTCATAGAAAAGGCACTACAAATGCAACTGTCAATGCCTTGTCAAGATGCCCACATCATTTATGCCGGGGGAGAGACCAAAGGGACTGGGTGATGTGGTTACCCCAGGCCGAATGGTGGTTCAATACCACCTATCATATTGCTACTCATGTAACACCTTATGAGATTGTGTATGGGCAGCCTCTGCCAACTCACTTTCCTTACTTAGCAGGTGATTCTAACGTAGCTGCAGTAGATAAAAGTCTGAAGGCTGGAGAAGCTACTATTAAGATGTTCTAGTTCTATCTTGAATGAGCACAAAATAGAATGAAACAACAAGCAGATAAAAAAGGGAGTATAGGCAGTTTCAGATTGGAGACTGGGTATTGGTGAAGCTACAGCCATAGCTAACAGGGCATGTCTGAAGTTATCAGCTTGTTATTTTGGGCCTTATCAAAACATAGGGAAAGTGGGTCCAGTAGCATATAAACTGCAATCACCAGTAGGGGTGACAGTGCATCCTGTTTTCTATGTGTCTTAGCTCAAGCAATTTGTAGGAAAGGAACCAATTAGTATTATCAATAGACAAATGGTCAAGCGAGGCAACCAAGCTGTTACAGAACCGTAAGTTACTTGGAGGAACTCTTTCCCAGAAGATGCTACTTGGGAGACTCTATCAACATTGCAGACTCAAATTCCAGATTTCCTCCTTGAGGACAAGGATGCACTGAAGGAGAAGGCAGTTAATACTTGATACAGGTCCAATTGTTAGCCTAAGTTAGATGAGTGGTTTACTATTTTCTGTTTTTGTTATGCTTATTTCCTGCTTTTCAGATTAGTGTCATGGTTGTTTACAAATACCAAATTGTATTGAGGAATTACCAGACAATACACATGGCACGTACTCTCACTATTCAGAGAAGATTCTTACAACAATCTTTTCTCCCTAATGCCTCTTTATTTTCTCCTAACGGTCCCCTGTTCATCATTTTTCTATTTCACACTTATCATATATTCCAGAATCAATCGTCAAATTCAGGTAATATCAAGGACCATTCAGTGGGCATATAAAGCGAAATCCAGAGAGCATAATTCCGTAAGCAAAAAGTTATCTGAAATTTTGACTAGAAAATTTCACAGACATCTCAAGAATGGAAATCTTCGAAAATAATATTAATATCAACTTTAACAAAGACTGTAACTTTACTAACGAGTATTAAGGGAATTAAACAATAAAAGCAATTGGAGGAGAAGAAAGAGAAAGAAGGACCGAAGGAGACCTGATGATCTTTTCGAGGTAATCAGAAAGGATGATTTGCCAGTAGGGACCCATGGCGGCGGTGCCTTCAACGGCCACGATAAGCTGCTTCTCCGCCATCTGCTACTTCGCGCTTCAATTAATTAATAATACAAAGAGTATACGACTCAAAAGGCACTTTAATCTGTACCCCCAAAGAGAAATCAAATTTGTTCAAGAACCTTTCTCATGTCAGCCTCAAATTATTTCATTTGAGTCACTTCAGTAAAACCCGACCCGAAAGTCTCAAGCCAATCAATGGGTAAGCTGGACATCTAATATATATTAGTTCTAATTACAAAATTGCCTCCTAAATTATGTTGCATTTCACACTTAGATACCTAAATTTATTATTAAAAGTGGCCTTTAAACTACAAATTTTTCTATTTTATCCAAAAATAAAAATGTGTATGAATTCAAGGGTACTTAAACTATAAATTTTCTCATTTTATCCAAAAAGAAAAAAGTGTATGAATTCCAATAAAAATGTGTCACATTTCACACTTTTATTAGTTGGTATTGCGTATCGAGATAAGATTAAATTTAGTAGTACTTAAATTATAAATTTTATCCAGAAAAAGGTGTATGAATTCCAATAAGAATGTGTCGTCGCACTTTTATTAGTCAGTATTATGTAACAGGGTAAGATGAGACAAAATGAATAACTTAGGTATCACTTTTGATTTATTTCAAAAAAAAAGTGTAACACCCCGAACCTGTCTTAGTAATTGGACTAGGGTTACAAAGCATTACTAAACAAAACAGAACTTTAAACTTCAAAACAAAATAAGTATTTCAAATTAAGTAACATTTTAATACATTAATACAATCATAGAAAATATACACATTTGGGCCTTAAATTGGGCTTTTGGGACCCTAAAAATAGTTTGGCAACATTCAAGGATTATTTTGAAACAAAACAGAAAAATTTGAAATAAAATGCAAAATTTGGAAAATAGGGGTAACACGGTTGTGCGGCCAGGCCATATGACATAGTCCAAACCGTGTGAACATTCAAAGTAGGGCCATACAGTCGTGTCCCAACTCTTGTGTTCGCCAGTGTGAGTATTCGAAAAAGGGCCACACAGTCGTGTCATAGGCCATGTGCCCGACCGTGTGGGTATTCAATGTTGGGTCACACGGCCGTATCGCAGGCTATGTTCCAGACCATGCTCGAAAATGTTTTGGGAGACATGGCTGTGTCGCAAACCGTGTGAAACCTACACCTAAAATATAAAGGACACAACCGTGTGAGAAGACCGCTTGTGGCATACGGCCGTGTGACAGCCCGTGTCCCAAGCCGTGTGCACCAAAATTAACCCCTAAAACAAGTCATTTCCATGCCTAGTCTTGCCTAACAAGAAACAACATACACATACACATTCACATGGCCAAAACACTTACTAAACGTACTCTAAACATGCTAAATCAACCAACCTATGAATTCTAACCAATATGTCATTCAAAGGCACCTCAATTCAAGACAATTTAACATCATATTATAACCTAAATTCTCATTTCCACAACTACCAACCATTCAATATTTCATATACTTAAAGACATATCATAAGTTATGCATTTACATACCATCCAAAAGTGACTAAAGCACATTCTTAATAAGCATTACAAATTCATCATCTTAAACTCAAAAGACATAATCAAATCAAGTGAGCCATATAACATACTTACAACATCTATCACATATAATCCTATACATTAAGCCTTATACATGCCATTTATAACCAAAGCCAAAATATTCAAAAACTACAAAAGTGACTTCTGAATAGTGTGATAAGACTCCGACAAGGTTCCAGCAAGTCGAGCTTCCGATAGACTACAAAATAGAAGAAACACAACTACGTAAGCATTATTTGCTTAGAAAGCTCGCATAAGATTAACTTCAACTTACCGAACATCAATTGATAAACCATTCAACCAAGTTCATTTCAACATCAAAAACATTATACTTTCCTATCCATAATAATCCACATGGTTAATAACCAACATGTAAACATAATATCTATGTGACATAGCATATACTAATAAATGAATTTCCATAATTAATCTTTTCCATCACATGATAAATTCTTATAATTAATATTTCCAGAATGCGTTAAAGTTACCTGATTCACTACACCAACATGAAGCCTGCTAGGCTCAAGGCCTGATTACATACATCGACATGAAGCCTGTTAGGTCCAAAACTAGATACAATGTATCCAATACAACTCAATTTCCATCAATCAACAAAATGTAATCACAAACACCTTAACTAATAAGGTAGAACCAATAGTAAGGAATTTAATATAACAATATGTATAATACGAGCTTACATCGATAACTATGGTTGCAAAAACAGAGTCGAATGCTAGTCCAAAGCTTTAGTTTTTCCCCGATTTAAGTTTGATTGTTGTGTATCTTGATCTAAATAATATTTTCATTCAATTAAGTATTTCAAATAACTTCAAATATTCAAATCAAACCTATAATCCAAATTAATCAGAAATTACAAAATTACCCTTAATATTTTAACCTTTATACAATTTAGTCCATAAGATTATAACTTGCAATTTTACCATTTTAAAGAAACACCCTGTTAGCTGAATTTCCTAGTGTTTCTTAACAACCCATAATTTCCACCATTTCACATTAATACCAAAAGATTTTGCTCTTTTAGCACATTAATCCCTAAGCCTTAAAATCACTAAAATTCACTTAATAAATCATGTATATTTAACAATCAAACACAATAATCTATCAATTAAATTTAAAATACATTCAAACTCAATCATGGCAAGTCCCTAGACTTTTAATAACTTTAGAAATTGACCCCCGAGTTAGGTAAATTAAGCTAAAACGAGTTCAAAAAAATAAAAATCATCAAAAACAGGGCTAAAAAACATACCATGCATGGAAATATAGGTTGGTTTCCTCTTATTTTTCAATGATGTTTCGGTTTTGAAATGGAAAAATGAGGAAGATGATAAAATTTTTACCTTTTGTTTTGTTTAATATTTGATTTTATTATTAATTTACCAAATTAACCTTTAAAATCTATTGAAATTTCACTAAAACCTATCCATAAACATCCACTAACATGTAATATGGTATAATTACCACCTAAGTCCATTAGCTTTCCTTTTCATAGTCATCTAACCACTTTAACTAATAGAAATCAAGTTTTACATCTTTTACAATTTAGTCATTTTTACTTAATCAACTATTTAAACACTCAAATTTCTTATCGAAAATTTAATACGACCTTAAAATAACCCTATAAACATTAAAAATATTTACTACCTCTTCGAAATTGTGATCACGGGACCATTGTTTCATACACCACTAAAACGGGTTGTTACAAAAATTATCGCTTTTGATTAAAAAATTAATTTAATACTTAACTAAAGCTTTAATTTGATATTTTTATATAATTTAATTTTATTATGCACACTAGAGGTGAGCGATCAATTGAATTAAATCGAATCGAATTGAATTGAATCGAATGAAAAAAATTCGAGTTGACTAATCCTATTTTATTATCCTAACTCGATTTAAAATTTTCTTGAATGAGATGGAATTTGAATTGAATATATCTATTCGAGTTAAATTAAAAAAATGAATTTGGGTCCTTATAGCCATTGCCACCCACTGTAATCAAGTTTGTTATTAACTTTCATCTCCTTATAATTTATTTTTTAACCTTTAATATACGTGTTAGCTTTTTTACTTGCTTAGTTTCTTCAATTATCTTTTGATTCCTATCACCATGTATTTTGAAATTAAAAATATATTAAATGTAAAAGATGTGATTTTTAATAAAATTTATTTTAAAGATAAAATATGAAATTGATACCAATAAAAAATTTTAAGACGATTTTTTATGGTCTCATCAATTATTCAATTTGAATAGAAATTGATAAAGATTCAACATGATTAAACAATTTAATAATATAAATAGTACAAAATATGAAATTTAATTCAATAACATAAATGATCGACATAAATTTGAAAAAATGTTTTTAGGTTTGGAAGGAAGTAAAAGTTTTGGGGAAAAGCAAAAGGAAAAAAATTTAAAGGTTCTGGGGGAAGTAAAAATTTTGGGAGGAAAATAAAAAGAAAAACTTTTGGGGGTTTGGGAGAAGTAATTTTTTTAGGGGGAAAGGGTTTGGGGGGGTTGGGGGGAAAGGAAGTAAAAGGGTTTGGTATTTGGTTTATTCGAATTATTCGAATTCGAAAATTCACTATATTCGAACTTAAAATAAAAAAAATCAAGTTGATTCAGTTAACTCAATTAATTCAATTCGAACAATTTGAAATTCAAACTTTTTTTTCGAGTTTTCGAGTCGAACCAAAATTTTCTCACCCTTAATGCATACTTTGTTACGTACATCCGTTGTATATATTTATACTATCTATTAAGCCTTTTTAATTGAGTTTGTGTCACCCTTAATTAGGTCACTAACTTGGTCAGGAAATTACAGAATTGTTCTTTCATAATTAAAAAAGTTATATTAGTCAAGGGTATTTTAGTATTTGTTATTTTTGTTTATTTCTTACTTTTTAGATTAGTGTTATGATTGTTTTAAATATGCCGACGATTGAAAATCGACACCCCTTACCTCACATCAATGATTTATTTGACCAAGTGAAAGAAGATTCCATCTTTTCTAAGATTGATTTGAGATTGGGGTATTATCAATTGAAGGTAAAAGATAATGACGTACCAAAAACAACATTTTGTACACGATATGGTCACTACGAATTTCTGGTGATCCCCTTCAAACTAACAAATGCTCCTGCACATTCATGGATCTCATGAACCTCATATTTCAACTTTATTTGGATTAGTTCATAGTAGTATTCATCAATGATATCCTGATATATTTGAGATTGGGAGCTGAGCACGATAATCATCTCAAGATTATGTTGCAAGTTTTACGAGAGAAGCAATTATACGGGAAACTCAGTAAGTGTGAGTTATGGTTATCCAAGATGGTGGTTTTAGGACATGTTATTTCGATAGAAGGAAATCATGTGGACCTAAAAAAAATTGAAGTTATCCTTCAGTGGAAAGCACCAAAAAACGCGACAAAAATCCGAAGCTTCCTTGATTTAGTTGGTTACTATAGAGGATTCATGAATGAGTTTTCTAAGATAGCTACTCCAAGGATGAAGTTGCTTCAAAAGAACTCGTCATTTATTTAGAGTTATCAATGTCAGGAAAGTTTCGAAAAGTTGAAAGTGATGTTGAAGGAAGCACTAATCTTGACTTTGCCTGAATTGGGGAAAGACTTTGTTGTTTACAGTGACATTTAATTAAATGGTTTGGGATGTGTTTTTATTCAAGATGGAAAGGTACAGCTGAAAACACATGAATGCAACTATCTAACACACGATTTAGAGCTTGTTGATGTGGTTTTTGCTCTAAAGATCTAGAGGCACTATTTGTATGCTGAAAAGTGTCATATCTATACCAATCATAAGATTCTTAAATACCTCCTATCCTGAAAGGAGCTAAATTTGAGACAACGTTGTTGGATTGAGTTGTTGAAATACTACGACTGTGTCATTGATTATCATTCGAGAAAGGCTAATGTTGTACCTGATGCGTTGAGCAAGAAGGCAGTGGTTGAATTGTGAGAAATGTTTGCCCAAATTTGTATTAACAGTGATAGAGGTTTGTTGGCCGAATTAAAAAATCAAACAACTATTGATTGATCAAATTAGGGAGCCATTGCTTGTCGATACCAAGTTGTCGGAGAAAAAGAAAATGGTTGAGTAAGGCATTGTTGAGAATTTCTATATTGATGACAATGATTGCTTAAGATTTCGTAATTGAATCTGTGTTCCAAATGTAGGTGATTTGAAAGAGCTGATACTTCATGAAGCTTAAGATAGTATATTTGCTATGCATTTTAGTTGTAACAGCCCATTTTCAGTGAAATTCGAACAGTGGTTTCGAGACTACAAATTCGAGCCAAAAATAAAATTTATTTTAATATTATTGCATGGTCTGCATTATGATAGAAATGTCATATGAAAATTCTGATAAGAAAATTTTACCGATTATGTGTTTAATTAACGAAAGGACCAAATTGCATAGAATACAAAAGTTTCATTCTAGTAGCTAAAAGGATTAAATAGCTATAGAATTCAAAATTTGAGGTCCTTATATGGCAACTAGACCATTAAATGAAAATTAGTAGATATTTTTGGTGATTCATCAATGAAAAAATCAGAAAAGGTTAAGGACTAAATTGGAAATCAAAATAATTAAAGATGATAAATAATTAAATAGAAATATCATCTTATTTTATTATCATCTTCATCCCCAAATTTCATGGAATCCCTAGGAGAGAGAGAAGAAACTAATCAAGCTTAATTGGGTAAGTATTCTTGTCCCGTTTTTAGTAATTTTTATATTTTTGAGATCGGGATAGTTTAATTTATCTATTTAGGGGATTAATTTAAAAAGTTATCAAAGTAACAATTTTTTTCCATGGATGAATATGTTGAAAATTTGAAATATATGGTAGAAAATGAAAGATTGTTGATAGATAAACAACTTTTACAAAGAGAATTTTTATGAAATCATGATTTAGGGACTAAATTAAAAAATGGTAAAACCCATGGAAAAATTTTGAATTTTGTGAAATATAAGTGCTATAAATGTTATATGAAAATTCGGTTAGGCTTGGAATAAGGATTAAATTGCATGAATTTCATTTTCCGAATCTAGGGACGAAATTGGAATATATGGAAAGTTTGGGGGCAAAATGGTAATTTTTCCTAGGGTATAAATTGAATTCAATTGAATATGAAATGGATTAAATTGATGACTAAATTCAGTTATATAGATCCGGACAACTCAAATTCAAAGCTAGATCGAAGAAAAGAAAAAGTTTCAGATTAGTAGAATTTCTTGTACGGACGATTATTAAGGTAAGTTCGTGTAGCCGAATTGAGTATATTTATATGCTTGTATTGAATGTGTTATGTGATTGTATGAATTATAAATGTTTAAAGTATGAAATAAATTATTGCTAGAATAAATGTTAAGTTCCATTTGAATAATGAAATTCGATGAATATATGTAATTTCCCAATTTGAATGTGATCCTGTATATGTTGCAGACAGGATTTAGCTTGGACGAGTAATCTTGCTAAAGCCCTCTCGAGCATCTTGATAAATAGTTCTGGCGAGCATCTTGATCGGTAGTGATTTTACATGTGTTGCACACTATCGTAGCTATGTGTGAGCGTCCTGTTACATGACTTGATCGATTGTGATCGAGCATATAATGCGGACACAACATAGCTCTACATGAGAGTCCTGATATAAACTCTTATAGGTTTTCTGACATGGTTTGCTTGAACTCTCTGTTACCTTATCCGGTGCTTCCTGATATTAACTCTTTGGAGTTACCTGTAAAACTCTATAAGCTCTCTGATTAAAACTTTTATGAGTTTCCTGTTTAGCCCGGATAAGTGTCCTGTTACATGGCTTATTTGAGTATCCTGATATGTGGCTCGAGAGTGTGCTTCCTGATTATGTGCCCTAATGGGTACCTCTGAACATGAGTTGACGAATTATCAAATTGTACACCTTGTGTGTGCTACCTGAGTATTAATCAAAATTTCAATGATTCAACGAACAAATTCTCAAAATAAGAAATTATGAGATTAAACGAATTATATCTCGAATGCGCTTGAAATACTTGAAAGTTTGTAACATGATGAGCCCATCTATGCTTATTGGTGTATATGTGAATTGTGTGACTAACATACTTGTTTGAGTGCTTGTCAATTTCTTGGGAATCATGTTATTGTATGCTTATTATAATGAATATGAATGGTAAGTTTAATTCTTGTTATACGAACTTACTAAGCACTAAATGCTTATTAGGTTTTATTTTCTCTGTTTTATAGTGCTTGGAAGCTCATAAAGGTTGGAGATCGATCAGAGCAACATCGCATTATCTTCTAGCTTGCTTTGGTATAAATAGTAGACTCATTTTGGTATAATGGCATGTATAACCTAACTTGGCCATTGATGGCATGTAAATGGTTATATGTAATCTAGCCATTGGAATGGCTAGAGTGATATATTTTGGCATGTTTATGTAAAGGTTATAATATAATCAACATGTTTGGGAATGGTTAAATAGTAGATGGTATATATCTAATAAAGGTAAAAATTTTAAACATGAAAGCATGAAAAGATATATCATTTAGATGTTAGAATTGGCTTGATTATAATGCTTGTATTGGTTGCTATATGTTTGCAATTGTTGGTGTAGGTTCTTGGCAAATTTGGGTGAGAAATAAAGCTAGGAAATGACTTTATTTTGTCCACAAGGGTAGACACACGGGGGTGTGTCTTGACCATGTGTGACATATAGTTGGCACATGGGCATGTGGTTTGGCCATGTGTCCCCTGCATCTTAAATTTGAGAAATAGATTGCTTAGAATTGGGCATAGGGGCAAAGACAGGGGTGTGTGTCTCAGCCGTGTGTGTTATACGGCCCAGAACACGGGTGTATATCTTGGGTGTGTGAATCTTGCACCTAATTTTAGAAAATTAAATTGATCACATGGCCTAGCACACGGGCGTGTGGCTGGCCGTGTGGTACAAGTCAGAGAGTTACACGGGGTTAGACACGGCCTATAGCATGGGCGTGTCCTATGGTCACACGAGCGTGTCCATTGACCACACGGACGTGTGTGCCTTGCATCTAAATTTTTTTTGAAATTTTGCGAAAAATTCTCTGAGTTCCCGATTTATCCCCACTCAATTCCAATGTTTATATTGGGCCTTGAAGGTCCATTCAAGGGACAATATGACTAATTTCGAAAATGAATAGTAATTTACATGAAATATCTCTAATTTTCTGTAAATTTTAGTTATACTCTGTAACCCTATTTTGGTGACGGATATGGGTTATGGTGTTACATTGGTGGTGTGAAAATGTATTATGACTTATGAGAAACATATTGGTGGTCTGGTATGAAAAAAGATATTATTGAATATGTCGCCAAATACCTGACTTGTCAATGGGTAAAAGTAGAGCATCAGGTTCCCACTAAACTACTTTAGCATAGCCTTCCATCTTAAATTTGATTGTCAATCGAAATGAGTAATCTAGATATTAGAAGAAATGCTTCGAGCTTGTATAATAACAGTTTCCAGTAGAGTATTCAAATGGCTCCATATAATGCATTATATGGTCGACGGTGTAGAGTGCCCATTTGTTGGTCAGAATTAAGTAAAAGAAAGATTGTTTGATTGGAATTGATTCAGGAAACTGAAGATACAGTTAAACTGATAAAGGATAGACTGAAAACAACTTTCAATAGGCAAAAATCTTATGCTAATATGAAATTGAGAGATATCAAATATTCTGTGGGAGACAAGGTATTCCTGAAAGTTTCTCAGTTGAAGAAAGTTCTACGATTCTGTCGTAAAGGGAAGTTGAGCCTTAGATTCATCAGGACATATGAAATCATAGAAAGGATTGGACCTATGGCATATCAACTAGCACTACTGGCGGAATTACGAAAGATACATGACGTGTTTTATATGTTGATGCTAAGGAGATATCGTTTAGATCTGTCTCATATTATTATGGTGGAAGAAATCGAAATTCAACCTGATTTATCTTTTAAGGAGGAACCGCTTGAAATTTTGGCTCGGGAAGTTAAAAAGTTGAGGAATAAGCGTGTTCCACTTAGAAAGTTTTATGGCATAGTCACAGTGTGGAAGAGGTGAGCTGGGAACTGGAAGAGGCAATGAGATCCCAGTATTCCCACCTCTTTCCAGGTAAATTTTAGGAACAAAATTTCTTAAGAGAAGGAGAAATATAACGACCCAAAAGTTAGTGGTGTCAAAAAATGCGATTTTGGGACCCTGTTTTTAGAAACCGAGCTCGTAAATATTTAATAAAAATAATTGAGGAGTTATGTTATAGGTGAATTGTGTATTAGATAGGTAATTTTTGTCGAATTAGTAATCAATTAAGGTACAACGACTAAATTGTAAAAGTGGTAAAAATTCAATTAATATAGAATTTTAATTAGGAAATGGACTAGGGACTAAAGTGGTAATTATACCACTTAAGAATTGAAGTGGATGGTAGATGTAGAAGAAAATATGTTATAAAATTTATAATTAAACTTATAAAATAAAACATGTAATGAAAATAAATAAATATATGTTGTGAAAGGAAAGAGAAGGCAATTCTTTCTTCTTCCTTATACAACTGAAATAGGACAAAAGAAAAGAAGAAGTCTCGGCCAAAGGGGTTTAAACTTTAAAGCTTTAATTGGTTAGTGCAATTTAGTTTTTTTCTTATAATTTTTATGTTTTTGAGATCATGACAGCTTAATCTAACTAGCCCATTTATCAATTTGTAAAACTATTAAAATTTTAGAAAGTTACCATTGATGATTTCTTGAAGTTTTAGGTGTTACATTGATGGATCAAAGCTTGGAGGCGAAAAGGACTAAATTGTGAAGTTAATTGATAACTTCATACAATAGGGGCTAAACTAAATAATTTGTAAAATAGGCTATAGTAATAATAAATTGGAAGTCCCTGATGGATTAGAATGAAATCAGATTTCTAATTTAAACTCTAAATTGAAAATTATGTTAGTCTTGGTCTTAGGGGCTAAATTGAATAAGATGCAAAATTTATATAAATTGACAATTGACTGTGAATTTAGTTGATAGTTGATGATACTATATATTTATGTTAAACTGTAGTTAACATCGTCGAAAAATAACTCATACTCCTCGAGAAGGAAAGGAAAAGCTAAAGTCGTCGACAAATAACTCAAAGTTCTCGGTTTATATTTCTATAATTCGAACCACTTCAATTGTTGCATATATCTTCTATTTTTAACGGTAAGATTATAAGGTGAGTTGAAGTTGATAAATCGAGTTGAATTGATACGATTTGATTATTTATTTAAGATAGAGGACTAAATTGAATAGATTTGGAAATACCGTATCTTGATGCAAATGTAAAATTTACTTCAAATTGGGATGAAATATGTTTTATATGATTGGTTGATGAAATGAAAATGTTAAATTGTGAAATTGAGTTAAATTCAGAATTGATGAATTGTTACCCTATTAACTATTTTGGTAGAATTGGATATAGTTGGCATGCTATAGTATAGATCAAGTATAGGTTAATTTGACTATGAGTTAGTGCTAGGAACATTTTTACTTTAGTTATATCGAGGAGTGCAAGGCAGAAATTATTTACTTTGGATTTGTCCGACTAGGCATTGGTTGAAAAATTGGTGTGATTGGTTGGATCTGTGTATCGGTTCGAGTCTGAGTCAAATTAATAGGGAATTAACATGTGAAATGGATAATGATATACGAAATGATCATTGTTGTGATAAATTACGTACACCAGATTTATAAATCTGAAAGATTTGGATAAAAATGAAATAAAATGACTAAATTGATTCGGGATATGTGGTATTAATGTGTTTTACTTAGACACTAGTTATATGAACATGTATGAAACAATTATAAATGGTATATTGATATGTTTTGACATGAGGATTTAATACTTGTATTGAATGATTTGAAATTTGAACGAATCTTTCCATTCAATTCGGAATGTGGCATGTCAATATAATGTTTCTTAAGTTAGTTACTAGAACGTATTAAGATTGTATTATATGGTATAAATGATGAATTTATCATGATATTTGGCATTGATATAAATGACATATATTAATTTATGCTACATTATGATATTTGAATTATAAAAATACCATAGAGTTAATTACTTAGCATACGGTTTTATTTTCCATGCGTAGGTCAGGTTAAATACGAGTTCGAAAGCATAGGCTCGAGCATCTAAATAGAAACCTAGACTCAACTAAGTTGGTGAAATCATTTCTTTAACTAAATGGCATGTACCTAGTGAAGTCCTTTGTATTAGCTATGTTTGGAAGTTGATTAATGTTTATACTTAAGTGTTTGCAAGATTAGTATTGAAATATGATATAATATGTGATGCATAGTTAAAGATGGCATGTTTGATTTTGATTAGAATGCATATGAGGCACATGAATTGTTACAGAACTATCTATAGTTGAATAAGGTTTAATATGCATTTTGATAAAGAATGACTTAGTTAAATGAATGATTGAATGCTGAAGTTGGTGTTATGGATGAATGTGGTTATTTGTTTATGTTTTAGTATGTTTAATGTAGGTAAAGAAAGACTATTTAGGTACAAATGATAGAAGGATGTGAGTGGGTTAGCAAAAAGTACCAATTGGTACATTTTGGTTAAAACGTCGCGATGTCGTTGATGAATGACCTATAGAGTCATGGTATAACGAGAGATCTGTCATCTCGACGAGGTCATTATAGGAAGTGATGTTGCAATGTTGAGTGGCTTCACGTCGTGACATGACAAACTATTTGTCGTCTTTACAACGTGGAAAGGAAGACATCACTACGTCGATCCTACATTTTGAATTCTTTACAATTAGGTCCTATTTCTATCTCAGGTTAGCTTTAGAGCTTATGTACGCTTGTGTAAGACCCGAAATTGACCTTATTTGTAACACTCCATACCCATCCTGGACGCCAAGCCAAATATCGAGATGCCACACCACTGTCTCACTGCTTGTTCATCTAGAACAAAATGTTATTTCTCATGCTTCTTTTTTTTATTATTAATAATAACAGAGCATTATCATGAATTATAAACCATACATTCATTTTTTGTTGATAAACTATGCCAAGAACTCATAAATTAGCATAAAATAGGTATTAATCATGCATTAGGACCACTTATCAAATTTTCCCAAAAATGTTACATAAGTATCAAAATCGCCTCTATGGTATCTATATTTCCTTTAAGTGGTATCAGTACCACTTGGAAAATCGATACCAAACTAGCATTCTAGTTATCGCCAAATTTCAAAACATTAGAAAATATCAGTACCTTTCACAAGGTATCAATAATTAGACCCCGAGTATTGATACTCGGGCAAGGTATCGATACCAAATTGGTATTTTGACTCCCTGCACTATCAAAAATACAGAGGTATCGTTTTAAGAGCCCTAATATCGATACCTCTACTTCAGGTTACAAAAATTCATCATATAAAAGCATTAAATCATTCAAACTTAATCCCTAAACATCACGCTTCATTCCTCTAGTCATATAAGCATCAAAATGTCTAAAACAATAGTCCAAATACCATATCCAAGTCCATATGCTTCCAAACATACATAATATGCAAATAATCCCAAATACATCTTAACAATATGATACAAAAGTCTACCATATTGCCTTTTTATTCCCTAGAACTAGAATAAGCAAAACACCTACTATAATGAAAAAATAATAACTTGGATCAATCCCTCGACGACCACACCGCTCACACTGGGAACACAACTACTCTACAAAGGATAAAATGGAGTGGATGAGCTTAACAAGCTAAGTGAGTGCCTAGAACAACCGCTATGAAAACAAGTCATCATGCATCAACCAAAAAACATACAGTGTATTTCCAAAACGCCATTACCTAAGTGCCATAATTCACATATTTAGTCATATTCTATGCATTCTTTTACATATTATTCATATGAATCTTTAGACATATATATAGTCTGACACATATCAATCACATATAAGCACATATAATTACATACAATCACATTTAGTCATAGTTTATGATAATATGACACTTGAGAATATGACATGTAAAGTGGACTCTATCACCACTCATTGGATACACGGATCTCCAACACACTACACATAGACTCGTAAAATCAACATATCCCATAAGCGAAGCATATAGCTGACACTCTCCAACACACCACACATACATATCCTAGTGAATGGAGCTTGACTCACATTCCCTTATCTCTCCAAAACTATCCCTGGGCCTCAGCGCCACATATACCACAACACATATAAGTGAGCTCACAATCTTATGGCATGCCAACTATATCCAACGGTCTCATTAAGTCACAAGGCCAAAATATCCATAATGTCATCAAATGTTGCTTACCGATTATCCGCACATTTTCACCGCATAATCATATCATTGGCACATTATACATATTGTCACATGGCATGAATAACATACCCTCATATTTATCTTCACAACAATCATTACAGCATGTTCATATTTCATCACATCATAATTCTCTTTATCACAATTTACAAATATATTACCACATATTTGCATAGGTAAAAGAACATTTACACTTAGAATTTAGAGTAGGGGTTTAGGCTACCTCTAAATTCCCAAACACAACTAATAATCTACAAGCATTGATTCTAAAATACTCACCGAAATATTCGCTTTCGTTGAAAAACCAAAAGCTTAGACAAGCTTCTCTTTGCCTTCATCTTTACTCGTTGAAGGTCCTATCGACTCTGACACTTCAACAAGACAAGCCACGCATATATTCAGTCAACAATCAGTCAATAACTCACCTCAAACAACCATTAACACAAGCCTAAGTTACGTTCTTTTCTAACCAAAACATTTATCATGAAAAACTTAAAATTTGAATAACTCAGTCTATGCTTAATCTTTTCACATGAAACGAATTCTATTCATCTACATATTTATCAATGAATAATTCCCAACGTTTAAACTACACAAAACTACAGGTTTTAAGGTATCAAATTTTTTTTGACAAGTTTTGGCCATTATAATGAAACTTAATTAAAACATGAGAAATCCTTGACGAAACTTTAAAGTTACTTTAGAAAGATTCTAATTAGGTTAAAAATAATTGAAAAACATTTTAAAACCAAGTTTTTATCCACAAAATTGAAATTCACCATTAAAAACCCGTTTTTCGGCTTTTATTTAAAACATGCATTTTAATGGCTAAAAATTTAGTTTAAAGAACTAAATAACATTTAAAACTAATAGGAAGACGATTGATTACCTTTTTACGGAAGAAAAACAGAGTTTTTGATACAAATCTGAGAAACCTACACTTAAGGAAGATGATGAAATTGGTGAGATTTTTGGGTGTTTTCTTGGAATATTTTAAAGATAAATGGCTTTAGAATTGAAAGAGATTGAAAAAGAGAAGATTTAGCAACCAAAATCAATGAAGAGGACTTGAGAGAGCAAAAATGGCACAAGCAAAAAGAGAGCAAGGCTTTTTCGTGAAACAAGCTGGGAAGGGGTTTTAGGTTGGTTTTAAAATTCTGAGCAATTTGCTTCATAAAAACTCTTAGTTTTAACCTTGTTAAAATTCAGTCCTTTTTCCAAAATTAAAGATATCAAACTCATTTTCAGAAATTGACTTAACTTTATGAAAACCATTGTTGAAAACATTACCGAGTACCAGCCTTATGAAATTCTGAGTTCATATAGGTTAAAATTCCTAAAATACCCTCAAAACTCCTAGGTCCTATTTTGGGGTGTGACAACTCTTTTCGACTAAAAATAATTTCGTCCTTAAAATTTACCTGAGCTAAAAAAATAGGGATACTGACGTCTTATCGCTTTCTCGGTTTCCCAAGCAGCCTCTTCCAATTTGTGGTTGCGCCATAAAATCTTAACCAATGGAACTCTCTTGTTTGACAACACTTTCACTTCATGGTCTAAAATCTCTATTGGTTCCTCCTCATAAGTAAGCTCAGGTTGAACCTTGATCTCTTCAACTGACATAACATGCAATGGATCTGAATGATATTTCTGAAGCATAGACATATGGAAAACATCATGAATTTGATGAGGTTCTCATGGCTACTTGAGTCGATAAGCTACCGGTCCAATACTCTCAACAACTTCATAAGGTCCAACATACCTTGGACTTAATTTACTCTTTCTTCAAAATGTTAATACAATTTTTCATGGGGAAACCAACAAGAACACCTTATCGCCAACTTGAAACTTGAGATCTTGACGCTTTAAATCTGCATAAGATTTCTACCTATTTGTTGCTACTTTCAACCTTTCACATATCATTTTTTTCTTTCTCTTCGGTCTCACAAACTAATTCTGGTCCAACAACATGCTTTTTATCCAACTCCGTCCAACACAAAGGAGTTCTACGCCTCCTGCCATATAATGCTTCAAACAGTGCCATACGAATACTTGCTTGAAAACTGTTATTGTAAGCAAACTCTGTTAAGGGCAGATATCACTCCCAACTACCACTGAACTCAATTACATAGCTTCGTAACATTTCCTCTAACTCTTGAATTACCCTCTCCAATTGACCATCAGTTTGGGGATGATAAGGCGTACTGAAAGTAAGCTTTGATCCCAAAGCCTCTTGCAAACTCTTCCAAAACCTTGAAGTAAACCTCGGGTTCCTATCAGAAATAATCGAAAACAGAACCCCATGACGACGAACAATCTAAGTAATATACAACTCTGCCAACTTCTGCAACAAATAATTGGTACGTACTACTTAGAAATACGCACTCTTCAAAAATCAATCTACTATAACCCAAACCGAATCCTTCTTTGATGGCGTCTACGGAAAATTGGAAACAAAATCCATAGTAATCCTTTCCCAGTTCCATTCAAGAATCACAATTGGTTGTATCAAATCTGAAGGAAACTGATGTTTAGCTTTCACCTTTTGATAAAATAAGCATCAAACCACAAAATCTGTAATTTCATGCTTCAACCGAGGCCACCAATAAATTACACGAAGATCATGATACATCTTCCACCTACTGGGATGCATAAACAAAGGCTACTATGTGACAACCCGAATTAGGGCCTAATCGGAATAGTGGTTTCGTGACCACAAATCCGAGATAGAAATAATTGTTTTATAATTATTTTGGGGTTTATGATATGATTGCATGATTGTGTGAAAATTTCGTGATGAAATTCTATGCCTAAAGTGCTTAAATTGAAAGTAGGGACTAAATCGAATAAGTTGCAAAATTTGCATCCCGAAGTTTTAGTATGAAATTGTTTTGGAATATTAATTAGGAGGTCTTAAATAGCAATTTGACCAATTTTAAGTTCATGGACAAAATTAGGACATGGAAGGAATTTTGAAAGTTTAGTAAGGAGGGCATTTTGGTCATTTGGATATTAAATGAAATAAAATGGGAAAAATAACACAAAATTGATCATCATCCTCCTTAGTTGCTGCCGAATTCTCCTCTCTCCATAGCTAGGGTTTCTTCAATTTTCAAGCTCCATAATCAAGAAAGACGCGAATTGATCTCGAGCAGGGGAAGGAAAAAGTTTTGGACTAAATTGCAAAATTTCCACATTTTGCACCAAGGTAAGTTTGTATGTAAATATTACAATAATTTCATGTACATTCTTATATTTCAGCCTATTATATAAATATACTAGCTGATGTTAAAATATAAATTGACTATTAGAAGAATGGAAATAAATATAGAGAGAGATCCGGTTGAACATTAGGGAGATCGAATGAAATAGAGGGCGTAGCTAGGTCACATGTATGATGCTGAGTGCACATCATGTGTACAAGAAAGCTACGAGACACCCTGTAGTAGCTAGGTCACATGTGTGATACGAGATGTATCCCATGTAGACAAGAGAGCTACGTGAAAGATAAATGTAGCTAGGTCGCATGCGTGATTCCAAGTGAAGGACACCATGTAGACAAGAGAGCTACGTGAAAGATAAATGTAGCTAGGTCGCATGCGTGATTCCAAGTGAAGGACACCATGTAGACAAGAGAGCTACGAGACAAATCGGCTAGGTCGCATGAGTGGTACTAAGTGTTCACCATGTGTACAAGAGAGCCGAACTAAATGAAGTATGATGGTGGGGATGTGTGCTGAAACCATTAAATATCGAGGATTGATCCGAATTGTTCAACGGGATGGTTTTGTGGTGATATTGTGGTTTGGACCTACACTTATGGTGAATGAAATGTGGTGAAAATGATTTGTGGTATATACATATATAAGATAAAATGAGGTTAGCATAAAGAATGTGTGAAAGAGTGAAATTAGCATTAAAACTGTTTTTAGATGGTAGCAGTGACGTGATTTTGAAAAATCACCAAAAATAGGAGGAATATAATTAGAGGTTGAATGAGATGTGAAATTAAAGTTTAATGAGTCTACTTTCATATAAAAGAAACAGAGCAAGCAAAGGAATTCTATATTTTGAGATATTTACAATTGTATGTGACTTGCTCAGGATGAATACGTGATCCCTGTTCCAACTTTGAAAAATCATTAAAAATTGTACAAAGCAAATTAAGAAATATAGTTTACATGCCTAAATTCCTTATTGAGACTAGTTTTAAATGAAATAGACTTCAGGGTTGTTTGAATTGTGTACTGAGAGAAATTCAATTTGTAGTGAACAGAGGTCAGATCAGTCTAGCTGTGTAACAGGGGAAACTTTAACTAATAAACTGTACTAATCGACTGAACCAAAAATTATAGAAAACAATTAGCAAAAAGCTTTATGAGTCTAGATTCAGGGAAATTTTACGGATTTGAATTTCGAGTTTTGTAACTCGAGTTATGATTTATTTAGTGAATATGACGCAGCAGAGACAGCTTAATCAAGGTGGAATGAATAGTGAAGTTAAAGTAGATATACTTGAATTGTTGTGTAAACATGTTAGATTTTTTTTTAATTAGTATTTACATACTTACTTACTAAGCTATAAGCTTGCTTTGTTTCTCTCTTTTGTCTTATAGTGTTCTTGGCTTGCTCGGGAGTTAAGGATCGTGAAGATCTATCCGCACTATCATACTTTAGGGTATTTGAACTAAACGTTTTGAATTATGGCATGTATAGTAGGCTTAATTATTTTGTTACGTGTCATATTTGTCTAGGTTTAAAATATTAGTTACAGATTGCTCGACCAGCTAATTTGTTCAAGCCATTAAAGTTGGCTAATATTGTTCAAGACATATATTATACGATGCACTATCAAATTGGATGACATATTTATATTTGGTTACGTTTAATGGTATGTATTATGTTCGGTAATACCTTGTATCTGTTCCTGACGTAGCGGGTAAGGGTGTTACATTTAGTGGTATCGAGCTATGGTTTAGTCGGTTCTCGGACTAATAAAGTGTGTGTAAAAGTCTAGCTATACATGCCATAAAAATATTGTGATAGTGTGGTGACTCTGATTATTCTAAAGCGTGTTTTGTTTTAATATAGTAATGGATCCTGAAGGAACTGCGGTGATGATCTTTGCTAGTAATGCGCCGGCTCCGCACAAGGGACCGCGCTTGTGGAAAATAGACTGAGACATTGAGACAAGGAGATGAGGCTCGGGATGCCTTTCTCCAAATGATGAACAATTGGTATCTTGAATTTATTCGAGCAAATCCAAATGCTCAACCTCCTCCACCCCTCCTATACCTCGGACGATTCTGTGAGCGCTCAAGGTATAGATTTGGTAAGAATGAACAAGCCTCCGGTTGATAAGATTCGAAAACAAGGGTAGAAGAGTTTAGAGCAAAGGTCGATGATGATCCCGAGAAAGCGGAATTCGGCTTGAAAATTCTACCCGTGTATTTGATGAGCTCTCATGTACACCGAGGAATGCTTAAAGTGTCTTGTATCACTTTTGAGAGATTCACTTACTACTGGTGGAAGACTTTGGTTGCATGGTGCCAAAAGAAAAAGTTACTTGGGATTTCTTCCGGAAGAATTTAGAAAGAAATACATAAGTCAGCGATTTATTGATCAAAACGGAAGGAGTTCCTTGAATTGAAGCAGGGAAAATGTCAGTAGCAGTATGAGCGAATTTGTAAGACTCAGCAAGTATGCCCGAGGAATGTGTGTCCACCGAGGCCATTATGTGTAGAAGATTTGAAGATGGGCTGAATGAGGACATTAAAGTGCTTGTAGGAATTTTGGAGTTGAAAGAATTTGTAGTATTGGTTGATCGAGCTCTTAAAGCCGAAGAATTGAACAAAGAAAGAAGAAAAGCTGCTATTGAGGCCCGAGATGTCAGAAAAAGACAGATAAGCAAGCCATTTCAATCTCAACCAAAGAGGTCCAAAGAGACAAACCCTCGAATGACAGTTTCAATTGGGGATTCACACAGAGATCGTGGTAGAACATATTCGGGGTCTAAAGCTCAAGCTACTTCGGTGGCAAGTGTGGGTAATGTGCGACCTAGAAAGCCCGAGTGTCGACAATGTGGCGAGCAACATTATGGTGAGTGTTGGGGGACCGAAAGCGAGCTTGTTTCAGTCTTGTTCTCATGAGCATTTTATTAGAGATTGTCCGGAGAAAGTTAAAGAAGAAAGATTTGAGTGCTAGATGAATACCACCGCTAGTAGAGGTAGACCACCGAGAAATCTGGAGGTGGGACTAGTAGTAAAACGGTGATGAAAGATTTAACGGCAAGATCGAAGCTAGAGCACTGCTAGAGCTTATGCTATACGTGCGAGAAGATGCATCATCTCCGATGTTATTCTTGGTACATTTCTCTCTATGATACTATTGTTATTGCATTGATTGATCCGGGTCCACTCATTCCTATATTTGCATGAATTTAGTATCCAATAAAAAGTTGCTGTTGAATTTCTTGAGTTTACGATTAAAGTGTCGAACCCTTAGGCCAATATGTGCTAGTTGACAAGGTTTGCAAGAATTGCCCATTAATGATTCAAGGTCACTGTTTTCCGGCCAACTTGATGCTGTTACCATTTGGTGAGTTTGACGTTATCTTGGGAATGGACTGGTTAACATTGTATGATGCTAAGGTAGATTGCAAACAAAAGACACTAGAGTTGAAATGTGAAAATGGAGAAATTCTGTGGGTTGAAACAGATGAATCAAATAAATTGCCTATGGTGATTTCGCACATGTCGCATAGAAATACATGAGAAAAGGGTGTGAAGCTTATCCGCTTATGTAATGAATATCGAGTTGCCTCAATGAAATTTGAATCGATCGATAGTCTGTGAGTTTCGGATGTATTTCCGAGGAATTGCACAGGTTGCCTCCGAACCGAGAGATAGATTTTGCCATTGATTTGTTGCCGCATCTTGCACCGATCTCGATTGCTCCATATAGAATGGCTCCGAATGAATTAAAAGAATTGAAGGCTCAGTTGTAGGAGTTAACAGACAAGGGATTTGTGAGACCGAGTTTCTCTCCCTGGGGTGCTCCTGTATTATTCGTAAAGAAGAAGGATGGTTCAATGAGACTTTGCATTGATTACCGTCAGCTTAATAAGGTGACTATAAAGAACAAGTACCGTTGTTCGAGGATTGATGATTTATTCGATCGGTTAAAGGGGCCACAGTGTTTTCAAAGATTGATTTGAGGTCCGTTACTACCGGTGAGAGTTAAGGAGTCGAGATGTCGAAAACCGCCTTTAGGACAAGGTATGGACATTATGAGTTTCTTGTGATGCCTTTCGGCTTAACAAATGCTCCAGCTATATTTATGGACTTAATGAATCGGATCTTCCGACCATATTTGGATAAGTTTGTAGTAGTGTTTATAGATGACATTTTAATTTATTCTCGAGATGAGTCTGAACATGCCGAACACTTGAGAACTATATTGCAGATCTTGAGAGAAAAGAAACTGCTTGCCAAGTTTAGTAAAAGTGAGTTACGGCTTCGTGAAGTCGGATTTTGGGGCATATAGTCTCGGGTGATGGTATTCGGTGGATCCAAGCAAGATTTCTGCGATCGTTGATTGGAAACCGCCAAGAATGTATCCGAGGTTAGAAGCTTTTAGGCTTAGCCGGGTATTATAGACGTTTTGTTGAAGGATTTTCGATGATTGCCTCTCCTATGACTAAGTTGTTGCAAAAGAATGTTAAGTTTGAATGGATGATAAATGTCAACAAAGTTTTGAAAAATTGAAAGCACGATTGGTGAAGCACCAATTTTAGTACAACCGAGTCGGAAAGGAGTTCAGTAATTTATAGTGATGCATCATTGATGGCCTTGGATGTGTGTTGATGCAAGAGGGTAAAGTGGTAGCTTATGCTTGAGGCAGTTAAAACCGCATGAGAAGAACTATCCTACACATGATTTGGGCTGGCATTGTTGTTTTTGCCTTGAAGATTTGGCGACATTATTTGTACGGTGAAAAATGCGAATTTTACTTGATCACAAAAGTTTGAAGTACTTGATGAATCAAAAGGATCCGAATCTGACAATGAAGATGGCTTGAATTATTAAAGGATTATGATTTAGTGATTGATTATCATCCGGGAAAAGCAAATGTAATTCTTGGCGCCTTGAGCGAAAATTTCTTTTTACTTTGAGAGCCATGAACACGGGGTTAGCATTGTCGATGATGGGTCAATCTTAGCAGAGATGAGAGCTAAACCGTTATTTCTCCGATTGATTTGTGATGCTCAAAAGAATGATAGTGAGTTGCGGATCATGAGAACTCAATGCGAATCGAGTTCGACTTCAGATTTTCGAGTTGGACCGGATGACTGTTTGATGTTTCGAGACAGGATATGTGTCTTGAAAAGCGATAAATTGATTCGAAAATATTACATGAGGCGCACAATGGTCATTTATCAGTTCATCTGGTAGCACAAAATGTATAATGATTTAAAGAAGCAGTATTGGTGGCGGTATGAAAAGGACATTTCGAATTTGTAACCAAGTGTTTGATCATCAACAAGTAAAAGTGAACATCAAGTGCCTTGAGATTACTTCAACCGTAATGGTGCACGAGTGGAAATGGGACAAGATTACCATGGATTTTGTAACCGGTTTGCCTTTAACTCCTAAAAAGAAGGATCTTTGTTTGGGTAGTGGTTGATAGATTAACAAAGTCAGCCCACTTTATACCAAGACGCACTGATTACTCACTTGATAAATTAGCGAATTATATATTCTTTGAAATTGTGAAGTTGCACGAGTGCCTATGTCTATAATATCGATAGAGATCCAAGATTTACCTTGAGATTTTGGAAAAAGTTACAAGAAGCTTTGGGTACAAAATTGAACTTTAGTACCGCATTTCATCCACAAACAGATGGTCAAGCGGAAAGAGTAATCCGGTACTCGAAGATATGCTTAGATCTTGTGTTTTAGAATTTGGAGGTAGTTGGGAGAAATATCTATCTTTGATTGAGTTTGCCTACAATAACAGTTATCAATCAAGTATACAAATGGCACCGTCTGAAGCCTTGTATGGTCGTAAGTGTCGAACTCCTTTATATTGGACCGAGCTTAGTGAGAAGCAGATTCATGGAGTTGATCTAGTTAAAGAAACCAAGAGAAAATAAAAGTAATTCGGGATTGCTTGAAAGTCGCTTCAGATCGACAAAAGTCATATCTGATTTAAAAGAAAAGAGATTGAATTTCGGTGGGTGATAAAGTGTTCTTGAAGGTGTCACCATGGAAAAAGATTCGAGATTTAGTCGAAAAGGCAAGTTGAGTCCGCGTTTTATTGGGCGTCTGAGATTCTTGAGAGAATTGGACCGATGGCATATCGGTTGGCCTTACCGGCAGAGTTAGAAAGAATTCATAACGTGTTTCATGTATCAATGTTGCGACGTTATCGTTCGATCCTTCACATGTGATTTCCCAATGAAATTGAGATTCGATCGGATATGACCTATGAGGAGAAACCAATAAAGATTTTGGCTCGAGAGGTTAAGCAGTTAAGAAATAAAAGTATAGCTTTAGTGAAAGTATTGTGGCACAGACATGGGATAGAAGAGGCTACGTGGGAACCGAGGAAGCTATGAGGAAACAGTACCCAAACCTCTTTCGGTAAGATTTTGGGGACGAAAATCTCAAAAGGGGGAGAATTGTGACAACCCGAATTAGGGCCTAATCGGAATAGTGGTTTCGTGACCACAAATCCGAGATAGAAATAATTGTTTTATAATTATTTTGGGGTTTATGATATGATTGCATGATTGTGTGAAAATTTCGTGATGAAATTCTATGCCTAAAGTGCTTAAATTGAAAGTAGGGACTAAATCGAATAAGTTGCAAAATTTGCATCCCGAAGTTTTAGTATGAAATTGTTTTGGAATATTAATTAGGAGGTCTTAAATAGCAATTTGACCAATTTTAAGTTCATGGACAAAATTAGGACATGGAAGGAATTTTGAAAGTTTAGTAAGGAGGGCATTTTGGTCATTTGGATATTAAATGAAATAAAATGGGAAAAATAACACAAAATTGATCATCATCCTCCTTAGTTGCTGCCGAATTCTCCCTCTCTCCATAGCTAGGGTTTCTTCAATTTTCAAGCTCCATAATCAAGAAAGGCGGAATTGATCTCGAGCAGGGGAAGGAAAAGTTTTGGACTAAATTGCAAAATTTCCACATTTTGCACCAAGGTAAGTTTGTATGTAAATATTACAATAATTTCATGTACATTCTTATATTTCAGCCTATTATATAAATATACTAGCTGATGTTAAAATATAAATTGACTATTGGAAGAATGGAAATAAATATAGAGAGAGATCCGGTTGAACATTCGGGAGATCGAATGAAATAGAGGGCGTAGCTAGGTCACATGTATGATGCTGAGTGCACATCATGTGTACAAGAAAGCTACGAGACACCTCAGTAGTAGCTAGGTCACATGTGTGATACGAGATGTATCCCATGTAGACAAGAGAGCTACGTGAAAGATAAATGTAGCTAGGTCGCATGCGTGATTCCAAGTGAAGGACACCATGTAGACAAGAGAGCTACGTGAAAGATAAATGTAGCTAGGTCGCATGCGTGATTCCAAGTGAAGGACACCATGTAGACAAGAGAGCTACGAGATGAGTGGTACTAAGTGTTCACCATGTGTACAAGAGAGCCGAACTAAATGAAGTATGATGGTGGGGATGTGTGCTGAAACCATTAAATATCGAGGATTGATCCGAATTGTTCAACGGGATGGTTTTGTGGTGATATTGTGGTTTGGACCTACACTTATGGTGAATGAAATGTGGTGAAAATGATTTGTGGTATATACATATATAAGATAAAATGAGGTTAGCATAAAGAATGTGTGAAAGAGTGAAATTAGCATTAAAACTGTTTTTAGATGGTAGCAGTGACGTGATTTTGAAAAATCACCAAAAATAGGAGGAATATAATTAGAGGTTGAATGAGATGTGAAATTAAAGTTTAATGAGTCTACTTTCATATAAAAGAAACAGAGCAAGCAAAGGAATTCTATATTTTGAGATATTTACAATTGTATGTGACTTGCTCAGGATGAATACGTGATCCCCTGTTCCAACTTTGAAAAATCATTAAAAATTGTACAAAGCAAATTAAGAAATATAGTTTACATGCCTAAATTCCTTATTGAGACTAGTTTTAAATGAAACAGACTTCAGGGTTGTTTGAATTGTGTACTGAGAGAAATTCAATTTGTAGTGAACAGAGGTCAGATCAGTCTAGCTGTGTAACAGGGAAACTTTAACTAATAAACTGTACTAATCGACTGAACCAAAATTATAGAAAAAAATTAGCAAAAAGCTTTATGAGTCTAGATTCAGGAAATTTTACGGATTTGAATTTCGAGTTTTGTAACTCGAGTTATGATTTATTTAGTGAATATGACGCAGCAGAGACAGCTTAATCAAGGTGGAATGAATAGTGAAGTTAAAGTAGATATACTTGAATTGTTGTGTAAACATGTTAGATTTTTTTAATTAGTATTTACATACTTACTTACTAAGCTATAAGCTTACTTTGTTTCTCTCTTTTGTCTTATAGTGTTCTTGACTTGCTCGGGAGTTAAGGATCGTGAAGATCTATCCGCACTATCATACTTTAGGGTATTTGAACTAAACGTTTTGAATTATGGCATGTATAGTAGGCTTAATTATTTTGTTACGTGTCATATTTGTCTAGGTTTAAAATATTAGTTACAGTACTTGACCAGCTAATTTGTTCAAGCCATTAAAGTTGGCTAATATTGTTCAAGACATATATTATACGATGCACTATCAAATTGGATGACATATTTATATTTCGGTTACGTTTAATGGTATGTATTATGTTCTGGTAATACCTTGTATCCTGTTCCGGCGACGGTAACGGGTAAGGGGTGTTACATACTATGTGCCCTAGTAAGGATCGCTTGCCTGAAATCCACATCGTGTGGCACACACAATCTACCTCGGAAATTCAAGATGCCATCATCATCTACATAGAAATCCCCCTTAATTCCTTGCTTAACTTGTCGAATCCTCTTTAGCAAATCCCCATCTAACGGTTGTTTTTCCTTAATCAATTGTGAAAAAGTCGGCCTCACTTGAAGTTCAGCACACATACCACTATTATTAGCTAAACTCGAGGGCATAAACATAGCTCTCAACTTTGTCATTGATTTCCTACTCAAAAAATTAGCAATAACATTTGCCTTGCCAGGTTGATACTTAATCATAGAATCATAGTCCTTTAAAAGCTCAATCTAATTCCTTTGCCTCAAATTCAACTCCTTTTGGGAGAGGAGGTACTTAAGGCTCTTATGATCAATGTAAATCACACAGTTCTCTCCATAAAGATAATGATGCCTAATCTTAAGCGCAAACACTACACCAGCTAACTCCAAATCATGAGTAGGATAGATCTGTTCATGTGTCTTTAACTGCTTTGAAGAATAAGCTACAACTTTAACCTATTGCATCAACATACAATCGAGCCCTGTATACGAAGCATCAGTATAAACCACAAAATCTCTTCCAGGTTCTGGTTGAATCAACACAGGTTCCTTCATCAACACTGCTTTAAGTTGATCAAAACTCTTCTGCCTTTCATCCATCCATTCAATACCACACTCTTTTGAAGTAGTTTTGTTAAGGGTGCAACAATTAGAGAAAACCCTTCAACGAATCTATGATAGTAACCAACTGAACCTAAGAAACTCCAAACTTTAGTAACACTCCTAGGCGACTTCCATTCTAAAATCGCCTCAATCTTCTTTGGATCCATACGGATCCCTTTCAATGAAGCCATAGAACCTAAGAATGCCACTTCCTTAAGCCAAAATTCACATTTACTCAACTTCACAGAGAACTGCTTATCCCGAAGAATTTGCAGAACAACCCTTAAGTGCTCGTCGTGATCCTCCTCAAAACGAGAATGCACCAAGATTTCATCTATGAAGAGAACCACAAACTGATCCAAGTATGAGTGGAATACTCGGTTCATAAAATCCATGAATGCAGCAAGGGCATTAGTTAATCCAAACGGCATCACCAAAAACTCATAATGCCCATACCAAGTCCTAAAATTAGTTTTTAACACATCCGACTCATCACCTTGAGTTGGAAATACCCAAATCTTAAATCAATTTTCAAGAACACTGTTACACCTCGAAATTGATCAAACAAGTCATCAATCTGAGGCAAAGGATACTTATTCTTAATAGTCAACTTGTTCAACTGCCTATAATCAATACACATCCTTCTTCTTCAAAAATAAAATCGGTGCACCCAACAGAGATACACTTAGTCGAATAAACCCTCTATCCAATAACTCTTGCAACTGAATCTTTAACTCCTTGAGCTCTTTTGGTGCCATGTGATAGGGTGCAATGGACACTGGTGTAGTACCAGGATAAAACTTAATACCAAACTCAACTTCATGATTCGATGGCAAACCAGGCAACTATTCAGAAAATTCATCAGGAAAATCCCTAACAGTACGACTATCCTAAACTCTTAACTCCTTACTAATTGAATTCATCATGTAGGCTAAGTAAACCTTACAACCTTTTCCCATCATCTTTTTAGCCTTTATTATCGAAACCATATTGGACATAAAACCCAATCTTTCACCCACAACAACTATTTCCAAACCATCACTATTCTTTAAAGTAACCTGTTTTGTCTCAAATTCTACCTTAACCTTATGCTCAATCAACTAATCCATTCCCAAAATAACATTAAACCCATAAAACGGCAATTCCATAAGAGCAACAGGGAAAACATGCCCTTGTATCACAAGGAGACATCTACAGTAAAATCTATTCACGACGACACTATCTCCAAATGAACTAATTACAGTCATGCCTAAATCAATTATCTTTACAGGAATCCCTTGCTGACTAGCTAATTCACTCAAAATGCATGAATGTGTAGAACCAGAATCAACTAAAGAAAACAATGGGATAGATTGAAAAGTGAAAGTACTTGTAATAACATCGGTTGGATCTTAATCCTCAGGTTCCCCAACAGCATAAACTCAGGTTGGACCTCTAGACTCAACTTGTAAAGCTACTGTATGAGCAATAATCGGCTTCCCAACCGGTCTCCTATTACCTTTCCCATGACCATGACCCCTAGCAGGTGCAGTAGCAGGTGTCGAACTCTGAGTCTGTGATACCTCTATTCTATTCAGACAATCCCTAAGAAAATGTTCTTTTGAACCATGCTTATAACATCCACTTGTTAACTTACGACACTCTCTAGGATTCCTACCATCACAATGAGCACAAAATAGCCATTCAAAACCACCAGTGCTAGTTACAACATTACTCTATTGTTTAGACTGACTTGGTTGGGACCCATGTCTCGCACCCCTACCAGAGTTGTAATTATCACGCCCCCTATTTGGCAGATATTCAGAAGCACCATAATAAGCCCTCTTACCAGTCTCAGCCACTACAAAATGACCTAGCTCAGCCAAAGTCTCCTCCACTACCTTGGCTTTTTCCACGAGCTCATCAAACAACTTTGTACTCTGGGCCACTAGATAAACCTGAATCTCAGATTGAGCCCAAAATAGAACCTCTTACAATGATCATTCTCAGTCAAAACGATCTTAAGAGTGTACTGACTAAGGCGCACAAACTTTACCTCATAGTCAGCACAGAAAAGCTACCTTCCACAAGATCCAAAAATTCTCGCTTACGAGCTTCCATATACTGCTCGCCCATAAAATTCCTCCTAAACACATCTAAGAAATAATCCCAAGTTAAACGATTAGTAGTTGTACCTCTCTTAACAGTATTCCACAAAAGATGCATCTCCCCATCAAGTAGGGACATAGTACAACCTAACTTCTCCTCGTGAAAATAAGACATCCTATTCGAGGATCCTTTCCACTAATTCCAACTAGTACTCAGCTATGGTTGGATCAGTCCCTTTAACTCTGAAAAACTCTTTACCACCCAAAGTCCGAAGATGTTCAAGTGGCAAGCCCCGACTCACATGTACAAGTTTGACAGGTGTAGGAGCAGAGTTAGCACCAACAATTCGCTGAAACGCTCCAATTATCGCTTCCATCAAAAGTCCTACGTTCTCATCAGGTATGTTCACTATACGTAGAGGCCTAAGAGGTGCGAAGGATGTACCATTCTTTGAGCACTAGCTCTCACATTGACACATCTAGGAGCCCTATCTAGTAATTTACCATACATAATACATAAAACAAACGGTGTGAGTGGCAGGGAAATGATCCAAGTCTTGTTCCTACAAGCAAACAACAGAATTAAAGGTAACATGTTCCCTTTCCTACCCTGCCATACATTACAATCGAGAGATATCACATCCATTTCAAGTAGCTAAAATAATTTAATCTTTTGGGTCTCACAACCTCATTACACACAACATTTTCATAGGTCTAAGTGTTATTGAACTTAAGCTCTAATACCACAAAATGTAACACCTCATACCCAGCCTAGATGCCAAGTCGAATATCGAGATGCCACACCATCGTCTCACTACTTGTTCATCTAGAATGACATGTTATTTCTTATGCATTTTTTTTATTAATAGTAACAGAGCATTATAATGAATTATAAACCATACATTTTATTAATAGTAACAGAGCATTATAATGAATTATAAACCATACATTCACTTTGTGTGGATAAACCATGTGAAGAATTCATAAAACAGCATAACATAAGTATTAATCATGCATTAGGACCACTTATCAAATTTTCCCAAAAATGTTACATAGGTATCAATACCGCCTCTATGGTATCGATATTTCCTTTAAGTGGTATTGATACCATCTGGAAAATCGATATTAAACTAGCATTCTGTTTCTTTCCAAATTTTAAAACATCAGAAAATATCAGTATCTTTCGCAAGGTATCGATAATTAGACCCCGAGTATCGATACTCGAGCCAAGGTATCGATACCAAATTGGTATTCTGACTCCTTGCACTTTCAAAAAGATAGAGGTATCATTTAAAAAGCCCTAATATCAATACCTCTACTTTAGGTTGAACTAAGTCATCATATAAGAGCATTAAATCATTCAAACTTAATCCCTAAACATCACGCTTCATTCACCTAGTCATGTAAGCATCAAAATGTCTAAAACAATAGTCCAAATACCATATCCAAGTCTATATGCTTCCAAGCATACATAATATGCAAATAATCCTAAATACGTCTTAACAATCTGATATAAATGTCTACCACATTGCTTTTTTATTCCCTAGAACAAGAATAAGCAAAACACCTACTATAATGAATAAAGAATGGCTTGGATCAATCCTTCGATGGCCACACCACTCATATCGGGAATGTTGTAACACCCCTTACCTGTATTCAACACTGAAACAAGGTACGAGGCATTGCCGGACTTAAACTCAAACAAACATTCAAAATCGGGACATGAATTTCCACCCAAATTTAAAACTTTTTGAAAATATTCATATCGTCCCTTAAACGAGCCTACGAGTCCCAAAACAAGTATTAGGAGTGGTTCAAGACTAAACCGAGAACTTTAAAAAACTTCCCAACACTTAGAAAATATTTCATCAAAACAAGGGTCACACGCCCGTGTGGGTAGGCCGTCTGGTCACACACGCCCGTGTCTTTAACCCGTGTAACTCTCTGTTTATGATGTTATCAACAAATTGAAGTCACACAGCCAAGTCACACGCCCATGTGCTTAGGCCATGTGGGCAATTTAATTTTCATTGTTTTTCATAAAATAGGTGCAGACTTCACACGCCCTGGACACACGCCCATGTCCCTGGGTCGTGTCCTAACACGGCTAAGACACAAGGCCGTGTCTCTACCTATGTGGCCAATTCGAAGCTAAAATTCAAAATACAAAAGACACAAGGCCAGATTACACACCCGTGGGACAAGCCGTGTTTCACACAAGGCCTAGACACACGCCCGTGTGTCTATCCGTACAGACAAAAATAAGGCTATTTACCAAGCCATTTTGCCACACTTACTTGCACCAACCTACACAACAACAAGCATCACCAATCCAAGTATATTCATACAACCAATTCAGCCACAAACAGGATACCAGTGTATCATTTACATGCAACCATCTATCACATACAAACATCACCTACTTATCAACTCAATCCATGAAAATTCTCATATCCATGAAAACATCATCATATGCATATATATACTTAAGCCAATATTAGCTAATTTCAATGGCCATTTTCAAAATGAATTATCAAATAACATAAGCCAACACTTTTGGCCAAATCAACTATGACACATAACAAAAAGATCAAGTCCCTATACATGCCATAACTCAAAATAATGTAATCATAAGTACCCAAAATAATAATTTGATAGTGTGGATGGAACTCCGACCATCTTCGATCCCCGAGCTGGCTTGGTGACACTATAAGACAAGGGAAAAAGAAAGGGGGTAAGCTTTAAAGCTTAATAAGTTCCTATGCAAATAATAGGCATCATAACATACTTTAACATATAAGTGCATGAAGTAAATTAACATAAATATAATTGAAAACTTTTATAATCAAACGTAGCATAGATGTTATTAAAACCTTAACATCATAACTTAATCAATCATACCACACCGAGGGTTCATCACATATCGAGCTCATTAAGCACGAGTTCTGTGTACATACCTATATCAACTTGTAACGTACCATTGTCTTCCACAACATATCATAATCTTTCATAACTTTAACATGGCCGTTAAGTTACCTGTTGAACCACTTAGAATACTAAATGATACTTGGGAAATCTCACACACATAGTACCATACCAATGCCATATCCTAGATATGGTTTTACATGGGATTTCAATTTGATGCCAATAGCCCAGCTATGGTCTTACACAAAATCTCATATCGATGCCATATTCCAGATATGGTCTTACACGTAGACTCAAATAACCCTAATGTCATGACATTCATATCCTATCTATTCCTAAGGTTCAACTGGGATATTCTCACTTGTCGAAACTTTGTCAAATTTATTCAAAGAGCAATTCAAAGTTCATACAATAATAACACAATTTAAGCTTAAATAATAATGCATTATTTACATATGAACTTACCTCGGTACAAAAAAAGTAGAAAATGATCTAATCGTCAAACACCTTATTCTTTCTTCGATCAAGGTCTGAACTTCGTTTTCCTTGATCTATAATAACAAATTTAACTTATTTAGTATTCACATTACTCAAATCAATCCAAGAATCACATTATGGAAAAATTACCTTTTTGCCCCTAAAGTTTCATATTTTTACAAATTAGTCCTTAGGCTCGTAAAATGAAATGCACTCAATTTCTTTGTTACCCAAGCTTAGCCGAACCATATACATGCTCATATCAGGCCACATTTTTCATCAAATCAGATTTTTACTACCCATTTTCATCTTTTTACAAATAGGTCCTTTTTAAGTATTTTCATGAAAAATCACTTAGTAAAAGTTATTTATTACACATCAAACTTCCATTTTCTACCATTAAACATCAAAACACATGCATATCACACATAGGCAAATTTTTAAATATGAACCCTAATTCAAAATAATGGTAGAAATAGGTAAATCGGGTTACTAGGACTTTAAAAATGTAAAGAACATTAAAAACGGGGCTAGAATGCACTTACTATCAAGCTTGAAAGTTGACAAAACCCTAGATATGGTGAGCTTGAGATTTTAGGCCAAGGTAGGAATTTTGACTTGATTTTCCCTTTTTATTCTTTTATTTACCAAATGACCAAAATGCCTTTTTTTCCAAACTTCAAAATTTTATCTCACCATGTCTATTTTTGTCCACTAACTTAACCAATGGACTAATTACCAACTAAGGACCTCTAATGTAAAATCTCATAGTAATTGGACACCTTTAACATGTAGAACTCAACTTTTGCACTTTTTACGATTTAATCCTTTTGATTAAATTGAGTGCTCAAATGTCAAAATTTTCAAACGAAATTTTCATAGAATGGTTCCATAAAATTGTAGACCATCAAAATATAATAAAAATAGATTTTTCTACATCGGATTCGTGGTCTTAAAATCACTGTTCCGACTAGCCCTAAAATCGGGTTGTTACAAACGCAACTACTCTACAAAGGATAAAATGGAGTGGGTGAGCTTAACAAGCTCAGTGAGTTCCTAGAACAACTGCTACACAAACAAGTCATCATGCATCAACCAAACAACATACAGCGTATTCCCAAAACGTCATTAACTAAGTGCCATAATTCACATATTTAGTCACATTTTGTGCATTCTTTTATACATTATTTATACGAATGTTTAGGCATATATATATATTCCGACACATATCAATCACATATAAAGCACATATAATTACATACAATCACATTTAGTCACAGTGTATGAAAATTTGGCTCTTGAGATTATGAAATGTAAAGTGGACTCTATCACCACTCATCGGATACACAGATCTCCAATACACCACACATAGACTTGTAGAGTCAACATATCCCATAAGCGAAGCATATAGCTAACACTTTCCAACACATCACACATACATATCCTAGTGAATAGAGCTTGGCTCACATTCTCTTATCTCTCCAAAATTGTCCCTTAGCCTCAGGCCCCATATACCACTACACGTATAAGTGAGTACTCACAATCCTATGGCATGCCAACCATATCCAACAGTCTCATTAAAGTTACAAGGCCAAAATATCCATAATGTCATCAAATGTTACTTATCGATTATCCACACATTTTCACTGGATAATCATATCATTAGCATATTATAAATACTGTAACATGGCATGAATAACATACCCTTATATTTACCGTCATAGCAATCATCACAACATGTTCATATTTCATCATATCATAATTCTCATTATCACAATTCACAAACATATTACCACATATTTAACATAGGTAAAATAACACTTACACTTATAATTTAGAATAGTGGTTTAGGCTACCTTTAAATTCCCAAATACACAATGAATCATCTATGAGCAGTGGTTCTAAATCACTCACCGAAATATTCGTTTTTATTGAAAAATCGAAAGCTTAGAAAAGCTTCCCTTTGCCTTTATCTCTACTCGTTAAAGGTTTGATCGACTCTGAAACTTTAACAAGACAAACCATACATATATTTAGTCAACAATCAATCAATAACTCAACTCAAGCACAAACACAAGTCTAAGCTACGTTCTTTCTAACCAAAACCTTTAGCACGAAAAATTTAAAGCTCGAATAACTCAGTCTACGCTTAATCTTTTCGTATGAAATGAATTCCATTCATTTACATGTTTATCTACAACTAATTCCCAACCTTTAAACTACATAAAACTACATGTTTTAAGGTATCAAAATTTTTTGATAAGTTTTGGCCATTACAATAAAAATTCATTAAAACTCGAGGAATCCTTAACAAAATTTCAAAGTTACTTTAGAAAGTTTCTAATTAGGTTAAAACTAATTGAATAACATTTTAAAACTAAGTTTTTATCCACAAACTCAAAATTCACCATTAAAGTCCCATTTGTTGGCTTTTTATTTAAATCAGGTGTTTTAGTGGCTAAAACTTTGATTTAAAGAACTAAATAACATTTAAAACTAATAAGAAGATGATTGATTATCTGTAATGGAAGAAAAATAGAGTTTTCAACACAAATCTAAGAAATCAACACTCAAGGAAGATGATGAAATTGGTGAGATTTTTGGGTTTTTTCTTGGAATATTTTGAGGATAATTGGCTTAAGAATTGACAGAGATCAAAAGGGAGAAGATTTAGCAACCAAAATCGATGAAAAGGACTTGAGAGAGCAAAAACGACACAAGCAAGAAGAGAGCAAAGCTTTTTAATGAAACAAGCTAAAAAAGGGGTTTTTAGGTTGATTTTAAAATTTTGAGTAATTTGCTTCATAAAAATTCTCAATTTTAACCCTGTTACAATTCAATCCTTTTTCCAAAATTAAAGATATTTAATACTCTTTGTTAGAAATTGACTTAACTTTATGAAAACCATTGTTGAAAACATTATTTAATACCAACCTTATGAAATTTCGAGTTCATATAGGCTAAAATTCCTAAAATAGCCTTGAAACTCCTAGGCCCTTTTTTGTTCTGTTACATTATTTCATGTCTAATGTATGTTTAGCTGAATTTTAATTATTGACTACTATTAATTGTTTGTGCTTTAATCGTAGTTGCTCTAACAACAATGTGACATATTGTAACAGCACATTGATATAAAGTATCATAAGGGAGATGGTAGTGTTTGATAGAATAATAGATGTTATCAAAGATCACATGTGAGCACAAACCTTGGGAATTTATTTTTACTAAGACTTTACTAGCTAGAGAAATCCTTGGGAAACATATAAAGAGCATAGAAATTTAAAATATGACTTAACTACTTCATTAAGGCAAGTGAGAGACTATTAGATCTAGTGTCCTAAGTGTAGTCTTTTCGTCAATGTACACTTGTAACTTTTTTCTAGTATATTGGTAAATAAAATAATTCATGAATTACATTAATATACTTTGTATAATTATCCTCATATGATTGTCTCATTGGTTGTCTAATGTTTAAACTAATACGAAGAAGTATTACGTGCTCAGATTGTAATACAAAAACACAACTATATTTGTAGATGAACCTAAACATGTCATTAGTCTAATCAGAAATGAGCAAAATGATTGAAAGTGTAACAACTCATTTTTAGTCAAAACGGAATAGTGGTTTCGGGACCATAAATCTAAGGTCAAAATATTTATTTTATTATTTTATTAAAGTTTACATCATGATAGAATTATTGTGTGAAAGTTTCGTAAATAAATTTTTCTGTTTGAATACTTAATTCGTTAAAAAGGACTAAATCATGTAAAGCGTAAAACTTGTGTTCTATTAGCTAAAAGTGTTAAATAGTTATAGAACTATAGCATCCCGAATTAGGGTCTAGTCAAAATAGTGGTTTTGAGACCACAAATTTGAAATAAAAATAATTATTTTATGATTATTTGATGATCCATGATATGATTGCATGTTTGTGTGAAATTTTCATGAAAAAATTCTATGCCTAAAGTGTCCAATTTGACTTTAGGGACTAAATTGAATAAGTTGTAAAACTTGTGTTCTAGAAGCTTCAAGCATGAAATTTCATTAGATTATTAATGAGAGGTACTTAAATAGCAATTTTACCAAGTTCTAAAATTTTGGACAAAAATGTGCTTGAATAGGAAAAATTTGAAAGAAAGGCCTTAAGGGCATTTTGGTCATTTGGTAAATAAAAGAATAAAAAGGGAAAAATGAAGCAAAATTTTCTCATCTTCTCCATGTGTGTGCCGAAATTCCAAGAGACACCATAGCTAGGGTTTCTTCACTTTTTAAGCTCAAAAGTAAGTGTATCCTAGTCTTGTTTTTAATGTTCTTTGCAATTTTGAAGTTGTCATCAACCGATCTAGCTATTTCTACCATTATTTTTAGCTAGGATTCATGTATGAAATTTTACCCATGTGTGACATGTTTGTATGTTAATGATTAATAGATGAATATGAATGTTTGGTGTGTGATAAACATCTTTTACTAAGTGTCTTTAGTGAAAACACCTGAAAAGGACTTATTTGTAAAAGATGAAGAAATGGGTAGTAGAAATGTGGTTTAATAAAAAATATGGTCTGATATGGGTTAGAATATGAATCGCCTAGGCTTGGGTAACAAAGAAAATGCATGCATTTCATTTTACGAGCCTAGGGACTAAATTGTAAATAAATGAAAAGTTAGAGGTAAAAAGGTAATTTTACCAAAGTATGTGTTATGGGTCGATATGAACAATGTGTGTATTAAACAAGTTAAATTTGGCATTATAGATAAAGAAAAACGTGATTTGGGTCTTGATTGGGGGAAAAACAAGGTTTACAAGGATTATGCTCGTTTCTATCATTTTGTACCAAGGTAAGTTCATTTGCAAATAATGCAACATGTACCATACTTTAAATGCTTTAATATTGCATGTATGGTAAGTACATACATATTTAATGTGTTGTTGTATCATGTGTTTATTGCCTAAATTTTATCATGAATTATACTTTGATTATTCCATGAATATGTGATTGGTGCTACGAGTATTGAAATCAAAGTTACGAGTAATTTCGACAGAAATGTGGTATCTAGGAATAGTTTAGGATACAACTAACATGTCACTAGGAACTATGTGATCTGAACTCATTGAGTTATGGTCTGAGTTCATGATATAGGTTAGATCTGAACTAATTGAGTTGTGGTCTAAGTTCATGATGTATGTGACACATGTTTTGGCATCTAGGTACTGGTCTCGTATATTCTATCGGTGGCTGGGTAGCCTGGCATGTGTTGCGGATACCCGACAACCTATGTGAGCAGACCCGTTAGTAGCTCGAAAGTGAGTAACATGTGATATGTGATATGAGGTAGCATTGGCTACATTGAGGCACTTAGGTGCAAGATTCCATTATATACGATAGTATTTTGAGTGTTCAACAGGTAGTTCTAAGAGAAGTTAATGGGTAATCTTGATGAATACATCAAAGACGAGAAAGTAAATTATTATGCGCAAGTGGCACAAGTATGTACATCGAACTCATAAGAATGACATGAGACATGATGAACTTGTGGTAAGAATATGTATATATATATAAAGAATAAGTTTAAGAGATTTGATAAAATGCAAGATTATGCTCATTATGTTAAATTTATGATTAATACTTGTTTAAGTTGCATTTTATTTGCATGTGAACTTACTAAGCTTTAAAGCTTACCCCCTTTCCTTTCCATCTCTATAGTGTCGCTAAGCTAGCTCAGGGATCGGAGGACATCGGAGTTTTTGATCACACTATCAATTGAATATTCGGTATAGCTAGTCTCATCTTTTGAGTATGGCATGTATAGGGACTTGGTCTTTTTGTTACGTGTCATATTGATTAGCCAAATGTGTTGGCTCATGAAAGTATTATGATCATTTTGTATATGGCCATGAGAAGTGGCTCATATTAAGTATTTGGGTTGTAACCCTAATTATTGGTGCATGCATACAAATATGCTTATGCTTTAATGTGGTTATGGTTGCTTATGGTTAATAAGTGTGATGGATGGCATATATGTTTGGTGTGTGAAATATTATTAATGTGTATGTCAATAAAGATGATGCAAGTGGGTAACTTGAAAGTAGATTAGTAAAAATGATAGACAAATATGAAATTGGTGTGAAATGCCATATGAAAGTATGATAGTTTGAATAAGTGATATGCTGGTATTACTAAATCATAATTTTAACCATGAATGTGAATGTTTGAGTATCCAAATGTGCCACGTTGCATGCCCTGAAGTGAGTATAAGTATGTAAGTGTTTAAGGATGGCAATTGGCTTGGAAAATAGCCTAGAAATTGTCCACACGGTTAGACACACCGGCATCTATCTTGGCCATTTGTGACACACGGTCTGCCTCATGGGCGTGAGATTCGGCCGTGTGTCCCCTGCACCCTATTAATGCAAAACAGATTGCCCAGTAGTAAACACACTGGCAAAGACACGGCTGTGTGTCTCAGTAGTGTGAAGGACACGAGCTTAGGACATGGGCATGTGCCCAGGCCGTGTAAAGTTTGCACTTGATTTTGGGAATTTAATTTGTCATACGGCCCAAGCACACGGGCATGTGACTTGGTCGTGTGACCTTATTTAGTTGATGACGTCATAGTCAAAGAGTTACACGGGCTGCGGACAAGAGCGTGTCCCAAGCTACACGGGCGGGTGTGACCACACGGCCTACCCACACGGGCGTGTGACTCTCCAAAGTATGAAAATTTTTTAAGTCTTCCTATTATTTTCAAAGTTCTCGATTTAGTCCCGAACCATCCCCGATGTATGTGTTGGGCCTCGTAGGCCCATATAAGGGACAGTTTGCACATGTATCAATAAATTTTTTTGAACGAAAATTTTATGGCTCAGTTTTGTACGATTGGTTACATTTAAGTCTGGTAACGCCTCGAACCTGTCCCGACTTTGGATACGGGTAAGGGCTGTTACAAGAACATTAAAGTAAAGGTCCTTAAGTGGTAAATAGGCCATTTATAGGTTAGTGATGATGATAGCATGGCAGTTGGTGTAATTTATAATATTTTTAAAGGTTAATTTAGTAATTTGGTTAATATAGGTTAATTAATAAAACAAAATCAATTCAAAACTTCTTTATCATCTTTTTGGCTGAATATTGAAGAAGAAGAAAGCATTTAGTTGTGTTTTAGGGTTCGACACTTGTAAGCTTAAATTGGTAAGTCATTTTGACTTAGTTTTTAATGGTTTCTATGTTTTTCAGATCATTGCTTCGTATTCTAGCTAGCTCGTACCTTAGATTTCGAAATTGTTAAAGATTTATCATATTGCCACTGTTGAATGCTTGAGTAATTTGATGAATTATGATAGATTTGGAAGGTTTAATGTTAGATTAATAGTTTTTCTAAAGTGATTTTTGACAAAAATGTAAAAAAGGGATTAAATTGTGAAAATGTAAAATTATATGGGTAAAAGTGTGAATAAATTAAAAATATGGGCTGCTAGTAACATGTATGAAATTCGGCTAAGCATGGGTTTGTACTAAATTGCATGAATTTGCAATTTTATGTGATAATGACTAAATTGTGAAAAATGTGAAAGTTTAAGGGCAAAAGTATAAATATGTCTTAAAGAGTGATTTGGACTAAATTGAATGAATAGATGATTAAATAATTTAATTTTGAATATATTTAGATCCAGAACAGCGAAATACAGACTTGGATCGGGGAAAAGATAAAGTTATTTACTAATCGACTCGATTCGCTGTTTTCACATTTGAGGTAAGTTCGTATGTGATAAGCTTTTTTACAATTATGCTTTAAATGATTTGATATTGCATAAATTGTGTTTATGAACTTATAGTCATGTTTGACGACAATTCGAATATATATGGCACTTAGTGTGAAAGTCAAGAAAACTTCAGCTATATTTGGCACTTAGTGTGCGATTCGAAATGACTTCGGCTGTATATGGCACTTAGTGTGTGAGACTGAGATAGCTTCGGCTATGTAAGGCACTTAGTGTGCAAGATTATAATAGCTTCGGCTATTTATGGGCACTTAGTGTGCGAGATATCGAGTATTCAACAGTATTCTGAAAAGGTATGAGTTCATTACAAAATTGTACATATATGTACATGTAAAGTAAGAAATTCAAATAGAAGAAGTTATGAATTTGCATATAAGCATATGATTGAGTATATGGAAGGTTTGTTGTTATCATGAATTATATGTTATATAGTTCAAATTGATGATTTGTGTAGTATGATTTGTTGAGTATATTTCTTACGAGCTTACTAAGCTTTATAGCTTACTTTGTTTATTTTTCTATGTTTTACAGTCTTTCGAAGCTAGCTCAGATTCAGGGATCGTCAGAGACTTCATCGCACTATCGAACATCTATTTTTGTACTTTTGAAGTTATGTATATATGGAATATGGCATGTATAGGCTTGAGTCATTTTGAGTATGTTTGATGAACATGTGTTTATAGGCCATTTGAGTTGGCTTGTGATAATGAATTTGTTAATGTATTAAGTAGTGTAAATGGCTTTGTTTTGAGTTAGGTAATTGACCTATATTGAGTGAATGAAGTTGAATTGATAATGCATGTTGGAATGGCTTAACCATATGAATTATATATGTGAATTATGTCTAGTAAAACAAGTTGAGTTGATAGGTACTTGAATAGGTAAATGACATTGAATTGAGTATTGAAATGGTTGAAATGGATATAGCATGATTATGTATTGGTTGATGACTTTTGGCTGCATATTTGTGTCTTGAAATGGTACCAATTGAGCTTGTATAAGTATATGCAAAATGGTTGGAAAAATGGCCTATATTTGTCCACACGGGCGTGTGTCTCAGGCGTGTGCGACACACGGTCATGTTGCACGGTCGTGTGTCCCTCGATGTTGAAATTAAAATGAAGTCAGTATGCTCCACACGGTCTCACACACGGGCGTGTGGTAAAAGTCAATATACCCCTAATTTTCACATGTCCTAGCACACGGGCGTGTGACTTGGCCGTGTTGCATAAGTCAGTATATCCTACAGGTTTGGCAAGGCCTAGTACACCGTCTGGCACACGGGAGTGTGTGGCCACTTCGAAGGGCACATGGGCGTGTGGTTGGCTGTGTGACCCAAGTCAGTATGTACCCCCTGTTTTCACATGGCTTGTGACATGGGTGTGTCTGGTGGTCGTGTGAGAACACACAGTTTGCCCACAAGGGTGTCTGTCCTCTATTTTGAGAAAAATTTCAAAGTTTTGTTAAAGTTTTATAAGTTATCGGTTTAGTCCTGAACCACTCTTAAAGCATGTTTAAGGCCTCGTAGGCTATTATAAGGGACCAATTGATTGAAATGAATGATGATTGTATGAATTGATTAAATGTATGAGAAAAGTACAGTTATATGTGTTATAAGTTCAGTAATGCTCCGTAAACCTATTTCGGCATTGAATACGGGTGAGGGGTTTTACAGAAAGATTAATGTCATCTATTAAGTCCAATTAGGGAGGTTTTTTTCATCTTTGGCATCGGAGCGGATTACTTCTAGAAAGTAGGGACATAAATGTGACTGATTAGACTGACAATACATCAGACTGGAGCCAAGAAGAATAGAACCTGAATCCGTTTATGGATTTATTCACTTGTGACGTACATAATGTGGCATACCCAAATCTTGTGTGTATAATGGACTATGTATGCGTGACTCATATACTTTGATGTAAGTAAAAGCTTGTGTGCAAATAGATAAGGAATTGAAAGTTGGTGCGTTGGGTATATGGCTTCTATAATATGTAGCATCATTCACAATAGTGGAATTCATAGCCTAAAACATGGGTAAATGTTATCCTCTCATTTGCATTACATGGTTGATGAAAAGTAATCATGGCACAGGTTGTTCATTTTTGTGATGAATGACTTGATTACTATTTGATAGTAATTGACTTTTCATGAAGGAAGATATACTGGTTACTATGAGATAAAATAGGAGCATATTGGGAAAACATATAGTACCTTAAAGATTAAGGGTATCCTATGAGGGTAACACACTTATGAAAAGGTAATTGGACGAGTATTGATCGAGTTTCTTTTGTAATGGTATGCTATTGGGGAGAGCTTAGTCTAAATACTATAATTGAATGACTTCATGACTAAATGAGTTTATAACTAATAGGTAAAAAATTGAAACTTAATTATAAATCATTTGAGCCCTAACCGCATATGTCCAACCGGTCCCTCCTCTAGCTTGTTAGAACCAGAAATGAATTGTATGTTGAAACAAATGAATAGAAATAGACAAGAATAATGAAAATGGAGAAATGAAAATATTCGGAAATGAATGTGGTTTTGTAACACCCCATACCTAACTTGATGGTGTGTCTGGGTACAGGATGTTACAAGAACTTGATAAATTTTATTATACATATATAATAAAACTAATTACACATAAAAACCACTTTAACACATAGGCCTAATTACCTCTAACATCAAATACTAAAAAAAAATCCATAATTATTTCCTATGGCCGTTTTTGGGTACAAATTTACTATTTGAATATGATTCTATAGTTATTATGTTTAATTTAACCCCTAAGGTGAGGCCTCCGTGGGTGCCACTCTATATACATGTACAACTTCTACTATACGACAATGATTAGACAATGGCTGACTTGGTCCCTCCACACAAGTCTCTTGTCACACTTTGTTCTACAATAAAGCAGTGAAATCTATAAGTTCTGATGAACTTAGTGAGAATCTTCTAAACAACATAATATAACCAACTTGCAATGAAACTATAAGAAACAAGTTTTGGGTAGAGAATTTGATTCCCTACCTCCTCTTGATATGATAAAGATTTTACCGGAGTTGTTGTTGTCTCTTTATTTCCCTTACAGCTTCTTGCTATCCTAACACAATCTCAAAATGAGATACAAGTGCGTTCCTTAATGATATTGATCGTCTGATAGGGCAAACCTAACTCTGCCTTATCTTGACCTCACATTTTTACTTGTTCTCCACTATTCTTGGTGAATTCTTATCTGTGGAATTTTTAGCAGACTTACCCTGCCCTGGCAGACCCTCACTAGTAGATCCCTACTATCTGAGTTCCACTTAATCACCCGTTGCTACTTGGAATTCTCATATTATGTTGACAATCTATTCTAAACAACCAACTACTTTCCTCCTCTTCTCCCTACGGAATTATCTATGGTTCTTCTATCAACCTAAGACTCATGACATTAAGCCTATAGATTCGATTGTCATATAGTTAGCCCTATTTTTTACATCGCCTTTAGCGAATCCATTTATTAATCTGGGGAACCCTGTCCCATAGGCTCACCTTGCTTATGAATACCTGTAATTTATCATGTCATTCATGTTCTTCTTTTGATCATAGTCCATGGCATACCTCTTGTATGGCGAACTTCCCCATTAGGGTCCCTCGTCTTACATTTTGTCGGACCTATCCGCATTACTGTTTCGGTAGACTTTCTAAAATGTCTTAACGCCATACCACCATGGTCTGATTTAATATAACTGTAACAACCCATTTTTCAGTAAAATCGGAATAGTGGTTTCGGGACCACAAATTCGACCCAAAAATAAGGTTTATTTTTATTTCATTATATGGTCCATATTATAATAAGCATGTCGTGTGAAAATCTTGATACAAAAATTTTATCGATTAAGTGCTTAATTATAAGAAGGACTAAATCGCATAAAATGCGACAGTTGAATTCTAGTAGCTATAAGGATCAGATAGCTATGAAATTCAAAACTAGAGGTCCTTATATGGTAATTAGACCATTAAGAAAAGTATGTAGATTTTCTTGGTGACATATTCATGAAATTATAGAAAAAGGGCAAGGACTAAATTGTAATTTGAAATAATTAAATTAATTAAAAAGATGATAAAAGAAAATATCATCTTATTATTGTCATCTTCCACCTAAAATTTTATGGAAACCCTAGGAGAGAGAGGGGAAAATTTCAAGGCTTAATTGGATCTAGAAAACACTAATTCGAGGTTAGATCGAGCAAAAGAAAAGGTTTCGAATTAGTAGACTTTATACGTGAACAAGTGTCGAAGTAAGTTCGTGTAACTTAATCGGGTATGTAATTATGTTAATTGAATGTTGTGTTTATATGTAATTTGATTTATGTTGATGTGCTTTACTTGTAGGCTATGATGGAAAATTGATACATGCTTGAAATGGTAATAAAAGGTTAAGTCCCGATTGAATGCTGAATTTCGATGATTTTATGTGCTTTCCCGAAACTAATAAAATCTTGCATTTTTTGCGGACGAGATTGAGCTCGGACGAGTAATCCCATTGACCTTGATATATAAAAGATTTAGCCCAGATGGGTAGTCCCAGTATAATACCTCTCGAGCATACGTTATGATTAGGGTTTAGCCTAGACTAGTAATCCTAATCGAGCTCCTCTGAGCTTACTTTTATATAAAGGATATAGCCTGGACTAGTAATCCTATTATATGATATGTGGCTCTAGAGAATGTTTCTTGGTTAAGTGCCCTAAGGGGTACCCTTGAATATGAAATTAACGAATTATTGAATCATACACTTTGAGTGTACTGCTTGAGAATCCATTGGAATTCAATGATTCAATGGACATAAAACTTTTGGCATGGCATGAAAATCTTGAGATGAAATGATAATGACTTGAAAGAATATGGCTTGATGAGCTCATCTATGTTACTTGATTGATATGAAGATTTTGGTGACTAACATGTTTGAGTGGATGTATTTGATTAGGCAATTTAGCCAAATGGATGGAAACATAACATTGTATGCCTTGTTTTAATAAGCAAGATTGGTAAGTTTAGTTTCCGTTATATGAACTTACTAAGCATGTAATGCTTACTCCATTTTATTTTCCCTGTTTTATAGTGCTCGGAAGCTCGCGAAGGTTGGAGATCATTGGACCATCGTCACGCTATTAACTAGTCATTTTGGGTATACTTAGTAAAAATCATTTTTGTATAATGGCATGTATAGGATAACTTGGCCAATAGTGGCTTGAAATGTTATTTTGTAACCTAGCCATTGGAATGGCTAGTAATGGTTCATTTTGGCATTACTAAGTAGATTATTATGATATACATATACATATGTGTTATGTTATGAATATGTTATCAAAGGTTGCTATTGCCTAAGTTAATCCAAGGTAAGTTTATAATCACCTATGCATGTAATGATATGCCTTGTTAAATGATGAATTTGCCCAATTTGAATGCTTGGATTGGTTGGTATTGGATGTGTGTTTCAAGTGCAGGTCTTGGGTGAAAATTTGGGTGAGAAATGGAGCTAGAAATGGCTTCATTTTGTCCACACGGGCAGACACACGGGTGTGTGTCTAGACCATGTGTGACACACGGCCTAGTAACACGAACATGTGGTTAGGCCGTGTGTCCTATGCACCTTAATTTTGAGAAACAGAATGCTTAAAATTGGGCAAACGGGCAGAGACATGGGCGTGTGTGCCACATGGCCTAGAACATGAGCACAGCTATGTGAAACCTACACCTAATTTCGAATTGAATTAATTAACCACATGGCCTAGAACATAGGCGTGTAGCATGGTCGTGTGTGCAAGTCAGCGAGTGTGTCCAGGGTCACATAGGCATGTCCCTTAGACCACACGGGCATATGAACCCTGCACCTTGGAAAAATTTTGTAATTTCGTGAAAAATTTTTAGAGGTCCCAATTAAGTCCTGATTCAATCCTAATGCTCGTATTGGGCATGGATGATCTCGATAAATGAATAGTAATTTACGTAGGTTAATTGAAAAATGTTTTGAATGTTCTGTAATGCTCTAAAACCCTATTCTGGCGAAAAGTATGGGTTAGGGGTGTTACAATAACCCTAATGTTTAATGTCCTGGCGGATTATCGACGTCAGCATCCTAGTGGAATCATTTGGTTTCCTTAGTCGAGTTAATGTCTTGCACCCTACTTACCATGTATTGCCTTGACCTGGTAGACCATCCCGTGTTTACTATCCCAGTGGACTATCTATTCTGTGTTTATTGGCCCACTGGACTTTCCCTGCAGATGGCATGGAGTCTTTCATCCATGACGTTACACTGATCCATCATCTTGGCGTACCATCTTATGATGCCTTGGAGTCTTTCATCCATTGTATTACTCATCATACCTGGCTTCCATAGCATCTTTCATCTATGGTCTTACATCATATACCTTATACCTTGTACCTTGCTGCCATGGCATTTTTCATCCATGGTTTTAAGCTACGTACTTCATACCTGATTGCCATAGCCTCTATCATCTATGGTCTTCACCATATACTTTTGTCATAGTGTCACCTCGAAGGACTAGTCGATATTGCCGTCACAGTAAATACCATTCTATAATTTCATTTGCTGAACCCTCCTCCTATTACTTCTTTTACTCTACCTAAACTTGATGCTTGAACACTTTAATGTTCCCTCTGCAAGGCCTGGAACTTCGCCTGAGGCAGTTTCTAATAGGTTCACTCTCTCCTTTCCCATCCTAATTCCATCTATCCCATAGAGGTTTTTCCCCCAATTATCATGCCATTCATACATCAAATCATCATCTATCTTAAAGCAACAGTAATCAACTCAACATGACTCAACAACATTATTCATGCACAGATTGCTCATACATTCTCCAATTCATGCAAGCAACATATCATCATATATAACCTAGAAGTAGGGTGCAGATACTCACCATGTTCCCTTATCCTTGTCTCTATAGCTTCCTTGAATGCTAGTGTCTCCTCAGACCTGGCAACTCACGCTTGATTATTTTTCCTTCCTAGACATCGATGCCTATGACTACTCTAACATGTAGAGTCTCCCATGGTTACAACCTCTTTTTCTTCCAAACGACTGAAGAATAAGAAGATTTTGAAGAGAAAAATTTGTAAACATGACTAAAGAATTGTTAGAAAAATCCCAGTTTGAAAATGATTTTCTTGCACAATGAAAAATTAAAATTTTAAAAATCGACCTGGTTTGCGATATTTATAGCAGTAAACCTTAACTGAAATTGTACATGTGTTTTTAGCTTAGCGGATGTTCGTTGTTCCTAGATTTTAACCAAACAATCTTCTTTGCTATTCTTGTACCATGAATTATTTCGAGTGTGGGCTTGAACCAATTGAATTGAAAAACTACAAAAAGTTTTCTATCATTTTATGGTGAAAACAAAAATTCTCTCTTCTTAATAGAAATCGGTAGAATTGTATTCTGAAAAAATATATGTAATAGTTGAGAATAAATTTTCTCTATTTTTCGACAGAATAACTATATCTCAAAGTTGTGTTAATAGCTCTAGCGGTGCCATCTATTTATAGGAAGAGAAGGTAGAACCCTTATTGTGTTGTAGTAGTTTATTTCAAATAGAATAACAACATCCTACTTAGAATAGGACTAGGGTGGATGACACACCCTAGTATTCCTACTAGGGTTGTCGCCCTCTTTATGTCTATGAGGGGTTTTTGGACCTCTCTTACATCGGGTCCAATTACCAATATTTTTTGGGTCTTTTTGACCCAGTATTCTGTAATGTGATCCGACTTGATTTAGTTTTTCTATTTTCCAAAATAAACTTTAATATTTATATATAAAATAATTTTCTCATCCATATTTTACCCTAAAAAAAATGTTGACTATTTTACCCTAGGTAAAATTTCAAAAAAATATGTTTAACATTTCACATATCAACATGTTCACTATGACCGAATGGTTTATTTTCATTTTCGGGCTTCAAAATAGTCCAAAAACATAAATTCGTTCTTCTGAACTTTTTTTAAGTAATCTATATAGGATTTGCAACTAGATCATTTCCATTTTCATTCTCATTTCCATTTCAATTTTTAGAAACCTACATTCACTTCTAAATGATTTCATTTCTCCATTTCAGAGAAAATCTTAATCATTCTTGAATGGTTTCGATTTCTCTTTTCCTATTCATTCTGTTAATTTTTATTCAAACACACAATTCATTTCTGGTTTCAACGAGCTAGTGGAAGGACCGATTGGACATTGTAGTTAAGGCTTAAATGATTTATAATTAAGTTCCAGTTTTTCGCCAATTAATAATTGATAAACCATAATTTATACATATTTTTATCCCATGCTTAGCACATTTATGGATGGTTTCTCCTTAGAATTGGTGAATTCGATGCTCCTAATCCATTAATTTCATGTTTTATACTTAGGTGAGCATAGGAGAGTAAAAAGAGTGAGAAACAGGCCGAAAACGGAGAAAATGGACCCACGGGGGAAATCTAAATGGCCTGGACTTTCTCACACGGATGTGTCACATGGCCGTGTCCCTTGGCAGGATTGAAGCACGACTTACACTGGTAAACTACACGCCCGTGCCTGTTCAACAGCCTTAGCCACGGGCTGGAGTAATCGTACATGGACGTGTCACACGGGCGTGTCCCTGCCGAGCCCAAGTATAACCCTATTCGGAAAGGCCAATTTTGGGGGCTCTTAGGCATTCTAAAGCCTATTTAAACGCCAGAGGAGGCACTTAGAAGGGGGACGCGGAGTAGGAAGCAAGGAATTACTCAAGGGAAGCTGATTGATCCATCTCAGAAGCCAGATTCATCATCAAGACTAAAGATCTCCCTTCAAGTTCCTTCAGGAGTTTTGGGTTTTCTTATGTTTTGTTATCTTTATGCTTTTGAGATGTTTTCTTCCATAAGTATGAATTAAACCCCCTAAATACCTAAGGGGAATGAAACCTAAGACGGATCTTGTTATTATTATCTGAATTGTATGATAAATATTTCACTTGTTCTTAATTATGTGTTCTTAATTATTGTTTTGATATTCCAGGATATTGATTCAAGTTAAGCACTTATTCAGAGGAGGAATAGACCCTGTCTAAGAGTAAATTTGTCATAATTAAGAGGAGTTGATTGCATGCCTAGAGATAGGGTGATAAGATTTTTTCGGATTAGTGTGAAACCTAATAAGGGAATCCATAGATCGAGTTAATGCAATTCTAGGGTGATAATTAGAAAGAGATTTCAATTATTCAACCTAGGGTTAGACGTTATTAATCTCGAGAGAGATAATAATATAACTTAGGGGTTTCTACGGATCAAGTCAAATGAGAAAATCGTCTGATTCAGAGTCAAATAAGTCTAGGTGGATTTTTTTCCTTAGGTATTGTCCTAATCAATCAAAATTTCCCAAAAGTATTTTTCCAAATTTTCTTTATGTGCATTCTTAGTTAGTAATTAGTTTAGATAACCAAACCTCTTAATCTTTAGGCTAGAAATAAAAAGGAAGTAAATACTAGTACTTGTAGTTCCTTTGGGTTCGACAATCCGGTCTTGCTGAACTATACTACTGTTCGATAGGTACACTTGCCTTAATCGTGATAATAAGTTAGTCTCAAGAACGATCCTTTCATAAATCTTTAAAACCTGTCACGAATATCATGTATAAAGTTTTTGGCGCTGTTTCCGGGGAACTAGGATACTAGGAACACTCGATTTTTATTACTTTAGCCATTTTGCTTTTATTGCAATTTAAATTTTTATTTTCTTTTCTAATTCTTCATTTATTTTCTTCTGACAGGTTTTTCTAGTTTATGACCAGAAGAAACCCGTCAGGACTATTACTGTTTGATAGTGAGCTCGATCGCATAGTTTGCAGAACCGAAGAGAAATAAGGTGAAGCTTACGATACACAGAGGAAGAGCACGAGGACGATACTTTAACCACAACCGAGGAGATGGCTGAAACCAAGAAAATCTGCTACCTCCTGTGATTGCTGTTAATCAGAATCTTGCTCCAAGCACTATGTATGATTATGCTAAACCTTCTTTAACAGGAACTGAATCGAGCATAGTTAGACCTACTATAGCTACCAATACTTTTGAACTGAAACCTAACACAATTCAAATGATACAACAATTTGTTTAGTTTGATGGTTTGCAGGGCGAAGATCCCAATGCTCACTTGGCGAACTTTTTGGAACTATGTGATACATTTAAAATCAATGGTGTTTCTGATGATGCCATTCACCTTCGGTTATTTCCTTTTTCGTTGAGGAATAAGGCTAAAAAGTGGTTGAACTCGTTGCCACGGGGGTTAATCACTACTTGGGAACAAATGACCAAAAAGTTTTTATTAAAATATTTTTCACCAGCTAAAACGACTAAATTACGTAATGATATCTCTTATTTTGTACAGATGGATTTAAAAACACTCTACGATGCATTGGAGAGATACAAGGACCTCTTGAAAAGATGCCCTCACCATGGGTTACCACTCTGGTTACAAGTTCAAACCTTTCATAATGGCCTGAATCCTTTGACTCGGCAGATGGTTGACACAGCTGCTAGTGGAACCATCAATAATAAGACACCTGAAGATGCCTATGAATTTATAGAGGAGATATCACTGAATAACTATCAGTGGCAAGTCATGAGGACAAAGCCAACGAAAACAACCGGCGTTTGTAACGTCGATTCGGTCACCATGCTCTCTAATCAGGTAGAACTCTTGAATAAGAAAATTGATGGTTTCCTTAGTTCTTCATAGGTTCACCCAGTAATGCAGTGTGAAGCGAGTGGAGGTGGATCAAGCAGTTCAGAATACCCACCTTATGGCTACAACATGGAGAATGAGCAGCTAAATTATATGGGTAACAATCCTCAATCTCAAAACAATCTTTATAGCAATACTTACAATGCAGGTTGGAGGAACCACCCAAATTTTTCATAGAGAGGCCAAGGGAATTAGAAACCACCACCTCCAGGCTTTCAACAACCACCCTAGCAATAAGAGAAAAAGCCGAACCTTGAGGAGATGCTAAAAAAATTCATCTCAATGTCAGAAAATCATTTTCAGAATACCGAGATAGCACTCAAAAATCAACAAGCATCAATCTAGGGGCTCGAAACTTAGATAGGATAGCTTACCAAGCTGATTTTCGAACAACCACAAGGTAGCCTGCCAAGCAACACTGAATCTAACCTAAAGGAGCAACTCAATGCGATTACCATTCAAGATGAGGAAGGATTAGTTGCAAAACCAAAGCTAGAAACAATGGTAAGCAAAGGTAAGAATGAGGTAGGCCAAAATGACCCAAAGCCGATGAGTACAGAATATAAACCTCATATTCCATACCCCAATGTGACAAGGAAAGACCGATCAGATGAACAATTTGGTAAACTCCTTAAAATTTTAAAAAAACTATATATTAACTTACCGTTTATTGAAGCTCTTTCGCAGATGCCAAACTCAGTCAATTTTTAAAGGAGATTTTCACAAATAAACGAAAGTTGGATGAAGCGTCGCATGTGGAATTGAATGCAGTTTGCTCAGCCATATTACAGAATAAGCTACCCAACAAATTGAAGGATCCAGGGGTTTTACGATTCCTTGTTTAATTGGTAGTTTAGATGTTCATCATGCATTGGCTGACTTAGGGGCAAGCATTAATGTTATGCTTTATAAAATGTTTAAACAGCTAGGTCTTGGGAAACCCAAACAAACTAGGATGAGCATTCAATTGGCTGAAAAAACCATTAGATTTCCTAGGGGTATCATTGAAGATGTTATTGTTAAGATCGATAAATTTATATACCCAGTAGACTTTGTTGTTCTAGACATGGAAGAGGAGAGGAACACACCTTTAATTTTTGGACGACCTTTTTTAGCGACTGTTAGAACCATTATTGATGTTGGTACAAGGGAGCTCACATTTTGTGTAGGAGACGAAACAATCACCCTTCAAGCTCGTAATTCGAGTAACACATCAAAAATTGAAGGTGGTTGTATAAATCATTCTACTAGTACTAATCATGCGGTGACACCCTCTGTGCAGGAAACAATTACAAAGAATGCATATAAGCTGTGTTCAAACAACAACAAGGGACCTATCTATGAAGAACGAAGGCTACAAATCGAGGAGCTAGATGAATGGCTGACACAGAAATCGAGAACACCCCATAAGCCAAAACCGAGCCAGGACGAGCTCAATACCTTACCAAATCAACTTAAGGTTGGAGACAAAGTACTACTAGATGCAGCAGATCCTCGCATTACTACTTCTGAACCTAATGAAGAAATTCCTCTTACGGTACTTAGTGTTTTTCCATATGGCACAGTCGAGGTAAATCATCCCAAATTTGGCACATTTAAGGTAAACAATACTCGTCTTAAACCTTATGTTGATAAAGTTTATAGCAGAGATGAGGAGTGTAAACTCCTCGTTCCACCTTGACCATGTACAAGTGAGGTAAGCCGAGCTTACACTATAAATAAGCGCTTTTCTAGAGGCAACCCAAGCATTAAAAGTGTTAATTTCTTTAAAATTTTAGTTTTTAACATCTAACATACTAACCGAATCATGGAACTTAGACTTTCTAAAGACCACATGGCCAGGCACACGGGCATGCATTAGGCCGTGTGAAAACAGGGCAAGATTTTTTCACAACACGGGATATGATAAGTTGCCATGGCCGTGCGATATGGCCATGGGCAAAAATTCCAAAACAATACGGGCGTGCTACACGCCCGTGCCTTAAGACCGTGGTTGAAACTGAGAATGTAACACGGGCGTGCGACATGCCCGTGCAATACACCCGTGGTCGACACTGTCAAAACGAACACGGGTGTGGAACTATGTACACGGGCATGGGAGAAGCGAACGAAGCAAGACACGGTCATTCGACACGGCCGTGTGCACCCATATGCCCAAAGAATACGAGCGTGGGCTGAATGTCAGATGCGTCCAAATTCAAAATTCGCAAAACACACGAGCAAAAATTAGGCCACATAGGCGTGTCCCACGGCCGTGTGCCCCAAAATCTATATAAACCCCTTATTATTCATCATCTTCCTCCCCAAAAATCCCTAACCCTAGCCACTGCAACTCCACACGCCCTCCCCCCACGCCCATGCGCCGCCTACATCACCGATTCTGACGCCCCAAGCTCCTTCCTTTTGCATTTGTTTACTTTTTTCTCTCTATTTTCTTCAAATATATTGCTTATTTCATGATTTTTCTGCTCTATTGAACTATTTTGAATGAATATTCGTAGTTAGAATATTAAAATACTTATGCTTTTTTGTAAAAATTTTGTCATTTTAGTTACTCCATTATGCTATACTTTTTCATTTTTCCTAGTTCCATGAAATTTATGCTTACCCACATGCATTCATTCATATTCCCGTTACATTATTCCCATAATACTATAACTTGCTATTTTTAGTAGTTTTGTTTACTTCATCCATTACGTAAGTCTCTTGAAATCTTCCTATTTAGTTTTGTGCTTCCGTACTATTTTTGGAACTTATTGATTGAACTTCGATTTTTCAACGCAGGTACAATGTGATCCTCACGTGGTAAGAAGATTGCTGTTCTCGCCTCGAAGAAGCGGAAAGGAGTAGCATCATCCTCAGGTCCTACCACGGAGATTAGGCACTCGTTCTTTCAGGTTCCCTTGGGACCCCAGGAAAAATTATATCAGATATTACAGGCCCGACCCCTAGGTGTGGACCATTGTATTAACTGGGCCACACTGGAACAGATTTATTTGGCTGATGCGGCCCGAGCCCTCCTGACGACTAACCCGTGGGGGCAATTCTTTAAGATCGTCGAGCCAACGTATCTTGAGTTCACATTGGAGCTCTGCTCGACGTTCCATCTTCAGACCATCATGACCAACTTCGATGATCCTGGAACGGTGCAGTTCCGCCTTGGTGGTCTAGTACGCCAATTGAGCGTACCTGAGTTCAGGATTGCACTAGGGCTATACACGGAGGAGTTCATGGATGGCAATGAACTCAACACCCTCTACCGCCACATCCACTACTCCCCCTAGAAATGCTAGAGGGACTTCGTCCCTGCCTTGGCCACCTACGATCCTAGCCATTCCAAGGCATCGGCTCTCCCTCCATCCTTGAGGTATCTAAACGCCATCTTGGCTCACACTCTGACAGGGAGATGAGAGAGCACCAGCGTCGTCACTACCCACAATGCCTATTTCTTATGGAGTATGGCGAATGGGCACGTCATTGACCTCGCTTACTTTATTTCCTTCGCCATTCACCACCAGACAGAGTGGCACAGAAGAGGGGTCAGCTCTATCGGTTCCTATGTGACTAGATTGGCTCAGCACTTTGGGCTCCTCAACACGGTAGCAAAATCATCCTCCCTCACTCTCATCAGCCAGATGCCCCCACAGGGCATCTCGAGTATGCTAAGTATGAGGATGATCGAGAAACGACGTGGCACATACCCTCCTCAATATCACCTCGCCCAGTCCACTGAGGAGGAGGACCCAGAGGACATTACTGATGATGTCCCTCCACGTCACGAGGATCCACCGACTCAGCCACCACCCCCCTCTCGTCCAGTTCATACGGCGACTTCATACGCTGACATATCTGAGAACCTTACTCGATTCGAGCAACAGTGTTTTTGGCGCTTCAATAACATTGATGCTACTCTACAGCAGATTTGTTGGCACTTCCACATCTCATCGCCACCCCCACCTTACGAACCATCTAGCGATGAAGATATTTAAAAACACTTATTTATTATTTTATGTTGTTACTTTTATTTTATTTAAAGACTACTTTTTATTTTTCTTTAAGCTTATTTTTATTAGGTTTTATAATTATTATTTTACAATTTTTAATTTCAGCTATTTCATTACGAGTAATTATTTTTCCTTAAATATTTCCTAAAAACGTTTCTGATTCTATCACAGTTACAAAGAGCTCCAAAGCTCACTGTTACTCAGGAACTTGAAACTCCACTGGGAAAGGTTCTCCACGACTGTCATGCCCTGCTTGACCACGACCATAGCCAACTTGAGATATAATATTCTTTTGGCACAGCATTTGTGGAACCCAACCTCTACCACCACCAGAGTATCCTCCTCCACCCTCATCATTGCTTTCGCCGTTTATTCTCCATGACTCCAATTCAAGGAGTCCATGCATCATTCAGGAAGTTTCAGTTCTCTCCCTATCTTATGATTATATATCTATCTTTGTCAATATATCTCTCTTTGTAAATTGAGGGCAATGTACATCTTAAGTGTGGGGGGTCTTTCATATCATCATTAGAAATCCTTGAATTTTGTCTTATTCTCATGTGAATCACTCATACCACTATTAGAATAAATTTTGATTAATTTATGATTTTTATTGATATGTCTTGAATTAAAACATATGTATTTATTCATTGATTGTTTAAACTTTAGGACATTAGGGAATCAAGCATAATAAGTTGATTTTTGAAGAATTAAAACTTTTAGGTTGTTTCCTAAGTTTAGGTATTATCTTGAGTTGAAATTCACAAGTTTGAACATCAAAAGCCATAATTTTGTGAGATCTTGAGCCTTTAGAGCATATTGTATTCCTTTCATGCTCACTTTCATTATGAGTGCGTCAGTTTTGATTTGTTATTCTAGAACTTGCTTGATTATGCATGTCAAGACCACACCAATTGATTTGATATGTCAAGATGATAAAGGCACTTAGGTTTAACCCACTCACTCCACAAAAGCCTACCTTCATTATTAACCCTTAGTGAACCCCTTTGAACTTAACAAGCCATTAATTAATTCACCCTCAATATTAACCCATAACCCATTATTGTTGAAATCCCCTAATTTGATCCCTATTTTTGTCGAGATTTGATTTGAACTAATTGCTTAGCTATGTTTTGCTCTTCTATGTAGTTGACTTGTTCTTAAAAAAAAAAGAAATGTACTTCAACACATATTAGTTGTAATGCGTCGTTTTTTAGCTTGAATGTTAATTTCATATTCTGAGAAGAAGCTCACTTGTATTCAATTGATGACTAGTTATTTTTCTAGCTAAGTGATTTTTCAATTCAATCTCGATTCTAACCTTTTCTTTCAGCTTATGACCACACCCCCTAACCAAAGCCATGTTACAGCCCTCTAAAAAGACCTTTTTGATTGATGTATTAGCTCAATATATAGTGGTGGAGATTTGATTTTCACGCAAGCCTATGGTAATAACTTTTCATATTGAATAATGAGTGATTTTATTGATGTCCTTAAACACCTTGAGTTATTTGAGTGAATCTTTAGTGAGGATGTTAAACTCTGTGATATTTTGATCAAAGGTAATCACTTAAATGAGGGGAGACACCTATGTTTTCGTGATAAAATGCTCAACTTGGAATGTTTGAAACTTTGATGAACTTTTAGTTGAATTTTCAATGTATGAATACTTACGGATTATTTTGAGATATTATTGATAGGGATTATAAATTGAGAAGAATTTATTTTGATTATGAGTTGAGGATTTTTGCTTGAGGACAAGTAAATGCTTAAGTGTGGGGGTATTTGATAAACCATAATTTATACATATTTTTATCCCATGCTTAGCACATTTATGGATGGTTTCTCCTTAGAATTGGTGAATTCGATGCTCATATTCCTTTAATTTCATGTTTTATACTTAGGTGAGCATAGGAGAGTAAAAAAAGCGACAAACGGGCCGAAAATGGAGAAAATGGACCCACGTCGGAAATCAACACGACTTGGACTTTCTCACACGGGCGTGTCACACGGCCGTGTCCCTTGGCAGGATTGAAGCACGACTTACATGAGTATAGTACACGCCCGTGCTTGTTCAACAGCCTTGGCCATGGGCTGGAGTAATCGCACACTGGGGTGTCCCTGCCGAGCCCAAATATAACCCTATTCGGAAAAGGCCAATTTTGTGGGCTCTTAGGCATTCTAAAGCCTATTTAAACGCTGGAGGAGGCACTTAGAAGGGGGGCGTGGAGTAGGAAGCAAGGAATTACTCAAGGGAAGCCGATTGATCCATCTCAAAAGCCAGATTCATCATCAAGACTGAAGATCTGCCTTCAAGTTCCTTCAGGAGTTTGGGTTTTCTTATGTTTTGTTATCTTTATGTTTTTGAGATGTTTTCTTCCATAAGTATGAATTAAACCCCCTAAATACCTAAGGGGAATGAAAACTAAGACGGATCTTGTTATTATTATCTGAATTGTATGATAAATATTTCACTTGTTCTTAATTTTGTGTTCTTAATTCTTGTTTTGATATTCCAGGATATTGATTCAAGTTAAGCTCTTATTCAGAGGAGGAATAGACCCTGTCTAAGAGTAAATTTGTCATAATTAAGCTTAGTTGATTGCAAGCCTAGAGATAGGGTGATAAGATTTTTTCGGATTAGTATGAAACCTAATAAGGGAATCCATAGATCGAGTTAATGCAATTCTAGGGTGATAATTAGAAAGAGATTTCAATTATTCAACCTAGGGTTAGACGTTATTATTCTCGAGAGAGATAATAATATAACTTAGGGATTTCTAACAATCTAAAGATAGAGTTTGAAGGTAGAGTTAGTTAAGTTAAGTTAAGTTTCACCAAATGCAAAAGGCCACAACCCTTCAAGTAGTGAAATCTCTAGAATCTGCCTCCGATTAGGAGTCTAAGTACAACTCTCTAAAGATAGAGTTTGAAGGTAGGGTTTGCTAGTTGGAGGAACAAATCAAGGCGCAGGAGGAGCAATACTTGGCAGATCTAAAGAAGGTTCAAAAGGAAAACATCAAAGCCATGGAATAGTACAAGACAGAGACTGGGGAGAGAATCATGGATTATCCTCCCAAGCTAATGTCCAATTACATTCTCCATGCCCAAGTTGTTGTGGACCCTTTCAATGTGAGTCATGTGAACTTCAGCTGTCTTCACTAGTTCATCAACCAAAGTCTACACTTCAATGCCATAAGTCCTTTTGGAGCCAAGTGGGAAGAGTTTTAGAAGAAGTGGAAAGATTCTAGCAATTTCTAACTCCTATTAAAGCCTAAGCCTATCACTCCTATTCCCATAGAGGAAGCTGATGAAGAAGAGGAGGAGGTTCTATCTAATGGGATGATGTCATTCTTGTCTCTATATTTATTACCCTATACTAATGAAAATTCTTACCTTCCTATCTGTTTTTCTATACCTAATTGATCAATAATTTGGCCATGATTTACAAATCTCGCACTCATTTTTGTTATGCACTATTTACAATAAATATTGAAGGACTAAGTCATTGCCACTGTACCATGTATATAGGGGTTGTCTTTGAACTTCACACATCTAAAGGATCGGCTAAATCAAAGCTCTAATACCACTAAATTGTAACACCTCATACCCAACCCGATCATTGGGTCCTGGTACTAGATGCTACAAGAACTCGTTAAATTTTATTATACATCCATAATAAAACCAATTACATATAAAAACTACTTTAACCCATAGGCCTAAGTACCACTAACATCTAATGCCAAATAAAATCCATAATGATTTTCTATGGCCTTGGTTTCTGGGTACAACTTCACTGTTTGAATATTATTTTACAATTATCATGTTTGCATTAACCCCCAAGGCGAGGCCTCTACGGGTGTCACTTTATATACACGTAAAACTTTTACTATGTTACAATGATTAGGTGATGGTTGGTTTGGTCTACAACACCCTATACCCGACCTAATCTACCGGATCTGAATATAGGATGTCACATTGCTTACATACATGAAAAGATCTTACAATTGATGAAAACCATATTGGATGCACTTTTTATTTATTTAAAATTTGTTTTAGGGTTGAATGAAACATTTATAATTTATAATAGAATCTTAAAAACAGTATAAAGCATTACAATGTAATTTTTTGACAAAACAAACATATTTGTGGCATGTAATACTATTCGCCATTTGAAATCATATTCTTAAAAATGTCCCTTTGTATGCATAACATCATACTACGTTCAACCACCTTAACGCATTCCTGGCTGGGTCCTCTCTAGTGAACTAATTCAACCCAAGAGCATACTTTATAAATAAAAACCCATAAGTTCAATGGAAATTAATGAGTCTTGACCAGTTTATCTTTAAATAACGACATTGAATTCCTTGACTTAAGAATTTTAGACTTCTTTTCAGATTTTGGAGGATACATTTCTGATTCTCAGCGGATAGCTGCACACCAACCTCTAACTCAACCTCCTTGTATACGTTCCACTTGATCGATAGATTATAGATTTCACACCTTATGCAGTGGCAGATACAGATTTAAAACCTTATAACAAATCCAATTTAACAGTCATTTTGAATATAGAAATTTAATACAATTCTCATATTGATATGCATAAGAATGATACTCTCAGTGAATTCTTATATTGGCTCTGGGAACTACTAGTCACATCGTATCTTCAAATTGGTCTAGACAACGAACTTATTCTGATGAATCCAATGCCTGAGGTAATTAAATAGAATCTTAAATGACTTCAATACCTAACGTGAGAATTCATTGATTTGGAAAACACTTACGCCATCCGTAATTCTAGATACACCAAAATTTTTGTCTTGGTGGATTGCAAATGACAGGTTTATAAGTCAGGTGTGCTACCAAGAATTCTTTCTGAAAATGCTCAAGTGCATACACAGATCTTGCTACATGGGCAGACTAATAAATCATCACTTAGTCATTACAGAATTCACTCTATAGACTTTCTAATTAATACGCCACAAGGAATTTTTAGATCATCTACCATTAAGAATCTTTAGATAATCTTCCACAAAGGCTCTTTAGATATTTTGCCACAAAGGTTCTTCAGATGATTCGCCACAAAGGCTTGGTTTGGTTTGCCCCCAAGGCACTATATCAACTATCTTGTTTGACGATATCAATTTGCTTAAACTCAGCATAGCCTGAGGCTTGCCCATCATTGCCCTCGGACATGCAAAAACCCTAGTAGATAAATGAGGCTCATTTTCCATTACTACAATATATCATGGCCATGATCTTTCACATACTTGCCACATTGGCCTTTTCTCAGGTTTATTGTCTCAACGAATCTCGTATTTACGGTCTCAATGGACTATATGCTCACCATATTAGCCTTCGTGTTTACTGTCCCAGTGGACATCATCAAAGCACCATTATAGGGTCCTTCAACATATCACACACTTTACTGACACTCAGCTTGAACTCCCTTATCGCCAACCATATTTGGTCCTGCATTATTCTAATAACATAATAGATGCATATACACAGATTTCACTCATAATCTTAACAAAATCACACTTCCTAACACATAAAATCCCGGGCATGCTTACCACATAACATCATATTCATGCAGCGCATCATACACTTCAGTACATGCATACAAATGCTTCATAGAGAACACACACAACCATTCATACATATAGCAACTTCTCAAGAAGATATGCACATCTATATGAAAATCGACCATATAAGGAATCATCATAACATATCGTGCAGAAGTCAGGGCAAGAGACTCACCTCTACTTTTGCTTGAAGTTTCTGTTTCGATTGTCTTTCCCAATAAAGAAATAGCAATTATTTACAAGATAATAAACTTTCATTAGAATCCTCATTTACAAATAGTTTATTAATGTTTCAACTACGTACGTCCCCCATGCAGAGCCTTCTGCTCACATCCTACTGTTCTTACACTTTTCATCATTCTTACTCATCAACAATCATAAAATACATGGCTATAAGACTTACCAGAAGGTCAAATCATCCATTGATTAAATGAGGTCTTAGCATAATCTTATTAAAGAAGAAGAGAACGTTTAGGTTAAAAAAAGAACCAGATCATAAAGTAGAAAGAAAAGACATTTGGAATGTCTTCTCCCTTACTAGATATAAACTCCCTATCCCCTTATTTTGGACTTTGACAAGTGGCAATGCTTTCCTAACCCAAATCCTCCTGACTTCTCATAATATTCTAGGGAAAGGTAAGGATAATCCAGCGAAGATCTTCGTTACTATTTGACCAGTCATAGAGAGGGTTTAATCAATTAAATTGACTCCCAACTAATCCCATTACGAAAACCAACTAGAATAGTGCTCATGTAAATTGGGCGTATTATACATTGGTGGTGACTCATGTATGGTGTGGTATTAAAGACAATCAAATCTCCTACAACATACTTGATAGGCTTTTAATGCTCAGTTAATACTCTGGGCATACTTTTCCTTAGGTGTAATCTTTTTTTGCTTGAAGATACCTTATAATTAAACCATTAGGTACTACTAACGGATGGATACTTAATCTCTAACATGTCTAATACTTTGACTCACCATCAAGCTGAGAGGGTGGCAGATCATGCTACCATAGTGTCTCAAACAATTTACATACATACCCTACTCAATTTTTTTTTTAGATCTGCCATTTTTTAGGTGTGACATGGTCCCTCCACAGAAATCTCTTGTCATACTTTTCCCTGTGATGAAGCAGTGAAATCTTTGAGTTTTGATGAACTTAGAGAGAATCTACTAAACAACATAATAAAACCAACTTGCAAGAAAACGATAAGAAACAAGTTTTGGGCAGGAGAATTCGACTCTCTGTCTCCTCTTGATATGTTGCATATTATACCAGAGTTGTTGTTTCTCCATTTCCCTTATAGTTTCTTATTGTTCTAACACAATCTAAATATGAGATACATGTGTGTTTTTTTCATGATATTGATTGCCTAATAGGGTAGACCTAACTCTGCCTTATCCCTACCTCACATTTTTGCTAGTTCTCCAATATTCTTAGCGAATTGTTATCCGTGAGATTTTTAGCAAACTTACCTTACCCCTAACAGTCCCTCACTTGTAGATCCCTACTGTCCAAGTTCGGCTTGATTACCCGTTGCTACTTTAAATTCTCATATTATGCTGAAAATCTATTTTGATTAACCAACCATTTGCCACCCTTTCTCCATACGAAATTGTTGGTGGTCTTTTTATCAGTCTAAGACTCATGAAGTTAGGCCTATATATTTTTATCTCGTATTTGCTTTTCCTCATATGATTTTTGCTTCTTTAATAGACTTTATTGTTGTATGATTAACCCCATTTTTGCATCGCCCTTGGTGAATCCCTTTATTAATCAGGGGATCCACGCTCCTCAGACGTACCTCGCTTATGCATACCTACAATTTATCATGTCATTCATTCTATTCTTTTGATCATAGTCCATGGCATACCTCCTGTGTGGAAAACTTCCCTATTAGGGATCCCACATCTTACATCTTGTCAAACTTTTTCACATTACCATTCCAGTGGACCACCGACGCCCGCATCCCGATGAACTCCTTTGGTTGCCTTAGTCGAGCTAAGGTCTTGCACCCTACTCATTACGTATTCCCTTGGTCTTGGCGGACCATCCTGTGTTTACTATCTTGGTAGACCATTTGTTCTGTGTTTATTGTCCCAATGGACTTTCTCTGCGAATGCCATAGAGTCTTTCATCCATGGTCTTATGCTGATCTGCCATCCTAGCGTACCATTTTATGATGCTATGGAGTCTTTCATTTGTGATTTTACTCATCATACCTGGCTTCCATAGCATTAGAGATGCTCATAGGCCATGCCCAACAAAAAATTTAGGCCCTTTTCTAGGTCCAGTTCGACTAAAAAAATGAGCATAAACATTTGTCCAAGCCTAGCTTGGATAAAAATGCTAAAACCCAAGCCTGGCCTAGCCTGCTTGTATTATTTTTATATAATTTTTAAAAAATATATAATACATCATAAATACTAAAAATATTAAAATAAATGTTTCCCGACAAACTGAAAATAAATTAAAAAATGTATGCTTAAATAACACTAAGATAGGTGCAACTTAACAAGCAAATGCCTTTAAAATAGTTGCAAAATTAACAATAAAATAAAAGTTACAATAACAATAAAATTGTAAAAAAAAGCAAGAAAACAATAAAAAAATAACAGTTTTTTTTGCATATTCGGGCTGGGCCGAGCTCAGGCCAAAAAAGACTTACCTGAGGCCCGGCCTATTTTCAAAATAGGCCTTATATTTTTTCTCAAGCCCATTTTTCAGGCCTATATTTTTACCCAAACCCTCCCACTTTTCAAGTGGGCCTTCAGGCCGGGTGGCTCAGCATATGAGCAGTCTATATAGTATCTTTCATCTATTCTCTTACACCGTATACCTTATACCTTGTACCCTCCTGCCATGACATCTTTCATTCATGGTCTTATTCTATTTACTTGATACCAAGCTTCTATATGCTCTTTCATCTATGGTCTTATGCCACATACTGTCGTCACGGTGTCACCTTGAAAGACAAGTCGATAACGTCGTCTCCATTAATATCATTCTATAATTTCATTTCTCGAATCATACTACCATTACCTTTTTTACTCCACCTAACCTTGATGCTCGAACACCTTATGTGATAAAATGACTGAAATACCCCTATATGGTAAAATACCCTCATAAGGTAAAATGACCGAAATACCCCTATAGGATAGAATGACCAAAATACCCCTGTAGGGTAAAATGACTGTAATACCCCTGTAAGGTAAAATGACAGATTTGTTCTACGATATGTATGAATGTATTTGAGCATGCCATGTTATATATATGTTGCATCCATGTATGATATTATGTTACATTGCATGGGGCGGGATATATGATTTTGGAGGAAGTGTCTTTGCATCGATATGGTCGCATCGGTCGCACAAGACGCATCAGTAGACCTACTAATGGCTTTAAGCCTACTATATTGGCACTTTTCTTTATCATATTCTAGTGCAAAAGAATAGGTACTACTTGGTGTGTATGGCTGGGTGGGTCGATTTTATCCTCACATGGTGTGTAGGGTTGGTACGGAGATGGTGTGTAGAGGCTGGATTGGGTAGGATTTTTTTGCTTGCATACTGCATTGATTACTGTTACTAAATTGATCATGGTTACAACACTGATTACTGTTACTGCACTGATTAATGTTACTGAAATGGGCTAAAGCCCAAACCGCTACTGTTACTGAAATGGGCTAAGGCCCAGACTGCTAATGTTACTGATATGGGCTTAGGTCCAGAATGTATTCGCTCTCTGTATGTCTATCTTTTTGTTATTATGGGATTACACACTAAGTTTTTGTAAACTCACCCAACTGTATTAACTGTACAAATCCTTAGGCGGATTTGTGCTGCGAGGACTTGGAAGTGGACACACAACAACTTACGCTTTCGAATTTATCTTTTAACTTATAAGTAGTTTTATTTGGGTATTTTTATGTAAAAGGCCTCTTTAAGTTTTATTCTTTAATTTGGGATTTTATTATTTTATTATGATTTATACCTGCTAGTAGTAGGATGAAGGTTTTCAAAAGATATGCATGATTTACCAAAATACCGCGAATACACAAAATCGTTTCAAAAGCTTCTACGATAAACGAGATTTTGAAATAAATAACGCTTTAAAGTAAATACTTTTGATAGTGACGCAAGATTTAATATCATCTTTTAGATTACACAAAGAGGTTAAAGAAAGAGCGGACTTTCCAACGAAATTACGTTTTGAAAAAAACACTCCAATGTGACATCTCAGATTTAGCCATAACGTTTAGGCTGGGTTTGGGTTGTTACACATCATATATCACCCAAGAGAAGGGTATAGAAACTCACCTTATTCCTTTATCCTTATCTCTATAGCTTTCCCAAACACTAGTTTCTCCTTAGACTTGGCAGCTTTCCCTCGATTATTATTTTATTCCTAGACATCCATGCCTATGACTACTGCAACATGCAGAGTCTCCCACAGTTATTACCTCTTCTTCTTCTGTGCAACTGAAAAAGAAGAAGATTCTGAAAAGAAAATGTGTAAACAGGAATAAGGAATTCTCCCCTTCCCTCTTCTTCCTACCTATATATGTACCCTCATAGCGCGATGACTGTCTCCACCATACAGTCTTAATTATTATGTTTTCCACAATGTAACTAACCAATCCTAATCTAACCAAACTAGATTAGGACTCTAACTTTCTTCTAACTAGCCACTTAATTCTCTAAATTTTTTCTATTTCCTTCAACTTTCCATTACTATTCAATTAGCTCCCTGACTCATCCTTTAGTTTGGGTATTTTGGAAATTCAGGTGTGACAGGTTTTTTTCCAAAATGAAAATGAAAATGAAAATCACCTGGAAATGAATATATGTTTTTCGAATAAAATGAAGTTCAAAAATAGAAATAAATCATTTGGTCATAGTGAACTCGTTGAATGTAAAAATATTAAATATATTTTCTAATGGATTCTTTTATAGTAAAGTTATGATTTTAATGTAATTAGCATTGGGTTGAGAAGATTATTTAATTGGAATCAATTGAAATGTTTATTTTGGGAAATAAAATAACAAATATCGGGTTGGGTCAAATTATAAAGTACTGGGTTAAAAGTCCAAGAGGTAATTGTAATTGAACCCAATATACAAGAGACCCAAAATCCCTCATGTTTAATGTGAGGGGCAACAAACCCTAGTTTATTTATGTGGCACCCCAAACCTGGCCAGGACGAACCAACCAAAATTTGGAACATCACATTAGCTACTTACGTGACCTCAGTACTAATCATCAACACACCACAAACCAACGATCACACCATACAAATGCATGCATAATTATCAATTATCAAGTAAGATAATACAAAAACCCTAAAACATGCTTTTCTAGCGAAAATCATCAAATAACACCGAGGGGAAAAATCACCATTTAATACATGTCATACGAAATAATTATAGAACAACAATTAAGCATACATATAGTTTATAATGTTTTACTAAAGATATTTTTTGAAAGAATTAGCTAAAACCAATAAGTAAAACTCCTTTAATTTTAAAAACAAATTTTAGGACTAAATCGTAAATTTAGCAAAATATTCAGAAAACCTTTTTTCAAATTTAAGAAAAAAATTGAAATTAAACATATGAGACTTAATCATGAAAATTTTCAAGACATTTCATAGCATTTAAAGACTCTAATTTGATTGTATAAAAATTAGGATTAAATTGCAAAGATAACAAAAGATGCCCAAAACACAGCTTGTCATGTTGTGACGAAGCGATAACTCACGTCACGAAATCATCTGGAAGAAGAATTTTGTCTTGGCAACACGATAAATGATGTATTGACGATGATCCCTCGTCACAATGTTGATTATGGGTCGTCACGACGTTTTTCGCAATTTCTATAGAAAAATCACAGCAACTTGTATATGAAACTTTAACACCAAACTAGACATACCATTTTGTGATTTCATGCCTAATTTCCTATTCTAACAAATCATATAGCATACATATATCATACAAAAATACTTAATTACATTAGATCATTCAGAAACATAATTTGACAACCTAAGTTAGTATGAAATCCTTAAGTCACAAATCAATTGCTTAACATGCCAAATATTGTATTTCATGTATTTCAAGAGCAATAATGGTTCACTTCATACCAATTGATCATTTTAAACTTGTCTAATCCTACAACATACCAATCTAACCTTCATATCAAATATACAACCATTCTCATGCATTTTGAATACATAGGTATGAACATCATTTAGCATGCATTCCAAACATCATTTCTAGTCATCCAAACAATGGCAAACTAATTATAGAAGTCCTTAAATAGTCCATTTACAAACCAAAAACAAAATAAAGTCTAAATCCCTCTCAAAACAGTCCCAAATTGTTGTCTTTTTGCTAGTTGAAAAACCAAATCACATACTTGAATGGAATGCCTTAGATGGATCACTTGCTTCACACTTCCCCTCCTTAAAAGGCTACTTCTCTACAAAAATTTTCATAAAAGGAGTGTAAGCTTAAGTAAGCTCAGTGAGTGTTCAAAGATGCCAAAAATACATGCATGATTTATGGTTAAAGAGAGCATACTAAATCAATTATTCATGCCATTGCATTATACATATGTTATAACATTTCATATTGATACATTAGCATTTAGTGACTAGGAAACATGTGTAAAAACATCATAAATTAGATAAATAGATCTCCAAACATAGCCTTGACTCAAAAGAGTATAACATATCCTATGAAGTGTAGCATATAGCTAACATTCTTGAAAAACAACTAACATATCCTATTGAATGGAGTTAAGCTCAACATTCTCTTATCTCTCCAACATATCTCGGGGCCTCAACGCCCAAACATAAACATATAAGTGAGTATTTACAATCCTATGGCATGCCAATAATATCCAATGGTTCCAAAAGATTACAATATGTAACGCCCTCGACTCGACCCGATCTACTGAATCTGAGTCTCGAGTTTTACGTCCTTTTTATAGATGCAACTTAAATTTATTTCTTTCTTATTCATTTATGTAAACGTCTATCTTTGAGTATAACAAAATTTCTTATGGCATACATTGTATAGTTACACTTACACCTCAATAAGTTTTAGACTTTCCTACTTTCTCTCTCAATCTATTGTGTACATATTGAATTTCTACTTAAATGACCTATGTGCAGACTTGACACGCCACTTATCTTTCTTTGTATGCAAAATAGCCCAATCACTCTGCTTCCTTGGCGTATCCCTGGCATTGTCCCTCAGCACAAATTCCTTTATAACCTGAAAGAGGAACAACTTTTGTAAGTTCGTAAGAACTTAGTGAGCTAAACCTTAGAATATCATTTTCATTCATTCTACGTTGCATAAGTTACTTTGCACATTCTTAAGCTATTTATAAACTTTTTTTCCTTCTTTGGTAGACACTATATTGAAGCTACCCTTATTCTTTATTCAGAACCATTTTTCGCCTCTCTCGAGCATACTATACTTAGTATCTCTTTACTTTCTATATCCTTTCTTAAATATTACCTTATTATTAGACTTAATATCTTTTTCCATACTTACTAGTCTTATTATTTTCTTTGGGTAGGGTAGACTATTCCCAGACCTTCCTTACTTCATTGCACTATTTATACTTGCTTTTAACTCATATCTTTGCCTCGACACATACTCTGGCACACATTAGCCTTTCTATTCATCCCTTGTAACTATACAAGGTTCATTACTCATTCGGTGTCTACCCAAAGGCATTATCTTTAGATGGTTATCTCGAGATCCATTCTTCAAGTTTCACCATGAAGGCTTTCCTTTCCAAAGATAGCTATAGAGGCTTTCCTTTCAGAGTCTCGTCACAAAGGTGTTTCTTGACAGAGATAGCCACAAAGGTTGTCCTTTAGTAGAGATTAGCCGCAAAGGCTATCCTTTAGCAAAGATAGCCACAAAGGCTTCTTTTAACATTCAATACTCACCACAAAGGCTTTCCTTTTAGAGTATTGCCAAAAAGGCATTCCTTTCAGAGATAGCCACGAAGGCGTTCTTTTAACAGAGATAGCCACAAAGACTTCCTTATAATAGAGATAGCCACAAAGGCTCACTTATACAGGAATTGGTGTTCTTGACGGTAGGGATTCACCTAAACTCACCGTCTAGAGGTTTGCCCCTCATCACTGGTACTCACCCAACTATCATTTAAATATTCCATACGATGCCATGACCCAACCATGGTCTTATGCTATATGGTCTTCAGAGTGTCATGGAATTTTTACTTTGAGATATTCGTGCTTTTAGTCCCGACAGACCCCTTTAGACGACTCCGGAGACAGACATAGACATTTCATGCTGACTCATATTTAACAGACTCATTCACATTTGACTTACTCATGATAAGCTCTCTCACAACAAACTTGTTTATATCCTCAAAGCACATATAGGCATACTTTACTCTTAAACCATTGTCCTTAGAGATCATATCCATATTCCATTCGAATCATTCATGCAAGTTCATCTGATATAATTTCTCACAGAATCATCACATCATACATCTTTAGCTCATTTTCAGAGAAGGTTCTAACATGCATATATGATACATTTACAAGAGTTGGCTTAGGGACTCACCTTACTTGCATCTTTAACAGCTCTAAACACCATATCTGAACTTCTATTGAGTAGATCAACATCCCTTAATTGATAGAACATGGGAACTCATCAAGATTTGTACATTTAACTCATTTTTTTTCACTTTGAACATTAGAAATATCTAAATAAGTCTATACCATACTTACATTACCCAGCTAAATCGAGCTGCCCCTCAACAACTTAGTATGTAAGGTTGTAGATCTTACCTTAACAAGGGGCATCTCAAAGCATAGATCCATATCTTCAACTCAGCTTGTAGGATGAGAGGAAGTCTCTATGTTTCTCTCTTTTTCTATAAACAAAGATTCCTTCTTGAAAAATAAGAAGAAAAGTCCCCCATTTCTTACCTGAGCTATCTTGATATTTTACCTTTGTCCCTATGGATATTTGACACGCGTACCAGTCCTTACAATCCCCCAAATAAAATACTTGGCAGTTATAAAGAGACGTGTATGGGAATACATATATTTAAAGAATATACCCTTAGGCCTTAATCCATCTTTTGTCATTAGTCATTACGTTAGAGCGTAGTTGGTATCTTAACTAATCACACTTAGCATGTCATGCCTTATTGGCGACTACCCTATTATCCGAGTTTCCTTAATACCTTACTAAAATTCTTCTTCCTAATAATTTATTCCTTTTTAAGGCAGTTTCTTGCCATAGTCCAATATTGAATACATGCCCACTTAACACGCCAAGAGCATCAGTGGGGTGAACAACGCTTCACCATTTGAAGTAACACTTAGTTTACTTATTAAGTTCAGAGCTCACCTAAATACTGGGCGTTACCCTATTTTTATGGAAATATTATTCAAACATCATGGTCTTAGACTTAGCTTAGAGGAGTGTACCTCACCTTTCTTCTAGCTCTATTATCTCAAACGAGGAAGAGAGACAATATTTTCTTCTTAAACTATCTTAAACACTTAACTTAACCCAAGTTTTTATTTAAACTTGTTAAATATTAGTCATTGGGTGGTCTTATCCAAATCTACAATTTCCAAGAAAACTAATAGAGTACCTATCTTTGGTTTTGAACTATCTTAATTCTCATTTGGTTAGTTACTAACTATTATTCCTTTCATCTTGACTGGCTCAAAGCCAACCTTATAGGATACTCTACACTGCTAACATAAACTCGCATTATAAAGATAGTTTCCCTTATCCATAATGGGGTCCGTCCATTCTACGTGCCGTTAAAGCTTTTGGGCGAGTCCTTCCAAACCATACACACTTCTTGATCACTATGTGTCAACCTGGTGTTCACCAACATCAAGGCATCATAGGTGTGCTCAAAGGTTCCAAACTTAGTCTAGTTCTAACACTATACATATTCGAAACTTATCTCATTTGTCTTATTTTTCCCTAAACAATATCTAGACACTAAGGGTTCGGTGGGTAGGGTGTTACACAATGCCAACATATCCTTCATAAACTCATATTCTAATTGTTTTATGCACTTGTTCCCTTAGCATAAAGCATATATTCATAACACAAATAATTTGCAATGATATCGTAATATACATCACATTTCATATCACATCTAAGCTTTATTTGCAAAGTATCATAAGTTTAAGTAAGAAAACTTACTCTTGGAACTTAGGATAGGTGATTAGGCTATCTAAGCTACCTTTAATACACTGAATTGTGCATTAGTACAGCACATCAAATCACTTACCATTTTAGCTTTCACTTCAATGCTGAAAGCTCAAACAAGCTTTTCTTTACCCTTTGTCTTGCTTGCAGAGGATCTTGATTGATCCAAAACTTTGCGTACATAATAAAAATATCACTAACTCATCATTTATAGCCTTATCCACATTCAAACATTAATGAAATTGCAAATCAAAGCTCTTCTTTCTCACCACCAAAAACTAACTAGTTTTACCGAAATAAGAGGTTTCCTTGCTCAATTTCCATTCCTACTCCTTAAACAAGTTGCTAAAAATCCTAAAAATCATATTATAATAGATATAAGCCATCAATTTCATCTTATTTATTAGATCTAACTTTTTCAAAAAAATTTGAGCTTACAAGAAAATGAAAAAGGGAAAAACTCTAAATTCATAAAAATTTGTTAAGGATATGTTAAATTTAGTTAAAAGACTTTCTAATTAGTTCAAAATAAGTTGAAAATAAATTTTAAAAAATAAGTTTACTTATTGTTTCAAGATTCACCATTTTTAAGCCAAACTTTGGTTTAAAAGCTTTTGATCTAATGAAATCTCATATTAGTTGATCAAATATCAAATTATAAAAAGAACAAGCTTAGATTTAACATAGGAATCAGAATGTTGCCTCAATTTGAAGAAAATGACAAAGTGTGGATCTAATTCAATGAAAAATGTTTGAAGAACAATGACGAAATTGATGAAGAAAAAAAGATTTTTCTTTAAAATTGAAGGAAGAATTTGTGTCTAAAAGGTTAGAAAATGAATAAGCATGAATCAATTTTGAGAGACAAACCCAAATTTAGCTTTTAGCAAATTTTTGAATGACGATAATGAAAATAGAGGGAAGAGAAGGCAGATGGTTAAATAGCCAACCAAATTTTAAAAATTGGGAAATTACCCATTTGACCACTTCCAATTTTCTCCTTTTTTCAAGTCAATCCTTATTTTTAATTAAAGCATATTTTGTTAATTATTTTCAAATTTATCTTCATATTTAGAACTCGATTTAAATTAATTAATACCCAAACCCTTATTTCTACTTTCCCAACCTAAATTTTAGTCCTGATTTATTATTATAATATTTTATTTAAGTACTATGATATTAATTCTGGTCTCCTAATTAGATATCCAGTCCACTATCTCGATTCTACTAACACGATTTTTGGGATGTGATAATTTAACTAGGGTTGTTGACTAGGAGTTCTTTTTTTTAGTTGAAATAAACTTCTACAATTCAATAAGGGTTTTACTTCTTCTCCCTATAAATAGATGGCACTGGGGGGCAAATGATACAACTTTAAGATATTGTTACTTTGCCTGAAAAAGTGAGAGTTTTATTCTCTGAATATTAAATCTATTTTTTGGAATAACAGTCAGTTTCTATTGAGAAGAGATTTTCATTTTCACACTAAAAGTTAAGAAAACTATTTATGGTTTTGTGTTTTATTCGAATCGTTTGAGCTCACACTTGAAGCAATTCATGATATGAGAATAGTGGAGAAGGTCGTTTGGTTGAAAGCGAGGAATGATAAGAATCCGTCTAGCCAAAAACAAATGTGTGATTTTGGTAAAGGGTTTATTACTATAAATATCAAAAATCGGATTGATTTTCAAAATTTTAATTTTTTGTTGTGCAAGAAAACCATTTTCAAACAATATTTTTTTTCCAATTATAGCATCATTTCATAATAATGGAATTCATAGCCCAACTAAAAGGTAAATTACATTGATAAGTGATAAAAGTAACATATTTTAATCTGGGTCTTCATGCATTTATTATGATTATTTATGCAAATTATTAAATTTTATGCTCCTAATCCTTTAATTTTATGTTTCTATACTTAGGAGAGAAAGTGGGAGCGAAAGAAGCGAAATATGAGCCAAAATTAGACAAATAGAGCTATTTTTAAGAGCCACATGGCCTGGGTCTTCCCACACGGGCTGGATAGATGGCCATGTGCCAGGTCGTGTCGATTTCTCAACTCACTTCCCAAACACGCGAAAAATAGTAATTTTTAGGCTTTCTAGGCATTCTAAAGTCTATAAATACCGAATATAAGAAGATAATGGAGCCATCAGAGAATCTTTAAGAAAACGACTTGAAGAACACCATTGGAGCCAACTTCAAAGCAGATTTCCATCAAGATCGAAGACATCCTTTTAATTTCTTCTGAAGTTTCATGAGTTTCTTTGTTTCTTGTGGTTTTTTTAACTTTGAGATGTTTTTATTTAGAATTATGAACTAATTCCCTAGATACCTAGGGAAGATGAAACCTAAGATGAATTTTATTATTTGATTTTTGCTTTACAAGATAAATACTTGATTCTAGTTCTCAATTATGTGTGCTTATTTCTTGTTTAAATATTTCTTGGATATTAATTCATGTTTAATGTGCTTAATTTAGTTGAAGAAAAGTCTCTGTTTAAGAGTAGATCTAGTATAATTGAATGGAGTTGCATGTAATCCTAGAAATAGGACGACATAAATCTACCAGATTAGAGTCAAATCTAATAGGGGAATCTATAGATCGAGTTAATGCAATAATAGGGGTTTTAATTAGAAAGAAATTTCAATTACTCAACTTAAAGTCAGTTGCTCTTACTCTCGAAAGAGATATTAGTATAATTTAGGGATTTCTACTGATCAAGATATCAAGTGAATAAATCGTTTAATTCAGATTCAAAATAATAGATGAAGTCTAGGTGGATTCTTTCCTAGGTATTGTTTCTATAATTTTCCTGATTCATTCTCTGTTGAGTTCTTTAGTTAGATTAGTTTAGTAAATCTTAGGCTAAAACAATCACTCCAATTTGTCAGCTAAATAAAAGGAAAATGGTAATTACTAATACTTTTAGTCCTTGTGGATACGATATCTCTACTCACCTTAGCTATACTATCTATCGATAGGTACACTTGTCTGAGTCGTGTTTTTAGTTAGTTGCGTGACATATCAAGTTTTTGGTGCCATTGTCAGAGACTAAAATAGTAGGAACACTTGATTTTTATTAATTTAGCCATTTTTTATTTTTTGTTTTAATTTAATTTCTACATTTTAAAATTTCTTTTATTTGTTTCTGATAGGTTTTTTTGGTTTATGACTAGAAGAAACCCGTCGAGCCCATTTCTTTTTTACAGTGAAATTGAAAGTACTGTTCGGAGAAATCGTAGAGAAGCAAGGCAGAGTTGACAGAATATAGTGGACGAGTAAGAGGATAATGAGTTTTTTTACGAGATGGATGATAATCAAAATATTCAGTTACCTGCTGAAGTAGCTCCTATTCATCGTACTATGTACGATTATGCCAAGCCCACTCTGACTGGGGTTGAATCGAGTATTGTGAGACCTACCATTGCTACAAACAACTTCAAACTAAAGCCGAACACAATTTAAATGGCACAACAGTATGTTCAGTTCGACGGTTTGCAAGATGAAGAATCAAATACTCATTTGGCTAATTTTTTTTGGAAATTTGTGACACGTTCAAGATTAATGGCTCCACTGACGACGCCATTCCCTTATAGTTGTTCCCATTCTCATTAAGGAACAAAGCAAAACAATGGTTAAACTCTTTATAATGAGATTTTCATCACTACATGGGATCAAATGACCGAGAAGTTTCTTCTGAAGTATTTTCCACTAGCTAAGATAGCTAAGTTGAGGAATGATATTTCTTCCTTCATACTGAGATCAATTTATAGATGTTATATGATGCATGGGAGAGATACAAGGACTTATTGAGAAGGTGTCCTCATCATGGGTTGCCCTTATGGTTACAAGTTCAAACCTTCTACAATGGTTTGAATCCCTCAACTAGACAATTGGATGATGCAGAAGCTGGTGGAATACTTAACAATAAAACACTCGAGGCAGCTTATGAATTTATAAAAGAGATGGCACTGAATAATTATCAATATGAAAGCAACCGATGTTTTTAATCTAGATGTAGTCACGATGTTATCAAACCAAGTATAATTGCTAAATAAGAAAATTGATGGTTTATAGCTTTCTACGTAGGTAAATCTGGTGATGCAATGCGATACAAATGAAGGTGGAATGAATAATCCAGAATGTTTACCCTTCTGTCCTAGCACAGAGAATGAGCAAGTCAATTATATGGGTAATAATTCTAGACCTCAAAATAAACCTTATAGTAATAACTATAATGTAGGTTGGAGGAACCATCCCAATTTCTCTTGGGATGGTCAAGAAAATCAAAGAGCACAAGCACCTCAAGCTTCCAACAACCTTATCAGCAAGAGAAAAAGTTGAACCTTGAGGAGATGTTGACAAATTTATCTCGGTGTCAAAAACACGTTTTCAAAACACTGAGGCAACCCTGAAAAACTAGCAAGCATCGATACAAGGACTCCAAAATTAAATTTCTCAGCTTGCGAAATTAATTTCAAAAAGACCACAAGGTAGTTTTCCTAGCAATATTGAAAGTAACCCAAAGGAGTAGCTCCACGCAATTATTGTTCAAGACGCAGAAGGGTTAGTTAAACTTGAACAAGAACCGAGGTAAGAAGAGGTGGTGAATAAGGATAAGGTTGAGGAAGACAAGAAAGAAAAAAAAGCAAGTTGTCAAAGAATACAAAACTTGAGTGCCATATCTTAACACGTCAAAAAGAGACCACACGAATGAGCAATATGGTAAATTTTTTAAGCTCTTAAAAAAATTACACATTTAAAAAATTTACACATTAACTTACCCTTTGTTGAATCTCTTTCACAGATGTCAAATTATGTCAAATTCTTAAATGAGCTATTAACAAAAAAGAGGAAGATAGATGACTTGCCAGTTATGGAGCCCAACACAGTTTTCTCGGCCATTCTCCAAAATAAACTACCCAACAAACTAAAAGATCCAGGGAGTTTTACTATTCCTTACCTAATTGGTAGTTTAAATATTGATAATGGGTTGGTTGATTTAGGGGCCAGTACTAATGTCATGCCCTATAAAATGTTTAAATAACTTGGTCTTGGGAAACCTAAAAACACTAGGATGGGTATTCAATTAGCTGATAGAACCATTAGATATCCTGTGGGTATTATTGAGGATATATTCGTTAAAATCGATAAATTCATGATTTTGTTGTTATAGACATGGATAAGGATGGTGAGGTACCTTTCATCTTAGGTTGACCATTTTTAGCCATTGATAGGACTATCATTGATGTTGGTATGAGTGAACTTGTTCTTCATTTAGGTGACGAGAAGATTATTCTCCAAGCACATGATTCGGTGAAAGTCTCCAGTGAGCGAGATGATTTTAAATGTTCTGTAAATGTTAGTAACCATGTGGCTCAACCTTCTTTGCAGGAAATCCCTTATAAACACGTGTTGGAGGCATGTTTCAGTCAAGGTAACGGAAACAAAACAACATATGAAGAGTGAATGGTGCAACTCGATGAACTAGATGAATAGCGAACACATGTCAAGAAGAAATCGAAAAAACACGATGAAGAGCCAAAGTAACGCCATGATGAGCATGTGAATGGAACGAACCAATTTAAGCTTGGGGACAAAGTACTGCTAGGAAAAACAGATCCACGAATTTCCCCTTCGGAGCATAAGTCAAACGAATCAAACTCATTTACAGTACTGAATGTTTTTTTTACGATATAGTCGAGGTAACTCATTCTGAGTTCGGCATGTTTAAGGTAAACAATACTTGACTCAATCCTTATTTGGTAATAAAATTGATAACGAGAAATGGGAGCTTCAGCTTCGAGAACCACCATAATCATGTGTATACAAGGTAAGTCGAGCTTAGACTCTAAATAAGCATTTCTTGGGAGGCAACTCGAGTGTTTAAATTCTACTAATTCTTTTAATTTTATTGCATGCTAGTTTAAAATTAATTTAATTGAATTCTTAATTAAAAAATATTTTTAACTTACATGGCTTAGACACACGGGCGAGTCCCAAACCATGTGCAAAATAGGGTATTCGACAGTGGCTCATTCAGCCTGGACACACAGGCATGTCCAGGTCGTATGCATAATGGAGCCAATGACAGAGAGTTACACGATGTGAAGACATGGTCGTATAAGCCATATGGCCTGGACACACGGGCGTGTCCTTGGCCATGTGAGTTCTGGGACTTAATTTTTCCAATTTCGAGGGTTACACGACCTAAGATGATCCACACTACCTGGCGACACGGCCGTGTGAAAACTGGAGCTAATTTTTCAAATTTAATTTCACAATAGTGAGTTACACAGGCCACAGACACGGCAGTGTGTGAGACACGACTTGTCACACGGGCGAGTGTGAGAACGTGTGCCCTGCACGGCCTCACACACGAGCATGGGAGAAGCAAAGGTATATCACACATGGCCTAGACACACAGGTGTACCTGAGGCCGTGTGAAGACTAGGCTTACATTTTGAATGACATACGGGCTGAGGAAGCCCCACACGGGCGTGTGACATGATTGTGTGGCCCAACACTGGTCTAAACATGATCGTGTCCCCCTTTTTAACCCACAAACCCTAGTTTTCTTTCATTTTTTTATTCTTCTTAACCTCCTTCCTTTAGCCACTGCTCACCCAAACTCCCACCATAGTCCCTGAGGTCGTCGTTGACCCCTTCCTCCACCAGACCGACCAATTCACCGCACCACCGCACCACCGCCCCTCCCTCCTACCCCCTCCCTCATGATTCCCCCTTTACCTTGTCCTCCACCCTTCCCCATTTTCCCCCTCGTCGAGCCACGTACCACTAGCCTCAACTCTTACCCCTCCCCATCGCTGCCCCACCCGCGATTCTTCCCTTTCCCTTCCTTTTCCTTCCCATTCGAAACATCCCCACAACCTCTTACCGCCGATCACACGTCCTTCATGCCACCGACCTATTCTTGTCGGAGCCCCACCTCCTATCTACCACCACCACTGTCTGTACCACCCCACCGTCGATTCCTCTATTCCTTCTCCTTTTTAGATTTTTATTTTTTTACGTTCTTTATTATTCTTATTATTTATATTATTGTTTTTATTATCATTTGTCTTATTCTTCCTCTGGTTACTAGTTTTATTTTTATTATTTTTATTATTATGCTTATTCTTGTTATGATTATTTTTATCATTTTTTATTTTTCATTGCACTATTGTTCCTATTATTTTAGCATTTTTAGTACTGTTGATTATTGGTTCTTTTTAGTATTAATTCATGTTTCTTTTAGTATTCGTTCATACTTGTTGTTTATATTAAGCTCGATATCGATTTGTTTTCGTCGAGATTGTTGATGCTGAAGTCAATTTTTATTGCATAAGTTATTGGATTGCTCATACTATGTTGATTCATCCATTAGCCTCTTATGATGTTGATATTTGGTTATCTTCTTGCAGATACATCATGACAAATACATGCGGAAAATCTAAGGTCGCCATCCTCGCTTCGAAAAAGTGGAAGACTCCGAGTGCGACCTCTTCGTCGGGCACTTCTGCCAATGCACACAATCCCTATCTTCAATTTCACAGGGCCCTCAAGAGGACCTCTATCAACATCTCAGAAGGCGACCATTCGAATTAGGCCGTTGTATTGATTGGGAGGCTTTGGAGCAGATTCAGCTAGTTGATCGAGTCCGCGTATTGATTGCTACAGCTTATTGGGACCAGTTCTTTTCCATCGTCGAGCCCATCTATTTGGAGCTGACCTTAGAGTTTCGTCCTTCAGTACGTGATGTCGAACTATGATGAGTCGAGAACTATTACTTTCTAACTCAGTGGTACGACGCGTTATATTGGTGTCCTAAAATTCGGAGCTACTTTAGGACTCTATAGCAGGGAGTTCATGAAAGTTGAAGGATTCCTTACTTTATACCGGCACATCCACTACTCACCATGTAACACCTCTTACCCGTTTTCGACGCCAGAATAGGGTACAAGGCATTGCCAAACGTAAACACAAACAAACATACATTTCGGGTTGTAAATTTGGCACCAAATTAAAACTTTTTAACAATCAATCACATCATCCCTAAAATGAGCCTAAGAGGCCCAAAACATGCTTTGGAAGCAATTCGAGACTAAACTGAGAACTTTAGAAAATTTTACGACACTTAGAGAATTTTTGCTAAAATAGAGGTCACACGCCTGTGTGGCTTAGGACACACCAGTGGGGATAGGCAGTGTGGTTACACATGCCCCTGCCCCTAACCCATGTAACTCTCTATTTGTCACCTAAGAACAAATTGAAGTTACATGGCCAAGACACACGCCTGTGTCCTGAGGCCCGTCCTTCACACGGTCGAGACACACGGCCGTGTCTTATGCCCGTGTGCTCGATACTGAGCATTCTATTTTGCAACAATTTAGGTGTAGGGGACACACGGCCGGATCACAGGTCCGAGGGCTAACCTTGTGTCACACACGGCCTAGATACACGACCTTATGTCTACCCATGTGGACAATAATAAGGCTATTTACCAAGCCATTTGCCACCCTTATTCACACATACACTTACCCCAATTCAAAGGCACAGAACAATACATACTTAGGCAACCAAAACATCCACATTCATGGTTAAAACATATCAAATTTATATCTTTATCTAATTATGCAAGATTCCCACATTCACAAATGACATTAACATAAATATACTCATAACCAACATCGGCCATTTTCCAAGGTTATATACAAAATGAACCATGAACCATTATAAGCCAACACATATGACCAAAAGACCAAGTCCCTATACATGCCATAACTCGAAATACTTGGAATCATTAATACCCAAAATGACAACTTAATAGTGTGATACGATCTCCGGAGATCTCCAACCCGAGCTAGCTTGACGTCACTATAGAACAAGAGAAAAAAATGGGGGTAAGTTATATAGCTTAATAAGTCCGTATGAATATAATAAGCAACTCCTACCAATCATTTACCAAGTCCAACAATATAAACACAAAACAATATAATATAATTTGTAATAAACCTCATAATTATAACTTATTCAATCACATTGTTTTCTATATCAATTTGCAAGCATAATTTAACATGTCTTGACTTTAGCCTAACAATCGTAATCTCTCTATTATAATCGATTACCACAATCAACCAATTATTTCAGACCTCATAATAACATGCCCATTAATTATGAGTATTCACATTTCAAGCATATATTTTAACATCTTTCAATTGATCCAAGTTCATATCTTCTCATACTTCCATAATCATTTTAATAGGTAATTATACCAATCTTTCATTTTTCTCATATCCGATAGATCACAATTTGTGTGAATAATATTCGCACGCTATCTCATAACTTAATTTGGACCGAAAACCAATTACACAATTGCCAACCGAATTTACCATGTATTTCATACATCACAAAAATAGACCAATAATCACAAGGCTTTCACAAAAACATTCTCATGGAAACTATGAAATCACAATATCATGAAGTCAATGCTTATAAAATTTATGTACATACCTGTACTAATTCGTAATACTTACATGCTCATTCTCTTCTTTGACATACCCATTAAATTACCTGTTGAACCGCTTGGAATACAAAAGGATACTCGGGAATCTCGTACACATAGTATCGTACCAATGCCAAATCCCAAATACAGTCTTACATGTAATCTCATATCGAAGCCAATAACCTAGCTATGGTCTTACACGAAGTCTCATATCAATTCCATATCCCAGATATTGTCTTACACGTAATCTCAGTAACCCTAATGTCATGACATTTGTATCCTATCTATTCCTAAGGTTCAACCGGGACTTTCGCTGTATCGAATCGTTGTCAGTTATTTCCATAGTATCGTACTCAATAGCATTCATATTTCATTTCAATAATATAGCATTTACCACAATTATATCAATTAAACATTTATACATGTATAATTTAATGCTTATTAAACATACAAACTTACCTCGGCCTAAAAATGGCGAAGAAAACTTAACCGTCAAATACTCGTTTTCCCCCGTTCTAATTTTGAACCTCGTTTTTCTTGATCTTTAATATCACATTTAACTTATTTAACCATTACACTATTCAAATCAGCCCAAAATCACATTATGGCAAAAATTACATTTTTGCCCCTAAAGTTTCACATTTTTACATTTTAGTCCCTAGGCTCATAAAATGAAATGTACTCAATTTCTTCAATACCCATGCCTAGCCAAACCTTATACATGCTTATAGTAGCCCATATTTTTCTTTTATTTTCATTTTAACACCTACTTTACACATTTTTACAAATAAGTCCTTTTTAGGCATTTTCATCGAAAATCACTTAGCAAAAGTCGTTTATCATACACCAAACATACATTTTCTACCATTAGAAATCAAAATACACAAATATCCATCATGGATAAAATTTTAGACTTTGATTATTTCTTAAATTAGTGGTACAAATAGATAGATCATGTTACAAGGATTTTAAAAACATAAAAAAAAATCATTAAAAAGGGGCCAGAACAGACTTACAATCGAGCTTGGAAGCTTGAAAAACCCTAGCCATGGTTTCTTCTTGGTACATTCGGCCATTGGAGGAAGACAGACAAAAATTTGGCTTTTATTTTGGCTTTTTAATTCATTTAATTATCAAATTACTAAGATGCCCTTAATGAAAAACTTTAGAAACATACCTAACCATGTCCATTTTTGTCCACCGACTTAACCAATGATCTAATTACCATTTAAGGACCTCCAATTTAAAATTTCATAACAATTAGACACCTTTAACCTATAGAACTCACATTTTGCACTTATTACAATTTAGTCTTTTTGACCAAATTGAGTACCCAAACGTGAAAATTTTTGAACGAAATTTTCACGAAATCATTCCATAAAACTGTAGATCATAAGAATATAATAAAATAAATTTTTCTTTGTCAGATTTCTGGTCCCGAAACCACTGTTCCAACTAGACCCAAAATTGGGCTATTACAACTTCCCCCTTTAGGGATTTTCATCCCCAAAAATCTTACCAAAAAAGCGATTAGGGTAACGTTCTCGTAGTTTCCTCTACCTCATCGAAGAGTCCTCTTCGAGGGCAATACTTCCAAAAGCACTCTGTCATCGATCTGGAATCCAATATCTTAAATTTTCAAATCTATATACTATTTATGTTAGTCTAAAGTTGCTTTCCACTTTCATGAATCACTTTCACCTTTTTCCTCAGAATCAAAAATCAATTCCACCTTGTATATCTGTTTCCAATCACCTTTGAACTCTAAAACACAGTGCCGAAGCATATCGTCAAAGATCTGAATTACTCTCTCAGGCTTACCACCAATCTAAAGATGAATTACATTGCCAAGATACAACTGCGTACTCAGATTATATTTCCGATCATCAGAACATCTTCTTCAAATAACTGCATATTTATTACTCCCTGAATGAACAAACGAGCTACTATTGAGTCTCGTACAACATTTTCTATAGAAGCTCTGGATAATTCATTGCACGAATTCTATCTCGAAGTAATAATAACAAAAATCAGAATCAAAAGTCGTCTCACACTGTACTCGTTTAGTTCACCATTCACTATCACATTCCTGAGGTTCTCAATCTTGCAAAGAAAACATCGCTTTAGCTTTTTAATTTAGCTAAATTCAGCCTTCCATCAAATAAGATTAATCATGTAACCAACACTCACAAAATGAACAAAGGCTTTCTATTCAAGCATCTGCAACTATATCTATTTCCTTAAAGGTTAATCGTTAATTATTCATAATCTTTCAATAGTTCAAGCCATCAACGTTGTCTTAATTTGCAGATTTTTCTGTAACATTAGATACTTTATACTCTTGAAATCAAGGAGCATATGATGTTTTTCGTCGAACAAAATATGTCATCAATTTCTCAACACAGGCATACTAGCAGCCGACTCTAAGTCACTCGTCAGACAATTCTTTTAATGAGACTTTAACCGTCCAAAAGCATAAACTGTCACTTTACATTCTTGTATTAAAACACATTCCAATCTGTTCGATTGTGCATCGATGAAAAATCCAGAATTCTTTACTCAATTCAAACAGAACCCAGAACCCGTACTTCGGTTAATAACACCTTCAACTGTTTTCAACTTTGCTAACAAGCAACAGACTATTCAAACTTTCACAAATGTTATAAATTTATCAATCTGAATAGCATTAACTCATAACAACATCATTAGATTAAAACAAATCTAATAGGTATATCTCTGTATCATATTTTCTAGAATATGAATTCTTCATTCAAACTATCCATCTATTCACCCAGGAATGTACAAGATTTTATTTTCTTACCTGAGGATAAACTTAAATGCATATAACTCAAATTACCTTTCAACTGTCTAGCTCGCTCAAGTAAAAACAACTGATTCAATCTCAACTATCAAATAATAACATATCAAAATACTCTTTTCTTCATGCTGTTAAATAACTTAAACATACAATCTTTTATAATTCCCTTAACATGCTAATCAAAGATCTTTACAACTGCATTAGCTCAAGGAAACAAAATATCCTGATTGAACTCATTGACCTTAATCAAACTTACTTGAGAAAAGAAAACTATCATACAATTTGAGCTTGAACTTCCACTATCTATACCTTTGCCGATGTCAATTCCTTTCACAAAAATTAGAGAAATCCTAATACCAAAATCACCACGTTTCTATGATCGAACCAGAAATACACAGATAATAGACATAGTTATCACAAGCCAAAAGAACACACTTTAAAGATGAGCCATGATTGATGATTTACAAAATAAGGATGATAAGAAAACCAAGATAAAGAAATCCAAGATGAGATACTATACTGGAAATGAAGTCCGAGAGCATAACTCATAAGAAATTAATAAAGATATTGATGATTCATCAGAGAAAACCAGAAGAGAAACAATGCTTACATGCTCTGGAATCAATTCTAACAGAGATAATAAATTTTCCAAATATATATATATGAAACAAAACAATATCCAGTAGAAACAGAAGAATAGCCTTACATAAATTTGCACCATCAACTTTTATTCCAAACATAATAGAATAGAACCCCAAAGAGAGAGATAAGATATGCTAATCATCAACCAACCAAACCAACAGTTCTTTCATCTAACATTATAATCAGCTAGCATTCTTATATGATAAGAATTTCATCAGAAAATGAACAATCACATATATCTCTAAGGATAAATGAATACATAAAATACCTAGAAGAGATCATCATAATCTATTCAATTACGACTATTACACTCATACATCTTTACGATTCAAATATCATTTCTCTGACTAATTTTTTCATCACTAATCCCTCATTATTCCATTCACTAACGAAAATCAATCCGAAAGAAATTCCAGCAAGCACATACTTTAGACATCATACTTGAATGAGTCGTTAAGTCGAGATTAACTTTTTCTTTAACTGTGACATTGCGAAATCCGAATGATCTTTAGAATAACCTGGCATCTTTTCCAAAACTATATTCACTTGCCAAACTATTCTCAACTCTGACCACATTATTAGTTATTACGCTACTGAATTCAACATAAATCTCGTGAAATTTCGTTACAAAATACCACATTGGTAACGGGGTGAGGTCATAAAACCTCTAGCTTGACTCTCGTATATACACATGTGACTTAACATCCATCATCATCATAATATCATCACAGTTATACAATTTACTTTAGGCAAATTAACATACATATTTATGTTAAACGAACTTTTCAATTATCTTATTCAAACAAGTGCACTCATACATACGTTCTATAAATTTTGAGTAAGTTTACTTATCGCAATCAGTTAATCAAACAAGTCAGGCACATAACATCATATGAATACTAAACAAACATGAATGCTTATCACAATATAAACTTTCATTTCGTCACTTTTCCATATTTCAAGAATAATTCCCATTGAATCATTGTAATTTCGATGGATATTCAGGTAGTATACTCAAGGTATGCATGTAAACAATCCGTCAATTCATATTCAAAAGTGCCCTTTTTGGCACATATTCATAGAGCACACTCTAGAGCCTCATATGATATAGCAGGATTGCCAGCCTAGGCTAAATCCTTTTCATAACATTTATAACCTTTTATCTGTTTCATAAAATCACCATAATCTATCGAAATACAACGTTCAACCAAAACAATGTCATTTTACCCATATTTCTCAACTTATAGTTATTTCATTTTGTACATCATCGCAAACATATCATGAACTCTTATTCATACCTTTCCAAGTTTCAACTTATCACAAACACATTTTCAAATATCTTAATATCACTTTCAGCGTTTTCGGAAGTAGCTCGGATGGAAAGCATCTCTGTGTCAACAAAATAATTTCATCAAAGTCAAGAGATATCACACTATCACAGTTATATATGGCATGTATAGCTAGACCCTCACACATGCTAGGTTAGTTCAAGAATCGACTAAACCATAGCTTTGATACCACTAAATATAACACCTCTTACCCGTATTTGACCCCAAAATAGGGTACGAGGCATTAACAAACGTAAACACAAATAAACATACATTTCGGGTTGTAAATTTGGCACCAAATTAAAAATTTTTAACAATCAAACACATCGCCCCTAAAATGAGCCTATGAGGCCTAAAACATGTTTTGGAAGCGGTTTGGGACTAAACCGAGAACTTTAGAAAATTTTACGACACTTAGAGAATTTTTGCTAAAATAAGGGTCACACGCCCGTGTAGCTTGGGACACGCCTATGTAGGCAGGCCATGTGGTCACACACGCCCCTATCCCTAACCCGTGTAACTCACTATTTGTCACCTAAGAACAAATTGAAGTCACACGGCCAAGCCACACGCCCATGTCCCGAGGCCGTGTCCTTCACACGGCTGAGACACACGATCGTGTATCATGCCCGTGTGCTCGATACTGAGCATTCTATTTTGCAACAATTTAAGTGCAAGGGACACACGACCGGATCACACACCTAGGGGACTGACCGTGTATCACACATGGCCTAGACACACACCCGTGTGACTACCTATCTGGACAATAATAAGGCTATTTACGAAGCCATTTGCCACCCTTATTCACACATACACTTACCCCAATTCAAAGGCACAAAACAAGCACAAAATAATACATACTTAGGCAACTAAAACATCCATATTCATGGTTAAAACATATCAACTTTATATCTTTATCTAATTATACAAGATTCCCACATTCACAAATGACATTAACATAAATATACTCATAACCAACATTAGCCATTTTCCAAGGTTATATACAAAATGAACCATGAACCATTATAAGCCAACACATATGACCAAAAGATCAAGTCCCTATACATGTCATAACTCGAAATACTTGGAATCATCAATACCCAAAATGATAGATTGATAATGTGACATCTCCAACCTGAACTAGCTTGACGGCACTATAGAACAAGGAAAAAAAAATGGGGATAAGCTATATAGCTTAGTAAGTCCGTATGAACATAATAAGCAACTCCTACCAATCATTTACCAAGTCCAACAATATAAACACAAAATAAAATAATATCATTTGCAATAAACCTCATTGTTTTAACTTATTCAGTCACATTGTTTGCTATATCAATTTGCAAGCATAATTTAACATGTCTTGACTTTAGCCTAACAACTGTAATCTCTCCATTATAATCGATTACAACAATCAACCAATTATTTCAAACCTCATAATAACATGCCTATTAATTATGAGTATTCACATTTCAAGCATATATTTTAACATCTTTCAATTGTTCCAAGTTCATATCTTCTCATACTTCCATAATCATTTTAATAGGCAATTATACCAATCTTTCATTTTTCTCATATCCGACAGATCATAATTTGTGTGAAAAAAACATGCTATATCATAACTTAATTTGGCCCCAAAACCAATTACACAATTGCCAACCGAATTTACCATGTATTTCATACATCACAAAAATAGACCAATAATCACAAGGCTTTCACAAAAATATTCTCAAAGAAACCATGAAATCACAATATCATGAAGTCAATGCTTATACCTATACTAATTCGTAATACTTACATACTCATTCTCTTCTTTGACATACCCATTAAATTACCCATTGAACCACTTGGAATACTAAAGGATACTCGGGAATCTTATGCAACAGTACCGTACCAATGGGATATGGTCTTACATGTAATCTCGTATCGATGCCAATAGCCCAGCTATGGTCTTACACAAAGTCTCATATCAATGCCATATCCCAGATATGGTCTTACACGTAATCTCAGTAACCCTAATGTCATGACATTTGTATCCTATCTATTCCTAAGGTTCAACCGGGACTTATGCTGTATCGAATTGTTGTCGGTTATTTCCATAGTATCGTACTCAATAGCATTCATATTTTATTTCAATAATATAGAATATACCACAATTAAATCAATTAAGCATTTATACATGTATAACTTAATGCATATTAAACATACGAACTTACCTCGGCATAAAAATGGCAAATAGGACCTAACAGTTAAATACTCGTTTTTTCCTGTTCTAATTTCAAACCTCATTTTTCTTAATCTATAATATCACATTTAAATTTATTTCATCATTACACTATTCAAATCAGCCCAAAATCACATTATGGCAAAAAATACATTTTTACCCCTAAAGTTTCACATTTTTACATTTTAGTCTCTAGGCTCGTAAAATGAAATGTACTCAATTTCTTCAATACCCATGCCTAGCTGAACCTTATACATGCTTATAGCAGCCCACATTTTTCTTTTATTCATATTTTAACACCTACTTTATAACTTTTTACAAATAAGTCATTTTTAGGCATTTTCATCGAAAATCACTTAGCAAAAGTCATTTATCATACACCAAACATATAATTTCTACCATTAAACATCAAAATACACAAATATTAATCCTAGGTAAAATTTTATACTTTGATTATTTCTTAAATTAGTGGTACAAATAGATAGATCATGTTACATGGATTTCAAAAACATAAAAATCATTAAAAACAGGGCTAGAACGGACTTACAATCGAGCTTGGAAGCTTGAAAAACCCTATCCATGGTATATTCTTGGTACATTCAGCCATGGGAGGAAGATGGACAAAAATTTGGCTTTTATTTTGGCTTTTTAATTCATTTAATTACCAAATTACTAAAATGCCATTAATGAAAAACTTTAGAAACATGCCTAACCATGTCCATTTTTGTCCTCCAAATTAACCAATGGTATAATTACCATTTAAGGACCTCCAATTTAAAATTTCATAACAATTAGAAACCTTTCACCTATAGAACTCACATTTTGCACTTATTACAATTTAGTCCTTTTGACCAAATTGAGTGCCCAAACGTCAAAATTTTTGAACGAAATTTTTGTAATATCATTCCAAAAAATTGTAGATCATAAAACTATAATAAAATGAAGTTTTCTACGTCAGATTTCTAGTCCCAAAACTACTGTTTTGACTAGACCCAAAATCGGGTTGTTACACGCCATCTCTATACTGGGCAGACCTTACGACGAGCCCGATACCCTATGATCCGAGTCAGTCGAAGGTGAATTCACTTCCTTCACCCTTGCACTACATTCTTTCCATCTTGCACTTTGACTGGTTGGAAAAAGAGCACCGGAGTTGTCGGTACATTCGACGTTTATTTTTTGTAGAGCATAGCCACGGGCACACCTTTGATGTTGTTTATTTCATCGCCTTAGCTTGCTGCCATCAGACCGAGTGCAGTAGGAAGGGCCTTATCTACTTAAGCCCTTAAGTGACTCACCTCGCATGGCACTTTGACCTCCTCAACACTCCGGAGTAGTCCTCCTCCTTCACATTAGTTGGACAGATGATGTAACACCGTATCTGTCGCCCGAACACGGTTACAGAGCATTACTGGAGTTTTCAAATCAAATGAACATGTATTTATAATCATTTTAGATAATATCAATAAACATAATAAAATCAAGTCAAAACATACTTATTGTCCCTTATACGAGCCTTTGAGGCCCTAAATACACATTAGAAACAATTTGGGACTAAATCAAAAACTCAAAGAATTTTTTAGGAAACAAGGAATTTTTTTAACGCTGCAGGGGTCACACGTCCAAGGAACATGCCAGTGTATCAGGCTGTATGGGCATTCGAAGTAGGGATACACAGCTGTGTCCTAGCCCGTGTCCATGCCTATGTAGCTCACTGACTTGGGTCACACGGCCAAGCCCCACGCTCGTGTGCCAGGCCATGTACCCTTCAAAGTAATCCCACATGCTCGTGTGTCAGGCCATGTGTTAGACCGTGTAATAGTTTGGCTTGCAACCATTTGAAAGCTATAGGGGACACACGGCCATGTCACCTAACCGTGTGTCACACATGGCTGAGACACACGCTAATGTCTCTACCCATGTTGACAAAAATAGACCATTTTACAAGCCATTTTTCTCACCTTGGCATGTACCTACACAAAATATTGTACTCACTTACAAGCCATAACAAGGCATCTAAATCAAGCTTAAATAAGTCATATACATATGATATAAAATCATACAACCAATATGCCCTTAGGTACCTCAAATGACAATATGCAAACATGTATAATCATGTACTCATATTGGTCAAATGATCATCTAACTTTCAACTAGATTTGCATAAATTCATGCCATTTAGTTACTTACCAAAACTTTTCAATTGGTACCAAATATGCCATTCTAAACTAGCACCAAATCATCATATAATTCATGTATACTATAGTACCAAATCACCACAAATTCATGATATCACAAAACATATTTAACTATCATTTTAACTTTTATTGTTCAACACAAAATAAGCCACACATCAACCATGTTAATTCTACTTATATACATACCAAAATATGCCAAACACAAGCTAAATCAAATGGTCATATTTACAACAAAACATATAGGCCAACATTAGCCAAAATACCTATACATGCCATTATAACCACAATTAAATAACTGAATGTACCAAAAGAGCCGATGGATAGTATGATATAGCTCCGACAAGCTTCCAACCTGAATGAGCTTTCGATTCACTATAAAACATGGAAAATAACATAGAGTAAGCATTTAAACTTAGTAAGTTCGTATAACATAGAATTTAACTTACCATATAGTCATATAATAGGTAAGTAAACAAGCATATCCGAATACAATTTGGCCAAATGCCTAAGCACATATACACTAACCATGTTAGCCATGTAATTACATATATAAGCCAATAAACATATATGAACATAACCATTGATCAAATTTCATATGCATGTATCAATGTAATGCCCCAAATTTAGGTCTAGAAGTATTGGGCCTTGAGTATGGGCCCGTGAGGAGGTTGTATATAAGTATTTAATTGTACAAGGAAATGACACAATTAAATGTCTACTTTGGTGGTTAATGGCCCTGAGAAGTGTTAGCAAAATCTTGGGTTCAAACTTAGGCTTGAGCAAAAATTTTGGTTTTAGGTGAATAAAACCCTGGATGCTTGGAAGTAGGTCTTTTAAATTATTATGTTAAATAAATGACACAAGGAAGCATGTCATCCAGTGGTTGTGGTGTCATTAAGGTTGTAAGAGAGTCTAGGTTCAAGTCTTGGCTCTTGCAATTTATTTTGGTTTTTCCTTTAAAAGAACCTGGACGTTGGCGTATATACCTTATAATTAATTGAGGCAAAATGGTGACACAAAGAGCCTTGTGGTGTAGTGGCAAGGTGGCGTCACAAGGGTGGCAATGAGGTCCAGGGTTCGAGCGTTGGCATGGGATATTAATGAGTATTTATTTTGCACTTGTGGATGACAAGTGGTTGAATTGGAGTAGAATTCTATGGGGTGGAAGGTTGATTTGGTCATAAGAATTTGAATTGAATTTGAATGGGAATTTGGAGTGATTTGTGGAGGAAATCAATGAGAGGATTATGGAGGGATTTTAGGAGAGAAAAGGGGAGTTTGAGAGTGGGTAAGTGTGTGTCGAATTTGCTTGGGGGAAAGCTGATAATTTTGGCTTTGGGGGAGGGGAATGTTGATTTCGGCAATTGAGAGCCTTTAGGGGGATCTTTCAGGTTTTATTTTGTTCTTATTTTCTTCCTATTTTCTCAGCAAATACTCTTCTTGTGTGCTATGTGTTTTGGGTTAAAACCGATACGATCTTTTGGTAGGTACTTTTAATTTTTTTTCTCTCTTGTTTGTCCCCTCTTCTCTAAAGCCAAATACTCCTTTCTCGATTTCATTATTCCCACTCCTTTGTTTGTTGGCAATCACTTCTTCTTCTCTGCTCTCCTCTCCTTCTCTCAACATAGCTGAATACATACTTCTTTACTCATTCTCTATTTGTAACCGATTTCTGGATTCTTCTCACCTCTTTTTTTCTATTTATGGTTTGGTAGTGGTGAGTTTCTTAATTACTACTTATTTCTACTGTTCTTGCAATATGTTGAAGTCTATTCCTTCTTATACTTTTCTAAAACCGACTGCCTTTTTCTCCTTGTGTTCTCTTATAGCTGAATCTCTCTCTCCATTTCTGTTCTTGATTTGGAAAGTAATCTCTGTTAATCAAACTCGCGATAAGTAAAGGGGGTTCTAGCAATAAAGCGATGATAGTGGTGCCGACTAGGAGTGGACGCGTAGCCTCTGCCCCCAAGTTTAAGCGATGTAGTGTGTTTGCAGTTCGGGACTTTTCGCCAGGTTGCGGAAGGGTGTTTGCACCAAACTTTGGATTTAGTAAGCAAATCATAGTTGGCCAAGGCAAGTGGTAGTCGATCCTTTGGCTAGGGGTTTTTTTTAAGATTCTTATAACTGTATTGTTAAGTGATTAATCGATGTTATGTTGAATATAGGTTCTGGCGATCGTGAATTCTTAGTACTCTACGTGACCAGGTGTGTAACTGTACGCCATAAACCATTACTATCAAAAGCCGAAAAAGGTGTGTAACCACACCATTCCTTATTGTAGATCGGTAAAAACCAAAAATATGAAATGCTGAAACACTGGCATTCGAGGTTTACGAGCGTGCGAACGCACATGGGGCGATACGAACCCACAAAGCATGGGCGATAAGCTGTAGAGGCCGCCACGAGTGCTCTCATGGACTTGGGCCTCGATGGGCCCATGGACTCGCTTGTGTAAATTTAACTGTAGGTGAGAAGTAGTTGGGCTTGTCATTTCGTGTACATGGCATAGGTCATTCTGGGCCATGTTGGGCAAAAGTAGGCCGTGTGGGCCCAAAGGGCTCACACTAATAAAATCTGCGGTAAGTGACAAATAATGAACTAGGCTGTGGTGTTCGCATAGTCGTGACTGGAATTAGGCTAAATGGGCCACACGAGCGTGTGGGCCCACTTGGGCCGAGTAATAGACCTTGGGCCCATTTTCACCGTTTTGACCATCTAGGTTACTGGAGTCGCTCAAGGCGACAGAAGACCATCTATGAGGTCGTAATCTGTATTGGGACCCCAAATTTAGTAAAATGACCAAAATACCCTTAAAGGGTAAAATGATTGTTTTGCCCCTCAAGGGTAAATGACTGATTTGTTTGTGATTTGTATGACTGATTTTGTGCATAACATTCTGCATACATGGCATACTACTTGGGATTGGGATATTTTTATGGAGGAAGAAACCATATTGGTGGTTGTGCCACATATTCTGATATTAGCAACGTTGTTGCGATTCTGGTTAATGCCGCAACTGGTGCTAACACTATAAATGTAGGGATGGCGTGGATGATTTATTCCCCGCAGGTAGTGCAGGGTTGGACGGAGGCAAGTGTAGGGTTGGATGGATTATCATGCATTATTCATATGGGTTTGATATTGAAATGGGCTAGGCCCAACTGATATTGATTCTGAGATGGGTTAGGCCCAATTGAGACTGTGATGGGTTGAGACCCAAATGTTAATGAATCGGGCTTTGGCCCACATATATTCTGAAACAGACTGTTTTATTTCTGAATAGGGCTCAAGCCCAGATTGGTTCTAAATTCTATTTTTTACTGACTGTTTGGATGCTAGGGGATTACACACTGAGTTTTCGTAAACTCACCCCGTTTATTAATTGTGCAGGTAATCCCCAGCAATAGATGGATCGGTGCTGCGAGGGACTCGGAGATGGCCACACACTGCTTACGTTTTCAGATTTGTTTATTTACTGTTGTGTATTTTTCATTTGGGTTGTAATAAGGCCTCTCTTAATTTTGGTTTTTATTTTAAACTTTGGGATTTTATCTACTATGTTTTATAATTGTAGAGGTAGAGCACAGTTTTCCAAAACAACAATTGTTTTCAAAACACTACGTTTTCGTAACTTAACTTTTAAACATCACGTTTTCGTAAATCGGTTACTTTTAAAATTAGCTTCCACAACCCAAAAAGGAATTTTGGGAATAAAATTAATAAGTTTTCAATGTACTACGTTTTAAATAAGAAGGGTTTCTACTGAAAACATTTTTTTCGAAAAACACTTTAATGTAACACGCTAGATTCGGGCCTAACGCTAGATTCGGGCCTAACTTTTGGGCCGGGTTTGGGGTGTTACAATCATCCATTTCATTTTTCCATATATCATGTAACCACATTTTTCATGTAAAATCATATGTGTTCCTGTAATATTTTGTATCAAACTCTTACCATTTTGTATCAGAATATTGCCCGTTGAACCGTTTAAAATACCGTTGGATACCCGGCATAGCTTACACATAGTGTGTTAGCTTATATAACATTAATTCATCAATTCATGAACATGTATGCTCATATGAGCTGTAAATCAGTATGCTCACGAGCTATAAATCGGTATGTGGAATGACAGAAATGTGCAAGTGTACACAATCGCAACAAGTAATAAAGTAACAAGTAAATGTCGAGTTATCGTACCCACAGGGACTGTGAAAAGAATTATTTATGAATGCAATTTAAAACACTTTGGTAAAGAAAAAAAAATTGATTTGAAAAGTGATTAAAAGCTAGTAAACAAAGTAAATAAATAAAATAAAATACAGTTTTAATGCACGATTTCAAAAGCTGATTTAATCAAGATGACATAATTGCGTTAGATTAATTACATTTCTTAACTTAGAATTATTAAACTCATGTTTATGTTGTTATGAATAAATCCATGGCAACTCGGTAATTTTCTAACTTATAAACATACTCACCTACAAAAATCCATTCATCTATTGACTATATCTCTATGTCAATTCAACCGATTAAACAAACTTTAATAGGCAAATGTGTTAATGCACATACATACTTATGAAATCAAAATAATCTCTTGTACATATCTCTATGCCAATTCAAACAATTAATTTAATCACATAAGCACACAAAAGATTGCATAAGGTAACAATGTATTTCTACGTTGAAACAGTTTAATCACAATAATCTTGCAAGTTATGCAAGGCAATTGTATTACTCGATACCGTTGCTGTGACAGCCCTAATGTGACCCTAGTCGGAAAGTGGTTTCGGGACCACAAAACCGAGTCATAAAAATAATTAATTGCTATATTCTATGCTTATTATGTGTGTACATGAGTATGTGGAAGTTTCATTCTCTAATTTTGCCAATTGCATGAGAAATTATTAAATAGGGATCAATATGAGACATGGTGAAATATGATAGGCTAATTTTAAATGGCTTGTTAATGTATGATGACACAAGGGTGGACTTGCATGTCAAATTCCCAATTCCTTTGTAGTGGCCGCCAAGATGGATTGTTGATGGGCAATATATATGTTAATTAGATATTATAATAAGAAATTGGGTTATTGGAGATAAAATATTGTTAGTAAAAGAAGGTAAAATGAAAAAATGAAGGAATGCTCATCTTTCTTCTCCATTGCCGTGACTTGAGGGAGGAAGAAGAAAGGAATTCTTTTGTTCATGATTCGCTTGGATGATGCTTAGGAAGAGGTAAGCACTTTGAAATTCTTGGAAATTTAGGTATAAATAAGGTGATTAGTTCAAGTTCTACTCATTCCATGGATTAAGTTTGGTTGTTTGGAGGTTTGATATTCGCCAAGTAGTTTGAAGCTCTTGGTACATATACTTTTTCTTGAAGGTTGAAATTGGTTTGTTCATAAGGGGTACCGAATGTGGTCATTGAAGGGTCTTAATGAACAAAATGTGTGGCTTGGGTTTATGACATTCGGTTAAGGAATATTGTGTGCTAGCAAGGTTGGTTTAATATATATATGTAAATCACTTTGTATTTGATGATTAGAAAAAAAATAGTGAAGGGCAAATTAAAATGATGTTGGATAAATTTTTAGTATAGTTGTGCTTAAGCATTCGGTCATTGATGGGCATTGTTGTAACCTAATTGTAGTTGCAACTTTTAATTTTGAGATGGAATCTGTACATATAAGTTAAGTGAATGGTTAGGGCTGAATGAGGTGTATAAAATCTTAAAGCATGCTAAAATTATACATTAGTAAGAATGTGTAATTGTACTAAATTCTCTATTTGAATTCGGTTAGGTATAGTCATGGTATGAGCTCATTAAGGGTGCTATCTTATAAGTGAATGTAGTTTTAGTTAACCTTATGTGCCATGCGTGTGCTAAAATAATTAATGAATTGGATGTTATTATAGGTGTATGGTTGGTCTTATTATTAAAAATAAGGGTTGAGTACCTTGAATTTCTCTTTGATATTCAAAATGATTAAATCAATTTAATTGTTAAATTAAGCTCAAGAGCAAAGGGGAACTAAATCGGATAAAGGAAAGGAGAAAGCAATCGAATAGCCGAGTTGGAACCGTTCTACCCAACACAAGGTAAGTCATTAAGCATATATTTGGTATTGATTTAAACGATCGTAATACCTATGCAATTGTGTTTAATGAGGTGAAATGTATACAAATGTATATGTATGTAGAGATGAAATTGTCGAATGTAAAAAAGAAGTGAAGCGTATAGAGTGGCTGGTTTTCGGCACTAAGTGTGCGGGCAATAAGTGTTCACGGTTGAGAGATTGGCACCGAGTGTGCGAGCTTGAAATGCATGGCACTAAGTGTGCGAGCTTGAAATGCATGGCACTAAGTGTGCGAGTTTAAAGTATATGGCACTAAGTGTGCTGGTGATTATTAAGCACTATGTGTGCGAACCCACTATGTATTTTCTATAGATTATTTAGATTAAGGTGCGACCTTACCGAGTCGATTTTGGACACCGGAAAGGGTAAGTACCTTGAGTTCATGGCTAATAGGTGCTATGTTTATATTTGGAGTTGAGCATGGTAAGTTTTGAACCTATGTGATGATTATAATTGAAGTCACGTACATAAGGTTCATCGTGGAATAGGTGAAAGTTCGTTTAGTTGTATGATTGTAACGAAAATAAAATGATGTATGGAAATGCCTCAATTACTCTATTGAATAGCGTATGAAATGTCAATGTAGGACTTGGAATGAGATTGAATCGAAGGTCTAAGAAACTATGGCATAGTTCGGTATGGATGGAGTACTTAGCCTCATTTCGTTGTTTCCTCTTGTGAAAATTTTATTAATGGATGGTAGTGTAATGCTTATGACTTCTTGAGTTATATACTCATTCGGTGTTTGCTTGTCACCTATTTTAGGTTTCTTGGACTCGACTTTTTGCGTACTCGGGACCGTCATCAAGTCATCACACCGCTAGCAACTTTTGGTATCTTCTTTTAGTTGGTCTAGGAGAACATTTCGCATGTATAGGCTATTATGTTTTGTTGAAATTTGGTATGTAAACTTTAGCCATGCGAAAATGGCATAATGTTCGTTTGGATTTGGTTCTATGATGTTTGGGCACAAGTCTTGGTAATTCGGTTTTGGTTGAGTATTGGTTGAGGCCTACTCGATTATTATGCCATATGTCATGGCTGATTATTTTCGGTGTTAAATTCATGATTTGGTAATAGTGTAGTAGGGAGATGCTCGGTGATGATTAACCTTTGGCATGGCTAGTCATGGTCATAATTTGTAATATGTATGATGAATTATTAGTTAGATCAAGGAAAAATCATGAAATAGGCATAGTTTGCTTTAGTAACAGATGCTGACAGCAGCAGTGATGTGAGATTGAAAAATCACTAAAAATAGTATAAATGGAATTAAATAATGAATAAATTATGTAATCGAAGCTTGATGAGTCTATTTCCATATGGAAGAAACGAAACTACCACATGAGCTGTATGTTAGGAGATAATTAATTTCTTGTGAAACAGGGCCAGAGCTATTTCTGGATCCCCTATTTCGACTTAGAAAATTCACCGTAAATTTTTTCGAGATAATTAGAGGTCTTTCCTTATATGTACAGATTCCTTATCGAGTCTAGTTTCATTAGAGACAAACGGCATAGGCATTGAAGCCCTTTACAGGGAGATATTTAAATCGTAAGGTACAGAGGTCAGTGTAGTCGAACCTTGAAACAGGGGAGACTTTAGTGAATAAACTGTACTAATTTTCCCAACCAAAAATTCTACAAAAATTCCCCCATATAGATATATGAGTCTAGTTTCGGAGAAAATTTACAGAATTGGATTTCGAGTTCCAGAACTCAAGATATGATTTTTAAAGCGACTACGATACAGTTAGCCAGCTTGCCTAGAACAAAAAATAAATAAATAAATAAATAAATAGGGGGAAATAAATGAAGTAAGCTCGGTAACACCTCGTATTCGATTTCCGGTAACGGTCACGGGATTGGGGTGTTACATTTGATTGGTATCAGAGCCAGGTTTAGTCAGTTCTATGACTACCATAGCACGTATGAGTCTAGCTATACATGTCTTAATGTTAATGTTTAAATGTGTGATGACTTCTGACGGTTAAAATTTTTGTTTTGATTAGTAAATGGATCGGTGTAGAGAGAACCTTGGCGGATGACGTTGAAAGTGTAGCGGCTGCTCTGCACAAGGGACGCCGCTGTTGAACCTCGGTCATCTGCGAATAATCAAGGTGAGGGGCTAAACAAGCCTTCTTTACCATGATGAATGAGTGGGTCGCATAATATGCCCGAACCAATCCGGCTGTCCAACAATTTCGAATTTGAATAATCCACCCAAGAGCACTGTAATGCCATCGATTCATCGATCCTGTGATTTGAGTAAGCCACCGTAGACTTGATTAGGAAGCGCGAAATTTGAGGAGTTCAGGCCATAGTTACCGATGATGCCGAAAGGGCCGAAGTTACGCTTGATAACACCATTCGGTGTTTGATGAACTATCATGCACACCGATGAATGTCTAAAGTGTGCTATATCCTTGTTGCGGGACTCACCTACTATTGGTGGAGGACCTTGATTTTCATAGTCCCAAACGAACGAGTTACTTGGGATTTCTTTCAAACGAATTTCGAAAGAAGTATATTAGTCAACGGTTCATCGATCAAAATGTAAGGAATTCTTGGAACTCAAGCAAGGCCGACGACAAGATCTGAATCTGAACATGAGTTCGTAAGACTCGATCGGTATGCCCGGAGTGTGTGGTCGATGAGGTTGCTATGTGCAAAAGATTTGAAGAAGGATTGAATGAAGATTTAAAGCTACTAGTGGGTATTTTGGAGATAAAGGAGTTCGTAACACTAGTCGAATGAGCTTGCAAGGCGGAAGAACTTGGAAAGGAGAAGAAGAAGGCTGAATTTGAAGCTAGAGACTATCGTAAAAGATCGACGGGTAAAGCTCCGTTCTCGGCTGTAAAGAAGTTCAGGGAGGACACTAGTAAGTCGAGGACGACTGTGGGAATTTCCATCAAAGCACGACTATCGACGGACTCCCGAGCTACTTCGGTAGCTAGTGTGGGCAATAATCATCACGAGAAACCTGAATGCCCCCAATGTGGAAGACGACACCTAGGTGAATGTTGGGGTAAGTCTATTAACAGGGCCTGTTACGGATGCGGTTCGAAGGACCACTTCATTAGAGATTGCAAGGAGCTTGATGAGAAGAATAAGATGCAAGGTGCAAGACCTAGTGGAGTGACAGCTAGAGGTAGACCACCGAGAATTTTAGGAGGTAGGGGTGGTAGTCGAGAGAGGGCCTCGATACGATTGCTTGAGCCGAGACCCGTACTCCTGCTAGAGCATATGCCATTCGCGCACGAGAGGAGGCATCCTCCCCTGACGTCATCACTGGTTCTTTCACTTTCTTTGATACTAATGTGATTGCATTGATTGACCCTGGCTCTACTCATTCATATGTATGTGAAACCTTAGCATCCAAGAAGACTCTACCGTTGAGTCTCTCGAGTTCGTAATTCGAGTGTCAAACCCTTTGGGTCAATACGCACTTGTTGATAAAGTGTAAGAGATGCCCTCTAATAATCCGAGAATCCTATTTTCCTACCGATTTGATGCTTTTACCGCTTGTGAATTTGATGTCATTCTTGGTATGGATTGGTTGATCGTACATGATGCGAAGGTGAATCGCAAAGAAAAACCATCGATTTGAGGAGTGCACATGATGAGGTAGTCCGAGTTGAGTATACCGATTTGAAGGGGTGCAGCGATAATATCTTCAATGACCGCCGAGATATGTGAAAAGGGGTGTGAAACATACCTTGCGTATGTATTTGATAGCAAAGAGATGGAAAGGAAACTTGAATCAGTACCAGTGGTTTGTAAGTATTCAGATGTTTTTCCTGAGGAGTTACCGGGGTTGCCACCGGTTCGAGAAGTGGAATTCGGCATCGAGATTGTACCTGGTACCACGCCAATCTCAATAGCCCCGTATCGTATGGCATTAACGGAATTAAAAGAATTGAAAGTTCAATTGCAAGAATTGATGGATAGAGGTTTCGCTCGATCGAGTTTTTCTCCATGGAGCGCACCCGTATTGTTTGTGAAAAAGAAGGATGGAACCATGAGATTGTGCATCGACTATCGTCAGTTGAATAAAGTGACCATAAAGAATAAATACCCGTTGCCACGTATTGATGATTTGTTTGATCAATTAAAGGGAGCCTCAGTATTTTCCAAGATAGATTTGAGATCTGGTTATTATCAGTTGAGGGTTCGAGACTCGGACATACCTAAAACCGCTTTTAGAACGAGGTACGGTCACTACGAATTCTTAGTGATACTGTTTGGGCTCACTAATGCCCCTGCGGTATTTATGGATTTAATGAATCGAGTATTTAGGCCATACTTGGATCGATTTGTGGTTGTGTTTATTAATGATATTTTAGTTTATTCACAAGGTGAAGCCGAACACGCCGGGCATTTGAGGTTAGTATTACAGATTTTGCGAGACAAGGAGTTATACGCAAAATTCAGTAAATGTGAATTTTGGTTGAAAGAGGTTAGCTTTTGGGGCACGTGGTGTCCGTGATCGGTGTTAGAGTAGATCCGAACAAAATTTCGCCATACTCGATTGGAAACCTCCGAGGAATGTTCTTGAAGTTAGGAGCTTTTTGGGACTTACCGGATACTACCGACGGTTTGTAAGGGGTTTCTCGATGATAGCTGCACTGCTGATGAAACTACTCCAAAAGATGTTGAGTTTGAATGGATGAAAAACTCGAGAAGAGTTTCGATCGACTAAAGACTGCTTAACCGAAGCTCCGGTGTTAGTACAACCGAGTCCCGCAAAGAGTTTGTCATTTATAGTGATGCATCTTTACTTGGGCTAGGTTGTGTGTTGATGCAAGAAGGTCGAGTTGTGGCTTACGCGTCGAGACAATTAAAGCCGCATGAGAGAAACTATCCGACCCATGATCTTGAATTGGCGGCCATAGTGTTCGCCCTGAAAATATGGCGGCATTACTTGTTTGGGGAAAGGTGTCATATTTATTTGGACCACAAAAGTCTTAAATATTTGATGACTCAAAGAGATCTAAATCTGCGACAAAGACGTTGGCTTGAGTTGTTGAAAGACTATGAACTTGTCATTGATTATCACCCGGGGAAGGCTAACGTGGTGGCCGATCCTTTGAGTCGTAAAGCACTGTTTGCTTTGAGAGCGACGGATGCTCACCTATCCGTTTCGCCCGATGAGGTGCTAGTAGTTGAATTAAAGGCCAAACCATTATTGATTCATCAAATACTTGAATCCCGAAAGTCGATTTGAATTGGTCGCTAAACGATTTGAATGTGCCTCGAATGAGGAATCGGAGTTTCGGATTGACAACAATGATTGCTTGACGTTCAAGGGTCGATTATGTGTTCCAAGAAATTCGGAACTTATTTCGATGATTTTGAATGAGGCTCATAGTGGCCGAATGTCTATCCACCCGGGTAGTACTAAAATGTACAACGATCTGAAACGTCAATTTTGGTGGCCGGGTATGAAACGAGACATTTTTGAATTTGTTTCAAGGTGTTTGATATGTCAACAAGTAAAAGCGGAACATCAAGTGCCATCGGGATTACTTGACCAATCATGATACCCGAATGGAAACGGATCGAGTGACAATGGACTTTGTATCCGGGTTACCTTTGACTCGAGTAAGAAAGACTCGATGCAGGTTATTGTTGATAGATTGACCAAGTCTCGCTCATTTTATCCTCGTCTGTCATGATTTTTCGCTCGATAAATTGGCAGAATTATACATCTCCCAAATTGTTCGATTGCATGGGGTACCTATTTCTATCGTGTCAGATAGAGACCCAAGATTTACATCACGATTTTGGAAAAAGTTACAAGAAGTGTTGGGTACTAAGATGCATTTTAGCACCGCATTTCATCCCCAGACTGATGGCCAATCTGAACGAATAATTCAGATACTCGAGGATATGTTGAGATGTTGCGTCTTAGAGTTTTGTGGTTCATGGGAAAGATATTTTCCTTTGATTGAATTCGCTTACAACAATAGCTTTCAATCAAGCATTAAGATGGCACCTTACGAGGCCTTATACGGTCGTAAATGCCGTACCCCATTATTTTGGACTGAACTTAGTGAAAGTAAAATTTTTGGGGTTGATTTGATTAAGGATGCTGAGCAGAAAGTTCCAGTAATTCGTGAAAGTTTGAAAGCCGCTTAGGATCGTCAAAAGTCGTATGCGGATTCGAAAAGAAAAGACATTGAATATCAGGTTGGAGACAAAGTATTTCTCAAAGTTTCACCCTGGAAGAAGGTGCTTAGATTTGGTCGTAAGGGCAAACTAAGTCCGAGGTTCATCATCGTATGAAGTATCCGAACGAGTTGGGCCGATCGCATACCGGTTAATTTTACCCCGAGCTTGAAAAGATTCACAACGTTTTCCATGTCTCGATGCTTGACGATATAGGTCCGACCCGTCGACGTAATCACTCCATCTGAGATCGAGATTCAGCCTAACTTGAGTTATAAAGAAGAACCGATTCGCATTTTGATGCGTGAAGTAAAAGAGTTGCGAAATAAGAAAATCCCATTAGTGAAGGTGTTGTGGCATAAACACGGAATTGAAGAAGCCACTTGGGAACTTGAGGACTCTATGAAGGATTGATATCCAAAATTGTTCACCGGTAAGATTTTCGAGGACGAAAATTTCTTATGTGGGGGAGAGTTGTGACAGCCCTAATGTGACCCTAGTCGGAAAGTGGTTTCGGGACCACAAAACCGAGTCATAAAAATAATTAATTGCTATATTCTATGCTTATTATGTGTGTACATGAGTATGTGGAAGTTTCATTCTCTAATTTTGCCAATTGCATGAGAAATTATTAAATAGGGATCAATATGAGACATGGTGAAATATGATAGGCTAATTTTAAATGGCTTGTTAATGCATGATGACACAAGGGTGGACTTGCATGTCAAATTCCCCAATTCCTTTGTAGTGGCGGCCAAGATGGATTGTTGATGGGCAATATATATGTTAATTAGATATTATAATAAGAAATTGGGTTATTGGAGATAAAATATTGTTAGTAAAAGAAGGTAAAATGAAAAAATGAAGGAATGCTCATCTTTCTTCTCCATTGCCGTGACTTGAGGGAGGAAGAAGAAAGGAATTCTTTTGTTCATGATTCGGCTTGGATGATGCTTAGGAAGAGGTAAGCACTTTGAAATTCTTGGAAATTTAGGTATAAATAAGGTGATTAGTTCAAGTTCTACTCATTCCATGGATTAAGTTTGGTTGTTTGGAGGTTTGATATTCGCCAAGTAGTTTGAAGCTCTTGGTACATATACTTTTTCTTGAAGGTTGAAATTGGTTTGTTCATAAGGGGGTGCGAATGTGGTCATTGAAGGGTCTTAATGAACAAAATGTGTGGCTTGGGTTTATGACATTCGGTTAAGGAATATTGTGTGCTAGCAAGGTTGGTTTAATATATATATGTAAATCACTTTGTATTTGATGATTAGAAAAAAAATAGTGAAGGGCAAATTAAAATGATGTTGGATAAATTTTTAGTATAGTTGTGCTTAAGCATTCGGTCATTGATGGGCATTGTTGTAACCTAATTGTAGTTGCAACTCTTAATTTTGATATGAAATTTGTACATATAAGTTAAGTGAATAGTTAGGGCCGAATGAGGTGTATAAAATATTAAAGCATGCTAGAATTATACATTAGTAAGAATGTGTAATTGTACTAAATTCTCTATTTGAATTCGGTTAGGTATAGTCATGGTATGAGCTCATTAAGGGTGCTATCTTATAAGTGAATGTAGCTTTAGTTAACCTTATGTGCCATGCGTGTGCTAAAATAATTAATGAATTGGATGTTATTATAGGTGTATGGTTGGTCTTATTATTAAAAATAAGGGTTGAGTACCTTGAATTTCTCTTTGATATTCAAAATGATTAAATCAATTTAATTGTTAAATTAAGCTCAAGAGCAAAGGGGAACTAAATCGGATAAAGGAAAGGAGAAAGCAATCGAATAGCCGAGTTGGAACCGTTCTACCCAACACAAGGTAAGTCATTAAGCATATATTTGGTATTGATTTAAACGAATCGTAATACCTATGCAATTGTGTTTAATGAGGTGAAATGTATACAAATGTATATGTATGTAGAGATGAAATTGTCGAATGTAAAAAAAGAAGTGAAGCGTATAGAGTGGCTGGTTTTCGGCACTAAGTGTACGGGCAATAAGTGTTCACGGTTGAGAGATTGGCACTGAGTGTGCGAGCTTGAAATGCATGGCACTAAGTGTGCGAGCTTGAAATGCATGGCACTAAGTGTGCGAGTTTAAAGTATATGGCACTAAGTGTGCGCGGCTGATTATTAAGCACTATGTGTGCGAACCCACTATGTATTTTCTATAGATTATTTAGATTAAGGGTGCGACCTTACCGAGTCGATTTTGGACACCGGAAAGGGTAAGTACCTTGAGTTCATGGCTAATAGGTGCTATGTTTATATTTGGAGTTGAGCATGGTAAGTTTTGAACCTATGTGATGATTATAATTGAAGTCACGTACATAAGGTTCATCGTGGAATAGGTGAAAGTTCGTTTAGTTGTATGATTGTAACGAAAATAAAATGATGTATGGAAATGCCTCAATTACTCTATTGAATAGCGTATGAAATGTCAATGTAGGACTTGGAATGAGATTGAATCGTAAGGTCTAAGAAACTATGGCATAGTTCGGTATGGATGGAGTACTTAGCCTCATTTCGTTGTTTCCTCTTGTGAAAATTTTATTAATGGATGGTAGTGTAATGCTTATGACTTCTGAGTTATATACTCATTCGGTGTTTGCTTGTCACCTATTTTAGGTTTCTTGGACTCGACTTTTTGCATACTCGGGACCGTCATCGAAGTCATCACAATCGGCTAGCAACTTTTGGTATCTTCTTTTAGTTGGTCTAGGAGAACATTTCGGCATGTATAGGCTATTATGTTTTGTTGAAATTTGGTATGTAAACTTTAGCCATGCAAAAATGGCATAATGTTCGGTTGGATTTGGTTCTATGATGTTTGGACACAAGTCTTGGTAATTCGGTTTTGGTTGAGTATTGGTTGAGGCCTACTCGATTATTATGCCATATGTCATGGCTGATTATTTTCGTGTTAAATTCATGATTTGGTAATAGTGTAGTAGGGAGATGCTCGGTGATGATTAACCTTTGGCATGGCTAGTCATGGTCATAATTTGTAATATGTATGATGAATTATTAGTTAGATCAAGGAAAAATCATGAAATAGGCATAGTTTGCTTTAGTAACAGATGCTGACAGCAGCAGTGATGTGAGATTGAAAAATAACTAAAAATAGTAGAAATGGAATTAAATAATGAATAAATTATGTAATCGAAGCTTGATGAGTCTATTTCCATATAGAAGAAACGAAACTACCACATGAGCTGTATGTTAGGAGATAATTAAATTCTTGTGAAACAGGGCCAGAGCTATTTCTGGATCCCCTATTTCGACTTAGAAAATTCACCGTAAATTTTATCAAGATAATTAGAGGTCGTGCCTTATATGTACAGATTCGTTATCGAGTCTAGTTTCATTAGAGACAAACGGCATAGGCATTGAAGCCCTTTCCAGGGAGATATTTAAATCGTAAGGTACAGAGGTCAGTGTAGTCGAACCTTGAAATAGGGGAGACTTTAGTGAATAAACTGTACTAATTGGCCCAACCAAAAATTATACAAAAATTCCCCCATATAGATATATGAGTCTAGTTTTGGAGAAAATTTACGGAATTGGATTTCGAGTTCCAGAACTCAAGATATGATTTTTAAAGCGACTACGATACAGTTAGCCAGCTTGCCTGGAACAAAAAATAAATAAATAAATAGGGGAAATAAATGAAGTAAGCTCGGTAACACCTCGTATTCGATTTCCGGTAACGGTCACGGGATTGGGGTGTTACAGTTGCTAATTTAAACCTCAGCTACCTTAGATGATTAAACATGCAATGATTAAGTATCATGTCAATTAATTACAATTTCAATCTGTTTAAATAATTAATTCATCAGTTACCTTACAATTGTAATGCAAGAATAACTTAGTCATGGTTTTACTTAATCAAACATCTCACTGAGGCCTATAACAACACAAACACAATTTTAATAAATTAAGAAGACGAAATGCAATCAACCTAACATGAATTAAATTTAAGCCAGATTAATTATATAAATCATATCAACATAAATATCCATAGACATGTTCATCATAACAACAACAGAATTTAAAAAGATAGGGAACAAGAAGCAAATCCGGTGTTTCTCCGTGGCTTGGCTGGGTTGCTCCACTCTTCCTTCTTCACTTGTTCTTGTCGAACCAAGGCTTCTATGAGCACTTGAATGCTGCTCCAAATGATATATGAACGAATCTTTTTCAAGAGGTGAAATTGGCAAGAGGACAAAGAAAATCAGATGGAAAAACAAAGAGAGAAAGTTGAGAGAGAAGAGAAGAGATGAGAAAGTTGTGGTGTGTTGAAATGAGCAGCCAAGAGGGGTTTTTATAGGGTGAGAGGGCTGCTAAAAATAGCCAAAATCAGCAGCCAAAGATCCCTCCCATGGCCGGCCACACATGTGGCAAGTTTGAAGTTTTCAAACTTGCCATATTAAGATTGGCGCAAATTTAGAAAGGCACAAATAGTGGAGGGGTTTGTTTGCAATTTGACGAAGGCTTCAAGGGCATTTTTGCAAGCCATTTAATCAGCCAAGCAAGCTGATTGGGTCAGCTTTTTGGGCGGTTTTGGGCTGCCCAAAGCTTGACCGGTTCGGTTCTCTCAATTCAGCTCAACTAGGTCACTTTTCATAATTTAATTAAAAATAATTTATTTAACCAAAATTAAATTGGATTAAAATTAAAATTAATTATATTATGAATTAATACACATAATTTGGATTGTCTTTAGTTGAAAAATTCATTCATCTCAATGCTTCAAAAATCGCTTCTCAATTTTGTGCTTCCAACAATGTTTGCCGAGCCAATTTTCACCATTTGTGCAAATCTGTCGAAAATAATCAAAATTAATCAAAATTTATTATAAAATTATTTAAAATTATTTAAGTCCAAAATAATTATTTTATAATAATTATATAATTTTTGATAATAATTTTACCGAAACTGCATGAATTTGAGTTAAAAAGGCATGAAAAAGTGTGTATATTTTCGTGTTTCCAGTATGCTCACACGAGCTGTAGGTCAGAACGTAGCTACACGATATTGCTCACATGAGCTATGGAGTATCTGCAATACATACAGGACCTTAGCCATCGGTAGGACGTTTAGGACCAGTACTCAAATCCTGTAAACCCTAATGACAAGTCATTTGTATCCTACAAATTCCTAAGGTTCAAACGGGGCTCGGTAGTTATACATAGCTGGATATGCAACCGTGCATACATGTAGCAAATTTAAAATCATAAATATTTCAAAATAAAACATATAATCACAATTTATTCACATGAACTTACCTCGACGAGTGTACATAGATATGGAGACGATTAATCCGAGATTTTCCCTTTACCCCAATCTAACTCCGTATAAGGCCTGTCTTGATCTATACGGATAAAGTTAACTCAATTTAATATATAACACATTCAATTTAGCCCAACATCATATTTTGGAAAAATTATTATTTTGCCCCTATACTTTTAATTTTTTGCAATTTAGTCCCTACCTCATAAAAATGAAAATTTATGCAATTTCACCACAACCCACTATAGTCGAATATCAATTAGGTCCTTAGCAAGCCTTATATTTCATTTATTTCACAATTTCACCATGTAAAATTTTCTATTTTTCAATTTAATCCCTATTTAACATTTTCATCAAAAATCACTTAACAAAAGTTGTTTATCTAAAAAAAACTATCCATTTTCTTCCATAACTCATCAAAACTCATGCATATTCAACAATGGCAAAACCTTAATAGTTTAACAGTTTCACAAATTAGTCCTCAGGCTAGCTAGATTAAGCTACAATGATCCCGAAAACGTAGAAATCATTAAAAACGAAACAAAAAATCACTTACCTAAGAGCAAGATGAAGTTTCCAAAAGCTTAAGCACAAAAATGGCTTCCTAAAACCTAATTTCCGACTGATGATGATGAATAAAAGATGATAGCATATTTTATTTCTTTAGTTTTTATCATTATTTACTTATTTACTTAATTAACCTTAAAAATTAATCAAATTTACACAACTGTCAAGCCATGCTAATCCACTAAAATATAAATGGTCTAATTACCATATAAAGACTCTTACTTTAAGGTTCTATAGCTATTTAATACCTTTAGCTATTAGAATTGAACTTTTGCACTTTCAGCGATTTAGTCCTTTTTATTTGAGCATGTAAACGATAAAATTTCTTAACAAAATTTTTATATGGTATTACTATCATGATATAGGCAATAAAATAATAATAAAATAAATTTTTTGACTTTAGATTTGTGCTTCTAAAACTACTATTCCAATTTTACTGAAAACAGGCTGTTACAGATGACCCTGCAAGGGTTATCGAGTATGATTCATATGAAGATGATCGAGCGACTATGTGTAGTGGAACCTCCTTGATACCAATTATCTCATTCTAATCCTCTAGATTAGCATGAGCACTTTACTGATGATGTCCCTTTCCAACACCAGGATCCACACCATCATCCACCTTTGAGTCACCGTATTACTACTTCTGCTGCTACTCTCGCAGACCTCTCCGAGTGGTTCACTCATTTCAAGCAACACTATTTTGAGCGGTTCAATAGTATTGATGAGACCTTCCAGCAGATCTTTCAGCACCTCCACATCTCTTCTTCAGCTCCGGTGCCTTACGATCCCGATGTCTCTGATGATAAGGATAATTGATTTTAATTCCTTTCTTTTTCTTTTTCTTTTTCTTTTTGTTTTTGTTTTTAGTTGTTTTATTTTTATCTTCTTAAACTTATTTAGTTTATTTATATTTTGAACTATGTTTTATTTTTATGGTTGTTTCTACTTGAGATTGTAACCTCTTAATCTTCTTCATTATTTGTATTTTTTTTTATTAGTTTGCTCGGAACCATGCACTACACTTTTTATTTACCTACAATTTCGGTTTTCACTATTTTGGCGATTTCATACATATTCAGGGCAGTTTCAGTTTTCTCCTTCTCTTATTATAGTCTACTTATTTTGTGTTTATATCTATTTGTACATTGAGGACAATGTACATCTTAAGTGTGGGGAAGTTATTTATATAATTTTTAGAAATTCCCTGAATTATTTCTTGTGTCTAAGTATTGTTCTCATACTTCCATTAGAGTTAATTTTTGTCAATTTGAGATTTTTATTGATGTCTTTTTAGATTAATTTGTAGACATTTGTATATTGGTTGATTTAAACTTTAAGACATGAGAGAATCAAGCATGATAAGTATTTTTCATAAATTAAAAATTTTTAGGTTGCTTCCCTGAATTGATGTATTATCTTGAAGTTTTAAATTTGCAAGTTTGACATTAAAAACCATGATTTTTTGTGAGATTTTGAGCCTATAGAGCATACATTTTTCATTTTCATTCTATTATTGGTTATGAGTGTGTCAACTTGATTGTTATTCTAGAACTTGCTTCGGTTATACATGCTGAGACCACACCTTTGATTTGATATACTAAGATAATGAAGACACTTAGGTTTTAACCCACTTGTCCTATAAAAAGCCTACCTTTTGAATTAACCCTTAGTGAACCTCACTGAGCCTAACACACATTTTCTTTATTAACCCGTGAATTTTAACCTATGACCCATTTTTTTTCGTTGTGACTCTTTCCTGTTTTATTGACTCCCTTTTTGTCAAGATTTGATTTGGTTAGTGCCTAACTTTGCTCTTTTTTTTTATTTGCTGAATTATTTCTTGTTGTTTTTAAAAAAAAGATCGTAAAAAATATTGATTATTAGTTAGTTTTTTGTTGATTGAGCTTGAACAGTTAAATTCATATTTTGAGAAGAAGCTTGTTTTTGTTCTTGAATTATTTTGATTGATGCACTTGATTTGAATTCAACATTTGTTTACTTTTTCTAGTTTGGTATTTATCAAATTGATCTCGATTATAACCAGCTTTTCTAGCCTTTTTCTACACCCTTAACCTAAGCCCCATTACAACCTCTTAAAAACCTTTTGATTGGTGTATCATATCATATTATAGTGGTGGAGATTTGATTTTCAAGCAAGCTTATGGTAATGACATTTCTTATTCAACTGTTGAGTGCTTATTTATTGAACCTTAAACACTTTGAGTACTTTGAGTGAATCTTTAGTGAGGATGTCAATTCTTGTTGATTGTGAATACTTAAATAAGGGGAGAATCATATGTCTTCGTGCTTTAAAAATTTTCGAATTAGATTGTTTGAATCTTTAATGCCCTTTTAGTTGAATTGTCAATGCATGATTATTTGTGAATTATTTTGAGGCGGTATTTATGAGAATTACAAGTTGAGAAATATTAACTTGAGTTAAGGATCTTACTTGAGGACAAGTAAACGCTTAAGTGTGGGGATATTTGATAAGTGATAAAAGAAACATATGTTAGTCTCGTTCTTAATGCGTTTATGGATGATTATTTATGCAAATTAGTGAATTTTATACTCCTAATCCTTTAATTTCATGTTTTTATACTTAGGAGAGTAAGTGGGAGCAAAAGGAGCAAAATATAAGCCTAATTCAAACAAATAGAGCAGTTTTTAGGAGCCACACGACTTGGGCCTTCCTATACAGGCTGGACATATGGCCATGTGCCAGGCTGTGTCAATTTTGCAACTCACTTCCCAAACACACGGAAAAGAGAAATTTTTAGGCTTTCTAGGCATTTTAAAGTTTATAAATACCGAATAAAAGAAGAAAATGGAGCCATTGGAGAATCTTGAAGAAAACAACTCGAAGAACACCATTGGAGCCAACTCCGAAGCAGATTTCCATCAAGATTGAAGACCTCCTTTATGAGTTTTTTTGTTTCTTATGTTTTTTTAACTTTGAGATGTTTTTATTCAGAATTATGAACTAATTCCCTAGATACCTAGGGAAGATGAAACCTAAGATGAACTTTATTATTTGATATCTATTTTATGCGATAAATACTTGATTCTTGTTCTCAATTATGTGTGATTATTTCTTGTTTTAATATTTTTGGGATATTAATTCATGTTTAATGTGCTTAATTTAGTGGAGGAAAAGTCTTTATTTAAGAGTAGATCTAGCATAATTAAGTGGAGTTACATGCAATCCTAGAAATAGGACGACATAAATCTACCGGATTAGAGTCAAATCTAATAGGGGAATCCATAGATCGAGTTAATACGATAATAGGGGGTTTTAATTAGAAAGAAATTTCAATTAATAAACCTAAAGTCAGTTGCTCTTACTCTCGAAAGAGATATTAATATAATTTAGGGATTTCTACGGATCAAGATACCAAGTGAATAAATCGTTTAATTCAAATTCATAATAACAAATGAAGTCTAGGTGGATTCTTTCCTGGGTATTATTTCTCTCATTGGTTATTATTCGATAATTTTCCTGATTCATTCTCTGTTGAGTTCTTTAGTTAGATTAGTTTAGTAAATCTTAGCTTAAAACAATCACTCCAATTTGTCCGCTAAATAATAGGAAAACGATAATTACTAATACTTTTAGTCTTCGTGGATACGATATCTCTACTCACCATAGCTATACTATTTATCGATAGGTGCACTTGCCTTAGTCATATTTTTAGTTAGTTGTGTGACATATCAGATATCCTTTCATCAACATTACATGATAGATGAATAGTAAAACATGGTCATGGGCCTTTTGTCTTTAAGAGCTTTCATAAGCTCGCGAATTTATTTGCATATTATAATATTTGAACCTTATGATACGATTGATTATTTGGAGAATTTATTTATGCTTTAATTGAACTATAACTTTGGAAATGTTGCGATTAAGTCCTAGTTAAATTCTAGGTTGATATCATGGCATTGTAAGCTTGTATAAGGCCCGAGAAAAGTTGTATTTGATGATGATGCCTTGAATTGACTATCATTGTGCGACTCATGTTCTATTTTAATGTTAATAGTGTATTTATGAAATAATTTCATGTTTAATTGAAATAAATAATATGAATTGTTTTTATTGTTTAATTGAATGTTTAAAGTTGGAATTATATGTGATGATCTCTGTTTACTGTAGTGACATCCCATGGCTCGGGTTCGATGGCCGAATTGGGTATGGGGTGTTACAATATATGTTACTTTTTATTTAATTTTAACAACTTTAATTTTTTATTTTTATTTTTATTAATTATTTTGAACTTTTATGGTGGGTTGTTTTATTGCATTCATGTTTGATTTAATTTTTAAGCGTTAATATTTTTATTTTGGAACATGCTTAATATTACTTATAATCCTTATTCAACTATTAAACAATAGGATAAAACATGATTAACCACGATAGGGACGAAGCCAAAAAAATTTTTTAGGGGGGCCAAAAGAAATTTTAAATTTTTATTGTTTATATCTTTATAATTTGTAAAAGATTAAATTGAATTTTTATAATTTTAGGGGGGCCAAAATACAATTTTACCTTTACTAATTTAAAATTTTAAAAATTTTAAAGGACTAAAAAGAAATTTTACATTTTAGGGGGGGTCGGGGCCCATGCTAACCCCCTTGGCTTCGCCCCTGAACCACAGTCGAATCCACAACCTCCTGCATTAACAATAATATCGATACTAATCGACCTAATACAATTGGTAAATAAAAAAGAGTTCTAATAAAAATATATAAAAATTAATTATTATTATTATTATTATTATTATTATTATTATACTAATTAACGTCCCGGGATCACAGGGGCCGACATCTAGTTTATTATGAAGTCAACTACTCATTAAAACTGCGTCTGCATTAATGGAATAAGCTACCGTTATCCCTTATCTATTCGATTTCTCTTTGGTGTATTCCAATGATTTACATTCATTACTGAATGGAGATTGAAAACCTGTTCAATCTTGATGTATTAATCTAGGTTCCCTTGCATTTTTCATCACCCCGTCAAAAGAATCATGCGCCGTTTTCATCGTTTTCAAACTCTCTTTGTCGACGAAAATCAGATTACAATGACCTCCACATACCAGACTGGATGTTCAGGCCCCTGATTCATACTTCAGAATATACATATGTATAAATATGATTAAATGGGACAAAAAAGAAAAGTAAGTTAAAAAAAGCAGCCACTACATCCTTTTGCAAAAACTTTATGCATGATCCAAGACCTAATTGTTGACTTGCAGCTAGCAACATGCATCGATCTTCAAAGATTCCTTAAATGCTTGTAACCTTTATAATCGTCATCTACTCGATCGTACACTACAAACAAATTGCATATACCTATGTTTACGCAATTCCTTTGTAGTGATACTTTTAACCTTTTGCAAAATCTTATTATCACTATTATTGGACAAGTCATATACGCCAAATTAACCAGTTAGCTTAGCTAGCCATAATAGTTGAGGACAAACAAAGGTTCTTTCATTGAAATACTGCATATATTCCATTTACCAAATAATTTCCCTCTCTCATTCCATCTCTGGAATTAATTAAGAAGCTACCATATGTATAGTTTGTAAACTAATCAAATAGAAAGATATTTTCTATCGGCTTTCTTCAGTCTTTTGCCTTTGTAATATACATCATGTTTCACTCCCTTTCCTTCCATCTTAGCCAGGTACACCGTCTTTACAGTCACAAATTTTCCCAAAAACGAAAAGATATAAAGGTTAGTAAGGTAGTGTTACAAGGCATTAATTATTGCCCTTTGTTTCTTGCTACATTCTAATGCCAGAAGTTCTATTTCTCTAGTCCTTTCCCATTAGTACATCCAAGGTTTCCTGTTGCAGCTCCTCCAAATATTTTGACCCCAAATAGCCTGAGCCCAACCGGGTTTCCCAATCCTGATTTTGCCTTCCAGTGAATGTAAAGCTTCTACTCGGCTCCTGTTGATCTCTGGAAGCTAACAATGTCACCGGCTTTAAGGTTCTTCTCCTTAACAAAGCGGCTCCACCCTTTTGTTAGCACATAACTTTGGCTACTATTCCAGTAGGAATATCTCAACCTCCAAACTTTACCGGTCACGTCTTCCAAGTTCAAAAGAACTCCTTTGGAAGAAGAACCTCCACTTTCCAATGGGAAGTACTTCTCCGCATGCTGCTTAGGTATAACTAGTCGGTTCAACTTCCCCACATCGCTTGGGGTCACAGCTTTTTCGAATAGTTGGTCACGCGCTTTCACTTCGGCACCAAAAGAGCCAAACACAGCCTCGTTTCCTACCACACGTTTCCCATTCCCGTCGAAGCCATAGCATCTCCTTGTTCTACTCTGCTCAAGCTCATCATTGTAAGTATGCTTACGCAACATGTCAATGATTTCAGCCTTGGAATGTGTATTGAGGAAGGCTATTTCGATGCCATCTTCCTCAGTTTCTCGGAGGTGTTTAAAGTTAGTGACGGCATCAGGACCCCGAAAACTTCGAGCCGCTATGTCATAGGCTTTGGCGGCCTCATCTTCTTCATTGAACGTTCCAAGCCAGACACGCTGGTGTTTCTCGTATATCTGGGCACCCCATCGGCCATTGGGTTGAGGAACAACGCCTTTGTACTTGGAAGAAGGTAGCTTTTTAGATTCAGCTTTAGATTCCACAATCACGCTGGTTCTGCTTCCAACTCGGCAGAGAGAGTCGGGAGATTTGGTAACGGCAGGTAAAAGAGAGGATATGAATATGGACATGGAATCACTGGTTTTGCTTTCATCTATGGCTATGCAGCCTCCATCCATTTTTTTTTTCTTTTGGATTGTACAAATAGGAAAAAGATATAGGCAGAGGATGCAGTAGTTGAACAAGGTTGGTTTTTGTATTTTTGTCTTTCAAAAGGTGGAAGAAAAGAAAGGGTTGAGTTGGGTTTGTATGAAGGGTTGAGTGGTGATGTTAGTATATATATAGGGGGTGGGTAATATATGTTAAATATATTTAAGAAAGAAAAAGAAATAGAGAAGATTATTCATAGTTTTGGAGTAAACAGATTTTTAATGGTAAAAAGTAGGGTTTTGGTGGGTCAACCCGAGGAGATAGGAAGGTAGGGTAAGAAGCCAGGAAAATTCATGGAGGGAGGAAGAGAGAAAAGATTAAAAATAGCTGTATTGGAGTTTGGGTAATATAACTAATAATATGTTTAGGGTAAAAGGGGGGGGGGGGGGGATACTTGAAGAGGAAGGTGAAGGAAAATAGAGGAAGAGTGTGTCTAGTATGACAATGCCATGGATGGGATGTGTATGAGGTGGGACCCAACAAAACAAGTTGAAGGGGGGTTCACGTGATTGTGGACCGTCTATACTTGGTGCCATGCAATTCAACTTCAACACCAGCATCAGCATATAGCATATAGGATGCCCTCGCCCTCTTTCTAAAAATAAAAATAAATGATTATAAGAACCTTATCTGTATATTGATGCAACTAGCTAGCTAGGTTAATCAAAATGCAAGGATTGGTGCATCATTTGATACAACCAATTAGAATCTAGATATATATGAAGTTTTGAGTTCCAATAGGATGGGTGCTAATTGGCCTACTACATCTGGAAGGAGATGGATAGATAGACATTGAACATTGAATACAAGACAAATTAAGGCTGATCCCATCCAACAACTACATTAGAAGTACCATAAATGCCTTGATTTATTCTTTCTCATCTCCTCCTACTCCTAGGCTTTAGTTTGTCTTTATGGGCTAGGTTCTTCACCTTTAAACCATTTAATTAGTATCCTCCCAAACCCATCTCTCCATCCTAGTTACCATAAGAATAATAATAAATTAATTTCCAACCAACATTGACATTTTCTCCTCTCATCTCCCCCTACTTGTATCATTACTTAATAATCCAAAACCGAAACAATTAATACCAATATCAGTACCATCCATATCATATCTATTTAGATCTAGACAGTATTTATATCTTTTAATCAATTACTTGTACTTATTTTTGTATATGATACATCATATGGATTTTATATGCATATACTAATTAAAACAAAGGAAACAAAAACTCATGATCATGTATAGATCTCAATTGATGATTTTTCCCCCCGAAATTCATTATTTATACATCCAATTCTACCAGTGGTAGTAGAGTGGGATATTGTACGGAGTAGTCCTACTCCTTGGTCGGAGGACCCATTACTAGAAGCAAGTTGATGAAAAACCGAGCGCCGCTTTAGAGACGGTGGGTAGGCGGGTGGCTGTTTTATTTTTTGGTTTTGGTTTGGGTGGGTCCTATTAATTAGAGATTCCAATTCACTGAGATTTTTCCTTCAATATTCTTTTTCATCAAAAGGTGAAAAATAAAAAGGGCAATATTTTACTACCTATGAAAATGACCAGTTGAAACTAAACTACTCTTGTTCCCTATTTACATGTAAACCCCATTCTCTACGTAGCGGTTTGCAGCAACTTTACTATCAATTAATCTATCTTTAACCATATTTTTTTTTGTTGCTAACATAAACATGGAAGAGGACTAGAGGAGCAAAGCTACAATATTGTTTTAGGAGGAGTTAAAAGATCAATCATAATTTTTTTCACATAATAATTTATCTAATCTTTTAATTTTATAAAAGAAGTTATTTTGGTCTTCCATTTATTTTTCAACTCTTTTAATTTTTAAACTTGTATTATTTATCAAATTCTTCCAAAATAAATAGAAAAGTTAATGTTTATTAATTTTCTTGCATGACATCCATGTATATGTCATGTTAGCATTTTTTTGCAAATTATAAAATATTAAAAATATATTTTATAATTTTAATATTTTTTGAATCTTACTTTTAAAAAAGTTTCATAATTTTTGAATTTTTAAATTTTAAATTTTAAAATTAATTAATTGTTAACGTGATATCCACATGTATGCTATATCAACAAAGTTAACATGCATTAACTTTTCTATCTATTTTTGAGGTGATTTGACAAACATTGCAAGTTTAAAGACTAAAAGAAGCGAAAAATTAAATGAGGGCTAAAATGTTTTTTTTTTAAGTTGGAGGGTCGAATAAGTCATTATGTCATTTTTGGGGTAAGGTGCATATTTACTATTATACTAACCTATAATTTCTTAAATTTTAAATGATCTACAAGGTAAATTTACCTTTTTTGTGGGGGAGGGGGGACAAGCCCCTTATTTAAGACCTTGGAATTTGCCTTAGCCTTTTGCTATGCAAGTTGTTGTTCCTTTCCTACAACAACATATGAACAAACCATTTCATGCAAGTCTAAGAACAACTAGGCCAACTAGGCTTAAATGATTTTCCCTTGCAATAAGCTAACAACCATATAACTCTGTCTTGGCAAGAATTATGAATAGCACTACAACAACTTGCCCTCTTATTATATGATTCATGCTCTTCACTTCTTTTCCACTCATCACATATCCATTAGATATTTAGTTTTGGTTTCCCAAGGTACGGATTGGAGTAAGTCCAATCACTAACCCTTCGCATCCTGCAAACCCTTTAAAGGGGTAGACGCTTACCAAGATATTCATTAGATATTTGATTACTCTCTAAGAGAACAATATACTCTTTATGGGGACTCTATCTAACATAGTTAACTAGGAAATAAATGAGTGCTTTGGTAAATCAACACTATACTAGCTTATACCAAGGCATTTTCTCCTGCCTATGTTTGAGTAAATCTTATGCTTTGGAAGCTTTAAAGATATCTCCATCCTTTTCCATTTCATTGTGTCCCCTAGCCTCTCACCCAATAGTGGAGTTAAGGTTTCGAGCTTTAGCAAACTTTCTCTATGCCTAACTAAAACTTTGCAAAAGATGAGGTTATTGGATATTTATTCATTTTAACACATAATAATTTATCCATGCAACCCATAGTGAACTAGAATTTGCATAGAACATTAATAGGTTCCTAAATAAACAACTATAGCTCCAAGTTAGCAAGCCATTGGCACCAAGACCTCCCTCCAAAGAAGGAGTTGCATAGTTGAATATTTTGTTTTTTTTATGTAACCCTGTTGGGTAACATCATATTTTTGCACTTTAAATTCTAAAAGTTGAATATGACTATTTGGATCAACTATAATATTTAACATCTGTACGATAACTTACTACCCAAATCATAATTTCGTGTTATTTTCTCAAAAAAATGGGGGGCTTGCAACCATTGTATCCTAAACTTTTAGTAACTAAAAGTACTCCAAGGTACTTAATAGAGAGTGCCCCCAATTTTAGACCAATAAATTCCACTATTAGCTACAATTCACTTAGACTAATCCTTGGAATAAACAATTCACTCTTTAAATTATTCATTTACAAGTTACAAATATTGTAGAAGAATCCCATAATATTGCTAATAGCTAGCATTATATCCAAGTTTCCCTTTTACAAAAACTAAGAGGTCATTAATATTTTTAATGATAATCCAGACACTTTATGTACACTAACATCATTAAGAAAAGACGAGATGACATTCATTTCTGGGATAAAAAAGTATGGGGATGAGAGATCCTTTTGTCTAATCTTTCCTGCACAAAAGATATGCCCTACCAATCCTGTAACATCCCAAATTTTAGCTTAAAAGAATGTAGAATTATTTCAAGATGAGTAAATAGCTTAGTGATTAAAAGAAAAATAAGGAAGCAATGCAAATGGATCAAGGCCTCAAGTTTGAATCCCTTCCCTTACAAAATAGGTTAATTTTGTAAATTTTTTCCATTTTCCCTATTTTTGTGTTGCCTATACCTATCAACTTAGGTATAAATATCACTTTTTCTTTTATTTTCAACCTTTATCATTTTATTTTTTAGCCTTAGCCGCCCCAACCCTCTTATCTTCTTTCCCTCTTCAATTTTTCTCCTCTTCTCCCCTAGTGTGCTGTCGTCCAAAGCACCTTGCTCTACCACCCAGTTTTCTTCCATTAACAACAGGTTTTTACATTATTCTCCTCCTCTCCTTCACTACCAATTGCTCATATTTTTCCAATCTTAAAATTGTTATTTTATTACTTCAAAAATCAATCTCCATTGTTGCCACGAAGACCTTCATTGCCGCCCCATTGATTTTGCTAAAGTAAGTTTTTTTCCCTTCTGTTTTTCTTATCAATTTTTTTTTTTATGAAATACCTACTTTTCCATATCTAGAATTTTAAAGGTTTTCAAGGTTTTAAATGATGATTTTCATCTTTTAAACCTATTTTTATTGAGCCCCAAAATAACCCCAAATTATCACCCATGGTAGAGGGTACACCATTCTTAGATCCTTAAAAAGGGGTGTTGTTTCATTATTTTTGCCTCTTATTTCCAGCAAGTTTTGGATCTCTTAAAACCCTTCTTAATCAGCCTTTAATCATTTGTGATTAGGAAAATTCAATCTTGATCACTCTTCAAATCAGTTTTAACAAATCGAGAAGCGTAAGTGTAGTTGATTATTGGTTAATGCGTAGTTTGGACTTGTTTATTAGGGAATATGTTAGTTGATGAAATCAAGGTTTAAAATGGTTGCTTAGCTACTGATTATTAAGTATTTTTTGGTGTTAGATGATGACTTAAACACCCTGGATCAATAGTGAAGTCGTTAGTCGTCCGCGCGCACATTTCGTATTAAATTAGTGTAAGTAGCCTAGCCGATTTGGAATTGGAAATTTTTATGATAATGCTGATAAGTGCTAAAAGTAAAATATTTTAACCTCATTCTTAATACATTTTTGGGTGATTATTCGATGTTAATTGTGAATTTTATACTCATAATTCTTTAAATTTATGTTTCTATGCTTAATAGAGTATTTGGGAGTAAAATAAGCGAAAAACGGGCTAAAATTAGAAAATCGGAGCAAGTTACAGGAACCACACGGGTTAACCCTTCCATACAGCTTGCCACACGACCATACAATAGGCCATATCAATTGCGCAAATTTGCACTCTGGATAGTAGAAAAACGTAATTTTTAGGTTTTTTGGGCATTGCAAGACCTATATATGAAAAAAATAAGAAGATAAGAGAGAGTCACCATAGAATACTTAAGAAAACAACTCGGAAAACACCATTGAAGCCTACTTTGAAGCAACTTTTCGTCAGGACTGAAGACTCCTAGTTGATATCTTAGAAGATTATCATGAGTTTCTTTAGTTCTTTCGTTTATAATGTTTCTTGGTTGTTTTTATTTTCAAGCATGAACTAATTTTCTAATTACCTAAAGGATATGAACCCTAAGATGGATTCTGCCGTTTAATTTTTATTTTATGCAATAAAAACTTAGTTTCTTGTTCTTTATTACGTGTGCTTAATTCATGGGTTAATATTTCTAGGGTATTGATCCATGTTTGATGTGTTTAAATCATAAGAGGAATAGACCCTGTTTAAGAGTAGATCTAGCGTAACTGAATGGAGTTGCATGCAATCCTAGACATAGGACGAATAAAACTACCGGATTAGGGTCAAATCTAATAGGGGATCCATAGATCGAGTTAATACAATAATAGGGTTTTTAATTAGAGAGAAATTTCAATTAATCGAACTAGAGTTAATTGCTCTTATTCTCGAAAGAGATATTTTCATAATTTAGGGATTTCTATTGATCAAATACTAAGTAAAGAAATGGCGTAATTTAGATTGATAGCGACAAATGAAATCTATGTGAATTATTTCCTGGGTACTGTTTCGCTTCTTGGTTATTATTCGATTATTTTCCTATTTTGTTCTTTGTTGCAATTAATCACTTGAATTTATCGATTAAATAATAGAAAGACAGTAATTACTAGTACTTGTAGTCCTCGTGGGAATAATATCTTTTCTTACTATAGCTATACTATTAATTGATACGTGCACTTGCCTTAGTCAAATTTTTAGTTGGTTCACGATTTGTAATCAAGTTTTTGGTGTTGTTATCAGAGAGTAGAATATTAGGAAAACTTTATTTCTATTAATTTAGCCATTTTTTATTTTTATTTTAATATTTTTATTTTTAATTTAGTTTTTACATTTTAATTTTCCTTTTGTTTGATTCTTATAGGTTCTTTTGGTTTATGACTAGAGGCAACCCGTTAGAACTAATAAATTTTTATAGTGAGATTGAAAACTACTCGCAGAAATCAGAAAGAAGTTAGAAAAACAAGGCAATATCAATAGATTTTAACAGACGATCAAGAGCAAAAGGATATTATTGTGGAGATGGACAATAATAAAAAAATCAGCAAGCTCCTGAACATCCTACTCCTTGGATTAGGGCTGAATTGAGTATTGTCAGACCGACAGTTGCTGCGAATAATTTTGAGATCAAACCGAACACAATTCAGATGGTACAACAATATGTTTAGTTTGATGCCTTGCAAGATGAAGATCCGAATGCTTATTTGGCTAACTTTCTAGAGAGCTGTGACACATTCAAGATCAATGGCATTACTGATGATGCCATACATTTACTATCGTTCCCATTCTCTTTTAGGATCAAGGAAAAATAATGGTTGAATTCACTTCTACGGGGTTCTATCACTACTTGGGCACAAATGACTGATAAGTTTTTATTGAAGTACTATTCATTGGCTAAAATAGCTAAGTTGAGGAATGACATCTTTTCCTTTTCTCAAATTGAGTTAGAGAAATTGTATGATGCATAAGAGAGATTTAAGGATCTTTTGAGAATGTGTTCTCATCATAGGTTACCTTTGTGGTTACAAGTTCAAACTTTTTACAACGGTATGAATCTCTCGACCAAACAGATGATTGATGTAACAACTAGCAGAATATTGAATAATAGAACACCAAAGGAAGCCCAAGAGTTTATTAAGGAGATGACATTGAATAACTATCAATGGCAAGTCATGAGAACAAAACCAATCAAGACAGCCGATGTTTTTAATATGGATGCAGTTGCTCTGTTGGCAAGTCATGTAGAAGCACAGAGTAAAAAGATTGATGGTTTGAGTTACAATAAATAGATCAATTTGGTAATGCAATGTGATGTGACTAGAGCAGGGATAATCAATCCAGAATGTTTACCCTTCAATTCTAACATGGAGCACGAGTAAGTCAATTTTATGGGTAACAATTCTAAACCTTAGAACAACCCAGTCAATTTTATGGGTAACAATTCTAAACCTTAGAACAACCCCTATAACAATAATTATAATCCAGGATGGAGGAATCATCCAAATTTCTCTTTGGATGGTCAAGGTAATCAAAGGTTACAATCACCTCTGGGTTTTCAAAAACCTTATCAATAAAAAAAGAAACCGGATGTTGAGGAGATGTTAGCTAAATTTATTTCAATGTTTGAAACTAGATTTTAGAACACTGAGATAGCTCTAAAAAATCAACAAACATCGATTCAAGGGCTTGAAAATTAGATTGGACAGCTTGCTAAACTGGTTTCGAACTGAAACTAACCCAAAGGAGCAAGTTCACGCAACCACTATTTGAAATGTAAAAAGGTTAGTCAAGCCTGAAAAGAATCTAAATTTAGAAGTTGTTGAGAAAAATGATAGGGTTGAGGAAAGCAAGAAAGAGCATAAGCCAGTGGTCAAAGAATACAAACCATGAATTCCATATCCGACAGTATTGAAGAAATACCACTTGAACAAATAATATGGTAAATTTCTTGAACTGTTGAAAAAATTGCATATTAACTTACTTTTTGTTGAAGCATTTTCGCAGATGCCAAAGTTTACCAAATTTTTAAAGGAGTTGTTAACAAATAAAAGGAAGTTAGATGACTTGTCAACTGTGGAGCTCAATGAGAATTGCTTGACCATTCTTCAAAACAAACTACCCACCAAGCTTAACGATTCAGAGAGTTTTACTATTCCTTATCTTATTGGTAGTTTAAATGTTGAAAAAGCTTTGCTTGGTTTGGGGGCTAGTATAAATGTTACGCCTTATAGAATGTTCAAACAACTTGGTTTTAAGGAACAAAAACCCACTAAGATAAGCATTCAATTAGTTGATAGATCAATTAGGTATCCTAAGGGTATTATTGAAGATGTACTTGTGAAAGTAGATAAATTTATACTCCCTATTGATTTTGTTATATTGGACATGAATGAGACTATTGAAGTTCAATTATCTTAGGTCGACCCTTTTAGCCACTAGTAGAACTATTATTGATGTGGGTAATGGTAAACTTGTGATGAGTGTAGGTGATGAAAAGGTTACTCTTCAAGTACGTGATTTTGTTAGAGTTCTAAGTGAGCAAGATGATACTCATTATTCTGTTAATATTAGTAATCATGTGACTCAACATTCTTTGTAGGAAATCATTAATGAATACGTGTTCGAACAGTATACATTTCAAGGTGACAAAAATCAAGGGGCAAGTGAATAAAGAATTGTGCAGCTCGATGAACTAGATGCATGACGAACGAAAGTGGATAAGAAACCGAGAAAGCATAAGGAAGTAACAAAGAAACTCCATGATGTACTTGTAAAGAGAATGAACCAATTAAAAGTTAGGGACAAAGTACTGCTAGACAAGTCAGATCCACGAATATTTCCTTTAGAGTTTAAGTCAAGAGGGTCGAACCCATTTGTGGTACAAAACATATTTCCATACGGAACCACTGAGGTAACACTCCCTGATTACGACAAATTCAAGGTAAACAATCATCATCTAAAACTTTATTTTGATGGTAATATTAATAACGAGAGAGAGGAGCTTTGACTCCAATATTTGCCTTAACTGTTAACTTAAAAAGGGAAGCCTAGCTTAGACTCTAAATAAGCGCTTTTCCGGGGGCAACCCTAGTGTTATTTTATTTATTATTTTACTATCATTTTAAAAAATATATATATATTAAAATTTAATACATTTATTTTTTATTACTTAAAAATAAAAAAAAGTCCACATGATCTGGGCTGATCCACACGGCCTGGACACACAGTTGTGTCCCAGGCCGTGCGCATACTAGAGCTAATTTCTCACAATTTTATTTCGACACACATGAAATCAATGAGCTACATGGCTTAAAGACATGGCTGTCTAAAACACACGACCTAACATACAGGCGTATGATAGACCGTGTTACTCATACGGCATCCCACACAAAGGTGAGAGAAGCAAACGAGCATCGCACATGGCCGTGTGACACATGAGCATGTCCCAAGCCATGTGAAAACTGGGCTTATTTTTTTCAATTTTTTGTGTTGCACACGGGCTAAGGGCCCTTACATGGTCTCCAAACATGGTTGTGTGGGCCAACATGGGCCTTTCACACGACCGTGCCTCCCCCTTCAAACCAAAACCTTAATTTTTTCTATTCCCTTCCCTTTTTATGCCGCTGTTCAACCCTTTCTACTTTTTTTCTTTCTTTCCCTCCTAGCCACCGGTCGCTTCTCACCATTCGAGCCTTCAAATCCCTACAACGCTCCTTTCTTTTCCTCTTTTTCTCCTCTCCTGTGATGACCTTTCACGATTGTCGTTCATGCCCTCGCCCCCCCATTTATCTCTTTCTTTTTCTCACCCCCACACTCTCACTCATCCTTCTTGTCGCCAAATCCGCTCATATACTACCGACCATCGTGTTCCACCCTTCAATATCCCAACCATAGTATCTCCGTACAAAACTCCATTTTTTTTCCTAACTCATTGTCGATTCCATTCCCTCTCCCATCACTTTCCATCACCATAATCGCCGAGTTCCTCATGTCACCGTCCCCTCTTTCCCTCACACGAATTCGGATCTGATTTACTCCATTTTCTTAACCCAATGTCATAGTCTTTCACACTGCCATCAGCTGTATTTCCTTATTCATCCATTCCGTTGACCATACCACCACCGATCGACCATTTTCCCCGTCCCCGTCGTCGTACTAGCCATTGTGTTTATCCACCCCTACCACCATTTGGCCATTTCCTTATTTTTATTATTATTTTATTATTATATTTAGTTATTTAGTTATTTTATTATTACTGTTATTATTATTTTTTGTATAGTTGTGTTTGAATACTGCTAGCTTTATTATTATTAGGCTTCATTTTATTTTGATTATGACTATGGTTATTACTTTTTTTTATTTGTTAAGTGTTGGTTGAATTATCATTAGATTCATTTTTATGTCTTTGGTTTAGGTCTTAGTTAGGATTTGATGTTCGTTGCGCGGTTAATTGGACTGGGCCATTATGTTCATTGTGTTTATAGTGTATTTGGTACATTTGCCTTCTTAATTTGTATTAATACTGATGTAATAGATTTTTATCTGTTCTTTCAGGTACATTATGATGAATACTAGAGGTAAAACCAGGGCCACAGTCCCCACCTCTAAATGGTGGAAGATACTGGGTGTGACCTTGTCTTCAGATCCCACTCTAGCCACAAGACACTCGTGTCTCCAATTATTTTTAGGTACACATGAGGACTAGTATCAGCACCTGAAAGAGCGACAATTGGGTTTGGGTCATTTTATTGACTGGGAGGCCTTACAGGTGGTCCACTTAGCTAACAGAGTTTAGACCCTAATCGACATGGCTCTGTTAGACTAGTTTTTCACGATCGTAGAGCCTACACATATTGAACCCACATTGGAGTTCTGTTCGATGTTTATTCTTCAACCGGCAATTTCACAATGAGATGAGTCGTACACTTTCTCTTTCACACTCGGGGTAATGATGCGTTATTTAAGCATCCTGGGCTTTAGAGCCTCCCTTTGACTTTATTTCGAGGAATCTATGAATACCTTAGAGTTTTCAACATTATCCTGGCATATCCATCGATCAACCCTTCTTGTGGTTTGATATTGCTGAGATCGTGGCACGGTATAATCTGAGCTAGTTTAAGGCAACTTGTTTACCTCCGACCCTACGTTATATTCATGCTATTCTAGCCAACACACTAACCAATTGAAGGGAGTGTACAAAGGTCGTTGGTACTTCAGATGCGTATTTTTTTTGGAGTATAACGATGAGCCGCACCATTGATGTTTCCTACTCTGTAGCCTCTATTGTCGCCACCAGTCAGATTGGAGTAGAAAGGGTCCTATCTGTTTGGGCCCTTATGTAACTCGACTGCAACATAATTTAGACTACTTGACACCTCAGAGCAGACTTCCTCATTCACTTTAGTTGGGCAGATGATCCTATAGGGATTATCGATTATGAGTCACATGAGGATGATACAGCACTAGCATAGAACGGGTCCCCACCGATATACACTGTTCCATCTAGATGCTTTGGATAAGCCTGAGGAGCTCCCGGATGATGATCCTCCTCAATAGGTAGACCCGAATCGATCCTCTCCTCCTCTGAGTCACTTCATAGCTACACATTCTGTTACACTCGTTGACATTTATAAGCAGATTGACCACTTTGAGCAACAACACTTCAATTGAATTGACCTCTTTGAATTGTGACAGACAGAGCAAATAGACCGCCTCAAGCAGTTACATTTTGAGCGTGTCAGGCAACAGTCAGCACAGAATGATGGTATTGAGGCGTATTCGGAGCGAATATGTAAGCATTTCCATATTTCTCCACCTAACGTTGTGCCTCACGACCCTGACTTACGATCGGATGCTGATAATTGATTTACTTTAGTTTTCTGTTTATTTATTCTAATTTTCATCTTTTTTTGTACTTTTATTTTTCTGTTAGTTGTTTTTATTTTATTTTTTAGACTTATATGTTTTGTTTTTCATTTATTATGCACTGTTATTTTTACTATTTTGTTATTGTTTTTTCTAGTTTGTAATCTCCTTATCTTATTTATTCTTGTCTATTTTCTTATTAGTTTGCACAAAAAAATGTACTTCATTTAGACTCACTTACGATTCTGGGTTTCACTATTTCGACGAAGTTATCCAAATTTACGGCAGTTTCAGTTCTTTCCCTCCCTTATTATATTATGCTTATTCTGTTTATACCGGTTTATCCATTGAGGACGATGTACATCTTAAATATGGGGAGATTGTTTATTTGTTTATACGATAAATTCCCTGAATTGTTTTTTGTGTTTAAATAATTTTCTCACACCTGTCATTAGAGATAAATTCCCTAAATTGTTCTTTGTGTTTAAGTACTTTTCTCACACCTACTATTAGAGTTAATTTTTTTTTATTTAGAGTTTTTATTGATTTTGTTTTAGAATAATTTTTGGATTTTTGTGCATTGTTTGATTTATACTTTAAGACAGGGGAGAGTCAAGCATGATAAGTTCTTTTTCTTAATTGAATCATTATCTTGAAATTTTAAATTTGTAAGTTTGACATCAAAACCATAATTTTTTGTGATCTTTTGAGCCTATAGAGCATATATTTTATGTCATCATCATTTTATTTTTGGTTGTGAGTATGTCAACTTGATTTGTTATTCTAGAACTTACTTGGTTATACATGTCGAGACCACATTATTGATTTGATATACTGAGATAATAGAGGCACTTAAGATTTAACCTATCTAACCTTTAAATAACTTACCCATTAAATTAACCTCAAGTAAACCCTATTGATCCTAACACATTTTTTCTAACCCGTTAATGTTAACCTGGAACATACATTAATTTTGTAAATGATTCTTCTTATTGACTCCTTTTTTGTCGAAATTTGATTTGGTTAGTTGCCTAACTATGTTTCATCATTGTATTGTTGAATTTTATTTTTATTCTAAAAAAAGAAATAAAAAACCAAAGAAAAAAATATAATAATAAAAAAATGAAAAAAAGTAAAAAATTTTAACTGAGCTTGAATCATTAGTTTCATATTCTATTGAAAAGCTCATTGTTTTTCTTTATTTCTTGTTGATGTAAATTCTTTTAATTCAACAACTGATTTTTTCTTAGTTTGGAAACTTATCAACTCAACTCTCAATTCTAACCAAATTTTCTAACATTTTCCATACCTTTAACCTAATCCCCGTTACAACCCTGTAAAGGCCTCTTGATTGGTGTGTCATTTTATTCTATAGCGGTGGAGATTTGATTTTCAAGCAAACCTATGATAATAACATTTCTTATTTGACTATTGAGTACACATTACTTGAACCTTAAACACTTTGAGTGCTTTGAGTGATTCCTTAGTGAGGATGTTAATTCTTGTTGAGTTTGAATTTCAGGTAATTATTGAAATAGGGGAGATGTCTATGTTTTATGCCTTAAAATTTTTTGCTTAGATTGCTTGTGCTTTTTAATGTCATTTTAATTGAATTTTCAATTCATGATTATCTGTAGATTATCCTAAGAAATTATCAATGAAAACAATAAATAAAGAGAAGTTAACTTGAGTGTGGATTGAGGATTTTGCTCAAAGACAAGAAAATGCTTAAGTGTGGGGATTTGATAAGTGCTAAAAGTAACATATTTTAACCTTATTATTAATTTTTTGGGTGATTATTAGATGTTAATTGTGAATTTTATGCTCTTAATCCTTTAAATTCATGTCCCTATCCTTAATAGAGCATTTGGAGCAAAAGGAGTAAAAAAGGGCTAAAATCAGAAAATTAGAGCAAGTTATAGGAGCCACATGGGCTAACCCTTCTACACGACCGTATGAGCCACACGACCATGTGGTACGCGGTGTCGGTTGTGCGGATTTGCACTCTGGACAGCGGAAAAACATAATTTTTAAGTTTTTCGAGCATTCTAAGACCTATATATGACAAAATTAAGAAGATATGAGAGAGTTGCCATAGAATACTCAATAAAACAACTCAAAAAACACCATTGAAACCGAATTTGAAGCAGATTTCCATCAAGATTGAAGACTCCCAGTTTATTTCTTTGGAGATTATTATAAGTTTCTTTAGTTCTTTTGGTTATACTGTTTCTTGGTTGTTTTTAATTTTAAGCATGAACTAATTTTTTAAATACCTAGAGGAGAGAACCCTAAGATGGATTTTGTCGTTTGATTTTTACGTTACGTAATAAAGACTTAGTTTCTTGTTCTTAATTACATGTTCTTAATTCGTGGTTTAATATTTCTAAGGTACTGATCCATGTTTGATGTGCTTAAATCAAAGGAGGAATAGACCCTGTTTAAGAGTAGATTTGGCGTAATTGAGTGGAGTTACATGAAATCTTAGAAATATGACGACATAAATCTACCGTATTAGAGTCAAATCTAATAGGGGGATCCATAGATCGTGTTAATGCGATAATATGTGTAATATCCCAAAATAGGGCCTAGTCAGAATAGTGGTTTCAGGACCACAAATCCAACGTTAAAATAATTATTTCATGATCATTATGAGGTCTAGGATATGAAAATAAGTATGTGTTAAAGTTTCATAAAGAAATTCTATGTGTAAGGTATCCAATTGGAAATTAAGGACCAAATCGAATAAACTTCAAAACTTGGATTCTAGAAGCAATTTGTATGAAATTGCTTTGGAATGTTAATTAGAGGTCCTTAAATAGTAATTTTTCCAATTTTTAAGCTTTTAGACAAAAATTGGCATGCATGGAAAATTTGGAAAGGTTAGTAAGGAAGGGCATTTTTGGTCATTTGGTAATAAAATTAATAAAAAGGGAAAAAGAAAGCAAAATTCAGCCATTTCTTCTCCATGGCTGTTGGAAATTAAAAGGTCTCCATAGCTAGGGTTTTTAACATTTTCAAGCTCAATAGTAAGTGCTCCCTAGCCCCGTTTTTAACGTTCTTCGTATTTTTAAGATTCTCGTAACATGTTCTCTTTATTTCTACCCATATTTCAAGATAGGGTTTATATTCAAAAATTTACCCATGCATGAGATGTTTGTGTTTTGATGATTTATGGAGGAACAACTTTTACTAAGTAGTTTTTCATGGAAATAGCTTAAGGGACCATTTTGTAAAAGTTGTGAAAATGGGTAGAAAAATGTGGAATGAAAGAAAATTTGGGTGCTATAGGCATGAAAAATATTCAGGTAGGCTTGGGTAACTTAGAAATTTTATGCATTTCATTATACGAGCCTTAGGACTAAATTGTAAAAGTGTGAAAGGTTAGGGGCAAATTGATCATTTTGCCCGGGGTGAGTCTTAAGTCGAAAATAAACAATGGGAGGTATTAATAATTTATTTTTACTGATATAGACTCCGAGGAACCAATTTCGGAGGTCGACTGTGAAAAACGAAAGGTTTTGGAATAACCGAGACACGAATCCGAAATGACTACCAAGTAAGTTCGTATAACCCGAAGTAAACTTTTAATGTACTTAAATAATACATGTTCTTGAATGTATGAAAATTTAAATATTCATTGCATGATAATCCATGAAATGTGCTAGTGTAAATGAAAAGATGATAAATGTCCCGAGGTGAAATAGAAAGAGAAATCTGATGGATAAATTATGGCTTATATGGCATGAGATCCTACATGTGTTGCAAAAAATGATTTAGCCCAGAAGGTTAATCCGATGATCTCAAAATAGAAAGGATCTAGCCCATATGGGTGTTCCTTGAGTGATCGAGCCTCCCGAAGAATATATGTGCAATATGGATTTAGCCCGAATGGGTAATCCGATTGAGGATTGAAATTTAGCCTGAACTGGTAATTTATATCCGAGCATATGAGAGCAATTGTAGTAAAAAGGGATTTAGCCTGGACTGGTAATCCGGCATTGCTCTATGAGTTATTATTACAGGGGAATTTAGGCTAGACCGGTATTCCCACCATAAGACGTAAGGTTCGTGGGAGTGCGTACATGAGATGATCACTTTTATGACTTGACGGTGATTGGGCTATCCATCGAGATTTTAGAGAAATTCAACGGGATTAACATGAGAAATAAAGAATAGAAATATTGAATTGATGAGCTCATCTAAGACTAATGACATGATGTATTGTTATGAGACTAACTTGATGATTGAGTGCATGTAATAAGGAAACTATTTCATACTTGTTGGAATCATTGCCTAATATGGTAGTATGTTAATCAACCAGTAAGTTTACTTTCCAGTCATCCGGACTTACTAAGCATGTTAATGCTTACCCCCTTTCCTTTCCCTGTCTTACAGAGCTCGTGGACTCATGAAGATTGGAAGACGGCTGGAGAATCAACACTCTATCGACTTGTCTTGCTTTGGTATATAGATACTTTTTATTTTGTTTAATGGCATGTATAGGGTTTTTGGTTATTTTGTTATATGTGTCATTTGGCTAGCCAATGTAAATGCTTAAATGGTATACATATTCGTTTGTATATGGCCATGAGATATGGCTCATATTAATGTAGGTTGTTAACCTACTAATGATGCATGTTTATGTTTAAATGATTCATAAGATATAATGATGAGGGTTATCATGGATGGATGATCGAAATGGGACCTAATAATTTGAGGGTGGACATAACATATAATTGTATATAGTTATAATATTGCCTAAGTGTAAACTGTAAAATGTGCTATGTTAATCCCTAATTCGAAAAGGATAATCTAGCATGTACTAAACTGATGAGATGAGGTTAACATGCAATGAGTTATGCCAAGGTTGTTTAATAGTATAATTAGGTCATATTAAATACCATTGAAGTCTTTAAGTGTGTATGGGTGATAAAAGGAGACCAAAGTCTTGGAAAATATCCCTAAAAAGGTCCATATGGGTAAACACACGAGCATGTGTCTAGGCCGTGTGTGACACACGGTCAGCCCCATGGGCGTGTTGCCTGGCCGTGTGTCCCCTGCACATAAAATTTTAGGTCAGTTTGTGTAGTAGTAAACACAAGGGCAGAGATACGGCTGTGTGTCTCAACCGTGTGGTGGACACGACCTAAGCACATGGACGTGTGCCTCAAAATGAATGATGACGTCATAAATAGAATGTCTGGGTTTTTGGACACGGGCGATGGCACAGGGGTGTCTAGGCCGTGTGAGGGACACGGACGAGTGCTTGGCCATGTGAAAATCCCTATAGGTTTGAAATGAAAAAATAAATTCAAATAATTCAACACGGGTGAGGGACACGGGGGTGTCCCTAAGCAGACGGGTCTGTGCTTTGCCTTCACACAGGCGTGTGAGGCATAACCCTAGGAATTTTGCTAAAATTTTTAATAGTTCTCGGTTTAGTCCCGGATCGATTTTAATGTATGTTTTGGACCTTGTAGGTTCATAATAGGGACACTATGATGTTGTTTGATTGGTTTTAAATTAGAATGAAATTTTATAACCTGTATTCTTCGAAATGTCTGAATATGTGTCTGGTAACGCCTCGTACTTTTTCCCGGTCTCGGGTACGGGTATGGGGTGTTACAGTATGGATTTTAATTAAAAAGAAATTTCAGTTAATCAACTTAAAGTTAGTTGCTCTTATTCTCGAAAGAAATATTTTCATAATTTAGGGATTTCTATGAATCAAGATACTAAGTAAAGAAATTGCGTAATTTAGATTGATAGTAATAGATGAAATCTATGTGAATTTATTCATGGGTATTTTTTCACTTCTTGGCTGTTATTCGATTTTTTCTTGTTTTGTTCTTTGTCACGTTCATTAGTTAATTAATTTAGTTAAATTTAGTCTTTAATTAATCACTCAATCTCTTTGATCAAATAACAGAAAGATGGTAATTACTAGTACTTGTAGTCCTCGTGGGAACAAAAATCTTTTCTCACCAAAGCTATACTATTAATTGATAGGTACAGTTGCCTCAATCAAATTTTTAGTTGGTTCATGATTTGCAATCAAATGCTGATTTGATTGAACCCATAAAAAGGATGTTCTAAGGCTGTTTTGACAGTACACTAACTCGATAAAGTTTTTATTTTAATTTAGGTTTGATTTAAGGTCTTAAGGAGAAATTATGGGTTTCACAAGTAATGTTGCAGGGGTGCGAAATTAAGGTGTGGGCTCTAACCTAAAAGTTGATTGTTAAATAATATTTTTAGCAATTAAATAAATTTAAAATTGCTGGTCAAACTTAGTTAAATGGCTAAGTAAGTGACTTAATGTGATCGAATCAGGTACGTTTCGAGCCCTAACTAAATGGCTTGGTTGCAAAGTTGTATGGTTGTTCGAATACTTGAATATTTGGTATTGGTACGATATGATATGTATTATTTGAATGTGTAATGTATGTTGATTGTATGTATAACATGTATTATAATGGGATTAAATGTTGAACGTATGTCATATGTGCTTGGGTGAAATGCTATGAAATGTATTGAACGAAATACTGCCATACATACATTGAAAAAAAATGTTTAAAATGATATTGAACTCCAGCATGTTGGAATGTCACCGTACTGATGGTAAAACTGGACACTTGATAAGTGTTATTACTAATTGAAAGTGATTGCTATAATGAGGGCATGTAAATTATGCTACTGAAATAAGAATGTAATGAGAACATGTTTTCTTGAGATTTGTATGGCATTCCACATGTTTATGAAGTGGTATTATGTGGATGACGGAAGAGTTATGTGGAGTAATGACAGCATATTAAGTTTGCATGTATGTTGTTAGTGCACTACACGGGGAATAATAAGGAGATTTTCAATAATATCACATTTTATTTTAATGGCAGTATAACTACATTACGGATAATGGTGTTTAACCATATCGAGCTTGGCTCGCAATGTTTGGATTTGGAAAACGGGTTCAGAGGAACTCGTGGTGTGTACAGGATGGTTGGGTAGGAAAAATCATTATGCATAATATTATGACCATGACACTTTTGGATGATAATGTTTGTGCTATGCTTGAGTTACAATGATATTAATGATAATTGTTGTTGGAATGATTACTGGAATGTTTTTATTTGTTTAAACTCGCACTGAGCTAGTTGGCTCACCCCATAGTTTCAACTGTTTCAGGTAGCGCTCGAGATTAGGATTGACATGGCATGCAAACATGCGACAGACTTCAGACTTATAATTTATTTTGGTTAAGTTTTTCTTAAGTTTATTTGGTTTTTGGACTGTAAAGTCATTTGGACTGTGGTTTGGGTTTTATTCTACTTTAGGGTTTTCATGTATGCATTATTGACACATTAAATTGGTTTTATTAGCACATTTTTGAAAATGGATTGAGCATGATACTTGACTTAATGATTAATCGGTTAGTAACTAAATTTTCCGTTGCTATAAAAGATAACAAAGTTTTTTTATAAGAGAAACGATGAGCAAAGTGTTTAGAAATCACACTAATGCTAATAAGCTAAACTAAGAATGATTGAATTAATTAATAAATTATTTTTCCAAAAATAAAAAAGTAAATCACAGTTTTTCTAAAAAGAGAGTGTACTTAAGGTTTGAATGAATGATATGGTAGTTTTGTCACGTAGGTCACTAATGTGATCTTTATGATTCAGCCATAACATTTAGGTCAATTTTGAGAGCTTAAAAACCCACCATTAACAACTACTGAAAGCTTAGGCTTTCTTATGTGTGCTTCAATCTATTTTTTGACAAGAATCATGCACTGAGAACAAAAGTCCAACTTAAAGAGTTAAATGTTTTTTTCAAATCCACCTCCAAGGCACATTTGGATGAAATGGTCTTGCTATAACCATTGATTAGTTCTTATGCTAAGATTACATTGTCTATTAAGTCATTCCTTCTATGAAATCACTCTAGCTACTAGAGATAATTAATGGTAAACACTTTTTCAACCTATCTGTTAAAATTTTTGTTACCCACTTGTAAAAGGTGGTGCAATAGGAAATGGACCAAAAATCATAAATTTGGCTTGGATTAAGAACATTAAGCACAAGATCAATAGGAATATAATTGAAATTAGTTAACATAGAAAGAACAAACTGCTTCTACAACATCCTTTCCAACTATGCTCCATGGCTTCCAAAAAAAGACAATTGAATAGCCATTAAGGCTTGGTGCGTTATCATGGTGCATGGAGAAGACTGTACTATTTATCTCTTCTACTACAATCGAGCCTATTAGTGTTGGATCTAGTACCCTAAGTGCAGTATTTTCGTTTAAGTACACTTGTAATTTTTTTGAACAGATTGGTTGATAAAATTATTTATTAATTACATCAATATACTTTGTATAATTATTCTCATGTGGTGTTTACACTTAAAGAAAAATAGAAGCATATGTTGCTCATTGGTTGTCTAATGTTTAAACTAATACTAAGCAATATTACGTGGTCAGATTGTAATACAAAAAAACAACTTATATTAGTAGACGAACCTAAACATGTCCTTAATCTAATCGGAAATGAACAAACCGATTAAAGACTAATATGTTGTCTATCAAGTCTAATTGGAGAGATGTTTTGTCTTGGGCATCAGAGCGGATGACTCCTAGAAGATAGAGACATAGATGTGACTGATTGAACTAACAGTATATCCAATTGGACCCAAGAAGAATACACCCTGAATCCGGTTATGGATTTATTCACTAGTAATGTTCATAGTGTAACATACCTAAATTCTTAGTGGATGACGGACTATGTATGCATGACTCGTATACTTTGATGTAAGTAAAAGCCTAAGTTCAAATAGATATGGAACCGAAAGCTGGTGCGTTGGGTATACGACTTCTGCAGTATGTAGCATTATTCACAATAATGGAATTCATAGCCCGAGACATGGGCAAATGATATCCTCTCATTGGCATTACATGGTTGATGAAAAGTAAACATGACCATGAGTTGTTCGTTTTTGTGATGAATGACTTGATTACTATTTGATAGTAATTGAATTTTCATGAAGGAAGATGTAATTGTTACCATAAGATAAAATAAAATCATATGGGGAGAACAAATATTATCCCAAAGAGATTAAGGATATCTTACAAGGGTAACACACTTATGAAAAGGTCATTAGATGAGCACTGATTGAGTTGCTTTCGTAATGGTATGATGTTGGCGAGAGCTTAGTCACGATACTATAGTAGAATGACTTTTTGACTAAATAAGTTTATAATTAATAGGTAAAAACCTGGAACTTAATTATAAATCATTTCCAATTGGTCCCTTCGCTAGCTCGTTGAAACTCAAAATGAATTGCATGTTGAATCAATTAAACATAAATGGATAGAAATGGTGAATATAGAGAAATGAGAAATATTTGGAAATTGTTATTATTTTCTCCAAAATGAAAATGAAAATGGAGAAATAGAATCATTTGGAAATGAATGTGGTTTTCTCCAAAATGAAAATGAAAATGAAAAATGACCTAGAAATGAATTTATGTTTTTCAAATTAAATGAAGTTCGAAAATGGAAATAAATCATTTGGCCATAATGAACCATTGAATGTAGAAATATTAAATATATTTTTATCACAGATTCTTTTACGGTAAAGTTGACATGATTTTAACAGGATTAGAATTGGGTTGAGAAGATTATTTAATTGAAATATATTGATATGAGAAATAAGAAAACAAATATCGGGTTGGATTGAATTATAAAGTACTAGGTTAAAAGTCCAAGAATTACTTGTAATTTGACCCGATATGAGAGAACCCAAAAGTCCCTTATGTTTAATGAGAGGGACGAAAAACCCAAGTATTATTTACAAGGGTTTTCACACCCTAACTTCTAGTTAGACTACGAGTTTGTTTTTCAAGTTGAAATAAACTTCTTCAATTCAACAAGAGTTCTACTTCTTCTTCCTATAAATAGATGACATCAGTAGAGCTAAATATACAACTTGAAGATTTTGTTACTCTTCCCAAAAATAGTGAGAGTTTATTCTCAAGTATTAAATCTATTTTCTAGAATAACAATTCTGTCGGTTTCTATTGAGAAGAGATTTTCGTCTTCACACGAAAACAAAGAAAACTATTTCTTGTTTTGTGTTTGATTCGAATCGTTCGAGTCCACACTCAAAGCAATTCGTGTTACGCGAATAGCAGAGAAAGTCATTCCTGTGAAAGTCAGAAACAAAAAGGATCCGTCTAGCTGGAAATATATGTGCGAATTCAGTTTAGGGTTTATTGCTATTAATATCACAAACCGACTCAAATTTTCAAAATTTTTATTTTCTGTGGAAGAATGCTTGTGAAATTGCAAACACAATTCGGCCTAGCACACATATAAGTGCTTGATGCTATATTATAAGTTTTGGGCCACAATGTGCAAAGCATTAACTAGTAAAATGCATGCTGTTTTTGTGAGGTATTAAGTGCAAAATTGGCCTCAACATGTACATGAATATTCGGCCTTGAGTAGCCTATTGAAGGCCTTAGCCTTTCCTTGATGCTCAAATAAATTGTATTGAATTGCTTGATGTAGTATAAAATGTGCATGACCATTGTGTATTCAAGCTAAAGAGTGGCCATATGACCATTTAAACTCCTTGTCATATTCGCCATAAGCAAGCACAATGAGGTTTTAATAAATTGAATTTGTTTGAATTAGCTCAAGAGCTAAGAGGGCCACAATTGGACAAGGGAAGGAAAAGGTGATCGAGTAGCCGAAAAAGCCGTTCGACAACATCCGAGGTAAGTCCTCAAGAAGTGACCTTACTTGAATTATGTGAGATGAAGTATGGATGTGTATGATTATTGATTTATGTGTGTATGAGAAATTGAATGATACCGGGCTAAGTCCCAAGGCGAATATGCTTGTGAATATATGTGCGTTTGAGCCTTAGTAACGAAAATGAAATATGTATGTCCAATGATTATTGATGTATGTGTGCATGAGAAATTGAATGATATCCGGCTAAGCCCAAGACAATTATGCTGGAAATTATATCCGGGTTAAGACCAAGGCAATTGTGCTAGTGGCTATATCCGGCTAAGACCAAGGCATTCGTATGCGAGTTATTCTATCCGGCTAAGACCAAGGCATTTGTGCACGTGATTATATCCGGTTATATTCAAGAATCTTGGGCTGGAGGTGAGTGTTGGTTGCTGTAATGAATTCAATTAGTACACTCGAAAAGCCCAAAGGATAAGGTACGTTATATGTGCATTGAAAGTCGACATGTTTGAGCAACATTCGCTCAATCGACTAATGAATTTCAGTTATTGAATTGATTGATACTTTGTGAAAGTATATAATGATGAAGTGTGAAGTAAGAATGTGTATTAATGAAATGATGCATTTGGCTATGTGAATGTATTGCTGTAATTAGAGTTGATTATATTCCTTGAGACTTACTAAGCATAAAAAAATGCTTACCCCCGTTACTTTGGCTCTCTGTTTTATAGATTTCGCTCGATAGCAATCGGATTCGGGATCAATAAAGTCGAAGTCATCCACACTATCCACGCCTCTATTTTGGTATAAATTTTGGTTGAACTTTGAAATGGCATGTATAGGACTACCCCTTGTTGGTTGAATATGTTGTGATGTATATATGTACGGCCATGCGAAAATGGCTCGTAAAAGTGAAGTATCGACTTAGTCTAATTGTGGGTTGTATGTATATATTTGGTGTCATGATGTGGCTATGGCTTGGAAATGGGAATGTTGGTCATATGATCAGCCATTGGCATGGTTAAAATGATCATATATGAACCTATGTATGGCAAGACTAGTTGGTTCATGGAGACTACCAAAAGGTAAGACCTACCTTAAAACAGATGCTGCCAGCTGCAGTGACGTGAATGTGAAAAATCACCAAAATTCGTAGGAATGGAATTAAATAGTGAATAAGCTATGTAAATGAACCTTGATGAGTCTATTTTCATATGGAAGAAACGAAATGGTCATAGGAGTTACATGTTAAGAGATATTAAAGCTATTGTGAGACAGGGCCAGAACGGTTTCTGGGTTCCCTGTCGCAACTTTAAAAATTTACTATAAATTATCCAAAAATAATTAGGAGACATACCTTATATTTACAGATTCCATTTTGAGTCTAGTTTCATTAGAAACAAACGGCACCAGCATTAAAGCCCTGTACAGAGAGATATTCAAGTTATACCGCGCGAAGGTCAGAGCAGTCGATCCCTGTAACATGGGTGACTTTAACCAATAAACTGTACCAATTGGCCCGACCAAAAATTCTAGAAATAAATCCATGGATGGATATATAAGTCTAAATTCAGGGAAAATTTACGAAACCAGTTTCCGAGTTTTGAAACTCGAGTTATGATTTTTAAGGCGACAGTGACGCAGTTTTCCAGCCTGACTGGAAATGTCAAATGGATGGGCAAAACAAGTGAACTTGGCTTGTTAACCCTCGTGTCCGACACGGCGTTGGTCTCGGGTTCGGGTGTTACAATTTTATTGGTATCAGAGCCACGGTTTAGTCGATTCTAGGACTACCGTGATGTGTTTGGGGTCTAGCTATACATGCCATTAAATGATGAATCGATAGTGTGGTGATTTCGACAATTTGACTTTGTGTTTGTTTATAGCAATGGATCCCGATCCCAACCGAAGCGATAGCTGATGATGTGGAGAGTGTGGCGCTGCTCCGCGCAAGGGACATGCGGCGGACTCTCAACCTATGGCCAGCAATCCTAATGACGAGGCTAGGCAAGCCTTTTATAGTGTGATGAACGAATGGTTTAATCAATACATTCGAACCAACACTACTGTTCCACAACCTCCATTCCCGACAAATGCAACCCCGCACCTACAATACCTCCGTGATGACCAAATAAGGTCAAGTAAGCCCCAATCGATAGGATTCAAAACATGGGGCCACTGAATTTAAGGCTACGGATGATGATGATGCCGAAGCGAGCTGAATTTTGGTTGGATAACACTATCCGGTGCTCGATGAGCTATCCTGTACACCCGATGAGTGCTTAAAGTGTACCATCTCCTTGCTACGTGAGTCCGCCTACTATTGGTGGAGTACTCGACTGTGGTGCCTAGAGAGCAAGTGACTTGGGAATTCTTTCAAACCGAGTTCAAAAAAGTATATCATCGAGATTCATCGACCAAAAGCGGAGGGAATTTCTTGATCTTAAGCAAGGTTCTATGTCCGCTATCGACTACGAACGAAAGTTTGTGAGGCTTAGCCAGACGCGAGAATGCATTTCGTCCGAAGCTATTATGTGTAAACGCTCGAGGATGGGCTGAATGATGATATAAGGATGTTTGTTGGCATTCTCGAGATACGAGTTCGTAGTACTTGTTGAGCGAGCTTGTAAAGTCAAGAGCTTAGAAAGGAGAAACAAAAAGCTGATGTGGGAACCGGAGAATTCGAAAGAGGTCCTCGGAAAGTCTCTTCAACAAGCATCAAGAGATTTCGAGATGATGTGAGCCATCTAGAGGCGTTTGGGCTTTTCTAGACGAGGACGCGATCGACCCCTGTGACCACACGAGTCACCTCGATCACGGTGGTGGAAATGATTGCCGAGAGAGGGCGGAGTGTCCACATTGTGGCAAATGGCATTCGGGAGCTGTTGGTTTCGTGATCGCTCCCGCTATAAGTGTGGATCGGCCGACCACTTTATGAAGGATTGCCCGAGGATGCATGAGCAGAATGTAAGTCGAGTGCAAACCCGGTGCTACCATCGCCGAGGTAGGCCACCTAGAAATATGGGCAATGTCATGGCGGTCGAGAGGATCTAGAGATGCTACCATCGATCCGAGGCTCGTGCTCTGCTAGGACTTATGCCATACGCGCACGCCGAGGATCTTGCCTCTCCGGATGTTATTACCGGTACTTTCACTCTTTTCAATACAAATGTGATTGCTTTGATTGACCCTGGTTCTACTCATTCATATATATGTGAAACCTTAGCATCCATAAGACTTTGCCCATTGAGTCTCTCGAGTTTGTAATTCGGTGTCAAACCCTTGGGTCATTACGTGCTTGTCAACAAAGTGTGCAAGAAAAGTCCCCTAGTGTTCCGAGGTTCTTGTTTTCCGCGGACTTGATGCTTTTGCCGTTCGATGAGTTCGACGTTATTCTTGGTTTGGATTGGTTGACCATGCACGATGCGGTTGTAAATTGCAAGAGCAAGACTATCGATTTGAGGTGCGCCAATAATGAAATAATTCGGGTTGAGTCTACGGACTTAAAGGGTTGCCACCGTAATATCGCGATGTTGGCCCGTAAATATGTAAGAAAAGGGTGCGAAGCGTACCTTGCGTGACGTGCTCGATGACAAGGAATCGAAAAGAAACCCGAATCTGTGCCCGTGGTTTGTGAATACCGGATGTTTTCCGAAGAATTGCCGGGTTTACCACTGTTCGGAAATAGAATTTGGCATCGAATTGGTACCGGTACCACTCCAATTTCGATAGCTCCGTATCGTATGGCACCAACGGAATTAAAGGAGTTGAAAGCTCAGTTGCAAGAATTGGTAGATAGAGGTTTTGCTCGCCTGAGTTTTTCGCCTTGGGGTGCGCCAGTATTGTTCGTGAAGAAGAAGGATGGAACCATGCGGTTGCAGATCGACTATCGTCAGCTTAATAAAGCGACGATAAAGAACAAATATCCGTTGCCACGTATTGATGACTTGTTCGATCAACTGAAGGGAGCCTCGGTGTTTTCGAAAATAGATTTGAGATCGGGCTATTATCAATTGCAAATCCGAGATTCGGACGTACCCAAGACTGCCTTCAGAACGAGATATGGTCACTATGAGTTCCTAGTGATGCCGTTTGGGCTCACTAATGCCCCTGCGGTATTTATGGATTTAATGAATCGGATCTTTAGACCATATTTGGATCGATTCGTAGTCGTGTTCATTGATGACATTTTGGTCTATTCAAGAAATGAGACCGAACATGTTGAACACCTGCGGTTAGTCTTTGCAAATTTTACGGGATAAGCAATTATATGCTAAGTTCAGCAAGTGTGAGTTACGGTTAGAGAGGTTAGCTTCTTGGGTCATGTGGTATCTGATCGGTATTCGAGTTAATTCGAATAAAATTTCAGCCATACTTAATTGGAAGCCTCCAGAAATATTCTTGAGGTTCGACTTTTTGGGGCTTCTTAGGTTATTACCGACAATTTGTAAAAGGCTTTCAACGATAGCAACGCCGATGACGGCTTACTCCAAAAGGATGTTAAGTTCGAATGGATTTGAGAAATGCCAAAAAGTTTCGATCAATGAAAACTTATTTGATGAAGCCCCAATTCTAGTGCAACCCAAGTCCGGCAAGGAGTTTGTCATCTATAGCGACGCCTCTCTACTTGGGTTAGGTTGCATATTAATGCAAGAAGGTCGAGTTATGGCCTATGCGTCGAGGCAATTAAAGCCACATGAGAAAAATTATCCGACTCATGATCTCGAATTGGCCGCCATCGTATTCGCCTTAAAGATTTGGCGACATTACTTATTTGGTAAAAGGTGCCATGTATACTCAGATCACAGAAGTCTCAAATATTTGATGACCCAAAGAGACTTAAATCTGCGACAAAGACGTTGGCTCGAGCTGTTAAAGGATTATGAGCTGATCATTGACTATCACCCGGGAAAGGCGAATGTGGTTGCGGATGCCTTGAGTCGTAAATCGTTATTCACTTTACGAGCGATGAATGTGCACTTGTCCGTCCGATCCGACAAAGTGTGTTAGTGGCTGAATTGAAAGCCAAACCATTATTGACACACCAAATTCGAGAAGCTCGAAAGTCGACGACGAGTTGGTTGCAAAACGGCTGCGTGTGTTCGAACAAGGACTCGGAGTTTCAAATTGACGATGACGATTGTTTGAGGTTCAAAAGTCGTCTGTGTCCCAAAGAATTGAACTCATTTCGATAATTCGAATGAAGCCCATTGTAGCCGAATGGCAATCCACCCGGAGTACGAAGATGTACAATGATTTGAAACGTCGGTTTTGGTGGCATGGTATGAAGCGAGACATCTCCGACTTTGTTTGAGATGTTTAATATGTCAACAAGTGAAAGCGAACATCGGTGCCTTCGAGATTACTTGACCAATCACGATACCCTAGTGGAAATGGGATCGAGTCACAATGGACTTTGTATCCGACCGCCATTGTCGCAAGTAAGAAGGATGCGGTTTGGGTCGTGGTAGATCGATTGACTAAGTCGGCCCACTTTGTCCCCGACGCACGGATTTTTCAATGGACAAATTATTTGAATTGTACGTTTCTCAGTTGTGAGATTACACGGGTGCCTATTTCCATCGTGTCGGATAGAGATCCGAGATTTACCTCGCGATTTTGGAAAAAGTTGCAAGAAGCTTTGGGTACCAAGTTGCATTTCAGCACCGCCTTCCACCCCCAAACCGATGGTCAATCCGGCGGATAATTCGGATACTTGAGGATATGTTAAGATGTTGCGTCCTCGAGTTTAGTGGTTCATGGGAACGGTATTTTCCGTTGATTGAATTCGCTTACAACAACGACTTTCAATCAAGTATTAAGATGGCACCTACGAGGCCTTGTACGGTCGTAAATGCCGTACACCATTGTTTTGGACCGAGCTCGGTGAAAGCAAGATTTTCGGTGGATTTGATTAGGGATGCTGAGCAGAAAGTGAAAGTAATCCGTGAAAGTCTCAAGATAGCCTCCGATCGCCGTAAGTCGACGCGGATCTGAAGCGTAAGGATATCGAGTATCGTGGGTGATAAAGTGTTTCTCAAGGTATCGCCTTGGAAAAAGATACTCGAGTTCGGCCGTAAGGGCAAGTTGAGCCCGAGGTTCATTGGGCCATATGAGATATCGAGCGAGTCGGTCCGAGTGGCATATCGTTTGATTTTGCCTCGAACTCAAAAGGTTCACGATGTCTTTCACGTTTCGATGCTTCGACGCTATAGATCCGATCCATCGCACGTGATTAGTCCATCAGAAATTGAAATTCAAGCTAATATGAGTTATGAGGAAGAACCGATTCGTATCCTATCACGAGAAGTGAAAGAGTTGCGAAACAAGCGGGTTCCGCTAGTGAAAGTGTTATGGCTCAAGCACGGGATAGAAGAAGCTACTTGGGAGACCGAGAACTCTATGAAAGAGCGATATCCAAGCCTATTTACGGTAAGATTTTCGGGACGAAAATTTCTTAAGTGGGGAGAGTTGTGACACCAAAATTGACCCTAGTCGGAAGGTGGTCTCGGGACCATAAAACCGAGGCATTAAAATAATTTAAAATTTATTTCGATGCCTATAATATGTGTGTATTCATGTATGACATTTTTGATGATTGGTTTAGTGTTATAAAGGTGAATTTCACTAGAAAGGACCTAGTAGCGAACTTTGAAAGTATGATGGGAAATGTGTGATGACTAATTAAAGCATGCATGCAAAATAAAGGACTTGCATGTCAAATTCCCCTTTTATAGGTGGTGGCCGGCCATGACAAGGGAGGATGGGCTAAACATGTCATGAAACATGTTTTGTTGGTGCATTAGGGTGAAATAATAAACAAAGGTGTATGGGTGATAAAAAAATGAAAAAAAAAATGTGTGTGAGTGTGGTAATCCCCCCCCTTGCCGTGAGTTGAGAAAGAGGGAAGAAAAAATTTTGTTGTGTTCATCCTTTCTCATCCTTTTTGGCCGAAAATCATAAGGGGAAGAAAGAGGATTTTTGCTTCATGCTTGGTTTAGAAGAGATCTAGAAGGTGATTTGGCTAAATTGGCATCAAGATTAAGGTATGTATGAGGTTGTGTTAGGAGTTTCATGCATGTTTTGGTTGCTAACTTGATGTGCATGTTAGCCATGGCTCAAATCTTTGTTATGCCATGGAAATGGTATTTGGCCAAAGTTGTTATGGTGATAAAGCCATTGCATGCTAAGTGTGAAGCTTGATGATGATGCATGCAATGATGGATTGTCTACTCTTGAGTAAGATTTTGAGTTTTCTTTTTGTGTTTAACCATGATTGAAGTTGAATGGAGCATGATTGTCATATTCGCCATGATGCATTCATGAGCATGGTTCATGCTTCTTGCATGTTAGTTAAAATTTGTATTTTGGATGGCTATGGACACCTTGAAATTCGCCATGCTCATATTGTATATATATGTTTACACATGATGTTTTGGCTATGAAGTAAGTGATGAATATGTTGGTTTAAAGAAGAAGATGTGGAAGAATGCTTGTGAAATTGCAAGCACAATTGCCTAGCACACATATAAGTGCTTGATGCTATATTATAAGTTTTGGGCCACAATGTGCAAAGCATTAACTAGTAAAATGCATGCTGTTTTTGTGAGGTATTAAGTGCAAAATTGGCCTCAACATGTACATGAATATTCGGCCTTGGGTAGCCTATTGAAGGCCTTAGCCTTTCCTTGATGCTCAAATAAATTGTATTGAATTGCTTGATGTAGTATAAAATGTGCATGACCATTGTGTATTCAAGCTAAAGAGTGGCCATATGACCATTTAAACTCCTTGTCATATTCGCCATAAGCAAGCACAATGAGGTTTTAATAAATTGAATTTGTTTGAATTAGCTCAAGAGCTAAGAGGGCCACAATTGGACAAGGGAAGGAAAAGGTGATCGAGTAGCAGAAAAAGCCGTTCGACAACATCCGAGGTAAGTCCTCAAGAAGTGACCTTACTTGAATTATGTGAGATGAAGGATGGATGTGTATGATTATTGATTTATGTGTGTATGAGAAATTGAATGATACCCGGGCTAAGTCCCAAGGCGAATATGCTTGTGAATATATGTGCGTTTGAGCCTTAGTAACGAAAATGAAATATGTATGTCCAATGATTATTGATGTATGTGTGCATGAGAAATTGAATGATATCCGGCTAAGCCCAAGACAATTATGCTGGAAATTATATCCGGTTAAGACCAAGGCAATTGTGCTAGTGGCTATATCCGGGCTAAGACCAAGGCATTCGTATGCGAGTTATTCTATCCGGCTAAGACCAAGGCATTTTGTGCGTGATTATATCCGGTTATATTCGAAGAATCTTGGGCTGGAGGTGAGTGTTGGTTGCTGTAATGAATTCAATTAGTACACTCGAAAAGCCCAAAGGATAAGGTACGTTATATGTGCATTGGAAAGTCGACATGTTTGAGCAACATTCGCTCAATCGACTAATGAATTTCAGTTATTGAATTGATTGATACTTTGTGAAAGTATATAATGATGAAGTGTGAAGTAAGAATGTGTATTAATGAAATGATGCATTTGGCTATGTGAATGTATTGCTGTAATTAGAGTTGATTATATTCCTTGAGACTTACTAAGCATAAAAAAATGCTTACCCGTTACTTTGGCTCTATGTTTTATAGATTTCGCCGATAGCAATCGGATTCGGGATCAATAAAGTCGAAGTCATCCACACTATCCACGCCTCTATTTTGGTATAAATTTTGGTTGAACTTTGAAATGGCATGTATAGGACTACCCTTGTTGGTTGAATATGTTGTGATGTATATATATACGGCCATGCGAAAATGGCTCGTAAAAGTGAAGTATCGACTTAGTCTAATTGTGGGTTGTATGTATATATTTGGTGTCATGATGTGGCTATGGCTTGAAATGGGAATGTTGGTCATATGATCAGCCATTGGCATGGTTAAAATGATCATATATGAACCTATGTATGGCAAGACTAGTTGGTTCATGGAGACTACCAAAAGGTAAGACCTACCTTAAAAACAGATGCTGCCAGCTGCAGTGACGTGAATGTGAAAAATCACCAAAATTCGTAGGAATGGAATTAAATAGTGAATAAGCTATGTAAATGAACCTTGATGAGTCTATTTTCATATGGAAGAAACGAAATGGTCATAGGAGTTACATGTTAAGAGATATTAAAGCTATTGTGAGACAGGGCCAGAACGGTTTCTGGGTTCCCTGTCATAACTTTAAAATTTACTATAAATTATCCAAAAAGAATTAGGAGACATACCTTATATGTACAGATTCCATTTTGAGTCTAGTTTAATGAACGGCACCAGCATTAAAGCCCTGTACAGAGAGATATTCAAGTTATACCGCGAAGGTCGAAGCGATCGATCCTGTAACATGGGTGACTTTAACCAATAAACTGTACCAATTGGCCCGACCAAAATTCTAGAAATAAATCCATGGATGGATATATGAGTCTAAATTCAGGAAAATTTACTGAAACCAGTTTCCGAGTTTTGAAACTCGAGATATGATTTTAAGGCGACAGTGACGCAGTTTTCTAGCCGATTGGAAATGTCAAATGGATGGGCAAAACAAGTGAACTTGGCTTGTTAACCCCTCGTGTCCGACACCGGCGTTGGTCTCGGGTTCGGGGTGTTACAAGGTCATTTGGTATACTAACAACATTGGGGTCCTCTAAACCTAAGGTTTGCTTGAAAAATATTACCATTTCACAGTAATTTGCTTAAAAGTATTCATTTTCCTCCCCTTCACAAATTATTTGGATAGTATTTATTTTTTGATTCATTAAAACTTGCTTGTGAAAAAAGGTAGTGTTTTGATCTCCTTCTTTAACCCATTATACCATTGATTTTTTTGTCTAAAGAATTTCCCTTTAGTAGATAACAATGCATGCAAATTTGTTACGACCTTTTTCTCTGCTTGAATAGATCACTAGTGGGTTGGTTTAGCTTCAGAAGCTAAATATTCTCCATTTTCTTCTTCTTTTCATAAAATATACTAGAAATATTTTTGAAAAAATAAGATTATTAAGTTCTCTTAGCTCTACCTTCAATTTCTCTAGTTTACTGATTTTTTTTTTTTTTGCATTAGATTGCCATCTAGGATTTCTCTACCTCCTTACTATATTCAAGGTGATTAGTCCAGAACCTGAAAAATAACAAACTGCTTTAAGTTTTATTAGCTCTGGAGAGTGATTCAAAACATTTAGAGAAAAGAACTCCACTATTGAGCTAAGTAAGTAGTTGTGACAGGTTAAGTTCATTAACACTTTATCCAACTTCCTTAAAAATATAGTACCAATTCTTGAAAAGGGGCCAGTAAATGAGTGATCTAGAACTTTTAATTTCTTTTGCCAATCTAATAGTTCGTTCATATCAATAGTGATAAACTGGGAAACATTAAAGTTTAAGCCTTCCTTGGGATGTTAGATTAAACTAAAATCTCCTACAATAACCCAAGGTTTGTTCCTAACCCTAAAATTTAGTGCTTGCAAACTGTTCCATAGATCGGTTCTTTCATTTCTAAAATTTCTACCATACACAATTGAGATGATTATTAAAGGGACATGACTAATAATGTCTACAAAACATGAAATGACCTTATCAATTGCTTCAACTCCAACAACATGCTAGTTTCCCCTTTACAAGATCCAAAACTTACCATTTTCTAGATAACCATAGTTGTGAAGAATATTCCAACTAGCAAATTTCCTTCCTACTACTAATTATTGAGAAAAATCTCGTTTGAAAACGATTTTCTTGCATAACGAAAAATTAAAATTTTAAAAATCGAGTTAGTTTGTGATATTTATACCGATAAACTCTTTATCAAAATCGCACCTTTATTTTTGGATAGATGGATCCTTGTCATTCCTAGCTTTCAATCGAATGATCTTTTTCACTATTCTCGTACCACGAACTGCTTTGAGTGTGGGCTCGAATAATTCGAATCAAACACTAAACCAGAAATAGTTTTCTTTGTTTTAGTGTGAAAACGGAAATCTCTTCTCAATAGAAACTGACAGAATTATTATTATAGAAAACAAATTTAATTAGGGGTAAGCAAAACTTGATTCGACTAAAAAAAATCGAAAAAATTCAAATTTCGAGCTAAACAAATCGAGTTATTTGAGTTTATCGAATTATTCAGGTTAATCGAGTTATTCAAGTCAACTCAATTTTTTTTTTGAATTTCGAGTTCGAATTGAGTTGAGTTTTCAAATTCGAATAACTCGAATAATTCAAATAATTCAAATAACTCGAATAATTCAAATAATTCGAATATCAAACTATAATATTTTACTTTTTACCCCAAACTCTCAAACCTTTTTACTTTTCCTCCAAAACTTTTACTCCCTTCCTATTTCAACTCCCCAATCTACCCAAAATTCATTTCCTATCAAAATTTTACTCTCTCATTTACTTCTTCTCAAAATTTTACTCCCAAAAACCCTCAAAATTTTTTATTTTTCCCAAAAATTTTTACTCCCTCCCACTTTCCTCCTAAAACTTTTACTCCCTTTCCATTCCACCTCCCATCTACCCCAAACCCATCCCCTCCCCCAAAATTTTTTTAATATTTTCCTCCAAAATTTTACTCCCCATTTACTTTTCCTCAAACTTTTATTCCCAAAACTTTTTATTTCCCCTAAACTTTTATTTCTCACCTTTACTCTCAAATAAAAAATAAAAATTATCCAAAAATTACTAAACATAAATAGTAATAATTTTGTTTATATATACTATTTATATTATTAAATTAAATTTCACATTTTATATTATTTATATTATTGAATTGTTTAGTCATATTGAATATTTATATTAAAATTAAAAATTTTATATTGGTATCAATTTCACATTTTATCTTTAAAATAATTTTTATTTAAAAACCACATTTTTACATTTAATATATTTTTAATTCCAAAATACATAGTGACAAGAATCTGAAGATAATTGAAACAACTAAGCAAGCAAAAAAACTAACCCGTATATAAAAGATTAATAAGTAAATTATGAGGTGATGAAAGTTAATAAAAAATTTGATTAAGGTGGACAAATTTTATTATGATAGGTGACAGTGGTTACAAGGACCCAAAATTATTTTTTAAAATTTAACTCGAATAAATATATTCGATTCGAATTCCATCTCATTTGACTCGATTCAAGAAAATTTCAAATCAAATTAGGACGATAAAATATGATTCGTCAACTTGATTAACTTGAAATTTTTTTCATTCGATTCGATCAAACGCTCACCCCTAGATTTAATACTTGAGAATAAATTCTCACTATTTTTTAGCAGAGTAACAATATTTTCAATTTGTATATTTAGTCCTACCGATACCATCTATTCATAGTAAGAAAAGGTAGAACTCTTGTTGAATTGAAGAAGTTTATTTCAACTAGAAAAAAATGAACTCCTAGTCTAACTAGAAGTATAAGGGGTGGCAACCCTAGTTAAAAATACTAGGGTTTGTTGTCCCTCCCTTTAACATGATGGGTTTTTGGGCCTCTTCCATATCGAATCCAATTACAAGTACTTCCTGGACTTTTAACCTAATACTTTATAATTTGATCCAACACAATATTTATTTTTCTATTTCCCAAAATAAACATTTAAATTTTTTTCGATTTAAATAATATTATCAACCCGATTCTAATTTCGTTAAAATCATGACAACTTTACCATAAAATAATCTATGAGAAAATATATTTAATATTTATACATTCAAAGGTTCACTATGACTAAATGATTTATTTCCATTTTCGAACTTCATTTAATTTGAAAAACATATATTCATTTCCAAGTCATTTTCATTTCGGAGAAAACAATTTCATTTTTAAATGTTTCCATTTTTTTATTTTCATTCTGGAGAAAATCATAATTATTTCCAAATGTTTCACATCCTCCATTTTCACCATTTTTATCCATTTATGTTCATTTGATTCAACATGCAACTCATTTCTTGTTTTAACGAGCTAGCAAAGGGATCAATTGGACATATGCATTTAGGGCTCAAATGATTTATAATTAAATTCTAGCTTTTTGTCTATTAATTATAAACTTATTTAGCCACGAAGTCATTCCACTATAGTATTGTGGCTGTGCTCTCCCTAACGGCATACCATTATGAAAGTAACTCAATCAGTGCTCGTCTAATGACCTTGTCATAAGTATGTTACCCTTATAAGGTATCCTTAATCTCTTTAGGATAATATTTGTTCTCTCAACATAATCATATTTTATCTAATGGTAACCATTATATCTTCCTTCATGAAAAGTCAATTACTATCAAATAGTAATCAAGTCATTCATCATAATGACGAATGACTCGAGACCATGTTTACTTTTTATAACCATTTAGTGCCAATGAGAGGATATTATTTACACATGTCTTGGGTTATGAATTCCACTATTTTGAATGACGCTATATACTGCAAAAGTTGTATACCGAACGCACCAACTTTTGATTCCTTATTAATTTGAACTCAGGCTTTTACTTACATCAAACTAAATGAATCATGCATACATAGTCTATCATCCACTCAGGATTTAGGTAGGTCACACTATGAACATCACAAGTGAATAAATCTATGAATGAATTCAGGATGTATTCTTTTTGAATCCAGTCTGATGTATTGTTAGTCCAATCAATCATATTTATGTCTCTATCTTTTAGGAGTCATTCACTCCTATACCTTAGATAAAACATCTCCCCAATTAGACTTGATAGGCTTATGATGTGATCCCGACCGCATCATGTTTCGATACACTTTGACAACATCGAGATTGGCCTAAACGCAAAGGGCCCAACTGCAAAATGAAATCAAATTTCAATTTTTTAATTTGTGTGCAGGCCTTAATTAAGCGAACTTGGGTTGGAAACCATTGCTGGATTAATCAAACGATTAAAGATGTTCGATTCAAGTGTTCCATGCAATTTGCTACAAGCTCATTTAGCTCATTCATAGCTCATTCATAGCTCATTCAAGTTTATTGAGCCCAACATTATTCAGTTTTAGCTTGTGCATCAATTTGCTGGAATATTTAATTTGGTTTCAGCTCAATTTTAGTTTTATTTAGTTTATGTGTTTTGAGCTAAATAATTGTTGGATTGAACTTTTAATATGTTTAGTTTAATTAATTCAGTTGTTTTAATTGCTTAAATACTTAGTTTAATTAATTAAGTTGTTTTGAATGTTCTTTAGTTGCTTAAATAATTTCGGCATTTAATATGTTTTAGCTTAATTAATTTGCTATAGTTATTTAAGTTATTTAATTATTTAACTTGTTTAATTGTGCTTATAGATGAGTTAATCATTGAATCCGCTGTTACATGGATTGGCATTAAAGGAAGAAATGAATTAAGCTATTTTGAAGATGAATTAAAGGCCAGCGGCTGTTATGAGCTTATTCAAGTAACCGTTTGGAGATTTTAATGGACAAGGAGTTGATTACACAAGCCATTCAGCTTCCAAACGTTTTTTATGTTATAGTGACTGTTCAATTTCGTTCATTTACACATTGCATCAGTTTTCTTCAAGCATTCATACAAACAAGCTGGTCGCGTGCCAAATTTAAGCCAATTGTTGCTGCTATCCATTCAGTTGCTCAAAGGAGAATTAATGGGCTGTTCAGCTCATTAGAGCTCATTATTAGCTGATTTAGAAGATTAAATAAGCTGTCCATTTCCTTTACATAAGTTAGAGTTCATCAAAGGTCTTTTAGTTTTAATTAGCTTAATTAAGTTCATCAATAACTCATTTAAGCTGATTAGTTTGTGTCCATTCGGCTGGAACATGTTTAGCCTATAAATAGTTTGTTTTTATAATTATTTGAAAGACTTTTTGCCAAATTATATGAACAAATGTTCTTTTGTGAGATTTCCAATTCTCATAGTTCTTTTCGAGTTTGACTTGACTTATCAAGCATAGCTTGTGGCGTCAATCTTTCCTTTGTGAACTGAACTTATCGTGTTTTGGTGTGGCGTTCATTATACCTGTGGTTCCTACCTCTTTAGGTAACAGGTCAAGGTCCATCTACCTTCATCATTTTTCACCTTAAGCAATATAAGTCCCCAGGCAATACTCTTTATAGTATTGAATCGTTCTTGAAGCTTGAGTTCTATTTTCCATTCCACCTAATCTATCAATTATCTTTTTAATTTTTTTGTTAGCCGAATTCCCTATCCATTGCTTAATTATCTTTCTTTTCAACCTTTGTATGTAGCCATTGTCTATCTTTTCCATCCCTTTTTGAAACAAACCAAGTCTTACTCAAATTCATGATTGGGCAATCTAAACGACTCCAATCATCACCGAAACGAGATCGTATCAACATAGTAGTCTTTCAATCGATTTGCTTATTTTCAATTAGACTAAGGACATGCTTAAGTTCGTCTACTAATATAAGTTATTTTTCCATATTACGATCAGACCACATAATACTGCTTAGAATTAGTTAAACATTAGAAAACCAATGAGTTAATATTTGCTTCTTTTTTGTTTTACATACAAAAACCATGTGAGGACAATATACAAAGTATTAATGTAATTCATGAATAATTTTATGAACCAATTTGTTTAAAAAAATTATAATTGTACTTAGACAAAAATATTACAATTAGGATATCAGATCCAACAATAATTAGGCACACTAGTACTTAGGAGAGAACTGTGAGAAATGTGTATGTTGGGAGGGGGGGAGGGATTATACTTTTTTTTACCGTTGGGGGGCCAATGACTAGTTAAAATAGCTGTTGGAATTGACCGTTAAAGCACAGGCAAAAGCACACCTACGTGGAAGCGCTTTGACGTGAGCGCGTTTTACATATCAGCAAGAAAAAAGAGGCTAAGCTGGACGCGCTTTTTTGTATTTCCCCTAAAAAAAACTTCAACTCAACACGTTTTAGGAAAATCAGACCATTCGTATAATTATGAGGAAAAATGATTCATTTTCATGATTTTCCTTAGAAATGGACCTTTTCTAATCATTTAGTCTATTATAAATATTCAAAAAATTTTAAATATTATGATGAAACTTTTCAGACGATAAAACTGAATTTTTAATTGAAAACACGTCCTACTCAGTACCCAGCAACCCCTTTTGCCTTTAAAAAAGTGCCCAAATAAAATCACCTTATGGGATTTGGAATATTTTGCCATCGCATTTATTACAAATTTAACGGGGGATGATAGAATGAGCCACTTTTGACTTTTTCTTTTAGCAAATTCATGCTTTAAAGAAATATTGAAAACTTAAACGTCAAACATGTTTTCATCAAAAAGAAAATGAAAATGTCAAATCATACTTGTAATTAAACTAATTTTCTACCTTTTATAATCTATTAGTAATCCTTTTTTAATGCGAAGATAGGAAAAAAAAATTCACTACCACATTTCTTCTGTTGGATCCCTTTTTCTTTATACAAACCAACAAAAATAACTCAAATCAGATAGAGGGAAAAAGAATTATTCAGAAGACATTTAACCTTGGGCAATCAAATGAACTATCGAGGAAACGACACAACTCATACACGACGGTTAACAATTCTACAATTGATTGCAGAAACAACCAAATATAAATCCTAAATCCAGAGGTGAAAGAGTGAGCATTGAAACAAGAGTGACGTATAAAAATTAAGTAGAATCAAACTGGACCTCTTGGCAATAAATTAGTGGTCTCATTTACATAATCCAAGTGTGGATATTTATGACCCCATGCATTGCATTGCTCACCAAATGTCACACACACAAAAAAAAGGGTTATGACTAACACATACACTGACCTCCTTATACCCTTTTGTTGATCAATGGGAAAAACTATAAGGCGAATTGAGATACAATGCATTTCAACAGCGAATGCGACTTTCTAAGGCCCCATTTCGTTGGTCAAATCCAAATCCACCAACTCTTGGTTTTTTTGTCTTTTTCTTTCCTTTTTCAGTATAGAAATTCATTCACGTGTTTTATTTTATGGTATTCCCTATATAACTGCACTGCATTTCATTTGCATGCGCCCCCTCTAATCTCTCTCTATATATATATGCCCTCTTCATGTGTGAATGGAAAACTACGAAAACCAGTAATGTTTCCTTTCCAAAGCTGGCTGTTTGACTACTAACGGGGGTTGAGGGGAACTGATGGTAACCCCTTGGCGTGCTGACTCTCCATTTCAAGCAGCATCAATGACTTCTGTCTTTGATACCTGTTCCTCTTCGCAGCAAGTGCTGCAAACAACACCAACAAACAATTTTATCACACGCAATCGCAGCATCAGTCAATTTGCTGTTGAAACAAAAGCAGATTAAACCAAACAAACAAGCAACTGAAGTGTAGCCATGTTACAACAATCAAAATGCAATAGTTCTTAATGAATTCAATTTCTAACTCAATCAGATTTATTCAAATTTGATCTCTCCATGAATCAGAGCCAGGTTTGGATATCAACCCACTGAGGGGTCGAATCAATTTTAGCTTTTAGGATTGGAAATTTTCTTAATTTTCCTATAGTGATTGATAGCTAGCTCCCAAAACAGGAAGCAAATGCATTATTGGTACTAAAGTTAAATGATTTAAGTTAAATTTAGCCTTGAAATTTTGGAGTTAGGATTGCACTTCTAGCCTATCAGATGTAAGTTTTGCATCTTAAAGTGAGAGTCAAAATTTATGAAAGGGCAATAATGTAATGACATCATAAATGTATAATATATATATTAATGCTAATTCGAAAGTCAAGCTGAGGCAACTGATAAAAACCGAACTTCTGAAATAGTACTTACATATTAAATCTGAAGGTAAACCAAAATCATAATCATTTCTACCCCGCCTGATACAGAATATGTAGATCACCAGCAGCAGCACAGCAACAAAAAGGAAGCATGATAGGCCTATTGCAATTTTACCACCTTTTGACAAGCGACCATTCTCCCAAAAAAGGGGACAATCCGGTAAAGGAGGAACTCCACACAAGCCTTTGTTACCAGAAAGACTGGAGGAAATAAATCACAGTTAACTATATAAAAAATCCGTATAAAAATATAGCTATTTATAAAATTGAGTTGGCAACTTTAAGCATATATTTCCTAGGTACAAAAAGGTTCCATTTGATTGATGCTTTAGCTATTTCTTTTTACTTTTTTGCAAAAAACAAAATTAATAGAAAAACACGCATCAATCAAAGCAAAAGCTAAATTGATCAACCATATAGCTTCAATCACGGCATCTAACCCACATATTAGTTACCAGTGTAAGTACATCAAGTGTGAGCTACTTAGGTTCAGCTCAATGAACACTACTATAGCTCATGCAGTATCAAACACGAACTCAAGCTAGAGTACCAAGCTTAGCTAGGTTTGAGAATATTAAACTCATTTGAAGCAATTACTGACCCAAATCAGGCTTTCAAACTTTTAAAGACAAGATAGCTCCTTGCAAGCAAGTTAACAGCCATGGTAATCCATTCATTTGTCATAATACAAGAATTTCCTTTTACTATTATTGTTATAATTTTGGTGGAAGAGTGTCAAGTTATATCTCAGGCCAAAAGTAATGTTTCAAGCAATTTTATAAAAAATGTAGGACATAAAACAACAAGGGTTAGCTTTTAATGTGTAATAGGAAAGGTTGTCATGAGATTGAACAGTTATGATCAAAGAGGAAAAATGAGATAAATTTTCCACCAAAAGTGAAGAATAAATGAAGCCATGGAATCTCCTCTAAGCAACTAAACGAAATGAACAGAGTGATGATATGTACAAAATGGGGAAAAGTACGAGTATGCAAACAATCGAAATCTATATGCATGCAGAATGGATAAAGACAAACAATTGACATCTATATGCATGTGAACCAGAAAACAGTTCCTCCATAATAAAGAACAAATTAAAAAATATGACATACTCAATAGTCCCTCCGTGCACACCAACAGAGTAAAGTTCTTCTGGAACTCTCCCTTCCAATAAGTTATTGTTAAGCCTCCTGACAAAAGAATAAGCAAAATGTAATGTTAATGGCAAGGAACCATGCCATAGGAATAGAAGGACACATGCGAGAGTGGAAGAGTTTAAAATAGGTAAAAAGGGGACCAATTAGTTAAATCAGCTCAATTTTCAAAAAGCATCAGGAAATAGGTGGAAATGTCACTCCTAATGTCCACAAATCCTACTCAGGCATTATGATCTACAATGGACTGAAAGGAGGAGTTAAACGCTTTGAGAACGAAGATAGAGAACCGTGTTTTAAGGCGGTTTGGACATCTAAATGAAATAGACCTTCCAATGCACCATGATGGTAGGTGATCCAGTGGAAGATATACATGATGTTAAGAGGAAGGCAAAAATGAGATTGAATGAAACTATAAAAATGGACCTCAATTTTACTTTGCCTTCTAAAGATATGACCATATTCAAAAGAACAACCATGCAATATTATCATAAAGCTTGTCCCACCTCCTCAGAAAAGGCTTAGCACATCAACATCTTTATCAAAATCACATTGAAATAATTACAATTAATAATATGCTTATTTCGTATGAATAAAAGAAATCTTAAGCATGTACAGAACAATTATGTATCAAGAAAATGAAATTGTGTTGAATTCTCTAAAAACAATAGGGACAACACGTACACAAGCTGCAGATTTGAAGATGTTAAACTTTCCGGTATGGAGCCAGAGAATTGATTATCGGACAAATCCCTGCAAAAATACAAGTCAAAGGCAATACATTAAATTCAAGAAAAAAGTTGACTCATGGATCTGATGATTAAGCCACCATCTTGAAGAAACATTGAAAAAGAATGGTAGGACATGGAAAAGTAAAAAATGAAAAAATATTAATCTCCAATATGCACAACGAAAATGCAAATAGATAAACTATGACCAATCCATATTTTTGCCACTATGACAAAAACAATGTAACAGGAGGGAAAAGCCACTACTGTAAAAGGCTGATCCAGAAGTCTACAGCACAAACTGTGATAAAACAATATTTTTACCAGTTAAGGGTAAAAACACACCTAGCAGAAGGGAACAAAAGAAAAAGAAAGACAGACCGTTATTAGAGTCTACAGTGCACTTCAAATTAATAAAAGAATTAGAACTTACAGTCGTGCAAGGGATTTTTGTCCAAGCCCAATTGGTAGAGTGCCATCCAAAGAATTAGTACTCAAGTTCCTGAACAATTTAAAAGAAATGAAAATTCCAATAACAAGACAAGTAATTCCAAAGGAACCAACAATGAAAGACTGTAAGTCATGAGTTAAATGCTCCACAAATGAAACAAGTCAGAAAGGTAATCACGCTTAATAAATCATTTACTTTTCACTATGTATATGATGCCGAGTTGAGAACGTAGAAGGCTAACAGCTAATACTTACAGATTAATCAAGTTTGACAGGAGACTAATCTGCTCACTGATATACCCCTTCAGGCCTTGACTTCCAAGTTCTCTGTAATATATGCATGGGCAATATATATAGATCTAAGCATAAAAAACATAAAATTTTGGCTCTGGTACAGTTATAAGCAGTCACACTAAATAAATAGTAAATGGACTTATGCTGTCCCAAATAAAGTGAAATTTATATCTATCTAAAAAAAGAACCTCTGCAACCTAATTCAGAAACATTTTGATTTTTTCTTCTCTCTACAATGTTTACATTTCTCTCAAACATTACCTTCCTGATTCTCTTGTATCACCATCTCTTATTCTAAGTCTACATATTGGCACAATAATTCCTCTCAACAAGTAATTACTCCATCTCTAAGCTCCTATTCTTATCACATTTTACTATTCTCTATACTTTTCCAATTTTATTTGATTCAAGAATGAGAGTTGTGTTTGTCAAATAGAAGCAAAGGCGGCACTTACATTTGAGTAATGACAAGGCCAGTTCCATTCTTGTTAGTATGACATGTAACTCCTTCCCAAGCATCCCAATCAGTAGGAGCACATGGATCACCATTCCAACCCATTCGGTCAGGAACACGGAGTGAATCTTTCAATGCTTTCATTGCGACCACTACAAGATTGCCAAATAAGTAACACATCTATTTCAGAAATATATATCCCAACTTCTCTCTTCAGCACAAACATTATTTACATGTGAACTTTTTCTATCTATTCATTTTCTAAACCAAGAGAACTATTGTTCCTTCCAAGAATCAGTTCCTTCGAAGTCCTGATCTTTAACACCAACCGCAATATAAGGCCCATTTAAGGATTTGCTCCAGTTTCCAAGGAAACTAGAACAAGGACAAGCATATTTCCCGTTTTTTCTTGCCAAACTCACGCATTTATCACAACCATCTAGAAGCTTTTAACCCACTAGATGAATACATGTGACAATATGGCCATCCTTCGTAAGTGATTCTAACATATATTGGGGAAATATTAATAAATGGAACACAGACTCAAACTTTTAAGTTTTCATTATGAGAACTCGATCTCCCCTTGGCACCTACTTTAATAAAATAATAGTTATTATAATCACATGTTAAATAGAAAGCTATTTGGATATCCGATCTGTTTTCTTTTTGGCGGATTCAGATTTTAAAATTACTATCCACTAGAGATTTGGGTGGATACCCGGTTTTCCATAATCCAAGGGTACATTACTTATTTGGATAACCGATGTGGATTTCGATATCCAAATTCATTCGTTACAAAATGCTTATAATTTTGACATTATATGCATAAGATTATAAGTTCAGAATTTTAGGAGATTTGAATTCAGATGTGTGGATTTGGATATAAAAAAAAAATTAAAATTTCGAAATTGGATTTTTTCAGATTCGGATATCCAACAGATAAAAAGTATTTAATACTCGGATAATTTGCGGAAAATAAATAGGTTCGGACTTTTAGGTAAATTTGTAGATTCAGACAAATAAATAAAATCGCATATCCTACCCACCACCATTCCTAATCAAATTAACTACCCAAAAAGTCTAATTTTCCTATAGAAAACTAATGATTTCAAGGACCAACCAAACTCTCATACGCAACTTTCAACTTAACATGCAAATCACTAAAAAGTTCATATAAATAATAAAAATTCAGCATCTTTACCTTGTTCAGGAACCGTGGCCAAATCAGCTGGAACCATGGCGTAATTTTCAAGCCCACAGATCAACGGAGCCCCTGCCACAGGCGACAGCTTCACATTCAACACAGAACTGCTCAAATTCTTCTCCGTATAATTTAAACTAAAAGCCGCAAAGCTCCCAACTTCCTTGAATATATCCACTCTACTCACATTCTTATCGTTGACCAGCACATCGAACACTCTCTCCCCTGCCTTTTTAACCGTCGAATCGATCTCCGCAAAATGAAACCACACCAAGTAATCAAGCTTTGCATCCACTGGTAATTCGTATTCCAGACGTCCCTCAATTGTCACCGCCGATTGGTACAATTTCATGGGAAAGTAATTCGGCGCTTTATCGGTACCAGTTATTTTTTCTTTAGTGGTTATAACTTTAGCGGATTCCGACTTTCCAGCTCGGTAATCGGAATCGGATTGCCAGGAGCGGCCGAAGGCGTCCGGGTCGGATGTGAAACCGGGTCCCCATTGTGATGAACCGGGAGAGAGTCGCCCATAGTTGACTAGAATGTAGCTATCGCCGGTTTGGGCGGAGTTATATGACAAAGGATCGATCTGGACGACTTCCAGAGAAGCGATGACGGGAGGGTCAGTGGCAATGCTGTAAAAACAGAAATCGAGTTGACCGTCTTTGACGAAGGCAAAGAGATCGGAGTAAGCGCCATCTCGAGTGAGAGATTCGGGCCAAGGAGAGCGCCAGGAAAAGACGAGAGTGCCCTCGACAGAAGCGTCGAAGGAAGGGGAATGGGATTTGCCGTCGTAGTTGTCGTAAACGGTAAAAGTACGGATGTAGTAACGGCCAGCAGGAAGGGGGATATTGTAGCAATTCTTCTTACCGGAGGAGAGTGGGAAGTAACGGAGAGTCTTTTCGTGTTGAAGATGGAAATGTAGGGGCTCGGAGACCACGGAGGTGGAACCGCCAGTGAAGAATTTGTCGGGTAGCCAAGAGATGTTGTAGGAGTCGGTGGAAGGAGTGGAACTGCCGCAGTCAATGTGGAAGCTAGTGTCTGCAAAGAAAACAAAAACAAAATACAATAGCAGCAGTTAGAAGATAGTGAGCGAGAATAAGAAAAGAAAAACAAAAGGTGGTGGAAGTGGCTTACTGTAAGGGTAGGGCAAAGGGGAGGAAGAGTGGAGGAGGAGAGCCAAGGAGAGCAGGAAAAGGAAGAGGAAGGACATGGTGGAACGAGAGAGAAACATAATAGGAAATGGGGGATTTGATTTTGGACATTGACGCTATAAAGTAGGGGTGGGGTGGGAGTATAAAGTCAGACAGTAAAAGAGGGCGAGATTAGTGGGATATAATATTAATTCACACTTCAACAATTTGTTTACATAATACCAATTAAAAATAAATAAATAAAAAGCATAAAATCGAATTGCTAAATCCTCAAATTGGAAAAGTAAAAGCTTTTGAAAATACTCAAATAATAAAATAATTTAAATAGTATTTTTCTTATAATTTACTTTAAATATGTTTCAATTCATATTAAATAATAATACTATTCTTTATCTAATTATTTATATTTCAATATTTAATTAAATTAATTTTAAAAATAATTTTAAAAATAATAAAATGTAATTTACTATTAATTACATTAATCTTTAAAATAATTAAATTAACTATTTAAAAATAAGTGGTGTTAATTATTTATATTTCAATCTTTAGTTACATTAATTTTAAAAAATAATAATATATTTTTAATTAAAATGCAAAATTAACCAGTGCGATGCAGAATTAAAAAATAAGATATTATCTAAAATAAGGCTTTGATGCATTTTAAGAAAAATTAGTTAGTGAAAGGTTGTTTTTATGAAAAGTGGTATTGTTATCCGCGCAACATGTCAGCATTTTTTATTTATTGTTATGAAGTGAACACTTTTTCCTATAATTATGATTTCGTATTAACTAATGAAACAATTTAATATACTTGGTTTCAATTTAATTTATTTTTTAATTATTATATGCGATCAATTCCTACATCGGACGTAGCGTAGGGGCAGGAGTATAATGAGAGAGTTCAAGATTAGAGGGGTATAATATTGATTCGCATCTCTTGGTTATATCATACCATCCAAAAGAAAGTATTCTTTGTAAAATTTGTTTGAAAGTGCTCAAATAAAGCCTTAACTTTTTAAAAGTGGATAAATAATTTAGATGATTATTTTCTTATCATTTACTTTAGATATATTTCAATCCATATTAAAAATAATAATAATATTTAAATTAATATAAGTTATTTACATTCCAATATTTAATTACATTAATATTAAGAGTAATTTTAAAATTTTAAAATAAATTTAAATTTTATTAAAATTATAAGAAATTTAAAAGCTTTTAAATAATTTAAAATATAATTAAATATTTAAATGTAGTTTAAAATTATCTTTTAGTACTGTTTACAAATTAATTTTATATCCCATTTTTTATATTTTAATTTCTTACTTATGTTATTTGAGAGAATTTATTAGAAAAATAACATACATTAATTTAATATATTTTAATTAATCCACAAAATCAACCTATGCATCATAGGGTAAAAAAACTTTAGGAAAAATTAGTTAGTGAGATGTTGTTTTCATGAAAAGTGATATTGTTATCCGTGCAACTTGTAATCATTTTTATTTATTGTTATTAGGTGAATCCTTTTTCCTATAATTACTGACCTTGTATTTCAGCAATTAATATTTATTTCAATGTTAAAATATGGTTGCGTAAATTACAACATATTTGACTATAAATATGGTAATCAACAACTAAATAATTTAGATTATAAATATGATTACTAACTAACGAAATTATATTATATGCTTATACAATTTGACTCTTTTATATATTTTTTTAAATATTAGAATGTAATAATGCTATGTTGATTGAATTTATTCAAATAGTTGGGCATAAGTAAACAATGTTGATAAAATTAAAAGCATTCATCAGTCATGTTTAAAACATTGGGAAGTTAAGTTTAGACATATTCAGGGGGGGCCAACAGAGTTGCGAATTGCATTGCAAAAGCAAATGGTGGCGTGATGGACCAATTGGTTGTTTTTTAGGAACCCCTTAGATATGTAAGGGAACTTTTGGAGGATGACATTCGACAATCGTTACTAGTCACAGATATATTACATTAGCTATTGATGTTATCTTAGATTTGTTATCTAAGCTATAAAAAAAAACTTGTTTTACTTTTTATATGCAAAGCATAACATATTTCAATTACTGCATGCGATCAACCTGTGCATCCACAGGAAAGAAATTAGTTGCCACTATAAAATAGGGGTGGGAGTATAAAGGGAGACAGTAAAGGAGGTTGAGATTAGAGGGGTATAATATTAATTCAGATATCTCAAGTTGTTTATATTATACTAACTAAAAAAGTCTTCTTATCAAAATAATATTTCTATCAAAAAATAATAATAAATAAATGTATAAAATCATCTATTTTATTTTATAGGCTAAATGCTCAAATTGGAGCCCAAACTTTATAAAGGTGGCTCACATAAAGGTCAAACCTTTAAAAATGCTCATATAAGGGTCTAATATTTACAAAATTGCTCAAATGAAAGCTAAACCTTTCAAAGAGCTCAAATAAGAGCTTCTCAAATGTCGTATATTATGTCTCAAATTATGTTTTTATTTTTTTAAAAGCAATATTCGATTCAATTGTCTTGTACTTTATTCTAAATACGTTAGAGTTCACCAAATATTTACTCAAATTGGGTTGAAATACATGACAAGTCCTTATTTGAACATTTGTATAAATGTTAAACCATTATATAAGAATTTTGAAAAGTTTGGCCCTTATATGTGCAACTCTTAAAAGGTTGGGCTCTAATTTAAGCATTTAGCCTATTTTATATATGTTTATGTCAATTTTGGAAGATGGATTACGATGATTCTAAGTAAATTATCAATGTACAAAAAGGAGAAATTGATTTTGAGTTTTATTTGTGAAATACCCTCCGATACTTAAGATAGTAAGTATATAAAAAGATAAATAATATATAGTAAGTTTCTAGAGCAGTAAGGTGTACATGCCTCATTAGTAGTGTGTATAAGAATTTATAGGTTTTGCGTCTCCTACACAAAACTGCTTGGGCAACTGCTCAGATCCCACTATTTATGCACAAGCTTTCTTCTACAAATTTAGGGTCGTTAGATCCCTTGTTCATTTCGTGTTAGCAACTTAGAGCAAGCTTGCAAAAGCTTATCTATAACACTCTAACCCGTATCTGTCGCTAGAATAGGGTTACGGAGCATTACCGTAAAATCATAACTTGAAACATTCATTTTCAAACATTAGATAAATCATAGCATAATTCATTTAAACACACCCATATCGTCCCTTATTCGAGCCCTCGAGGCCTTAAAAACACTTTTAAGACAATTCGAGACTAAATCGAGAACATATGAAACCTTAAGGAAAAAGTTAGAAAAATTCACACTGTAGGGGTCACATGACTAAGACACACACTCGTGTCTCAGGTCGTGTAACATTTGAAAAAAGGACACATAGCCGTGTCCCAGCCCGTGTCCTTGCCCATGTAACTCTCTAACTTAGGTCACATGGCTAAGCCACAAGCCCGTGTGCTAGGCCGTGTAACTCTCGAAATGGCCTCACACTCCCATGTGCCAAGCCGTGTGCTAGGTCGTGTAACTGCCTCACTTACAACTCTTTGAAACCTATAGGGGACACACGGGCGTGTGTCACACATGGCTGAGACACATGCCCATGTCTTTGGTCGCGTGGACAAGAAATAGGCCAAATTCAAGCCAAAATCAAGCACAAACCTACAAGCCATTTGCACATACAATCAAGCCTTAAAACATGACTAAAACATGCATAATAAAACCAATTAAATAGGTCATTTATCCATACAACCAATATTCCAAAAGGCACCTCAATCACAAATCATTAAATTAACCTAAATGTAAACATATTTGTCCACAAATCAACCATCACAACTACCTATTTCTATACCAAGCCATAGCATAATTGACCATATACCAAATCACATTCAAACATACCAAATTGGTCATTCAAAATATACCTTCACTTGGCCATATCAACACCAACCATTAAAGTATCAAAAGGCCAAAAATTCACCAACCATAATTGTAACAACCCTAACTTGTGTCCGTCGTTGGAATAGGGCTACGAAGCGTTACCGAAAACTTTCGAAACATTTTCAGATATTTCATGTAGTTACTATTCAAATTTCAAAATTATTCATAACGTCCCTTAAATGGACCCTCGAGGTCCAATACGAGCATTAGAATTGAGTCAGGACTTAATCAGGAACTTTAAGAATTTTTCGTGACATTTCAAAAAAATTTCAAGTTACAAGGCTCACAAGCCCGTGTGGTCCAAGGGACACGCCCATGCTACAGGCCATGTTCGACCCCGTGTAACTCTCTGACTTGTGCACATGGACATGGCACATGCCTGTGTGCTAGGCCGTGTGGTTAATTAATTCATTTCAAAATTAGGTGCAGGTTTCACCGACCAAGACACACGCCCGTGTGCTAGGCCTTGTAGCACACACGGTTGAGACACATGCCCGTGTGCTCAATTCTGAGCATTTTGTTTCTCAAAATTTAGGTGCAAGGGACACATGGCCTAACTACACACCCATGTACCCAGCCATGTGTCACACATGGTCTAGACACACGCCCGTTTGTCTGCCAGTGTGGATAAAATAAAGCCATTTCTAGCTTCATTTCTCACCCAAAATCACACCCATGTCCTTCACTAAAACTCACATCTATAAACCAACCAATTCAATCATTCAAATTAATCTAATTCCATCATTCATCATGGCTTATTATTTCATGCATGCATGTCTATAATCTTACCTTAGTTAAGCATACTCATTTAACCTTTCTCAATCAATCAATAATAAACACTTATGTTATCTCCATAAAGTAAACTTAAATACATATATATACATGTACCAAAACATAATCATTACTAGCCATTGCAATGGCTAGATTACAATAATCATTTACATTTACATGCCAATATGACCCAAATAACCTATACATGCCATTGTAACCAATATTTGCTTTACCATATTGTACTGGCATAGGTTGATAAATAGTGTGAGTGATCTCCGCCAAGCTTCCAATCCAACGAGCTTCTGATTTACTCTAAAACAGGAAAATAAAACCAAGTAAGCATAAAATGCTTAGTAAGTTCGTATAACATAGTACTTGACTTACCATTCATTCTATTTTGAGGTAATTGTTGGAACGCCAGTGCCTCCAAGGCGCAGCGGAAAAATAAAATAATTAAAAACATTCTGGCGATCCAAACCATGGATCCATGTGTAAGGAATGTATCGGGGTGATAAAAAGTTTTGAAATTACAGAAACTTCAATCTGAGTAGACAGGGACGCCTAAGCAACGGGAATCCTGAACCACTATCGAACCAAGCCGCAACATTTCCGATGTCGGCCTCTACGTAGTCCATCCAGTTGACAATGAACGGTAGAAAAATCTCAAAAACTATTTCAGTGATTTTTATGCTTGACGGCTGCTAGACCCTTTTGCATAGTTTCGAGTTGATTTATATATTATCTCTTTAGGGTTTTTACCCTTGCCATATACAACACCCTTTTAATTGGTATATCTTTTTAATGAATATTAATTCATTAAAATTAATCTAAACATAATACTCATCATTAAAATAACTATAATAATGTTTAACCAAAATTATAATTACATTAATTATAATAAAGATTTCATAAACTATATTTATTTAAACTTATATACTGAACCAAATTCATATACTAATGAAATTATGTTCGATTATGTGTACAACATCCTTGTACGTATAATATGTTCAACAATTTGATTGCCCAATTAAATTAATTCTATAAATAATTTAATTCATCTGACAATTAGAATACAATACCAACTATGTTTTACTCCGTTCATTTCAACCATAGGGTGTGACCCTATAGGTTCTTGTAACGTTAGCAGTAATATTAGAACGATTCTAATGTTACAAACAATGAGTGACATCTAGCAATGCATCATTGCTACCTAAGTTACGAGAAGTCATGATTCGACATAACCTTTTGTGATTAACCTTTCATGCATTAATACTCAAGTCCTATATCTTTGGAATGGACACAAGTCATGGAATAGTCACACTTGCATAGTCCATCCCATGTTTCTTGATACCTTAAGTGAACTATGATACACAAATAAGTATGGCATCTCATATCAACTTATTTGAGCATGGCCATGCATTTCTAGTCTCACTCAATCAAGTGGCCTAAGATATTCCTCCCACTATGTAGGAGGGACTTATCCTATATTGATCAACCATATCCCTCTACATAAATTGTGGTATATCCAACATTAGTCTTTATAGAACAACCAGTTACGATGTTCGTTTGACTATATCAAAATATACAACTCACGATGTTGAGATAATAATGATCTCAAGTATGAGGATCATATACATATTAATCACTATGAGTAATATTGTGACAATTACATAATAATCCAAGAAATATACTCATAGCAGGTCAGTCCAATATGTTGTTCTCTAACACACATATTCATGCATTGATTTTGACACTCCATATCAATGAAAACTCTTTATCATCAATCAACTACATGTAGTCTTAATGCATTATTATTGTCCTAGCCAACAATAATACTTGATTAAGGATCTTTTAAGAATAATCATATTATTCTCAGGATATTATTATAAAATAGTTTATTTATGTACACAGAAAAGAAACTTAAATAATAATGGCAATGCCTTATATCAATAAACATGATAAATCAAATATGTTATTACAACCATCTCGTGATTGATCTTTGGGCATACTCTTACAGTAACTATGTAAGGCATAATCAATCAGTTTGATCTCAAGCCCTACACACATTCTCATTGCCCTTGTTAGTCATATATTCCATATTAACATCAAAACATATATGGGCTCAACAACAATCAAGTTTCCAAGCACATATGCTTTCCATAACATGTATTCATTCAACATGCATAATTCATCTCATTATTACAAGTATAATTTCGTAATAGTTCATTTCGAATTCAGATAATTTCATATAAGAACTTTACTCATATTACTCAAAACATTTAGGTCACGATTAGTACACTCAAGGTGTACAAGTTTATAATCAAGAATGAACATATATTTATCAAATAAAGTCTATGTACAAATATCATCATCTCATGTTTTCATATATCATATGTCATGTATCATCATTTACTTGTATTTCAGTCGAATACGTGTAATAACTCATTTTTTATCCATATCTTTTCATATCAAGATTTTTACCTGTTGAATTTATTTGAAATACCGATGGTTACACAGGTAGTATACTCGAGGTGTACGAAACAAAATCCATCAATTCACGTCCAATGGTACCCATAGGGTACTATATCGAAGAGTACACTTTCGAGCCACACATTATACAATAGGATTACCAGTCCAGGCTAAATCCTTTTTATGACATATGCTCTGAAGAGCTTGATCTAGATTACCTGTTCGGGCTAAATCCAATTCATAACATATGCTCGAAAGGATTTATATCAGGATTACCTGTTTGGGCTAAATCCTTTCATAAATGAGGTCGATAGGATTACTCGTCTGAGATAAATCCCGTCAGCAACAAATGCAGGACCTCATTCATTTCGAGAAATCACATATCCATCGATATTCATTTATTCAACGAGATTTAACCTTTTCAAGCATTTCCTGGCATGTAATTATGTCATACATCTATAACATTCATATAATTTAAATGATCACCTTCCACATTTGTTCCAAGCATAAAAGTAACATTTTTCTCGTTTATCTTTTATCGAGCATTTTCGTTAATCGGGCTTTGTCAGGTATATTTTCAACGTCATATACATATATGATATTTATACAATTCACAAACACAACACTTAATTCAAGCATAAAAACACATAAAATTTAGTTACAAGAACTTACCTCGACAATTGCTCGTGTACGAAAAATCTACTAATCTGACCTTTTCCTATTTTCCTCGTTCTAGCAACTAATTTGGTCTATTCGGATCTATACGAGTAAATTTGACATCAATTTATCATATTTTATATTCAAGTGGACTCAATTTTTATCCTAGGCAAAATCACCATTTTGCCCTTAACTTTTTCATAAATTCCCATTTTGTCCCTAGGCTCGGAAAATAAAATTTTTGCAATTACTCCCTATTCCAAGCCTAACCAAAATTTATATACTACATTTACAGCACATACATTTCACAAATTTCAAAATTTTCCTTGGGTTTTATCAGTTTTTCATTTTAGTCCCTAAATCAAGTTTCCATAAAAATTTGCTTTGTAAAAGTTGTTTATCTATCAACAACATTTCATTTTCTACCATAAATTTCATATTTCTAGCATATTCATCCATGAAAAAAATTTCATACTTTGATAACTTTTCAAATTATTCCTCCAAATAGATAGATTAGACTATCCCAGTTTCAAAAATATAAAAATTACTAAAAATGAGGCTTGATTACTTACCCAAATAAGCTTGATAAGTCTTTTTCCTCTCTCCTAGGGTTTCCATGGAAATATTTGAGGAAGATGATATGAAATTATTTTCTTTTTCATTTAATTAAATTGTCATTTAATAACTTTTCATCTTTCCAATTTAGTCCTTAGCCTTTTTTTATTTTTCCATGGATGAGTCATACCAAAATATCTACATACTTTTTTTAATGGCCTATTTACCATATAAGGACCTTAAGTTTTGAATTCCATAGCTATTCGATCCTTCTAGCTACTAGAATCCAACTTTTTCATTTTATGCGATTTTAGTCCTTCTCGTAATTAAGCATATAATCGGCAAAATTTTCTTATCAAAATTTTCAAATGACATGTCAATCATAATACAAACCATATAATAAAATAAAAATAAATTTTATTTTTGGCTCAGATTTGTGATCCCGAAGCCACTATTCCGATTTCACCAAAATTGGGCTGTTACAATAATACCACATATATACATACCAAACATATCAACTAGATCATTAACACAAGTCCACTTATACATGCCATTATAACCACGACTAAAACATCAAAATCTATCGATATAATCTCTAGATAGTGTGATAGGTCTCCGAAGAGCTTCCAAATCGATCGAGCTTTCGATAATCTATAAAACGTAGGAAAGAAAAACGACGTAAGCACATAATGCTTAGTAAGTTCATAAATCATAAACATAGCTTACCATTTCAATGCAAAATCTCATAAAATAGACATGAATCAATCCAACATAGCTCAGCACAAGCCTAAACATCATCAACAACACAAGTTAGTGACTAAACACATAACATAGCAATATCATCACATGGTAAGGTATAGAACATAAGCATAGCATCACTTAAATCATACTTTTCATAATCATGAGTATTCATACTTGATTATCAATAATTATACCTTTTCATAAGTTCTTAACTTTAGGTACACTTACTATTCTTTCCCTTTTCATGCCCGTTGAAACATTTAAAATAATATCGGATATGCGGGAAGCTCACACAAAGTGTGCTAACATATGGTTGAAACCATTCCTTTCTTTTTCCTTTACATAGATGCTCACTCGAGCCATAGATGGGTCTGCTCACACAAGCTGACGGTCAGAATATAGCTACACGATGTCGCTCACACAAGCTAACAAGTATCCGTAAAAAATGCTGAAACTCAGCCATCGGTAGGACATTCAGACCAGTACTTGAAATATGGTAACCCTAATGACATGTCATATCCTATATATTCCTCATGTTTAAATGGGGCTCGATAGTCATCGTAACGTCGTTGGATTTCCTTCGTGACATGATATGATGAATAACGTAATAGCATTTAAATCAAATACATTAAAATGGTATTTAAACATACGAACTTACCTCAATCACAAAAATGACGAAATAGGATCAACTAGTCTGAGACTTTATCTTTTCCTCAATCTAGATCCGTACAAGGCTTAAATTGATCTAAATAAGAAAATTCAATCCTTTCAATATTCACTCTATTCAATTCAGTCCAAAATACGTACTTTTGCAAATTTACACTTTTACCCTAAATATTTTAACTTTTTTACGATTTAGTCCTTAAGCCCGTAAATTGAAATTCATGCAATTTCATCCACAGAATAAGCTAGCCAAATTCAATATAATCCCATAGCAACTCATACAAACCATTATTTCATAATTTCACCATGTATTTTACACATTTTACAAATAAATCCCTAATTCACATTTTCAACAAAAAACACATTACAAAAGTTGTTTATTTAGCAACAAGGACTCATAATATTTCATAATTTTCAAGAATCACACAAACATGTTAATGGTAAAACACTAGCCCTTTAATAGTTTTGCAAATTAATCCTTAGGCTAGCTAAATTAAGTTGCAATGATCCCGAAAACATAAAAATTATTAAAAACGAGACAAAACAACACTTACATGCATGGAGAATGTCTAGCTGAAATTAACAAGCTTTCATGGAGCTTTTTCTCCTTTATTTTTCAATGGAGAAAGATGAACAACAACGTGGTATTTTTGTTTTCTTTAGTTTACTCACATTTATTTATTAAATTACATGTTTAACCTCTATTATAAACCTTAAAACCACTTAATTCATGCACATAAATGTCCACTCATAAAAAATGGTCTAATTACCATTTAAATCCCTTAACCATTTAATTTCATAGACATTTGATACCTTTAACATATAGAACTCTAATTTTGCACCTTTTACGATTAAGTCATTTTTACCAAATTAAGCGCTCAAATGATAAAATTTCTTAACGGAATTTTTATACGACATTACTAACATACTGTAGACATTAAAATAGTATTAAAATAATTATTTTCACGTTAGATTTGTGGTTCTAAAACCACTATTCTGATTTCACTGAAAATAAGCTGTTGCATTATCATTATTTCAAGAATATAAGAGAGAGTGCTTTGTGAAAAAATTTTTGTGCTCTATAAAGGAAAGATCCCTTGTGAGGTATTTAAGGTCCATCCTATTATGTTATTATGTGTACGGGCCAATAACCCTATATAGGTTTTATTATTTTGAGTTGTTTGTATTTGTCTAGGCTTCAGCTTGTGTTTACTTCCTTGGGTATAAGCCCATGAGGATCTAGGTATTAGCAATAGTCCCTCAATAAGCAGGTCGATAACAAGTTTCAAGTGACTTGTGAGATACCAACAATAACTTCTACTATGGAATGCCATAGAAAGTTAACACCTTTTTAATAGCTACTGATGACCCCATCTTGGAAAAAAAATTTCTAGAATAAGAGGGAAATTGATCTTTACTATTTTTTAATTCCATGAATTACAAGATAGTGGAAAGACAATTGGGATGTACCACATGTTTCGAACATGTAACTACATTACGATTATAAACTTCATTTGCAAGTCTTTTTACATCATTTTTATTACTTCAATTGTCTCAGAATAAAGGTTTCTTTTCTCAAGTTTGTAACCCATTCGAAAATACTTTTAAGGTTTCCTATTGTTATAAATAGTTAGCCTTTTTCTTTTTTTCTTTTTTCTTTATTCTTTGTTATATCTTTGATATGCCTTGTTCTTTTGCTATTTTTTTTTCTGTTCTTTCATGTCATACTCCATGTTACATTATTCTTTTGTTGGTTTTTCTCTCTTTGAAAAAAAATGTCAAACATAACAATAAAAGGTAGCACTAGAGGTCTATCTCTATCAACAGTTGTAGATGCTGTCCTTAATAGTGTTAAGATGGAGTTAGTTTGATTTTATCTAAAAAATTTAGATATATTTTCTAACCTTCCTAAAGATTTTGTTGTAAAAGTTAGAGAATGTAAGAGGGTTTCTAAAAAATCTGAAAATTGCTTGTGTTTTTATCTAAACATTTTTAGGGTGCTTTTATTTAATGCTCCATCTATTTTTTGTGAAATGTTAAATTTGTACAATATGAATCCAAACCATCTTTTACCCAAAAGTTTAGGTCATCTTAGTAATTATTTGATTTTCTATTGTGAGTTGCAATGGAACATTTTCATGAGGGTAATCTGTTTTATTGCCAATCAAAGTCAACTTATTTGTATTACATGTAACCAGAGTAAGAAGGTATGTTTGTAGACTATGATTGTGTTGGGATCTAGTGCCTTTAGTGTATTATTCTCGTTTATATGTACTTGTATTTTTTGAACAAATTAGTTTAATAAAATATCCATGAGTTTCATTAATATTTTCATATATTGTCTTCAACGGTTTTTGTACATAAAACAAAATAAAAACAAATATTGGCTCACTGATTATATAACATTTAACAAATATTAAGTGGTATTACATGGTTGAATTGTAATACGAAAAAACGACTTATATTAGTTGATAATCTAAATACGTCCTTAGTCTAGTCGAGTTGAACAATCGACTGAAAGACTAATATGTTGTCTATCAAGTCTAATTTGGGTGATACTTTATCTTGTGTGACACCCCTAAAGTGACCCTAGTCGGAAAGCGGTTTCGGGACCCCTAAACCGAGTCACCAAATTATTTGAATATGATATTTATTGTCTAAAATATGTGAATATGAATATGTGAAAGTCTTAAGCTTCGATTTAGTAAATTGCATGTGAATTTAGTCAATAGGACTTATGTGTGACACTTTTGAAATGTGATAGGTCAAAACATAAGGATCTATTAGTGCATGTAATAAAAAGGGTGGACTTGCATGTCAATTTCCCCCCTAATTAGTAGTGGCCGGCCATGACAAATAGGGTGGACAAAGTGTGATGGGCAAAACATGTCATAAACATGTTATGTTGGTGTTTCATGGGAGGAATGATAAAATAAGGAGCATGGTAATAAAATAATGGAAGGGAAAATGATGAAAACAAAGAAAAAAAAAAGTGTCCATCCTTTTACATTCTTTTTTGGCCGAAAGTTCTAAGGAGGAAGGAAGAAGGAAGGAGCTCTCTTGCTTCATGTTCGGCTTGGAAGAGGATTAGGAAGAGGTTCGGCCATACTTGTATCTAGGTTAAGCTCAAGAGCTTAGAGGATCAAAGTCGGATAGGGGAAAAGAGAAAGTAAACGAATAGCCGTGGATATCTAATCGTCGACCACTTCCGAGGTAAGTTTTAAGTGATTAAATGTTGAGTAAATTCAATCATAATAGGACATAATGAGTTGATTTAATAAGATATGATGTGGCCATGATATGTCTTAAATTCAAATGGTAAGTTCATAAGTGTTTGGACTTGGAAATTTAAGGGCAAATTGTAATAATTTGCTTTGGACAGCAGTAGTAACGTGGTTTTAGAAAATCACCATAAATTTTTGGTGTGGAATTATAGGCTAAATAAAATATTTAATCAAAGCTTAATTATTCTAGTTTCTTGTAAAAGAGACCGTGTGAGCAAAGAAATTTCCTATAAAGAGATATTTAAAGTTGTGTGAGACAGTGTCGGAATGACTCCGAAATCCCCTGTTTTGTTTTTAGAAAATCATTATAATTTGTAAAAAAATGGCTATAAGATAAAATTTATATGCTTAGACTCCTTAATGAGTCTAGTTTCAAATGAAATCAAATGGAACATATTTTGAATTCTGTACAATGAGAAATTTGATTCGTAGTGAAGAGTGATCAGATTAGTCAAACAGTGAAACAGGGGAAACTTTAAGAAAAATCTGGTATTGATTGGCCAAACCTAAAATTCTGGAAATTTTATGGATGGAAGATATACGAGTCTATATTCAGGGAAAATTAACGGCAAGTGATTTGGAGTTTTGTAGCTCCAGTTATAAATAATTTAGTGACTATTGCTCAGGAAAACAGCTCGTAGTGAATATGTGATTTTGTTGTAAACATGGATAAAACTTGTTTTAGTTGCTCATAAGCTATTGATTAAACCCATACGTGAATTATAAATCGTGATATTGTAAAACGATATATGAGTGTTAGACGGATCTTTGATATTAAAATTTGTGAAATTGTAAGTTTATGAGTATTCGAATATGAAATGATAGTATGGCGTGAAATTGAATTATTCATTGGAAAATGATTGATGTAGATTCGGCCAAGACAAAGTATATACATGATAGTATATGTGGTATGTGAAGTATATTTGGATAATTGTGATGTGAATACATGAAAATTTATATTTTGATTTAGGATTTTATGTGATGAATGTGAATGTGTATATATGAGATAAGGTAGAATGGCCAATGTGATGAATGTGAACATGCATATATGTGATAAGGCCGAATGGCCAATGTGATGAATGTGAGCATGCATATGTGTGATAAGGCCGAATGGCCAATGTGGTGAATATGAACATGCATATATGTGGTAAAGCTGAATGGCTAATGTGAAATATGTATGAGATATGTATATGTGGTAAAGCCGAATGGCTAATGTGAAATATGTATGAGATATGCATATATGGTAAAGCCGAATGGTCAATGTGAAATATATATATGAGATATGTATATGTGGTAAAGCCGAATGGCTAGTGTGAAATATGTAGGCGATGTGCGTATATTGTGGCCGAACGACCAAATGTGAAAGGTGTGTATTATTAGATATTTGATGAGGCAAATGAATTACAAATATGACAGTCGATGTGAATGTTGTAACATGTGATTAAATGTACATGAAACTTGGAAATATATTCCGGGTAAGACCCGATGACTACGTGTGGAGATTTTGTCCGGGTAAGACCCGATAACTTCGTGTGGAGATTTCGTCTGAGCTAAAGGTCTCACCGATAATCCGAGTAGAGGTTAAAGCTATAAGACTTTGTAATAAGAATTGCTTATAAATATATTCAATGTGAAAGGTTAAACAGGTATGTACTCCAAGTTTATATGTGAGCTTGATTTGAACTAAATCATAAGGTAGTTATGTGATGCATACGAGAGCAATCTATGAGACTATTCCTATGATTATGTGACATCGGATCAGTGTGAGAGGTTATGTGAAATCATACAATATATCTATGTCACATGAGCTCACTTTTATGTGAAAGTTCATCTGCCTATTGTATATGATGAGATGTGCATATTCGGTAAAGGGATGGTATGCCCGAAGGAAGAGTGAAATAAATGTAATAGCCCAAAATTGGGTCTAGTTGGAACAGAGGTTTCGGGACCACAAAATATGAGATAAAAATAATTATTTTACGATTATTTTGAGGTCTATGATATGATTGCATGATTGTGTGAAACTTTCATGAACAAATTCTATGCATAAAGTGCTCAATTTGAAGTTAGGGACTAAATTCAATAAGTTGCAAAACTTGCATTCTACAAGTTTCTAGTATGAAATTGCTTTGAAATATTAATTAGGAGGTATTAAATAGAAATTTGACCAATTTCTAAGTGATGGAAAAAATTGGACATGGATGGAATTTTGAAAGTTTAGTAAGGAAGGGCATTTTGGTCATTTGGTAATTAAAAGAAATAAAAGGGAAAATAAAGCCAAAATTTACTCATCTTTTTCATGGAGGCCGAAATTAGCATGGGGGAAACCATGGCTAGGGTTTTCAAGCTTTCCAAGCTCAATAGTAAGTCCGTTCTAACCCCATTTTTCAAGTTCTTTAAGTTTTGGAATTAGGTAATTTGATTAAGCTTATTCTAGCAATAATTTAAGCTAGGGTTCATATTTGGAAAAATACCCATAGGTGAAATGTGTTTATTTTGCTGTTTTATGATAGAATATGAGGTTTTAAATTATGTTAGACAACTTTGTCGCTTTCGGTTTTGAGTGAAAACGAGTAAAAGGGCTTAATTGGTAAAAATACCTAATAGTCATAAATATATGCTAGAGTGAGAATTTGATGTTGCCGTAGAAGGGAAAAGCGATCAGCATGTCATGAAACATAAGAATAAGGGATGAAGTTTAATTCCCGAGCCTAGGGGCAAAAGTGTAAATATGCAAAAGTTTAGGGGCAAAATTGTAATTTTTCCAAAGTTTGAGTTAAGGACTGTTTTGAATAGTACATTAATTAAATAAGTAAAATATGATGTTTTAGATCTCGGAAAATGAGGTTTGAACCTAGAATGAGAGAAAAATCGAAAATTGGGAAAGTTGGTAAAATGATCGTTTTAGTATCGATGTAAGTTCATATGTATAATAAGCATTAATTTATGCATGTTTCAATGTAAAATTGATATATTTATTATAATTTTCAAGGTGTTGAAAGTATGTAAGTTGGTATGATAATAATACAACAATAATGCTGTAATTTATATTTGAAAGTTAAATTTAGTGAATTAATTTAATTATGTTAAATTAAATGATTATGGTGCCAAGTTTATGAATTGATTTAAAAATATGTCTATGGTACATGAAGTGCGTTGAATTATCATACATAAATGTGATTTCTATGATTATGGATATTATGGGAAATTGTAAGTTCATATGATTTTTAATAAGGCAATGTGTAATTTAATGTTATTGCCTTGATATTAAATGAGATGTAAGTTTATATATAAGTAATACATCAATATTACTTGTATTATGATATTTTATAATAATATTGGAAATATGTTTGTGGATAATTACTTGATTGGTGAAATTGTTAGAAAAGAGAGAGAAATCCCGGTTGAACCTTCAGAAAGATTGGATGATACAGATAGTATGTAACTAGGTCACATGTATGGTGCTAAGTGCACATCATGTGTACAAGAGAGCTACAAGACATTATGATGTAGCTAGGTCGCATGGGTGATACTATGTGTACACCATGTAGACAAGAAAGCTACGGGATATATGTAGCTAGGTCGCATGCGTGGCTCCAGGTGAAGGACACCATGTAGACAAGAGAGCTACGAGATAAATTGGCTAGGTCACATGGGTGGTACTGAGTGTTCACCATGTGTACAAGAGAGCTGAACTCTATGATGGGTGGAGCTATGTGCTGAAACCACCAAGTATCGAGGATTGATCCGAAGTGTTCAACAGGAGACTCTCTATGTATTGCTTTGTGAGTTTTGTGATGAATAAGTGCATGAACTTGGTTATATGAATGATGTGTTCATTAAGTGAGCAGGATGTGGTAAGGTTATAAAAAAGTAAGTTATACATGAGGATGATTTTATGGTGACCTTGTGATCACTGGCCTATACTTGTGATGTATGAAATGTGGTGAAAATGATTTGTGATATGTATGTTAAAATGAGGTTAATACAAAGAAAGTGTGAAAGAGTGAATTAACAATAAAACTGTTTTGGATAGTAGCAGTGACGTGATTTTGAAAAATCACCAAAAATAGTAGAAATTGAATCAGAGACTGAATGAGATATTAAATTAAAGCTTAATGAGTCTATTTTCATATAAAAGAAACAAAGGAAGAAAAGGAGTTTTATATTTTGATATATTTATGTTTTTGTGAGACTGGTTCAGAATGATTACGTGATCCCCTGTTCTGATTTTGGAAAATCACAAAACTTTGGATAAAAATAATTAGAGGCTTAAATTTATATTTTTAAAATCCTTAATGAGTCTATTTTCAATATAAATCAACAAGAACATTATCTGATTTCTGTATTGTGAGATAATTAATTTTTAGTGAAGAGAGGTCGAAGCTATCGAGAATGTGAAACAGGGAAATTTTAATGAATAAACTGTACTAATTGGCTAAACCAAAATTATTAAAATTTTATGGTGCAAATATATGTGAGTCTAGTTTCAGGGAAATTTATGGATCTTAATTTGGAGCTCTGTAACTCGAATTATAAATAAGTAAGTGACTATGACTTGTGTGGACAGTTTGATGTGAGCATTTATTAGTAAATTGTGAAATCGTACTTACAAGAATGCTATATACATTAAGAATGTGGAATGGAGAGGAGGAGGAGGAAAATAAATATATGTGGAATACATGGAAACTATGGTATATGAAATATTGATATAATGAAATAAATGATATGTGTTTTAAGAAAAGCAGAAAGAGAATGATATGTATCATGACACACACATATATATATATATATATATATATATATATATGACTAGTCTCAATGTAATGCTTGTAGGGTATGGAGTTGAATTAAAATGTTTTAGGCAAACATGTTATTTGCGCATCTGAATGGTGGTATTTTATAAAGATATGATCTAGTTTTAAATATGAATGCTTGATGATTAAGCTGAAGATATTTGGTAAGATGATAATCTTGGTATAAATGTATAAGTGGTACTATAATAAACAAGGTAAAATGAGTATGAGAGACACATGTATAATGATATACAAATGCTATGTTTGTGGTTTAATTAAGAATATTTAATCATTAAATGAATACCATGTTATATGCTTTTGATGTTGTATAAGTGTGTAAGAGATTAAGGTTGACCAAAGCTTGGAAAATAGCCTAGGTATATTCCACACAGGCAGAGACACGACCATGTGTCTCATCCTTGTATGGAACATGACTTTGGGACAGGCGTGTGGAGCCTTAAAGCATGAAATTTCCAAGATTTTATAAGTTCTCGGTTTAGTCTCGAACCCTTTCTAAAGTATGTTTTGGGCTTCAGAGACTCAAATAAGGGGCTATGTGTAAGTGAATGAACGTTTTGAAATATGAATGAAATTTTATGGCCCGTATTTAGTTTAATGTTTGTATGTTTGTCCGGTAACGCCTCGTACCTTATCCCGGCCTTGAGTACGGGTAAGGGGTGTTACATTTAGTGGTATCAGAGCAGGTTTAGTCGATTCTCGGACTAACATAGCAAGTGTGAGAGTTTAGTTATACATGCCACAAATATGTGATAGTGTGATGTCTCCGACACTAATGAGGACCATTTTGTTTAAAATGAAGTATTCTATAACCTAGCTATATCTGACCATTTAATAGTAATATTGAAGTATTTGAATAAAGTATAGCTATGATGTGTTAAACTCGGGAAGGTATGAATAAGATTTCGTGATATATGTATATGTGATAATATGTCAGATGAAAGTTTATATAGTGATATATTTATTCATATTTGTTTGGCCTACATATGCTGTTGCATGCTTGACTAAATTAATTAGTAAATGTGATGACTAAAGTTATTCAAAATTCATAGAATGTATGACTGAGTGCACTTGTTTGAAATGAGATAATTGGAAATTTTATGTAAGACAGATATGAATAATAAATTGTTTGAAGTGGATAGTATGATTATAATGATATATGTGGATAATGAAAAAATGTGTCATATAGATATACGTCAGAATCGAGTTAGAGACTGTACGACCTCACCCTCTTACCGATGAGGTGTATATAACAGAAATTCATGAGAATCATGTTGACTAAGTTCCTAAGTGTGGAATCAAAGTGTTCAGTGATAAAATAATTATAGATATGACCAGAGACTGAGAATGGTTGACAAGTTAAGGACAGAGTTAGAGAAATATCAGAGTTGACTGAGTTATCTTGGGATTCAAATTGATGACAGAGTGTTTCTGAAAATATCGTCTTGAAAACAATTAGTTAGTAATGCTGGAAATTATGAGAAAGATACTAAACTTCACTTCGGTAAGATTTTCGAGGACGAAAATCTCTAAAGGGGGGAGAGTTGTAATAGCCCAAAATTGGGTCTAGCTGGAACAGAGGTTTCGGGACCACAAAATCTGAGATAAAAATAATTATTTTACGATTATTTTGAGGTCTATGATATGATTGCATGATTGTGTGAAACTTTCATGAACAAATTCTATGCATAAAGTGCTCAATTTGAAGTTAGGGACTAAATTCAATAAGTTGCAAAACTTGCATTCTAGAAGTTTCTAGTATGAAATTGCTTTGAAATATTAATTAGGAGGTATTAAATAGAAATTTGACCAATTTCTAAGTGATGGAAAAAAATTGGACATGGATGGAATTTTTGAAAGTTTAGTAAGGAAGGGCATTTTGGTCATTTGGTAATTAAAAGAAATAAAAAGGGAAAATAAAGCCAAAATTTACTCATCTTTTTCATGGAGGCCGAAATTAGCATGGGGGAAACCATGGCTAGGGTTTTCAAGCTTTCCAAGCTCAATAGTAAGTCCGTTCTAACCCCATTTTCAAGTTCATTAAGTTTTTGGAATTAGGTAATTTGATTAAGCTTATTCTAGCAATAATTTAAGCTAGGGTTCATATTTGGAAAAATACCCATAGGTGAAATGTGTTTATTTTGCTGTTTTATGATAGAATATGAGGTTTTAAATTATGTTAGACAACTTGTGCTGCTCGGTTTTGAGTGAAAACGAGTAAAAGGGCTTAATTGGTAAAAATACCTAATAGTCATAAGTATATGCTAGAGTGAGAATTTGATGTTGCCGTAGAAGGGAAAAGTGATCAGCATGTCATAAAACATAAGAATAAGGGATGAAGTTTAATTCCCGAGCCTAGGGGCAAAAGTGTAAATATGCAAAAGTTTAGGGGCAAAATTGTAATTTTTCCAAAGTTTGAGTTAAGGACTGTTTTGAATATTACATTAATTAAGTAAGTAAAATATGATGTTTTAGATCTCGGAAAATGAGGTTTGAACCTAGAATGAGAGAAAATCGAAAATTGGGAAAGTTGGTAAAATGATCGTTTTAGTATCGAGGTAAGTTCATATGTATAATAAGCATTAATTTACGCATGTTTCAATGTAAAATTGATATATTTATTATAATTTTCGAGGTGTTGAAAGTATGTAAGTTGGTATGATAATAATACAACAATAATCTTGTAATTTATATTTGAAAGTTAAATTTAGTGAATTAATTTAATTATGTTAAATTAAATGATTATGGTGCCAAGTTTAGGAATTGATTTAAAAATATGTCTATGGTACATGAAGTGCGTTGAATTATCATACATAAATGTGATTTCTATGATTATGGATATTATGGGAAATTGTAAGTTCATATGATTTTAATAAGGCAATGTGTAATTTAATGTTATTGCCTTGATATTAAATGAGATGTAAGTTTATATATAAGTAATACATCAATATTACTTGTATTATGATATTTTATAATAATATTAGAAATATGTTTGTGGATAATTACTTGATTGGTGAAATTGTTAGAAAAGAGAGAAATCCGGTTGAACCTTGAAAGATTGGATGATCTGAGATAGTATGTAACTAGGTCACATGTATGGTGCTAAGTGCACATCATGTGTACAAGAGAGCTACAAGACATTATGATGTAGCTAGGTCGCATGGGTGATACTATGTGTACACCATGTAGACAAGAAAGCTACGGGATATATGTAGCTAGGTCGCATGCGTGGCTCGGTGAAGGACACCATGTAGACAAGAGAGCTACGAGATAAATTGGCTAGGTCACATGGGTGGTCTTGAGTGTTCACCATGTGTACAAGAGAGCTGAACTCTATGATGGGTGGAGCTATGTGCTGAAACCACCAAGTATCGAGGATTGATCCAAGTGTTCAACAGAGACTCTCTATGTATTGCTTTGTGAGTTTTGTGATGAATAAGTGCATGAACTTGGTTATATGAATGATGTGTTCATTAAGTGAGCGGGATGTGGTAAGGTTATAAAAAGTAAGTTATACATGAGGATGATTTTATGGTGACCTTGTGATCACGGGCCTATACTTGTGATGTATGAAATGTGGTGAAAATGATTTGTGATATGTATGTTAAAATGAGGTTAATACAAAGAAAGTGTGAAAGAGTGAATTAACAATAAAACTGTTTTGGATAGTAGCAGTGACGTGATTTTGAAAAATCACCAAAAATAGTAGAAATTGAATCAGAGACTGAATGAGATATTAAATTAAAGCTTAATGAGTCTATTTTCATATAAAAGAAACAAAGGAAGAAAAGGAGTTTTATATTTTGATATATTTATGTTTTTGTGAGACTGGTTCAGAATGATTACGTGATCCCCTGTTCTGATTTTGGAAAATCACAAAACTTTGGATAAAAATAATTAGAGGCTTAAATTTATATTTTAAAATCCTTAATGAGTCTATTTTCAATATAAATCAACAAGAACATTATCGATTTCTGTATTGTGAGATAATTAATTTTAGTGAAGAGAGGTCGAATCATCGGAATGTGAAACAGGGAAATTTTAATGAATAAACTGTACTAATTGGCTAAACCAAAAATTATTAAAATTTTATGGTGCAAATATATGTGAGTCTAGTTTCAGGGGAAATTTATGGATCTTAATTTGGAGCTCTGTAACTCGAATTATAAATAAGTAAGTGACTATGACTTGTGTGGACAGTTTGATGTGAGCATTTATTAGTAAATTGTGAAATCGTACTTACAAGAATGCTATATACATTAAGAATGTGGAATGGAGAGGAGGAGGAGGAAAATAAATATATGTGGAATACATGGAAACTATGGTATATGAAATATTGATATAATGAAATAAATGATATGTGTTTTTAAGAAAACAGAAAGAGAATGATATGTATCATGACACACACACATATATATATATATATATATATATGACTAGTCTCAATGTAATGCTTGTAGGGTATGGAGTTGAATTAAAATGTTTTAGGCAAACATGTTATTTGCGCATCTGAATGGTGGTATTTTATAAAGATATGATCTAGTTTTAAATATGAATGCTTGATGATTAAGCTGAAGATATTTGGTAAGATGATAATCTTGGTATAAATGTATAAGTGGTACTATAATAAACAAGGTAAAATGAGTATGAGAGACACATGTATAATGATATACAAATGCTATGTTTGTGGTTTAATTGAGAATATTTAATCATTAAATGAATACCATGTTATATGCTTTTGATGTTGTATAAGTGTGTAAGAGATTAAGGTTGACCAAAGCTTGGAAAATAGCCTAGGTATATTCCACACAGGCAGAGACACGACCATGTGTCTCATCCTTGTATGGAACATGACTTTGGGACACGGGCGTGTGGAGCCTTAAAGCATGAAATTTCCAAGATTTTTATAAGTTCTCGGTTTAGTCTCGAACCCTTTCTAAAGTATGTTTTGGGCTTCGTAGACTCAAATAAGGGGCTATGTGTAAGTGAATGAACGTTTTGAAATATGAATGAAATTTTATGGCCCGTATTTAGTTTAATGTTTGTATGTTTGTCCGGTAACGCCTCGTACCTTATCCCGGCCTTGAGTACGGGTAAGGGGTGTTACATTTAGTGGTATCAGAGCAGGTTTAGTCGATTCTCGGACTAACATAACAAGTGTGAGAGTTTAGTTATACATGCCACAAATATGTGATAGTGTGATGTCTCCCGACACTAATGAGGACCATTTTGTTTAAAATGAAGTATTCTATAACCTAGCTATATCTGACCATTTAATAGTAATATTGAAGTATTTGAATAAAGTATAGCTATGATGTGTTAAACTCGGGAAGGTATGAATAAGATTTCGTGATATATGTATATGTGATAATATGTCAGATGAAAGTTTATATAGTGATATATTTATTCATATTTGTTTGGCCTACATATGCTGTTGCATGCTTGACTAAATTAATTAGTAAATGTGATGACTAAAGTTATTCAAAATTCATAGAATGTATGGTGAGTGCACTTGTTTGAAATGAGATAATTGGAAATTTTATGTAAGATGATATGAATAATAAATTGTTTGAAGTGGATAGTATGATTATAATGATATATGTGGATAATGAAAAATGTGTCATATAGATATACGTCAGAATCGAGTTAGAGATCATGACGACCTCACCCTCTTACCGATGAGGTGTATATATGAAATTCATGAGAATCATGTTGACTAAGTTCCTAAGTGTGGAATCAAAGTGTTCAAGTGATAAAATAATTATAGATATGACCGAGACCGAGAATGGTTGACAAGTTAAGGACGAGTTAGAGAAATATCGAGTTGGATGAGTTATCTTGGGATTCAAATTGATGATGAGTGTTTCGAAAATATCGTCTTGAAAACAATTAGTTAGTAATGCTGGAAATTATGAGAAAGATACTAAACTTCACTTGGTAAGATTTTCGAGGACGAAAATCTCTAAAGGGGAGAGTTGTAATAGCCCAAAATTGGGTCTAATGGAGCAGAGGTTTCGGGACCACAAAATCTGAGATAAAAATAATTATTTTACGATTATTTTGAGGTCTATGATATGATTGCATGATTGTGTGAAACTTTCATGAACAAATTCTATGCATAAAGTGCTCAATTTGAAGTTAGGGACTAAATTCAATAAGTTGCAAAACTTGCATTCTAGAAGTTTCTAGTATGAAATTGCTTTGAAATATTAATTAGGAGGTATTAAATAGAAATTTGACCAATTTCTAAGTGATGGAAAAAAATTGGACATGGATGGAATTTTTGAAAGTTTAGTAAGGAAGGGCATTTTGGTCATTTGGTAATTAAAAGAAATAAAAAGGGAAAATAAAGCCAAAATTTACTCATCTTTTTCATGGAGGCCGAAATTAGCATGGGGGAAACCATGGCTAGGGTTTTCAAGCTTTCCAAGCTCAATAGTAAGTCCGTTCTAACCCCATTTTTCAAGTTCATTAAGTTTTTGGAATTCCGGTAATTTGATTAAGCTTATTCTAGCAATAATTTAAGCTAGGGTTCATATTTGGAAAAATACCCATAGGTGAAATGTGTTTATTTTGCTGTTTTATGATAGAATATGAGGTTTTAAATTATGTTAGACAACTTGTGCTGCTCGGTTTTGAGTGAAAACGAGTAAAAGGGCTTAATTGGTAAAAATACCTAATAGTCATAAGTATATGCTAGAGTGAGAATTTGATGTTGCCGTAGAAGGGAAAAGTGATCAGCATGTCATAAAACATAAGAATAAGGGATGAAGTTTAATTCCCGAGCCTAGGGGCAAAAGTGTAAATATGCAAAAGTTTAGGGGCAAAATTGTAATTTTTCCAAAGTTTGAGTTAAGGACTGTTTTGAATATTACATTAATTAAGTAAGTAAAATATGATGTTTTAGATCTCGGAAAATGAGGTTTGAACCTAGAATGAGAGAAAAATCGAAAATTGGGAAAGTTGGTAAAATGATCGTTTTAGTATCGAGGTAAGTTCATATGTATAATAAGCATTAATTTACGCATGTTTCAATGTAAAATTGATATATTTATTATAATTTTCGAGGTGTTGAAAGTATGTAAGTTGGTATGATAATAATACTGACAATAATCTTGTAATTTATATTTGAAAGTTAAATTTAGTGAATTAATTTAATTATGTTAAATTAAATGATTATGGTGCCAAGTTTAGGAATTGATTTAAAAATATGTCTATGGTACATGAAGTGCGTTGAATTATCATACATAAATGTGATTTCTATGATTATGGATATTATGGGAAATTGTAAGTTCATATGATTTTAATAAGGCAATGTGTAATTTAATGTTATTGCCTTGATATTAAATGAGATGTAAGTTTATATATAAGTAATACATCAATATTACTTGTATTATGATATTTTATAATAATATTAGAAATATGTTTGTGGATAATTACTTGATTGGTGAAATTGTTAGAAAAGAGAGAAATCCGGTTGAACCTTCGAAAGATTGGATGATCTGAGATAGTATGTAACTAGGTCACATGTATGGTGCTAAGTGCACATCATGTGTACAAGAGAGCTACAAGACATTATGATGTAGCTAGGTCGCATGGGTGATACTATGTGTACACCATGTAGACAAGAAAGCTACGGGATATATGTAGCTAGGTCGCATGCGTGGCTCCAGGTGAAGGACACCATGTAGACAAGAGAGCTACGAGATAAATTGGCTAGGTCACATGGGTGGTACTGAGTGTTCACCATGTGTACAAGAGAGCTGAACTCTATGATGGGTGGAGCTATGTGCTGAAACCACCAAGTATCGAGGATTGATCCGAAGTGTTCAACAGGAGACTCTCTATGTATTGCTTTGTGAGTTTTGTGATGAATAAGTGCATGAACTTGGTTATATGAATGATGTGTTCATTAAGTGAGCAGGATGTGGTAAGGTTATAAAAAAGTAAGTTATACATGAGGATGATTTTATGGTGACCTTGTGATCACGGGCCTATACTTGTGATGTATGAAATGTGGTGAAAATGATTTGTGATATGTATGTTAAAATGAGGTTAATACAAAGAAAGTGTGAAAGAGTGAATTAACAATAAAACTGTTTTGGATAGTAGCAGTGATGTGATTTTGAAAAATCACCAAAAATAGTAGAAATTGTGTAACACCCCGAACCCGAGACCATCGCCGGTGTCGGACACGAGGGGTTAACAAGCCAAATCCATCTGTTTCGCCTATCAATTTGACATTTCCAGTCAGGCTGGAAAACTACGTCACTGTCGCCTTAAAAATCATATCTCGAGTTTCAAAACTTGGAAACTGTTTTCGTAAATTTTCCCTCAATTTAGACTCATATATCCATCCATGGATTTATTTCTAGAATTTTTGTTCGGGCCAATTGGTACAGTTTATTAGTTAAAGTCACCCATGTTACGGAGATCGACTGCTCTGACCTTTGCGCGTTACAACTTGAATATCTCTCTGTACAGGGCTTTAATACTGGTGCCGTTTGTTTCTAATGAAACTAGACTCAAAATGGAATCTGTACATATAATTCATGACTCCTGATTCTTTCTGGATAATTTATAGTAAATTTTTAAAGTTGCGACAGGGGACCCAAAAACCGTTCTGGCCCTGTCTCACAATAGCTTTAATATATCTTAACATGTAACTCCTATGACCGTTTCGTTTCTTCCATATGAAAGTAGACTCATCAAGGTTCATTTACATAACTTATTCACTATTTAATACCAATTCTACAAATTTTTGTGATTTTTCAAAACCACTCCACTGCTGCTGCCAGCATCTGTTTTCAAGGTAGGTCTTATCTATTTGTAGTCTCCATGATCCAACTAGTCTTGCCATACATAGGTTCACCTATGACCATTTTAGCCATTCCAATGGCTGATCATGTGACCAACACTCCCATTTCCAATCCATAATTACATCATGAAACCATATATATATATATACAAATCACAAATGGTCTAAGTTCGTACTTGACTTCTACGAGCCATTTTCGCATGGCCGTACACATATACATCACAACACAATTGAACCGACAAGGGTAGTCCTATACATGCCATTCAAAGTTCAACCAAAATTATACCAAAATGGAGGCTTTGATAGTGTAGATGACTTCGACTTTAATGATCCCGAATCCGATTGCTATCGAGCAAAATCTATAAAACAGAGAGCCAAAGCAGCGGGTAAGCATTTTTATGCTTAGTAAGTCTCAAGGAATAAAATCAACTTTAATTAAAGCAATACATTCACATAGCCAAATGCATCATTTCATTAATACACATTCACATAATCATTCTTACTTCACACTTCATCATTATATACTTTCACAAGGTATCAACCACTTCAATAGTTGAAATTGTTAGTCGATTGAGCAAATGTTGCTCAAACATGTCGACTTTTCCAATGCACATATAAACATACCTTATTCTTTGGGCTTTTCGAGCGTACTAATTGAATTTATTACAGCAACCAACACTCACCTCCAGCCCAAGCTTCTTGAGAATACAACCGGATATAACCACGTGCACGAATGCCTTGGTCTTAGCCGGATAGAACGACTTGCACGAATGCCTTGGTCTTAGCCGGATGTAGCCACTAGCACAATTGCCTTGGTCTTAACCGGATATAGTTTCCAGCATAAATGTCTTCGGGACTTAGCCCGGATATCATTCAATTGCTCATGCACACATACATCAATAAACATTAGACATTCATGTTTCATTTTCGTTACTAAGGCTCAAACACAAAGGTAATCACTAGCATAATCGCCTTGGGACTTAGCCGGGTATCATTCAAATACTCATACACACATAAATCGATAATCATTACACATCCATATTTCATTTCACATAATTCTAGTAGGGTCACTTCTTGAGGATTTACCTCGGATGTTGTCGAACGGCTTTTACGGCTATTCGATCACTTTTTCCTTCCCCTTGTCCAATTGTGGCCCTCTAAGCTCTTGAGCTAATTCAAACAAATTTAATTTATTAATACCTCATTATGCTAGCTTATGGCCGAATATGACAAGGAGTTTAAATGGTCATATGGCCACCCTTTAGCTTGAATACACAATGGTCATGCATATTTTATACTACATCAAGCAATTCAATACAATTCATTCAAGCATCAAGGAAAAGCTAAGGCCATCAATAGGCTACCTAAGGCCGAATATACATGTCCAATTTGAGGCCAATTATCCACTTAATACCACACAAAAACAGCATGCATTTTACTAGTTAATGTTTTACATATTGTGGCTCAATACTTACAATATAGCATCAAGCATTCATATGGCCGATTATACTTAGTCATACTTGCACCAAATCAACAATAAATTCCGAGATTTCCACATCATATGTGTACTAGGCCGAATGTACTTGCAATTTCACAAACATTCTTCAACATTTTCTTCTTTAAACAAACATATTCATCACTTACTTCATAACCAAAACATCATGTGCAAATATATATATACACATATGTGCATGGCCGAATTTCAAGGTGTCCATAGCCATCCAAAATACAAATTTTAACTAACATGCAAGAAGCATGAACCATGCTCATGAATGCATCATGGCCGAATACATCACAATCATGCCCCTTTCAACTTCAATCATGGTTAAACAAAAAGAAAACTCAAAGTCTTACTCAAGATGGCTACAAAGAAATTTCAAGAGTAGACAATCCATCTTTGCATGCATCATCATCAAGCTTCACACTTAGCATGCAATGGCTTTATCACCATATTCACTTTGGCGAATTTCATTCCCATGACATAACAAAGATTTGAACCATGGGCTAACAAGAACATCAATCTAGCAACCAAAAACATGCATGAATCTCATGGCACAACCTCAAACATACCTTACTCTTGATGCAAGTATAGCCAACCTCTTCCTAATCCTCTTCCAAACCAAGTATGAAGCAAAACTCCTTCCTTATTCTTAGTATTTTCGCCAAAAGGAGAGTGAAAATAGATGAACAAAAAGTTTTTTTTTGTTTTGTTTCTCTCATGTACGGCACAAGGGGGAAAGCATCCACACTCATTTTTTTCATTTCTTTACCCATGCTCTTATTTTATTATTTCTAACATCCACCACTAGCAAAACATGTTTAAGACATGTTTTCTTTTGCCCATCTTCATCACCATGGCCGGCCACTTCCTTCTCTTTTGGTAAATTGACATGCAAAGCCATTCTTTTGCATGCATATACTATTAGACCATTGAAGATTGGCCTATCACCTTTCAACAATGTTTCATATAAGTCCATCTTAATAAATTCACATAGAAATGATCAAATTAATGCATGCAACTTTCACACATGCATTTGCTAACATCATAAACATAGAATATAACTTTTAATTACTTATAAGACTCGGTTTAATGGTCCCGACACCACTTCCCGACTAGGGTCAAATTAGGGATGTCACAAATTGAATCAGAGACTGAATAAGATATTAAATTAAACCTTAATGAGTCTATTTTCATATAAAAGAAACAAAGGAAGAAAAGGAGTTTTATATTTTGATATATTTATGTTTTTGTGAGACTGGTTCAGAATGATTACGTGATCCCCTGTTCTGACTTTGGAAAATCACAAAACTTTGGATAAAAATAATTAGAGGCTTAAAATTATATTTTTAAAATCCTTAATGAGTCTATTTTCAATATAAATCAACAAGAACATTATCGATTTACGTATTGTGAGATAATTAATTTTAATGAAGAGAGGTCGAAGCTGTCGAGAATGTGAAACAGGGAAATTTTAATGAATAAACTGTACTAATTGGCTAAACCAAAAATTATTAAAATTTTATGGTGCAAATATATGTGAGTCTAGTTTCAGGAAATTTACGGATCTTAATTTGGAGCTCAGTAACTCGAATTATAAATAAGTAAGTGACTATGACTTGTGTGGACAGTTTGATGTGAGCATTTATTAGTAAATTGTGAAATCGTACTTACAAGAATGCTATATACATTAAGAATGTGGAATGGAGAGGAGGAGGAGGAAAATAAATATATGTGGAATACATGGAAACTATGGTATATGAAATATTGATATAATGAAATAAATGATATGTGTTTTAAGAAAACAGAAAGAGAATGATATGTATCATGACACATATATATATATATATATATATGACTAGTCTCAATGTAATGCTTGTAGGGTATGGAGTTGAATTAAAATGTTTTAGGCAAACATGTTATTTATGATCCGAATGGTGGTATTTTATAAAGATATGATCTAGTTTTAAATATGAATGCTTGATGATTAAGTGAAGATATTTGTAAGATGATAATCTTGGTATAAATGTATAAGTGGTACTATAATAAACAAGGTAAAATGAGTATGAGAGACACATGTATGATGATATACAAATGCTATGTTTGTGGTTTAATTGAGAATATTTAATCATTAAATGAATACCATGTTATATGCTTTTGATGTTGTATAAGTGTGTAAGAGATTAAGGTTGACCAAAGCTTGGAAAATAGCCTAGGTATATTCCACACAGGCAGAGACACGACCATGTGTCTCATCCTTGTATGGAACATGACTTTGGGACACGGGCGTGTGGAGCCTTAAAGCATGAAATTTCCAAGATTTTTGTAAGTTCTTGGTTTAGTCTCGAACCCTTTCTAAAGTATGTTTTGGGCTTCGTAGACTCAAATAAGGGGCTATGTGTAAGTGAATGAACGTTTTGAAATATGAATGAAATTTTATGGCCCGTATTTAGTTTAATGTTTGTATGTTTGTCCGGTAACGCCTCGTACCTTATCCCGGCCTTGAGTACGGGTAAGGGGTGTTACAATAAAAATACGAACAACTATGTTATAATTTGATTGTTATCTATTGACACTGCTTAAAACTTACTAAGCATCGTAATGCTTACTCCGTTTGCTTTGTTTTCTATATTTTATAGATCTCATTGCGAAGCTACAGGCTTGGGGATCGTCAGCAACTAGTCACACTATCACTATCCTTTGCTTGTTCTTGTTATGTTTAGAATTATTTTATGGCATGTATAGAATAGACTAGTGGCGGAAGAATATTTTTGGTTAATGTATATAAGCCATGCGAAAATGGCATCTTTTGAATGTTTACTTAGAAGTTTAACTTTTATCCTCGGTCGTGCTTAGTACTTATTTAAATGAATGATCTTTATTTCAAGAAAAAGTTCAAAATTTTACTGTTCTGACATGAGTTACAAGTCCGGTAATGCCCCTTACCTATTCCGGCGACGGTTACAGGATAGGGGTGTTACATCTTGGGTATCAGAGCAAATGATTCCTAAAAGGTAGAGACATAGATGTGGTTGACTGGAGCAATAGTACATTAGACGTGACCAAAGTAGAATAGATCCTAGATCTTTTTATGGATTTATTCACTTGTGATGTTCATAATGTGACACACCTTAACCCTAAGTGGATGACAGACTATGTATGTGTGACTCATATACTTTAATGTAAATAAAAGCTGGAGTTTAAATAGATGAATAAATGAAAGCTGGCACATTAGGTATACGACTTTTGCAGTATGTAGCATCATTACATGATAGTGGAATTCATAACCCAATTAAAGGGTAATTGATATTCTCTAATCAACATTACATGATATATGAAAAGTAAACAGGGTAATGGGTCATGGGTCATTTTTCTTTGTCTTAAATGATTAAATTACTATTTGATAGTGATTGACTTTTCATGAAGGAAGATATAATGGTTACCATCAGATAAAATAAGATCATATTAGGAGAATGAATTCATCCCAAAAATATTAAAGATGTCTTATGAGGATAACATAACAAGGTCATTTGACAAGCATTTGATAAGTAGCTTTTGTAATGGTATATAATAATGGAGATCTTAATCACGATACTTTAGTGGAATGACTTCGTGACTAAATAATGTTGTAATTAATAGGCAAAAAGCTGGAACTTAGTTACCAATTATTTGAGCCTTAATTATATATGTCCAATCGGTCTATCTGCTAGCTCAAGATAACTAGAAATGAATTGCATGTAAGAACCAACAAATATGAAATCAATGAAATCAATGAACTAAGAGAAATATATTGCATGAATCACTATTCGAAGTTAATGCATTTTCTTTCTAAGTACAAAAGTTGACTTAGGAATTAATATAAGATTCTTTGAATTATTATGTAAATAATTGTAATTAAATAATTGAAATTCAAGGATGGAATTAAATTAATTAGTTATTTTAAATTTGTTGAATAAGAAAATTAAATATGTTTTCCTCATAGATTCTAATACGGTTAAGTTACTATGAATAAAAAAATTAGAATTGGGTTGAGAAAATTATTTAATTGAGAAATTAATTTTGGTAACTATTAAATTAATTGATTGAACAAATAATATTTTGGGTAATAGAAAATAAATATTGAGTTGGATAAATTATAAGTGTTGATTAAAAGTTCAAGTAACACATATAATTGATTTAATACATAAAAGGCCTAAAATAGGCTCGCTTAGTACAAAGGCCAGCAAACTCTAGTATTTACTAGGGCATGTCATTGCCCCTATACTCCTAATTGGAGTAGAAGTTGTATTTTCTATTAAATATTATTATTTAATTAAGCCTTATTGGAACAAAACTCTTATACTGTTTCTCTATAAATAAGAACTATGTGTTAAGCAATTTACAACATTTTTCATACATCGTTATTTTGTTAGAAAATAATGACAATTTATTTTACAAAATAAATTCTATTTTCTAGGAAAAAAACATAATTTTTGATTATAGAGAGAATTAACTTTCCTATTGAAAGTTAATAAAGTTTTCATTCTATGCGATTGGTTCGATAAACTTTGAACTCACACTCAAAACAACTCGTGGTTCAAGAATAGCAAAGAAGGTCGTTCGATAGAAAGTCGAGATCGACTTAGTCTGCCTTGTACAAAGCACATTTATAATTTCAGTTTAGTTTATAACTACAAATAAAACAATAGGCTTGGTTTTAAAAAACTTTAAAACTTTCGTTATACCTAAAATAACTATTTTTTTACCTAATTTTTCTAACAAACTGTACATATAGGCGGCATATTTTTTGTTGGAATGCCGATATACCCCATAACCTAATAGAAAAAAATTCTAACAACTACAACCTATGGATTCATGTGTGGGAAACAAATTTGAGTTGAAAGAATTTTAGAAAATATACCTTCAATGACCTAATTAGAGAAAAATCTTATTCTAGTAGTGTGTTTTTGATGCAGTGATCAAACCACAACCACAATGCTTTGCTCCAGCCTCTACGATATCCACCTAAAAGAAAAACGATCGAAAAAACCTCATTGAATTTTTCAGAGAGTTTTGAAAAACTTTGCTGCTAGACAAGTTAATTTCATGTAACCATGAAAGAAGGGATTAAGACTTGCCTATATTTAGATTTTCTTATTGAACTACAAAATCTGCAAGAGTGATTTTGTAACACCCCGCACCCGACTCATTCACTAGATCTGAGTATGGAGTGTCACAATAAACCTATACTTAAATTGGCTAACTTAACTGCCCTAAATAGACTAAGGTAAAAATTAATCTAAAAAATAATTTTAATATTATAAATTCGTATAACCAAGGCCTCAGCCACTAAATGTTTTGTCCCTTAATCTTTATCTCTAAACGATCTATTTGTTTACAATGGGACCCCTTTAAGTCTGGCTAAGGACTAATTATTTCAGAATCTAGACTCTTAGGAAGTCGTCTAGTATCACCATGATTTCTCTTGAGACAGATTCTCCAAAGGTATTCCCTTCCCATGTGCATGAATTTAAATGTCTATAATCCCCAATCTCGACATCGTTTGGCCTAGTCCCTCCTCGAAGTCATCGATTACTCACTTGTCTTGCGATCATCATACAAACTCTAGTAAGTTCAAATGAACTTAGTGAGTTCCTTTATTACCTCATAATTAAACCCGGTTACACAAGGGCAACAAAGTAAAATAAACTAACATAAATAAAATACTTCCTGCTTGCTCACGACAAGTTTACTTCATCAAGGTGGCAAAATCCACCCAATCTTAGGAGCTACTTAGCTCCCAAATCTTTATTGGTCAAACTCTCTATTTGACCGCAATTAAGATACCTTACCATATTCCCGAGTCTTATTCTTCTTTCTCGTCTTTTCCTCTCTTAAACACGTCGCTTACAAGGTGTTCAATGACATGTAACTTCTATGGCTATATGGCTTCCCATATTGTTCCTCCATACTAGCTTCCTTGCCTTTTTGCCCAAGTATTCTTAGAACATACCTTCTATGATGGACTTCTCTGGTTGGATCAGTCCTTGGTGGACTCATTCTTTCCATACCTTAGTCCCAATAGGCTCATTCGCATCCCCTCGATGGGTGTACTCACATTGGAACTCGCCTTTTTGGTGTGTCTACCCTAATTTCGTCTTATTGTTTACAATAGGGAATTACCTCCATTAATTCACCCCTAATTACTTTTGTAACACCCTATACTTGACCCAATTTATCACACTCAGATATAGGATGACATAAAACTTAAATACTTAAAAAAATTACAACTGCCAAAAACCATATTAAACATACTTATTATTTATCTATATTCTTTTTTTAGTCAAACGATTTTGAAAGAAGCATTTATTAATTATAAAAGATTCTCAAAAGTAGTATAAGACATTACAACTTAAATATTTGTAAAACAGACTTAATCGTGGTGTTAAAAAAATAATATTTGATATATTTTAAAGAGTGCACCTCTATATGCATGATATCGCACCTCGAATTATCACCTTAGCACATTCTTGGCTTGGTCCCTTCTGGTGTGTAACACCCCGTACCCGAGACCGTTACCCGAGTCGAACACGAGGTGCTAACCGACTAATTCATTTACTCTCGATCAATTAAAAATTTTCCAGACGGTGGCTAAGCTGCGTCCTTGTCACCTTAAAAATCATAACTTGAGTTCCACAACTCGAAAATCAGATTCGTAATTTTTCCTGAAACTAGAATCATATGTCCATCTACATATTTTTGCTTAGAATTTTTGGTTTGGCCAATTAGTACAGTTTATTAGTTAAAGTCTCCCCTATTCCAGGGTTCGACTACACTGACCTCCATGCATTACGAATGGGATATCTCCATGTACAGGGCTTAAATACTGATGCCGTTTGTTTCTATAGAAACTAGACTCAAAGAGGAATCTATAAATATATGGCATGACTCCTAATTATCTCTGGTTAATTTACAATGAATTTCCAAAGTTGGAACAGGGATTTCAGAAACCGTTCTGGCCCTGTTTCACAAAAACCTAATTATCTCTTAACATACAAATCATATGACCGTTTCATTTCTTCCATATGAAAGTAGATTCATCAAGGCTCATTTACATAATTTATTCACTATTTATTTCCATCTCTACTATTTTTAGTAATTTTTCACATCCACATCTCTGCTGCTGCCAGCATCTATTTTTAGGGTAGACTTTATCTAACACATAGTTTCTATGACTCAACTAACCCTCATGCATATATAGTCCAAAATATAATCATGATGAACCATTCTAATGGCTGATCGTTGCCAAACATTTCCATGCCTCTTAATGAGCATATACATATCGAATGATTATAACATTATGCCCAAAATATTTACAAGCCATTTTCGCATGGCTATCTAAAATTATACAAATCCAAAGGGTCCATGACCCACAACAAAAGGGGTAGTCCTATACATTGACCAAAATATCCTCTCACTACTAGTCTATTCCATACATGCCATAAGATATTCCAAAAGCGTAGCAGTACCAAATAGTGGGTAGTGATAGTGTGATTGATTCTTGACGATCCCCAAGCCAAGAGCTTCCAATGAGATCTATAAAAGCAGAGGAAACAAAGTAAGCAGTTAAGCATTACAATGCTTAGTAAGTTTTAAGCAAAGTGTCAACAGATAACAACCAAATTATAACATAGTTGTTCGTATTTTATTTCACTCTTCCTTCGGGCATACTATCCCCTTTTCCGAATATGCACATCTCATCATGTACAATAGGCAGATAAACTCTCACACTAAACCGATGTCACATAATCATAGGAATAGTCCCATAGATTGCTCTCGTGTGCATCATATATAAACTTGGAGTACATACCTGTTTAACCTTTCGCATTGCGTATATTTATAAGAAATTCTTATCACGAAGTCTTACCCGGACATAATCTCCACACGTAGTCATCGGGTCTTACCCGGACATAATCTCCACTCGTAGTCATCGGGTCTTACCCAGAACATATTTCCAAGTTTCATGTACATTTAATCACATGTTACAACATTCACATTAGCCATTCGGCTTTACCACATAAACATATCACACATATATTTCACATTAATCACATCGGCCATTAGGCCTTATCACATATACATACACTTTCACATTCATCACATCGGCCATTAGGCCTTATCACATATATATACACTTTCACATTCATCACATCGGCCATTAGGCCTTATCACATATATATACACTTTCACATTCATCACATCGGCCATTAGGCCTTATCACATATATACACTTTCACATTCATCACATCGGCCATTAGGCCTTATCACATATATATACACTTTCACATTCATCACATCGGCCATTAGGCCTTATCACATATATACATCTCATACATATTTCATATTTTTCTTGTACATCAATTTCAGCAATAGCTCATAAGCAACTCAAATAGTTTCATCAAAGTTTACAACAAAATCACCCATTCCCTACAAGCAGTTTTTCCTAAGCAACAGTCACTAAATTGCTTATAACTGGAGCTACAAAACTCAAAATCAATTGCCGTTAATTTTCCCCGAATGTAGACTCATGTATCCTTCATCCATAAAATTTTCAGAATTTTAGGTGTGGCCAATAAATACCAGATTTTTCTTAAAGTTTCCCCTGTTTCACTGTTTGACTAATCTGACCACTCTTCACTACGGATCAAATTTTTCATTGTACAGAATTCATAATGGGTTCTTTTTGATTCCATTTGAAACTAGACTCATTAAGGAGTCTAAGCATATAAATCTTATCTTATAACCATTTTTGTACAAATTATAATGATTTTCCAAAAACAGAACAGGGGATTTCGGAGTCATTCCGACACTATCCCGCACAACTTTAAATATCTCTTTATAGGAAATTTCTTTGCTTCCACGGTCTCTTTTATAAGAACCTAGACCAACTAAGCTTTGATTACATATTTTATTCAGCCTATAATTCCACACCAAAAATTTATAGTGATTTTCTAAAATCACATTACTGCTGCTGTCCAAGCAATTTATTACAATTTGCTCTTAACTTTCCAAGTCCAAACACTTATGAACTTACCATTCGGGTTTAAGACATATCATGGCCACATCATATCTTATCAAATCAACTCATTATGTCCTATTATGATTGAATTTACTCAACGGTTAATCGCTTAAAACTTACCTCGGATGTGGTCAAACGATTTCGGCGGCTATTCGATCACTTCTTCCTTCCTTATCCAACTTTGATCCTCTAGGCTCTTGAGCTTAATTAAACAAACAAATTGACTTAATCATTTGAGCATCAAAAAGAGGAATACAAGGCACTTAGCCCATATTTATACATTAGACATTAAAGTCACATACATGTGAAATCATGCATCAACTCAACATATTAACTCACATCCCTTTTAGCCGATTGTCCTAACCAAGATAAAGGCATCAATATGCTTGCCTCTAACCGAATGCATGCACACCAACTCCCTCATGTGGCCGAATATGCATGTCCATGTTGAGGCCAATTATACACTTAATACCACACAAAAAAAACAGCATACATTCTACTAACTAACGCATTACATATTGTAGCTCAATACACATCTCTCATTTACTTCATAACCAAAACATCATCACAAGCAAATATACACCTTGAAATAGTATATATGTCATACCAATACATTATGTGCAAACATATATTCATGTAGGTGCAAGGGCCGAATCTCAAGTTGCTCATATCCAAATATAAACACATATCCAAAGCTCAAATCTTACCTACCATGCAACATGCATGAATCACACTTATGGATATACCATGGCCGAATGCACCACAACACCATACCGTTTCAATTTGGTCATGGTTAAACAAAGAACTTAGTGTCTCACTCAAAAATGCTAAAAGAAAATCCAAGAGTCCTCAATCCCCATCACATGTATCATTATCAAGCTTCATATTTAGCATGCAATGGCATTAACACAACATCCACCTTGGCGAATATCATTCCCATGACATAGCAAAGATTTGAACCATGGCTAGTTAGAACTCAAGCTAACTACAAAAATATACATGAATCTCATGGCAAAACATCAAACTTACCTTAATCTAGGTACAAGTATGGCCAAACCTCCTCCTAATCCTCTTCCAAACCAAGCATGAAGCAAAACCCCCCCTCCTTCTTCCTTAGGATTTTCGGCCAAGAGAAAATGAAAGGATGAACAAATTTTTTTCTTTTCTTTTCTTCAATGCACGGCAATGGGGGGTTCACTCACACACATTTTTTTTTTTCTTTCTTTATTACCCATACCTATTTGTTTATTTCTTTTCTCCCATGATGTACCAACATAACATGTCTAGGACATGTTTTGCCCATGATTCCTTGTCATGGCCGGCCACTAGAACTTGGGGGGGAAATTTGACATGCAAGTCCTCCCCTTTGACTACATGCACTATTAGGTCCTTATAGATTAGCCTATCACTTTTCAAAAGTGTCACACAAGTCCTACTAACTGAATTCACATGCAATCGGCTAAATCGAAGCTTGAAATTTTCACACATTCTTATTCACAAATAATAAGCATAGAATATAAAAATTAATTATTTTTTGTAACTCGGTTTTGTGGTCCCGGAACCACTTTCCGACTAGGGTCAAATTAGGGGTGTCACATGGTGTACTAGTTCAATTCCAAGAACTTGCATCACAGTTAGACGCCCGTAAATTCATTTGAAACTTATTAAGTTTCAACCAATATTACCTGTAAATGTTATTGTTGAATTCCTTGAATTTAAAATTTCGGACTTCCTTTTAGACTTTGACAAATATTTTTCTGATTCTTAGTGGGTAACTATAAACTAATCTCTACACTTGACCACTTTATGCACATTCCGCTCGATTAGCGGATCACAACTTTACACCTTATTGTGGATCCTATTTCACAAATGTCTTTGAAGATATAAAATAGATATATTCCTTAGAATGATATGCATACAGATACTGCCCTTGATGGATTCTTATATTGACTCTGGTGGACTATAAGAACGTCGGTTACACTATATCTCTAAGTCAATCCAAACAAACAAACTTGGTTCAATGAATACAATATTTCTAATCATCCGACAGAAACCCAGATGAATCTGATACATAATACAAAAATTCTCAGGTTTGGCAGACACTTACACTATCCATAATTACGGATACACCAAGCTCTCTATCTTGGCATAATACTGTGGCAGATTCATCAGTCGGGTACACTATCGAGAACTTTTTCAAAAAATGCCTTAAAGGCTTACCCTGATCTTGCCACAAAGAAGGACCAACAACTCACCACTTAGGTAATACAAAATTTACCATACAGGCTTTCCAGATGACTTACCTCAAAGGCTTTCCAGATATCTTTACCACTAAGGCTCCCCAAATAATTCTCCACATAGGCTTTTCAAATAATTCGGCACAAGGGCTTTACAGACAACTCGCCACAAAGGCTCTGTTTGGTTTGCCACCCAGGTATTATATAAGCTGTCATGTTTGGTGATATGGATTTGCCTAAACTTATCAACCTCTAAAGTTTTCCCATCATCGCCCTGGGACACGCAGAAACCCTAGTAGACAAATGCGACTCATCTGCCATTTCCAGAATGTGTCATAACCATGGTCTTTCCACTTATCTGCCATACTGGCCTTACCTCGTGTTACTGTCCCGGCGGACATCATCAAAGCACCACCGTGAGGTCCATTATCATATCATATATTTTTTCTGACACTCCATTCGAACCCCTTTTCTCCAACCACACTTTGTCATACATCATTCAATTAACATAACGAACATATTTACATAGACTTCACTCATACCCATAACAGAATCATACTTCCCAACACATAATTTCCCATGTATACTTACTACACATCTTCATATTCATGCAACACATCATACACTTCATTTACATACATGTAGATGCCTCACAAAATACACACACATACAAGCAGCAACTCCTCAAGAAGATAAGCACAACTACAAGGACATTAACTATATAAAGAATCATCATAAAATAACAGGTAGAAGTCGAGTCTAAAGGCTCACCAGAGATTAACCTTTACCTCAACCAGAAGCTTTAATTTTGGTTGTCTTTCCCAATCCAACAACAACAATTACTTAAAAGATCATGGAATTTTCATTGAAATCCTCAATTATAGATAGTTTACTAATGTTTCAACTATATATGACCCTCATGTAGGGCATTCCACTCACACCCTACTGTTCTTACATCTTTTAACATCTTTACTCTTCAAAAATCGTAACATATAGAGCTATAAGACTTACCAGATGGTTGAATCATTCACTGATAAAATGAAATCTTAGCTCTAGCTTAATGAAGAAAAAAAATAATATTTAGGTTATGAAGAAGTACTAGAACGTAGAAAAGAAAGAAAAACCATCTAGAATGCTTCTCCCTTCACTAAATATATACTCTCTATCAGCCTTCTGTGGATTTTGACAAGTGACAGTGCTTACTGAAATTGTCTTCTAATTTCCCCACAAAATCCTAGGGAAGGTAAAAGAAAATCTAGATGGGAAAGGTTAAATCAATTTCATTGACTCCTAACTAATCCAGTTACAAGAACCAACTTAAACAGTTTTCAAGTAAACTGAGTGCACTATACCTTGACGATGACTCACTATGGCGTGGGCTTAAAGACACTGAAGTCTTCTACAAATTTTTCATACACTTGGTAGGCTCTTCATGCTCAGCCAAAATTCTAAGGCGTACTATTCCTTAGGGGTGCTCTTTCTTCACTTGAAGATACATTAAATTTAAATCCTTATATATCGCCAACGGGTGGATACTTTAACACTAGTATGCACCACTACTCTAATTTTCCAGTAAGCCAACAGGGCAGTGGATTATGCTACCACAGTTCTCTAGAATAGATAACCTACATGCCTCACTCGCCTTTTTAGATCTATCGTTTGAGGTATGAAAACTGCCTTTTTACTTTGGACCTCACATGTCTTATACGTATAGGTCAGTCTAACTTGCTAAACCAATATGTTAGCATCCGTGCGGTTGTACCACTTGCTGTCCCATTTGCTTACTTTCTCCTTATCATTGTGGCTGAATTTCGTACAAGACTTTCCCCCTTACGAGGGTATTCACTCCCCTCATATTCCGTTTTTGCACCCTTTATGATGGTTCTTGATTGTGGATCCTATCTTATGCTCCTTTGGTAATTTCATTTCTTTCATTTCTATGTACTGGAAAGAGTGAAAAATACGTATTAAGTATAGTTGTATGCTTATCTATGAGAAGTTGATTTTTTTTTATAATGGAATTGTCATAGTAGCTAAAGATGAGGTTGAAACGTTGAGGGAAAAAAGTGAATTTGGGTTATGGATAACTAACATGGTTTGTGCTAACTTAATGTCCTAATATATGTTTCTAATTGATGTTAAATATTTTGAGTTAATGGTAGCCATAAATTCAAAGTATGCTTACTTCATGTTATGGGTGAAAGCCAAATGATTGTCCAAATATTAAGTAGTGATCTCCAAGCCTGATTAATGAACAAGGTAAGTAACTATACCTTATGTAAATTGATGTAGCTGAGATTGATTGTTAAATTTTTTTGCTTGGTTACATAATATGATATAAAGTTATGATATGAACTAATATGATATTGAAATAAGATATTTGATGAGATGATTGATATAAAGATCAAACATGAAATATTAGGTTATGATGTTAATGTTGGATCTGGTGCCCTAAGTGTAGTATTTTCGTCTACATACACTTGTAATTTTTTTTTGAATAAATTGGTTAATAAAATTATTCATGAATTACATTAATACTCTTTGTATATTTTCCTCACGTAGTTTTTGTATATAAAGAAAAATAAAAGAAAATATTAGTTCACTGGTTGTTTAATGTTTAACTAATACTGAGCAGTATTACATGCTCAGATTGTAATACGAAAAGGAAACTTATATTAATAGAAGAACCTAAACATGTCCTTAGTCTAATCGGAAATGAGCAAACCAATTGAAAGACTAATATGTCATCTATCAAGTCAAATTAGGGAGATGGCTTGTCTTAGGCATTAGTGCAGATGACTCCCAAAAGATAGAGACATAGATGTGATTGACTGGACTGACAGTACATCGGACTGGACCCAAGGAGAATATATCCTGAATCAATTTATAGATTTATTGGCATACCTTAATCCTGAGTAGATGAAAGACTATGTATGCGTGACTCGTATACTTTGATGTAAGTAAAAGTCTAAGTTCAAATAGATAAGGAAATCAAAGTTTGTGCATTAGGTATATGACTTCTATAGTATGTAGTGTCATTGAAAATAGTGGAATTCATAGCTCAAGAGATGGATAAATGATATCCTCTCATTATCATTACATGATAGATGAAAAGTAAATGTGGTCACGGGTCATTCGTCTTTGTGATGAATGATTTGATTACTATTTGATGGTAATTGACTTTTCGTGAAGGGATATGTAATGGTTACAGAGAGATAAAATAGGATCATATTGGGAGAGTGGATTTATTTCAAAGAGATCATGGATATCCTATAAGAGTAACACACTTATGACAATGTCATTGGACAAGTATTGATCAAGTTGCTTTTGTAATGGTATGTTATTAGGAATAGCTCAGCCACGATACTATAGTCGAATGACATGATGAGTAAATGAGTTTATAATTAATAGGTGAAAAACTAGAACTTAATTATAAATAATTTGAGCCCTTACCACATATGTCCTATTGGTACCTCTATTAGCTTGTTGAAATTAGAAATGAATTGCATGTTGAATCAAATGAACATAAATTGATAGAAATGGTACAGTTGGAGAAATAAAAAAACATTCGGAAATGGATGTGGTTTTCTCACTAAATGGAAATGAAATGAAATTTAATTTATGGTTTTTCGACATATTAATTAATTAATTGAAGTTCAAAAATGGAATTAAATTAATTGGTTATTGTGAATCCGTTCAATGTAGAAAGATTAAATATATTTTCTCATAGATTCTTTTACAATAAAATTGCAATAATTTTAACGGAATTAGAATCGGGTTGAGAAAATTATTTAATTGGGAAATTTTTATTTATTTAAATGAATTTATGATGTTTATTTTGGAAAATAGAAAAGCATGTATTAGGTTGAATTGAATTATAAAGTACCGGGTTAAAAGTTTAGGAAGTACTAATAATTGGACCTGATACGGAAGAGGCCCAAAAGCCCCTCATATTAATACATGGCATGACAAACTCTAGTATATTTAACTAGGGTTGTCACTCCTTTCTCTCCTAGTTAGACTAGGATTTTGTTTTTCAATTGAAATAGCTCCGGTAAGTCTAAATACACAACTTTGAGATATTGTTATTCTGCCTGAAAATAATGTGAGAATTATTTTCTAAGTATCATTTTTGTTTTCCTGAATAATAATTTTACCTATTTCTATTGAAGATAGATTTGATTTCTCACTAAAAGTAAATGAAATAATTTCTAGTTCTATGTTTGATTCGAATTCATTCGATATTGTTAGAATTAAGTGACCCAAATTCTTATTTAAATAAAATACGATGGAAAATAAAATAAAAGTAAAATCCATATAGAACTAGACTTCTTTTATTTTATTTTAGAATAAGGTTTTAAACCTTATTAAACTCCATCTATTTTATATTGATTAGGATAAGGTGTTTCAATCCTACTAGAATATGGCTTTGCAAGCCTATAAATAGACATAGTCTATTCCTCTTGTATTTGAGTAAAAATTTTTCGACATAGTGAATTTTCTTCTCCTCCTCTTGCGTGGTTTTTTCCGAAAGGGTTTCCACGTAAAATTTATGTGTTCTTTATTTTTATTTATTTTATTCTATTTTATTTTTCACAAATTGGTGTCGAGCTTAGGGTTATTCATCTCGATCACGGTAATGGCGTCTTTGAAGTATGAAATTCATTGTTGGATCGCAACACCGATTTGCGTTGTGGCAAATTAAGATGCAAGCGGTTCTTGCACGAGATGGATCTAGAGGATGCCTGCTAGGATAGATAAGATGCCTTCGACATTAACATATGAAGAGAAGAAGCGTAAGGATCGAAAGGCATTAACACAATTACATCGCATTTGTCCAACGAAATTTTGCGGATGTGATGAAAGAGAAAGCGCATTGCATTATGGAAGAGGCTAGAACAAATATGTATGTCGAAAACTCTAACAAGCAAGTTGCATATGAAGCGGCGTCTTTATGCTCATCGTTTGGAGGAAGGTGCGTCGTACACGAACACTTAATGGTGTTTAAAGAAATTCTCTCAAACTTGGAGGCCATGGAGGTTCAATATGATAAGGAAGATCTAGGGTTGATTCTACTTTGTTCGTTGCCCGTCTTATTCAACCTTTAGAGACACGATTTTATATAGCCGCGAGTCTCTCACGGTTGATGAGGTTTATGATTCTTTAACCTCGTATGATAAGATGAAGCATCTTGTGGTTAAACCCAACTCTCGGGAGAGGGTCTCATTGTTCGTGGGAGACAAGACCGGAATGTTGATGATGATCGTGGTAGAACACGAGGCGGAATCCTCGTGGTAAATCTAAGGGTAGATCGAAATCTTCAAGCAGAGGTAAAACTTGCAACTTCGCAAGAAGAAAGGGCACATTAAATCTGAGTGCTATAAGCTACAAAATAAGATTAAAAGGGAGGTGCGAATCAAAAGGAAAACAAGCCGAAAATTCGGTGAAGGCGATGTTGTAGAAGACTACGCGATGGTGAACTTCTAGTTGCTTCATCAATGATTCTAAAGTAAGCGCGAGTGGATACTTGATTCAGTGCACCTTCCACATGAGTCCCAATCGGGATTGGTTTACAACTTATGAAACGATGATCTGAAGGTGTTGTTTTGATGGGAAATAATGCTTCATGTAAAATCGCGGTGTTGGAACAATTAAAGTTAAGATGTTTGATGGAGTTGTCGAACACTTAGTGACGTGCGGCATGTTCGAATTGAAAAGAAATTTAATTTCGTTGAGTACTCTTGATTCAAAAGGGCATGAGATACACAAATTGAAAGTGGGGTTTTAAAGATTTCCAAAGGGTCCTTGTTGTGATGAAAGGGCAAAGAAAGATTGCCAAGTTATATGTTTCTGAGGTTCTCTTATTCTTGGTGATCAATTGTCGCTTCCTCTTCCTTGTCGATGATGATATTACTAAACTTTGGCATATCGCCTAGGGCATATGAGTGAGAATGGCATGGCGAATTAAGCAAAGAGGACTTCTTAATGGGCAAGGAATTTGCAAACTGAATTTCGTGAGCACCTTGTGTTTTGGGAAGCAAAGAGAGTTCGATTCACTAGAGGAATCCATAACACGAAGGAAACGTTGGAGTATATCCATTACGATCTGGGGGCCGCCCGAGTGCTTTCGAGAGGTGGAGCTAATTATATGCTAACCTTTATTGATGATTTTTCCGAAAAGTTTGGGCGTTCTTCCCAAGCGAAAAGCGATGTGTTTTCCACATTTAAGTCTTGGAAAATTATGATTGAAAAAGCAGACGGAAAAGCAGATAAAATACCTCCGCATGCAGACAATGGCTTAGAGTTACATTACGATGAGTTTAATAGATTGTGCAAGTCGAAGGATCATGAGACACTTGACGATTCGTCATACTCCACAACAAAAGCGGCGTTGCGAGCGAATGAACGAAGCGATCATGGAGAAGGTTCGATGTATGTTGTCAAATGCCAACTTACGAAGTCATTTTGGGCGACGACCTCTCTTGCATGTTTTTGATCAACCGATCTCCATCCGTTGCCATTGAGAAAAAGACTCCACAAGAGGTATGGTGCCGTAATCCGCTAATTATTACGATTTAAAGATTTTTGGGTGTCCTGCGTATGCTCATGTTGATAATGGAAAATTGGAACCGAGATCCATTAAATCGTTTTCTTGGTTATAAAGTGGTGTAAAAGGCTATAAGTTATGGTGTCTGAAAATAGAAAAGTTGTGATTAGCGAGAGATGTTGTTTTTGATGAAAGCGCTATGCTACCTAACTTATCTCTTAAAGACTCTTCCAATAAAGAAAACCAAAAGCGGTGGAGCATCGATTAATACGAATCAACTCCTCAAGCCGTACAAAAATTGAGAATAGAGTTGCTTCTTCACCGCAATACTCTATCGCCAAAAACAGGACAAGAAGAGAAATTAAACCTCCAAAGAAGTATGCCGAGGTTGATCTAGTTGCTTATGCTTTAAATGTGGTGAAGATATAGATGCGAATCAAGAGCCATTTAATTATTCGAGGCGATTAGTTGTGAAGACTCGAGAAAAGTGGATGTTTGCTATGCAAGAGGAGATGGAATCACTCCACAAAAAGCGAACATGGGATCTTGTAAAACTTCCTAAAGGTAAAAAGGCATTCGTTGTAAATGGGTGTTTAAAAAAAGAAGGACTCAGGAGTTGAAGAACCGGATATAAAGCAAGGCTTGTTGCAAAGGGTTCTGATCAAATTCCGAGTGGACTTCACAGATGTGTTCTCTCCGGTTGTTAAGCATAGTTCGATTCGAGCTTTGCTTGGTATTGTGGCCATGCATGATTTGGAGCTTGAGCGGTTAGATGTAAAAGCGCATTTTGCATGGAGAACTTGAGGAAGATATTTACATGCAACAACCGAGAGGGTTTTATAGTCTCGAAAAAGAGGACTATGTTTGCTTCTTTGAAAAAGTCCCTTTACGGTTTGAAACAGATCACCAAGACAATTGGTACAAGAGGTTTGATTCCTTTATGACTTCTCATGATTTCAAAAGAAGTAGTTTTGACAATTGTGTCTACTTTAAGAAAAAGCAGTGATGGTTCTTTTGTGTATCTACTTCTTTATGTTGATGACATGTTGATAGCGACAAAAGATAAAAGAGAGATAAGAAAGGTTAAAGCCCAACTAAGTGAAGAATTTGAGATGAAAGATTTAGGACCAGCAAAGAAGATACTTGGTATGGAGATTCTCGAGATAGAAAAGCAAGTAAATTGTACCTAAGTCGGAAGGGTACATTGAGAAAGTTCTTTTGAGTTCAATATCAGAGTGCTAAGCTGTTAGTACTCCTTTAGCGACCCATTTCGGACTTTCATCGGCCTTATCTCCTCAATCAGATAATGAGATTGAGTACATGTCACATGTTCCATACTCTAGTGCGATAGGATCTCTCATGTATGCTATGGTTTGTTCACGTCCAGATTTATTATATGCAGTCAGTGCAGTTAGCAGATACATGGCGAATCCTGGTAAAGAACACTGGAAAGCAGTTTAGTGGATTTTAAGATACTTACGAGGCACTACTAATGTTTGCTTACAGTTTGGAAGAACTAAAGATGGAGTTATAGGGTATGTTGATGCTGATTTTTTTGGAGACCTTGATAGAAGAAGATCTCTCACGAGTTACGTCTTTACAATCGGAGGTTGTGCAATTAGTTGGAAAGCCACTTTGCAAACTACGATCGCTTTGTCTACCAACGAAATTTGAGTACATGGCGATTCTTGAGGCTTGTAAAGAAGCTATTTGGTTGAAGGGACTATTTAGTGAACTCAATGAAGACCTTCAAATCAAGACACGATGATTTTGTGACGGTCAGTGCCATCTTTCTTACAAAAGATCAAATGTTTCATGAGAGAACAAAACACATTGATATTCGGTATCATTTTGTTCGTGATATTATTGCTCGTGGTGATATTGTTGTGAGCAAAATTAGCACTCATGAAAATCCTGCAGATATGATGACTAAGTCACTTCCTATAACCAAGTTTGAGCATTGCTTAGACTTGGTTGGTGTTCATTGTTGAAGTTAAACCCTTAAGGGGTTTTTGGAAGAGGTGAAGAACTTGTTTATTGAAAGTTCGCGATGAAGAACTTGTTCATTGAGAATTTGTGTCAAGGTGGAGATTGTTAGAATTAAGTGACCCAAATTCTTATTTAAATAAAATACGATGGAAAATAAAATAAAAGTAAAATCCATATAGAACTAGACTTCTTTTATTTTATTTTAGAATAAGGTTTTAAACCTTATTAAACTCCATCTATTTTATATTGATTAGGATAAGGTGTTTCAATCCTACTAGAATATGGCTTTGCAAGCCTATAAATAGACATAGTCTATTCCTCTTGTATTTGAGTAAAATTTTTCGACATAGTGAATTTTCTTCTCCTCTGCGTGGTTTTTTTCGAAAGGGTTTCCACGTAAAATTTATGTGTTCTTTATTTTTATTTATTTTATTCTATTTTATTTTTCACAGATATCATACTCAAGGTAGTTCGTGGTACTAGAATAGCGAAGAAGGTCGTTCGGTTGAAAACTAAGAACAACCGTATAGCTGAAAACACAGGTGCGATTTCGAGTAAAGTTTATTTCTATAAATATCACAAACTGTGTTGGTTTTCAAAATTTTAATTTTTCTGTTGTGCAAGAGAATTACTTTCAAACTGATTTTTTTTTCCAATAGTTAGTGATTGGTTTGAGCCAAACATTAATGCTTGACTTCATGAAAGATGAAATAAACTATTGATCTTAATGATTTGAACTAATGTGTATAAATGTATTATGGTTTTGGCATGATGGGAATATGACAATATAATGAAAAAAAAGGAACAAACGGTATGTGAATTCATGTATATATATTGATGTGAATTGAAAATAAATTGATAATACATAATCACCCTATTAACAATAGTGGATAAAGTTCATGTATAGTTGGCATGCCATAGGATTCGTGTTTGCTTGGTGAGAGCATCTACGGTGCAAGTCCTTTTGGCACTTTGGTGCAATTCATTCTGACACTTCAGTGCAATGTATACTGTGGAGTGTTATGGGGGATTGAGGCCTTAAGGCCCAACCAACACATACATGGACATTGTGGAGTGTTAGGGGATTAACCTGCGTAGATGCCCTTTATCATGTGTTAAGTTAATAAGGGTTAATAATGAATACAAAATGAAAATGAATGATTTTCATGAAATGAGATCATTATGTCGTAAAGATATATGTTATAACATGTTATGAGATTGAAAGATGATTATGGCATATGAATGCCACTTGACAAAATATTATGCTTCATTATGACATGAGTTAATATTAAGAATTGATCAAATAGATACCTCTGAAAGAGTTGAATTGAAATGATATGATATATTGAAAAGTAGATAGTTAAGGAAATAAAATGCATTAAAATAGTTTGGTTTAGAATAATGAGTTGGTATATATCGTGTCGAATTAAATTGATGCTTAATTTATGATGCTATTGATATGTTTTATTGTTTTATGCTTATATGTTATATTTTATATCATGTTAGTGCCACTAAGTATACAACACTCAACATAAGGATTTGTTTGTTTCATGTGTGGGCCTAAAATAAGTTTTTGATGGATTAAAGGGCTCATAAATCATTCAAGACTTAATGTGTAACGCCCCGTACCCGAGACTGTCGCCGGAGTCGAACACGAGGTGTTAACAGACTTAATTCATTACTTAAACAGCTCAAACAATTTATTTTTAAAATTTCCAGTCAAGCTAGCAATCTGAGTCACAGTCGCTTAAAAATTCATATCTCGAGTTACGAAACTCGAAATCCAATTCTGTAAATTTTTTCTGAAACTAGACTCATATATATATTTACTAATTTTTTTCTAGAATTTTTGGTCAAGCCAATTAGTACAGTTTATTAGTTAAAATCTCCCCTGTTTCAGGGTTCGACTACTCTGACCTCTGTGTATTACGAATCAGATATATCTCTGTACAGAGCTTCAATGACTATGTCGTTTGTCTCTAATAAAACTAGACTCAATAAGGAATTTTTACATATAAATAATGACTTCTAATTATCTTTGTAAAATTTATGGTGAATTTCCAAAGTCAGAACAGGGGATCCAGAAATCGCTCTGGCCCTGTTTCACAAAAATTTAAACATCTCATAAAATATAGCTCATATACCTGTTTTGCTTCTTCCATATGAAAATAGACTCATCAAGCTTCAATTCCATAATTTATTCATTATTTAATTCCATTTCTACTATTTTTAGTGATTTTTCAAATTCACGTCACTACTGCTGTCTGAATCTATTTTATGGTAAATTTTACCTATTTCATGGTTTCCATGGATTAGCTAGCAATTTGACATACATAACACCAAATATGATCATGATTAGCCATTCCAATGGCTAATCATTACCAAGCATTTCCATACCACTCAATAACCATATCATAAGACCATATATACAAAATGATTATAATGCTATACATGCCATACTCAAAATATACAAGTCGTTATGCCAAGATGGTATACGGATAGTGTGAGCGAGCCTCCGACCGTTCCCGATTTCGAGCTGGCTTGTCAAAACTACAAGGAATGAAAAGGAGGAGTAAGCATAAATGCTTAGTAAGTTCACATGCAAATAGCAAGTAACACAACTATATAAGCAAACATAAAACATCATTTGCATAATCATCACCGAGATATTCATATCACATTTTCATTTATCATCTTACCATATTGTTGTTATATCGAGTTTTCAACCCGAGGGTTAAGTACATACCTGTTCAAAGTACCCATTTCACAATACTTACCAATACATCCCTTTCATCTTGAGTATCCTCCATTTCAGAGAACTTTACCGTTGAACACATCGAATATAATTGGATACATGGAAAGTTTGCACATAAGTGCCACATATGTAGCCAAGCTACCATGTAACCCGCCCATAAGTGAACTCGGACTCAACTCAACGAGCTCAGACGTTCGCATCCATAAGTGAACTCGGACTCAACTCAACGAGCTCGGATGCCTAGTTTCATCTCTCGAACTCGGACTCAACTCAACGAGTTCAAACATTTGCATCCATAAGTGAACTCGGACTCAACTCAACGAGTTCGGATGCCCAAACATCCTAGTGACATGTCACTTGTATCCTAATCTATTCCTAAGGTTCAAACGGGCGTTTTCCTCGATCACACATCTTTGCCATCTTCCACGGAATATCGAAATTGATACTTGGTGATAGTTCATACTCATCAAGTAATTCACATAATTACATATTATTCAACAATAACCACAAAGCATAATATTTCATGATAATAATCAGCATCATATCATATAAACAACATTAAATTGCTTAAAATGACAATTATGTTACTACATTTACACATGAACTTACCTCGTATGCGAAAATGGCTACTTTTACCATTTCGTCCACAACTTGGTATTTTCCCCATTTTAGCCAATTTCAGTTTTCCTTGCTCTATCATTTAAAATATAGTCTAATTAGGACTCACATTATTCAAATTGACCCAAAATCATATTTTGGAAAAATTACAATTTTGCCCTAAACTTTTGCATATTTACACTTTTGCCCCAAAGCTTGTAAATTAAACTTCAGCCTATTTTCTTATGTTTTATGACATGCTGATCATTTTTCCTTCTATGGCAACATCAAATTCTCACTCTAACATGTACTTATGACTATTAGGTATTTTTCCGATTAAGCCCTTTTGCTCGTTTTCACTTAAAACCGAGTAGCACAAGTTGTCTAACATAATTTAAAACCTCATATTCTATCATAAAACACCAAAATACACAAATTTCACCTATGGGTATTTTTCCAAATATGAACCCTAGGTTGAATTATTGCTAGTATAAGCTTAATCGAGCTAGGGACTCCAAAACGTAAAATCATTAAAAGCGAGGCTAGAACGGACTTACAATTGAGCTTGGAAGCTTGAAAACCCTAGCCATGGTTTCTCCTTGCTATATTCGGCCATGGGGTTGAAGATGAGCAAAATTGGCTTTTAATTTTGTATTTTAATTCATTTTACCCTAAATGACCAAAATGCCCTTACTACTAAACTTTCCAAAAATTCCATCCATGTCCAATTTTGTCCATAGACTTAGAAATTGGTAAAATTGCTATTTAAGACCTCCTAATTAATATTTCAAAACAATTTCATACTAGAAACTTCTAGAATGCAAGTTTTACAAATTATTCGATTTAGTCCCTAATTTCAATTTAAGCACTTTATGCATAAAATTTCTTCACGAAATTTTCACACAATCATGCAATCATATCATAGACCTTAAAATAATCATAAAATAATTATTTCTATCTCGGATTTTGTGGTCACGAAACCGCTATTCTGACTAGGCCCAAAATCAGGATATTACATAATGCTTCAGCTCATACCAAGTTTGTGTTCTTTTTTTCTTAAATGGTTAAAGACATTTACCTAGGTTGAGTCACTTGGTTAAATGTCATTTTTGAGCTTTTTAATATGTTTCGACACATGTTGAACTTATAAGTGTCCTAATTTGTGTTTGATGTTTAGTTTTGATAGCTAAATGTATGTTTTAGCTTACTTGATATTCCACCTATCTATATAATAATAGGATGCATTGGATGCCATGTTTTTAAGTTGATTTAAGGTGTTTTGTTAAGTTAAATATGTGAGTATTAGTATGAGATGATGTTATGACAGCTGATGTAACATTTGGATATGAATTATATGCTTGAAATGATGTATTTTTTACAATTTGACATGCAGGTCTCAGGGCACTACTACCATGTCTCAAGAAATTATGAACGAAAATGACTAATTCGTACATTTCTAGGTTTAGGTCTTGAGACATGTTGACCATGTTTTAAGACATATATTTTCATATCTCGAGAGAAGTGATCCTTTGTCTCGAGACAGGTAAACATCAAACTTAAAATAGTTTTGTTCTATTCAAGGTCTTGAGAGAAGAATCTTTGTCTAGAGATATTTAAAAACAAAACTAACAACATGTTAGGTTGATTGTAATGGTAATACATTACAGCACAATTCAGTGGGCCCATCACCAAACCATTGTTTGGTTGGCTGTAATAATTATTACAACCATATTCGTTAAGGATTATTCAGCGTGAAAATGCATCAAACTGTTCTGTGCTCTCCCCACTAAATGGTGATTCAAGGAATGTGTGGAATAGAAAATTAGAGAAAGGTTTCAATTTTACCCTCACCATTCTCCTTTCTTTCTCACAATGTGAAATCCCCAACTCATATCTTCTCTTTCTCACACCTGAAATCCCCAATCCCCAACTGATATTTTTTTTTCATTCTTCTTCCCTCCACAACTGTAAACTTCATTTCTTCTTCACTTAATTTAAAATTTTCTTTTTAATCTCATTTCCCCTAACCTAATAGCTTAATCTATTGAAAAAAAAAGAAGTGAAGCATTTTTGGAGTCTTCTCATAGGATCCAAGATCTGGTAAGTTTTAATTCTAACTATCTATTTTTCAATGTTTCTTTACATGTTTTTCAATTAATATCTATTTTTCAATGTTTCTTTTTCAATTGTAAAACTTACCCTTGTTCAAGTAATTTGGCTTTCCAAAAAGAGCATTAGGATTCCATTCTATTTGTATTAGATTGAAAAAACTTACCCTTCTTTGATATTTGGGCTTTTCGTCTTACTGTTTTCTCCAACACTTCCAGTAAAACTTTCTTTCTCTATTTTCTTCATTTTCTTAAATATTTCCTTTTTGATGTTTGGTTTTCTGTGAATTTGATGATACATTTTTAGAAAAGATCACTAACTCCGACAATAATTAATCATTTTAATTTTTAAACAAAAGGAAGAAACTTTATTTTCATAAGCCATAGAGAGACAATGTGCTGTTCTTGTGTGCGTGCCTAGTGTTTGTTTATCTGTTTAAGGTAGATAAAGGTAGCTTTAAATACCCAGATTAAAAATTTTGAGAAAAAAAGTGTAATTTTGGGATCCCAATGCTTAGAGATTTTAATGATTCTTATAGGGAAAAATGGGAAAAAAATTAGTTAATGCGCCAATTTGGTATTTAGTTGAAATTAATGGAATATGTTTGCTTCTTTGAATCTATTATCTAAGACTTTCTAGTTCTTTCTTCTAGAGGTATATTAGATTTTTTGGTTTTTTTATTTGATTTATCATTTTATTTGCACTGAATTTTAGATTCTTACTTGATAGTCCAATGCTGATTATGGATCTTACTTGAAATTTGTCTTGGTTGATAAGAAGGAATGAGGGTTGAGGAGAGTGTAAGATTCATATTTGTACCTTATTCAAAGTAGCAAAACCAATAATGATATGGATTTGAAATGTATTAGTTTATGAAAATGTGGACAAATCTAGAATTATAAAGGAATGGTGGATGAATTTGGTAAGAGTGCAATGGATTTCAATGGTGCCATTGTCCAAGAAAGATTTTGGATGTATGAAATGGAGTAAACAAACATAAAAGAGATTTGGGGTATCTGAGAGTTTATTTGTAGCTTCAAGTATGGTTATTCTAAGTGCATGTACTATGTTGGTAGTAAAGGGGTCACTAGTGGTTTCAAAAAAGGAAATTTAATGATGAGGGTGCAAAGTTTGATTCAAGTTTGAACACATGGTGGAACTATTAAATCATAGATCTTCAAAAGGAATTGGTTTGGTTTGCTCATAGATAGTCCAAAAGTAGAGGTGATAATTAATTTGGCATGAAGTGCAAATTTGTTGTTTTTAGTTACTTTTCAAGTTTTCATAACATGCTAGTTTTTTGTTTCTTTCTTTCACAAGGCTTTTAGTTTGCTGCAAGGATTAAGTCATTATGTATGTGTTTTGTAATCGTAAGTATGTTTATCTCGTCTAAGACTAGACAAGTCTTTTGTGATCTTTAGATGTTTGTTGGATCTAAGACTAAATTGATTAAACAATTAACATTATCTTCCTGTGCATCTTTCTATTACCACAGATTTATGTTTAATGTTTAAAGCTTACACCATGTTTAATGTTTCCTATACTATCAACTATTGTCAAATCTTAGCTCAAATTAGTTCTCTGATCTCTTTTTCTTTCTTAGCTCAAACCATTTTCCCTTATCTCCATTTCACTTAAAAAAGTTCATGTACTATTGATTTCCTGATCTGCCTCTTTTATTAGCATTATGGATAAATTTATCATTTTATCTTAATTTCTAGAAATAGTTGTCTCATGTTCAAATATATATCATATATTCTTGTCCTACTCTATATGGTAATATATTTATATTCTTCATATATATAATTAGTTTCTTTTTTAATTGATTTGCAGAGTCGTGGTGGTAGAAATAGGCAGTAAAAAATTGGTTTTGAAAACAATTCCATCAATAGTGCAAGTGAGCCTTAATTTGAGCCAAGAAACAACTCAATATTTCTTACATATTTTGGAAATCTGCACCATTATCACCCCTCCAATGAATTGGTACCAATCTTGACATCGATCATGGAGTGTGATCAACAAATTCATGTTTCTGCCATTTGTGGGGTATAAGTTTGAAATTGTATTGTAATAAAAATGTAATCTATGGAGTAAAGTGGTTCAAGAATTGACCCTTGTCAAATTTGAATATAAAAATTAATGGAATATTGTGTAATTTTATCCTTTTACACTTTTGTTTTTCTTTGTGACCTTTTCCAACATTCTCCTTGCATTTGATTCAATGGAAAAGTGAACAATGACAAGAAATAGAATGACCCAAATTTGAAAAACAAATAGTCATGTACCTAAAATAATAATAATATTAAGAATGCTAATAAATTATATAATATTTTATTAAATTGTATTAATAATTGTGTTAAAATATGATTAAATTATTTATTATGATTTTTATTAATTAATATAATTATATTAAGAATATTATTAAATTATATATTATTTTATTAAATTATATTTAATAATAATTATGTTAAAATATGATGAAATTATTTACTTTTTTATTAAATTATATTTAATAATAATATTATTAAAATTTAATAACAATAACAATAATAATCTACCTAAAAAAATTCTACTAAGGGTATTCGGTCATTTAAATCTTTTTCCTTATGTATATACAACATCTATTCCATCCAACCAAACACAAATACTATTACGACTCTATTCAATTCTATTGAACCAAACAATTTAATTACTGATTACATCTCTATTCCATTACAACTGTATTCCATTACATTTCTATTTCATTACAGTCTTTTTGCATTCACCCCAACCAAACGAGGTGTAAGAGTCTAAAACAGGGGAGCTATGTCTCGAGACATATTAACATCAAAGCAAATTAAGAATACATGGGCAGCAAGTCTCAAGACATGGTTTCATTGTTCCGAGACACATTGTTCAATTTTTGATAGATTGAGTTTGGATTTGAGTTTCAACTCTCTTTTTCCAAACTAGACATGTTAAATGAAGTTGATAGACGTCTATAATGTGTAATTATGATTATGAATGAGGGTTATTATGAAATACATGATAGTTACATGTTAAAATTTTTGAAATTGCATCGAGTTAGTCTGAGTTGCTCTGGTGACATAATGTGACATCTCATATTCAAATCTAATGACTGGATCAGGTGTGGGGTGTCATAGTGTAACTTGTAGGATCCTACAATGTTGGCAATAACATTAAAACAATTCCTATGTTGTGAACAATGAGTGCAATCTGGCAATGCATCATTGCTACCTAAATTACAGAAAGTTGTGGTTTATCGTAACCTTTTTGTGATAATATCATTGTATGGTATATCCTTTTATTCTTGATAACTAGAATGAACACAAGTCATGGAACAATCACACTTTTATATTCAAACCTTTTATTTCTTGAATTTCGAGTAGCCTAAGATAAACAAATGAGTATGATATTTCATATTAACTCATTTGAGCACGACCATGCATTTCTAGTCCTATATGATCTAGGGCTCGAGATATCACTCCCATTATCTGGAAGGAGAAAATCCTATCTTGATCAATCATATCCCATTACATAGATTGTGGCATACCCAACATCAATCTTTATAGTACAACCATGTATGGAAGACGTTCGACTGTATAAAAGAATATGTGTAATATCCTAAATTAGGGCTTAATCAGAATAGTGGTTTCGTGACCACAAATCTGAGATAGAAATAATTATTTTACAATGATTTTGATGTTTATGATATGATTGCATGATTGTGTGAAAATTTCGTGATGAAATTCTATGCCTAAAGTGCTTAAATTGAAAGTAGGGACTAAATCGAATAAGTTGCAAAACTTGCATTCTAGAAGTTTTTAGTATGAAATTGTTTTGGAATATTAATGAGGAGGTCTTAAATAGCAATTTTACCAATTTTAAGTTCATGGACAAAATTAGGACATGGAAGGAATTTTTGGAAAGTTTAGTAGTAAGGGTATTTTGGTCATTTAGTTATTAAAATGAATTAAAAACAAAATTAAAAGCCAATTTTTGTCCATCTTCTTCATTAGGCCGAAATTTCAAGGGTTATACATAGCTAGGGTTTGTTTCAAGCTTCCAAGCTCCATAGTAAGTGATTCCAAGCCCCGTTTTTAATGATTTTTACGTTTTTGGAGTCCCGGTAGCTCGATTTAGCTTATGCTAGCAATAATTTAACCTAGGGTTTATATTTGGAAAAATACCCATAGGTGAAATTTGTGTATTTTGGTGTTTTATGATAGAATGTGAGGTTTAAATTATGTTAGACAACTTGTGCTACTCGGTTTTAAGTGAAAACGAGCAAAAGGGCTTAATCGGTAAAAATACCTAATAGTCATAAGTACATGTTAGAGTGAGAATTTGATGTTGCCATAGAAGGGAAAAATGATCAGCATGTCATAAAACATAAGAAAATAGGCTGAATTTTAATTTACGAGCTTTGGGGCAAAAGTGTAAATATGCAAAAGTTTAGGGCAAAATTGTAATTTTTCCAAAATATGATTTTGGGTCAATTTGAATAATGTGAGTCCTAATTAGACTATATTTTAAATGATAGAGCAAGGAAAACTGAAATTCGGGCTAAAATGGGGAAAATACCAAGTTGTGGACGAAATGGTCAAAGTAGCCATTTTCGCATACGAGGTAAGTTCATATGTAAATGTTGGTAACATAGTTATTATTTTAAATGTTTTAATGTTTTTTAAATGATATGATAATTATTATGAAATATTATACTTGTGATAATTGTTTGATAATATGTAATTATGTGAATTACTTGATGAGTATGAACTATCATCGAAGTATCGATTTCGATATTCCGTGGAAGATGGCAAAGATGTGAGATCGAGGAAAAAGCCCGTTTGAACCTTAGGAATAGATTAGGATACAAGTGACATGTCACTAGGATGGTTGAGCATCCGAACTCGTTGAGTTGAGTCCGAGTTCACTTTTGGATGCGAATGTCTGAACTCGTTGAGTTGAGTCCGAGTTCGTGAGATGTAACTAGGCATCCGAACTCGTTGAGTTGAGTCCGAGTTCACTTATGGATGCGAACGCCCGAGCTCGTTGAGTTGAGTCCGAGTTCACTTATGGGCGGGTTACATGGTAGCTTGGCTACATATGTGGCACTTATGTGCAAACTTTCCATGTATCTGAATTATATTCCGATGTGTTCAACGGGTAAAGTTCTACTCAAATGGAGGAATACTCAAGATGAAAGCGACGTATTGGTAAGTGTTGTGAAATGGATACTTTGAACAGGTATGTACTTAACCCTCGGGTTGAAAACTCGATATAACAACAATATGGTAAGATGATAAATGAAAAGGTGATATGAATGTCTTGGTGATGATTATGCAAATGATGTTTTATGTTTGCTTATATGGTTATGTTACTTGCTATTTGCATGTGAGCTTACTAAGCATTTATGCTTACTCCCTCCTTCTTACTCATTGTAGTTTTGGACAAGCCAGCTCAGGAGTCGGGATAAGTCGAAGGCTCAGTCACACTATCCAGAAGATTTTTGGTAAATGGCTTGTAAATTTAAGTATGGCATGTATAGCAATATACCCATTTTGTGTAAATGATCTTATGGTATGGTTGTGAAATGGTTGAGGAAATGCTTGATAATGATAAATTATGAAAATGGTTAGTTTAGATTATGTTTGATGTTAAGGAAAACTATTAAGATACTTAGTGCATAAAAACTCATAAAAGGATGAAATTTACCATAAAAGAATCTTGCAGCAACACTAACGCGAGTTTGAAAATTTACTAAAATCATAGAAATTGAATTTGGTGGTGAAATACATATCAAATTGAAGCTTATTATGTCTAGTTTCACATGAAACAAATGAAACAAGTAAAGGAAGTATATGTTAGAAGATATTTTAATTTTAGTGAAACAGAGTCATAGCAGTTTCTGAATCCCTGTTCCTACTTTAGAAATTCACCATAAATTTTAAAGATATAATTAGGTGGTGTATTTTATATCCTCAGAATCCTTATTGAGTCTAGTTTTAGTATAAACAAACCTCATAGTCATATGAATTTTGTACAGAGAGAAATGTGGTTCGTAGTAAACAGAGGTCAGACCAGTCGAGTCTTGAAACAGGGTAACTTTAACTAATAAAGCTGTACTAATTGGCCCAACCAAAAATTCTAGAAAAAATTAGTAGATAGTTTTATGAGTCTAGATTCAGAATCTTAATTTCGAGTTTTGTAACTCGAGATATGATTTTCTTGTGGTGTGGACGCAAGTAGCTTAAAAGTGTGAATGTAGAAACAAATAATTCAAAGTTCTAAAAATGTTAAACTAAGCTTAGTAACACCTCATACTCGACTCCGGCGACGGTCTCGGGTGTGGGGGCGTTACAATATGACTCATAATGTTGAAACCATAGTGATCTAAACTCTGAAGATCATATCTATAATTATCACTATGAGAATTGTTGTGACCACTACATAATAATCCAAGAAGCATTCTCATGGTGAGTCGATCTAATATATCGTTCTCAAACATATACTTATGTGTTGACTTGATGTTGCATATCCATAACACCACTTGTCATCAATAAAGCACATATTAGTCTCAATGCATTATTGTTGTCCAAGCCCACAATAATACTTGACTAAGTACATTTAAGAATAAATAATATTATTCTTAGGAGTTTATTTAACACGAAAATGAAAACTGAAAATAATCATGACTATGCCTTTATTAATAAACTAAGTAAACAAGTATGTTTTTATAATCACCATATAATTGGTCTTTGAGCATACTCCTATATTTTTTTGAGAGGAAATCAACACATGTAGAATGGGGCTTTAATGCTCATTGGAAATTTAAGAACAAAAAATCTAATGTGAAATTGCATGTGTTTGGAGAAGAAGCACATAAGGTAACTTATTTTTTAGACCATTCCCACTCTTGTAAAGTCGATCCCTTGAAGATTTGTAAGTATTAATTAGGTTAGATAAAGGGGTACTTATCATTTACTTGATTATTACCCTAAGGTTGTCACCCAAGGTTTTCCAATGAAGTGGGTATGATACTCTATTTCATGTTACTTGTAGTTACAAATTTTGCCCTTCTTGTATGCATGTTGTTTTTTCCATGTAACTAAACATTTAAGGCAATATTTGTGTAATACTAAAGTTGGGGACTTTCACAACTCCAATTACTTTGGTAGGAGTATTTGAAGATGTTGAAGAATCTGAAGGTTTGGATGTTGCATGTTGAATTTTACAATGCCTTAGTGAATGATGTCGAAAAAGAAATTTTTGCTATAAGGCGAGCTGAATAAAGGAGTTGTCACAAGGTTTTAGCCCAAGGTAAAAAAAAAGGGGGGCATTATTTTTAATGAAGGATTGTATCCAGTCTATCTGAGACATACTTAGACCTTGATGCCTAAGGTATTCACTTAAAAAAACTACATTGAATATAAGTTAATCTTGCTTGCAATCATTTTGTTTCCTTGGAGTGAAGGTATAGAGAGTTTTGTTGCACCAATTATCTATAACATTTCTATGAAAAAAAGGGAAAAAGACCCTTAGGATAATCTTTTGGAAAGATGTCTGACAAAAAATTTCCCCACCTGCCAAGTGTTGAACCTGTCCATGTGTCTAAAGATTCTCCTCATCTCCATTAAAGTTTGTTATTCCTAATATTGCTACCTCCACTCTTGTCGAATGGACATTAAAGTATTGTTCTGTAAATGAGCTTGAGAAGGACATAAATTATATTCTCTAAGTATCAAAGATGACTACTCATTATTGATGCAAACTTACTTTTGGTCTACCTTTTGCTAGTCATATGCTTCTACCCATATGTTTGTAACGCATCGATAACTGACTCGATCGTCAGGTCCAAGATTCAAGGTGTCACATTTATTTCCGGAGCAACTACGATAAACTACATTCAATTTATACTATTAAATGATCAATGTCAATCCAATCATGCGTACAATACAATATACAACCATTTCTAGGTATCATACGAGCTTACAAAAGCTCTAAAACTAACCCAAGGTCAAAATAGGACTAACTTGTAAATATTCTAAAACATCAAGTTGATGTCGGGGGGTTTCTCATTGTGACACCACATATTGAGGAGGCCTCATCTCAACATTCAATACTCCATGTCACCCCGTGGCATGGCAACCTGGTCTCGTCATGGCGACAAACATTCGACGTTGCGACGTGACATACTATTTTTGCAAATTTTCTAAGTGAAACATTCACCTACAGTTTTCAATCGACTTACATACATATTCATACCATACTTTCAGCCGGATTATATAATTCACATGAATCATAATACCCTAATCAACTATACACCAATGCCAAATTACATATAAGTTCATTAATTAGTCTAATTCATTCAAGATTTCACACATACATACTTATCCACAAGTACCATAGGCAATTACATATTTTATACATTTTTAAACCATATAACAAACTCATATACATTTTGCATCCATATGACTAAATCCATTTACCAAATTTCTAATTCAATGTTCTAAAAAACATAGTATTATACAAAAACTGAGTCAATCTAGGTACATGTTGTATAACCAACAAAATAAACTATACAAACATTGTTGAGTTAGGGATCTTTGTTTGAATGCTGAATTCAATGCATGGGACCTCGATATGAATCTAACCCATGCACAAAAAACAAATCGTACGCTGAGCGATAAAGTTGAGTAGTATTTCCATGGTTTAAGTGAAAGCATTACAAGTTTATATCAAGTGTATACATCCAATTCAATTACCATTAACAACCAATTCATACATAATTCATGCTAATCCTTAATCGCATAACAACATATATATGCCACAAAGTGCACCTATTATACCAAATTTTTAACATCGTCACCTAAATCAGTTTATTGTATTAACCCCCACTCAAGGCGAAGCCTCTAAAACTACCTCTTCCTATGTGCGTGACTAACATTAAATCCTCAATTCTACAGGATCTAGCTTGGTTCCTCCTTGAGTTTCTTATTTTGTGGATCTTGCAACTATAGGTCAAAAACTTTGTAAGTTCGAATGAACTCAATAAGCCTCTAATTTACAAATAATTAATCCTTATCTTACAAGGGTTTAAATAGATAGAACTAGATATAAATAACTCATTGATTGTTCTGAATAACTTCTTTTAAACCTGTCGTAGTGGACTTAATCTTATTTCCAATCCTATCCATTGATAGATAGATCATTGAGAAATTACCTTTTGATCATTCCATTGGCCTTCGATCAACCTTGACAGTTCCTCTGATATGAAAATTCACACGTTTGGTGTGAAAATAATTTCTAGTTTCCAAGGTTTAAGTTAAAGTATTACAAGTTTACAAAAAAAAAATCATACACTAAGCCATAAAGCTTAGCGATCCTTTATTTACTCTCTTTTTAACTTACTTATACACCAAACACTACTGGTGTGAAAATTCACACGTTTGATTCCTATCGGGTTACCATCTTTATGCTTCTCCGGCTTCTATGTTACTGTTTTAACAAACTATTTCCCTTTCTACTTTCTTTTTCCTTGTTCAATTGATTTCCTGATAGTTCATTGGCTCACTACCGTTTTCCATTACTTACCTTTTCTTCTAACCCTTATTCCTTAGTTGTGGGATTTCCCACAATTACTATCTTGATTTTCCACCCGTGTTTATTGTCCCAACAGACTTTTTATGCTACCATAGCTGAGCCATGGTCTTCCACGATATACCCTTATGTTTAATGTCTCGGTGGACTCCATAGGTTGCCATAGTCTAACTATGGTCATACACTATAGAATCCCCATTTTAGTGTCTCGGTGGATTTTGTATGATGTCGTATCATTTTTCAGATATGGTCTTACACAATATAACACCGTGTTTATTGTCTTGACGATCTGTCAAAGAATGTCATTGTAACACCCCAAACCCGGTCCAGACGTTATGGCCGGATCCGACATGCCACATCGAAGCGTTCAAAACATTTTATATTGTTGATCCAGAAAAACCTACTTAGTGTTTTAAAAGATAATTTCATTATAGGTTAAAGTGAATGGAAGCTGTGCACCAGGTAGGAAACCGAAAAAGAGGAGGTGAGTCTATCGGACTACTTAAGTACCAAGCTCCCTTCGGATCCAATCCTAGACATGCACACCATCATTGCCACACCTTAACGTCATGTATATTTCTAGGAAACCGATTTGATTAAGTCATTTTTAGGAAAAATGATTAATTTTGGAAAATACTTTCATTGCGGAAGCTTTGCTTGTTGTCGTGTTATTTTGAAATCAATTGTTTTTTTTTTGAAAGCGCCTAAAGCTATCCAATTTCAACAGTTAAAATAAGTAATACCTATCTTAGTAATACATATTAAAACCATCAAAAATAATTAAGCGGCCTTATTACATTTAAAACCCAAAACTTCAAGCGTAAATAAAAGGATGTCCAGTTCACGAAGAAAATCAAACTTTCGAGCGGGTGGCCACTCGAATTCCCTCACGACTCCAAGCCCACTATGGTTGGGGATTACTGTGTGGATGAAAATAAAAAGGGTGAGTTTGGGGAAACTCAGTGTGTAAGGAAAACCCATTCAAAGCCCAAGTCAGCTCAAGCCTATTGGACCTAAGCCCATTCGGGTAACAGTGGTACTAGACCAGAGCCCTTTTCAGATTACAATAAACTGGGCTTTAGCCCCTTATTCAGATAACAGTATGGCCCATAGGCCCATTTCAAAATACATGCAACATCAATAACATATGCAAGCCCATTTGGGGAGACTACTCAACCCACCAACCACTACACTCCATGTAACGCCCCGCACCCGAGACCGTCGCTGGAGTCAAACACGAGGTGTTAACAGACTTAATTCATTACTTAAATAGCTCAAACAATTTATTTTTAAAATTTCCAGTTAAACTAGCAATCTGCGTCACAGTCGGTTAAAAATTCATATCTCGAGTTACGAAACTCAAAATCTAATTCCGTCAATTTTACCTGAAAATAGACTCATTTATATATTTACTAATTTTTTTATAGAATTTTTGGTCAAGCCAATTAGTACATTTTATTAGTTAAAGTCTCCCCTATTTCAGGGTTTGACTGCTCTGACCTCTGTGTATTACGAACCAAATATCTCTCTGTACATAATTTCAATGACTATGAAGTTTGTTTCTTTTAAAACTAAACTCAATAAAGAATCTGTACATATAAAGAATGACTTCTAATTATATTTTTACAATTTATGATAAATTTTAAAGTCGAGCAGGGATCCGAAATCACTCGCCCTGTTTCACAAAAATTCAAATATCTCATATATAATTCATATACTGTTTTGTTCAATCCATATGAAAATAAACTCATTAAGCTTCAATTTAATAACATACTCATCATTTAATTCCATTTCTACTATTTTTAGTGATTTTTCAAATTTACATCATCTTCTTTGTTAGAATCTATTTTATGGTAAATTTTACCTATTTCATGGTTTCCATGGATTAGCTAGCAATTTGACATACATAACACCAAATATGATCATGATTAGCCATTCCAATGGCTAATCATTACCAAGCATTTCCATAACACTCAATAACCATATCATAAGACCATATATACAAAATGGTTATAATGCTATACATGCCATACTCAAAATATACAAGCCATTATGCCAAGATGGTATCTGAGATAGTGTGAGCGAACCTCCAACCGTTTCGATTTCCGAAATGGCTTGTCAAAACTACAAGGAATGAAAAGGATGGAGTAAGCATAAATGATTAGTAAGTTCACATGCAAATAGCAAGTAACATAACCATATAAGCAAACATAAAACATCATTTGAATAATCATCACCAAGACATTCATATCATATTTTCATTTATCATCTTACCATATTATTGTTATATCGATTTTTCAACCCGAGGGTTAAGTACATACCTGTTCAAAGTATCCATTTCACAACACTCACCAATACGTCCCTTTCATCTCTAGTATTCCTCCATTTGCGTAGAACTTTACTCGTTGAACACATCGGAATATAATTCGGATACATGGAAAGTTTGCACATAAGTGCCACAAATGTAGCCAAGCTACCATGTAACCCGCCCATAAGCGAACTCGAACTCAACTCAACGAGCTCGGGCGTTCGCATCCACAAGTGAACTCGGACTCAACTCAACGAGTTCGGACATTCGCATCCATAAGTGAACTCGGACTCAACTCAACGAGTTCGGATGCCCAAATATCCTAGTGACATGTCACTTGTATCCTAATCCATTCCTAAGGTTCAACGGGACCTTTTTCCCAATCATGTGTCTCAACCATCTTCTACGGAATGCCGATACCGATACTTGGTAGTATTTCACATTTTCCAAGTATATCACACAATTTGACATATTATCAAACAATTATCACGAGTTTAATATTTCATAATAATTATCATATCATTTAAATAACATAAAAACATTTAAAATAATAACTATGTTACCAACATTTACATATGAACTTACCTCGTATGCGAAAATGGCTACTTTTACCATTTTGTCCACAACTTGGTATTTTTCCATTTTAGCCCGAATTTCAGTTTTCCTTGCTCTATCATTTAAAATATAGTCTAATTAGGACTCACATTATTCAAATTGACCTAAAATCATATTTTGGAAAAATTACGCTTTTTCCTTAAACTTTTCATATTTACACTTTTGCCCCAAAGCTCGTAAATTAAACTTCAGCCTATTTTCTTATATTTTATGACATGCTGATCATTTTTCCCTTCTATGGAAACATCAAATTCTCACTCTAACATGTACTTATGACTATTAGGTATTTTTACCGATTAAGCCCTTTTGCTCGTTTTCACTTAAAACCGAGTAGCACAAGTTGTCTAACATAATTTAAAACCTCATATTCTATCATAAAACACCAAAATACACAAATTTCACCTATTGGTATTTTTCCAAATATAAAACCTAGGTTAAATTATTGCTAGAATAAGCTAAATTAAGTTACCGGGATTCCAAAAATGTAAAAATCATTAAAAACAAGGCTAGGACGGACTTACAATCGAGCTTGGAAGCTTGAAAAACCCTAGCCATGGTTTCTCCTTGCTATATTCTGCCATGGGGTTGAAGATGAGCAAAATTGGCTTTTAATTTTATATTTTAATTCATTTTACCCCTAAATGACCAAAATGCCCTTACTACTAAACTTTCCAAAAATTCCATCCATGTCCAATTTTTTTCCATAGACTTATAAATTGGTAAAATTTCTATTTAAGACCTCCTAATTAATATTTCAAAACAATTTCATACTAGAAACTTCTAGAATGCAAGTTTTGCAAATTATTCGATTTAGTCCCTAATTTCAATTTAAGCACTTTATGCATAAAATTTCTTCACGAAATTTTCACACAATCATGAAATCATATCATAGACCTTAAAATAATCATAAAATAATTATTTCTATCTCGGATTTTGTGGTCACGAAACCACTATTCCGACTAGGCCCAAAATCAAGATATTACACTCCACCGTACCATTTCTACACTCCATGTGGGAATAGCTTAACCCACCAGGCCAACACTCACGATTGCTTGCCTTCTTTGCTTTCGATTAACGATAAATTGAGGCAAAGTCTCCGATCGTGGACAAGCCACTTTCGATACTTCATCCGTCAATATCCCAATCCCATGCATCGAGATAATAACAACATGGCATGCGATGAAACAACAACGATCAAACATGCATTTAGGTCAATTTAACCCTAAGGGTATTGGTAATTTATCTACTAGGGGTAAAGCGTAAATTTTCCACTTTTAAAGGTATTTCAATAATTTATCTATTTTAGGGTTTTCATGCATATTCCTACTTTTCACGTACTAACGAATCACGCATCGAGAGTTCTTACCGAATTGGGCCCGTTGGCCCATCATTCCAATTTTGGCCCATTAAGCCCAAAAATATCGACGGCAAAACTTTAGGCTATGATGAACAAAGATGGACAAAACTTTGTTCTTTTCACCCCTTTTTTTTTTATTAAAATTTCATATTTCATCCGTTTAATTCTTTAATACAAAAGACATGAAATTTCCATCATGGAACATTTACCTAACCCATTATCATGGAACATTTACCTAACCCATTATCAATTTGTATCAATTTGTACCATAAATTATGGATATCAAGTGCACATTTTGTCTACAACAACATGATGACCAGCCACTACATGTAAAATGGGAGGTTTGTCATGCAAATCCTCCTATTTTGCACTCCTATTTATTTGGCCACTTCAATTTAGCCTATAGCATTTTCAAACATTTTCACATAGGTCCTATTTCATAATTTCACCCCCTTTTTCTTATGGAACAAAAATTAACTAAAATTGCGGGTTCTATCTTAAGCTTGGGCCTTCTAGAGGCCCACTAACATAATTAAACCTATGCCAACATTCACAGAATTCCCGAAAATTAGGGCGTTACAACTCTACCCTCCTTAAAGAAATTTCGTCCTCAAAATATTGTTGACGCATAGTCTCTTCTGATTCCTAAGTAGCTTCTTCCCTTCCATGATTACGCCAAAGTACTTTCACTAACGGGACAGATTTCCTTCTGAGAACCTTAAATCTCGAGCCAATATTTGCACAGGCTCCTCTTCAAAGGTCAAATCAGTCTGAACTTCAATTTCTGCAACTGGCAGGACATGAGCAGGGTCAGCACGATAATACCTTAACATGGAGACGTGAAAAACATCGCGAATCCTGTCTAACTCTGGAGGCAATTCCAATTGATAAGCCACTGGGCCTACTCGCTTTAAAACCCAATAAGGCCCAATGAACAGCGGACTCAACTTGCCCTTCTTACCGAACCTTAATATCTTCTTCCAAGGAGAAACCTTTAAGAAGACCATATCACCTACTGAGTACTCAATCTCCTTATGCTTCAAATCTGCATACGACTTCTGCCTATCAGATGCTTCTTTTAACCGGTCCCTAATTATTCTGACCTTATCCTCAATATCAGCTACCAACTCTGGTCCAAGAAATTGTCGCTCTCCTAGTTCGGTCCAACAACTAGGTGTACGACACCTTCATCTATACAGTGCTTCATACGGTGCCATTCGAATACTACTTTGTAGCTGTTATTGTATGCGATTTCGCCAATGGCAAGTAATCCTCCCAACTACCTCGAAAGTCAATCACGCATCCCCTCAACATGTCCTCCAGAATCTGAATAACCCTTTTCGATTGACCATCAGTTTGAGGATGGAAAGCCGTACTAAAATTCAATCGTGTCCCCAATGCCTCATGCAACCTTTGCCAAAACTGAGATGTAAATCTGGGATCCCGATCAGAAATAATTGAAACTGGGACTCCATGAAGTCGTACAATCTTCGCCACATACAGCTTGGCTAACTTTTGAAGTGAAAAGTCAGTACGAACAGGTATGAAATGGGCCGATTTGGTCAACCTATCCACAATCACCCACACCGATTCTTTCTTTGATGGTGTCAAGGGCAGCCCACTCACAAAGTCCATGGTTACCCTCTCCCACTTCCAAAGTGGTATCTTCACTGACTGTAACAGTCCAGAGGGTAATTGACGCTCAGCTTTCACTTGCTGGCATGTCAGACATTTCCCTACAAACTCCGTTACTTCTGGTTTAAGTCCAGGTCACCAGTACAATTATTGCAAGTCGTGATACAACTTATTCCCTCCAGGATGCATGGCACATAGTCCCCCATGAGCTTCCTTCAATATTGTCTGCCTTAAATCAGAGTCTCTCGGAACACAAATTCTTCCTTAGAAACACAGAACTCCATCACTATTTAAACCGAACTCAGAAGTTTCCCCTTCCTTAACTTGTTGAAAACGAGCAACCAAAGACTCATCTTCCAACTGCTTTTCCTTAATCTGGTCCACCAGGTTGGCCTTACTTGCAATTCACCAACAAGCGCCATCATCATCTGAGACTCAAACGAGCAAACATTGCTCTCGAGATCGAATCACGGTTCTCGACTTAAAGCATCGGCTACCACATTAGCCTTGCAGGCGATACTCGATCGAGCAGTCATAATCCTTAAGCAACTCAATCCATCTCCTTTGCCTAAGGTTCAGCTCCTTCTGAGTCAACAAATACTTAAGACTCTTGTGGTCTGTGTATATAATACACCTTTCTCCGTACAAGTAATGTCTCCAAATTTTAAGTGCAAATATCACTGCTGCCAACTCTAAATCATGAGTCGGATAGTTCCCCTTATGAAGCTTAAGCTGTCGTGATGCATATGCAACCACCTTACCCTCTTGCATTAACACGCAGCCCAAACCCACGTGTGATGCGTCACTGTACACACTAAAATCCTTCCTAGACTCATTTGAATTAACACAGTGCTTGATGAACTTTCTTCAACTTCTCAAAAGCGTCCTGCGCTTCTCAGTCCATACAAATGGTACTCCTTTCCTTATGAGTTTTGTCAGAGGTGCTGCCATCACAGAAAAACCTTCCACAAACCTTCTGTAGTATCCTGCCAACCCTAGGAAACTTCGAATTTTCGACACCGTCTTAGGTGGCTTCCACTCCAAAATTGCTTCAATCTTTCAAGGGTCCACCTTAATCCCTTCGGCAGAGACCACATGTCCTAAGAAGGTTACCTCCCTCAACCAAAATTCACACTTCCTGAACTTCGCAAAGAGTTTCTTCTCCCTTAACACTTGCAGCACTATACGGAGATGCTCATCATGTTTCGCTTTAGTTTCAGAATATACCAGGATATCGTCAATAAAGACGACTACGAACTGATCTAAAAATGGTTGGAACACACGATTCATCAGATCCATAAACACTACAGGAGCGTTCGTCAGTCCAAATGGTATAACCAGAAATTCGTAATGACCATACCGAGTCTTGAATGCAGTCTTATGGATATCTACCTCCTTGACCCTTAACTGATGATATCCAGATCGAAGGCCGATCTTGGAAAATACAGAAGCCCCTCTAAGCTGGTCAAACAGATCGTCAATCCTTGGCAGTGGATACTTATTCTTAATTGTCAGTTTGTTCAACTGGCGATAATCAATGCACATCCGCATTGTACCATCCTTCTTCTTCACGAATAGCACCGGTGCTCCCCATGGAGACACGCTTGGCCTAATGAAGCCCCTATCCAACAACTCTTGAATTTGTGCCTTTAGCTCCACCAACTCCTTCGGTGCCATTCTATACGGTGTGATAGACACTGGTGCCATTCCAGGCAATAAGTCGATTCCAAACTCCACTTCTCGGTTCGGAGGCAATCTTGGAAGCTCCTCCGGAAAAACATCTTGGAACTCCTTTACAGTCCTAACCATATCCACTGACAATCCTTCCCCTTCCGACTGACTTACAAATGCCAAATAGGCCTCACAACCTTTCCATATCCACTTCTCGGCTCTTAATGCCGACACCACATTGGAAAAATAATCCCTTTGCTCACCTATCACCATAACCTCATCATCCTTTGTGGTCCTTAACACCATTCGTTTAGCAGCACAATCCAGAGTCGCCCTATGCTTAACAAGCCAGTCCATTCCCAGAATGAGGTCAAACTCTCCGAACAGTAACTCCATCAGATCTCCAGGGAAAACCTTGCCTTGAGTTTCTAAGGGTACATCCCTATATAGTTTGTCTACCCTAACCGAGTGACCCAAAGGACTTAGTACAGATACCCCACTCACAATCTCCTCAGAGCAGTCCAAGTTGTCCATAATTCGTTCTGTGGCCTCCAACCAATATTCTGCCACATTCGGGGCTATACCAGATACACCCCTAAAGAGCTCCGCTCCGTTAGCCTGAAGTCATTCAAAAATATATCTCCGAACTCTATTGCTCGTACTTGTCCCGGCAACCCTTTCCAGAACACGAAGCATTGCCTGTGACAGGGCATCATCCTCAGCACCGCGGTCATGAGACTCTACCTCTATTGCCGGTGGTACCGGTGCATCCACCTACGGCATATGTCTCGAAGACGAAGATCTCGCTCGAGCACTTCCTCGGCTCCGTCCACGGCCTCTTGTACTCATATCGTATTATCTTGATTACGAATTTTTATGCATCAATTAATATTCCAGTGTTTATTACAGATGTTTTATGAATTAGACAGTAGATCAGAGTTTGTTTTCGCAGAATTGAAGTCTAGCTACAGTTTCAGTCTCTTATCAGATTTTCTTATGGTTTCAGTATTATCCTATCTAGAGTATCCTAATAGGGTTTCAGTACAGACAGATAATTCAAGAAAATATTCAGAAAAGTTCAGAGTAATACTTACAGACTTGAGCAAGAGATTCGGAATGCCACCTTTTAAAGATCTAAATTTTGAAAATCGAGTTTTTCGAATTCTTTATAAAATTTTTGTTTTCGAAAATCTTTGTTTTTGTAAACCCATTCCACAGCTGAGTTGTTGCGACCTAAGCTCTGATACCACTAAATGTAACACCCCAAACCCGGCCCAGATGTTATGGCCGGATCCGACATGCGACATCGAAGCGTTCAAAACATTTTATATTGTTAATCCAGAAAAACCTACTTAGTGTTTTAAAAGATAATTTCATTATAGGTTAAAGTGAATGGAAGCTGTGCACCAGGTAGGAAACCAGAAAAGAGGAGGTGAGTCTATCGGGCTACTTAAGTACCAAGCTCCCTTCGGATCCAATCCTAGACATGCACACCGTCATTGCCACACCTTAACGTCATGTATATTTCTAGGAAACCGATTTGATTAAGTCATTTTTAGGAAAAGTGATTAATTTTGGAAAATACTTTCATTGAGGAAGTTTTGCTTGTTGTCGTGTTATTTTGAAATCAATTTTTTTTTTGAAAATGCGCCCTAAAGCTATCCAATTTCAACAGTTAAAATAAGTAATACCTATCTTAGTAATACATATTAAAACCATCAAAAATAATTAAGCGGCCTTATTACATTTAAAAACCCAAAACTTCAAACGTAAATAAAAGGATGTCCAGTTCACCGGAAGAAAATCAAACTTTCGAGCGGTGGCCACTCGAATTCCCTCACGGCTCCAAGCCCACTATGGTTGGGGATTACCTGCGTGGATGAAAATAAAAAGGGTGAGTTTGGGGAAACTCAGTGTGTAAGGAAAACTCATTCAAAGCCCAAGTCAGCTCAAGCCTATTGGGCCTAAGCCCATTCGGGTAACAGTGGTACTAGACCAGAGCCCTTTTCAGATTACAATAAACTGGGCCTTAGCCCCTTATTCAGATAACAGTATGGCCCATAGGCCCATTTCAAAATACATGCAACATCAATAACATATGCAAACCCATTTGGGGAGACTACTCAACCCACCAACCACTACACTCCACCCGTACCAGCCCTACACTCTATGTGGGGAATAGCTCAACCCACCCATTTAACACTCACGATTCTTGCCTTTGCGCTCGATTATCGATAAATTGAGGCAAAGCCTCCAGTACATGGACAAGCCACTTTCAGTACTTCCTCTGTCAATATCCCAATCCCATGCATCAGATAATAACAACATGGCATGCAGTAAATAACAACGGCCAAACATGCATTTTGGTCAATTTAACCCTAGGGGTATTTCGGTAATTTATCTACTAGGGGTAAAACTGTAAATTTTTCACTTTTAAAGGTATTTCAATAATTCATCTATTTTAGGGTTTTTCATGCATATTCCTACTTTTCACGTACTAACAGAATCACGTACCGAGAGTTTTTATTGAATTGGGCCCGTTGGCCCATCATTCCAATTTTGGACCATTAAGCCCAAAAATATCGAGGGCACAGAAATCATGCAGTTTGCAGTCCAAATTTTGCAGCTTACCAAAAACATTAATCGATTTACCTCACGAGTATTCGCACACTCGCAAATCTACAAAATACCGGTTTTCGGCATTTCGGCTTTTCGACTTTTGCCGATCCAGACTAAGAAAGAGGGTGTTAGTTACACACCTATTTGCGACGATATCTTGTGAGATCCACACACGAACCGCTTACAATTGGATTACTAACACGTTAATCTAACTATTCAAATACAATATACGTATTAACCCCTTACAATATTTGGCCAACCACACCTACAGATCATAGTAAGCTTATAAGAAATCAATAAGCAACTCATTAACAAATTTTTGTCAATGTTTACCACATAATCATAATTTCACTGCAAGTGTCTTCCTGAGCAATAGTCACTAAATCATTTATAACTGGAGCTACGAAACTCCAAATCAAGTGCCGTTAATTTTCCCTAAAAATAGACTCATATATATTATATCCATAAAATTTTCAGAATTTTTGGTTTTTCCAATCAATACCAGATTTTTCTCAAAATTTCGCATGTTTCACTGTTTGACTAATCTGACCACTCTTCATTACGAATCAAATTTCTCATTGTACAGAATTCAAAATATGTTCTCGTTTATTTCATTTGAAACTAGACTCAACAAGCTTTAATTACATAATTTATTCAGCTTCTAATTCATCTCCCACAGTTTATGGTGATTTTCCAAAGTCACGTTACTGCTGCTGTCCCAAGCAGATTTTTACCAAATTCACTCTTTCACACATAACTTGCATGCATGTTATTTAAACATGTATATCACCAATCAATCATCACATATCTATGATTTTACTTAAGTATAATCTCCATTTCATCATTTTAAAGCACAACATGTTAGCCGATTTTTCCCCTTAGCATCTAAGGCACATGCATGCTCATTTGTTTGGCTCAACTTCACCTATCTTCCATTTTTCATCAAAAGAACATGAAACAACAACCATTCCCTTCATTTTAATTCATGACTAAATGCTCACAACACAACTAAAAACCAAAATATGCTTCAAGAGTTAAGGTAGAATCAAGAAGAACTCATGAACCTCAAAATAAAAGCAAACTACCATGAACTTACCTTCAATTTTTCTTCCCCAAGTGACCGAACATTCAAGAGCTTTCTCCTCTCCTTTCTCTTCTCTAACTTTAGGCTATGATGAACAAAGATGGACACAACTTTGTTCTTTTCACCCCCTTTTTTTTTAATAAAATTTCATATTTCATCCATTTAATTCTTTAATACAAAAGACATGAAATTCCCATCATGGAACATTTACCTAACCCATTATCATGGAACATTTACCTAACCCATTATCATGGAACATTTATCTAACCCATTATCATGGAACATTTACCTAACCCATTATCATGGAACATTTATCTAACCCATTATCAATTTGTATCAATTTGTACCATAAATTATGGATATCAAGTGCACATTTTGTCTACAACAACATGATGACCAGCCACTACATATAAAATGGGAGGTTTGTCATGCAAATCCTCCTATTTTGCACTCCTATTTATTTGGCCACTTCAATTTAGCCTATAGCATTTTCAAACATTTTCACATAGGTCCTATTTCATAATTTCACCCCCTTTTTCTTATGGAACAAAAATTAACTAAAATTGCCGGGTTCTATCTTAAGCTTGGGCCTTCTAGAGGCCCACTAACATAATTAAACCTATGCCAACATTCACAGAATTCCCGAAAATTGGGGCGTTACAGTCATAGCGTCTTTCAGCCATGTTCTTAGTCTTATTTACTGTTCTGGCACGCTTTCATATGATGTCATAGCATCTTTCAGGTATGGTCTTACTAATTTTTATAATGATGCCATAGTATCTTTCAACTATGGTCTTACTCATTTTAATCATGATGTCATAATATCTTTTAGCTATGGTCTTACTCATTTTAGGAATATAGCCTCTAATCGGACCCATAGCCTAGCCATGATCTTTCTTACTTACTTCTCCCATTGCTTTATATCCATTCCTCCATTTCATCGTTCCTAACCTTAATGCTCGAACACGATCATGTCCCCTATGCAAGGCTTGGAGCTTCGCTCATCACGAGTACACACCAACACTGTATGGCGATATCTAATGGAATCACCCATTATTCTCATTCCTAACTTTGACTAATCCCGATGAAGACCTCCTTTTCATATTGTATATACAATACATGTATGTATAAATAAAACATCATGGGATCATGCATAATAAACTTGAATGGAAAGTACTAATATACCATACGAAAATCAACAAAGATCACTTATCTTTCCAGAATTGTAGTACAGAAACTCACCTGGTGCTTCCTTGCCTCCCCATCTTAGCTTTTCTGAACACTAAAGCTTCTGTTTTCCTAATAGTAGCTTACTGGATTCTCTATTTTCCCACTCGAACCTCTTGATCATTGCCCCATGCAGAACTTCCCTAGCTTTTTCTCCTTTGAAGTAACCAAAAAAGAAGATAAAGAAGAGGAGAGAATGAAACAGAACTAGGAAAAATCCCTCTAAGGATTCATTTTCTTAGCTATTTATAATCAATCATGCATGGTCTCCCACCATATAACAACCATTCATTCGCAATCATTTTGTCCCCCACTTAAAGATCGATTGGTTCAAATTCAATTGAAACGTGAATTGAATTTTAACCTTTTCCATTTGTTTCTAACTTTACCTGATTTCCAAGTACAGGCCGCTATCTTATGATTTCTTTCAATTTAACCCTTAAATTATCTTTAGTTTCCAGGTTTAAAGGATTTTGGGTGTGACAAAATGAATTATCTATGTATTACTTCAAGGACAAGCTAGTTGATCATACCATACCAATATCATTAATGTTCATATTCCTATTCAATTTAACAAATTCAATCAAATCCGCATTTCAATTTTGAATCGAATCAATTATTCTGTATCTTACCATATCGACTCTTAGGCTCGTTAACCGGTTTACATGATCTTTCACATGCTATCGATAATCAAATATCATATATAAATGCTTGTAATTCAACTTTATAATATTTAATCATTTTTCAAATATCAATCAACCAATATATCGAAGGAAAATATGCCTAGCGCTCATTGACATACAGCCGAAGTAACCTATACTCAATCTATCCTATGGCATGCCAACTATATCCAACTCTACCCAAATAGTTAGTAGGGTAATCACATATCCAATTTAATATAACTCAATTTACATTTCATCATTTTCAATTTAATAACCAATTCATCATTTCATTACATAACATGTTTCATCCCAATTCAAAGCCAATTTCATATTTTCATCAGCTTAAACTATTTTCTATTTTTTTCTATTCAATTTAGTTCTCTATTTCGATAACTAATCTCAATCATAACAATTCAATTCAAATAATCATTTTTTAACTCACCTCAATACCATACTATGCAAAACAATATAAATATGCAACAATTATAGTGGTTCGAGTCATAGAAATACAAACTGAAGACTCAAGTTCCGTCGACTCTCACATTTCCTTTCCCTCTCAACGACCCTACGTCATCTTTAGCTACAAATAATAATCCAACAACACACAACATCAAATTCTAGATCAAATCACATTCAATTAAAAAGTCACACATATTTTACAATTTATTCAATTGAGTCCCGAAACCCAAGACAAGCATAACTTTCAATTCAGACCCTTAGACTAAAATCTGATTTCCCATATATTCATTAGGGACATTATATTTTATATTCCTACCAAAATTTTATAATAGTTTTAAATTTTATTCAATTTGGTCCCTAATGCATGAAACTAACAATTAAACTTTACAATTAAGTCCTTTTATTAAACTAAGCTTAATTTCTACCAATTTAATACCTAAATCATTCAATTCTCAACAATGGCATCTTATGAAAACTTCACCAATTGATCAAATTAATCCTTGGGTTAGCTTAATCAAACTCCTAAGATAAAAAAAATCTATAAAAATCAGAGAAAAATGGCTAGGGACTTACTTGAATTAAGGACCAAAAGCTTTAAAAACCTAAAATGGCATCAAGCTTCTTCTTCTTTTCTAATAGCCAATTGGAGAAAATGAATTTTGTCTCTCCATCCACCAAATTCTCATTTTTTTACTTAGATTATAACTTAATTAACTTTAATAAATCATGTTTTAGATATCATTAATCTTAATTAATTTATTTAATCAATAATCATCATTACCGTACACTAGAGAATATTTAATTTCCTTTGGATAATTGTAATTTATAACCCAAGCCAATTCTTAATTAAAAATCTATAGCAATTAGAGTTTTACAATTTAGTCCCTAGGCCTCAATTAAACACAATTTTCACCAAATTGACTATCCAAATTTCAATTCATCTAAATATTAACTCTATAAATATTCTTATTTAATATTTATAGTCTAAATTTATGGAAACAAGATCCCAAAATCGTATTTTGATACCATTGGCAACTTAATCATTACAATGTTAGTCTAACAATAATTGTCTCTATGCAACTAGTGTGTATTTCGATCACCTTGACATGGTAACGAATGAGAAAGAAGGTTTAAAGAAAAAAATTTTGGCTGCTAAAAGTGAACTAGGGGTTTCCAAACAACATCTACACAAGGAGAGTCGCGCAACCCAAGATAAGTTAGATTTTTATATCAATAGCAAGGATAATAAACTAGAATTGCTGGAGGGGAAGAAGAGGTCATTGATTGAGGAGCTGGAAAAGTGAAGAAAGAGTTGCCTACGAGCAAGCATAGAAAAAAGATCTTGTGGATAAGATTGTCAACATTGAATAGAGCCACCTATTGGATCTGGTGTCATAAATATAGTATTTTCGTCAATGTACACTTGTAATTTTTTCGAACAGTTTGGTTAATAAAATTATTCATGAATTACATTAATTCTTTGTATATCTTCCTCACATGGTTTTTGCATGCAAAGGCAAATGGAAGAAAATGATTCTCAATGGTTGTCTAATGTTTAAACTAATACTAAGTTACGTGGTTGGATCATAATATGAAAAAATAACTTATATTAGTAGACAAACCTAAACATGTTCTTAGTCTAATCGAAAATGGGAAAATCAATTGAAAGACTAATATGTCATTTATCAAGTCCAGTTGCAGAGATGTTTTGTCTTGGGTATCGAAGCAGATGACTCTTAAAAGATAGAGACATAGATGTGACTGACTAGATTGATAGTACATCAAAATGGACCCTAAAAGAATAGATCCTAAATCTATTTATAGATTTATTCACTTATGATGTTCATAGTGTGGCATATCTAAATCTTGAGTGGATGATGGATTATGTATACTTAACTCGTACACTTTGATGTAAGTGAAAGCCTGAGTTCAAATGGATAAGGAGCTGGAAACTAGTGCGTCGGGTGTACGAATTTTACAATATGTAGTGTCATTCAAAATAGTGGAATTCATAGCTCGAGACATGGGTAAATGATATCCTCTCATTGGCATTACATGGTGATGGAAACTAAACATGACCACAGGTCGCTCGTATTTGTGATGGATGACTTATGAAAAGGTCATTGGACAAGCACTAATCGAGTTGCTTTCATAATGATATGTCGTTGGTATACAGACATGATTTTGAGACTTACTTACAATAGAAGATCTAATACAATCCCAATAAATTAGTAATTCCATCAATACAAAAACAACATAATAACATACACGACAAATATGGACTCTTAGTAGTTCAACATCATAATCACGATCCAATCTAAAGTCCATAACCCAATGAATTGCTTTGAGGAATTTCCATCCAAATCAATTACCAATATTCAAATTCCCTAGCAACATGATCTTCTATAATGGGCTAGATTTTTGTTGATTTTAGTACCCTAAGTGTAATATATTTCTTTTGTATACTTTTATTTTTCAAACAAATTGGTTCAATAATAACATCCATTAATTACATTAACACTCTTTGTATATTGTCCTCAATGTTTTTGCATGTAAATCAAAATGGAAGCAAATATTAGCTCACTGGTTATCTAATATTCAACTAATACTAAGCAGTATTACGTGGTCAGATCGTAATAGAGAAAGACAACTTGTATTACTAGATGGACCTATACATTTCTTTAGTCTAATAAAAATAAGGAATCTGATTGAAAGACTAATGTTGTCTATCAAGTCCAATTGGGGAGATACTTTATCTTGAGCATCAGAGCAGGTGACTCCAAAAGATAGAGACATAGATGTGATTGATGAGACTAATAGTATATTGGACAAGACCCAAGTAGAATAGATCCTAGATTCATTTATGGATTTATTCACTTGTGACATTCATAGTGCGACATACCTTAATCCTAAGTGGATAATGGACTATATATGCATGACTCATGTACTTTGATGTAAATAAAAGCTCAAGTTCAAATAGTTAATAAACTAAAAGTTGGTGAGTTGGGAATATGAATTCTGCAGTATGTATCATCATTTTCAATACTGAAATCCATAGTCCAACTAATAGGTAAATACATGATAGATGAAATGTAAATGTGGCCACGAGTTATTTGTCTTTGTTATAAATGACTTGATTACTATGTGATAGTAATTGACTTCACATGAAGGAAGATGCAATGGTTACCATAAGATAAAATAGGATCATATTGGGAGAACAAATTTATCCCAAATAGATTAAGGATATCCTATGAGGGTAACACACTTATAACAAGCTCATTGGATGAGTACCAATTGAGTAGTTTTCATAATGGTATATAATTAGGGAGAACTTAGTCAAAATACTATAGTAGAATGACTTCAAAAATAAATAATTTTATAACTAATAAGTGAAAAGCTAGAACGTAATTATAAATTATTTGAGCCTTAAATTATATATATCCAATAGGTCCCTCATCTAGCTTGTTGAAACCAAAAATTAATTGCATGTAGAACCAAATGAACATAAATGAATGGAAATGATGAAGTTAGAGAAATGGACCACATTCACAAATGAATGTGTTTTGTCACTGAGTATAAAAATAACTTGAGAAATAACTTAAGGTTTTCAAATTATTATTTAACTAGTTATAATGAAATAATTGATGTTTAAAAATGGAATTAAACTAATTAGTAATTATGAATTAAATGGGATATGGAAATTAAAATATTTCCTCTTAGATTCTTTTAGTAAAGTTTCCATGACTTTAATGAAATTAGAATTGGGTTAAGAAAATTATTTAACTAGGAAATTAATTTAGTTAATTTGATTAGTTAGTTAATATTTATTTTAGAAAATAGAAAATAAATATTGGGTTGGATTAAATTATAAAGTGTTTGACCAAAAGTCCAAGAAACACATATAGTTGGATCCAATATATGAGACCCAATAATACCCCTCATAATATGAATGGGTGACAACCCTAGTAATATTTAGTAGCATACGCCAACCACCCCTCTCTTAGTTAGTCTAGGAGAGTGTTGTCTATTAAATAAATATTATTTGTGTAGCGACGTAAAAATTTCACTTTGGTCACTAGTTGAGGCGATTATTGGAAATTTTAAAACCAACTTTCGATTTTACTAAAAAAAGGGAGTCGCCACCGACCTTTTTTCTAGGTGTGATCGGACACCTAAATAATCATCTTTTTTAGCAAAGAAAATTTATTCTTGAACAGAAATGAAGGCCGAATTTGGGTCTTTGTCAAAATCCAGAGAAAAAGCAGGGTTCGGGAGTCGGTTACGCACGAGGAAGGTATTAGCACCCTCGCGACGTCCAAAATTGGTATCTCGCTAAGCATGTGTTGTCTTAATTTTCAAAAATGCGAGTTCAATATAACATTTAATCATGATCTGATCAAAACATGAGAATTTTTACAATCTCGATTTCTTTTGAGAAGGACGTTCCGTTTTTAACACAAGCAGATTGATATTTACCCAACATAGTGATGAAATCGACGACTTAATGTTAAATCGGTGTGTTACTTTATTTATTGAAATCAAAAAATGAATGAAAATATTTTTAAATAAAAAATAAAAAGAAAACTAATATCGATGTTGAAATAAGATGTGATCTAATAAACTAAATTCGGAACAGGCAAATAATAATAAAAGGTTAAGAATATCTGAAGCAAATATGTAAAACATTAACAATGTATATGTGATAATAATAAAACAATAGTAGTGCATATGGTATTAAACATGATAATAATAGTAATAATGTAAACATGAAATAGTAGTGAACATATATATATAAAACATATAATACTAGATTAAAAATATATACAATATATATTGAAAACAATAATAATATAATAACTAATAATAACGATATATAAATATATACATATATGTATTAAAATATATACGTAATAATAAGAATAAAAAGTGTATACATAGTGTTAAAAATATGTACATAATATAGCGTTAAAAATACATACATAATATAGTTATTAAAAATATATACATAAGATAATATGCAAGAAAAAAATATAAATAATATAATATTAAAGATATATACATAATATATATATAAAAAATCATATATACATGATATATATATATATTAGCAACAATAATGATACAAAAAGAAACAACTATAATACAATACATAAATACGTACATATATATATATAAATAATAATGGTATTAGAAATATACAATATATAGTATTAGAAATATATACATAAAATAGTATAAAATATATATAACTAATGATATTAAAATATATACATAATAATATATAAAAATATAATATTAAAAAATATATGTACATAACATATAAAAATATATACATAATATAGTATTAAAATATTTACATAATATATACATATTAGAAATAAAAACGACTATTAATAATATTACATAAATATATACATATATATATATATTAAAGATATATACATATAATAAAACATATACTAATATTAATAATAATAATAAGGATAATATAAAATATATACATGAAATAGTAAAAAAATATATAACTAATAATATTAAAATATATGCATAATATATATAAAAACATATACGATATATATATATTAAAAATGATAATAATATAAAAAACTATTAATACACTACATAAATACGTACATGTATATACATATATAAATATTAAGTGAAAAATCAATACTAGTACTAATAATATTAATAATGAATATAATAATATATATATATATATGCATATAATAGTAAAAAACGAGACATATAAAAATAACTAAATATAACATAATAATAATAATAATAATAATAATAATAATAATACAAAAATAATAGTGATAACAATAATATATATAACATAAATAATATTTAAAGCTAAATGAAATAGCAAAAATAATATAAAATTCAAGATAAATACGAAAAATAAACGAAAAAAGGACTAAAATTGGACTAAAATCGAAGTTTTGGGGCAAATTTAAAATAAAATATAAAAAGGGGACCCATTTGAACGCCCGTGCAACTGCGGAGGGCCAAAAAACAATTTACCCGAGCCCTTAAAACAACGTCGCTGAAGGGAGGACCAAATCACAAAATGCGATAAATTTCAGGGCCAATTTAAAAGAAATAAAAACTTGATTGCAAAATATAGAAAAAGCGGAAGGACCGCGCGCGCAATTAAATCATTATACAAAAACACGCGGATCCTGAGGCGGGTCGGGTCGGACGGATCGGGTCATGCTCAAAACGACGTCGTTTAGGGGTTAAAAGGCAGCCCCCAAAACGACATTGTTTTGGGAGGCTATAAAAAGCCAAATTTTTTCAAAAAAATTCATTTGTAGCAGAGTGAAGAAAAAAAAAGAGAAGGGAGAGGGAGAGGTGCGATTTAGGCCACAGGCGATGGCCCGATTCGATCAGCCGGACCGTCGTCACCGTCATGCCACGGCCACCGTACACGGTGGTCAGAAATGGTAAAAAATTATTTTTTTATTTTTTTTATTTTTTTTTGTTTTTGAATATATATATATATATATATATATATATATTTGTATATGTTTATGAGCAGGAAGAAAAAAAAGAAATCGATTCGAAATAAAAAAAATCACCTTTGTTTCTGATTTTGATCTTTTTATTTTCTGATTCTCTGATTTTTGTGGTGTTCAAATCACTGCTTTGGGTTTAAAACTATGGTTTTTGCATTCATGAACTGCCGAATCCTTTTACAAAGTTTTTAAGTCAGCTTTTACAGCCTTTTACAAACTATTTTTCAATTATTTTTGTCACTTCCTTTCTTTTCTTGCAGGTGCAACTTGCTGATGGGACAAGGGCGGTGCTGCAGGCGGTGGAGCAGTTGGCTGACTTTGGCAGAGGCAAGTGGAAGGTGGTTCGGCGCCGAATGTTAGGGGGCTAGGTAATTTTGGGTTTTTGGGTTTAGTGGGCTTCTGAATTGGGTCCAATATTTGGGTTTTGTAATGGGTTTTGGGTAGATTTGGGTTTTATGTATGGGTTTAAAACTGGGCCCGGACAATTTGGGCTTCTACAACTACCCCTCTTTGCTCATTTTCGTGCAACGGGAATAGAGCAAAGAATTTCAAGGAAGACCAAATTTGCTCGGTCTTGCTGAGTCTTGACTTACTTTGGTGCTCCTATTTTCCAAGTAGTCTCGTTCTAACCCACTACGTCTCATTATCATGGTTCAATTCACTGCAACTTCAAAGATATGCTTTGTAGCTTCAATCCACTCCAATGTAAGTTTAAGGACATGAGATTTACAGCTTCGATCTGCTTCACTGTAACTTCAAGAATATAAGACCTACAACTTCAATCCGCTCTTCTATCACTTCAGTGGGATAAGGTTTGTGGTCTTTTCTTCTGCGACTTCAGAAAGGTAAGATCTGATATCCTCGATCAACTCCAATCTTTATCCTCAGCGTGTGACCTGAGGCTCAACTCACTTATCTCAATATGAGTTGACTTTTTTTGAAAAACAGATATTAAAACCAGATTTTGAAAATACCTCAGCATATGGCCCGAGGCTCAACTCACCTTTCGCAATATGAGTTGATTTTTGAAAACAGACATTAAAAACAGAAATTGAAATACCTCGGTGTGTGACCCAAGGCTCAACTCACCTCTTGAAATATGAGTTGATTTTTGAAAAATAGAAATTAAAACAGAATTTGAAAATACCTCGGCATGTGACCCGAGGTTCAACTCACCTCTCACAATATGAGTTGATTTTTGGAATAACTGAAAATATCAGAATACCCAAACATGTCATCTGGTGAAACTCGAGTGTCTTTTTCCTTGATTCAGTACAGCTATCATCGAAACGTCTTGCTCTGCTGGAGTACTTATATATGTCATGCATGATGTTATCATGATATGCACATGTTTGTCTTAAATGCCTTTATGCCTACATGATTATGTTATGTGCCTTGGGCTTGTCTGTCACATATTCCTTTTCGTTACGATTCTTGTGATGATCTACGTTTATTGCTTTAATTCTTGACTTTCTCTTCAGGCTTTGTACCCAACTTCAAGTTTTACGAGCAACCTACGTTTCTCAGATATCACTCTTTTGCCCCTGGTTGAACTTTGTCCTTACATTGAGGCTCTTGTACTTATCAAATTCTCATCCGGGTAATCCTTAACATTTCTTTTGTTTGGAGTATGTCATTTTACTATTTATCATTTAAATGGACCATACATGAGATGCATGAAAAATGACCAAAATAGGTACGAAAAGAGATGCGCCACATTTATTTATTTCAAAAGTAACAAACAAAGAAAGTTGACCAAGAATAGTTTAAAGCGTTATGAAAAGAAAAGGGATTATATTTAGTGGATACAAATGCTCTAGATATTCAACACATGAACTCTTCCACGTTTCTTAATCAAGAATCTTTTCGAGCATTGCTTCTTGCGTAGAAGATTTTGAACTATTGAAAATGCTTCAAATACTGTAGTTCCACCGTTTGACTCACTTGTTCAAATCGTCTTGCTCTTTAGGCCCAGGTCTGCTTCATTAGGACGCCCTTTCGGGTTTTCATTCTAATTCTTTTGTTTATCAAGACGCCCTTTCCGAGTTTTCATCTTGATTTCTTTTTTTTTCAAGCATAATATTTTTTCACGGCATCTGAGTTCACTAGATTCAGTAACTCCTTCCCATCCACCTCAGTGAGAATCAAAGATCCACCCGAGAAGGCCTTCTTTACGACGTATGGTCCTTCCCAATTTGGTGCCCATTTTCCTCGCAAGTCTTTTTGTATTGGGAGAATCTTTCTCAGCACGAGTTCTTCTTCGTGGAATTCTCTTGGCCGTATTTTCTTGTCATGGGCCGCGATCATTCTCTTCTGGTACATCTGTCCATGAAAGATTGCCTTCAAACGTTTTTCCTCGATAAGGTTTAACTGGTCATATCAAGCTCGAACCCACTCTGCTTCCTCTAGTCGACTCTATTAAGACTTATAGAGAAGGGATCTCAACTTCGATGGGTAACACAGCTTCCATTCGATAGACTAGGGAGAAAAGAGTTGCTCCCGTAGATGTCCGCACAGATGTGTGATATGCATACAAAGCGAACGGTAGCTTCTCGTGCCAGTCTTTATATGTCTCGATCGTTTTCCCAATAATCTTCTTAATATTCTTGTTGGCCGCTTCAACAACTCCGTTCATTTTCGGGCAATAGGGTGATGAGTTATGATGCTTTATTTGAAATTGCTCACACACTTCCTTCATCATCTTGTTGTTCACATTCAAGGCGTTATCTGAAATGATTCTTTCAGGCAAACCATATCGACAAATGATTTCCTTTTTCAAAAACCTGTAAACTGCAGTCTTCGTCACATTGGCAAACGAAGCGGCTTCTATCCATTTTGTGAAGTAATCAATAACCACAAAAATGAACCGGTGTCCATTAGAAGCTTTTGGGGAAATTGACCCTATAACATCCATGCCCTACATAGAAAAAGGCTACGGAGAAGTCATGACATGAAGGGGCGAAGGGGCTACATGAATCTTATCGCCATAAATTTGACATTTGTGGCATTTTCTTGCATAACTAATGTAGTCACTTTCCATCGTCAGCCAGTAATAACCGAGTCTCATAATCTTTCTGGCCATAGTGAAACCATTGGCATGTGTCCCACAAATTCCCTCATGGACATCTTCAAGTATTTTTTTGGCTTCAACAGCGTCCACACATCTCAAGAGCACTTGATCTTTTCCTCTTATGTATAGAATGTCCCCATCAAGAACAAATCCTACTGCCATTCTTCTGATTGTTCTTTTATCGTTCTCATTTGCTTGTCCGGGATATTTTTGGTTTTTGACATATTCTAAAATATCATGGAACCATGGCCGTCCATCTGGCTTTTTTTTCAATACTAAAACAATGTGCAGGGACTTCATATATGCTCATTTGAAGAGGCATTATTTCTGTTTCTCTGTTCGCTTTAAACATTGAAGCCAAAGTGGCCAGGGCATTAGCCAATTGGTTTTCTTCTCGTGGGAAGTAATTAAAAGTTATTTCTTTGAATTCTTTAATCAGTCCTACCACTAGATCGCTGTATTTAACTAGTTTCGAATCTCTCACTTCCCAATCTCCACGGATTTGGTATATCACCAACGCTGAGTCCCCGTACACCTCTAAGATTTTGACGTTTCGTTCAATAGCTGTACGAAGTCCCATGATACAGGCCTCATATTCCGCTATGTTATTGGTATAGAAGAAATTTAGCCTACCAGTGAATGGATAATGGTTCCCTTCTGGTGATACTAAGACTGCTCCAATCCTATGCCCCAATGTATTCGATGCACCATCAAAGCTTATCTTCCATGACTTCTCTTTGGATGACTCACATTCTTTTCCCGTAATGCACATCAAGTCTTCATCTGGAAAATCAAATCTCAATGGCTCGTATTCTTTCGTTGTTCGAGTTGCTAAGAAATCAGTGATTGCACCCCCTTTTATCGATTTTTGGCTCACATAGACGATGTCGTATTCTGATAGTAGGATCTGCCATCGTGCTATTCTTCCTGAGAGCGCAGGTGATTCCATCATGTACTTTATTGGGTCCAACTTTGAAATTAACCATGTCGTATGATACAACATATATTGCCTGAGCATCTGAAATACCCAAACCAAAGCGCAACAAAATTTTACAATTGACGAGTACTTTGCCTCATACTCTGTGAACTTTTTGCTGTGATAGTAAATCGCCTTTTCTCTTTTCCCTGACTCATCATGTTGCCCCAATACGCAACCCATTGAATTTTTGAACACAGTCAGATACAATATTAACGGTCTTCTTGGAGTTGGCAGTACTAGCACCGGAGGACTAGACAAGTACAATTTTATCTTGTCAAAAGCCACTTGGCACTCTTCGTTCCATTCTCCCGAATTATGCTTTCGAAGGAGTCGAAAAATTGGGTCACACTGGTTAGTAAGTTGAGCAATGAACTGAGCGATGTAGTTCAATCTCCCTAAAAATCCTCTGACTTCTTTTTGTGTGTGCGGAGGTGGTAGTTCTTGTATGGATTTTATCTTATTTGGACCAACTTCAATGCCTCTCTCGCTGACGATGAAGCCTAGCAATTTTCCCGAGGTAGCCCTAAACGTGCATTTGGCTAGATTGAGCTTCAGCTGGAACTTTTTCAGTCTTTCGAACAACTTTCTGAGGTTCCCAACATACTCTCTTTCCCCCTTGGATTTGGCAATCATATCATCGACGTAGACTTCTATTTCTTTGTACATCACCATGGCCCTCTGATATGTTGCCCCAGCGTTCTTTAATTCGAATGGCATCACCTTATAACAGAATGTTCCCCATATCATTACGAAAGTAGTTTTCTCCATATCCTCAGGAGCCATCTTTATCTGATTATAACCCGAGAATCCATCCATGAATGAAAACAATGAATGTTTGGCTGTGTTATCCACCAATGTATCAATGTGTGGTGAGGGAAAATTATCTTTAGGACTTGCTCGATTCAGATCACGATAATCTACACACATTCGTACCTTGCCATCTTTCTTCGGTACTGGGACTATGTTAGCTACCCATTGTGGATACTAGGAAACTTGTAGGAAGCCAGCATCGAATTGTTTCTTGACTTCTTCTTTTATCTTTAATAACATTTCAGGTCTCATTCGTCTTAGCTTCTGTTGAATGGGTTTGCATTCTGGTTTCAGTGGGAGTCTATGGACTACTACATCCTCATCTAATCTTGGCATGTCCTGATACGACCATGCAAATACATCTTTGTACTCATGAAGTAAAGCGATCAAATCATGTTTGGTGTTATCTGAAATGGAAGCCCCAATCTTCACTTCTTGCCTGTTTTCTTCATTTCCTAAGTTTACTATCTCAGCAGATTCTTAATGAGGTAGAATCTGTTTATCTTCTTGTTCTACCATTCTTAGTAAGTCTAGAGACGAGACATAGTCTTCAATATTTTCCTCAACTTCGAAATCTCCTAAACAAATAGCTTTCTCGAAATCGATTTCAAGATTTGTAACGGGTTTGTTCATATTGTTGATATCTGAGCACCTGAAAGTTGAATGGAAAAGAAAACTATAGAGGAGCATCAAAGTATTGGGACCAACAAGTATAATGGAATGATGTGAGATATATGCAATGACAGGCTGTGAGAAGAGGGAAAAAGTATGAAGTTAATGAGAATGAAAAGACCATGACGAAATGCATCTCCATTAATGTTCATTTAAATGATAAACAGCAAATCATAAGCTCTTACAAAAGAATCCCTACTTTTACTTAGGGACACACAAAAAAAAGAGTGTTAAAATTGAGCATTACTCTGGAGAAGACTTAGAAACTACAAGGAGATCCACACAGTCTAATTGTTCAAAACGAATCCAGGAGGACAAGGGTGTATCATTGAAACATCTTTAATTGCATCATCTCCTTTGTCAATGACATTTATACTGACATTCTGAAGACCCCTTTCAATTAATAACAGCGTGCTTCGTGAATTATCTTGCCCGGGGTATATCATTCCTGTAGATGTAAATGTTTTTGACAAAGGAGGGTACGTTATGGACTCCCATTCCAATTCTTGGCCTAAGGCTCTTGCAATCCGCCTTTCTCGATCTTTCTACAACTGTTTTCTTCTTTGTCATATATCCGGTTGAAACCCTAAACCATATCGAGCCTTTTAGGGCACTGGTTTTAAAGCTCTAATTATCCCTTGCTGATATCTCCCCAACCCTTTCTTCACTCGGGCTCCTTTTCCCATAGTCAGCTTAATTCCCATCTAGGTATTCCTTGACAGCTGGCTCACGGGAATTTTATTTCCTTCTGCAACGAACGTAGCATTGATGAATTCGAAGGAACAGAAGGAACATTCTACTACATCCTTGCTTACTTCGAGGTATGGCGTACCAGTAGAGATAGATGTGACAATGTCTTCCTCACCCACGACAGTGACTAAAAGACCATCCATGATAAACCTCATTTTTTAATGGAGAGATGAAGGATTGCTCTAGCAGAGTGTATCCAGGGCCTTGCTAAAAGGCAATTATACGAAGGTGTGATGTCCATGACCTGAAACTCAATGTCATATATATAGGGGCCCACTTCTAGAGGAATTTCAATTTTTCCCATGACTTCTCGTCTTGTCCCATCGAATGCTCTTACTGTAGAGTGACAAGACCTCAAATAAGATAAATCAATTGGATTCTAGAAAGCATAGCCAAAGGCATGACATTGAGTGCTGACCCGTTATCAATGAGCACATTCGGTATTATACAACCCTTGCAACGGGTTGTGATATGTAATACTTTTATAGAGCCCCTACCATTTGGCGATATTTCGTCATCACTGAAAGAAATAAAATTATCCGCGTTCAGGTTATTCACCCACCTATCAAGTTTTTCGCCAGATATATTGCTTGCCACATAAGCTTGATTTAACACTTTCAGCAAAGCATTCCGATGTGGTTCTGAGTTCAACAGTAGGGATAATACCGAGATTTGTGCTGGTTGTTTGCTTAACTATTCCACGATGTTATATTCACTATGCTAGATGAACTTCAAGAATTCATGTGCTTCCTCTTCATTCACAAGCCTTTTAACTTCTTGTTCAGACGGAGTCTCAAGTTCGACATTGGCTTCATGCATCGATGCCTTTCCTTTCTGCTTCAAGTCATTAGTATTCTTTATTGGTTCGACCACTTTAGAATAACATCTTCCGCTGCGGGTGAAGTGTCCTACTTCACCAACATATCCGGCCGTGACTTTGGATTTTTCACCTTTAGGTATGATAATGTTGACATCATATTTCCATGGTACTGCCTTGTTGTCTTTGTAAGGGAAAGGAGATGGCACTTCAATTATCATATTTGGTTTCACTTGCTCCTTTTTTGCATCGTAATAAATCACTAATGGTCGATCAGCATTATAAGGGAAACCTGATGATTGACTATCAGAAGTGCATACTTCTCCTTCATCGGCCTCTTTCATTTTGTTGAAGATCTCGACTTCCTTGTTGTCCATCATGTCTTGAAGTAGTTTTCTGAATCCTTCACAAGGCTAGATGTCATGCCTCTCGACCCCATGAAAATCACAAAAACATTGTCTTTTTGTATTTCCTTCCTTAAAAATTCTGTTGGGGTGACAGAACAACTCCTTTTCAAACATTACCCCCCAAATCTTTCGCAACGGCGTCTTTATTTCAGAAACACAACTTTTGGCACACCACCTGTCTTCTTTTGTCACCGCGCTCACGTTCCCTTCAGTATGGTTAGGGAGCAGATTTCTAGCCGTATTGCTAGCACCATCAAATCATAAAATGCCTGCATCGATAAGACCTTGAACCCTCCTTTTAAAGGCCAAATAATTTTCTGTAGAATGTCCCTGGTTTTCAGCGTGGTGCATGCAACTAGCATTAGGATCGTACCATTTTGGGTATGGAGGCTTCAGGGGTGCCATATAATGTGGGGATATTAATTGTTTTTCTAATAGTTTTGGGTACAGCTCTCCGTATGACACGGGAATCGGGGTGAACTGGGGTTTTTCAAGATTGGATCTTGTCGGTCTTTGTTCATTTTTGGGTTGAATTTAAGCAGGCATGGTATTTGGTGGGAACATGGCAAATGGTCTTTGGTTATCTGTGGCGTAGACGGGGTAAGGAGGAGGTGCTTGATAGTAAGGGCTTTGGGGTGGATAATAAAAGTTTGGAGGTGGGCGATATCAAGGTCGTGGCTGGACTGGGTAAGGATTAGAAGTGTGGTGGCTCTCAGTTCCCACCATATGGGCTTCTGCCTCTTTTTTCTTTACATATACTGCTGTTTTCAAGCTTTTGAAACCTTCCATCCTTCCACTCTTGATGGCATTTTCTATAAGTTCCCCGGATATTACAATATCTGCGAAGTCTTTCATGGCGCTTCCTATCGACTTATCATAAAATGGTGCTCTCAAAGTATTGATGAAGAGGACCGTTATTTCAGTTTTAGTTAATGGGGGTTCTACTTAAGTCGAAATATCCCTCCACCTTTGCGCGTATTGCCTAAAAGTCTCTGTCGGCTTCTTTTCCATCATCTATAGAGTTAGCCAATCAGGCACCATGTCAGATACATGCTTGTATTGTTCACAAAATGCTGATGCCAAGTCTTTCCATGATTGAATCCTTTCTCTACTAAATTGAATATACCATCGAATGGTCGATCCTACCAAACTGTCTTGGAAACAGTGTATTAGCAATTTATCTTCATTTACATAACCAGTCATCTTCCGAAAAAACTTGACAAGATACGCCTTTAGACATTTCGTTCCATCATATTTTTCAAAATTTGGCACTTTAAATTTCGGAGGCAGAACCAGATCGGGCACCAAACTGAGCTCTTTGGCACTCAATGCAGAGAAGGCTTCAGTACCTTCTATCACTTCGAGTCTTTCTTCCAAACTCCTATACTTATCCTGAACATCATGATCATCCATCTTCAACCTGGCTATTTCTACCGGATCATCCAAATCTAGAACATTGGAATCGGCAGGATTAGCTCTGGGGTTCAATACGAATATTCCTTGCCCTAGATGAGTAGGGGGTACGGGTCGTTGCTCCAAGCTTGCAGGTTCTCCTTGAGGACATTCTCTTTGCATTACATGTACATGAGGTGGAGTGAATCCTGGGGGATAGAACGGATCCTGATCATGATTAGTTTTTGACTGAGGCTCCATAGTGTCAGGGCTCTGCATAGGTCCTTTTCCTTTGACCAAAGCTGTCATCATCTCTATCATTTTGGCCATTTGATCCCTTTGCTCGAGCGATTCCTCTTAAGATCTTAACATCAGATCTCTTGCTTCCTGTTGTGACTTGGTCAACTGCTCTTGCAATTCTCTTTGAGTCCTTTCCATCCTTTCAATTCTCTCATTGAACTCGGCTTCCATAATTCTAGCTTTTCTGCGTGTCCCATAAGAATGGCGTGATTCCAGACTTGGAGTGTCGCAGCTGCGGATTATACGGTTTCAGCCTCAGTGAATGATTATGATGATATGTACATGTAATGAATAGATGGATGGATGAATGACAAATGAATGTTAGTCATGAATGTGTAAGAATTTAGTGTTGATTCCAAGATGGCCCCTACTTAGGCATTTCATTAATCAAAAGAGTCTATTACAAAACGTTTCACTATCTTTGATACAACAGTTACATAAATTTTCTAGGCACATCGCCTTGTTTCTTCACTCGTTCTAAGAATTCTGATATGCTTGATCTTTGAATCGGAGGGAATTGGCAACTGATAGCTTCGGCTTCATCTGATAATTGCACAACTTGCATAGCCACCTCGCGAATTTCATTGATCAAAAAGCCGAGTTGCATTTCCTTTTCTTAGAAAGCTCTTTCGTAAGCGTGAGTGTCTTGGTCGTACTGACTATTCTTTTCTTCTAGGGCCTTTAGGAAATTATCCAACTGTTGCTGATGAGCTTGCAGTGTATTTTCTAAATCTCGTATTTTCCCTCTTAGCTCTTGATATTTAGACTGACTAGTCACAAATTCTGCAGATACAGTTTCATACTCAGCATTCTTCTTCCTTAACTCTATCATAGCAAGCGTAGCTTTTTCCTCTTCTCTCTTTACTTTCCCTTCTAGAATTCTATCCCACCTTTGATGTTACTAATTTCTTCCTTCCATTCTGCTAACGACTTGCCCAACCCATTATTTTTTATAGTGCTTCTTAATTTCTTATTTTCCAAATGAAGGTCCCTTAAATCATTTCTCAAGATCTCAACTTCTCTTTAGATTTTCACGGTTTAGGACTTTTCAATTTGAACATTGATCTTTAGCTGGTAGTTTTCCTCTTGAAGAGAACTAATATCTTGTAACAGCTTAGCCTTTTCATGTTTGAATTCATGTCTCACTACTTCCAGCTCGGATGGCATTTCTTCTGAGAAAGGATTTTGGGAAGTGTAACTCGTCGGTGAGATTTGTTGACTATTCACTCGTCATTTTCTCCATAAGTCATAATCTTGAGTGATAGTATCAGCATAAAGGGCTAACTCCATTAAGTGAACTTCCTTCCAAGACTTTGCAGTATCTCGGACTCTTTTCATGTAGCCTTCACCTGTAAAGGCGAACTCTGATTGTGCCAATCCTCCGGTAGTGGGTATGAACTGTCGTGAAGTAAACTGTCTTTGAACCATTAACGGAGCGTATCTAACTCCTCCCCATAATCCTAGTAAAGGCACCCAATCTTGGCTTCCACATTTATATATCAGAACTGAAGGACGGATCCATGGTGCTCTCCAGGTTATATCTTCGGTACGAAGGTTCCGAAAAATTGAAACCCAATGCTGTTCGGTGACATCCTTTGGCCAATCTTTCTCAAGGTAAGCTTTCAATGGGGCGAATGTTTTTGAAAACATGTGGAAAGGTGTGCGCTCCATTTTCCAGAAATGGCTTAGAATCCAGACATTAAGTAACTGTACACATCTAATAAAACGTCATTCTCATTTTCTCCTACAACAACTTAGAGATCTAAAAGTCTCAGCCAAGATAGTCGCGACGGGGTTGATCCATTGCTTTAATCTTTCGAAGAAATCCACTACCGCAACTTCTATATACCTGAGAACTTTTGGGAAGACAATTAATCCATAAATGGCCAAAGCAAACAGATCCATCCTCTTCACAATATCTGGATGGTTTTGAACTAAATCTCGCAGAGAAAACCACGGAACACAACTAACTTCGTTCTTTTTTTTTATTTGTTTTTCAGCCCACATATCAGTCATTCCCGTCAACCTCACTAACTTTTTCTTGAAGGTCATTGGTTTGGGCTCTTTCACATATATCTTGCTGAATTGTACATTGTCAATGCGAAGCAAGGCATCATACTCTTCTATGGTCGGAGTCATATCTTCCTGATTGAAAGTAAAGCACTGGTAAGCTAGGTCCCAGAATCGAACCATGGCTTGAATCAACTGTTCTACGTTGATGGCGATCAAGTAAGCTATATCCCTGTATTTTTAAGTGAAGATACCCCTAGTATATGAGTCCCACTGTTTCCAAATCTGAGTCAAATCTTTGAGGTTATTCTGACGAGTATTCGAAGTTACATGCTCGGGAAGATTGAAGATACATCCTTCCGTTAGACTGTCCCCTTTTGCTTTCTGAATTTTCAAAGACCAGTCTCGAACCACGACATTTTTCTCAGTTACTTGTGTAATGGACTCCTCCATCAGAAACCCATTTTTGACAACCAATCTCTAATCAACACCTTCCTAATCAAGATGCCTATGATGCATGATGAAACATGAAAATGAAAATAAACAACCTTTGTTAGTAATCACAATAAATATGAACAGAAAGAATCTAACAAATTAAGTTACCTGGTCTAATAGACCCGATTCCTTTGCAAAAGTATAAATGTAAAAGAAATGAAAGGTAAGAGGCGTTTCTCCCGTGTACTTATTTTGGTGACTATTAACGGACGGAGGTTTGGTATGGCTCTAGTTAGGTGGCTCGTATAGTTTACTATATGCGGTTTCGGTTCTAGACAGGTACTCGAATTATTCGCACTATCGTCTACTAAGACTAGTACAAAGCCTCGGTCATAGCCCATCACAGGCTCACGAGTTCAATTCGATGGATTACATTTACTTATGCTTATGCGGAGGGACAAGTTAACTCACGAAAGCATAAGTCGTATGTAACCCGGAAGTATTCACTAGCCTATGCGGAGGGACGAGCTAACTCACGAAGGCATAACGTTTACTTCCACTTAAGCGGACGGAGCTCGGGTAGAGAGCTCATGTTATGCAAAAATGCAAGTGCTCGGTGTGTGGGGAGAAACTCACAAACCTTTACGTTTTATTTAAAAAATAAACTAAAAAAAACTAAAACCATAAAAACCTAGAGCTGAAAATCAACAAGATAAAACAAGTTAGAAGAATATTTACAACATGATGCAAAAGCATGGTTTTCAAAAACAAAATTTTCAGGATCATGAATAAAATACTAATTTGAACAATGAATTTTGAAAATTTTGACAACACGCGTTTAATTCTAGATTCGAATCTCAAAAAAAAGGGGTCCCTAATGGAGTCGCCAGCTGTAGCGACGTAAAAATTTCGCTTTGGTAGCTAGTTGAGGCGATTATTGGAAATTTGAAAACCGACTTTCGATTTTATTAAAAAAAGAGAGTTGCCACCGACCTTTTTTTCTAGGTGTGATCGAACACCTAAATAATCATCTTTTTTAGCAACAAAAAATTTATTCTTGAACAGAAATGAAGGCCGAATTTGGGTTTTCGTCAAAATCCAGAGAAAAAGTAGGGTTCGGGAGTCGGTTACGCACGAGGAAGGTATTAGCACCCTCGCGACGTCCAAAATTGGTATCTCGCTAAGCATGTGTTGTCTTAATTTTCAAAAATGCGAGTTCAATGTAACATTTAATCATGATCCGATCAAAACATGAGAATTTTTACAATCTCGATTTCTTTTGAGAAGGACATTCCGTTTTTAACACAAGCCGATTGATATTCACCCAACATAGCGATGAAATTGACGACTTAATGTTAAATCGGTGCGTTACTTTATTTATTGAAATAAAAAAATGAATGAAAATATTTTAAAATAAAAAATAAAAAGAAAACTAATATCGATGTTGAAATAAGATGTGATCTAATAGGCTAAATTCGAAACAGACAAATAATAATAAAAAGTTAAGAATATCTGAAGCAAATATGTAAAACATTAACAATGTAAATGTGATAATAATAAAACAATAGTAGTGCATATGGTATTAAACATGATAATAATAGTAATAATGTAAACATGAAATAGTAGTGAACATATATATATAAAACATATAATACTAGATTAAAAATATATACAATATATATTGAAAATAATAATAATATAATAACTAATAATAACGATATATAAATATATACATATATGTATTAAAATATATACGTAATAATAAGAATAAAAAGTGTATCGTAGTATTAAAAATATATACATAATATAGCGTTAAAAATACATACATAATATAGTTATTAAAAATATATACATAAGATAATATGCAAGAAAAAATATATAAATAATATAGTATTAAAGATATATACATAATATATATAAAAAATCATATATACATGATATATATATATTAGCAACAATAATGATACAAAAAGAAACAACTATAATACAATAAATACGTACATATATATATATAAATAATAATGGTATTAGAAAGATACAATATATAGTATTAGAAATATATACATAAAATAGTATAAAAATATATATAACTAACGATATTAAAATATACATAATAATATATAAAAATATAATATTAAAAAATATATGTACATAACATATAAAAATATATACATAATATAGTATTAAAATATTTACATAATATACACATATTATGTAATATCCCGAATTAGGACCTAATCGGAATAGTGGTTTCGTGACCACAAATCCGAGACAAAAATAATTATTTTATAATTATTTTGAGGTTTATGATATGATTGCATGATTGTGTGAAAATTTCGTGATGAAATTCTATGCATAAAGTGCTTAAGTTGAGATTAGGGACTAAATCGAATAATTTGCAAAATTTGCATTCTAGAAGTTTTTAGTATGAAATTGCTTTGGAATATTAATGAGGAGGTCTTAAATAGCAATTTGACCAATTTTTAAGTTTATGGACAAAAATTGGACATGGATGGAATTTTTGGAAAGTTTAGTAGTAAGGGCATTTTGGTCATTTGTATATTAAATGAAATAAAATGGGAAAAATAACACAAAAATGATCATCTTCTCCATAAGTTGCTGCTGAATTTTTGTTTCCACCATAGCTAGGGTTTCAACACTTTAAGCCTTGATTGTAAGTGATTTCTATGCCCGTTTTTAATGTTCTTTACATTTTTGGAATCCTGGTAGCTCGATTTAGCTTATGCTAGCAATAATTCAACCTAGGGTTCGTATTTGAAAAAATACCCATAGGTGAAATTTTTGTATTTTGGTGTTTTATGATAGAATATGAGGTTTTAAATTATGTTAGACAACTTGTGCCACTCGGTTTTAAGTGAAAACGAGTAAAATGGCTTAATCGGTAAAAACACCTAATAGTCATAAGTACATGTATACCTAATAGTCATAAGTACATGTTAGAGTGTGAATTTGATGTTCCTATAGAAGGGAAAAATGATCAGCATGTTATAAAACATAAGAAAATAGGATGAAGTTTAACTTACGAGCATTGGGGAAAAGTGCAAATATGTGAAAGCTTAGGGGAAAAATGGTAATTTTACCAAAGTTCGTATTAAGGGCTGTTTTGATGAATGTACGTATTAAATAAAATTAATTTGGTATTATAGATCAAGAAAAACGAGATTCAAGTCGTGATCGAGGGAAAAACAAAGTTTACGAGGAATAGGCTCGATTGCTAATATTTCGTATCGAAGTAAGTTCATGTGTAAATGTGGTAACATGATTGTCAATTTAAGTAATATAATTTTATTTATATGATATGATGATTATTATCATTAATGTTATTTATATGATATGAAGATTATTATTATGGAATCTTATGCTTTGTGGTTATTATTGAGTAATATGCAAATTATGGGTACTACGTGTTAAATATAAATTGCTACCGAGTATCGGTTTTGATATTCTATGGAAGACGGCAAAGTGATCGAGGAAAAAGCCTGTTTGAACCTTGGGAATAGATTAGAATACAAGTGATGTAACACCCCTATCCCGTAACCGTCGCCAGAGTAGGCAAGGGGCATTACCGGACTTGTAACCCATGTCAGAACAGTAAAATTTTGAGCTTTTTCTTGAAATAAGATCGTTCATTTAAATAAGTACTAAGTACAGTTAGAGGTAAAATTTAAACTTCACTAAGTAAACATTCAAAAGATGCCATTTTCGCATGGCTTATATACATTAACCAAAAATATTCTTCCGCCACTAGTCTATTCTATACATGCCATAAAATAATGCTAAACATAACAGTAACAAGTAGTGGATAGTGATAGTGTGACTAGTTGCTGACGATCCCCGAGCCTGTAGCTTCGCAATGAGATCTATAAAACAGAGGAAACAAAGCAAACGGAGTAAGCATTACGATGCTTAGTAAGTTTTAAGCAGTGTCAACAGATAACAATCAAATTATAACATAGTTGTTCGTATTTTTATTTCACTCTTCCTTCGGGCATACCATCCCTTTACCGAATATGCACATCTCATCGTATATAATAGGCAGATAAATTCTCACTTGATAGTGACCTCTTATGATCATAGGTACAGTACATATTTCTACCTGACTTTCCACATTGACCAAATGCACAATAATCATAGAACAGTCTTATTGCTTTACTCACATGTGCATCACATAATGACCTTGTGATTTAGTCTAAATCAAACTTAAATATAATCTCAAAATACATACCTGACCAACTTAACGCATTGAACGTATTTATTACCAATTGTTACTGTGAAGTCGTATCATATTACGCTTTACTTGAATCTTCAGCAAAACCTTTAGTTCGGGGCTTACCCGGACAAAATCTTCACACGTAGTCATCGGGTCTTTAGAGCTCGGATATAGTACGAGCACGAAGCCTACGGACATTAATCAGTGATAATATTCTCGCATAAAGCCTGCGGGGTTTTAACCCGGATATAGTACTGACACAAATGCCCTTTGGGACTTATCACATTTATACACTTTCACATTCATCACATCGGCCATTAGGCCTTATCACATATATACACTTTCGCATTCATCACATTGGCCATTCGACCTTATCACATATATACACTTTCACATTCATCACATCGGCCATTAGGCCTTATCACATATATACACTTTCACATTTATCACGTTGGCCATTAGGCCTTATCACATATATATACACTTTCACATTCATCACATTGGCCATTCGGCCTTATCACATATATACACTTTCACATTCATCACATCGGCCATTAGGCCTTATCACATATATACACTTTCACATTCATCACATTGGCCATTCGGCCTTATCACATATATACACTTTCACATTCATCACATCGGCCATTAGGCCTTATCACATATATACACTTTCGCATTCATCACATTGGCCATTCTGCCTTATCACATATATACACTTTCACATTCATCACGTTGGCCATTAGGCCTTATCACATATATATACACTTTCACATTCATCACATTGGCCATTCGGCCTTATCACATATATACACTTTCACATTCATCACATTGGCCATTCGGCCTTATCACATATATACACTTTCACATTCATCACATCGGCCATTAGGCCTTATCACATATATACACTTTCGCATTTATCACGTTGGCTATTAGGCCTTATCACATATATATACACTTTCACATTCATCACATTGGCCATTCGGCCTTGTCACATATATACACTTTCACATTCATCACATCGGCCATTAGGCCTTATCACATATATACACTTTCGCATTTATCACGTTGGCCATTAGGCCTTATCACATATATATACACTTTCACATTCATCACATTGGCCATTCGGCCTTATCACATATATACACTTTCACATTCATCACATCGGCCATTAGGCCTTGTCACATATATACACTTTCACATTTATTCAAATATACTTCACATACCACATATACTATCATGTACAGACTTGGTCTTGGCCGAATCTACATCCATCACTTTCCAATGAATAATTCAATTTCACGCCATACTATCATTTCATATTCGAATACTCCTAAACTTACAATTTCACAAACTTTAATATCAAAGATCCATCTAACACTCATATATCATTTTACAATATCACGATTTAGAATTCAAGTATGGGTTTAATCAATAGCTTATGAGCAACTAAAACAAGTTTTATCCATGTTTACAACAAAATCACATATTCACTACGAGCTGCTTTCCTGAGCAATGGTCACTAAATTATTTATAACCGGAGCTACAAGACTCCAAATCACTTGCCGTTAATTTTCCCTGAATATAGACTCGTATATCTTCCATCCGTAAATTTTTCAGAATTTTAGGTTTGGCCAATCAATACCAGATTTTTCTTAAAGTTTCCCCTGTTTCACTGTTTGACTAATCTGACCAGTCTTCACTACGAATCAAAATTCTCATTGTACAGAATTAAAAGCATGTTCTATTTGATTTCATTTGAAACTAGACTCATTAAGGATTCTAAGCATATTAATTTTATCTTGTAAACATTTTTGTACAAATTATAGTGATTTTCTTAAAATAGAACAGGGGATTTCGGAGTCATTCTGACACCGTCTCACACAACTTTAAATATCTCTTTATAGGAAATTTCTTTGCTTACACGGTCTCTTTTATAAGAAACTAGACTAATTAAGCTTTGATTGCATATTTTATTCAGCCTATAATTCCACACCAAACATTTATAGTAATTTTCTAAAATCACGTTACTGCTGCTGTCTTGAGCAAATTATTACAATTTGCTCTTAAATTTCCAAGTCCAAACACTTAGGAACTTACCATTTGATTTTAAGACATATCATGGCCACATCATATCTTATTAAATCAACTCATTATATCCTATTATAGTTGAATTTACTCAACATTTAATCACTTAAAACTTACCTTGGAAGTTGCGAACGATTCTGACGGCTCTTGATCACTTTTTCCTTTCCTTATCCAACTTTGATCCTCTAGGCTCTTGAGCTAAATCAAACAAATTTACTTCTCAATCAAACACATACATCGACAACCATATACATTTCAAAAACCAATTCATTCGTATCATTTGTCCATATATTAGCTTTTAGCATATTTGGTCATTAGAGCGACCTATTTAACTTTCAAGCATTCATTTCTAATTTTAACTAAACAATGCCGAATGCCATTAACTACTAATGCCACACACACACATGTGCATAAAATTCATCCATACATAACCTCTAGCTCATTCGGTCATTCATCTCTCAAACCTATCAAAGTTTCATGTCAAACTTCCCTGGCCGAATACACATATAAGCACATAATACACATTTAGCATTTTTTTGTTTACTTCATGATACATTCGGCCTTGGCAAAATTTCATTAGAAATCCCTATTAGCCACTTTATCAATCAATTATATCTTCTACTTAATATTTCATAACTTATCATGCTAGCTGAATATTATTTATTCAAGTTCATCATCTTCATATTCGGCATTAGCATCAAATATAATAGCCCATTTCTTCCCACTTTGAATCTATGCATCCATTTAATCATAGTTTGTTCAAGCACTCATACAATAAGATTCATCCAATTTAACAAGAAACAAAAACTTTATTCCTCCATAGCTACAATGGCCGAAAGATCTAGACATCTCAATACCGAAATTTCTAACATGGGTTGCCTAAAGAATTTGGTAGGGAGTTCAAATTTATCTAACATTTCAAGTAACTTAACACATCCATATAGCTAACATGCTAGTAGTATCAAGGCATCAACTAAAATTTTGAAGCCTCTTAGCCGAATCCTAACTCTCCAACAACTCCAATTTCATCCATGAGATAAATAGAAGTAGGCTAACCCTCCAAAGGATGTGTAAACCTCCAAAACCAGCATTGAACATACCTTAATCTCAAGAACCACCTTGGCCGAACTTCCCCTCTTCTTCTTCCTTCAATTCACGGCAATGGAGGAGCAACCTAGCTCATTTTTTTGTTTCTCCCCTACTAACCACTATTATTTTATTACCCATGTTCTTTATCTTATTAATTCTAACATAAAACACTAACATAAAATGTTTATAATACATTTTAACCCATAGCATGGCCGGCCACTAGTCTATCTTTTGGGTATTTTGACATGCAAGGACAACATTTTCCAAGATGCATCAATAGGCCACTTTAACATTTGCCTAGCACATTTCTAATTTTTCTCACACAAATCCTATTTAGCAAAATTCACTTACAATTAACAAAATTCAAACATGAAATTTTCACACATGCCTATATACATATAATAAGCATCAAATATAATGGTTAATTATTTTTTTATGACTCGGTTTTGTGGTCCCGAAACCACTTTCCGACTAGGGTCACTTTAGGGGTGTCACAAGTGACATGTCACTAGGATATTTTGAGTTCTAAACTGGTTGAGTTGAGTCCGAGTTCGTGAGATGTAACTAGGCATCCGAGCTCATTGAGTTGAGTCCGAGTTCACTTATGGATGAGAACACCCGAGCTCGTTGAGTTGAGTCTGAGTTCACTTATGGGCGGGTTACATGGTAGCTTGGCTACATAAGTTCCGCAGGCTATTGAGTTTGTCTAGCTGCGGGTATGGCACTTACGTTCATGAAATCTGTGTATTTGAATTATATTCCGATGTGTTCAATGGGTGAATCTTAAGTGAATAAGAAGAATGCCTAAAATGAAGGTGACATATTGGTAAGTGTAGTGAATGAGAAAATTTGACAGGTATGTGCTTAAATCCTCGGGTTGAGAACTTGGTATGATGAAATCGTAGTAAGATATTAAATGCAAATGTAACATGAATGTCTTGGTGTTGTTTATGCAAATGATGTTTTATGTGGAATTGCATGATTATGTTACTTACTATTTGCATGTGAACTTACTAAGCATTTGTGCTTACTCCCTCCTTTTCATTTATTGTAGTTTTGATAAGCCGGCTTGAGAATCGGGATAGGTCGAAGACTCGTTCACACTATCCGAAGGCCTAAATTGGTAAAATGGCTTGTGTATTTTGAATGTGGCATGTATGGCAAAATACTAACTTTGTGTAAATGATCTTATGATATGGTTATGGTTTGGAAAGAAAAGGGTTTGTGAATGATTAGCCATTGGAATGGCCAATCTAAATCATTTTTGATACCTTGTATGTTTAAAATGCTATTTAGTCCATGAAAATCAATAGTAAAGTGAAATTTGCTATAAAATAGAATATTGCTGCAGCAATGACATGAATTTGAAAAATCACTAAAAATAGTAGAAATATAGTTAAATGATGAATAAGTTATGGAATTGAATCTTGATGAATATATTTTCATACGGATAGAACAAAATAGGTATATAAGTTGTATTTTATGAGATATTTAAGTTTTGGTGGAACAGGGTCAGAGTGGTCTTTGAATCCCCTGTTCTGAATTTAAAAATTTACCATAAATTGTAAAAAAATAAATATGAGTTTTACCTTACATCTATGAAATCCTTATTGAGTCTAGTTTTATAAGAAACAAACGGCATAGTCATTGAAACTCTGTACAGGGAGATATCTAATTCGTAATACACAGAGGTCAGAGCAGTCAAACCCTGAAATAGGGGAGACTTTAACTAATAAACTGTACTAATTTTCCTGACCAAAAATTCTAGAAAAAATTTAGTAGATAGATATATGAGTCTAGTTTTAGAAAATATTTACAGAATTGGATTTCAAGTTTCAAAACTCAAGATATGAATTTTTAAGCGACTATGATGCAGTTAGGCAGCTTGTCTGGAAGTTTTAAAAGTAAATTGTTTAAGTTGTTTAATTAATGAATTAAGTCCGTTAACACCTCGTGTTCGACTCCGGCGATGGTCTCGGGTGCGGGGCGTTATATTTAGTGGTATTAGAGTAGGTTTAGTCAGTTCTCGGACTAACGTGTTGTATGTACGGGTTCTGCTATACATGCCATATATATATATTGTGATAGTGTGACGACTTCTGACCTTTTAAATGATTTTTTTTATAGTAAATGGATCCCGATCCAGCTGCAGCTGATGATGTAGAGAGTAATGCACCAGCTCCGGCTGAAGGGACGGTGCCAACTGAAAATCCACCTCCTACTATTGGTCAAGGAGGAGGAGAAGGGGCTCGGTAAGCCTTTCTCTAGATGATGAATGCCTGGTATACTGAGTTCGTTCGTACGAACCCGAATGCACAACCTCCCCCACCTCCCCTGATTCCTCAACCTGTGCTCCCGATGCCTCGAGGTGTAGATCTGATGAAATTTCACAGAACTCCAGTTGACAGAATCCGTAAGCAAGGGGCCGAAGAATTTAGAGCAAATGTTGATGATGATGCCGAGAAAGCAGAATTTTGGCTTGAGAATTCAATTCAGGTATTTGATGAATTGTCTTGTACACCTGAGGAATGCTTGAAATGTGCTATATCATTGTTGAGGGATTCAGCCTATCATTGGTGGAAGACATTGATTTTAGTAGTACCGAAAAAGAAAGTAACTTGGGAGTTCTTTCAAGAAGAATTTCGGAAGAAATACATCAGTGAAAGATTTGTTGATCAAAAGCATAAAGAGTTTCTTGAATTGAAACAGGGGAACATGACGGTTACTGAATACGAAAGGGAGTTCGTCAGGTTGAGTAAATATGCTAGAGAATATATTCCTACAGAGGCTAAAATGTGTAGACAATTTGAAGATGAACTCAATGAAGACATCAAAGTATTTTTGGGGATTCTTGAATTAAAAGAAATGGTAGTACTTGTTGATCAAGCTTGCAAGGCTGAAGAACTACTTAAAGAGAAGAAAAAAGTAGAGGTTGAGACTAGAAGTTGGAAGAAAATATTGACGAGCAGTTCATTCTCACAGCAATCTAGAAAATCTAGAAATATGAATCCTCGTTCTCAAGTTTCGGCCGGACAATCATATGGAAATTTCAAGAAGCAAAATGTGGGTCTTAAATCTCAAACTACTTCCGTAGCTAGTGTGGGGAATTCGAGATTTGTTAAACATGAGTGCCAGCGGTGTGGTAGAAATCATTTTGGCCCATGTAGAGCGAATGAATGTTTTCGGTGTGGTTCTTCGAATCATTTTATTTGAGATTTCCCGGAGAGAGTTGAGAAAGAAAAATTTCAGAGTGTAAAAGCTAATGGTGCAGACTCGAGGGGAAGATATTCGAGAAAAGCTGGAAAAGAAGCAAGCAGCAATAATGTAGCCAGAGATTCAGCAACTAAATCTGAAGCAAGGGCTCCAGCTAGAACTTATGCCATAAAGGCACATGAAGATGCTTCATCACCCGACGAGATTACTGGTATATTTTCTCTTTATGATGTTAATGTTATTGCTTTGATTGATCCCAGTTCTACTCATTCATATGTGTGTATGAAATTGGTGTCTAGTATGAACATACCTATTGAGAACACAAAATTTATGATTAGAGTGTCGAATCCATTAGGCAAATGTATGATAAAGTATGCAAGAAATGCCCTTTAATGATTCGGGGTAATTACTTTTCGACTGACTTGGTGTTGTTGTCGTTGGATGAATTTGATGTTATTTTGGGTATGGATTGGTTGACATTGCATGATGCTGTAGTAAATTGCAAAGAAAAGGTTATAGAATTAAAGTGTGAAAGTGGTAAAATTCTGCAGGTTGAACTAGGCAAATCAGAGACATTATCTAGTGTGATTTCTTCCATGTCGGCTCAGAGATATTTGAGGAAGGGTTATGAAGCTTATTTGGTGTATGTAATTAATACAAAAGAAATTGAAGAGAAAGTTGAATCAGTGCCGATTGTGTGTGAATTAACGGATCTATTTCCAGAAGAGTTGCCGGGTTTGCCTCCAGTCAGGGAAGTAGAATTTGGTATTGAGCTGATATCGGGAACAGTTCCGATATCGATCACTCCGTATATAATGGCACCAACAGAGTTGAAAGAATTAAAGTCGCAATTGCAAGAGTTGACTGACAAAGGCTTTGTGAGACCGAGTTTTTCACCTTGGGGTGCTCCCGTGTTATTTGTGAAAAAGAAGGATGGTTCTATGAGATTGTGTGTTGACTATCAGCAATTAAACAAGGTGACAATCAAGAACAAGTATTCGTTGCCGAGAATTGATGATTTGTTTGATCAGCTGAAAGGAGTGACTTGGTTTTTCAAAGATTGATTTGAGATCTGGGTACTACCAGTTGCCAGTAAAAGAGTCAGACGTGCCTAAAACTGCTTTTAGAACAAGGTACGGTCATTATGAATTCTTAGTTATGCCATTCGGGTTAACCAATGCTCCTGCTGTGTTTATGGATTTGATAAATCGTATATTTCGGCCATACTTGGACAAATTTGTTGTGATATTTATTGATGATATCTTAATTTATTCAAAAGATGGGACAGAGCATGCTGAGCACTTGAGGGTAGTTTTGCAAACTTTGAGAGATAAGCAGTTGTATGCTAAGTTCAGTAAAAGTGAGTTTTGGCTTCGAGAAGTTGGATTTTTGGGTCACATTATTTCAGGTGATGGTATACGGGTTGATCCTAGTAAAATTTCGGCCATTTTTTATTGGAAACCACCAAAAAATGTAACCGAGGTTAGAAGTTTCTTGGGGCTAGCTGGGTATTATCGACGGTTTGTAAATGGATTTTCTATAATTGCTACTCCTATGACTAGACTACTCCGAAAGAATGTTAAATTTGAATGGACGGAAGAATGTAAACAGAGTTTTAAAGAATTGAAAAAGTTATTAACTGAAGCACTAGTGTTGGTACAACTCGAATCAGGTAAAGAATTTGTGGTGTATAGTGATGCTTCTCGAAATGGCTTAGGATGTGTACTTATGCAAGAAGGAAAAGTGGTGGCTTATGCTTTGAGGCAGTTAAAATCTCACGAAAAGAATTATCTGACTCATGATTTAGAATTGGCTGCTATAGTGTTTGCTTTGAAGATTTGGCGACATTATCTATACGGAGAAAAATGCCGAGTATATACCGACCACAAAAGTCTTAAGTACTTGATGTCACAAAAAGACTTGAATTTGAGACAGCGAAGATGGTTGGAGTTATTGAAAGATTACGAGCTTGTTATTGATTACCACCCAGGAAAAGCGAATGTGGATGCCGATGCTTTGAGTAGAAAGTTGCTATTTGCTTTGAGAGCTATGAATACTCAATTAAAGGTATCAAATGATGGTTCGATTCTAGTAGAGGTAAGAGCAAGACCGATGTTTTTACAAGAGATTTGTGAAGCTCAGTAAAGCAATGAAGCATTGCAAGCCAAAAGAAAACAATGCGAGGTTGATACGAGGTCAGATTTCAGAATCGGTTCTGATGGTTGCTTGATGTTTAAAAACCAGATTTGTGTACCGAAAAATGATGAGTTGATTCAAAAGATTTTGCATGAAGCACATAATGGTTGTTTGGCAGTTCACCCGGGCAGTACGAAAATGTATAATGACTTGAAGAAAATATATTGGTGGAACGGAATGAAAAGAGATATCTCCGAGTTTGTATTAAAGTGTTTAATTTGTCAACAAGTGAAAGCTGAACACCAAGTACCTTCGGGACTACTCCATCCTATCATGGTACCTGAATGGAAATGGGATCGGATTACTATGGATTTTGTATCAGGGTTGCCGTTAACTCTGGGGAAGAAAGTTCTTAGATTTGGACGGAAGGGCAAGTTAAGTCCGCGTTTTATTAGATCGTATGAAATAATTAAAAAAGTTGGACCAGGAGCTTATTGGTTAGCATTGCCATTTGAATTATAGAAAATGCATGATGTGTTCCATGTATCTATGCTACGTCGGTATCGTTCGGATCCTTCACATATAATCTCACCGACAAAAATTGAGCTACGACCGGATATGACTTATGAAGAAAAACCGATTAAGATTTTAGCTCGAGAGGTCAAGCAATTAAGAAATAAAAGTGTCGCTCTCGTGAAAGTATTGTGGCAAAAGCATGGGGTAGAAGAGACTACATGGGAACCTGAGGAAACCATAAGAAATCAATACCCACACCTGTTTACCGGTAAGATTTTCGAGGACGAAAATCCTTAAAGGGGGGAGAGTTATAATATCCCGAATTAGGGCCTAATCGGAATAGTGGTTTCATGACAACAAATTTGAGATAGAAATAATTATTTTATAATTATTTTGAGGTTTATGATATGATTGTATGATTGTGTGAAAATTTCGTGATGAAATTCTATGCATAAAGTGCTTAAGTTGAGATTAGGGACTAAATCGAATAATTTGCAAAATTTGCATTCTAGAAGTTTTTAGTATGAAATTGCTTTGGAATATTAATGAGGAGGTCTTAAATAGCAATTTGACCAATTTTTAAGTTTATGGACAAAAATTGGACATGGATGGAATTTTTGGAAAGTTTAGTAGTAAGGGCATTTTGGTCATTTGCATATTAAATGAAATAAAATGGGAAAAATAACACAAAAATGATCATCTTCTCCATTAGTTGCTGCTGAATTTTTCTGTCCACCATAGCTAGGGTTTCAACACTTTTAAGCCTTGATTGTAAGTGATTTCTATGCCCGTTTTTAATGTTCTTTACATTTTTGGAATCCTAGTAGCTCGATTTAGCTTATGCTAGCAATAATTCAACCTAGGGTTCGTATTTGAAAAAATACCCATAGGTGAAATTTGTGTATTTTGGTGTTTTATGATAGAATATGAGGTTTTAAATTATGTTAGACAACTTGTGCCACTCGGTTTTAAGTGAAAACGAGTAAAATGGCTTAATCGGTAAAAATACCTAATAGTCATAAGTACATGTTAGAGTGTGAATTTGATGTTTCTATAGAAGGGAAAAATGATCAGCATGTCATAAAACATAAGAAAATAGGATGAAGTTTAATTTACGAGCATTGGGGCAAAAGTGCAAATATGTGAAAGCTTAGGGGCAAAATGGTAATTTTGCCAAAGTTCGTATTATAAAATTAATTTAGTATTATAGATCAAGAAAAACAAGATTCAAGTCATGATCGAGGGAAAAACAAAGTTTACGAGGAATAGGCTCGATTGCTAATATTTCGTATCGAGGTAAGTTCATGTGTAAATGTGGTAACATGATTGTCAATTTAAGTAATATAATGTTATTTATATGATATGATGATTATTATCATTAATTTTATTTATATGATACGGAGATTATTATTATGAAATCTTATGCTTTGTGGTTATTATTGAGTAATATGCAAATTATGGGTACTACGTGTTAAATATGAATTGCTATCGAGTATCGGTTTTGATATTCCGTGGAAGACGGCAAAGTGATCAAGGAAAAAGCCCGTTTGAACCTTGGGAATAGATTAGAATACAAGTGACATGACTAGGATATTTTGAGTTCTGAACTGGTTGAGTTGAGTCCGAGTTCGTGAGATGTAACTAGGCATCCGAGCTCATTGAGTTGAGTCCGAGTTCACTTATGGATGAGAACACCCGAGCTCGTTGAGTTGAGTCCGAGTTCACTTATGGTCGGGTTACATGGTAGCTTGGCTACATAAGTTCCGCAGGCTATTGAGTTTGTCTAGCTGCGGGTACGGCACTTACGTTCATGAAATCCGTGTATTCGAATGATATTCCGATGTGTTCAATGGGTGAATCTTAAGTGAATAAGAAGAATGCCTAAAATGAAGGTGACATATTGGTAAGTGTAGTGAATGAGAAACTTTGACAGGTATGTGCTTAAATCCTCGAGTTGAGAACTTGGTATGATGAAATTCTAGTAAGATATTAAATGCAAATGTAACATGAATGTCTTGGTGTTGTTTATGCAAATGATGTTTTATGTGGAATTGCATGATTATGTTACTTACTATTTGCATGTGAACTTACTAAGCATTTGTGCTTACTCCCTCCTTTTCATTTATTGTAGTTTTGACAAGCCGGCTTGAGAATCGGGATAGGTCGAAGACACGTTCACACTATCCGAAGGCCTAAATTGGTAAAATGGCTTGTGTATTTTGAATGTGGCATGTATGGCAAAATACTAACTTTGTGTAAATGATCGTTTTGCAAGAAAAGGGTTTGTGAATGATTAGCCATTAGAATGGCGAATCTAAATCATTTTTGATACCTTGTATGTTTAAAATGCTATTTAGTCCATGAAAATCTATAGTAAAGTGAAATTTGCTATAAAATAGAATATTTCTGCAGCAATGACGTGAATTTGAAAAATCACTAAAAGTAGTAGAAATGAAGTTAAATGATGAATAAATTATGGAATCGAAGCTTGATGAATCTATTTTCATACGGATGGAACAAAATAGGTATATGAGTTATATTTTATGAGATATTTAAGTTTTAGTGGAACAGGGTCAGAGTGGTCTCTGAATCCCCTGTTCTGAATTTAAAAATTTACCATAAATTGTAAAAAAATAAATATGAGTTTTACCTTACATATATGAAATCCTTATTGAGTCTAGTTTTATAAGAAATAAACAGCATAGTCATTTAAACTCTGTACAGGGAGATATCTGATTCGTAATACACAGAGGTCAGAGCAGTCGAACCCTGAAACAGAGGATACTTTAACTAATAAACTGTACTAATTGGCCCGACAAAAAATTCTAGAAAAAGTTTAGTAGATAGATATATTAGTCTAGTTTCAGGAAAAATTTATGGAATTGGATTTCGAGTCTCGCAACTCAAGATATGAATTTTTAAGTGACTGTGATGCAGTTAGCCAGCTTGTCTGGAAGTTTTAAAAATAAATTGTTTGAGTTGTTTAATTAATGAATTAAGTCCGTTAACACCTCGTGTTCGACTCCGGCGATGGTCCCGGGTTCGGGACGTTACATATTAGAAATAAAAAAAAACTACTATTAATAATATTACATAAATATATACATATATATATATTAAAGATATATACATATAATAAAACATATACTAATATTAATAATAGTAAGGATAATATAAAAATATATACATGAAATAGTAAAATATATATATATAACTAATAATATTAAAAATATATACATAATATATATAAAAACATATACGATATATATATTAAAAATGATAATAATATAAAAAAACTATAACTACACTACATAAATACATACATGTATATACGTATATAAATATTAACTGAAAAATCAATACTAGTACTAATAATATTAATAATGAATATAATAATAGTAATAATAATAAATATATATATGCATATAATAGTAAAAAATGAGACATAAAAAAATAACTAAATATAATATAATAATAATACAAAAATAATAGTGATAACAATAATATATATAACATAAATAATATTTAAAGCTAAATGAAATAGAAAAATAATATAAAATTCAAGATAAATCGAAAAATAAGCGAAAAAAGGACTAAAATTGGATTAAAATCGAAGTTTTGGGGCAAATTTAAAATAAAATATAAAAAGAGGACCCATTTGAACGCGCGTGCAATTGCGGAGGGCCAAAAAACAATTTACCCGAGCCCTTAAAACGACATCGCTGAAGGGAGGACCAAATCGCAAAACACGATAAATTTCAGGGCCAATTTAAAAGAAATAAAAACTTGATTGCAAAATATAGAAAAAGCGGAAGGACCGTTCGCGCAATTAAACCATTATACAAAAACACGCGGATCTTGAGGCGGGTCGGGTTGGACGGATCGGGTCATGCTCAAAATGACGTCGTTTTGGGGTTAAAAGGCAGCCCCCAAAACGACGTCGTTTTGGAAGGCTATAAAAGGCTAAATTTTTTCAAAAAAGTTCATTTGCAACAGAGTGAAAAAAAAAAAGAGAGGGGAGGGGGAGAGGTGCGATTTCCGACCACAGGGCCGGTCACCGTCCGGTCTCCGGACCGTCACCGGCCGTCTCTGCCGGCCACCGTGTACGGTGGCCAAAAAAGGTAAAAATTTATTTTTTTTATTTTTGAATATATATATATATATATTTGTATATGTTTATGAGTAGGAAGAAAAAAAAGAAACCGATTCGAAATAAAAAAAATCACCTTTGTTTCTGATTTGATCTTTTTGTTTTCTGATTCTCTGATTTTTGTGGTGTTCAAATCACTGCTTTGGGTTTAAAACTATGGTTTTTGCATTCATGAACTGCCGAATCCTTTTACAAATTTTTTAAGTCGGCTTTTATAGCCTTTTACCAACTTTTTTTCAATTATTTTTGTAACTTCCTTTCTTTTCTTGCAGGTGCAACTTGCTGATGGGACAAGGGCGATGCTGCAGGCAGTGGAGCAATTGGCCGAATTTGGCAGAGGCAAGTGGCAAGTGGTTCGGCGCCAAATGCTAGGGGGCTAGGGTTAGGTTTTTTGATTTTGGGTTTTTGGGTTTAGTGGGCTTCTGAATTGGGTCCAATATTTGGGTTTTGTAATGGGTTTTGGGTAGATTTGGGTTTTATGCATGGGTTTAAAACTGGGCCCGGGCAATTTGGGCTTCTACAATTTGTGTTATACTTATTCAATCAAAATTCTTCTATCTCTCCTTATAAATAGACGACACTAGTAAAACTATCTACATAAGTTTACCAAACATTACCATTATGCTATGCATTTAATCATTCCAACTTCAAACATTAAACATTTCAAACCAAATTATCCATTCAAGTAAACACATATAATAACATTTATATACATGCCACATAATCAGACGCAACATTCAAAAGGCTATAGATTCGATAACTGGATAGCGTGAGCTCCAAAATGATCCAACCAAAAGGATTTCACAAAAGGACAACTACAGAAAAGAAAACAACAACAGAGTAAGCATTTCAATTGCTTAGTAAGTTCATAGTTTAAAACCAATAAACTTAGCTCAAATCAGGATTAACATAATGTATTAGCTAACTACAAAACTTTCATGTCTTCACATTTCACAACATTAAGATGAGATCATCAAATACAGTTTGTAAAACATTTTAATCTGAAACACAATTCAGTCCAGTGTCATTCTATCAGAATATGAAGCATGTACATTACTTAAATCATTCCAAATACTTGTAGTCATTTGAGCATAATCTCATAACATTTATCCGTCATTTCCCTTTTTTTAAAATTAATCCACTAGCCCGATGAACTATAATAAATAGATTTGGATACACGGGTAATTATACCACATTAGAGGGCACCGAAGTGCAAACCTGTATAAGCGTGGAACTAACCCTATTGACATGCCAATCATATCCTATCCTTTAATATGTTCATTCGGGCACAATTAACACATTTAACCATCTCTTTACAATTCAGTCCAAAACTCACCTTGTTGTACCAATTTTTAAATAACTCAAATTTCATATACTCATATGCAAAGACTATAATTTGAGTACTTATCATAATTATACATATACCATATGAACTTATTTGACAAAACTCAACAAACAAGTTGAATTGTAGAGACTAGTCAACAAATTTCTCTTTTCCCCAGTTATCCTCAATTTGATTCAAATCTTGATCAATACGATAATTTAATTTCAACTTGTCAATTCCAAATATATTATAATACTTAAATCTATGCATATGACATTTTTATTTCGATTTTTGAATGTTCCTTAAAATTTTACATTTTATCCAATTTAGTTCCTAAAATTGAAAACGCTATAACTTTCAAATTTGAGTTTCAATTTTGAAATTTATCTCAATTTCATCCTTCTACAGATCACCAAAACCTATAACTTTAGAATATTCATGCCAAATTTGAAAATTATTGCACTTTAGTCCCTATGTCCTAAACTAACAATTTTCACTTTACAAATTAGTCCGTTTTCATTTCTAAGCTTAAAATCTAACAATTTAGTACGAAAAGCTTCAAGATTCAACAATGGTAACTTTTAGAAATTTTAACAGATTCATAAATTAATCCCTGAGCTAGCTAAATCAAACTCCTAGGACTTCAAAAACATAAAATTTACAAGAAACAGACTAAAATTGGCTTACCAATTCTAAAGAACAAAGCTATTGAAGGAATGTTTAATTTTTTACCCTTTATTTTAATATATATACTTTATTTCTAGTTAATTAATCAAAATTTACAATAGCTAAAACTTAGTGAACTAATTAATAGTCCTAATTAACATAGTTAGTGATCATCCACCACCGTCCACTAAAATAAAAAGGTCAGAATGCTCCGTCCTTTAATTAATTAAAATTCCTTAGCGATTAACTTTTATCACTTTTACAATTTAGTTTTTGTACTTTAATTAGTCACTAATTCGACAAAATTACCTATCGAAAATTCAATTCATCTATACAATAACTCCGTAATATTAAATATTTATAGGCTCGATTTACAGAAATGAGGTCCATACCTCATTTTCCAACATAACTGACTTTAGGGTCGAAACACTTGTACCTTAATTAACTATTCAATTAACAAATTCATCAGACCAAAATTCAATATAATATCATAACTAATTCGTAAATATTAATTAATAATATTTACAGATTCGATCATCGGAGAATAGAATTTCAAAACTACCATTTATGGTACCACTGAAAAACGGTTTGTTACATATTATACACCTTAAGAATGGTAGCTGCTAACTTGAGCATTCCTCGAACAACTTCATACTTCACCAACTTCTGAAAACCTTCAAAATGTAGATATTCAAGCTTCTCATGCCACAGTTCTAACTCTGATGTTGTAGAATTATTATACCGAGTGTTAATCATCACTTTGTAACAATTGTTAAAGGTAAGGGCTCCTCCATAATCACTTTATCACCGTTAGTCACAATAAACTTGTTTTTGGTGAAATTAACAAGCATATCTTAATCACAGAGTTAATTTATGCTAATAGATCAACAACAAATAAAAATTCAAAAATATTTTAAATTAATCAATTCATTTTTAAAAAATTTAAAATTACTAAAAATTATAAAATGAAAAAATGAAAAATAAAAATTATTTAAAATTTTAATCCATAATGAATCTAGAGAGTCAAATTCATTTAGAACACGACAATCATATGTTTAGATTCATTCGAATGATTTTTCAAATTATAAAAAAATTAAAATTATGCATTATTTGAGCTTATTTGATTTAAAAAAATTATATTTGTTAAAGAATGTTAAAAACATATATGTAAAAATTATTAAAAATGATTTTTTTTTTTTACAATTCAGTACTTAATTGCTCCCTACTACTCAATACTTTTGGAAAACTAGAGACGAGCAAAAGTCAAATTAAATCGAGTAAATTCAGTTAAATTATATTTGTAAAAAAATTAATAACTTCTTTATATTCGTCTAGTTTTTCTTTAATAAATATTCTTTAACAAATATCCATCTAGGTTTTTTTATTCTTTGACAAATATAATATGTTTATGGACGAATGGATAATTTTAAAATTATTCAATTTTAAAGGTTTTTTTTTTGTAGATCTGATCTGGACAATTCATTTTATACTTAAATTTTTAAATATCTTTTATTTTAAATTTATTTATCTTTTTAATAAAATTTTAAATTTTTCTAAATAAAAAAATATTTTTTTTGTAATTTTAAAAAAATCACATTTAGAATAAACTCAACAGATGGTTGTTAAGATTTTTGGATATAAAATTTTTAAATAATTGAATTTTTTATTTATTTTTTGTTGACATGGATCAGCACATCAGCAACCATTAATGGCCACATCAACATTTTAAAGGTCAAACACATAAATTACTGATTAAAAGACGTTTAAATACTTAATTGAGTACATTTTTGATGGAGAGATTTAATTGATATTTTGGTTAAAGTTTACGACACATTCGTAGAGAGGATAATCAGGCAGCAAATACTCTAACTAAAATGACCTTTACAAACAAGGAAAAACTTTGTTTATTGAGATTCAAAAAATATTAGAAGAGGATATTGTTAGGGATACTTTACTCCCTAATTCTATTTTATAATCTCTTGATATTTCTTTAGACTATCTTTTCATTAAAAAGAAATCCTGTCAAAATATTTTATCTTTTAATTATCAAGTCAAAATAACTGTAAATAATATTTACCTGGGATAAATTTAAGAAGAATAAATTTAAAAATCATGTAAATATAGAAATTCTAAAAGCTTACCATTTACCAACACTACCAAAATTTCACCGTCTTGGAAGAGGAAGAGGATGGATTAGTTGCTATAAATTTCGAGGGGTTGTTCCACTGCCAGCAACAATTTTTTATTTATTCCTTATTTCGAAATACTTTTTAAGTTTTGATGAATACACTTCTTATTTAACTATTTAAAGTATAGTCCTACAGTTACAAATATTTATCTAATTTCCAAAATCAGCTATAAGTTTCTTAACATTTAACAAATATGCTGTTACTTATACAGCAATTTTGCTCTTTCAATTAAGCTTTTATTTATTTTTATATAACAAATATGTCCGCCTTATTAAATATTGGAGTGTAATAAAGTGGCATATTAAAAAAACTTAATTATATATTCTTATACATCCAGCTTGATTATCCAACTACCTTATTAGATTAGGAGTATATCGTCTAAACATCACATCATACTAACTAGATTTACGAAATTTTCAGAAGATATATAAAACAGAGGTCTTCACAACACTCATCATTGCATCGCATTTCTACTTAATAAACGTTTCGTTTAGTCCATTTAAGTTAACTTCAACAATGCTTCCAGCTGACATTCGTCACTTTACTAGTTCCACTTCCACTTATAAAGTAGGCAACTCAATGGCTGAGACCAATGCTAAGTTAGACTCTTTCTATAACCATGCCTTTCCAACACTTGGTTAATGCACATTTGTAGTGATATATTATGCTGTTAAATTACATTAGAGGGAGATTATGTCTAGGAGGTTGAGCTTTAAACGGGACCATCTGTGACCCCTTCAATCTTTCTTAGGAATTGAACCTAGTGTGATTTTCAAGTACAATAAATTACTCACTTAAGCCTATTTGCATGAGAAGTGGTATCAAAGCTGAAGGTTATTTAAAGTATGCTCTGTGGTTACAGTTTAAAATACTCTATGGAGACAATATGATTAAAGAATAGATGGTTGGAAAGTCCGATGAGGACTGTATATAGGTGTGGGTGGTGTCAAAATTTTCTCAATTCTGTTTATTGATAACTCTAATAATTCGTATAAGTTTTGAGTATTTTAATAACAAATTTTGTAATTTTATTACAAAATTACTTAGATGGACAAAATTAAAGAAAAATTTAATTTAATTTTTTATTTACATGCTACTTTGACATATTTTTATCTATTTGACAAGTTTTGTGCAATGGGAGGAAAATTAGCCTCAAAGCTCATCTATTAAATGCTCATTGTTGTAGTAGTCTTTTGTAGAAAAAGCAGTGCAAAGGAGGGTTGATAATTAATCAACTATTGAAGTTCAAAATTAATTAGAATTATAGATAATGGACAAACTTGACCCGACTCAAAAATTGGATCAATGAAGTAGTCAAGCTTGCTGCTCAATTTTGAAGCCAAACCGTTCATTTAAGGAAGAAAGAGCACAAATTCAGCTACAAGCAACCCAACCGTCCATTTCATATTTAATTTAGGGTCTTTAGACTTGTAACACCCCTTACCCGTATCCGAGGCCGGGCTAAGGTACGAGGCGTTACCAGACAAACATAAAAACATTAAACTAAAATACGAGCCATAAAATTTTATTCATATTTCAAAGCGTTCATTCTCTTACACATAGTCCCTTATTTGAGTCTACGGAGCCCAAAACATACTTTAGAAAGGGTTTGGGACTAAACCGAGAACTTACGAAAATCTTGGAAATTTCATGCTTTAAGGCTCCACACGCCCGTGTCCCAAAGTCGTGTTCCATACACGGCTGAGACACATGGTCGTGTCTCTGCCTGTGTGGAATATACATAGGCTATTTTCCAAGCTTTGGTCAACCTTGATCTCTTACACACTTATACAAAATCAAAAGCATATAACATGGTATTCATTTAATGATTAAACATCCTCAATTAAACCACAAACATAGCATTTGTATGTCATCATACATGTGTCTCTCATGCTCATTTTACCTTGTTTATTATAGTACCACTTATACATTTATATCAAGATTATCATCTTACCAAATATCTTCAGCTTAATCATCAAGCATTCATATTTAAAGCTAGATCATATCTTTATAAAATACCACAATTCAGATGCGCAGAATAATATGTTTGCCCGAAACATTTCAATTCAATTCCATACCCAACAAGCATTACATTGAGACTAGTCATATATATATATATATATATACATGTCATGATACATAACATTCTCTTTTGTTTTCTTATAAACACATATCATTTATTTCATTATATCAATATTTCATATACCATAGTTTCCATGTATTCCACATATATTTATTTTCCTCCTCCTCCTCTCCATTCCACATCCTTAATGTATATAGCATTATTGTAAGTACGATTTCACAATTTACTAATAAATGTTCACATCAAACTGTCCACAAGAGTCATAGTCACTTAATTATTTATAATTCGAGATACAGAGCTCCAAATTAATATCCGTAAATTTCCCCTGAAACTAGACTCACATATACTTCCACCATAAAATTTTTATAATTTTTGGTTTATCCAATTAGTACAGTTTATTCATTAAAATTTCCCCTATTTCACTTTCTGACAGTTCTGACCTCTCTTCACTAAAAAATAATTATCTCATAGTACAGAACTCGGATAATATTCTTGTTGATTTATCTTGAAAATAGACTCATTATGGATTTTAAAAATATAATTTTTAGCCTCTAATTATTTTTCTCCAAATTTTTGTGATTTTCCAAAATCAGAACAGGGGATCACGTAATCATTCTGAATCAGTCTCACAAAAACATAAATATCTCAAAATATAGAACTCCTTTTATTTCTATATTTCTTTTATATGAAAATAGACTCATTAATCTTTAATTTGATATCTCATTCAGTCTCTGATTCAATTTATAATATTTTTGGTGATTTTTCAAAATCACGTCACTGCTACTGTCCAAAACAGTTTTATTGCTAATTCACTCTTTCACACTTTCTTTGTATTAACCTCATTTTAACATACATATCACAAATCATTTTCACCACATTTCATACATCACAAGTATAGGTCCATGATCACAAGGTCACCATAAAATCATCCTCCTGTATAACTTACTTGTTTATAACCTTACCACATCCTGGTCACTTAATGAACACATCATTCACATAACCAAGTTCCTGCACTTATTCATCACAAAACTCACAAAGCAATACATAGAGAGTCTCCCGTTGAACACTTCGGATCAATCCTCGATACTTGGTGGTTTCAGCACATAGCTCCACCCATCATATAGTTTGGCTCTCTTGTACACATGGTGAACACTTAGTACCACCCATGTGACCTAGCCAGTTTATCTCGTAACTCTCTTGTCTACATGGTGTCCTTCACTTGGAACCACGCATGCGACCTAGCTACATATATCCCGTAGCTCTCTTGTCTACATGGTGTACACATAGTATCACCCATGCGACCTAGCTACATCCTAATGTCTTGTAGCTCTCTTGTACACATGATGTGCACTCAGCACTATACATGTGACCTAGCTACATACCATCTGTATCATCCAATCTTTCCGAAGGTTCAACTGGGATTTCTCTCTCTTTTCCAACAATTTCACCAATCAAGTAATTATCCACAAACATATTTCCAATATTTTTATAAAATATCATAATACAAGTAATAGTGATGTATTACTTACATAAAACTTACATCTCATTTAATATCAACGCAATAACATTAAATTACACATTGTCTTATTAAAAATCATATGAACTTACAATTTCCCATAATATCCATAATCATAGAAATCACATTTATGTATGATAATTCAATGCACTTCATGTATGATAATTCAATGCACTTCATGTACCATAGACATATTTTTAAATGAATTCATAAACTTGGCACCATAATCATTTAATTTAACATAATTCAATTAATTCACTAAATTTAACTTTCAAATATAAATTACTGACATTATTGTTGTATTATTATCATACCAACTTACATACTTTCAACACCTCGAAGATCATAGTAAATATATCAATTTTACATTGAAACATGCATAAATTAATGCTTATTATACATATGAACTTACCTTGATATTAAAACGGTCATTTTACCAACTTTCCCAATTTTCAATTTTTCTTTCATTCTAGGTTCAAATCTCGTTTTCCGGGACCTAAAACATCATATTTTACTTATTTAATTAATGTACTATTCAAAACAGTCCTTAACTCAAACTTTGGAAAAATTACAATTTTGCCCTAAACTTTTGCATATTTACACTTTTGCCCCTAGGCTCGGGAATTAAACTTCATCCCTTATTCTTATGTTTTATGACATGATGATCACTTTTCCCTTCTATGGAAACATCAAATTCTCACTCTAACATATACTTATGACTATTAGGTATTTTTACCGATTAAGCCCTTTTGCTCGTTTTCACTTAAAACCGAGTAGCACAAGTTGTCTAACATAACTTAAAACCTCATATTGTATCATAAAACACCAGAATACACAAATTTTACCTATGGGTATTTTTCCAAATATGAACCCTAGGTTGAATTATTGCTAGCATAAGCTAAATCAAGTTACCGAGATTCCAAAAACGTAAAGAACTTGAAAAACGGGATTAGAACGGACTTACAATTGAGCTTGGGAAGCTTGAAAACCATAGACATGGAGTCTCCCTTGGTATACACGTCCATGGTGAAGAAGATGAGCAAACTTGGCTTTTAATTTTGTATTTTAATTCATTTTACCCCTAAATGACCAAAATACCCTTACTACTAAACTTTCCAAAAATTCCATCCATGTCCAATTTTTGTCCATAACTTAGAAATTGGTCAAATTTCTATTTAAGACCTCCTAATTAATATTTCAAATCAATTTCATACTAGAAACTCCTAGAATGGAAGTTTTGCAACTTATTCAATTTAGTCCCTAACTTCGAATTAAGCACTTTATGCATAGAATTTCTTCACGAAATTTTCACACAATCATGAAATCATATCATAGACCTCAAAATAATCATAAAATAATTATTTATATCTCAGATTTTTTGGTCCCGAAACCTCTGTTCCAACTAGACCCAATTTTGGGCTATTACAAGACTTGTTAAGAAATTACAAAACAGTCCCAACAACTTTGCTAAATGGTTGTTCAACTCCCCCCTTGAAAAATGCCTTGGACTAACTATTTTTAACAAAGTCATCTTTCCTATCTATAACGCCCTCAACCTGACCTGATTCATCGGGTCCAGATCTTGGTGTTACTACACATAATACTTAACAAAATCTGTGAAACTGTTGACATACACTCATTACTTTAAACATTTCTCATTATCATTTCATTTAAAGAATTGATATCAAAGAAACTAAAGAAAGTATTTTAGAAATAAAATATTACATTAGACCAATTACAACTCACTACAATACAAACATTTACTAAAATATTGACTCTTAGGGTATGATACTACAATACGTCACTTTTCCACTATATGCATAATAACTCACTTTGGCGCTACCTTGGCGTACTCCTGGCATAGTCCCTCCTAGCGCATTCTCTAACCATATCACCTAAAACAAATAACAAACACTGTAAGTTCAAGAGAACTTAGTAAGTTTTAGTACAAAATATCTAGGGATCCTCTTGGTTTTTTTTTTCTCATATCAAAGGTTTGATTTCATTATTGTTGCGGAAACATATTCATAATCCTGGTCTTGTACTATACGCCAACTATTATACTTAGCATACTAGTTCTCCCTTATTTACCTGATTGACTTATGATCCTTCCAGAACATTTCATAAATTTCCTTTTTCTTTTGAAACAACAAAAGAATTTTTCCAAAGAATATGCCTTTAGGGTCCACTCATACAGACCATCTCTTCATACATACAATTATTTCAGAATGATTGATCACAGATACTATTCACTAGTGAATACATACACACTTGGCAGATACTCACACAGATTTGAATACCATGAGTTTACTAATCAAATCATATTATTGTTTGATACCCTACAAGCTAACTCTGATAATGAACTAAACAGATCATTAGATAAATTCCACACAACTTTATTTCAGAACCCTAGATGCTCAGAAATATGATGACTCTAGTTCTATAATATTTCAAAAGAAGAAATGATACTATTTGGATATAGCGGATACCAGATACTCGGATTTCAGCATTATATAATACAGACGAACTCAAATTGACATCTCTTTTTTTTTTCATAACTATGAACAAGTCTATATTCAACATTAACAGATTACCATGGCGGATACCCTTTTCAACTTATAGATATACACTTCTTTTTCAAGAATTTCTTTTAAAAACTTATTTGATAGCATCACAAATCCAATTTAACCAAATTAATCTTTGGATGTATCATAACCCTATTAGTGCGACATCTATCATAGAATACTAAGAAGTTATCAAGTACTTACCTCAAGAGCGAATAATCCCATTCTACCATACAGACTTAGCAGAATATGCCATAAGGGCCAAACAGAATACAACACAAGGGCAATATACAAAATCACGCATTTACTATCCTAGTAGATTTTCACAGAAGGTGCCATGGGTTTCTCCCTTATGGACTTACACATAAATTCATGTATCGTGATCTGCCTATTTGATCTATGCATTATTGAATGCTACACCATAAACATTCATGCAATCATATATTGCCTTGGTTCTCAACCACTTGGATTTGCATACTTTCATGTATCGTGATCTACTAGTCCAATCTTCATCTTACTAGAGGTGACACTTTGAATGTTTTCATATCATACGATACCATGGGTCTCAACCTCATAGTCTTACACTTGTTTTCATATCATGATTTGCTAGTCTGGTTAGCAATATAACTATCCTACTAGAGCCATCACAGAGGGACATTTTCTCGGCATTCACTTACCTAGATTTGTTCATATTTGGACTGGTTCGTACATCTCATATATCAGACCTTACTTGCATGCTTACCAATCATCATTTTTTTCAAAGAGCTTTATACATATCATCACAGCACACATCTCATCTTTACTATACTCATACTCTTACCAATTAATGTAGACATCATCATCCTCTATATATGTATATGCTTTCACTTGAACAATTCACATAAAAGAGTCAAGGTAGAAACTCACCTACAGTAGTTCTAAGTTCCAAACTCAGACATCTTTCTCGAACTAGTAGCAACAACTATTTAAAGAACATAGATTCACTATTACAACTCTTATACAGACAATTCACTTATCATCTCAATCGCTGACAACTTCATGCATAGCTTTATATGTAAAGCTTTATTGTGCATATCCCATATACTGACTTACTCTTTCAAAACACCTAACATGCAGAGTTGTAATACTTACTCGGACATGGAATGACCATTGATTAAACCAAGAACCTTAGCTTCTAACTTAAGGATGAAAAGATGCCATTCAACTAAAGAAAAAGAATCAGAGAGTAGCATATTCAAGAGAGAAGAACCTTTTTACAGAACCTTTCTCATACATATAAATATGACCCATCTTACATAGTGGAATTTAACAAGTGTCACATATTTTAGAATTTGTCTTTCTTAATGGCCTATAGATTTCGAGAGAAATATAAATGAGAATCCTGCATTATAGATATCAGACCAGTCTATCTAGTTGGTTCCTAACTAGGTTACTTTACAACCTAACTAGCATAATACTTCAGACAAACAAGGTGTATTATACCTTTAGTGTTAACTCATACCATAATTACCTTTTCCCTTAACAAAATATTTCTCTCAAATAGTAGGATAATCTGATATAGAACCTTCACTTACTTATACAATGATTACTATACACCCACACATGTTCGCCAAAAAAAGAAATTGGGCGGATTACACTTCTTCAAACAAATTATTTCACTAGAATATGCCTAAATCTTAGACCCATCAAATTTGGGATGTAACACCCCACACCCGTATTCACAATCAAAATAGGGTTACGAGGTATTACCGATCAATACACATCATTTATCATACCTTTAAGCGTTCATATTCAAATACCATTCAACACAATCACATTGTCCCTTATAAGTCCCTACGATGCCTTAAACATGCTTTAGTAGTGGTTCGGGACTAAACCGATAATGTATAAAGATTTTGGAAACTTATAATTTTTTATTAATACAGGGGTCACACGCCCGTGTGAACCAGCCGTGTGCCTCACACGGCTCCAGACACGCCCGTGTCTCAGGCTGTGTGAAAATTAGGCATACATACTGACTTGGGTCACACGGCCAAACACACGCCTGTGTGTCTAGCCCGTGTGCCCTTCGAAGTGGCCACACAATCCTGTGTGCCAGGCCGCGTACTAGGTCATGCCAATCCTGTAGGGTATACTGACTTATGCAACACGGCCAAGTCACATGCCCGTGTGCTAGGTATACTGAATTATTTGACGTTTGGGGTATTGACTTTTTAGGTCTATTTCCTTCTTCTTATTGTAATGAATATATCCTAGTGGCTGTGGACTATGTATCCAAATGGGTAGAAGTCGAGGCATATCCGAAGAATGATGCCAAAATACCCATGTGATTCCTACATAAGCACATAATTAGCGATGAAAGATCTCATTTTGTGAATAAGTGGCTTAAGTGGTTGCTTGACAAGTACGGTGTAAAACATAAGGTGACTACTACTTATCATCCGTAGAAAAATGTGTAGGCTAAGCTGGCGAATCGAGAAATCAAAAGGATACTTAACAAGGTGGTCCGACAAAATAAAAAAGATTAGTGCCTGAGGGTTGATGATTTTCTGTGAGCCTATTGGACATCTTTGAAAACACTTTTAGGGATGACTCTTTTATCGATTGGTCTTCGAAAAAGCTTGTCATCTACCCTTAGATTTTGAATATAGAGCTCATTAGGCTCTAAAACAACATAACCTAGATTTGAAACAAGATGGTGAAAGAAGGATGCTACAGCTCGATGAGCTCGAAGAATTTAGGTTGTTCTCTTATGAGAATACCAGAATCTTTAAAGAAAAACCAAAAGATGGCATGAAAAATGTATACAACCTCGAAAATTTAAAGCCGAGCAAAGGGTCCTATTATTCAATTTGAGACTGAAGTTATTTCCCGAAAAATTTAAGTCTCGATGGTCCCGACCATTCACCATCCAGCAAGTTTATCCATACGGAGCGGTCGAATTATAGGATGGTAAAGGAGGTAAGTTCAAGGTCAATGACCAAAGGCTTAAACACTATTGAATAGTTGAGATTAGCGGAAAAACACCTGGCTCACTTTGTTGGACCCATAATTTTCTTTTTATTTGTAATAATTTGTAACACCCCGAACCCGAGACCATCGCCGGTGTCGGACACGAGGGGTTAACAAGCCAAATCCACATATTTCGCCCACCAATTGACATTTCCAGTCAGGCTGGAAAACTGCGTCACCGTCGCCTTAAAAATCATATCTCGAGTTTCAAAACTCGGAAACTGGTTTCGTAAATTTTTCCTGAATTTAGACTCATATATCCATCCATGGATTTATTTCTAGAATTTTTGGTCGGGCCAATTGGTACAGTTTATTAGTTAAAGTCACCTATGTTACAGGGATCGACTGCTCTGAACTCCGCGCGTTACAACTTGAATATCTCTCTGTACAGGGCTTTAATACTGGTGCCGTTTGTTTCTAATGAAACTAGACTCAAAATGGAATCTGTACATATAAGGCATGACTCCTAATTCTTTCTGGATAATTTATAGTAAATTTTTAAAGTTACGAAAGGGGACCCAGAAACCGTTCTGGCCCTGTCTTACAATAGCTTTAATATCTCTTAACATGTGACTCCTATGACCGTTTCGTTTCTTCCATATGAAAGTAGACTCATCAAGGTTCATTTACATAGCTTATTCACTATTTAATACCATTCCTACAAATTTTTGTGATTTTTCACATTCACGTCACTGCAGCTGGCAGTATCTATTTTTTAAGGTAGGTCTTACCTATTTTGTAGTCTCCATGAACCAACTAGTCTTGCCATACATAGGTTCACATATGATCATTTTAACCATACCAATCGCTGATCATGTGACCAACACTCCCATTTCCAATCCATAATCACATCATGACACCATATATATATATATACAAACCGCAAATAGTCTAAGTTCAGTACTTCACTTTTACGAGCCATTTTCGCATGGCCGTACACATATACATCACAACATATTTGAACCAACAAGGGTAGTCCTATACATGCCATTTCAAAGTTCAACCAAAATTTATACCAAAATGGAGGCTTTGATAGTGTAGATGACTTCGACTTTAATGATCCCGAATCCGATTGCTATCGAGCAAAATCTAATAAACAGAGAGCCAAAGCAACGGGGTAAGCATTTTTATGCTTAGTAAGTCTCAAGGAATAAAATCAGCTTTAATTAAAGCAATACATTCACATAGCCAAATACATCATTTCATTAATACACATTCACATAATCATTCTTACTTCACACTTCATCATTTTATACTTTCACAAGGTATCAACCAATTCAATAGCTGAAATTCGTTAGTCGATTGAGCGAATGTTGCTCAAGCATGTCGACTTTTCCAATGCACATATAATCATACCTTATTCTTTGGGCTTTTCGAGCGTACTAATGGAATTTATTACAGCAGCCAACACTCACCTTCAGCCCAAGCTTCTTGAATACAACCGGATATAACCACGTGCACGAATGCCTTGGTCTTAGCCGGATAGAACGACTTCGCACGAATGCCTTGGTCTTAGCCGGATGTAGCCACTAGCACAATTGCCTTGGTCTTAACCGGATATAATTTCCAGCATAAATGTCGTCGGGACTTAGCCGGATATCATTCAATTGCTCATGCACACATACATCAATAATCATTAGACATTCATGTTTCATTTTCGTTACTAAGGCTCAAACACAAATGTAATCACTAGCATAATCGCCTTGGGACTTAGCCGGGTATCATTCAAATACTCATACACACATAAATCAATAATCATTACACATCCATATTTCATTTCACATAATTCAAGTAGGGTCACTTCTTGAGGACTTACCTCGGATGTTGTCGAGCGGCTTTTACGGCTATTCGATCACTTTTCCTTCCCTTGTCCAATTGTGGCCCTCTAAGCTCTTGAGCTAATTCAAACAAATTCAATTTATTAAAACCTCATTATGCTAGCTTATGGCGAATATGACAAGGAGTTTAAATGGTCATATGGCCACCCTTTAGCTTGAATACACAATGGTCATGCACATTTTATACTACATCAAGCAATTCAATACAATTCATTCAAGCATCAAGGAAAAGCTAAGGCCATCAATAGGCTACCTAAGGCCGAATATACTTAGTCATACTTGCACCAATTCAACAATAAATTCCAAGATTTCCACATCATATGTGTACTAGGCCGAATGTACTTGCAATTTCACAAGCATTCTTCAACATTTTCTTCTTTAAACAAACATATTCATCACTTACTTCATAACCAAAACATCATGTGCAAACATATATATACATATATGTGCATGGTCGAATTTCAAGGTGTCCTTAGCCATCCAAAACACAAATTTCAACTAACATGCAAGAAGCATGAACCATGCTCATGAATGCATCATGGCCGAATACATCACAATCATGCCCCTTTCAACTTCAATCATGGTTAAACAAAAAGAAAACTCAATGTCTTACTCAAGATGGCTACAAAGAAATTTCAAGAGTAGACAATCCATCATTGCATGCATCATCATCAAGCTTCACACTTAGCATGCAATGGCTTTATCACAATATCAACTTTGACCAAATACCACTTCCATGGCATAACAAGGATTTGAACCATGGCTAACATGAACATCAAGTTGGCAACTAAAACATGCATGAATCTCATGACACAACCTCATACATACCTTAATCTTGGTGCAAGTTTAGCCAAATCTCCTTCTAGATCTCTTCTAAACAAATAAAATGAAGCAAAAATCTCTTCTTCCCTTAGTATTTTCGGCCAAAAGGAGAGAACAAGGATGAACAAAAATTTTTGTTTTCCTTCTTAGTTACACGGCAATGGGGGAATGCTACACTCTCACACATTTTTTTTTGTTTCTCTTCCCACATCTAATTATTAATCATTTCTTTCATGCTCCATTAACAAAACATGTTTCAACATGTTTTCTTTGCCCATAACCCATGTCATGGCCGGCCACCACCTATAAAAGGGGGAATTTGACATGCAAGTCCATTATTTTCCATGCATGCTTTAATTAGTCATCACACATTTCCCTATCGTACTTTCAAAGTTCACTACTAAGTCCTTTCTAGTGGAATTCACCTTTATAACACTAAATCAATCATCAAAAAAATGTCATACATGAGCATACACATATTATAGGCATCAAAATAAATTTTAAATTATTTTTATGCCTCGGTTTTGTGGTCCCGAAACCACATTCCGACTAGGGTCAATTTTGGGCTGTCACATAATTGACTTAGGAAATATTTTTCTTAGACCATTATATTAGATAAAAATCTGTCAAGAAGAATGGGTTTTAAGCGGGACCATCTGTGACTCCTTCAATCTTTCTTGAAAACTAATTCTAATGTAATTTCTTGAAAAAAATATTTTCTAAGTAGTAAAATAAATTTTAATTTGCAAAATAAAGGTCAATTTGGCTCATGTTTTTATTTTTATGTTATTTGGTTTATTTGCAGTATAGGTACTTTACTTATTGATTTTATTATTTTTAAATAAATGGTTGTCATTTTTGTAAATATTCTATGCACTAAAAATAAGTTTTTTATATATGTATCTTTTATATTATTTTAATTTATCTTTTGCAAAATAAAAGGACTTTGTTTTATTCAAAACTAATCCCCTTATTTTTAGTGTTTTATTCTCCCGGGTTAACTGTTTACTTGTTTTAGTAGGATTCTGCTTCAACAAAATTCACCTGAACTCACCCCTATATATACACTCATTTTCAACACCCTAACAAATCATAAACCATCAGCCTTCTTCTTTTCTAAATCCCTTTGTCGCCACCCTCTCTCTTCTCTCCTCAATATTTTTTTCTTCTCAACTCGAAAACCACCCTTAAGCTGCCACAATTACTACCGCAAGCCACATAATTATCAATCCAAACCATCGCATCCTTAGCCACCAAGCGCCACATTCCAACGACCACCTAACCGTCACCCTAAGCCACCCAAATGCCGATCCCCTTAACCATTGAGCTATCGCACCTAGCCAAAATTTTTACCAATTTTCCATAATTTTTATTTTACACTCCGAAGACGTCTTATACTAGAAAGGGAAGTACATCTCAAACCACTGAATCCTGAGATCGATTCCATAGAAAAGAAATAATGTACAGGTTCAAATCAATTTTCAAAAAGTAACCGATACTTCCAGACAAAGGATTCTACTTAGAAAATATTGATCTGGCGACATTGTTGTCAAAAAATTTGGAAAATTGTCAATGCATTAAAGTGAAATATGTTCTGTACGAAACGACCACTTTATGATGTTGAATTAATTTAGGAATTTTACTCGAATTTGACTTCGTCCACCAAAACAGAAGTTCCTATTCAAGGAAAAAAAGTATCATTCGCACCTCAAGGTATAAATGGTTTTTTCACTTACCCAATATAGAGGATAATGATTATTCTGTTGTGTTGAAAAATGTTTATTGGGATTTACTTCAAGAAGTGCTGATAGTAGTCACGATTCCTGGATCTAAATTAAGAAATACGACAGTCACACTTGCCGAAGAGAGTTTTTGAACCTAACAGCAAAGGTATGGTTTTATTTCATACGATTCAGTTTTATGTCTGTCTCACACAATTCCACTATCACAACGGAACAATTGTTATATGTAATCATGAGATAAAGGTCTATTAATGTGGGAAAGTTCATCTACAAAAAAAATGAGATTGTGCTGCTAAGCGGGATGGTTATTCTCACTTTCCATCATTATTCACATTGTTATGCCTACAATCTTACATCCTTCCAAAGGTAGATCTCAAAGCAAGAAACCACCAAGGCCATATCACAGAAAATTATGTTTTTAGAATAGTTGGTGGTATTTCTAGGAAAAAGCAATCAGTTGATGAACCATCCGATATAGAACCACCCAATCATCTAGTTGAGCCAAAATCAACCACTTATCCAAATTTCATGACACCCACTAGACTTATTATCCCCGAATGGACTGAACCAACACCATCCAAAGTTGTTGCACAATCGAGCAAACTAAAATTATGATCATGCTACAACACATGAATCAACAACAGAAAGCTTATTGGATATATGCTAAATGTAACAGCCCATTTTTCAGTGAAATCGGAACAGTAGTTTCGGGACCACAAATCTGACCCAAAAATAAAGTTTAATTTTATTTTATTATATGGTCCGTATTATGATAGGCATGTCATGTGAAAATTTTGATACGAAAATTTTATCAATTAAGTGTTTAATTACGGGAAGGACTAAATCGCATAAAATGCAAAAGTTGAATTCTAGTAGCTAGAAGGATCAAATAGCTATGGAATTCAAAACTTAAGGTCCTTATATGGTAATTATACCATTAATAAAAAGTTAGTAGATATTTTTGGATGATTCACCCATGGAAAATTAGAAAAAGGCTAGGGACTAAATTGGAAACCAAAATTATTAAAGATGATAAATTAATTAAATAGAAATAAAAATCATTTTTATCATCTTCTTCCCCAAAATAATACATGGAAACCCTAGGAGAGAGACAAGAAACTTTCTTGGCCAAATTGGGTAAGTCTTCTTGTCCCGTTTTTAGTAATTTTGATATTTTTGAAATCGAGATAGCTTAATCTATCTATTTGGGGGATCAATTTGAGAAGTTATCAAAGTATGGAAAATGATTCATGGATATATATGCTGAAAATTTGAAATTTATGGTAGAAAATGAAAGGTTGTTGATAGATAAACAACTTTTACAAAGTGATTTTTGATGAAAACATGATTTAGGGACTAAAATGCAAAGTGGTGAAAATTGATGAAAAATTCTGAAATTTATAGAATATATGTGCTTTAAATTCTATGTTGAAATTTCAGTTAGGCTTGGAATAGGGAGTAAATCGCATAAACTTCATTTTCCGAGCTTAAGAACGAAATTAGAATTTATAGAAAAGTTAGGGGCAAAATGGTAATTTTGCCTAGGATGTAAATTGAGTCCACATGAATGTGAAATGTGATAAATTAACGTTAAATTTACTCGTATAAATCCGGATGGACCAAATTCGGACTTAGAACGAGGAAAAGAGGAAAATGTCAGATTAATAGATTTATGTACACGAACATTTCTCGAGGTAAGTTCATGTAACTAAATTGTATATGTTTTTATGCTTGAATTAAATATTGTGTTTGTGAATTTTATAAATTTCATTTATGTAAAATGATCACATACTCGTTAATGCCCGATAAATGAAAGTGTTCGATCAGTTATAATGCCCGACAAATGATAAATGATAAAAATGTAAATTTTATGCTTGAGTTGAATGTGAACATTTGAATTGGATGAATAGATGAGATTGACCACATGCTTGATAATGCTTGAAAAATGCTAAATTCTGTTTGAATAAATGGAAAATTCGATGGATATGTGATTTCCCGAAATGAATGAGGTCTTGCATTTGTTGCTGACATGATTTAGCTCAGACGAGTAATCCTATTGACCTCATTACAAAAAGGATTTAGCCTAGACGGTTAGTCCTGATATAAGTCCTCTCGAGCATATGTTATGGATTAGGTTTAGCCCGGATGGGTAATCCAAATCAAGCTCCTTAGAGCATATGTCATAGAAAGGATTTAGCCTGGACTGGTAATCCTGTTGTATATATGCGTGGCTCGAGAGTGTATTCTCTGAAATAGTACCTTATAAGTATAGCTGAGCATGAATTGACAGATTCTGATTTGTACACCTTGGGTGTACTACATCTGTATCCATCGATGTTCCGAACAAATTCAACGAGTAAAAATCTTGACATGAAAGGACATGAATAAGAAATAAGTTATTACACTTAGTTGTCTAAAATCCATGAAAATGATGCTACATGAAAATTGACATATGAAAACATGAGATGATGATATTTGTACATGTGATTCTTTTGATGAGTATGTTCATCCTCGGTTATAGACTTGTACACTTTAAGTGTACTACTACTCGTGTGACATTGCTATTTCGAGTAAAATGTGTAAAGTTTTGTTATGAAATAATCTGAACTCGAGATGTGTTATATGAAAATATACTTGAGATATAGTAATGTGAATTAAACATGTTGTGGAAAGCATATGTGCATGGAAACTTGATCGTTATTGAGCCCATACATGTTTTTGATGTTATTATGGAATATATGACTAACAAGGGTAATAAGGATATGTGTAGGGCTTGAGGTCAAATTGAATGATTGTGCCTTACATAGTTACCTCAAAATAGAATAAATGGTAAGTTAAGTACCATGTTATACGAACTTGCTAAGCATTTTATGCTTACTTAGTTTTAGTTCCCTGTTTTATAGTAAATCGGAAGCTCGTTGAATTGGAAGCTTGGCAGAGATTGCTCACACTATCCATCGGCCCATATTGGTACAATATGGTAAATCAATTATGGTTGTAATGGCATGTATAGGATGTATTGGTCATATTGGCATGTAAATGTAAATGATGTTTGTAATCTAGCCATTGGAATAGCTAGTATTGGTTTGTTTTAATATACTTGTAATGTCAAACTATGGTAGCTACATATATGTTCAGTAGTTGATCAAATTATGTCTTACTTGAGAACTTAACTAAGGTAAGATTATAGACATGTATGCATGAAATGATAAATGATGGAATTTACTTGATTTGAATGCTTGAAATGGTTGGTATTTGGATGTGTGATTCAAGTGCAGGTTATAGGTGTGATTTTGGGTGAGAAATAAAGCTAGGAATAGTTTTATTTTGTCCACATGGGCGTGTGTCTAGACTGTGTGTGACACACGGCAAAATACATGGGTGTGTAGTTAGGCTGTGTGTCCTCTGCACCTTAAATTCGAGAAACAAAATGCTCAAAATTGAGCACACGGGCAGAGACACGAGCGTTTGTCTCTATTGTCCCCTGCACCTAATTTTGAATTGAATTAATTAACCACACGGCCTAGTACACGGGTGTTTGGCATGGCTGTGTGCGCAATTTAGAGAGTTACACAGGGTCGAACATGACCTCCAGCACGGGCATGTCCTAGGGTCACACGGAAGTGTCCCTTGGACCAAACGGGTGTGTGAGCCCTGCATCTTGGAAAATTTTTGAAATTTCGTAAAAAATTCTTAGAGGTTTTGATTCAGTGCTGACTCGATTCTAATGCTCGTATTGGACCTCGAGGGTCCATTTAAGGGATGTTACGAATGATTTCGAAATTTGAATAGTAACTTGCATGATTTATCTGTAAATTTTTTTAAAAGTTTCGGTAATGCTCTGAAACCCTGTTCTGATGACGGATATGGGTTAGAGGTGTTACACTAAATGTAACATCTTGATTTTAGGGTTTTTCGCGATTCTCGATATTTTGGTAAAGTTTTTTTAAAATTTGGTATTTGGTTGTGGAATTCATAATTTGAGTAGGTAAATGGGCTTATGGAAGGCCCATGTGCTGGCCAAAACCCGGTTGAATTTTTGAATTTTGGACTTAAGAGGTTAGGGGCTTTGGATAGGTAGTCTTATTAAAATTTGTGGGTGAAATGTAACACAAAAGATCCTCTGGTAAAGTGGCTAAGTGATGCCACTAGGGAGCTATAAAGGTGGCGTGTAAGTGTTGAGGGAAGACCTAGGTTCCATTCCCTGTGATGGCAAAGAAAATAATGTTATTTTTATGCTTGTGCATGTTAGAGTTTAAAGCTGGATGGAACTCCGTGGGAGAGAGTTTGAATCAGTCAAATGCATGAATTAAGGAGGGATAAGGGGAGAGATTTTAGGGATTTGAGAGGAGGATAGAGCTTAGCCGAATTGAGGGGATTAGAGAGGGGATTTCGGCAAAGGGGTTTTAGTTAGGGATTTTCGGCAATAGGAATTAGGGTGTGTCGTTTTCTCCTTTTGGTGTAGTCTTTTTTCTCCTTTTGGTGTAGTCTTTTTTCTCTATTTTCTTTTCCAGCCGAATCTACCTTCCTCCCATTCATCTTTTCTTTTTTCTTTTCCAAGACCAGCCCACTACTCCCCTTCATTCACCTATTTTTTTTCTTACCACCACTACTGCTGAAATACCGCAAAAGCCGAAATCTGTGAAGCTAGGTGGTCACGATTTCTTGTTGACCAGCAAACTTCTTTTTCTTTTCACTTTTTAGTGGCCAATTCCCTTATCTTCTAGGCGTAAATGGATTCAAGAAGAGAGATTGTGGTAAGTGCTCGAACTCTAAACGATTCCTATAGTAACTGTTGACAAAAGCCGAAACCTCTATAGTTTAGGGGATGGCCGAATGTGGGTATAGGCTCTATTGGGTTTTTCTTTTAATTTTTTTATGGTTTGTTTAGTGGAGGAGCAGCAAGGCGTAGGGTCGACTTGGATTAGTTTGGATAGGGTCGACTTGGATTAGTTTGGATCATCGGAGTGGCTAGAGCTAGTCATCAATTTCGGCAAAGGTAAGGTTCTTAAGGCCATTATGGAGGGTGGCCGAATGTGTAAGTGTTGATATTAGATGGTTCTCTATTTGGTTCAATTATTGACGGTTGATTATAGGAGAAATCGTGTAGGAGATCTCGTCGAGGAATATCGCAAAACAGGTGTGTAACGAACCCTTTTTCATAGCTTAAAATGATAAATGCCGAAAAGCTGAAATGCCGAAATTCTGGCATTTCGAGGACTTGTGAGCAAGAGAACGCTCATTGGTTAGTTAGATTAGCCGGGTTGATGATCGGGAAAGTCGGAAAAGGTAAGGGCATGATTTTGGCATTCACGGTAAGTTGGGCCTTGAGGGGCTGGAATTGGGCCCAATGGGCTTTCGGGCCCATTTGGGTAAAATTGGTAGAAAATTAAAACCTGTTAAATTAATCATTAAGACGGGTAACAACATTATGGAATTTAGGCTAAATGGGCCTAGATGACAAAATCGGCTAAGTAGGGCCCATTAGGGGTTTTTGGCCCAATAACTCGGTTTCGCTAAAAATGGGTCAGAATCGCTGTTTAAAACATAAGAATGGTTAGTAACTAATAATGAACATGGAAAACCCTAATATTTGGTAAATTTATGAAATTACCTTTATAATATGAAAATGATTGTTTTGCCTCTAGGTAAAAATGACCATTATACCCCTAGGGTTTAATTATAAATTTGATACGTGGGATATGATATACATGATTGATATTATATGCACATGACATGTATAATATGCACATGATATGTATGGAATGCACATGATGTAATCATAAATGCATTGGGTTGGGTTTTTATATGGATGGAGGAAGTGCAAAAGGGCTATGCCCCAGTTTATTGAAAAGGGCTTATGCCCCAGTTTATTGAAAAGGGCTTATGCCCCAGTTTACCGAAAAGGGCTTTGCCCCAGTTATTAAAAGAGGCTAGGCCTCCAGATGTATGATAAAGCAACTATGCTGCCAGTGGTGTGTTGGTTGGGTGGGTTGAGTTATTCCCCACATGGTGTGTTGGTTGGTACGAGTGGAGAGTAGCGGATGGTGGGTCGAGTAGTCTCCCCAATTGGGCTTGCATTCATTCTTTCATTGACATTACTCGTGATAATGAAATGGGCCTACGGGCCATACCGATTACAGTAAAGGCTTCGACCTAGTGTTATGAAATATGAAATATGAAAAGGCTTGACCAAGATATGTTGAGATTGGATTTGGGCTTAGGCCTAGCGGTGATATTGTTTTGGGCTCGAAGGGGCTTGTTGCACTGAGTTTCCAAACTCACCCCCTTTCCTTAACCTTGTAGGTGAGCCTTGATTTGGGGACTTGGAGCCGGAGGGGATTCAGAGTGGCCACGGTGATTGCCTTTGGGCTTTTGAATAAGTGTTTGGTTTTCATTAAGTTTTCTTTATTTATTATTTATTTTTGGGTTGTAATAAGCCCATTTTGACTTGATTTTCTTTCTTTTCTGGGATTATTTTATTTTTAATAACTTTAATCTGTTTGTTAATAAATGGGCTAGACTTAGGATGTGTTTTCAAAATGATAATTGTTTTCAAAATAACACCACGCCACAATTATCCGATTGATCAGCGATTTCAACTTAAATAAATTACAACTCGATTTAACCAAGTGTGGCAATGGTTGTGGGCATGTCTAGGATTAGATCCATTCGAAGAGCTTGGTACTTAGCGACCTTCATGGCTCACCTCCTCATTACAGATTCCTACGGTGCCCACTTCCATTCACTTTGTTAGCTTAACAAAAGTCGGTTTTTAAAGCACTAAAATGAAACATGGATTTTTAACTTCAAGGTGGCACGTCAGATTCGGCCATAACGTCTGGGCCGGGTTTGGGGTGTTACACTAAAATCCGAGACGATTCAATAAATGGTGCATTTAGAAAACTCACACGTAACCCATTTGATTTTGTGTATGAATTTCTAGATTTTGTCTTTGTTCCATAAATGCAAATTCGGATATCAAGCGAGACGAATTCATCCCTCCGAAAAGAAAAGTGAGTGCACAAAGGGTCGTGGGAAAGTGGAAACAATTTCAGAAATGAGAATTCTACCAAATAAGTAAAATGGGGTTTCCTATTTTCTTTTCTTTTTAGGACATGTTAGGTTTAATTATTTATTTCTTTTTAATTTCTTTTTTCTGTATAATAAGAATTTAAGTTGCAAATCAATTTTTTAATCCATGAAAATAAGAAGTGTGGTAATGATTATGTGCATGTCTAGGATTGAATTTGTAAAGGAAAGGCTTGGTACTTAAGCAGTCAAATTTGACTCACCTCCCTTTCTTGAAATACTACCTAGTGCACAGTATCTATTCACTTCTTTATTTTTGTCCCTTCTAATTTATGTTTTCAACAAAAGGACATTATTTCTCTTTAAGTGGGGGGACCGGAAACTAAAATTTTTGGGATTTTTGACGAAAAGTGAATTCTTTCCATCAAGTTGTGCTTAAGTAGAATATTTCTCAAAAATTTAATTTTTTGCTTAACTATGTTATCTTTAGTATGTATAAAACTCTTTTATTTCAATTATTTTTATGTTAGCTGAATTATGTCAAAAATTCTTAACTTAGTAATTTTGTATAAGTTAACCCATGAAATTTTAATTTCGTAGAAAAATTAAGTATGCATGAAGATTTAAGTCTTTAGAATTGACTTAGAAACTTCCTTGAGGCAAAATTCTAGTAGGCATGGTAATTTGAAAATGATTTAGGCAAATTTTTGTTTGGACTGTTTGAGCCTTTCAACTCAACCTTAGTAATAATTATCCCTTGAAATCTTATTTTGAGCTATATGGGCTGATTTTCTTCTAAAGCCCTATATTAATAAGTTATCCTTCCTTTCATATTTATCTCTACTTGTACCAAATCTTTGACTCAATGCATCTAGATTATTTTTGTGAATAACTTTGGGAGAGTTAGAGAGAATACTGGAATGCTCAAAATGTTGAATCATATGCTTAAATAAAGCAACAGTGATGCTTAGGAAATAGTTGTTGAAAAAGATGTACAGATGAGCATGAGTACTTAAACACAACAAGATTGGTGTTCTTAAGGATAGTTGTACTTTGAAGGTCTGAGATAAGCAGAGTCTAAGATATTAGCCTAAAAATTATCCATCTCATTTCCATACCTTAACCCTAATCTTATTACAATGTTATGAAAGACATTGATTTAGATTACTATGCTGACTACATTAATGGAGAGGAAGTACTGAGCTCAATATATGAAGGCACAAATTAAATTTAGGAATTGTTGCTTAGTTTAATCGAAGGAAAAAAAATTTAATTGGAAAGTTCTTATCACACATTTGTTAAGGGAATGTATTTAGTACATATTTCTATTAGCATATTAACATTTGGAATAACTGAGTGATATATGTACTAAAGTTGTATGTTTTCAAATCTTCTATTTCTAAGCATAATTTTGTTGAACACATGACTATGGGAAAGATTTGATTTCATTTGAAGGGATTTTTTTTTTTTGCAAAAATGGTTCTTCGAGATTTAATTTAAGTTAGAATTACTCGAGACGAGCAATGAATTAAGTTTGGGGGGTAATAACTCTAAATTATATAGATTTTTTATCACCTTTTGACTAGCAATTCGTGCAAGTTCTGAATACTTTATAATGAATTTTGTAATTTTATTGAAAAATTACTTAAATGGAAACAAATTAAAGATAAATTTACATTTTTTTTAATTTACATGCTAAATTGACATAATTTTACCTATTTGACACAATTTTGTGCTATATGAGGAAAATTAGTCTCAAAGCTTACATGCTCAATACTCGATGCTTTAGCAATCTTCTGTAACAAAAGCCACGCAAAGGAGGACTGATAATTAATCAACTATGGACGTCCAAAATTAATTAGAATTATGGATAATGGAAAGACTTGACCCATCTTGGAAATTGAATCAGTGAATTAGTCAAGCTTGTTGCTTAATTTTGAAGACAAATCGTCCATTTATGGAGGAAAGAGCCCAAATTCAACTACAAGTAGTCCAACCGTCCATTTCATATTTAATTTAGGTCCTTAGACTTGTTAAAAAAATTACAAAATAGCCCCAACAACTTTGCTAAGTGACCATTCAACTCCTCTCATGAAAAATACCTTGGGCTAGCTATTTTTAACAAAGTCATCCTTCCTTTTCCTTTTCTCAAGGTGGTCGGCCATAGGAAAGGGGATTGGATTGCTATTTTTAGCAAATACTACCCCTCACTCCCTCATTCATTCATCTCTCTCTTTTTTATCTCTATTTGCTTTCATTTCCCATTTTCTCATTTTTCAAGTGAGTTCTGCAAGGATTTGAAAGCAGCTGATTCGGACATTGGAAGAGCATTTTGGCTTGATTGCTATGGCAAGGAGTGAAGCACAAAGGAGGAGCAAGGAAGTTGTGCCATGGAGAACCACCGGAAACGGCTTTGCATTTCTTTCCCTGTACTCTTTTAGTTTCTTGTTATTCAATTTAAGAAACGTGTTTGCAACTAAATTTTATGTTTTTAATTTAATTATGGTTGCTTAATTCCTTCGATGTTAGAATAATTTAATTTCCATAGCTTAGATTATTTATGTTGTTAGTGATGTTATGTGCCTCAACTTTTTATGCATTCAGATAAAATTATGACTATGTTATTCATGCATTATAAATGTGCGGAATGTAACTGAATTAATTATTAAATCCTAACCAGACTGTAATTAATTAACACACTATCTGAATGGTGCATGTTTCATCTATATTTGAGAGAATTAAATTAAATTTTGTAATAATTTGAGAGAACCTTATTACCTTGCATAATTCTAGGATTCATGTGATTAAACTGATTTAGTATATAAATATTATTGTTTCCTTGCATAAATCTATTTTTCTACTTATTAATTTATTAAGTTGTTGTCATAGACATATGCTATACTTAATAATTTATTAAGTTGAATCTTTAAACAATGTCTGAAACGGTAACCTTGAAGTCGTAATAAACATAGACATATGCAAACAAGAGGTTAAACTTCAAACTTCAAGAGAAGCTAAAGTACTCATAATTAAAATATGATTAATAAATACAGAGTTGCCATGGAAATTTCCGTAACATCATTATTAGTATTTAAATATTTCTAAGTTAGGAAGGAGAATTATTCTGACACATGAATGCTATTGAGATGTCTCTAAAAGACTTGCATACTATTTCCTTCATTTATTTAATTTAATTTTAAGCATCTTTAGGTTAGTTTAATTTAATAAAATCTATCACTTAAATTTATTTTCATCATAGACCAATTTGATAGTAATTAATTTTGAAATACTTGATTCACATAGAAAGTCCCCATAGAGACGATACTCGATATACTTATCGCTTTATTACTTGTGAACAATAGTATGTACTTGCACATCAATCAAAACATTTCGAGACAAGTTTTTTACCTCATTCATTCATCTTTCTCTCTTTTCTCTTTTTTCTTTCCTTTCTCATTTTCCTATTTTTTCAAGTGAATTGTGCAAGGATTTGAGAGCAGCCCATTCAGCCATTGGAGGAGCATTTTGGCTTGATTCCTATGGCAAGGAGTGAAGCACAAAGGAGGGGAAATGAAGTTGTGCCACGGAGAACCACCAAAAATGGCTTTGCATTTTTTTCCCTTTGCTCTTTTGATTTCTTGTTGTTGAATTTAAGAAACATGTTTGCAACTAAAGTTTATGTTTTTAATTTAATTATGGTTGCTTAATTCCTTCGATGTTAGAATAATTTAATTTCCATAACTTAGATTTTTTATGTTGTAAGTGATGTTGTAACAGCCCGTTTTTAGGATTAACTGGAACAGTGGTTTCGGGGTCACCAAACCCGACGAGTAGGTTTGTAAATATTATATTTAATATTTACGAGTTAATTGTGATTTTTAAAAATATTTTTGATATTGTGATATTTGTTTTATAAGTGATTTATTAAGTTCAAGTGGTATGACCCTAAGGTCAAGTGGGTTTAGGAAATGAGGTATCGGGACCTCATTTCTATAATTGAGTCGTAAATATTTTTATAAATATTTACAAAGTGGCAAAAGATGGTATTAAAGTTTCGTTTAAAAATTTTAGTGTTTGGAGGTCAATTGATAAAAAAATGGTTTAATCGCGTAAAATGGAAAATTTAAGGGTTAATGTATAAGGGCCAATTTATGATTGTTTTTATATTATGGAATATTAAGGTTGCAATTTGGCCATAAATAGGAATTGGTGGCCGACCAATATGCATGGATTAATGACTTGAATTGTTTGTTATATTTTATGGCATTATGGTATACCTTAATATATGTTAATATATTATATTTAATAAAAGATGAAAGTGTTCATCTTTCATTTATTTTATTTGGCGAAACTAAGAGAAAGAAAAGAAAGTTTCAGCTTTGATATTTTCGGTCCTTGCATGTTCAATTAGGTAAGTGATTTGAGTTTGGTTTTGTTAATTTTACACTTTTGAGATAGTTGCTTTGAATACTATAAAGCCCATGCTTGAAATTTTGAAATTGATGATATATTCATGAAGTGTCATTGTTAATAGTTTGATAAAATTTACGTTTGATGTGAGAAAATAAAATAAATGTGATAGATTAACATTTTGGTATTGGGATTTTTGGTAATTTTGAGCATTTAGGGTTAAATTGAAAAAAAATACTAAATTGAAGGACTAGATTGTGAAATTAGTGAAATGGGAGGATTTATATAAGCTTAGTGAACATTCGCCCTAGCATTGTATATGCAAATTCTTCATATTTTGTGTTTTGAGAAAATTGGATTAAATTGTAAAAGTGCATAATATTAGGGGTAAATTGGTAAATTGCTCAATTATGTGTATTCGCCAGGAAGTTTGACATGAAACTTTGATAGGTTTGAGAGATGAATGACTGAATGAGCTATAGGTTATGTATGGATGAATTTTATGCGCATGTGTGTGTGTGGCATTGGTAGTTAATGGCATTCGGCATTGTTTAATTAAAATTAGAAATGAATGCTTGAAAGTTAAATAGGTCGCTCTAATGATCAAATATGCTAAAAGCTAATATATGGACAAATGATCTGAATGAATTGGTTTTTGAAATGTATATGGTTGCCGTATGTATGTGTTTGATTGAGAAGTAAATTTGTTTGATTTAGCTCAAGAGCCTAGAGGATCAAAGTTGGATAGGGAAGGAAAAAGTGATCGAATAGCCGCCAAAATCGTTCGACCACATCCGAGGTAAGTTTTAAGCGATTAATCATTGAGTAAATTCAATCATAACAGGACATAATGAGTTGATTTAATAAGATATGATGTGGCCAGGATATGTCTTGAACTCAAATGGTAAGTTCATAAGTGTTTGGACTTGGAAATTTAAGAGCAAATTGTAATAAATTGCTTGGACAGCAGCAGTAATGTGATTTTAGAAAATCACTATAAATTGTTGGTGTGGAATTATAGGCTGAATAAAATATGTAATAAAAGCTTAGTTGGTCTAGTTTCTTATAAAAGAGACCGTGGAAGCAAAGATATTTCCTATAAAGAGATATTTAAAGTTGTGCGGGACAGTGTCGGAATGACTCCGAAATCCCTGTTCTGTTTTCGAAAAATCATTATAATTTGTACAAAAATGGTTATGAGATAATATTTATATGCTTAGACTCCTTAATGAGTCTAATTTCAAATGGAATCAAATAGAACACATTATGAATTCTGTACAATGAAAAATTTGATTCGTAGTGAAGAGTGGTCAGATTAGTCAAACAGTGAAACAGGGGAAACTTTAAGAAAAATCTGGTATTGATTGGCCACACCTAAAATTCTGGAAATTTTATGGATGAAATATACATGAGTCTACATTCAGGGAAATTTAACGGCAATTGATTTGGAGTTTTGTAGCTCCAGTTATAAATAATTTATTGACTACTGCTCAGGAAAAACAGCTTGTGCTGAATTTGAGATTATGTTGCAAACCTTGATAAAACTTGTTTTAGTTGCTCATAAGCTCTTGATTAAACCCATACGTGAATTCGAAATTGTGAAATTGTAAGTTTATAAGTATTGAATATGAAAATGATAGATGTAGATTCAGCCAAGACAAAGTGTATACGTGAAAGTATATGTGGTATGTGAAGTATATTTGGATAATTGTGATGTGAATACATGAAAATTTATATTTTGATTTAGGATTTTATGTGATGAATGTGAACCTGTATATATATGCGTGATAAGGCCGAATGGCCAATGTGATGAATGTGAACATGTGTATGTGTGATAAGGCCGAATGGCCAATGTGATGAATGTGAACATGCGTATGTGTGATAAGGCCGAATGGCCAATGTGATGAATGTGAACATGTATATATGTGGTAAGGCCGAATGGCCAATGCGAAATGTGTATGAGATAGATATGTGGTAAAGCCAAATGGCTAATGTGAGATATGTATGAGATGTATATATATATATATATATATTGTGGCCAAATGACAAACGGCGGAAGGTGTGTTTTATTAGATATTTGATGAGATAAATAAATTACAAATATGATAGTCGATGTGAATGTTGTAACGTGTGAATAAATATGCATGTAACTCGTGATGTAAATCCGGATTTAAGGCCCGATGACTATATGTGGTGACTATATCCGGGTTAAAACCCCGCAGCTTTATGCGAGAATATTATCTGATTAATGTCCGTGAGGCCGTTGCTCGTACTATATCCGAGCTTTAAAGACCCGACGGCTAAATGCTAGGATTCAAGTAAGACTTTGATATTGAGTATCGCATTAAGTTACCATCAAATAAGTATTATGTATTTAAGATGTTCAGTACGTATCACTTACTCATCGGTGGAGTGATTTGAGGTGAATTATCGGTATCAAAGAGGTAGGTAAATGTGATTAATATTATAACTCCAAATATGAGAATGATCTAATTGGTAAGGATTATGATTTGTAAGCTTAAGTATGGATGTGATTATGAACAAGTGGAAAGGATTATTGAAAGCTGATAATCGATGAAGAATGTGCTTTGGAAATATTTGACCATCTAGGTCATTATTATTGAAAGTATATATGTGGCAGCCAAGTGTTGCGTTTAATGACATTATAGATCGAGATGAAGCTCTAGATTAACTTCATCGAACAGTTGAAATGAATGACCAATGATAGTGATTGAGAACACTTTGTTTTGCTTAAAACTTACTAAGCATAAATTGCTTACTCCGTTTCTTTGTTCTCTGTTTTATAGATTTTGGCTCGTCAGCTATCGGACTCGGGATTTTAGGAAGTCGAAGTCTCCACACTATCAAAGCCCCCTTTTTTGGTACAATTTTGGTTGAACTTTGAAATGGCATGTATAGGACTACCCTTTTGTTGTAGGTCATGTACCTTTCGGTTTTGTGTAAACTTGGATAGCCATGCGAAAATGGCTTATATACGTTTTTAGCATAGTACTATAATCGTTTGTATGTTGATCATTATGAGGTACGGAATTGTTTTGAAACGATTAGCCATTGGAATGGTTAATCATGATCACACTTTGTGCTATGTATGCAAAAAGGGCCAATTGAATCATGGAAATCATGAAATAGGTAAAGCCTACCTTAAAGGCAGATGCTGACAGCAGCAGTGATGTGGATGTGAAAAATCACTAAAAATAGTAGGAACTGTATTAAATAGTGAATAAATTATTTAAATGAACCTTGATGAATCTACTTTCATATGGAAGAAATGAAATGGTCATATGAGTTATATGTTAAGAGATATTAAAGTTCTCGTGAAACAGGACCAGAACGGTTTCTGGATCCCCTGTTCCGACTTTGGAAATTAATTGTAAATTAACCAGAGATAATTAGGAGTCATGCCATATATGTATAGATTCCTCTCTGAGTCTAGTTTCTATGGAAACAAACGGCATCAGTATTGAAGCCCTGTACAGGGAGATATCCAATTCGTAATGCGTGAAGGTCAGTGTAGTTGAACCCTGGATTAGGGGATACTTTAACTAATAAACTGTACTAATTGGCTCGACCAAAAATTCTAGAAAAAAATATGTTGATGGACTTATGAATCTAGTTTCAGGGAAAATTTACGAAACTGATTTTCGAGCTTTAAAACTCAAGATATGATTTTTAAGGCGACAGTGATGCAGTAACCAGCTAGTCTAGAAAATTTTTATGGACTGTGAAAATAAATGTATTATGTCTGTTAGCACCTCGTGTTTGACTCCGGCAACAGTCTCGGGTACGGGGTGTTACAGATGTTATGTGTCTTGATTGTTTATGCATTCAGATAAAATTATTACTATGTTATTCATGCATTATAAATGTGGGGAATACAATTGAATTAATTATTAAACCCTAACCGGATTGTCATTAATTGACACACTATCTGAAAAGTGCATGTTTAATCTATATTCGAGAGAATTATATTAAAGTTCGTAATAATTTGAGAGAACCTTATTACCTAGCATAATCCTAGGATTCATGTGATTAAACTACTTCAGTATAGAAATGTTACTCTTACCTCGCACAAATATGTTTTTTTCTGCTTATTAATTTTCTAAGTTGTTGACATAGACATATGCTATACTTACTAATTTATTAAGTTGAATCTTTAAATGATGCCTGAAAAGGTAACCTTGAAGTCGTAACAAACACAGACATATGTGGACAAGAGATTAAACTTCGGGCTTCGAGAAAAGCCAAAGTACTCATAATTAAAATAGGATTAATAACTAACCGAGTTGCCATGGAATTTTTTGTAACATCATTAACAATATTAAAATATTTCTAAGTTAGTAAAGAGAATTATTCTAACACATGCATGGTATTGTGATTTTTCTTAAAAACATGCATACTCAATTCTTCCTTTATTTAATTTAATTTTAAGCTTACTTAGGTTAGTTTAGTTTAATTAAAACCCATCATTTAATTTATTTTTCAACACCTACCAATTTGCTTAGTAATTAATTTCACAATACTTGATTCACATAAACAGCCGAGATGATACTCTTAGTCACTACTTTGTTACTTGTCAACGATTGTATATACTTTCACATCAATGGAATAATTTCAAGACATTTAAAAATCTTTTCCCTCTCCATAGCATTATCTTTTTCAGTCGTTCTGAAGAAGGGGATGTAGCTAAAGGAAACTTTGTATGTCGCTACAGTCACATGAATTGAAGTCCGGTAGTAAAGAAATCAAAGAATTGGTAAGCTTATTTACCTTTCTATACTTGTGGATTGAAGAAATAAGTAGAGTAAGAGCATTTAAAGGCTTCTATATAATGATGAATTATGGGTTCTAAAGGTCGAACACCTATAGTTTGATTGATAAATGGTTGTCATGTTTAGCTTCCAAGACCAAGGAGGCTCTGACTTTCGGATAAACTAAGTTAACAAGCATAAGGAAACGACGTGAGTTTCTACACTTTTACTCTGAGATGTTGTTTGTTTGGCAATAGTGTATGTTAAATCTAGAAGGAGTTTCATTATTATGCATAAACTCTTTTATCAAAAAATGCTTGTTACATAAGGTTGAGTAGGTTTATAGGTATCCGACAGCATGTCGTTATGAAAGAGATAGTTGTAGCCCTATGCTTATAAAGTAGCATATGACATGTTCAAATGATTATGAATTGCATGTAATGTCTATTTGTATGTGTTGTGAATACTGATGGGAATTTTCAAAGGATTTAGATGAAGTTAGGATCTAGGAAATGAGAATTTATGTTAGATACCGCCATACGGAATTGCTGAGTGCACTCATGATTAAAGAAGCTCTAGGCCTTATAGAAGAGACACTATGGTATTCGAGCATCAAGGTTAGAAATAGAGAAACGAAGGAATAGAGAGATGAATAGGGAAATTGGAATTCCATTAAAATTCCACCATCAAAGATTGCTGGGAAAAAAATCGTGATGTGCAAAGTTTTAGGCCTTGCGGAGGGGACATTGCGATGTTTGAGCATCAAAGTGAAATGTGAAAGAGGTCCTTCGAGACGGCACCATGACAACAGTTATTAGGTTTCATATAGCAATGTTGCGATGGTGATCAACAAGCCCTATGGGGCAACACGCAACAGCAGTATGGTCCTTTGGGGCGACATCTCCAAGAGGTTTAAGGTGTAAGACTATAGCTCAGCTATGAAAACAAATAGACTCCGTTGGGACAGTAAACACAAGGTCGTCCACCGGGACAATAAACACAGGGTAATTCATTGGGATAGTAAACACAAGAAATTCTGCTAGGATGTAAAATATGGGGATCGTAATTGGAAAGTTTGCGGTTCATGAGTGATGCCAAAGTTATGTCTCAACCCAGATATGGTGAATAGAAAAAGAAGCTCCTTAGATTTGAAGGTATTCATAGTATACAAAAATATTAGTCTGCCAGGGAGGTTACAAATTTCACACGATTTCAAAAGGTCAGCTAAATGGTTGAGTAGGCTGATCAAGGTCTTCATGAGAGGAAATGTGTACACAAGGCTGAGCAGCCAGTAATGTCCGTTAGAGGATAGTGAAAAGTAGGGGTAAGACATAGCTAGGAAGAATGGCAAAGATCTTGTTGATCTACTAAGGGTAGGAGTTGCATGTCCTAAGAAGCCTCCTTAGGAAGTAGATCGACAAACTAAAGGCTAAGGTGTTGTTTTCGTTAGCTCTAGTACTCCAAGGTAGTGAGAACATTGAAATATGGTAAAGACCATAACTATAGCAATTTCTTGGGTAGTTGCCAAGCGTCGTCTGTCAGAAATAATGAATGTAATTAACAGGGAGATAAATTCTAAGTTGGATGTCTCACATTTTTCTTAATATTTTATATATGGATCTCACTAAGTTCTCCCAAATTTAATAAATTTCTACTTGAATACATGTTAGTTAAAGATTCAAAAATCGAGAGGGACCAAGCTAGACTTCACTAAGATCTTGGCGAGATGCATCAGTTGTGCTTGTGTACAAAAGGGAACCCATAGAGGCTTAGCCTCAGGGTTTAAGTTTTCATTTTATGTTATCAAGTCTTTATCCAAAACTTTGTAATCGACCGATGGAAACAAAGCCTTAAATTTTTATTACAAGTTTAATGTAAATTGTTTAACTATGTATTTAAACCAGAATAGAAGTTTCGTTGAGTCATTTGATTTAGTGTTGTATCCGATACTCGGACTTGGTGAATGGGTTGTGTAACACCTCACACCCGTACCCTATGCCGGAACGGAATACGAGGCATTACCTAATTTGAACACATACATTCACACGTTATCCGAATCACAAGAATTGGTCAAATTTGAAATTTTTCCCAACTTTACCATAAACTCCTTAATATGGGCCTACGAGGCTTAAAACATTCATTTGAAACCATTCAAGACCAATTCGGGTCATTTTAAGACCTTTGAAAAATAACACGTGACACAGGGGCACGCGTCCGTGTGAGAAGGGCAACATGCCTGTATGACCACATCAACACGATCGTGCTGATGGCCCGTGTGGTTCACACAGCCTAAGCATTTAGGGACACGCCCGTGTCCTTTACCCGTGTGGAATTAATTTCCATTATGAACCTACAGGGGTTTTTACATGGCCTGACACATACCCGTGTTCATGGCCTGTGTCCCTCACACGGCCATGACACGCCTGTGTCCTAGACTATGTGTAGAAACCTGGACATTCTTTTTCTATTGTAGCAATTCTCAAGGGCCAAACGGACAAGGCATACACCCGTGTACTAGGCCGTGCCCTTCACATGGATGAGACACACGGTCGTGTCTCTGCCTGTGTGTCTACTATTATGCATATAGACTTGCAAATTTTACGTGCAGGGGACACACAGCCGGGCAACACACCCATAGGGCTAGCCGTGTGTCATACACAGCCTTAACACACGCCTATGTGTCTACCTGTGTGGACAATATAGGGCATCTACCAAGCCTTTTGCCACCCTAAAACATAATATAACAACATTCATTCAAGAATACAAGGTATAATCAGCCACACAAGGCATTATCTCATTCATGAAAATATCATCATTTCATATATCAATAATGAACATTAGCCACTATTCCAAGGCTTAGTACAAAATGAAGGGATTCATCCCAAGCCAACACATTTGGCCAATTTAACATGACACAAACATCAAAATTCTAAGCTTTATACATGGCATAATTCAAATAGTAAAACCAACTATACAAAGTGCTTCGGTTGATAGTGTAGTCGATGTTTTCGACGTCTGATGATCCTTGATCTAATTAGGCAGCACTATAAGAAATTGGAAATGAGAGAGAGTAAGCATAAACCTTAGTAAGTTGCATGCAAATAAATATAACAACAATTCTACCATTTGTCAACATGCTCATAGTACGAAAGAAGGCATAAGCACAACTTACTCATCACTAACCAATACAAATCACATAGCATATATTGAGCTCATATCTCTTACATTTCAACTAGGTACCTGTACCACTCACAACATAGTTATATTTTACTTGTTTAACTTAAATTATAACTCTCAATGTTGAACCATTTGGAATATTATCGGATATTCACTAAGCCTCAAACATAGGGTTAATGTCGATGCCATGTCCCAGACATGGTCTTACACTGGCTATCGTCATCGAGGCTGATGCCATGTCCCAAACTTGGTCTTACACTAGCTCTCGTATATCCATGTTGATGTCATGTCCCAAACATGGTCTTACACTGACACCTCTATACGTGCCGATGCCATGTCCCAGACATGGTCTTACACTGGCTTACTTCACGAGGCTGACGCATGTCCCATACATGTCTTACACTAGCTCTCGTCTCAATGTTGATGCCATGTCCCAAACATGGTCTTACACTAACTCTCATAACATGGTCGATGCATGTCCCAGACATGTCTTACACTAGCTCACAATAACCCATACATCATGGCATGAATATCCGATTTATTCCCTATGGTTCAAACGAGAATTCTACTATCTCAATTATCATCATGCATTCTCATTTCCACAATCAAGCATTTCATGTTATATCAATTCAGCACATATAATAACAAAGTAGTTGTATTATTTACATACAAGTTACCTCGGCTTACAAAATATGACGACTCGTCGGTCTAATCTACTCGATTGGCCTTCCCCTGGTCTAGGTTCAAATTTTGAATTTCTTGATCTATAATAACAAAATTCACTAATTTTATCAGCACATTAATCTAGACACCCAAAAAATCATAATTGGGCAAAATGACCATTTTACCCTTATACTCTAAAATCGATTTTTATCGAATTTCTTCATGTCCTAAGCCTAGCTAAACCCTTTTTACTCTTATAGCCACCCAAAAATCTCCATTATTTCACACATTTGTCACTTATTTTACAACTTATGCAAAATGGTCCTTTTTAGGGTTTCTATAAGAAATCTCTTCACAGAAGTTGTTTATTTCACCACTATGATTCATTTTCTTACATAAAATTTCAAAAAACAACATGAACACATTCATGATAAAACCCTATACTTTCAACCATTTTGCAAAATAGTCCTCTCATTTGAAAGCTCATGTTACAAGGGTTCTAAAAGTAAAAAAATCATCAAAAAAAATTATCAAAATCACTTACTTGTGGAAAGACTAAATGGCTGAAAATTCAAGCTTCAAAAGCCCCTCTAATGGCTGATATTTTCGGTCTAGAAGAAAGAATGGAGGAAAAAGATGATGACTAGGCTTTTAAGGTATAGTCTAAGGGTCTATTTTCCCTTTAAAGACCCCAAATTTAAGTTTCATGGCAATTTAACTCCCTTAGCTAACAAAATAGGACTTTTGCACTTTATACGATTTAGTCCTTTTTTGCAATTAAGCTCACAAACGCTAAAATTAATCCACCAAAATTTTCCTGCACCTTTATAAACATGCCATCACACATAAAATAATATAAAAAATAATTTCTCTGACCTCGGGTTAGTGGTCCCAAAACCACTGTTCCGACTAAGCCCAAAATTGGGTTGTTACAGGTTGGGTAAAGGGTGTTACAGGTTGGCACTAATAGAAAACTTTTTGAAAAAATACAGTCAGAATAAACTTCACATGAAGAAAAGGTTTGATCTACTTCACTTATATTTCGGGTACCATTATGAATGATCACGTCACAGTTCTAATCAGTTAGTCACTGTTCTGGTGAATATGGATGAGATTTTCAAAGATGAAGATGCTTTGATGTTGTTGGGGTCACTTCGTAGGGAGTTTGAGTTCCTTGAAACAATGCTACTTCACGGGAAGACAAATGTATCTCCTAGTGAAATGTGTGTTGTTTTATATAGTTATGAATTGATAAAGAAAGGAAATGAAGGAAATTCAACCGGAGATGCAAAAGCTTTGGTATTCTGGGGTCGTTCACACACCCGGAGTAAAGTTCAAAAGCAAATATTCAAGTCAAAAGGGAAACTGAGTAAAGATTAGTGTGCTTTTTGTCAAGAAAAGGGGCATTGGAAGAAAAATTACCCAAAGTTGAAAATTAAGGGTAAATCTAAAAAAGGGAAAGCTTTAGCATAATCACATGTAGTTGAGTGTGAGGATGAAGATTTAGACTTCTCACTTATTACATCAATAACTAGCCATTTCGATGTATGGATGTTGGATTCAACTTGTAGCTATCATATATGTCCTCATTTGGAGTGAGTCTTTGGTTTTAAAGAATTAAATGGTTGAGATGTCTATATAACATATAATATTGCTTTTACCACATATGGGATTGATTCTATTCAATTGAGACATCATGATGAATCAACCATAACTTGACAAGATTTTTGTTATATGCTGGATTTGATGAAGAATCTCATTTTTTTGGGAACTTTGAAATCAAAAGGTTTTGAAGTGAGAGGTAAAGATGGTTTGGTGAGGATTATTTATGGTGCACGCTTGGTAATGAAAGGGGTTCACAAGAATAATAAGTTCTACCACTATCTGGGTAGTACAGTTAATGGGACAGTTGTTACGACACTAACTAAAAATCAAGAGTTAAAAGCACTTAAGTTATGGCATATGCATTTGGGGCATACAGGTGAAAATTCCTTGAGCTTACTCATAAATCAAGGACTATTGGAAGAAGTAAGAACTTGTAAGTTTGATTTCTATGAGCATTGCATCAAAAGGAAGTAAAAAAAGATGAATTGTAACACCTCGGTTCTGGTGGGTATAAGGTTGGGCGTATAGTCCTAAAGTATTATGATTGGCAGATTAAGCTCCGCCCAAGTGCATCTTTAAGAGAATAAAGTGGGCATGTACAGTTATGTGGTTAAGTTATTGTCATGTGGCTATGTTAGTTGGATAATATTAGCGGCCAAGTAAAATGGTATCGAGAGTATGATTTCACACGGGGTTATAATGCATCTATTATCTATGGCACTTTGCCAGTTAAGTTATAAGGTAAACTGGTTAAGAACTAACTAATTGTAAACTAAGATAGTTAAAAGATAAACGGATACTTAATTAGGTTTCTCGAAAGTTGTAAACTTTTTAATAATACAATTTAGTAATGATGTGACTTTTTTCAAGTTCCTATAAGGACCTAGATTATAATAATGGATATTTAAGTTTGCGAAAGGGGAGTTCTCTTCTTCTTTCTTCAAAAATATGGTTATTTGAAGCTTGAGGAACCGAAGACATTTCTTTAAGCTGAAGTTGAGATCCCAAACATTATCAATGATTACTCCATATCAAGTTAAGTTTTATGATTGCATGTTATGCTATGAAAGATTAGGTCTATAAGAATGCATGAACAGTAAGATGAAGAAGTAAGGTTTTGTATTGGGTTCATTTGGGTTTAAGATGATGGTAAGGTTATTTGAATGAGTTTTAATGGTGTTCTTGTGTTTTATAAGTAGTGGTTGTTGCAATATCTTAATAAAGTTTGGATCTAGAATTCAAATTGCTATCCGTGGTTGTCATGTGAGTCTCTTTACTAACTCTTGCATGTATACTATTCATACATGATATGTTAGTGATAATTGTTCAAACTATGAAATAGAAACCAAAATTGTATAGTCTGAATGTTAGTTGGGGTTTGCATGTACAGTTCATATGAATTTGACAAGTTTAATATGAGAAGTTTGAGCATGGTTGTATAGCACATCTAAAAGGCATGTAATGAAGTGTATGATTAGTGTCTTAAGCAATGTTAGTGCATGAAGAGTCTATCAAATAAGTTTGTTTTTGTTCACTGTGGTGGATTCTAAAAGGGTGCATTAGGACTAAAAACACGATATATGATATGAATCTTGAAGGAAAACCCCATAACTATGGTAACTTCCGCAAGGAACTAAAGGACGGTGATTACCTAAAGAAGTTCCCTGCATGTCCCAAGACGATGATGGGAAAACCTCACGTAACGTGAGTTTAGGCAAATCCATATCGTAAACACGTCAGGAAATGACCGCCTTTTTTGCATAATATTAAAGGAAAGATTTTATGGTGAATCATGAAGGGATAGCCTCTGTGGCGAACCTTGCAATGATAACCTTTGTGGCAATAGTTTGAAAGATAAGCATTTGCGATGCACTCTAAAGGAATAATTTACATCGCAGATTCTATATTAAACTATTTTAGCACAATTAGTATGGTTTGTAAGTGAGATTAGAAATATCAGAAAAGCACAGTGCCTTCATGGGCTATGGTAAAGTGTTATGCAAAACCATCATTCAACTATGAATAATGAAGTGATGAGATGCAAAAGTGATAATAGGAAAACATACAAGAAGTGTATTCTAAATAAGGATTTTTTCTAATTTTTTATCTAAAGGAAGGCACTTGTTATCTGTATATGTGATGAAACATGAGTTATGGAGAAATGATGGCTTAAAGTTACGTGTACAAGAGTAACAATGTTTCGACTGAATGGACCTCTGTAAAGGAAATAAGTAAAGACTTATAAAAGATCAATATGAAAGAGGTAAGTGGCATATCGAAGATGTTGATAGGTAAGTAATGAGTTTAGAGTAGGGCATGATATCCATAGAGAATAAAGAATGAAATTATAAGAAAAGTATTCGCCAGAAACAAGTTGAAAGATTAGAATAATAAGAATGTCATAACAATTCTTCAGTAACAAAAATGTTCAAGCATTGTGCAGGTAAAGAAGGTTTTCCTCACTAATTTCTTATAAACTTACCTGTGTGTGATATGTTACAGGTAAATTGATGTGACTCTACGCCAGGAGGGACAATCCCAAGACTGCACCAAGAAGTGGCATATTGAGTCATTGTGCATACAAAGCGAGTTAGTGGCACATTTAAAGTTTAAATTGCTACTTAGAAATACATACTTTGGAGCATCTGTAATAGATTAGGTTTTTAAATAAGATAATGTTGCAATTTAATTACCTCGAGTTGAATTTGTAATTACTCATTTTATTTCCTTATGTATTTTAGTTTGAAATTTTGTAATTAAGATGTAATTATCTGTAAATTGTGTAAGTAGATTAAACTTGTGCCTGTATTCGTGTGGTAATAACCAAGATTCGGATCGGGTTGAGGTCATTAGATGAAGTTTGAGACTGCAATCCATGATACAAAAGTCATATTAGATTATGTTCACTCAGATGTTTGGGGTCCCTCTAAAGCAAGCTCTTTGGGAGGAAAACATTATTATGTAACTTTTGTTGGCAATTATTCCCGAAGAGTGTAGTTGTATACAATAAAGAAAAAGGATGAAGTGTTAAAAGTTTTCCTTAAGTGAAAAAAAGATTATGGAAACTCAAATGGGCAAAACGATAAAGCACCTTCGCACAAACAATAGTAGAGAGTATAGGAGTGATCCATTTGCAAATATTTGTAAAGAAGATGGCATCATCAGGCTCTTCATTGTCAAATCTACACCACAACAAAATGGAATGGCAGAACGCATGAATCGAACATTGCTAGAAAAAGTTCGATGTATGCTATCTAATGTTGGATTGGGTATAGAGTTTTGGGCTGAGGCTATAACATATGTAACAACACATTTTTCAGTTAAATCGGAACAGTGGTTTCGGGACCACAAATCCAACCCAAAAATATTATTTATGTTTATTCTATTATATGATATGTATTATAATAGACATGTCGTGTGAAAAATTTGATACGAAAATTTTATTGATTAAGTGTTTAATTACGATAAGGACTAAATTGCATAAAATATGAAAGTTGAATTCTAGTAGCTATAAGGATTAAATAGCTATGGAATTCAAAACTAAAGGTCCTTATATGGTAATTAGACCATTAAAAAAAAGTATGTAGATTTTTGGTGACTCATCCATGGAAAAATTAGAAAAGACTAAGGACTAAATTGAAATTGAAATAATTTAATTAATTCAAAGATGATAAAAAGAAAATATCATCTTATTTTGTCATCTTCAACCCAAAAATTATATGAAAAACATAGAAGAGAGAGAAAAAACTTTTAAAGGCTTAATGGGATAAGTTTTCTTGTCCCGGTTTTAGTAATTTTGGTATTTTTGAAATCGGGATAACTTAATCTCTCTATTTGAGGGATCAATTTGAAAAGTTAACGTATGAAAATGGGTAATGGATGTATTATACTGGAAATTAGAAATTTATGGTAGAAAATGAAAGATTATTGATAGATAAACAACTTTTACAAAGTGATTTTTTATGAAAACATGATTTAGGGACTAAAATGAAAAGTTGTAAAATTTGATGAAAAATTCTAAAATTTTATGGATACATGTGCTGGTAAATTTGTAATGGGGATTTGGTTAGGCTTGGAATAGAGAGTAATTTGTCCAAGTTTTATTTTCCGGGCCTAGGGACAAAATCAAAATTTATGGAAAAGTTAGGGGCAAAATGGTAATTTTACCTAGGACGTAAATTGAGTCCATTTAAATATGAAATGTATGAAATTGATGGTTAAATTCATTTATATAGATCCGAACAACACTAATTCGAGGTTAGATCGAGGAAAAGAAAAGATTTTGGATTAGTAGACTTTTACGCGAACAAGTGTCGAGGTAAGTTCGTGTAACTTCATCTGGCATGTAAATATGTTTAATTGAATGTTGTGTTGTATGGAATGTGATTTATATTTATGTGCATTACTTGAATTTTATAATGTGAAACTTAATAAATGTTTCAAAATGGTGATAAAGAGTTAAGTCTCAATTGAATGTTGAATTCAGATGATTGTATGCGCTTTCCCGAAACAAATAGGGTCATGCATTTTTTGCGGATGGGATTTAGCTCAGATGAGTAAACCCAATAACCTTGTCATAGAAAGGATTTAGCCCGGACGGGTAATCCCAATACATTACCTTTCGAGCATACGTTATGATTAGGGTTTAGCCTGAACTGGTAACCCTAATTGAGCTCTTTTGAGCATATGCTATATAAAGGATTTAACTTGGACTGGTAATCTTGTTACACGACAAGTGGCTTGAGAGTGTGTTCCTTGGTTAAGTATCCTAAGGGGTAACTCCGATAAGAATTGACGGATTAACAAAATCGTACACTTCGAGTGTACTATTTGAGCCTTCATCGGAGTTTTAATAATTCAACGGACATCAAACTCTTGACATGGCATGAAAATCTTGAGATGATATAATAATGAATTGAAATATTATTGCTTGATGAGCTCATCTATTCTTACTTGATGTGTATGTAAACTTTGTGACTAACATGTTTGGTTGAGTGTATGTGATTAGGCAATTTAACCAAATGGATGGAAACATAACATTGTATACCTAGATTTTAATAAATAAGATTGGTAAGTTTAGTTTCCGTTATACGAACTTACTAAGCATGCAATGCTTACCCCATTTTATTTTCCCCTGTTTTATAGTGCTCGAAAGCTCGTGAAGGTATGAAGACCATTGGAGCATCGTCACACTATCAACTAGCATTTTAGGTATACCTAGTAAAATCATTTTGGTATAATGGCATATATAGGACAACTTGGCCATTAGTGGCAGGAAAATGATGTTTTGTAACCTAGCCATTGGAATGGCTAGTAACAGCTTATTTTGGTATGATTAAGTAGGTTATTATGATATATTCATATGTGATATTTTAAGTATATGTGATCAAATAATGTTATTGCCTAAGTTAAATCAATGTAAGTTTATAAACACTTGTGCTTGCAATGATAGGTCATGTTAAATGATGAAATTGCCTATTTTGAATGCTTGGAATGCTTAGTATTGGTTGTGTGTTTCAACTTCAGGTCTTGGGTGAAATTTTGGGTGAGAAATGAAGCTAGAAATGGCTTCATTTTGTCTACACGGGCAGATACACAAGCGTGTGTCTAGACCGTGTGTGACACACGGCCTGGTAACATGGGCATGTGGTTAGGCCGTGTGCCCTCTGCACCTTAATTTTGCCAAACAGAATGCCCAGAATTAGGCACAGGGGCAGAGACACGGGGGTTTGTCTCAGCCGTGTGTGCCACACGAGCATGTGTCTTGGTCGTGTGAAACTTGCACCTAATTTTGAATTAAATTAATTAACCACACGAACTAGCACACGACATGTATGCAAGTCAGAAAGTTACACGGGGTCGAAGACGGCCACCAACACGGACGTGCCCCAGGGTGACACGGGCATGTCCCTTAGACTACACAGGCGTGTGAGCCCTGTACCTTGCAAAATGATTGAAAAGTCGCAAAAAATTCTTAGAGGTCTCGATTAATTCCTAACTCAATCTTAATGCTCGTATTAGGCCTCAAGGGCCCACTCAATGGACGTTATAAATGATCTCGGTAAATAAATAGTAAATTTCAAGAATTATTTGTAAATGTTTCTGAATTTTCTGGTAATGCTTTGAAACCCTATTCTAACGACAGATACAAGTTAGAGGTGTTACATTTAGTAGTATCAGAGCTATGGTTTTGTGATAGCCCTAAATTGACCCTAGTCGGAAAGTGGTTTCGGGACCACTAAACCGAGTCACCGAAGTATTTGAATATGATATTTATTGTCTAAAATATGTGAATATGAATGTGTGAAAGTTTTAATCTTCTATTTCGTCGATTGCATGTGAATTTAGTTAATAGGACTTATGTGTGACACTTTTGAAATGTGATAGGTTAATCTATAAGGAACTATTAATGCATGTTATAAAAATGATGGGTTTGCATGTCAAATTAACCAAAAAATCAAGATGGTGGCCGGCCATGCTATGGGTTAAAGCATATTATAAACATTTTGTGTTAATGTTTTATGTTAGAAATAGTAAAATAAAAGGTTAGTAATAAAGTAATGAAAAGGGAGGGGTGATGAAAACAAAGTTGTCTCATCCATGCTCCCCCATTGCCGTGACTTGAGGAAGGAAGAAGAAGAAGATTCTCTTGCTTCATGTTCGGTTGGTTGATGTTTAGGAAGAGGTATGTTTGATGTTATTCCATGAAATTCATGCATATTTTTAGATGTTGGTTTAAATTCTTTTGCTATTTGATGGAGATGATACTCGCCATGGGTGTTGTCTTCTTGGTTGGTGTTTGATGTTGTGGTGATGAGGCATGAAGATGATTGAGTTTGAGTGCTTAATAAAAAGGTCGGGTCTTAACAACTTCATGAAGTATTCGGCCATGGTGCTAAAATGTTGTATTGTGTTTAAACTTAGAATTTTTAGTTATATGGATGTGTTAAGTTGCTTGAAATGTTAGATTAATTTGAACTCATCACTAAGTTCTTTAGGCAACCCATGTTAAAAATTTCGATATTGAGATGCCTAGAACTTTCTACCGTAGTAGCTATGGAGAAATAAGGTTTTTGTTTCTTGTTAAATTGGATGTATCTTGTTGTATGCGTGCTTGAACAAACTATGATTAAATAGATGCATAGATTCAAGGTGGGAAGAATTGGCTATTATGCTTGATACTAATGCGAATATGAGAATGTTGTACTTGAAAAATGTAGGTGAACATGACAAGTGTATTCGGCTTAGGGCATAAAGGATATGAAAATTTGGTATTTATTTTGATTGTGTGTGTATGACCATGGATAATTGGCTGCACAAATATTATAAATACATAATGTATGTTAAATTTATTAAGCTACAAAACATTATACATGTTCGCCAAGGTAAATTATTTGAGTAAAGTATATCTTGATGGTACATTTCGCTAGTATAAAATGTATATGGATGTCGTATGACTATGTTTAATTTGGGAAGTAAATTGTTTGATTTAGCTCAAGAGCCTAGAGGATCAAAGTTGGATAAGGGAAAGGAAAAAGTGATCGAATAGCCGTCGAAATCGTTCGACAACATCCGAGGTAAGTCTTCGATTAATGAAACTTAGTTTATGATTTGATTAAGTCATGACATATAAGCATAACAAATAAACGGTGATATAATGATCCTACTTGAATTATATATTGAGGTGATTAGTTTATACCTATGACGGGTAGTCGAATGTGTATAGAGATCATATTATAAAGCCAATCAAAATCATGCTCTTTGTATGTGGCTATTGAGCCGAAATTGGTAAGGTTTGATAAGTGTCTTGTGTTTGAGCTTTAGTAATGAAAATGAAATATGGATGTGTCATGATTTATTGATATTTGTGCATGATTATTGAATGATATCCGGCTAAGTCCCAAGGCATTTGTGCTAGTGACTCTATCCGGCTAAGTCCCGAAGGCATTTGTGTTAGTGACTATATTCGGCTAAGTCCCAAGGCATTTGTGCTAGTGACTATATCCAAGCTAAACTCAAGGCATTTGTGCTAGTGACTATATCCGTGCTAAGACTCGAAAGTATTTGTGCGAGTTGCTATATCCGGCTAAATCCCGAAGGTACTTGGGTTTGGAAGTGAGCGACCTAGCTGTAATAATTTCAATTAATACGCTCATAAAATCCAAACGATAAGGTATGTTTCGTATATGCTTCGGAAAAGTCGATTCCAATTAAATAGTATTCGCTCAATTGATTAGCGAACTTTCATCCTTTAGTTAGGTTTGATACCTTGTGTATGAATATATTGATTGAAGCATGGAGTAAGTATGATTTTGAGAATATGCATATATGAAATTATTCATTTAGCCATATGAACGTTATACTTTAGTCGTAACTAATTTCATTACTCAAAACTTACTAAGCATTAAATGCTTATTCTGTTTCTTTGATTCTCTGTTTTATAGATTTTGTTCGTCAGCTATCGGACTTGGGATTGTCAAAGTCGAAGTCGTCCACACTATCTAAGCCCTTTTGGTACTCTTTTAGTTAAACTTTGATAACGGCATGTATAGGATTGACCTTCGTTGTTAATTAAGTACCTTTTTGGTATTGTATATATTCGGTTGGCCATACGAAAATGGCTTATATATTTTGAGCATAAAGTTATAATCATTTTGTATATATATATATGGTTATTGAGAAGTGTGGAAATGCTTGGCAATGATTAGCCATTGGAATGGTTAATCACGATCATATTTGGTGCTATGTATGTTAAATGGCTAGTTGAATCATGGAAACTATGAAATAGGTAAAATCTGCCTTAAAATAGGTGCTGACAGCAGCAGTGATGTGAGTTTGAAAATTCACTAAACATAGTAGAAATATAATTAAATAATGAATAAATTATGTAATCGAATCTTGATGAGTCTATTTTCATATGGAAGAAGCGAAATGACCATATGAGCCGTATTTTATGAGATGTTTAAGTTTTCGTGAAACAGGGCCAGAGCGATTACTGGATCCCCTGTTTTGACTTTGAAAATTTACCATAAATTAACCAGAGACAATTAGAAGTCATTATTTATATTTATAGATTCCTTTTTGAGTCTAGTTTCATTAGAAACAAACGGCATAAGTATTGAAGCTCTGTACAGGGAGATATCTAAGTCGTAATGCATGAAGGTCAGAGTAGTCGAACCCTGAAATAGGGGAGACTTTAACTAATAAACTGTACTAATTGGCTCGACCAAAAATTCTAGAAAAAAATTTGTAGATGTACACATGAGTTTAGTTTCAGGAAACATTTACGAAATTGGTTTTTGAGTCTTGGAACTCGAGATATGATTTTTAAGGTGACAGTGACGCAGTTAGCCAGCTTATCTAGAAATTTTAAAATGAACTGTGTAAATGAATGAATTAAGTCTGTTAACACCTCGTGTTCGACTCCGGCAACGGTCTCGAGTACGGGGCGTTACAATTTTATTGGTATTAGAGCTACGGTTTAGTCGATTCTAGGACTACCGTAATACGTTCGGGTCTAGCTATACATGCCATTGTGTGTTGATTTGATAGTGTGGCGATTTCTGACAGTTAAAAATGTGTTTATTTATAGTAATGGATCCCGATCCCAACCGAGCGGTAGCTGATGATCTTGAGAGTGTAGCGCCTGCTCCTGCACAAGGGACAGCGCCGGTGGACTCTCAACTTATTGCTAGTAATCAGAATGATGAAGCTAGACGTGCTTTTTATAGCGTGATGAATGATTGGTTCAACCAATACATTCGAACTAATACGCTGCTCCACAACCCCATTCCCGACTAATACAACCCTCAGACTGCGATACCTCCGAATCGACGAGATAAGGTTAAATAAGCCCTCAGTTGATAGAATCCGAAAACACGGGGCTACTGAATTTAAAGCTACAGACAGCGACGATGCCGAGCAAGCTGAATTTTGGTTGGACAACACTATTCGGGTACTTGATGAACTATCTTGCACACCCGATGAATGCCTAAAGTGTACTATCTCTTTGCTACGTGATTCTGCCTACTATTGGTGGAATACGTTGATTTCTGTCGTGCCCAGAGAGCAAGTAACTTGGGAGTTTTTCCAAACCGAGTTTTGAAAAAAGTATATCAGCCAGAGATTCATTGATAAAAAACGGAAAGAATTTCTTGAACTTAAACAAGGTTCCATGTCGGTTACTGATTATGAACGAAAGTTTGTCAGGCTTAGCCGGTACGCTCAAGAATGCATTTGTTCAGAAGCTGTGATGTGTAAACGTTTCGAAGATGGACTGAACGATGATATAAAGCTGTATGTTGGCATTTTAGAAATCAGAGAGTTTGTGGTACTTGTCGAGCGAGCTTGCAAAGCTGAAGAGCTCAGTAAGGAGAAAAGAAAAGTTGATATGAGAGCAAAGGAGTTTCGTAAGAGATCTTCGGGGAAGCCCTTTCAATAGTCATCGAAGAAATTTTGAGATGATTTAGGCCGATCTAAAGACACTTCGGGCTTTTCTAGATGAGATCGTGATCGACCCCCTGTGAGTACACGAGTCACTTCGGTTGCCAATGTTGGAAATGATCGTCGAGACGTAAGCAGTGCGAGATTGTGGTAAATGGCATTCGGGGAGTTGTAGATTCCATGACCGCTCCTGTTATAAGTGCGGATCAGCTGACCACTTTATCAAGGATTGCTCGAGACTGTCCGAACAAAATGTAAACTAGAGTGGGAAACCGGGTGCTACTCTCGCCGAGGTAGACCATCTAAAATACGGGAATGCTAGCGGTCCGAGAGGATCTAGAGATGTTACCACCAGATCTGAGGCTCGTGCTCCTGCTAGAGCCTATGCTATACGTGCACGCGAGGATGCTTCCTCGCCTGATGTTATTATCGGTACTTTCACTCTCTTTGATACTAATGTGATTGCTTTGATTGACCCTGGGTCTACTCATTCTTATGTATGTGAGACTTTAGCATCCAGTAAGACTTTACCTGTTGAGTCTACGGAGTTCGTTATTAGAGTGTCGAATCCCTTGGGCCGTTATGTACTTGTTGACAAAATGTGTAAGAAATGTCCCTTAGTAATCAGAGGTTCCTGCTTTCCGGCCGATTTGATGCTTTTACCATTTGATGAATTTGATGTTATTCTCGGTTTGGATTGGTTGATCGTACATGATGCAGTTGTGAATTGAAAAGTAAGCTATTGATTTGAGGAGTGCAAATAATGAGATAATCCGAGTTGAGTCTACTGTTTTGAATGGATTGCCAACAATAATATCCTCGATGTTAGCTCAAAAATATGTGAGAAAGGGGTGTGAAGCGTACCTTGCATAGGTGCTTGATAATAAAGAGTCAGAAAAGAAACTTGAATTGGTACCAGTGGTTTGTGAATACCCGGATGTTTTTCCCGAAGAATTATCGGGTTTACCACCTGTTCGGGAGGTAGAGTTTGGTATTGAGCTCGTACCTGGGTCTACACCGATTTCGATAGCTCCATATCGTGTGGCACCAACGGAATTAAAGGAATTGAAAGCTCAGTTGCAAGAGTTGACGGATAGAGGTTTCGCTCGACCGAGTTTCTCACCTTAGGGTGCACCAAGATTGTTTGTGAAAAGAAGGACGGAACCATGAGGTTGTGCATCGACTATCGTCGGTGAATAAAGTGACAATAAAGAATAAATATCCGTTACAGCGTATTGATGATTTGTTTGATCAACTAAAGGGAGCCTCGGTGTTTTCAAAGATAGATTTGAGATCGGGCTATTATCGCCATGAATTTGAGATTCGGATATACCCAAAACCGCTTTCGTAAGCGAGATACGGTCACTACGAGTTCTTAGTGATGCCGTTTGGGCTCACTAATGCCCTGCGGTATTTATGGATTTGATGAATCGGATCTTGAACCGTTTTGGATCGGTTTGTAGTTGTGTTTATCGATGATATTTTGGTCTATTCGAGAAATGAAACCGATCATCTTGAACACCGGGATTAGTCCGCAGATTTTACGGGATAAGCGGTTATATGCTAAGTTCAAGAAGTGTGAGTTCGTTAAGAGAGGTGAGCTTCTTGGGTCATGTGGTATCTGTGATCGGGTATTCGAGTATATCCGAACAAAATTTCAGCCATACTTAACTGGAAGCCCAGAAATATTATTGAGGTTCGAGCTTTTGGGACTTGCCGGTTACTACGACGCTTTGTAAAGGGTTTCTCGATGATAGCCACACCAATAACGAAACTACTTGTAAAGATGTTAAGTTTGAATGGACGAGAAAAATGTCGAAAAGTTTCGATCAATTGAAAACTTATTTGATGAAGCTCGAGACTAGTGCAAAGCCGAATCGTGCAAGGAGTTTGTCATCTACAAGTGATGCATCCTTACTTGGGTGGGTTGTGTATTGATGCAAGAAGGTCGAGTTGTAGCTTATGTGTCGAGACAATTTAAGTCACATGAGAAAAATTATCCAACCCATGATCTCGAATTAGCTGCCATCGTATTCGCTTTGAAAATATGGCGACATTACTTATTTGGTGAGAAGTGCCATGTATATTCGGATCACAAAAGTCTCAAATATTTGATGACTCAAAGAGACTTGAATCTGCGACAAAGGCGTTGGCTTGAGTTGTTGAAAGATTATGAGTTTGTCATTGATTATCACCCGGGAAAGGCTAATGTGGTTGCGGATGCCTTAAGTCGTAAATCACTGTTTGCTTTACGAGCGATGAATGTACACTTGTCCGTTCTATCCGACAATGTGTTAGTAGCAGACTTAAAGGCCAAACCATTGTTGATTCATCAAATTCGTGAAGCTCAGAAAGTCGATGATGAATTGGTTGCAAAACGGGCTGAATGTGTTTCAGATAGGGAATTAGAGTTTCAAATTGATGATGACGATTGTTTGAGGTTCAAAATTCGTTGGTGTGTTCCAAGAAATTCAGAACTTATTTCGATGATTCTAAATGAAGCTCATTGTAGCCGAATGTCAATTCACCCGGGGAGTACGAAAATGTACAACGATTTGAGACGTCAGTTTTGGTGGCATGGTATGAAACGAGACATTTTCAATTTTGTTTCGAAGTGTTTAATATGTCAACAAGTGAAAGCGGAACATCAAGTGCCTACAGGTTTACTTCAGCCGATCATGATACCTGAATGGAAATGGGATCGAGTCACCATGGATTTTGTATCTAGGTTGCCATTGTCGGCAACTAAGAAAGATGCGATTTGGGTTGTTGTTGATAGACTGACTAAGTCGGCTCATTTTATTCCCGTACGTACGGATTACTCATTGGATAAACTAGCTGAATTGTATGTTTCTCAGATTGTAAAATTACACGGGGTACCTATTTCTATTGTGTCAGATAGATATCCGAGATTCACATCGCGATTTTGGAAGAAATTGCAAGAAGCTTTGGGTACCAAGTTGCATTTTAGCACCGCTTTTCATCCTCAGACCGATGGTCAATCCGAGCGGATAATTCAGATACTCGAGGATATGTTGAGATGTTGCATCCTTGAGTTTAGTGGTTCATGGGAGCGGTATTTACCTTTGATTGAATTCGCTTACAATAATAGTTTTCAATCAAGTATTAAGATGGCACCTTACGAGGCTTTGTACGATCGCAAATGTCGTACACCATTGTTTTGGACCGAACTCGGTGAAAGTAAAATTTTCGGAGTTGATCTGATTAAAGATGCTAAGCAGAAAGTAAAGATAATTCGTGAAAGCTTGAAGGCAGCATCAGATCGTCAGAAGTCGTACGCGGATTTAAAACGAAGAGATATTGAGTATCAGGTGGGAGACAAAGTGTTTCTTAAAGTTTCACCTTGGAAAAAGATACTCAGATTTGGCCGTAAGGGCAAACTGAGTCCGAGGTTTATAGGGCCGTATGAAATATCCGAACGAGTTGGTCCAGTGGCATATAGATTGATTTTACCCCCAGATCTCGAGAAGATTCACAATGTTTTTCATGTTTCAATGCTTCGACGTTACAGATCCGACCCTTCGCACATAATAAATCCCTCTGAGGTTGAAATTCAAGCCGATATGAGTTATGAAGAAGAACCGATTCGTATCCTAGCTCATGAAGTGAAAGAGTTGTGAAACAAAAGGGTTCCGTTAGTAAAGGTGTTATGGCTCAAACACGGGATCGAAGAAGCTACTTGGGAAACCGAGAACTCCATGAAAGAACGATACCCAAACCTATTTACCGGTAAGATTTTCGGGGACGAAAATTTCTTAAGTGGGAGAGAGTTGTGACAGCCCTAAATTGACCCTAGTCAGAAAGTGGTTTTGGGACCACTAAACTGAGTCACCGAAGTATTTGAATATGATATTTATTGTCTAAAATATGTGAATATGAATCTATGAAAGTTTTAAGCTTCGATTTAGTCGATTGCATGTGAATTTAGTTAATAGGACTTATGTGTGACACTTTTGAAATGTGATAGGTTAATCTATAAGGAACTATTAATGCATGTTATAAAAATGATGGGTTTGCATGTCAAATTAACCAAAAAATCAAGATGGTGGCCGGCCATGCTATGGGTTAAAGCATATTATAAACATTTTGTGTTAATGTTTTATGTTAGAAATAATAAAATAAAAGGTTAGTAATAAAGTAATGAGAAGAGAGGGGTGATGAAAACAAAGTTGTCTCATCCATGCTCCCCCATTGTCGTGACTTGAGGAAGGAAGAAGAAGAGGATTCTCTTGCTTCATGTTCGGTTGGTTGATGTTTAGGAAGAGGTATGTTTGATGTTATTCCATGAAATTCATGCATATTTTTAGATGTTGCTTTAAATTCTTTTGCTATTTGATGGAGATGATACTCGGCCATGGGTGTTGTCTTCTTGGTTGGTGTTTGATGTTGTGGTGATGAGGCATGAAGATGATTGAGTTTGAGTGCTTAATAAAAAGGATGGGTCTTAACAACTTCATGAAGTATTCTACCATGGTGCTAAAATGTTGTATTGTGTTTAAACTTAGAATTTTTAGTTATATGGATGTGTTAAGTTGCTTGAAATGTTAGATTAATTTGAACTCATCACCAAGTTCTTTAGGCAACCCATGTTAAAAATTTCGGTATTGAGATGCCTAGAACTTTCGGTCATAGTAGCTATGGAGAAATAAGGTTTTTGTTTCTTGTTAAATTGGATGTATCTTGTTGTATGCGTGCTTGAACAAACTATGATTAAATAGATGCATAGATTCAAGGTGGGAAGAATTGGCTATTATGCTTGATACTAATGCCGAATATGAGAATGTTGTACTTGAAAAATGTAGGTGAACATGACAAGTGTATTCGGCTTATGGCATAAAGGATATGAAAATTTGGTATTTATTTTTGATTGTGTGTGTATGACCATGGATAATTGGCTGCACAAATATTATAAATACATAATGTATGTTAAATTTATTAAGCTACAAAACATTATACATGTTCAGCCAAGGTAAATTATTTGAGTAAAGTATATCTTGAAGGTACATTTCGGCTAGTATAAAATGTATATGGATGTCGATGACTATGTTTAATTTGGGAAGTAAATTGTTTGATTTAGCTCAAGAGCCTAGAGGATCAAAGTTGGATAAGGAAAGGAAAAAGTGATCGAATAGCAGTAAATCGCTCGACAACATCCGAGGTAAGTCTTGAGTAATGAAACTTAGTTTATGATTTGATTAAGTCATGACATATAAGCATAACAAATAAACGGTGATATAATGATTCTACTTGAATTATATATTGAGGTGACTAGTTTATACCTATGACGGGTAGCCGAATATGTATAGAGATCATGTTATAAAGCCAATCAAAATCATGCTCTTTGTATGTGGCTATTGAGCCGAAATTGGTAAGGTTTGATAAGTGTCTTGTGTTTGAGCTTTAGTAATGAAAATGAAATATGGATGTGTCATGATTTATTGATATTTGTGCATGATTATTCGAATGATATCCAGGCTAAGTCCCGAAGGCATTTGTGCTAGTGACTATATCTGGGCTAAGTCCCGAAGGCATTTGTGCTAGTGACTATATCCGGGCTAAGTCCCGAAGGCATTTGTGCTAGTGACTATATCCGGGTTAAATCCCGAAGGCATTTGTGCTAGTGACTATATCCGGGCTAAGACCCGAAGGTATTTGTGCGAGTTGCTATATCCGGCTAAATCCCGAAGGTACTTGGGTTTGGAAGTGAGCGACCTTGCTGTAATAATTTCAATTAATACGCTCATGAAATCCAAACGATAAGGTATGTTTCGTATATTCTTCGGAAAAGTCGATTCCAATTAAATAGTATTCGCTCAATTGATTAACGAACTTTCAGCCTTTAGTTAGGTTTGATACTGTGACAGCCCAAAATTGACCCTAGTCGAGAGGTGGTTTCGGGACCACAAAACCGAGGCATAAAAATAATTTATAATTTATTTTGATGCCTATAATATGTGTTAATTCATGTGAGACATTTTGATGTTTCGATTTAGAGTTATAAATGTGAATTTCATTAGAAAGGACCTAGTAGTAAACTTTGAAAGTATGATGGGGAAAGGTGTGATGACTAGTTGAACATGCATGCAAAAATAAGGATTTGCATGTCAATTTCCCCCAACATGAAGTGGCCGCCATGGCAATAGTGGATGGGCAAAACATGTCATGAAACATGTTTTGTTGGTGCATTAGGGTGAAATAATAAAATAAAGAGCATGGGCAAAGAAAGAAAAAAATGGTCTCATCCATGCTTCCCCCTTGGCCGTGAGTTGAGAGAAAGGAAAAGAAAAAATTTGGTTCATTCATTCTCATTTTCTTTGGGCTGAAAATTCTAAGAAGGAAGGAAATTTTGCTCCATTTTAGTTTAGAAGAGATCTAGAAGGAGATTTGGCTATACTTGCATCAAGATTAAGGTATGTTGAGGTTGTGTCATGAGATTCATGCTTGTTTTGGTTGCTAACTTGATGTGCATGTTAGCCATGGTTCAAATCCTTGCTATGCCATGAAAAATGGTATTTGGCCAAGGTTGATATTGTGTTAAAGCCATTGCATGCTAAATGTGAAGCTTGTTGATGATGCATGTAATAATGGATTGACTACTCTTGAAATTTCTTTTAGTATTCTTGAGTAGGACATTGAATTCTTTGTTTAACCATGACCGAAGTTGAAAGAGTATGGTTGTGATGTATTCGGCCATGGTGCATTCATGAGCATGATTTATGCTTGTTACTTGATTGGTAAAATTTGTGTTTGGATGGGTATGAACCCCTTGAGATTGACCTTGCACCTATATGTGTATACATGTTTGCACATGATGTATTGGCATGACATATATACTATTTCAAGGTATATATTTGCTTGTGATGATGTTTGGTTATGAAGTACATGAGAGATGTGTATTGAGCTACAATATGTAATGCGTTAGTTAGTAAAATGCATGCTGTTTTGTGTGGTATTAAGTGCATAATTGGCCTCAACATGGACATGCATATTCGGCCACATGAGGGAAATTGGTGTGCATGCATTCGGTTAGAGGCAAGCATATTGATGCCTATTCTTGGCTTAGAAAATTGGCTAAGAGGAATATTAACTAATGTGTTGAGTTCGATTCGTGATTTCGTACATATGCGACTTTGATGCCTAATGAGCATATATATTGGCTAGGTATCTTGAATTCCTCTTTCGGTGCTCAAATGATAAAACCAATTTATTTGTTAAATTAAGCTCAAGAGCAAAGGGAGCTAAATCCGATAAGGGAAGGAAAAAGTCGTCGAATAGCCGTCGAAATCGTTCGACCACGTCCGAGGTAAGTTTTGAGTATCGAAACTTAGATTTTGATTCGATTGAATGAAGTAATAAGCAATCGAAATTGTGCCTTTGTATGTGGCCATTGAGCGAAATGATATTTTTGCTAAGTGAATTGTGCATAAAAGTTGTGTTATGAAATTGAAACAAAGATGTGTATGAATGTTCGAGTGATATCGGGCTAAGCCCGAAGGCAATTGTGCGAGTTATGATATCCGGCTAAGCCCAAGGCAATTGGGCGAAGTTATGATATCCGGCTAAGCCCAAGGCAATTGTGCAAATTGTGATATCCGGGTTAAGTCCCGAAGGCCTTTGTGCGGGTTACCATAACCGGGCTATGTCCCGAAGGCGTTTGAAGCAGTAGCTATATCCGGATAAACTCGAAGGTATGTGATTCGAGAACTTTGAACTTGCTGGAAAATTTTCAGTTAATGCACTTGTGAAATTCCCAACAACAAGGTATGTTTTGTGTGTGTGCAGACACTATGAGTAAGTGCGTATGAATATTCGCTCTAATGATAAATGAGCTATCGGCATTAACTAGGCCGTTATTTGTGTATGAATATAAGAGTTGGGATTGTGAAGTAAGCATGTCTTTCAGAAATTGTGCATATGAATTATTGTTTAGCTACTTGAATGCTATGCTTTGGTTGTGTGTATATTATGGCTCAAACTTACTAAGCATAAATTGCTTACTCCGCTTCTTTGTTTCTCTGTTTATAGATTTTGCTCGTTAGCGATCGGATTCGGGATCATAGAAGTTGAAGTCAACCACACTATCAAAGCCCTTTTGGTACTCCTTTAGTTGAGTTTTGGATATGGCATGTATAGGACCACCCTCGGTTGTTTTAAGTACTTTGTGATGTATATGTGTGCGGCCATGCGAAAATGGTTCGTAAAAGTGGAGTATGGAATTTGACCATATGTGGTTTGTAATTATATTTGGTTTCATGATGTGATTATGGTTTGGAATGAGAGTGTTGGTCACATGATCAGCCATTGGAATGGCTAAATATGATCATATGTGGACCTAAGTATGACTAGACTATAGTTGGTCCATGGGAACTACAATATAGGTAAAGCCTACCTTAAAACAGAGGCTGCCAGCTGCAGTGACGTGGATGTGAAAAATCACCAAAATTTGTAGGAATGGTTTTAAATAGTGAATAAATTATGTTATCGAACCTTGACGAGTCTATTTTCATATGAAAGTAACGAAACGATCATATGAACAGTATACTGAGAGATATTAAAGTTCTCGTGAGACAGGGCCAGAACGGTTTCTGGGTCCCCTGTCGTGACTTTGAAAATTTACCATAAATTATCCAGAATGAATTAGAAGTCATGCCTTATATGTCCAGATTCCTTTTCAGTCTAGTTTCATTAGAAACAAACGGCATCAGTATTGAAACCCTGTACAGAGAGATATTCAAGTTGTAACACGCGAAGGTCAGTGTAGTCGACCCCTGTAACATGGGTGAATTTAACTAATAAACTGTACCAATTGGCCCGACCAAAAATTCTAGAAAAAAATCAAGGGATGGATATATGAGTCTAAATTCAGGGAAAATTTACGGAATCAGTTTCCGAGTTCTGTAACTCGAGATATGCTTTTTTAAGGCAACAGTGATGCAGTTTTCCAGCTTGCCTCGGAATGTCAAGTTGGTCGGTGCTATAAGTGGTTTTGGCTTGTTAACCCCTCGTGTCCGACAACGGCAACGGTCTCGGGTTCGGGGTGTTACAATTTTATTGGTATCAGAGCTACGGTTTAGTCGATCCTCGGAATACCGTGATATGTTTGGGGTCTAGCTATACATGCCATTAAGTGATAATTGATAGTGTGGTGATTTCTGACATTTTGAAATTTGTGTTTATTTATAGCCATGGATCCCGATCCCAACCGAGCAATAGCTGATGATGTGGAGAGTGTGGCGCCTGCTCCCGTGCAAGGGACAGCGCCGGTGGACTCTCAACCTATTGCTAGCAATCCGAATGATGAGGCTAAGCAAGCCTTCTATAGCGTGATGAATGATTGGTTCAACCAATACATTCGAACTAACACTACTGCTCCACAACCTCCATTCCCGACTAATGCCCTGCGGTATTTATGGATTTAATGAATCGGATCTTCGACCATATTTGGATCGGTTCGTAGTCGTGTTCATTGATGACATCTTGGTCTATTCAAGAAATGAGACCGAACATGCTGAACACCGAGGTTAGTTTGCAAATTTTACGGAATAAGCAATTATATGCTAAGTTCAACAAGTGTGAGTTCGGTTAAGAGAGGTTAGCTTCTTGGGGCATGTGATATCTCAGATCGGGTATTCGAGTCGACCGAACAAAATTTCAGCCATACTTAACTGGAAGCCTCGAGAAATATTACCGAGGTTTGAGCTTTTGGGGCTTGCCGGTTATTACCGACGATTTGTAAGAGGTTTCTCGACGATAGCCACGCCAATGACGGCTACTCCAAAAGGATGTTAAGTTCGAATGGACGGAGAAATGTCAAAAAAAAGTTTCGATCAATCGAAAACTTATTTGATGAAGCCCCAATTCTAGTGCAACCCGAATCGGGCAAAGAGTTTGTTATTTATAGTGACGCATCCCTACTCGGGTTAGGTTGCGTATTGATGCAAGAAGGTCGAGTTGTGGCCTATGTGTCGAGGCAATTAAAGCCATACGAGAAAAATTATCCGACCCATGATCTCGAATTGGCTGCCATCGTATTCGCCTTAAAGATATGGCGACATTACTTATTTAGTGAGAAGTGCCATGTGTATCCGGATCACAAAAGTCTCAAATATTTGATGACTCAAAGAGACTTAAATCTGCGACAAAGACGTTGGCTCGATGTTAAAGGATTATGAGCTGGTCATTGACTATCACCCGAGAAAGGCGAATGTGGTTGCGGATGCCTTAAGTCGTAAATCATTATTCGCTATTTAGTGATGAATGTACACTTATGCATTCTACCCGACAATGTGTTAGTAGTGAATTGAAAGCCAAACCATTATTGATACGTCAAATTCGTGAAGCTCGAAAGTCGACGATGAGTTGGTTGCAAAAGCGAAAGTGAGTGTGTTCGAACAAGGACTCGAATTTCAAATCGATGATGACGATTGTTTGAGGTTCAAAAGTCGTCTATGTGTTCCAAAGAATTCGGAACTTATTTCGATAATTCTGAACGAAACCCATTGTAGCTGAATGGCAATCCACCCGGGGAGTACGAAGATGTACAACGATTTGAAACGTCGGTTTTGGTGACATGGTATGAAACGAGACATCTCCGACTTTGTTTTGAGATGTTTAATATGTCAACAAGTGAAAGCGGAACATCAAGTGCCTTCAGGATTACTTCAGCCGACCACGATACCCGAGTGGAAATGGGATCAAGTCACAATAGACTTTGTATCCTGACCGCCATTGTCGACAAGTAAGAAGGATGCGATTTGGGTCGTGGTAGATAGATTGACTAAGTTGGCTCACTTTATCCCGTGACGCACGGATTTTCAATGGACAAACTAGCCGAATTGTACGTTTCTCGATTGTGAGATTACACGGGTGCCTATTTCCATCGATCGGATAGAGATCCGAGATTTACCTCGCGATTTTGGAAGAAGTTGCAAGAAGCTTTGGGTACCAAGCTACATTTCAGACCGCCTTTCACCCCCAAACCGATGGTCATCCGAGCGGATAATTCGGATACTTGAGGATATGTTAAGATGTTGCATCCTCGAGTTCAAGTGGTTCATGGAACGATATTTGCCTTTGATTGAATTCGCCACAACAATAGTTTTCAATCAAGTATTAAGATGGCACCCTACGAGGCTTTGTACGGTCGTAAATGCCGTACACCATTGTTTTGGACCGAGCTCGGTGAAAGCAAAATTTTCGGGTGGATTTAATTAGAGATCTTTGAGCAGAAAGTGAAAGTAATCCGTGAAAGTCTCAAGATAGCCTCCGATCATCGAAGTCGACGCAGGTCTCAAACGAAAAGACATCGAGTATCGTGGGAGATAAAGTGTTTCTCAAGGTTTCGCCTTGGAAAAAGATACTCGATTCGGTAGTAAGGGCAAGTTGAGCCCGAGGTTCATTGGGCCATATGAGATATCCGAGCGAGTCGGTCCGGTGGCATATCATTTGATTTTGCCCCGAACTCGAAAAGATTCACGATGTCTTTCATGTTTCGATGCTTCGACACTATAGATCGATCCATCGCACGTGATTAGTCCATCGAGGTTGAAATTCAAACCAATATGAGTTATGAGGAAGAACCGATTCGTATCCTATCACGTGAAGTGAAAGAGTTATGAAACAAGCGGGTTCCGCTAGTGAAAGTGTTATGGCTCAAACACGGGATAGAAGAAGCTACTTGGGAAAGCGAGAACTCTATGAAAGAGCGATACCCAACCCTATTTACGGTAAGATTTTCTGGGACGAAAATTTCTTAAGTGGGGAGAGTTGTGACAGCCCAAAATTGACCCTAGTCGGAGGTGGTTTCGGGACCACAAAACCGAGGCATAAAAATAATTTATAATTTATTTTGATGCCTATAATATGTGTTAATTCATGTGTGACATTTTGATGTTTCGATTTAGAGTTATAAATGTGAATTTCATTAGAAAGGACCTAGTAGTAAACTTTGAAAGTATGATGGGGAAAGGTGTGATGACTAGTTGAACATGCATGCAAAAATAAGGATTTGCATGTCAATTTCCCCAACATGAAGTGGCCGGCCATGGCAAGAGTGGATGGGCAAAACATGTCATGAAACATGTTTTGTTGGTGCATTAAGGTGAAATAATAAAATAAAGAGCATGGGCAAAGAAAGAAAAAAAATGGTCTCATCCATGCTTCCCCCCTTGGCCGTGAGTTGAGAGAAAGGAAAAGAAAAAATTTGGTTCATCCATTCTCATTTTCTTTGGGCTGAAAATTCTAAGAAGGAAGGAAATTTTGCTCCATTTTTAGTTTAGAAGAGATCTAGAAGGAGATTTGGCTATACTTGCATCAAGATTAAGGTATGTTGAGGTTGTGTCATGAGATTCATGCTTGTTTTGGTTGCTAACTTGATGTGCATGTTAGCCATGGTTCAAATCCTTGCTATGCCGGGAAAAATGGTATTTGGCCAAGGTTGATATTGTGTTAAAGCCATTGCATGCTAAATGTGAAGCTTGTTGATGATGCATGTAATGATGGATTGACTACTCTTGAAATTTCTTTTAGTATTCTTGAGTAGGACATTGAATTCTTTGTTTAACCATGACCGAAGTTGAAAGAGTATGGTTGTGATGTATTCAGCCATGGTGCATTCATGAGCATGATTTATGCTTGTTACTTGATTGGTAAAATTTGTGTTTGGATGGGTATGAACCCCTTGAGATTTGACCTTGCACCTATATGTGTATACATGTTTGCACATGATGTATTGGCATGACATATATACTATTTCAAGGTATATATTTGCTTGTGATGATGTTTGGTTATGAAGTACATGAGAGATGTGTATTGAGCTATAATATGTAATGCGTTAGTTAGTAAAATGCATGCTGTTTTTGTGTGGTATTAAGTGCATAATTGGCCTCAACATGGACATGCATATTCGGCCACATGAGGGAAATTGGTGTGCATGCATTCGGTTAGAGGCAAGCATATTGATGCCTATTCTTGGCTTAGAAAATTCGGCTAAGAGGAATATTAACTAATGTGTTGAGTTCGATTCGTGATTTCGTACATATGCGACTTTGATGCCTAATGAGCATATATATTGGCTAGGTATCTTGAATTCCTCTTTCGATGCTCAAATGATAAAACCAATTTATTTGTTAAATTAAGCTCAAGAGCAAAGGGAGCTAAATCCGATAAGGGGAAGGAAAAAGTCGTCGAATAGCCGTCGAAATCGTTCGACCACGTCCGAGGTAAGTTTTCGAGTATCGAAACTTAGATTTTGATTCGATTGAATGAAGTAATAAGCAATCGAAATTGTGCCTTTGTATGTGGCCATTGAGCCGAAATGATATTTTGCTAAGTGAATTGTGCATAAAAGTTGTGTTATGAAATTGAAACAAAGATGTGTATGAATGTTCGAGTGATATCGGGCTAAGCCCAAGGCAATTGTGCGAAGTTATGATATCGGGCTAAGCCCAAGGCAATTAGGCGAGTTATGATATCCGGCTAAGCCCAAGGCAATTGTGCAAATTGTGATATCCGGTTAAGTCCCGAAGGCCTTTGTGCGGGTTACCATAACGGGCTATGTCCAAGGCGTTTGAACGAGTAGCTATATCCGGATAAACTCGAAGGTATGTGATTCGAGAACTTTGAACTTGCTGGAAAATTTTCAGTTAATGCACTTGTGAAATTCCCAACAACAAGGTATGTTTTGTGTGTGCCGCACACTATGAGTAAGTGCGTATGAATATTCGCTCTAATGATAAATGAGCTATCGGCATTAACTAGGCCGTTATTTGTGTATGAATATAAGAGTTGGGATTGTGAAGTAAGCATGTCTTTCAGAAATTGTGCATATGAATTATTGTTTAGCTACTTGAATGCTATGCTTTGGTTGTGTGTATATTATGGCTCGAAACTTACTAAGCATAAATTGCTTACTCCGTTTCTTTGTTTCTCTGTTTATAGATTTTGCTCGTTAGCGATCGGATTCGGGATCATAGAAGTTGAAGTCAACCACACTATCAAAGCCCTTTTGGTACTCCTTTAGTTGAGTTTTGGATATGGCATGTATAGGACCACCCTCGGTTGTTTTAAGTACTTTGTGATGTATATGTGTGTGCCATGCGAAAATGGTTCGTAAAAGTGGAGTATGGAATTTGACCATATGTGGTTTGTAATTATATTTGGTTTCATGATGTGATTATGGTTTGGAATGAGAGTGTTGGTCACATGATCAGCCATTGGAATGGCTAAATATGATCATATGTGGACCTAAGTATGACTAGACTATAGTTGGTCCATGGGAACTACAATATAGGTAAAGCCTACCTTAAAAACAGAGGCTGCCAGCTGCAGTGACGTGGATGTGAAAAATCACCAAAATTTGTAGGAATGGTTTTAAATAGTGAATAAATTATGTTATCGAACCTTGACGAGTCTATTTTCATATGAAAGTAACGAAACGATCATATGAACAGTATACTGAGAGATATTAAAGTTCTCGTGAGACAGGGCCAGAACGGTTTCTGGGTCCCCTGTCGTGACTTTGAAAATTTACCATAAATTATCCAGAATGAATTAGAAGTCATGCCTTATATGTCCAGATTCCTTTTTCAGTCTAGTTTCATTAGAAACAAACGGCATCAGTATTGAAACCCTGTACAGAGAGATATTCAAGTTGTAACACGCGAAGGTCAGTGTAGTCGACCCCTGTAACATGGGTGAATTTAACTAATAAACTGTACCAATTGGCCCGACCAAAAATTCTAGAAAAAAATCAAGGGATGGATATATGAGTCTAAATTCAGGGAAAATTTACGGAATCAGTTTCCGAGTTCTGTAACTCGAGATATGCTTTTTTAAGGCAACAGTGATGCAGTTTTCCAGCTTGCCTCGGAATGTCAAGTTGGTCGGTGCTATAAGTGGTTTTGGCTTGTTAACCCCTCGTGTCCGACAACGGCAACGGTCTCGGGTTCGGGGTGTTACAGATACCTTGTGTATGAATATATTGATTGAAGCGTGTAGTAAGTATGATTTTGAGAATATGCATATATGAAATTATTCATTTAGCCATATGAACGTTATACTTTAGTCGTAACTAATTTCATTACTCAAAACTTACTAAGCATTAAATGCTTATTCTGTTTCTTTGATACTCAGTTTTATAGATTTTGTTCGTCAGCTATCAGACTCGGGATTGTCAAAGTTGAAGTCGTCCACACTATCTGTAACACCCCGTACCCGAGACCGTTGCCGGAGTCGGACACGAGGGGTTAACGGGCTTAATCCACTTATTTTCACAGTCCATTTGAAAATTTTCCAGAAAAGCTGGTTACTGTGTCAATGTCGCCTTAAAAATCATATCTTGAGTTTCAAAACTTGAAAACCAGTTTCGTAAATTTTTCCTGAAACTAGACTCATATGTTCATCTACAATTTGTTTTCTAGAATTTTTGGTCTAGCCAATTAGTACAGTTTATTAGTTAAAGTCTCCCCTGTTTTAGGGTTCGACTACACTGACCTTTGCGCATTACAACTTGGATATCTCCCTGTACAGGGTTTCAATACTGATGTCGTTTGTTTATATAGAAACTAGACTCGAAAAGGAATCTATACATATATGGCATGACTTCTAATTATCTCTGGTTAATTTATAATGAATTTCAAAAGTCGGAACAGGGAATCCAGAAACCGTTCTGGCCCTGTCTCACGAAAACTTAAATATCTCATAATATACTGTTCATATGATCGTTTCGTTACTTTCCTATGAAAATAGATTCATCAAGGTTCAATTAAATAATTTATTCACTATTTAATTCCATTCCTAATATTTTTAGTGATTTTTCACATTCACGTCACTGCTGCTATCAGCATCTATTTTTAAGGTAGACTTTACCTATTACATAGTTTCCATGATTCAACTAGCCCTTTTGCATAAATAGCACAAAATATGATCATGATTAACCATTCCAATGGCTAATCGTTCCCAAACATTTCCATACCTCTTAATGAACATCATACAAGACGATTATAATACTAAGCTCAAAGTGTATATAAGCCATTTTCGCATGGCTATCCAAATTTATACAAAACCAAAGGGTCCATGACCAACAACAAAACGGGTAGTCCTATACATGCCATTTCAAAGGTCAACCAAAAGTGTACCAAAAGGGCTTTGATAGTGTGGGCGACTTCGACTCGACACTCCCGAGTCCGATGGTGACGAACCAAAATCTATAAAGCAGAGATTCAAAGAAACGGAGTAAGCATTTAATGCTTAGTAAGTTTTGAGCAATGAAATTAGGCTCCACTGAAGTATAGCATTCATATAACTAAACGGATAATTTCATATACACATATATTCTCAAAAATCAGTCCTACTTCACATTTCCAACCCTTATATTCATACATAAGGGATCAACTTAACCAAAAACCGAAGCTCCTTAATCGGTGGCGAATGCTATTTAAGAGGAATCAATTAATCCAATGCATGTACAACACATACCTCGTTGTTGAGATTTTACGAGCGTATTAATTGAAATTATTACAGCAGATCGCTCATTCCCAAACTCAAGTAATCTTCGGGATTTAGCCGGATATAACTACTTGCACAAGGCCTTCGGTCTTAGCCCGGATATGGTCACTAGCAGATGCCTTCGGACTTAGCCGGATATAGTCGCTAGCACAAATGCCATCGGTCTTAGCCCGGATATAGCAACTTCATACGAATACCTTCGGATCTTAGTCGGTTATAGTCACCTAGCACAAAAGCCTTGGGACTTAGCCGGATATCATCCGAATAACCATGCACATATATCAATAAATCATGACACATCCATATTTCATTTTCATTACCAAAGCTCAAACACAAAACACTTATCACACTTACAAATTTCGCTCAATAGCCGCATACAAAGAGCATGATTTTGATTTACTTAAGACATAATCTAATCGAATCATAATCTAAGCTCCATTACTCGAAAACTTACCTCGGATGTTGTCGAACGATTTCGTGACTATTCGATCACTTTTTCCTTTCCTTATCCAACTTTGGTCCTCTAAGCTCTTGAGCTAATTCAAACAAATTTAACTTATTAAAGTCTCATTATGCTAGCTTATGGCCGAACATGACAATGAATTTGATGGGTCATATGGCCACCTTTAGTTCAAATACAAAATGGTCATACGCATTTTTAATCACATTAAGCAATTTAATACAATTCATTCGAAACATCAAAAGAGAAGCTCAAGGTACTTAGCCCATATATACATTAGACATTAGAGTCACATATGTACGAAATCACGAATCGAGTTCAACATATTAGCTAATATTCCCCTTAGCCAAATTTTCTAAGTCAAGATAAAGGCATCAATATGCTTGCCTCTAACCGAATACATGCAACACTAATCTTCTCATGTGGCCGAGTATGCATGTATATGTTGAGGCCAATTATATACTTAATACCACACATAAATGGCATACCAATATATCATGTGCAAACATATATATATATATGTGCAAGAGCCGAATCATAAGGTTGATTATAACCATTTCACATATTTTCATCATGTACCCGAATGCACAAATACATTACAATAACTTCCAACTCAAATCATGTTACAAATTTATACTTCACAAGGATAAATCATTAACCTAATATCACTTAACTAAGCACTTTAACAAGTTTTCTTTAACTATACACACATTCGGCAATGACAAAGACAACTTAACAAACCTCAAATTCAACTTATAACAATATATACTCAATATTCAAAGCATTTAACATCACTTCATCATAATCTTACATCATGGCCGAATGCTCCTTTTAAACCATTTACCCTCACAAAGCATAAATTTCATCATCAAGCTTACAAGCTTATAATCCCATGAATTATAACCTCCTAATATTCATCCAACTCTCACTCATTAGCTTCTAACATAAATCTCAAAATCTATAGTTCCTTTTTTCTACCCATGACCGAAATCTCCAACAACACCAAATGAAAATATACTTCATGGATCTAAGGTAGAACCAAGAAAGGAACTCATAAATATCAAGGTGTAAGCATCTACCATTGTTCATCTAGATTTAGCATGAAACATAACCATCACCCTTATTAATCTCCATAGCCGAAAACCTTACTCAATCCAAAATCAAAATTTCAACATGGGTTACCAAAATAACTTGATAACTCACTCAATATCAACTAAAATTTCAAGGACTAGCATAAACTTTCTTACCTTAATATTCACCTAAGATGGCCGATTGCTTCATCCCTTCTTCCTCTTTTCAATTCGCCAAGAAAACCAAAGAATGAAGCCTTTTTTTTCTCTTCTAGTTTCGGCAAAATGGGGGAGCAAGGATGAAACAGCTTTGGTTTCTCCTCCCACTCCCCACATATTTTATTGTTCTTAACACAACATGTTGTCATAAACTTCTCATAATATGTTTTACCCATCACAATTTGTCTATCCACCTTGTCATGGCCGGCCACTACTATTTAAGGGGGAAAATTGACATGCAAGTCCACCTTTATGATTATATGCACTAATAGATCCTTATAGATTAACATATCACATTTCAAAAGTGTCACACATAAGTCCTATTAACTAAATTCATGTGCAATTAACTAAATCGAAGCTTAAAACTTTCACACATTCATATTCACATATTTTAGACAATAAATATCATATTCAAATAATTTGGTGACTCGGTTTAGCGGTCCCGAAACCGCTTTCCGACTAGGGTCACTATAGGGCTGTCACACTATCTAAGCCCTTTTGGTACTCTTTTAGTTAAACTTTGATAACGGCATGTATAGGATTGACCTTCGTTGTTAATTAAGTACCTTTTTGGTATTGTATATATTCGGTTGGCCATGCGAAAATGGCTTATATATTTTGAGCATAGCGTTATAATCATTTTGTATATATATATATGGTTATTGAGAAGTGTGGAAATGCTTGGCAATGATTAGCCATTAGAATGGTTAATCACGATCATATTTGGTGCTATGTATGTTAAATGGCTAGTTGAATCATGGAAACTATGAAATAGGTAAAATCTGCTTTAAAATAGGTGCTGACAGCAGCAGTGATGTGAGTTTGAAAAATCACTAAAAATAGTAGAAATGTAATTAAATAATTAATAAATTATGTAATCGAATCTTGATGAGTCTATTTTCATATGGAAGAAGCGAAACGACCATATGAGCCGTATTTTATGAGATGTTTAAATTTTCGTGAAACAGGGCCAGAGCCATTACTGGATCCCCTATTCTGACTTTGAAAATTTACGATAAATTAACCAGAGATAATTAGAAGTCATTCTTTATATGTATAGATTCCTTTTTGAGTCTAGTTTCATTAGAAATAAACGGAATAAATATTGAATCTCTTTACAGGGAGATATCTAAGTCGTAATGCATGAAGGTCAGAGTAGTCAAACCCTGAAACAGGGGAGACTTTAACTAATAAACTGTACTAATTGGCTTGACCAAAAATTCTAGAAAAAAATTTGTAGATGTACATATGAGTGTAGTTTCAGGAAAAATTTACGGAATCGGTTTTTGAGTCTTGGAACTCGAGATATGATTTTTAAGGTGACAGTGACGCAGTTAGCCAACTTATCTAGAAATTTTAAAATGAACTGTGTAAATGAATGAATTAAGTCCGTTAACACCTCGTGTTCGACTCCGGCAACGGTCTCGAGTACGGGGCATTACAGGTTTAGTCGATTTTCAGATTTGACGTAGCGAACACGAGTTTAACTATACATGCCATTATATAAATTGTGATAGTGTGATGACTCCTAATCATTTTAAATGTGTTTTTCATATAGTTATGTCATCCAACCGAGCTAGAGCTGAATTCAAGGAAGCTAAGACCAATGCTCCAGCTTCGTTTCAAAGATTTGGGTCTGCGTCTGGTAGTGAAAGGCCCGTGACTGAGGGCCGAAGTGAGGAGGCAAAACAAGCCTTCTTTCAAATGATGAATGAATGGTTTATCTAATACTTGAGAACAAACCCTACTGTACAATGACCTCCCCCGCCTGCTCCCCAACCGATTCCTAAGGTACCACAGGGTGCCGAACCTATTAGAATTGGTAACCCTCCGATAGATAAAATCTGCAAACATTGGGTGAAAGAATTTAAAGCTACCGCAGATGATGATCCGGAAAGGACTAAGTTTTGGCTGGAGAACACTATTCGGGTTTTTGATGAATTGTCTTGTACTCCTGCTAAATGTGTAAAATTTACAGTATCTCTACTGAAAGATATAGCTTGTCATTGGTGGAATACCATAACTTCAATAGTACCGAGGGAGAATGTTATATGGGAATTCTTCCAAGCTGAATTCAAGAAGAAGAATGTTAGTCAGATATTCATGGATCAAGAAAAGAAAGAATTTCCAGAACTTAAATAAGGAAACATGACTGTATCCGAATATGAACAGTGTTCGACTGAGTAAGTATGCCAGAGAATGGGTTTTAATCAAGGCTGAAATGTGTAAACGCTTTGAAGAGGGCCTAAATGAAGACATCAAATTGTTGATTGGAATTCTCGAAATAAGGAAATTTGTGGTGCTAGCCAACCGAGCACACAAAGTGGAGGAACTGAGTAAAGAAAAGAAACAAGCCAAAAGAGAGGCTCGAGTTTCTTGAAAAAGAACCATGAGTAAGTCACAATCATTTGCTTCTAAGAAATTAAAAAAAGTATTATGATCGTGTTACCACCTCTACAGGCTATTCTGGAAGAGAGCGGGGCTCTCAACGTTTTAACCCGTGGTCTTCGTCTCCATCTGTGACCAGTGTGGGTAGTGTTGGTAATCTCAAACCGAAATGTAAACATTGTACCAAGTTTCATCATGGGGAATGTTGGTCTAGAAGTGGAGCTTGTATTAGATGTGGTTCACTCGAGCATTTCCTCAAGGATTGTCCAGAAAGAGTTGAAAAGGAGATAGAACTAGCTCTAAAGCAGAGTAATCTGTTTCGAGGGACAAACCACCCCGCCAACCTGGTAATGTTGGTGGTAGTCGAGGTACTACCAAGGATACTACAGTTAGATCTGAGGCACGAGCACCTGCAAGGACATATGCTATTCGTGCTAGAGAAGATGCCTCAGCACCAAATGTCATTACTAGTACATTTTCTCTACTTGATATTGCTATTACTGCATTGATTGATCCTGGTTCCAAACATTCATATATATGCACAAACTTAGTGTCTGTTAAAAATTTACTATTGAATTCACTAAATTTATGGTTAAAGTTTCAAACCCTCTGGGCCAGTGTGTTATGGTGGATAAAGTTTGTAATAACTGTCCATTGATGGTAAAAGGTTATTACTTTTCCACTGACTTGATGTTATTGCCATTTGATGAATTTGATGTGGTCTTGGGAATAGATTGGTTAACCGATATGGTGCAGTGGTAAATTGTAAGCAGAAATATATTGTATTGAAATGTCAGAATGGTGAATTGCTTCATGTTGAATCTGATAAACTAGATGGACTACCTAATGTGATTTCAGTAGTATCGGTATAGAGATATGTTAGAAAGGGGTATGATGCCGATCTTACGTATGTGATGGATACTAAAGTATCTGAGTTAAAGATTCAGTCAATATCGGTTGTATGTGAATTTCCTGATATTTTCCCAGAAGAATTTCTTAGTTTACCACCGGATAGAGAAGTGGAATTCTCTATAGATCTTGTTTCGGGAACAATACCTATATCTATAGCACCTTACAGAATGGCTCCTACTGAATTGAAAGAACTGAAAGTACAGTTGTAAGAGTTGATTAACAGAGGTTTTGCTCGACCTAGTTTCTCACCTTGGGGTGTGTCAGTACTATCTGTAAAGAAGAAGGATGGAACGTTGAGGTTGTGCATTAATTACAAACAACTCAATAAAGTTACAATAAAGAACAAGTATCCATTGCCTCGAATCAATGACTTTTTTGACCAATTAAAATGTGCCACTATATTTTCGAAGATTGATCTCCATTTTGGTTATTATCAACTACGGGTAAAAGAATCGATGTACCAAAGACAGCTTTTAGAACCAGGTATGGACACTGTGAGTTTTTTGTGATGCCATTTGGCTTGACCAATGCTCCTGCAGTGTTTATGGAATTGATGAACAGAATTTTCAGCCTATATTTGGACAGGTTTGTGGTGGTATTTATAGATGATATTTTGGTTTACTCTCAGAATGAAAATGAACATGCTGAGCATTTGAAAATAGTGTTTCGAACCCTGCAAGAGAAACAATTGTACGCCAAATTCAGTAAATGTGAATTTTGTATGCATGAAGTTAGTTTCCTTGGGCATATTGTGTCTGCTAAAGGTGTTAAAGTAGACCCCAATAAAATTTCAGCCATTGTTAATTGGAAGCCACCGAAGAATGTGTTTGAAGTTCGAAGTTTTCTAGGACTAGTTGGTTATTACTGGAGATTTGTAAAAAGTTTTTCAATGATAGCTTCTCCGATGACTCATTTGTTGCAGAAAGATATGAAATTTGAATAGACTGAGAAATGTCAGCAGAGCTTTGACAGATTAAAAGCTTTATTGACAGAAGCTCTAGTGTTAGTTCAACCAGAATCGGGTAAGGAATTTATAGTTTATAGTGATGCGTCATTGAATGGTTTAGGATGTATATTAATACAAGATGGTAAGGTAGTAGCCTATTTTTCTCAACAGCTAAAGCCACATGAAAAGAACTACCCGAAACATGATCTTGAATTGGTTGCCATAGTGTTTGTACTGAAAATCTGGCGGCATTACTTATTTGGTGAAAAATGTCACATATTCACTGATCATAAAAGTCTGAAATATTTGATGTCATGGAAAGATTTGAATTTGAGATAGCACAGATGGCTTGAGTTATTGAAAGATTATGATCTTGTTATTGACTACCATCTGGGGAAGGCAAACGTTGTGGCAGATGCTTTGAGCAGAAAATCTCTATATACTCTGCGAGCAATGAATACCTAATTATCGTTGTCTGATGATGGTTCGATCATAGCTGAGTTAAAAGCTAGACCAATGTTTTTGCAACAGATTTCTGAAGCTCAGAAAAATGATAGTAAGTTGCAAACAAAATAGATACAGAGTGAATCGACTCCTAATTCAGAATTTCAGATCGGGACTGATGGTTGTTTGTTATTTATAGGTAGAGTATGTATACTGAAAGGTTCAAAACTAGGACAGAAGATTCTGAATGAAGCTCATAACAGTAACATGTCTACGCATCCTGGTAGTAATAAAATGTATAACGATCTGAAAAAGATATACTGGTGGCCAGGAATGAAACGGGATATTTCTGAGTTTGTATCTAAATGTTTGATATGTCAGCAAGTAAAAGCTGAATATCAGTTGCCTTCTGGACTATTACAGCCGGTTACTATATCGGAATGGAAATGAGAAAGAATTACCACGGACTTTGTAACGGAATTCCCCTGTTTCTGAAGAAGAACGATGCTATTTGGGTAATCGTTGATCAGTTGACAAAGTTTACACACTTTATTCTGGTACGTATGGATTATTCCTTGGATAGATTGGCTGAATTATATGTTTCTGAGATTATCAAATTGCATAGAGTGTCTATCTCCATTATTTCAGATAGAGATCCCCAGTTTACATCTTGATTCTGGAGCAAATTGCAAGAAGCTTTAGGTACTCAGTTACATTTTAGCACTGCATTTCATCCCCAGATAGATGGTCAATCTGAACGGTTAATACAGATCTTGGAAAATATGCTTCGGTGTTGTATACTTGAGCTTGAAGGTAATTGGGAAAGGTATTTGCCTTTGGCTCAATTTGCTTATAATAACAGTTATCAATCTAGTATTAAAATGGCACCGTATGAAGCCTTGTATGGTCATAAATGTAGAATTCCATTGTATTGGACAGAACTCAGTGAGAAAAAGTTACATGGAGTTGACTTGGTCCAAGAGACCGAGGAAAAAGTGAAAGTTATTCAAGACAGCTTGAAAGCAACCTCTGATCGTCAAAAGTCTTATACTGATTTGAAGGAAAAAGAAATAGAATTTCAAGTCAGTGACAAAGTATTCTTGAAAGTGTTTTTTTGGAAGAAAGTTCTCAAGTTTTTTCGCAAAGGAAAACTGAGTCCGCGATTTATTGGACCATATGAGATTACTGAAAGAATTAGACCAGTTGCTTATCGGTTAGCTTTACCACCAGAGCTTGATTAGATTCATAACATTTTTCATGTGTCTATGCTACGGTGGTATCAATCTAATCCTTCACATATTATCTCTCCGACAAAGGTAGAGATCCAGCCTGATATGACATATGGTGAAGAACCAATCAAAATATTGGCCTAAGAAACAAAAGAGTTAAGAAATAAAAAGGTAGCTTTAGTAAAAGTTCTTTGGCAACGATACGGTATTGAAGAGGCTACCTGGGAGCCGGAGGATACTATGAGGAATAATACTCAAATCTTTTTACTGGTAAGATTTTTGAAGACGAAAAGAAGACGAAAATCCCTAAAGGGAAGAGAGTTCTAACAGCCCATTTTCAGTGAAATCAAAACACTGGTTTCGGGACCACAAATCCGACCCAAAAATATGATTTATTGTTATTTCATTATATGATCCATATTATAATAGACATGTCATGTGAAATATTTGATACGAAAATTTTATCGATTAAGTGTTTAATTACGAAAAGGACTAAATCGCATAAAATGCGAAAGTTGAATCTAGAAGCTATAAGGATTAAATAGCTATGAAATTCAAAACTAGAGGTCCTTATATGGTAATTACACCATTAAAGAAAAGTATGTAGATTTTTGGTGACTCATCCATGGAAAAATTAGAAAAGAGTAGGGACTAAATTGGAATTAAAATAATTTAATTAATTAAAAGATGATAAAAAGAAAATATCATCTTATTTTGTCATCTTCAACCCCAAAATTATATGGAAACCTTAAGAGAGAGAGAAGAAACTTTCAAGGCTTAATTGGGTAAGTTCTATTGTCCCGTTTTTAGTAATTTTGGTATTTTTAAAATCGGGATAACTTAATCTCTCTATTTGAGGGATTAATTTGAAAAGTTATCAAGGTATGAAAATGGGTCATGGATGTATTATGCTGGAAATTATAAATTTATGATAGAAAATGAAAGATTATTGATAGATAAACAACTTTTACAAAGTGATTTTTTATGAAAACATGATTTAGGAACTAAAATGAAAAGTTGTAAAATTTGATGAAAATTCTGAAATTTTATGGATACAAGTGCTGGAAAATTTGTAATGGGGCTTTGGTTAGGTTTGGAATAAGGAGTAATTTGCCCAAGTTTCATTTTCCAGGCCTAAGGACAAAATCAAAATTTATGAAAAAATTAGGGGCAAAATGGTAATTTTGCCTAGGACGTAAATTGAGTCCATTTAAATATGAAATGTATGAAATTGATGGTTAAATTCATTTATATAGATCCGGAAAACACTAATTCGAGGTTAGATCGATGAAAAGAAAAGATTTCGGATTAGTAGACTTTTACGAGAATAAGTGTCAAGGTAAGTTTATGTAACTTAAACCGGCATGTAAATATGTTTAATTGAATGTTATGTTGTATGGAATGTGATTTATATTGATGTACATTACTTGAATGTTATAGTGAGAAACTTAATATATACTTGAAATGGTGATAAAGAGTTAAGTCCTGATTGAATGTTGAATTCTGATGATTGTATGCATTTTCCCGAAACAAATAGGGTTCTGCATTTGTTGTGGACGGGATTTAGCTCAGACGAGTAATCCCAATGATCTTGTCATAAAAAATATTTAGCCCAGACGGGTAATCCGATACATTACCTTTCGAGCGTACGTTATGATTAGGGTTTAGCCTGAACTGGTAACTCTAATTGAGCTCTCTTGAGCATATGCTATATAAAGGATTTAGTCTGGACTGGTAATCCTATTATACGAAAAGTGGCTTGAGAGTGTGTTTCTTGGTTAAGTACCCTAAGGGGTAACTTCGATAAGAATTGACAGATTAATAAATTGTACACTTCAAGTGTACTATTTGAGCCTTCATCGGGATTTCAATGATTTAACAGACATCAAAATCTTAACATGGCATGAAAATCTTGAGATGATATAATAATGACTTGAAAGAATATTGCTTGATGAACTGATGATATAATAATAACTTGAAAGAATATTGCTTGATGAGCTCATCTATTCTTACTTAATGTGTATGGAAACTTTGTGACTAACATGTTTGGTTGAGTGTATGTGATTAGGCAATTTAGCCAAATGGATGGAAACATAACATTGTATGCCTAGATTTTAATAAACAAGATTGGTAAGTTTAGTTTCCGTTATACGAACTTAATAAGCATGCAATGCTTACCCCATTTTATTTTCCCCTATTTTATAATGCTCGGAAGCTCGTGAAGGTTGGAAAATCATTGGGGCATTGTCACACTATCAACTAGCATTTTGGGTATACCTAGTAAAATCATTTTGGTATAATGGCATGTATAGGACAACTTGGCCATTAGTGGCATGAAAATGATGTTTTGTGACCTGGCCATTGGAATGACTAGTAATGGCTTATTTTGGTATGATTAAGTAGGTTTTTATGATATATTCATATGTTATATTAAGTATATGTGATCAAATGATGTTATTGCTTAAGTTAAATCAAGGTAAGTTTATAAACACTTGTGCTTGCAATGATAAGTCAATTTTAAATGATGAAATTGCCTATTTTGAATGCTTGGAGTGGTTGGTATTGGTTGTGTGTTTCAAGTGCAAGTCTTGGGTGAAATTTTGGGTGAGAAATAAAGCTAGAAATAGCTTCATTTTGTCCACATGGGCAGACATACAAGCGTGTGTCTAGACCGTGTGTGACACACGGCCTGGTAACATGGGCATGTGGTTAGGTCGTGTGTCCCCTACACCTTAATTTTGAGAAACAGAATGCTCAGAATTAGGCACAGAGGCAGAGACGCAGGCATGTGTCTCAACCGTGTGTGCCATAGTGCCCAGAACACGGGCGTGTGTGTTGGCCATGTGAAACCTATACCTAATTTCGAATTAAATTAATTAACCACACGGCCTAGCACACATGCGTGTGGCATGGCCGTGTGTGCAAGTCGAAGAGTTACACGAGGTTGAACACGGCCTCCAACACAGGTGTGTCCCAGGGTCAAACGGACATTTGAGCCCTGTACCTTGGAAAATTTTTGAAAAGTCATGAAAAATTCTTAGAGGTCTCGATTAAGTCCCAACTCAATTCTAATGCTCGTATTGGGCCTCGAGGGCCCAATCAAGGGACGTTATGAATGATCTTGGTAAATGAATAGTAAATTTCATGAATTATTTGTAAATGTTTCTGAATGTTCTGGTAATACTCCAAAACCCTGTTCGGGCGATGGATACAGTTTAAGGGTGTTACAACATATGCATGCCATCTCATTAATCGACTACCATATACTGTAATTGAAGGAAAACACCATTAGAGAAATGGAGTAGAAAGCCTGCTACAGATTATGATTCCTGACATGTGTTTGGTTCACTGCATACTATCATGTTAAGGAATCAAAGTTGGATGCAAGAGCTAAGAAAGCAATGTTCTTAAAGATCACTTTTGGCATAAAGGGTTTTCGCCTATGATGTCCAAAAACGAAGAAAATTATCTTCAGTAGAGTTGTCACCTTTAATGAATCTACCATGTTTTCAAAGGTACAAAGAATGTAGTCAAATGATTCTCCTATATAAAATCATAAAAAGTTCAATTTAAAAAATTTATATTTGTTTTTTTAATAATGGTTTTATTAAATATATAGGTCAATATGCAATCTAATTAGATTAAATGTTTTTCATAGGTTGTTCAAGAGACAAATTTTAGTAAAATGCATATTTTATAATAATAACATAAATTAAAGAAGTTGTTGGGATTTTAATTATCTATTTTACAGTTGTTACATGACACCTGAGATAGCAAGTTGAGACAATTAAAATGCAATGAGTTTTAGTTGGCAGTTGTGACTTGCATGTTTTTTTTTTATTACGATTGGAATCAACAAGTAACTTTTATATCGTACTCCATTTAATTTTATTTATGTTGTTTATTTATTTTTATCTCTCGGTTGAATTTGAAGTGAGAGAGAGATAGATTTTTTCAACAATATCAAATTTATACTCATCCATTAAGGTTTAAATCAGTTTATTTCCTTAGAGCTGAAGTTGATCACATTTACTTGGAGGGGAAGCATTTTTTTAAATTAAAATAGGAGACTTTGTGGATAAAGTCAACTTAAATTTAAATGTTGATGTATTTGATATTTTGAATGAATGAGTTGATCGATCTTGGCTTTAGGTTGCTATGCTACACTTGTGAGACATGTCTTTGGAGTGTTGTCATTAGAGTATTGTACTTTTTTTCTTTGTATTTCTGCACTATTGTGTTAGTCATTTCTTGAAGTGTAAATCTTGATAGTGAATAAGGATTTTGGGTGTGTAACAATGTTGGTGCGTGTGTACCAATATCATATTTTTTAAGGTTTTATTCACCTCACCTATATTTTGGTGTGCAAAAGAGTTGTTGGAAAATGAACTTCAAGGATACAACGAAAACCAATGGTTGTCTACGTTTTGTATTGACGAAGACAGTCCACTAAGCATTGGTGGGAGCTTAACAGGATTATCAATTTCTATAAAAAAATATTTTGCAGTAATTCTTTATAGAACAATTTAAGAATAATAGAATATGGAGGATAATCAAAAGGAACAAAATTTTTTATATATTTTGTTGTTTTTGGTGTTCCAAACAAATGAATTTTGATTATTTGTTAATAATTAAATGACATAATTTTTTATAATAAGAGACATAACCCATCACTATAAATAGTGAAAACTCTTGGTTAACAACCAAGTAACATAACTTATCACCATGAAAAGTGACAACTATTGACTAAAAGTTGTACTTGAAATTTTTCATTTGCAATTATTGGAACACTATATGTATTTTGAAAATATTCCAACAAATAATAGGATTCATTGTTGGAGCTACAATTACCATTGTTGTAAGGGTAAATTGGTCATTAGCCAATAAATGACATGGGCCAATTGTTGAATAAAATCATTTATTGAATAAGACTGCATAACGTAAAATTGACGAATTCAAACTAAATTAAAAAAACATCATATGTTGATTTATTTATTTACCGTACTCTCCACTTATAATCTATTGGTAAAACTACCAAGTTACAAAATGTGGTACAACACCAATTGAGACAAATAATTTGAACTAAGAAAACCTTTTCAAAGTTTGTTTATAAAATTTTTTAAAAGAAAGAGAGAGAGGAAATTGAAAATTAGGGCAGGGTGGATAATATAGAAAGGGAGGCAGGTCCAAATTAGGAATTAGGATTATGATTTTGGATGGTGATTGAAAATGACATTATTATGTAACCAAAAATCAACCAACACCCTTCCCCATTATATTAACTAACGTTGACCTTTTGAGTAACGGTTGAAGTTAGGAAACCCCAGAGGTGGTCCTTATGCAATTAAAACAATGAAAATTGGTCTAAAGAGAAATAAAATTCAGTTTAAATTACGAACAGATATAAATTTATTAAATCAAATTTTAATTAATAATTAATAATTTAATTGATTGGATTCTAAAATATTAATTGCAATCAACATTCTTTGTATGATCATAATATATATTAAAATTAATTGGTTATTCTTAAATTTGAAGTCTCAATCATCTAATCTTAATTTAACTTATCTACATGTAGCAATTATTGTATATGTACCCATACATTTATTATACAAAGCTACCAAACTCTGATTAGTAATAACTTGAAGCCTTTAGAGTAAGTACAATTGTAATTAAATTAGGGTAAATTTTTATTTACTGCTCACATTTCTATTTTCAACATCCATTTCAAAATTTTGTTATTTTACTTACTCCCATCACATAAATTATCAATTTTAATCATTCCACCATTAATTTAAGTTTGGTTACCAAATTGAATGTTAATATAGTCTAGTATAATAATAAAATCAACTCTCAATATTTACTTATTTTATTGATTAACAAACAAAACAAATCTAGCCTTTACTATTCACACATTATATCAATTTGGCCATGATTCTAAAAATTAAAATTTTAAATTTTAAAAATATATAAAATTCAAAATTATTAAATCTTAATATATTTTGGCACCTTCAATCTGCACTTTTCCTTCTTATCTTCCTCAATCAAGGCCAATTTTTGTTCCTCGTTACTCAAATATTTCTTTATAGATTTTAATTGTTTAACTGATTTACCTCTTAAATCTTTCATATAGTTTTAATCTAACGTTGTTGGTTTCTTGTTTTCCTTTCTAATTTTTCTGAATTAATGCATAATTTATAGTTTTTGAGCTTGGGGTTGGGGAAACATCATAGAGAAAAGTGGGAAGTAAATACAAGAAATAATAGTGAAAAGGTAGTGGAGATGAGATGATTTTAGATTGCAGTGTAAAGAAGATAGTGTTATTCTTATATTATTTGGTGCGCATTTTAAGTGATTCGTAATGAAAGTATTATCTAATTAATTTCTTTCCAAATTCTAAAATTTACAAATTTTTCTTCTTACTATTTTAATTCAAATAAATAATCTAAATTCAAAATGAAAAATAATTCATTTTTACAATAAATGTGAAAAATAAAATAGAATAAAATAAATAAAATAAAGAACACATAAATTTTACGTGGAAACCCTTTCGGGAAAAAAACCACGGGCAGAGGAGAAGAAAATTCACTATGTCGAAAAATTTTTACTCAAATACAAGAGGAATAGACTATGTCTATTTATAGGCTTGCAAAGCCATATTCTAGCAGATTGAAACACCTTATCCTAATCAATATAAAATAGATGGAGTTTAATAAGGTTTAAAACCTTATTCTAAAATAAAATAAAAGAAGTCTAGTTCTATATGGATTTTACTTTTATTTTATTTTCCATCGTATTTTATTTAAATAAGAATTTGGGTCACTTAATTCTAACAATCTCCACCTTGACACAAATTCTCAATGAACAAGTTCTTCATCGCGAACTTTCAATAAACAAGTTCTTCACCTCTTCCAAAAACCCCTTAAGGGTTTAACTTCAACAATGAACACCAACCAAGTCTAAGCAATGCTCAAACTTGGTTATAGGAAGTGACTTAGTCATCATATCTCAGGATTTTCATGAGTGCTAATTTTGCTCACAACAATATCACCACGAGCAATAATATCACGAACAAAATGATACCGAATATCAATGTGTTTTGTTCTCTCATGAAACATTTGATCTTTGTAAGAAAGATGGCACTGATCGTCACAAAATATCGTGGCTGATTTGAAGGTCTTCATTGAGTTCACTAAATAGTCCCTTCAACCAAATAGCTTCTTTACAAGCCTTAGTAATCGCCATGTACTCGACTTGTTGGTAGACAAAGCGATCGTAGTTTGCAAAGTGGCTTTCAACTAATTGCACAACCTCCGATTGTAAAGACGTAACTGTGAGAGATCTTCTTCTATCAAGGTCTCCAAAGAAAATCAGCATCAACATACCCTATAACTCCATCTTTAGTTCTTCCAAACTGTAAGCAAACATTAGTAGTGCCTCGTAAGTATCTTAAAATCCACCGAATCGCTTTCAAGTGTTCTTTACCAGATTCGCCATGTATCGCTAATCGCACCGATCGCATATAATAACCGGACGTGAACAAACCATAGCATACATGAGAGATCCCATCGCACTAGAGTATGGAACATGTGACATGTACTCAATCTCATTATCCGATTGAGGAGATAAGGCCGATGAAAGTCCGAAATGGGTCGCTAAAGGAGTACTAACAGCTTAGCACTCTGATATTGAACCCGCAAAGAACTTTCTCAATGTACCCTTCCGACTTAGGTACAATTTACTTGCTTTTCTATCTCGAGAATCTCCATACCAAGTATCTTCTTTTTGGTCCTAAATCTTTCATCTCAAGTTCTTCACTTAGTTGGGCTTTAACCTTTCTTATCTCTCTTTATCTTTTGTCGCTATCAACATGTCATCAACATAAAGAAGTAGATACACAAAAGAACCATCATCGCTTTTTCTTAAAGTAGACACAACTGTCAAAACTACTTCTTTTGAAATCATGAGAAGTCATAAAGGAATCAAACCTCTTGTACCACTGTCTTGGTGATCTGTTTCAAACCGTAAAGGGACTTTTTTCAGAAGCAAACATAGTCCTCTTTTTTCGAGACTATAAAACCTCTCGTTGTTGCATGTAAATATCTTCCTCAAGTTCTCCATGCAAAATGCGTTTTACATCTAACCGCTCAAGCTCCAAATCATGCATGGCCACAATACCAAGCAAAGCTCGAATCGAACTATGCTTAACAACCGAGAGAACACATCTCGTGAAGTCCACTCGAATTTGATCAGAACCTTTGCAACAAGCCTTGCTTTATATCCGGGTTCTTCAACTCCGAGTCCCTCTTTTTTTAAACACCCATTTACAACGAATGCCTTTTTACCTTTAGGAAGTTTTACAAGATCCCATGTTCGCTTTTTGTGGAGTGATTCCATCTCCTCTTGCATAGCAAACATCCACTTTTCTCGAGTCTTCACACTAATCGCCTCGTAATAATTAAATGGCTCTTGATTCGCATCTATATCTTCACCACATTTAAAGCATAAGCAACTAGATCAACCTCGGCATACTTCTTTGGAGGTTTAATTTCTCTTCTTGTCCTGCTTTTGGCGATAGAGTATTGCGGTGAAGAAGCAACTCTATTCTCAATTTTGTAATGGCTTGAGGAGTTGATTCAGATTAACTGATGCTCCACCCGCTTTTGGTTTTCTTTATTGGAAGAGTCTTTAAGAGATAAGTTAGGTAGCATAGCAGTTTCATCAAAACAACATCTCGCTAATCACAACTTTTCTATTTTCAGACACCATAACTTATAGCCTTTTACACCAACTTTATAACCAAGAAAACGCATTTAATGGATCTCGTTCCAATTTTCCATTATCAACATGAGCATACGCAGACACCCAAAATCTTTAAATCGTAATAATTAGCAGGATTACCGCACCATACCTCTTGTGGAGTCTTTTTCTCAATGGCAACGGATGGAGATCGGTTGATCAAAAACATGCAAGAGAGGTCGCTTCGCCCAAAATGACTTTAAGTTGGCATTTGACAACATACATCGAACCTTCTCCATGATCGCTCGTTCATTCGCTCGCAACGCCGCTTTCTTTGTGGAGTATGACGAATCGTCAAGTGTCTCATGATCCTTCCGACTTGCACAATCTATTAAACTCATCGTAATGTAACTCTAAGCCATTGTCATGACGGAGGTATTTTATCTGCTTTTCCGTCTGCTTTTTCAATCATAATTTTCAAGACTTAAATGTGGAAAACACATCGCTTCGCTTCGGAAGAACGCCCAAACTTTTCTCGAAAAATCATCAATAAAGGTTAGCATATAATTAGCTCCACCTCTCAAGGCACTCGGACGGCCCCACAGATCGTAATGGATATACTCCAACGCTTCCTTCGTGTTATGGATTCCTCTAGTGAATCGACTCTCTTTTGCTTCCCAAAACACAAGGCTCACAGAAATTCAGGTTTGCAAATTCCTTGCCCATTAAGAAGTCCTCTTTGCTTAATTTCGCCATGCCATTCTCACTCATATGCCCTAGGCGATATGCCAAAGTTTAGTAATATCATCATCCGACAAGGAAGAGGAAGCGACAAATGCATCACCAAGAATAAAGAGAACCTCAGAAAACATATAACTTGGCAATCTTTCTTTGCCCTTTCATCACAAAAAGGACCCTTTGAAATCTTTAAACCCCACTTTCATTGTGTATCTGCACCTTTTGAATCAAGAGTACTCAACGAAATTAAATTTCTTTTCAATTCGAACATGCCGCACGTCACTAAGTGTTCGACAACTCCATCAAACATCTTAACTTTAATTGTTCCAACACCGCGATTTTACATGAAGCATTATTTCCCATCAAAACAACACCTTCAGACATCGTTTCATAAGTTGTAAACCAATCCCGATTGGGACTCATGTGGAAGGTGCAGCTGAATCAAGTATCCACTCATCGCTTACTTTAGAATCATTGATGAAGCAACTAAAAGTTCACCATCGCTGTAGTCTTCTACAACATCGACTTCACCGAATTTTCCGTTGTTTTCCTTTGATTCGCAGCCTCCTTTTAATCTTATTTTGTAGCTTATAGCACTCAGATTTAATGTGCCCTTTCTTCTTGCGAGGTTGCAAGTTTTACCTCTGCTTGAAGATTTCGATCTACCCTTAGATTTACCACGAGGATTCCGCTCTCGTGTTCTACCACGATCATCATCAACATTCCGGTCTTGTCTCCCACGAACAATGAGACCCTCTCCCGAGAGTTGGGTTTAACCACAAGATGCTTCATCTTATCATACGAGGTTAAAGAATCATAAACCTCATCAATCGTGAGAGACTCGGCTATATAAAATCGTGTCTCTAAAGGTTGAATAAGACGGGGCAACGAACAAAGTAGAATCAACCCTAGATCTTCCTTATCATATCGAACCTCCATGGCCTCCAAGTTTGAGAGAATTTCTTTAAACACTGTTTAGTGTTCGTACGACGCACCTTCCTCCAAACGATGAGCATAAAGACGCCGCTTCATATGCAACTTGCTTGTTAGAGTTTTCGACATACATATTTGTTCTAGCCTCTTCCATAATGCAATGCAGTTTTTCTTTCATCACATCCCGCAAAATTTCGTTGGACAAATGCGATGTAATTGTGTTAATGCCTTTCGATCCTTACGCTTCTTCTCTTCATCTGTTAATGTCGAAGGCATCTTATCTATCCTAGCAGGCATCCTCTAGATCCATCTGCAAGAACGCTTGCATCTTAATTTGCCACAACGCAATCTGTGTTGCGATCCAACAATGAATTTCATACTTCAAAGACGCCATTACCGTGATCGAGATGAATAACCCTAAGCTCGATACCAATTTGTGAAAAATAAAATAGAATAAAATAAATAAAAATAAAGAACACATAAATTTTACGTGAAACCCTTTCGAAAAAACCACGGGCAGAGGAGAAGAAAATTCACTATGTCGAAAAATTTTTACTCAAATACAAGAGGAATAGACTATGTCTATTTATAGGCTTGCAAAGCCATATTCTAGTAGGATTGAAACACCTTATCCTAATCAATATAAAATAGATGGAGTTTTAATAAGGTTTAAAACCTTATTCTAAAATAAAATAAAAGAAGTCTAGTTCTATATGGATTTTACTTTTATTTTATTTTCCATCGTATTTTATTTAAATAAGAATTTGGGTCACTTAATTCTAACAATAAAAATAAAAGTCAAATTTAAATAACCTCGTAATGATAGGCATAGAAAGTATTTGAGAAAACGAAAAAGAAAAGAAAGATGGAAAGGAAAAGTGTGGATTTTGGGAAGGTTGGTGTGAAAATATATTAAATTTTAAAAAAATTTAAATATATATTTTTATAATTTTTAGTATTTTATAAATTTTAATTTTTTAATATTTATTTATTAATTTATATTTATATTTTCTTATTAAAATCATAACTAAAATAGTATAATATGTAAATATTAAGAGTTAAATTTGTTTTTTTTTAAATCATGATTAAATTAAGAAAATAGGTAAACATTGAAGACTAATTTTATTATTATACCAAATCACGCCAACATTCCGCTTGATGACTCAACTCATTTAAATCATAAAATGATTTAAATTGACAATTTATCCAATAAAATGACTAAAATAATAATTTTTAAAATAAGTGAAAAAAATGAAAAAACAAGTAAACTCGGGTCATAAATAAGGTAATTTACTCATAAAATAGTGTTTGAGTGATGGCATGTGGATGGATGAAGTGAAGTAATGAGGAGTGATGCTTTTCGAGCTGTGCTTTCTAGTATTTAGGTTTGTTGTTATGAGTAAGAACAAAATTAGAGGAAAGTCCAAAAGAATCTTCACTGTTGTTGTATCATTGTATTTGTTTAGTGGTCTTATTGTTCGGTTGTCCCATACCAAGATCCCTATCACCAACAAAAAAAAATTACATTTTTTTTATTATGATTTCAAGTTTACCAATAATCTCATCTAGGTAAACCCAAAAGAAGGATGGCGTGTCCGACTTTGGGGAGGGAAAAATATTCGACACATATATAAGTTAAAAGAGTACTTAGAATTTAAGGACTAAGTTGTATTAAATTAGTACTTCTATTATAATATAAAATAATTTAAAATTTTATATTATTACAAAAATTAAATAAATCTAAACTATAATGTAATTAACATTTTTCAGTATAAAAATATTTTAAAAATATTTTTACAATTGTAATTTAGTTCTAAACAAAAGACTTTATTTAGAAAACTATAAGCACTTTAAAAAATTAACTTTGTTAAACAGTAAATAATATTTTTTTAAAATATTAAATGTTAATTCTATTCTAATTTAACTTTATTTGATTTTTATAATAATATAATGACTAAATTTACCCATTTAATAATAGAGTGATTAATCTCCTAATTGCTTTCTTTTTTCTTTTTTTTCTTTTTTGATAAAAAGACCCAAAGGTCAACATCATTTTATAACATCCTTAAAATAAAATCATGGATTTCAAGGATAATCCATATCAAAATCCGTAATACAATTCGGACATTAGCCCAATTACAAAGACTATCCGCAACTTTGTTACAACCACGCGGGTCCAAACAAAACTAAACCTAAAATTACAAGACTGCTTCACTTATTAATGATGTCCTTGATGCAATGGCCCATAGTTGAATAGTCAATTTTGTTTTATTGAGTCGGTTGATCAAGCCCACACAATCCGACTCAAAAATCAGCTTGGTCCAACTTTTAGTCTGGGCGAAAATAATGCTCTCCTCCAACGCATGCAGCTTGGCGCATTCGGCTTGAACTTTCTTCTCCAGCACACCCGCTCGACCGCCGAGAACAAAGCCTTCATGGTCCCTCGCCACAATACCAAGCAGATCTTCCTCCCATTCAGATTAGCGCCGAAATTAATTTTAACCATCCCTTGGTCAGCTTCCGCCATACGCTCTCTTCCGATTTCTAAATCATCGGCACTCTAAAAAGTTGAAAATGAGGAAATCACGACTTAAAGTAGCAAAGACTCCCCCAGTCACCATGGCACCGTCCTCCTTGTCATGGAAAACTTTATTATTCCGACTATTCCAAATGTTCCACAAGACCGTAATCAAGTCGAGAACGCCTTCTTATCTATCATGCAATATACAAATTTTCACTATATCGTGACTTATTTAAAATATGAATCTTGTAATATTTTTATAATAAAAAGTTATTAATTAATTTATTTTATTTTCACTTATGTATTTACCTATTATTATTATTTAGTATAAATATATATTTTAATTAAGTATTGTAAAATTAATATTTATAATTTTTACTTATTTAATAAGTTATATAAATTTTACAATTATAATTATTAATTTTATTATTATATTCTATTATCGATTATTTACAATTATTTTATTTATAGAACTATTTATTAATATGTTATTGAGTTTTTACCTCTATTTTACTATTTAGTTAAAAATGTTATCATTTGTTACTATACTATAAATCATATATTATTAACTATAATCAGGCTTAAATAGAAAATTGGTATCAAAACTATAACCTTTTTTTTTTTGTGTACCTTTTTTATCAAAATATACCTAAATTATGATTATATTATATAAATTATCTTAATATTAACAATATTTAAAAAGGCTTAAGCGTGCAAAAGTTCTTAAACTTTTTCAAAAAAATAATTAAACCCATGCTTTTTTCTTCTTCTTTTTTTTTTTTTACATTCATTTAGGTACTTGAACTTTCAAAATGCATCAAAAAACCTCAAATCTTTTCAAAAAAGCAATTAAGCCCCTACTTTTTTACACTCAATTGAGTACTTGAACTTTCAAAATGTTTCTTTCATCACATCTGCAAAATTTCGTTGGACAAATGCGAGATGTAATTGTGTTAATGCCTTTCGATCCTTACGCTTCTTCTCTTCATCATTAATGTCGAAGGCATCTTATCTATCCTAGCGGGGCATCCTCTAGATCCATCTGCAAGAAGCGCTTGCATCTTAATTTGCCACAACGCAAATGCGGTGTTGCGATCCAACAATGAATTTCATACTTCAAAGACGCCATTACCGTGATCGAGATGAATAACCCGGAAGCTCGATACCAATTTGTGAAAAATAAAATAGAATAAAATAAATAAAATAAAGAACACATAAATTTTACGTGAAACCCTTTCGGAAAAAAACCACGAGCGAGAGGAGAAGAAAATTCACTATGTCGAAAAATTTTTACTCAAATACAAGAGGAATAGACTATGTCTATTTATAGGCTTGCAAAGCCATATTCTAGTAGGATTGAAACACCTTATCCTAATCAATATAAAATAGATGGAGTTTTAATAAGGTTTAAAACCTTATTCTAAAATAAAATAAAAGAAGTCTAGTTCTATATGGATTTTACTTTTATTTTATTTTCCATCGTATTTTATTTAAATAAGAATTTGGGTCACTTAATTCTAACAATAAAAAATAAAAGTCAAATTTAAATAACCTCAGAATGATAGGCATAGAAAGTATTTGAGAAAACGAAAAAAGAAAAGAAAGATGGAAAGGAAAAGTGTGGATTTTGGGAAGGTGGTGTGAAAATATATTAAATTTTTAAAAAAATTTAAATATATATTTTTATAATTTTTAGTATTTTATAAATTTTAATTTTTTAATATTTATTTATTAATTTATATTTATATTTTCTTATTAAAATCATAACTAAAATAGTATAATATGTAAATATTAAGAGTTAAATTTGTTTTTTTTTTAAATCATGATTAAATTAAGAAAATAGGTAAACATTGAAGACTAATTTTATTATTATACCAAATCACGTCAACATTCCGTTTGATGACTCAACTCATTTAAATCATAAAATGATTTAAATTGACAATTTATCCAATAAAAATGACTAAAATAATAATTTTTTAAAATAAGTGAAAAAAAATGAAAAAAAACAAGTAAACTCGGGTCATAAATAAGGTAATTTACTCATAAAATAGTGTTTGAGTGATGGCATGTGGATGGATGAAGTGAAGTAATGAGGGAGTGATGCTTTCTGAGCTGTGCTTTCTAGTATTTAGGTTTGTTGTTATGAGTAAGAACAAAATTAGAGGAAAGTCCAAAAGAATCTTCACTGTTGTTGTATCATTGTATTTGTTTAGTGGTCTTATTGCTCCGGTTGTCCCATACCAGTATCCCCATCACCAACAAAAAAAAAATTACATTTTTTTTTTATTATGATTTCAAGTTTACCAATAATCTCATCTAGGTAAACCCAAAAGAAGGATGGCAGGTCCGACTTTGGGGAGGGAAAAATATTCAGACACATATATAAGTTAAAAGAGTACTTAGAATTTAAGGACTAAGTTGTATTAAATTAGTACTTCTATTATAATATAAAATAATTTAAAATTTTATATTATTACAAAAATTAAATAAATCTAAACTATAACAAATTAACATTTTACGTATAAAAATATTTTAAAAATATTTTTTACAATTGTAATTTAGTTCTAAACAAAAGACTTTATTTAGAAAACTATAAGCACTTTAAAAAATTAACTTTGTTAAACAGTAAATAATATTTTTTTAAAATATTAAATGTTAATTCTATTCTAATTTAACTTTATTTGATTTTTATAATAATATAATGACTAAATTTACCCATTTAATAATAGAGTGATTAATCTCCTAATTGCTTTCTTTTTTTTTTTTTCTTTTTTGATAAAAAGACCCAAAGGTCAACATCATTTTATAACATCCCTTAAAATAAAATCATGGATTTCCGAAGGATAATCCATATCAAAATCCGTAATACAATTCTGGACATTAGCCCAATTACAAAGACTATCCGCAACTTTGTTACAACCACGCGGGGTCCAAACAAAACTAAACCTAAAATTACAGCACTGTTTCAGCTTATTAATGATGTCCTTGATGCAATGGCCCATAGTTGAATAGTCAATTTTTGTTTTATTGAGTCGGTTGATCAAGCCCACACAATCCGACTCAAAAATCAGCTTGGTCCAACTTTTAGTCTGGGCGAAAATAATGCTCTCCTCCAACGCATGCGACTTGGCGATTAAACGAACTTTCTTCTCCAGCACACCCGCTCGACCGCCGAGAACAAAGCCTTCATGGTCCCTCGCCACAATACCGAAGCAGATCTTCCTCCCATTCGTATTAGCGTCGAAATTAATTTTAACCATCCCTTGGTCAGGCTTCCGCCAGCCCTGCTCTCTTTCCGATTTCTAAATCATCGGGCACTCTAAAAAGTTGAAAATGAGGAAATCACGACTTAAAGTAGCAGCACTGTCCCAGGTCACCATGGCACCGTCCTCCTTGTCATGGAAAACTTTATTATTCCGACTATTCCAAATGTTCCACAGCACCGTAATCAAGTCAGAGAACGCCTTCTTATCTATCATGCAATATACAAATTTTCACTATCGTGACTTATTTAAAATATGAATCTTGTAATATTTTATAATAAAAAGTTATTAATTAATTTATTTTATTTTCACTTATGTATTTACCTATTATTATTATTTAGTATAAATATATATTTTTAATTAAGTATTGTAAAATTAATATTTATAATTTTTACTTATTTAATAAGTTATATAAATTTTACAATTATAATTATTAATTTTATTATTATATTCTATTATCGATTATTTACAATTATTTTATTTATAGAACTATTTATTAATATGTTATTGAGTTTTTACCTCTATTTTACTATTTAGTTAAAAATGTTATCATTTGTTACTATACTATAAATCATATATTATTAACTATAATCAGGCTTAAATAGAAAATTGGTATCAAAACTATAACCTTTTTTTTTTTGTGTACCTTTTTTATCAAAAATATACCTAAATTATGATTATATTATATAAATTATCTTAATATTAACAATATTTAAAAAGGCTTAAGCGTGCAAAAAGTTCTTAAACTTTTTCAAAAAAATAATTAAACCCATGCTTTTTCTTCTTCTTTTTTTTTTTTTACATTCATTTAGGTACTTGAACTTTCAAAATGCATCAAAAAACCTCAAATCTTTTCAAAAAAGCAATTAAGCCCCTACTTTTTTACACTCAATTGAGTACTTGAACTTTCAAAATGCATCAAAAAGGCCCTCAAACTTTTTCAGAAAAAGCAATCAAGCCCCGCTTTTATTAAAAAATATAAAAAATTTAAATCAATAAAAGCTATAAATATTTTTAAATTTTAATAAAAATTCAAATATTAAAATTTATTAAAAATTAAAAAAGTAAAAAATAAAAAGACTGTAAAATTTTATAAAAATTGAAAAAAACTATAAAATATATAGAAATATAAAATTTTATAAAGTCGTAAGAAAATTACACAAAATGTAAAGAAATATAAATATATAAAATTATCGTACCAAAAGAAACATTTTATAATTTTTCTATAACTTTTATTGATTTTATTTTTTATCATTTTCGCTACATGTCAAGTCGTGTTGCGACAAATGATTACTTTAATTGAAAAAAAACTAGGAGGCGTTAACTTTTTATAATTTTTATAAATATTTTAAATTTTTTTACGATTTTTATAAAAAATTCTAATTTTAATAAATTTTATTTTTATATTTTTATTAAAATTTAATAATATTTTCTAAAATTTATTTTTAAATTTAATGTTAGAATTAAGTGACCCAAATTCTTATTTAAATAAAATACGATGGAAAATAAAATAAAAGTAAAATCCATATAGAACTAGACTTCTTTTATTTTATTTTAGAATAAGGTTTTAAACCTTATTAAACTCCATCTATTTTATATTGATTAGGATAAGGTGTTTCAATCCTACTAGAATATGGCTTTGCAAGCCTATAAATAGACATAGTCTATTCCTCTTGTATTTGAGTAAAATTTTTCGACATAGTGAATTTTCTTCTCCTCTGCGTGGTGGTTTTTTTCGAAAGGGTTTCCACGTAAAATTTATGTGTTCTTTATTTTTATTTATTTTATTCTATTTTATTTTTCACAAATTGGTATCGAGCTTAGGGTTATTCATCTCGATCACGGTAATGGCGTCTTTGAAGTATGAAATTCATTGTTGGATCGCAACACAGATTTGCGTTGTGGCAAATTAAGATGCAAGCAGTTCTTGCAGATGGATCTAGAGGATGCCCCGCTAGGATAGATAAGATGCCTTCGACATTAACAGATGAAGAGAAGAAGCGTAAGGATCGAAAGGCATTAACACAATTACATCTGCATTTGTCCAACGAAATTTTGCAGGATGTGATGAAAGAAAAGCGCATTGCATTATGGAAGAGGCTAGAACAAATATGTATGTCGAAAACTCTAACAAGCAAGTTGCATATGAAGCGGCGTCTTTATGCTCATCGTTTGGAGGAAGGTGCGTCGTACGAACACTTAATGGTGTTTAAAGAAATTCTCTCAAACTTGGAGGCCATGGAGGTTCAAGATGATAAGGAAGATCTAGGGTTGATTCTACTTTGTTCGTTGCCCCGTCTTATTCAACCTTTAGAGACACGATTTTATATAGCCGCGAGTCTCTCACGGTTGATGAGGTTTATGATTCTTTAACCTCGTATGATAAGATGAAGCATCTTGTGGTTAAACCCAACTCTCGGGAGAGGGTCTCATTGTTCGTGGGAGACAAGACCGGAATGTTGATGATGATCGTGGTAGAACACGAGCGGAATCCTCGTGGTAAATCTAAGGGTAGATCGAAATCTTCAAGCAGAGGTAAAACTTGCAACTTCGCAAGAAGAAAGGGCACATTAAATCTGAGTGCTATAAGCTACAAAATAAGATTAAAAGGAGGTGCGAATCAAAAGGAAAAAACGGAAAATTCGGTGAAGGCGATGTTGTAGAAGACTACAGCGATGGTGAACTTCTAGTTGCTTCATCAATGATTCTAAAGTAAGCGATGAGTGGATACTTGATTCAGCTGCACCTTCCACATGAGTCCCAATCGGGATTGGTTTACAACTTATGAAACAAGATGTCTGAAGGTGTTGTTTTGATGGGAAATAATGCTTCATGTAAAATCGCGGTGTTGGAACAATTAAAGTTAAGATGTTTGATGGAGTTGTCGAACACTTAGTGACGTGCGGCATGTTCCGAATTGAAAAGAAATTTAATTTCGTTGAGTACTCTTGATTCAAAAGGGCTGAGATACACGGTGAAAGTGGGGTTTTAAAGATTTCAAAGGGTCCTTTTTGTGATGAAAGGGCAAAGAAAGATTGCCAAGTTATATGTTTCTGAGGTTCTATTATTCTTTGGTGATGCAATTGTCGCTTCCTCTTCCTTGTCGATGATGATATTACTAAACTTTGGCATATCGCCTAGGGCATATGAGTGAGAATGGCATGGCGAAATTAAGCAAAGAGGACTTCTTAATGGGCAAGGAATTTGCAAACTGAATTTCGTGAGCACTTGTGTTTTGGGAAGCAAAGAGAGTTCGATTCACTAGAGGAATCCATAACACGAAGGAAACGTTGGAGTATATCCATTCGATCGTGGGGGACGTCTAGAGTGCCTTGAGAGGTGGAGCTAATTATATGCTAACCTTTATTGATGATTTTTCCGAAAAGTTTGGGCGTTCTTCCGAAGCGAAAGCGATGTGTTTTCCACATTTAAGTCTTGGAAAATTATGATTGAAAAGCAGGCGGAAAAGCAGATAAAATACCTCCGTCATGACAATGGCTTAGAGTTACATTACGATGAGTTTAATAGATTGTGCAAGTCGAAGGGATCATGAGACACTTGACGATTCGTCATACTCCACAAACAAAAGCGGCGTTGCGAGCGAATGAACGAACGATCATGGAGAAGGTTCGATGTATGTTGTCAAATGCCAACTTACCAAGTCATTTTGGGCGAAGCGACCTCTCGCATGTTTTTGATCAACCGATCTCTATCCGTTGCCATTGAGAAAAAGACTCCACAAGAGGTATGGTCTGGTAATCCTGCTAATTATTCTGATTTAAAGATTTTTGGGTGTCCTGCGTATGCTCATGTTGATAATGGAAAATTGGAACCGAGATCCATTAAATGCGTTTTTCTTGGTTATAAAGCTGGTGTAAAAGGCTATAAGTTATGGTGTCCTGAAAATAGAAAAGTTGTGATTAGCAGAGATGTTGTTTTGATGAAACCGCTATGCTACCTAACTTATCTCTTAAAGACTCTTCCAATAAAGAAAACCAAAAGCGGTGGAGCATCGAGTTAATACGAATCAACTCCTCAAGCCGTACAAAATTGAGAATAGAGTTTCTTCTTCACCGTAATACTCTATCGCCAAAAACAGGACAAGAAGAGAAATTAAACCTCCAAAGAAGTATGCCGAGGTTGATCTAGTTGCTTATGCTTTAAATGTGGTGAAGATATAGATGCGAATCAAGAGCCATTTAATTATTCGAGGCGATTAGTGTGAAGACTCGAGAAAAGTGGATGTTTGCTATGCAAGAGGAGATGGAATCACTCCACAAAAAGCGAACATGGGATCTTGTAAAACTTCCTAAAGGTAAAAAGGTGTTCGTTGTAAATGGGTGTTTAAAAAGAAAGAAGGACTCAGGAGTTGAAGAACCGGATATAAAGCAAGGCTTGTTGCAAAGGGTTACAGTCAAATTCCAGGAGTGGACTTCACAGATGTGTTCTCTCCAGTTGTTAAGCATAGTTCGATTCGAGCTTTGCTTGGTATTGTTGCCATGCATGATTTGGAGCTTGAGCAGTTAGATGTAAAAACTGCATTTTTGCATGGAGAACTTGAGGAAGATATTTACATGCAACAACCAGAGGGTTTTATAGTCTCGAAAAAGAGGACTATGTTTGCTTTGTGAAAAAGTCCCTTTACGGTTTGAAACAAATCACCAAGACAATGGTACAAGAGGTTTGATTCCTTTATGACTTCTAATGATTTCAAAAGAAGTAGTTTTGACAGTTGTGTCTACTTTAAGAAAAACAGTGATGGTTCTTTTGTGTATCTACTTCTTTATGTTGATGACATGTTGATAGCAGCAAAAGATAAAAGAGAGATAAGAAAGGTTAAAGCCCAACTAAGTGAAGAATTTGAGATGAAAGATTTAGGACCAGCAAAGAAGATACTTGGTATGGAGATTCTCAGAGATAGAAAAGCAAGTAAATTGTACCTAAGTCGGAAGGGTACATTAAGAAAGTTCTTTGAGTTCAATATGCAGAGTGCTAAGCTGTTAGTACTCCTTTAGCGACCATTTCGGACTTTCATCGGCCTTATCTCCTCAATCGATAATGAGATTGAGTACATGTCACATGTTCCATACTCTAGTGCGAGAGGATCTCTCATGTATGCTATGGTTTGTTCACGTCCGATTTATCATATGCGATCGGTGCAGTTAGCGAGATACATGGCGAATCACGGTAAAGAACACGGAAAGCGATTCGATGGATTTTAAGATACTTACGAGGCACTACTAATGTTTGCTTACAGTTTGGAAGAACTAAAGATGGAGTTATAGGGTATGTTGATGCTGATTTTCTTTGGAGACCTTGATAGAAGAAGATCTCTCACGAGTTACGTCTTTACAATCGGAGGTTGTGCAATTAGTTGGAAAGCCACTTTGCAAACTACGATCGCTTTGTCTACCACAAAGTGAGTACATGGCGATTCTTGAGGCTTGTAAAGAAGCTATTTGGTTGAAGGGACTATTTAGTGAACTCAATGAGACCTTCAAATCAGCCACGATATTTTGTGACGGTCAGTGCCATCTTTCTTACAAAAGATCAAATGTTTCATGAGAGAACAAAACACATTGATATTCGGTATCATTTTGTTCGTGATATTATTGCTCGTGGTGATATTGTTGTGAGCAAAATTAGCACTCATGAAAATCCTGCAGATATGATGACTAAGTCACTTCCTATAACCAAGTTTGAGCATTGCTTAGACTTGGTTGGTGTTCATTGTTGAAGTTAAACCCTTAAGGGGTTTTTGGAAGAGGTGAAGAACTTGTTTATTGAAAGTTCGCGATGAAGAACTTGTTCATTGAGAATTTGTGTCAAGGTGGAGATTGTTAGAATTAAGTGACCCAAATTCTTATTTAAATAAAATACGATGGAAAATAAAATAAAAGTAAAATCCATATAGAACTAGACTTCTTTTATTTTATTTTAGAATAAGGTTTTAAACCTTATTAAACTCCATCTATTTTATATTGATTAGATAAGGTGTTTCAATCCTACTAGAATATGGCTTTGCAAGCCTATAAATAGACATAGTCTATTCCTCTTGTATTTGAGTAAAAATTTTTCGACATAGTGAATTTTCTTCTCTCTCCGTGGTTTTTTTCGAAAGGGTTTCCACGTAAAATTTATGTGTTCTTTATTTTTATTTATTTTATTCTATTTTATTTTTCACATTTAAAAATTTCTAATTTTTAATAAGAGCAAGGGTTTAATTTTTTATTTTTTTTGAAAACTTTTGAGGGTCTTTTTGATGCATTTTGAAAGTCCAAGTACCCAATTGAGTAAAAAAAAGTAGGGGCTTAATTCGTTTTTTGAAAAAGTTTGAGGGCATTTTTAATGCATTTTGAAAGTTCAAGTGCTCAATTGAATGCAAAAAAAAAATGAGGGGCTTTTTTTTTTTTTAAGTTTGAGGGCTTTTTACACCCTTAAGCTTTTAATTTTTTTTTTTGACAAGTCCAACTAATTAGAACGTGATACACATGACAACCTAGTGCACATTTAAGTTAAAATTAAAAACTCATTCTAATTAAATGAAAATAAAATTCTTATTTTAATTAAAAATCAGATCGCATCTTTAGCAAAATAGCCTTCTAAAACCAACTTGAATATAGCAATAATAATAACAAAAAATATAAATTCGAAAGCGTCACTTAAAAATATAGAAACATTGAAATCGACATGAGTGAAACCAAGTAGACAAAATTACCAAATCAACATCATTGGCCCCCTTACTCTATTCATCCCCTATCAGCTTCCATCACGTTGTTTAGAGGGGATGAGATCTAATGTTACTTATCAACAAGAAGAGTTGTAGCTCATGAAACAACAATAGTCTTTTTTGCAAAACTTGGATGATTTTTGTCCAACACTCAGTAAATCTTCAATATGGTCATCATTAGTTGGGTTTTTTTATAAAAATAATATAAAAAATTAATTAATTACGAAAATAGGTTGAGAGTTAAATTATTTACGGAAATGAGTTGTTTGTCACAGTACCTGCTAGTGCCGCCTAACACATCCACTGCACCATCCTTTTCAGCCAATCATCACATAATCATCTATTTTTTTAAAAGAATTTTTATTAGTGTTGACAGTGTCAGGCATCACCCGTATGTATTATTCAAAATATTCATGAAAAATATGAGTATATCGATGGAAAGAAATCTTAATGGTGTCGTCAGTTTGTCAAGTGGCACTGGTGATATTTTAAAAGAATCCGATGTAAAAAAAAAAGGCTAAGAAGAAAAAAATAGCTTTTTTTAATTGGCGTCGTCGATGTGTCAGACGGCACCGGTGGTATTTTTTAGAAAAAGCCTTGAAAGAGAAAAAAAAAAGCTAAAAAAATAAAGGGGGAAGCCTGTGACTAGCCCCTTTATTTTTTCCTTTTCTTTCCCCTTATAAATAAGCCATTGCCCGCCCTCCCCTTTCCCTCAATTCAAAATTGAAACTGAAAAAAATATTGTTGTTTTTTTATTAGTCGTTGGTGTTTTAAAGGAAAATTGGTTTGTGTTGGTGTTTCATAGAGAAAATTGATAGTTTTAATATATGTTTTTATTGTTTATTATAATAATTTTATATTATATTAATGTTTAGGATTATATTTTCATTTGTAAATAATATATATGTGTTTAAGATGTAATGTTAGATTAAGATAATATTAATGTATGTATTTTTTAGTTTATAATAATTTTAGATTTAATATTTAAGATTATAAAATAATATAAAAATTAAATAATTATAAAATTGGGATGGAGGAAAAATTAATTATGGGTTCAAGTAAAGTGTTCGTAACTACAGCACTCTACTATTAGTTGTTTGGACGTTCGCCTGATGCTAGTGAAGCTAGGCTTACTAGTTTGAAATTTTCCTAGTTAAAGCAAAATTTCGAAGCCTTATCAAGTAATGCCACCGAGTGAGAGAAGATGTGCACTGCTCGGGCATATATACTATAGCTAATAGGGGGTACTTATGTCTGATGCAAATAATAATAAAATACACATGATGTACTTGCCTCTTTTAGCTGATTTGCAAGTTGCTCATTTATACAGTTGGGGCTCAGTAGTATTAGCAATGTTGTATCATGAGCTTTATCAGGAGACAAAGCACGGTACACAAAATATAGGTAGATGTTTGATATTGCTACAGTCCTGGGCATTGTATAGGATGTCATTTCTGGCATTAGTGAGCCACCAACCACATATGTTCGCACTTGTAAATAAGTAAAAAAAATTAAAACTTTGATCAAGAATTATTTTTTTTATAAAAATCTTGCTTTATTTTCAAATGGTTTACTTGTCCGGGTATCCGGAAGTTCGAAACCTTGGCACGTACTCCTGCATCACGACTAACCACCCTTGGAGTTTATTGTATGATGCCTCCCAATCTTCGTACAACTGCTCCATCATCATCTGTTTAGGCCAACATGATTTTCTGTATGACTCTCGATACTAGAACTGGGCTTGCATGTCGGTAATCAAGACCAATACAGGAACGGTGGGAATGTCTTTCACCAGTGGCATTGTAACACCCTCAACCCGATCCAATTAACCGGATCCGAATCTTGGGTATTACTACGCAAACACAGACACAAGCTTAATCTACTTATACAATTTATAGATAATTACAACTTAATTATAAAATTTCAAACTAAAATACATAAGTATATACAGTGGGTAAATACAACTACAACACATGATAATTAAATTACAATGATATCTAAATTGAAATCCTAATCAATTGCAAATACCCCAAAAGTACGGATTTCTAAGGAACATTTCAATCTTTGGACACGCCGCCAAACTCGCTCAATATGCATAATAACCTGATACGCCATTTCTCTGATGTAGTCCCAACATTGTCCCTCTTAATGCAGACTTATACCAATTTACCTATAACATATCACACACAGATAAGTTCATAATAACCTAGTGAGAGTTACAACATTTACTTACGTTTTAATTTCATATTGTAGTTGATGAGCCAAAATGATGATCTTATTGTTTGTGTCCTTTGACATGTCTTTGACAAATACTCTTCTCAAATTCCATCCTTCATACACTATAAATATCGTACCTCTTTCAAATGTAACGATTTAAAGTCCTTATTCAGTATACATTTCCAATATTAACCCATTACTTCTCTCTATCTTCTCAATACTTTATTTCCAAATGAGTCTTAGTCTTTTGTGATACTTCACCATATAATCCATAAGTACATTATCCCTACTAGTTTCACAGATTACATTTTAGAGCCATGCTGACTACGCCAATTACTTAGTATAGAGCTTACCATAAAAAATGTCCTTCAAAGTTCTTCACTGAGAGCCTTGTTAGGGCTTGCCACAGGGGTAGCCCATTCGGAGTATGCCACAAAGGCTACCCTTGCAGGATTTGACACAGAAGCTATTCTTTCATAATTCGCCACAAAGGCTATTCTTTCATAATATGCCACAAAGGTTATTCCTTCATAGTTCGCCACAAAGGTTGTTCTTTCATAATACGCCACAAAGGCTATTCTTTCATAGTTCACCACAAAGGTTATTCTTTCGTAATACGCCACAAAGGTTTTTCTTTTAAACTTCACCACAAAGGTTATTCTTTTGTAATACAACTCAAGGGCTATTCTTTTCTAGCGTGTTTACGATATGGATTTGTTTAAACTCACATTGCGTGAGGTTTGCCCATCATCATCCTAGGACACTTAGAGAACCCCGTTGGGTAATCATCATTCATAATTCCTTTTCAGAGGGTGTGCCATACATGTAAGGTTACCAATCCAGGCTAAACCTTTAAAACAATAATATATTACTAGTCCATGCTAAATATATGTTATATGTTATCTTCGAGTCTACAAGAAATGCTAGAGCTCGATTTCAAAACATATTTACGTGCAAACACTTTATATATCGAAACAAACTAAGACCAATTTTCTTAATCCACAATAAGAAACCAATATAACACACATCTCATAACATACATTTCAAACATTCAATTACAATCATGCTTTACCTTACATTACTCATGCATCATTCAAATACATGCTTAAATTCATTGGACTCTGTATCAGCTTTTCATATTATTCTCAGAAATATTCACTCAATCATAGATATCCTTAAGGAATCACTTACCTTACTTACTATACATTTCATGATCTTGGCATCACATTTTTATTCTACAGATATAAAGGTATGAACAATACCATGTAAGAGTCAATTTAGAGATTCACAGGACATCCACGAATAGCGGCTTAAACTCCAGATTCAACAGCCAATATGAAACTGCAAAGACCACTACTTATAAAACATAAGGACACCATTAAAACTCATTCGTATAACTTTTACCATCATCTCAAACCCAAATGACCCCATGTAAAGCTTTACTTCTTCGTCTTACTATTCATGCACTCTTACAGACTTAGTCTTTCATAACATAACATATAGAGTCATAAAACTTACCCAAACACGAATCATCTTTTCATAACAATTCAGAATCGCAACTTCCATCTTAAGGAAGGAAGAAATGCTTACAGTTCCTTAAGAATCAAATAGTAGCACTTTTTGAAAAATGGAGAAGATAACTTCACCCTATTGAAATTTGACACGTGTCACCTTCTTTCAGAATTGTCCTTATAATGTCCTACAGCCTCTGAGAAGGACATAAGTGAAGGTCTAATATTTTAGTTACTCCATTACTCAATCCAGTTAACTTCTAACTAAATCATCTTGTATCTTATCTTGAAAACTTACAACATGACCAGCACAGTAACTTAAACATACTTGGCAGACATGACCCTTTGCGTTAATCTAACTTACAAATTTCTCTTACCTAAATTTTCTCCTTATGACTCCATTTTCTTAGATAAATCATTACTTAATATCCTAACTTCGATTATGCGCCCAAATCTATACACCATAAGAAACAATTGTAGGATAGAACCACGTCACACAAATTTCCTTTAGGCTACGCGCCAAAACTTAGAACCTGCCAAATTCGGGTGATACAAACCTAATGCAGTTACAGATTGTTTTCGCATCAAGTTTCTGATGGTCTTACATCATCTGTGCAGCAAGCATGTATGAGCCCAACAAATTTTTAGATCTTTCACAGTTACGACCTCTGGATAAATGCAACTTATACCCGTCAGTTGCACCCTTCTGCAAACCTTTAACACTCCCCAACATATAATTTCAAATTAGATACAGTGACTTCATAGTCCAACGATACCCTCATGTTATACTATTTGATGGAAAATACACAATCCTCCTTGTTTGTGAATTGTTGGCGTGCGAACAACTCTTTCGATTCGAAATCTACTGCCAATCGATGAGAAGGTATTATATCTAGGTACTTAGGGAACTCGGATGCATACGCCATATCGGGATCTAAGCTCAACATGTGGGCCCTAGAGTCATTGCATATGAAAATTCCACGAGTCGGGTTTTTGACCGAAGGGTCGTATACATTTTCAATATTGTCCACTCCTTCATTTTCGATATCATCTAGGACCTCATCCAGATCGGGATCACTAAAATCTTCACCCTCATGATCAGAATGACCATCATTGTTAGGTCCTTTTTCACCATCTACATTGGTTTCAATCACCACTAGATGTATTTGTAAATAGGGACCCGAATTAATGTTGTTATACGCAGTCAAAATACGGTGTAGAATTTTGGCCCTTGTCGATGTCGCTCCATAACCACATTGCTCTGCCCATCCAACATTCAAATCAAATTCAAATCCATGTACAGACGATCGCCTATCGATAGTCGCTCTCAAAACCTCCGTACACGGGTCTTAAACTCCATATGTTGACTTAATGGACTAACATTTTCAACTGGCTCCATATCCGCTAACTCAGCAAACAACTCAATTGATTCAGCATTCACATTCCTAATTGAGCAAAAAAGTGCAATTATAGTCTCCACGTCTTCATCATCTACAAGTTTCATTTTCGTAAATTTGTACGGATTTGACAAAACTAGAAATTTGTAGAATAGTCTGGACATCCTCTTTCTATAATGTCGAGCAATTTTCGCACTAATCTTTTCTTTCATATCATCAAATTTTACATTCTTATTAAACTTTCATTCCTATTTGCTGACAATATTCAAATGTACAACCAACTATTATTTGTAAAATTACCCCCTCGAAATGAACGTATACAAAGAATTGGTTATTTATTTTCGATACTAAATCTTTAAAATAAATTAAAAATAAAAAGTTACTTTTATTTTAAAAAAATATTGGCTCTTATTAAAAATATAATTACGTATAAATAATTACAAACTAACCTTATAAACTCGAACTTGATTTTTGAAATCTAAAACACAAATTTTGTTTCTTCTTTGTTCCTGTTCCTCCCATTCTACTAACACAAATCTTTCTTCTTCTTCTTCTTCTTTTTCTTAACTTTAGCAAAAATTAAAAGCTTCAACATAAACCCAAAACTTCAATAGAAACCAAAAACTTCAACAGAAACAAATTTTTGGCCAATGATGGAGTATATATACTCGGTGGTGCCGCCTGACACGTCGGCGGCACCCCTAATAAATTAATTTTTTTTCAATTTTCCTTTCTTTCTCTGATAGCCATTTTCTTTTAAAAAAACACCAAAGTCCAACACTCATTAAATATATATATTTTTCTTCACAGGCTTCTTTTTGACTCATCACTTGTGCCGCTTGACACACCAACGACACCCGTTAAAAATATATATTTTTCTTTACAGGTTTTTTTTTTCTGACACATCATCGGTGTCGTTTGACAAACCGATGACACCATTAAAAAATTATTATTTTTTCTTCATAGCCTTTTTTTTTACATTGGTTTTTTTTATAATTTATCACCGTGCCACCAAATAGATCGGCGGAACCATTAATATAATTTTTTTTTAGTTTTTTTTTTCTCACTTTGTATACACGTATTTTCACGGATATTTGGATAAATATATATAAGTGTCACCTGATACAGTGGTGACATCAATAAAAAAATTCTTTATTTAAAAGCTTGATAATTGACTGAAAAAGGGGAGTGGTGCCCCTTATCTATGAGGCGACACTATAACAAACAACTCATTTCCGTTACTAATTTGTCCCCCAAATCATTTTCATAATTAATTAATTTTTTATATTATTTTTATAAAAAAAACCTCGTTAATTATAACATCATGTTTCACAAGAACACCAATCAAATATTGATCATTATTACTCAGATGTGCTGGATCATTCTTTACCCAAATCTGGTTAGGTTGTGGTCTTCTTTTTCTATTCATTGCTGTAATAAGTTAAAAGTTTTTCAAAACAGCATGAAATCAGAATGCAAATGAAAGCATTAGAAAGTTCAGTGTAGCAGCATTCCACATAAATAATAACTATTGGGGATTCATTTCACTCTTCACTATCCGCTGTGAATGCCTTCAAATAGTTAATTCAACTCTCTGTTTAGATGATCATTTTGTGGGATTTAAACCATTTTGAGGCAGTAATCATGGAAGCCTCCACAATTCCGTCATAATATTTTTATGGTAGACATTACAATTGAAATTTAACATTTTATAACATCAAATCTTATATTCACATCTAACTTAATTTTTAGTCATGAACCACTACTTGAGTATTTTTATGTCAAATCTAAGTCCACATTAATTCCTTAACTCGACAAGTAAGTTTACATTGATTCCTATACTCTCTTTTTTTACCGTTTATTATTTATTTAAGTTTATTCTATTAATGACTATGAAAAAATAATTTGACATACTCGACTTATCATATCATGACACTAGTTATAGAAAAATGTGTTATTTTTGTAAGAAAAATTTATGTTATTTAATAATTTAAAAATAAATAGAATATTTTTGAACTACTTAACTCTAAGATTAGATGAACTTGGAGTAGCATTTTTAAGTTAGATATGAAACACATAGTTGTAATCAAAAGTTTTCAGCAACATCAAATAGTAAAAATCAAAACCATTACAATAATGTTGTAATGAAACCCATAGTCTTAAACAACAAAAATGATAACCCATAAAAAGAAAAGTTTAATGAAAATTTTTTGACGGAATCTTTCACCCCACAATTATGGTGGCCTTTTGGATTGAAATGGTATTTCAATATTTTAGTATTTTGGTCTCTTTCATTTAGGGGTTCCAAAGGATTTTTAGTTACTCCGTTTTTCTAGTTAATTTTATTAAAATTCATTTTATTTTTCTCCACTTCTTTATTCTACAAATAAGAAGTATTATTATAATTATTTTAAAATACAGTGATTTGACAATACAGGTGGCGTGATATGATATGTTGGGTATGCCTTTTCTTCACTATCATTAACAAAATAAGTTTAAATGAATAATAATTATTAAGTTTAATGGTCAAAATAGAATTAAAAAAATTCCAACAGTCAATCTGAATTTACTTGTCAAATTCAAGAATCAAAATTTAAATTTACTATCAATATTTGTTGTATTAATTGCTAATTAATTTTTAAAGAAAAAAAAAGAGAATGAATATTTTTATTCCGAAAAGGTTTGAAATTTGATCCATCCACAACAGTTGGTTTGGAGTAGAGGTAGTTGAGGATAGTGGGTCTTTGTCCTTAGCACCGAGTATGATTTGATTAAGGGTTTCAGCCATGTTGCTGAAGGCAGTAAAAATTATTAGTGGAGAGGAACTTTGAGTGGCAACAGAGATGCAATATGGTTTGGCATCACTATCTGATATTATTCATTTGGTTGCTTCCACATATCCTGCCCTATCTCTTTGGATATCCCCCTTAACTCTTGCTTATTTCTCCATTTGACCCTAACCAAATCACACTGTCCCAACATTTTCTCCTCCCTATCACAAACCAAAATATTTAACCCACCAATCTCTCTTTATCCTAATTTATGCATATTTAAAGAAAAGAACAATGCAACCCTAGCAACATATAATTCCTGGGAAATCCAAGACTAACTATACACGTGCGGAAGAGAGCGCTTCATCATCCTCATTTATATTTCATAAGCGAAAAAGGAAAAAGAACCCATGATTTATCACAAAACATGTCAAAATCACTACTTTCATTTCATTTCAGAATGCAACTAGTCATTTACAATTCCTGAGTGGCAAAACACAACTATATCACGTTTGGAGAAACCAGAATGGCCAGCTTCTCAATGCTTGCTTCATCTAAAATCACAAGCAATTCGAAACGGTTTGAAGAAAAAAAAATTACACCAACTTTTCTACAGGTAATTTGAGACTAGACATCATAGACTGGCAGTCGCTCTTCAATAGAAACACGGCAGATTGGACACCTTTTGCACTTCTCACAGCAAGTGCTGAGAAAGAAACAGCATTATTAATAATTAAAGAAAACAAGTTCCACATCCTTTGATAAGAAATGAAAATATTACACACCATATGCCCAAAATATGGTATGCCACTACAAGTCATGTAAATACCATAATAATATATTTCTGAGTATACATGATGCCTAAGCCAAAGCTTTTAACAGACATCTTTGCATTAATCAATAGTCCACTACTGAGAAAACAGCCAGAATGGAAAATAACATTGTCAGTATTACAAGGGTAGATGCAAATACCTGCAGAGAACATGATGTCTACAAGGCAGCAGGACTACACTGATTTGTTCCTCAAAGCAAACTCTACACAGAATCTTTTCCTGAGTGACAGATCCATTCAATTAATAAGTAAGCAATACAGTATATATTAGCCAAACAATTAGAATAACTTGGTAACAACTTAAGCTTGGTGTTGAAATAATACATATTGAAGTCTTTCAAACTCCTGCTGGCTGCACTTGGTGACTTCAGTCTGCTCACTGAGTGCAGCTTGTAATCTCCAAATCTATATTTAAAGGATTTCAAAACATGCATATAATATTGCTCAATTATAGACAGAGATTTCAGACCGTAGCAAACAGGTTAGACCAAAAAATGCATAAGTAAATACTTCACAATTTGAAGACTCCAAATACTATGTTTACCTCCTCAACAAGATCTGATTTTGGTCTTTTCTTCACAATATCAGGTGAGAAAGTGTTATATCTGAATGTTTGAGGATGAAAGAAAAGATCAGCAAAAAGACGGGGAGGGTTGGGGGGAACCCCACTATTATCTATGTAGAACTCAAGAAGGCCCCACAATATGCAATAAGAACAAGTTAACTGGCAAATACGATGAGAAGCAAACAAATTTCTTTGCTAAATTTAGTATGCTAACATGAATGTATCTCATGACTCAGTTCTTCTTTTACTACTGCATTTTAATACATTCTCTTTATAAATGATAAACTAAAAGCAAACTGCACTACAATTCTCCTTTATTAAGAAACAATATTATCCTATGAAAAGATTTCCTAAGCCCTTTACTACTTAGATATTGACTAACTAGGAACTACTGAATATAAGGGAAAAAGAAGTCATCTGCATTGCTTTTGATGAATAGTGATGGTGGCTAATGAAAATTTTTCCACACTTTTAGGCTTTAGCTATCATACTGTGACAGAGAAAAAAGCATTTTTGCACCGATAAGTCTAAGCATTCAACCACATCAAAGCTGGTTTAGTAAACCCTACAGAATGCAGCCAGAATGATTACTTATGCATTGTGCTAGATGAATGCATGTATAAAGGAACTAGAGTGCAATATAGAAAACCAACCCAGATGCCCCTGAATAGTAAAGTCTAGCTTGTTCCTCTCTACTTCCTTCATCAATTGACCACCAACCCAGTAACCTGTTGAGAAAAGAAACATAATTTTTTTTAAGTGTGCACAATGCTTTCATTTTTGTGTCCACTTGGTCCAGACTCAGAAGTATTTGAGCAAAAGTTAATCAAGATTTAAAAATTAACTCCTAACAAACACTACCTTGACCCATGGTGCAAGAACCCAAAAAATTCACGAACTTTTGATGATATATCAATGTATCTTCCAGAACGAGCTCCACTATGTAGTAAAATAACAATTTTCTCAATCAATCTATACGCAGCATGAGCAACCCCAGCTCCTTGCAGCAGCAGAAGGGGAGAAAAAAAAACTGGAGGTGATATATTTCTTGCACTAGGTGGTGTTCCCTGACATCACAATTTAACATGTGACACAGATAGAACTTGAACGTTCAAGAATATACCAGAGGCATTTGCAACAACTATACCTCTAAATGCATGAAAAGCATGATCTGGAAACAAATAAATGGAATTTTCATAACATGTCCTCCAATATCCTGCAGGTTGCATATTCTGCTGTTCTGGTGGCTGTCTTCATCAGAAGATATTACCAAGCCTCTGTTCCAGTCCAGATATCTTATAGTCATTGAAGACGAGCTGGATTCTCCAAGGTGAGAATTTCGATGAATTGCAGGATTATACCACTTTGTACAAACAAGAAAGGCAAAGCACTCTGCAATACTGCATCACAACTTAAAATATTATTACAGTAGAAAAAGGACAAGGGGGAAAGCAGAAAACAATCACTGGAAACTGAATGTATTGTACCCAAAATTTATAAATAAATCCCACCAGCCTAGAGCTGCAACATCACCTGCACCTCGTTGAAGATGAATCAATGTATTAGCATCAGACATGTTGAATGGTTTCGAACTAGAATACATAAGTCAGCAGGAAAAAAAAATTCCCATTCGTAGCAAAACAAAATAAATATAGCCATGAGATAGCACCATAAAGAACAAAACAAGAAAAAAAGGAAACTAGATCAAAAGAAATACTACCCTTAAAACTAAGAAAAAAAAAACTTACCGCATAACTTTAAAAGAGTGAAAGTTGTGGCAGCAATAAAGAAGACCATAGATATTGCAACCCAAAAATGCTACAAACCAAATACCAGAAATTTCACATCAGTTCTCTATACAATTATCAGTGCACAATACATTTAGCACTAGATATAGACAAACAGATCATCTCAGAGACCGCATCATTGCTATCATCACATATGAGCACACTCTGGTTAAGCATAAGATATGACGCATGTATATGGGGGAAACCCCCTTGTACCAGTGTCATATTGGTGTCTGACAGAGACATACTGCCGACAAGGCATAATAAGTATGGGACACACCAGGACCAAAAAAAAAAAGTTCTGACACAGTGACTATAGTTACTACTCACCAGATTGCTTTCCCTGGAACCATGAACCAGAAGAAGAGATTCACAGTGTCATAGAGAAGTAAGAGAAGAGACTAGGGTGAGTTTATGGTTCTCTTTTAAAATGAATTGACCTCAAAAAGGGCTAAGATTGGGCTTAATCTCTATCGTGGAAAAATATGGATTGTGTGCATGTGCAGTGCCACCATATGCTTACCATATCCATGTCTGTCCTCCATGAAGTACGAGCATGATGCAGTCATGACATGCTGTTATAATGTAAGTAGATGCAAATATCAAAAAATTATCTGTTTCTTTCACATTTTTCATCTTTCCACCCTTCTCAATAACCATACAACTCAATAGAACCTGGGGGGGGAGGGGGGGGGGAATTCAAGTAAGTTGTCCCTTGAGAAAATTGTGCCATGAAAAGAAGCATCATGCTTGAATAGTAGCATGGTGTTGCAGCTTTTGATAGGCAAGTTGGGATAAAATAGCTGACAAGTGATGAGTCACAAAAACTGGATCAAGTCAATCGTCAATCACCCAATATATGTCTCCTAAAGCTAATTTCTTGACCAACATCAACAAAGTGCAACGCCTAAATGGTATTAAAACCTGGACAATCTTGTTTGAACATAAATCATACATACACATGCACACAGACAAGCATTATAAGCAAGTTTGAACATATTTGATCGTTATAACAAGCATTTCCATTTTCTAACATTTCTCTACAATTTACGAGATTGTTGCATTTAGTTGTATATTAGAACAAAAGCTGAAAGAATGATCACACCAACGAAATATTATCGGTAATATTAGAATCCATGCCTTCTAAGAATACATCTTGTCAGATTTCAGTTTCCTAATTAAGGAATATTTGAGTGTATCAAATAGGATTCTGTAAATAATATTTTATCCCTAACTTTAAGGCTGTTTTTAGGTACAGCATCCCTAGAATTAGTATGTTTCCTAGTGTAAAGTTTCCTAAGTTAGGCTCACTATGCCTATAAATATTTATGTAATTTCTTGTGAAAAATATAATTGAAATAGCCTGTTTTTAACATGGTATCAGAGCTTTTTTAGCCCGATTTTTGGGATTTTTTTTCTTTGTCTGGCGATGTTTTTTTTCCTGATTCCAACCAGCCCTCAAGCCTGTAAAATTTGTTCAAACGAAACATGACTGAAACTGTCAAGATCAGTAACACTGGGGATGTCTCGAAGTTTCGTGAACAACTCAAACCCAACAAGTGAGTTTCAAAACATCCAAGTAGCCTCACAAAGCTAAATGGGAAAAATTACGATGTGGTCTCAACTGGTTCATACGTTCTTGAATGGAAGAGGAAAAGCGAGTCACTTACTCGAATTGGACCTAAAGAAGGAGATCCTAAGTTTGATGCTTGGGATGAACAAGACTCTATGGTAATGTCTTGTTTATGGAACTCTATGATGCCGAAATCGGTGATATATGCATGTTTCTTAACACATCCAAAGAAATATGGGAAGTGTGAAACAGACTTATTCTAAAGTTCGAGATGTTGCTCAAATCTATGAAATCAAGACTAAGATTTCATCTACCAAGCAAGGAAGTCGATCAATCACGAGTATTCCAATCATTGCAAAGTTTATGGCAAGAGATGAATCATTACCAGTGCATTCGGATGAAGTGCGGTGAAGATGCAGCACTCCTAAAAGGTTCATTGCAAAGGATCGAATTTATGATTTTCTTCTTTGGACTAAATGTTGAGTTTGATGCGAGAAAAGTTCAAGTACTTGGAAAGAGGAACTACCATCACTAAATGAAACAATTGCAATTGTTCGTCTTTGAGGAAGGAAGAAGAGGAGTTATGGTTGAGAACAGATCAAGTGGATAGTTCAGCCTTGGTTTCAAAAGCTGTAAGTGAGAGGAGATTTGGCCCGGAGCGGGCAAATAGTGAAGATAATAGCATGACAGACGTACAAAGCCTATTAACAGGATTCCGTATGGTGCACCTATTGTAAAAAGGCCCGTCACACTAAAGAAAGATCTTGGAAACTCCATGGGAAGCCACAAACAACAAATAAAATTTTTTGAAAAAGATGGACAACCAAAGGGACAAGGGCGAGCATATCTGACAAGACAATTTGGATGGAAAAAATAATTCTCGTGAATCACTGTTGAATTCAATAAAGAAGAAATTGAGAAGTTAAAAATTTCTTTGGGATCATTGGAAAAACTTCTTCACAGTACTTGTAGTTTGGCTTTTTAGGTATATCCTCTTCTCAAGATTCTAAAGTCTCGAGATCAGTCACCAAAAGTTCTTGAGTCATTGACTCAGAGCTCTGAACCACATGACCCACTCCTCACAAAAATTTGTTTCATATACACCTTGCCCTAGTAGTAGAAAAATAACAGATGGCGATGGTTCTATGATCACAGTGGCTGGTCAGGTGATATTGTTATAAACAAAACCCTTACTCTTAAAAATGTCCTTCATGCTCCAAACTATTTACCAATCTTTTATCCATTCAAAGAATTACCAAAGACTCTAAGCGTAAAGTGGTTTTCTATCACAATCTATGTCTTTTTCAGAATGAATACGAGGAGGATGATTGGACATGCTAAGGAAGTAAATGGCCTATACTATCTTGAAGAATCCAGTGGAGAAGTTAGTGCTCTGAATTCCTCACCTTCATCTTTCATATCCGAATCTATTAAAACCAATAAAGACCAAATTTGGCTCTATCACCTTCGCCTTGGTCATCCGTCGGTTAGAGTCCTTAAAATTATGTTTTCCTTCATTGTTCAAAGGATTGGCTGTTGAAAAATTTCATTATGATATCTGTGAACTTGTAAAACATAAACGTACCTCTTTTCCAGTAAGCAATAAAAGAACTTTCACTCCTTTTACTCTTATTCATAGTGATGTTTGGGGGCCATCCACTATTTCAAATATTTTTGGGGCTCGGTGGTTTGTATCCTTTATTGATGATTGTACTCGTGTGTCTTGGATATTTCTTTTAAAACAAAAATCTGATGTAAGGTCTGTCTTTCCAACCTTTTACAACATGATCAAAACACAATTTGGAGCTGAAATAAAAAGGTTTAGGTCAGACAATGCCAAGGATTATTTCAATCAATTTCTCTCAACATATTTCCAGGAAAGAGCCATTATACATGAGTCATCTTGTGTTAGTACACCTCAACAAAATGGTGTTGCCGAAAAAAAGAATGGTCACATTTTAGCTATTACAAGAGCCTTTTTGTTCCAAAAAAATGTCCCTAAACAATATTGGGGGGAGTGTTTTAACTGCTACTCATTTGATAAATAGATTGCCTACAAAAGTCCTTGAATCTCAAAGTCCTATGCAAGTTCTAGCAAAATTCTTTCCTGATTTCAATACTTCAAGTAACCTTACTCCCAAAATATTTGGTTGTGTTGCTTTTGCACATGTTCATTCTCAAAATAGAGGAAAATTTGATCCACGAGCTATCAAGTGTGTCTTTCTTGGTTATTCTTCTACTCAAAAGGGGTACAAATGCTATCATCCAGCCACAAAAAAAAAAAATTGTAACAGCAGATGTTACTTTTGCAGAACAAGAGAATTTCTTTACTCGTCCTTATCTTCAGGGGGAGATCTTATTCACAGAAGATAAGGACAAAGAATTCTTTCTTCTTGACATTCCAGCTCCTGTCTAGCAACAAAACACCCACATTCCAGCTCCTGTCTAGCAACAAAACACCCACATTCCAGCTCCTGTCCAGCAGCAAAACACTCACATCACCAAACACTCCCACTCAGTCCTTGCCTACTAACCAACCTGCCCGACTTGAAACAATGGCCCCTATACAACCTGAAACAGAACCTAATACACCCAAATCACCAAGAGGAATTCAAGACACTACTCTTCCTTTACTGGTTTACTCAAGGAAGAAAGCACCGATGCAAGTTCAATCATCTTCTTCTCTATCGACTGAGGTAATTCTTGAACCTACTTTGAATTCTAATCTGCAAATTTAGATGATTTTTCCATTGCTATTAGAAAGGGACTAGAACACATACAAAACATCCCTTGTACCTATTCATGTCTTACAAAAACTTGTCCCATAACCACAAAACCTTTCTTACCAACTTAAATTCTATCTCCATTCCCAAAAGCGTATCCGAGGCATTAGAAGATGAGAATTGGAAAAATGCCATGAAAGTTGAAATGGAAGTTCTTAAAAAAATAAGACATGGGACTTAGTGCAATTCTGAGAGGAAAGAAACCGATGGGATATCATTGGGTGTACATAGTGAAATATAAGTCGATGGTTCTTTGGAGAGGTACAAAGCAAGATTGGTTGCTAAAGGGTACACTCAAATGTATGGAATAGACTACCTTGAGACATTTGCCCTGTAGCAAAGATGAATACTGAAGAGTGTTGTTGTCACTAGCTGCCAACCGAGGCTGGAAATTACAGCAATTTGACATCAAAAATGCCTTTTACACGGTGATCTTGAGGAGGAAGTCTATATGGATGTTCCTCCGTGATTCATCCAAATCTGAGATGTAGTTTGCATACTAAAAAGGCTTTGTACGGACTAAAACAGTCCCGAGGGCTTGGTTTGGAAGATTTACCAAAGTAATGCTCAAGTTGGGGTATATAAGAGTCAAGGAGATCACACTCTATTTGTAAAACACTCATCTTCGGGGGTGGACTGCTTTATTAGTCTATGTTGATGACATTATAGTGTGGTGATGATCTAGAAGGAATGGAGAATTTAAAGAAATGCCTAATAAAAGAATTTGAAGTCAAAGAGCTCGGTAAGTTAAAATATTTACTTGGTATTGAAGTGGCACACTCTCGGGAAGGAATATTCATATCTCAGCAAAAATACATAGTTGATTTGTTGACAGAGACGGGCAAGTTGGGCTGTAAACCAGCAGAGACACCCATAGAGGTGAACCACAGACTTGGAAATGCACTAGAAGATGCAGAAAAGGTCATATCAAAGACTTGTGGGGAAGCTCATTTACTTGTCTCATACCAGACCAGATATTGCCTATGCAGTAGGTGTTGTAAGTCAGTTTATGCACAATCCCAAAGAATCTATGGTTGATAGAAGATCAACCTCGGGCTATTGTACTTTTCTAGGAGGCAACCTTGTGACTTGGAGGAGTAAAAAACAAAATGTTGTGGCTAGATCTAGTGCAGAAGCTGAATTTAGGGCGATGGCTCTTGGAGTTTGTGAGTTGTTATGGCTAAAAATTATTTTGGAAGATTTGAACATCGAGTGGGAAGGTCCAATGAAGTTGTATTGCGATAATAAGTCTGCCATCAATATTGCACATAATCCAGTTCAACATGATCGAACGAAGCACGTTGAGGTTGACAAACATTTTATAAAGGAAAAACTGGACAGTGGCTTAATTTGCACTCCATTTGTGTCCACTGATGGTCAACTAGCAGACATACTTACCAAAGGATTGTCTGGGAAGTTGTTTCACTCCATTTTATAGCAGACATACATCTTGTCAGATTTCAGTTTCCTAATTAAGGAATATTTGAGTGTATCAAATAGGATTCTGTAAATAATATTTTATCCCTAACTTTAAGGCTGTTTTTAGGTACAGCATCCCTAGAATTAGTATGTTTCCTAGTGTAAAGTTTCCTAAGTTAGGCTCACTATGTCTATAAATATTTATGTAATTTCTTGGGAAAAATATAATTGAAATAGCCTGTTTTTAACATATCTCGTTGCTGTAAGATGAAATGAAAAAAAACCATAAAATGATAAGTGCACCAAACCAATGGATAATTTTCCAGTTATAAAACTTATGACTATGTGGAACCATAAACACTAAGTTGGGCATGCCAATTTTATTAATGACTCATTGGATATCTCCAAACTAAATCCTTTACTCACTACTATTGAAAACTTACAGGAAGGGTCTCCCATATCACTTCGTCACTCATGCTTTCCTCATCTCCAGGCATCAAAGCTCTGCACATCCTGCCGAAAATTAAAGAAAAATAGTCATTACAACTAGAAACAGTGGATAAGATAAAAATGAACAACAGTCACATTTAACACTACAATCCCACACTTGCAACTGACTTGGTACTTTGCTAAAATACTATAGCATTACTGCTTCTTGCTATAGTAACTCAAAAAACTTCAAAGTTGAAACTTGAAACAACGCACTCCAACATTTCTTTTCCCAATATAATTAGAGGTCAGGCTAGGTGAGAATGAGAAAGAAAAGAAATATATATTTAAGAATTTGTTGGAGCAAGTCAACATATGAAGTTGGTTCAAGGCTAAAGTCCACACCACAATATACAAAGGAGGGAAAAAAAACCGCATTGTGGATAGCAGCTTTTTAAGCCCCAAGTATCAATAATATTTTGCATGATTTCATTCAGATTCTTGTTGACTGGAGCCAACATTAGCAAATCAATTTGGTTAATAGACATAAGATTTTATAGTACACATTAAGTACTCAAGCAACAAAATATGACAATGAACAGGAAGAATGAGGGAAAGGAAATACCTGATGTTATCAATCAGAATAGCTATTTCAAATGCAAGCAGGGGAAGAAAGACAATCTTCAAATTAACAACTGCAACACATCCATTTTTATAAACAATTTAAATGAATAAGATAACTAAATGGGAATATTAGATACTCAATATTAACATGCTAACTTGAACATATAAAGTTATTCATGAATCATTAACGCAAAAGTCCCTTCAGCAAATCAGAGAGAAGTAAGATGGAGAGTACTAAAGCAAAAATAAATAAATTAGAAGATAGGACTTATAAATAAGAAGAACATCTACAGATTATTATGTTCAGAAGAGGTTGCCTTTTTTACCATAGCTGCTATCAAGACGTATACACAAAAGTAGCTCAAAAGCAACAAGCAATGGCGTTGATATGAGAGCATGAAAGGGAGCCCACTGTGCATGAGAAAAGCAGGTTATTGATCTGGATTATTATGAAATACAGTGCCACAAACAATTTTCTCACAGCTAATTAGGACATCCAAACTTAGAGATTATCTGTCATACATGGCGGTCATGAGGCATTGATGGAGCAGGCAAAGAAAACCTGCCACGTGCTACAGTTGCATGAAAAAGCCATAAAGGGGCAAATACAACCCTGCACAATGAAGATAACTAGTGAATCTACATTGACTTGCAATAAATGCTTACCAACATAAGATGATTAACATGTTCTCATCTCCTCGCTTAACAACAGAGGATACTAGTGAATCTACATTGGCCTGCAACAAATGCTTTACATATTCTCTTCCGCACTATTCACCTCTAGAGTATAAGTGTGTAACTTGCAGCTTCATACGGACATCTGAGCATGACTGACAGCTAAATGTATTCAAATCATTAACACTTCATATATGAATTATGATCACAAGTATCCAAGTCAAAAGATCAAGTACCGGATATATCACTAATGAGAATGAAGAGAGAAAAACGCATTGTTAAACCCCTAATCATGAGATTTTATAACAGTTGGCATATGTTTGAATTTCATGGCCATCCCAATAGAGAAGCCAAACCCGTCAATGTTTAATTAACTGAGAGCAAATTGCCTAACTGATCAAGTAAAATGTGACTTTTAAGAAAATACACCAACAAAATTCAAATGACAAGGAAAAACAAAAATTACTGCAAAAGAAACAATACAAGAAAGATTCAAAATTTGGTGAACTAAGAAAAAGTAAAAAGGAAGCGAGTGACATAGTGAAAAATGGGGATGCAGGCAACAAAATGAATGGCAAAGTCGATTGCTTTTCGCATAAAAGTCAGCAGTCGCAAAAACAAGCGAATCAGTTGTAAATGAAACCCAAAAGCAAAATGAAAGACAGAGAGACGAACCACCAAGAGTAAGAGAGGGCATGATGAAGCTTGAGAGCGAGCAAGAGGGTGAAAGAGAAGAGCAAGGCATGGGCTACCAGCGCCTGCAGCGACTTCCCCACTCTCCTCCAGGTCATCACTCTCCTTCTCTCAACCAACATACCCAGAGCCAAAAATAAAAATAAAAATAATAAACGGAATTCTTAAGACACCCAGAAAAGAAAAAGATGGAAACTTGGGTTTGACGCCAAAGCAAAGGAAGCAAGGCCGAGGTATGGTTTGGGACGAAATTACGCTTGAGAAATGAACAAGTGCGAAGGAGAATGGCTTAGGAATAGGAATGGAAGAAAAGAATAGGGTAATTTGGTGAAGAAGAAGAAGAAGAAGAAAGCAAGGTGGGTGCCCACATTACGTAGGGAAGTTTTTTCAGCTTGGATTGGAAATGGAATTAGATTATTTAATTATGCCCACTGAAAGGAAGAGAGTGGGCGGTTTACTTTTTCTTCTTTTTTCGCTTTTCCACTTTCAAAGCGGATATATTGTTGTTAAATAAATAGAATTTAGGGGGAAAGAGACAGAGTGGAATATTCATATACCTCACATTCACATGAAATCTGTATTTCATATATCACTTTTATTTTATTTTTATTATTCACTAACGTGATTTTTTTTATTTTAAATTATTCGCAGTTAAATCCCTTTTTTATATATTATATATAATGTAAATAGCAAAATTAATTATTAATATTTACATTTTATTCAATTTGATCCTTATTTTTTATTTCATACTCGCCTATTTATGAGACAAGTAAGTACATTACCTTAAGCAAACTAATTGCAACAACTGTACGTGTATAATTTGAATTCAAATCATGAAAGCACAAATCAAAATAGGCTACTCGTCTACGACTTTCGCCTTTCCTTTATCTCGAAACGGCTCAATATCGTTTTTAGCTACGTATGATAAATTCGATAATCAAAATAATATCAGTTTCACACAAACACATGAAAACACAACAATTTAACATAATTTGTATTTTATTTAATTTAGTCCCCTATATATGAAATGTTCATATTTTCTGATATTTAATATCGAATCAAAATCTAATTTCATATTCTTTCATCAAGGACCCCAAGCTTTCAATCCATGAAAAATTTTCTAATAAATTTCACTTTATTTAATTTAGTCCATGATATCAAAATTAACTATATATCTAAACCTTTAATTCTAAGGAAATTTCACTATATTTTAATATAATCCTAACAAAATCTATATATATTATTATAATTCATTATAATCAACCTAAATTTTACTAAGGTTCAACAATGGAAACTTGGTAAACATTTACCAATTCAAATTTCTTACACATGGGTTTACTAAATCTAGTTTACAAGACCATGAATTCATAACAATTCCAAAAGCAAAACATGTTTATCTTCGGGATTTTGGGACTGAATTGTAAAAGGAAAGCAAAATTTTCTTCTTTCTTTTTCTTTCTAACTTAGACAACAAAAGAGGAAGAAAAGATGAATGTTTTTGTTCTTTGCCAGCTACTTAAGTATATATATTTTGGATTAGTAACTTAATTAAGCTTAATGGATGGTCGTGATAGAAAATTAACAACCATAATGGAAATAAATGGTTTAGATAATCCACATCCACTAACTCATGAATCGAAATGGTTAAATAGCCATTAATTCCTTTACATAATTGCTAATTGGGTCCTCAAGTATTTTCTAAATTAAAACTCAATAATGATTTCACTTTTACAATTTAGTCCCTATACTATTATTAATGATTTTCTCATTTTAATTACTTGACCGTCCACTAATATATTTTCATACTAAATGCATAAATTCTTCTATTTATAATTTCATTGATTCAATTTACAGGATCGGGTTCCAAAACCACATTTTTTGACCCAGTTAACATAGAGTCGTTACAAATTGAGATTGTAAAATATTAAATTACTAACATTGTAAACAATGTTACTGAATTCAATGATTTTTAATAACAAATCATCTAACAAAAATAGTACTAATTTACTGGAAAAAATGTCATAACATATAATATATTCAACAATTGAAAAGAAGATTAATAACATAACATTGGAAAAAGATAAAAGCATTTACATATTTACCATCAAGAGATTTTTATTTACTAACATATACAACTTTAAGGATTGGGATCCCAAGTTTCTCTTTAAAAACTCTTCATTTTCTCTCTAGAAACTTTTTAGATCTAGTTCATAAGGTGATTGACCGCTACATCGCTAGCAATTGATTGCCCTTTAATCCCCTACTCACCCTCTCATTTTCTTTACTTTATTTCCTTCCTTACCAATGACATAATTTTCCTTTAAGAGCTTGACAATAGAGAACTTTATGGATAACTTTAATGGTGAAACCTATTATAGGTCAATTTTAACCCATTTACATCAAAATCCAATTTAACCTTACTTAACCCACCAAAATTAAACCCAAAACCCAAAATTTTAACTACCCAAAGCCTAATTTATATCAAAACCCAAATGGCCCAAACCCTAAGCCCAAAGCAAAAGAAAAAAACCCTAGCCCACAACCTAAACTTTTCTCAACTAAATCTTAGCCTTTGCCACCACCAACTCCACTAGCCACACTTGCTCCACCACCTACTCCACTAGCCACACTTGCTCCACCACCTACTCCATTAGCCACACTTGCTCCACCACCACTTGTACCTACAAATGAAGACATAAACAATAAAAAATATTTGGTAAATGGCTATATAAGCCTTCTCATATTTTGTATTTAGGAGAGGAAGAAGTTTTGGGGGAGAAAGTTATTGTAAAGGATTTTTGAGAGGTTTTTTTAGAGTAATCAAGGAGAAGAGTTATTGTAAAGGCTAGTTATTGGAGAGGCTAGTTTTTTTTTGGAGATTAATCAAATATCAAAGCAAAAGAGGTTTCTTGGTCTATTCTCGTTTTAAGTTCTTTGTTTGCTTATTGTTTTCCTTTCAGTTTTATTTTGTTTCTTTTATACGAAAATAAAAATAAAAAGAAGAAGCTTTCCTATTTTTACCGAAAAAGTTTTTTGAGGTCAAATTGCAGTGTCTGGTGCACCGGCGGTGGCCGTGGCCATGGTCCGATGACCGGGACGGTGGCCGACCTTGTGGCTTAAATCACCCACTCTCCCTCTCTCTTTTTGTTATTATTATATTTTTAATATTATATTATATATATATTCTTTTAATATATTAGGTATATTCTAAATTCTATATCACGTATATATATTATACTATTTTATGTATATATCTTTAATACTATATTATTTATATTTTTTTTCTACATGTTATCTTATATATATATTTTAATTATATTATGTATGTATTTTTACACTATTTTATGTACATATTTTTTTATATCTATTTCATACATATGTATATATTATATATATCTTAACATTACTAGTTATATTTTCACTATTTTATGTATATACTTCAAACACTATATATAGTATATTTCTAACACTATTACTATTTATAAATATATATATATATATTTTATGTACATACTATTAATATCTTTATTATGTATATATTCGTTGTTTTTATTTCACATTAGATACTATTATTACGTTTAATATATCGCATGCATTGTTATTGTTTTAATATTGTTGTCATATTTATTATTTGTTTCAATGTATTTCCAACTCGTTTATTTTTGTCTCCCGCCTATTTTATATCATTCTGTTGTTCATTACTTTAAAGATTTTTATTTATGTTTTTTTATTAATTTCAATAAATAAGGCAATGTTTCGCATTTTGGAACATTGAAGAATTGTGCCCTAACTTACGGGGTTTCGGTTCTCTTGTTGGTTCTAAATAGCTAAATATCCTTTTGAGTTTTGAAATGCACGGATTTCCAATTTAAATTAAAAGACGACCTTGTGCTCGGGAATTCATGGCATTGTGTCCTAACTTACGGGATGTGATACTCCGATATCTCGAGATAAGGAAATCTTTAAAAAAATCGATTTAAGCTAATTCAAGAATTTTAAAATCAGTATTAATAGAAAAGATCGTATTTCAAGTCCCTTCCCGATTTTTAATTTTCGACATTAAGACACTAACTAATCAATTCGGTACCAATTTTTTTGGGCGTGTCGAGGGTGCTAATCCTTCCTCGCACGTAACCGACTCCCGAACTCATTTTCTCAAGTTTCGTAGACCAAAGGCCCTGTTTTAGTAAACTAAAATTGATTTATTAAAACAAAGGTGATCCGATCACACCTGATAAAAGATTGGTGGCGACTCCCGTTTTAATTTTCACTTTCAAACAAAGTCGATCCCCGTTTTCAAAAGAATGGTTTCGACAGCTTGGCGACTCCACTGGGTAACTCGAGAGTCGAGCCTTAAATTGATTATTTTTTGTCTTTTGTCAAAAATCGAAAATCTATTTTAAATTTACTGCATTGCATGTTGTCTGTTATTTTCGCGACTCTCTTCATAATATGTTTGCTTTAAGTGGTTTAATTCTTTGAGGTATCTTTGCATATCGCATCGCATTATTGGTCAATTTCACCCTCTTAAGTGGAAGTGAAAAACTATTCATTCGTGAGGTCTTCACCTCCGTATAGAATAGTGGATCGCTTTCAGGATACATCTGTACCTACGTCTTCGTGAGGTTTTCACCTCCGTATAGCCGTAGGGAAATGTATTCCCCTGAATCGAACTCGATCTGTATGAACCTATAATGGGTGAGGATCGAGGAATCTGCTGGTTCAGGTACCTTTACTTTAGAACCAAACTACATGTAATGAGCCCTAGGAGCCTACCCTAGGTAGAACCACACCAAACCCTAGTGGTTACCTGATTAGGTGCTTATTTACTCACTATTTGCTTTGAATTCTATTCTTTGTATATAATACTAACTTGTTGTATTTTGATCATTTTCGCATGACATTTCATCATAAAAGGGTGTTGATTTACGTTCGGTTACTAATTAGAAGAGTTTAGCATGGAAAAATGATTTCTTGATAGAATGGAGGATAATGCGGCTGTTCGAGTGTGGTCTGAGAGAATGCAATAGGAGAAAGGAGATAGTTTGACCGAGGGATATGAATCGGAGTTGTGGGATTTCACTCGCATCAGTGTGACTCAGAACGACCTGCAAAAGTTAAGGGATATATGGAATAGTTGGAATGGCGAAGTCAAACAACTCTTTTACTGTAACTACGACGACCTACCCTATTTGCTCGATGTAAAGGTGGACAAGTACTTGTTCCAGGCCCTCGCGCAATTTTGGAACCTCGCTTACAATTGCTTCACTTTCGGAGGAGTTGATTTAGTACCTACGGTAGAGAAATACATGGCATTAATTAATTGCCCAAAGATTCAGGCTGATAGGGCCTATTCAAGACCTGTTAATGTCCCTCCCTTTTTGAAGAAATTGATGAATATCACGGGGATAAGCAAGCAATGGGTTGCGGCCCGCATCAAGCAAAAAGGGATAGTAAATATATTCCTTGGAGGAATTTGAGGAATTTTATTCTTGCGCACCCGGATTCGAAGAAAAGGGTTGATGTTTTTACCTTAAGTCTCTACGGTTTGATCGTCTTTCCTAAAGCACTTGGACACATAAATGAAGCCGTCTCAGATTTATTCGATCGATTTGATAAAGGTATCACACCCGTCCCGGTAATCCTAGCAGAAACTTTCCGATCCTTGAATACATGCCGGAAAGCGGGCGAGGGAAGATTTATTGGTTGCCCACAGCTTCTTTTGGCTTGGTTCCACAGTCATTTTTGGAAGGTGGAGAAGGTCTCCTATCGGGTATTCTCTAAGGATTATTCCCCATTAAGAGAATTAGTGGCCACATCGGCGGGGACGACATCTCCAAGAGAGGTGGATAACTATTCTCTAAAATTCTGAATCAAGGCGTTGAATGGAGGGCTCCGTGGTTGATTCCTGATGAGATCTTATATAGGTGCGGTGATTTTGACTGGGTCCCTCTGGCTGAAATATGGGGAGCCATTGGATACGTTCCACTGATGGTGTTAAGGCAGTATCGATCAAGGCAGTTTATACCGGTGACACAAGGGTTGGCACAATGTGAGTTCCCCTATAAAGACAACAATTATAAAAAAAGGGTTCGCGAGATATCAGATGCATGGAACCAAACTCGAAGAATGAAAGGATTCACTGCAGGCCTAATGATGACCCCGAGTATGAATGGTGGTGGGGTAGGAGAGTCAACGACAACATCCCTAGGCAGAATCAAGGGAACACACAACTGATAGAGGAGCATTTACGGGTCATCCCATCCGAGTTAGAGATCATTAAGCAAGATTTCAAGAAAAGAAACTCGGAGTTGGGGAAGAAGATAGAGCAGCTAGAAGAAGATAAAATGAAGTTAGGGTTAGACGTCGATATCCACAAACTAGAGGCCGAGAAGTTAAGGAAAGGAAAGAACAAGGCTGAGGAAGATTTAGATAGTTTGAAAACCGATTACAAGAAGCTTCGTATAACAATAAAAACTGCCAGATTAGGTAAAACATCGGAGCAATGGCGTCAAGAGATTAAAGAGGAAAAGACTAGAGCCGACCATTGGGAGAAAAGATTTCAAGATGCCCGAGTACGAGAGGACACTCTGAAGAAGAGTTTGTTAGAAACCCAAAACGAAAAGGAGAAGTTACGAGCTCGGGTGGCTGAATTGGAAAGATTACTTCAGCAACATCGTAGCCATAATTCGATAATTAAGCTAAAGGCTAATCTGAGCCGGATTGAAGAGTTGAAAGGGAAATAGAAGAACTCGAGACCGCACTGCGAGATAGCAAAATTCGAGTGGAACTTCTTGAGACAAACAACGACCATTACAGAGAACAGCTTCACCACTCTCAAAACCATATTAGAGATAGAGACTATGTCATGGGCGAAGCTATAGCTCAGGTTCAGGAGATAGCTGATCACTTGCAAACCTTGGCAGTTCAGGCTGATATATTGAGCTTAAAGTACGAGTCGGAATCAGACCGAGGCTGAAGCTTAGCTTGGCTTCTTAGGAAAGTTAAGACTTTGGGTATTAGGGGAAAGTCGTATATGTAATCATCCGTTCTATGTAAAGAAATTTTTCTTCTAGTGAAGTTCTTCTAATGAAATTGAATTGGAATCAACGCCTCTTTTTGCATCCATTCATTCATTCATTGCATATACATATCCCATAATCATTCGCTAAGGTTAGAATCATATAATTCGCAGTTGCAACACTTCAAATCTGGAACCACGCCATTCGTATAAAACGCGTCAACAAGCTAGAGCAATGGAGGCTGAGTTGAATGAAAGAATCGAAAGGATGGAAAGAGTCCAGAAGGAATTACAAGAACAACTGGCTAAGTCACAGCAAGAAACGAGAGATTTGACAGTAAGATCTCAAGAGGAATCACTTGAACAAAATGATCAAATGGCTAGAATGATGGAGATGATATCAGTTTTGGTCAAAGGAAAAGGACCTATGTAGAACCCCTACAGTATGGAACCTCAATCAAGAATTAATCATGACCAGTATCCACTTTATCCCCCGGGATTCACTCCACCACATGCCCACGTAGCACAAAGAGGGTATACTCAAGGGGAATCCACAGGCTTGGAACAACGACTTATGCTATTTGCTCATCTAGGGCAAGGAACATTTATGTCAAATCCCGGAGCAACCCCTGCCAATCCTATAGTTCCAGATTTAGATGATCCAGTCGAAATAGCCAAGTTGAAAATAGATGATCACGAGGCTCAAGAGAAGTATAGGAATTTGGAAGAAAGACTCAAGGCAATAGAAGGTACTGAAGTCTTCTCGGTACTAGGTGCTAAAGAACTCAGTTTGGTACCTGACCTAATCCTGCCTCCGAAGTTCAAGGTGCCTGATTTCGAAAAGTAGGATGGGACAAGATGTCCAAAAGCACATCTTGTCATGTTTTGCCTAAAAATGACCGGTTACGTGAACGAAGATAAGCTACTTGTACATTGTTTTCAAGACAGTCTAGTAGGACCGGCTCTTCGGTGGTACAACCAGCTCAGTAAGGAAAGGATCAGATCTTGGAAAGACTTGGCGTCGGCATTCTGTGAGCAGTACAATCATGTATCGAGATATGGTGCTGATCGGATGACTTTACAAATGATGGAGAAAAAGCCGTCGAAACTTTTAGGCGATGAAGAGAGAGATGGAGGGACGTCTCAGCCCAAGTGGAACCTCCACTAACGAAAACGGAGATAACCGTCCTTTTTATCAACACCTTAAAGACGCCGTTTTATAAAAAACTAGTAGGAAGTGCCACGAAGGACTTTGCGGATATTGTAATATCCGGTGAGCTTATAGAGAACGCCGTCAAGAGCGGTAGAATGGAAGGTCAAGAAAGTTTAAGAAGGGTAGCACCCATGAAGAAGAAAGAACCAGAAGCCCACATGGTGGGAATGAGAAGTCGTTATGCCCCTAATCCATATCCAAACCAACCCCGACCTCGAAGTTATCCCCCTCAAACCCCTTACTACCAAGCACCACCTCCTTCCTACCCCGTATACGCCATGAACAACCAAAGACCCGTCACCACATTCCCACAAAACACGGTACCCGCTCAAAGCCAGCCCAGAAACGAACCAATACCAGCAAGGCTTAATCCCGAGAGACCGCAATTTACTCCTATCCCTGTGTCGTATGGGGAATTGTACCCAAAACTTCTGGAGAAACAGCTGATTTCTCCCCATTACATGGCACCCCTTAAACCTCCATACCCAAAGTGGTACGATCCAAACGCTAGTTGTGCATACCACGCGGGGAACCAGGGGCATTCCACGGAGAATTACCTAGCCTTTAAGAGGAGAGTTCAAGGACTCATTGACGCGGGTATCCTACGGTTCGATAGTGCCAGTAACGCAACTGGGAACCCGTTCCCTAACCATGCTGAAGGGAATGTAAGCACAGTGGGGAAAGAGGACGAATGGAAAGTTAGAAGATGTGTTTCGAAAATAAGGACGCCTCTGCAGAAAATCTGGGAGGTACTGGTTAAGAAAGGATTGCTTTGTCACCCCGATAGAATTCTCGGAGAAAAAGGTCAAAGTTTTTGCAATTTCCATGGAATTGTAGGACACGACATTCAGTTGTGTGAGGAATTTAAAAGGTTGCTTCAAGACCGGATGGATAATAAGGAGATTAAGGTCCTTAACAAGAGGGAAGAGACCAACGAAAGAGAAGTATGCACCTCTGACAACCAGTCATCAGGTCTCCCTTATAGCGCAGATCGACCGTTAATAATTTATTACGACGCGACGAAAGAGGCGGTGAAACCAAAAATGATAATCGAAGTACCGTCTCCTTTCCCGTACAAGGACGACAAAGCCGTATCATGGAAATATGACATCAATATCGCCACACCGGAAGATGAAGAGCTCAAAGCCATAACTGGAGATGTTGGAGAGGTAGGTCATTTTACCCGAAGTGGAAGATGTTATTCGAAAGAGGTCGAACCAGTGAAGAAGAACAGTGACTGGAAGCAAAAAGGGAAAGCAGTGATGCATGAAGCCGAAGTCGAGCAAGAAATTCCACCCGTGCAAAAAACTAAAAAACCTGTGGATGAGGAGGAAGCACAGGAGTTCTTGAAATTTATCAAACACAGTGAATACAATGTGGTGGAACAATTGAATAAGCAACCAACACGAATCTCGGTTTTATCTCTACTGCTAAATTCGGAGCCACACCGGAACGCTTTGCTGAAGGTGTTGAATCAAGCTTACGTGGCAAATAATATATCTGTGGAGAAGCTGGACAGATGGGTGAACAACTTGAATGCGGATAATTTCATTTCTTTTAGTGATGACGAAATACCATCCAATAGTAGAGGCTCCGTGAAAGCACTACATGTTACAACGCGTTGCAAGGGCTACATAATACCGAATGTACTTATCGATAATGGCTCAGCACTCAATGTCATGCCTTTGGCCATGCTTTCCAGAATTCCAATAGATCTGTCCTATTTAAGGCCCTGTCATTCCACGGTAAGGGCATTCGATGGGACAAGGCGTGAAGTTATGGGAAAGATTGATATCCCTTTAGAAGTGGGCCCTTACATTTACAATGTCGAGTTCCAAGTTATAGACATCACACCCTCGTATAACTGCCTTCTGGGAAGGCCCTAGATCTATTCTGCTGGAGCAGTTCCATCCTCTCTCCATTAAAAAGTAAAGTTCATCATGGATGATTGTTTGGTCACTATCGAGAGAGAAGAAGACATTATCGCATCTATCTCTGCAGACGCACCATATATTGAAGTGAGTAAAGATGCTATGGAATGTTCCTTTTGATCTCTTGAATTTGTCAATGCGACATTCGTCGCTGAGGGAACCAGAATTCTCGAGCCAAAACTGTCGAGAAATACCAAGATGGGTGTCAAGTTGACTGTAGGAAAGGGAGCCCGAGCAAGGAAAGGTTTGGGAAGGTACCTGCAAGGAATAGTCAGGGCTCTAAAGCCAGTGCACCACAAGGTACGATATGGTTTAGGTTTCCAGCCAAACATGCGTCAAAGAAGAAGACAGTGGAAGAAAGATCAGGAAAGAAGGATTGCGAGAACTTTGGGCCGAGAAATAGAATGAGATCCCATAACGTACTCTCATTTGTCAAAAACATTTACATCTGCAGGAATGATATACCACAGACAGGATAATATACAAAGCACACTGTTATTAATTGAAAGGAGTCTTCAGAATGTCAGTATAAATGTCATTGACAAATGAGCTAACGCAAGTAAAGACGTCTCAAGAAGTTGAACAATTAGACTGCCGAGGATCTTCTTGTAGTTTATAAGTCTTCAAAGTAATGCTCAAATGTTAACATTCTGTTATGTTCTTAGATATAATAGAATTCTTTTGTAAGAGCTTGCATTCGCTCTTTATCATCTAAATGAATATCAATGAAGATGCATTTTGTCACAATTTTTCGCATTATCACTAATTCCATAATCATCTCATAGCCTATCTTTACATTTGCCTCATGCCATACCATAACATTCAGTTTGTTGGTTTCAATACTTAGATGCCCATCTATAGTTTCCTTTTCCATTCAACTTTCAGGTGCTCAGATATCAATTGCATGAACAAACCCGTTACGAGTCCTGAAATCAATTTTGAGAAGGATATTTGTTTAGGAGAATTCGAAGCCAAAGAAAATGCTGAAAACTATGTCTCGTCTCCTGACTTGCTAAGAATGGTGGAACAAGAGGATAAACAGATTTTGCCTCATCAAGAATCTGTTGAAACAATAAACTTGGGAACTGAAAAAAAGAAGTAAGAAGTGAAAATTGGGACCTCTATTTCAGAGGACACCAAACATAATTTGATTGTTTTGCTCCGCGAGTACAAAGATGTATTCGTATGGTCATATCAAGACATGCCAGGATTGGATGAAGATGTAGCAGTCCATAGACTCCCACTGAAACTAGAATGCAAACCCATTCAGCAAAAGCTAAGACGGATGAGACCTGAGATGCTGTTAAAGATAAAAGAAGAGGTCAAAAAGTAATTTGATGCGGGTTTCTTACAAGCTTCCAGATACCCAGAATGGGTGGCTAACATAGTACCGGTACCAAAGAAAGACGGCAAAGTACGAGTGTGCGTAGATTACAGTAACCTGAATCGAGCAAGTCCTAAAGATAATTTTCCCTTACCACACATTGATACGTTGGTGGATAACACAGCAAAACATTCATTGTTTTCTTTCATGGATGGATTCTCGGGGTATAATCAGATTAAGATGACCTTTGAGGATATGGAGAAAACTACCTTCGTAACAATGTGGGGAACATTCTGTTACAAGGTAATGCCATTCGGGTTAAAGAATACTGGGACAATATATTAGAGGGCTATGGTGACATTATTCCATGACATGATGCATAAAGAAATAAAGGTCTACGTCGACGATATGATTGCTAAATCCCAAGGGGAAGAAGAGCATGTAGTGAACCTCAAGAAGTTGTTCGGAAGGCTGAGAAAGTTTCAGCTAAAACTTAATCCAGCCAAATGTACGTTTGGGGCTACCTCAGGAAAGTTGTTAGGCTTCATTGTCAGTGAAAGAGGTATCGAGGTTGATCTAGATAAAATAAAAGCCATTCAAGAGTTTCCACCTTCGCGCACACAAAAGGAAGTTAGAGGATTTTTAGGGAGATTAAACTACATCGCCCGATTCATTGCTTAACTTACCAACCAATGCGACCCAATTTTTCGGCTTCTTCGAAAATATAACCCGGGAGAATGGAATGAGGAATGCCAGGTGGCCTTTGATAAGATAAAACAATATTTGTCTAATCCTCCAGTACTAGTACCGCCAACTCCGGGAAGACCATTGATATTGTATTTGACTGTGTTTGAAAATTCAATGGGTTGCATACTGGGGCAACACGACGAGTTAGGAAAGAAAGAAAAGGCGATCTACTACCTCAACAAAAAGTTCACTGAATATGAGGCAAAGTATCCGTCCATTGAAAAATACTGTTGCGCTCTAATTTGGGTAGCTCGGAGACTCAGGCAATATATGTTGTATCATACGACATGGCTAATTTCAAAGCTGGACCTAATAAAATACATGATGGAATCACCGGCACTCTCAGGAAGAATGGCACGATGGCAGATTCTCCTATCGGAATATGACATTGCCTATGTAAGTCAGAAGTCGATAAAAGGGAGCGCAATAGCTGATTTCTTAGCGACTCGAACGACTGAGGAATATGAGCCATTGAGATTCGATTTCCCAAATGAAGACTTAATGTGCATCACAGAAAAGGAATCCGAGTCATTAAAAGAGAAGCTATGGAAGATGGGTTTTAATGGTGCGTCGAATGCCTTGGGGCATGGAATTGGAGTAATCCTAGTCTCACCAGACGGGAATCATTATCCGTTCACTGTCAGGCTGAATTTCTTCTATATCAATAACATAGCAGAATATGAGGCCTGTATCATGGGACTTCATGCAACTATTAAACGAAACATCAAAACTTTAGAGGTATATGGAGACTCAGCATTTGTGATTTACCAAATCCGTGGAGATTGGGAAGTGAGGGATCCGAAATTGGTTAAATACAGTGATCTAGTGACAAAGCTGATTAAAGAATTCGAAGAAATAACTTTTATTTACCTCCCACAAGAAGAAAACCAATTGGCTGATGCCCTGGCCACTTTTGCTTCAATGTTCAAAGCAAACAGAGAAACAGAAATACTGCCTCTTCAAATAAGCATATATGAAGTCCCTGCACATTGTTTCAGCATTGAAAAAGAGCCAGATAGACGGCCATGGTTCCATGATATCTTAGAATATGTCAAGAACCAAAAGTATCCTGAACAAGCAAATGAGAATGACAAACGAACAATTAGAAGAATGGCAGCGGGATTTGTTCTTGATGGGAACATCCTATACAAAAGAGGAAAATATCAAGTGCTCTTGAGATGCGTAGATGCTGTTGAAGCCAGAAAAATACTTGAAGATATCCACGAGGGAATTTGTGGGACACATGCCAATGGTTTCACTATGTCCAGGAAGATTATGAGACTCAGTTACTACTGGCTGACGATGGAAAGCGACTGCATTAGTTTTGCAAGAAAATGCCACAAATGTCAAATTTATGGCGATAATATTCATGTAGCCCCTTCGCCCCTTTATGTCATGACTTCTCCGTGGCCCTTTTCTATGTGGGGCATGGATGTTATAGGGCCAATTTCCCCAAAAGCTTCTAATGGACACTAGTTCATTTTTGTGGTTATTGATTACTTCACAAAATGGATAGAAGCTGCTTCGTTTGCCAATGTGACAAAGACTGCAGTTTGCAGATTTTTGAAAAAGGAAATCATTTGTCGATATGGTTTGCCTGAGAGAATCATTTCAGATAACGCCTTGAATCTGAACAACAAAATGATGAAGGAAGTGTGTGAGCAGTTTCAAATAAAGCATCATAACTCGTCACCCTATCGCCTGAAAATGAACGGAGCTGTTGAAGCAGCCAACAAGAATATTAAGAAGATTATTGGGAAAATGACTGAGACATATAAAGATTGGCACGATAAGCTACCATTTGCTTTGTATGCATATCGCACATCTGTATGGACATCTACGGGGGCAACTCCTTTCTCTCTGGTCTATGGAATAGAAGCTGTGCTACCTATCGAAATTGAGATCCCCTCTTTACGAGTCTTAATGGATTCGAAACTAGAGGAGGCAGAATGGGTTCGAGCTCGATATGACCAGTTAAACCTCATCAAAGAAAAACGTTTAAAGGCAATGTGTCACGGACAGATGTACCAGAAGAGAATGATCGCGGCCCATGACAAGAAAATATGGCCAAGAGAATTCCACGAAGGAGAACTCGTGCTGAGAAAGATTCTTCCAATACAGAAGGACTTACGAGGAAAATGGGCACCAAATTGGAAAGGACCATATGTCGTAAAGAAGGCATTCTCGGGTGGAGCTTTGATTCTCACTGAGATGGATGAGAAGGAGTTACCGAATCCAGTGAATTCAGATGCTGTGAAGAAATATTATGCTTAAAAAAGGAAAATCAAGATGAAAACCGGAAAAAGGGTATCTTAAAAAAAAAAGAAAAGAAAAGAAAAAAGAAAAAGAGAGAGGGATCAAGGTGAAAACCCGAAAAGGGCATCTTGATTAACACAAAATATTAGGATGAAAACCCTAAAGGGCATTCTAATGGAGCAAGCACTGGCTTAAAAAGCAAGGCGTTTTGAACGGTGGGTCAAACAGAGAGACTACAGTATTTGAAGCATTTCTAAAAACTCGAAATCTCTTACGCAAGAAAGCCATGCTCGAAAAGATTCTTGATTGAGGAACGTGGAAGAGTTCATGCGTTGAATATCTAGAGCATTTGTATTTGTTGAAATGCGATCCCCTTTCTCTTTATGACACTTTTATTTACTATCATTGATTAACTTTCTTTGTTTGCTACATTTGAAATGAATAAATGTGAGGTATCCTTTTGTCCCTACCTGACCATTTTCATGCATCTCATTATGTGGTTCATTTACATGATAAATAGTGAAATGACATACTCTAAACAAAAGAAGTGCTAAGCATTACCCGGACAAGAATTTGATAAGTACAAGAGCCTCAAAGTAATGACAAAGTTCAACCAGGGGCAAAAGAGCGATATCTGAGAAACGCAGATAGTCGTGAAGCTAGAGGATGGGTACAAGGCCTGAAGAGAAAGTCAAGAGTCAAAGCAATGAATACGATCATCAAAAATCATGACGGAAAGGGACATATGACAAGCAAGCCCAAGGCACATAGCATGATCATGTAGGCATAAAGGCATTTAAGGCAAACATGTGCATTTCATGATAACATCATGCATGACATATACATGTATTTCAGCAGAATAAGAGATTTTGATGATAGCTGTACTGAATCAAAGGAAAGGACACCTGAGTTCCACCAGATGACATCTTTTGGTATTTTGATGTTTTTATTTCTATCTTTCAAAAAAATCAACTCATATTGCGAGAGGTGAGTTGAGCCTCAGGTCACACGCTGAGGTATTTTCAATTTTCGTTTTTTCAATTTATGCTTTTCAAAAATCAACTCATATTGCGAGAGGTGAGCTGAGCCTCGGGGCACGTCGAGGTATTTTTAATTTCTATTTTTCAATTTCTGCTTTTAATTTCTGTTTTTCAAAAATCAACTCATATTGCGAGAGGTGAGTTGAGCCTCACGGCACGCTGAGGTATTTTCAATTTCGCTTTTCAATTTTTGCCTTACAAATTCTGCTTTTCAAATCAACTCATATTGTGAGAGGTGAGTTGAGCCTCAGGACACGCTGAGGTATTTTTAATTTTCGTTTTTTTAATTTATGTTTCTAAAAAAATCAACTCATATTGCGAGAAGTGAGTTGAGCCTCAGGACACGCTGAGGTAATTTCAATTTTTGTTTGTCAAAACTCAACTCATATTGCAAGAGGTGAGTTGAGCCTCAAGACACGTTGAGGTATTTTCAATTTCTATTTTTCAAAAAAATCAACTCATATTGCGATAGGTGAGTTGAGCCTCAGGACACGTTGAGGTAATTTCAATTTTGTTTGTCAAAATCAACTCATATTGCGAGAGGTGAGTTGAGCCTCAAGACACGTTGAGGTATTTTCAATTTCATCTTTAAAAAATCAGCTCATATTGCGAGAGGTGAGTTGAACCTCAAGACACGTTGAGGTATTTTCAATTTCTGTTTTTCAAAAAAATCAACTCATATTGCGATAGGTGAGTTGAACCTCAAGACGCTGAGGTACTTCCAATTTTTGTTTGTCAAAAATCAACTCATATTGCGAGAGGTGAGTTGAGCCTCAAGACACGTTGAGGTATTTTAAATTTCTGTCTTTCAAAAAAAAAATCAGCTCATATTGCGAGAGGTGAGTTGAACCTCAAGACGCTGAAGTGTTTTCCATTTCTGTTCTTCAATTTCTGTGTTTCAAAAAAATCAGCTCATATTGCGAGTGGTGAGTTGAGCCTTGACTCACACGCTGAGGTATTTTCAAATTCTGTTTTTCAAATTTTGTTTTTCCAAAAAATCAACTCATATTGCGAGAGGTGAGTTCAGCCTCAGGACACGCTGAGATATTTTCAATTTCTTTTTTTTTCAATTTATGTTTGTCAAAAAAATTAACTCATATTGTGAGAGGTGAGTTGAGCCTCAGATCACACGCCGAGGTATTTTCAATTGATTTTTATTTTTATTTTTTTTTCAATTTATGCTTTGCAAAAATCAACTCATATTACGAGAGGTGAGTTGAGCCTCGGGTCACATACCGAGGTATTTTCAAAATCTGTTTTACAAATTTTATTTTAAAAATCAACTCATATTGCGAGAAGTGAGTTGAGCCTTGGCTCACGTGCTGAGCTATTTTCAATTTCTGTTTTTAATGTTTAGTTTTAAAGAGTCAATTCATATTGCGAGAAATGAGTTAAGCTCAGGATCACATGTCGAGTAAAGAATAAAGACTGGAATTAATCGAAGACACAAATTTTATATCCCTGAAGTTACAGTGAAGCTAATTGAAATTGCAGTGGAGCTGATCGATGATATCAGATCTTACCTTTCTAAAAGTTGCAGAAGAGAAGACCATAAATTTTATCTAACTAAAGCGATGGAAGAGCAGATTGAAGCTATAGATCTTATCTTTTTGAAGTCACCTTGGAGTAAATCGAAGCTACAAGGCATATATCAGAAGATGCAGTGGATTTGATCAAAACAACAAGATACAGTGGTTTGGAAAGAGACTACCTGGATGAGAAGAACACCAAAGAAGTCCATACTTAGTAAGACCGGGAAAAATTGGCCTTTCTTTGTGTCTTTGCTTTATTCTCGTTACACGATAATAAGCAAAGAGGGGCAGCTGTTGTAGGCCAATTTTAACCCATTTACATCAAAACCCAATTTAACCTTACCTAACCCACCAAAATTAAACCCAAAACCCAAAATCTTAACTACCCAAAGCCCAATTTACATCAAAACCCCAATGGCCCAAACCCTAAGCCCAAATCAAAAGAAAAAAACCCTAGCCCACAACCTAAACTTTTCTCAACTAAATCCTAGCCTTTGCCACCACCAACTCTACTAGCCACACTTGCTCCACCACCAACTCCACTAGCCACACTTGCTCCACCACCTACTCCATTAGCCACACTTGCTCCACCACCACTTGTACTTACAAATGAAGACATAAACAATAAAAAATATTTGGTAAATGGCTATATAAGCCTTCTCATATTTTGTATTTAAGAGAGGAAGAAGTTTTGGGGGAGAAAGTTATTGTAAAGGATTTTTGAGAGGTTTTTTTAGAGTAATCAAGGAGAAGAGTTATTGTAAAGGCTAGTTTTTGGAGAGGCTAGTTTTTTTTTGGAGATTAATCAAATATCAAAGCAAAAGAGGTTTCTTGGTCTATTCTCGTTTTAAGTTCTTTGCTTGCTTATTGTTTTCCTTTTAGTTTTATTTTGTTTCTTTTATACGAAAGTAAAAATAAAAGGAGGAAGCTTTCCCATTTTTACCGAAAAAGTTTTTTTTTAAGGTCCGGTTGCATTGTACGGTGGCACTGACGATGGCCGGCGGCGGTCCAGTGACCGGACGGTGGCCGGTCTTGTGGCCGGAAATCACCCACTCTCTCCCTCTCTTTTTATTATTATTATTATATTTTTTAATATTATATTATATATATATTCTTTTAATATATTAGGTATATTCTAAATCCTATATTACGTATATATATTATACTATTTTATGTATATATCTTTAATACTATATTATTTGTATATTTTTTTTTCTACATGTTATCTTATGTATATATTTTAATTATATTATGTATGTATTTTTACACTATATTATGTACATATTTTTTTATATCTATTTCATACATATGTATATATTATATATATCTTAACATTACTAGTTATATTTTCACTATTTTATGTATATACTTCAAACACTATATATAGTATATTTCTAACACTATTACTATTTATAAATATATATATATTTTACGTACATACTCTTAATATCTTTATTATGTATATATTCGTTGTTTTTATTTCACATTGGATACTATTATTACGTTTAATATATCGCATGCATTGTTATTGTTTTAATATTGTTGTCATATTTATTATTTGTTTCAATGTATTTCCAACTCGTTTATTTTTGTCTCCCGCCTTATTTTATATCATTCTGTTGTTCATTACTTTAAAGATTTTTATTCATGTTTTTACTAATTTCAATAAATAAGGCAATGTTTCACATTTTGGAACATCGAAGAATTGTGCCCTAACTTACGGGGTTTCGGTTCTCTTGTTGGTTCTAAATAGCTAAATATCCTTTTGAGTTTTGAAATGCACGAATTTCCAATTTAAATTAAAAGACGACCTTATGCTCGGGAATTCATGGCATTGTGTCCTAACTTACGGGATGTGATACTCCGATATCTCGAGATAAGGAAATCTTTAAACAAATCGATTTAAGCTAATTCAAGAATTTTAAAATCAGTATTAATAGAAAAGATCGTATTTCAAGTCCCTTCCTGATTTTTAATTTTCGACATTAAGACACTAACTAATCAATTCGGTACTAATTTTTTGGGCGTGTCGAGGGTGCTAATCCTTCCTCGCACGTAACCGACTCCCGAACTCATTCTCTCAAGTTTCGTAGACCAAAGGCCCTGTTTTAGTAAACTAAAATTGATTTATTAAAACAAATGTGATCCGATCACACCTAATAAAAGATTGGTGGCGACTCCCGTTTTAATTTTCACTTTCAAACAAAGTCGATCCCCGTTTTCAAAAGAATGGTTTCGACAAAACCCTCGGGATGTCTATCAATTTTTGTGACACATTTTCGTTGGACAGAGATAAACTAAGTTGTTTGGATCACTTTTTTCACCCTTTATGGTAGGTCGCTTCTTAGGAGGGATTGGTGTTGAATGGCGGCATTATGTCTCTCCTATAATAGATGAATTTTCCACAATGGTCTAGATTGGTGCAATGTGGCGACTTTATTCTGACAACTGTTATTTTCTTTTCTATTTTTATTTTTCTTGTTTCTTTTCCTCTTTTTTTTTTGTTTTTTTCTAGGTTGATGTCTTCACTTCGAAGCTCTTCTTTCCATCCCTTGATCCATCAATTGGGTTTTTCAAATTAGATCTAAACACTATTTGAAGTGGGTTCAACACCTTTTTAAGGACATTGAAGATAACAAAGTGTTATACTGGGTGGGGGAAAAGTTTCTTGTTCTCATTTGATTGTAAGACCTTAGCCTTGTTCAAGGCATTTGGCTTCTCAATGAGTTGTTCATGCTCATCCTCTTTCTCCTAAGTTGGCTCCTTTGACAAGTGAATATACTTAATGAATACTCTATGTATGCCTCACTTCATGAAATTATGATTGACTTCTTTTCAAAGAAAAATATACAAATTGAAGAATTTTGAAAGTAATTGAAATGGGTATAGGGTGTTTAGAGATGTAAAAATTTTGAGAATCTTAAAAACACTAATAACATAACAATGAAAAAACAATAATTACATGCTAACATGACTGGTAAAAAATGTAACACCCCAAACCTGGCCTAGACATTATGGTCGAATCTGGCGATGTCACATGGAATGGGATTTAAAATTGAATTTATCAAGTTAATAATGTTTCCATTTATTAACTTCTATTTATCTCTTGTCAATTTCAAAATTAATTTCCCGTTAATTTGATTCGTTTAAAAAAACATATTTTGTAGCAAAAGCTTTTAAAAACCTGATATTTAAATAAAACCGTTCGCATTTAGGAAAAATGTTGTTTTTAATTAAGCCGAGTATTCATTGAGTTTTGCAATTTAAAAGTCCATGAAAATAGTTATGTAATGCCCCTTACCCGTATTCAATGCCGAAATAGAGTACGGGGCATTACTGGACTTATACACAAGCAAACATTCAAAATCGAGACAATAATTTCCACACAAATTTAAAACTTTTCAAAACATACATATTGTCCCTATTACGAGTCTTCGAGGCTCAAAACATGCATTGTAAATGGTTCGAGACTAAACCGAAAACTTCGAAAGCTTTTTAAAAAACTTAGAAAAATTTTCATGTAAAAGGTGTCACACGCCCGTATGATAGGGGACACACCTGTATAGTGTAGCCGTGTAGCCCACATGGCCATGTCTCTAGGGCATGTACCTCTCTGACTTGCATTCATAAAGAAACTTGAGTCACACAGTGTAACGCCCCTAACCCGAATCCGTCACCGGAATAGAGTTACAGAGCATTGCCGGAGTTATCGATTTATTTATCAAATATTTCATTTCATTTAACGTTCATATTTGGAACCAATTAAAATCAAACATATTGTCCCTTAACGCACTTATTTTTCTCGATATGTTGTACTTGAATTTATTACTCGTCTCAATTTAATTAATTTCTTTGTATCAACGTATCAAAGATAATCGCCTATTTACATGTCATGATAAATATTATTCTTTTGCCATTTCTTCATAAACATAAATCAGGTAATTCATTATATCGATATTTCATGCATTTAAAAATACAATTCAAGTTACACTAACTTACCCCGTTACTTGTTCATGTTTATAATTTCATTTATCCGATATCTTTTCTTTTCCACGTTTAAGTCTCATATTCGAGTCATTCGGATCTTTACAAAGAAATTTTATCGTCGTTTCTATTTATTTCATGTTCTAATACATTCAATTGATGCTCCAAACAAAATTACCATTTTACCCCTAAATTTTTTAATTAATAACGATTTCATCCTTAGGCTAAAAAAAATAAAATTCTTACAATTTAATCCTTATTTCCAGCTGTTATTCTCAAACAAATTGATAACAACCCATGAATTCTATAAAATATCATAATTTTCCATAATTTCAACAATTTTCAATTTAATCCTTAAAACATGTTTTTCCCCGATCTTGAGCTAAATTAATAATTTCATTCAATTTTGTAAAATAATAAAATAATCCATTTCATGCAAATTGGTCATTTCTAACATTTTTACAAAATTACCCATAAAGTTTTACTTTTATTCAATTTACTCCCTGAGCCTAAAACATGCAAATTAGCCATGCTAGATGAGTATCCATACATATTTTCCTCCTCCTCCTCTCCATTCCACATCCTTAATTTATATAACATGCTACAAATAACAATATCAATAATTTCACTATTTACTTATATGTATATTCAAAACTGTCCATTTGCATCATAGTCACTAAATTATTTATATATTAAGCTACAGAACTCGAAATTAAGATCTGATAATTTTTCATGAAACTAGACTTATTTATCTTCTTACCATAAAATTTTCAAAATTTTTGGTGTAGCCAATAAGTACAGTTTATTCTTTAAAGTCACCCTTATTCTGCTGTTTGACAATTCCGACCCTTTTTAACTAAAAATTAATTATCTCATTGTACAGAATTCAAATGATGTTCCCATTTATTTATCTTGAAAATAGAATCATTCATAATTCTAATCATATAAATTTAAGCCCATAATTATTTTTCTCCAATTTTTGATGATTTTCCAAAGTCAAAACAGAGGAACCCAAAATCATTCTGACCTTATCTCACAAAATTTACTATATCTCACAATTTACAATTTCATTTCTTACACCGTTTCTTTTATAAGAAACTAGACTCAATAAGATTTAATTTCATTTTTTATTTAACCTCTAATTCGATTCCCACAATTTTTGGTGATTTTTCAAATTTAGACTATTGCTGCTGTCTAAAACTGTTTTAGTGCAAGGTATTATTTACCATGTTTATAACACCTTTATTTTCTTTCTCTACACTATTTTTCATTACTTTCTCTTATTTTCTCTTCACTAACATGACAAGAACATATGACCATATATAAGAAAACTCTAAATCAACATCAATTCCATGCTTTTTCAACAATATTAAACTTAAAAATATATTGAAATCTTGATGTTCTTACCTTTTCTTATTGACTTCAATCTTTAACTTGATTTTTCTCTCTCCTCCAGCTTCTATTTCTTGAATCCAACTTGATATTCTTGCTCCCCATCATCTCCTTGCTATCTTTCTCTCTTGATGGCTATGGAAATTCTTTCAATTTTTAGGTGAAAATAATGAATTTTTGGTGGAAGGACTAAATTGTAAAGAAAGAAAACTTATTTTCTTCTTCCTCTCTCACGTTGGTTTGCATGTGAAAGAAAAGATGATGATTCTTCATCTTTCTTTCCTTATATATACTAAATAAAATAATAATAAAATAATAAAATATTATTTAAAAGTCAGTTTAAAGTATTAATAAACTAATATTTATTTATTTAATTTATCTAAAATATCTCCAACATCATCATTGTCTCTAGATTTCTCTCTCTTCCAATTGACCATTTTGCCCTTAGTGATCTTTTAAAATTCCATTCTTGAGTCATCACTTAATTTGGTAAAATTACAATTTAGTCCCTCATAATTCTTCACCTATTCAATTTGGTCCTAATTCATCAATTTCCTTGGTTTCTAGATCATTCCCCCTTAAAATATTTTCACTATTAGTCCTTCAACTTTTCATATTTACACTTTAATACCTCAAATTTTGAGTATTTACTCTTGGGCCACAAAACTTTTCTCACTTTACAATTTAGTCCTTTCTTGAATCAATATGTCATAATATACTTCCCAATGACATAACTCAATTTTTCCTCTTCTTGTCACTTTATTTCCTTATTTTACTATATTAAGGATAATATCTTATTGTAGAAATTTTCAGGGTGTTACACACAGCCTGAGTACACGTCCGTGTTGTTAAGCCGTGTGGTAAATAAAATTTCTCCTTTTAGGTGCAGACTTCACACGGCCGTATCACATGGTCATGTTAGAACCCATGTGTGTCACATAGCCAAGCCATACGTCCATGTGCTTGGCCGTGTGTCAAATCCTGGACATTCTGTTTCTCATTTTTAAGATGCAAGGGACACACGGCCTTAATACACGCCCATATGGCAGGCCGTTTGTAGACACACACTCGTGTGGATGAAAATAGGTCATTTAAGGCCACTTTTCTCACCCTCATACTATCCTCCTACACAAAAACACATTTATATACAAATCAAGTCTAACCAATCAACCATTTCAAGCCAAAACATGTATATTTCATTATCTAACACAACCATTACATTCAAATTACTTTGCATACTTAATCATTTATAATATTTCATTATCATTTCAACCCCTATACATGCCATATAAATCAAAAAGTTGTTTAACAAAATCTACCGGCGTAAATCTGGATAGTGTGATCCTCGATGTAGATCTAATCCTCCGAATGTATATACGTTAATCTACAAGAAACAATATACATACACAAGTAAGCTTATAGAAGTTTAGTAAGCTCATAGGCATAGAAAATAAATCTTACCGAACATTTTATAAAATCATATAATATACAATTTCACTAATTCCTTCTTTCAATCACAAAATTAGTGATAAGTTCACTTGATTGAATTAAATGTCACTTATTAACCAATTTTAATCTCTTGGGCCCATTTATCATTTACCGTTCTTAATCAAATTAAGGAACAATTACGGAATTGAATACTTTGTTTTCACAATACCATAGTAAAACTATGGTCTTGCACATAGTCACATGTCACACACCGAAGCCATAGCCCAGCCATGGTCTTATACGGATCACATATCACACTGATGCCATATCCAAGATATGGTCTTACACAGAAGCATATATCACATCGATGCCATATCCCATATATGGTCTTATACGGAAATCACATATCACATGTTGCCATGGTCCACCCATGGTCTTTTCCGTCAATTCATCTTAACCACTGAACGAAAGTACTCAATCCAATGTTCCATTAAATTAGAACTTTTTTTCAAATATTCATACTTTCACAATAATCTAGTTTAATGACATTTTTATACCATAACATACCATATCATTCATGAAACTGTTATAACAATTCATTAAATTTAGCCATATGAACTTACCTGGGCCAATTCGCAAAAGTCATGTAAGTTCAGGGACTAATCGCTATTTTCTCTTTTCCACGATTCACTTCGGGTTCTTGATCTATAATTATAAAATCATGTATTCATTAGAATTTATCACAAGTTTACTCTATTTCATAATTTATGCCCTTTAATTTTTAGAATTACACTTCTATCCCAAATTTTGTAGTTTTTACAATTTAGTCTCTACTCTATTAATCCATCAATTGAGCTAATTTTTCTTAATGAACACTTTATCTAAACATTATGAACTATTTCACAGCCTTTGACATTCAAAATTTTAACACAAAACTCTAATTCTAAATTCTTCTACAATTTAGTCCTAAATATCAATTTCTATTTAATAATCTCCATAAAATCATCACATAGTGAAATTAAAGCTTAAATTCCATGCTAAATCATCATAAACTTCCAGCACTTATTCATGGTAATTTCCTAAACCATTCATAAAATCAAAAACTAATGAATTAGATAATAGGACCTAGTTGTAAAAGCCTTAAAATCATAAAATTTACAAGAAATAAAAAAAAAATTAAGCTTACATGTAGTAAAATATGAGAAACCAACTTAATAAAACCCTTCGATGGTGTTTTTGGCTGAAGAGGATGAAGAAAATTAAAGAAAACTCTAGATATTCTAATTTAATCCAATTTTTAACTATTCAATTTCAACTAAATTACCATGTTGCCATTAGTTCACACTATTTCTCAGCCATTTACTTACCTAACCATCCAGCCCATTTTATTTTGGGTCAAATTGCTCTTTAAGTCCCTCTTATTTATTATTTAAGCCATTCAATCACTTCTCACAGTTTTACATCTTATTCAATTTAGTCATTTTTATTCAATTAACTACTGAAATGTTAAAATTTCCTAACAGAATTTTAATACTATCTTATTAACACTCCATAAATATTTATAAAAATATTTATGGCTTGGCTTATGAATTCGAGGTCTCGATACCTCGTTCTTGACTCATTTGACCTAATAATTTCTTTTAATTCACAAAAAAATTCACTAATTAAAAAATATTTCTAAAATCACACCTAACTTTTACTTATTAATTTCTAAATTACTAAACTCACATGTTAGATTTAGTGATTTTGAATTACTGTTCCGACACAACTGAAATTTGGGCCATTACAAGTTAAATCCAAAATAATGGCAAACAGTCCAAAAGTCTCAAATTACATCAAAAAAATAGGAAATTGAAACCATAAATAAAATTAAAGCAGCTCAATAGACATGTGATCACCGTTGAGTCCTCCACTGCACCGATCCACCTAAGTCTGGGGATTACCTATACAGATAAAACAGAAAAGGGGTGAGTTTACGTAAACTCAGTGTGTAATCCCAACAGAAGTCATGCATACAGTCAAACAACAGTTATCAGTCAAATGCAGTCTAGGGCCTAAGCCCAATACAGATTCAGATACAGTTTAGGCCTTAGCTCATCTCAAATACAGTATGCATACAGTAACAGAAATCAGTATCCTACCTACCAACCTCTACACATCATCTCCGACCATCCCCACACACCATGTGAGGTTTAAAACACCCACCTAGCCCTACACACCAAGTCGTACCAAATGCGGCACATAGCAGTAATATTACAGCTGAGCTGCAGATAATAGGCATAAAAGCCTTTCAGTACACTTCCTCCAATCAATCATCCCACCCCAATGCAGATGCAACTAAACATGCTCAATGCAGTTATACGTAAATACATGCTTACATGCTAGAATTAAGTTATCAGTCATACATACGGATCTGTAAACATGCATAAATTTTAACATGCTCAGTACATACATTATATATTCGGTCACATTATTTAGGGTCTAAGTAACGCTTACTAACCCTACAGTAGGTTCACAGTTGACTTGGGCGGCCCGTGCAACCCTAAGAAACATTTTAGCTAAATGGGCCCATACGCCCATGTGGCTTGCCTGTGTGGGCCCACATGCCCAGATTGGCCTTAGCCCGTGTGGATCACACTGCCTGGCCCAAATTCCTACCCACACGACCCAATTCGGTCAAGCCCTTGTGTCGCACATGGCCTACCTGGTCATTAAACGGCTGTGTCATTCACACACGACCTACCACATAGGCAACTTTTTTGCTGCAATTTCAGTTTTTGCCGAATCTCGTTTTCTGCATTTTCAAGTACACACCTGGTATCAGTTTCGTAGCAATCGCAATCCCGAGCACTCCAGAACCTAATAACTGATAATCCAAAGCCCAAATTCTATTTTAACAGGCAACTAAAATGTAACTACGAAACCAAACAAGATATATCGACTACTCATCACTTACCTCCAAATACCGACAATCTCTAACTACGAATCTGTAAGAGGAGGGTCACGACTTCCACAATTCGCTACTGCCAAATTAGAAATTCGCCATTAACGGAGAGCTAAAAACTTCTCAAACGAACAAAAGAAAAACTTTCCCCATTCAAATGAGGCATAACCCTCTTACCAACCGAATGCAGCTAACGTTGGACCGAAAAAAGACGAATTAGAGGAAGAAATCGAAAGAAATGATACATCACTACGCAAAAATAACACCTATGCTCAAGCAAGGATTCAAACTCCAAACCTCCAACACACCAACACACCAACACAAGTCTTAACCACCAAACTAGCAAGCCCATTTTATTATATATCTACAAACAATTAAACTTAAACCTTTGAGCAAGGTTAAGGCTTTATTCAGAAAAAGAAATAAATTCACCCAAGATAAGGCTTAAACTTGGGACTTCCCACACACACCTAAAACACTTAACCACTGAACTAGATACAAACTTGTATCACATTCTAACAGAAACAAAAATAAGAATTTTAGGAGGTTACAAAAAATTTAAAAAGTAATTGAAATGGGTATAGGGTGTTTAGAGATGTAAAAACTTGTAGTAAAATTAACAAAAAAATTTTAGAGTGCATATAAAAAGTTAGGGGAAGGAGTACAGGCAAACCGAGGTTAAACTCTCTAAGTTAAATTTTGTTTCAAAACAATGTAAAAATTAATTTAACCTCAGGACACATAAATGAAAAATCAAGCTATCTCAAGTCAACATCAAGATTCTTAAAGAAATCTTGACACTAATAATTGTGGAAGTCATTGGAATATGATGTCATCATAACCAAATGACCAGACTTAAGACTTTCTAGGGTTTTTACTAAGAAAAAAGGACCTCCATTTATAAGTGTTATGTAGGAAAAAAAAAAGCATGATGAAAAACAATCACATAAACAACTTAATTTGAGAAATAATTAAAATTAAAAATCCCCTTAAAAAAATATTTTCTTTTCTTCACTTTAAGCAAAAGTTATTTTGGAGATAATGAGTTTGAAAGATGTTTAATTTTAGACGCACTTTCTTTTTCATTCCTTACCATAAGTGGGATAGGAAAAAGAAAGGAAGACGGAGGTTAATATAGATATACTTTTTCTGTTTAATTTTGACTATTCAAGTTATAAACATGCAATACAGGGAAGAAGATGTAAAAGGTTATCTATGTTTAATTTTCATTTATTTTAAATTATAAAATGAAATGAAATGGTTGATTAGTGTTATAAGCAAAATTTAAAACTTTTCAATTGAATGGTTTTATTCAAATTTTAAAAATTTTAATAAAAGCATTATGAAAGTTCTTGTAGTAGGATTTATATTGTATTTTGTCTCTTCAACTTAAAAATAGATAAATTAGTCTCAGTATATTATTAAAGAGCAAACTGATCTTTTATTAAAAAATACATCTATTTTACTATTAACAATTGGTTATTGTGTGTTAGTATACGGTACACGTGACATGCTACGTGTCATAACGAATGAAATTTTTAATTAAAATAACCAATTTATTATTTCATCAATTAAATGGACATTAACTTTATTATAACAACTTTGATGCCATTTTTACCAAAAAAAAATAATAATAATAATAATAAAGTCAATGAAATAAATATAAAGATGATGGATAGGGACATCATAACCTATAAATAAAATAGTGGATTTGGTTATTCCTCTTAATCAATCCACCCTGACATTGACATATATACATAATAAATGGGTGTTGCCTCATTAATCTTCACTTGCAAGTTGTTGGAGGCAAGTGTAAGGTCCGGAGCCGGAAGCTTCATTATTCTCCATTGGATTGAAGTTGAGGTTTTGGAGGTCCCTAAAATCTTCATGCCAAAGCTTTCGTGTTCGTGTGGTGTAGTGTGATGTCTCCTGTTAGGCTTCATAATTGAAAACATGTTTGGGTTATTATATCACCATCAACTAGTTTAAATATATTATGTTTATTAAAAATTGGGTATAAAATGAAATAGTTTGAGTTTGAAATTTCAGTTGATACAAAATTTAAATATTTAAATATAACTCTATGTTTTTTTGATAAAATATTGAAATATATATAATTAAAATCACAACAATGTTTAAAATTAAAATGGAAAATTTCTTAAAAATTTAAAAATTGTAAATTTTGAAGAAAATACATCCCAATTAATTAATTTTATATAATTTATTGGTTTACTAATATTAAATAATTATTGCATAAGATGAAAATTGTAGAATTATATTTTTAAACAGTGATATTTTAGTTTGGGTTGTGATATTAACATTTTTAAATAAATATTCATAACAGAAATTAATTTCAAAACATATAAATAGAGGAATGTTCAAATGTAAAACAATTAAATAAGTTTAATATATTTTAGAGTTAAATTGTGTAAAACAAAGTGGTTAGTTAAGTAAATCAAATATGTTATTTTAGAATTACTCAATAAAATACTAGAAATCCTCTCACATATGTAAGCCGTGTGAAAATTAAAGATTTAAGATAAAGATATGTGTTTAAAAATAACATACAATAAACAATGAAACGAATCATTTAAAATTAATTAATTATAGTAATAACATAAATACATCAAATTAACAATACTAAATACACTGCAATTATTTATCATGATGTTGTGACACCAACTCAATTAGCAACACTATTAATAAGAATTCCTATCACACGCAGATGCATGTGGAAACCACAAATTTAGAACATAAATGTGTGTTTAAAAATAATATACAATAAATAATGAAAGGTGAAAATTATGTATTTAGAACATAGATGTGTGCATAATTAAATTGATGGGTGTAATAAAATGTATATAATAAAATCAAAATTAAGCTTTGATTGAATGGTAAATTTAAACTTTCACTAATCTAATTTATGTGGGTTCAAATTCCATCATATACATATTTTTATTGGTTTTGTTAAAATAAAAGACTAAAATACCCTAAAAAATATAACTTATTTTAATTATAGAAGGGTATTTCTATATTTTTCTAACCGAGTTGGTGACCGGTTGAGAATGACACCAACTTAATAAATAGTAAGTATAGATATACAACTAATGGAGATAATAAATTATGTATATTAAAGTAAAAATGCATAAAATATATTAAAATAAAACTTTGGTTGAGTAATAAATTTAAGGGTTTATTAAACTAATTGGTGCAGTTCAAATCCCATCATATATATATATATATTGATTTTGTTAAATTAAAACTAAAATACCCTTAAGTAATATAACTTATTTTAATTAAAAAAGACATTTCCGTAATTTTCCTAATCAGTTGGTGACCTACTTGAGGGTGACGCTAACTCAATAAAACACTTAATAAATAATATAGATTATAAATTTCTAATAATTTTAATTTTAATTTGAAATTTTAAAAACCTATAATATTATTTAAATTCTAAAGTTTTTATTTCATTTAAAAATATAATTAATTTGGCCTTAATTAAAAAAGAAGGATAAATATCAAAACTATATATAAATTTTGGTTTAAGGCAATTTGATATATAAACTTTGATTTGATGCAATTATACATATGAACCTTTGATTATAATTCAAATATATACATGAAACTCTTATTTTGATTCAGTTATATATATTAAAAGAAATAAATACATCAATTTATTTTTATATTAAAAAATATAATTATCTGTATATGCAACATGTTAATGTAAAATAATGTCATATTGATAATTGTGTTAATAATTTATGAAAAATGAATCAAAATAACATTTAATATACAAAATTGCACAAAATTAAAGTTTATGTATAGTTGCCAACAAACTCTTAGCTAGTGGCAGCAGCATTATGTTGTAGGCATTAGAGCTTCAGATCGATCCTAAGAAACCCCAACCTCTTTCCTTAATTATAAAAAGAAAAAATAATTCATCCATAGTTTTCACCTTTAATCCAAAAAAGAATATTAACTTTTCACCGTTAAAATTAATGACTATACTAAATTTAATTAATGCTTTGAATAAATTCATAAATTAAATAATATAATATAAAATTTTAATGGACTAATTTTGTAAATAATTAAAAATAGTAGGAGACATTAGAATTAAAAAAATCCTATTCTTAAAAAAAAAAAAGTGTAACAAAATCTTATAAAGTAGCATTTATAGTTTAATAACATATAACTTAACAAATATAATTATGCCCTCACTTAAAATCAGGTTTTGATCCTTGTTAGACAACAAAATACCCATCATAACTTTTTTCTTGTCGGGATTGGGATACCTACATACTGGTGTTGCGACATCCTCGACAGTCTACTCAATTGGCTTATTGGGTCCTTCACGACATTAGCTTTTAGTGTCATGACATTGTCCTTAGGTGGCTTGACTACTTCATTTTCTAGTGTTGTGGTTGATGCTGCGACATCATTAACCCAATGTGACGACCACGAGTGCTGGTGTCGCGACCTTGGAGGTAACCACCTCGAATGTGCAATTTCTTGAAGTCCTACATTTTAGTCGATGGCAAAGGTATTGATGTTACAACATTGGCTCCTCAATGTCATGATTTTGACTCCAGTTGAAGCTCAATTTTTATTTTTACATAAACTAAGTACATAAAAATTAAATCTTTAATGGCATAAATTTACCATTTTATTAAAGCATAAAACATGATAAAAACTATAATTAAAAATAAAATCTATTAACTATAAAAATGTAATAAAAGACACAATAAAGTAATTGAAAATAAATAGTATGTAAATGCCACAAATGATCAGCATCGTTATTATAAAGCAAAATATATTATATATGAGTGAATCTAGATTTTTTTCCTCTGGATTTGAAAAAAAATGTAGAAAGTAGAAATATGCAATTAAAAACTAACTTTGATTTTCATTTGTTGATTGATGTGAATTTTTTTTTTGACTTTGATCCTAATGAAATGGACTCTTTTCTGATATCATCAAAATTTTAAAATATTCGATTAATAAATAGTCATAGATAAAATTTATAATATATAATTATTAAATTAAATTAATTTGATAAATTAACTTTTTAAATTTTTATTTATTCAGTTAACTATTTATTTTAAATATAAAATTTTAAAAATATCAACTTAATTAATTGTTATAGATAATAAGGATAATATATAATTGAAATATTAAAAATTTATTTAATTAACTATTTGGTTATACATAAAATTTTTAAAATACTAACTTAACAAATAGTTAAGTTAAACAGATATATACACTTCTTTCACATTAAAAATATTAGTATATGCCCTTGAGTTTTAGCTCGATTGGTATAAGCATTGTTGCTAATATAGGATAACGTGGGTTTGAGTGCATTAAAGCGTACTATCCATTCTATTTATGGGCTGCGGAGAGGCTATGAATAGTTCTAGGCATTGTGTTAAAAAGAATGAGATATGATCGTAACCTCTAATAAAATTATTCCAAAAAAAATTAGTATATACTAATAATTAAATCAAAGAATATATAAATTAAATTATACAGATAAATTAAATTTATAAAAATAATATTTATCTAATTAAACATTTATCTAATTTTTAAAATTTATGTTAACTAATTAAATATGTATTTTAAACATTAAATTAACTTAAAATTTAATTATAGATAATATATAAAATATTAAAATAAACACTAATCTAGATATCATAAATCATTATTTTAAATAAATAAAATTTATTTATTTAAGTTAAATTAATGGATTAATTAACTATAATAAATTTAATTTAACTTAAATAATGGCTTTAAAAACTATAGAAATTATATTTGTAAAAATATAGAAATTAAATAAAAAATAGAAACACACCACTTGTCATCATTATATACTTGTGTACCTTATTTTATATATATATATATATATATATATATATTATTATTAGATATAGTTGTTTAAGTTTAATTTAGTTCCAAATATAAATTTAAAATTATCTATATTTATAAATTGACTAATTAAACTTATTTAGACCCAATCATATATATATATATATTATTCTTAAGAGTATATATTTGTATTTTTATGTGATATTTAGTAATTATATATGTATGTTTTTTTACTATTTATATGTTTTAATTAAAATTTTAAATATAAATAATTTAATATATTTTAATATTTACATTATAATAAAATATTTAATTTCATATGATATAAATTACATTAAAAAGAAAAATAAATATTTTATAAACTTAAAAATGAGTCGAGTTAAATCAAAATTTTTATTCACATGATATTTTAAATTTAATATATTTTGTTCAAATAGCCCCAATTATTGAGTCGGCCTAGGAAATAGGTCAATTTATAACCCATCCCATTGGACACTCTCAAAGTCCTTGCTCCGAATTCATTTGGGTTTGTAGCTCTAGATGGACTACTTAGCCCATTACCACTTCAATAATCCTTTATATTTAATAGAAAAGAGTTAGGAAATCTATGATTCAAATTTACATTGTTTACCAATGTAAGGTAAATTTGTTGGTTTTAAAATACTTAAATATTGTGACAAGGTAAGGTAAATTTGTTCCACCCATTTTATCTAAACAAGGATTTAAAGAGACGAATAGCATCTTGATCAATGAAGACAAAAGGCGGTTTCCATACACAAATTTAGACGCGTTTTCTCAGGGAAGAACTTCTGATCTTGATTTCCCTTTCAGATTGATCCAGAGGCAAGAGGTATGCTACTAATTGCTGGGTTGGGATCAGTTTTGGGATTGGGAGAGAAGGAACCCTTTTGAAGCCTTTTACTTTAATTTATTGGTTCATAACCCTACCATTATTACTTGAGAAAATTATCGATATGTTGATTTTTTTTAAAAAGAAAAAAAAATGGGATGTAGACTACTTTTTTAGTATGTAGGGAAATATGTCATTTTTCCTAGTGTGTCATGAAAGTGTGCTATGGGGTACACGCTTTTGCAAAATGCTTCATACAATATGCATTTTTCATCATATGATTAAATATTGGTGCTTTCATATTTGTTCGATTCCCTTTTTAATATTTTGTGTTTTTTTTATTCATGTTGTTTCGATTTTTTATTTTAATTTTGTTTCAAGCTTTTTTATTTTAACTTCAAATTTTTTTGGGGTTTTGTTAATTTTAATTTTGTTTCAAGCTTTTTATTTTATTTTCTAATTTTTAATTAACATTTTTAATTAAAAACATGTGTTTTTTTCAATATTTTAATTTTAATTTTAATTAATAATTCCTTTATTTATATAATAAAACAATAAATATGTATTATATAATAAAATATATATTTTTGATATATATTATTATGTTAAATTTAATTTAATTTTAAGAATATCAACTACTTTTTAAATATATATATTTTTATTTATACTTTTAAATGTCAAATATTTATTTTTCCAACTACGTTGTGGGTATGGTAAATTCTAATATTATAAAATCAAACAATGATGTTTTTAATTTATTTTACACATAAAAAAATGTATTTACTAAAAATAATGATATTTGAAATAATTAATTAATTTTATAATTTTATAATTTTCCATACCCATAATGTAGGTGAAAAACAATGATATTTGAAATAATGGTTTTATTTTATAATATTAGAATTTACAATATCCACGATATAGGTAAAAAATAAAAATTTAAAATAAAAATATAAATCAAGAAAAATATATTAAAAATTAATTGATGTTTTTAAAATATAAAATATATTTAACATAATGATATATAAAATATTTTTAATTATATAATTACATGTTTATTATTTTATTTTATAAATAAAAGAGTTATTAATTAAAAATATGAATTAAAAATAAAATTTTAAAAACTTGAAGACAACCTATTTATTAACTAAAACATTAATTAAAAATTAAAATAAAAAATTTTAAACAACATGAATTAATTTAATTAAAAGTATTAATTAAAAAGTAAAAATTAGAAATTTCCAACAATCTCTTAGCCTAATGGTAAGAATATTTAGTTATAGGTATGAAACTTGGATTCGATTTCAACCAACCCCATTCTTCTCCCCAATTATCAAAAAAGAAAAGTAAAATTTAAAAATTAAAATAAAAAAAAAAGCTTGAACCATAATTAAAAAAAATCCAAACAACATGAATAAAAAAAAAAAACCCAAAATGCTGAAAGGAGAAGTCGAACTTGGGCCACATGCATGAAAGCACCAACATTTAACCAATGAAAAGGACTTCTTGTATAAAGTATATTACAAAAGCACAACCCGATGGCGTCTAGAGGTGTCCATGGGTCGGGTCGAACCTAAGCATTATATTAATATACTTTATGCTTGTCCTAGCTCAACCCGACTTGAAATGTAGATCTAAAATTTTGTCAAAGCTAGTTCATATTTGCAAAAGACTAACTGAATCCCATTTTAGGTTTGCTCATACTATTTTTTAAAAAATTTTAAAAATATTTATATTATTTTAATTTAATATTTAATAATGTTATACAATTTTATATTTATTAAAATTTTTATATAATTATCTTAACATTATTTTAATGTTTACATTATAGTAGTATTATATATTTAGTATAGGTTTTATTTTTTCTAATGTATTATAAATGAGATAATATATAAAAATAACATAATATAAAGTATTATAAACTTAAAATGGGTTTGGTCGGGCTGGCAGCCAAGCTCAGCCTTAAATGTTCAAACCCGAGCTCAACTCATATTTTAAATAGGCCTAATTTGTTTTTTTACCTAAGCCCATTTTTCAGGCCTAATATTTTTCCAAAACCCTCCCAAATTTCAGACAGACCTTTGGACCTAGACAAGTAGCGTGACCTATGAACAAGTCTAATGGCGTCCTTTCTTGCCATGTCAACAAAAATAACCTATTTTCCTAAATACTAAAAAAGTAACCTATATCCCTAATTTGTTTTTCTACAATCAACACATACCGATAAGTTTTCCATTATTACTTGGTTGTATCTGTTACTCTTGTTTTCGTTAAATGGATCACAACGGGCTTCAATAAAAAAAAAATTGTATGCAGCTTCACTTAAGTTTTATTATTTTGTATTTATAAGTCAAATTTTCAAAACTAAACCGATGATCAACTAGGTCAAATCATCGATTCCTTGTCTGATTGGTTTGTTTACTTTGATTAAATAAATAATTAAAAACTCATAAAAATATTTAAAAAAATAGAGAAAACCAATTCAACTGGTTCAACTATTTTTAGCATAGTTCAATCGCTCAATATTGATTCCCAAGTAAACTGATCTAACACCTATAATCGAACAGGTACACTAGGTAATTCTCGACCCAACTGTTCTGATTGATCAGTCTAGTTCGATTCAAACAACATTGTTGTAAACCTAACTGAACAATGAGATGGGATAATTGGAATCCCTAAATTTGCCATTATTCTTTTTATCATTTGATCAACTCAATTAGTTAAATTACTTTAAAAAAATTAATTAATATTTATATAATTAAAATAAATATTATAACATGAATTTATTTTATAATTATATTATATATATTATATTATAAAAATAGTATACATACACATTTAATGACATAAAATATATCAATTGTTATATGGGTAATTATTTTGTACAGTAGCAGTGGAAAAATTTAATTCCACAAGCAACATTGAGATTTTGTTATGCGTGTTTAAGTTGTATTTAAATTATTTTTTAAAAAAAGGACATTTGGCGAAATCTCAACCCTATATATGGAGTAAAATTTTTTCACTGTTTGTGTACAAATAATTACTGTTGTTATAAACATATAACTAATTTAATAGTAGATTATAATATATACAAGTAACATTATATAACTGATGTTGATTATTAATTATATATAACCCTATCTATACCAATACGAGGTTAAAAAAGGAAACAAAACTTATGTGGCATAGTTCATTTGGCATACTAATATGATGACAACTCTAGTTAATCGATTTCATTAAAAAAATCTTACAAGAGATGAAATAGATAGATTTAGCCAAGTTAATGAAAGATTACAATATTTATTAAAATAATAGATAAAAAAGAGAGGAAAGAATCAACCTAAAGTAATCAAAGATTATACAGATTTTTATAAAATTACGATTTTATTTTGCAATGTTAACTTATAATTATTGGTTAAAGTAGAATAAAGATAAATATGATATCATAAAAATCGAATATTAAAATTTAACATTAAAACAAATTAATTTAACAATACATAAAATAAATAACCTCTAAAAATTATTAATACTATTATTTAAATATAATAAATTAATATTAATATGAGGAGTTTAGTATTGTTTTATTATTAAATAATTTTAAAATTAATATAATTAATTCTAAATTAGTTATATATTTTTAAAAATATTTTGAATTACATTATATTTTTGAAAAAATATTAATAATGTTAAACAAAAACTAATATTATAAAAATACTATAACGGTAATATGCACAATAGATATGTGAATTGCATGTGAATATAAACTAGTATATAACTAGGTTATTAAAATAAATATTTTTTTATATTAATGATATATAAACTTAAACCCTAAGCGTTTATTGTATAATATAATATAATATAATATAATATAATATAATATAATATAATATATACAATTACCATTGTATAATTAAGACATATTATAAATGATATGTAACCCTATATAAAACTATGAAATTATAATATACAATATGTAACCATAAACCTTAAATGTGTAAACAACTTTATGATACATTAGAATATGGCTTAATTCACAATTTGAGTTTTGAAGTGTGTATATATTTTTCACTTTGATACCTAAACTTTTTTTGTTTGGTAGTTAAAAGTAAATTATGGTTATGTTGATTAGCCCATTTTTTAACTGCTGTTTAGAAAAACAAAATGTTCAACCAACCAGGGAACGCCGAAAGCAGTGGTATTTGTTTTACTATGTAAGATTAAAAATTTCTAAAATTAAAAACAAATTAATGAAAAGTGAAAAGAACTTTAATTAAAATTATTTTTTTATTATTGTTTCTTTGTCACTCAACCGCTCATTTCATCTTCTCTCATAACACCATACTAACTGGTTTCTGCCGCCTTCTTTTTTACCTTCTTCACCTCTAACGGAATAGCTTGAAAATCTCAACCTTTACCGAACAAACCAATTTCAGTCTCTGTTGTTTGGTCAAATTTCAGAGAAAGGATACGAAAATCCTGATAGTTTTAATTGTTTGAGAGTTAAAATGGTAAATCTCGGGTGGATTTTGTTATACTTACAATGAAAAAAATGTAGCGAAGTTCTTGTAGAGGAGTTTTTGCAGTCACTTTAAGAAAAGCCTAACTTTTCATACAAAATCTTGTTTGATTCTCTTAGTCAATCACATAATTTTCAAGGTCAAACTTTTAAGCTTGCATGAGAACAAGTTAAATGGATAGAAGATGATTAAGCTTACCTTTTAAGCTTTCTGCCGGTCTTTAATAGATAGAAAACCAAATCAAGCTTCTTCTTTTTGTGACCATAAATTTGTACAGTGCTTATATTTTAGGGTTTGAAGCATTAACCTCACATATATGGTGACAAGAAATAAAGAATGAGAGGAATGTGTTTTAGTGATGAAAGATTTCAACTGCGTTTCAAACCCCAACCATTGTTGAAGAAGGGGAGTGAAAAAAGAGTAAGAGGAAGTGTAACGCCCCGAATTTTGGGCCTAGAAGTTTTAAGATTTGAGCATAGAGACAGTGAGGAGGTTGCACGTATGAGTTTGGCTGCGCATTTAAGTAGTAGAATAGGCCTGCTGGTATGGTGGTTGAGTGTTTGTTAGCATATCTCAAGGTTTTGAGTTCGAGTCTCTATATAGGCATTTTGGAAAAACATTTTATTTATTTCTTTTTGTTTTTAGGTTAAATAATTATTTTGTTATGGTTTTATTATTATTATTATATGTTTTTATTTTTATTTGGTTTTTTTCTATTTTTTTTTCACGTTCTTTTCTTTTTTGTTCTTCTTCTTCAATTTTTTCTTTTTGGCTCTCTTTGTTTTCTATGAAATCGGTTGCTGACTGATTGTGGAATTTCGCTCCTTTGTCATCATCTTCGATCACATATCAGGTGTGGGATTTGAACCTTGTTTATAGTTTCCTTTTCTGTTTATTTTGTTTGCGAATATTTGTTTTCGGCTTTTCTTGATTGAATGCTAACCCATTGATTTTGGGTTTTTAGTCGATGGAAGTGATAAAAAATTGTCACTTTTTAGTGGTTGTTGATAGGGCAAAGGTTAGGGACAAGTTTGGTGGCTAAAACGGTGGTTTTGGGGCTGTTTTGGGTTGGTTTCGTGACCTCCCCGATGGCCATCCTTGGCATAAGCCCGTGTGGATTTGGGAATTAGGGTTTTGGGCAAAATTTGGGTGCGATTTGGGGATTTTTGTCGAATTTCCTTCACATGGCTGTGTCCCTTGGGTACATGGGCATGTGGGTTTGGGAATTAGGGTTTTGGGTGAATTTTGTAGCCACACGGGCATGTGTCCCACACAGGCGTGTGAGAACTCCACACGGTCGTGTCTCCTCTATTCTTAATTTTTAGCATTTTTAGACAGTGAGTTACACGGGCTGTCCACACGGGCGTGTCAGGCTTCCACATGGGTGTGTAGACCCCCACACGGCCTGGACAATACCACACGGCTGGGGCACACGACCATGTGGTTCTAACTTGCGAAATTATTGTATTATGTTGATTTAAGTGTAATTGTGACTCTGTGGGTGCCAACCCTCGATTGAGTTACTGAGGGTAATTATGACTCTGATCTAGACTTCATATATGTGTCATATGTGATTGGTTGTGTGACAAGCTGGATACTGAATTCGAGTTATGAGTGTGTGCACATGTCTGATTTTGTATTGACTGACTAAATATGAATGGTTGTTCTGATTAAATATCTGGAACTGGTATTCTGAGTTGGGTATCCGCATGCATACCTCTGCATACATACATCTGCATACAAAGCTTTTGGGGTGGGATGTTGAAGAGAAGGGAGATTTACGATTTGGCAGTTTATCTACATTTTGGTAGCCTCTAATACCCAGAGGGTCGTGGGTGGTCCCAATACCCTGAGGGTTATGGACATTACTGATAACAGTATAGCGGTTTACTGCTTTGCACTATTCCACGTGTACATTAGCTACGCTACGTACCAATATCTGATCTGCCAGTTATACTGCACATCTGTACCGCGGTTCACCGCATAGCACAATATAGCTTATACGCTAGCGTTACTGTGTAACATATCTGATCTGGCAGCTATACTGCATGTCTATACCGCGATCTTCCGCACGACACCGTACTGCTTACTGATAGCCCTAATACCCAGAGGGTCGTGGGCTATCCCAATACCATAAGGGTCAAGGACAATATTGATGATCATCATTGTCGGGCAACCTGGGATGATGTTCTGTGGTGTATAAGGTTGGATGAAATTTTCGAGGTCCTGTTCGGAGTACAGGGATAGGTGGTCAATTAAATCCCCACAGGATGTGTAGGGTTGGACGGAGATGGTGTGTTGGTTGGATGGGTGGGTTATTTTATAACTCAATTGCACTCATATACATCTGTGTGATTCTGTGACTGCAGTATCTATTTGACTATTTGACTAAAATATTTGACTGTCTGATTGACTGAGAAGTTTGATTATATTATTTGACTGAAAGACACTCGTGTCTAAAGGAACCTTGTGTGATAGGCTAAGGTTCTGATTCTGGAAAAGGGCTTAGGCCCAGTTTGTGACTACTGAGAATTACCGTTATTGGGTCTAACAGAGCCATACTGTAAAGTTACATATGATCTGTTTTGTTATAGTCGCTCTGTAAGTATGGTCCACTGCTGAGCTGTTTTCAGGTTTACTGTATCTGTTTCTGCTTCAGTAGCTAGTTGGTTTAATCTCACACTAAGCTCGTATAGCTTACCTCCATTTTCTATTTCCCCTTTCAGGTACACTTCAAAATTTTGGATGCTGGGCTTGGTATGCGGAGGACTCAGGCAGTATAAACCATTAGTTTGTGATTTCAAATTTTTATTTTGTTACTGAGTTGAAATGTAAAGTTTTAATTCTGTGGTATTATTTTGGCTTTAAGACTTAATTGTTTTATTATTCCGGTTTTAAATACTTGCTATTAATGTTTTCAAAAATTGAATTAGGAGTGACTGGTTTTTGTAAGATTTTCTTACGATCACTTCGGTGATCAATGTAGCATTCCGAATTCAGTCTAAACTTCTAGGCTGGGATTGGGGTGTTACAGGAAGGGTGAAAAAGTTTTTACTGATTTTTTTAATTAAGAATTTTTTTAATAACAATATATATTTTGAACAAAAAAAATTAAAGAAGCAACCATGTGACATCCTGTGATTGGTGGAATTTTTTCTTAATATTAATTTAAGAATTAGGCTAAAAAAATAACAGAAGATTACTTTAGGTACCTAATTGGGTAAAAAAAATAGATATGATCTGTCACAAATTGATGTGACAAATTAGACTTTTTCGACACATTTAAGGAGCTTTTTCTCGAGCAAAATAATGTCTTTAGTGTAGTTTTTTGCTATTTTCATATTTTCAATTGATAAGTAGAAATGTCTCATTTTTGCTCATTTTGTGATCCAAATTGGCCAATAGCGCCATTGGGAGGCCTAACATGTCATTGAATAATGTAGGGACGTGGTGGAAGTAAAAAATGAGCAAAAACGACACCAATGCAAAGGGTATCATAATATCCACATCTTAAAAACGCGATACCTCCAACAATATAGGAGAATGAAGACTCCCTTTAGTGGTATCACGATATCCTCTTTGGATATCACAATATCTATCTTCCAAGGAAGATTACAAGGCTCAACACTGTTCTAGGTATCGCGATATCCTCTTTTGGAAATCGTGATACCACCTTTGTCAAAAAGACAAACTTGGACAAAAAGGGTAATCTTTATCTACCCGGTTCACCAATCATACAAGGCCTGTGTGGGGACATTTTTGGCAATGAAAAGTCACTATAATACACTTAAAAACAACAAAAAATTACTGAGGAGGAGAGAGACACACATTAGCTTAGTTTTAGGGTTAGTTTTCTCTAGGTTTTCTTTAGTTTTTCTCTACACTTTTCTAAGGTTTTTATTTTTATCTTTTTCTACCTTAGTCTACGTTTTATTTTCTACATTTACTTATTGTTCTTGTTGTTCTTAGTGTTAGTTAAGTTAGTTATTATTGTAGCTAATCTTTATTTACATTTCTAGTTCCTGTACCTTACTTTCAAAACTTTTTAAGCTTTAGCTTAATGTATTTCAATTGATTTTACTTTAAATCTGTTAAAAATTGTTCCTTTTTTTGTTTTTTGCTTTAGATTTTCTTGTTGAGTGCTTTTAGTTTTTTACTCTTTAAGTTTTCTTACATAAAAATCTCAACTTTTATATTTTTCTTAAGTTTTACTTTCATAGTTGCCATCACTGTTTATCTTTTCTCCTCTACCCTTTCTCTTTTATTTTCTTTTCTTCTCCACCCTTTGTTAGCGTCTAAACTCATTTCACTATTTTTTTCACTACACCCTCTATCAGACCATCGCCTTTCTTGTCGTCAGACTACCATCGCTATCGTTGCCTTCGTTGTAGCTCTATTGTTGGTGATCCCTCGACTCCTCCATTCTTTATTAAGATGAATCATTGACCTCATTGTATTAACCAAGTAGTGGCCTAACAACAATCTAGGAAATCCCTAGTGTTTGAGACGAAATCGTTGATCTGAGTGTTAGATCGTGGGATAAGTCTTTTGGGGCTAGATCTAAGTAAGAGCGTTCATAGGGAGTGTTTCACATTGGATCTACCAATCAGGTGTGAGATTTAACATTAAATATATTAAGACTATATGATTAATTGATTTAAATATTGCTATTAAAATTATGTTGTTCGATAAGGATACTATATGTATTCATAAAGTGAGATAAGCAATCCTTATGGATTTTTGTCAAGTAAGTATTTGTCCCAAACCTTATATTTGTGAAAAGTATATTGTGTGATATTGATGTTTGCTAATATTGAGAAAAATATTTACATCTCATTGTCATTTTATGTGTTATATGGCATATGTGATATTCGTATGAAAATAAAATGTGAAAATTTGGTACCTTGAGTACGTATATGATTTGCATGTTAAACATGTCTATATGATTTTGAGTGTTTTGGCCATATCACATGTATAGGATGGGATATGTGAAAGGTGGGAGTATATGGCAATTTACCTGCGTTAATGTGACACTGTTCACAATTATGACTATATGGTATTTTATCTGCAACTCTGGTGGCTTGTCCACGAATTTGATTAAATGGCAATTTATTTGAGTTTGTGACACTATTCACAATTTGGTGTGTTGGTTGGACGGTTTTTGGAAAAAATAAATTATTGCGTGTAGCGGAGATGGGTAGGACAGTTTTCCAAAAATCTGCATCTTTTTTTAGAAATATGCATTGACACGATCATACATGATATATTTATGAAAATTGAGTTATATGATTTTATGATTATTTATCGCATATGTTTATAAATTATCTGATTGAGTTTGTGTTAATCTCACACTGGGCTTAAAAGCTCACCCCATTAGTGTTTCAACCTTTTAGGTAACACTCAAATATAGAACTTGGATTAGCACTTGGTGGAGCCTCTCAGAAAACTTTACATTTATGGATATTTATTAGATTTTTAACTATTTGTATTTTGGGTTGTGTTTCTGTGGACTTTTGGACTTTGGACTTTACCTTTATTTTGGTTGTGATTTATATTTTTATGACTTTATAATTAATTTTCATGCATGCAAAATTATGGGTTCTTAAGTATCCTTGATAATTTTTTCTAAATTAAATTATGTTTTTATTAAATTATAAACAACATAATAGTTTGTAAATTTCCTAAATAGTTTTATGAAAATCTGCTGCATGAGTTTTCTTTATAAAAATCATTTTATAATTATAATATATCATCCCTAGTATTTAAATGTTTTAAACAAACATTACAAATAAATGTCACTTTTATTTTAAAAATAAATATATTTTACTAAGCATTTTTGAAGAGATAAAATTAGTCAATCTTAGAAATTTGTACGTTTTCAAACTCAAAACCTCTATTTTCAAATAAACAAATAATTTTGGTGCGTCGTTAATGTATTTTTCTAGATTCGACCATAATGTCTAGAACGGGTTTGGGGTGTTACAAAATATGTCTAGATCGAGTCCAAGTCTAAGGAGCTGCTGCCATCACAAGGGTATGAGTGTCAAGCAGTTGAGACAAGACCTTATTGTGTTGACCAAATTGTAGCTTTTATGGAATGGTGTAGTTTTTCAAGTGTATGCGGGCCACGTAAGAGAATCCGAAAGCGAACGAGGATAAGGAGGACCTTATAATTTTCGGGCAGACTCAATCGCATGTTCAATAAGAGGCGTACACAAGTGTCGAGAACACCAAGGAAACATCATTTCAATGGTGTGATCGATTGCCCCAAGTTGAATTTTTAATAGTCACCTATAGCAAATGAATGAAAAATCTATAAATATTTGAATTATTCAGTATGCACTTCATATATTTTATGCATTTAGATAATGATTTTAATTTGTGTTAGTTTAATTTTTAACTTGGTAGGTTAGATTTTTGAGGATTGAGATGAAAATTTATAATTTTGTGGTGTTTTTGGGGTTAGTTCAATGAAATCGCGATACCCAAAAGGGGATATCATGATTCCTTAGACAATTTCAAGAGGGGACAAAAAATCTTTTTGGTATGGTGAGATCGGAACCCTAGAATTTTAAAAGTAAAATTTCTGGTTTACATAGTGATATCACGATACCATGCCTTTGGTATCGCGATATCTCAAATAGAATAGAATATAGAGGGTCCAAAAATAGGGGATATGGCGATATCCACTATAGGTTATCACGATATCCAAGTTGGGTCAGACGATACCTGGTTTCAAGTTTTGCAATCCGTGTGTTTTAGAGGATTAAAGGCCTCCAAACACCCCAAAACCCATATTTCTCTCGTTTTCCCTCTAAACCTTCATTCTAAATCCTTAAAAACTTTTTCCCTTCTCTATTTTCTCTAAATCCCGCTTTCAAGTCATTTCAAATTTATTTTAAATCTGTTTTCTTTTTGCTTTCTTTTTCATGTTAGTTTCTTCTTTTGCAGGTTTTACACTCTTTTTGCTTGGGAAACACGGGATTTCATCGACTCCATCAACAAACTCATAACATGATTTAAGTTATCCTTTTCTCCTTTGTGTTGCATGTGATATCATTGCCTTTGTTATTATTTTTGTTACCTTGTTCTAGTATTAGTGTTAATTGATTGAGAAATGTTTGGGTAGTACTTAGTAAACCATTTGCCTAGTTTAGAAAGTGATAAACATGCCTCCTAGATCGAAAAAATGAACAAAATCCCAACCCAAACCACCTTTGGAACCAGAGTATGTTCTTGATAAATTTAAATCAAAATAGGACGAAACCTTTTTCTCAAATATTCAAGGACAGATGTTTATCCTTGAAAGAGGCTTCGACCTTTCGCCCTCGAATTTTGAGGAAGTTTGAGATGTAGTCCATTTTCATCGACACTTGCCATAATTCTGGTCGTATTGGAGTTTTAATCCAATTTATTTTTTTTTGAGAAAAATAAGATGTATGTCAGGCATAAGAAGGTTGATATATCCCCTAGAGTTATTAGTAATTATTATGGCATCCCTTGTTATGAAAATGACTATTTATCTGCTATTAATCTTGATAAATTTGAAAATGTCAATATGGACGCTATATTATCATTTTTAACTGAGGGGAAGGGGGAATGGAAACGGGAGGGGTATAATAATTACCCCTCATCTTTTAAGCAGGCTATAATGTTTTCTGCCACTAAGATGTGCTGAAATGTACTCGGATCTGACCACTACTTAACACCAATTAACGTTTTTTGAGTTGCTTTGTTATATTGTATTTAGCAGCGTAAACAAGTTAGCCTCGGGAAGTGGGTCAAAAAAGGGGTACAAAAATGTGTATCGGGCATTTAGGTTCGAATCTATTTTCCTCACTTGATATTGATTTATGCTATCGAGCTGGTGTGGTGATAGGGACTACAAAACAATTTTATCGTCTAACCACTAACATTATTGAAGACACCCTAATGCATCAATTCCAAGGGCTTCATAAAAAACAAATACAGGAACAAAACCAATGATGAAAATAGAAAATAGAGGTGCCTCCAACCGTTACGAAAAAGAGTGCCAAAAACCAAATTGATGATGAACCTACGCAGTGGGAATGTAGGTCGGGTAATAACGTACGTTACAACATACGACTTCTAGAGTCCATGAAGTCGTTCATAGAAACTTTTGTAAGGAGTTAAGGGGCGGAAGGTATGGATTGGCTTGAATAGTGGAGTGATTTGTCTGAGGGAAATGAAGGCGCGACAAAACAACAAGAGGAGGAGGAGGATGAAATAGATGATGATAGTCATGGAGGATGATGACTCCGCATCCTGTCAAGGAAACTTTGAGAATGCCTTCGAATCCGCCAGGCAACAAAGAGGGGGACCTGTCATACGTGAGCCAAGTAACCAACCTTGATGCAATCCCCAAAGTCCATCATGAGCGACATGGGTAAAGGAATTGTGGGACCAAACGAGGATCCCGAGGACAACTCTGAGTAGTTACATGCCTTAGCATTTTATTTACTTTTTATTTGACATGTAAATTATTAAACACTTTTTGATTTTTTTTTTGGATATTTTTATTTTGTGTTTGGTTGTTGTTTGTTTTTGTTTTTCTTTGTTTATTTGTCTTATGCACAGCTAGTACCTTGAAAGACTACACTACATATAGAGCTTCAACGAAGAGATGGACGCCTGAGCTAGTCTGATACTTCGTTCTAGAGAAGTCTAGTAACCTCCCAACCTTTCTTTTGAACACATTGGGGACAATGTGTGGTTTAAGTGTGGGCAGGGGGTGCATATAAGCTTTACGTGTGTTTTTTTCTTCTTGTTTTTATGTTTATTTGTGTGTTTATTTTAGTTTTTATGCAATTTTCAAAAAAAATTCAAGAAATCCCAAAAATATTTTTTGCTTTTGTTTTTAATTTTCCAAAAATAAAAAAAATATTTCTTGTTTTCATTTTTATTTTTTGTTATTGCATGGTGTTTGGACTGTAATTAGGTAATAAGTTAGTAGTTAATCGAAGCAGTATATAGAATTGCCAAACTTATAAATTTTGAATGATACTAGATAATTTCTTACTCTTAAATGTAGATCAATTAGTTCACTAGTTAATATGTATAATAGCTACAAGCAATAACTGAAATGAAAATATAGACGAATAAAATATACAAATCCTTGTAAAAAATAATTTGAATTGCTAATTTTTCATTTAAATAGATGTATACTTAATAGAATTGTTACTAGGTGATTAATTTGGGAAAGACCTTAGGCATTGTTTGTATAGCCTTGAACCTAAATGACCAACCTTAAACTATATTATCCCTAGTTCTTGAATTTTAGCCTTACATTGCCTCTTCTTAATGAGCTTCTATGTTTGAAACCTTGATCCGAAATTGAGTTCGAAACTCAACCTTTCATAGTCCCTAAACTTTGTAATGCACTATTGAATAGACGTCATGCCATGGACATCGAGGGTTAGGTAGGAACATTACGGAGGTTTCTTACAAAGTGTACTTGAGTGATTAGTGAAGAGGGGTTGAATTAGCTTATAAGTGATTCTTGCTAAAAATTTTGCATAAAAAGAAAAGAAAAATATGAAAGAAAGAAAAGTAAGGATCAAAAGCATTGAGAGAAAAGAACAAACAAATGATAAATGTGCTCAAAACAAGAAAAAACAAAGGAGCATAACATAATGTATCGAAATCATAGTGCACATAAACTGAGCTAATATCAACCACCCTCTTCCATATTGTTAGAGAAAAGAGGAAGGTGAGAGAATGAGAAATAAAGCAGTGAGATGAAACGATCATATTTGGGGGGAATTGGGAACAATGTCGTGTGCTATACTATTCATAATGCTTGAACCATTTTGAGATGACCATTCTTTAAATCCATACCAACCTTAGCCTCAAAAGGTTACAAATCTAGAAGACCTTTGGGACCTAAATAAGTCACCAACACATTAATTTGTATAGAGCTTTCATTTGTTAGAACGAATATGATCAATTCTTTTTAAATATCTATGAGTGACCTGTATAATTTATTTTGACAGATAATATTTGTACATAAGTTCATTTATATTGCCTTTACATCTATTGACACTTTAACCTCTTGAACTAATAATATATGCATTCGGAGTAAATAAATTAGCTAGCTATCATTCTTAAGTTGTATGTGAAGTAATTCTCGTACAAGTTTGATGTTTTACTGCTATGTAACTTATTTACCTAATTTAGCCCAAGAGTCGTCTTTTTGCATGTTTTGTGTCTTTACTTGAGGACAAGCAAAGACTTGAGTGTGGGAGAGTTAATCTGCCACAAATTGATATGACAAATTAGGCTTTTCTGACGCACTTAAGGAGCTTTTTCTCAAGTAAAATAGCATCTTTAGTATAGTTTTTTTTTGTTATTTTCATATTTTTGGTTAATAAGTGGAAATGTCTCATTTTTTCTCATTTTGTGACCCAATTTGGCCAATAGCGCCATTGGGAGGCCTAATGTGTTATTAAGTGGTGTAGAGACATGTTAGAGTTCGAAAACGAGCGATAATAGCACCAAGGGAAAGGGTATCGCAATATCCACACCTTAGAATCGTGATACCTCCAACAATATAGGAGAATGAAGACTTCTTTTAGTGGCATCCCGATATCCTCTTTGGGTATCGCGATATCCACCTTCCAAGGAAGACTCCAAGGCTCAACATTGTCCTAGGTATCACGATATCCTCTTCTCGGTATCGCGATACCACCTTGTCAGGGGATGAAAAAGGTAGTCTTTGTCTATAGGTCCACCAATCACAAAAGGCCCGTGTAGGGGTATTTTTGACAACGAAAAGTCACTAGAATACACTTCAAAATAGCCAAAAATGGTTGAAGATGAGAGATACACACATTAGCTTAGTTTTAGGTTTAGTGTTCGCTAGGTTTTCTTTAGTTCTTCTCTACAATTTTTTACGGATTTTATTTTTCTCTTCTTCTACCTTATTTTAGGTTTTATTTTTGCATTTACTTCTTGTTCTTATTTTTCTTAGTGTTAGTTAAGTTAGTTATTACTGTAGCTAAGGTTTATTTTCATTTCTAGTCCTTGTACCTTGCTTTCAAAACTCTTTAAGCTTTAGCTTGATGTATTTCAATTTATTTTACTTTAAATATGTTAAATCTTGTTCCTTTTATGTTCTTTGCTTTAGATTTTCTTGTTGAATGCTTTTAGTTTTCTACTTTTAAGTTTTCTTGTACAAAAAACTCAATTTTTATAATTTTCTTAAGCTTTACTTTCATGGTTGCCTTGTTTTCCATTTTTATTTTATTTTATTCTCTTTGAGCATGAGTAGCTAAACCTTAAAGGAAGTTGGTTGATAGATATGTGGGTAAACTAAAATATTTGGACCAAGGACTAAATTGTTATAAATTGGACTAAATCGAATAGAACTAAGAACTTAGGTAGTGATGCTCCTAAGGTAACATCAAGATAAAGTGAGACCAGAAGGTAATCTTGTCGCACACCCATTCATTAGTCCTGAATTAACTGATGAGATTGGAAGATAAATCAGACCTAATTCATCTAATTCAGTAAAATTCAGATCAGAAGATAAAATGGAGTCACTTGGTAATTTACGTGATTTAGGTCCATTGTCTGAGGTTCAGTGGACCACATTGAAGTCAACCAACCCCATTAGTTATTTTCTGGATAGTTCCTTAGTTTTACATTTCTTGAAATTTAGTCCTTAAATAGAATATTTAATTTTCTTGCAAATTCTTCTTGTTATGAATTACCGTACTATAAAATTGCGTTAGTAGCCGCTTAACTCTATTTTGTATGCTGGCTATTGCTTAATTGATTATTTGTTTAGGTTCGACCCATTGGAATATTTTGTGTTCCAGCGAAACTATAAATATTACAACTGACACTGTATGCTTGTAGTAAAACTGAGCTTCAAAAAATAGTTTTATAAATTCTGTGTTTTAATGCGCACGCATATAACTGGTCAAGGTACAAAAGTGAGAAACACGTAAACTTTAAGGGTCAAATCATGGATTAAGCCTTATTACATATACAATTAAAACTCAAAACTCACTTAAATGTAAATAACTCAAAACTCACAGTTTCCCCTAAAAAGAAAAGGCTAAAATTTGTTGTCAGTCCTTACACTTGTTAATTTAGTTCTTATACTTTAAAACTTAAAATTCAATCCTCCTATTTTTTCAATTTAAAAATCTTAGTCCAATAATTATTGTCATTGATAGTTTCTATTAAATTTATTAATTTAAGATATTTACTTTTCGTCAATCACATGCTATGTCGCACAAGGGCAGCCTAATCAACAAGCAAAATTGACAAAATTTGACGAAAGATATTTACAATTTTAATAATTTGATTGATATTTTTAAATTAAAAAAAAGTAAGAGGACTTAATTTTAAGTTTTCAAGTCGACTACTAAATTTTTAAATTAAAATTTAATTTTTTAAATTTTTTAAATTAAAAAAGTAAGAGGACATAATTTTTAACTTTTCAAGTCTGACTACTAAATTTCAAATTTTGTCAAAGTCTAGAGTCTAACAACATTTTTAACCACAAGTAAAAAAAAAAAAACCTGAACTCCTGAACATTATATTTGGATTGGGGTAAGGGCAAGGAAAGTTAAGTAACTTATTCTTTCTTTTGTTTGGGAGGGAAAGTGAAGGGTGTTGAGAATACCTTGCTTTCCCTTGTAATAACCCAATTTGAGGGAAAGTGAGAGGAGAGTAGACCTGTTCATGGGTCAGGCTACCCGGCCCGGCCCGAAGGCCCACCCGAAATGTGAGAGGATTTGGGCAAAAATATAGGCCCGAAAAATAGGCTTGGACAACCGGGCCTCGGGTAAGGTATTTTTGGCCCGAGCCCGGCTCAATTCGATAAATGACAAAAAATCTGCTTTTTTTGTTTTTAATTGTATTTTCTTGTTGTTTTCTCCTATTTTGCTACCATATTACTATTATATTGCTACTATTTTGTTGTTATTATTTGGATATTGTATAAAACTTATTTTATTATTAATTTTGTTATTATTTTAAAGGTATTTGTTAATTTTGTTATTATTTTAGAGGTATTTGCTTGTTAAGTTGTATCTATCTTAGTGCTATTTAAGTTTACATATTTTTTAAAATTTATTTTCAATTTGTTGGAAAATATTTATTTTGATTTTTTAATATTTTGATGTATTATATATTAAAAATTATATAAAATAATATAAAAAATTAATATCTGAAGGCCAGGCCAAATGGGCCGGGCCTGGGTTTTAGTATTTTCATTTGGGCGAGCTTGGGCAAAATTTTAGGCCTATTTTTTGGGCCCGGCCCGAGCCCAATAAATGAACCTAAATTTTTAGTTGAGCCTGACTCGAATCCGCCCACCCGCCCATGAGCACCTCTAGAGGAGAGGAAAGGAAAGGCAATAATTTTTGAAAATGTCATTTTTATCTTTTATTTGTTTTAATAACTTTTTGTACTTTGGATTTTTTCTTACAAGTGCTTTGAATTTTTATCTCATTTATTCGCACCTTATTACTTTGTTATGAATGGTTTTATTATTTTTAAAATAGGTTAATATTTGGTAGAAATATTTATTTTTTAAATATTTTACTATATCCCTATAGAAATTTATCAACCTCTTAACTTAATTTGTGAAGTTTAAAATTGCATATGGTGTACTTTTCCTTTTAATTTTTTTTGAATTATTACTACTCTTTAAAAATATTACAACTCTTTCTACTTTAAAAACATTATTTTTCCATGTCATTGCCAAGTAATAGTTTTTTTTTTTTTTTTAAATCTTTCGAAAAACTTGGCAGCTTATCTTCTTCCCTCACCCATCACGTTTCTCTCAATCCATTCATATTGTGTTTATAGGGAAAAAAGTGGTTATGGAAGACACACACACACCCATCACTGCCTTGCTTCTAATCATCTGTATTTTTTATTTTATGAAACTAAATAGAAAACACCATATCATGACTCAATGAAGTTAAAGTGATGATTAAAGCTTTTATTTTTGGAGGATTTTGATCTAATATAGTGGATCTAATACTTGTATCAAAGATGAATAGTATGGAAGGGTGTTTTATTAATATAATTATCTTTTACTTTCTTTCTTTAAACAATTGAGATTTGACTTTAATTTTAATTTTATTTTTAAATCATGAAGAAACAAATTGAAAAAAAAAAAAAAGAGAGAGAGAGGAAAATCTTCCGTAGCCTTTTTTTTTTCCCTCTAAATGCATTATGTATAAATGGAGAAGGAATGATGAAGAGGGGTTAGAGGCATGGGAAGATAATGCAAAATTTTGAAATGATTATTATTATTTTTAAAAATATTAGTTGGCAAATTAGATGAAAAAAAATCAGATTATTGAATGGAGGTGGTAGGAAGAGTTTATTTAATAATTTCTCTTACTTTTCAAACAGAAAATATTAAAATTATTTTTCTTTTCTTTCTTTTATCAATTTTAGCTAAATATTTCTTACTTTTCTTTATGCTTCCTTCTTTTCTTTTCCTTTCTTTTAATTATCCAAACATGGGGTAAAATTTAAAAGGAAAGGGGTTAAAATGAAAAAAAAAAGAGAGTTAAAAGTAAACTCACATATGGCTTCCCTAATATCAAACCCAAAAATTAAAAGTACAATGATTTATTTGGCTTTTAAATTTTACAAAAAAAAATTATTTTAGTTCTCCATTTATTTTTTTTTGCTTCTTTTAGTCCTTAAACTTGCATTATTTGTCAAATCACCCCAAAATAGACAGAAAAATTAATGTTTGTTAACTTTGCTGATGTGGTATCTACATGGCAGTCCACGTTAGCAATTAATTAATTTTTTAAAATTTAAAACATTTTTATTTTTTAATAACATATATATATATATATTAAAATTTTAAATTAAAAAATAATTAATTGTTAAAGTGGTAGCTACATGTATGTTATGTCAGCAAAGTTATTAAACATTAACTTTTCTATCCTTTTTGAGGTGATTTGACAAAGAATGTGAGTTTAAAAACTAAAAAAGGCGAAAAATTAAATGGAGAACTAAAATAACTTTTTTTATATATAAAATTGAGAGACCAAATAAATCATTATACTAACATAAGTCTAATATCTTCTCCAATGCATCTCTCACCATCGACCAAATAGCTTCTGCCAACATTTTGTATGGTTTAAATAAATAAGTATTTTGGATTGTTATGGAACTTTTAGTTTATTTGGAATTTTTATGTTTAAGTTGTTAGGTATATTTAAATTGTTATGTTTATTTGTTTGGATTGTTTTTTAACTATTTTTGTTAATTTATTATATATATATATATATATGTACTCATGCGACTCACTAGAAACTGACAAAATAAAAGTTGGACTTTTGGAGCTAAATTCATTATGGGTCTATTTTTATGTGATTTTCATTATTCTAGAAGTGTTGGTCAAAGAAACTGTCTCCTATATAGGATTATTTGTTTAAATTTCCCGTTATTTTTAGCTTTCTTTGTTGGACTAGAATTCTATTATGGGGAGTTTGATTTTGGTTAGGAGATATCTTTTTAGATTTTGACTCCTATATAAAAAGTTTGTTACTTGTGAATTTTTTCACTACGTGTGGCTAAGCCTTTTTTTTTTTATTTAATAGTGAATTAATTCAACTGTGACTTCGTGAGGCTTGTGTTAAACCAAAATTTCTTCTTTAGCTCAAGAAATCTTTATTTCTTTGTTCTTATTTTTATGATTTTTTATATTGTTTAAATTGACAACTTAATGTGATATTAAATTTTCTATTGACACTCATGAATTTGTGATTCGTAATTATCATGAACGATTGATACAAGGAGTTGAATGATGTGTGTATTGTTGTGGCTTTATCAATTACATAGCTTGCGTAATAGGCTGGATGGAAATAATTGTAGCTATCTCAATTAATGGATTTTGGTTTAGTCTATCATTGAATTTAATATGGAATGCTATGGTGTAAATTTTGATTTGAAAGCTTAGTTTGAATCAATTATAGTGGTTGCGGCTTTTCTGAATAAGAAGATTTTAAGTAATTGGAAAAATCATAATTTTCCATACTATTCCCAACCTGCAACGATGATATTCTCCATTTTTATACATTGATTTGGTCCGTTTCACCTATTCAAAACATGGCAGTGAGTATATATATATATATCCACTTATTGTTTGAGATTATTAGGCCATGAAATCAGAATTCATTATCTACTGGGATTTAAGTCACATCTAACTTCTACCTGGGTAAAAGTCAGTTTATGAAATAATAATAATAGTTACCACCTGACATGGGAACGAAAATGATGATGAGATAACTAAAAACTGATTTTTGGGTTGTGGGATGAAAATCGGGGTTCAAAAAAACGAAAAGCAGTGTCGATGGAATATGGAAAGAATATGAATTTTCCGGCCAAAACATGAGCTTACCAATCGCCGGAGCTAAAGCTAATGTTTTGAAGGAAACTAAATATTTATGCCACGTGTAAGTCTTTTAAAAAACAAACAAAGTTTTCATGTTCTTAGATGTTTTATTAAAAAGGTTAAAAAATTACATAAAGGAAATATATATTTATGCCACATGGCCATCGTTGATTGGTTTATTTTTTATCACTTCATCTTTCATAATGGGTTGGGGTAAAAGGATTCACCAAATAAAACTACAAATATCAAATTGAGAGGATAATTTAGTTTTAAATCAGGGTGTTTTTTCAAATATTAGGGAAATAAATTGTTTTTAGAGAAAGAAATGGACGCATTTTTTGTTTATATCTCTAAGGCTTATAGTTTTTAATATTTTTAAATTTAGGGTTTTTTAAAAGGGTTTTTGGGTTTTTTTATTGGAATTGTGAAATTTCATAGGTAGTTTTGAGGAGTCAGGGATGTGATAACATGTCTCATAACACATAAATTTAATATGTCATGGCAGGATAAGACCATCACCTCAGAAACCCATTTTGGGGAAATTAGGGTTTGGCGTGACAGTGCTTGATATGACCAGAGGTTGAACTTTAGGTGGAGGTCCTAGTCTACGACTGTGATGTGATCACGGGTTCAAGTATAATCGAGGGCCAGTTGATGGTCGTTACGCGGACAAGAGTTCAAGCTTTTTGGATACCCCGTAAAAGATGCCTTATATATGCCATACATAAGATTGATGCCATAATCATAAAGAAAAACGGAAAGATTTCTGGTGTAATCAACGTAATTTTTTCTCTAATTCCAAGTAGCCAGTATCTTTAACCTTTTATTCTTATCCAAAGGCTGACATCAAGGTAGACACAAGAGGACTCTAGGAGGAGAACGAATGTTTCGGTGGAAGTAGAGGTCAAACTAGGGTTGGCGCGACAGTGGTTGTAGTTATTAATGGGTTGTTTAATAATGAAAACTGTCATCAGCCCAAAAGGCACATCACCTTTACTTCATCGAAACAGCTGCTCCCCGCTTGAGAGTCTTCTTACGTCCACGATGGTGCTGGCCTTTGGATAAGAAGGAAGGTTAAAAGTACCGGTTGCCTAGAAATGGAAAAAAATTACGTCGACTATAGTAGGAAGCCCTATAATTTTTCCCTATGATTATGCTATCAAACTTTTATATGATATTTATAAGCTAACATTTTTGGGTATATGAAAAGTTTGCACTCGTGGCCACATAACGATCTTCAATTGGCTCCCTCGTTATACCTTGATCCATAACTGCATAATGACCGTCAATTTAGACCTCCACATAAACTTTCACCCATGACCGTACAAAGAAAAATCACTTCAGAACCTGACTTCCCTAGAATAGGCTTTACAGGTAATGGTCCCATCTTAGCATGATATATGAAATATGTGCGGCTCGGAGCGACCCACCACTGGCAACTCAAGGAAACTTCGAATATGAACCAAATATTTTCAGTGACCTAAAATTTTAAGACTGAGAAATATTCTATAGTGGAGGAATAGAGAGGCTTTGGGAGAAGTTGTTTGAAGGATGATGAAGAACTGAGTGGAAGACCCCATTTATAGGCGCAGGGGAAGGGTTGGATTGTAAAGAAGAAATTTCTCGCGATTGAAAACGTACTGCAGGACTACTGTGTTCAACAAATATATTCAAAACAGGCTTACAATCGACTGAAAAATACGATAGGTTAAGTACTTTTAACCTGCAGTACAAGAAAATTTTTAGAGAAACCACGCTCAGCTTCGAGTCCTAGAGAATCTTTTTGTATAATTGATGCACATTATGAGATGTAAAATACCCTGGGGAGCATGGTTTTGATGAAATTATGTATTTAGGAATGTGTTTTTTGAATAATACTTTGCATGTCATCATCATTATTCGATGAATGGGTGTATTCATAAACGAATTTCGAATCATGTATTTTCTCTCTCACTGTCCTTTTTTCTATTAAAGGGACGCAATTTTCATAACTTAGACACACAACAAATTAATATCAAACATCAAATAGTTGAGTTGCAAGGGTCATGTGTAATTCTTTGGACAACCCTGCATTTATTTTTTTGCTTTTATTAATCCAACTCGTGATTGGTATTGAAATGAGTCGACGAGTGAAATTCATTATTTACTACGATTATAAAATCTATAATCTAGAGGTCGAGGTGGTATTTGTTGGAGCCCAGTCCATGGAATTGACTTTCAATCCTACCATTCAATTGCATGAGCTACGGACTAGAATCAGGAGGAAAGTTGGGGGATTGACACGGGGAAGAATTTCGAGGTTGTAATGTATATAACTTGCCTCCATTGACCCTTATAGGTATGACCTATTTGATGTGAATGACAAGCTTTAACTTAATGTAACACCCCTAACCCGTATCCGACGCCAGAATAGGGTTATGAGGCATTACAGACAATACATCTCATTTACATACATTTATACAATCATAAACAAAGTTCATTCACAATGTCCCTTACGAGGCCCTACAAAACCTTTAAACATGCTTAAGAATGGTTCGGGACTAAACCGATCACATATAAAATTTCCAAACACTTAGAAAAATTTAATGAAATCATAGGTCACACGCCCATGTGAACAGGCCGTGTGCCTCAGACGGCCACCCGACACGCCCGTGGCACAGGCCATGTGAAAACAGGGCATATATACTGACTTTTACCACACGGCTGGAGACATGCCCATGCGCCTTGGCCGTGGTCGAAACTGACTTGGGTTATGTTTATGTTATGCTTATATTTTAATTTTAAGGTAAAAATTGAATTAATTATTAAACAGATTGAAATTGTAATTAATTGACACAATATTTAATTTGTGTAGATTTAATCTTCAAGGTAGTTGAGGGTTACATTAGCGACGATATTAAATAATACATTAGCTTTGTATAACTTGTAAGATTATTGTTACCTCACTTAATCTTATACTTTTTTTTATAAAATTTGATTAATTGTTTAAATTGACATAAAAATATGTTTAAGAGATTAATGGGTTTTAGTAAGTGAGTATATGTATTAGTTAGCAAGTTATTGAGTTGCTGTGAAATTATTCGTAACAACATGAACATAGTTTTAATATTTCTAAGTTAAATAATAAAATTTTCTAACACATTTATGTCATATTGATTAAACTCATTTTTTGAAATCGTGCATTGAAATTTGTACTTTTTATTTTCTTAGTTAATCACTTAGTTAATTTTTAGTTTTCATAACACCTCTTCAAATCAACATATTTTTCCTCCACCAAATTATTAAATTTTGCATTTCATAAATATTCACTTGGACAGTCCCTGTAGGTACGATAACTCAACAATACTTGTTACTTTATTACTTGTTGCGATTGTGTACACTTGCATATTTTTGTCGTTCCAATAGAGTATGGAGTCCTGAATTCCCACTCATCCCAGATGAGAGTATGTGACCACCAATGCCCAACGCATCATTCGAGTTAGCACCAAATAGGAACCTACGTCGCGTCCCGAAAGGTCACCCAAATTCCACCTGGATTAGGAATAATATGAATATTTTGGAGAGGAACAATAAACAGATATTATGCGGGTCCTGTAGAAACCAGGGCATACGAAAGCAACATGTTCTATGTTGAGGGGTACATTAGGGCCTCAAAATCGTTATCCATATTTACTTTTAGAGGATATAAAATTTATTACAATGCCTCCATGATTCTGGGGTACCAAATTTGTTATTTCTTATTAACTTACATATAATTTACCTTAGAATTTAACAAACACAAATATGAGTTGCAATGAAAATTTGTGGTTTCTTATTAACTTACTGCTTTGTTACTTTCAGGGGATATAAAATTCATTACAATGCCTCCATGATTTTAGGGTACCAAATTTGTTATTTTTTATTAACTTACGTACAATTTACCTTAGAATGTAACAAACATAAATATGAGTTGCAATGAAAATTTGTAGTTTCTTATTAACTTACGTACAATTTAAGTTAAAATGTAACAAAGTCAAATATGGGTTACAATGAAAATTTATTATTTCTATGTTGATGTCATCTATATTTACATCGTGATAGATAAGTTAAAAAATACATCATCAATGTTGTTGGGGAGAATGTGTGCTGTACAGTGGTAGGTATGGGTGGCAAGGAAGATTTCTGCGCACAACTATTACCGGGGGCTCACAAATTGGATCATCCCCATCGAGCTCATTATGTTTGTCTTCACCTCTACCCTCATCATCATCATCTTTGTGTTCGTCTTTGTCTTCACCTTGGTCTCCATCGACTTCCTCCATGCTCAAGTGTGATGTCGTCCTAGCCTCCCATCATGTATCCTCCACTCTAGTAGAAGATGGTTACGCCGATGACTCACCTCGATAGAACAATGATGCGGTGAGTGTTTGAGACACTATTGGGGTGTAAGTGTATGGTGTCCTAAAAACCGTATACATCAGTATTGACCCAGGCATTGAGACTGGCATTGATTGTTGGATCAGTGGATGTATTGGTGTCGTCATCATTGAAGGTACATGCGGTGACATTTGGGTTGGCATATGTGACATAATCAAAGTCTGCATAGGGGTGTGGAATGCAAGGACGTCAATGCCTGAAATATGTGCCTGGGAAAATAGTATAACTAACGAGTACAATGCTGCATAGTGCGGTACTTGTGAAGAAAATACAAGGTTAGTGAAATAAACAGGAATTAGTAGAGTTAACTAACTGGGATATTACATAGACATAAGTGACACTTCTTCAGTCGAAGCTGATGAAGAACCAGTCGTGCGGCTGCATCCGACCCTACGCTGTTGGGGTAGTCTTCGTTGCCTCTTCTGATGAAGTTGCCTACTCCTCGTGTCCACCGATAGTAGATATAACTTCCCGGTGACTCTGAACCATGGCATGTACTCCAAAAAGGATGTCGTGTCCAATGAGAGAAATGGTTCGCGGATAGGTAAGAATTCTATCCTACGATCCCAAGCGTCGATATAGTCCTTGTAAATCTTTTTCCAATCCTCGTCGTTCTTCCCTCAAAGGTCCACCTTGTGCAGCTTATCTATGGGTCGCATTGGCGTGGAATTTTTTTTCCTCCACTCAAACTGTCGCATCACCCAATCTGATTCGTGCATTTCTACTGTAGCGTACACTATCAATGAAGCCTTCATGTCCCACATCCTACGATTGACTAATAATTTCGATGAGATGCAAGATATGATATCGGTGTCGGCATATGACATTTGTTAAAACTGAAGTGCACAATTGTAAATTCCATTATTTACAAAATTTTATTTTACAAATTATTGTGAAATTAATATAGATTCAACAGAATAAGTAACTAACCTCGACTTCCTTTTATTGATTTAACAACATCTTAATATCTTCCAGTTGGTGAAGTAATCTCATGTAACTCAGCCCACGGTTCCACTTGTATAAGCAATATGTTAGTTTAAACATATAATAAATAAAAAAATTACTATACAAACTACATATTTATTAACAAATAATTTTTACCTTGTCACCAACGGGAATATGTATGGGTCGTTCACTCGGGGACGTAGAAACAGTAGTCGCTACCAAGCCTACGACTATAGCAGAAGTAGGCAACCACCGATTGACATCTTATTTAGTTCCGTCACCCGATACAACTCCTAATACAGCGTGACCAATACAGTTGATCCCCAACTCTGTTGTTTGCATACTTTGAAGTCCACTAGGTGTAGTAGCCACCTTACGTGCACCAAATTTTAAGATTTATCAGGCATTAAAATGCCCCCAATTAACCTCAAGATGAATACTCAGGCGTATTGCTCTTTGACGACTTCAATCGCGTGCGGAGCAAGCTTCTTCAAATTGGTCTCCAACCACTTCATCCGTATCTGGCCACCTTCAAATGAGTTCGGGACTTTCCCCAATAATGTCGCTCAGAAGTCCTCTTTACCAAGAACGATCACTGATCTCGTGACGACTGGCCCATCCACCAGCAGGCCGAGTTGTAACGCTACATCCTCGAGTGTGATTGTATACTTGCTGCATGGAAGATGAAAAGTGTGTGTATCAAGTCTCCATCTTTCCACCAACACGTTGATGAGTGTAGGATCGAGTTTGCAGCTCTCGAACATACGGGACATATGCAAGAATCTCGCCTCTTGCAAGTAACCATTTAAATTTCGATGATTGGAGGCGTTGCCAAATTATGTATGATCCTCTCTAAAACACGATCATCCACCAATTTATAACGACAAAATAAATATTTTAAAATATTAAAAAAAACTTTAAATTTGACTTACTTGAAAATAAAGAAATTTAAAATTTCGTCTTACCATTACTACTTGAGGGACAGAAATGTGCTTCTCTTTGAAACGAATTAGAGAGGTTGTCATTCGTGAAAACTTAATCCAAACGAAATAATTAAAAAAAAGTAATATTTTTAAATGAGAATATTTAAAAGTTTAGAATAAGAGCTTGAAAATATTGGGAGAATTTAGAGAGTTGAGAGAACAGAAAGATTTGAGAGAATATTATGTGAGTGAAAAAAGGTAAAATTAGGTGGTATTTATAGGGAAAAATTTTGGACCAATGGGCATATAATTTTTTTTACCGTTGCTCAGCCAACGTTCAAAAAACTGTTGGAATTGACTGTTAGGAGAAAGCATGTTCAGTTAGATGCATTTTCTTGTCAGGTTACAGAAAATGCGCCCAACTAAGCGTACTGTCTTTTTCTCTTTCTAAAAAGAGTCTATTTCCCTAATTTTTTTTAAAAAAAGGCTAAAGCCTTGATTTTAAAAAAGAAATGACATATCCTAATAAATTAGCCAAATTGAGAATAAAAGAAAAAAGCGAGAAATATCTATTCAAATGGCAAATCAATTTTTAATCCTTTATTGATCTATTTTCCTCCTAACTAATATTAAAATATATATTATTTGTAGTATTAGTATTATGCATACAATTATTTTCTTCTCTTCTTAAAAATTATTTTAAATATATAGTATTATATATTTAGATTTGTGAGAGCTATGTTTGTATGTGATTTTAATATAGGTTTAAATTTGTGATAATTTTTATATTTTTTAAATTTAAATTTAGTCTTTATACTTCAATTTTAAGACATTGAGCTTTTATACTTTTAAATTTAAAAATCTTGATCGCTCCGTCTAATTTTGTCGTTCGTGAATGTAATAAAAAAGGTACAACCATAAGGTTACTTGCCCATTTATAAAAAATAAATAATTTACTTTTATTTTTATAATTTTAATTTTGAACATTTTTATGTGGTTTTTAATTTTTCAGAATTAAGATAAAATTGACACAATGTGTAAAAGTTGATATTTTTAGAATCAAGATTAAATTAACTTAATGTGTAAACATTAAAGGTTAAATTTATTCTTATGTTAATTAAAAATAATACTTTCCTTTCACTAGTTATTTAATGATTGAGTGATAAAATATATATATAATTTTCAATAACTAAATGAACAAATATAACTTTCATAATTTGGTGGTGAAAACAAAACTTAAAAGGAAAATTGAGTGACCACAATTTATACTAAATTTTAATAAACAATTACTTCTAAATATTATCATTCACTTAAAAATCTACTTCTCTTTCACTTTAAAATTTTACTTTATGTTTCTTTCAAACTATAATCATTTTTAAATAAAGAGAATCATTAACTTAACTTTTCATTTTTTCAGATTTTTTTCAAAATGCAATTATTATTGAAAAAAAATTAGTTGATTACACCAAACATTCCTAAATTATTATATTTATTCTAAATCAATCCCTAAACTTCAAATCATTTGAATTACATCTCTAAACTATTAAAACTATATCAACTAATTCTTTTCGTTACTAAAATCATTAATTTAATCATAATTTAAAATAAAAATTTAGGAAAATGAATAATGTAAAATGGAGGTTTTAAAAATATCAGTTTTGAGGTTTTCAATTTTTTACAGAAGTTTTATTGTTTATTCGTTTTTTTCTTAGTTTTACTTTATTTTTAGTTGTTACTTCTAAAAGTTATTTGAAAACGTCCTAATTTTTTACATTTTTATTTTTAAATTTAACTACATAAAATTTAATGTGTCTTTTAATGGTTAAATTAATGGTTTTAATACTGAAATGACTTAATTGATATGATATCGATAGTAGAAGGATTTTGAAGTTTAGGGACCAATTTAAAATAAAAACCATAGTTGGGGGATGTCTATTGGAATTAGCTCTAAAAATTTTACCTACAAATTAGGTGCGAAGAGTTGTAGTATATGTCTATGATTTAGAAATTACTACTGCTATTTATTTGACACCGAAGTAATAAAATTCAGAAACTGTTCATACATTGCTTTGTCCGTAGAAAATGTGGATTGCATATTCCCTACCCTATTCATTAGTTAGAATTCACTAAGAACCAGCATGAATCTTCCGTTGTACCCCATCATCCATCATCACTTCTACCTCTACACACACACACACACACACACACATATATATATATATATTCATTATTCCTATATGCAGATATGGGTTAAAAGATGACTAATAATAACCATGTTCAAACATAATAGTATTCAAGGTTTTACAATCTTTTCATAATGACCCTTTTCATTTCCCTTGATTTCTAAGGAACTTTGATTGGGAAAGGGTCTACTGCCTCCTCCTCCTTGTATAAGTTAAGAGTTACAAAGAGAGTAGGCTCAGCCTCAAAGTGTGGCTTGAAATTAAGGCCAAATGTTCCACGCGCACATGTTGCTAGTTTCAAATTTCAGCCCCTCTCCTCCACTACATTCAACCCAACCCTTTGAATCTCTAGTAGTTAAAACCTATTCCTTGCCACTCTCTGCTCCATGATTCCCCTTCTAATTCTAACCATCCTCCATGGCCTCCAAATCTTCCCTTCTAATTTGGCTTTCCCTTCTCTCCTTGTTATTTCTCCATCAATTCCACTATTCCAACTATGCCCAACAATCTTTTTCCTCGCTTTCTCCCTACTCTCTGATCGCTAGAAAAGTTGGTGCTACCAAATTTCACTTCACCACTCCATTTCACCCACAGCCAGGTGATAACGAGATAGATCCGCGTTATGGTGTCGCAAAGCGCCTTGTACCCACCGGCCCCAACCCATTGCACCATTGATGTACGGTTTTTGTATTACAATCACCAACACCTACATATAGTTTATGATGGTGAGTTTGTTTCCTTTTTTTTTTTCCCTGATTATATCACCCTCTACTTCTATCAAGCCATTATTCTTTCTAGATGATCATATATATGTAAACTTGTGAGTCTGGGCTTGTAAATAGATGATAAAGGACGACATTTTTGTCCTATGACAAAAATGATGTATATATTCCATTAATTAGTTTTTTTTTTCCATTGATTAGTTCAGGGATTCATTTTCATTTTTTTTATGGCATTAAAATCAAAAAGATATATCAGTGCAAGAACGACATCAGCTAGCTAATGTTCACTATAATTAACAATATATATATATATATATATATATATTACTAAAGAAGTAAAAGAATTAATGATAACTGAGATTGATTACAAGATGGTCACATATCATTGTATCCAAGATCAAATGTGTTAATATATTCTCTCTTTACGTAATGGGTTGATATCATATGATAACTTTATATATTATGATTCATAATTTTATATTTTACAAAATTTTATTTTTAATGCTCTTGAGATTAAATTTAAATTTACTTATATTAAATAATAATTATTTTAATATTGTAATATTTTACATAAATAAATTTAGAATTAAATTTTAGCAATTATGATAATCTATATACTATAAAAGATAAATTGAAATGCAACAACAATACCATATGAAAAAAAAAATTAAATTACGTGTAAAATACAAATTACATGAAATTAAACGAATGTATAATTGGTCTGATCTGAGGATCAATCCTTTAAAATAGACCATTTCAATAAAGAGGACAAATTTACCAATGATTAAATGGCCTAATTTATTAAAATGATTATATAGAAAGAGTAATTATTCTATACAATAATTAAAAAAAAAACTCCATTGTTATATGCCTTTATAGAAAAATACATGACAATACGGGAAGCTAAAATCTTTTAGGGAATCAAAATTAAATTATAATTTTATAACAATAAAAATATAATTTGACCATTTTTAATAGTCTATATCTTTATAATTTTAAAAGATTAAATTAATTTTTATTCTTTTAGAGGGACAAAGTATAATTTTACCTTTATTAATTTAAAATATTAAAAGGTCTAAATGAAAAAAAATTCATTTTAGGGGTGTTGACCCCTGTCACTTTCTAATTTCACTGTGTAGAGAACATCTTATATTCACTTGTATTTATGTATAAAATAATTATTCTAGAAAATTTATTAAAATGTATATTATTTAGCATGAATCTAGAACCCTAAATTGAATTGCAAGTGAATAGGAGAACTTATCATATCTGATCTTTTTTTCATACAATGCCTAAAACTACCCGTAACCCCTCTCTAACCCTTAAATAGGAGGATAATGCGTTTCAGCGCACTCGAACTCCAATCCTCCTGTATTGACAACAATATCAATGCTAATCGAACTAAAATTACTTATTTAAATAATTTTATATTTTAACCTTTTCCTAAATTATCAAATGTATATCCCAAATTTACCAACGATTAAAATAAAATGAAAATAATTAAGCAATAAAATATTTTTCTTTAAATTAAATGATTATGAAAAGTTATTTAAATATTTCAAAATAAAATCATGACTACAATCACAAACATAGATTTTATTTTATAACATTGATAATAATAACAAAGAATGCAAAATATTAAATAAATTAACTCAAGACAAATGAAATATAGAAAACATAATTAATATACAACACAATGAATACAACACTAATAAATGAATACAACAAAAATATCTAGAGCAAATTATTGACTCTTAAAATTTCATATAATTTATAATCATTAAACAGATTATTATTTGATACATAGATAGTAAAGTTTTTAACCATATAAGTAGATATGAGTTTTATTTATGAATGACTATTTAGTACATTGATAATGTATTTTTTTATTCTACAAGCGTTTAAAATTAACAGGACTTTTTTAAAAATATTTATTTATTAATATTTTATTATACTCTTATAAAACACTTGTTAATCTCTCGACCTGTTTGTAGAGCCTATAAAATCCACTAGCAATGTATCAAAATAATTTTTTCTTATCTATTTAATTTTTATTTTAAAATATTAATTAAGAATATTTTATATTTTTTATGCTCGCTTCTAAATTTAAAAACTCAATTGTCAATGTATCAAATAATAAGTCTATTATAATTATAAGAAAAGAGAAGATATATTTTATTTCACTTCTTTCTTTTATCTTCACGCTTTTTCTTTCCTTTCACCCATCTAGCACGACCACACTCCCCAGCCTAAAGCATGTATATTAAATAAGAATAGGAAAATGAAATCAAATGTGATGCTTTCAAGAGCATGTATCTCCAATAACCCAATGTGTTTTCCTTTAATATAGACATATATGGTTAATTCAATTCTCTCATCGATGCCATTCTCATAGGCCTAGAGTTTATATTTCCCATTTTGTATCTTTGCTTTGCTTTGGTGTAGAAATTGGTCCAATTGGTAAGGGTTTTAGTGATTTGTACTCATTTAATTTTGGTATGCACGTGCTATTCTATCATTACAAGTACTTTTTTTAGGCTATGACGACCTATAGCCATACACATCCGTGCAGTCCTAACTCGTAAGTGCTTAGGCAAAATTCATTTACGACTGTTACTCCTAATTCGTAAGTAGTCAACAATGCTTAAAGGGAGATAACTTGAAATTGGAAAAATTAATAATAAAAGAAGTTGAAAACATATTCAACAAAAAGATTAAATTATAAAAAAAGTGTAGTTTTTTTTTTAATTATCAAAATAGACCATTTTTGGAATATTTATAGGAATATGCCAGTTTAGGGAAAACGCTTCCAGCTAGAAGTGCTTTTTGTGTGTCACCAGTAAAATGCTTCCAGCTAGAAGCATTTTTTCCTATGTTATATTAGGGTTTTTAAGGTTGTTTAAGTTTTTAGTGTGATAGGATTTAGGGTTAAGGTTTTAAAGTTAGACTTTAGGGTTCCCATCATTATCATTTCACAAAATTGAAGTTGTAACTTGTTATTATTTCACAAAATGAAAGCTGATATTTGTTATCATTTCATAGAACCGCACATTTACATATTACAATGGAATTGATATTTGTTTTCTAGCTTGCATCGTCCCTTCGATGAGGACATGATGGCATTGCATGGCATGGGTTCCTACACCACCCGCATAACCTTGGTTGGTTTGACTTATCTCGAATATCCATGTTGTTGCGTATTTGAGTCAACGTTGGTCGAACTTTTAGTTTGCGACGCAATGACCTATCAAGTAACAACTTAAACGGAGCACTCGATACAGGCGGCCGTATATGTTCATCTGGGACTGGTGGGAATATGTGTCTCCACACTTTGTGCAAGTTTTCTAATTTTTACACTTTGTCCACAAAGCTCACGGGATCCAACTTTGATTTCTACATATTGCAATTGCATGAGTACATAGAAAATGAAGTGCATCAAACCTTTCACAATCGTAAGTCCTATGTCTTAGGTGTACACAGTACACTCCTTCAACAATACCTTGGTCCAATTTGTTGACATTCGTTACTCAAAACCTTAAGTCTTCGCGCGAGTGGTGTACGTGCATTCAGTTTGCTCATGTTGTAGCCTTCTTAATTTGTTTCACCACATCCAAGCTCCATACGTGGCCTCCCTACAATTGCCCAACACAACTTGCCACTCGCTTTGGGAACAGTTCCGCCAAACGGAAGTATGTCTCTTTCACAACCGAGGTTATCGGCAAATGACGCATCCCTTTTAAAATGGAATTGATGCATTCCGCCAGGTTTGAGATCATGTGGTCATATCGTATACCCCTGTCATAGGATTGTGTCCACTAATCAAAGGGTATGATAGAGAGGTACCGTGCCCCCGCCTGGTTTATTGACCGTAAGATTTCCAACATCTCATGAAAACGACCCTTCACGAGCTCGTACCCTGTCGATGGAAGTAGATAGTGGAAATTACACACCAAAGAATATTAAAAACAAACAAAATATTACTGGCGATTACATACCCATGTTAGTCATTTGTGCTCACTTAATAGTAGAGGGATATTTTTTGTAGTAGTTGGATGCAACATGCTTAGACAATATTGATAGTGTATCCAATCCCAAAGGTTTCCCTATTGTTCAATTGCGGATAGTATTTCAGTTCCCTGATCCGAGATGACGCATATATCAAGTTGGGGCAGACATGCCTCCTTAACCCAAACAGAAATAAATCCCAGTTGTCTATTGACTCCTCCGATGTTATTACCAACACAATTAGAAAGATTTTTCGATTGTCATCTTGTGCCACAATCAACAAAAACCAATGGATATATCTACCATACATAAAGGTACCGTCTATTTGTACCAATGGCTTGTAGTACTGGAATGCTAGAGAGTATTGCTTGAATGTCCAAAACAAAATGTGGAACACTTGGCATCCACAGAGCAAGAAATTGTTATGGTACGCAAGCCCCTTTTCCAGATCAGTTACGCAACCTAGGACATACCTCTCCAACACCTGACATCATTGTCATATCTCGTTGTATGACGCATCTCACCCACTGCGTATATTTTCCAATGTCTTTTGCTTTGCTATCCACGCATTGCAGTATGAAGCCATGTAATTGAATTGGCTACGAATATTTGCAATTAAAATCAACACAGTAATCCTCGGACTCGCTTTCACCATCAGTACTATTATGCCTTCGATCATCTCTGAATCTAACTTCAGATGATTTCGTGAAATACCTGCAATGCCATGAGTACATTAAATTTAGTAATTCAATTATGTCGTAATATATATCGATATCGATACAGTACCAGTCGCAACACACGTATGCGGAGCGGTAAACTTCTTTATCGTCCACAACTCCATCTTCTTCTTGATAGAAGCCATGCTTTTCCATGCACATCTATAGTCTTGCATTAAACACTTGGCCTTGAATTTCTCAGATCAAGTTTTAACCACCTAGAAGTCAACCCGGTTCTTGATGTTGTATTCCTTCATTGTAGCAATAAAACCATCTTTAGTGAAAAACTCTTTACCCACTTCCAAATCACACGAATCCAACAAAGAACTCGGGCCCAACCTCCTGTGTCGTAGTTCTTCAAACTCCAACTCATCATTTGTCAATAGATCGACATTATGCATATGGGCTAAAGGTAAGTATGCCGTGAATCATGGATCTTCTTCTTCTTCTTTACCTTCACCCTCTTTAACGTCTTCTGGTTCAGTTAGAATAGGCTCCTATACAGAAAATCATCCCTTTTTGTGTAGTTTTCAAGACATCTAGAATCACTTGTTGATTGCCAACCACTAAAAGTTGCTATCATTCCGTAGTAAGTATTCCCAGCATTGAATATCGACCCAATGAAGTTCATGTCTAGCCCACTATATGAGTGTCGTGCAAGGGTCATGTATTCCATTCTACCATCAAAACTTGATTATTCTGTGTTTTTCCTCCCATGGTTGAAATCTAAGGTTGAGACAGATGAGTGTCTTCTTATCAATGATTTTGAGATATCATAACTGGAACTTTCTAAGAAATTGGTGAACCCACCATACAACTGCGTCGTTAGACTATTGACATTTTCAACCGTTCTGGCCTCTCGAACATGAAAAGATGTTGACGTCCGAATGCCTTCATTTGGCCTCGAAAATTCCACATTTAACTCTAGAAACATTGATCCACTGTCAATTTGTGTTTGCAACATCACCTCCAAGCCCCTAGCACATTTGATATTGAAAGTGTCATATCTCACGGGATCGACCAAAATACAAAATCGATACTTAATAGACGATACTCTAATTTGGTTAGATCTGACGATTTTTCACCTAATTCTTTTCTGAAGTTCTGGTAACTTTATATTCTGGTTAAATGTTAGCCGTGCTGTGTTCTCCGATAAAAAAACCATGTTGTTCTCGATGTCAGAAACTTACTATCATAATAAATAATAGCATTAATCCATCCATTCATTTTGAACCAAATTACCTATCGAGAAAAGTCCAAAACGAAAACAATAATATAATGCATGTAAAAAAATTAACAAGAATAATCAATGCTTATGCTTACTTTTTATATAAATAGTATCGTTGCTCCAACTTATGTCTTCCCTGCGAACTTCTATTCTTTTGAACTTTTTCAAATTTTATTTCCTCAGCTTATGCCACCGAAGGCTGAAATATGTTACATTTATATCCCAGGGGATGACCTCCTATTTGATTCTGAAAAAATTTCCCGGATAGTGGGGGTTGAAATTTGTAGAGGAAAAATGCTTCAAGCAAGACGCACTGTCAGCAGAATTACGAAAACCACGTCCAGCAAGAAGCCTTTTTAGTGCCACCTTAGCCAAAAGCACTTCTTGCAGGACACGCTATTGGCACTTCTATTGACAATGCGTCTTACTTGGAGCGTTTTTCCTCTACAAGTTTCAACCCCCCACTATCCGGGGAGTTTTTTCAGAATCATTTCAGATATCCCAGGATTCTCAGGATATATTTTAATAACCCATTTGGTAAAAAATAATGCACTGGACAAGTATTTAACTAAAATATTGAATCAAACTAAGAGTAAAAAAAGGCAAAGATTTTTTAAACTAGCTATGCATTCGAACCGAGTACTCCGAGTTTCTATTTTTAATCAATTTGTAAAATAAAATTCAAATATACGATTGGTGTAAATAAAAATATTTTAAATATCAAATTCAATAATTACAATTATTATGTTAAAATTTTATCAATTTAAAATTTAAAACCTTAAATCCTAACACACTAAAAACCCTAATAACCCTAAAAACCTTAAAATAACACGAGAAAAACACTTCCAGGTGGAAGCATTTTCCCTAAATCGGCCTATTTCCATAAATATTCCAAAAATCGACCTATTCCAGTAATTCTAAAAAAATGACATTTTTGGTAATTTAGTCCAATGAAAATGAAAGATATGGGTGCAAATTTCATTATATGTATATTTTTAACTCTAGAAGTAGGCTTATTAGTTGAAAAGGAGTTCGCCCATATCCATTACCTAGATTCAATCCATAGGTTCACCTATTTGGTTGTGTAGCATGTGCATGCATGAATTTAAAATTGTTCTGTATAAAAAAAATAGAAATTAACTAAAAAAATTTATTATATCTAACTTTTGATATTTATTAATTTCTAAATATTATCTTATATTTATTTTTATTGACAAGAGTTCAAATTTTATTATATGCATATTCTTATTTTTAAAATGAAAAAGAAAATTATTTAACTGTTCAAAAACTTGAGCAATGTAAGTAGATAACCAAGAAATAGAGATCATTATAGTTTCCAAATGAACTTGAATCCAAAGACTTATTTGATAAACTCAATAATCTGAAATTATAATAATAAACTTAATGGAGAAGAGAATAGAATAATTTAAGAGAAATATCAAAGAGGAGAAGAAATTAGAGGAAGAAGACCAGAGTTTGTTTTTGTTTAATTTCTTGAGAATATTTTTTGTTCAATGCCTGACCTCAAATATCGACTCCTTAATCATTTTTGTTGACTTATTAAAATATAGGGTAAACTATATCGCAGGTCACCTTAAAATAGCATCATTCCTATTTTGGTCACTATAAATCTTTTATTAAATTAGTCACTCTAGCTAAAATAATTATTCGAATTTGTCCCTACTGTTAAAAATTCCATTAATCCACTAACGAATTGCTAGCATGACATTTTTTTACTTTTGCCAAAAGCTAAGGATCTCTAAATAATTAATCCAAAACACTTTTTTTTTAGTTTATTTGCAACACAAAGACTTCAATGGTGACATCATCAAGATTTGAATCCTCTTTAAGAGATGAAAGAATCCAATGACAAGGACAACAAACCATGACCCCACCCTTTCCGATGAGTCCACCTGTTAGCATAATTGTTGGAAAATTCAATTTAGAAAATAGCTTTCAATTATAACGCAAGTTTAAAAATTTCAAAAACTGAGCCGATTGTGATATTTTTAGCAATAAAAATTTTCCAAAAAAAGTATATGTGCTTTGAGCGAGACATATTTAAATCATTCCCGACTTTCAACCGAACGATGCTCTTTTATCGCGAGCTACGCAAGGGAGACCACAACCAAGGCACACTTGGATGATCCATTTTGTTCAAAAGGGGTCATTTGGCTTAACAGGAACGGCTCTCTACTTGGAGATGTTGAAAGTCCATCTACATAGCTTGGTAAATATGAGAAGTAATCTTAGAAAATTTGGTTTTGTAATCTTAAGAGATTTAATGTTTGAATGTGTAAAAGATTCTCGTGTGAACTTAGTTAAAGTGATGCAAATCTCAAGACCCAAAATCAGGCTCATGAACGTGATGGGCTCAAATTTCCTCAAGGCCCAATAACGAGGTCGAAAGCCAAACAAACCCAAGCAAGATTGAATGGGACCATCCAAGACTTTGTTACCAAGGCCCTAGATGCGCACACGACTGAAAAAGAAAATCAAGATTCACTTTCTTATTTTTAAGAAAATTAAGAAATCGAATCTTGGTCCAATTTTGTTGTTTCAGACAATTTCAAGAATCAAGAAATTTAAGATTTCGAATCTTGGAGCCAAGGCGCATTGGATTTCATGTAAGAGCTTGAACGAGCCAATTTCGAGAGCAAATGGATCACATGACCAAGCTCTTGAAAAAATGACCCATTAAGATATCTACAAGCCCATCCTAAAGTTTGAAAAGTAATTTAATTTAATATCAGGCCAAATTATCAAAGTGGACCAAATTGTAAAATATTTAAACTATAGGCCTAATTTTATTTTAAAAGGTGGATTATTGTGTAAGAATTCAACCCAAGGAGTCCATTTAATTCCTTTGGTTGAATTCCCATTAAAAGTCCACACTTAGAATTATTTTGATTTTTTTATTTAATGAGTTGTCATGTTAGTTATTTCATTAGGGTTAGAAAAACTTATTTGGGGGGCCTATAAGTAGCATGGATGCCCACCCTTATAGATGAACAATTGATTTTTATTTTTTTAAGTTAATAACAATTATCTTTGAGTTTTCCTTCAAAGTTTCTTTTAGAAGCTATTTTAACAATCTTTTAGGTTGTGGGAATCATCTTCAAACTTTTTCTTGTCAAATTTTCTTTCTTGAAGGGGAAATTAGAGCCACTTGAAGGGGGTTGTGGATTCTTCGTATTTCTACGACTTCTTAGGACTTCTACCTACCACGTTTTATCTTTTCATCTATCTTCTTTATTTTCTTCATTATTCTATTTTATTTATCTTATTTATTTTGACTTAGATTTGATTGCGTTTCAGGTTGTGTCAAAATCTAAATTTATTTACGAACGTTTAGAGCCCTAAGTCAAATTTGTAACTTGAACAAACTATACGATCCTCTTCTGCACTTGTGCCTTATCATTTGGTATCAGATTTGGGCATTTTGGGTGTTCATGGTTGATTTCTAAACTAATTTCCATTGCAAAACAACCTATAAGCAGTTTTTACCCATAATTTTTTTCGGAAAAAATATTTTTGAGTGGGTAAACGTTTTTCAATTGATCTGATATTTTACATTTTATTTATTGGTACTTTATTGCAATATAAAAAATTTACATTTTATTTATTGGTACTTTATTACAATATAAAAAAATACTTCCCAAAAAAAAGTGATCGAAAAAGTGAAAAAAATTGAAAAATACGAAAAATAAAAAAATATTCTGTGGATTGAATTTTGTGCCGAAATTTTCTAGATTGGATCTACACTATTTGGGGAGGCTCCAGTTTACATTTCGTGTTTTTTGGAAATCAGGAACATCTCGAACGAAGTTTGTCATATTGTTTCGCAATTTTTTAGGTTTTCGGGTTTCATCAATTTTTATTGACTCTTTGCCTTAGGTTTCGTTTGTTTTTTCTCTTTTACTGTTCTTATACGCATTCTAACAATTTATTGTTTTTTTGTGTTATTAGGTTAATGCACGTTGTACGTTGCACGTTGCACATTCCTTCCTTCGTGCAATACAAATCATTGGTGTCTAGCCACTTTTAAACTCCTAATGCCGTTAGGATATTTGGTAGCTAGATTCTTTAAAATTCTGATTGATTGTAATAATTACTCCTAAAGGAATCACAAGATTAATTCTTACCTCGTTGAGAATTCAATTTTATTTTTGAATTCATAATGGTGAGATTTGTTTAATTTTTTTCTTTTTGAGTGTTGTTTTTTTTTCCAGATTTGTCACAATGTCTCGTAGTGATAAAGAAAGTGATGACCAGAGTGACACACCACTAGTGACCATTAAAAATCTTGTTGGTTTTGCAACGAAATTACAACATGACCTTAATAAAGTCAATGATAAGTTTGAACACAAGTTTAATAGGTTGCAACAAAATCTAAAGGATCAAAATGCTCGAGATCAGAAACCTGACACTATTCTAGACACAATCAGCAAAAATTTGGAATGTCTAAGTACCAAAATTGAGCATCGAAATCGTAATTGGGGAGATAAGGTTGATCAGCCTCGTCTTCATGCAAATAATGCTTGATGTGTCTCTAGTGCAAATGATGAGACTTTGGTTAATAATGACCATAGGCAACATTTTTTTAGCTAAATCAAAGTTCTCAATTCTATAATTTCATTGAAAGAATGATCGAGAGACTTATTGTGATAGAAAAAGTGATCGTAAATTACTTTGTCAATTCAAGGGGAGATGGCGAAATGAAAAGAGGAATATGATTGAGCTATCACCTTTTGTGCAATGTTATTGGTGTAGTTCAAAAGATCATAAGGGTTTCCAATGTCCAATTAAATATCCAACTAGAGAAGAAAGTAAGTATGACTTTATCCATTTTGTTGACTCATACACTAGTGGAAAAGAGATTTGTGATGGTGAACTTTGTGAACCGGAAAAAGATTATAGTGAGAATTTTTTTCTTAAATCTATTGAGTTAGATGAGATAGAAACGTCATGTTCTTTTACTAAGATGTATTGTACTGAATTGAATATTCATAATACTTGTGAGGGGGATATGGAAAGTGAGGCAGAATCATATGAAAGATCGAGAGAAAAGAGACCTTGAGTGATAAAAGTCTACTTGATGGTCTAAATTTGATGAGAAAAAATCCATTGAGGTAAAATTGGAGGGTTCTCAAGTGGAAAAAGAAAAAGAAAAGCAAGAAAATACTCATACAAAAGGGAGGAATGATTATGTTTTAACTAACCCTAACTCAAATTTGTTTAGTGGTGTTTCTTTATTACAAGATTTCAAGGATCCATTGACAGGCTTCCAATTATATTACTCTACCATCGATAAATGATTTTACTAATTGGAAAGAGGTAAGTTGAACATTGATACTTGTCCAAAAGTGCTACAAGGTAAGAAAGGTAAGAAAACATTAAAAATTGATTTAAGAATCATACCTTGAATGTTTTTATAAGTATACTACTAATTTTATTTGTAAAATATTTACTTGCAACATGTTTTCTTGTTGGTTAAATTTTATTAAACCTTAGTCTGAAAGTTCAATTGATTTTATGAGTTTATCTAGGTATATTAAGGTTATTTTTGTTGCATTCGATAGGTTTATTAAAAACTTTATGCATTTGATCTTACAACAAAATTTTCTACCTTAGACTTTAAATATGAATTTTTAAATAATAATATTAAACTTTTGAATTTTGATTATTATGTGAAATTATTAACTAATCTTTGGAAATTATTATGGATGACCATGCATATTCAAAGAAAGTTACAAATTTTTTTTACTTGAACACTCATGTGCCTAGCATTTCTTTGTTTAGTGTTGATACCTTGTTTTTAAAGGAGATATCCATGATAGAAGCTAATTTGAAGGATCAAAATAATGTCTTTGATCCTAATGATAGTTTTGGTGCACAAGAAAGCTTAGGTAAGTATTTTTATTTTATTTTATTTTTATTTATTATAATCCATTTTCTTTTGGTGCAGCTAAAGATTTGAGGATAGATCTTCTTGAGGAAGGGGGAATGATGAGAGACTCAAGGCGCAAAATCAGGCTTATGAACGTGATGGGCTCAAATTTCCTCAAGGCCTAATAACGAGGTCGAAGGCCAAGCAAATTTGAGCAAGATTGAATGGGACCATCCAAGAATTTGTTACCAAGTCCCTAAATGTGTACACGATTGAAAAAGAAAATCAAGATTCATTTTCTTGCTTTCAAAAAAATCAAGAAATCGAATCTTGGTCCACTTTTGTTGTTTCAGACACTTTCAAGAATCAAGAAAATCAAGATTTCAAATCTTGGAAATCTTGGTCCAAGAAACCGAATCTTGCAGCCAAAGCACATTGGATTTCATGTACGAGCTTGAACAAGCCAATTTCGAGAGCAAACGGATTATAAGACCAATTTCTTAAAAAAAATGGCCCATTAAGATGTCTACAAGTCCATCCTGAAGTTTGGAAAGTAATTTAATTGAATATCAGGCCAAATTATCAAAGTGGCCTAAATTGTAAAATATTTAAACTATAGGTCCAATTTTATGTTAATAGGTGGATTATTATGTAAGGATTCAACTCAATGTAACACCCCTTACCAGTGCCAATTATGTAATACGGGGTATTACGGAAAATAAAGGCTATAAAATTTCATTTCCATTTAAAACCGATCAAACAGAATTGTATTGTCCCAATTATGGACCTACGAGGTCCAAAACATGCATTACTAAATCAAAAACTTTAGAAAACTTCAGGGAATTTCTAGTTTTAAACCTCACACGCCCATATGGAGGCAATGCACACACCCGTGTGCATTGGGACACGCTCGTGTCCTTTACCCGTGTTGAATTATTGGAATTTATTTTTCATTTCAAACCTACAGGGGTTTTCACATGGCCGAGCACATGCCCGTGTCCCTCACACGGCCTAGACACGCCTGTGTCACGTGTCCAAAAACCTGGGCATTCTGGTTATGACGTCATCATCCATCTAGGGGCACACGGCCAAGGCACAAACCCTTATGCTAGGCCATGTCCTCCACACGGTTGAGACACACGGCCGTGTCTCTACTGTGTATTTACTACCATGCATACTGACCTAAAATTCTAGATGCAGGGGACACACGGTCGTACAACACGTCCATGGGGACTGACCTTGTGTCACGCACAGCCTAGAAACATGCCCGTGTGTCTACCTGTGTAGACCTTTTTGTAGGCTATTTTCCAAGCCAATGGTCACCCTCAACTTCCATACACATTTATAAACTTCAATGGTATTTAACATGGTCTAAATATGTCCATAACCCACCTTGGCATAGTCGAATGCATGTTAACCTCATCTCATTGGTTTAGCACATGCTAGGTTATCATTTTTGTATTAAGGATTACCATTTCAATAATCACATTTTATATTTAGCTCATTTTAGAACTCATTGTCAATTATGACCTAACCATCTCCAAGTGATTTGGCCACATTTCACATGTCTATTCATGATATACCATATTCAACCATCACATGAAACATTTAAGCATAACATGCATAATTAGTAGGTTTACAACCTACATTAAAATGAGCCATATCCCATGGCCATATACAAAATGAATAAGTATATCATTCAAGCCCTTACATTGGTTAGCCAAAAGACACATATAACAAAATGACCAAGAATCCTATACATGCCATTATAACAAAATAAAAAGTTTCTATATACCAAAGCAAGACAAGTTGATAGTGTTGACAATGCTCTAATCATCTTCCAATCTTCACAAGTCCGCGAGCTCTGTAAGACAAGGGAGATGAAAGGGGGTAAGCATTTACATGCTTAGTAAGTTCGGATAATGGGAGAGTAAACTTACCAGTTATTTAGCATACAATCATAATAGATATTCATGCCAACATGCATAATATAGTTTCCCTATCACATACACTCGACCATAAAGTTAGTCTCAAGCAAATACATTATAACATTAGTCTTAGATAAGCTCATCAATTCAAGCATTTCTATTCTCATTTCTCATTTTAAACCCTTTGAATTTCTCGAGATCTCAATGGATATCTCATTTGTCGTCAAATCATGCAAGTGATCATTTTAAATACGCACTCCCATGAACTTTGCTCTTATGGTGGGATGACCAGTCTAGGCTAAATCCCCCGTAATATAAACTCATAGAGCAATGTCAGGATTAACAGTCCAGGCTAAATCCCTTACAATGACATATACTCGTATGAGTTCGGATCTGAATTACTAGTCTAGGCTAAATTCAGATCGTAATCGGATTATCTGTCCGGGCTAAATCCATTTCAGCACACATATTCTTCGGGAGGCTAGATCACTATAGGATCACCAGTCCGGGCTAGATCATTTCTACCATTAATTCATTTTCGAGAAATCCATCATGTATCCTTTTTATTCAACTAGGACATTTCATTGTAACATCAAATTTTCATGAATTATCATATTTTTCGTAGCTATATTATAATTTATACATGAACTTACATCTTTAATGTATTTAAAATAGTTTACATTCGAGTTACGCGAACTTACTTGTTAATCATTTTGGATTTGAATTTCGGTTACTCCGAAGCCTTTTGTTTTCCTCGGTTGACTTTTGAAGTTGGTTTCTTGGGGTCTATATAAGCAACAATAAATTATCAATACATCACACTATTCGTTTTAGGCCTAAATTTCGCCCCTAGGCAAAATGACCCTTAACTTTTCACAACTTCACAATTTTGTCCCTAGGCTCGTATAATGAAATGTATGAGATTTCTAGGATATTCAAGCCTAGCCGAATATTTTTCTTACTTATAGCAGCCCACATTTCCTTTCACTTCACATTTTTCTACCCATTTTCACAGCTTTTACAAAATGGTCCCTTAAGTCATTTCCATGAAAAACTACTTAGTAAAAGTTGTTTACCATCCTCTAAACTCTCATAGTCCTCTACAAATCATCAAAGCACAAGCATCTCATGTATGGGTAAATTTCTAAACATGAACCCTAACCTGAAATATGGGTAGAAATAGAGAGAGCATGTAACGCCCCAATTTTCGAGAATTCTGTGAATGTTGGCATAGGTTTAATTATGTTAGTGGGCCTCTAGAAGGCCCAAGCTTAAGATAGAACCCGGCAATTTTAGTTAATTTTTGTTCCGTAAGAAAAAGGGGGTGAAATTATGAAATAGGACTTATATGAAAATGTTTGAAAATACTATAGGCTAAATTGAAGTGGCCAAATAAATAGGAGTGCAAAATAGGAGGATTTGCATGACAAACCTCCCATTTTACATGAAGTGGCCAGCCATCATGTTGTTGTAGACAATATGAGCACTTGATATCCATAATTCATGGTACAAATTGATAATGGGTTAGGTAAATGTTCCATGATAATGGATTAGGTAAATATTCCATGATAATGGGTTAGGTAAATGTTCCATAATAATGGTTTAGGTAAATGTTCCATGATGGGCATTTCATGTCTTTTGTATTAAAGAATTAAATGGATGAAATATGAAATTTTATTAAAAGAAAAAGGGGTGAAAAGAACAAAGTTTTGTCCATCTTTGTTCATCATAGCCTAAAGTTAGAGAAGAGAAAGGAGAGGAGAAAGCTCTTGAATGTTCAGTCACTTGGGGAAGAAAATTGAAGGTAAGTTCATGGTAGTTTGCTTCTATTTTGAGGTTCATGAGTTCTTCTTGATTCTACCTTAACTCTTGAAGCATATTTTGGTTTTTGGTTGTGTTGTGAGCATTTGGTCATGAATTAAAATGAAGGAAATGGTTGTTGTTTCATGTTCTTTTGATGAAAAATGGAAGATAGGTGAAGTTGAGCCAAACAAATGAACATGCATATGCCTTAGATGCTAAAGGGAAAAATCGACTAACATGTTGTGCTTTAAAATGATGAAATAGAGATTATACTTAAGTAAAATCATAGATATGTGATGATTGATTGGTGATATACATGTTTAAATAACATGCATGCAAGTTATGTGTGAAAGAGTGAATTTGGTAATAAATCTGCTTGGGACAGCAGCAGTAACGTGGCTTTGGAAAATCACCATAAATTGTGGGAGATGAATTAGAAGCTGAATAAATTATGTAATTAAAGATTAATGAGTCTAGTTTCAAATGGAATAAACGAGAACATATTTTGAATTCTGTACAATGAGAAATTTGATTCGTAATGAAGAGTTATCAGATTAGTCAAACAGTGAAACATGGGAAACTTTAAGAAAACTCTGGTATTGATTGGCCATACCAAAAATTCTGAAAATTTTATGGATGGAAGATATATGAGTCTATTTTCAGGGAAAATTAACGGAACTTGATTTGGAGTTTCGTAGCTCCAGTTATAAATAATTTAGTGACTGTTGCTCAGGAAGACAGCTTGCAGTGAAATTATGATTATGTGGTAAACATTGACAAAAATTTGTTAATGAGTTGCTTATTGTTTTCTTATAAGCTTACTATGATCTGTAGGTGTGGTTGGCCGAATATTGTAAGGGGTTAATACGTAGTTCGTATTTGAATAGTTAGATTAACGTGTTAGTAATCAAATTGTAGGCAGTTCGTGTGTGGATCTCGTCAGCATATCGTCGCAAACAGGTGTGTAACTAACACCCTCTTTCTTAGTCTAGATCGGCAAAAGTCGAAAATCTGAAATGCCGAAAATCGGTATTTTTTAGATTTGCAAGTGTGTGAATGCTCGTGAGGTAAATCGATTAATGTTTTTGGTAAGCTGCAATGTTTGGACTGCAAAGTGCATGATTTCTGTGCCCTCGATATTTTTGGGCTTAATGGGCCAAAATTGGAATGATGGGCCAACGGGCCCAATTCGGTAAAAACTCTCGGTAAGTGATTCTGTAGTACGTGAAAGGTAGGAATATGCATGAAAAACCCTAAAATAGATAAATTACTTAAATACCTTTAAAAGTGGAAAATTTACAATTTTACCCCTAGGAGATAAAGTACCGAAATACCCCTAGGGTTAAATTGACTTAAATGCATGTTTGACTGTTGTTATTTACTGCATGCCATGTTGTTATTATCTGATGCATGGGATTGGGATATTGACGGAGGAAGTACTGAAAGTGGCTTGTCCACGTACTAGATGCTTTGCCTCAATTTACTGTTAACTGAGCAGCGATGCTGCAACTGTGGAGTGTTGGGCTGGGTGGGTTGAGCTATCCCCACATGGAGTGTATGGCTGGTACGGGTGGAGTGTAGTGGTTGGTGGGTTGAGTAGTCTCCCCAAATGGGCTTGCATATGTTATTGATGTTGCATGTATTTTGAAATAGGCCTATGGGCCATATTGGTATTTGAATAAGGGGCTAAGGCCCAGTTTATTGTAATCTGAAAAGGGCTCTGGCCCAGTACCACTGTTACCTGAATGGGCTTAGGCCCAATGGGCTGGAGCTGACTTGGGCTTTGAATGGGTTTTCCTTACACACTGAGTTTCCCCAAACTCACCCCTTTTATTTTCATCCACGCAGGAAATCCCCAACCATAGTGGGCTTGGAGCTGTGAGGGAATTCGGAGTGGCCACCTGTTCTGAAAGTTTGATTTTCTTCTGGTGAACTGGACATCCTTTTAATTACGTTTGAGGTTTTGGGATTTTAAATGTAATAAGGCCGCTTATTTATTTTTGATGGTTTTGATATGTTTTACTAAGATAGGTATTACTTATTTTAACTGTTGAAATTGGATAGCTTTAGGGCGCGTTTTCAAAAAAAAAAACAACAATTGATTTCAAAATAACACGACAACAAGCAAAGCTTCCGCAATGAAAGTATTTTCCAAAATTAATCACTTTTCCTAAAAATGACTTAATCAAATCGGTTTCCTAGAAATATACATGACGTTAAGGTGTGGCAATGGCGGTGTGCATGTCTAGGATTGGATCCGAAGGAGCTTGGTATCAAGTAGTCCGATAGACTCACCTCATATTTTCCAGTTTCCTACCGGTGCATGACTTCCATTCACTTTAACCTATAATGAAATTATCTTTTAAAACACTAAGTAGGTTTTTCTGGATCAACAATATAAAATGTTTTGAACACTTCGATGTGGCATGTCGGATCCGGCCATAACTTCTGGGCCGGGTTTGGGGTGCTATAGAGCATGTTACAAGGATCTCAAAAATACGAAGAACGTTAAAAACGGGGCTAGGGAGCACTTACTATAGAGCTTGAAAATGTTGAAAACCCTAGTTACGGATGTCGAAACCATTTTTTATTTTGAAAAACGAGGATTGAATTTAAAATGAAATATGGAGTCTCCATTAATCTTTTTTGTTTAAGTGTGATCGGATCACCTAATAAAATATTTTATTTTATTAAAATATTGATTTTGGCCTACGGAAGTAAAGAAAATGGGTTCGGGAGTCGGTTACGTACGAGGAAGGATTAGCACCCTCGCAACGCCCAAAATTGGTACCTAATTGATTAATTAATGTCCTGATATTGAAAATTTGAAAAGATTTTAAAATACAATCCCATTTAAAAATGTTTGAATATACTCGAATTGGATGTTAAGATTCTCTTGCTCTGAAGGAATAAAATATCACATCTAGTATGTTAGGATACGACAATTTAAACCCTCGAAACCAAGATCATCTCATGGTTTCCAAAACTCATGCATTGAAATTTTAAAAGGATATTTGGTAGTTGGTCAAACAGTAAATCGAAAAGCAGCACGTTAGGGTACAATTTCTCGAATTTCTAAACACGAAATATTGCCTTGTTTTGTGGAGTTTTCAAATAAGTAATTATAAAACCGGCACAAAAATATTTTTGTTTGGTTTGTTTGGGGATAAAAGACAATCGATAATGGGCGAAAGTGGGAATTAGAATCATGATGCAATAACAAGAAATAAAAGCATAATTACAAGCATGAAATAATAATATGTGAATACAACATTGTACCAATGGATGACAAGAATAATAATATGAACATACAATTTGAAATACACCATAACAATAATCTCACAATCCTATTTTGAAAAGCTAACATTAATAATAAAAACTAATCAAAACTAAAAATATAGCTAATTAAAACAAATTAGAATAAATAAAATATAACAAATTTTCAAACATGGATGAATAAAATTAAAATAATAATATAAAAGACGGGAACTTGGAATCAATATGATATAAAAACAATTTAAAAACTATGAAATGTATGAAAATTTACAAATAAGCAACACATAATAGGGTTTGAAATAGCTTACATAAAGAAATGAAAAACATAATAATATATAAATGATTATTAAAATTGATATTATGAAAGAAGTTTGAAGTAAATAATGTACAAAATATTTTTAAAAAACGAACTATGTCTATTTAAAGTTGATAATATACATATAAAAAATTAATATAAATAATATATATAAGGAATAATAATATCGAAAGAATAACAAAAGCATATAAATAGATTTAAAAGAAAATATTTACATAAAACAACATGAAATCAATAATATATATATGATAAAAACAGTTCTAACATAAACTATATACATATAATAATATATAAGGGTATTTAATTTAATTATTATACAAACTTTTAAAACAACATTACATAAAAGGAATTTTAAAATAATAACTATATAATTAAACAAACAAATAAAAAATATAGACAAATGGAAGTGAAATACCAAATTGAAATAAGATAAAATTATTAAAGTAATTCAAAATATATATTTAAAAATGAATACAAAATAAATTTAAAAATAAAGAATTACCTATTAAAATGAGGAAAAAAAACACTTAATTGAAATAAAACCAAACTAAAAGGGGTAATTTATAAATATCATTAAAAATAAAGTTGCAGACTAAAATATAGTGCGTACAAATGAAAGGGGATTAAAAATGCAATTGTCCCAAATCCAAAAGTGCAGTATTTAGGCGTGGATTAAGTTTAAATGGCGCGCAAATTCCAGGGAAAAATAGGAAAATATAAAAAAACAGAAATAGGACTCAATCAAAATGACAACGCGAAAGGGAGGGACTAATCGCGCAAATATCCCTTCACCGCAGAAACACGCGGATCCTGAGGATATTGGGTCGGGTTGAAGCGGGTCACCCTATATGGCACCATTTTGAAGCCATTGCAATAGGCTCTAAACGACACCGTTTTCTGTCCTTTATAAAAGCCAAAACAAAACAAAAAAAAAACTACATTCGGTCGAACCAAACCCTAGCCCCCTTTTGATTCTCTCTTAACTGATCCCAAATCCCTTCTCTTAAACTCCAATCTGCCATCATAAACGGTGACTAGCAGATTCAAGCTTTGAGGGATGCCATTCTCAGCCATGAAATCCCTTTTAAACTCCGATTTTGACGAAGCAGACGGAATCCCATAGCATATTCGTAAGGTAAATCTTTCGTTTTCTTTTTTTATTTTCAAATGCCTTAGAATCCTAATTGAAAACCAAAGGAAATAGAATCGAAAGAAAAACGAAAAACCAAAAGAAAAGTCAAATATGAAATCACCTTTTAAAATTTCTTTTGCACTAGATATTTCTATTGATTTGGGTGTATAAACTTACAGATTACATTCGGCCTCTTTTTTATAGTCGATTTTCTAGAATAAATAAGAAAAGAAAAATATAAAAAAAGCCTGCGATTTTGTTATACATTTGCTGGCTATTCTGTTATTGGTACTGCTTAGTTGTTTCTTCTCGCAGGTTCGATTGAAGTAGACGTACGGAGGTAAAGGTTGTTCGTGGGCGCGTCGACGTGGAGCATGAAGGCCGCTAGTGGCTATAGCTGTAACATCCCGAAATAGGGCCTAAACGGAACAGTGGTTGCGAAACCACAAATACGAGGTAGAAAATTTTATTTTATTATTATTTTGAGGTTCATGATATGATTGCATGATTGTGTGAAAATTTCATGATGAAATTCTATGCATAAAGTGCTTAAGTTGAGATTAGGGACTAAATCGAATAATTTGCAAAACTTGCATTCTAGAAGTTTTTAGTATGAAATTGCTTTGGAATATTAATAAGGAGGTCTTAAATAACAATTTGACCAATTTCTAAGTCTATGGACAAAAATTGGACATGGATGGAATTTTTGGAAAGTTTAGTAGTAAGGGCATTTTGGTCATTTAGTTATTAAAATAAATTAAAAACAAAATTAAAAGCAAATTTTTGTCCATATTTTTCATTAGGACGAAATTTCAAGGGTTCTCCATAGCTAGGGTTTGTTTCAAGCTTTCAAACTCCATAATCAAGAAGAACAAAATCTGGAGTTAGACCGGGAAAAGAAAAATATAGTGGACTAAATCGATATAGTTGATCTTATTTTGTTTCGAGATAAGTTTGCGGTAAATAAATGCAATATTCTATTATTTTGTGTTAATTTTGTTAATTTCCAGCATGTGTATATTTATTTTATGAAATTATTCAAAGAAGACTTAAGCATGAATTGACGGAGAAGAAATTTCAGAAAGTCCCGGTTGAACCTTAGGAACGTGTAGGATACAAATGTCATGACATTAGGGTTTAAGGATACCGTGTAAGACCATGCCAAGGCATGGCAATTGGTAAGGTCTCTAAGGCAAGGAAATCATGTAAGACCATGTCAATACACGGCATTGATAAGTTACTATAAGGCAAAGGTCCCATGTAAGACCATGCCATGGCATGGCATTGGTGACTTCATAAGGCAAGGATACCATGTAAGACCATGTCAAGACATGGCAATGGTAAGTTTCAAAAGGATACCACGTAAGACCATGACAAGTCATGGCAATGGTAAGGTACCCGCGTATCCTTAGTATTCCAAGTGGTTCAACGGGAAAATTTAAAGAGAATATCAATGTAAGGTAAGGTAAGACGAGTTATACTAAAAAGGTAAGACAAGTTCATGCTAGAAGAGAAAAGGTAAGTACATAATGTTCATGTATGCTTGATAAGGAAAAAGGTAAGTAAAATGTATTAATAAATTTGATTAAGTAAGTAAGTATTTAAGTAAGTGAGTAAGTGAAGAAGTTTAAAATATGTCTATGACAATTAATGAAGTTGCATTAAGTAGTATCATGCCAAGTAGTAAGATAATTCTTATGAATGTTTATCATGCCAAGTAGTAAGATAATTCTTATGAATGTTGTTATTTATTTGCATGCAAACTTACTAAGCTTAATGCTTACCCCCTTTATTTTCCTTCTTTTTATAGTTTTGTCAAGCTAACTCGGGGATCGTAAAGTACGTCGGAGGTCCGGGCACACTATCACGAGGATTATTTTGGTATAGCTAGACATTTCATTTTGAGTATGGCATGTATAGCATCGTAGTCATTTTGTGTGTATGATCTTATGATATGGCTAATGATTGGTATGTAAATGCTTGATAATGATTAGCTGTTGGAATGGCTAATCAAAGACATGTTTGGTGTTATGTATGCCTAAATGCTAGTTATTCCATGGAAATCATGAAAAAGGTGAAATTAGCACAAAACAGAATCAGACTGTAGTAGTGACGTGAATTTGAAAAATCACTAAAAATAGTATAAATGGAATTAAATGATGAATAAGTTATGAAATCAAATATTATTATGTCTATTTTCAAATGGAAGAAACAAAATAGGTAAATGAGATATATTTTATGAGATATTTACATTTTTGTGAAACAGGGCCAGAGCAATTTCTGGATCCCCTGTTCTGACTTTGGAAATTCACCAAAAATTGTAAAAAAATAATTAGAAGTTATTATTTACATTTAAAGATTCCTTATTGAGTCTAGTTTTATAAGAATTAAACTTTATAGTAATTGGAACTCTGTATAGGGAGATATTTGATTTGTAATACATAGAGGTCAGAGTAATCGAACACTGAAACAGGGGAGACTTTAACTAATAAACTGTACCAGTTGGCCTAACCAAAAATTCTAGAAAAATATTAGTTGATAGATATATGAGTCTAGTTTTAGGGAAAATTTACAAAATTGGATTTCGAATTTCGTAACTCGAGATATAAATTTTTAAGTGACTGTGATGCAGATTGCCAGCTTCTCTGGAAGTTTTAAAAATAAATTGTTTGAGCTGTTTAAGTAATGAATTAAGTCCGTTAACACCTCGTGTTCGACTCCGGCGATGGTCTCGGGTACGGGGAGTTACATTTTATTGGTATCAGAGCAAAAGTTTAGTCAGTTCTCGGAATATTTAGCATGAGTAAGAGTCTAGCTATACATGCCATACTTATGTGTTGATAGTGTGACGACTCGTGACGATTTTAAAATGTTTTCTTTTATAGTTATGGATCCCGAACAAGCTGGTGTAGATGATGTACAGAGTAACGTGCCCGCTCCCGCAGAAGGGACGGTGCCACCAAATAGTATTGAAAGGCCCGTTATAGTTAGTCAAGGAGGAGGGGCTCGAGAAGCCTTCTTCCAAGCTATGAATGAATGGTTTGCCGAGTTCGTTCGAACGAATCCGATTGTTAGACCTCCACCCCCTCATGATCATCAGACTACCCATGTAGCTCCCCCAATCACAAGTACGGTTATAAGAGAAAAACCAGCAGTTGATAAAATCAGAAAACAAGGAGCCGAAGAGTTTCGAGCTACAAAAGATGATGATGCAGAAAAGGCAGAATTTTGGCTCGAGAATACTATCAGAGTCTTTGATGAGTTATCCTGCACACCTGAGGAATGTATGAAATGTGTTGTATCACTCCTTAGAGATTTGGCCTACCATTGGTGGAAGAAACTTGTATCAGTTGTACCGAAAGAGAGAGTCACTTGGGACTTCTTTCAGGAGGAATTCCGTAAAAAGTACACCAGTCAGAGGTTTGTTGACCAGAAAAGAAAAGAGTTTCTAGAGTTGAAACAGGGCAATATGACAATGACTGAATATGAGCGCGAGTTTGTTAGACTCAGCAATTATGCTCGAGAGTGTGTGTCTACAGAGGCTATTATGTGCAAAAGATTTGAGGATGGGCTTAATGATGATATCCGATTGTCTGTTGGTGTCTTAGAAATAAAAGAGTTTGTTATCCTAGTTGAGAGAGCCTGTAAGGCAGAGGAGCTGTTAAAAAGAAAGAGCAAAGTTGAAATTGAGACGCAAGGCACGAAGAAAAGACTAATGAGCAAGTCATTTCAGTCTACGTCCAAGAGGCCTAGAGAGTTCTCCACTAGATCTAATTTTTCAGCTGGATATTCTAGCCTAAACAGAGGCAGAAGATTTATGAGTTCGAAAGCTCAGACCACTTCGATTGCAAGTGTTGGCAGTATTCAGCCTGATAGACCAGAGTGTCCCCGATGTGGTCGACGTCACCCAGGTCAATGTCGAGCAACTGAGACAGATTGTTTTCGATGTGGTGCACCAGACCATTTTATTTGGGAGTGTCCCGAGATGATTAAAAGGGAAGCAATACCGAATGTAAGATCAGGAAAAGCTCCTGTCAAAGGCAGACCACTGAGAAATCTAGGAGCTGGGAAAAAAAATAGAGGTGCATCTAGAGATTTAGCAGTGAGGCCAGATGTTAGAGTACCTGCGAGGACTTATGCTATCCATGCTCGCAAAGAGGCATCCTCCCCCGATGTGATTACGGGTATATTTTCTCTCTATGATACTAGAGTTATTGCTTTGATTGATCCGGGTTCAACCCATTCATATGTTTGCATGAAATTGATGCCTAGTATAAGTATGCCAATAGAATCTACAGAATTTGTGATTAAAGTATCGAATCCATTAGGCAAGCATGTATTAGTAGATAAAGTATGTAGAAATTGCCCTTTGATGATTAGAGGATACTATTTTCCTTCTGATCTCATGCTATTGCCATTTGATGAGTTTGATGTGATTCTTGGTATGGATTGGTTGACTACACATGATGTGATAGTGAATTGTGGAAAGAAATTCATTGAGTTGAAGTGTGAAAATGGTGAAATTCTTCGGGTTAATTCAGAGGAGTCAGATAGTTCATTTCCCATAATTTCTGTTATGTCTGCTCAGAAATGTTTGAGAAAAGGGTATGAAGCTTATCTTGCTTTTGTGTTGAACACTAAAGATCCAGAATTGAAAATTGAATCGATGTCGTGGTATGTGAGTTTCTGATGTGTTTAGGAAGAACTACCGGTTTGCCTCCTGTTAGAGAAGTTGAGTTTGGTATTGAGTTGATTCCAGGTACCACGCCCATTTCTATTTCTCCTTATAGAATGACACCGTTGGAATTGAAAGAATTGAAAGCTTAGTTGCAGGAATTAACAGATAAAGGCTTTGTAAGACCCAGTAGTTCATCATGGGGTGCACCAGTGCTATTTGTGAAAAAGAAAGACAGATCGATGAGATTATGCATAGATTATCGGCAACTTAACAAGGTAACAGTAAAGAACAAGTATCCATTGCCTAGAATTGATGATCTGTTTGATCAATTGAAGGGAGCTACTATGTTCTCCAAGATAGATTTGAGATCCGGATACTATCAGTTGCGAGTTAAAGAGTCAGATGTCTTAAAGACTGCTTTCCGGACTAGGTATGGTTATTATGAGTTCCTTGTGATGCCATTTGGCTTAACTAATGCTCCTGCCATTTTCATGGACTTAATGAACCGAATTTTCAGACCGTACTTGGATAATCTTGATTTATTCTCATGATGAGACTGAGCATGCAGAGCATTTGAGAACAGTTTTATAGATTCTGAGAGATAATCAGTTGTATGCCAAGTTCAGAAAAAGTGAGTTCTGGTTACGAGAAGTTGGTTTTCTTGGACATATTGTCTCAGGTGAAGGTATTAAGGTTGATCCGAGCAAGATTTCAGCCATTGTTGATTGGAAGTCTCCTAGAAATGTTTCAGAAGTTAGAAGTTTTCTTGGTCTTGCTGGATATTATAGACGATTTGTAGAGGGATTTTCCATTATAGCTACCCCACTGACAAGATTGCTGCGAAAGGATGTCAAGTTTGAATGGACTGAGAAGTGTCAACAGAGTTTTGACAAGTTAAAAGCATTGTTGACTAAAGCTCCTGTTTTAGTACAACCAGAACTAGGTAAGGAGTTTGTGATTTACAGTGATGCGTCCATGAATGGACTTGGTTGTGTACTTATGCAGGAAGGGAAGGTAATTGCTTATGCCTCTAGACAGCTAAAGCCACATGAGAAGAGCTATCCAACACATGATTTAGAGCTAGCTGTCATTGTTTTTGCGCTGAAGATTTGGAGACATCATTTGTACGGTGAGAAGTGGCACATATTCACTGATCACAAAAGTTTGAAATATTTGATGACTCAAAAAGATTTGAATTTGAGGCAAAGAAGATGGTTAGAGTTGATTAAATATTATGAGCTAGTGATCGATTATCACTCAGGGTATGCGTACCGAAGAATGATGAGCTTATTTGAAAGATCTTACAGGAAGAACATAGTAGTTCTTTGTCTATTCATCCAGGTAGTACAAAGATGTATAATGATTTGAAGAAAATGTACTGGTGGGTAGGAATGAAAAGGGACATTTCGGAGTTTGTTTCTAGATACTTGATCTGTCAGCAGGTAAAGGCCGAACATCAGGTACCTTCAAGTTTATTGCAGCCTGTGCTAGTCCCTGAGTGGAAATGGGATCAAGTTACTATGGATTTTGTGACAGGATTGCCGTTGACACCGAGAAAGAAAGATGCAGTATGGGTTGTGACTGATAAGTTAACGAAGTCGGCTCATTTTATCCCAGTTCGTATGGATTATTCACTTGACAAGTTGGCCGAGTTTTATATTTCAGAGATAGTCAGACTACACGGGGTACCATTATCGATCATTTCAGACAGAGATCCAAGATTTACTTCACGGTTTTGGAAGAAATTAGAGGAGGCTTTGGGCACTATGTTGAGTTTTAGTACAGCTTTTGTAACACCCCTATCCCGTAACCATTGTCGGAATAGGAAATGGGTATTACCAGACTTGTAACTCATGTCAGAACAGTAAAATTTTAAACATTTTCTTGAAATAAAGATCATTCATTTAGATAAATGCTAAATACAGCCAGGGATAAAATTAAACTTCTATAAGTACACATTCAAAGGATGCCATTTTCGCATGGCTTATATACATTAACCAGAATATTATTCCGCTACTCGTCTATTCTATACATGCCATAAAATAATCCAAAATATATCAGTACCAAACAAAGGATAGTGATAGTGTGACAAGTTGTTGGCGATCCCGAGCAAGGCCAAATTTGATAATCTATAAAACAGAAACGAAACAACGAGTAAGCTTTCAAGGCTTAGTAAGTCTTAAGTAAAACAATTAACTTTTTGGATTAAATACATTTATAACTTACACAAAATCCAAGTGAAGTCTCGATGGGCTTAATAAGCCTACACAAGTACATAATACATACCGCCAACTTAATGTTTGAACATTCGTAATTGTTGATTTATTACTAAGTCGCTTAAGATTAGGCTTTACACAAATCACGTTTTGAAATGTCAAGATATATCACCATTCCGTCAAATAGATTAAACCCTATGTATGCACATGTAATTCATCTATTTCATCCAAATTTAAGAGTATATACCCTTCGCATTTAAAAACATCAATGCTATTTTTAGTTTAATCAATGAACTAAAACATAACACTGTAATCACATTCGGTTTCCATATTTGAAAACACATATTCATGTTTTCATATTACATAAACAATTTGATAGAGTCAATACTCGTTAATTATAACTTATAACCATCTCATAAGTGATTCCCCAAGTACATTTGTAATACAACGAAATCGAGTTCACATAGAAAGTAAGTATCACTTACCATATACTTAACCTTTGTACACTTACCATTTCCATAGTTACCAATTACCAATTCAATCTTTCAATACCTCTAACCACTTAATCATATGCACCCATTTCGTGCACATACATAAATGTATATATGTATTTAGGAGCTTAGTTCTTTAGTTCATATTCACATTAATATTTCAAATAATCAAATCATGACAAGTATTAAAGTTTCGTATACGTATATAAAGGACTAAACATGTTCCTTATCACATATACATAAATGACCAAACACAATCCATACCTTGTATTTGCACATCCTGCCGAATACAACTCAAATTAATAATTTTTTATGAAACTATTTAAATTCTTATCTTAAAGATATACAAATAGTCTTCGGTTTAAAATAATTCAAGACACTTAGCCATAGCCTGCTAGGTTTAAAAAAAATCCGAATCCAGTTACCAGTACCAAGCCTGCGGGACTTTAAGCCCGGATATATATCATCATAGTTAATTCACAAAGTTATATACACATCAATTCACATACCTTCGTTTTTTTCCAACACGGAAACACATTAATAAGGTATCACTTCATTCGAACTTATTCGTATCTCAATATAGCTAGTCTCATTTCACAAGAGCCATTAGGCCACATCACGTAGTCAGCGAGTCTTAACCCGGATACTTTCCAAATTCCATGTATATTTAATCACATGTTACCACATTTCACACAACTATCACCATTGTAATTCATTAACCTCATTCGAATATAAGCATATAGCATGTACCTTAACTTCATGTCATAATATCATTCGACTTTAATACATATATATATATATCCCTTTCAATAAACTTCCAACTAAATAAGAAAATACACACATGACTTACATTCTTCTCATGAAAACCATTCGGCTGAACAACATATAAGTCACTACACCTTCAATTTATAAAACTATCAACACATATTACATATACATTTCTTACGTTTATAAAATAGCCATTCGGATAACTTGCACACATTTAAATTTTATCCATTTTGGCCTCACCACCTATATATTTATCTTGTACATCAATTCAGCAATAGCTTATAAGCAACTCAATTAGTTTCATCAGCATTTACAACAAAATCACAGATTCACTACAAGCTGTTTTCTCGTGCAACAATCATTAAATTATTTGTGACTGGAGCTACGGAACTCCAAATGAAGTGCCGTAAATTTTTCCCGAAATTAGACTCATATATCTTCTATCCATAAAATTTTCAGGATTTTTGGTTTGGCCAATAAAAACCAGAATTTTCTTAAAGTTTCCCCTATTTCACTGATCGACTATACTGACCACTCTTCACTACGAATCAAATTTCTCATTGTACAGATTTCAAAATATGTTCTTGTTTATTTCATTTGAAACTAGACTCATTAAGAAGTCTAAGAATATAAATTTTATCTTATAACAATTTTTGTACTATTTATAATGATTTTCTAAAAACAGAACGGGGGATTTCAGATTCATTCTGATACTGTCACACACAACTTTAAATATATCTCTATAGGAAATTCCTTTGCTTACACTATTTATTTTATAAGAAACTAGACTCATTGATCTTTGATTACATATTTTATTCAGTCTCTAATTCTACTCCAATAATTTATGGTGATTTTCAAAATTCACGTTACTGCAGCTGTCCTAAGCAGATTATTACAATTTGCTCTTAAATTTCCTAGTCCAAACACTTAAGAACTTACCATTTGAGTTTAAAACATATCATCATATATAAGTACTTCTTATTATCACATACAAATCATAATTTAAATATCACTTTTCTAATAAAAAATCGGCTAAGGCTCATAGAAGTAACTTATTCCTTATCATTTTACTATAGGTAATTACACCAATTCATAGTCCCATCTTTACCCGTATTCCATATCATTCTTCATTATAACTAAACTTATATGCTAGAAACTTACCTCAGATGTTGTCGAACGATTTCAACGGCTATTCGATTACTTTTTCCTTTCCTTTATCCAACTTTGATCCTCTAAGCTCTTGAGCTAAATCAAACAAATTTACTTCCCAATCAAACATAGTCATACGGCATCCATATACATTTTAAAACCAATTCATTTGAATCAATTGACCACCTAAGTCTATTATCATTTCGTTTTTAAATTTGTGTACTTGATAAGTCACATTAAACAATTATATATGTAACTTTCAAACCAAAACGTCATTATATGACCACATATACCTACACCCATATACTTAAGCTCAATAATTATACGGATTACGTATAATAACTTAACAAGCCAACTCAATTTCATCCTTAATATCTCTTTAAAAAAAAATCCAAATAAAAATACACTAAAATCCAAGACCGAATTTGCATTTCCATAATAGGCACTTGCTATAAAACAATTAAGCCACAATCAATTAATATTACCTAGCTTAGACTTAGATTAATAATTATCTAAATTATTTAAAACATTCAACACAACTCTTCTTTAAATAAGCACATATTCGGCAAGGAAAGATGATAATTTAGCAAACCTTAGCTTAACATATAATTTGCTTATAACACATTTTAAGCATTCTTTTTATTCCATCAACTCAAAACACACACATCACTCACAATAACCAAGTTCATATTCGGCAATAGCCTCCAATATTATAGCCGATTCTTCTCACTTAGTATCTAGTGCACACACATGATCATTTGTTTGGTTCAAACACCTATCCACCAAGATCCATCCAAATTAACAAGAAACAACAACCATATTCTTTATTATCTACTATGACCGAAAACTCTATTCATTTCCCAAAAATCAAAAATTTAACATGGGTCCAATAAGGAACTTAGTAATTCACTAAAATTTAACTAAAATTTCAAGAATTAACAAAAACTTCTTACCTTAATTAAGCCTAGGATGACCGAATGATGTTTTTCCCCTATTCTTCCTTCACATTCGGTTTTGAAGAAACAAAGATGAACACTTTGTTTTCATCACCCATGTTCTCTTTCTTTTTATTATTATTCTTTAATAAAAAGCCATTTAATTAACATATTGATAATAGAAAATTCATATATTATTTATTAACTAACAACATGGCCGGCCACTAACAACAAAATGGGTAATTTGACATGCAAAACCATTCCTTTTAGTACCTTCATTATAAACCACTTTTAAAAATTACCCATCACCTTTCACATTTTTCACACATAAGTCCTATTTAATAATTTCATATTCAATTGTCAAAATTAAAGCATAAAACTTTCATATATGCATGTGCACACACAATAAACATAGAATATAACATTTAATTATTTTTTTTGTGACTCAGTTTTGTGGTCCCGAAACCACTTCCCGACTAGGGTCAAAATAGGGCTGTCACAGCTTTCCATCCTCAAACCGACGGTCAGTCAGAGAGAGTTATTCAGGTACTTGAAGATATGCTTAGATGTTGTGTACTGGAATTTCAAGGTAGTTGGGAAAAATATTTACCATTAGTAGAGTTTGCCTACAATAATAGTTATAAGTCAAGTTTGAAGATGGCATCTTATGAAGCTTTGTATGGACGTAAATGTCGCACACCTTTGTATTGGACAGAGCTTAAGGAAAATCAGATTTACGGGGTTGATCTAATTAAGGAAACAAAGAGAAAGTAAAATCATCGAGATTGCTTGAAAGCGACTTGAGATGCACAAAAGTCGATGCAGATTTGAAGAGAAAAGAGATTGAGTATCAAGTTGGTGACAAAGTGTTTTTGAAAGTATCCCCGTGGAAGAAAGTTCTCAGATTTGGCAAGAAAGGCAAACTAAGTCCACGTTTTATTAGACCGTTTGAAGTGATTGAGAGAGTCGGACCATTAGCATATCGGTTAGCTTTGCCGATTAAGTTAGAGAAGATTCATGATGTATTTTATGTGTCTATGCTACGTCGTTATCATTCAGATCCGTCACATGTGATTTCTCAGACAGAGGTTAAGATTCAGCCAGACATGACTTACGCTGAAGAACCGGTAAAGATTCTAGCTCGAGAGGTAAAGCAATTAAGAAACAAAAGTATTGCACTTGTGAAAGTACTATGGAATAGACATGGGGTAGACGAGGCTACATGGGAGCCCGAAGAGGCTATGTGAAAACAGTACCAAATCTCTTCACAGGTAAGATTTTCGAGGACGAAAATCCCTAAAAGGGGGAGAAATGTAACATCCCGAAATAGGGCCTAAATGGAACAGTGGTTGCGAAACCAAAAATTTGAGGTAGAAAATTTTATTTTATTATTATTTTGAGGTTCATGATATGATTGCATGATTGTGTGAAAATTTCGTGGTGAAATTCTATGCATAAAGTGCTTAAGTTGAGATTAGGAACTAAATCGAATAATTTGCAAAACTTGCATTCTAGAAGTTTTTAGTATGAAATTGCTTTGGAATATTAATGAGGAGGTCTTAAATAGCAATTTGACCAATTTCTAAGTCTATGGACAAAAATTGGACATGGATGGAATTTTTGGAAAGTTTAGTAGTAAGGGCATTTTGGTCATTTAGTTATTAAATTAAAAACAAAATTAAAAGCCAATTTTTGTCCATCTTTTTCATTAGGATGAAATTTCAAGGGTTCTCCATATCTAGGGTTTGTTTCAAGCTTTCAAACTCCATAATCAAGAAGAACAAAATCCGGAGTTAGACCGGGAAAAGAAAAAGATAGTGGACTAAATCGATATAGTTGATCGTATTTTGTTTCGAGGTAAGTTTGCGGTGAATAAATGCAATATTCTATTATTTTATGTTAATTTTGTTAATTTCCAGCATGTGGATATTTATTTTATGAAATTATTCAAAGAAGACTTAAGCATGAATTGACGGAGAAGAAATTTCAGAAAGTCCCGGTTGAACCTTAGGAATGTGTAGGATACAAATGTCATGACATTAGGGTTTAAGGATACCGTGTAAGACCATGCCAAGGCATGGCAATTGGTAAGGTCTCTAAGGTAAGGAAAGCATGTAAGACCATGTCAATACATGGCATTGATAAGTTACTATAAGGCAAAGGTCCCATGTAAGACCATGCCAAGGCATGGCATTGGTGAGTTCATAAGGCAAGGATACCATGTAAGACCATGTCAAGACATGGCAATGGTAAGTTTCAAAAGGATACCACGTAAGACCATGACAAGTCATGGCAATGGTAAGGTACCCGAGTATCGTTAGTATTCCAAGTGGTTCAACGGGAAAATTTAAAGAGAATATCAAGGTAAGGTAAGGTAAGACGAGTTATACTAAAAAGGTAAGACAAGTTCATGCTAGAAGAGAAAAGGTAAGTACATAATGTTCATGTATACTTGATAAGGAAAAAGTTAAGTAAAATGTATTAATAAATTTGATTAAGTAAGTATTTAAGTAAGTAAGTGAAGAAGTTTAAAATATGTCTATGACAATTAATGAAGTTGCATTAAGTAGTATCATGCCAAGTAGTAAGATAATTCTTATGAATGTTGTTATTTATTTGCATGCAAACTTACTAAGCTTAATGCTTACCCCCTTTATTTTCCTTCTTTTTATAGTTTGGTCAAGCTAACTCGGGGATCGTAAAGTACGTCGGAGGTCCGGGCACACTATCACGAGGATTATTTTGGTATAGCTAGACATTTCATTTTGAGTATGGCATGTATAGCATCGTAGCCATTTTGTGTGTATGATCTTATGATATGGCTAATGATTGGTATGTAAATGCTTGATAATGATTAGCTGTTGGAATGGCTAATCAAAGACATGTTTGGTGTTATATATGCCTAAATGCTAGTTATTCCATGGAAATCATGAAAAGGTGAAATTAGCACAAAAGCAGTAATCAGACAAGAGCGATGACGTGAATTTGAAAAATCACGAAAAATAGTAGAAATGGAATTAAATGATGAATAAGTTATAAAATCAAATATTATTATGTCTATTTTCAAATGGAAGAAACAAAATAGGTAAATGAGATATATTTTATTAGATATTTAAATTTTTGTGAAACAGGGCCAGAGCGATTTCTGGATCCCCTATTCTGACTTTGGAAATTCACTAAAATTGTACAAAGATAATTAGGAGTCATTCTTTACATGTACAGATTCCTTATTGAGTCTAGTTTTATGAAAAATAAACTTCATAGTAATTGGAACTCTGTATAGGGAGATATTTGATTCGTAATACACAGAGGTTAGAGCAGTCGAACCCTGAAACAGGGGAGAATTTAACTAATAAACTGTACCAGTTGGCCTGACCAAAATTTCTAGAAAAAAATTTGTTGATAGATATATGAGTCTAGTTTTAGGGAAAATTTACAGAATTGGATTTCGAGTTTCGTAACTCGAGATATGAATTTTTAAGCGACTCTGACACAGATTGCTAGCTTCTCTGGAAGTTTTAAAAATAAATTGTTTGAGCTGTTTAAGTAATGAATTAAGTCCGTTAACACCTCGTGTTTGAATCCGGCGACGGTCTCGGGTACGGGGCGTTACAATAGCTGCGGCAGAAAACAGATGGAAACCTTAGGGTTTTCTAAAACTCTAAAAACTCGGGCCTATCGAGCTTGGTTTATTTCATTCGGGTATTAGGCCATTGTTGAGTCTGTAAAGTTTTGGGTTTTATTTGTGAAGTGGGCTTTAATTTTTGGGCTTCAATTTGTATTTCGGTTAAATGAACTGTAAATGGATTGTTGATTTAATTTAAATTTTTTTTGGCATGGGCCCGGGCGAAATAGGCCTTCTACAAATGAGACCTTTCAATTTTTAGTAGCATGAAAAAGAGAAATAGCTGATTTTTGCTTTCATTTTCCTTTTTTATTTAGTTTATTACCAAATAACCAAAATGCCCTTCCTTAAAAACCTTTCAAAATTTTCCATGCATGCCCATTTTTGTCCAAAAACTTAGAAATTGGGAAAATTACTCTTTAAGACCTTCTAATTAATAATTCAAAGCAATTTCATACAAATTTCTTCTAGAACCAAAATTTTACAACTTATTCAATTTGGTCCCTAATTACCAATTGGACACCTTATACTTAGAACTTCTTAATGAAACTTTAACACATTCTTATTTTCATATTCTAGACCTTATAATAATCATAAAACAAATATTTTAATGTCAGATATGTGGTCCCAAAACCACTATTTTGACTAAGCTCATTTTTGGGATGTTACATTTCTCCCCCTTAAGGATTTTCGTCCTCGAAAGTTTTACTAGTAAACAGGTTCAGATATTAACTTCTCATGGCTTCTTCAGGTTCCCATGCGGCTTCTTCCACTCTATGTCTATGCCATAAAACTTTTACCAAGGCTATATTCTTATTCCTCAACTGTTTGACTTCTCGAGCTAAAATCTTGACCGGTTCTTCACCATAGGTCATATTCGGTCTAATTTCAGCTTCAGTCGGTGAAATCACATGTGAAGGTTACGATCTATATCTACGCAACATGGACATATGGAATACATAATGAATCTTTTCTAACTCAGAAGGAAACGCTAATCGGTAGGCTAATGGTCTCACTCTTTTGGTAATCTCACATGGTCTGATAAACCTTGGACTCAATTTGCCGTTTCGACCAAATCTCAATACCTTTTTCCATGGAGATACTTTCAAGAATACTTTATCTCTAACTTGAAACTCAATCTCTTTTCTTTTCAAATCAGCATATAACTTTTGCCTATCCATTGCCGCTTTCAAGCAATCTCGTATCACTTTTACCTTTTCCTCAGTTTCCTTAATCAAATTAACTCCGTGAATCTGATGTTCTTTGAGTTCTGTCCAATAGAACGGAGTTCGGCACTTCTGGCCATACAACGCCTCATAAGGTGCCATCTTTAAACTCGTTTGGAAACTGTTGTTGTAGGCAAATTCCACCAAAGGCAAGTATTTTTCCCAACTACCCTGAAATTCAAGGACGCAACACTGTAACATGTCCTCGAGAATCTGAATCATCTGCTCAGACTAACCATCAGTCTGTGGGTGGAGTGCCATACTAAAACTCAACTTCATACCCAAAGCTTCTTATAGTTTCTTCCAAAATCTCTAAGTGAATCTTGGGTCCCTATCTGAGATGATTGACAATGATACCCCGTGTAGTCTAACAATCTCGAAAATGTACAAGTCGGCTAGTCTATCCAAAGAGTAATCTATCCGTACCAAAATGAAGTGAGTTGACTTCGTTAGTCTATCAACCACAACCCAAACAATATTTTTCTTTTTCGGGGTTAACGGTAATCCAGTCACAAAATCCATAGTAATCCATGGTAATCTTATCCCACTTCTATTCGATGGCCATCACAGGCTGTAATGAACCCGAAGGCACTTGGTGTTCAGCCTTGACCTGTTGACATATTAAGCATTTCGACACAAATTTAGAGATTTCTCTTTTCATACCATTCCACTAGTACATTGTCTTTAAATCATTGTACATCTTAGTACTTCCCGGATGAATAGATAGATAGCTATCATGTGCCTTTTGAAAAATTTTCCAAATAAGTTCATCATCTTTGGGTACACAGACCCTATCTTAAAACATCAAGCAACCATTAGGACCAATTTGAAAGTCTGATTCAATGCCCGTCTCACATTGTGCTCTCTTGACTTGCAAGACACTATTATTGATCTAAGCTGCGCAAATTTCTTGGCGAAAGGTCGGTCTGGCTTTTAACTCTGCCAAAACCAAACCATCATCAGACAACACCAATCGTGTGTTCATAGGCCTTCATGTAAACAAGGAATTCCTACTTAAGGCATTGGCGACCACATTTGCCTTTCCCGGGGGATAATCAATTATCAACTCATAATATTTAATCAACTCTAACCATCTTCATTGTCTCAGATTCAATTTATTTTGAGTCATCAAATACTTCAAGCTCTTGTGGTTTGCGAATACGAGGCAAGTTTCACCATACAAATGCTCTCTCCAAATTTTCAAGGCAAATACAATGGCAGCCAACTCCAAGTCATGTGTTGGATAATTTTTCTTGTGCATCTTTAGTTACCTCGAAGCATAGGCTATTAATTTACCCTCTGGCATAAGCATGCAACCCAGTCCATTCAAGGATTCATCACTATAGACTACAAATTCTTTTCCCGGCTCGGATTGCACTAAAACTGGAGCTTTGGTTAGCAACGTCTTCAATTTTTCGAAACTCTATTGACACTTTTCTGGCCATTCAAACTTAACATCTTTTTGAAGAAACCTCATCAAAGGAGTTGCAATCATCGAAAATCCTTTCATGAAGCATCGATAGTAATCAGCTAAGCCCAAAAAGCTTCTAACCTCGATTACGTTCTTCGGTAACTTCCATTCGACAATAGCAGACATCTTATTTGGATCAACTCAGATACCTTCAACTGAAACAATATGATCCAAGAATCCTACCTCTTGGAGCCAAAACTCACTCTTGCTAAATTTAGCATGCAACTGTTTGTCCCGTAAAGTCTGTAAAACAGTTCCCAGATGTTCCGCATGTTCAGCCTCATCCTTGGAATAAATCAGGATATCATCAATAAATACAATAACAAACTTGTCTAAGTATGGCCGAAATATCCTATTCTTCAAGTCCATAAACACAGCTGGAGCATTCGTTAATCCAAAAGGCATCACAAGAAATTCGTAATGGCCATACCCCGTTTTGAAAGTAGTCTTAGGCACGTCCGACTTCTTAACTCGCTACTGATAATAGCCAGATCTCAAATTTATTTTGGAAAACATAGTGGCTCCCCTCAACTGATCAAACAGGTTGTCAATCCTTGGCAAAGGATACTTATTTGTAATAGTTACCTTGTTGAGTTGGCGGTAATCTATACATAATCTTATTGAACCATCTTTCTTTTTTACAAATAATATGGGAGCACCCCAAGGTGAAAAGTTTGGTCTTGCGAAACCCTTATCTATCAGTTCTTGCAACTGTGTTTTAACTCTTTCAACTCGATTGGTGCCATCCTATACGGGGCAATAGAAATATGTGTTGTTTCTAGCACTAGCTCAATACCAAACTCTACTTCTCTAACAGGAGGCAAACCAGGCAACTCTTCTGAAAACACATCCGGATATTCACGTACTATTGGCATGACTCAATCTTCAACTCCAACTCTTTAGTATTCAGTAAAAAAGCAAGGTAGGCTTGATACCCTTTTCTCATATACCTTTGAGCCATCATTGAGGTAATCACAACTGGTGATGTATTCAAATCACTTGAGTCCACTCGGAGAACTTCGCCACTTGAACATTTTAATACAATATACTTGCTACCATAATTTACTGTCACATCATGAATAGCTAACCAATCCATGCCAAGTATTACATCAAACTCATCAAAAGGAAAAAGCATAAGGTTAGCCGGAAAACAATGACCTTGAATCGTCAAAGGATAGTTCTTACAAACTTTTTATACTAAAACAGACTTGCCTAGAGGGTTCAACACTTTAATCACAAATTCCGTTGGTTCCACAGGCATATTCATGCTAGACACCAATTTTATTAAAATGTATGAATGAGTCGATCCCTGGTCAATCAAGGCAATAACATGAGTATTTTGGAGAGAAAATGTACCCGTAATGACATCGGGAGCTGAAGCCTCCTCTCTAGCGCGTATCGCGTAAGTTCTCGTCGGGGCTCGAGCTTCTGATTTTACAGTAGCATCCTTGGTAACATTTCGACTGTCACTTGCATTTTCAGAATGTCTTAAAGGTCTACCTCGAGAAATAAGAGCATTAGGCTTCGGGGCTAATTTCACCTCTTTATCGGCCCGTTCCGGGCAATCTCTAAGGAAGTGGTCAAGAGAACCAAATCTGTAGCATGCTACGCTCTTCATTTGACACTCTCTGAAATGAAATTTGTTGCAACTCTTACATCTCAGTTTTTTATCATCTACACTTCCCACACTAGTTACAATAGGGGAAACAGACTTCAGGTTGTGACGCTTGGAGCTTCTTGTTCTGCCCGAATATCCCACCGATGCAGTTGTTGGCCTCTCGATTTCTTTATGGGAAAAAAGTGTATTCTGCCACTAGATCTCCTACTTGAAACTCGAGTTCCTCTCTTTGCTTGTTTCCTTTCATTATTAAGCTCTTTGGCCTTCTTGGCCCGATTGACTAATGCAATAAATTCTCGTATCTCGAGGATCCCAATTAACAACTTAATTTCCTCATTTAGACCTTCCTTGAAGCGCTTACACATTTCTGCCTCTGTTTAGACCCACTCACTTGTATACTAAGTTAGTCTCACGAACTTTCTTTCGTATTCTGACACGGTTCTATTTCCTTGTTTAAGTTCCAGGAACTCTTTTTGTTTCTGATCTAGAAACCTTTGATTAATATACTTCTTCCTAAATTCTGCTTGGAAAAATTCCCATGTGATACTCTCTCTTGGTGCCATCGAGGATATAGTCTTCCGCTAGTGGTATGCAGTGTCTTTCAACAACGACACTGCACATTTCAAGTTTTCCTCAGGAGTACACGATAGTTCGTCGAGAACCCGCATGATATTCTCAAGCCAAAATTCAGCACGTTCCAGATCGCCATCAATCGTGGCCCTAAACTATTTGACTTCATATTTCCTAAGTTTATCCACTGGGGCCTTACCAATTCTCACGGGTGCTATGCCTTGTGGCACTTCTTCTTCAGGTCGAGTAGAGGGCGGAGGAGGTCGTGGTATATTGGGACAATTTCTCAGGTAATCCCCAAACCACTTATCTATCATATTGAAAAAAACAGCCTTCGCCTCTTCCCGGCCCTCAGACATTGGCCTTCTACTAGTAGAAGTAGCTCACTGTACGGAAGCTAGAGCATGGCTCTTGCCTCCCTCAGACTCATCTTGGGCTTGATCGGAAGATATTTACTATATTCAAATACAATTATAAGGGTTAGGAGATGTCACACTATCATAACTTGTATATTGGCATGTATTGCTAGACTCGTTACATGTTACATTAGCCTGAGAATCGACTAAACCGTAGCTTTGATACCACTAAATATAACACCCCTTACCCGTACAAGAGGCCGAGACAAGATAAGGGGCATTATCAGAAAATACGGGCTATAAAATTTCATTTCAATTTAAAACCGATCAAACAGAATCGTATTGTCCCAATTATGGACCTACGAGGTCCAAAACATGCATTAAAAGCGATCCAGGACTAAACCGAGAATTTTAGAAAACTTTAAGGAATTTTCAGGTTTAAACCTCACACACCCGTGTGAAGGCAATGCACACGCCCCCGTGCATTGGGACACGTCCGTGTCCCTTACCCATGTTGAATTATTGGAATTTATTTTTCATTTCAAACCTACAGGGGCTTTCATACGGCCGAGCACACACCCGTGTCCTTGGCCCGTGACCCTCACACAGCTTAGACACGCCCGTGTCTAAAAACCTGGCCATTATGTTTATGATGTCATCATCCATCTAGGGGCACACGGCCAAGGCACGTGCTCGTATGCTAGGTCGTGTCCTCCACACGGTTGAGACACACAGTCGCGTCTCTACTCGTGTGTTTACTGCCATGCATACTGACTTAAAATTCTAAATGTAGGGGACACACGGCCGTACAACACGTCTATGGGGACTGACCGCGTGTTACACACGGCCTAGACACATGCCCGTGTGTCTACCCGTGTGGACCTTTTTGTAGGCTATTTTCCAAGCCAATGGTCACCCTCAACTTTCATACACATCTATAAACACCAATGGTATTTAACATGGTCTAAATATGTCCATAAGCCACCTTGGCATAGTTGAACGCATGTTAACCTCATCTCATTGGTTTAGCACATGCTAGGTTATCATTTTTGTATTAAGGATTACCACTTCAATTATCACATTTTTTACTTGGCTCATTTTATAACTCATTGCTAATTATGACCTAACCATCTCCAAGTGATTTGGCCACATTTCACATGTCCATTCATGATATACCACATTCAACCATCACATGAAACATTTAAGCATAACATGCACAATTAATAGGTTTACAACCTACATTAAAATGAGTCATATCCCATGGCCATATACAAAATGAATAAGTATATCATTCAAGCCCTTACATTGGCTAGCCAAAAGACATATATAACAAAATGACCAAGAATCCTATACATGCCATTATAACAAAATAAAAGTTTCTATATACGAAAGCAAGACAAGTTGATAGTGTTGAAAATGCTCTAACTGTCTTCCAATCTTCACAAGTCTGCGAGCTCTGTAAGACAAGGGAGATGAAAGGGGGTAAGCATTTACATGCTTAGTAAGTTCGGATAACGGGAGAGTAAACTTACCGGTTATTTACCATACAATCATAATAGATGTTCATGCCAACATGCATAGTATAATTTCCCTATCACATACACTCGACAATCAAGTTAGTCTCAGGCAAATACATTATAACATTAGTCTTAGAGCTCATCAATTCAAGCATTTTTATTCTCATTTCTCATTTTAATCCTGTTGAATTTCTCGGGATCTTGATAGATATCTCATTTACCGTTAAATCATGCAAGTGATCATTTTAAATACACAATCCCGTGAACCTTGCTCTTACGATGGGATTACCAGTCTAGGGTAAATTCAGATCCTAATCGGATTACCCGTCCGGGCTAAATCCATTTCAGCACACATTCTTCAGGAGGCTAGATCACTATAAGATCACCCGTCTGGGCTAGATCATTTCTACCATTAATTCATTTTCGAGAAATCCATCATGTATCCTTTTTATTCAACTAGGACATTTCATTGTAACATCAAATTTTCATGAATTATCGTATTTTTTGTATCGATATTATAATTTATACATGAACTTACATCTTTAATGTATTTAAAATAGTTTACATTCGAGTTACGTGAACTTACCTGGTAATTGTTTCAGATTCGAATTTCGGTTACTCCGAAGCCTTTTGTTTTTCTCAGTCGACTTTCGAAGTTAGTCTCTCGGGGTCTATATAAGCAGCAATAAATTATCAATACATCACACTATTCGTTTTAGGCCTAAATTTCACCCTTAGGCAAAATCACCCCTAACCTTTCACACTTTTACAATTTAGTCCCTAGGCTCGTATAATGAAATGCATGAGATTTCTAGGTTATCCAAGCCTAGCCGAATATTTTTCTTTCTTATAGCAGCCCACATTTTCTTTCACTTTACATTTTTCTACCCATTTTCACAACTATTACAAAATGGTCCCTTAAGTCCTTTCCATGAAAAACTACTTAGTAAAAGTTGTTTATCATCCTCTAAACTCTCATATTCCTCCACAAATCATCAAAACACAAGTATTTCATGTATGGGTAAGTTTCTAAACATGAACCCTAGCTTGAAATATGGGTAGAAATAGAGAGAGCATGTTACGAGGATCTCAAAAATAAGAAGAACGTTAAAAACGGGGCTAGGGAGCACTTACTATAGAGCTTGAAAATGTTGAAAACCCTAGCTATGGGGACCCTTCAATTTTCGACAGCATGGAGAAGAAAAATGGCTGATTTTTGCTTTCATTTTCCCTTTTTATTTAGTTTATTACGAAATGACCAAAATGCCCTTCCTTAATAACCTTTCAAAATTTTCCATGCATGTCCGTTTTTGTCCAAAAACTTACAAATTGGGAAAATTACTCTTTAAGACCTTTTAATTAATAATTCAAAGTAATTTCATACAAATTGCTTCTAGAACCAAAATTTTACAACTTATTCAAATTGGTTCCTAATTACCAATTGGACACTTTATACTTAGAACTTCTTCATGAAGCTTTAACACATGTTTATTTTCATATCCTAGACCTCATAATAATCATAAAAAAAATTTTAATGTCAAATTTATGGTCCCAAAACCACTATCCCGACTAGGCCCAATTTTGGGATGTTACGCCCATGGAGTCCATTTAATTCCTTTGGCTAAATTCCCATTAAAAGTCCACATTAGAATTATTTTATTTTTTATTTGATGAGTTGTCATGTTAGTTATTTCATTAGGGTTAGGAAAATTTATTTAGGGGGCCTATAAGTAGCATAGACGTCCACCCTTATTGATGAACAATTGATTTTTGTTTTTTTAAGTTAATAATAATTCTCTTTGAGTTCTTTTTCAAGAATTGCTATTGAGTTTCTTTTAGAAGTTTTTTTAACAATCTTTTAGGTTGTGGGAATCATCTTCAAATTTTTTCTTGCCAAGATCTTTTTCTTAGAGGGGGAATTAAAGTCACTGAAAGGAGTTATGGATTCTTAATGTTTCCAAGGCTTCTTAGGACGTCATATTCTCTTTTTTATCCTTAATTTATCGTTTCTTGCTTATTTAAATTAGCTATTATTGTTTTGGTTTACTAATTTTATTAATTTTCGTTCTAGGTTAAAGTTGCTTCAATAGAGACGTTCTCCTATCTTGTTCCATCAAGAAACACATCAATATTAAGAGTTTTAATCTTTTCATATTGTTTCAAACATTCTTGCACAAAACAGTTTGCTTTTGTTTTTAAAATCACTTCTAACAAATCTGTTCTGTATTTTGTTTTCCAGATCTAGTTGGGGCATTTTCTTAAGGTCTAAGGACTATTTATTTCCATCCAAGAAACCCTAATTCATTCTCTATTGGACCATTTACCTGTCTATTCATCTTTTTTTTGTTTTAATTTCTTTTGATTCTCTTTTGTGACAACTAATTTGTTTTCGTTGTTTCTTGTTTATGTTTACGTTCATCTAAAGATCTCAGTTAAGTCTGTAACTTGAGCAAACTTTACGATGCGCTTTCGTCCTACCACTCTTATTCTTTATCAAAAGGGTTAGGATATGATTGGCATGTCAATAGGGTTTGGTGCACGCTTGTACGAGATTTATTACAAATGTTAACTAGATCCAACATTTTTTTACGGATTTTTGGTATTTATGTGACTCAAGTTTAACTCAGACGAGTAACCTAATGTGTTGTGATAATGGTTTAGCCTAGATGGGTAACCATATATATAAATGTACTCAGCTCAGATGAGCAACTAGTGTGGTGTAGTTATCTCTGTATCCGAGTCTGTTACTAGAGTTCATTGGCCAAAACAATTTAAATGAAATTGAGAATTTGAAATGTGATGAAATGAACTTGTTATCCAAATTGAAAAGTCATTGAATTGATTGAATTGTAAATGATACATTTTTTATGATCAATAATAGTACCAATGATTGATTTGAATTTTATATACTTGTTAATACCTTATGATTGTTGATTAAATGTGCTTTAGAAATAAGTTACATAAAAGTGGCACGAATTGGCATGTTAAGTGCTTGTAGTATTAAATGATTGTGATTATAAGTCAACGCTCACACCTTGTTAGTGTTTTGATTGCCATGTCTAGCCAAAGTTATGCCATTAAGCTAACTTAAAATGTTGAGGTAAAAGTAAGGTAAGTCTTCTATAATACATTTGAACTTACTAAGCATTCTATATGCTTACCTTTGTTGTTTCTTTTCCCTTGTAGATCGTCACCTTATGAAACTCGTCAAGCTGGATTATCTCAAACTCACACTTTCATCGAATCAATAGTTATGTGACCATTTTGAGTCTAGGGTTGTGGCATGTATATAAATTTGTTGGTGTATACCTTAGTGTGTATAATTCTTGTTGAGTTGAAAATTTGTGATGATTATGGTAAATGATGATTTGGAATGTTCAGTATGGCATGTGATTCATTGCAGGTATGATTTGGCAATATTTGATGCCATTAGAAAGGAGGAACGTGAATTTATTTGAAATTTGTATATTAAAGATGGTAAAATGAGGTAAGTAAGATAACTAAGTTGGTACATAATTGGAAATGGCATGTTTGATGGTCATGCTTGAGATATGCATTGGGTGTATGGTTATTTTGGTCTATTTCAAGGTCATATAGGTTTTTAGATAATGGAAATGTATATGAATTCAAATGTTGGGTTTAATTGAGCATGGTTAACATAGTTAGGTAGATATATGGATTAAATAGGCTTAAGTGATGACTGGTTGAATTACATAGTAATAAATGATTTGGTGAATTGAGTTCATACTTGAACTGAGTTAGTTTGGCATGGTAAAATAGCTTTATACCTGTGAGCATTGGCTTATAATCACAATCATTTAATAATCACAATCATGTACTAAATAAGTTACATAAGTCAATGCTTGAACTGAGTTAGTATGATAGCACTTGGAATTGCTTGAAGGTAATTGAATTGATATTAAAATGTACATTTTTCCAAAAATAAGGGCCACGTCTTGACGACCAACATACCTCATCGCAACGTCAACCGAGAGTAAGTGACATTGTGACATCGAAATGCATGAAGTCACGACGTGACTTACTGAATTGTCGACGTCACAACGTGGGTGAAGACTTTACAATTTAGTCCTAATTCATGTACGATTTAAAAAAGAGCTTTCATAAGCTCGTGTGGAACTTAGAAGTGATTGTAATATATATTTAGAATGTGAAAGATACCTATTTTCATATGTGATTGGTCGGATATTGTTTATTTGTCTAAAGTTATTCCAAAGACGATTGTAACATTCTGCAGCTTAGATCCTACGATCGGGTTAGGCGAAGGATGTTACAATCAATGTATAGATAATGACTAAATTGAGATTTTAGTGAACTAAAAGGGACTTAACTGAAATTGTACCATAAAAGGGTAGAGGTCTTAAATGGCAAGTTGACCATATAAAAATATAATTACATAGGTCGATTATTAAGTAAAGAAATAAGAATTTATAAATCAATATGTTAATAACTGAAGAAATAAAGATTTATAACTCAATGTGTTAAAGGTTTAGTGTAGGACTTTACTAGGTCACATCAAGGGGTAAACGATACAAATGGTCATCCAACCATGTCAGCATTCATGTTTTGGTTACTCAACTTTAAAAAATTAATTTGATCCTAATTCTATCTGTTTGATCCTAATTCTAAATAATTCAATAAATTTAAATTAATTTATACAAATTTTATCAATTTGATCATCAAACTTCCTAACCAAAGCATTTAGAAGTGGAATGCCTCTGGTTTAAAAGTTGAAAGCTTTGGTTAGGAAGTTTAAAGATCAAATTAATAGAATTTGTAAATGTAAAAGGTTAAATTTATTGAAATATTTAGAATTAGGATCAGATTGATAGAATATGTAAGTATTGAAGCTAAATATGCTATTATATTTGTTGGGGATTGACCCTATTAAGCAACGAACAAGTAAAAAATAGCGGAAGAAATTGAGAAATTGAACACACAAATTTAACGTGGAAAAACCCCTTCAAAGAGGATAAAAAACCACGAGCAAAGATAATTTTACTATAACGGCAAAAAGAATAAAGAGTACAAATGATGGAGATAAAAACTAAACCTCGAAACCCGAAAACAAAGAACCCTCAAAATGTAAACACAAAATTCGCCAAAAGTGTTATGAGTTCTAATCTTTTAATGGGTTTGTTTTCTAAGGTTGTAAAAGAGCCTATTTATAGGCTAAATTCGTAGGTCAAATAATAAAAAAATAATCTAGACTAATCAAAGTTCCACTAAAATAAATAAACAAAGTTTAACTGGTAGATTATCTCTCAAATTTGACTGAAACATGAGTCATACTTAACAACTCTCCACCTTGACTCGTATTTCCACAACATCATCTTTACTAAATCCCACCACGGTCCTATCTTGAACTATGTAATGAATTAATTGAGTTGAATCTGTGTTTAGAAGTTGGAAGACTTCTGGCCTTTGACTTGTGCACTGCCAAATCAAAACTAACTCGAGTTTGACTTTCACGAACATAATGCCCTAACTTTTCAAAACCTGCATCCAAAAGAGAATCTCTCTTCAACGAAACGGTCATACATTTTTCCCTCCTATAACCAAGTTGCCTCCGCTCCAAATGAGTTGACTTCGACTCCGTAATAGACGAGGGACATTCGGTTTCAACTATCACTGTAGAACCTTCCAGAATATAAAGACTATTGCTCCTTTTACCTTTTAAAAAAATGAAAGCCCCACGAGACATCTTATTGTCGCTTGACTCAATGTTGATTCTGCAACCTTTGGAATCTAAAAAACTCAAAGAGAAGAGTTTCTTTCGTAAATCAGGTACATAACTAACATCTAAGAGTGTCCTAATCGTCCCAACGTACATCCTAATTTTAACAGTACCAATACTGATTACCTTACTGGATAAATCATTTCCCATGCGCATAACTCCACCTTCAACCAAATTGTATGTGGAGAACCATTCTCTGTTAGGACACATGTGGAAAGAACATCTCGAATCTAGGTTCCATTTGGATGTAAGCTCGAAGCTATCACTCGTTGACACTAACAAGAAATCATCACCACTCTCATTGGCCAAATTAACACCAACTACATCTTTCTCGTTACTTTCAGCAGCCCTTTTATTTCGTAGTTTATAACAATCTGCTTTGACATAACTTAACTTCTTACAATAGTGACACCTTTTGTATTGCTTCTTTGATGCTACCAATGTAACACCTATACCCGGCCCAGTCGTTGAGCCTAAGTTCTAGGATGCTACAACACCGTTTCATATCGATTTCATCATAATCGTCATATTTAATATACAAGCACCTTATTTTCTTTCGTTACTATAGAAATCATGCTAATATTAAGACATGCAAACTCAAATTAATGTTTAACCATGCTAACATTCAACAAACAAACAAAAAATGGACATACATCAAGCATTGGGACCACTTAGCAAATTTCCCAAAAAATGTTACGTAGGTATCGGTACTAAATGAGTGGTATCAATATTTTCTTTAAGTGGTATCAATACCACATGAAAAATTGATACCAAACTTGCATTTTGTTTCTCAATTAAAAGCCAAAGTCTCGAAAATTATCAGTACCTGCCACGAAATATTTATATTTTAACCCCGACTATTGATACTTGAGCAAAGGTATCGATACTAAGTATCGATACCAAATCTCTATTCTGACTCCCTACATGTTTCAAAATATAGAGGTATCGAGTTTAAAACCCAATTATCGATACCTCTACTTCAGACCTCAAAGATACAACATACATAAGCAATTAATCCATTCCAATTTAGTTCCTAAACATCATATATCAATTACTTCAACAAATAATCACTCAACGGCCTAATTAAGAGTTCAATAATGGAAAATCATGTTCGAGCAAGTAATGACAACCCATCCTCATGTTCATGAACCTAAGCATAATAATAATATGTAATCCTTATAAACCAAACCAAAAACCAACAAAATGCCTAGATGTTAACATGGCTATAAACAAGTTTACCACATTTTCTTGTTCCCAAAACATAAACAAATAACAATAACACCTACGAAGTCACGGAAATGGACTTGCTTGGAATCACCCCTCGGAAACCACATCGTTTACACCAGCACATAATTAATTTGCAATGGTTTAAGAGGAGTGAGTGAGCTTAACAAGTTTAGTGAATGCTCAGAATAACCACAATGTAAACAATTCATCAAGCATCAATGAAACAACCATATAGCATAACCTCAACAGTTCCAACTCTAATGTCATATTATACTTACTCATGCATTATTACTAGTTCTTTTATATGGTAAACATATTCACTTTTAAGCATATATCACATTACACATATAATCACATAACATTTAAGCGTATATCACAATACTAATATAATTATAAGTTAAGATAATTTGACACTTGACCTATGAAACATAAAAGTGAGCTTTATCATCACTCATCGGATATACGGATCTCCAACATACCACATAGACTTATAAAGTCAAACATGTCCCAAAAGTAAAGTATAAAGCTAACATTCTCCTTATTTCCTCTCACATGTCCCATTGAATAGAGCTTAGGTCATATTCTCTTATCGTTCCAACATGCCCAGGGCCCCAACTCCCAAAATCACTGTACATATAAGTGAGTGCTCACAACCCTATGGCATGCCAACTATATCCAATGATCTCAATGATCACAAGGCCAAAATATCTGTTATTAACACACACATATCACTTACCGTTCACTGTACTTATTCACTACAAATATCACATTATAACATAAAATTATCACTGTCATATAGCATGTATAACATGCTTACATCTACACTTTCTCAATGGTTATCATAACTATATCTCACATGTTATAGCATCTCATCTCAATTCACATATTTAGAAATACATACGCACATTATTCATAAGATAACATAGGTATGAAAAAGCTTATACTCGAAATTTAGAGTAGGGTTTTAGGCTACTACTAAATTCCCAAATAACACATTGAATCATGTCCACAAGTAATTATTTCAAACACTACCAACACGCTTTCGCCGAAAAGCCGAAAGTTCAAACTAGCCTTTCTTTGCCTTTATCTCTACTCGTAAAGGGTCTTATTGATTCCAACGCTTCAACAAGGCAATTCACACAGCAACATTAATCCAAATATTCATATCAAACAATCCAAAAGCACAAGTCTAAGCTAGGTTCTCATGTAACCAAAACCTTTAACATAGCAAACTTAAAACTCAAATATCTTGATCTATACTTAATCTTTTCACCTAAAACAAATTCTGTTCATCTTATAAGTCACCTACGACTAATTCTCAACCTTTAAACTACACAAAAATACTTAGTTCATAGTATTAACTTTTTCGACATGTTTATGGCAATTTTCTAAAAATTCATTAAAATTTAAGAAATCTTTAACGAAACTTCAAATTAAGTTTAGAAACCTCTTAATCATGTCAAAACTAATTTAAAAACACTTTGAAACCATGTTTTTACTCAAAATCTTGAAATCCACCATTAACGAGCTAATTTTTTTACTTTTATTTAAAACATGCGATTTAATGTCCAAAAACTTAGTTTTAAAGACTAAATAACATTTAAAATTAATAGAAATATGAATGGTTACCTTAGTTAGAAGGAAAATGGACTTTTGTTAAAAACCCAGAAAATCCACACAGAAGAAGATGATGAAATCTATAGAGTTTTTGAGTGTTTTCTTGAAGATTTATGAAGGTAATTGACTTGGAGAATGATAAAAATCAAAAGATTGAAGATTTAACAAAGAAAATTGGATGAGGGATTTGGGAGAGCAAAGTGACGGCAACATACACAAAGGATAGAGAAGACTAATGTGGGTGTTGTGAATATAAAGGGGGAAAATAGGTGAAAATTAAAATTTGGTTTAATTGCCTTTTAAAAACTCATAATTTAGACTCTTTTACAAATCAGTTCTATTTTCAAAATTAAAGGTATTTAAAACTCATTTTCCAAAATTGATTTAATTTTCTAAAAACCATAGTAAAAAACATTACCAATAAACCATGTCTCAAAATTTTGAACACTCTAAGACTAAAATTCCTAAAATACCCCTAAAACTCCTAGGCTCTATTTTGGGGTGTGACAACCAAAACGGAAGCTTGCCTATCTACCTTGCTATTCGAACCAAACTTATTGTCGAGTTTGTCTTTACTCAACAAATGACCCTTTACATCCTCGAAAGAGAGTTTGTCTCTGTCATAAATTAGGGTCTCCTTGAAAGAGGGTAAAGAGCACAATAATAGCATAGCATGATCTTAATCGTCAATCTTAACCTCAACATTCTTCAAATTATTCAAAAGGGTAATAAATTGACTAATATGATCTCTAAGAAGCTCACCTTTATTCATGTGAAACGTAACTAAACGTTGTTTCAACACTAAATGGTTAGCTAGAGACTTAATCAAATAAAGAGTTTCTTAGGATTTTTCTCAGTAAGAACCTTTCAGGCCAGTCTAAACTAAAATTGTCATCATCCGAACTTGCCACAGATTGAAATCTGTGGCACCATCAAACTTCTCAATGTCAAACCTTGCTGCTTTCATCTCTAAACAGACTGATCTACAAAAATTGAACTAACTCTGATACCATTTGTTGGGGATCGACCCAATTAAGCAATGAACAAGTAAAAAATAACGAAATAAATTGAGAAATCGAACACATAAATTTAACGTGGAAAAACCCTCCAAAGAGGATAAAAAATCACATACAAATATAATTTTACTATAATAGAAAAAGAGCGAAGAGTATAAAAGATGAAGATAAAAACTAAACCCCGAAACTCGAAAATAAAGAACCCTCAAAACGTTAACACAAAATTCTCCAAAAGTGTTATATTCTAATCTTTTACTGGGTGTCTTAAGTCAAATAATAATAAAATAATCTAGATTAATCAGAGTTTGACTTAAACAAATAGACAGAGTGTAACTGAGAGATTATCTCTCAAATTTGACTGAAATATGAGTCATACTCAATAATATCAATTAAAAAACTTTCCGTTATTAATTTAAAGATAAAATACCAAAATAGGAGTGAATTTAAATGTTAGAATCTAAGTTAAAAAAAAATTTAAAAACAAAGTATAATTGGGTGAAGTAAAATAAAGGAAAGAATATTGGAGCCTGGTCTCGCCATTGTTGGAAGCCAATATCCTCAAGTCATGCAAGTTTTTGACAGGCAAGTGAAGAGAATATTTGGGATTTAAAAGAAACCATTTCTAAATGGTTCAATGAAATGGTAAAGAAAGCTGTAAGTGTTAAGTTAAAAAATACAAAATTGAACGAATAAATTTTCAACCACACAGATTTTTTGGAATAATTTGAGAATTTTACGAGCATGAAATGATATGTTTTATTTAAATTATCAGTAATTCCACAGAAAATTATAGCGATGCCATTATTTGAATAACTTTTAGTACAAGAATTAATTTTGAGCAAATTTTAGTAGGAGTAAAATGAAGTTTATCTCGATATACTTTCTTGGTCAGAGAACTTATGTCATAATATACCTTCTATATTTTTGTTTGTTACTCTAAATACTAAAATACGAATATATGAATAGCATTTAGTAGAGAAAAAGTATGATGTAATCTAGCCGGTGCTGGGAATGGGATCTGTCTGATTGGGCCAACACGGCCCGGCATAAGAACGCTTTGTTTAATCGGCTAATTAATCCATTTCCTGTCTGTAATTGTTTGTAAACTATAAAGCCATAGGCTTGTTCTATGTCTAAAAATTGAAAAACAAAAATGTCCTCTGTGCTTGTGTCTTCCCCTGTTATCTTCCCTCTCTCCAATTCCAAGTCCAAATCCAGTCTTTGGAGTCCCTCACGAAGAACAATCTCTCAACTTTCGGTCAACAATGGTGATGACATCATTGATTCTTCTTCAAAAACTCCAAGATTGATCACCTTCTTAGGCAAAGGCGGCTCCGGCAAGACCATCTCCTCTGTTTTCGCTGCCCAGGTACTACTTCCTAGTTACACTTGTCACCAATTAACGGAAAAGGAAAGCTGAAGCTGACAGATAGGGTTAATTAGAAATGGCCCCTTTTTCCAAATATCATCATCTAATCTCTTTGTTTCATGCCTTTCTTTGCTGCTGCTTAGCATTATGCAATGGCTGGACTCAGCACATGCTTAGTGTTACAAGGACAGGATCGCACTGCTGACTGTCTTCTCAATTGTAAGATCGACTCCTCTCCTACTCTATGCACCCGCAACCTTTCTGTTGTTAGGCTGGAAACTACTAAAGTATGTTCCTTTTCCATGCTTCATCATCTATCCATTTCAAATGGGTTTATTGTAATTACGCTGAGAATGGATCATTCGTTAAACTGCAGATGCTTCTTGAACCTCTAAATGAGCTGAAGAAAGCAGATGGCCGTCTTAATTTGACACAAGGAGTTCTGGAAGGGGTGTGTATGTAATATCTCATCATCCTTTTTACCTTAGGTGTTTGCACTTCACACTATGAATGTTGATTTTGACATGTATTAGTCTACTAGGTTGTTGGAGAAGAGCTTGGGGTGCTTCCCGGAATGGATTCTATCTTTTCACTACTTGCACTTGTGAGGCTTCTGGGTTTATTCGGGAAACGGGCTCGGAAGAACCATCAAAACGATAAATTTGACATTATCATATATGATGGTATCAGCACCGAAGAAACCCTAAGAATGATAGGTGCAAGCAGTAAAGCAAGGTTTGGAAATAGACAAAACAATTTATCTTTCTTTCCTAAAATGAAGTATGTACACAACCCCCTCTAACTCTGCACAGACTCTACTTGAAGTACCTGCGGAGCATGGCTGAGAAAACTGACCTTGGGAGATTGGCTGGTCCTTCACTCCTGAGACTCGTAGATGAAGCTATGGGCATAAGTGGTAACCCATCCCAACTCACTGGAACAATCAGTGCTGAAATATGGGACAGTCTAGAACGAATTCTTGAGGTAACCACGGAATGTATTTCATTTTATCATTCACCAATTTTTTGCTATAGGAGATTGAAAGGCTGTAAGTTGTGCAGAGAGGATCTTCAGGATCTTATCAATTTGGGTGCTTTCTTGTGATGAATCCAAACATTTCAATATCAATCAGTTCAGCATTACGTTTCTGGGGTTGTGCAATCCAAGCTGATACACAGGTGGGTGGTGCATTTGCCATTCCTACCCATCATTTGGATGTTGAATCAGTGGAAAATCTGAAGAAGAATTTGTATCCCTTGCCTTTTGCTTGTATTCCGAATCTTGCAGTGGATTCCCCTCAAGATTGGAATGCCATCATGATGAACAATAGCGTGGAGGGTGCAAGGGGTCTTCTTTCTTTGCCAGCAAGCCAGAAGGTTTCATCTGTGATTTTTGACACAGCAAAGAAAACAGCAACCCTTCTCATGCCAGGTTTCGAGAAGTCAGACATCAAGCTATATCAAGTATGTTCAGTTCTGAATCCCTCAATTCTTTTCAAGTTGTGTGATAGTTTTGAAGGTTCAAAAGTCGTTTTTAAGTTCTCATTGCTCCTCCCATGTCATCACTTGTAAAAATTTTGATTTGGTGAATTATGCTGATGATTGTTCATTGCATGACAAGTGCAGTATAGAGGAGGATCAGAGTTGCTGGTGGAAGCGGGGGACCAAAGACGAGTCATTTCTCTCCCACCACAAATGCAAGGTAAGGTAGGAGGCGCCAAGTTCATTGAAAGAAGTCTTGTAATCACTATTCGATAAATGCTTTCTGATCAAAATTTTCCACATTTGAGTGTCTTCTTGAAACGATAGTGATCAAATTTTATTTTGATGGGTATCCCTTCAAATTGGACTCTTTAATAAGCCACAGGTAGCAAGATGAACCAATCTGCCTTTAAAGGCCCTTGATTTTGTCCCTTGCCTCCACCTCCTTTACACAAGCTTCATTTACCCTCATCTCAAACCATTATGATTCCTTAAATGCAAATACTATCAGTAACCTTTTATATACGATATTCCTGTTCAATGGAAAATTAATGTGCTTATATATACTACATAAATTAATCCCTTCAAACATTATGTATGAAAAGTTCAAAACAAAATCATCATATAAATCCAACCAGGTACAACTCTAATAGCATCACGCTAGAAGTTTAATAAGTCCAGTCACTTCATGCTCTAGTAGAGACAGATATTATTCTTATATAACATATCGGTACTTGAAAGTATACCAATTCACAATCATGTGATTTGATTACTCCAATAGAGCATTGTTCAACTTCCACATGCAGTGTTAAAGATTGGTTATCGTAGATAATAGAGATGATGCCATAATTGGGTCTGTATACACCTGCTGTATGATGGGAACTCTTCAGATCCCCATCACCCATCTAATCCACGGTGAGTAAAGCAGTTCCCTTCAAATAATTTTGCTTTTCATATACACATACAGTTCCCCAAAATACATATATGGTAAATCAACCACCATATAGAAATTATGCTAAGTGGCAAAACAAGCTCATCTTAATTAAAACTGAATGCGTCTTTTCATTAGATTAGATCCATGAAATAACTATGGACAACGAGAAACAAAATAGGTCATACTGATAAACCAAAGCTTAATGCCTACTTTTATTTCTGGAGAATTAACAAAGAAAAACAAATTCTGAGCATAACCCCTAAATCAGTCTTTACCTTTGCTGGGTAGCTAGGCCTTCAATGTGTATCCGCTGTAACATTTCAAACAAAAGAGAACACCTTAACATGGCCTGCCAGCGGCAATAAACATTTTGAAATATCAAGCACACCTATGGAGTTCGCATAGACATAGCTCGCCCACTACCCCTCCCCACATGCCCATACCCTCTTCCATGATAACCACCCCCAAAGCGACCACCACGTCCACCTCGATGTCCTGAAAAAAAACCAGAAGTCTGCACCACCAAAACCAAAATGACATCAAACAAGGTCTGCATATTTCGGAGAACAAATAGGAAGAAAAACATGAAATGCATCATGACCTCTGTGTCCAATTTCATCTGCTCAGAGAATCTTGGCCTTCCATTTTGTGTGTTGTTATCAAGGGCATTGCAGGAGAGAGTATCAAAAAAGTCATCCTTATTGTAAACAGGCTGCAATACAAAACCAAACTCAAAGAGTGGGCAGGGAGCCTTTAACAGAAATCAAACTGGTATGAAAGTCAAATAAAAGGTCGCAATGTGACCTTGGCTTGAACCTTAGATGTTTCGGCATCATCTTCATCTTGATAACCAACTTCATCACTGGCATCCCCTTCTTTATCCTTAGAATTTGATTTCCTACTCTTACCAAGATGACCCCATACTTCATCTTTCTTGAATTTCTCATTCATTGCAATGAAATCGAAGTCCTCAGTAAATTTTGTAACTGGACGTGAATTCTACCAAAAAGAAATTTTCATAATATCATGTCAAAGTCTTGATGAATAGCTCTAACCACTGAAAAATGTACTAAAACTCATCATACAGAAACAGAATCTGCAAAAAGTGCATCTCTAAAACATTTACAAACTAATCCAATCCATATTTTTCCTCAATCAATTACCTACTCAAATGAAATAGTTTACCCTTTAATCACAAGGCTTCAAAAAATATATTCAGTTTGCTGCATCTTGTCATATTTGTGAATTCTTAAAATTTTGGACTGCAAATGTAAATGATGTTTACCCAAGTTCCTCTTCCTCGTCCACGTCCTCTATAACCATGACGAGGTTGGAAGGAAGGTCCATTTGGCTAGAGAAACAAAAGAAAAAAGAAAGGCATTCATCAGGCCCCTAACAGTATTTAATTAAACAAATTGGTGTAAATAAAACTAATATACAAACTTCAACTCAACAAAGATTTTCACCATCCACCAACAAAGCAACTTTTACATTTCAATATACAGTCACAGCTAAATAGGAATTCATGTTATCAAAAGAATTCCTGCGATGATTTCTAGTATGGAATGTGTCAATCACCCACTTTGCATCTTATTGAACAAAAATGGTGATACTGTTCCTCCATTGATCAAGAGTTTTGGTTCTTGTAAAGTGTTAATGCCAAAAATCACCCTTCTGCATTAAAAATGCCTACCTGTACTAAGTAATCAAAATCTACAAAAGAAATCCTTACAAAAGGAAATAGACTTTCAGTAAGAGCAAATCACAAGGATAACACTTCAATTCACTTGGCCAGATATTAACACTCTAAGAATCACTATTCAGTGTAATCTTCCAGATCAGTTATATTTGCAATTGCTGAAATTCTAACCAAATTCATACCTGCTCAAGCAGCCCATGGTCAACAAAAAATTAACAGAAAACATAGAAAATATGCACCCACATAACATAGCAACAAAAAGGAGAGAAAAAGACCCCAAAGCTTTCATGCTGCAACAGTCAAAGCACAAGAGTATTATCTATATGATGTGTCCACCATCTTAAACAAGTAGCTTCGGGAAAAAATTACATTATTATGAAAAAAAAGACTGTCGGCAAATTTTAACACCCTCACTATTCTTATCACTCAACTGCAATCAATTTTGACAAAGCCCATAGGCATAAAGTTAATTTCTGTACAATATATTACTAATCCAAGCCAGAAGGCACAACATGTACTTTAAGCGCTACAAAATGCTCACTGTTTACTTAATATTCTTGTAAAGAAAGCTATTATTGTATCTGGTAAACAAACTCCAAAACTAAAGAAACAGAGGACAAAGTCAAGGGTGCTTTTTATGTGCCTTTCACCTTGATAAAGGTGCACCAAGATGCAGAAGGCATGTACCCTCATCAAAGGCGCATAAAGGTGTGCAGAAACTTTATCTGTGATGCTCTTTAGTGTCTTGACAACACTATTAGCGCCTGAACAATTCCCTTACCAAAATTACTGTTACACTCGACACAATAAGTCAATAACCAGTCCTGAGGCAGTTATGAGATGCATTAAACAAGACTTACAAACAAATTACAGCTATACCTCCCAAAAGAAAGAACCATTACCAAGTTTCACTAGTTTAACAACAGAAATGAAAATGGAAAATGCCAAGTACCTTATGGGCAGCACGAGGTAATGGCAATATTGGAGGCTGAGCTTCTGAGACAACAGGTGCTGATGGTTCAGTTGGTGACGAGAACACTTGAACCACTTCTACATCTTTATGAACAGTTGCATCAGGCTGTGGTGAAGGAACAACAGTTGTTCCCGACTCTAAGAGCTGACCAGGGGTCACCATTGATGGTGTAGGTGTTTCCATGGAAACGGAATTCGAAACCCCAATTATAGAGGATGCAGCCTGAGAAGTAGTTTGATGCAAAAAGGTAGGATTAGTACTTGGCTTGTGGGCAATTGGTGGTACAATAGGATTTAATTCTGGACCAGTAGTCAAAGGAGAAATTGCTGGTAAGCTAGCACCAAGAGCAGCTGGAGAAATTGCAGGACTTGGAGCTTTATTAAGCAAGGCTTCTGAAGCTAGTGAAGCAGAGGGTGCAGGAGGCAAATCAGACGACGTAGAAGTTACATTAGGGGAACCTGTACTGGAAGGAAATAAAGGAGGAGGAGCTTCAGGCAAACTTGAACTCTGTAAGTTGCCAAGTCCAATAGGAAAAGAGGCATTAAAATTTGGATATTGCATCGGTTGCTGCATGAAAGGTGGCATTGATTGTCCTGGAGAGTGCCTAAGCAAAGATTGATGGTGCAAATGTGGAGGCCGGTTTGGGGGACCATAGTATCCTTCCCAATACATTGGCATAGGAAGCCCATTACCATTAGCAGCTGGAGGTGGAGGCGATGCCCCCCATGAACGTAAGTTCCCTCCAGGTAGATATAAAGGTAGGGCTGCTTGATAATTAGACCCCGGTAGTCCCATTTGAGCAGCATGTGTAGTAGGATCGGTTAAAGGTCGGGTAGCAGCAGAAAGCGCGCTTGTAGTTGTGGAAACTGGGTGCGGAAACTGAGACTGCAATGATAGGAAATCTTCAGGATTTAATGAGTCAGACTTAAATTAATGTTTCATTTCTAACTCTTAACCTGGATAATTGCAGGATCATCATTTATGGGTGGGGTAGGCTGTGCAGGTGGTGAAGATTTAACTTGTAAATCCTGCAAAACCAAGCCAAAAGAAATTTCATTAGTGACTATAAAATTCAATAACATCTTGGTCAAGTTGATTACTTGGGAAGTGAAGAAGCACAGGAAAAAAACCTCCACAACGAGAAAATTAAGATTGGGGGCAAATGAATTTTGTGAAAGCAGGTAAGCATAATAATACCTTAATGTCACTTCCGCGGAATAATATGTACTCATAAACTTTGTCACTTGGGGGTACTTGCGGACCATCTTTTTTCCTTCCTTCAGTTCCAAATGATCGTACTGCCCAAACAAAAATAAAAGCACAAGTATATACAATGAATTCAAAAGGAACACGCCATAAAACTGCATAAAAGACTAGTAGTGACGGATTTCGAGAAAGTAAACAAATTAGAGCAGAGCAGAGAAACCAATAAAAAACACTTGAATTTGCTAAAGAATGAGTTGACGGATGCCCATATAGTAATTGAGTTGAATTTGCGGGTAAAAACAACAAATCCCAGCAAAATCAAGGTGCACGACTTGAAGTCAATAAAGAGCCCACGCAAAATAGTTGTCAATGGACGAGAAGTGAAGAGAAGAGGGTACCGTTTTTTAATCCAATACTGGACTCGTCAGGGTTGATGTTGTAAAGAACGCCCTCGTATCTGATCTCACTCTTGGAAGTTAAGCTTATTACGCTTCCAATGTAGGAATCGGCTGTTGAACCCGACTTCGTACTCGAACTGCCCGTCTCCATTAACCGATCTCTTTTCTTCTTCCTTGCTATAACATGAGAATTTAATAGAGAGAGAAAGTGAACTGAAAAGATAGAGATTAGGGTTTCAGATTGTGAACTGGGTGGACGACGCCTTTGTTTATTTGAGATAGCATCGCAGATAAAATTCATGTGTTTTACTTTTGGGTTAATATCTCTTTTGGCCCTGCACTATAGCTAAATTACCATTTTGGTATCTGTATAAGTTTTACCCAATCCAAATTTCTATTTCAAAAACTGTTCAATTTTCCGTTACTATCATTATAACCAACGGCATGCTAAACTTGAATTTTTTTTAAATCCAGACATTTAAAAAAATCTTAAAACTTAAAAATTATGAAAAACTAAAATAATCTATTTTTAAAAATGATAAAAGATAGTTTTAATTAATGAAAAATAAATTACGACAAAATATTAGGTTAAATTAAAGGAAATACACATTTCAAAAATAAAGAAAATAGAAATGATGAATAGAGTTAAGGGACTAAATCTAAATATTAATTAAATTTTTAGCTTAGAATACATCAAATATTAGTTCATTTAAAAGAAAATGAAGGATGTTCTTGTAGATAAAGTGGCTGAGAAGGCTTTAACCTTGAGGGTGTAGCCATTCAAAATTATAACTATGAAAAACATATTCATAAAATTTTAAAAATTCGGAATTTTGGCTTTTTTTAGAAAATTATAGATTTTTCTTTTGGGTGAATTTTAGGAATTCTTTTTTATAAATTTTCAATATTTTTTTAAGGGAATTTGAGTTTTCTTGGTGGCAACATTTGGTTGGATAAGGAGGTTTTTTAGCGGTATATAAAATAATAATACAAGGGTTAAACTGATAAAAGAAATTGTAAAAGTAATAAAGTGATAATTTAGCCACAGTATAAGGGCCAAAAGAGATATTAAGCCATTTATTTGTATAAATAGATTATATTAATGTTGTTAGAATGAAATTGGAACAATTAATTAAATTGTTTAATATAATAGTTGAATTAGTTTATAATTTTTTTTATTACTATTAAACCAACAACTGAATTAAATTGATAGCTAATGGCATAATTAATTTGAGAAGTAAACCAAATTTTAAAACATGGGATTATACAATTAGATAAATAGACAGACAATTGCAGTTTTTCCCCATTGGAAACGGTAAGCACAATTAACACAATGCTTTTGTCTTTTGTTCCGTTGAATTCTGGATTTAATTTTTATAGTTATTTTTAATTATAGAATCTTTTAAAATTTGAAATTTTAATTTGATACAAAATAGTAGTAATTAAAATCATTAGATTAAATTTGCAATTATCCTTATTGTTCAATTTTAGATTTTTAAATTTTGAAATATGAGTCAATCTATTAAACAAAATAAGATACTTTTTAAAAATTATATTGAATAAAATTTATGATTATGTGAAAATAATAAGAGAGATGATACTACACATATAGAAAATTTTGGAAATAACAAAATTTAAGTGGTTTTGAATGCGTGGATAAAGTATGGTTTGTATAAAATAAGATAAAAGAAAAAATATAAAGGAAATTTGATAACATGGCAACACCCCAGCGCAGAGAAAGGAAGGTTATGAGCAGAGAAATACTTGGACGAAAGAACAGACCCCTAAGAACAAAGCTTTTATCTCTACGTATCAATAAAACATGAATAACTAAACCCACTTTATTAGATCTAGTCATGCATTAAACTAGAGAATTAACAACTACGAGACGGGAATGCAAAGAGAATCGGATTTTCAAGATTGTATTTATTCACATCAAATGAAAACAATAACTTACCATTGAAACCATATTTTATTACTCTTGCTTTGCGTATATCTTGATTCAACATGCCAAATGCATGTATGTAGACTATGTTTGTCGTCTCACTTTTCTTATCCTCTCCTTACAAAACGCCAACCTATCATCTGGTTATAAATTCCCTTATTTATTACCCTCTAAACCCTCTCTTCTCCTCCTCCTCCTCAAGAATTTTATGAGAAAAGATTCCAAAAAAAAGCAAAAACTTAGACCATGATATTATTAATGGAAAAATAAATAGAAATCTTACTTATTTTGTTGTACCTAAAAGTCAATGCCAATTCTCAAGTTAAAATAAAAAGGCATTTAAAAAAGAAAAAGTGACTTGTACCCAAGTTATCTTCAAGAAAAATAAACCAACCAGTAAAAGGTTTTTGTTGGGGGTAAACATAGCTTTGCTTCTTTTCTGATTATTAAATTTATTAGTCTGCAGAAAGATTTATGAGAAAGGGATTCAAAACCCAAAACAAAATAGTGGATATGCTTTGATCCGCATATCAGCATCGCAACTCTTATTATTTAGTTAGTCTAAACTGTGTTATGAACGGTGATGGCGGCCAGCCCAATTCATGTAAGACTAGTACGATTAAGCTTATGAGTTTCTCATCCTACCACAAGAAATCAATCTTGAAGATACAGAAAACATATCTGTCTTGAAGAAAAAGGGGTTGGATGAATCATAGTTCAATATGTCTAGAGCATGTACCCATGCTTAGAATCACAGATTTTGTCCGGTTCCAGCCTCGTCACCGAAACATGTCACAAACGAACTAACAACAAAACCACAGTTTGTAGATATGAAGGGGAAACTCGCAACGATAGACAGCACAAGCATGCAAAAAAAACAATACAAAACAAACAGAAAAAAAGAAACCCGGATATGTCCTAAATTAAGTAGATTTTAGATTTGAATTTCAAACATCCCAGATTATCCAGTCCACATCCATCCTCGACATAAACAGCAACTGTACTGCCCTCTATTGAGATATTCTGACACCTCGCCACCATTCAATTACAATCTTCAAATCAGAAAACAGAAAAGCCAGAAAGAGGGAGAGAGAAACCCTGTAGCAAGTAATCATAGTTTGCGACCACAGAGCAAAATGTCTTCCATGGCTTTTTCCACATTGGAAGCATGGGCAATGCTTCACACACAGGACAGCATTCAGAAGTACCATACAACATTTCACCAAACTCAAAATGACAGATTGCTATTCCCAAACGGCCACTCATCATCTCATTGCTGATTTGTTGGTGATAAGGAACGTTTCTCCCACTCACACCACCAAAAAGAATACAGAAGGGCATCAACCTGTAATATTTCTTAGCCCTTGAGGTTTACAGAATGTCTCACGCATACTAGATCGTCCAATTTGTTACCATCTATTTTATACATAGAAACACCTTCCATTTGCTTAAAATGATCTTGCGCTTCCTTTCTTATGCTCTTAAAAGGCATGGTTTCCCATTTGCTGTAATTTGAGTGTTTCCTCACATCGCTCATGTCTGAAGATCCTGAAATGGGCCCACTGTCGTCTGGGTCCACATTACCCCATACCTTGCAACTACCAAACTGTCCCAATTGACCATCTGGACCCCTTTTAAAGTGCAAGGCAGCAGCATGAGCTCTGTTTATCATTTCTCTACTTGGTACATCGGACCAGTCTTGCTTCCTCTTGGCTCTCATAGGAGAATGAATTCTAATAACCTGCAAAGAAGCAAAACCATGAATTCAAATCTGTAGGATTTCATTTGACATGTGACAAAATTGGAATTAAAAGCTCCTAGTCTTTTGCAGGGTGCAAGTATCATACACCAAGGCACTCTAGCAGTTGATAATATGCTCTTCCTTGAAGTGGATTATGCCCTTTCCTTGGTGTCGAGAAGTACCTTGTCCTACAAAAAATCATTGTGAAACTATAAGCAAGAAATTGGGATGAATGCAAAAGGCAGACCATTTGCACAAGAAAAACATCTCAGATTCAGTTGAAAAGGTGTTGGACAATACATCTACTCTACCACATACTTGTAAATTGTCAACTTTCACCTTCAACAATCAATCAGTAAAAACAAATTATTGAAACCAAGGCTAAATCACTTGACTTCTATTATTCAAAATGCAAACTAGAAACTATTAGAAGCATTCTCCTCTTTAACTGACAGAATTAAGAACAAAAGTGTGTACAATACTATCTTTAATACATTAAGCCTCAAACCTGAAACCAATTGTAAGGAAACTGATAAAAAAGAAAAGTAATCTTATATGAAAATCTAAATGAGGGGAACTAGATTCAAAAGAACAAAAAACCACAGAGATGAGTAAAGGATAATTGAAGAATTAACTGACCATTCAGTATAGCCTGGATCAACAGTGAAACCATATATATCAACAATATCGCACATAGAAAGTGCTAGCTCTATAGATTTCATTCCAGTTCCTTTGGCACCCCTACGTAGAACAATTCCTTGAAAGAGATAAACAGGATTCGGAATGCTCTGTGATAGAAAACAATAAAATATTTTAATTTGGCATGGCAAAAGAACCATATAAATGAAGTATAAGTTCTCACAACCATCCCAATAAAAGGTATCTAGCAAGAAAGAGTACCAACAGCAAACAAGAATAAATAAACACCGAACTCTAAGGGTTGCTGGGGTTTGACTTTGATCACAGAATTGATATCTAGCACTCCAAAATCAAATAAGCTATCATAGCAGCCAACTTTAAATTCTGTTTCTTAATCACTCAACCAGCTACTGACAAATAACATTGTTTATTTCCTGATATAGGATTCTCACCTTGATCATATCATTGAAGTCCTTATGGGTGACACTCTTGATTATAAGTACCTCATCATCTGCATGGGAAAACTGACAATGTCATTATGTTTTAACATCATATTGAGACATCAATACATGCATGAATGACACACATTTGCTAACAAGAAATAGATTATATGTGCATAAAACAGAGAGAGAGAGGGGAAGCCTTCTTTTCCCCGCAAATGTAGAAGTAAAATGAAATAAGAGTTTGGAGAGGGAATTTTTAAATCTTGAAAGAACTTTGAAATGAAGCCAACTCATGTTTGAAATGCTAGCATTTGTAATTATTATTGTTAGGATAAACATTTCTTCAAATGAAATTTAGGCCATTGAACTTCCATAAGATGGAAAAAATATAAACAATGAAAAATGATGTTAAAAGAAATTACGTCTGCTGGACAATATGCAATACGAGTACCATTAGATTTGTGAAAATGTAGAGATATTATTAATAATATAAAGGTAACAGCAAAAATATATTTATCAGGATAATTTTATATGATATTTAATTTTTTTAAGGAATACATTTTATAGTGAGCCATGTGAGATAAAAGTAAAAGGAAATCTTCAAGTGATTTGAAAAACAACCTCTTTTAGGAGGAATTTCAATAGGGAAATTGAAATGCTAAATCTCATGTTGAAAATCCTCATAAATTTTGTAATTCTCCCAATACTTTAACCCAAACAATTAAATTCATATTTGAAACCTGGATTGAAATGAAATTCTCTTCCAAATACCAGACCCAAACACACCATAAGAGCATCCAAAACAAGCATTCCAGAACTTTATTAGCAACATTAATATAGACCGGCACTCACCGGATCCTTTGAGAATCTTAATCATGTTTCGAGCAGCACCCCGTACCACAAGGCGGAAATCCCTCTTAAGACCAACGTATTTGGCATATTTCTGTTAAGCGAGTGATAATGGAGATAAGCATTCACATAGACTAAATACCGACATAAGCCAGAAGAACAATGAACCAAAGGCCATGCAGCCTCATGAAAAAGACAAAGATGAAAAAACAGAGTGTAATTTGCTACTAATTCGGATAAGTTAAAGAAAGTAAATGAAAGTCTAAAATCTTAGTAGAGCATGAATGCACACACACACAAATAAATGCAGAATTAATTGCTTCTAAGAGAAATTATTGATAATCAATTGCCTTGAAATGATAGAAAAGAAAACTGAGTCAATGCAAAGAAATAACATTGAAAGTTTTCAGAGAATTGGATAACTCATTTGGCGTGTGTATTTTCAATTTACCTCATTGACAGGAGCCTCATTGTCTCGTATAACAGCGTCATGACTATCAATTTCTTTCCCAAATTCTGTCTTTAATAGATCACCTGAGTTCCCAACAACTGCACATGTGCGAAACTGGCGTGGGTGGAATGGGGGCTTTGCTGGTAGAAGCACATTAAGATGTTCTTCACAAAGTGTTTGATTGTAGCATTTATCAGCTCCCCTGCAAACCACGACGAAAAAAGTTTACAAGTTCACTTAATTCCGACAAACAATTTTTGCAGCAAATATGCTTAAAGCCAAATCAGAAAACCGGAAAAGATAAACCAGTGTATGTGTCAAGAAAATCATACAATTGTGCAATCCTTTTTGCTGCATAGTCCAACCATCCATCTGGCCGGGCATCTAGATATTCTCTAGTTAACACTGTTGTCATGTTACGGTACTGCATTTATAAAGGCATTATTAGGAGGACAAATGACTCCTCAGTGGGCAAATATAACAAGGAAAAGGATTGAACATTAACCTGTTCCCACAAAAGAATGGCATCACAAATATCATAATGGTACTCCAATGGTTCAAAAACCTTAAACTGCTCATTATACTGTAAACACCAGGAACAATCAGCAGACAAATGCATTTAAAAATAATTGAAGAGCAAAAATGGGGAGGGGGGATGCATTATTAAGAGGAAGGAAAGAAAACCAGACCCAAGTGCTGTTTGTGCCTTCAGGAAACTTAAGAGTCAATTTGCAAAGGTCGACAAGATGTGCAGTGAGTCCAAGTCCTCTATTCGCCTACATCCATTCATGTCAGTAAATGCAGACTTCCACAAATGAAATACAGTCATCATCAACTCACAAACTCATCCAATTCTCGGCAAAATCAGCATTTAGATTGAACTAAACTAATCCAAGTTTTCTTATTATTGTTTAATGCAACATGGAATGGAAACAAGAACATCATCTGAGTTTTTTTGTGTTTTTTTTTATCTTAAGACTTGATTTAAGCAAACACGTGTTTAGGAAAAGTGACTTCCATCCAATCACCTAAGTGGAGGGAATGCCAGCAAAATAGATTGTTTCTAACCAGAAGGGAGGGAGTTGTTGCATAGACTGTAAGGTGATACAGGAGGCAAGTACAGCTACACAACATCAGCTTCCAATATGTTCATTTTCTAAAGATGTATAAAAAAGCTAGACCTATTCTAGATCCTAGGATTAAATGGTGGAGGTTGAACAGGGGCACGCAAGCACTTTTAAGTAATAGAGTAACCTGAGAGGCAAATTGAGAAGACGATTTCATACCCAGTATGATATGGAAAAAAATGGTTTATTGTGCTAAAGAGGTGACTGAGTAACTTGGTGAATCAAAGGATATAATGCCGCCATATAAGGATGCATCATGATGGAACGAAGAAGTACAACTATTAAGAACAAACGAATTTTCTATAGAAACTTAGGAAATACCGTGGATACAGATTGCTTTGAGAAATATAAGCCAGCAAAGAAAGAGGTCAAAAGCGTTGTAAGGGAGGTTGAATATTTTGTCATGTATATTTTATTTTATGGCAAACAGAAACTATAACAAAATAAAATAAAAAACTTTAAACTAATATAGAAAAGAACTGACCACGCATTGTTGAACACTGGTTTGAAAGTCGGCTAAACTCCTGAGTTCCTGAGGGCTGAGATCTGATACCTGCACTTTTTCTTTACCGAGATCTATTTTTCTGTTAATACGACCTGAAAACCAAGAATAAAATTAAGCATATTCAGAAATAAGCAATAAAAGGAAACTTCAATAGTTCAGAAATAGAGCTTCAGAAAGAACTAAAGAACCTGAGAAGAAAGAAGATTGGATTCCGAAAAGAAGAAGAGAAAAGAATGCAGCAGCGCAAACCAGAGGGAGAAGCGTGGATTTCTTGTGAGACTGAAACTGAGACCGAGATCTCATTGTTTCTCCACTTACAATCGGGGTTTATGATGTGAATTAGGAGCCCCTACACCTGCTTCTGCACTGTTATTAGAGTAGCAGATTGGATTTATATATCACTGAAAGTAATCAATTGATGCCAATTTTGATTTCTGGGTGGATTAGTTTCGACATCTTGTTAAAAGGATGACGCCAAAGAAGCAGAAATGTTTGGAACTGAGAGCCACAATTCTATTCTGGGATGATAAATCAAGACCAAATCAGAATAATGGACTATGAGCTTTCCTGTTGTATGCTAAGACTGATACTGGGAGTTCCACATTTTTCTGGACTCTAAATCCAGCCCAAGTTTATATAGAGAAGCAAAGCCGAAGCCCTAAACAATTAGCCTCTGTTTCTTTTTCTTTTCTTTTTCTTTTTAATTAGAAAACATTGTTAAAAATAAAGATATGTAAAAACAATAATTTGTTTTCATTATTTTTACTAAAAATGTTTTATAAAACTGAAAATGATAAAAAATTATTTTTAACTTTAAATGAATTCACATTCAAACTCATATAAACACAAAAATATTCTTTTTTCAACAAATTTTTAAATATTAAATCCTACCCTCATTGAAATTTATTTTATTTTATTTCTTATATTTCTGTTATAACAAATGTTTTCATGTTTCTATTATTGAAAATAAATATTTATTTCACAAACTAAGTACAACCTTAGTTAATCAATTTTTTCAATATTTCAAAGTTTTTCTTATCTTAACTAGTGATTAAGGATTCGAACTTCACTCTAAATATGAAGCAATTTAAAATTCGTAGTCAATATTTATCTCTTAATTAGCTTACAAAACACGAAGAATAGCTGGATACATACCGTGAAAAATCAGAGGAAATATAACAGTTTTGAAATCTATATAACTACACCCTATTCCTCCTATTGACACGTGGGCACCACCATGTTTTTTTTTTCATTTTACAAAAATGGTTTAATTTCAGATTTAGACATTTTATTATACTTAAAATTGAAATTTAATCATTATACTTTAATTTTAACATAATTCAATCCTATATTTTCATGATTATTAGTTAGTCTAAATAGTTAATATAATTAAATTTTCTATTAAAATTTATTTTTGGTTATATATAAATTGAAAACTTTAAGGGTATTAAAGACATCATATTTTGGGTTTGCCTTACTTTTTTTTTATATATATTACAAGATAATGGTTAAATTTCAATTTTGGCTTCTATACTAAGCTAAAACTTGGTTTAAATCCATATACTTTAATTTTGACACAATTTGGCCATTCTACTTTTATAATGTCATTAATTAGTCTAAATAATTACTATTGTTAACTATATCAAATATTATTTCAACAAAAAAATATTCTTATCATGACTAATTCAAATGTGTGTTTTAAGAAGAAGAAAATCACATAAGCATTCTCAACACATTTTTTAGTACATCACTACTAAATAATTTTTTTTAATTTTAAAATGTCACATCATTAAATTTAACTGAACATTTTTAACAATGATAACAATTAAATCTGAATTTTTAAAGTTGAAACATAGAGGAACTAAAATCTTAAAAAATAAAATAAGGAGACTAAATTACAAATGTATGAAATGTATAGGGACTTAAATCATATTTTAACCTTCAATTTTTACTCCATAATTTGATACAAACAGATAATTAATTCAATTCAAAATGTTACACAATAAATTTAATAAAATAAATTTAAATCTTGATAATAATTAAATCTAAATTTTAAATTTAAAAACTAAAGAGTGAAAAATAAAATAGCATTAGAGTATATTTTATTTTTAAATTTTCATAATTATTTCAGCGTGAATCATACTAATTATTTGTAAAATTAGGTGGATTTGGATGATGGGACAATGAACTAAGTGTTAGAGTATACCCAGCTAAGCAGGGGGCGAATGAAATTTTAATTTTTTATAGTCTATATATTTATAGTTTTTAAATAATTAAATCGAATTTTTATAATCTTATGGGGTCAAAGTGCAATTTTACCTTTAATAATTTAATTTTTTTAAAATTTAAGGGCCTAAATAAAAATTTTACATTTTAAGGGGGCCGGGGCCCCTGCCAGCCCCCCTAAATCCGCCTCTGCAGCTAAGTATTAAAGTGTACCAAAAAAAAAAAAGAGTCGACTATTGGGTTAATTTTAAAGGTAAAATACACCACCAGTCACTTAACTTTGATGCAGTTGACAAAACAGTCACTCTGATTTCAATTCAGTCACTCAACTATCGAAAAATAACAAATCAGTCACTAATGTTATCAAAAAGTGACAAATTAGTCACCCATTAATATTTTTCGTCATAAGCTTAACGGGACTGCTGATGTGGCCAGTTAACTTGCCACGTTGGATGAGGCAAAATTGAGTGACTATTTTTTTTTTGTCCTTCCTTTTTCATTTTTTAATAAATGGCCCAATATTTTTACTTTTTGCTTAAATTGCCCAACATGTTTATGCTTCTTCTTCTCCATCCCAACAATCTTTGTTTTTAAATATGGTGATCTACTTCTTTTTTGTATGGCCCTAAAAATAGGTCTAGTAGTTTCAAGTAAGTTTATCGGGTTTCAAGTGAAAAATTAGGAGCTAATAGAGGTTATTAATAATTTTATCTTAGTTTAGTTAGCTTAATTACATTTAAAAATAGGAATTTATATTCCAGAAAATAAAAATATTTTTAGAAAAATTAATTTTATAATTTTAAATAATTTTCGTAAATTAAATATTTTTGGTCAAATTAGAATTGAAAAATAAATTAAAATGAGGGTTTAATTGAGAGAATTTAAAATATTAATTATATAGGACCATTTTGCAAAACAAGGGAAATGTTTGAGTGGTTTTATGGAAAGTTACCCATATTTTCGGAATTTTGGAGGGAAATGATTACTTTGTAAAACAAGGGAGAATTGTGGAAGTAGCCTGATGGCAATTTTCCCAATTTTTGAAAATCAAGTTGGGTTCTTCCTTAGCTCAAAAACACTGCAACCCCCTCACTTCACACACAATTTTCACCCGATTTCTAAGCATTTTCTCTCATTCTTTTTTTCATTTTCGAAGTCCACATATCACAGATTAGATCTCATCTTTTATTTTTATTTTTTTTCCAAATTCTCTCAAAATTCCCCAGAAAAGATTTTCAAAGTTGGGAAAAAAAACTCATTCGAGTTCTTCAAAAGATCTTGATTCAATATTGATTATTCTAGATCGATTGAAGGTAATTTCTCAACTCTAAATTCATTTTAAAGTTGTTTTTAATCATTATTTTTTATTTAAATCGATTAAAATGGTTTTTCCAATCTTGATCTGTTCTCTCTTGAACATGGAATTCAACAATGGTGAATTCATGGTTTTGAGTTGAAATCCAAGTTTAAATGGATATCTAAGCTTAAATAATGTTTATTAAGAGGTTTTTTTATCAGAAAACAAAAGATTAAACTCGTTTGATTGATCAATTTTAACAAATTCGTTTTTAACTAAGAACATGAGTTGATATTCCGAAAAATTATGAAATGGTTTGTTTAATGAAATTGATGCTTAGGTTTTGTGTTGATAGATTAGAAATGATGTTTAGAAATGGTTTTTGGTGCAAAGAAGGTCATTTAAGGGCTGAAGTTTGTGTTTCGGTTATACCGTGAGTTTTCTGTAAGGTAGATTAGAGAGGCGTTTTAGATCCGTGTAGTTCATGATTTTTTTTTTATTTTCTTATTGTTAATGATAGTTTGTAATGTATTTTATCTCTGTTTAAGCTCCACAACAAGGAGAGGCCATTGTTAATAAGAATCAAGGTCCAAACAGAGCTACTTGATACATTTTGGCTTGAAAAGCAAAGTGTGAAGGTAGGTGGTTTTTAAAGGCAATTGGTAAACATGCCTATTTACTTTCTAAATTGAGACTTTAAATTGTGTTTCTAATGATTCAATTGTATCTCAAATGGTTTAGATTATTTAAATTGATTTTAATTTTGTATAAGCATATTTGTAAACTATTTATAGAAATTGTGAATTGTGTTTGGTATGATTTATTTGGATTGAATTGAATAATAGTTGAAGCATGGATTACTATATATTAGAGCACTTGATGATGATTTTGTTATTGGTTTTAGAACCATGGACAAAGACACATATTGTGCTTATCTAAGTTGGTACTAAAATTGCTAAGTGACATGATTTAAATTGAATTTTTATATCATGAATTAAGTGCTTAAATATCAGTTTTTATGCCCTGTGTGATTGGTTATATTGGCAACAGTGCATGGTGAATCCATTGGATATAGATGGCATGTCATAGGATCAATGAGTACTCACTACTATATGTGTTATTTGTGAGCATATGGCTCTAGGAGTATTGATTTTGTTAGAGTGGTTAAGGGAGTGTTGAGCTTTTTTCTCCACTTAATTATTGGTGATTTCGAGGCGATATAAGGGAGTGTGTGGCTACGCCCCACTCAATCGGAGTATTGTATTCGATATTTGGGAGGTTGGGGATCCGTTTATCCAATGCATAATCATATGTTTATATTTTTCCATGGATGTCATTTGCCAATATAAGTGTCTGTTTGTTAATTAAATTATGTTTCCATATGTCATAATAAATGTGATTTTTACTCATGGAATAACATATGTAATTATGATGTTATGATGTTGTATTGTTGCTGGAAATTTCAAACAATTGAATGCTATAATTGAGCATGAAAATATAACTGGAACTATGATTCATATACTCAAAATTTGATACATGACTTGCCTTGGTTTAAGTATGTTTTTTGTGTGATTTACTTATTGAATTCATGGCCACTCACTGAGCTTTTTCAGCTCACACCCTCACAGCTTTGTGCAGAGTTTTTTTATTTTTAGCTTTAGGGAATTGAGGAGCAAGAGCAAGGCTGGTCCAAGTTTAAGACTTTTTGGTAGTATAGATTAAGGACTCTTCTTTAGAAACATTAGAGGTCATTGTGGCACTCAATTGGGATAATTTGATATACCTGTAATGGACATTTGAGACTTTTATTTGGATTTTAATTTTGAGATGTTATACATGTTTTTTTTAATGATTGATTTTATGGTTAAATGTTGTGTGGATTATGGTATGTTGCTAAGTTGTATCATGGTGATTGAAGCATGAATTTTTCACTAATACATTTTAATTGTATCTTGTTAAGGAGTGGATAGCTTTGTGGCTAAGGTAAGTCCATTGTATGATTTAATTGTTATTTGTTAAGCATGATTTTGAATATTTAAATTCTGAATACAAGTTGTTTGTTAGTTGTAATTAGATTAATTAAAATTGTATATATATGATTGAAGTAATAAAACTTAGCTAATATAGCATTAATTAGTAAATGGATTAAGGAAAAATGGTTAATTAAAATAAATTTTAGGGGTTTCCCAGAATTGATTAAAAGGATGTTGGTAATCATTTAGAATTAAAATCGAGATCGTTTAGTTTTAAGTGGTAAAATAACTAAAATACCTTTAGGGTTAAATCCTTAAAAATAGTTTTAAAATGGTTCACAGATCGCTTCCGCAATAAAATTAGACAATTATTAGCTAGAATTGAGGTGTTACAAGATTGGGACGTGTTTTGGGGTGGTTTTGTGCTGGAGAGTTACTTTGGTGGCTAATGTGTCGCTTTAAATTTGGGTCAGCCCGTTCCTGTCGAGTTTGGGGTGTTATATTCTTCTTCTTCTTCACTAACACGGATATGCTCAACTTTAAAAAAAAAACTGCAGTTTCCACTTTTCCATGAAAGAAATATGACTTTAAACATCATCATCATCATCATCCATTAACTATTGTGAGTCTGAACCTCACATGGATATAACCAACAAGATGCATTAACTGACAAATGAGTTTCCATTTCAATACAAACCATATATACCCAACAAAACACTTAGAATTAGATACCTACCACATATCACCATGGTAGTAAACTGATAAAAAAGTTTTAAGACAAAAGGTAATAAAGAAAACAAAAACCCATACAGAAAAAGAAAATGAAAATAACAACAATCACATCGTTTTAGCCCTAAACCATGGCATATTCTAAGTCCAAAGTATCTGGTACGAAGAAGAAGAAGAAATAGAGATGAGATAGTTCATTTGGTCGGATACGATGAAAAAAAGCTCTCGACCGTTCTCGTCACCGAAATTGTTCTTTGTGAAGCTTGCCTCACCGTTGTCGCCACAATCCACAACCTTTTTTCTTCTTTTCTCAATTCCTGACTCAATCACGACTCTCAAATTGCTTGAAACCTTACATTTTCTCATATTTCTCTATTCGAGAAATTACCAAAATCGCTTAACTCGCTTACGAGTTTAAAGAGACTTGACCTGAGTTATAACAAACTCACTGGGTTTCTACCAAAATAGCCATTTAACTTATTGAAGCTTGCTTTAAAAGCAAAATCTTTATTTGGGTATATCTTGAAATCAACTTTTGACGGGTTATGTAACATCCTGAAATAGGGCTTAGTCGGAATGATGGTTTCGGGACCACAAATCAGACATCAAAATATTTACTTTATGATTATTATGAGGCCTAGAATATGAGTATATACATGTGTTAAAGTTTCATGAAGAAATTCTTTGAGTAATGTGTTCAATTGGAAATTGGGGACTAAGTTGAATAAATTGCAAAACTTGAATTCTAGAAGAAATTTGTATGAAATTGCTTTGAGTTATGACTTAGAAGGTCTTGAAGAGAAATTTTCCCAAATTCTAAGTTTTTGGACAAAAATGGGCTTGCATGGATGGAATTTTAAGGAAAGGACTTAAGGGCATTTTGGTCATTTGGTATTTTAATGAAATAAAATGGGAAAAATGAACCAAAATCAGCCCATTCTCTTCCTTGTTCAGCCAAAACTTCAAGGGTTTCCATAGCTAGGGTTTTCAAGCTTTCCAAGCTCAATAACCCCGAGGAACAAATTTTGGAGGTCGATCGGGGTAAAAGTAAAGTTTCGGAATAACCGAAACACAACTCCAAAAAGAATACTAGGTAAGTTCGGATAACTTAAAGTAAACCCCTAATATGCATAATTGAATGATTTATGAATGCATGATGATTGCATTTATTATTAGCATGAAATATCATAGAATGCATATTTGATAGTAACATGTGAAAAATGTCTTGGATGAGGTTGACAAAGGGAATTCAATGGATAAACCCTCATTGATATGTGTAAAGAGATCTTGCATGTGTTGCAGTAAGGATTTAGCCCGGACGGGTAATCCGTGATCTCAAGTATGAAAAGGATCTAACCTGGACGGGTGTTCCTTGAATGATCAAGCCTCCCGAAGAATATGTGTGCATTATGGATTTAGCCAGACGGTAATCGATTAGGGACCTGAATTTAGCTCGGACCGGTAATTGGATCCGAGCTCATTAAGGGTGTTTGTCGTTATAAGGGATTTAGCCTGGACTGGTAATCCTGCCATGAGATGTGAGGTTCGCGGGAGTGCATATATGTGAAATGATCATTCGTAAGAATTGACGGATAATGGGTATTCCATCAAGATTTCCTAGAAACTCAACGGGATTAATATGATGTATGTCAATAAGATGATGAATGATGAGCTCATCTACATAAATTACATGATGCTTTGTTACGTAACTAACTTATTGATTGAGTGCATCTGATAGGGAATCGTTTCATAATTGATGATTTCATGATTTAAATATGGATGTATGCTAATTACTCGGTAAGTTTACTTTCCGATTATTCGAGCTTACCAAGCATGTAAATGCTTATCCCTCTCTTTTTCCCTGTCTCACAGAGCTCGAGGATTTGAAAAGATTGGAAGACGATTGGAGAGTCAACACACTATCAACTGGACAAGCTTTGGTATAAAGACTTTGTTTGTTTTGTTCAATGGCATGTATAGTATTTTTGAGTATTTTGTTATATGTGTCATTTGATTTGCCAAATGAAGGCATGTAAGAATATGTTTATCTCTTTGTATATGGCCACGAAAATTGACTTAGTTGAAGTAGGCTATGACCTACGAATTTGTGCATGGTTTTATTTACAAGTGATGGGTCGTTACCAATTGGTAATGAGTCACATGAACGAGCCAATTTCGGATGAATTAAAGTGACATGGGGACCCATAAACACTAAGTGGGAAATAACCTATCATGTATGAAACCAATGATATGAGGTCTCCATACATCTATTTTAATCAAGATTAATTACAAGTGTATAATTGTGTTTAAATTTGAATTTGGTAACCACTAAGCATAAGTAGTAGAAAGGGGTGACTAAAGGCTTGGAAAATAGCCTATTAGAGTCCACATGGTTAGACACACGGGCGTGTGTCTAGGCCGTATGTGACACACGGTTCCCTCCCATGGGTGTGTGCTATGGCCGTGTATCCCCTACACTTAAAATTTTAGCTCAAAGTTGTACACGGGTAGGCCACACGGGCGTGCACCACGGCCGTGTTAAAAAGGCAGTGTCGTCCACGGGCAGGCAACACGGGTGTGTGCCATGGCCATGTTGATAAGCCAGTGTTGCCCACGGCTGAAGGGCATGGGCGTGCCCCAAGTCACACGGGCGTGTGAGTCCACACGGCCCACTTACACGGGCGTGTGACACTTTATGATAAGGAAAAAATTTCCTAAGGAACCCAAGGTTTATTGAATGTACCCGAATTTTTCCCGCACTGCCTCTAGGTTATAGGCCTCGAAGGCCTATATAAGGGACGAGTTGTTCATGGATGAAAAGCTTAAAATTTGAGTAAAACTTGGTGACCCAATTTGGTACGTTTCAAAATGTAAAGTCCTGGTAATGCCTCGAACCCTATCCAGGCATTAGGTACGGGTGAGGGGTGTTACAGGTTAACTCAGTTAGAAGTCATTGAACTTAGTGAGAACTCGTTTTCTGGCACCCTAGGAGCATGGTTCTTCCATAACCTCATGTTGCTGTTAAACCATTCTAGAATTTTTATCTTCTTCTCCTCCTCCTCCTCCTCCTTTTCTTTTTTACTTTTTCTTCTTCTTTGCTTCTTCTTTTTCTTTTATTGCCTAGCCCAGCTAGGGTTTTAAATTGGGACCGTTTACAAGTAGGATGCCATGTCATTTTTCCATTACGTCCGTAACGAAAAATGATTAAAATGATTGATTTGTTATTTTTCGAGAGTTGAGTGACTATTTTGTCAGTTGCACTAAAGTTGAGTGACTGTTGATATAATTTACCCTAATTTTAATTTTAAATATAAAATGTTGGTTATCTTTCTATTGTTCCCTTAAAACATGATATCTTAGTTTTTTCAATAAAAGGCTTCATCTACAATCCTTTTTTCTTTTTAATGTTCTAGGTTTTATGATTTACAATCATGTTTAACAATTTTTATCAACTTTTTAGTAAAGTTCTTCTAGTGTAACACACAATTTTTTAAATTATACTTATAGTGGATAAAATGAAGATTGCAAGAAAATTTGGAAAATTAATCTAATAAAAAATGTAAAAGGGAATTTGATAGTGAATATGGAAATAAAAAATAAGTATGGTGGATATGAGAATATGACAAAAAGATTAAATTGTAGTTTTAAAAAGTTGGAGGACTAAATGCAATTTGACCAAAAGAGGAATAAGAATTTTTATTAACTACTTGACGTGAGAATAATTTGGAATATGTATTAGTGAGATGACAATCACTTTTGAGACCAAATTAGAAAGATTTTATAATATAAGGATTGAATTGTAAGTTTATTAATTTTGTTGGAAAAAAGGTAAAAGTATGATTTTCAATACCTAATGATGTGTATTAAATATTAAATGAGCACAAATGAGAATTATAGAATTTGAGTTGATTAATAATTAATTATTGTGCACAAAAGAATAATTTAAGATCGTAAAAGTATTTTAGACATTATATATGATTTAAGTAAATGGATTTGTCTTAAATGCTCACTTGGGTTTTTTTTTAAAAGAAAAGAGAACCCATCAGTAGCCTTCTCCTTTGCTATTACTGACAACTCCTCTTTCATGCCTTTTAACTCCCACTTTTAAATTTTACTAAAATTTTAGGATTTTTTAAAATTTAAGTGGAAATAATTTAATTTAATTTAATTGTTTTTAACGTAATAAAATATCATGTTAATAATTTACACATGACTTAATAGAAAATTATGTCACATAGATATAGGGTTAGTAAAATATGAAAATTGAACTAAAATTAAAGTTTATGTATAATATTGCAAATTGTATTTAGTTCATAAATAATTTTGGTACTTATCTTGGGTGGAGAGAGACCATGAAAATGAAAAACTATTTATTTTAATGTAAGTATATATTTAATTTCAAGCAAATGATTATGTGGATAAAAATGACATGTTGCACATTTTTTAACATGTCATTTTTATTGGTTCAAGTGGGTTTTTTAACGGAGATAACAATTAGGCCCATAATGGTTACAAAACTATAATTTAGGTAAATGATTCAAAAAAAAAAAAAGGTTTAGGTACCTCAGACCATTACTCAATTAAGCATAAAAAAGAGCAATATGAACCCTTGACAGAGTCAAGCCATACCGATAAAACGTCTCAACCAAGGAGAAAATGCCAAAGAGAACATCACCTTCATGGATACTAGGGCAGGACACATGAAATGATACGTTGTAACTACCATCAACAATCTTGCCTTTCTCGAAATTCAGTATAAGGTTTTGGAAAATGTTGATTCCTTCTAGTTAAACCTAGACAAAAAAAGTCACCCAAGTCCCTATTGACTCCAGAAAGGTGAGTCATCATGGACCTAAGAAAACAAAAATCATTGTTGACTCGAAAAAACCTCATTCAAAAGAGGAACCAAGGGAAAAATCTTTGACCTAATTGTTGTTCCAAGCATTGGAAAATGTTGATTCATTCTAGTTAAACCTAGACAAAAAAAGTCACCCAAGTCCCTATTGACTCCAGAAAGGTGAGTCATCATGGACCTAAGAAAACAAAAATCATTGTTGACTCGAAAAAACCTCATTCAAAAGAGGAACCAAGGGAAAATTCTTTGACCTAATTATTGTTCCAAGCATTGGAAAATGTTGATTCATTCTAGTTAAACCTAGACAAAAAAAGTCACCCAAGTCCCTATTGACTCCAGAGAGGTGAGTCATCATGGACCTAAGAAAACAAAAATCATTGTTGACTCGAAAAAACCTCATTCAAAAGAGGAACCAAGGGAAAAGTCTTTAACCTAATTATTGTTCCAAGCAATCACTTGCAAAAAAAAAAAAAAAAAAGGTGGATGACGAAGGGAACAAAGGTGGTGGTGTTGGAAAAATCTAGTTTAAGAAAATAATTATTTAGTTACAATAGAAGTTTAAAGGTTTTTTTTTAGTCATTGTGAAATTATAGCAATAAACTTAGACCAAATTTGTACATGTGCTTTGTGTGAGGTAGACTTAAGTCGATCTTAGCTTTCAATAGAACAACATTCTCCGCTATTTTTGAACTTCAAATTGCGTCAAGAATGGGCTCGAGTAACACAAACAAAATCACAAAAAAGAAACGATTTACTTATTTTCAGTAGAAAAACAAGTTCTCTCTATAAAGTGGTAAAACTCATAACTCTCAGAAAATAAAATTTATTATGTAAATAAATTACCACTATTTTCTGGCAGAATAACGATGTATGAATGTTGTGTGTAAATAGCTCAACTGGTGCTCTCTATTTATAGGAAAAAGCACAAGAGTTCTGGTTGAATAAGTACTAACTAAATAATATTATTTAAATAGAAAATACAATCCTACTCTAACTAGATTAGGGGCAGCACACCCTTGTATATTTTACTAGGGTTGTTGCCCCTAATGTACATACGAGGGCTAATTGGACATTTCAGGTATTGAGTCCAATTATGTGCGTTTCCTAGGCACTCAACACTTTATAATTTAATCCAATCTAATATTTATTTTCTATTACCCAAAATAAATATTATTTAATTAATTAGTTTAATTAACTAAATTAATTTCTCAATTAATTAATTTTCTCAACTCAATTCTAATACGCTTAAAGTTATAACAACTTTATCATATTCAATTTCCTTATTCAACAAATTTCACAATGACTAATTATTATAATTTTATCTTGAACTTCAATTATTTAATTATAATTAATTAAATAATAATTCAATAACCTTAAATTAATTCTCTAGTCATTTTTGTACTTAGCAAGAAAAGACATTTTTTGTGATACATGCAATCTATTTATCTTATTTCATCGTTTCCATTCTTTTCTATTCTTTGGTTCTATATACAATTTGTTTATGATTATCTCAAACTAGTGAAGGAACTGATTGAACATATATAATTAGGGCTCAAATAATTTATAATTAAGTTTCAACTTTTTGTCTATTAATTATAACATTATTTAGTCATGAAGTCATTCCACTTAAGTTTCGTGACTGAGCTCTCCCTTATCTTATATCATTACAAAAGCTACTTAATAAGTACTTGTAACGGCCCAATTTCAGTGAAATCGAAATAGTAGTTTTGTGACCAAAAATCTGTAACACCCCGTACCCGAGTCCGTTACCGAAGTCGAACACAAGGTGCACACAGACTTAACTTAATTGTTTTCATAGTCCATAAAAAAAATTTCCAGACTAGCTGGTTACTGCGTCACTGTTGCCTTAAAAATCATATCTTGAGTTTTAAAGCTTGAAAATCAGTTTCGTAAATTTTCCCTGAAACTAGACTCATATGTCCACCAACATATTTTTTTCTAGAATTTTTGGTCGGACCAATTAGTACAGTTTATTAGTTAAAGTCTCCCCTAATCCAGGGTTCGACTACACTGACCTTCACGCATTACGAATTGGATATCTCCCTGTACAGGGCTTCAATACTGATGCCGTTTGTTTCATAGAAACTAGACTCAAGGAGGAAACTATACATATATGGCATGACTCCTAATTATCACTGGTTAATTTACAATGAATTTCCAAAGTCGGAACAGGGAATCTAGAAACTGTTCTCGCCCTGTTTCACGAAAACCTAAATATCTCTTAACATACAACTCCTATGACAGTTTCGTTTCTTCCATATGAAAGTAGATTCATCAAGGTTCATTTATATAATTTATTCACTATTTAATTCCATTCCTACTATTTTTAGTGATTTTTCACATCCACACCACTGCTGCTGTCAGCATCTGTTTTCAGGTAAACTTTACCTATTTCGTGGTTTCCATGGACCAACTAGAGTTTTGTCATACATAGGTCCACCTATGATCATGTTTAGCCATTCCAAGGGCTGATCATTGCCCAACACTTCCATTCCAGTCCATAGTCACATCATGAAACCATATATACATACATAAACACAAATGGTCTAATGCCATACTCCACTTCTACGAGCCATTTTCGCATGGCTATACACACATACATCGTAAAACGTACTTGAAAAACAGCAAAGGTTAGTCCTATACATGCCATATCCAGAGTTCAACTAAAAGAATACCAAAAGGGCTTTGATAGTGTGGATGACTTCGACTTCGATGATCCCAAATCCGATAGCTAACGAGCAAAATCTATAAAACAGAGAGCCAAAGCAACGGGGGTAAGCATTTTAATGCTTAGTAAGTCTCAAGTAATGAAATCAGCTTTGACTAAAGTATTACATTCACATAGCTAAATGGATCACTTTAGTAATACACATTCTCATAATCATACTTGCTTCACACTTCATCAACATATACACACACAAGGTATCAACCTATCTAAGAGCCGAAAGTTCGTTAGTCGATTGAACGAATACTATTTCAAACGGATCGACTTTTCCGATGCACATGTAAACATACCTTATCGTATGGGTTTTTCGAGCGTATTAATTGAATTTATTACAGCACCAAAATGCTCACCTTCAAACCGAGTCTCTTCGGAATTTAGCCGGATATAACCACAAGCACAATTGCCTTGGTCTTAACCCGGTTGGTAACTTGCACAAATACCTTGGTCTTAGCCGGATATAACAACTCAGACGAATGCCTTCGGTCTTAGCCGGATATAATCACTAGCATAAATGCCTTCGGACTTAGCCCGGTATAACAACTCGCACGAATGCCTTTGGGTCTTAGCCCGGATATAATCACTAGCATAAATGCCTTCGGGACTTAGCCCGTATCATTCAAATGCTCATGTACACATATATCAATAATCACGACACATCCATATTTCATTCTCGTTATTAAGGCTCAAACACAAAACATTTATCAAACCTTTCCAATTTCGCTCAATAGCCACACACAAAGAGCCCGATTTCAATTGACTTTATAACTTAGTCCCTACGCACATTCTACCGTCCGCCATAATATGACAAATCATTTCAATATAATTCAAGTAGGGTCATTACTCAAGACTTACTCGGATGTTGTCGAACGATTTCGACGACTATTCGATCACTTTTTCCTTCCCCTTATCCAACGGTGGTCCTCTAAGCTTTTGAGCTAATTCACACAAATTTAACTTATTAAAATCTCATTATGCTAGCTTATGGCCGAATATGACAAGGAATTTAAATGGTCATATGGCCACCCTTTAGCTCGAATACACAATGGTCATGCACATTTTAATTACATCAAGCAATTCAATACAATTCATTCAAACATCAAAGAGAAGCTCAAGGTACTTAGCCCATATTTCCATTAGACATTAGAGTCACATGTACGAAATCACGAATCGAATTCAACATACTAGCTAATATTTCCCCTTAGTCAATTTCTAAGTCAAGCTAAAGCCATCAATAGGCTACCTAAGGCGAATATACACATCAACATATGTACTGCTCATGTGGCCGAACATACACATTTATGTTGAGGCCGATTTCAACACTTGATACATTCTACAAGTATGGTCGCTTGTATCGACTAAACACCATTTTGTTTCAAGTTCAAAACTAGGCTAATACGCACATATACACTAGTAAATCAAACACTAACATTTGTACTTCACCTTACTAGCACTTCTCATTCAAATAACATGAACAACGACCATAGTTTTCTTTTACTTCCTACCATGGCCGAATGCCATACAACACCATACCATGCATCTTTACAAGCTTTACTTTTAGCATGCAAATGACATCCACAAATCCACCTTAGCCGAACATTATCTCCATGACATAGTGAAGATTTGAATCATGGGCTAGTTAGAACTCAAGCTAACTACTAAAACATGCTTGAATCTCATGGCACAACATCAAACTTACCTTAACTTAGATGCAAATATGGCCGAATATCTTCAACTTTTCTCCTTTCAAACCGGCCAAGAAGAACCAAAGAATGAAGCTTTTCTTTTCTCTTTGTATTTTCTTCCTAGTTTTGGCTCAAAGAAAGGATGAACAATTTTTTTCTTTCTTTTCCTTCAACTCACTAAGAATGGGGGAGGGAATCACACACCTTCTCTCCTTTTTTTTTCATTTCTTTATTCCTCACCTTAGTTTAATTTTTCCTCCCATATTGCACCAACAAAACATGTCTATGACATGTTTTGCCCATCCTCCTTTGTCATGGCCGGCCACCACTTATAAAAAGAGGGGTATTTGACATGCAAGACCATTGTTTTGCATGCATGCTTTAATTAGTCATCACACATTTCCCTATCCTACTTTCAAAGTTTACTACTAGGTCTTTATTAGTGAAATTCACATTTATAACCCTAAATCAAATCATCAAAAATGTCACACACGAATTAATACATATCATAGGCATCAAAATGAATATTAAATTATTTTTATGCCTCAATTTTGTGGTCCCGAAACCACATTCTGACTAGGATCGTTTTAAGGCTGTCACAACTCTCCCCCACTTAAGAAATTTTTGTCCCCGAAAATCTTACCGGTAAATAGGTTTGGGTATCGCTCTTTCATAGAGTTCTCGGGTTCCCAGGTAGCTTCTTCTATCCCGTGTTTGAGCCATAACACTTTCACTAGCGGAACCCTTTTGTTTCGCAACTCCTTCACTTCACGAGCTAGGATACGAATCAGTTCTTCTTCATAACTCATATCGGCTTGAATTTCAACCTCTGATGGACTAATTACGTGCGATGGATCAGATCTATAACGTCGAAGCATCGAAACATGAAAGACGTCGTCAATCTTTCCAAGTTCAGGGGGCAAAATCAAATGATACGCAACTGGACCGACTCGTTCGGATATTTCATATGGCCCGATGAACCTCGGACTCAATTTGCCTTTACGGCCAAATTTGAGTATCTTTTTCCAAGGAGAAACTTTAAGAAACACTTTATCTCCCACCTGATACTCAATGTCTTTTCGTTTCAGATCCGCGTATGACTTCTGACGATCGGAGGCTATCTTCGATTTTCACGGATTACTTTTACTTTTCGTCAAAGATCTTTAATCAAATCCACTCAAAATTTTACTTTTACCGAGCTCGGTCCAAAACAATGGTGTACGGCATTTACGCCGTACAAGGCCTCGTAAGGCGCCATCTTAATACTTGATTGAAAACTATTGTTGTAAGCGAATTCAATCAAGGGTAAATACTGCTCCCATGTACCATCGAACTCGAGGATGCAACATCTCAACATATCCTCAAGTATCCGAATTATCCGCCGATTGACCATCGGTCCTGGGGTGAAAGGCGATGAAATGCAACTTGGTACCCAAAACTTCTTGCAATTTCTTCCAAAATCGCGAGGTGAATCTCGATCTCTACCCGACACAATGGAAATCGGTACCCCGTGTAATCTCACAATCTGAGAAACGTACAATTCAGCTAGTTTATCCAATGAAAAATCCGTGTGCACGGGGATAAAGTGAGCCGACTTAGTCAATTTATCAACGACGACCCAAATTGCATCTTTCTTACTTGCCGACATTGGCAACCCAGATACAAAATCCATTGTCACTCGATCCCATTTCCATTCGGGTATCGTGATCGGCTGAAGTAACCCTGAAGGTACTTGATGTTTCGCTTTCACTTGTTGACATATTAAACATCTCGAAACAAAGTCGGAGATGTCCCGCTTCATACCATGCCACCAAAACCGACGTTTCAAATCGTTGTACATCTTCGTACTCCCGGTGAATTGACATTCGGCTACAATGGGCTTCGTTCGAATCATCGAAATGAGTTCAATTCCTTGGAACACAGACGACTTTTGAACCTCAAACAATCATCATCATCAATTTGAAACTCCGATTCCTTGTTCGAACACACTCAAACCCATTTTGCAACCAATTCATCATCGACTTTTCGAGCTTCACGAATTTGATGAATCAATAATGGTTTGGCTTTTAATTGGCTACTAACACATTGTCGTAGAATGCATAAGTGTACATTCATCGTCGCAAAGCTTAACAAGTAATTTCCGCTTAAGGCGTCCGCAACCACATTAGCCTTTCCGGGTGATAATCAATGACTAGCTCATAATCTTTCAACAACTCAAGCCAACGCCTTTGTCGAGATTCAAGTCTCTTTGAGTCATCAAATATTTGAGACTTTGTGATCCGAAAATACATGGCACTTCTCACCAAATAAGTAATGTCGCCATATTTTCAAGGCGAATACGATGGCGACTAATTCGAGATCATGGGTCGGATAATTCTTCTCATGTGGCTTTAATTGTCTCGACGATAGGCCACAACTCGACCTTCTTGCATCAATACGCAACCTAACCCAAGTAGGAGGCGTCACTATAGATGACAAACTCTTTGCCCGATTCGGCCGCACTAAAATTGAGCTTCAGTCAAATAAGTTTTCATTGATCAAAACTTTTTGACATTTTTCCGTCCATTCGAACTTAACATCTTTTTGAAGTAGCCGTCATGGGTGTGGCTATCATCGAGAAACCTTTACAAACCGTCGGTAGAACCCATGAGCCCCAAAAAGCTCCGAACCTCAAGAATATATCTCGGGGCTTCAGTTAAGTATGGTTGAAATTTTGCTCGGGTTGACTCGAATCCCGATGCAGATACCACATAACCCAAGAAGCTAACCTCTCTTAACCGTAACTCACACTTGCTTGAACTTAGCATATAACCACTTATCCGTAATATTTGCAACACTAATCTCGTGTTCAAGATGTTCGGTCTCATCTCTTGAATAGACCAAGATGTCATCAATGAACACCACTACGAACCGTCCAAATCATCGTCTCAAGATCCGATTCATCAAATCCATAAATACCGCAGGGGCATTAGTGAGCCCAAACGGCATCACTAAGAACTCGTAGTGACCGTACCTCATTCTGAAAGCAGTTTTGGGTACATCTGAATCTCGAATCCGCAACTGATAATAACCCGATCTCAAATCTATCTTTGAAAACACTGAGGCTCCCTTTAGTTGATCAAACATATCATCAATACGCGGTAATGGATATTTGTTCTTTATCTTCACTTTATTCAGCTGACGATAGTCAATATACAACCTCATGGTTCCGTCCTTCTTTTTCACAAACAATACTGGTGCACCCAAAGGTGAGAAACTTGGTCGAGCGAAACCTCTATCCGTCAATTCTTGCAACTGAGCTTTCAACTCCTTTAACTCGGTTGGTGCCATACGATACGAAGCTATCGAAATTAGCGTAGTCCCCAAGACAAGCTCAATACCAAACTCTATCTTCCTAATGTGGCAAACCCGTAATTCTTCGAAAAACATCCGGTATTCACAAACCACCCAGCAGATTCGGTTTTATTTCTAACTCCTTATCATCAAGTACATACGCAAGGTATGCTTCGCACCCTTTCTTACATATTTCGGGCCAACATTGATGATATTACGTTGGCAACCCTTTAAGTCCGTAGACTCAACTCGGATCATCTCGTTATTTGCGCACCTCAAATCAATAGTCTTGCTTTTGCAATTCACAACCGCATCATGCACGGTCAACCAATCCAACCCAAGAATAACATCAAATTCATCGAACGGCAAAAGCATCAAGTCTGCCGGAAAACAGAACCTCAAATTACTAGGGACATTTCTTACACACTTTGTCGATCAAAGACGTAACGACCCAAGGATTTGACACCAATTACGAACTCGAGAGACTCAATAGGTAAAGTCTTACTAGATGCTAAGGTTTCGCATATATAAGAGTGAGTAGAACCAGGTCAATTAAAGCAATCACATTAGTATCAAAGAGAGTGAAAGTACCGGTAATAACATCGGCGAGGAAGCATCCTCGCGTGCGCCAGATAGCATAAGCCCTAGCAGAGCGCCGAGCCTCGAGATCTAGTCGTAGCATCTCTAGATCCTCTCGACCACTACTAGCATTGCCGTATTTCCGGATGGTCTACCTCGGCGGTGGTAGCACCCGGCTTCCCACTCGATTTATATATTGCTCAGCAACCTCGGGCAATCTTTAATAAAGTGGTCGATCGATCCGCACTTGTAACAGAGCGGTCACGGAACCTCTGACTTCCGAATGCCATTTGCCACAATGTCGACACTCCGCTCTATCTCGACGCTCATTCCCAACTGGCGGCATCAAGTGCCTCGTACCATTGTGGGGTCGATCACGATCTCGTCTAAAAGGCCCGAAGTGCCTCTAGACCGCCCACATCATCTCTAAATTTCTTCGATGCATGTTGAAGAGACTTTCCGAGGATCTTTTACGAAACTCTCCGCTTCCACATCAACTTTTGTTTTTCTTTTCTAAGCTCTTTGACTTTACAAGCTCGCTCGACAAGTACTACGAACTCTCGTATTTCAAGAATGCCAACGAACATTTTATGTCTTCATTCAGCCCATCCTCGAAGCGTTTTACATATGACCTCGGACGAAACACATTCCCGAGCGTATCTACTAAGTCTAACAAATTTTCGCTCGAATCGAAGAATCGACATAGAACCTTGCTTAAGCTCAAGAAATTCCTTCCTTTTTGATCAACAAATCTCGATCGATATACTTTTTCCAAACTCGTTTTGAAAAACTCCCAAGTTGCTTGCTCTCGGGCACAAATGTATGCGAGTACTCCACCAATAGTAGGCGTAATCGCGTAGCAAGGAGATAGCACACTTTAGGCATTCATCGGTGTACAAGATAGCTCATCGAAAATGCGGATAGTGTTGTCCAACCAAAATTCAGCTTGCTCGGCATCGTCGCTATCCGTAGCTTTAAATTCAAGAGCCTATGTTTTCGATTCATCAACTGGGGCTTATTCGACCTTATTTGGTCGGATTACGGAGGCATTGTAGGTGCAGGGTGTGTTTGTTGGGAATGGAGGTTGTGGAACAGTAGTATTAGTTCGAATGTATTCGTTGAACCAATCATTCATCACGCTATAAAAGGCTTGCCTAGCCTCATCATTCGGATTGCTAACAATAGGTTGAGAGTCCGCGGTCTTTGTCCCTTGTGCGGGAGCAGGCGCCACACTCTCCACATCATCAGCTATCGTTCGGTTGGGATTGGGATCCATTACTATAAAGAAACACAAATTCAAATGTCAGAAATATCCACACTATCAATTAATCACATAATGGCATGTATAGCTAGACCCAAACGTATTACGGTAGTCCTAGAATCGACTAAACCGTAGCTCGATACCAATAAAATTGTAACACCGTGCACTGAGTCCGCACGAGTCGAACACAAGGTGCACAGACTTAACTTAATTGTTTTCACAAATCCATAAAAAAATTTCCAGACTAGTCGGTTATCGCATCACTGTCGCCTTAAAAATCATATCTTGAGTTTTAAAGCTCGAAAATCAGTTTCAGAATTTTCCTGAAACTAGACTCATATGTCCACCAATATTTTTTCTAGAATTTTGGTTGGGCCAATTAGTACAGTTTATTAGTTAAAGTCTCCCCAATCCGTGGTTCGACTACACCGCTCTTCACGCATTACGAATTGGATATCTCCCATGCAGGGCTTCAAACATGATGCCGTTTATTTCTATAGAAACTAGACTCAAGGAGGAAACTATACATATATGGCATGACTCCTAATTATCACTGGTTAATTTACAATGAATTTCCAAAGTCGGAACAGGAATCCGAAACTGTTTCGCCCTATTTCACTAAAACCTAAATATCTCTTAACATACAACTCCTATGGCGTTTCGTTTCTTCCATATGAAAGTAGATTCATCAAGGTTCATTTACATAATTTATTCACTATTTAATTCCATTCCTGCTATTTTTAGTGATTTTCACATCCACACACTCTTCTTTGTCAAGATCTCTTTTGTGTAAACTTTACCTATTTCGTGGTTTCCATGGACCAACTAGAGTTTTGTCATACATAGGTCCACCTATGATCATGTTTAGCCATTCCAAGGGCTGATAATTGCCCAACACTTCCATTCCAGTCCATAGTCACATCATGAAACCATATATACATACATAAACACAAATGGTCTAATGCCATACTCCACTTCTACGAGCCATTTTCGCATGGCTATACACACATACATCGCAAAACGTACTTGAAAAACAGCAAAGGGTAGTCCTATACATGCCATATCCAGAGTTCAACTAAAAGAATACCAAAAGGGCTTTGATAGTGTGGATGACTTCGACTTCGATGATCCCGAATCCGATAGCTAACGAGCAAAATCTATAAAACAGAGAGCCAAAGCAACGGGGGTAAGCATTTTAATGCTTAGTAAGTCTCAAGTAATGAAATCAGCTTTGACTAAAGTATTACATTCACATAGCTAAATGGATCACTTTAGTAATACACATTCTCATAATCATACTTGCTTCACACTTCATCAACATATACACACACAAGGTATCAACCTATCTAAGAGCCGAAAGTTAGTTAGTCGATTGAACGAATACTATTTCAAACGGATCGACTTTTCCGATGCACATGTAAACATACCTTATCGTATGGGTTTTTCGAGCGTATTAATTGAATTTATTACAGCACCAAAACGCTCACCTTCAAACCGAGTCTCTTCGGAATTTAGCCGGATATAACCACAAGCACAATTGCCTTCGGGTCTTAACCCGGATTTGGTAACTTGCACAAATACCTTCGGGTCTTAGCCCGGATATAACAACTCGCACGAATGCCTTCGGGTCTTAGCCCGGATATAATCACTAGCATAAATGCCTTCGGGACTTAGCCCGGGTATAACAACTCGCACGAATGCCTTCGGGTCTTAGCCCGGATATAATCACTAGCATAAATGCCTTCGGGACTTAGCCCGGGTATCATTCAAATGCTCATGTACACATATATCAATAATCACGACACATCCATATTTCATTCTCGTTACTAAGGCTCAAACACAAAACATTTATCAAACCTTTCCAATTTCGGCTCAATAGCCACACACAAAGAGCATGATTTCAATTGACTTTATAACTTAGTCCCTACGCACATTCGGCTGTCCGCCATAATATGACAAATCATTTCAATATAATTCAAGTAGGGTCATTACTCGAAGACTTACCTCGGATGTTGTCGAACGATTTCGACGGCTATTCGATCACTTTTTCCTTCCCCTTATCCAACGGTGGTCCTCTAAGCTCTTGAGCTAATTCACACAAATTTAACTTATTAAAATCTCATTATGCTAGCTTATGGCCGAATATGACAAGGAGTTTAAATGGTCATATGGCCACCCTTTAGCTCGAATACACAATGGTCATGCACATTTTTAATTACATCAAGCAATTCAATACAATTCATTCAAACATCAAAGAGAAGCTCAAGGTACTTAGCCCATATTTCCATTAGACATTAGAGTCACATGTGTACGAAATCACGAATCGAATTCAACATACTAGCTAATATTTCCCCCTTAGCCGAATTTCTAAGTCAAGCTAAAGCCATCAATAGGCTACCTAAGGTCGAATATACGCATCAACATATGTACTGCTCATGTGGCGAACATACACATTTATGTTGAGGCCGATTTCAACACTTGATACATTCTACAAGTATGGTCGCTTGTATCGACTAAACACCATTTTGTTTCAAGTTCAAAACTAGGCTAATACGCACATATACACTAGTAAATCAAACACTAACATTTGTACTTCACCTTACTAGCACTTCTCATTCAAATAACATGAACAACGACCATAGTTTTCTTTTACTTCCTACCATGGCGAATGCCATACAACACCATACCATGCATCTTTACAAGCTTTACTTTTAGCATGCAAATGACATCCACAAATCCACCTTAGCGAACATTATCTCCATGACATAGTGAAGATTTGAATCATGGGCTAGTTAGAACTCAAGCTAACTACTAAAACATGCTTGAATCTCATGGCACAACATCAAACTTACCTTAACTTAGATGCAAATATGGCGAATATCTTCAACTTTTCTCCTTTCAAACCGCCAAGAAGAACCAAAGGATGAAGCTTTTCTTTTCTCTTTGTATTTTCTTCCTAGTTTTGGCTCAAAGAAAGGATGAACAATTTTTTTCTTTCTTTTCCTTCAACTCACGGCAATGGGGGAAGGGAATCACACACCTTCTCTCCTTTTTTTTCATTTCTTTATTCCTCACCTTAGTTTAATTTTTCCTCCCATATTGCACCAACAAAACATGTCTATGACATGTTTTGCCCATCCTCCCTTGTCATGGCCGGCCACCACTTATAAAAAGAGGGGTATTTGACATGCAAGACCATTGTTTTGCATGCATGCTTTAATTAGTCATCACACATTTATAACCCTAAATCAAATCATCAAAAATGTCACACACGAATTAACACATATCATAGGCATCAAAATGAATATTAAATTATTTTTATGCCTCGATTTTGTGGTCCCGAAACCACATTCCGACTAGGGTCGTTTTAAGGCTGTCACAAAATCCGAGCTAAAAAGAAAATTTTATTTTAATATTATGTGTTGGTCTATATTATGATAGAAAGGTGGCATGAAAATTTTGATAAGAAAAATTTATTGGTTTTGTAGTTAATTGATTAAAAAGGGCCAAATAAAAAAAAGTGCATTTTCGAGACTCTGTTCTGGTAAATCGGATTCATAAATATTTTTAATGAATATTTACGAAACTAGTTGTGTAGTTAATTAGGTGAATTTGACTTAATTAAGAGTAATTATGAAAAAGGGCCAAATTACATAAAGGGTAAAAGTTTAATTATAGATTAAAGAAAGTTAAAAGGACCAAATAAGAATTATGCCATTTTTAAATGTTGAGGCGTTTACAATAAAAAATATCAAAGATATTTTAATTAAAAATATTATATTATATTAACTTAATAAATAAGTAATATATTAATTTATATTATTATATTATTATATTATTACATTATATATATTATATTATTATATATATAAGTAAAACAAATGAAAAGAAACAAAGAAACAAAATAGGTTGGAATGAGCAGGGAGAAAGAAAGAAAGAAAAAGAAAAAAGAGAAATTAGGTTTAAGGGTTTAAATTCAATTTGGTAAGTCAAGTTAACTCATTTTCTTGTAATTTTTGAGTTTTTATGATCCTAGAACAAAATACTACTTAGTATATGTTGAAAATTTGAAAGTTAGTAGATTTTTGGACATGGTTTATGTTGAATTAATTGATGAATTAGGGGTTGAATTGATAGAATTTCAAGTTAGAATTGGGTAAAGGATTAAATTGGAGAATAAGTTAAAAGTTTTGTGTAATAGGGACTAAATTGTAAACTTGTGAAATTCAAAGAAAAATTTTGAATTTTGTGAAACATAAGTGCTATAATTGATATAAGGAAATTTTGGCTAGGCTTGAAACAAAGATTAAATTGCATGAATTTTATTTTTCGAGCCTAGGGACGAAATTGGAATTAATGAAAAAATTAGGGGCAAAATAGTAATTTTGCCTAGAGTGTAAATTGAGTCCAAATGAATATGAAATGTATTAAATTGATGATTAAACTTATTTATTTGGATTCAGCAAACTCAAATACGAAGCTAGATCGAGGAAAGGAAAAAGTCTTGGATTAGTAGACTTTTGTATACAAACAAGTATCGAGGCAAGTTCGTGTAACTTAATATTGATTCTTGAAATGTTGGATTGTATGATTATGTGATATGAATGTTATTTGAATATTTAAAATATATAAAATGTGATCGTATGTTTGACATGACTTGAGAAAAGAAATAAATCCCGGTTGAATAAAGGAAATTCGACTGATTATTGTAAAGGTGATTATGAATATGTTGCAGACAAGATTTAGTTTAGACAAGTAATCTTGATAAGTCTCTTGAGCATTATGAGGTACAAGCATAGTAATTGATAGTCGCATATGTTGTGAACTACCGTAGCTCTTTGTGAGCATCGAGGTATAAATTTAGTGATTGGTAGCAATTCCGCATAAGTTGTGGGCTACCGTAGCTTTGTGTAAGCATTGATGTATTGGTAGTAATTCCGCATAAGTTGTGGACTATTGTAGCTCTGTGTGAGCATTGAAGTATATGATTTACCTAAATGACTTGAAAAGGTGGTTCGAGAGTTTTGTACACTTTAAGTGTACTACACGAGAGTATCCATCGATATTCCGATAATTTCAACGGGAAAAATTTAGAAAATGGTTAATGCGTTTTAATAAATTTCTCTTGAAAATGTACATGTGGTATGGAATTATAAGCAAGTATAAATTATGATATGATGAGCTCATCTATGTGATGATATTATGTGCAATTGCTTGACTAACTTTGATGATGAAGTTGTATGTGATAGGATAATGATTTATTTGCTTGAATGGATGCATGTTTGATTAAATTTAATGGAAACACTCGGTAAGTTAGCTTCTGGTTACATGAACTTACTAAGCATCAAATGCTTACTAGATTTTATTTTCTATGTTTTATAGTGCTTAGAAGCTCGGAAAGGTTGGAGATAAGTCGGAGCATCATCACACTATCAACCAACTCATTTTGGTATACAAAAATGTTTTTAGTTTGGTATAATGGCATGTATAGGCTACTAGTACCAATGTTAATGATAAATTGGATGAATGTAATCTAGCCATTGGAATGTCTAGTAATGACTTGATTTTGGTATGTTTATAAAGTAAATTATGGTTATACATGTATGCTTGGTACATTTTGGGGTAATTAGATTTAAACATGTATGTTATGGAAATGTAATATATGAATGAAGATTTAAAGCATACATATCATGTTAAATGTTTGAAATTGGCTGTAAATAATGCTTGAATTGGTTGGTTGGTATTGGGAAAGTTTTGTGTAGGTTTGGATGAAATGGGTGAGAAATAGGGCTTGGAAAATAACGTTATTTTGTCCATACGGGTGTGTGCTCCTATAAGTAAGAATTTTTTTTTTGGAAGTTTATGAAAAATTTCCTCGAGATACCAATTAGTCCCGAATCGATTCTAATGCATAGTTTGGCCCTCGAGAGTCCATTTAAGGGATATTATGACTAATCTTGGGAAATGAATAGTGTTTGACTCGATTTATCTGAAAATGTTCTGTAAACTCTGGTAATGCCTCGTGATCCTGTTTCGACGACAGACACGGGTTAAGGATGTTACAGTGCTCGTCCAATGACCTTATCATAAGTGTGTTACCCTCATGGGATATCATTAATCTCTTTAGGATAAATCCATTTTCCCATTATGATCTTATTTGATCTCATGGTAACCATTACATCTTCTTTCATGAAAAGTCAATTACTATCAAATAGTAATTAAATAATTTATCACAAAAACAAATAAACCATGGTCTTTTTACTTTTCATCCATTCGTCTAATATTGATGAGAGAATATCTTTTACCCTTTTGTCGGGCTATGAATTCCACTATTATGGAATGATGCTACATATTGCAAAAGTGGTATATTCAACGTACCAACTTTCCGTTCATTATCTATTTGAACTCAAACTTTTATTTGCATCAAAGTATACGAGTCACTCATATATAATCCATCATCTAATCAAGATTAAGGAATCTCATACTATAAACGTCACAAGTGAATAAATCCATAAATAGATCTAGGATTTGTTCTACTTGGGTCATGTCCGATATATTGTCAGTCTAGTCAATTACATTATGTCTCTATCTTCTAGGAATCATCCGGTCCAATACTTAAGACAATGTATCTTCCCAATTAGACTTGATAAATGACATATTAATCTTTCAATTAATTTGCTAATGATTAGACTAAGAAAATGTTTAGATTATCTACTAATATAAACTGTCTTTATATATTATGACCTGGCCACGTAATACCGCTTAGTATTAGTTTAAGCATTAAATATTCAGGGAGCCAATATTTGTTTCATTTTATTTTGTGTGAAAAAACCATTAAGGACAATATACAAAGAATATTAATGTAACTGTGATAAACCGTAAATTATACATATTCTTACCCCATGCTTTGCATACTTATGAACAATTTTTCTTTGGTTTTAGTGAATTTGATGCTCCTAATCCTTTAATTTCATGTTTTTATACTTAGGAGAGCTTAAGATAGCAAAAAGAGCGAGAAACAGGCCAAAAAAGGGCAAATTGGACTTAAAATAGTGTTACACATGGCCTAGCCACATCCACATGGGTAAACCACATGCCCGTGTGAGGCACACGTGTGACAGCCCTAAATTGACCTTAGTCGAAAAGTGGTTTCGGGACCACTAAACCGAGTCATAAAAATAATTAATTGTTATATTCTATGCTTACTATGTGTGTGCATGCATATGTGGAAGTTTCATTCTCTAATTTTACCAATTTTATGAGAAATTATTAAATAGGGATCAATGTGAAACATGGTGAAATATGATAGGCTAATTTTAAATGGCTTATTAGTGCATGTTAACACAAAGGTGGAGTTGCATGTCAAATAACCCATTTCCTAAGGTTAGTGGCTGGCCATGACATGATGATGGGCAAAGAAAACATGTCCTAGACATGTTGGCCTAGTGCATTATGGAAGGAAAATAAAGAAATGAAAAAAAAGGAAAATGATGAAAAAAAAGAGTGTGGATGCCCCCTTGTTGCCGTGAGTTGAGGAAAAGAAAGGAGAAAATTTTGTTGTTCATCCTTTCTCATTTTGTTACAATTGGCATGACTTGAGAAGAAGAAAAAAAAGTGTCCATTCTCTCATTTTTCTTTGCATGGCCGAATGGACTAAGAAGAAAGGGGGAAGCTTGAGAAAATCAGCCATGGGAGCTTACTAGACTAAGGTGTTTTGATACAAGAAGGTATGTTTTATGCCACTCTTGAAAATGCATGCATAGTTTGGAGGATTGGTTCAAATTTTTCCTTGAATCTTGGATCGAAACTAAGTTGTTAGGTGAGTTAAATTTCGCCAAGAATGTTGTATTTCCTAATTAGTGTTTTGATGTTGTTGTGATGAAAGCATGGAGATGAGTGAGTTCAAGGTTTAACAAAAGGAGATTTTTGTGCCATTGAGTTCTTGTTGTTATGTGTGTATGTGCATGAGTATTCGGCCATGCTATAAAATTTATGTTGCAAAATGATTTAATGCTTAATGTGATATATAATAGTACTTGTGAATGAGCTTGAGAGCACCTAAATTATTAGTTGGAAGGGCCGAATGTAGTCTTGGATGAATTTTAAAGAACAAAGAAATTTTGGGTGACTAGAGGTCAAGGACATTCGCCAAAGGCTTGTGTGCTAGCAAAATTTGGCCTAGATGGGGTAAATGTTAAGTGTTAAATGCAATGGAAATGCTAGATTAATGTTGCACATTCGGCTATAGTTAGGCATGTTTATGATCTCATTTAGACGATTAGACATAAAAAGGGTGGTAATGAGGCTGAAAATTGTTGAATGGCTAGTTGGGTAATGAATGTAGCATTCGGCCATATGGGGTAAAAATGGGTCAAATGTTCGTGAAATAAAACTTTGTGAATTGATGAATTAATGTTGATAGTATTGTTGATGTCATGTATATATGTATAAATATTTGGCAAGACGGTTAAACTAGTTAATTTATTGATTAGCTCAAGAAGCTAGAGGGGGAGAATCAAGCAAAAGCAAAGGAAAGAACATCGAATAGCCGAGTTGGAACCATTTTACCCAACACAAGGTAAGTCATTAAGCATATATTTGGTATTGATTTAAATGATCATAATATTTATGCAATTGTGTTTAAATGAGTTGATGTGTAAATTCAAATGTATGTGTATGGAATGATGCCATTGTTGAATGTATAAAGGCAGCAAAATGCATAAGGTATTGGTCTCGGCACTAAGTGTGCGGGTATAAATGGACACGGTGACAAGATTGGCACCGAGTGTGCGGGTTTAAATTGTACAGCACTAAGTGTGCGAGTTTGATTATATAGCACTAAGTGTGCGAGCTGAATATATATAGCACTAAGTGTGCGGATTCACTATATGCTCTTGCATTACAATTGGCACCGAGTGTGAGACATTATCGAGTTAATCCGGACAGCGGATCGGGTAAGTACCTTGAGCTCATGACGAATGGGCAATATGTTCATGCTCGGGGTTGAGCTTGGTAAGCTTTAAATCTATGTGATGATTGCAATTGTATGATTGTGGTGAAAATGAGTTGGTGTGTAAAAAAATGCCTCAAATATCGTATTGTATAGAATATGAAATGTGGATGTATGACTTGGTATGAGATTGAACCAAAAGGTCCGAGGAATTATGGTATAGTTTCGATATGGATGGAGTACCTAGCCTCGTTTATTGTTTCATGTTGTGATAATTTTATTAATGGATGGTTGTCGAATGCTTATGACTTACTGAGTTATAAACTCACTCGGTGTTTTCTTGTCACCCATTTTAGGTCTCTTGGACTCGTATAGTTTGCGTGCTCGGAACCGTCGTTGAAGTCATCACACCGGCTGGAAATCTTTTGGTATTGTCTTCGTAGTTGAACTAGGAGAACATTTGGCATGTATAGGCTATTTTGTTTTGTTGAATCTCGGGTTGTAAACTTTAAGCCATGCGAAGATGGCCTATGTGGTCGGTTGAGTGTGAATCTAAAACCTATAGGCACGGGCCTTAGAAACTTTAATTTTGATAAGGTGGCCATAGTTTGTATTATGTATGATGAAATAGTTGGCCATGGAAGAATTATGAAATAGTCATTGTTTGCTTTAGTACCAGATGCTGCCAGCAGCAGTGAGGTGAGATGGAAAAATCACTAAAAATAGTAGAAGTAGAATTAAATAGTGAATAAATTATGAAATTTAACCTTGATGAATCTATTTTATATGGACGAAACAAAACGACCGTATGAGCTGTATTTTAAGAGATATTCAGGTTTTCGCGAAACAGGGCCAGAACGGTTTCTGGATCCCCTGCTCCGACTTGGAAAATTTACCATAAATTATCCAGAAACAATTAGAAGTCATGCCTTATATGAATAGATTCCCCTTTGAGTCTAGTTTCATTAGAAACAAACGGCATGAGCATTAGAGCTCTGTACGAGATGATATCCAGGTCGTAATGCGCAAAGGTCAGTGTAGTCAAACCCTGAAACAGGGGTGACTTTAACTAATAAACTGTACCAATTGACCCGACCAAAAATTCTAGAAATAAATCCATGGATGGATTTATGAGTCTAGTTTCAGGGAAAATTGACGGAACTCATTTTCGAGTTCTGGAACTCGAGATATGATTTTTAAGGTGACAGTGACGCAGTTAACTAGCCTGCCTGGAATGAAAAAGGAAAACAAAAAAAATTTTCCAAGAGAGGAATAAGTAAAGTAAGCCGGTAACACCTCGTGGTCAAATCCGGTGACGGTCACGGATTTGGGGTGTTACATTTAATTGGTATCAGAGCTATGGTTTAGTCGGTTCTAGGACTACCATAGCGCGTGTGAGTCTAGCTATACATGCCAAATCGTTAGTGCTTAATAATGTGATGACTTCGACGGTTGAAATTTTGTTTTGATTAGCAATGGAACCCGGTAGAGAGACCCTTGGCGGATGACGTTGAAAGTGTAGCGGCTGCTCTGCGCAAGGGACACCGCCTGTTGAGCCTCGGTCATCCGCGAATAATCAAAATGAAGGCGAAACAAGCCTTCTTCACCATGATGAATGAGTGGGTCGCGCAATATGCGAACCAATCCGGCTGTCCAACCATTCCGAATTTAAATAATCCACCCAAGAGCCCGTAATGCCATCGATTCATCGATCCCGTGAGGTGAGTAAACCACCGTGGACATGATTAGGAAGCGTGGGGCCGAGGAGTTTAAGGCCATAGTTATTGATGATGCCGAAAGGGTAGAGTTCGCTTGATAACACCATTAGAGTGTTTGATGAACTGTCATGCACACCGATGAATGTCTTAAGTGTGCTATATCTTTGTTTGAGACTCACCTACTATTGGTGGAGGACCTTGATTTCCATAGTCCCAAAGGAACAAGTTACTTGGGATTTCTTTCAAACGAATTTGGAAGAAATATATTAGTCAACGGTTCATCGATCGAAGCGTAAGGAATTTTTGGAGCTCAAGCAAGGCCGTATGACAAGATGTCGAATCTGAACATGAGTTCGTAAGACTTAGTCGGTATGCTCGGAGTGTGTGGCTGATGAGGTTGCTATGTGCAAAAGATTTGAAGAAGGATTGAATGAAGATTTAAAGTCGCTAGTGGGTATTTTGGAGATAAAGGAGTTCGTAACACTAGTCGAACGAGCACGCAAGGCGGAAGAACTTGGAAAGGAGAAGAAGAAGGCTGAATTTGAAGCAAGAGATTATCGTAAAAGATCGTGAGTAAAGCTCCGTTTTAAATAGTAAAGAAATTCGGGGAGGACACTAGTAAGTCGAGGCGATGCGGGAATTTCCATCGAGCAGACCATCGACGGACTCCGAGCTACTTGGTAGCTAGTGTGGGCAATAATCGTCAAGAGAAACCTGAATGCCCCTAATGTGGAAGACGACACCTAGGTGAATGTTGGGGTAAGTCATTAATAGGGCTCATTATGGATGCGGTTCGAGGACCACTTCATTAGAGATTGCACGGAGCTAGATGAGAGGAATAAGACGCAAGGTGCAAGACCTAGTGAAACGACGGTGGAGGTAGGCCCCGAGAATTTCGGAGGTAGGGGTGGTAATCGAGAGGAACCTCTAATACTGGCTGTCCGATCCGAGACCGTGCTCTGCTAGAGCATATGCCATCCGCAGACGAGAGGAGGCATCCTCCCTAAACGTTATCCTTTGGTACTTTTACTCTCTTTGATACTAGTGTGATTGCATTGATTGACCCGGCTCTACTCATTCGTATGTATGTGAAACCTTAGCATCCAAGAAGACTCTACTGTTGAGTCTCTGAGTTCGTAATGGGGTGTCAAACCCTTTGGGTCAATCGTGCTCGTTGATAAAGCGTGCAAGAGATGCCCCTAATAATTGAAAATCCTTTTTTTACCGATCCGATGCTTCTACCATTTGATGAATTCGATGTTATTCTTGGTATGGATTGGTGACCGTACATGATGCGGTGGTGGACGCAAAAGGAAAACCATTGATTTGAGGAGTGTAAATAACGAGGTAGTCCGAGTCGAGTCTCTGATTTAAAAGGAGTGCCGGTGATAATATCTTCGTGACCGCTCGGAGGTATGTGAAAAGGGTGTGAAACATACCTTGCGTATGTGTTTGAAAGTAAAGAGACGGAAAGGAAACTCGAATCGGTACCAGTGGTTTGTGAGTATTCGGATGTTTTTCTGAAGAGTTACCGGATTGCCACCGGTTCGAGAAGTGGAATTCGCATCGAAGTTGTACCGTACTACGCCGATTTCAATAGCCCCGTATCGTATGGCATTAACGAAATTAAAGGAATTGAAGGTTCAATTGCAAGAATTGACGGATAGAGGTTTCGCTCGACCGAAGTTTTTCTCCATGGGCGCACAAGTATTGTTTGTGAAGAAGAAGGATGGAACTATGAGATTGTGCATCAACTATCGCCGGTTGAATAAAGTGACGATAAAGAATAAATATCCGTTGCCACGAATTGACGATTTGTTTGATCAATTAAAGGGAGCCTCGGTGTTTTCAAAGATAGATTTGAGGTCGGGGTACTATCAGTTGAGGGTCCGAGAATCGAACATACCCAAAACCGCTTTTAGAACGAGGTACGGTCACTACTGAATTCTTGGTGATGCCGTTTGGGCTCACTAATGCCCTGCGGTATTTATGGATTTAATGAATAGAATTTTCAGCCATACTTGGATCGGTTCGTAGTTGTATTTATCGATGACATTTTGGTCTATTCGAGAGATGGCGAACATCTTTGAACACCGAGGCTAGTGTTGCAAATTTTACGAGATAAGCGGTTATACACAAAGTTCAAGTAAATGTGAATTTTGGTTGAGAGAGGTTAGGTTTTTGGGGCACGTGGTGTCGCGATCGGTGTCGAGGTGGACCCGAACAAAATTTCAGCCATAGTCGATTGGAAACCTCTAAGGAATGTTACCGAAGTTAAGAGCTTTTTGGGGCTTGCGGATACTATCGACGATTTGTGAAAGGTTTTCGATGATAGCTGCATCGATGTGAAACTACTCCAAAAAATGTTAAGTTCGAGTGGTCGAACGCTGTCAAGAAAGTTTCGATCGACTAAAAACTTGTTTAACCGAGGCCCGGTGCTAGTACGGTATGAGTCCAGTAAAGAGTTTGTCATATCTGATGGACGCATCCTTCCTTGGGTTAGGTTGTGTGTTGATGCAAGAAGGTCGAGTTGTGGCTTACGCGTCGAGACAACTAAAGCCGCATGAGAGAAACTATCCCACCCATGACCTTGAACTAATGACCATAGTGTTCGCCTTGAAGATATGGCGGCATTACTTGTTTGGAGAAAGGTGTCATATTTATTCGGACCACAAGAGTCTAAAATATTTGATGACTCAGAGAGATTTAAACCTGCGACAAAGACGTTGGCTTGAGTTGTTGAAAGACTATGAACTCATCATTGATTATCACCGGGAAAGGCCAACGTGGTGGCCGATGCTTTAAGTCGCAAGGCACTGTCTGCTTTGAGAGCGATGGATGCTCATTTATCCGTTTCACCCGAGGAGGTGCTAGTAGTCGAATTAGAGGCCAAACCGTTATTGAGTCATCAAATACTTGAATCTCGGAAGGTCGACGCTGAATTGGTCGCTAAGCGAGCGAATGTGTTCGGATGAAGAATCGAATTTCAGATTGACGACAATGACCGCTTGACGTTCAAGGGTCGATTATGTATTCAAGGAACTCGGAACTTGTTTCGATGATTTTGAGCGAGGCTCACGATGAGTCGAATGTCAATCCACAGGTAGTACTAAAATGTACAATGACCAAACGCCAATTTTGGTGGCGGTGATGAAACGAGACATTTCGAATTTGTTTCAAGGTGTCGATATGTCAACAAGTGAAAGCGGAACATCAAGTGCCATCGGGATTACTTGACCAATCATGATACCGAATGGAAATGGGATCGAGTGACAATGGATTTTATATCCGGATTACCGGTGTCGGCAAGTAAGAAAGATGCGATTTGGGTCATTGTTGATAGATGACCAAGTCCGCTCATTTTATCCTGTCGCACGGATTTTTCGCTCGATAAATTGGCGAATTATCGTCTCCCAAATTGTTCGATTGCATAGGGTACTGTTTCTATCGTATCGGATAGAGACCCAAGATTTACATCGCGATTTTGGAAGAAATTGCAAGAGGCTTTGGGTACCAAGTCGCATTTTAGCAACCGCTTTTCATCCCCAAACCGATGGTCAATCCGAACGGATAATTCAAATCCTTGAGGATATGTTGAGATGTTGCATCCTTGAGTTTAGTGGTTCATGGGAAAGATATTTGCCTTTGGTTGAATTCGCCACAACAATAGCTTTCAATCAAGTATTAAGATGGCGCCTTACGAGGCTTTATACGACCGTAAATGCCGTACCCCATTATTCGGGTGAACTTACTAAAGGTAAAATCTTGAGGTTGATTTGATTAAGGATGCCGAGCGAAAGTTCGAGTAATTCGTGAAAGTTTGAAGGTCGCTTCGGATCGCCAAAAGTCGTATGCGGATTTGAAAAGGAAAGACATTGAATATCAGGTTCGAGACAAGGTATTTCTCAAAGTCTCACCCTGGAAGAAGGTGCTTACATTTGGCCGTAAGGGAAAATTGAGTCCGAGGTTCATCGGTCCGTATGAAGTATCCGAACGAGTTGGACCAGTAGCGTACCGATTAATGTTACCCCCTGAGCTTGAAAGGATTCACAATGTTTTCCATGTCTCGATGCTTCGACGATATAGGTCTGACCCGACACACGTAATTACTCCATCTGAGGTCGAGGTTCAGCCTAATTTGAGTTATGAAGAAGAGCGGTTCGCATTCGATGCGCCAAGTAAAAGAGTTGCTAATAAGAAAATCCCATTAGTGAAGGTGTTGTGGCATAAACACGGAATTGAAGAAGCCACTTGGGAACTTGAGGACTCTATGAGAGAGCGATACCCGAGCCTATTTACCGGTAAGATTTTCGGGACGAAAATTTCTTAAGTGGGGGAGAGTTGTGACAGCCCTAAATTGACCTTAGTCGAAAAGTGGTTTCGGGACCACTAAACCGAGTCATAAAAATAATTAATTGTTATATTCTATGCTTACTATGTGTGTGCATGCATATGTGGAAGTTTCATTCTCTAATTTTACCAATTTTATGAGAAATTATTAAATAGGGATCAATGTGAAACATGGTGAAATATGATAGGCTAATTTTAAATGGCTTATTAGTGCATGTTAACACAAAGGTGGAGTTGCATGTCAAATAACCCATTTCCTAAGGTTAGTGGCTGGCCATGACATGATGATGGGCAAAGAAAACATGTCCTAGACATGTTGGCCTAGTGCATTATGGAAGGAAAATAAAGAAATGAAAAAAAAAAGGAAAATGATGAAAAAAAAAAGAGTGTGGATGCCCCCCCTTGTTGCCGTGAGTTGAGGAAAAAGAAAGGAGAAAAATTTTGTTGTTCATCCTTTCTCATTTTGTTACAATTGCCATGACTTGAGAAGAAGAAAAAAAAGTGTCCATTCTCTCATTTTTCTTTGCATGGCCGAATGGACTAAGAAGAAAGGGGGGGGAAGCTTGAGAAAATCAGCCATGGGAGCTTACTAGACTAAGGTGTTTTGATACAAGAAGGTATGTTTTATGCCACTCTTGAAAATGCATGCATAGTTTGGAGGATTGGTTCAAATTTTTCCTTGAATCTTGGATCGAAACTAAGTTGTTAGGTGAGTTAAATTTCGGCCAAGAATGTTGTATTTCCTAATTAGTGTTTTGATGTTGTTGTGATGAAAGCATGGAGATGAGTGAGTTCGAAGGTTTAACAAAAGGAGATTTTGTGCCATTGAGTTCTTGTTGTTATGTGTGTATGTGCATGAGTATTCGGCCATGCTATAAAATTTATGTTGCAAAATGATTTAATGCTTAATGTGATATATAATAGTACTTGTGAATGAGCTTGAGAGCACCTAAATTATTAGTTGGAAGGGCGAATGTAGTCTTGGATGAATTTTAAAGAACAAAGAAATTTTGGGTGACTAGAGGTCAAGGACATTGGCCAAAGGCTTGTGTGCTAGCAAAATTTGGCCTAGATGGGGTAAATGTTAAGTGTTAAATGCAATGGAAATGCTAGATTAATGTTGCACATTCGGCTATAGTTAGGCATGTTTATGATCTCATTTAGACGATTAGACATAAAAAGGGTGGTAATGAGGCTGAAAATTGTTGAATGGCTAGTTGGGTAATGAATGTAGCATTCGACCATATGGGGTAAAAATGGGTCAAATGTTCGTGAAATAAAACTTTGTGAATTGATGAATTAATGTTGATAGTATTGTTGATGTCATGTATATATGTATAAATATTTGGCAAGACGGTTAAACTAGTTGATTTATTGATTAGCTCAAGAAGCTAGAGGGGGAGAATCAAGCAAAAGCAAAGGAAAGAACATCGAATAGCCGAGTTGGAACCATTTTACCCAACACAAGGTAAGTCATTAAGCATATATTTAGTATTGATTTAAATGATCATAATATTTATGCAATTGTGTTTAAATGAGTTGATGTGTAAATTCAAATGTATGTGTATGGAATGATGCCATTGTTGAATGTATAAAGGCAGCAAAATGCATAAGGTATTGGTCTCGGCACTAAGTGTGCGGGTATAAATGGACACGGTGACAAGATTGGCACTGAGTGTGCGGGTTTAAAATTGTACAGCACTAAGTGTGCGAGTTTGATTATATAGCACTAAGTGTGCGAGCTGAATATATATAGCACTAAGTGTGCGGATTCACTATATGCTCTTGCATTACAATTGGCACTGAGTGTGAGACATTATCGAGTTAATCCCGGACAGCGGATCGGGTAAGTACCTTGAGCTCATGACGAATGGGCAATATGTTCATGCTCGGGGTTGAGCTTGGTAAGCTTTAAATCTATGTGATGATTGCAATTGTATGATTGTGGTGAAAATGAGTTGGTGTGTAAAAAATGCCTCAAATATCGTATTGTATAGAATATGAAATGTGGATGTATGACTTGGTATGAGATTGAACCGAAAGGTCCGAGGAATTATGGTATAGTTTCGATATGGATGGAGTACCTAGCCTCGTTTATTGTTTCATGTTGTGATAATTTTATTAATGGATGGTTGTCGAATGCTTATGACTTCTTGAGTTATAAACTCACTCGGTGTTTTCTTGTCACCCATTTTAGGTCTCTTGGACTCGTATAGTTTATGTGTTTCGGAACCGTCGTTGTAGTCATCACACCGGCTGGAAATCTTTTGGTATTGTCTTCGTAGTTGAACTAGGAGAACATTTGGCATATATAGGCTATTTTGTTTTGTTGAATCTCGGGTTGTAAACTTTAAGCCATGCGAAGATGGCCTATGTGGTCGGTTGAGTGTGAATCTAAAACCTATAGGCACGAGCCTTAGAAACTTTAATTTTGATAAGGTGGCCATAGTTTGTATTATGTATGATGAAATAGTTGGCCATGGAAGAATTATGAAATAGTCATTGTTTGCTTTAGTACCGAGATCTTGCCAGAAGCAGTGAGGTGAGATGGAAAAATCACTAAAAAGTAGAAGTAGAATTAAATAGTGAATAAATTATGAAATTTAACCTTGATGAATCTATTTTATATGGACGAAACAAAACGACCGTATGAGCTGTATTTTAAGAGATATTCAGGTTTTCGCGAAACAGGGCCAGAACGGTTTCTGGATCCCCTGCTCCGACTTGGAAAATTTACCATAAATTATCCAGAAACAATTAGAAGTCATGCCTTATATGAATAGATTCCCCTTTGAGTCTAGTTTCATTAGAAACAAACGGCATGAGCATTAGAGCTCTGTACGAGATGATATCCAGGTCGTAATGCGCAAAGGTCAGTGTAGTCAAACCCTGAAACAGGGGTGACTTTAACTAATAAACTGTACCAATTGGCCCGACCAAAAATTCTAGAAATAAATCCATGGATGGATATATGAGTTTAGTTTCAGGGAAAATTGACGGAACTCATTTTCGAGTTCTGGAACTCGAGATATGATTTTTAAGGTGACAGTGACGCAGTTAACTAGCCTGCCTGGAACAGAAAAAGGAAAACAAAAAAAAAATTTTCCAAGAGAGGAATAAGTAAAGTAAGCCCGGTAACACCTCGTGGTCAAATCCGGTGACGGTCATGGATTTGGGGTGTTACAACACGGGCAGTCCACACGCCCATGTGTCATGGCCGTGTCAACATTAATCCAAGTCAGAATTACACACGGTTTGAGCACTTACACACGGGCGTGGCGCACGGCCATGTCCCTGTCAAGCCCAAGTCTAGTTCTAATCGGAAAAGGCCACTTTTGAGGGTTTAGAAGCATTCTAAAGCCTACATAAACACCCTAGAAGAGGAATAGAGGTGGGACACGCAGAGTTGGAGGCAGAAAATACTCGAGAATAGCCATCGGAATCACCTCGGAGCCAGGATCTACATCAAGACTGAAGATTTCCATCCAATTTCCTAGAAGTTCTTTGGGTTTCTTTATGTTTTGTTGTTTTCCAAACTTTGAGATGTTTTTTATTAATATTATGAACTAAATTCCCTAAATACCTAAGGGAGATGAAACCTTAGACGATTCTTATTACTCTTTGATTTATATGATAAATATTTGTCTTATTCTTAATTGTGAGTTTTGATCCTTGCTTTAATATTCTAGGATATTAATTCAGGTTTTTGATGTGCTTATTCAGTGGAGGAAAAGTCCCTGTTTAAGAGTAGATCATTCATAATTAAACGGAGTTGCATGCAATCCTAAAGATAGGACGACATAAATCTGCCGGATTAGAGTCAAATCTAATAAGGGAATCCATAGAACGAGTTAATGCGACAATAGCGGTTTTAATTAGAAAAAGATTTCAATTAATCAACCTAGAATCAGTTGTTTTTAGTCTCGAAAGGGATATTAACATATATCAGGGATTTCTATGGAATAAGTCAAGTGAATAAATCGTCAAAGTCAAAGGTGATAAGTGAAGTCTAGGTGGATTCTTTCTTGGGTATTGTCTTCTCCATTGGTTTTCTAAAGTATTTTCCAACTTTCATCTTTGTCGTAATCTTAGTTAAATTAGAAAATTAGTTTAGTTTAAAAACACCCTTTAATTCTTAGGCTAGATAATAAAAAGATAGTAATTATTAGTACTTTTAGTCCTCGTGGATACGATATTGTCGGTCTCACCATAACTATACTACTGTTCGATAGGTGCGCTTGCCTTAAGTCAAATTTTTAGTTAGTTTAGTGACCAACAAACTGATAGATATTTTATTAAACCAATTTGTTCAAAAACTACAAGTAAATATAAATGAAAATACTACAGTAATGGCACTAAATCACAATAAGTGGAGGATAAGGGAAATGATGCTGGTGAAAGAGATATATGGTGGAAGAGAGAAAAACAAGGAAACAGAGGAAGAGGGGGATGTGAAAATTGGAAAAGAGGGAGAAGGGAGTTGCAACAAGTGACAAGAGGCGAAAAATGAGAGGAAAAAGGAATTAAATCCTTATCTTATTATATGTGCCCATGTTGCCTAGAAGACTGAGAGTTGAGCATTGGGAAGCCCCGCTTGGAGAGATGCTCAAAATCAATGTTGATGTTGCTTGGATTGTAAGGAAGAGAATGACGACCTATGAAATGATAGTTCGTGATTCTAAAGGAATGGGTTGTGCGGGCTGCACAGAATATCTTACCATAGTTATTATTGGAGTCCTCCAAATAGCTAGGGATCTTGATCTTCACCACATGGAAGTTGAACCTGGTTGCCTAGCTATTGTTAACAAACTCAACTGTAATAATTTGGATTTGTCTTTTTATGGCCATTTTATTGAAGCCCATAGATTTTGTAATTGGTTTGACTATGTTTATTTTCATTTTGTTCATTGATCAACCAATGGTATTGCACATAGATTGGATCATTGCTCAATGGCTGAGATCATTTATCTTTCTTTTGGTTTGGATTATTCGGATATCATTTGTAACAGTCTAGTTTTGACCCTAGTCAGAATAGTGGTTTCGGGACCACAAGTCTGAGTTAGAAAAATATTTTAATATTATTTTCTGTGCCTATTATAAGTGAATTGACATGTGTGAAAGTCTCGTGTGAAAATTTAACTGTTTGTGTCCTTAACTTGCAAAAAAAGGATCTAATCGCGTAAAATATAAAAGCTGTGTGCTAGATGTTAAAAGTGCTTATTTAACTTGGCTTTATAATTGAGAGGTCCTTATGTGGTTATTATGCCATTTTCATGGTTAATGGACATAAATGACCTTGATATGCATGGTCTATTAATGTTATGATACAAGGGCAAATTGGTAAACTAATTATAAATGAATTATAATTAAAATAAAGACATGAAATAAACCATTTCATGCTCATCTTTAAGTGAAAATACAAGAAAAGAAAATAGAAAAGTTTGCTTAGGGTTTGGCACTTGTAATCCTTGATTAAGGTATGTGTTTTGATCGATTTTTGATAATTTCTATGTTTTTGTAATCGTTGCTTCGAATACTATCAAACCCATGCGTCAATTTCTGATTTTGATGATGATTTTGAAATGTGCCATTGATAAAGCTATGAGCTTTGTGATGTTAGTTGGTGAATTATGAAAGCTTGATGTTGGGTTTACATGTTTTGTCTTTGAATTTTTGATAAAATTGAGTATTATGGGCTAAATTGTAAAAATGTTATTTTGAGGGACTAAAATGTGAAATAAATGAAGTTTATGGACTTTTATGAGAGCTAGAAGAATTCGGCCAAGCATGAGTATAAGCAAATTATGTGTATTTTGTGATTTTGTGATTTAGGGACTAAAGTGTCAAAATGTGAAAATGTGAGGGCTATTTTGTAAAATGCCCTAAATATATGTATATGAATTGTTTTGAATTATTTGGTGAATAAAAGGGTTGATTTTGAATACATATAGATCAAGAAAAGACGAATCTGGATTTAGACCGAGGGAAGTCGAAGATTATAGAATAAACGTTAGAGTCGATAATTTCGAGTACGAGGTATGTTCGTACTTAAAACATGATGTTAAGTATATTTTGATGTTTTGATTATATATACATTGTATATATGTTTGGTTTGGATGAATGCGACAATAAATCAATAGTATTTGGCACCAAATGTGTGATTTAAACTAGCTTCGGCTATATGAGGCACTAAGTGTGCGATACCGACTTAACTTCCGCTAATTGAGATGGCACTAAGTGTGCGGAATCGTTCTAGCTTCGCCTAACTGTTGCAGCACTAAGTGTGCGGATGTTCAAAGCATGAATAATTTACGAAAAGTCTTAAAATATTTAAACGAAAGGTGAGAACGAAAGTGAATAAGTACGGGAAGATTCAGGTATGTACGATACCTATGTGGTAGATGATACTATGTATGTGAAGCTCATTGATTTGGTATGAACATATGGATTGTGTTGGCATAGATTTGATAGATGATTTGATAATTCGTAAGTACTTATGTATTGATGATTTTTGGCTTTTGAAAGCTTACTTTGTGTGTGTTTGCATTGTTTTATAAATATCAAAGCTACTGCAAGCTCGTGGATCATCAAGGATTGTCACCACACTATCGAATCTTCTTTTGGTACTTTTGAAAACGTATATTTTTAAAATATGGCATGTATAGGCTAGTGGTTGTGGAATTATGTTTTGTGATGTATATACTTAGCCATGTGATTTGGATAGTTGATGTTTAAACTCATAATTGATAATGGCTTATGCAATTGTGGTTTGTTTTAGTTGGTAAGTTTTGGTAAGTTTAGCTTGAGATTGAATGATGTATGGAAAGAAATGTTTTGGTATGATTTTATTTTATGTTGGCATGAATTGGTAAGGTTTAAAAATAGGAAAATGGTTGATATTGTTATGATATAAATGATGAATGTTTTGGCATAAAATTGGCTGAAATGGTGGTGCATATATGCTTGTTTCTTTGCTTGTATGTTGACCCAAATTTGGGGTGGCAAATTGGCTATTCAAATGGCCTATTTTTGTGTGTCCTCTAGAGTACCCTACAATTGTAAGTCAGGCCTGAACACGGCCAAAGCATACTGGCGTGTGGCTAGCCGTGTGGCCCAAGTCAGACTCGACCATGGCCAAGGCACATGGGCGTGTCTTGTAGCCATGTGGGCAAGTCAATAGCTATGCCTTGATTTGCCACGGCTTAGACACACGGGCGTGTCTGAGGCTGTGTGAGGCACACGGCCTGTTCACATGGGCGTGTGACCTTTTAAAAGTTGAAAATTTTTATAAGTTCTGAAACTTTCATATGTTATCAAATTGATCCTGAATGCATGTTTTAAACTTCGTATGATCATTTTAAGTTCATGTTGAATACGAATGATCTATGTTTATTGAAATGGAAAGATAATTGATATTTGATGGTTCTGATTTGTGTTATGAGTCCGGTAATGCCTCTTAACCTATTCCGGCAATGGTTATGGGTTTGGGGTGTTACATTTAATTGGTATCAAAGCTATGGTTTAGTCGGTTCTAGGACTACCATAGCGTTTGTAAGTCTAGCTATACATGCCATATTTATGAATTGCGGTAGTGTGATGAATCCTGACATTGAAATGTGCTTTTATTTAGCAAATTGATCTCGAAAGAGTCGTAGCAGACGATGTTGAAAGCAATGCGCCTGCTCTTGCGCAAAGGACGATACCATCTGATTCTCGACCGGCTACGAGCAACTGTGATTGTAAGGCTAAACAAGCCTTCTATGAAATGATGAATGATTGGTTCACCCAATATATTATAACCAATCCAATTGTACAACAACCTCCACCCTCGGTTAATCTTTCTCAAGCTCCTGTGATGTCACCAGTGAATCCAGCTCAGTTAAATAGACCATCAGTTGATGAGATTAGAAAATATGATGCTGAAGAGTTCCGAGCTACAATGAGCGATGACGCTGAAAAAGTCGAGTTCTGGTTAGAGAATACGATAAGAATGTCTAATTAATTGTCGTTGAGTCCAGAAGAATACATAAAATGTGTTGTTTCCCTTCTAAGAGATATAGCGTATCATTGGTGGAAGACTTTGACATCTGTGGTTCCGAGTGAACAGGTTACTTAGGATTTCTTCCAAGTTGAATTCTTGAAGAAATATATCAGTTAGAGATTCATCGATCAGAAACGTAAAGAGTTTCTCGAGCTTAAACAAGGTCGTGTGTCTGTCACAGAATACGAGCAGGAATTTGTAAGGTTGAGTCAGTATGCTCAAGAATGTGTATCTTTAAAAGCAATAATGTGAAATAGATTTGATGATGGTTTTAATGAGAATATTCCTTTGTTAGTCGGGATTCTGGAAATCAACGAATTCGTTGTACTAGTGGAACGAACATGTAAAGCTGAAGATCTTGGGAAAGAGAAGAAAAGCTGATTTTGAAGCTAGAGAGGTACGAAAGAGATCATCGGGCAAATCATTTCAATTTGGATCAAAGTTTAGAGATGATAGAAGTCATTCAAAGACTAGTGTGGGATATTCGAACAGAGATCGTGTTAGACCTGTAACACCTCTTACCCGAGACCGTCGCCGGAGTCGAGCACGAGGCATTACCGAATTCAGCTTACTAATTTGGGGCATAAAAATTTGCTTTTAAAATTAATTTAGTTTCATTCATTCAATATGTCCCTAAAAAGGGTCTTCGAGGACCTAAAACATGAAATTGAAACGGTTCGGGAACAAACCGGAATCAATAAAAATTTTCCAATCAATTAAACAAATCAAAACAATTTATTTCATCTTTCATAAATAAACTGTCCATCTGCGTCATAGTCACTAAATAAATAATAACTCAAGTTAGGAAACTTGAAATTCAAATCCATAAATTTTCTCTGAAACTAAACTCATATATCTTTTTAGTAAATTTGTTTCAGAATTTTTGGTCAAGCCAATTAGTACAGTTTATTAGTTAAAGTTGCCCCTATTTTAGTGTTTGACTGCTCTGACCTCTATTCACTACAAATTAATTTTCTTCCTGTACAAAATTAAAATAACCATGCTGTTTATTTATCTTAAAAGTAAACTCAATAAGTAATATATACATATAAAGTATAACTCCTAATTATTTTTTTATAATTTCTAGTGAATTTCTAAAGTCAGGACAGGGGATTTATAAATCACTCTGACCCTGTCTCACCAAAATTTAAATATCTCATAAAATACAACTCCTTTATTTATCTGTTTCTTTCATATGAAAATAAACTCAGTAAGCTTTAATTCTATATCTCATTCACTAACTAAATTCATCTCTACTATTTTTAGTGATTTTTCAAATTCACGTCATTACTGCTATCTGATATTGTTTTAAAGCTAATTTCACCTTTTTCATGATTTCCATGGAATAACTAACATTTAGGCATACATAACACCAAACATGCCCTTGATTAGCCATTCCCATAGCTAATCATTATCAACCATTTACATACCATTCATTAGCCATATCATAAAATCATACACACAAAATGGCTACGATGCTATACATGCCATACTCAAAATGAAACGTCTAGCTATACCAAAATAATATTTGTGATAGTGTGCCCGGACCTCCGACATACTTTACGATCCCCGAGTTAGCTTGACAAAACTATAAGAAGAAGGAAAATAAAGGGGGTAAGCATTAAGCTTAGTAATTTTGCAGGCAAATAAATAACAACATTCATAAGAATTATCTTACTTCTTGGCATGATACTACTTAATGCAACTTCATTAATTGTCATATACATATTTTAAACTTCTTCACTTACTCACTTACTTAAATACTTACTTACTTAATCAAATTCACTAATACATTTTACTTACCTTTTTCCTCATCAAGCATACATGAACATTATATACTTACCTTTGCTCTTCTAGCATGAACTTGTCTTACCTTTTTAGTATAACTCGTCTTACCTTACCTTACCTTGATATTCTCTTTAAATTTTCCCATTAAACCACTTGGAATACTAAGGATACACAGGTATCTTACCATTGCCATGAATTTTCATGGCCTTACGTGGTATCCTTTTGAAACTTACCATTGCCATGTCTCGACATGGTCTTACATGGTATCCTTGCCTTATGAACTCACCAATGCCATGCCTTGGCATGGTCTTACATGGGACCTTTGCCTTATAGTAACTTATCAATGCCATGTCTTGACATGGTCTTACATGGTACCTTTGCCTTAGAAACCTTACCAATTGCCATGCCTTGGCATTGTCTTACATGGTATCCTTAAACCCTAATTTCATGACATTTGTATCCTACACATTCCTAAGGTTCAACCGGGACTTTCTGAAATTACTTCTCTGTCAATTCATGCTTGAGTCTTCTTTCAATAATTTCATAAAATAAATATACACATATTGGAAATTAACAACATTAACATAAAATGTAACGCCCTCACGCCCGAGACCGTCGCCAGAGTCAAGCTTGAGGTGTTACTAAACTTAATTCATCAATTTAACAGCTCAAACAATTTATTTTTAAAACTTCCAGACAAGCTGGCAATCTGCGTTATAGTCGCTTAAAAATTCATATCTCGAGTTCCGAAATTCAAAATCCAATTCCGTAAATTAGTACAGTTTATATATCTACTAATTTTTTTCTATAATTTTGGTGCGGCCAATTAGTACAGTTTATTAGTTAAAGGCTCCCTGTTTGAGGTTTGACTACTCGACCCACATGTATTACTGAATCGATATCTCCTGCATGAGTTTCAATTACTATGTTGTTTGTTTCTTATAAAACTAGACTCAATAAGGATTTCATACATATAAAATAAAACTCCTAATTGTTTTTTTTTACAATTTATAGTGAATTTTTAAAGTAAGAACAGGGGATACAGAGATCACTCTGACCCTATTCCAAAATAACTTAAATATATCACAAAATATAACTCATATACCTATTTTGTTTCTTTCATATGAAAAAAGACTCATCAAGGTTCGATTACATAACTTATTTATCATTTAATTCCATTTCTACTATTTTTAGTGATTTTTCAAATTCACGTCACTACTGCTGTTTGAATCTATTGTATGGTAAATTTTATCTATTTCATGGTTTGCATGGATTAGCTAGCAATTTGACATCCATAACTCCAAATATGATCATGATTAGCCATTCCAATGGCTAATTATTATCAAGCATTTCCATACCACTCAATAACCATATCATAAGACCATATATACAAAATGATTATAATGCTATGCATGCCATACCCAAAATATACAAGCCATTATGCCAAGATGGTATATGGATAGTGTGAACGAGCCTCCTACCGTTCCCGATTTCTGAGCTGACTTGTCAAAACTACAAGGAATGAAAAGGAGGGAGTAAGCATAAATGCTTAGTAAGTTCACATGCAAATAGCAAGTAACATAACCATATAAGCAAACATAAAACATCATTTGCATAATCATCACCAAGACATTCATATCATATTTTCATTTATCATCTTACCATATTGTTGTTATATTGAGTTTTCAACCCGAGGGTTAAGTACATACCTATTCAAAGCATCCATTTCACAACACTTACCAAAATGTCCCTTTCATCTCGAGTATTCCTCCATTTGAGCAGAACTTTACCCGTTGAACACATCGGAATATAATTCGGATACATGGAAAGTTTGCACATAAGTGCCACATATGTAGCCAAGCTACCATGTAACCCGCCCATAAGCGAACTCGGACTCAACTCAACGAGCTAGGGCGTTTGCATCCATAAGTGAACTCGGACTCAACTCAACTAGCTCGGATGCCTAGTTACATCTCAAGAACTCGGACTCAACTCAACGAGTTCGGACATTCGCATCTATAAGTGAACTCGGACTCAACTCAACGAGTTCGGATGCCCAAATATCCCAGTGACATGTCACTTGTATCCTAATCCATTCCTAATGTTCAACGGGACCTTTTTCCAAATCATGTGTCTCAACCATCTTCTACGGAATGCCGATACCGATACTCGGTAGTATTTCACATTTTTCAAGTATATCACATAATTTGACATATTATCAAACAATTATCACAAGTATAATATTTCATAATAATTATCATATCATTTAAATAACATTAAAACATTTAAAATAATAACTATGTTACCAACACTTACATATGAACTTACCTCGTATGCGAAAATGGCTACTTTTACCATTTAGTCCACAACTTGGTATTTTCCCATTTTAGCAAATTTGGTTTTCCTCGCTAATCGAGCTTGGAAGCTTGAAAACCCTAGCCATGGTTTCTCCTTGCTATATTCGGCCATGGGGTTGAAGATGGACACATTTGGGTTTTAAAATTTGTCTTTTAATTCATTTTACCCTAAATGACCAAAATGCCCTTTTACTATTCTTTAAATTTTACCCTTCCAAGCCCATTTTGTCCAGTTTTTTTAGAAATTGGTCAAATTACTCTTTAAGGACCTCTAATTAATAATCTAATTCAATTTTATGCAAAATGCTTCTAGAACAAAAGTTTTGCAATTTATTCAATTTAGTCCCTAACTTCAAATTAAGCACTTTATGCATAGAATTTCTTCACGAAATTTTCACACAATTATGCAATCATATCATAGACCTCAAAATAATTATAAAATAATTATTTCTACCTCGGATTTGTGGTCTCGAAACCACCATTCCGACTAGGCCCAAAATCAAGATATTACATAAAATAATAGAATATTGCAATTATTTACCGTAAACTTACCTCGAAACAAAATACAATCAACTATATCGATTTAGTCCACTATCTTTTTCTTTCCCCGGTCTAACTCCGTATTTGTTCTTCTTGATCTATAATAAAAAATTTAGCTTATTTAATACTCACATTTATTAAAACAGTCCGTGACTTAAACTCTGGAAAAATTACACTTTTGTCCCTAAACTTTTACATATTTACACTTTTTCCCCAAGACTCAAAAATTAAACTTCATTTTATTTTCTTATGTTTTATGACATGCTGATCATTTTTCCCTTCTATGGAAATATCAAATTCTCACTCTAACATGTACTTATGAACATTAGGTATTTTTACCGATTATGTCGTTTTACTCGTTTTCACGTAAAATCGCTTAGCAAAAGTTGTTTAACACAATTTAAAGCTTCATATTCTACCATAAAACATCAAAATAAACACTATGGGTATTTTTCCAAATATAAACCCTAGGTTAAATTTGTAACACTCCGTACCTGAGACCGTTGTCGGAGTCGAACACAAGGTGCTAACCGACTTAATTAATTTACTTACACAGTCCACTTTTAAAAATTTTCAGGCAGTTGGCTAACTGCGTCACTGTCACCTTAAAAATCATATCTTGAGTTCCAAAGCTCAAAAATCAGTTCTGTAATTTTTTTCCTGAAACTAGACTCACATGTACATCTACAGATTTTTTTCTAGAATTTTTGGTTGAGCCAATTAGTACAGTTTATTAGTTAAAGTCTCCCCTGTTTTAGGGTTCAACTACACTGACCTTTGCGCATTACGACTTGGATATCTCCCTGTACTGGGCTTCAATACTGATGCCGTTTGTTTCTATAGAAACTAGACTCAAAAAGGAATCTGTACATATATGGCATGACTTCTAATTATCTCTGGTTAATTTATAATGAATTTCCAAAGTCAGAACAGGGAATCCAGAAACCGTTCTGGCCCTGTCTCACGAAAACTTAAATATCTCTTAACATACTGTTCATATGATTGTTTCGTCACTTTCCTATGAAAATAGATTCATCAAGGTTCGATTAAATAATTTATTCACTATTTAATTCCATTCCTACTATTTTTAGTGATTTTTCACATTCACATCACTGCTGCTATCAGCATCTATTTTTAAGGTAAACTTTACCTATTTCATGATCCTCCATGGATCAACTAGAGTTTGTCATACATATACCAAAAGTGATCATGAATGACCATTCCCATGGCTAACCGTTACCAACATTTCCATACCTCTCGACAAACAACATACAAAATGATTTTAATGCTATGATCAAAGTATATTTAAGCCATTTTCGCATGGCTATCCAAATTTACACAAAACCGAAGGGTACATGACCAACAAAAAAAAGGGTAGTCCTATACATGCCATTTTCAGAGTTCAACCAAAAGTGTACCAAAAGGGCTTTGATAGTGTGGGCGAATTCGACTTCAATAATCCCGAGTCCGATAGCTGACGAACCAAAATCTATAAAACAGAGATTCAAAGAACGGAGTAAGCATTTAATGCTTAGTAAGTTTTAAGCAAAACAAAGTGTTCTCAATCACTATCATTGGTCATTCATTTCAACTGTTCGATGAAGTTAATCTAGAGCTTCATCTCGATCTATAATATCATTAAACGCAACACTTGGCTGCCACATATATACTTTCGAATAATAATGACCTACATGGTCAAATATTTCCAAAGCACATTCTTCATCGATTTTCAACTTTCAATAATCCTTTCCACTTGTTCATAATCACATCCATACTTTTAAGTATTTCAACATGACAAGTACTAAATTACCATAGGCACATAAAGAACCAAACATATTAGTTATCACATATCGTAAGCTTACAAATCATATTCCTTACCTTGTCTTGGCACATCTAGCTCAACCCAACCCATACTCAAATCATAAGGCTTTTGGGTAGAATACGCACTAATACATAAGAATATTTCATTGCATACTTTATTATACAAACATACCATTACCAATTAGATCATTCTCATATTTGGAGTTATAATATTAATCACATTTACCTACCTCTTTGATCTCGATAATTCACCTCGAAATCACTCCACCGATGAGTAAGTAATACGTACTGAACATCTTAAATACATAATACTTATTTGATGGTAACTTAATGCAGATACTCAATATCAAAGTCTTACTTGAATCCTAGCATTTAGCCGTCGGGTCTTTAAAGCTCGGATATAGTATGCGAGCAACGAAGCCTACGGACATTAATCAGGATAATATTCTCGCATAAAGCCTGCGGGGTTTTAACCCGGATATAGTACTGACACAAATGCCCTTCGGGACTTATCACATTTATACACTTTCACATCCATCACATTGGCCATTTGGCCTTATCACATATAGACACTTTCACATTCATCACATTGGCCATTAGGTCTTATCTCATATATACACTTTCACATTCATCACATTGGCCATTCGGCCTTATCACATATATACACTTTCACATTCATCACGTTGGTCACTCGACCCTATCACATATATACACTTTCACATTCATCACGTTGGCCACTCGGCCCTATCACATATATATACTTTCACATTCATCACATTGGCCACTCGGCCTTATCACATATATACACTTTCACATTCATCACATTGGCCATTCGGCCTTATCACATATACATATCTTGTACATCAATTTCATCATAACAAAATTGACTAGGTATACTAGTCATTTGTGGCTTATAGCTTCACTTTAATACGGATTTGGTACTTTGATTACCAATGTTTAATCGATAGCTTATAAGCAACTCAAATGGTTTTATTAAGGTTTACAACAAAATCCCAAATTCAGCACAAGCTGTTTTTCCTGAGCAACAGTCATTAAATTATTCTTAAATGGAGCTACGAAACTCTAAATGAAGTGCCGTTAATTTTCCCTGAAAATAAACTCATACATATCTTATCCAAAAAATTTTCAGAATTTTTGGTTTGGCCAATCAATACCAGATTTTTCTTAAAGTTTCCCCTATTTCACTGTTTGACTAATCTGACCACTCTTCACTACGAATCAAATTTCTCATTGTACGGAATTCAAAATGTCTTCTATTTGATTTAATTTGAAACTAGACTCATTAAGGAGTCTAAGCATATAAATTTTATCTTATAACCATTTTTGTACAAATTATAATGATTTTCTAAAAACAGAATAGGGGATTTTGAGTCATTCGACACAGTCCCACACAACTTTAAATATCTCTTTATAGGAAATTTCTTTGCTTCCACGGTCTCTTTTATAAGAAACTAGACTAACTAAGCTTTGATTACATATTTTATTCAGCCTATAATTCCACGCCAACAATTTATAGTGATTTTCTAAAATCACGTTACTGCTGCTGTCCAAAGCAAATTATTACAATTTGCTCTTAAATTTCCAAGTCCAAACACTTATGAACTTACCTTTTGAGTTTAAGACATATCATGGCCACATCATATCTTATTAACTCAACTCATTATGTCCTATTTTGATTGAATTTACTCAACGTTTGATCACTTAAAACTTACCTCGAAGTGGTCGACGATTAGGTATCCACGGCTATTCGTTTACATTCTCTTTTTCCCCTATCCGACTTTGATCCTCTTTGCTCTTAAGCTAAAGCCGCAGAGCACTTTCGAACACCATCACTCAGCTTGGATTGAAGCATCGGATACAAAAACTTTAACCTTCATGTACAATTAATTTCGGCATTCAATCCCCTTAAATTTCAGCTTGTAAAACAATTAATAGCAGTTTTAGACATCATAGTCTTCATCCATTTAGACAACATTCTTTAACATCTAAATAGCTCATTTATATATCATTTGTTCATTAACAACTTCAACCATTATTAACATAAATTTACAATCACTTAGATAACATTAATTGTCGTCTAAACAACAAGTTTTTGCTGCATTAAAACACTAAACAACAGTCCTTAAAACAACATAAATACACCACTATCGAACGTCATTAACAACACAATATTCAAACAGCATCAATACCACAATCAGATAGCATAAGCAGGGCAGCAATGAACAATACCAACAAGGTAAAATTCGGACAATGATTTAACATTTTCAACAATTGTCAAACACAAGAGAATAAAAGTTCAAGGAAAGCTCACTAAGGTTCCCAACATCGATTCTACCTATTCAATTTGCTCTTTCCCTTCTCTATTACAACCTTCTCCTACCTTGTTAGCTAAATACAATCAACCCCAAAGTTACAAAAATGGATTATAACAACACAAGCATTCACTAAATTCTTTTAACACAAGTGAGAAACTCTTCATCTACTAGACATGCAACATTTGCAACTAGAAAAGAAAATCTTCTCTTCTCCCACATATTCGTCAAGCTCAAATCAACAATGCAACGAATTTGTCAACGAAAAGCTATGGGCAAGGGAGAGTTTAGAAGAGTTACCCTTCTACTTGAAAATTTTAACTTCTAAGCAAACAAATTTCATGGTTTTCCACTACATGCAGCTGCCCTCTCCTTTCTAGCTTCATTCCTTTCTTCCTCTTTTCATTTCGCCAAGAAGAACCGATTTCTTCTTTTCTTTCCTACTCAAGTCACGGCAATGGGGGAACATGGATGAGACAACTTTGTTCTCATCACCCTCCCTTTTCATTTCTTTATTACTAACCCTTTATTTTATTCTTTCTCCCATAACACACTAACACAACATGTTTCCAACATGTTTCACCCCATAACATTTTGTCCACTCTCATGCTCATGGCGGCCACTACTAATTAGGGGAAATTGACATGCAAGTCCACCCTTTTTATTTCATGCACTAATAGATCCTTATGTTTTGACCTATCACATTTCAAAAGTGTCACACATAAGTCCTATTAACTAAATTCACATGCAATTTACTAAATCAAAGCTTAAAACTTTCACACATTCGTATTCACATATAATAGTCATAAAATATGACGGCTAATTATTTTTATGACTCGATTTTGTGGTCCCGAAACCACTTTTCGACTAGGGTCAAATTAGAGGTGTCACAAAATTATTGCTAGAATAAGCTTAATCAAGTTACCGGGACTCTAAAAACGTAAAGAACATTAAAAACGGGGCTTGGAATCACTTACTATGGAGCTTGGAAGCTTGAAACAAACCCTAGCTATGGAGAACCCTTGACATTCAGCCTAAGGAAGAAGATGAGCACATTTTTGCCATCTTTTTCCCTTTTTAATTCTTTTATTTGACACTTTACTAAAATGCCCTTTATTAAAATTTTTAGTTATTTCTACCTATGTATATCCATTTTTGTCCATGAAAATATAAAGGTCTAATTACTATTTAAGGAGCTCTACTTCAATTATGCACTTTAATTTAATCCCTTAGCATTTAGAACTCATATTTATCAACTTTTGCAATTAAGCCCTAATATGCAAATCGGGCATGAAATCACTGAAATTTCTTATCGGTATTCTAACACATGCATCTAATCACTCGGTAAATCATAAAATTAATCGTAATAAACTTTTTTATCTCAGATTCTTAGTTTCGCAACCACTATTCCGTTTAGGCCCTATTTCGGGATGTTACATTTCTCCCTCTCTTTAGGGATTTTCGTCCTCAAAAATTTTACCTGTGAAGAGATTTGGGTACTGTTTTTGCATAGCCTCTTTGGGTGTAATACCCCTACCCGTATTCATTGCCGGAATAGGGTACGAGGCATTACTGGAGTTTACGAATTAATTTTTTTTATATTCAATATAGCCCCTTTATAAATATCTATCCTTCCCTGCAATATTAAATCGAGACCAATCCACATCAACCAAATCAATTCAACATATTTTCAAGATAAATTCATGCATATTTATAAGATAACGTCATCACATATCTAAAACCAGGTTTGTTAACCATACTAATGGCTAACTTTACATTCATTTCACGTTAACATTTACTTTATTAGCTTATACATGCCATTGATTTCCAAAATAAAGTTTCTTTATATACCGAAATCCTGAGGTTGACAGTGTGATGTGTCTCTGACCAAATCCGATCTCCGAGCTCTTAACACTATAAAAGCAGGGAAAAGGAAGCGGGTAAGCACTTTGTGCTTAGTAAGCTCATGTAATAAGAATTATACTTACCTAATATTTTCAATACAATACAATAAACATCCATATATCCATTCAATGCATTATTACCCTAATATGCACAAACTCAACATTCAAGTTAGTACAATAATTTCCATGTACCAATAATATATACTATGATTGATGAGCTCGTCAATACCATGATTTCCATTTCCTTGTTATTTTTCCATATTTATCCCATTGAATTTCTTGGAATTTTCGATGGATTTTCAGAGGTACACTTTTAGTGTACAATTCCGGGTCCGTCAATTCATATTCATGTGCACACATATCCATTTCAGAGAGAACACTCCCGCGAACCTCAACCTTGCAGCGGGATTACCAGTCCAGGCTAAATCTCCTGCAATATAAACTCATAGAGTATTGTCGGGATTACCAGTCCAGGCTAAATCCCCTGCAACGACAATTACTCTAATGAGCTTAGATCTGAATTACCAGTCCAGGCTAAATTCAGACCCTAATTCGGATTACTCGTCCGGGCTAAATCCATTTTACACATATTCTTCAGGAGGGCTATATCAGGATAGGATCACCCGTCCGGGCTAGATCCTTTTTACCGTCAATTCCTTTTCAGAGATCCATCGAATTTTCCTTTCATTCAAACGGGATTTCTTCCCATTTTATCAAATATATCAATGTTTCATAAATTTCCATATAATGAACATTCAAATCATATTCATATCAAAACATGCATTTCAAGCATTTAAGAATATAATTCAAGTTACACGAACTTACCTTGATACTTGTTTGTAAACAAGAAAATCTACTAATCCGAACTTTTTCCTTTCCTCGATCTAGCCAGTATTTGAAACTTCGGATCTAAATAAATAAATTTAATTATCAATTTAATACATTTCATGTTCATATGCAACATTCTCTATAATTCAACTATTATTTATAGTTCATTCAAAGCTGTCTACTTGAGTCATAGTCACTAAATTATTTATAACTTGAGCTACGGAACTCCAAATTAAGATCTGTTAATTTTCCTGAAACTAGACTCATATATATTTTTACCATAAACTTTTCATAATTTTTGGTTTAGCCAATCAGTAAAGTTTATTCTTCAAAGTCACCCTTGTTCTGTTGTCTAACAGTTCTGACCCTTCTTCACTAAAAATAAATTATCTCTTTATACAGAATTCAAATGATGTTCTCGTTTGTTTCTATTAAAAATAGACTCATGCATAATTCTAGAAATATAAATTTAAGTCCCTAATTATTTTTATTCAATTTTTTATAATTTTTCAAAGTCAGAACAGGGGAACCCGAATTCATTCTGACCTTGTCTCACAAAATTCATTATATCTCAAAATTTACAAATCCATTGCTTACACTATTTCTTCTATGAGAAACTAGACTCAATAAGCTTTAATTACATTTTTTTTTATCTTCTAATTCGATTTCTACAATTTATGGTGATTTTTCAAAGTTAGTCTACTGCTGCTGTCCAAACTGTTTTAGTGCAAGGTGTTTATTGCCATTTTTCCCCTAAGCTTTTAATAAATGATAATTTCGTCCCTACTCAATTAGCCTCTCAATTGAGCTGATTTTTCTCAATTAACATTTTATTCTATCACCTTAAACTAGTTTACAACCTTTAGGAATCAGAATTTCAGCAATAGACTTTAATTCCAAACATTTTCACAATTAGGTCCTAAAAATCAATTTCCATTGAAATTGCCTAATAAAATCATCTCATAAACAAATTAAAGCTTTAATTTCATTCTATTTCATCATAAACTTACAGCAATCAACCATGGTAACTTTCAATTTCATCCATGAAATCAAAAACTAATGAATTTAGTAGGACCTAGTTGTAAAAGTCTTAGAAACACAAAAATTACAAGAAAAAGGCAAGGATTAACTCACTTGGTGCAAAAATTATGAAATACCAGCTTAGAGAACTCTCCTATGGCGTTTTTAGCTGCTGGAATTGAAGAGAAATGAAGAGAAATCTAGATATTTCCTATTTAGTCCTAGTTTTATTTAGTTAATTTTGCAATATTCCAATTTTACCCTTAATTTATCAATTTTTCTGATGATTTCATACCCTTTCCGTCCAGCCCAAATAAATTTTGGGTCTAATTGCCTTTTAAATCCTTTCTCATTAGACTCTTAAGCTATTTAATCATTCTAGCAACTTTTACACCTATTACAATTTAGTCCTTTTTATTTAATTGACTACCCAAACATTAAAATTTCCTAACGAAATTTTAATACCACATTAATAACATTTCATAAATATTTATAAAATTATTTTCGACTCGGTTTTACGAGATAGAGGTCCCGATACCTTGTTTTTACCCAATTTCTTCAATAATTTCTTTTTCTATCTAATCACTAAATTGGTAAAATTTTTCTATCAATATTTTCATACGATTTTCCTATCATATCAATTTTCAAGCAAAAATATTGAAATAAATTTCTCTTTAAATCGGATCTATGGTTACGAAACCATTGTTCCGATAACCTTGAATTTAGGCCATTACATTGGGCTCCCATGTAGCTTCTTCTACCCCATGTCTATTCCATAATACTTTCACAAGTGCAATACTTTTATTCCTTATTTGCTTTACCTCTCGAGCTAGAATCTTTACTGGTTCTTCATTGTAAGTCATGTTTGGCTAAATCTCAACCTCTGTCTGAGAAATCACATGTGACAGATCTGAACGATAACGACGTAGCATAGACACATGAAATACATCATGAATCTTCTCTAACTCAATTGGCAAAGCTAACCGATATGCTAATGGTCCGACTCTCTCAATCACTTCAAACGGTCCAATAAAAGGTGGACTTAGTTTGCCTTTCTTGCCAAATTTGAGAACTTTCTTCCACGGGGATACTTTCAAAAACACTTTGTCACCAATTTGATACTCAATCTCTTTTCTCTTCAAATCTGCATACGACTTACATGCATCTGAAGTCGCTTTCAAGCGATCTCGATGACTTTACTTTCTCTTCTGTTTCTTTAACTAGATCAACCCCATAAATCTGATTTTCCTTAAGCTCTGTCCAATACAAAGGTATGCGAAATTTACGTCCATACAAAGCTTCATAAGGTGCCATCTTCAAACTCGACTGATAACTATTATTGTAGGCAAACTCTACTAATGGTAAGTACTTTTCTCAACTGCCTTGAAATTCCAGTACACAACATCTAAGCATATCTTCAAGTACTTGAATAACTCTCTCTAACTTACCGTCAATCTGAGGATGGAAAGCTGTACTAAAACTCAACTTTGTGCCCAAAGCTTCCTGTAACTTCTTCCAAAATCGTGAAGTAAATCTCAGATCTCTGTCTAAAATGATCGATAATGGTTCCCCGTGTAGTCTGACTATCTCTGAAATATACAACTTGGCCAACTTGTCAAGTGAATAATCCATACGAACTGGGATAAAATGAGCCGACTTCGTTAAATTATCAATCACAACCCATACTGCATCTTTCTTTCTCGATGTCAACGGCAATCCTGTCACAAAATCCATAGTAACTTGGACCCATTTCCACTCAGGGACTAGCACAGGCTACAATAAACCTGAAGGTACCTGATGTTCGGCCTTTACCTGTCGATAGATCAAGCATCTAGAAACAAGCTCTAAAATGTCCCTTTTCATTCCTACCCACCAGTACATTTCCTTCAAATCATTATACATCTTTGTACTACCTGGATGAATAGACAAAGAACTACTATGTGCTTCCTGTAAGATCTTTTGAATAAGCTCATCATTCTTTGGTACACATACCCTGTCTCTGAACATCAAATAACCATAAAAACTTATCAGAAAATCTGACTCTATATCCGACTCACACTAAGCTCTTTTAGCTAGCAACTCACTATCATTTTTGTAACACCTCTTAACCCCAAACCGTTACCGGAACGAGGTTATGAGGCATTACCGGACATATCAGACAACTTGCGAATAATTTACAATTATTATAACTTTTATGGTATAATATAATAATTAAGTCCCTATCTTGAACTCTCGAAGTTCAAACACGTATTAAAAGTAGAACGGGACTTGTTCGAGTATTCCAAAATTTTTTTTATAAAATTTCGCAGACATTTCGCTTATTTTTACCTAAACCTCCGCAAATTCAAACCAAAACAACCAACACCAATATTTCACATTCATATAACTATTATTTATATCATTAACAAAATTTTAACTTAATAACTATCATAGCATCATTCAAAATTGATTAAAACTTCATTCATTTAACAACTTAATGTTCATGTATCAAAATATCATGTACTTTCCTTACTATTTCATTTAACCATCTAAATTTTATAAATCATCCTTCACTACCCAAAGTAATATACATATTCAAGTGACTAAACAACACCTATGTACATGCCAATTTTATCCAAAAGAAAATATACATCACCAAATTTGTGTTGGAGTCGGGATTGTTTTGGATCTTGAGCCGAGACACTTGACTTCTACTAACTGCATGCGGAAACAACCGTGACTGTTGAGTATGGATATACTCAGTGGTATTACTATAAATCGAGTCATATCAACAACAGTAAAAACATAAATATTAAAATACCTAACAATTAATGTCATATGTACTAATTCATAAATCAATGTATTTTCTCAAACTTAAATTTATATCACTTATGAATATACATTTCATACTTTTCTCTTATTATCACAATTCCAATTTCAATTCGTAATTCTTCTCATTTCAATGCCTCAAATTTACATTTCAATTTTTCACCCTATTAACGTAACTCGGACTTTGGCGGATACACGGATCCAACCAAACACACCAATATGGCACCTAGTGCCTCATCGGATAGTTCGAAGTAATAATTGACACCCAGTGTCTCATCGGCCTAGCCGAAGTAAAGTTGGTACCCAGTACCTCATCGAATCTATCCGAAGAAATATAGTGACACCCAGTGTCTCATCGACTCGAGGTCGAAGTATCCCTGAACACTTCCAATCCTATGGCATGCCAACTATATCCGACTCAGCCCGACTAGTTAATAGGGTATTCAATTCACTTTCTCAATCCTATATCACTTTCAATTCACAATTCAAATCACCAATCATTTTTCAATCAATACACTTTTCAAATAATTACATATTCCATAATTCACTTATTCAATTCAATTTGATTCAATTTGCATCACTTTCATTTTCAATCAATATTCATATCAATTTCACATACTTACCTCAAGTCTTACTTACCATACATAACAATAAAAATTCAGCAATCAATAATAATTAAAATTCAAATTATAGTAATACACACCGTAATTCTCCGTTTTAGTCCTCGATGACTTTCTCCTTTCCTTTTGATGCTGATGCTTCAGGTTCTTTGTTGGCTCTGAAAATAATAATTTATAATCATCAATACAACATGATTCAATTTAATTCATGGGCCTAAACATGCAAATTTAACCATTTTAATGTATATATATAATTTCACCATTAAGCTGTCTACTTGAGTCATTATTACTAAATTATTTATATCTTGAGCTACGAAACTCCAAATTAATATCCGTAAATTTTCCTTAAAACTAGACTCATATATCTTCTAACCATAAAATTTCCAGAATTTTTGGTCTAGTCATTTAGTACAGTTTATTCGTTAAATACTCCCCTGTTATTTCATTTGACAGTTCTGACCTCTCTCTACTAAAAATAAATTATCTCATTGTACAGAACTCGAACAAGGTTCTTGTTTATTTATTTTGAAACTAGATTCATTAAGGAGTTCACATATATAAATTACACTCCATAATAATTTTTGTACAATTTTAATGATTTTCCATATTTAAAATAGGGCATCTCGAAATCACCCGAACCAGTCTTACAAAATTTCAAATATCTCTTGATTCATCAATTCATTGCTTACACTATTTATACTATAAGAAACTAGACTCAATAAGTTTTAATTACATATTTTTTCATCCTCTAGTTCAATTTATACAATTTTAGTGAATTTTCAAAGTCAGACCATTGCTACTTCCCAAAACTGTTTTGATATAAAATGTTAATAACCAAATTTATAACACCAATTCACACCTTATTCCTATTCAAATTTCATTTAAACTCAAATTTAACTATTAAATTTTCAACATATTTTCTTAATTCGAATTTTCCTCAATTTAGTCCCTAAAACACAAAACTTATAGTTTACTTTGCAATTCAATCCTTATTTCATTTCTAACTTGAATTCCTATCAATTTAACCCTAATTCATCTTTTTATTCAACATGAACAATATTTAGAAATCTAATAACTTTCAAAATATCAACTTAATTTCATCAAAACTTTGTTCTAAAGCTTTTAAAACATCAAAATTAAGAGAAAAGGACTAAATTTAGCTTACCAAATAAGTTTGAAGCTTCAAAATCTTAATTTTCCTTTTCTTTTCTTTCCTTTTCTTCCCTGTTTTTTGAATGCTCTCTGTTTCTTATTCTTCTTTGTTTCTTTTCTTCTTTTTCTTCATTTGTTTTATATACATATATATATAATATTATTTAATAATAATAGTTAATAATAATTTATAATTTATAATTCAATAATAATCTAGAGAAATCTTTAGATTTTTTCTTTGTTTGCCGCCTCAACTATACTAAATGGTCTATTTTCCATTTTGGTCCTCTTCATTTTCTTTTAATCTACAATTTAACTTTCATCCTTTATTCAATTTAATCCTTTTACTAATTACTCTAAATTAAGCTAAATTTACTTAATTAAAACCTAATTAAACACACTACTAGACTCATAAATATTTTTTTATAATTATTTTCAAACTTATTTCACTAAGGCGGAGGCCGATAACACACTTTTACGGTGCCCACAGTTTTGGGTCGTTACATTTCCTCCCCTTAAAAAATTTCGTCCTCGAAATTTTACCGAAAATAAGTGAGGATCTGCGATCTCATAGTTTCCTCTGGCTCCCACGTTGCTTCTTCTACACTATGGCTTCTCCACAGTACTTTTACCGAGGGACTCGTTTGTTTCTTAATTCTTTCACTTCTCGAGCTAGTATTTGAACCGGTTCCTCTTCATATGATGATCCGGTCTAATATCAATGTTTTCAGAGAGATAATATGAGATGGATCCGATCGATTCCTTCGTAATATGGAAACATGAAAAACATCATGAATTTGTTGTAATTAGGAGGTAAAGCTAATCGGTAAGCAATCGGTCCAACTCTCTATAACTTCATATGGTCCGATAAACCGAGGACTTAACTTTCCTTTTCGCCAAATCTTAATACTTTTTCCAAGGAGAAACTTTGAGAAACACTTTATCTCCAATGAATATTCAATGCCCCGACGTTTGAGATCAAGATAAGATTTTTGTCATCAAAAGTCGCTTTTAATCTCTGTTGAATCTTCTCATTGTTTCTTACGTTTCACGAATCAATTCCGCCCAATTATTTTTCTTTCATTCAACTCCGTCCAACATATCTTGGTGATCTACATCTTCGACCATATAACGCTTCATACGGAGCCATCCGAATACTAGATTGGAAACTATTATTATAGACAAACTCAGCTAGTGGCAAATATCGCTCCCAACACGCTTCAAAATCGATAATACAAGCTCAAGCATATCTTCTAGTACCTGAATTACCCGTTCGGATTGTCCATCAGTTAGGGGATGAAAAGCTGTATTGAAACTAAGTTTAGTACCCAACGACTCATGTAACTGTCTCCAAAATCTCGATGTGAACCGGGATCTCGATCTGAAATTATTGATATCGAATGCCATGGAGTCTAACAATTTCTCGAACATACACGTCGCAAGTTTTCGCAGCGACCAATCATCTGACCGCTATAAAATGTCTTGACTTGGTAAGTCTATCAACTATCACCCAAATAGCATTCTTTTGCTTGCGACAACGGTAATCCCGTAATAAAATCCATTGTAATGCGATCCCATTTCCATTCAGAATATTAATAGGTGAAGCAATCCAAGAGGAACACGATGTTACGCCTTTACTCGTTGGCAAGTCAAACATTTACTTACAAATTCTACTATGTCTCTTTTCATCCACGCCACCAAGATAATTCTCTTAAATCTCGATACATTTTCGTGCCTCCGGTGCATAGCAAATGAACTATCATGAGCTTCCGTAGAATCAACTCTTTAAGCTCGAAGTATTTGGAATACAAATCCGATTTGAAACCTCAAGCATCCACAATCATCAATACTAAAATTTTCTGTTTGTGCCATTCGTACCATCTCTTTTCTTCAATAATTTGTCATCTTCCAACCGAGTGATCTAATCGATCAAATATTACCGGTTTTACTCTCAATTCGCCAAAAGACTCCCATCCTCATCGATACTAAGCCGCAAACATTGCTCTTAATTCAATTACTGACTTTTACGCTTAATGCATCGGCTACAACATTAGCTTTTCACGGATGATAGTCTATAACACAATCACAATCTTTCAGAAGCTCGATCCAACGCCTTTATCTCAAATTTAATTCCTTCTGAGAAAGAAGATACTTCAAACTCTTATGATCAGTATAGATGTAGCATTTTTCACCATAAAGATAATGTCTCCAAATCTTCAATGCAAAAATCACATTTGCTAACTCAAGATCATGAGTGGGATAATTCCTTTCATGTGGTTTCAATTGACGAGATGCATAGGCTATTACCTTCCCATCCTGCATCAATACACAACCCAAACCACTCAAAGAAGCATCACTATACACTACAAAATCTTTACCCGATTTCGCAATGTCAAAACCGGTGCCTCGGTTAACATTCGCTTCAATGTTTCAAAACTTTTTCGACATCGATCATCCCAAAAAAGGAACATTCTTCGCAATAGTTTAGTCATTGGTAGTGCTATCTTGAGAATCCATTTACAAACCTCCTGTAATACCCAGCTAAACCAAGAAAACTGCGTACCTCGATACATTCTTTGGCGTCTTCCATGAATAATTGCTTCGATCTTTTAGGATCAACTCGATTCCATCTGCAGATACTACATGTCCCGAAATACTACTTCGATAACCGAACTCGCATTCTTGAGCTTTCCATATAGCTGTTTTCCTCGTAAAATTTGTAGAACTATTCGAAGATGCTGATCATGTTCTGTCTCTGTCTTCGAATATACCAATATATCATCAATGAAAACCACTACAAACTGATCTAAATACGGCTGGAAAATGCGGTTCATCAGATCCATGAAAGCAGCTGGGGCATTGGTCAATCCAAATGGCATTACCAAAAATTCATAATGGCCATAACGAGTACGGAAAGCAGTTTTAGACACATCACTTTCCTTTACCTTCAGCTGATAATACCCGGATCTCAAATCAATTTTTGAAAATACTGAAGCTCCCTTAAGCTGATCAAACAAATCATCTATACGAGGCAACGGATACCGGTTCTTGATCGTCACTTTATTCAACTGTCGATAATCAATGCATAACCGCATAGAACCATCTTTCTTTTTAACAAACAACACTGGAGCTCCCCAGGGTGAAATGCTTGGTCTAATAAATCCACGATTTAGTAAATCTTGTAACTGCACCTTCAACTCTTTCAACTCAGTGGGCGACATTCGATACGGAGGTATAGAAATTGGTGTTGTACCTGGATACACCTCAATAGCAAATTCAACCTCTCTGTCAGGTGGTAAGCCCGGTAATTCTTCTGGGAATACATCTGGAAACTCACGTACAGTCCTAATTTGACTGCACTGACTCCCAACTGAATCAGAATTAATAACATATGCCAAGTATGCTGGACAACCCTGCTGTAGTAATTTATTAGCCTTCATCGCTGAAATAATGCGTGTCGAACCACTGGTACAGATGCCATTCACTTCAATTCTATCCCCATTTTCTGTCTAAATACTGAACCTCTTTTTATAGCAATCCAAAACTACCCCATGTTCATATAGCCTGTAACACCCCAAACCCGAGACCATCGCCGGTGTCGGACCCGAGGGTTAACAAACCAAGTTCACATGTTTTTGCCCACCAATTTGACATTTCCAGTCAGGCTGGAAAACTGCGTCACTGTCGCCTTAAAAATCATATCTCGAGTTTCAAAACTCGGAAACTGGTTTCGTAAATTTTCCCTGAATTTAGACTCATATATACATCCATGGATTTATTTCTAGGATTTTTGGTCGGGCCAATTGGTACAGTTTATTAGTTAAAGTTACCCAAGTTACAGGGATCGACTGCTCTGACCTTCGCGCGGTATAACTTGAATATCTCTCTGCACAGGGCTTTAATGCTGGTGTCGTTTGTTTCTAATGAAACTAGACTCAAAATGGAATCTGTACATATAAGGTATATCTCCTAATTCTTTTGGATAATTTATAGTGAATTTTTAAAGTTGCGACAGGGAACCCAGAAACCATTCTGGCCCTGTCTCACAATAGCTTTAATATCTCTTAACCTGTAACTCCTATGACCGTTTCGTTTCTTCCATATGAAAATAGACTCATCAAGGTTCATTTACATAGCTTATTCACTATTTGATTCCATTCCTATGAATTATGGTGATTTTTCACATTCACGCCACTGCAGCTGGCAGCATCTGTTTTAAGGTAGGACTTACCTATTTGGTAGTCTCCATGATTCAACTAATCTTGCCATACATAGGTTCATATATGATCATTTTAACCATGCCAATGGCTGATCATATGACCAACATTCCCATTTCAAACCATAGCCAAATGCATCATTTCATTAATACACATTCTTACTTCATACTTCATCATTGTATAAGTTCGCAAAGCATCAATCAATTCAATAACTGAAATTCATTAGTCGATTGAGCGAATGTTGCTCAAACACGTCGACTTTCCAATGCACATATAACGTACCTTATCCTTTGGGCTGTCCGAGTGTACTAATTAAATTCATTTCAGCAACCAACACTCACCTCCAGCCCAAGATTCTTGAATATAACCGGATATAATCACGTGCACAAATGCCTTGGTCTTAGCCGGATAGAATAACTTCATACGAATGCCTTGGGCCTTAGCCGGATATAACCACTAGCACAATTGCCTTCGGTCTTAACCCGGATATAATTTCCAGCATAATTGTCTTCGGCTTAGCCCGATATCATTCAATTTCTCATGCACACATACATCAATAATCATTGGACATACATATTTCATTTTCGTTACTAAGGCTCAAACACAATTAATATCATTAGCATATTCGCCTTCGGGACTTAGCCCGGGTGGAATTCAAATACTCATACACACATAATCATACACATCCATATTTCATCTCACATAATTCAAGTAAGGTCACTTCTTGAGGACTTACCTCGGATGTTGTCGAACGGCTTTTTCGGCTATTCGATCACCTTTTCCTTCCCCTTGTCCAATTGTGGCCCTCTTAGCTCTTGAGCTAATTCAAACAAATTCAATTTATTAAAACCTCATTGTGCTTGCTTATGGCCGAATATGACAAGGATTTTAAATGGTCATATGGCCACTCTTTAGCTTGAATACACAATGGTCATGCACATTTTATACTACATCAAGCAATTCAATACAATTTATTTGAGCATCAAGGAAATGCTAAGGCCTTCAATAGGCTACCCAAGGCGAATATTCATGTACATGTTGAGGTCAATTTTGCACTTAATACCTCACAAAAACAGCATGCAATCTACTAATTTATGCTTTGCACATTGTGGCCCAAAACTTATAATATAGCATCAAGCACTTATATGTGTGCTAGGCGAATTGTGCTTGCAATTTCACAAGCATTCTTCCACATTTTCTTCTTTAAATCAATATATTCATCACTTAGTTCATAACCAAACATAATGTGCAATCATATATATGCATATATGAGCATGGCGAATTTTCAAGGTGTCCATAGCCATCCAAAACACAAACTTTTAACTAACATGCAAGAAGCATGAATCATGCTCAAGAATGCATCATGGCCAAGTATGACAATCATGCTCCTTTTCAACTTTAATCATGATAAAACAAAAGAAAACTCAAAATCTTACTCATGAGTAGAAAATCCATCATTGCATGCATCATCATCAAGCTTCACACTTAGCATGCAATGGCTTTATCACTATAACAACTTTGGCCAAATACCATTTCCATGGCATACCAAAGATTTGAGCCATGGCTAACATGCACATCAAGTTAGCAACCAAAACATGCATGAAACTCCCAACACAACCTCATACATACCTTAATCTTGATGCAAACTTAGCCAAATCTCCTTCTAGATCTCTTCCAAACCAAGCATGAAGCAAAATCCTCCTTCTTCCTTAGTTTTGGCTCAAAGAAAGGATGAACAAAATTTTTTCTTTCCTTCTCTACAACTCACGGCAATGGGGTATGCCACTCTCTCACACACATTTTTTTTTTTTCATTCTTTTCTTACCCATGCTTATTTGTTTACTATTTCTCCCTAATGCCCAACAAAACATGTTTCATGACATGTTTGACCCATATTCTTTGTCATGGCCGCCATTACTTGTAGAAAGGGGAATTTGACATGCAAGTCCATTATTTTGCATGCATGCTTTAATTAGTCATCACCTATTTCCCTATCGTACTTTCAAAGTTCACTACTAAGTCCTTTCTTATAATTTAGCACCTAATTAATAAAAATCGAGACACGAAATATTTACGCATACCAATTCCACATACAATAAGTACGGAATATAACACTTAATTATTCTTGTGACTCGGTTTCGTGGTCCCGAAACCACTCTCCGACTAGGGTCACATTCGGGTGTCACAACTCTCCCCACTCAAGAGATTTTCGTCCCGAAAAGCTTACCGTAAATAGGTTCGGATATCGCTCTCTCATTGAGTTCTCGGTCTCCCAAGTAGCTTCTTCTATCCCGTGCTTGAGCCATAACACTTTCACTAGCGGAACCCGCTTGTTTCGTAACTCTTTCACTTCTCGTGATAGGATACGAATTGGTTCTTCCTCATAACTCATATTAGCTTGAATTTCAATTTCGATGGACTAATCACGTGCGATGGATCGGATCTATAACGTCGAAGCATCGAAGCGTGGAAGACATCGTGAACCTTTTGAGTTCAGGGGCAAAATCAAACGATATGCCTTTGGACCGACTCGCTCGATATCTCATATGGCCCAATGAACCTCGGGCTCAACTTGCCCTTACGGTAGAACACGAGTATTTTTTCCAAGGCGATACCTTGAGGAACACTTTATCACCCACGATACTCGATATCCTTACGCTTCATATCCGCGTCGACTTACGACGATCGAAGGCTATCTTCAAACTTTCACGGATTACTTTCACTTTCATTCGGCATCCCTAATCAAATCCACCCGAAAATCTTGCTTTCACCAAGCTCGGTCCAAAACAATGGTGTACGGCATTTACGCCCGTACAAAGCCTCGTAGGTGCCATCTTAATACTCGATTGAAAGTGTTGTTGTAAGCGAATTCAATCAACGGCAAATACCGTTCCCATGAACCACTAAACTCGAGGACGCAACATCTTAACATATCCTCAAGTATCCGAATTACCCTTCGGATTGACCATCGGTTTGGGGTGGAAGCGCGTCTTTGAAATGCAACTTGGTACCCAAAGCTTCTTGCAACTTTTTCCAAAACCGCGAGGTAAATCTCGGATCTCTATCCGACACGATAGAAATAGGCACCCGTGTAATTTCACAACTGAGAAGCGTACAATTACGCTAATTTGTCCATTGAAAAATCCGTGACGTCGGGGACAAAGTGGGCCGACTTAGTCAATCGATCTACCACGACCCAAACCGCATCCTTCTTACTTGCGACAATGGCGGTCCGGATACTAAGTCCATTGTGACTCGATCCCATTTCCACTCGGGTATCGTGATTGGTGAAGTAATCTGAAGGCACTGATGTTCCGCTTTCACTTGTTGACATATTAAACATCTTGAAACAAAGTCGGAGATGTCTCGCTTCATACCATGCCACCAAAATCGACGTTTCAAATCATTGTACATCTTCGTACTCCCGGGTGGATTGCCATTCGGCTACAATGGGCTTCATTCAGAATTATCGAAATGAGTTCAATTCTTTGGGACACAGACGACTTTTGAACCTCAAACAATCGTCATCGTCGATTTGAAACTCCGAGTCCTTGTTGAACACACGCAGCCCGTTTTGCAACCAACTCGTCATCGACTTTTCGAGCTTCTCGAATTTGGTGTGTCAATAATGGTTTGGCTTTCATTTCACCACTAACACACCTTGTCGGATCGGATAGACAAGTGCACATTCATCGCTCGTAAAGTGAATAACGATTTACGACTCAAGGCATCCGCAACTACATTCGCCTTTCGGGTGATAGTCAATGATCACTCATAATCCTTTAACATACTCGAGCCAACGTCTTTGTCGCAGATTTAAGTCTCGTTGGGTCATCAAATACTGAGACTTTTGTGATCCGAGTATACATGGCACCTTTCACCAAATAAGTAATGTCGCCAAATCTTTAAAGCGAATACGATGGCGGCCAATTCGAGATCATGAGTCGGATAATTTTTCTCATGTGGCTTTAATTGCCTCGACGACAGGCCACAACTCGACCTTCTTGCATTAATACGCAACCTAACCCAAGTAGAGAGGCGTCGCTATAGATGACAAACTCCTTGCTTGGGACTCGGGTTGCACTAGAATTGGGGCTTCATCAAATAAGTTTTCATTGATCGAAGCTTTTTGGCATTTCTCCGTCCATTCGAACTTAACATCCTTTTGGAGTAACCGTCATCGGCGTGGCTATCGTTGAGAAGCCTTTACAAATCGTCGGTAAGTAAGCAAGCCCCAAAAAGCTTGAACCTCGGTAATATTTCTGGAGGCTTCCAATTTAGTATGGCTGAAATTTTATTGGTCGACTCGAATACCCGTCTGCAGATACCACATGACCCAAGAAGCTTACCTCTCTTAACCGAACTCACACTTGCTGAACTTAGCATATAATTGCTTGTCTCGTAAAATTTGCAAAGCACTAACGCGGTGTTCAGCATGTTCGGTCTCATTTCTTGAATAGACCAAGATGTCATCAATGAACACGACTACGAATCGATCCAAATATGGTCTAAAGATTCGATTCATTAAATCCATAAATACCGCTAGGGCATTAGTGAGCCCAAACGGCATCACCGGGAACTCATAGTGACCATATCTCGCTCAAGGCGGTCTTGGGCACGTCGAATCTCGGATTCGCAATTGATAGTAGCCCGATCTCAAATCTATTTTCGAGAACACCGAGGCTCCCTTCAGTTGATCGAACAAGTCATCAATACGTGGCAACGGATATTTGTTCTTTATCGTCGCTTTGTTGGCGGCGATAGTCGATGCATAGTCGCATGGTTCCATCCTTCTTCTTCACGAACAACACCGGCGCACCCAAAGGCGAAAAACTCAGGCGAGCAAAACCTCTATCCACCAATTCTTGCAACCGAGTTTTCAATTCCTTCAATTCGTTGGTGCCATACGATCACGGAGCTATCGAAATTGGGGTGGTACCGGTACCAATTCGATGCCAAATTCTATTTCTCGAGCGGTGGTAAACCCGGCAATTCTTCTGGGAAAACATCCGGTATTCACAAACCACGGCACAGATTCGGGTTTCTTCTCTGATTCCTTGTCATCGAGTACGTACGCAAGGTACGCTTCGCACCCTTTTCTTACATATTTCTGGGCCAACATCGCTGATATTACAGTTGGCAACCCCTTTAAGTCCGTGGACTCAACCCGAATTATTTCATTATTCGCGCACCTCAAATCGATAGTCTTGCTCTTGCAATTTACAACCGCATCGTGCATGGTCAACCAATCCAAACCAAGAATAACATCGAACTCATCGAATGGCAAAAGCATTAAGTCCGCCGGAAAACAAGAACCTCGGAACACTAGGGGACTTTTCTTGCACACTTTGTTAACAAGCACGTAATGACCCAAGGGTTTGACACCGAATTACAAACTCGATGAGACTCAATGGGCAAAGTCTTCTTTGGATGCTAAGGTTTCACATATATAAGAATGGGTAGAACCAGGGTCAATCAAAGCAATTACATTTGTATTGAAAAGAGTGAAAGTACCGGTAATAACATCCGAGAGGCGGCATCCTCGCGTGCGCGTATGGCATAAGTCCTAGCAGAGCACGAGCCTCGGATCGATGGTAGCATCTCTAGATCCTCTCGACCGCCATCGACATTGCCCATATTTCTAGGTGGCCTACCTCGGCGATGGTAGCACCCGGGTTTGCACTCGACTTGCATTACGTTCATGCATCCTCGGGCAATCCTTCATAAAATGGTCGGCCGATCCACACTTATAGCGAGGAGCGATCACGAAACCAACAGCTCCCGAATGCCATTTGCCACAATGTGGACACTCCGTCCTCTCTCGGCGATCATTTCCGCCACCGCAATCGAGGTGACTCGTGTGGTCACAGGGTCGATCGCGTCCTCGTCTAGAAAATCCCAAACGCCTCTAGACCGGCTCGCATCATCTCGAAATCTCTTCGATGCTTGTTGAAGAGACTTTCCGAGGACCTCTTCGAATTCTCCAATCCCCACATCAGCTTTTGTTTCTCCTTTCTAAGCTCTTGACTTTACAAGCTCGCTCAACAAGTACTACGAACTCGTATCTCGAGAATGCCAACAAACATCCTTATATCATCATTCAGCCCATCCTCAAGCGTTTGCACATAATAGCTTCGGACGAAATGCATTCTCGCAGCGTCTGGCTAAGCCTCACAAACTTTCGTTCGTAGTCGGTAACGGACATAGAACCTTGCTTAAGATCCAGAACTCCCTCCGCTTTTGGTCGATGAATCTCGATCGATATACTTTTTGAACTCGGTTAGAAAGAATTCCCAAGTCACTTGCTCTCTAGGCACCACGAAGTCGAGTACTCCACCAATAGTAGGCGGACTCGCGTAGCAAGGAGATGGTACACTTTAAGCACTCATCGGGTGTACAGGATAGCTCATCAAGCACCGGATAGTGTTATCTAACCATAATTCAGCTCGCTTCGGCATCATCATCATCCGTAGCCTTAAATTCAGTGGCCCCATGTTTTGAATCCTATCGATGGGGCTTACGACCTTATTGGGTCACCACCGGAGGTATTGTAGGTGCGGGGTTGCATTAAATCGGGAATGGAGGTGGTGGAACAATAGTGTTGGTTCGAATGTATTGATTAAACCATTCGTTCATCACACTATAAAAGGCTTGCTTAGCCTCGTCATTAGGATTGCTGGCCATAGGTTGAGAGTCCCCGGCGCTGTCCCTTTGCGCGGAGCAGCGCCACACTCTCCACATCATCGCTATCGCTTCGGTTGGGATCGGGATCCATTGCTATAAACAAACATGAAGTCAAATTGTCAGAATTCATCACACTATCGATTCATCATTTAATGGCATGTATAGCTAGACCCCAAACACATCACGGTAGTCCTAGAATCGACTAAACCGTGGCTCTGATACCAATAAAATTGTAACACCCCAAACCCGAGACCATCGCCGTGTCGGACCCGAGGGTTAACAAACCAAGTTCACATGTTTTGCCCACCAATTTGACATTTCCAGTCAGGCTGGAAAACTGCGTCACTGTCGCCTTAAAAATCATATCTCGAGTTTCAAAACTCGGAAACTGGTTTCGTAAATTTTCCCTGAATTTAGACTCATATATACATCCATGGATTTATTTCTAGGATTTTTGGTCGGGCCAATTGGTACAGTTTATTAGTTAAAGTTACCCAAGTTACAGGGATCGACTGCTCTGACCTTCGCGCGGTATAACTTGAATATCTCTCTGCACAGGGCTTTAATGCTGGTGTCGTTTGTTTCTAATGAAACTAGACTCAAAATGGAATCTGTACATATAAGGTATATCTCCTAATTCTTTTGGATAATTTATAGTGAATTTTAAAGTTGCGACAGGGAACCCAGAAACCATTCTGGCCCTGTCTCACAATAGCTTTAATATCTCTTAACCTGTAACTCCTATGACCGTTTCGTTTCTTCCATATGAAAATAGACTCATCAAGGTTCATTTACATAGCTTATTCACTATTTGATTCCATTCCTATGAATTATGGTGATTTTTCACATTCACGCCACTGCAGCTGGCAGCATCTGTTTTTAAGGTAGGACTTACCTATTTGGTAGTCTCCATGATTCAACTAATCTTGCCATACATAGGTTCATATATGATCATTTTAACCATGCCAATGGCTGATCATATGACCAACATTCCCATTTCCAAACCATAGCCAAATGCATCATTTCATTAATACACATTCTTATTTCATACTTCATCATTGTATAAGTTCGCAAAGCATCAATCAATTCAATAACTGAAATTCATTAGTCGATTGAGCGAATGTTGCTCAAACACGTCGACTTTCCAATGCACATATAACGTACCTTATCCTTTGGGCTGTCCGAGTGTACTAATTAAATTCATTTCAGCAACCAACACTCACCTCCAGCCCAAGATTCTTCGGAATATAACCGGATATAATCACGTGCACAAATGCCTTGGTCTTAGCCGGATAGAATAACTTCATACGAATGCCTTCGGCCTTAGCCGGATATAACCACTAGCACAATTGCCTTGGTCTTAACCGGATATAATTTCCAGCATAATTGTCTTCGGCTTAGCCCGGATATCATTCAATTTCTCATGCACACATACATCAATAATCATTGGACATACATATTTCATTTTCGTTACTAAGGCTCAAACACAATTAATATCATTAGCATATTCGCCGGGACTTAGCCGGGTGGAATTCAAATACTCATACACACATAATCATACACATCCATATTTCATCTCACATAATTCAAGTAAGGTCACTTCTTGAGGACTTACCTCGGATGTTGTCGAACGGCTTTTTCGGCTATTCGATCACCTTTTCCTTCCCTTGTCCAATTGTGGCCCTCTTAGCTCTTGAGCTAATTCAAACAAATTCAATTTATTAAAACCTCATTGTGCTTGCTTATGGCGAATATGACAAGGATTTTAAATGGTCATATGGCCACTCTTTAGCTTGAATACACAATGGTCATGCACATTTTATACTACATCAAGCAATTCAATACAATTTATTTGAGCATCAAGGAAATGCTAAGGCCTTCAATAGGCTACCCAAGGCCGAATATTCATGTACATGTTGAGGTCAATTTTGCACTTAATACCTCACAAAACAGCATGCAATCTACTAATTTATGCTTTGCACATTGTGGCCCAAAACTTATAATATAGCATCAAGCACTTATATGTGTGCTAGGCAATTGTGCTTGCAATTTCACAAGCATTCTTCCACATTTTCTTCTTTAAATCAATATATTCATCACTTAGTTCATAACCAAACATAATGTGCAATCATATATATGCATATATGAGCATGGCGAATTTTCAAGGTGTCCATAGCCATCCAAAACACAAACTTTTAACTAACATGCAAGAAGCATGAATCATGCTCAAGAATGCATCATGGCCAAGTATGACAATCATGCTCCTTTTCAACTTTAATCATGATAAAACAAAGAGAAAACTCAAAATCTTACTCATGAGTAGAAAATCCATCATTGCATGCATCATCATCAAGCTTCACACTTAGCATGCAATGGCTTTATCACTATAACAACTTTGGCCAAATACCATTTCCATGGCATACCAAAGATTTGAGCCATGGCTAACATGCACATCAAGTTAGCAACCAAAACATGCATGAAACTCCCAACACAACCTCATACATACCTTAATCTTGATGCAAACTTAGCCAAATCTCCTTCTAGATCTCTTCCAAACCAAGCATGAAGCAAAAATCCTCCTTCTTCCTTAGTTTTGGCTCAAAGAAAGGATGAACAAAATTTTTTTCTTTCCTTCTCTACAACTCACGGCAATGGGGTATGCCACTCTCTCACACACATTTTTTTTTTTTTCATTCTTTTCTTACCCATGCTTATTTGTTTACTATTTCTCCCTAATGCCCAACAAAACATGTTTCATGACATGTTTGACCCATATTTCTTTGTCATGGCGGCCATTACTTGTAGAAAGGGGAATTTGACATGCAAGTCCATTATTTTGCATGCATGCTTTAATTAGTCATCACCTATTTCCCTATCGTACTTTCAAAGTTCACTACTAAGTCCTTTCTTATAATTTAGCACCTAATTAATAAAAATCGAGACACGAAATATTTACGCATACCAATTCCACATACAATAAGTACGGAATATAACACTTAATTATTCTTGTGACTCGGTTTCGTGGTCCCGAAACCACTCTCCGACTAGGGTCACATTCGGGGTGTCACATAGCCAGTCCATACCCAAAATGATATCAAAATCACCAAAAGGCATGATCAACAAGTCCACAAGAAACATTTATCATGTATTATTAACGGGCACCTCCGACATACTCTATCTACTAACACCGTTTGTCCCAAAGGGCTAGACACTTCTGTAGAAACTTTAGACATTTCATATTCTAATTTCCCCGATTCGACTAGTTTTGAATTTATATAAGAGTGTGACGAACCGGATCAATTAAAGCATAAATAGGCTCGAATACAATAAAAATATACCATAATAAACATCATGTGCATCGCCTTCTTCTCGTTTTCGACCACATAAGCTCTAGCTGGTACTGCTTCAGATGGCGAGTAGCAATATCATTGCTCCTTCTACCAAAGACCTCCTCCGAAGCCGAATTACCTCTACGACCCTCGCCTCTAGCAGTGAATCGATCTTTGTGACGATACAGGTGCAACACTATCGGTATTCGGACAGACTCTGATAAAATGGTCTATAGAACCACATCTCAAGCAACCTCTAGTTACTTTCCAACATTCTCCTCTGTGTTTCTTTCCGATGCTCACGACCGAATTTCTACACCTCGAGATGGACCTCTCACTCGCTAGTAGTTCTTGTCATCTGTTTACCTCGCTTCTACCACCTCATGCGAACTAAAACTAGATTTCCAGTCACTTCTTGATTCTTTGAATCTCTTCGGTAATGGATTAGAACTAGTAGTTCCCATACGTTTCCAGTGATTTACCAATTTCGATTTTTTATCCGGGCCTAGTACTTGTTCTATCATTTTGCTCGCTCGACCGGATCAACAAGTTCGAAGAATTCGAGACTTACCAATTGAATCTTGATTTCATCTCGTAGTCCCGTAGAAATCGTTTACAACTATCAGCCTCGGTTGGAACATATTCTAAAGCATACCGCTCAATCTAGAGAACTCTCGCTCATAATCCAATCTTGACATATTCCCTGTTTCAACACTAAAACTCTTGCTTTTCTCTTGATGTACAGTTCCCCAATATACTTCTTCGAAATTCTTTTGAAACAAGTCCCAAGTTACCGATCATCCGCAAATGTCTAACCACGATTTCCACCGAGATACGCTTCTCCTTGTAATGTTGATATTGCACATATCGACTCTCTGGGGTGCAGTCTAATTGTTGCAAAACTCTTTTGTTGTTTCTATCCAATTTTCAAGAACGGATGGATCAGCTCCTTTTAATCCACGAAATTCGTGGCACCATATTTTCGTACCTCTTTAATCGGGGCCTGTCTGACAGTAGGTATAGATGTAGTAGCAGGTATAGCTCTCACTATATGCTGTAATGCATCAGCTATATCTCTTAACACTTGTGAGGTATTTATTTCTCTCCCTACGTTAGGAGATTGATTATTTAACGGATTCACACTAGGTGTAGCAGATTCAGTTTCTTCTAATTCTCGACTTCCAGTATACATTTCCTGTTCAACATTATCCATTCTTTCATCTGACATTTTATCTATAAAACAAAATCAAATAAATACATTAGCATCTAAAAATCCCGACTCAATTTCGACTCGGCAGTGGCATGTACTTCTAAACTCACTTCCGAGCCCAATTTAGCTCGAGAATCGGCTAAACACGATAGCTCGATACCAACAATTGTAACACCTCTTAACCCCAAACCGTTCGGAACGAGGTTATGAGGCATTACCGGACATATCGGACAACTTTGAATAATTTACAATTACTATAACTTTTATGGTATAATATAATAATTAAGTCCCTATCTTGAACTCTCAAGTTCAAACACGTATTAAAAGTAGAACGGGACTTGTTCGAGTATTCCAAAATTTTTTTATAAAAATTTAAAGATTTCGCTTATTTTTACCTAAACCTCCTGCAAATTCAAACCAAAACAACCAACACCAATATTTCACATTCATATAACTATTATTTATATCATTAACAAAATTTTAACTTAATAACTATCATAGCATCATTCAAAATTGATTAAAACTTCATTCATTTAACAACTTAATGTTCATGTATCAAAATATCATGTACTTTCCTTACTATTTCATTTAACCATCTAAATTTTATAAATCATCCTTCACTACCCAAAGTAATATACATATTCAAGTGACTAAACAACACCTATGTACATGCCAATTTTATCCAAAAGAAAAATATACATCACCAAATTTGTGTTGGAGTCGGGATTGTTTTGGATCTTGAGCGAGACACTTGACTTCTACTAACTGCGCATGACGGAAACAACCATACTGAGTATGGATATACTCGATGGTATTACTATAAATCGAGTCATTTCAACAACGGTAAAAACATAAATATTAAAATACCTAACAATTAATGTCATATGTACTAATTCATAAATCAATGTATTTTCTCAAACTTAAATTTATATCACTTATGAATATACATTTCATACTTTTCTCTTATTATCACAATTCCAATTTCAATTGTAATTCTTCTCATTTCAATGCCTCAAATTCACATTTCAATTTTTCACCCTATTAACGTAACTTTCGGACTTTGGCGGATACGGATCCAACCAAACACACCAATATGGCACCTAGTGCCTCATCGGATAGTTCAAGTAATAATTGACACCCAGTGTCTCATCGGCCTAGCCAAGTAAAGTTGGTACCCAATACCTCATCGAATCTATCCGAAGAAATATAGTGACACCCAGTGTCTCATCGACTCGAGGTCAAGTATCCTGAACACTTCCAATCCTATGGCATGCCAACTATATCCGACTCAGCCCGACTAGTTAATAGGGTATTCAATTCACTTTCTCAATCCTATATCACTTTCAATTCACAATTCAAATCACCAATCATTTTCAATCAATACACTTTTCAAATAATTACATATTCCATAATTCACTTATTCAATTCAATTTGATTCAATTTGCATCACTTTCATTTTCACTCAATATTCATATCAATTTCACATACTTACCTCAAGTCTTACTTACCATACATAACAATAAAAATTCAGCAATCAATAATAATTAAAATTCAAATTATAGTAATACACACCGTAATTCTCCGTTTTAGTCCTCGATGACTTTCTCCTTTCCTTTCGATCTGATGCTTCGGTTCTTTGTTGGCTACTGAAAATAATAATTTATAATCATCAATACAACATGATTCAATTTAATTCATGGGCCTAAACATGCAAATTTAACCATTTTTAATGTATATATATAATTTCACCATTAAGCTGTCTACTTGAGTCATTATTACTAAATTATTTATATCTTGAGCTACGAAACTCCAAATTAATATCCGTAAATTTTCCTTAAAACTATACTCATATATCTTCTAACCATAAAATTTCCAGAATTTTGGTCTAGTCATTTAGTACAGTTTATTCGTTAAATACTCCCCTGTTATTTCATTTGACAGTTCTGACCTCTCTCTACTAAAAATAAATTATCTCATTGTACAGAACTCGAAAAAGGTTCTTGTTTATTTATTTTGAAACTAGATTTATTAAGGAGTTCACATATATAAATTACACTCCATAATAATTTTTGTACAATTTTAATGATTTTCCAAATTTAAAATAGGGCATCTCGAAATCACCCGAACCAGTCTTACAAAATTTCAAATATCTCTTGATTCATCAATTCATTGCTTACACTATTTATACTATAAGAAACTAGACTCAATAAATTTCAATTACATATTTTTTTCATCCTCTAGTTCAATTTATACAATTTTTAGTGAATTTTCAAAGTCAAACCATTGCTACTTCCCAAAACTGTTTTGATATAAAATGTTAATAACCAAATTTATAACACCAATTCACACCTTATTCCTATTCAAATTTCATTTAAACTCAAATTTAACTATTAAATTTTCAACATATTTTCTTAATTCCGAATTTTCCTCAATTTAGTCCCTAAAACACAAAACTTATAGTTTACTTTGCAATTCAATCCTTATTTCATTTCTAACTTGAATTCCTATCAATTTAACCCCTAATTCATCTTTTTATTCAACATGAACAATATTTAGAAATCTAATAACTTTCAAAATATCAACTTAATTTCATCAAAACTTTGTTCTAAAGCTTTTAAAACATCAAAATTAAGAGAAAAGGATTAAATTTAGCTTACCAAATAAGTTTGAAGCTTCAAAATCTAATTTTCCCTTTTTCTTTTCTTTCCCTTTTCTTCCCCTGTTTTTCGAATGCTCTCTGTTTCTTATTCTTCTTTGTTTCTTTTTATTCTTTTTCTTCATTTGTTTTATATACATATATATATAATATTATTTAATAATAATAGTTAATAATAATTTATAATTTATAATTCAATAATAATCTAGAGAAATCTTTAGATTTTTTTCTTTGTTTGCCGCCTCAACTATACTAAATGTTCTATTTTCCATTTTGGTCCTCTTCATTTTCTTTTAATCTACAATTTAACTTTCATCCTTTATTCAATTTAATCCTTTTACTAATTACTCTAAATTAAGCTAAATTTACTTAATTAAAACCTAATTAAACACACTACTAGACTCATAAATATTTTTTTATAATTATTTTGAACTTATTTCACTAAGACGGAGGCCCGATAACACACTTTTCTGGTGCCCACGGATTTTGGGTCGTTACAATTTTTCTGAGCTTCACAAATTTCTTCAAGAAACATCGGTTTAGCTCTCAACTCAGCTAAGATAAAACCATCATCTGATAAGGCTAGACTAGTGTTCAAAGCTCTTAATGCAAACAAAGATTTCCTACTCAAAGCATCAGCAGCAATGTTTGCCTTGCCTGGGTGATAATCGATCACTAGCTCATAATCTTTAATCAACTCTAGCCATCTTTAATCAACTCTAGCCATCTTTGCCTCAACTTTAAATCTTTTTGAGTTATCAAATATTTCAAACTTTTGTGATCAGTGAATATTCGGCACTTCTCACTGTACAAATGATGTTTCCAGATCTTCAGCGCAAAAATAATGGCAGCTAGCTCTAAATCATGTGTCGGATAGTTCTTCTCATGTGGCTTTAGCTGTCTAAGGGCATAAGAAATTACCTTTCCTTCCTGCATAATTACACAACCAAGTCCATTCAAGGATGCATCACTGTAAATCACAAACTCCTTACCTTGTTCTAGTTGTACTAAAACAGGTGCTTCAGTCAACAATGCCTTTAACTTGTCAAAACTCTGTTGACACTTCGCAGTCCATTCAAACTTGACATCCTTTCGTAGCAATCTTGTCAGCGGGGTAGCTATCATGGAAAATCCCTCAACAAATCGTCTATAATATCCAGTAAGACCAAGAAAACTTCTGACTTCTGATACATTTCTAGGAGGCTTCAAATCAACAATAGCTTAAATCTTGCTTGGATCAACCCTGATACCTTCACCTGAGACAATATGTCCAAGAAAACCAACTTCTCGTAACCAGAACTCACTTTTGCTGAACTTTGCATACAATTGATTATCTCTCAGAATCTGTAAAACTATTCTCAAATGCTCGCATGCTCAGTCTCATCATGAGAATAAATCAAGATATCATCAATAAACACAACTACAAACTTATCCAAGTATGGTTTGAAAATTTGGTTCATTAAGTCCATGAAAATGGCAAGAGCATTAGTTAAGCCAAATGGCATCACAAGGAACTCATAACGACCATACCTAGTCCGGAAAGCAGTCTTCGGGAAATCTGACTCTTTAACTCGCAACTGATAATATCTGGATCTCAAATCTATCTTGGAGAACACAGTGGCTCCCTTCATTTGATAAAAAAAATCATCAATTCTAGGAAGTGGATACTTGTTCTTTACTGTTGCCTTGTTAAGCTGCCGATAATATATGCACAATCTCATCGATCCGTATTTATTTTTCACAAATAGCACTGGTGCACCCCATAGTGAACTGCTAGGTCTTGCAAAGCCTTTATCTGTTAATTCCTGCAACTAAGCTTTCAATTCTTTCAATTCCAACAGGGCCATTCTATAAGGAGCAATAGAAATGGGTGTGGTACCTGGAATGAACTCAATACCAAACTCAACTTCTCTAACAGGAGGCAAACCTAGTAGTTCTTCCAGAAAAACATCAGGAAACTCGCATAGCGCAGGCACTAATTCAATTTTCAATTCTAGATCTTTAGTGTTCAAGACAAAAGCAAGACAAGCTTTATACCCTTTTCTCAAACATTTCTGAGCAGACATAACAGAAATCATGACAAATGAACTATCTGACTCTTCTGAATTAACCCGAAGAATTTCACCATTTTCACATTTCAACTTAATGAATTTCTTTCCATAATTCACTATCACATTATGTGTAGTCAACCAATCCATACCAAGAATCACATCAAATTCATCAAATGAAAATAGCATGAGATCGACCGGGAAACAGTGACCTCTAATCATCAAAGGGCAATTTCTACATACTTTATCTACTAATACATGCTTGCCTAATGGATTCGATACTTTAATCACAAATTTTGTAGATTCTATAGGCATAGAAAACATATGAATAGGTTGAATCCAAATCAATCAAAGCAATAACTCTAGTATCATGTAGAGAAAATGTACCCATAATCACATCGGGGGAGGATGCCTCTTCGCGAGCACGGATAGCATAGGTCCTCACAGGTGCTCTAACATCTAGCCTCACTGCTGAATCTCTAGATGCACCTCTATTACTTGCCCCAGCTCCTGGATTTCTCAGTGGTCTGCCTCTGACATGAGCATTACCTGATCTTACACTCGGTATTGCTTCTCTTTTAATCATCTCGAGACACTCCTGAATAAAATGGTCTGATGCACCACATTAGAAACAACCTGTCTCAGTTGGTCAGCTTGACCTGGGTGACATCGACCACATCGGGGACACTCTGGTCATTAGGCTGAACACTGCCAACACTTGCAATCGAAGTGGTCTGAGCTTTCAGACTCACAAATCTTCTATCTTTGTTTCGGCTAGAATATCCAGCTGAAAAATTAGATCTAGTAGAGAACTCTCTTGGCCTCTTGGATGTAGACTAAAATGACTTGCTCATTGGTCTTTTCTTCGTGTCTTGCGTCTCAATTTCAACTTTGCCCTTTCTTTTTAACAACTCCTCTTTCTTACAGGCTTTCTCAACTAGGACAACAAACTCTTTTATTTCTAGGACACCAACAGACAATCGGATATCATCATTAAGCCCATCCTCAAATCTTTTGCACATAATAGCCTCTGTAGACACACACTCTTGAACATAATTGCTAAGTCTAACTAGCTCGTGCTCATATTCAGTCACTATCATATTGCCCTATTTCAACTGTAGAAACTCTTTTCTTTTCTAGTCAATAAACCTCTGACTTTTACAGAATTCCTCTTGAAAGAAATCCCAAGTGACCCTCTCTTTCAATACAACTGATACAAGTGTCTTCCACCAATGGTAGGCCGAATCTCTAAGAAGTGATACAACACATTTCATACACTCCTCAAGTGTGCAGGGTAACTCATCAAAGACTCTGATAGTATTCTTGAGCCAAAATTCTGCCTTTTCTGCATCATCATCTTTTGTAGCTCGAAACTCTTCAGCTCATTGTTTTCTGATTTTATCAACTGGTGGCTTTTCTCTTATAACTGTACCTGTGACTAGGGAAGCTACATGGGTGGTCAGAGGATCATGAGGGGGTGGTGGTCTAACAGCCAGATTCCTACGAACGAACTCGGCAAACCATTCATTCATAGCTTGGAAGAAGGCTTCTCGAGCCCCTCTTCTCTGGCTAACTATAACGGGCCTTTCACTACTATATGGTAGCATCGTCCCTTCTGCGGGAGCGGGTGCGTTACTCTCTACATCATCTACACCAGCTTGTTCGGGATCCATAACTATAAAAGAAAACATTTTAAAATTATCAAGAGTCATCACACTATCAACATATAAGTATGGCAAGTATAGCTAGACTCTTACCATACTAAATATTTCGAGAACCGACTAAACTTTTGCTCTGATACCAATAAATGTAACGCCCTTACCCAAGACGGTCGCCTGAGTCGAGCGCGAGGCGTTACCGGACTTAGCTTATTAATTTGGGGCATAAAAATTTGCTTTTAAAATTAATTTAGTTTCATTAATTCAATATGTCCCAAAAAAGGGTCCTCGAGACCCTAAAACCTAAAATTGAAATGGTTCGAGAACAAATTGGAATCAATAAAAAATTTTCAATCACTTAAACAAATCAAAACAATTTATTTCATCTTTCATAAATAAATTGTCCATCTGCGTCATAGTCACTAAATAAATCATAACTCGAGTTACGAAACCTGAAATTCAAATCTGTAAATTTTCTCTGAAACTGTACTCATATATCTTCTTACTAAATTTGTTTCAGAATTTTTGGTCTAGCCAATTATTAAGTTTTAAAGTTTCCCCTATTTTAGTGTTCAGATGCTCTGATCTCTATTCACTACAAATTAATTTCCTCCCTGTACAGAATTCAAATAACCATGCCATTTATTTCTCTTAAAAGTAGACTCAAAAATTAATCTATACATATCAAGTATAACTCCTAATTATTTTTGTACAATTTTTAGTGAATTTCTAAAGTTAGAACAGGGGATTTAGAAATCACTCTAACCATGTCTCACCAAAATTTAAATATCTCATAAAATACAACTCATTTATTTATTTGTTTCTTTGATATGAAAATAGACTTAGTAAGCTTTAATTCTATATCTCATTCACTAACTAAATCTATTTCTACTATTTTTAGTGATTTTTCAAATTCACGTCATTACTGCTGTCCGATACTATTTTAAAGCTAATTTCACCTTTTTCATGATTTCCATGGAATAACTAACATTTAGGCATACATAACACCAAACATGTCCTTGATTAGCCATTCCAATAGCTAATCATTATCAAGCATTTACATACCTTTCATTAGCCATATCATAAAATATACACACAAAATGGCTACGATGCTATGCATGGCATACTCAAAATGAAACGTCTAGCTATACCAAAATAATCCTTGTGATAGTGTCCCTAGACCTTCGATGTACTTTACGACCACCGAGTTAGCTTGAAAAAACTATAAAAAGAAGGAAAAAGGGGTAAGCATTAAGCTTGGTAAGTTTGCGTGCAAATAAATAACAACATTCTTAAGAATTATCTTACTACTTGGCATGATACTACTTAATGCAACTTCATTAATTGTCATATACATATTTTAAACTTCTTCAATTACTCACTTACTCACTTAATCAAATTTACTAATACATTTTACTTACCTTTTTCCTTATCAAGCATACATGAACATTATATACTTACCTTTGCTCTTCTAGCATAAACTTGTCTTACCTTTTTAGTATAACTCATCTTACCTTACCTTACATTGATATTCTCTTTAAATTTTCCCGTTGAACCACTTGGAATACTAAGGATACATGGGTACCTTACCATTTCTATGACTTGTCATGGGCTTACGTGGTATCCTTTTGAAACTTGCCATTGCCATGTCTCGACATGGTCTTACATGATATCCTTGCCTTATGAATTCATCAATGCCATGCCTTGGCATGGTCTTACATGGGACCTCTGCCTTATAGTAACTTATCAATGCCATGTCTTGACATGGTCTTACATGGTGTCCTTGCCTTAGAAACCTTACCAATTGCCATGCCTTGGCATGAACTTACATGGTATCCTTAAACCCTAATGTCATGACATTTGTATCCTACACATTTCTAAGGTTCAACAGGGACTTTTTGAAATTACTTCTCCATCAATTCATGCTTGAGTCTTCTTTCAACAATTTCATAAAATAAATATACACATGCTGGAAATTAACAACAATAACATAAAACAATAGAATATTGCATTTATTTACCGCAAACTTACCTCGAAACAAAATACGATCAACTATATCGATTTAGTCCACTATCTTTTTCTTTCCCCGGTCGAACTCCGGATTTCGTTCTTCTTGATCTATAATAAAAAAATTAGCTTATTTAATACTCACATTTATTAAAACAATCCTTGACTTAAACTTTGGAAAAATTACACTTTTGCCCCTAAACTTTTACATATTTACACTTTTCCCCAAGGTTCAGAAATTAAACTTAATCCTATTTTCTTATGTTTTATGACATAATGATCATTTTTCCCTTCTATGGCAACATCAAATTCTCACTCTAACATGTACTTATGAACATTAGGTATTTTTACCGATTATATCGTTTTACTCGTTTTCACGTAAAATCGCTTAGCAAAAGTTGTTTAACACAATTTCATGCTTCTTCTACCATAATACATAAAAATAAACATTATGGGTATTTTTCCAAATATAAATCCTAGGTTAAATTATTGTTAGAATAAGCTTAATCAAGTTACCGGGACTCCAAAAACGTAAAGAACATTAAAAACGGGGCTTGGAATCACTTACTATAGAGCTTGGAAGCTTGAAACAAACCCTAACTATGGAGAACCCTTGACATTCAGCCTAAGGAAGAAGATGAGCACATTTTTGCCATCTTTTTCCCTTTTTAATTCTTTTATTTGACACTTTACTAAAATACCCTTCATTAAAATTTTTAGTTATTGCTACCTATGTATATCCATTTTTGTCCATGAAAATATAATGGTCTAATTACCATTTAAGGAGCTCTACTTCAATTATGCACTTCAATTTAATCCTTTAGCATTTAGAACTCATATTTATCAACTTTTGTAATTAAGCCCTAATATGCAAATTAGACATGAAATCATTAAAATTTCTTTTCGGTATTCTAACACATGCATCTAATCACTCGGTAAATCATAAAACTAATTGCAATAAACTTTTCTATCTCAGATTTGTGGTTTCACAACCACTATTCCGTTTAGGCCCTATTTTAGGATGTTACAAGATCACAATCAAATTTCAAATCTTTAGCTACGTCTGTTACTAGTGTTGATAATGCAAAGAATGAAAAGCCTGAGTGTGATCAATATGGAAGACAACATTTCGGATAAAGCTAGGGAAAAAGTAATAATCGAGCTTGTTATAGTTGTGGTTCAAGAAATTATTTTATAAAAGATTGTCCAGATTTAGTTGAAAAAGATAACATTCAGAATCCGAGGCAGAGTGGTAATGCATCTCATGGTATACCTTCTAGAAATTCGGGAAATATAAGCGATAGTCAAAGAGGAACAAAAGACACAGCTGTTAGATCTAAGGCTCGTGCACCTGCCAGAGCCTATGCTATCCGAGCTCGCGAGGAAGCTTCATCGCCAGATGTGATCACGGGTACATTTACTCTCTATGATACTTATGTGATTGCTTTGATAGATCCTGGATCGACACATTCGTATATATGCATGAACTTAGTGAACAGTAAGACTTTACTTGTAGAGTCTACTGAATTTGTAATTAGAGTTTCGAACACCCTAGGCAGATGTGTTCTAGTTGATAAAGTATGCAAGAATTGTCTGTTAATGTTTCGAGACACTTTTTTTCCGGCTAATCTGATGTTGTTACCTTTTGATGAATTTGATGTAATTCTGGGTATGGATTGGTTAACTTTGCATGATGCTGTGGTGAACTGCAAACGAAAAACTATTGATTTGAGATGCAAGAATAACAAAATAGATAGAATTGAATCTAGTGATTTGAATTGATTGCCTGTTGTAATAGCTTTGATGAAAGTTTTAAGTATTGTGAGAAAAGGTTGTGAAGCTTATTTTGCATATGTGATTGATTCGAGAGTGTTAGAAAACAAAGTTGAATCCATGCCTGTTGTGTGTGAGTTCCCTGATGTATTTCCTTAAGAACTTCTGGGATTACCTCCAGTTAGAGAGGTAGAATTTGGTATTGAATTAGTACCTGGTACTACTCCAATTTTAATAGCTCCGTACAGAATGGCTCCGACCGAGTTAAAAGAATTAAAGTCTCAGTTGCAAGAGTTGACCGATAGAAGATATGCCAGACCGATTTTCTTACCTTGGGGTGCTCCGATTCTATTTGTGAAAAAGAAATATGGTACGATGAGAATGTGTTTTGATTATCATCAGTTGAATAAAGTGACTATCAAGAATAAATATCCTCTACCCCAAATTGATGATTTGTTTAATCAGTCAAAAGGAGCTGTTGTGTTTTCGAAAATAGATTTGAGATCAGGCTATTATCAGTTGCGAGTGAAAGACTCAGATATTCCGAAAACTGCCTTTCGAACGAGATACGACCACTATGAATTCTTAGTTGTACCTTTCGAGTTGACTAATGCACCTGCTATCTTTATGGATTTGATGAATAGAATTTTCAGACCGTATTTAGATCAATTTGTTGTTGTATTTATTGATGACATATTGATTTATTCTCGTGATGAATCCAAACAAGCTGAGCATTTGAGATTAGTGCTACAGATTTTGCGAGATAAGCAGTTGTAGGTGAAATTCAGTAAAAGTGAGTTCTGGTTATGAGAAGTTGGTTTCTTGGGTCATATTGTATCAGCATCTAGTATCCGAGTTGATCCGAGCAAAATTTCAACTATTCTGGATTGGAAACCTCCGAGAAATGTCTCTAAAGCCTGTAGTTTTCTGGGACTTGCTGGTTATTATAGAAGATTTGTAAAAGACTTTTCAATGATTGCGACTCCGTTGACAAAACTGCTTCAGAAAGATGTGAAATTTGAGTGGTCAGAAAAGTGTCAGAACAGTTTCGATCAGTTAAAAACTTTGTTGGCTGAAGCTCCAGTTTTAGTACAACCTGAATCGAGTAAAGAATTTGTGATCTACAGTGATGCTTCATTGATTGGTTTAGGATGTGTTTTAATGCAAGAAGGAAAAGTCATTGCTTATAATTCGAGACAGTTGAAGCCACACGAAAAGAACTATCCAACACACTATCTTAAGTTAGCTGCAATTGTATTTGTTCTAAAAATTTGGCGTCACTACTTGTTCAGTGAGAAATGTCACGTGTATTCTGATCATAAGAGTTTGAAGTATTTGATGACTCAGAAAGATTTGAATCTGTGACAGAGAAGATGGATATATTGCTAAAAGACTACAAACTTGTGATTGATTATCATCCGGGAAAAGCAAATGTTGTTGCTGATGCCTTAAGTAAAAAAATCATTGTTTTCTTTGCATGCGATGAATACTCATTTGGTTCTATCCGGTGATGGTTTAGTTTTAACTGAATTGAAAGCAAGACCTTTGTTCTTAGAGCAGATTATCGAAGCTTAGAAGATTGATAATGAAATTTTAGCAAAACGAGCTCAATGCGATGTAGAGCCTGATTCAGAATTCAGAGTTGACAAAGATGATTGTTTGAGATTTCGAGATCGAATTTATGTTCTGAGAAATCCAAAATTAATTCAAATGATTCTGAGTGAAGCTTACAGTAGTCGTTTATCTGTGCATCTGGGTAGTACGAAAATGTATAATAATGTGAAACAACAATATTGGTGGTCTGGAATGAAAAGAGATATCTCTGAACTTGTTTCTAAATGTTTGATCTGTCAGCAAGTTAAAGCGGAACATCAAGTGCCATCGGGATTATTACAATCGATTATGGTTCCAGAGTGGAAATGAGATTTAGTGACCATGGACTTTGTTTCGGGTTTGCCCCTGTTTTCAAGAAAGAAAGATGCAATTTGGGTTATAGTCGATCGTTTAACGAAATCAGCTCATTTTATTCCGATTCGACCCGATTACTCACTTGATAAATTAGTTGAGTTATATATTTCTGATATTGTGAGATTGCATGGTGTGCCATTGTCTATAGTGTTAGACAGAGATCTGAGATTCACATCACGATTCTGGATGAAATTGCAATATGCTTTGGGTACTAAATTGCACTTCAGTACTACTTTTTATCCGCAAACGGACGGTCAATCCGAACGGATTATTCAGATACTAGAGGATATGTTGAGATGTTGTATTCTTGAGTTTGAAGATACGTGGGAATAATATCTGCCCTTGATTGAATTAGCTTATAATAACAGTTTTCAGTTAAGCATTAAAATGGCACCCTACGAAGCATTATATGGTCGCAAATGTCATACACCTTTGTATTGGACTGAGCTCAGCGAAAATAAGATTCACAGAGTTGATTTGATAAAAGAAACTGAAAGAAAGTGAAAGTGATCCGAAATAGTTTGAAAGCAGCTTCCGGTCGTCAGAAATCATATACAGATTTGAAAAGAAAAGACATTAAGTTTGAGATCGGTGATAAAGTATTTTTCAAAGTGTCTCCGTGGAAGAAAGTGCTTCGGTTTGGTAGAAAAGGCAAATTAAGTCTGAGGTTCATCGGGCCGTACGAGTTTATCAAGCGTATTGGGCCGGTAGCTTATAGATTGTTATTGCCACCAAAGTTAGGAAAGATTCATAATGTGTTTCACGTGTCAATGCTTCACGATACAGAGCCGATCCTTCAGATGTGATTCCTCCATCTGAGATAGAGATTCAGTTTGATATGACTTACGAAGAAAAGCCAATCCGTATATTAGCTCGTGCGGTTAACAAGCTGTGAAATAAGAAAATTCCGTTAGTTAAAGTGATGTGGCAGCGACATGGTATTGAAGAGGCCACGTGGGAGCTTGAAGATTTTATGAGACAGCAATATTTGAATTTGTTTAATGGTAAGATTTTCGGGGACGAAAATCTCTAAGGGGGGAGAATTATAACAGTCAGGTTTTGACCCTAGTCGGAATAGTGGTTTTGGGACCACAAATCCGAGTTAGAAAAATATTTTAATATTATTTTCCATGCCTATTATAAGTGAATTGACATGTGTGAAAGTCTCGTGTGAAAATTTAACTGTTTGTGTGCTTAATTTGCAAAAAAAAGGACCTAATCACGTAAAAGGTAAAAGCTGTGTGCTAGATGTTAAAAGTGCTTATTTGACTTGGCTTTATAATTGAGAGGTCCTTTTGTGGCTATTATGCCATTTACATGGTTAATGGACATATATGACCTTGATATGCATGGTTTATTAATGTTATGATACAAGGGCAAATTGGTAAACTAATTATAAATGAATTATAATTAAAATAAAGACATGAAATAAACCATTTCATGCTCCTCTTTGACCGAAAATACAAGAAAAGAAAAAAGAAAAGTTTGCTTAGGGTTCGGCACTTGTAATCCTTGATTAAGGTTTGTGTTTTGGTCGGTTTTTGATAATTTCTATATTTTTGTAATCGTTGCTTCGATTACTATCAAACCCATGCCTCAATTTCTAATTTTGATGATGATTTTGAAATGTGCCATTGATAAAGCTACGAGCTTTGTGATGTTAGTTGGGGAATTATGAAAGCTTAATGTTGGGTTTACATGTTTTGTCTTTGAATTTTTTATGAAATTGAGTATTATGGGCTAAATTGTAAAAATGTTATTTTGAGGGACTAAAATGTGAAATAAATGAAATGTATGGACTTGTATGAGAGCTAGGAGAATTCGGCCAAGCATGAGTATAAGCAAATTATGTGTATTTTGTGATTTTGTGATTTTGTGATTTAGGGAGTAAAGTGTCGAAATGTGAAAATGTGAGGGCTATTTTGTAAAATGCCCTAAATATGCGTGTATGGATTGTTTTAATTATTTGGTGAATAAAAGGGTTAATTTTGAATACATATAGATCAAGAAAAGAGGAATTTGGATTTAGACCGAGGGAAGTCAAAGATTATAGAATAAATGATCGAGTCGATAATTTCGAGTACGAGGTATGTTCATACTTAAAACATGATGTTAAGTATATTTTGATGTTTTGATTATATATACATTGTATATATGTTTGGTTTGGATGAATACGATGATAAATCAATAGTATTTGGTACTAAATGTGCGATTTAAACTAGCTTCGGCTATATGAGGCACTAAGTGTGCGATACCGACTTAGCTTCCGCTAATTGAGATGGCACTAAGTGTGCGGAATCGTTCTAGCTTCGGCTAACTGTTGCAGCACTAAGTGTACAGATGTTCAAAGCACGAATAATTTACGAAAAGTCTTAAAATATTTAAACGAAAGTGAATAAGTACAGGAAGATTCAGGTATGTATGATACCTATGTGGTAGATGATACTATGTATGTGAAGCTCATTGATTTGGTATGAACATATGGATTGTATTGGTATAGATTTGATAGATGATTTGAGAATTCGTAAGTACTTATGTATTGATGATTTTTGGCTTTTGCAAGCTTACTTTGTGTGTGTTTGCATTGTTTTATAGATATCGAAGCTACTGCAAGCTCGGGGATCACCACACTATCGAATCTCATTTTGGTACTTTTGAAAATGTATATTTTTAAAGTAAGGCATGTATAGGCTAGTGGTTGTGGAATTATGTTTTGTGATGTATATACTTAGCCATGTGATTTGGCTAGTTGGTGTTTAAACTCATAGTTGATAATGGCTTATGCAATTGTGGTTTGTTTTAGTTGGTAAGTTTTGGTAAGTTTAGCTTGAGATTGAATGATGTATGGAAGGAAATGTTTTGGTATGATCTTATTTTATGTTGGCATGAATTGGTAAGGTTTAAAAATAGGAAAGTGGTTGATATAGTTATGATATAAATGATGAATGTTTTGGCATAAAATTGGCTGAAATGGTGGTGCATATATGCTTGTTTCTTTGCTTGTAGGTTGACCCAAATTTGGGGTGGCAAATTGGCTATTCAAATGGCCTATTTTTATCCACACGGGCAGATACACGAGCGTGTGTCTCAACCGTGTACAACACACGACTATGTTGCACGGTCGTGTGTCCTCAGGGGTACCTTACAATTGTAAGTCAGGCCCGAACACGGCTAAAGCACAAGGGCGTGTGGCTAGCCGTGTGGCCCAAGTAAGACTCGACCACGGCCAAAGCACATGGGCGTGTCTTGTAGCCATGTGGGCAAGTCAGTAGCTATGCCCTAATTTGCCATGGCTTAAACACACGGGCATGTCTAAGGCCGTGTAGGGCACACAGCCAGTACACATGGGCTTGTGACCTTTTAAAAGTTGAAAATTTTTGTAAGTTCTGAAACTTTCATATGTTATCGAATTGATCCTGAAAGCATGTTTTAAACTTCGTACGGTCGTTTTAAGTTCACGTTGAATATGAATGATCTATGTTTATTGAAATGGAAGGATAATTGATATTTGACGGTTCTGATCTGTGTTATGAGTCCGGTAATGCCTCTTAAACTATTCCGGCAATGGTTACGGTTTAGGGGTGTTACATCATCCACTAGCTTGTGCTAGATGATGTTTTCACTTGATTTATGATATTAAACCCATTTAGGCCTTTACTTTCAATATATATAGGTGCTAGTGTCACGAAGGTAGAATTCACGAAGGGGACTTCTTTGATTCAAATCTGCTAAGTCATTCTTACTCTCAAAAAGGAGAATTCACAAAGGAAATTCTCTAAAACAGCAAAATAAAGCGAAAGCAAACTCAAAAGCGAATGAGCAACAAAAGAATTGAAAAGCCACAAGAAAGCAACGCACACCAAGTGTTTGAGTAAATGCTTTAAAATATATTTTTTAACTCAAGAATGAAGTGATTACAAATGAAAGGGGAGAGCCCTATTTATAGTTGAGCTCTCCCGAATCCAATGGTACAAATTAAGTTACATCAATGGCTGAGATTAGTTCTTATCTAAAAAGTGAGAGTTCTAAGTGATTTAAACTCTATACATTCTTATCCTTTAGGATTTACAACAATTATCCTGGTAAAAATGCAAGTTACTAGAATGTTTACATTTTAACCAGGATCCAAGTAAATGGACTTTGAGTCTTTTTCGAGTAATGAGTCAATCATGTCGGGCCAAATAACCCAAAATGAACATAAATGGTTTGAAATGTGCGCATCAGTTGCGAGCTCTTATGCATGGCCCATAACACCAGTTAAAAATTCAAAACCAGAGAGGTATTGGGATAGACTTGAAGAAGGGTTTGGTGAAAGAGAATGTTGGAAAATATAGACATTACATATATAATATGGGTAATTACATGGTATTATTTACTATCATAATAGGTTAGCCCAAATTAAAAGTGATCTAATTTGGTTAAAATTTTATTGGGTTTTTATTATTAAATAAAGTATGGGTCAAATATGTGTAGATACTCTAGTAATTGAATTTTAATCTCTGATTAATGATGGGCTAATTAGAATTTGATTAGAACTAATATGCCAAGATTATAAATATTAGGGTTATGGTCCCCAAATTATACACAAGATATCTTTTCTAATATCCCATCATTAGGAAAGAGAGAGCAGATATTCTCTGAATTTCTTGTGTGCTAATTTGGAAGATCAAGTCCCCAAGATCCGGTAAAACTTCAAGAAATTCATGGATTCAGGTACACTTCCGCATCTAGTTTTGTTCTTGATTTATTCTTGATGATTTAACATGATAGATACTGGTTTATTAAGTTTTATTTCAGATTTATTTTACAAATCTAACAAGTAGTATCAGAGCCTCGCCATGTTGAATCATTGAGAATGAATTGATTCTCTATTAATTTTAATTGATTCGATTTTCAAATTTCATAGATATGATATTTCATGTTGAATTTTTTAAATTCCTGATAAATTTCTTTTAAGTTTTGCTTAATTAAGATTAAATCCTTTTAGGGTTTATACATAAAAGATTTAACGTTTCCTTTAAATTGAAATTACTATGGACTAAACCTACATGATTTCTACTTTCAATTTTTGATATTGTCTTTTGTAAATTCTTGTCTTTCAATTCACAATGACCTAACCCATGTGATTTTGACTTCATTGGTTTGGTCCTATAATTTATTACCTATATATGAATATTATTCTTATAAAATATAAGTTAATGCTTGACTATTAAAAGCGTGATTGATAATTAATCATTAATGGTGATTGTTTATTAATCATTAATTTTTTATGAATTTATTATCATAACATTTTTATTATGTTTTGGCTAAACATATCGGTTTGATTATGTTAGCAATATTTATGATTTGTTTATATGGCGAATTTTCATGTTATCAATTCCTTTAAGAATCAAGTTTTGTTTATAAGAAAATATATATATATTAAGATCGTGATTCTGAATTCCTTAAATGTTATAATTTTTTTTGTTGGTTGGTTACATGAATTTATATTTGGTGGTTATGGATTCTTTTTAAAATAAAAATATTTGTGTGTATAAAGAAGTTTTATGGTAATGTCATTAGTCATGAATATAAATTTGAGTTTACATGAAATATGTAAGGCAAACCAGAATTTTTTATTATATAATCGTGTGTATATATATTGTGTATATATATTATATGCATATCAATGATTTTGAGGATTAATGCATGATTATAGTTGGCGTGAATAGGTGTTTATAACCATTATTCAATAAGATATCTTTTATAGTTTAATTAGTGAAATTAAGTTTTGATGAATATCATTAAAGTTAATTTTTGTATGGTTATATATTCAATTTTATGGGCACTTTGGTGCAAGATAAATTAATCTTTAATGTTTAATGTTTAATATTTTGCATCATAGTTGCTGTTGAAATTTACCAATTGTGTTGCCTATTTTGATTCCTTTTCTTGGCATAATTGCTCATTTTTAAGTTATTAATATTAGTCGATGAATTTCAATTATCTATCTTTGTCAAGCTATAAACACATATATATTTAGTTTTAAGTTTGGTCGAATAATATTTGTGTTTGACATATTATTATTTCTAATATTCAGCTAAATTATATTGATATAGTCTATGGTATGAATTATGGGGTATGCCAACTATTATGGTTTTATTTATGAGATATATTGACTTGATATTTTTATTTCAAGTATTCAATTGAATCTCTATTTAATCATAAATATAAGTTTAGATTTACGTGATATATGCAGGGGTAGAGGTGTGCATGGGCGGGCTACTACCTGCTCAAAACCCTTAGAAAAATGGGAGGTTCGGGTAAAAATATAGGCCCGAAATATGAGTTTGGGCAAAAAAACGAGGTCCGTTTAGAAAACAGGCCCGACTCGTGTAAAACTTTTTTGGCTCGGGCCCGGCCCGGCCCGAATTATATACTAAATATATATATTTTTTATTTTTAATCATATTTACATTTTATTTTTAATTTTAACATAATCATTTTTATTATTGTTTTAAGAATTGCTTTAATATAATTTTTTATTTGTTTCTTATTTTAATATTTGTTTTAAACGTATTTGATGATTTATTATATTTTAAAATTTTTATTTAATGAAATAAGTTAAAAAATTTTAATATGGGCCGGGCCGGGCCGGGCTCGGGCTTAATAATTTTATTTTGGGTCGGGCTTGGACAAATTTTTAAGCCCATATTTTGGGCCGAGCCAGGCCCGGGCCTAGAAAATGGGCCTAAATTTTTGTATGGGCTCGGCCCGAATCAATGCAGGGTAATTTTTTTTCTATTTGATTTTAAATATATGTATATACATGAATTGCTTTGGTGTTTTTTCTATGCCAAAATTATGAATCCATGTGCTTGTTAATTATTTGGCATTGAATCACTACATTATTTCCGTTCGGTTTTGACATATATGGTTAAAATATATATATCAGTTAAAATTAAGGTTTTGGTTTTTTTTTTATTGTGCTATTTAGACAACCTTATTTTGGGTTATTTAGGAAACTATATAGCAATAAAAAAAAAGTTTGACCTTTAACTGTTATGAAAATTTTAAATTTGAATATTGGTATGCTTATATATATATATATATATTAAAATCACTTAATCGAAGCAATAAGTTACCAAAGTGATTTTTTTTGTATAAATTATTTTGTTTTAAAATATAAAAGGTTGTGTGCATGTAACTTAAGTTATATTAATATTGATTAGCCCAAATGAAAGTTAATAATATTACATGTACAACTATGGTAATAAACATGTGACAATTATTCGATTTTACATGTGAGCAATAAATTGGCCCCAAGGAAGATTTATGGTTCAACATGTTCTTATTGTCTATGTTTGATTATTACACTAATATATCACTTATAAGTTAATATTTTGTCTAAATATGAAATATTAATGGAGTTTCCGATATGATGAGGTTTACCTTTATTCAAATTATTTTGGTTTAAATTTGAAGTCTTATGGTTTATGATTTATGATTTATTCAACTTACTATTATTATATTTGTAAGCATCATTGTATGTTGTTTTAGGATAAATATATACATATATATATACTATTACCTTTTAATTTGATTGAAAGATGAAATTAAGAGAAATATTTTGAAACAAATAAATTGATTTTGGCTTTAGGTTTTAATTAAGGATGTCTAATATTTTAAATAAATTAGTTGAAACAAAATGCTGTCAAAGTGACCTCTTTTGTGTAGATTAGTTTATTTAAAATATCAAGATGATTATATGTTTTTGTGATTCATGCGTTTATTAATTGACCCAAAGATAAGTTAATATTTGGCAGAATTTCAACAACATCTGTGGTGATAAATGTGTGACAATTATAAGGTATTTTATGTGAGCAATAAGTTAGTCCAAAGATTAATTAATTGTTTGACATAATTTATTGTCAATGTTTGATTACTACAACAAGAGTACCATTTACTGTTAGTATTATTGTCCAAAGACTTTATATTAATATTGTGTTTGGTATCTTGAGATGGGATTAGCCATTATCTTGAATTTATTGTTTACCTATGAATATTGATGTGAGTTTATTTTTATTTTTTGTTCTATATTTAATTAATTCATCTTTTACTGACACAATATCTGCTAACATAAATTCTCTATCCATGCTTAATGGAACTAATTTCAATGAATGGAAAAGACTTTTACTTATAGTGTTTGGTTGTATGAACATAGACATTACACTAAGGGAAGAATAACTCGCACCTCTCACTGTGGAAAACACCCCTTATGTTAAAAGGGATTTTGAGAGGTGGGATCATTCAAATCGCATGAGTCTAATGATCATGAAGTACAACATTTCAGAAGCCTTTAGGGGCAAAGAATCTAAAAAGATTACTCAGGCCAAAGTTTCCTTAACGAAATTGAGAAACGTTTTGCTAAAAACGATAATGTTGAAATGACATCACTTCTGGCTTCTTTGATGTCTATAAAGTATAAGGGTCAAGGAAATATTGAGCGATCTAAAGGCTATGAGTTTTATGATCCCGCAATTAGGAATATTTTTTAGATGAGAATTGCAACATTCTTTTAGGATGTTGAGTTTGGGGGGAGAAATAAGGTTAAAAACATTGCTTTTGAGGAGGAATTGGATTCTAACTCAGTTCCTACTATCGCTTTTGATGATGTTTAGGTTCTCATACCTATTATTGATTAAAAAGTGAATCTAGAACCTCAATAAGAAAATGTTGAACAACTCCTATTCAAGATGAGATAATTGTTCCAGAAGAACAAACTCAACAACCTCAAGAATGAATGTAATTAAAAAGTTCCACTAGAGAAATGGTTATAATGGCTTTAGTGGAATATTTTGACATTAAGCTACATCAGATGAATATTAAGTTAATGGTTTCTCAATGGTAACATTGATCATACATTTATATGGTGCAATTAGAAAGCTTTGTGCCGAATGATGTAAAGTTAATGATTTGCAAAGAACTTCATCTATGGGCTTAAGCAAATTTCTTGTCAAAAATATTACAAATTTTACCAAATGATTATCTCTTTCGGTTTAGAGATGAATTTTATTGATAATTATATATACCATAATTTAGTGGGAGTGAGGTTCTATATTTGGTTTTATATGTTAATAACATATTGCTTGTCAATAATAAGTATAGCCTCAATCAATGCCGTAAGAATGATTTTGAGATTACAAAAAATGTATTAGATTTTTTACATTTTAGCAATAGAAAGTCTAATGTATGTTCAAGTTTGTATACATTGGAATATTGTGTACACTATGGGGATGTTAGGCAGATATTTTAAGCAACCCTGGTTTGGACCATTGGATAGCATCCAAAATGGTTATAAGGTATTTTCAAAGAACAAAAGATTACATGCTCACATATCGGAGGTCTAATCAGTTAGAGATCATCAGGTATATAGACTCCAATTTTGATGGAATATGGATACAAGATTTTGTCACTAAGGTGCAAATTGTGAAAACAAATTGCAGTCTTTTATTCCAATAGCAATAAGAGCACATCAAAGTCAAAACACATAGACTTTAAGTTCCTGGTTGTTAAAGTAAAAGTTCAGAGTTGTTAGGTGTCTATAAAGCATATTAGGAAAAACTCCATGATTACGGATCCGCTTACTAAAGGACTACACCCAAGGTTTTTCATGAGCACATTGCTCATATGGGTGTGATATCATTTAAGGATATTTGGTTTTAGTGGGATTTTTTTACTTTTCAATGCTTTTATGTTATAGACACATTTTTTGTTATTTCAGTTTAAAGATATTAAGTTTATTTTCTGCAGAATAAAGTTTATTTGGTTTATTCACACTCTGATTTTGGTAAGGTTTGATCTCAGTAAGGAGGACTAGTTGGAAATAGACATGTTTAGATCATATTGCATGTAATTTCCATGCTACACATCCATACTTGATCTATGTCATTTGATTGTGTTAATATATGTGATCATGGATGGATTTAGTTACGATATATGTAACGAAAGTCGCCTTGGTTCTATGTTAACATAATTAATGGACGAGATTGTTCGGAATACCTTTTGGATATGATAGTAAAATTTTGAGCTCATAAGGTTATATAATGACATGTAATTATAGAGTAATTTGTATATATATGTGGTCCAAGTGGGAGATTGTTAGAAAATATGGACATCACATATATAATAAGGGTAATTACATGTTATTATTTACTGTCATGATAGGCTAGCCCAAATTAAAAATGATCTAATTTGGTTAAAATTTTATTGGGTTTTTTTTATTAAATAAAGTATGGGTCAAATATGTGTAGATACTCTAGTAATTGAATTCTAATCAAATTCTAATTAATGATGGGCTAATTAGAACTTAATTAGAACTAATATGCCAAGGTTATAAATATTAGGGTTATGGTCCCCAAATTATACACAAGATATCTTTTCTAATATCCCACCATTAGGAAAGAGAGAGCAGATATTCTCTGAATTTCTTGTGTGCTAATTTGGAAGATCAAGTCCTCAAGATCCGGTAAAACTTCAAGGAATTCACGGATTCAGGTACGCTTCCGCATCTAGTTTTGTTCTTGATTTATTCTTGATGATTTGACATGATAGATACTGGTTTATTAAGTTTTATTTCATATTTATTTTACAAATCTAACAGAGAAAAAATATTTGATGAATTTATTTATGGTCTGTGTGGAAACCATGATTTGTGTCAATAAAACTTGGATTTGGATTTGAAAATCTAAATTCTTTGTTTAGATAACAAATTAAAAATTAGATTTGAATTTAGACAAATCTAAGTCAAATTTCATTAAATTTTGCATTTTAAAATACATTTTAAAACTTGGAACTTTCAAATTCAAAGATTGATTAGAAAAACATGGGAACTTTTTTATTCTCTTCTTTCACACTACCTTCAAAACCTAAGCAATAAATAAAAATTTTTACTTATAATATATCATCAACAAAGCTCAAGGTTTTCAAAATCAGACCAGTGAGTGAACATGTCCAACCACCTCTTCCCAATTCAATCACTTTGATCGATCCGACTGGTTCGATTGAATAAATTATTGAAAAAAACTAGTTCAGTCGGCTTGATTGCTGATTCGGCTAGTTCAATCACCTAGTTTGACTAGTTCGACTGATCGGTCCAATTGGTTCAACTAGTTCACAGGTTAACCAATCTAGCCCCTTTATCCTTAACTGATACCTTGGCTAGAGGTGAGCATTCGATTGAATCAAGTGAGAAAAATTAGCGTTAATCATATTGGCGAGTCCTATTTTATCATCCTAACTCGATTGGAAAATTTTTCGAATCGAGTTGAGTGAAATGAAATTCAATTTGAATCGAATCGAGTAAAATTGTTCGAGTTAATTTTTTTAAAAAAATGCCAAATTAAATCTTGTTATAATATAGCTAATGTCATGTTAGAGCTCATAAATTTGAAATTCAAAGCAAAATAAGAGGAAAAAAACAAAGATCCTTTAGTATGATAAATTTGAATTGAGAATTTACTAGTTTAGATCCTCAAAATTGTTATTTTGGAATTTTAAAAATCTTTATATATTCTTTAGATTTTTTTAGAATTTTAAATTTTATATATTTTTAAAATAATGAAAATTGAAAATTTTATAAATATTTTGAATTTTTAAAATTATTTTGCAATTTTTGTTGAAAGGATTAATTTGCTTATTTTCAAAATTGACAGGGACTAAAAGAGTATTTACACCAATCAATTATTTGAGTTATCTAAATTGTAAAATTCAATTCAACTTGAACTCGAAAAAACAAATTAATTATTCGAGTTGACTAAAAAATTGAATAACTCTATTAAAAAAACTTGAAATTTAATTTTTTTTTTATTTTTTCGAAGAGAACCGAGTTTTATTCACCTCAAATCTCAATCGATTCTCAACACAATTGATATGATTGGCTATTCTGATCAGATCTAATTTTGAAAATAGTGGCGAAGCTTCAAGCATTTGATTTAATACAATATAAATATTCAAAATTTTTATTTACACCATAATTTTCACAATTTTAATTTATAAGCCCTAGCTTTTAATTTATACCTAAGTAAATTCACTTATGTTAGTACAAATCAAATTATATGTTTTTAATCGGGTGCAAACAAAGTATAAAAGTCTTATAGAAATAATATGATAAAGTTGAATGTTCTTTTAATTTTAACCCAAAAATTTATAAATATATAAAATGGAAACTTTTATTGTTTTATTTTAAATCTCTTGAAAAAATATATAGAAACAATCAATTTTATTTTAAATTGTTGATACTAAAGTGGAAAAAAACATTTTCTTTTCATTCAAAATCAAGGTTTTTAGAACCTAACTGATAGTCGAATTGGTTGGACTGGTCTACTAGATTCCATAAAATAAATCATTAAAAAATTATAAAAAATAAAAAATATATTAAATTTTTTTGGTTGAATCGCTTGATCAATTGGTTTTTGTCTAATTTAATTGGTCTGTACCAGTTATGGGTCAACCGGTCTAATGTTTTTCTCCAGACCGATACCTTGGTTGGTTATTGATCCGAACAACCTATTTGATCTAATTTAAACAACCACTCAAAATATTCGCAAATATTTTTTTTTTAAATAGAGAAAAAAAAGTATGCTATTTAGCACGTTTCTCTGTTTGTTGTTTAGCACGTTTCTCTTGAGTCTTTTGTTTTAAGGTTTTGGTTATCATCCTGGTAGCGTTTGCACATGGTAGGGCTCTTCGAAGGGGGTATAGAGGAAGATCTAGTGAATTTGAATATTTTTTTAGGAAGAAGAGGAATCGTTTTGAGGCCAAGCTAATGTAAATTTGGTAGAGGAGGACTACCTGCTCTACTTAGTGGGGAAAGTGCTTACGGATAGTGTGTTGAATTTCCTATCGTTGCAAAATACTCTTGCATATTTGTGGCATCTGTTGGTGGGGTGACTATCTCATATATTGGGGATAAGAGGATTTTGTTCAGATTTTATTATAAAGTGGATTTAAAGAGGTTATGTGAGGGTATGTTATGGACTTCTCAACAAATACTTGATCATTTTCCATAAGTTGGAACAGGGGGAGGATCTTTTACAAGTGCATTTTATCTATTTTGGGTTCATATTTACAATCTTCCATTGGGATTTATGTCAGAGGGTATGGCACACCAATTTGGTAATTTCCTTGGTACTTTCCTGGAGTATGATGCCTCTTTGATTGCAAGGGGAGTCGGCAGGTACCTGAGGATCCGAGTGAAGATAGATGTTCGGATCCCGTGGAAGCAAAATAAGAGAATTATTTTGGATTAAGATTGTTTGGTTTATACCCATTTTCAGTACGATAAACTCACATTGTTCTGTTTCTTGTGTGGAAAGCTTGGTCATGAGGAGGGTTTTTGTTCGATTTCGGTTACATTGGGGAGACAAGTAGTGGAATTTGTGTGGGATATCTCGCTAAGGGCGGCACCAAGAAGAGGGTCATTAATGGTTAATAAGTGGTTAAAGGAGGAAAATTTAGGGAGGCAATGCAGAGGGAAGGGAAGTATTGTAATGACCCAATAATTAGAGGTGTCAGAAAGTGAAGCTCGGAACTCTGTTTTTGTAAAACGAACTCATAAATATTTATTTTATGTAGTTAATTAAATTTTAGGTAAGTAATTTTCATGAAACTAGAAATTATTAAGGTTAAGGGACTAAATCGCGTAAGTGTTGAAAGTTGATATATAGATTGAAATAAATAAAAGGAACAAAGGTAACAATTATACCAGGTTGAGTGATGGACGTTCATAATAAAACATTTGTGATATGTATATATAATATATATTAAGTTAACTTAATAATAATAATAATAATAATAATAATAATAATAATAATAATAATAATAATAGGTTGGTAGATAGATAGATAGATAGATAGATAAATAGATAGTCATTAAAACAAAACAAAACCCATTCCTTTATTTTATTTCACATGCAAAACGAATTGGAGAGGAGCACACACGGGTATAAGAAATTTTAGGGGTTCAAATTTTAATTGGCTTCTCAATTTAGTCCATTGTCTTGTAATTTTTACGTTTTTAGAATCTTAGTACTTAGAACTACCTGACCCATGTTATAATTTCTAGTATTTTTAAGATTTTAGATGCTATCATTATTGAATAATTTAAGTATTAGGGTTAAATTGATAAATTTTTAAGTTAAAAGTGGAAAATGACTAAATTGTGAAATTAATTGTTGATTTCCGTTTGTTCGATTGAAAATGGTTTCTAAAAATAATTTCTGAAAAATGACTTACTTTTATGAAAAAATTAATATTTTTGGTGTTTGAATGAATCTGTTTGGATGAATCATGTAAAATATTTTCGTTGTTTGACCAAAATATTTTATAAAAACTGTTTTAAATGAAACAAACATACATTTAAGAATTTATTGTCTTTTCATTGTTTAATTGAGTTTATTTTATATCTATTAAATTTATATTTTACATAATGATTTATTTATAAATAAATATATCAAATTAAACATTAGACATTAGGAACCAATGCCAAAGAAAAGGATTCAAAGAGAAAAAAATCAATTACAAAAAGAAATTCCATAGTCTAAGAAAATAGATTAAATAAGAATATGTTTACACAAGAATACATAGTTTAGACACATCATCTTTGCACAAAATTCCATAATTCCATTTCCATACCAATCATTTACATCCAACTACTATCTTAACGTGATTATGACTTACAACAAGAGACGTAAATAGAGAGACGAAGTATACAAATAACTAAAATATTTAACACATACAATCAATGCATTTGGATGGAAGACAGAGAGAGCACGAGCAAACTCTTCTAAACCTAGAATTTCATTATGTTTTGTATCAAACAAGTCAAATATCTGCAGTGAAATCAGAAATATATTGACAGCAACTCAAGCAATATTATGCTAACAAGAATGATTCTTTCAAAGATGGAGACATTATTAACTAACATTAGATAAAAATACCCGATCAGCAAATAAACTCTCCTTTTTGTTTGTTTTGAATAACGCCAATTGGAACTCCTCCTGTCAAATAGTAATACAAATAAAACTTAAATACTACCAATATGAGAGGATTAACTAACATTAGATAAAAATACCCGATCAGCAAATAAACTCTCCTTTTTGTTTGTTTTGAATAACGCCAATTGGAACTCCTCCTGTCAAATAGTAATACAAATAAAAGTTAAATACTACAAATATGAGAGGGAAAGAACCAACTCAAGATGAGGAGTGATCACCAAGCCAAAAAACTTGGCAAACATAACAAAAGATATCAATTATATAACAAAACGGGAACTATGAAAAAACAAAGACCTTGTTGATCAGCTCATCATCTATAACAGCATTGCTTATCTTCTTGAAAAGCTCATAAAGTGCTTCTATTTCACTTACACTAACTGCATAAAGATGAACAAAAAGCAAATTTCAGTAGAATGACTCGAGAACTAAAATAACACAGGCAAAGACTGAACAAAAGTTAAATCAAGCAAAAGCATTGAATTTATCAAATAAGCAATATAGGATAATATTTAAAAAGAAAAGAAAAAATGATAACATACAAATGGCCTCTCTTGCAAGAAGTTCAGGATCAACAAGACCTCTTGATTGCTTGCACAAATCATTATCACATCATTGCAGCACTGAAGCAAATAAATGCTTCAATCCTTCTACGCACTGCAACATGATATTCTCTTCACATCAATACACTCCATACCTAGGCAATAGCAAAAGAGACCAAAAATCTCATTCATGTCATTCTTTCCATAAACTTGATCATTCTAAAAGCAAACAATAGGACTAACCTTTTAACCATTTCTTGATTCTGCTGACTGAAGACCAAATATTGGAATTGGAATCTGACAAAGCCGGAGACCTCAAACTCAAAACGAAATCAGTTCTTATAATCAAACCATGATCTTAACCTTTTAACCTACTTGAATTTTCTTTTGTCCTAACAAATTTAAAAGCATTCCATAAGTGTTTCCCCTTCCTTATTTTTTGTGCATCGAGGAGCACATAAAGAATTAACTCCTCCATGTCGATTTCTCATACATGAGAGATCAACAAAATACAATCAGACAACACATACAACAGTATTCATCATGAATCAAGAAACGCAAAGGAGAGGATAAAAATAAATAATCCTACCAAACAAAGAATTAACCATTTCATCCATTTTACAAAATTAAGGGTGATCACAAATCACCCACCTTTGCTAACATCCATTCCAGCATTGTAGTATAGAACATACAATCTAATAAAAAGTAGTTCAAAATCAAATATACATAAAATCAAACACATCAAAAGGCCCAATTCAAACACAAAATCATTAACTCCATCACAAATTGAACCTAATCAAGATCCCATCTAATCAATTCCACAAAAAATAAAATTCATTTTAAAAAATATACAAACAAACCAAATTGCCAACTTAATAGATCTATTGAAGCGTAGGAATTAATTAAAACTACCTACTTTAATCTCACATCGATTCAAAAAGGTTTCTTTTCAATTATTATTGGGGAACAACCAGAGGGAAAAACAAATATATGAAAACAAAAATGTTATTACATTTTGCTAAGAAGCAAGCAAACAAATCATATAATTCCAGAACCGTTCTCAATTTCTCATTATTTCCCATAGTTAATTGTCTCACCGTCTATTTTGACAATTGAGTTTGGAACTTGAATCGACTGGTTTCGCTTGAACTGGCAAGTCGCTGAAGGGAAATAGACGAAAAAATTGAAGAGAAAAAATCACCAAATTGTTGAGAGTTTCATTTCTAAAAAGACTAAAATGGCTAGGGCTTTTTTCTTTTTGTCAACGAAATTACTGCTGGTTGTTTTTTATACAGAAATGAATCCTGGGTCAGGGACGTAATGAAGGGAAGGGGAAGGAGAAGGAGAGAGCGTTTAGAAAGTTCTGATGCTGGGATTTTCCCCAAAAAAGACCTCATTTTCTTATGTTTTGTAAAATGTTTTACAGTGGAAAATCATTTTTAGCCAAACAAACACAGGATAAGGCTAAAAAGCTTTTACGAAAAAGTTTTTACAGGAAAACAAACGGAGCCTTAATGCTGCTAGTAAAATTAATATTACATGCTGGAAAATTACTAATAATCTTTTGCCTACTCTAGGTAATATTGTGATTCGGAGAGTGGCAGTGGTGAGTTGCTACCCTGTCTGTCGTGGAGCTAAGGATTCAGTTGAGCATTTGTTTCGAGAGTGTCCAGTCACAGTCCAAGTTCTGCAAGAATTGAAGGTGCCATTTTCCTCCAACAATGAAAATAATTGGAAACACTGGTTAGCTAAAGAATTCATAAACAGTAACGTTGGAGACATGCATAGTATGGGTGGTCACTTTCTGGGCACTATGGTTTACCATAATCGAAACAGTATCTACCATGAAGTAGTTAACCGAAATGTGAAAGGGGTAGTAGTGTTTGTAAAGACAAACATGCACGAGTTGGAGAGTTTGGAATTTGCATTACCACAATTTCAACAATCACATAATATCACATGGGAACTGCCAGTTGGGGATAAAATGAAAGTAATTTTTGACACCACATTCCATCAATAAATAAAGAAGGCAACAACTGGCATATTAGTTAGAAACAATGAGGGGTTAGTGATTGTGGCGTGTACTTACCCGTATGAAAATATGGCAATTCGACAGCGGCAAAGGCAAGGGCGTGTCTCAGAGCTGTAATTTTTATGGAGGAGTTAGGGTTTCAAGAGGTAGTGGTCAAGGGGGATGCCTTGGCTGTTATAAAGAAACTAAGGGCTCTTGAGGAAGACAAATCGACCATTAGTGTTTTGGTAAAAGAGATTAAATTTAGGCCTGACAATTTTGAGTCAATGGAGTTTAGATTCATACCTCATCAAAGGAATCGTGCAGCTCATTTGCTAGCAGAGGAGGGAAAGAGATTCGGGGATCCTCGATTTTGGATAGAGGAAGCTCCAAGAACGGTGGAAGTAGAGGTAGAAAAGGATCGAAGGGTCATGCAAGGTAGGGATTGAATTAGGTTTTTTTACGTCGAAGGAATGATTATCTTTGGGACTCCGATGTGGTCAAATTTGAAGGAGCGAGATGGGAGAAATCGTCAAGATGCCATAGTCACTGGGAATGGAGAGATCGGATGCTTGATTAGCTGGTTGACACAGAATGAAGGCAAAAGCAGATTGAATTCATGTTGTTTAACTCAATAAGGAAAGATTTGTATCTGATTTGAAAAGAAGAAATAAATAAATTTAGTAATAAAGAAGTCAAAAACAGTAAAAGAAGAAATTTAAGAACAAACAACAAATAATAATAATATATAAAAAATAAATAGATGAAGTTTAAAAGTGAAAGATGGAACGATAGCAATGAAGGATAGAAAGATAAAAGTTCAATTTAACTCATTAAGATATAAATCTAATAAATTCATTTAATAGCTCTAATTAATCCTTTAAAAATAATTCTGTTAAAAGATAAAAATGAATTCTCACGACTCTTTGAAAAAAATCAAGAAGAAAATTATTTCTAAAAATTACGAAAGAAATCTTACTCAAAAAATAAACTCTCCCAAAGTTGAAAACTTTTATTAATAAACACAATTGTGTCTTTAATGAATAATGAAGAAGTCTTTATATAGGCTAATTAAATACGTCTAAATAAAACTCTAATTAATCTAAACAATAAATAATTTTAAACAAAACTTTATTGTTAATATAAAACTCCTAAATAACTTTAAATACTTAATAATTATAAAATATTCAAAATAAAAATAATAATAAAATAATAAGCCTAAAACTCGAATCCAATATAAAACACCTAAGCTTGTGGGATTGATTAAGGTCCTTGAAGTGAAATGTCTAAATTTGTTAACATTCTCCATATAAGCTTATTATCATAGATTGAGAATTTAGACCCATGAACAAAATTAATCTCTTCTAATTAATCATTATTCCAAAATCCACGGTCTTAAAGCTTTAACTCTTTTTTTCAAATTTTTTTAATAATAAAATCTTAAAAGAATAAGTTAAAGTTTAACTTTAATTACTTAAATTTGGATCTCATTATTAAATCTTGAGAGAAACTAAACACATCTCTATTATGAGCTTTAAATTGGACCGAAATTTCGTAAAAGGTCGTTTCATCTTTCAAAGTTTTAGGCTGTGGTTTTGTTTGTTTTCAAGTTGTCTAGTTTTGGTTTTTTGTTGTTTTTTTCTTCTTCCCAGAACAACCATTATGGCACCGTTCCTGATAGCCAGTCGTTGCAACGGTTAGTGGATGTAACAGCTCTTCTATTTTTTTTTAATTAATAATCACCAGCAGGTTTATTTCAAAAATTTATATATATTTTAACACTTAGAATTAATTAAAATCTAAATCTAAAGTTGAATTATCCAAACATTTAATTTAGATTAATTAAAATCTTCAAATTTTAATATTTTAATTCCCAACTAAAATTTTGAAATCCAAATTCTACTTTCTTATCCTGGTAATTTTTAAATTTTATTAAAATTTGTATAGGTTTTTTATAAACTTCTACAACTTTTTTAAATTGTTAATATTTTTATAGCTTTTAGAAACTTTTAATTTATATATATTTGATTTTTTAGATTTATTAAAATTTTATATACTTAAAAAATTCAAAAGTTGGTATGAAATGCCACATCATCTACAAAAAAAAGACTAAACTATTTGAACAAAAATTCAAAAAGCCAGTCGATAAATTCAATGAGTTTTGAGAGAGATAATGGCATTAACTATATAAGTTCCAAACATAACATGTCCCAAGTCAAAAACAGAAAAGAGAGAAGTATTTTACATTTCACTAGAACTTGGCTTCAACAACCCAACCCAACCCAGCTCAGCTCACACAAATAGAAATCTCATGTCTGCCTCCGTCAATTTTCCTAGAGCCTCTGTGGAGCCACCCACCGTCCTACACAACACCACAACACATTAAACATTCAAATTACTCCTTCAAATTTAACCAAAAACTAATTAAACTCTTACCCTTCAAACACTAATTCCTTCTTTTCTTGCAGCTTTAATATCCTCTCCTCTATTGTGTTCTCAATAACAAACCTCACAATCCTAACATCACACCAAAAAAGATGCAATTAGTCTCATTAACTCAAACCAGTCTCAACATTTTTGTTATAAATTAACTTACAATCACAACCCAACCTTATTGGTTTACATTGCCCTATTCGGTGTATCCTATCTTGTGCTTGGCGCTCCACAGCTGGGTTCCACCAAGGGTCCATCAAGAAAACCTAATCAGGTCCAAAGTCTACCATTTTAAGCCTTTAGGAAAAAGAAATGTACACAAAGGAATAGCCAATTTAACCTGAACACTACAGCATTCATTTTAGATAAGGAAACGTTTAATTGCAAAATTTAAAACAAAATGTAATCCCAATAAGAGAGAGTAATGCCATAAATCCTTTTTTTGCAAATGGATCCCAAAAGATATCAGAGATTAAACCAAACAAGAATTCAATAAGATATTGCTTACATGTGATGCAACTGTGAGATTAAGGGCAACACCTCCAGCTTTCAAACTCATGAGAAATATCTTGCAATCTGGATCCTCAGTAAAACTCTTAATTGCAGCATCTCTCGCAGCCAAGGACATGCTCCCTACTAGTTGAACACATTTTATGCTGGACTGCAAAAGAGGCCAATCTATTATGATAGCATCTTTTCTTATCTGCACAAAGAAACCATGACAGAATTTGTTTCGTTTCTCATTTTAGAGACCTTATGAAGGGAGTATTTTATGAGATCCAAGAAAGATGTGAATTGGCTGAAAACAATTCCCTTCGCAGAACCATCTCTTTCCACCATGAATCTGATTTCTTCCCTCTAAAATTATGAAAACTCTGTTAGCAGAGAGGATCAAGAGATAAACAGTGAACAATATGAATATGCCATGCAATAGAGGCAAATTTGCCACAGGTCATAATAATCATCACTCAACAGTGAAAGTAATAACACTAATACTGTCAATAACGTTCTGTCATTTATCTTTGTTATCATCCACTTATATTGACAAAGAAATGCAGCTGCTGCTAATTTCTATTATGAATAGCACTGCTGTGAATTTAAAAGGTGACACAAAATTACTGCAGCATTACACATGACAATATTGAAGTTCAAAATACCAAGTTTTACGACTTTGATAGAAACATAGTTTACAAATAAAGACACTGCTAGTCATTGGGGTTTACATAAGAATTTACTATATGAAGAACAAGCCAAATGGGAACTCCAAGCAGGCTATCAGAGGAAATTTCTAACCACATTAATAAGAAGTTTCTGCTAAACTGTCCAGTAAAGTCATGCCAATAATGATAAAGGAGAGATATCTAATAGCCATTAATGACATAATGCAAACCATGGTTGTGTATATAGTACAGATGTTATCCTCTCAAAATAGTCAAGCAACTTTTTAGCAATTAATGAATCCCAGTAAGTCATACCAAAGCCTCTATTTTAGTGCTCGTCTGAAAATCATTTAATTGAATTCTGTTCAGAATACTTGAGGATTTAAACCCCTTCAGTGTTGTTTTGCTAGATTGCCCTCCATCTGCATTCGTAGTCAGATCAACAGTAAGTAATCTTGAGCATGAGGGGCATGAGACATTTCCCAGGGAGGCAGAAAAATCAATCAGACAAGCTTTGCAGAAGACATGTGCACATGCAGTAACCTGAAACAATCAGAATCAGGACATTCAAACAAAATGCTTTCACGGTTGCATATTTGTAGTGATTATTTTATTCTTATCTTTTTAATAACATCTTATTCTTAAGATTTGCTCAAATATGACCACGGGAGGATGGATTAGTGTAACTGTTTTGACCTTTACATGCTTATGATGCCAGGAAGAACTAAAGGAAGAAAATACTAAACAGAACAAACAGAAAGGGTAACCCACCACTGGATCTTCTGCAGGATCATTGCAAATGCCACAAACTTGTTCATCATCATTCCTATCACCATTGACTATGTTTCCAGCTCTTTGTGCAGCAGTACTTGAATATACTACAAGGTAAGGGTGATCAACAGCCTAGAATTTTGCACAAAAACACCGGTTTAACAGATCAGCATAAAAATTTTGAATACCGTATTTCATTTTCTTAGATAAAGGTCTAATCTGGATATATTTGCTATGGGTGATAAGGATGATAGTGAAAGGATCAACGTCTGGGTATTATCAATGTGCACATATGGCACAGTGTGTAGTTGCGGTGGGGAGCACCTCCCAGTTCCACCTGGACGCCATTCAATCACTGGGGTCCAGGGCAGCGACAGGCATCCCCACATCTTTCCACTGTGCCATACAGAGACCAAGTGTTAATCATCCCTTTGGTAGTATCAACTTGAAGGGGTGACCATATCATCTTCAAAAATTCACGGATATTTCCTCACTCAATAATACCTTTTAGAAAATTACCTACAAATAATAAAATATATAACAAAAAAAAAATTCTGATCCAGACTACAATTACACATACTGAAATTCATAAAAAAAGGCAACATCAACTAGAATTAAAGCTTATGAAGTTTGGAATACAAACACATAGGATTCATGCATAAGTCTAATCAATTGAAACAATACAAAAAAGCCATCGGTTCAAGGATATGCCATTTATTATCAAGAGATTTTATGATTAAAAATTATTCATGCTCTACCGAATCCAAATTCCAAAATATGTGCTTGCATATGTAAGCAAATTAGGAAGAGGTTCAACCTATATGAGTATAACGCTGTCATATCATTTTGTAAGACTATCAGATCCAATATTATATCTTGTAGGCCATCATTAATTCAGAGTAGAAGAATAAATTATTTGATATGCCTAACTGTTTCATTAACCCACATAGGAAAAGAATAAAAGAATACAGAGTAGAAGAATGTTTCATCCATTGAAGTAATAAAGATATACTCACCTGCCGCAAGCGTGTGAGGAGGTCAAAAATGTGAGCATAATTGTTCATTACAGTTCCTGCTTGAACATATCTGCAAGAAGAGCAGAAAATTAGAAAAAGAAAAGAACAAAGCTTAATACCATAAAAGGAAAAACCATGGTTTAATGATTATATATCTAAGAAAACATTGAGCGTAGCTTGAACTAGATTTTTCATATCACTAAAAAATATATGAACAATCCCCATTTTGATGTGATGGGGAATGGCCTATATCCTTGATGGATAGACGGTACCACAACATAATAGTGAAGATTCAAGTGAAATCAAACATAGAGCAAAAGACGCCTATGAAAAATAAGGTACACTATGATGTTAAACAAAAATACAATGGTCCAGTAACCAGCTAGCTCGTTACTAGCTCGTTAAAATTAATAAGCTAACATATCCTAATTAGGATGTCAAAACCTTGCTAAGAGAAAGAGATACCAGTAGACAATGCCAAGTGGTCAGTGGAGATATTAACAATCCATACCTAGCTAACTAGGATTTCTTAATCTTTTCATTTGAACAGCATGCAATTATTTCTGAGAATAAATATCTGTCAACCAAGAGTTGCACAGTTGGTGCTCAATCAATTCAACCATCAAAAGCTAAAGAGTTATATGGTAACTTACGTGTTAAATTGTGCCTGACTTTCACTGTACAAAGATTCATAATAGTCAGTTTCTTTAATGTCCATGGTGTCCCGTCTCAAGGAAATCTGCAGAATGGGTGCATTGGCAACAGAAGCACATAGGAATATTAAGAATTAACAGAACTCCATCATTTACTAGAGATTGTGTTTGCATTTGTGCAAACCCATGTCTGAGAATATGTACGTATCAAAAGCACTTACAATTCTAGGAGGAAGAGCAAGATCAGCAGCCCTGCCTTTCTTGGTACGCCTTAGGACAATGTTCTTCAAAATTTTGTGTTTTAGCAATATCATAGCTCTTTTCCCGATCTCACCATTTCCATAATGTTGTATTGGCGTAGCCACATACTAAGATATAAAGATAATTCAGAAAAAAAAAGGTCTTTTAACATATTATCAGGACCAACACTAGAGAAAATCTAAAGGATTGCAAAACTCACCTTATTCCACCAACAAAAATGCCTCACAGAATTATGGGGGCACTTTGGGCATTGTGTTGATGAACTGTACAAATATAATCAGATTCACAGAAATTGTAAATAACAATCAAAAGAAAAGGGTTCTAGTAACAAAGCTACAATTGCATAAGGGAAAATATACAAACCAAACAAAGCAGAACTACTATCCAAGATACATCAACAAGAAGACATTGTACAGGAAAATCACTTATGTTAGCTTACATCTGAAGGTACCTAAACTGGATGTGAATGTAACATGCCATAAAGGAAGGTATAATTAAGCCTACATATTTAGCCGAAATTTTCTTCACTCTAATCATTTCAGAATGTCCAAAAGAAAACCATGTTAAATATAACCAATTGAGTCATTTAAGCACACCCCATATTATAAGCTTGACAAGGATCAAGTGATTTTTGCAGCATGTCACCAAACTTATAGTCAACCAGAAATAAGCCCATGCAATGTTGAGGTTCATCTTTCTTAATTTAAAATTTTAAAATCTTCACAATGTTTATTTGTTTTATTTTGTGTTCCTTTGTGAATTTTAATACAAGTGGTGCTAATATAATAACAATTTGTCAATTTTTGGTGATTCATTTGAGAAATAAAATAATTATTATAAATACGATGTTGAGAGCTTCCCTCAATAAATCAATGCAAACTCCTCTGTTGAAGTAGATTCACTTAATTTTACACATTTAAATTAGTTTTATCATTTTTAAGCCTTCAAGTAATATATTAACTAACATCTTTCTGTTAAACAATCAATGATATAATTAAAATTATGAATTACAATGTACAAATATATTGCAAATTTAATATCAATTCAATCTATTGAAAGTTGCATAATGATAGCAAAATTTTATATTTAGTACTATAAAATGTACATTGTATTATTACTACAATTTGAAGTAAAGCTTTCTCCTTTTCTTTTGCATTGAATTCTTTTTCTTCTGTAGTTTCTTTCTTTTTCCCTAATTTTGAATATTTACTATATTGAACATTTATTTAAAAGTAGTTATGATGAAACCAGGAAGACGAAAAAAGAAAGTAAATCCTAAAATAAAATAACGAACTCTAAAAAGAGAAGGTTAACATGTTAAGAGAACTAAAGAACACAAATGAAAGAAGGTTTCAACCAGACACAAATGGAATGGCAGATGCTAAATAAACATTCCATCAATGGGCTTTTAGCCATCATTGACAGAGTTACTAGTTATGCTACAATTTTCAAGTTGGACAATACTACAAATTAAAACTCTATGGCCCAAATGGGAATTGGCTACATGTGGTGACTTGTAGTGAAATTAAATCAGGATCAAGCAGAGCAAGAATGCGTTCAGAATTCAATATCAACCCATACCTATAATCAAGAGTTTTGCAGTCACAATCTTTGCACAAGTAATAGGAGTATGGAACTATTTGCAAGAAGCGAACCTGTGGAATGCAATAGAAAACAAATAAGGTACAAAACAGAAACTTGGAATTGCAATTCAATTTCTATAAAATATTACTGACCAAAGAGTACAGTTCTCCAACACGATTCTGCAGTGGAGTGCCACTCAAAGCCCATTTGTATAAGGATTCCAAAGAAAGGACAGCCTTTGCAGTATTACAACGTCTATCTTTCACAAAATGAGCCTATGTAGAAAAATAAAAAATGGTAGTTAATTAACAATATACATGCTAAAATTAAGTCCTTCCCTCCACTGGAAGCTGCAATTGACATCAACTGTTGAGGAAAAGGTTTAACCCATATGAGTGTTAGACAAATTCTAGTATGTCAGGAATTCTTGTAGATAGTAAATCTTGAGATGAAACTCCCATTATTTGATTTTCAAAGTGTTAAAACAAATTCTAGCGAATAAATGAAGCAAAAGATTGAGTATATTCCTAATTTTTCAATAGATAATAATTATGCTATGATTCACCTCATCCAAGATGATGCGCTCCCACTTCACAGAGTGTAGAAGTGATTTTCCCTCAGGCAAGTTATGTTCTTTGCCTGCAGAAGTTTCATCAAACTCAAAGTCTCTGTCTTTGTCTTCCTTATTATGCTTTGCTTTCTTCTTGCTAGCCCTCTTTCTGGAATCAGCTTCATAATTACTAGCATGTTTTTTGCCTGACTTGAACATAGATTTTGGTTTCTTTCTCTCTTGCTTAGATTGGTTTTCTGTTTTAATAGCATCAGGCCCACAATAATATTTCAAGTGAACGGAGAGCTTCTTTTGGTGAAATGACTTCCCACAGTAAGGGCATTTCTCCTTTGGTGGCATCATGAATTTCCTATATTCAGCCTCAACAATCGAATATGTTGTTATTACAAAATCATATTCTGAGAACTGTTTCACATTTTTCCCTCTATTGGCACCATGGTAAACCAACACCTTGGTGCTTCCCCTTGAAGTAAACCGATCAATCTCACTTACCCACTGACTCACCGCAACAACCGGACAAATAACAAGGGTGCATCTTATCCTGGGCAAATCTGTTGATGAACCTGCAGTCTGTGACGAAACATTGGGTTCACCAATTGTATGGAGTACTTGACGTTTGGCAAGGACAAGGGCTATCGCTTGAATGGTCTTCCCCATTCCCATCTCATCTGCAAGGATTCCCCCTTTGGTATTTGAGTCTTCCTGTTTCAGAGCCCAGGCCAACCATTCCTTTTGGTACCTCAACAAAGGAATAATTAAGTCGGATGATGCGTCAGAAGTCTCAGTTATTACCGCATTCTGTTGATCAAGATCAACATCTACCGTCAAATTCTCATCAATCCATTTCTCATGCTCTTGTTCCCAAACTTCCCACATTAACGGTTGCCCAGACCTAGCCTTCTTTTTCCTTTTTGTATTGTTTCTCTTCTTCGCGGTTGACACATTAAAGTCAAACTGGCTTTCATTTTGCTCAGATAGTATCTGTTCACCATTGCCTCTGTTTGTTGGAGGCTCGGTAAAATCAGAAATGGTGATAGGAGCAGCTTTCACTGCTTTATGGTTTAAGTCCAGAATCTCCTCTTCCCCTGCAACCATGTACTCATTATATTGATTTAGCCCCCCAAAAAAATACTCATTTTATTGTATACCAAAATTACAAAGCAACGCAAAAACAACCAAAATGGGGACAAAGAACTCTAATATGATTATGGGAGGAAAGTACCTAGATCAGAATCGGAGGAACGGACATAGGTTTCTGAATCGGAGAGATCATCCAACTGGATAAAATTATCGGCTTGGTCAGAACTATCGCTGTGTTCTTCTGTTTCAAAATTAACATAATTCCAAATAATAAAATTAAAATTAAAAAAAAACGTTAGACCCAGAGGAAAGTAACATAAAAAGGAAAACCCTAAAAAATCCAAGTGAGGGAAGTTTAAAGGTCACCCCCCTTTACAGAAGAAAAATAGTAAAGTAGGAAAGGGGCAGATAACCCTAAGAAAGGAAAAAGAAAAGTAGGAGAGCGCAATTGTTTTACCATTGGTAGAGAAGTTGGAGGTCCTTTTACGCGATCGAAGCTGCATTTGGGAAGGAGGATGTAAATGGAGTGAATTTGACGTTTAGTTCCCGATTGAATGAAGACGAATGATCAGTGAGAGAGAAAGAAATAGGTGATTGGGCGGCGGGAATGTGGGGTGTTGTAATTGTTGACTTGACACGCTACCCAAACGGCGGGAAAGTTCTCAGCATAGACTTATACCTAGTCAGCCTGTAGCCTTTTCAGTCTGTCCCAACTTCGATTGTTAAGCAAATGAAAATTTTGCTTTGTTAATATCTGAATTTCTATTCTAATAATGAGATTGATAACTCTCCACATAACTCTCCACCTTGTTTAAGATAAAAATGTATGAAAAAAATTTATTAAAAAAAAAGTACAACTTGTATTTATTTTGCATATAATAGTCAGTTTTTAGTGGTATCAAAAACAGTAATTTCGAGGCTACAAATCTTATCAATGAGTCCGTAATTAGTATTATTTAATTTATCTGAGTCAAATATAATTCTATATTAAAGGTTAGATTTAATATTTTTGTTAATTAAATGAATAGTTAAGTTTAAGTGGTTTACTAAGTCAAATAATTTTGTAAAATAAAATATCGAGTTCTCATTTTTGTAAATCGAGCCTATAATATTTTTATTAAATATTATATTGACATGTTAAGGTTCGGTTCGAAAATCTTAATATTTGGTTAATTAATTAAAAAAATTAAATCGTAAAATATGTAAACATTAATCACTATTAAATTTTATTGATTAAAGGACTTAATTAAAATAAGTGGAAGGAACAATAGCTATAGCTTAATGTATATATAGTGGACAGGTAGTTATGTATTTGAACTAATCTTATATGTTAATTATATGTTAATAATAATGATAAATCTAAAAAAATTATAACAAAACCATTTTTTCAACTTTCTTCTTCACCTTTTAAAACCAAAACACTAATGAAGGACACTCAAGCTTTTGGTCATCTTCGTTGCTTTGCATGAAATGTATTTTTTTATCCGATTTTAGTAATTTTTATATTTTTGATATCGTTATAGCCTAATTTAGCTAACCCAAGGATTATTTTGTAAAATTGTTAAAGACTTTGAAACTTGCCACTAATAAGTTCTAGGTGTTTTTGTGATTAAATGATGAATTTGTGAACTTGGTTGTTGTTTGTGACAATTTTGTAAAGGAATTTTTATTAGTTTTGAGTTTAGGGACTAATATGAAAATAAGTAAAATTTAGCATGTAAATTTAGAAAATTTTCAAGTGTTTGAAAGCTGATTTGGGATGATATTGAATTCGGTTTGGATATATTGGTTTTAATTGTGAAGTTTTTAATAGTTTTGATTTCAAGGACTAAATTAAATAAAGTGTAAAAGTTTAGGAAAAAAATTGTAAAAATGAAATTTATAGGTCATGTGCGTAGAAATGAATTTGATAGTGCATTTGAAATTGATTAACTGAATTTAATCATTATATAGATCAAGAATTGAACTGTACGGAGGATAATCGAGAAAAAGAAAAAATCACAGATTAGTCCCTACAAATCTGCTCAGTAGCTGAATATACTAGGTAAGTTCATAGTATAATATATATATATATGTGTGTGTGTGCGCGTGTGTGTGTTTTAAATATGATTTGATTCAACTGTATTTGAGGTTAGTTTTGATAATAAATTGAAATTATAAAATTGTTATAATTAAGTACAAGTGAGAAAGTGAATATTTGGTAATTGTAACAGTCCATTTTTCAGTGTGTCGGAAATGATGGTTGCTAGGCCACAAATCTGACGAGTGAGTCCATAAATATTATTATTTAATATTTACGAGTCAAATATAGAGTTACGTTGAAATTTGATTTAATGATTTTTGTTAATTGAAAGAATAATTAGGTTCAAATGGTATGCCCCTAAAGTCAAGTGGTTTTAGAAAATGAGGTACCGGGACCTCATTTCTATAAATTGAGCCCATAAATATTTTTTAAAATATTTATGGAGTGTTATTAGGGTCATATTAAAATTTTGGTTAAGAAATTGTAACATTTAAATAGTTAGTTAAGTGAAAAGAACTAAATCGTAAAAGTTGTAAAAATAAGTTACTATTAGATAATGGTGTCAAATGGCTAGATAAGGATTAATAAGGCGACTTAAATGGAAAATGTACCATTTAGCATCGTAGTGGACGATTTTGATGGCAAATTTCATGAAATTTAATTAGTTATTAAAGGACAAAATGATAATTAAATAAATTAATAACATAAACAAAACCAAAACAAATATTATCATCTTCAAAAAAAAAATTCACAATTGAAAACCATTAGAGAAGGAGACATTCGGTCAAGCATTGTTGGCTGGCATGACATGGTATGATTTTGATCATTTTTTAATGATTTTTATGTTTTTGTGATGTTTTAACTTAATTTAGCTAATTCGGGGGTTAATTCGTAAAATATTTAAAATTATAAGGACTTACCCTGAATGAGTCGAGTTGTTTTTTATTTTAATTGATAGATTATTAAAGTTGGTAGTTAAATATAAGTGTTTTGTTAAGTTATTTTGATGATTTTAATGTTTAGGGATTAAATTGTTGAAATAGTAAAATTAAATGTAAATTGTGTGAAATGAGAAAAAATATGGGTTGTTATAAGACTAAGGGAAAATCAGCTAGCATGAATTTTAATTAAAAGCGGTTAAATTGCAAGTTTCGAGTTTAGAGACTAAATTGTATAAAAGGTAAAACATTTGGGGTAATTTTATAAATTTCTAATAATAAGGGTTATAAGTTGAATTAATTTTATTAAGTTATTTGAATGGTTTAATTAAATGAAAATTATTATCTGGATCAAAAAACGAATCAACCTGGCTTGAATCGAAGAAAAGCTAAGGGCTTGGATTAATGATCGACTTTACTTTTACAACCGTTGTAGTCGAGGTAAGTTTGTATAATGATTAATTCATTATTTGTAGATCTTTTAAAATGTTAATGAATAATTATGTTAGTTATATCTTAAATGATTATTATGTGTTATATGTTTAATGAGATTAAATGATTATGGTGATCAATTGTAGAAATGTGGAAAATGTAACTTTCATGAATTTGTATGTGAAATGTTATATCGAAAAAGGAATCAAAAGATGTAATGTCTCCCGTTTGAACCTTGTGAATACTTAGGATACAAATGACATGTCATTAGGGGTTCTACAGTTTCAGGTGATGATCTTAAATGTCCTACCAATGGCTGAGTTCCTTCATTTGTTGCAGGTTCTCCATAGCTTATGTGAGTAGCATCGTGTAGCTTAACATCCTGACCCACAGCTCGTGTGAGTAGACCTATTTCATAGCTCGTGTGAGCATTACAGAAAAGGTTTCAGTAATATGTATAGGCACACTTTGTGTGAACATGGTTCCTATGTATCTGACATTGTTTCATTTGGTTCAACGGGTAATAAAGGTTTAAATGAATGAACTCAATTATATAAAATGTTATGAAATTATAATAGATGGAATGAAAATTTTTGACATAAGAGCTTTGAAGGTATGAATGTTACATATTAGAGATGTGATGAATGTTATGTATATGGATTTGCTTCCAATATATGTTCTTTGATTTGGATGAATGTTAAATCTTTCATTATTGAACCCTTGAACTTGTGATGTTGGTGTTGTAATAGGAAATGGATAATCTCTTAAGCATGTCAAAGGAATTATTTATGAATTACATAAATTGAGCCTATTCGATAAGTTTACATTTAAGATTTATACGAGCTTACTAAGCATTATTTCTTACATTAGATGTTTTCTTTTCCTATAGATTATTGAAAAGCTCGATCTGTTGGAATGGCGTAGGAGCGCAATCACAGTTTCCATTCGCCATATTGGTAGTTTTAGTTAACAGTTATAAATGGCATGTAATAAGAGTTTTTATGTTATTTACCAATGTGATGTGGTTTAAGTTTATTTGCCTATATGCCTTGTTGTTGGATTCTAAATGTCAATATGTATGTGTTTTGGTCACTTGTGAATGCCTTGAGATTTAGATGGCTTTTGGTTCATTGAAGTGTGAATGTGTTGCGTGTAAATATGTAATATGAATGTGCAAGTATACACGTTGAATCAAGCAATAAAGTGATAAGTGAGATCGTCTTCACAGTGATCAGAATAGGTAAAAATATGGTTGAGTTATTACTAAAAACTATACTAATTAGGCTTATGGAAAAGTAAACATAATAATGATTTGAAGTGAAGTATTAATGTATAAAATATAAAAATCAAATAATGAATAAAATGTTGTGGCAATTCTACGAGACAAAGTTGAGAGGATTGATGTTGTTGAATGGGAAGGTTGGAATTACTTGGATTATATCTTAATAACATAATAATGGCATGGAAAAATCTTGACCAAATTACCATTCAGAGTATAACTACTACATCTGCTTCTTTCGAAAGCTAGAATGAAAGCTATCATTCTAAGTTTTCGTATGTCTACAAGTCTCAAGAACAATACCTAACAATATTGTTCCTTACTCTGTACTAATCACAACTTTATGTCTAGAGTGCTAGGAGTATTTGCTCGATTACTCGCTTGTATCATTCGATTATGATCTAACTTTTTAACCTTTTCAAAATGAAATCAAGTCTAAGGATATACCATGCATTCATCTATGTCTAGAGCTTGCATGCATATATTTAAAATAATCCATACTGAATAAAACAGTAGGTCTACTCAAAATATCACTATGATCATTAAATATATCAAGATAAATCCAGTAATTCCAACCCAAATGAAATTAGCTCACGGGTTGGGATTTAAAATCCAAAATTAGAATAACATTCAACATCATCATTAACAGTTTAGAAATCACAGAAATTAATTAACAGAATAAAGGTTAAACTGTAGGAAGCTTTCGCCACTCTAGCTTTCACATTGACGCTATTGAATTGTGTAGGACCCAAGGATGATTGTTCGTCCCTTTTCTTGCATCTTTGCTCTCCTCTTAAGCTGCTGCCCTCTCCCTTTTCTCTAGAATTTTTCGCGAGTTTCTCCAGAGAGAAAATTGCTCTCCAAATCCCCTTCCCAAAATCCTCGTGTCCTCGTGTCCTTATTCTTTTCTCTTTCCTCTTTTATAGGGTAGGTCTCGCTCTCTCAGCACACACTTTTCTCCCTTTTTTTAGGTGGATTTATCTGGTATGCGTCTAGCTGGCTGAGAGTGACGAAGACTAACTGTTGCATCAGCATTTTCCTAGAATTACCATGGCATTTGTGTTGGCAATCCATCCAACCTTTTGTCATGGCAGTGACACTCCAAACCCGATCGGGACGGAATTCGACGCGTTACATTAGCCACCTAAGTTACTTTCCAGCTAACGACCACCAGGACACACCCCGACCTTATAACACCTCAATCTTATCTAAATATTAGTTATTTATTAGTGCGGAAGCAACTTATGAGCCAATTTTAAACTTTTCCTATGTAATTTAACCTAAGGGCATTTTTGTCATTTTACCACCTATGGTAAAATTAACCTGATCTTAGATCTAAATGTTTCCCAATCTTCTTTTAATCAGAATTATGCAAGCCTAAAAATTTCAGCTTAAACTGAGCTCGTTTGCTATGTCTAATTCAAGTTTTACTATTATGGACTAAATTATAACAAATACAATCTATTAGAATCTATTCCAAATTACAAATTAAATATTACGAGACTAAGCCTAAAATTTTACCAAGTTTCCTTACCATCTAGGGCTCTAATTAGACTAATCAATTTTCAGAACTAAATAGTAACTTTAGCAAATTAGAATGCCAATTAAAAAGACAAAAATTCAAACCCCCAAAACCTACATGGCCATGTCCCCCAAGCCGTTTGTCATTAAATGCCCGTGTTTGTGTCATGAAAAACTTTTTGACAAATCGCACACGCCCGTATGTGATAGCTCCAGTTTCCACAAGCTTATGTTATATACCCACACACCTGTGTGCAACCCTTCACACGTCCCTGTGAAAGCCACTACACCTATTTTTGTGAAAAAACTCGTTTTAAAACCTAATTTTGCATATTTTAACGCCCAATTAAACCCGATTTAACTATGATTAATTAACATATATATACACACTACTTCAATTGAATTTATTAACATAAATTAAGCCTCAATTGATTTCATGCACATCAAACATCGAATAAATCAAACAAGCGGTGTACCTTAGTCGCTAGTAAACCATTCCATGGAAGCTTTATTTAAACAATCGTTAGTACAGATTTCATGCTTCACACACATGTTATCAATCACCATCTTATCAAGCAACAATACACTATAAATCAATCAATAATTAAACTCAAATATGCCTCAAAATTAATATAAAACCATCCAAAATAAACGTCCAATGTCTAAAGTCCAATTACAACCAAAATCAAACTAATTCTCGGGAGTTCCACAATGCCCGACTACAGTCTCTAAAATGTGTAATTAAGTCTCTACCAAGCCTAAATCTCTTGGAACTCTCTTGCTCGGCCCCTCAGCTCCTCAATCCCAATGATTATCTATATGAATGCGTGGGTGTGAGTTTTAAAGAGCTCAGTAAATGTTAATAAAAACAACAAGTAAATTAACATCCAATTCATGCTTAATTCACAACCAATCAGTCACCAAATGTTAGCCAAAAATAATTAGACATGTCAATTTAATTTCCATAAGCATTTATCAATTATTCATGGCTTTCAATCATTAATTGATATAGCAACAATCACACATAAATATAAATTGGCATACACTTCTCATGGCTTAATTGCGTGATCATACATCGGACAAACGGATCTCTGAGCTCCCACAAATATCAAATACAGTCCACCGAGTTGAGCGGGCCGAAGCACGCGCTCCCTTATAGCACCTTAAACAACCCATTGAGTGGAGACTCATGCTCAACACTTCCTTATCTACTCCAAACAAATCAGTCTACCTAGAGCCATATGCTCACAATGGCACAAATAAAAATGAGTACCCACAAATCCTATGGCATGCCAACTATATCCAATGGATCCACCATGCATGTTGCCAATATATTCAATCAAACATAGCATATAAATCAATCATTAGTGTGTTCAATTTAATGTGACAAGATGCTTATGTATAACATGAAACATAGTATTTAATATCCAATTAAATCAAGCAATTCATTTGCCAATTTTCCATAATCAATTACCAATTGAAACACAAACATACCATAATAAAAAATTTCATTACACATGTTTAAAATCATCCTTAAAATCAATTTAATTAAACAGCAGAACACCACTCAAAAACTCACTTACCATTTTTTTTCAATACAAATTCAAATTTTGCACATTTAATACCAATCTTGCAAAATCAACCATTCATCCATAATTAATTAATTTTAATCGTTCATTAAGGTACTAATTAAACATAATTGTGGTTCAATTTACCAAATCGCCTTTAGAAACACTCGCCACACAATTTTATTTTATCACAAATGATCAACTAGGCAATTCCAAGCTTCAATTCTGGTTATCTCTTTCCTCTTCAAGATTTGGAGCTTCAACAGAGCTAAAGTAGACATTACCACTTTTCCAAAGCTATATTAAACACAATTTTTAATTAACTATGCTAATCGAAATTCATTTTCAAAGATACCTTATCGGATTTGTAATATCAAGTCGAAAACTCGATTTCTCACAAAATCGATCTCTCCAGCCCTCCTAATCATTTCCAAACATCAATACTAAACCAAATACACATTGACTAAGCATCAATTTCACATGTAAATCAATTTCACAAAAATTCAAAAAATTAATTTAAAAAGATGATGTAATTCGTATTTCTTCAAATTACCTTACAAATCAAGTTTAATCTTGATAAATAAGATAAAAAAATCTATTAATAGATCCATTTTGAGTTGGAACATCCATTGATTTGTGGATTTTCTTTGATCCATTGTTAAAGCACTTTAAGCTTTTGAAGAAGATGACATTGGTAAAATATCATGTAATTGACTCCCAAACCATGTAAAAATGTTTCTAATCATCATAAAAACAAGTTTAGAAATAATAATTATCTTTAATTTGTTCTAATTCCTTTGATTGAAAATCTTGATTTAAGAAGCTTGAGAAATTTCAGAATATTTTTGGCTACTTTTGAGAATAATTTCGGGTGAAAAGAGAGAGTATTTTGAGAAGGAAAATAGTTGGATCTATTATCTAATGATAGATCTTTAAGACAATGCAAAGAAAATGAAATTTATTATTTTTAAAGCTGAAACAAACCACTAGAAATTAAAAATTGGGGAATTTCCCTAATGGCCACTCCCACATTTCCCTTGTTTTACCATTTAATCCTTTTCCTTCAAAATTTCGAATTTTAAGGTTTATTTGCCAAATAAATACTATAAATTTTTCCTTATTTTACAATTAAATTCAATTTAAATTAATAATTAAATTTATCTCAAATTAACCCTAATAAAAATTATTTTAAAATTCTTTTTCGCCCAAATTAATTATTTTCACTAATAATTATTTAATTACTTTAAAATTAAATTTTCAAAATATTTTAATTTTTTGGATTATTATTTAATTTATTTTAGATTAAATTAACCTCCTAAATTAAATTAAAAATTACTAGAAACCCCATAAATTCCTAGTTTCACACTCGGAACCCGAAAGACATACCTGAAACTACTAGACCCAGTTTAGGGATATTATAATGGCAATATTTCACTTCCTTCTTTTTCTCCTTTTCTTCATCCTTCTTACACTTGCTGCATACAACAACCAATTTCCTTCTTCCCAACAATAAAAGTAACATGAAATGACATGTAAGGCACAATCCAACCGTTATTATTCAATGCTCTAAAAATAACATAAAAATACAAATATATCTACTTAAGTACAGACATGAAGCTTAGAGGCTCGAAATATAACTCTTTTCAAGAGTTATCACACTCCCAAACCTGAGTTCTTGCTTGTCCTCAAGCAGAATATGTATGAATGCATGAATTTGCCATAACTACACAGTTGCCTCTTGTACTGCTAAACCAAACGAAACATATTTTATGCCTCCATTCTCAGCAGTCTTTTGTCTAAAAAAATTGGTTCAAATTTTATAGGTTTGTTTAGCATACGAAGTACAGAAAGCGTTACCTAAAAAGATTATCAAGCATCTCTTAATGTATTTAGTTTATCTTTCCATTAAACTCAGTTTTTCTTCTCATACTTATTCTGTCATTGCATTATATAAAATTTTCTCCAGGGAATTCATCTTGGCACATGATTTCTTTACTTGACAATCTCAATGGAGCATACACTAGATTGCTAGGTATTACATCATGCCACAATTTGAATGTAATTCACTCACGAAGCTAAGACTTTTGACTAAAAAGATGGATGGAGCAAACAACTACCCCCTTAGCTACTCAGCCTACTAACCACTATAACTCTTGTTTGATCTTACTTTTATGATCAATAATACAATGGAGCAAACAGAGTATTACTAGCCTACTCAACAATTTCAAACATTGAAGTATTTTATAGTGTTTTTTTAAATTTTATTTTATTTATTCATTTATCCTCAGCTTTTTCATGATATTTATTATTTCACAATGCTAATTTATTGATCTTAGTTTCAAGGCTTCTAAGTGTATCAAAAGAAACCTACTATATGTAATAGCCCAAAATTGGGTCTAGTTGGAACACAAGTTTCAGGACCACAAAATCTGAGATATAAATAATTATTTTATGATTATTTTTAGGTCTATGATATGATTGCATGATTGTGTGAAAATATCGTGAAGAAATTCTATGCATAAAGTGCTTAATTCGAAGTTAGGGACTAAATTGAAGAAGTTGCAAAACTTGCATTCTAGAAGTTTCTAGTATGAAATTGATTTGAAATATTAATTAGGAGGTCTTAAATAGAAATTTTACCAATTTCTAAGTTATGGATAAAAATTGGACATGGATGGAATTTTTGAAAAGTTTAGTAGTAAGGGTATTTTGGTCATTTAGGGGTAAAAGGAATTAAAATACAAAATTAAAAGCCAATTTTGCTCATCTTCTTCACCATGGATGTGTATACCAAGGGAGACTCCATGGCCAGGGTTTTCAAGCTTCCCAATCTCAATTGTAAGTTCGTTCTAACCCCGTTTTTCAAGTTCTTTATGTTTTTGGAGTCCCGGTAACTTGATTTAACTTATGCTATCAATAATTCAACCTAGGGTTCATATTTGGAAAAATACCCATAGGTAAAATTTGTGTATTCTGGTGTTTTATGATACAATATGAGGTTTTAAATTATGTTAGACAACTTGTGCTACTCGGTTTTAAGTGAAAACGAGCAAAAGGGCTTAATCGGTAAAAATACCTAATAGTCATAAGTATATGTTAGAGTGAGAATTTGATGTTGCCATAGAAGGGAAAAGTGATCATCATGTCATAAAACATAAGAATAAGGGATGAAGTTTAATTCCGAGCCTAGGGGCAAAAGTGTAAATATGCAAAAGTTTAGGGCAAAATTGTAATTTTTCCAAAGTTTGAGTTAAGGACTGTTTTGAATAGTAAATTAATTAAATAAGTAAAATATGATGTTTTAGATCCCAAAAACGAGATTTGAACCTAGAATGAGAGAAAATCGAAAATTGGGAAAGTTGGTAAAATGGCCGTTTTAATATCAAGGTAAGTTCATATGTATAATAAGCATTAATTTATGCATGTTTCAATGTAAAATTGATATATTTACTATGATCTCCGAGGTGTTGAAAGTATGTAAGTTGGTATGATAATAATACAACAATAATGCTCTAATTTATATTTGAAAGTTAAATTTAGTGAATTAATTGAATTATGTTAAATTAAATGATTATGGTGCCAAGTTTATGAATTGATTTAAAAATATGTTTATGGTACATGAAGTGCATTGAATTATCATACATAAATGTGATTTCTATGATTATGGATATTATGGGAAATTGTAAGTTCATATGATTTTTAATAAGACATTGTGTAATTTAATGTTATTGCGTTGATATTAAATGAGATGAAAGTTTATATGTAAGTAATACATCACTATTACTTGTATTATGATATTTTATAAAATATTGGAAATATGTTTGTGGATAATTACTTGATTGGTGAAATTGTTGGAAAAGAGAAAGAAATCCGGTTGAACCTTGGAAAGATTGGATGATCTGAGATGGTATGTAGCTAGGTCACATGTATAGTCTTGAGTGCACATCATGTGTACAAGAGAGCTACAAGACATTATAATGTAGCTAGGTCGTATGGGTGATACTATGTGTACACCATGTAGACAAGAGAGCTACGGGATATATGTAGCTAGGTTGCATGCGTGGTTCCAAGTGAAGGACACCATGTAGATAAGAGAGCTACGAGATAAACTGGCTAGGTCACATGGGTGGTACTAAGTGTTCACCATGTGTACAAGAGAGCCGAACTATATGATGGGTGGAGTTATGTGCTGAAACCATCAAGTATCAAGGATTGATCCGAAGTGTTCAACGGGAGACTCTCTGTGTATTGCTTTGTGAGTTTTGTGATGAATATGTGCAGGAACTTGGTTATGTGAATGATGTGTTCATTAAGTGACCAGGATGTGGTAAGGTTATAAACAAGTAAGTTATACATGAGGATGATTTTATGGTGACCTTGTGATCATGGGCCTATACTTGTGATGTATGAAATGTGGTGAAAATGATTTGTGATATGTATGTTAAAATGAGGTTAATACAAAGAAAGTGTGAAAGAGTGAATTAGCAATAAAACTGTTTTGGACAGTAGCAGTGATGTGATTTTGAAAAATCACCAAAAATAGTATAAATTGAATCAGAGACTGAATGAGATATCAAATTAAATCTTAATGAGTCTATTTTCATATAAAAGAAACATAGAAAGCAAATGAGTTCTATATTTTGATATATTTATGTTTTCGTGAGACTAATTCAGAATGATTACGTGATCCCCTGTTCTGACTTTGGAAAATCACAAAAATTTGGAGAAAAATAATTAGAGGCTAAAATTATATTTTAAAATCCATAATGAGTCTATTTTCAAGATAAATCAACAAGAACATTATCCGAGTTCATCTTGTGAGATCATTATTTTTAGTGAAGAGAGGTTAGAACTGTCGAAAAGTGAAACAGGAGAAATTTTAATGAATAAATTGTACTAATTGGCTAAATCAAAAATTATGAAAATTTTATGGTGGAACGATATGTGAGTCTAGTTTCAGGGAAAATTTACGGATCTTAATTTGGAGCTCTGTAGCTCGAATTATAAATAATTAAGTGACTATGACTCGTGTGGGCAGTTTGATGTGAACATTTATTAGTAAATTGTGAAATCGTACTTACAAGAATGCTATATACATTAAGGATGTGGAATGGAGAGGAGGAGGAGGAAAATAAATATATGTGGAATACATGGAAACTATGGTATATGAAATATTGATATAATGAAATAAATGATATGTGTTTATAAGAAAACAAAAGAGAATGTTATGTATCATGACATGTATATATATATATATATATATATATATATATATATATATATATGACTAGTCTCAATGTAATGCTTGTTGGGTATGGAATTGAATTGAAATGTTTCGAGCAAACATGTTATTCTCATGATCTGAATCATGGTATTTTATAAAGATATGATCTAGCTTTAAATATGAATGCTTGATGATTAAGTCAAGATATTTGGTAAGATGATAATCTTGGTATAAATGTATAAGTGGTACTATAATAAACAAGGTAAAATGAGTATGAGAGACACATGTCTGATGACATACAAATGCTATGTTTGTGGTTTAATTAAGGATGTTTAATCATTAAACGAATACCATGTTATATGCTTTTGATTTTGTATAAGTGTGTAAGAGATCAAGGTTGACCAAAGCTTGGAAAATAGCCGAGGTATATTCCACACAGGCAGAGACACGACCATGTGTCTCAGCCGTGTATGGAACACGACTTTGGGACAGGGCGTGTGGAGCCTTAAAGCATGAAATTTCCAAGATTTTTGTAAGTTCTCGGTTTGGTCCCAAACCCTTTTTAAAGTATGTTTTGGGCTCCGTAGACTCAAATAAGGGACTATGTGTAAGAGAATGAACGCTTTGAAATATGAATAAAATTTTATGGCTCGTATTTTAGTTTAATGTTTGTATGTTTGTCTGGTAATGCCTCGTACCTTAGCCCTGCCTCGGATACGGGTAAGGGGTGTTACACTATAGACTAATTGCGATTATACTTAGGTCATTCTACTTTTAGGCCTCAATTTCCACATGACTATCCTAAGCTAAACATTCACAATTTTCACAGTTTGAAAAGTTATTATCCTCATCGAACATCATAGTTAACAACATACTTCTCATGGTCTAATAGTCATTTAGCATTTGTATGTCATGGCTAAATGAGTGACAAAATGAATATAATGTTCAAACAAAATATCTCATGCATGCAATCTGTACAACACATCCCTAAACTTAAGGGATGTATTGTCCTCAATGCATGATAAGAAACAAAATATCACTTATACAAAAAACAAATAGATATGTAAAAAATGCAATGAAAACAATTATGAATGCATGAAAAACACATGTAAAAATGAAGAAAAAAAATATGAAAATGAAAAGTAAAAAATAAAAGCTTGGAAATAATTTGTGTTACTTTAATTGGGTCAAGTGGATTTCCTGGAAGCATGTTTGCAGCACTGCTTCCATTTTAGCAGATTGATTGGCACTTCATTATCATCATCATTTGATTTAGTGAGATTATCAATCAGTAGATTAATCTCACGCTCTTGCTCCAATATGGGTGTGGTTTGAGGTACAGTAGCAGCTTCCTATGGTGTAGAAGTTTGATTGGTGTTATCTCCTTCCTTATCTGATTCAATGTTAACCAATTCTATTTTCTCTTCCTCCTCCTTTATTTCTTTGTTAATCTTTTTTGCAGTGGTTGGATGTGTGGTAGTGTCCATTACAGCTGCTTTAACTTCATCCTCGTCTTCATCTTCTAGATCCAATAACAACTCTTTGAGAAAAGTAGGAAATGTAGGCATGGGCCTGGTAAAGTTTTTCTGAAAAGATTTCTTGATGGCATTATTTCTCCTTCTAACATAGTCCCAAAATAAAGCCATTTCTTCTTGAGCCCTGCTTAGATCAGTAGTTGTCCTCAGTTGTTGCTTCTCCATCCAACGAAACTGTTGTTTTAACATCTCAAGAGCACCGAGTACTTGCAGCTCAAAATCATTGTAAGATGTGGATGGAGTGACATGGGAACTAATAGGTGGAGAAGAGGTTGATGCAGAGCCAAGATGTCGTGGCACTTTTTCCCCTGAAAATCTCATGGAAATTTGTTTAGTGATGGTTCATTTGTTAGGGATTTTGTCCTCATTTTCTTGGATATGGACATTGACCCGTTGACAAAGTACAGTAATGGGAGATGGAAAATTCAGGGTGCCTGCATTCTTGTGTGCGCAATGATAAACTTCTTTAAAAATAATATTTTCAACATTTATCTTTCTTCCAGTCATAATAGAGTGTAGTAACAACATGCGTTCCTTTGAAATAGTAGAGTTATGAGTTGAAAGGTTAAGGTGAGATTTAAGAGAATGGATGAAAGATATTCTGCAGTTATTCTGCAGTTATTATCTTGTCAAATTGAGAATGTTTATTAGGGCCTTCAACTAAACTGTATTATATGTTGATGGAGTATTTATAGAATAACACCAAAGAACCGTGTACATAGATGAAAGCATTATCTGGAGAGGTTAAATGAGTATAAAATTCATTTACAACTTTCATGAGAACATCGTCAGGATGAAAGCAAAAGAGTTGCCATCCATGTTTCTCTACCACTGAAGAAATTGTTTTAGTGTATCCCATAAAGGCTATATCTTGAAAAAGAAAGCCTTTTTCCATACAAAATGGTCACTTTGATATGTTCATGTTGTACTTTTCTTCAGTGGCTTTGCTGAAAAATGTTCTTAGAGGCAAAAAGGTTGATGAAGATGGCATACGTCGAGCCATTTGAGAAGAAATAGTAACTGTAAAAAGAAAAAGTTAAGACTTTTACTATTATGGAGAAAAACTGAAAATGGTGAAAAAGAAAAAGCTAAAAATAACTTGGAGAAAGAAAATGAATCGACTAGGGTAAAAATGAGAAAAAAATATAACAGTGACGTAGGGGATAAAATCAGCTTGAAATTATGGTTTGACACGGTAAAGTAAAAATTAGGCAGAAAAAGAAAAAAAATCAAAATTAAGCTAAAAATTTGCAAGTATACTAAGTGGGCTAACTATTACAAAACCTAGGCCGAAATCTACCTACAATAAAAAAAGGAAATAAAAATTAATTAAACCGATAGAAGAAATAAATCAAAAGCAAATTAATTAAATAAAAGTAGGCTAAAGAAAACACTACGTAGTTTGAAGAGTAATGGAATGTTTATCACAAAGTATGAGAGCTCCCCAATAATGCATTGGTCATTGACTTTGAAATTAAAATCCGTCTTGGCATCTTTGACTTCTATAGCTCTATGAGGGTAAACATGCACTATCTCGAATAGGCCAGACCAATAAGACTTCAATTTACTAGGAAACAATTTCAGCTTGGAATTGAACAACAACACTTGTTGTCCAAGTTTAAATTGTCGTGGCAAAATCTTCTTATCATGCCATTGCTTTGTCTTTTCTTTGTACAGTTTGGTATTCTCATAAGCTTGAGCTTTGAATTCCTTCATCTCATTCAGCTCCAGTAGTCAGATATTGCCAGCATTAATCTAATCCATGTTCAATTTCTTAATTGCTCAAAATGTCTTATGTTCAAGTTTAACAGGAAAATGGCAATACTTCCCATAGATGAGCTTGAAAGGTGACATTCCCAGTGGTGTCTTGAATGCAATACGATATGCCTACAAAGCTTCATCCAATCTGGATGACCAATCTTTGTAAGTGGGATTAACCACTTTTTCTAAAATCTGCTTAATTTCTTTATTCAAGATCTTTACTTGTACATTTGTCTGGGGATGATATGCCGTGACAATTTCATGTTTAACCCCATATCTATTCAAGGTAGTAGCAACTAATTTGAAGTCAAAATAAGAACCCTCATCACTAATAAAGGCAAGAGGTGTACCAAACCTGGTGAAAATATTTTTATACAGGAACTTTAGTACCGATTTGGCATTATTCATAGGGAGAGCGACAGCTTCAACTCACTTGGAGACAAAATCTACAGCCACAAGTATGTATGTATTACCCCAAGAGAGTGGAAATGGACCCATAAAGTCGATTCCTTACACTTAAAACAATTCAACTTCTAGAATATTTTGCGATGGCATTTCATACCTCTTTGTTAAGCTATCAGTTCATTGACAATGATCGCAAGTTTGGAAAATTTCATGTGCATCTTCAAACATGCTTGGCCAATAAAAGCAAGATTGGATAACTTTTGCAGCAGTTCGTATTCCCTCGAAATGTCTTCTATATGGTGTTGAATGGTAGTGGTGCAAAATACTATGAATCTCATTATCCGAAACACATCTTTAAATTATTTGATCTACACAATGTTTGAATAAAATGGCTCATCCCAATAATATCACTTGTCATTATGGAGAAATTTCCTTCATCTTTGACTGTTGAGCTTAGGTGGAAGTAATCCACTTACTAAGAAATTGACAATATCGCATACCAAGGAAATGCCATGGCAACCAGCAGTTGCTCATCTGGAAAATCCTCTTTAGTGAGTTGAATATTGTCGTCCTCATTTCTTGCTTCAAGTCTCGACAAGTGATCAGCCACTTGATTCTCTGTACCTTTCCTATCTCGAATGTCTAGATTAAATTCTTGTAGCAGCAATATCCACCGAATTAACCTTGGCTTGGAGTATTTCTTGGTGACCAAATACTTAATCGTAGAATGATCCGTATAAACTGTAATTTTGGTGCCAACTAAATAGGATCTGAATTTGTCAAATGCAAATACCATAGCTAATAGTTCTTTCTCAGTAGTAGCGTAGTTCAACTGCGTATCTGTCAACGTCTGATTTGCATGGTAGATGGCATGAAACACTTTATCCTTTCTTTGCCCAAGCATTGCTCCTACACTGAAATCATTGGTATCGCACATAAGTTCAAAAGGTAATGTCTAATCCGGTGCTATGACAATCGGTTTTGTTACCAACTGCTCTTTCAATTCCTCAAATACTTGCACACAAGGCTCATCAAGCTTGGAAGCTCTATTATGTTCTAACAATATACATAGGGGTTTAGATATCTTCAAAAAATCCTTAATATATCATCGATAAAATCCTGCATGGCCAAGGAAACTTTGAAAACCTTTAACTATAGTGGGTGGTGGCAATTTCTTAATAACCTCAATCTTCGCTTTGTCTACGATAATTCCTTACTGTAAAATTTTATGTCCCAGAACAATGCCCTCACAAATCATGAAATGTCATTTTCTCAATTAGAACAAGGTTAGTCTCCTCACACCTACAAAGAACTGGCTCAAGGTTTTTTAAACAACCTTCAAAAGTATCACCACACACCGAGAACTCATCCATAAAAACTTCCAAAAATTTCTCCATCATGTCCTAAAATATTGCCATCATGCAACACTGAAATGTTGCAGAGGCAGTGCACAATCCAAACAGTATTTTTCTAAAAGCAAAGGTTCTATAAGGACACGTGAACGTGGTCTTTTCTTGGTCAGTAGGAGCTATGGCAATCTAGTTATACCCCGAATAACAATCCAAAAAGCAATAAAGCCTTTTCCCGCTAATTTATCTAACATTAGACCGATGAATGGCAAAGGAAAATGATCATTCCCGGTTGCTTTGTTAAGCTTTCAATAGTCCATGCAAACTATCCATCCTGTGACTATACGAGTTGGAATGAGTTCGTTTTTATCATTGCTAACTACAATAACACCCCTTTTTCTTGGGTAAACATTGAACAGACCCATGAACTATCAGAAATAGGATAGATTATTCCAGCATCAAGTCATTTGATAATCTCTTTTTTAAGGACTTCCTTCATAATGGGGTTCAGTTTTCTCTGCTGCTTAATAAAATTACCATGGAAATCTTCCAGTAAAATCTTATGCATGCAGATAGCTGGACTGATTCCTTTGATATCCACGATTGTCCACCCTAACGCTTTCTTAAATCTATTTAAAATTTATAACAATTTAGCCTCTTGATCAAATGTTAACTCTGCAAAGATAGCTACTGGAAAAGTGTTGTTGTCTTCCAAGTAGGAGTACTTTAAATGTAGTGGAAAATACTTTAACTCCAACGTATGAGAGTCCTCTATAAAAGGTCGATGAGGTTTAAAAGAACGCTCTAATAAATTAAAAATTCAAAACTCCTCATTGCTCAATTTTTAAGTTGCTTAGCCTCTATCAGTTTACTAAGTTCTTCAATCAGTTCATCTTCATTCAACTCAACTAAGTTTGCTTCATGATTAGAATTGTTGTAACAAGATTCTGCTAATTCTTCATTCACTATTGTGTCAATAATCCCAATGGCGTGACAATCTTTATCTATATCTGCACACTTCATGGCATCAAAAACATTAAAGGTTATCTACTGGTCATTAACTCTCATTGTTAATTCTCCTTTTTGTACATAAATTAATGTTCTACTAGTGGCTAGAAAAGGTCTCCCAAGAATAATTGGTACCTCTTTATTAGCTTCACATTCTAGAATAATAAAATCTTTCGAAAAATAAATTTATCAACTTTTACCAACACATTCAATTTTACCTTCCGAATGTAAATAAGAACGACCAGCCAACTGTAGCATGACAGTTGTAGGCCTTGTCTTTCCAATTCCTAATTTCTTAAAAACAGGCATAGGAATTAAATTTATGCTTGCACCTAAATCACATAATACCTAGCCTACATAATGATTTCCAATTGAGCAAGGAATAGTAAAAATCCCTGGGTCCTTCAATTTCGGTGGCAACTTGTTCATCAACATTGCTACACACCATTCAGTGAAAGCAACAGTTTCAAATTCCCTAGTCTATGCTTCTTTGACAATATGTCCTTCATGAACTTTACGTAATTGAGCATTTGCTCCAATGCTTCCACCAGTGGTTTGTTGATATGAAGTTGCTTCAGGACATCCAAGAATTTTTTAAATTGAAAATCTTGTTTCAACTTCTGAAATCGTTGAAGACAAGGTGGCAATAGCCTTCCTTCAACTTGTTGAGGTTGTTTTGCCATGGCATTTTATTGGCAACACGAGCTGGTTCTCCTTTAATGTTTTGTTATTTGCTCTTCTCAATTGTAGATTGCTCCACTATTGGTTCTGAATTCGCCTTATGTGTGAAATCTAAGCTATCTTCTTCAACAACAGTATCATTAACAACTTCAAGTAGCCGAGTACCACTTCTGAGTGTAATGTCTTTGCAATGCTCCTTCTCTTAAGATCTTGAATTTCTAGTATCACTCGGTAATGCTTTTTGCTATCTTGAGCTTAATACACTGGCAATTTGTCCCACTTGGTTTTCTAAAGCACTTAAAGATGTAGTTTGAATCTGTATTACAACATCGTTCTTGGCCATATATTCCTTTAATAGAGATTCCATAAATGATGACGATGAAATTTGCTGAACATTTTGCCATGGCATAGGTTGATTGTATCCAGGTGGTGCACTTGTGACATTCTGTCGAACAACATTACTGGAATTTCCCACCCCTTGGTTACTCCAACTGAAATTAGGATGTTGTTTCTATCCTGAATTGTATATACTAGAATATGGTTATTGTTTCGATTGAAATTTCCCATCTAACATACTGAGGCTGGGTCCAATGGGCATTAATCAAAAACATCTTCCCCATAATAAACACATGTTAATTCTGCTTCTTTCATTTTCTGCACTACAGTTGCTCTCTTTAATGTTTTAATCATATTAGTGAGGGATGATACGTGAGCTATTAATGAAGTGATCGCATCAAACTCCAAAGCTCCAGCAACTTTTCTGCCAGTCCCTACTCTTGTAGTTGGATATTGATAATCATTGTTCTAGAATTTCATATGCCTCATTATATGATTTATCTAGCAAAGTGCCATTGGCATATGCATTAACTACCATTCTTGTATGTGCATTTAATCCATTGTAAAACATTTCCATCTGCGTTTAGTGTTGGAAACCATGCATCGGGCATTTTCTAATTAATTCCTTGAACCGCTCTTAAGCTTTATACAATGTCTTATCCTTAGATTGCCGAAAAGATGTAATATCATTCCTTAATTTGGCATTCATGTTTGGAGAGTTGTATCGCAACAAAAACCTTTAACAAAGTTCATTCTAAGATGCCACCGTTCCTGATGGCAAAGCATTCAACCATGCTCTAGCACAATCTCACAATGAATAAGGAAATAGTTTGAGTATCAGGGCATCTTCAGGAACACCTTGTTGCCTTAATGAATCATAGACATCCAAAAAGACTTTTAAATGCAGCTATGGATCTTCAGTAGGTAATCCACTGAATTGTCCTACAGTTTGTAGCATTTGAAACATCACTGGTTTTAACTCAAAATGCTAAGCTTGAATATGTGGCCTGACAATTCCTGGATTCAAATAATCCAAAATAGGCACTACGTATTCTCTAATGGGTCTATCTCTATCATCTATCACACGAGGAATATTAGCGTCCCTACCATTTGAATGTAATGAATCTTCTTTTCCTGGATCATTTCCAATCCTTTCCATTTATCACAATTCCTTTCGTCTTCTTCTCAAGGTTCTCTCAATTTTTGTGTCAAAATAATATTCTTCGTTCTTGGGAATACATCTACTCATAGACTAGCTGTAACACCCCAACCCATATCCGTCACCGAAATAGGGTTACAAGGTATTACCGAAGTTTACGAAACATTTACCGGTAAATCGAGTCAAATACTATTCAAATCCTGAAATTCATTATAACATAAATGTAACACCCCGTACCCGAGACCGTTGCCGGAGTCGGACACGAGGGGTTAACGGGCTTAACCCACTCATTTTCACAGTCCATTTTAAAAATTTCCAGGCAGTTGGCTAACTGCGTCACTGTCACCTTAAAAATCATATCTTGAGTTCCAAAACTTGAAAATCAGTTTTGTAATTTTTCCCTGAAACTAGACTCATATTTCCATCTACAGATTTTTTTCTAGAATTTTTGGTCAGGCCAATTAGTACAGTTTATTAGTTAAATTCTCCCCTGTTACAGGGTGCGACTACACTGACCTTCCTGCATTACAATTTGGATATCTCCCTGTACAGAGCTTCAATACTGATGCCGTTTGTTTCTACGGAAACTAGACTCGAAAAGGAACCTGTACATATATGGCATGACTTCTAATTATCTCTGGTAAATTTATAATGAATTTCCAAAGTCGGGATAGGGACTCCAGAAATCGTTCTGGCCCTGTCTCACGAAAACTTAAATATCTCTTAACATACTGTTCATATGATCGTTTCGTTACTCTCCTATGAAAATAGACTCGTCAAGTTTCATTTACATAATTTATTCACTATTTAATTTCATTCCTACTATTTTTAGTGATTTTTCACATCCACATCACTGCAGCTGTCAGCATCTGTCTTTAAGGTAGGCTTTACCTATTTCATAGTTTCCATGATTCAACTAGCCCTTAAACATAAATAGCACAAAATATGATCATGATTAACCATCCCAATGGCTAATCGTTTCCAAACATTTCCATACCTCTTAATGAACAACATACAATGATTATAATACCGTGCCCAAAGTATACTTAAGCCATTTTCGCATGGCTATCCAAATTTACACAAAACCGAAAGGTACATGACCTACAACAAAAGGGTAGTCCTATACATGCCATTTCAAAGTTCAACCAAAATAGTATACCAAGAAGGAGCTTTGATAGTGTGGGCGACTTGACTTCAAAATCCCGAGTCCGATAGCTGAAGAACCAAAATCTATAAAACAGAAAATCAAAGAAAACGGAGTAAGCATTTAATGCTTAGTAAGTTTGAGCCATGAATTTAAACACAACCAAAGTATAGCATTCATGTAGCTAAACAGATAATTTCATATGCACAAATTCTCAATATCATACTTACTTCACATTACCAACCCTTATATTCATACACAAAGATCAACTTAGCTAAAGGCGGTAGCTCATTTATCAACCGGCGAATACTTATTTGTAAGGGCTCAACTAATTCAAAGCACATACGAAACATACCTCATTGTTGGGATTTCACAAGCGTATTAATTGAAATTTTTACAGCAAGTTCATTCATTCCCGAATCACGTACCTTCGGAGTTTAACCGGATATAGCTACTCGTTCAAATGCCTTCGGGACATAGCCCGGTTATAGTAACTCGCACAGATGCCTTCGGGACTTAACCCGGATTTAGTAACTAGCACAAATGCCTTCGGATCTTAGTCGGATTTAGTAACTCGCATACGAATGCCTTGGATCTTAGTCCGGATATAGTCACTTAGCACAAAGCCTTCGGGACTTAGCCGGACATCATTCGAATAACCATGCACATTTATCAATAAATCATGACACATTCGTATTTCATTTTCATTAGCAAAACTCAAACACAAGGCACTTTTCACACTTGCAATTTCGGCTCAATAGCCACACACAAAGAGCATGATTTTGATTTGCTTAAAATATGATCTAATCAAATCATAATCTAAGTTCCATTACTCGAAAACTTACCTCGGATGTTGTCGAACGATTTCGATGGTTATTCGACCACTTTTTCCTTCCCTTTATCGGATTTAGTTCCCCTTTGCTCTTGAGCTTAAATTGACAAATAAATTGATTTAATCATTTGAGTATCAAAAAGAGGAACTCAAGGTACTTAGCCCATATATATTCATTAGACATTAAAGTCACATATGTACGAAATCATGAATCTAACTCAACACAATAGTCCACACTCTCTTTTAGCCGATTATCTAAGCCAAGAATAGGCATCAATATGCTTGCCTCTAACCGAATGCATGCACACCAATCCACCTCATGTGGCGAATATGCATGTCCATGTTGAGGCCAATTATATACTTAATATCACACATAAATGGCATACATTTTACTAACTAACGATTACATATTGTAACTCAATACGCATCAATCATTTACTTCATAACCAAACATCATCATATGTAAATATATACCTAGAGATAGTATATATGTCATACCAATACATCATGTGCAAACATATATATATATATATGTGCAAGAGCGAATCACAAGTTGATTATAACCAAATATAAACATATATCCAAAACACAAATCTTACCTATCATGCAATAAGCATAAATCATGCTTATGGATATACCATGGCCGATACTTCCAACAACACCAAATAAAATATACTTCATGGATCTAAGGTAGACCCAAGAAAGGAACTCATAATCATCAAGATTTAGCATGAAACACAACCATCACCCTTATTAATCTCCATAGCCGAAAACCTTACTTATTCCAAAATCACAATTTCACATGGGTTACCAACAATAACTTGATATCTCACTCAAAATCAACTAGGATTTCAAGAACTAGTATCAACTTCCTTACCTTAATATCGACCTAAGATGACCGATTGCTTCACTCCTTTCTTCCCCCTCTCAAATCGGCCAAGAAGAACCAAAGAACACAACTTGTTTTCTTTTTTCCTTAGAATTTTCAGCCAAAAGAAGTGAAAAATGATTGACACTTTTTTTTTTCTTCTTTCCCTCAACTCACGGCAATGGGGAGGGGGGGAAACACTCACACCATTCTTTTTTTTTTCCCATTTCTTTATTACCCATACTCCTTATTTTATTTTTCCTAACATACACTATTGTCACAACATGTTTTATGACATGTTTTGCCCATCACTCTTTGTCATGGACGGCCACTAGCAATTAAAAAGAGGGAAATTGACATGCAAGTCCACCCTTTTGATTACATGCACTAATAGATCCTTATAGATTTACCTATCACATTTCAAAAGTGTCACACATAGGTCCTATCGACTAATTTCACATGCAATTTACTAAATCGAAGCTTAAAACCTTCACACATTCATAATCACATATTTTAGACAATAGATCATATTCAAATAATTTGGTGACTCGGTTTAGCGATCCCGGAACCGCTTTCCGACTAGGGTCACTTTAGGGCTGTCATAATAAAGGTCCTCGAGGCCCAAAATATGTATTAGAAACGATTTGGGACTAAATCGGGATGATAGGGAATTTTTCACAAAATCCCAATTTTTTTCTCATTATTAAAGGTCTCACGCCCATGTACCAGGCTGTGTGTGCTCATGTCTACCCGTGTGGACAAAAACAAGGCTATATCTAAGCCTCGTTTCTCATCCGTTTTCATCCAGTACCTGTACCAAACTTTTTCAATACCAACCAAGCAATTTCAATATTGTTTCAAACTATTTTAAAAACTCAACAGTATGTGTTTATGCATAATCATAGTTTGACTTATCAACATTTCAAAACCAAGTTCAAACTAGCCATGCTAGTAGCTAGGTTTACAACCATACTCTTCAACATTAACATTAGTATATATATATTTTTAGTTTATACATGCCATTAACTCAAAATGAAACATTTTTATATACCAAAATTTGATGGTTGATAGTGTGATGTGGCTCTAACCTATCTCCGACCTCCCGAGCTTCCGAACACTATAAAATAGAGAAAAATGAAATGGGGTAAGTACTTACTACTTAGTAAGTTCATGTAACAAGAATTAAACTTACCATATATTTCTATGAAAATTAAATCAAACATGCACATATCCGTAACAATAGAATACTTGTCTAACACATACAAACTCAACCCATGGATTAGTCAAATAACATCGTATAATTTCAATACATAGATGAATGATGAGCTCATCAATTTCATGATTTCACGTACTTGCCATTTTCTATATTTTTCCCGTTGAATTTCTCGAAATTTCGATGGATTTCTAATAGTACACTTATAGTGTACAAGTTCAAGTCCGTCAATTCATATTTATCCTTTTTAGGGAGCACACTCCCGAGTCTCATTTCACACAATGGAATTACCAGTCCAGGCAAAATCCCCTGCAACATATACTCAAAGAGTATTTGTCAGGATTACCAGTCCAGGCTAAATCCTTTCAGTGATGAATACGCTATTAAGCTCGATTTGGATTACCCGTCTGGGCTAAATCCTTTTATTTTCCCATGTAACATCCTTTTTTAGTGATCTATCGAATTTCTTTTATTCAACCGAGATTATTTTTCCTTTTTATCAAATATGTTCAATCATTTCATCATTTACCATACATTAAACATTCAAATAACATTCATGTCACATAAACATACAATTCAAGTATAAAAGAATTCAATTCAAGTTACACGAACTTACCTCGATATTCATTTGTTAATAAAGTCTACTAATCCGAGACTTTTTCCTTGCCTCGATCTAACCTCGTATTTGAGTCGTCTAGATCTATATAAATGAATTTAATTATCAATTTCATTCAATTTATATTCTATTGAGTTCAATCTATACTTTAGGCAAAATTACCATTTTGCCACTAAACTTTTCATTAATTCCAATTTCGTCCCTAGGCGCGAAAAAAAATAAAATTCATACAATCTAATCCTTTACCCAATTCTAACTTGAAATTCTATTAATTCAACCCCTAATTCATTAATTAATTCAACATAAACTACATCCAAAAATCTACTAACTTTTAAAATTTCAACATAAACTAAGTAGTATTTTGTTCTGGGATCATAAAAATTAAAAAATTATAAGAAAATGACTTAAATTGACTTACCAATTGAGCTTGGAACTTTTAAAAAAAACCCTAAATTCTCTTTTCTTTTTCTTCCCCTTGTTTCATTTTGCTCATCTGTTCTTATTCTCTCTTTTTGTTTTACTTTAATGTTATATATATTATAATAAAATAATATAATAGAATTAATATATTATTTATTTATTTATTAAGTAAATATAATAAAATATATAATTTATAATTAAAAATCTTAGATTTTTTTAAAAGGTTAAACCGCCTCAATTCATATTAATGGCATATTTCCTCTTTAGCCCCTCTAACTTTCCTTTAATGTATAATTAAGCTTTTACCTCCATTGCAATTTAATCATTTTACCTAATTATTTTTAATTCAATCAAATTCACTTAACTAAAACCTAATTAACTACACAACTAAATTCATAAATATTTATTAAAAATATTTATGAATCTGATTTACCGGAACGAAGTCCCGGGAATGCACTTTTTTTAGTCCTTTCTCTAATTAACGACATAATCAATAGAATTTTCTTATTGAAATTTTCATGCAACCTTCTTATCATAATATATATCATGCCATAATATTAAAATAAAATTTTCTTTTTAGCTCAGATTTGTGCTTACGGAACCACTGTTCCGATTTTACTAAAATTAGGCTGCTACACTAGCAGCAAGCCTGAAAAAGAATAAAAAAACAACTAAGTAAGCTAAAAACTAACAAAATTAAATAGATAATAACAACTAAATTTCACCAAATTGTCGATCCCTAGCAATGGCGCAAAAAACTTGTCACGTGTGAATATGTAATGCAAATGTGCAAGTATACATGTCAAATCAAGTAATAAAGTGATAAGTGGGATTGCCTCCACAGTGATTGGAATAGGTAAAAATATGGTTGAATTATTACTATAAACTATACTAATTAGGCTTATGGCAAAGTAAACAGAATAATGATTTGAAGTGATGTACTAATGTATGAAATATAAAAATCAAATAATGAATAAAATGATGTGGCAATTCTACGAGACAAAGTTGAGAGGATTGATGCTATTGAATGAGAAGGTTGGAATTACTTGGATTATATCTTAATAAAACAATAATGCATGGCAAAATCTTGACCAAATTACTGTTCAACGTATAAATATTGCATTCTGCTTCTTTCGAGAGCTAGAATTAAAGCTATCATTCTAAGTCTTTGTATGTCTACAAGTCTCAAGAACAATACCTAACAATATTCTTCATTACTTTATACAAATCACAACTCTATGTTTGGAGTATTACGAGTATTCGCTCGAGTACTCGCTCGTATCATTCGATTATGATTCAACTTATTTAACATTTTCAGAATTAAATCAAGTTTAATGATATACCATGCATTCATCTGTGTCTAGAGCTTGCATGCATATATTTAAAATAATCCAAGTCAATGTTTTTCAAGTTAGTATGTAACACGGTTTGGCACACGGCCTACGACACAGTCGTGTGACCCAACATCGAATGCACATATGGTTTCGCACACGGCCTATGACACGGTTGTGTAGCCCTATTTTGAAATACCCATATGGGCTGGGATAGGGTCATGTGTCCGAAATTCGAATGTCCACACGGTCGGGGTTATGTCACATGGCCATATGACCCTTGTTTCAAAAATTTTCAAGTTTTCCCAAAATTTTCTGTTTTGTACAAATTGATTCCAGACTATTCCCGAACTATTTTTAAGGCCTCGTATGCTCGATTTAAGGTCGTAAGTTAATTTTTTCTATAACTAAATTTAATATTTAAATGATAATATTTAAATTGCATCATTTTTTTTTTGTTTTGAAGTTGAATGTTCCGTTTTGTACTGTAACACTCCAAAACCATGTTTATGCCATGAATAAATATTAGTTTGAATGTTATTATTTAAACTGATTGATTGTTTCTAAATGTCATTATTGGTTATGATTTGATCGGTAATGCTCTGTAACTATAATCTGGCGAAGGAGACGAGTTAGGGGTGTTACAATAGTTGTTGAACATTTAGGAAATATGATTTTATGATTTGGAAACGAACTTAGTTGTTTGGCAGTATGTGTATGAATGTATTTCTGGAAGTGCTTCTAAATTATTAAATGTTGCGAGCTCTATTAAAATGCTTGTTTGAATGTAGCAAACGATTAGGATACAATTGACATGCCAATAGAGTTTGAATGCACTCTTGTACGGGTTTACACTTCGGTGCCTCTGTTAGCATTTTAATGCTTTCTGGTCTGATATGGTTACTTGAGTACTCGAGTCATGTTACTATAATTCATCGGGCTATGAAAATTTGTAACTAATGTTAAATTGATTGGATAATTTCGGTGTTTACCCATTAGAAGGTTTGTATTAATGAATGATCATGCAAGAATGTTTCTTTATAGTATTGATGCAATGAAACATAGATATATAAATATGAATGATTTTGATTGAATCATTGAAGAGTATGAAGTATATGATGAACTATTTTCCACACTAATTCTATATATTTTTATAAATGGTTGTTAGGTTTGAGTAGTCTAAGTGTTTTAGTTTTCAAACGTTTAATTGAGGTAAGTTGATTTGAATTTAAGCCATGAACTTTCTAAGCTACTTAAGCTTACTTGGTTTGTTTTTGTTTTCTGTAGTTAACGTTTTGCGAAACTGATTGGATGGATCAACTTTAAGGCTCACACTATAAAACTCCTATTTTGGTAGTTTTTGATTTATTATTTTGAATTTTGTGGCATGTATATAGGGTTTTGACGTTGATGAATTTGAAGCTCTAATGGTTTTGTAATGTGGTTAAAGTTGATATAATGTAAAGTTTCATGTTTTATGATCAACTTGTGATGAATGTGGTAAAACTAATTAGGTATATTATATTAAATTTATTTTGTGAGATGATGATTTGTGTCATTTTAATGGCAAACAAGATTTTGGTATTTGGTATATTGAACAGGTAACTTGTCATTTGATGTCATCCTTGTGTTTTGTTGTTGAAATGATTATTTTGTTTTAGTAATCTTTTGAAACTATGGTTAGGATATATTGACAATAGAAAGTTTGGTATAAATGGTTGATTGTGAAATATGCTATTTGGAGTTCATTTGATGATTAAATAAGAATATTTTGTAGCTCATTATTTATACTGAAATGTGGTGCCAATGACGGCATATTGGTTTGGGACATCGGTTGAATATGAATTAGTATATTTTGGTATGTTTTGGTTCATTTTTTAATAGGCTAATGTAGTGGTAAATGCATGGCTTGGTGTTTAAGAAACTGTAGGTGAAATAGCTTGTGTTTGAAGGTATTTTAGGCACACACAGTCTGCCACACAACCGTGTGTCCCACACGGTTGCATGACATGGCCATGTAGCCTTTTTGATTTTTGGTGTAGGCTCGTCCACATGGCCTCAAAGAGTTACACGGCCTAGTGACACGACTGTGTGATCATAAGTTACACGAGCACAGTGAGTTACACGGTTTGGCCACACAGGCTAAGCTTTATCACACGGCCGTGTGACCCCTATTTTCACTTTTTACTCAAAATTTTTAAAAGTTTCATTTTAATCCAAAATTGTTCTCGGTTTATCTTAAATGTTCTGTAAGCTCGTATTAGGTCCCGTTTTGGTTGAATAGTATGGAAATGATTGTAAATGAATAATTTGATTATTTTTATTAAATTGTGAATGATATAAAAGTTTTATAATTGTAATATCTTATAGCTCGAATCGGGTGACTAGATCGAGTATAGGGTGTTACACCACTTTATGAAAACATCATATAATATCTTTTATTCTACGTATTAAATCTTGAATACTAGCTTTTCAAATAACCATTTGAACGTATTTGCTAATTTTTTATATTACCATTCTTTTGAAAGTCATGAGTAAGGAAATTTTTGGAAAAATATATTTTGATCTCTTGAGGAGTTTCAACAATAATCATAACAAACTTTAATCATGATTCTTCTATAAAAATACAAATAGGTACTTTGAATCATTTTATAGTTCTCCTTCAACTGCTATTCACTAAGTCAAATTTGCCATATATGTTCAACTTATTTCAATTCATATAAATGAACAATTTCCCGAGAATTTCAATATGCTTCTAGCATTCTAAATCCTTCAAGGATTTTAATATAAATTTTACTCTATAGTGATTCATAAAAGGTTGTAACAACAAACATTAGACATAAGTTAAATCTTTTATGAGCTACTAGTTTAATAATATATCTAAAGGTTATTGCATCTACAACAAAAGAATATTATATCTTTTCATAATCAATGCTAGGACTTAGAGAAAAACTTCATATTTTATTTCAGTTTTGCAAAACTACTTCATTTGTACTCTTATTGGCTTTATACCTTTAAATATTTGAATTATTGGTCCAAAAACTCCACGAATTTAATTGTACTTGAGTTACATCTTTTTATTTTGACCAATCTATTTCATATCTATATTTCTCAATAGATTTATTCAAGATTCTCATTTTATTTCATTATTTGAACAATAATATTGCATGCAAAACCATTGTTGACCAATTTTATTATCGGTTCCATATTTTCTCGAATTGACATAATTTATTGAGATTTCTTTATTTTCACTATTTTAATCTTCAGTTTTATGTGCCTTAATCTCTGATGGAGTTCTAGTTATTAGTTATGTCTTTGATCTCTTTTGAAGCACACGCCTCCACTATATGACTAACTAGAAGAATTTTCATCTTTGGATCTGATCAGTCTATTATTTATTCTAACTGATTTTCCTACTGGGACTTTGATTCAAAATATTAGATGGTATATAACACTTGGTTATTCTCATTAAGTTTGTAAATACATCTGACAGTTAACTTGTAATAAAGTGAGTTATCCTTTTTGAACTTCTAGTTCAAATTACTCTCTATAAGGATCTAGACAATGATAACTCATTACAAGTAGTGATTTCATTTAGCTATTACTTCTGTCCCCCTAATATCGGAAAAATTATCAAATCAAAATAGTGATCACAAATCATGTTATAATTGAATCTTTAATACATTCAAAACATCTAATAATACAAGGAGACTCGTAATTAATATATATTCCCAACTTTCTTTGAGGATTCACTCATTTTTGTACGTTGTACTGGAGTAATTGGAACATATATGCACATACAAAAATTCTAGTATGGAAATATTTAACTATTGACCAAAACCAATTGTAATGGGAGTATTTATAACTTATTGGCTTAATGCATACAACACGTAAATCAACATAATCTCATGTTGATATAAGAAGTTTAGCTCTCATAATGATTTAGATATTAATCAGAAGCGTTCAATTAATAATTTCTCTAAAACATTATGCATATAAATAACAAGTTTTTACAAAAGTTTTTCAAGCTCAATCAATAGAAGGTTGAGATATAAACTCATCAGCTTTAACAATATGAATTGTTTTAATTGTATAATCTGAAATTAATTATTTAAATAAGCAATCTTGCAAATGACAAATTGCAAGTTGATAACACATATGTGATTATTTTTTAGATGCATCTACCAAAATTATATAATATCAAAACCATCCACATGATGGATAAATGGACTCATATTCATTTCACAAATGCAAGACATTAAATATTAACTTTAGCTAGTGAGTTTCTAATAATAAATTTTCATTGAGAATAAGCAACAAACAAAGATTTCTTTAAATGAATTATCTTTTGGTTCTTTAATGAATGCCCATATGAATTCTTAATTAATTTTCGCCTCATATATGATCCAAAATGGTCTAACTGGTTACGCCTAATAGTAAATGTACTTGTATCAGTAAACTTCTGGTTTGCTTTAACATGTAATTCAATTGTACTAATAATTTCAAAATAAATTGTGACAAATTGTTAATTTTACTGTAATTCCTTTTACGTTGTATCCACATATAAGTACTATTGTGACATTTACTACTGGAAATGTCTAAATCAATGTGAAGTCTATAATGCCACTAAGTCAACAAAATAAATATAATTTCCAAACAATTATATACAATATTTGTTTTATAGAATATGCCAAAATCTTCAAATGTCCAAAAAAATATAAAATTATTATATTTATTGCAGACATTCACCTTAAGGAATGTGCAAAAAGTAACTCAGGCAGTAGTGTAAGCATATATAATATTTCTTACCAATAAGATTATAGAGATATCATTTGCTTCAAGGAGTGATAAATTAGTATAAATCATTAAGCATTTTGTACTAAGAGTAAACATTTGACAACATTTTGAATCGTCCATATTCTTCTTATCTATTTGTCAATAATGACAATAAGTTAAATTTTCATAATTGTTATGCATTGCTACTTTCACTTTGGGGAATAGAGTAGAACTAGTTGAACGAATAACTCGTTATTTTGTTTAGCCACAACAAGATATGAGATCAATTCAAAATACTTTTAAAGTGCTTTTAATAAGGGTTTTACATAATCAATTAACTACTAAGAATAACTAGTTAAATCATGTATAGAAACAAGCCTAAATTAAATATATGAATAAAAGTCATATCTCAAACATAAAAATATGATATAATGAAAAACTAGCAATTTATTTTTCATAATTATCATAATAAACATGCATGAAATCTAATTCAAAATCCAACCATCATGCTCATAAAACTTTTCATTTACAATTGCTCATGTCATTTCTCAAACTAATTAACAAATGGAATAATATAAAACGCACATGAACTACTACCATCAACAATTCTTTGAATTAAATCAAATTCGAATAAAATTCATTAGTTTATTAATACAAATTTTCATACTAGATATGTTTTAATCAAATTTATTATTTAATTCTAAAATCTACTATAGCGACAAACATCATTTAATATTCATTTTCATGAACAAATGAGATACTTAAAACAATATATAACCCATGTAATCAAAACTTAAAATGAACATCTCAAATATTTAAACCATATATCAAGGCAAATTTAATATTTAAAGATGTACCTTTTTTGTTCTACGTTGAGTCTTGACGATTTTATCAAGAAGTAAGCAAATTAAACTCCAGTAGTAGACTTTGAATCCAATCAAAATTTATTAATAGCAAACTTTGAGAGTGAATCCTATTTTCCAGGTGTACAACAGGTACATAACTAATGACTTTTCATACATAAGTTGTCTCTCTTCTTAAAGAGTTATTGGGAATTCTTACTCTTTTCTTGCTTTCTTCATTTTTCCATTTCTGGTGGTGAGAAAATTTATTATAGTCCAACTTACTACATCCACATCCAAGATTATATCTTTCGAATTTATTACACATTGTTACATTCTCTTTAGCGAATGGTTAGGTTTCTTGTTTAAGAACTTTTGTTCAATCATAAGTAAACATGATATTAAATATTGAAAAAAAAATTCACGATATTGCTACTATAAGAGCACATTTGAAGCATGAAAATTTGAATAAGTTTTCTCTTGCAAGTTCTCATCAGTAATATTTTTCACATAATTTTAATTGAGAACTTATTCTGAATACTGTAGAGTTATATTCACAGTTTCAAAAACTTGCAACTTCAGGTGCATCCAACCATAATGTGCTTTAGATAGAATTACCATATTGTATTGCTTATATTTTTCTTTTAAATTATTCCACAATCTAAGTAGATATTTTATAATCAAATATTTTGTTTTCAACCCCTTAATGGGGAAGATGACAAAAATAGTCACAATCAATTTAATTTAATAATAATAAATATAAATCACTAACCCAATCCTCTCTTTTTTCATCCTTTCAAAATAAATTGTGAAAAAATAAAATAAAATAAAGAACACACAGATTTTTACGTGAAAACCCTTTCGGGAAAAAAACCACGGGCAGAGGAGAAGAAAATTCACTATGTCGAATTCGAATGATTACAAGAGGAATAGGCTATGTCTATTTATAGGCTTGTAAAGCCATATTCTAGTAAGACTGAAATACCTTATTCTAATCAATATAAAATAGATGGAGTTTAATAAGGTTTAAAAAACCTTATTCTAAAATAAAATAAAAGAAGTGTAGTTCTATATGGATTTTAATTTTATTTTATTTTACCACTGTATTTTATTTAAATAAGGATTCGGGTCATTTAATTCTAACAATCTCCACCTTGACACGAATTCTCAATGAACAAGTTCTTCATCGCGAACTCTCAACGAACAAGTTCTCCACCTCTTCCATAAAACCCTTTAAGGGTTTAACTTCAACAATGGACACCAACCAAGTCTAAGCAATGCTCAAACTTGGTTATAGGAAGTGAATTAGTTATCATATTTGCAGGATTTTCATAAGTACTAATTTTGCTTAGTCATCATATCTGCAGGATTTTCATGAGTACTAATTTTGCTCACAACAATATCACCACGAGCAATAATATCATGAACAAAATGATACCAAACATCAATGTGTTTTGTTCTCTCATGAAATATTTGATTTTTGTAAGGAAGATTGCACTCTGACTGTCACAAAATACTGTACTGATTTGAAGATCTTCATTGAGTTCACTAAAGAGTCCCTTCAACCAGATAGCTTCTTTACAAGCCTCAGTAATTTCCATGTACTTAGCTTCAGTGGTAGGCAAAGCAACTATAGTTTGCAAAGTGGCTTTCCAACTGATTGTACAACCTTCGATTGTAAAGATATAACCTGTGAGAGATCTTCTTCTATCAAGGTCTCCAGCAAAATCAGCATCAACATACCCAATGATTCTATCTCTAGTTCTTCCAAACTATAAGCAAACATCAGTAGTACCTCGTAAGTATCTTAAAATCCACTGAAATGCTTTCCAGTGTTCTTTACCGGTATTCGCCATGTATCTGCTAACTGCACTGACTGCATATGATAAATCTGGACATAAACAAACCATAGCATACATGAGAGATCCCACTGCACTAGAATATGGAACATGTGACATGTACTCAATCTCATCATCTGATTGTGGAGACAGAGCCGATGAAAGTCTAAAATGGGCTGCTAAAGGAGTACTAACAGGCTTAGCACTCTGCATATTGAACTTGCAAAGAACTTTCTCAATGTACCCTTTTTGACTTAGGTACAATTTACTTACTTTTCTATCTCTGAGAATCTTCATACCAAGTTTCTTCTTTGCTGGTCCTAAATCTTTCATCTCAAATTCTTCACTTAGTTGGGCTTTAACCTTTCTTATCTCTCATTTATCTTTTCCTACAATCAACATGTCATCAACATAAAGAAGTAGATACACAAAAGAACTATCACTGTTTTTCTTAAAATAAACACAATTGTCAAAACTACTTCTTTTGAAATCATGAGAAGTCATAAATGAATCAAACCTCTTGTACCACTGTCTTGGTGACTGTTTCAAATTGTAAAGGGACTGTTTCAGCAAGCAAACATAGTCCTCTTTTTTTGAGACTGTAAAACCCTCTGGTTGTTACATGTAAATATCTTTCTCAAGTTCTCTATGCAAAAATGCAGTTTTTACATCTAACTGCTCAAGCTCCAAATCATGCATGGGAACAATACCAAGCAAAGCTCGAATCAAACTATACTTAATAACTGGGGAGAACACATCTGTGAAGTTCACTCCTGGAATTTGACTGTAACCCTTTGCAATAAGTGTGACAGCCCAAAATTGACCCTAGTCGGGATGTGGTTTCGGGACCACAAAATCGAGGCATAAAAATAATTTAAAATTTATTTTGATGCCTATGATATGTATTAATTTGTGTGTGGCATTTTTGATGATTCGATTTAGTGTTATAAAGGTGAATTTCACTAGAAAGGACTCAGTAGTAAACTTTGAAAGTATGATGGGGAAATGTGTGATGACTAGTTAATCATGCATGCAAAAATAAGGGATTTGCATGTCAAATTTCCCCAAAAGGAAGCTTAGTGGCCGGCCATGACAAGGGTTATGGGCAAAGAAAACATGTTGAAACATGTTTTGTTAATGGATGATGAGGAAATGATTTAATAATTAAGTTGTAGGAAGAGAAGAAAAAAAAATGTGTGTGAGTGTGGCATTTCCCCTCCCCCATTGCAGTGTATGTGAAAGAAAAACAAGAAAAAATTTGTTCATCCTTGTTCTTTCCTTCTTGGCGAAAATACTAAGGGAGAAGATAGGAGTTTTGCTTCATGCTTGGCTTGGAAGAGAACTAGAAGGAGATTTGGTCATACTTGCATCAAGATTAAGGTATGTTTGAGGTTGTGTCATGAGATTCATGCTTATTTTGGTTGCTAACTTGATGTGCATGTTAGCCATGGTTCAAATCCTTGTTATGCCATGAAAATGGTGTTTGGCCAAGGTTGATATTCTGTTAAAGCCATTGCATGCTAAATGTGAAGCTTGTTGATGATGCATGTAATGAAGGATTGACTACTCTTGAAATTTCTTTTTAGTATTCTTGAGTAGGACATTGAGTTCTTTGTTTAACCATGACCGAAGTTGAAAGGGGTATGAATGTGATGTATTCGGCCATGATGCATTCATGAGCATGATTTATGCTTGTTACTTGATTGGTAAAAATTTGTGTTTTAGATGGTTGTGAAGACCTTGAGAATTGACCTTGCACCTATATGTGTGTATATGTTTGCACATGATGTTTTGGTTATGAAGTAAGTGATAAATATGTTTGTTTAAAGAAGAAAATGTTGAAGAATGGTTGTGAAATTGCAAGTACATTCGGCCTAGTACTCATATGATGTGAAAATCTTGGAATTTATTGTTGATTGGTGCAAGTATGACTAAGTATAATCGGCCATATGAGTGCTTGATGCTATATTATAAGTATTGAGCTACAATATGTAAAGCATTAGCTAGTAAAATGTGTGCCATTCATGTGTGGTGTTAAACATGTAATTGGCCTCAACATCAACATGCATAATCGGCCATGAATGAGTGCCTAAGAGGTTGTGTTGTTCGGCCATGAGTAAGCATGTTGAAGGCTTTGTGTGTTGAGTCGATTCATGAATTCCGTACTTATGTGACTTTAATGTCTAGTGAATATATGTGGGCTAAGTGCCTTGAGTTCTTCTTTTCGATACTCAAATGATTGAATCAAATTATTTGTTAAATTAAGCTCAAGAGCAAAGGGGGACCAAATCCGATAAAGGGAAGGAAAAAGTAGTCGAATAGCCATCAGAATCGTTCGACAACATCCGAGGTAAGTTTTCGAGTATCGAAACTTAGATTTTGATTCGATTGAATGAAGTAATAAGCAATCGAAATTGTGCCCTTGTATATGGCCATTGAGCCGAAATGATATTTTTGATTAAGTAAAATGTGCATAAAAGTTTGTTATGAAATTGAAACAAAGATGTGAATGAATGTGCGAATTGTGATATCCGGGCTAAGCCCGAAGGTAATTGTACGAGCTATGATATCCGGGCTAAGCCCGAAGGCAATTGTGCTAGTTGTGATATCCGGGTTAAGTCCCGAAGGCGATTGTGCGGGTTACCATAACCGGGCTATGTCCCGAAGGTGTTTTGAATGAGTAGCTATATCCGGATAAACTCCGAAGGTATGTGATTTGAAATTTATAAGCTGCTGGAAAATTTTCAGTTAATGCACTTGTGAAATTCCCAACAACAAGGTATGTTTTGTGTGTGCTTTGCACACTATGAGTAAGTGTGTATGAATATTCGCTCTAATGATAAATGAGCTATCGGCATTAACTAGGCCGTTATTTGAATATAAGAGTTGGGATTGTGAAGTAAGCATGTCTTTGAGAAATTGTGCATATGAATTATTGTTTAGCTACTTGAATGCTATGCTTTGGTTGTGTGTATATTATGGCTCGAAACTTACTAAGCATAAATTGCTTACTCCGTTTCTTTGTTTCTCTGTTTATAGATTTTGCTCGTTAGCGATCGGATTCGGGATCATAGAAGTTGAAGTCAACCACACTATCAAAGCCCTTTTTGGTACTCCTTTAGTTGAGTTTTGGATATGGCATGTATAGGACTACCCTCGGTTGTTTTTAAGTACTTGTGATGTATATGTGTACGGCCATGCGAAAATGGTTCGTAATAGTGGAGTATGGAATTAGACCATTTGTGGTTTGTAATTATATTTGGTTTCATGATGTGATTATGGTTTGGAATGAGAGAGTTGGTCACATGATCAGCCATTGGAATGGCTAAATATGATCATATGTGGACCTAAGTATGACTAGACTATAGTTGGTTCATGGGAACTACAATATAGGTAAAGCCTACCTTAAAAACAGATGCTGCCAGCTGCAGTGGCGTGGATGTGGAAAATCACCAAAATTTGTAGGAACGGTGTTAAATAGTGAATAAATTATGTGATCGAACCTTGACGAGTCTATTTTCATATGAAAGTAACGAAACGATCATATGAACAGTATACCGAGAGATATTAAAGTTCTCGTGAGACAGGGCCAGAACGGTTTCTGGGTCCCCTATTGCGACTTTGAAAATTTACCATAAATTATCCAGAATGAATTAGAAGTCATTCCTTATATGTGCAGATTCCTTTTTGAGTCTAGTTTCATTAGAAACAAATGGCATCAATATTGAAACCCTGTACAGAGAGATATTCAAGTTGTAACGTGCGAAGGTCAGTGTATTCGACCCCTGTAACATGGGTGACTTTAACTAATAAACTGTACCAATTGGCCTGACCAAAAATTTTAGAAATAAATCCATGGATGGATATATGAGTCTAAATTCAAGGAAAATTTACGGAATCAGTTTCCGAGTTGTGAAACTCGAGATATGCTTTTTAAGGTGACAGCGATGCAGTTTTCCAGCTTGCCTGGGAATGTCAAATTGGTCGGTGCCATAAGTGGTTTTGGCTTGTTAACCTCGTGTCCGACAACGCAACGGTCTCGGGTTCGGGGTGTTACAATTTTATTGGTATCGAGCTACGGTTTAGTCGATCCTAGGACTACCATGATATGTTTGGGGTCTAGCTATACATGCCATTAAGTGATAAATTGATAGTGTGGTGATTTCGACAATCAATTTGTGTTTGTTTATAGCAATGGATCCCGATCCCAACCGAGCAATAGCTGATGATGTAGAGAGTCGGCGCTTTGCTCCGCGCAAGGGACAGCGCCGGACTCTCAACTTATGGCTAGCAATCCGAATGATGAGGCTAGGCAAGCCTTTTATAGTGTGATGAATGATTGGTTCAACCAATACATTCGAACTAACACGATCGCTCCACAACCTCCATTCCCGACTAATGCAACCCCAGACCTACAATACCTCCGATGAATCGACCAAATAAGGTCAAGTAAGCCCCCAGTCGACAGGATTCGAAAACATGGGGCCACTGAATTTAAAGCTACGGATAATGACGATGCCGAGCAAGCTGAATTTTGGTTGGACAACATTATCCGGGTGCTCGATGAGCTATCATGTACACCCGATGAATGGTTAAAGTGTACTATCTCCTTGCTACGCGATTTCGCCTACTATTGGTGGAGTACTCTGACTTCTGTGGTGTCTAGAGAGCAAGTAACTTGGGAGTTCTTCCAAACTGAATTCCGAAAGAAGTATATCATCGAGATTTATGGACCAAAACGGAAGGAATTCCTTGATCTTAAGCAAGGTTCCATGTCGCCATCGACTACGAACGAAAATTTGTGAGGCTTAGCCAGACGCTGTGAATGCATTTCTTGAAGTCGTGATGTAAACGCTCAAGATGGACTGAACGATGATATAAGTCGTATGTTGGCATTTTGGAAATCCGAGAGTTTGTGGCTCTTGTTGAGCGAGCGTGCAAAGCCGAGGAGCTCAAGATGGAGAAAAGAAAAGTGAAGTGGGAGCAGGGGAGTTTCAGAAGAGGTCTTCAGGAAGCCCTTCCCATAGTCATCAAAGAAATTTAGAGATGGCTTAGGCCGGTCTAGAGACATTTCGCCTTTTCTAGACGAGACCGCGATCGACCCCCTATGGGCACGCGAGTCACTTGATCGCCGGTGTTGGCAATGATCGTCGAGATGAACGAGTGCCAATATTGTGGCAAGTGGCATTCTAGGAGTTGTAGATTCCGTGACCGCTCCTATTACAAGTGCGGATCACCGATCATTTCATTAAGGATTGCCCGAGTTTATCCGAACAAAACGTAAATCAAAGTGGGAACCCGGTGCTACCACAACTCGAGGTAGGCCACCTAGAAATATGGGCAATGCTAGTGGCGGTCGAGAGGATCTAGAGATGCTACCATCGATCCGAGGCTCGTGCTCTGCTAAGACTTATGCCATACGCCGCACGTGAGGATACTTCCTCGCCAGATGTTATTACCGGTACTCTTACTCTCCTTTACACTAATGTGATTGCTTTGATTGACCCAGTCCTACTCATTCTTATATATACGAAACCTTAGCATCCAAGAAGACTTTGCCCATTGAGTCTCTCGAGTTTGTAATTCGGAGTTAAACCCTTGGGTCATTACGTGCTTGTCAACACAAGGTGTAAGAAAAGTCCCCTAGTATTTCGAGGTTCTTGTTTTCCGCGGACTTGATGCTTTTGCCATTCGGACGAATTCGACGTTATTCTTGGTTTGGATTGGTTGACCATGCACGATGCGGTTGTAAATTGCAAAAGCAAGACTATTGATCCGAGGTGCGCAAATAACGAGATAATTCGGGATGAGTCTACGGACTTAAAGGGTTGCCACCGTAATATCGCAATGTTGGCCCGTAAATACGTAAGAAAGGGGTGCGAAGCATACCTTGCGTATGTTCTAGATGACAAGGAGTTAGAAAAGAAACCCGAATCGTGTCGTTGGTTTGTGAATACCGGATGTTTTCCTCAAGAATTGCCGGGTTTACCACTGTTCGGAAATAGAGTTTGGCATTGAATTGGTACCGGTACCACTCCAATTTCGATAGCTCCGTATCATATGGCACCAACGGAATTAAAGGAGTTGAAAGCTCGGTTGCAAGAATTGGTGAATAGAGGTTTTGCTTTTGAGTTTTTCACCTTGGGTGCACCGGTGTTGTTTGTGAAAAGAAGGGTGGAACCATAAGGTCGCAGATCGACTATCGTCGACTTAATAAAGCGGCGATAAAGAACAAATATCCGTTATCAGCGTAGCGATGATTTGTTCGATCAACTGAAGGAGCCTCGGTGTTCTCGAAAATGGATTTGATGAATCGGATCTTGGACCATATTTGGATCGGTTCGTAGTCGTGTTCATTGATGACATCTTGGTCTATTCAAGAAATGAGGCCGAACATCTTTGAACACCGAGGTTAGTTGCGAATCTTATGGGATAAGCAATTATATGCTAAGTTCAAAGAAGTGTGAGTTCGGTTAAGAGAGGTTAGCTTCTTGGGACATGTGGTATCTCAGACGGTATTCGAGTCGATTCGAACAAAATTTCAGCCATACTTAATAGGAAGCCTCAGAAATATTATTGAGGTTCGAGTTTTTGGAGCTTGCTTAGGTTATTACCGACGATTTGTAAAAGGTTTCTCAACGATAGCCACGCCAATGACGGTTACTCCAAAAGGATGTTAAGTTCGAATGGACGGAGAAATGTCGAAAAGTTTCGATCAACTGAAAACTTATTTGATGAAGCCCCAATTCTAGTGCAACCCGAATCGGCAAAGAGTTTGTCATCTATAGTGACGCCTCCCTACTTGGGTTAGGTTGCGTGTTGATGCAAGAAGGTCGAGTTGTGGCCTTTGCGTCGAGGCAATTAAAGCCACATGAGAAAAATTATCCCACCCATGGTCTCGAATTGGTCGCCATCGATTCGCCTTTAAAGATATGGCGACATTACTTATTTGGTGAGAAGTGCCATGTGTATTCGGATCATAAAAGTCTCAAATATTTGATGACTCAAAGAGACTTAAATCTGCGATAAAGACGTTGGCTCGAATGTTAAAGGATTATGAGTGGTCTTTGACTATCACCCAGAAAGGCGAATGTGGTTGCGGATGCCTTGAGTCGTAAATCATTATTAGCTTTACGAGCGATGAACGTGCACTTGTCCGCTCGATCCGACAATGTGTTAGTAGCTGAATTGAAAGCCAAACCATTATTGATACGTCAAATTCGTGAAGCTCGTAAAGTCGACGATGAAATGGTTGCAAACGGGTGAGTGTGTTCGAACAAGGAATCGGAGTTTCAAATCGATGATGACGATTGTTTGAGGTTGAGAATCGTCTGTGTTCCAAAGAATTGAACATATTTCGATAATTCGAAAGAAGCCCATTGTAGCCGAATGGCAATCCACCCGGAGTACGGAAATGTACAATGATTTGAAACGTCGGCTTTGGTGGCATGGTATGAAACGAGACATCTCCGACGTTGTTTCAAGGTGTTTAATATGTCAACAAGTGAAAGCGGAACATCAAGTGCCTTCAGGATTACTTCAGCCGATCACGATACCGAGTGGAAATGGGATCGAGTCACAATGGACTTTGTATCCGAACTGCCATTGTCAGCGAGTAAGAAAGATGCGATTTGGGTCGTTGTAGATAGATTGACTAAGTCGGCTCACTTTGTCCCCGTACGTACGGATTTTTCAATGGACAAACTAGCCGAATTGTACGTTTCTCGGATTGTGAGATTACACGGGGTGCCTATTTCCATCGTGTCGGATAGAGATCCGAGATTTACCTCGCGATTTTGGAAGAAGTTGCGAGAGGCTCTGGGTACGAAGTTGCATTTCAGCACCGCCTTTCACCCCAAACCGATGGTCAATCCGAGCGGATGATTCAGATACTTGAGGATATGTTAAGATGTTGCATCCTCGAGTTCAGTGGTTCATGGGAACGGTATTTGCCTTTGATTGAATTCGCTTACAACAATAGTTTTCAATCAAGTATTAAGATGGCACCTTACGAGGCCTTGTACGGGCGTAAATGCCGTACACCATTGTGTTGGACGGAGCTCGGTGAAAGCAAAATTTTCGGGATGGACTTGATTAAAGATCTGAAGAAAGTGATAGTGATCCGTGAAAATCAATATAGCCTCCGATCGTCGAAGTCGACGCGGATCCGAAGCGTAAAGACATCGAGCATCGTGGGAGATAAAGTGTTTCTCAAGGTTTCGCCTTGGAAAAAGATACTCGATTCTACCGTAAGGGCAAGTTGAGCCCGAGGTTCATTGGGCCATATGAGATATCCGAGCGAGTCGGTCCAGCTTGCATATCGTTTGATTTTGCCCCGAACTTGAAAAGATTCACGATGTCTTTCATGTTTCGATGCTTCGACGCTATAGATCCGATCCGTCAGACGTAATTAGTCCATCGAGGTTGAAATTCAATCGATGTGAGTTATGAAGAAGAACCGATTCGTATCCTAGCTCGTGAAGTGAAGGAGTTGCGAAACAAAAGGGTTCCGTTAGTAAAAGTGTTATGGCTCAAACACGGGATGGAAGAAGCTACTTGGGAACCCAAGAGCCCTATGAAAGAGCGTTACCCAAACCTATTTACCGGTAAGATTTTCGGGGACGAAAATTTCTTAAGTGGGGGAGAGTTGTGACAGCCCAAAATTGACCCTAGTCGGGATGTGGTTTCGGGACCACAAAATCGAGGCATAAAAATAATTTAAAATTTATTTTGATGCCTATGATATGTGTTAATTTGTGTGTGGCATTTTTGATGATTCGATTTAGTGTTATAAAGGTGAATTTCACTAGAAAGGACCTAGTAGTAAACTTTGAAAGTATGATGGGGAAATGTGTGATGACTAGTTAATCATGCATGCAAAAATAAGGGATTTGCATGTCAAATTTCCCCAAAAGGAAGCTTAGTGGCCGGCCATGACAAGGGTTATGGGCAAAGAAAACATGTTGAAACATGTTTTGTTAATGGATGATGAGGGAAATGATTTAATAATTAAGTTGTGGGAAGAGAGAGAAAAAAAATGTGTGTGAGTGTGGCATTTCCCCCCATTGCCGTGTATGTGAAAGAAAAACAAGAAAAAATTTGTTCATCCTTGTTCTTTCCTTCTTGGCCGAAAATACTAAGGAGAAGATAGGAGTTTTGCTTCATGCTTGGCTTGGAAGAGAACTAGAAGGAGATTTGGTCATACTTGCATCAAGATTAAGGTATGTTTGAGGTTGTGTCATGAGATTCATGCTTGTTTTGGTTGCTAACTTGATGTGCATGTTAGCCATGGTTCAAATCCTTGTTATGCCATGAAAATGGTGTTTGGCCAAGGTTGATATTCATTAAAGCCATTGCATGCTAAATGTGAAGCTTGTTGATGATGCATGTAATGAAGGATTGACTACTCTTGAAATTTCTTTTTAGTATTCTTGAGTAGGACATTGAGTTCTTTGTTTAACCATGACCGAAGTTGAAAGGGGTATGAATGTGATGTATTCGGCCATGATGCATTCATGAGCATGATTTATGCTTGTTACTTGATTGGTAAAATTTGTGTTTTAGATGGTTGTGAAGACCTTGAGAATTGACCTTGCACCTATATGTGTGTATATGTTTGCACATGATGTTTTGGTTATGAAGTAAGTGATAAATATGTTTGTTTAAAGAAGAAAATGTTGAAGAATGGTTGTGAAATTGCAAGTACATTCGGCCTAGTACTCATATGATGTGAAAATCTTGGAATTTATTGTTGATTGGTGCAAGTATGACTAAGTATAATCGGCCATATGAGTGCTTGATGCTATATTATAAGTATTGAGCTACAATATGTAAAGCATTAGCTAGTAAAATGTGTGCCATTCATGTGTGGTGTTAAACATGTAATTGGCCTCAACATCAACATGCATAATCGGCCATGAATGAGTGCCTAAGAGGTTGTGTTGTTCGCCATGAGTAAGCATGTTGAAGGCTTTGTGTGTTGAGTCGATTCATGAATTTCGTACTTATGTGACTTTAATGTCTAGTGAATATATGTGGGCTAAGTGCCTTGAGTTCTTCTTTTCGATACTCAAATGATTGAATCAAATTATTTGTTAAATTAAGCTCAAGAGCAAAGGGGACCAAATCCGATAAAGGGAAGGAAAAAGTAGTCGAATAGCCATCGAATCGCTCGACAACATCCGAGGTAAGTTTTGAGTATCGAAACTTAGATTTTGATTCGATTGAATGAAGTAATAAGCAATCGAAATTGTGCCCTTGTATATGGCCATTGAGCCGAAATGATATTTTGATTAAGTAAAATGTGCATAAAAGTTTGTTATGAAATTGAAACAAAGATGTGAATGAATGTGCGATTGTGATATCGGGCTAAGCCCAAGGTAATTGTGCGAGCTATGATATCGGGCTAAGCCCAAGGCAATTGTGCTAGTTGTGATATCCGGTTAAGTCCCAAGGCGATTAAAGGGTTACCATAACCGGGCTATGTCCCGAAGGTGTTTTGAACGAGTAGCTATATCCGGATAAACTCGAAGGTATGTGATTTGAAATTTATAAGCTGCTGGAAAATTTTCAGTTAATGCACTTGTGAAATTCCCAACAACAAGGTATGTTTTGTGTGTGCTTTGCACACTATGAGTAAGTGCGTATGAATATTCGCTCTAATGATAAATGAGCTATCGGCATTAACTAGGCCGTTATTTGTGTATGAATATAAGAGTTGGGATTGTGAAGTAAGCATGTCTTTGAGAAATTGTGCATATGAATTATTGTTTAGCTACTTGAATGCTATGCTTTGGTTGTGTGTATATTATGGCTCAAACTTACTAAGCATAAATTGCTTACTCCGTTTCTTTGTTTCTCTGTTTATAGATTTTGCTCGTTAGCGATCGGATTCGGGATCATAGAAGTTGAAGTCAACCACACTATCAAAGCCCTTTTTGGTACTCCTTTAGTTGAGTTTTGGATATGGCATGTATAGGACTACCCTCGGTTGTTTTTAAGTACTTGTGATGTATATGTGTACGGCCATGCGAAAATGGTTCGTAATAGTGGAGTATGGAATTAGACCATTTGTGGTTTGTAATTATATTTGGTTTCATGATGTGATTATGGTTTGAATGAGAGAGTTGGTCACATGATCAGCCATTGGAATGGCTAAATATGATCATATGTGGACCTAAGTATGACTAGACTATAGTTGGTTCATGGGAACTACAATATAGGTAAAGCCTACCTTAAAACAGATGCTGCCAGCTGCAGTGACGTGGATGTGGAAAATCACCAAAATTTGTAGGAACGGTGTTAAATAGTGAATAAATTATGTGATCGAACCTTGACGAGTCTATTTTCATATGAAAGTAACGAAACGATCATATGAACAGTATACCGAGAGATATTAAAGTTCTCGTGAGACAGGGCCAGAACAGTTTCTGGGTCCCCTGTCGCGACTTTGAAAATTTACCATAAATTATCCAGAATGAATTAGAAGTCATGCCTTATATGTGCAGATTCCTTTTTTAGTCTAGTTTCATTAGAAACAAACGGCATCAGTATTGAAACCCTTTACAGAGAGATATTCAAGTTGTAACGTGCGAAGGTCAGTGTAGTCGACCCCTGTAACATGGGTGACTTTAACTAATAAACTGTACCAATTTGCCCAACCAAAAATTCTAGAAATAAATCCATGGATGGATATATGAGTCTAAATTCAGGGAAAATTTACGGAATCAGTTTCCGAGTTGTGAAACTCGAGATATGCTTTTTAAGGCGACAGCGATGCAGTTTTCTAGCTTGCCTGGGAATGTCAAATTGGTCGGTGCCATAAGTGGTTTTGGCTTGTTAACCCCTCGTGTCCGACACCGGCAACGGTCTCGGGTTCGGGGTGTTACAATAAGCCTTGCTTTATATCTGGGTTCTTCAACTCCTAGGGTCCCTTCTTTCTTTTTAAACACCCATTTACAACGAACAACCTTTTTACCTTTAGAAAGTTTCACAAAATCCCATGTTTTGTTTTTGTGGAGTGATTCTATCTCCTCTTGCATAGAAAACATCCACTTTTCTGAGTCTTCACAGCTAACCGCCTCAAAATAATTAGATGGCTCTTGATTCGCATCTATATTTCCAGCCACATTTAAAACATAAGCAACTAGATCAGCCTCGGCATACTTATTTGGAGGTTTAATTTCTCTTCTAGTTCTATTTTTGGTGATAGAGTATTGCGGTGAAGAAGCAACTCTATCCTCAATTTTTGTATTGGCTTAAGGAGTCGACTCTGTATTAATCTAATGCTTCACCTACTTTTGATTTTCTTTATTGGAAGAGTCTTTAAGAGATAAGTTAGGTAGCATAACAGTTTCATAAAAAACAACATCTCTTCTAATCACAAATTTTCTATTTTTAGGACACCATAAGTTATACCCTTTTACAACAGCTCTATAACCAAGAAAAACACATTTAATGGATCTCGGTTCCAATTTTCCATTATCAACATGAGCATACACAGGACACCCAAAGATCTTTAAATCAAAATAATTAGTAGGATTACCAGACCATACCTCTTGTAGATTCTTTTTCTCAATGGTAACGGATGAGGATCAGTTGATCAAAAAACATGCAGTAGAGGCTGCTTTGGCCCAAAACAACTTTGGTAAGTTGGCATTTGATAACATACATCGAACCTTCTCTATGATCATTTTGTTCATTTGTTCTGCAACGCCAGTTTGCTGTGGATTATGGCGAACTATCAAGTGTCTCACAATCCCTTCTGACTTGCACAATCTATTAAACTCATCAGAACAGAACTCTAAGCCATTGTTTGTGTGGAGGTATTTTATTTGTTTTCCCGTCTATTTTTCAATCATAATTTTCGAAGACTTAAATGCAGAAAACACATCACTTTTCTGCTTCAAGAAGAATGCCCAAACTTTTCTGGAAAAATCATCAATAAAGGTTAGCATATAATTAGCTCCACCTCTCGAAGGCACTCTGGATGACTCCCACAGATTAGAATTCCAATGTTCCCTTCGTGTTATGGATTACTCTGGTGAATCGAACTCTCTTTTGCTTCCCAAAAACACAGTTCTCACAGAAATTCAGTTTGCAAATTCCTTACCCATCAAGAAGTCCTCTTTTGCTCAATTCTGCCATGCCATTCTCACTTATATGCCCTAGGCGCATATGCCAAAGTTTAGTAATATCATCATCTGAAAAGGAAGAGAAAGTGATAGCTGCATCATCAGTAATAGTAGAACCCAACAAAACATATAACTTGGCAGTCTTTCTCTGCCATTTCATCACAACAAGGGAACCTTTGTAAATCTTTAAAGCCCCACTTTCAGCTGTGTGTCTGTACCCTTTTGTATCAAGAGTACTCAATGAAATTAAATTTCTTTTCAATTCTGGAACATGTAGTACGTCACTAAGTGTTCTGACAACTCCATCAAACATCTTCACTTTAATTGTTCCAACACCTGCAATTTTACACGAAGCATTATTTTCCATTAAAACAACACCTTCAGACACTGTTTCGTAAGTTGTAAACCAATCCTGATTGGGACTCATGTGGAAGGTGTAGCTTGAATCAAGTATCCATTCCTTGCTCACTTTAGAATTGTTGACTGAAGCGACTAGAAGTTCATCATTGCTGTAGTCTTCTACAACATCAGCTTCACCGAAATTTTCTGGTTGTTTTCCCTTTTGATTCGCAGCCTCCCTTTTAATCTTGTTCTGTAGCTTATAGCACTCAGATTTAATATGCCTTTTCTTCTTGTAGAAGTTATAAGTTTTACCTCTATTTGAAGACTTTGATCTACCCTTAGATTTACCGCGAGGATTTCATTCCTGTGTCCTTCCACAATCATCACCAGCATTCCGATCTTGTCTTTCACGAATAATGAGACCCTCTCTCTAAGAGTCGGGTTTAACCACAAGATGTTTCATCTTATCATACGAGGTCAAAGAATCATAAACCTCATCAACTGTGAGAGACTTGCGGCTATATAAATCATGTTTCTAAAGGTTGAATAAGACAGGGGCAATGAATAAAGTAGAATCAACCCTAGATCTTCATTATCATACTGACCTCCATGGCCTCTAAGTTTGAGAGAATTTCTTTAAACACTGTTAAATGTTCATGTACAGACGCACATTCCTCCAAACGATGAGTATAAAGATGTTGCTTCATATGCAACTTGCTTGTTAGAGTTTTCAACATATATATTTGTTCTAGCCTCTTCCATAATGCAGCGGTGGTCTTCTTTTTCATCTCATCGTGTAAAATTTCGTTGGAAAAATACGAATGTAATTATGTTAACGCCTTTCGATCCTTATGCTTCTTCTCTTCATCTGTTAATGTCGAAGGCATCTTATCTATCCATAGTAGGGCATCCTCCAGATCCATCTACGCAAGAACTACTTGCATCTTAATTTGCCATAATGCAAATCTGGTGTTGCGATCCAATAGCAAAATTTCATACTTCAAATACGCCATTACCATGATCGAGATGAACAACTTGGAAGCTTGGATACCAATTTGTGAAAAAATAAAATAAAATAAAGAACACACATATTTTTACGTGGAATCCCTTTCGGGAAAAAACCACAGGTAGAGGAGAAGAAAATTCACTATGACGAATTCGAATGATTACAAGACGAATAGACTATGTCTATTTATAGGCTTATAAAGTCATATTCTAGTAAGACTGAAACACCTTATTCTAATCAATATAAAATAGATGGAGTTTAATAAGGTTTAAAAAACCTTATTCTAAAATAAAATAAAGAAACTGCAGTTCTATATGGATTTTACTTTTATTTTATTGTACCATTGTATTTTATTTAAATAAGGATTCGGTCATTTAATTCTAACATAAATATTTATAGCAATAGTGATTCATATGAAATATAATATTTTCTCATTCACAATCTCAATATGAGATCCATTAAAATGAATATATTTTAAAACCAATGCTTTAACCATCACAAATTTTGTTCTTTTTAAATATTGATATATTAGCTCTTCTGGAGCTTTCAACTAATTTTGTACTACTAAATATTTGAATAATATTGGTTTAATTTTTTTTTATGCTTGCGTTCACTTAAAGGAATGCAACAGATTTAGTAGGATAGAGTTATAAACATCCCAATAGATTCTTTATTTTATAATCGTCATCGCCTTCACTCTAGTTATTATCACAAGTACTATTACAAGTATTAAAACAACTTTGCATTAATGATAACATTTACAGATTTATAATAAAAATAATTTAATCATAATATAAATTGTGTATAATAAAACAATTCGTAAACTATATTTTCTCTATTTTATACGCGAATGATATTTATAATGAAAAAGTAGGGATCATAGTATGACGAAAATTAAAGTGACTGCATATTAAATACATAAAGTACTTATAATGAAAGTTTATAAGCAAAGACGTAGAGTATTTATACATACAATATTTGTAAAGCATCAAATCACCTTATCTAATAGATATAAATTTCATGCATAATATGTATTTTAATCATGCTAACATATGATTATGATAACTAACCTAAATTAATAAATGAGGATTAATATATGCATAAACCTCAATAGTTTCCGTATCAAAGTCAGAGATTAAGGTATTCTACATTTCTTAATTAACAATTTAGCATTCACATAAACATTAAATTCAACATAAAAAAAATATTTTGACACAAACACTTCACTATTTCAAAATATATTTTCTTTTGCAATTAATAATATTAAATATTTGAATTCTTTTTTTTACCAAAGTTTGAGCATTAAAGACAGAATAGTTTCCTTCGGTGCCTTGCACAATGTAATACCCCAAAATATTTGTTAATGTTTCTGTAATTGTTTGACACAGATATCTGTTTGCTTCAGTGGTTAAATGTTTTGGGTGTGTGCGAGAGGTTTTAGGTTCAAGCTTTACCTTGGGGTAAATTCTGGTATTTTTTTGACTTAAGCCTTATCCTTACTTTGTGGGCTTATATTTAATTATTGGTAAGCCATATCAAAATGAACTTGTTGGTTCATGTGGTAAGGGAATTGGTGTGCTAGAGGTCTTGAGTTTGAATCCCTGCATGAGCGTAGGTGATATTTTGCTTGATTTCGTGTCAGTGTTTCGGTGGAATTTAAATTCTGAGGAGTTAGGTGTTAGTGGGTTAGTGGAGAGATAATTAAGGGATTTAGGAAGTTATCAGATATCCTTTTTTTTTTTTTGAAAATTTCGACTTCCTTTCCCAAATTCTGACGTTCTTCTTCAAAATTCTCTTTTCTCCTCTGCTATTTTCTTCCCTTACCTTTGTCAACGAAATATTTTTCTTCTCCTTTCGCGTTCTCCCTCGTGCCTTATTTGGTGGACGTTCTCATGTTGGTAAGTGTGGTGTCGATTCGTGAGTGTTAATTTTCGGTTGGAAATCGTTTGTAGAGGTTATGTTGGAATGTTAGTGTAGCGTAGTTTCTGATTCTTGTTTCTGCAATTGTTGGAGTAGGGGAAGGCTGCGATTAGTAAGTTTCACTTCAATTGTTTGGACGGAGGCTTTTCGACAGCAATAAGTCGAGGTTCTATTGAATTGTTGTCAATTCATTAATAAACCCTCTAAATTGGTATTGGGTATTCTGATTTTAGGTTTCAGAAGGCTTGGGATTACTTTAGCATCAGATCAATATCAGGTGTGTATCCGAAATGCAGAAAAAGAGAAATCAGCGAAAGCCAAAAAATTTCACTGTCAAAGCCACGCGACCGTTTGGTAGGCCGTGTGTGATGACACGACCGTGTGATCGACAAAGACCAGGCCGTGCGCAAGACATGATAGTGCAATGGTCGTAGTGTGGCCGTGTGAGCCATACGGGCTAGGTCAAATTGGGCATGTGGGCCCACATTGGCACACCACACGTGAATGTGAATTCTGGGCCAAGTCGTGTGATCTACATGGGCAAGGCCAATCTGGGTGTGTGGGCTACATGGGCGTGTGGGCCACACGGGCGTGTGGGCCTACATAGGCAAGCCACCTGGGCGTGTGGGCCCATTTATCTAAATTTTTCCCTAGGGTTGCATGGTTCATCCTAAACGACTGTGGGCCTAATGTTGAGTCGGTAAGGGCTAACTAAATCTCAACCTGTATGATCTGATTGACTGATATTCTATATTGAGCATGATAGTACTGTGCATGTCTGATTGATGATTTATATGACTATCCGTAATCTGATCAGTAGCATGTTGAGCATGTTAAATTGCATAATTATTTCTGTTTCTGTTACTGTTATTGGGGTGGAATGATGTATATTGAAGGAAGTGTTCTGAAGTGTAGTTTATGCCTATTATTTGGCAATAGGGTTGCATAATATCTGCTATGTGCCGCGCCGGTACAACATAGTGTGTAGGGCTGGGTGGGTGTTTTAAACCCCACATAGTGTGTAAGGATGGTCAGAGATGGTGTGTAGAGGATGGGGGTAGGATATCTGATCTCTGAACCTGATTTGCACATCTGTATTTGTATCTGTAATGGGCTTAAACCCGAATCTGTAACTGACTGATTCTGATTTTCTGGTTGTGTGGGGTTACACTCTGAGTTTACGTAAACTTACTTTTTTCTGTTTATTTTGTATAGGTAATTCACAGTCTTAGGCAGATTGGTGCTGTAGAGCCCCTCGGTGACCACCTGTTCGAATTGATTATAGTTATGATTTAATTTTTATATTCTAGTTTATTCTGGATTTTATGTAATTCGAACATTACGGATTGTTTTTTTATTTATTTTGGGTTAGACTGCAATTTTATGATTTTATAACTGCAAAACACGATATAACTCTGATTTTACCAAAAGCAAAGGGTTTTCTAAAATCTTGAAATGTTTTTTAAACACAACGATTTTTAAAGCTTCTGCTACAAATATGACTTACCTCTAAGCGATTAAATGAATGAGAGCTTTGAAATTGATAATAATCGATAAGGGCTAATGAACTGGTATGGTTTTAACTTAACGACACCGTTTTCAAAATCCTATCATGTGACACCGCCAGATTCAGCCATAATGTCTGGGTTGGGTTTAGGTTGTTACACACAAAATATCAACTACGATTAAATTATTCAAATTTTTTGGTACTGTAATAAAAATTGAGTAGGAAAATGATCAAGATTAACTTAAAGCTTGGGCATGTAGATACCATAACAGAAGTTGCAAGCAGATATTATGAAAATGCTATTATGGTCAATGTTGGGAAAACACGTCGCATGATTAAACGAATTCTCTTCGTTTAATTTTATTGACACCATTAACGGAACCATCAGTTCTTCCTCTTTTCTTGAACTGTTTGTTGGAAAGCCTTGGGCTTATTGCTATATTTTAGTTCTATAGAGCACAAACCTCAATTGAAATAACAGCACCTCTAGGATGCAATAGATACTAGCAAATTGGGGGTTATTTTTTTTTAATTTATGGAGAAAAACAATTAAAAGAGAATCGTGCTGATGATGTATTATAAAATAAAAAGACAGAAAGCAAAGAATAAACAGAGAGAACATATTTTATTAGTCAATGAGAATAATCTACAATGCTTCTCCAAAGTCTATATTTATAGACATAAGAAGTATAAATAAAATAGAACTCTACTTCTAATTACTATTAAAATTTAAAGTACATAAAAACTTATCTTGATCTTGATGGGCATCCACTTAATAATATAATATTCATAACAAAATCACAAATATAGAACACAAATATATTTTTAAAAATAATATCTTAAAATCGTAAAACAAGATCGATATAAAACTTTATTAACTAGGATCTATCATATCAAATCATCAAGAACAAAACTAATTGCGGAAACCTATCCGAATCTATTGATTTCTTGAAATCTTCAATCTTGTTGTTTTGATCTTCCAAATTAGCATATAGGTAATTCAAAGAATATGACTTCTTCTTTTCTAAAGATGAGATATTAGAAAACTTATGTATGTGTAATTTGGGAATCATAACCTAATATATAACTTTTGCAGAATAACTCTAATTTCTAATCAGCCCATCATCAATTAGAAATTAGTTACTAAAGTATTTACACATATTTAGCCTATACTTTATTTAATAACTAAAACCCAATAAACCTTAACCAAATTAGATCACTTTTAATTTGAGTTATTCTTTTATAATAGTAAATAATAACGTGTAATTACTATTATTATATATGTGATGTCCATATTTTCCAACATAATATACAACAAATAAAGAAACATGTGACTTAAAACTAATCAATAACAACACATAAAATATATACGATATTAAAATTAAAAATTAGGTTAAATTATTTATCATTTTCTGTCATCAATTTTGAGTCAAATTAACTTACGATACCAACTCATTCAAATATATTATTAATATATAAAACTGATAAAAGTAATAAAATATGCATAATAAAATTAAAATGAATGAAAAATATTATAATACAACTTTAATTGAGTGACAAATTAAAAGTTTTACTAATGTAGTTTTTCGAGTTCAAATTCTACTATATGAATATTTTTATTTGTTTTAAATAAAAGACTAAAAATCATTGAATAGTATAACTTATTTTAATTATGTAAGGGCCCTTCCGTAATTTTTTTAACCGAATTGGTAACCCGATTGAGGGTGACACCAACTCAATCACGAGTTTAGATAATAGTTAAATAAAATTTTTCAAGAATAGTATCTTCATTCTAAATGTTTTAGTAATTTTATAAAATTTTAAATTTTTATAGAATATCAATTTTAGGTTATTCTATTTTGAAAATTGTATAAAATATAAATTTATAAAATGTATAAAAATATATAAAAGAATTAAAAAGCACATTTAGAACGAATATAAACAAATAGTTGTCTAAATAAGTTTGAATCTGGACATCCATCTATATAGATTCTTTTCTTTAAGTAAAAGTTTTTATACTTCTTTTAATAATTTATACTTTTTAAAATTTTTATATATTTTTAAATTTCAAAATAATGATATAAATAACTTGATATTTTATAAAAATTAAAATATATAAAATACCTATCTTTTTAATTTATGTTTGTCACATGGTATACTAGGAGGCTACCACGTGATATCATTGGATTGACTATCAGTGTCACCTTAGTACAAACTAATGGTGTTAGTGTAGAGTTACCAACCTAGTTGACGAAATACAAGTTCAAATACCAACTAGGTCCAAAAATATTAGGGACCAACCAGGTACAAAAGGACAAGTTCCACAGGTAAAATAGGGTAAAATATATATTAGGTCTAAAGAAAAATAATATATATTGCATGCACCTAGACTAACCCTTTTGCATTAGTATAAATGTCTAACATGAGAGAGTTCGATAAATAAGGGGGAATAACATCCACTTTATGAGGGCTTGCATAAAATAAAGTTACTTTGAACGATCTGATGAGTAACCTTATTAGTACTATGATAAATTCAATGTTATGCTAGATTTTTAAATTTAGATTTCAAAAATCAACAATCATCAATTCAGACTCCAATTCAAAGTGTTAGAATTAAGTGACCCAAATTCTTATTTAAATAAAATACGATGGAAAATAAAATAAAAGTAAAATCCATATAGAACTAGACTTCTTTTATTTTATTTTAGAATAAGGTTTTTAAACCTTATTAAACTCCATCTATTTTATATTGATTAGGATAAGGTGTTTCAATCCTACTAGAATATGGCTTTGCAAGCCTATAAATAGACATAGTCTATTCCTCTTGTATGAGAGTAAAAATTTTTCGACATAGTGAATTTTCTTCTCCTCTGCCCGTGGTTTTTTTCCCGAAAGGGTTTCCACGTAAAATTTATGTGTTCTTTATTTTTATTTATTTTATTCTATTTTATTTTTCACAAATTGGTATCAGAGCTTCCGGGTTATTCATCTCGATCACGGTAATGGCGTCTTTGAAGTATGAAATTTCGCTATTGGATCGCAACACCAGATTTGCGTTGTGGCAAATTAAGATGCAAGCAGTTCTTGCACAGATGGATCTAGAGGATGCCCGCTAGGATAGATAAGATGCCTTCGACATTATGAGATGAAGAGAAGAAGCGTAAGGATCGAAAGGCATTAACACAATTACATCGCATTTGTCCAACGAAATTTTGCGGGATGTGATGAAAGAGAAAACTCGCATTGCATTATGGAAGAGGCTAGAACAAATATGTATGTCGAAAACTCTAACAAGCAAGTTGCATATGAAGCAACGTCTTTATGCTCATCGTTTGGAGGAAGGTGCGTCTGTACACGAACACTTAACAGTGTTTAAAGAAATTCTCTCAAACTTGGAGGCCATGGAGGTTCAGTATGATAAGGAAGATCTAGGGTTGATTCTACTTTGTTCGTTGCCCCCGTCTTATTCAACCTTTAGAGACACGATTTTATATAGCCGCGAGTCTCTCACAATTGATGAGGTTTATGATTCTTTAACCTCGTATGATAAGATGAAGCATCTTGTGGTTAAACCCAACTCTCAGGGAGAGGGTCTCATTGTTCGTGGGAGACAAGACCGGAATGTTGATGATGATCGTGGTAGAACAGAGGAACGGAATCCTCGTGGTAAATCTAAGGGTAGATCGAAATCTTCAAACAGAGGTAAAACTTGCAACTTCTGCAAGAAGAAAGGGCACATTAAATCTGAGTGCTATAAGCTACAAAATAAGATTAAAAGGAGGCTGCGAATCAAAAGGAAAACAACCGAAAATTCGGTGAAGTTGATGTTGTAGAAGACTACGGCGATGGTGAACTTCTAGTTGCTTCATCAATGATTCTAAAGTAAGCGAGAGTGGATACTTGATTCAGCTGCACCTTCCACATGAGTCCCAATCGGGATTGGTTTACAACTTATGAAACAAAGATCTCAAGGTGTTGTTTTGATGGGAAATAATGCTTCATGTAAAATCGCGGTGTTGGAACAATTAAAGTTAAGATGTTTGATGGAGTTGTCGAACACTTAGTGACGTGCGGCATGTTCCGAATTGAAAAGAAATTTAATTTCGTTGAGTACTATTGATTCAAAAGTGCAGATACACATTTGAAAGTGGGGTTTTAAAGATTTCAAAGGGTCCTTGTTGTGATGAAAGGGCAAAGAAAGATTGCCAAGTTATATGTTTCTGTGGTTCTATATTATCGGTGATGCAATTGTCGCTTCCTCTTCCTTGTCGATGATGATATTACTAAACTTTGGCATATGCGCCTAGGGCATATGAGTGAGAATGGCATGGCGTAATTAAGCAAAGAGGACTTCTTAATGGGCAAGGAATTTGCAAACTGAATTTCGTGAGCACCTTGTGTTTTGGGAAGAAAAGAGAGTTCGATTCACTAGAGGAATCCATAACACGAAGGAAACGTTGGAGTATATCCATTACGATCGTGGGGGCCGCCCGAGTGCCTTCGAGAGGTGGAGCTAATTATATGCTAACCTTTATTGATGATTTTTCTAGAAAAGTTTGGGCGTTCTTCCAAGCGTAAAAGCGATGTGTTTTCCACATTTAAGTCTTGGAAAATTATGATTGAAAAAGCAGACGGAAAGCAGATAAAATACCTCCGCATGCACAATGGCTTAGAGTTACATTCGATGAGTTTAATAGATTGTGCAAGTCGAAGGATCATGAGACACTTGATAGTTCGTCATACTCCATGACAAAGCGGCGTTGCGTAAGCGAATGAACGAAGCGATCATGGAGAAGGTTCGATGTATGTTGTCAAATGCCAACTTACGAAGTCATTTTGGGCGAGCGACCTCTCTCGCATGTTTTTGATCAACCGATCTCCATCCGTTGCCATTGAGAAAAGACTCCACAAGAGGTATGGTCGGTAATCCCGCTAATTATTACGATTTAAAGATTTTTGGGTGTCCTGCGTATGCTCATGTTGATAATGGAAAATTGGAACCGAGATCCATTAAATGCGTTTTCTTGGTTATAAAGCGGTGTAAAGGCTATAAGTTATGGTGTCCGAAAATAGAAAAGTTGTGATTAGCAGAGATGTTGTTTTTGATGAAACAACTATGCTACCTAACTTATCTCTTAAAGACTCTTCCAATAAAGAAAACCAAAAGCGGTGGAGCATCGATTAATACGAATCAACTCCTCAAGCCAAGTACAAAAATTGAGAATAGAGTTGCTTCTTCACCGCAATACTCTATCGCCAAAAACAGGACAAGAAGAGAAATTAAACCTCCAAAGAAGTATGCCGAGGTTGATCTAGTTGCTTATGCTTTAAATGTGGTGAAGATATAGATGCGAATCAAGAGCCATTTAATTATTTCGAGGCGATTAGTGTGAAGACTCGTAAAAGTGGATGTTTGCTATGCAAGAGGAGATGGAATCACTCCACAAAAAGCAGAACATGGGATCTTGTAAAACTTCCTAAAGGTAAAAAGGTCATTCGTTGTAAATGGGTGTTTAAAAAGAAAGAAGGGACTCAGGAGTTGAAGAACCCGGATATAAAGCAAGGCTTGTTGCAAAGGGTTACTGATCAAATTCGAGTGGACTTCATGATGTGTTCTCTCCGGTTGTTAAGCATAGTTTGATTCGAGCTTTGCTTGGTATTGTTGCCATGCATGATTTGGAGCTTGAGCAGTTAGATGTAAAACGCATTTTTGCATGGAGAACTTGAGGAAGATATTTACATGCAACAACCAGAGGGTTTTATAGTCTCGAAAAAGAGGACTATGTTTGCTTTTGAAAAAGTCCCTTTACGGTTTGAAACAATCACCAAGACAAGTGGTACAAGAGGTTTGATTCCTTTATGACTTCTCATGATTTCAAAAGAAGTAGTTTTGACAGTTGTGTCTACTTTAAGAAAAAAGTGATGGTTCTTTTGTGTATCTACTTCTTTATGTTGATGACATGTTGATAGCAAGAAAAGATAAAAGAGAGATAAGAAAGGTTAAAGCCCAACTAAGTGAAGAATTTGAGATGAAAGATTTAGGACCAGCAAAGAAGATACTTGGTATGGAGATTCTCGAGATAGAAAAGCAAGTAAATTGTACCTAAGTCGGAAGGGTACATTGAGAAAGTTCTTTGCGAGTTCAATATGCAGAGTGCTAAGCTGTTAGTACTCCTTTAGCGCCCATTTCAGACTTTCATCGGCCTTATCTCCTCAATCGATAATGAGATTGAGTACATGTCACATGTTCCATACTCTAGTGCAGAGGATCTCTCATGTATGCTATGGTTTGTTCACGTCCGATTTATCATATGCAGTCAGTGCAGTTAGCAGATACATGGCGAATCCTGGTAAAGAACACTGGAAAGCAGTTCAGTGGATTTTAAGATACTTACGAGGCACTACTAATGTTTGCTTACAGTTTGGAAGAACTAAAGATGGAGTTATAGGGTATGTTGATGCTGATTTTCTTTGGAGACCTTGATAGAAGAAGATCTCTCACGAGTTACGTCTTTACAATCGGAGGTTGTGCAATTAGTTGGAAAGCCACTTTGCAAACTACGATCGCTTTGTCTACCAATCTGAAGTGAGTACATGGCGATTACTGAGGCTTGTAAAGAAGCTATTTGGTTGAAGGGACTATTTAGTGAACTCAATGAAGACCTTCAAATCAGCACAGTATTTTGTGACAGTCAGAGTGCCATCTTTCTTACAAAAGATCAAATGTTTCATGAGAGAACAAAACACATTGATATTCGGTATCATTTTGTTCGTGATATTATTGCTCGTGGTGATATTGTTGTGAGCAAAATTAGCACTCATGAAAATCCTGCAGATATGATGACTAAGTCACTTCCTATAACCAAGTTTGAGCATTGCTTAGACTTGGTTGGTGTTCATTGTTGAAGTTAAACCCTTAAGGGTTTTTGGAAGAGGTGAAGAACTTGTTTATTGAAAGTTCGCGATGAAGAACTTGTTCATTGAGAATTTGTGTCAAGGTGGAGATTGTTAGAATTAAGTGACCCAAATTCTTATTTAAATAAAATACGATGGAAAATAAAATAAAAGTAAAATCCATATAGAACTAGACTTCTTTTATTTTATTTTAGAATAAGGTTTTAAACCTTATTAAACTCCATCTATTTTATATTGATTAGGATAAGGTGTTTCAATCCTACTAGAATATGGCTTTGCAAGCCTATAAATAGACATAGTCTATTCCTCTTGTATGAGAGTAAAAATTTTTCGACATAGTGAATTTTCTTCTCCTCTGCCCGTGGTTTTTTTCCCGAAAGGGTTTCCACGTAAAATTTATGTGTTCTTTATTTTTATTTATTTTATTCTATTTTATTTTTCACACAAAGAAATCCAAATGTTGTGACTAAACATTATTAAAAAGATATAAACAATTTATTTCCATCATAACATTCACCATACCCTCTCCTTTAAGCCATGCAAGTGCTTCTCGAATGGAGAAAGCCTCAGCTAGTAATGGTTCTACTGAAGCAGGGACATGACTTGGCCGAGCCTTCAAGAAGTTACCATATTCATCTCGTGCTATTACTACAAAACTTGCAATCCGTCGATCCTCGAACTTTGCTGCATCGATGTTACATTTTACTCATCCTGGTGGCGGTTGAGACCAAGACACAACATCACTACACACAACAGAAAGCTAACCTGGAAGCATCCCAATCCTGTAAAAAAGAAAAAAAAAAAGCTCCATAATATAACAACTCTCTCCAATAAACTATAGAACAAGTCACATGGAAGGTGAGGGTGGTATAAGCGCGCAAGCTGCCAAATGGTAACTTCTATTGGACGGCTAAGAAAAATGTGGTCAGTGTCTTCCCGTGCTCCACATCTAATACAACTAGGGGTAAATTGCAGCCTTTCTCAACATGGGATGAAATTTCTCAAAGACCTCCAAAAAAATTCTTTTACCTTTGGCGGAAGGTTTGAGTACCATACCTTGAACTAGGGACCGTCAAGCATATGAATGTGCAAATTGGTGAACATACCAAAGGCAATACAATAGCCTGACTTCACAGTATATACTCCTTGCTTGTTAAAATGATAGACTAATGTATCATCAGGCTGATGAATATCGATTGGCTGCTTCAAAACATGCCTAGCATCGGTAGGCGCCAGCAAGCCTTCAACTAGATTAGTATCCCAAGTTGTGCCGTCTTCTTACAATAGTTCATTGGCTCGCTAATTTTCCATACTCGGCAAAGGGGTTGTATTAATATGAAGATTAGAATTGTCATCAAGCCAAAGGTCATTAAAAACTGAAATTGACCTACCATTCCCAAATCTCCACCGAGTACTTCTCAACAATAAATTATTGACAGCACATATACTTCACCAAATAAATAGGGGGTTAGTACATTTAACCACATCATAAAAATATCCCTCGAAAAATATTTGGCTTTGAAGATTCTACTAGGGAGAGAATTTGGATTAGAGATAAACCTCCATCCTTGCTTACCAAGCATAGCAATGGAGATTCTAAAAGCCCATTTCACCATATTTCTTTGCAATACATAGTTTGTTCCAAGAAGCCCAATGGATACGAGTAGTACCACTTGAATTTGACTCTCACAAAGAGTTCATCATCCTCTACCGTGCTTTGCGAGTATTTAGAGAAATAAGAGCCACGCTCGTGCAATATACTAAAAGTGCTTGTGCAATCATTTTAACTATGACTTTTTCCTGTGGTTTTGATAACAACTTATTCTTCTAGCTTAAGATACGATAGGATAATTTATCTCGAATGAAGAAAAACGCTTCTTATTATGCTCAATAAAAAATGGAAGATTCAAATAGTGACCATAATCAAGCAGAACCTCCATGCCCAAAATAGATTAATCTGTCTATCTACTGATTTCTTTTCGTTGAAGTGTAGTGCAACTATCTGGGGTTTTTCTCTTCCGAAGACGAATCTCCTTCACTCACGGAACAAAAAAAAATCTCAACGAATTAATAACGCTAACAATCAAGCAATGGCTTCCTTTTCTTACATTCCACTGGGTGAATTCAACACAATTCTCGATTTTCGAAAATTGATTGCGTATCCCAAAACTAACTCATAAGTGATCAACATTTGCTTCACCACTTAGACATTTTGACTCATTAACCCAAAAGAAAAAAAAACTATCATCCGCAAAAAAATACATGTGAAACGGTGGGACTATTGTTGCATATGGAAATTCCATGCAAATCACCTCTTCACTCTGTCTATTGAAAAATAAAACCCAAACCTTCAGCACATCAAATAAATAAATAAATGGGGGAAAGTGGATCTCCTTAGTGCAAACCACAATGAGGAATAATTGGACCTACTTCATCACCATTAAGAGTAAACTCGTATTTGACAGTAGTAATACACATCATAAATCAATTAACCCACCTTATATGAAAGCCTAATTTAATTAGGATAAAGTTGAAGTAATTTCAGTTCACTCTATCATACGTTTTGCTTATATAGATTTTTGTAGTTATCTCTCATATCTTACCTCTTCCTTTATTTTTCATATGATGAACATTTTCAAATCTCAGCATGACATTGTTAATAATCAAGCTGCCAGAACGAAAGCTGGTTGCATTGGAAAAATTAATTCGGGCAAACTCTCCTTTACATGATTTTCAATTATCAGTTTAATCGGATTTCAATCATCATTTGAATTTTTTAATCTACTTAAATCAATTTAATAAAATTAATTCAATTTAAATAATTTTTAATTAAGTTAAAATACCATTAAGTGTCACAAATTTGGATTTATTGAATTTAGTCCATGTACTTTTATTTTCAAGAATTTAGTCTCTCTACTTTTTAGATTTTAAAATATAAGTCCAGTTGTTAACATTGTTAAAACTTTCTTTTGTTAAATTTATTGAAATGACACTATAAAATAAAAAAAATTCACTTAGTAGCTAGTAACTGAAAAATTGCATTTATAATAAACCTAAATTTAATAAAATAAATTTAACAAGTTATATAAGCCTTGATTGGTGATTTGAATCTCCATAGACACAATATCCACAGTTAATATTATGCACAATACTAATACCTTTTCCGTAAACTATTGTAAGTTGTATTTTCACCAATCGAGATACACCCACTCCATGAATTCGTTAATTCTGTCCATAGAATTGAGAAACAAATCCTCAACCTTCATTGAGAATCTAAGATTCCCACCTCTCCTTCACAAATTTAAATTAAATGATTTCAATTATTAGTCTAAAAATCTTTCGATTACGATTAGAATCTTTTTTTCTTAAGACTTATTTGGAGCATTTATTATGTCGTCTGTTACTACTAGGCTATAGTCACTTTTTCTAAGTTGTCTATGGCATTTGAGGTTAAGCACTTATAGCTCTTTTTCTAAGCCAGATGTAATCTCGTTTATCTCAGTTGTCAATGACCAAATCTCTCTGAGCCGTTGGGTGGCCATTTTAGCTCCTATTCCACTAATGAACCAATATATATATATAGCAATTTTCAATAGAAAGAGAAATGGATTTTATAGCAAATGAAATACACCACTGCCTTTTTGTGTTTCTCAGCTACCTTCTAGGATAATTCAAAGTTCTATAGAGGAATACTCAATAAAGCGAAACACATGCCAACATTCAAGATATTGCAATCATGATTGCAATTGAACAAGGCCAAATGATCTTTACATGTTCATCTTATGCATATAAGGCCAATAACTTTGACTCGCTGTTCATTTTTTTGTCTCTCGTAGCAACACGACGACCAGTGAGTCCATCAGATCATACAGCTGCACCAATAAACATTGAGATTTATGCCAGTTCCATAAAAATAAACGAAAATCAGACCAAATGATTCAAAAAGGAAAGACCATTCACCACAGATTAGAAGTTATCCATAAAATTTCCCAACTCATCATTGAATGTTCTTAAGTAAATGATCCACCATAATTATCTGTTGTGCTCCACTTAGGGATTCCGAGTTCATGATTGCATTAGCAACAACAACAATGGTGTCTGGAGAGGCAGCATTCACCTTCAATAATGCACCAACTTTTGAGTAGTCTTAGTGTTAAGGAAATTTTCAATAGAGTTCTAACTTCTTGCATTTAAAAAAGAAAAATCAGTTACTTAGGAGGTGTCTGAATTATTTTTTAAGTTGACATGATAATGAAAAGGAACCAGAACATGTTAAAAAGCACCTATGAGGTCCCTGTATCATCAGGACTAGAATAAATTAGTCCCTCTATTATTAAATTGATCAATTTAATCCTTATACTATTAACAAGAATCAAATAAGTCCAAACTGTAATAAAGTTAACATTTTCTGTACAAAAAAAATATCTTGAAAATTATTCTTTTCAGCTACAGTTCCATTCCAAACAAAAGATTTCATTTATAGAAGATAAAACTTTTAAAAATATTAATTCTGTTCAATGGTAAATGATATTTTTTAAACAGTAAAAGTTAACTCTATTCTAATTTGGCCTTATTTGATTCTTTTTAATAGTATATGGACTAAATTGATCCATTTAATAATAGAGGAATAATTTGATTAGGTCCCTATCATACAGGGACCTCCCAAGTACATTTACTTGTTAAAAATAAGAAGATGCAGCTTAAATAACTACAATAAAAATTACTGACTCAAGAATCATACCCAAACCCGGCCATTTAAGCCAACAGCTATTTCAAAGGAGAGTTTCTTGCCAAGAGCCTCAAGAACCGGACATGTTGGTGAACTTAACAGCCTGTAATGGGAAAAAGAGAAGAAGATGACCAAGAGAATTATTCCACCCAAATGAAAAACCTAAAAGCTACCTAAGTGATTTGAAGAAAAGAGCTAAAATGAGCACTGATAAAAATAGAAAGTCAAGTATCTCAAATAAATAAAGAGCTGACTCACTTTCTCGACAGGCCAGTTGAAGTTTCAAACATGTATCCATCTTTGAGGGGGCCAAATTCAGCAGCTTTTCCACTGGCTATACATAACAGACTTTAAAGGTAACGTCTAAACAAAACTAAGACATTCACAAGGAAAGAACGCAAAATTGTGACAAATATAAAGCATATTGACTAACCATCAGTGCAGGACAATTCAGGGTTCATGCCAAAGTTTGCCTTCACAACCCGAAGATAAAGAAGAGTACCAACCTGTAACAATGAGAATTATACACAAGGAAGCATGACTGAGACAAAATACCATATTAATAATTGAAAACATGTGTACATAAAATTCAGAAAACAATCCCATTCTGATTTTAAACTTCAAGATTTGCGAGAATTAATCTCAAAACATTGTTAGTGAGCATCACAAAAATTCTAGAAATGATGAAATATCAATCTCACAGAAGATACAACCAAACAATTATGCATCTGTGTATTGGTGCACAAAGAAAGGAAATTCAGTTGAAATATGATATTTGTATAAATATTCACTCTATGATATTCTGATTTATGCCATCAAAAACTTTGATGAAGTTACTCAAACATCAATAAACCAGAGATGCTCTGCATAGTTCTGGAAAGTCCAAGGGGTCAAACAAGGCTGGGCTTGCTTTCCTCAGCAAATAATGTACCTCCAACTGGTACAGTCCAATCAATCGCATTGAAAATAAGATTGAACTATGAGAAGATTCCACTAATATCTGTCCATGAGTTATCACTGGATAAGAACATCTAGATGAAATGCAATGGCTGGTAAATCGAAACATAAACTGAAAGTATCCATACCTCAAACTTTGGTATATTCCTCCTGGTCCCCCCCTCAAAGGCAAGCACAGGCAAAAAACCCATTGCAGGTCCTTTGATGTCAATCAGAAAATTCTGGAAGGAACAAATGTACAATAAAATAAATAATGAGAAAAGGTAGTTTCCAGTTCAGAAAAGCAGGTTTACCTTTTTAAGATTATGTAATACAAGAAAAATTATGTTTATATAAACAGCTCACATCAAAATATGGATAATTGCAACTAGAAAGGACATGGTAGAGAGCCATATTCAAACAGGGTACAATATATAATTAGCTTCAAAGCAATAAAGTTTTTTGCTTGTGTTAGTTACTTCAAGGTGAAGAATACAACAGTGGAAGTGTCTATCAATCTCCTCCATCCAATTTTATTCTTTCTTCTTTCATCATGAAATCCAAACAAGTTTCACTACACAAGGTGAATCTGACAGTCACAAAGTTGTAGCAGATTCCTTGAAAGCATAATACCATGCCACAGTACTTCACCAGTGGCAAATTCTCACATATAGCTAGTTGTAAGCATAGACAATTTTTAGGCAGTAAACATCTTGAAACCAACAGTATTAGGAAGTGACATTAGAATAAATTTTTATCAAGAAATTAATCTAATTTTATGTCCTCCTTGTTTCATTGTTTACCATACCAAATGCTCCATTGTCAGCTAAATACCTCCTTGACTAACCTCATCGAGATTTTTCTCACTAAATCAACAGTTTTCTCTTCGCACATTCTATTGAAGTTGATGGGATACAGAAGGAAAGGAAGGCAATAATGCAATAGAAACCAAACTTGACCAGGTACATGCAAAAGCAGCATCTTATGTGGAGATCAACTTCTTTTCAAAAGCCTAATACTAAGTTCTACTGGAAAGCAGTTGTTACTTATTCATTATTATAAGATCTCATCCATCTTAGAATTTTCATACTGGACCTGCAAATTCTAACGTGATCTTTGTGAATAAGCTCCTAAATTTCCAGTTAGTATCTATCAATTACACATCAACACATCATCATGGTCATTTCATGCAATCTTCTTTTTCTTTTCATTCACCCATCAAAGAGAATAAACGGGCAATTTACATTATTACAATAAGGCACTAGTAACATAATCGGACTTTCATTTTTCCCTTATCCTGTTATACCTAAAGACGGTGCTCCCTCTCTTTATGGAAGCCATTATCATATAACAGTATCACCTACCACTCTTCATGGTCATAAAGACAAACTCAAGAGAAGAAGGAAAAAAAATGAAAAGAACTCTCAATTTCTTTGCATAGTCTATTCACTCTTCCAAACATAACAGAAGAACCAAATTGATTCCTCTCCTGGAACACCTTTCAAATAGAACGCAAACACAAATATTTCAAACAATACAAAGACAAAAGCGAACTGGAACTGCTAAAGTATTTAACATACAGCTAACAATCAGATGAGGACTTACATCTGCTTTAGAGTCCACCACAATACCAAGGATAGTATCTTCCACGCAAGGCACATACTGTTTAAAGATAAAGAAATGACTACATCACTCACAATTTGATGTCGAAAATACAGGGCGCCCTGTAATAAAATAGCTTTGTACTGACAGTAAACAACAATGCAGCATTCACTCCTTTTTGTAATAAATAAGGAACTAAATAAAGCATGAAGCTAACCCTTTTTTGCGAACTTTCAATCCAGTATTTATTTGGTTTCGAGAACCTAAGTGTTCCGGCCTTCATAGCAGAAATAGCATCACAATCCTAGGTAAAAAGAAATCCACCCACTTTTCATTATCATTAAAGAAACTTTTGAAGCCAAAAATATATACAGGGTCGAGAGTGAAACAGACAGACCTGACGGAGACCACCACCTAGTTTGATGGTCTGGCTGGTCATGGAGGAGAGGTCGAGCACCACATCCCCAGGAACCTAAACGCAGGTGTGTATATATATATTAATATTATTAGCTAGAGTTGAAGAAAACAATTAAAAAATCGAAAAGCATGCAGGATGAAAATTACTTACCACTGTCGAATCAACGAAGCTTGCCGGAGAACTGGACTGTTTGTTTTCCATTCAAAATCCAATTTTTTTCCCCCAATCGAAGGAGCCAAATTGTAGCGAGCTTTCTATTTTGAATGGCGAGTGGGAAGCTCTGCGTTAAAACTTAAAAAGAAACCCCTTTTGTGAGATTTGTTAAAACGCAGCATTTTGTACCGTAAGCCCCGACCCGAGGTTTTAGGGGGAAAAAAAACCCTTTAAAAAAGTTATTTTATGTGCGGTTTTATTTTAGACGTCTCTTCTAAGACTACGAAGAGTAACGCAGAAATGGAAGCTACGAAACTATTCAACCACCACCATTCATTTCACCTACGAAATCACTCTAAGGATCCAGAAAAGCTTCAGCTGTTTTCTACGGTACCTCTTTTCTCCAAAAATATTTCTTTTATAAAAAAATCTTCTCTTTCTAGCAATTCTCAGACTCATTTCACTTCCCTCAATTTCCATGAAAACCCATCTCTGAAACCACAAAACAAAGATGGTTTTTCAAGCAATAAGCTTATTATGGAGTTTAGTGAACAGGGGTTGTTTGAAGATGTTATAAGGGTTTATGTTAGAATGCTTCGAAATGGTTTCCAAGTTCAAGATTTTAAGTTCTTTCCTTGTGTGATTAAATCATTTGGTGGGCTTTCGGATGTTAAAAGCAGCAGGCAAATCCATGGTCATGTATTAAAGTTAGGATTTTTGGCTGATGTTTATGTTGTGAATGCACTTTTGGGTATGTACTTCAAATGTGGGGAAATTAAGGATGCAGTTCAGGTTTTTGAGAAAATGGGTGAAAGAGATTTAGTCTCATGGAATTCCATGATTTCCGGGTTCTATCAATCAAAGGATTACTTGGGTTCACTGATGATCTTTAGTTTGATGACTAAGGAACACGGGTTGTTCCCAAATCGGGTAGGTTGTCTCTCTGCTGTCTCATCATGTGCTTCGATCAAGTCATTGATTCTTGGAAGAGAAATTCATGGATTTGTTTTGAAAAATGGATTGGAAAATGATGAGTTTCTGGTTAGTGGATTGATTGAAATGTACATGAAATGTGGAGATGTGAGAAATGCTGAGCATGTTTTCAATAGTATAGTAAATAAAGAATCAGTGAGAGTAAATACTGTGATTTGGAATGTCATGATTATGGGGTATGTCTCTAATGAGTGTTTGTCAAAGGCACAGGAATTATTTGTTGAGATGTTAGAGTTAGAAATTGAACCAGACTCTTCAACATTGGTGGCTGCTTTAGTTTTGTGCACACAGTTACTTGATTTAAGCTTAGGAAAACAGATCCACAGATTGATACTTGCCTTTGGATTAGAAAACGACACCAGAATTCAAACTGCTCTTATAGAGATGTACTTCAAATGTTGTTATCCTGAATCTGCTTTGAAAATCTTCAGAAGATCTCATAGTGATAACTTGGTAATGTGGGGTGCAGTTATATCAAATTCTGCTCAGAATGATTTCCCCTTTAGGGCACTGGAACTGTTCTGTAACTTCATGTCCAAATATGGTTTCCCTGATTCTCAGATGCTTTTGGCTGTGTTGCGCTCATGCTCATCCTTGGCTCTCAAGGCTAAAGGCATGGAAATCCATTGTTTAGCTGTTAAAACAGGATGCGTTTCCGATTTTTATGTTGGTAGTTCTCTAGTTGATATGTACGGAAAATGTGGAGATATAGAGTCTGCACAAAATATTTTTTCCAGATTACGTTTCAGGGATTTGGTTGCATGGAATGCCCTAATATGTGGATATTCTCAGAATGAGTGGGTGGATGAAGCTTTAGCAGCATTTTGTGACATGCAGCGTGAAGGAATTAGACCCAATTCTGTAACAACTGCATGTATTCTCTCTGTTTGTGCTCACTTGTCAGTTAGGATTCTGTGTAAGGAGGTTCATTGTTTCTTAATACGGCAAGGGTGGAATTCCAATGTTCTTGTGAGTAATTCTCTGATTGCTGCTTATGCCAAATGTGGTGACATCAATTACTCATGGATTATATTCGAGAACATGCATGAAAGAAATCAAGTATCTTGGAATACGATAATATCCGCTTTAGGAATGCACGGTGACATGGACAAAATGTTTGCTTCCTTTGTAAAAATGCAGCATGCAGGCATGAAACCCGACCTTGTAACTTTTACATCCCTTCTTTCTGCTTGCAGCCATGCTGGGAGGGTTGACATGGGATGTAATTTTTTTCAAAGCATGGTTGAAGAATACAAACTTCAGCCTCAAGTTGAGCACTATACTTGTATGGTTGATCTTCTAGGACGAGCTGGCCACCTTAGTCAGGCATATGATCTGGTCATGGACATGCCTTGTGAGCCTGATGATCGTATCTGGGGTTCACTTCTTGGATCTTGCAGAAGTCATGGTGATGAAAAGCTGGCTAAGGTTGTGGCCAATCACTTATTCGAACTTGATGCCACAAGCATCGGTTATCGCGTCCTCCTCTCAAATCTTCTTGAAGATTTGGGGAAAGCAAATGAAGTTGTCAAGGTTAGATCAGAAATTAAAGACATGGGGCTTAAAAAGCAACCTGGATGTAGTTGGATTGAAATTGATAATGACATACATGTATTTGTTGCGGGTGATTGTTCACACCATCAGTTAGAAGAGATATACCCTGTAATAGATAGTTTGACACTAGAACTAAAACAGGCAGGATATGTTCCTCATTTACCCTTAACAACTCTCCTGCTTGATGAGGCTGTTTGATTGTTAATAGTGATATGGTTTCGCATAACATTTTCATAGAAAATGGCAGCTGAACTTGATTTAAGTAGAAAATGCCAACAAAGAATCTTTACTTTTACCAATAATAATAATCACAAACGACAGTGACTTAAAAGTAACCTTTAATCAAATATAAAAGTACAATAAATAGTACATTTCTTTCACCCCCAAACTCCCACTGTCCACCCATTTTTATTATCAATATAGTATTTATATATACCCATCTCCATGCCAAGAATCTATCCAACAAAAAAAGAAAATGGAAAAGAAAACATAGCTCTGTGTTCTTTTTTCTTTCATTTCTTTCTCCATTTATAATATATTATAAAGTACATAAATTCATGTTTAGCATATTCATACCTTAAATCGCTCAGCATTAGAATTATGATGAGGGTTGGCATCAAGAAGGGTTTCTAATGATCTGGCTTTTCTGCTCTCAACTCTTCCTGCTTCCTTTAATAGTTCAGCCAACCTTTTCTTCTCATCATCTACCTCAGAATTTGCTGTCCCCAGTTTTTCCTCTCTCGTCTGAACAACATACTCCAGTATTTCAACGGCATCATCCAACCTGCTTTAACATCATGTTACACGATACAAACACCATTAGAAACAAGTTGAACAGTTTCTCCATTCATCAATAAAAAAAAATCTAAAATCAAACAAGTATAAGCATGTCTTTCCTTCTGGCAGGAGAGGAGTGTTGGGGATTTTGACAATTGCGTACCTGCCAATTGCGTCATAAGTGCCTGCGAGATTACTGTATACGCTGAGTGTATCAGGGTGGTACGGTCCACACTCTTGCTCTAAAATGCTTTTGGCTTCTTCAAACAACTCAACAGCCTCCTTTATAGCATAGCGTTGCACACAAGCCAGCCCCATTTGATTGAGAGCAATGCCGAAGAAGGCAGATTTCTTGTCTCTACATATGCGTAGCTTCGAAATGGCACTGCCGAAGGAGTTGTAAGATTCTGAATAATTCCCCAACATGTAGTACATAACTCCCATCTGAGCTTCAATTCCAGCTACTGTGCTTTGCTGACCAGGGACATCATTGTATATTTTTAAGGCCTTCTGCAGCAACTTGATTGCCTGATCAAGATCATTCATTGATTCATAGATGGCAGAAACATCAGTGAGGCCAGCGGCAATCTCCTCCGGGGGAATCCCTGGCATGGGCTTTTCATAGATTCGAAGGGCATTCTCGCAGTATGATGTTGATTCCCTTAATTTCCCTGTCCTGTAATACAAATCAGCCAACCGGACAAAGACTGACCCAATCGCTGGATGATTCTCTCCTTTAGTTGTCTTAAAAGCTGTAAGTGCTTTCTGATAGGCAAAAACAGCTTCATCATATCGAGACAAAGATAAGTATGCATCTCCAATACTGCAATCAACAGAAGCCACCTCTGCCTCCTGGCTATTTGCCACCATGGCCATACGGGCTAAAACAAGATGCTCCAAAGCAGCTTCGTGGTCTCCCTTTGTTTCACATATGAGACCCATGAGCCTCCTATCTGCTGCCTCTTCAAGAGAAGCCGGCGTACCGTTCTCTCTGTGAATGTCAAGAGCCATTTGGCATAGCCTCTGAGCTTCATCAAATTGCAATGCCTGCATATGAGCTTCAGCCAAATACCGGCATGTCTCGCCAACTCTAGGATCTGTTTCTCCAAGAACTCGTTGCTGGACTTCAAAACCAGTGCTGTAACAGGTTATTGAGTTCTCAAGCTGTCCTAGCATGGCATAAGTGTCACCCAACTGCATATGACCAGCAAACTTAGCCAGGGCATGCTCTTGGCCTTCCTCAATCACTGGAATCTCAATTGATTGTTCAAGAAGAGGAATTGCCTCATTGTACTGGCCTAGGCTGCAATATATAGCTGCAGTGACATGTAAACACATGACCAATTCTAAATTGGGTTTTCCACTGCTACAAAGTTCATACGATTTGGCTGCTCGAAGTGCTAGTTCAAGAGCTTTCTGGGGATTGTCTCCTGCAGACACCAAATCCCTAGCTTGTTTGAGTAGAAACGGCCCAAGATCAGGATTACCTAACCCCGACTCGGAAGCATCCTCGGTTCCATTTTGTAGCTTTGATCCTTTCCCTTTCTTCATGAGTAAGACTCCCGTGTTTGGTTTCTTCAGAGTCTTAACTTTCCCCTTATTGATGGGAGGTTTCTCAGGTGGAGTTTTCCCCTTAACATTGGGTTTTGTTGATGCTTCAGAGTCCAGTTGTGTCCGAGACACTTTCTTCACATCACCTGAAGAAATGGATTTTACACCTGTGGGTCGGGGCTTGTCCAACAGCCCCGACTTCTTACCATTCGATGAGCTTCCCTTCTTAGAAGATGAATTACTACGACTATCATCTTCTGGTTTATCCACCTCCTGTTCCTCCCCTTTCATTATCTCAACTTCTGTACTCTCTCCTCCAGCAAGATGGTGCAATTCCGAATCAATCCTCGACTCTTCACCATATGATCCAAAGCTCTGCCTCGAAGGTGACTGATCAGAACTCTGCATATCACATACATTCTCATAAAGCTGCTCAATGGAGGTCTCAACCTGAACCATCCTATCACCACGAGGGCTTTGCGGACTTGGTGTTCTCTTGGAAACCGAATTTTCCTTAACACGTGCAGAAGTCCCTTTCATTTCATTCAACACACCCTCTTCTTTAATTTCATCCATGAGAACACCTGGCATCAGTATGTGCCAAAACCCACAAATATCCTAAACTTATCACCACCAAATTGGTTTCCAATTCAATTCAATTAAATTGGTTTCCAATTCAATCCTATCTTATGCTATCAAACAATTGAAACGCCAGATCCAAGCAAGAGAAAGCATAAATTTTGTAACACACCCAATTTTATAGCAACCTATGAAAAAAAAAAACAACAACACCATAAGTTAAACCTTTTAGCTCATCATAACAATTTCTCCCACATATACATTAAACTCATCAATCAGATCTTCCATGATTAAATCCACTCAAATATTCATTAACTCATCATCAACAAATAAAGAAAGATAATCATAAGAAACCAACATAAATAAACAACAATCATTTAACCCCCAACTAATATCACAAATTATAAATAAAATGAAAAAGAAAAAAGAGCAAAGCCATTAGAATACCTCAATAAAACAGTCATGAAACAAACAAGGTGATATCTTTTCTGGGTTTCTCATAAAAACGACAAATGTCAGGAGACCGACAAAAAATTGGATTTATACACACAGGAAGAAAAAAAAAAACCTTTTGGATGCTTGGAAAAAAATAAATAAATAAAGCCGGAGAGTTGGGAGGGACACAGAAGAGGGAAATCCAGGGAAAGTTAAAAAGGAAATGAAGGTGTAAAAGGCTATAAAAAAATGTGGGTGGTAATTAATTGTGATAAAAAAAAAACAAATGGCTAATTATATATGCATAGGCAAAGTGGCAGGGGTTAGATAGAATGTCAGATTGGAAAGGGAGTGACTTCTCCCCAAACCCAAAGCCCTGCGCGGCCTGCAACCGCAACCTGAACTGTCAAACTGTATATGTTTTTTTTCATGGGATCTTTCCACGTGGCAAGTTGTTAATGGTCAGTGGACTTTTCAGTTGCCCAACAATGGGGTTCAGACAGGTTGGGATTATGAAATTTGAAAGCCTGTTTTGACTTTGTATTGTGGTTTTATGTCTTTTTTTTTCCTTTCATACGGACAAACTGTCACAATCCTCTTCAAGTTTACTTCCCTTCTCTTTCACTTCAAAATCTGCAGTATCTCAATTAGTCACCCTCTTCTTTGGTGAAGCAAACCCCTCTTTCTCTCGAGATCAAACACTGTGGCACCAACTTTAAATAACATATTGGGTACTTTCTAGGAATTATGTACCTTTAGTAAAAATAGTTTGAGGTCATAGATTAGGGAAGATGTATGTATTTGTCGGTGGAGAGTTGAGGGGTTTTTATAATTAAAAGCTTCTATTGGATTACAAATAAAACTAACCCTATCTTTGGAAATGATTAAACGTTTTGTAAAGAAAAAGAAACCAACCTCTTTAATTGTATTTGTACCCCCCCAAGATAACAATTTGCTTTTTTATTTATTTATTCTGCTTTCTTTTTACTCGCATTTCATTTTATTTTTGTTACTTTTACAAAATTTAAAAATAGTCACTAAATTTTTATTTTTAAGATTTTAAAATACAGATTCAATTCTTAACATTTTTATTTTAAATTTTTTGGTGTGATTTTTGAAGAAAAAACTCAATTAAAAAAAATATGATGAACCAATGAGTGTGCAATGGTAAGATACATAGCACTTCCAGGGGCGAAGCCAGAAAAAAATTTTGGAGAGGGGCCGAAGGAAATTTTAATTTTTTATAGTCTATATATTTATAATTTTTAAATGATTAAATTGAATTTTTATAATTTTAGGGGGGGCCAAAGTGTAATTTTACCTTTACTAATTTAAAATTTTAAAAAAATCTAAAGGGCCTAAATGAAAATTTCCCATTTGAGAGGGGGCCGGGGCCCATGCCTGCCCCCCTTGGTTTCGCCCTTGAGCACTTCTAAGGTAAAATGTAGTTTCAAACCTTAGACATAATATTATTGGAAGTGACAATTACAAAACTTAAACATAGAGACTAAACAATGGATATGAAGAATACAAAATTTATAATTAACTCAAATATAAAATGAATAAAAAAATTAACTTAAATTTAATAATTTTAACAATTACATTTAAATTTAAAAAGCTAAGAAATAGAACCAAATTTTTTTTAAAAAAAAACCTAATTCTAAATTTTAGTTGCTTACGAGATATTTAAATTAATTTACCTTCGTGATTTCATTCTATGCATATTAGTTAAAATCTTTATTGATCTCTTTAGATTGTGGTTGCCAGATGACGTGATCAATCGTATCATTAGTATTCATCTTCCTTCCGAGTTTGCTGGGCCTGATATTCTTTCCTGGTCCAGAATTACGTTTGGTGTCTTCTCAGTAAAAAGTGCTTATTTTTTGCTCAAGGAGGAGTCTAGGAACCTGAAAGACGCGAATTGGAACATTGTTTGGAAAATTCTAAGACCACAACGTGTTAGACAATTTTTCTGGTTAGTTCTCAAGCAGCGACTTTTAACTAATTCAGAAAGGGTTAGAAGGGGTGTTGCGCAGGACGGCTCATGTTAGCTCTGTGGTCACTCTATGGAGGATACCCTTCATACTCTCAGGGATTGTTCTTTTGCAAAGGAAGTATGAAACCAAGTTATTCCTTTCAATCAGTCTGGCAGGTTCTTCGCTGGTAACACTTCAGAGTGGTTGTTCTTGAATTTGCATTCCTCTCCTTCTCTTGACATAAGGGACTCAAATTGGACTATCTTTTTGGGATTCTCCTTTAGCAAATTTGGAAGAATCGGAATACATTCATTTTTCAAGGACATTCCCTGAGTCCTAACGACATTATTAATATCTCTTATAGTTGGGCAAATCATTTTTCCTCTACTTATAAAGCAACATTAGAGCACCGCCCAATTCAGTCAACTTCTCCTCAGAGCTCAGGTATGTGTTTTTACCTTAATACCGATGGTGCTATTCACTCTGTCTCTAGTTTCTTTGCTGCAGGGGGAGTAATTTACGATGGTAAAGGATAATGGATTTTAGGATATAACCGAGATTTGGGAAAATGTACAGCAGCAGTTGCGAGCTGTGGGGAATTTCGGATGGGCTTCTGCTCCTTCAGAAACAAGGATATGTTAAGGTCATTATTCAGTCCGATAGCCTTTAAAATGTTCTTTCTCTTCGTGACAGCAAGTCTGATGGTCCAAAGAGCTCCCTGATAAGGAGGATTCACCAAATCTTAGCCTAAGAAGATAAGTGGTCCTTAAATTATATCTCAAGAGAGTCTAATCAAGTAGCAGATACTTTGACTAAAATGGCCTTAAAGAAGAGTAAGACTTTGCAGATTTTTGTAGAACCCCCGTTGGAAATACAAGTGCTTTTGAAGGATGAATCTTGTTTTGTTAATATGACTAGGAGTTATTTCTGTTAGTTCTTTGTTCTATTTACCAAAAAAAAAGATCTTTATTGATTAAGCAAGCAAGCATTTAAAGGGAAGGACATGTGGGAGTGGGTATTTCAATAAAAACGTCATTTATGAAAAACAAAAGAAACAGAAGACAAGGGTCTTAAATGCATGGCTAAAATAGGCAAAAGAAGAAAAAAAAAGCATTTTTTGAAAAGAAAATAGGAATTTAAGCTGAGTTTTCATTAATCAGTCCATTTCGCATGATCAATTGTCATATAATGGAAAAGCGCGCTCTTATGAAATCGGATTATTATTTTTGAACCGATACAAAATCAGACTTATCTAATTTATAATCGCTAGGATTAACGGTTAAATTTATCTAAAAATAAAATTATTTGGACCGTTGGATCCCAATGATTCAAAGTGGTTGATTTTTAAATAATTGATTGCAATTGAGTCTACTGTTTCGGCACGCTTCCGTCTGCTTCTTAGTATGCCATTTTTTGCACTCTTCTTTTTCGGTTCTGCTTAACCTTAATTTTTTGCACTCTCTTTTTCCGATTTCTAGTTTTGGTTGGTTAGGTGTTAAGCGGTCGTCTTGCATCGAAGTTTTTTAAGGCAACAGTGCTATGCGTTCGGTTGCTGTGGAGATTGGTTTGGCAGATTTGCGAATTTTAGAGGAGGAAGACGATGTCCTCCACCTTGCAAGGGGTTCCACTATCACAAAATACCTTTATGAGCTTTGTTTTGTAGGTTGTTTTGCAATTTTTAGTGTGGTGCACTTTCCCGCTATACGAAATACTTTGGCAAATTTATGCCATCATTTGGGTGGAATTTAGATTTTGGAACTTGGTGAGAAGCGGTTTCTGTTTCATTTTTTTAACCAGGTTGACATTGATCGGGTTGTGAAGGGTGCGCCTTGGACATTTAACAGTCACCTGTTGGTTTTTCACTGCTTGAAGAATACAAAGGATCCTCTGTTGGTACCACTGGTTTATTCTTTCTTTTGGGTGCAGGTTTACGATTTACCCCCTGGGCTTATACGTAGTTTGAGGATTATAATGTGAAATAGGTTAATACTGGTCTCCTTTCCTATTTGCATATACGTGTGAGCCTTAATATTCGCTTACCTTTGAAGCGTCGAAAGAAGATTCAACTTTCCTCGGGGACTTCTATTTACGTTCAATTCCAATATGAGAAACTTATGCTATTCTGCTTTTTTTTGTGGCTGCTTGGGGCATGTGGATGGGTTTTGTCCTATTCGGTTAATGAGGGAGGTCACTGATTTTGATATGGGTTGGGATATCTCGTTTCGGGTGGTGGGTAGGCGGGCTACTATTGTTGAGAGCATCTGGTTGTGAAAGAGGATTGTCGGTGCCTCTCATTGTACTGGCATTTCGCATGAAATGGGGGGTACATTAGCTGATTCCCCTTTCCACGTCTTTCTTGGGGCCCCGTAATCCGATTCTGGGGATCAACTTGGAAGGTATGGTTGCGATTGATACTGGGTATGGTGTGAGGGGAACATGATTGGTACTCATGCTACATGATTCGGAGGATAGTCCTCTAGATGGGTTTGATGGGAAGAAACGACAGCGAACTGATTGCCCTTCAGTTCACATTTCTGCGAGTTCGGATTTGGCAGAGGATACTGATGAGCATTCTATTACTTGTTTATCTTTGATGTTGGCAACCGCCAAGGGGTAGTTATGTAATGCCCCCTTACCCAAGACCGTCGCCGGATTTGAGCATGAGACATTACTAAACTTATTTTAGAATTTAAACAAGTTCAAACAATTTTCGTAGTAAACTGTCCATCTGCGTCATAGTCGCTAAAAAAATCATATCTCAAGTTACAAAACTCAAAATCAAATTCAGTAAATTTTACCTAAAACTAGACTCATATATATACTTACTAATTTTTTTCTAGAATTTTTGGTCAAGCCAATTAGTACAGTTTATTAGTTAAAGTCTTCTCTTTTTTAGGGTTTGGCTACTCTAACCCCTGTGCACTACAAATCAAATTTCTTCCTGTATAGAGATCCAATGACCATGTCATTTGTTTCTATTAAAAATAGACTCAATAAGGAATACATAAATATAAAGTTTGAGTTCTAATTATTTTTACGGGATTTATGGTGAATTTATAAAGTCAGAACAAGGGATCTAGAAATTGCTCTGACCCTATTTCACCAAAATGTAAATATATCATAAAATAAAACTCTTTTACCTATTTTGTTTCTTTAACATGAAAATAGATTCATTAAACTTCAATTCCATATTTTATTCATCATCTAATTCTATATATACTATTTTTAGTGATTTTTCAAACTCACATAACTACTGCTGTGTGATTCTGTTTTATAGCCAATTTCACCATTTTATGGATTTCCATAGATTAGTTAGCACATAAAGCATACGTGTTATCAAATGTAATCTTGATTAGCCACTCCAATATCTAATCATTCTCAAACATTTCCATGCCATCCATGAGCCATATCATAAGATTATATACACAAAATGATTATAATGCTATACATGCCAAATTCCCAAAATATACAAGTCATTATACCGAAATAGTTTGTTGATAGTGTGAGCGCGCCTCCGACCGTTCCCAATCTCCTAGCCGGCTTGTCAAAACTAAAAAGAATAGAGAGGAGGGAGTAAGCATAATTGCTTAGTAAGTAACATAACCATGCAATAATACGAAATCCACATTTGCATAATATCACCAAAGCATTCATATCATATTTCTCATTGATCTTACCATATTATTGTTATATTGAAGTCTCAACTCTAGGGTTAAGTACATACCTGTACAAAGTATCTGTTCCACAACACTTACCAACTAGTCACTTTCATCTCGAGAATTCTTCTATTTCACTAGAACTTTACCCGTTGAACACATCGGAATATAATTCGGATACATGAAATCAAACTATCATAATTTCACCCATAATGAACTTGGAACGCAACTCAATGAGCTCGGGTGTTCACATCCATAATGAACTCGGAACACAACTCAACAAGTTCGAATGCTTGCATCCATAAGTGAACTCAGAACGCAACTCAATGAGTTCGGATGCCTCATAATTCTCACGAACTCGGAACGCAACTCAACGAGTTCGGATCTCAATTTCCTAGTGACATGTCACTTGTATCCTAATGTATTCCTAATGTTCAAACGGGATTTTCCTCGATCATACTCCTTTGCCATCTTCCACGAAATGTCGAAATCGATACTTCGGTGATAGTTCATTCTCATCAAGTAATTCACATAGTTACATATTATTCAACAATAACCACAAAACATAACATTTCATGATAATAATAAGTATCATATCATATAAACAACATTAAATTGCTTAAAACAACAATTATGTTACCTTATTTACTCATGAACTTACCTCGGTACAAAATGTATAAAGGTTGCAATTTAGCTCGAAATCTTTTCTTTTCCCCGATCAAGGTCGATTCCACGCCTTTCTTGATCTATAATAACACATTTGACTTATTAATGTCTCACATTACTCAAATTACTCCAAAAACATCCTATGGCAAAAATTACAATTTTACCCTTAAAGTTTCACAAAACTATGATTTTTCCCCTAGCTCAGAAATTAAACTTCTTCCTATTTTTTTATGTTTTATGACATGCTGATCATTTTTCCCTTCTATAGCAACATCAAATTCACACTCTATCATGTATTTATGAACATTAGATATTTTTACCGATTACGTCATTTTAGTCGTTTTTACGTAAAATTACGTAGCAAAAGTTGTTTAACACAATCTCAAGCTTCATATTCTACCATAAAACATCAAAATTCATGCATATCATTCATGGGTAAATTTTTAAATATAAACCCTAGCTCAAAATATTGGTAGAAATAGGTAAACCGAGCTACGAGAATTTTAAAAATGTAAAGAACATTAAAAACGGGGCTAGGATTAACTTACTATTGAGCTTAGAAGTTGAAGAAACCCTAGCTATGGGAGCAAGTAAAATTTGGCAGCAACATGAAGAAGATGAATGGATATTTTGCTTGATTTTTCCCATTTTAATTCATTAAAATCCAAATGACCAAAATGCTCTTCCTTACTAAGCTTTCAAAAATTCCATCCATGTAACACCCCGTACCCGAGTCCGTTACCGGAGTCGAACACAAGGTGCACACAGACTTAACTTAATTGTTTTCACAGTCCATAAAAAAAAATTTCCAGACTAGCTGGTTACTGCATCACTGTCGCCTTAAAAATCATATCTTGAGTTTTAAAGCTCGAAAATCAGTTTTGTAAATTTTCCCTGAAACTAGACTCATATGTCCACCAACATATTTTTTTCTAGAATTTTTGGTCGGGCCAATTAGTACAGTTTATTAGTTAAAGTCTCCCCTAATCCAGGGTTCGACTACACTGACCTTCACACATTACGAATTGGATATCTCCCTGTACAGGGCTTCAATACTGATGCCGTTTGTTTCTATAGAAACTAGACTCAACGAGGAAACTATAAATATATGGAATGGCTCCTAATTATCACTGGTTAATTTACAATGAATTTCCAAAGTCGGAATATGGAATCCAGAAACCGTTCTGGCCCTGTTTCACGAAAACCTAAATATCTCTTAACATACAACTCCTATGACCGTTTCGTTTCTTCCATATGAAAGTATATTCATCAAGGTTAATTTACATAATTTATTCACTATTTAATTCCATTCCTGCTATTTTTAGTGATTTTTCACATCCACACTACTGCTGCTGTCAGCATCTGTTTTCAGGTAAACTTTACCTATTTCGTGGTTTCCATGGACCAACTAGAGTTTTGTCATACATAGGTCCACCTATGATCATGTTTAGCCATTCCAAGGGCTGATCATTGCCCAACACTTCCATTCCAGTCCATAGTCACATCATGAAACCATATATACATACATAAACACAAATGGTCTAATGCCATACTCCACTTCTACGAGCCATTTTCGCATGGCTATACACACATACATCGCAAAACGTACTTGAAAAACAGCAAAGGGTAGTCCTATACATGCCATATCCAGAGTTCAACTAAAAGAATACCAAAAGGGCTTTGATAGTGTGGATGACTTCGACTCGATGATCCCGAATCCGATAGCTAACGAGCAAAATCTATAAAACAGAGAGCCAAAGCAACGGGGGTAAGCATTTTAATGCTTAGTAAGTCTCAAGTAATGAAATCAGCTTTGACTAAAGTATTACATTCACATAGCTAAATGGATCACTTTAGTAATACACATTCTCATAATCATACTTGCTTCACACTTCATCAACATATATACACACAAGGTATCAACCTATCTAAGAGCCGAAAGTTCGTTAGTCGATTGAACGAATACTATTTCAAACGGATCGACTTTTCCGATGCACATGTAAACATACCTTATCGTATGGGTTTTTCGCGTATTAATTGAATTTATTACAGCACCAAAACGCTCACCTTCAAACCGAGTCTCTTGAATTTAGCTGAATATAACCACAAGCACAATTGCCTTGGTCTTAACCCGGATTTGGTAACTTGCACAAATACCTTGGTCTTAGCCGGATATAACAACTTCGCACGAATGCCTTGGTCTTAGCCGGATATAATCACTAGCATAAATGCCTTGGGACTTAGCCGGGTATAACAACTTCATACGAATGCCTTGGTCTTAGCCGGATATAATCACTAGCATAAATGCCTTGGGACTTAGCCGGGTATCATTCAAATGCTCATGTACACATATATCAATAATCACGACACATCCATATTTCATTCTCGTTTCTAAGGCTCAAACACAAAACATTTATCAAACCTTTCCAATTTCGCTCAATAGCCACACACAAAAAGCATGATTTCAATTGACTTTATAACTTAGTCCCTACGCACATTCTATTGTCCGCCATAATATGACAAATCATTTCAATATAATTCAAGTAGGGTCATTACTCGAAGACTTACCTCGGATGTTGTCGAACGATTTCGACGGCTATTCGATCACTTTTTCCTTCCCCTTATCCAACGGTGGTCCTCTAAGCTCTTGAGCTAATTCACACAAATTTAACTTATTAAAATCTCATTATGCTAGCTTATGGCCGAATATGACAAGGAGTTTAAATGGTCATATGGCCACCCTTTAGCTCGAATACACAATGGTCATGCACATTTTTAATTACATCAAGCAATTCAATACAATTCATTCAAACATCAAAGAGAAGCTCAAGGTACTTAGCCCATATTTCCATTAGACATTAGAGTCACATGTGTACGAAATCACGAATCGAATTCAACATACTAGCTAATATTTCCCCTTAGCGAATTTCTAAGTCAAGCTAAAGCCATCAATAGGCTACCTAAGGCGAATATACACATCAACATATGTACTGTTCATGTGGCCAAACATACACATTTATGTTGAGGTGATTTCAACACTTGATACATTCTACAAGTATGGTCGCTTGTATCGACTAAACACCATTTTGTTTCAAGTTCAAAACTAGGCTAATACGCACATATACACTAGTAAATCAAACACTAACATTTGTACTTCACCTTACTAGCACTTCTCATTCAAATAACATGAACAACGACCATAGTTTTCTTTTACTTCCTACCATGGCGAATGCCATACAACACCATACCATGCATCTTTACAAGCTTTACTTTTAGCATGCAAATGACATCCACAAATCCACCTTAGCCGAACATTATCTCCATGACATAGTGAAGATTTGAATCATGGGCTAGTTAGAACTCAAGCTAACTACTAAAACATGCTTGAATCTCATGGCACAACATCAAACTTACCTTAACTTAGATGCAAATATGGCCGAATATCTTTAACTTTTCTCCTTTCAAACCGGCCAAGAAGAACCAAAGGATGAAGCTTTTCTTTTCTCTTTGTATTTTCTTCCTAGTTTTGGCTAAAAGAAAGGATGAACAATTTTTTTTTTCTTTCTTTTCCTTCAACTCACGGCAATGGGGGGGGGAATCACACACCTTCTCTCCTTTTTTTTTTCATTTCTTTATTCCTCACCTTAGTTTAATTTTTCCTCCCATATTGCACCAACAAAACATGTCTATGACATGTTTTGCCCATCCTCCCTTGTCATGGCCGGCCACCACTTCTTAAAAGAGGGGTATTTGACATGCAAGACCATTGTTTTGCATGCATGCTTTAATTAGTCATCACACATTTCCCTATCCTACTTTCAAAGTTTACTACTAGGTCCTTATTAGTGAAATTCACATTTATAACCCTAAATCAAATCATCAAAAATGTCACACATGAATTAACACATATCATAGGCATCAAAATGAATATTAAATTATTTTTATGCCTCGGTTTTGTGGTCCCAAAACCACATTCCGACTAGGGTCGTTTTAAGGCTGTCACAATCCATGTCCAATTTTTGTCCAAAAACTTAGAAATTGGTCAAATTGCTATTTAAGGCCTCTTAATTAATATTCCAAAGCAATTTCATACTAGAAACTTCTAGAATGCAAGTTTTGCAACTTATTCAATTTAGTCCTAAATTTCAAATTAAGCACTTTATGCATAGAATTTTTTCACGAAACTTTCACACAATCATGCAATCATATCATAGACCTAAAAATAATTATAAAATAATTATTTATATCTCAGATTTTTGGTCCCGAAACCACTATTCCTATTAGGCCGTAATTCGGGATATCACAAGTTATGTCGATAACCATGAAAATCTTGTGTTGTAATGTCCGTGGATTGGGGAGTCTACGGGCTATTCACAGGCTTTGGTATATGTTGAAATAGTATAATTCCCTTGTTTTCTTCTTTATGGAGACAAAATTGGATCATGTTTGAATGGAGAAAGTGCGGTGTATGAGTGGTTTTGTTGATTGTATTGAGGTTGAGGTTGATGGCGCGGAGAGGGGCCTTAGTTTGAGTGGCATCTTGATGTGTCTATGAGTTTGCGTGGTTTTTCTCAATTTCATATTGATGTGGTTGTTCGAGAGACAATGGGGGGGTCAGAATGGTGATTTACAAGGTTTTATGGCTCTCCGGATTTACGCTTCAGATTTGAGTCTTGGACCACTTTACAGACCCTTGGTCATGATCAGAGTTTGCCTTGGTTGGTGTGTGGTGACTGTAATAAGATTATATTCTTTGTCTAAAAGCAAGAGGCGCAATCCGAGATGAATGAAGAATGGTGGAATTCCAAAATGTCTTAACGAATTATCGCTTGGATGATCTGGGGTTTGTCGAGATGTGGTTTACATGGGAGCAGGGAAACTTTATTGGTAATAACATCAGGGAGTGGCTTGACAGAGGATTAGCTAATCCAGCTTGGTGTAATCGATTTTTGTCTTTATTTTTGAAGCATCTCCCTCACTCCTTTTCGGATCATCGTCTTCTGTTGATTGACACTATCTAGCCTTTGCGGTTGATTGAGCGTCCTTTTCATTTTTAGTATTTGTGGGTTTTAAAAGAATCCTGTAAATTGGTAATTTTTCGTCTTTCGGCTAGTAGTTAGGGTTGTGTTCTACTACACCTCACGCATCTTTGTAATGGCTTACGATGATGGGCCGCTAGTTTATAGAATAGCCAAAGGGGTCGTCTGAGCCATCGCCTTTCCAATCTACATAGGGGTGACATTGATGATGAGTATATGTTAGAAAAGTTTACTAAGGGGTTTGACATGAGCATGGAAATTGATAAGGAGGAAACGTACTAGGAACAACAAGCTCGTGTTAATTGGTTGAGAATGGGTGATAGGAACACAAGATTTTTTCATCGCTCCACAACTTAGATACAGATGTCAATAGAATTAGTTGTCTTTTGCAAGATGATGGGCGTTTGGTTTAGGAGAATGTGGCATTATTTGATGTTGCAATTATATATTTTGAGGAATTGTTCACTACTCGTGTGCATGGTGATCCTAGTCATATTTTGGAGGGGGTTGTTGCGTGTATTATTGATGAGATGAATTCAGTCTTTAATGATAGATTCACAAAAAGAGAGGTTTTGTGCGGCTGTGAAATCAATGGCACCTACAAAAGCCTCGGCTTGATGGCCTTCCTACACTGTTTTACTAGAAGTTTTGGCATATAGTGGGTGAATATGTTAGCTTTTATTTCCTTGGTATTTTGAATGATGGATTGTCACTGGTGGACATTAATAGGACGCATATTGTTCTTATTCCAAAAGTTCCAAATCCTACAAGTATGCAATAGTTTCACCTATTAGCATATGTTCGAGGTTGTACAAGATCATTTAGAAGGTTCTGGTTAATCGTCTTTAGTCTGTCTTACACTTGTGTATGGATGAGGCTCGGAGTGCTTTTATCCCTGGTTGGCTAATTACGGATAACATTATACTGGCTTATGAGATTCTCAATGTGTACTGTAGGAAGAAGACGGGGAGGAAATAGCACTTTGCTTTGAAACTAGACATGAGTAAGGCATATGATCAGGTAGAGTGGTCTTTCTTAGAACTTTTAATGTTGAAAATGGGTTTTTCCAGGCACTAGGTGACTCTTATCTTAGGATGCATTACTTCGGTCTCTTATTCGATCATTTTGAATGGGGAGCTGGGTTGTGTTTTTTCACTACGTAGATGACTTCGCCAAGGGTACCCTCTGAGTCCTTATTTGTTTCTCATCTGTAGTGAAGGGATTTCCTCTCGGGATAATTTGATTGGGGGCTTGGATTAGTCATGGTGGTCTGCAGGTTTCCCATTTTTTGTTTGTGGATGATTGTATTCTTTTCAGAGAAGCCACTGTAACAACCCAACTTTTAGTGGTGTCAGAAATTATGGTTTCAGGATCACAATTCCAATGAGTGAATAAATATTTTAATATTTATTTAATGTCTATAAGGTTAATTTAAGGTAGTATTAAATTTTCATCAAGAAATTTTGAAGTTTAAATAGTTAATTAGATAAAAAAGACTAAATTGAAAAAGGTGCAAATGTTGATTTCTATTGGTTAAAAGGATCAAATGGATGTGGAAATGTATATTAATGGACTTAGATGGTAATTATACCATATCCTAAGTTAGTGGATGTTTATAGGTAGGTTTTAGTGTAATTTTAATAGTTTTTAAAGGTTAATTTTGTAATTTAATAATTAAATGATAAGTTAAATAAAACAAAAGGGTAAAAAAATCAATTCATCTTCCTCGTTAGCCTTACAAAACCGAATACACCATTAGAGAAGGAAGCAAGTTTCGGTCAAGCTATTTGCTATTGTATGGTATGTAAATTTGTCCCATTGTTAGTGATTTTTATGTTTTTTGAACTCGTTTTAGCTTAATCTACTTAGCCCTGGGGTTAATTTGCAAAACTATTAAAAGTTGAGGGATATTTTAGGAATGAAATTGATGAATTTGTGATGCTAATTGATAAATTATTAAACTTGATTGTTAAATAAACTTGTTTTGTTAAGTGATATTTGATGAATTTAGAGTTAATGATTAATTTGCTAAAAGTGAAAAATTCCTTGGGATTAATGTGAAATTTTGGGTAAATATGGGCTGTTTAGGTCCCCTAGTAAACCAATTAGCATATTTTAGTTAGAAAAAATAGTGATATTGCAAGTTATGAACTTAGGGACTAAATTGTAAGAAAGTTAAAGTATTTAGGATAAATTTGTAAATTGATGATGGAAGGGTTTAATTGCATAAAACTACTTGTTAGAATGCTGGAATTATAGATCAAGAAAAGAATCAATTGGACTTGAATTGGGGAAAGGCACAAATCGCGGATTAGATGTCAATTTAGCTGTAACAACTGTGGTGGTCGAGGTAAGTTTGTATAGAGATTTAGATTTGTCATTTGAAGTTTTGAATTGAGTTTCTTATTGTAAAATATTAAAATTACTTTGACTTGATGAACATGATAATATTTTGGAACGTTGACGGTTATTTAGTGCCGTTTCAACCTTAAGAATTCTTAAGATACAAATGACATGTCATTAGGGATTTCATGTTTTGGGTGCTGGTCTTGAATGTCCTACCGATGGTTGAGGTCCTGTATTTGTTGGGGATTCTCCATAGCTCATTTGAGTAGTATCGTGTAGTTAACATTCCGACCCACAGCTCGTGTAAACAGGTCTATTTCGCAGCTTGTGTGAGCACTATTGAAAAGGAAAGGTTACGGTTATATGAAAAGGCACTGTAACACCCCTAACCCCTATCCGTCACCGAAATAGGATCACAGAGCATTATCGGAGTTTATAAATCAATTATAGAAAATTTCATATCATTTACTATTCATATTCGAAACCAGTCATATTGTCCCTTAATTGAGTCCTTGTAACATCCTGATTTTGGGCCTAATCAGAATAGTGATTTTGAAATCATAAATCTGAGGTAGAAATATTTGTTTTATGATTTTTTTGAGGTCCATGACATGTTTGCATGATTGTGTGAAAGTTTCATGAAGAGATTTTATTGATAAAGTATCCAATTTGACATTTAGGATTAAATTGTAAAAGTTGCAAAATGTGAGTTCTAGAAGCTTTAAGCATGAAATTACCATGGATTATTAATTGAGGTATTTAAATAACAATTTTCCCAATTTCTAATTTTACGGACAAAAATGGGCATGTATGGATAAAATTTGAAAGTTTAGTAAAAATGGCATTTTGGTCATTTGGTTAATAAAAGAATAAAAAGGGAAAAATAATTCAAAATTGATGTCCATCTTCTTCATGTGTGCCAAAATTTCCATGTTCACCATAGCTAGGGTTTCTCCAACTTTCAAGCTCAATAGTAAGTGCATCCTAACCCCATTTTTAATGTTCTTTGCATTTTTTAAGTTGTCATCAACCGATCTAGCTATTTCTACCATTATTTTGAGTTAGGGTTCATGTTCAAAAACTTACCCATGTGTGACATGCACGTATTTTGATGTTTAATGGAGGAATATGAAAGTTTGGTGTGTGATAAACATATTTTACTAAGTGGTTTTTCATGAAAACACCTAAAATGACTTATTTATAAAAGTTGTAAAAATGAGTAGTAGAAATATGATTTGATGAAAAATGTGGGCTAGTATAAGCATGATATAGATTCAGCTAGGCTTGGGTAACAAAGAAAATGAATACATTTCATTTTACGAGCCTAAGGACTAATTTGTAAATATGTGAAAGTTTAGGGGTAAAATTATAATTTTATAAAAGTATGACTTATGTGCTATTTTGAACAATGTGATAATTAAATAAGTGAAATTTACTATTATAGATCAAGAAAAACAGAGTCCGGACCTAAACCGAGGAAAGAACAAAATTGTAGACTAAATCGAATAGTTAGCCATATTTTGGTACCGAGGTAAGTTCGTGTGTAAATAATTCAACATTATGTTATTATGCATCTAATGCTTGGATATTGCATGAGATGTATATTTGTCTCTATGGATTTGGTTATTGATGACTCGATGACGATCTGACGAAGATTTGGTACTACGAAATCCCGGTTGAACCTTAGGAATAGATAGGATACAAATGTCATGACATTAGGGTTATGTGTGGTTTTGTGTAATATCATATCTGGGATATGGCCTCGATATGTGATCCCATGTAATACCATATCTGGGATATGACATTGGCATCAATATGTGATTTCGTGTAAGACCATGTGTGGGACATGACATCGATATGAGACATCATGTAAGACCACAGCTTGGCTATTGGGTATGTGATCCCATGTAAGACCATATCTGGGATATGGCATTGGCATCTTACTATGTGTATGAGATTTCCCGGGAATCCTTTACTATTCCAAGTGGTTCAACGGGTAATTCAAAGATTGTGTCAAAGAAATGACAAGGTATGATCATGTCGGAAGGGTACAGGTATGTACACAAAGCTCATAAATATTGAGATTATGAATCGACGAGACCTCTGTAAGAAGTGAATGAATGAATCATGATCATGAGTTTTATTGTACGCTATGTAAATGACATGATTTAAGATGTATCTATGATACTTGATGACATTGTGATAAATTATATTATGCTATGTGTATAATAATGCATGACTAATTTTGTTAATTATTTACATGCTAACTTACTAAGCTTTATGCTTACTCCCCTTCCTTTTCATTTTCCTTATAGTATCGCCAAACTAGCTCGAGGATCGAAGGACATCAGAGCTCGATCACATTATCAAACTAATTTTTTGGGTATAATGAATTTAAATATTTTGAGTATGACATGTATAGGGGACTTGGTCATTTTGTTATGTGTCATATTGGTTAGCCAAAATTGTTGGCTTAAGATAATATTATAATTCATTTTGTATATGGCCATGAGACATGGCTTATATTTATTATTGGGTTGTAAACCTATTTATTCACGCATGCATGTGCCTATGCAATTGTGATGTGGTTGGTGGTTATGTGGATGTGATAAGTTATGTTGTGGCTATGAATGCTTGATGATTAAATTGGGATTTGTTTAGTATGATGATAACCATGGCTTGAATGAGAATTGGTAAGTTGGGCTTGACAAAGTATGGTGTCTTGTGCATATATAAGATAATATGATATTGCCATAATCATGACTTGTTTGAGGATGATTAAGTACTTAATTATGCATGCTAAGTGCCTTTGAAGTCTTGTATGTGTTTGTGCAAATAAGGGTGGCAATTGGCTTGGAAAATAGTCTCAAAGTTGTTCATACGAGTAGACACACGGGCATGTGTCTAGGCCGTGTGTGACACACGGTCTGCCTCATGGGCTTGTGGTCTAGTCGTGTGTCTTCTGCACCCTAATTAGGTAAAATAGAATGCCCAGTAGTAAACACACGGGCAGAGACACGGCTGTGTGTCTCGGCCGTGTGAAAGGCACAACCTTGGGACATGGGCGTGCGCCTTGGCTGTGTGAAGTCTACACCTTATTTATGAAAATTCATGAAAATTAAATTCACCATACAACCTAGCACACGGGTGTGTGACTTGATCGTGTGACCTTATTATGTTGATGACGTCATAAACAGAGAGTTACATGGGTTGAGGACACGGGAGTGTACCAAGCTACACGGGCATGTGAGACCATACAGCCTACCCACACGGGCGTGTGACCCTCCAAAACATGAAAATTTTCTAAGTGTTGTAAAAGTTCTGAAATTTCTCGGTTTAGTCCCGAACAGCTCCCAATGTATGTTTTGAGTTTCGTAGGCTTGTTTAAGGGACGATATGAATGCATGTGAAAGGTTTTAAATTTGAGTGAAAATTCATGTCTCGGTTTTGAATGTTGTTTAAGTTTAAGTCTGGTAATGCCTCATACCCTGTTTCAGCGTCGAGTACGGGTAAGGGGTGTTACATTTAGTGGTATCAAAGCTACGGTTTAGTCGATTCTCGCACTAACATAGCATGTGTACATGTTTAGCTATACATGCTATGAATGGGTTATGATAGTGTGACGACTCTTGACCTTTTAAATTGTGTTTTCATTTAGTAATTGATCCCAATCGAGCTATGACGGATGAAGTCAAAAGTAATGCACCAGCTCCGGCTCAAGGGGCAGTGTCGTCTGATAGTAGACCCCCTACGTTAGTCAGGGAGAAAGAGGCAGGGAAGCCTTTTTCCATATGATGAATGCATGGTATACGGAGTTCGTTCGAATGAACCCGAACACTCAACCCCCTCCACCCCCACTTATTCCTCAGCCTAACCCTGTTCATGAGATTGAATAGACCTTTAGTTGATAAGATTCAAAACCAAGGAGCCAAAGAGTTTCAAGCGGGTATAGATGATAATCCCAAAAGGGCAGAGTTCTGGCTTGAGAATACCATTAGGGTGTTTGATGAATTATCATGCACACCAGAGGAATGTATGAAATGTGCTCCTGAGAGACTCGACTTATCAGTGGTGGAACACCCTTGTGTTGGTTGCACTAAGGGAGAGAGTTAATTGGGAATTTTTCCAAGAAGAGTTTTGTAAGAAGTACATTAGCCAGAGGTTTATTGATCAGAAACGAAAGGAATTTCTTGAGTTAAAATAAGGTCGAATGATAGTAATGGAATATGAGCATGAGTTTGTGAAACTAAGAAAATACACTCAAGAATGTGTTTTGACTGAGGCCATCATGTGTAAAAGATTTGAAGATGGGTTAAACGAAGACATCCGATTGTTGGTTGGCATCCTTGAACTAAAAGAATTTGTTGTGCTCATAGAGAGAGCTTGCAAGGCTGAGGAATTGGCTAAAGAGAAAAGAAAAGTGAGTTTGAGCCTCGAGACTCAAAGAAGAGGCAGATAGGTAAGTCGTTTCAGTCTTCATCTAAAAAATCAAGAGAGTTTAATTCTTGATTGAGTGATTCAGTTGGGTTTTCGAATTGAAACCATGGGAAACAATATTCGGGTCATAAGGCTCGCCGGTGCGCATGGCCGTGTGTCACACACGGTTGAGACACACGCCCGTGTGTCTATCTGTGTGGACAAAATAAGGCCATTTCCAAACCTTATTTCTCTCTCCAAATTTTGCCTTGTACCTACATTAATACTTGCATACAAATACCAACCAATTCAAGACATTAAAACCAAGCCAACATTAACATTATACATGATATATCATCACATGTATTCAAACTCACCTTTTGTAAAACATATATGTTTACCATAATTCAATCTAACCATATCAAGCACACATATATTAACCATATTATAACCTCATATATATATGTTCACTAAACATATCATTACTAGCCATTCCAATGGCTATATTACAATCAACCATTTAAATGCCAACACTAGCCAAGTTAGCTTATACATGTCAGTATACCAAAATAAGTTTGCTATTTATACCAAAACAAGCTGAAGGATAGTGTGATGGTGCTTTGACCTATTCCAACCTTTATGAGCTTCCGAACATTATAAAACAGAGGAAAATAAGATAAAGTAAGCATTTAATGCTTAGTAAGTTCGCATAACAGGAATTTAACTTACCATTTATATTCAATTTAAGTAATCATGTAAATATCATGCATCCCAACAAATTGATCAATTGCCTAATCACATACACTCAATCAAGTAAGTTAGTCATGAATTTCTAAATACTTTTCAAGTAATAAAGATGAGCTCATCATGTAATACCTTTCATACACATATACTTTTCTTATCATATTTCCATATAAAATATACATTTCTATGATAAATCATCTCAAGTTCAGATTAGCCATGACATAACTTTGCCCGTTGAATTTATTTGAAATATCGATGGATACACATGTAGTACACTTGAAATGTACAACACTGTAAACCATCATCTCATATTCAAGGGTACCCAATTAAGGCACATAATCAGGAAGCACTCTTTCGAGCCATATAACAAGATGCTCATATGAACCATGTAACAGGAAACTTATCTGGGCTATAATAGGAAACTCATAAGAGTTTAGAATAGAAAGCTCATTGAGCTTAACAGGTAACTCCGAAAAGCTATTATCAGGGAGCTCTGGATAGCCATATAACAGGATGTTCAAGCGAGCCATATTAGGAAACTCACAAAGAGCCTATATCAGGATGCTCATAAAGAGCTGCGTTTGTGTCCGCAATATATGCAAAATCACAACCGATCATATAACAAGACGCGCACAAAGAGCTGCGGTAATTCGCAACACATGCAGGATTACTACCGATCAGGATGCTCATAGGAACCATGTAACGGGAAACTCGAGAGGACTTATAATAGGATGCTCTTTCGAGTTAAGGTATATCTACAACATATGCAAGACCACAACCAATCGGGAAATCCTGTATCCATCGAAATGCATCTTTTCAAACAGGACTTATACTTATCGAGCAATATCAGGCATGTAATTAATTTTATACATTAAACATTTATACAATTCTCACATATTCAACATTCAATTCCAAACATATTAATATACATAATCTAGTTACACGAACTTACCTCGATAAACGTTCGTATACAAGGATCTACTAATCTGATACTTTTTATTTTCCTCGATCCAACTCCGTACTAGGTCTATTCGGATCTAAATAAATGAATTTAACATCAATTTAATCCATTTCATACTCAATTTAATTCAATTCACACCCTAGGCAAGATTACCATTTTGCCCTTATACTTTTCATAAATGACGATTTCGTCCCTATGTTGGAAAATGAAATTCGTGCCATTTAATCATTATTCTAAGCCTAATAGATTTTTACATATAACATTTACAGCACATATATTTCATAAAACTTAGAAAATTTCCATGAATTTTACATCTTTACAATTTAGTCCCTAAATCACAATTTCTTGAAAGTTTACTTTACAAAAGTTGTTTATCTATCAATAACCTTTCAATTTCTACCACAAATTTCAGAATTTCAGCATATTAATCTATGGAAAAATTTTAATACTTTGATAACTTTACAAATTGATCCCCAAAATAGCTAGATTAAGTTATTCTGATCTTAAAAATATAAAAATTATTAAAAACGAGACAAGATTACTTACCCAATTAGGCTTACTTGATTTTCTTTCTCTTTCCTAAGGTTTTCATAGAATTTGGGGAAGAAGATGATATAAAATGATGATATTAGTTATTTATTTTATTTATCATCTTTTATTTATTTCAATTTCCAATTTAGTCCTTTTCTTTTTCTAATTTTCCATGGATGGATCATAAAAAATATCTACTAACTTCTCTTAATGGTCTAATTGCCATATAAGGACCTCAAGTTTTGAATTCCATAGCTATTTTGATCCTTCTAGCTACTAGAATTAAACTTTTATATTTCATGCAATTTGGTCATTTCTATAATTAAACACAAAATTGGTAAAACTTTCTTATCAAAATTTTCATACATCTTTCCTATCATGATGCAGACCATGTAAAAATTTTAAAATAATTTTTTTTTGATGCAGACCATGTAAAAATTTTAAAATAAATTTTTTTCTAACTCGAATTTGTGGTCCCGAAACCACTATTCTGATTTGACTAAAAATGGGCTATTACAGACACACTATGTGTGAGTATTCCTGAGTATCCAATGTAATTCTAGATGGTTCAATAGGTAAGTAAAGGGAAATGAAAAGGCTTGTATGCATTATCATAGATATTTATGTTCATATGAGAAAGGTAATGGATTCAATTAACTTCATGGTATTTATTGTGTTTTATGATGTTACATGGTTAAATCTTCTACTAATGGTGTGGATTATATTAATAGGAATATCAAGTATTTGTATGAACTTCTAAGCATGATTGAATGTTTGAATGTGGTGAAATGGTAAGTTTAAGTTTCTCTTATATGAGTTTACTAAGCACTAGTTGCTTACGTAGTTATTTTCGTTTATTTCTTAGATTATCGAAAGCTCAATCAGTTGGAAGCTTTCCGGAGTTCTATCACATTATCCAGCAATCATTTCGATAGTTTTTGAGGCATTTTGGCTAAGGTTATAAATGGCATGTATAGGACTTTTTATAATGGAAGTTTTTGAATATGCTAATCACCAACTTGGTATGGTTATGTCCTTTGGTCACTTTTAAGTACTTTGAAATATTTGATCATTTTGGTTTGTTTATTATGAAAAGTGAATGGTTATAACTGATGTCATTAGGTAGCTAAATTGACTAGGTTTTGTACTTGAGATGTGGCAATATAACTTTGTTTTGGTTGAAGTTGTTTTGGTATAAATGAGGTGTCTTTGAATGACATATTGGTTAGGAGAAATAGGTTGATTGAATTGATATGTTTATATGTGTTTTAAAGGTGTTTAGGTCTATTGAATGTATGCACAAACGGAATAGATGGTTGGGCAAGTTTTGGACTTAAAATTGCTTATTTATAGGGTCAAATTATGGGGCAGATGGTTTGGGACATGGGCTGTCACACGGCCATGTGACACACATGGCTTGGCTATACGGTTGTGTGTCACTTATTATTTTAGCTGTGAGTATCACAGGGCCTAAGACACGGTTGTGTGGATCAAGTCAGAGAGTTACACGGTTTAGTACATGGCCTGTGACACGGCCGTGTGAAACAAGTTAGAGAGTTACACGGTTTGGCACACGGCCTACGACATGGCTATGTGACCCAAGTCAGTGAGTTATATGGTTTAGGACACGGTTTGAGACATGGCTGTGTGCCTCATTGTTCGAGCACCACACGGTCTAGGCTATGTCACGCGGCCTAGCCATACGGCCATGTGACCCTTGTTTTCTAAATTTCCAATTTTTCCTTAGATTTTTTGAATTATTTCAAATTAGTCTCAGATTGATCTCGAACTGTTCTTAGGGCCACAAAGGCTCAATTTAAGGTCAAATGTGTATGTTTTCTATGTTACGAATGAATTTGAAGTAATTAATATTAAACAACATTATTAATATGGTTTGAAGTTAAGTGTTCTAGTTTGTATAGTGATGCTTTGTAACCCTAATCGATGATAGAGTCGGGTTAGGGGTGTTACAACCACAGTTCCTAGTGCTTTAGTTATCAGACAAGTTCTTTTACAGTACAAGCAAGCTTCGGGGCAGTGTGTCAATTTCGCAATGTCATTAATCTTTTTCTATTCTAACGTGGTGGAATCAATCGTGGCTAGCATTTCTCACTGTTAGGGGGTTCGAGTTTTCATTGAACCTGAGAGGTATTTAGGGCTTCCTAGTACGGTGGGACGTAATAAACGGAGGATTTTCCAAGGGTTAAAGGACCGTATGCGTTGTCAGATAGAAAGCTGGTGTGTTTGGCCATTTTCCTAGGGGGAAAGTGGTCTTTGTCAAGAGTGTTCTACAATCTATCCTTATTTTTGCTATGTCTTTTTTTCCTATCTGTTTCTTTTTGTGCCGAATTGGAGGGTGTCATTAGCCGATTTTGGTGGAAGTGTCATAGTGGTCGGGGTGGTATTCATTAGTGTGTTTGGGCTGAGTTATGTAAGCTGAAGAACATTTAGGCTGTGAAGGGCTTACTTCACTCAGGGCTAAGCTGACGTGTGGGTACAAGCTATCATGTTTGGGTATGGGATGATGTTTGGATTCCAAGCCTTCCTAAGCACCATTTGCAACACCAAGAGGTTAATCAGACTATTATGCATGTGTCGAATTTGTTAATCAGCACACTAGATAATGGGATGAGCGTTTGCTTACCAATGTACTGGTATCCACTGTTATGAATATGGTTATCTGTATTCCCCTTTCCCGAGAAGCTTATGATGATTTGTTGGTATAAGGGGAGGAAGGTTCGGGGGTGTACTCGATAAGGAGTGGCTGCCGTCTTCTTTAGGCTTCAGACTCTATTGACACTACCAACTCTTACAGGCTTGTTTACAACAAATTATGGAAACTATAGCTACCAGGAGAAGTAAAAATTACAACTTGGTGTATTTTTAATGATTACATCCTTAGTTACTATAATTTATAAAATTGACATTTACGATTTTATACTTTATTTCCTTGATGCCTCACTTCGCCTGAAACAATAGGGCACACCTTCCTTGATTACCCTTCGATTGCCGAGGTTTGGGACGACTTGCAAATTACATGGCCAATTGATTTCATTGGAATATTATTCCAAGACTGGTTTTATTTTCTTTTGGCTATTTCTAACCCAACTGTTTCTCGGCAAATTGTGTGTGCACTATGGTATATTTGGCTTGCTCAAAATCAGCTTGTAGATGGAAATGCTATTGTTCAAGTGCAAGATATTGTTCTCAAGGTCATATGCTATCTTCGGGAACTGAATGTGGTGTAAGAGAGGTTACCTGGTTGCCTTATTGGGGTTGAGCATTAATAGCCTTCGGAAGGCACTATGCCAAAAGTGAATTTTGATGCTGCCTTCAATGTGACTTCCATGCTGTCCTGCACAAGAATAGTTAATAGGGACAATTTGGACAGAGTTTTCAAATCCATTCAATGTTTACCATGCATGTTCCTATGACTTTTGCTGCGAAGGCTTTGGCATGTTCTCACGCTGTTCGTTTGGTTGTGGATCTCGGCTTGCAAGAGGTGACTTTTGAGGGGGATTCACTCACTATTAGTTTCAAGGCCTGCTCTCCTCTATATGACGTCTCAGCCATCGGGGCTTACATTCAAGATGTGAAAGTAATGGCTTCTTCCTTTCACCGCTGTTTGTTTGCTCATATTTCTTGAGAGGGTAATACTGTAGCTCATATGCTATCTACGACGGGGTTGTGTAGTGTTGGCTATTCTTTTTTGAGCGGTGCTATCCTTGATTTTGCTTCTCTTGCAGTGGAATGAGGCTGACGGGCTATTAGTTTGAACGAGAAGGACAACTAGGGCGGTTTGTATAGATCTGGTTCTTCGGATGGGTCTTTGGCAGGGGGATGCTAATGGGGTTTGCTTTTTTGGCTACGAGTGGGGATTTTTCGGTTGGTTTCCGGAGGATCTATTGATTTGGCACCATGGGGGTTGTTTGCAATTAGCCGCTGTTGATGTTAGTCGCCTTCTGTTCTCTACTCTAGCTGTTTGGGAGCTTGGCGCCGTTTCACATAGCTTTGGTTGCTGAGGGCCATATCTTGTTTTGTTGATAGCTTATTCTAGGGTTTGGAATGCTTTTCTTTCTTGGATGGGAGCTGCTCAAACTAGGTTTTTCTATTTTGTTTTCTTTGTTTTGGGCTTAGACTGTGTGTTTTGTTTGCTTTGTTTCGGTTTGCTGTTTCGACTTCGTTTACTTTATTTGTTAATAAAAGGTCCAGTTTGCATAAAAAAATTCATTTCAATAAATAATAAACAATAATATTACCATTCAACCCTCTCCTATATAAAGCCTTCCAATTTCATCTCACTCCATTATCAATTTCAATCTCTAGGGGCCTGTTTGGACAATATTGTGTAATTGAATTAAAGTGTAATTACTAAGATAGTAATCACACTCTTTTATAATTACAAAAAAATTGTAAAAAATTGTAATTCCCTCTTATATGTTTGAGTGATGAGTGTAATTATATCATAATTCTCGTGTCATGTTTTGATAGTATAAATTTTAATTACAGTTACATAATTTATTTTGTAAAATATTAATTATTATAGAAAATTACTAGTACGATAAAAATAATTTTGAAACAACAAAAATTAAAATCAAATCATCATATATATTATGTTAGTCTAAAAAGTAAGCGATAATACAATTACTCATAAAAATATCAAGAAAAATAAACATCATATGCAATTTTATTTAATTGTTCTAATGCATATTTATTGGGTTATTCCTTTTTAATATTTAACATATGTTCATTATCATCATCTGCTGGTCCTTGACCGAGTTCATCATCATATCATCATTTGAATTTGAATTTTCATTATTAAGATTATCAATATCTCCTTCTTCCATTTACTCTTCGAAGCATGAATCATCTCAACTTCACCTATGATTGAAGTTATGAAATATGCAAAATGCTAGTAGGACCCAAGCTCTTTTTATGCTACACTAAAGTGATGTTGTTAATATGAAAAATATTTTATTAGAACAACAAATGTCTCCACATTTAGTATTCTTGAATGTCTTAAATTAAAGAGTTCGTGAGCTATCTATGTTTCTTGTGTCTGGCACTATTCTTTCAAATAATATCATATCCGACGAAACAATGCAAAAAAATCTTTTCTTGTAACACCCCACACCTGTGCCCTATGCCGGGACAGAATACGAGACATTACTAAACTTAAACACATGCATTTTCAACATTTTCAAATCTTCAAGGCTTGATCAAACTTAAAAATTTTTCGAACTTTGTCTAAACTCCTTAATATGGGCCTACGAGGCCCCAAATATCCATTGGAAACCATTCAGGACCAACCCAGGGTCCTTTAACTAACTTTAGAAAAATAACTCATGAAACAGGGCACACGCCCGTGTGGTCATTATAATATGGCCGTGCTGATGACCTGTGTGACACACACGGCCTAAGCATCTAGAGACACGCCCGTGTCCCATACCCGTGTGAATTAAATTCTAAATTTGAACCTACAGGGGTTTTCACATGGCCAGACACACGCCTGTGTCTATTGCCTGTGTCCCTTACACGACCATGACACGCCTGTGTCCTAGCCTATAATAGTCCGATTTAGACCCTAGTCAGAATAGTGGTTTCGGGACCAAAAATTCAAGTCAAAAAAATATTTAAATATTATTTTCTGTGCTTATGTTATGTGAATTAGCATGTGTGAAAGTTTCGTACGAAAATTTGATCAATTGTGTGTTTAATTTGATAAAAGGACCTAATCGCGTAAAATGTAAAAGTTGCCTGTTGTTTGTTAAAAGTGTCTATTTGATTTGGCTCATTAAAGGTGAGGTCCTTATGATGAAATAAATCCAATTATATGTTAGTGGATGATATGGTTTGGCATTATGGTAAATATGGTTATTTTTAAAGGGTGGTTAGGTAAATGGCATATTAATGTATATTATAATAAAACCAAAGTATAAAATAAAACCATTATGCTTCATCTTTTTCGAATTCATCAAAGAAAGGAAATAAAATTTAGCTTAGGGTTTCGGCTATGGTTTGGGTAGATTAAGGTATGATTTTTGACTCGGTTTTTGATAATTTCTACGTTTTTGTGATTGTTGTTAAGTGTTCTAGCTAGCCCATGCTTAAATTCATGAAGTTGTTGATGATTTGATGAGATTCCATTGATGAATTCATGAGTTTTGTGATATTAAATGATGAATTATGAAAGCTTAGTGATTGATATACATGTTTTGTAAAGTGATTTTGAGTAAAAATGCATATTAAGGATTGAATGTGAAAATGAGAAATTGAGGGACTAAAATGTGAAATAAATGAAATGTATGAGTTTGTATGAGCTAAGTGAGTATTCAGCCGAATAAGTGTAAAAGGAAATTTTGTGTATTTGGTGTTTTGTGTAATAAGGACTAAAATGTCAAAATGTGTAAATTTAGGGGCTAAAGTGTAAAAAGGGCCAAAGATGTGTTTGTGTATTAAATTGAATGTATTGGTGATTAAATGAGTTAATTTTGAATACATATAGATCAAGAAAAGAGGAATTCGAATTTAGACCGAGGGAAGTCAAAGGTTATAGAGTAGACAATCCGAGTCGACAATTCTGAGTACGAGGTAAGTTCGTACATGATACATGATATTACAAGTATATTTTTGATGCTTTGATTATACATAAATTGTATATATTTGATTATGGATTGAATACGTAATCAACTGCATTTGGCACTAAGTGTACGATTCACAATAGCTTCGGCTATAAATAGCACTAAGTGTGATAAATGGAATAGCTTCGGCTGTATGAGGCACTAAGTGTGTGATACCGAGATAGCTTCGATTAATTCAGATGGCACTAAGTGTGCGGAATCGTTTTAGCTTTAGCTAACCCTTAAAGCACTAAGTGTGCGGATGCTTAAAGCATGAATAATCTTCGAAAAATCTTAAAATATCTAAACGAGAGATGCGAATGAAAATGAATAAATATGAGAAGGTTCAGGTATGTATGATACCTATGTGGTAGATGACATTATGTATATGAAGTCCGTTGAATTGGTATAAACATATGAATTATGTTGGCATAGAATTGATAAATGAATTGAGAATTAATAAGTGCTTATGTGTTGATGTTTTATATTTTATAAACTATTGATGATATTTGGTACGAGCTTACTAAGCTTTTGAAAGCTTACTTTGTGTGTGTTTTCATTGTTTTATAGATATCGAAGCTACTGTGAGCTCGGGGATCGTCGAAGATTGTCACCACACTATCGAACCTTGTTTTGGTACTTTTGAAATGTATATATTGAAGTATGGCATGTATAGGCTAGAAGTGTTTGGATTATGTTTTGTGATGTATATATTTAGCCATGTGATATGGCTAGCTTATGTTTGAACTTATGGTTGGAAATGTTATATGATATGTGAGGCATTGTGAAGTATATGGTATGTTTTGAATGACCAAAAGAAATGGTGTGACAGCCTTAAATTGACCCTAGTCGGAAAGTGGTTTCGGGACCACTAAACCGAGACATAAAAATAATTGACCGTTATAGTTGATGCTCAATATATGTACATATACATGTGTGAAAATTTCACGTTTGGATTTTGTTAATTGTAAGTGAATTTTATCAAATAGGACTTATGTGAGAAAATCTAGAAATGTGCTAGGCAATTGTAAAGTGGGCTATTAATGCATAATGTGAAAATGATGGGTTTGCATGTCAATTTACCCAAAAGTTAAGCATGATGGCCGGCCATGCTAAGAGTGGAAACATGTTGCAAACATGTTTAGTTAGTGGTTATGTTAGAAAGAATAAAATAATAAAAAAGGAATAGGATGAAAACAAAGAAAAGAAAAGAAAAAGTGTCCATCCTTTCATTTCTTTGCTTGGCCGAATGTCCTAAGAAGAAAGAGGGGGAAGAGCTTGAGAAAATCAGCCATGGTAGTTGCTAGACCAAGGTATGTTTGATGTTGTCCATGAGATTCATGCATGTTTTAGTTGTTAGTTTGAATTCTATCTATCCCATGGTTGGATTTGGGGTTGTTGGAGAATTGGGATTTGACAAAGAAGCTTAAAAATTTTAGTTGATACCTTGAAGCTATTAATATGTTAGTTATATGGATGTGTTAAGTTGCTTGGGATGTTAGCATGAAAGTTGGAATTGTTAAGCTAATTTGTTGGAAGTGCCGAATTTAGGACTAAGAAGAGAATGAGTATTCGGCAAACATAGTGAAAAGGTAGGTGATGCCGATTGTTAGATTTAGACCATGGGAGTGGCTATAATGGGCATTAAGATGTAGAACTTAAGAAATGTAGTTATATGTGAATTTACATGATGATACAAATAGATGTGAAAATATATGCTAGATTAGGAAAATTTGATTAAGTGTTCATGAGATGAAATTAGGTGTTTAAAAGATGTTATAGTTGACATTGTATATATATACATACATTCGGCCATCTCATTGAGTTTGAAGGTGGTGTTAAATCTAATTGTGATGCCCATTTGGAAGTGTATATATATATGTATAAATATACATAAGTATGCCCGTTCGTGATGTTACCTTTAATTATGTGTATAATCGACTAAATGGGTAATTAGTGAGGATGGTTGCCGAATATACAAACATACATATGCATGTGTAATTAATTATGAATGTTTAGCAAGATGGTTAAACTAGTTGATTTATTGATTAAGCTCAAGGAGTTAAAGAAGGAGAATCAAGCAAGGGAAAGACGAAGGTCATCGAGTAGCCGACTTGGAACTATTTTACCCAACACAAGGTAGGTCACTAAGCATATTTTTTGTATTGATTTAAATAGACATAATGTCTATGTAATTATGCCGAAAGGAATGATAAATTTATATACATGTATGTATGTGGTGATGAAAGTATTGAATGAAAAGAAAAGAGGTGAGATGTATTGAGTTGTTGATTTCGGCACTAAGTGTGCGGGTATAAACATTTGTGATCATGAGAATGGCACTAAGTGTGCAGGTTTAAAATTTGTACAGCACTAAGTGTGCGAGTTGGATCATATAGCACTAAGTGTGCGAGTTGATTATATAGCACCGAGTGTGCGGACTCACTATATGCTTTTGAATCACTATTGACACTGAGTGTGCGACATTATTGAGTTGACCACGGATAGCGGGTCGGGTAAGTACCTTGAGTTCATGGCTAATAGGCGCTATGTTTATATTTGGAGTTGAGCTTGGTAAGTTTTGAACCTATGTGACAATTTTAATTGAAGTCACGTACATAAGAATTATCGTGGAATAAGTGAAAGGTCATGTAGTTGTATGATTGTAACGAAAACAAAATGGTGTATAAAAATGCCTCAAATATCCTATTGATTTGTATATGGAATGTGAATGTGTAACTTGGTATGAGATTGAATCGAAAGGTCTAAGGAACTATGGTATAGTTCTGTTTGAATGGAGTAATTAGCCTCGTTCCATTTTGTTTCCTCTTGTGATAATGTTATTAATGGTTGGTAGTGCATTGCTTAGGACATACTGAGTTATATACTCATTCGGTGTTTGCTTGTCACCTATTTTAGGTTTCTTGGACTCAACTTTTTGCGTATTCGGGACCGTCATCGAAGTCATCACACCGACTAGCAACTTTTTGGTATCTTCTTCTTAGATGGTCTAAGAGAACATTTCGGCATGTATAGGCTATTATGTTTGTTTGAACTTTGGTATGTAAAACTTTGGATAGCCATGCGAAAATGGCTTATATACGTTTTTAGCATAGCACTATAATCGTTTGTATGTTGATCACTAAGAGGTATGGAAATGTTGGAAACGATTAGCCATTGGAATGGTTAATCATGATTGTACCTTGTGCTATGTATGCAAAAAGGGTTAATTGAATCATGGAAACTATGAAATAGGTAAAGTCTACCTTAAAGGCAGATGCTGACAGCAGCAGCGATGTGGATGTGAAAAATCACTAAAAATATTAGGAATGGAATTAAATAGTGAATAAATTATGTAAATGAACCTTGATGAATCTATTTTCATATGGAAGAAACGAAACGGTCATATGAGTTGTATGTTAAGAGATATTTCGGTTTTCGTGAAACAGGGCCAGAACTGTTTCTGGATTCCCTGTTCCGACTTTGAAAATTCATTATAAATTAACCCGAGACATTTAGAAGTCATGCCATATATGTATAGATTCCTTTTTGAGTCTAGTTTCTATAGAAATAAACGGCATCAGTATTGAATCCCTGTACAGGGAGATATCCAGGTCGTAATGCAGGAAGGTCAGTATAGTCGCACCCTGGAACAGGGGAGACTTTAACTAATAAACTGTACTAATTGGCCTGACCAAAAATTCTAGAAAAAAATTTGTAGATGGATATATGAGTCTAGTTTTAGGGAAAAATCACGAAACTTATTTTCGAGTTGTAGAACTCAAGATATGATTTTAAAGGTGACAGTGACACAGTTAGCCAGCTGTCTGGAAATTTTTTTTTATGAACGGTGAAATTAAGTGAACGAAGTCTGTCAACCCCTCGTGTCCGACCCCTGTAATATCCTGATTTTGGGCCTAGTCAGAATAGTGGTTTCGTGACCACAAAATCCGAGATAGAAATAATTATTTTATGATTATTTTAAGGTCTATGATATGATTACATGATTGTGTGAAAATTTCGTGAAGAAATTTTATGCATAAAGTGCTTAATTTGAAATTTGGGACTAAATTGAATAAATTGCAAAACTTGTGTTCTAGAAGTATTTTGCATAAAATTGAATTAGATTATTAATTAGAGGTCCTTAAAGAGTAATTTTACCAATTTCTAAGTCTATGTACAAAATTGGACATGGATGGAATTTTGGAAAGTTTAGTAGTAAGGGCATTTTGGTCCTTTAGGGTAAAATGAATTAAAATACAAAATTAAAAGCCAATTTTGCTCATCTTCAACCCCATGGCCGAATATAGCAAGGAGAAACCATGGCTAGGGTTTTCAAGCTTCCAAGCTCGATTGTAAGTTCGTTCTAGCCTCGTTTTTAATGATTTTACGTTTTGGAGTCCCAAGAGCTCGATTTAGCTTATGCTAGCAATAATTTAACCTAGGGTTTATATTTGGAAAAATACCCATAGGTGAAATTTGTGTATTTTGGTGTTTTATGATAGAATATGAGGTTTTAAATTATGTTAGACAACTTGTGCTACTCGGTTTTAAGTGAAAACGAGCAAAAGGGCTTAATCGGTAAAAATACCTAATAGTCATAAGTACATGTTAGAGTGAGAATTTGATGTTGCCATAGAAGGAAAAATGATCAGCATGTCATAAAACATAAGAAAATAGGCTGAATTTTAATTTACGAGCTTTGGGGCAAAAGTGTAAATATGCAAAAGTTTAGGGGCAAAATTGTAATTTTACAAAATATGATTTTGGGTCAATTTGAATAATGTGAGTCCTAATTAGACTATATTTTAAATGATAGAGCAAGGAAAACTGAAATTCGGGCTAAAATGGGGAAAATACCAAGTTGTGGACGAAATGGTAAAAATAGCCATTTTCGCATACGAGGTAAGTTCATGTGTAAATAATGTAGCATAATTGTTATTTTTAAGTTATTGATGTTAAATATATGATATGCTGATTTTTATCATGAAATATATGCTTTGTGGTTATTTTCGAATAAAATGCAAGATATGTGTATTATCTGTTAAATATAAAGTGCTACCGAGTATTGGTTTCGGTATTTTACGGAAGATGGCAAGGATATGTGTTCGAGGAAAATCCCGTTTGAACCTTAGGAATAGATTAGGATACAAGTGACATGTCACTAGGATGGTTGAGCATCCGAACTCGTTGAGTTGAGTCCGAGTTCACTTATGGATGCGAGCGTCCGAACTCGTTGAGTTGAGTCCGAGTTCGTGAGATGTAACTAGGCATCCGAACTCGTTGAGTTGAGTCCGAGTTCACTTATGGATCTGACGCCCGAGCTCGTTGAGTTGAGTCCGAGTTCGCTTATGGGCGGGTTACATGATTGCTTGATTGAATATGTGGCACTTATGTGCAAGTTATCCATGTATCCGAATTATATTCCGATGTGTTCAACGGGTAAAGTTCTACTCAAATGGAGGAATACTCAAGATGAAAGGGACGTATTGGTAAGTGTTGTGAAATGGATAATTTGAACAGGTATGTACTTAACCCTCGGGTTGAAAACTCGATATAACAACAATATGGTAAGATGATAAATGAAAAGGTGATATGAATGTCTTGGTGATGATTATGCAAATGATGTTTTATGTTTGCTTATATGGTTATGTTACTTGCTATTTGCATGTGAGCTTACTAAGCATTTATGCTTACTCCTCCTTTTCATTCCTTGTAGTGTTGACAAGCCAGCTCGGAAATCGAAGCGGTCGAAGGCACGCTCACACTATCCGTATACCATCTTGGCATAATGGCTTGTATATTTTGAGTATGCCATGTATAGCATTATAATCATTTTGTATATATGGTCTTATGATATGGTTATTGAGTGGTATGGAAATAGAAATGCTTGGTAATGATTAGCCATTGGAATGGCTAATCATGATCATATTTGGTATTATGTATGTCAAATTGCTAGCTAATCCATGGAAACCATGAAATAGGTAAAATTTACCATAAAATAGATTCAGACAGCAGCAGTGACGTGAGTTTAAAAATCACTAAAATAGTAGAAATGGAATTAAATAATGAATAAGTTATGGAATCGAAGCTTGATGAGTCTATTTTCATATGGAATAAGCGAAACAGGTATATGAGCTATATTTTATGAGATGTTTAAATTTTTGTGAAACAGGGACAGAGTGATTTCTGGATCCCTGTTCTGAATTTGGAAATTCACCATAAATTTTACAAAGATAATTAGAAGTCACGCTTTATATGTAAAGATTCCTTATTGAGTCTAGTTTTATTAGAGACAAACGGCATAGTCATTGAAGGTCTGTATAGGGAGATATCTGATTCGTAATACACAGAGGTCAGAGTAGTTGAACCCTGAAACAGGGAGACTTTAACTAATAAACTGTACTAATTGGCCCAACCAAAATTCTAGAAAAAATTAGTAGATATATATATGAGTCTAGTTTCAGGAAAATTTACGGAATTGGATTTCGAGTTTCGTAACTCGAGATATGATTTTTAAAGCAACTGTGATGCAGTTAGCTAGCTTGTCTGGAAATTTTAAAATGAATTGTATGAGCTGTTTAATTAATGAATTAAGTCCATTAACACCTCGTGTTCGACTCGAAACGGTCTCGAGTGCACGGGTGTTACATTTAGTGGTATCGAGCAGGTTTAGTCGGTTCTCGGACTAACCTAGCATGTGTAAAAGTTTAGCTATACATGCCACTGATTTGTGATAGTGTGATGTCTTCCGACGCGTATAAGTACCGTCTTATTTAGACAGGGTACTCTCCAACCGAGCTGCGCCAACCATGTTCAATGTTAAGTAAAGGCATTTGAGTAAAATTATGATTATGATAAGTCTCGGTTCAGAAAAGTATGAATAAAGGTTCATGATACATATGTGATAATATGTGAGATGAAAGTTCATGTTGTGATAAATATTCATATTTGCTTAATGCTCATATGATGTAGTGTATGTGGCTTACTTGATAAGATGAACGGAATAAATAGAAAGTAGTAGAGGTATGAATAAAGGTCATAATATTATGATCTGAATGAAAATGTCCTTGTCTTGATTGGATGTCGAATGTTGATGAATGTTAATGGTATATAATTTTTATGAGGTAAAGGATTATAATGAAATGAACTTATCTATGTTAAATTGTTGGACTGAATTATATGATTGTAATGATATGTACATGATGATGCACGAAATGAAAGTTGTGATTGTGATGCAAATATTTATGTTTGTTTGGCCTTATATAATGTCATGAGCATGAATTAATTTAATTAAATGAATGGATAAGTAAAGCTATCTAGAAAACATAGAATGTATGCATAAGTATATTGTCTAAATGGGACAATAGGAAAATTGGTGTAAGCCAACATGAATGAATGACATGATTTTGATGATGTTACTATGATGATGGAAGTTGTGTCATATGTGTATGTATAAGAAAGTCGAGTCAGAGGTCCTACAACCCCTCCCCCTTATCAAAGTGGTACTTATAATGGAATTTCATGAGATTTGTATTGAATAAGTTTCCTATTGAAAACCCAAAGAGTTCAGTGATAGAATAATTATAAGTATGATCCGAGATTGAAAATGAGCTGATAAGTAAAGTCAGAGCCAGAAAGTATCTGATTGATATAAAGATTATTGGAATTATGCCTTGTCCCAGTTAGAGAAGGAATTCTCTTTGGTAAATCGAAATTTATTCGAATCGACATTCTTTAGTGAATGATTTAATATGAAATTTGTGACGGCAGAACTAGTTGGGGAAATGATATTTCAAATGTGAATTATCCGAGTGTGACGATTATGACCGGACAGATTAGCGATCTCTTTTGAGATGTTCTATGTGTTCACCCGTTCTCGAAATATTTCTATGGCTATTGATCTTCGAAGAAATTCTTGTTATATGGGAATGTCTTCTAATTCGGTGTTGGATGAAAGCATTGGTAGTCTGATTGGTTTATAATTTATATTGCTCTATTTTATCGGGTATTCTATTTCATTTAAATCGATAAGAATTGATGAGAGAATTCATATGATATTATGATTCTGTTTCTTCTACTTGATGCTTCATCGATATATATGTATGGGAAGATATATTGATCTTGTTATATTTGATTTGATGGGATTAAATAATGTTTTCTTTTGGACTTTCTTTCTTTGAAGAATTATCGTGGTATTCTGTATTTTCTCTATGAATTTGGTTTTCGATTCTTGACATAGTATCGTATCTTGGGTTTCTTTATCCCGGATCTCTTTATTCGGATTTCTTTATTCGGGTTTCTCTATCTTGGATTTCTTTATTCGGTTTTCTTGTTATCTTTGTTCCATAATTTGTCAATTATGACTCATGTTCAATCGTTCTTTGAATATGACTATACTTCTAATTTGATCTTGGTAATGTGGTGATTTTAGTATTGGGATTTTTCTAATTTCGTGTAAGGATTTGACATCGATAAAGGCATAGGTGATAAAAGCGCGAGTTTTAGTCGGTATGGTAAATTATTTATTTGAAAGATTTCATGTGACAATTATGTCGGGATTATTTTTCCCAAGTTTGATAATAGAATTTCATTTTTTGCAGATCAAAGAGTAAATAGTTTGAACGAGAAGTCTATATTTATTAGAAAGAGTTGAATATTAGTTTAAGTCACTACGAATGATAAGGTTTCCATCTTGTGAAAGCTGAAAAGTTTTTACATGTTGTGAGTTCGGATAGATGAGAATATTGGTAACAAGCGTCCGAACTAGACTAGTCTACATTGAGCAAAGACTTCTTGACTTTCGGTAATGTATTGTTGTATGAATTGTGATGTGTTTCAAGACGGTGAGGTAATGTGATAGTTTAGAGCATCGATGTTACATAAAATCGAGTTGTTAAAGGGGTTAAAGCCGAGCATTGGGATCTATCAAAATTATCCTTGTCAATGTTGATATTGGGATGGAAATGAGAAGGATTATTCTTGAGGCCATATCGAATTATTTCTATGGCGGAAAGAGGAAAATGTGATGTATCCTATTGTTAAATGTTTGGCGAGATCTATAAATCACATCGTATTGAATGAATTCCTACTCATCGATTCATGGAATTTCGTGTCTCTTTGATTGTTGGATTTCTTGGAATTCGGTCTCCATTAAATCAAGTTGAGATCCGGGTTTTATGTCATGATATCATGGGAAATTGAGAAGGGTTGAAAATTTAAGAACAGTTGAGAGTTGAGGCTGTAAGCTTTTAGATCATATGAGAAATTGAAGAGATGTATTGAGGTGCGGTCTAAGTGCAAGTTCTTGACACCAAATATGAGATTAAAAGTGAAGACCACTTTTACGGTAAGATTTTGGGGCGAAAATCCACGAAGGGGGAGAGTTGTAATATCTCGATTTTGGGCCTAGTCGGAATAGTGGTTTCGTGACCACAAAATCCGAGATAGAAATAATTATTTTATGATTATTTTAAGGTCTATGATATGATTGCATATTGTGTGAAAGTTTAGTGAAGAAATTTTATGCATAAAGTGCTTAATTTGAAATTTGGGACTAAATTGAATAAATTGCAAAACTTGTGTTCTAGAAGTATTTTGCATAAAATTGAATTAGATTATTAATTAGAGGTCCTTAAAGAGTAATTTTACCAATTTCTAAGTCTATGTACAAAATTGGACATGGATGGAATTTTGGAAAGTTTAGTAGTAAGGGCATTTTGGTCCTTTAGGGGTAAAATGAATTAAAATACAAAATTAAAAGCCAATTTTGCTCATCTTCAACCCCATGGCCGAATATAGCAAGGAGAAACCATGGCTAGGGTTTTCAAGCTTCCAAGCTCGATTGTAAGTTCGTTCTAGCCTCGTTTTTAATGATTTTTACGTTTTGGAGTCCGTAGCTCGATTTAGCTTATGCTAGCAATAATTTAACCTAGGGTTTATATTTGGAAAAATACCCATAGGTGAAATTTGTGTATTTTGGTGTTTTATGATAGAATATGAGGTTTTAAATTATGTTAGACAACTTGTGCTACTCGGTTTTAAGTGAAAAGCGAGCAAAAGGGCTTAATCGGTAAAAATACCTAATAGTCATAAGTACATGTTAGAGTGAGAATTTGATGTTGCCATAGAAGGGAAAAATGATCAGCATGTCATAAAACATAAGAAAATAGGCTGAATTTTAATTTACGAGCTTTGGGGCAAAAGTGTAAATATGCAAAAGTTTAGGGGCAAAATTGTAATTTTTACAAAATATGATTTTGGGTCAATTTGAATAATGTGAGTCCTAATTAGACTATATTTTAAATGATAGAGCAAGGAAAACTGAAATTCGGGCTAAAATGGGGAAAATACCAAGTTGTGGACGAAATGGTAAAAATAGCCATTTTCGCATACGAGGTAAGTTCATGTGTAAATAATGTAGCATAATTGTTATTTTTAAGTTATTGATGTTAAATATATGATATGCTGATTTTATCATGAAATATATGCTTTGTGGTTATTTTGAATAAAATGCAAGATATGTGTATTATCATTAACTATAAAGTGCTACCGAGTATTGGTTTCGTATTTTACGGAAGATGGCAAGGATATGTGTTCGAGGAAAATCCGTTTGAACCTTAGGAATAGATTAGGATACAAGTGACATGTCACTAGGATGGTTGAGCATCCGAACTCGTTGAGTTGAGTCCGAGTTCACTTATGGATGCGAGCGTCCGAACTCGTTGAGTTGAGTCCGAGTTCACTTATGGATGCAAACGCCCGAGCTCGTTGAGTTGAGTCCGAGTTCGCTTATGGGCGGGTTACATGATTGCTTGATTGAATATGTGGCACTTATGTGCAAGTTATCCATGTATCCGAATTATATTCGATGTGTTCAACGGGTAAAGTTCTACTCAAATGGAGGAATACTCAAGATGAAAGGGACGTATTGGTAAGTGTTGTGAAATGGATAATTTGAACAGGTATGTACTTAACCCTCGGGTTGAAAACTCGATATAACAACAATATGGTAAGATGATAAATGAAAAGGTGATATGAATGTCTTGGTGATGATTATGCAAATGATGTTTTATGTTTGCTTATATGGTTATGTTACTTGCTATTTGCATGTGAGCTTACTAAGCATTTATGCTTACTCCTCCTTTTCATTCCTTGTAGTGTTGACAAGCCAGCTCGAAATCGAAGCGGTCGGAGGCACGCTCACACTATCCGTATACCATCTTGGCATAATGGCTTGTATATTTTGAGTATGCCATGTATAGCATTATAATCATTTTGTATATATGGTCTTATGATATGGTTATTGAGTGGTATGGAAATAGAAATGCTTGGTAATGATTAGCCATTGGAATGGCTAATCATGATCATATTTGGTATTATGTATGTCAAATTGCTAGCTAATCCATGGAAACCATGAAATAGGTAAAATTTACCATAAAATAGATTCAGGTAGCAGCAGTGACGTGAGTTTAAAAAATCACTAAAAATAGTAGAAATGGAATTAAATAATGAATAAGTTATGGAATCGAAGCTTGATGAGTCTATTTTCATATGGAATAAGCGAAACAGGTATATGAGCTATATTTTATGAGATGTTTAAATTTTTGTGAAACAGGGACAGAGTGATTTCTGGATCCCCTGTTCTGAATTTGGAAATTCACCATAAATTTTACAAAGATAATTAGAAGTCACGCTTTATATGTACAGATTCCTTATTGAGTCTAGTTTTATTAGAGACAAACGGCATAGTCATTGAAGGTCTGTATAGGGAGATATCTGATTCGTAATACACAGAGGTCAGAGTAGTTGAACCCTGAAACAGGGGAAACTTTAAATAATAAACTGTACTAATTGGCCCAACCAAAAATTCTAGAAAAAAATTAGTAGATATATATATGAGTCTAGTTTCAGGAAAAATTTACGGAATTGGATTTTGAGTTTCGTAACTCGAGATATGATTTTTAAAGCGACTGTGATGCAGTTAGCTAGCTTGTCTGGAAATTTTAAAATGAATTGTATGAGCTGTTTAATTAATGAATTAAGTCCGTTAACACCTCGTGTTCGACTCCGGCAACGGTCTCGGGTACGGGGTGTTACAACCCTGGCGACGGTCTCGGGTACGGGGTGTTACAAATGGTCAATGTTGATAAGTTTTGGTAAGTTTTGAGCATGAGATTGAATGATGTATTGAAACATATGTTTTGGTATGAATTTAGTTTAGGTTTTGGTATGTTTTTGTTGATGAATTGAGATTGGAATTTATTGATAATGTAAAGGCATGATTAGTGTATGTTTTCGAATAGAGATTGGTTGAAATTGGTGTACAAAATATGCTTAGTTTTGTGCTTGTAGGTTTGACCCAATTGGGGTGGCAAGTTGGCTATTCAAATAACCTATTTTTGTCCACACAGGCAGAGACACGGGCGTGTGTCCCTTGGAGTACTCTACAATTTTAAGTCAGGCTCGAGCACGGCCAAGGCACACGGGCGTGTGGCTAGCTGTGTGGCTCAAGTTAGGCTCGACCACGGCCAAGACACACGGGCGTGTCTTGTGGCTGTATGAGCAAGTTAGTAAGTATTCTCTGTGTCGCCAGGCTTAGACACACGAGCGTGACTACTGCCGTGTAAGGCACATGGCCTGTTCACACGGGCGTGTGACCTTTGAAAAGTTGAAAATTTTTCTAAGTTCTGAAACTTTCATATGTGATTGATTTGGTCTTGGAAGCATGATTTAGACTTTGTATACTCGTTTTAAATTCATATTGAATATGAATGACTTATATTATTGAAATGAGATGGTATTTGATATATGATTGTTTTGAATAGAGTTACAAGTCCGGTAACGCCTCTTAACCTATTCCGGCGATGGTTATGGGTTAGGGGTGTTACATAGCCCATGTCTAAAAACCTTGACATTCTGTTTCTGAAGTCAGCAACCCTTAAGGGTCACATAGCCAAGGTACACGCCCATGCGCTAGGCCGTGCCTTTCACACGGCTGAGACACACGGCCGTGTCTCTGCCCGTGTGTTTACTACCATGCATATTAACTTGTAAAATTTATGTGTAGGGGACATAAGGCCATGTAACACGCCCATGGGGCTGACCGTATGTCACACACGGCCTAGACACACGCAATATAAGGCTATTTACCAAGCCCTATGCCACCTGAAACAAAATTTTATACCAACCAACATGTCAAAGTCTAACTTAATATGATTTCTCAACCAACAACCATAGCTAAGGCCTATATATGTTTCATATATTCAACCATGCCAACAATTTCACATTTATGAAAGACTATCTTGGGGTTTTTTACAAAAATAAGATAAAAAAATAATACTTAAATAATTCAACTAAAAAAGTATGTACCAAAATGGTACATCCCAGGATGGTGCCGCCTATGGCAGTGGTGTGACCACCTTGGGTCTGACATTTTCTGAGTTCTTCTGTTAAAAAAAAAAAGTAAAAAATGAAAAAAAACAAAAAATCTGAAAAAAAAGGGGTGGAGGGTGTGCCAGAGGCGGCACCGGTCACACCTTCCCCATAGGCGGCACTAGTGCTACTGCCATGGAAGAATAAGAAGAAGAAGAAGAAGAAGAAGAAGAGATGAAGAGAAGAAGAGGAGGGTGGCGAGAAAGGAAAGAAAGAAAGAAAAAAAAGAAAGAAGAGAGAGGGAAGAAAAGAGAAAAATAAGGAAAAAAATAAATAGAAAAGAAAGTTTAGGATTTAGGGAAGAATAATTAAAGTTTTTAAAATGTAACTTTTTTTTGTTATAAAATTTAATTTGTATATACAAATAATAAAGAAATATTATTATAGAAATATTACAAATTTATAAACTTAAATATTTACATATACAAATAATATAGAAATATTATTATCTGTAAGTATTTAAGTTTATAAATTTGTAATATTAAACCTAAATTTTTCTTTCTATTTATTTATTTTCCTTATTTTAAATTTATTTTCTCTTTCCTTCCCTCTCTTTTTATATTTCTATATTATTTGTATATGTAAATATTTAAGTTTATAAATTTGTAATATTTATTTTATTCTTTTCTTAGTTTATTCAATAGAAATATTATATGTATAATTATATGTATTGTTATTTTAAAAGTCGATATAATTTTTTTATGTTATTTTAAAAGTTGTTATAATTTTTAACTCATAATTTAGTATAGTGTAATATTTTGCAAGTTAATTGTACAAGATAAGTAACCAATTTGTAATGATTAATTACAACAAATAATTATAACATGCCAAATAATTTAAATTACATAAAAATATATCTAATCAACCTAAAGCACACATAAAAATAAATTACATAAAAATAAAACATTCTTTATACATAACATAAATATGTTTTTTTACTTCAATAAACATTAAAAATAAATTATAAATCAATAAAAATATAAAATAAATACAAACATACATTAATAACTCTTTATAACCAAATAATACCTTATAAAAATAAAATTAAAAATTAAAAATTAAATTCCAATTAAATCAACAACAATAATAATAAATTAAATTTTATAACAAAAAATTACATTTTAACACTTTAATTATTCTTGTAAAAAACCAGAAAAGGAAAGGAAATAATAATTACAGCAATTAAAATGTGGGTTTAATTATTCTTCCCTAAATCCTAAACTTTCCTTTCTATTTATTTTTTTCCTTATTTTTCTCTTTCCTTCCCTCTCTCTTCTTTCTTTTTTTCTTTCTTTCTTTCCTTTCCCGCCGCCTTCTTCTTTTTCTCTTCTTCTTCTTCTTCCATGGCAGCAGCACTGGTGCTGCCTATGGGGAAGGCGTGACCGATGCTGCCTCTGGCACACCCTCCACCCCCTTTTTTTTTTTAGATTTTTGTTTTTTTTTTTCGTTTTTTATTCTTTTTAACAGAAAAAGTCAAAAAATGTCAGACCCAGGGTGGTCACGCCACTACCATAGGTGGCACCACCCCGGGATGTACCATTTTGGTACATATTTTTCTGGTTGTATTATTTAAGTATTATTTTATTTTTTTTATCTTATTTTTGTAAAAATTCCACTATCTTGCATTTATATAATGACTTTCAAAATTAGACATTTTCATGGCCTTATACAAAATGAGTCAAATACTAAAACAAGCCAACATATTTGGCCCCAAAACAATGTGACACCAAAATAAAATCAAAAGTTCCTATACATGCTATAATCAAAATGATAAAACTAGCTATACCAAGTGCTTCAATGATAGTTTGGCTGGCTTCCCCGATGTAGGCGGATGACCTATAAGTTACTTTGGCGGCACTATAAGAAAATGGAAAGGAAAGAGGGTAAGCATGGGAGCTTAGTAAGTATATATGCAAATAAGTGTAATTAAAAAAAAAACACATTCATCAAACAATGGCTTATCATACTTAAATGATATATCATTTTAAGCTCACTATCTTACTCTTCATTTCCTTTATGCATACTTACTACATCTCATCACACACTAAGGTCTTGTTCGTGGGTTTAGTATACATACCTGTAATCATCCATAAAATATCTCAATTTCATTCTCTCTAATAACATACCTCATTGAAATTTTCCCCAACTCGTTCTTCAAACTACCCGTTGAACACTCGAAATACTAATGGATACATAGAAAGTTTACACTTAAGTGTCATATGAGTAGTCGGAGTTACCTCGTACTTTATAATGCTCGCATTTTGAGTTACTCACAGGCCTTTTTGCCATGTCAGTACCCAGACCCCATAACTCTATCATGTAACGCCCGCTCATTGAGCTACTCACGGGTCTGCACTCAATGTCAGTACCCAGACCCACATCACATATAACATTTATCTCATGAATTTAGACATAACTCATGAGTTCAGACCATATAGTTCCTCATGACATACCTGTTGTATCCTATACTATTTCTGAGGTTCAACGGGATTTCATATTTAACCGATGTCGTCGTACTTATTCATCATGTAGATTACTCTTATATCACAATGTTTATGCTTCTATGGCCACAAGTAAGATTATAATACACGATAATGATAAAACATTTAAAAATAAGCCACAATGACACATTATTTACATATGTACTTACCTCAGCACAAAATGATGGAAACGAGCCTAATCCTTGTAAACTTTGTTCTTCCCTTGATCAAGACTCGAATCACGTTTTCCTTGATCTAAAAAGTCAAAATTTAGCTTATTTAATACACAAATCATTCAATTCAACTTGAGACTCATACTTTGATAAAATGACCGTTTTGCCCTTAAACTTCGTAAAAATTACGATTTTACCCTTAGGCTCGAAAGCCGATTTTATCAAATTTCCTTACTAGCCAAGCCTAACTAAATTCATGTTATAACTATAACATCTCAAAATTCTCATTATTTCACACATTTATCACCTATTTCATAGCTTATGCAAAATGGTCCTTAGTCAGGGTTTCTATGAAAACTACTTCACAAAAGTTGTTTTTTTCACAACCATGATTCATTTTCTTCCATAAAATTTCAGAAAACAGCATGAATATTCTCATGAAAACTCTAGACTTTTAACCATCTTGCAATATAGTCCCCTCATTAGCTAGCTCATGCTACAATGGTCCTAAAAATGCAAAAATCATTAATAAAAACCATCTAAATCACTTACTTGCAAGGATGAGAAGTTGCTGAAATTTTGAGCTTCTAAAACCCATAGAATGGCTAAAAATTTTGGTGGAGAGGTGAGGAAGATGGTAGCCCTTTTTCTTTTGTTTTATTTTAATCAATTAAGTCACAAAATGTCTTTTAACCAATCTTGTCCCCTATGGCCGGCCACCTTTATTTAAAAGAGTCTAATTGCCCTTTAAAGGCCTTAAATTTTGGTTCTCTATCTATTTAACACATTTGGGTAGTAAATCAAAACCTTTGCCCTTTATGCGATTTAGTCCTTTTTCGCAATTAAGCATGAAATCGCTAAAATTATGTCACCAAAATTTTCATGCATTCATATAATCATGCCATAACACATAAAATAATAATAAAATAATTTCTCTAGCTTTGAAATAGTGGTTTTCGAAATCACTATTTCGACTAGCCCCTAATCGGGCTGTTACATTTCTATTTACATAATTAGCATCAACCTTATAATATTTGAGTTCACAGTCCAAATAGTGTGTGACTTAATTATAAAAACTTATATAAACTTAATTCGGATTAAGACTTATGCTAAGTGATATCCTTTTATAATACATAAATTAAGTAAAACAACAATATAAAATTTATAATGTATAGTATTTATAAAAAATTTATAAATTGTCTAAAACTTTCATAACACTTCTTATAAATAATATAATTTTTGTCATAACTTCATAATGTTATTTTTTTATAAACAAGTTATGATAAAAAAACTATGATATTTTTTATGAATAAGTATATTATTTTTATAATATATAGCATGAACATATAAATAAGTTATATTTATACATCTTGTCCATAATTTTTTATAAATAAATCTATTATAACATTTTTATAACATGTAAGTTATTTTTATAATAAACTTTTGACCATAACTCTAGAAATATTTTAGGATTTAAATAATATAAATTTTTATTATAACTTAATAAAATACACAAATTATTTTTATAATATATATTTTTAGGATTTATAATATAAGATATTTTTATCATAACCATCCCAAACACTCGTAACGTTCATACTTATAATTTTTATTTTTATAATTTGTATAAATAAAATTTTAAAATTGAATTTGAGTGTAACCAATTCTCACCCTCTCCCCTAAGAATTGGAAAATGTATTTGGCGTGCTCCAATTACACCAAATTTGGCAGGACTCACTAATTACAATAGTTACTCAAACATGCCAATTACATCTAAATTCAATTACTAGGTGACTTTCCAAATATTACTTAAATAAATTTTAAAATAATTTTCTCTTACTTACCAAATATTAGTAATTTCATGCCTTCTTTCAATTTTCATCATCTCAAACTAGTCAAGTAATATTTTATTTTAAGTGTTAAAAATTTTAACAATAGGTTTTAGTTGCTTGCCTCTATTGCATTGAACTATATTGTTATAGTGTAATTAACTATATTTTAAAAAGAATTTTATGTTAATTATATATGTATTAATTATATATGTATTTTAGTAATATTATAAATTATAAATTTATTACTTTCTTAAATAAATTGTTTGCATATTACATAATTTAATTTAATAAACTTTACATAATTTAAGAATGTTAACGTTACTTATTCTTCTGGATCACAAACATATTTTTATTCAGTTACAGATGGTGAAAAAATCTAGCTGTAACTTTATTATTTTGCTAATATCATTAGCGTAAACTATTTAGTTGATCATTCAACTTTTAGGACGTTTTCATTTTGGTCACCTAAAAAAAATTCTTGCAATTTCGTCACTCAAGTTTTAGGGCGCTTTCATTTTAGTCACCCAAGTGTTAAATCCTTAATGCCCATTGATTGGTCATATCGAATATTTTTTAACTCTTGTTTCAGGTAAAAAATTAGGAATTAAAGTGAAAAATTAGTAGAAACTAAAATAATTTATTAAAAATTTGTCAAATTGTATTTGTTTATCCTACTCCCTAACATTTTAAAAAATCAATCTAAAAATTTAAAATTTCAAAACATCAAACTCAATCGATAAATTATTGAATTTTTTATCCCATGATAATGTCAACGACTTGTTACCATAATATTGAATTTAATAAGATTAATTAATTTAATGCCCTTATAAATTTTAAAATTTTATTTTTGTTTCTAGATTAACCTTAATCGAATTCAACTCAAATAACTCATATTTAATAATTGTTTATGAAACTTAAATTTCTTTTAATTATATAATCTTGAGCAAAGAAAAATTAATTGCAAAGATTTTTTCTTTACTTTTAGTTTAACATAAAAGATTCGAGATCATTTAATAAAAAATTAGAGTTTCCTAGAAATTATTAAATATGAGTTATTTAAGTTGATTTTAATTTGAAAATATAAAATAAAATTTTAAATTTTAGAACGATATTAAATTAATTAATTAATTTCAATATCATAGTAATAATCAACTAAAACTATCCAAGAATATTTTTTAACAATATATTTAATTAATTTTGATATTTTAAAATTTAAAATTTGAATATTGAAAGAAAATAAATTTAGAAATTTCAGTAAAGGGTAAACAAGTATAATTTGACAATTTTAATGTATTATACAACACCCAACCAAATGTTAGACGACTAGCTCTTTGTAAATACAACTATTATCGAAAATGAAAATAATTTGATAATTAATCAACAATTCCATAGAATTTTGTTGTAAAACATATTATATGAAACAACATAAAATAAAAATTTTGTTATAATATTCTATCCAACTAGTTCCTTAAGTTTAAATACAATTTGAATTAGGTTTGAAAAGTTCTTATACAAGTACAAAACAAAAGTTTAAACCACGCATTGTCCCGATATCTACACATGTTATAAAACTAAGGGTGACAAGCTTACATAAGACTTCGAAGATTCTAGCTTAGTTTCCTTTTTTCCCACAAACAATAGTTTGGTAATACTTGAAATGAGAAAGAGAAAGATGGTAAGTTCATGAGGAACTTAGTGAGTTCTAAAAATAAGTTATTCCAATTTAAGAATTCACCAGGGATCTTGCTTAGCTAAAGCTTGTGTGATCATATTCCACAACTTATGTTTGGGCTTGAACCACATAGAGGCGTAATACATTATGCATGAGAATTTCCCCTGTGAAAGATCATGAAACATATAGTCTCTTCATACAGACTAGTTGTGTAAAATATTAATATAAAACCCACCGAATGGAGAGAGAGTCAGTTCGGATTAACTTGGTGAACAATCTTGCAAAATCTTTCATGCGGATTACAATATGCGAACTCTTATATGCGGACTCATACACATGAACTCATAGAAGAAGAGTCATGGATACAATAGCTCATACATATGGATTCCTAGAAGAAGATTCACAATATGGCAAATTCAAACATGTGTATTCGTATAGAAAGATTCATGAATATAGCAATCCATACATGCGAATTCATAGAAGAAAATTCATCGATAAAGTAGATTTAAACATATAGATTCAATAAAGAACTTCACAATCATAGTAGATTCACACAAGCAGGCTTTGTCGGGAGCTTCGTATGGCGAAATCTCACATATAACTTGGACATAAAACTTATCGATTAAATCTGATGGACTTTCATAACTTTCATATGCCATGGCCATGGACTTGCTTACACATATGAGGTTTTAAGCCTTACACTCCGTAGAGTCTCATATTTTAAAGAACCCTCGTAGGGTTATCATATACATGTGCACATATATCTTCCTCCAATCCAACTGAACCTCCGCAAAGCTGAAAACCATGCATTTACATTTTCCATACAATCTACTCGAACATCTGCAAAGCCAGATAAAACGTGGCACAAGATGTACAATGTGACATTTCTTCATCTTTCATCCACCAAAAAAACCTTCCATACTCTTCATATCATTCATATTTATGATAGACATATAACAAGCATTCAAATGATCATTTTATTAATAACACAACATAGAGCGTACCAAACATATCTTTTAGCGAACCATTTCGAGGATAACTTCTTCAGTAGTTATTTTAACAGTGAAAGTTTAACAAAACAACAAACTGAAACATCCAATCAACATGCATCTGTAAATCGTCAATTTGTATATTTCCATCATACAACAAACAATTCACAATAATTCAACTAATCACCATAAAAAAAGATGAAGTCAAACACAACACCATAACACAATACTAGTATATATATAACAACCATAGAGGGTTTGAGTTTAGAAACTCACCAACAATATACCTGGGGTTGACATAGCTTACACATGCTTAGTCTTCCCTTTATCACTTAGACCTTATCTTTCTTGGCTGGCTAAATATAACAACCATATAAAGATCAAAACGAAGACATACGTATGTAAGAAAACCTTAATTCATATGTATGCAGAGGAGTTATAAATGTTATCTATGACTTAAGTCATCACATTTCATAATAAATAATGCTGAAATCCCCTGCATTTCCTTCTTTTTTCTTAACTAGAAAAGTATGTAAGAGTTAGAAAGGTTACCAGAGAAGAAGATAGAAGTACAAAAAAATGAACCTTTCTTAGTTTCTTATCTTACAGAATGAACTAGAGACGAAGATAGAAGAACAAAAAAAGAAATACCAAAATAAAAGAATCCTCTCTATATATAATCTTTCCACCACCGATTCCTTTAATCCCAATTCAGTTATACCCTTAATTATAATGTTTCCCACTAATAGAAACTCTTAGTTCTAATATAACAAAAGTAAATTTAAATTCTAATTATTTACCAAATAGCTCGCAAGATTCACATTATTATACTAACCCGCTTAAAGAAAACATTTTCTAATTAAGTACTCAGAATTTCCATTATACCAAACCTTAAACATTTTTGAGTGTGACAATTCACCCACCTTTAAAGAAAATTTCGTCCCTAATTTTTTTACTCACCAAACAGATGGGGATATTGTTCTCTCATGGAACTCTCCTTTTCCCAAGTAGCCTATTCTATTTTATGACTTCGCTAGAGGACCTTCACTAAGAGAATTATCTTGCTTCTAAGTTCTTTAACTTCCCTAGCCAAGATTTCCACTGATTCTTCTTCACAGGATAGATTATGCTCTACTTCCAAGGTTTCTAGTCGAACCACATGATTTGGGTTTGAATGAAACTTTCTTAACATAGAAACATGGAAGACATTGTGGGTTCAGGACGGATCTGGTAGCGATGCTAACCGGTAAGCAATAGACCTTACTCTTTCAAGAATTTTATAAGGCCCTATGAATCTCGAACTTAATTTGCCCTTTAAGCCTAAACGAATAATTCTTTTCCATGGCGAGACCTTAAGAAAAACACTTTCACCAACCTCATATGTTACATCCCCCCTCTTTCAATTTGTGTATGCTTTTTGGAGATATTGAGCTATGCGTAGATGGTTGCAGATAAAATTGATCTTTTCCTTGGTATCGCGGACTAAATCAGTCCCAATCAACTTACTTTTGCTTAATTCTACCCAACAAGCTATAGACTTACATTTTATTCCATACAAAGCTTCAAAAGGAGATATGCGTAGGCTAGAATGATAGCTATTGTTGTATACAAACTTTGCCAAAGGAAGATATTTATCCCACCCTAAACCGAAATCAAGAACATAACCCCACAATATAATTTCCAAAACTTGTATCACCAGTTCTGATTGACCATTAGTTTCAGGGTGGAAGGATGTGCTAAAATAGAGCTTAGTTCCAAAAGATTTTTGTAATTGCTTTTAGAATCTGGATGTGAACTTTGGATCTCTATCTGACACGATAGAGGAAGGAATCCTATGAAGGCATACTCGTAACACCCCTAACCCGTAACCGACATCAGATTAGGTTTACGAGGTATTACTAAATAGACAGAACATTTCGGACCAATTTAGAATCACAGATATTATTTAACATCATTTCATAAGCAATCATCTCCAAATATAGTCTACGAGACCTAAAACATACATTTAAGGAAAGGCTGGAACTAAATCGAACCTATTCAGAATTTTCAGAACTTAACAAAATATATCAAAACTGTCAAATCCACACACCCATGTGACTAGGCCATGTGTCACACATGGGCACTAGACACGCCCATGTGAACTAGCCGTGACAAAAATAGGTCCTATACTGAATTTTTCACATGGCCAATAGGCACGCCCGTGTACTATGGCCGTGTGATACTTAGCTAGCTACTAACTTTAGCCCATGGCCTTATGACACGCCTGTGTTCCCTAACCGTGCAAATTTTAATAGGTTACTGCCAAACTAACACGGCCACCAGGCACGCTCATGGCCTCTAACCGTGTGGCATAATGCAGGATTGGTTTAAGCCAATTTGTCACCCCTTTTTGGGTCATTCCTACTAGCAATGCTAAGAAACATTCATACAAAAAATTTTCAGCCAATTTCATGCTCAAAACATGCTTCATTACAACTATATCATCATCATTCAACAACCCATTCCTAACCATACCAAATCTTAACACACACATACCATTTTCTAGCCAACTCTCATGGCTTAACATATATACAATTCAAAACTTAATACATGGCTATTCTAGCCTATACATGCCATACTTAAAAATATTTACACTTTCAAAAGTACCAAAATGAGATCGATAGTGTGGTGATGATCCTCGACTATCCCTGAGCCTTCAGTAGCTACGATAACTGTAAAACAGACAGTAATCACACAGAGTAAGCTACAAAGAGCTTAATAAGCCAATTACAATTGGTCTAATTACTAAAGCATACAAGTACAATTTAACCATAAAGATTTATAACCATTTCATAGAATAAATCGTAAGCTTAACCATGCTCCTTTATTGCATATATATCATGCTTCATTTCCAACTTCCATACATATTTCATAGAGATAGAGTCTTTCATATTTAGAAATTTAGTACGATACAAAAGTACCTACATAGGTTATACATTTCATATACTCATTCTCATATTTCATACGCTATCATCAGACGATTCCGAAGCGATATAGATACTTATAAGCAAGTACAATGCCAACGTCCCAGACGTGGTCTTACATGTAATTCAATATCGATGCCTCTATCCCAGACAGGGTCTTACATGAAATCAGATACGATGCCGATGTCCCAGACATGGTCTTACACTTAAATCTCAAATCGAAGCCTGTGTCCCAGACACGGTCTTACACGATATTTCAGATCGAAGTTAATGTTCCTTTAGAAGCATATAGATACTTTTCAGATACTAATATATTATCAGAATTTACTCAGAGTTCATTCATTAGGCTCTCAAGGCCATCCAATACAGATTATCATTTATATGTGCAGAATTTAGTCAATTTAACACGTAATTGTAATTTGACTTACTTTGTACGAATTTCAGATAAAACGAGTCAACTATTCAACTATTTTGGACTTCCCCCGATCTAAGTCTGATTTTCTTTTTTCTTGATCTAATAAAATACGAATTGAACCATTCAATCATTCATTTCATTCAATTTAATTCATATACATATATTTAGGGCACTTTACATTTTAGCCCTTACATTTTCACACTTTGACAATTTAGTCTATTTTTCACAAATTCACCAATATGCAAAATTCACTAAGACTATAGCTTGGCCGAACATACATGGCTTCCATACAAGCCCAAATAACATATTTAATTCACAATTTAGTCCTTCAAAACCTCATTTTCACAATTTAGCTCAATTAGCTCTATTTTATCAAAATTCAAAAACAAAGCTTAATAATCTCACACATATCTTTCATAATCCATATAAAAACATCACAAAGCTCATATAATCATCAATGGCACATTTCATAATCTTCAAAAAAAATAGAAATTCAGACATTGGTTTTGAAAAACATGAAGCAATGATCACAGAAACATAGCAATTATCAAAAATCGAGAAAAATGGACTAACCTATTCTCTCATGCAATGGCCGAATACTTTGAAGCTTCAATGGCTTCTTCTTTCTCTTAATTTTGGCTAAACAAGGTGAAAGTATGGCCAGTTTCATGTTTTCATTTTATTATTATAACTTTAATAATCATTTTTCCCATTTTGCCCTTTGTTATAAAATTATCCATTCACCTAACACATGTCCAACATTGTCCACTTACTATATCAATGGTATTTTTGACAGGAAAGGACCCTTATTTTAAAAGCCAAGCCCAAATAGGTGTTTTAACATCTAGCACTCAACTTTTACACTTTACGTGCTTTAATTCTTTTTCATAATTAAGCACAGAAATAGACAAATTAAATCATAGAAATTTCACAAACATAAATTCACATATCACAGACGCAGAAAATAATATTAAAACATTTTTCAGACTCGGATTTGTGGTCCCGAAACCACTATTTCAACTACGGTCAAAACTGGACTATTACAATTTTCCCCCTTAGGGATTTTCGTCCCCGAAAATCTTACTGTTAAACAGATTCAAATATTGTTGTCTCATTGCATCCTCAGGCTCCCATGTAGCCTCTTCTACTCCGTGTCTATGCCATAGCACTTTAACTAAGGGAATTTCCTTGTTACATAATTCTCTGATCTCATGAGACAGAATACGAATCGGCTTTTCTTCATAAGTCATATCAGTATGGATTTCAATATCAGACGGAGAAATTACATGCGAAGGATCAGATCTATATCGTCGAAGCATTGATACGTGAAACACATTATGTATCTTTTCCAACTCAGTTGGTAATCTCAATCCATAAGCAACCGGTCCAACTCGCTCGATGATTTCATACGGTCCAATGAACCTCAAACTTAACTTGCCCTTTTTGCCAAATCGAAACAGTTTCTTCCACGGAGATACTTTCAAAAACACTTTATCACCGATCTCAAATTCAATATCTTTTCTTTTTAAATCTGCATATGATTTCTGACGATCAGAGGCAGCTTTCAGACTATCTCGGATTACTTTCACTTTCTATTCTGTTTCTTTTATCAGATCAAAACCATAAATCTTATTCTCACTGAGCTTAGATCAGTATAACGGAATTCTACACTTTCTACCATATAAGGCTTCGTACGATGCCATTTTGATCATCGATTGAAAGCTATTATTATAAGCGAATTCAATTAGGGGTATATACTGTTCCCATGTACCTTCAAACTCGAGAATGAAACATCTCAACATATCCTCGAGTATCTAAATAATCCGTTCAGTTTGACCATCTGTTTGCGGATGAAAAGCGATGCTAAAATGCAATTTAGTACCTAAAGCATCTTGCAATTTCTTCCAAAATCGCGATGTAAATCTCGGGTCTCTATCGGACACTATTGACAATGGCACACCATGCAATCTCACAATATCAGAAATATACAACTCAGCTAGCCTATCAAGTGAATAATCAAACCGAATCAGAATAAAATAAGCTGATTTCGTCAAACGATCAACTACAACCCAAATTGCGTCTTTCTTTTTTGGAGACAGAGGCAAACCCGAAACAAAATCCATGGTCACTCGATCCTATTTCTGCTCCGGAATCATAATCGGTTGTAATAACCCAGATGGCACCTGATGCTCAGCTTTAACTTGCTAACAGATTAAACATCTCAAAACAAAGTCAGTAATATCTATTTTTATTCCCGGCCACCAATAGAGTTGTTTCAAATTGTTATACATTTTCGTACTCCCCGGATGTACAAAAAATCTACTACTGTGAGCTTCACTCAAAATCATCTGAATCAACTCCGGATTTCTCGGAACACAAAGTCTATTTCTGAACCTCAGACAGTCATCAACATCTATCCGAAATTTAGAATCAGAATCAGAATTACACTGAGTTTGTTTAGCCATAATCTCATTATCAACCTTCTGAGCTTCGATAATCTGTTGTAAAAACAAGGGTTTTGCTTTCAATTCAGCACAAACCAAGTTATCATCAGACAGTGCTAAATGAGCGTTCATAGCACGCAACGCAGACAATGATTTCCTACTCAGAGCATCAGCAACAACATTAGCTTTGCCTGGATGATAATCAATCACAAGTTCATAGTCTTTTAGTAGTTCTAACCATATTCTCTGTCACAAATTCAAATATTTTTGTGTCATTCAATACTTCAGACTTTTATGATTAGAAAACACGTGACACTTCTCTCCAAACAGATAGTGAAACCAAATCTTCAAAGCAAACACAATGGCAGCTAATTCAAGGTCTTGTGTCGGATAGTTCTTCTCATGTGGTTTTAATTGTCTTGAAGCATAAGCAACAACTTTTTCTTCTTGTATTAATACACAACTGAGTCTATTCAATGAAGCATCACTGTAAACAAAAAATTCTTTACCTGATTCAGGTTGTACCAAAACCGGAGCTTTAGTTAATAGACTTTTAACCGATCAAAACTTTTCTGACATTTCTCAGACCATTCAAATTTCACATTTTTCTGAAGCAATTTTGTCAACGGAGTCGCAATCATCGAGAAACCTTTTACGAATCTTCTATAGTATCCAGTAAGTCCCAAAAAACTGCAGACTTCAGAAACATTTTTCGAAGGTTTCCAATCCAAAATAGCTGAGATTTTATTCGGATCAACTTGGATACCAGAGGCTGACATAATATGACCTAAGGAACCAACTTCTTGCAACCAGAACTCACACTTGCTAAATTTTGCATACAACTGTTTATCTTGCAAAGTTTGTAGCACAAATTCTTAAATGCTTGGCATGTTCAGATTCATTACGTGAATAAATCAATATGTCATCAATGAATACTACAACAAATTGATCTAAATACAGTCTGAATATTCTATTCATCAAATCCATAAAGATAGCAGGTACATTAGTCAATCCGAAAGGCATAACTAAAAATTCATAATGGCCGTCCCTTGTTCTGAAAGCAGTCTTCAGTATATCTGAATCTTTCATTCGTGGCTGATAGTAACCCAATCTCAAATTTATTTTTTAAAACACAGTAGCTGCTTTCAATTGATCAAACAAATCATCAATTCGAGGCATCTTATACTTATTCTTGATAGTCACTTTATTCAACTGACGATAATCTATACACATTCTTATCGTACCGTCTTTCTTTTTCAAAAATAAAACCGGAGCACCCCATGGTGAAAAACTCGGTTTATCAAATCCTCGATCGATCAATTCTTGTAACTGAGCCTTTAATTCTTTTAACTCGGTCGGAGCCATTCTATACGGAGCTATCGAAATCAGAGTAGTACCATGTATCAATTCTATGCCAAATTCTACCTCTCTAACTGGAGGTAATCCCGGAAGTTCTTTAGGAAACACATTAGGAAACTCACAGATAACAGGTACAGATTCAACTTTCTTTTCTGACACTTTCGAATCAATCACATAAGCAAAGTAGGCTTCACAACCCTTTCTCACAATATTCAAAGCTTTCATCGAAGATATTATAGTAGGCTATCCATTCAAATCACTAGATTAATTCTGACTATTTCATCATTCTTGCATCTCAAATCAATAGTTTTCTGTTTACAGTTCACCACAGCATCATGCAAAGTTAAACATTCCATTCCCAGAATAATATCAAACTCATCAAAAGGTAATAACATCAAATCAGCCAGAAAACAATTGTCTCGAAACATTAACGAACAATTCCTGCACACTTTATCAACCAAGACACATCTGCCTAGGGGGTTTGATACTCTAATTACAAATTCAATAGACTCTACAGACAAAGTCTTACTGTTCACTAAGTTCATACATATATACGAATGTGTTGATCCAGGATCTATCAAAGCAATCAGATAAGTATCATAGAGAGTAAATGTACCCGTAATCACATCTGGCGATGAAGCTTCCTCATGAGCTCGAATAACATACGCTCTAGCAGGTGCACGAGCCTCAGATCTAACAACTGTGTCTTTCGTTCCTCTTTGACTACCGCTTACATTTCCTGTATTTCTGGGAGGTCTACCACGAGAGACATTAACACTTTGTCTCGGATTCTAAACATTATCTTTTTCAACTAAATCTGGGCAGTCTTTAATAAAATGGTTTCTTGAACCACAACTATAACAAGCTTGATTATTACTTTTTCCCCAGCATTTACCAAAGTGTCGTCTTCCACATTGCTCACATTCAGGCCTTTCATTCTTTGCATTATCAACACTAGCAACAGACGTGGCTGAATATTTGTAATTTTATTTCGATTTAACGCGATCTCTATTCAGATATCCCGCACTAGCTGTAACACCCCAAATCTGGCCTAGACATTACGGCTGAATCCAGTTTGTCACGTTGAAGCGTTACTGAAAAACTCATGTTTTATCTAAAATCTTTCTTAGCGTTTAGAGAGTATTTTTGTTATAGGTTAAAGTGAATGGAAGCTGAGCACTAGGTAGGAAACCGGAAAAGAGGAGGTGAGTCCATCAGACTTCTTAAGTACCAAGCTCCCTTCGGATCCAATCCTAGACATGCACACCACCATTTCCACACCTTAACTTAGTGTACGTTCTTAGGAAACCAATTCAATTAAGTCTAGTTTAAGAAAAAATGATTAATTTTGGAAAAACATATTCGTTGCGGAAGTTTTGCTTTGTTGTCCTAATATTTTAAAATCAATTACTGTTTTTGAAAATGCGCCCTAAAACTAATCAGTTTCAGCGATTAAGATAATATCATACCTATTCTAGTAAAACATATTAAAACCATTTAAAATCATTAAAGCGGCCTTATTACAACTTAAAACCCAAATCATAAAAGTAAATGAAAACTAATTAAATTATGAGAAGAAAATCAAGTTTGCAGTACGTGTGGCCATTCCGAATCCCTCACAGCTCCGAGTCCACTATGGTTGGGGGTTACCTGCATGGATAAAATTAAGGGGTGAGTTTGGGGAAACTCAGTGTGTAAATTAACCCAACCATAGTCCAGATCAGTTCAAACCATAGAAACATATTAAGTTGGGGCTTAGCCCTATACAGAATTCAGAATGAAGCCCATAGGTCTTTAACAGAAACAGAACAGGTATATCAAGCATGCAGAAAACCCAACCCATATCCATCCGTATACACCCCCGTGCCAACCTTACACCATGTGGGGAGACTACTCGACCCGCCCATCCGTCTACACCTCACAAGTATGCAGCATGGCTGCCAGAACAGATATTGTGACAGAGTCACCAGATACAGATAATTGTGGCAGGGCCACCAGAAACAGATATTTGTGGCAGAGCCACCAGAAACAGATATTTGTGGCAGAGCCACCAGAACGCTTCCTCCATCATTATAACCCATATCCCATACAATAGATATACATTTCATGGCATACAACAAACAGAATCAGAATATCATGCATTTCAGTCAAAATCAACCTTAAGGGTATAATGGTCATTTTGCACCTAGGGGTATAATGGTAATTTTCATACTTAGGGTATTTTAGTAAATTTACCTATTTTAGGGTTTACATACATACTACAGCCATTATCGCATCAACAGAAACACTTACCGAGCGTTCTTACCGATTTGGGGCCAGTGGCCTATTATCCCGTTTTCGGCCCATTAAGCCCAAATATACCGAAGTGCACGAAATTGCGCACTTTGCAATCCTATCACTTGAGATTACCAGGAATAGCAATTCAAACCATCTCACGAGCGCTTGCACGCTTGCAAGTCCCAAAATACCGGCTTTTCGGCATTTCAGCTTTTCGGCTTTTGCCGATCTAGTCTATGAGTGAGTGTCGTTTACACACCTGTTTGTGACGAAACGCTGACGAGTTCCAAACACACCAGTTGCCTACAGTCAGTTACCAATACGTTAACTACGAATCCATAACAACTTGTATACAAAACTCCTTACCCAAAAGTCGGCTATCAACACTTTAGGCACTAAAGATCCTACCTTTTCCCGAATCTATCGACTAGGTTTAGATCCAGTCATTCCACTTGTCCAAGCCTCCGATCAGCAGCCTCTAGATCACACTAAGCCTAAAGCCATAGGGCCCAATCGATAGCCTCCCTAAGCCTTTAGGGGTTTTGGCTTTTCTAAAACCCGAAATAAAGAATAGATTCGAAAACTTACCACCGGTTCCTTCAGTCAACGATTCCACTTTAGTTCCTATTCAAAAACTGATGCAGATCTAACCCGTCAAATGTTAGCAGAAATCAAATCTTTAAAGGTCTAAAGATTCGGCTATGCCCCTAAGACTATGGGGTTTTCAGCTTTTTTGAAATAGTGAAGAGAAAGATGAAATATGAGGGTTTTGTAGTGGTTTTGTCTACAGGACTTTGGGGTTTAGAGGATGAGAAAATCGGCCAAAAGATGGAAAAGAATCAGAGGGTTTGGCTAGGAGAAATTGGTACAGAAGAAAAACAGGCTTTCAGGATTTTGGCTTTTATGGCAATCGGCTATAAGGCTTAGAAACAAATGGTAAGGAAGTGGAGTTGAGTAGAATGATAGAAAGATTCGGCTATAGAGGAAAAGAAGAAAAAGAGAAAATAGATGAAGAGAGGAGAAAAGAAGAAGAGAAAAGAATTGTCAAAAACGGCACCCCCTACCCAAAAAGAAAAAAGAAAAAAATAAATCCCAAAGGCCAAAGATATATGGCACTTATTAGCTATGGCTGAATGAGTGTATATCGGCATAAGAATTCTTCCTAAATTCCATTTCCCCGAATTGGTCCTTGATTTTTGGCCAACTTCAATATTTGAATTTCATTCAAACTCCTAACCGATCAACCCACCGCTTGCACCGCTTCAGCATGCTGTCAAGAGTCCTGATCAGACCCCAACTCTTTCCCCACGCGTATAGTAAAAAATCCCAACCTTACGTGCTCGAGATGAGGCTCGAACCCCAGACCTCCGTCCGCCTTGTGCCCTTGCGCTTTCGCCCGAGCTACTCGCCACTGCACCACGCTTCTCCCTTTACTGATATATGGTCACAATTAATTTTAACCTTTAAACCGCTTTAGTTCTGGCCCGTTTAAAAATAAAACAGAATTCGCCTTCCCCTGGAATCGAACTCATAACCTCCCGGCAGGCCTAGCACGTTGCTGCCACTGCACTGAGGCTCTTCTCATGATATAATCTACTCACAATTAACTTTAGGACTTATCTGCAGTAGTCCGGTTCTTTTAAAAATAAAACAAAATATCACTACTTACCAGACTCGAACCCCTAACCACATGCACACTCTTAACACCTCCTTGCCACTTGACCATGTGCCTCTTTTGTGTCACCTTTCCTCCCGAGATATTTATAAGGCCTCCTTGCGGTAATCCTTGGTTGTAAAAAAACAACCATTTATGCACGCCGTGCCTTGAACCCAGGCACCTCCCACGCCCTCCTAGCGTCCTTAGCCACTGGGCCAAATGCCTGCTTGTGCTAAAACTCAGCCCAATTTATTAATAAAGCCTACTGCCCAGATTCCCTTAAGAGGCAAAATTTAAGAATTTTGCTAAAGCTATGGGTCGAGCCCTGAACCTTTTTCCCAAACCATAATCCTTTGTAATTTATTTAATTGCTACATTAAACCTACAAAATAATAATAATAAAAATAATAATAACATCCAAATTATTCGGGCTGTCTTCTACCCGAACCCAGACTCAAGGCCCATTACTTCCAGGCGCAAGAATCGGGGCGTTACACTAGCCTTTGAACGACTGTCATCATCTCTAAACTTTTTGGATCCAGATTGAAATGATTTACCTGATGATCTCTTTCGTACATCTCTAGCTTCAAACTCAGCCTTTCTTTTCTCTTTCCCAAGATCCTCCGCTTTACATGCTCGTTCAACAAGCACCAAAAATTCTTTGATTTTCAAAATTCCAACTAACAAGCGAATATCTTCATTCAAGCCGTCTTCAAATCTCTTGCACATTATTGCTTCCGAAGATACACATTCACGGGCATACTAACTCAACCTTACAAATTCCCGCTCGTATTCTGTAACAAACATACAACTTTGTTTAAGTTCAAGAAACTCTTTGCATTTCTGATCAATGAATCTTTGGCTGATATATTTCTTCCGGAATTCAGCTTGGAAGAAATCCTATGTAACTCATTCACTCGGAACTACAGATGTCAAAGTTTTCCACCAATGATATGCAGTATCTCTCAAGAGAGAAACAACACATTTTATACATTCTTCGGAACTCAAAGATAGCTCATCAAACACTCTTATTGTATTCTCTAACCAGAATTCGGCTTTTTCAGCATCATCACTTGTTGTATCTCGAAATTCTTTAGCTCCATATTTTCTAATCTTGTCAACTGATGGTCTATTCAATTGTACTAGATTCACTCGTGGCATATCCGAAGTTTGGGGAGGATTAATTGGGAGTGGAGGTTGTTGTATAGCCAAATTGGTTCTAATATATTGAGTGAACCAATCATTCATCAACTGATAGAAGGCTTGCTTAGCCTCGCTATCACGGCTACTCATAGCCGATCAGGAATCATCTTGCACTGTCCCCTGCACGAGAGTAGGCGCATTGCTTTCAACATCGTCAGCTACAGCTCTATCGGGATCCATTTGCTATATAAAAGCACATTTCAATATCAGGAGTCATCATACTATCACAGATTCAGATATATGGCATGTATAGCTAGAATCACATACGCTGTGGTAGTCTTAGAATCGACTAAACCATAGCTCTGATACCAACAAAATGTAACACCCCTAACCCGTAATCGGCATCGAATTAGGGTTACGAGGCATTACCAGACAAATAGAACATTTTGGACCAATTCAGAATTACAGATATTATTTAACATCATTTCATAAACAATCATCTCCAAATATAGTCTACGAGACCTAAAACATACATTTAAAGAAAGGTCAGAACTAAACCGAACCTATTCAGAATTTTTAGAACTTAACCAAATATTTCAAAACTGTCAAATCCACATGCCCGTGTGACTAGGCAGTGTGTCACACACGGGTACTAGACACGCCCATGTGAACCAGCCGTACAAAAAATAGGTCATATACTAACTTTTTTACATGGACAATAGGCACGCCTGTGTACTATGGTCGTGTGATACTTAGCTAGCTACTGACTTTGGCCCATGACCTTATGACACGCCCATGTTCCCTAATCGTGCAAAATTTAATAGGTTCCTGCCAAACTAACACGGCCACCAGGCACGCCTGTGGCCTCTAACCGTGTGGCATAATGTAGGGTTGGTTTAAGCCAATTTGCCACCCCTTTTTGGGTCATTCCTACTAGCAATGCTAAGCAACATTCATACAACAAATTTTCAGCCAATTTCATGCTCAAAACATGCTTCATTACAACCATATCATCATCATTCAACAACCCATTCCTAACCATACCAAATCTTAACACACATACCATTTTCTAGCCAACTCTCATAGCTTAACATATATACAATTCAAAACTTAATACATGGATAATCTAGCCTATACATGCCATACTTAAAAGTATTTACACTTTCAAAAGTACCAAAATGAGATCGATAGTATGGTGACGATCCTCGACTATCCCCGAGCATTCAGTAGCTACGATAACTGTAAAACAGACAGTAATCACACAGAGTAAGATACAAAGAGCTTAGTAAGCCAATTACAATTGGTCTAATTACTAAAGCATACAAGTACAATTTAACCATAAAGATTCATAACCATTTCATAGAATAAATCATAAGCTTAACCATGCTCCTTTATTGCATATATATCATGCTTCATTTCCAACTTCCATACATATTTCATAGAGACAGAGTCTTTCATATTCAGAAATTTAGTACGATACAAACGTACCTCCATAGGTTATACATTTCATATACTTATTCTCATATTTCATATGCTATCATCAGATGATTCCGAAGTGATATAGATACTTATAAGCAAGTACAATGCCAACGTCCCAAACGTGGTCTTACATGTAATTCAATATCGATGCCTCTATCCCAGACAGGGTCTTACATGAAATCAGATACGATGCCGATGTCCCAGACATGGTCTTACACGTAAATCTCAAATCGAAGCCTGTGTCCCAGACACGTTCTTACACGATATTTCAGATCAAAGTCAATGTTCCTTTGGAAGCATATAGATACTTTTCAGATACTAACATATTATCAAAATTTACTTAGAGTTCATTCATCAGGCTTTCAAGGCCATCCAATACAGATTATCGTTTATATGTGCAGAATTTAGTCAATTTAACACGTAATTGTAATTTGACTTACCTCGTACGAATTTCGGATAAAACGTGTCGACTATTCAACTATTTTGGACTTCCCTTGATCTAAGTCCGATTTTCTTTATTCTTGATCTAATACAATACAAATTCAACCATTCAATCATTCATTTCATTCAATTTAATCCATATACATATATTTAGGGCACTTTACATTTTAGCCCTTACATTTTCACACTTTTACAATTTAGTCCATTTCTCACAAATCACCAATATGCAAAATTCACTAAGACTATAGCTTGGCCGAATATACATGGCTTCCATACAAGCCCAAATAACATATTTAATTCACAATTTAGTCATTCAAAACCTCATTTTCACAATTTAGCTCAATTAGCTCTATTTCATCAAAATTTAAAACAAAGCTTAATAATCTCACACATATCTTTCATAATCCATATAAAAACATCACAAAGCTCATATAATCATCAATGGCACATTTCATAATCTTCAAAAAAAATAGAAATTTAGACATGGGTTTTGAAGAACATGAAGCAACGATCACAGAAACGTAGAAATTATCAAAAACCGAGCAAAATGGACTAACCTATTCTCTCATGCAATAGACGAATACTTTGAAGCTTCAATGGCTTCTTCTTTCTCTTAATTTTGGCTGAACAAGGTGAAAGTATGGCCACTTTCATGTTTTCATTTTATTATTATAACTTTAATAATCATTTTTCCAATTTTGCCCTTTGTTATAAAATTATCCATTCACCTAACACATGTCCAAAATTGTCCACTTACTATATCAATAGTATTTTTGACATGTAAGGACCCTTATTTTAAAAGCCAAGCCCAAATAGGTGCTTTAACATCTAGCACTCAACTTTTACACTTTACGCAATTTAATCCTTTTTCATAATTAAGCACAGAAACAGACAAATTAAATAATAGAAATTTCACAGACATAAATTCACATATAACAAACATAGAAAATTATATTAAAATATTTTTTGGACTCAAATTTGTGGTCCCAAACCACTATTCTGACTAGGGTGAAAATCAGACTGTTGCAGTACTATTTCAGAAATATAAAGCTCCGCTAGTTTCTCAAAGAAATAGTCTTTGTGGATTGCAATAAAATGAGTTGATTTGGTGAATCTATCCATAATCACCAAAATAGCATCCTTCCTTGAGGTAGTGGGCAGTGAGCTAGAAATAAAATCCATTGAAATCTTCTTCCACTTCTATTCTGGTATCTCTAAGGGATATAACGTTCCAGACGAAACTTGATGCTTAACCATTATTCGCTGACAAGCTAAACATCGTGTGACAAACTTTGATATTTCCCACTTTATTTCAAGCCACCAAAATAGTTCCTGGAGATCTCGATACATTTTGACGTTTCTTGGATGGAGTGGAAACGATCCTAGATGAGTTTCCTTTAAGATTTTCTACCTGAGGTTTCTTTTTTCAGGAACATACAACCTCCCTATGTAGTGTAACTTACCATTTTTGCCGAGACTAAATTTTTTTGCGTCTTTCGATCCAATACAATTTATCCACTCTTTACACTTTTGATATTCTAAATGAAACTTAACAATCTATTGGAGGTAGGTGGGCTACCAAGAAGGATTTGTCCATTTCTAAATTAATCTAAGCTCTTAAGGATGCTAAAGCCACATTGATTTTCTACTTAAAGCATTAGTTACCAAGTTTGCCTTTCCTAGATGATATTCAATTTTCAAATCATATTTTTCCAGTAGCTCTATCTAACGATGTTTTCATAAATTTAACTCCTTCTGAGAAAGAAGATACTTTAAGCTCTTATGGCTCGTGAAAATACAACACTTCTCCCCATACAAGTAATGTATCCAAATCTTTAATACCAACACAGCTTTGGCCAATTCAAGATCATGGGTAGGGTAATTTCTTTCATTTGGATTGAGTTGACGAGATGCATAGCTATCATCTTCCCATTCTATATAAGTATACAACCAAGACCATTAAGTGAAGCATCTATATATACTACATACTCGATCCCAGGCACAAGCTGGGATAAGATAACTGCTTCAGTTAAGACAATCTTTAATTTGTAAAAACTTCATTGACAAGCTTCAAACCATACAAATTTCTTATTCTTTCATAGAAGTCAAGTTATAGGTGTAACTATCATTCAAAAACCCTTCACAATTATTCTATAATACCTTGCCAATCCCAAAAAATTATGCACTTCCGTGACATTACTTGGCAACTTCCACTCCACAACAACTTTGGCTTTATCAAGATCCAACTTGGTTCCATCTGTGGAGATAACATGGCCTAGAAAATTTTTTTCTCTCAGCCAAAACTCACACTTGTTGAAATTAGCGTATAGTCGATTCTCACGTAAAGTGTTCAATACCACCTTCAAATGATTCACATGCTCTACTTCGCTCCTTGAGTAGACCAGTATGTCATCAATAAACACTACTACAAACTTGTCTACTTAAGGCTAAAATACCCAATTCATCAAGTCCATGAATACCACCGACATATTATGTGACAGCCCTAAATTGACCCTAGTCGGGAAGTGGTTTTGGGACTGCTAAACCGAGTCACCGAAGCATTTGAATGTGATATTTCTAGGATATGTGAATATGAATGTGTGAAAGTTTTAAGCTTCGATTTAGTCGATTGCATCTGAATTTAGTTAATAGGACTTATGTGAGAAAATTTAGAAATGTGCTAGGCAATTGTAAGTGGCCTATTAATACATGTAATAAAAGGGTGGACTTGCATGTCAATTTCCCCCTTAATTTAGTAGTGGCCGGCCATGACAAGGAGGGTGGACAAAATGTTATGGGCAAAACATGTCATAAACATGTTATGTTAGTGATTTATGTTAGGAAAAATAAAATAAGGAGTATGGGCAATAAAATAATAATGGGAAGGTAAATGATGATGAAAAAAGAAAAGAGAAAGAAAAAGAAAAAAAAAAAGCTCTCATATTGTTCTTGGCCGAATAGAAGAAAAAGAAGAAGGGGGAAGAGCTTGAGAAAATCGGCTATGGTGGTTTGCTAGACTAAGGTATGTTTGATGTTGTCCATGAGATTCATGCATGTTTTTAGTTGTTAGTTTGAGTTCTACCTAGCCCATGGTTTAAATCTTTGCTATGAGATGGAGATGATATTCGGCCATGGGTGTTGTCTTCTTGGTTGATGTTTGATGTTGTGGTGATGAGGCATGAAGATGAGTTAAGTTTCGGCTAAGGTGGATTTGTGTTGATGTCATTTGCATGCTAAGTGTGAAGCTTTGTAATGATACATGTGATGGTGATTGATGACTCTTGGATTTTCTTTTGGCATTTTTGAGTTAGACATTAAGTTCTTTGTGTAACCCATGACTAAAATTGAATGGTATGGTGTCTTGATGCATTCGCCATGGTAGAAAGTAGATGTGAAATGGTAGTAAGGTGAAGTGAAAATGTTAGTATTTGATTACTAGTGTATATATGCGTATTAGCGAGTTTTGAACTTGAAACAAAATGATATATAATCAATACAAGTAACCATACTTGTAGGAAGTATTAAGCATATAATCGGCCTCAACATTGACATGCATATTCGGCCATAGGAAGAAGATTGGTGTTGCATGTATTCGGTTAGAGGCAAGCATCTCGATGCTTTTATCTTGGCTTAGACAATCGGCCGAAGGAGTGTGGGTTAATATGTTGAGTTGATTCATGATTTCATATGTATGTGACTTTAATGTCTAATGTATATATATGGGCTAAGTACTTTGAGTTCCTCTTTTCAAGCTCAAATGATTAAATCAATTTATTTGTTAAATTAAGCTCAAGAGCAAAGGGGAACTAAATCCGATAAAGGGAAGGAAAAAGTGGTCGAATAGCCATCGAAATCGTTCGACAACATCCGAGGTAAGTTTTCGAGTAACGAGACTTAGTTTACGATTTGATTAAGTCATGACGTATGAGCATAACAAATATACGGTGATATGATGATTCTACTTGAATTATATGTTGAGTTAATTAGTCTATACGTATGACGGGTAGCCGTGTGTGCATAGAGATCATGTCATAAAGCAAACTAAACCATCTTTGTTTGTATGTGGCTAGTGAGCCGAAAATGGGATTGCTTAATACGTGACTTGTGTTTGAACTCTAATTATGAAAATGAAATATAGATGTGTCATGATTTATTGATATGTGCATGAATATTTGGATGATAACCGGGCTAAGTCCCGAAGGCATTTGCGCTAGTGACTAGTTCCGGGCTAAGTCCCGAAGGCATTTGTGCGAGTTACTATATCCGGGCTAAGTCCCGAAGGCATTTGTGTGAGTTACTATATCCGGGCTAAGTCCCGAAGGCATTTGTGCGAGTTACTATATCCGGGCTAAGTCTCGAAGGCATTGGTGCGAGTTACTATATCCGGGCTATGTCCCGAAGGCATTCGAGCAAGTAGCTATATCCGGTTAAATCCCGAAGGTACCTAGCTTGGGAATGAGCGACCTTGCTGTAATAGTTTCAATTAATACGCTCGTAAAATCCCAGCGATGAGGTATGTTTCGTATATGCATTGAATTAGTTGATCCCTTACAAATAGTATTCGCTCAGTCGATAAATGAGCTACCGGCCTTTGGCTAAGTTGATCTTTTGTGTATGAATATAAGGTTGGTAATGTGAAGTAAGTATGATATTGAGAATTTGTGCATATGAAATTATCCGTTTAGCCATATGAATGCTACACTTTAGTTGTGTCTAATTTCATGGCTCAAAACTTACTAAGCATTAAATGCTTACTCCGTTTCTTTGAATCTCTGTTTTATAGATTTTGGTTCGTCAGCTATCGGACTCGGGATTGTCGAAGTCGAAGTCGTCCACACTATCAAAGCCCTTTTGGTACACTTTTGGTTGAACTCTGAAATGGCATGTATAGGACTACCCTTTTTGATGTTGGTCATGTACCTTTCGGTATTGTACAAATTTGGATAGCCATGCGAAAATGGCTTATATATATATTTTGAGCATAATGTTATAATCATCTTGTATGTCTATGGTTATTGAGAGGTGTGGATATGCTTGGCAATGATTGGCCATTGGAATGGTTAATCACAATCATATTTTGTGCTATATATGCTAAAGGGTTAGTTAAATCATGGAAACTATGTAATAGGTAAAGTCTACCCTAAAGGCGGATCTTGACAAAGAAGAGTGGTGTGAATTTGAAAAATCACTAAAAATAGTAGCAGTGGAGTTAAACAGTGAATAAATTATGTAATCGAAGCTTGATGAATCTACTTTCATATGGAAGAAACGAAACGGTCATATGAGTCGGATTTTAAGAGATATTTAAGTTTTCGTGGAACAGGGACAGAGCAATTTCTGGATCCCATGATCTGACTTTGGAAATTCATTATAAATTAACCAGAGATAATTAGAAGTCATGCCATATATTTATAAATTCATTTTTTAGTCTAGTTTCAATAGAAACAAACGGAATAATTATTGAAGCCCTGTACAGGGAGATATATAAGTCGTAATGCAAGAAGGTCAGAGCAGTCGAACCCTGTAACAAGGGAGATTTTAACTAATAAACTGTACTAATTGGCCCAACCAAAAATTCTAGAAAAAAATTTTAGATGAATATATGAGTCTAGTTTCAGGGAAAATTTACAAAACTGATTTTCGAGTTTTGGAACTCAAGATATGATTTTTAAGGTGACAGTGACGCAGATTAGCCACTTGTCCGAAATTTTTAAAATGGACTGTGAATAAGTGAATTAAGTCTGTTAACCCCTCGTGTCCGACTCCGGCAACGGTCTCGGGTACGGGGTGTTACACATTAGTTAATTTGTATGGGATTACCAGAAATTCATAGTGTCCATAGCGGGTTCGAAAAGCAGTATTGGGAATATCATCACCTTTTATCATCAATTAATAATAGCTAGAGTGGAGATCAATTTTAGAGAAAGCCTTAGCACCACCTAATTGATCAAATAGATCTTCAATTCTGTGTAGAGGGTATTTATTCTTAATGTGTAACCCCCCCATACTTGGTTTGGTCGCCAAACTTAAGCTATGGAACGCAACAATAGCCACCTAAGTGACTCTCTATTGACACCTAACCTAACCTTACCTCCAACACACAAAAGTAAAAAACATAATAATATGTTTGAGTTATTAAAGTGCAGTAGAATATCACATAAGTACTAACTTCCTTACAGTACAACTTACATACAATTAGGGTTTGCATATATGTATATAAGGAAGACTTTGCATACATAATATGAAAGTGTTTGCAAGAAAAATAAGTAAGGCCTCACACATTATCTACTAAGTGTTCACTTGACAGTTCTTCTAGGGTTCACTTAACAGTTCTCATGAGGTTCGCATAATTATTTTGTTAAGTGCTCTAAGTCTCCTTGACAAGGTTGGTCAAGTGAATAGGCACCACACACATAACAGTTTCATAGGATAGGGTAAGTTCATGATCAACTTCTATGTGATTAGATACGGTTTGCAGGGGTTTTTTTATGTTATCTATTTATAGATTAATAAGGCTTTGCTGGAAGCAGTTCGCCAATGGATAAGGTTCATACCCTGTCACTTCGTAGTAGCTTTGATGAACTCCTTATGAGTTAGTCAATTTGTTCCATTTCATGATATTGGTTAAGGTGAATACTATGTTTAAAAAGTACTAATAAGCTTTGCTATTTAAGAGAACATCATTACAGACTTGTATTATATATATTCATTTACTTAAGATTTTAAAAAGTACAAATGAGCTTTGTTATTTAAGAGAACATCATTACAGACTTGTATTATATATATATTCATTTACTTAAAATTTTTGTTGTTTGTAAAGCATATAGATTTGCAAGTATAAACATAAAGGAAAACAAAAGAAAACATAATAAATACTAAGTCCTAAGACTATCACTGAAGTCATCAAAAAGATATCTCTAGCCCAAAACAGGATCCCATATTGCTTTTAATTTAGGGTTTGCTTGTTCCACCTTTTTAGTACTCTTGTTTCGCCTAGATCACTCGTCTCATCACTGCTCACCCTACTATCTAACTATCTGTAGTGTTTAGAAAGGAGTGTGTGAGTTCTTGCAAACTTAGTGAATATACAGGAACGAATAACCACAAAGCATGCACAAATCATAAGTTAAATAAAGGCTATGGAAAAATTACTGAACTGGCGAATTGGGTTCTCCATTCTTACACGAAGCCTAGTTTGCCAATACTTACTATCATATAGCTTTAAACTATAAATATTATTTTTGAAAAAACATAAACTTGTTCACTTGTTCTTTCCTATTGGATAAGAGGATCTCCTTATAACGCCTTAGAATGACTCAAAGAGTCTTAATATGTCCCGTAAGTGCAGCACAAATCTAAGTACTCTCCAACACACTAACATGTCCCATTGAATGGAACTAAGCTCAACATTCCCTTATCTCTCCAACCTGTCCCAAGGCCTGAACGCCTAAAACGTAAAACATATAGGTGAGTACTCACAATCCAATTTCATGACATTATATCCAATAGATTCAAGAGATTATCATGTAAAATTTTTTACATAAAACATAAAGCTCGCAATTCATAAGAAGCTCGCAATAAAGAGCTCGCGTACCACTGTTCATGAAAACACATACTTTAAAACACAATTACAAAAATAAAGTTTTAAAGAATGCTTACTATCAAAACTTAAGTTAAAACCCTAAGCTCCTGGTTAACATTATGGTTCGCCTTTTCCTTGTCTTTACTTGTAGATGGTTTTGTTAGGTTTGCAATTTCAGAAACATACACAAGTTACTAATAGTCAAAGCATATTAAAACTCATACATAAACATACTAGAACTAGGTTCACACATGCCGATTTTTTAACTAACCTAGTTTCCTTTGTTGTGAACATCAATATGAAAGAGGAATAGAGTCTTAGCTTAAATCTTAAGGGCTAAGTGTTGGGTTATTAGAACTTGTCAATAGAATAATCGATGAATAATTTAATAGAATAACATAATATGAAAGCTCATGAATATGCAAATATGAATTGGTGATGCCTATGTGAACTTATTAAAATGTTAGGATACAATTGGTATGCCAATAGGTCATATGCACGCTTGAGTACAGGATAGTTGATGATATGATGATTATGACATGTTATTCAGGATCCAACATCTGTTGTGGATGATCGAGTATTCTTTGTCTCTATAGAGACCCTAGCATGGTGGAAGGATGTAATTGAAAATGTTTAAACACTTGATGCCTACAAGCTTTGCACTTTGGTGCCTTGGTATGGTGTAATTTATGCTTATACAAGCTATCTTAGTTTGGTGTAGTTCACCCACATACCTAAGTCCATTTTACTAGGGTTCCATTGGGTGAAGCGTTAAAATTAAACTTTGAATTTGGAAAATGAATTGAACTGAATTTGGTAAGCTATTGTGCTATGTGATTTAAATGGAAATGGTATAAACTTGTGAATTGATGACAATATATGAAGTTATGATAATCTTGTATGTATTAGAATGAGTTGGTGATATTTTGGACATGCTATACTTCTTAACATATTTGTATACTTATGCTTATTATGCATTTTGTCATGACATTACAAGTCAAGATTTACCCAAAAGTATGCCAAATCCTTTTGGTAGTAGAACTCTCATCTATGAGCAAAGTAAGTATTGTAATTTCCATTTGAACTAACTAAGCATTGAATGCTTACCTATCATTATTTTTCTACTTGCAGATCCCTATCTTATGGAACTCACCAAGCTATATAAGTGCAGATTACAATCAACAAGACTATACAATTATGTTAATTTTGAGTCAAATATTGTGGTATGTATATAGGGTCCTTATTTTGTAAATGTTCATCTCTACTTGTAAATGTCAATGTTGTAATTATGGCTAAGGTTTAGTTTTATTGTAATTATGGCTAAGGTTTAGTTTTATGTTAAGCTTGATATATGGTCTAGTTTTTGTTTAGTTTTGATCATGTGTGATGACATTTGGATTTATGATTTCAAGCTTGCATATGGCTTATACGTTAAATCTTGCAAAGTGAAGTAACTTGGTATGTTAAGATTGATAAACGGCTTGAATATGCCTAGATGTTAAACATGTGTTTGGTCCCATATTGAATACTTGATTTCAAAGTGTGATAAGACTAATTTAGTATGGTTTGACATGATATGATGGTTTGATGAAATTGGTATGAAATTTCATTTTAATGATTGTCAATGGTATGAAAGTTTGCATATGATGTGAAATGGTAGGTTGAATCCAAAAGGGATTGTAATTGTTGTATTCTGTCTATAGAGTCACAACACTACCTCATGGATGCCGTGAAACTAGTTGAAAAAGGATACGAACTTGTAGTAGACTATTCTCAGGTTATCAAAAGAGCTTTTAGAAGCTTAAATAAACCCAAAATTAGATTATATGTTATGATATAATAATGTAAGCATCATATTGATAAATATAAGTGTTTTATTGACAGAAATTATGTTAAAATTAGTTGTAGTTGCTTTGACAACGAATGTAGTATCCTATAGCTTAGACTCGACGACTGAGTCGGGCGAAAGGTGTTACATGTGGTATTAAAACTCAGTCTATCAATTCATAGGGCAACTGTTACGGATCTAGCGCACTTCCAACAACTACTAGGAGAGGTACTAGACAAGTTTAGTGGTGATTGAATATGTATAAAATGACTAGAAATTCATTTCAAACCTTTTGATGAATCTTCTAAGGAGGTGGAGAAGCAACAATTCACACAAACATTTATATTGAGGTTAATCAGGGGTCTTCTAATGCCAAATAAATCTCAAAATAAGGCACATTTGAGGTGACTCTTACAACTAAATGACCTAAAAGAAGCTAGCTGACTTAGCTGGGGTTCAATTGTTGTAGCTATAGTATATCAAGAGATTTGTCAGGCAATCAAAGCTTTAAAAATTAAAAGTGCTAGGTGTATACTCCTTTAATTGTGGTTGTGGTGTCATTTACCATTTTTCTGTACAATGCCTCAAAATTTGTTATTTTACCATATGTTTATTTTTTGAGAATTCTATCTGTAATCTGATACGAAAATTTGACATCTCTAGATTTGTTCAACTTTTGAAAGTCATGTGTTAGCATTCTAAGTTATTTTTAGAGTTTGAATCCAATTGGGTAAAAATACGAGTTGAGAGGCAAAATGATAACTCTATCCTTGAGGGCATTTTTGTCATTTAACATATTTGCCCATTTTTATATTGGAAATAAATAATGGACTCATAATATGAGACTTTGAATTTTTGACCCACCTTTTGGGTATTTTAAAGTAACAAATAACTTGAAAAAGGACCATTTTGTACCTTTCTTCCTTACCAACCAACCACACCCAAGAAGCAAGAAAAAAAAAACCTTTTTTTTTTCCATTCTTTAATCTTTCCACTCTCAAATTTTTTCAAGCTCTCACTTCTTTCTCTTCGCTTTCTTGCAAATCCACATTGTAAACACCTTATTTGAGCCATTTCTCATTATCATCTTTATCACCCACTCATTGAAGGTTTGGGTTTTGTATGATTTATGAAGAGAAAGACCTTGTTAAAGGAGGTTCTAGTAAGGGAAAAATGAAAGTAGAGGAGTAAAGGCTATTAGAAGAGCCTTCCCCTATTTTGTGTATTTAAAGGTAAGTTCTTATGGAACTTACTATACTTTCTTTTTCAATATGTGTGTTAATATATTTTTAAATATGTTAAAGGTGTTGAAAAATAAAAGACACATGACTCACTTGTATGTTGGCTTGGTACGTATATAAATGAAGTGTTCAGTTGTGTTTCCATGCTTATTAGAAAATTTTAATACTTTAAATAATTGGAAATTTTGTAAGATGATTTGTATGTTAATCATGACATGGTTTTTAACATGGAAAATGTGGAATAATGTTAATGCTTATGTGATATAAAAGTCTTTGGTTCTATGAAGTCATGACTTTTTTTTTGTGAATGTGAGAAATTATATTTCACTTTCAGTTTGGTTCTAAAATGTCCTTTACATGAAAAATTATGAATCTCTTCCCTATTTGATAATTAATTATAAACCTTTGATTAATATGTAAATTGTGCTCGTGTAAACTTGGTAGAAACTTTAGGATACAATTGGCATGCAAATTAGGGTCATATGTGTATTTTTGAATGGTTTCAAAGTTGATTTGCAGTTTTATTGTGTGATCCCTTTGTTAGGCATTCTGTTTGGACCATTGGATATACACAATCTTGTTAGAGACTTTCTTGGTCTATTTGGAGGTTTTGCACTTGCGTGGGTTCTCTGTTGCCTTTGGGCTTTGCATTTGGATGAACTCTGGGGTGTTTAGTGGATTCTTGTGTGTTCGAGTTCTATTTTACTAAGGTTACATTGGGAAAAAATATAAATGTCTGATAGGATTAAGTTTTTTGATAATGAAATTTAGATATGACTTTGAAGTATTTGAATTTGTAACCTTTGCATATTTGTTTCTACTCTGAAATGAGAAGTAAACTTGTTTTGAAATTTGGTGTTATGGATTTAATTGTATATGGAATTACTTGATGCACGTGTTAGAAACACATGCATTTTACTAAGCTTAATTTGCTTTATTATACTTTAACTTTGCCATGTTATTTATTTTAATTATTTTGTAATTTATGTTGAATTGTGTTATGGGGTTCACCTCAAGCCCGCTGGAGAAGAATTCCGGTTTGAAAAGGTTTTCTTGCATAGCGGAAAAATAAAATTTTAGAAACCAAGCCAATTTGCGATATTTATAGCAATAAACCCTTTACCAAAATTACACCTATGTTTTCGGCTAGACGAATCCTTTTTATTCTTGGCTTTCAACCGAACGACCTTCTCCACTATTCTTATACCACGATCTACTTTGAGTGTGGGCTTGAACGAATTCAAATCAAACATAGAACCAAAATAGTTTCCATTACTTTCAATGGAAAAGCAAAATTCTCTCTCAATAGCAACATGTAGAATTGTTATTCCGAAATATATAATTAATACTTAGAGAATAAACTCTCACTATTTTCGAGCAGAATAACAATATCTCAAAGTTTTGTATTTATCTCTATCGGTGCCATCTATTATAAGGAGAAGAGGTGAAACCCTTGTTTAATTGTAGAAGTCTATTTTAATGGAAAAACGAACTCCTAGTCTAACTTATCAGGTGGGGCAGAAACCCTAGTTTAACAAACTAGGGTTTGTCGTCCCTAGCGTTAAACATGATGGGCTTTTGATCGTCTCCCATATCGGGTCCAATTACAAGTACTTCCTAGACTTTTAACCCAGTATTTTATAATTCAATCCAACTCGATATTTATTTTTCTATTTTCCAAAATAAATGTCTTAATTTAATTTAAATAGATTAATTTCCCAATTAAATAATTTTCTCAACCAAATTCTAAATCTGATAAAATCACGACGACTTTACCGTAAAAGAATCTATGAGAAAATATATTTAATATTTCTACATTTTAATGGATTCACTATGACCAATTAATTTATTTCCATTTTCAAACTTCAGTTATTTAATTGGTGAATTAAATAATAATTCGAAAAACCATAAATTCATTTTCTAGTTCATTTTCATTTAGAGAAAATCACATTCATTTCCAAATGTTTCTTATTTATCTCTTGTCATTTCTATCCATTTATGTTCATTTGATTTAACTAGCAGTTCATTTATGGTTTCAACGAGCCAGCAGAAGGATTGATTGGACATATGTAACTAGGGGTCAAATGATTTATAATTAAGTTCCAACTTTTCGCCTATTAATCATAAACTCATTTAGTCACGAAGTCATTCCACTATAGTATCGTGATTGAGATCTCCCTAAGGACATACCATTACGAAAGCAACTCGATTAGTGCTTGTCCAATGACCCTGTCATAGGTCTTCTACCCTCATGAGATATCCTTATTCTTTTTGGGAGAAATTCTTTTTCCCAATATGATCCTAGTTTATCTTATGGTAACCATTACATCTTCCTTCATGAAAATTCAACTACTATCAAATAGTAATCAAGTTATTCTTCTGCCAATGAGAAGATATCATTTAACCATATTGTGACACCTAATACCTGATCTGGTCATCGAACCTGAGCTATAGAGCACCACATTAGCCATTTAAGTGACTCTCTATTGACACCTAACCTAACCTCAAACACACAAGTTTAAAACATAAAGCATGCTTAAGTTACTGATATGCAGCAAAATTCTAAGTTTATGAAAATAGTATACACTTTTCAACATCAAGGTTTGCTCCTAGAGTAGCTCTCAAAATCTAAGTCTTGGCAGTCTAAGACTATTTAAACAGGGTAAGTTTTGTGAACTACCCTTATTTTTTTAAATATTGGGAATACAGTTAGCAAGTTTTCTACTAATCTGTACATCAAAATTTATTAAGGGTTCATAGGTATACTATTCGCCAATTATTTAGGTTCATACTGAACATAGTTTGACAACCCTGTCTCTTCACAACAACTTTGGTGAACTCTGTATAAGTTTGGCACTATGTTTAGAAATTAATTATTTAAGTATGCACTTGTAATTTAAGAGAACATCAATCAAACTTGGATTGTATTCATATACTTAAAACTTAGATGTGTTTATAAAGTATCATCGGTTCACAAATAAAAATATAAAGAAAAACATAAGAAAATATAAAAATTACTAAGTCCTAAAAAAATCGACAAAGTCAACAGAAAGATATCTTTAAGCCCAAGTAGAATATCTCACATTGCCTTGTATCCAGAGTTCTCTTGTACTACATTTCCAGCGTTTATTCTTCACCTGGATCGCCCACCTCACAGTTATCCACCGTGTGATCTATCTGTAGTGTTTAGAAAGGAGTGGGTGAGCTCTTGCGAACTTAGTGAATATACAAAAAGTATAACCACACAACACGCACAAGACATAAGTTAAATAAAGGCTTTGGTAAAATCATTTAACTGCGAACTGGGTTGTCATACTTTTGCAAAGTTTAGTTCGCAGTTACTCACTGTTAGTTAGCTTAAAAATAATAAAACATAATATTTCAGAAAACACAATCTTATTCATATGTTCTATTCTGTTGGATAAGCGAATCTCCTTATAGCTCCTTACTTTGACTCAAAGAGTCTTAGTATGTCCCATAAGTGTAGCATAAAGCTAAACACCTTCCAAACACACAACATGTCTTATTAAATGGAGCTTAGCTTGACATTCCCTTATCTCTCCAACTTGTCCCAGGGCCTCTCACCCGAAACACAAAACATAAAGACGAGTACTCACAATCCTATGACATGAAATTATATCCAACATTTTGAGAAGATTATAGTGTCAAAACATTTACTTAAACATAAAGCTCACAAATCATAAGAAGCTCGCAAAATACTATTCATAATTAGCTCACAATATAGAGCTTGCATATCACTGCTCATAAAAACACATATTTAATCACGATAAAAATACAAAGTTATAAAGAAGGCTTACTCTCAGAACTTAGGATAAAGCCCTAAGCTCCTGGCTAACATTATGGTTCACACATACATGTGGTGATCCTTGAACACTTACCAATTTGCTGAAAGCTTTAAACACACTTCGTTTTTCACTTGTAGACTATTTTGTTAGGTTCGTAATTTTGCAAACATACACAAGTCACTAACATATAAAGCATATTAAAATTTGCACATACTAATCTTTTGGTGAACCTAGTTGCTTTTTTTGCAAACCTTCCTAAGAGTTCTAAAGAAACATAGTCTTACTTTAAGTTCTAAGAACTAAGTTTTAGGTTCTTGTTTTCGTAGAAACTTGACAACATGATAATCAATGAAGGGATCTAAGAGTAATTCCTCATTCAAAAGAATTTGGAAAATTCAATGAAAAGAACTTAATTTATAGACACTAGGTGTTTTGATATTCTTTGGATACCCTAGTTGAAGTAGAAGTAGGAAAAAGTTATGTGCATGGATGGTGTTGTAAGGAGAAAAGTAAGTTGACTTCCTAATTTTTGTATAATTACCTTTGACTACTCTTACTTTTGACTCTTGGCCCAAAACAATGATTACAGCTTGCTAGGCCCATTGGCGATCATAGTTCGCTAAACCCACTGGTGACCCCAGTCCGTAGGCCTTCTGGAAAATCCCAGCTTGCTAGGCTTGTTGGCGAACACCAGTTTGCTAGACCTACTGGCAAACATTAGCTCACCAAGGCTCAAACTCCTAGGCTCTATTCTGGGATGTTACAACTCTCTGCCTCTTAAGAAATTTCATTCTTGAACTTACCTATGTCAGAAGAGATGAGAATATTGATGCTTCATTATTTCCTCAGTTTCCCAAGTGGCTTTACTGGTTTTGAAATTTTGCCACAAAATTTTAACTAAAGGTATTCTCTTGTTTTGCAAGACTATTTCTTCATAAGTAATGATTTCAACTAGTTCCTCATCATAAGTAAGACCAGCTGCACCTTAATTTCATCTATTGTCACTACATGGGATGGGTTTGCACGATATTTCCTTAGCATAGACATATGGAAAACATCATGGATTTTCTCAATTTCTGGTGGAAACTTGAGTCGATAGGCCACTAGACCAATCCTTTCTTCTACGTCATATGGACTAGTAAATGTTGGACTTAATTTCCCTTTTCGCCCAAACCTCATAACCTTTTTCCATAGTGGGAACCTTAAGAACACTTGCTCACCTACGTGGTGCTTAATATCTCGTTGTTTTAAATAATCATAGGATTTTTGTTTATTTAAAGTAGTCTTCAGTTGTTTGCATATCATTCTTACCTATTCCAACACTTGCTCACCTACGTGGTGCTTAATATCTCGTTGTTTTAAATAATCATAGGATTTTTGTTTATTTAAAGTAGTCTTCAGTTGTTTGCATATCATTCTTACCTATTCCTCTATTTTGTAAACTAACTTTGGTCCAACTATCCGTCTTTCATCTAGTTCTGCCTAACACAAGGGAGTTCTACATTTTCTTTCATACAACACTTCGAAGGGTGCCATTTAAATGCTTGCTTGATAACTATTGTTACATGTGAACTCTGATAAAGGCAAATAACATTCCCAAATTCTTACAAACTATATCACACAACTTCATAGTATGTCTTCTAGTACCTGTATCACCCTCTCTGATTGACTATCTGTTTGTGGATGGTAAGCAATACCGAAGTTAAGTTTTGAACCCAAGGCTTCTTGCAGACTTTTTCACAATCTCGAAGTGAATCAAGGATCTCAATCATAGGTAATGGAAACTGGTACGCCACGGAGTCGCACTATCTCTACGATGTACAATTTTTCCAGTTTTTGCAAAGTATAATTTATGCAAACTGCTAGGAAGTGCGAACTCTTTGTAAGGCGATCCCAAACACATATATCAAATATTTTTTTCAAAGTTAGGGATAACCTTGAAACAAAGTCCATGGTGATCCTTTCTCACTTCCACTCTAAAATTTTGAGTAGTTGTAACAATCCTTAGGGAAATTAATTCTCTGCTTTCACCTTCTGACAGACTAGGGACTTCGCCACAAAGTCTGTGACATCTCGCTTCAAACCAAGCTACCAATACAGTTCGCGGAGGTCATGGTACATCTTATTTCTTCCTGGGTACATTGCGTAAGGGCTATTGTGAGCTTTAATAAGGATTTCATGTTAAAGCTTTTCATCATAGGGCACTCAGGGTCTCCCTCAAAAATAGACTACCCCTTTCTTATTCAATGAGAAGTCCCTCTAAGCCCCCTGTTCTACTTGGCGTACCCACCTCACCTATTCTTTATCTGTGCATTACTTCTCCTTTATTTTTTGCGAAAGGGTTGGTTTTACTTGCATTTCTGTGAGCAATCCCCCATCACTTGTCACACTCAACCGTGCAAACATAGCTCACAGTTCACTCATTGACTTCCTAGTTAAGGCATTTACAGCCACGTTTTCCTTTCCAGGGTGATATTCTATTAGAAAATCATAGTGTTTTTTTAGTTCTATCCACCTTCCCTATTGTAAGTCCAACTCTTTTGCGTGAGAAGGTGCTTGAGGCTATATTGGTTTGTATAGATGGTACATAGCTTGCCATATAAGTAGTGTCGCCAAATATAGAGTTTGAACACTACTGCTGCTAACTTTAAATCATGCTTTGGTAGTTTTGTTCATGTGATTTCAGCTATCTCGAGGCATAAGACACCAGCTTACCTTCCTACATTAGCATGCAACCAAGTCCTATGTAGAAGGCATCACTGTAAACTACAAAGTCATTTCCAGGTTCAAGTTAAATTAGTATAGGAGCTTTAGTGAGTATCGCCTTAAGCTTTACGAAGCTTTTCTATCTTTCATTTATCTATGCAAACTCCACATTCTTCTATAGTTGCTTTGTTAAGGGTGTCGCAATGGTGGCGAACCCTTCAACAAATCTACGATAATATCCTTCTAACCCTAAAAAACTTTGCAGTTTAATAATGCTCTTCAGTAATCTCTGTCCAAAAATTGCTTCGATCTTATTTGGGTCTATACGAACCCCCTCTACTGAAACCACATGACCCAAAAAAGCTACCTAATTTAGCCAAAACTCACATTTTCTAATCTTCGCGAACAGTTGGTTTTCTAACAAGATTTGTAATACAGTTCGCAGGTGAGCATCATGCTCTACTTCAGTTTGCGAGTACACCAGAATATCATTTATGAAAATCACCATGCACTGATCCAAATACTCATCGAACACTCGATTCATCAAGTTCATGAATACAATAGGTGCCTTTGTTAATCCAAAAGGCATGGCCAAAAATTCATAATGCTTACACTTTATTCTAAATGCTATCTTCAAAATATCTGACTCATTCACCTCAAGCTGATAATACCCTGATAGCAAGTCTAGGTTTGAGAAAACTATGGCACCTCGTATTGGTTGAATAGATCATCAATTCATGGTAATGGTGTTGGAACGCCGGTGCCTCCAAGGCGCAGCGGAAAAATAAAATAATTAAAAACATTCCGGCAATCCAAACCACGAATCCACGTGTAAGGAACGTATCGAGGTGATAAAAGGTTTCGAAATTACCGAAACTTCAATCTGAGTAGACTGCGACACCTAGGCAACGAGAATCTTGAACCACTATCGATCTAAGCCGCAACCTTTCCGTTGTCGGCCTCTACGTAGTCCACCCAGTTGACAATGAACGGTAGAAAAATCTCAGAAACTATTTCAGTGATTTTTATGCTTGATGGCTGCTAGACCCTTTAGCATAGTTTCGGGCTTATTTATATATTATCTCTTTAGGGTTTTTACCCTTGCCATATATAACACCCTTTTAATTGGTATATCTTTTAATGAATATTAATTCATTAAAATTAATCAACATAATAGTCATCATTAAAATAAATATAATAATGTTTAACCGAAAATTATAATTACATTAATTATAATAAAGATTTCGATAAACTATATTTATTTAAACTTATATCTGAACCAAATTCATATACTAATGAAATTATGTTCGATTATGTGTACAACATCCTTGTACGTATAGTATGTTTAACAATTTGATTGCCCAATTAAATTAATTCTATAATTAATTTAATTCATCGACAATCGAATACAATACCAACTATGTTTTACTCGTTCATTTCAACCATAGGGTGTGACCCTATAGGTTCTTGTAACGTTAGCGATAATATTAGAACGATTCTAATGTTACAAACAATGAGTGGCATCTAGCAATGCATCATTGCTTCCTAAGTTACGAGAAGTCATGATTCGACATAACCTTTTTGTGATTAACCTTTCATGCATTAATCCTTAAGTCTTATATCTTTGGAATGGACACAAGTCATGGAATAGTCACACTTGCATAGTCCATCCCATGTTTCTTGACAGCTTAAGTGAACTATGATACACAAATAAGTATGACATCTCATATCAACTTATTTGAGCATGGCCATGCATTTCTAGTCTCACTCAATCAAGTGGCCTAAGATATTACTCCCATTATGTAGGAGGGACTTATCCTATATTGATCAACCATATCCCTCTACATAGATTGTGGTATATCCAACATTAGTCTTTATAGAACAACCAGTTATGATGATCGTTTGACTATATCAAAATATACAACTCACGATGTTGGGATAATGATGATCTCAAGTATGAGGATCATATACATATTAATCACTATGAGTAATGTTGTGACAATTACATAATAATCTAAGAAACATACTCATAGCAGGTCAGTCCAATATGTTGTTCTCTAACACACATATTCATGCATTGATTTTGACACTCCATATCAATGACAACTCTTTATTATCAATCAACTATATGTTAGTCTTAATGCATTATTGTTGTACTAGCCAACAATAATACTTGACTAAGGATCTTATAAGAATAAGCATATTATTCTCAGGACATTATTGTAAAACAGTTTATTTATGTACACAGAAAAGAAACTGAAATAATAATGGCAACGCCTTATATCAATAAACATGATAAATCAAGTATGTTATTTCAACCACATCGTGATTGATCTTTGGGCATACTCTTAGAATCTCCCACTGGCACTAAGACCAATCACTCATATATCTAATACCAAGTGACTTAGTGTGACGATTATGCTTCTGCTGTATCAAAGGCTTGGTCAAGGGATCATTAATGTTATCATCTGTAGGTACTCTGCATATTTCTACATCCCCTCGATCAATAATCTCTCGAATAAGATGGTAGCGCCTAAGTATATGTTTAGATTGCTGGTGAAATCTGGGTTCTTTAGCTTGTGCAATAGCTCCATTGTGATCACATCGAAGTTCTATAGCATTTGATATGCTAGGCACAACCCCTAGTTCAATAATGAACTTCTTGATCCAAATATCTTCTTTTGCTGCCTCACTAGTTGCAATTTACTTGGCCTCTGTTGTAGAATCGGCTACTGCACTTTGCTTTGAACTCTTCCAACTCACAGCACCACCATTAAGGCAAAACACAAAACCTGATTGCGATCGAGAATCATTCTTGTAGGTTTGGAAGCTGGCATCAGTGTAACCTTTTACACTTAACTCTTCTTCACCTTCATATATTAGGAACGTATCCTTAGTTCTTCTCAAGTACTTAAGGATATTCTTGACTGTGGTCCAGTAACCTTCACTAAGATCTACTTGGTACCTGCTCGTCATACTTAAGGCATATGAGACATCTGGACGGGTACATAACATGGAATACATGATAGATCCAATAGCAGAAGCATATGGAATTTTACTCATGCGTTCTCTCTCTTGTGGAGTTGAAGGACACATTTCCTTCGAGAGTGAAATACCATGTCTCATAGGTAGGAATCCTCTCTTAGATTCTTCTATATTGAACCTTTTCAATACTTTATCTATATATGTACCTTGACTTAGACCTAGTAGTCGTCTTGATCTATCTCTATAGATCTTGACTCCCAAGATGTAAGTGGCTTCGCCCAAGTCCTTCATAGAAAAACAACTTCCTAACCAAGTCTTAATAGACTGTAAGGTAGGTATGTCATTGCCCATGATAAGTATGTCATCCACATACAGTACCAAGAATGTGATTGTGCTCCCACTAACTTTTTTGTAAACACATGGCTTATCTTCATTTTTGATAAAACCAAACTCTTTGATTGCATCGTTAAAACGAAGATTCCAACTTCGAGAAGCTTACTTTAATCCATAAATGGATCTTTGTAACTTACATATCTTTCCAGCATCCTTTGGATTGAAAAAACATTCAGGTTGTGTCATGTACACATCCTCTTCAAGTTTCCCGTTAAGGAAAGCTGTTTTGACATCCATCTGCCAGATTTTATAATCATGAAATGTAGCTATGGCAAGCAAGATCCTGATGGATTTAAACATAGCTACAGGAGAAAAAGTTTCATCATAGTCAACACCATGAATTTGACGAAAACCTTTAGCGACTAATCGCCCCTTGTATGTTTGTACATTACCATCCATGTCCGTTTTCTTTTTGAAAACCCACTTGCACCCTATAGGTTTCACCCCTTCGAGTGGGTCAACCAAAGTCCATACTTGGTTTTCATACATGGAATCCATCTCAGGCCTCATGGCCTCGAGCCATTTCTCAAAGTCTGGGCTCGCTACCACTTCTTGATAAGTCCTAGGCTCATCTTGATCTATAAAACGAATGTCACCATGCATTGTAATAAGAAATCCATATCTCTCAAGAGCATGGCATTCTCTTAAAGATCTAAGTGGTGGTTGTGTTTCTACAGCAGTTACTTGTTCTCTTAAAGATCTACGCGGTGGTTGTGTTTCTACAGCAGTTACTTGTTCCTCAATTTCTTGTGGAATTTGTTGTTGTTCTATCTCTGGTTCAGTGGTATCTTGTGATTCTTGAATTTCTTCAAGTTTAATCTTTCTCCCACTTCCTTTTCTAGAAACAAATTCTCTCTCTAGGAAGACACCAGTCTGAGCAACAAACACTTTGTTCTCAGTGGGATTAAAGAAATAATATCCTTTGGTTTCTCTCGGATGCCCCACAAAGATACACCTTTCAGATTTGGGTTCAAGCTTAGTAGACGTCTGACGTTTAACATAAGCTTCGCAACCCTAAATTTTCATAAAAGACATACTGGGACGTTTCCCAGTCCACATATGGCGTCTTTTAAACCGATTTAGATGGAACATGATTTAGTGTGAAAATAGTTGTTTCAAGTACATGTCCCTAAAAGGAAGTCAGTAGATCAGCATGACTCATCATAGATCGAACCATGTTTAATATAGTTCGATTTCTTCTCTCAGAAACTCCATTCCATTGAGGAGTACCAGGAGGAGTAAGTTGTGAGACAATCCTGCATTCCTTCAAAAGATCATCAAACTCTAGGCTCAAATACTCTTCATCTCAATTAGATCGAAGTGTCTTAATAGTTTTGCCTAGTTGATTTTGAACTTCATTTTTGAATTCCTTGAACTTTTCAAGGGCCTCAGACTTATGGCGCATGAGATAAACATACCCATATCTACTGAAATCATCAGTGAAAGTAATGAAGTAGTGAAATCCACCTCTGGCTTGTGTATTTATTGGTCCACATACATCTGAATGTATTAAGCCCAATAAATCACTAGCTCATTCACTTTTACCAGTAAAAGGAGATTTAGTTATTTTTCCTAATAAGCAAGATTCACATACTTCAAATTGTTCAAAAACAAATGAATCCAAGAGACCATCTTTATGGAGTTTGGATATGTGTTTCTCACTTATGTGGCCCAAACGACAATGCCAAAGATAAGTTTGATTTGAGTCACTTATTTTAGATCTTTTAGTATTTATGTTGTAAATGGGATTCATTTGATCTAAAATATAGAGGCCATTAATCAATTGTGCCGAACCATAGAAAACATTATTGAGATAAAAGGAACAACAATTATTCTTAATTATTATTTCAAAACCAATTTTGTTTGAACAAAAAATTGAAATAATGTATTTAGTCAAACTGGGCACAAAATAAAAATCCTCTAAAATTAAACCAAGTCCACTAGGCAAAGATAAAGTATATGTTCCCACAACTAATGCAGCAACTCTTGCTCCATTTCCAACTCGTAGGTCCACATATTCTCTAGCCAAAGTCCTACTCCTTTGTAGTCCCTATACAGAAGTACAAATATGAGAACCACAACCAGTATCTAATACCCCGTAGTAGTAGTTGATAAATTAATATCAATAACATAAATACAAGCGGGGCGTTACGCTTGCTTTGGCCTTCTTGATTTCCTCAAGATAGACAGGACAGTTCCGCTTCCAATGTCCAGTCACACCACAATGAAAAAAGTTTCCTTCCTTAGACACCCCACTTTTAGGTTTCAGTGCAGCCTTTCCTTTTCCAAGATTGGGCTTACCTTTGCCCTTAGGCTTTGCCGGGACTTTGGCCTTTCCCTTGCCTTTATTGTTATGGACCACCAGTATGGGCTTGGGTCCAACCTTTTTCATGTTTCCTTCAGCAGTTCGTAACATGCTAAGCAATTGTGGCAGAGTCTTGTCAATTTCATTCATATTGAAATTGAGGACAAACTGGCTGTAGCTATCTGGCAACGATTGCAGAATAACATCAGTGGCCAACTCTTGGCCCAATGGAAACCCAAGCTTAGACAGGCTTTCAATATAACCAACCTTCTTAAGGACATGAGGTCCTACTGGGCTTCCTTTAGCCAGCTTACATTGGAATAGGGCCTTAGAGATATCGAACCTCTCTTGCCTTGCTTGCCCTTGATATAGTTCTTTCAAGTGCTCGATCATATCATAAGCAACGTTGCTTTTGAAGCTCAAGATTCATAGTGGCAAGCATAAGACATCCAACGTCTACCATATCATCGAGATGCTTCTTGTAAGCATCTTTATCAGCCCTCGAGGCATTAGCAGGTGGTTCATTAGGAAGTGATTTTTCAATGACATATAATTTCCGTTCTTGTTTGAGGACAATCCTCAAGTTACGGAACCAGTCAAGAAAGTTCAAACCATTCAATTTGTCCTTCTCAAGGACCGATCGCAATGAGAGTGTATTAGTGTTTGCAGCCATAATATATCTACAACAATAAAATATGCGTGTGAATAAATTTACCAAGTTTATATCAATCATTAAAAGGACTTTATTATAAGATGTTTCCCACTATTCTATTTCAAAATTAATAACCCTCATAAATTAATTTCAGAAAGACTTTCTTGAAAGTATTTCTAGTGGGTCAAGGATCCATATTTAACCTCATCTTAAGTCAGCTTTGGCTTTACTCTCAAGATTATGGTTATTTAGGTAAGTAACACTTGCTAATTACATCATATGTAACTCCTACAATTTGGTGAACAACTCTTGTTCTAATCATCTTATGATTTATCCAAATTACTTGCCTCTAGGTTTCTAATCCTATTAGAGTAACCTAGTTAAGTTATTAACCAATTTTTAACCAGCGAATATCACTTGTTTATTCTTCGCGTTTAACCAAGATAAATACTAGTACTTCGTTTGGCAAAACCTACATAGTATTGATCGAGGCCTTAACGAGGGCATAAATTGGAAGGCCATGTTGACTTAATATTTTAATAGAGGGATTTTATTAGAGTGTTACATCTCACCAATTATAGTCTACTTTAGTCCATTTAATCTTTTAATTGATCTCATCAATTAATGCGGTTTATTATTACCGAATTTGCATGCTTTAGACATCCATAGCATCTCATACATGAGTAAGTAAAGCAATAAATAAATGCAATAGTTATAGCCTATAAACTATGGCGGTTCAACCCAAGCCAATGGGAGAACCAAAAAGGAACTTAAAAGTGTAAGCCGTTTCACAAGCTGTCGATCCATACTAGTCAGCCCATCTTCCTTCTCGTCTAGTCCACAGCAACTTTTACAAATTACAAAATTCAGAAACTCGTTTTACATACGAGGGAGTAAGATGAGAAGAGAAATACAAAAGAATAGTAGTAAGGCACGACATGCAGGCCGTATTTATACAATTACAACCTTTTATCAAATAGGTCATCTGGCTATAACTATGCATTTCAAACACCGTGCATTTCAAAAATAGCATATATCATTCAACGTTTTTGTCAAGTGAAATATTAAAATATCCTTTCAACCTTTTTATGGGCTATTAAGTTTTATTTATTACAAAACATACTGGAAGATGATGGGGATCTGAGGCGGTCGAATGAAACCTCATGATTTGATAACTTTTATCAACAGAATCGTGTTTTTAGGATTTTAATCCTTGAGGTTTCATATCGGAACAACCCTTTGTTCCACTGGCCAATAAACTCTTACTGCAAATTGTAAAATCACCGTTACATCATAACAGATTTATTAAGGTTTACAGCAATAACATAAAACCAAATAGGCCATAACACCATGATTAACATTTAATCACTTATCGAAAGGAACAGCTATCAGATTCTGCTTAAATGATTTAAACAAAAAAACATAATAAAATTAAAACATGCATCTCATACAATTGCATCACCCAAGTATTGAAACCCGAGCCGTATCACACAAGTGGCTCTGATACCACTGTTGGAACTCCGGTCCCTCCAAGGCATAGCGGAAAAATAAAATAATTAAAAATATTCCGGCGATCCAAACCATGGATCCATGTGTAAGGAACGTATCAGGGTGATAAAAGGTTTCAAAATTACCGAAACTTCAATCTGAGTGACTGCGACGCCTAGGCAACGAGAATCTTGAACCACTATCGAACCAAGCCGCAACCTTTCCGATGTTGGCCTCTACATAGTCCACCTAGTTGACAATGAACGGTAGAAAAATCTCAGAAACTATTTCAGTGATTTTTATGCTTGACGGCAGCTAGACCCTTTAGCATTGTTTCGGGCTTATTTATATATTATCTCTTTAGGGTTTTTACCCTTGCAATATATAACACCCTTTTAATTGGTATATCTTTTAATGAATATTAATTCATTAAAATTAATCTGAACATAATAGTCATCATTAAAATAAATATAATAATGTTTAACCGAAAATTATAATTACATTAATTATAATAAAGATTTGATAAACTATCTTTATTTAAACTTATATACTGAACCAAATTCATATACTAATGAAATTATGTTACGATTATGTGTACAACATCCTTGTACGTATAGTATGTTCAACAATTTGATTGCCCAATTAAATTAATTCTATAATTAATTTAATTTATCTGACAATCAGAATACAATACCAACTATGTTTTACTCCGTTCATTTCAACCATAGAGTGTGACCCTATAGGTTCTTGTAACGTTAGCAGTAATATTAGAACGATTCTGATGTTACAAACAATGAGTGGCATCTAGCAATGCATCATTGCTACCTAAGTTATGAGAAGTCATGATTCGACATAACCTTTTTTGTGATTAACCTTTCATGCATTAATCCTTAAGTCTTATATCTTTGGAATGGACATAAGTCATGGAATAGTCACACTTGCATAGTCCACCCCATGTTTCTTGATACCTTAAGTGAACTATGATACACAAATAAGTATGGCATCTCATATCAACTTATTTGAGCATCGCCATGCATTTCTAGTCTCACTCAATCAAGTGGCCTAAGATATTACTCGCATTATGTAGGAGGGACTTATCCTATATTGATCAACCATATCCCTCTACATAGATTGTGGTATATCTAACATTAGTCTTTATAGAACAACCAGTTACGATGTTTGTTTGGCTATATCAAAATATACAACTCACGATGTTGGGATAATGATGATCTCAAGTATGAGAATCATATACATATTAATCACTATGAGTAATGTTGTGACAATTACATAATAATCCAAGAAACATACTCATAGCAGGTCAGTCCAATATGTTGTTTTCTAACACACATATTCATGCATTGATTTTGACACTCCATAACAATGACAACTCTTTATCATCAATCAACTATATGTTAGTCTTGATGCATTATTGTTGTCCTAGCCAACAATAATACTTGACTAAGGATCTTATAAGAATAATCATATTATTCTCAAGACATTATTATAAAACAGTTTATTTATGTACACAGAAAAGAAACTGAAATAATAATGGCAACGCCTTATATCAATAAATATGATAAATCAAGTATGTTATTACAACCATCTCGTGATTGATCTTTGGGCATACTCTTACAAATGGATACTTTTTTTTGACAATCAATTTGATTAACTATCTATGGTCAATACACATCTTCAAGCTACCAGCCTTATTTTTCTCAAACAAACTGGCGATCCCTAAGGTGATACACTTGGTCGAATGCTACCAGCCTTATTTTTCTTAAACAAACCTCTGTTAATCAACTTTTGTAGTTGTATCTTTAGCTCCTTAATCTCTTTCAGTGCAATGCTATAAGGTGTAATAGATACTTGTAAACTACCTGGGTAAAACTCGATATCAAACTCCACTTCTTGATATAGGGGTAAACTAGGTAGGTCTTTTTGAAACACATCAGGATAATCTTTTTACAATAGGAATATTGTGAACCTTTATTTTCTTGACCTGCAAACCCATCACATAAGTGAGGTAGGCTTCGTAGCCTTTCCTCATTAGGTTCTCTACTTTAATTGTCGAAACCATGTCGGATAGAAATTTGGTTCACTCTCCAACCATAACAATTTCCACACTTTCATCACTTTGCAAAGTCACTCTTTTCAGTTCAAAGCCTATCTTGGGTTTATGCTCAAATAGCCAATCCATTCCCCAAAATTTTGTTGAACCCATAGAAGGGAACTCCATCAAATCAACAAAGAAGACATGTCCTTGTTCATTTAAGAGAAACCAACGAAAAACTCTATTGATTAGTACACTTTTACCAAACGAACTAGTGGTAATTATACCCTTATCAATGTTTCCTACTGGAATACCCTACTTACAGGCTAGTTCACTCAAAATGTACGAGTTTGGGGAACCAAAATCAATTAAAGAAAACAAAAAAATAGTTCTCAGAGTGAATGTACTTGTGATGACGTCAATCAATCCCTAGTTCTATGGTTCTTTCATAGTATATGCTTGTGCGAGTGCTCCTATCTCACCTTTTATGGTAATAGTGTGCTCTAGGGTTCATTGTCCAACCTTTCTTATGTCACCACTTCTATCTCGATCTTGTCTGTGAACTACTACTTGCACTAGTGTAGGTGTTAAACTTTGAGCTTACTACCCTTTTAGTCGTTCTAGGGAGTTCCTTATCATGTGTTATTTACACCCAAAATTGAAACATCCTCCTGTAAACTTATGACATTCACCAGGATGCCTTTGTTCGCAATGTTCATAGAGTGGGCAACTTGGCAACTTGTGCGAACCTCCTTTTTCATCCTGGGTGCTACCCTGTTGCCACATCTGGTCATATTGAAAGCTACATCTGCCTTTTTTTCCACTGTTATGCAATTCACGACCCCTTTTGGATGTCCATCTAGACATTTGTTTTCCAGACCCTACTATAGTTCATAGAGCCATTACAATTCTAGCAATTCATCAAAGTTCACCGTGTCATGTGCTACTAGATAGAGTTGGATATTGCGATGTAATCCAATGTGAAACCTTTTACAGTGATCCCTTTCTAGAGAAACCATCTCAGCTAGGCATTAGATTAGTCACACAAATTCAGCCTTGTACTCAACTACAGACATATCGCCTTACACAAAGTTTATGAATTCTTGCTTGCGAGCTTCCAAGTGTTGTTCACCCATGAACTTCTTCTTAAATGCTTCTAGGAAAAAGTCCCAAGAAAATCTGTGACAACCCTAAAGTGACCCTAGTCGGAAAGCGATTTTGGGACCGCTAAACCGAGTCACCAAATTATTTGAATATAATGATTATTGTCTAAAATATGTGAATATGAATGTGTGAAAGTTTTAAGCTTCGATTTAGTCAATTGCATGTGAATTTAGCTAATAGGACTTATGTGTGACACTTTTGAAATGTGATAGGTCGATCTATAAGGATCTATTAGCGCATGAGATCAAAAGGGTGGACTTGCAAGTCAATTTCCCCTTAATTAGTAAGTGGCCGGCCATGACAAGGAGGGTGGACAAAATGTTATGGGCAAAACATGTCATAAACATGTTATGTTAATCCTTATGTTAGGAATAATAAAATAAAGAACATGGGAAATAAAATATTAGTGTTAGTAGGAGGAGAAACAAAAAAAAAATGTGTGTGGTTGCCCCATTCATTGCCGTGAATTGAAAGAAAAAAAAAAGAGCTTCATTCTTTGGTTCTTCTTGGCCGAATTGAAGAAAGGAAGAAGAGAGGTTTCGGTCACCTTGAGCTTAAGGGGAGGTTAGTATGTTGTGTTAGATTCTTAAATTTTAAACTTGTTTCTAGTTAATTAGCTAATTTCTTACACAACCCATGGCAAAAATTTCAAAATCTTGGTGATGGCTTGAGCATTCGGTTTTAGTTATTAAAGGATGAGATTGGGTTATAATCTTTATGTTTTATGAAGAATTGTTGAAGAGAAGGGTTTAAGTAGTCAAATTATAAATTTTAATGCTCATGAGTACAATGGCCAAACATAGATTTGTCTAAAGAATTGAACAAATGCCGTGTGAGTGATTCTTTGGCTACAATGTTTGAATATCGCTATGGGGAGAATATATGATCGGTTGCCTAATATTAGTTCGAAATGAATCTAAATAAATAGATATTTGTATATAGTAAAGTTGGATAAGTAATTGAATAAATTTATTTGTTTATTAAGCTCAAGAGCTTAGAGGATCAAAGTTGGATAAGGGAAAGGAAAAAGTGATCGAATAGCCGCCGAAATCGTTCGACCACATCCGAGGTAAGTTTTCAAGTAATGAAACTTAGATTATGATTCGATTAGATTATGTTATAAGCAAATCAAAATCATGCCCTTTGTATGTAGCATTTGAGCTGAAAATGATAATGCTTGATAAGTGACTTGTGTTTGAATTCTAATTCTGAAAATGAAATATTGATGTGTCATGATTTATTGATATGTGCATGGATATTTGGATTGATAGCAGGGCTAAGCCGAAGGCATTTAATGCGAGTTACTATATTAGGGCTAAGTTAGAAGGCATTTGTCGAGTTACTATAGCAGGGCCAAGTCAAGAAGGCAATTGTCTGATTACTATAACGGGCTAAGTCTCGAAGGCAATTGTGCGAGTTACTATAACGGGCTAAGTCCGAAGGCATTTGACGAGTAGCTATATCGGCTAAACCGAAGGTACTTGGTTTGGGAATGAGCGATCTTGCTATAATAATTTCAATTAATCATTTCGTAAAATCCCAGCGATAAAATGCGTTTCGTATATACATTGGAGTAGTGATTTCGTTTAAATATTATCCATTTCGATCGATTAGTGAGCTTTGGGCCTTTAGTTAAGTTGATCCCTTATGTATGAATATAAGGGTTGGAAATGTAATAGGGGTGATTTTTGAGAATATGTGTATATGAAATTATCCGTTTAGTTATATGAATGCTATACTTGATTGTGCCTAATTTTATTGCTCAAAACTTACTAAGCATTAAATGCTTACTCAGTTCTTTGAATCTCTATTTCATAGATTTTGGTTAAATCGACTATCGGACTCGGGATTGTCGAAGTAAAGTCGTCCACACTATCAAAGCCCTTTTGGTACACTTTTGGTTGAACACTTTTGGTACACTATCGGTTGTGCCCTTTTGGTACATGCCATTTTGAGTTCAGCAAAAGTGTACCAAAACTTTCCAACTTGACAATATACAAAACACATTTCAACTAATATTAGGCAATCGATCATATATTCTCCCCTATGTCTCAAGTGTGCCTTTACATATAGCCGTAACCTTTCATTTACATCATTTCTTATACGAGCTGTGAAATGGGCCTGTTCACACAAGTTGTGGGTCTAAATGTAAGCTACACAATGTTGCTCACATGAGTTGTGGGGAATCTGTAACAAATGTAGTACCTTAGCCATCGATAGGACATTCAAGACTAGCACTAGAAACATGAAATCCCTAATGACATGTCATTCATATTCTATGCATTCCTAAGGTCTAATCAAGACTCGATGTAACAACCCATTTATTAGTGGTCTCGAAAATAATGGTTTCAGGGCCACAAATCCAATGTGTGAGTCCGTAAATATTTTTTATTAAAGTTTTACAAGTCAAATATAGTGTTAAAATAAATTTTTAATTGGAAATTTATGCTATTTGAAAGAATAATTAGGTTCAAGTGATATGACCTTAAAGTTATATGGTTTTAAAAAATGGGGTATCGGGACCTTGTTTCTATAAACCAAGCTGTAAATATTTTATTAAATATTTATGAAGTGTTATTAAGGTCGTATTAAAATTTTGGTTAAAAATTTTAATGTTTAGATAGTTAATTAATTAAAAAGGACTAATTTGTAAAGGAAGCAAAAGTAAATCGCTATTAGATTAATTGTATTAAATGGCTAAAGAACCATGAATTAAAGATTTTAAAGGTAAATATACCTTGTTTATATTGGTGGACAGTTTCAAGGTGCAAATTTAATCATTTAAGGTAAATTATAAATGTTGGTAAATTAATAAATAAAATTAAATGTAATAAAAGATGTTAATTGAATTATCATCTTTAATATTCTACCACCGATTGTTGGATGAATAAAACACCATTGTTGAACTTCCTAAATTTTGGCCAAGCTTCAATGTATGCATGTAAGTCCATTTAAGTTATGTTTTTTGTAATTTTTATGTTTTAAGATCGTTGTAGCTTAATCTAGCTAATCCGGGGGGTCAAATTGTTAAATGTTTAGAATTTTACCATGGATGAAATTTGTGATGTTCTTGAAATTTTATGATAGATTATTAAGCTTGGTTGTTAAATATAAGTATTTTGTTAAGTAATTTTTGATGATTTTCAATTTTAGGGATTGATTTATGAAAATAGTAAAATTCAAGGTAAATATTGTGAAACGATGATAAAAATGGGCTGATTATGAACCCTATGAAAATCGACTAGCATGAATTTTAACTAAAAATGTCAAATTTGCAAGCTTTGGGTTTTGGAAATAAATTGCATAAAAGGTAAAATATTGGGATAAATATGTAAAATGATTATGGAAGGACTTATTTGTAATAGACATATTATTTAAGTGCTAGAATTGTATTAATTGAATGAAAATTTATTATTTAGATCCAGAAACGAATCAAACGGATCTAAATAGAGGAAAAGCTAATGTGTCGAATTAGTCGTTGGCCTTGTTTTACCACTGTAATTGTCGGGGTAAGTTCGTAGGTATAAAATTGTACATATCTATATATACATAATGTTATTGCTGATTTATGAATGTGTATATATATATATATATATATATATATATATATATATATGATGTTTAAAATGTGAGAATTGAATATAAGGTGAGAAAGGATTTATTTGAAAACTATTGAATATTTATGAAATATGATATATGTGATTTTGGAATGATTATGAATTGGTACAGCATGTGTATTGAGAAATATGGAAGTGCCTCTGATTCATGAAAGTTATAATTTTGTTAAAATGGCCATTTAGACATAGTAAACGATTAGGATACGATTAACATGCCAATAGGGTTAGTATGTGCGCTTGTATGGGTTTTGCAATTCGGTGCCTCTGTTTGCACTTCAGTGTATTTGTATACACTTTGTTATCCCTCTTTACACTATGTTGCCCCTGTTTGCACATCTGTGCCCTTGTTTGCACTTCAGTTATAACAACCCAATTTCGATGAGGTCGGAACAGTGGTTTCAGGACTACAAATCGGAGTTAAAAATAAAAATTATTTTATTTTATTTTATGGTTGGCATCATGATAGGAAGGTCACATGAAAATTTTGATACGAAAATTTTATTGATTGTGTAGTTAATTAGGTAAAGGACTAAATTGCATGAAATGCAAAAGTTGGATTCTAGTAGCTATAGGTATCAAATAGCTATAGAATTCAAAACTTAAGGTTCTTAAATGGTAATTAGATCATTAAAGAGTAGTTAGTAGATATTTTAATGACTCATCCATGGAAAAATTAGAAAAGGCAAGGGACTAAATTGGAAATCACTAAAATTAAAATATGGAAATTAAATAAAAAGAAATATTCATCTAATTTCATGTCACCTTCCCCAAAATTTCTATGGAAACTCTAAGAGAGAGGAAGACAACTTACCAAGCTTGAAAAGGTATGAAATCAAGTCTCGCTTTTAATGATTTTTATATTTTTGAAACCAAGATAGTCTAATCTCTCTATTTAGGGGATTAATTTGAAAAGTTATCAAGGTATGAAATTTGTGTCATGGATGAATATGCTGAAATTTAGAAATTTGTGGTAGAAATGAAAAGTTATTCATAGATAAACAACACTTATAAAATAATTTTTGATGAAAACTTGATTTAGGAATTAAAATGAAAAATGGTATAAACCCATGAAAAATTCTAAAATTTGTGAAAATGTGTACCGTAAATGTTGTTTATAAATTTCGGCTAGCTTGGAAAGAGGGTTAAATTTCATGATTTTCATTTTATGAGCTTAGGGACGAAATCAAAATTTTTGAAAAGGATAGGGGCAAAATGGTAATTTTGCCTAGGATGCAATAGAATGCGAATGTATATGAAATGTGATAGATTAATAGTTAAATTTATCCATATAGATCCGAAAAGACCAACTGCGGAACTAGATCGAGGAAAGCCAAAAGTTTTAGATTAGTTGAAATTCAGAAACGAACCATTTTCAGGGTAAGTTTGTGTAACTTAAAAATGTATGTTAATATGCTTGAATTGAATTGTATGATTGTGTTGTTATGTGTTAGATGATATATGTAACAGCCCGTTTTTGGGTCAAATCAGAATACGGGACCAAAAATCCGAAGTAGAAATATTTATTTTATTGTTTCTTCAAGGTCTACAAGATAAATGATTGTGTGAAAATTTCGTCAAGAAATTTTATCGATTAAGTGCTCAATTTAGCTAGAAGGACTAAATTGCAATAGGTCCAAAACTTGAATTCTATATGTAAGACCCCAAACCCGGCCTGGAAGTTTGGCTCGAATCTGGCGTGTCACATTGAAGTGTTTTTCGAAAACCATGTTTCCATTAAAAACCCTTCTTAATAATTAAAAACTTAAACCCTTTTAAACCTTGTTAGAAAACCTCAAATGAATAACATTCTTAACAACTTTCTAAAAACCTTGGCGATTCTTGGAAGCTTAATTTAAAAACAATTGCAGATACGTGATGTTTTGAACAATAGTAGTTGCTTTGGAAAACTGTGTTCTAATACTAGCAATTATAAAAACAATAAATAAAATTCCAAATTTGAAATCCAGAAAATTACAACGGCTTTACTACAACCCACATAAAAACATTTAAAAGTAATAATCAAAACTATAACATAAATAGTGTATGTGGCTTCCTCCGAGCCCTTCGCAGCTCCGATCCGTCTAAGGCTGGAAATTACTTAAAAGGTTAATAAACGGGGTGAGTTTATGAAAACTCAGTGTGAAATCCCCTACTATATAAAAGGAACAGTCAGTCATATAAAAGAATTAAAAGTCTGGCCCCAGCACTACTTACAGTTTCAGTATCAATTGGGCCTTAGCCCATTATAACAGACAGTACCAGATAGGCTTTAGCCAATTATAGAATAAGAAACATTATCACAACTAGAATCAAAATGAGAACCAAAATCAAACCACAGAATCAAATTCAGAATGAAGCCCATAGGCCCATAACAGATACAGGACAGATATTTCATGTATGCAGAAAACCCAACCCATGTCCAGCCGTATACACCCCCGTACCAACCTTACACCATGTGGGGAGACAACTCGACCCACCCATTTGCAATATGCCACAGAATTTGCAACATGGCTGCCAGAACAGATATTGTGACAGAGTCACCAGATACAGATATTGTGGCAGAGCCACCAGAACAGATATTTGTGGCATAGCCACAAGAAACAGATAATGTGGCAAAGCCACTTAACAGAATACGTGGCACAAAGCCATCGATAACTGTAACAACTTCGGCACATAGCCATCAGTGACGATAATATAATTGGCACATAGCCTTCGGTAAATATGATCGACACAGAGTCATCAACAAATATGTTAGGCACATAGCCACAGGTAAATACGTTTGGCACGAAGCCATAGTCAAGATAGCACAAATCCTTATTTAGGTTGGCACAGAGCCATCGATAACGGGTCTATAATCGGCACGAAGCCCACACTATCAATACGAAGCCCACAATAACGGCACACAGCCTTCAGTAACATGACCGGCATCAGCCATCGATCGGTCAACATATATAGTGACAAAGACACCAGATACAGATATTGTGGCAGAGCCACCAGAACAGATATTTGTGGCATAGCCACCAGAACGCTTCCTCCATCAATATAACCCATATCCAATGCAACAGATGTACATGTCATGGAAAACAACATACACAATCAGAATATCATGCCCATATTTGAATCAAACAATCACAGTCAAGTCATTCATATCACCAACATATATTCAAAATCAAATCCGTCAACCACACAGTCCAAGTCAATCACTTGCCTACAAGGACAAAACAGTCATTTAACACCCTAGGGGTAAAATGGTAATTTTATCCCACAAGGGTATCTTGGTAATTCTACCCTACAAGGGTATTTTGGTATTTTTACCCTACAAGGGTATTTCAGTAATTCTACCCTATAGCGGTATTTCAGTAATTTGGTAAACTAAAGTATTCTAAACAGGGATAACAATACGAATGGGCCTAAAGCCCATTCTCGACCCAAATGGGTCCACACGCTCGTGTGACCCTTTTAGCCCAAATCTAGCCACAGATATGAGATTCACCTAGCCTAGTCCAATATTTACTACACAATCAAATAACTTATCCAATTGGGCCCGTAGGCCTATTGGGCCCACATGGCCCCTTTTGGCGCATCGAGGCCCGAAGTAGCCAACCTACAGCTAGAGTAGTGAGAAATACACACCTGATAGGAAACTGGTGTTAATCCGCGCTCCGAGCACTCTTAGCCGACGCCCAACCCAAACAAGCACTCTCAGCCAAGAAAGGTACCTTTACTCTCCTCATGTTTCTCTCTATTTAAAGCCAGCTTCGCATCCACTCTTATGTTAGCTTCCCGATGTGGGATCCCTCCATCATCAGAGTTTAAATTCAACACCAACTCTTGCCGCCCCTTGTTAGCAAAATAAATGCTCTTTGATTGCCATGAGTTTCGAACCCTAGACCTCCTTGCCAACTCTATGACGCCATCTTCCTGCCTCTTATGTGGCGCTACTTTGCAACTAGACCACAAGGCTTTTTGTGGCACAATTTCCCCACCAATATTCTTAAGGCCTGCCTACTACACCCAGAGTTTGATTCACCTTAAACCAAAATTTTTGCTAGAGTCCAAATTTGAACCCAGGAATTCTCCAACACTTCTCAGTACCCTTAACCACTAAAACAAGCCTTCATTAACGAAATTTACATGCACAACTAAGCTGCCTTCAACCGTTCCCATGCTCAAGGCCCAAAACTTCTTGGCCCAAATTCAGGGTGTTACAACTTTACCTCCCTTAAAGAAATTTCGTCCCCGAAATTTCCATCTAACAGGGTGGTCGTGTAACATCTACCCCACTACGCTATTGCTGCGCACTCTGATCCTACTATCACTATCACACTTCAACTAGAACTTGAAACGTCTCATAAATACAACACTTATTCACTGAAGCAGACACATAATGATCACACATATATACAATTTCTATATCCAAACATCACATCCACATAAAATAAATAACAAATTTAAATTCAGACCAATATCTAAGGAATCCACAGTATTTCAATTTCTAAACAAACAAAAGTATTCAGAAGACTTACGGATTCGGCGCCGGAGACTCGGTGTGCCATACTTTTTAGGAGAAATACTTCAAACAGACCTCGTGGTTGAAAATAATTTTCTGAAATTCAACCTTTGAAAACCCAATCCACAGCCGAGTTGTTGCAACCTGGCTCTGATACCACTAAATGTAACACCCCAAACCCGGCCTGGAAGTTTGGCTCGAATCTGGGGTGTCACATTGAAGTGTTTTTCGAAAACCATGTTTCCATTAAAAACCCTTCTTAATAATTAAAAACTTAAACCCTTTTTAAACCTTGTTAGAAAACCTCAATTTGAATAACATTCTTAACAACTTTCTAAAACCTTGACGATTCGGAAGCTTAATTTAAAAACAATTGCGGATACGTGATGTTTTGAACAACAGTAGTTGCTTTGGAAAATCGTGTTCAAATACTAGAAATTATAACAACAATAAATAAAATTCCAAATTTGAAATCCAGAAAATTACAACGGCTTTACTACAACCCACATAAAAACATTTAAAAGTAATAATCAAAGCGTAACATAAGCGATGTGTGTAGCTTCCTTCGAGCCCTCGACTCGACACGTCTAAGGTGGAAATTACGAAAGGTTAATAAGCGGGGTGAGTTTACGAAAACTCAGTGTGACATCCCCTACTATATAAAAGGAACAGTCAGTCATATAAAAGAATTAAAAGTCTGGCCCCAGCCCTACTTGCAGTTTCAGTATCAATTGGGCCTTAGACCATTATAACAGACAGTACTAGATAGGCTTTAGCCCATTACAGAATAAGAAACATAATCAGAACTAAAATCAAAATAAGAATCATAATCAAACCACAGAATCAAATTTAGAATGAAGCCCATAGGCCCAGAACAGATACAGAACAAATATTTCATGTATGCAGAAAACCCAACCCATGTCTAGCCGTATACACCCCCGTACCAACCTTACACCATGTGGGGAGACAACTCGACCCACCCATCCGCTACACTCTATAGAATTTGCAGCATGGCTGCCAGAACAGATATTGTGACAGAGTCACCAGATATAGATATTGTGGCAGAGCCACCAGAACAGATATTTGTGGCATAGCCACCAGAAACAGATAATGTGGCAAAGCCACTTAACAGAATACGTGGCACAAAGCCATCGATAACTGTAATAACTTCGGCACATAGCCATCAGTGACGGTAATATAATTGGCACACAACCTTCGGTAAATATGATCGATACAGAGTCATCAACAAATATGTTAGGCACATAGCCACAAGTAAATACGTTTGGCACGAAGCCATAGTCAAGATGGCACAAAGCCATATTTAGGTTGGCATAGAGCCATCAATAACGGGTTTATAATCGGAACGAAACCAACAATATCGATACGAAGCCCACAATAACGGCACACAGCCTTCGGTAACATGATCGGCACTCAGCCATTGATCGATCAACAGATATTGTGACAAAGTCACAAGATACAGATATTGTGGCAGAGGCACCAGAACAGATATTTGTGGCATAGCCACCAGAACGCTTCCTCCATCAATATATCCCATATCCCATGCAACAGATATACATGTCATGGCAAACAACATACAGAATCAGAATATCATGCCCATATTTGAATCAAACAATCACAATCAAGTAATTCATATCACTAACATATATTCATAATCAAATCTATCAACCACACAGTCCAAGTTAGTCACTTGCCTACAAGGGCAAAACAGTCATTTAACACCTTAGGGGTAAAATGGTAATTTTACCCCACAAGGGTATTTCGCTATTTCTACCCTACAAGGGTATTTCAGTAATTCTACCCTATAGGGGTATTTCAGTAATTTGGTAAACTAAAGTATTCTAAACAGGGATAACAATACGAATGGGCCTAAAGCCCATTCTCGGCCCAAATGGGTCCACACGCTCGTGTGGCCCTTTTAGCCCAAATCTAGCCACAGATATAAGATTCACCTAGCCTAGTCCAATATTTACTACACAATCAAACAACTTATCCAATTGGGCCCGTAGGCCCATTGGGCCCACATGGCCCCTTCCGACGCATCGAGGCCCGAAGTAGCCAACCTACAGCTAGAGTAGTGAGAAATACACACCTGATAGGAGACTGGAGTTAATCCGCACTCTGAGCACTCTTAGCCGACGCCCAACCCAAACTAGCACGCTATAAAGCGAAAGGGATCAGCCAAGAAAGGTACCTTTACTCTCCTCATGGTTCTCTCTATTTAAAGACAGCTTCGCATCCACTCTTGTTAGCTTCCCGATGTGGGATCCCTCAATCATCAGGGTTTAAATTCAACACCAACTCTTGCCGCCCCTTTTTAGCAAAATAAATGCTCTTTGATTGCCATGAGTTTCGAACCCTAGACCTCTTTGCCAACTCTATGACGCCACCTTCCTACCTCTTATGTGGCGCTACTTTGCCACTAGACCACAAGGCTTTTTGAGGCAGAATTTCCCCACCAATATTCTTAAGGCCTACCTACTACACCCAGGGTTTGATTCACCTTAAACCAAAATTTTTGCTAGAGTCCCGATTTGAACCCAGGACTTCTCCAACACTTCTCAGTACACTTAACCACTAAAACAAGCCTTCATTAACGAAATTTACATACACAACAAAATATTATAAGCTGCCATCAACCGCTCCCATGCTCAAGGCCCAAAACTTCTAGGCCCAAATTTAGGGTGTTACAATTCTACCTCCCTTAAAGAAATTTCGTCCCCAAAATTTCCATCTAACAGGGTGGTCGTGTAACATCTACCCCACTACGCTACCACTGCGCACTCTGATCCTACTATCACTATCACACTTCAACTAGAACTTGAAACATCTCATAAATACAACACTTATTCACTGAAGCAGACACATATTTACCACACATATATACAATTTCTATATCCAAACATCACATCCACATAAAATAAATAACAAATTTAAATTCAGACCAATATCTAAGGAGCCCACAGTATTTCAATTTCTAAACAAACAAAAGTATTTAGAAGACTTACCGATTCGGCGCCGGAGACTCGGTGTGCCACACTTTTTAGGAGAAATACTTCAAACAGACCACGTGGTTGAAAATAATTTTCTAAAATTCAACCTTTGAAAACCCAATCCACAGCCGAGTTGTTGCAACCTGGCTTTGATACCACTAAATGTTACACGCCAAATGTAACACCCCGTACCCGAGACCGTTGCCGGAGTCGGACACGAGGAGTTAACGGCTTAATCCACTCATTTTCACAGTCCATTTGAAAATTTTCCAGACAGCTGGCTAACTGCGTCACTGTCACCTTAAAAATCATAACTTGAGTTCCACAACTTGAAAATCAGTTTCGTAATTTTTCCCTGAAACTAGACTCATATATCCATCCACAAATGTTTTTCTAGAATTTTTGGTCAAGCCAATTAGTACAGTTTATTAGTTAAATTCTCCCCTGTTACAGGGTGAGACTACATTGACCTTCCTGCATTACGATTTGGATATCTCCATGTAAAGGGCTTCAATACTGATGCCGTTTGTTTCTACGGAAACTAGACTCGAAAAGGAATCTGTACATATATGGCATGACTTCTAATTATCTCTGTTCAATTTATAATGAATTTCCAAAGTCGGAACAGGGAATCCAGAAACCGTTCTGGCCCTGTCTCACGAAAACTTAAATATCTCTTAACATACTGTTCATATGATCGTTTCGTTACTCTCCTATGAAAATAGACTCGTCAAGGTTCGTTTACATAATTTATTCACTATTTAATTCCATTCCTACTATTTTTAGTGATTTTTTACATCCACATCACTGCAGCTGTCAGCATCTGTCTTTAAGGTAGGCTTTACCTATTTCATAGTTTCCATGATTCAACTAGCCCTTAAACATAAATAGCACAAAGTATGATCATGATTAACCATCCCAATGGCTAATCGTTTCCAAACATTTCCATACCTCTTAATGAGCAACATACAATGATTATAATACCATGCCCAAAGTATACTTAAGCCATTTTCGCATGGCTATCCAAATTTACACAAAACCGAAAGGTACATGACCTACAACAAAAGGGTAGTCCTATACATGCCATTTCAAAGTTCAACCAAAAATATACCAAAAGGAGCTTTGATAGTGTGGGCGACTTCGACTTCAAAAATCCCAAGTCCGATAGCTGAAGAACCAAAATCTATAAAATAGAGAATCAAAGAAACGGAGTAAGCATTTAATGCTTAGTAAGTTCGAGTCATGAATTTAAACACAACCAAAGTATAGCATTCATGTAGCTAAACAGATAATTTCATACGCACAAATTCTCCATATCATACTTACTTCACATACCGACCCTTATATTCATGCACAAAGATCAACTTAACCAAAGGCGGTAGCTCATTTATCAACCGGCGAATACTTATTTGTAAGGGCTCAACTAATTTGAGCACATCTGAAACATACCTCATTGTTGGGATTTCAAGCGTATTAACTGAAATTTTACAGCAAGATCATTCATTCCCGAATCACGTACCTTTGAGTTTAACCGGATATAGCTACTCATTCAAATGCCTTGGGACATAGCCGGTTATAGTAACTCGCACAAATGCCTTCGGGACTTAACTCGGATTTAATAACTCGCACAATGCCTTGGGCTTAGCCTGTAATTAGTAACTCGCACAAATGCCTTCGGATCTTAGTCCGGATTTAGTTACTTAGCACAAAGCCTTTGGGACTTAGCCCGGACATCATTCGAATAACCATGCACATTTATCAATAAATCATGACACATTCGTATTTCATTTTCGTTAGCAAAACTCTAACACGAGGCACTTATCACACTTGCAATTTCGGCTCAATAGCCACACACAAAGAGCATGATTTTGATTTGCTTAAAACGTGATCTAATCAAATCATAATCTAAGTTCCATTACTCGAAAACTTACCTCGGATGTTGTCGAACGGCTTCAATGGCTATTCGATCACTTTTTCCTTTCCCTTATCCAACTGTGGTCCTCTAAGCTCTTGAGCTAATTCAAACAAATTTAACTTATTAAAGTCTCATTTTGCTAGCTTATGGCGAATATGACAAGGAGTTTGATAGGTCATATGGCCACCTTTTAGCTCAAATACACAATGATCATACGCATTTTTAATCACATCAAGCAATTTAATACAATTCATTCGAACATCAAAAGAGAAGCTCAAGGTACTTAGCCCATATATACATTAGACATTAGAGTCACATATGTATGAAATCACGAATCGAATTCAACATACTAGCTAATATTTCCCCTTAGCCGAATTTTCTAAGTCAAGCTAAAGCCATCAATAGGCTACCTATGGCCGAACATACACATCAACTCATGTACTCATTCATGTGGCCGAACATACACATCTATGCTAAGGCCGATTGCAACACTTAATACATTCTACAAGTATGGTCACTTGTATTGACTAAACACCATTTGTTTCAAGTCCAAAACTTAGCTAATACACATATATACACTATTAAAGCATCCTCTCCCTTTCCATTAATTCAACACATGCATTACCCATAATATACAAAATTATATTCGGCCTTAGCACACAACTTGCTAGTCGATTCTTCTCCATCTAGCAACTAATGCACATACGAGCTCATTTGTTAGACTCTACTTCATCTAACAACAACCTTATTTCTCTTCTATTTCCTACCATGGCCGAATGCTCAAGATACCTCAATATCAAAACTTTTAACTTGGGTTGCTTAAAGAGCTTGGTGATGAGTTCAAATTTATCTAACACCTCAAGCAACATAACACATCCCTTAATCTAGTGAACCACCATAACATCAAACACCAACTAAGAAAACAACACCCAAGGCCGAGTATCATCTTCATCACATAGCAAGATTTAGACCATGGGCTAGGTAGAACTCAAGCTAACAACTAAAACATGCATGCATCTCATGGACAACATCAAACATACCTTAGTCTAGCAAATCACCATAGCCGATTTTCTCAAGCTCCTCCCTTCCTTTCTTTCCTCTATTCGCCAAGGATGAACCAAAGGATGAACACTTGTTTTTTGTTTTCTCTCCTTCAACTCATGGCAATGGGGGCATGGATGAGACCATTTTTTTTTCATCACTCCTCCCTTTCATTATTTAATTACCATGCTCATTATTTTATTTTTCCTTACATAATGCATTAAGCCAACATGTCTATGACATGTTTCTTTTTAGCCATAACACCTTGTCCACCCATGCTCATGGCCGGCCACTACATATTAGGGGGGGAAATTGACATGCAAGTCCCCCTTTTGATTACATGCACTATTAGGTCCTTATAGATTAGCCTATCACATTTCAAAAATGTCACCCATAAGTCCTTTTGACTAAATTCACATGCAATTTACTCAATCGAAGCCTAAAACTTTCACACATTCATAATCACATATTTTAGACAATAAATATCACATTCAAATAATTTGGTGACTCGGTTTAGCGGTCCTGAAACCGCTTTCTGACTAGGGTCACTTTAGGGCTGTCACACCAAACCCGGCCTAGAAGTTTGGCTCGAATCTGGCGTGTCACATTGAAGTGTTTTTCAAAAACCATGTTTCCATTAAAAACCCTTCTTAATAATTAAAAACTTAAACCCTTTTTAAACCTTGTTAGAAAACCTCAGCTGAATAACATTCTTAACAACTTTCTAAAAACCTTGACAGATTATGGAAGCTTAATTTAAAAACAATTGCGGATACGTGATGTTTTGAACAACAGTAGTTGCTTTGGAAAATCGTGTTCTAATAGTAGAAATTATAACAACAATAAATAAAATTCCAAATTTGAAATCCATAAAATTACAACGGCTTTACTACAACCCACATAAAAACATTTAAAAGTAATAATCAAAGCGTAACATAAGCAAGTGTGTGTAGCTTCTTCCGAGCCCTCGCAGCTACGACACGTCTAAGGCTGGAAATTACCCGAAGGTTAATAAGCGGGTGAGTTTACGAAAACTCAGTGTGAAATCCCCTACTATATAAAAGGAACAGTCAGTCATATAAAAGAATTAAAAGTCTGGCCCCAGCCCTACTTGCAGTTTTAGTATCAATTGGGCCTTAGCCCATTATAATGACAAGATGCAGATAGGCTTTAGCCCATTACAGAATAAGAAACATTATCAGAACTAGAATCAAAATGAGAATCAGAATCAAACCACAGAATCAAATTCAGAATGAAGCCCATAGGCCCATAACAGATACATAATAGATATTTTATGTATGCAGAAAACCCAACCCATGTCTAGTTGTATACACCCCCGTACCAACCTTACACCATGTAGGGAGACAACTAGACCCACCCATTCGCTACATGTCAAAGAATTTGCAGTATGGCTGCCAAAATAGAGATTGTGAAGAGTCACCAGATACAGATATTGTGGCAAAGCCACTAGAACAGATATTTATGGTATAGCCACCAGAAACAGATAATGTGGCAAAGCCACTTAACAGAATACGTGGCACAAAGCCATCAATAACTGTAATAACTTTGGCACATAACCATCAGTGACAGTAATACAATTGGCACACAGCCTTCGGTAAATATGATCGACACAGAGTCATCAACAAATATGTTAGGCACATAGCCACAGGTAAATACGTTTGGCACGAAGCCATAGTCAAGATGGCACAAAGCCATATTTAGGTTGGCACAGAGCCATCGATAACGAGTCTATAATAGGCACGAAGCACACAATATTGATATGAAGCCGACAATAACGACACACAACCTTTGGTAACATGATCGGCACTCAGCCATCGATCGGTCAACAGATATTGTGACAAAGTCACCAGATACAGATATTGTGGCAGAGCCACCAGAACAGATATTTGTGGCATAGCCACCAGAATGCTTCCTCCATCAATTTAACCCATATCCCATGCAACAGATATACATGTCATGGCAAACAACATACAGAATCAGAATATCATGCCCATATTTGAATCAAACAATCATAATCAAGTCATTCATATCACCAACATATATTCATAATCAAATCTGTCAACCACACAGTCCAAGTCAGTGTGACAGCCCAAAATTGACCCTAGTCGGGATGTGGTTTCGGGACCACAAAACCGAGGTATAAAAATAATTTAAAATTTATTTTGATGCCTATGATATGTGTTAAATTGTGTGTGACATTTTTGATGATTTGATTTAGTGTTATAAATGTGAATTTCACTAGAAAGGGCCTAGTAGTAAACTTTGAAAGTATGATAGGGAAATGTGTGATGACCAATTAAAGCATGCATGCAAAACAATGGACTTGCATGTCAAATACCCCCTTTTTATAGGTGGTGGCCGGCCATGGCAAGAGAGGATGGGCAAAACATGTCATAAACATGTTTTGTTGGTGCATTAGGGAGAAATAATAAACAAAGGTGTATGGGTAAGAAAAGAATGAAAAAAAAATGTGTGTAAGTGTGGTATCCCCCCCCCCCCATTGCCGTGAGTTGTAGAGAAAGAAAGAAAAAAATTTGTTCATCCTTTCTTTGAGCCAAAACTAAGGAAGAAGGAGGGATTTTTGCTCCATTTTTGGTTTAGAAGAGATCTAGAAGGAGATTTGGCTATACTTGCATCAAGATTAAGGTAAGTATGAGGTTGTGTCATGAGATTCATGCATGTTTTAGTTGCTAACTTGATGTTCATGTTAGCCATGGTTCAAATCCTTGTTATGCCATGAAAATGGTATTTGGCCAAGGTTGATATTGTGTTGAAGCCATTGCATGCTAAATGTGAAGCTTGCTAATGATACATGTAATGATGGATTGACTACTCTTGAAATTTCTTTTTAGTATTCTTGAGTAGGGCATTGAGTCCTTTGTTTAACCATGACCAAAAATTAAAAGGAGTATGGTGTGTGAGGTGTTCGGCCATGGTATGCTCATGAGCATGGTTTATGCTTCTTGCATGGTAGTTAAAAATTGTGTTTTGCATGGTTATGGACACCTTGAAATTCGGCCTTGCACCTATATGTGTATATATGTTTGCACATGATGTATTGGTATGACATATATACTACCTCAAAGTATGTATTTTCTTGTGATTATGTTTTGATTATGAAGTAAATGATAGATGTGTATTGAGCTACAATATGTAAAGCATTAGCTAGTAAAATGTGTGCCATTCATGTGTGGTATTAAACATGTAATTGGCCTCAACATCAACATGCATAATCGGCCATGAATGAGTGCCTAAGAGGTTGTGTTGTTCGGCCATGAGTAAGCATGTTGAAGGCTTGTGTGTTGAGTTGATTCATGAATTCCGTACTTATGTGACTTTAATGTCTAGTGAATATATGTGGGCTAAGTGCCTTGAGTTCCTCTTTTCGATACTCAAATGATTGAATCAATTTATTTGTTAAATTAAGCTCAAGAGCAAAGGAGGACCAAATCCGATAAAGGGAAGGAAAAAGTAGTCGAATAGCCATCAGAATCGTTCGACAACATCCGAGGTAAGTTTTCGAGTATCGAAACTTAGATTTTGATTCGATTGAACAAAGTAATAAGCAATCGAAATTGTGCCCTTGTATGTGGCCATTGAGCCGAAATGATATTCTTGATTAAGTAAATTGTGCATAAAAGTTTGTTATGAAATTGAAACAAAGATGTGTATGAATGTGCGATTGTGATATCGGGCTAAGCCCAAGGCAATTGTGCGAGTTGTGATATCGGGCTAAGCCCGAAGGCAATGGTGCGAGCTATGATATCGGGCTAAGCCCAAGGCAATTGTGCGAGTTGTGATATCCGGGTTAAGTCCTGAAGGCATTTGTGCGGGTTACCATAACCGGGCTATGTCCCGAAGGCGTTTGAACGAGTAGCTATCTCCGGTTAAACTCTGAAGGTATGTGATTTGAAAATTTTAAGCTTGCTGGAAAATTTTCAGTTAATGCACTTGTGAAATTCCCAACAACAAGGTATGTGTTGTGTGTGCTTTGCACACTAGGAGTAAGTGCGTATGAATATTTGCTCCAATGATAAACGAGCTATCGGCCTTAAGTAAGCCGTTATTTGTGTATGAATATAAGAGTTGGGATTGTGAAGTAAGCATGTCATTGAGAAATTGTGCATATGAATTATTGTTTAGCTACTTGAATGCTATGCTTTGGTTGTGTGTAAATTATGGCTCGAAACTTACTAAGCATAAATTGCTTACTCCGTTCCTTTGTTTCTCTGTTTTAGATTTTGCTCGTTAATGATCGGATTCGGGATCATTGAAGTGAAGTCATCCACACTATCAAACCCCCTTTTGGTACTCTTTTGGTTGAACTTTGGATATGGCATGTATAGGACTACCCTCGGTTGTTTTCAAGTACTTTGTGATGTATATGTGCGGCCATGCGAAAATGGTTCGTAAAAGTGGAGTACGAATTAGACCATTTGTGGTTTGTAATTTTATATGGTTTCATGATGTTATTATGGATTGGAATGGGAGGGTTGGTCACATGATCAGCCATTGGAATGGCTAAACATGATCATATGGGGACCTATGTATGACTAGACTATAGTTGGTCCATGGAAACTACAAAATGGGTAAAGCCTACTTTAAAAACAGATGCTGCCAGCTGCAGTGACGTGGATGTGAAAAATCACCAAAATTTTTAGGAATGGTATTAAATAGTGAGTAAGTTATGTAAACGAACCTTGACGAGTCTATTTCCATATGAAAGTAACGAAACGATCATATGAACAGTATACCGAGAGATATTAAAGTTCTCGTGAGACAGGGCCAGAACGGTTTCTGGGTCCCCTGTCTCGACTTTTAAAATTTACTATAAATTATCCAGAAAGAATTAGAAGTCATGACTTATATGTGCAGATTCCATTTTGAGTCTAGTTTCATTAGAAACAAACAGCACCAGTATTAAATCCCTGTACAGAGAGATATTCAAGTTGTAACGCGCGAAGGTCAGTGTAGTCGACCCCTGTAACATGGGTGACTTTAACTAATAAACTGTACCAATTGGCCCGACCAAAAATTCTAGAAATAAATCCATGGATGGATATATGAGTCTAAATTCAGGAAAAATTTACAGAATCAGTTTCCGAGTTTTGAAACTCGAGATATGATTTTTAAGGCGACAGTGACGCAGTTTTCCAGCCTGTCTGGAAAGGCCAAATTGGTCGGCACTTTAAGAGGATTTGTCTCGTTAACCCCTCGTGTCCGACACCGGCGATGGTCTCGGGTTCGGGGTGTTACAGTCGGTCACTTGCCTACAAGGGCAAAACAGTCATTTAACACCCTAGGGGTAAAATGGTAATTTTACCCCACAAGGGTATCTCGGTAATTCTACCCTACAAGGGTATTTCGGTATTTCTACCCTACAATGGTATTTTGGTAATTCTACCCTACAGGGGTATTTTAGTAATTTGGTAAACTAAAGTATTCTAAACAGGGATAACAATACGAATGGGCCTAAAGCCTATTCTCGGCCCAAATAGGCCCACACGCTCGTGTAGCCCTTTTAGCCCAAAACTAGCCACAGATATGAGATTCACCTAGCCTAGTCCAATATTTACTACACAATCAAACAACTTATCCAATTGGGCCCGTAGGCCCATTAGGCCCACATGGCCCATTTCGGCCTATCGAGGCCCGAAGTAGCCAACCTATAGCTAGAGTAGTGAGAAATACACACCTGATAGGAGACTGGAGTTAATCCACGCTCCGAGCACTCTTAGCCGACGCCCAACCCAAAATGAGCACGCCATAAAGCGAAAGGGATCAGCCAAGAAAGGTACCTTTACTCTCCTCACGATTCTCTCTATTTAAAGCTAGCTTCGCATCCACTCTTATGTTAGCTTCCCGATGTGGGATCCCTCCATCATCAAAGTTTAAATTCAACACCAACTCTTTCTGCCCCTTGTTAGCAAAATAAATGCTCTTTGATTGCCATGAGTTTTGAACCCTGGACCTCTTTACCAACTCTATGACGCCACCTTTCTGCCTCTTATGTGGCGCTACTTTGCCACTAGACCACAAGGCTTTTTGTGGTAGAATTTCCCCACAAATATTCTTAAAGCCTGCCTACTACACCCAGGATTTGATTCACCTTAAACCAAAATTTTTGCTAGAGTCCAGATTTGAACCCAGGAATTCTCCAACACTTCTCAGTACACTTAACCACTAAAATAAGCCTTCATTAACGAAATTTACATGCACAACAAAATATTATAAGCTGCCTTCAACCGCTCCCATGCTCAAGGCCCAAAACTTCTAGGCCCAAATTCAGGGTGTTACACTATAAGTTAAAGGTGTCAAATGTTATGAATTTTTAAATTGGAGGTTCTTAAATGGTAGTTAGACCATTATACCTTAATATGACAATAATGGACATGGCTAGGTAAAATTTTCAAGTTATGCATTAAAAAATTTTTAAGTTATGCATTAAGGGTATTTTGGTGTTTGATGGTAGAAAATGCATGTTCGTTGTTAGTTAAACAACGTTTGTAAAGTGATTTTTGGTAAAAAATGTAAAATAGTGACTTATTTGTAAAAGTCTATAAAATGTGTAGAAAAGTGTGAATAAGTGAGAAATGTGGGCTATTATGAGTACAAGCAACATTTGACTAGGCTTGGGTTGTGATGAAATTGAATGAAATTCATTTTACGAGCCAAGGGACTAAATCATAAAATGTTGAAAAGTTAGGGCAAAAATGTAAATTTTTCCAGAATGTGTTTTTGGGCCGAATTTAATAATGTGATGATTACATATGTTAGATGTGGTATTATAGATCAAGAAAAATGAAGTTCGGGTCTAGATCAGGGAAAAACCAAAGTAATTGACGAATAGATCTCTTTAGCCGTTTTTGTAACCAACGTAAGTTTGTATGTTAAATAAGTTTTACTTTAAATGTGTTTAAATGCTTTAAGTCATGCCTGAATGGTATAATTGACCTTACGGACACATTTGACAACAATTTGGCAAGCGAGAAATCCCAATCGAACCTTAGGAATAGATTAGGATACAAGTGACATGTCACTAGGGTTTTATGTTATGTGATTCCAGGTGCTGGTCTTGTACATCTTACCAGTGGCATACCGGCATATGTTACGATTACTTGACAGCTTGTGTGAGCAGCATTGTGTAGCTACGTCCCGACTGACAGCTTGTGTGAGCTGGCCCGTTGTTGGCTCCAGAGCGAACATATATTTGATATGAGATAGAGGTAGCAATGGCTACACATGTTGCACCTTGTGTGCAAGGTTTCACGAGTATCCGAATTTATTATTCTGAGTGGTTAATTGGGTATGACAATGATGATACTAACTATGAAATTATTACGATATGGTACAGGTATGTACTTTAAACTTATGATTATTAATTCGTGAAATGACGATTTCAAGATAAGTTTGTGATGGAATGAATTTTGATCATGAGATTGTGGTAAATTACATTATCTTATGTTATATTATTTGCATGTTAATGTATGGTAAGGCTAGCTTATTTCTTTAATATGAGCTTACTAAGCTATATAGCTTACTCCATTTTATTTCCATGTTTTATAGTGTCACCAAGCTAGCTCGGGTTGGAGATCGTCGGAGATCGTATCATACTATCAAACTGTTATTTTAGGTACCGATGATTTTAAACATTTTGAGAATATGGCATGTATAGGGACTTGGTCCTTTTGTTATATGTGTCTTTATGAATTTGGCCCAATGTATTGGCTTGTAATTGTCAAAGGCTTGATATGGTATTTGGCCATGTAACTTGGCTCATTTTGGTTGAATTGGTTGTAAGCTTATATAGATATGCATGCATGTGCAACTATCTCTTGTGTGATGTGGTTTATAAAGGCTTGATAAATGGTTGAATGTGCCTTAATTGGTTTGTTGTTGAATGGTTAAGATTGGCTCATTGGTATGCTAGGAAAACTAAGTAGAATTATGCATGTTATTGGTAGCTATATTGAAACTTGTAGAATGTGAGTTGGGATGATTTGGTTTGACAAATTATGGTGTTGTAAATGTGTTGAGTGTGGATTATGAAATGACATGATTTGGCCTTGTTTTTTGGATGTTTGGTTGCTTAAGTATATCATGATTTATGCCATTGAACTTGTGTGTGTAGGTCGAAATGAGGGTGACAAATTGCTTGGTAAATAGCTTTTATTTTGCCCACACGGGTAGGCACACGGGCGTGTTTCTAGGCCACGTGTGACACACGGCTTGCCTCATGGGCATGTGTTTTGGTCGTGTGTCCTCTGTACCTTAATTTTGAGATTTAAAATGCTCAGAATTGAGCACACGGGCAGAGACATCGGCGTGTGTCTCAGTCATGTGAGGGACATAGCCTCAGGCACGAAGGTGTGTCCTGGGCGTGTAAAGTCTGCACTTATTTTATAAAAATTAATTTAACCACACGGCCTAGCACACGGGCGTGTGACTTGGCCGTATGATCTCAATTTGTTCATGTATTGCAAAATAGAGAGTTACACGGGTTAGGGACACGGGTGTGTGTGACCACACGGCCTGCCCATACGGGTGTGTGGCCCCTGTTCGTAGTAAAAAATGTCTATGTTTGGTAAAAATTCTCTAAATGCTAGGTTTAGTCCCGGACCACTTCCAAAGCATGTTTTCAAGCCTCGTAGGCTCGTATTAGGGAAATTATGATTGAATACAAATGGTTTTAATTTGGATGGAAATTTATGACTTGATTTGTATGTTGCTTGCGATGTAAGTCCAGTAATGCCTCATATCTTGTTCCGGCGTTGAATACAGGTAAGGGGTGTTACAATATATACATAATGAAATAGTTTTAAGTTGTGCAATATAGACAAATTATCATGTTCCGGTCGAATGTTGAATTTTGATAGGTTGAAAATAATAATGCATATATTGCAAATAGAATTTAGCCCGGACGAGTAATTCTAATGTAAGCCCTCTTGAGTTAGGTTATAAATTGGATTTAGCCCAGACAGGTAATCCATATTAAGCTCTTTAGAGCATATGCTAGGGATAGGATTTAGCCTGGACTGGTAATCCTACGGTAAACTGTACGACTCAAGGGTGTGCCTTTCTATTATGTACCCAATGGGTACTTTTTCACATGTGTATATTACCCAAACATCCATCGAGATTTTAATAGTTCGATGGAAAAGACTCTTAAAGAATGGAAAGGTGAAATTAGTGGAAGCTTGTAATGTGATGAGCTCATCTATGTTTACTTGATATTCATATGAGATTATATGACTAACTTGTTTGAATAAGTGTATGTGTTTAGGTAACTTACCCAAAATTGATGGAATATGTAATTATGTGTGCTTGTGTTAATAAATAAGACCGGTAACTTTATTTCCCGTTATACGGACTTACTAAGCATAAAATGCTTACTCCATTTATTTTTCCCTGTTTTGTAGTGCATAAAGCTCACGAGGGTTGGAAGTTGGTTGGAGTAGTCATCACACTATCCATTATCTCATTTTGGTATAAATAGAAATCTCATTTTGGTATAATGGCATGTATAAGCTTAGTTGGCCAATGATGGCTTGTAATGGTTGTTTTGTAACCTAGCCATTGGAGTGGCTAATGAAGGTTTAAGTTTGGCTATTTTAAAGTGGTGTTTTGATACTTACATAAGTGCTTATTATGTGTTGGTTTGATGAAATTGTGTTAGCATATGAGTTTATGACATGAGTAAGTTTATATCTACTGATACATGAGATAGTACTATATGATTGATGTCTAATTTCTTGTGAATATGATGTTGGATTGGTGGATATATGTTTGTGAGTTTTAGTGTAGGAAAATGGTTAGTTTTGGGTGACAAATGAGGCTAGGAAATGACCTTATTTTGTCCACACTGGTAGACACATGGGTGTGTCTTTGCCGTGTGTGACACATGGCTTGTCCCATGGGCATATGGTCTGGCCGTATGTCCCCCGAATTTTAAAAATGAGAAATAGAATGCTCAGAATTGGGCACAAGAGCAGAGACATGGGCGTGTGTCTCAGCCGTGTGGTTGACACGGCCTGGGACACGGGCGTGTTACACAGTCGTGTGAAAACTGTACATAAATTTCAAAAAAAAAATTTGCCACACGGCCTAGCATACAGATGTGTGACTTCAATGTCTTCATGCTTGAAAAGTCAGAGAGTTACATGGGTTAGAGACACGGGTGTATCTAGTACACGGCCTGACCACACGGGCAGTCCCTAGACCGCACGGGCGTGTGAGCCCTGCACCTAGGAAAATTTTTGGAATTTCACGAAATATTCTTTGAGTTCCCAATTTAGTCTCGATTTGATTCCCACACTCGTTTTGGGCCTCGAGGGTCCATATAAGGGACGATATGTATAATCTCGATCAATGAATAGTAATTTATGTAAATTAATTCAAAAATGTTCTGAATGTTTCGGTAATACTTTGAATCCCTGTTCTGACGATGGATACGGGTTAGGGGTGTTACATTTAGTGGTATCAGAGTTACGGTTTAGCCGATTTTCGGACTAACTAGCGAGTATGAGTTTAGCTATACATTCCATTATATAAATTATGATAGTGTGATATCTCCTGACCATTTTGAAATGTATTTTCATATAGTAATATCTTTCAACCAAGCTAGGGACAAGATTAATGAAGCTGAAAGCACTGCTCAAGCTTCCGTGCAGTGAGCTGCATCTAGTGGTAGTAGAAGGCCTGTATCTGAGGGCCAAAGTGAAGTGGCGAAAGCAACCTTCTTTGAATTGATGGATGAATGGTTTAGTGAATATATGAGAACATATCCCACTGTTCAACGACCTCCCTCACCTGCTTCACAAAATGATGAAATGCCACAGGATGCTAGACCTATTAGAGTTGGTAAGGCTCCAGTAGATAAAATTAGAAAACATGGGGCTGAAGAATTTAGGGCTACGGCCGATGATGATCTAGAAAGGGTTGAGTTTTGGCTGGAAAATACTATTCGAGTTCTAGATGAGTTATCATGTACACTAGCTGAATGTCTGGAATGTACAGTATCTTTGTTGAATGAGACGGCTTAGCATTGGTGGGAAACCATATCTTTTGTGGTACCTAGGGAAAATATTACATAAGAATTTTTCCAAATGGAGTTTAAAAAGAAGTATATTAGTCAGAGATTCTTTGACCATAAAAAGAAGGAATTTCTAGAGCTCAAATAGGGGAATATGATAGTGCCCGAGTATGAACTTGAATTTGTTAGATTGAGAAAGTATACTAGTGAATGGGTTCAAACTGAAGCCAAAATGTGCAAATGATTTGAAGAAGGGCTAAACGAAGATATCAAGCTGTTAATTAGAATTCTGGAATTAAGAGAATTCGTGGTGTTGGCTGAACTGACACACAACGTCAACGAATTAAGCAAAGAAAAGAGGCAAGCGGAAAGGGAATCTCGGGTTACGAGAAAAAGATTTATGAGTAAGACGCAATCATTTGCTTCAAATAAATCAAAGAATTATCATGAGTGTTTTGTTACCTTAATAGAGGATTCGGTAAAGGAATGAAGTTCTAAACGCACCAACCCGAGGTCTTCGTTTCCCTTAACCACCAGTGTTGGGAGTGTTGGAAACCCCAAACCACGATGGAATGTTTGTAATAAATTTCATTTCGAAAAGTGCTGGATAAGAAGTGGGGCTTGCTTAGAGTGTGGTTCTCTCGACCATTTTCTGAAAGATTTCCTGAAAAGGGTTGAGAAAGACATTGAACAGACCCCGAAGCTGAGTAATCCTATCTCGAGGGGTAGACCATCACGGCTTTCTGGAAATTTCAGTGGTAGTCGTAGTATTGTAAAGGATTCAATAGCAAAATTTGAGGCTCGGGATCCGGTGAGAAACTATGTAATATGTGTAAGAGAAGATACTTCGGCAGCAGATGTTATTACTGGTATATTCTCTCTACTTGATACTGATATTATTGCTTTGTTTGATCCTAGTTCCACGCACTCATATAAATGCACAAAATTTGTATCAGATAAAAATATGGTTATTGAATTCATCGAATTTGTGGTTAAAGTTTCAAACCTCTTGGGTTAGCATGTTATGGTGGATAAAGTTTGTAAAAATTGCCCATTGATGATAGGGGGTTATTATTTTCTGGCTAATTTGATGTTGTTACCCTTTGATGAATTTGATGGAATATTCGGAATGGATTGGTTAAGCCAACATGATGCAGTGGTAAATTATAAGCATAAATACATTGTATTGCTATTGTGAGAAACTGAGAAACTGGATCGGTTCTCTAATGTGATTTCAGCATTATCAGCACAGAGATATATTAAAAAGGGGTATGAGGCTTATCTTGCTATTGTACTGGATACCGAAGTATTAGAGTTAAAAATCTAGTCAGTACTGGTTGTTTGTGAGTTTCCTGAAGTATTTTCAGAAGAACTACCTGGTTTACCTCCAGCTAGAGAGGTGGAATTTTCCATAGACCATGTATCGGGGATGACGCCAATATCTATAGCACCTTGTGGAATGGCTCTTGCTGAATTGAAAGGGTTGAAGGTACAGTTGCAACAGTTGATTGATAGAGGATTTTCCCGACCCAGCTTTTCACCATGGGGTGCACCGGTATTGTTTGTAAAGAAGAAGGATGGATCATTGAGATTGTCCATCGATTATAGACAGCTTAATAAAGTCACAGTCAAGAATAAATGCTCGTTGCCTCGCATAGATGACTCGTTTGATCAATTAAGAGGTGCCACTATATTTTTGAAAATTGATTTACGATCTGGTTACTGTTAACTACGAGTAAAAGATTTAGTTGTGCCAAAGACAACTTTTAGAACAAGATATGGCCATTATGAGTTTTTAGTGATGCCATTCGTATTAACAAATGCCACGACGGTATTTATGGATTTAACGAATAGAATTTTCAGACCATACCTGGACATGTTTGTGGTTGTTTTTATTGATGATATTTTGGTTTACTCTCGGGATGTGAATGAGCATGCTAAACATCTGAGAATTGTTTTGCAAACTCTGCGTGAGAAACAATTGTATGCTAAATTCAGTAAATGTGCATTCTGGCTACAGGAAGTTAGTTTCCTTGGACATGTTGCATCTGTAGAGGCTATTCGGGTGGACCCGAACAAAATTTCAGCTATTGTAAGTTGGAAGCCACCGAAGAATGTTTCAGAAGTCAGAAGTTTTCTAGGGCTAACAGGATACTATCAGAGATTTATGAAAGGGTTCTCAATGATAGCTTCTCTGATGACTCGATTGTTGCAAAAAGAAGTGAAATTCGAGTGGACTGATAAATGCCAGCAGGGTTTTGATAGATTGAAAACTTTATTAACGGAAGCGCCAGTATTAGTTCAACCTGAATCGAGTAAGGAATTTACAGTTTATAGTGATGCCTCATTGAACGGTTTAGGATGTGTATTGATGCAAGATGGTAAAGTAGTGGCTTATGCATCTAGGCAGTTAAAACCACCTGAAAGAAATTACTCAATACACGATCTTGAATTAGCAGCTATTGTTTTTTCATTAAAAATATGGTGACATTATCTTTTTGGTGAAAAATGTCACATCTTTACGGATCAGAAAAGTTTGAAGTATTTAATGACACAGAAAGAACTAAATTTGAGACAACATAGATGATTGGAATTATTAAAAGATTATGATCTCGTTATTGATTACTATCTGGGGAAAGCTAATGTAGTGGCGGATGCCTTGAGCCAAAAATCCTTATTTGCCTTACGGGTATTGAAGACCGGCGTTTATGCAACAGATCTCTGAAGCTTAGAAAAATAATGATAACTTACAAGGGAAACGGATACAAAGTGAATCAACTCCTGACTCAGAATTTCAGATCAGGACAGATGGTTGTTTATTATTCAGAGACAGAGTCTGTGTACTGAAAAGTTTAGAATTGATACAAAAGATTTTGAATGAAGCTTATAATGGTAACATGTCTATACATCCTGGTAGTAATTAGACGTATAGTGACTTGAAAAAGATGTATTGCTGGCCAAGAATGAAATGGGATATTTCTGAATTTGTATCGAAATGCTTATATGTCAACAAGTAAAGGCCGAACATCAAGTACCTTCGGGATTATTGCAGCCAATTACAATACCGGAGTGGAAATGGGAAAGAGTTACCATGGACTTTGTAAGGGGATTACCTTTATGACCGAAAAAGAAAGATGTTGTTTTGGTAATTGTCGATCGTTTAATGAAGTCGGCACACTTTATCTCGGTACTATGGATTTTTCATTAGATAGATTGGCTGAATTATATGTCTCTGAGATTGTAAGGCTACACAGAGTGCCAATCTCCATTATCTCAAATAGAGACCCTCAGTTTACATCTCGATTTTGGAGTAAGTTGCATGAAGCTCTGGGCACTCGTTTACACTTTAGTACTGCATTCTATCCTCAAACAGATGGACAATCTGAACATGTGATATAGATTCTAAAGGACATGCTTCGGTGTTGTGTACTTCAATATGGAGGTAACTGGGAAAAATACTTGCCTTTGATTGAATTTGCTTACAATAATGGTTATCAGTCCAGTATTAAAATGGCACCGTATGAAGCTCTATACAGTCTCAAATGTAGAACTACATTGTATTGGACAGAGTTAAGTGAGAAAAATATATATGGAGTTAAATTGATTCGGGAGACCGAAGAAAATGTGAAGATAATTAGGGACAGTTTGAAAGCAGCCTCGGACCATCAAAAGTCTTATGCCGACTTAAAGTGGAAAGAGATAGAATTCAGTTGGTGATAAAGTATTCTTGAAGTGTCACCTTGGAAGAAGGTTCTTCGATTCGGACGAAAAGGAAAACTAAGTCCACGGTTCATCGGGCCATATGAGATAATTGAAAGAATTGGGCCTGTTGCATATCGGTTAGCATTACCACCGAAGCTTGATAAAATTCATAATGTTTTTTATGTGTCAATGTTATGACCATATCGATCGGATGCTTCACACGTTATTACTCCAACAGAAGTTGAGATGCAGCCTGATATAACTTACAATGAGGAACCGATTAAAATACTGGCATATGAGACAAAAGAGCTAAGAAATATGTAACACCCCAAACCCGTCCCAGATGTTACGACTGAATTTGGCATGTCACATTGAAGCGTTACTAGAAAAGTCATATTTTATCTAAAGTCTTTCTTAGTGTTTAAAGAATATCTTCATTAAAGATTAAAGTGAATGGAAGCTGTGCACCAGGTAGGATGCCAGAAAAGAGGAGGTGAGTCAATTAGACTGCTTAAGTACCCAGCTCTTCACGGATCCAATCCTAGACATGCACACAACCATTTCCACACTTTAACTGAGTGATTGCTCAGGGAAAACCAATTTGTTTAAAACCATTTGAAAAGGTTATTAATTTTGAAAATGTTTTCGTTGCAGAAGCCTTGCTTTGTTATTGCGATACTTTGAAATCAAGTAACCTTTTTAAAACGTGCCTTGTAACGCCCCAAACCCGTGACCGTCACCGGATTTGACCACGTGGTGTTACCGGGCTTACTTCCCTTATTCCTCTCTTTGAAATGTTTAATTTTTGTTCCAGGCAGGCTAGCTAACTGCGTCACTGCCACCTTAAAAGTCATATCTCGAGTTCCAGAACTCGAAAATCAGTTCTGTAAATTTTCCTTGAAACTAGACTCATAATCCCATCTAAAAATTTTTTTCTAGAATTTTTGGTTGAGCCAATTAGTACAGTTTATTAGTTAAAGTCACCCCTGTTTCAGAGTTCGACTACACTGACCTTTGTACATTACGACCTAGATATCATCTCGTACAGAGCTCCAATGCTCATGCCGTTTGTTTCTAATGAAACTAGACTCAAAGGGGAATCTATGCATATAATGCATGACTCCTAATTGTTTCTGGATAATTTATGGTAAATTTTCAAAGTCGAAACAGAGGATCCAGAAACCGTTCTGGCCCTATCTCACGAAATCTAGAATATCTCTTAAAATACGGCTCATATGGTCGTTTCGTTTCATCCATATGAAAATAGATTCATCAAGGTTCAATTTCATTATTTATTCACTATTTAATTCTACTTCTACTATTTTTAGTGATTTTTCCATCTCACCTCACTGCTGCTGGCAGCATCTGTTACTAAAGCAAACAATGACTATTTCATAATTCTTCCATGGCCAACTATTTCATCATACATAATGCAACTATGGCCACCTTATCAAAATTAAGGTATCTAAGGCTCGTGACCATAGGTTTTAGAATCACACTCAACCGACCACATAGGCCATTTTCGCATGGCTTAAAGTTTACAACCCACAATTCAACAAAACAAAATAGCCTATAAATGCCAAATGTTCTCCTAGTTCAACTACGAAGACAATACCAAAAGATTTCCAGCCGGTGTGATGACTTCAACGACGGTTCCGAGCACGCAAACGATACAAGTCCAAGAGACCTAAAATGGGTGACAAGAAAACACCGAGTGAGTTTATAACTCAGTAAGTCATAAGCATTCATCAACCATCCATCAATAAAATTATCACAACATGAAACGATAAACGAGGCTAGGTACTCCATCCATATCGAAACTATACCATAATTCCTCGGACCTTTCGGTTCAATCTCATACCAAGTCATACATCCACATTTCATATTCTATACAATAAGATATTTGAGGCATTTTCACACACCAACTCATTTTCACCACAATCATACAATTGCAATCATCACATAGATTTAAAGCTTACCAAGCTCAACCCCGAGCATGAACATATTGCCTATTCGTCATGAGCTCAAGGTACTTACCCAATCCGCTGTCCGGGATTAACTCGATAATGTCGCACACTCAGTGCCAATTGTAATGCAAGAGCATATAGTGAATCCGCACACTTAGTGCTATAAAATCAGCTCGCACACATAGTGCTATATAATCAAATTCGCACACTTAGTGCTGTACAAATTTTAAACCCGCACACGTAGTGCCAATCTTGTCACCGTGTCTATTTATACCCGCACACTTAGTGCCGAGACCAATACTTTATGCAATTTACCACCTTTATACATTCAACGATGGCATCATTCCATACACATACATTTCCATTTACACATCAATTCAAGAAACACAATTGCATATATATTATGATCATTTAAATCAATACCAAATATATGCTTAATGACTTACCTTGTGTTGGGTAAAATGGTTCCAACTCGGCTATTCGATGTTCTTTCCTTTGCTTTTGCTTGATTCTCCCCCTCTAGCTTCTTGAGCTAATCAATAAATTAACTAGTTTAACCGTCTTGCCAAATATTTATACATATATACATGACATCAACAATACTATCATCATTGATTCATCAATTCACAAAGTTTTATTTCACGAACATTTGACCCATTTTTACCCCATATGCCCGAATGCTACATTCATTACCCAACTAGCCATTCAACAATTTTCAACCTCATTACCACCCTTTTTATGTCTAATCGTCTAAATTAGATCATAAACATGCCTAACTATAGCAGAATGTGCAACATTAATCTAGCATTTCCATTGCATTTAACACTTAAAATTTACCCCATCTAGGCCAAATTTTGCTAGCACACAAGCCTTTGGCGAATGTCCTTGACCTCTAGTCACCCAAAATTTCTTTGTTCTTTAAAATTCATCCAAGACTACATTCGCACTTCCAACTAATAATTTAGGTGCTCTCAAGCTCATTCACAAGTACTATTATATATCACATTAAGCATTAAATCATTTTGCAACATAAATTTTATAGCATGGCCGAATACTCATGCACATACACACATAACAACAAGAACTCAATGGCACAAAAATCCCTTTTGTTAAACATTTGAACTCACTCATCTCCATGCTTTCATCACAACAACATCAAAACACTAATTAGGAAATACAACATTCTTGGCGAAATTTAACTCACCTAACAACTTAGTTTCGATCCAAGATTCAAGGAAAAATTTGAACCAATCCTCCAAACTATGCATGCATTTTCAAGAGTGGCATAAAACATACCTTCTTGTATCAAAACACCTTAGTCTAGTAAGCTCCTATGGCTGATTTTCTCAAGCTTTCCCCCCCTTTCTTCTTAGTACATTCGGCCATGCAAAGAAAAATGAGAGAATGGACACTTTTTTTTCTTTTGTTTTCATCATATTCCTTTTTTTTTTTGTCCAATTTCATTTCTTTATTCTCCCTTACATCATGCACTAGGCCAACATGTCTAGGACATATTTTCCTTGCCCATCACCTTGTCATGGCCGGCCACTCACCTTAGGAAAGGGGTTATTTGACATGCAAGGACAACCATTTCCCCACATGTATTAATAGGCCACCTTACATTTGCCTAGCACATTTCTAAATTTTCTCACATAAGTCCTAATCACTAAAATTCACCTATAATTAAGCAAAAAAATTCAATTAAGAAATTTTCACACATGCATATTCACATATTTAGACAAGAACTATCATACTCAAATAATTTAGTGACTCGGTTTAGCGGTCCCGAACCGCTTCCGACTAGGGTCACTTTCGGTGTCACAACTCTCCCCACTTAAGAAATTTTCGTCCCGAAAATCTTACTGGTAAATCGGCTCGGGTATCGCTCTTTCATAGAGTCCTCAAGTTCCCAGGTGGCTTCTTCAATTCCGTGTTTATGCCACAACACCTTCACTAATGGGATTTTCTTATTTCGCAACTCTTTTACTTCACGCATCGAATGCGAACCGCTCTTCTTCATAGCTCAAATTAGGTGAATCTCAATCTCGATGGAGCGATTACGTGCGATGGGTCGACCTATATCGTCAAGCATCGAGACATGAAAAACGTTATGAATCTTTTCGAGCTCGGGGCAGAATTAATCGGTAAGCGACTGGCCCAACTCGTTCGGATACTTCATACGGACCGATGAACCTCGGACTCAATTTGCCCTTACGGCCAAATCTAAGCACCTTCTTCCGTGGTGAAACTTTGAGAAATACCTTGTCCCCAACCCGATATTCAATGTCTTTTCTTTTCAAACCGCATACGACCTTTGGCGATCCGGGCGACTTTCAAACTTTCACGAATTACTCGAACTTTTGCTCGGCATCCTTAACCAAATCAACCTCAAGATTTTACCTTCGCTAAGTTCATCCAAAATAATGGGTACGGCATTTACGGTAGATAAAGCCTCGTAAGCGCGATCTTAATGCTTGATTGAAAGCTATTGTTGTGCGAATTCAATCAAAGGCAAATATCTTTCCCATGAACCACTAAACTCAAGGATGCAACAGCTCAACATATCCTCAAGGATTTGAATTATCCGTTCGGATTGACCATCGGTTTGGGGATGAAAAGGAGTGCTAAAATGCAGCTTGGTACCCAAAGCCTCTTGCAATTTCTTCCAAAATCGCGATGTAAATCTTGGGTCTCTATCCGATACGATAGAAACAGGTACCCCATGCAATCGAACAATTTGGGAGACGTATAATTCTGCCAATTTATCGAGCGAAAAATCCGTGCGGACAGGGATAAAATGAGCAGACTTGGTCAGTCTATCAACAATGACCCAAATCGCATCCTTCTTACTCGCTGACAATGGCAGTCCGGATACAAAGTCCATGGTGACTCGATCCCATTTCCACTCGGTATCGTGATCGGTCAAGTAATCCCGATGGCACTTGATGTTCCGCTTTCACTTGTTGACATATCGACACCTTGAAACAAATTGAAATGTCTCGTTTCATCACCGCCACTAAAATTGGCGTTTGGTCATTGTACATTTTAGTACTACCCGGGTGGATTGACATTCGACTACTGTGAGCCTCGTTCAAAATCATCGAAACAAGTTCCGAATTCCTTGGAATACATAATCGACCCTTGAACGTCAAGCAATCATGGTCGTCAAACTGAAATTCCGATTCCTCATTCGAAACACATTCGGCTCGCTTAGCGACCAATTCGGCATCGACCTTCTGAGATTAAAGTACTTGATGAATCAATAACGGTTTGGTCTCTAATTCGACTACTAGCACCTCATCGGGTGAAACGGATAGATGAGCATCCATCGCTCTCAAAGCAAATAGTGCCTTACGACTTAAAGCATCGGCCACCATGTTGGCCTTTCCCGGGTGATAATCAATGATGAGTTCATAGTCTTTCAACAACTCAAGCCAACGTCTTTGTCGCAGGTTTAAATCTCTCTGAGTCATCAAATATTTTAGACTCTTGTGGTCCGAATAAATGTGACACCTTTCTCCAAACAAGTAATGCCGCCATATCTTCAAGGCGAACACTATGGCTGCTAGTTCAAGGTCATGGGTCGGATAGTTTCTCTCATGCGGCTTTAGTTGTCTCGACGCGTAAGCCACAACTCGACCTTCTTGCATCAACACACAACCTAACCCAAGCAAGGATGCGTCACTGTATATGACAAACTCTTTACCGGACTCCGGCTGTACTAGTACTGGGGCCTCGGTTAAACAGGTTTTTAGTCGATCGAAACTTTCTTGACAGCGTTCCGACCACTCGAACTTAACATCCTTTTGAAGTAGTTTTGTCATCGGTGCAGCTATCATCGAAAAACCTTTCACAAATCGTCGATAGTATCCGCAAGCCCCAAAAAGCTCCTAACCTCAAGAACATTCCTTGAGGTTTCCAATCGACTATGGTCAAATTTTGTTCGGGTCTACCTCGACACCGTCATGCGGACACCACGCGCCCAAAAAGCTAACCTCTTTCAACCAAAATTCACATTTCTTGAACTTTGCGTATAACTACTTATCTCGTAAGATTTGCAACACTAGCCTCGGTGTTCAAGATGTTCGATTTCATCTCGAATAGACCAAAATGTCATCGATAAATACAACTACGAACCGATCCAAGTATGGCCTGAAAATTCTATTCATTAAATCCATAAATACCGCAGGGCATTAGTGAGCCCAAACGGCATCACTAAGAATTCGTAATGACCGTACCTCGTTCTAAAAGCAGTTTTAGGTATGTCCGATTCTCGGACCCTCAACTGATAGTACCCCGACCTCAAATCTATCTTTGAAAACACTGAGGCTCCCTTTAATTGATCAAACAAATCTTCAATTCGTGGCAACGGATATTTATTCTTTATCGTCACTTTATTCAACTGACGATAGTCGATGCACAATCTCATAGTTCCATCCTTCTTCTTCACAAACAATACTGGTGTGCCCCATGGTGAAAAACTCGGTCGAGCGAAACCTCTATCCGTCAATTCTTGCAATTGAACCTTCAATTCCTTTAATTCCGTAATGCCATACGATACGGGCTATTGAGATCGGCGTAGTACCGGTACAACCGATGTCGAATTCCACTTCTCGAACCGGTGGCAATCCGGTAACTCCTCGGGAAAAACATCTGAATACTCACAAACCACCGTACCGATTCGAGTTTCCTTTCCGTCTCTTTACTTTCAAACACATACGCAAGGGATGTTTCACACCCTTTTTCACATACCTCCGGCGGTCATAGAAGATATTATCGCCGGCACTCCTTTTAAATCGAGACTCGACTCGGACTACCTCATTATTTGCACTCCTCAAATCAATGGTTTTCCTTTTGCGATCCACCAACGCATCATGTACGGTCACCAATCCATACCAAGAATAACATCGAATTCATCAAATGGTAGAAGCATCGATCGGTAGGAAAACAGGATTCTCGAATTATTAGGGGCATCTCTTGCACACTTTATCAACGAGTACGATTGACCCAAAGGGTTTGACACTCGAATTACGAACTCGAGAGACTCAACAGTAGAGTCTTATGGATGCTAAGGTTTCACATACATATGAATGAGTAGAGCCGGGTCAATCAATGCAATCACACTAGTATCAAAGAGAGTAAAAGTACCGGTGATAACGTCGGGGAGGATGCCTCTCTCGTGCGCTGGATGGCATATGCTCTAGCAGAGCACGGGTCTCGGATCGGACAGTAGTATTAGAGGCTCCTCTCGATTACCACCCCTACCTCCAGAAATTCTCGGGGCCTACCTCCACCGTCGCTCCACTAAGTCTTGCACCTTGCGTCTTATTCCTCTCATCTAGCTCCATGCAATCTCTAATGAAGTGGTCCCTCGAACCGCATCCATAAAGCCCTATTAACTGACTTACCCCAACATTCACCTAGGTGTCGTCTTCCACATTGGGGGCATTCAGGTTTCTCTTGACGATTATTGCCCACACTAGTTACCGAAGTAGCTCGGGAGTCCGTCGATGGTCGGGCTTTGATGGAAATTCCCGCAGTCGGCCTCGACTTACTAGTGTCCTCCCTGAATTTCTTTACGGTCGAGAACGGAGCTTTACTCGCCGATCTTTTACGATAATCTCTTGCTTCAAATTCAACCTTCTTCTTCTCCTTTCCAAGTTCTTCCGCCTTGCAGGCTCGTTCGACTAGTGTTACGAACTCCTTTATCTCCAAAATACCCACTAGCGACTTTAAATCTTCATTCAATCCTTCTTCAAATCTTTTGCACATAGCAACCTCATCAGCCACACACTCCGAGCATACCGACTAAGTCTTACGAACTCATGTTCGTATTCGACATCTTGTCATACGGCCTTGCTTGAGCTCCAAAAATTCCTTACGCTTCGATCGATGAACTGTTGACTAATATATTTCTTCGAAATTCCATTTGAAAGAAATCCCAAGTAACTTGTTCCTTTGGGACTATGGAAATCAAGGTCCTCCACCAATAGTAGGTGAGTCTTGCAACAAGGATATAGCACACTTAAGACATTCATCGGTGTGCATGACAGTTCATCGAACACTCTAATGGTGTTATCAAGCCAGAACTCGGCCTTTTCGGCATCATCAAGAACTATGGCCTTAAACTCCTCGCCCCACGCTTCCTAATCAAGTCCACAGGTGGTTTACTCAAACCTCACAGGATCGAATCGGAGGCATTGTGGGCTCTTGGGGTGGAGTATTTAAATTCGGGAATGGTTGGACAGCCGGATTGGTTCGGGCATATTGTGCGACTCACTCATTCATCATGGTGAAGAAGGCTTGTTTTGCCCCTTCATTTTGATTATTCGCGGATGATCGAGGCTCAACAGCGGTGTCCCTTGCGCGGAGCAGCCGCTACACTTTCAACGTCATCCGCCAAGGGTCTCTCTACCGGGTTCCATTGCTAATCAAAACAAAAATTTCAACCGTCGAAGTCATCACATTATTAAGCACTAACAATTTGGCATGTATAGCTAGACTCACACGCGCTATGGTAGTCCTAGAACCGACTAAACCATAGCTCTGATACCAATTAAATGTAACGCCCCAAACCCGTGACCGTCACCGGATTTGACCACGTGGTGTTACCGGGCTTACTTCCCTTATTCCTCTCTTTGAAATGTTTAATTTTTGTTCCAGGCAGGCTAGCTAACTGCGTCACTGTCACCTTAAAAGTCATATCTCGAGTTCCAGAACTCGAAAATCAGTTCCGTAAATTTTCCCTAAAACTAAACTCATAATCCCATCTAAAAATTTTTTTCTAGAATTTTTGGTCAAGCCAATTAGTACAGTTAATTAGTTAAAGTCACCCCTGTTTCAGAGTTCGACTACACTGACCTTTGTGCATTACGACCTGGATATCATCTCTTACAGAGCTCCAATGCTCATGCCGTTTGTTTCTAATGAAACTAGACTTAAAGGGGAATCTATGCATATAATGCATGACTCCTAATTGTTTCTGGATAATTTATGGTAAATTTTCAAAGTCGAAACAGAGGATCCAGAAACCGTTCTGGCCCTGTCTCACGAAATCTAGAATATCTCTTAAAATACGGCTCATATGGTCGTTTCGTTTCGTCCATATGAAAATAGATTCATCAAGGTTCAATTTAATTATTTATTCACTATTTAATTCTACTTCTACTATTTTTAGTGATTTTTGCCATCTCACCTCACTGCTGCTGGCAGCATCTGTTACTAAAGCAAACAATGACTATTTCATAATTCTTCCATGGCCAACTATTTCATCATACATAATGCAACTATGGCCACCTTATCAAAATTAAGGTATCTAAGGCTCGTGACCATAGGTTTTAGAATCACACTCAACCGACCACATAGGCCATTTTCGCATGGCTTAAAGTTTACAACCCACAATTCAACAAAACAAAATAGCCTATACATGCCAAATGTTCTCCTAGTTCAACTACGAAGACAATACCAAAAGATTTCCAGCCGGTGTGATGACTTCAACGACGGTTCCGAGCACGCATAAACGATACAAGTCCAAGAGACCTAAAATGGGTGACAAGAAAACACCGAGTGAGTTTATAACTCAGTAAGTCATAAGCATTCATCAACCATCCATCAATAAAATTATCACAACATGAAACGATAAACGAGGCTAGGTACTCCATCCATATCGAAACTATACCATAATTCCTTGGACCTTTCGGTTCAATCTCATACCAAGTCATACATCCACATTTCATATTCTATACAATAAGATATTTGAGGCATTTTCACACACCAACTCATTTTCACCACAATCATACAATTGCAATCATCACATAGATTTAAAGGTTACCAAGCTCAACCCCGAGCATGAACATATTGCCTATTCGTCATGAGCTCAAGGTACTTACCCGATCCGCTGTCCGGGATTAACTCGATAATGTCGCACACTCAGTGCCAATTGTAATGCAAGAGCATATAGTGAATCCGCACACTTAGTGCTATAAAATTAGCTCGCACACATAGTGCTATATAATCAAATTCGCACACTTAGTGCTGTACAAATTTTAAACCCACACGTAGTGCCAATCTTGTCACCGTGTCCATTTATACCCGCACACTTAGTGCCGAGACCAATACTTTATGCAATTTACCACCTTTATACATTCAACGATGGCATCATTCCATACACATACATTTCCATTTACACATCAATTCATTAAACACAATTGCATATATATTATGATCATTTAAATCAATACCAAATATATGCTTAATGACTTACCTTGTGTTGGGTAAAATGGTTCCAACTCGGCTATTCGATGTTCTTTCCTTTGCTTTTGCTTGATTCTCCCCCTCTAGCTTCTTGAGCTAATCAATAAATTAACTAGTTTAACCGTCTTGCCAAATATTTATACATATATACATGACATCAACAATACTATCATCATTGATTCATCAATTCACAAAGTTTTATTTCACGAACATTTGACCCATTTTTACCCCATATGCCCGAATGCTACATTCATTACCCAACTAGCCATTCAACAATTTTCAACCTCATTACCACCCTTTTTATGTCTAATCGTCTAAATGAGATCATAAACATGCCTAACTATAGCCGAATGTGCAACATTAATCTAGCATTTCCATTGCATTTAACACTTAACATTTACCCCATCTAGGCCAAATTTTGCTAGCACACAAGCCTTTGGCCGAATGTCCTTGACCTCTAGTCACCCAAAATTTCTTCCAACTAATAATTTAGGTGCTCTCAAGCTCATTCACAAGTACTATTATATATCACATTAAGCATTAAATCATTGTGCAACATAAATTTTATAGCATGGCGAATACTCATGCACATACACACATAACAACAAGAACTCAATGGCACAAAATCTCCTTTTGTTAAACATTCGAACTCACTCATCTCCATGCTTTCATCACAACAACATCAAAACACTAATTAGGAAATACAACATTCTTGGCGAAATTTAACTCACCTAACAACTTAGTTTCGATCCAAGATTCAAGGAAAAATTTGAACCAATCCTCCAAACTATGCATGCATTTTCAAGAGTGGCATAAAACATACCTTCTTGTATCAAAACACCTTAGTCTAGTAAGCTCCCATGGCTGATTTTCTCAAGCTTCCCCCCCTTTCTTCTTAGTACATTCAGCCATGCAAAGAAAAATGAGAGAATGGACACTTTTTTTTTTCTTTTGTTTTCATCATATTCCCTTTTTTTTTCCAATTTCATTTCTTTATTCTCCCTTACATCATGCACTAGGCCAACATGTCTAGGACATGTTTTCCTTGCCCATCACCTTGTCATGGCCGGCCACTCACCTTAGGAAAGGGGTTATTTGACATGCAAGGACAACCATTTCCCCACATGTATTAATAGGCCACCTTACATTTGCCTAGCAGATTTCTAAATTTTCTCACATAAGTCCTAATCACTAAAATTCACCTATAATTAAGCAAAAAAATTCAATTAAGAAATTTTCACACATGCATATTCACATATTTAGACAGTAACTATCATACTCAAATAATTTAGTGACTCGGTTTAGCGGTCCCGAAACCGCTTTCCGACTAGGGTCACTTTCGGGCTGTCACACGCCCTAGAGCTATTCAATTTCAAACAGTTAAAACAATATCATATCTAAGCTAACAAAACATACTAAAAACAACTAAAACTAATTAAAGCGGCCTTATTACAAATTAAAAACCGAAAATATAAAGGAAATAATCTAAAATAAAAGTGAAGGTATAAACACTTATTTTAAACAGTCCACATGGCCACTCTGAATCCCTCCAGCTCCAAGTCCACCGATCTAAGGCTCACCTGCAAAGATGGGAAAAAGTGGATGAGTTTGGAAAACTTAGTGTGTAAAGTAAACCCAACTAGAGCCTAAATTTGTTCAAGTTCTACTGGGCCTAAGCCCTATTCAGAAATCAGAGCTAACTAGGCCTTAGCCCATATCAATATTAATCTGGGCCATAGCCCCTTACAGTATCAGAGTATACTGGGCCTAGCCCATGTCAGTATCAATCTAGGCTGTAGCCTTATTACAAGTCGAGATATGTTGGGCCTTGCCCATATTAGCACAGTTGGGCCCATTTCAATACAGTTGGCCCATAACAAAAGAATTTCATATGATTAATGCATGATAACCCCATCCAACCCTGCACTTGCCTCCGTCCATCCCTACACTTCCTGTGGGGAATAAATCACCCACGCCATCCTTACACTTACAGTGTTAGCACCGGTTGCGGCACTAACTATAATCCGCAACAAAGCTTCTTATATCAGAATATGTGGTACAGCCACCAGAATGGGTTCTTCCTCCATAACAAAACCCAACCCCATGCAGTATGACATGTATGCATAATATATATAATTAACAAGGCATGCTTTAGAAAGACAGTCAGATTATAGCGTAAGAACAGTTATTTACCCTCGAGGGGCCTTACAGAGGTATTTCAGTAATTTTATCAATCTTTTTAGAATTTCATGCTTATTACAGTTATTAACGTATTAACAGAAACACTTATCGAACGTTTTTACCAAATTGGGCCCGTTGGCCTATTTAACCTAATTTCGGCCCATTAAGCCGAAATATACCGAAGTACACGAAATTGCGCACTCTACAATCTTACCGTTGAAGTTACCAAAATTATCAATACAAACAATCCCACGAGCGCTTGCAAGTTCTCAAAATGCCGATTTTTCGGCATTTCAGCTTTTCAGCTTTTGACGATCTAGTCTACTAGTGGGTGTTGTTTACACACCTGATTTCTGACAACTGCTACCAAAATCTCCCACGATATCCTACAATCGGTCACTAGACATATCAGATCCAAAGTATAACGGAAAACATCATAAACTTACTTACCATAATCGACCATCAATACATATGGCCCTTGAGATCCTACTTTTGTCAAAACTAGTGACTAGATCTCGATCTAGTTGTTCCACTTGTCCAAGCCGTCGATCAACAGCCTCTAGATCACACTAACACCAAAACAAATCAATTGTTATAACCCTTAGAGCCTTAAGCTCCATTCGACAACCTCCCTATGCCTTTAGGGATTTTTGCTTTTCTAAAACCCGAAATAAAGAATAGATCTGAATACTTACCACAGGTTCTTTCAACAAACCGATTCCACTTCATTTTCTTCTTAGATCTGATGTAGATCTAGCCCTTAAACTGTAACACCCCGTACCCGAGGCCGTTGCCGGAGTCGGACACAAGGTGTGAACGGACTAAATTCATTTATTTTCACAGTCCATTTAAAAAAATTTCCAGACGAGCTGGCTAACTGCGTCACTGCCACCTTAAAAATCATATCTCGAGTTCCAAAACTCGAAAACCAGTTCCGTAAATTTTTCCTGAAACTAGACCCATATATCCATCTACAAATGTTTTTCTAGAATTTTTGGTCAAGCCAATTAGTACAGTTTATTAGTTAAAGTCTCCCCTGTTTCAGGGTTCGACTACTCTGACCTCCACGCACTACGACTTGGATATCTCCCTGTACAGGGCTTCAATACTGATGCCGTTTGTTTCTAATGAAACTAGACTCAAAAAGGAATCTATAAATATAAGGAATGACTCTAATTATCTCTGGTTAATTTATGATGAATTTACAAAGTCGGAACAGGGAATCCAGAAACCGTTCTGGCCCTGTTTCGTAAAAACCTAAATATCTCTTAACATACAACTCATATGATCGTTTCGTTTCTTCCATGTGAAAGTAGATTCATCAAGGTTTGATTACATAATTTATTCACTATTTAATTCCATTCCTACTATTGTTAGTGATTTTTCAAATATACATCACTGCTGCTGTCAGCATCTACCTTTAAGGTAGACTTTTCCTATTTCATAGTTTCCATGATTCAACTAGCCCTTTAGCATATATAGCCCAAAATATAATCATGATGAATCATTCTAATGGCTAATCATTGCCAAACATTTCCATGCCTCTTAATGAACATATACATTCAAGATGATTATAACATTATGCTCAAAATATATATAAGCCATTTTCGCATGGCTATCCAAATATATACAACACCAAAGTACTTGACTAATAACAAAAAAAAGGGGTGTCCTATACATGCCATTTCAAAAGTTCAACCAAAAGTGTACCAAAAGGGGCTTTGATAGTGTGGGAGACTTCGACTTCCAAAATCCCGAATCCGTGAGTGATTTAACCAAAATCTATAAAACAAAGATTCAAAGAAACGGAGTAAGCATTTAATGCTTAGTAAGTTTTGAGCCATAAAATTAGACACAACTACAATGTAGCATTCATATGGCTAAATGGATAATTTCATATGCACAAATTCTCAATATCATACTTACTTCACATTACCAACCCTTATATTCACACAAAAAAAAAGATCAACTTAGCCAAAGGCCGGAAACTCATTAATCGACTGAGCGAATAATATTTAAACGGAATCACTACTCAAATGCATATACGAAACGTACCTCATCGTTGGGATTTTACGAGCGTATTTGTAACACCCCTAACTCGTGACCGACGCCGGTGTCGGACACGAGGGGTTAACGAGACAAATCCTCTTAAAGTACCGACCAATTTGGCATTTCTGGACAGGCTGGAAAACTGCGTCACCGTCGCCTTAAAAATCATATCTCGAGTTCCAAAACTCGGAAACTGGTTTCGTAAATTTTCCCTGAATTTAGACTCATATATCCATCCATGGATTTATTTTTAGAATTTTTGGTTGGGCCAATTGGTACAGTTTATTAGTTAAAGTCACCCATGTTACAGGGATCGACTGCTCTGACCTCCGCGCGTTACAACTTGAATATCTTTCTGTACAAGGCTTTAATACTGGTGCCGTTTGTTTCTAATGAAACTAGACTCAAAATGGAATCTGTACATATAAGGCATGACTCCTAATTCTTTCTGGATAATTTATGGTAAATTTTCAAAGTCACGACAGGGGTCCCAGAAATCGTTCTGGCCCTGTCTCACGAGAACTTTAATATCTCCCAGTATACTGCTCATATGGTCGTTTCGTTTCGTCCATATAAAAATAGATTCATCAAGGATCAGTTCCATAATTTACTCACTATTTAATTCTACTTATACTATTTTTAGTGATTTTTTCAATCTCATCTCACTGCTGCTGTCCGCAACAGTTACTGCAGTAGACTATGCCAATTTCATGAATTTTTCCTTGGCCTTAATCATCCATCATACATGACACAAATTATGGCCACCTTAACAAAATTTGAGTTTCTAAGACTCGTGGCTATAGGTTCTAGCATCCCACTCGACGACCACATAGGCCATTTTCACATGGCTTAAAGTTTACAATCCCACAAATCGACAAAATATAATAGCCTATACATGCCAAATGTTCTTCAACAACAAAAAAAGTAATACCACAAGATTTCAGCGGTGTGATGACTTCAACGACGGTTCCGAGCACACAAGAAGACGAGCCCCAGTGACCTAAAATGGGTGACAAGAAAACACTGAGTGAGTTTACAACTCAAGAAGTCATAAGCATTCGTCAATCCATCGTTAAAATTACTACTACATGTACAACAAATGAAACTAGGTACTCGTCCATATCGAATCCATACCATAATACCTCGAACCTTTCGGTCCAATCTCGTACCAATTCATACATCCACATTTCATATTCTACACAACAAGATAATCGAAGCATTTTTTTTTACACATTAACTCATTTTCCAGCACAACCATACAATTTCAATCATCACATAGATTTAAGGCTTACCAATTCAACCCCAAGCATGGACGTATTTTCTATTCATCATGAGCTCGAGGTACTTACCCGATCCGCTGTCCGTGATCAACTCGATAATATCGCACACTCAGTGCCAATAGTGATGCAAAAGCATATAATAAGTCCGCACACTTAGTGCTATATAATCAGCTCGCACACATAGTGCTATATAATCAAATTCGCACACTTAGTGCTGTACAAATTTTAAATCAAGACACTTAGTGCCAATCTTGTCACCGTGTCCATTTATACCCGCACACTTAGTGCCAAGACCAATACGTTATGCATTTTACTACCTTTATACATTCAACAATGGCATCATTCCATACACATACATTTCCACTTACACATCAATTCATTAAACACAATTGCATATATATATTATGATCATTTAAATCAATGCCAAATATATGCTTTATGACTTACCTTATATTGGATGAAACGATTTCCAATCGACTACTCGATTATCTTTCCTTTGCCTTTGCTTGATTCTCCACCTCTAGCTTCTTGAGCTAAATTTAACAAATAAATTGGTTTTATCATTTGAGCATCGGAAGAGGAATTCAAGATGCCTAGCCAATATATAAATATCTACTCATTAGGCATCAAAGTCGATATGTACAAAATCATGAATCGAACTCAACACCTTAGTTAGTATTCCTCTTAGTCAATTTTCTAGGCCAAGAATAGGCATCAATATGCTTGCCTCTAACCGAATGCATGCACACCAATTTCCCCTCATGTGGCGAATATGCATGCCCATGTTGAGGCCGATTATGCACTTAATACCACACAAAACAGCATGCATTTTACTAACTAACGATTACATATTGTAGCTCAATACACATCTCTCATGTACTACATAACCGAAAACATCATCCCAAGCAAATATATACCTTGAAATAGTATATATGTCATACCAATTCATCATGTGCAAACACATATTCAAAGCTCAAATCTTACCTACCATGCAACATGCATGAATCATACTTGTGGATATACCATGACCGAATACATCACAACACCATCATTTTGGTCATGATTAAGCAAAGAACTTAATGTCTCACTCAAAAATACTAAAAAGAAAGTCCAAGAGCCATCAATCCCCATCACATACACCATTAACAAGCTTCATATTTAACATGCAATGGCATTAACACAAAATCCACCTTGGCCAAATACCATTTCCATGGCATAACAAGGATTTGAACCATGGCTAACATGCACATCAAGTTAGCAACCAAAACAAGCATGAATCTCATGACACAACCTCAAACATACCTTAATCTTGATGCAAGTATAGCCAAATCTCCTTCTAGTTCTCTTCTAAACCAAGCATGAAGCAAAAATCCTCCCTTTTCCTTAGTATTTTCGGCCAAAGAAGAGAAAAATGGATGAACAAAATTTTCTTTTCTCTTCCACAATGCACGGCAAGGGGGTTTCACACACACACACATTTTTTTTCTTTCTTTATTACCCATACTCATTTGTTTATTGTTTCTCCCTAGTGCACCAACAAAACATGTTTCATGACATGTTTAGCCCATGATTCCTTGTCATGGCCGGCCACTTCATGTTAAGGGGGGGAAATTTGACATGCAAATCCCTTATTTTTGCATGCATTATCAACTAGTCATCCCACATTTCCCCATCATACTTTCAATGTTTACTACTAGGCCCTTTCTAGTGAAATTCACATTTATAACTCTAAATCGAAACATCAAAAATGTCACACATGAATTAACACATATTATAGGCATCAAAATAAATTATAAATTATTTTTATGCCTCAGTTTTGTGGTCCCGAAACCACATCCCGACTAGGGTCAATTTTGGGATGTCACAACTCTCCCCCACTTAAGAAATTTTCGTCCCGAAAATCTTACCGTAAATAGGCTCGGTATCGCTCTTTCATAGAGTCCTCAAGTTCCCAAGTGGCTTCTTCAATTCCGTGTTTATGCCATAACACCTTCACTAACGGGATTTTCTTATTATGTAACTCTTTTACTTCACGCATTATAATGCGAACCGGTTCCTCTTCATAGCTCAAATTAGATGAATCTCAATCTCGGATGGAGCAATTACGTGCGATGGATCGACCTATATCGTCAAGCATCGAGACATGAAAACGCTGTGAATCCTTCGAGCTCGGGGCAAAATTAATCGATATGCGATCGCCCAACTCGTTCGGATACTTCATATGGCCCGATAAACCTCGGACTCAATTTGCCCTTACGACCAAATCTAAGCACCTTCTTCCAAGGTGAAACTTTGAGAAAGACCTTGTCTCCAACCCGATATTCAATATCTTTTCTTTTCAAATCCGCACGACTTTTGGCGATCCGAGCGACTTTCAAACTTTCACGAATTACTCGAACTTTTGCTCGGCATCCTTAACCAAATCAACCTCAAGAATTTACCTTCACTAAGTTCACCCGAATAATGGGGTACGGCATTTACGATCGTATAAAGCCTCGTAGGCGCCATCTTAATGCTTGATTGAAAGCTATTGTTGTAGGCGAATTCAATCAAAGGTAAATACCGCTCCCATGAACCACTAAACTCAAGGATGCAACATCTCAACATATCCTCGAGTATTTGAATTATCCGTTCGGATTGACCATCGGTTTGGGGATGAAAAGCGGTGCTAAAATGCGCTTGGTACCCAAAGCATCTTGCAATTTCTTCCAAAATCGCGACGTAAATCTTGGGTCTCTATCCGACACGATAGAAATAGGCACCCGTGTAATCTCACAACCCGAGAAACGTACAATTCCGCTAATTTGTCCATTGAAAAATCCGACGACGCGGGGATAAAGTGAGCCGACTTAGTTAGTCTATCGACAACGACCCAAATCGCATCCTTCTTACTCATCGACAATGGCGGTCCGGATACAAAGTCCATTGTGACTCGATCCCATTTCCATTCGGGTATCATGATCGGTCAAGTAATCCCGATGGCACTTGATGTTCCGCTTTCACTTGTTGACATATCGACACCTTGAAACAAATTGAAATGTCTCGTTTCATCCGGCCACCAAAATTGGCGTTTGTGTCATTGTACATTTTAGTACTACCCGGGTGGATTGACATTCGACTACAATGGGCTTCATTTAGAATTATCGAAATAAGTTCAATTCTTTGGAACACACAGACGACTTCGAACCTCAAACAATCGTCATCATCAATTTGAAACTCGATTCCTTGTTCAGAACACACTCAGCCCGTTTTGCAAGCAACTCCTCATCAACTTTCTGAGCTTCCCGAATTTGATGAGCCAACAATGGTTTGGCCTTCAATTCGGCTACTAACACATTGTCGGGTAGAATAGACAAGTGTACATTCATCGCTTCATAAAGCAAATAGTGATTTCCGCTTAAGGCATCCGCAGAACCACATTAGCCCTTCCCGGGTGATAATCAATGACGAGCTCATAATCCTTTAACAACTCGAGCCATCGCCTTTGTCGCAGGTTCAAGTCTCTTTGGGTCATCAAATATTTGAGACTTTTGTGATCCGAATACACATGGCACTTCTCACCAAATAAGTAATGTCGCCATATCTTTAAGGCGAATACGATGGCAGCCAATTCGAGATCATGGGTCGGATAATTTTTCTCATGTGGCTTTAGTTGCCTCGACGCATAGGCCACAACTCGCCCTTCTTGCATCAATACGCAACCCAACCCAAGTAGGGATGCGTCACTATAAATGACAAACTCTTTGCCCGATTCGGGTTGCACTAGAATTGGGGCTTCATCAAATAAGCTTTCATTGATCGAAACTTTTTCGACATTTCTCCGTCCATTCAAACTTAACATCCTTTTGGAGTAGCTTTGTCATTGGCGTGGCTATTGTCGAGAAACCTTTACAAATCGTCGGTAATAACCGCAAGCCCCAAAAAGCTCCTAACTTCGGTAACATTCCTTGGTGGTTTCCAATCGACTATGGCTGTAATTTTGTTCGGGTCCACCTCGACACCGATGCGGACACCACGTGCCCCAAAAGCTAACCTCTTTCAACCAAAATTCACATTTCTTGAACTTTGCGTATAATCGCTTATCTCGTAAGATTTGCAACACTAGCCTCGGTGTTCAAAGATGCTCGGCCATCTCTCGAATAGACCGTAATGTCATCGATAAATACAACTACGAACCGATCCAAGTATGGCTCGAAAATTCTATTCATTAAATCCATAAACACCGTAGGGCATTAGTGAGCCCAAACGGCATCACCAAGAATTCGTAGTGACCATACCTCGCTCTAAAAGCGGTTTTGGTATGTCCGATTCTCGGACCCTCAACCGATAGTACCCGACCTCAAATCTATCTTTGAAAACACCGAGGCTCCCTTTAATTGATCAAACAAATCGTCAATTCGTGGCAATGGATATTTATTCTTTATCGTCACTTTATTGAGTTGACGATAGTCGATGCACAACCTCATGGTTCCGTCCTTCTTCTTCACAAACAATACAAAGCGCCCCATGGAGAAAAACTTCGATCGAGCGAAACCTCTATCCGTCGGTTCTTGCAATTGAACCTTCAATTCCTTTAATTCCGTTAATGCCATACGATACGGGCTATTGAAATCGGCGTAGTACCGGTACAACCGATGCGAATTCCACTTCTCGAACCGGTGGCAATCCGTAACTCCTCGGAAAAACATCCGAATACTCACAAACCACTGTACCGATTCGAGTTTCCTTTCCGTCTCTTTACTTCCAAACACATACGCAAGGTATGTTTCACACCCCTTTTCACGCACCTCGAAGCGGTCATAGAAGATATTATCATTGGCGCTCCTTTTAAATCAAGAGACTCGACTCGGACTACCTCATTATTTGTACTCCTCAAATCAATGGTTTTCCTTTTGCGTCCACCAACGCATCATGTACTGTCACCAATCCATACCAAGAATAACATCGAATTCATTAAATGGTAAAAGCATCGATCGGTAGGAAAACAGATTCTCGAATTATTAGGGGCATCTCTTGCACACTTTATCAACGAGTACGTATTGACCCAAAGGGTTTGACACTGAATTACGAACTCAAGAGACTCAACGGTAGAGTCTTACCGATGCTAAAGTTTCACATACATATGAATGAGTAGAGCCGGGTCAATCAATGCAATCACACTAGTATCAAAGAGAGTAAAAGTACCGGTGATAACGTCGGGAGGATGCCTCCTCTCGTCTTGCGGATGGCATATGCTCTAGCAGAGCTCGGGTCTCGGATCGAACACCAGACGTTGGCTCCCCTCGATTACCGCCCTACCTCCTCGAAACCCTCGGGGTCTACCTCTAGTCGTCAGCCCCACTAGATCTCGCACCTTGCATCTTATTCTTCTCATCTAGCTCCGTGCAATCCCTAATGAAGTGGTCCTTGAACCGCATCCATAACAGGCCCTATTAATGAGACTTACCCCAACATTCACCTAGGTGTCGTCTTCCACATTGGGGGCATTCGTGTCTCTCTTGACGATTATTGCCCACACTAGCTACTCAAGTAGCTCGAGTCCGTCGCTGGTCGGGTTCTAATGGAAATTCCCGCAATCGTCCTCGACTTCATCGGTGTCCTCCCCGAACCTCTTTATAGCCGAGAACGGAGCTTTACTCGTCGATCTTTTACGGTAATCTCTTGCTTCAAATTCAGCCTTCTTCTTCTCCTTCCCAAGTTCTTCCGCCTTTGCGTGCTCGCTCGACTAGTGTCACGAACTCCTTTATCTCCAAAATTCCACTAGTAACTTTAACTCTTCATTCAATCCTTCTTCAAATCTTTTGCACATCGCAACCTCATCAGCCACACACTCCAGAGCATACCGACTAAGTCTTACGAACTCATGTTCGTATTCAGATCTGATCATCCGCCTTGCTTGAGTTCCAAGAATTCCTTACGCTTCGATCGATGAACCGTTGACTAATGTATTTCTTTGAAATTGGATTGGAAGAAATCCCAAGTAACTCGTTCATTTGGGACTATGGAAATTAAAGTCCTCCACCAATAGTAAGTCGAGTCTCATAACAAGGATATAGCACACTTAAGACATTCGTCGGTGTGCATGACAGATTCATCTAACACTCTAATGGTGTTATCGAGCGTAACTCGGCCTTTTCGGCATCATCGGTAACTATGGCCTTGAACTCCGCCCCACGCTTCCTAATCAAGTCCACGGTGGTTTACTCACCTCACGGGATCGATGAATCGGAGGCATTATGGCTCTTGGGGTGGAGTGTTTAAATTCGGGAATGGTTGGACAGCCGGGTTGGTTCGGGCATATTATGCGACCCACTCATTCATCATAGTGAAGAAGGCTTGTTTCGCCTTCATTTTGATTATTCGCGGATGACCGAGGCTCAACAGCGGTGTCCCTTGCGCAGGAGCAGCCGCTACACTTTCAACGTCATCCGCCAAGGGTCTCTCTACCGGGTTCCATCGCTAATTAAAACAAAAATTTCAACCGTCAAGTCATCACATTATTAAGCACTATAAATTTGGCATGTATAGCTAGACTCACACGCTATGGTAGTCCTAGAACCGACTAAACCATAGCTCTGATACTAATAAAATTGTAACACCCTAACTCGTGACCGACGCCGTGTTCGGACACGAGGGGTTAACGAGACAAATCCTCTTAAAGTACCGACCAATTTGGCATTTCTGGACAGGCTGGAAAACTGCGTCACCGTCGCCTTAAAATCATATCTCGAGTTCCAAAACTCGGAAACTGGTTTCGTAAATTTTCCTGAATTTAGACTCATATATCCATCCATGGATTTATTTTAGAATTTTGGTTGGGCCAATTGGTACAGTTTATTAGTTAAAGTCACCCATGTTACAGGGATCGACTGCTCTGACCTCCGCGCGTTACAACTTGAATATCTTTCTGTACAAGGCTTTAATACTGGTGCCGTTTGTTTCTAATGAAACTAGACTCAAAATGGAATCTGTACATATAAGGCATGACTCCTAATTCTTTCTGGATAATTTATGGTAAATTTTCAAAGTCACGACAGGGTCCCAGAAATCGTTCTGGCCCTGTCTCACGAGAACTTTAATATCTCCCAGTATACTGCTCATATGGTCGTTTCGTTTCGTCCATATAAAATAGATTCATCAAGGATCAGTTCCATAATTTACTCACTATTTAATTCTACTTATACTATTTTTAGTGATTTTTCAATCTCATCTCACTGCTGCTGTCCGCAACAGTTACTGCAGTAGACTATGCCAATTTCATGAATTTTTCCTTGGCCTTAATCATCCATCATACATGACACAAATTATGGCCACCTTAACAAAATTTGAGTTTCTAAGACTCGTGGCTATAGGTTCTAGCATCCCACTCGACGACCACATAGGCCATTTTCACATGGCTTAAAGTTTACAATCCCACAAATCGACAAAATATAATAGCCTATACATGCCAAATGTTCTTCAACAACAAAAAAGTAATACCACAAGATTTCAGCCGGTGTGATGACTTCAACGACGGTTCGAGCACACAACAAGACGAGCCCCAGTGACCTAAAATGGGTGACAAGAAAACACCGAGTGAGTTTACAACTCAGTAAGTCATAAGCATTCGTCAATCCAATCGTTAAAATTACTACTACATGTACAACAAATGAAACTAGGTACTCGCCCATATCGAATCCATACCATAATACCTCGAACCTTTCGGTCCAATCTCGCACCAATTCATACATCCACATTTCATATTCTACACAACAAGATAATCGAAGCATTTTTTTTTACACATTAACTCATTTTCCAGCACAACCATACAATTTCAATCATCACATAGATTTAAGGCTTACCAATTCAACCCCAAGCATGGACGTATTTTCTATTCATCATGAGCTCGAGGTACTTACCCGATCCGCTGTCCGTGATCAACTCGATAATATCGCACACTCAGTGCCAATAGTGATGCAAAAGCATATAATAAGTCCGCACACTTAGTGCTATATAATCAGCTCGCACACATAGTGCTATATAATCAAATTCGCACACTTAGTGCTGTACAAATTTTAAATCCGCACACTTAGTGCCAATCTTGTCACCGTGTCCATTTATACCCGCACACTTAGTGCCAAGACCAATACGTTATGCATTTTACTACCTTTATACATTCAACAATGGCATCATTCCATACACATACATTTCCACTTACACATCAATTCATTAAACACAATTGCATATATATATTATGATCATTTAAATCAATGCCAAATATATGCTTTATGACTTACCTTATATTGATGAAACGATTTCCAATCGACTACTCGATTATCTTTCCTTTGCCTTTGCTTGATTCTCCACCTCTAGCTTCTTGAGCTAAATTTAACAAATAAATTGGTTTTATCATTTGAGCATCGGAAGAGGAATTCAAGATGCCTAGCCAATATATAAATATCTACTCATTAGGCATCAAAGTCGATATGTACAAAATCATGAATCGAACTCAACACCTTAGTTAGTATTCCTCTTAGCCAATTTTCTAGGCCAAGAATAGGCATCAATATGCTTGCCTCTAACCGAATGCATGCACACCAATTTCCCCTCATGTGGCGAATATGCATGCCCATGTTGAGGCCGATTATGCACTTAATACCACACAAAACAGCATGCATTTTACTAACTAACGCATTACATATTGTAGCTCAATACACATCTCTCATGTACTACATAACCGAAAACATCATCCCAAGCAAATATATACCTTGAAATAGTATATATGTCATACCAATTCATCATGTGCAAACACATATTCAAAGCTCAATCTTACCTACCATGCAACATGCATGAATCATACTTGTGGATATACCATGACCGAATACATCACAACACCATCATTTTGGTCATGATTAAGCAAAGAACTTAATGTCTCACTCAAAAATACTAAAAGAAAGTCCAAGAGCCATCAATCCCCATCACATACACCATTAACAAGCTTCATATTTAACATGCAATGGCATTAACACAAAATCCACCTTGGCCAAATACCATTTCCATGGCATAACAAGGATTTGAACCATGGCTAACATGCACATCAAGTTAGCAACCAAAACAAGCATGAATCTCATGACACAACCTCAAACATACCTTAATCTTGATGCAAGTATAGCCAAATCTCCTTCTAGTTCTCTTCTAAACCAAGCATGAAGCAAAAATCCTCCCTTTTCCTTAGTATTTTTCGGCCAAAGAAGAGAAAATGGATGAACAAAATTTTTCTTTCTCTTCCACAATGCACGGCAAGGGGGGTTTCACTCACACACACACATTTTTTTTTTCTTTCTTTATTACCCATACTCATTTGTTTATTGTTTCTCCCTAGTGCACCAACAAAACATGTTTCATGACATGTTTAGCCCATGATTCCTTGTCATGGCGGCCACTTCATGTTAAGGGGGAAATTTGACATGCAAATCCTTATTTTTGCATGCATTATCAACTAGTCATCCCACATTTCCCCATCATACTTTCAATGTTTACTACTAGGCCCTTTCTAGTGAAATTCACATTTATAACTCTAAATCGAAACATCAAAAATGTCACACATGAATTAACACATATTATAGGCATCAAAATAAATTATAAATTATTTTATGCCTCAGTTTTTGTGGTCCCGAAACCACATCCCGACTAGGGTCAATTTTGGGATGTCACAAGATTAATTGAAATTATTACAAGAAGATCGCTCATTCCCAACCAAGTACCTTCGGGTTTAGCGGATATAGCTATTGCTCATATGCCTTGGGACTTAGCCCGGTTATAGTAACTTCGCACAAATGCCTTGGGACTTAGCCAGGATATAGTACTTCGCACAAATGCCTTGGGACTTAGCTCGGATATAGTAACTCGCACCAATGCCTTGGGACTTAGCCCGGATATAGTAACTCGCACAAATGCCTTGGGACTTGCCTTTAACTAGTCACTAGCATAAATGCCTTCTGGGACTTAGCCCGGTTATCATCCAAATATTCACACACATATCAATAAGTCATGACACATCTATATTTCATTTTCATAATTGGAGTTCAAACACAAGTCACGTATTAAGCAAACCCATTTTTGGCTCACTAGCCACATACAAAGAGCATGGTTTACTTTTCTTTATGACACTATCTCTATGCACATACGGCTACCCGTCATACGTATAGACTAATTAGCTCAACATATGATTCAAGTAGAATCATCATATCGCTGCATATTTGTTATGCTCATACATCATGACTTAATCAAATCGGTAACTAAGTCTCCTTACTCGAAAACTTACCTCGGATGTTGTCGAACGATTTCGATGGCTATTCGACCACTTTTTCCTTCCCTTTATCGGATTTAGTTCCCCTTTGCTCTTGAGCTTAATTTAACAAATAAATTGATTTAATCATTTGAGCATCGAAAAGAGGAACTCAAGGTACTTAGCCCATATATATACATTAGACATTAAAGTCACATACATGTGAAATCATGAATCAACTCAACATATTAATCCACACTCCCTTTTAGCCGATTGTCTAAACCAAGATAAAGGCATCAATATGCTTGCCTCTAACCGAATACATGCAACACTAATCTTCTCACGTGGCCGAGTATGCATGTATATGTTGAGGCCAATTATATACTTAATACCACACATAAATGGCATACCAATACATCATGTGCAAACATATATATATATATATATGTGCAAGAGCCGAATCATAAGGTTGATTATAACCATTTCATATATTTCCATCATGTACCCGAATGCACAAATTCATTACAATAACTTCCAACTCAAATCATGTTACAAATTTATACTTCACAAGGATAAATCATTAACCAAATATAAACATATATCCGAATTCACATGTATATTTTATTTTTACATGAAGCATAGCCGAATCATTTTAACCATGAGTAACATAACAAGCATAAATCATACTTATGGATATACCATGGCCGATTGCTTCATGAAGTTGCTAAGACCTACCTTTTTCTTCAAATTCTCACACACACACTCTATCATCTTCATACCTCACCAACACAACATCTAGCATCCACCAAGAAGACAACACCCATGGCCAAGTATCATCTCCCTCACATAGCAAAGATTTAGACCATGGGCTAGGCAGGACTCAAGCTAACAACTAAAATATACATGAATCTCATGGAGCAACATCAAACATACCTTAGCCTAGTTACATGCATGGCCGAACCTCTTCAACCTTTCTTCTTCCTTTCTCCTTAAAGTTTTCGGCCAAAGATGTTCAAGGATGAACACTTTTTTTTTGTTTTCTTTTCTTCAACTCACGGCAATGGGAGGGGGGGGAACAATCACACACATTCTTTCTTTTTTTTTCATCATATTCCCTTTCATTATTTTATTACCATGCTCCTTATTTTATTTTTCCAAACATACATCACTAACATAACATGTTTGTGACATGTTTCCACCCATAGCATGGCCGGCCACTATGCTTTAATTTGGCTAATTTGACATGCAAGGACAAGCACTTTCCCACATATATTAATAGGCCACTTGAACACTTGCCTAGCATATTTCTAAATTGTCTCACATAAGTCCCTACTAATAAATTTCACATACACTGACCAAATTAAAGTATGGAACTATCACACAAGCATTTACGCACATCATAAACACAGAATATAACCTTTAATTATTTATAAGACTCGGTTTCGTGGTCCCGAAACCACTTTCCGACTAGGGTCAATTTAGGGCTGTCACAACTCTCCCCCACTTAAGAAATTTTCGTCCCCGAAAATCTTACCGGTAAATAGGTTTGGGTATCGTTCTTTCATAGAGTTCTCGGTTTCCCAAGTAGCTTGTTTGAGCCATAACACTTTTACTAACGGAACCCTTTTGTTTCGCAACTCTTTCACTTCACGAGCTAGGATACGAATTGGTTCTTCTTCATAACTCATATCGGTTTGAATTTCAACCTCGGAGGGACTTATTATGTGCGAAGGATCGATCAGAACGTCAAGCATCGAAACATGAAAACGTTGTGGATCCTTTCAAGTTCGGGGTAAAAGCAACTCAGATGCAATGGACCAACTCGCTCGAGATTTCATACGGCCCAATGAATCTCGGACTCAATTTGCCCTTCTGACCAAATCGAGTATCTTTTTCCAAGGTGAAACCTTAAGAAACACTTTGTCTCCCACGATACTCAATATCTCTTTGTTTCAAATCCGCGTCACGACTTCTCGACGATCCGTGGGCGCCTTGGACTTTCACGGATTACTTTTACTTTTCGCTCAAAGATCTTTAATCAAATCAACTCCAAAATTTTACTTTCACCGAGCTCGGTCCAAAACAATGGTGTACGGCATTTGTGACCGTACAAAGCCTCGTAAGGTGCCATCTTAATACTTGATTGAAAACTATTGTTGTAAGCAAATTCAATCAAAGGTAAATACAGTTCCCATGAACCACTAAACTCAAGGATGCAGCATCTCAACATATCCTCGAGTATCTGAATTATCCACTTGGATTGACCATCGGTTTGGGGATGAAAAGCAGTGCTAAAATGCAGCTTGGTACCCAAAGCTTCTTGCAATTTCTTCCAAAATCGCGAGGTGAATCTCGGATCTCTATCCGACACAATAGAAATTGGTACCCCGTGTAATCTCACAATTTGAGAAACATACAATTCAGCTAGTTTATCCAATGAAAAATCTGTACGTACGGGGATAAAATAAGCCGACTTAGTCAGTCTATCAACAACAACCCAAATCGCATCTTTCTTATTTGTCGACAGTGGCAACCCAGATACAAAATCCATCGTGACTTGATCCCATTTCCATTCAGGTATCATGATCGGCTGAAGTAAACCCGTAGGCACTTGATGTTCCGCCTTCACTTGTTGACATACTAAGCACTTCGAAACAAAATCAGAAATGTCTCGTTTTATACCATGCCACCAAAATTGGCGTCTCAGATCGTTGTACATTTTCGTACTCCCCGGGTGAAAATCAATGACAAGCTCGTAATCTTTTAACAACTCAAGCCAACGCCTTTGTCGCAGATTCAAGTCTCTTTGAGTCATCAAATATTTGAGACTTTTGTGATCCGAATATACATGGCACTTCTCACCAAATAAATAATGTCGCCATATTTTCAAGGCAAATACGATGGCAGCTAGTTCGAGATCATAGGTCGGGTAATTTTTCTCGTGTGGCTTCAATTGTCTCGACGCATAGGCCACAAGTCGACCTTCTTGCATCAATACGCAACCCAACCCAAGTAGGGATGCATCACTATAAATGACAAACTCCTTGCCCGATTCAGTTGCACTATCTTGGAGCTTAGTCAAGTGAGTTTTCAATTGTTTGAAACTTTTCGACACTTTTACGTCCATTCAAACTTAACATCCTTCTCAAGTAGTTTTGTCATTGGTGTGGCTATCATCGAGAAACCTTTCACAAATCGTCGGTAGTAATGTAAGCAAGTCCCAAAAAGCTCGAACCTCGGTAATATTTCTGAGGCTTCCAATTAAGTATGGCTGAAATTTTACTCGGGTCAACTCGAATACCCGTCGCGGATACCACATGACCCAAGAAGCTAACCTCTCTTAACCAAAACTCACACTTATCGAACTTAGCATATAAGCGCTTATCCCGTAAAATTTGCAACACTCATCCTGTGTGTTCAAAGATGATCGGTTTCATTTCTCGAATAAACCAAAATATCATCGATAAACACGACTACAAACCGATCCAAATACGGTCCGAAGATCCGATTCATCAAATCCATAAATACCGTAGGGCATTAGTGAGCCCAAACGGCATCACTAAGAACTCATAGTGACCGTATCTCGCTAAAGCGGTTTTGGGTATATCCAAATCTCGAATTCAAGAATCGGTAATAACCCGATCTCAAATCTATCTTTGAAAACACCGAGGCTCCCTTTAGTTGATCAAACAAATCGTCAATAGGTGGCATCGGATATTTGTTCTTTATTGTCACCTTATTCGGTGACGATAGTCGATGCACAACCTCATGGTTCCGTCCTTCTTTTCACAAACAATACTGGTGCACCCTAAGGTGAGAAACTTGGTCGAGCGAAACCTCTATCCGTCAATTCTTGCAACCGAAGCTTTCAACTCTTTTAACTCGGTTGGTGCCATACAATACGGAGCTATCAAAATCGGCATAGTCCTGTGTACAAGCTCAATACCAAACCCTACCTCCCGAACAGTGGTAAACCGGTAATTTTAAGGAAAAACATCCGGGTATTCACAAACCACCGGCACAGATTCGGGTTTCTTTTCTAACTCTTTGTCATCAAGTACATACGCAAGGTATGCTTCGCACCCCTTTCTTACATATTTCTGAGCCAACATTGATGATATTACAGCTGGCAACCCCTTTAAGTCCGTAGACTCAACTCGGATTATCTCATTATTTGCGCACCTCAAATCAATAGTCTTGCTTTTGCAATTCACAACCGCATCATGCACGGTCAACCAATCTAAACCGAGGATAACATCAAATTCATCAAACGGCAAAAGCATCAAGTCCGCCGGAAAACAGGAACCTAGAATTACTAGGGGACATTTCTTACACACTTTGTTGACAAGCACGTAACGACCCAAGGGATTTGACACCCAAATTACGAACTCAAGAGACTCAATAGGTAAAGTCTTTATCGATTCTAAGGTTTCATATATAAGAATGAGTAGAACCGGGGTCAATCAAAGCAATCACATTAGTATCAAAGAGAGTAAAAGTACCGGTAATAACATCCGCGAGGAAGCATCCTCGGCATGGCGATAGCATAAGCCCTAGCAGAGCACGAGCCTCGAGATCTGGTTGTAGCATCTCTAGATCCTCCCCGACCGCCACTAGCATTGCCCGTATTCCTAGATGGTCTACCCCGGCAAGAGTAGCACCGTGTTTCCCACTCGATTCACATTCTGCTCGCATAACCTCTGCAATCTTTAATAAAGTGGTCAATCGATCCGCACTTGTAACAGGAGCGGTCATGGAATCTACAACTCCCTGAATGCCATTTACCACAATACTGGCACTCTACTCTGTCTTGACAATCATTTCCAACACTGGAGACCGAAGTGACTCGTGCACTCATAGGGGGTCGATCGCGATCTCATCTAGAAAAGCCCGAAGTGTCTCTCGACCGGCCTAAGCCATCTCTAAATTTCTTCGATGACTGTGGGAAGGGCTTCCCCGAAGACCTCTTACGAAACTCCTTTGCTCCCACCTCAGCTTTTCTTTTCTCCATACTGAGCTCCTCGGTTTTGCAAGCTCGCTCGACAAGTGCCACAAATTCTCGGATTTCCAAAATGCCAACATACGACTTTATATCATCATTCAGCCCATCCTCAAACGCTACACATCATGACTTCAAGAAATGCATTCTCGCTGCACACCACTAAGCCTTACTAATTTTCGCTCATAGTCTCAGAACCGACATTGAACCTTGTTTGAGTTCAAGAAATTCCTTCTATTTTTGGTCAATGAATCTCTGACTGATATATTTCTTTCGAAACTCGGTTTGGAAGAACTCCCAAGTTACTTGCTCTCTGGGCACGACAGAAGTCAATGTGTTCCACCAATAGTAGGCAGAATCACGTAGCAAGGAGATAGTACACTTTAGGCACTCATCGGGTGTGCAAGATAGCTCATCGAGTACCCGGATAGTGTTGTCCAACCAAAATTCCGCTTGCTCGGCATCATCATTGTCTGTAGCTTTAAATTCAAGAGCCCTGTTTTTAGATTACATCAGCTGGGGCTTATTTGACCTTATTTGGTCGATTCATGGGAGGTATTGTAGGTCTTGGGGTGGTATTTGTCGGGAATGGAGGTTGTGGAACAGCCGTATTAGTTCGAATGTATTGGTTGAACCAATCATTCATCACGCTATAAAAAGCTTGTCTAGCTTCATCATTCGGATTACTAGCAGTAGGTTGAGAGTCCGCCGACGCTGTCCCCAAGGAGCAGGCGCTACACTCTCAAGATCATCACCATCGCTTTCGGTCGGGATCGGGATCCATTACTATAACTAAACACATTTGCAAACGTCAGAAATCACCACACTATCAAATAATCACATAATGGCATGTATAGCTAGACCCAAACGTATTACGGTAGTCCTAGAATCGACTAAACTGTAGCTTTGATACCAATAAAATTGTAACACCCCTTACCCGAGGCCGTTGCCGAAGTCGGACACGAGGTGTGAACGGACTAAATTCATTTATTTTCACAGTCCATTTAAAAAAATTTCCAGACGAGCTGGCTAACTGCGTCACTGCCACCTTAAAAATCATATCTCGAGTTCCAAAACTCGAAAACCAGTTCCGTAAATTTTTCCTGAAACTAGACCCATATATCCATCTACAAATGTTTTTCTAGAATTTTTGGTCGAGCCAATTAGTACAGTTTATTAGTTAAACTCTCCCCTATTTCAGGGTTCGACTACTCTGACCTCCACGCACTACGACTTGGATATCTCCCTGTACAGGGCTTCAATACTGATTCCGTTTGCTTCTAATGAAACTAGACTCAAAAAGGAATCTATAAATATAAGGAATGACTTCTAATTCTCTCTGGTTAATTTATGATGAATTTCCAAAGTCGGAAAAGGGAATCCAGAAAAAGTTCTGGTCCTGTTTCGCGAAAACCTAAATATCTCTTAACATATAACTCATATGATCGTTTTGTTTCTTCCATGAGAAATTAGATTCATCAAGGTTTGATTACATAATTTATTAACTATTTAATTCCATTCCTACTATTTTTAGTGATTTTTCAAATCTACATCACTGCTGTTGTCAGCATCTACCTTTAAGGTAGACTTTACCTATTTCATAGTTTCCATGATTCAACTAGCCCTTTAGCATATATAGCCCAAAATATAATCATGATGAACCATTCTAATGGATAATCGTTGCCAAACATTTCCATGCCTCTTAATGAACATATACATTCAAGATGATTATAACATTATGCTCAAAATATATATAAGCCATTTTCGCATGGCTATCCAAATATATACAACACCAAAGTACTTGACTAATAACAAAAAAAAGGGGTGTCCTATACATGCCATTTCAAAGTTCAACCAAAAGTGTACCAAAAGGGGCTTTGATAGTGTGGGAGACTTCGACTTCCAAAAATCCCGAATCCGATAGTGATTTAACCAAAATCTATAAAACAGAGATTCAAAGAAACGAAGTAAGCATTTAATGCTTAGTAAGTTTTGAGCCATAAAATTAGACACAACTACAATGTAGCATTCATATGGCTAAATGGATAATTTCATATGCACAAATTCTCAATATCATACTTACTTCACATTACCAACCCTTATATTCACACAAAAAAAAGATCAACTTAGCCAAAGGCCGGAAACTCATTAATCGACTGAGCGAATAATATTTAAACGGAATGTAACACCCCGAACCCGAGACCATCGCCGGTATCGGACACGAGGGGTTAACAAGCCAAGTTCACTTGTTTTGCCCATCCATTTGACATTTTCAGTCAAGCTGGAAAACTGCGTCACCGTCGCCTTAAAAATCATATCTCGAGTTTCAAAACTAGAAAACTGGTTTCGTAAATTTTCCCTGAATTTAGACTCATATATCCATCCATGGATTTATTTCTAGAATTTTTGGTTGGGCCAATTGGTACAGTTTATTAGTTAAAGTCACCCATGTTACAGGGATCGACTGCTCTGACCTTCGCGTGGTATAACTTGAATATCTCTCTGTACAGGGCTTAAATGCTGGTGCCGTTTGTTTCTAATGAAACTAGGCTCAAAATGGAATCTGTACATATAAGGTATGTCTCCTAATTCTTTTTGGATAATTTATAGTGAATTTTTAAATTTGCGACAGGGAACCCTGAAACCATTCTGGCCCTGTCTCACAATAGCTTTAATATCTCTTAACATGTAACTCCTATGACCATTTCGTTTCTTCCATATGAAAATAGACTCATCAAGGTTCATTTACATAGCTTATTCAATATTTAATTCCATTCCTACGAATTTTGGTGATTTTTCACATTCACGTCACTGCAGCTGGCAGCCTCTGTTTTTAAGGTAGGTCTTACCTATTTGGTAGTCTCCATGAACCAACTAGTCTTGCCATACATAGGTTCATATATGATCATTTTAACCATGCCAATGGCTGATCATATGACCAACATTCCCATTTCCAAGCCATAGCCACATCATGACACCAAATATAAACATACAACCACAATTATTCTAAGTTCATGTTTCCTTTTCGAGCCATTTTCGCATGGCCGTACATACTTACATCACAACATATTTAACAAACAAGGGTAGTCCTATACATGCCATCTCAAGTTCAACCAAAATTTATACCAAAATGGAGGCTTGATAGTGTGGATGACTTGACTTCAACGATCCCAAATCCGATTGCTTCGAGCGAAATCTAGAAAAGCGAGAGCCAAAGCAACGGGTAAGCATTTTTTATGCTTAGTAAGTCTCAAGGAATATAATCAACTCTAATTACAGCAATACATTCACATAGCCAAATGCATCATTTCATTAATACACATTCTTACTTCACACTTCATCATTATATAATTTCACAAAATATCAATCAATTCAATAACTGAAATTCATTAGTCGATTGAGCGAATGTTGCTCAAACATGTCGACTTTCCAATGCACATATAACGCACCTTATCCTTTGGGCTTTTCGAGTGTACTAATTGAATTCATTACAGCAACCAACACTCACCTCCAGCCCAAGATTCTTCGAATATAACCGGATATAATCACGTGCACAAATGCCTTCGGGTCTTAGCCCGGATAGAATATCTCGCACGAATGCCTTCGGGTCTTAGCCCGGATGTAGCCACTAGCACAATTGCCTTCGGGTCTTAACCCGGATATAATTTCCAGCATAATTGTCTTCGGATTTAGCCGGATATCATTCAATTTCCCATGAACACATACATCAATTATCATTGGACATACATAATTCATTTTAGTTACTAAGGCTCAAACGCAATTATAGTCACAAGCATATTCGCCTTGGGACTTAGCCGGGTAGAATTCAAATACTCATGCATACATAATCAATAATCAATACACATCCATACTTTATTTCACATAATTCAAGTAGGGTCACTTCTTGAGGACTTACCTCGGATGTTGTCGAACGGCTTTTTCGGCTATTCGATCACCTTTTCCTTCCCCTTGTCCAATTGTGGCCCTCTTAGCTCTTGAGCTAATTCAAACAAATTCAATTTATTAAAACCTCATTGTGCTAGCTTATATTTAATATGACAAGGAGTTTAAATGGTCATATGGCCACCCTTTAGCTTGAATACACAATGGTCATGCACATTTTATACTACATCAAGCAATTCAATACAATTTATTCGAGCATCAAGGAAATGCTAAGGCCTTCAATAGGCTACCCAAGGCCGAATATTCATGTACATGTTGAGGTCAATTTTGCACTTAATACCTCACAAAAACAGCATGCAATTTACTAATTAATGCTTTGCACATTGTGGCCCAAAACTTATAATATAGCATCAAGCACTTATATGTGTGCTAGGCCGAATTGTGCTTGCAATTTCTCAAGCATTCTTCACATCTTCTTCTTTAAACCAATATATTCATCACTTAGTTCATAACCAAAACATAATGTTCAATCATATATATGCATATATGAGCATGGCCGAATTTCAAGGTGTCCATAGCCATCCAAAACACAAATTTTAACTAACATGCAAGAAGCATGAATCATGCTCAAGAATGCATCATGGCCGAATATGACAATCATGCTCCTTTTCAACTTCAATCATGATAAAACAAAAAAAAAAAAAAAGCTCAAAATCTTACTCATGAGTAGAAAATCCATCATTGCATGCATCATCATCAAGCTTCACACTTAGCATGCAATGGCTTTATCACCATAACAACTTTGGCCAAATGCCATTTCCATGGCATAACAAAGATTTGAGCCATGGCTAACATGCACATCAAATTAGCAACCAAAACATGCATGAAACTCCCAACACAACTTCATACATACCTTACTCTTGATGCAAATTTAGCCAAATCACCTTCTAGATCTCTTCTAAACAAAGGAAATGAAGCAAAAATCCCTTCTTCCTCTTAGTATTTTTGGCCAAAAAGGGAGAGAGCAAGCATGAACAAATTTTTTTTGTTTTTGTTTTTTTTCTTCTTGGTTGCACGGCAATGGGGTATGCTACTCTCACACACATTTTTTTTCATTCTTTTCTTACCCATGCCTATTTGTTTACTATTTCTCCCTAATGCCCAACAAAACATGTTTCATGACATGTTTAACCCATATCTCTTTGTCATGGCGGCCATCACTTGCAAAAGGGGAATTTGACATGCAAGTCCATTATTTTGCATGCATGCTTTAATTAGTCATCACCCTTTCCCTATCGTATTTTCAAAGTTCACTACTAAGTCCTTTCTAGTGGAATTCACCTTTATAACACTAAATCAATCATCAAAAATGTCATACATGAATACTCACATATTATAGGCATCGAAATAAATTTTAAATTATTGTTATGCCTCGGTTTTGTGGTCCCGAAACCACATTCTGGGCTAGGGTCTATTTTGGGCTGTCACAACTCCCCCTCTTAAGGAATTTTCGTCCCCGAAAATCTTACCGTAAATAGGTTTGGATATCGTTCTTTCATAGAGTTCTCGGTCTCCCAAGTAGCTTCTTCTATCCCGTGCTTGAGCCATAACACTTTCACTAGCGAACCCGCTTGTTTATAACTCTTTCACTTCTCGTGATAGGATACGAATCGGTTCTTCCTCATAACTCATATTAGCTTGAATTTCAATTTCGATGGACTAATCACGTGCGATGGATCGGATCTATAGCGTCAAGCATCAAACGTGAAAGACATCGTGAACCTTTTGAGTTCGGGGCAAAATCAAGCGATATGCCACGGACCGACTCGCTCGATATCTCATATGGTCCAATGAACCTCGGGCTCAACTTGCCCTTACTACCAACTCGAGTATCTTTTTCCAAGGCGATACCTTGAGAAACACTTTATCACCCACGATACTCGATATCCTTACGCTTCAGATCCGCGACGACTTACGACGATCGGAGGCTATCTTCAGACTTTCACGGATTACTTTCACTTTCTCGCTCAAAGATCCCTAATCAAATCCACCCGAAAATCTTACTTTCACCGAGCTCGGTCCAAAACAATGGCGTCACGGCATTTACGCATCGTACAAGGCCTCGTAGGGTGCCATCTTAATACTTGATTGAAAGCTGTTGTTGTAAGCGAATTCAATCAACGGCAAATACCGTTCCCATGAACCACTAAACTCGAGGACGCAACATCTTAACATATCCTCAAGTATCTGAATTATCCGCTCGGATTGACCATCGGTTTGGGGGTGAAAGCGGTGCTGAAATGCAACTTGGTACCCAAAGCTTCTTGCAACTTTTTCCAAAATCGCGAGGTAAATCTCGGATCTCTATCCGACACGATAGAAATAGGCACCCCGTGTAATCTCACAATCTGAGAAACGTACAATTCCGCTAATTTGTCCATTGAAAATCCGTGCGACGACGGGGACAAAGTGGGCCGACTTAGTCAATCGATCTACCACGACCCAAACCGCATCCTTCTTACTTCATCGACAATGGCGTCCGGATACAAAGTCCATTGTGACTCGATCCCATTTCCACTCGGGCATCGTGATTGGTGAAGTAATCTTGAAGGCACTCGATGTTCCGCTTTCACTTGTTGACATATTAGACATCTCAAACAAAGTCTGAGATGTCTCGCTTCATACCATGCCACCAAAACCGACGCTTCAATTCATTGTACATCTTCGTACTCCCGGGTGGATTGCCATTCGCTACAATGGGCTTCATTGAATTATCGAAATGAGTTCAATTCTTTGGGACACATGACGACCTTTGAACCTCAAACAATCGTCATCGCCGATTTGAAACTCCGAGTCCTTGTTCGTAACACACGCAGCCCGTTTTGCAACCAACTCGTCATCGACTTTACGAGCTTCGAATTTAGTGTGTCAATAATGGTTTGGCTTTCAATTCAGCCACTAACACACCGCCGGATCGGACGGATAAGTGCACATTCATCGTCAGAAGTGAATAACGATTTACGACTCAAGGCATCCGCAACCACATTCGCCTTTCCCGTGATAGTCAATGATCAGCTCATAATCCTTTAACAGCTCAAGCCAACGTCTTTGTCGCAGATTTAAGTCTCTTTGGGTCATCAAATATTTGAGACTTTTGTGATCCGAGTATACATGGCACCTTTCACCAAATAAGTAATGTCGCCAAATCTTTAAAGGCGAATACGATGGCGCCAATTCGAGATCATGAGTCGGATAATTTTTCTCATGTGGCTTTAATTGCCTCGATGCATAGGCCACAACTCGACCTTCTTGCATTAATACGCAACCTAACCCAAGTAGAGAGGCGTCGCTATAGATGACAAACTCCTTGCCGGACTCGGGTTGCACTAGAATTGGGGCTTCAGTCAAATAAGTTTTCAGTTGATCGAAACTTTTTTGGCATTTCTCCGTCCATTCGAACTTAACATCCTTTTGGAGTAGCTTCGTCAACGGCGTGGCTATCGTTGAGAAGCCTTTTACAAATCGTCTGTAACACCCCTAACTCGTGACCGACGCCGGTGTCGGACACGAGGGGTTAACGAGACAAATCCTCTTAAAGTACCGACCAATTTGGCATTTCTGGACAGGCTGGAAAACTGCGTCACCATCGCCTTAAAAATCATATCTCGAGTTACAAAACTCGGAAACTGGTTTTGTAAATTTTCCCTGAATTTAGACTCATATACCCATCCATGTATTTATTTTTAGAATTTTTGGTTGGGCCAATTGGTACAGTTTATTAGTTAAAGTCACCCATGTTACAGGGATCGACTGCTCTGACCTCCGCGCGTTACAACTTGAATATCTTTCTGTACAGGGCTTTAATACTGGTGCCGTTTGTTTCTAATGAAACTAGACTCAAAATGGAATCTGTACATATAAGGCATGACTCCTAATTCTTTCTGGATAATTTATGGTAAATTTTCAAAGTTGCGACAGGGGACCGAGAAATCATTCTGGCCCTGTCTCACGAGAACTTTAATATCTCCCAGTATACTGCTCATATGGTCGTTTCGTTTTGTCCATATAAAAATAGATTCATCAAGGATCAGTTCCATAATTTACTCACTATTTAATTCTACTTCTACTATTTTTAGTGATTTTTCAATCTCATCTCACTGCTGCTGTCCGCAACAGTTACTGCAGTAGACTATGCCAATTTCATGAATTTTCCTTGGCCTTAATCATCCATCATACATGACACAAATTATGGCCACCTTAACAAAATTTGAGTTTCTAAGACTCGTGGCTATAGGTTCTAACATCCCACTCGACGACCACATAGGCCATTTTCACATGGCTTAAAGTTTACAACCCACAATTCGACAAAATATAATAGCCTATACATGCCAAATGTTCTTCAACAACAAAAACAATACCACAAGATTTCAGCCGTGTGATGACTTCAACGACGGTTCCGAGCACGCAACAACACGAGTCCAAGAGACCTAAAATGGGTGACAAGGAAACACCGAAAGTGAGTTTACAACTCAGTAAGTCATAAGCATTCGTCAATCAATCCCGATAAAGTTACTACTACATGTACAACAAATGAGGCTAGGTACTCGTCCATATCGAATCTATACCATAATACCTCGGACCTTTCGTCCAATCTCGCACCAATTCATACATCCACATTTCATATTCTACACAACAAGATAATCAAGCATTTTACACATTAACTCATTTTCCAGCACAACCATACAATTTCAATCATCACATAGATTTAAGGCTTACCAAATTCAACCCCAAGCATGAACGTATTACCTATTGGTCATGAGCTCAAGGTACTTACCCGATCCGCTGTCCATACTCACTCGATGGAGACACACCCTCCATATAATTGTTCGATTGGAGATATTTATATATATATAGAGTACGCACACACAAAGGCTTAATACTCGATTTCGCACACTTAGTGCCATGCGATTTAAGCCCGCACACATAGTGCCATGCCCTTGAGCTCGCACACTTAGTGCCATATATTTCCAGCATGCACACTTAGTGCCATATATTTTCAGCACGCACACTTAGTGCCAATCTAAGTCACCGCACACACGTATTGTTCAAGACACTTAGTGCCGAAAGCAAACTTTCTACACATTTCACTATTTCTTTTACATTCAACAATTGTCATCACTCCATACACATACATTTTCATTTATATCATCCCATTAAACACAATTGCATAAATTTTACAATCATTTAAGCAATATCAAATACGTGCTTAATGACTTACCTCGTGTTGGGTAAAATAGTTCCAAGTCGGCTACTCGATGACCTTCGTCTTTCCCTTGCTTGATTCTCCTTCTTTAACTCCTTGAGCTTAATCAATAAATCACTAGTTTAACCATCTTGCTAAACATTCATAATTCAACTACACATGCATATGTATGCTTGTATATTCGCAACTATTCTTACTAATCGCCCATTTGGTCGATTATACACCTAACCGAATATGCACCAAAAACTTGATTCAACATTACCTACATACTCACTTTAATGGCCGAATATATATATATGTACAATGTCAACTAACATCTTTTAATCACCTAATTTCATCTCATGAACATTTAATCAAATTTTCCCAATCTAGCATATATTTTCACATCCATTTGTAACATCATGTACAAACACATATACACATATATCAAAACACAAATTTTTACCTATCATGCAACAAGCATAAATCGTGACTTATGAGCATGCCATGGCGAATACATCCCACACCATCCCCTTTCAATTTTTGGTCATGGTTAAACAAAGAAAACTCCATGTCTTACTCAAGAATGCTAAAAGAAATTTCAAGAGTAGTCAATCCATCATTACATGTATCATCAACAAGCTTCACATTTAGCATGCAATGACTTTAACACAATATCAACCTTGGCCAAATACCATTTCCATGGCATAACAAGGATTTGAACCATGGGCTAACATGAACATCAAGTTAGTAACTAAAACATGCATGAATCTCATGACACAACCTCAAACATACCTTAATCTTGACACAAGTATGACCAAATCTCCTTCTAGTTCTCTTCTAAACCAAGCATGAAGCAAAAATCCTTCCTTTTTCCCTTAGTATTTTCAGCCAAGATTTTGAGAATGGATGAACAATTTTTTTTTCCTTTCTTTTTCCTCTACTCACGGCAACAAAGGGGGGCATCCATGCTCATTTTTTTTCATTTCTTTATTTTTTCTACATAATCCACTAACTAAACATGTTGGAAACATGTTCCTTGCCCATATTCTTGTCATGGCCTGCCACTCACCTTAGGAAGTGGGTTATTTGACATGCAAGGACAACTATTTTCCCACATGTATTAATAGGCCACCTTACAATTGCCTAGCACATTTCTAAATTTTCTCACATAAGTCCTATTTGATAAAAATTCACTTACTATTAACAAAATCCAAACACGAAATTTTCACACATGCATATATACATATAATGAGCATCAATTATGATGGTTAATTATTATTATGACTCGGTTTGGTGGTCCCGAAACCACTTTCCGACTAGGGTCGATTTAGGGATGTCACAACTCTCCCCACTTAGAAATTTTAGTCCCAGAAAATCTTACTGCAGTAAATAGGCTCTGTATCGCTCTTTCATAGAGTCCTCAAGTTCCCAAGTGGCTTCTTCCATTCCGTGTTTATGCCACAACACCTTCACTAACGGGATTTTCCTATTGCGCAACTCTTTTACTTCACGCCTCATAATGCGAACCGGTTCCTCTTCATAGCTCAAATTAGGTCAATCTCAATCTCGAGATGGAGCAATTACGCATGCGATGGATCGACCTATATCGTTGAAGCATCGAGACATGAAAACGCTAGAATCCTTTCGAGCTCGGGGGCAAAATTAATCGATATGCGATCGCCCAACTCGTTCGGATACTTCATATGGCCCGATAAACCTCGGACTCAATTTGCCCTTACGACCAAATCTAAGCACCTTCTTCCAAGGTGAAACTTTGAGAAAGACCTTGTCTCCAACCCGATATTCAATATCTTTTCTTTTCAAATCCGCATACGACTTTTGGCGATCCAAGGCGACTTTCAAACTTTCAACGAATTACTCGAACTTTTTGCTCTAAGATCCATAACCAAATCAACCTCAAGAATTTACCTTCACTAAGTTCACGAGAATAATGGGGTACGGCATTTACGATCGTATAAAGCCTCGTAAGGCGCCATCTTAATACTTGATTGAAAGCTATTGTTGTAGGCGTAATTCAATCAAAGGTAAATACCGTTCCTATGAACCACTAAACTCAAGGATGCAACATCTCAACATATCCTCGAGTATTTGAATTATCCGCTCGGATTGACCATCGGTTTGGGGATGAAAAGCGGTGCTAAAATGCAGCTTGGTACCCAAAGCATCTTGCAATTTCTTCCAAAATCGCGACGAAATCTTGGGTCTCTATCCGACACGATAGAAATAGGCACCCGTGTAATCTCACAAACGAGAAACGATACAATTCGCTTAATTTGTCTATTGAAAATCCAGACGCACGGGGATAAAGTGAGCCGACTTAGTTAGTCTATCGACAACGACCCAAATCGCATCCTTCTTACTCAATCGACAATGGCGGTCGGATACAAAGTCCATTGTGACTCGATCCCATTTCCATTCGGGTATCATGATCGGTCAAGTAATCCCGATGGCACTTGATGTTCCGCTTTCACTTGTTGACATATCGGACACCTTGAAACAAATTCGTAAATGTCTCGCTTCATACCGGCCACCAAAATTGCGTTTGTGTCATTGTACATTTTAGTACTACCCGGGTGGATTGACATTCGACTACAATGGGCTTCATTTAGAATTATCAAAATAAGTTCAATTCTTTGGAACACACAGACGACTTCTCAACCTCAAACAATCGTCATCATCAATTTGAAACTCGATTCCTTGTTCGAACACACTCGGCCGTTTTGCAAGCAACTCCTCATCAACTTTCGAGCTTCCCAATTTGATGAGCCAACAATGGTTTGGCCTTTAATTCGCTACTAACACATTGTCGGGTAGAATAGACAAGTGTACATTCATCGTCAGAAGCAAACAAAAGTGATTTCACTTAAGGCATCCGCAACCACATTGGCCTTTCCGGGTGATAATCAATAACGAGTTCATAATCTTTTAACAACTCGAGCCATCGTTTGTGTCAGATTTAAGTCTCTTTGAGTCATCAAATATTTGAGACTTTTGTGATCCGAATACACTTGGCACTTCTCACCAAATAAGTAATGTCGCCATATCTTTAAAGGCTAATACGATGGCGACCAATTCGAGGTCATGGGTTGATAATTTTTCTCATGTGGCTTTAATTGTCTCGACGATAGGCCACAACTCGACCTTCTTGCATCAATACGCAACCTAACCCAAGTAGGAGGCATCACTATAGATGACAAACTCTTTGCCGATTCTGTTGTACTAGAATCGAGCTTTGGTCAAATGGGTTTTCAATTGGTGAAACTTTTTCGACACTTTTCCGCCCATTCAAATTTGACATCTTTCAAGCGGTTTTGTCATGGGTGTGGCTATCATCGAGAATCCTTTCACAAACCGTCGGTAGTAACCGCAAGCCCCAAAAAGCTCCTAACTTGTAATATTCCTTGGAGGTTTCCAATTGACTATGGTCGAAATTTTGTTCAGTCCACCTCGACACCTGATGCGGACACCACGTGCGTCCCAAAAAGCTAACCTCTTTCAACCAAAATTCACATTTATTGAACTTTATGATAATCGCTATCTCGTAAGATTTGCAACACTAGCCTCGGTGTTCAAAGATGTTCGATTTCATCTTTCGAATAGACCAAAATGTCATCGATAAATACAACTACGAACCGATCCAAGTATGGCCTGAAAATTCTATTCATTAAATCCATAAACACCGCAGGGCATTAGTGAGCCCAAACGGCATCACCAAGAATTCATGAGTGACCGTACCTCGCTCTAAAAGCTGTTTTGGGTATGTCCGATTCTCGGACCCTCAACCGATAGTACCCGACCTCAAATCTATCTTTGAAAACACCGAGGCTCCCTTTAATTGATCAAACAAATCGTCAATTCGTGGCAATGGATATTTATTCTTTATCGTCACTTTATTGAGTTGACGATAGTCGATGCACAACCTCATGGTTCCGTCCTTCTTCTTCACAAACAATACAAAAGTCGCCTATGGAGAAAAACTCGATTCGAGCGAAACCTCTATCCGTCAATTCTGCAATTGAACCTTCAATTCCTTTAATTAGTTAATGCCATACGACACGGGGCTATTGAAATCGGCGTAGTACCGGTACAACTTCGATGCCAATTCCACTTCTCGAACCGTGGCAATCCCAGAACTCCTCAGAAAACATCCAATACTCACAAACCACGGGTACCGATTCGAGTTTCCTTTCCGCTCTTTACTCCCAAACACATACGCAAGGTATGTTTCACACCCCCTTTTCACATATCTTCGACGGTCATAGAAGATATTATTGTCGGCACTCCTTTTAAATCAAGAGACTCGATTTTGACTACCTCATTATTTGCACTCCTCAAATTAATGGTTTTCCTTTGCAGATCCACCAATGCATCATGTACGGTCACCAATCCATACCAAGAATAACATCGAATTCATGAAATGGTAGAAGCATCGATCGGTAGGAAAACAGATTCTCGAATTATTAGGGGCATCTCTTGCACACTTTATCAACAAGCACGTATTGACCCAAAGGGTTTGACACTCGATTACGAACTCAAGAGACTCAACAGTAGAGTCTTATCGATGCTAAGGTTTCACATACATATGAGTGAGTAGAGCCGGGTCAATCAATGCAATCACAAGAGTATCAAAGAGAGTAAAAGTACCAAAGGATAACGTCAGGAGGATGCCTCTCTCGTCTTGCTGGATGGCATATGCTCTAGCAGAGCACGGTCTCGGATCGGACGGTCAGATTAGAGGCTCCTCTCGATTACCACCCCTACCTCCAGAGATTCTCTGGGCCTACCTCCACTGGTCGCTCCACTAGGTCTTGCACCTTGCCTTATTCCTCTCATCTAGTCTCCGCAATCTCTAATGAAGTGGTCATTCAACCGCATCCATAACAGCCCTATTAATGATTTTACCCCAACATTCACCTAGGTGTCGCCTTCCACATTGGGGGCATTCTGTGTCTCTTGACGATTATTGCCCACACTAGCTACAAGTAGCTGGGGAGTCCGTCAATGGTCTGCTCTAATGGAAATTCCGCAATGCCCTCGATTTCATCGGTGTCCTCCTCGAACCTCTTTACAGCCGAGAACGGAGCTTTACTCGCCGATCTTTTACTGTAATCTCTTGCTTCAAATTCAGCCTTCTTCTTCTCCTCCCAAGTTCTTCCGCCTTGCAGTGCTCGCTCGACTAGTGTCACGTAACTCCTTTATCTCCAAAATTCCACTAGTAACTGTAACTCTTCATTCAATCCTTCTTCAAATCTTTTGCACATCGCAACCTCATCAGCCACACACTCCGAAAGCATACCGACTAAGTCTTACTTAACTCATGTTCAGATTCAGACATCTGGCCATCCCGCCTTGCTTGAGTTCCAAGAATTCCTTACGCTTCGATCGATGAACTGTTGACTAATGTATTTCTTTCGAAATTGGATTGGAAGAAATCCAAGTAACTCGCTCATTTGGGACTATGGAAATTAAAGTCCTCCACCAATAGTAAGTCGAGTCTCGCAACAAGGATATAGCACACTTAAGACATTCGTGGTGTGCATGACGCTCATCTAACACTCTAATGGTGTTATCGAGCTGTAACTCTACTTTTCGGCATCATCAAGAATTATGGCCTTGAACTCCTCGCCCCACGCTTCCTAATCAAGTCCACGTGTGGTTTACTCAAATTTCACAGGATCAAGAATCGAGGCATTATGGGCTCTTGGGGTGGAGTATTTAAATTCGGGAATGGTTGGACAGCCGGGTTGGTTCGAGCATATTGCATGACCCACTCATTCATCATAGTGAAGAAGGCTTGTTTCGCCCCTTCATTTTGATTATTCGCAGATGATCGAGGCTCAACAGCGGTGTCCCTTGCGCAGAGCAGCCGCTACACTTTCAACGTCATCCGCCAAGGGTCTCTACCCGGGTTCCATCGCTAATCAAACAAAAATTTCAACCGTCAAGTCATCACATTATTAAGCACTATCAATTTGGCATGTATAGCTAGATTCACACGCGCTATGGTAGTCCTAGAACCGACTAAACCATAGCTCTGATACCAATAAAATTGTAACACCCTAACTCGTGATCGACGCCGTGTTCGGACACGAGGGTTAACGAGACAAATCCTCTTAAAGTACCTAACCAATTTGGCATTTCTGGACAGGCTGGAAAACTGCGTCACCATCGCCTTAAAAATCATATCTCGAGTTACAAAACTCGGAAACTGGTTTTGTAAATTTTCCCTGAATTTAGACTCATATACCCATCCATGTATTTATTTTTAGAATTTTTGGTTGGGCCAATTGGTACAGTTTATTAGTTAAAGTCACCCATGTTACAGGGATCGACTGCTCTGACCTCCGCGCGTTACAACTTGAATATCTTTCTGTACAGGGCTTTAATACTGGTGCCGTTTGTTTCTAATGAAACTAGACTCAAAATGGAATCTGTACATATAAGGCATGACTCCTAATTCTTTCTGGATAATTTATGGTAAATTTTCAAAGTTGCGACAGGGGACCCAGAAATCGTTCTGGCCCTGTCTCACGAGAACTTTAATATCTCCCAGTATACTGCTCATATGGTCGTTTTCGTTTCGTCCATATAAAAATATATTCATCAAGGATCAGTTCCATAATTTACTCACTATTTAATTCTACTTCTACTATTTTTAGTGATTTTTCATCTCATCTCACTGCTGCTGTCCGCAACAGTTACTGCAGTAGACTATGCCAATTTCATGAATTTTTCCTTGGCCTTAATCATCCATCATACATGACACAAATTATGGCCACCTTAACAAAATTTGAGTTTCTAAGACTCGTGGCTATAGGTTCTAACATCCCACTCGACCACCACATAGGCCATTTTCACATGGCTTAAAGTTTACAACCCACAATTCGACAAAATATAATAGCCTATACATGCCAAATGTTCTTCAACAACAAAAAACAATACCACAAGATTTCAGCCGTGTGATGACTTCAACGACGGTTCCGAAAGCACGCAACAATACGAGTCCAAGAGACCTAAAATGGGTGACAAGAAAACACCGAGTGAGTTTACAACTCAGTAAGTCATAAGCATTCACAATCCACCGATAAAGTTACTACTACATGTACAACAAATGAGGCTAGGTACTCGTCCATATCGAATCTATACTATAATACCTCGGACCTTTCGGTCCAATCTGCACCAATTCATACATCCACATTTCATATTCTACACAACAAGATAATCAAGCATTTTTACACATTAACTCATTTTCCAGCACAACCATACAATTTCAATCATCACATAGATTTAAGGCTTACCAAATTCAACCCCAAGCATGAACGTATTACCTATTCGGTCATGAGCTCAAGGTACTTACCCGATCCGCTGTCCATACTCACTGATGGAGACACACCTCCATATAATTGTTCGATTGGAGATATTTATATATATATATAGAGTACGCACAATACGATGCTTAATACTCGATTTCGCACACTTAGTGCCATGCGATTTAAGCCCGCACATTATAGTGCCATGCCCTTCGAGCTCGCATAACTTAGTGCCATATATTTCCAGCATGCACACTTAGTGCCATATATTTTCAGCACGCACACTTAGTGCCAATCTCACACCGCATACACGTATTGCTCAAGACACTTAGTGCCAAAGCAAACTTTCTACACATTTCACTATTTCTTTTACATTCAACAATTGTCATCACTCCATACACATACATTTTCATTTATATCATCCCATTAAACACAATTGCATAAATTTTACAATCATTTAAGCAATATCAAATACGGCTTAATGACTTACCTCGTGTTGGGTAAAATAGTTCCAAGTCGGCTACTCGATGACCTTCGCCTTTCCCTTGCTTGATTCTCCTTCTTTAACTCCTTGAGCTTAATCAATAAATCACTAGTTTAACCATCTTGCTAAACATTCATAATTCAACTACATGCATATGTATGCTTGTATATTCGCAACTATTCTTACTAATCGCCCATTTGGTCGATTATACACCTAACCTAATATGCACCAAAACTTGATTCAACATTACCTACATACTCACTTTAATGGCCAATATATATATATGTACAATGTCAACTAACATCTTTTAATCACCTAATTTCATCTCATGAACATTTAATCAAATTTTCCCAATCTAGTATATATTTTCACATCCATTTGTAACATCATGTACAAACACATATACACATATATCAAAACACAAATTTTACCTATCATGCAACAAGCATAAATCGACTTATGAGCATGCCATGGTCGAATACATCCCACACCATCCCCCTTTCAATTTTTGGTCATGGTTAAACAAAGAAAACTCCATGTCTTACTCAAGAATGCTAAAAGAAATTTCAAGAGTAGTCAATCCATCATTACATGTATCATCAACAAGCTTCACATTTAGCATGCAATGACTTTAACACAATATCAACCTTGGCCAAATAGGAATCTATAAATATAAGAATGACTTCTAATTCTCTGGTTAATTTATGATGAATTTCCAAAGTCGGAAAAGGAATCCAGAAAAAGTTCTGGTCCTGTTTAGAAAACCTAAATATCTCTTAACATATAACTCATATGATCGTTTGTTTCTTCCATGAGAAATTAGATTCATCAAGGTTTGATTACATAATTTATTAACTATTTAATTCCATTCCTACTATTTTAGTGATTTTCAAATCTACATCACTGCTGTTGTCATCTACCTTTAGGTAGACTTTACCTATTCATAGTTTCCATGATTCAACTAGCCCTTTAGCATATATAGCCCAAAATATAATCATGATGAACCATTCTAATGGATAATCGTTTGCCATTTCCATGCCTCTTAATGAACATATACATTCAAGATGATTATAACATTATGCTCAAAATATATATAAGCCATTTTAGCATGGCTATCCAAATATATACAACACCAAAGTACTTGACTAATAACAAAAAAAGGGTGTCCTATACATGCCATTTCAAAGTTCAACAAAGTGTACCAAAAGGGCTTTGATAGTGTGGGAACCGACTTCCAAAATCCCGAATCCGATGGTAGCCAGAACCAAAATCTATAAAGCGATTCAAAGAAAGTAGTAAGCATTTAATGCTTAGTAAGTTTTGAGCCATAAAATTAGAACACAACTACAATGTAGCATTCATATGGCTAAATGGATAATTTCATATGCACAAATTCTCAATATCATACTTACTTCATTACCAACCTTATATTCACACAAAAAAAATCAACTTAGCCAAAGGCGGAAACTCATTAATCGACCGAATAATATTTAAGCGGATGTAACACCCGAACCGAGACCATCGCCGGTATCGGACACGAGGATTAACAAATAAGTTCACTTGTTTTGCCCATCCATTTGACATTTTCAGTCAAGCTGGAAAACTGCGTCACCGTCGCCTTAAAAATCATATCTCGAGTTTCAAAACTAGAAAACTGGTTTCGTAAATTTTCCCTGAATTTAGACTCATATATCCATCCATGGATTTATTTCTAGAATTTTTGGTTGGGCCAATTGGTACAGTTTATTAGTTAAAGTCACCCATGTTACAGGGATCGACTGCTCTGACCTTCGCGTGGTATAACTTGAATATCTCTCTGTACAGGGCTTAAATGCTGGTGCCGTTTGTTTCTAATGAAACTAGGCTCAAAATGGAATCTGTACATATAAGGTATGTCTCCTAATTCTTTTTGGATAATTTATAGTGAATTTTAAATTTGCGACAGGGAACCCTGAAACCATTCTGGCCCTGTCTCACAATAGCTTTAATATCTCTTAACATGTAACTCCTATGACATTTCGTTTCTTCCATGAAAATAGACTCATCAAGGTTCATTTACATAGCTTATTCAATATTTAATTCCATTCCTACGAATTTTGGTGATTTTCACATTCACGTCACTGCAGCTGGCAGCCTCTGTTTTTTAAGGTAGGTCTTACCTATTTGGTAGTCTCCATGAACCAACTAGTCTTGCCATACATAGGTTCATATATGATCATTTTAACCATGCCAATGGCTGATCATATGACCAACATTCCCATTCCAAGCCATAGCCACATCATGACACCAAATATAAACATACAACCACAATTATTCTAAGTTCATGTTTCCTTTTAAGCCATTTTCGCATGGCCGTACATACTACATCACAACATATTTAACAAACAAGGGGTAGTCCTATACATGCCATCTCAAGTTCAACCAAAATTTATACCAAAATGGAGGCGAGTGTGGATGACTTGACTTCAACGATCCCAAATCCGATTGCTTGTGAAATCTAGAAAAGCGAGAGCCAAAGCAGCGGGGTAAGCATTTTTATGCTTAGTAAGTCTCAGGAATATAATCAACTCTAATTACAGCAATACATTCACATAGCCAAATGCATCATTTCATTAATACACATTCTTACTTCACACTTCATCATTATATAATTTCACAAAATATCAATCAATTCAATAACTGAAATTCATTAGTCGATTGAGCGAATGTTGCTCAAACATGTCACTTTCAATGCATATATATACCTTATCCTTTGGGCTTTTAGTGTACTAATTGAATTCATTACAGCAACCAACACTCACCTCCAGCCCAAGATTCTTGAATATAACGGATATAATCACGTGCACAAATGCCTTGGTCTTAGCCGGATAGAATATCTCCATGAATGCCTTGGTCTTAGCCGGATGTAGCCACTAGCACAATTGCCTTGGGTCTTAACCGGATATAATTTCAGCATAATTGTCTTGAGTTTAGCCGGATATCATTCAATTTCCATGAACACATACATCAATTATCATTGGACATACATAATTCATTTTACGTTACTAAGGCTCAAAGCGCAATTATAGTCACAAGCATATTAAGCCTGGACTTAGCCGGGTAGAATTCAAATACTCATGCATACATAATCAATAATCAATACACATCCATACTTTATTTCACATAATTCAAGTAGGTCACTTCTTGAGACTTACCGGATGTTGTCGAGCGGCTTTTTCGGCTATTCGATCACCTTTTCCTTCCCTTGTCCAATTGTGGCCCTCTTAGCTCTTGAGCTAATTCAAACAAATTCAATTTATTAAAACCTCATTGTGCAGCTTTGGCTTATGGCCGAATATGACAAGGAGTTTAAATGGTCATATATTACCCTTTAGCTTGAATACACAATGGTCATGCACATTTTTATACTACATCAAGCAATTCAATACAATTTATTGAGCATCAAGGAAATGCTAAGGCCTTCAATAGGCTACAAGGCGAATATTCATGTACATGTTGAGGTCAATTTTGCATTAATACCTCCACAAAAACAGCATGCAATTTACTAATTAATGCTTTGCACATTATTAAAACTTATAATATAGCATCAAGCACTTATATGTGTGCTAGGCCAATTAACTTGCAATTTCTCAAGCATTCTTCATCTTCTTCTTTAAACCAATATATTCATCACTTAGTTCATAACCAAAACATAATGTTCAATCATATATATGCATATATGAGCATGGCAATTTCAAGGTGTCCATAGCCATCCAAAACACAAATTTTAACTAACATGCAAGAAGCATGAATCATGCTCAAGAATGCATCATGGCGAATATGACAATCATGCTCCTTTTCAACTTCAATCATGATAAAACAAAAAAAAAAAAAAAGCTCAAAATCTTACTCATGAGTAGAAAATCCATCATTGCATGCATCATCATCAAGCTTCACACTTAGCATGCAATGGCTTTATCACCATAACAACTTTGGCCAAATGCCATTTCCATGGCATAACAAAGATTTGACCATAGCTAACATGCACATCAAATTAGCAAAACATGCATGAAACTCCCAACACAACTTCATACATACCTTACTCTTGATGCAAATTTAGCCAAATCACCTTCTAGATCTCTTCTAAACAAAGGAAATGAAGCAAAATCCCTTCTTCCTCTTAGTATTTTTGGCCAAAAGGAGAAACAAGCATGAACAAATTTTTTTTTGTTTTGTTTTTCTTCTTGGTTGCGGCAATAGGGTATGCTACTCTCTCACACATTTTTTTTTCATTCTTTTCTTACCCATGCCTATTTGTTTACTATTTCTCCCTAATGCCCAACAAAACATGTTTCATGACATGTTTAACCCATATCTCTTTGTCATGGCCGGCCATCACTTGCAAAAGAATTTGACATGCAAGTCCATTATTTTGCATGCATGCTTTAATTAGTCATCACCCTTTCCCTATCGTATTTTCAAAGTTCACTACTAAGTCCTTTCTAGTGGAATTCACCTTTATAACACTAAATCAATCATCAAAAATGTCATACATGATACTCACATATTATAGGCATCGAAATAAATTTTAAATTATTGTTATGCCTCGGTTTTGTCGTCCCGAAAACCACATTCCTGCTAGGGTCTATTTTGGTGTCACAACTCCCCCCCCTCTTAAGGAATTTTCGTCCCCGAAAATCTTCTGGTAAATAGGTTTGGATATCGTTCTTTCATAGAGTTCTCGGTCTCCCAAGTAGCTTCTTCTATCCCGTGCTTGAGCTAACACTTTCACTAAGCGGAACCCGCTTGTTTATAACTCTTTCACTTCGTGATAGGATCTGAATCGGTTCTTCCTCATAACTCATATTGGCTTGAATTTCAATTTCGATGGACTAATCACGTGCGATGGATCGGATCTATAAGCGTCGAAGCATCAAGCGTGAAAGACATCGTGAACTTTTGAGTTAGGGCAAAATCAAGCGATATGCCACTTTGGACCGACTCATTCCGATATCTCATATGGTCCAATGAACCTCGGGCTCAACGCCTTACGGTAGAACACAGTATCTTTTTCCAGGCGATGCAGCGAAAACACTTTATCACCCACGATACCGATATCCTTACGCTTGAATCGCGTCGACTTCGGCGATCGGAGGCTATCTTCGGACTTTCGGATTACTTTCACTTCTGACCAGCATCCCTAATCAAATCCACGAAAATCTTACTTTCACCGGCTCGGTCAAAACAATGGCGTCGGCATTACGGCCGTACAAAGGCCTCGTGAGGTGCCATCTTAATACTTGATTGAAAATTTGTTGTTGTGGCGAATTCAATCAACGGCAAATACCGTTCCCATGAACCACTAAACTCGAGGGCGCAACATCTTAACATATCCTCAAGTATCAGAATTATCCGCTCGGATTGACCATCGGTTTGGGGGTGAAAGCGGTCTTGAAATGCAACTTGTTACCCAAAGCTTCTTGCAACTTTTTCCAAATCGCGAGGTAAATCTGGATCTCATCCGACCACGATAGAAATAGGCACCCGTGTAATCTCACAATCGAGAAAGCATACAATTCCGTTAATTTGTCCATTGAAAATCCGTGCGTCACGGGGACAAAGTGGGTAGACTTAGTCAATCGATCTACCACGACCCAAACGCATCCTTCTTACTTCACCGACAATGGCGGTCCGGATACAAAGTCCATTGTGACTCGATCCCATTTCCACTCGGAGTATCGTGATTGGCTGAAGTAATCTTGAAGGCACGATGTTCCGCTTTCACTTGTTGACATATTAGACATCTCGAAACAAAGTCGGAGATGTCTCGGCTTCTCTATACCACCAAAACCGGACGTTTCAATTCATTGTACATCTTCGTACTCCGGGTGGATTGCCATTCGCTACAATGGGCTTCATTGAATTATCGAAATGAGTTCAATTCTTTGGGACACCTGACGACTTTGAACCTCAAACAATCGTCATCGTCGATTTGAAACTTCAAGTCCTTGTTCGAACACACGCAGCCCGTTTGCCTTCAACTTCGTCATCGACTTTCGAGCTTCTCGAATTTAGTGTGTCAATAATGGTTTGGCTTTCAATTCAGCCACTAACACCTTTGTCGGATCGGACGGAACAGTGCACATTCATCGCTCGTAAAGTGAATAACGATTTACGACTCAAGGCATCCATAACCACATTACGCCTTTCGGGTGATAGTCAATGATCAGCTCATAATCCTTTAACAGCTCAAGCCAACGTCTTTGTCATCAGATTTAAGTCTCTTTGGGTCATCAAATATTTGAGACTTTTGTGATCCGTATACATGGCACCTTTCACCAAATAAGTAATGCCAAATCTTTAAAGCGAATCTGATGGCTGACCAATTCGAGATCATGAGTGGATAATTTTTCTCATGTGGCTAATTGCCTCGATGCATAGGCCACAACTTCGACCTTCTTGCATGTCGCAACCTAACCCAAGTAGAGAGGCGTCGCTATAGATGACAAACTCCTTGCGGACTCGGTTGCACTAGTTGAGGCTTGTCAAATAAGTTTTGATTGATCGAAACTTTTTGGCATTTCTCCGTCCATTCAACTTAACATCCTTTGGGTAACCGTCCAGCGGCGTGGCTATCGTTGAGAAGCCTTTACAAATCGTCTGTAACACCTAACTTCGTGACCGGCGCTGATTAGCCGGACCACGAGGGATGCGAGACAAATCCTCTTAAAGTACCAATTTGGCATTTCTGGACAGGCTGGAAAACTGCGTCACCGCCTTAAAATCATATCTCGAGTTACAAAACTGGAAACTGGTTTTGTAAATTTTCCTGAATTTAGACTCATATACCCATCCATGTATTTATTTTTAGAATTTTGGTTGGGCCAATTGGTACAGTTTATTAGTTAAAGTCACCCATGTTACAGGGATCGACTGCTCTGACCTCCGCGCGTTACAACGAATATCTTTCTGTACAGGGCTTTAATACTGGTGCCGTTTGTTTCTAATGAAACTAGACTCAAAATGGAATCTGTACATATAAGGCATGACTCCTAATTCTTTCTGGATAATTTATGGTAAATTTTCACAAAGTTGCGACAGGGACCGAGAAATCATTCTGGCCCTGTCTCACGAGAACTTTAATATCTCCCAGTATACTGCTCATATGGTCGTTTCGTTTTGTCCATATAAAAATAGATTCATCAAGGATCAGTTCCATAATTTACTCACTATTTAATTCTACTTCTACTATTTTAGTGATTTTTCAATCTCATCTCACTGCTGCTGTCCGCAACAGTTACTGCAGTAGACTATGCCAATTTCATGAATTTTTCCTTGGCCTTAATCATCCATCATACATGACAAAATGGCCACCTTAACAAAATTTGAGTTTCTAAGACTCGTGGCTATAGGTTCTAACATCCCACTCACGACCACATAGGCCATTTTCACATGGCTTAAAGTTTAACCCACAATTCGACAAAATATAATAGCCTATACATGCCAAATGTTCTTCAACAACAAAAAACAATACCACAAGATTTCAGCGGTGTGATGACTTCAACGAGTTCGAAACCTTATAACAATCTGAGTCCAAGAGACCTAAAATGGGTGACAAGGAAACACCGAGTGAGTTTACAACTCAGAAGTCATAAGCATTCGTCAATCCCGATAAAGTTACTACTACATGTACAACAAATGAGGCTAGGTACTCGTCCATATCGAATCTATACCATAATACCTAGGACCTTTGGTCCAATCTCAAATACCAATTCATACATCCACATTTCATATTCTACACAACAAGATAATCGAAGCATTTTTACACATTAACTCATTTTCCAGCACAACCATACAATTTCAATCATCACATAGATTTAAGGCTTACCAATTCAACCCCAAGCATGAGCAATATTACCTATTCGTCATGAGCTCAAGGTACTTACCGATCCGCTGTCCATACTCACTCGATGGAGACACACCCTCCATATAATTGTTCGATTGGAGATATTTATATATATATATAAATCGCACACACGTGCTTAATACTCGATTCGCACACTTAGTGCCATGCGATTTAAGCCCGCACATAGTGCCATGCCCTTGACTTTCACTTTAGTGCCATATATTTCCAGCATGCACACTTAGTGCCATATATTTTCAACACGCACACTTAGTGCCAATCTCGTCACCCGTACACGTATTGCCCGCACACTTAGTGCGAAAGCAAACTTTCTACACATTTCACTATTTCTTTTACATTCAACAATTGTCATCACTCATACATTTTCATTTATATCATCCCATTAAACACAATTGCATAAATTTTACAATCATTTAAGCAATATCAAATCGTGTTAATGACTTACCTCGTGTTGGGTAAAATAGTTCCAAGTCGGCTACTTTCGATGACCTTCGTCTTTCCTTGCTTGATTCTCCCTTTAACTCCTTGAGCTTAATCAATAAATCACTAGTTTAACCATCTTGCTAAACATTCATAATTCAACTACACATGCATATGTATGCTTGTATATTCGGCAACCATTCTTACTAATCGCCCATTTGGTCGATTATACACTAACCAAATATGCACCAAAACTTGATTCAACATTACCTACATACTCACTTTAATGGCCGAATATATATATATGTACAATGTCAACTAACATCTTTTAATCACCTAATTTCATCTCATGAACATTTAATCAAATTTTCCCAATCTAGCATATATTTTCACATCCATTTGTAACATCATGTACAAACACATATACACATATATCAAAACACAAATTTTTACCTATCATGCAACAAGCATAAATCGCACTTATGAGCATGCCATGGCGAATACATCCCACACCATCCCCCTTTCAATTTTTGGTCATGGTTAAACAAAGAAAACTCCATGTCTTACTCAAGAATGCTAAAAGAAATTTCAAGAGTAGTCAATCCATCATTACATGTATCATCAACAAGCTTCACATTTAGCATGCAATGACTTTAACACAATATCAACCTTGGCCAAATACCATTTCCATGGCATAACAAGGATTTGAACCATGGGCTAACATGAACATCAAGTTAGTAACTAAAACATGCATGAATCTCATGACACAACCTCAAACATACCTTAATCTTGACACAAGTATGACCAAATCTCCTTCTAGTTCTCTTCTAAACCAAGCATGAAGCAAAAATCCTTCCTTTTTCCCTTAGTATTTTCAGCCAAGATTTTGAGAATGGATGAACAATTTTTTCCTTTCTTTCCTCTCTCCCACACGACAAAGGGGGCATCCATGCTCATTTTTTTCATTTCTTTATTTTTTCTACATAATCCACTAACTAAACATGTTGGAAACATGTTCCCTTGCTATATTCTTGTCATGGCGGCCACTCACCTTAGGAAGTGGGTTATTTGACATGCAAGGACAACTATTTTCCCACATGTAATAGGCCACCTTACAATTGCCTAGCACATTTCTAAATTTTCTCACATAAGTCCTATTTGATAAAAATTCACTTACTATTAACAAAATCCAAACGAAATTTTCACATGCATATATACATATAATGAGCATCAATTATGATGGTTAATTATTATTATGACTTCGGTTTGGTGGTCCGAAACCACTTTCAGACTAGGGTCGATTTAGGGATGTCACAACTCCCCCACTTAGAAAACGTCCCAGAAAATCTTCACATAAATAGGCTCGGGTATCGCTCTTTCATAGAGTCCTCAAGTTCCGTGGCTTCTTCCATTAGTGTTTATGCCACAACACCTTCACTAACGGGATTTTCCTATTCGCATCTTTTACTTCACGCCTCATAATGCGAACCGGTTCCTCTTCATAGCTCAAATTAGGCTGAATCTCAATCTCGGATGGAGCAATTCGTGCGATGGATCAGACCTATATCGTTGAAGCATCGAGACATGAAAAGCGTTGTGAATCCTTTAGCTCGAGGGCAAAATTAATCGATATCACGGTGGCCAACTCGTTCGGATACTTCATATGGCCCGACCTCGGACTCAATTTGCCCTTACGACCAAATCTAAGCACCTTCTTCCAAGGTGAAACTTTGAAAGACCTTGTCTCCAACACGATATTCAATATCTTTCTTTTCAAATCCGCATGACTTTTGGCGATCGAGCGACTTTCAAACTTTCACGAATTACTCGACTTTTGCTCATCCATATAAATCAACGAAGAATTTACCTTCACTAAGTTGAGTCGAGAATAATGGGAGTGCGGCATTTACGACCGTATAAAGCCTAATGGCGCCATCTTAATACTTGATTGAAAGCTATTGTTGTGGCGAATTCAATCAAAGGTAAATACCGTTCCATGAACCACTAAACTCAAGGATGCAACATCTCAACATATCCTCGAGTATTTGAATTATCCGTTCGGATTGACCATCGGTTTGGGGATGAAAGCGGTGCTAAAATGCAGACTTGGTACCCAAAGCATCTTGCAATTTCTTCCAAAATCGCGATAAATCTTGGGTCTCTATCGAGCCACGATAGAAATAGGCACCGTGTAATCTCACAATCACGAAGCATACAATTCGCTAATTTGTCTATTGAAAAATCCGTACGTCGGGGGATAAAGTGAGCAAACTTAGTTAGTCTATCGACACGACCCAAATCGCATCCTTCTTACTCGACAATGGCGGTCGGATACAAAGTCCATTGTGACTCGATCCCATTTCCATTCGGGTATCATGATCGGTGAAGTAATCCGGTGGCACTTGATGTTCCGCTTTCACTTGTTGACATATCGAGACACCTTGAAACAAATTGAGAAATGTCTCGTTTCATACGACCCACCAAAATTGGCGTTTCGGTCATTGTACATTTTAGTACTACCCGGGTGGATTGACATTCGACTACAATGGGCTTCATTTAGAATTATCAAAATAAGTTCAATTCTTTGGAACACCAGACGACTTGAACCTCAAACAATCGTCATCATCAATTTGAAACTCGATTCCTTGAGAACACACTGACCCGTTTTGCAAGCAACTCCTCATCTTTGCGAGGCTGAATTTGATGAGCCAACAATGGTTTGGCCTTTAATTGACTACTAACACATTGTCGGGTAGAATAGACAAGTGTACATTCATCGCAAAGTAAAATAGCGGTGATTTGGAGCTTAAGGCATCCGCAACCATTTGGCCTTTCGGGTGATAATCAATAACGAGTTCATAATCTTTTAACAACTCGAGCCATCGTCTTTGTCATGATTTAAGTCTCTTTGAGTCATCAAATATTTGAGACTTTTGTGATCGAATACACTTGGCACTTCTCACCAAATAAGTAATGTCGCCATATCTTTAAGCGAATACGATGGCGACCAATTCGAGGTCATGGGTTGGATAATTTTCTCATGTGGCTTTAATTGTCTCGACGCATAGGCCACAACTGACCTTCTTGCATCAATCGCAACCTAACCCAGTAGGGAGGCATCACTTATGACAAACTCTTTGCGGATCGAGTTGTACTAGGCGGAGCTTTTCGTCAAATGGGTTTTCAATTGGTGAAACTTTTCGACACTTTTCCGTCCATTCAAATTTGACATCTTTCTGAAGCGGTTTGTCATGGGTGTGGCTATCATCGAATCCTTTCACAAACCGTCGGTAATGGCAAGCCCCAAAAAGCTCTAACCGGTAACATTCCTTGGAGGTTTCAATTGACTATGGCGAAATTTTGTTCGAGTCCACCGACACCCGATCACGGACACCGTGCCCCAAACTAACCTCTTTCAGCAAAATTCACATTCGAACTGCGTTATAACGCTTATCTCGTAAGATTTGCAACACTAGCCTCGGTGTTAAATGTTGGTTTCATCTTCGAATAGACCAAAATGTCATCGATAAATACAACTACTGAACCGATCCAAGTATGGCACGAAATTCTATTCATTAAATCCATAAACACCGAGGGGCATTAGTGAGCCCAAGCGGCATCACCAAAATTACGTGATAGCCGTACCTCGTTCTAAAAGCGGTTTTGGGTATGTCATTCTCGGACCCTCAATGATAGTACCCGACCTCAAATCTATCTTTGAAAACACCGAGGCTCCCTTTAATTGATCAAACAAATCGTCAATTAAATGGCAATGGATATTTATTCTTTATCGTCACTTTATTGAGTTGGCGATAGTCGATGCACAACCTCATGGTTCCGTCCTTCTTCTTCACAAACAATACAGTGCGCCCCCATGGAGAAAAACTTCGGTCGGCGAAACCTCTATCCGTCAATTCTTGCAATTGAACCTTCAATTCCTTTAATTAATTAATGCCATCGATGCAGGGCTATTGAAATCGGCGTAGTACGGTACAACCGATGCGAATTCCACTTCTCGAGCAAGTGGCAATCCGGTAACTCTCGGAAAAACATGAATACTCACAAACCACTGGTACCGATTCAGGTTTCCTTTCGTCTCTTTACTCCCAAACACATCGCAAGGTATGTTTCACACCCCTTTTCACATATCTTGACGGTCATAGAAGATATTATTCTTGGCACTCCTTTTAAATCGAGGATTCACTTCGGACTACCATTATTTGCACTCCTCAAATTAATGGTTTTCCTTTTGCATCCACCAATGCATCATGTACGGTCAGCCAATCCATACCAAGAATAACATAATTCATGAAATGGTAGAAGCATCGGATCGTAGGGAAGGATTCTCGAATTATTAGGGGGCATCTCTTGCACTTTATCAACAAACGCGTATTGACCCAAAGGGTTTGACACTCGAATTACGAACTCGGTAGACTCAGCGGTAGAGTCTTCTTGGATGCTAAGGTTTCACATACATATGAGTGAGTAGGCGGGGTCAATCAATGCAATCCAGTGGTATCAAAGAGAGTAAAAGTACCCGATGATAGCGTCGGGAGGATCCTCTCGTGCTTGCGGATGGCATATGCTCTAGCGAGAAGCGGGTCTCGGATCGGACGGCCGTATTAGAGGCTCCTCTGATTACCACCCCTACCTCGAGAGATTCTGGGGCCTACCTCCGCCGTCGTTCCACTAGGTCTTGCACCTTGCGTCTTATTCCTCTCATCTAGCTCAGGCAATCTCTAATGAAGTGGTCATTCGAACCGCATCCATACAGAGCCTATTAACGGACTTACCCCAACATTCACCTAGGTGTCGTCTTCCACATTGGGGGCATTCAGGTCTCTCTTGGCGATTATTGCCCACACTAGCTCTTGAAGTAGCTCGGTCCGTCAATGGTGGGGCTCTAATGGAAATTCCATGATGCGTCTCGACTTCTTGGTGTCCTCACGAACCTCTTTACAGTGAGAAGCGGAGCTTTACTCGTCGATCTTTTGGTAATCTCTTGCTTCAAATTCAGCCTTCTTCTTCTCCTCCCAAGTTCTTAGCCTTGCGGGCTCGTTCGACTAGTGTCATTCCTTTATCTCCAAAATTCCCACTAGTAAGCTGGTACTCTTCATTCAATCCTTCTTCAAATCTTTTGCACATCGCCTCATCAGCCACACACTCCAGACACTCTGAGCTAAGTCTTACGAACTCATGTTAAGTATTCGAATCTGATCATCGGCCTTGAGTTCAAGAATTCCTTACGCTTGATCGATGAACAGTTGACTAATGTATTTCTTTGAAATTGGATTGGAAGAAATCCCAAGCCTTTCGTTCATTTGGGACTATGGAAAAAGTCCTCCACCAATAGTAAGTAGTCTACTAACAAGGATATAGCACACTTAAGACATTAAGTCGGGTGTGCATGATTCATCTAACACTCTAATGGTATCGAGCGAGAACTTCGGCCTTTTCGGCATCATCATTAACTATGGCCTTGAACTCCCATTTACGCTTCCTAATCAAGTCCACGGTGGTTTACTCAGCCTCACAGGATCGATGTGGGAGGCATTGCGCTCTGGGGTGGAGTATTTAAATTCGGAATGGTTGGACAATAAGGTTGGTTGGGCATATTAACGCCCACTCATTCATCATAGTGAAGAAGGCTTGTTTATTCATTTTGATTATTCGCAGATGGCCGAGGCTCAACGGTGTGTCCTTGCTTGGAGCAGCCGCTACACTTTCAACGTCATCCGCAAGGGTCTCTCTACCCCGGGTTCCATCGCTAATCAAAACAAAATTTCAACCGTCAAGTCATCACATTATTAAGCACTATCAATTTGGCATGTATAGCTAGACTCACCGCAGCTATGGTAGTCCTAGAACCGACTAAACCATAGCTCTGATACCAATAAAATTGTACCTAACTAAATTCGTAGGCGGAATTAACCGGACAAAGGTTAACGAAAATCCTCTAAAAGTCCGCCAATTTGGCATTTCTGGACAGGCTGGAAAACTGCGTCACCATCGCCTTAAAAATCATATCTCGAGTTACAAAACTCGGAAACTGGTTTTGTAAATTTTCCCTGAATTTAGACTCATATACCCATCCATGTATTTATTTTTAGAATTTTTGGTTGGGCCAATTGGTACAGTTTATTAGTTAAAGTCACCCATGTTACAGGGATCGACTGCTCTGACCTCCGCGCGTTACAACTTGAATATCTTTCTGTACAGGGCTTTAATACTGGTGCCGTTTGTTTCTAATGAAACTAGACTCAAAATGGAATCTGTACATATAAGGCATGACTCCTAATTCTTTCTGGATAATTTATGGTAAATTTTCAAAGTTGCGACAGGGGACCCAGAAATCGTTCTGGCCCTGTCTCACGAGAACTTTAATATCTCGTATACTGCTCATATGGTCGTTTCGTTTTCCATATAAAAATATATTCATCAAGGATCAGTTCCATAATTTACTCACTATTTAATTCTACTTCTACTATTTTTAGTGATTTTTCAATCTCATCTCACTGCTGCTGTCCGCAACAGTTACTGCAGTAGACTATGCCAATTTCATGAATTTTTCCTTGGCCTTAATCATCCATCATACATGACACAAATTATACCTTAACAAAATGAGTTTCTAAGACTCGTGGCTATAGGTTCTAACATCCCACTCGGCGACCACATAGCCATTTCACATGGCTTAAAGTTTACAACCCACAATTCGACAAAATATAATAGCCTATACATGCCAAATGTTCTTCAACAAAAAAACAATACCACAAGATTTCAGCCGTGTGATGACTTCAGACGGTTCCGAACATAACAATCTGAGTCCAAGAGACCTAAAATGGGTGACAAGAAAACCGAGTGAGTTTACAACTCAGTAAGTCATAAGCATTACGTCAATCGATAAAGTTACTACTACATGTACAACAAATGAGGCTAGGTACTGCGTCCATATCGAATCTATACCATAATACCTCGGACCTTTCGGTCCAATCTCATCCAATTCATACATCCACATTTCATATTCTACACAACAAGATAATCGAAGCATTTTTACACATTAACTCATTTTCCAGCACAACCATACAATTTCAATCATCACATAGATTTAAACTTACCAAATTCAACCCCAAGCATGAGCGATTACCTATCGTCATGAGCTCAAGGTACTTACCCGATCCGCTGTCCATACTCACTGATGGAGACACACCTCCATATAATTGTTCGATTGGAGATATTTATATATATATATAGAATACGCATTACAGGTGCTTAATAATTTACACTTAGTGCCATGCGATTTAAGCACACACATAGTGCCATGCCCTTGAGCTCGCACACGAACTCACACTTGCTGAACTTAGCATATAATTGCTTATCCCGTAAAATTTGCAAAGACTAACCGCAGGTGTTCAAGATGTTCGGTCTCATTTCTTGAATAGACCAAGATGTCATCAATGAACACGACTACTTAATCGATCCAAATATGGTCTAAAGATCCGATTCATTAAATCCATAAATCTGTAGGGCATTAGTGAGCCCAAACGGCATCACTAGGAACTCATAGTGACCATATCTCGCTCAAGGCGGTCTTGGGTACGTCCGAATCTCGGATTCGCAATTGATAATAGCCCGATCTCAAATCTATTTTCGAGAACACCGAGGCTCCCTTGATTGATCGAACAAGTCATCAATACGTGGCAACGGATATTTGTTCTTTATCGTCGCTTTATTAAGCTGACGATAGTCGATGCACAGTCGCATGGTTCCATCCTTCTTCTTCACGAACAACACCGGCGCACCCCAAGGCGAAAAACTCGGGCGAGCAAAACCTCTATCCACCAATTCTTGCAACTGAGCTTTCAACTCCTTTAATTCCGTTGGTGCCATACGATACGGAGCTATCGAAATTGGAGTGGTACCAGGTACCAATTCGATGCCAAATTCTATTTCCCGAACAGGTGGTAAACCCAGTAATTCTTCGGGGAAAACATCCGGGTATTCACAAACCACGGGCACAGATTCGGGTTTCTTTTCTGATTCCTTGTCATCGAGCACGTACGCAAGGTACGCTTCGCACCCTTTTCTTACATATTTCTGGGCCAACATCGCTGATATTACAGCTGGCAACCCCTTTAAGTCCGTAGACTCAACCCGAATTATTTCATTATTCGCGCACCTCAAATCGATAGTCTTGCTCTTGCAATTTACAACCGCATCGTGCATGGTCAACCAATCCAAACCAAGAATAACATCGAACTCATCGAACGGCAAAAGCATCAAGTCCGCCGGAAAACAAGAACCTCGGAACACTAGGGGACTTTTCTTGCACACTTTGTTGACAAGCACGTAATGACCCAAGGGTTTGACACCGAATTACAAACTCGAGAGACTCAATGGGCAAAGTCTTTTTGGATGCTAAGGTTTCACATATATATGAATGAGTAGAACCGGGGTCAATCAAAGCAATCACATTTGTATTGAAAAGAGTGAAAGTACCGGTAATAACATCCGAGAGGCAGCATCCTCAAGGCGTGCGCGTATGGCATAAGTCCTAGCAGAGCACGAGCCTCAGATCGATGGTAGCATCTCTAGATCCTCTCGACCACCACCGACATTGCCCATATTTCTAGGTGGCCTACCTCGGCGATGGTAGCACCGGGTTTGCACTCGACTTACATTCTGTTCATGCATCCTCGGGCAATCCTTCATAAAGTGGTCGGCCGATCCACACTTATAGCAGGAGCGATCACGAAACCAACAGCTCCCGAATGCCATTTGCCACAATGTGGACACTCGCCTCTCTCGGCGATCATTTCCACCATCGGCGATCAAGTGACTCGTGTGGTCACAGGGGTCGATCGCGTCCTCGTCTAGAAAAGCCCGAACGCCTAGACCGGCTCGCATCATCTCGAAATCTCTTCGATGCTTGTTGAAGAGACTTTCCGAGGACCTCTTCGAATTCTCCAGTTCCCACATCAGCTTTTGTTTCTCCTTTCTAAGCTCTTGGCTTTACAAGCTCGCTCAACAAGTACTACGAACTCGTATCTCGAGAATGCCAACAAACATCCTTATATCATCATTCAGCCCATCCTCGAAGCGTTTACACATAATAGCTTCGGACGAAATGCATTCTCGTGCGTCTGGCTAAGCCTCACAAACTTTCGTTCGTAGTCGATATCGGACATAGAACCTTGCTTAAGATCAAGAAATTCCCTCCGCTTTTGGTCGATGAATCTCGATCGATATACTTTTTGAACTCGGTTTGAAAGAATTCCCAAGTCACTTGCTCTCTAGGCACCACAAGTCGAGTACTCCACCAATAGTAGGCGGACTCGTAGCAAGGAGATGGTACACTTTAAGCACTCATCGGGTGTACAGGATAGCTCATCAAGCACCCGGATAGTGTTATCTAACCAAAATTCAGCTCGCTTCGGCATCATCATCATCCGTAGCCTTAAATTCAGTGGCCCCATGTTTTGAATCCTATCGACCGGGGCTTACTTGACCTTATTTGGTCATCCACCGGAGGTATTGTAGGTCTTGGGGTTGCATTTGTCGGGAATGGAGGTTGTGGAACAGCCGTGTTGGTTCGAATGTATTGATTAAACCATTCGCTCATCACACTATAAAAGGCTTGCCTAGCCTCGTCATTAGGATTGCTGGTTATAGGTTGAGAGTCCGCCGGCGCTGTCCCTTCTTGGAGCAAAGGCCACACTCTCCACATCATCAGCTATCGCTCGGTTGGGATCGGGATCCATTGCTATAAACAAACACAAAGTCAAATTGTCGAAATCATCACACTATCGATTCATCATTTAATGGCATGTATAGCTAGACCCCAAACACATCACGGTAGTCCTAGAATCGACTAAACCGTGGCTCTGATACCAATAAAATTGTAACACCCCGAACCCGAGACCATCGCCGGTATCGGACACGAGGGGTTAACAAGCCAAGTTCACTTGTTTTGCCCATCCATTTGACATTTTCAATCAAGCTGGAAAACTGCATCACCGTCGCCTTAAAAATCATATCTCGAGTTTCAAAACTCGAAAACTGGTTTCGTAAATTTTCCCTGAATTTAGACTCATATATCCATCCATGCATTTATTTCTAGAATTTTTGGTTGGGCCAATTGGTACAGTTTATTAGTTAAAGTCACCCATGTTACAGGGATCGACTGCTCTGACCTTCGCGTGGTATAACTTGAATATCTCTCAGTACAGGGCTTAAATGCTGGTGCTGTTTGTTTCTAATGAAACTAGGCTCAAAATTGAATCTGTAAATATAAGGTATGTCTCCTAATTCTTTTTGGATAATTTATAGTGAATTTTTAAAGTTGCGACAGGGAACCCAGAAACCATTCTGGCCCTGTGTCACAATAGCTTTAATATCTCTTAACATGTAACTCCTATGACCATTTCGTTTCTTCCATATGAAAATAGACTGATCAAGGTTCATTTACATAGCTTATTCACTATTTAATTCCATTCCTACGAATTTTGGTGATTTTTCACATTCACGTCACTGCAGCTGGCAGCCTCTGTTTTTAAGGTAGGTCTTACCTATTTGGTAGTCTCCATGAACCAACTAGTCTTGCCATACATAGGTTCATATATGATCATTTTAACCATGCCAATGGCTGATCATATGACCAACATTCCCATTTCCAAGCCATAGCCACATCATGACACCAAATATAAACATACAACCACAATTATTCTAAGTTCATGTTTCCCTTTTCGAGCCATTTTCGCATGGCCGTACATACTTACATCACAACATATTTAACAAACAAGGGGTAGTCCTATACATGCCATCTCAAGTTCAACCAAAAATTTATACCAAAATGGAGGCTTGATAGTGTGGATGACTTCGACTTCAACGATCCCAAATCCGATTGCTTCGAGCGAAATCTAGAAAACTGAGAGCCAAAGCAACGGGGTAAGCATTTTTTTATGCTTAGTAAGTCTCAAGGAATATAATCAACTCTAATTACAGCAATACATTCACATAGCCAAATGCATCATTTCATTAATACACATTCTTACTTCACACTTCATCATTATATAATTTCACAAAATATCAATCAATTCAATAACTGAAATTCATTAGTCGATTGAGCGAATGTTGCTCAAACATGTCGACTTTCCAATGCACATATAACGTACCTTATCCTTTGGGCTTTTCGAGTGTACTAATTGAATTCATTACAGCAACCAACACTCACCTCCAGCCCAAGATTCTTCGAATATAACCGGATATAATCACGTGCACAAATGCCTTGGTCTTAGCCGGATAGAATATCTCGCACGAATGCCTTGGTCTTAGCCCGGATGTAGCCACTAGCACAATTGCCTTCGGTCTTAACCGGATATAATTTCCAGCATAATTGTCTTGATTTAGCCCGGATATCATTCAATTTCCCATGAACACATACATCAATTATCATTGGACATACATAATTCATTTTCGTTACTAAGGCTCAAACGCAATTATAGTCACAAGCATATTCGCCTTGGGACTTAGCCGGGTAGAATTCAAATACTCATGCATACATAATCAATAATCAATACACATCCATACTTTATTTCACATAATTCAAGTAGGGTCACTTCTTGAGGACTTACCTCGGATGTTGTCGAACGGCTTTTTCGGCTATTCGATCACCTTTTCCTTCCCTTGTCCAATTGTGGCCCTCTTAGCTCTTGAGCTAATTCAAACAAATTCAATTTATTAAAACCTCATTGTGCTAGCTTATGGCGAATATGACAAGGAGTTTAAATGGTCATATGGCCACCCTTTAGCTTGAATACACAATGGTCATGCACATTTTATACTACATCAAGCAATTCAATACAATTTATTCGAGCATCAAGGAAATGCTAAGGCCTTCAATAGGCTACCCAAGGCGAATATTCATGTACATGTTGAGGTCAATTTTGCACTTAATACCTCACAAAAACAGCATGCAATTTACTAATTAATGCTTTGCACATTGTGGCCCAAAACTTATAATATAGCATCAAGCACTTATATGTGTGCTAGGCGAATTGTGCTTGCAATTTCTCAAGCATTCTTCACATCTTCTTCTTTAAACCAATATATTCATCACTTAGTTCATAACCAAAACATAATATGCAATCATATATATGCATATATGAGCATGGCAATTTCAAGGTGTCCATAGCCATCCAAAACACAAATTTTAACTAACATGCAAGAAGCATGAATCATGCTCAAGAATGCATCATGGCCGAATATGACAATCATGCTCCTTTTCAACTTCAATCATGATAAAACAAAAAAAAAAAAGCTCAAAATCTTACTCATGAGTAGAAAATCCATCATTGCATGCATCATCATCAAGCTTCACACTTAGCATGCAATGGCTTTATCACCATAACAACTTTGGCCAAATGCCATTTCCATGGCATAACAAAGATTTGAGCCATGGCTAACATGCACATCAAATTAGCAACCAAAACATGCATGAAACTCCCAACACAACCTCATACATACCTTACTCTTGATGCAAATTTAGCCAAATCACCTTCTAGATCTCTTCTAAACAAAGGAAATGAAGCAAAATCCTTCTTCCTCTTAGTATTTTTGGCCAAAAAGGAGAGAGCAAGCATGAACAAAATTTTTTTGTTTTGTTTTTTTCTTCTTGGTTGCACGGCAATGGGGTATGCTACTCTCTCACACACATTTTTTTTTTTCATTCTTTTCTTACCCATGCCTATTTGTTTACTATTTCTCCCTAATGCCCAACAAAACATGTTTCATGACATGTTTAACCCATATCTCTTTGTCATGGCCGCCATCACTTGTAAAGGGGAATTTGACATGCAAGTCCATTATTTTGCATGCATGCTTTAATTAGTCATCACCCCTTTCCTATCGTATTTTCAAAGTTCACTACTAAGTCCTTTCTAGTGGAATTCACCTTTATAACACTAAATCAATCATCAAAAAATGTCATACATGAATACTCACATATTATAGGCATCGAAATAAATTTTAAATTATTGTTATGCCTCGGTTTTGTGGTCCCGAAACCACATTCCGGCTAGGGTCTATTTTGGGCTGTCACACGGAATCACTACTCAAATGCATATACGAAACGTACCTCATCGTTGGGATTTTACGAGCGTATTAATTGAAATTATTACAGCAAGATCGCTCATTCCCAACCAAGTACCTTCGGGGTTTAGCCGGATATAGCTACTGCTCAAATGCCTTCGGGACTTAGCCCGGTTATAGTAACTCGCACAAATGCCTTCGGGACTTAGCCCGGATATAGTAACTCGCACCAATGCCTTTGGGACTTAGCCCGGATATAGTAACTCGCACAAATGCCTTCGGGACTTGCCCGGAACTAGTCACTAGAGCAAATGCCTTCGGGACTTAGCCCGGTTATCATCCAAATAGTCACACACATATCAATAAGTCATGACACATCTATATTTCGTTTTCATAATTGGAGTTCAAACACAAGTCACGTATTAAGCAAACCCATTTTCGGCTCACTAGCCACATACAAACAGCATGGTTTACTTTGCTTTATGACACTATCTCTATGCACATACGGCTACCAGTCATACGTATAGACTAATTAGCTCAACATATGATTCAAGTAGAATCATCATATCGCTGCATATTTGTTATGCTCATACATCATGACTTAATCAAATCGATAACTAAGTCTCGTTACTCGAAAACTTACCTCGGATGTTGTCGAACGATTTCAATGGCTATTCGACCACTTTTTCCCTCCCTTTATCAGATTTAGTTCCCCTTTGCTCTTGAGCTTAATTTAACAAATAAATTGATTTAATCATTTGAGCATCGAAAAGAGGAACTCAAGGTACTTAGCCCATATATATACATTAGACATGAAAGTCACATACATGTGAAATCATGAATCAACTCAACATATTAATCCACACTCCCTTTTAGCCGATTGTCTAAACCAAGATAAAGGCATCAATATGCTTGCCTCTAACCGAATACATGCAACACTAATCTTCTCACGTGGCCGAGTATGCATGTATATGTTGAGGCCAATTATATACTTAATACCACACATAAATGGCATACCAATACATCATGTGCAAACATATATATATATATATATATATATATATATGTGCAAGAGCCAATCATAAGGTTGATTATAACCATTTCATATATTTTCATCATGTACCCGAATGCACAAATACATTACAATAACTTCCAACTCAAATCATGTTACAAATTTATACTTCACAAGGATAAATCATTAACCAAATATAAACATATATCCGAATTCACATGTATATTTTATTTTTACATGAAGCATAGCCGAATCATTTTAACCATGAGTAACATAACAAGCATAAATCATACTTATGGATATACCATGGCCGATTGCTTCATGAAGTTGCTAAGACCTACCTTTTTTCAAATTCTCACACACACTCTATCATCTTCATACCTCACCAACACAACATCTAGCATCCACCAAGAAGACAACACCCATGGCCGAGTATCATCTCCCTCACATAGCAAAGATTTAGACCATGGGCTAGGTAGGACTCAAGCTAACAACTAAAATATACATGAATCTCATGGAGCAACATCAAACATACCTTAGCCTAGTTACATGCATGGCGAACCTCTTCAACCTTTCTTCTTCCTTTCTCCTTAAAGTTTTACCAAAGATGTTCAAGGATGAACAATTTTTTTTGTTTTCTTTTCTTCAACTCACGGCAATGGGGGAACAATCACACATTCTTTTTTTTTTTTTCATCATATTCCTTTCATTATTTTATTACCATGCTCCTTATTTTATTTTTCCTAACATACATCACTAACATAACATGTTTGTGACATGTTTCCACCCATAGCATGGCCGGCCACTATGCTTTAATTTGGCTAATTTGACATGCAAGGACAAGCACTTTCCCACATATATTAATAGGCCACTTGAACACTTGCCTAGCATATTTTTAAATTGTCTCACATAAGTCCCTACTAATAAATTTCACATACACTGACCAAATTAAAGTATGGAACTATCACACAAGCATTTACGCACATCATAAACACAAAATATAACCTTTAATTATTTATAAGACTCGGTTTCGTGGTCCTGAAACCACTTTCCGACTAGGGTCAATTTAGGGCTGTCACATAAACACTTGCAGAAATTGAATCTTAGAGATCTAAAGATTTGGCTATATGTCTCTAAAAACTATAGTGTTTTCGGCTTGTGGAACTGTGAAGAGGAAGATCATTTGGTATGGTGGTTTTTGCAGTGGTAATGTCGACAGGGGTTGAGGTTTAGAGGATGTGAAAATCGACCAAAAGAGATGAAGAAAATAGGAGGATTTTGGCTAGAAGAAATCGGTACAAGAAACAACTTTTGGGATTTCGTCTTTTATGGCAATCGGCTATAGAGGTTTAGAAAAGAATGGGAATGAAAAAGGAGATGAGTAGAATGGTAGGAATGTTTTGGCTAGAGAAGAAAAGAAGGAGAAAATGAAAATAGAAGAAGAGAGGAGTAGAGGAGGAAGAATTTGGCACTCAGGAGATCTAACTTTGTGTTTTTTAGCTTTTTGAGATACTCAGAAGAGAATAGAATGAAAGGGGAGGCTCTCCCTAATGGCCATTCAGACCCACGGCCCAACCTTCCTAAAGCCCTAACCGAATTTCCAGTTAAGCTCTATCACATGCCCGGCACATGCACAAAAAAATAAAAAAATAAAAGCAACAATACGCTTACCTTGTGACTTGAACTCTGGCTCCCCCTAAACATAAACCCGTCACTCCCCAAACACCTAGGTGGCGCCACATGACACTTTACCACAGATCTTTTTATGTCCTATTTTACCACCTCAACTTTAAAAGCCCATATCGCCAGAACCCTCTCTCCCAAAATTAAAATTCAGGAATTGCCTCGAATTAAATTTACTCTTGGGCCTTTTTTCCCATACCATAAACCCTTCATAATTTATTTAATTACTAAACTAAACATATGAAATAATAATAATAACATCCAAATTATTCGGGCCATTTTCCACCCGAACCTAGACTCAAGGCCCAATACTTCCAGGCCCAAAAATTGGGGCGTTACAACTCTACTCCCCTTAAAGAAATTTCGTCCTCGAAATTTTCAAACTATCAACTAACCGTATTACTCAAGTCAAACCACTATGCTTCTGCTGCGCACTCTAATTAAAAATAATTCTTAGTACGACCCAGAACGTGTAATTACCAAAGTAAAGAAACATCTATCAAGTATGCATACAACTCGTAACACACGCTTAAATAAAATAAGCTTGGCAATCCTGAGCTCGGTGCTCCTTGGACCCACATCTAAAGCATGCTCCTGTCTTCCTATGGCATTCACTCGGATGACGCCCGTTGCAGTTCTTGCAGATTGAAAAGTTTGGTCGTGTCTTAACATGTTTCATAGAACGAGGCTCAGTCTTCTGAGAACTAGAATCCTTCCTTTTCTTACACTCCAAGCACCCTGCTTGAAGTGTTTCCCTAATTCCCTTAACCTTGGTTTCTAATACTTCTTCTACCACTTTCCTTACTAACTCGGCCAGTGCCTCAGTCCCAAGCTCTGAGTTACCGCTTCCCAAAGTTGGCAAACTTCACTTACCCTCAGAATCCATATCAACACTCTATATTATCAGCATGTATAACAATAACTACCAAGATCTCGATTAAAAATTTTCATTATTTATACAGATGTCCTATGCATAAAGAGTATTTCAAAGTTCTTGTTTTCGCAATACCGTATCCTAGCTACAGTCTCAGTCTTCTAAAGTTTTCAGTTTTTCCTACTGTCTCAGTTTCTACAGTTTCAGTATTACCCTAACTACAGAATCATAGTAGGGTCTCAGTACTATCTATAGTAGTATAACAATATTTCAGTACAGTATAGAATAAAAATACTTATAGACTTGGTGTCGAGCATTCAGTGTGCCACCTCTTCGGTTATCAAATTTCAAAAACCCAGAAAAACTTAAACCATTTTAAGATTGAACCTTAAAACATGTATACCTTGTAAAATATCTTTGAAAATAATTTTCCAAAACCGTTTCCAAAATACCCTTCTTGGGCCTAAGTTTAGCAAAGTTTTTTGAAAAACTTTTCGGACCCTGATCCACAGCTGACTTGTTGCAACCGGGTCTGATACCACTAAATGTAACGCCCCAAACCCGGCGCAGATGTTATGACTGAATCCGGCGTGTCACATTGAAGCGTTACTAGAAAAGTCATGTTTTATCTAAAGTCTTTCTTAGTGTTTAAAGAATATCTTCATTAAAGATTAAAGTGAATGGAAGCTGTGCACCAAGTAGAATGCCAGAAAAGAGGAGGTGAGTCAATTAGACTGCTTAAGTACCCAGCTCTTCACAGATCCAATCCTAGACATGCACACAACCATTGCCACACTTTAACTGAGTAATTGTTCAGGGAAAACCAATTTGTTTAAAACCATTTGAAAAGGTTATTAATTTTGAAAATGTTTTTGTTGCGGAAGCCTTGCTTTGTTATCGCGATATTTTGAAATCAAGTAACCTTTTTAAAATGTGCCCTAGAGCTATTCAATTTCAAACAGTTAAAACAATATCATATATAAGCTAACAAAACATACTAAAAACAATTAAAGTGGCCTTATTATAAATTAAAACCCGAAAACATAAAGGAAATATTCTAAAATAAAAGTGAAGGTATAAACACTTATTTTAAACAGTCCACATGGCCACTCTAAATCCCTCCAGCTCTAAGTCCACCGATCTAAGGCTCACTTGCAAAGATGGGAAAAAATGGGTGAGTTTGGAAAACTCAGTGTGTAAAGTAAACCCAACTAGAGCCTAAATCAGTTCAAGCTCTACTGGGCCTAAGCCCTTTTTAGAAATCAGAGTTAACTGGGCCTTAGCCCATATTAATATTAATTTGGGCCATAGCCCCTTACAGTATCATAGTATACTGGGCCTAGCCCATGTCAGTATCAATCTGGGCCGTAGCCCTATTACAAGTCGAGATATGTTGGGCCTTGCCCATATTAACACAGTTCGGCCCATTGAAAACAATTGGCCCATAACAAGACAGTCTCATATAATTAATGCATGATAACCCCATCCAACCCTGCACTTGCCTCCATCCATCCCTACACTTCCTGTACGGAATAAATCACCCACTCTATCCCTACACTTACAGTGTTAGCACCGGTTGCGGCACTGACTATAATCCGTTGCAAAGCAGCTTATATCAGAATATGTGGCACAGCCACCAGAACGGGTTCTTCCTCCATAACAAAACCCAACCCCATGCAATATGACATGTATGCATAATATATATAATTAACAAGGCATGCTTTAGAAAGACAGTCAGATTATAGCGTAAGAACAGTTATTTACCCTCGAGGGGCCTTACAGAGGTATTTCAGTAATTTTATCAGTCTTTTTAGGGTTTCATGCTCATTACAGTTATTAACATATTAATAGAAACACTTACCGAACATTTTTACCAAATTGGGCCTGTTGGCCTATTTAACCCAATTTCGGCCCATTAAGCCCAAATATACCGAAGTGCATGAAGTTGCGCACTCTGCAATCTTACCATTGAAGTTACCAAAATTATCAATACAAACAATCCTACGAGCGTTCGCAAGTTCTCAAAATGCTGATTTTTCGGCATTTCAGCTTTTTGGCTTTTGCCGATCTAGTCTACTAGTGGGTGTTGTTTACACACCTGATTTGCCACAAATGCTACTGAAATCTCCCATGATATCCTACAATCAGTCACTAGACATATCAGATCCAAAGTATAATGGCAAACATCATAAACTTACTTACCATAATCGGCCATCAATACATATGGCCCTTGAGATCCTACCTTTATCAAAACTAGTGACTAGATCTCGATCTAGTTGTTCCACTTGTCCAAGCCTTCGATCAGCAGCCTCTAGATCACACTAACACCAAAACAAATCAATTGTTACAACCCTTAGAGCCTTAAGCTCCATTCGACAGCCTCCTTATGCCTTTAGGGATTTTTTCTTTTCTAAAACCCGAAATAAAGAATAAATCTGAATACTTACCACAGGTTCTTTCAACCAAACCGATTCCACTTCAGTTTCTACTCAGATCTGATGTAGATCCAGCCCCTAAACACTTGCAGAAATCAAATCTGAGAGATCTAAAGATTCAGCGATATGTCCCTAAAAACTACGGTGTTTTCGGCTTTTGGAACTGTGAAGAGGAAGATGATTTGGTATGGTGGTTTTTGCAGCGGTAATGTCGACAGGGGTTGAGGTTTAGAGGATGTGAAAATCGACCAAAAGAGATGAAGAAAATAGGAGGATTTTGGCTAGAAGAAATCGGTATAAGAAACAACTTTTGGGATTTCGACTTTTATGGCAATCGGCTATAGAGGTTTAGAAAAGAATGGGAATGAAAGAGGAGATGAGTAGATTGGTAGGAATGTTTCGGCTAGAGAAAAAAAGAAGGAGAAAATGAAAATAAAAGAAGAGAGTAGAAGAGAAGGAAGAATTCGGCACTCAGGAGATCTAACTTTGCGTTTTTCAGCTTTTTGGGATACTGAGAAGAGAATAGAATGAAAGGGAAGGATCTAGGTGGCTAACCCTAATTCGGAAAAACAAAAAGAAAATAAAAGTTGCCCTAATGGCCATTCAGACCCATGGCCGAACCTTCCTAAAGCCCTAACTGAATTTCCACTTAAGCTCTACCACATGCCCGGCACATGCACAAAAAAAAAAAAATAAAAGCAACAATACGCTTACCTTGTGACTTGAACTCTGGCTCCCCCTAAACATCCACACGTCACTTCCCAAACACCTAGGTGGCGCCACATGCCACTTTACCACAAATATTTTTGTGTCCTATTTTACCACCTCAACTTTAAAAGCCCATATCGCCAGAACCCTCTCTCCCAAAATTAAAATTCAGGAATTGCCTTGAATTAAATTTACTCTTGGGCCTTTTTTCCCATACCATAAACCCTTCGTAATTTATTTAATTACTAAACTAAACATACGAAATAATAATAATAACATCCAAATTATTCGGGTCATTTTCCACCCGAACCTAGACTCAAGGCCCAATACTTCTAGGCCCAAAAATTAGGGCGTTACAAAATAAAAATGTGGCATTGGTAAAAGTTCTCTGGAAACGGCATGGATTAGAGGAAGCTACCTAGGAGCCGGAGGATATTATGAGGAAGTAATACCCTAATCTCTTTTCTGGTAAGAATTTTCAAGGACAAAAATTTTTAAGGGGGGGAGTTATAACAGCCTAATTTCGATGAGGTCAGAACAGTGGTTTCAGGACCACAAATTCGAGTTAAAAATAAAAATTATTTTATTTTATTTTATGGTTAGAATCATGAGAGGAAGGTCACATGAAAATATTGATACAAAAATTTTATCAATTGTGGGGTTAATTAGGTAAAGGACTAAATTGCATGAAATGCAAAAGTTGGATTCTAGTAGCTATATGTATCAAATAGCTATAAAATTAAAAACTTAAGGTCCTTATATGGCAATTAAACCATTGAAGAGTACTTAGTAGATATTTTAATGACTTATCCATGGAAAAATTAGAAAAGGCAAGGGACTAAATTAGAAATCACTAAAATTAAAAGATGAAAATTAAATAAAAAGAGATATTCATCTCATTTCATATCATCTTCCCCAAAATTTCTATTGAAACCCTAGAAGTGAAGAAGACAACTTACCAAGCTTGATATGTTATGAAATCAAGTCCCATTTTTAATGATTTTTATATCTTTGAAATTGGGATAGTCTAATCTCTCTATTTAGGGGATTAATTTGAAAAGTTATCAAGGTATGAAATTTGGGTCATGGATGAATATGTTGAAAATTAGAAATTTATGGTAGAAAATGAAAAGTTATTCATAGATAAACAACTTTTATTCATAGATAAACAACTTTTACAAAGTAATTTTTGATGAAAATTTGATTTAGGGGCTAAAATGAAAAATGGTAAAAACCCATGGAAAACTCTAAAACTTGTGAAAAATGTGTGCTGTAAATGTTGTTTATAAATTTTGGCTAGGCTTGGAAATGGGTTAAATTTCATGAATTTCATTTTCTGATCCTAGGGACGAAATCAAAATTTTTGAAAAGGATAGGGGTAAAATGGTAATTTTGCCTAGGATGCAATAAAATGTGAATGTATATGAAATGTGATAGATTAATAGTTAAATTTATCGATATAGATCCTGAAAGACTAACTATGGAACTAGATTGAGGAAAGCAAAAGGTTTCAAATTAGTTGAAATTCAAAAATGAATCATTTTCAAGGTATGTTTGTGCAACTTAAAAATGTATGTTAATATGCTTGAATTGAATTGTATGATTGTGTTGTTATGTGTTAGATGATATATACATAATGAAATAATTTTAAGTTGTGTAATATGGACAAATTATCGTGTTCCGATCGAATGTTGAATTTTGATGGGTTAAAAATAATAGTGCATATGTTGCAAATAGAATTTAGCTCTGACGAGTAATTCTAATGTAAGCCCTCTTGAGTTAGGTTATAAATTGGATTTAGCTAGGATGGGTAATCCATATAAAGCTTTTTAGAGCATATGCTAGGGATAGGATTTAGCCTGGACTGGTAATCCTACGGTAAAATGTACGACTCAAGGGTGTGCCTTTCCATTATGTACCCAATGGGTACTTTTGCACATGTGTATATTACCCGAACATCCATCAAGATTTCAATAGTTCGACGGAAAAAACTCTTGAAGAATGGAAAGGTGAAATTAACGAAAGCTTGTAATGTGATGAGCTCATCTATGTTTACTTGATATTTATATAAGATTAAGTGACTAACTTGTTTGAATAAGTGTATGTGTTTAGGTAACTTACCCAAAATTGATGGAGTATGTATTTATGTATGTTTGTGTTAATAAATAAGACCAGTAAGTTTATTTCCCGTTATATGGACTTACTAAGCATAAAATGCTTACTCCGTTTATTTTTCCTTGTTTTATAGTGTACAAAGCTCGCGAAGGTTAGAAGTCAGTTGGAGCAGTCATTACACTATCCACTATCTCATTTTGGTATAAATAGAAATCTCATTTTGGTATAATGGCATGTATAAGCTTAGTTGGCCAATGATGGCTTGTAATGGTTATTTTGTAACCTAGCCATTGGAGTAGCTAATGATGGTCTAAGTTTGGCTATTTTAAAGTGGTGTTTTGATAATTACATAAGTGCTTATTATGTGTTGGTTTGATGAAATTGTGTTAGCATATGAGTTTATGACATGAGTAAGTTTATATCTATTGATGCATGAGATAATACTATATGATTGATGTCAAATTTCTTGTGAATATGATGTTGGATTGGCGGATATATGTTTGTGAGTTTTAGTGCAGGAAAAATGTAAGTCTTGGGTGACAAATGAGGCTAGAAAATGGCCTTATTTTGTCCACACGGGCGTGTGTCTTGGCCGTCTGTGACACACGGCTTGTCCTATAGGCAAGTGGTTCGGCCGTGTGTCCCCTAAATTTTAAAAATGAGAAACAGAATACTGAGAATTGGGCACACGAGTAGAGACACGAGCGGGTGTCTCAGCCGTGTTGTTGACGGCTGTGTGAAAATTGCACCTAAATTTTGAAAATAAAAATTTTCCACACGGCCTAGCACACAGGTGTGTGACTTGGCCATGTGACTTCAATTTCTTCATGCTTTAAAAGTTAGAGAGTTACACGGGTTAGGGACACGGGCATGTGTAGTACACGACCTGACCACATGGGCGTGTCCCTAGACCACACGAGCGTGTGAGCCCTGCACCTAGGAAAATTTTTGGAATTTCGCAAAAAATTCCTTGAGTTCCCGATTTAGTCCTTATTTGATTCCTACACTCGTTTTGGGCCTCGAAGGTCCATAAAAGGGACAATATGTATGAACTCAGTAAATGACTAGTAATTTATGTAAATTAATTGAAAAATGTTTTGAATTTTTCAGTAATACTTTGAAACCCCATTTTGACGATGGATACTGGTTAAGGGTGTTACATCAGTGCTCTTGTTATGCACCTATGATGCCTCTGGTGTGGTTTAGTTACCTTAGTATCCGAGTCAAGTTACTAGTTCATTGGGCTAAATGTGAATGGAATTTACAAAATTATTTAAATGTTATAGGCTAATATATAGTTAAGATATTAGTAAATGTTAAATGTTCAATGAATTACTTGATCATATGTGAGTGTCATTATATTGATGATTATTCAATTAAAGATAGATGCTTATACACATATATGTATGAGTTTGGATTGAATTATTATATTACAGGAAGCTTACGATGAACCATTTTTAGTACTAATCCTATAAGTTCTTCGTAAATGAATAATAGGTACAATTAATCTATTTATTTAACATTCGCATTGTTTAGTGAAAGTAAGTGATTCCGGGATGATATGTTTATATGAAAGGTTGAAACAAAAGGTGCATTACTGGATGATCATATGTTAAATGTGTAAGTGCTATGGTAAGAAGAAACGCTTAAGTAAAATTGTTATATGAAATGCTTATAAGGAAAAATAAATATAAGTATATGCAAGGCTACACCAATTATCCATAAGAGATGTAGTGAATAGAAAACAAAAGTTAGCTTAATATAAAATAAAAATTATGCTTAGTTTTTTATTCTAATATGTCAGCAGTTAAGTTGCCTTTATACGAACTTACTAAGCATTATTGCTTACGTTAGTTATTTTTTTCCTGTATATCATCAGAAGGTTCGATTTGGTTGGAAGCTCGTCGGAGACCTATCACACTACCCAGTAGTTAATTCAGCATTTTAGAGCATTTTTTTGCCTAAGGTTTATAATGGCATGTATAGGGTGGTTTATAGTGATGTTTTGATGAACGTGTAAATGTAATTTAGTATGGTTGTGCCTTGGTGTTTATGAATGGTTGTTAGACTTATCATGCTTGTTTAAGTAAGTCCTTATGGTCAATTTTATGTGATTGTATATAAGGTTCCTTTTATGGTATGCTTGGATGGTTTAAATTGGTCATTGATGGAACGCTTTAGTATCTATTTGGTTTAGGTTGGTCTACATGAAAATTAGCATTATTGGTATGTTTTGGCAGGTATAAATGATATTAGAAATATGGTAAGCTTGGTTTGATTGGTATGTTATGTTTTGGTGTATATATTGAGGTGCCTTATATGGCATATTAGTTGATTGAATTTGGAACTTGAAATGGCATATTAATGTATGTTTTGAAAGTGTTTAGGGTTATATAAAATGTGTATATGATTGAAAGGTCTTGTGTGAAATGGTATGAAATGGCTTGATTTTAGGTACATTTTAAGTCCACACGGTCTGAGACATGGGTGTGTGACTTAATCGAGTGAGGCAGACGACTTGGCGACATAGCCATGTGTAGTCTAAGGGTTCCTTTGCATGCAAGTCAGCGAGTTACACGACCTAACACACGATTTGGCACACGGGCATGTGGAACTATTTCAAAAGTTACATGGCCATGTGACCCTACTCAGAGAGCTACACGGGTGAGGACACGTGCTGGGACACGACCGTATGTAAAGAATGTATGTAAAGAATTTGTTTATGATTTGTTTATGTTCTTAAATGAAGGTAAGTTTAATTATTTTCGATTGTATAGTAATACTCTGTAACTTTATTCCGGTGATGAATACGACTTAGAGGTGTTACATTTAGTGGTATCAAAGCTACAGTTTAGTCGATTCTCAGACTGAACGTAGCATGTATGGAGTCTAGAAATACATGCCATTATATAACTTGTGATAGTGTGATATCTCCTGACTCAAGATGAATTATATTTTTATATAGATAAAGATGTCTTCCAATCAAGCTAATTCCGATGATGCTGAAAGCAATATTCATGTCTTTGATTGAAAGGTTGATAATGATGAGCAAAAATTCATAAAAGTTAGAGTAAAAGTTCATAGTGTTTATATTAGTATTGAATGTTATGTTTGATGTGTATACGCGAGAATCAAATTTTGTGTCTTTAAGACCTTCACCCCCCTCATCCTTAAAGTCTTATACAACGAATATTAACAAGATTTATGTTTATTAAGCCCACAAGTGTGAAGCCAAAGAGTCCAGTGGTTGAATGAGTAATAATGTAGTCAGGGCTAAGGGTTGGTTAATAAATCAAAAGATTTCTAGTTGAGATATTAAGTCTTACTGAAGATATTTGGGGTGTGCAACGTCACTGTTAAAAGAAGAAATTATTTACCAGTAATCGACTTTAACTACTATGGTATCTAAAGAACAGGTTAGCAAGGATTTCTTTTGAATTGATTACTTTAGTGGAACAGGATAATGTGGGATCACCGATGACTTTAGTAGTCAATGAGGTAGTGTTCAACCTGTAAATATTTTTTAATGCAGTTGTTATGGCTGAGTATCTTACAACAATCTCCTCTGGGTATTCTATGTGCTCGTTTATCTTTAGAGGTATAAGCAATTGTTTATCTTCAGATGTGGTTCTTGTCATATGGGAATGCTAGCTAATCATAACGTTAGGTAAAGTTATTGTTAGTCTGGTTGAGTAATGATCGGCATTGCTCTATTTTTTTCTTTGGCGTTCTATTCAATTATGTTTCGGTAGAGGACTTGATGGAAAGATTCATCTGTTGTTATTTTTCTGCTTCTATTGGTTGTTATTCTACTTTATGCTTATGGAAATCGGTGTTGTTTGTCACAACTAGTTCCAGTGCATCTAAGCAATATTCTCCTTTTGGATTTTTCTTTGGGGTATCATCAATTTCTTTAGCAATCAATATGTTCTTATTATACCGCATATTCTTCAATAGAAATAGTTTGGATGTAGATGAATGTGTCTTGAAGGTCATAATTTGTATATTTTAATAGTATAGAAATAGGTTATATTCTTAGGAGTTTAATAGAGCTTTACATCTTGGAATTCTCTATATCGGCTTTCTTATTGTTCTTATTGTCTATACTATCATATATGGTCTATCTATAAAGGATACACATTGACTTGGGGTTATTATATTTATTATGGTTGTCATTCTTGGTTGGATCATGGGAGCTTGTTGGTACAGGTCTCAGCTTTTAGAAGTTAAGTTGTTGCAGTTTTTGTTATTGGAACTATATTGGGTTTTTTTTTATCTTTTGCTTTAGAATGCATTATTGGAGCACCGTGGTCTGTCTGGGAAAAGTTTTCATAGGAAAGAGCAAGATAATACTTCTAATTCATCTGATGGTTAGGGCTCCAGTATAGATCAATGCTTTGATTGTAACACCCTGTATCTGATACCGTTGCTGGAGTCAAACGCGAGGTGCTAACAGACTTAATTACTTTGTTTTCACAGTCCATTTAAAAAAAAATTCCAGACAGGCTGGCTAACTGCGTCACTGTTGGCTTAAAAATCATATCTCGAGTTTCAAAACTCAAAAACTGATTCCGTAAATTTTTCCTGAAATTAGACTCATATATCCATCTGTGGATTTATTTCTAGGATTTTTGGTTGGGCCAATTGGTACAGTTTATTAGTTAAATTCTCCCCTGATTCTGGGTTCGACTACTCTGACCTTCATGTATTACGACTTGGATATCTCCCTGTACAGAGCTTCAATACTCATGCCGTTTGTTTCTAATGAAACTAGACTCAAAGGGGAATATATACATATAAGGCATGACTTCTAATTGTCTCTGGATAATTTATGGTAAATTTTCAAAGTCGAAACAGGGGATCCAGAAGCTGTTCTGGCCCTGTTTCACGAGAACTTTAATATCTCTTAATATACTGTTCATATGATCTTTTGTTACTTTCATATGAAAATAGATTCATCAAGGTTCGATTACATAATTTATTCACTATTTAATTCCATTCCTACAAATTTTAGTGAATTTTCAAATCCACACCACTGCTGCTGTCAGTATCTGTTTTCAAGGTAAACTTTACCTATTTCGTGGTTTCCATGGACCAACTAGAGTTTTGTCATACATAGGTCCACATATGATCATATTTAGCCATTCCAATGGCTGATCATTTGCCCAACACTTCCATTCCAGTCCATAGTCACATCATGAAACCATATATATATACATAAACACAAATGGTCTAATGCCATACTCCACTTCTACGAGCCATTTTCGCATGGCTGTACACACATACATCACAAAAAGTACTTGAAAAACAACAAAGGGTAGTCCTATACATGCCATATCCAGAGTTCAACTAAAAGAGTACCAAAAGGGCTTTGATAGTGTGGATGACTTTGACTTCGATGATCCCGAATCCGATAGCTAACGAACAAAATCTAGAAAACAAAGAGCCAAAGCAACGGGGTAAGCATTTTAATGCTTAGTAAGTTTCAAGTAATGAAATCGGCTTTGACTAAAGTATTACGTTCACATAGCTAAATGAATCACTTTATTAATACACATTTTCATAATCATACTTATTTCACACTTCATCAACATATACACACACAAGGTATCAACCTATCTAAGAGCCGAAAGTTCGTTAGTCGATTGAACGAATACTATTTCAAACGAATCGACTTTTCCGATGCACATGCAAACATACCTTATCGTTTGGGTTTTTTTTCGAGCGTATTAATTGAATTTATTACAGCACAAAATGCTCACCTTCAAACCAAGTTTCTTCGAAATTTAGCTGGATATAACCACAAGCACAATTGCCTTCGGGTCTTAACCCGGGTATAGAAACTCGCACAAATGCCTTCGGGTCTTAGCCCGGATACAACAACTCGCATAAATGCCTTGGTCGAGTCGGATATAACAACTTCATACGAATGCCTTGGTCTTAGCCGGATATAACAACTCGCACAAATGCCTTCGGGTCTTAGCCCGGATATAATCACTAGCATAAATGCCTTCGGGACTTAGCCCGGGTATCATTCAAATGCTCATGCACACATATATCAATAATCATGACACATCCATATTTCATTTTCGTTACTAAGGCTCAAACACAAAACATTTATCAAACCTTTCCAATTTCGGCTCAATAGCCACACATAAAAAGCATGATTTCAATTGACTTTATAACGTAGTCCCTATGCACATTCGGCTATCCGCCATAATATGACAAATCATTTCAATATAATTCAAGTAGGGTCATTACTCGAAGACTTACCTCGGATGTTGTCGAACGATTTCGACGGCTATTCGATCACTTTTTCCTTCCCTTTATCCAACTTTGGTCCTCTAAGCTCTTGAGCTAATTCAAACAAATTTACTTCTCAATCAAACACATACATACGGCTACCATATACAATTCAAAAACCAATTCATTCGTATCATTTGTCCATATTTTAGCTTTTAGCATATTTGGTCATTAGAGCGACCTATTTAATCTTCCAAGCATTCATTTCAAATTTTAATTAAACAATGTCGAATGCCATTAAATTACTAATGCTACACACAAACATATGCATAAAATTCATCCATACATAACCTATTGCTCATTCGGTCATTCATCTCTCAAACTTATCAAAGCTTCATATCAAACCTCCCTAGCCGATTATACGTATAAGCACATAATGCGCATTTAGCATTTTATTTACTTCATGGTACATTCGCCTTGGCATAATTTCATTAAAATCCCTATTAGCCACTTCACCAATCAATCATATCATCCCTAGCCGAATACACATTTTTTTTCATTCATCCTTAACAAAATCTTATCAAGCTTAAATCCCCATTCCATCACTTTTAAAATGCCAATGTTACAAGAAATGTTACCTAAATTCACATTCGGCAACTACACATACACAAGCCGATTTTCTTCCTATCATCCAATTTAACATGAATCACAAACCTAAACCCTCAATAGCTACTATGGCCGAAAGTCCTAGTCATGCCAAAATCAAAATTCCTAGCATGGGCTACCTAAAGAACTTGATAACTAGTTCAAATCTCAAACCATCTAACATACTTATCAAGTGTATACAACATTACCACCATTTTATCTCAAGTCATACTCATAAGCACATCCATCCAAACACATTCGTACTTAAACATCATTCCGACTTAACACCCATATCACATTTACTCATTAAAACATGAAGAAGGTAATCAAATTTCTTCACTAACAACCATGGCCGAATGCTTCATTCACCACCCAAGTCCAAAATTTTAACATAGGCTAATTAAAGAACTTAGTAATTAACTTAAATTAAGCTAAAATTCCAAAATATAACATGAATTACTAACCTTGTTTTGAGCTTAAGACAACCGAATGCTATATCCCTTTCTTCCTTTAAGTTTCGGCCAAGCTAGAACCAAGGATACAAGCTTTGTTTTCATTACCCTTTTTCTTTTCTTTCTTTTATTTATTTCCTTTCTTTTGCATAAAATAATAGTCATTTAATTAAGATTTAATACATATTATATATATGTGACCATCATGGCGGCCACCACTTATAAAAAGAAGGGTATTTGACATGCAAAACCATTGTTTTGCATGCATGATTCAATTAGTCATCACCATATCCCTATCCTACTTTCAAAGTTTACTACTAGGTCCTTTTAGTGAAATTCACATTTATAACTCTAAATCAAAACATCAAAAATGTCACACACAATTAACACATATTATAGGCATCAAAATGAATATTAAATTATTTTTATGCCTCGGTTTTGTGGTCCCGAAACCACATTCCGACTAGGGTCGTTTTAAGGCTGTCACAACTCTCCCCCTCTTTAGAAATTTTCGTCCCCGAAAATCTTACCGGTAAATAGGTTTGGGTATCGCTCTTTCATAGAGTTCTCGGGTTCCCAAGTAGCTTCTTCCATCCCGTGTTTGAGCCATAACACTTTCACTAATGGAACCCTTTTGTTTCGCAACTCTTTCACTTCACGAGCTAGGATACGAATCGGTTCTTCTTCATAACTCATATCGGGTTGAATTCCAACCTCTGATGGATTAATTATGTGCGATGGATCAGATCTATAACGTCGAAGCATCGAAACATGAAAGACGTCGTGAATCTTTTCAAGTTCAGGAGGCAAAATCAATCGATATGCAATCGGACCGACTCGTTCGGATACTTCATATGGCCCGATGAACCTCGGACTCAATTTGCCTTACTACCAAATCGAATATCTTTTTCCAAGGCGAAACTTTAAGAAACACTTTTATCTCCCACCTGATACTCAATGTCTTTTCGTTTCAGATCCGCGTACGACTTCTAACGATCGGAGGCTATCTTCAGACTTTCACGGATTACTTTTACTTTCTGTTCAGCATCTTTAATCAAATCCACTCCGAAAATTTTGCTTTCACCGAGCTCGGTCCAAAACAATGGTGTACGGCATTTACGCCCGTACAAAGCCTCGTAAGGTGCCATCTTAATACTTGATTGAAAACTATTGTGGTAAGCGAATTCAATCAAAGGTAAATATCGTTCCCATGAACCATTAAACTCAAGGACGCAACATCTCAACATATCCTCAAGTATCTGAATTACCCGCTCAGATTGACCATCGGTTAGTGGATGAAAAGCGGTGCTAAAATGCAGCTTGGTACCCAAAGCTTATTGCAATTTCTTCCAAAATCGCGAGGTGAATCTCGGATCTCTATCCGACACAACAAAAATCGGTACCCCGTGTAATCTCACAATCTAAGAAACGTACAATTCAGCTAGTTTATCCAATGAAAAATCCGTACGCATGGGGATAAAGTGAGCCGACTTAGTCAGTCTATCAACAACAACCAAATCGCATCCTTCTTACTTGCTGACAATGGCAGTCCGGACACAAAGTCCATTGTGACTCGATCCCATTTCCACTCGGGTATCGTGATCGGCTGAAGTAATCCTGAAGGCACTTGATGTTCCGCTTTCACTTGTTGACATATTAAACATCTCGAAACAAAGTCGGAGATGTCTCATTTCATACCATGCCACCAAAATCGACGTTTCAAATCGTTGTACATTTTCGTACTCCCTGGGTGAATTGACATTCGGCTACAATGGGCTTCGTTCAGAATCATCGAAATGAGTTCCGAATTCCTTGGAACACACAAACGACTTCTGAACCTCAAACAATCATCATCATCAATTTGAAACTCCGATTCCTTGTTGGAACACACTCGACTGTTTGCAACCAATTCATCATCGACTTTACGAGCTTCACGAATTTGATGAATCAATAATGGTTTGGCTTTTAATTGACTACTAACACATTGTCGGGTAGAAACAGACAAGTGTACATTCATCGTTCAGCAAAGCAAGCGGTGATTTCGGCTTAAGGCGTCCGCAACCACATTAGCCTTTCCGGGTGATAATTAATGACAAGCTCATAATCTTTCAACAACTCAAGCCAACGCCTTTGTCGCAGATTCAAGTCTCGCTGAGTCATCAAATATTTGAGACTTTTGTGATCCGAAAATACATGGCACTTCTCACCAAACAAATAATGTCGCCATATTTTCAAAGCAAATACGATGGCGGCTAGTTCGAGATCATGGGTTGGATAATTTCTCTCGTGTGGCTTCAATTGTCTCGACGCATAGGCCACAACTCGACCTTCTTGCATCAATACGCAACCCAACCCAAGTAGGGATGCGTCACTATAAATGACAAACTCTTTGCCTGATTCGGGTTGCACTAAAATTGGAGCTTCAGTCAAATAAGTTTTCAGTTGATCGAAACTTTTCTGACATTTCTCCGTCCATTCGAACTTAACATCCTTTTGAAGTAGCTTCGTCATTGGTGTGGCTATTATCGAGAAACCTTTTACAAATCGTCGGTAATAACCCATGAGCCCTAGAAGCTCGAACGGTAATATTTCTTGGAGGCTTCCAGTTAAGTATGGCTGAAATTTTGCTCGGATCAACTCGAATGCCCGATACAGATACTACATGACCCAAAAAGCTAACTTCTCGTAACCAAAACTCACATTTACTGAACTTGGCATATAAGCGCTTATCCGTAAAATTTGTAACACTAATCTCGGTGCTCAAGCATGTTCGGTCTCATCTCTTGAATAGACCAAGATGTCATCAATGAACACAACTACTGAACCGATCCAAATATGGTCGAAGATCCGATTCATCAAATCCATAAATACCGCGAGGGCATTAGTGAGCCCAAACGGCATCACTAAGAACTTGTAGTGACCATATCTCGTTCAAGGCGTTTTGGGTATGTCGAATCTCGAACCAAGAATCGATAATAGCCCGATCTCAAATCTATTTTTGAGAACACCGAGGCTCCTTCAGTTGATCGAACAAATCATCGTCTGTGATAGCAGATATTTGTTCTTTATTGTCACTTTATTAAGTCGACGATAGTCGATGCACAACATCATGGTTCCGTCCTTCTTTTTCACAAACAACACTGGTGCACCCCAAGGTGAAAAACTCGGGTGAGCAAAACCTCTATCCACCAACTCTTGCAACTGAGGTTTCAACTCCTTTAATTCCGTTGGTGCCATACGACACGGAGCTATCGAAATCGGTGTGGTCCTGTACCGATTCGATGCCAAACTCTATTTCCGAGCAGTGGTAAACCCGGTAATTCTTGGGAAAAACATCCGGTATTCACAAATTATGGTACCGATTCAAGTTTCTTTTCTAATTCCTTGTTATCAAGTACATACGCAAGGTATGCTTCATACCCTTTCTTACATATTTCGAGCCAACATTGAGGGTATTACAGCTGGCAACCCATTCAAGTCCGTAGACTCAACTCAGATTATCTCGTTATTTGCGCACCTCAAATCAATAGTCTTGCTTTTGCAATTCACAACCGCATCATGCACGGTCAACCAATCCAAACTGAGAATAACATCAAATTCATCAAACGGCGAAGCATCAAGTCCGCCGGAAAAGCAGAACCTCAATTACTAGGGGACATTTCTTACACACTTTGTCGACAAGCACGAACGACCCAAGGGATTTGACACTCGAATTATGAACTCAGTAGACTCAATAGGTAAAGTCTTCTTTGGATGCTAAGGTTTCACATATATAAGAATGAGTAGAACCGGGTCAATCAAAGCAATTACATTAGTATCAAAGAGAGTAAAAGTACCAGTAATAACATCAGGCGAAGAAGCATCCTCGCGGGCACGTATAGCATAAGCTCTAGCAGGCGCACGAGCCTCAGATCTGGTTGTAGCACCTCTAGATCCTCTCTGACCGCGCTAGCATTGCTCGTGTTTCTAGACGGTCTACCCCGAGCAGTAGTAGCACCTGGTTTCCCACTCTGACTTACATTTTGTTCAGGCAACCTCGGGCAATCCTTGATAAAGTGGTCAGCTGATCCACACTTATAGTAGGAGCGGTCATGGAACCTACAGCTCCCCGAATGCCATTTACCACAATGCTGACACTCCGTTCGTCTCGACGTTCATTCCCAACACGGTGACCGAAGTGCCTCGTGTACCCATTGTGGGGTCGATCACGATCTCGTCTAAAAGGCCGAAGTGCCTCTAGACCGCCCACATCATCTCGAAATTTCTTCGATGCTGTTGAAGAGACTTTCCCGAGGATCTTTTACGAAACGCTCCAGTTCCCACATCAACTTTTTGTTTTTCTTTTCTAAGCTCTTCGGCTTTACAAGCTCGCTCGACAAGTACTACGAACTCTCGTATTTCAAGAATGCCAACGAACATTTTTATATCTTTATTCAGCCCATCCTCGAAGCGTTTACACATGATAGCCTCGGACGAAACACATTCCCGAGCGTATCTACTAAGTCTAACAAATTTTTGCTCGTAATCAGTAACTGACATAGAACCTTTCTTAAGCTTAAGAAATTCCTTCCGTTTTGATCAACAAATCTCGATCGATATACTTTTTCCAAACTCGGTTTGGAAAAACTCCCAAGTTACTTGCTCTCGGGGCTGTGAAGCGAGTACTCCACCAATAGTAGGCGTAATCGCGTAGCAAGGAGATAGTACACTTTAGGCATTCATCGGTGTACAAGATAGCTCATCGAGTGCCGGATAGTGTTGTCCAACCAAAATTCAGCTTGCTCGGCATCGTCGCTATCCGTAGCTTTAAATTCAGTAGCCCCATGTTTTCGATTCATCAGCTGGGGCTTATTTGACCTTATTTGGTCGATTCACGGAGGTATTGTAGGTCTTGGGTTGTATTAGTCGGGAATGGAGGTTGTGGAGCACCAGTATTAGTTCGAATGTATTGGTTGAACCAATCATTCATCACGCTATAAAAAGCTTGCCTAGCCTCATCATTCGGATTGCTAGCAATAGGTTGAGAGCCTGCCAGCACTGTCCCTTGTGCGGGAGCAGGCGCCACACTCTCCACATCATCAGCTATCGCTCGGTTGGGATCGGGATCCATTACTATAAATAAACACAAATTCAAATGTCAGAAATCACCACACTATCAATTAATCACATAATGGCATGTATACCTAGACCCAAACATATTACGGTAGTCCTAGAATCGACTAAACCGTAGCTCTGATACCAATAAAATTGTAACACCCCGTATCCGATACCGTTGCCGGAGTCAAACGCGAGGTGCTAACAGACTTAATTACTTTGTTTTCACAGTCCATTTAAAAAAAAATTCCAGACAGGCTGGCTAACTGCGTCACTGTTGGCTTAAAAATCATATCTCGAGTTTCAAAACTCAAAAACTGATTCCGTAAATTTTTCCTGAAATTAGACTCATATATCCATCTGTGGATTTATTTCTAGGATTTTTGGTCTGGCCAATTGGTACAGTTTATTAGTTAAATTCTCCCCTGATTCTGGGTTCGACTACTCTGACCTTCATGTATTACGACTTGGATATCTCCCTGTACAGAGCTTCAATACTCATGCCGTTTGTTTCTAATGAAACTAGACTCAAAGAGGAATATATACATATAAGGCATGACTTCTAATTGTCTCTGGATAATTTATGGTAAATTTTCAAAATCAAAATAGGGGATCCAGAAGCCGTTCTGGCCCTATTTCACGAGAACTTTGATATCTCTTAATATACTGTTCATATGATCGTTTTGTTACTTTCATATGAAAATAGATTCATCAAGGTTCGATTACATAATTTATTCACTATTTAATTCCATTCCTACAAATTTTAGTGATTTTTCAAATCCACACCACTGCTGCTGTCAGCATCTGTTTTTAAGGTAAACTTTACCTATTTCGTGGTTTCCATGGACCAACTAGAGTTTTGTCATACATAGGTCCACATATGATCATATTTAGCCATTCCAATGGCTGATCATTTGCCCAACACTTCCATTCCAGTCCATAGTCACATCATGAAACCATATATATATACATAAACACAAATGGTCTAATGCCATACTCCACTTCTACGAGTCATTTTCGCATGGCTGTACACACATACATCACAAAAAGTACTTGAAAAACAACAAAGGGTAGTCCTATACATGCCATATCCAGAGTTCAACTAAAAGAGTACCAAAAGAGCTTTGATAGTGTGGATGACTTTGACTTCGATGATCCCGAATCCGATAGCTAACGAACAAAATCTAGAAAACAAAGAGCCAAAGCAACGGGGTAAGCATTTTAATGCTTAGTAAGTTTCAAGTAATGAAATCGGCTTTGACTAAAGTATTACGTTCACATAGCTAAATGAATCACTTTATTAATACACATTTTCATAATCATACTTACTTCACACTTCATCAACATATACACACACAAGGTATCAACCTATCTAAGAGCCGAAAGTTCATTAGTCGATTGAACGAATACTATTTCAAACGAATCGAATTTTCCGATGCACATGCAAACATACCTTATCGTTTGGGTTTTTTTTCGAGCGTATTAATTGAATTTATTACAGCACAAAACGCTCACCTTCAAACCAAGTTTCTTCAGAATTTAGCCGGATATAACCACAAGCACAATTGCCTTCGGGTCTTAACCCGGGTATAGCAACTCGCACAAATGCTTTCGGGTCTTAGCCCGGATACAACAACTCGCACAAATGCCTTGGTCTTAGCCGGATATAACAACTCACGAATGCCTTGGTCTTAGCCAGATATAACAACTCGCACAAATGCCTTGGTCTTAGCAGGATATAATCACTAGCATAAATGCCTTGGGACTTAGCCGGGTATCATTCAAATGCTCATGCACACATATATCAATAATCATGACACATCCATATTTCATTTTCGTTACTAAGGCTCAAACACAAAACATTTATCAAACCTTTCCAATTTCGGCTCAATAGCCACACACAAAGAGCATGATTTCAATTGACTTTATAACGTAGTCCCTACGCACATTCGGCTATCCGCCATAATATGACAAATCATTTCAATATAATTCAAGTAGGGTCATTACTCGAAGACTTACCTCGGATGTTGTCAAACGATTTCGACGGCTATTCGATCACTTTTTCCTTCCCTTTATCCAACTTTGGTCCTCTAAGCTCTTGACCTAATTCAAACAAATTTACTTCTCAATCAAACACATACATACGGCTACCATATACAATTCAAAACCAATTCATTCAGATCATTTGTCCATATTTTAGCTTTTAGCATATTTGGTCATTAGAGCGACCTATTTAATCTTCCAAGCATTCATTTCAAATTTTAATTAAACAATGTCGAATGCCATTAAATTACTAATGCTACACACAAACATATGCATAAAATTCATCCATACATAACCTATTGCTCATTCGGTCATTCATCTCTCAAACTTATCAAAGCTTCATATCAAACCTCCCTAGCCGATTATAACGATAAGCACATAATGCGATTTAGCATTTTATTTACTTCATGGTACATTCGGCCTTGGCATAATTTCATTAAAATCCTCTTAGCCACTTCACCAATCAATCATATCATCCCTAGCCGAATACACATTTTTTTTCATTCATCCTTAACAAAATCTTATCAAGCTTAAATCCCCATTCCATCACTTTTAAAATGCCAATGTTACAAGAAATGTTACCTAAATTCACATTCGCAACTACACATACACAAGCCGATTTTCTTCCTATCATCCAATTTAACATGAATCACAAACCTAAACCCTCAATAGCTACTATGGCGAAAGTCCTAGTCATGCCAAAATCAAAATTCCTAGCATGGGCTACCTAAAGAACTTGATAACTAGTTCAAATCTCAAACCATCTAACATACTTATCAAGTGTATACAACATTACCACCATTTTATCTCAAGTCATACTCATAAGCACATCCATCCAAACACATTCGTACTTAAACATCATTCCGGCTTAACACCCATATCACATTTACTCATTAAAACATGAAGAAGGTAATCAAATTTCTTCACTAACAACCATGGCCGAATGCTTCATTCACCACCCAAGTCCTAAATTTTAACATAGGCTAATTAAAGAACTTAGTAATTAACTTAAATTAAGCTAAAATTCCAAAATCTAACATGAATTACTAACCTTGTTTTGAGCTTAAGACAATCGAATGCTATATCCCTTTCTTCCTTTAAGTTTTGGCCAAGCTAGAACCAAGGATACAAGCTTTGTTTTCATTACCCTTTTTCTTTTTCTTTCTTTTATTTATTTCCTTTCTTTTGCATAAAATAATAGTCATTTAATTAAGATTTAATACATATTATATATATGTGACCATCATGGCTGGCCACCACTTATAAAAAGAAGGGGTATTTGACATGCAAAACCATTGTTTTGGATGCATGATTCAATTAGTCATCACACATTTCCCTATCCTACTTTCAAAGTTTACTACTAGGTCCTTTTTAGTGAAATTCACATTTATAACTCTAAATCAAAACATCAAAAATGTCACACACGAATTAACACATATTATAGGCACCAAAATGAATATTAAATTATTTTTATGCCTCGGTTTTGTGGTCCCGAAACCACATTCCGACTAGGGTCGTTTTAAGGTTGTCACATTGATGTTATTCATGGGAGTAGTCTTATTATGTATTCAAATTTTATCTTTCGAGAAGGGTTAAATAGTGGTAAAAGTGTAGATCGTGAAAGATGAAACTTAACATTGCACATTAGTTCTCATTTCTTTGATAATCTCAAACTATGTCAACAATTCAAAAACTAGATGTTATGTTTCGTGTGAACTAATACAATTTGTTACGATTTTTAACTGGTATTACAAGGGAGTTATAATAGATTTTATGTCTGGATTGTTTTGATGACAAAAAGAAAGAATTGATTTGAATTGTTACTATCAGATTGATAAAATCAACTCATTTATTTTAGTCAGAACAAATTATTCACTTGAAGGGATTTTTGAGCTGTATGTAATTGAGTTTATCTCTAGTTTCGGGAATAAATTTCACAAAGTTATGGGCAAACAGGCGGACAGTCAGAATGAGAAATTCATATTCTAGAAGACTTTATACAGGGATATATCAACCAGATTAGAGGTAATGGGGAAATGTTATTATGGCTTAAATTCGTTTTGATAATAGCAACTATCACACTTGTATTTAAATGATACTGTTTGATGTTTTACATGAAATAGAATGTAAAACCCTGGTATGCTAGTCGGATAGAGCGACAACAAGTTAGTCGGCTTAGAATAACTGGAATGTTTATCAGTTGAGGGTTTGTTATGAAAATTATGAATTTTAGCTAAACACTATGAATTATCAAATGTATCTAGAACCTGATGATCTTTATTTTTCGGTTATGTTTTGTTAGGTGATTTAATTGGAATTTCTCAGTAATTGTACTGAAAGTAATAAATTTGTTCAGTCAAGTTAGGTATCTACTTCAGCCTCAGTCAGAGAAAAATTTATTCTTTAATAGTAATGTTTTATTCAGACGATCTTTGATTATGATGGTTTGAGTATTATGGAGTCTAGGGTTAAACCGTCAATTATATAGAAAAATTTACGTGTGAGTCCGTAAATATTTTCTATTTAATATTTACGAGTCAAATATAATATTAAAATAAATTTTTCATTGGCAAATTAAGTTATTTGAAAGAAAGGTTCAATTGATATGAGCTTAAAGTTAAGTCGTTTTAAAAAATGAGGTGTCGGGACTGTAACACCCCTTACTCGTAACCGACGCTAGAGCAGTGTACGAGGTGTTACAGAATTTAAACTTAATCAATCATTTAAAACCGAGACATAAAATTTCACTCAAATTTAAAACTTTTCAACTACATTCATATTGTCCCTTAAACGAGCCTACAACGCTCAAAACATACATTGGGAGCAGTTCGGGACTAAACCGAGAACTTTGGGAACTTTTCACCAACATTTAGAAAGTTTTTCACTAAAACAGTGGTCACATGCGCATGTAGCTTGGGACACACCCGTGTGGGTAGGCTGTGTGATCACACACGCTCGTGTCCCTAACCCGTGTAACTCTCTATTTATGATGTCGTCATCAAATTGAAGTCACAGTCCAAGTCACACACCCGTGTGCTTAGGCCATGTAGGTGATTTAATTTTTATGATTTTTCATAAATTAGGTGCAGACTTCACATGCCCGTGCTTGAGGCCGTGCTATCCAACGACTGAGACACACACCCGTGTCTTTGCCCGTGTGGCCAATTCGAAGCAAAAATTCAAAATGCAGGGGACACACAGCCGGATCACACACTCATAGGGCAAGCCATGTGTCACACACCGCATAGACACACACTCGTTTGTCTACTTGTGTGGACAGAAAGAAGGCTATTTACTGAGCCATTTTGCCACCCTTACTTGCACCAACCTACACAACAATAAGCAACACAATTCCAAGCATATACATTCAACCAATTCAGCCAAATCAAGATATCCACACATCATTTACATGCTAACAATTCACACATACAATATCACATGCTTATCAAACTCAATCATGCATACTTCCACATCCATGGAAACATCATCATATGAATATATATACTTAAACCAATATGGGCCAATACCATATGGTCATTTACAAAATGAATTATCAACCAATATAGGCCAACACATTAGGCCAATACAATTATGACACATAACCAAGTCCCTATACATGCCATAACTCATAATACTATAATCATAAGTACCAAAATGATAATTTGATAGTGTGGATGGAACTCCGACCATCTTCGATCCCCGAGCTGGCTTGGCGAAACTATAAAACAAGGGAAAAAGATGAATTTGGATTGAATTATTATATTACAGGAAGCATACGATGAACCATTTTTAGTATTAATCCTATAAGTTCTTCGTAAATGAAAAACATGTATGATTAATCTATTTATTGAAATTTCACATTGTTCAGTGAAAGTAAGTGATTCCAGGATGATATATTTATATGAAAGGTTGAAACCAAAGACGAATTACTGGATGATTATATGTTAAATGTGTAAGTGCTATGGTAAGAAGAAACATTTAAGTAAAATGGTTATAGGAAATGCTTATAAGGTAAAATAATATATATATATATGCAAGGCTACACCAATTATCCATGAGAGTTGTAGTGAATAGCTTGAGATATAAATAAAAATTATGCTTAGTTTTTTATTCGAATATGTCAATAGTTAAGTTGCCTTTATACGAAATTACTGAGCATTATTGCTTACGTTAGTTGTTTTCTTTCTTGTAGATCATCAAAAGGTTCGATTTGGTTGGAAGCTTGTTGGAGACCTATCACACTACCCAGCAATTAATTCGATATTTTGGAGCATTTTTTTTGGCTAAGGTTTATAATGGCATGTATAGGGTGGTTTATAATGATGTTTTGATGAACGTGTAAATGTAATTTGGTATGGTTGTGCCTTGGTGTTTATGAATGATTGGTGGACTTATCATGCTTGTTTAAGTAAGTCCTTATGGTCAATTTTATGTGATTGTATATAAGGTTCCTTTTATGGTATGTTTGAATGGTTTAAATTGGTTATTGATGGAATGCTTTAATATCTATTTGGTTTAGGTTGGTTGGCATGAAAATTAGCATTATTGGTATGTTTTGGGAAGTATGAAACTAAACCCTAAAACCCTAAATCTTAAAACACTAAACACTAAAGCCAAAATCCTAAACCCTAAACTTGTAAGTATGAAACTAAGTTATGATGTTAAAAATATGGTAAGCTTAGTTTGATTGGTATGTTATGTTTTGGTGTATATAATGAGGTGCCTTGTATGGCATATTGGTTGATTGAATTTGGAACTTGAAATGGCATATTAATGTATGTTTTGAAAGTGTCTAGGCTCATACAAAGTGTGTATATATTGATGGAAGAGTCTTATATGAAATGGCTTGATTTTAGGTACATTTTAAGTCCACATAGTCTGAGACACAGGTGTGTGACTCAGCCGTGTGTCATTTGAGGGTTCCTTTTGCATGCAAGTTAGTGAGTTACATGGCCTAGAACACAGTTTGACGCACGAGTGTGTGGAGAAATTTTGAAAGTTACACGGCCTGGCACACTGGCCTGTGACACGGTCGTGTATCCCTAGTTCGATTGTTGCATGGCCTAAGAGACAGGCATGTCCCTCAGCCAATTGAGGCACTTGGCCTGGCCACACGGCTATGTGACCTCTGTTTTTTCAAAATTTTGTGACTTTTTCCAAGATTTTCCAAATTTTTTGAGATTGGTCCCGAATCATTTCTAAGTTATTTTTGGAGCCTCGAGGGCTCGATTTAGGGACAGGATGTATGTATAAAATTGGTTTATGATTTGTTTATGTTATTGAATGAAGTTAAGTTTAACTGCTTCTGGTTGTACGGTAATACTCTTTAACCCTATTTCAATGACGGATACGCGTTAGGGGTGTTACACTCGATAGCTGTCAATTCATCATAGCATTGATAGGTTTATATATCGATCCATTTACATTATAAATAACATAATAACATAAACACGATAACCGTTCATATGAACTTACCTCAAAGACTAGGGTGTAGAAGTTAAATCGAGCTAATTCGAAGCTTTTGCTTTTCCTCAATCTAGGTCCGTACGTGGTTTATCTTGATCTAAATAGGTAATTTCAACCAATTAAATTCTTCTAGTATTTAATTTTATTCACATTTCTACTTTATGCAAAATAACCAATTTTCCCTTGGTATTTTAACTTTTCACAATTTAGTCCTTAAGCTCATAAATTGAAATCTATCCATTTTAATCCTTCATTCAAGCTAGCCGAATTTCTTAGGAACTTATACTAACCCATTTCAACCATCATTTCATAAATTTAACATGAAATTTTACCATTTTCACAAATAGATCCCTAAATGCAATTTCATCAAAAATCACTTAACAAAACTTGTTTATATCTCAACAAAGATTCATAACCTATCCATTAATATCAAGAACCATTCAAGAACATTCATGGTATAACCCTCAACCTTTAACAGTTTTACAAATTAACTCTTGAGCTAGCTAGATTAAGCTAAAACAAACTCAAAAACATAAAAATCATTAAAAATAGGGCTTGAAAATAATATCATACAAGAAATTTTCAAAACAAAGCTCTCTTTCCCCTTCAATGGTGCATTCGGCCAAGCAAGAAGAAAGAATGAAAAGATGGCAACATTGTTTCATCTTTTTTTTTACCTAATTTTCTTTTTAATTACCTAATTACCATTATAACATTATTACTTATTAAAATTTACAACAAAACCTTGTCCATGCACATCCACTATCACTTTAATTTGTCTATTTACCATTCAAGTCCCTTAGTTTAAGATTTCATTGCCATTTGACTTCTTTAACTAATAACACTCAACTTCTATAGCTTTTATGATTTAGTCCTCTTCACTTTATTAACCATGCAAACATCAAAATTTCTTAATGAAATTTTATTAAGACCTTCATATAATCCCATAGACATTAAAATAATAAAATAATAATCTATACGTCAGAATTATGGTCTCAAAATCACTATTTCGATATCACTGAAAATGGGCTGTTACACAACCAACTAGATAAGCTCTGATACTAAAAAATGTAACACCTCATACCCGATCCAGTCATCGAATCCAAGCTATGGAATGCGACAGTAGCCACCTAAGTGATTCTCCATTGACACCCAACCTAACCTCCAACACACTACAAGTCCTTTTACCTTTTTAGATACAACGAAATGGGTTTATTTATAAGATACAAAATGATAAAAATGTTCATTAACCAACAATGTCCTTTTACAAGTTATTTATATGTGCTAATATGGCTATTCAAATTTCTATATAGGACCTTTCAAATTCGACATTTACTAGCTATTACTATAAGCATTTAAATTCGGTTTAACTCATGTAGGGCAGTCAATGAGTCATGTCATTTGACTTGATTCATGTATAGTTGAAAAGGCATGTCTCCTCACTTGTTAATGAATTAATGTTCCCTTAATGTACTATATAGTGTCCTTTTATCTCCCTTAAAACCAAATACCAAAAGACTGGTGCAAAAAACTTTTAAAATGTTTTCATAATGAGTTTTTAAAGGCTCCAAAATTAATTAGATTTGAAAAGTCTTCCTAGGTCCATTTGAATAGCCATCAGAATGAGCTTTGAAGGCTTGAAAACTGTCCAAACTTGAAGAGGCGTCAGTCTTATGAATAGTCACCTACAAGATAGGTAATGAAGCATTAAACAATTACTAAAGACACAAATAAAAATCAATATACTATAAACACTCATACAGACAAATTTATTAATGAAAATACAACTCAAACCCAAAATTTATTCACATGTCAGATGCTTTAATGCATAACTTAATTAATTTGCAGAGCACATAATGCAAGTTTTAAAAGATGCTAATATATAATGCAATACATTAATTAAAAATGCATATAATAAACAAGACATAATTAAAAGCTGTAGAATTAATTAAATTAAACAAACAGCTACATTCAAAACATTGCATGGACTTGGGACGTTATCTTAGGTCCAATAAGGGTTGGACTTCTCATGTTCGACCCAAACTTGTTCAATCAGTCCCATCATCGCCTCTTTAAGCTTCTTGAATATAGCCCGAGTCATAGGTCCAATAGGAATTTCAATTAAATTTTCTCTTGAATTTTCCTCATCTTATGGCCCAAATGGTATAGACATGGATAGCTTCGTATTTGGCCTACAGTAGTGCGGAATGCCCATAAAGCTTCATCCAATCTGGATTGTAACACCCCTAACTCGTATCCATTGTTGAAATAGGGTTACGACGCATTACCAATCAACCACAACATAAATCATACATTTGCACATTCATATTCAAAATCCATTCAAAAACATTCATAATGTCCCTTGTAAGGCTCTAAGAGACCTTAAAACATGCTTAGAAGTGGTTCGGGACTAAACCGATAACATTTACAAACTTTGGGAAACTTAGAAAATTTTATTTAATTTCAGGGTCACACATCCGTGTGAACAAGCCGTGCGCCTCATACGACCACCAGACACACCCGTGGCGCAGACCGTGTGAAAACAAGGCATACATACTGACTTCTACCACACGGCCGAGGACACGCCCATGTGCCAGGCCGTGTGAAATCTAAGGGGGTTACTGACTTGGGTCACACGGCCGACCACATGCCCATGTGTCAGCTCGTGTGCCATACACAACCAGTAGACAGGCCCGTGTGTCTATGCCGTGTCAAAATTGTAAGGTATACTGCCTTAATTCGAAAAGGTACCCCAAGGCACACATGGCCGTGTAACATAGTCGTGTGTCGCACACGGCTGAGACACACACCCATGTGGACAAAAATAAGCCATTTGCAAAGCCAATTTGCCACCCTTCACCTAAGTACACATAACAACCAATTTGGAAACATTTCCATACACTTATAATCAACCAAAACATACCAATTCACACACACATTATACCATCTATCATCAACCATTTTAATTACTAAATTCCATATTCCAAACATACCAAAAACATTATGCCAAAATCATCACAACTTGCATATGTTCCATATACATTAATTCATCATATTATCATCTATTTCATATCACAAAACACACCATTAAACTTTATCAACACTAAGGCCTTTAACCAAATCAAGCCAATATACATAAGGCATTATGCACATCACTTAAGCCAACTTAAATGACTAAATACATACCAACATTTTCAACCAAAAGTAAGCCAAATCTCATGGCTTAAATATAATTCAAAACATATCATCTACTCACTAGCCTATACATGCCATATACCATATTTACAAGCATCCAAAAACGCCAACAGTTAGTCGATAGTGTCATGATGGATCCCAATGTCTGTGTTAACTTTGATTCCTTATAAAACAAAGACAAATAACACCTAGTAAGCTTTATAGCTTGGCAAGTTCGTACTAAATATACTCAATAGTTCATAAAATACAAATCATCAATTAATAAACACCTAGTAAGTCTAATATCATCATCTAATTCTTGTCCATAACCATTATCATGTATATACAAATTCCTCACTTCATACACATAGTATCAACTACCACATAGGTTTCGTACATACCTGTACTTTCCCGTATTTATTTATTTCATTCTCACCTCTTTGTTCAATACGTTAAATCGTTCGAAAATCTTTCAATGCTCTAAGAACTGACACACTCAGTGCATAAATGATTATCCGAAGCTATAACGATATCGCACACTTAGTGCTATCACATTAAACTAAAACTATCCCGGTATCACACACTTAGTGCCACATATAGCTGAAGTTATTCCAGTTCGCACACTAAGTGCTTTATATAGCCGAAGCTATCTCAAATCGCACACTAAGTGCCAAACATGGTCGATTCGTTATCGTACACAATCGTAGTTGCATATATACAATTAATGCAGTATTAAAGCATTAAATACATAATTGTAACAATGTTTATCACGTACAAACTTACCTCGGATACTAAAACTCTGAATTGAATCGTTTAGTCGATAACTTTAGTTTTCCCCCGATCGAGATCCGAATTCCTCCTTTCTTGATCTAGATGCATTCAAAATTAACTTATTCAATCACACGTTTATTCAATTTAACCCAAAAACACATATTTAGGCATTTTTACACTTTGGCCCCTAAAGATTCACATTATTCAATTTAGTCCCTATTTTACAAAAACACAAATTACACAAAATTTAGTTATACCCAAGCCTAGCCGAATTTCCTAAAGACCCCTAGTAGCCCAAAACTTTCATTTATTTTACAATTTAACCCCTTAATTTATACTTTTCTCGATTTAATCCCTAATATACATTTTTACTCAAAATCACTTTACACCAAGCTTTCATAATTCATCATCAAACATCACAAAACACATGAATTCATCAATGGAAACTGTTAAAATCATCAACACTTTCAAAAATTGAGGCATGGGTTGGCTAGTAATCAAAGCAACAATCACGAAAACATAGAAATCATAAAAAATCGAGCTCAAAACACTTACCAATCAAGCTAGAGAAGTGTCGTATGCATGAAAGCTTCCTATCCCTTGTTTTCTTTCTATTTTTGGTTGAAAAGATAAATGAATGAATAATCTTTTATTTTGGTTTTGTTTAATTAAACTTAATTTTACAATTACAAAAATAACCTTTATTAATACATTAATAAAACACATAATGGTTGGTAATTTATGACAAATTACATTAACCATGGTATAATTACATCATAAGGACATCACATTTAATAAGCCATGGCAATTAGACACCTTTATCAAATAGAATGCAACTTTTGCATTTTACGCGATTTAGTCATTCTTTCAAATTAAGCATCCAAATGATAAAATTAGCTCACAAAATTTTCACAGATATATATTCACATACTGTAAACACCAAAAATAATTTTAAAATAATTTTAAAACCTCGGATTTGTGGTCCCAAAACCACTGTTCCGATTTGGATAAAACGAGGCTATTACATGGATGACCAATATTTGTGTTGGGATTGACTGCCTTCTTCAAAATTTGTTTAATCTTTCTATTAGAGACTTCCATCTGCCCATTTTTCTTGGGATGGTATGCTGTGGCAATTTTATGTTTAGCTTCATACCTGTTCAGAGCATTAGCAACTAATTTGCAATCAAAGTGTGAACCTTCATCACTAATTAGAGTATGAGGGGTACCAAACCTGCTAAAAACATTCTCATGTAGAAATTTCAATATCAATTTGGCATCATTTGTTTGTAAAGCAATAGCCTCAACTCACTTGGAGACATAATCAATAGCTAAAATCATGTATGCATTGCCCCAAGAAGGTGGGAATGGAACCATAAAATTAATTCCTAAAACATCAAATAGTTCCACTTCTAAAATAGTTTATAAGGGCACTTAATACCTCCTTGATAGATTTCCAGTTCTTTGACAGTGATCGCAAGCTTGGTAAAATTCATGAGCATATTTAAACATGGTTGGCCAATAAAAACTGGATTAGAAAACTTTTGCAGCAGTTCCCATGCCCTAAAAATACCTTCCAGACAATGCTGAGTGACAATGAAATAAAATACTTTGAATCTCACCATCTGGAACATACCTTCGAATTATCTAGTCTGCATAATGTTTGAATAAAAATGACTCATCCCAATAATACTTGTAACATCCTGATTTTCGGATTTATTCGCGGTTTTCAATATTTTGTAAAGATTTTAAAATTTTGTATTCGGATGTGAAATTAATATTTTGAGTAGGTAAATGGGCTTATAGAAGGCCCATGTGTTGGCCAAAACCCGGTTGAATTTTTGAATTTTTGGACTTAGGAGTTAGGGGTTCTGGCTAGATGGTCCTTGTATAGAGTTATGGGCAAATTGCATCACAAAAAGAGCCTTGGAAAAGTGGCCAGGGTGACGCCACTAGGCTCCTAAAAAGGTGGCGTGTGGAGCTTTGAGGGAGGCATGGGATCGATTCCCTGTGTTGACAAATAGATGCATTTATTTTTAAGTGCAGGAGGGGTAGTGTTGAAGTCCAGGTGGATTCTGCTAAAGGAGAGTTTGGATCAGTCCAAACGCTTGGATTAAGGAGTGATAAGGGGAGAGATTTAAGGGATTAGGAGAGAGGTTAGGAGTTGGCCAAATTTGGGGAATTGAAGGGGGAAAAATCGGCAAAGGGTTATGAGGTTAGTATTTCGGCACCTAGGGTATTGAGTGGTGCCGTTCCTTTCTGCTCAGACATCACAAGGTTTTTCTTTTCTTTCTTTTTCCTCTCTTGCCGAAACTACCACTTCCCCTATTCTTCTTTTTCTATTTTTCTTCTTCAAAACTATTCATCAATTCTGCTGTTCATCAATACTTTTGCTGAATCCATAAAAGACGAAATCTTGAACACACATTACAGGTACCGATTTCTTCAGAGCCAAACCCTTTAACATTGTGTTTCCATTACAGGTACCGAACACCCTTTCTTAGTTCAATTCGACAAAAGTCGAAATGCCGAAATTTCGGCATTTCATGGGCTTGTGAGTATGCGAATGCTCTCAAAGATGTAGAGTAATTGTTAGATCTAGCACCACAAGGTGGTAAGTAAGTTTGTGTGACGTCTTAACGTACTTCGAAAAAAGAGGGCCTCGATGGGCCAAAACTGGGCCCAATGGGCTTACGGACCAATATGGGTAAGAGATGGGCAAAGTAGCATGTTAGTTAGATGGTGGAACCAAATTGCATAAAACGGCTAAAAATTATTGAAATAACTTGTGTGGTTGCGTAAGTACGAAATTACCCCTAAAGAGCATAATTACCGAAATACCCCTAGGGTTTAAATTAGCTAAACTGCATGATTGATTAATCTTGTATTGTACACGATATGCTTTATTAATATCATTGCATGGGATTGAGGTATTGATGGAGGAAGTATTGAAAGTGGTTCATCCACGATTGGAGGCTTTGCCTCAACTTATCGATATTTGAGTGCGTTCTCGCAACTGTGGAGTGTAGGTTGGGTGGGTTGAGATATTCCCACATGGAGTGTAGGGTGGTGCAGGCGGTGTAGTGGTTGGTGGGTTGAGTAGTCTCCCGGATGGGTTTGCATGCATTACTACTATTGTTACCTATGTTATTGAACGGGCCTCGGGCCACACTTGTTATGTAAAAAGGGCTAAGGCCTTGCTATCAGATTCGAAAAGGGCTTTGGTCCACTGTGTTGTTATCTCGATGGGGCTTAGGCCCAATGGGCTCGAGTGATTTGGGCTTTGGATGGGTTTCAGATATATTAAGTTTTCCCAAACTCACCCCTTTTTCTTCCATCCTTGCAGGTGAGCCCTAGTTGGTGGACTTGGAGTTGGGCGGGATTCGGAGTGGCCACACGTTTTCTGTAAATTCGTTTTCTTCTGGTGAACTAGATTTTCCATATTTTCGTTTATGGTTTTGGGTTTTTTTTGTAATAAGGCCGCTAAATATTGTTATGGCTTGGGTTGTTTCTTTATTATTTAATTCTATTATGATAAGACTGATCTATGATAACTAACGAAATAGATTAGCTCTAGGACGCATTTTCAAAAACATTAAGTGATTTCAAAATAACACGAATACGAGTAAGACTTCCGCTAAGCAAACATTTTCAACCTTAATCATTTTCTTAAGATGGACCTAACCAAATCGTTTTCTCAAAATTATACGAGATGTTAGAGTGTGGCAATGGCGGTGTGCATGTCTAGGATTGGATCTGAAGGGAGCTTGGTACTTAAGCAGTCCGACGGACTCACCTCCTCTTTTTCCTGGTTTCCTACCTAGTGCACAGCTTCCATTCACTTTAAGCTAGTTTTAAAATTGTCTTTTACAACACCAACTAAGTTTTCCAACAAAGCAGTACAGAATGTTTTGAACGCTTCGATGTGGCGCATCAGATCCGGTCATAACGTCTAGGTCGGGTTTGGGGTGTTACATTTAGTGGTATCAGAGCCTGGTTGCAACAACTCGGCTGTGGATCGGGTCCGAAAATCTTTAAAAAAAAAGTTTTTTTTATAAGTTTTTCAAAGATGTTCAAAGTTTTTCTATTGAATGAGGTTAAATCAATAGTTTTAAAATAAAAGTGTTTTCAAATGAAATCTTTTATTTTGATAAACAAAAACATGGGTTTTTATGGATCGATAAAGAAGTGGCACATGAATCCCGGCACCAAGTCTGTAAGTGTTCTTTTTTCGCTTTAAATATTTATATGGGCTGAATCGAAATAATACTATAGATAGTCTTGAGCCTTAGAGATAGTGCTATTGATAAGGTAGTATTAGGGCTACAAAACTGGACCGTAGCTAAATTGTGATTAGCAAAAATAACTCAAACTCTATCTGCTCATAAGACATTCGTAATAAACAGTGGAACCAGTAAACTAATGTTAGAAAATTCGTAATCAGATAAATCGTTATGAGTACAAGGGCTACTCGAGGAAGAGGCTGTGGTCGAGGCCGAGGTAGCACTCAAGCTGGATCTGCGTCATCTGAACACATGCCAGATGGCGAGGTACGTCTATCACCGGTTAATGAAAATGGGCCGTATGACCGGGCCGCAGAGGATGACGCTCTGTCTCAGGCCATGTTGAGGGTTTTGGAAAGGGTGGCCAGAGCTAACATCGGGCCCATGAATAGGGGGTCCATTTCAACGCATGCCGCCAACGATTTGAGATTTTAAGGCGTGTCTGGAGTGGCCCCAAATGTGGCCGAAATCTTGGTTGGAAGCCACAGAGCGGATCATGGATGACTGGACTTTCCAAGAGAACGAAGTTGAAAGGGCGGTGTCGTTCTTTGCGGGATGAAGCGTGTCGATGGTGGATTCTTGAGAGAGGGTACCCGGTGAGAGGGTAACATGGGAGCTGTTTAAACAGACCTTTAAGGCAAAATATGTTGGAGCTAGCTATGTCGACGCACGCAGAAAGGAGTTCTTGAATCTGACTCAGGGAAATAAGACCATTGCTGAATATGAGGCGGAGTTTCTACGATTGAGTCGGTATGCTAATGGCATCGTTTCCACCGAATACGAGTGCAGCGTTCGTTTTGAGGATGGTCTCAGAGATGAGTTAAGGGTGCTCATAGCTCCGCAGAGAGAGCGAGATTTCACTGCACTAGTAGAGAAGGCTAAGATAGCCGAGGAGGTGAAACAAACTGAACAGAAGAATCGTGATAGGGATCGGAATCGGTTCAGGAGGGATGCTGGACCAGCGGGTGCTGCAAATCAAAATGTTAAGAGAGCTAGGATGGAGGAACCGATTTGAGCAGTTTCGGTGAACACAGGTAGACCGCAAGCTTGTGGGGATTACGGCAGAATGTATCAAGGAGAGTGCTGGAAGCGTTCTGGGGTTTGTCTTCGTTGTGGGTCTAAGGAGCATAGGATTAAGGATTGTCCTAGGAGGGCCACTTAGGCTCAGGTGGCCGAACAAGGGGCTGTGCGACCAGCTCAACCTGTGAGGGATGGACCGCCGCTGCCAAGAGGTCGTGGACAAGGTTGTGGTGGTGATGGCCGTGGGACGTGGGGCACCGGCAGGGTATTGGTAACGCCGATGCTCGTCGGCCCACTTTGGTGTATCTTGCTTCGTCGCCATGAGGAGGGTGACGACTTGATGTCATAAGCTGCACGTTTTTATCTATGGTGTACCTTATATCGCTCGATTGATGTGGGATCAACCCATTCATATGTGGCATATAACATTTACGGGGCACTGGGTGTGCACTTGAGGAGACTGTGTGGGGTGTGCGTGATAAGTCCTTTAAGTCATTCGGTTAAGGTAGAGAAACTCTTCAAGGAGGTGCCTTTGGAGATTCAAGGCGGGGTTTTCGTGGGGATTTGATGGAGTTACCGCTGAAGAATTCGATTTGATACTAGGGATGGATTGGTTGACCAAGCATAAGGCAACTTTGGATTGTGCAACTAAGAGGATGGTGTTAAGGGTATCAATAATGAAGAGGTAATGATTATTGGAGAACGGAGGATTACTTATCCAATCTAGTATCGGCGTTGAGGGTCGAGAAACCGATGCGCAAGGGTGCGAGGCATATCGGCTTTGGTAAGCCAAGTTGCTGGCGAGGATCCGATGTGGAGACCATCGAGCTGTTAGGGAATTTCAGGATGTTTTTGGAAGAGCTTCCTAGATTACCTCAAAATCGGAAGTTGAGTTTGGAATCGATTTGTTGCTGGAGCGACTCCAGTATCTATTGCACCCTATAGGATGGCAAGAAGGAGTTAGTGGAACCGAAGGCTCAAATTCAAGAGTTGTTAGATAGAGGCTTCATTAGGCCTAGTGTGTCTCCTTGGGGAGCACCGGTCTGCTTGTGAAGAAAAGGACGAACGATGCGCATGTGCATCGATTATCGCCATTGAACAAACCGACGATTAAGAATAAGTATCCACTACCAAGGATTGACAACTGCTCGATCAATCGAGGGAGCTTCGGTATTCTCCAAAATCGATCTTCGTTCTGGATACCATCAGCTAAGGGTAAAAGAAGGGGATATTCATAAAACAGCGTTTCGAACTCGATATGGACATTATGAGTTTGTGGTCATGCCGTTTGGGTGATTTAACGCACTGACTTTTATGGATCTAATGAATCGAGTATTCCAACCTTACTTGGATCGGTTCGTAGTCGTCTTTATCGACGATATCCTGGTATACTCTGAAACGGAGGCGAAGCATGATGAGCATCTCCGTATTGTACTGCAAGTGTTAAGGGAAAAGGAGCTCTACGCGAAATTCAGCAAGTGTGAATTCTGGTTGAGGGAGGTAACTTTCCTAGGGCATGTGGTCTCTGCCGAGGGGATTAAGGTGGATCCTCGTAAAATTGAAGCAATTCTGGAATGGAAGCCACCTAGGTCAGTATCGAAAATTCAGAGTTTTCTAGGGTTAGCAGGTTACTACAGAAGGTTTGTGGAGGGTTTCTCAAGAATGGCGGCACCTTGACAAAACTCATAAGGAAAGGAGTACCATTTGTCGGGTCGAGAACAAAGAAAAGCTTTTGATCGGTTGAAAAAGGTATTGACCGAAGCGCCGGTGTTGATTCAACCGTGTGCGGGAAGGACTTTCTTGTATCTGACGATCGTCACATGTGGGGTTAGGTTGCGTCTTGATGCAAGAGGGCAAGGTGGTCGCTTATGCATTGCGACGACTTAAGGCTCATGAGGTGAATTACCCTACGCATGATTTGGAGCTAGCAGCGGTGATTTTTGAGTTAAAAATTTGGAGACACTACTTATATGGGGAAAAGTGCATCATATACACAGATCATAAGAGCCTAAAGTATTTGTTGACTCAGAAGAAGTTGAACCTTAGGTAGCGAAGATGGGTGGAGTTACTTAAAGACTACAACTGTTCGATAGAGTACCACCCAGGAAAGGCTAATGTAGTGGCGGATGCGTTGAGTCGAAGGGTTGTTACTGATTTGAGAGCCTTGTTCGCACGATTAAGTCTATACGACGATGGAAGCTTGTTGGCAGAACTGCAGGTAAGGCCTACTTGGACTGAGCAGATTAAGGAAAAACAGTTGAAGGACGATTCATTAGCTCTCCGGTTCCAGCAAGTTAAGAGTGGTGAGAACGAGGATGTTGGGTTGAACACTAAAGGAGTTCTGTGCTTTCGTGGAAGGGTTTGTATTCCATAGGACCCTGAATTGAGGCAGTTAATTCTAAAAGAGGCTCATGGTGGACTTTGTGCCATGCATCCTAGAGGGAATAAGTTATATCGAGACTTGCGAGAAGTGTCGTGGTGGCGGATTAAACGAGAGGTGACCGAATTTGTTGGGAAATGTCGACGTGTGCCAGATTAAGGTCGAGCACCAATTGCCTTCGGATTACGCAAACTGTGAAAATTCCGCTATGGAAGTGGGAAAGAGTAACAATGGAATTTGTGAGTGGGTTACCTTTGACACCCACCAAGAAAGATTCGGTGTGGGTGGTTGTGGATAGGTTAACAAAATCTGCTCATTTCATACCTGTTCGTACCGACTACTCACTGCAAAAGTTGGCCAAGTTATATGTGGTGGAGGTAGTACGACTGCATGGGGTGCCAGTGTCGTTAATTTCTGATCGAGACCCTAGGTTTACATCTCAATTTTGGCGGAAGTTGCAGAAGCGTTGGGTACACGATTGATTTTAGCATCTTTTCACCCACGCATGATGGACAATGAAAGGGTTATTCGTGTTCGGAAGATATGTTAAGAGGTTGTATCATTGATTTTCGTGGAAGTTGGGAGGACTACTTGCCACTGGCGGAGTTTGCTTACAATAACAGCTACCAAGCAAGTATTCAGATGGCACCATATGAAGCGCTTTATGGGCAAAGATGTCGTACACCGACGTGTTGGACAGAGTTGGGTGAACGACGAGTGCTTGGACCGGAATTGGTGGCAGACACTGAAAGCAAGGTTAGGCTGATAAGGGATTGGTTAAAGGAGGCATTCGATAGATAGAAGTCGTATGCGGATCTGAAGTGCAAAGAGATTGAGTTCGCTGTTGGGGATATGGTTTTCTTGAAGGTTTCCCCTTGGAAGAAAATTTTGAGATTTGGTAAGAAGGGTAAGTTGAGGCCACGGTTTATTGGGCCTTACCGAATTGTTAAGCGGGTTGGACTAGTGGCTTATCAGCTAGAGTTACCACCAGAACTGTAGCGTATCCACAACATTTTTCATGTATCCATGCTGAGGAGGTATCGATCTGACCCAACACATATCATACCAGTGGCAGAAATCGAGGTACAGTTAGATTTAACTTTCGAAGAGGAACCTGTGCAAATACTTGATTGTGACGTGAATGTGTTGAGAAGGAAATCAGTTCCACTAGTGAAAGTACTTTGGAGGAACCATGGCAAAGAAGAAGCTACTTGGGAGACTGAGGAGGCTATGCGTCAACAGTACCCTCAACTGTTCTAATAAGGTAAAATTTCGAGGTCGAAATTTCTATAAGGAGGGTAGAGTTGTAACATCCTGATTTTTGGATTTATTCACGGTTTTCAATATTTTGTAAAGATTTTAAAATTTTGTATTCGGATGTGAAATTAACATTTTGAGTAGGTAAATGGGCTTATAGAAGGCCCATGTGTTGGCCAAAACCCGGTTGAATTTTTGAATTTTGGACTTAGGAGTTAGGGGTTACGCTAGATGGTCCTTGTATAGAGTTATGGGCAAATTGCATCACAAAAGAGCCTTGGAAAAGTGGCGTGGTGACGCCACTAGGCTCCTAAAAGGTGGCGTGTGGAGCTTTGAGGGAGGCATGGGATCGATTCTGTGTTGACAAATAGATGCATTTATTTTTAAGTGCGGGAGGGTAGTGTTGAAGTCCGGTGGATTACGCTAAAGGAGAGTTTGGATCAGCCCAAACGCTTGGATTAAGGAGTGATAAGGGGAGAGATTTAAGGGATTAGGAGAGAGGTTAGGAGTTGGCCAAATTTGGGGAAATGAAGGGGGAAAAATCGGCAAAGGGTTATGAGGTTAGTATTTCGGCACCTAGGGTATTGAGTGGTGCCGTTCCTTTCTGCTCAGACATCACAAGGGTTTTCTTTTCTTTCTTTTTCCTCTCTTGCCGAAACTACCACTTCCCCTATTCTTCTTTTTCTATTTTTCTTCTTCAAAACTATTCATCAATTCTGCTGTTCATCAATACTTTTTCCGAATCCATAAAAGACGAAATCTTGAACACACATTACAGGTACCGATTTCTTCAGAGCCAAACCCTTTAACATTGTGTTTCCATTAATCAACGATTATTCTTTCTGAACTCTAGAGACCTGTTGGCAATTCTACATCTAGATTATAGTTCCACATTGTCATCTCCTTCATCACCCAAAAGCCGAAAAACCATAGATTTGGGGGCTTATAGCCGAAACTTCAAAACTTTGGGAGTCAAGTTCTACCGTCGTTTGAAAGATAAATCTGCATCAGATTGCATGGAGATCAAAGAGGAGTAAGGGGTAAGTGTTCATTATCTCAGATCTGGTCATATTTTACAAAGTTAAGAAAAGCCGAAGTCCCTAAAATCTAGGGAGGCTGTCGATTTGGGCATGTGGCTCTAAGGGTTTTTAACTGACTCTTTCTGTCAATGATTAGTGTCTTTTTAAGTGTTGGATTCAAGGCGTGGGTTGTTGGAGCAATCGAATTCGGAGCTAGCTATCGATTTTGGCAAAAAAGGTAAGGTTTCAAAGGCTTTTAGGGACATGGTTCGATCATGGATAAGTAAGTTTTGGGGTTTAGTGATTATGGTATGTAAATAAGAACTGTGCTAATCAATTGTAGGACATCAGAAGAGATCTCGAGAGCGATAAATCGCAAATCAGGTGTGTACCGAACACCCTTTCTTAGTTCAATTCGGCAAAAGCCGAAATACCGAAATTCCGGCATTTCATGGGCTCGTGAGTATGCGAATGCTCTCAAAGACGTAGAGTAATTGTTAGATCTAGCACCACAAGGGGGTAAGTAAGTTTGTGTGACGTCTTAACGTACTTCGAAAAAAGAGGGCCTCGATGGGCCAAAACTGGGCCCAATGGGCTTACGGACCAATATGGGTAAGAGATGGGCAAAGTAGCATGTTAGTTAGATGGTGGAACCAAATTGCATAAAACGGCTAAAAATTATTGAAATAACTTGTGTAGTTGCGTAAGTACGAAATTACCCCTAAAGAGCATAATTACCGAAATACCCCTAGGGTTTAAATTAGCTAAACTGCATGATTGATTAATATTGTATTGTACCGATATGCTTTATTAATATCATTGCATGGGATTGGGGTATTGATGGAGGAAGTATTGAAAGTGGTTCATCCACGTACTGGAGGCTTTGCCTCAACTTACTGATATTTGAGGCGTTGCTGCAACTGTGGAGTGTAGGGCTGGGTGGGTTGAGATATTCCCCACATGGAGTGTAGGGTGGTGCAGGCGGTGTAGCAGTTGGTGGGTTGATTAGTCTCCCAGATGGGTTTGCATGCATTACTACTATTGTTACCTATGTTATCTTGAATCGGGCCTATGGGCCACATTGTTATGTAAAAAGGGCTAAGGCCTTACTATGTATTCGAAAAGGGCTTTGGTCCATTGTGTATCGTTATCTGAATGGGGCTTAGGCCCAATGGGCTCGAGCTGATTTGGGCTTTGGATGGGTTTTCAGTATAATGAGTTTTCCCAAACTCACCCAGTTTTCTTCCATCCTTGTAGGTGAGCCCTAGTTGGTGGACTTGGAGCTGGGCGGGATTCGGAGTGGCCACACGTTTTCTGCAAATTCGTTTTCTTCTGGTGAACTAGATTTTCCATATTTTCGTTTATGGTTTTGGGTTTTTTTTTGTAATAAGGCCGCTAATTATATTTATGGTTTGGGTTGTTTCTTTATTATTTAATTCTATTATTATAAAACTGATCTATGATAACTAATGAAATAGATTAGCTCTAGGACGCGTTTTCAAAAACATTAAGTGATTTCAAAATAACACGAATACGAGTAAGACTTCCGCTAAGCAAACGTTTTCAACCTTAATCATTTTCTTAAGATGGACCTAATCAAATGGTTTTCTCAAAATCATACGAGATGTTAGATTGTGGCAATGGCGGTGTGCATGTCTAGGATTGGATCTGAAGGGAGCTTGGTACTTAAGCAGTCCGACGGACTCACCTCCTCTTCTTCCTGGTTTCGTACCTGGTGCACAGCTTCCATTCACTTTAACCTACTTTTAAAAGTGTCTTTTATAACACCAACTAAGTTTTTCAACAAAGTAGTACGGAATGTTTTGAACGCTTCGATGTGGCGCATCAGATCCGGTCATAACATCTAGGCCGGGTTTTGGGTGTTACAATACTGCTTGCGATCATGGAGAAATTTTTTCCATCTTTGATTTGTGAGGTCAAGTGACAGTAATCCATTAACCAAAAAAAATGTGATAGTAGTATACTACGGTAATGCCATGGCAACTAACAATTGCTCATTTGGGAAATCATTCTGAATGCGCTAAATATTACCGTATTCATTTCTTGCTTTATTCGAGACAAGTGATCAACCACTTGATTTTCTATGTCATTCCTATCTTTAATTTCTAGATCAAATTCCGGTAATAATAGTATCCATTGAAATAATCTGGGCTTGGCATCTCTCTTGGTCACCAAGTATTTAATAGTAGAGTGGTCCATATAAACCGTAATTTTGGTGCCTACTAAATAAGCTTTGAATTTGTTGAAAGCAAATACCATAGCTAACAACTCCCTTTTAGTGGTGGTATAATTTTGCTATGAATCAGTCAATGTATGGCTTGTGTAATAGATAGCATGAAATACCTTGTCCTTTCTTTTCCCAAGTACTGCCCCTATGGTAAAATCACTGGCATCACACATAAGTTCGAAAGGTAAAGTCCAATATGCTGCTATGACTATAGGTGTTGTGTGTAACAACCCATTTTTTAGTGAAATCGGAACAAAGGTTTCGGGACCACAAATCTGACCAAAAATATGAATTATTTTTAATTTTATTATATGGTCCGTAATATGGTAGATATGTTGTGTGAAAATTTTGGTACAAAAATTTTATCGATTTAGTGCTTAATTACGAGAAGGACTAAATCACATAAAATGCGAAAGTGAAATTCTAGTAGCTGTAAGGTTCAAATAGCTATGGAATTAAACAATTAAGGTCCTTATATGGTAATTATACCATTAAAAAATGTATGTAGATTTTTCTTAATGACTCATCTTTGGAAATATAGAAAAAGGGCAAGGACTAAATTGGAAATACCAAAATACTTAATTAAAAAGATGATAAAAGAAATCATCTTATTTATGTCATCTTCAACCTAAAAACACATGGAAACCCTAGGAGAGAGAAAAGAAACTTTGAAGGCCTAATTGGGTAAGTTCTCTTGTTCGGTTTTTAGTAATTTTGGTATTTTTGAAACCGGGATAGCTTAATCTCTCTATTTGAGGGATTAATTTGAAAAGTTATCAAGGTATGAAAATAGGTCATGGATGTATATGCTGGAAATTAGAAATTTATGGTAGAAAATGAAAGATTATTGATAGATAAACAACTTTTACAAAGTGATTTTTGATGAAAACATGATTTAGGGACTAAAATAAAAGGTTGTAAAATTTGATGAAAAATTCTAAAATTTTATGAATACATGTGCTAGAAAATTTTGTAATATGGCTTTGGTTAGGCTTGGAATATGGAGTAATTTACACAAGTTTAATTTTCTAGGCCTAGGGACAAAATTAAAATTTATGGAAAAGTTAGGGGCAAAATGGTAATTTTTCCTAGGACGTAAATTGAGTCCATTTAATTATGAAATGTGTGAAATTGATGGTTAAATTCATGTATATATATCCAGAAAACACTAATTCGACGTTAGATCGAGGAAAAGAAAAAAACTCGGATTAGTAGACTTTTACGCGAACAAGTGTCGAGGTAAGTTCGTGTAACTTAATCCGACATGTAAATATGTTTAATTGAATGTTGTGTTGCATGGAATGTGATTTATATTGATGTACATTACTTGAATGCTATCATGAGAAACTTGATACATGCTTGAAAATGGTGAAAAAAGGGTTAAATCCCGATTGGATGTTGAATTTTGATAATTGTATGCGCTTTCCCGAAACAAATAGGGTCCTGCATTTGTTGTGGATAGGATTTAACTCAGACGAGTAATCCCAATGAAGTTGTTATAGAAATGATTTAGCCAGGACGAGTAATCACGATATAAGATCGCTCTAGTATACATTACGATTAGGGTTTAGCCTGGACTGGTAATGCTAATCAAGCTCCTTTGAGCTTACATTATATAAGGGATTTAGCCTGGACTGGTAATCCTGTTATACGATGAGTGGCTCAAGAGAATGTTTCTTGGTTAAGTTTCCTAATAGGTACCCTTGAAGAATAAATTGACGGATTATCGAATCGTACACTTCAAGTGTACTACTTGTGCATCTATCGGGATTCAATGGTTCAACGGACATAAAACTCTTGACATGGCATGAAAATCTTGATATGATATGATAATGACTTGAAAGAATATTACTGATGAGCTCATTTATGTTACTTGATTGATATGAAATTTTGGTGACTAGCATGTTTGATTGAATGTATGTGATTTAGCGACTTAGCCAAATGGATGGAACATAACATTGTATGCCTAGATTTAATAAGCAAGATTGGTAAGTTTAGTTTCCGTTATACGAACTTACTAAGCATGTAATGCTTACTCTATTTTAATTTTCCTTTATTTTATAATGCTCGGAAGCTTGTGAAGGTTGGAAGATCATTAAAACATTGTCACACTATCACCTAGCATTTTGGGTATATTTAGTGAGATCATTTTGGGAATAATGGCACGTATAGGACAACTTGGCCAATAATGGCTTGAATGTTATTTTGTAACCTAGCCATTGGAATGACTAGTAATGGTTCATTTTGGTATGACTAAGTAGATTATTATGATATACATATACACATGTGTTATGTTATGAATTTGTTATCAAAGGTTGCTATTGCCTAATTTAATCCAAGGTAGGTTTATAACCAGTTATGCATGTAATGGTATGCCTTGTTAAAGGATGAAATGGCTAGTATTGGTTCATTTTGGTATTACTAAGTAGATTATTATGATATACATATACACATGTGTTATGTTATGAATATGTTATCAAAAGTTGCTATTGCCTAAGTTAATCCAAGGTAAGTTTATAACCACCTATGCATGTAATGGTATGCCTCTTTAAATGATGAATTTGCCTATTTTAAATGCTTGTGAGCTTCAAATGCAGGGCTTGGGTGAAATTTTGGGGGATAAATGAAGCTAGAATTGAATTCATTTTGTCCACACAGGCATACATACAGGCATGTGTCTAGATCGTGTGTGACACACAGCCTAGTAACACGGGATGTGGTTAGCCCGTGTGTCCCTTGCACCTTAATTTTGAGAAATAGAATGCTCAGAATTGGGCACATGGACAGAGACACGGGTGTGTGTCTCAGTCGTGTGTGCCACACAGCCTAGAACACGGGTGTGTGTCTTGGCCATGTTAAACCTGCACCTAATTTTGAATTGAATTAATTAATCACACGGCCTAGCACACAGGCGTGTGGCATGGCCGTGTGTGCAAGTCAGAGTGTTACACGGGGTCAAACACGACTTCCAACACGGGGGTGTCCCAGGGTCACACGGGTGTGCCCCTCAGACCACACAGGTGTGTGAGCCCTGTACCTTGGAAAAATTTTTTAATTTTGCAAAAAATTCTTAGAGGTCTCGATTAAGTACTGACTCGATTATAATGCTCGTATTGGGTCTCGAGGGCCTGATCAAGGGACGTTATGGATGATCTCAATAAATGAATAGTAATTTACATAAGTTATTCCTAAATGTTTTTGAATGTTCTAGTAATGCTTTGAAACCCTGTTTCGACGATGAATATAGGTTAGGGGTGTTACATTGTGACTAGTGGCTTTTTCAACTCCTCAAATGCTTGTAAGCACGGCTTATCAAAATTGAAAGATTTTTTGTATTCTAACAATATACACAAGGGTTTTGATATCCTTGAAAAATCTTTGATGAATCGTCGATAGAATCTTGCATGGACAAGAAAACTACAAATACCTTTAACTTTGGAGGGTGGTGGCAATTTCTCAATAACTTCAATTTTTGCTTTGTCGACGACAATCCTTTGTTGTGAAATTTTATGTCCCAAAACAATGCCTTCACAGACTATGAAGTGGCAGTTCTCCCAATTGAGAACAAGGTTTTTTTCTTAAACAGTTTTCAAAAGTATAGCAACCACTGATAAGTCATCCATAAAAACTTCTGAAAGTTTCTCCACAATGTCTGAAAATATTGCCATCATGCAATGTTGAAATGTTGTAAGGGCATTGCATAATCCAAAGAGCATTTTTCAAAATGCAAAATTTCCATAAGGACATGTGAATGTGGTCTTCCATTGATCAGTAGGAGCTATGACAATCTGGTTATACCCCCAATAACTGTCTAGAAAATAATAGATGGCTTTCCCTGCTAATCTATCTAACATCTGGTCGATTAATGGTAGAGGGAAATGGTCTTTCCTTGTTGCTTTGTTGAGTTTCCAATAGTCTATACAAACCTTCTATCCCGTGATAGTATGAGTAGGAGTGAGCTCATTTGTATCATTGCTTACCACGATGGCACTCCTTTTTTTAGGTACACATTGAACAGGTCTCACCTAACCGTCCAGCCATTTGATAATCTCTTTTTTGACAACTTCTTTTATAACAGGATTCGGTCTTCTCTACTGCTCAATAGATTTGCCATGGCAGTCCTCCAGTAATATCTTTGTGCATGCAGATTACTAGACTGATTCCTTTGTTATCCGCAATCGTCCATCCCAATACTTTCTTAAATTTCCTTAAAACTTTCAATAATTGAGCTTCTTGATCTAGTGTCAATGCCACAAAAATAATTATTACCAATATGTTGTTATCTCCCAAGTAAGCATATTTTAGATGTGCTGGTAAAAGCTTCAATTCCAACATAGGAGGATATTCTATGGATGGCTGATGAGGTTTAAAGGAACGGTCTGATAAATTTAATGGTTCAAAACTTCTCCTTGATCTATTCTTGAACTACTTAATGTCCATCAGTTCACCAAGCTCTTCAATCATTTCTGCTTCAATTAACTCAATTGAGTCTGCATCATCGTTACAATTATTATGATAAAATTCTGTAATTTCTTCCTAAACTATTATGTCAATAATCTCTACAGGGTGACATTCTTCATCTGTATATGCACACTTCATAGCATTGAAAACATTAAAATTTATCTACTGATCATTAACTCTTATAGTTAACTCACTTTTTTATACATCAGTTAATGTTCAACCAGTTGCTAGAAAAGGTCTCCCAAGTATGATTCGTACCTCTTTATCAGCGTCACATTCCTGAATAATAATATATAATGGAAAGATAAATTTGTCAACTATTATCAACACGTCTTTTATTTTACCTTCTAGATGTGCATATGAATGATTAGCTAATTGCAAAGTGACAGTTGTAGGTCTTGCCTTCCCTATTCCCAGTTTCCTGAAAATAGACATAGGCATTAGATTTATACTCGCACCTAAATCGCATAATGCTTTGCCAACTTAATGGTTTCCAATAGAGCAATGTATAGTAAAACTCTCTGGATCCTTTAGTTTTGGTGGCAATTTGTTTCTCACATTGTTGTGCATCCTTCGGTGAGAGCAACAGTTTCGAACTCCCATAACCTTCTCTTCTTTGATAAGATATCTTTCATGAATTTCAGATAGTTAAGCATTTGTTCCAATGCCTCCACCAATTGTACGTTGGTATGTAATTACTTCAGGTCATCCTAGAATTTCTTGAATTGGAAATCTTGCTTAGATATTTGGAAACATTGAGGAAAAGGTGGTAGTGGCTTTCCTTCCATTTGTTGAGGTTGTTTTGCCGTGGCATTTTTATTGGCAATGCAAGATGAATCTGCTTCAATATTTTCCTAAATATTCTTTTCCTTTGTAGTCTGCTCCACTACTGGTTCTAAATTCTTCTTATTTGTGAAACCTGAACTACTTTATTCAATAGTGGTGTCATTAACAACTCCTAATAGCTACGTACCACTTCTGAGTGTAATGGCTTTACATTGCTCCTTTCCTTGTGATCGTGAATTTTTTTGTATTACTTAATAGTTCTCTTTGTGGTCTTGAGCTTAATGCTTTGGCAATTTGCCCCACTTGATTCTCTAAAGCTCTTAAAGATGCAATTTGACTTTGAATGATAGCATCATTCTTTCCCATGTATTCCTTCAATAGATCTTCCATCGATGAAGAACTTAAATCTGAATTTTGCTGAATATTTTGTTGTGGCATGAGTTGATTGTATCCAGGTTGTGCACCCGCAACATTCTGTCAAACAGCGTTGCTAGAATTTCCCACCCTTGGGTTACTCTAGCTGAAGCTAGGATGTTACTTCCACTCTGAATTATATGTATTGGAATATAAGTTTTTGTTGCTGTGATTAAAATTTCCCATATAATAAACTGAGTCTGGATTCAATGGGAATTCATCAAAAATATGATTTTTTCTGCAGTAAACACATGCTAACTCGCTGCTTTTATTTCTTGCACTGTAGCAGGTCTTTTTAGTGTTTTAATCATATCCGTTAAAGATTATACCTAAGCTTTTAGGAAAGTAATCGCATCAATTTCCATTACTCCAGAAACTCTTCTGCTAACTCGTTGTTTGCTATTCTCTCTAGAATTTCATATGCCTCATTATATAATTTATCGAGCAGAGTCCCTTTGGTAGATGCATAAACCACTATCCTTGTATGCTCATTCAATCCATTGTAAAAAATTTTCATTTATGTCCAATGTTGAAAACCATGCATCAGACATTTTCTAATTAACTCTTAGAATCGCTCCCATGTTTCATATAATGTTTCGTCTTCAGATTGTCGAAAGGACGTAAGATTGTTCCTTAGTTTTCCATTCATGTTTGGAGGATTATATCTCAGCAGAAACCTCTAAAATAGTTTATTCCAAGATGCCACTGGACCTGACGGTAATGAATTTAACCATGCTCTGGCACAATCTCGCAATGAATAAGAGAAGAACTTCAGTTTCAGGGCTTCTTCTGTAACATCTTAAAAATCGGGGATTAGTAGAATCAGGTTTATGAATAGAGAGAGTGTGGTCATGTATTAATTTTTGATATTATCTATTCATTTTTTAGGATATAAATGAGGGTTTGGTTTGTTGGTTAAGTGTTAGTGAAATGTTCCTTGAAACCCAAGTTCAAATCCCTTCTCTCTTACCATTTTTATTATTTTGCAAATTTTGCCTTAAACCCTGGTTTGTGACATGCCTTGTTTTTAAAATAATTATTGAAAAACTATTTTAAGAGTGAGGAAAAATCCTAATGGTTAAAAGAAATATGAGAAAGCATGGAAATTAAATAAGGTCTTGAGTTAAAATCCTTTCCTTTGCGAAATAATTAATTTTTGCAAAATCCCTTGTTTTTTTAATGTGTTTACCATCCATACGCTTGAACCCTAAGTACAAATACAAATTTTTATTGTATTTTTCAGCCTTTAATTCAATTTTTCCTACCCTAGACTTTTACCATCTTCCTCTCCTCTTTTCTCTTTAATTTTCTTTCTTTCTCCCACTATTGTTATCGCTTACACCTCCCATTTTACAATCTCTTTCTTTTTATTTTTGTATCAAGATTGTGCACCATATTATTTATTATATTGCTTCCATTTCTAATTAAATCAGCCCCAAATCTGAAATCTTGAACCCCAAGATTGATCCTGAACATTGCCAAGAAAGTGTCATTGTCGTTTCTCTCAACTAGCTTAGGTAAGATCTCTTTTCTCTTCAATTTCTTGATTAATCTTGTCAATTAAAAACCAAAATTTTAAGATCTATAATTTGGTGGATTTAAATGATTTCGAAGGTGTTTTTCTAGATTTTAATAAGATCTCAAACTGTTTTAAAATTCAGCCACAATTTTGGCCACCGCGAGTGGTGGTGGGTGCTCCTATGTGCAAGAAAGGGGGCAATTTTGTTTCTTGGGCATTTCCCATATTTTTCCAGAAATTAATTGTGTTATTTAACCCTCCTAATCAGCCTTTAATCACATGTTAATTAGTGAGATACGTTCTTGATCAATTTGAAGTCAAAATATTTATTTTATTATTATTTTAATTTTTACAGCATGATTGTGTGATTGTGTGAAAATTTCGTTAAGAAATTTTATTGTTTAAATGGTCAATTTGAGAAAAAGGACTAAATCGCGTAATGTGTAAAAGTGAGGTTCTACCAGTTAAAAGTGCCTAATAGCTATAGAACCTTAAATTAAAGGTCCTTAAGTGATAATTAACTCATTTGAAATGTAGTGGATGATATTGGAGTTGTATTTGGTGTAATTACTAATGCTTTTAAAGGTTAAATTTGGAAATTTATAATTAAAGATAAATAAATAAAATCAAAACCTTTTATCATCTTTTAGTTTCTTCTTCAACCGAATATTAGAGGGAAAACTCCATTTTTGAACACTCAACATTCGGCCAAGCACATTTGTGCAATTATAAGTCCGTTTTTGTTCCGTTTTTAATGAGTTCTACGTTTTTGAGATCGTTGTAACTAGTACTAGTTAGCCCAGGGACTATTTTGCAAAAATGTTAAAGACTTTGAATGATTCCATTGATGAATATAGGTATTTTTAAGTTTCTTGATAGATTATGAATGCTTGTTGATAGATATATAAGTTTTGTTAATCGATTTTTAGTGAAATTACAAAATAGTGATTAATTTGAGAAAAATTGAAAATTTATGGATAAAATGTGAAATAAATGAAAAATATGGGCTGCTAGGGGCATAATAGTAATTTGGCTAAGCATGAGTGTTTTGGAATTTGCATGAATTTGTGATTTTGTGTAATAATGACTAAATTGTAAAAATGTGAAAGTTTAGGGGCAAATGTGTAAAATAGCCCTAATATGTGTTTTGGATTAAATTGAATAGAGAGATGATTAAATAAGTTAATTTTGAATATATTTAGATCAAGAAAAGCGAAATTCAGATCTAGATCGGGGAAAAACAAAAGTTATCGACTAAACGACTTATTTCGTCATTTTCACATTCGAGGTAAGTTCGTATGTGATAAATTTCAATACAAATGTATTTCATATGATTTGAGATTGCATAAATTGCGAATACAAGATTGTGACATGTCATTAGGGGATATATTCGAAATCGTGGTTGAACCTTAGGAATAGTTTAGGATACTAGTGACATGTCATTAGGGGATACATTGAGTTGTCTTCGAGCCATGATATAGCACATCGGGTGCGAGTTATACTGATTTGGCTTCACGCCATGCATATCGACTGATTTTGCTTCGGGCCATGCATATCGACTAATTTGGCTTCGAGCCATGATATCAGTACTTCGAAAATAAGTTACCTTGATTTGGCTTTGGGCCATTGTATAGGTACTTATCATGTGAAAACCTTGAGTATCTGAATTCTATTCTGAATAGGTCAATGGTTAAATGAAAGACGAGAATGTGTATGTGATTAGTACAAGATGGTACAGGTATGTATAGAAACCATATTAGCTTTGAATTGAAGAAATGGTGAAGAAAGTATATAGTTTTGTGAATGAGTAATTGAGAGGTTTGTTAGTTGATGTGAATTCTTATACTTATGATCAATTGTTGAATATGTGTTTATGATTATATCAAATTTATGTCATACAAGCTTACTAAGCTTTATAGCTTACATCGTTTATTTTTCTATGTTTTATAGTGAATTCAAAGCTAGCTTGGATTCGGGGATCGTTGGAGACATTGTCACACTATCCACCTATCTCTTGGTACCTATGAACTTTGGTATTTTAAGTATATGGCATATATAGAGACTTTGGTCATTTTGGTTATGACTTGATAATATTTTGGCCAAATGAATTGGCTTGTAAATGTATGTGTTTTGGTATGTATATAAATAGTCATGAGTGATGGCTTATTCTGGTCTATTATGGTATGGTTGAAATATATATATGACTATACTTTGTAAAATGTGTTAAATGATTAAGGTTAGATTTATGAGACTTGTTGTGAATAGGTAAATTGAATGACAATAGGTGGTGGTTTGTGAATTGGTATGTTTGTGGAATTGAGCACATTAATGCATATTTGTACATGGTGATTTTGATGTTTTGAGAAAACAAGGATTGGCGTGAATTTGGATGGAAATATGTGGTATTTATGTTTTGTATTGGTTGATGTTGGAATTGGTATAAATCATGCTTGATTTGGAATTGAGTTCTATGCAATTAATGATATATTGTGTGCCATATAAGTTGTGTAGGTGTGCCTAAGTTTGGGTGGAAAATTGGCTTGGTACATAGCCTATTTTTGTCTATACAGGCAGAGACATGGGCCTGTGTCTCAACCGTGTGTGACACACGGTCATGATACACGACAGTATATCCCCTGTGTTGTATTTGAAATCAAGTCAGTATGCTTCACACTGCCTCACATACGGGCATGTGACTTGGCCGTGTGGCATAAGTCAGTATACCCTACAGGTTTGGCATGGCCTAGCACACAGTCTGGCACATGGGTGTTATGGCCATTTTTAGGGCATACAGGCTAGCCACACGAGCGTATGTGTTGGCCGTGCGACCCATGTCGGATAGTTACACAGGCTCAAACATAGGATGGGACACGACTATGTGCTCCTATTTCGAATGTCCACACGGCCAGTGACACGGGCGTGTTTGGTGGCCGTGTGAGACACACGGCCTAGCCACACGGGCTTATGTCCCTTGTTTTGAGAAAATTTTCAAAGTTTGTGAAAGTTCCTTAAGTTCTCAGTTTAGTCCCGAGCCACTTGCATTGTATGTTTAGAGCCTTGTAGGCTCGTATTAGGGACAAATTGATTGAGATTGAATAATGATTGTATGTTTTGATTAAATGTATGGGAAAAGTATGTTTAAATGTGTTGTAAGTCTGTTAATACTCCATAACCCTATTCTGGCATCGAATACAAGTGAGGGATATTACATTTATTGGTATCAGAGCTATAGTTTAGTCGATTCTAGGACTAACGTAGCATATGTGGGAATCTAGCTATATATGCATTGTATAAATTGTGATAGTGTGATGACTTCTGAAATTTTAAAATGTGCTTTTATATAGTAAATGGATCCCAATCGAGCTATAGCAGATGAGGTTGAAAGTAATGCACCAGCTCCTGCTCAAGGGACAACGCCGTTTGATTCTAGACCCGTATCGGACAGTTAGAGAGGAGAGGCTAAAGAAGCCTTCATCGAAATGATGAACAAGTAGTTCACACAATATATCTGAAAAAACTCGGAGGCTCAACAACCTCTATCCCCTCTTAATCCCCAATCGGTTCCTGTAACTCCTCAAAGAGTCGAGCTTTTTAAGATTGAATAAGCCTCCAATTGATAAGGTCTGCAAACACGGGACTGAAGAGTTCAGAGCTAATGTTAAAGATGATCTTAAGAGAGTCAAGTTTTGGCTTGAAAATACGATTCGAGTATTTGATGAGCTTTCTTGCACACCTGCTGAATGTTTAAAAAGTGCTATATCACTTTTGAGTGACACTGTGTACCAGTGGTGGAATACTCTATTATCTGTTGTACCTAGAGAACGGGTTACCTGGGAATTCTTTCAGACCGAGTTCAGGAAGAAATATATAAGCCAACGGTTTCTAGATAAAAAACACAAAGAGTTTTTAGAATTGAAACAAGGTCGTATGATTGTAACTGAGTACGAGAGAGAATTTGTGCAGTTGAGTAAATATGCTCGGGAGTATGTTTTGTAACACCCCTCACCCATATTCAACACCGAAATAGGGTTACAAAGCATTACCAGAGTTACGAAACAATTAAACAACATTTAGCATACATAACATCCTTTCATACATTTATCATTCAAACTCAATCAAATTGTCCCTAATACGAGCCTATGAGGCCCTAAACATACTTTGGAAGTGGTTCGGGACTAAACTGATAATTCAGGAAATTTTTCAACACTTAAAAACTTTTTGCATAAAATAGGGGACACACGCTCGTGTGGCTTGCCAATGTCTCACACAGCCAACAGACATGCCCGTGTCATAGGCCGTGTGAATATTCAAAATGGGAGCACATGGCCGTGTTTCGGTCCGTGTCTGACCCTATGTAAGTCTCTAACTTGGGTCACATGACCAACACACACGCCCATGTGCCCTAAAAATGGTCATACACGCCCGTGTGCCAAGCCGTGTACTAGGCCATGCCAATCCTGTAGAGTGTACTGACTGATGCCACAAGTCATACGCCTGTGTGTGAGGCCGTGTGGAGCATACTGACTTTATTTTAATTTCAACACCAAAGGACACATGCCCATGCAACGTGATCGTGTGTCACACACGGCTGAGACACACGCCCATGTCTCTGCCCGTGTGGACAAAAATAAGCTATTTACTGAGCCAATTTACCACCCAAATTTGTATATACCTACACAACCAAAATAACACCAATTCAAAGCCTAAATAAACATCCACTTTAGCCACAATCAAGACTAATTCATACCATATCCAATACCAATATTCCAACATGCTTATAACTTCAAATCTTAACATGCTTATAACTTCAAATCTTACTCTACCAAAACAAACCCAAATACATATACAATTCAACTAGTTAAATCTTTACTTAACATGCATCGTTTTGCACCAATTCAGAAGCATGATACCAATTCCACAAACCTCATAATACAAGTCATTCACACATCCATTCTTGAACTCAATTATCAACCATATATGCACATATATGCAGATAACCAAATATACCAAATTAAGCCAAGTCTCATGGCTATATATATATATATACAAATCAAAACATGACCATTCACAAGCCATTTCAATTGTCAAAACTCACTACCAAAATACATATAAAAAACAACCATAATCCTACCAAACCATGAGATCAAAAGTACCAAAGTGATGGTTGGATAGTGTGATGTAGTCTCCGACGATCCCCTAATCCGAGCTAGCTTTGAAATCACTATAAGACATGGAAAATAAACAAAGTAAGCTTTATAGCTTAGTAAGCTCGTATGATATAAACTTAACGAATCACAAATACACCATTCATGAATTTAAACATATTAACATGAAATTCATGATTACTAACAAACCTTTCACATGCTTATTCATACGCTTATATGCAAACTTCGTAACTTATTCTATTTAAAGCTCATGCTATGCTTATACATACCTATACCAATCCATAACAAGCTCTTACATATTCGGAATACCGTTGAATGCTTGATATCTCGCACACTAAGTGTCGTACATAGCCGAAGCAATCTCAAATCGCAAACTAAGTGCCATATATAGTCGAAGCTATCTCGATACTAAGTGCCATATATAGCCGAAGCTATGTCAAATCGCACATTAAGTGCCATATATAGCTGATTTGTCATCTAACATGACTGTAGTCCCGTATATACAATTTATGTAATATCAAACATTAAAAGCATAATTATAACAGTGCTTATTACATACGAACTTACCTCATATATTAAAACAGCAAATCAAGTCCATTAGTCGATAACTTTCGTTTTTCCCCAATCCTGATTCGAATTTCATTTTTTTATCTAAATATATTCAAAATTAACTCATTTAGTTAACTATCTATTCAATTCAATCCAAAATATACATTACGGCTATTTTACACATTTGCCCCTAAACTTTCACATTTTTCACAATTTAGTGCTTATTTCATAAAATCACAAATTAATGAAATTCCTAATATGCCCAGGATAGCCTAATTACTAATATACCCCTAGTAGCCCATATTTTTCATTTATTCACACATTTAACCACACATTTTCACAGTTTTCACAAATAAACCCTTTTTTGACATTTTTGTCAAAAATCACTTTACAAAAGCTATTAATCTAACATGAAACCTTCCAAATCTATCATAAATCATCAAATCTACCATAAATAGCTATTAGTCCTTTTTCTCAAATTGACCATTTAAACGATAAAATTTCTTAACAAAAATTTCACACAATCATTCAATCGTGCTATAAACATTAAAATAATAATAAAATAATTATTTTGATCTCAGATTTGTGGTCCAAAAACCACTGTTCTGATTTGACCATAAATGGGTTGTTACAGCTCTCCCCTTTAAAGGATTTTTGTCCCCAAAAATCTAACCAGTGAATAGGTTAGGGTACTATTTCCTCATAGCTTCCTCAGGCTGCCACATAGCCTCTTCAATATCGTGACATTGCTAAAGTACTTTCACAAGAGCTATGCTATTATTTCTCAGCTCTTTGACTTCTCTAGCTAGAACTCTGATCAGTTCTTTGTTGAATGTCATATCAGGTTGAATCTCTATCTCTGATGGGGAAATCACATGTAATGGATCAGATATATATTGGCGCAACATCGATACATGAAATACGTTATGAATATTTTCTAACCTCGACGGTAAAGCTAATCAATATGCCACTGCCCTATTCGTTCAATAATCTCCTACAGCCCGATGAATCGCGGACTTAATTTGCCTTTACGACAAAAAAAAAGTATTTTCTTCCACGGAGATACTTTCAAAAATGCTTTGTCATAAATCTGAAATTCAATATCTTTTCGTTTCAAATCCGTGTACGATTTCTGACTATTTGAAGCTGCTTTCAAACAATCGCGAATTACTTTCACTTTTTCTTCAATTTCTCAGATCAAATCAACCCGTGAATCTTTTTCTCACTCAACTTAGTCCAATACAACGGAGTTCGACATTTGTGACCATACAATGCTTCATATGGAGCCATCTTTATGCTCGATTGAAAGCTGTTATTATATGCAAATTCAACCAGCGACAAATATTTTTCCCAATTACCTTTAAACTCTAAAACACAACATCGAGCATATCTTCAAGAATTTGAATTACTCGTTCAGATTGTTCGTCAGTTTGTGGATGAAAAGCTGTACTGAAATTCAAATTTGTACCCAAAAATTCGTGTAATTTCTTCCAAAATCATGATGTGAACCTCAGATCTCTATCCAAAATAATCGAAACTGGCACTTCGTGCAATCTAACAATCTCAGTAATGTACAACTCAGCCAATTTATCAAGCAAAAAGTCAGTACGTACCAGAATGAAATGTGTTGATTTTGTCAGTAGATCAACAACAACCCAAATTGCATCTTTCTTCTTCGAAGACAAGGGTAATCTCGATGCAAAATCCATAGTCACTCTATACCATTTCCACTCCGGTATCATCACAGGTTGAAGAAAACTCGATGGCACTTGATGTGCGGCTTTCACTTACTGACAAATCAAACACTTTGAGACAGACTCAGAAATGTTTCATTTCATACCTTACCACCAATACAGTTGTTTCAAATCGTTGTACATTTTAGTACTCCCAGGATGAACTGATAAGTAACCATTATGTGCCTCGTGTAAAATTTTCTGAATCAACTCTGGATTCTTTGGTACGTAGATTTTATTTTGGAACATCAAACAATCACCAGATCTAATTTGGTACTCTGAATCACTAGTCAACACTCATTGCACTCTTTTAGCTTGCAATTCAATATCACATTTCTGAGCTTTGTAAATTTACTGAAGAATTACTAGTTTAGCTTTTAACTCAGCTAAAATTGAACCATCAGCATATAATGTCGACTGTGTATTCATTGATCTCAGAGCAAACAACGATTTCCTACTAAAAGCATCTGCAACCACATTTGCTTTCCCTAGATGATAATCGATCACTAACTGTAGTCTTTCAAAAACTCAAGCCATCTTCATTGTCGCAAATTCAAATTTTTTTGAGTCATAATATATTTTAAGCTTTTATGATTAGTAAAGATGTGGCATTTTTCACTGTACAAATGATGACGCCAAATTTTCAATGCAAATACAATAGCGGCCAACTTTAAATCGTACATTGAACCTTTTCATGCGGTTTCAGTTGTTTGGAGGCATAAGCTATAACTTTTCCCTCTTGCATCAATACGCAACCCAAACCGTTCAATGACGTGTCGCTGTAAATCACAAATTCTTTACCTAACTCAGGTTGAACAAACACTGGTGCCTCGGTTAACCATGCTTTCAATTGATTGAAACTTTGTTGATATTTCTCGGACCATTCAAACTTGACATCTTTCTATAGCAGTTTTGTGACAGCCCTAAAATGACCCTAGTCGGAAAGCGGTTTCGGGACCGCTAAATCGAGTCACCAAATTATTTGAATATGATATCTATTGCCTAAAATATGTGAATATGAATGTGTGAAAGTTTTAAGCTTCGATTTAGTCGATTGCATGTGAATTTAGTAATAGGACTTATGTGTGACACTTTTGGAATGCGATAGGTTAATCTATAAGGACCTATTAATGCATGTTGTATAAAAGAAGGGTTTGCATGTCAAATTAGCCAAAAATCTAGATGGTGGCCGGCCATGCTATGGGGTAAGACATATTATAGACATTTTATGCTAAAATGTGTGGGAAGAATAATAAAAAAAGAGGGGAGTGGGAGGAGAAACCAAAGTTGTCTCCCCCCTTCCATTGCCGTGAATGGAAGAAAGAAAGACTTCAACTTTTATTTTTCTATATTGCTTCCTTGTCTCTTGCAAATGAAGCTAGAGAGGAGAGGCCGGCAGCATGTAGTGGAAAACCATGAAATTTGTTTGCTTATAAGTTGAAATTTTCAAGTAGAAGGCTAAAAAGGTGGGAGAAGGCTGTAGTGGAAAAGGGGAGGAGCAAATTGAATAGGTAGAATCGGTGTTGGGAACCTTGGTGAGTTTTCCTTGAACTTTTATTTTCTTGTGTTTGATAATTGTTGAAACCGTTAAATTGCTGTCCGAATTTTACCTTGTTGGTATTGTTAATTGTCGCCTGTTCATCTTTGTCTAAATATTGTACTATTAATGCTATCCGAATCAGCCTCCAAATGTGATATATTACAGCAATTAAGCCAAGTGTTGCGGGTCCTCTTAGGCTACCCACAACGCAACCTTTCAATACTAATGTTACCATGAATTAACCTTCAATTGATGGTGTGGTTTATGATTTATGTTAGGGCAACCCCTTTTTTTTTTTGGTTGCATTTTTGAGTAATTACATAATAGTTGGTGAGTGTGATTGAATGAAGGATGTATCTTCTTGTGACGGTAAACCCTGAGATTTTAAAATTCGAAAGGGAATGTAAAGTCCTCGTTGTTATGTCCTCCTTGGTGCTAGTTGAGAAGAATCGGTCACTATATTGGAGGCCATTGCCGAATATGAATTTAGTATAGAGATGTGAATGAATTGTTGTTATGTGAATAAATATTTGTTTGATGATATATATATACATGTATTCGGCAATGGGATAAAATGTGTATTAAGGTAAGTTTCATGGTGATTATGCTTGTGATGTTGGGTTGATATTCGGCATTGAGTAATGTGGGGTAAGGTGATTAATCGGCTATGAAATTAGCTAAATTTAATAGGTATGTTTAATGATATGCTTAGTATAATGTATGATCTTATAACTCGGTTTGGTGTTGAGATAAAGATTAAATGATATGTGATTGCCAAATGTGATTGTTAAGTGAATAATATTAGTTAAGTACTTAAGCAAATCTATTGTTTTACTTAAGCTTAAGAGCAAAGAGAATCAAAGTCGGATAGGGGAAAAGAGAAAGTAAACGAATAGCCGTGGACATCTAATCGTCGACCACTTCCGAGGTAAGTTTTAAGTGATTAAACGTTGAGTAAATTCAATCATAATAGGACATAATGAGTTGATTTAATAAGATATGGTGTGGCCATGATATGTCTTAAACTCAAATGGTAAGTTCATAAGTGTTTGGACTTGGAAATTTAAGAGCAAATTGTAATAATTTGCTTGAACAGCAGCAGTAATGTGATTTTATAAAATCACTATAAATTGTTCGTGTGGAATTATAGGCTGAATAAAATATGTAATCAAAGCTTAGTTGGTCTAGTTTCCTATAAAAGAGGCCGTGGAAGCAAAGAAATTTCCTATAAAGAGATATTTAAAGTTGTGTGGGACAGGGTCAGAATGACTCTGAAATCCCCTGTTCTGTTTTAAGAAAATCACTATAATTTGTACAAAAATGGTTACAAGATAAAATTTATATGCTTAGACTCCTTAATGAGTCTAGTTTCAAATGAAATCAAATAGAACATACTTTGAATTCTGTACAATGAGAATTTTGATTCGTAGTGAAGACTGGTCAGGTTAGTCAAACAGTGAAACAGGGGAAATTTTAAGAAAAATCTGGTATTTATTGGCCAAACCTAAAATTCTGAAAAATTTATGGATGGAAGATATACGAGTCTATATTCAGGGAAAATTAACGGAAAGTTATTCCGAGCCTTGTAGCTCCGGTTATAAATAATTTAGTGACCATTGCTCAGGAAAACAGCTCGTAGTGAATATGTGATTTTGTTGTAAACATGGATAAAACTTGTTTTAGTTGCTCATAAGCTATTGATTAAACCCATACTTGAATTCTAATTCGTGATATTGTAAAATGATATATGAGTGTTAGATGGATCTTTGATATTAAAATTTGTGAAATTGTAAGTTTATGCGTATTCGAATATGAAATGATAGTATGGCGTGAAATTGAATTATTCATTGGAAAATGATTGATGTAGATTCGGCCAAGTCCAAGTCTGTACATGATAGTATATGTGGTATGTGAAGTATATTTGAATAATTGTGATGTGAATACATGAAAATTTATATTTTGATTTAGGATTTTATGTGATGAATGTGAAGGTGTATATATATGTGATAAGGCCTAATGGCCGATGTGATGAATGTGAAAGTGTATATATACGTGATAAGGCCTAATGGCCGATGTGATGAATGTGAAAGTGTATATATATGTGATAAGGCTTAATGGCCGATGTGATGAAGGTGAAAGTGTGTATATATGTGATAAGGCCTAATGGCCGATGTGATGAATGTGAAGGTGTATATATGTGATAAGGCCGAACGGCCAATGTGATGAATGTGAAAGTGTATATATGTGATAGGGCCAAGTGGCCAACGTGATGGATGTGGAAGTGTATAAATGTGATAAGTCCCGAAGGGCATTTGTGTCGAGACTATATCCGGGTTAAAACCCCGCAGCTTTATGCGAGAATATTATCAGCGATTAATGACCGTGAGGCTTCGTGCTCGTACTATATCCGAGCTCTAATGACCCGATGACTACGTGTGGAGATTTTGTCCCGTAAGCCCAATTAAAGGTTTTTTTGAAGATTCAAGTAAAGCGTAAGATTATGCGACTTCACAGTGACAATTAGTAATAAATACGTTCAATGCGTTAAGTTGGTCAGGTATGTATTTTGAGATTATATTTAAGTTTGATTTAGACTAAATCACAAGGTCGTTATGTGATGCACATGTGAGTAAAGCAATAAGACTGTTCTATGATTATTGTGCATTTGGTCAATGTGGAAAGTCAGGTAAAAATATGTAATGTACCTATGATCATAAGAGGTCACCATCAAGTGAGAATTTATCTGCCTATTACATATGATGAGACGTGCATATTCGGAAAAGGGGATGGTATGCCCGAAGGAAGAGTGAAATAAAAATACGAACAACTATGATATAATTTGATTGTTATCTGTTGACACTGCTTAAAACTTACTAAGCATTGTAATGGTTACTCCGTGTACTTTGTTTCCTCTGTTTTATAGATCTCATTTGGAAGCTACAGGCTCGGGGATCGTCAGCAACTAGTCACATTATCACCATCCACTGTTTGGTACTGCTACGTTTTGGAATATCTTATGGCATGTATAGAATAGACTAGTAGTGAGAGGATATTCTGGTTAATGTATAGGACTACCCTTTTGTTGTAGGTCATGTGCCTTTCGGTTTTGTGTAAATTTGGATAGCCATGTGAAAATGGCTTAAGTATACTTTGATCATAGCATTATAATCGTTTTGTATGTCGTCCGTCGAGAGGTATGGAAATGTTGGTAATGGTTAGTCATGAGAATTGTGACAGCCCTAAATTGACCCTAGTCGGAAAGTGGTTTCGGGACCACTAAACCGAGTCATAAAAATAATTAACTGTCATAGTTGATGCTCATTATATGTACATATGCATGTGTGAAAAATTCATGTTTGGATTTTGTTAATTGTAAGTGAATTTTATCAAATAGGACTTATGTGAGAAAATTTAGAAATATGCTAGGCAAATGTAGGGTGGCCTACAAGTGCATGTGTGAAAATGGTGGGTTTGCATGTTAATTTACCCAAATTTAAGCATGATGGCCGGCCATGCTATGGGTGGAAACATGTTGCAAACATGTTGGGTTAGTGGTTATGTTAGAAAGAATAAAATAATGAAAAAAAAAGAAAAAGGAAAATATGATGAAAACAAAGGAAAAAAAAGTGTCCATCCTTTCACATTTTCTTTGCTTGGCCGAATGTTCTAAGAAGAAGGGGGAGAGCTTGAGAAAATCAGCCATGGGGTTTGCTAGACTAAGGTATGTTTGATGTTGTCCATGAGATTCATGCATGTTTTAGTTGTTAGTTTGAGTTCTACTTAGCCCATGGTTTAAATCTTTGCTATGAGATGGAGATGATATTCGCCATGGGTGTTGTCTTCTTGTTTGATGTTTGATGTTTGATGTTGTGGTGATGAGGCATGAAGATGAGTTAAGTTTCGGCTAAGGTAGGTTTGTGTTGATGTCATTTGCATGCTAAGTGTGGAGCTTTGTAATGATGCATGTGTATGGTGCTCTTGATGTTGTGAATGGAAGTAGAGGAAAGGTAAAAGAAAATTTAGGTAGAAATGTGGATTTATAGGATGTTACAAGTATATGTAAAGCCATGCTAGGTTAGGAAAAATTCGGTCAAGTGTTCATGAGATGAAATTTTGTGTTAGGTGAATTAATGATGATAGTATAGTTGATATCATATATATATATATATATATGTATGCGAATGGCTATCAATTAAGAGCATAGGTGATGATGAGTCTAAGCTTTGTACATTCGGCCATATATATATATATATGCATGTGTAATTGGATTATTGATAGTAGGGCGATAGCATATGGCTATTAGCCGAATAGCTAAAAGCACGAGGCAGCAAGATAAAAATTTTACCATGCCGTTCCGTATGTCATAAAATCATTAAAATGTGAATACCAATATATGTAGCAAAGGGGTTGAATGAGTTAATTTATTTGTTTAAGCTCAAGATCCTAAAAGAGAGGCGTCCAACAAGGGGAAATCGAAGGTCATCGAGTAGCCGACTTGGAATTAATTTACCCAACACAAGTAAGTCACTAAGCGTATATTTTGTATCGATTTAAATAGACATGATGTCTATATAATTATGCCGAATGGAATGATAAATTTATATACATGAATGTATGTGGTGATGAAAGTATTGAATGAAAAGAAAAGAGGTGAGATGTATTGAGTTGTGGATTTCGGCACTAAGTGTGCGGGTATAAACATTTATGATCATGAGATTGCACTAAGTGTGCGGGTTTTAAATTTGAACAGCACTAAGTGTGCGAGTTTGATTATATAGCACTAGGTGTGCGAGTTGATTTTATAGCACTAAGTGTGCGGACTCACTATATGTTTTTGAATCACTATTGACACTGAGTGTGCGACATTATTAAGTTGATCACGGACAGCGGATCGGGTAAGTACCTTGAGTTCATGGCTAATAGGCGCTATGTTTATATATGGAGTTGAGCTTGGTAAGTTTGGAACCTATGTGACAATTTTAATTGAAGTCACGTACATGAGAATTATCGTGGAATAAGTGAAAGGCCATTTAGTTGTATGATTGTAACGAAAACAAAATGATGTATAAAAACGCCTCAAATATCCTATTGATTTGTATATGGAATGTGAATGTGTAACTTGGTGTGAGATTGAACCGAATGGTCTAAGGAACTATGGTATAGTTCGGTTTGGATGAAGTAATTAGCATCGTTCCATTTTGTTTCCTCTTATGATAATGTTATTAATGGATGGTAGTGCATTGCTTATGACTTACTGAGTTATGTACTCATTTGGTGCTTATTGTTGCTTATTTAGGTTCTTGATCCATTTTGTGTGCTCGGGACCGTCGTCGAAGTCATCACACCGGCTAGCAACTTTTGGTATTTTCTTCTTAGATGGTCTAAGAGAACATTTCGCATGTATAGGCTATAATGTTTTGTTTGAACTTGGTATGTAAAACTTTGGATAGCCATGCGAAAATGGCTTATATCGCTTTTGAGCATAATGTTATAGTCATCTTGAATGTATATGTTCATTAAGAAGCATGGAAATGTTGGTAACGGTTAGCCATGGAATGGTCATTCATGATCACTTTTGGTATATGTATGACAAACTCTAGTTGATCCATGGAGGATCATGAAATAGGTAAAGTTGCCTTAAAAATAGATGCTGACAGCAGCAGTGATGTATATTTGAAAAATCACTAAAAATAGTAGGAATGGAATTAAATAGTGAATAAATTATGTGAATGAACCTTGATGAATCTATTTTCATAGGAAAGCAAGAAAATGATCATGTGAACAGTATGTTAAGAGAAATTTAAGTTTTTGTGAGACAGGGCCAGAACAGTTTCTGGATCCCCTGTTCCGACTTTGGAAATTCATTGTAAATTAACCCGAGATAATTAGAAGTCATGCCATATATTCATAGTTTCCTTTTTGAGTCTAGTTTCTATAGAAACAAACGGAACCAGTATTGAAGCCCTGTACAAGGAGATATCCAAGTCGTAATGCACAAAGGTCAGGGTAGTCAAGCCTTGAAACAGGGGAGATTTTAACTAATAAACTGTACTAATTGGGCCGACCAAAAATTCTAGAAAAAAAATTTTAGATGCAAATATGAGTCTAGTTTTAGGGAAAAATCACAAAACTGATTTTCGAGTTGTGGAACGCAAGATATGATTTTTAAGGTGACAGTGACGCAGCTTGCCAGCCTGCCTGGAAAATTTTAAATGGACTGTGAAATTAATTAAGTTAAGTCTGTATGCACCTTGTGTTCGACTCCTGCAACGGTCTCGGGCACAGGGTGTTACAAGAATGGTTATTCATGATCACTTTTGGTATATGTATGACAAACTCTAGTTGATCCATGGAGGATCATGAAATAGGTAAAGTTTACCTTAAAAATAGATGCTGGCAGCAGTAGTGATGTGGATGTGAAAAATCTTTAAAAATAGTAGGAATGGAATTAAATGGCGAATAAATTATGTAATCGAACCTTGATGAATCTATTTTCATAGGAAAGTAACGAAACGTTCATATGAACAGTATATTATGAGAGGTTAAAGTTTTCGTGAGACAGGGCCAGAACGGTTTCTGGATCCCCTGATCTGACTTTGGAAATTCATTATAAATTAACCAGAGACATTTACAAGTCAAGACATATATTTATAGATTCCTTTTTGAGTCTAGTTTCTATAGAAACAAACGGCATCAGTATTGAATCCCTGTACAGGGAGATATCCAAATCGTAATGCATGAAGGTCAGTGTACCCGCACCCTGTAACAGGGGAGGATTTAACTAATAAACTGTACTAATTGGCCCGACCAAAAATTCTAGAAAAAAATCTGTAGATGGATAAATGAGTCTAGTTTCGGGGAAAAATTACGAAACTGATTTTTGAGTTGTGGAACTTAAGTTATGATTTTTAAGGTGACAGTGACGCAGTTAGCCAGTCGTCTGGAAAATTTTTAAATGGACTGTGAGAGTAAATGAATTAAGTCGGTTAGCACCTCGTGTTCGACTCCGGCAACGGTCTCGGGTACGGGGTGTTACAAGTTTGGTCATTGGTGTAGCAATTACCAAAAACCCTTTTACAAAATGTCTATAATAACCAACTAATCCCAGAAAACTTCTAACCTGGGATACATTTCTAGGTGGTTTCTAGTCAATTACTACAAAAATCTTGGTGATCAACTCGAATGCCATCCGTCAACACAATATGTCCCAAAAATCTTAATTCTTGTAACCAAAACTCACATTTGCTGAATTTAGCATATAGTTGCTTAACTCTCAAGCTTTGCAACACAATCCTCAAATGTTCGACATGCTCAGACTCATTTCATGGGTAGATCATAATGTCATAAATGAACACAACAACAAATCTGCAAAGATTCGATTCATCAAATCCATAAAAATGGTAGGAGCATTTGTCAGTCCAAAAGACATAACAAGGAATTCATAATGTCCATACTGTAACACCCCAAACCTGGCCTGGACGTTATGGCCGAATTTGGCGTGTCACATTGAAGTGTTTTAGCGAAAACCTTGTTTCCTTTGGAAACACTTCTTTAAAATGAAAACCTTAATTACTTTGTAAAATCTCTATTTTCAATCGCAAAAACTTGTTTAAAACATATGATTTATGAATGCTTATTCTTTAAAACTTTAGTTGTGGAAATGTAGTATATAAAAACTATGGTTTAGAAAATCCATGTTCAACTTCTCATAATTACAACACATAAAAAAAATAATAAACCTAATTTGAATTATTAGCCAGAGTAAAGACCTTGTTACAACCCAAATCAAATAGAAATAATTGAAAATCAAAATATTAAAAATTACATAAAGATGAAGTCTAAACTTTTTATGCTAGTTGGCCACCTCCGAGTCCCACCATCCGTCGAACCGCCTACTAAGAGTCACCTGAAAAATTTAGAAGGAGGGGGTGAGTTTTGAAAACTCAATGTGTACAACCCTGAACAAGTATAAAGCAATCATCAGTCATTTTGGGCCTGAGCCCAATTCAATAACAGTGGCCTTTGGGCCTTAGCCCATGTTAGCCTCAGTTGGGCCGAAGCCCACATCGCAATAATCTCACAATAATATCATACATGCAATGCTGTGCAACCCACCCCAATAATCCAACCGCTACACAACAACTCCGTCCCCTGGTACACATCATGTGGGGATATTTATATCGACCCACCCATCTGATGCACTTCAATGGTAGCCTGGTTGCGGTACTACCTTCATTGCAGCAAGCTGCCAATAATAAATTGGGCTTAATAGCCGTCGGTGGATCCACAGTTGTCAAGCAACCATGCGCTCCTCATATACTTACTCCGTTCCAAAATTCCCAACCCATATGCAACCTAAATAGAATATCATATGATTGCATGTGACTGCAGCAGGTATACATGTAACATCCATAAATCTTACATTCAACACATAGGGGTATTTTAGTCATTTTCACCCTTAGGGGCATTTCGGTAATTTTCTTTTATTACGGGTTTTTACTTACCTTGGCTCGTTAAAAAATCCCCATTAGCTAAGATGAACAGATACTATGCACCAGGTAGGATTCTAGAGAAGAGGAGTTGAGTCATTAAGACCTTTTAAGTACCAAGCTCTCCCTAGATCCAATCCTAGACATGCATATACCCGTTGCCACCCCATAACCCTATGACTTGTCCATGATCTTTAATTAATTAATTAAGTTTTATGTCAGTTTAAGCAGTTATCAGCTACTAAGCCCAAAACCCCTTACAAAGCCCAGACAAATCCACATACCTGTATATAGCCCACTAGCCCAATCTCTTTCATATGGCCTATGAGGCCCAAATCACATTTATATGGCCTATTAGGCCCAAATCATATTCATATGGCCATTAGGACCAAAACACATTTACAGTCATGCTCTCATACAATTTTCCATCACATAACATCAATTATCAATTTTTGCCTATTATGGGCCCAATAGCCCATCAGGCCCATTTAGCCCATTCCGGCCTGGTTGGCCAATTCACAGCCCAAGTCCATGGAATCACCCATGGGCCTCAGACAACCTATCAGTTTTCCCGTTACGAGCATTCGCTCACTCGTGAGTCTGTTGTAGCTAAACTTCTGGCTTTTTGACATTTCGACTTTTCAGCATTTCGAGATTTACCGATCTACTGTGTGTGTACAGTGTATGTACACACCTTCGGCTTTATATCAAGCTATTATAGGGTAGAAGTACACACCTTATCACCTGGAGTACTAAGTATTCATAATCGGCCAAACCTATATTCAGCATTATACTCCATTAGTCACATTCTATTAATTCAAAATAAATCGACTACTTACCGAAGAACAACCTATACTTGCCTTGACTAGATTGATCGACTGCAATTTGCCTATGTAACCCAAAATTTAACGTAGTCCCCCTTCCGTATCTAGGCGAAAAGTCCCGAACGGCTGACACCTTACGTCACTTAAACTTGGGAGCCTCTATCCCAACTTCTCTGCTAGAACCCCTTTTATCCATCACCTAATACTTAGCCAGCGATCACACTCGTGAATGAGAAGGAGAAAGAGAAATAAATGGAGAAACCATAGGTTAATGGAAGTATTTGAAATAATAAAGAAAAATCAGCTTTTAAGAGTGTAGAAATGAAAGAACTTAGAAATATTTAACAAAAGCCGAAGAAGATCTAATTCACTTACCGATTGCGAGATCGCTTACCAACAAGAAATCAAACCCCCAAAGTGTATGACTAGACTTTTAAATAAAAAAGAAATATTCGGCTAAGTTGAAGAGGGAAGAGGTTGATTCAATTAAAATAGGGAAGAAAAGATCAAGAGTTTGGTTTAAAAAAAGAGGAGATGGTACGCGACTTAAGCACACAAAAACAACAAATGCCCTTACTTGTTCATACGACATACATATATATATTAAAATAAATAAATAAATAAATAAAAACACAAATCTACACTCCCCAATCAGCTTAAACTAGTTAAATTCCCTTCAATTTCTCTAATTTTTATCCTCATCATATCCACACTTAATCTTCATCCTTATCTTCTTGATTTTAGCCAAAAATTCCAATTTGAATTGCATTCAAATTGCTTCCACCGACTGGCCATCCTTCCCTGCGTTGAGTAGCAAAATTAAATCCCCTTTTTGCGCATTGAATGACTCAAACTCCTATCTTCCAACTTCCCAACATGCTACTGGCCACTACATTGCTACCTATCTTGTGCTAACATTCAGTCAGAATTAATTATAAGGCTTATGTGCCTAAGCTTCAATTCTCTTAAGGAATAAAAATTTAAAATTTGCCAAGCCTGGGATTTGAACCTGCAACCTCTCATATCTATAACATGCTTCTCGCCACTGCACCACAGGCGCTCTTGTTCCATATTCCATCCCTAACTATTTTTAAGGCCTATTAACCTGCAACCAGGGTATCCGAAAAATATTTTCTAGCACTCAGATTTGAACCCTCAATCTCTTGGCTGCACTATATGTCTCTTGCCACCGCGACACCTACCTTATTTGTGTCGTTCTTCCTCTCCAATTATTTATAAAAATCTTTCTACTGACATCCAGGTTGTCTAGAAAAAAACCCACAATGTCTGCTCATACCGCAACTTGAACCCAACACCTCTCCTTACTCCTAACGCCATCATACCACTGGGCCAAGCGCATCCTTTGAGTCGAATTTCCACTAAACACATTTATAAGGCCAAATGCTAGTTTCCCTACTACTTATTTATGCAATAAAAATTTTCGCCAAGGCCAGGACTCGAACCCTGGACATCCTGCTTGCTACCAACGCCTCTTGCCACTAGGCCAAACGTTTCCTTCTGTTAGATTTTACCAGGCCTTATTAATAAGCCTTCCACCTAATGCCCAGGGCCTTTTTTTGAGAAAAATGCAAAATTTTGCTAAAGCCTTAGGTCGAACCCAGGACTTTTTTCTACACTACCAACCCCTCCTAAATCACTTAACAATTAAACTAAACATGCAATTATAAAATATTTAAACACATTTCATTTATTTAAGCCACCTTCTAACCGACCCCAAACTCAAGGCCCATTACTTCTAGGCCCAAAATTCAGGGTGTTACAATTCATCCTTCCTAAAAAAAATTTCATCCTCAAAATTTCTAAATAACAGGGTAGTCGTGCATCGACTATCCCACTACGCTACCGCAGCGCACTCTGATCCTAATAATTTTAATACATATCCAAAACATCCACCTATCGCAAACATTCTCAAACATACACAAAATAAGTATCAAATTCAGATTCAAGTGTTTTAATACAATCTGATATCTAAGGAAATCCTATTGAATATAAACAATTAATAGCTACGACATATTGTAGTATAACAGTTCGAAATAATTCAGTAGTAAGAGAACTTACTTGGCTCGACGCCGGAGACTTGGTGTGCCACAATAAAATCTTTCAAAACCACCTCAATATTATTTGTAAACAATTTTAAAAGCCCAAAAAAAGCCTATTTTACAGCCCGAGTTTTGAACTTGGCTCTGATACCACCAAATGTAACACCCCAATCTCGGCCCGGAGGTTATGGCCGAATTTAGTGTGTCACATTGAAGTGTTTTAGCTAAAACCTTGTTTCCATTGGAAACACTTCTTTAAAATGAAAAACCTTAATTACTTTGTAAAATCTCTCTTTTCAATCGCAAAAACTTGTTTAAAACATATGATTTATGAAAACTTATTCTTTAAAACTTTAGTTGCAGAAACGTAGTATATAAAAACTATGGTTCAGAAAATCCATGTTCAACTTCTCATAATTACAACATATAAAAATAATAATAAACCTAATTTGAATTATTAGCCAGAGGAAAGACCTTGTTACAACCCAAATCAAATAGAAATAATTGAAAATAAAAATATTAAAAATTACATAAAGACTAAGTCTAAACTTTTTATTCTAGTTGGCCACCTCCGAGTCCCACCATTCGTCGAACCGCCTACTAAGAGTCACCTATAAAATTTAGAAGGAGGGGGTGAGTTTTGAAAACTCAGTGTGTACAACCCTCAACAAGTATAAAGCAATCATCAGTCGTTTTGGGCTTGAGCCCAATTCAATAACGGTGGCCTTTGGGCCTTAGCCCATGTTAGCCTTAGTTGGGCCGAAGCCCACATCGCAATAATATCACAATAATATCATACATGCAATGCTGCGCAACTCACCCCAATAATCCAACCGCTACACACCAACTCCGTCCCCCGGTACACATCATGTGGGGATAGAAATATCGACCCACCCATACGATACACATCAATGGTAGCCCGATTGCGGTACTACCTTCATTGCAGCAAGCTACCAATCATATATTGGGCTTAATAGCCGTCGATAGATCCATGGTTGTTAAGCAACCATGCGATCCTCATATACTTCCTCCGTTCCATAATTCCCAATCCATATGCAACCTAAACAGAATATCATATGAGTGCATATGAATGCAGCAGGTATACATGTAACATCCATAAATCTTACATTCCACACATAGGGGTATTTTAGTCATTTTCACCTTTAGAGGCATTTCAGTAATTTTCTTTTATTACGGGTTTTTACTTACCTTGACCCGTTAACAAATCCACGTTAGCTAAAATGAACGGATACTATACACCAAGTAGAATTCCAGAGAAGAGGAGGTGAGTCATTAAGACTGCTTAAGTACCAAGCTCTCCCTAGATCAATCCTAGACATGCATATACCCGTTGCCACACCATAACCCTATGACTTGTCCACGGTCTTTAATTAATTAATTAAGTTTTATGTCTGTTTAAGCAGTTATTAGCTACTAGGCCCAAAACCCCTTACAAAGCCTAGACAAATCCACATACCTGTATATAGCCCACTAGGCTCAATCTCTTTCATATGGCCCATGAGGCCCAAATCACATTTATATGACCCATTAGGTCCAAATCTCATTCATATGACCATTAGGCCCAAAACACATTTACAGTTATGCTCACATACAATTTTCCATCACATAACATCAATTATCAATTTTTGCCTATTATGAGCCCAATAGCCCATCGGGCCCATTTAGCCCATTCCGACCTGATTGGCCAATTCACAACCCAAGTCCATGGAATAACCCATGGGCCTCAGACAACCTATCAGTTTTCCCCTTACGAGTGTTCGCGTACTTGTGAGTCTATTGTAGCCAAACTTTCGGCTTTGCGGTATTTCGACTTTTTGGCATTTCAGGATTTGCCGATCTACTGTGTATGTGCAGTATATGTACACACCTTCGGCTTTATATCAAGCAATCATAGGTAAAAGTACACACCTTATCACCTAGATTACTAAGTATTCATAATTGCCCAAACCTATATTCAACATTATACTCCATTAGCTGCATTCTATTAATTCAAAATAAATCCACTAGTTACCGAAGAACAACCTATACTTGCCTTGACTAGATTGATCGACTGCGATTTGCCTATGTAACCCAAAATCAGACGCAGTCCCCCTTCAGCATCCAGGAAAAAAGCCTCGAACGGCTGACAGTTTACATCGCTTAAACTTGGGAGCCTCTATCCTAACTTCTCTGCTAAAACCCCCTTTTTCCATCAACTAATACTTAGCCAACGATCACACTCTTGAATGAGATGGAGAAAGAGAAATAAATGAAGAAACCATAGGCTAATGAAAGTATTAGAAAGAACAAAGAAAAATCAACTTTTAAGAGTGTAGAAACGAAAGAACTTATAAATATTTAACAAAAGCCGAAGAAGATCTAATTCACTTACCGATTGCGAGATCGCTTGCCAACAAGAAATCAAACCCCCAAAGTGTATGACTCGACTTTTAAATGAAAAAGAAATAGTCGGATAAGTTGAAGAGGGAAGAGGTTGATTCAATTAAATTAGGAAAGAAAAGATCAAGAGTTTGGTTTAAAAAAAGAGGAGATGGTACGCTACTGAAGCACACAAAAACAAAAAATGTCCTTACTTGCTCATTCGACACACATATATATACTAAAAGAATAAATAAATAAATAAATAAAAATACAAACCTATACTCCCCAATCAGCTTAAACTAGTTAAATTCCCCTCAATTTCCCCAATTTTTATCCTCATCATATCCACACTTAATCCTCATCCTTATCTCCTTGATTTTAGCCAAAAATTCCAATTTGAATTGCATTCAAATTGCTTCCACCGACTGGCCATCCTTCCTTGTGTTGAGTAGCAAAATTAAATCCCCTTTTTGCTCAAGGAACGACTCGAAATCCTGCCCTTCAACTTCCCAACATGCTACTGGCCACTGCTCCACTACCTGTCTTGTGCTAACAAACGGTCACAATTAACTATAAGGCTTATGTGCCTAAGCCTTAGTTCTCTTAAGGAATAAAAATTTAAACTTTGCCAGGCCTGGGATTTGAACCTCAACCTCTCATATCTATAACATGCTTCTCGCCGCTGCACCACAGGCGCTCTTGTGCCATATTCCATCCCTAACTATTTTTATGGCCTCTTAATCCACAACCAGGTTATCCTAAAAATATTTGCTAGCATTCAGATTTGAACCCCCAATATCTTGGCTACAGTATACGTCCCTTGCCCCTATGACAGCTACCTTATTTGTGTCATTCTTCCTCCCCTATTATTTATAAAATCTTTCTGCCGACCTCAGGTTGTCTAAAAAAAATACACAACGTCTGCTCATGCCGCGACTTGAACCCAGCACCTCTCTTTACTCCTAACGCCATCATACCACTGGGTCAAGCGCATCCTTTGTCTCGAATTTCTGCCAAAGACATTAATAAGGCCTAAGCGCTAGTTCCCCTACTACTCATGTGCGCAATAAAATTTTTTGCCAAGGCCAGGACTCGAACCCTGGACATCCTGCTTGCTAACAACGCCTCTTGCCACTAGGCCAAGCATTTCCTTATGTTAGATTTTACCAGGCCTTACTAGTAAGCCTTCCACCTAATGCTCAGGGCCTTTTTTTGAAAAAAAAATGCAAAATTTTGCTAAAGCCCTGGATCGAACCCAGGACTTTTTTCCACACTACCAACCCCTCCTAAATCACTTAACAATTAAACTAAACATGAAATTATAAAATATTTAAACACATTTCATTCATTTAAGCCACCTTCTAACCGATCCCAAACTCAAGGCCCATGACTTCTAGGCCTAAAATTTAGGGTGTTACACATACCTCGTTCTAAACGCAGGCTTCGGCACATGTGTTTCCTTAACTCGTAACTGATAATAGCCAGATCTCAAGTCACTCTTTGAAAACACTGTTGCACCTTTCAACTGATAAAAAAATCGTCTATTCTTGGCAACGGATACTTAATCTTTATCGTGACCTTGTTAAGCTGGCGATAGTCAATACACATTTCATTGACCCGTCTTTCTTTTTTACAAACAATACAGGCGCACCCCAAGGTGAAAAACTCGGTCGTACGAAACCTCTATCCGTGAAATCTTGCAACTAAGGTTTCAACTCTTTCAACTCTGTTGGAGCCATTCTTTACGGATCTGTAGATATCGGCAAAGTTTTCGGCACTAATTCAATAGCAAATTCAACCTCTTTAATAGGTGGCAGCCCCAGTAATTCTTCAGGAAATACATTTGGATATTCACAGAAAACTGGCACTGATTTAATCTTTGATTTAGACACTTTTGTATCGAAAATATAAGCAAGATAAGTTTCGCAACCTTTTCTCAGACATCTCTGAGCTGACATAGATGAAATCACAATAGGCAAATCATTCGATTCATTTGATTCAATCTGAAGAATTTCATTATTCTGACATTTCAATTCTATAATATTTCTTCTATAGTTCATAATGGCATCATGTAAAGTCAACTAATCCATACCTAGAATCACATCGAACTCATCAAATGGTAAAAGCATCAAGTCAGCTGGAAAACAGTAACCCTGAGTCATTAAAGGACAGTTTTTGCATACTTTGTGAACTAGAACATATTTGCCTAAGGGGTTCGATACTCTAATCACAAACTCAGTAGACTCAATATACAAACTCTTATTAGACACAAAATTCATACATTTATATGAATGAGTCGATCCAGGATCAATCAATGCAATAACATTAGTGTCATAAAGAGAAAATGTACCGATAATAACATCTGGTGATGACGTATCTTCGCGGGCACTAATAACATAAGCTCTAGCAGGTACTCTAGCCTCAGATCTCACTGTAGAATCTTTCATTGTACCATGATTACCACTTACATTTCCCATATTTCTTGGCGGACTCCCTCGAGTAGCTATATTGCTTGATCTTGCATTTTGAGATTTATCTTTTTCATTTAACTCAGGACAATCTCGGTTAAAATAATCTGGCGAACCACAACTGTAACAAGATCTATTATTATTTTTCATCCAACATGTAACACCCCGAACCCGAGACCATTGCCGGTGTCGGACACGAGGGGTTAATAAGTCAAGTCCACATATTTTGCCCACCAATTTGACATTTCCAGTCGGGCTGGAAAACTGCGTCACTGTCGCCTTAAAAATCATATCTCGAGTTTCAAAACTCGGAAACTGGTTTCGTAAATTTTCCCTGAATTTAGACTCATATATCCATCCATGGATTTATTTCTAGAATTTTTGGTCAGGCCAATTGGTACAGTTTATTAGTTAAAGTCACCCATGTTACAGGGATCGACTGCTCTGACCTTCGCGCGTTACAACTTGAATATCTCACTGTACAGGGCTTTAATACTGGTGCCGTTTGTTTCTAATGAAACTAGACTCAAAATGGAATCTGTACATATAAGGCATGACTCCTAATTATTTCTGGATAATTTATAGTAAATTTTTAAAGTTGCGACAGGGGACCCAGAAACCGTTCTGGCCCTGTCTCACAATAGCTTTAATATCTCTTAACATGTAACTCCTACGACCATTTCGTTTCTTCCATATGAAAATAGACTCATCAAGGTTCATTTACATAGCTTATTCACTATTTAATACCATTCCTACAAATTTTGGTGATTTTTCACATTCACGTCACTGCAGCTGGCAGCATCTGTTTTTAAGGTAGGTCTTACCTATTTTGTAGTCTCCATGAACCAACTAGTCTTGCCATACATAGGTTCACATATGATCATTTTAACCATGCCAATGGCTGATCATGTGACCATCATTCCCATTTCCAATCCATAGTCACATCATGACACCATATATATATACAAACCGCAAATAGTCTAAGTTGATACTTCACTTTTACGAGCCATTTTCGCATGGCCGTACACATATACATCACAACATATTTAAACCAACAAGGGGTAGTCCTATACATGCCATTTCAAAGTTCAACCAAAATTTATACCAAAATAGAGGCGTTGATAGTGTGGATGACTTCGACTTTAATGATCCCGAATCCGATTGCTATCGAGCAAAATCTATAAGACAGAGAGCCAAAGCAACGGGTAAGCATTTTTATGCTTAGTAAGTCTCAAGGAATAAAATCAGCTTTAATTAAAGCATTACATTCACATAACCAAATACATCATTTCACTAATACACATTCACATAATCATACTTACTTCACCATCCCAACTCTTAGGTTCATACACAAATAACGGCTTCATAAGGCCGATAACTCGTTCCATCATAGGAGCGGATATGCATACGCTCTTACTCCTAGCGCATAAAGCACACACCACACTTACCTTGTTATTGGGAAATTTCACAAGTGTATTAGCTGAAATTTTCCAGCAAGCTTATAATTTTCAAATCACATACCTTTGAGCTTAACCGGATATAGCTACTGTTCAAACGCCTTGGGACATAGCCCGGATATGGTAACCCGCACCAAGGCCTACGGACTTAACCCAGATATCACGATTGCACAAATGCCTTGGTCTTAGCCGAATAGAATGACTCGCATACGAATGCCTTCGGGTCTTAGCCCGGATATAGCCACTAGCACCATTGCCTTCGGGTCTTAACCCGGTTATAATTTCCAGCATAATTGTCTTCGAGGCTTAGCCCGGATATCATTCAATTTCTCATGCACACATACATCAATAATCATTGGACATACATATTTCATTTTCGTTACTAAGGCTCAAACACAATTATAATCATTAGCATAATCGCCTTGGGACTTAGCCGGGTATCATTCGAATACTCATACACACATAAATCAATAATCAATACATCCATATTTCATTCCACATAATTCAATTAAGGTCACTTCTTGAGGACTTACCTCGGATGTTTTCGAACGGCTTTTACGGCTATTCGATCACTTTTTTTTTCCTTCCCCTTGTCCAATTGTGGCCCTCTAAGCTCTTGAGCTAATTCAAACAAATTCAATTTATTAAAACCTCATTGTGCTAGCTTATGGCCGAATATGACAAGGAGTTTAAATGGTCATATGGCCACCCTTTAGCTTGAATACACAATGGTCATGCACATTTTATACTACATCAAGCAATTCAATACAATTCATTCGAGCATCAAGGAAAAGCTAAGGCCTTCAATAGGCTACCCAAGGCGAATATTCATGTCCATGTTGAGGCCAATTATGCACTTAATACCTCACAAAAACAGCATGCATTTTACTAGTTAATGCTTTGCATATTGTAGCTCAAAACTTATATTATAGCATCAAGCACTCATATGTGTGCTAGGCCGAATGTGCTTGCAATTTCACAATCATTCTTCAACATCTTCATCTTTAAACAAACATATTCATCACTTAGTTCACAACCAAAACATCATGTGCAAACATATATATACATATATGAGCATGGCGAATTTCAAGGTGTCCATAGCCATCCAAAACACAAATTTTAACTAACATGCAAGAAGCATGAACCATGCTCATGAATGCATCATGGCGAATATGACAATCATGCCCTTTTAACTTCAATCATGGTTAAACAAAAGAAAACTCAAAATCTTACTCATGAGTAGACAATCCATCATTGCATGCATCATCATCAAGCTTCACACTTAGCATGCAATGGCTTTATCACCATAACAACTTTGGCCAAATACCATTTCCATGGCATAACAAAGATTTGAGCCATGGCTAACATGCACATCAAGTTAGCAACCAAAACATGCATGAAACTCCTAACACAACCTCATACATACCTTAATCTTGATGCCAATTTAGCCAAATCACCTTCTAGATCTCTTCTAAACCAAGCATGAAGCAAAAATCCTCTTTCTTCCTCCTTATGATTTTAGGCCAAAAAGATGAGAAAGGATGAACACAACAAATTTTTTTCTTCCCTCTTTCTCAACTCACGGCAAGGGGGGATTACCACACTCACACACATTTTTTTTTCATTCTTTTCTTACCCATGCTTATTTGTTTATTATTTCTCCCTAATGCCCAACAAAACATGTTTCATGACATGTTTAGCCCATATCTCTTTGTCATGGCCGGCCATCACTTGTACAAAGGGGAATTTGACATGCAAGTCCATTATTTTGCATGCATGCTTTAATTAGTCATCACACATTTCCCCCATCATACTTTCAAAGTTCACTACTAGGTCCTTTCTAGTGAAATTCACCTTTATAACACTAAATCAATCATCAAAAAATGTCATACATGAATACACACATATTATAGGCATCGAAATAAATTTTAAATTATTTTTATGCCTCGGTTTTGTGGTCCCGAGACCACCTTCCGACTAGGGTCAATTTTGGGCTGTCACACAACAATCTCCAAAATGACATCTTCCACACTGTTGACACTCAGGTTTAATGTCTTTCACGTTGCCAACACTTGATACTAATGTAGCATGAGCTTTAGGACAAGTATATTTCTTTCCGCAATCTCTATTAGAATATCCCATTGAAATGGTTGATTAGTTAAAATAATCTCTTGATTTCTTTGATGAGGAATGATAAGATTTACTCATCGATCTCTTCCTCAAATCTCTAGCCTCTGATTCATTTTTCTTCTTTTCTCGGCTAAAGTCTTCGGCTTTGCAAGCCCGATCAACTAACACAACAAATTCTTTCAAATAATATCTCGACCAAAAGTTTAATATCTTCATTCAACCCATCAACAAACCGCTTGAACATAATTGATTCGGTAGAAATATACTCCTTACCATACTTGTTTAGCCGTACAAATTCTCTTTCGTACTCGGTTACGGTCATACGACCTTGTTTTAGTTCTAAAAACACTTTATGCTTTTAATCCAGAAACTGTTGACTGATGTATCTCTTTCTAAACTCGGTCTGAAAGAATTCCCAGGTAACTCTCTCCCTTGGCACAACTAATACTAATGTATTCCACCGCTAATATGTGATGTCTCTCAAAAGGGATATAGCATACTTTCAACATTTAGTTGGCCTGCAAGAAAGCTCATCAAACACTCGAATCATATTTTCAAGCCAAATCTCAGCTCTCTTAGGGTTATCATCAACATTAGCTCTAAACTCTTTAGCCTCGTGTTTACGAATCTTGTTAATAGGAGGCTTATTCAATCTTAAAAGCTCTACTCCTTGAGGAACTACAGGAACTGGTTGGGGATTAGAAAGGGTGGAGGTTGTTAAGCAGCTGGGTTCGTACGAATATATTGAGTGAACCACTCGTTCATCATTTGGAAGAAGGCCTCTTTAGCCTCTTCTTCTTGGTTGCCCATTACAGGGCTAGGATCAGATGTTGCTATCCCTTGAGCATGAGCGGGCGCATTACTCTCAACCTCATCAACTATAGCTCGATTGGGATCCATTTACTATCACAGTTTATATATGGAATGTATAGCTAGATTCTCACATACGCTACGTTAATCCTGGAATCGACAAACCATAGCTCTGATACAATTAAATGTAACACCCTTACCAGTATTCAATGTCAAAATAGGGTTACATAGTATTGATTGCGTGATATTCGTAACAGGTTTTAAATATTTATAAATGAATCATTATTGAGACTAACTTATTATCACAATTAAGGTAAGTGTACCTATCGAACAGTAGTATAGTTCAGTAAGACCAGATTGTCGAACCCAAAGGAACTACGAGTACTAGTATTTACTTTCTTTTTATTATCTAGCCTAAAACTTAAGAGGTTTGGTTATCTAAACTAATTACTAACTAAAAATGTACAGAAAGAAAACTTGGGAAAATACTTTTAGGAAAATTTAATTGATTGAGACAATACCTAAGGAAAAATCCACCTATACTTGACTTGTTATTTGACTCTGTATCAGACGATTTATTCATTTAACTTGATCCGTAGAAATCCCTAAGTTATATTTATCTCTCTCGAGACTAATAACGTCTAACCCTAGGTTGAATAATTGAAATATCTTTCTAATTAACACCCTAGAATTCCATTAACTCGATCTATGGATTCCCTTATTAGGTTTCACTCTAATCCGGTAAAATCTTATCACCCTATCTCTAGGCGTGCAATCAACTCCGCTTAATTATGACAAATTTACTCTTAGACAGGGTCTATTCCTCCTCTGCATAAGAGCTTAACTTAAATCAATATCCTGGAATATCAAAACAAGAATTAAGAACACATAATTAAGAATAAGTTAAATATTTATCATACAATTCAGATAATAACAACAAGATCGGTCTTAGGTTTCCTTAGGTATTTAAGGGGGTTTAGTTCATACTTATGATAGAAAACATCTCAAAAGCATAAAGATAAGAAATCATAGGAAAACCCAAAACTCCTGAAGGAACTTGAAAGGAGATCTTCAGTCTTGATGATGAATCCAGCTTTTGAGATGGATCAATCGGCTTTCCTTGAGTAATTCCTTGCTTCCTACTCTGCGTCCCCCCTCTAAGTGCCTCCTCAGGTGTTTAAATAGGCTTTGGAATGCCTAAGAGCCCTCAAAATTGGCCTTTTTTCGAATTGGACTAAACTTGGGCTCGGTAGGGACACGCCCGTGTGCGATTACTTAAGGCCGTGGTCAAGGCTGTTAAATGGGCACGGGCGTGTGATCCACCCATGTAAGTCATGCTTCAATCCTTCCAAAGGGACACGGCTGTAGGACACGCCCGTGTGAGAAAGTCTAGGCTGTGTTGATTTCCCAAGTAGGTCTATTTTCTCCATTTTTGGCCTGTTTCCCGCTCTTTTTACTCTCATATGCTCACCTAAGTATAAAACCTGAAATTAAAGGATTAGGAGCATCAAATTCAACAATTCTAAGGAGAAACCATCCATAAATGCACTAAGCATGGGATAAAAATATGTATAAATTATGGTTTATCAAATACCCCCACACTTAAGCGAATCTTGAGTATGATTTCCTGAAAAGAATCTTGAGTAGCATGATCAATAGAGTTGATAAAATAACATGAGTCATCCTGTTCTCTAGAAAAGCTCATTACATCATAAATTTTAAAAATAATCTCTTTGTCACCTACTCTAAGTACCAATTTACCATCACCCACATCAATTACAACCCTAGCAGTGGCTAAAAATGGCCGACCTAAAATTAACGGCACCTCAACATCTTCATCCATGTCAAGCATAATGAAATCAACAGGGAATATAAATTTATCTACTTTTACAAGTACGTCATCTATAATTCCCCTAGGATATTTAATAGATCTATCAACTAATTGAATACTCATCCTATTGGGTTTAGGTTCCCCAAGACCAAGTTGTTTAAACATTTTATATGGCATCAAATTAATGTTGGCGCCTAAATCAGCTAGTGCTTTATCAACATTCAAACTACCAATTAAGCAGGGAATAGTAAAACTTCCTAGATCTTTCAGTTTGGTTGGCAGTTTGTTTTGTAGTATGGCTGAGCATCCTCATTAAGTTTCACTGTAGATAAGTCTTCAAACTTCCTTTTGTTTGTTAGAAGCTCCTTTAAGAATTTTTCATATGTAGGCATCTACGATATAGCTTCAACAAAAGGTAAGTTAATACGCAGTTGTTTAAAAAGTTCAAGAAATTTACCAAATTGTGTAACCATGTGGTCTTTCTTCAACTTTGCTGGATACGGGATTGGTGGTTTATATTCTTTTGGCATTAAGTTGTCATTGTTTTCGGGTTCGACCTCCTTTTTTCCAGCTTCTTGTGGTGGCTTATTTTCAGATTCAGCTAACACTTTCCCACTTCTTAATGTAATTGCTTTCACGTGCTCTTTTGGGTTGGGTTCAGTGTTACTAGGTAGACTTCCTAGTGGTCTTTCAGATATCAATTTAGCGAGCTGACCTATTTGGGTTTCGAGCCCCTGGATTGATACTTGTTTATTTTTGAGTGCTGTCTTAGTATTCTAAAAATGAGTTTCTAACACCAGGATGAATTTGGTTAGCATCTCCTCAAGGTTTGGCTTTTTCTCCTACTAGTACGGTGGTTGCTGAAAGCCTAGAGGGGGTGGTGGTCTCTGATTTCCTTGGCCTCCCCATGAAAAGTTTGGGTGGTTCCTCCAACCTACATTGTAAGTACTGCTATAAGGATTTTTTTGAGATCGAGGATTGTTACCCATGTAATTTAACTACTCGTTCTCCATGTTGTGGCCATAAGGTGGGTATTTTGAACTACTTGATCCACCTCCATTTACTTCGCACTGCATTACTGGGTGAACCAATGAAGAACTAAGAAAACCAACAATTTTCTAATTCAAGATTTCTACCTGATTAGAGAGCATGGTGACCGAATTGACATTATAAATGTCAGTTATTTTCGTTGACTTTTTCCTCATGACTTGCCACTGATAGTTATTCAGTGACATCTCCTCTATAAATTCATAGGCATCTTCAGGTGTCTTACTATTGATGGTTCTGCCAGCAGCTGTGTCAACCATTTGTCGAGTCGAAGGATCCAAGCCATTAATGAAAGGTTTGAACCTGTAGCCAGAGTGGTAACCCATGGTGAGGGCATCTTCTCAAGAGGTCATTGTATCTCTCCTATGCATCGTAGAGTGTTTCTAAATCCATCTACTAAAAAGAAGAGATATCATTACGGATGGTAAGCCGTTGCAACCTTGTGTTTCACCCCGTGCTTGTCTAGTAACCATTTTAACCACTTGTTCACAAAATGGGACCCTTCATCACTAATGATGGCTCTCGGGGTTCCAAACCTAGTGAACACGTGTTTCTGCAAAAACTTCATCACAACCCTAGCATCGTTTGTTAGATATGCCTCTGTCTTGACCCACTTGGACACATAATCTACTGCTACTAGTATATACTTGTGACCAAAAGACGAAGAGTAGGGCCCAAGAAAATCAATACCCCAAACATCGAATAATTCGACCTCAATGATGTTTGTTCGAGGCATCTCATTTCTGTTGGTGACATTTCCAACTCTTTGACATCGGTCATAACTCTTTACATATGCATATGCATCCTTGAATAGTGTTGGCCAAAAGAATCCGGCTTGCAATACTTTGGCTGCAGTACGAGTTCCTCCAAAATGACCCCCACTTGGGGCTGAGTGACTGTGGTATAGAATCTTCTGTATTTCTTCTTCTGCCACGCATCTCCTAATCATCTAATCTACACACTTTTTGAACAGATACGGTTCCTCCCAAATATAGTACTTCACATCGTGAAGAAACTTTCTCCTTTGTTGATATGTCTTATCATACGGCATTAAACCACAAGCTAAAAAGTTAGCAATATCAGCAAACCAAGGGGTATTATGGACATGACTTACCTTTAGTATATGTTCATCTGGAAATGTTTCTTGAATCAGTACAAATGGAGAATTCCCTTGTTGCAGCTCCAATCTGGACAAGTGATCTGCTACTTGGTTTTCTACTCCCTTTCAATCTTGAATTTCCAAATCAAACTCTTGAAGTAGAAGAACCTATCGGATCAACCTCGGCGTAGCGTCTTTCTTGGAAAGTAAATATTTAATTGCCGAGTGGTCTGTATAGACAGTTACCTTGGTACCTACAAGATAAGATCGAAACTTGTTGAAAGTAAATACAATAGCAAGTAACACTTTTTCTGTTACCGTATAGTTTAACTGAGCTCCTGTTAGAGTTCGGCATGCATAGTAGATGGGATGAAAAACTTTGTTCCTTCACTGGCCCATGACAGCTCCTATTGCGAAGTCACTTGTGTCACACATCAATTCAAATGGAAAGTCCTAGTCTGGTGTGATAATTATGGGTGCCGTGACTAATCATTTATTCAAGTCATTGAAAGCTTTTAAGCATTCCTCATTAAATTTGAATATCGTGTCCTTCTCCAATAATTTGCATAAAGGTTTAGCAACTTTGGAGAAGTCCTTGATAAATCTTCGATAGAACCCGGCGTGACCCAAAAAGCTCCTAACACCCTTTACAGATGTTGGAGGTGGGAGTTTCTCAATAACATCTACTTTTGCTCTGTCTACCTCGATCCCATGTCTTGTTATCCGATGCCCCAGAACGATACCTTCTCGTACCATAAAATGGCACTTTTCCCAATTAAGTACTAGGTTCATTTTTTTGCATCGCCTAAGTACCTTAGCCAGATTGGCTAAGCAATCATTGTACGTATCTCCAAACACTGAAAAGTCGTCCATGAAAACTTCCAAAAATTTCTCAACCATGTCAGGGAAAATAGACATCATACATCTTTGAAATGTAGCAGGTGTATTACATAAACCAAATGGCATGCATCTAAATGAAAATGTATCGTACGGGCAAGTGAATGTGGTCTTGTGTTGATCTTCCGGTGCTATTGTAATCTGGTTGTACGCCGAGTATCCATCTAGAAAACAGTAGTAATCTCGCCCCGTGAGTCTATCCAGCATCTGGTCTAAGAACGGCAAAGGGAAGTGATCCTTCCTAGTTGCCTTGTTCAGCTTCCGGTAATCAATGCCGATTCTCCATCCCATAAATATTCTAGTTGGTATCAACTCATTACTCTCATTCTCTATGACTGTGATACCTCCTTTCTTTGGTACGCACTCGACCAGACATACCCATGAACTGTCTGAAATGGAGTAAATGATACCCGTATCTAACCACTTGGTAATCTCTTTTTTCACTACGACCTTCATGATGGGGTTCAGCCTTCGTTGTCCATCGATCATCCCTTTTTCACCATCTTCCAGGATGATCTTGTGCGTGCATACAGATGGACTAATATTGCGAATATCTGCTATGGTCCATCCGATAGCTTTCTTAAATTGTTTCAGAACTAAGATAAGTTTCTCTTCTTGCCCAGTAGTTAACTCTGCTGAAATAATCACAGGCAGAGTAGAAGTGTCACCTAAATAAACATATTTTAAATGAGAAGGTAATACCTTGAGTTCTAGTTTAGGTGGCTCCTCGATTGACACTTTTGGCTATGTGTAATCTCTCTCCTCTAAATCCAAAGATTCAAAACGGGATTGTGGATTAAATCCCTTTTGATTAGCTTCTAGTAAAGCTAAGTTTTCATCCTCCTCTTCATGACTTGGAGGGTCTGATGTCAAAATTCTTTCCAGAAGATCCTCAACAGAGTTGAGTTCCTTCTCCACTATGAAATCCTCTAAGTTGGATACTACAGAACAATCATCTATTGTGTCAGGAAATCGCATTGACTTGAAAACGTTAAATGTTACCTGATCGTCCTGAACGTGCATAGTAAGTTTGCCCTTCTACACATCAATAAGTGTCCTTCCGGTTGCTAAGAATGGTCTCCCCAGGATATTTGGTACTTTTTTTTTCCGATTTGGAATCTAAAATTACAAAATCGGCAGGAAATATAAACTTATCTACACGAACCAATACATCCTCGATTTTCCTTCTGGATGTGCTAAGGATCGATCTGCTAGCTGAAGTGTAACCGTAGTAGGTCTAACTTCACCTATCCCCAACTTCTTAAATATCGACATAGGCATCAAGTTGATACTTGCACCCAAGTCACATAGTGCCTTACGACAATAAGCTACTCCAATGTTGCATGGTATGGTAAAACACCAGGATCCTTCAGCTTAGGGGGTAATTTGTCTTGAAGATATGCACTGCATTCCTTCGTCAAAGCTACCGTCTCAAATTCTCCAAGTCTTCGCTTCTTGGACAGGATATCTTTCATGAATTTTATGTAATTTGGCATTGTTCAAGTGCTTCAACCAACGGGATGTTGATATGAAGTTGCTTAAGTACGTCAAGGAACTTCTTGAATTGGACCTCCTATTTTTGCTTCTAGAGTCTTTGAGGGTAAGGTGGTGGAGGTTTATATACTAGAGTTGGTACTGGTTGATTTGTATTTGGCGGCAATTCTGCTGCTAAAGGAGTGGTTGGCTGATCAGAGTTGGCTGGTTCTGAGGTTACCTTTTCAGGTCTTGCAGGTTCTGGCTTCTTCCAAATCTTGAGCTTCAGCATGCTCCTTTTCAGCTTCAATGATGTTGGGCTCTACCGTTTTTTTGCTCCTCAATGTTAGTGCTTTACAATGCTCCTTCACTGGATTTCTCAGATTTTTCATATCACTAGGTAGAGCACCTTGTGGACGGTTCTTAAGTTCAGTAGCAAGTTGGCCCACTTGATTCTCCAAATTCCTTAGAGTTGCGTCATTCTTCTCCATGTATGCCTTCAATAAATTCTCTAAGCTATTGGACGATTCAGCCTGAACTGGTTTCTAAACTTGCTGTGAAAAACTAGGCGGCTGGGTTGGTCTAGGTTGGGCGTAGTTGTTACTGCCTCCAGCCCCTTGGTTACTCCAGGAAAGATTGGGGTGATTTCGCCATGATGGGTTGTAAAAGTTGGATTGCAACACTTGCCTTCCTCGGTTCTGGTTCTGATTACCTATGTAGTACATGGATTCTGGGGTTGACGGACATTCTTCAAACACATGTCCTTCCCTACAATAGACACAGGCTATATTCTCATATTGGTTAAGTGGTTGAGCTGTAAAACTGTTAGACTCATTAGTGGTAAGATTCTTTAACATTGAAGATATCAAAGATACTTGGGATGCAAGTGAAGTGAGAACGTCCACTTCATGGATTCCAGTAGCTCGTCTTCCTGACGTTGCTCGATTGGTTGGCCACTGATAGTTGTTACTGGCGATCCTCTCGATGATTTCATAAGCCTCATTGTAAGACTTAGATAAGATAGCACTATTAGCAGAAGCATCTACTACCATCCTTGTGTGAGCGTTGAGACCATTGTAAAATGTCTCAAGTTGGATGCAATGCGAAATTCCGTGATGAGGGCACTTTCGTAATAACTCTTTGAATCTTTCCCATGCCTCATACAAGGACTCATCATCCATTTGTTGGAAAGCAGTAATCTCATTTCTCAGCTTAGCAATCTTGCTAGGTGGGAAATACTTCACAAGAAATCTCTGTGCTAACTCTTGCCATGTAGAAATAGAGTTCGGTGGTAGTGAGTTTAACCAGGCTCGAGCTCTACCCCTCAGTGAGAACGGGAACAGTTTTAATCGTAATGCATCCATAAACAGTCTTAAATGAAGATGAGGATCTTCAGTAGGCATTCCACTGAACTAGCACACTGTCTGAAGCATCTGGAACATGACTGGCTTCAGCTCGAATTGTTGTGCCTCGATCTCGGGTCTTCTAATACTTATATTAAGGTCATTAAAAACTGGCACGGTATATTTTCGTAAAGCTCTATCCCTATCATCAGCAATAAGGATAGGATTTTGAGCAAGGTTTGCTCCGTTTCCTTGATTGATATTCTTGAAATTCATCTCTTCGGTCCTTCTCTGGTTCGTTTGTCTTCTTCATTGGCGAAAGGTTTGTTCTATTTCAGGGTCCACTGGGAGTAAGTCGATAATTCGGTCAATACTCATAAACACTTGAAATAATCAGAGAAGAATTAATTAAGTAAGTAAAATTGAACAAGAAAATAAAAGAACCAAAATGTAAAAATAAATTCACAAATAATGTTTTTTTTAAAAAAAACAGTCCCTAGCAACGGCTCCAAAAACTTGGAACGGTGGAAATGTGCAAGTGTACACAATCGTAACAAGTAATAAAGTGACAAGTAAATGTCGAGTTATCATACCCACAGGGACTGTAAAAAGCAATATCTATGAAATTAATTAAAACACTTTGGTGAGATAAAAATAATTTTGGTTTGAAAAGAGTGATTTATAAACTAAGATTTTAAAACTAAACAAACAATTTAAATAAAATAAAAGAGTTCTAGTGCACGATTTCAATTAAGATTTAATCAAGATGATATAATTGTGTTGGATTAATTATACCTTTTTAACTTAGAAATATTTAATTCGTGCTTATGCTGTTATGAATAAATTCACGGCAACCCAGTAATTTACATACTTATGAACATATTTTACTAAATAAAAGAATTCCATTTATCTTGAACATATCCCTATACCAATTCAACTAACTAAACAGATTTAAAAAAGTAAACATGCTATCACACATACATGCTTATTGAATTAAATTATCTCTCGCATATTCCTTTGTTGATTCAACCGATTAATTCAACTTAATAAACATGTAAAAGATTATGTGAAGTAACAAAGTAGCCATACCTTGAAACAATTTAATCACAACAAATCTTGCAAGTTATGCAAGGCATATGTATCGCCAAATACAATGCTAATTTAATTTTCAGTTACCTTAGAAGAATTAAACATGCACTAATTAAGTATTGAGTCCATTAATTGCAATTTCAATTCGTTTAAACAATTAATTCTTTAGTTATCTAAACAATTATAATGCCAGATAACCTAATCATGATTTTACTTAATCAAGCATTTCACTGAGGCCTATAACAACATAAACACTAATTTAATAATTCAAGTAGGAAAAATATAATCAACCCAACACGAATCAAATTCAAGATAAATTGATTAAAATAACCATTTCAAAAACAATATTTTTCATAGATATGTTCATCATAAAAACAACAGAAATTAAAAAGAAAGGGAACAGAAAGCAAATCCAGTGTTTCTCTGCAGCTTGACTATTGCTCCGTTCTTAGTCTCCGTTGTCTTCACCAAGCAAGGCTTCTATGAATCCTTGATTTCTGCCCAAGATGGCTGAAGAACACCTCTTTCTCAAGAGAGGAAATCGGCACAAGAGGAAGGGAAAATGGGATGGAAAAATGAAGAGGAAACTTTGAGAGAAGTGAAGAGAGGATGAGAGAATGTTGTGGAATGAGGGATGTTGAGGGATGCTTTGAAATGGGCAGCATAGGGTGGATTTTATAGCTGAAGAGGGCTGCTAAAAATAGCAAATTCAGTAGCCAAGAGAGCCCTCCCATGGCCGGCCACACACATGGCAAGGTTGAAGCTTTCAACCTTGCTAAAAATAGGCTGGGGCAAATCTACAAAGCCTAAAATAAAGGTGGGGTTTGAACGTAATTTGGAGGTTTTTCAAAGGCCTTTTTGCAAGCATATTTTATCAGCTAATTTTCTGATTTGGGTCAGCCAATGGACAGTTCTGGTCAGCCTAATTAGTGGCTGGTTCGGCACACTCCATTCGGTTCAACCAGTGCGGTTCACTAGGCCCTTTCTTCATAATTAATTAAAATTAATTCATTTAACCTAAATTAAATAGAAAATAAATTAAAATTAATTTAATTATGAATTAATACACATTTTTGGACCATCTTGGACTGGAAATTAATTGGCCTCGATACTTAAAATTACTCTCGGTTTTGTTCTTCTCACAGTGTTCACCGGGCCCTTTTTCTCCAATTGTGTAATTCTGTCAAAAATAACCAAATTTAATCAAAATTAACTATAAAATTAATTAAAATTCATAATGTTCATATTTTTAACATTATTTAATTATTTTATAATATTTAATTATTTTTCGACAAGAATTTAACCTGAATAGCCTGGTTTTAAGTTAAAAAGGGTATGAAAAAGTATATAAATTTTTGTGTTTCCACTTGGAAAGCTTGAAAACCCTAGCTATGGAGAACCCTAATTTTCGGCAGCAACATGGAGAGAATGAGCTGATTTTTGGCTTATTTTCCCATTTTATTTCATTAATATACCAAATAACCAAAATGCCCTTAATGGCTTTCCTTCAAAATTTTCCATACAAGCCTATTTTTGTCCAATAACTTAGAAATTGGGAAAATTGCTCTTTAAGATCTCCTAATTAATAATCCAAAGCAATTTCATACAAATTTCTTCTAGAACATAAATTTTGAAATTTATTCAATTTAGTCCCTAATTTTCAATTGGACACCTTATACTTAGAATTTCTTCATGGAACTTTAATACATGCATATATTCATACTCTAAACCTCATAACAATCATAAAATAAATATTTTAATGTCAGATTTGTGGTCCCGAAACCATTATTTCGACTAAGCCCTATTTTAGGATGTTACATTTCTCCCCCTTAGGAACTTTTGTCCTCGAAAGTCTTACCAGTAAATAGGTTCGGGTATTGACTCCTCATAGTTTCTACTGGTTCCCAAGTGGCTTCTTCAACCCCATGTCTATGCCACAATATCTTCACAAGGGCAATACTTTTGTTCCTTAGTTGCTTAACTTCCCTGGCCAAAATCTTAACCGGTTCCTCACCGTTAGATATGTCTAGTTGAATTTTAACCTCTATCGAGGTAATCACATGTGAGGGATCCGATCTATATCGACATAACATGGATGCATGGAACACGTCATGGATCTTCTCCAACTCCATTGGCAAAGTTAAGCGATAGGCAATCGGTCCTATTCTCTCGGTAATCTCATAGGGCCCAATAAAACGAGGACTTAATTTGCCTTTTCTATCGAATCTTAAAACCTTTTTCCAGGGTGATACCTTCAAGAATACCTTATCGCCCACTTAATACTCAATTTCTTTCCTTTTTAAATCCGCATACTATTTTTTTCTGTCCAACGGCACTTTCAAACAATCTTGAATCACCTTAACTTTATCCTCTATTTTTTTATCAAATCAACTCCGAAAATTTTACTTTCCTTAAGCTCTATCCAATACAAAGGAGTTCGACATTTTCGGCTATATAACGCCTCATAAGGTGCCATCTTTAAACTGGACTGATAACCATCGTTATAAGCAAAGTCAACCAAAGGTAGATAATTTTCCCAACTACCTTGAAACTCAAGAACACAACATCTAAGCATATCTTCAAGTGTCTGAATTATTGTCTTGGATCATCCATCAGTCTGCGGGTGGAAAGCAATACTAAATTCAATTTCGTTCCCAAAGCCACTTGCAACTTTTTCCAAAATCGCGACGTAAATCTCGAATCTCTATCCGAAATAATCGACAATGGCATACCATGAAGTCTAACAATCTCTGGAATGTACAAATCGGCTAACTTATCTAGAGAATAATCTGTGCGTGTCGGTATAAAATGAGCCGATTTAGTCAAACTGTCGACTATCACCCAAATAGTATCTTTTTTTCTTGGAGTCATAGGCAATCTGATCATGAAACCCATAGTGATCCTATCCCATTTCCACTCAGGGACCATAATAGGTTGAAATAGACCAGAGGGTACTTGATGTTTAGCTTTAACCTGTTGACAAATCAAACATCTTGCTACAAATTCTGAGATATCTCTTTTCATGCCATTCCACCAATAAACTTTCTTCAAGTCATTGTACATCTTTGTACTTCCCAGATGAACTGACATATGACTATTATGTGCCTCATGTAAAATAGTCTAGATCAACTCAGTATCCTTTGGAACATAGATTCTTCCCTGAAATCTCAAGCATCCCTCAGAGTCAATCTGAAAGCTTAGTTCACTAGTTGATTCACATTGAACTTTCTTAGCTTGTAATTTTTCATCAGATTTCTGAGCTTCACAAATCTGACGAAGAAGAGTCGGCCTAGCTCTCAATTCAGCTAAAATGGAACTATCATCATAAGGTTATCTGTGTATTCATTGCCCTCAAAGTGAAAAAAGACTTTTTGCTCAAAGCATCGACAACCACATTCGCCTTTCCTAGATGATAATCAATTATAAGCTTATAATCTTTCAACAATTCCAACCATCTTTGTTTCCTTAAATTCAAATATTTTTGAGTCATCAAGTACTTGAGGCTCTTATGATCGGTATAGACATGACATTTTTCCCCGAACAAATAATGATGCCAAATCTTAAAGGTAAACACTATGGTGGCCAATTCCAAACCATGAGTTGGATAATTCTTCTCATGGGGCTTTAGTTGTCTCGAAGCATAGGCTACGACTTTTCCTTCTTGCATAAGCATACAACCTAGTCCATTCAAGGACATATCGCTGTAGATTCCAAATTCTTTCCCAGGTCCCGATTGTACTAGAACTGACACCTCGGTTAATAGCATTTTCAACTTTTCAAAACTTTGTTGGCACTTTTCTGTCCACTCAAACTTAACATCCTTTTGCAGTAGTCTTGTAACATCTTGAATTAAGGCCTAGTCGGAATAGTGGTTTTGAGACCACAAATCTGACATAAGAAAATTTATTCTTATTATATTTTTATGGTCTACGATTTCACGGAATGATTTCATGACAATTTCGTTCGAAAATTTCGACGTTTGGGCACTCAATTTGGTCAAAAAGACTAAATTGTACAAAGTACAAAAGTTGAGTTCTACATGTTAAAGGTGTCTAATTGTTATGAAATTTTAAATGGGAGGTCCTTAAATGATAATTATACCATTTTATAATTTGTTGGACAAAAATGGACATGAAATGGATGAAAGAATATTATTAAGTGAGGGGCATTTTGGTAATCTAGAAATTAAAATGAATTAAAAACAAAATAAAAGCCAAAATTTCTTTTCCATCTTCTTCCTTGGCTAAATATGACAAGAAGAAACCATGGATAGGGTTTTCCAAGCTTTCAAGCTCGATTGTAAGTCTGTTCTTGCCCCGTTTTTAATGATTTTTACGTTTTTAAAATTGTCATAACAAGATCTAGCTATTTCTACCATTTATTTGAGCTAGGGTTACCCATGAATGATATGCAGGTATTTTTATGTTTAATGGTAGAATATGGAGGCTCGGTGTGTAATAAACGACTTTTGCTAAGTGATTTCGGTAAAAATGCTTAAAAGGACTTAAATCGTAAAAGTTATAAAATTAGTCATAAAAGGGTGATTTAGTGGAAATTAGGGGCTGCCATAGTTATGAAAATGATTCAGCTGGGCTTGAAATGCAAGGAAATTGAATAAAAATTATTTTACTAGCATTGGGGCAAAAGTGAAAATATGTGAAAGGTTAGGGGTCAAAATGCAAATTTGTAAAAATATGATTTTTGGACCCATATGAATAATGTGAATAATTAGTAGGCTAAATCTGATATTATAGAACAAGATTCGGGCTTAGATCGAGGTTGAACAAGGTTAAGCACAAACTCGAAATAAATAGTCGTACTCGAAACCGAGGTAAGTTCATATGTCAATGATAATGCAATGATATTATTGTTCATGCTTTGAACTCAAATTGATGTGTCAACATTGTGTGACGAATATTTATATAGTTGATATGAAGATTATATATTGTGACAAATGCCTAAATATAATTATGTGCAATACTATGTTTATTTCATGGACTAATGTCCAAATAAACATGAAAATGTGTTAAATTGAATGTACATTGCATGATCAGCTATGCTTATTGGTATACTTGGTGAAAAGAGAAAATATCGGTTGAAAATAAAAGGATATCTGATGGATACGCTATTCTTACATGATACGAGATCCTGCATGTGTTGCAGAAAATGATTTAGCCCAGACGGGTAATCCATTGATCTTGGTATAGAAAGGATCTAGCCCGAACGGGTAATCCGTTGACCTCGGTATAGAAAGGATCTAACCCGGACGGGTGCTCCTTGAGTGATCAACCCTCTCGAAGAATATGTGTGCATTATGGATTTAGCCCAGACAAGTAATCTGATTAGGGTCTGAATTTAGCCTGGACTGGTAATTTAGATTCGAGCTCATTAAGAGTGTTTGTCACTACAAGGGATTTAGCCTGGACTGGTAATCCCACTGTAAGATGTGAGGCTGGCGGGAGCGCTTGCTTGAAAATGATCACTTGTATAATTTGACGGTAAATGAGCTATCCATCAAGATTTTTGAGAAATTCAACCGGTATTATAATGAATAATGAGATGAAAGTCCCGAGATGGGCATGGTGATAAAGGTAAATTTAATTGATATCCTATGGATATGTATAGGTACGTACATTATACTCATAAGTGATGCCTTATTGAAATGAAATAAATGATGAGTAAGCGAATTCATGCATATGTATGTGTATACATGATAAACAAGTAAAAGGGCTTGAGAGATGAACCATCCTTATGCTTATTATTATGAATTGTGTTGTAATATCAGGTTAACTTACATTGTGTAATGAGATATGGTTTTCATGAAATGATGAGTCCATGATCAATGAACTTATGATAGTTACTATGAATTTGCACTAAAAGAATTTGAAAATTCACCAAAAATAGTGGAAATTGATTTAGAGACTGAATAAAATATGAAATTAAAGCTTATTGGGTCTAGTTTCAGATAAAGGAAATGGTTCTAGTAAAGGAATCTCATATGATGAAATATTTGAATTTTTGTGACACAGAGTCAGAATAAGTTCGGAATCCCCTTTTCTGACTTGGGAAAATCACTAGAAATTGTACAAAACATTTATGAGTTAGGAATCATATTACTGGAATTCTTAATGAGTATAATTTCAGAAGAAAGATACAGGAACATTATCCGAGTCTCGTACTATGAGATAAATAAATTTTAGTGAAGCAAGGTTGAAGCTATCAAACAACAAAGTAGGGGAGACTTTGAATAATAAACTGTACTTATTGGCTAGACCAATCTGGAAATTTTATTTTAAGAATAAAAATAAGCCTAGTTTCGGGAAAAATTAACAGATTTTAATTTGGAGTTCCGTAGCTCTAGATATAAATAAATTAGTAACTACGACTTGAGAAAACAACTTAACTAGAATATGCGTAAAAGTGTCATTATGGTTGATTGCCTAAGAAAACATGTTGTTATAATGCTTATTATTTTCATATAGGCTTACTAAGCTTTAAGCTTACTCCCTCCTCTCCATTTCTTTAGTGTTTTCAGGTCAGCTCGGGGTTGGAGATCGTCGGAGGCAACATCACACTATCAAGCTATCAACTTCAGAGTATTGTCATACGTGTATTAAACACTTTCAAGTGAGTGACATGTATAAGGACTAGTTTTTATATTAGATGTTGTTATGATTAGCCGAATGTATCAGCTTATATTGATCTATTGTATATAGCCATGAGATGTGGCTTATTATGGTTATGGCTTATAAGCCTAATTATTCCTGCTATGGGTTAATGCATGTCGTGTGATTATAATTGGTTGCTGTGAATAATTAGTATAACACATGTATACGATGAATGCCCTAGAACCATTCGAGATGGTTGTGGCCATGGAATGAATATGTGGCCTAGTAGTAAGTTGATAATGATTAAACATGGACAATTTTAGAATGTGTAGAGATTAAGTACTGGGTAATAAACACTTTAAGACAACATGCAAATTATTTAATTGAATCTTTCTCAAGGTCGATTAATCATTAAATTGATGCTATAATTTGGGTCCATGATGTGTAAAGTATGGGAAAGAATTAAGGACAACATAAGGCTTGGAAAATAGCCTAAGTGTTGGCCACACGGTCAGAGACACGGCCATGTGTCTCAGCCGTGTGGACCTATTTTTTTAGCTGATGTCATAAACAGAGAGTTACATGAGCTGAGGACACGGGTTTGTCCCAAGTCACGGACGTGTAACATCCAGAAATAGGGCCTAATCAGAATAGTGGTTCGATTAGGGTAATCCGAAGAATATGTGTGCATGATGGATTTAGCCCGGATGGGTAATCCGATTAGGGTCTAAATTTAGCCTGGACTGGTAATTCAGATTTGAGATCGTTAAGGGTGTTGTCGTTATAAGGTATTATAACGCCCCGAACCCGAGATCGTCGCCAGAGTTGAGCATGAGGTGTTAACGGACTTAACTCATTAATTAAACAGCTCAAACAATTTATTTTAGAACTTCCAGACAAGCTGGCTAACTGCGTCACAGTCGCTTAAAAATTCATATCTCAAGTTACAGAACTCAAAATCCAATTCCATAAATTTTCCCTGAAACTAAACTCATATATCTATCAACTAAATTTTTTCTAGAATTTTTGGTCGGGAAAAATAGTACAGTTTATTAGTTTAAGTCTCCCCTGTTTCAGGGTTTAACTACTCTAACCCCTGTGTATTACAAATTAAAAATTTCCCTGTACAGAGTTTCAATTATTATTCTGTTTCTTTCTTATAAAACTAGACTCAATAATGAATATTTACATGTAAAGCATGACTTCTAATTATCTCCTAAAAGTTTTTGGTGAATTTCCAAAGTCAGAACAAGGGATCCAGAAATCTCTCTGGTCCTATTTCACAAAAAATTAAATATCTCATAAAATATAACACATATACCTATTTTTTTCCATCCATATGAAAATAGAGTCATCAAGCTTTAATTCTATATCTCATTCACTATCTAAATCTATTTCTACTATTTTTAGTGATTTTCCAAATTCACATCATTATTGTTGTCCGATACTGTTTTAAAGCTAATTTCACCTTTTTCATGATTTCCATGGAATAACTAGCATTTAGGCATACATAACACCAAACATGTCCTTGATTAGCCATTCCAACAGCTAATCATTATCAAGCATTTACATACCATTCATCAGCCATATCATAAGATCATACACACAAAATGGCTACGATGCTATACATGCCATACTCAAAATGAAACGTCTAGCTATACCAAAATAATCCTCGTGATAGTGTGCCCGGACCTCCGACGTACTTTACAATCCCGAGTTAGCTTGACAAAACTATAAAAAGAAGGAAAATAAAGGGGGTAAGCATTAAGCTTAGTAAGTTTGCATGCAAATAAATAACAACATTCATAAGAATTATCTTACTACTTAATGTAACTTCATTAATTGTCATAGACATATTTTAAACTTCTTCACTTACTGACTTACTTAAATACTTAATCAAATTTATTAATACATTTTACTTACCTTTTTTCTTATCAAGCATACATGAACATTATGTACTTACCTTTGCTCTTCTAGCATGAACTTGTCTTACCTTTTTAGTATAACTCGTCTTACCTTATCTTACCTTGATATTCTCTTTAAATTTTCCTGTTGAACCACTTGGAATACTAAGGATACGCGGGTACCTTACCATTGCCATGACTTGTCATGGTCTTACGTGGTATCCTTTTGAAACTTACCATTGCCATGTCTTGACATGGTCTTACATGATATCCTTGCCTTATGAACTCACCAATACCATGCCTTGACATGGTATTACATGATTTCCTTGCCTTAGAAACCTTACCAATTGCCATGCCTTGGCATGGTCTTACATGGTATCCTTAAACCCTAATGTCATGACATTTGTATCCTACACATTCCTAAGGTTCAATCGGGACTTTCTGAAATTACTTCTCTGTCAATTCATGCTTGAGTCTTCTTTAACTAATTTCATAAAATAAATATATACATGCTGGAAATTAACAAAATTAACATAAAATAATATAATATTACATTTATTTACCGCAAACTTACCTCGAAACAAAATACAATCAACTATATCGATTTAGGCCACTATCTTTTTCTTTCCCCGGTCTAACTCTGAATTTTGTTCTTCTTGAGCTATAATAAAAAATTTAGCTTATTTAATACTCACATTTATTAAAACAGTCCTTTACCCAAACTTTTTCAAAATTACATTTTTGCCCTTAAACTTTTACATATTTACACTTTTTTCCCAAGGCTCAGAAATTAAACTTCATCCTATTTTCTTATGTTTTATGACATGCTGATCATTTTTCCCTTCTATGACAACATCAAATTCTCACTCTAACATGTACTTATGACTATTAGGTATTTTTATCGATTAAGCCCTTTTACTCGTTTTCACTTAAAACCGAGTAGCACAAGTTGTCTAACATAATTTAAAACCTCATATTCTATCATAAAACACCAAAATACACAAATTTCACCTATGGGTATTTTTCCAAATATGAACCCTAGGTTGAATTATTGCTAGAATAAGCTTAATCAAGTTACTGGGACTCCAAAAATGTAAAGAACATTAAAAACGGGGCTTGGAATCACTTACTATGGAGCTTGGAAGCTTGGAACAAACCCTAGATATGGAGAAACCTTGAAATTTTAGCCTAATGAAGAAGATGGACAAAAATTGGCTTTTAATTTTGTTTTTAATTCATTTTAATAACTAAATGACCAAAATGCCCTTAATTAAAAACTATGGTGTTTTATTTTCCTTTAGATATTTTTGTCCAAACTAGTACAATGGTCTAATTCTATCCAAGGACCTCCACTTTAAAAACCCATTACTCACAAGTACTTAATACCTTTGTGAACTAGAACACACATTTTACAACTTTTGCAACATAGTCCTAAATATCAAATTGGACCCTCTATCGATAAAATTTCTAAACGAAATTTTCACACAATCATGCAATCATGCCATAGACCTTAAAATGATAATAAACTAAATTTTTCTACCTTGAATTTTTGGTTTCGCAACCACTGTTCCTTTTAGGCCCTATTTCAGGATGTTACATTTCTCCCCCATTTAGGGATTTTCGTCCCTAAAAATCTTACCTGTGAAGAGATTTGGGAACTGTTTTCGCATAGCCTCTTCGGGCTCCCATGTAGCCTCGTCTACCCCATGTCTATTCCATAGTACTTTCACAAGTGCAATACTTTTTTTCCTTAATTGCTTTACCTCTCGAGCTAGAATCTTTACCGATTCTTCACCGTAAGTCATGTCTGGCTGAATCTCAACCTCTATCTGAGAAGTCACATGTGACGGATCTGAACGATAATGACGTAGCATAGACAGGTGAAATACATTATGAATCTTCTCTAACTCAATCGGCAAAGCTAACCGATATGCTAATGGTCTGACTCTCTCAATCACTTCAAACGGTCCAATAAAACGTGGACTTAGTTTGCCTTTCTTGCCAAATCTGAGAACTTTCTTCCACGGGGATACTTTCAAAAACACTTTGTCACCAACTTGATACTCAATCTCTTTTCTCTTCAAATTTTCATAAGACTTTTGTCTGTCTGAAGCTGCTTTCAAGCAATCTCTGATGACTTTTACTTTCTCTTCTGTTTCCTTAACTAGATCAACCCCGTAAATCTGATTTTCCTTAAGCTCTACCCAATACAATGGTGTGCGACATTTACGTCCATACAAAGCTTCATAAGGTGCCATCTTCAAACTCGACTGATAACTATTATTGTAGGCAAACTCTACTAATGGTAAATATTTTTCCCAACTGCCTTGAAATTCCAGTACACAGCATCTAAGCATATCTTCAAGTACCTAAATAACTCTCTCTAATTGACAGTCGGTTTGAGGATGGAAAGCTGTACTAAAACTCAACTTTGTGCCCAAAGCCTCCTGTAATTTCTTCCAAAATCGTGAAGTAAATCTTGGATCTCTGTCTGAAATGATAGATAATGGTACCCCGTGTAGTCTAACTATCTCTGAAATATACAACTCGGCCAACTTGTCAAGTGAATAATCCATACGAACTGGGATAAAATGAGCAGACTTCGTTAACTTATCAATCACAACCCATACTGCATCTTTCTTTCTCGGTGTCAACGGCAATCCTGTCACAAAATCCATAGTAACTCGATCCCATTTCCACTCACAAACTAGCACAGGCTGCAATAAATCTGAAGGTACCTGATGTTCAGCCTTTACCTACTGACAGATCAAGCATCTAGAAACAAACTCTGAAATGTCCCTTTTCATTCCTACCCACAAGTACATTTTCTTCAAATCATTATACATCTTTGTCCTACTTGGATGAATAGACAAAGAACTACTATGTGCTTCCTGTAAGATCTTTCGAATAAGCTCAACATTCTTCGGTACGCATACCCTGTCTTTGAACATCAAACAACTGTCAGAACTGATCTAAAAATCTGACTCTATATCTGACTCACACTGATCTCTTTTGGCTAACAACTCACTGTCATTTTTTTGAGTTTCACAAATTTCTTCAAGAAACATCGGTTTAGCTCTCAATTCAGCTAAGATAAAACCATCATCTGATAAGGCTAGACTAGTGTTCAAGGCTCTTAATGCAAACAAAGATTTCCTACTCAAAGCATCAGCAACAACGTTTACCTTACCTGGGTGATAATCAATCACTAGCTCATAATCTTTAATTAACTCTAACCATCTTCTTTGCCTCAAATTCAAATCTTTTTGAGTCATCAAATATTTCAAACTTTTGTGATTAGTGAATATGTGGCACTTCTCACCGTACAAATGATGTCTCCAAATCTTCAGCGCAAAAACAATGGCAGCTAGCTCTAAATCATGTGTCGGATAGTTCTTCTCATATGGCTTTAGCTGTCTAGAGGCATAAGCAATTACCTTCCCTTCCTGCATAAGTACACAACCAAGTCCATTCATGGACGCATCACTGTAAATCACAAACTTCTTACCTGGTTCTGGTTGTACTAAAATAGGAGCTTTAGTCAACAATGCTTTTAACTTGTCAAAACTCTATTGACACTTCTCAGTCCATTCAAACTTGACATCCTTTCGCAGCAATCCTATCAGCGGGGTAGCTATCATGGAAAATCCCTCTACAAATCGTCTATAATATCCGACAAGACCAAGAAAACTTCTAACTTCTGATACATTTCTAGGAGGCTTTCAATCAACAAAGGCTGAAATCTTGCTCGGATCAACCTTGATACCTTCACCGGAGACAATATGTCCAAGAAAACCAACTTCTCGTAACCAGAACTCACTTTTACTGAACTTGGCATACAACTGATTATCTCTCGAATCAGAAAGCGTTCTCAAATGCTCTGCATGCTCAGTCTCATCATGAGAATAAATCAAGATATCATCAATGAACACAACTACAAACTTATCCAAGTACAGTCTGAAAATTCAGTTCATTAAGTCCATGAAAATGGTAGGAGCATTAGTTAAGCCAAATGGCATCACAAGGAACTCATAATGACCATACCTAGTCCGGAAAGCAGTCTTCAGGACATCTGACTCTTTAACTCGCAACTAATAGTATCCGGATCTCAAATCTATCTTGGAGAACACAGTGGCTTCCTTCAATTGATCAAAAAGATCATCAATTCTAGGCAATGGACACTTGTTCTTTACTGTTACCTTGTTAATTTGCCGATAATCTATGCACAATCTCATCGATCCGTCTTTCTTTTTCACAATAGCACTGGTGCACCCCATGGTGAATTACAGGGTCTTTCAAAGCCTTTATCTGTTAATTCCTGCAACTGAGCTTTCAATTCTTTCAATTCCAACGGGGCCATTCTATAAGGAGCAATAGAAATGGGTGTGGTACCTGGAATCAACTCAATACCAAACTCAACTTCTCTAACATGAGGCAAACCTAGTAGTTCTTCTAGAAACACATCGAGAAACTCACACACCACAGGCACTGATTCAATTTTCAATTCTGGATCTTTATTGTTCAACACAAAAGTAAGATAATCTTTATACCCTTTTCTCAAACATTTCTGAGCAAACATAACAGAAATTATGGCAAATGAACTATCTGACTCTTCTGAATTAACCCGAAGAATTTCACCATTTTCACACTTCAACTCAATGAATTTCTTTCCACAATTCACTATCACATCATGTGTAGTCAACCAATCCATACCAAGAATCGCATCAAACTCATCAAATGGTAATAGCATGAGATTGGCCGGAAAACAGTAGCCTTTAATCATCAAAGGGCAATTTCTACATACTTTATCTACTAATACATGCTTGCCTAATGGATTCGATACTTTAATCACAAATTCTATAGATTCTGTAAGCATACTCATACTAGGCATCAATTTCATGCAAACATATGAATGGGTTAAACCCGGATCAATCAAAGCAATAACTCTAGTATCATGGAGAGAAAATGTACCCGTAATCACATCGGGGGAGGATGCCTCTTCGTGAGCACGGATAGCATAAGTCCTCGCAGGTGCTCTAACATCTGGCCTCACTGCTAAATCTCTAAAGGCATTTCTATTATTTTCCCCAGCTCCCAGATTTCTTAGTGGTCTGCTTCTGACAGGAGCTTTTCCTGATCTTACACTCGGTATTGCTTCCCTTTTAATCATCTTGGGACACTCCCGAATAAAATGGTCTGGTGCACCACATCAGAAACAACTTGTCTCAGTTGCTCGACACTGACCTGGGTGACGTTGACCACATCGGGGACACTCTGGTCTATCAGGCTGAACACTGCCAACACTTGCAATCGAAGTGGTCTGAGCTTTCGGACTCATAAGTCTTCTGCCTCTGTTTCGGCTAGAATATCCAGCTAAAAAATTAGATCTAGTGGAGAACTCTCTAGGCCTCTTGGATGTAGACTAAAATGACTTGCTCATTAGTCTTTTCTTCATGTCTTGTGTCTCAATTTCAACTTTTCCCTTTCTTTTTAGCAGCTCCTCTGCCTTACAGGCTCTCTCAACTAGGATAACAAACTCTTTTATTTCTAGGACACCAATAGATAATCGGATATCATCATTAAGCCCATCCTCAAATCTTTTGCACATAATAACCTCTGTAGACACACACTCTCGAGCATAATTACTGAGTCTAACAAACTCGCGCTCATATTCAGTCACTGTCATATTACCCTGTTTCAACTCTAGAAACTCTTTTTTTTTTCTGGTCAACAAACCTCTAACTGATGTACTTTTTACGGAATTCCTCCTGAAAGAAGTCCCAAGTGACTCTCTTTCGGTACAACTGATACAAGTGTCTTCCACCAATGGTAGGCCGAATCTCTAAGGAGTGATACAACACATTTCATACATTCCTCATGTGTGCAGGATAACTCATCAAAGACATAGTATTCTCGAGCCAAAATTCTGCCTTTTCTGCATTATCATCTTCTGTAGCTCGAAATTCTTCGGCTCCTTGTTTTCTAATTTTATCAACTGGTGGTTTTTCTCTTTTAACCGTACCTGTGACTGGGGGAGCCACATGGGTGGTCTCATGATCATGAGGAGGTGGAGGTCTAACAACTGGATTCATTCAAATGAACTCGGTAAACTATTTATTCATAGCTTGGAAGAAGGCTTCTCGAGCCCCTCCTCCCTAACTAACTGTAACGGGCCTTTCACTACTATTTGGTGGCACCGTCCCTTCTGCGGGAGTGGGCATGTTACTTTCTACATCATCTACACCAGCTTGTTCGGGATCTATAACTATAAAAGAAAACATTTTAAAATCGTCAGGAGTCATCACACTATCAACACATAAGTATGGCATGTATAGCTAGACTCTTACTCATACTAAATATTTCGGAAACTGACTAAACCTTTACTCTGATACCAATAAATGTAATGCCCCGAACCTGAGACCATCACTAGAATTGAGCACGAGGTGTTAATGGACTTAATTCATTAATTAAACAGCTCAAACAATTTATTTTAGAACTTCCAGACAAGCTGGCTAACTGCGTCACAGTCGTTTAAAAATTCATATCTCGAGTTACGAAACTCAAAATCCAATTCTGTAAATTTTCCCTGAAACTAGACTAATATACCTATCAAATAAATTTTCCTAGAATTTTTGGTCAGGCCAACAAGTACAATTTATTAGTTAAAGTCTCCCCTATTTCAGGGTTTGACTACTATGACCCCTATGTATTAAGAATTAAATATTTCCCTGTACAGAGTTTCAATTATTATGCTGCTTGTTTTTTATAAAACTAGACTCAATAAGGAATCTGTAAATGTAAATCATGACTTCTAATTATCTTTTAAAAATTTTTGGTGAATTTCCAAAGTCAGAACAAGGGATCCAGAAATCGTTCTGGTCCTGTTTCACAAAAAAGTAAATATCTCATAAAATATAACTCATATACCTATTTTGTTCCATCCATATGAAAATAGACTCATCAAGCTTTAATTCTATATCTCATTCACTATCTAAATCCATTTCTACTATTTTTAGTGATTTTCCAAATTCAAGTTATTATTGCTATCTGATACTGTTTTAAAGCTAATTTCACCTTTTTCATGATTTCCATGGAATAACTAGCATTTAGGCATACATAACACCAAACATGTCCTTGATTAGCCATTCCAACAGCTAATCATTATCAAGCATTTACATACCATTCATCAGCCATATCATAAGATCATACACACAAAATGGCTACGATGCTATACATGCCATACTCAAAATGAAACGTCTAGCTATACCAAAATAATCCTCATGATAGTGTGCCTGGACCTCCGATGTACTTTATGATCCCTGAGTTAGCTTGAAAAAACTATTAAAAGAAGGAAAATAAAGGGGGTAAACATTAAGCTTAGTAAGTTTGCATGCAAATAAATAACAACATTCATAAGAATTATCTTACTACTTAATGCAACTTCATTATTGTCATAGACATATTTTAAACTTCTTCACTTACTGACTTACTTAAATACTTACTTACTTAATCAAATTTATTAATACATTTTACTTACCTTTTTCCTTATCAAGCATACATGAACATTATGTACTTACATTTGCTCTTCTAGCATGAACTTGTCTTACCTTTTTAGTATAACTCGTCTTAACTTACCTTACCTTGATATTCTCTTTAAATTTTCCCGTTGAACCACTTGGAATACTAAGGATACGCGGGTACCTTACCATTGCCATGACTTGTCATGGTCTTACGTGGTATCCTTTTGAAACTTACAATTGCCATGTCTTAACATGGTCTTACATGGTATCCTTGCCTTATGAACTCACCAATGCCATGCCTTGGCATGGTCTTACATGATTTCCTTACCTTAGAAACCTTACCAATTTCCATGCCTTGGCATGGTATTACATGGTATCCTTAAACCCTAATGTCATGACATTTGTATCCTACACATTCTTAAGGTTCAACTGGGACTTTCTGAAATTACTTCTCCATCAATTCATGCTTGAGTCTTCTTTAAATAATTTCATAAAATAAATATACCATGCTGGAAATTAACAAAATTAACATAAAATAATAGAATATTGCATTTATTTACCACAAACTTACCTCGAAACAAAATACCATCAACTATATCGATTTAGTCCATTATCTTTTTCTTTCCCCGGTCTAATTCCAGATTTTGTTCTTCGTGATCTATAATAAAAAAAAAATTAGCTTATTTAATACTCACATTTATTAAAATAGTCCTTGACCAGAACTTTGGCAAAATTACATTTTTGCCCTTAAACTTTTACATATTTACACTTTTTTCCAAGGCTCAGAAATTAAACTTCATCCTATTTTCTTATGTTTTATGACATGCTGATCATTTTTCCCTTCTATGACAACATCAAATTCTCACTCTAACATGTACTTATGACTATTAGGTATTTTTACCGATTAAGCCCTTTTACTCGTTTTCACTTAAAACCGAGTAGCACAAGTTGTCCAACATAATTTAAAACCTCATATTCTATCATAAAACACCAAAATACACAAATTTCACCTATGGGTATTTTTCCAAATATGAACCCTAGGTTGAATTATTGCTAGAATAAGCTTAATCAAGTTACCGGGACTCCAAAAAAGTAAAGAACATTAAAAACGGGGCTTGGAATCACTTACTATGGAGCTTGGAAGCTTGGAACAAACCCTAGCTATGAAGAAACATTGAAATTTCGGCCTAATGAAGAAGATGGACAAAAATTGGCTTTTAATTTTGTTTTTAATTCAGTTTAATAATGAAATGACCAAAATGCCCTTAATTAAAAACTATGGTGTTTTATTTTCCTTTAGGTATTTTTGTCCAAACTAGTATAATGGTCTAATTACTTTCTAAGGACCTCCACTTTAAAAACCCATTACTCACAAGTACTTAATACCTTTGTGAACTAGAACACACATTTTACAACTTTTGCAATATAGTCCTAAATATCAAATTGGACCCTCTATCGATAAAATTTCTAAACGAAATTTTCACACAATCATGCAATCATGCCATAGACCTTAAAATGATAATAAAATAAATTTTTCTACCTTGAATTTCTGGTTTTGCAACCACTATTCCGTTTAGGCCCTATTTCGGGATGTTACATTTAGCCTGGACTGGTAATCCCGACATCACCTTATAAGGTCATATAATGGGGGATTTAGCCTGGACTGGTAATCCTGCCATATGTTGTGAGGTTCACTGGAGTGTGTATATGAAATGATCATTCGTATGAATTGATGGATAATGGGTATTCCATCGAGGTTTCCTAGAAATTTAACGAGATTAACGCCATATATATTTATATGTGAATGGAATGTTGAATGATGACTCATCTAGTTAAATTACATGATACATGATTATGTGACTAACTCATTGATTGAGTGTATGTGATAGGAAATCATTTCATAATGGATGATTTCATAGTTTAAGTGTGGATGTATGGTAATTACTCAGTAAGTTTACTTTCCAATTATTCGAGCTTACTAAGCATGAAAATGCCTACCCCCTCTCTTTTCCCTATTTTACAGAGTTTGAGGACTCATAAGGATTGGAAGACAGTTGGAGAAGTAACACACTATCAACTAGTCAAGCTTTGGTATAAAGACACATCTATTTTGTTAATGGCATGTATAGGGCTTTGAGTATTTTTTCATATGTGTCATTTGAATTGCCAAATGAAGGCATGTAAAGATGTATTCATCTTTTTGTACAGGCCATGGAAATGGGCATATTTGGAAGCAGGCTATAACCTGCCTTTATATACATGTTTATGTTCTTATATGATTGGTTGCTACAAATGGCAATGAGTTTAAAAACGAGCCAAATTTTGAATGTGCTACAATAACATAAGAACCCATAAATACTAGATGGGAAATAACTTTTTGTATGAAACCAATGATATGAGGTTTCCATACAACTAACTTCATCAAGATCATTTACAATTGTATAATCATGTTTTACTTTGAATTTGGTATCTATTAAGAAGAAGTAGAAATGTGTGACTGAAGGCTTGGAAAATAGCATGTTAAGGTCCACATGGTTAGACACACGGGCGTGTGTCTAGGCCGTGTGTGACACACAGGCCATCCCCATGGGCGTGTGGTATGGCCGTGTGTCCCCTGCATCTAAAACTTTAAGTCAAGTTAGCACACGGGTAGGACACATGGGCGTGTGTCTGGCCGTGCCTAAAAGTCAGTGTTGCCCATGGGTTAAAGGCATGGACGTGCCCTAGGCCACACGGGCATGGGTGACCACACGGCCCATTATACACGGGCGTGTGACAGTTTTAAATAAGAAAATTTTCTAAAGTTATTAAACATTCCCGGTCCTATCCTGAACTCTCTATGTATATTTAGGGCCTTGAAGGCCCATTTAAGGGACAAGATGTGAATGTCTGAAAGTTTCGAATCTGAGCTAAACCTAGTGAGTCGATTCAGTATGTTTTAAATGTAAAGTTTCGATAATATCTCGAACCCTATCCTGATAACAGATACGGGTGAGGGGTGTCACATTTATTGGTATCGGAGCTACGGTTTAGTCAGTTCTAGGACTACCGTAGAGGATGTTAAAGCTCGCTATACATGCCATTATTTGAATGTTGATAGTGTGACGTCTCCTAATTGTTTAAGTTGTTTTGAATATAGTAAATGTCTTTCAATCAAGCACAAGATGAGTCCGAGGGAGCCGAGAGCCATGCTCCAGTTTCTGTACAATGAGCTGTATCTAGTGGTAGTAGAAGGTTGATGTCAGAAGGCCGAGAAGAGGCTCGAGCTACCTTCTTTGATATGATGGATGAATGCTTTGGGGATTATCTAAGAAATCTCCCCAATATACCAAGACCTCCCCCGCCCCCTAACCAACCCGATGAGGATGTGCCACGAGGTATGGCACCGGTGAGAATCGATAAAGCCCCGGTAAATAAGCTTAGAAAGTATGAGGCTGAGGAATTCAGAGCGAAAGTTGATGATGATGCTGAAAGAGTCGAGTTTTGGCTCGAGAATACTACGCAGGTACTAGACATGCACACCCGAGGAATGTTTGAAGTGTGTTGTGTCCCTTTTGAAGGACACTGCATATAATTGGTGGAAGACCGTATCCTCGGTAGTGCTGAAGGAAAGTATTACTTGGGATTTCTTCCAAGTAGAGTTTAGGAAGAAATATATTAGCCAACGGTTTTTGGACTCTAAGCGAAAGGAGTTCTTGGAACTCAAACAAGGGAACATGACTGTAGCAGAATACGAGAGAGAGTTCGTACGACTAAGTCAGTACAAGACTGAATGGGTTCAAACGGAATCAAAAATGTGTAAACGCTTTGAGGAAGGCCTGAATGAGGACATCAAGTTGTTGATTGGGATCTTGAAAATACGAGAGTTTGCCACATTGGCCGATCGAGCCAAGAAGGTCGAGGAACTTAATAATTAAAGAAAACAAGCTAAAAGAGAGGCTTAAGTTGCGAGTAAGAGGCCTAGCGGTAAAACACTCTAGTTCTCCGTGAAGAAAGCCAGGAGCCAACATGAAAGCTCCACTTTGTCAGTGGGATATTCGGGTAGATCAAGAAGCTCTAAGCGACGAGGTCAAAAGTCTTTCTCTCCGTTGGTGACTAGTGTGGGGAGTGTAGATGATCAAAAACCGAAGTGTAAGAGCTACAACAAATTTCACTTTGGAGAGTGTCGAATGAAAAATGGTGCATGTTTTAGATATGGTTCTCTTGATCATTTTCTCAGAGACTGTCCAGAACAAGCTGAAAAAGAAGTGGAAATAGCCCCAAAGTCGAGTGCTCCCATTCCACGAGGTAGACCTCTGAAACACCCTGGGAGTGCTAGTGGTAGTCGAGTCGTGATGAAAGACGCTGCAAAATTAGAAGTTTGAGCCTCGGCAAGAACGTATGCGATACGTGCTCGAGAGGAAGCCTCTGTTCCCGATGTTATTACGGGTACTTTCTCTCTTTTTAATACAAGCGTTGTTGCTTTAAGTGACCTGGGGTTAACGCATTCATATATCTGTATGAGATTGGCGTCTAGTATGAACATATCTGTTGAACCTACAGAATTCATCATTAGAGTGTCGAACCCACTAGGAAGATCCATCCTAGTTGATAAAGTCTGTAAGAATTGTCCTTTGAAGATTCAAGGTAATTGTTTTTCGGCTAACCTTATGTTGTTACCATTTGACGAATTTGATGTAATACTTGGTATGGATTGGTTAGCCCTTCATGATGTAACTGTGAATTATGGTAGCAAGTATATTAAGTTAAAATGCCCGGATAGTAAGATTCTATGGGTCGAATCAATAGAATTGGGTTTGCCGCCAGTTTATGACAATGGTTGCTCAGAGATATATGAGGAAAGGATACAAAGCTTACCTTACGTTTGTGATGAACACTAAGGAAAATGAATTGAAGATTGAGTCGGTGCCGATAGTATGTGAGTATCCAGATGTGTTTTCGGAAGAATTACCTGGATTACCTCCTGAAAGGGAAATAGAGTTTGGTATTGAATTTGTGCCAGAGACGTCTCCCATTTCTATTGCCCTGTACAAGATGGGACCTACCGAGCTGAAGGAGTTAAAAGCACAGTTGCAAGAGCTGATGGATAAAGGATTCACTAGGCCAAGTTTTTCACCTTGGGGTGCCCCTGTGTTGTTCGTAAAGAAGAAAGATGGTTCGATAAGACTATGTATTGATTATCGGCAACTGAACAAGGTGACTATCAAGAATAAGTATCCTTTGCCAAGGATCGATGATTTGTTTGACCAGTTGAGAGGAGCCACCGTATTCTCTAAGATAGACTTGAGGTCATGCTATTATAAGCTGCGAGTTAAAGACTCGGATGTACCCAAGACAACTTTCAAAACGAGCTATGGCCATTATGAATTTCTTGTCATGCCGTTTGGGGATCTTTCGGCCATATTTGGATAAATTTTTCATTGTGTTTATTGGCGACATTTTGATCTACTCTAAAGATGAGACAGAGCATGCGAAGCACTTGAGAATTGTGTTGCAGACCTTGCGGGAAAAGCAACTGTATGCTAAGTTTAGCAAGAGTGAGTTTTGGCTCTAGGAAGTTGGATTTTTGGGTCATATAGTTTCTGGTGAGGGCATCCAAGTTGATCCAAGTAAGATTTCTGCAATTGTTGAATGGAAATCGTCTAAGAATGTAACCAAGGTTAGAAGCTTTTTGGGCTTAGCCAGTTACTATCAAAGGTTTGTAAAAGGATTTTCCATGATAGCAACTCCGATGACGAAGCTGCTACAGAAATACGTTAAGTTTGATTGGACAAAGAAGTGTCAGCGAGGTTTTGAGAAGTTAAAGACATTGCTAACCGAAGCTCCTGTTTTAGTGCTACCTGAACCGGGAAAGGAATTTGTGGTCTACAGTGATGCATCCTTAAATGGATTGGGTTGTGTTCTTATGCAAGATGGCAAGGTGATAGCCTATGGTTCAAGGCAATTGAAGCCCCACGAGAAAAATTATCTGACCCACGACCTAGAGCTACCTACTATTGTTTTTGCCTTGAAAATTTAGAGGCATTATTTGTATGGCGAGACTTGACATATATTCACGGACCACAAGAGTTTGAAATACTTGATGACTCAGAAAGAATTAAATTTGAGGCAGCGGTGATGGTTAAAATTAATTAAGGATTATGATTTGATTATCGACTATCACCCAGGAAAGGTGAATGTGGTCCCCGATGCATTGAGTAGGAAATCCCTGTATGTCTTGAGAGCTATGGATGCTCGTTTGACATTGCTTGATGATGGATCAGTTTTGGCCAAGATGGAGGCTAGGCCAACATTTCTGCAGGAAATTCATGATGCTTAGCTTAAGAGTGATGACTTGCAAGCAAAAAGGGCTCAATGTGAGTCTAGTGTTGAATCAAATTTTTGAATCAATCCTGATGGATGCTTAATGTTTAGAGATAGGGTTTGTGTACCCAAAGACAATGAACTTATTCGGAAGATTTTGCAAGAAGCCCATAACAGTCGTTTTTCTGTTCACCCGGGAAGTACTAAGATGTACAATGATTTAAAGAATATGTACTGGTGGAGCGGCATGAAAAGAGATGTTTCTGAATTTGTATCGAAATGCCTAGTATGTCAGGAAGTTAAAGCTAAACATCAAGTGCCTTCAGGTTTGTTACAGCCTATAATGGTCCCCGAATGGAAGTGGGACAGAGTTTCTATGGATTTTGTGACAGGATTGCCATTAACTCTGAAAAAGAAAGATGCCATATGGGTTGTAGAGGATAAGTTGACGAAGTCAACTCATTTTATCCCAGTAAGGACGGATTATTCCCTTGATAGATTGGCTGATTTGTACATTTCTGAGATAGTAAGATTACACGGAGTACCACTGTCGATTATTTCGGACAGAGATCCAAGGTTCACTTCGAGATTCTGAAAGAAGTTACAAGAAGCCTTCGGTACAAAGTTGAGCTTTAGCACAGCTTTTCACCCTCAGACCGATGGCCAGTCTGAGCAGATGATTCAGATTCTCGAGGACATGTTGCATTGTTGCATCCTCGAATTTCAGGGTAGCTGGGAAAAATACCTGCCATTGGTAGAATTTGCCTACAACAATAGTTTCCAAACAAGTTTGAAGATGGCGCCTTATGAGGCCTTGTATGGTAGAAAGTGCCGAACTCCATTATACTGGACAGAACTCAAAGAAAATCAGATTCATGAAGTTGATCTGATTAAAGAAACTGAAGAAAAAGTTAAAGTGATACGGGGTTGTTTAAAAGCGGTATCAGATAGGCAAAAGTCTTATGCTGATCTGAAAAGAAAGGAAATTGAGTTTCAAGTTGAAGATAAAGTATTCTTGAAAGTATCTCCATGGAGAAAGGTATTGAGATTTGGTCAGAAAGGTAAACTGAGTCCACGATTTATTGGACCGTGCGAGATTACCGAAAGAGTTGGACCATTAGCCTATCGTTTGGCGTTACCACCCGAACTGGAAAAGATTCATGGTGTGTTCCATGTATCCATGTTAAGGAGATACCAATTAGACCCCTCTCATGTGATTTCGCCGACTGAGATTGAAATTCGATCGGACATGACTTATGGAGAGGAACCGGTTAAGATATTGGCTCGTGAAGTTAAATAGTTGAGAAATAAAGATATGGCTCTTCTAAAAGTTCTATGGCATCGACATGGTGTAGAAGAGGCTACATGGGAGCCGGAAGAAACCATGAGAAGTCAATATCCGAATCTAATTTCTGGTAAGACTTTCGAGGACGAAAGTCCCTGAGGGGGGAGAAATGTAACATCCCAAAATAGGGCCTAGTCAAAATAGTGGTTTTGAGACCACAAATCTGACATCAAAATATTTATTTTATGATTATTATGAGGCCTAGAATATGAATATATGCATGTGTTAAAGTTTCATGAAGAAATTCTAAGTATAAGATGTCCAATTGGAAATTAGGGACTAAATTGAATAAATTGAATAAGTTGCAAAACTTGATTTCTAGAAGCAATTTGTATTAAATTGCTTTAGATTATGAATTAGAAGGTCTTGGAGAGTAATTTGCCCAAATTCTAAATTTTTGGACAAAAATGGGCTTGCATGGATGAAATATTTAAAGAAAGGGCATAAGGGCATTTTGGTCATTTGTCATTTTAATGAATTAAAATGGAAAAATCAAGCCAAAATCAGCCATTTTCTCCTTCATCCAGCCGAAAATTTGGGGTTCTTCATAGCTAGGGTTTCAAGCTTTCCAAGCTCAATAGTAAGTGTTCTCAAGCTTCATTTTTCACGCTATTTGAATTTTTGAAATCTCAGTAGCTTTCTCTCTCCATTTCTACCCATATTTCATGCTAGGGTTAATGTTTAAAAAATTTACCCATGCATGAGTTGCTTGTATTTTGATGGATTATGGAGGAATATGAAAGATGAATGTGTATTAATGTGACATCCCTAAAGTGACCCTAGTCGGAAAGCGGTTTCGGGACCGCTAAACCGAGTCACTAAATCATTTAAGTATGATAGTTACTGTCTAAATATGTGAAAATGCATGTGTGAATTTTTAATTCTTTGATTTAGTTAATTTGAATGTGAATTGAAAGAAAAGGGACTCATGTGAAAGGATTCAATTATATGTGGCTAATTTTAAGAGGTTAATAAAGGAATGAAGTAAAATAAATGGAGTTGCATGTCAAATAATCCATTTGACAAGGATAGTGGTAAGCCATGACAAAATTATGGGCAAGGAAACATGTTTCCAACATGTTATGTTAGTGGGGTATGTAGAAAACAATAGAATAAAAGCTAGTAATAAAGAAAGGGAAAAAAGGAAAATGATGATAGCAAAAAAAGTGTGTGGATGCCTCCCCCATTTGCCGTGAAGTGAACAAAGAAAAAGAAAAAAAAGTGTTCATCTTTGAACATGCTTGGCGAATTGAAGAAGAAAGCAAGAGAAGGTTTGGTCACCCTTGAGCTTGAATTAAGGTAAGTGAGTTCATGTTAGTTCTTGAAACGTTAGCATACTTTAAGCTAGCTACTAAAATTTCCTACTTAGCCATGTCAAAATCTTGGTTGTGTGGTAATATTGGGTAATCGGCCATGGAAGAAATTGAGGAAAAGGATTGTTGTCTTTGTGTTGTAATGAGTATTTGTGGATGGGTGAAGTTTGAGTTAGTTAAGTGTTCATGTAGATGGTTTGGGTGATAGGAAAAAAATCGACTTGTGTGTGTATGGATAGTTGCCGAATGTGTGTATAGTCAAAGAAGAAATCCTTAAAGTGTCTAGTTAATTGATGTTAGGTAAATGGTGTGTGTAAATTATTTAAAATAAAATAATTGTATGAGTATTAAGGATGGTACATGAATTGACCTTAGAAGAAATTTTAGTATAATATGCTTGGATGTTAATAGGTTATTGCTTTAATGACCGGGTGTGTCAAGGGATAATGCATGGACTAATTGATTAATATGTGTTAAGGAAGGTGAATAAATGTCTATTTGATAAGCTATATATATATTCGCTATGAAGGTGAAGGTTAAGTCATAGAGATTTTGGTGATATTCATATTCGGTCATAAGGGTTATATGTGTAACTTGGCTATGTGGGTTACGAGTTAAGGTAAATTGCTTATTTGATATGGGTATTTGGCCATAAGCTAGCATGATGGGACTTTAATAAGATAAATTTGTTTGAATTAGCCCAAGAGCTTAGAGGATGGAAGTTGGACAAGGGGAAAGAAAAAGTAATTGAATAGCCGTTGAAGACATTCGACAACATCCGAGGTAAGTCATTAAGCATATATTTGGTATTGATTTAAATGATCATAATATATATGCAATTGTGTTTAATGAATTGATGTGTAAATGGAAATGTATGTGTATGGAATGATGCCATCGTTGAATGTATAAAGGTGGTAAATTGCATAAAGTATTGGTCTCGGCACTAAGTGTGCGGGTATAAATGGACACGGTGACAAGATTGGCACTAAGTGTGTGGGTATAAATGGACACGGTGACAAGATTGGCACTACGTGTGCGGGTTTAAAATTGTACAGCACTAAGTGTGCGAATTTGGTTATATAGCACTATGTGTGCGAGCTGATTTTATAGCACTAAGTGTGCGGATTCACTATATGCTCTTGCATTACAATTGGCACCGAGTGTGCGACATTATCGAGTTAATCCGGACAGCGGATCGGGTAAGTACCTTGAGCTCATGACGAATAGGCAATATGTTCATGCTCGGGGTTGAGCTTGGTAAGCTTTAAATCTATGTGATGATTGCAATTGTGTGATTGTGGTGAAAATGAGATAGTGTGTGAAAATGCCTCAAATATCTTATCGTGTAGAATATGAAATGTGGATGTATGACTTGGTATGAGATTGAACCGAAAGGTCCGAGGAATTATGGTATAGTTTCGGTATGGATGAGTACCTAGCCTCGTTTATTGTTTCATGTTGTGATAACTTTATTAATGGATGGTGGTTGAATGCTTATGACTTCTTGAGTTATAAACTCACTCGGTGTTTTCTTGTCACCCTTTTAGGTCTCTTGGACTCGTATTGTTTGCGTGCTCGGAACCGTCGTTGAAGTCATCACACCGGCTGGAAATCTTTTGGTATTGTCTTCGTAGTTGAACTAGGAGAACATTTGGCATGTATAGGCTATTATGTTTTGTTGAATTATGGGTTGTAAACTTTAAGCCATGTGAAAATGGCCTATGTGGTCGTTGAGTGGGGTGCTAGAACCTATAGCCACGAGTCTTAGAAACTTTAATTTTGATAAGGTGGCCATAATTTGTGTCATGTATGATGGATGATTAGTAAGGTCAAGGAAAGATTCATGAAATTGGCATAGTCTCTGCGATGGCTATTGCGGACAGCAGCAGTGATATGAGATTGAAAAATCACTAAAAATAGTAGAAGTAGAGTTAAATAGTGAATAAATTATGAAATTGAACCTTGATGAATCTATTTTCATATGGACGAAACGAAACGACCATATGAGCAGATATCTTGAGAGATATTAAAGTTCTCGTGAGACAGGGCGAAGCGGTTTCGGATCCCTGTCTCGACTTTGAAAATTTACTATAAATTATCCCGCCTTATATGTGCAGATTCCAATTTGAGTCTAGTTTCATTAGAAACAAACGGCACCGATATTAAATCCCACATGAGAGATATTCAAGTGGTAACGCGAAGGTCGATGTAGTCGACCCTCGTAACATGGGTGACTTTAACTAATAAACTGTACCAATTGGCCCGACCAAAATTCTAGAAATAAATCCATGGATGGATATATGAGTATAGTTTCAGGAAAATTTACAGAATTGGTTTTGAGTTCGGAACTCGAGATATGATTTTAAGGTAACAATGGACGCATTAGCTAGCTTTGCTGAAACAAAAATTTCATAATTTCCAAGAGGAAATAAGGAAGTAAGCCAGTAACACCTCGTGGTCGAATCCGGTGACAGTCACGGGTTTGGGGTGTTACAATTAAACATATTTTCCAAGTTGATTTTCATGAAAAACCTTTATAGGGACTATTTTGCAAAAGATGTAAATGTGTGGTAGAAATGAGAAAATAATGGGTAATGTGGGCTACCATAAGAAGGAAAAGTGTTCGGCTAGGCTTGGGTAAGATAAAAAGTGCATGTGTTTCATTATACGAGCCTAGGGACTAAATCGTAAAAATGTGAAGGTTAGGGGCAAAATGGTCATTTGGACAGGGAGTAGATATTAAACCTGAAATACATAATGTATCGTATTAATGAGTTAATTTTGTTGATATAGACCCCAAGGAACAAATTCCAGAGGTCGATCATGGTAAACACAAGGTTTTGGAATAACCGAAACACAACTCTGAAAAGAATACTAGGTAAGTTCGGATAATTTAAAGTAAACCCCTAATATGCATAATTTTATGATTTATGAATGCTTGATGATTGCATTTGTTATTGGTATGAAATATCATAGAAATGCATATTGATGATAACATGTGAAAAGTATCTCGGTTGAGGTTGACAAAGGGAATTCGATGGATAAACCCTCATTGACATGTGAACTGAGATCCTACATGTGTTGCAGTAAGGATTTAGCCCGGATAGGTAATCCTAGATCTCAAGTATGAAAAGGAATCTAGCCCGGGCGGGTGTTCCTTGAATGATCAAGCCTCCCGAAGAATATGTGTGCATGATGGATTCAGCCCGGATGGGTAATCCGATTAGGGTCTGAATTTAGCCTGGACTGGTAATTCATATTCGAGCTCATTAAGGGTGTTGTCGTTATAAGAGATTTAGCCTGGACTGGTAATCCCGACATCACCTTATGAGTTCATATAATGGGGGATTTAGCCTGGACTGGTAATCCTGCCATATGATGTGAGATTTGCGGGAGTGTGTATATGAAATAATCATTCGTATGAATTGATGGATAATGGGTATTCCATCAAGGTTTCCTAGAAATTTAACGAGATTAACGTCATATATATATGTGAATGGAATGTTGAATGATGAGCTCATCTAGTTAAATTACATGATACATGATTATGTGACTAACTCATTGATTGAGTGTATGTGATAGGAAATCATTTCATAATGGATGATTTCATGGTTTAAGTGTGGATGTATGCTAATTACTCGGTAAGTTTACTTTCCGATTATTCGAGCTCGAGGACTCATAAGGATTGGAAGACAGTTGGAGAAGCAACACACTATCAACTAGTCAAGCTTTGGTATAAAGACACTTCTATTTTGTTAATGGAATGTATAGGGCTTTGAGTATTTTTTCATATGTGTCATTTGAATTGCCAAATGAAGGCATGTAAAGATGTATTCATCTTTTTGTATAAGGCCATGGAAATGGGCATATTTGGAAGTAGGCTATGACCTGCCTTTATATGCATGTTTATGTTCTTCTATGATGGGTTGCTACAAATGGCAATGAGTTTAAAAACGAGCCAAATTTTGAATGTGCTACAATAACATAAGAACCCATAAATACTAGATAGGAAATAACCTTTTTGTATGAAACCAATGATATGAGGTTTCCATACAACTAACTTTGTAACACCCCGAACCCGAGACCGTTGCCGGTGTCGGACACGAGGGGTTAACAAGCCAAAACCACTTATAGCACCGACCAACTTGACATTCCCAGGCAAGCTGGAAAACTGCGTCACTGTTGCCTTAAAAATCATATCTCGAGTTACAGAACTCGGAAACTGATTCCGTAAATTTTCCCTGAATTTAGACTCATATATCCATCCCTTTATTTTTTTCTAGAATTTTTGGTCGGGCCAATTGGTACAGTTTATTAGTTAAAGTCACCCATGTTACAGGGGTCGACTACACTGACCTTCGCGCGTTACAACTTGAATATCTCTCTGTACAGGGTTTCAATACTGATGCCGTTTGTTTCTAATGAAACTAGACTGAAAAAGGAATCTGGACATATAAGGCATGACTTCTAATTCATTCTAGATAATTTATGGTAAATTTTCAAAGTCGCGACAGGGGACCCAGAAACCGTTCTGGCCCTGTCTCACGAGAACTTTAATATCTCTCAGTACTGTTCATATGATCGTTTCGTTACTTTCATATGAAAATAGACTCGTCAAGGTTCGATCACATAATTTATTCACTATTTAACACCATTCCTACAAATTTTGGTGATTTTTCACATCCACGTCACTGCAGCTGGCAGCCTCTGTTTTGAAGGTAGGCTTTACCTATATTGTAGTTCCCATGGACCAACTATAGTCTAGTCATACTTAGGTCCACATATGATCATATTTAGCCATTCCAATGGCTCCAACACTCTCATTCCAAACCATAATCACATCATGAAACCAAATATAATTACAAACCACATATGGTCAAATTCCATACTCCACTTTTACGAACCATTTTCGCATGGCCGCACACATATACATCACAAAGTACTTAAAAACAACCGAGGGTGGTCCTATACATGCCATATCCAAAACTCAACTAAAGGAGTACCAAAAAGGGCTTTGATAGTGTGGTTGACTTCAACTTCTATGATCCCGAATCCGATTGCTAACGAGCAAAATCTATAAACAGAGAAACAAAGAAACGGAGTAAGCAATTTATGCTTAGTAAGTTTCGAGCCATAATATACACACAACCAAAGCATAGCATTCAAGTAGCTAAACAATAATTCATATGCACAATTTCTCAACGACATGCTTACTTCACAATCCCAACTCTTATATTCATACACAAATAACGGCCTAGTTAATGCCGATAGCTCATTTATCATTAGAGCGAATATTCATACGCACTTACTCATAGTGTCTGAAGCACACACAAAACATACCTTGTTGTTGGGAATTTCACAAGTGCATTAACTGAAAATTTTCCAGCAAGTTCAAAGTTCTCGAATCACATACCTTCGGAGTTTATCCGGATATAGCTACTGTTCAAACGCCTTGGGACATAGCCGGTTATGGTAACCCACACAAAGGCCTTCGGGACTTAACCCGGATATCACAATTTGCACAATTGCCTTGGGCTTAGCCCGGATATCATAACTCGCCTAATTGCCTTGGGCTTAGCCCGATATCATAACTCGCACAATTGCCTTGGGCTTAGCCCGGATATCACTCGAACATTCATACACATCTTTGTTTCAATTTCATAACACAACTTTTATGCACAATTCACTTAGCAAAAATATCATTTCGGCTCAATGGCCACATACAAAGGCACAATTTCGATTGCTTATTACTTCATTCAATCGAATCAAAATCTAAGTTTCGATACTGAAAACTTACCTTGGATGTGGTCGAACGATTTCGACGGCTATTCGACGACTTTTTCCTTCCCTTATCGGATTTAGCTCCCTTTGCTCTTGAGCTTAATTTAACAAATAAATTGGTTTTATCATTTGAGCATCGAAGAGGAATTCAAGATACCTAGCCAATATATATGCTCATTAGGCATCAAAGTCGCATATGTACGAAATCACGAATCGAACTCAACACATTAGTTAATATTCCTCTTAGCGAATTTTCTAAGCCAAGAATAGGCATCAATATGCTTGCCTCTAACCGAATGCATGCACACCAATTTCCCTCATGTGGCCGAATATGCATGTCCATGTTGAGGCCAATTATGCACTTAATACCACACAAAAACAGCATGCATTTTACTAACTAACGATTACATATTGTAGCTCAATACACATCTCTCATGTACTTCATAACCAAACATCATCACAAGCAAATATATACCTTGAAATAGTATATATGTCATGCCAATACATCATGTGCAAACATGTATACACATATAGGTGCAAGGTCGAATCTCAAAGGGTTCATACCCATCCAAACACAAATTTTTACCAATCAAGTAAAAAGCATAAATCATGCTCATGAATGCACCATGGCCGAATACATCACAACCATACTCTTTCAACTTCGGTCATGGTTAAACAAAGAATTCAATGTCCTACTCAAGAATACTAAAAAGAAATTTCAAGAGTAGTCAATCCATCATTACATGGATCATCAACAAGCTTCACATTTAGCATGCAATGGCTTTAACACAATATCAACCTTGGCCAAATACCATTTTTCATGGCATAGCAAGGATTTGAACCATGGCTAACATGCATATCAAGTTAGCAACCAAAACAAGCATGAATCTCATGACACAACCTCAACATACCTTAATCTTGATGCAAGTATAGCCAAATCTCCTTCTAGATCTCTTTTAAACTAAAAATGGAGCAAAATTTCCTTCCTTCTTAGAATTTTCAGCCCAAAGAAAATGAGAATGGATGAACCAAATTTTTTCTTTTCCTTTCTCTCAACTCACGGCCAAAGGGGGGGAAGCATGGATGAGACCATTTTTTTCTTTCTTTGCCCATGCTCTTTATTTTATTATTTCACCCTAATGCACCAACAAAACATGTTTCATGACATGTTTTGCCCATCCACTCTTACCATGGCCGGCCACTTCATGTTGGGGGAAATTGACATGCAAATCCCTTATTTTGCATGCATGTTCAACTAGTCATCACACCTTTCCCCATCATACTTTCAAAGTTTACTACTAGGTCTTTTCTAATGAAATTCACATTTATAACTCTAAATCGAAACATCAAAAATGTCACACATGAATTAACACATATTATAGGCATCAAAATAAATTATAAATTATTTTTATGCCTCGGTTTTGTGCTCCCGAAACCACCTCCCGACTAGGGTCAATTTTGGGATGTCACAACTCTCCCCCACTTAAGAAATTTTCGTCCCCGAAAATCTTACCGGTAAATAGGGTTGGGTATCGCTCTTTCATAGAGTTCTCGGTTTCCCAAGTAGCTTCTTCTATCCCGTGTTTGAGCCATAACACTTTCACTAGTGGAACCCGCTTGTTTCGCAACTCTTTCACTTCACGTGATAGGATACGAATCGGTTCTTCCTCATAACTCATATTGGTTTGAATTTCAACCTCTGATGGACTAATCACGTGCGATGGATCAGATCTATAGCGTCAAGCATCGAAACATGAAAGACATCGTGAATCTTTTCGAGTTCGGGGCAAAATCAAATGATATGCCACCGGACCGACTCGCTTCGGATATCTCATATGGCCCAATGAACCTCGGGCTCAACTTGCCCTTACTACCGAATCGAGTATCTTTTTCCAAGGCGAAACCTTGAGAAACACTTGATCTCCCACCGATACTCGATGTCTTTTCGTTTCGCACCTGCGTCGACTTCTCGACGATCGGAGGCTATCTTCGACTTTCACGGATTACTTTCACTTTCATTCAGCATCTCTAATTAAATCCACCCGAAAATTTTGTTTTCACCGAGCTCATCCAAAACAATGGTGTACGGCATTTACGATTGTACAAAGCCTCGTAGGGTGCCATCTTAATACTTGATTGAAAACTATTGTTGTGTTAATTCAATCAAAGGCAAATATCGTTCCCATGAACCACCGAACTCGAGGATGCAACATCTTAACATATCCTCAAGTATTTGAATTATCCGCCGGATTGACCATCGGTTTGAGGTGAAAGGCAAGTTTGAAATGTAGCTTGGTACCCAAAGCTTCTTGCAACTTCTTCCAAAATCGCGAGGTAAATCTCGGATCTCTATCCGATACGATGGAAATAGGCACCCGTGTAATCTCACAATCGAGAAATGTACAATTCGGCTAGTTTGTCCATTGAAAAATCCGACGACAGGATAAAGTGAGCCAACTTAGTCAATCTATCTACCACGACCCAAATCGCATCCTTCTTACTTGTCGACAATGGCGGTCCGGATACAAAGTCTATTGTGACTCGATCCCATTTCCACTCGGGTATCGTGGTCGGTGAAGTAATCTCAAGGCACTTGATGTTCCGCTTTCACTTGTTGACATATTAAACATCTCAAAACAAAGTTGGAGATGTCTCGTTTCATACCATGTCACCAAAACCGACGTTTCAAATCGTTGTACATCTTCGTACTCCCCGGGTGGATTGCCATTCGGCTACAATGGGCTTCGTTCAGAATTATCGAAATAAGTTCCGAATTCTTTGGAACACACAGACGACTTTTGAACCTTAAACAATCGTCATCATCGATTTGAAATTCTGAGTCCTTGTTCGGAACACACTCAGCCCGTTTTGCAACCAACTCATCGTCGACTTTCTAAGCTTCACGAATTTGACGTATCAATAATGGTTTGGCTTTCAATTCAGCTACTAACACATTGTCGGGTAGAATGGACAAGTGTACATTCATCACTCGTAAGCGAATAATGATTTACGACTTAAGGCATCCGCAACCACATTCGCCTTTCCCGGTGATAGTCAATGACCAGCTCATAATCCTTTAACAGCTCGAGCCAACGTCTTTGTCGCAGATTTAAGTCTCTTTAAGTCATCAAATATTTGAGACTTTTGTGATCCGGATACACATGGCACTTCTCACCAAATAAGTAATGTCGGCATATCTTTAAGGCGAATACGATGGCAGCCAATTCGAGATCATGGGTCGGATAATTTTTCTCGTGTGGCTTTAATTGCCTCGACGATAGGCCACAACTCGACCTTCTTGCATCAATACGCAACCTAACCCGAGTAGGGATGCGTCACTATAAATAACAAACTCTTTGCCCGATTCGGGTTGCACTAGAATTGGGGCTTCATCAAATAAGTTTTCAGTTGATCGAAACTTTTTTTTTGACATTTCTCGTCCATTCGAACTTAACATCCTTTTGGAGTAGCCGTCATTGGCGTGGCTATCGTCGAGAAACCTCTTACAAATCGTCGATAATAACCGACAAGCCCCAAAAGCTCGAACCTCAAGAATATTTCTGAGGCTTCCAGTTAAGTATGGCTGAAATTTTGTTCGGTCGACTCGAATACCCGATCGAGATATCACATGCCCCAAGAAGCTAACCTCTCTTAACCGTAACTCACACTTCTTGAACTTAGCATATAATTGCTTATTCCAGTAAAATTTGCAAAGACTAACCTCGTGTGTTCAAGATGTTCGGTCTCATTTCTTGAATAGACCAAGATGTCATCAATGAACACGACTACGAACCGATCCAAATATGGCCTGAAGATCCGATTCATTAAATCCATAAATACTGCAGGGGCATTAGTAAGCCCAAACGACATCACTAGGAACTCGTAGTGACCATATCTCGTTCTGAAGGAAATCTTGGGAACGTCTGAATCTCGAATTCGCAACAGATAATAGCCTGATCTCAAATCTATTTTCGAGAACACTGAAGCTCCCTTCAGTTGATCGAACAAATCATCGATACGCGGTAACGGATATTTGTTCTTTATCGTCGCTTATTAAGTCGACGATAGTCGATGCACAGCCTCATGGTTCCATCCTTCTTTTCACAAACAACACTGGTGCACCCCAAGGTGAAAAATTCGGTGAGCAAAACCTTTATCCACCAATTCTTGCAACCGAGCTTTCAACTCCTTTAATTCCGTTGGTGCCATACGACACGGAGCTACCGAAATTGGGGTGGTACCGGTACCAATTCGATGCCAAACTCTATTTCCGAACAGTGGTAATCCCGCAATTCTTCAGGAAAACATCCGGTATTCACAAACCACTAGCATTGCCCATATTTCTAGGTGGCCTACCTCGAGTTGTGGTAGCACCGGGTTCCCACTTTGATTTACGCTTTGTTCGGATAAACTCGGGCAATCCTTAATGAAATGATCGTGATCCGCACTTGTAACAGAGCGGTCACGAGTCTACAACTCCCGAATGCCATTTGCCACAATATTGGCACTCCGCTCGTCTCGACGATCATTGCCAACATCGGCGATCAAGTGACTCGCGTGCCCATAGGGGGTCGATCGCGGTCTCTTCTAGAAAAGCCCGAAGTGTCTCTAGACCGGCCTAAGCCATCTCTAAATTTCTTTGATGACTGTGGGAAGGGCTTCCCCGAAGACCTCTTACAAAACTCCCTTGCTCCCACTTTAGCTTTTCTTTTCTCCATACTGAGCTCCTCGGCTTTGCACGCTCGCTCGACAAGAGCCACAAACTCTCGGATTTCCAAAATGCCAACATACAGCTTTATATCATCATTCAGTCCATCTTCGAAGCGTTTACACATCACAGCTTCTGAAGAAATGCATTCATGCTGCATCTGGCTAAGCCTCACAAATTTTCGTTCGTAGTCGGTAACCGACATGGAACCTTGTTTAAGTTCAAGAAATTCCTTCCATTTTTGATCCATAAATCTCTGACTGATATACTTCTTTCGGAACTCGGTTAGAAAGAACTCCCAAGTTACGTGCTCCCTAGGCACAATGAAGTCGAGTACTCCACCAATAGTAGGCGGAATCGCGTAGCAAGGAGATAGTACACTTTAAGCATTCATCGGTGTACATGATAGCTCATCGAGCACCGGATAGTGTTGTCCAACCAAAATTCAGCTTGCTCGGCATCGTCGCTATCCGTAGCTTTAAATTCAGTAGCCCCATGTTTTCAAATTCTGTCGACTGGGGGCTTACTTGACCTTATTTGGTCAGTTACCGGAGGTATTGTAGGTGCGGGGCTTGCATTAGTCGGGAATGGAGGTTATGGAACAGCCGTGTTAGTTCGAATGTATTGGTTGAACCAATCATTCATCACGCTATAGAAGGCTTGCTTAGCCTCATCATTCGGATTGCTATCAATAGGTTGAGAGTCTGCGGCACTGTCCCTTGCGCAGAGCAAAGCGCCACACTCTCCACATCATCAGCTATTGCTCGGTTGGGATCGGATCCATGGCTATAAACAAACACAAATTTCAAAATGTCGTAAATCACCACACTATCAATTATCACTTAATGGCATGTATAGCTAGACCCCAAACATATCACGGTAGTCCTAGGATCGACTAAACCGTAGCTCGATACCAATAAATTGTAACACCGAACCCGAGACCGTTGCGTGTCGGACACGAGGTTAACAAGCCAAAACCACTTATAGCACCGACCAACTTGACATTCCTGTGCAAGCTGGAAAACTGCGTCACTGTTGCCTTAAAAGCATATCTCGAGTTACAGAACTCGAAACTGATTCCGTAAATTTTCCTGAATTTAGACTCATATATCCATCCCTGTATTTTTTCTAGAATTTTGGTCGGGCCAATTGGTACAGTTTATTAGTTAAAGTCACCCATGTTACAGGGGTCGACTACACTGACCTTCGCGCGTTACAACTTGAATATCTCTCTGTACAGGGTTTCAATACTGATGCCGTTTGTTTCTAATGAAACTAGACTGAAAAGGAATCTAGACATATAAGACATGACTTCTAATTCATTCTGGATAATTTATGGTAATTTTCAAAGTCGCGACAGGGGACCCAGAAACCGTTCTGGCCCTGTCTCACGAGAACTTTAATATCTCTCAAGATCTGTTCATATGATCGTTTCGTTACTTTCATATGAAAATAGACTCGTCAAGGTTCGATCACATAATTTATTCACTATTTAACACCATTCCTACAAATTTTGGTGATTTTTCACATCCACGTCACTGCAGCTGGCAGCCTCTGCTTTTTAAGGTAGGCTTTACCTATATTGTAGTTCCCATGGACCAACTATAGTCTAGTCATACTTAGGTCCACATATGATCATATTTAGCCATTCCAATGGCTGATCATGTGACCAACACTCTCATTCCAAACCATAATCACATCATGAAACCAAATATAATTACAAACCACATATGGTCAAATTCCATACTCCACTTTTACGAACCATTTTCGCATGGCCGCACACATATACATCACAAAGTACTTAAAACAACCGAGGGTGGTCCTATACATGCCATATCCAAAACTCAACTAAAGGAGTACCAAAAAGGGCTTTGATAGTGTGGTTGACTTCAACTTCTATGATCCCGAATCTGATCGCTAACGAGCAAAATCTATAAACAGAGAAACAAAGAAACGGAGTAAGCAATTTATGCTTAGTAAGTTTCGAGCCATAATATACACACAACCAAAGCATAGCATTCAAGTAGCTAAACAATAATTCATATGCACAATTTCTCAACGACAAGCTTACTTCACAATCCCAACTCTTATATTCATACACAAATAACGGCCTAGTTAATGCCGATAGCTCATTTATCATTAGAGCGAATATTCATACGACTTACTCATAGTGTGCGAAGCACACACAAAACATACCTTGTTGTTGGGAATTTCACAAGTGCATTAACTGAAAATTTTCCAGCAAGTTCAAAGTTCTCGAATCACATACCTTGGAGTTTATCCGGATATAGGTACTGCTCAAACGCCTTTGGGACATAGCCGGTTATGGTAACCCGCACAAAGGCCTTGGGACTTAACCCGAAATCACAATTTGCACAATTGCCTTGGGCTTAGCCGGATATCATAACTCGCCTAATTGCCTTGGGCTTAGCCCGGATATCATAACTCGCACAATTGCCTTTGGGCTTAGCCCGGATATCACTCGAACATTCATACACATCTTTGTTTCAATTTCATAACACAACTTTTATGCACAATTCACTTAGCAAAATATCATTTCGCTCAATGGCCACATACAAAGGCACAATTTCGATTGCTTATTACTTCATTCAATCGAATCAAAATCTAAGTTTCGATACTCAAAACTTACCTCGGACGTGGTCGAACGATTTCGACGGCTATTCGACGACTTTTTCCTTCCCTTATCGGATTTAGCTCCCTTTGCTCTTGAGCTTAATTTAACAAATAAATTGGTTTTATCATTTGAGCATCGAAGAGGAATTCAAGATACCTAGCCAATATATATGCTCATTAGGCATCAAAGTCGCATATGTACGAAATCACGAATCGAACTCAACACATTAGTTAATATTCCTCTTAGCCAATTTTCTAAGCCAAGAATAGGCATCAATATGCTTGCCTCTAACCGAATGCATGCACACCAATTTCCCCTCATGTGGCCGAATATGCATGTCCATGTTGAGGCCAATTATGCACTTAATACCACACAAAACAGCATGCATTTTACTAACTAACGATTACATATTGTAGCTCAATACACATCTCTCATGTACTTCATAACCAAACATCATCACAAGCAAATATATACCTTGAAATAGTATATATGTCATGCCAATACATCATGTGCAAACATGTATACACATATAGGTGCAAGGCCAATCTCAAGTGGTTCATACCCATCCAAACACAAATTTTACCAATCAAGTAACAAGCATAAATCATGCTCATGAATGCACCATGGCGAATACATCACAACCATACTCTTTCAACTTCGGTAATGGTTAAACAAAGAATTCAATGTCCTACTCAAGAATACTAAAAGAAATTTCAAGAGTAGTCAATCCATCATTACATGCATCATCAACAAAGCTTCACATTTAGCATGCAATGGCTTTAACACAATATCAACCTTGGCCAAATACCATTTTTCATGGCATAGCAAGGATTTGAACCATGGCTAACATGCACATCAAGTTAGCAACCAAAACAAGCATGAATCTCATGACACAACCTCAACATACCTTAATCTTGATGCAAGTATAGCCAAATCTCCTTCTAGATCTCTTCTAAACTAAAATGGAGCAAAATTTCCTTCCTTCTTAGAATTTTCAGCCCAAAGAAAATGAGAATGGATGAACCAAATTTTTTCTTTTCCTTTCTCTCAACTCACGGCCAAGGGGGAAGCATGGATGAGACCATTTTTTTTCTTTCTTTGCCCATGCTCTTTATTTTATTATTTCACCCTAATGCACCAACAAAACATGTTTCATGACATGTTTTGCCCATCCACTCTTGCCATGGCCGCCACTTCATGTTGGGGAAATTGACATGCAAATCCTTATTTTTGCATGCATGTTCAACTAGTCATCACACCTTTCCCCATCATACTTTCAAAGTTTACTACTAGGTCCTTTCTAATGAAATTCACATTTATAACTCTAAATCGAAACATCAAAATGTCACACATGAATTAACACATATTATAGGCATCAAAATAAATTATAAATTATTTTTATGCCTCGGTTTTGTGCTCCCGAAACCACCTCCTGACTAGGGTCAATTTTGGGCTGTCACAAACTTCATCAAGATCATTTACAATTGTATAATCATGTTTTACATTGAATTTGGTATCTATTAAGAAGAAGTAGAAAGGGGTGACTAAAGGCTTGGAAAATAGCCTATTAAGGTCCACATGGTTAAACACACGGGCGTGTGTCTAGGCCGTGCCATGGGCGTGTGGTATGGTCGTATGTCCCCTGCACCTAAAACTTTAAGTCAAATTAGTACACGGGTAGGACACACGGGCGTATGTCTTGTAGCGACCCGTACCCGAGACCGTTGCCGGAGTCGAACACGAGGTGTTAACGGACTTAATTCATTTATTTACACAGTTCATTTTAAAATTTCCAGACAAGCTGGCTAACTGCGTCACAGTCACCTCAAAAATCATATCTCGAGTTCCAAAACTCGAAAACTGATTCCGTAAATTTTTCCTGAAACTAGACTCATATATCCATCTACAAATTGTTTTTTAGAATTTTTGGTCTTGCCAATTAGTACAGTTTATTAGTTAAAGTCTCCCTTGTTTCAGGGTTCGACTACTCTGATCTTCATGCATTACGACTTAGATATCTCCCTGTACAGGGCTTCAATACATATGCCGTTTGTTTCTAATGCAACTGGACTCAAAAAGGAATCTGTACATATAAGGAATTACTTCTAATTATTTCTGGTTAATTTATGGTAAATTTCCAAAGTCAGAACAGGGGATCCAGTAACTGTTCTGGCCCTGTTTCACAAAAACTTAAACATCTCATAAAATACGGCCCATATGGTCATTTTGCTTCTTCCATATGAAAATAGACTCATCAAGGTTCGATTACATAATTTATTCATTATTTAATTACATTCCTACTATTTTTAGTGAATTTTCAAACTCACATCACTGCTGCTGTCAGCATCTATTTTAAGGTAAATTTCACCTATTTCATAGTTTCCATGATTCAACTAGCCATTTGACATACATAGCACCAAATATGATCGTGATTAACCATTCCAATGGCTAATCATTGCCAAGCATTTCCACACCTCTCAATAACCATATATATACAAAATGATTTTAATACTATGCTCAAAATATTTAAGCCATTTTCGCATGGCTATCCGAATATATACACATTACCAAAGGTACTTGATTAACAACAAAGTTTAGTCCTATACATGCCATTATCAACGTTTAACTAAAAGAGTACCAAAAGGGCTTAGATAGTGTGGACGACTTTGACTTTGACAATCCCGAGTCCGATAGCTGGCGAACAAAAATCTATAAAACATAGAATTAAAGAAACGGAATAAGCATTTAATGCTTAGTAAGTTTTGAGTAACGAAATTATTTACGACTAAAGTATAGCGTTCATATGACTAAATGAATAATTTCATATATGCACATTCTCAAAATCATAATTTCTTCACGCTTCAACCAATATATTCATACGTGGTATCAAACCTAACTAGAGGCCGGAAGCTCGTTAATCAATTGAGCGAGTACTATTTGAAAGGAATCAACCTTTCCGATGCATATACGAAACATACCTTATAGTTTGTATTTTATGAGCGTATTAATTGAAATTATTACAGCAAGATCGCTCGCTTCCAAACCCAAGTATCTTCGGGATTTATCCGGATATAGCAACTCGCACAAATGCCTTCGGGTCTTAGCCCGGATATAGTCACTAGCATGAATGCCTTCGGGACTTAGCCCAGATATAGTCACTAGCATGAATGCCTTCGGGACTTAGCCCGGATATAGTAACTTGCACAAATGCCTTCGGGACTTAGCCCGGATATCATCCGAATAATCAAGCACATATACCAATAAATCATGACACATCCATATTTCATTATCATAACTAGAATTCAAACACAAGACGCTTATCAACCATTACCATTTTCGACTCAATAGCCACATACAAAGAGCATGATTTTGATTTGCTTTATAACATGATCTCTATACACATTCGGCTACCCGTCATAGGTATAAACTAATCACCTCAATATACAATTCAAGTAGAATCATTATATCACCGCTTATTTGTTATGCTTATATGTCATGACTTAATCAAATCATAAACTAAGTTTCATTACTCAAAACTTACCTCGGATGTTGTCGAACGATTTCAACGGCTATTCGACCGCTTTTCCTTCCCTTATCCAACTTTGATCCTCTAAGCTCTTAAGCTAAATCAAACAATTTACTTCCCAATCAAACACAATCATACGGCATCCATATACATTTTAGAACCATTCTTAACATACTTACTACTCATTTACAAAACAAAATACTCATATCACATTTATAAAACTACAAGTCGAATATACCTATACTTACCTTACTTAAACATCAACCCTCAATTTCTTTGACATAGCACATTCTCGAAAATGATAAGGCAATATAACAGCCTTTAATCCAACTTATAATTCATACATATCACATTCCAAGCATTCGCCTATTCTATCACTTAACATACAAACATTACTCAATAACTTTCTAGTTCAAATTCGCAATTACACCAATTCACTAGATGATTTATTATTATTATTGTTCATTTATTCAAACTACTTACAAATACCTTAAACTATCTCAATTAACAACCATTTTCTACCCATCACGCTTACTCTACTTGAACCGAATGCACATAAAGTCCTTGGTCAAACTCACTAAACACAAATCAGCCATAATCTTGTATTTAACTTGAGCATAACCTTATTTACCTTCCAAAATCATAAAAATATCAAACTCTTAATATTTATGTGCAAAGTCGAATCTTAATATGATCCAACCACCAACTCATTCATTTCAATCACTCACACGGCATTTGTTCAATTCATTAGACAAATCTATGTTTGGCCATTGTACTCATGAACATTAGAATTTATCATTTGACTAACTAAAACCCTTCTCTTCAACAATTCTCCATAAAACATAAAAACCATAACCCAATCTCATCCTTTAATAACTAAAACCGAATGCTCAAACCATCACCAAGATTTTCATAATTTTGACATGGGTTATGTAAGAAACTAGCTAATTAACTAGAAACAAGCTTAAAGTTTAAAGAAAATCTAACACAAATGACTAACCTCCCTTAAGCTCCAAGTGACCGAACCTCCTCTTCTTTCTTCCTTCAATTCACGGCAATGGAGGAGCATGGATGAAACAACTTTGTTTTCATCACCCTCCTTTTCATTACTTTATTACCAACCTTTTATTCTATTATTTTAACATAACACATTAACACAAAATGTTTATAATATGTTTAACCCATTGCATGGTCGGCCACTACCTAAAGTTTTGGGTAATTTGACATGCAAGGACAAGCATTTTCTAACATGCATCAATAGGCCACTTTAACATTTACCTAGCACATTTCTAAATTTTCTCACACAAGTCCTATTTAATAAAATTCACTTACAATTAACAAAATTCAAACATGAAATTTTCACACATGCATATATACATATAATAAGCATCAAATATGACGGTTAATTATTTTTATGACTCAGTTTTGTGGTCCCAAAACCACTTTCCGACTAGGGTTACATTTGGGCTGTCACATGTCTGGACCGTGTTAATTTAATAGAATGCTCAAGTTTTGGACACGGGGTGAGCCCACGGGCGTGTGTCTTGGCCGTGCCTAAAAGTCAGTGTTGCCCACGGGTTAAAGGCATGGATGTGCCCTAGGCCACACAGGCGTGGGTGACCACACGGCCCATCATACACGAGCGTGTGATACTTCTAAATAAGGAAATTTTCTAAAGTTATTAAATGTTTCTGGTCCTATCCTGAACTATCTCTATGTATATTTAGAGACTTGAAGGCCCATTTAAGGGACAAGATGTGAATCTCTGAAAGTTTCGAATCTGAGCTAAACATGGTGAGTCGATTCAACATGTTTTAAATGTAAAGTTTTGATAATACCTCGAACCCTATCCTGATAACGGATACGGGTGAGGGGTGTTACAGGACGTGTGTGACCACACAGCCCAACTCACACTGGCATGTGACTCTCCAAAGCAAGAAAATTGATTAAGTTGTCCAAAGATTTTCAAAGTTCTCGGTTTAGTCCCGAACCACCCCGATGTATGTTATAGGCTTTGAAAGCCTCTATAAGTGACAATATGCATGTGTTTGAGATGTTTTTATTTTGGGCAAAAATTTTGTGGCCCAGTTTTGCATGTTGTGAATGTTTTAGTCCGGTAATGCCTCGAACCCTGCCCTAGCGTCGGATACGGGTAAGGGGTGTTAGATTTAGTGGTACCAGAGCTATGGTTTAGTCGGTTCTCAGACTAACTTAGCATGCATGAGAGTCTAGCTATACATGCCACAAACCCGTGATAGTGTGATATCTCCCGACGCGAATGAGAATCATCCTTTTTGGACAAAGGTGCCCTCCAACCGAGCTATACCGACCATGTTCGATGAAAAGCTAAGACATTCGGGTAAAGTACAGTTATGATGAGCTTAAAATTAGAAGAGTATAAATAAAAGTTCATGATATGTACACGATAACATATGAGATGAATGTTTAAACTGTGATGTATTTGTCCATGTTTGTTTGGCCTTTATAAAAAGTTATATGCACGATTTGTTTGATTGAATGAATAAGATTAGTAAGCTATCCAAAAACCATAGATTACATACATAAATATACTTGTTTAAATAAGATAACTGAAAATTTCTTATCATACGAACGTGAATAAAAGTTTTCCTGAAGTGAATGATATGCTTATGAAAATGTTACTTTGATAATGAGCTAGTGATATATGTATATGAGTATGAGAAATGAGTTAGGGATCTTACAACCCAACCCGCTTACCAGAATGGTGTTTTGTGAAGGAATTTTACGAGAATCGTATTGAATAAGTTCACAAGTATGATACCAAAGGGTTCAGCTATAGAATGATTATGAACATGATCAGAGATTAAATTGGATTGATAAGTAACAACAGGACTAGTAAGGTAAGATGTTGGGAAATGTATTAACTAGAAATTTCTTCAGAACTGAACTTCTTTAATGAAAAGCATAATGTGAGATTTACGATGGCAGAAATAATTGAAGGAATAATGTTGAAAGGTAGGATACCAGATGGAAGTCTTTTCTGAGGTATTCTGTATGTTTAATTGTTCTCAGAAATATTTTTACGGTTACTGCCCTACTAATAAAATCCTTGTTTTATAGGAGTACTTTCTAATCATGATGTATAGACGAAAGTATTGATGGCCCAACTGGTACATAATTTGTATTGCTTTATGTCTCTCTGGCAATCCATTTCATTCCATCTAATGGGACTTTATGAAATAATATGCATGATGATATAAATCTATTTCTCCTAATTGATGCTCTATTCAATATACATATATGGGAAGGTATATTATCCTTATTGCATTTAATCCCAGTGGGTTGGATTGATGTATTCTTCTGGACTTCTTTTCTCTGAAGAATTATCAAGATCCTTCATATTTTTCTTATGAACATTGTTTTTTGGGTCTTTCATTATGATATGGTATCTTTGATTTTTGTACCTTGGATTGTCTTGGACTTCTTTATTCTGGTTTTCTTGTTATCTTCATCTCATAAATTACCAATGATCACTCGCATCCAAGGTATGTTCTTCAACTTATGATGACTATGTCGATTATGAACGTGCTTCTGGCTTGATTATAGTAACGTGATGACCCCCGTATTTTGATTTCTCTAAATCTTCATGTAAAGAACTTATAACAATAAAGGCATAAATGATGAAATTGCAGTTTCAGTTTGTATGGTGGATTCCTTTCCTTGAGTAAGTTAATCAAAGTTAATGCTTTCAATTGAGGCATTTTTGTTATCTTGAGCTAATGCAATTGAAATGGACTTTGGTTAGTATGATAAGTGAGTTTTGAATGGTTTCGTGTCAAACCGTCCTATCAACTAAAAAGGAGGATCTCTTAAAATGTCATTTATTGATGAATAATACCGACTCAGTGGTTCAGGTGGTATTGATTATTATTTGAAAGACTAAATAAGGTATTCGTGTCTGGGAACAAGATTTTACCTCTCTCCGGGTAAAAGATAGATAGTCTGTTATTGAATAATTTGTGATGTGTTCTAAGTCAATAAAGCAATGGGATGGCTAATGTATCTACTGTCATAAAGGGAATTGAGTGTGAGATTGTACAAATGACTTAAGTCGATTATTGCCTGATCCCTGAGAAGGGAAAAATGTGGTTACAAGTACTTGAAATAAAAATTTTAGCTTATGCAGAGAGTTTACAAGAAAAATCACAAGAGTAATACATTGATGATCGAGTTTAGAACTCGACATTTCTGATCTTTGTAATTGAATACATGAAAGGTTATCAGGACTACTGCTGAACATTGGGTGATATCAGAACGATCTTCGTCAATAGTGATATTAGAATGGAAATGAGAACGAGATGATTATGGACTTCTTGTCAGGATTATTCTTATCTTTGAAAGAGAAAAAGGATATATGGGTTTTTGGTTGACATACAATGAAATTCGCAAATCATTTTGGTAAATGTTAAATCTGCCAACTGGTTAATGGAATTATGTATTTATGAGATTGTCAAATTTCTCGGAAAGCTAGTCCCGGTTAATTGGATTGAGATCTAGACTTTTATATATCATGAGTTATTGCAAAAGCTAAATAAGACCCTAGATTTTAATGAAGGCTAAAGTAAAAGTTCTTTAGCACTAATTATGAGATAGTAAAGATTATGATGAACTAAACCACTCTTCTAGTAAGATTTTCGGGGACGAAAATCCTTAAAGGGTGGAGAAATGTAAATCCCGAATTAGGGCCTAGTCGGAATAGTGGTTTCGGGACCACAAATACGACGTAAGAAAATTTATTTTTATTATAGTTTTATGGTTTACGATCTCACGGAATGATTTCGTGAAAATTTCGTTCGAAAATTTCGACGTTGGGGCACTCAATTTGGTTAAAAGGACTAAATTGTAAAAAGTACAATTTAATAATTTTTAATAATTATTATGTTTTTGAAATCCTTGTAACAAGATCTAGTTATTTCTACCATTTATTTGAGCTAGGGTTTGTATTTAAAAATTTACCCATGAATGATATGCATGTATTTTGATGTTTAATGGTAGAATATGAAGGCTTGCTGTGTAATAAACGACTTTTGCTAAGTGATTTTCGGTAAAAATGCTTAAAAGGACTAAATCATAAAAGTTATAAAAAATTAGTCATAAGAGGGTGATTTAGTGAAAATTGAGGGCTTCCATAGTTATGAAAATGATTTGGCTAGGCTTTAAATGCAAGAAAATGAATAAAAATCATTTTACGAGCATTGGGGCAAAAGTAAAAATATGTGAAAGTTTAGAGGTCAAAATGCAAATTTATAAAATATAATTTTTGGACCCATATGAATAATGTGACTAATTAATAGGCTAAATGTGATATTATAGATCAAGGAAAACAAGATTCGGGCTTAGAACGAGGTTGAACAAGGTTAAGCACAAACTCAAAAAAAATAGTCATACTCGAAACCGAGGTAAGTTCATAGGTCAATGATAATGAAATGATATTATTGTTCATGCTTGAACTCAAATTGATGTGTCAACATTGTGTGATGAATATTTATATAGCTGATATGAAGATTATATATTGTGACAAATGCCTCAATATAATTATGTGCAATTCTATGTTTATTTCATGGACTAATGTCCAAATAAACATGAAAATGTGTTGAATTGAATGTACATTGCATGATCAGCTTTGCTTATTGGTATACTTGGTGAAAAGAGAAAATATCGGTTGAAAATAAAGAGATATCTGATGGATATATGGATACGCTATTCTTACATGATACGAGATCCTGCATGTGTTACAGAAAATGATTTAGCCCGGATGGGTAATCCGTTGATCTTGGTATAGAAAGGATCTAACCCGAACGGGTGTTCCTTGAGTGATCGAGCCTCCCGAAGAATATGTGTGCATAATGGATTTAGCCCGAACAGGTAATCCGGTTAGGGTCTAAATTTAGCCTAGACTTGTAATCCCGCTGTAAGATGTGAGGTTCTCGGGAGCGCTTGCTTGAAAACGATCCCTTGTATAATTTGAAGGTAAATGAGCTATCCATCGAGATTTTCGAGAAATTCAACGAGTATTAAAATGAATAATGTGATGAAAGTCCCGAGATGGGCATGGTGATAAAGGTAAAGTTAATTGATAAGCTATGGATATGTACAGGTACGTACATTATACTCATAATTGATGCCTTATTGAAATGTGATAAATGATGAGTAAGGGAATTCATGCATATGTATGTGTATACATGATAAACATGTAAAAAGGTTTGAGAGATGAACCGTCCTTATGCTTATGATTATGAATTGTGTTGTAATATCATGTTAACTTACATTGTGTAATGAGTTATGGGTTTCATGAAATGATGAGTCCATGATCAATGAGCTTATGATAGTTACTATGAATTTGCACTAAAATAGTTTTAGACAGCAACAATAGTTTGATTTTGAAAATCTACCAAAAATAGTGGAAATTGATTTAGAGACTGAATAAAAAATGAAATTAAATCTTATTGGGTCTAGTTTCAGATAAAGGAAATGGTTCTAGTAAAGGAATCTCATATGATGAGATATTTGAATTCTTGTGAGACAGAGTCAGAAGGAGTTCGGAATCCCCTGTTCTGAACTGGGAAAATTACTAGTAATCGTAAACAAATAATTATGAGTTAGGAATTATATGACTGAAATTCTTAATGAGTATAATTTCAGAAAAAAGATACACAAACATTATCTGAGTCTTGTACTATGAGATAAATAAATTTTAGTGGAGAAAGGTCGAAGCTGTCAAATAGCAAAATAGGGGAGAATTTTAATAATAAACTATACTTATTGGATAGACCAAAAATTCTGGAAATTTTATTGTAAGAAGATAAATGAGTATAGTTTCAGGGAAAATTAATAGATCATAATTTGGAGTTCTGTAGCTCTATATATAAATAAATTAGTAACTATGACTAGAGAAAATTGCTTAACCAGAATATGAGTAAAAGTGTCATTATGGTTTATTGCCTAAGGAAACATGTTGTTATAATGCTTATTATTTTCATATGGACTTACTAAGCTTTAAGCTTACTCCCTCCATTCCATTTCTTTAGTGTTGTCAGGTCGGCTTGGGGTTGGAGATCGTCGAAGGCGGCATCACACTATCAAGCTATCAACTCCAGAGTATTATCATACGTGTATTAAACACTTTCAAGTGAGTGACATGTATAAGGACTAGTTTTTATATTAGATGTTGTTATGATTACCTGAATGTATCGGCTTATACTGATCTATTGTATATAGCCATGAGATGTGGCTTACTATAGTTATGGCTTGTAAGCCTAATTATTCCTGTTATGGGTTAATGCATGTCGTGTGATTATAATTGGTTGCTATGAATAATTAGTATAACACATGCATACGATGAATGCCCCAGAACCATTTGAGGTGGTTGTGGCTATGGAATGAATATGTGGCCTGGTAGTAAGTTGATAATGATTAAACATGGACAATTTTAGAATGTGTAGAGATTAAGTGCTGGGTAATAAACACTTGTAAGACAACATGCAAATTCTTTAATTGAATCTTTCTCAAGGTCGATTAATCATTAAATTGAAGCTATAATTTGGGTCCATGATATGTAAAGTATGGGAAAAAATTAAGGACAACATGAGGCTTGGAAAATATCCTAAGTGTTGGCCACATAGGCAAAGACACGGCCAGGTGTCTCAGTCGTGTGGAGGACACGGTCTAGCACTCGAGCGTATGGCTTGACCGTGTGGATCAATTTGTTTGGCTGATGTCATAAACAGAGAGTTACATAGGCTGAGGACAAGGGCGTGTCCCAAGCCACTCGGACGTGTGCGACCACACGGCCCAACTCACACGGGCGTGTGAGTCTCCAAAGCAAGAAAATTGATTAAGTTGCCCAAAGATTTTCAAAGTTCTCGATTTAGTCCTGAACCACCCCAATGTATGTTATAGGCTTCGAAGGCCTGTATAAGGGATGATATGCATGTGTTTAAGGTGTTTTTATTTTGGGAAAAAATTTTGTGGCCTGGTTTTGCATGTTGTGAATGTTTATGTTCGGTAACGCCTTGAACCCTGTCCTAGCGTCGGATACGGGTAAGGGGTGTTACAAGTCTTGTCTTGGGAGTGTCTATCATAGAAAATCCTTTTACAAACCTTCGATAATAATCGGCTAAGCCCAAAAAGCTCCTAACTTCTGTTACATTCCTTGGAGGCTTCCATTCGATAATGGCTAAAATCTTACTAGGGTCAACCCGAATACCATCACTGGAAATAATGTGGCCTAAAAATCCAACTTCCCAAAGCCAGAACTCACTTTTACTAAACTTGGCATATAATTGTTTATCCTTTAAAGTCTGCAAAACGATCCTCAAATGTTCAGCATGCTCTGACTCATCTCTAGAGTAAATCAAAATATCATCTATGAACACTACAACAAACTTATCCAAGTATGGACGAAATATCCTATTCATAAAGTCCATAAATCAGCCAGAGCATTCGTCAATCCAAAAGGCATAACAAGGAATTCCTAGTGACCATACCTGGTTCTAAAAGCGGTCTTAGGTATGTCTGTGTCCTTAACTCGCAGCTGGTAGTAGCCGGACCTCAAGTCTATCTTGGAAAACCATGTTGCTCCTTTTAGATGATTCATCAATTCTTGGCAATGGATATTTTTTCTTAATCGTTAGCTTATTAAGTTGCCGGTAATCAATACATAATCTCATGGAACCATCCTTTTTCTTTACGAATAACACGAGAGCACCCCAAGGCGAAAAACTGGCCTTGCAAAGCATTTGTCAACTAATTCTTGCAACTATGGCTTTAATTCCTTTAACTCCATTGGAGCCATCCTATATGGAGTGATAGAGATAGATGCAGTACTTGGCATTAACTCAATACCAAATTCAACTTCCCTAACTAGGGGTAAACCTGGTAATTCTTCAGGGAACACACCCGCAAACTCACATACAATAGGCACTGATTCGACTTTCAACTTAGATTCCTTTGTATTCAACACGTAAGCCAGGTATGCTTCATATCCTTTCCTCATACATTTCTGAGCGGTCATCAAAGAAATTATGATTGGCAAGCCACTAAGTTCATCTGATTCGACTCGAAGGATTTCACCATTTTCATGTCTCAATTCCATAACTTTCCGTTTACAATCTACTATAGCACAATGAAGTGTCAACCAATCCAAACCCAAAATAACATTGAATTCATCAAAAGGCAACAACATCAAGTCGGGCAAAAAACAAAGACTTCTAATCATTAAACGACATTTCTTGCATACTTTATCGACAAAGTGTGACAGCCCTAAAGTGACCCTAGTCGGAAAGCGGTTTCGGGACCGCTAAACCGAGTCACCAAATTATTTGAATATGATATCTATTGTCTAAAATATGTGATTATGAATGTGTGAAGGTTTTAAGCTTCAATTTAGTAAATTGCATGTGAAATTAGTCGATAGGACTTATGTGTGACACTTTTGAAATGTGATAGGTAAATCTATAAGGATCTATTAGTGCATGTAATCAAAGGGGTGGACTTGCATGTCAATTTCCCCCTTTTTAATTGCTAGTGGCCGGCCATGACAAAGAGTGATGGGCAAAACATGTCATAAAACATGTTGTGACAATGGTGTATGTTAGGAAAAATAAAATAAGGAGTATGGGTAATAAAGAAATGGGAAAAAAAAGAATGGTGTGAGTGTTTCCCCCCTATTGCCGTGAGTTAAGGGAAAGAAGAAAAAAAAGTATCCATCATTTTTCACTTCTTTTGGTTGAAAATTCTAAGGAAAAAAAAAGAAAACAAGTTGTGTTCTTTGGTTCTTCTTGGCCGATTTGAGAGGGGGAAGAAAGGAGTGAAGCAATCGGTCATCTTAGGTCGATATTAAGGTAAGGAAGTTGATACTAGTTCTTGAAATCCTAGTTGATTTTGAGTGAGATATCAAGTTATTGTTGGTAACCCATGTGAAATTGTGATTTTGGAATAAGTAAGGTTTTCGGCTATGGAGATTAATAAGGGTGATGGTTGTGTTTCATGCTAAATCTTGATGATTATGAGTTCCTTTCTTAGGTCTACCTTAGATCCATGAAGTATATTTTTATTTGGTGTTGTTGGAAGTATCGGCCATGGTATATCCATAAGCATGATTTATGCTTATTGCATGATAGGTAAGATTTGTGTTTTGGATATATGTTTATATTTGGTTATAACCGACTTGTGATTCAGCTCTTGCACATATATATATATATATATATATGTTTGCACATGATGTATTGGTATGACGTATATACTATCTCAAGGTATATATTTACATATGATGATGTTTCGGTTATGAAGTAAATGATTGATGCGCATTGAGTTACAATATGTAATGCGTTAGTTAGTAAAATGTATGCCATTTATGTGTGATATTAAGTATATAATTGGCCTCAACATGGACATGCAGATTCGACCACATGAGGTGGATTGGTGTGCATGCATTCGGTTAGAGGCAAGCATATTGATGCCTATTCTTGGCTTAGATAATCGGCTAAAAGAGAGTGTGGACTATTGTGTTGAGTTAGATTCATGATTTCGTACATATGCGACTTTAATGTCTAATGAATATATATGGGCTAAGTACCTTGAGTTCCTCTTTTTGAAACTCAAATGATTAAATCAATTTGTTTGTCAATTTAAGCTCAAGAGCAAAGGGGAACTAAATCCGATAAAGGGAAGGAAAAGTGGTCGAATAGCCATCGAAATCGCTCGACAACATCCGAGGTAAGTTTTCGAGTAATGGAACTTAGATTATGATTTGATTAGATCATGTTTTAAGCAAATCAAAATCATGCTCTTTGTGTGTGGCTATTGAGCCGAAATTGCAAGTGTGAAAAGTGCCTTGTGTTTGAGTTTTGCTAATGAAAATGAAATACTGAATGTGTCATGATTTATTGATAAATGTGCATGGTTATTTGAATGATGTCGGGCTAAGTCCCAAGGCTTTGTGCTAAGTGACTATATCTCGACTAAGATCCGAAGGCATTAAATGCGAGTTACTAAATCCGGACTAAGATCCGAAGGCATTTGTGCGAGTTACTAAATCCGGGTTAAGTCCAAGGCATCTGTGCGAAGTTACTATAACCGGGCTATGTCCCAAGGCATTTGAACGAGTAGCTATATCCAGTTAAACTCCAAAGGTACGTGATTCGGGAATGAATGAACTTGCTGTAAAAATTTCAGTTAATACGCTTGTGAAATCCCAACAATGAGGTATGTTTCAGATGTGCTTTGAATTAGTTAAGCCCTTACAAATAAGTATTCGCCGGTTGATAAATGAGCCACTTGGCCTTTGGCTAAGTTGATCTTTGTGTATGAATATAAGGGTTGGTAATGTGAAGTAAGTATGATATTGAGAATTTGTGCATATGAAATTATCTGTTTAGCTACATGAATGCTATACTTTGGTTGTGTTTAAATTCATGGCTCAAACTTACTAAGCATTAAATGCTTACTCTGTTTTCTTTGATTTTCTGTTTTATAGATTTTGGTTCTTCACTATCGGACTCGGGATTTTGAAGTCAAGTCGCCCACACTATCAAAGCTCCTTCTTGGTATACTATTTTGGTTGAACTTTGAAATGGCATGTATAGGACTACCCTTTTGTTGTAGGTCATGTACCTTTCAGTTTTGTGTAAATTTGGATAGCCATGCGAAAATGGCTTAAGTATACTTTAAGGTGGTATTATAATCATTGTATGTTGTTCATTAAGAGGTATGGAAATGTTTGGAAACGATTAGCCATTGGGATGGTTAATCATGATCATATTTTGTGCTATTTATGTTTAAGGGCTAGTTGAATCATGGAAACTATGAAATAGGTAAAGCCTACCTTAAAGACAGATGCTGACAGCTGCAGTGACGTGGATGTGAAAAATCACTAAAAATAGTATGAATGGAATTAAATAGTGAATAAATTATGTAAACGAACCTTGACGAGTATATTTTCATAGGAGAGTAACGAAATGATTATATGAATAGTATGTTAAGAGATATTTAAGTTTTCGTGAGACAGGGCCAGAACGGTTTCTGGAGTCCCTGTTCCGACTTTGGAAATTCATTATAAATTGACCAGAGATAATTAGAAGTCATGCCATATATGTACAGGTTCCTTTTCGAGTCTAGTTTCCGTAGAAACAAACGGCATCAGTATTGAAGCCCTGTACAAGGAGATATCCAAATCGTAATGCAGGAAGCTCAGTGTAGTCGCACCCTGTAACAGGGGAGACTTTAACTAATAAACTGTACTAATTTGCCCGACCAAAAATTATAGAAAAAATATGTAGATGGAAATATGAGTCTAGTTTCAGAGAAAAATTACAAAACTGATTTTCGAGTTTTGGAACTCAAGATATGATTTTTAAGGTGACAGTGACGCAGTTAGCCAACTTCCTAGAAATTTTTAAAATGGACTGTGAAAATGAGTGGGTTAAGCTCGTTAACCCCTCGTGTCCGACTCAACAACGGTCTCTGAGTGGGTGTTACAGTTTTATTGGTATCAGAGCTACGGTTTAGTCAATTCTAGGACTACCGTAATGCGTTTGGGATTAGCTATACATGCCATTTTATTAATTATTTGATAGTGTGGTGATTTCTGACATTTGCAAATGTGTTTATTTATAGTAATGGATCCCGATCCCGACCAAGCAGTAGCTGATGATCTTGAGAGTGTAGCGCCTGCTCCCGCACAAGGGATAGCGCCGGCGGACTCTCAACCTAATGCTAGTAATCCGAATGATGAAGCTAGACAAGCTTTCTATAACGTGATGAATGATTGGTTCGACCAATACATTCGAACTAATACGGCTGTTCCACAACCTCCATTCCCGACAAATACCACCCCCGCACCTACAATGCCTCCGGTAACTAACCAAATAAGGTCAAGTAAGCCCCCAGTTGATAGAATACGAAAACACAGGGCTACTGAATTTAAGGCTACGGATAGCGATGATGCCGAGCAAGCTAAATTTTGGTTGGACAACACTATCCGGGTACTCGATGAGCTATCTTGCACACCCGATGAGTGCCTAAAGTGTACTATCTCCTTGCTACATGATTCTGCCTACTATTGGTGGAATACGTTGACTTCTGTTGTGCCTAGAGAGCAAGTAACTTGGGAGTTTTTCCAAACCGAGTTTCGGAAAAAGTATATCAGTCAGAGATTTATGAATCAAAAACGGAAGGAATTTCTTGAACTTAAGCAAGGTTCCATGTCGATTACCGACTATGAACGAAAATTTGTGAAGCTTAGCCGGTACACACGAGAATGCATTTCCTCAGAAGCCGTAATGTGTAAACGTTTCGAGGATGGACTAATTGATGATATAAAGCTGTATGTTGGCATCTTGGAAATTTGAGAATTTGTGGTACTTGTTGAGCGAGCTTGCAAGGCCGAGGAGCTCAGTATGGAGAAAAGAAAAGCTGAGGTGGGAGCAAGGGAGTTTCGTAAGAGGTCTTCGGGGAAGGCCTTCCCACAGTCATCAAAGAAATTTAGAGATGGCTTGGGCCGGTCTAGGGACACTTCGGGCTTTTCTAGACGAGATCGCGATTGACCCCTTGTGAGCATACGAGTCACTTCGATCGCTAGTGTTGGAAATGACCGTCGAGACAGAGTGGAATGCCAGTATTGTGGTAAATGGCATTGTGGAGTTGTAGGTTCCATGACCGCTCTGTTACAAGTCTTGGTCACCGACCACTTTATCAAAGATTGCCCGAGATTGTCTGAACAGAATGTAAATCAGAGTGGGAAACCGGGTGCTACCACTGCTCGGGGTAGACCATCTAGGAATACGGGCAATGCTAGCGGCGGTCAGAGAGGATCTAAAGATGCTACCACCAGATCTGAGGCTCGTGCTCCTGCTAGGGCTTATGCTATACGCGTACGCGAGGATGCTTCTTCGCCAAATGTTATTACCGGTACTTTCACTCTCTTTGATACTAATGTGATTGCTTTGATTGACCCTAGTTCTACTCATTCTTATATATGTGAAACCTTAGCATCCAGTAAGACTCTACCTATTGAGTCTACTGAGTTCGTAATTCGGGTGTCAAATCCCTTGGGTCGTTACGTGCTTGTTGACAAAGTGTGTAAGAAATGCCCCCTAGTAATTCGAGGTTCCTGTTTTCCGGTGGACTTGATGCTTTTGTCGTTCGATGAATTCGATGTTATTCTTGGTTTGGATTGGTTGACCGTGCATGATGCGGTTGTGGATTGCAAAAGCAAGACTATTGATTTGAGATGCGCAAATAACAAGATAATCCAAGTTGAGTCTACGGACTTAAAGGGGTTGCCAGCTGTAATATCAGCAATGTTGGCCCAGAAATATGTAAGAAAGGGGTGCGAAGCATACCTTGCGTATGTACTTGATGACAAGGAATTGGAAAAGAAACCCGAATCTGTGCCGGTGGTTTGTGAATACCCGGATGTTTTTCCCGAAGAATTACCGGGTTTATCACCTGTTCGGGAAGTAGAGTTTGGTATTGAGCTTGTACCTGGGACTATGTCAATTTCGATAGCTCCGTATCGTATGGCACCAACCGAGTTAAAAGAATTGAAAGCTCAGTTGCAAGAGTTGACGGATAGAGGTTTCGCTCGACCAAGTTTCTCACCTTGGGGTGCACCAGTATTGTTTGTGAAAAAGAAGGACGGAACCATGAGGTTGTGCATTGACTATTGTCAGCTGAATAAAGTGACAATAAAGAATAAATATCCGTTACCACGTATTGATGACTTGTTTGATCAACTAAAGGGAGCCTCAGTGTTTTCAAAGATAGATTTGAGATCGGGGTATTACCAGTTGCGAATTCGAGATTCGGATATACCCAAAACTGCTTTCAGAATGAGATACGGCCACTACGAGTTCTTAGTGATGCTGTTTGGGCTCACTAATGCCCCTGCGGTATTTATGGATTTGATGAATCGGATCTTCAGACAGTATTTGGATCGGTTCGTAGTTGTGTTCATTGACGACATCTTGGTCTATTCAAGAGGCGAGACCGAACATCTTGAGCACCGAGATTAGTGTTGTAAATTTTACGGATAAGTAGTTATATGCTAAGTTCAGTAAGTGTGAGTTCGGTTAAGAGAGGTTAGCTTCTTGGGTCACGTGGTATCCGTGATCGGGTATTCGAGTTGACCGAGAAAAATTTCAGCCATACTTAAGCGGAAGCCTCGAGAAATATTAACGAGGTTTGGAGCTTTTTGGGACTTGCCGGTTACTACCGAAGGTTTGTAAAAGGTTTCTCGATGATAGCCACACCCATGACGAAGCTACTTCAAAAAGATGTTAAGTTCGAATGGACGGAAAAATGTCAGAAAAGTTTTGATCAACTGAAAACTTAATTGACGGAAGCTCCAATTTTAGTGCAGCCCGAATCAGGCAAAGACTTTGTCATCTATAGTGACGCCTCCCTACTTGTGTTAGGTTGCGTATTGATGAAAGAAGGTCGAGTTGTGGCCTATGCGTTGAGACAATTAAAGCCACATGAGAAAAATTATCCGACCCATGATCTCGAATTAGCTGCCATCGTATTCGCCTTGAAAATATGGCGACATTACTTATTTGGTGAGAAGTGCCATGTATTTTCGGATCACAAAAGTCTCAAATATTTGATGACTCAAAGAGACTTGAATCTGCGACAAAGGCGTTGGCTTGAGTTGTTGAAAGATTATGAGCTGGTCATTGATTATCACCCGAGAAAGGCTAATGTGGTTGCGGACGCCTTAAGCCAGAAATCACTGTTTGCTTTACGAGCAATGAATGTACACTTGTCTGTTCTACCCGACAATGTGTTAGTAGCCGAATTAAAGGCCAAACCATTATTGATTCATCAAATTCGTAAAGCTCAGAAAGTCGACGATGAGTTGGTTGCAAGACGGGCTGTGTGACATCCCTAATTTAACCCTAGTCGGGAAGTGGTTTCGGGACCGCTAAACCGAGTCACCGACATGTTCAAACGTAATATTTATTGTCTAGAATATGTGAAAATACATGTGTGAATTTTGAATTCTTTGATTTAGTTAATTTGATTGTGAATTGAAAGAAAAGGACTCATGTGAAGGGATTTAAATATATGTGGCTATTTTAAGAGGTTAATAAAAGAATGAAGTAAAATAAATGGAGTTGCATGTCAAATACTCCATTTATTTTGGATAAGTGGCCGGCCATGACAAGTTATGGGCAAGGGGAAACATGTTTCAAACATGTCTAGCTAATGGATTATGTAAGGAGGAATAAAAAAAAAAGCATGGGAAATAAACTAATGAAAAATTAAAGGAAGAAAACAAAGAAAAAAAAATGTGTCCATCATTCTCATGCATGACCGAAAAAAAAAAAAAAAGGGGAGAAGGAAAAGGCTTCATACTTTGGTTCTTCTTAGCCGTGTAGAAGAGGAAAAAGAGGAAGAAATTCAGCCACCTTGAGCTGGAAATTAAGGTAAGAATTCAAGTTAGCTCTTTAAATCTTAGCATGGTTTTAAGCTAGATTCTAAGCCCCTTATTTAACCATGCCGAAATCTTTGAAAATTATGGTGATATGAATGTTCGGCCATGGTAGATGTTAAAGAAGATGGTGGAAATGTTGTACACATTTGATTAGTAAGTTAGATGGATGAAATTTGAACTAGTTATCAAGTTCTTTAGGTAACCCATGTTGAAATCTTGGTTTTGAATAAGTGAGTTTTTCGCTAGGGTAACTAACAAGGGTGATGATTGTTGTTTCATGCTAAATCTAGATGAACAATAGTTTAAGAGGAGCATTCAGCCATGATATGAGATTGTGATGTTAGTGCCGAATATGAAGATGATGAACTTGAATAAGAAATATTCGGCTAGCATGATAAGTATGGATTATCAAGTAGTTGAGATAATTGATGAGTGAAGTGGCTAATGGGGACTCTTAATGAAATTATGCTAAGGCCGAATGTATTAAATGCTAAATGTGCTTATATGTGTGTGTGTGTGTCATTAGTAGCTAATGGCATTCGGCATTGTTTAACTAAAATTAGAAATGAATGCTTGAAAGTTAAATATGGTCACCCTAGTGACCAAATGCGTTAAAAGCTAATATATGGACAAATGATACGAATAAATGGACCTTTGAAATGTATATGGTTGCCGTGTGTATGTGTCTGATTGAGAAGTAAATTTGTTTGATTTAGCTCAAGATCTTAAAGGAGAGGCGTCCAACAAGGGGAAATCGAAGGTCATCGAGTAGCCGACTTGGAACTATTTTACCTAACACAAGGTAAGTCATTAAGCATATATTTGGTGTTGATTTAAATGATCATAATATATATGCAATTGTGTTTAATGAATTGATGTGTAAATGAAAATGTATGTGTATGGAATGATGCCATTGTTGAATGTATAAAGGCAGCAAAATGCATAAGGTATTGGTCACGGCACTAAGTGTGCGGGTATAAATGGACACGGTGACAAGATTGGCACTAAGTGTGCGGGTTTAAAATTGTACAGCACTAAGTGTGCGAGTTTGATTCTATAGCACTAAGTGTGCGAGCTGAAAATATATAGCACTAAGTGTGCGGATTCACTATATGCTCTTGTATTACAATTGGCACTGAGTGTGCGACATTATCGAGTTAATCCGGACAGCGAATCGGGTAAGTACCTCGAGCTCATGACGAATAGAGAATACGTTCATGCTTGGGGTTGAATTTGGTAAGCCTTAAATCTATGTGATGATTGAAATTGTATGGTTGTGCTGGAAAATGAGTTAATGTGTAAAAATGTTTTGATTATCTTGTTGTGTAGAATATGAAATGTGGATGTACGACTTGGTACGAGATTGGACCGAAAGGTCCGAGGTATTATGGTATAGACTCGATATGGACGAGTACCTAGCCTCATTTGTTGTACATGTAGTAGTAACTTTATCAGTGGATTAATGAATGCTTATGACTTACTGAGTTGTAAACTCACTCGGTGTTTTTCTTGTCACCCATTTTAGGTCTCTCGGACTCGTATTGTTTGCGTGATCGGGCCGTCGTTGGAGTCATCACACCGGCTGAAATCTTGTGGTATTGTTTTTGTTGTTGCGAACATTTGGCATGTATAGGCTATTTTGTTTTGTCGAATTGTGGGTTGTAAACTTTAAGCCATGTGAAAATGGCCTATGTGGTCATCGAGTGGGATGCTAGAACCTATAGCCACGAGTCTTAGAAACTCTAATTTCGATATGGTTCCCATAATTTGTGTCATGTATGATGGATGATTAAGGCCAAGGAAAGATTCATGAAATTGGCATAGTCTACTGCAGTAACTGTTGCGGACAGCAGCAGTGAGATGAGATTGAAAAATCACTAAAAATAGTAGAAGTAGAATTAAATAGTGAGTAAATTATGAAATTGCACCTTGATGAATCTATTTTTATATGGACGAAACGAAACGACCATATGAGCAGTATATTGAGAGATATTAAAGTTCTCGTGAGACAGGGCCAGAACGGTGTCTGGGACCCCTGTCGCGACTTTGAAAATTTTCCATAAATTATCCAGAAAGAATTAGGAGTCATGCCTTATATGTACAGATTCCATTTTGAGTCTAGTTTCATTAGAAACAAACGGCACCAGTATTAAAGCCCTGTACAGAGAGATATCCAAGTTGTAACGCACGAAGGTCAGAGCAGTCGATCCTTGTAATATGGGTGATTTTAACTAATAAACTGTACCAATTGGCCCAACGAAAATTCTAAAATAAATCCATGGATGGGTATATGAGTCTAAATTCAGGAAAATTTACGAAACCAGTTTCCGAGTTTTGAAACTCGAGATATGATTTTAAGGCGACGGTGACGCAGTTTTCCAGCCGGACTGGTAATGTCAAATTAGTTGGTATCTTGAGAGGATTTGGCCGTTAACCTCTCGTGTCCGACACCGGCGTCGGTCACGAGTTAGGGGTGTTACAATTTTATTGGTATCAGAGCTATGGTTTAGTCGGTTCTAGGACTACCATAGGCGTGTGAGTCTAGCTATACATGCCAAATTGATAGTGCTTAATAATGTGATGACTTGACGGTTGAAATTTTTGTTTTGATTAGCGATGGAACCCGGTAGAGAGACCCTTGGCAGATGACGTTGAAAGTGTAGCGGCTGCTCCTGCAAGGGACACCGCCTGTTGAGCCTCGGTCATCCGCGAATAATCAAAATGAAGGGCGAAACAAGCCTTCTTCACTATGATGAATGAGTGGGTCGCGCAATATGCCCGAACCAACCCTACCTGTCCAACCATTCCGAATTTAAATACTCCACCCCAAGAGCCCATAATGCCTCCAGTTATTGATCCTGTGAGGCTGAGTAAACCACCTGTGGACTTGATTAGGAAGCGCGGGCCGAGGAGTTCAAGGCCATAATTCTTGATGATGCCGAAAAGGCCGAAGTTCGCTCGATAACACCATTAGAGTGTTAGATGAACTATCATGCACACCGATGAATGTCTTAAGTGTGCTATATCCTTGTTTGAGACTCGACTTACTATTGGTGGAGGACTTTAATTTCCATAGTCCCAAATGAACGAGTTACACAGGATTTCTTTCAATCCAATTTCAAAGAAATACATTAGTCAACGGTTCATCGATCATAAGCGTAAGGAATTCTTGGAACTCAAGCAAGGCCGGATGACCGTATCTGAATACGAACATGAGTTCGTAAGACTTAGTCGGTATGCTCGGAATGTGTGGCTGATGAGGTTGCGATGTGCAAAAGATTTGAAGAAGGATTGAATGAAGAGTTAAAGTTACTAGTGGGAATTTTGGAGATAAAGGAGTTCGTGACACTAGTCGAACGAGCCTGCAAGGCGGAAGAACTTGGGAAGGAGAAGAAGAAGGCTGAATGTGAAGCAAGAGATTACCGTAAAAGATCGACGAGTAAAGCTCCGTTCTCGGCTGTAAAGAGGTTCAGGGAGGACACCAGTAAGTCGAGGATGACCGCGGGAATTTCCATTAGAGCCCGACCATTGACGGACTCCCGAGCTACTTCAGTAGCTCGTGTGGGCAATAGTCGTTAAGAGAGACCTGAATGCCCCCAATGTGGAAGACGACACCTAGGTGAATGTTGGGGTAAAGTCATTAATAGGGCTGTTATGGATGCGGTTCAAGGACCACTTCATTAGAGATTGCACGAGCTAGATGAGAGGAATAAGACGCAAGGTGCAAGACCTAGTGGAACGACGGTGGAGGTAGGCCCCGAGAATCTCTCGGAGGTAGGGGTGGTAATCGAGAGGAGCCTCTAATACGGCCGTCCGATCCGAGACCCGTGCTCTGCTAGAGCATATGCCATCCGCGCACGAGAGGAGGCATCCTCCCCGACGTTATCTTTGGTACTTTTACTCTCTTTGATACTATTGTGATTGCATTGATTGACCCGGCTCTACTCACTCATATGTATGTGAAACCTTAGCATCCAAAGAAGACTCTACCGTTGAGTCTCTCGAGTTCGTAATTCGAGTGTCAAACCCTTTGGGTCAATACGTGCTTGTTGATAAAGTGTGCAAGAGATGCCCCTAATAATTCGAGAATCTGTTTTCCTACCGATCGATGCTTCTACCATTTCATGAATTCGATGTTATTCTTGGTATGGATTGGTGACCGTGCATGATGCGGTGGTGGACGCAAAAGGAAAACCATTGATTTGAGGAGTGCAAATAATAAGGTAGTCCGAGTCGAGTCTCTCGATTTAAAAGGAGTGCAGCGATAATATCTTCTATGACCGTCGAAGATATGTGAAAAGGGTGTGAAACATACCTTGCGTATGTGTTTGGAAGTAAAGAGACGGAAAGGAAACTCGAATAGGTACCAGTGGTTTGTGAGTATTCAGATGTTTTTCCGAGGAGTTACCGGATTGCCACGGTCGAGAAGTGGAATTCGCATCGAAGTTGTACCGGTACTACGCCGATTTCAATAGCCCCGTATCGTATGGCATTAACGGAATTAAAGGAATTGAAGGTTCAATTGCAAGAATTGACGGATAGAGGTTTCGCTCGACCGAAGTTTTTCTCCATGGGGCGCACTGTATTGTTTGTGAAGAAGAAGGACGGAACCATGAGGTTGTGCATCGACTATCGTCAACTCAATAAAGTGACGATAAAGAATAAATATCCATTGCCACGAATTGACGATTTGTTTGATCAATTAAAGGAGCCTCGGTGTTTTCAAAGATAGATTTGAGGTCGGGTACTATCGGTTGAGGGTCCGAGAATCGGACATACCCAAAACCGCTTTTAGAACGAGGTACGGTCACTACTGAATTCTTGGTGATGCCGTTTGGGCTCACTAATGCCCCGCGGTGTTTATGGATTTAATGAATAGAATTTTCGAGCCATACTTGGATCGGTTCGTAGTTGTATTTATCGATGACATTTTGGTCTATTCGAAGATGAAACCGAACATCTTTGAACACCGAGGCTAGTGTTGCAAATCTTACGAGATAAGCGTTATACGCAAAGTTCATAAATGTGAATTTTGGTTGAAAGAGGTTAGCTTTTGGGGCACGTGGTGTCGTGATCGGTGTCGGGGTGGACTGAACAAAATTTGGCCATAGTCAATTGGAAACCTCCAGGAATGTTACCGAAGTTAGGAGCTTTTGGGGCTTGCGGTTACTATCGACGGTTTGTGAAAGGATTCTCGATGATAGCCACACCCATGACAAAACCGCTTGTAAAGATGTCAAATTTGAATGGACGGAAAAGTGTCGAAAAGTTTCGACCAATTGAAAACCCATTTGACGAAAGCTCCAGTTCTAGTACTGTACCGAATCGGCAAAGAGTTTGTCATCTATAGTGATGCCTCCCTACTTGGGTTAGGTTGCGTATTGATGCAAGAAGGTCGAGTTGTGGCCTATCGTCGAGACAATTAAAGCCACATGAGAAAAATTATCCAACCCATGACCTCGAATTGGTCGCCATCGTATTCGCCTTTAAAGATATGGCGACATTACTTATTTGGTGAGAAGTGCCAAGTGTATTCGGATCACAAAGTCTCAAATATTTGATGACTCAAAGAGACTTAAATCTGCGACAAAGACGATGGCTCGAGTTGTTAAAAGATTATGAACTCGTTATTGATTATCACCCGGGAAAGGCCAATGTGGTTGCGGATGCCTTAAGTCGGAAATCACTTTGCTTGTTTTACTGAGCGATGAATGTACACTTGTCTATTCTACCCGACAATGTGTTAGTAGCCGAGTTAAAGGCCAAACCATTGTTGGCTCATCAAATTCGGGAAGCTCAGAAAGTTGATGAGGAGTTGCTTGCAAAATGGGCTGAGTGTGTTCTGAACAAGGAATCAGAGTTTCAAATTGATGATGACGATTGTTTGAGGTTCAGAAGTCGTCTGTGTGTTCCAAAGAATTCGGAACTTATTTCGATAATTCTAAATGAAGCCCATTGTAGTCGAATGTCAATCCACCCGGGTAGTACTAAAATGTACAATGACACTGAAACGCCAATTTTGGTGGCCCGGTATGAAACGAGACATTTCTGAATTTGTTTCAAGGTGTCTGATATGTCAACAAGTGAAAGCGGAACATCAAGTGCCATCGGGATTACTTCAGCCGATCATGATACCCGAATGGAAATGGGATCGAGTCACAATGGACTTTGTATCCGGACTGCCATTGTCAGTGAGTAAGAAGGATGCGATTTGGGTCGTTGTCGATAGACTAACTAAGTCGGCTCACTTTATCCCCGTACGTACGGATTTTTCAATGGACAAACTAGCCGAATTGTACGTTTCCCAGATTGTGAGATTACATGGGGTGCCTATTTCTATCGTGTCGGATAGAGACCCAAGATTTACGTCGCAATTTTGGAAGAAATTGCAAGATGCTTTGGGTACCAAGCTGCATGTTAGCACCGCTTTTCATCCCCAAACCGATGGTCAATCCGAACGGATAATTCAAATACTCGAGGATATGTTGAGATGTTGCATCCTTGAGTTTAGTGGTTCATGGGAAGCGGTATTTACCTTTGATTGAATTCGCCTACAACAATAGCTTTCAATCAAGTATTAAGATGGCGCCTTACGAGGCTTTATACGATTCGTAAATGTCGTACCCCATTATTCGGTGAACTTAGTGAAGGTAAATTCTTCGGGTTGATTTGGTTAAGGATGCCGAGCTAAAAGTTCGAGTAATTCGTGAAAGTTTGAAAGTGCTGCCGGATCGCCAAAAGTCGTATGCGGATTTGAAAAGAAAAGATGTTGAATATCGGGTTGGAGACAAGGTCTTTCTCAAAGTTTCACCACGGAAGAAGGTGCTTAGATTTGGCCGTAAGGGCAAATTGAGTCCGAGGTTCATCGGTCCATCTGAAGTATCTGAACGAGTTGGGCGATGGCGTATCGATTAATTTTACCCCGAGCTCGAAAAGATTCACAACGTTTTCCATGTTTCGATGCTTGACGATATAGGTCTGACCGACACACGTAATTACTCCATCCGAGGTCGAGGTTCACCTAATTTGAGCTATGAAGAAGAGCCGGTTCGCATTACGATGCGTGAAGTAAAAAGCTACTGAAACAAGAAAATTCCATTAGTGAAGGTGTTGTGGCATAAACACGGATGGAAGAAGCCACTTGGGAACTTGAGGACTCTATGAAAGAGCGATACCGAGCCTATTTACGGTAAGATTTTCGGGACGAAAATTTCTTAAGTGGGGAGAGTTGTGACATCCCTAATTTAACCCTAGTCGGAAGTGGTTTGGGACCGCTAAACCGAAGTCACCGACATGTTCAAACGTAATATTTATTGTCTAGAATATGTGAAAATACATGTGTGAATTTTGAATTCTTTGATTTAGTTAATTTGATTGTGAATTGAAAGAAAAGGACTCATGTGAAGGATTTAAATATATGTGGCTATTTTAAGAGGTTAATAAAGAATGAAGTAAAATAAATGGAGTTGCATGTCAAATACTCCATTTATTTTGGATAAGTGGTTGACCATGACAAGTTATGGGCAAGGGAAACATGTTTCAAACATGTCTAGCTAATGGATTATGTAAGGAGGAATAAAAAAAAAGCATGGGAAATAAACTAATGAAAAATTAAAGGAAGAAAACAAAGAAAAAAAATGTGTCCATCATTCTCATGCATGACCGAAAAAAAAAAAGGGGAGAAGGAAAAGGCTTCATACTTTGGTTCTTCTTAGCCGTGTAGAAGAGGAAAAGAGGAAGAAATTCAGCCACCTTGAGCTGGAAATTAAGGTAAGAATTCAAGTTAGCTCTTTAAATCTTAGCATGGTTTTAAGCTAGATTCTAAGCCCTTATTTAACCATGCCAAATCTTTGAAAAATTATGGTGATATGAGCGTTCGGCCATGGTAGATGTTAAAGAAGATGGTGGAAATGTTGTACACATTTGATTAGTAAGTTAGATGGATGAAATTTGAACTAGTTATCAAGTTCTTTAGGTAACCCATGTTGAAATCTTGGTTTTGAATAAGTGAGTTTTTCGCTAGGGTAACTAACAAGGGTGATGATTGTTGTTTCATGCTAAATCTAGATGAACAATAGTTTAAGAGGAGCATTCGCCATGATATGAGATTGTGATGTTAGTGCGAATATGAAGATGATGAACTTGAATAAGAAATATTCGGCTAGCATGATAAGTATGGATTATCAAGTAGTTGAGATAATTGATGAGTGAAGTGGCTAATGGGGACTCTTAATGAAATTATGCTAAGGCCGAATGTATTAAATGCTAAATGTGCTTATATGTGTGTGTGTGTGTCATTAGTAGCTAATGGCATTCGGCATTGTTTAACTAAAATTAGAAATGAATGCTTGAAAGTTAAATATGGTAGCCCTAGTGACCAAATGCGTTAAAAGCTAATATATGGACAAATGATACGAATAAATTGACCTTTGAAATGTATATGGTTGCCGTGTGTATGTGTCGATTGAGAAGTAAATTTGTTTGATTTAGCTCAAGATCTTAAAGGAGGCGTCCAACAAGGGAAATCGAAGGTCATCGAGTAGCCGACTTGGAACTATTTTACCTAACACAAGGTAAGTCATTAAGCATATATTTGGTGTTGATTTAAATGATCATAATATATATGCAATTGTGTTTAATGAATTGATGTGTAAATGAAAATGTATGTGTATGGAATGATGCCATTGTTGAATGTATAAAGGCAGCAAAATGCATAAGGTATTAGTCACGGCACTAAGTGTGCGGGTATAAATGGACACGGTGACAAGATTGGCACTAAGTGTGCGGGTTTAAAATTGTACAGCACTAAGTGTGCGAGTTTGATTCTATAGCACTAAGTGTGCGAGCTGAAAATATATAGCACTAAGTGTGCGGATTCACTATATGCTCTTGTATTACAATTGGCACTGAGTGTGCGACATTATCGAGTTAATCCGGACAGCGAATCGGGTAAGTACCTCGAGCTCATGACGAATAGAGAATACGTTCATGCTTGGGGTTGAATTTGGTAAGCCTTAAATCTATGTGATGATTGAAATTGTATGGTTGTGCTGGAAAATGAGTTAATGTGTAAAAATGTTTGATTATCTTGTTGTGTAGAATATGAAATGTGGATGTACGACTTGGTGCGAGATTGGACGAAAGGTCCGAGGTATTATGGTATAGACTCGATATGGACGAGTACCTAGCCTCATTTGTTGTACATGTAGTAGTAACTTTATCGGTGGATTAATGAATGCTTATGACTTACTGAGTTGTAAACTCACTCGGTGTTTTTCTTGTCACCCATTTTAGGTCTCTCGGACTCGTATTGTTTGCGTGATCGGGGCCGTCGTTGGAGTCATCACACCGCTGAAATCTTGTGGTATTGTTTTTGTTGTTGCGAACATTTGGCATGTATAGGCTATTTTGTTTTGTCGAATTGTGGGTTGTAAACTTTAAGCCATGTGAAAATGGCCTATGTGGTCATCGAGTGGGATGCTAGAACCTATAGCCACGAGTCTTAGAAACTCTAATTTCGATATGGTGCCCATAATTTGTGTCATGTATGATGGATGATTAAGGCCAAGGAAAGATTCATGAAATTGGCATAGTCTACTGCAGTAACTGTTGCGGACAGCAGCAGTGAGATGAGATTGAAAATCACTAAAAATAGTAGAAGTAGAATTAAATAGTGAGTAAATTATGAACTTGCACCTTGATGAATCTATTTTTATATGGACGAAACGAAACGACCATATGAGCAGTATATTGAGAGATATTAAAGTTCTCGTGAGACAGGGCCAGAACGGTGTCTGGGACCCCTGTCGCGACTTTGAAAATTTTCCATAAATTATCCAGAAAGAATTAGGAGTCATGCCTTATATGTACAGATTCCATTTTGAGTCTAGTTTCATTAGAAACAAACGGCACCAGTATTAAAGCCATGTACAGAGAGATATCCAAGTTGTAACGCACGAAGGTCAGAGCAGTCGATCCCTGTAATATGGGTGACTTTAACTAATAAACTGTACCAATTGGCCCAACCAAAAATTCTAAAAATAAATCCATGGATGGGTATATGAGTCTAAATTCAGGGAAAATTTACGAAACCAGTTTCTGAGTTTTGAAACTCGAGATATGATTTTTAAGGCGACGGTGACGCAGTTTTCCAGCCGGACTGGTAATGTCAAATTAGTTGGTATCTTGAGAGGATTTGGCCGTTAACCTCTCGTGTCCGACACCGGCGTCGGTCACGAGTTAGGGGTGTTACAGGCTGAATGTGTTCCGAATGTGGAATCGGAGTTTCAAATTGATGATGATGATTGTTTGAGGTACAGAAATCGGTTGTGTGTTCCAAGAAATTGAACTCATTTCGATGATTACGAACGAAGCTCATTGTAGCCGAATGTCAAGTCACCCGGGAGTACAAAATGTACCACGACCTAAGGCGTCAGTTTTGGTGGCATGGTATGAAACGAGACATTTCGATTTTGTTTGAAGTGTTTAATATGTCGCAAGTGAAGGCGAAACATCAAGTGCCTCTGGGTTTACTCCAACCGATCATGATATACGAATGGAAATGGGATCGGGTAACGATGGATTTTGTATCCGGGTTGCGGTGTCGGCAAGTAAGAAAGATGCGATTTGGGTCGTTGTTGATAGATTGACTAAGTCGGCTCACTTTATCCCCGCACGCACGGATTTTCAATGGATAAATTAGCTGAATTGTATGTTTCTCAGATTGTGAGATTACACGGGGTACCTATATCTATCGTGTCAGATATAGATCCGAGATTCACCTCACGATTTTGAAAGAAATTGCAAGAAGCTTTGGGTACCAAGCTGCATTTAGCACCACTTTTCATCCACAAGCAGATGGTCAATCCGGCGGATAATTCGGATACTTGAGGATATGTTGAGATGTTGCATCCTCGAGTTTAGTGGTTCATGGGAACGGTATTTACCTTTGATTGAATTCGCTTACAACAATAGTTTTCAGTCAAGTATTAAGATGGCACCTTACGAGGCTTTGTACGGTCGAAAATGCCTTACGCCATTGTTTTGGACCGAGCTCGGTGAAAGTAAAATTTTCGAAGTGGATTTGATTAAAGATGCTGAGCAGAAAGTACGAATAATTTGTGAAAGTCTAAAGGCAGCATCAGATCGTCAGAAGTCGTACGCGGATTTAAAACGAAGAGATATTGAGTATCAGGTGGGAGACAAAGTGTTTCTTAAGGTGTCGCCTTGGAAAAAGATACTCAGATTTGGCCGTAAGGGCAAATTGAGTCCGAGATTCGTTGGGCCGTATGAGATCTCCGAACGAGTTGGCCCAGTTGCATATAGGTTGCTTTTACCCCCTGAACTCGAAAGGATCCACAACATTTTTCATGTTTCGATGCTTGGACGTTACAGATCCGATCCTTCACACGTAATAAACCCCTCCGAGGTCGAAATTCAAGCTGATATGAGTTATGAAGAAGAACCGATTCGTATCCTAGCTCGTGAAGTGAAGGAGTTGCGAAACAAAAGGGTTCCGTTAGTAAAAGTGTTATGGCTCAAACACGGGATGGAAGAAGCTACTTGGGAACCCGAGAACTCTATGTAAGAGCGATACCCAAACCTATTTACCGGTAAGATTTTCGGGGACGAAAATTTCTTAAGTGGGGGAGAGTTGTGACAGCCCTAAAGTGACCCTAGTTGGAAAGTGGTTTCGGGACCGCTAAACCTAGTCACCAAATTATTTGAATATGATATCTATTGTCTAAAATATGTAATTATGAATGTGTGAAGGTTTTAAGCTTCGATTTAGTAAATTGCATGTGAAATTAGTCGATAGGACTTATGTGTGACACTTTTGAAATGTGATAGGTAAATCTATAAGGATCTATTAGTGCATGTAATCAAAGGGGTGGACTTGCATGTCAATTTCCCCCTTTTTAATTGCTAGTGGCTGGCCATGACAAAGAGTGATGGGCAAAACATGTCATAAAACATGTTGTGACAATGGTGTATGTTAGGAAAAATAAAATAAGGAGTATGGGTAATAAAGAAATGGGAAAAAAAAAAAAGAATGGTGTGAGTGTTTCCCTCCCCCCCCCCCCATTGCCGTGAGTTGAGGGAAAGAAGAAAAAAAAGTGTCCATCATTTTTCACTTGTTTTGGCTGAAAATTCTAAGGAAAAAAAAGAAAACAAGTTGTGTTTTTTGGTTCTTCTTGGCGATTTGAGAGGGGAAGAAAGGAGTGAAGCAATCGGTCATCTTAGGTCGATATTAAGGTAAGGAAGTTGATACTAGTTCTTGAAATCCTAGTTGATTTTGAGTGAGATATCAAGTTATTGTTGGTAACCCATGTGAAATTGTGATTTTGGAATAAGTAAGGTTTTGGCTATGGAGATTAATAAGGGTGATGGTTGTGTTTCATGCTAAATCTTGATGATTATGAGTTCCTTTCTTGGGTCTACCTTAGATCCATGAAGTATATTTTATTTGGTGTTGTTGGAAGTATCGGCCATGGTATATCCATAAGCATGATTTATGCTTATTGCATGATAGGTAAGATTTGTGTTTTGGATATATGTTTATATTTGGTTATAATCAACTTGTGATTGGCTCTTGCACATATATATATATATATGTTTGCACATGATGTATTGGTATGACATATATACTATCTCAAGGTATATATTTACATATGATGATGTTTGGTTATGAAGTAAATGATTGATGTGTATTGAGTTACAATATGTAATCGTTAGTTAGTAAAATGTATGCCATTTATGTGTGATATTAAGTATATAATTGGCCTCAACATGGACATGCATATTCGCCACATGAGGTGGATTGGTGTGCATGCATTGGTTAGAGGCAAGCATATTGATGCCTATTCTTGGCTTAGATAATCGGCTAAAAGAGAGTGTGGACTATTGTGTTGAGTTAGATTCATGATTTCATACATATGTGACTTTAATGTCTAATGAATATTTATGGGCTAAGTACCTTGAGTTCCTCTTTTTGATACTCTAATGATTAAATCAATTTGTTTGTCAAGTTAAGCTCAAGAGCAAAGGGGAACTAAATCCGATAAAGGGAAGGAAAAAGTGGTCGAATAGCCATCGAAATCGTTCGACAACATCCGAGGTAAGTTTTCTAGTAATGGAACTTAGATTATGATTTGATTAGATCATGTTTTAAACAAATCAAAATCATGCTCTTTGTGTGTGGCTATTGAGCCGAAATTGCAAGTGTGAAAAGTGCCTTGTGTTTGAGTTTTGCTAATGAAAATGAAATACTGAATGTGTCATGATTTATTGATAAATGTGCATGGTTATTGAATGATGTCGGGCTAAGTCCCGAAGGCTTTGTGCTAAGTGACTATATCCGGACTAAGATCCGAAGGCATTCGTATGCGAGTTACTAAATCCGGACTAAGATCAAGAAGGCATTTGTGCGAGTTACTAAATCCGGGTTAAGTCCGAAGGCATCATGCGAGTTACTATAACCGGGCTATGTCCCGAAGGCATTTGAGCGAGTAGCTATATCCGGTTAAACTCGAAGGTACGTGATTCGGGAATGAATGAACTTGCTGTAAAAATTTCAGTTAATACGCTTGTGAAATCCCAACAATGAGGTATGTTTCGTATGTGCTTTGAATTAGTTGAGCCCTTACAAATAAGTATTCGCTCAGTTGATAAATGAGCTACCGGCCTTTGGCTAAGCTGATCTTTGTGTATGAATATAAGGGTTGGTAATGTGAAGTATGATATTGAGAATTTGTGCATATGAAATTATCTGTTTAGCTACATGAATGCTATACTTTGGTTGTGTTTAAATTCATGGCTCAAACTTACTAAGCATTAAATGCTTACTCCGTTTTCTTTGATTTTCTGTTTTATAGATTTTGGTTCTTCAGCTATCGGACTCGGGATTTTGAAGTCGAAGTCGCCCACACTATCAAAGCTCCTTCTTGGTATACTATTTTGGTTGAACTTTGAAATGGCATGTATAGGACTACCCTTTTGTTGTAGGTCATGTACCTTTCGGTTTTGTGTAAATTTGGATAGCCATGCGAAAATGGCTTAAGTATACTTTGGGCAGGGTATTATAATCATTGTATGTTGTTCATTAAGAGGTATGGAAATGTTTGGAAACGATTAGCCATTGGGACGGTTAATCATGATCATATTTTGTGCTATTTATGTTTAAGGGCTAGTTGAATCATGGAAACTATGAAATAGGTAAAGCCTACCTTAAAGACAGATGCTGACAGCTGCAGTGATGTGGATATGAAAAATCACTAAAAATATTAGGAATGGAATTAAATAGTGAATAAATTATGTAAACGAACCTTGAAGAGTCTATTTTCATAGGAGAGTAACGAAACGATCATATGAACAGTATGTTAAGAGATATTTAAGTTTTCGTGAGACAGGGCCAGAACCGTTTCTGGAGTCCCTGTTCCGACTTTGGAAATTCATTATAAATTTACCAGAGATAATTAGAAGTCATGCCATATATATACAGGTTCCTTTTCGAGTCTAGTTTCCGTAGAAACAAACGGCATCAGTATTGAAGCCCTGTACAGGGAGATATCCAAATCGTAATGCAGGAAGGTCAGTGTAGTCGTACCCTGTAACAGGGGAGACTTTAACTAATAAACTGTACTAATTGGCCTGACCAAAAATTCTAGAAAAAAATCTGTAGATGGAAATGTGAGTCTAGTTTCAGGGAAAAATTACAAAACTGATTTTCGAGTTTTGGAACTCAAGATATGATTTTTAAGGTGACAGTGACGCAGTTAGCCAACTGCCTGGAAATTTTTAAAATGGACTGTGAAAATGAGTGGGTTAAGCCCGTTAACCCCTCGTGTCCGACTCCGGCAACGGTCTCGGGTATGGGGTGTTACAGTTTTATTGGTATCAGAGCTACGGTTTAGTCGATTCTAGGACTACCGTAATGCGTTTGGGATTAGCTATACATGCCATTTTATGTGATTATTTGATAGTGTGGTGATTTCTGACATTTGCAAATGTGTTTATTTATAGTAATGGATCCCGATCCCGACCGAAGGTAGTGATGATCTTGAGAGTGTAGCGCCTGCTCCCGCACAAGGGACAGCGCCGGCGGACTCTCAACCTAATGCTAGTAATCCGAATGATGAAGCTAGACAAGCTTTCTATAACGTGATGAATGATTGGTTCGACCAATACATTCGAACTAATCTGTTGTTCCACAACCTCCATTCCGACAAATACCACCCCGCACCTACAATGCCTCCGTGAATGACCAAATAAGGTCAAATAAGCCCCAGTTGATAGAATCCGAAAACAGGGCTCTGAATTTAAGGCTACGGATAGCGATGATGCGAGAGCAAGCTGAATTTTGGTTGGACAACACTATCAAGATTTTCGATGAGCTATCTTGCACACCGATGAGTGCCTAAAGTGTACTATCTCCTTGCTACGTGATTACGCCTACTATTGGTGGAATCGTTGACTTCTGTTGTGCCTAGAGAGCAAGTAACTTGGGAGTTTTCCAAACCAAGTTTGGAAAAAGTATATCGGTCGATTTATGGATCAAAAGCGGAAGGAATTTCTTGAACTTAAGCAAGGTTCCATGTCGGTTACCGACTATGAACGAAAATTTGTGAGGCTTAGCCGGTACGCACGAGAATGCATTTCCTCAGAAGCCGTAATGTGTAAACATTTCGAGGATGGACTAAATGATGATATAAAGCTGTATGTTGGCATCTTGGAAATCTGAGAATTTGTGGTACTTGTTGAGCGAGCTTGCAAGGCCGAGGAGCTCAGTATGGAGAAAAGAAAAGCTGAGGTGGGAGCAAGGGAGTTTCATAAGAGGTCTTTGGGGAAGCCCTTCCCACAGTCATCGAAGAAATTTAGAGATGGATTGGGCCGGTCTAGGGACACTTCGGGCTTTTCTAGACGAGATCGCGATCGACCCCCTGTGAGCACACGAGTCACTTCGATCGCCAGTGTTGGAAATGACCGTCGAGACAGAGCGGAATGCCAGTATTATGGTAAATGGCATTTGGGGAGTTGTAGGTTCCATGACCGCTCCTGTTACAAGTGCGGGTCTGTAACACCTCGTACCCGAGTCCGTTACCGGAATCGAACACAAGGTGCACACAGACTTAACTATTTTCACAGTCCATTTAGAAATTTCCAGACAAGCTGTTTACTGCATCACTGTCGCCTTAAAAATCATATCTTGAGTTTCAAAGCTCGAAAATTAGTTTCATAATTTTTTCCTGAAACTAGACTCATATGTCCATCTACAGATTTTTTTCTAAAATTTTTGGTCAAGCCAATTGGTACAGTTTATTAGTTAAAATCTCCCCTATTCCAGGGTTTGACTACACTGACCTTCGTGTACTACGAATTGAATATGTCCTTGTACAGGGCTTTAATACTGATGCCGTTTGTTTCTATAGAAACTAGACTCAGAGAGGAATGTATACATATATGGCATGACCCTCATTACTTCTGGTTAATTTACAATGAATTTCCAAAGTCGGAACAGGGAATCCAGAAACCGTTCTGGCCCTGTTTCATGAGAACTTTAATATCTCTTAACATATAACTCATATGACCGTTTCGTTTCTTCCATATGAAAGTAGATTCATCAAGGTTAATTTACATAATTTATTCACTATTTAATTCCATTCCTACAAATTTTAATGATTTTTCAAATCTACACCACTGCTGCTGCCAGCATCTGTTTTCAAGGTAAACTTTACCTATCTCGCGGTTTCCATGGACCAGCTAGAGTTTTGTCATACATAGGTCCACATATAATCATATTTAGCCATTCCAATGGCTGATCATTTGCCCAACACTTCCATTCAGTCCATAATCACATCATGAAACCATACATATATATATACATAAACACAAATGGTCTAATGCCATACTCCACTTTTACGAGCCATTTTAGCATTCTTTGTACACACGTACATCACAAAGCGTACTTGAAAAAAAAACAGCAAAGGTAGTCCTATACATGCCATATCCGAGTTCAACTAAAAGTACGAAAGAGTACCAAAGAGTACCAGACTTGACTTGATGATCCCGAATCCGATAGCTAACGAACAAAATCTATAAAAGCAGAGAAACAGAGAAAGCGGAGTAAGCAATTTATGCTTAGTAAGTTTGAGCAAGGAATTCCAGCACAACAAAAGCATGGCATTCATATAGCTAAGCGGATAATTTCATATGCACACAACCTCAATATCATACTTACTTCACATTACCACCCTTATATTCATACGAGAAAAGATCAACTTAGCCAAAGGCGCTAGCTCGTCTATCATTGGCGAATTCTTACTTATAAGGGCTCACTAATTCACGCACATATGAACATACCTCATTGCTGGAATTTTTGCAAGCGCATCAACTGAAATTTTGCAGCAAGATTGCTCATTTCGAATCACGTACCTTGAGAATCTAACGGATATAACCACAAGCACAATTGCCTTGGTCTTAACGGTTTGTAACTTGCACCAATGCCTTGGTCTAAGCCGGATATAACAACTTCATACGAATGCCTTGGTCTTAGCGATTTAACAACTTCATACGAATGCCTTGGTCTTAGCGGATATAATCACTAGCATAAATGCCTTGGGACTTAGCACAGGTTTCATTCAATTGCTCATGTACACATATATCAATAATCACGACACATCCATATTTCATTTTCGTTACTAAGGCTCAAACACAAAATATTTATCAAACCTTTACAATTTGGCTCAATAGCCACACACAAGGAGCATGATTTCAATATAATTCAAGTAAGGTCATTACTCAAAGACTTACCTCGGACGTGGTCGGCGATTTCGATGGCTACTCGACTACTTTTTCCTTTCCTTTATCGCATTTAGCTCCCTTTGCTCTTGAGCTTAATTCACACAAATTTAACTTATTAAAGTCTTATTATGATAGTTTATGGCGAATATGACAAGGAGTTTAAATGGTCATATGGCCATCCTTTAGCTCAAATACACAATGGTCATGCTCATTTTAATCGCAACAAGCAATTCAATACAATTCATTCAAACATCAAAGTGAAGCTCAAGGTACTTAGCCCTTATAAACAATAGACATTAGAGTCACATGTATGCGAAATCACGAATCGAATTCAACACATTAGTTAGTACTCTCCTTAGCGAATTTTCCAAGCCAAGAATAGCCATCAATATGCTTGCCTCTAACAGAATGCATGCACACCAACTCCCCTCATGTGGCGAATATGCATGTCCATGTTGAGGCCAATTATACATAATACCACACAAAAACAGCATACATTTTACTAACTAACGCATTACATATTGTAGATCAATACACATCTCTCATTTACTTCATAACAAAACATCATCATAAGCAAATATACACCTTGAAATAGTATATATGTCATACCAATACATCATGTGCAAACATATATTCATGTAGGTGCAAGGGCCGAATCTCAAGTTGCTTATATCCAAATATAAACACATATCCAAAGCTCAAATCTTACCTACCATGCAACATGCATGAATCATACTTATGGATATACCATGGCCGAATACACCACAACACGATACCGTTTCAATTTGGTCATGGTTAAACAAAGAACTTAGTATCTCATTCAAAAATGCTAAAAGAAAAATCTAAGAGTCCTCAATCCCCCATCACATGTATCATTATCAAGCTTGATATTTAGCATGCAATGGCATTAACACCACATTCACTTTGGCCGAATATCATTCCCATGGCATAGCAAAGATTTGAACCATGGGCTAATAAGAACATCAAGCTAGCAACTAAAAACATGCATGAATCTCATGGCACAACCTCAAACATACCTTAATCTTGATGCAAGTATAGCCAAGCCTCCTCCTAATCCTCTCCCAAACCAAGCATGAAGCAAACTTCCTTTCTCCTTCATTAGCATTTTGGCCAAAAGAGAGTGAAATGGATGAACAAAATTTTTGTTTTTCCTTCTTACCTACACGGCAATGGGGAGGGAGAAGCCTTCACACACATTTTTTCTCCATACTCCTTATTTTATTTATTCCAACATAACCCACTTACCAAACATGTTTCATGACATGTTTTGCCCATAATTCCTTGTCATGGCGGCCACTAGCTATTGGAAATTTGACATGCAAGTCCATTGTCTTGCATGCATGCTTTAATTAGTCATCACACATTTCCCCATCATACTTTCAAAGTTTACTACTAGGTCCTTTCTAGTGAAATTCACATTTATAACTTTAAATCAAAACATCAAAAATGTTACACATGAGTTAACACACATTATAGGCAATAAAATAAATATTAAATTATTTTATGCCTCAATTTTGTAGTCCCGAAACCACATTCGACTAGGGTCAATTTTGGTACATCACAACTCTCCTCCACTTAAGAAATTTTAGTCCCCAAAATCTTACGGTAAATAGATTTGGGTATCGCTCTTTCATGGAGTTCTCGGGTTCCCAAGTAGCTTCTTCTATCCGTGTTTGAGCCATAACACTTTCACTAAGCGGAACCCTTTTGTTTCATAACTCTTTTACTTCACGAGCTAGGATCGAATCGGTTCTTCTTCATAACTCATATCGGCTTGAATTTCCACCTCGGATGGGTGATTACGTGCGATGGATCAAATCTATAGCGTCGTAGCATCGAAACATGAAAGGCGTCGTGAATCTTTTCGAGTTCATGGGGCAAAATCAAGCGATACATAACTAGGCCGACTCGTTCAGATATCTCATATGGCCCGATGAACCTCGGACTCAATTTGCCCTTGCGCCCGAATCTGAGTATCTTTTTCCAAGGCGAAACTTTAGAAACACTTTATCTCCCACGATACTCAATGTCTTTTCGTTTGAGATCCACGCACGACTTACGACGATCGGAGGCTATCTTGATTTTCACGGATTACTTTTACTACATTCAACATCTTTAATCAAATCCACTCCAAAATTTCGCTTTCACGAGCTCGGTCCAAAACAATTGTGTGCGGCATTTACGCGCGTACAAGGCCTCGTAAAGCGCCATTTTAATACTTGATTGAAAACTATTGTTGTGGCGAATTCAATCAAAGGTAAATACCGTTCCCATGAACCCCGAACTTGAGGATGCAACATCGCAACATATCCTCAAGTATCACGAATTATCCTTCGGATTGACCATCGTTTTGGGGGTGAAAGGCGGTCTTTGAAATGCAACTTGGTACCTAAAGCTTCTTGCAATTTCTTCCAAAATCGCGAGGTGAATCTCGAATCTCTATCGACAATGAAATCGGTACCACGTGTAATCTCATAATCGAGAAGCGTATAATTCAGCTAGTTTATCCAATGAAAAATTAAATGCATGCGGGGATAAAGTAAGCCGACTTAGTCGATCTATCAACAACAACCCAAATCGTATTCTTCTTGCTTGCGACGGTGGCGGTCAGGAGACAAAGTCCATTGTGACTCGATCCCATTTCCACTCGGGTATCGTAATCGGTGAAGTAATCTGAAGGCACTTGATGTTCGCTTTCACTTTTGACATATTAAACATCTTGAAACAAAGTCGGAGATGTCTTGTTTCATACTATGCCACCAAAAGCGGCGTTTCCAATCATTGTACATCTTCGTACTCCCCGGGCGGATTGCCATTCGGCTACAATGGGCTTCGTTCGAATTATCGAAATAAGTTCCGAATTCTTTGGAAGACACAGACGACTTGAACCTCAAACAATCGTCATCATCAATTTGAAACTCCGATTCACGGTTGGAACACACTCGCCCGTTTTGCAACCAACTCATCATCAACTTTCTGAGTTTCACGAATTTGATGAGTCAACAATGGTTTGGCCTTTAATTGGTTACTAACACATTGTCGGGTAGAATAGACAAGTGTACATTCATCGCTCGTAAAGCGAGCGGTGATTTTCGGCTTAAGGCGTCATAACCACATTAGCCTTTCGGTGATAATCAATGACAAGCTCATAATCTTTTAACAACTCGAGCCAACGTCTTTGTCGCAGATCTAAGTCTCTTTGAGTCATCAAATATTTGAGACTTTTGTGATCCGAATACACATGGCACTTCTCACCAAATAAGTAATGTCGCCATATCTTTAAAAGCGAATCGATGGCGACCAATTCGAGATCATGGGTCGGATAATTTTCTCATGTGGCTTTAATTGTCTCGGCGCATAGGCCACAACTCGACCTTCTTGCATCAATCATAACCTAACCCAAGTAGGGAGGCGTCACTATAGATGGAAAACTCTTTGCAGATTAAGAACGTACTAATCTTGGAGCTTAGTCAAATGAGTTTTCAATTGGTGAAACTTTTCGACACTTTCCGTCCATTCAAACTTGACATCTTTACGAAGCGGTTTCGTCATGGGTGTGGCTATCATCGAGAATCCTTTTACAAACCGTCGGTAATGTAAGGTAAGTCCCAAAAAGCTCGAACCTCAATAATATTTCTCGGAGGCTTCTAGTTAAGTATGGCTGAAATTTTACTTGGATTCGACTCGAATACCGATCTGAGATACCACATGGCCCAAGAAGCTAACCTCGCTTAACGAACTCACACTTCTTGAACTTAGCATATAATTGCTTATCCGTAAAATTTGCAACACTAATCTCGGTGCTCGCATGTTTGGTCTCATCTCTTGAATAGACCAAGATGTCGTCAATGAACACAACTTCTGAACCGATCCAAATACGATTCGAAGATCCGATTCATCAAATCCATAAATACCACGGGGGCATTAGTGAGCCCAAAGCGGCATCACTAAGAACTCGTAGTGACCATATCTTGTTACGAAGCCGGTTTTGGGTATATCAGAATCTTGGATTACATGGCGATAATAGCCCGATCTCAAATCTATTTTGAGAACACCGAGGCTCCTTCAATTGATCGAACAAATCATCGATCTGTGGTATGAGAAATTTGTTCTTTATTGTCACCTTATTAAGGCGGCGATAGTCGATGCACAACTTCATGGTTCCGTCTTTCTTTTCACAAACAACTTTGGTGCACCCCAAGGTGAAAAACTTCAGGCGAGCAAAACCTCTATCCACCAACTCTTGCAAGCGAGCTTTCAACTCCTTTAATTCCATTGGTGCCATACGATACGGAGCTATCGAAATCGGTGTGGTCGGTACAAGCTCAATACCAAACTCTATCTCCCGAGCAGTGGCAAACCGGTAATTCTTGGAAAAACATCCAGGTAATCACAAACCACCGCAGATTTGGGTTTTATTTCTAACTCCTTATCATCAAGTACATACATAAAGTATGCTTCGCACCCCTTTCTTACATATTTTGGGCCAACATTGATGATATTACGGTGGCAACCCTTTAAGTCCGTAGACTCAACTCGGATCATCTCGTTATTTGCGCACCTCAAATCAATAGTCTTGCTTTTGCAATTCACAACCGCATCATGCACGGTCAACCAATCCAACCCAAGAATAACATCAAATTCATCGAACGGCAAAAGCATCAAGTCCGCTGGAAAATAGGTACCTCGAATTACTAGGGGACATTTCTTACACACTTTGTCGACCAGCACGTAACGACCCAAGGGATTTGACACCCAAATTACGAACTCAGTAGACTCAATAGGTAAAGTCTTACTGGATGCTAAGGTTTCGTATATATAAGAATGAGTAGAACCAGGGTCAATCAAAGCAATCACATTAGTATCAAAGAGAGTGAAAGTACTCGTAATAACATCGGCGAGGAAGCATCCTCACGTCTTGGCGTATGGCATAAGCCCTAGCGGGCCTTGAGCCTCGGATCTGGTCGTAGCATCTCTAGATCCTCTCGACCACCACTAGCATTGCGAATTTGGATGGTCTACCTCGAGTAGTGGTAGCACCGGTTTCCCACTCGATTTGTATTACATTCGGGCAACCTCGGACAATCTTTAATAAAGTGGTCGACCGATCCACACTTATAATGAGGCGGTCACGGAACCTCTGACTTCGAATGCCATTTGCCACGATCGACACTCCGTTCGGTCTCGGCGTTCATTCCCAACACTGGCGACCGAAGTGACTCGTGTGGTCACAGGGGGTCGATCGCGATCTCGTTTAGAAAAGCTCGAAGTGTCTCTAGATCGGCCAAAGCCATCTCTAAATTTCTTTGATGACTGTGGGAAGGGCTTCCCCGAAGACCTCTTACAAAACTCCCTTGCTCCCACTTCAGCTTTTCTTTTCTCCATACTGAGCTCCTCGGCCTTGCACGCTTGCTCGACAAAGTCACAAACTCTCGGATTTCAAAATGCCAACATACTGACTTTATATCATCATTCAGTCCATCTTGAGCGTTTACATCACAACGAAGAAATGCTTTCTCAGCGTCTGGCTAAGCCTCACAAATTTTCGTTCATAGTCGATGTAGACATGGAACCTTGTTTAAGTTCGAGAAATTCCTTCCGTTTTTGATCCATAACTCTCTGACTGATATACTTTTTCCAAAACTTAGTTTGGAAAAACTCCCAAGTTACTTGCTCTCGGGGCTGTGAAGTCGAGTACACCACCAATAGTAAGCGAATCACGTAGCAAGGAGATAGTACACTTTAGGCATTCATCGGGTGTACAAGATAGCTCATCAGTGCCGGATAGTGTTGTCCAACCAAAATTCAGCTTGCTCGGCATAAATCGCTATCCGTAGCTTTAAATTCAGTAGCCCCATGTTTTGGATTCATCAAGCTGGGGCTTATTCGATATATTTGGTCGATTCTGGGAGGCATTGTAGGTCTTGGGGGTTGTGTTAGTCGGGAATGGAGGTTGTGGAGCAGTAGTGTTAGTTCGAATGTATTGGTTGAACCAATCATTCATCACGCTATAAGCGTGTCCAGCCTCATCATTCGGTTTGCTAGCAATAGGTTGAGAGTCCACGGTATTTGTCCCTTGGCGGGGCAGATGCCACACTCTCCACATCATCGACTATCGCTTCGGTTGGGATCGGGATCCATTACTATGGATAAACACCAATTCAAGCGTCGAAATCACCACACTATCAAATAATCACATAAAATGGCATGTATAGCTAGACCCAAAGCGCATTACGGTAGTCCTAGAATCAACTAAACCGTAGCTCGATACCAATAAAATTGTAACACCCGCACAGGAGTCCGATTCTGGGAATCGAACACAAGGTGCACCACAGACTTAACTATTTTCACGATCCATTTAGAAATTTCAGACAAGCTAATTATCTGCATCCTTGTTGCCTTAAAAATCATATCTTGAGTTTCAAAGCTCGAAATTTAGTTTTGTAATTTTTTCCTGAAACTAGACTCATATGTCCATCTACAGATTTTTTTATAAAATTTTTGGTCGAGCCAATTAGTACAGTTTATTAGTTAAAGTCTCCCCTATTCCAGGGTTCGACTACACTGACCTTCGTGCGCTACGAATTGAATATCTCCTTGTACAGGGCTTTAATACTGATGCCATTTGTTTCTATAGAAACTAGACTCAGAGAGGAATGTATACACATATGGCATGACCCTAATTATCTCTGGTTAATTTACAATGAATTTCCAAAGTCGGAACAGGGAATCCAGAAACCATTCTGGCCCTGTTTCACGAGAACTTTAATATCTCTTAACATATAACTCATATGACCGTTTCGTTTCTTCCATATGAAAGTAGATTCATCAAGGTTAATTTACATAATTTATTCACTATTTAATTCCATTCCTACAAATTTTAATGATTTTCAAATCCACACCACTGCTGCTGCCAGCATCTGTTTTCAAGGTAAACTTTACCTATCTCGCGGTTTCCATGGACCAGCTAGAGTTTTGTCATACATAGGTCCACATATAATCATATTTAACCATTCCAATGGCTGATCATTTGCCCAACACTTCCATTCAGTCCATAATCACATCATGAAACCATACATATATATATACATAAACACAAATGGTCTAATGCCATACTCCACTTTTACGAGCCATTTTCGCATTGCTGTACACACGTACATCACAAAACGTACTTGAAAAAAACACAGCAAAGGGTAGTCCTATACATGCCATATCCAGAGTTCAACTAAAGAGTACCAAAGAGTACCAAAGAGTACCAGACTTCGACTTCGATGATCCCGAATCCGATAGCTAACGAGCAAAATCTATAAAACAGAGAAACAGAGAAACGGAGTAAGCAATTTATGCTTAGTAAGTTTGAGCAAGGAATTCCAGCACAACAAAAGCATGGCATTCATATAGCTAAACGGATAATTTCATATGCACACAACCTCAATATCATACTTACTTCACATTACCACCCTTATATTCATACAGAAAAGATCAACTTAGCCAAAGGCCGCTAGCTAGTGAAAATCTATCATTCGAGAATTCTTACTTGTAATGTGATGACCTTAAAAGCGACCCTAGTCGAAATGTGGTTTCGGGACCACAAAACCAAGGCATAAAAATAATTTAATATTTATTTTATTGCCTATAATGTGTGTTAACTCATGTGTGATATTTTTATGCTTTGATTTAGAATTATAGATGTGAATTTCACTAGAAAGGACCTAGTAATAAACTTTGAAAGTATGAGGGAAATGTGTGATGACTAATTAAAGGATGCATGCAAAACAATGGACTTGCATGTCAAATTTCCCCCATAGCTAGTGGCCGGCCATGACAAGGATTTATGGGCAAAATCATGTCATGAAACATGTTTAGTAAATGGGTTATGATGGAAAGAATAAAATAAGGGGTATGGAATAAACAATTAATGTTAGTAGATGAGAAACAAAAAAAAAAAGTGTCCATCTTCCTCCATAGCTTGGCGAATGTCCTAAAGGAAAAAAAAGAAAAAATTTTGTTCATCTCTTTTCACTCTCTTGTTGGCCGAAAATACTAAGGTTAAGGAAGGAGTTTTGCTTCATACTTGGTTTGGAAGAGGATTAGGAAGAGGTTGGCTAAACTTGCATCAAGATTAAGGTATGTTTGAGGTTCATGCATGTTTTTAGTTGCTAGCTTAATGTTCTTGTTAGCCCATGGTTCAAATCCTTGTTATGTCATGGGAATGAAATTGACCAAAGTGAATGTGGTGTTAATGCCATTGCATGTTAAATAACAAGCTTGAAAGTGATACATGTGATGGAGGATTGAAGATTCTTAGATTTTCTTTTAGCATTTTTTTGAATGAGATACTAAGTTCTTTGTTTCACCATGACCAAATTGAAATGGTGTGGTGTTGTGGTATTCGGCCATGATATATCCATAAGTATAATTCATGCATGTTGCATGGTAAGTAAGATTTAAGCTTTGGAAATGTGTATATATTTGGATATAAGCCACTTGAGAATTGGCCCTTGCACCTACATGAATATATGTTTGCACATGATGGATTGGTATGACATATATACTAATTCAAAGTGTATATTTGCTTGTGATGATGTGTTGATTATGAAGTAAATAAGAGATGTGCAATGAATTACGATATGTAATGTGTTAGTAGTAAAATGTATGCTGTTTTTTTTGTGTGGTATTAAGTGTATATTCGCCACATGAGGGTAATTAGTGTGCATGCATTCGGTTTGAGGCAAGCATATTGATGCCTATTCTTGGCTTAGAAAATTGGCTAAGAGGAATATTAACTAATGTGTTGAGTTCGATTTATGATTTCGTACATATACAACTTTGATGCCTAATGTATATAAGGGCCAAGTACTTTGAACTTCACGTTGATGTTTGAATGTATTGAATTGCTTGTTGTGATGTAAAAATGTGCATGACCATTGTGTATTTGAGCTAAAGGATGGCCATATGACCATTTACACTCCTTGTCATATTCGGCCATAAGCTATCATGATGAGATTTTAATAAGTTAAATTTGTGTAAATTAGCTCAAGAGCAAAGGGAGCTAAATCCGATAAAGGGAAGGAAAAAGTAGTTGAATAGCCGTCGAAATCGCTCGACAACATCCAAGGTAAGTCTTGGTGATGACCCTACTTGAATTATATCAAAATTATGCTCCTTGTTTGTGTGGCCATTGAGCGAAATAGTAAAGGTTGATAGATATTTTGTGTTAGAGCTTTAATAACGAAAATGAACTATGGGCGTGTCTTGAATATTGATATATATGTAAGTGAACATTGGAAATATATCGGGCTAAGACCGAAGGCATTAAATGCGAGTTGATATATCCGGGCTAAGACCGAAGGCATTCGTATGCGAGTTGATATATCCGGGCTAAGACCGAAGGCATTCGTGCGAGTTGATATATCGGGCTAAGACCGAAGGCCTTTGTGCAAGTCACCAAATCCGGGTTATGACCGAAGGCAATCGTCTTGAGTCGCTATATCCGGTTAAATCCGAAAGTATGTGATTGAAGTGAGCAATCTTGCTGTGAAAATTTCAGCTTATACACTTGTGAAAATTCCAGCAATGAGGTATGTTTGTATGTGCTTGTACTAATTGAATTCTTACAAGTAAGTATCGCTAAGTTGATAAGCGAGCTACCTAGGCCTTGGGCTAAGTTGTTCTTTTGTGTATGAACATAAGGGTCGGTGATGTGAAATAAGTATGAGTATGGGAATGTGAATTAGTAAAGTGGTTTAATTAGCCATGTGAATAAAATACCTTAGTCAAAGCTGATTTCATTGCTTGAGACTTACTAAGCATTAAAATGCTTACCCGTTGCTTTGGCTCTCTGTTTTATAGGTTTAGCTCGTTAGCTATCGGATTCGGGATCAAAGAAGTGAAGTCATCCACACTATCGAAGCCCCATTTTGGTACAAATTTTGGTTGAACTTTGAAATGGCATGTATAGGACCATCCTTTGTTGAAGGTCATGTACCTTCGGTTTGTGTAAACTTGGATAGCCATGCGAAAATGGCTTATATCGTTTTAGCATAGAACTATAATCGTTTGTATGTTGACCCTTATGAGGTATGGAATTATTTTGAAGCGATTAGCCATTGGAATGGTTAATCATGATCACGCTTTGTGCTATGTATGTAAAAGGGCCACTTGAATCATGGAAAGTATGAAATAGGTAAAGCCTACTAAAGGCAGATGCTGACAGCAGCAGTGACGTGGATGTGAAAAATCACTAAAAATAGTAGGAATGGTATTAAATAGCAAATAAATTATGTAAGTGTACCTTGATGAATCTACTTTCATATGGAAGAAACGAAATGGTCATATGAGTTATAAGTTAACAGATTTTAAAGTTCTTGTGAAATAGGGCCAGAACGGTTTCTGGATCCCCTGTTCCAACTTTGGAAAATCATTGTAAATTAACCAGAGATAATTAGGAGTCATTCCATATATGTGTAGATTCCTCTCTGAGTGTAGTTTCTATAGAAACAAACGGCATTAGTATTGAATCCCTGTACAGGGAGATATCCAATTCGTAACGCACAAAGGTCAGTGTAGTCGATCCCTACAACAGACGAGACTTTAACTAATAAACTGTACTAATTGGCTCGACCAAAAATTCTAGAAAAACATATGTAGATGGACATATGAGTCTAGTTTCAGGAAAAATTTACGGAACTGATTTTCGAGTTGTAAAACTCAAGTTATGAATTTTGGAGCGACTAGTACTCAGATTGGCAGCTTGTCTGAAAATTGTCAATAAGTGGGTTGAAATCTGTTAACACCTCGCGTTCGACTCGGTGACGGTCTCGGGTTCGAGGTGTTACAATTTTATTAGTATCGAGCTACGGTTTAGTCGATTCTAGGACTACCGTAATGCGTTTGGGGTCTAGCTATACATGCCATTTTATGTGATTATATGATAGTGTGGTGATTTACGACGTTTGAACTTGTGTTTATTTATAGTAATGGATCCGATCCCAACCGGCGATAGGCGATGATGTGGAGAGTGTGGCGCTGCTCCCGCACAAGGGACAGCGCGGCGGACTCTCAACCTGTTGCTAGCAATCCGAATGACGAGGCTAGACAAGCCTTTTATAGCGTGATGAATGATTGGTTCAACCAATACATTCGAACTAATCTGTTTGTTCCACAACCTCCATTCCCAACAAACCACACCCCGCACCTACAATGCCTCCATTAATTGACCAAATAAGGTCGAATAAGCCCCAGTTGATAGAATCAGAAAACATGGGGCTCTGAATTTAAAGCTACGAGATAGTGATGATGCCGAGCAAGCGAATTTTGGTTGGACAACACGATCAAGATTACTCGATGAGCTATCTTGTACACCGATGAATGCCTAAAGTGTACCATCTCCTTGCTACGTGATTACGCCTACTATTGGTGGAGTACTCGACTTCTGTTGTGCCCATGAACAAGTAACTTGGGAGTTCTTCCAAACCGAGTTTGGAAAAAGTATATCGATCGAGATTTATGGACCAAAAGCGAAAGGAATTTCTCGAACTTAAACAAGGTTCCATGTCGGTTACCGACTATGAGCGAAAATTCGTGAGGCTTAGCCGATGCAGCGAGAATGCATTTCTTGAAGGCTGTGATGTATGGCGCGAAGATGGGTGAATGATGAGATAAAGGCTGTATGTTGGCATTTTGGAAATCAGAGTTTGTGACTCTCGTCGAGCGGCGATGCAAAGCCGAGGAGTTTAGTATGGAGAAAAGGAAAGCGGAGCGGGAGCAAGGAGTTTCGTAAGAGGTATTCGGGAAGCCCTTCCAATGATCATCAAAGAAACTTAGAGATGGCTTAGGCCGATCTAGAGACACCGGGCTTTTCTAGGCGAGATCGCGATCGACCCCTGTGACCACGAATCACTTGATCGCCGATGGTGGGAATGATCGACGAGAGAGGACTGAGTGCGATATTGTGGCAAATGGCATTTTGAAGGCTGTAGATTCCGTGACCGCTCTGTTACAAGTGTGGATCAGTTGACCACTTCATTAAAGATTGCAGGGTTATGCGAGCAGAATGTAGATCGGAGTGGGAAACCGGGTACTACCCTTTGCTCGAGGTAGACCATCTGGAAATACGGGCAAGGCTAGTGGTGGTCGAGAGGATCTAGAGATCTTTGCGACCGGATCCAGAGGCTCGCGCTCCAGCTAGGACTTATGCTATCTGGCCGCGAGGATGCCTCCTCGCCGGATGTTATTCTGGTACTTTCACTCTCTTTGATACTAATGTGATTGCTTTGATTGACCACGGTTCTACTCATTCTTATATATGCGAAACCTTAGCATCCGATAAGACTTTGCCTATTGAGTCTCTTGAGTTCGTAATTGGTGTCAAATCCTTTGGGTCGTTATGTCTTTGGTCGACAAAGTGTAAGAAATGCCCCTAGTAATTGAGGTACTGTTTTCCGCGGACTTGATGCTTTTGCCGTTCGATGAATTTGATGTTATTCTTGGGTTGGATTGGTTGACCGTGCATGATGCGGTTGTGAATTGCAAAAGCAAGACTATTGATTTGAGATCGCAAACAACGAGATGATCCGAGTTGAGTCTCTGAACTTGAAGGGGTTGCGGTGTAATATCATCAATGTTGGCCCGAAATATGTAAGAAAAGGGTGTGAAGCATACCTTGCGTATGTACTTGATGATAAGGAGTTAGGAATAGAACCCAAATCATGCGGTGGTTTGTGAATACCGGACGTTTTCAGAAGAATTGCGGGTTTGCCACATTAGGAGATAGAGTTTGGCATTGAGCTTGTACAGGACCACACCGATTTCGATAGCTCCATATCGTATGGCACCAGCGGAATTAAAGGAGTTGAAAGCTCGGTTGCAAGAGTTGATGGATAGAGGTTTTGCTGCTTGAGTTTTTCACCTTAGGGTGCACGGTGTTGTTTGTGAAAAGAAGGGCGGAACCATGAGGTTGTGCATCGACTATCGTCGACTTAATAAAGTGACAATAAAGAACAAGTATCCATTACCACGTATCGATGATTTGTTCGATCAAGCTGAAGGAGCCTCGGTGTTCTCAAAATAGATTTGAGATCGGGCTATTATCGGTTGTGAATCCGAGATTCGGACATACCCAAAACCGCCTTGAGCGAGATATGGTCACTACGAGTTCTTAGTGATGCCGTTTGGGCTCACTAATGCCCTGCGGTATTTATGGATTTGATGAATCGGATCTTGGATCATATTTGGATCGGTTCGTAGTTGTGTTCATCGGCGACATCTTGGTCTATTCAAGAGATGAGACCGAACATGCGGAGCACACGAGATTAGTGTTGCAAATTTTACGGGATAGCGCGTTATATGCTAAGTTTAGCAAGTGTGAGTTACGGTTAAGAGAGGTTAGCTTCTTGGGTCACGTGGTATCTGCATCGGGTATTCGAGTCGACCCAAGCAAAATTTCAGCCATATAGCTGAAACCTCCAAGAAATATTCTTGAGGTTCGAGACTTTTGGGACTTAGGTTACTACCGACGGTTTGTAAAAGGATTCTCGATGATAGCCACACCCATGTGGCGCTTGAGAAAGATGTCAAGTTTGAATGGACGGAAAAGTGTCGAGAAAAGTTTTGACCAATTGAAAACTCATTTGACGGAAGCTCGATTACTAAGTACTGACCCGAATCGGCAAAGAGTTTGTCATCTATAGTGGCGCCTCCCTACTTGGGTTAGGTTGCGTATTGATGCAAGAAGGTCGAGTTGTGGCCTATCGTCGAGACAACTAAAGCCACATGAGAAAAATTATCCGACCCATGATCTCGAATTGGGCGCCATCGTATTCGCCTTAAAGATATGGCGACATTACTTATTTGGTGAGAAGTGCCATGTGTATTCGGATCACAAAAGTCTCAAATATTTGATGACTCAAAGAGACTTAAATCTGCGACAAAGGCGTTGGCTCGGTACATTAAAGGATTATGAGCTGGTCATTGACTATCACCGGGAAAGGCTAATGTGGTTGCGGATGCCTTAAGCGGAAATCCTTTGTTTGCTTTTCTGACGATGAATGTACACTTGTCTATCCTACCCGACAATGTGTTAGTAGCGAATTAACAGCCAAACCATTGTTGACTCATCAAATTCGTGAAGCTCGAGAAAGTTGATGAGGAGTTGCGTGCAAAAGCGGGTGAGTGTGTTACGAACAAGGAATCGGAGTTTCAAATTGATGATGACGATTGTTTGAGGTTCGAAGTCGTTTGTGTGTTCCAAAGAATTGAACTTATTTCGATAATTACGAGCGAAGCTCATTGTAGCGAATGGCAATCCACGGGAGTACGAAGATGTACAATGAGTTGAAAGCGTCGGTTTTGGTGGCATGGTATGAAGCGAGACATCTCCGACTTTGTTGCAAGATGTTTAATATGTCAACAAGTGAAAGCGGAGCATCAAGTGCCTTGAGGTTACTTGACCGATCACGATACGAGTGGAAATGGGATCGAGTCACAATGGACTTTGTGTCCGGATTTGCCGTTGTCGACAAGTAAGAAGGATGCAATTTGGGTTATTATTGATAGGACCGACTAAGTCGGCTCACTTTATCCTGTGCGTATGGATTTTCATTGGATAAACTAGCTGAATTATGCGTTTCTCGGTTGTGAGATTACACGGGTACCGATTTACATTGTGTCGGATAGAGATCCGAGGTTCACCTCGCGATTTTGGAAGAAATTACAAGAAGCATTGGGCACCAAGTTGCATTTCAGCACCGCCTTTCACCCCCAAACCGATGGTCAATCCGGCGTATAATTCGAGATACTTGAGGATATGTTGAGATGTTGCATCCTCGAGTTCGGTGGTTCGTGGGAGCGGTACCTACCTTTGATTGAATTCGCACAACAATAGTTTTCAATCAAGTATTAAGATGGCGCCTTACGAGGCTTTATGCGAGGCGTAAATGCCGTACACCATTGTTTTGGACCGAGCTCGGTGAGAACAAAATTTTTGGGGTGGATTTGATTAAAGATCTTTGAGCAGAAAGTAAAAGTAATCCGTGAAAATCGAAGATAGCCTCCGATCGTCGAAATCGTATGCGGATCTGAAGCGAAAGGACATTGAGTATCGGTGGGAGATAAAGTGTTTCTTAAAGTTTCGCAGTGGAAAAAGATACTCAGATTCGGCCGTAAGGGCAAGTTGAGCCCGAGATTCATTGGGCGTCTGAAATCTCCGAACGAGTTGGCCCGATTGCGTATCGTTTGATCTTGCCCCTGAACTTGAAAAGATTCTAGCGTCTTCCATGTTTCAATGCTTGACGCTATAGATCTGATCCGTCATACGTAATTAGTCCATCGAGGTTGAAATTCAAGCCGATATGAGATATGAAGAAGAACCGATTCGTATCCTAGCTCGTGAAATGAAAGAGTTGCGAAACAAAAGGGTTCCGCTAGTGAAAGTGTTATGGCTCAAACACGGGATAGAAGAAGCTACTTGGGAACCCGAGAACTCTATGAAAGAGCAATATCCAAACCTATTTACGGTAAGATTTTCGGGACGAAAATTTCTAAAGTGGGGAGAGTTGTGATGACCTTAAAAGCGACCCTAGTCGAAATGTGGTTTCGGGACCACAAAACCAAGGCATAAAAATAATTTAATATTTATTTTATTGCCTATAATGTGTGTTAACTCATGTGTGATATTTTTATGCTTTGATTTAGAATTATAGATGTGAATTTCACTAGAAAGGACCTAGTAATAAACTTTGAAAGTATGAGGGAAATGTGTGATGACTAATTAAAGGATGCATGCAAAACAATGGACTTGCATGTCAAATTTCCCCCATAGCTAGTGGCCGCCATGACAAGGATTTATGGGCAAAAATCATGTCATGAAACATGTTTAGTAAATGGGTTATGATGGAAAGAATAAAATAAGGGTATGGAATAAACAATTAATGTTAGTAGATGAGAAACAAAAAAAAAAAAGTGTCCATCTTCCTCCATAGCTTGGCGAATGTCCTAAAGGAAAAAAGAAAAAATTTTGTTCATCTCTTTTCACTCTCTTGTTGGCCGAAAATACTAAGGTTAAGGAAGGAGTTTTGCTTCATACTTGGTTTGGAAGAGGATTAGGAAGAGGTTGGCTAAACTTGCATCAAGATTAAGGTATGTTTGAGGTTCATGCATGTTTTTAGTTGCTAGCTTAATGTTCTTGTTAGCCCATGGTTCAAATCCTTGTTATGTCATGGGAATGAAATTCGGCCAAAGTGAATGTGGTGTTAATGCCATTGCATGTTAAATAACAAGCTTGAAAGTGATACATGTGATGGAGGATTGAAGATTCTTAGATTTTCTTTTAGCATTTTTTTGAATGAGATACTAAGTTCTTTGTTTCACCATGACCAAATTGAAATGGTGTGGTGTTGTGGTATTCGCCATGATATATCCATAAGTATAATTCATGCATGTTGCATGGTAAGTAAGATTTAAGCTTTGGAAATGTGTATATATTTGGATATAAGCCACTTGAGAATTGGCCCTTGCACCTACATGAATATATGTTTGCACATGATGGATTGGTATGACATATATACTAATTCAAAGTGTATATTTGCTTGTGATGATGTGTTGATTATGAAGTAAATAAGAGATGTGCAATGAATTACGATATGTAATGTGTTAGTAGTAAAATGTATGCTGTTTTTTTTTGTGTGGTATTAAGTGTATATTCGGCCACATGAGGGGTAATTAGTGTGCATGCATTCGGTTTGAGGCAAGCATATTGATGCCTATTCTTGGCTTAGAAAATTGGCTAAGAGGAATATTAACTAATGTGTTGAGTTCGATTTATGATTTCGTACATATACAACTTTGATGCCTAATGTATATAAGGGCCAAGTACTTTGAACTTCACGTTGATGTTTGAATGTATTGAATTGCTTGTTGTGATGTAAAATGTGCATGACCATTGTGTATTTGAGCTAAAGGATGGCCATATGACCATTTACACTCCTTGTCATATTCGCCATAAGCTATCATGATGAGATTTTAATAAGTTAAATTTGTGTAAATTAGCTCAAGAGCAAAGGGAGCTAAATCCGATAAAGGGAAGGAAAAAGTAGTTGAATAGCCGTCGAAATCGCTCGACAACATCCAAGGTAAGTCTTGAGTGATGACCCTACTTGAATTATATCAAAATTATGCTCCTTGTTTGTGTGGCCATTGAGCGAAATAGTAAAGGTTGATAGATATTTTGTGTTAGAGCTTTAATAACGAAAATGAACTATGGGCGTGTCTTGAATATTGATATATATGTAAGTGAACATTGGAAATATATCGGGCTAAGACCGAAGGCATTCGTCTTGAGTTGATATATCGGGCTAAGACCGAAGGCATTCGTGCGAGTTGATATATCCGGGCTAAGACCAAGGCATTAAATGCGAGTTGATATATCGGGCTAAGACCGAAGGCCTTTGTGCAAGTCACCAAATCCGGGTTATGACCGAAGGCAATCGTCTTGATCGCTATATCGGTTAAATCCGAAAGTATGTGATTCGGAAGTGAGCAATCTTGCTGTGAAAATTTCAGCTTATACACTTGTGAAAATTCCAGCAATGAGGTATGTTTGTATGTGCTTGTACTAATTGAATTCTTACAAGTAAGTATCGCTAAGTTGATAAACGAGCTACCGGCCTTGGGCTAAGTTGTTCTTTTGTGTATGAACATAAGGGTCGGTGATGTGAAATAAGTATGAGTATGGGAATGTGAATTAGTAAAGTGGTTTAATTAGCCATGTGAATAAAATACCTTAGTCAAAGCTGATTTCATTGCTTGAGACTTACTAAGCATTAAAATGCTTACCCGTTGCTTTGGCTCTCTGTTTTATAGGTTTCGCTCGTTAGCTATCGGATTCGGGATCAAAGAAGTCGAAGTCATCCACACTATCGAAGCCCCATTTTGGTACAAATTTTGGTTGAACTTTGAAATGGCATGTATAGGACCATCCTTTGTTGAAGGTCATGTACCTTCCGGTTTGTGTAAACTTGGATAGCCATGCGAAAATGGCTTATATCGTTTTAGCATAGAACTATAATCGTTTGTATGTTGACCCTTATGAGGTATGGAATTATTTTGAAACGATTAGCCATTGGAATGGTTAATCATGATCACGCTTTGTGCTATGTATGTAAAAGGGCCACTTGAATCATGGAAAGTATGAAATAGGTAAAGCCTACTAAAGGCAGATGCTGACAGCAGCAGTGACGTGGATGTGAAAAATCACTAAAAATAGTAGGAATGGTATTAAATAGCAAATAAATTATGTAAGTGTACCTTGATGAATCTACTTTCATATGGAAGAAACGAAATGGTCATATGAGTTATAAGTTAACAGATTTTAAAGTTCTTGTGAAATAGGGCCAGAACGGTTTCTGGATCCCCTGTTCCAACTTTGGAAAATCATTGTAAATTAACCAGAGATAATTAGGAGTCATTCCATATATGTGTAGATTCCTCTCTGAGTCTAGTTTCTATAGAAACAAACGGCATTAGTATTGAAGCCCTGTACAGGAGATATCCAATTCGTAACGCACAAAGGTCAGTGTAGTCGATCCCTACAACAGACGAGACTTTAACTAATAAACTGTACTAATTGGCTCGACCAAAAATTCTAGAAACAAATATGTAGATGGACATATGAGTCTAGTTTCAGGAAAAATTTATGGAACTGATTTTCGAGTTGTAAAACTCAAGTTATGAATTTTGGAGCGACTAGTACTCAGATTGGCAGCTTGTCTGAAAATTGTCAATAAGTGGGTTGAAGTCTGTTAACACCTCGCGTTCGACTCCGGCGACGGTCTCGGGTTCGGGGTGTTACATGTAAGGGCTCACTAATTCACGCACATATGAACATACCTCATTGCTAGAATTTTTGCAAGCGCATCAACTGAAATTTTTGCAGCAAAATTGCTCATTTCCGAATCACGTACCTTCGGAATCTAACCGGATATAACCACAAGCACAATTGCCTTCGGGTCTTAACCTGGATTTGGTAACTTGCACCAATGCCTTGGTCTTAGCCGGATATAACAACTCGCATACGAATGCCTTGGTCTTAGCCCGGATTTAACAACTTCATACGAATGCCTTGGTCTTAGCGGATATAATCACTAGCATAAATGCCTTCGGGACTTAGCAGGGTTTCATTCAATTGCTCATGTACACATATATCAATAATCACGACACATCCATATTTCATTTTCGTTACTAAGGCTCAAACACAAAATATTTATCAAACCTTTACAATTTCGGCTCAATAGCCACACACAAGGAGCATGATTTCAATATAATTCAAGTAGGGTCATTACTCGAAGACTTACCTCGGACGTGGTCGAGATATTTCGATGGCTACTCGACTACTTTTTCCTTTCCTTTATCGCATTTAGCTCCCCTTTGCTCTTGAGCTTAATTCACACAAATTTAACTTATTAAAGTCTTATTATGATAGTTTATGGCCGAATATGACAAGGAGTTTAAATGGTCATATGGCCATCCTTTAGCTCAAATACACAATGGTCATGCTCATTTTTAATCGCAACAAGTAATTCAATACAATTCATTCAAACATCAAAGTGAAGCTCAAGGTACTTAGCCCTTATAAACAATAGACATTAGAGTCACATGTGTACGAAATCAGGAATCGAATTCAACACATTAGTTAGTACTCTCCTTAGCGAATTTTCCAAGCCAAGAATAGGCATCAATATGCTTGCCTCTAACCGAATGCATGCACACCAACTCCCCTCATGTGGCCGAATATGCATGTCCATGTTGAGGCCAATTATACACTTAATACCACACAAAAACAGCATACATTTTACTAACTAACGCATTACATATTGTAGATCAATACACATCTCTCATTTACTTCATAACCGAAACATCATCATAAGCAAATATACACCTTGAAATAGTATATATGTCATACCAATACATCATGTGCAAACATATATTCATGTAGGTGCAAGGGCCGAATCTCAAGTTGCTTATATCCAAATATAAACACATATCCAAAGCTCAAATCTTACCTACCATGCAACATGCATGAATCATACTTATGGATATACCATGGCCGAATACACCACAACACGATACCGTTTCAATTTGGTCATGGTTAAACAAAGAACTTAGTATCTCATTCAAAAATGCTAAAAGAAAAATCTAAGAGTCCTCAATCCCCCATCACATGTATCATTATCAAGCTTGATATTTAGCATGCAATGGCATTAACACCACATTCACTTTGGCTGAATATCATTCCCATGACATAGCAAAGATTTGAACTATGGGCTAATAAGAACATCAAGCTAGCAACTAAAAACATGCATGAATCTTATGGCACAACCTCAAACATACCTTAATCTTGATGCAAGTATAGCCAAGCCTCCTCCTAATCCTCTCCCAAACCAAGCATGAAGCAAACTTCCTTTCTCCTTCATTAGCATTTTCGGCCAAAAAGAGAGTGAAATGGATGAACAAAATTTTTTGTTTTTCCTTCTTAACTACACGGCAATGGGGAGGGGGAGAAGCCTTCCCACACACATTTTTTTTCTCCATACTCCTTATTTTATTTATTCCAACGTAACCCACTTACCAAACATGTTTCATGACATGTTTTGCCCATAATTCCTTGTCATGGCCGGCCACTAGCTATTGGGGGTGGGGGGAATTTGACATGCAAGTCCATTAACTTGCATGCATGCTTTAATTAGTCATCACACATTTCCCCATCATACTTTCAAAGTTTACTACTAGGTCCTTTCTAGTGAAATTCACATTTATAACTCTAAATCAAAACATCAAAAATGTTACACATGAGTTAACACACATTATAGGCAATAAAATAAATATTAAATTATTTTTATGCCTCGGTTTCTCAGTCCCGAAACCACATTACGACTAGGGTCAATTTTGAGGTCATCACGAGTCACCGACCACTTTATCAAAGATTGCTCGAGATTATGCGAGCAGAATGTAAATTAGAGTGGAAGCCGGGTGCTACCCCGCTCGGGTAGACCATCTAGGAATACGGGCAATGCTAGCGGCGGTCGAGAGGATCTAGAGATGCTACCACGGATCCGAGGCTCGTGCTCTGCTAGGGCTTATGCCATCTGGCATGACGCGAGGATGCTTCTTCGCCGGATGTTATTACGGTACTTTCACTCTCTTTGATACTAATGTGATTGCTTTGATTGACCCTGGTTCTACTCATTCTTATATATGCGAAACCTTAGCATCCGGTAAGACTCTACCTATTGAGTCTCTTGAGTTAAATAATTCGGTGTCAAATCCCTTGGGTCATTACGTGCTTGTTGACAAAGTGTGTAAGAAATGCCCCTAGTAATTGAGGTTCTGTTTTCGCGGACTTGATGCTTTTGCCGTTCGATGAATTTGATGTTATTCTTGGTTTGGATTGGTTGACCGTGCATGATGCGGTTGTGAATTGCAAAAGCAAGACTATTGATTTGAGGTGCATAAATAACAAGATAATCCGAGTTGAGTCTACGGCTTAAAGGGGTTGCCGGTTGTAATATCGGCAATGTTGGCCCGAAATATGTAAGAAAGGGTGCGAAGCATACCTGCGTATGTATGATGACAAGGAATTGGAAAAGAAACCCGAATCTGTCTTGGGTGGTTTGTGAATACCGAATGTTTTTCAGAAGAATTACTGGGTTTACCACTGTTAGAAGTAGAGTTTGGTATTGAGCTTGTACAGGACTACGCCAATTTCGATAGCTCCGTGTCGTATGGCACCAACCGAGTTAAAAGAATTGAAAGCTCAGTTGCAAGAGTTGACGGATAGAGGCTTCGCTCCTTGGGGTGCACCAGTATTGTTTGTGAAAAAGAAGGACGGAACCATGAGGTTGTGCATTGACTATCGTCAGCTGAATAAAGTGACGATAAAGAATAAATATCCGTTATCTGGCGTATTGATGACTTGTTTGATCAACTAAAGGGAGCCTCGGTGTTTTCAAAGATAGATTTGAGATCGGTATTACGATTCTGAATTCAAGATTCGGATATACCCAAAAGCGCTTTGAGCGAGATCGGCCACTACTGAGTTCTTAGTGATGTCGTTTGGGCTCACTAATGCCCTGCGGTATTTATGGATTTGATGAATCGGATCTTGAGACATGATTTGGACGGTTCGTAGTTGTGTTCATTGCGACATCTTGGTCTATTCAAGGGACGAGACCGAACATCTTTGAGCTTTTGAGATTAGTGTTGCAAATTTTACGGGATAAGTAGTTATATGCTAAGTTCGATGAAGTATGAGTTTTGGTTAAGAGAGGTTAGCTTCTTGGGTCACGTGGTATCCGTGATCGGTATTGAGTTGACCCGAGCAAAATTTTAGCCATACTTAGCGGAAGCCTCAGAAATATTCTTGAGGTTCGAGCTTTTTGGGACTTGCGGTTACTACCGACGGTTTGTAAAAGGTTTCTCGATGATAGCCACACCATGATGAAGCTACTTCAAAAGATGTTAAGTTGAATGGACGGAAAAATGTCGAAAAGTTTTGATCAGCTGAAAACTTATTTGTGGAAGCTCAATTTTAGTGCGGCCGAATCGGGCAAAGACTTTGTCATCTATAGTGGCGCCTCCTACTTAGGTTAGGTTGCGTATTGATGCAAGAAGGTCGAGTTGTGGCCTATCGTCGAGACAATTAAAGCCACATGAGAAAAATTATCCGACCCATGATCTCAAATTAGTCGCCATCGTATTCGCCTTGAAAATATGGCGACATTACTTATTTGGTGAGAAGTGCCATGTATTTTCGGATCACAAAAGTCTCAAATATTTGATGACTCAAAGAGACTTGAATCTGCGACAAAGCGTTGGCTTGAGTTGTTGAAAGATTATGAGCTGGTCATTGATTATCACCCGGAAAGGCTAATATGGTTGCGGACGCCTTAAGCGAAATCACTATTTGCTTTCTGAGCAATGAATGTACACTTGTCTATTCTACCCGACAATGTGTTAGTAGCGAATTAAAGGCCAAACCATTATTGATTCATCAAATTCGTGAAGCTCGAGAAAAGTCGACGATGAGTTGGTTGCAAGGCGGGCTGAATGTGTTAGAATGTGGAATCGGAGTTTCAAATTGATGATGACGATTGTTTGAGGTACGAGAAATCGGTTGTGTGTTCCAAGAAATTCAGAACTCATTTCGATGATTACGAATGAAGCTCATTGTAGCCGAATGTCAATTCACCCGGGAGTACAAAAATGTACCACGACCTAAGGCGTCGCTTTTGGTGGCATGGTATGAAGCGAGACATTTCGATTTTGTTTGAAGTGTTTAATATGTCGACAAGTGAAGGCGGAACATCAAGTGCCTACGGGTTTACTCCAACCGATCATGATACACGAATGGAAATGGGATCGAGTAACGATTGATTTTGTATCGGGTTGCCGATTGTCGGCAAGTAAGAAAGATGCGATTTGGGTCGTTGTTGATAGATTGACTAAGTCGGCTCACTTTATCCCCCGCATACGGATTTTTCAAGGATAAATTAGCTGAATTGTATGTTTCTCATTGTGAGATTACACGGGTACCTATTTCTATCGTGTCGGATAGAGATCCGAGATTCACCTCACGATTTTGGAAGAAATTGCAAGAAGCTTTGGGTACCAAGCTACATTTTAGCACCACTTTTCATCCACAAACAGATGGTCAATCCGAGCGGATAATTCAGATACTTGAGGATATGTTGAGATGTTGCATCCTCGAGTTTAGTGGTTCATGGGAATGGTATTTACCTTTGATTGAATTCGCTTACAACAATAGTTTTCGGTCAAGTATTAAGATGGCACCTTACGAGGCTTTATGCGATTCGAAAATGCCGTGACGCCATTGTTTTGGACCGAGCTCGGTGAAAGTAAAATTTTTGATAGATTTGATTAAAGATCTTTGACGAGAAAGTTAGAATAATTTGTGAAAGTCTGAAGGCGACATCGGATCGTCGAAGTCGATCTGATTTAAAAGCGAAGAGATATTGAGTATCGTGGGAGACAAAGTGTTTCTTAAGGTGTCGCTTGGAAAAAGATACTCGATTTGGCCGTAAGGGCAAATTGAGTCCGAGATTCGATTGGTAGTATGAGATCTCCGAACGAGTTGGCCCGATTGCATATAGGTTGCTTTTACCCCCGAACTCGAAAGGATCCTAGCGTTTTTCATGTTCGATGCTTCGACGTTCTGAGATCCGATCCTTCACACGTAATAAACCCTCCGAGGTCAAAATTCAAGGCGATATGAGTTATGAAGAAGAACCGATTAGTATCCTAGCTCGTGAAGTGAAGGAGTTACGAAACAAAAGGGTTCCGTTAGTAAAAGTGTTATGGCTCAAACACGGGATGGAAGAAGCTACTTGGGAACGAGAACTCTATGAAAGAGCGATACCCAAACCTATTTATCGGTAAGATTTTCGAGGACGAAAATTTCTTAAGTGGGGGAGAGTTGTGACACCCTAAAGTGACCCTAGTTGGAAAGTGGTTTCGGGACCGCTAAACCGAGTCACCAAATTATTTGAATATGATATCTATTGTCTAAAATATGTGATTATGAATGTGTGAAGGTTTTAAGCTTGATTTAGTAAATTGCATGTGAAATTAGTCGATAGGACTTATGTGTGACACTTTTGAAATGTGATAGGTAAATCTATAAGGATCTATTAGTGCATGTAATCAAAGGGGTGGACTTGCATGTCAATTTCCCCCTTTTTAATTGCTAGTGGCCGGCCATGACAAAGAGTGATGGGCAAAACATGTCATAAAACATGTTGTGACAATGGTGTATGTTAGGAAAAATAAAATAAGGAGTATGGGTAATAAAGAAATGGGAAAAAAAAAAAGAATGGTGTGAGTGTTTCCCCCATTGCCGTGAGTTGAAGGAAAGAAGAAAAAAAGTGTCCATCATTTTCACTTGTTTTGGCTGAAAATTCTAAGGAAAAAAGAAAACAAGTTGTGTTCTTTGGTTCTTCTTGGCGATTTGAGAGGGGAAGAAAGGAGTGAAGCAATCGGTCATCTTAGGTCGATATTAAGGTAAGGAAGTTGATACTAGTTCTTGAAATCCTAGTTGATTTTGAGTGAGATATCAAGTTATTGTTGGTAACCCATGTGAAATTGTGATTTTGGAATAAGTAAGGTTTTCGGCTATGGAGATTAATAAGGGTGATGGTTGTGTTTCATGCTAAATCTTGATGATTATGAGTTCCTCTTTTTGATACTCTAATGATTAAATTAATTTGTTTGTCAATTTAAGCTCAAGAGCAAAGGGGAACTAAATCCGATAAAGGGAAGGAAAAAGTGGTCGAATAGCCATCGAAATCGTTCGACAACATCCGAGGTAAGTTTTCGAGTAATGGAACTTAGATTATGATTTGATTAGATCATGTTTTAAGCAAATCAAAATCATGCTCTTTAATGTGTGGCTATTGAGCCAAAATTGCAAGTGTGAAAAGTGTCTTGTGTTTGAGTTTTGCTAATGAAAATGAAATACTGAATGTGTCATGATTTATTGATAAATGTGCATGGTTATTGAATGATGTCGGGCTAAGTCCGAAGGCTTTGTGCTAAGTGACTATATCCGGACTAAGATCCAATGCATTCGTGCTAGTTACTAAATCCGGACTAAGATCCGAAGGCATTTGTGCGAGTTACTAAATCGGGTTAAGTCCGAAGGAATGCATGCGAGTTACTATAACCGGATATGTCCGAAGGCATTTGAGCGAGTAGCTATATCCGGTTAAACTCGAAGGTACGTGATTCGGGAATGAATGAACTTGCTGTAAAATTTCAGTTAATACGCTTGTGAAATCCCAACAATGAGGTATGTTTCAGTATGTGCTTTGAATTAGTTGAGCCCTTACAAATAAGTATTCGCTCGGTTGATAAATGAGCTACTAGGCCTTTGGCTAAGTTGATCTTTGTGTATGAATATAAGGGTTGGTAATGTGAAGTAAGTATGATATTGAGAATTTGTGCATATGAAATTATCTGCTTAGCTACATGAATGCTATACTTTGGTTGTGTTTAAATTCATGGCTCAAACTTACTAAGCATTAAATGCTTACTCAGTTTTCTTTGATTTTCATTTTATAGATTTTGGTTCTTCACCATCGGACTCGAGATTTTGAAGTCGAAGTCGCCCACACTATCAAAGCTCCTTCTTGGTATACTATTTTGGTTGAACTTTGAAATGGCATGTATAGGACTACCATTTTGTTGTAGGTCATGTACCTTTCGGTTTTGTGTAAATTTGGATAGCCATGCGAAAATGGCTTAAGTATACTTTAGGTGGTATTATAATCATTGTATGTTGTTCATTAAGAGGTATGGAAATGTTTGGAAATGATTAGCCATTGGGACGGTTAATCATGATCATATTTTGTGCTATTTATGTTTAAGGGCTAGTTGAATCATGGAAACTATGAAATAGGTAAAGCCTACCTTAAAGACAGATGCTGACAGCTGCAGTGACGTGGATGTGAAAAATCACTAAAAATAGTAAGAATGGAATTAAATAGTGAATAAATTATGTAAACGAACCTTGACGAGTCTATTTTCATAGAAGAGTAACGAAATGATCATATGAATAGTATGTTAAGAGATATTTAAGTTTTCGTGAGATAGGGCCAGAACGGTTTCTGGAGTCCCTATTCTGACTTTGGAAATTCATTATAAATTTACCAGAGATAATTATAAGTCATGCCATATATGTACAGGTTCCTTTTCGAGTCTAGTTTCCATAGAAACAAACGGCATCAGTATTGAAGCCCTGTACAGGGAGATATCCAAATCGTAATGTAGGAAGGTCAGTGTAGTCGCACCCTATAACAGGGGAGACTTTAACTAATAAACTGTACTAATTGGCCCGACCAAAAATTCTAGAAAAAATCTGTAGATGGAAATATGAGTCTAGTTTCAGGGAAAATTTATGAAACTGATTTTCGAGTTTTGGAACTCAAGATATGATTTTTAAGGTGTTGATGCAGCTTTAATAACTGCCTGAAAATTTTTAAAATGGACTGTGAAAATGAGTGGGTTAAGCCCGTTAACCCCTCGTGTCCGACTCCGGCAACGGTCTCAGGTACGGAGTGTTACACAAAGACATGCTTGCCTAACGGTTTGGACACTCTAATCACAAATTCTGTTGACTCGACGGGTAAATTCATGCTAGATGCCAATTTCATGCATACATAAGAATGTGTAGAGATTGGATCTATCAAAGCAATAACAACAGTGTCATAAAGAGAAAATGTACCAGTGATCACGTCAAGTGACGATGCTTCTTCACATGCTCGTATGGCGTAGGCTCTACCTGGAGCCCTAGCCTCAGATCGCACTGTCGTCTCTCGTGTCATATTTTTGCTACTAGCTCCAGTACCAGCACTTTTTGGGAGTCTCACTTTTGAAGCTGAACCACTTTGTCTTGCATTCTGAAATCTCTCGCCTATCTCGGGACAATCCTTAATAAAGTGGTCTTGAGAACCACATCTATAACACGCCCCATCATTCCTCCTGCATGAGCCCAGATGACGTTGTCCACAATATTTGCACTCAGGTCGATGAGGTTTAGCATCTCCTACGCTAGCTACAGATGTAGCCTCAGTCCGAAAACCCAAACTTTGCTTTTTATGATTTCCATGGGAGTGTCCTGTCAATGCATAAGAACAAGAATGCACATTTTTAAACTTTTTAGACTGAGTTAAGGCCGATTTGCTCATCAGTCTCTTTCGCATATCTCTAGCTTCCGACTCGGCTTTCTTTTTCTCCTTTGTCAATTCTTCAGCCTTACACCCCCGTTCAAAGAGCACAATAAACTTCTTTAGCTCAAGGATGCCTACTAACACTCTGATATCCTCATTAAGTCCATCCTCAAACCTTCTGCACATCTTAGCCTCAGTAGGCACACACTCTCGGGCATACTTGCTAAGCCAGACGAACTCTCACTCATATTCGCTAACTAACATGCGACCCTGCTTAATTTCAAGGAATTCCTTACGTTTCTGGTCGATAAACCTCTCGCTAATATACTTCTTTTGGAATTCCTCCTGAAAGAAGTCCCAAGTAACTGCCTCCTTAGACACAATTGAAATCAAAGTCTTCCACCAATGGTAGGCATCCTCCCTCAACAACGAAATAGCACACTTCAAACACTCTTCAGGTGTACAAGACAGTTCCTCGAACACCCGAATAGAATTCTCATAAAATCTATACCTCGAGGTATCATGGGTTCAGGTTAAGGGTTCATAGGGGTGGAGGAGGTTGCATCTGAGCGGCTGGGTTCGCACGGACGAACTCAGCATACCAATCATTCATCATTTGGAAAAAGTCCTCTCTAGTCTCCCCCCTTGGCTCACGGTTACGGGTCTACTCTCTTCAGGCACCATCCCTTGGGCAGGGGCTGGTGCATTACTTTCTAAGTCGTCTAGTATAGCTCGATCGGGATTCATTACTAGATGAAAAACACAGTTTAATATCATCAGAAGCCGTCACACTATCACAATTTGCACATGGCATGTATAGCTAGACTCGGACACATGCTACGTAGTCCAAAAACTGACTAAACTGTAACTCTGATTCCAATAAATGTAACACCCCTTACCCGTATCTGATGCCGGGACAGGGTACGAGGTATTACTGGACTTAAACAGAACCAAATATACAAAATCGGGCCATAAAATTTAGTCCAATATAAAATAGATCAAATAAAGTTAGTTTGTCCATATTATGGGCCTACGAGGCCCAAAACATGCATTATTGGCCAGTCGAGATTGAACCGAGAACTTACGGAAGTTCTAAGAAAATTTCTAAGATTAAGCCTTACACGCCCGTGTGGAGGCATTGCACACGCCCGTATGCTTGGGGACATGCCCATGCCCCACACCAGTGTTGAATTATTGGATTTATTTTCTATTTCGAACCTACAAGGGTTTTCACACGGCGAGCACACGCCCGTATGGTAGCCCGTGTGATTTTTAGTGAGCATTCTGTTTATGATGTCATCATACAATTTTAAGGCACACGGCCAAGCACAAGCCCATGTCCGGATGCCGTGTCCCCCACACGGTTGAGACTGTAACACCCCGAACCCGAGACCATCGCCGGTGTCGGACACGAGGGGTTAACAAGCCAAGTTCACTTGTTTTGCCCATCCATTTGACATTTCCAGTCAGGTTGGAAAACTGCGTCACTGTCGCCTTAAAAATCATATCTCGAGTTTCAAAACTCGGAAACTGGTTTCATAAATTTTCCCTGAATTTAGACTCATATATCCATCCATGGATTTATTTCTAGAATTTTTGGTAGGGCCAATTGGTACAGTTTATTAGTTAAAGTCACCCAAGTTACAGGGATCAACTGCTCTGACCTTCGCGTGGTATAACTTGAATATCTCTCTGTACAGGGCTTTAATACTGGTGTCGTTTGTTTCTAATGAAACTAGACTCAAAATGGAATCTGTAAATATAAGGTATGTCTCCTAATTCTTTTTGGATAATTTATAGTAAATTTTTAAAGTTGCGACAGGGAACCCAGAAACCATTCTGGCCCTGTCTCACAATAGCTTTAATATCTCTTAACATGTAACTCCTATGACCATTTCGTTTCTTCCATATGAAAATAGACTCATCACGGTTCATTTACATAGCTTATTCAATATTTAATTCCATTCCTACGAATTTTGGTGATTTTTCACATTCACGTCACTGCAGCTGGCAGCATCTGTTTTTAAGGTAGGTCTTACCTATTTGGTAGTCTCCATGAACCAACTAGTCTTGCCATACATAGGTTCATATATGATCATTTTAACCATGCCAATGGCTGATCATATGACCAACATTCCCATTTCCAAGCCATAGCCACATCATGACACCAAATATATACATACAAACCACAATTAGTCTAAGTCGATACTTCACTTTTACGAGCCATTTTAGCATGGCCGTATATATATACATCACAACATATTCAACCAACAAGGGTAATCCTATACATGCCATTTCAAAGTTCAACCAAAATTTATACCAAAATAGAGGCGTGGATAGTGTGGATGACTTCGACTTTATTGATCCCGAATCCGATTGCTATCGGCGAAATCTATAAAGCAGAGAGCCAAAGTAACGGGTAAGCATTTTTTTATGCTTAGTAAGTCTCAAGGAATATAATCAGCTCTAATTACAGCAATACATTCACATAGCCAAATGCATCATTTCATTAATACACATTCTTACTTCACACTTCATCATTATATACTTTCACAAGGTATCAATCAATTCAATAATTGAAATTTATTAGTCGATTGAGCGAATGTTGCTCAAACATGTCGACTTTCAATGCACATATAACGTACCTTATCCTTTGGGTTTTTCGAGTGTACTAATTGAATTCATTACAGCAACCAACACTCACCTCCAGCCCAAGATTCTTGAATATAACCGGATATAATCACGTGCACAAATGCCTTGGTCTTAGCCCGGATAGAATAACTTCATACGAATGCCTTGGTCTTAGCCGGATATAGCCACTAGCACAATTGCCTTGGTCTTAACCGGATATAATTTCCAGCATAATTGTCTTGGGGCTTAGCCGGATATCATTCAATTTCTCATGTACACATACATCAATAATCATTGGACATACATATTTCATTTTCATTACTAAGGCTCAAAAGCATAAATATAATCACAAGCATATTCGCCTTGGGACTTAGCCCGGTAGAATTCAAATGCTCATACATACATAATCAATAATCAATACACATCCATACTTTATTTCACATAATTCAAGTAGGGTCACTTCTTGAGGACTTACCTCGGATGTTGTCGAACGGCTTTTTCGGCTATTCGATCACCTTTTCCTTCCCTTGTCCAATTGTGGCCCTCTTAGCTCTTGAGCTAATTCAAACAAATTCAATTTATTAAAACCTCATTGTGCTTGCTTATGGCGAATATGACAAGGAGTTTAAATGGTCATATGGCCACTCTTTAGCTTGAATACACAATGGTCATGCACATTTTATACTACATCAAGCAATTCAATACAATTTATTTGAGCATCAAGGAAAAGCTAAGGCCTTCAATAGGCTACCCAAGGCCGAATATTCATGTACATGTTGAGGTCAATTTTGCACTTAATACCTCACAAAACAGCATGCATTTTACTAGTTAATGCTTTGCACATTGTATTAAAACTTATAATATAGCATAAAGCACTTATATGTGTGCTAGGCAATTGTGCTTGCAATTTCACAAGCATTCTTCCACATCTTCTTCTTTAAACCAATATATTCATCACTTACTTCATAGCCAAAACATCATGTGCAAACATATATATACAATATGAGCATGGCGAATTTCAAGGTGTCCATAGCCATCCAAAAATACAAATTTTAACTAACATGCAAGAAGCATGAACCATGCTCATGAATGCATCATGGCGAATATGACAATCATGCTCCATTCAACTTCAATCATGGTTAAACACAAAAGAAAACTCAAAATCTTACTAAAGAGTAGACAATCCATCATTGCATGCATCATCATCAAGCTTCACACTTAGCATGCAATGGCTTTATCACCATAACAACTTTGGCCAAATACCATTTCCATGGCATAACAAGGATTTGAGCCATGGCTAACATGCACATCAAATTAGCAACCAAACCATGCATGAAACTCCCAACACAACCTCATACATACCTTAATCTTGATGCAAACTTAGCCAAATCTCCTTCTAGATCTCTTCTAAACAAAGGAAATGAAGCAAAATCCTTCTTCCTCTTAGTATTTTCAGCCAAAAGGAGAGAGCAAGCATGAACAAATTTTTTGTTTTCTCTTCTTGGTTGCACGGCAATGGGGGGATGCTACTCTCACACACATTTTTTTTTCTTTTCTCACCCATGCTTAGTTGTTTATTATTTCTAACATCATCCATTAGTAAAACATGTTGGGAACATGTTCCTTGCCCATAACCTTGTCATGGCCGGCCACTCCTCCTTAGGAAGGGATTATTTGACATGCAACTCCACCTTTTAGTTAACATGTACTAACAAGCCATTTAAAATTAGCCTATCATATTTCACCATGTTTCACTTTGATCCCTATTTAATACTTTCTCATACAAATTGGTAAAATTAGAGAATGAAATTTCCACATATGCATGCACACACATAGTAAGCATAGAATATAACAATTAATTATTTTTATGACTCGGTTTAGTGGTCCCGAAACCACATTCCGGCTAGGGTCTATTTTGGCTGTCACAACTCTCCCCACTTAAGAAATTTTCGTCCCAGAAAATCTTACGGTAAATAGGTTTGGATATCGCTCTTTCATAGAATTCTCGGTCTCCCAAGTAGCTTCTTCTATCCCGTGCTTGAGCCATAACACTTTCACTAGCGGAACCGCTTGTTTCGCAACTCTTTCACTTCTCGTGATAGGATCTGAATCGGTTCTTCCTCATAACTCATATTAGCTTGAATTTCAATTTCGATGGACTAATCACGTGCGATGGATCGGATCTATAGCGTCAAGCATCGAAGCGTGAAAGACATCGTGAACCTTTTGAGTTCGGGGGAAAATCAGCGATATGCCACTAGACCGACTCGCTCGATATCTCATATGGCCCAATGAACCTCGGGCTCAACTTGCCCTTACGGCCGAACACGAGTATCTTTTTCCAAGGCGATACCTTGAGAAACACTTTATCACCCACGATACTCGATATCCTTACGCTTCAGATCCGCGTCACGACTTACGACGATCGGAGGCTATCTTGAGACTTTCACGGATTACTTTCACTTACATTCAGCATCCCTAATCAAATCCACCGAAAATCTTGCTTTCACCGAGCTCGGTCCAAAACAATGGTGTACGGCATTTACGACCGTACAAGGCCTCGTAGGTGCCATCTTAATACTTGATTGAAAGTTGTTGTTGTGCGAATGCAATCAATGGCAAATACCGTTCCCATGAACCACTAAACTCGAGGACGCAACATCTTAACATATCCTCAAGTATCTGAATTATCCGCTCGGATTGACCATCGGTTTGGGGGTGAAAGGCGGTGCTGAAATGCAACTTGGTACCCAAAGCTTCTTGCAACTTTTTCCAAAATCGCGAGGTAAATCTCGGATCTCTATCCGACACGATGGAAATAGGCACCCGTGTAATCTCACAATCGAGAAACGTACAATTCCGCTAATTTGTCCATTGAAAAATCCGTACGTACGGGGACAAAGTGGGCCGACTTAGTCAATCGATCTACCACGACCCAAACCGCATCCTTCTTACTTACTGACAATGGCAGTCCGGATACAAAGTCCATTGTGACTCGATCCCATTTCCACTCGGGTATCGTGATTGGCTGAAGTAATCTTGAAGGCACCTGATGTTCCGCTTTCACTTGTTGACATATTAAACATCTCGAAACAAAGTTGGAGATGTCTCGCTTCATACCATGCCACCAAAACCGACGTTTCAAATCATTGTACATCTTCGTACTCCCCGGGTGGATTGCCATTCGGCTACAATAGGCTTCATTGAATTATCGAAATGAGCTCAATTCTTTGGGACACACAGACGACTTTTGAACCTCAAACAATCGTCATCGTCGATTTGAAACTCCGAGTCCTTGTTCGAACACACGCAGCCGTTTTGCAACCAACTCGTCGTCGACTTTACGAGCTTCTCGAATTTGGTGTGTCAATAATGGTTTGGCTTTCAATTCAGCCACTAACACCTTTGTCGGATCGGACAGACAAGTGCACATTCATCGCTCGTAAAGTGAATAACGATTTGCGACTCAAGGCATCCGCAACCACATTCGCCTTTCCGGGTGATAGTCAATGATCAGCTCATAATCCTTTAATACTCGAGCCAACGTCTTTGTCGCAGATTTAAGTCTCTTTGGGTCATCAAATATTTGAGACTTTTGTGATCCGAGTATACATGGCACCTTTCACCAAATAAGTAATGTCGCCAAATCTTTAAAGCGAATCGATGGCGCCAATTCGAGATCATGAGTCGGATAATTTTTCTCATGTGGCTTTAATTGCCTCGACGCATAGGCCACAACTCGACCTTCTTGCATTAATACGCAACCTAACCCAAGTAGAGAGGCGTCGCTATAGATGACAAACTCCTTTGGGACTCGGGTTGCACTAGAATTGGGGCTTCATCAAATAAGTTTTCGAGTTGATCGAAACTTTTTGGCATTTCTCAAATCCATTCGAACTTAACACCCTTTTGGAGTAGCCGTCATCGGTGTGGCTATCGTTGAGAAGCCTTTTACAAATCGTCGGTAATAACCTAAGCAAGCCCCAAAAAGCTCGAACCTCGATAATATTTCTGGAGGCTTCCAATTAAGTATGGCTGAAATTTTATTCTGCCCACTCGAATACCGATGCGAGATACCACATGACCTAAGAAGCTAACCTCTCTTAACCGAACTCACACTTGCTTGAACTTAGCATATAATTGCTTATCCCGTAAAATTTGCAAGCACTAACCGCAGGTGTTCAAAGATGTTCGGTCTCATTTCTTGAATAGACCAAGATGTCATCAATGAACACGACTACGAATCGATCCAAATATGGTCTAAAGATCCGATTCATTAAATCCATAAATACCGTAGGAAATTAGTGAGCCCAAACGGCATCACTAGGAACTCATAGTGACCATATCTCGCTCAAGGCGGTCTTGGGTACGTCCAATCTCGGATTCGCAATTGATAATAGCCCGATCTCAAATCTATTTTCGAGAACACCGAGGCTCCCTTCATTGATCGAACAAGTCATCAATACGTGGCAACGGATATTTGTTCTTTATCGTTGCTTTATTAAGGCGGCGATAGTCGATGCACGTACCGCATGGTTCCATCCTTCTTCTTCACGAACAATCTTGGCGCACCCCAAGGCGAAAAACTCGGCGAGCAAAACCTCTATCCACCAATTCTTGCAATCGAGCTTTCAACTCCTTTAATTCCGTTGGTGCCATACGATACGGAGCTATCGAAATTGAGTGGTACCGGTACCAATTCGATGCCAAATTCTATTTCCGAACAGGTGGTAAACCGGCAATTCTTTGGGAAAACATCCGGTATTCACAAACCACACGCACAGATTCGGGTTTCTTTTTCGATTCCTTGTCATCGAAAGCACGACGCAAGGTACGCTTCGCACCCTTTTCTTACATATTTCGGGCCAACATCGGCGATATTACGGTGGCAACCCCCTTTAAGTCCGTAGACTCAACCCGAATTATTTCATTATTCGCGCACCTCAAATCGATAGTCTTGCTCTTGCAATTTACAACCGCATCGTGCATGGTCAACCAATCCAAACCAAGAATAACGTCAAACTCATCGAACGGCAAAAGCATCAAGTCCGCCGGAAAACAAGAACCTTGGAACACTAGGGGACTTTTCTTGCACACTTTGTTGACAAGCACGTAATGACCCAAGGGGTTTGACACCGAATTACAAACTCGATGAGACTCAATGGGCAAAGTCTTTTTGGATGCTAAGGTTTCACATATATATGAATGAGTAGAACCGGGGTCAATCAAAGCAATCACATTTGTATTGAAAAGAGTGAAAGTACCGGTAATAACATCCGAGAGGCAGCATCCTCGGCGTGCGCGATGGCATAAGTCCTAGCAGAGCACGAGCCTCGGATCGATGGTAGCATCTCTAGATCCTCTCGACCGCCAATCGACATTGTGGCCTACCTCGGCGATGGTAGCACCCGGGTTTCCACTCGACTCACATTCATTCAAGCATCCTCGGGCAATCCTTCATAAAGTGGTCGGCCGATCCACACTTATAGCGAGAGCGATCACGAAACCAACAGCTCCCGAATGCCATTTGCCACAATGTGGACACTCCGCCTCTCTCGGCGATCATTTCCACCATCGGGCGATCGAAGTGACTCGTGTGGTCACAGGGGTCGATCGCGTCCTCGTCTAGAAAAGACCGAAATGCCTCTAGACGGCTCGCATCATCTCGAAATCTCTTCGATGCTTGTTGAAGAGACTTTCCGAGGACCTCTTCGAATTCTCCGGTTCCCACATCGCTTTTTGTTTCTCCTTTCTAAGCTCTTGACTTTACAAGCTCGCTCAACAAGTACTACGAACTCTCGTATCTCGAGGATGCCAACAAACATCCTTATATCATCATTCAGCCCATCCTCAAGCGTTTACACATAATAGCCGGGACGAAATGCATTCTCGCGTCTGGCTAAGCCTCACAAATTTTCGTTCGTAGTCGAGAATCGACATCGAACCTTGCTTAAGATCAAGGAATTCCCTCCGCTTTTGGTCGATGAATCTCGATCGATATACTTTTTTGAACTCGGTTTGAAAGAATTCCCAAGTCACTTGCTCTCTAGGCACCACAGTCGAGTACTCCACCAATAGTAGGCGGACTCGCGTAGCAAGGAGATGGTACACTTTAAGCACTCATCGGTGTACAGGATAGCTCATCAAGCACCGGATAGTGTTATCTAACCAAAATTCAGCTCGCTTCGGCATCATCGTCATCCGTAGCCTTAAATTCAGTGGCCCCATGTTTTGAATCCTATCGATCGGGGCTTACTTGACCTTATTTGGTCATCACCGGAGGTATTGTAGGTCTTGGGGTTGCATTTTCGGGAATGGAGGTTGTGGAGCAGTAGTGTTGGTTCGAATGTATTGATTAAACCATTCGTTCATCACACTATAAAAGGCTTGCCTAGCCTCGTCATTAGGATTGCTGGCCATAGGTTGAGAGCCATGGCGCTGTCCCTTCTTGCGGGGAGCAGCGCCACACTCTCCACATCATCATCTCATCGCTCGGTTGGGATCGGGATCCATTGCTATAAACAAACACAAAGTCAAATTGTCGAAATCACCACACTATCGATTCATCATTTAATGGCATGTATAGCTAGACCCCAAACACATCACGGTAGTTCTAGAATCGACTAAATCGTGGCTCGATACCAATAAAATTGTAACACCCGAACCGAGACCATCGCCGGTGTCGGACACGAGGGGTTAACAAGCCAAGTTCACTTGTTTTGCCCATCCATTTGACATTTCCAGTCAGGTTGGAAAACTGCGTCACTGTCGCCTTAAAAATCATATCTCGAGTTTCAAAACTCGGAAACTGGTTTCGTAAATTTTCCCTGAATTTAGACTCATATATCCATCCATGGATTTATTTCTAGAATTTTTGGTCGGGCCAATTGGTACAGTTTATTAGTTAAAGTCACCCAAGTTACAGGGATCGACTGCTCTGACCTTCGCGTGGTATAACTTGAATATCTCTCTGTACAGAGCTTTAATACTGGTGCCGTTTGTTTCTAATGAAACTAGACTAAAAATGGAATCTGTACATATAAGGTATGTCTCCTAATTCTTTTTGGATAATTTATAGTAAATTTTTAAAGTTGCGACAGGGAACCCAGAAACCATTCTGGCCCTGTCTCATAATAGCTTTAATATCTCTTAACATGTAACTCCTATGACCATTTCGTTTCTTCCATATGAAAATAGACTCATCAAGGTTCATTTACATAGCTTATTCAATATTTAATTCCATTCCTACGAATTTTGGTGATTTTTCACATTCACGTCACTGCAGCTGGCAGCATCTGTTTTTAAGGTAGGTCTTACCTATTTGGTAGTCTCCATGAACCAACTAGTCTTGCCATACATAGGTTCATATATGATCATTTTAACCATGCCAATGGCTGATCATATGACCAACATTCCCATTTCCAAGCCATAGCCACATCATGACACCAAATATATACATACAAACCACAATTAGTCTAAGTCGATACTTCACTTTTACGAGCCATTTTCGCATGGCCGTACATATATACATCACAACATATTCAACCAACAAGGGGTAATCCTATACATGCCATTTCAAAGTTCAACCAAAATTTATACCAAAATAGAGGCGTGGATAGTGTGGATGACTTCGACTTTATTGATCTTCAACCAAAATTTATACCAAAATAGAGGCGTGGATAGTGTGGATGACTTCGACTTTATTGATCCCGAATCCGATTGCTATCGAGCGAAATCTATAAAACAGAGAGCCAAAGTAACGGGTAAGCATTTTTTTATGCTTAGTAAGTCTCAAGGAATATAATCAGCTCTAATTACAGCAATACATTCACATAGCCAAATGCATCATTTCATTAATACACATTCTTACTTCACACTTCATCATTATATACTTTCACAAGGTATCAATCAATTCAATAATTGAAATTTATTAGTCGATTGAGCGAATGTTGCTCAAACATGTCGACTTTCCAATGCACATATAACGTACCTTATCCTTTGGGTTTTCGAGTGTACTAATTGAATTCATTACAGCAACCAACACTCACCTCCAGCCCAAGATTCTTGAATATAACCGGATATAATCACGTGCACAAATGCCTTGGTCTTAGCCGGATAGAATAACTTCATACGAATGCCTTGGTCTTAGCCGGATATAGCCACTAGCACAATTGCCTTGGTCTTAACCGGATATAATTTCAACATAATTGTCTTGGGCTTAGCCGGATATCATTCAATTTCTCATGTACACATACATCAATAATCATTGGACATACATATTTCATTTTCATTACTAAGGCTCAAAACGCAAATATAATCACAAGCATATTCGCCTTGGGACTTAGCCGGTAGAATTCAAATGCTTATACATACATAATCAATAATCAATACACATCCATACTTTATTTCACATAATTCAAGTAGGGTCACTTCTTGAGGACTTACCTCGGATGTTGTCGAACGGCTTTTTCGGCTATTCGATCACCTTTTCCTTCCCTTGTCCAATTGTGGCCCTCTTGGCTCTTGAGCTAATTCAAACAAATTCAATTTATTAAAACCTCATTGTGCTTGCTTATGGCGAATATGACAAGGAGTTTAAATGGTCATATGGCCACTCTTTAGCTTGAATACACAATGGTCATGCACATTTTATACTACATCAAGCAATTCAATACAATTTATTTGAGCATCAAGGAAAAGCTAAGGCCTTCAATAGGCTACCCAAGGCGAATATTCATGTACATGTTGAGGTCAATTTTGCACTTAATACCTCACAAAACAGCATGCATTTTACTAGTTAATGCTTTGCACATTGTGGCCCAAAACTTATAATATAGCATCAAGCACTTATATGTGTGCTAGGCGAATTGTGCTTGCAATTTCACAAGCATTCTTCCACATCTTCTTCTTTAAACCAATATATTCATCACTTACTTCATAGCCAAAACATCATGTGCAAACATATATATACAATATGAGCATGGCGAATTTCAAGGTGTCCATAGCCATACAAAATACAAATTTTAACTAACATGCAAGAAGCATGAACCATGCTCATGAATGCATCATGGCGAATATGACAATCATGCTCCATTCAACTTCAATCATGGTTAAACACAAAAGAAAACTCAAAATCTTACTCAAGAGTAGACAACCCATCATTGCATGCATCATCATCAAGCTTCACACTTAGCATGCAATGGCTTTATCACCATAACAACTTTGGCCAAATACCATTTCCATGGCATAACAAGGATTTGAGCCATGGCTAACATGCACATCAAATTAGCAACCAAACCATGCATGAAACTCCCAACACAACCTCATACATACCTTAATCTTGATGCAAACTTAGCCAAATCTCCTTCTAGATCTCTTCTAAACAAAGGAAATGAAGCAAAAATCCCTTCTTCCTCTTAGTATTTTCGGGCAAAAAGGGAGAGAGCAAGCATGAACAAATTTTTTGTTTTCTCTTCTTGGTTGCACGGCAATGGGGGATGCTACTCTCACACACATTTTTTTTTTTTTCTCACCCATGCTTAGTTGTTTATTATTTCTAACATCATCCATTAGTAAAACATGTTGGGAACATGTTCCTTGCCCATAACCTTGTCATGGCCGGCCACTCCTCCTTAGGAAGGGATTATTTGACATGCAACTCCACCTTTTGTTAACATGTACTAACAAGCCATTTAAAATTAGCCTATCATATTTCACCATGTTTCACTTTGATCCCTATTTAATACTTTCTCATACAAATAGGTAAAATTAGAGAATGAAATTTCCACATATGCATGCACACACATAGTAAGCATAGAATATAACAATTAATTATTTTTATGACTCGGTTTAGTGGTCCCGAAACCACATTCCGGCTAGGGTCTATTTTGGGCTGTCACAGAGACACATGGCCATGTCTCTATCGTGTGTTTACTACCATACATTTTAACCTAAAATTCAAGGTGTAGGGGGCACATGGCTGAACGACATGCCTGTGGGGTTGACCGTCCGTCACACGCAGTCTAGACACATACCCGAGTGTCTACCTGTGTGGACCATTTGGAGGTTGTTCTCCAAGCCATTGGTCACCCTTAAACACTCATACAGTCCCATCTGTTCAAGGGCATATTCCATGGTGTAATTGGACACTTAAACATGCAACATTATAGTATCACTATAACTATTTTTAAACTATTCTATTAATATTCACACAACCTTATCTTTTAGTCATTCCACACCAATTTCATAGTTTGTCATATTCCTTATTATTAATCCATTATAAGAGTTAAATCATGCATCCACATACAAGAAAATAAATAACCATCTACCAAGCAAACCCATCATCAACACATACACATCTTAGCATGCATGCAAAAGTAAACTTAGGGATACATCCCAATCATTAATATAGACCAAATCACATGGCCATATACAAAAGAATTAATGCCCAAATGAGCCATTATATTTGGCTACTTCAACATGACGCATATGCGCGAAAGAGACAAATTTCCTATACATGCCATGACCAAAATAACTAAACCCTTTTATACCCAAATTTCTTGAAGATAGTGTGATCCGAGCTCTGACATCCCCCGATCCTTCGAGCTAGCTTGACGTATCTAAAGGGAATGGAAAAGAGAGGACGGTAAGCTATAAAGCTTAGTAAGTAAACATACATATAATCTACATTTTGTAACTATTGAATATCTAAGCATAACTACTTATCCATTATGATACTTTTCATCATGTCATATATATATATATATATACTTACCTTCTATATTCATATGCACATGCTTATCCAAATACATATCTTTTCATAATATCATCATATACTAAGTCCTTATAGGGTTTTAGTACATACCTGTGCCATCTTGCACACATATGGCCTACTTAAATTTTGCTTTCGGAATTCATATTACGTTACCCGTTGAACACTTGGAATATGATTCGGACACATGTAAGATATGCACTAAAGTGCCTGAACGTGGCATTGGCTACCTAAACAAATGTGCACCAAAGTGCCTCATATCACAGAATACATGCCGCTCTCAACGGGGGCTACTCGTAGAGCTAAATAATATCCGAACACTACTCAGGATACCCAACACCCAGACCCTAGCATGTATCACATATCAAATGAGCTCATAAAACATATAACTAACCTAGAGACCTGTCACTTGTATCCTCAGCTATTCCTAGGGTTCAAACGGGATTTTAGACTTCCAGACCTTTACTGAACGTACTTGCCGAAATGGTTTTTTTCACATGATCAATGTTTCACACTCATATAGCAAAGCATCAAAACATGTTATATTATCAACATAGCCAAATAAGCATTTTAAACATAAAAATATCAATAAGTCATTTAATAATGGTAATTAATGTATTTATTGGCATATGTACTTACCTCGGTACAAAATGTTATAAATCGAGCCTAAACCTCGTAAACATTGTTCTTTCCCCGATCAAGGCCCGTATCTCGATTCCCTTGATCTATAATATCAAATTTAGATCGTTTAATACATACATTACCCAAAATGACCCAAAATTCATACTTGGGTAAAATTACTATTTTACCCCTTTACTTTCATATATTTACAATTTAGTCCCTAGGCTCGGATAATGTAATGTATGGGATTTCTTGGTTACCAAAGCCAAAAATTTTTCATACTCAGAACAACCCGCATTTTTCCTTCATTTCACATTTTCTACCCCTTTTCTACAACTTTTACAAAATAGTCCTTAAAGCCCTTTTCATGAAAATCTACTTAGTAAAAGTTGTTTACCATCCTTTAAACTCTCATATCCATCCATAAATCATCAAAACATAAGCTACTCATGCATGGGTGAATTTCTAAACATGAACCCTAGTATGAAATAAAATATGGGTAGAAATAGAGAGAGCAAGTTACCAGGATTTCTAAAATACGAAGAACATTAAAAATGGGGCTTAAGAGCACTTACTATTGAGCTTGGAAAGCTTGAAAACCCTAGCTATGGGGAACCCTAATTTTCGTTAACAACATGGAGAGAATAAGCTGATTTTTGGCTTATTTTGTCATTTTATTTCACTAATATACTAAATGACCAAAATGCCCTTAATGTCTTTCCTTCAAATTTTTCCATATAAGCCCATTTTTGTCCAATAACTTAGAAATTGGGCAAATTGATCTTTAAGACCTCCTAATTAATAATCCAAAGCAATTTCATAGAAATTGCTTCTAGAACACAAATTTTGCAACTTATTCAATTTAGTCCTTAATTTCCAATTGGACACCTTATATTTAGAATTTCTTCATAGAACTTTAACACATGCATATATTCATACTCTAAACCTCATAAAAATCATAAAATAAATATTTTAACTCAGATTTGTGGTCTCGAAACCACTATTCTGACTAAGCCCTATTTGGGGATGTTACATTCCACTATTGATATGCATTATCTCTAAGCAAAGATACTATGCATTTGATACATTCTTCTGGAGTATAGGACAGTTCATCGAATACTCAGATAGTGTTCTCAAGCTAGAACTCAGCCCTCTCAGCATCATCATCAACTGTAGCTCGAAACTCTTCAGCCCTGTGTTTACGAATCTTATCAACAGGTGGCTTACTCAATCAAATCGGATCTATTACTTGTGGCACAACTGGGACTTGTTGAGGAACAGGTGGGGGTGGAGGTTGTTGAGCAGTCGAATTCATTCAATGAATCTTGTGAACCACTCACTCATCATTTGTAAGAAGGATTGCTTAGCCTCTCCTCCCTGACTACTAGATGTCGGCCTAGATTCAACCAGCATTGCTCCTTGAGTGGGAGCGGGCACATTGCTTTCAATCAGGAATCATCACATTATTGCAATTATATATATATAGCATGTATAGCTAGACTCTCACTCGCTACGTTAGTCCTAGAATCGACTAAACCATAGCTTTGAGACCAATCAAATGTAATACCTCTAACCCGTATCTGTCGCCGGACTAGGGTTAAGAGGCATTACTGAACATATCGAAACATTTAGCTTTCATTTCACAATCATCATAGCATCATAGGTCATACATCAATAAAGAGTACCTTACATAGGTCAACGTGACCTTAAATGTGTTTTAGAATGGGGTTAGGACTAAATCGAACACAGGAAAAATTTTTCGAAACTTAAACATTTTTCAAAGTTATAAAGATCACACACCCGTGTGAACAGGCCATGTGCCTCACACAGCATTAGACATACCCATGTGTATAAGCCGTGGCAAAACAAGGCATACATACTGACTTGACTACACGGCCACAAGACACGCTCATATGCCTGGCCATATGAAAATTAGAGAGGCTATTGACTTGGATCACACGACCGACCACACACCCGTGTGCCAGCCCGTGTGCTACACAAGACCAATAGACACACCCATGTGTCTAGGCCGTGTCAAAACTATAGGGTATACTGACTTTAAATCTTAGTGTACCCCAGGGGACACATGGCCGTGTAACATAATCGTGTGTCACACACAGCTAAGACACATGCCTGTGTCTCTACCCGTGTGGACAAAAATAGGCTATTTGCTAAGCCAAGTTGCCACCCATTTTGGGCCATTCCTACAAGCATCAAAACCAAAACATTTTATACCAAATTTTCAACCAATTCACAATCAAAATATAAACCATTCATGCCATATTATTACCAACAAATTTCATCCTCAATATACAAACCAAAACATATCAAATCCTAAGCCAAAGTTATACCAAATATGAGTTTCATAACCTCAATTTATTTCATTCAACTCATGCCACAAACTTAACAATTCCTCAAATAATCACATACCAAAACTTACCAAATTGACCAATTCACTTGGCCATTTATGAACATATCATATTGACCATAATGCATCACATCGTTTCTAGCCATAATTCATTCTTATACATAACCAAATCCAAGCCATATCACATGGCTAGATATACACAATACAAAAATATTCAAATACTTCTAGCCTATACATGCCATATACCATATATACAACTCTCAAAATGGTACCAAAATAGATGTTTGATAGTGTGATTGAGTCACTGATGATTCCCGAATCTGAGCTAGCTTTATAACACTGTAAAACAGAGAACATTTCACACAGTAAGCTTTAAAGCTTAGTAAGTTCATACTGAATATAATCAATAGTTTATATGATACAAAACACCAACTAATAAACACTTAGTAGTTCATATTCATCCTTCAATTCTATTTCATCACATTTAACATTGTCATACAAGTTCACCAAACTTCATACACATAGTATCATCTACCATATAGGTATCATACATACCTGATCTTTCCCCGTGTTAATTCATTTCATTCTCACCTTTTTATTCAATACATTAATTCGTCCGGAATCTTTTCAATTCTCTAAGAATTCGCACACTTAATGCATCAATGATTAACTGAAATCGTAACAATCTCACACACTTAGTGCCATTCAATAAACCAAAACTTCTTGTTATTGCACACTTAGTGCCTAATATAGCCGAAGCTATTCCAATTCGCACACTTAGTGCTATTTATTGCCGGCGCTATTTCAAATCGAACACTTAGTACCGAACATAGTCTATTTATCATCATGCTCAAACCATAGTAAAATATATACAATTTATGCATTATCAAAGCATTAAAATATAACTGTAAATCATTTAGCATGTACGAACTTACCTGGTACTCAGAATTGATAATTTGGACCGTTTACTCGATAACCTTTGATTTCCATCGATCTGAATCTGAATTCCTCTTTTCTTGATCTATATGTATTCAAAATTAACCCTTTTATTCAACAAATCATTCAATTCAATCCATATACACATATTTAGGGCATTTTACAAATTAGCCCTCACATTTTCACATTTTATTACCTTAGTCCTTAATTTATAAAATCACAAAATACACATAATTTCTTTATACACATGTTAGGCCAAATATTCACTTAGCACATATAAGCCCATATATTTCATTTAATTTAGTCCCCCAATTTCTCACTTTCACAATTTAGCCCAAATTACTCAAATTCATCAAAAATCCCAATACAAAACATATGTATCTATCATCAAGCTTCCATATTTCATCAACTAGTATTACAAAACTCACAAAATCAACAATGGCATAACTTAAAATCATCTTCCAAATCATAAATTTAGGCATAGGCTTGACAGAACACAAAGCAATGATCACAAAAACGTAGAAATCATAAAAAATCGAGCTAATTACATACCTGAATCAAGCAAAGTGAGTGTCGAACACTAAGCTTGAATTTCTCTTTCTTTTTTTTTGATATATTCAGCCAAGCAAGATGATAATGGCCTTATTTTCATGATTATTTAGTTTTAACACATTAATTATCAAATACCAATTTTGCCCTTTATTTAAAACATTATAATTCATCCATTTTAAGGTAATTTATGACCAATCCCACTAATCATGGTCAAATTACAACATAAGGACCTCACAATTAAAAGGCTATAGCAAATAAGCACTTTTAGCATATAGCATGCAACTTTTACATTTTCTGCGATTAGATTCTTTTTGCAAATTAAACACACAAACGATCAAATTTTCATACATAACTTTCATAGATATCAATTCACATATAATAAGCTCGGAAAATAACATCAAATATTTTCTAACTTTGGTTTATGGTTCCGAAAGCACTATTATGTCTAGGGTCTAAACTAGGTTGTTACACTTGATGTTATTACCGGTATATTCTCTCTTTACGTCACTAATGTGATTGCTTTAATTGATCCTGGATCAACACATTCATATGTTTGTGAGAATTTAGTGTCTAGTAAGAAATTTACTGTTAAGTTTACAGAATTTATAATTAGAGTATCGAACCCCTTAGGCAATATGTTCTAGTTGACAAAGTTTGCAAGAACTATCCTTTAATGACTCGGGGTTACTACTTTCTGGCTGACTTGATGCTTTTACCATTTGATGAGTTCGATGTGATTCTGGGTATGGATTGGTTGACTCTGCACGATGCTGTTGTGAACTGTAGATGAAAGATTACAGAAATGAAATGTCAGAATAATAAAATTCTTCAGATTGAATCTGATGAGTCAGATGGATTGCCAGTAGTGATTTCATCAATGCCGGCTCAGAGATATGTGAGAAAAGGTTGTGATGTGTACCTAGCATATATTTTTGATACCAAAGTGTCTAAAAAAAGATTGAATTGGTACCTATAGTTTGTGAATATCCGGATGTATTTTTAGAAGAATTGCCTAGGTTGCCACCGATCAGAGAGGTTGAGTTTGCTATTGAATTAATACCGGGAACTTCATCGATATCTATAGCTCCGTACAGAATGGCTCCGATAGAGTTGAAAGAGTTGAAAGCTCAGTTGCAAGAGTTAACATATATTGGTTTTGCACGACCAAGTTTTTCGCCTGGGGTGCACCAGTATTGTTTGTAAAGAAGAAAGATGGGTCAATAAGAATGTGTATCGACTATCGACAGCTCAACAAGGTTACAATAAAGAATAAGTATCCATTGTCGATAATAGATGATTTGTTTGATAAGTTGAAAGGAGCAATAGTGTTTACAAAGATTGATTTGAGATCTTGTTATTATCAGTTGCGAGTTAAAGACTCAGATGTGCCAAAAATTGCGTTCAGAACGATGTACGGACATTATGAATTTCTTTTATGCCTTTGGACTAACTAATACTCCTGCCATTTTTATGGATTTGATGAATCGAATCTTTAGACCGTATTTAGACAAATTTGTTGTTTTGTTCATTGATGACATTTTGATCTATTCTCGAGATGAGTCTGAGCATGCTGAACACTTGAGGATTGTCTTGCAAACATTGAGAGATAAGAAATTGTATGCTAAATTCAGTAAGTGCGAGTTTTGGCTCTGTGAAGTTGGATTTTTAGGGCATATTGTCTCGGTGGATGGCATTCGAGTTGATCTGAGCAAGATTTCTATAGTTATTGACTGGAAACCACCTAGAAATGTATTTGAAGTTAGAAGTTTTATGGGGTTAGCCAGTTACTATCTATGCTTTGTAAAAGGGTTCTCGATGATCGCTACACCAATGACCAGACTGCTACAGAAAGATGTAAAGTTTAAATTGTCCGAGAAATGTCAACAGAGTTTAATTAATTGAAAGCATTGTTAACTGAGGCACCAATGTTGGTTCAACCTGCTGGGTAAAGAATTTTTAATTTACAGTGACGCGTAATTGAATTGTTTGGGTAGTGTTTTGATGCAAGAGGGAAAGTGATAGCTTATACTTCCAGGCAGTTGAAGTCGCATGAAAAGAACTATCTGACGCATGATTTAGAATTGGCCGCTATAGTTTTTGCATTGAAAATTTGGTGTCATCATTTGTACAGTGAAAAATGTCACATCTTTACTGATCATAAAAGGTTAAAGTATATTATGACTCAGAAAGATTTGAATTTACGACAACGGAGATGACTCGAGCTACTAAAAGATTATGAGTTTGTAATTGATTATCATCTGGTGAAAGAGAATGTAGTCATGGATGCTTAAAATAGAAAAAAAAAATTTCCCTTGAGAGCAATGAATACACAATTGACATTATCTGATGATGGTTCGATTTTAGCTGAGTTAAGGGCTAAACTAGTGTTTCTTCAAGAAATTTGCGAAGCTCAAAAATGTGATAGTGAATTGCAAGTTAAAAGAGTGTAATGCGAGTCGACTAATGATTCAGAGTACCAAATCGGATCCGATGATTGTTTGATGTTCTAAGATAGAATTTGCGTACCAAGAAATTCCGAGCTTATTCAGAAAATTTTGCATGAAGCACATAGTACATGCCTATCTGTTCATTTTGGAAGTACTAAAATGTATAATGATTTGAAATAACTGTATTGGTGGTCAGGTATGAAACAAGACATTTCTGAGTTTGTATCGAAATATTTGATTTATTAGCAAGTGAAAGCCAAGCATCAAGTGCTTTCAGGTTTCCTTCATCCTGTGACAATACTAGAATGGAAATAGGATAAAGTGACTATAGATTTCATATCGGGATTACCCCTGTCTCAAAAGAAGAAAGACGCAATTTGGGTTGTTGTTGATCTATTGACGAAATCTACACATTTCATCCCGGTACGTACTGACTATTCACTCGATAGATTAGCTGAATTGTACATTGCGAGATCATTAGATTGCATAGGGTGCCAATTTCGTATTTTGGATAGAGATCCGAGGTTTACATCACAATTTTGGAAGAAATTGCAAGAAGCTTTGGGTACGAAGTTGAATTTTAGTATAGCTTTTCATCCGCAAACTGATGGATAGACTGAGTAAGTAATTTAAGTCCTCGAAGATATGCTCCGATGTTATGTTTTAGAGATTGAATGCCATTGGTTGAATTCACGTATAATAATAGTTTTCAATCAAGTATAAAAATGGCACCGTACGAAGCTTTGTATAGTCATAAATGCCAAACACCATTGTATTGGACTAAGCTTAGCAAGAAACAAATTCACGGTAAGCTTAGCAAGAAACAAATTCACGGGGTTGATTTGGTTAGAGAAACCGAAGAGAAAGTGAAAGTAATTCGCAATTGTTTGAAAGCAGTTTCAGATCGACAGAAATCGTATGCGGATTTGAAATGAAAAGACATTTAATTTCAGATCAGCGACAAAGTGTTCTTGAAAGTATCTCCGTGGAAGAAAATACTTCGTTTTGGTCGCAAAGGCAAATTGCGTCTGCGATTCATCGGGTCGTATGCGATTATTGAATGAATAGGGCCAGTGACATATCAACTAGCGTTACCTATTGAGTTAGAAAAGATTCACAACATGTTTCATGTATTGATGTTGCACTGATATAGAACTGATCCATCCCATGTGATTTCTCTATCAGAGATGGAAATTCAACCCGATATGACGTACAACAAAGAACCGATCAGAATTCTAGCACGTGAGGTTAAAGAGTTGAGAAATAAATGCATAGCTTTGGTGAAAGTTTTGTGGGAACGACACGGTGTCAAAGAGGCAACCTGGGAGCTCAAGGAAGCTATGAGAATAGTACCCTCACCTATTCACTGGTAAGAGTTTCGGGGACGAATATCCCTAAGGGGCAGAGTTGTAACAGCCCGTTTTTAGTCAAATCGGAACAGTGGTTTCGAGACCACAAATATAAAGTCAAAATATTTATTTTATTATTAGTTTAATGCTTATAGCATGATTGAGTGATTATATGAAAATTTCATTAAGAAATTTTATTGTTTAAGTGGTCAATTTGAGAAAAATGACTAAATCACGTAATGTGTAAAAGTGAAGTTCTATTAGTTAAAAGTGTCTAATAGCTATAGAACCTTAAAGTAAAGGCCCTTAAGTTGTAATTAACCCATTTGAAAGGTAGTGGATGATATTGGAGTAGTATTAGGTGTAATAACTAATGTTTTTAAAGGTTAAATTTGGAAATTTATAATTAAAGATAAAATAAATAAAATCAAAACCTTTTATCATCTTTTAGTTTCTTCTTCAACCGAATATTAGAGGGAAAACTCCACTTTTGAACACTCAACATTCGGCCAAGCTCATTTGTGCAATTGTAAGTCTATTTTTGTTCTGTTTTTAATGATTTCTACATTTTTGAGATCGTTGTAACTAGTACTAGCTAGCCCAGGGACTATTTTGCAAAATTGTTAAAGATTTTGAATGATTACATTGATGAATATATGAGTATTTTGAAGTTTCTTGATATATTATGAATGCTTGTTGATAGATATATAAGTTTTGTTAATTGATTTTTAGTGAAATTGCAAAATAGGGATTAAATTGAGAAATGTTGAAAATTTGCAGATAAAATGTGAAATAAATGGAAAATATGGGCTTCTAGGGGCATAATAGTAATTCAGCTAAGCATGGGTGTTTTGAAATTTGCATGAATTTTTATTTTGTGTAATAAGGACTAAATTGTAAAAATGTGAAAGTTTAGGGGCAAATGTGTAAAATAACCCTAATGTGTTTTTTGGATTAAATTGAATAGATAGATGATTAAATAAGTTAATTTTGAATATATTTAGATCAAGAAAAGTAGAATTCTGATCTAGATCGGGGAAAAACGAAAGTTATAGACTAAACGACTTATTTCATTGTTTCCACATTCGAGGTAAATTTGTATGTGATAAATTTCAATACAAATGTATTTCATATGATTTGATATTTCATAAATTACGAATACGAGGCTGTGGATATGAACGATAGTGATTCGACGATGATTCGACATTCGAAATCTTGGTTGAACCTTAAGAATAGTTTAGGATATTAGTGACATGTCATTAGGGGATACATTGAGTTGGCTTCGGGCCATGATATACCATTTCAGGTGGAAGTTATACTGATTTGGCTTCGAGCCATGCATATCGGCTAATTTGGCTTCAGGCCATGATATCAGTACTTCAGAGATAAGTTACCTTGATTTGGCTTCGGGCCATGATATAGGTACTTATCGTGTGAAAACCTTGAGTATCCGACTTCTATTCTGAATGGTTCAACGGGTAAATGAAAGACAAGAATGTGTATGTGATTAGTACAAGATGGTAGCATAAACCATATTAGCTTTGATTCGAAGAAATGGTTCAGAAAGTATATAGTTTTGTAATTAAGTAATTGAGAGGTTTGTTAGTTGATGTGAATTCTTATACTTATGATCAATTGTTGAATTATGTGTTTATGATTATATCAAATTTATGTCAGACAAGCTTACTAAGCTTTATAGCTTACATCGTTTATTTTTCTATGTTTTATAGTGAATTCAAAGATAGCTTGGATTCAAGGATTGTCGGAGACATCGTCACACTATCCACCTATCTCTTGGTATCTATGAACTTTGGTATTTTAAGTATATTGCATGTATAGAGACTTTGGTCATTTTAGTTATGACTTGATAATGATTTTGGCCAAATGAATTGGCTTGTAAATGTATATGTTTTGGTATGTATATAAATAGTCATTAGTCATGAGTGATGGCTTATTTTGGTCTATTATGGTATGGTTGAAATATATATATATATGACTATACTTTGTAAAATGTGTTAAATGATTAAGGTTAGATTTACGAGACTTGTTCTGAATAGGTAAATTGAATGACAATAGGTGATGGTTTGTGAATTGGTATGTTTGTGGAATTGAGCATATTAATGCATATTTGTAAATGGTTATTTTGATGTTTTGAGAAAACAAGTATTGGTATGAATTTAAATGGCCATAACCCCACACCCAAGCCTTACGCCGGGACAGAATACGAGGCGTTACCACACTTAATCATGTCCATACAATCATTTCGATGTCATTAAGACTTGGTCAAATTAAAAACTTTTATTAACTTTGTTTAAACTCCTTAATATGGGCCTAAGATGCCCCAGATATTAATTGGAAAATGTTTGAAACCAACTCGGGTCCTTTAACTAACCTTAGAAAAATAACTCTTAAAACAGGGCACATGCCCGTGTGGTCATTATAACATGGTCGTGCTGATGGCTCCTATGACACACATGGCCTAAGCATCTAGGGACACGCCCGTGCCCCATGCCCGTGCTCTAAATTCGAACCTACTAGGTTTTTCACACAGCCTGGCACACGCCCGTGTCTATAGCCTGTGCCCCTCACACAGCCATGACACGCCCGTGTCTTAGCCCATGTCTAAAATCCTTGACATTCTGTTTCTGGCGTCAGCATCCAATTTAGGGCACAAGGCCAAGTCACACGCCCATGTCCCGAGGCTGTGTCCTCCACATAGTCGTGTCTCCGCCCGTATGTTTACTACCATGCATAATGACTTGTAAAATTAACGTGCAGGGGACACAAGGTGCAACACCCCTTACCCTTATCCAAGGCCAGAACAGAGTACGAGGCATTACCAGACTTAATAATACACATTGACGAAAACCGGGCCATAAAATTTCATTTGATTCAAAACTTTTCGAACACATGCATAACAAACAAAGCTAACTATATCATCACATCAAAACATAGGACATGGCACGATTAATTAAACTTATAAACCATAATGGATAAGGACCACATCTCATGATTTTATACGATAACTCAATGCGATCGACACGTATGGTCAAAATCATAATAAAATACATATCACAAACCAACTTCCTATACATGCCACTCACTTGATATTTCTAATATTTGAATTAATTTTTCCAAAAATGATAGTTTGATAGTGTGATTTTGCCTCCAACGATCTCCAACCCCGAGCCGACCTGCCAATACTAAAGAAATGGAGAGGATGGGTAAGCTTTACGCTTAGTAAGTTCATATGAAAATAATAAGCAATTACTACCATGCTTTTCAAGATAAAACACTATAATTGTACAATTACACATATTCAGGACAGGCTGTTTTCTGGAGTTACAGTTACTAAATCATTCATATCTGAATCTGCAAAACTCCAAATTTAGTTTTGTTAATTTTTCTTGAAACTAGATTCATATATATTTATCCCATAAAATTTCCAGAATTTTTTGTTTCGTCAATTAGTACAGTTTATTAGTTAAAGTCTCCCCTGTTTCAGAGTACGACTACTCTAACCTCTGTGCACTACGAACCAAATTTCTCCCTGTACAAAATTCCAACGACCATGCAGTTTGTTTCCCTTAAAAATAGACTCAATAAGGAAACCATCCATGTAAGTTATGACTCTTAATAATATTTTTACAATTTATGGTGAATTTTTAACATCAGAATGGGGAATCTCGAATTCATTTAGACCCTGTTTCACAAGAATTCAAATATCACGCAATATAGAATTCTTTTGCTTCCTTGTTTCTTTCATGTGAAAATAGACTCATTAAGATTTATTTTCATATATCATTTGCATTTTTATTCAACTTTCACAATTTTTAGTGAATTTTCAAAGTCATGCAACTACTGCTGTCCAACACTGTTTTACCACTAAAATTCATTCTTACATAATTCCACTTAATCCATTTTGTCTTATTGAAATTCACCCAATTATCGAGCACATTGCTCATAATTTTTCATAAACATATACCTACACTTATTCATCATATAATCATGTTCAATTTTATTTTTACTTAATCGATTTTCCCATTGAACTCTTCGGAATAATAAGCGATACTCAATTGCTCGCATATTTTCACACTTGTAGCCAAAGCTATCTGTACGCATAGTAGCTTTCGCACATAGTACTACACATGCGACCAATTATCCGCATACACGTAGTAGCCTGCACTTAGTACTACACACGTGACCGATTATTCGGTACGTAGTAGCCTGCACTTAGTACTACACACGTGACCTAACCATCGATACACGTAGTAGCTTTGATCGAGTACTACATACGTGATCACGGTTTTCAGTGCGCATAGTAGCACGCACTTAGTACTACACATGCGACCTCACAATAGATCATTCAGATCATTTTTATTCGAAGGTTCAATCGGAAATTCCTCACTTTTCAACATTTTACTAAATTGTTCGTAATTAATTTAAATTCATAATTTACATCAAATAACCATTTGATAGGCGACCACATTTCATATGATATCAAAATATAATAACATAAAAAGAATCGATAGATTATTTATATACTGAATTTACTCGAAGTGTCGATCTCACTATCCATAGTACCAATTGTCCATTCATAGTATAATAAGACACAACTCAAATATCAAATTAGCTTTTAAGAATTTACAGAATATATATCACATATTTCATATATCACTTGTCATGTATCTTCATTTTCTTGCATTTCATGTAACATTCTTTCATGTCATATTTCCACATCATAAACACCATTCCATCAACTTTTCCAATATATTAAATCATAAAATATATGTAATAATATTAAGAAATATAATTCAAACATAACATTGCATTATTATTATTATACGAACTTACCTCGATCCACAAACAACAATTTACCATTTTAGTCCACAACCTTGTATTTTCCAGATTTAAGCCTGAATCTCGATTTCCTTCATCTATAATATCACATTTAGCCTAATAATTAGTCACACTATTTATGCGGGTCCAAAAATCATATTTTTAAAAATTTTCATTTTGACCCCTAAACTTTTACATATTTGCACTTTTTCCCCAAGGTTCGGAAATTAAACTTCATCATATTTTCTTATGTTTTATGACATTATGATCATTTTTCCCTTCTATGGCAACATCAAATTCTCACTCTAACATGTACTTATGACTATTAGGTATTTTTACCGATTAAGCCCTTTTGCTTGTTTTTACTTAAAATCGAGTAGCACAAGTTGTCTAACATAATTTAAAACCTCAAATTCTATCATAAAACACCAAAATACACAAATTTCACCTATGGGTATTTTTCCAAATATGAACCCTAGGTTGAATTATTGCTAGCATAAGCTAAATCAAGTTACCGGGACTCCAAAAACGTAAAAATCATTAAAAACGAGGCTAGAACGGACTTACAATCGAGCTTGGAAGTTGGAAACCCTAGCCATGGAGTCTCCCTTGTATTTTAATTCATTTTACCCCTAAATGACCAAAATGCCCTTACTACTAAACTTTCCAAAAATTCCATTCATGTCCAATATTTTTCCATAAATTTTGAAATTGGTAAAATTGCTATTTAAGACCTCCTAATTAATATTTCAAAGCAATTTCATACTAGAAACTTCTAGAATGCAAGTTTTACAACTTATTCAATTTAGTCCCTAACTTCAAATTAAGCACTTTATGCATAGAATTTCTTCACGGAATTTTCACACAATCATGCAATCATATCATAGACCTCAAAATAATCATAAAATAATTATTTCTATCTCGAATTTGTGGTCACAAAACTACTATTTCGATTAGGCCCTAATTCGGGATATTACACACGGTCGAACAACATGCCCGTGGGGCTGACCGTGTGTCACACATGGCCTAGACACACACCGGTGTATCTACCCGTGTGTACAAAATAAGGCTACTTACCATGCCTTTTTGCCACCCTTACTTGCACTAACCTATATAATCTTTAACATGGCAAATCCACACAATAATACAAGGTCTAATCAGCCACACAAGGCATTATCTCATTCATGCAATTTACTCATTCATGAAAATATCATCATTAGCATATATCAATAATGAACATTAGCCATTATCCAAGGATTTATACAAAATGAAGGGATTCATCCTAAGCCAACACATTTGGCCAATATAACATTGACAGAAAACTCTAATGTCTAAGCCCTATACATGCAATATTCAAAATAATAAAACCAACTATACCAAGTGCTTCGGTTGATAGTGTGATTGATGCCTTCGACGTTCAATGATCCTCGAGCTAATTAGGAGGCACTATAAGAAAATGGAAAAGAGAAGGAGTAAGCATAAAGCTTAGTAAGTTGCTTGCAAATAAATATAACAACGACTTTACCATTCATCATCATGCTCATAATATAGGCATAAGCACAACTTACTCATCACTATCCAATACAATTTACATAGCATATATTGAGCTCGCATCTCATACATTTCAAATAGGTACCTGTACCACTCACAACATGGTTATACTTTTCTCGTTTAACTTAAACTGTAACTCATACCGTTGAACCATTTGGAATTCTATGGGATATTCACTAAGCCTCAAACATAGGGTATAATGGCGATGCCATGTCCCAGACATGGTTTTACACTGGTTCATCCATTAAGTCGATGCCATGTCCCAAACATGGTCTTACACTAGATCTCACATATTTGTGCCGATGCCATGTCCTAGACATGGTCTTACACTAACACCTCTATATGTGTCGATGCCATGTCCCAGACATGCTCTTACACAACACATTTCGTAGCCGATGCATGTCCTAGACATGCCTTACACTGGCTTACATCTCAAGGCCGATGCACGTCCCAGACATGTCTTACACTGGCTCTCGTCTCAATGTTGATGCCATGTTCTAGACATTGTCTTACATTAGCTCTCACAACTGACCCAAATGTCATGGCATGAATATTCGATTTATTCCTAAGGTTCAAACGAGAGTTCTACTATCTTAATATTCATCATACATAATCATTTCCACAAACAAGCAATTTATGCTATATCAATTCAAACACATATAATAATGATGTAGTTGTATTATTTACATACAACTTACCTCAGTACTCAAAATGTGGTGACCAGTTGATTTAATCTACTTGCTTGGCCTTCCCTCGGTCTAGGTTCGAATTTTGTATTTCTTGATATAAAATGGCAACATTTAGTCATTTAATCATCAATTAAATCTAAACACTCAATAATTTATGATTTGGGCAAAATGACCATTATGCCCTTAAACTTTCACAAAATGACTATTTTACCCTTAGACTTTCACAAAATGACTATTTTACCCTTAGACCTAAAAATCAATTTTTATCGAGTTTCCTTATTAGTCAAGCCTAACTGACCATTTATCTCTCTTATGACAACCCCAAATTTCCAATATTTCACAGCATTCTATCTATTTTACAAACTTTACAAAATGGTCCTATTAGGGTTTTCATGAGAAGTCCCTTCACAAAAGTTGTTTATTTCACAACCATGATTCATTTTCTTCCATAAAATTTTAGAAAACAACATGAAAACTCTCATGGAAAAACCCTAGACTTGTTAGAAAGCTCATGTTGTAAGGATCTCAAAAGTACAAAAATATTCAAGAAAAGCCCTCAAAATCACTTACTTGCAAAGGCTTTAAGTTTCTGAAAATTTTCAAGTTTCGATGGTCATTTTATTGGAGGAAAAATTGTTGGAGAAGAAGGAGCAAAACAAAAAAAGATGATAGCCTTTTTCTTAGGTTTTATTTTAATCAATTTAGGCCACCTAACTTTGACTTTCTCATCCTTTTTTGTCCCTATGGCCGACCACCTCTTTTTTAAGGGTCTATTTGCGCTTTAAGGACCCCCAATTTTGGTTCTCTAGCTATTTAACACCCTTAGCTATCAAAATAGGACTTTGCACTTTATGCGATGTAGTCCTTTTTCACGATTGGGCTCACAATCGCTAAAATTAATTCACCAAAAATTTTCACGCACTTATATAATCATGCTATAACAAATAAAATAATATTAAAAATAATTTCTCTATCCTCAGATTAGTGGTCCCGAAACCACTGTTCTGACTGGGCCCAAAATCGAGCTGTTACAATTCACCCCCTTAGGGATTTTCATCCCCAAAAATCTTACCAGTGAATAGATTCGGGTATTCGTCTCTCACGGTCTCCTCGGGCTCCCATGTGGCTTCTTCGACTCCATGTCTATGCGGTAATACTTTAACAAGTGCAATACTCTTATTCCTCAATTGTTTTATTTCCTGAGCCAAAATCTTAATCGGCTCTTCGTCATAAGTCATTTCCAAGCTAATCTCAACCTCTGTCGGCAAGATCACATGCGAGGGATACGTTCTTAAAGGGCAACGCTAATCGGTAATCGGTATCTTTTCTAACTACGATGGCAACGCTAATCGGTATGCTACCAGTCCAATTCTTTCAGTCACCTCATAAGGTCCAATAAACTGTGGACTTAATTTGTCTTTCCTTCCGAATCGAAGAACCTTCTTCCAAGGGATACGTTCAAAAACACTTTATCTCCGACTTGAAACTCGATCTCTTTTCATTTCAAATCCGCATAGGATTTTTGTCTATTCGAAGCAGCCTTTAAATAGTCGCGAATCACCTTAACTTTCTCTTCAGTCTCTTTAACTAAGTCAATCCCGTGTTTCTGATTCTCTCTCAGCTCGGTCCAATATAAGGATGTTCGACAATTATGCCCGTACAAAGCCTCATAAGGCACCACTTTCAGACTTGATTGATAACTATTGTTGTAGGTGAATTTGACCAGCGGTAAATACTTTTCCCAACTCCCTTGGAACTTGAGAATACAACACCGCAACATGTCTTCTAAGGTCTAAATCACCGTTTCTGACTGACCGTCGGTTTAGGAGTGAAAAGCCGTGCTAATATTCAATTTTGTCTCCAATACCTCTTGCAACTTCCTCCAAAACCGCGAGGTAAACCTCAGATCTCTATCCAAAATAATCGACAAGGGCACTCCATGAAGTCTCACAATCTCAGAAACATATAGATCACCTAATTTCTCAAGGGAATAATCAATATGCACTGGTATAAAATGTGCCGACTTAGTAAGTCTATCAACAACTACCCAAATCGAATCCTTTTTCCTTGCTATCAAAGGCAACCCTGACACAAAACCCATTGTTACTCAGTCCCACTTCCACTCAGAAACCATCACATGCTGAAGTAAACCTGAGGGTACTTGGTATTCGGCCTTCACTTGTTGACAAACTAGACACTTAGAAACAAACTCAGAAATGTCTCTTTTTATCCCCGACCACCACTATATTTTCTTCAAGTTGTTATACATCTTTACACTACCCAGATGGATAAACAAGCAACTACTATGTGCCTCTCATAAAATCCTCTAAATAAGCTCATTATCCTTAGGTACACAAAGTCTATCTTCATACATCAAGCATCCGTCGGTAATAATCCAAAAATCTGATTCAACACCCAACTCACATTGAGTTCTCTTGGCTTGCATTTCACCCTCATTATTTTGAGCTTCACCAATTTCTTGGAGAATAGTCGGTCTAGCCTTTAATTCTGCTAGAACTGAACCATCCTCTGACAAGGCCAATTGGGCATTCATTTCTCTCAAAGAAAATAAAGATTTTCTACTCAATGCATCAGTGACCATGTTCACCTTTCCCGGGTGGTAGTCGATAATCAACTCATAATCCTTTATCAACTCTAACCACCGCCGTTGCCATAAATTCAGCTCTCTTTGAGTCATTAAATAATTTAGACTCTTATGGTCAGTAAATACTAGGCATCTCTCGCCATACAAATGGTGCCTTCAAATTTTCAACGTAAACACAATAGCGACTAACTCTAAATCGTGCGTCGGGTAGTTTCTCTCGTGTGGCTTTAGCTATCTCGAGGCATAGGCTATTAACTTGCCTTCTTGCATAAGCACGCACCCCAATCCATTCAAAGAGGTGTTGCTATACACAACAAACTCTGTTGGTATTTCTCTAACCATTTGAACTTGACATATTTTTGTAAAAACCTTGTCATCGGAGTGGTTATCATAGAGAATCCATTCACAATTCTGCTGTAGTATCCAATCAAACCCAGAAAGCTTCTAACTTTTATCACATTCCTCGGTGGTTTCCACTCAATGATAGCCGAGATCTTACTCGGGTCAACTCTGATCCCGTCACTGACACAATGTGTCCCAAGAATCTGACCTCCCATAGCTAGAATTTGCTCTTCGTGAACTTAGCATATAACTACTTATCTCTCAAGGTTTGTAGAACCTTTCTCAAATGCTCTGCGTGTTCACTCTCATCACTTGAGTAAATCAGTATGTCGTCGATAAAGACGACTACGAACTTATCTAAATACGGTCAGAAAATAAGGTTCATTAAGTCCATAAAAACTGACGGGCCATTTGTTAAGCCAAAGGGCATGACAAGGAACTCATAGTGGCCATACCTCGTCTGAAAAGCAGTTTTTGGTACATCTTGCTCCTTAACCCTTAACTGGTAGTAGCCTGACCTTAAGTCTATCTTAGAAAACATTGTGGCTCCTTTCAACTGATCGAATAGATCATTGGTTCTTGGCAAGGGATATTTGTTCTTCACAGTCACCTTGTTGAGCTGTTTGTAATCTATACATAACCTCATCGACTAGTCTTTCTTCTTCACAAAAAGTACCAGAGCACCCCACGGGGAAAAACTCAGCCTTGCAAAACCCTTATCATTTAGTTCTTGCAACTGTACTTTCAACTCTTTTAACTCTGTAGGAGCCATCCTACACGAAGCGTTCGAGATAGGTGATGTATCAGAGACTAACTCGATATCAAACTCAACTTCTTTAGTTGGAGGCAATCTAGGTAATTGCTCCAGAAACACGTCCGTAAATTCACATACCACTGGTACCGATTCAATCTTCAACTCATACATTTGAGTATTCAGCACAAAAGTGAGATAAGCTTCACACCCTTTTCTGCAGTCATAGACTGATAAACCATAATATATACATATTTTTACCCCATGCTTGGCATATTTCTAGAAGTATTATCATAAAATTTAATGAATTTGATGCTTTAATCCTTTAATTTCATGATTTATGCACAGGATAGCTTAGGATAGCAAAAAAAGCAAGAAACAGGCCAAAAATGGACAAGTTGGGCTGAATTTAGTGTTCCACACGGCCTAGGCACTTCAACACAGGTAATCCACAAGCCCGTGTGTGACACACGAATAGGCCACATGCCCGTGTGTCATGTCCATGTCAACATTAAACCAAGTCAGAATTACACGCAGCCTGAACACCATCACAGGGGCGTGCCACACGGTCGTGTCCCTGTCGAGCCCAAGTCTAATTCTACTCGGAAAAGGGTAATTTTAGGAAATTTTGGGCATTCCAAAGTCTATATAAACACCCTAGAAGAGGATCAAAGGGGACACGCAGAGAAGAAGGTAGAAAATACTCAAAAATAGCCATCGGAATCAGCTCGGAAGAAGGACCTACTTCAAGACTGAAGATCTCCATTCAATTTCCTTAGAAGTTATTTGGGTTTCTTTATGTTTCGTTGTTTTCCCAATTTTGAGATGTTTTCCATTATTATGAACTAAACTCCCCAAATACCTATGGGAGAAGAAACCTAAGGCGGATCTTATTACTATTTGAATTATATGATAAATACTTGTTCTTATTCTTTGTGAGATTTCATCCTTGTTTTAATATTTCAGGATATTAATTTAGGTTTTGATGTGCTTATTCAGTAGAGCAAAAGTCCCTGTTTAAAAGTAGATATTAAGTGGAGTTGCATGCAATCATAGATATAGGACGACATAAATCTGCTGGATTAGAGTCAAATCTATTAAAGGAATCTATAGATCGAGTTAATACGACAATAGGGGTTTTAATTAGAAAGAGATTTCAATTAATCAACCTAGAGTTAGTTGTTCTTAGTCTCGAGAGAAATATTAACATAAATCAAGGATTTCTACGGATTAAGTCAAGTAAATAAATCGTCTAATTCAGAAGTGATAAGTAAAGTCTAGGTGGATTTTTCCTTGGGTATTGTCTTCTCCATCAATTTTCTAAAAGTATTTTCCAATTTTTTATCTCTGTGGTAATCTTAGTTAATTAGATAATTAGTCTTAGTTTAAAACATTCTCTTAATTGTTAGGCTAGATAGTAAAAAGATAGCAATTACTAGTACTTTTAGTCCTTGTGGATACGATATTTCTGGTCTCACCATAACCATACTACTGTTTGATATGTGCACTTGCCGTAGTCAAATAAAAATTTAGTTTAGCGACCATCAACTTTTTGGCGCCGTTTCCGAGGACTAAGATATTAGAAAATCTTGATTTTTATTACTTTAGCCATTTTTACTTTTATTGCAATTTACTTTTTGTTTTAAGTTTAATTTTTCTTTTCTAAATTTTTCTTTTTAATTGCTTTTGGCAGGTGTCTCTAGTTTATGACTAGGAGGAACTCGTCGGGACCTTTGTTTTTTGATAGTGAGATCAAGAGCACAGCTTACAGAAACCGAAGAGAAATAAGGCAAAGTCTACAATACATAGAGGAAGAGTGAGAGGACGATATCCATACTATAACCGAGGAGATGGTGATGATCAGAATAATCTGCTACTTCCTGTGGTTGCTGCAAATCCAGTAAATCAGGATCCTACTCCTCGTACTGTAAATCAAGATCCTACTCCTCGTACTATGTATGATTATGCTAAGCCTACTTTAATAGGAACTGAATCGAGTATAGTTAGACCTACTATTGGTGCAAATAATTTTGAACTGAAACCTAACACGATTCAAATGATACAATAGTTTGTTCAGTTTGATGGTTTGTAAGATGAGGATCCAAACACTCATTTAGCAAATTTTTTGGAATTCTGCAGCACCTTTAAGATGAATGACATTTCTGATGATGCCATTCGCCTTCGGTTGTTTCACTTTTCATTAAAGAATAAGGCTAAATAGTGGTTGAAATCGTTACCACGAGGGTCAATCACTACTTGGGAACAAATGACCCAAAAATTTTTACTTAAATATTTTTCGCTGGCTAAAATGGCTAAATTGAGGAATGATATCTCTTCTTTCATGCAGATGGATTTAGAAACTCTTTATGATGCATGGGAGAGATACAATGACTTATTGAGAAGGTGCCCTCACCATGGCTTACCTTTATGGCTACAGGTTCAAACTTTCCACAATGGCTTGAACCCCTCAATAAGACAAATGGTCGATGCAGCGGCAGGTGGAACCTTAAATAATAAAACACCTGAGGAAGCTTATTATTTCATTGAAGAGATGTCATTGAATAATTATCAGTGGCAAGTCTTGAGGACAAAGCCCAATAAAGTAGCCGGTGTTTTCAACCTCGACGCGGTTACCATGTTATCAAACCAGGTAGAGCTCTTAAATAAAAAGATTGATGGCTTATGTGTCTCGACACATGTACATCCATTGATGCAATGTAGTACAAATGGAGGAGGAATGAATAATACAGAATGCCTAGCCTACGACCCTAGCACTACAAGTGAACAAGTCAACTATATGGGTAACAATTTTAGACCTCAGAATAACCCCTATAGTAATACTTACAATGCAGCTTGGAGGAACCATCCCAACTTCTCTTGGGGTGGTCAAGGCAATCAAAGACCACAACCCCCTCCAGGGTTTCAACCACCTTACCAGCATGAAAAGAAGCTGAACCTCGAGTGTAACACCCCTAACTCGTGACCGACGCCGGTGTCGGACACGAGGGGTTAACGAGACAAATCCTCTTAAAGTACCGACCAACTTGGCATTTCTGGACAGGCTGGAAAACTGCGTCACCGTCGCCTTAAAAATCATATCTCGAGTTCCAAAACTCGGAAACTGGTTTCGTAAATTTTCCTGAATTTAGACTCATATATCCATCCATGGATTTATTTTTAGAATTTTGGTTGGGCCAATTGGTACAGTTTATTAGTTAAAGTCACCCATGTTACAGGGATCGACTGCTCTGACCTCCGCGCGTTACAACTTGAATATCTTTCTGTACAGGGCTTTAATACTGGTGCCGTTTGTTTCTAATGAAACTAGACTCAAAATGGAATCTGTACATATAAGGCATGACTCCTAATTCTTTCTGGATAATTTATGGTAAATTTTCAAAGTCACGACAGGGGACCCAGAAATCGTTCTGGCCCTGTCTCACGAGAACTTTAATATCTCCCAGTATACTGCTCATATGGTCGTTTCGTTTCGTCCATATAAAATAGATTCATCAAGGATCAGTTCCATAATTTACTCACTGTTTAATTCTACTTATACTATTTTTAGTGATTTTTCAATCTCATCTCACTGCTGCTGTCCGCAACAGTTACTGCAGTAGACTATGCCAATTTCATGAATTTTTCCTTGGCCTTAATCATCCATCATACATGACACAAATTATGGCCACCTTAACAAAATTTGAGTTTCTAAGACTCGTGGCTATAGGTTCTAGCATCCCACTCGACGACCACATAGGCCATTTTCACATGGCTTAAAGTTTACAATCCCACAAATCGACAAAATATAATAGCCTATACATGCCAAATGTTCTTCAACAACAAAAAAGTAATACCACAAGATTTCAGCGGTGTGATGACTTCAACGACGGTTCCGAGCACACAACAAGACGAGTCCCGGTGACCTAAAATGGGTGACAAGAAAACACTGAGTGAGTTTACAACTCAGTAAGTCATAAGCATTCGTCAATCCACCGATAAAATTACTACTACATGTACAACAAATGAAACTAGGTACTCGTCCATATCGAATCCATACCATAATACCTCGAACCTTTCGGTCCAATCTCGTACCAATTCATACATCCACATTTCATATTCTACACAACAAGATAATCAAGCATTTTTTTACACATTAACTCATTTTCCAGCACAACCATACAATTTCAATCATCACATAGATTTAAGGCTTACCAATTCAACCCCAAGCATGGACGTATTTTCTATTCATCATGAGCTCGAGGTACTTACCCGATCCGCTGTCCGTGATCAACTCGATAATATCGCACACTCAGTGCCAATAGTGATGCAAAAGCATATAATAAGTCCGCACACTTAGTGCTATATAATCAGCTCGCACACATAGTGCTATATAATCAAATTCGCACACTTAGTGCTGTACAAATTTTAAATCCAAGACACTTAGTGCCAATCTTGTCACCGTGTCCATTTATACCCGCACACTTAGTGCCAAGACCAATACGTTATGCATTTTACTACCTTTATACATTCAACAATGGCATCATTCCATACACATACATTTCCACTTACACATCAATTCATTAAACACAATTGCATATATATATTATGATCATTTAAATCAATGCCAAATATATGCTTTATGACTTACCTTATATTGGATGAAACGATTTCCAATCGACTACTCGATTATCTTTCCTTTGCCTTTGCTTGATTCTCCACCTCTAGCTTCTTGAGCTAAATTTAACAAATAAATTGGTTTTATCATTTGAGCATCGGAAGAGGAATTCAAGATGCCTAGCCAATATATAAATATCTACTCATTAGGCATCAAAGTCGCATATGTACAAAATCATGAATCGAACTCAACACCTTAGTTAGTATTCCTCTTAGCGAATTTTCTAAGCCAAGAATAGGCATCAATATGCTTGCCTCTAACCGAATGCATGCACACCAATTTCCCCTCATGTGGCCGAATATGCATGCCCATGTTGAGGCCGATTATGCACTTAATACCACACAAAACAGCATGCATTTTACTAACTAACGATTACATATTGTAGCTCAATACACATCTCTCATGTACTACATAACCGAAAACATCATCCCAAGCAAATATATATACCTTGAAATAGTATATATGTCATACCAATTCATCATGTGCAAACACATATTCAAAGCTCAAATCTTACCTACCATGCAACATGCATGAATCATACTTGTGGATATACCATGACCGAATACATCACAACACCATCATTTTGGTCATGATTAAGCAAAGAACTTAATGTCTCACTCAAAAATACTAAAAAGAAAGTCCAAGAGCCATCAATCCCCCATCACATACACCATTAACAAGCTTCATATTTAACATGCAATGGCATTAACACAAAATCCACCTTGGCCAAATACCATTTCCATGGCATAACAAGGATTTGAACCATGGCTAACATGCACATCAAGTTAGCAACCAAAACAAGCATGAATCTCATGACACAACCTCAAACATACCTTAATCTTGATGCAAGTATAGCCAAATCCCCTTCTAGTTCTCTTCTAAACCAAGCATGAAGCAAAAATCCTCCCTTTTTCCTTAGTATTTTCGGCCAAAGAAGAAAAATGGATGAACAAAATTTTTCTTTTCTCTTCCACAATGCACGGCAAGGGGGGTTTCACTCACACACACACATTTTTTTTCTTTCTTTATTACCCATACTCATTTGTTTATTGTTTCTCCCTAGTGCACCAACAAAACATGTTTCATGACATGTTTAGCCCATGATTCCTTGTCATGGCCGGCCACTTCATGTTAAGGGGGGGAAATTTGACATGCAAATCCTTATTTTTGCATGCATTATCAACTAGTCATCCCACATTTCCCCATCATACTTTCAATGTTTACTACTAGGCCCTTTCTAGTGAAATTCACATTTATAACTCTAAATCGAAACATCAAAATGTCACACATGAATTAACACATATTATAGGCATCAAAATAAATTATAAATTATTTTTATGCCTCGGTTTTGTGGTCCCAAACCACATCCCGACTAGGGTCAATTTTGGGATGTCACAACTCTCCCCACTTAAGAAATTTTCGTCCCCGAAAATCTTACCGTAAATAGGCTCGGGTATCGCTCTTTCATAGAGTCCTCAAGTTCCCAAGTGGCTTCTTCAATTCGTGTTTATGCCATAACACCTTCACTAACGGGATTTTCTTATTGCGTAACTCTTTTACTTCACGCATCATAATGCGAACCGGTTCCTCTTCATAGCTCAAATTAGGTGAATCTCAATCTCGGATGGAGCAATTACGTGCGATGGATCGGGCCTATATCGTCAAGCATCGAGACATGAAAACGTTGTGAATCCTTTCGAGCTCGGGGCAAAATTAATCGATATGCGATCGCCCAACTCGTTCGGATACTTCATATGGCCCGATAAACCTCGGACTCAATTTGCCCTTACGACCAAATCTAAGCACCTTCTTCCAAGGTGAAACTTTGAGAAAGACCTTGTCTCCAACCCGATATTCAATATCTTTTCTTTTCAAATCCGCATACGACTTTTGGCGATCCAAGCGACTTTCAAACTTTCACGAATTACTCGAACTTTTGCTCGGCATCCTTAACCAAATCAACTCAAGAATTTACCTTCACTAAGTTCAGTCCAGAATAATAGGGTACGGCATTTACGACCGTATAAAGCCTCGTAAGGCGCCATCTTAATGCTTGATTGAAAGCTATTGTTGTAGGCGAATTCAATCAAAGGTAAATACCGTTCCCATGAACCACTAAACTCAAGGATGCAACATCTCAACATATCCTCGAGTATTTGAATTATCCGTTCGGATTGACCATCGGTTTGGGGATGAAAAGCGGTGCTAAAATGCAGCTTGGTACCCAAAGCATCTTGCAATTTCTTCCAAAATCGCGACGTAAATCTTGGGTCTCTATCCGACACGATAGAAATAGGCACCCGTGTAATCTCACAATCGAGAAACGTACAATTCCGCTAATTTGTCCATTGAAAAATCCGACGACGGGGATAAAGTGAGCCGACTTAGTTAGTCTATCGACAACGACCCAAATCGCATCCTTCTTACTCATCGACAATGGCGGTCCGGATACAAAGTCCATTGTGACTCGATCCCATTTCCATTCGGGTATCATGATCGGTGAAGTAATCCCGATGGCACTTGATGTTCCGCTTTCACTTGTTGACATATCGACACCTTGAAACAAATTCGAAATGTCTCGTTTCATACCGGCCACCAAAATTGGCGTTTGGTCATTGTACATTTTAGTACTACCGGGTGGATTGACATTCGACTACAATGGGCTTCATTTAGAATTATCGAAATAAGTTCAATTCTTTGGAACACACAGACGACTTCGAACCTCAAACAATCGTCATCGTCAATTTGAAACTCGATTCCTTGTTCGTAACACACTCAGCCCGTTTTGCAAGCAACTCCTCATCAACTTTTCGAGCTTCCGAATTTGATGAGCCAACAATGGTTTGGCCTTCAATTCGGCTACTAACACATTGTCGGGTAGAATAGACAAGTGTACATTTATCGTCATAAAGCAAATAGTGATTTCGGCTTAAGGCATCCGCAACCACATTAGCCCTTCCCGGTGATAATCAATGACGAGCTCATAATCCTTTAACAACTCGAGCCATCGCCTTTGTCGCAGTTCAAGTCTCTTTGGGTCATCAAATATTTGAGACTTTTGTGATCCGAATACACATGGCACTTCTCACCAAATAAGTAATGTCGCCATATCTTTAAGGCGAATACGATGGCGACCAATTCGAGATCATGGGTCGGATAATTTTTCTCATGTGGCTTTAGTTGCCTCGACGCGCAGGCCACAACTCGCCCTTCTTGCATCAATACGCAACCCAACCCAAGTAGGGATGCGTCACTATAAATGACAAACTCTTTGCCCGATTCGGGTTGCACTAGAATTGGGGCTTCATCAAATAAGCTTTCAGTTGATCGAAACTTTTCGACATTTCTCCGTCCATTCAAACTTAACATCCTTTTGGAGTAGCTTTGTCATTGGCGTGGCTATTGTCGAGAAACCTTTACAAATCGTCGGTAATAACCGCAAGCCCCAAAAAGCTCCTAACTTCGGTAACATTCCTTGGTGGTTTCCAATCGACTATGGCGAATTTTGTTGGGTCCACCACGACACCGATGCGGACACCACGTGCCCCAAAAAGCTAACCTCTTTCAACCAAAATTCACATTTATTGAACTTTATGTATAATCGCTTATCTCGTAAGATTTGCAACACTAGCCTCGGTGTTCAAGATGCTCGGTTTCATCTCTCGAATAGACCGAATGTCATCGATAAATACAACTACGAACCGATCCAAGTATGGCCTGAAAATTCTATTCATTAAATCCATAAACACCGTAGGGCATTAGTGAGCCCAAACGGCATCACCAAGAATTCGTAGTGACCATACCTCGTTCTAAAAGCGGTTTTGGTATGTCCGATTCTCGGACCTCAACCGATAGTACCCGACCTCAAATCTATCTTTGAAAACACCGAGGCTCCCTTTAATTGATCAAACAAATCGTCAATTCGTGGCAATGGATATTTATTCTTTATCGTCACTTTATTGAGTTGACGATAGTCGATGCACAACCTCATGGTTCCGTCCTTCTTCTTCACAAACAATACAAAAGCGCCCATGGAGAAAAACTCGGTCGAGCGAAACCTCTATCCGCCGGTTCTTGCAATTGAACCTTCAATTCCTTTAATTCCGTTAATGCCATACGACACGGGGCTATTGAAATCGGCGTAGTACCCGGTACAACTTCGATGCGAATTCCACTTCTCGAACCGTGGCAATCCGGTAACTCCTCGGAAAAACATCCGAATACTCACAAACCACTGGTACCGATTCGAGTTTCCTTTCCGTCTCTTTACTTCCAAACACATACGCAAGGTATGTTTCACACCCCTTTTTCACGTACCTCCGAGCGGTCATAGAAGATATCATCGCTGGCGCTCCTTTTAAATCAGTAGACTCGACTCGGACTACCTCATTATTTGTACTCCTCAAATCAATGGTTTTCCTTTTGCGATCCACCAACGCATCATGTACGGTCAGCCAATCCATACCAAGAATAACATCGAATTCATTAAATGGTAAAAGCATCAGATCGGCCGGAAAACAGGATTCTCGAATTATTAGGGGGCATCTCTTGCACACTTTATCAACGAGTACGTATTGACCCAAAGGGTTTGACACTCGAATTACGAACTCAGTAGACTCAACAGGTAGAGTCTTACTGGATGCTAAAGTTTCACATACATATGAATGAGTAGAGCCGGGGTCAATCAATGCAATCACACTAGTATCAAAGAGAGTAAAAGTACCAGTGATAACGTCAGGGGAGGATGCCTCCTCTCGTGCGCGGATGGCATATGCTCTAGCAGGAGCTCGGGTCTCGGATCGAACAGCCGTATCAGTGGCTCCCCTCGATTACCGCCCTACCTCCTGAAACCCTGGGGTCTACCTCTAGTCGTCGCCCCACTAGATCTCGCACCTTGCATCTTATTCTTCTCATCTAGCTCGTGCAATCCCTAATGAAGTGGTCCTTGAACCGCATCCATAATGAGCCCTATTAACAGACTTACTCCAACATTCACCTAGGTGTCGTCTTCCACATTGGGGCATTGAGGTCTCTCTTGACGATTATTGCCCACACTAGCTACTCAAGTAGCTCGGAGTCCGTCGCTGGTCGGGTTCTAATGGAAATTCCCGCAATCGTCCTCGACTTCTTGGTGTCCTCCACGAGCCTCTTTATAGCCGAGAACGGAGCTTTACTCGTCGATCTTTTACGGTAATCTCTTGCTTCAAATTCAGCCTTCTTCTTCTCCTTCCCAAGTTCTTCCGCCTTGCGTGCTCGTTCGACTAGTGTCACGAACTCCTTTATCTCCAAAATTCCCACTAGTAACTTTAACTCTTCATTCAATCCTTCTTCAAATCTTTTGCACATCGCAACCTCATCAGCCACACACTCCCGAGCATACCGACTAAGTCTTACGAACTCATGTTCAGATTCGATATCTGATCATCCGCCTTGCTTGAGTTCCAAGAATTCCTTACGCTTCGATCGATGAACCGTTGACTAATGTATTTCTTTCGAAATTGGATTGGAAGAAATCCCAAGTAACTCGTTCATTTGGGACTATGGAAATTAAAGTCCTCCACCAATAGTAAGTCGAGTCTCATAACAAGGATATAGCACACTTAAGACATTCGTCGGTGTGCATGACATTCATCTAACACTCTAATGGTGTTATCGAGCGAACTCGGCCTTTTCGGCATCATCAAGAACTATGGCCTTGAACTCCTCGCCCCACGCTTCCTAATCAAGTCCACGGTGGTTTACTCAGCCTCACAGGATCGAAGAATCGGAGGCATTGCGGGCTCTGGGGTGGAGTGTTTAAATTCGGGAATGGTTGGACAGCCGGGTTGGTTCGGGCATATTGCGCGACCCACTCATTCATCATAGTGAAGAAGGCTTGTTTCGCCTTCATTTTGATTATTCGCGGATGACTGAGGCTCAACAGCGGTGTCCCTTGCGCAGGAGCAGCCGCTACACTTTCAACGTCATCCGCCAAGGGTCTCTCTACCCGGTTCCATCGCTAATTAAAACAAAAATTTCAACCGTCAAGTCATCACATTATTAAGCACTATCAATTTGGCATGTATAGCTAGACTCACACGCGCTATGGTAGTCCTAGAACCGACTAAACCATAGCTCTGATACCAATAAAATTGTAACACCCTAACTCGTGACCGACGCCGTGTCGGACACGAGGGTTAACGAGACAAATCCTCTTAAAGTACCGACCAACTTGGCATTTCTGGACAGGCTGGAAAACTGCGTCACCGTCGCCTTAAAATCATATCTCGAGTTCCAAAACTCGGAAACTGGTTTCGTAAATTTTCCCTGAATTTAGACTCATATATCCATCCATGGATTTATTTTTAGAATTTTTGGTTGGGCCAATTGGTACAGTTTATTAGTTAAAGTCACCCATGTTACAGGGATCGACTGCTCTGACCTCCGCGCGTTACAACTTGAATATCTTTCTGTACAGGGCTTTAATACTGGTGCCGTTTGTTTCTAATGAAACTAGACTCAAAATGGAATCTGTACATATAAGGCATGACTCCTAATTCTTTCTGGATAATTTATGGTAAATTTTCAAAGTCACGACAGGGGACCCAGAAATCGTTCTGGCCCTGTCTCACGAGAACTTTAATATCTCCCAGTATACTGCTCATATGGTCGTTTCGTTTCGTCCATATAAAAATAGATTCATCAAGGATCAGTTCCATAATTTACTCACTGTTTAATTCTACTTATACTATTTTTAGTGATTTTTCAATCTCATCTCACTGCTGCTGTCCGCAACAGTTACTGCAGTAGACTATGCCAATTTCATGAATTTTTCCTTGGCCTTAATCATCCATCATACATGACACAAATTATGGCCACCTTAACAAAATTTGAGTTTCTAAGACTCGTGGCTATAGGTTCTAGCATCCCACTCGACGACCACATAGGCCATTTTCACATGGCTTAAAGTTTACAATCCCACAAATCGACAAAATATAATAGCCTATACATGCCAAATGTTCTTCAACAACAAAAAAAGTAATACCACAAGATTTCAGCCGGTGTGATGACTTCAACGACGGTTCCGAGCACACAACAAGACGAGTCCCGGTGACCTAAAATGGGTGACAAGAAAACACCGAGTGAGTTTACAACTCAGTAAGTCATAAGCATTCGTCAATCCATCGATAAAATTACTACTACATGTACAACAAATGAAACTAGGTACTCGTCCATATCGAATCCATACCATAATACCTCGAACCTTTCGGTCCAATCTCGTACCAATTCATACATCCACATTTCATATTCTACACAACAAGATAATCAAGCATTTTTTTACACATTAACTCATTTTCCAGCACAACCATACAATTTCAATCATCACATAGATTTAAGGCTTACCAATTCAACCCCAAGCATGGACGTATTTTCTATTCATCATGAGCTCGAGGTACTTACCCGATCCGCTGTCCGTGATCAACTCGATAATATCGCACACTCAGTGCCAATAGTGATGCAAAAGCATATAATAAGTCCGCACACTTAGTGCTATATAATCAGCTCGCACACATAGTGCTATATAATCAAATTCGCACACTTAGTGCTGTACAAATTTTAAATCCGCACACTTAGTGCCAATCTTGTCACCGTGTCCATTTATACCCGCACACTTAGTGCCAAGACCAATACGTTATGCATTTTACTACCTTTATACATTCAACAATGGCATCATTCCATACACATACATTTCCACTTACACATCAATTCATTAAACACAATTGCATATATATATTATGATCATTTAAATCAATGCCAAATATATGCTTTATGACTTACCTTATATTGGATGAAACGATTTCCAATCGACTACTCGATTATCTTTCCTTTGCCTTTGCTTGATTCTCCACCTCTAGCTTCTTGAGCTAAATTTAACAAATAAATTGGTTTTATCATTTGAGCATCGGAAGAGGAATTCAAGATGCCTAGCCAATATATAAATATCTACTCATTAGGCATCAAAGTCGCATATGTACAAAATCATGAATCGAACTCAACACCTTAGTTAGTATTCCTCTTAGCGAATTTTCTAAGCCAAGAATAGGCATCAATATGCTTGCCTCTAACCGAATGCATGCACACCAATTTCCCCTCATGTGGCCGAATATGCATGCCCATGTTGAGGCCGATTATGCACTTAATACCACACAAAAACAGCATGCATTTTACTAACTAACGCATTACATATTGTAGCTCAATACACATCTCTCATGTACTACATAACCGAAAACATCATCCCAAGCAAATATATATACCTTGAAATAGTATATATGTCATACCAATTCATCATGTGCAAACACATATTCAAAGCTCAAATCTTACCTACCATGCAACATGCATGAATCATACTTGTGGATATACCATGACCGAATACATCACAACACCATCATTTTGGTCATGATTAAGCAAAGAACTTAATGTCTCACTCAAAAATACTAAAAGAAAGTCCAAGAGCCATCAATCCCCATCACATACACCATTAACAAGCTTCATATTTAACATGCAATGGCATTAACACAAAATCCACCTTGGCCAAATACCATTTCCATGGCATAACAAGGATTTGAACCATGGCTAACATGCACATCAAGTTAGCAACCAAAACAAGCATGAATCTCATGAGACAACCTCAAACATACCTTAATCTTGATGCAAGTATAGCCAAATCTCCTTCTAGTTCTCTTCTAAACCAAGCATGAAGCAAAAATCCTCCCTTTTCCTTAGTATTTTCGGCCAAAGAAGAGAAAAATGGATGAACAAAATTTTTCTTTTCTCTTCCACAATGCACTGCAAGGGGGGTTTCACTCACACACACACATTTTTTTTTCTTTCTTTATTACCCATACTCATTTGTTTATTGTTTCTCCCTAGTGCACCAACAAAACATGTTTCATGACATGTTTAGCCCATGATTCCTTGTCATGGCCGGCCACTTCATGTTAAGGGGGGGAAATTTGACATGCAAATCCCTTATTTTTGCATGCATTATCAACTAGTCATCCCACATTTCCCCATCATACTTTCAATGTTTACTACTAGGCCCTTTCTAGTGAAATTCACATTTATAACTCTAAATCGAAACATCAAAAATGTCACACATGAATTAACACATATTATAGGCATCAAAATAAATTATAAATTATTTTTATGCCTCAGTTTTGTGGTCCCGAAACCACATCCCGACTAGGGTCAATTTTGGGATGTCACATCGAGGAGATGTTAACAAAATTCATCTCAGTGTTAGAAACACGTTTCCAAAACACTGAAGCAATGCTTAAAAATCAGCAGGCATCGATTCAAGGTCTAGAAACTCAAATAGGATAGCTTGTTAAGTTGATCTCTGAATGACCACAAGGTGGCCTACCAAGTAACACTGAATCTAACCCAAGGGAGCAACTTCATGCCATTACTGTGCACAATGATAAAGGGTTAGTTGAAGATGAACCGAAACTGAGGCAAGACAACGTGGTAGATAATGGTAAGGTTGATGTAAGCAAAGAGTATAAACCTCGTGTGCCATACCCCAATGCAATAAGGAAAGACCACACAGACGAACAATTTGGTAAATTCCTTAAATTATTAAAAAAATTACATATTAACTTACCGTTTACTGAAGCTCTTTCATAGATGCCAACCGCAGTAAAATTTTTAAAGGAGCTCTTGGAAAATAAATGAAAGTTAGATGGTGCATTGCATGTGGAATTAAACGTAATTTGCTCAGCCATTCAACAGAATAAGCTACCTAACAAGTTGAAAGATCTAGGGAGTTTTACGATTCCTTGCTTAATTGGTAGTTTGAATGTTAACAATGCTTTAGCTGATTTAGGGGCAAGCACTAATGTTATGCCCTATAAAATTTTTAAAAAACTAGGTCTTGGGAAACCCAAACAAACTAGGATGAGCATTCAATTAGCAGATAAAACCATTAGATTTCCTAGGGGTATTGTTGAAGACGTACTCGTTAAGATTGATGAATTCATTTTCCCAGTAGACTTTGTTGTTTTAGACATGGAAGAGGACGGTGACGTTCCTTTAATCTTGGGACGACCCTTTTTAGTGACTGCTAGGACTATTATTGATGTTGGTACAGGAGAATTAACGCTTCGTGTAGGTGATGACACGGTTAAACTTCAAGCTCGTGACTCTGTTAGACTATCTAGTGATTGAGATGATATTGCAAGTTCTTTCCATGAGAACAACATGTTGGCTCAGATTGCTGTGCAGGAAATCCCTAGGGATAAAGTGATGGAGCCACAAACAAATCTTGAAGGATGAAGATTACAAATCGAGGAACTAGATGAATGGTGAACAACATTTAAGGAGAAACCGAGGATACACGATGAACTAAAGCAATGTTATGATGAACTTAAAGGTAAATCGATTCAACTTAAGGTTGCAGACAAAGTACTATTAGATGAAGTAGATCCTCATATTGCCACTTTTGAACCTAATGGAGAAATCCCTTTTATGGTACTCAACTTTTTACCATACGATACAGTCGAGGTAACTCATTCAAAATTCAGCACTTTTAAGGTAAATAGTACTCGTCTAAAACCTTATTTTGATAAGATTGATAGAGGGGATGAGGAGTTTCAACTCCTCGAACCACCATGATTGTGCAAATATGAGGAGAGTTGAGCTTAGACTATAAATAAGCGCTTCTCGGGAGGCAACCCGAGTACTAGCACCACTAACCCGTTTATCTATTTTCGTTTTTTTACAGGTACAGTAACCCACACGTCCTGGACACATGGGTGTGTCCTTGGCCGTGTGGAAACAGGGTTGAAATATTGAAAAAAACACGTACACGACTTACGATAAATACACACACAGGGCGACACGGCCGTGTGCAGCACATGGTCAGTATACACGGGCGTGTCCATACCCGTATGAAATCTGGAGCTTAATTTTTCAAATTTTAATGAGTCAGAGGTCGACACGGGACAGTGCCACGGCCCTGTGCGAGACACGGCTGGAACACACGGGCATGTGGGTGGTTACACGGGCATGGGAGAAACGAAGAATGTACCACACGGTCGCGTGCCACGGCCGTGTGGAAAACTGAGCATTCAAATTCACGATAAACATGGGCTAGAGGATGAGTCACACAGGTGTGTGACATGACCGTGTGTTTGGACACACTAGTGTGTGGGATACCACACGGGCGTGGGAGAAGCGAAGAACATAGCACACACGACAAGATAATATGGGCATGTCACAAGCCGTGTGAAGAATAAGCATCTAATTTTTCACGATAAACACGGGCTAACCCTGAGCTACACGGGCGTGTGACACGACCGTGTGGCCCAACACGGGCTTCACACTACCGTGTCCCATTTAACCCCCCAAAACCCTAAAATTTTATTTTTGTCTTCTTCTCCAAATTTTCCCAACTAGTCGCCGCCATCCGCACCTCCAACCGCTGTCCATGGTTTCCTCTTTTGCCCTCACATTTATTTTATTCCAGTTTTACTTATTTCTTTCTTTATTTCTTAATTGTTATTCCATTTTAATTTTAGTCAATTTTATTTATTTATTTTTTTATTAGTCTTCATTATTATTCTGTTATTCTTCATTATATTTGTTATTTGTTATGATTATTATTTTTATTACTTTGTTTTGTTTTATTTTAGTTTTCGATTCTTTCATTTTTTATCTTTGTTTTCTCCTATTTTATTATTTTTAGTATTTATATTTTCCTATATTTTACTTTATATTGTTTTCTCCATGATCTTTTCTTAATTTTTATTCCTTAGTACTATTGTTATGTTCCTATTTTTTTCTATTATTCTAGACTTTGCTATGATTATTGTTAAGGCATATTCTTTTTAGGACTATAGTTTTATTTTTACTATTTAGATTCTTATTTTTTCCTTTGACTTGTGGTTGAATATTTGGTACTGTTATTGACTTCTGTCATTTTCAAGAATACTATGACAAACACACGAGGTAAGAAAACTACCGTCCCCACTTCGAAAAGCGGAAGGGTCCAGCGCAACCTCCTCGAGCGCCTTAACCGAAGCTCGTCACCCTCTGCTTCGATTCTAGTCAGGCCCACAGGACGACTTGTTTTAGCTTCTTCGAGGAGGACCATTAGGAGTGGGCCACTGCATAGATTGAACCGCCTTGGAGCAGGTCCAACTTGCCCACCTTATTCGATTCTATCTAGCCACTGCCCTGTGGGATCGATTTTTTACGATTATCGAGCCCACCTATTCGGAGCTTACCTTGGAATTTTGCACACCTTTCCATCTTTAGCACGTGATGAATTCCCACGATGAGGCCGATACTATAATTTTTAGACTTGGTGGACTCGTAAGACACATGAGTGTACCAGAGTTTGGAGCTGTTTTGGACCTCTACACGGTGGAGTTTATGGCTTCTGAGGCTTTTCTACATCTTCACTGACACATATACCACTCGCCTTCCTGTTGTTGGACCGACCTTATGGTGAGCACTGCTCCCTATGATGCAAGTCGCTCAAAGGCGACTTCTCTTCCTCTAACACTACGCTACATCCATGCCATCATGGCTCACACCTTGACTGAGGGGAGAGAGAGCACCAGCGTTGTTAGCACCACCGATGCTTACTTCTTATGGAGCATGGCTACTAGTCATGTATTCAATTTGGCATACTTTATTGCCCTTGCTTTTCACCACCAGACAGACCGCCATAGGACGGGCCCCATCTGCCTTGGTCCTTACGTGACTCGCCTAGCTCAACACTTTAGCCTCTTCGACACTCCAGAGATGTCATCAACACCCACATTAGTAGGCCAAATGGCCCCTCAGGAAATTTCTAGTATGATCCACATGAGGATGATAGACTGACAAAGTGGATTCGACCCTCCTTAGTACAGACTCATTCACTCTAATGACCAGGATGAGCCAGAGGACATTACTAATGATGTCCCTCTCCCTCACGAGGACCCACACCCACCGCCACCACTGAGTCGCTAGCCTCCTGCAGCTACTTTGACCGATATATCCGAGCGACTCACTAGATTTAAGCAATAGTGTTTTGCGAGGCTGCTCTATAGCAGATCTTCCAACACTTCAAGATCTTGCCCCACCACCACCACCACCTCAAGATCCATCCACCGATAAGGACTTTTGAGTCCATTTATTTTTATTTTTTTCTTTTCTTTTATCTTCTCTTTTATTTTTTATTTTATGTTTATTTTACAGACTTGTAGTTTATACTTTTAAACTATTTTTATCTTTATGGCTATTATCGAGTAACCCTTTAATTCTCTTCACAGTTGTGTTTATTTTCTTCATCGTAGCTCAGACTCATGCACATCATTAGCCATATCTACAATTTTCGCTTTCATTAATCCAAGGATTCTATCCAAAAATTTAAGGCAGATTCGTTTCTCTCCCTTTCATATGATATTATGCTTCTATTGTTATTATCTATCTTTGTACATTGAGGACAATGTACATCTTAAGTGTGGGGAGGTTATTTTTATCACCCCTGAATTTTTATCTCGTTCTCAAATAATGTTCTCATATTACTATTAGAGTGAATTCTGTTTGGTTTATGAATTTTATTGATATGTTTTGAATTTATTCATAGGGATTTGTGCATTGATTGTTTAAACTTTAAAGGCATTAGAGAATCAAGCATGATAAGTTGACTTTTGAGAATTAAAATTGCTAGGTTGTTTCCCTGAATTGATGTATTATCTTGAAGTTTTGAATTTACAGGATTGACATCAAATACCCATAATTTTCGTGAGATTTTGAGCCTCTTAGAGCATATATCTTTCTTGCTCACTAATTGTATTGGTTTATGAGTGTGTCAACATTGATTTGTTATTCTAGAACTTGCTTCAATTATACATGTCGAGACCACACCATTAATTTAATATACCGAGATGATAAAGGCACTTAGATTTTAACCCACTTACCCTATAAAAAGCCTACCCACATAATTAACCCTTAGTGAACCTCTTTGAGCCTTAACCATTGTTTCTTGATTTTTCCCTTAATGTTAACCCACAACTTAACCCTTTTTGATTCGTTAAGAATTTCTCTCTTTTTATTGACTCTTGTTTATCGAGATTTGATTTGATTAGTTACCTAACTAATGTTCGTTCATTCCAGTTGCTAAATTATTTCTTATTATATACTTTCCATTATTGTACTTGTTCTTATTCTTAAAAAAAAAGCGTATACTTATATTCATATAATTACATATTGTTATAAAGAGCTTGGATAAGTTAAAGTTATTATTTTGAGAAAAGAAAGCTCATTTCATTAGCTTTGGATAGTTTTAATTCTGACAATTGTTTGTAATTTAGTAATTAGCTTTAATATTCTAAGTTTGGTAACTTATTAAATTAATCTCGATTCTAACCCTCTTTTTCAGCCTTTATCCACACCTTTAACCAAAGCCCTATTACAACCCTGTTAAAGACCTTTTGATTCATGTATCATCTCATTTATAGTGGTGGAGATTTGATTTTCATGCAAGCCTATGGTAATAACTTTTCATGTTTGACTATTGAGTGCTTAATTATTGAACCTTAAACACTTCGAGTGATTTGAGTGAATCCTTAGTGAGGATGTCAACTCTTGTCAAGTTGGAATTAAATATGATGTCTTAAATAAAGGGGGATACTTATGATTTTATGATTAAAATGCTCAACTTGGATTGTTTGAAACTTTGATGTTCTTTCAGTTGAAATCTGAATGTGTGATTATCTTTCGATTACTTCAAAACATTATTGATGAGAACTATAAGTTAAGAAGAATTAATTTTAATTGTGAGTTGAGAATTTTGCTTGAGGACAAGCAAATTCTTAAGTGTGGGATATTTGATAAACCATAATATATACATATTTTTACCCCATGCTTGGCATATTCTTGGAAGGATTATCATAAGATTTAATGAATTTGATGCTCCTAATCCTTTAATTTCAATTTTTATACACAGGAGAGCTTAGGATAGCAAAAAGAGCAAGAAACAGGCCAAAAACAGACAAGTTGGGCCAAATTCAGTGTTCCACACGGCCTAGGCAGTTCCACATGGGCAATCCACACGCCCGTGTGTGACACACGGGTAGGCCACATGCCCATGTGTCATGGTCGTGTCAACATTCAACCAAGTCAGAATTACACACAGCCTGAACACCATCACACGGGGCGTGCTATACGGTCGTGTCCCTGTCGAGCCCAAGTCTAATTCTACTCGAAAAAGGCTAATTTTAGGAAATTTTGGGCATTCCAAAGTCTAAATAAACACCCTAGAAGAGGATCAAAGGGGACACGTAGAGAAGAAGGTAGAAACTACTCAAGGACAGCTATCAGAATCAGCTCGGAAACAAGACCTACTTCAAGACTGAAGATCTCCATTCAATTTCCTTAGAAGTTCTTTGGGTTTCTTTATGTTTTGTTGTTTTCCCAATTTTGAGATGTTTTCCATTATTATGACTCCCCAAATACCTATGGGAGAAGAAACCTACGGCGGATCTTATTACTATTTGAATTATATGATAAATACTTGTTTTTATTCTTAATTGTAAGATTTAATCCTTATTTGAATATTTCAGGATATTAATTCAGGTTTTGATGTGCTTATTCAGTAGAGCAAAAGTTCCTGTTTAAGAGTAGATCATCCATAATTAAGTGGAGTTGCATGCAATCCTAGAGATAGGACGACATAAATCTGTGGATTAGAGTCAAATCTAATAAGGGAATCTATAGATTGAGTTAATGCAACAATAGGGGTTTTAATTAGAAAGAGATTTTGATTAATCAACCTAGAGTTAGTTGTTCTTAGTCTCGAGAGAGATATTAACATAAATCAGGGATTTATACGGATTAAGTCAAGTAAATAAATCGTCAATTCAGAATTGATAAGTATTTTCCAATTTTTTATCTCTGTCGTAATCTTAGTTAATTAGATAATTAATCTTAGTTTAAAACACTTAGTTAATTAGATAATTAGTCTTAGTTTAAAACATTCTCTTAATTTTAGGCTAGATAGTAAAAAGATAGCAATTAGTAGCACTTTTAGTCCTTGTGGATACGATATTTCTAGTCTCACCAAAACCATACTACTGTTCAATAGGTGCGCTTGCCTTAGTCAAATTTTTAGTTAGTTTAGTGACCATCATAGATGATATCACTACAGGTGAGTCATCTAATTCATCTGGTTCAACCCGAAGAATGTTACTGTCTTCACATCTCAATATATTTCCTTCCATAGTCTAGTACAACACTATAAGAAGTTAACCAATCCATTCCAAGGATTACATCGAATTCACCAAACGGCAACAACATGAGGTTAGCCGGAAAACTATGACCCTTAATTGTCAAGGGACAATTTCTACATACTTGGTCAACTAACACATGCTTGCCTAACGGGTTAGACACCTTTACTACAAATTTAGTAGGTTCAACTAACATATTCATACTGGGTACCAATTTCATGCAGACATAAGAATGGGTAGACCCCGGATCAATTAAAGAAACAACAGAAATATCATGAAAAGAAAAAGTACCCGTAATCACATCTGATGAAGATGCCTCTTCACAAGCGAGAATGGCATAAGTCCTTGCAGGCACTCGTCCCTTGTACCTCACAGTTGAATCTCTAGGAGCACCTCTACTGCTAGCCCCACTGCGCGGGTTCTTTTGTAGTCTACCCCTCAAAAGAACACTACTTTCCCTTGCATCTTGCTTTTTCTCTTTCTCACCCAATTCTGGACAATTTCGGATGAAGTGGTCTATTGATCCACATTTAAAGCAACCTCTCTCATTCCCTCGGCACTCACCGAAATGACACCTGCCATATTATGAACACTCTAGCCTATTTGGCCGAGCATTACAAACACTCGCAATAGAAGTGGGTTGAGCTTTAGACGCCATGTGCTACTTGTTTTTCTTTCTACTTGAAATCTCCACTGAAGCATTCAATCGAGTATTGAACTCTCTCGATCTTTTAGATGAAGACTGATATGATTTCCCTATCTATCTTTTCTTTGAGTCTCAAGACTCAATATCTACTTTTCTCTTCTTTTGGGTAATTCATCGGCCTTACATGCTCTCTCCACGAGCACCACAAATTCCTTTAGCTTCAAGATGCCAACTAGTAGACTGATGTCGTCGTTCAACCCATCTTCAAACCTCTTGCACATAATGGCTTCTATAGATACGCACTCCCGCGCATATTTTCTGAGTCTCACAAACTCACGCTCGTACTCCGTCACCGTCTTACGGTCTTACTTCAGTTTGAGGAATTCATTCCTATTCTGGTCTATAAACCTCTGGCTAATGTACTTCTTTAGGAAATTCCCAAGTTATCCTCTCTCTTGGTACAACACACACAGAGTATTCCACCATTGGTAAGCTGAGTCTCATAGGAGTGACACTACGCACTTCACGCACTCCTCAAGCATGCACGATAGCTCCTCAAATACCCTAATGCTATTTTCCAACTAGAACTCTGCTTTTTCTGAGTCATCATCAATATTAGCCTGAAATTCCTCGGCCTCTTGCTTTCGTATTTTGTCTTCCGAGGGGTCGTCTCTCTTAACTATATCCACTCCTTGTGGAGCTACAGGGCATACAGAGAAATTGGAGGAGGTGGGGGAGGTGGAGTGTTCGGATTCACACGAAAAAGCTCTATGTACCAAGCGTCCATCATATGGAGGTGCCTCTCTAGACCCTCCGCCCTGACTCATCGTCGCGGGCCCACTATCTACTAGCGCGGACCCTTCAGCGGGAACTGGCACATTACTCTCTACTTTATCTGTCGTAGCTACGTCAAGATTCATTTACTATATAAATAAAAACACAATTCATCTCGTCAAGAGTCGTCACACCATCAGTATACAATTATGGCATGTATAGCTGACTCGTACTCATGCTAGGTTAGTCCAGGAATTGACTAAACCATAGCTCTGATACCATTAAATGTAACACCCCACACTCGAGCCCTACGCCGGGATGGAATACGAGGCATTACCACACTTAATCACATGCATACCATCATTTCGATGTCATTAAGACTTGGTCAAATTAAAAACTTTTTCGAACTTTTTCTAAACTCCTTAATCTGGCCTACAAGGCCCCAAACATTCATTGGAAACCTTTCGGAACCAACTTGGGTCCTTTAAGTAACCTTAGAAACATAACTCTTGAAATAGGGCACACGGCCGTGTGGAAGGGTAACACCCCCGTGTGGAAGGGCAACACGCCCGTGTGGTCATTATAACATGGTCATGCTGATGGCCCATGTGACACTCACGGCCTAAGCATCTAGGGAGACGCCTGTGTCCCATGCCAGTGTGAATTAAATTTTAAATTCGAACCTACAGGGGTTTCCACATGGCCTGACACACGCTCGTGTCTATGGCCCATGTCTCTCACACGACCATGACACGCCCGTGTCTTATCCTGTGTCTAAAAACCTTAACATTCTATTTTTGATGTTAGCATCCAATTTAGGGCACACGGGCAAGGCACACGCCCGTGTCCGGAGGTATTGTCCTTCACACTCCTGAGATTCATGGTCGTGTCTCTGCTGTGTTTACTACCATGCATATTGACTTGTAAAATTAACGTGCAGGGGACACACAGTCGAACAACACGCCCGTGGGGCTGACCATGTGTCACATATGGCCTAGACACTCGTCCGTGTGTCTACCCTTATGGACAAAATAAGGCTATTTACCAAGCCTTTTTGCCACCCTTACTTGCACTAACCTACGTAATCTCTAACATGGAAAATCCACACAACAATACAAGGTCTAATCAGCCACATAAGGCATTATCTCATTCATGCAATTTACTCATTCATGAAAATGTCATCATTAACATATATCAATAATGAACATTAGCCATTATCCAAGGCTTTATACAAAATGAAGGGATTCATCCTAAGCCAACACATTTGGCCAAAATAACATTGACACAAAACTCTAATGTGTAAGCCCTATACATGCCATATTCACAATAATAAAACCAATTATACCAAGTGCTTCGGTTGATAGTGTGATCGATGCCTCCGACGTCCGTTGATCCTTAAGTTAATTAGGCGGCATTATAAGAAAATGAAAAGGAGAGGGAGTAAGCATAAAGCTTAGTAAGTTGCAAGCAAATAAATATAACAACAACTTTACCATTCATCATCATGCTCATAATACAAAAGTAGGCATAAGCACAACTTACTCATCACTATCCAATACAATTCACATGGCATATATTGATCTCACATCTCATACATTTCAAATAGGTACTTATACCACTCACAACATGGTTATACTTTTCTCGTTTAACTTAAATTGTAACTCTCACTATTGAACCATTTGGAATGCTATCATATATTCACTAAGCCTCAAACATAGGGTATAATGTCAATGCCATGTCCTAGACATGGTCTTACACTGGCTCGTCCATCAAGTCGATTCCATGTCCCAGACATGGTCTTACACTGACTATCAAAATCGAGGCTGACGCCATGTCCTAGACATGGTCTTACACTAGCTCTCACATATTTGTGTCGATGCCATGCCCCAGACATGGTCTTACACTGATACATCTATACGTTCTGATGCCATGTCCTAGACATGGTCTTACACTGACACATCTCATAGCCGATGCATGCCCTAGACATGTCTTACACTGGCTTACATCTTAAGGTCGATGCATGTCCCATACTTGTCTTACACTGTCCCTCATCTCATGCTGATACCATGTCCCAGAAATGGTCTTACACTAGCTCTCACAACTGACCCAAATGACATGGCATGAATATTCGATTTATTCCTAAGGTTCAAACAGGAGTTCTACTATCTCAATATTCATCGTATATAATCATTTCCACAAACAAGCAATTTATGCTATATCAATTCAAACAAATAATAACAATGTAGTCGTATTATTTACATACAACTTACCTCGGTACTCAAAATGTGGCAACTAGTTATTTAATCTACTTGCTTGGCCTTCCCCTGGTCTAGGTTCGGATTTTTTATTTCTTGATCTAAAATGGAAAAATTTAGTCATTTAATCATCAATTAAATCTAAACGCTCAATAATTTATGATTTGGGAAAAATGACCATTTTGCCCCTAGTCTTTTACAAAATGACTATTTTACCCCTAGACCTAGAAATGAATTTTTATCGAGTTTCCTTATTAATCAAGCCTAACCGACCATTTATCTCTCTTATGACAACCCCATATTTCCAATATTTCACAACATTACTATCTATTTTATAAACTTTACAAAATGGTCCTATTAGGGTTTTCATGAGAAGTCCCTTCACAAAAGTTGTTTATTTCACAACCATGACTCATTTTCTTCCATAAAATTTTAGAAAAAAATATGAACACTCTCATGGTAAAACCCTAGACTTTCAACCATTTAACAAAATAGTCCCCTTGCTAGAAAGCTCATGCTACAAGAATCTCAAAAGTACAAAAATATTCAAGGAAAGCCCTCAAAAACACTTACTTGCAAAGGCTTTAAGTTGCTGAACTTTTTCAAGATTACATGGCCATTTTCTTGGAGGAAAAATCGATGGAGAAGAACGAGCAAAACAAAAATGAGAATGTTTGACTGAATGTTATAATTTGTTGAGATATTAAGCTTATGTATGATTTAAATGCATGAGATATTTGTTATATTTTGTACTGAAAAGGGTGTTATTTATGCACAATGAAAATCTGTAAAGTATATGAAATTGAAAGATATTGATTGATACCAACACAATGGTAATTTGAAAGATTGGAACACTATTTCCATTTATTGAAAGCATGTGATTATTGAAGATATGCTAAGCATATTAAATGAATGTGAAAAGTATTGAGATATGATTATTAATAGCCCCTTTTTGGGTCAAATCAGAACAGTGGTTTCGGGACCACAAAACCAAAGTAGAAGTATTTACTTTACTAATTCTTTAAGGTCTATAGCATGATCGAATAATTGTGTGAAAAATTTCGTTAAGAAAGTTTATCGATTGAGTGCTCGATTTGTCTAAGAAGGACTAAATTGCAATAGGTGAAAAACTTGAATTCTATAAGTTAAAGGTGTCTAATTGTTATGAAATTCTAAATTAGAGGTCCTTAAATGGTAATTAGACCATTATACTTTAGAATGGACAAAAATAGACATGGTTAGATAAAATTTCAAAGTTTTGCACTAAGGGCATTATGGTAAACTAATAATTAAATGATTTAATAAGCTAAAAATAAGTCAAAATTTTTATTCATCTTCATCCTCCTATGCTGAAATTTCAAGGGAGTCCATAGCTAGGGTTTTGGCCACTTTCAAACTCGATTGTAAGTCCGTCCTTGCCCCGTTTTTCATGATTTTTATGTTTTTAAAGTTGTCTCAACCTAATCTAGCTATTCTAAGGACTAATTTGAAAGAAAATCAAAGTCTAGAATTTTATCCAGGTTGAATAAGCTTGTATTTTGATGTTTAATGTTAGAAAATGCATGTTTGTTGTTAGTTAAACAACATTTACAAAGTGATTTTTGATGAAAATGTCAGAAAGTGGCCTAATTGTAAAAGGTTATAAAATGTGTGGTAAAATGTGAATAAATAGAAAATGTAGGCTGTCATGAGCATGAAAAAGGTTTAGCTAGGCTTGGGTAATGAAGAAATTGGATGAAAACCATTTTACAAGCCTAGGGACTAAAATGTAAAATGTCAAAAATTTAAGGGCAAAAATGTAATTCTTGCCATAATGTGTTTTTGGGCTGAATTGAATAAGGTGATGATTAAATAAGTTAAATTTGATATTTTAGATCAAGAAAAACAAATTTTGAGTTTAGACTGGGGAAAGAACAAGGTTGTAGACTAAATTGAACTAATAGTCGTTTTTTTAACCGAGGTAAGTTTGTATGTTACATAAGCTTTAAGATAATTGTATTTAAATAATTTAATATTGCATGAACTGTATGATTGACTAAGTGGAAGAGTTTAATTCTACGAACGAGTTCGACTATGATACGACAAGTAAGAAATCCCATTTGAACCTTAGGAATAGAGCAGGATACAAGTGACATGTCACTAGGGTTACTATGTGTTATGTGATTATGTGATCCGGGTGTTGGTCCAGTATGTCCTACCAGTGGCTGATTATATCGACATATGTTGCTGTTACTTGACAGCTTGTGTGAGTAGCACCGTATAGCTACGTCTGGACTGACAGCTTGTGTGAGCAGGCCCGTCGATAGCACGAGAGAGAGCAATTATGAGATTTGAGACTTAGGTAGCATTGGCTACATATGTGGCACTTAGTGTGCGAAATTCCTGGGTATCCGACATTATTATTCTGAGTGGTTTATGGGTTTGTCAAAGATGAGAATACATGTAAGTTCATTTCAAGATGGTACAGGTATGTACATAAAGCTTAGGTTTATTAAATCTCGAAAAATGATGAATTCAAGTTAAGTTGGTGAAGAAATGAATTATGATTGTGAAACTCATGGTATATTATGTTATCTTATGTTATGTTATTTGCATGATCAATGTATGGTAAGGTTTTCTTATTTCTTACATACGGACTTACTAAGCTATATAGCTTACTCCATTTATTTTTCCATGTTTTAAAGTGTCACCAAGCTAGCTTGGATTGGGGATCGTCGAAGATTCGCCTCACATTATGAAAACTATCATTTTGGGTATTGATGAAATTTAGTATTTTGAGTATTGGCATGTATAGGGATTTGGCCATTTTGTTATATGCGTCATTATGAATTTGGCCAAATGTATTGGCTTGTAATTGTCAAAGGCTTGATGTGGCCTTTAGCCATGTAACCTGGCTCATTTTGGTTGAATTGGGGTAAGCTTATATATTATATATCTGCATGCATCTGCCAATGCCTTGTTGGTGATGTAGTTTATTAATGCTTGGCAAATGGCTGAGTGTGGCTTAATGGGTTGTTAATGAATTGTTAAGTATGGCTCATTGGTATGTTAGAAAATATCTAAGTAGAATTATACGTGATGAAAGTGTGTGTGTGGATGTCTTTGAATGTGAAATTGGTATGTTTGATTTGGCATAATGAAACATCGTGTATATTGTAGATCATGGTATCGCATTAACATGTTTTAGCTATAATTGTGAATGTTTTGGTTGCTAAGTATGCCATGAATTGTGCCATTGAATTTGTGTAAGTGTAGGTGTAAATGAGGGTGGCAAATGGCTTGGTAAATAGCCTCTATTTTGTCCACACGAGTAGACACACGGGTCTGTGTCTAGGCCATGTGTGACACACGGACTATCCCATGGGCATGTGTTCCGATTGTGTGTCCCCTGTACCTTAATTTTTAGAAACAGTATGCTCAGAATTGAGCACACGGGCAGAGAAATGGGCGTGTGTCTTAGCCGTGTGAGGGACAAGGCCTTAGACACAGGTGTGTGTCCTGGGCTTCTAAAGTCTGCACCTATTTAGTGAAAATTTAATTACCTAAATGGCCTAGCACATGAGCATGTGACTTGGCCATGTAACATCAATTTGTACATGCATTGCAAGTCAGAGAGTTACACGGGTTAGGAACACGGGCATTTGTGACCACACGGGCGTGTTCCAAACCACATGGGTGTGTGACCCCTATTTAAAGCAAAAATTTTCTAAGTTTTTTGTAAAAATTTCTAAAGTTCTTGGTTTAGTCCTGAACCACTTCTAAAGTATGTTTTGGGCCTCGTAGGCTCGTATTATGGACTTTATGATTAAATACGAATGGTTTTAATTTGGATGCAAATTTATGACTCGGAAAGGTATGATTGCTTGAGTTATAAGTCTGGTAATGCCTCGTACCCTGTTCCGGCGTTGAATACGGGTAAGGGGGTGCTACAGATTATGTATGAGATTATGTGACATATTGCATATGCTTTGGGTTGGGATTTTGTGGTTGACGAATGAGTTCTGTGGAGTACCGGTGGCATATTAAGTACGCATTATTCGTAATCAGTGCATTGCACCTGGAGTACCCAAGGGAATCGCGATTTATCACATTTTTACTCGCAGCTTGTTTGCATTTTTATTGGCAGAATTTTTTGCATATTATTATCGATGGTTTTAACCACAATGGGCTTAAGCCCATAATGTTTTGGAGTTCCGATGATGGGTTCTAGGGAACTCGTGGTGTGTAGCGGATGGTATCGGTAGGAACCTTTTTGCAGTGCATCATGCTCATTACATGTTCAAATGTTATTGGTTTCTGATATGTGTTGTTTTGTGTTATATTGAAAGGTATCAAAATTAATGATTGTTACTTGAATGAATGATTTCGCATGCTCATACACTATCCGATATCAATTTGATAATGGCTATGTAATGATATGAAATTTCTATGATGGTTCTATTTTCTTTTGTTCAAGCTAATCTATTTCACTGTATTCAATATTTATGTTTGTTTAAAGAATTGTTCAACACATATTGAGCTTTTCATAATCTCACCCCCAACAGTGTTTAACTTTTCAGGTAAATCTCAAAATTAGGACCAGACTCGACATTTGGAGAATAACCTTGGACCTTGGATTATTTTTAAAATAATTATTAATCAGTCTCTACTAGTTTTGGTTTGTAATTTTAATTATTTCTGGTCTGTGGCTTGGTAACTTTTCTTCTGGGATTTTTGCATGCATGGATTACTCAAGCATAGTAATTGAATAATGCATGATATTGGGCGTAAGTAAAATTTGATATTGTTCCCCAACTTCTGTTGCATGGCAAAGGAGACATTTTTGAAAAATAAATCGATAAGGCAACTAGGTTCCCAAAATGACTTCAAAAATGGTTTTTCCGCTGCATTAGTTTAACATTGAGTTTTTTTTTTAAGAAGAGCGACAAGCAAACTATTTTTCTAAAACAACACTATCAACAATAAAATGAATCCTAAGTATACACAACCTAATGAATGAATGCTTTCAAGCTAACTCAAAGTACAAATACGATTTTCTTTAAAAATGAGTTTATTTAAGGTCTTCAAAAGTAACATAAGTTAGCTTAGCCATTTCGATGGCTAATGTAGCCTTTTCAATCTAGCCATAATGTCTAGGTCGGGTTTGGGAGGTTACATCTTCCAGAACACAGTACTGCTTGAATGAATCGCAGACTTCCAAAAAAGAGTCTTAAGTGCAACCGTGGATCCTTAGTAGGCAGTCCACTAAACTGCCCCATAGTTATAACATTTGAAACATCACCGGATTTAACTCAAGGTCTTGATCCTGGATATGTGGCTTGACAATTCTTGGATTCAGATCATCTAAGATCGGCACTATGTGTTTTCGATGGGTCTGTCTCTATCATCTATTATTCGAGGAATATCAACATCCCTTCCTTCTTAATGTAATGGCTCTTATCTAACCTGATCATTTCTAATTCTTTCCATTTCTCGCAATTCTTTCCTCCTTCTTCTCAAGGTTCTCTCAATTTTTGGATCAAAAGAATACTCTTCAATTGCTGAAATGTCTATACTCATGTACCAAGAAAAATCTTGAGAAACAAAAAATCAAAACAACTAATTAAGCTAAACTAATAAAATTAAAGAGGTAATAACACACCAAAATTTTGACCAAAATTTCCTGGTCCTCAACAACAACGCCAAAAACTTGTCACATGTAAATGTGTAATGCGATTGTACAAGTATACACGTCGAATCAAGTAATAAAGTGATGAGTAAGTATCGTCTCAACAGGGATCGAAATTGATTAAAATAATTGGTTATGCTATTACTATGAAGTAGACTAATTAAACTATGAAAAAGAAACAGATGACTAATTGATAAAGAAATGTAGTAAATGAATTAATAAAATCAATTATGAATGAAAATATGCTAGGAAAATTAAAATGTTGTGACAATTCTCTAGGAATAAGTGGGAAAGAGTTTATACTGTTGAATGATAAAAGTTGGAATTACTCGAGCTTGTTTTTATATTAGAATAATGCCATGGAAAAATCTTGACCATTCTACTACTCAAGGACCCACTACCACAACCTGCTTCTTTCAAAAGCCAAACTTTGAACTATCATTCTGAGTTTTTGTATGTTTATAGAACTCAAGAATGATATCCAGATTGTTATTCCTATCCCTATACAGGTCACAACTTCTACGTCTAGAGTGCTGCAAATATTCTTTTGAATACTTACTTGTATCAACTGATTATCATCCAGTCAATTTAATTTTTCCAGAATTAAACCATATTTAATAACAACCACACAGTCATCTATGTTTATATCTTTCATACATGCATTTAAAAAAAATCACAAATCAAATGAAATAGTATTCTACTAAAAATCAAACTATGGGCATTAGAGATAATAAAAGTTCACCTACATAATTCCAACCAAATGAGATTTAGCTCATGGGTTGGACATTCAAATCCAAAAAAAAACCATTCAACTTCATTATTTAAGTTTATGAATCATAAAGTTCAAATAAAAAAATAAAGGCAGACCTGCAGGAAGCTTTCGCTACTCCAGCTTTCACTCTAATAATGAGATTTGATGCAAAAACAATGACATATTTCTCTTCCTCTTCCTTGCATTTATAATTCTTCTACTCTGTAAACTGCTACCCTCTCCTCTGTTTCTCTGAGATTTGTCACGAGAACCTAATGCGGAGAGAAAAAATTCTTTTCTAATTCTTCTCTCTCTTTAGATTCTCCCTTTTTCTCTTTCCTTCTTTATAGGGTAGGTCCCTCCCTAGATCCAATCCTAGACATGTATATATATCTATTTCCACACTTCTTATTATAAAACTTGTTCATTTTTATTCATGATTTCCATCTCTTGTTTTATTATGCAAAAAATTAAAAATCCTAATAGATCCTAATCCTAAAATAACCTAGGAAAGAAAATAACATAAGGTAAAGATCCCCCTTTTTTATTTATATGCAAATCCTTCAGAATCTGACTCATCTTTTGCTCCATCGTCTTTGTTTTTGCATAAATTGATTCATTCCCTCTTTGATAGTGGACCCAAGCATATATCATTACATTTCATATTCCTAACATATGTCAAAACATCCATTTGCATACATTTATTTCATTAGCTAATTATCAAACGTACCATTTCATATGCCTATGTACATTCACATGTCAAATCAAAACAAGCCATATTATACAACTTATTAATTATCCATATAAGAGTCATTATCAAACATCACCAAATGGTCAAATATAATTTTCATTATTACTAAGTTATGCGCATTGCACTATAGCAACATTAACATTTTTGAACACAAATAACAAATCAAAGTACGCCTAAATCCCATGCTAATTTTTCGTACCCAAAATACATATACGCAACCAATCAATTAGCCATATATTTGGTCAATAAATTTAACCTCAATATATCATACCATTATCATAATGAAATCTCAACTAATTATACCATTTCGTAGCTAATTAACATCATTAACTAGATATATTATACTTGCTCAAATGATCGACTCATCATCCATAAAACATAGTCATCTTTTGCTATCATAGACCGTACCAAAAAGGCCAATTACACAAGCAATAATATATTCATAACATAGCTTATATAAACTTGCCACAACTGAAACCACATCCATCACTACATTAACATCACACAAACTGATTCATAACCATCCACAAATACAAACTATGCGATCAAACAAACTTCCCAAAATGAGCTAATTAACAAGGCCAATTATTCACAAACATTAACATCATTATCAAGCCATTTTCGCATGGCTATTTATACACAATTCAAAACTAACTACATCAAAATCAGCCTATACATGCCATATGTCATAAGTACAAGCTTTCAAAGTACTGAAATAGCGATTGATAATGTGATGATGATCCTTGAAGATCCCCGAGCTCGAGCTAGCTTTATATATCTATAAAACAATGAAAAAACACACAAGGTAAGCTTTGAAAGCTTAGTAAGCCATAAGCAAATAAATCATCACAAGAACATTAATAATTCAATTCGAATAGGGTTCATTTAACTAATCTCATACTCATATACAATCACTTTTCTCATATAATCCATATTACCATGTTAAGTAACTTCACTTACCTTATTTTTCAATGAACATATAAACTTCATACGTACCTAAATCATTTAGCTCAAATTCACTGTAATATCTTGATTTTTGGGTTTTGTCGTGATTCTCAATATTTTGGTAAAGTTTTTAAAATTAGGTATTTGGTTGTGAAATTCATAATTGAAGGGTGTAAATGGGCTTATGGAAGGCCCATGTGTTGGCCAAAACCCGGTAGTATTTTTGAATTTTGGACTTAAGAAGTTAAGGGATTTGGATAAGTGGTCTTATTAAAAATTGTGGGTAAAATGTATCACAAAAGAGCCTCTGGTAAAGTGGCTAAGTGACGCCACTAAGGAGCTAAAAAGGGTGGGGTGTAAGTGGTTGGGGGAAGACCTGGGTTCGATTCCCTATGATGGCAAATGTGATGTTAATTTTTATGCTTTGAGCATGCAGGAGTTGTAGCCGAATAGAACTCTGTGGGAGAGAGTTTGAATCAGTCAAACGCATGGATTAAGGAGTGATAAGGGGAGAGATTTTAGGGATTTGAAAGAGGGATTGGATTTGGCCGAATAAGGGGGAATAGGGAGGAGAAATCGGCTAGGGGGAATTTAAGGGTTGTATATTCGACATTAGGCTATAGTTGTGTCGATTTTCCTCTGTTGAACACCGTAGAACCATTCTTTTCTTTTATTTTCTTCTCTAACCGAAATTGCCACCCTTCCCATTCATCTTTCTCTCTTTTCTTTTTTGAAACTAGTCCATTATTCCCTTTCGATTCATCTACTACTCCCTTTCTTATCTTCACCTTTGCCGAAAAGCCACAAAAGCCGAAACCTGTGAAGGTTGGTTGTGCCGATTCCATTGTTGACCAGCAACCTTCTTTTCTCTTCACTTTTTGGTGGCCAATTCCTTCTTCTGTTGAACTCTAAGTGGTACAAAGGAAGACGGTGGTAAGTATTCGTACTCTAATCGATTCAGTAGTAACTGTTGACAAAAGCCGAAACCCCCTATAGTTTAGGGAGGTTGCTGATTTGAGATATAGGCCTTATTGGGATTTTTCATTTGATTCTTATGGTTTGTATAGCGGAGTAGATAACTTTGGAGGAGCAGCAAGGCTTGGGGTATCGATTTGGATAACTTGGATCGAGCATCAGACTCGGTGAATGTAATTGATCTATGGCCATTACAGGGTTCTTTGGCCGAATATGGTAGGGTGGATTTTGGGTTTGATAAGAACGATTTGTACACTAAGTATGGTGATGGTTAATTGTAGGTTGGCGTGGGGGACTTTTGTAACATCCCGAAATAGGGCCTAAATAGAATAGTAGTTGCGAAACCACAAATCTGAGGTAGAAAAATTTATTTTATTATTATTTTGAGGACCATGATATGATTGCATGATTGTGTGAAAATTTCGTGATGAAATTCTATACATAAAGTGCTTAAGTTGAGATTAGGGACTAAATCGAATAATTTGCAAAACTTGCATCCTAGAAGTTTTTAGTATGAAATTGCTTTGGAATATTAATTAGGAGGGTTTAAATAAAAATTTGACCAATTTCTAAGTTCATGGACAAAATAGGACATGGATGGAATTTTTGAAAGTTTAATAAGGAAGGGCATTTTGGTCATTTGGATATTAAATGAAATAAAAAGGGAAAATAACACAAAATTCATCATCTTCTTCATTAGCGCGAAATTTCAAGGGTTCTCCATAGCTAGGGTTTGTTTCAAGCTTTCAAGCTCCATAGTAAGTGATTCCAAGCCCCGTTTTTAATATTCTTTACGTTTTCGGAGTCCCGGTAGCTCGATAAAGCTTATGCTAGCAATAATTTAAGTTAGGGTTCATATTTGGAAAAATACCCATTGGTGAAAAGTGTTTATTTTGATGTTTTATGATAGAATATGAGGTTTTAAATTATGTTAGACAACTTGTGCTACTCGGTTTTAAGTGAAAACGAGTAAAAGGGCTTAATCGGTAAAAATACCTAATAGTCATAAGTACATGTTAGAGTGTGAATTTGAAGTTTTCATAGAAGGGAAAAATGATCAGCATGTCATAAAACATAAGAAAATAGGATGAAGTTTAAATTACGATCCTTGGGGAAAAAGTGCAAATATGTGAAACTTTAGGGGTAAAAATGTAATTTTGCCAAAGTTTGGGTCAAGGACTGTTTTGATAAATGTGAATATTAAATAAGTTAAATTTTCTATTATAGATCAAGAAGAGCGAAATTCGGGAGTAGATTGGGGAAAAGAAAAAGTAAAGGACTAAATTGTAAAGTTTAGTCACATTTTGTATGGAGGTAATTTTACAGTAAATAAATGCAATATTCTTTTATCTTACATTATTATTGTCAATTTCCAGCATTTATATACTTATTTTCTTTGAATATTTAAAGTCGAATTAAAGGCGAAGTGATAGAGAAAAAGCATTAGGAAGCCCCGTTTGAACCTTAGGAATGTTAGGATATTGGGGTTGACAGGACAGGACAGGACAGAAATGAGCCATGTAAGTCCATATCAATTATATGGCTTTAGAGACAGGAATGAGCCATGTAAGCCCATATTAGATATATATATGGCATTGGAGACAGGAATAATTCATGTAAGTCCATGTCGAAGACATGGCATTAGCGAGATATTGATAGACGAGAACGACCCTAGTATCCTCGAGATTCGAGTGGTTCAACGGGTCATTGTACACGTTAAATTAAAATGAATTATCAGCAAAAGGGAAGGTATATTATATTTATGAATAGCGAAAGGTCAGGTAAGAAAGAAGGTAAGTGAGTAAAGAAGAAGGTAGAAAATGAGAAGTAAAGAAAGTTTATGAGGCTAGGTGACATTATGTATAATTATTCATTATGTTGAATGTTGTAATTTATTTGCTTGTAAGCTTACTAAGCCTAGTGCTTACTCTCTTTATTTTCTTTTTCTTATAGTTTTTATCAAGCCACTCGGGGATCGAAGGAAACGTCGGAGACCCGATCACACTATCGAAGAAATCACATTGGTATAGTTAGACGTTTCGTTTTGTGTATGGCTTGTATAGGAACTTGGTTTCTTTTGATATGATATGAGCAATGAATGATGTGTAAATACTTGCTAGTGATTAGATAATAGAGTGGCTGATGATATACATGATTAAGTAGTAACTATCACATGAAAACTAAGAAAAATGTGAAAGTAACTTAAAAACAGATTCAAGTATCAAAAATAACGGGATTTTCAAAAATCACAAGAAATTGTAGAGACATGGGTTGATGGTGAATAATATATGAAATTAAAGCTCGTTGTGTCTATTTTCATATGGAATAAGCAAAACAGGTAAAAGTTTTGTATTTTATAGGGTATCTGAGTTTTGGTGAAATAGGGCTAGAGCGATTTTTGGATCCCCTGTTCCAACTTTAGAAATTCACCATAAATTGTAAAAAAATAATTAGGTGGTTTAATTTATATGGTTATAATCCTTATTGAATGTAGTTTTAATATAAACAAACGTTATAGTAATATGAAAGGTTTACAGAGAGAAAAGTGGTTCGTAGTAAGTAGAGGCCAGTGCAGTCGAATTCTGAAACAGGGGTAACTTTAACTAATAAACTGTACTAATTGGCTGAGTAAAAAATTCTAGAAAAGAATTAGTACATAGATATATGAGTCTAGTTTTAGGAAAAATTTAAAAATCTTAATTTTGAGTTTTGAAACTCGAGAAATGAATTTTTAACCAACCATGACGCAGAAAAATAGTTTATTTCGAAAATTAAAATAAGTGGTTTAGAGTTGTTTAAAAGGTAAGATAAGTTTAGTAACACCTCAAGCTTGACTCCGGTGACGGTTTTGGGCGTGGAGGTGTTACATTTATTGGTATCAGAGTAGGTTTAATCGGTTCTCGGAACAGTTAGTGTGAGTAAAAGTCTAGCTATACATGCCATACCTGTATTTTGATAGTGTGACGACTCCTGACGATTTTTAGATATTTTGTTTTATAGTAATGGATCCTGAGTGAGCTGGTGATGATGATGTAGAAAGTAATGCGTCTGCTTCCGCAAAAGGGGCAGTACCATTTGAGAATGGGCCAGTAACAGTTAATCAGGGAGGAGTGACTCAAGAAGCTCTCTTCCAAGCTTTGAATGATTTGTTTGCCGAGTTTGTTCGTACGAATCCGGTAGTTAGACCTCCACCTCCTCATGATTCTCAGGCTACCCATGTAGCTCAAGCTCCCCCAGTCACAGGTACAGTGATAAGAGCAAAGCCACCAGTTGATAGAATCAGGAAACAAGGGGCAGAAGAGTTCCGAGCAACAAAAGATGATGATGCAGAAAGAGCAGAATTTTGGTTAGAAAATACTATCAGAGTCTTTGACGAATTATCTTGTATACCCGAGGAATGTATGAAATGTGAAGTATCACTTCTTAGAGACTCAGCCTACTACTGGTGGAAGACACTTGTATCAGTTGTACCAAAGGAGAAGGTCACTTAGGATTTCTTTCAGGAGGAATTTCATAAAAAGTACATCAGTCAGAGGTTTATTGACCAGAAGAGAAAGGAATTCCTGGAATTGAAATAAGGTAATATGACAGTGACTGATTATGAGCGCGAATTTGTCAGGCTTAGTAAATATGCTCGAGAATGTGTGTCCACAGAGGCCATTATGTGTAAAAGGTTAGAGGATGGGTTAAATGATAATATCCGACTGTCAGTGGGTGTCCTAGAAATAAAAGAGTTCATTATTTTAGTTGAGAGAGCCTGTAAGGTAGAGGAGCTGTTAAAAACAAAAGGCAAAGTTGAGACAGAGACACAAGATACAAATAAGAGATAGATGAGCAGGTCATTCCGGGCTACATCCAAAAGACCAAATGAGTTTTCTACCAAATCTAGTTTCTCAGTCGGGTATTCTAGTCAGAATAGAAGCAGCAGATTTAAGGATTCGAAGGCTCAAAACACCTCGACTGCGAGTGTAGGTAATGTTGGACAGGGTAGATCAGGGTGTTCACGGTGTGGTAGACTTCATTATGGTCCTTGTCGGGCAGGCGAAAATGTTTGTTATAAATGCGGTGCTCCAGATCATTTTGTACGAGAATGTCCAGAAGTGGCTAATCGAGAGATAACACAGAGTGCTAGATCCAGAAATACTCTTACTAGAGCAGATCACCGAGGCAACCGGGAGTAGGAGCAAGTAACAGAGGTACCTCAAGAGATTCGGCTGTGAAACCAGATGTTAGAGCCCCTGCAAGGACTTATGCTATCCGTGCACGCAAAGAGGTATCCTTCCCCGATGTGATTACGGGTATATTTTCTCTATATGATATTAATGTCATTGCTTTGATTGATCCGGGTTCAACTCATTCATATGTTTGCAAGAAATTGATGTCTAGTACAAGTATGCCTATAGAATCTACAAAATTTGTGATTAAAGTATCGAATCCATAAAGCAAGCATGTATTAGTAGATAAAGCAATTAAGGAAGAAAAGTATTGCACTTGTGAAAGTACTATGGAATAGACATGGGATAGACGAGGCTACATGGGAACTCGAAGAGGCTATGCGAAAACAGTACCCAAATCTCTTCACAGGTAAGATTTTCGGGGACGAAAATCCCTAAAGGGGGAGAAATGTAACATCCCGAAATAGGGCCTAAACGGAACAGTGGTTGCGAAACCACAAATCTGAGGTAGAAAAATTTATTTTATTATTATTTTGAGGTTCATGATATGATTGCATGATTGTATGAAAATTTCGTGAAGAAATTCTATGCATAAAGTGCTTAAGTTGAGATTAGGGACTAAATCGAATAATTTGCAAAATTTGCATCCTAGAAGTTTTTAGTATGACATTTCTTTGGAATATTAATTAGGAGGTTTTAAATAAAAATTTGACCAATTTCTAAGTTCATGGACAAAATAGGACATGGATGGAATTTTTGAAAGTTTAATAAGGAAGGGCATTTTGGTCATTTGGATATTAAATGAAATAAAAAGGGAAAAATAACACAAATATCATCATCTTCTTCATTAGCACGAAATTTCAAGGGTTCTCCATAGCTAGGGTTTGTTTCAAGCTTTCAATCTCCATAGTAAGTGATTCCAAGCCCCGTTTTTAATGTTCTTTATGTTTTCGAGTCCATTAGCTCGATAAAGCTTATGCTAGCAATAATTTAAGTTAGGGTTCATATTTGGAAAAATACCCATAGGTGAAAAGTGTTTATTTTGATGTTTTATGATAGAAAATGAGGTTTTAAATTATGTTAGACAACTTGTGCTACTCGGTTTTAAGTGAAAACGAGTAAAAGGGCTTAATCGGTAAAAATACCTAATAGTCTTAAGTACATGTTAGAGTGTGAATTTGATGTTTTCATAGAAGGGAAAAATGATCAGCATGTCACAAAACATAAGAAAATAGGATGAAGTTTAAATTACGAGCCTTGGGGAAAAACTGCAAATATATGAAACTTTAGGGGCAAAAATGTAATTTTTCCAAAGTTTGGGTCAATGACTGTTTTGATAAATTTGAATATTAAATAAGTTAAAATTTCTATTATAGATCAAGAAGAGCGAAATTCGAGAGTAGATTGGGGAAAAGAAAAAGTAAAGGACTAAATTGTAAAGTTTAGTCACATTTTGTGTCGAGGTAAGTTTACAGTAAATAAATGCAATATTCTTTTATTTACATTATTATTGTCAATTTCCAGCATTTATATACTTATTTTCTTTGAAAATTTAAAGTCGAATTAAAGGCGAAGTGACAGAGAAAAAGCATTAGGAAGCACAGTTTGAACCTCAGGAATGTTAGGATATTGGGGTTGATAGGACAGGACAGGACATAAATGAGCAATGTAAGTCCATATCAGTTATATGGCTTTGGAGACAGGAATGAGCCATGTAAGCCCATATTAGATATATATATATATGGCATTAGAGACAGGAATAATTCACGTAAGTCCATGTCGAAGACATGGCATTGGCAGGATATTGATAGACAAGAACGACCCTAGTATCCTTAGTATTCCGAGTGGTTCAATGGGTCATTGTACATGTTAAATTACAGTGAATTATCAGCAAAAGGAAAGGTAGATTATATTTATGAATAGTGAAAGGTCAGGTAAGAAAGAAGGTAAGTGAGTAAAGAAGAAGGTAGAAAATGAGAAGTAAAGAAAGTTTATGAGGCTAGGTGACATTATGTATAATTATTCATTATGTTGAATGTTGTAATTTATTTTCTTGTAAGCTTACTAAGCCTAGTGCTTACTCTCTTTATTTTCTTTTTCTTATAGTTTTTATCAAGCCACTCGGGGATCGAAGGAAACGTCGGAGACCCGATCACACTATCGAAGAAATCACATTGGTATAGTTAGACGTTTCGTTTTGTGTATGGCATGTATAGGAACTTGGTTTCTTTTGATATGATATGATCAATGAATGATGTGTAAATACTTGCTAGTGATTAGCTAATAGAGTGGCTGATGATATACATGTTTAATAGTATGTATGATTAAGTAGTAACTACCACATGAAAACTAAGAAAAATGTGAAAGTAACTTAAAAACAAATTCAAGTATCAGAAATAACGGGATTTTGAAAATTCACAAGAAATTGTAGAGACATGGGTTGATGGTGAATAATATATGAAATTAAAGCTCGTTGTGTCTATTTTCATATGGAATAAGAAAAATAGGTAAAGGTTTTGAATTTATAGGGTATCTGAGTTTTGGTGAAATAGGGCCAGAGCAATTTCTGGATCCCCTGTTCCAACTTTAGAAATTCACCATAAATTTAAAAAAATTAATTAGGTGGTGTACTTTATCTGGTTAGAATCCTTATTTAATCTAGTTTTAATAGAAACAAACGGTATAGTCATATGGTTTTTGTACAGAGAGAAAAGTGGTTCGTAGTAAGTAGAGGCCAGTGTAGTCGAATTCTGAAACAGGGGTAACTTTAACTAATAAACTATACTAATTGGCTAAGTAAAAAATTCTAGAAAAGAATTAGTAGATATATATATGAGTCTAGTTTTAGGAAAAATTTACGGATCTTAATTTTGAGTTTAAAACTCGAGAAATGAATTTTTAAGGAACCATGACGCAGAAAAATAGTTTATTTCGAAAATTAAAATAAGTGGTTTAGAGTTGTTTAAAAGGTAAGATAAGTTTAGTAACACCTCAAGCTTGACTCCGGTGACGGTTTCGGGCGTGGGGGTGTTACAACTTTGCTAGTTAACATCACAAAACAGGTGTGTAACGAACCCTCTTTCGTAGCTTAACTCGATACTTGCCGAAAAGTTGAAATGCTGATATTCTGGCATTTCGAGGACTCGTGAGCATGCGAACGCTCATAGGTTAGTTAGATTCGTTAAGTTCGATGATCGAGATCATTGGAACAGGTAAGGGCACAATTTGGTGCATGATGGTAGTTGGGCCTTGAGGGGCTGAAATCGAGCCCATGGGCTTCCAGGACCATTTGGGTAAATTTGGTAGAAAATGGAATCCTGTCAGATTGCACGTTAATACAGCTAAGACCGTTATGGAATATGGGCTAAATGGGCCTAGATGACTAATTCGGCTACGTAGGGCCCATTAGGGGTTTTTGGCCAAATAACTCGGTTTCGTTAAGAATGGGCTACAATCGCTGTCAAAACACATGGAATTGTTACTAACTGATAATGAACATGGGAAACCCTAATATTTGGTAGAATTACAAAATTACCCTTATAATATGAAAATGACTGTTTTGCCCCTAGGTAAAAATGACCATTTTACCCTTAGGGTTTAATTATGAATTTGATGCGTGAGATTTTGATATACATTAATTGACATGATATGCACATGATATGTATGATATGCACATGATGTATTCATTTATGCATGGGTTGGGTTTATATGGATGGAGGAAGTGCAAAAGGGCTATGCCCCAATTATCGAAAAGGGCTTTGCCCCAGTTTACCGAAAAGGGCTTTGCCCCAGTTTATCAAAAAGGGCTTTGCCCCAGTGATTAAAAGAGCCTAGGTCTCCAATTATATGTTAAAGCAGCTATGCTGCCAGTGGAGAGTTTGGTTGGGTGGGTTGAGTTATTCCCCACATGGAGAGCTTGGTTGGTATGGGTGTAGAGTAGCGGTTGGTGGGTTGAGTAGTCTCCCCAAATGGGCTTGCATATGTTCATTGATGTTGCATGTATTATTGAAATAGGCCTATGGGCCATATTGTTACAGTAAAGGCTTCGGCCCAGTGATATGATGTGACAGCCCTAAAGTGACCCTAGTAGGAAAGCGGTTTCGGGACCGCTAAACCGAGTCACTAAATTATTTGAATATGATATTTATTGTCTAAAATAAATGTTTGAAATTTTTAAGCTTCGATTTAGTAAATTGCATGTGAATTTAGTCAATAGGACTTATGTGTGACACTTTTGAAATGTGATAGATCAAAACATAAGGACCTATTAGTGCATGTTGAAAAAGGGGGGGACTTGCATGTCAATTTCCCCCCCCCCCATCTAGTAGTGGCCGGCCATGACATTGGGGTGGATAAAGGATGATGGGCAAAACATGTCATAGACATGTTGTGTTGGTGCATCATGGGAGGAAACAATAAAATAAAGTTAGTAATAAAGAAATGGAAAAAAAATGATGAAAACAAAAGAAAAAAAAATGTGTCCATCCTTTTTTCATTCTTCTTGACCGAAAATTCAAAAGAAAGAAGGGAGGAAATGTTGAAGAGATTCGGCCATGCTTGTAGCTAGGTGAAGGTAAGTTTGATGTTGTGCCATGAGATTCATGCATGTTTTTTTTTTGTTAGCTTGAGTTCTAACTAGCCCATGGTTCAAATCTTTACTATGTCATGGAGATGATATTCGACTAAGGTGGATTTGTGTTGATGTTATTCGCATGCTAAAAGTGAAGCTTGTAATGATGCATGTGATGGTGGATTGATGACTCTTGAATCTCCTTTTTAACATCCTTGAGTGAGACATTAAGTTCCTTGTTCAACCATGACCAAAATTGAAATGGTATGGTGTTGTGATGCATTCGGCCATGGTAGGAAGTAGAAGAGAAATATATTGTTGTTCACGTTATTGGATGAGAAATGGTAGTAAGGTGAAGTGCAAATGCTAGTGTTTGATTTACTAGTGTATATGTGTGTATTAGCCAAGTTTTGAACTTGAAACAAAATGGTGTTTAGTCAATACAAGTGACCATACTTGTAGAATGTATTAAGTGTTGCAATCGGCCCCAACATAGACATGTATGTTCGGCCACATGAATGAGTATATGAGTTGATGTGTATGTTCGGCCATAGGTAGCCTATTGATGGCTTAGCTTGACTTAGAAAATTCGGCTAAGGGGGAAATATTAGCTAGTATGTTGAATTCGATTCGTGATTTCGTACATATGTGACTCTAATGTCTAATGTATATATGGGCTAAGTACCTTGAGCTTCTCTTTTGATGTTCGAATGAATTGTATTAAATTGCTTGATGTGATTAAAAATGCGTATGATCATTGTGTATTTGAGCTAAAAGGTGGCCATATGACCTATCAAACTCCTTGTCATATTCAGCCATAAGCTAGCAAAATGAGACTTTAATAAGTTAAATTTGTTTGAATTAGCTCAAGAGCTTAAAGGACCACAGTTGGATAAGGGAAAGGAAAAAGTGATCGAATAGCCGTTGAAGCCGTTCGACAACATCCGAGGTAAGTTTTCGAGTAATGGAACTTAGATTATGATTTGATTAGATCACGTTTTAAGCAAATCAAAATCATGCTCTTTGTGTGTGGCTATTGAGCCGAAATTGCAAGTGTGATAAGTGCCTCATGTTAGAGTTTTGCTAACGAAAATGAAATACGAATGTGTCATGATTTATTGATAAATGTGCATGGTTATTCGAATGATGTCCGGGCTAAGTCCCAAAGGCTTTGTGCTAAGTGACTAAATCCGGACTAAGATCCGAAGGCATTTGTGCGAGTTACTAATTCCGGGCTAAGCCCGAAGGCATTGTGCGAGTTACTAAATCCGGGTTAAGTCCGAAGGCATTTGTGCGAAGTTACTATAACCGGCTATGTCCGAAGGCATTTGAACGAGTAGCTATATCCGGTTAAATTCCGAAGGTACGTGATTCGGGAATGATTGATCTTGCTGTAAAAATTTCAGTTAATACGCTTGTAAAATCCCAACAATGAGGTATGTTTCAGTATGTGCTTTGAATTAGTTGAGCCCTTACAAATAAGTATTCGCTCAGTTGATAAATGAGCTACCGGCCTTTGGCTAAGTTGATCTTTGTGTATGAATATAAGGGTTGGTAATGTGAAGTAAGTATGATATTGAGAATTTGTGCATATGAAATTATCTGTTTAGCTACATGAATGCTATACTTTGGTTGTGTCTAAATTCATAACTCAAACTTACTAAGCATTAAATGCTTACTCCGTTTCTTTGATTCTCTGTTTTATAGATTTTGGTTCGTCAGCTATCGGACTCGGGATTTTGAAGTTGAAGTCGCCCACACTATCAAAGCTCCTTTTGGTATACTTTTGGTTGAACTTTGAAATGGCATGTATAGGACTACCCTTCTTGTTATTGGTCACATACCCCTTTGGTTTTGTATAAATTTGGATAGCCATGCGAAAATGACTTATATACACTTTGGGCATGGTATTATAATCATTTGTATGTTGATCATTAAGAGGTATGGAAATGTTTGGAAACGATTAGCCATTGGGATGGTTAATCATGATCATATTTTGTGCTATATATGTAAAAGGGCTAGTTGAATCATGGAAACTATGAAATAGGTAAAGCCTACCTTAAAGACAGATGCTGACAGCTGCAGTGACGTGGATGTGAAAAATCACTAAAAATAGTAGGAATGGAATTAAATAGTGAATAAATTATGTAAACGAACCTTGATGAGTCTATTTTCATAGGAAAGTAACGAAACGATCATATAAACAGTATGTTAAGAGATATTTAAGTTTTCGTGAGATAGGGCCAGAACTGCTTCTGGAGTCCCTGTTCCAACTTTGGAAATTCATTATAAATTGACCAGAGATAATTATAAGTCATGCCATATATGTACAGATTCGTTTTCGAGTCTAGTTTCTTTAGAAACAAACGGCATTAGTATTGAAGCCCTGTACAGGGATATATCCAAGTCGTAATATGCAAAGGTCAGTGTAGTCGATCCCTGTAACATGGGGGACTTTAACTAATAAACTGTACTAATTAGGCCGACCAAAAATTCTAGAAAAAAATTTTTAGATGTATATATGAGTCTAGTTTCAGGGAAAAATCACAAAACTGATTTTCGAGTTGTGGATCTCAAGATGTGATTTTTAAGATGACAGTGACACAGTTAGCCGGCTGTCTGGAAATTTTTAAAATGAACTGCAAGTAAGTGGATTAAGCCGTTAACCCCTCGTGTCCGACTCCAGAACGGTCTCTGCACGGGTGTTACAGTTTTATTGGTATCGAGCTACGGTTTAGTCGATTCTAGGACTACCGTAATACGTGTGGGTCTAGCTATACATGCCATTTTGTGATTATTTGATAGTGTGGTGATTTACATTTGCAAATGTGTTTATTTATAGTAATGGATCCCGATCCCGACCGAAGCGGTAGTGATGATCTTGAGAGTGTAGCGCTGCTCCGTGCAAGGGACAAATAATGGCGGACTCTCAACCTATTGCTAGCAATCCGAATGATGAGGCTAGGCAAGCTTTTTATAGCATGATGAATGATTGGTTCAAGCAATACATTCGAACTAATACTACTGTTCCACAACCTCCATTCCCGACAAACACAACCCTCAAGACTACAATACCTCCGAGAATCGACCAAATAAGGTCAAATAAGCCCCAGTTGATGTAATCCGAAAACATGGGGCTACCGAATTTAAGGCTACGGAATGATGATGCCGAGCAAGCTGAATTTTGGTTGGACAACACTATCCGGTACTTGATGAGCTATCTTGCACACCGATGAGTGCCTAAAGTGTACTATCTCCTTGCTACGTGATTTCGCCTACTATTGGTGGAATACGTTGACTTCTCACAGCCTAGAGAGCAAGTAACTTGGGAGTTTTTCCAAACCGAGTTTCGAAAAGTATATCAGTCAGAGATTTATGGATCAAAAACGAAAGGAATTTCTTGAGCTCAAACAAGGTTCCATGTCGGTTACCGACTATGAACGAAAATTTGTGAGGCTTAGCCGGTATGCACGAGAATTCATTTCCTCAGAAGCCGTAATGTGTAAACGTTTCGAGGATGGACTAAATGATGATATAAAGCTGTATGTTGGCATCTTGGAAATCCGAGAATTTGTGGTACTTGTTGAGCGAGCTTGCAAAGCCGAGGAGCTCAGTATGGAGAAAAGAAAAGCTGATATGGGAGCAAAGGAGTTTCGTAAGAGGTCTTCGGGGAGGCCCTTTCAACAGCCATCGAAGAAATTTAGAGAGGATTTGGGGCGATCTAGAGACACATTGGGTTTTTCTAGACGAGACCGTGATCGACCCCTTGTGAGTGCACGAGTCACTTCAGTCGCCAGTGTTGGAAATGATCGTCGAGACGAGCAGTGTCGGTATTGCGATAAATGGCACTTGGGAGTCAGAGATTCCATGACCGCTCTGTTACAAGTGTGGTCACCGACCACTTTATCAAAGATTGCGCGAGATTGTTTGAACAGAATGTAAATCAGAGTGGGAAACCGGGTGCTACCACTGCTCGGGGTAGACCATCTAGGAATACGGGCAATGCTAGTGGCGGTCAGAGAGGATCTAGAGATGCTACCACCAGATCTGAGGCTCGTGCTCCTGCTAGGGCTTATGCCATACACGCACGCGAGGATGCTTCCTCGCCAGATGTTATTACCGGTACTTTTACTCTCTTTGATTCTAATGTGATTGCTTTGATTGACCCTGGTTCTACTCATTCTTATATATGCGAAACCTTAGCATCCAGTAAGACTTTACCTATTGAGTCTCGAGTTCGTAATTGGTGTCAAATCCTTTGGGTCATTACGTGCTTGTCAACAAAGTGTAAGAAATGTCCCTAGTACTTGAGGTTCCTGCTTTTTTACGGACTTGATCTTGTTGCCGTTTGATGAATTTGATGTTATCCTCGCTTAGATTGGTTGACCGTGCATGATGCGGTTGTGAATTGCAAAAGCAAGACTATTGATTTGAGATGCTAAATAATGAGATAATCCGGTTGAGTCTACGGACTTAAAGGGGTTGCCACCGTAATATCAAAGCAATGTTGGCCCGAAATATGTAAGAAAGGGATCTGAAGCATACCTTGCATATGTACTTGATGACAAGGAATTGGAAAAGAAACCGAATCTGTGCGGTGGTTTGTGAATACCGGATGTTTTTCCGAAGAATTACCGGGTTTACCATTGTTCGGAAGTAGAGTTTGGTATTGAGCTTGTACAGGACTATGCCAATTTCGATAGCTCAGTATCATATGGCACCAACCGAGTTAAAAGAATTGAAATCTCAGTTGCAAGAGTTGACGGATAGAGGTTTCGCTCGACCAAGTTTCTCACCTTAGGGTGCACCAGTATTGTTTGTGAAAAAGAAGGACGGAACCATGAGGATGTGCATTGACTATCGTTAGTTGAATAAAGTGACGATAAAGAATAAATATCCATTACCGCACATTGATGATTTGTTTGATCAACTAAAGGGAGCCTCAGTGTTTTCAAAGATAGATTTGAGATCGGGGTATTACCAGTTGCGAATTCGAGATTCGGATATACCCAAAACTGCTAACGAAAATGAAATACGAATGTGTCATGATTTATTGATAAATGTGCATGGTTATTCGAATGATGTTCGGGCTAAGTCCCGAAGGCTTTGTGCTAAGTGACTAAATCCGGACTAAGATCCGAAGGCATTTGTGCGAGTTACTAATTCGGGCTAAGCCCAAGGCATTGTGCGAAGTTACTAAATCCGGGTTAAGTCCGAAGGCATTTGTGCGAGTTACTATAACCGGGCTATGTCCCGAAGGCATTTGAACGAGTAGCTATATCCGGTTAAATTCTGAAGGTACGTGATTCGGGAATGATTGATCTTGCTATAAAAATTTCAGTTAATAAGCTTGTAAAATCCCAACAATGAGGTATGTTTCGTATGTGCTTTGAATTAGTTGAGCCCTTACAAATAAGTATTCGCTCAGTTGATAAATGAGCTACCGGCCTTTGGCTAAGTTGATCTTTGTGTATGAATATAAGGGTTGGTAATGTGAAGTAAGTATGATATTGAGAATTTGTGCATATGAAATTATCTGTTTAGCTACATGAATGCTATACTTTGGTTGTGTCTAAATTCATAACTCAAACTTACTAAGCATTAAATGCTTACTCCGTTTCTTTGATTCTCTGTTTTATAGATTTTGGTTCGTCAGCTATCGGACTCAGGATTTTGATGTTGAAGTCGCCCACACTATCAAAGCTCCTTTTGGTATACTTTTGGTTGAACTTTGAAATGGCATGTATAGGACTACCCTTCTTGTTATTGGTCACATACCCCTTTGGTTTTGTATAAATTTGGATAGCCATGCGAAAATGGCTATATACACTTGGGCATGGTATTATAATCATATTTTGTTCTATTTATGTTTAAGGGCTAGTTGAATCATGGAAACTATGAAATAGGTAAAGCCTACCTTAAAGACAGATGCTGACAGCTGCAGTGACGTGGATGTGAAAAATCACTAAAAAAAGTAAGAATGGAATTAAATAGTGAATAAATTATATAAATGAACCTTGACGAGTCTATTTTCATAGGAAAGTAACGAAACAATCATATGAACAGTATGTTAAGAGATATTTAAGTTTTCGTGAGACAGGGCCAGAACGGCTTCTGGAGTCCCTGTTCCGAATTTGGAAATTCATTATAAAATTACCAGAGATAATTATAAGTTATTCCATATATGTACAGATTCCTTTTCGAGTCTAGTGTCTGTAGAAACAAACGGTATCAGTATTGAAGCCCTGTACAGGGAGATATCCAAGTCGTAATGCGCAAAGGTCAGTGTAGTCGATCCCTGTAATATGGGGGAATTTAACTAATAAAATGTACTAATTAGCCAGACCAAAAATTCTAGAAAAAAATTTGTAGATGCATATATGAGTCTAGTTTCGGGGAAAAATTACAAAACTGATTTTCGAGTTGTGGAGCTCAAGATATGATTTTTAAGGTGACAGTGACACGCTTAGCCTACTGTCTGGAAATTTTAAAATGAACTGTGCAAGTAAGTGGATTAAGCCCGTTAACCCCTCGTGTCCGACTCCGGCAACGGTCTCGGGTACGGGGTGTTACATATGAATAATGAAAAGGCTTCGGCCTAGTGATATGAATAATGCAAAGGCTTCAGCCCAGTATATGCTGAGATTGAATTTGGGCTTAGGCCCAGTAGACTGATATTGTTTTGGGCTCTAAAAGGGGCTTGTTGCACACTGAGTTTCCAAACTCACCCCCTTCCTTAACCTTGCAGGTGAGCCTTTATGTGGGGGCGTGGAGCCGGAGCGGATTCAGAGTGGCCACTGTGATCGCTTTTGGGCTTTTGAAATAAGTGATTGGTTTTCTTTAGTTTACCTTATTTATTATTTATTTTTGGGTTGTAATAAGGCCATTTTAACTTTATTTTCTTTTCTGGGATTATTTTATTTTTAATAACTTTAAACTGGTTGATAATAATTCAAATGGGCTAGACTTAGGACACGTTTTCAAAATGATACTTGTTTTCAAAATAACACAACGTCACGATCATTCGATTTATCAAAGATATCTACTCAAAGAGATTTCAACTCGTTATAACCAAGTGTGGCAATGGTTGTGGGCATGTCTAGGATTGGATCCAATCGAAGAGCTTGGTACTTAAGCAGCCTTCATGGCTCACCTCCTCTGTTATGGATTCCTACCTGGTGGCTAGCTTCCATTCACTTCGTTAGCTTAACATAAGTCGGTTTATAAAACACTAAAACGAAACATGGATTCTTAACTTCAATGTGGCATGCCGGATTCGGCCATAACGTCTGGGCCGAGTTTGGGATGTTACATTTAGTGGTATCAGAGCCCGGTTACAACAACTCGGCTGTGGATCGGGTCCGAAAATCATTTCGAAAAACTTAGGCCTAAGAGGGGTATTTTTGGAAATGGTTTTGAAAAGTTCTTTTCAAAGATGTTTTACAAGGTATACATGATGAAATGGTTCAAGTTTTTTCTGGTTTTTAAAACGGGGCTAAAATCAGAGTTTCAAAATAAAGGTGTGTCAAGTCAATTAAAAATTTCTACTTGTTGTGACCAAATGCATGTTTTTTTTTTATTTTTGGAGAAAGAAGTGGAACACTGAATCCCCAGCACCAAGTCTGTAAGTATACTCTCTTTTACGTTATGTGATAATGATATGATGCTATGGATAGAACTGAGACCCTACTATGATACTTTAGATAGGGTAGAGCTGTAAAACGGTAGGAATGAGACTATAGCTAGGCTACGACGTTGCGAAAACAATCCTTGAACTACTATATTTCCATAAGACATCTCGTAATAAACAATTGAACATTATACTAATATCATAAAATTCGTAATCAGATAATTCGATATGAGAACAAGAGGAACTCGTGGACAAGGCCGCGGACGTGGTCACGGAAGGGTGCAAGCAGAATCTTCATCCTCAGGGCATAAGCCAGCTGAGGAGGCATCCGTGCCACAGGCAACTGAGACTGGGTCTTATGATCGGGCTGCGGGGGATGATGCTTTGTCCCAAGCAATGTTAAGGGTTTTGGAAAGGGTTGCTGGAGCTAGCACCGGGACAATAAATAGGGGATCCATCTCGGAACGACTCTGGGCTAATGGAGCAGAAGTTTTTAGGGGCATATCTGGAGTAGCCCCAAATGTGGCTGAATATTGGCTAGAGGCAACAGAGTGGATTATGGACGATTTAGATTGCTCTGTGGAGCAAAAGCTGAAGGGGCTGTGTCGTTGCTACGAGACGAGGCATACTGATGGTGGATCACCGTAAGGGAGAGTACCCTGATTGAACGAGTAACCTGAGAATTGTTCAAGACTGCTTTTAAGGGGAGGTATGTTGGAGCTAGTTATGTGGATGCCTGTCGAAAGGAATTTTTGAATCTGACTCAGGGTAATAAGACTGCTGCGGAGTATGAGGCAGAATTCTTGAGGCTGAGTCGATATGCCAGTGGGATAGTTGCAACTGAATATGAGCGCAGAGTTCAATTTGAGGATGGCCTCTGCGATGAGCTTAGGATACTGATAGCTCCACAGTGGGAGCATGATTTCGCTGCGTTGGTAGAAAAGGCTAAGATAGCCGAGGAAGTAAAGAGAACTGAATGGAAGAATCGTGAGAAGGATCGACCCAGATTTAGGAGGGATTCTGGACCCTCGAGTGCTACAAATAGGTATGTTAAAAGAGCTAGAATGGAGGAACCGGTTCGAGCAGTTCCAGTGAATACTTTTAGACCGCAGGCTTGCAGGGACTGTGGTAGGGTGCATACGGGGGAGAGCTGAAAGCAAACTGGAGCATGTTTTCATTGTGGGTCAAAGGAGCATAAGTTCAGAGAATGTCCTCGGAGAGCAGCTCAGGAACTAGCTGCGGAACAAAGGGATGTCCAACCACAGCGAGGAGGGCCACCACCACAGAGAGGTCGTGGGCAAGGTAGAGATGGCAATAGAGGTGGACGAGGACGTGGGCCACCTGGCAGGGGTGCTGGGCTTGCTGAAGCTCGACAGCCGGCGTTGGTTTATGCTGCACGACGTCATGAGGAGGGTGACGCTCCTGATGTTATAACCGATACGTTCTTCATTCATAGCATGCCTTACACTGCTTTGATTGATGTGGGTTCCACTCTCTCGTATGTTGCTTGTGATGTATTTGGGGCTTTTGGTGTGCTTCCCGAGGAGACGGTGAGTGGGGTATCGGTGATAAGCCCTTTATGACACTCGGTTAAGGTAGATAAACTCTTTAGGGCGGTGCCTTTAGAGACACAAGATAAGATATTTGTAGGAGATTTGATGGAGCTGCCATTTGGGGATTTTGATCTTATCTTGAGAATGGACTGGCTAGCTAAGCATAGGGCGATGTTGGATTCTGCTGCTAAGAGAATGGTACTAAGAACTGCCAAAGATGAGGAGATAATGGTCATAGGGGAACGAAGGAATTATTTGTCCAATGTTGTTTCGGCTTTAAGAGCCGAGAAGTTGATTCGGAAATGTGGTGAGGCGTACTTGGCATTTGTAAGTCAAGTTGAACTTGAGGGGATAACTGTGGAGTCGGTTAGGACTATTAAAGAATTTCAAGATGTATTTCCGGAGGAACTTCCTGGATTACCTCCGAATAGAGAAGTCAAGTTCAGAATCGACTTATTACCTGGAACAGCTCCTGTGTCCATTGCGCCTTATAGGATGGCACCAAAGGAGTTGGTAGAATTGAAAGCTCAGATTCAGGAACTGTTGGATAGAGGGTTTATAGGACCAAGTGTTTCCCTGTTGGGTGCACCAATGTTGTTCGTAAAGAAGAAAGCTGGGACCATGCGAATGTGTATTGACTATCGGCAGTTGAATAAACTGACGATCAAGAACAAGTATCCTTTACCAAGAATCGACGATCTGTTCGACCAACTAAGAGGAGGCTCGGTATTTTCTAAGATCGACCTTCGATCAGGATATAATCAGTTGAGAGTCAAAGAAGTGGATATTTACAAGACGGCATTCAGAACTCGATATGGTCATTACGAGTTTCTGGTTATGCCCTTTGGTTTGACTAATGCACCGGGAGCATTCATGGATTTAATGAATCGGGTGTTTCAGCCGTACTTGGATCAGTTTGTGGTCATTTTTATCGATGATATCTTGGTGTATTCAGAAACAGAAGAGAAGCATGATGAGCATCTTCGTGTTGTCTTTGCAAGTGCTAAGGAAAAGCAACTTTATGCAAAGTTTAGTAAGTGCGAGTTTTGGTGAAGGAGGTCACTTTCTTGGGGCATGTTGTGTCTGCTGAGGGAATCAAGGTGGACCCTCGAAAGATTGAGGCAATTCTGGAATGGAAGCCACCGAGGTCAGTGATAAAAATCTGAAGTTTTCTGGGGTTGGCAGGTTATTATCGGAGATTTGTGGAAGGATTTACTGTGTTGGCAGCACCGTTAACGAAACTTATAAGGAAGGGAGCACCTTTTGTTTGGACGAATAAGCAGCAAGAGGCTTTTGAGAAGCTGAAGAAGATTTTAACAGAAGCGCCAGTGTTGATTCAGCCAAAGTTTGGTAAGGATTTCACTGTGTACAGTGATGCGTCACATGTAGGTTTGGGCTACGTGTTGATGCAAGAGGGTAAAGTAGTCGCTTATGCTTCATGAAAGCTTAAGCCTCACGAGGTAAACTACCCTACGCATGACTTGGAGTTGGCAGCAGTGATATTTGCGCTTAAAATATGGAGGCACTACTTGTATGGGAAGAGATGCATTATTTATACGGATCACAAGAGTCTTAAGTACTTGTTAACTCAAAAGGAGCTGAATCTTAGACAGCGAAGGTGGATAGAGTTGTTAAAGGACTATGACTGTTCGATTGAGTACCATCCAGGTAAGGCAAATGTCATGGCTGATGCGTTAAGTCGAAAGACTGTGGCGGAATTGAAGGAAATGTTTGCTCGTTTAAGTTTGTATGACGAGGGAAGCTTATTGGCATAGTTACAAGTGAGACTGGCTTGGGTGGAGTAGATTAAGAAGCAACAATTGGAGGATGAGTGTAACTCCCCCACGCCCAAAACCGTCACCGAAGTCGAGCTTGAGGAGTTACCGAACATAATTTATCAAATTAAGAACTTCAAATCATTTGCTTCTACATTCACAGCTTTTTAGCTACCCGCATCACAGTTACAAGAAAAATCATATCACGAGTTATGAAACCCAAAATAAAGATCCGTATATTTTCCATAAATATAGACTCATATATATATTTACTAATTTTTTTATAGAATTTTTGGTTGGGCCAATTAGTACAGTTTATTAGTTAAAGTCTCCCATGTTTCAGGGTTCGACTGCTCTAACCTATGTGTATTACGAATCAGATATCTCTCTATATAGAATTTAAATGACTATTAAGTTTGTTTATCTTCAAACTAGACTCAATAATGAATCTGTACATATAAATAAAAACTTCTAATTATTTTTGTAAAATTTATTATGAATTTTTAAAGTTAGAACAGGGGATCAAGAAATCACTCTGGCCCTGTTTCACAAAAGTTTAAATTATCTCATAAAATATAATTTATATGCCTGTTTTGTTCAATCCGCATGAAAATAGACTCATTAAGATTAAATTTCATAACTTACTCATCATTTAGTTCCATTTATACTATTTTTAGTGATTTTTAAATTCATGTCATTGCTGCGACAATATTCATTTTAAGGCAAGTTTCATCTTTTCATGAGTTGTTATGAACTAGATAACCTATTAAACTTCCATGATATCAAACATGATCTAAATTTAACCATCACCATGACTTATCAATATCAAACATTTTCTCAACCAATCATGGCTATATCATAAAATTATTTACACAAAATAAGTATATTGCTATACATGCCAAACTTAAGTTTTACAAGCCATTTACCCAGATGAAAGTCCTTTGGATAGTGTGATTGAACCTTCGACCCGTCCCGATTCCCGAGCTGGCTTGTTCAAAACTACAGTAAATAAAGAGGAGGGAGTAAGCATAAATGCTTAGTAAGTTCATATGTAAATAACAAGTAACATAACAATACAAATATACCAAACAACTTTAGCATGGTATCACTAAAACATATATCATATTTCTAAACATCATTCATCATCTTACCACCTTATCGTTGTTGTATCTATTATCAACCCGAGGGTTAAGAACATACCTGTCCAAAGTGTCCATTTCACAAAACTTACCAAAACTTCGCTTGCATCTTAAGTGTTCTTTCATTTCACTAGAAATTTCACCCGTTGAACACATCGGAATACAACTCGGATACACGGATAATTTGCACATAAGTGCCTCATATATAATCAAGAAATCATGTAACCCGCCCCTAAGTGAACTCAGACTCAACTCAATGAGCTCGGGCGTTCGCATCCATAAGTGAACTCGGACTCAACTCAACGAGTTCGGATGCCTAGTTACATGTCACGAACTCGGACTCAACTCAACGAGTTCGGACATTCGCATCCATAAGTGAACTCGGACTCAACTCAACGACTTCGGATGCTCAACCATCCTAGTGACATGTCACTTGTATCCTAATCTATTCCTAAGGTTCAAACGGGCTTTTTCCCTCTATCTCACATTTGTCGTCTTCCATGGAATATCGGAACCGATACTCGGTAGCAATTCATATTTATCAAGTAGTAAACATAATTTGCATATTACTCAACATTAACCACAAAGCATAATATTTCACGATTAAAAATCAGCGTATCATATAATTAACATCAATAACTTAACAATAACAATTATGCTACATTATTTACACAAGAACTTACCTTGGTACCAAAATATAAAGATTTTGCAATTTAGTCCACAATCTTTTCTTTTCCTCGATCGCGACTTGAATCTCGTTTCTCTTGATATATAATACCAAATTAATCTTATTTAATACATACATTCATCAAAACAGCATTTAATACAAACTTTGAAAAAATTACACTTTTTCCCCTAAACTTTTTCATAATTACACTTTTACCCCTAGGCTCGGGAATTAAACTTTATTCCTTATTCTTATGTTTTATAACATGCTGATCACTTTTCCCTTCTATGGCAACATCAAATTCTCACTCTAACATATACTTGTGACTATTAGGTATTTTTGCCAATTAAGCCCTTTTACTCGTTTTCACTCAAAACCGAGTAGCACAAGTTGTCTAACATAATTTAAAACCCCATATTCTATCATAAAACATCAAAATACACAAATTTCACCTATGGGTATTTTTCCAAATATAAACCCTAGGTTGAATTATTGCTAGCATAAGCTTAATCGAGCTTCCGGGATTCCAAAAACGTAAAGAACATTAAAAACGGGGCTTGGAATCACTTACTATGGAGCTTTAAAGTTGAATAAACCCTAGCTATGGAGAGAGGGAGAATTCGGCAGCAACTAAGGAGGATGATGACCAATTTTGTGTTATTTTTCCCATTTTATTTCATTTAATATCCAAATGACCAAAATGCCCCTCCTTACTAAACTTTCAAAATTCCTTCCATATCCTAATTTTGTCCATGAACTTAAAATTGGTCAAATTGCTATTTAAGATCTCCTAATTAATATTTCAATGAAATTTCATACTAAAAACTTCTAGAATGCAAATTTTGCAACTTATTCGATTTAGTCCCTACTTTCAATTTAAGCACTTTAGGCATAGAATTTCATCATGAAATTTTCACACAATCATGCAATCATATCATAATCATCAAAATAATTATAAAATAATTATTTCCATCTCGAATTTGTGGTCACGAAACCACTATTCCGATTAAGCCCTAATTCAAGATATTACAACTCTCCCCCCCTTTTATGGATTTTCGTCCTCGAAAATCTTACCGGTAAACAGGTGTGGATATTGGTTTCTCATAGTTTCTTCAGGTTCCCATGTAGTCTCTTCTACCCCATGCTTTTGCCACAACACTTTCACAAGTGCAACACTTTTATTTCTTAGTTGTTTGACTTCTCGAGCTAAAATCTTAATCGGTTCTTCTTCATAAGTCATATCCGATCGTAGTTCAACTTCTGTCGGTGAAATTATATGTGAAGGATCCGAACAATACCGACGTAACATAGATACGTGAAACACATCATGAATCCTCTCTAATTCAGGTGGTAGCGCTAGCCGATATGCTACCGGTCCAACTTTTTCAATTATTTCATACGGTCCAATAAAACGCGGACTTAACTTGCCCTTTCGTCCAAATCTAAGGACTTTCTTCCATGGAGACACTTTCAAAAATACCTTATCACCAACTTGAAACTCCATTTCTTTTCGTTTCAAATCCACATAAGATTTCTGTCTATCTGAAGCAGCTTTCAAACAATCTCGAATCACTTTCACCTTTTCTTCGGTTTCTTTTATTAAATCAACTCCATAAATCTGATTTTTCTTGAGTTCAGTCCAATACAATGGCGTCCAACATTTACGACCATATAATGCTTCATAAGGTGCCATCTTCAAACTTGTCTGATAACTATTATTATAAGCAAATTCTACCAACGGTAAATACTTTTCCCAACTACCTTGAAATTCCAATACACAACATCTGAGCAAGCCTTCAAGAATCTAAATTACTCTTTCTGATTGTCCATCAGTTTGTGGATGAAAGGCAGTGCTGAAATTTAACTTTGTACCTAGTGCCTCTTGCAAATTTTACCAAAACCGTGAGGTAAACCTCGAATCTCTATCCGAAATGATTGACAAAGGTATCCCATGAAGTCTAACAATCTCTCGGATATACAATTCAGCTAACTTATTAAGAGAATAATCTGTACGTACCGGAATAAAATGAGCCGATTTAGTCAGTGTGTCAACTATTGCCCAGATGGCATTTTTCTTCCCTGGAGTTAACGGCAACCCTGTATAAAATCCATAGTAATCCGATCCCATTTCCATTCAGGAACCATAATAGGCTGAAGTAATCCCGAAGGTACTTGGTGTTCAGCTTTCACTTGTTGACAAACTAAGCACTTTGATACAAACTCGGAAATATCTCTTTTTATTCCACTCCACCAAGACATTTTCTTCAAGTCATTATACATCTTCGATCGCCGGATGAACCGCTAAACAACCATTATGTGCTTCATGCAAAATCTTTTGAATCAACTCATCATTTTTCGATTACACAAATCCAATTTTAAACATCAAACAACCATCGAACCGATTCGAAATCGATCCTCAGACGACTTCACATCTATTTTCTCTTGGCTAGCAAATCTTGATCATTTTTTTGAGCTTCAAAAATCTCTTGTAAAAACATCGGTCTTGCTTTTAACTCTTCTAGAATCGAACCGTCATCTGACATTTTCAACTGAGTGTTCATAACTCTCAAAGCAAACAACAACTTTCTACTTAAAGCATCGGCAACCACATTCGCTTTTCCCGGATGATAATCAATAACACGCTCATAATCTTTCAATAACTCTAACCATCTTCGCTGTCTCAAATTCAAGTCTTTTTGTGACATCAAGTATTTAAGACTTTTGTGATCGGTATATACTCGGCACTTTTCACCATACAAATAATGTCGCCAAATCTTCAAAGCAAATACCACCGCAGGCCAATTCCAAATCGTGAGTAGGATAATTCCTCTCATGAGGTTTTAAGCATCTCAAGCATAAGCCACCACTTTTTCTTCTTGCATGAGTACACACCCCAAACCATTTAGAGAAGCATCACTATACACCACAAATTCTTTACCTGATTCGGGTTGTATCAACACTGGTGCTTCAGTTAATAACTTTTTCAATTCTTCGAAATTCTGTTGACATTCTTCCGTCCATTCAAATTTAACATCCTTTCGGAGTAGTCTAGTCATAGGAGCAGCAATTATATAAAATCCATTTACAAACTGCCGATAATACCCAGCTAGCCCCAAGAAACTCCTAACTTCGGTTACATTTTTCGGTGGTTTCCAATCAACAATGGCTGAAATTTTACTAGGATCAACCCGTATACCATCACCTGAAACAATATGACCCAAAAATCCAACTTCCCGGAGCCAAAATTTACTTTTACTAAACTTAGCCTACAGCTGCTTATCTCTCAAAGTTTGCAAAACTATCCTCAAATGCTCAGCATGCTCTGTCTCATCTTTTGAATAAATTAAAATATCATCTATAAACACCACAACAAATCTGTCCAGGTATGGCCAAAATATGCGATTCATTAAGTCCATAAACACAAGCAGAGCATTTGTCAACCCGAATGGCATAACTAAAAATTCATAATGACCGTACCTTGTTCTAAAAGTAGTTTTAGGCACATCTGACTCTTTCACTCGCAGCTGATAATACCTAGATCTCAAGTCAATCTTTGAAAACCATGTCGCTCCTTTTAGCTGATCAAAAAAATCATCAATTCTCAAGAATGGATACTTGTTTTGATTGTCACCTTGTTTAACCGCGATAATCAACACATAATCTCATAGAACCATCCTTCTTTTCACAAATAACATGGGAGCACCCCAAGGTGAAAACTCGGTCTCACAAAGCCTTTATCAGTCAACTCTTGCAATCTGCGACTTTAATTCTTTCAACTGTTGGTGCCATTTTATATGGAGCAATCCAGATCGGAGTGTTCCCGAGATCAAATCAATACCAAATTCTACTTCCACGAATAGAGGCAAACCGCAATTCTTCCGAAATACATCCGCAAATTCACACACAACCCAAGACCGATTCAACTTTCTTTTCAACTTCTTTTGTATTAATTACATACGCCAAATAAGCTTCATAACCCTTTCTCAAATATCTACGAGCCGACATCGAAGAAATCACACTAGACAATGCCTCTGATTTATCTGATTCAACCCGCAGAGTTTCACCGTTTTCACACTTTAATTCTATAACCTTTTCTTTGCAATTTACTATAGCATCATGCTATGTCAACCAATCTATACCCAAAATAACATCAAATTCATCAAACGGCAACAACATCAAGTCAGCCGGAAAGTAATGACCCTGAATCATTAAAGGGCATTTCTTGCTTACTTTATCAACTATCACGCATTTGCCTAGCGGGTTCAACACTCTAATCATAAATTCTGTGTTCTCAACAGGTATATTCATACTAGACACCAGTTTCATGCATACATATGAATGAGTAGAACCAGGATCAATCAAAGCAATAACATTAATATTATAAAGAGAATATGTACCGGTAATCACATCGGGTGATGAAGCATCTTCACGCGCTTTAATAGATAAGTTCTAGCCAGGGCTCTTCCTTCAGATCTAACTGCTGCATCTCTGGCTACATTCTTACTGCTTGTTTCACTTCCAGCTTTTCTCGGATACTTTCCCCTCGAGTTTGCACCACTAGCTTTTACACTCTGAAATTTTTCTTTCTCAGCTCTCTTTGGGTAGTCTCTAATAAAATGATCCGGAGAACCACATCGAAAACATTCATTTGCTCTGCATGGACCAAAATGATTTCTACCACACCGCTGGCACTCAGGTTTAACAAATCTCGAGTTCCCTACACTGGCTGCAGAAGTATTCTGATATTTAGGACCCATATTCTGCTTCTTAAAATTTCCATATGATTGCCCAGCTGAAACTTGGGAACGAGGATTCATATTTCTTGACTTTCCAGGTTGCTGTGAAGGTGCCTTACTTATTGGCCTTTTCTTCCAATTTCGTGTCTCAGCCTCTACCTTTCTCTTCTCTTTAAGTAGTTCTTCAGCCTTACAAGCTCGATCAACCAGTACTACCATTTCTTTCAGTTCAAGGATCCCGACAAATACCTTAATGTCTTCGTTGAGCCCATCTTCAAATCGTCGGCACATCTTGGCTTCTGTAGGAACATATTCCCTAGCATACTTACTCAATCGAACAAACTCTCTTTCATATTCTGAGACTGTCATATTACCTTGCTTCAGCTCAAGAAGCTCTTTACATTTCTGATCAATAAATCTTTCACTAATATATTTCTTCCAAAACTCTTCTTGAAAGAATTCCCAGGTTACCCTCTCTTTCGGTACCACCGAAATCAAAGTCTTCCACCAATTATAGATTGAATCTCTCAACAAAGATGTAGCACATTTCAAACATTCTTCAGGTGTACAAGATAATTCATCAAATACCCGGATAGAATTTTCAAACCAGAACTCTGCTTTCTCTGCATCATCATCAATATTTGCTCTAAATTCTTCAGCCCCTTGTTTACAAATTCTGTCAACGGGGGTTCTGTGAAGTTTTATCATATCCACTCCCTGAGGCATCGGAGGCATAGGTTGAGGAATTGGGGGAGGTGGGAGAGGTCGTACATTTGGGTTCGTACGAACGAACTTAGTGTACCATGCACTCATCATTTGGAGAAAGACTTCCCGATCCCTTTCTCCTCCTCCCTGACCAACAGTAGGAGGTGGGTTTTCAGTCGGCGCTACCTCTTCAGCCGGACCTGGCGCATTACCCTCTACTTCATCTGCCATAGCTGGATCGGGTTCCATTTACTATATAAAAATCATTTAAAAAGGTCAGAAGTCGTCACACTATCACAATTCATACATATGGCATGTATAGCAAAATCCGTACATAAAACACATAGTCCGAGAACCGACTAAACCTGCTCTGATACCACTAAATGTAATGCCCCTACGCCCAAAACCGTCACCGAAGTCGAGCTTGAGGAGTTACCGAACATAATTTATCAAATTAAGAACTTCAAATCATTTGCTTCTACATTCACAGCTTTTTAGCTACCCGCATCACAGTTACAAGAAAAATCATATCTCGAGTTATGAAACCCAAAATAAAGATCCGTATATTTTCCATAAATATAGACTCATATATATATTTACTAATTTTTTTATAGAATTTTTGGTTGGGCCAATTAGTACAGTTTATTAGTTAAAGTCTCCCATGTTTCAGGGTTCGACTCCTCTAACCTATGTGTATTACGAATCAGATATCTCTCTATATAGAATTTAAATGACTATTAAGTTTGTTTATCTTCAAACTAGACTCAATAATGAATCTGTACATATAAATAAAAACTTCTAATTATTTTTGTAAAATTTATTATGAATTTTTAAAGTTAGAACAAGGGATCCAGAAATCACTCTGGTCCTATTTCACAAAAGTTTATATATCTCATAAAATATAATTTATATGCCTATTTTGTTCAACCCGCATGAAAATAGACTCATTAAGATTAAATTTCATAACTTACTCATCATTTAGTTCCATTTATACTATTTTTAGTGATTTTTAAATTCATGTCATTCTTGCAGACAATATTCATTTTAAGGCAAGTTTCATCTTTTCATGAGTTGTTATGAACTAGATAACCTATTAAACTTCCATGATATCAAACATGATCTAAATTTAACCATCACCATGACTTATCAATATCAAACATTTTCTCAACCAATCATGGCTATATCATAAAATTATTTACACAAAATAAGTATATTGCTATACATGCCAAACTTAAGTTTTACAAGCCGTTTACCCAGATGAAAGTCCTTTGGATAGTGTGATCGAACCTTCGACCCGTCCCGATTCCCGAGCTAGCTTGTTCAAAACTACAGTAAATAAAGAGGAGGGAGTAAGCATAAATGCTTAGTAAGTTCATATGTAAATAACAAGTAACATAACAATACAAATATACCAAAAAACTTTAGCATGGTATCACTAAAACATATATCATATTTCTAAACATCATTCATCATCTTACCACCTTATCGTTGTTGTATCTATTATCAACCCGAGGGTTAAGAACATACCTGTCCAAAGTGTCCATTTCACAAAACTTACCAAAACATCGCTTGCATCTTAAGTGTTCTTTCATTTCACTAGAAATTTCACCCGTTGAACACATCAGAATACAACTCGGATACACGGATAATTTGCACATAAGTGCCTCATATATAATCAAGAAATCATGTAACCCGCCCCTAAGTGAACTCGGACTCAACTCAATGAGCTCGGGCGTTCGCATCCATAAGTGAACTCGGACTCAGCTCAACGAGTTCGGATGCCTAGTTACATGTCACGAACTCGGACTCAACTCAACGAGTTCGGACATTCGCATCCATAAGTGAACTCGGACTCAACTCAACGACTTCGGATGCTCAACCATCCTAGTGACATGTCACTTGTATCCTAGTCTATTCCTAAGGTTCAAACGGGCTTTTTCCCTCTATCTCACATTTGTCGTCTTCCATGGAATATCGGAACCGATACTCGGTAGCAATTCATTTTATCAAGTAGTAAACATAATTTGCATATTACTCAACATTAACCACAAAGCATAATATTTCACGATTAAAAATCAGCGTATCATATAATTAACATCAATAATTTAAAAATAACAATTATGCTACATTATTTACACAAGAACTTACCTTGGTACCAAAATATAAAGATTTTGCAATTTAGTCCACAATCTTTTCTTTTCCTCGATCGCGACTTGAATCTCGTTTCTCTTGATATATAATACCAAATTAATCTTATTTAATACATACATTCATCAAAACAGCATTTAATACAAACTTTGAAAAAATTACACTTTTTCCCCTAAACTTTTTCATAATTACACTTTTGCCCCTAGGCTCGGGAATTAAACTTTATTCCTTATTCTTATGTTTTATAACATGCTGATCACTTTTCCCTTCTATGGCAACATCAAATTCTCACTCTAACATATACTTGTGACTATTAGGTATTTTTGCCAATTAAGCCCTTTTACTCGTTTTCACTCAAAACCGAGTAGCACAAGTTGTCTAACATAATTTAAAACCCCATATTCTATCATAAAACATCAAAATACACAAATTTCACCTATGGGTATTTTTCCAAATATAAACCCTAGGTTGAATTATTGCTAGCATAAGCTTAATTGAGCTTCTGGGATTCCAAAAACGTAAATAAAATTAAAAATGGGGCTTGGAATAACTTACTATGGAGCTTGAAAGTTGAAGAAACCCTAGCTATGGAGAGAGGGAGAATTCGGCAGCAACTAAGGAGGATGATGACCAATTTTGTGTTATTTTTCCCATTTTATTTCATTTAATATCCAAATGACCAAAATGCCCCTCCTTACTAAACTTTCAAAATTCCTTCCGTGTCTTAATTTTGTCCTTGAAATTAAAATCGGTCAAATTGCTATTTAAGATCTCCTAATTAATATTTCAATGAAATTTCATTCTAAAAACTTCTAGAATGCAAATTTTGAAACTTATTCGATTTAGTCCCTACTTTCAATTTAAGCACTTTAGGCATAGAATTTCATCACGAAATTTTCACACAATCATGAAATCATATCATAATCATCAAAATAATTATAAAATAATTATTTCTATCTCGGATTTGCGGTCACGAAACCACTATTCCGATTAAGCCCTAATTCAGGATATTACAATGAGTCGTTGGTTTCTCGGTTTCAGCAAGTTGAGAAGGGGGAGAATCCAGATTTTGGGATAAATAATGATGGGGTTCTTTATTTTCGAGGAAGAATTTGTATGCACAAGGACTCTGACTTGAGATTGATGATTTTAAAAGAGGTACATAATGGACCTTGTGCTATGCATCCAGTAGGGAGTAAGTTGTATCGAGACTTACGAGAGCTATATTGGTGGCCTGGACTTATGCGTGAAGTGACTAAGTTTGTAGGGAAATGTTTGACGTGTCAACAAGTAAAGGCCGAGCATCAACTGCCTTAAGGATTGTTACAGCCAGTAAAGATACCACCTTGGAACTGGGAAAGGGTAACTATGGATTTTGTAAGTGGGTTGCCGTTGACACCTTCCAAAAAGGATTCAGTTTGGGTATTTATGGATAGGCTCACAAAATATGCCCATTTCATACCTGTCCGAACCGATTACTCACTTCAGAAGCTGGCCAAGTTGTATGTGGCGGAGATAGTGCGGTTGCATGGGGTGCCAGTATCGATAATTTCTGACCGAGACCCAAGGTTTACATCTCGGTTTTGGTAGAAGTTGCATGAGGCGTTGGGAACGCGATTGGATTTCAGTATGGCCTTTCACCCTCAGTCGGATGGGTAGTCAGAGAGGGTCATTCAGATTTTAGAAGACATGTTGAGAGGTTGTGTTATTGAATTTAGAGGCAGTTGGGAGGACTATTTTCCATTGGCGGAGTTCGCGTATAACAATAGTTACCAAGCAAGTATTCAGATGGCTCCTTATGAGGCACTATATAGGCGAAGGTTTCGTTTGCCTATTTGTTGGGCAGAGTTGGGGGAAAGGTAAGTACTTGGTCCAGAGTTGGTAGTAGATACTGAAAACAAGGTTAAGGTGTCAGGAATCGGTTAAAAGAGGCAGCGGATCGACAAAAGTCTTATGCTGATCTGAAGCATAAGGATATTGAATATGCTGTAGGGGACATGGTCTTTTTGAAGGTATCGCCTTAGAAGAAGATATTGAGATTTGGTAAGAAAGGCAAGTTAAGTCCACGGTTTATTGGGCCTTATCGAATTATTAAGCGGATAGGGCCGGTGGCTTATCAGCTAGAGTTACCTCCAGAGCTGAATCGTATTCACAACATTTTTCATGTGTCCATGCTAAGGCGATATCGTTTTGACCCAACTCATATCGTGCCAGTTGCAGAAATCAAAGTACAGTCGAATTTGACCTTCGAAGAAGAACCTATGCAAATACTTGATCACGACGTCAAGGTGCTGAAAAGGAAGTCAGTCCCATTAGTGAAGGTACTTTGGAGAAACCATGGCAAAGAAGAAGCTACTTGGGAGACCGAGGAAGCAATGCGTCAGCAATACCCTCAACTGTTTGGAGCAGGTAAAAATTTCGAGGCTGAAATTTCTGTAAGGAGTGTAGAGTTGTAATATCCTGATTTTCAGGTTTTGTCGTGATTCTCGATATTTTGGTAAAGTTTTTAAAATTAGGTATTTGGTTGTGAAATTCATAATTGGAGGGTGTAAATGGGCTTATGGAAGGCCCATGTGTTGGCCAAAACCCGGTAGTATTTTTGAATTTTGGACTTAAGAAGTTAGGGGATTTGGATAGGTGGTCTTATTAAAAATTGTGGGTAAAATGTATCACAAAAGAGCCTCTAGTAAAGTGGCTAAGTAACGCCACTAAGGAGCTAAAAATGGTGGCGTGTAAGTGGTTAGGGGAAGACCTGGGTTCGATTCCCTGTGATGGCAAATGTGATGTTAATTTTTATACTTTGAGCATGCAGGAGTTGTAGCCGAATGGAACTCCATGGGAGAGAGTTTGAATCAGTCAAACGCATGGATTAAGGAGTGATAAGGGGAGAGATTTTAGGGATTTGAAAGAGGGATTGGATTTGGCCAAATAGGGGGAATAGGGAGGAGAAATCGGTTAGGGGGAATTTGAGGGTTGTATATTCGGCATTAGGCTATAGTTGTGCCGATTTTCCTCTGTTTGAACACCATAGAACCATTATTTTTTTTATTTTCTTCTCTAACCGAAACTGCCACCCTTCCCATTCATCTTTCTCTCTTTTCTTTTTCAAAACCAGTCCATTATTCCTTTTCGATTCATCTACTACTCCCTTTTTTATCTTCACATTTGCCGAAAAGCCACAAAAGCCGAAACCTGTGAAGCTTGGTTATGCCGATTCCATTGTTGACCAGCAACCTTCTTTTCTCTTCACTTTTTGGTGGCCAATTCCTTCTTCTGTCGAACTCTAAGTGGTACAAAGGAAGACGGTGGTAAGTATTCGTACTCTAATCGATTCAGTAGTAACTGTTGACAAAAGCCAAAACCCCCCTATAGTTTAGGGAGGTTGCCGATTTGAGATATAGGCCTTTTTGGGCTTTTTCATTTGATTATTATGGTTTGTATAGCGGAGTAGATAACTTTGGAGGAGGAGCAAGGCTTGGGGTATCGATTTGGATAACTTGGATCGAGCATCGGACTCGGTGAAGGTAAGTGATCTATGGCCATTAGGGGGTTCTTTGGCCGAATATGGTAGGGTGGATTTTGGGTTTGATAAGCATGATTTGTACACTAAGTATGGTGATGGTTAATTGTAGGTTGGCATGGGGGACTTTGCTAGTGAACGTCACAAAACAGGTGTGTAACGAACCCTCTTTCGTAGCTTAACTCGATAATTGCCGAAAAGCCGAAATGTCAAAATTCTGGCATTTCGAGGACTCGTGAGCATGCGAACGCTCATAGGTTAGTTAGATTTGCTAATTTCAATGATCGGGATCGTTGGAACAGCTAAGGGCACGATTTGGTGCACGATGGTAAGTTGGGCCTCGAGGGGCTGAAATCGGGCCCAATGGGCTTTCAGGCCCATTTGGGTAAATTTGGTAGAAAATGGAATCCTATTAGATTGTGCGTTAATACGGCTAAGACCGTTATGGAAGATGGGCTAAATGGGCCTAGATGACTAATTCAGCTATGTAGGGCCCATGAGGGGTTTTTGGCCCAATAACTCGGTTTCGCTAAGAATGGGCTACAATCGCTGTCAAAACACATGGAATTGTTAGTAACTGATAATGAACATGGGAAACCCTAATATTTGGTAGAATTATGAAATTACCCTTATAATATGAAAATGACTGTTTTGCCCCTAGGTAAAAATGACCATTTTACCCCTAGGGTTTAATTATGAATTTGATGCGTGAGATTTTGATATACATGAATTGACATGATATGCACATGATATGTATGATATGCACATGATGTATTCATTTATGCATGGGTTGGGTTTATATGGATGGAGGAAGTGCAAAAGGGCTATGCCCCAGTTACCGAAAAGGGCTTTGCCCTAGTTTACCGAAAAGGGCTTTGCCCCAGTTTACCGAAAAGGGCTTTGCCCCAGTTATTAAAAGAGGCTAGGCCTCCAGTTATATTTTAAAGCAGCTATGCTGCCAATGGAGAGTTTGGTTGGGTAGGTTGAGCTATTCCCCACATGGAGAGCTTGGTTGGTACGGGTGGAGAGTAGCGGTTGGTGGGTTGAGTAGTCTCCCCAAATGGGCTTGCATATGTTCATTGATGTTGCATGTATTATTGAAATGGGCCTATGGGCCATATTGTTACAGTAAAGGCTTTGGCCTAGTGATATGAATAATGAAAAGGCTTCGGCCCAGAGATATGAATAATGAAAAGGCTTCGGCCCAGTGATATGAATAATGCAAAGGCTTCGGCCCATTATATGCTGAGATTGAATTTGGGCTTAGGCCTAGCAGGCTGATATTGTTTTGGGCTCTGTAAGGGGCTTGTTGCACACTGAGTTTCCAAACTCACCCCCTTCCTTAACCTTGCAGGTGAGCCTTTATGTAGGGGCTTGGAGCCGGAGCGGATTCAGAGTGGCCACGGTGATCGCTTTTGAGCTTTTGAAATAAGTGATTGGTTTTCTTTAGTTTACCTTATTTATTATTTATTTTTGGGTTGTAATAAGGCCATTTTAACATTATTTTCTTTTCTGGGATTATTTTATTTTTAATAACTTTAAACTGGTTGATAATAATTCAAATGGGCTAGACTTAGGACACGTTTTCAAAACGATACTTGTTTTCAAAATAACACAACGTCACGATCATTCAATTTATCAAAGATATCTACTTAAAGAGATTTCAACTCATTATAACCAAGTGTGGCAATGGTTGTGGGCATGTCTAGGATTGGATCCAATCGAAGAGCTTGGTACTTAAGCAGCCTTCATGGCTCACCTCCTCTGTTACGGATTCCTACCTGGTACCTAGCTTCCATTCACTTCATTAGCTTAACATAAGTCGGTTTATAAAACACTAAAACGAAACATGGATTCTTAACTTCAATGTGGCACATCGGATTCGGCCATAACGTCTAGGCCGGGTTTCGGGTGTTACATTCACATTCGGTCTAGTTTTGACATAGCCCGTTGAGCCATTCGAAATCGTTAAGGATACTCAGAAACATATATATCACATACAATGCCATATCTCATATATGGTCTTACATGTTATCACATATTGATTCCTCTGTCCCAGACAGGGTCTTACATGTAATCTCACATTGATGCCAATGTCCCAGACATGGTCTTACACAAAATCACACCTCGGAAGTCCTAATGTCATGACATCAGTATCCTATACTATTCCTAAGGTTCATACGGGGCTTTCAACTTCGTAACTCAATCAATTCATGCTCGAAACAAGTCCTCCAATGTTCAATTCAATTCAGCAACATATATAAATATACATTTAAATTTAAAAACATTTATTTGCATATGAACTTACCTTGTACAGAAACGAACGGATCGAAACAACTATTCAACAACTTTCAACTTCCCCCGATCCAAATCCGATTTCTTTCTTTCTTAATCTAAATACATTCAAATTTAACTTATTTAATCACATATTCATTCAATTTCACCCAAAAACACATAAATGTGCATTTTGCACTTTAGCCCCTAACATTCCACATTTTCACAAATTAGTCTCTATTTCAAAACAACACAAAATACACAAAATTTCATCAAACCCAAGCATGGTCGAATCTTCCATAGGTCCCTAGCAGCCCATTAATTCCATTTATTTCACATTTTAACCCTTCAATTTACAAATTTCACAATTTAATCCTTAATAAGCATTTTTATCAAAAATCACTTAATAAACTATGAAAATCTAACAACAAATATTTATTTTTCATCATCAAACAAAAAAAAGCTTGAATATTCATCAATGGCATTTCACAAATTCATCATCAAATCCAAAAATTAAAGCATGGGCTAGCTAATATTGTAACACCCCTTACCCATATCCAACGTCGGGATAGGGTTCGAGGCGTTAACGAACTTAAACATTCACAACGACACATAACATATTACCAACCATGCATTGCAAACAATCATATGCACATTACCAATATCAAACATAACATAAATAGCTAGATTTATAAGTCAGAATCATTAGCTCACTAAAGACCAATATATTTGGCCAAATTATAATAACACATGTTATAAAACTAGGTCCCTATATATGCCACTTACTTGATAATTCTAGCATATGTGTTTATACTGTCACGGTGTTGGCTTGATAGAGTGATGCTGCCTCCGACAATCTCCAACCCTGAGCTAACCTGACAACACTGAAAGAAATGAAAAGGAGGGGGTAAGCTTTACGCTTAGTAAGCTCGCATGAAATAATAATAAGCAATTTACTAACATGCTTTCCATAGTAAAACTATCCTAATTGTATATTTACACATGTTCTGGTTAAGTTGCTTTCTTGAGTCACAACCACTAAATCATTTATATTTGGAGTTACGAAACTCCAAATTAAGATCCGTAAATTTTCCTAGAAACTAGACTCATATATATTTCCACCATAAAATTTTCAGAATTTTTGGTCAAGCCAATAAGTACAATTTACTATTCAAATTCTCCCCTGTTTCGCTGTTTAACAGCTTTTAAAAGCCATGATATAAGTCTTAACCGTCCCACTAATATAATTATGGGTTATTTACAACATAAATCCTTCACTTTTAAAAGACACTAACAATTCGGCCCCTTTATATATTAAACTACAAAATTTTTCAATTTACGCGATTAAGCCCTTTTATTTAATCGGATACCCAAACGATAAAACTAAATCACGAAAATTTCACAAATATAAATTCACATAAAATAAACATAGAAAATAATTTTTAAATATTTTCTGACTCGGATTCATGGTCCCGAAACCACCGTTCCGATTAGGGTCTAAATCGGGCTGTTACAATACCAGCATAATTTACACATCTCATAACGTTTAACAACGCTACATATCACTTTCATCTTTCAAGGACAGGAATGATCCAGACAAGAAAATCCATATTAACCTTTTCTATTTCCATTCTAATTCTGAAACGGCAAAAATAATTCTGATGATTCTTGCTATACATCTTTAAACTTTCAACATTTCAAGAATTTGTACTCAAAGATAAACAATGATCGTTTCAGCATTTTTTTAATACCCAGATTATCTTCACATTATCAATATCAGATCTTCTTATTGTATACGATTCTTCTAGGAAACATACACTTCTTAATTAGACTATTCGTCTTTTTACCCTTGAAGAAATAAAATCGTATCCTCAAGTATGCACATCTTATTAAATTCTCATATATTCCATACAGATGAACAATCAAGTCGACCTTATTCATCCGTAATTGATATTTCAAGAAATTCTCTCTTCTTGTCAACAGAATATTCAACATGCATCATTCCAAATTCACTCATCATACCAATCAAATACCTTAACAAATGCATTAACATAAGTAATATTGATACCTCAACTGAATACATTAACTCTGATTAACTTTCTTGAGAAAGGAAATCCACCATACATAATTTCTCATTGATTCTCAATAGACAGAATATAACAAAATACCAGAGAAAAACAGAACCATGCAGATCATAACCCAATCAGACTGACAGAACCATGCAGATCATAACCCAATCAGACTGACAATATATTTGTCTAACGTTAAGATCAAGGAACATTTTCATAATATAAGGATTCATCAGGGATTAGATAGCCCCAATAATATTTCCAGTATCAAGTAATCTCATACAATATCTCAATAGAGACAATCACAAACTGTTCACTATAATTACCATGCTTGAACATTTCATATTTCGAACATTATTCCTTTAACTATTTCTGCCGTCCCAAATTCCATAATATTCCCTTTACTAAGAAAACCAATTCATGAGGGAATTTCAATCAATACATTTCTCGACATCATACCAGGATAGATCGTTTTACCAAAATTAACCTTTTTCGCTAACTACGATGTTGCAAAAATTAAATTAAACAATCTTTCGATCAATCTGATATCTTTCTAGCTCATGTCTGTACTTATCAACTCATTCTCAATCTCTAATCATGCTTATAACCATTCCATCATTGAACTCTTTGGTTTCTGACCTGGAAACTCATTCAACATAAATCTCAGGAATTTCCCTTATAAAACACCACTTTGGTAAGGGGAGGGGGTCGTAGGGCCTCTGACTCAACTCTCATATACATGTAACACAATTTTCATCATAGCAATCATATTTCAATCATGTCATTCATTTCGAGTAACTAACATTCATATTGATTTTACACTCACTTTCTAGTTATCTCATCTAAACAAGTGTACTTATACATGTATTTCAATGTTTCCTAGATAATATTACTTATCCATTCATTAAATCAGACAAGTCAAGCACATAATATCATATAAGGGCCAAATAAACATGGATAAGTATATCACAGTCTAAACTTTCATCTTACACATCATCATATACATATCATTACAATCATATATATCAGTCCAAGCAATTTAATACATTTACTCAAGTTATATGAGCTTACCAATCATAATCATCCCAACCAATATACATGAATATTCATCTTATCAATATTTTTGATAAGTTACTCAAACACGAGCATTTGTTCAAATAAATCGATCATATACATCATGGAATTATCTATTAATCATAGATAAGCTCATTTAACCATGTACACATTTCATGAATCCTCATTCGTACCTTTCCAAGTTTCAGTTCGTCATGGCAATACTTTACTAGAATATTTTAGCATCACATTCAACATGGTCGGTGTAGCTCGGTTAGAGAGTACCTTTTTCTAAACAAAGTGACTCTCATACACGTCGGGAGTCATCACACTATCACGGATCGGTGACATGTATAGTTGGACTTTTACACATGCTAAGTTAGTCCAAGAATCGACTAAACTATAACTCTGATACCACTAATGTAACACCCCTCACCCGTATCCAACATCGGGATAGGGTTCGAGGGGTTAACAGATTTAAACATTCACAACAACATATAACATATTACCAACCATGCATGGCAAACAAGCATATGCACATTACCAATATCAAACATAACATAAATAGCTAGATTTATAAGTCAGAATCATTAGCTCACTAAAGACCAATATATTTGGCCAAATCATAATAACACATGTTATAAAACTAGGTGTCTATACATGTCACCCACTTGATAATTCTAGCATATGTGTTTATACTGTCAAGGTGTTGGGTTGATAGTGTGATGCTGCCTCTGACGATCTCCAACCCTGAGCTAACCTGACAACACTGAAAGAAATGGAAAGGAGGGGGTAAGCTTTACCCTTAGTAAGCTCGCATGAAATAATAATAAGCAATTTACTAACATGCTTTCCATAGTAAAACTATCCCAATTGTACATTTACACATGTTCTGGTTAAGCTGCTTTCTTGAGTCACAGTCACTAAATAATATATATTTTGAGTTACGAAACTTCAAATTAAGATCTGTAAATTTTTCCAAGAACTAGACTCATATATATTTCTACCATAAAATTTTCAGAATTTTTAGTCCATCCAATAAGTACATTTTATTATTCAAATTCTCCCATGTTACTCTGTTTGATAGCTTTGACCTTTTTTCACTAAAATTTATTTATCTCATAGTACAAGACTCAGATAATGTTCCCATTTGTTTATATTAAAAGTAGACTCATAAAATATTCTAATGATATAAATTATAACCCATAATTATTTTTCTACAATTTTTAACAATTTTTCCAAGTCAGAATAGGGGATCTCAAATTCATTCTAACACTGTCTCACAAAAATTAGAATATCACATAATATACAACTCGTTTGCTCCCCTTGTTTATTTTATATGGAAATAGACTCATTAATATTTAATTCAATAATTTATTTGAAATTTAATTCCAGTTATACAATTTTTGGTGAATTTTAAACGTTACACAACTGCTGTTGTCCAACATTGTTTTACTGCTAAAATTCACTCTTACATAATTTCACTTAATCCATTTTGTCTTATCAAAATTCACTCAAATATCAAGCATATTGCTCAAAAGTTTCTTAAACATATACCTGCACTTATCCATCATATAATCATTGTCGTAACCATTTTTTGGTAAAACGGGAATCGACTTAAATTTTGAAAATGAAAGAACGGGAGTCGCCACCAATCTTTTTTGATGAGGTGTGATCGGATCACCTTAAATTAATCATTCTAATAAAAGTTAAGATTTACTAAAATGGTAATTTTTGGTCTACGAAAATCAGAAAATGAGTTCGGGAGTCGGTTACGCACGAGGAAGGATTAGCACCCTCGATACGCCCAAAAATTGGTACCTAGTTGATTAATTAGTGTCTTAGTGTCGAAAATTTGAAAACTTAAAAGAATTTAAAACACGATCCCTCTTTGTACAATTGAATAAATTAAAGTGGATGTTAAAGGCTCGCTCATCCTGAAGTAATAAAATACCATGTCCAGTAAGTTAGGGCACGACATCTCACACTTTGAGATTGGGCTTGCCTTTTTTTTTTTTAAATCAATGCATTTTAACTTCTTTTAAAAGGATATTCGGTTAGTTAGAGTGAACGAGGAAAATCGAAGTCCAGTAAGTTAAGGCACGTTTCCTCGAATTTCTGTACACCGAACATTGCCTTTATTTGCAAAAGATCTTATTTTGGGGTATCAAAATGTCATACCCGGTAAGTTAGGGCATAACACTTCTTACTTCCGAAAATGAGCATTTTTCTTTTAAAACTCGTATTGCGATTTAAGAGGATTATAACGTTATTTAGATTAAACGAGGAAAACTGAAACCCAGTAAGTTAGGGCACAATCTTCTCGGATGGTCTAAATACGAAACTTGTTTTATTTTAGAAAACACAATTACATGCGTCGAGTAAAGGATCAACGTAATCATAATCACATGGTGAAATGAGAAACAAACCGTAGGATTAACATGCATAATAATAATAACAGAGGTGGTGATATAAACAATAATAATGATGAATAATGTAAATTTGCAGATATATTGAGACACATATGAACAAATGAATAAACATAATGCTTAACACGTAATAATAACGAAAATATGAATGAATAAGGAATGTAAATAACTAAGTAATGAGAAAATAGGTAAAAAGGGTAATAATAATGCAATGATAGTGACAAAGGAAGAAAGTGATAACAATAACAATAATATGTCAAATAATAAAGATTAATGATAATGATAAAAGTAATGATAATAATGAGAATATATAATATATAGTATTAAGGGTAAATACATAATTCATACATTAGAAATAATCATAATATTGAAAACAATTATTAGCAATTATATAAGTAGATATATAATAGTAGTATATATATGGCAAGATATATAATAGTAGTATATATATGGCATAGTTTAGAAATGATGCATGAATAAATGGCATATGATGTGAGTGAAGAAAGAATAAAACAAGTATTTTTAAAAGGTGATAGGTGAAAATGTAGGAATAATAATGATATAAATAATATTAAAATAAAGTAATAAGCGAGTGAAAATATTAAGTACAATAATATATGACATATATAAAATAATAATAATACTATATAAAGAATATACACATGTATAAAATAGGTATAACAAAAACATGATATATAAAATGTATATATATTTTATATGATGTTTAAAGATATATGCATAGTATATATTAGAAAAAATAATAATAGTAGAATAATGCTAGGTAGATATATTAATACACAATATAGTTATATAAAGAAAAATAAAATATAGACGTAACATATGGGAAAACACAATATTATAAGGGTGTATATACGATACACATATATTAAATAATAATAATGTTAGAAAATGATTAAAGATTTTATGCAAAACTATATATACACATATATTAAAATAGATATACGGTAATATTAAAGGTATATATATAATATATATTTAGATATTGAAACATATATGCGTAATACATAAAAAGCAGAACTTATATATATAGTATCTACTAAGAAGAAATATACATGATATATATATACATATGTATTAAAATGAATACGTGATAATATTAAAAGTATGTTCACAATATGATATATAAATATATGTATAGGTATAATATTTAAAACATGCATAATAATGTTAATATGTATATGCATGGTATGGGATATAATATATTGAAAGAATACATACGTATCATACTAACACATTAACAAAAATAAAACTATTAATAATACTATATGATATATATACATAAGTATTAAGCAAAAATGATACAATAAATAAGATAATAATGATGATTAAATACCTCAATGAAATGAATTAATAATAAAATGTATACATAAATGAAAATAAAAAGAATTAAAATCAAGCTGATTAGGGTTTAATTGGAATAAAAATGAAATTTGAGGTGAAAACTATAATAAAATAAAATAGCGGGGTAAAATTGAAAATATACGCGAAGTTTGAGGACTATCAGGCAAAAATTCCAGCCTCTGGACACGTGTCCGTCATCCGGCGCCCATGTGTTAAGGACCGATTTGAAAATTGGGAAAGTTTATGTAGTCAAAATTTAAAAACAAAAGAAGAATAACAAAGGGATTAAATTAAAAGAGTGAAAAACATGGAAGGACCACGGGCATAAATATCCCATCAGATAGAAAACACGCGGATCTCTTTCAGCCGGGTCGGGTCTTCGGGTCGCGCCTAAACGGCGCAGTTTCTGGATTTAAAAGGGCCGAGAAAAATGGTGCGTTTTGCCGGCCTATATAAACTAATTATTTTTTTTATTTCATTTCCTTTCTCCTCTTCTAATCCTCTCTTCTCTCTCTGCAGGTACCAGAATCTGGCAAGGAGAGGGCCGGTCGCCGTCGTGTCATCCGCCGTGCTGGCCACCGTGAAAATCGCTTCAGGTAATTTTTTTCCTTTTTTATATTTTTTATTATATTTTTTAATGAGTATATATGTATTATTTTACTAGAGTAAGAATAATATATGCAAGTAAATTCGGAAAAAGAGAGAAAAAAAGAAATAAATAGACCTTGGTTTCGGTCTTTCTGTATTCCTTGAGATTTGAAGTATATCCAAGCCTTGTGATGTTATTTGCATCTTCTATTTTTAAAAAAGGGAAGAAAATCTAGAACTAAAAAAAAGGAACCCCCCCGTTTGCATTCTGTTTGGCTATATATAGCCGGATTCAACATTCTCTTTTCTTGCTTCTGTCATTTCTGTTTAATGCATTGTAGGTGCAGCTTGGGCGGTGGATTTGACCTGTCGGTGGGAGCAGAGGCGGTGGCCAGGCAAGTGGCCCTAGGGGCGGCGGCCTAGGGTGAAAATTTTAGGGTTTTCTTTTCCTTCTTGCATTTAGGCTGTTAATTGTTTTGGGTTGGGCTAGGTTTTAATTTGTTTGGGTCTTTAGTGGGTTTTGGATCTGTTGGGTTTATGGGTAGGTTATTTGTTTAGTTTGGGTTTGGGGGTTTTGAGCCCAAAATTGGGCTTGTACAATCATGTTCACATGTATTGTTACTTAATCGATTTTCCCGTTGAACTCTTCGGAATAATAACTGATACTCAGTTGCTTGCACATATTTTCACACTTGTAGCCAAAGCTATCTGGTACGCATAGTAGCCTGCACTTAGTACTACACATGCGACCAATTATCCGGTACACGTAGTAGCCAGCAGTTAGTACTACACACGTGACCTAACCATCTGATACACGTAGTAGCCTGCACTTAGTACTACACACGTGATCAAAGTTATCGGGTATGCATAGTAGCTTACACTTAGTACTACACGTGCGACCAATTATCCGGTACACGTAGTAGCCTACAATTAGTACTACACACATGACCTCACAATAGATCATTTGTATCGTTTCTATTCTGAAGGCTCAACCGGGAAATTCCTCACTTTCCAATATGTTACAATTTATTCATAGTCCTTTTTCAATTTGTAATTTACAACAAATAATCATTCTATAGGCAGCCACATTTCATATGATAACAAAATATAATAAAATAAAAATAATTGATAAATTATTTACGTACAAACTTACCTCGGATCCAAAAATGGCAATTTACCATTTAGTTCATAACCTTGTATTTTCCCGATTTATGCCCAAATCTCGATTTCATTGATCTATAATATCACATTTAGCCTAATAATTATTCACACTATTCATATGGGTCTAAAAATCATATTTTTACAAATTTTCATTTTGACCCCTAAACTTTTGCATATTTTCACTTTTGCCCCAAGGTTCGGAAATTAAACTTCTTCCTATTTTCTTATGTTTTATGACATGCTGATCATTTTTCCCTTATATGGAAACATCAAATTCTCACTCTAACATGTACTTATGAACATTAGGTATTATTACCGATTATACCGTTTTACTCGTTTTCACGTAAAATCGCTTAGCAAAAGTTGTTTAACGCAATTTCGAGCTTCATATTCTAGCATTAAAAACCAAAATACATGCATATCATTCATGGGTAAATTTTTAAACATAAATCCTAGCTCAAAATAATGGTAGAAATGAGCAGATCATGTTACCGGGATTTCAAAAATACATAGAACATTAAAAACGGAGCTCGGAATCACTTAATATTAAGCTTGGAAGCTTGGCCAAACCCTAACCATGGCTCCCCTTGGTACATTCTTCTGTAGCAAGAAGAAAGGGACACATTTGGAGTTTAAAATTTGTCTTTTAATTCATTTTACCCATAAATGACCAAAATGCCCTTTTTACTATTCTTTAAAATTTTACCCAATCAAGGCCATTTTTGTCCAACAAGTTATACAATGGTTTAATTATCATTTAAGGACCTCCCATTTAAACTTTCATAACAATTTAATACCTCTAACATGTAGAACTCAACTTTTTCACTTTTTACAATTTAGTCCTTTTTACTAAATTGAGTGCCCAAACGTCGAAATTTTTGAATGAAATTTTCACGAAATCGTTTAGTGAAATTGTAGACCATAAAAATATAATAAAAATGAAATTTTCCTCATCGAATTTGTGGTCCCGAAACCACTGTTCCGACTAAGCCTGTAACGCCCCAATTTTCTGGTTTTCTGTGTTTCTGTGATTTTTAAAATTTGTGTGTGTTCTGGTTGGGTAATGTATATATTTTAGTAGGTTAGTGGGCCTTTGGAAGGCCCAAAATTAAGTTAAATCCGTGGTAGTCTTCGGAATTTTAATTTTATGAACAGGTGATGCAATTGACGTTTGGGCTTTTAAGAGTAAAGGGGTAAAAGATGACACAAAAAAGAGTGTGGTGTAGTGGAAAGGTGGCGCCACTTAGGGGACAAGGAAGTGACACCATAGAGGAAGCAAGGAGTCCAAGGTTCAAGTCTTGGCTCTTGCAATATATTTTGGTTTTTCTTTTCAATAAATCTGGAAGCAAGTAGGTGCACTTTAAAGTTTAATGTGTTGGATTTATGACACAAATGAGTTGATGGCCTAGTGGTGGTGGTTTGAGTTGGCATGTGAGAGGACTTTGGTTCGAATCCCTTGGCACGCAAAGGTTGATTATTTTGCTATGTTGGGGCGGCAAGAGTTGGTGTTGGTTTTAAACTCTGGTGATGGAGGGATCCCATATCGGGAAGCTAACATAATAGTAGATGGAGAGCTGGCTTTAAATAGAGCAAACTATGAGGAAAGTAGGCATACCCTTCTTGGCTGATCCCTTTCACTTTGTGACGTGTTCATTTGGGTTGGGCGTCAGCTAAGAGTGTTTGGAGCACGGATTAACTGCAGTCTCCTAACAGGTGTGTATTTCTCATTACTTTAGCAGTAGGACGGCTATTACGGGCTGCGATGGGCTGAAATAGGCCTTGTGGTCCCAATGGGTCCGTATGCCCAAGTGGATAAGTTGTAGAATTACTAAAATACCCCTGTAGGGTAGGACTACCAATTTAGCCCTGGAGGGTAAAATGACTATTTTGCCCCTCGTGCGTAAATGACTAACTTGTGTGATGATTGGGTTAGTTGACATGGATTTATGTTAGTTATCGTTAATTTGTAAGTCTAATGTGTTAGTGATCGATTGTAGGATTATCACGTGGGACATATCGTCATCAATCGTCATCAACCAGGTGTGTAAATGACACCCTCCCTTAGACTGAATCGGTAAAAGCCGAAATACCGAAACGTTGGTATTTTGTGAACTCACGAGCGTGCGAGTGCTCGTGAGATAGTTGTTAATGAATATGGTGCATTTGGATGATTAAAGTGCAGAGTGTGCATTTTTGTGCACAACGGTATTTTTGGGCTTAATAGGCCGAAAACGGGCCAACGGGCCCACTTTAGTAAAAAGACGAGGTAAGTACTCCTGATTACTTGGTAAACGTTAGAATGAGCATAAAACCTTAGCAATAGGTAATAATTACTGAAATACCCTTATGCATGCAAAATTACGATTTTACCCCTAGGGTTATTTTTTTCTCAAAAGCATGATATTTTGTTTCTATATACGTATGCCATGACATATTATTTCTGTTGCATGGGACATGGGTTTATATTGATGGAGGGGCGCTCGCGCCTCATTTGCAATCCGGTGGCCTCGCCACATATATTCGATACGGTGACTTCGTCACAATATCCGCACCTCATTTAGATCGGTGGCTTCGCCACATATATATATCTCTGCTCGTGGCCTAGCCACAATATTCAGATCTGGTGACTTTGTCACAATATCCGCGACTTGGCTGCAATTTCTGTGGTGTGTAGCGGTTGGGTGGGTCGAGTAGTCTCCCCACATGGTGTAAGGCTGGTACAGGAGTGTTATGGACGGCTCTGGGTTGGGGTTTCTACATTCATGATATATTTGTTCTGTATCTGCTATGGGCCTATGGGTTTCATTCTGATATCTCCAGATAAGTCTGACTCTGAGGTTTGATCTGTTTTGGGCTATGGTTGGATTATGTTACACACTGAGTTTACCGAACTCACCCTTTATTTTTATCTCTGCAGGAAATCCCCAACCATAGTGGGCATGGAGCCGTGAGGGATTCGGAGTGACCACATCATCTGCAAAGTTGGTTGTTCTAAGTTATTTTATTTTTATTATTTTTATATTCTGATTTAATTTTGGGTTTTCAGTTGTAATAAGGCCGCTATTTAAATTTCTTTTTCCACTATGGTTTTATTTTTCTGATTATATTTATACTATGTCGAAACTGCTAGTGTTAGTTTGCACGGGTTTTCAAAATTAATAAACGTTTCCAAGACTCAACAAGCACAACAAATGGATAGCCTAAAGATTGATAAACTGGCTTTTCATTCAACTGCTGTTTTTACAAAGACCACCCCAATCACTTAAACCAACGAATGCATACTAAGTTGTAAGTCCATGTGACACGTCAGATCTGGCCATAACGTCTGGTCCGGGTTTGGGGTGTTACATTTAGTGGTATCAGAGCCAAGTTGCAACAACTCGACTGTGGAACGGGTTTAAAAATGAAGTTTGTAAAGAAACACTGAATAAAGGTTTTCGAAAATCATTTTTTTGGAACTTGATTATAAATTATTTTCGAGAATGTTTCCAATATTTTCTCTTTACAAATAGATGATTTTAAAGATTAAAATTGGTTTTCTAAAATTTGGTTCTTTTTTAGAAGATGGCACACCGAATCTTCGGCCCAAGTCTGTAAGTTTTCTGAGCCTTTCTAATTGTTTCTGAAATATCTGTTATATGCTTGTACAAAACCTTATCATGGTACTTTAGTTAGGGTAACACTGGAACTATAGAAATTCTGATAAGTAGACTGAGACTGTAGCTAGACTACCGTAAAAGGAAACAAACTCAAACTCTGAATTACTGTTATTCATAAGACATCTATAATAAACACTGAAATATTAAACTGATTCATAAAATTCTTAATCAGATAATACGAAATGAGTACACGAGTAGCTCGTGGAAGAGGCCGTGGACGTGGCTGAGGTAATGCTCAGGCTGAATCTTCGTGTTCAGGACATGTGCCAGCAGCAGAAGCACCAGTACCACCGCAACGGAGGTAGAGTCTCATGATCGAGGTGCCGGGGACGATGCTCTGTCCCAAGCAATGCTCCCAGGCAATGAAATTTGGGGGTTTATTTCTGAGCAGCTCTGGGCCAATGGAGCAAAGATATTTAGGGGCATATCTGGTGTAGCTCCGAATGTGCCTGAGTATTGGTTAGAAGCCACAGAGCGAATTATGGATGATCTGGACTGGTCTGTGGAGCAGAAGCTGAAGGGAGCCATATCGTTACTCAAGGATGAGGCTTATCAATGGTGGCTTATGGTGAGAGATGGAACTCCTGCTGACAATGTGACTTGGGAGCTGTTTAAGACAGCCTTCAAAGGAAAGTATGTTGGGTCTAGTTACATGGATGCTCGCCAGAAAGAATTTTTGAACCTGGTCCAAGGGAGTAAGTCAGTGGTTGAGTTTGAGTCTGAGTTTCTAAGACTGAGCCAGTATGCTTCTGGGATTGTCGCTACAGAGTATGAGCGTAGCGTACGCTCCGAGGATCGTCTGAGATATGAACTTAGGGTGCTGATTGCTCCGCAGAGGGAGCCTAACTTCGCTGCTTTAGTAGAGAAAGCTAAGATAGCTGAGGTAGTGAAGCATGCAGAAAGACAGAATCGTGAGAAAGATCGGAACCGTTTTAGGAGAGATTCAGGACTTTCAGGTGGTATGAACAAGAATGTTAAGAGAACAAGGGTAATGGAGCCAGTTCGAGCAGTACCGATAAATGCTGTTAGACTGCAAGGTTGTAGGAATTGTGGGAAGATGCATATGGGCGAGTGTCGGAAACGTTTTGGTGCTTGTTTTTTATGCGGATCTATAGAACATAGGGTTAAAGATTGTCCTTAGAAACCAGATCAGGTTCAAGTTTTAGAGTAGAGGGTCACTCAACCAGTGAGGGGTGGACCATTGTTTTCGAGAGGACGTGGGCAAGGCAGAGGTGGTAATGGAAACAGTCGAGGAAGAGGAGCGTCTGGCAGGGGTGCTAGATTTACTGAGGCTCGTCAGCCGACGTTGGTGAATGCAACTTGTCGCCGAGATGAGGGTGATGCACCTGACGTCATAACTGGTACGTTTCTGATTTCCAGTATGCCATACACTGTGTTGATAGATGTTGGATCTACCCATTCATATGTTGCATGTGCTATATCTGGGTCACTGGGTGTGCGCTCTGAGGAGACCGTGAGTGGGGTATTTGTACTAAGTCTTTTGGGTCACTCGGTTAGGGTTGATAAACTGTATAGAGATGTGCCTATAGAAACTCAAGGAAAAGTTTTCTCTGGAGATCTGATGGAGCTACCTTTCAGAGAATTCGATCTCATTTTGGGAATGAATTGGCTTGTTAAGCATAGGGCTACTCTGGATTGTGCTACAAGCGAATAATGTTAAAGACCACAAAGGATGAGGAGGTTTTGGTGATAGGCGAGTGTAGGGATTATCTGTCTAATGTGGTGTCGGCATTGAGAGCTGAGAAGTGGATTCGGAAGGGATGTGAGGCTTATTTGGCATTTGTAAGGTAATCGGAAACTAATGATCTGACAGTGGATAAAGTTAGAACTGTCAAGAATTTTCAAGATGTTTTTCCAGAGAAGCTTCCGGGTTTGCCCCCTAACCGAGAGGTTGAGTTTGGAATCGACTTGTTGCCTGGAACAGCACCGGTGTCCATTGCACCTTATAGGATGGCACCGAAGGAGTTGGTGGAGCTGAAAGCCCAAATTCAAGAGTTATTGGATAGAGGCTTCATTTGACCAAGTGTGTCTCCGTGGGGAGCACCAGTGTTGTTCGTAAAGAAGAAAGATGGGTCAATGCGGATGTGCATCGATTATCGGCAGTTGAAAAAACTGACGATTAAGAACAAGTACCCACTGCCGAGAATCGATGATTTATTTGACCAGCTTAGAGGAGCTTCAGTATTTTCCAAGATTGACCTTCGATCTGGGTATCATCAGTTGAGGGTTAAGGAGGTGGATATTCACAAGACGGCATTCAGAACTTGGTATGGTCACTATGAGTTCTTGGTTATGCCATTTGGGTTGACAAACGCACCTGCGACATTTATAGATCTGATGAATCAAGTGTTCCATCCATACTTGGATCGATTCGTGGTCATCTTTATCGATGATATTCTGGTTTATTCTGAAACTGAGGAGAAGCATGAGGAGCATCTTCGTATTGTGCTACAAGTGCTGAGGGAGAATGAGCTTTATGCGAAATTCAGTAAGTGTGAGTTCTGGTTGAGAGAGGTAACTTTCTTGGGGCATGTTGTCTCTGCTGAAGGGATCAAGGTGGATCCTCGAAAGATTGAAGCGATTCTGGAATGGAAGCCACCGAGGTCAGTGTCGAAAATTCAAAGTTTTCTGGGTTTAGCTGGGTACTATAGAAGGTTTGTGGAAGGATTTTCTGTGATGGCAGTGCCTTTGACAAAGCTTATAAGGAAGGGAGTACCATTTTTTTGGACTGAGAAACAACAGGAATCTTTTAAGAAGCTGAAGAAAGTTCTGACCGAGGCACCTGTACTGATTCAGCCGGAGTCTAAAAAAGATTTTACCGTATGCAGTGATGCATCACACGTAGGGTTGGGCTGTGTGCTGATGCAAGAGTGTAAAGTGGTTGCTTATGCATCACGACAGCTTAAACCACATGAAGTTAACTATCCTACTCATGATCTGGAGTTGGCAGCGGTAATCTTTGCGCTTAAGATATGGAGACATTACCTGTACGGAGAAAGGTGTATTATATACACAATCATAAGAGTCTTAAGTACTTACTGACTCAGAAGGAGCTGAACCTTAGGCCCAGATAAGTCTGACTCTGAGGTTTGATCTGTTTTGGGCTATGGTTGGGTTATGTTACACACTGAGTTTACCGAACTCACCCTTTATTTTCATCTCTACAGGAAATCCCCAACCATAGTGGGCTTGGAGCCGTGAGGGATTCGGAGTGGCCACATATCTACAAAGTTGGTTTTTCTAAGTTAGTTTATTTTTATTATTTTTATATTCTGATTTAATTTTGGGTTTTAAGTTGTAATAAGGCCGCTATTTAAATTTCTTTTTCAGCTATAGTTTTATTTTTCTGATTATATTTATATTATGTCGAAACTGCTAGTGTTAGGCTGCGCGGGTTTTCAAAATTAATAAACGTTTCCAAGACTCAACAAGCACAACAAATGGATAGCCTAAAGATTGATAATCTGGCTTTTCATTCAACCGTTGTTTTTACAAAGACCACCCCAATCACTTAAACCAACGAATGCATACTAAGTCCTAAGTCCATGTGACACGTCAGATCTGGCCATAACGTCTGGGCCGGGTTTGGGGTGTTACAAAGCCCAAAATCAGGATGTTACAAATATACAAAGCAGCAATATCAAAAATGTAAAAATTATCAAAAACCGAGCAAATAACATACCTAAATCAAGCTTCCTAGGGGACGAACTTAAAAACTTCAACAATGGTTTCTTTTCTTCTCATATTCGGCCATAAAAGATGAACATGCATGATATTTTATGTTTTGTTTTTTTATTACATATTAATATTCAATAAACCATTTTAACCTTTATAATTAAATAAGAAACCATATAACATAAGCCCATAACAGTCCACTTCAATGTTAAAAGGCCAAATAACCACATAAGGACTTCACCTTTAATTAATTAAAGCAATTAAGCACTTTAACATATAACATGCTACTTTTATATTTTACGCGATTTAGTCCTTTTATCAAATTAAACAACCAATCGATAAAATTATTTCACGAAACTTTCACACATATTAATTCACATGTTGTAAACACATAAAATAATATAAAATTAATTTTATAACCTTGAATTTGTGGTTCCCAAACCACTGTTCCAGTTTAGCTAAAATCGAGCTGTTACATTTAAAATGATTAGGAGTCATCACACTATCACAATTTATATAATGGCATGTATAGCTAAACTCGTGTTTGCTATGTCAAATTCGAGAATCGAAAAGATTGTGGCTTTGATACCACTAAATGTAACACCCTTAACCTCTATCCATCGTCGAAATAGGGTTTCAGAGCATTATCAAAACTGTCGAAACATTTTACAAATAATTTATTGAAATTACTATTCATTAATCGAAATCATTCAAAACGTCCCTTAATTCGACCCTCGAGGCCCAATACGAGCATTATAATCGAGTCGGGACTTAATCAGGAACTCTAAGAATTTTTCGCAAAATTACAAAAATTTTCTAAGTTACAGGGCTCACACGCCTGTTGGTCCAAGGGACATGCCCGTGCAGCAGGCCGTGTTCGACCCCGTGTAACTCTCTGACTTGTGCACACGGCCATGCCACACGCCTGTGTGCTAGGATGTGAGGTTAATTAATTCAATTTGGAATTAGCTGTAGGTTTCATGCAGCCAAGACACACGCCCATGTCTTTGCTCGTGTGCTCAATTCTGAGCATTTTGTTTATCAAAATTAAAGTGCAAGGGACACACGGCCTAACTACAAGCTAATGTACCTGGCCGTGTGTTACACACAGTCTAGGCACACGTCCGTGTGTCTGCCCATGTGGATAAAATAAAGCCATTTCCTAGCCTCATTTGTCACCCAAATTTACCATTTTCCTGCACTAAAACATACCAAACATATTCTAACTATTTTAAGCATTCAAATTAAGCAATTTACATCATTCAACATGGCATATCATTGCATGCATACATGTTTACAATCTTACCTTAGTTCATTCCATATATTAGACATAACTTGATCAACCATTAACATGTATGTAACTACCATAGTATGACATTGCAACTATATCAAAACAACGATTACTAGCGATTCTAATGGCTAGATTACAAGCATCATTATCAAGCCACTAATGGTCAAGTTGTCCTACACATGCCATTATACCAAAATGATTTCACTAAGTATACCCAAAATAAGCTAGTTGATAGTGTGATGATACTCCAATGATCTCTAACCTTTGTAAGCTTTCGACCACTATAAAACAGGGAAAATAAAACGAAGTAAGCATTACATGCTTAGTAAGTTCGTATAACGAAAACTAAACTTACCAATCCCTTTTATTAAATCTAAGCATACAATATCATGTTTTCCATCCATTAGCAAAATTGCCTAAACACATGCATTTAATCAAACATGTTAGTCACCAAAATCTTTATATCAATCAAGTAAACATAGATGAACTCATCATACAATATTCTTACATGTCATTATCATTTCATCTTATAATTCTCATGCCATGTCAAGAGTTTTATATCTGTTGAATCATTGAAATTTCGATGGATGCTCAAGTAGTACACTCGAGGTGTACGATTCAATAATCCGTCAACTTCTTATTCAAGAGTACCCATTAGGGTACTTAATCAAGGAACACACTCTCGAGCCACATATTGTATAACAAGATTACCAGGCTAGGCTAAATCCTTTATATAATGTATGCTCAAAAGAGCTTAATTAAGATTACCAGTCCAGGCTAAACCCTAATCACAACATATACTCAAGAGGTATTATATCAGGATTACCCGGTTGGGCTAAATCCTTTCTATAATGAGGTTAATAGGATTACTCGTCTGAGCTAAATCTCGTCCGCTACAAATGCAGGACCTCATCCATTTCGTGAAAGCACATATATTCATTGGAATTCAATATTCAATCGAGACTTAACCCTTTTTTTACCATTTCAAGAATGTATTAAATTTTCCATTATAACATTCAAGTAATACATTTCAATATAAGTCACATTACATACAAACACAACATTCAATTAACCTAATTACATGCTCGATTAAGTTACACGAACTTATCTCGACACTTGTTCGCGTATAAAATCTACTAATCTGAAACCTTTTCTTTTCCTCGATCTAATCTCAAATGTGAGTTTTTTGGATCTATATAAATAGCTTTGATAATCAATTACTCATTTTTCATACTCATTTAGACTCAAGTTATGTTATAGGCAAAATTACCATTTTGCCCCTAACTTTTCCATAAATTCTAATTTCATCCCTAAGCTCGAAAAATGAAACTTGTGCAATTTTCTCCCTATTCCAAGCCCAACCAAAATCCCATTACAAAATTTGCAGCACATGTATTCATAAAAATTCAAAATTTTTCTTCAATTTCACAAGTTTACATTTTAGTCCCTAAATCCTGTTTTCATCAAAAATCACTTTGTAAAAGTTGTTTACCTATCAGCAACCTTTCATTTTCTACCATAAATTTCTAATTTTCAGCATATACATCCATGACCCATTTTCCATACTTTGATAACTTTCAAATTGATCCCCCAAATAGATAGATTAAGCTATCTCGATTTCAAAAATATCAAAATTACTAAAACGGGACAAAGAAACATACCCAATTAAGCCTTGAAAGTTTCTTCTCTCTCTCCTAAGGTTTCCATATAATTTTGGGGATGAAGATGACAAAAATAATAAGATGATATATTTTATCATCTTTTTTATTAATTAATTATTTCAATTTCTAATTTAGTCCTTGTCCTTTTCTAAATTTCCATGGATGAGTCACCAAAAATCCACATACTTTTCTTTAATGGTCTAATTACCATATAAGGACCTCTAGTTTTGAATTTCATAGATATTTAATCCTTATAGCTACTAGAATTTAACTTTTGCATTTTATGCGATTTAGTACTTCTCGTAATTAAACACTTAATCAATAAAATTTTCGTATCAAATTTTTCACACGACATGTCTATCATAATATGGACCACACAATAAAATAAAATAAAAAATTATTTTTGAGTCAAATTTGTGTTCCTGAAACCACTGTTCTGATTTCACTGAAAAATGGGTTGTTACAACTCTCTCCCTCGGATATCTCATCACACTATCAAGCTATCACTTTGGTACTTTTGAACTTATGTATTTGGTTATATGGCATGTATAGAAGTTATAGTCATTTTGGTATATGTTAGTAATGGATTTAGCCATTTGTGTTGGCTTATTTTGGCATGTTTGGTGATGTATGTATATATATGAAAAAGGCATTTTGATATGTTGTGTATAATTATATGCTTGTTGTGAATTGGGATTTGGATGCCAAATGGTTGAAATTTGAAGTTGATATGCTTGTGGTTTTAGGCAAGATAATGTATGTATGAAGCTAATCATTTAGGTAAAATTGTGAATGTGAAATTGGCATGTTTTGTATAGGCAAGATGTTTTGTATAGGCAAGTTATAATATTATGAGAATTATAGTTCTTGGTATGGTAATGGCATGAATTAGGCTTGGTTGAGATTGGTTGAATGTCTATTTATGCCATGTTATATGCCTTTTGGGTTGGTGTAGGTGAATACATTTTGGGTGACAAAGATGGCTTGGTAAATAGCCTATTTTTGTCCACACTGGAAGAAACACGGGCGCGTGCTTCAGCCGTGTGTAACACACGGTCAGGTGACACAGCCATGTGTCCCCTGGTGTTTAATTAGAAATCAGGTCAGTATGTTCCACATGGCCCAGCACACGGGCGTGTGACTTGGCCATGTGGCATAAGTCAGTATACCCTACAGGTTTGGCACGGCCTAGCACACGGCCTGGCGATAGTGTGCAACATATGTTAAATCGCTATCGATCAGGATGCTCGCAGGAACTATACATCAGGATGCTCGAGAGGGCTTTTATCAAGATTACTTGTCCGAGCTAAATCCCGCTCGCAACATATGCGGGACCTTAATATTAATACAGGAAAATACTGTATCCATCGACTTTCATTTATTCAACTGGGTTTAACATTTTTCAGGCATTATCAGGCATGTGATTATTTCATAGTTTGATAATATTCATATAATTCAAATAAACACATTCCACGTTCATTTCAAGCATAAAAATAACATTTTTATCATTTATCATTTATCGGGGATTATCATTTATTTCAGACATTATCACTTATCAGGCTTTGTCGGATATGTTTTCAATGTCATATATATATGATATTTATACAATTCACAAACATAACATTTAATTCAAGCATATAAATATACACAATTTAGTTACACGAACTTACCTCGACAAATGTTCGTGTACATAAAATCTACTAACCCGACATTTTTCTCTTTTCCTCATTCTAACAACAAATTTGGTCTATCCGAATCTAAACAAGTAAATTTAACATCAATTTAATATAATTTAAACTCAATTTAGTCAAATTCACATCTTAGGCAAAATTATCATTTTGCCCCTAAACTTTTAATTAATAATGATTTCATCCCTAGGCTCGGAAAATGAAATTCATGCAATTTAATCCTTTTTCCAAGCCTAGCCAATTCTTACATGTAACATTTACAGCCCATGTATTTCATAAAATTCAAAATCTTTCCATGAATTTTACAACTTTTCAATTTAGTCACTAAAATCATGTTTTCATCAAAATTCACTTTGTAAAAGTTGTTTATCTATCAACAACCTTTCATATTCTATCATAAATTTAAAAATTTCAGCATATTCATCCATGGAAAAATTTTCATACTTTGATAACTTTACAAATTAACCCCCAAGATAGATAGATTAAGTTATCTTGATCACGAAAATATAAAAATTACTAAAAACGAGACAAGATTACTTACCCAATTAAGCCAAAGAAGCTTGCTTTCTCTTTCCTAGGGTTTCCATGTATTTTGGGGAAGAAGATAACATAAAATAATGATATTTTGTTATTTAATTAACTTATCACCTTTTATTTTTCATCTTTCCAATTTCATCCTTTTCTTTATTTTATTTTCCATGGATGAATCATCATCCTTGTGACAGCCTTAAAACGACCCTAGTCGGAATGTGGTTTCGGGACCACAAAATCGAGGCATAAAAATAATTTGATATTTATTTTGATGCCTATAATATGTGTTAACTCATGTGTGACATTTTGATGCTTTAATTTAGAGTTATAAATGTGAATTTCACTAGAAAGGACCTAGTAGAAAACTTTGAAAGTATGATGGGGAAATGTATGATGACTAATTAAAGCATGCATGCAAAACAATGGCCTTGCATGTCAAATACCCCTTTTACAAGTGATGGCCGGCCATGACAAGGAGTATGGGCTAAACATGTCATGAAACATGTTTTGTTGGTGCATTAGGGGAAACAATAAACAAATAAGCATGGGTAGTAAAGAAAAAAAAAATGTGTGTGTGTGAATGAAACCCCCCCCATTGCCGTACATCGAAGAAAAAAAAAGAAAAAAATTTTGCTCATCCATTTCATTCTCTCTTGACCGAAAATACTAGAGGGGAAGGGAGGAATTTTGCTTCATGCTTGGGTTGGAAGAGGATTAGGAAGAGGTTTGGCTATATTTGCATCAAGATTAAGCTCAAGGAGTTAAAGAAGGAGAATCAAGCAAGGGAAAGGCGAAGGTCATCGAGTAGCCGACTTGGACTATTTTTACCCAACACAAGGTAAGTCATTAAGCATATATTTTGATATTGCTTAAATGATTGTAATATCTATGCAATTGTGTTTAATGAGATGAAATATATACAAATGTATGTGTATGAAAAGATGATAATGTTGAACGTAAAAGAGATAGTGAAATGTGTAGGAAGTTTGCTTGGCACTAAGTGTGCGAGAAATAGATGTGTACGGTGATTGAGATTGGCACCGAGTGTGCGAGCTTGTAATGTACGGCACTAAGTGTGCGAGTTTGGACTATATGGCACTATGTGTGCGGGCTTGAATCATATGGCACTAAGTGTGCGTGATTGAGTATTAAGCACTATGTGTGCGAACTCTACACATATCTTCGATTGAACATTTATAGGGAGGCGTGACTTTATCGAGATGAGTATGGACAGCAGAAAGAGTAAGTACCTTGAGTTCATGGCTAATAGATGCTATGTTCATGCTCGGGGTGGAGTTGGTAAGATTTAAATCTATGTGATGATCTCAATTGCATTCCCGTAAATAAGGTATCGTGGAATAGATGAAAGTTCATTTGATTGCATGATTGTTGCGGAAATGAAATGATGTATGGAAATTGCTTCAAATATCCTATTGAACAGTATATGAAATGTAAATGTATGACTTGGTATGAGATTGATCCAAAAGATCTAAGGAACTATGGTATAGTTCGGTATGGCTGGAACATTTGGCCTTGTTTCATTATTTCATTTTACGATAATTGTATTAATGGATGGTTGTGGAATGCTTATGACTTACTGAGTTATAAACTCACTCGGTGTTTTCTTGTCACCCATTTTAGGTTCCTTGGGCTCGTCTCCTTTTGGGTGTTCGTAACTGTCAACAAAGCCATCACATCGGCGAGCAATTTTTGGTATTGTCTTCTTAGTCGACTTAGGAGAACATTTGGCATGTATGAGCTATTTTGTTTTGTTAAATTTTGGGTTGTAAACTTTAAGCCATGTGAAAATGGCCTATGTGGTCGTTTGAGTGGGATGCTAGAATCTATAGCCACGAGTCTTAGAAACCTTAATTTTGATAAGGTGGCCATAATTTGTGTCACGTATGATGGATGAGTAGTAAGGCTAAGGAAGGATTCATGAAATTGGCATAGTCTACTGCAGTAACTGTTGCGGACAGCAGCAGTGATATGAGATCGAAAAATCACTAAAAATAGTAGAAGTGGAATTAATAGCTAAAAAAATTACGTATTCGAAGCTTTATGGGTATATTTTCATATCGATGAAACAAAACGACCATATGAGCTGTATTTTAAGAGATATTAAAGTTCTCGTGAAACAGGGCCAGAACTGTTTCTGGATCCCCTGTTCCGACTTTGGAAAATCATTGTAAATTAACCAGAGATAATTAGGAGTCATTCCATATATGTGTAGATTCCTCTCTGAGTCTAGTTTCTATAGAAACAAACAGCATCAGTATTGAAGCCCTGTACAGGGAGATATCCAATTCGTAACGCACAAAGGTCAGTGTAGTCGATCCCTACAACAGGGGAGACTTTAACTAATAAACTGTACTAATTGGCTCGACCAAAAATTCTAGAAAAAAAATCTGTAGATGGAAATATGAGTCTAGTTTCAGGGAAAAATTACGAAACTGATTTTTGAGTTGTAAAACTCAAGATATGATTTTTGAAGCGACTAGTACACAGATTGGCAGCTTATCTGGGAAATTCTCAATAAGTGGTTTAAAGTCTGTTAACACCTCGTGTTCGACTCCGGTGATCGTCTCGGGTTCGGGGTGTTACAATTTTATTGGTATCAGAGCTATGGTTTAGTCGGTTCTAGGACTACCGTAGCGCGTGTGAGTCTAGCTATACATGCCAATGTGTTAGTGCCTAAAAATGTGATGACTTCTGACGGTTGAAATTTTTGTTTTGATTAGCAAATGGAACCCGGGGTAGAGAGACCCTTGGCGGATGACGTTGAAAGTGTAGCGGCTGCTCCTACGCAAGGGACACCGCCTGTTGAGCCTCAGTCATCCGCGAATAATCAAGATGAAGGGGCGAAACAAGCCTTCTTCACCATGATGAATGAGTGGGTCGCGCAATATGCCCGAACCAATCCGGCTGTCCAACCATTCCCAAATTTAAATAATCCACCCCAAGAGCCCGTAATGCCATCGATTCTTGATCTTATGAGGCTGAGTAAACCACCGTGGACTTGATTAGGAAGCGTGGGGCGAGGAGTTTAAGGCCATAGTTCTTGACGATCTTTGAAAAATTTGAGTTCGCTTGATAACACCATTAGAGTGTTTGATGGTATCATGCACACCGATGAATGTCTTAAGTGTGCTATATCCTTGTTGCGAGACTCACCTACTATTGGTGGAGGACCTTAATTTCCATAGTCCCAAAGGAACAAGTTACTTGGGATTTCTTCCAAACGAATTTCAAAGAAATACATTAGTCAACGGTTCATCGATCAAAAGCGTAAGGAATTCTTAGAGCTCAAGCAAGGTCGTATGATGAGATCTCGAATCTGAACATGAGTTCGTAAGACTTAGTCGGTATGCTCCGGTGTGTGGCTGATGAGGTTGCTATGTGCAAAAGATTTGAAGAGGATTGAATGAAGAGTTAAAGCTCTTGGTGGGTATTTTGGAGATAAAAGAATTTGTAACACTAGTTGAACGAGCACGCAAGGCGGAAGAGCTCGAAGGAGAAGAGGAAGGCTAAATTTGAAGCTAGAGATTATCGTAAAAGATCGACGGGCAAGGCTCCATTTTTACTGTAAAGAAGTTTAGAGAGGACACAAATAAGTCGAGGGCGATCGGGATTTCCATTAGAGCACGACTATCGATGGACTCACGAGCTACCTCGGTAGCTAGTGTGGGCAATAATCGTCAAGAAAAGCCCGAATGCCCCAATGTGGAAGACGACACATAGGTGAATGTTGGGGTAAGTCCATTAATAGGGCCATTATGGATGCGATTCGAGGGACCACTTCATTAGAGATTGCACGAGCTAGATGAGAAGAATAAGATGCAAGGTGCAAGATCTAGTGGGACGACGGCTAGAGGTAGACCCCGAGGATTTTGGAGGTAGGGGTGGTAATCGAGAGAGGGTCTCGATACGGTTGTTCGATCCGAGACTCGTGCTCTGCTAGAGCATATGCTATCCGCGTGACGAGAGGAGGCATCCTCCCCGACGTTATCACGGTACTTTCACTCTCTTTGATACTAGTGTGATTGCATTGATTGACCCCGGCTCTACTCATTCATATGTATGTGAAACCTTAGCATCCGAAGAAGACTCTACCGTTGAGTCTCTCGAGTTCGTAATTCGGTGTCAAATCCCTTGGGTCGTTACGTCTTTGGTCGACAAAGTGTGTAAGAAATGCCCCTAGTCATTCGAGGTTCTGTTTTCCGGCGGACTTGATGCTTTTGCCGCTCGATGAATTTGATGTTATTCTTGGGTTGGATTGGTTGATCGTGCATGATGCGGTTGTGAATTGCAAAAGCAAGACTATTGAATTGAGATGCAAATAACGAGATGATCCGAGTTGAGTCTACGGACTTGAAGGGTTGCCATTGTAATATCATCAATGTTGGCCCGAAATATGTAAGAAAAGGGTGCGAAGCATACCTTGCGTATGTACTTGATGATAAGGAGTTAGAAATAAAACCGAATCTGTGCGGTGGTTTGTGAATACCGGATGTTTTTCCCAAAGAATTACGGGTTTGCCACTGTTCGGGAGATAGAGTTTGGTATTGAGCTTGTACCAGGACCACACCGATTTCGATAGCCAGATCGTATGGCACCAATGGAATTAAAGGAGTTGAAAGCTCAGTTGCAAGAGTTGGTGGATAGAGGCTTTGCTCGCCGAGTTTTTCACCTTGGGGTGCACCAGTGTTGTTTGTGAAAAAGAAGGACGGAACCATGAGGTTGTGCATCGAATATCGTCAACTTAATAAAGTGACAATAAAGAACAAATATCTGTTACCACGTATTGATGATTTGTTCGATCAACTGAAGGGAGCCTCAGTGCTTTCAAAAAATAGATTTGAGATCGGGCTATTATCAGTTACGAATCCGAGATTCGGATATACCCAAAGCGCCTTGAGCGAGATATGGTCACTACTGAATTCTTAGTGATGTCGTTTGGGCTCACTAATGCCCCTGCGGTATTTATGGATTTGATGAATCGGATCTTCAGATCATATTTGGATCGATTCATAGTGGTGTTCATTGACGACATCTTGGTCTATTCAAGAGATGAGACCGAATATGCGGAGCACCTGAGATTAGTGTTGCAAATTTTACGGGATAAGCGGTTATATGCTAAGTTCAGCAAGTGTGAGTTACGGTTAAGAGGTTAGCTTCTTGGGTCATGTGGTATCTGCGTGACGGTATTCGAGTCGACCGAGTAAAATTTCAACTATACTTAAGCGGAAGCCTCAGAAATATTCTTGAGGTTCGAGCTTTTTGGGACTTGCCGGTTTCTACCGACGGTTTGTAAAAGGATTCTCGATGATAGCCACACCCATGACGAAACTGCTTCAGAAGGATGTCAAGTTTTAATGGACGGAAAAGTGTCAGAAAAGTTTCGATCAATTGAAAACTCATTTAACGGAAGCTCCAGTTTTAGTGCAGCCCGAATCTGGCAAAGAGTTTGTCATTTATAGTGACGCCTCCCTACTTGGGTTAGGTTGCATATTAATGCAAGAAGGTCGAGTTGTGGCCTACGCGTCGAGACAATTAAAGCCACATGAGAAAAATTATCCGACCCATGATCTCGAATTGGTGGCCATCGTATTCGCCTTAAAGATATGACGACATTACTTATTTGGTGAGAAGTGCCATGTGTATTTGGATCACAAAAGTCTCAAATATTTGATGACTCAAAGAGACTTAAATCTGCGACAAAGACGTTGGCTCGAGTTGTTAAAAGATTACGAGCTTGTCATTGATTATCACCCGGGAAAGGCTAATGTGGTTGCGGACGCCTTAAGCCGGAAATCACTGTTTGCTTTACTAGCAATGAATGTACACTTGTCTATTCTACCCGACAATGTGTTAGTAGCCGAATTAAAGGCCAAACCATTGTTGACTCATCAAATTCGTGAAGCTCAGAAAGTTGATGATGAGTTGGTTGCAAAACGGGCTGAGTGTGTTCTGAACAAGGAATCAGAGTTTCATATTGGTGATGACGATTGTTTGAGGTTCAAAAGTTGTCTGTGTTCCAAAGAATTCGGAACTTATTTCAATGATTCTGAACGAAGCCCATTGTAGCCAAATGGCAATCCACCCGGGGAGTACGAAGATGTACAACGATTTGAACCGACGGTTTTGGTGGCATGGTATGAAACGAGACATCTCCGACTTTGTTTCGAGATGTTTAATATGTCAACAAGTGAAAGCGGAACATCAAGTGCCTTCAGGATTACTTCAGCCGATTACGATACCCGAGTGGAAATGGGATCGAGTCACAATGGACTTTGTGTCCGGACTGCCATTGTCAGCGAGCAAGAAGGATGCGATTTGGGTTGTTGTTGATAGACTGACTAAGTCGGTTCACTTTATCCCCGTGCGTACGGATTTTTCATTGGATAAACTAGCTGAATTGTATGTTTCTCAAATTGTGAGATTACATGGGGTACCGATTTCTGTGGTGTCGGATAGAGATCCGAGGTTCACCTTGCGATTTTGGAAGAGATTGCAAGAAGCTTTAGGTACCAAGTTGCATTTCAGCACCGCCTTTCACCCCAAAACCGATGGTCAATCCGGCGGATAATTCGGATACTTGAGGATATGTTGAGATTTTGCATCCTCGAGTTCGATGGTTCATGGAAGCAGTACTTACCTTTGATTGAATTCGCACAACAATAGTTTTCAATCAAGTATTAAGATGGTGCCTTACGAGGCCTTGTACGGGCGTAAATGCCGTACACCATTGTTTTGGACCGAGCTCGGTGAGAACAAAATTTTTGGAGTGGATTTGATTAAAGATCTTTGAGCAGAAAGTAAAAGTAATCCGTGAAAATCAAGATAGCCTCGATCGTCGAAGTCGACGCGGATCTCAAACGAAAAGACATTGAGTATCAAGTGGGAGATAAAGTGTTTCTTAAAGTTTCGCCTTGGAAAAAGATACTCAGATTTGGCCGTAAAGGCAAATTGAGCCCGAGGTTCATCGGGCCATATGAGATATCCGAACGAGTCGGTCTAGTTGCGTATCGTTTGATTTTGCCCCCTGAACTTGAAAAGATTCACGACGTCTTTCATGTTTCGATGCTTCGACGCTATAGGTCTGATCCGTCGCACGTAATTAGTCCATCAGAGGTTAAAATTCAACCCGATATGAGTTATGAAGAAGAACCGATTCGTATCCTAGCTCGTGAAGTGAAGGAGTTGCGAAACAAAAGGGTTCCGTTAGTAAAAGTGTTATGGCTCAAACACGGGATGGAAGAAGCTACTTGGGAACCCGAGAACTCTATGAAGGAGCGATACTCAAACCTATTTACGGTAAGATTTTCGGGGACGAAAATTTCTTAAGTGGGGAGAGTTGTGACACCTTAAAACGACCCTAGTCGGAATGTGGTTTCGGGACCACAAAACCGAGGCATAAAAATAATTTGATATTTATTTTGATGCCTATAATATGTGTTAACTCATGTGTGACATTTTGATGCTTTAATTTAGAGTTATAAATGTGAATTTCACTAGAAAGGACCTAGTAGAAAACTTTGAAAGTATGATGGGAAATGTATGATGACTAATTAAAGCATGCATGCAAAACAATGGCCTTGCATGTCAAATACCCCTTTTACAAGTGATGGCCGGCCATGACAAGGGAGTATGGGCTAAACATGTCATGAAACATGTTTTGTTGGTGCATTAGGGGGAAACAATAAACAAATAAGCATGGGTAGTAAAGAAAAAAAAAATGTGTGTGTGTGAATGAAACCCCCCCCATTGCCGTACATGGAAGAAAAAAAAAGAAAAAAATTTTGCTCATCCATTTCATTCTCTCTTGACCGAAAATACTAGAGGGGAAGGGCGGAATTTTGCTTCATGCTTGGGTTGGAAGAGGATTAGGAAGAGGTTTGGCTATATTTGCATCAAGATTAAGCTCAAGGAGTTAAAGAAGGAGAATCAAGCAAGGGAAAGGCGAAGGTCATCGAGTAGCCAACTTGGACTATTTTTACCCAACACAAGGTAAGTCATTAAGCATATATTTGATATTGCTTAAATGATTGTAATATCTATGCAATTGTGTTTAATGAGATGAAATATATACAAATGTATGTGTATGAAAAGATGATAATGTTGAACGTAAAAGAGATAGTGAAATGTGTAGGAAGTTTGCTTCGGCACTAAGTGTGCGAGAAATAGATGTGTACGGTGACGAGATTGGCACTAAGTGTACGAGCTTGTAATGTACGGCACTAAGTGTGCGAGTTTGGACTATATGGCACTATGTGTGCGGGCTTGAATCATATGGCACTAAGTGTGCGTGATTGAGTATTAAGCACTATGTGTGCGAACTCTACACATATCTCCGATTGAACATTTATAGGGAGGCGTGACTTTATCGAGATGAGTATGGACAGCGGAAAGAGTAAGTACCTTGAGTTCATGGCTAATAGATGCTATGTTCATGCTCGGGGTGGAGTTGGTAAGATTTAAATCTATGTGATGATCTCAATTGCATTCCGTAAATAAGGTATCGTGGAATAGATGAAAGTTCATTTGATTGCATGATTGTTGCGGAAATGAAATGATGTATGGAAATTGCTTCAAATATCCTATTGAACAGTATATGAAATGTAAATGTATGACTTGGTATGAGATTGATCCGAAGATCTAAGGAACTATGGTATAGTTCGGTATGGTGGAACATTTGGCCTTGTTTCATTATTTCATTTTACGATAATTGTATTAATGGATGGTTGTGGAATGCTTATAACTTCTGAGTTATAAACTCACTCGGTGTTTTCTTGTCACCCATTTTAGGTTCCTTGGGCTCGTCTCCTTTTGGGTGTTCATAATCACAACGAAGTCATCACACCGTGAGCAATTTTGGTATTGTCTTCTTAGTCGACTTAGGAGAACATTTGGCATGTATGAGCTATTTTGTTTTGTTAAATTTTGGGTTGTAAACTTTAAGCCATGTGAAAATGGCCTATGTGGTCGTTTGAGTGGGATGCTAGAATCTATAGCCACGAGTTTTAGAAACCTTAATTTTGATAAGGTGGCCATAATTTGTGTCACGTATGATGGATGAGTAGTAAGGCTAAGGAAGGATTCATGAAATTGGCATAGTCTACTGCAGTAACTGTTGCGGACAGCAGCAGTGATATGAGATCGAAAAATCACTAAAAATAGTAGAAGTGGAATTAATAGCTAAAAAAATTACGTACTCGAAGCTTGATGGGTCTATTTTCATATGGATGAAACAAAACGACCATATGAGCTGTATTTTAAGAGATATTAAAGTTCTCGTGAAACAGGGCTAGAACGGTTTCTGGATCCCCTGTTCCGACTTTGGAAAATCATTTTAAATTAACCAGAGATAATTAGGAGTCATGCCATATATGTGTAGAGTCCTCTCTGAGTGTAATTTCTATAGAAACAAACGGCATCAGTATTGAAGCTCTGTACAGGGAGATATCCAATTCGTAACGCACAAAGGTCAGTGTAGTTGATCCCTGCAACGGGGGAGACTTTAACTAATAAACTGTACTAATTGGCTCGACCAAAAATTCTAGAAAAAAAATCTGTAGATGGACATATGAGTCTAGTTTCAGGAAAAAATTACAAAACTGATTTTCGAGTTGTAAAACTCAAGATATGATTTTTGAAGCGACTAGTACACAGATTGGCAGCTTGTCTGGGAAATTCTCAATAAGTGGTTTGAAGTCTGTTAACACCTCGTGTTCGACTCCGGCGACGGTCTCGGGTCCGGGGTGTTACAATCCTTAACAGCTAAGAATTTTTAATGGTCTAATTACCATATTTGGGCCTCCAATTTAAAGTTATATAGCTATTTAATCCCTTTAGCTTTTAGAACTCAACTTTTACACTTTGTGCAATTTGGTCCTTTATCAAATTAGACATGTAATCGATAAAATTTCTTTACGAAATTTTCACACAATATTATTATCATACTGTAGTTCATAAATTAGTATTAAAATAATTTTTCTTTCCGAACTCGGATCTGTGGTCCCCAAACTACTATTTCAATTTTATCATAATTGGGTTGTTACATACATAGAAGAGAAGAGAAAATTTTTGCTCAAGCTTTTTCCCTTGCATATCAAGAAAAGCAATGCACGGAATTAGATCTAGGAAAGAACAAGATTGTAAATTAAACGATTATTTTCTCGTCGTACGAGTTCAAGGTAAGTTCGTATGAATAAATTGGGTATTTATATGTTTTAATTGAAGTATATGTATGTGAATAGTTTAATTATTCTTGCATAATTATTGAACACATAACCGACGATGTACGAAGATTACCGAGCCCCGTTTGAAACTTAGGAATCCGTAGGATACAAATGATATGTCATTAGGGTTACTGTTTTGGTTGAGGTCCTCTATTTGTTGCAGACTCGCCACAGCTCATATGAGCTTACCGATTTGCAGCTCGTAAGAGCTTATCAACACTCAGCTCGGAGGAGCTTAGTGATTATCACTCGTAGGAGTGTACATGTACAAGAGTTGATGGATTATAGTTCAGTACACCTCGTGTGTACCACCCGTGTATCTAACGATATTTTAAGCGGTTAAAAAGGCATAGTTTTAATATGAGATTATACAAGTTCGATATGAACAAGTAGAGGTATTTATGTGGAAATGGTTGAGATTTGATATATGTTTACATGACATAGATGTTACATATACGTGGAATTCAATTAATTGATGAATTCATTTATGATACCCAGTTTTATGTAAGTATATGACTAACATGATTATGGATTATATGATAGGCTTTGGCCAAATTGAATTGTGCTTTGCTTTGAGTTTCTTATTTAAGTTGCAGTCAATTGGTAAGTCAAATTATGTATTACACGAACTTATTAAGCTTAATTGCTTGTCTTTTTATTTTTCTATGTTTTATAGTGTTTCAGAAGCACGCTCGATTTGGAAGTTGTTGGAGACTACTTCACATTATCAAACTCTATTTGGTACTTAGAACTTTATATTTTGGTTTAAATGGTATGTATAGGCATGTTGTTATGTATTTAGCCAAGTGATTTAGCTTAAGAACAATATTTGTTTTGATATGTAAATAGTTGTAAATGGCCTTATGTTATGTTGTATATATTTGTTATATGAATTCCTTGGTGTGAGTTGGTATTTTGGGTACCAAATTGTTGAAGTTGAAATGTGGTATGCATGTTGAATTTAGGCACAAGGTCTCATATGTTGGGTTGACCATTTAGGTCTAATTTGGAATTATATTTAGTATGTTTTAAAGTGAGCAATGGAATGTAATTTTGTATAACATGTTGCTTGTCAGGGTAGTACATGGTATAAACTTGATATTGGTTGGTTTTGAGTACCTATTTAGGCCATGGTTGTATGTGCATTGTTGAGATTAGGTTGGTACCACTTTGGGTGAGAAATATGGCTTGGAAACTAGCCTATTTTTGTCCAAACGGGCAAAGACACAGGTGTGTGTCTCTGTCATGTGTCCCTTGATACCTCTTTAGAAACAAGACAGTAGCTTCACACAGCCTAGCACACGGGCGTGTGGTTTGGTCGTGTGGCACAAGTCAGTATACCCTCTAGTTTTCACATGGCCTAGCACACGGGCATGTGGTTTGCTGTGTGACCCAAGTCAGTGAGTTACACGGGGTCGGACACAGACTAGGACACGGCCATGTGATCCTATTTCAGATGCCCACATGGCTTGGCCAGAAGGGCTTGTGTCCCTTGCAATTTGAAAATTTTCCATGTTATTCTAAAAATTTCTTAAGTACTCCGTTTAGTCTAGAACCACTTCTAATGTTTTTTTTTTTCAGGCCTCGAGGGCTTGTAATAGGGACTATATGATGGAACTTGAATGGATTTTGTTTGGAGTGATAAATGAACATGAAATGCTTGCTTGTTTAAGTTATAAGTCCAGTAATGCTCCGTAACCCTATTCTGGCATCGGATACGGGTTAGGGGTGTTACATGATTAAGTATTATGTCAATTAATTACAATTTCAACACGATTAAATAATTAATTCATTAGTTACCTTAAAATTATAATGCAAGAATAACTTAATCATGATTTTACTTAATCAAACAACTTACCAAGGCCTATAACAACACAAACACAAGTTTAATAACTTAATTGGATGAAATGCAATCAACCTAACACGAATTAAATTTAAGCCATATTAATAGCAAAAATTATAATGAAAGGTGTGTTTGAAATGAACAGTCAATGGGGTATTTATAGGTTCGATAGACTTCTAAAAATAGAAAAAATAAGCAGACATAGACTCCCCCCATGGTTGGCCACACATGTGGCCAGTTTGAAGCTTTCAAACTTGCTAAATTTAGCTAGGGGCAAATCTACAAATGCTTGAATAATGGAGGGGTTTGAATGCAATTTCAAGAAAGCTTCAAGGACTATTTTGCAAGCCAAATAATCAGCTAAATAAGCTTATTGGGTTAGCATGTTGGACGGTTTTGGGCAACTTAGTTGCTCAATAGGATTAGTCTCTCAGTTTAGCACAATTTGGCCTCTTTTCATAATTTAATTAATAATAATTATTTAACCCAAAATAAATTGGATTTAAATTAAAATTAATTATATTATGAATTAATATTCATAATTTGGACCATCTTAGGCTGAAAATTTAATTTGCCTCGATGCTTCAAAATCGCTTCTCGGTTTTGTACTTCTAGCAATTTTGTCGAACCAACTTTTACCCTTTATGTAAATCTGTCGAAAATAAATCAAAATTAATCAAATTTTTTATAAAATTAATTAAAATTCAACATGTTAAAAATTTAAGTATAATTTAAATTTTTTTATGATTATTATATATTTTTTGACAAGAATTACTACAAAATTGCATGAATTAGATTTTAAAAGGGCATGAAAAACTGTGTATATTTTCGTGTTTCCACACCCCAAAACTTAATTCATTGCTCATCCCAAGTAATGCAAAAATTAAAAATAATTTCTTGGAAACACCTTTGAAATATTCCTTCAAAGCAACGTTCTTCCCAAAATTATGAATTTAGTATACTCATGCTCAAGAACAAGAAATTTGATATTTATGCTACTTAAGTATACATATCATTCAAATAAATCTCAATTATTATTATGATAGAAAAAATAGACGAAACGCTAACTCGATAAAGACATGTTAAATCCCTACCAATTTGATTTTATTCCCGTATTTAAGATTAAGCTACAATCATCAAATTTAATTTATGCCTTCATATGTTGAACATAGCAATTCCTCTCCACTAATGTAGGTAGCATAGGAACTTGAATCAATAGGTCTTTTAAATAGGCTGTAATGTGGATAGGCCAAGGGTAAGTAGAAGATAGAAAATCTTAGGCTAAAATACCCTAGACTCAGCTTGCATCGGACCTTTGGAATAAGTACCTTCGATATACCAACTTATTTTGCTTTCACATGCTCTTTTGTACATCTATTTCTTTCGAGTACATATGCTCTTTTTTTTTTACGAGCATTTTTTTGTATGTATTACAATTTTTTTGAGCATTTGATACTTCTTTTCAACTCCCCCAAACTTATTTTCAAAGAATATTCAGAATAGTACTGATTCTAGTGTTTGGGACAATTTAAAGAAAATTAAGAGAGAAGTCATGGCTAAATATTGCAAAGGTTCAAATAAAATTAGGCCATATAGTCTCAAAATTGGGTTTAAAAGGATAAAAATTGATCAAGGTTTGCTTGAAAGGCTCCAACGGTCCAAACAAAATTTGCCTAAATCATTTTCAACATTCCATGCTTCCTAGGATTTTGCCTCGAGAAATTACTAAGTGAATTTTAGAAACTTCAAATTTCATGCATGCCTAGCTTTCCTAAGGAACTAAAAATTTTATGGTATGATTTACATACTTTATTCAGAGTACATTTATGTCATAATTCAGCTAACATAACAATTATTGGAATAATAGAACTTTATTCATACTGAAGTTTAGCATACTTAACAAAATTTCAAATTTTTGAACAAAATATAACCTAACCGTAATTAAAAGAAATTTTTTATCTAAGAGGAAGTAATTTCAATTTTTCTATCCCCCCTACTTAAGGTGAACAATGTCCTCATTGCTAGAAGTGAATAGATACTATACACCAAGTAGGACTCTAGAAAAGAGGAGGTGAGTCAATTGACTGCTTAAGTACCAAGCTCTTTCTAGATCCAATCCTAGACATGTATATATCTATTGCCACACTTCTTATTATTAAATCTTGTTCATTTTTATTCATGATTTCCATCTCTTGTTTTATTATGCAAAAAAATAAAAATCCTAATAGATCTTAATCCTAAAATAACCTAGGAAAGAAAATAACATAAGGTAAAGATCCCCTCTTTGTTATTTATTTGTAGATCCCTCAGAATTTGACTCATCTTTTGCTCCATCGTCTTTGTTTTTGCATGAAGCGCTTCGTTCCATCTTCGATAGTGGACTCCATGGTTCAAATATAAAATCTGGAAACTCAGGCATAAAAATAAATGGGTCATTAAATATTTTTGTAAGAGTGTTTCTTATTGAGTAATCCCATATTTTTTAATATCTCTAGTAAGCTTGTTGTTGCCACTGCATATGTTGCATTATGTCCATTAACTTTGACAGCTCACCTCGAAGATCTGGGTGAGGTGATTAAGTTCTAAACTTTGTGGTTGTCATGTCAGGTTCAGTCACTGGTTCCATTGGTTCTGCCTTATTAGGGATTTCAGCTGACTGTATTAGTTCGATCTTAGTGGGATCTTCTTCGAGATCCTCGCTCTCTTCAACTCGTTGCTACAGAACAGAATCTCTGGCTATTCGGTAGAGGTCCCAATCTGTGATTGTGCCCTAGCTATAACCTGCCTTCTTTACATTTACAAGAATTTTAGCTTTCAAGCACAAAATTGTTATCGTAAAGGAAAAGTAAGCTGGACCAGAACGTCTAGCGGCACAATTTCGCATTTCTCTCAGAATGATTTTTCCCACATCAATGGTCTTTGCAGTTAAAATCGAGTATAATAAGACTATTCGCTCTAATGAAATTGTAGTCCCATGTGAAATAGACATAAGGCTGAATTGAATGAAATAGAACCATACCTTCTCTAGTGGTGTCAAATATTCTCTACGACAAATGTGAATTCCTTACTTTGACATAGTCCACTTAGAACTTCAAACTGTAAGTTCCTTGAGAATTTCTTGCATACTTTTATCCTCAATATTTTTCATCAAGGAAGAATATTCGTCGTCTTAAAAATAAGGTAATTAAAAGAATTCATTAATAGCATTTGAGCTTATTGGTACCTTGATTCCTCGTACAGAAGCTTTCGTTAATTCATTTGAGGTTAAATTCGCGTAAAATTCATGAACTAATTCCTCATATGCATTAGGTCTTTTCTCACAAAACAATTCCCAATTGAGAGCTTCAGCAATTTGTCAAATATGCAGCATGAAATCGATATAGTTACTTTCTTTCAGTGTAAAGCCTTTGTAACACCCTTAACTCGTATCCGTTGCTAGAATAGGTTAAGAGGCATTATCAGACTCTTAACTTAGATCAAAACAACCAAATATCAAATACCACTCATTCATGTTCATTACGAACTTAAACTTAGCATACAAGGTCTAATTCATGCATCTAGAACTAAATCGATAACATGTGAACTTTTCAGAACTTATAAAAATTTTCAACTTTTAAAAGGTCACACGCCCGTGTGAATAGGTTGTGTGCCTCACACGGTATTAGAGACGCCCGTGTGTCTAAGCCGTGGCGAAACAAGGCATACATACTGACTTGTCCACACAGCCATAAGACACACCTGTGTGCCAGGCCGTGTGAAAATTAGAGAGGCTACTGACTTTGCCACACGGCTGACCACACGCCCGTGTGCCAACCTGTGTGCCACACACGACCAATAGACACACCCATGTGTCTAAGCCGTGTCAAAACTGGAGGGTATACTGCCTTTAACTCGTAGGGTAACCCAGGGGACACATGATCATGTAATGAGACTATGTGTCGCACACAGCTGAGACACACGCCCGTGTCTCTACCCGTGTGGACAAAAATAGCCAATTTGGGTGAACCTACAAGTAAAGAAATAAGCATATATGCACAACCAATTCAGCCAAATTCCAAACCAAAACATAAGTCACTCATGACAATCAATTCCAATCAAATACATACTCGTAAGCCTTACCAATCTATATCAAAACATAAGTCAAAAGCTTGTCAAAACATTTCTTTCTATACATCATTCAATTACATGCTAAAACTTGCCAAAACTTGCCAACATTTGCCATTTCTGTTGTCCAACTAAAACATATCAAATATATCATATTGCATCACATATCTTATACCAAAACCATGACATATCCACAACCATACCAAGCCATATCACATGGCTAAATATATACATCACAAAACATAATCCCACAACTTTTAGCCTATACATGCCATACTTTAATATATACATTTTCAAAGTACCAAAATAAAGTTCGATAGTGTGGTGATGATCCTTGACGATCCCCAAGCTCACAGTACCTTCGATATCTATAAAACAATGCAAACACACACACAAAGTAAGCTTTCAAAAGCTTAGTAAGTTCGCACCAAAATCATCAACAGTATATAAAATATGAAACATCAACACATAAGTACTTATAAATTCTCAACTCATCTATCAATTTCATGCCAACATCATCCATATGTTTACACCAATTCAATAAACTTTATATGCATAATACCATTTACCACATAGGTATTATACTTACCCGAACACTCCCGTATTTATTCATTTTCATTCTCACCTCTTGTTCGGATATTTTAAGACTTTCCGAAGATTACCAATTCTTTAAACAACTAAAAACTTAGCTCTTTAAAGATTATCCAAAGCTATAATAATTCCGCACTTAGCGCTTTCTCAATTAACCGAAACTATCTTGGTATCGCACACTTAGTGCCTCATATAGCTGAAGCTAGTTTAAATCGCACACTTAGTGCCAAATACCATTTATTTATCATCGTATTCATCCAAACTAAAATGTATATACAATCTATGTATAAACAAAGAATCAGAACATGCTTATAACATCATGTTTTATGTACGAACTTACCTCGTACTTGAAATTGTCGACTCGGATCATCTACTCTATAATCTTCGACTTCCCTCGGTCTAAGTCCGAATTCCTTTTTTCTTGATCTATAAGTATTCAAAATTAACCCTTTTATTCACTAAATTATTCAAAACAATCCATAGACACATATTTAGGGCATTTTGCAAACTAGCCCTCACATTTTCACATTTCGACACTTTAGTCCCTAATTCACAAAATCAAAAAATACACAAAGTTTGCTTGTACACAAGCTTAGCAAAATTTTCATAGCTCTCATACAAAACCATAAATTTCATTTATTTCACATTTTAGTCCCTCAAAATAACATTTTTACTATTTAGCCCAAATTACTCAATTTCATCAAGAATTCAAAGACAACATATGTTAACCCTAAACATATCTTTCATAATTCATCAACTAACATCACAAAGCTCATAGTTTCATCAATGGCATAACTCAAAAGTATCAACAAAATTAGAAATTGAGACATGGGCTTGACAATATACTAAGCAACGATCACAAAAACGTAGAAATTTTCAAAAACCGAACAAAACTCAGACCTTAATCAAGCTTCAACCATAGTCGAATGAAAACCTAGTCTTTGGCTTTCTTCTTTTCAAATTTTCGGTCAAAAATGATGATAATAAGGATGATTTTATGATATGTTTTATCTAACATAACTTAATTACTAAATACCAATTTTAACCTTATCTATTTCATTAAAATTCTACTAACTATTGTCCATATTTTTCCATTCATTAAACCAATGGTCTATTTGCATCATAAAGACCCTCATTTAAAAATCCAAATCAAATAGGCACTTTTAACATCTAGCACACAACTTTTACATTTTACGCGATTAGGTCCTTTTTTATTAAATTAAGCACACAAACATTCAAATTTTCATACAAGACTTTCACACATGCTAATTCACACATCATAAACACAGAAAATAATATTTAAACATTTCTCTGACTCAAATTTGTGGTCCCGAAACCACTATTTCGACTAGGGTCTAAACCGGACTGTTACAACCTTTTTTAGGGTACATTTGTTGATTCTTGAAAATGCTTTCTTATCTTGCTTTGGCTTCTTCACAATGAAATTTGTTTTGTGATTCTTCAATTTAGACAGAGGCACGAGTTCTTTTGCGAGGCATGATTAACCTGAATATAAGAAGGAAAAAAATATTTTCTAAAAAAAATAATTAGTAAATTATTAACAGTTCAATAACTTGAAATTTTGAATAAAATTTCAATTTAGGAGAAAAATTTATCTTACCACTTTAATATAAAAATTAAGAACTCAATAAATAAAATTATAAGCAAAAGATTTTAATTGAGGGCTGGCTGGAAGGGTGTCTTGATTTTACAGTTTGTGCAAAGAAAGGATGTGCAGCTAGCAAGGGTGCACACAAGATAGAAGCAAGGGCAACAACGGCACGCAAGGGAGCAGTGGGGTACTAGGCACGACTTGATGCGATGAAGGGAACAGCAATTTTCAGAGCCTTGTGAGGGTAGCAAGGCATGCATGTGCCGCACAGATGCTTGAGAGTGATAGCAGGCAAGTACGTCGAGCAAAGCCTGGCTCAAGCTGGTGTGGAAACTGTTGTGCGTGCAGACAGGTGCAGCGACAGGGAGTAGGCTGCTGAGATTTATTTTACTTAAAGATAGAGATGTTTCCCAACCGAGCTAATTCCGATAATTTTGAAAGCGATACTCAAGTATATGAGTAAAAGATGATTATGATGAGTCCAAACTCATAAAGGTATGAATAAATGTTATATTTAAATTTATGTGTATAGTAAGTAAAAATTTCAAGGTAAGCATCAATATTGAATTGAATGAAATTGAGATAAATATTTGATAGTATGTTGTTGGAAAGTGAAATTTGAAATGAATTGTTTTATTATTTAAATTAATAAATTGAATGAAATTATCAATTTAGATAAATATCGGGTGGAAAATAGAGAAAAATAAAAAATTTCTAAAATGCCCCTGAATTTTGGTATTTCTGCAATTTAGCCAGGTAAGTTTATATGATTGAACTTTCATGATTATTTGCTAAATTATGACTGATATAATGTATTATTTCATATGTTTGCTATTGAATTATGAATATTTTTAAATTATGAAAATCGAATCAAAAGTTCAAATTGAGTAGAACGCTGAATTCAGTATGACCATTTAGTGATCAGTATTGAATTGGCGGATAAGACCATGGCTGGGTCATGGAAATATATGTGTAAGACCATAGCTGAAAGACACTATGGCATCACGATTCAGATGAGTAAGACCATAGCTGAAAGACGCTATGGCATCACGATTCAAATGTGTAAGACCATGGTTGAAAGATACCATGGCAACATGATATGAAATGTGTAAGACCATGGTTGAAAGATACCATGGCAACGTGACATAAAATGAATAAGACCTTGGTTGAAAGATGACATGGAAATATGACAGGGAAATGAATAAGACCATGGTTGAAAGATACCATGGCAACCTGACAGAAAATGAGTACTGGTGCCGATGGTGGGTTTTGGTCTAGTTCGGTTAAGGTGATGTGAAAAAGTGGAAAAGGTGGGTGGAACTTATAATGAATGGGGTAGGAGTTCAATTAGAATACTTTGAACAAATTAATAGTTAAAATATTCTAAGTTCTAATCTCACACAAAGTTAATAACAATTAATAATTAATATGATGCATATTAAAATATTATTTGCTATTAATTCATTGAAATAAAAACTATTAATTAAAATATGATCAAATTTAAATTAATCTTAATTTATATAAAGTTGATAATAACTAATGTATATTATAATAATTATAATTATATACTAGTTATTATCATCTTATTTATTAAATTCAAAACATTTATTTTAGATGCCTTTGAAAATATTTACAAAAAGTGACATCTAATATTTAATATTAATAAAAGAGCAACCAAATTTTGAAAATAGTTCAATTAAGTACCTAGACTTTAAGAAATTTTGAAAATTGAGTTGCAATTAAGACTTGGATCAAAATTGACCCTTTTATTTGAATAACTAAAAATTTATTTTTCCATTTAGGGAATAATTTCTCAGAAGATTATATTAAAATAAATTCCCAGGAAAGATTGGAGGGGCACAAGCGGTCCTGCTTAAGTTCCAATCTTCTAGACATAATTTATTTAAACATACTAATCCTGAAAATATACCCTAAATCATTTATTTAAAATGAAAAACAAGAAAATTTAAATATTTGATAAAATGAACGAGACTGTATCCCGCTTAATTTTATCCCCCCAGTAATGTTTTAAGCATTGAGCAATGACTCGAAAATTACCTCCCTTACCATGAAGTTCGAAAACTCCATATGGAAAGACTTGGCGAATCATAAATTGACCGAACCAATGTGATTTTAACTTACTTGGAGATAACCTTAATCTGGAATTGAATAACAAGACTTGCTAACCTGCTTCAAATTCTTGAACTCGAATGTGCTTTTCATGCCATCTTTTAAGTCTTTCCTTGAATAGTTTGGATTCTCATATAAGAACATTCGAAACTCTTTTAACTCATTGAGTTAGCATCCATTTCTCTTTATCAAGCTTAAGATCCAAGTTGAGTTGTTGGAGAGCCTAGTAGGCTTTGTGTTCTAACTCCAAGGGCAGATGACAGGTTTTCCCAAAAACCAACCTATAGGGTGACATCCCTAAAGGTGTCTTATATGTCGTCCTGTAGGCCCATAAAGCATCATCCAGTCTTTTGGAACAATCTCGTCGGTTCAGGTAAACTACTTTCTCGAGTATGCATTTTATCTTTTTGTTTGCCAGTTCAGCTTGCCCATTCATCTGAGCATGGTAAGCTGTGGCAACCTTGTGCTTCACTCCATGTTTTTCGAGTAACCATCAACTATTTGTTTACAAAATGGGACCCTTCATCACTGATGATAGCTCTCTGGGTTCCAACCCTTGTGAACACATGCTTCTACAAAAACTTCATCACAACTTTAGCATCGTTCGTCAAATATGCCTCGGCCCCAACCCACTTAGACATGTAGTCTACTACTACCAATATGTACTTGTGACCAAAAGATAGAGGGAAAGGATCGAGAAAGTCAATACTCTAAACATCGAATAGTTCTGCCTCAATAATATTTGCTCGGGGCATCTCATTTCTGTTGGTGATGTTTCCAACCCTCTGGCATCGATCATAACTCTTTACAAAGGCATATGCATCTTTGAATAGCATTGGCCAAAAGAATTCAGCTTGCAATACTTTGGCTATAGTACGTGTACCTCTAAAATGTCTCCCGTTCAGAGCTGTGTGGCAATGATATAGAATCTTATATACTTCATCTTCTACCACGCATCACTTGTTCATTTGATCTGCACACTTTTTACATAAATATGTCTCTTCCTAGAAATAGTACTTCACATCGTGAAAAAACTTTTTCTTTTGATGATACATTTTATCAATCAGCATCAAACCAAAATTCTAAATAGTTAACAATATCAGCAAACCAAGGGGTATTATGGACATGATTTACCTTCAGTATGTGTTCATCTAGAAATGTCTCCTGAATGGGTATAAGTGGAGAATTCCCTTATTACAGCTCCAATCTGGACAAGTGGTTTGCTACTTGATTTTCTACCCCTTTTCGATCTTGAATTTCTAGATCAAACTCTTGGAGTACAAGTACCCATCGGATCAATCTCAGCTTGGCATCTTTCTTGGCAAGTAAATACTTAATTGTCGAATGGTCTGTATAGACAGCCACTTTGGAGCCTATAAGATAAGATCAAAATTTGTCAAAAGCAAACACAATAGCAAGTAACTCTTTCTCTGTTACTATATAATTCAGTTGAGCTCCTATCAAAGTTCGACTTGCATAGTAGATGGGATGGAAAACTTTGTTCCTTTGCTGGCCCATCACAACTCTTATCGCAAAGTCACTTGTATCACATATCAGTTCAAATGCAAAATCCCAACCCTATGTGACGATTACGAGTGTTGAAACTAACTGGCTCTTCAAATTATTGAAAGCTCTTAAGCACTCCTTATCAAATTTGAACATCGTGTCCTTCTCCAATAATTTGCATAAGGGTTTAGAAATTTTGGAGAAGTCCTTGATGAATCTCTGATAGAAACCAGCGTGCCCCAAAAAGCTTTTAACACCCTTTATAGATGTTGGAGGTGGGAGTTTCTCAATAACACCTACCTTTGCTTTATCTACCTCGATTCCATGTCTCGTTATCTGATGCCTTAGAACAATACCTTCTCGTACCATGAAATGACACTTTTCCCAGTTAAGTACGAGGTTTGTTGCTTCACATCGCCTTAGTACCTTGGCTAGATTGGCTAAGCAATCATCATATGTATCTCTGAATACTGAAAAATCATCCATAAACACTTCCAAATACTTCTCAACCATGTCAGTAAAAATAGACATCATACATCTTTGAAATGTAGCAGGTGCATTATACAAACCAAATGACATGCATCTAAATGCAAATGTACCGTACGAGCATGTGAATATTGTTTTGTGTTGATCCTCCCGTGCTATTGTAATCTAATTATACTCCGAGAATCCATTGAGAAAACAATAATAATCTCGCCCCCTGAGTTTATCTAGCATCTGATCCAAGAATGGTAAAGGAAAATGATCTTTCCTAGTCGCCGTGTTCAACTTATGGTAATCAATGAAAATTCTCCATGCCGTAACCAATCTAGTCGGTATCAACTTTTTATTCTCGTTCTCAACGATTGTAATACCTCCTTTCTCTGGCTCGTACTGGACCGGACTTACCCACGAACTGTCTGAGATGGGGTAATGTAACCGCCCAAATTTTTGTGGTGTCAAAATAGTGATGTGAGATCACTAAATCTGACATGTGAGTTTAGATATTAGTAAGTAAAAGTTAAGTGTGACTTTAGAAATGTTTTTGAATTAGTGAAATTGTGAATTAAAGGAAATTTTTAGATAAAATAAGATAAAAACAAGGTATTGAGACCTCTAATTCCTAAACTGAGTCATAAATATTTTTAGAAATATTTATGGAATGTTACTAAGTTAGTATTAAAGTTTTGTTAAGAAATTTTAACATTTCAGTAGACAACTAAATAAAAAGGACTATGTAACACCCCATACCCGAGTCCGTTACCGGAATCGAACACAAGGTGTACACAGACTTAACTATTTTCACAGTCCATTTAGAATTTTCCAGACAAGCTGGTTACTGCATCACTGTCGCCTTAAAAATCATATCTTGAGTTTCAAAGCTTGAAAATTAGTTTTGTAATTTTTCCCTGAAACTAGACTCATATGTCCATCTACAGATTTTTTTCTAGAATTTTTGGTCGAGCCAATTAGTACAGTTTATTAGTTAAAGTCTACCCTATCCCAGGGTTCGACTACACTGACCTTTGTGCGTTACGAATTGAATATCTCCTTGTACAGGGCTTTAATACTGATGCCGTTTGTTTATATAGAAACTAGACTCAGAGAGGAATCTATAAATATATGGCATGACTCCTAATTATCTCTGGTTAATTTACAATGAATTTCCAAAGTCGGAACAGGGGATCCAGAAACCGTTCTGGCCCTGTTTCACGAGAACTTTAATATCTCTTAACATGTAACTCCTATGACCGTTTCGTTTCTTCCATATGAAAGTAGACTCATCAAGGTTCATTTAAATAATTTATTCACTATTTAATACCATTCCTACTATTTTTAGTAATTTTTCACATCCACGTCACTGCTGCAGTCAGCATCTGTCTTTAAGGTAGGCTTTACCTATTTCATGATTTCCATGATTCAATTGCCCCTTTTTGCATACATAGCACAAAGTGTGATCATGATTAACCATTCCAATGGCTAATTGTTTCAAAACAATTCCATACCTCATAATGATCGACATACAAACGATTATAGTACTATACAAAAAAAACGTATATAAGCCATTTTCGCATGGCTATCCAAGTTTACACAAAACCGAAAGGTACATGACCTTCAACAAAAGGGTAGTCCTATACATGCCAATTCAAAGTTCAACCAAAATTATACCAAAATGGAGGCTTTGATAGTGTGGATGACTTCGACTTCAATGATCCCGAATCCGATAGCTAACGAGCAAAATCTATAAAAGCAGAGAAACAGAGAAAGCGGAGTAAGCAATTTATGCTTAGTAAGTTTGAGCAAGAAATTCCAGCACAACAAAAGCATAGCATTCATAAAGCTAACGGATAGTTTCATATGCACAAATTCTCAATATCATACTCATTTCACATTCCAACCCTATTTTCATACATAAGGGATCACCTTAGTCAAATACCGGAAACTCATTACTCATCGGCGAATATTATTCAAGGGAATCAACTAATTCAAGCTCATATGAACATACCTCATTGCTGGAATTTTTCAAGCGTATTAACTGAAATTTTACAGCAAGATCGCTTATTCTAGAATCACGTACCTTGAATTTAACGGATATAATGACTCGCTCAAATGCCTTCGGACGAAGCCCGGTTATAGTGACTCGCACAATTGCCTTGGTCTTAACCCGGATTTGGTAACTTGCACAAATGCCTTTGGGTCTTAGCCGGATATAACAACTTCATACGAATGCCTTGGTCTTAGCCCGAATATAATTACTAGCACAATTGCCTTGGGACTTAGCCGGATATCATTCCAATGTTCATTTACACATATATCAATATTCACGACACATCCATAATTCATTTTCGTTACTAAGGCTCAAACACAAAAATATTTATCAAACCTTTACAATTTCGGCTCAATAGCCACACACACAAGGAGCATGATTTCAATATAATTCAAGTAGGGTCATTACTCAAGACTTACCTAGGATGTCGTCGAACGATTTCAATGGCTATTCGACCACTTTTTCCTTCCCTTTGTCGGATCTAGTTCCCTTTGCTCTTGAGCTTAATTTAACAAATAAATCGATTTAATCATTTGAGCATCGAAGAGGAATTCAAGGTACTTAGTCAATATATATACTCATTAGGCATTAAAGTCGCATATGTACGAAATCATGAATCGAACTAAACACATTAGTTAATATTCCTCTTAGCGAATTTTCTAAGCCAAGAATAGGCATCAATATGCTTGCATCTAACCGAATGCATGCACACCAATTTCCCTTCATGTGGCGAATATGCATGTCCATGTTGAGGCCAATTATACACTTAATACCACACAAAACAGCATACATTTTACTAACTAACGCATTACATATCGTAGCTCAATACACATCTCTCATTTACTTCATAACCGAAACATCATCACAAGCAAATATACACTTGAAATAGTATATATGTCATACCAATACATCATGTGCAAACATATATTCATGTAGGTGCAAGGGCCGATTCTCAAGTGGCTTATATCCAAATATATACACATATCCAAAGCTTAAATCTTACTTACCATGCAACATGCATGAATCATACTTATGGATATACCATGGTCAGATACACCACAACACCATACCGTTTCAATTTGGTCATGGTTAAACAAAGAACTTAGTATCTCATTCAAAGGTGCTAAAAGAAAATCTAAGAGTCCTCAACCCCCCCATCACATGTATCATTATCAAGCTTGATATTTAGCATGCAATGGCATTAACACCACATCCACCTTGGCGAATGTCATTCCCATGACATAGCAAGGATTTGAACCATGGGCTAACAAGAACATCAAGCTAGCAACTAAAAACATGCATGAATCTCATGGCACAACCTCAAACATACCTTAATCTTGATGCAAGTATAGCCAAACCTCTTCCTAATCCTCTTCCAAACCAAACATGAAGCAAAATTCCTTCCTTCCTCTAGTATTTTCGGTCAAGAGAGAAAAAATGGATGAGCAAAATTTTTTTCTTTTCTTTTCTTCCATGCACGGCAATGGGGGGTTCACTCACACACACATTTTTTTTCTTTCTTTATTACCCATACTTATTTGTTTATTGTTTCTCCCTAATGCACCAACAAAACATGTTTCATGACATGTTTAGCCCATACTCCCTTGTCATGGCCGGCCATCACTTGTAAAAAGAGGGGTATTTGACATGCAAGGCCATTGTTTTGCATGCATGCTTTAATTAGTCATCACACATTCCCCCATCATACTTTCAAAGTTTTCTACTAGGTCCTTTCTAGTGAAATTCACATTTATAACTCTAAATTAAAGCATCAAAAATGTCACACATGAGTTAACACATATTATAGGCAATAAAATAAATATTAAATTATTTTTATGCCTCGGTTTTGTGGTCCCGAAACCACATTCCGACTAGGGTCATTTTAAGGCTGTCACAGACTAAATTGAATAAGATGTAAAACTGTGAAAAGTGATTAAATAGCTTAAATAATAAATAAGATGGACTTAAAGAGCAATTTGACCCAAAATAAAATGGGCTGGACGGTTAGGTAAATATTAGCTAAGAAATGGTGTGAACTAAGGGTAAATTGGTAATTTAGTTGAAATTGAATAGTTAAAAATTGGATTAAATTCGGAAATCTAGAGTTTTCTTCATTTTCTTCATCCTCTCCAGCAAAAACACCATTGAAGTGTTCTTTTAAGGTAGTCTCTCATATTTTTACAACATGTAAGCTCAATTTTTGATTATTTCTTCTAATTTTTGTGTTTTTGAGACTTTTACAACTAGGTTCACTTGTTTAATTCATTAGTTTTTTATTTCAGGGGTAATTTTGAAAGTTTCTATGAAGAAGTGCTGAAAGTTTATGATGATTTATCACAAAATTAGGGTTTTAATTTTATTATATGATGATTTTATGAAGAGATTTTTATAGGAATTGATTTTTAGGATCTAATTGTGAAAGTTGTTAGAATTAAGGTTTGTGTTGAAATTTTGAATGTTAAAGGCTTTGAAGTAGTTTATAATGTCTTGATAAAGTGTTATTTGAGAGGAATTAGCTCAATTGATGAATAAATTGAGCAGGATTAAAAAGTTTGGGATAATAGTGTAATTTCAAAAATTAAAGGGCATAAATTGTGAAGTAGAATAGAATTGAAATAGATGCTAATGAAGGAATAATTTTATAATTATAGATCAAGAAAACGAAGTAAATTGTGAAAAGGAGAAATCGCAAGAATAGTCCCTGAATTTTTACGAGTTTTACAAATTAGCCCAGGTAAGTTCATATGGCTAAATTCAATGTTTAGGTAGGTAAATTTCATACATGTCATAGTATATTATGGTATGTGAATGTCATTAAACTGTGATAATTGTGAAATAATATCTGAGTAAAAGTGCAAATTAAGTGGGATGATGGAATTGGGTACTTTCGTTCTGTGTTCAAGATGAATTGACGGAAAAGACCAAGGTTAGACCATGGCAACATGTGACATGTGCTTCCGTATATGACCATAGCTGGGCTATGGAATCGGTGAGATATGTGCTTCTATGTAAAACCATATCTGGGATATGGCATCAGTGTGATTTGTGATCCATGTAAGACCATGGCTGGGCTATAGCTTCAGTGTGTGATATGTCACTATATGCAAGACCATAGTTTTACTATGGCATTGTGATAACAAAGTACTCAATTTCGTAATTGTTCCCTGAATTGGATAAGAAAGGTAAGTGATAAATGGGCCCAATAGAAAAAAAAAATTTATTATATGTGACATTGAATCCAAATAAGTGAACTTATCATTGATTTTGTGAGTGACAGGAGAAATTAGTGAATTGTATAATATATGATTATTGTTAAATGTTTGGTAAGATTTATTTTCTACGCCTATGAGCTTACTAAGCTTCTATAAGCTTACTTGTGTATGTTTACTTATCTTGTAGATTAACGTATATGCATTCGGAGCATCGGATCTACATCGAGGATCACACTATCTAGATTTACTCATGTAGATTTTGTTAAACAACTTTTTTGATTTATATGGCATGTAAAGGGGTTGATTTGATAATGTAATAGGATGAACGATTAAGTATGTAATATAGTTTGAATGTGTTAGTTATAATAGATAATGAAGTATACATGTTTTGGCTTGAATTGGTTGATTGGTCAGAGATTATTGGTATATAAATGTGTTTTTGTACAAGAGGTTAGTATGAGGGTGAGAAAAGTGGTCTTAAAGGGCCTATTTTCGTCCACACGGTTAGACACACGGGCGTGTGTCTCACACAGCCTACCATATGGGCATGTGATACGGCCGTGTGACCCCTGCAACTTAAAAATGAGAAACAAAATGTCCAGGTTTAGGCACACGGCCTAGCACACAGGCGTGTGGCTTGGTTGTGTGACACACACGAGCTTTAACATGGCGTGTGGTACAGCCGTGTGAAGTCTGCACTTAAAATGTGAAATCTAATTATCGCACGGCCTCACATGTAACACCCCGTACCCGAGTCCGTTACCGGAGTCGAACACAAGGTGCACACAGACTTAACTTAATTGTTTTCACAGTCCATAAAAAAAAATTTCCAGACTAGCTCGTTACTGCATCACTGTCGTCTTAAAAATCATATCTTGAGTTTTAAAGCTCAAAAATCAGTTTCGTAAATTTTCCCTGAAACTAGACTCATATGTCCACCAACATATTTTTTTCTAGAATTTTTAGTCGGGCCAATTAGTACAGTTTATTAGTTAAAGTCTCCCCTAATCCACGATTCGACTACACTGACCTTCACGCATTACGAATTGGATATCTCCCTGTACAGGGCTTCAATACTGATGCCATTTGTTTCTATAGAAACTAGACTCAAGGAGGAAACTATACATTTATGGCATGACTCCTAATTATCACTGGTTAATTTACATACAACTCCTAAATATCTAAAAGAATCCAGAAACCGTTCTGGCCCTGTTTCACGAAAACCTAAATATCTCTTAACATACAACTCCTATGACCGTTTCGTTTCTTCCATATGAAAGTAGATTCATCAAGGTTCATTTTACATAATTTATTCACTATTTAATTCCATTCCTGCTATTTTTATTGATTTTTCACATCCACACCACTTCTTTGTCAAGATACATTTTGTGTAAACTTTACCTATTTCGTGGTTTCCATGGACCAACTAGAGTTTTGTCATACATAGGTCCACCTATGATCATGTTTAGCCATTCCAAGGGCTGATCATTGCCCAACACTTCCATTCCAGTCCATAGTCACATCATGAAACCATATATACATACATAAACACAAATGGTCTAATGCCATACTCCACTTCTACGAGCCATTTTTGCATGGCTATACACATATACATTGCAAAACGTACTTGAAAAACAGCAAAGGGTAGTCCTATACATGCCATATCCAGAGTTCAACTAAAAGAATACCAAAAGGGCTTTGATAGTGTGGATGACTTGACTTCGATGATCCCGAATCCGATAGCTAACGAGCAAAATCTATAAAACAGAGCCAAAGCAACGGGGGTAAGCATTTTAATGCTTAGTAAGTCTCAAGTAATGAAATTAGCTTTGACTAAAGTATTACATTCACATAGCTAAATGGATCACTTTAGTAATACACATTCTCATAATCATACTTGCTTCACACTTCATCAACATATACACACACAAGGTATCAACCTATCTAAGAGCCGAAAGTTCGTTAGTCGATTGAACGAATACTATTTCAAACGGATCGACTTTTCCGATGCACATGTAAACATACCTTATCGTATGGGTTTTTCGAGCGTATTAATTGAATTTATTACAGCACCAAAAAGCTCACCTTCAAACCGAGTCTCTTGAAATTTAGCGGATATAACCATAAGCACAATTGCCTTGGTCTTAACTCGGATTTGGTAACTTGCACAAATACCTTGGTCTTAGCCGGATATAACAACTTCGCATACGAATGCCTTGAGTCTTAGCCGGATATAATCACTAGCATAAATGCCTTGGGACTTAGCCCGGTATAACAACTCGCCCGAATGCCTTGGTCTTAGCCTGATATAATCACTAGCATAAATGCCTTCGGGACTTAGCCGGGTATCATTCAAATGCTCATGTACACATATATCAATAATCACGACACATCCATATTTCATTCTAGTTACTAAGGCTCAAACACAAAACATTTATCAAACCTTTCCAATTTCGGCTCAATAGCCACACACAAAGAGCATGATTTCAATTGACTTTATAACTTAGTCCCTACGCACATTGGTACATATCGCCATAATATGACAAATCATTTCAATATAATTCAAGTAGGGTCATTACTCAAGACTTACCTCGGATGTTGTCGAGCGATTTGACGGCTATTCGATCACTTTTCCTTCCCTTATCCAACGGTGGTCCTCTAAGCTCTTGAGCTAATTCACACAAATTTAACTTATTAAAATCTCATTATGCTAGCTTATGGCGAATATGACAAGGAGTTTAAATGGTCATATGGCCACCCTTTAGCTTCGAATACACAATGGTCATGCACATTTTTAATTACATCAAGCAATTCAATACAATTCATTCAAACATTAAAGAGAAGCTCAAGGTACTTAGCCCATATTTCCATTAGACATTAGAGTCACATGTGTACGAAATCACAAATCGAATTCAACATACTAGCTAATATTTCCCCCTTAGCCGAATTTCTAAGTCAAGCTAAAGCCATCAATAGGCTACCTAAGGCCGAATATACACATCAACATATGTACTCGTTCATGTGGCCGAACATACACATTTATGTTGAGGCCGATTTCAACACTTGATACATTCTACAAGTATGGTCGCTTGTATCGACTAAACACCATTTTGTTTCAAGTTCAAAACTAGGCTAATACGCATATATACACTAGTAAATCAAACACTAACATTTGTACTTCACCTTACTAGCACTTCTCATTCAAATAACATGAACAACGACCATAGTTTTCTTTTACTTCCTACCATGGCGAATGCCATACAACACCATACCATGCATCTTTACAAGCTTTACTTTTAGCATGCAAATGACATCCACAAATCCACCTTAGCCGAACATTATCTCCATGACATAGTGAAGATTTGAATCATGGGCTAGTTAGAACTCAAGCTAACTACTAAAAGATGCTTGAATCTCATGGCACAACATCAAACTTACCTTAACTTAGATGCAAATATGGCCGAATATCTTCAACTTTTCTCCTTTCAAACCGGCCAAGAAGAACCAAAGGATGAAGCTTTTCTTTTCTCTTTGTATTTTCTTCCTAGTTTTGGCTCAAAGAAAGGATGAACAATTTTTTTTTCTTTCTTTTCCTTCAACTCACGGCAATGGGGGGGGGGGAATCACACACCTTCTCTCCTTTTTTTTTCATTTCTTTATTCCTCACCTTAGTTTAATTTTTCCTCCCATATTGCACCAACAAAACATGTCTATGACATGTTTTGCCCATCCTCCCTTGTCATGGCCGCCACCACTTATAAAAGAGGGTATTTGACATGCAAGACCATTGTTTTGCATGCATGCTTTAATTAGTCATCACACATTTCCCTATCCTACTTTCAAAGTTTACTACTAGGTCCTTATTAGTGAAATTCACATTTATAAACCCTAAATCAAATCATCAAAAATGTCACACACGAATTAACACATATCATAGGCATCAAAATGAATATTAAATTATTTTTATGCCTCGATTTTGTGGTCCCGAAACCACATTCCGACTAGGGTCGTTTTAAGGCTGTCACAACTCACCCCCACTTAAGAAATTTTCGTCCCCGAAAATCTTACCGGTAAATAGGTTTGGGTATCGCTCTTTCATAGAGTTCTCGAGTTCCGAGGTAGCTTCTTCTATCCCGTGTTTGAGCCATAACACTTTAACTAGCGGAACCCTTTTGTTTCGCAACTCCTTCACTTCACGAGCTAGGATACAAATCGGTTCTTCTTCATAACTCATATCGGCTTGAATTTCAACCTCTGATGGACTAATTACCAGATCTATAACGTCGAAGCATCGAAACATGAAAGACGTCGTGAATCTTTCCACGTTCAGGGGGCAAAATCAAACGATACGCAACTGGACTGACTCGTTCGGATATTTCATATGGCCCGATGAACCTCGGACTCAATTTGCCTTACGGCCGTCGAGTATCTTTTTCCAAGGCGAAACTTTAAGAAACACTTTATCTCCCACGATACTCAATGTCTTTTCGTTTGGATCTGCGTCGACTTCGACGATCGAGGCTATCTTTAGATTTTCACGGATTACTTTTACTTTCTGCTTAGCATCTTTAATCAAATCCACTCCGAAAATTTTACTTTCACCGAGCTCGGTCCAAAACAATGGTGTACGGCATTTACGCCCGTACAAGGCCTCGTAAGGCGCCATCTTAATACTTGATTGAAAACTATTGTTGTAAGCGAATTCAATCAAGGGTAAATGCCGTTCCCATGAACCACTGAACTCGAGGATGCAACATCTCAACATATCCTCAAGTATCTGAATTATCCGCTCAGATTGACCATCGGTTTGGGGGTGAAAGGCGGTGCTGAAATGCAACTTGGTACCCAAAGCTTCTTCCAATTTCTTCCAAAATCGCGAGGTGAATCTCGGATCTCTACCCGACACAACAGAAATCGGTACCCCGTGTAATCTCACAATCTGAGAAACGTACAATTCAGCTAGTTTATCCAATGAAAAATCCGTGCGCACGGGGATAAAGTGAGCCGACTTAGTCAATCTATCAACGACGACCCAAATTGCATCTTTCTTACTTGCCGACACTGGCAACCCAGATACAAAATCCATTGTCACTCTATCCCATTTCCATTCGGGTATCGTGATCAGCTGAAGTAACCCTGAAGGTACTTGATGTTCCGCTTTCACTTGTTGACATATTAAACATCTCGAAACAAAGTCGGAGATGTCCCGCTTCATACCATGCCACCAAAACTGACGTTTCAAATCGTTGTACATCTTCGTACTCCCCGGGTGAATTGACATTCGGCTACAATAGGCTTTGTTCAGAATCATCGAAATGAGTTCCGAATTTCTTGGAACACACAGACGACTTCTGAACCTCAAACAATCATCATCATCAATTTGAAACTCCGATTCCTTGTTCGGAACACACTCAGCCCGTTTTGCAACCAATTCATCATCGACTTTCTGAGCTTCACGAATTTGATGAATCAATAATGGTTTGGCTTTTAATTCGGCTACTAACACATTGTCGGGTAGAACAGACAAGTGTACATTCATCGCTTGTAAATAAAGCGAGAATAATTCCGGCTTAAGGCGTCCGCAACCACATTAGCCTTTCGGGTGATAATCAATGACCAGCTCATAATCTTTCAACAACTCAAGCCAACGCCTTTGTCGAGATTTAAGTCTCTTTGAGTCATCAAATATTTGAGACTTTTGTGATCCGAAAATACATGGCACTTCTCACCAAATAAGTAATGCCGCCATATTTTCAAAGCGCGATGGCGACTAATTCGAGATCATGGGTCGGATAATTCTTCTCATGTGGCTTTAATTGTCTCGACGCATAGGCCACAACTCGACTGCTTGCATCAATCGCAACCTAACCCAAGTAGGGAGGTGTCACTATAGATGACAAACTCTTTGCACGATTCGGGCTGCACTAAAATTGAGCTTCCGTCAAATAAGTTTTCAGTTGATCAAAACTTTTCGACATTTTTCCATCCATTCGAACTTAACATCTTTTGAAGTAGCCGTCATGGGTGTGGCTATCATCGAAACCTTTACAAAGCTGTCGGTAGTAACCATGAGCCCCAAAAAGCTCGAACCTCAATTAATATTTCTCGGAGCTTCGATTAAGTATGGCTGAAATTTTGCTCGGTCGACTCGAATCCCCAATGCAGATACCACATGACCCAAGAAGCTAACCTCTCTTAACGAACTCACACTTGCTTGAACTTAGCATATAACCGCTTATCCGTAATATTTGCAACACTAATCTCGGTGTTCAAGATGTTCGGTCTCATCTCTTGAATAGACCAAGATGTCATCAATGAACACCACTACGAACCGGTCCAAATCTTATCGAAGATCCGATTCATCAAATCCATAAATACCGTAGGGCATTAGTGAGCCCGAGCGGCATCACTAAGAACTCGTAGTGACCGTACCTCGTTCGAAAGCGGTTTTGGGTACATCCGAATCTCGAATCAGAATCGATAATAACCCGATCTCAAATCTATCTTTGAAAACACTGAAGCTCCTTTAGTTGATCAAACAAATCATCAATCTGTGATAGCGGATATTTGTTCTTTATCGTCACTTTATTGGTGACGATAGTCAATACACAACCTCATGGTTCCGTCCTTCTTTTCACAAACAATCTTGGTGCACCCAAAGGTGAGAAACTTGGTCGGCGAAACCTCTATCCGTCAATTCTTGCAACCGAGCTTTCAACTCCTTTAACTCGGTTGGTGCCATACGATACAGAGCTATCGAAATTAGCGTAGTCCCGGTACAAGCTCAATACCAAACTCTATCTCCCGAACAGTGGCAAACCGGTAATTCTTGGAAAAACATCCGGGTATTCACAAACCAAGCGCAGATTCGGGTTTTATTTCTAACTCCTTATCATCAAGTACATACGCAAGGTATGCTTCGCACCCTTTCTTACATATTTCTGGGGCAACATTGATGATATTACAGCTGGCAACCCCTTTAAGTCCGTAGACTCAACTCGGATCATCTCGTTATTTGCGCACCTCAAATCAATAGTCTTGCTTTTGCAATTCACAACCGCATCATGCACGGTCAACCAATCCAACCCAAGAATAACATCAAATTCATTGAACGGCAAAAGCATCAAGTCCGCCGGAAAACAGGAACCTCGAATTACTAGGGGACATTTCTTACACACTTTGTCGACCAGCACGTAACGACCCAAGGGATTTGACACCCGAATTATGAACTCAATAGACTCAATAGGTAAAGTCTTACTGGATGCTAAGGTTTCGCATATATAAGAGTGAGTAGAACCAGGGTCAATTAAAGCAATCACATTAGTATCAAAGAGAGTGAAAGTACCGGTAATAACATCTGGCGAGGAAGCATCCTCGCGCGCGCGTATAGTGTAACACCCCGAATCCGAGACCGTCGCCGGAGTCGAACACGAGGTGTTAACAGACTTCAACCCACTTATTGAGAGTTTCCAGACAAGCTGCCAATCTGTGTACTAGTCGCTCCAAAATTCATAACTTGAGTTTTACAACTCGAAAATCAGTTTCGCAAATTTTCCATGAAACTAGACTCATATTTCCATCTACATATTTTTTCTAGAATTTTGGTCGAGCCAATTGGTACAGTTTATTAGTTAAAGTCTCCCCTGTTGCAGGGATCGACTACACTGACCTTTGAGCATTACGAATCGGATATCTCCCTGTACAGGGCTTCAATACTGATGCCGTTTGTTTCTATAGAAACTAGACTCAGAGAGGAATCTACACATATATGGCATGACTCCAAATTATCTCTGGTTAATTTACAATGATTTTCCAAAGTCGGGACAGGGGATCCAGAAACCGTTCTGGCCCTGTTTCACAAGAACTTTAATATCTGTTAACTTATAACTCATATGACCATTTCGTTTCTTCTATATAAAAGTAGATTCATCAAGGTACATTTACATAATTTATTTACTATTTAATACCATTCCTACTATTTTTAGTGATTTTTCAATCTCACGTTACTGCTGCTGCCAGCACCTGTCACTAAAGCAACTATGCCTATTTCATGATTTCCCTTTGATCTAACTAGTGATTCATCATACATGTCACAAATCATGATCATGACTAGCCATACCAGAGGCTAATCATTATCCAACATCTCCCTACTACACTATTGCCATAACATGCATTTTAATACCAAAATAATCAACCATGGCATAAGACATGGAAATTGAATTACCAAGACTTGTGACTTAACATTGGAGAACTAAATCCAACCGAGCATTTATGCCATTTTCGCATGGCTAAAAGTTTACATACCAAAGTTCAACAAAGCATATTAGCCTATACATGCCAAAATGTTCTCCTAAACCGACTACACAAAAAGATACCAAAAGTTGATAGCGGTGTGATGACTCAATGAGCGATCACGAGCACGCAAAAAGGACGAGTCAGAAACCTAAAATGGCGACAAGCAAACACGGGTGAGTATATAACTCAGTAAGCCATAAGCATTATATTGCCGTTCAGTAATAATATACCATAAAAGAAAATAATTAAGGCGGGATTAAAATCCTCCATCCACACCCCAAACGGTACTATAATTCTTTAGGCATTTCGGTTTGGTCACATACCAAGCCCTACTTGATATTTCATACATTACGCCATATGACATTGCATGCATTTATTTTCGAGTAATATCACCACATAGATCAAGACTTACCAAACCAAAATTCCAAATATAAATAAAATGTCCATTTCTCATAAGCTCAAGGTGTTTACTCGCATCGCTGTCCATGATTGACTTCGGTAAGGCCGTGCACGTAGAACGTGTACGTTTATTAGAGGATGTGCCATAAGCCCGCACACTTAGTGCTTAATAGTCGAACTCGCACACTTAGTGCTATATAATCAAACTTGCACACTTAGTGCTGTATAATTTGAACCCGCACACTTAGTGCCAATTTGTGATTATAAATGTTTACACCGCACACTTAGTGCCGAACCGATCATTCAATACATCTCACCTCTTTTCTTTCAATTCAATATTTTTATCACCACATACATACATGTATATATATATATTCTACCATTCCATTCAGCAACATTACTTAGACATTACGACCCTTTAAATTAGTACAAATAAGTGCTTAATGACTTACCTTATATCGGATGAAATGATTCCCAATCTACTACTCGATTATCTTCGCTTTGCCTTTGCTTGGTTCTCCCTCTTTGAGGTCTTGATCTAAAATGAATACATTTAATAGTTTAATCTTCTTGCTGGATTTTTATGTGTATAACTTAATGGTTTTCACCCCATTTCACAACTATCTTTGTTCAAAATATCAAAATCTCAACCAACCTTTGTTTAATGCTTCAAGGCCGAATGCATGGTCACCATTAAGCTAATCTAGTCTCAAGTATTTTAATCCTAACATACAACATCATGAATCAACTCAACCTTATAAGCCAATATTACTCCTACAACCGATTGTAAGGAGTTAACAAAGAAAATATATTTTTACAAACATATACACCCATGTGGCCGATTTTACCAAATCAAATTTAACCTTACTTATCTCAAATTTTCATTTCATACTATCATCCCCATGACATAGCAAGGTTTTGAATCATGGACTAATTAGAACTAAAACTAGCAACTAAGAACATGCATGAGTCTCATGGCACCATATTAAACATACCTTAATCTAGCTACAAGGATGGCCAACCTATTCCAAACCAACCATGAGCAAGGACCCTTTCTTCTCCTTGAGATTTTCGGCCAAAAGGATGGAAAAAAAGATGAACAAAGCTTTTTTTTTTGTTTTTCTTTCTCACTTGCACGGCAATGGGGAGGGGAGGGGAAAGCCTTCACACACACACTTTTTTTTTTACTCATGCACCTTATTTTATTTATTTCAACATAAACCACTCACCCAACATGTTTCATGACATGTCTTGCCCATGCTTCCTTGTCATGGCCGGCCACTAGCACTTGGGGGGGGAATTTTGACATGCAAGTCCTCCCTCTTGACTACATGTACTATTAGGTCCTTATAGATTAGCCTATCATTTTTCAAAAGTGACATACAAGTCCTACTAACTGAATTCACATGCAATCGACTAAACCGAAGCTTGAAATTTTTACACATTCGTAAATACATATTCTAGACAATAAATATTACGTTCAAACATTTCGGTGACTCGGTTTAGTGGTCCCGAAACCACTTCCCGACTAGGGTCAATTTTGGGCTGTCACATATAGCATAAGCCCTAGCAGGAGCACGAGCCTCAGATCTGGTCGTAGCATCTCTAGATCCTCTCGACCACCACTAGCATTGCCGTATTTCCGGATGGTCTACCTCGGCGGTGGTAGCACCGGTTTCCCTCGATTTATATCCTGTTCAGCAACCTCGGGCAATCTTTAATAAAGTGGTCGATGATCCGCACTTGTAATGTGAGGCGGTCACGAAACCTCTGACTTCGAATGCCATTTGCCACAATGTCGACACTTCGATTCGTCTCGGCGTTCATTCCCAACCTTGGCGATCGAAGTGCCTCGTGTACCCATTGTGGGGTCGATCACGATCTCTTCTAAAAGGCCGAAGTGCCTCTAGACCGCCCACATCATCTCTAAATTTCTTGATGCATGTTGAAGAGACTTTCCGAGGATCTTTTACGAAACTCTCCGGTTCCACATCAACTTTTGTTTTTCTTTTTTAAGCTCTTGACTTTACAAGCTCGCTCGACAAGTACTACGAACTCTCGTATTTCAAGAATGCCAACGAACATTTTATGTCTTCATTCAACCCATCCTCAAAGCGTTTACACATAGCGACCTCTGACGAAACACATTCCCAAGCGTATCTACTAAGTCTAACAAATTTTCGCTCGTAATCGAGAATCGACATAGAACCTTGCTTAAGCTCAAGAAATTCCTTCCTTTTTGATCAACAAATCTCGACTAATATACTTTTCCCAAACTCGATTCGGAAAAACTCCCAAGTTGCTTGCTCTCGGGGCTGTGAAGTCGAGTACTCCACCAATAGTAGGCGAATTGCGTAGCAAGGAGATAGCACACTTTAGGCATTCATCGGTGTACAAGATAGCTCATCGAAAGTGCGGATAGTGTTGTCCAACCAAAATTCAGCTTGCTCGGCATCGTTGCTATCCGTAACTTTAAATTCAGTAGCCCCATGTTTTGGATTACATCAAGCTGGGGCTTATTCGACCTTATTTGGTCGATTCGAAGGCATTGTAGGTACGGGGTGTGTTTGTTGGGAATGGAGGTTGTGGAACAGTAGTATTAGTTCGAATGTATTGGTTGAACCAATCATTCATCACGCTATCTTGAGCTTGCCTAGCCTCATCATTCGGATTGCTAGCAATAGGTTGAGAGTCCGCCGTATTTGTCCCTTGTCGTGAGCAGCGCCACACTCTCCACATCATCAGCTATCGCTCGGTTGGGATCGGGATCCATTACTATAAATAAACACAAATTCAAATGTCAGAAATATCCACAATATCAATTAATCACATAATGGCATGTATAGCTAGACCCAAACGTATTACGGTGTCCTAGAATCGACTAAACCGTAGCTCTGATACCAATAAAATTGTAACACCCCGTACCCGAGTCCGTTACCGGAGTCGAACACAAGGTGCACACAGACTTAACTTAATTGTTTTCACAGTTCATAAAAAAATTTCGGACTAGTTGGTTCTTTGCGTCCTTTATCGCCTTAAAAACTCAACTTGAGTTTTAAAGCTCGAAAATCAGTTTGGTAAATTTTCCCTGAAATTAGACTCATATGTCCACCAACATATTTTTTTCTAGAATTTTTGGTCGGGCCAATTAGTACAGTTTATTAGTTAAAGTCTCCCCTAATCCACGGTTCGACTACACTGACCTTCACGCATTACGAATTGGATATATCCCTGTACAGGGCTTCAATACTGATGCCGTTTGTTTATATAGAAACTAGACTCAAGGAGGAAACTATACATATATGGCATGACTCCTAATTATCACTAGTTAATTTACAATGAATTTCCAAAGTCGGAACAGGGAATCCAGAAACCGTTCTGGCCCTGTTTCACGAAAACCTAAATATCTCTTAACATACAACTCCTATGACCGTTTCGTTTCTTCCATATGAAAGTAGATTCATCAAGGTTAATTTACATAATTTATTCACTATTTAATTCCATTCCTGATATTTTTAGTGATTTTCACATCCACACCACTGCTGCTGTCAACTTACATTTCGAGTAAACTTTACCTATTGCGTGGTTTCCATGGACCAACTAGAGTTTTGTCATACATCGGTCCACCTATGATCATGTTTAGCCATTCCAAGGGCTGATCATTGCCCAACACTTCCATTCCAGTCCATAGTCACATCATGAAACCATATATACATACATAAACACAAATGGTCTAATGCCATACTCCACTTCTACGAGCCATTTTCGCATGGCTATACACACATACATCGCAAAACGTACTTGAAAAACAGCAAAGGGTAGTCCTATACATGCCATATCCAGAGTTCAACTAAAAGAATACCAAAAGGGCTTTGATAGTGTGGATGACTTCGACTTCGATGATCCCGAATCCGATAGCTAACGAGCAAAATCTATAAAACAGAGAGCCAAAGCAACGGGGGTAAGCATTTTAATGCTTAGTAAGTCTCAAGTAATGAAATCAGCTTTGACTAAAGTATTACATTCACATAGCTAAATGGATCACTTTAGTAATACACATTCTCATTATCATACTTGCTTCACACTTCATCAACATATACACACACAAGGTATCAACCTATCTAAGAGCCGAAAGTTCGTTAGTCGATTGAACGAATACTATTTCAAACGGATCGACTTTTCCGATGCACATGTAAACATACCTTATCGTATGGGCTTTTTGAGCGTATTAATTGAATTTATTACAGCACCAAAACGCTCACCTTCAAACCGAGTCTCTTCGGAATTTAGCCGGATATAACCACAAGCACAATTGCCTTTGGGTCTTAACCCGGATTTGGTAACTTGCACAAATACCTTTGGTCTTAGCCGAATATAACAACTTCATACGAATGCCTTGGTCTTAGCCGGATATAATCACTAGCATAAATGCCTTGGGACTTAGCCGGGTATAACAACTCGCATACGAATGCCTTCTGGTCTTAGCCGGATATAATCACTAGCATAAATGCCTTGGGACTTAGCCGGGTATCATTCAAATGCTCATGTACACATATATCAATAATCACGACACATCCATATTTCATTCTCGTTACTAAGGCTCAAACACAAAACATTTATCAAACCTTTCCAATTTGGCTCAATAGCCACACACAAAACATGATTTCAATTGACTTTATAACTTAGTCCCTACGCACATTCTATTGTCCGCCATAATATGACAAATCATTTCAATATAATTCAAGTAGGGTCATTACTCAAGACTTACCTCGGATGTTGTCGAACGATTTGACGGCTATTCGATCACTTTTTCCTTCCCCTTATCCAAAGGTGGTCCTCTAAGCTCTTGAGCTAATTCACACAAATTTAACTTATTAAAATCTCATTATGCTAGCTTATGGCCGAATATGAATAGGAGTTTAAATGGTCATATGGCCACCCTTTAGCTCGAATACACAATGGGCATGCACATTTTTAATTACATCAAGCAATTCAATACAATTCATTCAAACATCAAAGAGAAGCTCAAGGTACTTAGCCCATATTTCCATTAGACATTAGAGTCACATGTGTACGAAATCACGAATCGAATTCAACATACTAGCTAATATTTCCCCTTAGCGAATTTCTAAGTCAAGCTAAAGCCATCAATAGGCTACCTAAGGCCGAATATACACATCAACATATGTACTCGTTCATGTGGCCGAACATACACATTTATGTTGAGGCCGATTTCAACACTTGATACATTCTACAAGTATGGTCGCTTGTATCGACTAAACACCATTTTGTTTCAAGTTCAAAACTAGGCTAATCGCACATATACACTAGTAAATCAAACACTACCATTTGTACTTCACCTTACTAGCACTTCTCATTCAAATAACATGAACAACGACCATAGTTTTCTTTTACTTCCTACCATGGCCGAATGCCATACAACACCATACCATGCATCTTTACAAGCTTTACTTTTAGCATGCAAATGACATCCACAAATCCACCTTAGCGAACATTATCTCCATGACATAGTGAAGATTTGAATCATGGGCTAGTTAGAACTCAAGCTAACTACTAAAACATGCTTGAATCTCATGGCACAACATCAAACTTACCTTAACTTAGATGCAAATATGGCGAATATCTTCAACTTTTCTCCTTTCAAACCGCCAAGAAGAACCAAAGGATGAAGCTTTTCTTTTCTCTTTGTATTTTCTTCCTAGTTTTGGCTCAAAGAAAGGATGAATAATTTTTTTCTTTCTTTTCCTTCAACTCACGGCAATGGGGGAATCACACCTTCTCTCCTTTTTTTCATTTCTTTATTCCTCACCTTAGTTTAATTTTTCCTCCCATATTGCACCAACAAAACATGTCTATGACATGTTTTGCCCATCCTCCTTGTCATGGCCGCCACCACTTATAAAAAGAGGGTATTTGACATGCAAGACCATTGTTTTGCATGCATGCTTTAATTAGTCATCACACATTTCCTATCCTACTTTCAAAGTTTACTACTAGGTCCTTATTAGTGAAATTCACATTTATAACCCTAAATCAAATCAGCAAAAATGTCACACACAATTAACACATATCATAGGCATCAAAATGAATATTAAATTATTTTTATGCCTCGATTTTCAGTCCGAAACCACATTCAGACTAGGTCGTTTTAAAGTGTCACAACTCTCCTCACTTAAGAAATTTTCGTCCCGAAAATCTTACCGTAAATAGGTTTGAGTATCGCTCTTTCATAGAGTTCTCGGGTTCCCGGTAGCTTCTTCTATCCGTGTTTGAGCCATAACACTTTAACTAGCGGAACCCTTTTGTTTCGCAACTCCTTCACTTCACGAGCTAGGATACGAATCGGTTCTTCTTCATAACTCATATCGGCTTGAATTTCAACCTCTGATGGACTAATTACGTGCGACGGATCAGATCTATAACGTCGAAGCATCGAAACATGAAAGGCGTCGTGAATCTTTCCAAGTTCGGGGCAAAATCAAACGACACATAATGGACCGACTCGTTCGGATATTTCATATAGCCCGATGAACCTCGGACTCAATTTGCCTTCGGCCAAATCGAGTATCTTTTTCCAAGCGAAACTTTAAGAAACACTTTATCTCCCACGATACTCAATGTCTTTTCGTTTCAGATCCGCGTCGACTTCGACGATCGGAGGCTATCTTGATTTTCACGGATTACTTTTACTTTACGCAAAGCATCTTTAATCAAATCCACTCAAAATTTTACTTTCACCGAGCTCGGTCCAAAACAATGGTGTACGGCATTTACGCTCGTACAAGGCCTCGTAAGGCGCCATCTTAATACTTGATTGAAAACTATTGTTGTGGCGAATTCAATCAAGGGTAAATCTGTTCCCATGAACCATCGAACTCGAGGATGCAACATCTCAACATATCCTCAAGTATCTCGAATTATCCGCTTCGGATTGACAATCGGTTTGGGGTGAAAGGCGGTCTTTGAAATGCAACTTGGTACCCAAAGCTTCTTCCAATTTCTTCCAAAATCGCGAGGTGAATCTCGGATCTCTACCCGACACAAGCAAATCGGTACCCGTGTAATCTCACAATCGAGAAGCGTACAATTCAGCTAGTTTATCCAATGAAAATCCGTGCGCACGGGATAAAGTGAGCTGACTTAGTCAATCTATCAACGACGACCCAAATTGCATCTTTCTTACTTGCCGACACTGGCAACCCAGATACAAAATCCATTATCACTCGATCCTATTTCCATTCGGGTATCGTGATTGGCTGAAGTAACCCTGAAGGTACTTGATGTTCCACTTTCACTTGTTGACATATTAAACATCTCGAAACAAAGTCGGAGATGTCCCGCTTCATACCATGCCACCAAAACCGACGTTTCAAATCGTTGTACATCTTCGTACTCCCCGGGTGAATTGACATTCGGCTACAATGGGCTTCGTTCAGAATCATCGAAATGAGTTCCGAATTCCTTGGAACACACAGACGACTTCTGAACCTCAAACAATCATCATCATCAATTTGAAACTCCGATTCCTTGTTGAACACACTCAAACCGTTTTGCAACCAATTCATCATCGACTCTCGAGCTTCACGAATTTGATGAATCAATAATGGTTTGGCTTTTAATTGGCTACTAACACATTGTCGGGTAGAAACGAGACAAGTGTACATTCATCGCTAAATAAAAGCGAACAGTAATTTTAAACTTAAGGCGTCGCAACCACATTAGCCTTTCGGGTGATAATCAATGACCAGCTCATAATCTTTCAACAACTCAAGCTAACGCCTTTGTCGTAGATTCAAGTCTCTTTGAGTCATCAAATATTTGAGACTTTTGTGATCCGAAAATACATGGCACTTCTCACCAAATAAGTAATGTCGCCATATTTTCAAAGCGAATACGATGGCGACTAATTCGAGATCATGGGTCGGATAATTCTTCTCATGTGGCTTTAATTGTCTCGACGATAGGCCACAACTCGACCTTCTTGCATCAATACGCAACCTAACCCAAGTAGGAGGCGTCACTATAGATGACAAACTCTTTGCCTAATTAAATTTGCACTAAAATTGGAGCTTAGTCAAATAAGTTTTCAGTTGATCAAAACTTTTCGACATTTTTCCGTCCATTCGAACTTAACATCTTTTGAAGTAGCTTCATGGGTGTGGCTATCATCGAGAAACCTTTACAAACCGTCGGTAGTAACCGGTGAGCCCCAAAAGCTCGAACCTCGGTAATATTTCTCGGGGCTTCAGTTAAGTATGGCTGAAATTTTGCTCGGTCGACTCGAATCCCGATCGCAGATACCACATGACCCAAGAAGCTAACCTCTCTTAACCGAACTCACACTTGCTGAACTTAGCATACAAGCGCTTATCCCGTAATATTTGCAACACTAATCTCGGTGTTCGGCATGTTGGTCTCATCTCTTGAATAGACCAAGATGTCATCAATGAACACCACTACGAACCGGTCCAAATCATCGTCAAGATCCGATTCATCAAATCCATAAATCTGCGGGGGCATTAGTGAGCCCGAACGGCATCACTAAGAACTTCGTAGTGATCGTACCTCGTTCGAAAGCGGTTTGGGTACATCCGAATCTCGAATCCAGAATCGATAATAACCCGATCTCAAATCTATCTTTGAAAACATGAAGCTCCCTTAGTTGATCAAATAAATCATCAACACGTGGTAACGGATATTTGTTCTTTATCGTCACTTTATTCAGCTGACGATAGTCAATACACAACCTCATGGTTCCGTCCTTCTTTTTCACAAACAATACTGGTGCACCCAAAGGTGAGAAACTTGGTCGAGTGAAACCTCTATCTGTCAATTCTTGCAACTGAGCTTTCAACTCCTTTAACTCGGTTGGTGCCATACGATACGGAGCTATCGAAATTAGCGTAGTCCCTGGTACAAGCTCAATACCAAACTCTATCTCCCGAACAAGTGGCAAACCCGGTAATTCTTCGGGAAAAACATCTGGGTATTCACAAACCACTGGCATAGATTCGGGTTTTATTTCTAACTCCTTATCATCAAGTACATACGCAAGGTATGCTTCGCACCCCTTTCTTACATATTTCTGGGCAAACATTGATGATATTACAGCTGGCAACCCCTTTAAGTCTGTAGACTAAACTCGGATCATCTCGTTATTTGCGCACCTCAAATCAATAGTCTTGCTTTTGCAATTCACAACCGCATCTTGCACGGTCAACCAATCCAACCCAAGAATAACATCAAATTCATCGAACGGCAAAAGCATCAAGTCCGCCGAAAAACAGGAACCTCGAATTACTAGGGGACATTTCTTACACACTTTGTCGACCAAAGACGTAACGACCCAAGGGATTTGACACCGAATTACGAACTCGAGAGACTCAATAGGTAAAGTCTTCTTTGGATGCTAAGGTTTCGTATATATAAGAGTGAGTAGAACCAGGGTCAATTAAAGCAATCACATTAGTATCAAAGAGAGTGAAAGTACCGGTAATAACATCTGGCGAGGAAGCATCCTCGCGTGCGCGTATAGCTTAAGCCCTAGCATAAGCATCCTCGGATCTGGTCGTAGCATCTCTAGATCCTCTCGACCACCACTAGCATTGCCGTATTTCGGATGGTCTACCTCGGCGGTGGTAGCACCGGTTCCCACTCGATTTATATTACATTCAGCAACCTCGGGCAATCTTTAATAAAGTGGTCGACCGATCCGCACTTGTAACAGAGGCGGTCCACGGAACCTCTGACTTCGAATGCAATTTGCCACAATCTCGACACTCGTTCTATCTCGGCGTTCATTCCCAACACTTGGCGATCGAAGTGCCTCGTGTACCCATTGTGGGGTCGATCACGATCTCATCTAAAAGGCCGAAGTGCCTCTATACCAGCCCACATCATCTCTAAATTTCTTGATGCATGTTGAAGAGACTTTCCCAAGGATCTTTTACGAAACTCTCCAGTTCCCACATCAACTTTTGTTTTTCTTTTCTAAGCTCTTGACTTTACAAGCTCGCTTCGACAAGTACTATGAACTCTCGTATTTCAAGAATGCCAACGAACATTTCTATGTCTTCATTCAGCCTATCCTCGAGCGTTTACACATACGACCTCGGACGAAACACATTCCGGCGTATCTACTAAGTCTAACAAATTTTCGCTCGAATCGATGGCGACATAGAACCTTGCTTAAGCTCAAGAAATTCCTTCCTTTTGATCAACAAATCTCGATGATATACTTTTTGAAACTCGGTTTGGAAAAACTCCCAAGTTGCTTGCTCTCGGGGCTGTGAAGTCGAGTACTCCACCAATAGTAGGCGAATCGCGTAGCAAGGAGATAGCACACTTTAGGCATTCATCGGGTGTACAAGATAGCTCATCGAGTGCGGATAGTGTTGTCCAACCAAAATTCAGCTTGCTCGGCATAAATCGCTATCCGTAGCTTTAAATTTAGTAGCCCCATGTTTTGATTACATCAGCTGGGGCTTATTCAACCTTATTTGGTCGATTCTGGGAGGCATTGTAGGTCTTGAATGTGTGTTTGTTGGGAATGGAGGTTGTGGAGCAGTAGTATTAGTTCAAATGTATTGGTTGAACCAATCATTCATCACGCTATAAAAGGCTTGCCTAGCCTCATCATTCAGTATTGCTAGCAATAGGTTGAGAGTCCGCCGTGTTGTCCCTTGTCTTGGGAGCAGCGCCACACTCTCCACATCATCGCCTATCGCTTTCGGTTGGGATCGGGATCCATTACTATAAATAAACACAAATTCAAATGTCGAAATATCCACACTATCAATTAATCACATAATGGCATGTATAGCTAGACCCAAACGTATTACGGTAGTCCTAGAATCGACTAAACCGTAGCTCTGATACCACTAAAATTGTAACACCCCGTACCCGAGTCCGTTACCAGAGTCGAACACAAGGTGCACACAGACTTAACTTAATTGTTTTCATAGTCCATAAAAAAAAATTTCCAGACTAGCTGGTTACTGCATCACTGTCGCCTTAAAAATCATATCTTGAGTTTTAAAGCTAGAAAATCAGTTTTGTAAATTTTCCCTGAAACTAGACTCATATTTCCACCAACATATTTTTTTCTAGAATTTTTGGTCAGGCCAATTAGTACAGTTTATTAGTTAAAAACTCCCCTAATCCACGGTTCGACTACACTGACCTTCACGCATTACGAATTGGATATCTCCCTGTACAGGGCTTCAATACTGATGTCGTTTGTTTCTATAGAAACGAGACTCAAGGAGGAAACTATACATATATGGCATGACTCCTAATTATCACTGGTTAATTTACAATGAATTTCCAAAGTCGGAACAGGGAATCCAGAAACCGTTCTGGCCCTGTTTTACGAAAACCTAAATATCTCTTAACATACAACTCCTATGACCGTTTCGTTTCTTCCATATGAAAGTAGATTCATCAAGGTTCATTTAAATAATTTATTCACTATTTAATTCCATTCCTGATATTTTTAGTGATTTTTCACATCCACACCACTGCTGCTGTCAAGATCTCTTTTCAGTAAACTTTACCTATTTCGTGGTTTCCATGGACCAACTAGAGTTTTGTCATACATAGGTCCACCTATGATCATGTTTAGCCATTCCAAGGGCTGATCATTGCCCAACACTTCCATTCCAGTCCATAGTCACATCATGAAACCATATATACATACATAAACACAAATGGTCTAATGCCATACTCCACTTCTACGAGCCATTTTCGCATGGCTATACACACATACATCGCAAAACGTACTTGAAAAACAGCAAAGGGTAGTCCTATACATGCCATATCCAGAGTTCAACTAAAAGAATACCAAAAGGGCTTTGATAGTGTGGATGACTTGACTTGATGATCCCGAATCCGATAGCTAACGAGCAAAATCTATAAACAGAGAGCCAAAGCAGCGGGGTAAGCATTTTAATGCTTAGTAAGTCTCAAGTAATGAAATCAGCTTTGACTAAAGTATTACATTCACATAGCTAAGCGGATCACTTTAGTAATACACATTCTCATTATCATACTTGCTTCACACTTCATCAACATATACACACACAAGGTATCAACCTATCTAAGAGCCGAAAGTTCGTTAGTTGATTGAGCGAATACTATTTCAAGCGGATCGACTTTTCCGATGCACATGTAAACATACCTTATCGTATGGGTTTTTGAGCGTATTAATTGAATTTATTACAGCACCAAAACGCTCACCTTCAAACCGAGTCTCTCGAATTTAGCGGATATAACCACAAGCACAATTGCCTTGGTCTTAACCGGATTTGGTAACTTGCACAAATACCTTGGTCTTAGCCGAATATAACAACTTCATACGAATGCCTTGGTCTTAGCCCGGATATAATCACTAGCATAAATGCCTTGGGACTTAGCGGGTATAACAACTTCATACGAATGCCTTGGTCTTAGCCCGGATATAATCACTAGCATAAATGCCTTCGGGACTTAGCCGGGTATCATTCAAATGCTCATGTACACATATATCAATAATCACGACACATCCATATTTCATTCTCGCTACTAAGGCTCAAACACAAAACATTTATCAAACCTTTCCAATTTCGGCTCAATAGCCACACACAAAGAGCATGATTTCAATTGACTTTATAACTTAGTCCCTACGCACATTCTATTGTCCGCCATAATATGACAAATCATTTCAATATAATTCAAGTAGGGTCATTACTCGAAGACTTACCTCGGATGTTGTCGAGCGATTTGACGGCTATTCGATCACTTTTCCTTCCCTTATCCAACGGTGGTCCTCTAAGCTCTTGAGCTAATTCACACAAATTTAACTTATTAAAATCTCATTATGCTAGCTTATGACCGAATATGACAAGGAGTTTAAATGGTCATATGGCCACCCTTTAGCTCGAATACACAATGGTCATGCACATTTTTAATTACATCAAGCAATTCAATACAATTCATTCAAACATCAAAGAGAAGCTCAAGGTACTTAGCCCATATTTCCATTAGACATTAGAGTCACATGTGTATGAAATCACGAATCAAATTCAACATACTAGCTAATATTTCCCCCTTAGCCGAATTTCTAAGTCAAGCTAAAGCCATCAATAGGCTACCTAAGGCCGAATATACACATCAACATATGTACTCGTTCATGTGGCGAACATACACATTTATGTTGAGGCCGATTTCAACACTTGATACATTCTACAAGTATGGTCACTTGTATCGACTAAACACCATTTTGTTTCAAGTTCAAAACTAGGCTAATCGCACATATACACTAGTAAATCAAACACTAACATTTGTACTTCACCTTACTAGCACTTCTCATTCAAATAACATGAACAACGACCATAGTTTTCTTTTACTTCCTACCATGGCGAATGCCATACAACACCATACCATGCATCTTTACAAGCTTTACTTTTAGCATGCAAATGACATCCACAAATCCACCTTAGCAGAACATTATCTCCATGACATAGTGAAGATTTGAATCATGGGCTAGTTAGAACTCAAGCTAACTACTAAAACATGCTTGAATCTCATGGCACAACATCAAACTTACCTTAACTTAGATGCAAATATGGCGAATATCTTCAACTTTTCTCCTTTCAAAGCGGCCAAGAAGAACCAAAGGATGAAGCTTTTCTTTTCTCTTTGTATTTTCTTCCTAGTTTTGGCTCAAAGAAAGGATGAACAATTTTTTCTTTCTTTTCCTTCAACTCACGGCAATGGGGGAATCACACCTTCTCTCCTTTTTTTTTCATTTCTTTATTCCTCACCTTAGTTTAATTTTTCCTCCCATATTGCACCAACAAAACATGTCTATGACATGTTTTGCCCATCCTCCTTGTCATGGCCGCCACCACTTATAAAAGAGGGTATTTGACATGCAAGACCATTGTTTTGCATGCATGCTTTAATTAGTCATCACACATTTCCTATCCTACTTTCAAAGTTTACTACTAGGTCCTTATTAGTGAAATTCACATTTATAACCCTAAATCAAATCATCAAAAATGTCACACACGAATTAACACATATCATAGGCATCAAAATGAATATTAAATTATTTTTATGCCTCGGTTTTGTGGTCCCGAAACCACATTCCGACTAGGGTCGTTTTAAGGCTGTCACATCACAACACGGGCATGTGCTCAGGCCGTGTGACTCAACTTTCTTCTTGAATGCAAGTCAGAGAGCTCCACAGGCTTGGGACATGGGCTTGTGTGACCACACAGCCTACCCACATAGGCGTGTCCTTATCCACACGGGCGTGTGGCCCTGTTTCATGATAAAAAAATTTTAAGTTTTCTAAAAGCTCTTAAAGTTCTTAGTTTGGTTTTGATCTAATTCCAACGTATATTTTAGGCCTCGTAGGCCCGTATAAGGACTTTAATCATGTGTTTGAATAATAGTTAATTTGGAATAAAGTTTTATGATCTGGTTTTTGGTGTGTTTAATTGTGTTTAAGTCTAGTAATACCTCGTACCCTGTTCTAGCGTAGAATAAGGGTAAGGGGTGTTACATTTAGTGGTATCAGAGTTTCAGTTTAGCCGATTCTCAAAATGTGTGTGATGTGGACAGTGCTTAGAAATACATGCCATATAAATCTGTGATAGTGTGATAATGTATGATCTGATCTAATCCCTAATTTTATTATAGAGTATATTTGACTTGAAAAGATGTCAAATAGACCAGAACATACTGAGCAAGAAGAAGTTAACAGTAGAGTACAGACCTCTGAATAAGGAACATGTAACGCCCCGAATTTGGGCCTGAAGTATTGGGCCTTTAGTATGGGTCCGTAAGGAGGTTGTATATAAGCATTTAATTTTACAAGGAAATGACAATTAAATGTCTGCTTTAGTGGTTAATGGGCCTGAGAAGTGTTGGAGAAATCTTGGGTTCAAACCTGGGCTTTAGCAAAAATTTTGGTAATAAGTGAATAAAACCCTGGGTGCTTGGATAAAGGCCTTTTAAATTATTGTGGTAAATAAATGACACAAGAAAGCTTGTGGTCTAGTGGTTGTGGCGTTATTAAGGTTGCAAGAGAGCCTGGGTTCAAGTCTTGGCTCTTGCAATTTATTTTGGTTTTTCTTTTAAAGGAACCTAGACTTTGGCCTATAGACCTTATATTTAATTGAGGATAAAATATGACATAGAAAGAGCCTAAGGTGGAGCGGCAAGGTGGCGTGTTGTGTAACTATGAGGTCTAAGGTTCAAGTCTTGGGATGCGCAATAGAGTATTTATTTTGCTGTTTGAGCTATATAGGAGGTGGAGTCGGACTGGAACTCTGTGGTTGAGGTGGTCATAAGAAAATAAGAAATTTTCCTAATGGTTGAAAGTAATCCCACATCGGGAAGCTACCATGGGAATTGGTGAGAAGCTGGCTTTAAATAGAGCGAACCAGATGAGTTGGTGAAAAAGAAAAAGGTGATTAAGACCCAATGCAGGATGTGCCAAGGTTGGTGAAGGTTGGTGATCGTGGACTTCGACGCGTTCACATAAACAGGTGTGTATTCACGCCCTTCTTTGTTAAAAATCGGCAAAATCTGAAAGCTGCCACAAGCGTTCTCGTGTGCTGGGGCTATTCAGGGCCTCGATGGGCCCGCGGGCCCGCTTGTGTAAATCTAACTGTTAGGTGGGAAGTAGTTGGGCCTGATGGGCCATGTGAACGAGATTGGGCTTAAAAGGGCCAAATGAATAAGTGTGGATCTGTTAGTGTTTAGTAAAGGGGTTGTGGACCTAGTTTTTGGTAACTACTCAAGCAGACATAAAACTTAAATAATTAATTAATCGCGACCGTGGATGAGTCATAAGGTTAAAGTGTGGCAATGGATATATGCATGTCTACGATTGGATCTAGGGAGAGCTTGGTACTTAAGCGGTCTTAAAGACTCACCTCCTCTTCTCTAGAATCCTACCTAGTGCATCGTATCTGCTCACTTTAGCCAACGAGGACTTGTTAATGGGCCAAGGTAAGTAATAAACCCATAATAAAGAGACATTACTGAAATACCCTCAATTTGTAAAATTACTGAAATACCCTCGATTGTGAAATTACTAAAATACCTTCAATTTGTGAAATTACCAAAATACTCCCGATTTGTGAAATTATAGAAACACCCTCGATTTGTAAAATTACCGAAATACCCTCGATTTTGAAATTACTAAAATACCCTTAATTTGTAAAATTACTGAAACATCCCCAATTTGTGAAATTATCGAAACACCCTCGATTTGTAAAATTACCAAAATACCCTTAATTTGTAAAATTACCAAAATACCCTCGATTTGTAAAATTATCGAAACACCCCCGATTTGTAAAATTATCAAAATACCCTTGTAGTTTAAAATTACCGAAATACCCTTGTAGTGTAAAAGATGACATACCCACAGTAGGTAAAATGGTATTTTGCCCTTGAGGGTAAATGATGAAACTTAGACTTGAATTTGGTGATTTGATTATGAATGAATGATTGCATTTTAATTGACTTGATTGTGGTTGTATGATTGATATACTCTTAGTATATGTTTAAAAGACTGTTACTAAGTATGGCCATTCTGCATACACGTGTGATGATTGAGCATGACATACACGACATATTGCATGGGTTGGGAATTATGGAACGGAATAAGTATATGAGGATCGCATGGTTGCTTAACGACCGTGGATCCACCGATGGCTATTAAGCCTAATATTTGATTAGCAGCTTGCTGCAATGAAGGTAGTACGGCAACCGGGCTACCATTAATGGGTATCGGATGGGTGGGTTAATATTTATATCCCCACATGATGTGTACCGGGGGACGGGGTTGGTGTGTAGCGGTTGGATTATTGGGGTGGGTTGCACAACATTGCATGTATGATATTATTGTGATATTATTACGATGTAGGCTTCGGCCCAACTGAGGCTAGGATGGGCTAGGCCCAATTGATTCTGTTATGGGCTGTGACCCAAAGGATATTGTAACGGGCTTTGGCCCACGTATGCTCTGAATTGGATGCATCTTTATCTTGTAATGGGCTCCGCCTGCATCGATTCTGAATTGCATACATTTCTTCGTTACTCTAGTAAGGGGATTACACACTGAGTTTTCGTAAACTTACCCCATTTATTAACTGTGCAGGTAATCCCCAGTATTAGGTGGATCGATGTTGCGGAGGGACTCGGAGACGGCCACACAACTGCACATGTTTTTTTTATTTCATTTATTTAGTTAAGCACTTTGGTTCTTGATTTGGGTTGTATTAAGGCCTCTTTATTTTCTTAACCTTTTATTTGGGAAATTTATTTAGTATGCTTAATATCTGTTAGAAGTAGGGCACGGTTTTCCAAAACAACAACGGGTTTTCAAAATATCTCGTTTCTGCAACTATTTAAAAGTAAGCTTCAGCAGCAAGTAATGTTTTAAGAGAATTAACGTTTCACAAGTTTTAAAATGGCCAGAGGTTTTAAGTAGTAAGAAAGGTTTTCCATGAGAACATGGTTTTCGAAAAATACTTCAATGTGACATCCCAGATTCAAGCCTAACTTCTAGGCCAGGTTTGGGGTGTTACATTTAGTGGTATCAGAGTCAAGTTGCAAAACTCGACTGTGGAATGGGTTCTAAAATTAGATTTTTAAAAGAATTGTTTCAAAATAGTTTGAAAAGATTTGAAGTATTTGAAATGTTTTTCTAAATATTTTCCTGAAAGTGTGGTTACTGAGTCTTCGGCATCGAATCCGTAAGTTTTCTGTTAGACTGTACTTAAATTTAGATTTTGTATTTATTCAGTGTATGTTCTGGAAATTAGATTTTTTTTTTAGTTAGCAACAATACTGTGATGGATTTCGAAGGCAAGCAAGGTTGTGATGAGTTGCCTGTCTCCCCGGAACATGAGATGATTCATGAAACTGTAGTCAAGGTAAGTCCGCTAACTACAGGTAACAATAACCCAGAGCTTGGTACGGAGGCACTGATCCGGTTGGTAAAGGAAGTGCTAGAAGAAGTGTTCGAGGCAAGAGTTAAGGCGTATGAGAACATGGTTTTTTAAAAACACTTCAATATGACACGCCAGATTCGGGCCTAACTTCTAGGCCGAGTTTGGGGTGTTACAGAACAAGTAGTGAGGTTCCAATTTCCTTGATGCAAGAACAAAAACTCAAAAATATGATTTATGGATTTACGAATCAGAGGTATGATGAGAATGTGCGGGAAAGAAATCAAGCTTAACAACCTCCTCCCCCTATTTCAACATCGGTAGTGCCCCCGGTTGCTCCTCCACCCCCTCCAACAACAGAATCCAGTAAATGTTCTCCATTTGAAAAGCTCAAAAAACATGGGGCTAAAGAATTTCAAGGAAGAACAGATGATTACCTAGTCAAAGTTGAGTATTGGTTGCAAAGTATAATGAGGGTTTTTAAACAAATGGCATGCTCACCAGATGATTACTTAATATGTGTTGTGTCATTATTGAAACAAGAAGCTTATAACTGGTAGGAAACAATAGAAGTCGTGGCACCGGCTGAGAAAATCACTTGGGAATTTTTCCAGAATGAATTTAAGAAGAAATATATTTTTAGAAGATATTTGGATAAGAAGGAATGAGAATTTCTCAACTTACGATAGGGAAACAAGTGGGTGGCTGAATATGAAAGGGGATTTGTTTATCTTAGCAAATATGCTCGAGCTATTGTACCTACTGAGAAAGAAATGTGTATTAGATTTGAAGAAGGGCTTAATAATGAGATCAGAATGATGATAGGGGCATTGAGATACAAGAATTCATTGTTCTATCAAATTGTACTCAGAAACTTGAAGAAGTATATAATAGAAAGATGCACCAAGATAGAAGGAGCAAAGAATCTTTCAAAAAAAGTGCATCTAAGTCATTTTTAGCTTTACCGATAAAGAAATGTAAAGAGGAATTTAGTCGAGCCACTTCAGCACCGAAAAGATCGGGAAAGAGTAGACCAAGACAATCTAATTTTAGGGCATCCAATAGACCTACTGTTAGCGTGAGTAGTGTGCAAAATACCCCAAGGCCTAAATGCCAACATTGTGGAAGAAATCACCCCGGTGTATGTAGAGGTAAGTTAGGGGCTTGTTTTAAATGTGGGACCACTACCACTTTATTCGAGATTGTCCCCAACTACAAATAGAAGAAGTGGAATGGAAAGAGAAAAGGACAACTCCTCCTCAAAAAGGAAGACGTTCTGGTCAGAGCAGTACTACAGGGGCAACTCATTCGGGTATGAAGGGTACTGCTAGTCAATCAAAAGCTAGGGCCCCTGCTCGTACCTATGCCATTCGAGCAAGAGAAGAAATGACAGCTCCGAACGTAATTGCTGGTACTTTCTATCTCTATGATGTTCCTATGTATGCTTTAATAGACCCTGGGTCTACACATTCATATATTTGCAATATGTTAGCATCTGAAAAGAATTTATTTGTTGAGCCTACTGATTATGATGTACAAGTTACAAATCCATTAGGCCAAAGTGTGGTAGTTAATTTAATATGTTGTAACTGTCCACTGAAAATTAAGGGTTGTGATTTCCCCGCTGATTTGATGTTGTTACCCTTTCGGGAATTTGACATTATCTTGGGCATGGACTAGTTAATGAAACATGATTCAGTAGTGAATTATCGAGAAAAACGAATCAGTTTTGAAATGCCAAACAGGAGATATCATTTTGGTTGAGTCTGGGAATTTGGACGATACTGTTAGAATGATTTCATCTTTTTCTACCCAAAAATTATTGCATAAAGGAAATGAGGCATACTTAGCCTATATTCTTGATACTCGGGGTTCTGAATCAAAGTTAGAGCAATTGGCTATTGTGAATGAATTTACTAATGTGTTTCTTGAGGAATTACTAGGGTTACCACCTGATAGAGAAGTCAAATTTGTGATAGATGTACTTCCGGGAACAACTCCCATATCAGTGACACCGTATAGGATGGCCCCAGCAGAATTAAAAGAGTTGAAGACACAATTACAAGAGTTGTTAAACAAAGGGTTTATTAGACCGAATATGTCGCCATGAGGTGCACCTGTTTTATTTGTGAAAAATAAGGACGGTTCATTAAGATTATGTATAGATTACAGGTAGTTGAATAAAGTAACGATTAAAAATAAATATCCTTTGCCTCGTATTGATGCTTTATTCAATCAGATAAAGGGTGCTGCAGTAATTTCAAAGAAAGATCTTAGATTCGAGTATTATCAGTTAAAAGTAAAAGAATATGATATACAGAAAATAGCTTTCAGAACTCGGTATGGCTATTATGAGTTCTTAGTCATGCCATTCGATTTAACCAATGCCCCTTCTGCTTTTATGGATTTAACGAATCGAATTTTTCAGTCTTATCTGGATAGAATTGCGGTTGTGTTCATTGACGATATACTAGTTTATTCAATGACAAAATCTGAGCATGCTCAGCACTTGAGAGTTGTGTTACAGATTTTAAGGGAAAAATAGTTATATACAAAATTCAGTAAATGTGAATTTTGGCTTCACGAAGTGGGATTCTTGGGTCACATTGTGTCGGCTGATGGTATACGAGTAGATCCAAATAAGGTGGCAATGATGATTAATTGGAAAACTCCAAAAAATGTTACAGAAGTACGAAGTTTTCTAGGGCTAGCCGGTTATTACCATTGATTTGTGAAAGACTTTTCAATGATTGCTTCACCGATGACCCGGTTACTACAGAAGAACGTTGAATTTGTATAGTCTAATGAGTGTCAATAAAGTTTTGATTAGTTGAAGAAAATGTTGATAGAGGCTCTAGTGTTAACTCAGCCTGAATCAGGTGTGCCATATGTGGTATGTAGTGATGCATCTTTGAATGGTTTAGGCTATGTACTATGCAGTTAGGAAAAGCTGTAGCATATGCATTTTGGCAATTGAAACCACATGAGAGGAACTACCCTACACATGATCTTAAGCTAGCTACTATTGTTTTTGCTTTAAAAATTTGGAGACATTACTTATATGGGGAAAAAGGTTATGTGTATACAGACCATAAAATTCAGAAGTATTTAATGTCGCAGAAAGAGATGAACTTGAGACAGAGACGATGGATAGAGCTATTGAAAGATTACAATATTGTTATTGACTACCATCCGAGGAATGCAAATGTAGTAACAGATGCACTTAGTCGAAAATCGTCATTATTCGCTCTTCGGGCATTGAATGCTCATTTTTCTGTTAATGAAGATGGTTCTGTGTTAGTAGAAATAAAGGCAAAACCAGTATTCTTTCAACAAATTCGGGAGTTGCAAGATGAAGACCCGAAGTTGGTGTTGAATTGACAAATTGTTCAAGACAACTTAAACTTAGAAAACTCTATTAATGATAGTGGTATGTTATACTGTCGCAATAGAAGTTGTGTTCCGAATAATACAGATTTGAAAAATGATATTTTATCAGAAGCTCATAGTAGCATGTATTCGATTCATCCGGGTAGTACGAAGATGTACTGTGATATGAAGAAAATGTATTGGTGGTAAGGTATGAAATGGGAAATTTGTGAATTTGTGGCGAAATGTTTAATCTATCAGTAGGTAAAAGCAACACATCAAGTGCCCACGGGTTTGTTACAACCCGTAATGATTCCGGAATGGAAGTGGGAACATGTGACGATGGATTTTGTATCTGGGTTGCCTGTGACTCCAAAGAAGAAAGATTCGATTTGGGTAATAGTGGACAAATTGACTAAGTCAGCACATTTTATTCTAGAAGAACAGATTTTTTGCTTGAAAAATTAGCGGAATTACATATGTTAGAAATTGTGAGATTACATGGAGTACCGACGTCTATTATTTCTGATCGAGATTCGAGGTTTACTTTGAGATTTTGGAGTAAACTACAGGAAGCTTTAGGTACTAAGTTAAAATTTAATATAGCTTTTCATCCTCAGACTGACGGGCAATCAGAGCGAGTGATTTAGATTTTAGAAGATATGTTGAGATGTTGTATACTTGAGTTCGGTGGTAGCTGGGAAAGGTGTTTACCTTTAGCTGAATTTGCCTATAATAATAGCTATCAAGCTAGTATCAAAATGACACCGTTTGAAGCTCTGTATGGAAGAAAATGTAAAACCCCATTGTATTGGTCAGAATTATGTGAATCGAAATTAGTAGGAGTGGATTTGATTCGGGAAACTAAAGAGAAAGTCCAAATTATTCGAGATAGTTTGAAAGCTACTTCCGATCATTAGAAGTCGTACGTAAATTTGAAAATAAGAGATTTAGAGCTCTATGTGGGTGATCGTGTGTTCTTGAAAGTTTCATTGTGCAAGAAAGTTCTACGGTTTGGTAGAAAGGGAAAACTTAGTCCACGATTTATCGGGCCGTATGAAGTTATTGAGAGGATCGACCCAGTAGCTTATAGATTGGCTTTGCCTCCGGAACTTGAGAAGATTCATAATATGTTTCAGGTATCTATGTTGAGACGGTATAGATCAGATCCTTCACATGTTATTCCTCATACTGGAATAGAGTTACAATCAAATATGACTTATTTGGAGGAACCGGTGAAATTATAGCTCGGGAAGTTAAAGAGCTACGGAATAAATGAGTACCATTAGTAAAATTGTTATGGCATCGACATGGATTGGAGGAGGCTACCTGGGAAATGGAGGAATCTATGAGATCACAATATCCGTATTTGTTTTCAGGTATGAAATTTCGAGGACGAAATTTCCTAAGGGGAGGAGAGTTGTAACGGCCGAAATTTCAGTGGTGTCAGAATAGTGATGTGAGGTCACTAAATCCGACATGTGAGTTTATATATTAGTAAGTAAAAGTTAAGTGTGATTCTAGAAATGTTTTTGAATTAGTGAAATTGTGAATTAAAGGAAATTTTTAGATAAAATAAGATAAAAACGAGGTATCAAGACCTCTAATTCCTAAACCGAGCCATAAATATTTTTAGAAATATTTATGGAATGTTACTAAGTTAGTATTAAAGTTTTGTTAAGAAATTTTAACATTTCGATAGACAATTGAATAAAAAGGACTAAATTGAATAAGATGTAAAATTGTGGGAAGTGATTAAATAGCTTAAATAATAAATAAGAGGGACTTAAAGAGCAATTTGACCTAAAATAAAATGGGCTGGACTTTAGGTAAATATTAGCTAAGAAATGGTGTGAACTAAAGGTAAATTGGTAATTTAGTTGAAATTGAATAGTTAAAAATTGGATTAAATTAGGAAATCTAGAGTTTTCTTCATTTTCTTCATCCTCTCCAGTAAAAACACCATTGAAGGGTTCTTTTAAGCTAGTCTCTCATATTTTTGCAACATGTAAGCTCAACTTTTCATTATTTCTTGTAATTTTTGTGTTTTTGAGACTTTTACAACTAGGTCCACTTGTTTAATTGATTAGTTTTTTATTTCATGGGTAATTTTGAAAGTTTCCATGAATAAGTGCTGAATGTTTATGATGATTTATCACGGAACTGGGGTTTTAATTTTATTAAATGATGATTTTATAAAGAGATTTTTATTTTTAGGATCTAATTTTGAAAGTTGTTGGAATTAGGGTTTTGTGTTGAAATTTTGAATGTTGAAGGTTCTGAAGTAGTTTATAATGTCTTGATAAAGTGTTATTTGAGAGGAATTAGCTCAATTGATGAATAAATTGAGCAAGATTAAAAAGTTTGGAGTAATAGTGTAATTTCAAAAATTAAAGGGCACAAATTGTGAAGTAGAATAGAATTGAAATAGATACTAATAAAGGAATGGTTTTATAATTATAGATCAAGAAAACGAAGTGAACCATGAAAATGATAAATTACAAGAATAGTCCCTGAATTTCTATGACTTTTTCAAATTAGCCCAGGTAAGCTCATATGGCTAAATTCAATGTTTTGGTAGGTAAATTTCATACATGTCATAGTATATTATGGTATACGAATGTCATTAAACCATGATAATTGTGAAATAATATTTGAGTAAAAGTGCAAATTAAGTGGGACAATGGAATTGGGTACTTTCATTCTGTGTTCAAGATGAATTGACAGAAAAGACCAAGGCTGGACCATGGCAACATGTGACAAGTGCTTCCATATAAGACCATAGCTGTAATAGCCCTAATTTGACCCTAGTCGGGTAGTGGTTTCGGGACCACAAAACCGAGTCGTGAAAATAATTAAATGTTAAATTTCATGTCTATTATATGAGATAATGCATGTGTAAAAGTTTCATGCTTTGATTTGATCATTTGTATGTGAATTTATTAAATAGGACTTATGTGAGACACTTTTGAAATGTGATAGGTTAATTTTATAATGGTCTATTAATGCATGTATTGAAAAGAATGGTTTTGCATGTCAAATTACCCATTTTAGATAGTGGCCGGCCATGTTACTAGTTAATATATAATATATGAATTTTCTATTAGCATTATTCTAATTAAATGGCTTTATATTATAGAATAATAATAATATAAAAAGGGGGGAAAATGGGTGAAGAAAACCAAGTGTTCATCTTTGTTTCTTTTAAGCCGAATGTGAAGGAAGAATAGGGGAGAAACACCACTCGGTCATCCTAGGCTTAAGCTAAGGTATAAAGTTTATGTTAATTCTTGAAATTTTAATTAATTTTTGAGTTAGTTACCAACCTCTTTATTTGACCCATGTTAAATTTTTTATTTTGGGAATGAATAGAGCTTTCGGCCATACTAGTCAATAAAGAATATGGTTGTTGTTTCATGTTAATTTGGACGAATCATGGTGGATGGGCGTTTGAGCCAAACAAATGATCATATGTATGCATTAGATGCTAAGTGGGAAGAATCGGCTATCATGTTGGATGCTGCCGAATATGAACTTGGTTATATTTGAGTAATGTATGTGTTTTGAGTTGACGGAATGAAAAGAATGCTTAAAATGTGTTATAAACAAATTATATGTTAAACTAAGGTTTGCTAAATTACCATTTTTCCTTGCCGAATATGTGCTTAATTAAAGAACAGTTTGTGTTGAATGTTTAAATAATTTAGATAATTATTAATCTAAGTCTAAGCTAGGTAAATTAAATGATTGTGGCTTAATTGTTTTATGGCAAGTGGCTATTATGGTGAAATGCAAATTCAGTCATGGAATTTAATGTATTTCTTATTGAATTTTGATAAATTTTGTTATAAGAAATATTAAGGATGAAATTGAGTTGGCTTGTAATAGCCCAAAATTGGGTCTAGTTGGAACAGAGGTTTCGGGACCACAAAATCTGAGATATAAATAATTATTTTATGATTATTTTGATGTCTATGATATGATTGCATGATTGTGTGAAAATTTCGTGAAGAAATTCTATGCATAAAGTGCTTAATTCGAAGTTAGGGACTAAATTGAATAAGTTGCAAAACTTTCATTCTAGAAGTTTCTAGTATGAAATTGATTTGAAATATTAATTAGGAGGTCTTAAATAGCAATTTTACCAATTTCTAAATTATGGACAAAAATTGGACATGGACGGGATTTTTGGAAAGTTTAGTAGTAAGGGTATTTTGGTCATTTAGGGGTAACATGAATTAAAATACAAAATTAAAAGCCAATTTTGCTCATCTTCTTCACCATGGACGTGTATACCAAGGGAGACTCCATGGCTAGGGTTTTCAAGCTTCCCAAGCTCAATTGTAAGTCCATTCTAACCCCGATTTTCAAGTTCTTTACGTTTTTGGAGTCCGGGTAACTTGATTTAGCTTATGCTAGCAATAATTCAACCTAGGGTTCATATTTGGAAAAATACCCATAGGTAAAATTTGTGTATTCTGGTGTTTTATGATACAATATGAGGTTTTAAGTTATGTTAGACAACTGCGCTACTCGGTTTTAAGGGAAAAACGAGCAAAAGGGCTTAATCGGTAAAAATACCTAATAGTCATAAGTATATGTTAGAGTGAGAATTTGATGTTGCCATAGAAGGGAAAAGTGATCATCATGTCATAAAACATAAGAATAAGGGATGAAGTTTATTTCCCGAGCCTAGGGGCAAAAGTGTAAAATGCAAAAGTTTAGGGGCAAAATTGTAATTTTTCCAAAGTTTGAGTTAAGGACTGTTTTGAATAGTACATTAATTAAATAAGTAAAATATGATGTTTTAGATCCCGGAAAATGAGATTTGAACCTAGAATGAGAGAAAAATTGAAAATTGAGAAAGTTGGTAAAATGGCCGTTTTAATATCAAGGTAAGTTCATATGTATAATAAGCATTAATTTATGCATGTTTCAATGTAAAATTGATATATTTACTATGATCTCCGAGGTGTTGAAAGTATGTAAGTTGGTATGATAATAATACAACAATAATGCTGTAATTTATATTTGAAAGTTAAATTTAGTGAATTAATTGAATTATGTTAAATTAAATGATTATGGTGCCAAGTTTATGAATTGATTTAAAATATGTCTATGGTACATGAAGTGCATTGAATTATCATACATAAATGTGATTTCTATGATTATGGATATTATGGGAAATTGTAAGTTCATATGATTTTAATAAGACAATGTGTAATTTAATGTTATTGCGTTGATATTAAATGAGATGTAAGTTTATATGTATGTAATACATCACTATTACTTGTATTATGATATTTTATAAAAATATTGGAAATATGTTTGTGGATAATTACTTGATTGGTGAAATTGTTGAAAAGAGAGAAATCCGGTTGAACCTTGGAAAGATTGGATGATCTGAGATGGTATGTAGCTAGGTCACATGTATAGTCTTTGAGTGCACATCATGTGTACAAGAGAGCTACAAGACATTATGATGTAGCTAGGTCGCATGGGTGATACTATGTGTACACCATGTAGACAAGAGAGCTATGGGATATATGTAGCTAGGTCGCATGCGTGGTTCCAAGTGAAGGACACCATGTAGACAAGAGAGCTACGAGATAAATTGGCTAGGTCACATGGGTGGTACTAAGTGTTCACCATGTGTACAAGAGAGCCGAACTATATGATGGGTGGAGCTATGTGCTGAAACCACCAAGTATCGAGGATTGATCCGAAGTGTTCATGTAACACCCCGTACCCGAGACCATTTCCGGAGTCGAACACGAGGTGTTAACGGACTTAATTCATTAATTAAACAGCTCATACAATTCATTTTAAAATTTACAGACAAGCTGGCTAACTGCATCACAGTCGCTTTAAAAATCATATCTCGAGTTACGAAACTCGAAATCCAATTCCGTAAATTTTTCCTGAAACGAGACTCATATATATATCTACTAATTTTTTTCTAGAATTTTTGGTTGGGCCAATTAGTACAGTTTATTAGTTAAAGTCTCCCCTATTTCAGGGTTCAACTACTCTGACCTCTGTGTATTACGAATCAGATATCTCCCTGTACAGAGCTTCAATGACTATGCCGTTTGTCTCTAATAAAACTAGACTCAATAAGGAATCTGTACATATAAAGCGTGACTTCTAATTATCTTTGTAAAATTTATGGTGAATTTCCAAAGTCATAACAGGGGATCCAGAAATCGCTCTGGCCCTGTTTCACAAAAATTTAAACATCTCATAAAATATAGCTCATATACCTGTTTCGCTTATTCCATATGAAAATAGACTCATCAAGATTCGATTCCATAACTTATTCATTATTTAATTCCATTTCTACTATTTTTAGTGATTTTTCAAACTCACGTCACTGCTGCTGTCTGAATCTATTTTATGGTAAATTTTACCTATTTCATGGTTTCCATGGATTAGCTAGCAATTTGACATACATAATACCAAATATGATCATGATTAGCCATTCCAATGGCTAATCATTACCAAGCATTTCTATTTCCATACCACTCAATAACCATATCATAAGACCATATATACAAAATGATTATAATGCTATACATGCCATACTCAAAATATACAAGCCATTATGCCAAGATGGTATACGGATAGTGTGGCGTGCCTCCGACCGCTTCCGATTTCGAGCTGGCTTGTCAACACTACAAGGAATGAAAAGGAGGAGTAAGCATAAATGCTTAGTAAGCTCACATGCAAATAGCAAGTAACATAACCATATAAGCAAACATAAAACATCATTTGCATAATCATCACCAAGACATTCATATCACTTTTCATTTATCATCTTACCATATTGTCGTTATATCGAGTTTTCCACCGAGGGTTAAGTACATACCTGTTCAAATTATCCATTTCACAACACTTACCAATCGTCCCTTTCATCTTGAGTATTCCTCCATTTGAGTAGAACTTTACCCGTTGAACACATCGAAATATAATTCGGATACATGGAAAGTTTGCACATAAGTGCCACATATGTAGCCAAGCTACCATGTAACCCGCCCATAAGTGAACTCGGACTCAACTCAACGAGCTCGGCGTTCGCATCCATAAGTGAACTCGGACTCAACTCAACGAGTTCGGATGCCTAGTTACATCTCACGAACTCGGACTCAACTCAACGAGTTCGGACGCTCGCATCCATAAGTGAACTCGGACTCAACTCAACGAGTTCGGATGCCCAAATATCCCAGTGACATGTCACTTGTATCCTAATCCATTCCTAAGGTTCAACGGGACCTTTTTCCCAATCATGTGTCTCAACCATCTCCTACGGAATGCCGAAATCGATACTCGGTAGTATTTCATATTTTCCAAGTATATCACATAATTTGACATATTATCAAACAATTATCACAAGTATAATATTTCATAATAATTATCATATCATTTAAAAACATTAAAACATTTAAAATAATAACTATGTTACCAACATTTACATATGAACTTACCTCGTATGCGAAAATGGCTATTTTACCATTTCGTCCACCACTTGGTATTTTCCCCATTTTAGCCCAATTTCAGTTTTCCTTGCTCTATCATTTAAAATATAGTCTAATTAGGACTCACATTATTCAAATTGACCCAAAATCATATTTTGGAAAAATTACAATTTTGCCCCTAAACTTTTGCATATTTACACTTTTGCCCCAAAGCTCGTAAATTAAAATTCAGCCTATTTTCTTATGTTTTATGACATGCTGATCATTTTTCCTTCTATGGCAACATCAAATTCTCACTCTAACATGTACTTATGACTATTAGGTATTTTTACCGATTAAGCCCTTTTGCTCGTTTTCACTTAAAACCGAGTAGCACAAGTTGTCTAACATAATTTAAAACCTCATATTCTATCATAAAACACCAAAATACACAAATTTCACCTATGGGTATTTTTCCAAATATAAACCCTAGGTTAAATTATTGCTAGCATAAGCTAAATCGAGCTCTTGGGACTCCAAAAGCGTAAAAATCATTAAAAGCGAGGCTAGAACGGACTTACAATCGAGCTTGGAAGCTTGAAAACCCTAGCCATGGTTTCTCCTTGCTATATTCGGCCATGGGGTTGAAGATGAGCAAAATTGGCTTTTAATTTTGTATTTTAATTCATTTTACCCTAAATGACCAAAATGCCCTTACTACTAAACTTTCCAAAAATTCCATCCATGTCCAATTTTTGTCCATAGACTTAGAAATTGGTAAAATTACTCTTTAAGGACCTCTAATTAATAATCTAATTCAATTTTATGCAAAATACTTCTAGAACACAAGTTTTGCAATTTATTCAATTTAGTCCCAAATTTCAAATTAAGCACTTTATGCATAAAATTTCTTCACGAAATTTTCACACAATCATGCAATCATATCATAGACCTTAAAATAATCATAAAATAATTATTTCTATCTCGGATTTTGTGGTCACGAAACCACTATTCCGACTAGGCCCAAAATCGAGGATATTACAACTCTCCCCCTTGAGGATTTTCGTCCCTAAAATCTTACGAAAAAGTGGTCTTCACTTTTAATCTCATATTTGGTGCGAAGAACTTGCACTTAGACTGTACCTCCAATACATCTCTTCAATTTCTCATATGATCTAAAAGCTTACAGTCTCAACTCTCAACTGTTCTTAAATTTTCAACCCTTCTTAATTTCCCATGATATCATGACATAAAACTCGGATCTCAACTTGATTTAATGGAGACCGAATTCCAAGAAATCCAACAATCAAAGAGACACGAAATTCTGAATCGATGAGTAGGAATTCATTCAATACAAATGTGATTTATAGATCTCGCCAAACATTTAACAATAGGATACATCACATTTTCCTCTTTCCGCCATAAAATAATTACGATATGGCCTCAAGAATAATCCTTCTCATTTCCATCCCAATATCAACATTGACAAGGATAATTTTGATAGATCCCAATACTAAACTTTAACCCTTTAACAACTCCGATTTTATGTAACATCGGATGCTCTAAACTATCACATTACCTCACCGTCTTGAAACACATCACAATTCATACAACAATACATTCTTGAAAGTCGAAGTCATTGCTCAATGTAGACTAGTCTAGTTCAGACGCTTGGTTACCAATATTCTCATCTATCCGAACTCTGTCAACATGTAATAAACTTTTCAGCTTTCACAAGATAGAAACCTTATCATTCAGTAGTGACTTAAACTAATATTCAACTCTTTCTATTAAATATACACTTCTCGTTCAAACTATTTACTCTTTTATCCGTACAAAATGAAATTCTATTATCAAACTTGGGAAAATAATCCGACATAATTGTCACATGAAATCTTTCAAATAAATAATTTACCATACCGACTAAAACTCGCGCTTTTATCACCTATGCCTTTCTTGATGTCAAATCCTTACATAGAAATTAGAAAAATCCCAATACTAAAATCACCACATTACCAAGATCAAATTAGAAGTATAGTCATATTTGACATGATTATCACGAAGTGAAGAACGACTTGAACATGAGTCATAATTGACAAATTATGGAACAAAGATAACAATAAAACCGAATAAAGAAATCCAAGATAGAGAAACCCGAATAAAGAAATCCGAATAAAGAGATCCAGGATAAAGAAACCCAAGATACGATACTATCTTGGGAGAATCGAAAACCAAATTCATAGAGAAAATACGAGAATACTACGAAAATTCTTCAAAGAAAGAAAGTCCAAAAGAAAACATCATTTAATCCCACTGAAATCAAATATAACAAGATCAATATATCTTCCCATACATATATATCAGATGAAGCATCAAGTAGAAGAAACAGAATCATAATATCATATGAATTACATCATCAATTCTTATCAGACGAAATGAAATAGAATACCCGATAAAATAGAGCAATATAAATTATAAACCAGTCAGACTACCAATGCTTTCATCCAACACCAAATTAGAAGACATTCCCATATAACAAGAATTTCTTCAGAAGATCAATAGCCATAGAAATATTTCTGAGAACGGGTGAACACATAGAACATCTCAAAAGAGACTGCTAAATCTGTCCGGTCATAACTGTCACACTCAGATAATTCACATTTGAAATATCATTTCCCCAACTAGTTATGCCGTCACAAATTTTATATTAAACCATTCACTAAAAAAGGCCAATTCTGAATAAATTTCGATTTACACTTTTCTCGACCTTGCACTTGAGTAATTCGATTTACCAAGGAGAATTCCTTTTCTAACTAGGACAGTGCATAACTCCAATAATTTTTACGTCAATCCGATACTTTCTGGCTCTGGAATAGTGGTTTATTGACCACAAAATCCGAGATAGAAATAATTATTTCTATCTCGGATTTTGTGGTCACGAAACCACTATTCCGACTAGGCCCAAAATCAGGATATTACAGTTCAACGGGAGACTCTCTATGTATTGCTTTGTGAGTTTTGTGATGAATAAGTGCAGGAACTTGGTTATGTGAATGATGTGTTCATTAAGTGACCAGGATGCAGTAAGGTTATAAACAAGTAAGTTATACATGAGGATGATTTTATGGTGACCTTGTGATCATGGGCCTATACTTGTGATGTATGAAATGTGGTGAAAATGATTTGTGATATGTATGTTAAAATGAGGTTAATACAAAGAAAGTGTGAAAGAGTGAATTAGCAATAAAACTGTTTTGGACAGTAGCAGTGACGTGATTTTGAAAAATCACCAAAAATAGTATAAATTTAATCAGAGACTGAATGAGATATCAAATTAAATCTTAATGAGTCTATTTTCATATAAAAGAAATATAGAAAGCAAAGGAGTTCTATATTTTGAGATATTTATGTTTTTGTGAGACTGATTCAAAATGATTACGTGATCCCCTATTCTGACTTTGGAAAATTACAAAAATTTGGAGATAAATAATTAGAGGCTCAAAATTATTTTTTTAAAATCCATAATGAGTCTATTTTCAGGATAAATCAACAAGAACATTATCCGAGTTCTGTACTATGAGATAATTATTTTTTAGTGAAGAGAGGTCAGAACTGTCAGAAAGTGAAATAGGGGAAATTTTAATGAATAAATTGTACTAATTGGCTAAACAAAAAATTATGAAAATTTTATGGTGGAAATATATGTGAGTCTAGTTTCAGGAGAAATTTACGGATCTTAATTTGGAGCTCTGTAGCTCGAATTATAAATAATTAAGTGACTATGACTCGTGTGGACAGTTTGATGTGAACATTTATTAGTAAATTGTGAAATCGTACTTACAAGAATGCTATATACATTAAGGATGTGGAATGGAGAGGAGGAGGAGGAAAATAAATATATGTGGAATACATGGAAACTATGGTATATGAAATATTGATATAATGAAATAAATGATATGTGTTTATAAGAAAACAAAAGAGAATGTTATGTATCATGACATGTATATATATATATATATATATATGACTAGTCTCAATGTAATGCTTGTTGGGTATGGAATTGAATCGACATGTTTCAGGCAAACATGTTATTCTACGCATCTGAATCGTGGTATTTTATAAAGATATGATCTAGCTTTAAATATGAATGCTTGATGATTAAGCTGAAGATATTTGTTAAGATGATAATCTTGGTATAAATGTATAAGTGGTACTATAATAAACAAGGTAAAATGAGTATGAGAGACACATGTATGATGACATACAAATGCTATGTTTGTGGTTTAATTGAGGATGTTTAATCATTAAATGAATACCATGTTATATGCTTTTGATTTTGTATAAGTGTGTAAGAGATCAAGGTTGACCAAAGCTTGGAAAATACCTAGGTATATTCCACACAGGCAGAGACACGACCATGTGTCTCAGCCGTGTATGGAACACGACTTTGGGACACAGGCGTGTGGAGCCTTAAAGCATGAAATTTCCAAGATTTTCATAAGTTCTCAGTTTAGTCCCAAACCCTTTCTAAAGTATGTTTTGGGCTCCGTAGACTCAAATAAAGGACTATGTATAAGAGAATGAACGCTTTGAAATATGAATAAAATTTTATGGCTCGTATTTTAGTTTAATGTTTGTATGTTTGTCTGGAAACGCCTCGTACCTTAGCCCGGCCTCGGCTACGGGTAAGGGGTGTTACATGGCTACTAGTGTTTTGTGTGGAACTTTTAACTAAGTGAGGTGTTTGGCTAGGTCCTTTTGAACAAATGTTTTGGTGTTGGCTATTTAAATGACATTAATTTTTGGTATTAAGTTGAATTGGAAAGTTGATAAATGTGTAAAGATGACTTAGGGCTTATATAAGCATTCGGCATTAGCTAAGGAGTGAGAATTTAATAGTTGATGTATATGTAAATGGGTAGTGTTAATTGAATGTGATTTATTTGGTAATAATCGTAGTGGTTAAACTAGTGTATAAGAAAACAAGCTAAACTATGTGAGTTTTGCGTGTGTATGCGAAACTAGTATAAGTTGAATGATCAGTTATTAGGGTTTTATGATCATTTTGAGTTTGAGTTATAAGTGACTATCATGGCTTGATAAGTTCTTGCCATTTTCGGTTATAAATAAGTACGAAATTTGAATCATGGCATATTTATAAATTATAATACATATTGAATTTGTTATGTGATTGCCGAATGTGAATAATAAGTAAACAATATTGGTTAAAATATTAAACAAATCTATTTGCATTTATTAAGCTCAAGAGCGAGGAACAAAGTTGGATAGGGGAAAAGAGAAAGCAATAGAGTAGCCAATCTACAACCGTTCGAATATACCAAGGTAAGTCTTTGAGTAATGAAACTTAGCTTATGATTTGATAAAATCATGGTATATAAGCATAATAAATAATTTGTGACCTATTGGTTCTACTTGAATTATGTAGTGGGATAAATAATTTGTGTATATGACTTGTAGCCGAATGGTTATAGAAATCATGTTGGATAGAAATCGTGTTCTTTGTATGTGGCTATTGAGCCGAAAGTGGAATGGTTGATAACCACGTTGTGCTTGTGTTCAAGTAATGCAAATAAAATGCTAATGTGTTATGATATATATATATATATATATGTGTGCATGATAATGGAGAATTATATCCGGGCTAAGTCCCGAAGGCATTCGTGCTGGTGTTATATCCGGGCTAAGTCCCGAAGGCATTCGTGCTGGTGTTATATTCGGGCTAAGTCTCGAAGGCATTCGTGCTGGGGTTATATCCGGGCTAAGCCCCGAAGGCATTTGTGCTGGTGTTATATCCGGGCTAAACCCCGAAGGCATTTGTGCTGGTGTTATATCTAGGCTAAGCCCCAAAGGCATTCGTGCTGGTATTATATTTGGGCTTAAAGTCCCGCATGCTTTGTGGTGGTGATTGGATTTGGGTTTTAAACCTAGCTGACTTAATGCCGATGATTGGAGTAAGATTATGATTTCGAATGTTCGTAGTAAACTACCATTGAATATGTCAAATACATTAAGTTGATCAGGTATGTATTATATACTTTTATATGTTAGATTGATCGGAATTGAATCATGATTGAGAAATGAGAAGTATATGTGAAAATCTCATATGTGTATGTGTGTATTCGGTTATGGTGAAAGGTTATATGAGATTGATTTGGTGATATACATGTTAAATAATATGAATGCAAGAATGGGTAATAAATATGCTTGGGATAGCAGCAGTAACGTGATTTCGGAAAATCACCATAAATTGTGGGAGTTGAGTTAGAAGTTGAATAAATTATTTCATGAAATCTTAATGAGTCTAGTTTCTTATAAAAGAAACCTTGTGAGCAAAATAATTGCCAATAATGAGATATTTGAAGTGCCGTGGAATAGAGTCAAAATGACTTCGAGGTCCCCTTTTCTGTTTTCAAAAAATCATTATAAATGGTACAAAAATGGTTATAAGATAAAATTTATATCCTTAGACTCCTTAATGAGTCTAGTTTCAAATGAAATAAACGATAACATATTTCGACTTCTGTATAATGAAAAAATTGATTTGTAGTGAAGAGTGGTCAGAATAGTCAAACAGTGAAATAGGGGAAACTTCAATAAAAATCTGGTATTGATTGGTCAAACCAAGAATTCTGAAAATTTGATGGATGGAATATATATGAGTTTAACTTCATGGAAAATTAACGGTACTTGATTTGAATTTTCTTATCTCCAGTTATAAATAATTTAGTGACTGTTGCTCAGGAAGACAGCTTGTAGTGAATTTGTGATTTTGTTGCAAACATGGTTAAAACTTGTTAATGAGATGCTTTTCGAGTTCTTCTGATCTTATTTGTGATTTCAATATTTGGTTTTAATTGAGTTCAGATTCAAGTGAGGTGAATTTGCTAAATATGCATTATGTTCATGGATTCTTGGCCAAAATGGCAATTATCTAGGAATGATTTCTTGAAAATTTGAAATAATCGATCTATAAGTAAATTAATTGTTTGCATTGCTTAAAACTTACTAAGCATTGAAGCTTACTCCGTGTTCTCTTTTCCATTTCTTATAGGTTTATACTTTAGCTTGAGTTGGAAGGCCGGAGATATCATCACACTATCGAGTCATTATGTGAGTTGAGAAGATAGTATATCATCATGGTTTAAGGCATGTATAGGATAGACTATAGGTAGAATGATATTTCGAATTTGTATACATTATAGCCATGCGAAGATGGCTTGCTCATTTTGTTTAGAGAAGCCTTATAATTGAACTAATGTGGTGAAATGTTTTAGTTATAACTTGACAGTAGTTAATTTGTTATTAGATATTCGGTTATGTTTTGATAGTGAGTATCTTTGACCTTATAGAAGTTTTGTTCGGTCTAGTAATACCTCATAACCTTATTAAAAAGCGGATACGGGTTAGAGTGTTACATTTAGTGGTATCGAGCTATGGTTTAATCGGTTCTCGGACTAACATAGCAAGTGTAAGAGTCTAACTATACATGCCGTAAGTAAAGTGTGATAGTGTGAGGTCTCCCGGCTCTTATAAATTATTTTGCTTAGGTAATGATGTGTTCCAACCGAGTTATTATTAATTGATCTGAAATTGATATTGAACTGATTGTAATATATATGTGATATGATGGAATTGAAAAGGTATGAAAAGAATTTTATGATATGTGTGCATCAGTGTAAAGATATGTATGAGATTGTATAAAGTAAATGGTAATGAAAGATCAAATTGGGTAGAACGCAGGGAATGAGTACGATCATTCAATAATGAATTGACGGAAAAGACCATGGTTGGACCATGGCAATACATGAGACAGATAAGCTAGTGTAAGACCTATCGGAAATAGGCATCAACATGGGCAGAGCAAAGTTAGTATAAGACCATAGTTGGACTATGGAATCAAGTAAGCGACGTACTCAAAACCGTAAGACGTTTTTCAATGGGATAAATATTGACAAATGATCAAGACTAAATGTGGAAATTTGATAAGAAATTACTTGGTAATTTGAGTAATAGAAATGAAAGTTTGAATCGTGATAATTTCACTTATGTATTATTAATACTCACATGAAATAAAGTTGCATGTGAAACTGAGATATGTGAAAATGTGTTTGTAACAAAATGAAAAAAAAATTGAAATGTTTGAATGAAGTGTTTGAATCAAAGTGTGTAATATTATGATGATGAGTGATGAATTTACCTGTGTATTCGAATATGAAACTCCCTTTCGAGGCTTAATGACCTCACCCCCTTACCAGTGATATGATTATAAGGTTTCAATGGAACGAAATAGAACGAGTTTGCAAAGAAAGATTAAAGAGTTAAATAGTGAGATAACAATTAAGTAAGTTAAGTTCAGAATGATTTGGCAATGAATTAAGGCTGGAAGGACTTGTACAATGTCCCGAAGGTTCTTCAGATTGAATATTGTCATTAGTAAAAGAAAGTTGGTTTGGTAATTTAATTCAATCAGATATGATGTATAAGTATGTATCTGTTGGGAATTCTTCCTGAGTGGTTTTCATTAGTGAATGAAATAGAATGGAATTCGAAATGACGAATGAATAGTAAGAGTGTCTGAATTGGATAATTACAGTCAAGTGAATTTCGATGATTTCTTTTGAATATTCTGTATATTTCTTCTTCTCAAGGACACATGTGTGATTGTTCCTTTTTCTGATGAAAATGCTATAAAGTGAGAATATTATCTGACTCCGATGTTTAATAAAAGTATTGCTATTTTGATTGGTTTATAATCGGTATCATCGTATTCCTCTGTTTGAGAATTCATTGTAGTATGATTGGAATGAATTCGGGGATAAATTCATATGATGTTATTCTTCTGTTTCTATTGATTTGCATTCCATCTTATAAAAATGTTGAAGAATGTGTTATTTCTGTTATAGAGGAGATCTAATAGAATGTATATTTGAAGAGTTACGACATGCACAAAGAAAAGTGCTCTTGAAAAGTTATTATTTGTTAGACAAGACTGATTCAGTTGTGTGGTTTAACTCGGATTATACGTATGATTGAATTTGTTAAAGATTCAGAGACAAATGTTAAAGTTATTATAAAAAGAACTATTCGGCTGATGATTAGAGATGATTGTGGTTGTGTCAGTGTTGCATATTTGACAGTTTCGAGTATTCGAGGGAAAAATTTGAATGTTTCTTGAACCATGGAATAAAAGCAATAAGTGATGTTATAGAAGTGGTTATGAGACAGAATTGATATCCAAACTGAATAAAAAAATTTTATTTGTCTCCTGAAAAAGAAATATCATTGGGTCATGATCGATCTTTTAACAAGGAAGAATCTGTGTCTTCAGTTTAGTATGTACAAAATTCCGATCGACAAAGTTGTTGAGATATTTATAATATAGTCTGCCAATGTGATCTGTCAGTTTGAATTAAAGTTTAGAGATTGTTGGTAAAAAGAGGTACATGTGATGAATGGAAATTTGTGATTTCGAAATTTTTGAAAACGTTTTCAGAATGGAAACTATTTTTTTTTTTGTTGATAAGATTTTCGGGGACGAAAATCCCTAAGGGGGGAGAGTTGTAATAGCCCTAATTTGACCCTAGTCAAGAAGTGGTTTCGGGACCACAAAACCGAGTCGTGAAAATAATTAAATGTTAAATTTCATGTCTATTATATGAGATAATGCATGTGTAAAAGTTTCATGCTTTGATTTGATCATTTGTATCTGAATTTATTAAATAGGACTTATGTGAGACACTTTTGAAATGTGATAGGTTAATTTTATAATGGTCTATTAATGCATGTATTGAAAAGAATGGTTTTGCATGTCAAATTACCCATTTTAGATAGTGGCAGGCCATGTTACTAGTTAATATATAATATATGAATTTTCTATTAGCATTATTCTAATTAAATGGCTTTATATTATAGAATAATAATAATATAAAAAAGGGGGAAAATGGGTGAAGAAAACAAAGTGTTCATCTTTGTTTCTTCTAAGCCAAATGTGAAGGAAGAATAGGGGAGAAACACCACTCGGTCATCCTAGGCTTAAACTAATTTATAAAGTTTATGTTAATTCTTGAAATTTTAGTTAATTTTGAGTTAGTTACCAACCTCTTTATTTGACCCATGTTAAATTTTTTATTTTGGGAATGAATAGAGCTTTTACCATAGTAGTCAATAAAGAATATGGTTGTTGTTTCATGTTAATTTGGACGAATCATGGTGGATGGGCGTTTGAGCCAAACAAATGATCATATGTATGCATTAGATGCTAAGTGGGAAGAATCGGCTATCATGTTGGATGCTCTTGCCGAATATGAACTTGGTTATATTTGAGTAATGTATGTGTTTTGAGTTGACGGAATGAAAAGAATGCTTAAAATGTGTTATAAACAAATTATATGTTAAACTAAGGTTTGCTAAATTACCATTTTCCTTGCGAATATGTGCTTAATTAAAGAACAGTTTGTGTTGAATGTTTAAATAATTTAGATAATTATTAATCTAAGTCTAAGCTAGGTAAATTAAATGATTGTGGCTTAATTGTTTTATGGCAAGTGGCTATTATGGTGAAATGCAAATTCGGTCATGGAATTTAATGTATTTCTTATTGAATTTTGATAAATTTTGTTATAAGAAATATTAAGGATGAAATTGAGTTGGCTACTAGTGTTTTGTGTGGAACTTTTAACTAAGTGAGGTGTTCGGCTAGGTCCTTTTGAACAAATGTTTTGGTGTTGGCTATTTAAATGACATTAATTTTTGGTATTAAGTTGAATTGGAAAGTTGATAAATGTGTAAAGATGACTTAGGGCTTATATAAGCATTCGGCATTAGCTAAGGAGTGAGAATTTGATAGTTGATGTATATGTAAATGGGTAGTGTTAATTGAATGTTATTTATTTGGTAATAATCGTAGTGGTTAAACTAGTGTATAAGAAAACAAGCTAAACTATGTGAGTTTTGCTTGGGTATGCGAAACTAGTATAATTTGAATGATCGGTTATTAGGGTTTTATGATCATTTTGAGTTTGAGTTATAAGTGACTATCATGGCTTGATAAGTTCTTGCCATTTTCGGTTATAAATGAGTACGAAATTTGAATCATGGCATATTTATAAATTATAATACATATTGAATTTGTTATGTGATTGCCGAATGTGAATAATAAGTAAACAATATTGGTTAAGATATTAAACAAATCTATTTGCATTTATTAAGCTCAAGAGCAAGGAGGATCAAAGTTGGATAGGGGAAAAGAGAAAGCAATAGAGTAGCCAATCTACAACCGTTCGAATATACCAAGGTAAGTCTTTGAGAAATGAAACTTAGCTTATGATTTGATAAAATCATGGTATATAAGCATAATAAATAATTTGTGACCTATTGGTTCTACTTGAATTACGTAGTGGGATAAATAATTTGTTTATATGACTTGTAGCCGAATGGTTATAGAAATCATGTTGGATAGCGAAACAAAATCGTGTTCTTTGTATGTGGCTATTGAGCCGAAAGTGGAATGGTTGATAAGCACGTTGTGCTTGTGTTCAAGTAATGCAAATAAAATGCTAATGTGTTATGATATATATATATATGTATGCATGTTAATGGAGAATTATATCCGGGCTAAGTCCCAAAGGCATTCGTGCTGGTGTTATATCCGGGCTAAGTCCCGAAGGCATTCGTGCTGGTGTTATGCTGGTGTTATATCCGGGCTAAGTCTCGAAGGCATTCGTGCTGGGATTATATCCGGGCTAAGCCCCAAAGGCATTTGTGCTGGTGTTATATCCAGGCTAAACCCCAAAGGCATTCGTGCTGGTGTTATATCCGGGCTAAGCCCCGAAGGCATTTATGCTGGTATTATATTCGGGCTTAAAGTCTCGCGTGCTTTGTGGTGGTGATTGGATTTGGGTTTTAAACCTAGCTAACTTAATGCCGATGATTGGAGTAAGATTATGATTTCGAATGTTCGTAGTAAACTACCATTGAATATGTCAAATCCATTAAGTTGATCAGGTATGTATTATATACTTTTATATGTTAGATTGATCGGAATTGAATCATGATTGAGAAATGAGAAGTATATGTGAAAATCTCATATGTGTATGTGTGTATTCGGTTATGGTGAAAGGTTATATGAGATTGATTTGGTGATATACATGTTAAATAATATGCATGCAAGAATGGGTAATAAATCTGCTTGGGATAGCAGCAGTAACTTGATTTCGGAAAATCACCATAAATTGTGGGAGCTGAGTTAGAAGCTGAATAAATTATGTCATGAAATCTTAATGAGTCTAGTTTATTATAAAAGAAACCATGTGAGCAAAAGAATTTCCAATAATGAGATATTTGAAGTGGCATGGACTAGAGTCAAAATCACTTCGAGGTCCCCTGTTCTATTTTCAGAAAATCATTATAAATGGTAAAAAAATGGTTATAAGATAAAATTTATATCCTTAGACTCCTTAATGAGTCTAGTTTCAAATGAAATAAACGATAACATATTTCAACTTCTGTATAATGAAAAAATTGATTTGTAGTGAAGAGTGGTCAGAATAGTCAAACAGTGAAATAGGGGAAACTTCAATAAAAATCTGGTATTGATTGGTCAAACCAAAAATTCTGAAAATTTTATGGATGGAAGATATATGAGTTTAATTTCAGGGAAAATTAACGGAACTTGATTTGGAGTTTATTATTTCCAGTTATAAATAATTTAGTGACTGTTGCTCAGGAAGACAGCTTGTAGTGAATTTGTGATTTTGTTGCAAACATGGTTAAAACTTGTTAATGAGATGCTTTTCGAGTTCTTATGATCGTATTTGTGATTTCAATATTTGGTTTTAATTGAGTTCAGATTCAAGTGAGGTGAATTTTCTAAATATGCATTATGTTCATGGATACTTGGCCAAAATGGCAATTATCTAGGAATTATTTCTTGAAAAATTGAAATAATCGATCTATAAGTAACTTAATTGTTTGCATTGCTTAAAACTTACTAAGCATTGAAGCTTACTCCGTGTTCTCTTTTCCATTTCTTATAGGTTTATACTTTAGCTCGAGTTGGAAGGGCTAGAGATATCATCACACTATAGAGTCATTATGTGAGTTGAGAAGATTGTATATCATCATGGTCTAAGGCATGTATAGGATAGACTATAGGTAGAATGATATTTCGACTTTGTATACATTATAGCCATGCGAAGATGGCTTGCTCATTTTGTTTAGAGAAGCCTTATAATTGAACTAATGTGGTGAAATGCTTTAGTTATAACTTGACAGTAGTTAATTTGTTATTAGATATTCGGTTATGTTTTGATAGTGAGTATCTTTGACCTTATAGAAGTTTTGTTCAGTCATGTAATACCTCATAACCTTATTCCGACAACGGATACGGGTTAGGAGTGTTACAATAGCTAGGCTATGGCATCAGTGAGATATATGCTTCTGTGTAAGACCATATATGGGATATGGCATTAGTGTGATTTGTGATCCGTGTAAGACCATGGCTGGGCTATGGCTTCGATGTGTGATATGTGACTATGTGCAAGACCATAGTTTTTTTATGGCATTGTGATAACAAAGTACTCAATTCTGTAATTGTTCCCTAAATTGGAAAGGTAAGTGATAAATGGGCCCAATAGAAAAAAATTTGTTATATGTGACATTGAATCCAAATAAGTGAACTTATCATTGATTTTGTGATTGACAGGAGGAATTAATGAATTGTATAATATATGATTATTTTTAAAGGATTGGTAAGATTTATTTTCTATGCCTATGAGCTTACTAAGCTTCTATAAGCTTACTTGTGTATGTTTATTTATCTTGTAGATTAACGTATATACATTTGGAGGATTAGATCTACATCGAGGATCACACTATCCAGATTTACTCCGGTAGATTTTGTTAAACAACTTTTTTTATTTATATGGCATGTAAAGGGGTTGATTTGATAATGTAATAGGATGAATGATTAAGTATGTAATATAGTTTGAATGTGTTAGTTATAATAGATAATGAAATATACATGTTTTGGCTTGAATTGGTTGATTTGTTGGACTTTATTGGTATATAAATGTGTTTTTGTGTAGGAAGTTAGTATGAGGGTGAGAGAAGTGGTCTTAAAGGGCCTATTTTCGTCCATATTGGTAGACACACGGGCATGTGTCCAAGCCGTGTGTATGGGCATGTGATAAGGCCATGTGTCCCCTGCAACTTAAAAATGAGAAATAAAATGTCCAGGTTTAGGCATACGGCCTAGCATACGGGCATGTGGCTTGGCCGTGTGACCCACACGGGCTTTAACATGACCTTGTAGTACAGCCATGTGAAGTCTGCACTTAAAATGTAAAATTTAATTATCACACGGCCTCGCAACACGAGCGTGTGCTCAGGCCGTGTAACTCTAGTTTCTTCTTAAATGCAAGTCAGAGAGCTCCACGGGCTTGGGACATGGGCGTGTGTGACCACACGGCCTTCCCACACGGGCGTGTCCCTATCCACACGGGTGTGTGGCCCTGTTTCATGATAATTTCTTTTTAAGTTTTCTAAAAGCTCTGAAAGTTCTTAGTTTGGTTTCAATCTAATTCCAACGTATATTTTGGGCTTCGTAGGCCCGTCTGTATAAGGGACTTTAAGCACGTGTTTGAATAAAAGTTAGTTTGGAATGAAGTTTTATGATCTGGTTTTGGGTGTGTTTAATTGTGTTTAAGTCTGGTAATATCTCGTACCCTGTTCCGGTGTAGAATACGGGTAAGGGGTGTTACAGGTAAATTATATCCGCATCTAACCACTTAATGATTTCTTTCTTTACCATGTCCTCCATGACGGGGTTCAGTCTTCGTTGTCCATCAATCGTCCATTCCTTTCTCACCATCTTCCAAGATGACCTTATGCATGCAAACAGACGGACTAATGTGCATGTAAACAGACGGGCTAATGCCACGAATATTAGCTATGGTCCATCCGATAGCCTTCTTGAATTGTTTCAATACTAGGATGAGTTTCTCTTTTTGCTTTTCTATCAATTTTGCTGAAACAATCACAAGCAAAGTAAAAGCGTTTCCTAAATAAACATGTTTTAAATGTGAGGGAAGTACCTTCAATTCTAATTTAGGTGGCTCCCCAATTGACACTTTTGGCTGGGCATAATCCCTATTCTTTAACTCAAAGCAGGATTGCGGGTTAAATCGCCTTTAATTAACTTCTAGCAAAGCTAAGTATTCCTCTCCCTCTTTATCACATGGAGGGTCTGATGTCAAAATTTGCTCCAACGAGTCCTCAACGTAGTTGAGTTCCTTTTCCATGATTAATTCCTCTAAATTGGATACTGCAGAACAATCATCAAATTTGTCATGAAATCACATAGACTTAAAAACATTAAATGTTACCTGATCGTCTTGAACACGCATAGTAAGCTCGCCCTTCTGTACATCAATAAGGGACCTTCCAATTGCTAGGAAAGGCCTTCCTAGGATGATTGGAACCTCTTTATCTACTTCAAAGTCTAGAATAACAAAGTCAGCAGGGAAAATAAATTTATCTACACGTACCAATACGTCCTCAATTTTTTCTTCTGGAATAAATTTATCTACACGTACCAATACATCCTCAATTTTTCCTTTTGGATGTTCTAAGGATCGATTTGCTAATTGAAGTGTAATCGTAGTAGGTCTAACTTCACCTATCCTAAACTTCCTGAATATGGACATGGGCATCAAGTTGATGCTAGCACCTAAATTGAATAGTGTCTTACCACAATATGTTACTCCAATGTTGCAATGTATGGTAAAACATCCAAGATCTTTCAACTTTGGGGGTAGTTTATCTTGAAAATATGCATTGCATTCCTTTTTTAAGGCTACCGTCTCAAATTCTCCAATTCCTCGTTTCTTGGATAGGATATCCTTCATGAATTTGACATAATTCAACATTTGTTCAAGTGCTTCTACCATCGGAATGTTGATACGAAGTTGCTTGAGTACATCTAGAAATTTCTTGAGCTGGACTTCCTGCTTCTACTTCTGAAGTCTTTGAAGGTAGGGTGGTGGAAAAATATTTACTTGAACTGGTTGATTCGTCTTCTATGGAAATTTTGCATCTAACAAAGTTGTTAGTTTATCACAATTAAATGGTTCAAAAGTTACCTTATTGAATTTTACAGATTCTGGTTTCGGTGAAACTGGAATTTCAACACTCGGTTGAACTTCCACTGAGTCTTGAGCATTAGCTGACTATAACATCCTGACTTAGGGCCTAGTCAGAACAGTGATTTCGAGAACACAAATCCAATGTAGAAATAATTATTTTATGATTATTATGATGTCTAGGATGTGAATGTATACTTGTGTGAAAATTTCATGAATAAATTCTATGCCTAAGATGCCCAATTTATTTTTAGGGACTAAATTGAATAAGTTGCAAAACTTTAATTCTAGAAGCTTTTAGCATGGAATTGAGTTGGATTATTAATTAGAGGCCCTTAATTAGTAATTTGACCAAGTTCTAAAATTTTGAACAAAAATGGACATGCATGGATAAAAATTCAAAGTTTAGTAAAAAAGGCATTTTGGTCATTTGATTAATTAAAGAATAAAAAGGCAAAATAAGTAAAAAAATTGTGCCCATCTTCCTCCCCCTTAGTCGAAATTCTCAAGGAGCCATAGCTAGGGTTTTTCTTCAATTTTCAAGCTTGATTGTAAGTATGTCCTAGCCCCATTTTTAATGTTTTTATGTTTTTAAGGTCCTTAAAGTATGATTTAGCTACTTCTACCATCATTTTGAGCTAGGGTTCATGTTTGAAACTTGACCCATATGTGACATGCTTATATTTTGATGACTAATGGAGGAATATGAAAGTTTGGTGTGTGTTTAGCATCTTTTACCAAGTAGTTTTTCATGGAAACACCTAAAAATGACCTTCTTGTAAAAGTGGTAAATTAGGTGGTTAAAAATCTAATTTGAAGGCAAATGTAGGCTGGTATAAGTATAATACATGTTTGGCTAGGCTTGAGTAACCAAGAAAATGCAGGCATTTCATTTTACGAGCCTAGGGACCAAAGTGTAAAAATGTGCAAAGTCAGGGGTAAAAAGGTAATTTTACCATAGAGTGAATTTTCGGACTGAAATTGATGAATGTGATAGATTAATAATTTGAATTGCTTATATAGACTCGGAAAGACCGATATCGGAAGTAGACCGTGGAAAATAAAAGGTTTTAGAATAGTCGGAATTCAAATCCGAAACATCATCCAAGTAAGTTCGTGTATAACTTAATTGAATATGTAAATATGTTGATTTTGATTGTTGTGTGGAATGTAAGAATATTGAATTATGTGAATTTATTCATAAGTTAAGAATTGATTAAAAACGGATTGTAATCTGCTTGAATTTTTGAATTCCGACGGATAGGTTACATCTTATACGAAATGGAATCCTGCATGTGTTGCAGAAAGGATTTAGCCCAGACGGGTAATGTAACACCCCGTACCCGAGTCCGCTACCGGAATCGGACACGAGGGGTTAACGGCTTAAACCATTCACTTTCACAGTCCATTTTAAAAATTTTCCAGGCAGTTAGCTAACTGCGTCACTATCACTTTAAAAATCATATCTTGAGTTCCAAAACTCGAAAACCAGTTTCGTAATTTTTCCCTGAAACTAGACTCATATATGCATCTACAAATTTTTTTCTAGAATTATTGGTTAGGCCAATTAGTACAGTTTATTAGTTAAATTCCCCCCTGTTGCAAGGATCAACTACACTGACCTTCGTGCGTTACGAATTGGATATCTCCCTGTACAGGGCTTCAATACTGATGCCGTTTGTTTCTTTAGAAACTAGACTCAAAGAGGAATCTATACATATATGGCATGACTCCTAATTATCTCTGGATAATTTACAATGAATTTCCAAAGTCGGAACAGGGAATCCAGAAACCGTTCTGGCCCTGTCTCACGAAAACTTAAATATCTCTTAACATACTATTCATATGATTGTTTCGTTACTTTCCTACGAAAATAGATTCATCAAGGTTCGACTACATAATTTATTCCTATTTAATTCCCTTTATACTATTTTTAGTGATTTTCACATTCACATCACTGCTGCTACCAGCATCTATTTTTAAGGTAAACTTTACCTATTTCATGATCCTCCATGGATCAACTAGAGTTTGTCATACATATACCAAAAGTGATCATGAATGACCATTCCATGGCTAACCGTTACCAACATTTCCATACCTCTTGACAAACAACATACAACGATTATAATGCTATGATCAAAGTATATCTAAGCCATTTTCGCATGGCTATCCGAATTTACACAAAACCGAAGGGTACATGACCTACACCAAAAGGGTAGTCCTATACATTAACCAAGATATCCTCTCACTACTAGTCTATTCTATACATGCCATAAGATATTCCAAAACATAGCAGTACCAAACGGTGGATAGTGATAGTGTGACTAGTTCTTGACGATCCCCGAGCCTGTAGCTTCCAAATGAGATCTATAAAAGCAGAGGAAATAAAGTACGGAGTAAGCATTACAATGCTTAGTAAGTTTCAAGCAGTGTCAACAGATAACAATCAAGTTATAACATAGTTGTTCGTATTTTTATTTCACTCTTCCTTCGGGCATACCACCCCTTTATCCAAATATGCACATCTCATCATAATCATAGGAATAGTCTCATAGATTGCTCTCGTATACATCACATAACTACCTTATGGTTTAGTTTAAATCAAGCTCACATATAAGCTTGGAGTACATACCTGTTTAACCTTTCGCATTGCGTATTTTTATAAGCAATTCTTATAAAAGAAGTCTTACCCGGACATAATCTCCACACGTAGTCATCGGGTCTTACCGGTCATAATCTCCACACGTAGTCATCGGGTCTTACCGGTCATAATCTCCACACGTAGTCATCGGGTCTCACCGGAACATATTCAAGTTTCATGTACATTTAATCACATGTTACAACATTCACATTAGCCATTCGGCTTTACCACATATGCATATCACACATATATTTTACATTAGCCATTAGGCTTTATCACATATACATACACTTTCACATTCACCACATCGGCCATTAGGCCTCATCACATATACATACACTTTCACATTCACCACATCGGCCATTAGGCCTCATCACATATACATACACTTTCACATTCACCACATCGGCCATTAGGCCTCATCACATATACATACACTTTCACATTCATCACATCGGCCATTAGGCCTCATCACATATACATACACTTTCACATTCACCACATCGGCCATTAGGCCTCATCACATATACATACACTATTAGATCCTTGTAGATTAGCCTATCACATTTCAAAAGTGTCACACAAGTCCTTTTGACTAAATTCACATGCAATTTACTAAATCGAAGCTTAAGATTTTCGCACATTCATATTCACATATTTTATACCATAAATATCACATCCAAATAATTTGGTGACTCGGTTTAGCGGTCCCGAAACCGCTTTCCGACTAGGGTCACTTTAGGGCTGTCACAACTCTCCCCTACTTAAGAAATTTTCGTCCCCGAAAATTTCTACCGATGCATAGTTTAGAATAACGTCCTCTTATTGAATTATATTCATATAAACATTAGCTCATCGATAGCAATTGTAATTCATTATTGATTTCACATCGATCTATAAAATCATTTTCTTATCTCAAAACAAATACATAAACATTTCTACAAGTATGCACATATATCTCATTTCCTTGATTTCATAAGCAATAATCACTTAATTTAATTCACAATTGCATTTCAAACACCTATCAAGCACATACTAACATGTATAATTCACATCATCAACCCACATATTTGTAACCCACATTTTCATCCATGTATAAGTCGTAACTCGGCGAAAATACACATATACTCAAACATCCCAATAAATATCCTTTATAACTCCGTCAGTATCTCAATATTCAACTTCCACACACGAACATTTAATTCATTCAGCACATACGAACATACCTCATTGCTGGAATTTTTGCAAGCGTATTAATTGAAATTTTTACAGCAAGATTGCTCATTTCCGAATCACGTCCCTTCGGGATTTAACTGGATATAGCGACTCGCTCGATTGTCCTCGGGACATAGCCCGGTTATAGTTATTCGCACAATTGCCTTCGGGAGGATTTAGTAACTTAGCACAAAAGCCTTCGGGACTTAGCCCTGATTCCATTCGAATAACCAATCACATATATCAACAAATCAATACACATTCTTATTACATTCTCATTACCAAAGCTCCAACACAAGACACTCATCATATTTACAATTTCGGCTCAATAGCCACACACCAAGAGCGTGATTTCGATTTGCTTAAAACATGATCTAATCAAATCATAATTTAAGCTCTATTCACTCAAGAACTTACTTCACATTACCAACCCTTATGTTCATACACAAAAGATCAATTTAGCCAAAGGCCGGTAGCTCGTTTATCAAGCGAATACTTACTTGTAAGGGCTCAACTAATTCAAGCACATATAACTCTTACAATGCCATATCCTAGATATGGTCTTACATATTCTCACATCTCGAGCCGATGCCATGTCCCAGGCATGGTCTTACACATTATCTCAAATCAATGCCTTCGTCCCAGACGAGGTCTTACATGAGTCTCATTTCACACACTTAATGCTCGTTGAAAACTCGCACACACAGTGCCTCAATATCGATCTCGCACACATAGTGCCTCAATTATCGATCTCGCACACACGGTGCCTCGATTCTTCGATCTCGCACATAGTGCCTCGATTCGATCTCGCACACATAGTGCCTCGATTCGATCTCGCACACATAGTGCCTCGATTACCGATCTCGCACACATAGTGCCTCAATCATTCGCACACGTAATGCCCATATTCATTCGTTAATACCCATTGAAAGGACTTAACCAAGTCTATAAAACATCATATATGTACACTTTTAAACATATCATCTCATTTAAGTTTGAATTCGTATAGAAATGAACACTTAAACTTTGCTCTTCGGAACTTAGTCCGGATACATCACTCTCAATTCTCATGTACATATACACATATAGCAATACACATTTGTATATCATTTACATTACTTGAATACAAACACAACATGCTTATCGACCACTCAACTTCCAGTTCCATAGCCACATACAAAAATCACATTTATAGTCATAAAACTCTTTCAACATTGCATCGCTTATACCCTTAGTTCAATCCAAATCGAAATTCAAATACGAGTACATGATACGTACCTGATCAACTTAATAATTTAGGCGTATCTAAGTGAAGTTATATCACAAATTCTCATAGTCAGAAGCTTTCTACAGCTCGATCGGGATCAAGATTCATTACAATACAGCAACCACATTTTAATAGTCAAAAATCATCACACTATCATTTTATCACTTTATGGCATGTATAAATAGACTCACGCGTGCTACGTTAGTCCTAGAATCGACTAAACCGTAGCTCTGATACCAATAAAATTGTAACACCCGTGCGAGTCCGCTACCGGAATCGGACACGAGGGTTAACGGCTTAAACCATTCACTTTCACGGTCCATTTTAAAATTTTCCAGGCAGTTAGCTAACTGCGTCACTATCACTTTAAAAATCATATCTTGAGTTCCAAAACTCGAAAACCAGTTTCGTAATTTTTCCCTGAAACTAGACTCATATATGCATCTACAAATTTTTTTATAGAATTATTGGTTAGGCCAATTAGTACAGTTTATTAGTTAAATTCCCCCCTGTTGCAAGGATCAACTACACTGACCTTTGTGCGTTACAAATTGGATATCTCCCTGTACAGGGCTTCAATACTGATGCCGTTTGTTTCTTTAGAAACTAGACTCAAAGAGGAATCTATACATATATGGCATGACTCCTAATTATCTCTGGATAATTTACAATGAATTTCCAAAGTCGGAACAGGGAATCCAGAAACCGTTCTGGCCCTGTCTCACGAAAACTTAAATATCTCTTAACATACTGTTCATATGATTGTTTCGTTACTTTCCTACGAAAATAGATTCATCAAGGTTCGACTACATAATTTATTCCCTATTTAATTCCCTTTATACTATTTTTAGTGATTTTTCACATTCACGTCACTGCTGCTACCAGCATCTATTTTTAAGGTAAACTTTACCTATTTCATGATCCTCCATGGATCAACTAGAGTTTGTCATACATATACCAAAAGTGATCATGAATGACCATTCCCATGGCTAACCGTTACCAACATTTCCATACCTCTTGACAAACAACATACAACGATTATAATGCTATGATCAAAGTATATCTAAGCCATTTTCGCATGGCTATCCGAATTTACACAAAACCGAAGGGTACATGACCTACACCAAAAGGGTAGTCCTATACATTAACCAAGATATCCTCTCACTACTAGTCTATTCTATACATGCCATAAGATATTCCAAAACATAGCAGTACCAAACAGTGGATAGTGATAGTGTGACTAGTTGCTGACGATCCCCGAGCCTGTAGCTTCCAAATGAGATCTATAAAACAGAGGAAATAAAGTACACGGAGTAAGCATTACAATGCTTAGTAAGTTTCAAGCAGTGTCAACAGATAACAATCAAGTTATAACATAGTTGTTCGTATTTTTATTTCACTCTTCCTTGGGCATACCACCCCTTTATCCAAATATGCACATCTCATCATAATCATAGGAATAGTCTCATAGATTGCTCTCGTATACATCACATAACTACCTTATGGTTTAGTTTAAATCAAGCTCACATATAAGCTTGGAGTACATACTGTTTAACCTTTCGCATTGCGTATTTTTATAAGCAATTCTTATAAAAGAAGTCTTACCGGACATAATCTCCACACGTAGTCATCGGGTCTTACCGGTCATAATCTCCACACGTAGTCATCGGGTCTTACCGGTCATAATCTCCACACGTAGTCATCGGGTCTCACCGGAACATATTCAAGTTTCATGTACATTTAATCACATGTTACAACATTCACATTAGCCATTCGGCTTTACCACATATGCATGTCACACATATATTTTACATTAGCCATTAGGCTTTATCACATATACATACACTTTCACATTCACCACATCGGCCATTAGGCCTCATCACATATACATACACTTTCACATTCACCACATCGGCCATTAGGCCTCATCACATATACATACACTTTCACATTCACCACATCGGCCATTAGGCCTCATCACATATACATACACTTTCACATTCATCACATCGGCCATTAGGCCTCATCACATATACATACACTTTCACATTCACCACATCGGCCATTAGGCCTCATCACATATACATACACTATTAGATCCTTGTAGATTAGCCTATCACATTTCAAAAGTGTCACACAAGTCCTTTTGACTAAATTCACATGCAATTTACTAAATCGAAGCTTAAGATTTTCGCACATTCATATTCACATATTTTATACCATAAATATCACATCCAAATAATTTGGTGACTCGGTTTAGCGGTCCCGAAACCGCTTTCCGACTAGGGTCACTTTAGGGCTGTCACAGGTAATCTTGAAATGAGCCTATCGAGCATATGTTTCAATTGGGATCTAGCCTAAACTGGTAATCCTAATTGACTGGATTTAGCCTAGACTAGTAATCTAGATAAGACTCTATCGGGAATTCTTTGTCATATAAAGGATTTAGCCTGGACTGGTAATTCTGCTGTAGGATACGTGGCTCGAGAGTGTACCAAAAAGGTACTACTAGATATGGATTGATGGATGAAATATCCATTGGAAATTCAGTAATCCAATGGATAATATATATATATATATATAATACATGAGAAACATGAAGTGGAACGTATACATGATATGATGAGCTCATCCATGCACCTTGGATTATTTGTGACTAACTTGTTGATTGCCTGCATGTGTTTAAGGAAAATTTATCTATAATTGATGGATAGTATGACTTATTGAGATCATGTGTTTAAAATGACCGGTAAGTTTACTTTCTGCTATACAAACTTACTAAGCATGTAATGCTTACCCCGTTTCATTTTCCCTGTCTTTTAGTGTTTGCGGACTCGTGAAGGTTGGAGGGCTGTTGGAGCTTTTATCACACTAACAACAATCTCATTTTGGGTATAAAAGAAATATTCATTTTTATATAATGGCATGTATATGGTAACTTACCTTTTTGTCATATGTGTCTTTTAATTTGGCCAAGTGTGGTGGCTTTTGATGATGGAAAATTCATTTTGTCTGTGGCCATGAGATGTGGCTCATATTTATTATTGGGTTGTAACCCTTACTAATCATGTACGCATGCAATGTGTTCATGTTGATGTGGTTGCTTGTGAATGATGGATGTAAGGTATGGCATGCTTATTTGGTCAATGATCGATGATCAATAAGTATGACCATAACAATGATATAAATGTGTAAAGTTGGAAAGAAGGATATAAAAACCTAGAGGGTATGAATTGGTATGAAAATATTAAAAGATGCATGTAAAAAAAATTGAGATAGTGCATCGAGGCATTAGGGGCATAATTTAATCAAGGATATGGATATTGGAGTAATTAAATGTGCTTTGTTGCATGCTGAGAACAAGTATAAGTGAGTGAGTCTTTAAGGATGGAAAAAAGGCTTGAAAAATAGCCTAGAATTTGTTCACACGGTAGACACACGGGCATGTGTCTAGGCCGTGTGTGATACACGGTCTGCCCCATGGGCGTGTTGTTCGGCCGTGTGTCCCCTACACCCTAGATATGTAAAACAGAATGCCCAGTAGTAAACAAACTGGTAGAGACATGGTCGTGTGTTTCAGTCGTGTAAAGGACATGGCCTTAGGACATGGGCATGTTCCCAGGCCATGTGAAGTCTGCACTTAATTTTGGAATTTAATTCGCCACATGGCCTAAGCACACGGGCGTGTGACTTGGCTGTGTGACCTTATTTGCTTGATGACATCATAGTTAGAGAGTTACACGGGCTGAGGACACGGGCATGTCTCAAGCCACACGGGTGTGTGACCCCTAAAAACATGAAAAATTTTCTAAGTTATCTCGAAATATTGAAAGTTCTCAGTTTAGTTCTGAACCACTCCCAAAGTATGTTTTGGGCCTCATAGGCCCTCATAAGGGACAATTTACATGTGATTGAAAAGTTTTAAAGTTGGATGAAATTTTATGTTTCGGATCCATATGTTTGTTTACATTTAAGTCAGATAACACCTCAAACCCTGTCCCGGCATCAGATACGGGTAAGGGGTGTTACACTGGCTCTTCTTCAAGTTCGACAGTGTTGAGCTCTAATGTCCTTCCCCATAATAAACACAGGCTATATTTTCAAAGTGATTAGGTGGTTGAGCTACAAAACTATTAAACCCATTAGTGGTAAATTTTTTAAGCATTGAGGAAATCGAAGATACCTGAGATGCAAGCGAAGTGAGAGCATCCACTTCATGTACTCCAACAACTCGTCTCCCTAATACTGATAGATTGGTTGGCCTTTAATAATTGTCACTAGCAATTCTCTCAATGATTTCATAAGCTTCGTTATAAGACTTAGAAAGGAGAGCACGATTAGCAGAAGCTTCCACTACCATCCTCGTGTGAGCATTGAAACCATTATAAAACTTCTCAAGTTGGATGCAATAAGGGATTTCATGATGAGGGCACTTTTGTAATAATTCTTTATACCTTTCCAATACCTCACGCAAGGGCTCATCATCCATTTGTTGGAAAGCAATGATCTCGTTCCTCAACTTAGCCTCCATCCTTGGTGGGAAATACTTAACGAGAAATCTTCCTACTAACTCTTGCCATGTAGAAATGGAATTTGGTGGCAATAAGTTCAACCAAGCTCGAGCTCTGTCCCTTAGTGAATATGGGAACAACTTTAATTGTAGTGCATCTTTGGGTACTCTGAGTAACTTCAAAGAATCGCTCACCTTCATAAACAGTCTTAAGTGAAGGTGAGGATCTTTGGCAGGCATTCCACTAAATTGACCCACTATCTAAAGCATCTAAAACATGACTGGCTTCAGCCCGAATTGTTGTGCCTCGATTTTAGGCCTCATAATACTCAGATTCAGAATATGAAATACTGGAATGGCATACTGTCTTAGAGCTTTATCCCTATCATCAGCAATAAGGATAGGATTTTGGGCAGGGTTTGCTCTGTTTCCTTGATTTGGATTTCGTAGTTCATCTCTTCAGTCCTTCTTTGACTTGCTTGTCTCCTTCATTGTCGAAAAGTTCTTTCAATCTCAAGGTCTACGGGGAGTAAATCGATAATTCGATCAATACTTATAAACATCTGAAACAAACACAGAAAAAATTAATTAAGTTTAAATTGAACAGAAAAATAAAGTAAAATGAAAATTTCACAAATTCACAAATAATTACTTTTAAAACAATCCCCGGCAATGGCACCAAAAACTTGGAACAATGGAAATGTGCAAGTGTACACAATCAAAACTAGTAATAAAGTGACAAGTAAATGTTGAGTTATTGTACCCACAGGGACTGTGAAATGAATTGTTTATGAATGCAATTAAAAATACTTTGGTGAATAAAAAATATTTTAATTTTGAGGAAGTGATTAAAAACTAAAATTTAAATAAGTAAAATAAATAAAATAAAAATAAGATTTTCACTTCACGATTTCAAAAGATAATTTTAATCAAGATGACGTAATTGTGTTAGATTAATTACATTCCTTAACTTATAATTACTAAACTCATGTTCATGTTGTTACAAATAAATTCACAGCAACTTGGTAATTTGCTAACTACTGCTCATGCGTACCTATTAAATTAACTAATCTCTTGAACATTTTCCAATGTCAATTCAAACAATTAATCAATCTTCATAAGCACATAAAAGATTAAGTGAGGTAACAATGTATTCCTCCCTTGAAACAGTTTAATCACAATAATCTTGCAAGTTATGCAAGGCTAATGTATCATCTAATACTGTCGCTAATTTAACCCTCAGCTACCTTAGAAGATTAAACATGCACTGATTAAGTTGTAACACCCTGAATTTGGGCCTAGAAGTTTTGGGCCTTGAGCATGGAAGCAGTTGAAGGCAGCTTATAATATTCTGTTGTGCATGCAAATTTCGTTAATGAAGGCTTGTTTTAGTGGTTAAGTGTGTTGAGAAGTGTTGGAGAAGTCCTCGGTTTAAACCTAGACTCTAGCAAAAATTTGGTTTAAGGTGAATCAAACCACCGGTGTAGTAGGTAGGCCTTAAGAATATTGTTGGAGAAATTGTGACACAAAAAAACCTTATGGCTTAGTGGCAAGTGGCGTGTGGAGCATTTGAGGGGAGGCATGGGTTCGAATCCCATGGCAATCAAAGAGCATTTATTTTGCTAACAGGGGGCGGCAAGAGTTGGTGTTGAATTTAAACTCTGATGTTGGAGGGATCCCACATCGGGAAGCTAACATAAGAGTGGATGGGAAGCTAACTTTAAATAGAGAGAACCATGAGGAGAGTAAAGGTACCTTTCTTGGCTGATCCCTTTCGCTTTATGGCGTGCTCGTTTGGGTTGGGCGTCGGCTAAGAGTGCTCGGGCGTGGATTAACTCCGTCTCCAATCGGTGTGTATTTATCACTACTCTTCTTGTTGGATGGCTACTTGGCGTGATGGTAATGAAAGGGCCATATGGGCCCAATGGGCCTACGGCCCAATTGGATAAGTTGTTTGATTGCGTAGTAAATATTGGACTAGGCTAGGTGAATCGCATATCTGTGGTTAGGTTTGGGCTAAAAGGGCCACACGAGCGTGTGGGCCCATTTGGGCCGAGAATAGGCTTTAGGCCCATTCGTATTGTTATCCATGTTTAGAATACTTTAGTTTACCAATTACTGAAATGCCCTCGACTTGTAAAATTACCAAAGTACTCTCGATTTGAATTACTGTTTTACCCTCGGTTCTGTAATTACTATTTTACCCTCGATTTACAGAATTACCGTTTTACCCTCAGTTTATAGAATTACTGTTTTACCCTCGATTTACAGAATTATCGTTTTACCCTCGATTTTTAAAATTACCGTTTTACCCTCGATTTACAGAATTACCGTTTTACCCTCAGTTTACAGAATTACCGTTTTACCCTCGATTTACAGAATTACCGTTTTACCCTCAGTTTATAGAATTACTATTTTACCCTCAATTTATAGAATTACCGTTTTACCCTCGATTTGTAAAATTATCATTTTACCCTTAATTTCTGAATTACTGTTTTACCCTCGGTTCTGTAATTACTATTTTACCTCAATTTACGAATTACTGTTTTACCCTCGGTTCTGTAATTCTTGTTTTACCTCGATTTATAGAATTACCGTTTTACCCTCGATTTGTAAAATTACTGTTTTACCCTTGATTTACAGAATTACTAGTTTACCCTCAGTTTACAAAATTATCATTTTACCCTCGATTTACAGAATTACCGTTTTACCCTCGATTGTGAAATTACTGAAATACCCCTGTAGGGTAGAATTTCCGAAATACCCCTATAGGGTAGAATTACTAAAATACCCTTATAGGATAGAATTACCAAAATACCCCTGTAGGATAGAATTATCGAAATACCCTTGTAGGGTAGAAATACCAAAATACCCCTATAGGGTAGAATTATCGAGATACCCTTGTGGGGTAAAATTACCATTTTGCCCTTAGGGTGTTAAATGACTGTTTTGCCCTTGTGGGCAAGTGACTAACTTGGACTGTGTGTTTGACGAATTTGATTGTGAATATATGTTGGTGATATGAATGACTTGACTGTGATTGTTTGATTCAAATATGGGCATGACATTCTGCATACATGACATGTTGCATGGGTTGGGATTTTGTACGGAGGAAGCGTTCTGGTGGCTCTGCCACAATATCTGTATTTGGTGACTCTGTCACAATATCTGTTGACCGATCGATGGCTAAGTACCGATCACGCTACCGAAGGCTGTGTGCCGTTGTTGTGGGCTTCGTGCCGATTATAGACCCGTTATTAATGGCTCTGTGCCAACCTAAATATGGCTTTATGCCATCTTGACTATGGCTTCGTGCCAAACGTATTTACCTGTAGCTATGTGCCTAACATATTTGTTGACGACTCTGTGTCGATCATATTTACCGAAGGCTGTACGCCAGTTATATTACCGTCACTAATGGCTATGTGCCGAAGTTATTACAGTTATCTATGGCTTTGTGCCACGATTACGTTAGGTGGGTTTGCCACATTATCGATTCGGTGGCTCGCCACAATATTCAGATCTGGTGACTCTGTCACGATATACATTCTGGCGACCATGCTGCAAATTACGTAATTGTGTAGCAGATGGGTGGGTCGAGTTGTCTCCCACATGGTGTAAGGTTGGTACGGGGTGTATACTGGTGGATTGGGTTGGGATTGCATTCATATTCGATTCGATTACGTCACCTAATTCGATTCGATTTTGATTACATTACTATATCGATTCGATTCTAATTACATTCGATTACGATTCGATTACGTCACCTAATTCGATTACGTCACCTAATTCGATTACGATTACGATTACGATTACATTACTAATATTGATTTCGATTCGATTACATTCATCGATTCGATTCGATTCTCATTTTGGTTCCAATTTTGATAATGTTTCTTATTCGTAATGGGCTAAGGTCCATCGGTACTATCTGTTGTAATGGGCTAAGACCGATTGGTATTGAAATTGTAAGTAAGGCTAGGTCGACTTTTAATTCTTTTAGATGATGATTGTTCCTTTTTATAGTAGGGATTTCTGCTGAGTTTTCATAAACTCACCCGTTTATTAACCTTTCGGTAATTTCTAGCCTTAGATGGATCGGGGTTGCTAGGGGCTCGGAGGAAGCCACACACCTTTGTTTATGTTACGCTTTGATTATTACCTTTAAATTATTTTATGTGGGTTGTAGTAAAGCCGTTGTAATTTTCTCGGTTTTCAAATTTAGAATTTTATTTATTGTTCTTATAATTGCTAGTATTAGAACACGATTTTCCAAAGCAACTCTCGTTATTCAAAACATCACGTAACCGCAATTGTTTTTAAAGTAAGTTTCATAACTACCAAGATTTTTACAAAGTTGTTAAGAATGTTATTCAAATTGAGGTTTTCTAACAAGGTTTAAAAAGGGTATAAGTTTTAATTATTAAGAAGGGTTTTAATGGAAACATGGTTTTCAAAAAACACTTCAATGTGACACGCCAAGTTCGAGCCAAACTTCCAGGCCGGGTTTGGGGTGTTACATAAGTATTGTGTCAATTAATTACTATTTCAACACAGTTTAATAATTAATTCATTAGTTACCTTACAATTATATTGCAAGAATAACTTAATCATAATTTTACTTAATCAAACAACTTACCAAGGCCTATAACAACACAAACACAAGTTTAATAACTTAAGTGGACGTGTAACACCCCTTACCCATCACGAAGTCCATTGTGATTCTATCCCATTTCCACTCGGGTACCATTACTAGCTGAAGTAAACCCGAAGGTACTTGGTGTTTTGCTTTTACTTGTTGACATATCAAACCTCTCGATACGAAATCAGAAATATCTCTTTTCATACCTGACCACCAATACAATTTTTTCAAATCTTATACATTTTTGTATGACCTGGATAAACTGATAAACAACCACTGTGTGCCTCGTGTAAACTTTTCTGAATATGTTCATCATTTTTTGATTCTCATACTCTATCCTGGAACATCAAACAATCATCTAAACTAATCCAAAAGTCTGTATCACTACCTGATTCACACTGAGCTCTTTTAGCTTACAATTCACTATCATTTTTCTAAGCTTCACAAATTTGCTGAATAAATACCGGTCTAGCTCTCAACTCGGCCAAAATTGAACCATCATTAGACAGGGTCAATCTTGTATTCATAGCTCTCAAAGCAAACAAGGACTTTCTGCTCAAACCATCTGCGACTACATTCGCCTTTCCCGGATGATAATCAATCACTAGTTCATAATTCTTCAGTAACTCGAGCCATCTTCATTGTTGCAAGTTCAGATCTTTCTGAGTCATCAAATACTTTAAACTCTTGTGATCAGTAAAGATATGACATTTCTAACCGTATAAATGACGACGCCAAAATTTAAAGCAAAAATGATAGCAGCCAATTCCAAAACGTACGTCGAATAATTCTTCTCGTCGATTTCAACTGTCTCAAGGCAAAAGCTACCACTTTGTCCTCTTGCATCAACACACAAACCAAACCATTCAATGATGCGTCACTATAAATTACAAATTCTTTTCCCCATTCAGGTTGTACTAAAACCAGTGCCTCAATCAATAATGCTTTCAATTTCTCAAAACTTTGCTTACATTTTTCGGACCATTCAAATTTAACATCTTTTTGCATCAACTTGGTCATAGGAGTAGCAATCATCGAAAATCCTTTGACAAATCGTCGGTAATAACCGGCTAAACCCAAAGAGCTTTTAACTTCAGATACATTCCTTGGTGATTTCCATTCAATAATTTTTGAAATCTTACTTGGATCAACCTGAATACCATCACCTAAAACAATATGTCCTAAAAATCTAATTTCTCAGAGCCAAAACTCACTTTTACTTAATTTAGCAAACAATTTCTTATCTCTCAACGTCTGCAATAAAGTTCTCAAGTGCTCGGCATGCTCGGACTCATCTCGAGAATAAATCAAGATGTCATCTATGAACACAACCACAAACTTATCTAAATTCGATCGAAAAATTCTATTGATCAAGCACATAAAAATGGTAGGTGCATTAGTTAGTTTGAAAGGCATAACAAGAAATTCATAGTGCCCATACCTTGTCCTAAAAGCAGTTTTTGGCACATCCAGCTCTTTAACTCTCAGCTGATAGTAGCCAGATCTCAAATCAATCTTCGAGAATACTATTGCTCCTTTCAACTGATCAAACAGGTTATCAATCCTCGACAAAGGATACTTATTCTTTATAGTCACCGTGTTGAGTTTTCGGTAATCGATAAAAAGTCTCATAGATCCGTCTTTCTTCTTTACAAAAAACTCGGTCTCGTAAAACCCTTATTTGTCAACTCTTGCAACTAAGCTTTCAATTCTTTCAATTCAGTCGAAGCCATCTATACGGAGTTGTAACACCCCTCACCCATATGCAATGCTAGAATAGGGTTACGAAGTATTACCGAACTTTCAAAACAATTAAACATCCATTTAGCAAACATTTTCTCAATTCAAATATTCATCATTCAATATCAATCAATTTGTCCCTTATAATAGCGTATGAGGCCTAAAACATGCTTTAAGAGTGATTCGGGACTAAATCAGTAACTCAAGAACTTTCACTGAACTTTGAAATTTTTTCACAAAACATGGGACACACACCCGTGTAGCCAGGCCATGTGTCTCACACAATCACCTGACACGCCCGTGTCATAGGTCGTGTCATAGGCAATGTCAAACCTATAGGGTATACTGACTTATGCCACACGGCCAAGTCACACGCCCGTGTGTGAGGCCGTGTGGAGCATACTGACTTGATTTTAATTTCAACACCAGGGGACACAGGACCGTGTAATATGACCGTGTGTCACACACGGCCAAGACACATGCCCGTGGCTCTACCCGTGTAGACAAAAATAGGATATTTGCAAAGCCATTTTGCCACCCTATTTTTTTTACATACCTGCACAAGCATAAATTGTAACATTTTATAACTCAATAGGCAGTCAATCCATAACATTTCATACTCAATTATATAAACAATAATTCATTCGATAACAGTAACTCATTCATTTAAATAGTACTTCATCCATATAACAGTAATTTATCCGTATAACACATAGCTTTTTCATATAAGCAAATAACAGAATTTATGCCCGTTGAACCTATTAGAATATGGAGGGATACTCGAGTGATATACATTACATATAAATCAGTAATTCAGAGATTCATTATCTTTTCCACTCTTTCGAGCTATGGTCAATAAGCTCCTCCTGAGCTGATGGACAGTAAGCTCTATTGAGCTTAAACGATAAGCTTTGATGAGCTGAAAACAGTAACCTCTTAAGAGCTGATATATTGGTAAGCTCATATGAGCTGTGATGAGTCTGCAACACATGCAAGATCTCGACCAAAACGATAACCCTAGTGACATGTCACTCGTGTCCTACAAATTCCTACAGCTCAAACGGGGCTCGGTAACCATCAGACTATATCAATAAGGCATTTCAAGTAGATCAATTACTCAATTATATACATTCATTTCAAATAATTACAAGTATTTAAAAATTTGACTCTAATCATACGAAGTTACCTCGAGTTGCTCGGATGGAAATTATCAACTATTCGTCCACTTTTCCTTTTCCCTGACCTAATCCCAATCTCGACTTATCTTAATCTATATATTATCAAAATCAGCTTATTTAATCAACTATTTATTCAATTTCATCCAAAACACACATTAGTGCTACTTTACACATTTTCTCATAAACTTTTACATTTTTACAATTTAGTCCTTATCAAATAAAATTGCAAATTCATGCAATTTAGTACAAACCCATGCTTAGCTGAATTTAATACATGTTACTAGCAGCCCATATTTTCAATTTATTCACACTTTTAACCACCACATTTCACATTTTCACAAATTAATCCCTTTTTGACATTTTTGTCAAAAATCACTTTACAAAAACTATTAATCTAACATTGAACCTTCCAAATCTATCATAATTCATCAAATTACTAAAGCATTCAACAATGGAAACATGATAAATCTTTAACAATTTTGAAATCTAAGGTACGGGCTAGCAAGAATACGAAGCAACGATATCAAAAACGTAAAAATCATTAAAAATCGAGCTAAAACCATACCTTAATCTAGCTTTCAAAGTGACCGAACGGAAAACCTAAAGAATGGCTTTATTTTCTTTCAAATTTTTGGCAACAAAGATGAAGCAAGATGAATAAAATGGCTTTGTTTTATTTATTTTAACCTTATTAAACATATTACCAAATTAACCTTATTAATATAACTTAAAAATCACTTAATGTTTGTCCATCTTTGTCCACTCATAATTAAAATGGTCTGATTACCACTTAAAGACCTTAAATTTAATGTTTTATAGCTATTAGATGCTTTAAGCTAATCGAACTCCACTTTTATACTTTACGCAATTTAGTCTTTTTTCTCGAATTAACCATTCAAATAGTAAAATTTCTTTACGAAACTTTCACACAATAATTCTATCATGTGTAAACTTTAATAAAATAATAAAATAATTATTTTGACTTCAGATTTGTGGTTCTAAAACTACTATTTCAATTGACTAAAAATGGGCTGTTACAGGAGTGATCGATATCGGTGAAGTCTCAGGTACTAAATCAATAGCAAACTCCACTTCTCTGACCGGTGGTAATCCTGGCGACTATTTCGGGAACACATTTGGATATTCACAAACTATCATCACTGATTCAATTTTCAATTCAGACATCTTTGTATTCAACACATAAGCAAGGTAAGCTTCATAACCTTAAAACCCTAAACCCTAAAACCCTAAACACATTTAGGAGCTGATTAGGGAGAGCAGTATTGGCCGAATGGTGGACTCTTGGGGAGCAAGAGTTGGCCGGCCAAGGGTTTTCTTAAGGGGCAAATTTCGGCTAGGTTAAATGCCAAGTATAAATTCGGCATTTAGGGGTAAGTGTGTCGTTTTTTCTGACCATCTTTCCTACTCCTCGTTTCTTTTCTTTTTCTCTCCATCTACCTTCTTCTCTTCTTTTCTCCATAGCCGAATCCTTCTACCACTCTTCCCTACACCACTTCCTTACTATTATTTTTAAGCTTTATAGCCGAATATCACAAAAGTCGAAATCCCGAAGGTTCATATTGTATGTGCCGAATTCTCCTAGCAAAACCTATTGATCTTTCTTCATCCTTTTTGAACAATTCTTTCTTTTTCTAAACCCCAAACCTCTGTCAAAAAAGCCACTACAAAACCCTCACCTTTTCTTCACTGTTGCAAAAAGCCGAAAACGCATAGCCTTAGAGACATAGCCGAATTCTAAGATCTCTAAGGGCTCGACTTTTGTTATCATTTAATGTGTTAGATCTGCATCAGAATCGAGTAGGAGTTGATTGGAATCATTGACCTAAGGAACTGGTGGTAAGTTTTCGAACCTAATCTTTATTTCAGGTTTTAGAAAAAGTCGAAACCCCCTAAAGGTTAGGGAGGCTGTCAATTTGGGCTTGTAGCTCTAAGGGTTGTTATAATTGTTTTATTTTGGTAATAGTGTGATCTAGAGGCTGTTGATCGAAGGCTTGGACAAGTGGAACGACTAGATCTAAATCTAGTCGCTAATTTCGGCAAAGGTAGGATCGCTAGTGCCTAAGGAGTTTTTGGCCGGATATGGTAAGGGGGTTAATATGTAGTTCATTTTAATAGTTAGATTAACGTGTTAGTAATCCAATTGTAGGAAGTTCATGTGTAGATCTCATCAGCATATCGTCCAAATAGGTGTGTAACTGACACCTTTTCATAGTCTAGATCGGCAAAAGCCAAAATGCCGAAATGCTGAAAATAGGTATTTTGTGGACTTGCGAGTGTGTGAATGCTCGTGAGTTAAATCGATTAATGTTTTTGGGTAAACTAAAATGTTTAGACTGCAGAGTGCATGATTTCTGTGCCTTCGATATTTTTGGGCTTTATGGGCCAAAATTGGGATAGTGGGCCAACGGGCCCAATTTAGTAAGAACCCTCGGTAAGTGTTTCTGTTAGTACGTGAAAGGTGGGAATATGGATGAAAACCCTTAAAACTGATAAAATTACTGAAATACCTTTATAAGTGGACAATTTATAGATTTACCCCTAGGAGTAAAATTACTGATATACCCCTAGGGTTAAGGTTGACCTGAATGCATGTTTGACTGTTATTATTTACTGCATGCCATGTTATTATTATCGATGCATGGACCGGGATATTGATGGAGGAATTATTGAAAGTGGCTTGTCCATGTACTAGAGGCTTTGCCTCAACTTATCGATAATGAGCAAGCAATGTTTGCATTGTGGAGTGTAGGGTTGGGTGGGTTGAGCTATTCCCACATGGAGTGTAGGACTGGTACGGGTGGAGTTTAGCGGTTGATTATAGGCTGGGTTGGGCTTGCATACACGAATATGTCTGATCTGTTCTGGAATGGGCCTCTGGGCCATACTGTTATCTGAAAATGGGGCTAAGGTCCAGTTTATTGTATTCTGAAAAGGGCTTCGGCCCAATACCTACTGTTATCTGAATGGGCTTAGGCCCAATGGGCTTGAGCTAACTTGGGCTTTGAATGGGTTTTCCTTACACACTGAGTTTTCCAAACTCACCCCTTTCCCTTCCATCCTTGCAGGTGAGCCCTAGTTGGTGGACTTGGAGCTAGGCGAGATTCAGAGTGGCCACGAAGCTCAATTTCTGTTTTTTTTTTACGTTTCGCAATTATTATTTTGATTATTTTATTTCTGGTTTAAGTTGTAATAAGGTCGCTCTTTTTATTATTTTATTTATTTTGGGTTATTAAATTGGTTAGCTTTAGGGCGCGTTTTATAAAAGTTTCTTATTTTCAAAATATCACGATAACCGAGCAAAGCTTCTGCAGTTTAAATGTTTTCAAAAGACATAAATATTTTAAATAGACTTAAACTTAATTTATTATTCGTGGACAAGTGATAGGCTTAAAGTGTGGCAATGGATGTGTGCATGTCTAGGATTGGATCCGTGAAGAACTTGGTACTTAAGCAGTCCGACAGACTCACCTTCTCTTTCCTTGCTTCCTACCTGGTGCATAGCTTCCTTTCACTTTAACTTAAAACAAAACATTCTTCAAACCCTAAGAAAGATTTTTGGATAAAACATAACTTCTTTAGTAACATTCTCCATCTGACACGCTGAATTCAGCCGTAACATCTGGGCTGAGTTTGGGGTGTTACATTTAGTGGTATCAGAACCCGGTTGCAACAACTCAACTGTGGATCGGGTCCAAAAAGGTTTTCAAAACTTTGAGCCCAAAAAGGGTATTTTTGAAAAATCTAATTTTTGAAAACAAATTTTTTGTTGAAAGGAGATAATTCCCAAACCTGTTTTCTTTAAACCAAAGGTGTGAGAAATGGATTTCAAAAGGCCTAAATCTTTTGAGTTTGTCTCGGCGATGAGGTGGCACATGAATCCCGGCACCAAGTCTGTAAGTATCTTTCTATTTTATATCGAATCGTACTCTCGAGCCTTAGAGATAGTACTATAGATAATATAGCATTAAGGCTACAAAACTGAGACTGTAGGGTAAACTAAGCCCTAGGGAACTGAGACAGTAGCTAAAATGCGGTCGCGCGAGAACAACTCTAAAACTTTATCTGTTCATAAGATATTCTGTAATAAACAGTGGAAACAGTAAACTAACGGCATAAAATTCATAATCAGATAAGCCGATATGAGTACGAGAGCTACTCGGGGAAGAGGCCGTGGTCGAGGCCGAGGTAGTACTCAAGCTGGATCTTCGTCTTCTGAACACATACCAGCTAGAGTGGCACGACCACCGCCAATGGATCAAAATGGGTTGTATGATCGGGCCGCGGGGGACGACGCTTTGTCCCAGGCCATGTTAAGAGTTTTGGAAAGGGTGGTCGGAGCTAATGTCGGGCCCATGAGTAGGGGGTCCATTTCTGAGCGGCTCCGGGCCAACGAAGCGGAGGTTTTTAGGGGTATATCTGGAGTAGCCCCAAATGTGGCTGAGTACTGGCTGGAAGCCACGGAGCGGATTATGGATGACCTGGACTGCTCAGTGGAACAAAAGTTAAAAGGGGCAGTGTCATTACTGCGGGACGAGGCGTATCAGTGGTGAATCACTGTGATAGTGGGTACCCCAGCTGAAAGGTTAACTTGGGAGTTGTTCAAACAGTCCTTCAAGGCAAAATATGTCGGAGCTAGCTATATGGATGCACGAAGAAAGGAATTCCTGAACCTGACCCAGGGTAGTAAGACCGTTACAGAATATGAGGCAGAGTTTCTGCGATTGATCAGGTACGCTAGTGGCATTGTCTCCACCGAATATGAGCGCAGTGTTCATTTTGAGGATGGCCTCAGGGATGAACTAAGGGTGCTTATAGCTCCGCAGAGAGAGCGTAATTTTGCTGCACTGGTAGAGAAAGCTAAGATAGCCAAAGAGGTGAAGCAAGCCAAACGAAAGAACCGCGACAGGGATCAAAATCGATTCAGGAGGGATGCTGGACCAGCTGGTGCTACAAACCGAAATGTTAAGAAAGCTAGGATGGAGGAACCAGTTCGAGTAGTTCCGGTGAACACAGTTAGAGCACAAGCTTGTGGAGATTATGGTAGAATGCATCTGGGGAAATGCTGGAAGCGTTCTGGGGCTTGTCTTCATTGTGGATCAAAAGAACATAGGATCAGGGATTGTCCTAGGAGGCCAGCTCAGACTCAAGTGGCTGAACAAGGGGCTGTGCAACCTGTCCAACCAGCACGAGGTGGACCGCCACCGCCGAGAGGCCGTGGCCAAGGTTACGGTGGCAATAGTCGTGGACGTGGGGCACCTGGAAGGGGTACTGTTAATGCTGAGGCTCGTCAGCCAGCTTTGGTATATGCTGCTCGTCGCCGTGAGGAGGGTGACACACTTGATGTCATAACTGGTACGTTTTTTTATCTCTGACGTACCTTATACTGCTCTGATAGATGTAGGGTCAACTCATTCGTATGTTGCATGTGACATTTCTGGGGCATTGGGTGTTCACTTTGAGGAGACTGTGTGTGGGGTAACTATGATAAGTCTTTTAGGTCACTCGGTTAAAATAGAGAAACTCTTTAGGGAGGTGCCTGTAGAGACTCAAGGTACGATTTTCTGTGGAGACTTGATGGAGTTACCGTTCGGAGAATTCGATTTGATCCTAGGGATGGATTGATTGACCAAGCATAGGGCAATGCTGGATTGTGCAGCTAAGAGGATGGTGTTAAGGACTGTTGAGGATGAAGAGGTAATGATTATTGGAGAACGAAGAGATTACTTGTCCAATGTGGTATCGGCTTTGAGGGCTGAGAAGCTAATGCGTAAAGGATGCGAGGCATATTTGGCTTTTGTAAGCCAAGTTGAAACTGAGGATCTGACTGTGGAGACCGTCAGAACTGTTAGGGAATTCTGGGATGTTTTCCCAGAAGAGCTTCCTGGATTACCTCCGAATCGGGAAGTTGAATTTGGAATCGATTTGCTGCCTGGAACAGCTCTAGTATCCATTGCACCCAATAGGATGGCATCAAAGGAGTTAGTGGAACTGAAAGCTCAAATCCAAGAGTTGTTGTATAGAGGCTTCATTAGACCTAGTGTGTCTCCATGGGGAGCACCGGTCCTGTTTGTGAAGAAAAAGGATGGGACGATGCGCATGTGCATCGATTATTGCTAGTTGAACAAACTAACGATAAAGAACAAATACCCACTACCAAGAATTGATGATTTATTTGACCAACTTAGAGGAGCTTCGGTATTTTCCAAGATTGACCTTTGATCTGGATACCATCAGCTAAGGGTAAAGGAAGTGGATATTCATAAGACAGCATTCAGAACTCGATATGGTCATTACGAGTTCCTGGTTATGTCGTTTGGGTTGACAAACGCTCCTGCCGCTTTCATGGATTTGATGAATCGGGTATTCCAACCTTACTTGGACCGATTCATGGTAGTTTTCATCGATGATATTCTGGTATATTCGAAAATCAAGGAGAAGCATGAGGAGCATCTACGTATTGTGCTGCAAGTGCTGAGAGAGAAGCAACTGTATACGAAGTTTAGTAAGTGTGAATTCTGGTTGCGAGAAGTGGCTTTTCTAGGTCATGTGGTTTCTGTTGAAGGAATTAGAGTGGATCCTCGGAAAATTGAGGCAATTCTGGGATGGAAACCACCGAAGTCAGTATCGAAAATTCGGAGTTTTTTGGGTTTGGCAGGCTATTACCGAAGGTTCGTAGAGGGATTTTCTCTGATTGCTGCACCATTGATGAAACTGCTAAGGAAAGGGGTAGAATTTGTCTGGACTGAGAAACAGTAAAAAGCTTTTGACCATTTGAAAAAGGTATTGACTGAAACACCAGTGTTGATTCAACTGGAGTCTGGGAAGGACTTCACTGTGTACAGCGATGCGTCGCATGTGGGGTTAGGATGTGTACTGATGCAAGAGGGTAAGGTGGTCGCTTATGCTTCGCGACAGCTTAAGCCTCATGAAGTGAACTACCCTACGCACGACTTAGAGCTAGCAGCAGTGATCTTCGCATTGAAAATCTGGAGACATTACTTATATGGAGAAAAGTGTATCATATACACAGACCATAAGAGCCTAAAATATTTGTTGACTCAGAAGGAGTTAAACCTTAGGCAACGAAGATGGGTAGAGTTGCTTAAGGATTACGACTGTTCGATTGAGTACCACCCAGGTAAGGCTAACGTGGTGGCTGATGCGTTGAGTCGAAGGGTTGTTACTGATTTTAGAGCCTTGTTTGCACGTTTGAGTCTGTTCGACGATGGAAGTCTGTTGGCAGAATTGCATGTAAGGCCTACTTGGACTGAGTAGATTAAAGAAAAATAGTTGAAGGATGATTCGTTAGTTCTTCAGTTTTGGCAAGTTGAGAATGGTGAGAATGAGGATTTTGGACTGAACACTGACGGAGTTCTGTGCTTTCGTGGAAGAGTTTGTATTCCGAAAGACCCTGAATTGAGGCGGTTAATTTTAAAGGAGGCTCATGGTGGACCCTGTGCCATGCATCCTGGAGGGAATAAGTTATATCGATATCTACGAGAGGTGTATTGGTGGCCTGGACTGAAACGGGAGGTGACTGAATTTTTTGGGAAATGTCTGACGTGCCAACAAGTTAAGGCCGAGCACCAATTGCCTTCTGGATTTCTACAACCGGTGAAAAATCCACTATAGAAGTGGGAGAGAGTAACTATGGACTTTGTGAGTGGACTACCTTTGACATCCACCAAGAAAGATTCTGTGTGGGTAGTTGTGGATAGGTTAACAAAATCTGCACATTTCATACCAGTTTGTACTGATTACTCACTGTAAAAATTGGCTAGGTTGTATGTGGCAGAGATAGTGCGACTGCATGGAGTGCTAGTGTCGATTATTTCTAATCGAGACCCTAGGTTTACATCTCGGTTCTGGCAGAAGTTGCAAGAGGCATTGGGTACACTATTGGATTTCAGTACTGCTTTTCATCCTCAGACGGATGGACAGTCGAAAAGGGTTATTCAAATTTTGGAGGATATGTTAAGAGTTTGTATCATCGATTTTCATGGTAGTTGGGAGGATTACTTGCCATTGGCGGAGTTTACATACAACAACAGCTACCAAACAAGTATTCAGATTGTAACACCCCGAACCCGAGACCGTCGCCGGAGTCGAACACGAGGTGTTAACAGACTTCAAACCACTTATTGAGAATTTCCCAGACAAGCTGCCAATCTGTGTACTAGTCGCTTCAAAAATCATATCTTGAGTTTTACAACTCGAAAATCAGTTTCGTAATTTTTCCCTGAAACTGGACTCATATGTCCATCTACAGATTTTTTTCTAGAATTTTTGGTTGAGCCAATTAGTACATTTTATTAGTTAAAGTCTCCCCTGTTGCAGGGATCGACTACACTGACCTTTGTGAGTTACGAATTGGATATCTCCCTGTACAGGGCTTCAATACTGATGCCGTTTGTTTCTATAGAAACTAGACTCAGAGTGGAATCTACACATATATGGCATGACTCCTAATTATCTCTGGGTAATTTACAATGATTTTCCAAAGTCGGAACAGGGGATCCAGAAACCGTTCTGGCCCTGTTTCACGAGAACTTTAATATCTCTTAAAATACAGCTCATATGGTCGTTTTGTTTCATCCATATGAAAATAGACCCATCAAGTTTCGAGTACGTAATTTTTTTAGCTATTAATTCCACTTCTACTATTTTTAGTGATTTTTCGATCTCATATCACTGCTGCTGTCCGCAACAGTTACTGCAGTAGACTATGCCAATTTCATGAATCCTTCCTTAGCCTTACTACTCATCCATCATACGTGACACAAATTATGGCCACCTTATCAAAATTAAGGTTTCTAAGACTCATGGCTATAGATTCTAGCATCCCACTCAAACGACCACATAGGCCATTTTCACATGGCTTAAAGTTTACAACCCAAAATTTAACAAAACAAAATAGCTCATACATGCCAAATGTTCTCCTAAGTCGACTAAGAAGACAATACCAAAGATTGCTCACGGTGTGATGACTTCGTTGTGATTCTGAACACCCAAAAGGAGACGAGCCCAAGGAACCTAAAATGGGTGACAAAAACACCGAGTGAGTTTATAACTCAATAAGTCATAAGCATTCCACAACCATCCATTAATACAATTATCATAAAATGAAATAATGAAACAAGGCCAAATGTTCAGGCCAAATGTTCCAGCCATACCGAACTATACCATAGTTCCTTAGATCTTTCGGATCAATCTCATACCAAGTCATACATTTACATTTCATATACTGTTCAATAGGATATTTGAAGCAATTTCCATACATCATTTCATTTCCGCAACAATCATGCAATCAAATGAACTTTCATCTATTCCACGATACCTTATTTACGGAATGCAATTGAAATCATCACATAGATTTAAATCTTACCAACTCCACCCGAGCATGAACATAGCATCTATTAGTCATGAACTCAAGGTACTTACTCTTTCCGCTGTCCATACTCATCTCGATAAAGTCACGCCTCCATATAAATGTTCAATCGGAGATATGCGTAGAGTTCACACACATAGTGCTTAATACTCAATCACGCACACTTAGTGCCATATGATTCAAGCCCGCACACATAGTGCCATATAGTCCAAACTCCCACACTTAGTGCCGTACATTACAAGCTCGCACACTCAAGTGCCAATCTAAATCACCGTACACATCTATTTCTCGCACACTTAGTGTCAAGCAAACTTCCTACACATTTCACTATCTCTTTTACGTTCAACATTATCATCTTTTCATACACATACATTTGTATATATTTCATCTCATTAAACACAATTGCATAGATATTACAATCATTTAAGCAATATCAAATATATGCTTAATGACTTACCTTGTGTTGGGTAAAATAGTCCAAGTCGGCTACTCGATGACCTTCGCCTTTCCCTTGCTTGATTCTCCTTCTTTAACTCCTTGAGCTTAATCAATAAATCAACTAGTTTAACCATCTCGCTAAACATTCATAATTCAATTACACATGCATATGTATGTTTGTATATTCGCAACCATCCTCACTTATTACCCATTTAGTCAACAATCTAAGCCAAGATAAGGCTTCAATATGGTTGCCTCTAACCGAATACATGCTCACCAATTTCCCTTCATGTGGCCGAATATGCATGTCTATGTTGAGGCCATTTATGCACTTATTACCACACAAAAACAGCATACATTTTACTAACTAATACCTTTCCATATTGTAACTCAATACACATCTATCATTTCCTTCATAACCAAAACATCATCATAAGTAAGTATATACCTTAAGATAGTATATACGTCATACCAATACATCATGCTCAAACATATATACATATATGTATGCTAGAGCCAAATCTCAAGTTGATTGTAACTAAACATGAACATGATTTCGAAACACAAATCTTACTCTCCATGCAAAGAGCATAAATCACACTTGGGGATGCACCATGGCCGAATACATCACAACACCATAATTTTGGTCATGATTACACAAAGAACTTAGTATATCATTCAAAAATGCTCAAAGAAAATCTAAGAGTCCTCAATTCACCATCACATGTATCATCATCAAGCTTCATATTTAACATGCAATGGCATTAACTCAAAATCCACCTTGGCCAAATACCATCCCCATGATATAACAAAGATTTGAACCATGGGCTAATAAGAACATCAAGTTAACAACCAAAAATATGCATGAATCTCATGGCACAACATCAAACATACCTTAATCTTGATGCAAATATAGCCAAACCTCTTCCTAATCCTCTTCCAACCCAAGCATGAAGCAAAATTCCTCCTTCCCTCTAGTATTTTCGGTCAAGAGAGAATGAAATGGATGAGCAAATTTTTTCTTTTCTTTTCTTCCATGTACGGTAATAGGGGTTTCACTCACACACACACATTTTTTTTTCTTTACTACCCATGCTTATTTGTTTATTGTTTCCCCTAATGCACCAACAAAACATGTTTCATGACATGTTTAGCCCATACTCCTTGTCATGGCCAGCCATCACTTGTAAAAAGGGGATATTTGACATGCAAGGCCATTGTTTTGCATGCATGCTTTAATTAGTCATCATACATTTCCCCATCATACTTTCAAAGTTTTCTACTAGGTCCTTTCTAGTGAAATTCACATTTATAACTCTAAATTAAAGCATCAAAATGTCACACATGAGTTAACACATATTATAAGCATCAAAATAAATATCAAATTATTTTTATGCCTTGGTTTTGTGGTTCCGAAACCACATTCTGACTAGGGTCGTTTTAAGGCTGTCACACAGATGGCTCCATATGAGGCACTTTATGGGCGGAGATGTCATACGCCTACGTGTTAGACGGAGTTGGGTGAACGACAAGTGCTTGGACCGGAGTTAGTGGCAGACACTGAAAGTAAGGTTAAGTTGATAAGAGATCAATTAAAGGAGGCATCAGATAGACAGAAGTCGTATGCGGATCTAAAGCGCAAAGAGATTGAGTTCGTTGTTGGGGATATGGTTTTCTTGAAGGTTTCACCTTGGAAAAAGATCTTGAGGTTCGGCAAGAAAGGCAAATTGAGTCCGCGGTTTATAGGGCCTTATCAGGTTCTTAAACGGGTAGGGCCAGTAGCGTATCAGTTACAATTACCACCGAAGTTGGACAAAATCCATGACGTCTTTCATGTGTCTATGTTGAGGCGATATCGATCGGATCCTTCACATGTTGTGCCAGTGGAGGAGATTGAAGTAAAGACTGATTTGACCTTTGAGGAAGAGCCCGTGCAAATTGTGGATAGAGAGGTTAAAGTTCTAAGAAGGAAGTCGGTTCCGTTGGTAAAAGTACTGTAGCGTAATCATGGATTAGAAGACACTATGCGTCAATAATACCCTCAATTATTTGGATCAGCTAAATTTCGAGGCCGAAATTTCTTTAAGGGGGTAGAGTTGTAAAGCCCCAATTTTCGGGAATTCTATGGATGTTGGAAAATTCTAAATTTTTGGTGTTCTGTCTGCTTGGCGTAGATTTAATCAGGTTAGTGGGCCTCTAGAAGGACCAAGCTTAAGTTAAAACCTGGTAATTTTAATTAGTTTTGATTCCATAGGAAGAAGGGGTTCTGGTTAATTGGGCTTTTAAGTATTAATTGGGTAAAAATTAAATACAAGGAAGCAGGTGGCAAAGTGGTATGTGACGCCACTGGGGAGGCTATAAAGGTGGCGTGTGGATGCTAGGTGTAATATCCTAAATTAGGGCTTAATCGGAATAGTGGTTTCGTGACCACAAATCTGAGATAGAAATAATTATTTTGCAATGATTTTGATGTTTATGATATGATTGCATGATTGTGTGAAAATTTCGTGATGAAATTCTATGCCTAAAGTGCTTAAATTGAAAGTAGGGACTAAATCGAATAAGTTGCAAAACTTGCATTCTAGAAGTTTTTAGTATGAAATTGGTTTGGAATATTAATGAGGAGGTCTTAAATAGCAATTTTACCAATTTTAAGTTCATGGACAAAATTAGGACATGGAAGGAATTTTTGGAAAGTTTAGTAGTAAGGGTATTTTGGTCATTTAGTTATTAAAATGAATTAAAACAAAATTAAAAGCCAATTTTGTCCATCTTCTTCATTAGGCCGAAATTTCAAGGGTTCTCCATAGCTAGGGTTTGTTTCAAGCTTCCAAGCTCCATAGTAAGTGATTCCAAGCCCGCTTTTAATGATTTTTACGTTTTGAGATCCCAGTAACTCGATAAAGCTTATGTTAGCAATAATTTAACCTAGGGTTTATATTTGGAAAAATACCCATAGGTGAAATTTGTGTATTTTGATGTTTTATGATAGAATATGAAGTTTTAAATTATGTTAGACAACTTGTACTACTCGATTTTAAGCAAAAACGAGTAAAAGGGCTTAATCGGTAAAAATACCTAATAGTCACAAGTACATGTTAGAGTGAGAATTTGATGTTGCCATAGAAGCGAAAAGTGATCAGCATGTTGTAAAACATAAGAATAAGGAATAAAGTTTAATCCCGAGCCTAGGGGCAAAAATGTAAATATGCAAAAGTTTAGGGGTAAAATTGTAATTTTTCCAAAATTTGAGTTAAGGATTAATTTGATAATGTGAGTATTAAATAAGCTAAATGTGTTATTTTAGATCAAGAAAGACGTGGAATCGACCTCAATCGAGGAAAAGAAAAGATTGTGGACTAAATTGCAAAATCTTTGTATTTTGGTACCAAGGTAAGTTCATGTGTAAATAATGTAGCATAATGGTTATTTTAAGTTATTGATGTTAATTATATGTTATGCTGAATTTTATTATGAAATGTATGCTTTGTGGTTAATTTCAAATAATATGTAAATTATGTGAACTACTTGTTAAATATAATTGTTACCGAGTATTGATTTGGCATTCTACGGAAGACGGCAAGGATAAGTGTTCGAGGAAAAGCCCGTTTGAACCTTAGGAATAGATTAGGATACAAGTGACATGTCACTAGGATGGTTGAGCATCCGAACTCGTTGAGTTGAGTCCGAGTTCACTTATGGATGCGAATGTCCGAACTCGTTGAGTTGAGTCCGAGTTCGTGAGATGTAACTAGGCATCCGAACTCGTTGAGTTGAGTCCGAGTTCACTTATGGATGCGAACGCCCAAGCTCGTTGAGTTGAGTCCGAGTTCGCTTATGGGCGGGTTACATGATTGCTTGATTGAATATGTGGCACTTATGTGCAATTTATCCGTATCCAATTATATTCGATGTGTTCAACGGGTAAAGTTCTACTCAAATGGAGGAAAATTTCGAGATGTAAAGAGACGTATTGGTAAGTGATATGAAATGGATATTTTGGACAGGTATGTATTTAACCCTCGGGTTGAGTATTGATACAACCACGATAAGGTAATAAGATGATGAAGAATGATTAAAAATGTGATATGTGTTTTAGTGATGTATGCTAATGTTGGTGGTATAACTGTTTGTTATGTTACTTATTATTTGCATATGAACTTACTAAGCATTTATGCTTACTCCTCCTTCTTACTCATTGTAGTTTTGGACAAGCCAGCTCAGAGTCGGGATAGGTCGAAGGCTCACCACACTATCCGAAGATTTTTGGTAAATGGCTTGTAAATTTAAGTATGGCATGTATAGCAATATACCCATTTTGTGTAAATGATCTTATGGTATGGTTGTGAAATGGTTGAGGAAATGCTTGATAATGATAAATTATGAAAATGGTTAGTTTAGATTATGTTTGATGTTAAGGAAAACTATTAAGATACTTAGTGCATAAAAACTCATAAAAGGATGAAATTTACCATAAACAGAATACCGCAGCAATACTAACGCGAGTTTGAAAATTTACTAAAATCATAGAAATTTAATTTGGTGGTGAAATACATATCAAATTGAAGCTTATTATGTCTAGTTTCACATGAAACAAATGAAACAAGTAAAGGAAGTATATGTTAGAAGATATTTTAATTTTAGTGAAACAGAGTCATAGCAGTTTCTGAATCCCCTGTTGCTACTTTAGAAATTCACCATAAATTGTAAAGATATAATTAGGTGGTGTATTTTATATCCTAAGAATTCTTATTGAGTCTAGTTTTAGTATAAACAAACCTCATAGTCATATAAATTTTGTACAGAGAGAAATGTGGTTCGTAGTAAACAGAGGTCAGACCAGTCGAGTCTTGAAACAGGGGTAACTTTAACTAATAAACTGTACTAATTGGCCCAACCAAAAATTTTAGAAAAAAATTAGTAGATATTTTTATGAGTCTAGATTCAGGGAAAATTTACGGATCTTAATTTCGAGTTTTGTAACTCGAGATATGATTTTTATTGTGACTGTGACGCAAGTAGCTTAAAAGCTGTGAATGTAGAAACAAATAATTCAAAGTTCTAAAAATGTTAAACTAAGCTTAGTAACACCTCATACTCGACTCCGGCGACGGTCTCGGGTGTGGGGGAGTTACACTAGGGAGAACCAAGGTTCAAGTCACAATGAAAGCATATTAAGGGAATTATTTTTATGGTTGGAAAGGGTAAGTAATGGAACTCAAGTGAAAGACTGTCAGGAGGAGTTTAAATTGCTCAAGGGATTGACTAAGGAGGGGATAAGGGAGAGGATTTAGGAGCTGATTAGGAAGAGCAGTTTTGGTCGAATGGTGGACTCTTGGGGAGCAAGAGTTGGCCGGCCAAGGGTTTGCTTAAAGGGAAAATTTCAGCTAGGTTAAATGCCAAGTATAAATTCGGCATTTAGGGGTAAGTGTGCAGTTTTTTTTTTACCATCTTTCCTCCTCCTCTTTTCTTTTCTTTTTCTCTCCATCTACCTTCTTCTCTTCTTTTCTCTATAGCCGAATCCTTCTACCACTCTTCCCTACACCACTTCCTTACTATTATTTTTAAGCTTTATAGCCGAATATCACAAAAGCTGAAATCCTGAAGGTTCATATTGTCTATGCCGAATTCTCCTAGCAAAACCTACTGATCTTTCTTCATCCTTTTTGATCAATTCTTTCTTTTTCTGAACCCCAAACCTCTGTCGACAAAGCCACTACAAAACCCTCACCTTTTCTTCACTGTTGCAAAAAGCCGAAAACGCATAGCCTTAGAGACATAGCCAAATTCTGAGATCTCTAAGGGCTCGAATTTTGTTATCATTTGAGGGGTTAGATCTACATCAGAATCGAGTAGGAGTTAATTGGAATCATTGACCGAAGGAACCGGTGGTAAGTTTTCGACCTAATCTTTATTTCAGGTTTTAGAAAAAGCCGAAACCCCCTAAAGGTTAGGGAGGCTGTCGATTTGGGCTTGTAGCTCTAAAGGTTGTTATAATTGTTTTATTTTGGTAATAGTGTGATCTAGAGGCTGCTGATCAAAGGCTTGGACAAGTGGAACGACTAGATCTAAACCTAGTCGCTACTTTCGGCAAAGGTAGGATCGCTAGTGCCTAAGGTGTTTTTGGCCAGATATGGTAAGGGGGTTAATATGTAGTTCATTTTAATAGTTAGATTAACGTGTTAGTAATCCAATTGTAGGCAGTTCGTGTGTGGATCTCGTCAGCATATCGTCCAAACAGGTGTGTAACTGACACCCTTTCATAGTTTAGATCGGCAAAAGCTAAAATGCCGAAATGCCAAAAATCGGTATTTTGTGGACTTGTGAGTGTGCAAATACTCGTGAGGTAAATCGATTAATGTTTTTGGTAAACTACAATTTTTAGACTGCAGAGTGCATGATTTCTGTGCCTTCGATATTTTTGGGCTTTATGGGCCAAAATTGGGATTGTGAGCCAACGGGCCCAATTCGGTAAGAACCCTCGGTAAGTATTTCTGTTAGTACGTGAAAGGTGAGAATATGCATGAAAACCCTTAAAACTGATAAAATTCTGAAATACCTTTATAGGTGGACAATTTACAGATTTACCCCTAGGAGTAAAATTACTGATATTGTGACAGCCCTAAATTGACCCTAGTCGGAAAGTGGTTTCGGGACCACTAAACCGAGTCATAAAAATAATTAGCCGTCATAGTGGATGCTCATTATATGTACATATGCATGTGTGAAAAATTCATGTTTGAATTTTGTTAATTGTAAGTGAATTTTATCAAATAGGACTTATGTGAGAAAAATTAGAAATGTGCTAGGCAAATGTAAAGTGGCCTATTAATGCATGTTGTGAAAATGATGGGCTTGCATGTCAAATTTCCCTAAATTAAAGCCTAGTGGCCGGCCATGACAAAGGGTGATGGGCAAAACATGTCATAAAACATGTTGTGTAAATGGCTTATGTTGGAATAAATAAAATAAGGGGTATGGGTAATAAAGAAATGGAAAAAAGAAAGAAGGTGTGTGATCCCACCCCCATTGCCGTGAGTTGAGGGAAAGGAAAAAAAAAAAAGTGTGTTCATCCTTTTCATTTCTTTTGGCCGAAAATTCTAAGGAAGAAAGAAGGAGTTCTTGCTCCATGTTTGGTTTAGACGAGGATTAGGAGGAGGTTCGGCCATACTTGTATCAAGATTAAGGTATGTTTGATGTTGTGCCATGAGATTCATGCATGTTTTTAGTTGCTAGCTTGATGTTCTTATTAGCCCATGGTTCAAATCTTTGCTATGTCATGGGGATGGTATTCGGCCAAGGTGGATTTTGTGTTGATATCATTGCATGCTAAATGTGAAGCTTGTTAATGATGCATGTGATGGTGGATTGATAACTCTTGAATCTCCTTTTAGCATCCTTGAGTGAGACATTAAGTTCCTTGTTCAACCATGACCAAAATTGAAATGGTAAGGTGTTGTGATGCATTCGCCATGGTAGGATATAGAAGAGAAATAAGGTTGTTGTTAGATGAAGTAGAGTCTAACAAATGAGCTCGTATGTGCATTAGTTGCTAGATGGAGAAGAATCGGCTAGCAAGTTGTGTGCTAAGGCGAATGTAATTTGGTATATTATGGGTAATGCATGTGTTGAATTAGTGTAAAGGGAGAGGATGCTTTAATAGTGTATATATGTGTATTAGCCAAGTTTTGAACTTGAAACAAATGGTGTTTAGTCAACACAAGTGACCATACTTGTAGAATGTATTAAGGGTTGCAATCGGCCTTAGCATAGATGTGTATGTTCGGCCATTGGTAGCCTATTGATGGCTTTAGCTTGACTTAGAAAATTCGGCTAAGGGGAAATATTAGCTAGTATGTTGAATTCGATTAGTGATTTCGTACATATGTGACTCTAATGTCTAATGTATATATGGGCTAAGTACCTTGAGCTTCTCTTTTGATGTTCGAATGAATTGTATTAAATTGTTGATGTGATTAAAAATGCATATGATCATTGTGTATTTGAGCTAAAAGGTGGCCATATGACCTATCAAACTCCTTGTCATATTCGGCCATAAGCTAGCAAAATGAGACTTTGATAAGTTAAATTTGTTTGAATTAGCTCAAGAGCTTAGGGGACCACAGTTGGATAAGGGAAAGGAAAAAGTGATCGAATAGCCGTTGAAGCCGTTCGACAACATCCGAGGTAAGTTTTCGAGCAATGGAACCTAGATTATGATTCGATTAGATTATGTCACAAACAAATCAAAATCATGCTCTTTGAATGTGGCTATTAAGCCGAAACTTGTAAGTGTGATAAGTGTCTTGTGTTTGAGCTTTGGTAATGAAAATGAAACATGGATGTGTCATGATTTATTGATGTATGTGCATGGTTATTCGAATGATATCCGGGCTAAGTCCCGAAGGCTTTTGTGTTAAGTGACTATATCCGGACTAAGATCCGAAGGCATTTATGCGAGTTACTATATCCGGGCCAAAACCCGAAGGCATTTGTGCTAGCGACTATATCCGGGCTAAGTCCCGAAGGCATTTATGCTAGTGATCATATCCAAGCTAAGACCCGAAGGCCTTGTGCGAGTGGTTATATCCGGCTAAACCCCGAAGATGCTTGATTTGGGAATGAGCGATCTTGCTGTAAAAATTTAAATTAATACGCTCGTAAAATCCCAGCGATGAGGTATGTTTCGTGTGTGCTTGAATTAGTTGATCCCTCACAAATCTGTATTCGCTCAGTTGATAAATGAGCTACCGGCCTTTGGCTAAGTTAATCTTTTGTGTATGACCATAAGGGTTGGTAATGTGAAGTAAGTATGATATTGAGAATTTGTGCATATGAAATTATCCGTTTTGCTATATGAATGCTATGCTTTTGTTGTGCTGAAATCCCTTGCTCAAAAACTTACTAAGCATAAATTGCTTACTCCGTTTCTTTGTTTCTCTGTTTTATAGATTTTGGCTCGTCAGCTATCGGACTCGGGATTTTTGGAAGTCGAAGTCTCCCACACTATCAAAGCCCCCTTTTGGTACAATTTTGGTTGAACTCTGAAATGGCATGTATAGGACTACCCTTTTGTTGTAGGTCATATACCTTTCGGTTTTGTGTAAATTTGGATAGCCATGCGAAAATGGCTTAAGTATACTTTGGGCATGGTATTATAATCATTGTATGTTGTTCATTAAGAGGTATGGAAACGTTTGGAAACGATTAGCCATTGGGATGGTTAATCATGATCATATTTTGTGCTATTTATGTTAAAGGGCTTGTTGAAGCATGAAAACTATGAAATAGGTAAAGCCTACCTTAAAGACAGATGCTGACAGCTGCAGTGACGTGGATGTAAAAAATCACTAAAAATAGTAGGAATGGAATTAAATAGTGAATAAATTATGTAAATGAACCTTGACGAGTCTATTTTCATAGGAGAGTAACGAAATGATCATATGAACAGTATGTTAAGAGATATTTAACTTTTCGTGAGACAGGGCCAGAACGGTTTCTGGAGTCCCTGTTCCGACTTTGGAAATTCATTATAAATTTACCAGAGATAATTAGAAGTCATGTCATATATGTACAGATTCATTTTCGAGTCTAGTTTCTATAGAAACAAACGGCATTAGTATTGAAGCCCTGTACAGGGAGATATCCAAATCGTAATGCATAAAGGTCAGTGTAGTCGCACCCTGTAACAGGGGAGACTTTAACTAATAAACTGTACTAATTGGCCTGACCAAAAATTCTAGAAAAAAATCTGTAGATGGAGATATGAGTCTAGTTTCAGGGAAAAATTACAAAACTGATTTTCTAGTTTTGGAACTCAAGATATGATTTTTAAGGTGACAGTGACGCAGTTAGCCAACTGCCTGGAAATTTTTAAATTGGACTGCGAAAGTAAGGGGATTAAGCCCGTTAACCCCCGTGTCGGACTCCGGCGACGGTCTCGGGTACGGGGTGTTACAGATATACCCCTAGGGTTAAGGTTGACCTGAATGCATGTTTGACTGTTATTATTTACTGCATGCCATGTTATTATTATCTGATGCATGGGACTGGGATATTGATGGAGGAAGTACTGAAAGTGGCTTGTCCACGTACTGGAGGCTTTGCCTCAACTTACTGATAACTGAGCAGCAATGCTGCAACTGTGGAGTGTAGGGCTGGGTGGGTTGAGCTATTCCCCACATGGAGTGTAGGGCTGGTACGGGTGGAGTTTAGCAGTTGGTTATAGGCTGGGTTGGGCTTGCATACACGAATATGTCTGATCTGTTCTGGAATGGGCCTCTGGGTCATACTGTTATCTGAAAATGGGGCTAAAGTCCAGTTTATTGTATTCTGAAAAGGGCTTCGGCCTAATACCCACTGTTATCTGAATGGGCTTAGGCCCAATGGGCTTAAGCTGACTTGGGCCTTGAATGGGTTTTTCTTACACACTGAGTTTTCCAAACTCACCCATTTCCCTTCCATCCTTGCAGGTGAGCCCTAGTTGGTGGACTTAGAGCTAGGCGGGATTCAGAGTGGCCACGAAGCTCAATTTCTATTTTTTTTTAAGTTTCGTAATTATTATTTTGATTATTTTATTTCTGGTTTAAGTTGTAATAAGGTCGCTCTTTTTATTATTTTATTTATTTTGGGTTATTAAATTGGTTAGCTTTAGGGCGCGTTTTATAAAAGTTTCTTATTTTCAAAATATCACGATAACCGAGCAAAGCTTCCGCAGTGTAAATGTTTTCAAAGGAGATAAATATTTTAAATAGACTTAAATTTAATTTATTATTCGTGGACAAGTGATAGGCTTAAAGTGTGGCAATAAATGTGTGCATGTCTAGGATTGGATCCGTGCAGAGCTTGGTACTTAAGCAGTCCGACAGACTCACCTCCTCTTTCCTGGCTTCCTACCTGGTGCACAGCTTCCATTCACTTTAACTTAAAACAAAACATTCTTCAAACCCTAAGAAAGATTTTTGGATAAAACATAACTTCTTTAGTAACATTCTCCATGTGACACGCTAAATTCGGCCGTGACGTCTGGGCCGGGTTTGGGGTGTTACAATGACGCATCCTTACGAGCACGAATGGCATAAGCTCTAGCAGGTGCTCTGGCCTCCGATCTCACAACTGTAGCTTTCATCACACCTTTACTGCTAGTTCCATTCCCAGTATTTCTCGGTGGCCTACCTCTGTTATTAGTATTACTCGGCCTTACACTCTGAAATTGTTCTTTCTCAACCATCTCAGGGCAATCTCAGATAAAATGCTCTTGGGAGCCACACTTGAAACAAGCTCGGTCATTCCTCCTACACTCACCGGGATGTCTTCTTCCACAATGCTGACATTCAGGTATGTTAGACCTAACATTACCCACACTTGCCATTGGAGTAGCTTGAGATTTAAAACTCGAACATTGCTTCTCGCGGTCTCTATGCGAATACCTAGCTGATACATTCGAATGAGAATTCATTTCTCTAGATTTCATTGACTAAGATTGAAATGACTTGCTTATTGGCCTTTTTCTTGCATCTCTAGCCTCGCTCTCGGCTTTTCTTTTCTCTTTACTTAACTCTTCGACTTTGTAAGCTTGTTCAACTAATACAAAAAATTCTTTTAGTTCCAAGATTCCAACTAACAGTCTGATGTCCTCATTCATCCCATCTTCAAACCTTTTACACATAATAGCCTCGGAGGAAACACACTCTTGGGTGTACTTACTGAGCCTGACAAATTCTCGCTCATACTCTATCACTAACATTCGGCCCTATTTCAGCTCAAGAAATTCTTTACGTTTCTAATCGACGAACCGCTGACTAATGTATTTCCTTTGCAATTCCTCTTGAAAGAATTCCCAAGTAACCCTCTCTCTCGATACTACAGATACTAATGTCTTCCACCAGTGATATCATGTGTCCCTCAATAATGATATCGCACATTTCAAGCATTCTTCGGGTGTACATGATAACTCATCAAATACCCTGATAGTATTCTCAAGCCAGAACTCGGCTCTCTCGGTTCATCATCTACATTAACACTGAATTCCTCAGCTCCTTGCTTTCGTATCTTATCAACCAGAGGCTTGTTCTATCTTACCAAATCCACACCTTAGGGAACTATGGGAATCAGTTGAGGATAAGGAGGGGGTGGAGGATGTTGAGCATTTGAATTTGTTCGAACAAACTCCAAATATGACTCATTTATCATGTGGAGGAAGGCTTCTCTAGCCCCTCCTCCCTAACTAACCGTAGGAGGTCTATTTTCAGATAACGCTGCCCCTTAAGCAGGAGCCATCATCAGCTACTACTCAGTCGGGATCCATTTACTATATAAAAACATAGTTTAAAAATTGTCAAGAGTCACCACACTATCACAGTTCATATATGGCATTTATAGCTAGACTCTTACTCATGCTACGTTAGTCCGAGAATTGCCTAAACTGTAGCTCTGATACCACTAAATGTAACATCCTTTACCAGTATTCAATGCCAGAACAGGGTACGAGGCATTAATGAACTTAAACACAAGCAAACATACATTTTCGAGCCGTAAATTTTTGTCCAAATTAAAACTTTTTGCATTTAATCATAAAGTCCCTACTACGAGCCTACGAGGCCCAAAACATGCTTTGGAAATGGTTCAGGACTAAACCGAGAACTTTAGAAAATTTTACAACACTTAGAAAATTTTTCACTAAACAGGGGTCATGGGACATGCTCGTGTAGGCAGGCCGTGTGGTCACATACACCTGTGTCCCGAACCTGTGTAACTCTCTGTTTGTCACCCAAGAACAAATTGAAATCACGCGACCAAGTCACACGCCTGTGTGCTAGGCCATGTGGTCGATTTAAAGTTCATTATTTTTCATTAAATAGATGCAGACTTCACATGCCCATGACACACGCCTATGCCTGAGGCCGTGTCATCCACACGACTGAGACACACGCCCGTGTCTCTACCTGTGTGCTCAATTCTGGGTATTCTATTTCTCAAAATTAAGGTACAGGGGATGTACGGCCTAAACACATGCCCGTAGGGCAAGCCGTGTGTCACACACGGCCTAGACAAACACCCGTGTGCCTACCCGTGTGGACAAAAAAATAAGGCTATTTACCAAGCCATTTTGCCATCCTCTGTTGCACACACCTACACAACATAGCATAGCACCAATCCAAACATTTACATACAACCAAATCGGCCACAACCAAGACATCATCACATCATTCGCATGCTACCATCTACCATACACAATTATCAAATACTTATCAACTCAATCAAGTAAATTCCCACATCCATGAAAAACATCATTATATAAATTACTAATAAAATAGTAGCTAATTTCAAATGGCCTTATACAAAATGATTTAACCAATATAAGCCAACACATTTGGCCAAATCAATTATGACACATAACAAAAAGACCAAGTCCCCTATACATGCCATAACTCAAAATGTTGAAATCATTGGTACTAAAATAATTGTTGATAGTGTGAGTGGGTCTTCAACGGTTTTCGAACCCCGAGCTAGCTTGGTGACACTATAAGATAGGGGAAAGAAATGAGAGAAAGCTATATAGCTTAGTAAGTCCCTATGCAAATAATAAGCATCAATCTATACATTTAACATACAATTTACATAATGAAGATTGGTATAAATTTTATTAAAATCTTATAGTCATAACCTACTCAACCACAACCTTACCAAGGGTTCATCACATATCGAGCTCATTACGCATGAGTTTACGTACATACCTGTACCAACTCGCAACATAACCATAGTCTTTCACAACTTTGACATTCCTGTTGAACACTCTAAATATTAACAGGTACTCAGAAATCTTGCACATAAGTGCCATATATGTATCCATAGCTACCTTACATCTCATAATACATGTAGGCTCGTTTTCGAGCTATTCACGGGCCTGCTCACACAAGCCGTCAGTCAGGACATAGCTACACGATGTTGCTTACACATTTGTTAGGTATCTGCAACATATGCTAGCATACCCAGCCACTGGTAGGACGTATAAGACCAGCACCTGGATCACATAAACTCATGGGTTCCTAGTGACATGTCACTCGTATCCTATTCTATTCCTAAAGCTCAACCGGGAATTCTCGCTTGGCGAAACTTTGTCGAATACGTCTAAAGATTCAGTCACAATTCATACAATATTAAAGCATTTAAGACATAAATATAACAATGTATTATTTACATACGAACTTACCTCGGTACAAAAATAGTAAGAATAGGACCTAATGGTCAGACACGTTGTTTTTCCCCTGATCTAGGTCCAAACCTCAATTTTCTTGATCTATAATAACAAATATAGCTTATTTAATACTCACATTGTTTAATTCAGTCCAAAAATCATATTATGGCAAAATTACATTTTTTGTCCCTAATGTTTATCATTTTTACAATTTAGTCCTTAGGCTTGTAAAATGAAATGTATTCAATTTCTTCAAAAACCAAGCCTAGCCGAACCATTTTCATACTCATACCAGCCCACATTTTTCATTTAATCTCACTTTTACTACTCATTTTTGTAACTTTTACAAATAGGTCTTTTTTAATATTTTTATCAAAAATCACCTAGTAAATGTTGTTTATCTAACACCAAACATGCATTTTATACTATTAGACATCAAAATACACAAATATCTAACATGGGTAAAATTTTAAACTTCATCTTTCTTTAAAATTAGTCCTTGAATAAGCTAGATTAGGTTGCAAGGATCTCAAAAAGAAGAAAATCATTAAAAATGGAGCTAAAACGGACTTACAATCGAGCTTGGAAGATGTAAAAACCCTAGCTATGTCCTCTCTTGAGAATTTTGGCAATGGGAGAAGAAGATGGACAAAAATTGGCTTTTATTTTGCTTATTAATTCATTTAATTACCAAATGACCAAAATGCCATTTTCTTAAAACACTAAAATTTCTCTTACTCCATGTCCATTTTTGTCCACCAACTTAAGTAATGGTCTAATTACCATCTAAGGACCTCTAACTTAAAATTTCATACCAATTAGACACCTCTAGCTTTTAGAACTCAAGTTTTACACTTTTTTGCAATTTAATCCTTTTTCTTAAATTGAGTGCACAAACGTCAAAATTTTTGAACGAAATTTTTACAAAATCATTCCATAAAACTGTAGATATAAAAATGTAAGAAAAATAAATTTTTCTGCATCGAATTTGTGGTCCCAAAACCACTGTTCCGACTAGGCCCAAAGTCGGGCTCTTACAGGACGAAATGCAATCAACCTAACACGGATTAAATTTAAGCCATATTAATTAAATTAAACCAATCAACATCACAAGTATTCATAGACATGTTCATAACAACAACAATAAAAATTGAAGGATAGGGAACTAGAATCAAATCTGGTGTTCCTCTGAAGCTTGACTAGTTTGCTCTGCTCCTTCTTCTCCACTTGCTCCTGTTGAACTGAGGCTTTTACAAGCACTTGAATGTTGCTACCAATAGTGGTTGAAGGGATATTTTCCAAGAGGGGAAATCATCAAGGAAATGGAAGGGAAAAAGAAGAACAAATGAAGGGTTTTGAAAAGAGAAAAGTGAAAGAGAAGTGAAGAATGAAAGGATGGGAAGAGTGATTGAAATGAGCAGCCAAGGGGATATTTATAGGTTGGATAAGCTGCTAAAAATGAAAAAAATTAGCAGCCATAGACTCCACCAATGGCCAGCCACACATGTGGCAAGTTTGAAGCTTTCAGACTTGCTAAATTTATTTAAGGGCAAATCTACAAAGGCTTGAATAGTGGAGGGGTTTGAATGCAATTTCAAGAAACCTTCAAGGGCTATTTCGCAAGCCAAATAATCAGTTAAATAATCTGATTGGGTCATCATGTTGGATGATTTTGGGCAACCCAATTGCTCAATTAGATTAATCTCTCGGTTTAGCATAATTGGGCTATTTTTCATAATTTAACTAATAATAATTATTTAACCCAAAATAAATTAGATTAAAATCAAAATTAACTATATTACGAATTAATATTCATAATTTGGACCATCTCAGGCTGAAAAATTAATTCGCCTCGATGCTTCAAAATCACTTCTCAGTTCTGTGCTTCTAATAGTGTTTGCCGAGCCAATTTTCGCCCTTTGTGCGAATCTGTCGAAAATAAATCAAAATTAATAAAAAAAGTTTTATAAAATTAATTAAAATTCAACATGTTAATAACTTAAGTACAATTTAATTTTTTTATAATTATTATATATTTTTTTATAAGAATTACTAAGAAATTGCATGAATTTGAGTTAAAAATGGCATGAAAAAGTGTGTATATTTTGTTGTTTCCACTGGGAACAAATCTTTTTCTCATGAGTGCCTTCATTTCAGCCTATTCCACAGGTCGTTATCCATTCGTCTCCTATTCATGTTTAATTGTCCGACATCGGGACAAGGTACGAGGCATTACCGGACTTAAACATACACATACATACAAAAATCTAGCCATAAAATTTCTTTTAATTCAAAACTTTTCAAAAACATGCATGTCATCCCTTATTTGGGTCTACGAAGCCCAAAACATACATCGAGATTAATTCAGAACTAAACCGAGAACTTTGAGAAGTTTCAAGAAAACTTAGAAAGTTTTCTCATGAAACAGGGTCACACGCCCGTGTGGACATAGGGACACGCCCGTGTGCCTTTGGCACGCCCATGTCCTCAGGCCGTGTAACTCTCTGACTATGAAGTCAGCAACTAAATTAAACCACACGGCCAAGCCATATGCCCGTGCGCTAAGGCCATGTTCTCTACACGGTTAGACACGCGGCCGTGTCTCAGCCCGTGTGGCCAACACTTAGGCTATTTTTCAAGCCTTTATGTTACCCTTAATCCTTCACGTCTTTTATACCCACCAAGGACACATATCATGACATTATTTTAATTAATTAACATCCCATATTAAGACACATTCATAACATTAACATGTTATCGTTCACACATTTCACATACTCATATAATATCAAGTCAAAACACAATAATACCTATTCATTAGCCTTGTTATTTAATGACCACTTTTACCAAATTTTCATAATTGTCATCTTATTTCCATATTACACATTTAATTCATGGCCATGACCATTTCGATTGGTCATAAAGCATTCATCATGCACATAATTCATAACACCAACCATATATGGCCAACAAGCATAATCACATCATCACATCACAAGCATTAGAACATAGCATAGATAGATAAGTTCACAAACCATAATCAATATGAGTCACACTTCATGGTCATATACAAATAACTTAATATAGGCCAATACATTTGGCTAACCACAATAACTCATATAATAAAACTGAGCCGCTATACATGCCACTCACTTGAAAACGCTAACATATGTATCAATACTCCAAAGATGATAGTTTGATAGTGTTGTAATAGCCAAAATTTCAGCGATGTCGAAAATAGTGGTTCGAGACCACCAAATCTGAAAAATGAACTCGTAGATTATATTATTTAATATTTATGAGCCAAATGTAGCTTTTAAAAAAATTTTGAAATAGCAAATTGTGTTTTATAAAGATTTATTTGGCCAAGAAATTAAGAAAAAAAATATCTAGATCTCAGTATTATAAAACGAGCCATAAATATTTTTATAAATATTTACCGAGTGCCAATAAGCTAGTATTAAAATTTCGTTCGAAAATTTTGACGTTTGGGTGATTAATTAAATAAAAAGGACTAAATTGAAAAAGGTGTAAAAGTTGCTAGAAGAATTAAATAGCTCAATGGTCAAATGAGGAAGGACCTAAAGTGCAAATAAGCCTAAAGGAGATACTTTGGGTGGCACAAGCAGAGAAAAATCAGGAAAATAGAGGAAATAAGGGTAAAATGGAAAAATAACAAAATTTACTAAATAAAAAGGGGACTAGAATGAAATATCTAGAATTCTCTTCATTTCTCTTCATTTTCATCAGCTGAAAAACAACCATGGAAGAAGGTTCAAGCTGGTTTTCATACTCTAGCTTCATGTAAGTTTAATTCTTGCTTTCTCTTTGAAATTTCTAAGATTTGGACTTTTACAATTAGGTCCAACTTACTATGTCATTAGTTTTTGATTCCATGGCTAATTTTTAAAGTTCCTATGGATGAGTGATGGAAGCATATGATGAATAAATATAGAATTGAAGCTTTAATTTTGATGTATGATGATTTTATCAAGAAAAATTGATGAAAATTGATTTTAGGGCCTAATTATGAAAGAGTTTGGAATTAAGGTCTAGTGCTAAAGTTCTAATTTTTAGGGGTTATGAAGTAGTTTAAAATGATATAATAAAGTATTAATTGAGAAAAATTAGCTCAATTTAGGGGTTAATTGAGCAAGGACTGAATTGTATGAACTGTGAAATTTGGGGTAAAATGAAAATCAAAATTTTGCATTAAAACTGTTTTAGACAGCAGCAGTAGTCTAACTTTGAAAATTCACCAAAAATTGTAGAAATCGATTTAGAGAATGAATAAAATACAAAACTAAATCTAATTGAGTCTAGTTTCTTATAGAATAAACTATTTAAGCAATGAAATTGTAAATCATGAGATATAATAAATTCTATTACACAAGGTTAGAATGATTTCGGGCTCCCTTGTTCTGAATTTGGAAAATCATAAAAAATTGAAGAAAAATAATTAGGGGCTTAAGTTTATATTTTTAGAATACTGAATGAGTCTATTCTCAATAGAAACAAATGGTAACATTATTTGAATCCCGTACAATGAGATAATTAATTTTTAGTGAAGAAGGGTTGGAACTGTCAGATAGCAGAACAGGGGTGACTTTAAAGAATAAAATGAACTTGTAACACCCCGTACCCGAGACCGTCGCCGGAGTCGGACACGAGGGGTTAACGGGCTTAATCCACTTACTTGCACAGTTTATTTTAAAAATTTCCAGACAGCTGGCTAACTGTGTCACTGTCACCTTAAAAATCATATCTTGAGTTCCACAACTCGAAAATCAGTTTCGTGATTTTTCCCTGAAACTAGACTCATATATACATCTACAAATTTTTTTCTAGAATTTTTGGTTGGGCCAATTAGTACATTTTATTAGTTAAAATCTCCCCTGTTACAGGGTGCGACTACACTGACCTTCCTGTATTACGATTTGGATATCTCCCTGTACAGGGCTTCAATACTGATGCTGTTTGTTTCTACGGAAACTAGACTCAAAAAGGAATCTGTACATATATGGCATGACTTATAATAATCTCTGGTAAATTTATAATGAATTTCGAAAGTCGGAACAGGGACTCCAGAAACCGTTCTGGCCCTGTCTCACGAAAACTTAAATATCTCTTAACATACTGTTCATATTATCGTTTCGTTACTCTCCTATGAAAATAGACTCGTCAACGTTCATTTACATAATTTATTCACTACTTAATTCCATTCCTAATATTTTTAGTGATTTTTCACATCCACATCACTGCAGCTGTCAGCATCTGTCTTTAAGGTAGGCTTTACCTATTTCATAGTTTCCATGATTCAACTAGCCCTTAAACATAAATAGCACAAAATATGATCATGATTAACCATCCCAATGGCTAATCGTTTCCAAACATTTCCATACCTCTTAATGAATAACATACAATGATTATAATACCATGCCCAAAGTATACTTAAGCCATTTTGCATGGCTATCCAAATTTACACAAAACCGAAAGGTACATGACCTACAACAAAAGGGTAGTCCTATACATGCCATTTCAAAGTTCAACCAAAAATATACCAAAAGGAGCTTTGATAGTGTGGGCGACTTCGACTTCAAAAATCCCGAGTCCGATAGTGAAGAACCAAAATCTATAAAACAGAGAATCAAAGAAACGGAGTAAGCATTTAATGCTTAGTAAGTTTGAGTCATGAATTTAGACACAACCAAAGTATAGCATTTATGTAGCTAAACAGATAATTTCATATGCAAAATTCTCAATATCATACTTACTTCACATTACCAACCCTTATATTCATACACAAAGATCAACTTAGCCAAAGGGCAGCTCATTTATCAACCGGCGAATACTTATTTGTAAGGGCTCAACTAATTCAAAGCACATACTGAAACATACCTCATTGTTGGGATTTCACAAGCGTATTAACTGAAATTTTTACAGCAAGTTCATTCATTCCCGAATCACGTACCTTCGGAGTTTAACCGGATATTGCTACTCGTTCAAATGCCTTCGGGACATAGCCCGGTTATAGTAACCCGCACAAATGCCTTCGGGACTTAACTCGGATTTAGTAACTCGCACAAATGCCTTCGGGACTTAACCCGGATTTAGTAACTCGCACAAATGCCTTCGGGACTTAACCCGAATTTAGTAACTCGCACAAATGCCTTCGGATCTTAGTCCGGATATAGTCACTTAGCACAAAGCCTTCGGGACTTAGCCCGGACATCATTCGAATAACCATGCACATTTATCAATAAATCACGACACATTCGTATTTCATTTTCATTAGCAAAACTCAAACACAAGGCACTTTTCACACTTGCGATTTCGGCTCAATAGCCACACACAAAGAGTATGATTTTGATTTGCTTAAAACATGATCTAATCAAATCATAATCTAAGTTCCATTACTCGAAAACTTACCTCGGATGTTGTCGAACGATTTCGATGGCTATTCGACCACTTTTTCCTTCCCTTTATCGGATTTAGTTCCCCTTTGCTCTTGAGCTTAAATTGACAAATAAATTGATTTAATCATTTGAGTATCAAAAAGAGGAACTCAAGGTACTTAGCCCATATATATTCATTAGACATTAAAGTCACATATGTACGAAATCATGAATCTAACTCAACACAATAGTCCACACTCTCTTTTAGCCGATTATCTAAGCCAAGATAAGGCATCAATATGCTTGCCTCTAACCGAATGCATGCACACCAATCCACCTCATGTGGCCGAATATGCATGTCTATGTTGAGGTCAATTATATACTTAATACCACACATAAATGGCATACATTTTACTATCTAACGCATTACATATTGTAACTCAATACGCATCAATCATTTACTTCATAACCGAAACATCATCATATGTAAATATATACCTTGAGATAGTATATATGTCATACCAATACATCATGTGCAAACATATATATATATATATGTGCAAGAGCCGAATCACAAGTTGATTTTAACCAAATATAAACATATATCCAAAACACAAATCTTACCTATCATGCAATAAGCATAAACCATGCTTATGGATATACCATGGCCGATACTTCCAACAACACCAAATAAAAATATACTTCATGGATCTAAGGTAGATCCAAGAAAGGAACTCATAATCATCAAGATTTAGCATGAAACACAACCATCACCCTTATTAATCTTCATAGCCGAAAACCTTACTTATTCCAAAATCACAATTTCAACATAGGTTACCAACAATAACTTGATATCTCACTCAAAATCAACTAGGATTTCAAGAACTAGTATCAACTTCCTTACCTTAATATCGACCTAAGATGGCCGATTGCTTCACTCCTTTCTTCCTCCTCTCAAATCAGCCAAGAAGAACCAAAGAACACAACTTGTTTTCTTTCTTCCTTAGAATTTTCAGCCAAAAGAAGTGAAAAATGATGGACACTTTTTTTTTTCTTCTTTCCCTCAACTCACGGCAATGGGGGGGGAACACTCACACCATTCTTTTTTTTTCCCATTTCTTTATTACCCATACTCCTTATTTTATTTTTTCCTAACATACACCATTGTCACAACATGTTTTATGACATGTTTTGCCCATCACCCTTTGTCATGGCCGGCCACTAGCAATTAAAAGGGGAAATTGACATGCAAGTCCACCCTTTGATTACATGCACTAATAGATCCTTATAGATTTACCTATCACATTTCAAAAGTGTCACACATAAGTCCTATCGACTAATTTCACATGCAATTTACTAAATCGAAGCTTAAAACCTTCACACATTCATAATCACATATTTTAGACAATAGATATCATATTCAAATAATTTGGTGACTCGGTTTAGCGGTCCCGAAACCGCTTTCCGACTAGGGTCACTATAGGGCTGTCACAGAACTTATAAGTTAAACCAAAAATTTTGAAAATTTTATGGTAAGAAGATATGTGAGTCTAGTTTTAGGGAAAATTATCAGATCTTAATTGGGGGTTCTGTAACTCAAGATAAAAATAATTTAGTGACTATAATGCAGATGGACAGCTTGAATATTCATATAAGTAAATAGTAAAAATTATAGATAATGTTACTTACAAGTGTGTTATATACATTAAGGATGTTGAATGGAGAGGAGAAGGAGGAAAATATGTGAATGACTTATGCATAAATTGATCACATGCTCGATTATATTTGGTAAATGTTAAAATTTCTTAAAATGAAAAATGTTATAAATTCATGTTTGAATTAAATGTTATATATGTTAAAGAATAATTTGAATATTTGTATTGCCTAATAAATGAATATCCTATATTGCTTAGTAAATGTCAAGCCAAATATAAAAAAATATGTTATAAGTGGAAAATGTGTGAAAGAATGTGGTAAGTATTTTCATGATTATTATTGAGCTCATTCACATGAATCTGTCATTTGAAATTGTGATAGACGAGAAGAAATAGTGAATGGCATGCTTATGTATGGTTATATGTATTTATCTGAAACACAAGAAAATGATGATTATATATTTGATATATGGAGACATGAGACTATGATACATGAACATGGAATATATTTTATAAATGTGTCCGTTCATAATTATAGAATTGTGCAACTCAAGTGTACTATTTGTATAAATATAGTATTTCAAATGATTTGATGAGTAAAGCTCCAATGTGAGATAGTCTGAAATCAAGACAAATTGTTATGAAAGTGTATTTAAAATACATAGATATGATTGTTATAAGTTATGTGAATAAATGATGTGTAAAGGTATATGCATATGAGAAATTTAATGAAAGTTGAGCCCATACATGTTTCTTGATATTTATATAAATTATATGACTAACAATGTGACAAGAATAGGTATTAGGGCTCATGATCAATTCGAATAATTATGCTTTGCATAATTATGTTGACTATAGAGAAGCAGTAAGCTAATTACCATTTTATATGAATTTATTAAATATTACATGTTTACTTTGTTTTCCTTTTTTCCCTAATTAATAATGATTCGATAAGCTCCGGTAATGCCCCGTACCCTGTTCCGATGACGGATACGGGTAGGGGGTGTTACAAGTGTGATACTGCCTCCGACGATCTCCAACCCCGAGCTAACCTGACAATCTAAAATAAATGGAAAGGAGGGAGTAAGCTTCACGCATAGTATGTCCATATGAAAATCATAAGCAATATGCCAACATGCTTCTCAAGGTAATACAACCATAATTACACTTTTACTTATATTCTGGTCATGTTGTTTTCTCGAGTCATAGTTACCAATTTATTTATATCTGGAGCTACAGAACTCCAAATTAAGATATGCTAATTTTCCCTGAAACTAGACTCGCATATCTTCTTACCATAAAATTTTCAAAATTTTTGGTCTAGCCAAAAAGTACAATTTATTCCTTAAAGATATCCTTTTTTGACTGTCTGATAGTTCCAACCCCTCTTCACTAAAAATTAATTATCTCATAATACAAGACTCAGATGACATTCTCTTGAAAATAGACTTATTAAGAATTCTAAGCATATAAATTATAACCTATAACTATTTTTGTAACATTTTCAATGAATTTATCAAATTAGAATAGGGGATTTCGAAATCATTCTGACTCTATCTCACATCAATTTAGATATTTCATAGTATGAAACTCCTTTGCTTATACCATTTCTTATATGTGAAACTAGACTCATTAATCTTTAATTTCATATTTTATTCAGCCTCTAACTCAATTTCCACAATTTTTTATGGATTTTCAAAGTCAGACTACAGCTACTGTCCAAAACTGTTTTAGTGTAAATTAATGATGCTAAGTTTATCACACCTTATTGATTCATTTTCACCACATTGGTAAAAATACATGTTTATACATCATAATTATAGACCTATAATCATAAGGTCATCACAAAATCATTCTCACAAGCATGACTTACCTATTTACATCATCACCAAATGTGTATCATAAACCAAAATCATTTCTCATGAGTTTGGCATACATACCTGTGTTACTCAACATGCTCATATACTTACTCATATTCATTCCTTATCAACCATACAACATGAATTAGATTCACATCTCATCAATTTCATGTAAGTGTCTATACCATTCACAACATAGCTATAAGCTCTATCATTCGATATAAATCATACATCTCCTGTTGAACCATTTGGAATACTATAGGATATTCAATAGCCCCAAACATGGGATAAGATGTCGATGCCATGTCCCAGACATGGTCTTACACTGGCTAGCGCATCAAAGTCGATGCCATGTCCTAGACATGTCTTACACTGACTTTCATATATCGAAGCTGATGTCGTGTCCCAGACAGGTCTTACATTAACACACAACAAGCTGACGCCATGTCCCAGACAGGTCTTACACTAGCTTGTATATCTCGAGGCCGATGCATGCCCCAGACATGTAACAACCCGATTTAGACCCTAATCGGAACGGTGGTTTCGGGACCACGAATCCGAGTCAGAAAAATATTTAAAAATTATTTTTTTGTGTTTATTTTGTGTGAATTTGTATATGTGAAAATTCCGTGCTTTAATTTTATTGTTTGAATGTCTGATTGAATAAAGGACTAAATCGCGTAAAATGAAAATTTGGTGGTTAAATGTGAAAGTACATAATTGTTGTTGTCTTTATTAATGGAGGCACTTATAATGCAATTATACCTTTGGATGTTTGCATGGACACATTCGGTCATAGGAAGGTGAAATATGAATGATTTAAAACAAGGTTAAAATGGTAAATTATGTGATAATAAGTTTATAATATAAAACATATCATAAAAATAAAACAGACATTAGTGCTCATACTTTCTCTCATTGCCAAAATAACAAAATAACGAAAGAAGAGAAAGGCAGCTAGGGTTCGGTTAATTCTAAGCTCAATCAAGGTACGAAACTAGCTCGATTTTTTATAATTTCTACGGTTTTGAGATTGTTGCTTCGAGTATTACAAAGCCCATGCTTGAATTTTTGTTTTTGGTGAATATTTTTAGTTATTCCATTGTTGAAAGCTTGTTATTTTTGTTGTTTTATGATGAAATATGAAAGATATGTTTTAGATTAACATGTTTTGTATTGGAGTTTTTGATGATTTTGAGTAATTAGGACTAAATTGCAAAAATAATAATTTGAGGGACTAAAATGTGAAATAAATGAAATATATGGACTTATATGAGTATGGGTAAAATTCAGCCCAACATGGGTATATTGAAATTTTAAATATTTTGTGTTTTGTGCAATAGAGACTAAATTGTAAAAAGTGTAAATGTCAGGGGTAAAATGGTAATTTGCCCATTTATGTGTTTTTGGATTAAATTGAACGAAAATATGTTTGAATGAGCTTAATTTGAATATGTTTAGATCAAGAACAAAAGAAATCAGATTTGGATCAGGGGAAAACGAAAGTTGTCGACTAGCTGCCTGTTCCGTTTTGTATCGTCCGAGGTAAGTTTATAAGCAAATAGACGTACTTAACTATAATTATGTGCAAATTATAATTACTGAAATGAAATATGTGATTTTAATTATGCATTGGCCGAATGTGAATAAGCTTGAATAATATGTTTCTGAATTCGTTTCGACCGAGTTACGACGTCTGAAAGCCCCATATGAACCTTAGGAATAGTTAGGATACATATGTCATGACACAGGATTCCGATATATGTTTGTGAGTAAGATCATGGCATCGATATGTGGTTCCGATATATGTGTTCGAGTAAGACCTTGTTTGGGATAGTGGCATCGATATGTGACTACATGTAAGACCACGTCTGGGACGTTGGCATTGTACGATATTTGTGATTATCCGAGTGTCCTTTCCAATTTCGAATGGTTCATTGGTGAAGGTAAATTGGGTTCGAATGTGTAAAACTAGCTATATGCCAGGTATGAATTAACTTGTTTCCTATTTGAGGTAAGGTAAGTAAGTACCTTGGTTATTTGTTGTAAATCTTAAGATGCAAATGAAGAAAATATGTGTATGTGATATGTGTATTTGGCCTTATGAATGAGTAACTTGTATGTAAATCCTTAAATATTTGTATATATGATGTGGTATATTCGGTTACATAACTAATATATGTATATGAAATTATATTGTGACACATGTGCTTATGAAATTGTGAGTATGTGAACTAGGTTGTAATGTTTATTTGGCTTGGTAGTTAAATGATAATATGTAAATTTGGCTATGTAAGCAATCGGACAAGGTGACATATATTAATGAATACATATTTATATATAATATAAACTTATTATGTTTGGATCTAAATGTATTAAGATAATATAATTTGGTTTAGTTAATTAATTTGTTAATAACATTGGGACGTACATTTGCTTATGACTTACTAAGATATGATAGCTTACTCATGTGTACATGTTTTGTTTTATAGATTTTGGATTCACGTTACAAGCTCGGGGATCATCAGCAAAGTTCATCACACTATCTACTGCTTCGGTATTTAAATATTTGAACTCGAATTATGGCATGTATAGGCTGGACATATTTTTTTGAAATGTTGGGTTTTGGTCATGTATAATTAAAGCCATGCGAAAATGGCTTAATTTCTAAGCTTGGATTTGTTTATGTTTGGTCATAGTTTAATATATTTTGGCTATTATAAAATATATCATAAATTATATGATATTTTTGTTAAATGTGATATGTATGGGAATTGATTTGATAGTGATGTTAGTTAAAAGGTGTAACCGATTGTGTATTAGTTCACTTTAGAGATTATGTATATTATATATGAGTGCTATACTTGACTAAACAAGTCAGTTTGAATAATGCATAGGTTGGTGAATGTGAACTTGCTAAATATATATATATATATATATATATATATGTATATACTTGAGTGATACTTGTCACTATAGTTCGGTTATGACTCGAAATGATGGAAACATGAAATGTGATATAGTTAAAGCGATGGATAAGTGTTATGTATTGTTGGTATTATAAGAATAATCTGGTCAATTGTCTTGGTATAAATTTATTCAATGTTAAGAGAGACCCTTATTTTGGGGTAATTTGTGTAATATGCGCATGTACATTATTAGCATGCTTGGCCATGGTATAATTTTTTAGAAATACATATGTAATTTGCTTATTAAATTATATGATGTGATTGTATGCTTAAACATGGTTATTATGAATTTGCTATTTAATTAGGACAAGAATGATAATAAGTGATTAAAAGTTAAGATGTCCGAATAATGACTAATATTTTGTTATTAAATAAGTAATTTTAGACATATTAACTAGTATATGTAATAAGTGTACTTTTAAATGGTGTGTGAATAAAATAGTTAAATTTACTAAGGCCAAATGCATATAACCTAATGATTAGATAGTATGTATAATCTTTAATGGTTATTCACTTTAAATAAACTATATAGAAATGCATGTTTATTACCATATAAATGTTTTAATTTGTGTGAAAGTGAAAGGCATGCATGTTTAATTTGCATATATCCTAAGCCATATAGGTAACTATTTTAAGATGTGTACTATGGCTCGTTGGGTTATGAGGATATGAACATGATTTGGTAGCTATATGCATAATTACATCAGTGGTATTAGAAATATGTTCAACCATGTTGATAATAGTTTAAGCCGTGCATATAGATACATTATATGTTCTGTTAGTAATAAATCAAATTTGGTTATGACTCGTATATGCAAGGTGTAAATTGATAATTTTTTAATTATAAATGAATCGGACTTGAATGAATATATATATAAATGTTTGGAATTGTGCCTTAGATCGGAAATGCCTCGTAACCCTGATCCAGCGAAGGATACGGGTTAGGGGTGTTACAAGACATGTCTTACACTAGCTCTCGTCTCAATGTCGATGCATGTCCCAGACATGTCTTATACTGGCTCTCATAATGTGGCCAATGCATGTCCCAGACATGTCTTACACTAGCACACATATCACCCAATATCATGGCATGAATATCCAAATCTATTCCTGATGTTCAACCAGGAGTATTTATTACATTAATTTCTCATCATGCGTACTCATATTCACAATCAAAACAATTTATGCAATATCAATTCAATCACACATCATAACAATATGGTTGCATTATTAACATACAACTTACTTGTTTTAATGGAATGCCATATTCCATCAACATATAATTAAATACAATCATTGCAAAATAGATTTCAAGTATATTAACAATAATATGGATAACATGCTTATTTAGTCACACGGACTTACCTCGAATGCAATTTCGGCTAATTACTCCATTTTAGTCCATAACCTCGTACTTTCCGATTTAAGCTCAAATCTCAATTTTCTTGATCTAACATGATGAAATTCACTCATTTAATCATTGCATTAATTAAAACATTCTATAATTCACAATTTGGAAAAATGACCGTTTTGCCCTTAGACTTTACAAAAATTATGATTTTGCCCTTAGGCTCGTAAATCTATTTTTATCAAATTTTCTCACTACCCAAGCCTAGCCAAATTCCTTTTATACTAGGAGCAGCCCACAATTCTCATTATTACTCATACTTATCACTCATTTTGCCATTATTAATCATTTTGTCATCTTTACAAAATGGTCCATATTAGGTGTTTTCATAAAAATCCTTTCGCAAAAGTTGTTTATTACACAACCAAGATTCATTTTATTCCATTAAAATTTAGCAAACAACATAAATCCTTTCATGAAAAATCCTTAGAATATCAACCATTTCACAAAATTGTCCCCCCCATTAGCTAGATTAAGCTTTAGGGGTTCCAAAAACACAAAAATTATCAAGAAAGACCACCAAGAAGACTTACTTGCAAGAGTCTAAGGTTGCTAAAAATTTTGAGCTTCCATGCCTGCTTTCTTAAAGAGAAATCGGTGGAGAAAGAAGGAGAGAGATGAGAAAATGAAAACTTTTCCTATTTGTTTTATTTTATTCAATTTTATCACCTAATTTCCACCAAATGTTGACTTTTCCATTTCTTTGTCTCCCATGGCCGGCCACCTCTCTCAAAATGTCTATTTGCCCTTTAAAGACCTTCACAATATGAATCATAGTTAATTTACACATTTAGCTAATAAAATAAGACTTTTTCACTTTATGCGATTTAGTCCTTTTTTTCAATTAAGCTCACAAACGTTAAAATTAACTCACCAAATTTTCATGCACTTATATAATCATGCTATGACACATAAAATAATATTAAAAATAATTTCTTCAGCCTCAAAATAGTGGTTCTGAAACTACTGTTCCAACTAGGCCTTAAAGAAATAATAAAATAAATATTTCTACTTCAGATTCGTGGTCCTAAACCACTGTTCTGATTTAACCCAAAAATTGACTGCTACATATGTAATACCCTCACTCAACCCGTTCATCGAATCCGGGTATGGAGTGCCACAAACGGATCAGTTTTGACTAAAATCAAATTGTAAACCTAATAATCTTGGGGACTAACTTTATTAAGTAACAATAAATACTTCTTACAACTGAAATTTAAAATTAAAATAAAAACTTGATATCTTCAATTTCAAACTCTAATGGAACCATTTAATTGCAATATGCCTAACCCTTAGGCGAAGCCTCTGAAGGTGCCCCATTCCTATGTGCATAACACATTACTGACGATGTTTGTAAAAAAAAAAGACACTTTACTTATGATGATCATTGATCTAATACTATCTGAATTGGTCACTCTTCAAGTTCCTTATCTCGGAAATCTGGTAAACATAGGTCAAAAACCTTGTAAGTTCCAATGAACCTAGTGAATTTCTTTATTGTATTACTCAAAAATAAACCCCATCTTGGAGGGGGCTTTAAAAACAAAATAACTAAACACATTACTCCCTATTTTGTTTAGTCGATCCTATTTTGACTGGAGTGTCAGAATTTTGCTCGACTTTTTCCTTTCTTTAATTGTGGATTGATCACTGAGCGTTTGTTACCTAGTCGGCTTGTGACCATTCAACTAATTCTGGTGGATTCTAGATGAGTTATCATCCTTGCAGATTCTCACTTTTCCTTGCACATATCACCTTTTGTCCCATTTTTCCTTACACTTCCTATTATGAATATCTTTTTTAGTTTTATCCTAGCTTGTAAACATACCATGGCTCTAGTGGATAAACTAGCATTCTACTCATAAGGCCTACTAGAAAAGGCCCACACTGCGCTAGCGATCTTAACCTTGTTTCATCCTTTCTACTTCTACCCTATACTCTAGTTAAATGTTATTTTCCCCTTTTTAAACCGCACTATTAGGGATGTCTTTCTTTTAAGGCGCGTCAAATATTTCTGCATTGGACCGTTTTGGCCTACAATTTCCAACAGACTATTAACCATTCGAGTTCACATTCCTCTTTATATGATGGTTCCTTATGGAACTAACTCTATATTAGATCTCCCATAATAGGTTTTCCTCAAAGAGAAATAGTCTTGAAAGACATATCTATCACTTGGATTAACCTTTTTAGTACATTTTCCTATTAGTGGGTTTTATCTAACCCCTCTTTTTTATATAGACTATCCGGAGTACTTGTGATCGAACCTCTAGCTTACCAGGTTTCACTACTGGCACGTCATTTCCCAAGTCTGGTTCTTGCTAGGTTACCACCTATATGCCCTGCCGACTTACATGACTACCGTTTTGGCGGATTATTCCCATTTCCACTACTTTTTCCTTGTTCGATGAATTGTTCAGAATTCACTTTGCTAATTATAGCTCGCCAACACTGGCATTTTCTTCTAACCATTTTTTCCATATTTGTGATTTTCCATATTATTGTTTTGGTGAACTACCCCGCATTTAATGTCTCGGTAGACTATATATGTTGTCGTAGCCGAGCTACGGTTTTACTTATCAGACTTCATGTTTAATATCCTGATGGAATTCTCCGTCTTTTCTGTCCCAGTGGACTGCCTCATTTTTAATTTCCCAATGGACTCTCTATGCTGCCACTGTCGAGCTATGGTCTTATAATATACCCCATGTTTAACGTCTTGGCAAACTTTCCCATGTTTAACGTCCTAGTGAACCTTCTATGTTGCCATGGTAGAGTTATGGTCTTACACATCAGGCTCCATGTTTAATGTCGTAGCAGACTATCCTGTGTTTTATGTCCCGATGGACTACCCCGTGTTAACTGTCTCGATGAACTTTATTGGCTCTCATAGCCAAGCTATGGTCTTATACCTTAAACCCCTTTGAGGTGTTGCTCAGAAAGACCCTACCATTGTCACGATGTTACTCTATAAAACCTAAAATCGTCATCACAATGTCGCTCTAGCGAGCTAGTCGATATCATCATATCTAACCTTGAGGCTCAAACATCATTGTGTCCCCTATGCAAGGCTCGGAGCTTCACACATCACGATTTTTCCATTTCAAACCTTGATGCTCAAACACCGCAATGTCCCTTCCACAAGGCTCGGAGCTTCACACATCGTGGCTTGCACCTAGGAATATCGTATGGTGGTAAACGAAAACTCCATTTTTCAAAGCATCCGCCCATTCTTAACTTCATCTATCTCGTCAATACATTTTCCCTCTGTACCCCATAATTTATAAGCACACAAGCACAGGTATATGATCACATGGACATAATAGAATGGAGTAAGCCAAACTTAGATATGTATTACTATAACCATTCTATGCATACTGATGCACTTGCATATACTCAATTTCTTACTCAACCTCATGCATACGTAACATTGTTAAATAATAGATATTATACATCATCATAGAACTCATCTTGGACTCAACATAATTTCATGCCAGCATACAACATTTAACAGTCCGGTTTTGACCCTAATCGGAATAGTAGTTTCGGGACCACAAATTCGAGTCTAAAAAATATTTTAATATTATTTTCTGTGTCTGTGATATGTGAATTTATATCTGTGAAATTTCTATGATTTAATTTATCTATTTCTGTGCTTAATTATGAAAAAGGATTAAATCGCGTAAAGTGTCAAAGTTGAGTGCTAGATGCTAAAGCACCTATTTTGCTTGGCTTTTAAAATAAAAGTCCTTGCATGTCAATTTTATCATTTGTTTTAATGGTGGACAAAAATGGCCATGTAGTTGGTGAATTTAATGTTATCTCATTAAGGGCAAAATGGTAAAAGGAGATTATAATGCTTATTATAATAAAATGAAAAAAAAAAGGCGGCTTATTATCATGGATATTAGCCTAAAAATCAGCCAAAGAAAGAAGGGTTTGAAGCTTTTGTACATTCAGCACTTTGGTAGCTAAATTGAGGTATGAAATTTGTTCAGTTTTTTATAATTTCTACGTTTCTGTGATCGTTGCTTCGTATTCTTCAAAACCCATGTCTGAATTTCTATTTTTGTTAAAGATTTCATGAAATTACATTGTTGATATCATGAGTTTTGTGATGTTTTTTGAATGAATTCTGAAGGCTTGGTAGATGGTTCATAAGTTTTGTCTTTGAGTTTTTGATGAAATTGAGCTATTTGGGTTAAATTTTGAAAATGTAGTTTTGAAGGACTAAATTGTGAATTAAACATGTTGTATGGGTTTATATAGAAGCCATGAAAATTTGGCTAGCCCTTGTTGCCAAGAAATTTTGCATATTTGTGATTTTATGAAAAATAGACTAAATTGTCAAAGTGTGAAAATGTAAGGGCTAAAATGCAAAGTGCCCTAAATATGTGTATATGGATTATATTGAATGAAATGAATGATTGAATGGTTGAATTTGTATTGTATTGTATTAGATCAAGAACAAAGAAAATTGAACTTAGATTGGGGGAAGTCAAAAATAGTTGAATAGTCAACTCGTTTTATCTGAAATCCGTTCAAGGTAAGTCAAATTACAATTACATGTTAATTGAAATAAATTCTGCTCATATAAACTGTAATCTGTATTGGATGGCCTTGAGTGCCAGATGAATATATTTGGAGTAAAGTAAGATAATATGTTTGAATCTGAAAAGCTCTGTATGTTTCTAAGAAAAGTTGACATCTGTCTGAGACATCGTGTAAGACCATGTCTGGGACACAGGCCTCAATTGAGATTTACGTATAAGACCATGTCTGGGACATCGGCATCGTATCTGATTTCGTGCGAGACCCTATCTGGGACAGAGGCATCGATATTGAATTACATGTAAGACCACGTCTAGGACGTCGGGATTATACTTGTTTATGAGCATCTGTATCGTTTTTGACCCGTCTGATGATAGCGTACGAAATCTAAGATTGAGTATATGAAATGTATAACCTATGCAGGTACGTTTGTATCATACTAAATTTCTGAATATGAAAAACTCTGTCTCTGTGAAATATGTATGGAAATGAAGCATGACATATATGCAAACAAAGGAGCATGGTTAAGTTTATGAATTATTCTATGAAATGGTTATGAATTTTTATGGTTGATTTTTACTTACATGCTTTAGTAGTTAGACTAATTGTATTTGGCTTACTAAGCTCTTTGTAGCTTACTCTTTGTGATTACTGTTTGTTTTTCAGTTATCATAGCTCCTGAAGGCTCGGGAATAATTGAGGATCGTCACCACACTATCAATATCATTTTCGCACTTTTGAAAGTGTAAATATTTCAAAGTATGGCATGTATAGGCTAGAAGGTCTATGTATATAATTTTTGATGTGTATATATTATGCCATGGGAGTTGGCTAGCAAATGAAATGTTGTATATAGTTTTGGTTTTTGGTTGAAGGTGCCAAATGGTGTATGGTTGTAGTGTTTTATGAACTAAAATGTTTTTGTTATAATGAAGCATGTTATGAGTACGTAATTGGTTGAAAATTTAAGTACAAATGTTGTCTATTATGGCTTGTAGGGATGACCTCTAAAAGGGGTGGCAAATTGGCTTAAATCAAGCCTGCTTGGTGCAACATGGTAGGGGACACGAGCGTGTCATATGGCCGTAGGCTAAAGTCAGTAGCTAGCTAAGTATCACACGGCCATAGCACACGGGCGTGCCTATTGGCTGTGGGTGAAAGTCAGTATGGTTACCCTGGTTTGGCACGGCTGGTTCACATGAATGTGTCTGATGCTCGTGTAAGGTACACGGCCTGGACGCACGAGCGTGTGACCTCAATAGAATTGTAAAATTTTCTATGTTCTAAATTTTATGAATGTATTCGGTTTAGCTCTAACCATTCTTAAACGTATTTTTTAGGTCTCGTAGACCATCTTAAGAGATGATTGCTTATGAAATGATGTTAAATAATATCTGTGATTCTGAATTGGTTTGAAATGTTTTGTCTATCTGGTAATGCCTCGTAACCCTAATTTGATGTCAGTTACGAGTTAGGGGTGTTACACAACATCCTAAAATTGGAGTATAGAAACACACTTGATGCTTCTTTGCCTCCTCAGCTTTTCTATATGCCAGAACTTCCATTCTCCTACCAATAGCTAAGTGTTCTAACCAAAATATAAGTTAAACCCAGCTTTTCAACTTAAAACTCAATTTTTCAAAAACATGCAAAACCATAAAAAGGTTCTAAAAATTCTTAACTTTATTTTCTTAATCTTACGTGTACCGAAAGACTTAGAACCTTACCAGCTCACAAGATTCTATATTTTTCTGACTCAAACCTCATGATCACTGCTCCATGCAGAGCTTCTAATTGCCTCTTCTTTAGAATAACTAAGGAATAAGATGAAAAAGAGAGGAAAATGAAATATAATTGAGATGAATCCTTCCTGAGAGTCACTTCTCAGCTATTTATAGCTCTTTGTGCATGATTTTTAACCATATAGAAACCATCCATTGGTAATCATTTTGTCTCTCACTAAGGAACCAGTTGGTTTTAATCCAACCGAACCAGAATTAGATCTCAACCATGTCTAAATCAATTAGTAACTTCTCTTGATTTTTCAGTAGAGGGTGCCAACTTATGGCTTCTTTTAATTTAACCCTTACTTATTCCTAATTTCTAGACTTAAAAAAAACTGGTTGTGACAACACATGTGATTAAGGCTCGAATGATTTATAATTAAGTACCTATTTTTTTACTGTTAATTATAAACTCATTTAGTCAAAAACTAATTCCACTATAGTATCATGACTAAGCTTTCCTCAATTATATACTATTACGAAAGCTACTCAATCAATGCTCATCTAATGACCTTATCATAAGTTTGTTACCCTCATTGGATATCTTTAATCTCTATGGAATAAATCAGTTCTCCTAATATTATCCTATTTTATCTCAGAGTAACGATTACATTTTCCATCATAAAAAGTCAGTCAATATCATATAGTAATTAAGTCATTCATCACAAAGACAAATAACCCGTGGACACGTTTACTTTTCATTTATCATGTAATGTCAATGAGAGGATATCATTTACGCATGTCTTGGGCTATGAATTCCACTATTTTGAATGATGTTACATACTACAGAAGTCGTATATCCAATGCATTAACTTTTAGTTTCTTATCTATTTGAACTTAAGCTTTTAGTTACATCAAAGTATAAGAGTCACACATCATAGTCCATCATCCACTCAGAATTAAGGTATGCCACATTATGAATGTTACAAGTGAATAAATTCACAAATGGATTCAAGATCTATTCTACTTAGGCCTTGTCTGATGTACTTCAAGTTAAGTCAGTCACATCTGTCTCTATCTTCTAAGAGTCATCCGCTCTGACGCCCATGATAAAGCATCTCTCCAGTTGAACTTAATAGACAGCATATTAGTCTTTCAATTGATTTTCTCATTTCCAATTAGACTAAAGATAGTTTAGGTTCATTACTAATATAAGTTGTCTTTCTGTATTACGATTCAACCACATACTACCATTTAGTATTAGTTAAACATTAGACAACCAGTGATTTAATCTTTGCTTCTATTTTTCTTTACATGCAAAAACCATATAAGGACAATATACAAAGGGTATTAATGTAATTCATGAATAATATTATTTACCAAACTATTGAAAAAATTACAAGTTTACATAAACGAAAATACTACATTTAGGGCACTAGATCCAACATGGTTTTCTCGATTTTTAGGGTGGCGATGGTAGTAGAAGGGATTTTTTATGCGGCTACTCTGAGATGTTGGGTGGAATAGAAGGGGATATGTGCTAGGGCTTAGAGGTTTGTTTGTCTAACTTGACACATCTTGGGCATTGGCTAGTAGAAGCTCTTTGTTTCTTATTCTTTCATTTTCTTATTCTGTGAGCGTTGTAGATCTACAAGTTGTTTTTCTAGAGACCTGATTTCTAGTTTTTTTCCAGACACTGTGAATGTGAATCCTTGGTCTATCCTTAAGATATGTTTGAGTTATTTGTCGAGAGTGATTATTCTCATTTGGATCTCATATATTACATCGTAGAATGTCTGGAAATGATAATCAAAATGTTTGCTAATATGGTTGATCTTGTTTTCAATTCTCTAAAGAATGACATTTGAGGAATTGCATTTTGAGTTTGTCAGTTTAGGATTGCTTCTACTAGCATCACTTTTTTTTGGTTTCCTATTTCATTTTTGTCCGTTGGGTTAGGGACATTTGGTATGTATTTGTACTGATCTTTGTGATGCTCTTTCAATGGTGGAAACTTGGTTTCGTACTGGGTTCTGGTTGGATCATACAGACTTGGGGAGTTTGTAGCTTTTACTTCTTCTTTTGCGGTTTTGGTTCATCTAAATGAGGTGTTTCTTGTTGTGCTCATGGAGGTGGCATGTATTATACCCCATACTCATATTTGCCACTATCTTATCCAAGTGGTGCAACTGAGTGGTCTCCATCAAGGTATCTTCTATAAAATGATTTTTCAAAAAAACATTTGCTTTTGCTTTTCTTCTTTTTCTTCTTTGGTCTGATAGGTTCATAATCTGTAGTGAGGCTATCTTCATAGCATCCATCACAATCGCAATTGATATCCCATATATAGTGTCTAGCTTTGGGATATTTGAAGTAGTATATTGGCCTTCTGTTAGCTCTAAAGTTGTAGATGATGTTGTTCATTAAATAGGGGTCTTCGACGTATTTTGATTGAAACATTTTGAACTACACATTTTGAGTTGTGAATGTTGGTTGCACCATGAATTGTGTAGTAAAAATTGAGGGTGTGGCATTTTCTTTGTCTTTCTCGTCACACTTTAACTATATGGCCATTATTTTGTCTACATTTGAGCTGAATGTGGCTTTCTTCAATTGGATTGGTTTTGTATTCTCATGGAAGTTTTCGTATTTGGTCATCTATGATGAAGGATACAACGAGATTTTTTTTTCTTTTGTAACCACTATAGGGGCATGCGTACAAGTAACTTAGTTATCTTGCATGTCATACTTTAATAGTGGGGTCTCATTCTTCATTGGGATGGCCTTATCAATTGCATGGCCATAGACTTTGTAAGCCATCTAATAGTGAAGGGTCGTATCGTTAGTTGCGCTTACCATCTCTGTTCTAGCTATCTAAGTGAATTCGAATTTCTTTCAATTCAAGGGATAAAAATGGTATGCATAAAAATCCAAACTTGGGCTTTAAGGCATTTGAGTATGTTGGATTTTTGAGCACTATATTGTAGTTAGAGAAAAACATCAAGTAAGCCATCCTTGAGTTAAAGAATGTCTCGACAATACCTATATATGCATGTTCATAATTTAAGTATTTCAAGTCTAAGAGAGCTATTCTAGAAAAGATCGGTCGTCGTTCACTACCATGATAGCTTAGGGCTAGTTTTACTGCACCAAAGTGTATGTGGGTGTACCCATACTTGGCCCATTACTACAAAAATTCTGAAAGAATTTCTATGGTGACAAAGTATTCTATTGTGCCTGTTGGGAGAATTCACTGGTCAAACTTTGTTGACTGGATGTATTCTTTCGGTACTTAAGGTTTTGAACGTCCAAGTGATTTGATGAAAGATCCTGAAGGTTTTTCAAAAGCTTTATAAAGGTTTAAGAGAGCTAGATAGGAATTTTCTATCTGGCTTTTCAAGAATATGGTAATTTTGTACTAGTAATCTAATATATTTGTTGCGGTTTTCCTAAGAGGAGTAAAAAGTAAATTAAAATATGACCAGACTAATGTAGAGGAACTTGAAGGCATGATAGCTAAAATTTATTTTTTCCATTGTTGAGAAAGTCTCTTGGCTACTTTTTCCTGTACGGTATCTTAGTTGAAAATCATGCTAGTGTAATATGAATTACACACGTATATTCCCGTGATACTTAATATCACTCATGCTTACACATGCATATTTTTGTCATATTTAGTACATGCGCTTCAACTGTGATCATTTATTTCTAGGGGTGAGTAAAACTCAATTCGACTCGAAAAAATAAAAAAAAATTAAATTTCAAATTATTCAAATCTATTTAATCAAGTTAATTGAATCTATTCGAATTTATTTTTCGAATTTCGAGTTCGAATCGAGTTAAATTTTTGAATTCGAATAAACTAAATATCAAACCCTTTTACTTTCCTTCCCTAAACCCTTTTACTCCCCTCCCCCAAAAAAAAAAAAACAATTTTACTTCCCTCAAACCCCCTCCAAAACTTTTTTCCTTTTATTCCCCCAAAACTTTTACTTCCCTAAAAGTTTTACTTCCCTAAACTCTCAAAACTTTTTTTCACATTTGTCTACTATTTATATTATTGAATTAAATTTCACATTTTGTAATATTTATTTTATTGAATTGTTTAATCATGTTGAATATTTATCAAATTTTGTTAAAATTAGATTATTAATGATGCCATAAAATATTCATATTAAAATTTTCTATTGGTATCAATTTCACATTTTATCTTTAAAATAAATTTTATTAAAAATTACAGTTTTTACATTTAATATATTTTTAATTTCAAAATACATGGTGACAAGAATCATAATATTATTAAAGCAACTAAGCAAATAAAAAACTAACTCGTATATGAAATTAAAAATAAATTATGAGGAGATGAAAGTTAATAATTTTGATTATGGTAGGTAACAGCAACTATAAGACCTAAGTCATTTTTTTATTTAACTTGAACAAAAATATTTGATTCGATTCAAATTTCATATCACTCGACTCGATTCAAAATAATTTCAAATCAAGTTAAGATGATATAATAAAATTCATCAACTCAATTAAGTCAAAATTTTCTCCATCAAACTAATATTAGTAATTGTTATCAAACTAATATTAGTAATTGTTACGGGGCTCCTAGTTGATTTCAAAATTGCGAGGTCCCCGGGCCTTTGATACCGTAGCAAGGTAAAAAATATTAAAATGATAATGTTAATAATAATTAATATATATTTTTAATTAAAGTTAAGTTTAAAATTTGAACTCAACGTGAACCGAATTAAAATCTTTAAATAGAATAATTTCATTCTTGCAATTAACACCCCCTACCCTCAAAATAATCGAAAACGGTTGTAGTGAAACAAACACACTACACAATATTTTGTTTGGTTGTACAACTTCAGATTGGTACATAAAATTTGAAGGAAATAAGAATACCTATATCAAAAGCGCATATATATATATATATATATATATAGGTAGAGTTCAGTTGAATATCTGAACCTACCTAGACAAGTAAACACTATGGTACACTTAGCATCACACATCATTATACATCTTAGCAATTCAATCCAAAGTAATACATTTTGGCAGGCATCTCAAAATAGTACGACCTGAAGAAGGTTTATAAGTCTTAAAAAATTCCAGATCCTCTTCGAGGGATTCCGCATAACTTTCCAAAATCGAAACTATCTCCTCAAACTGTGGTCGCTTCTCGGGATTGCTTGACCAGCATCGGTTGATGAGATGACTAAACGCAAGCGGACAGGAGGAGGGTAGCGGTGGTCTTGCATCCTGCATAAATCCAAGATTTAATAAGATTTGAAGAGAATCAATCATTTTATGCTTATTATTTAGAACAAGATCAAGAGAAAAGAACTCCATTCATCCAACAATCCTGCTCATGACCCTCTGGAAATTCAGGAATGATAATGTTTGAACTCATCATACATGTTAAGCTACAAATTATGTCATAGCACCTCCAGATGCATCTATCTTATGCTGATGCTTAAGTAAAACTAAAAGCACACTTACCTCACACCCTAACATAAAAATGGCAAGATGATATTACTTGGAAACTAGAAACATGCATTTTAATCTGTCACCCATAACAAACTACACCATAGATTCCACGTATATTTTACTCCCAATTTCTTATCAGGTTTCCATATTTAGAGAATTATCAATTTAAATTTATATATTTTGACAACATAAGACACTACATTACGAATTAATAGAGATTAAAAAGGAAACCGCTATACTTAAATTATATAATCACTTAATCCTCAATATTTAATAACATGATAAGGTATCATCAACATTTACAGGCTTTTATTATGCCTAGTACTTGTCTCTGTTGTTAGCAACACCAATGTGGAGAAAATCAGGATTCGAGAAACACCTGAACGATGAGAAATTATGTAGGTTGCTACCAACTGATCATTGAGCTTATTACCTTGCAATTATATGCACTTGCAACGATTTGGAAAAGGTATACAAAGATCTTTATATCACAGATAGATAATAGAGACTTGCAAACTTGGCCTGTATATCAACCCAAGCACATTAACTGTCCTATATACACCACCTTAAAAAGGTTGTTATTAACATTCTCAACCACCCCCCCCCCAAAAAAAAAAATAATAAATAAATAAACCCTGTTGATATTGCATAACATGCCTGCTTTCCAAGTGGTTGAAAAGATCACATGAAATTCCCAGTTATTAAAAGGTTCCACTTACAAGTTTAAGCTTAAGACCAGTATGTCAGCAATCAGGATAAAGATACATTTGCCTATCGTACTCACTTAAATGCCAACAGAAAAAATTGATTTTGGATTCTGCATCACTGCCTCCATATTCTTTCACAATGATTACCATCACATAATTATAGGTCCATAGGTCAATGATCAAGTAAGCATCATATGGGTTAAAATGTCAGCATGAACCGCATAAATCAGCCTGAAACAGATAATAAAAAGGGGATAATCCTACAAACTTTTTCCAAATTCTTTTAGGGTCATATCCTCTATCCAGTTGCATGATTTCTTTGCAAACTTAAGAAGGGTTAAAGGCCTAGTTATATTTATATCACTTCATTTAGCATCTAATATTTCTCAACTTCTCTTGCCTTGACATCATGCCATGTCCTAATCATCATACCAGGCTTCATTATTTCATATAGTCATTTCATAAAATTTTTTATTCCAAACTTTCCAAAAACCAGTTCCACAAAGTTAAGACTTAAGCTTTTAATATGGTTTAATTAATAAAATTTTTCACATAATTCAAGAAGTATAACATCATATCTGCATCCTAGCTTAAAACTATCTTCAACTTTGTTCCCTCCAACAACATCACAAGTAGACAATTCACTGAAGCATCACTTTCTGTATAATATTAGATCATTAGCACTTCCATTATGAGAAAAGGGAAAGGGATATCATTGGAATCTTATGTGTAAACTAATCACTTATATTTGAGTTAGATAACTCCTTAATATAAATTATGTTGAGTCATCACCATCCAGCTTTGTGTTTCTTATATAATTGACAGATCACAACTAATCGATGACCTTAATATAGACAATAATACCAGAAAGAGCGAGACCAGACAAATAAGACTAGTCATGGGCAAAAGGTAGAGAATCTTAATAACATGGAAGCTTCATACCAAGAATGAGTAGGCACTTTACCTTTTGGCAGACTGCAAATGCAGCCTGTTCTGGAGTCATGTTGTCAAATGGTGTCAAAGCCGTTAAAAGCTCCCAAAGGACTATGCCAAAACTGTAAACATCTACTTTCTTTGTATGATGTTTCTCTTTAATCATTTCAGGTGCCATCCACCGATAAGTACCTGTAAATCCCTTTGCACTACCACACTGAGATTCTAAGCATGAAATACCAAAATCTGCCACCTTCACACACATATCTTCTCCAAGGAGTAAATTTTCTGATTTGAGATCCCTGTGAAGTATTCCTTGTGAATGAAGGTACTGCATCCCACGTGCAATATCAAGAGCTAATTTTAGAGCTAAATTAAGTGGGACTGAATATGGCTCCTGCTGATGCAAATACTTTCTTAATGAGCCACCTGCAAGATACTCGGTGATTATACAGAACACAGGAGGCTTCTTACAAGCTGCAACAAACTGATTGGAAGATAAAGTAACAATTAGTAAATTACTAAGACAATAGAAGCCCCAAGCTTTAAAATACTTAAGATTATCAGTTGCTTGTCATGCAAAAAATATTCAGCTTATTATACTGCAATTTATTAGATGATTGTTGGCAATCTGATAGGCAGTGACAGGCATGAGCTCTGTATAGGTTTATTTATGCAATTCAAACCTTCTTTTCATTCTTTTCCAGTATATTGTTTGTTATGCAAGAATGATAAAGAATTTAATTCATTTTAGCTGGTTTTACAATTTGGATGTTAGCACCAAGAAAATCAATGATATAACATTATACATCCCAAAATTCCCCAAGGGAGCATCAGAAAGCCAGATTGATAAATAACTCTTTAGGATAACAACTAATTGCTAGGACAATCATCCGCAGTTGAATTTACCAATATCTAAAACCTGGATACAAGGGGGCTTAAGTAATAGCTGCACCTCAAGAGATAAAGCACAAATATATGGCCATAAAAGCACACTAGTGGAAGAAATTGCAAACCCACACAATCACAGTAACTGACCTTTAGAGAAGGTCAAAGTGAGAGTAGTACCTGGGGAACTGGTTTGCCTGTTTCCAAATAATCAATTTAAGATAATAAAGAGACACCTCTGGGCATCAGACGCTGGTTATTCTTTTACACTAGCATTCATATCACCAGTATGAACTAATTATGCTACCTTTTGGAAATATCGCGCTATGATGCCAAACTTAGTAAAGAAGACAAGGTTTTATCAGGGCAAGTTGAAGGTATCCACATTCCAATAGTAAGTGAATTCAATGCCACATGTCACAGACAGGTATGATAAATAAGTCTCAATTAATGCCAATTGAAGAGCTCAACAACATTTATCCCATTCCCTCTAGAAATCAAATAAAATGTTGCAAAATGGTTGGGTGAAAAGGGAGGTCACAAATTTGCACAAAAATGAGGCTACTTCAGCTGTATGTCTTGGTGTCGTTAACTGACTCATCAAAGGCTAAAAACCTTTTAAATTGGAATCTTGTAAAGGGAAAATAAGCATATTCTTCTCTTTTCAAGGTGAAGTAGTTTGATTCCCCCAGCTCAGTCTTATTTCAGAAAAGTTGCTTTCCTACCAGATATGTCACCATCCATTCATTTTTCAACAATCTTTTTCACTAAACTCTTACTTAATATGATATAATGTTACGAATGTGATCAATAAAATCACAAAAGCAGAAGGCAGAGAGCAAATTACTATGCTTCTTTATGTCATCAACATCACATTCTCCTGCCACCCTATCCCCCAATCCCACACACCAAAGAAAGATGCATTATTCAAACATTAAAGGAAAACAATGATCCCTTTTAGCACAAACATAGTGCAGGCAAAAGGATACCAAAGATATATAGAACTTACAGTGATAATATTGGGATGCCTCAAATGAAAAAGCAAAGCCACCTCAGAAATGAACTGCTTCTCAAGAAAGTTAGCTAAATTCTCATCCTCCTCAGGCTGGCTGATAATTTTAATTGCCACATCCCTTTGCTTATATATCCCTCTATAAATCCTACTATGTCTACCTGAAGCAAACTTGTTGCCAATAAGCAACTGTGACATGTCAGCACTCCATTCTTCTCCTTCTCCTTTTATCTCACCGCCAGAGGAAACCAAATACTTAGACCAAGAAACTGCTCTTTTGTATTCCCCAAGAGAAAGCCTCCTCTCTGACTTAACATTGTTTGAGATTTGCTTAAACCAGTAAAAATTCTTCATGGATTAGCACCAAAACTCAAAGAAAATCATCAAATCAACCTAATGTAGAACTTGAAAAAGAATAAAGAAGAAAATATATGGGTTATGATTATGAAAAAATATGGATACAAAATATATGGGTTATGATTATGAAAAAATATGGATACTCGTAACTATATAATTCAAACTTCAAGCATCACAATTTGAAATAATTCTTGAGTTTTGAAACAGAAAATTTTGAAAAAAGTAAACAAAAAACTAGAGAAGTTCTTTAGGTGAAAAATGAAGCTTTTTTCTTGTCTTTGTGTCCCCTGAATCGTAAAGCAACCCCTCCATTGTTTTTACAAAGCCTCAACTCAGAGATCAAATGAAAAGAACAAGGGGGACGGCAGGAATTCACCAACAGGAATTTCAATCTTTTTTTTTTTAATTTCTTTTTGTAAAAAGAAAAAGGAAGGCTAATTGGCTAAATCAATAATAAGCTTGTTGTTGGTACACTGCAGGTGAAGATGGAAGCCATGGAGAAAACGGAGAACCCTGAAAAGGTAGAAAGTTTTTTTTTTCTTTTGTTCAGGGCTTGAAAGCGTCAAACAGCGAAAGTTTTTTTTTTCTTTTGTTCAGGGCTTGAAAGCGTCAAACAGCTAAACACTATGAGAGAAGAATAAGAAAACGAAAGGAGAATTTCCAAATGAGTCTGACCTTACTGATAATCTTTTACAAAGGAAACCTGAAATTATCAAATTAGCCAAAAGAAAATTGCTTTTCTACTCTTTTTTTTTTTCTTTCTTTCTTCTATTTACAAATATGATTGGAAAACTTTGGTTCTTAAAGTTTAACAAGTTTTGTTGTTCTGACTTTTGTAATATTTCATTGATAAGCTCATTCATTAAGCTTAACTTTGTTTATTGTTAGGTGAATTAAAATAAATAAAATTAGCTGCTATAGTTAAAATTAATTTTATTTTCTTGCAAATCAAATTATCACACAAATTATCACACAAATTATCACATTAACATTGTTAAACAGGTTAATAATCAAATTTAGTCAAATAAAAATAAAAATCAAATTGATATGGAGAATTAAATTTATTAATATGCCTTTTTATCCTTGCTTTTGTTTATAGATTTGATAATTTATATAAATTTATTTGGTAATTAGTATTTTATCATCATAAAAATTTTGGGAAAAACCATTCATTTTTTCCTTCTATTTAAATTAAGAGCTTATGTTTTATTATTTGTGCATTAAATATTTTCTTGTGAGATAAAATAATTATTAAATAGAATTTCTGAACCGTCGGATGCACTAAGAGCATTGATAATATTCCGATTTTTCTACAGAACAGTAATGAATTATGAATTATCTTATAGAATTATCACTTAATTTGTATAATCTTTAATTTGAAATATCGATGGAGTATCACTAATTCAATTGAAAATTTTTGAAGTTGTAAATTCCAAAGGATTTAATAGCAAAATGTTAGCGATTAAATTAGGAATTTTAAAAGGTGTATATTTTAATAAAACATTTTGGATAAATATTTTTAATTTTAGAATAACACAAGATAATCATTAATTTTCATAAGATAAATTTGATTCCAAAGAAGATTCAGTATTCAAAGAATTTAACAACTTGGTATTAAACCCAACAAGTTTGGTAATATATGATGTTGTTTTATGCTTTCCTTTCCATTTTGGATGTAACTATTTTATCTTTTAAAATGTTACTCTTTAATTTATTCAAGATTATTTGTACCGTTATAAAAAATATTTTTTTAAAATTTATAAATAAATTTTCTTAAGGACTTGCTTCATTTTTGGATATGCGGTTTTAATTATTTCATTTAAAATTACGAAAAATAAAAATACCTATCAATATAACCCCATATAGAATGAATCCAATATATACGGTAATTACAAAATATTCCATTTACCTGTCAATGATTACTGTATTGAATCGAATTTTATTGTGATCTATAGAAGAAGTTTAATTTATTCTTAACCATCATATGTAAGTGGATGATTCTTTTGGTAATTTAACTTTAATTTTAACAGTTTCAAACAAATATTTTAGGTCAAATTTGCACATTTAGTCCCTAGACTTTTTCTTTTTAAGCATTTTAATTCTTTTTTTTTCTTTTTCTGTTATTTATGTTCTCTCTTTTTCCCTCTTATCCCTTTCATAACCCTAACCATTACTTGTATTTGAATATTGATTTTAAAATAATTATCAAAATTTAATTGATTGATAACAAATAAGGACTTAAACAATGAAGCAGATTCTGGTTGTTAAAAGTCCAATAAGTGAAGAAACAAAGATGTAAATTTTCTGGAATTTTGTTTACCTCCGCAACATCAAAATAAAAGAACACTCATTCTGAAGGGTGCCAGAGGCTGGAACGACGCAGATCTACCAACAATAGTCCTCGGCGGCTGAACTGAGCCAAACCAGGCGGAAGCCGAGAGCCCATGACGCGAGAGCGAGTGCGTCCTAGGGAGCAAGCCAAGGAACAGCGATCTCCTCGGCTCGCGGGGGCTAAGGCAGAGTTGAGGGTGCAGCCGAGGAAAGACTTGTGTGTTTTTTAAAGACTAAAAAATAAAGGAGAAAATGATTGAATGTAGAAATACGAGAGTGATAGACCAAGAGCGATTAGAGAAGCTCTCCAATTAAAAGGCTAAACTTTGAGAAGGGGAAAAAGAGAAATGAATGCTAGGTGGAAGAAACGGAAGTTCATGGCCTAAATGGGGACCTCATTTCTTGATTTTGCGTTGGATTCTACCATCATTTTAGTTAAATATCCAATTCATTTTGCATTAAAATGAAAGCCAAAGAAGATTCACATACCTCGTGGTGATTCCTTTTTAATTGCAGAGTAAAATCTTTTCAATTGTTGCAGAGCTTGAGGCGTGTAGTAATTAATGGTAGATCCTCTTCCCAATGAATAATATTCCGATGCACCGAGCATCTTTGGAAGATTGTCTTACCGAAAGGTCGCTAAAGAACTATATTTGCATCAAAGATTTGATTTGATTATGACTTGAATGAAAGACAGGCATATCAGCTTAAAAAGAGAGAAGAGTGAAAAAAGGAAGAAGAGAAGGAAAATAACTAATTCAAATGCTTAAAAAGAGAGAGAGAGAGAGAGAAGAGATAGATTATACGTGCAATATCATTTAAAATGATGGTTTATTAGCTCGGTATTACACTGATAACGGTTTTGTGATGGTAAAAACATAATTTAAGATTAATTAGAATATTCATATACCAACCATAAACTTAATATCAGGATTAATTCATCACAATTTTTTCATTTTGTACTTATTAAAATATACATCTAGGTATATTTGTAAGCTATTCACCTAAATGACAAAAAAAAGAAAGCTAATGTTATTTTATTAATTAACGGTTGAAGAGTCGGCAAACATTGATAACGTGCGAAGATCCACTTCTGAGGAGACAATCTGGCTCTTGCCGATTATGGCTTTCAGTCTTCTGCCCATTCTCTTTTCATATTTACCCCTCTCCCTCTCTTTATTTTCTCACCGCGCCATTTCCTCTTCTTTTTTCCCTTTTTGCCCCTCTCTCTGTCGGCCTACTTGTTCTTTTCAATTGCTTTCACTGCCCCTACATTTCAATTCCAAACTTCTCTTGTCAATTTTGCATTATTGTTTGTGTAAACCTTTAGAGCAAAAACAGATCACTTTAAATATATAAGATTTTATATAATATTATTATATTATAAAATATAATACTTTAAACATTTACAAAAGTTATATAGGAGGTAATCATAGTTTGGGTTAAATTTAGATAAAATTTTAAGATCAGGTTCGGGCTTGATTTGAAAAATAAATTTAAAATTTTATTTAATTTTGATAATAATAAAATATTAAAACTCGAGTTTGGCCCGACTCGACCCATCCGTATTAAAATTTTTTATGTCATTATTTTTATATAAAACAAATTATAATTTATAATGTATCAAATATACTAAAAATATTAAAATAAATATTTTCTAACAAATTAAAAATAAAATTTAAAAATTATTGATAGTTATATAACGTAACTTAGCAAGCAAATACCTCTAAAATAGTAACAAAATTAACAATAAAATAAGAGTTATACAATATTCAAATAATAATAATAAAATAACGAAATGACACTAAAACAGTGACAAAACAACAATGAAAACAATAGCAAAATGTAGCAAGATTTTTTCATTTTTGCAAATTCAATTTGGGCCGAGCCCAAAAAACTAACCCGAGCTCAATCCATTTGAAAAAGTATCATTTTTTAAACTCTTTTTTTTAATATATATATTTTTTTAAATCCTTTCACTTTTTGAACAAATCTATGACCAGGTTAAATACATTAATTACTAAGTTTAATTGACCAAGTATATACTACTTTTTAAATAGCAAACCTGAGGGAAAAAAAAAAACCAAACTTGTTGATGGAATTTTGATAGTTCAGGTTAGTTTGATTCAAATTTATTTAATTCAGAAAATAATTTCATTTAAATCTATTTATAAAATATATACCAACATTAACATAAAAATAATATATTTCAAAAAAAATAAAGTAGCCTTTAAAACGGAAGAAGGTAATATATATATATATATATATATATATATATATATATATTAAAACAAACTCTACTTATTGGATAAAATGTAGTTTATTGTACTAACACAACAATTTTTGTTTGTCAAATGTCAAGTTATTACACTCCAGTGGTACATGTTACCTAATAATTTGCAATCATTTTACTTTAGAAAGAAAATAAAAGAGAATATAAATGATTTTTTATTTAATGTAGAATGCTAATAAATTTTTATTTTAATTCAATTTTCAAAATTAATATTTGTATTAAGGTGGCCTTATTATACATATTTATAATTGAATGTAAATTACAATTGAGTTAAAATTCAAGTTATATATATAGTTACATAAAATTATAATTCATGTATCGTTTTGTACAAAATTAACATTCATTGTGCGTTTATAAAATACACATAAAAATTATATTTATCTAATATAAAAATAATTTTATATTTTTAAAAATATGTGCAAGTAAATGAGAAAATCAAAGTTTCGTGTATAGAATTGAATAAAAATTAAAGTTTTATATATATATATATATATATATATATATATATATATAATTAGAGCAAATCAAAATTAATGTATTGAATTGAACATTTGATCAGTAATTTTGAAATTTATTTTATTATGTTTTTATACCCGACAATAAAAAAAATCTGCAAACGCTTTTGTTATATAACAACTATTCTTTTTATTATCCTAAAAATTTTATTATCAATGTATCAAATAATTTTCTTAAAAATTAAATACTAGATTATGACACATTCACAATGTAGATAAAAATAATTGGATAACAAATTTTATAAAAAAATAAAACAAATATTAAATATGACTTTTGGCTGAAATGATAAGGTTGAGAGAGTAAAGATCCTAATGTTTTGAGTTGCAATCCTTTCATCCTTTCATGTGTATATATTTTGTAGATATAAATGCACTTTATTGCTTTATATAAATAACAATTTTTTAATAAATTTGGATGGGTATTTACCTTTCGTGTAATGTGTTTAGCCTTCTTTTTTGTATTTTTGTCTCACGCTACAGTATTATTACAATATTTAATCTCATCGTTACCGCTGTTTTTACACTAACCACAAATAAATGCACTGCCTATACAAAGAGGCCTGAGTTGGATTATATAATAAACTAGTTTTCTTCACACGAGTTTACTATTTGTATAAATTATTTAAAATATTATATATTTTGAATATTTTGAATATATTACATGCATAAGTTTTATGGAAAATTTTATAATTTAAATAGTATTAAAACTATTTTACATTGAACCATCATGTATTAATTAATATTTATTTATTTTTATTAATATTTTAATAAAATATAAACATAATTATTTAATGTGAGCAAAAACTATTTTCTTAGTTTATTTACATTAAAAGTTAGAAAGTATTGTAATTAAACAAAATTATTATTTTCTTAGTTTTATTTACATTAAAAGTTAGAAAGTATTGTAAGAAAATATAATATTCTTCAATTTTCATGTAAAATTTCTGGAAACACTAACATTAAAATAGTGTTAAATGCTTGTCTGTACTAAAAACATGTATAAAGTTGAAGGCAAAAAAAAATAGTAAGTTTTATATTTGAAATCTATTTAATTTCAACCAATCAATGGTTAAATAATTAAAACACCATATAAAATATAAAATTAGACACAACAATGTTAAAATATTTCAAATAACAATTAAATAATGTATGTGAAACACACTTATTTTATTAATATTTAAATAAATATAATTTATTATATTTATAAAAATATGTTTGTATTCATTCATATGTATTTTTTTAAATCATTGCAATTTCGTGAAAACATAAATTAATTGTTCAAAAATAGAAATTAAATAAGATAAATTCTTTTTCCTATAAAATTATAGGGACTAACATAGTTAATATTATTAACATATTTTTAAAATTAGAAAACATTTAAATTTTGAGACTAAATGAGAAAATTAGAAAGGCGAAAGGCCTTTATAAAATAAATTTAAAACACTAAGGGTTTATGTTTCAAAATAACTCCTTCGTGTTTCCCGTATATATATAAGGCATTTTCTTTCCTTTTTTCATGTGTAATGGGATAGTTGAAAAAAGATATTAAAAACCTTGAGTTTCCTCTTCTTCTTCTTTTTTCCTTGTTTCATTTTCTTGTCTTTTAGGTCGGTTTTAATATAATGTTGAAAAATTCAAATGTACAAACATTATAGTTTCTTAGTAGTTTCTAATGTTAGAAAGTTTATCATTTTAAAAGGGAAAAGTAAAAATAAAAGACATTTTTATTGTCGAGAAAGGTATAGATACACAATTTTCAGTGTAGCAAATATCATTTATGGATAAAAAATTTAATTTTTTATTTTACATAAAATTTAAAAATGATTACTTTTTTATAAGTTAATGTCATTTTAGAGTTTGATGAGTATTTTTAACTTTAACAATTAAGCTTCCAAAATTGATGATATCATTTAAATATATAAAAATCTTTATATTTAAAAGATATTTTATAATATTTAAAAAACATTATTATATTTATTTGCTGCATACAATTACATTATTTTGTGATTTTTTTAGCTTTTAGTTTTAAATTTTAATTAAATACATGTTGTTTATTATTTAAAACTTTATTATTAATGACAAAAAACCCAGATTTAAAACTTAACTTTAAAAGAAGACTACTTTAAATATTATTAAAAAAGAAATATTTTAAAATTCAAACAACTTACTCATAACTCAAAAGTTTTTATATATTTTTTAAAAAAATTAAAATAACAAAAGCATCATCAAAATAAAATAATTTACTTTATAAATTAATAATATTTTATTCTTACACAACTGAATTAGTGTCTAAGACTCGTATAATTTTGCATGTCAATTTGGACTAAAAATGCTTTTTATTATATAGGAAAACTACATAAATAGTCACTCAACTATAAAATATTTTTATTTTAGACACTCAAAATAAAAAAAAAATTACAATTTAAGCATTCACGTTACATAGTTCAGTCATTTAGGTCACTCCCATTAAAATTACAAACGGTAAGTTGACATGGCAGTTAAATAATCAATATAATAATAAATTTAGCCCTCAACTTTTAGCTATTATAACAAATTTGATCCCAATTCTAAAAAATTCAAAAATATATATAAAAATACATAAAATTTTCAAAAAATATAACAATAAATGTAAATATATATAAAAAGTAAAAAAAATATGGTTGACAAGAAACAATAATATATAAAATTTAAAAACAAATAAATATTTTCAAAAATATAATAATAAATTAAAATTAAAAATATGCAACAAATAACACTTTTATAGTTTATTGCTTCAAACTGCAGATAACTGTAAGTGGTTGGTGTTAATGGAACTGCAACCGCACTTGCATAGCATAAAAAACATTCAAGTACTCTTACTCGTATTGTTCGAACTTCCAACTGAGTTAACAATATTACATTATGAGCAGAGACTAAAAGCAAAAGTTTCACAGCAATCATAGCTAGAAAAGGCAACTAAATGCCATTAAACGCAGATGGGGCACAGTATAGCAGACCTTAGTCTTGTTGATACTACTGCAAATTCGAAATCTTAGCACCATAGATAAGTACGTGATTTACAGGTGCACAACAACATGAGATTTAACTTTATTATTTTATTTTTAAAAATATTTATTTTATATATTATTATTTTTCTCAATAATATTTTTTTTATTTTATATATTTTTAAAATTTATTATTTTATTTTTGAAAATATTATTGTACTTTTATATATTTCTTTGATTTTTTAGAATTAGGACCAAATTGAGACTATTTGTAAATTTTGAGGAATAATTTTTGAAATTATGACTAAATTGATATAATATGTAAAACTTGAGAGCTAAACTTATTATTATACTAATTATTTTAACTGCCATATCAACTTGCCACTTATAATTTTAACAGAGTAACCTAAATAACCGAACTACGTAATGTGAATACTTAAATTACTGAACCTTTATTTTGGGTGCCTGAAATGAATTTTTTATAATTAAGTGACTATTTATGTAATTTATCCCTATTATATAATAACTTTTCTATTTATTTTCTTAACAAGTTTAAAGTTCTAACTATTTATAAAGGAAACATGACTACCTTTAAATAAATAATTGTTTTTAAATCTCATACTAGATAAACGCCCGCACTATATTGAACATGCTACTATATTTAAATTGTTAAAACATACAAGAATAATAAAATAATTTAGATGTTTAATAATTTTATTTGTATAATATTTGAATATAATAAATTCAAACTCATTATAATTATATAACACAATATTATACAGAAATAATCAAAATATGGAAACTCAGGAAAAATAGAAATACATAATTTTGTTAAAATCTATATAAAATGCCAAAAAATTATCAAATATAATATATATCGAAGATAACTATGATTATTGACAAAAAAAACTAATATGAAAAAAATTAACTAGAAGATATATGACACAGAAAATGAAAGTTATTGTCATAATATTTGCCACGTTATTTTCATTCGATATTTATATTCGGATTAATTTCATGGGTTTAGAATAATATAAATTTATTTTATATAGGTTTTGATTTTTTTAATGCATGCCATTTTATGTAATTTTTATTTCATATTGTGTTTTGCATAGACTTTCATAGCTACTTGTTTTAGAGAATTAATTTGTGCATTTTATAACATATTTTGTATTATTTTTAATAATGATTAAATTAAAAATAATATATTCTTATTGTTTTTGTGCTTTTTATCCATAATTATTAAATGTAAATTTTGATACATTTATATATTTAAAATATTTGTATGTTACGATGTATATTAATTATTCCACATTTTTTATATAATTTCTTAAATTATCTCAAATTTGCGTTATTTGTTATATTCATTTAATTTTAACCCCAATCACCTTTTGAGAATTTAAAAATCTAATTATTAAAAATAACCCTAAACTATAATAATTTATTTGAATAAGTTCTCATAAATTTTTTACCTAAATAAACCACCTTACTCATAAAAGATTGTAGTTTTAATTAGCTAGCATTGTTTAATCACACAAAATTTAAATTGACAAAATTACATGCAAATTAATTGTTCACTCGAACGAACATACAAGTAAAAAACTTTTAATATGATACATTTAATGGTTGACATTCATATTGAATTTCTTACAACCAATAGATTTGTGATAAAAAAACTACTTAATAAACAAATGATTTACATCTAATTTTTATAATTCAAAGCTAATGTCTTCAAAAATAGCAAGGTTTTTATAAGTGAGTAAAAGAATAAGGATTTATATAAGTTAAAAGTGTAAAATAAAATGACGAACTCAATAGAGAAATGCAACACAATGCAATTTGTATTTCTCATAACTTTGAAAACAAACAACAGTGGCTTTAAATAGCCTTACAAAAACAGAAAACTAAAAAGAAGCTAATGTATCCCATTAACTTAGGAAACTAAAAAAAACTGAAACAAAGACTAATTCAAAAACAATAATAAATTAAGATATGCTCCTAGTAATTAGAAACTTATTCAACAAACATAAGACCTAACAAAACCGTCCCTTAAACTAAACATACCAGTTGTATGCTAGTTTATAGCATTGCAACTTCGAATGCCAAGTGCTTCTCTGAGTTTTTTGAATTGATAGAGCTTCAAAGGTTTGGTCATAATATCAGCTACTTGCTCACCAGTATCACAGTACTCCATGCTAATTGATCCATCAGATATAAGATTTCTTAGAAAGTGAAACCTTACATCAATGTGTTTACTTCTTCCATGAAAGACTGGATTTTTTGCAAGCTTAATGGTAAATGAGTTATCGCAAAGAATTTTGACTAATTTGCTTTGGGTATCTTTAATTTGCTTCCAAATTTACTGCATCCATACACTTTGACAAGCACATGAGGTAGCAGCTACATACTCTGCTTCTGCAGTTGACAAAGTAGCAACAGGTTGCTTCTTTGATGCCCAAGCTACTACTCCTCCACTTAGCATAACGACATAGCCTAAAGTACTCTTCCAATCACTCAAATCACCAGCATAATCACTGTCTGTGTACCCCATCAGTTCATGTGTGCAATTCCTCTTGTAAAGAATGCCAAAATCTGTGGTAGCTTGAACATATCTCAAAATTATTTTAGCTGCTAGCATATATGCTTTCATTGGATTTAACATGAATCTACTAATCACACATACACTGTACATCAAATCAGGTCTTGTGACTGTTACGTACATCAAACTTCCTACGATTTGCTTGAATAAGGTTCCATCGACTTATACTCCTTCTTCTTCCTTTGACAATTTGCTGCCAAGAATTATTGGATTCTTGACTCCATTGCAAGCCCTCATTCTGAATTTTTCAAGAACTTCATTGGCATATTTATTTTGGTTGATGAAGATCCCATTAGTGCCTTGATATACTTCTATTCCCAGAAAGTACTTCATCTCACTCAGACCAGTAATTTCAAACTCATTTTTCATTGAGTTTTTGGAACCTTGCATCATTAACAAATCATTACTTGTAAAAATAAGATCATCAATCTAGAGACTTACAATCAGAATCTTGTTATCCTTACACTTCTTGACAAACAAAGTGTGATCACAACAACTATTTTCAAAACCTTCTTTGATAAAGTATCTTTCAATTCTACTGAACGATGCTTTCGGAGCTTGTTTTAAGCCGTAGAGAGCCTTCTTCAATTTGTACACTTTTTCCTCTTCTCCCTTCACTTCATAACCTTGTGGTTGAGTGACGTATACATCTTCACTGTGTTCACCATGTAGAAAGGCACTTTTGATGTTGAGTTGAAAGACTTTCTAGCCATTTCTTACTGCAAAAGCTAATACCATTTGAATAGTATCCCATCTTGCTATAAGAGCAAACACCTCATTATAGTCTATCCCCTTCTCTTGAGCATATCCCTTGGCCACCAATCTCGCCTTGCACTTATCAATTTCTCCATTTTCATTTAGTTTTGTCCGATAGACCCACTTAACTCCAATCACTTTCACAACGGAGGTAGCTTTTACCAACTTCCATGTATGATTCTTCTCTATTACTTCAATTTCAAGATCCATCGCCTTCTTCCAATCTTTTGATTTTACTGCTTGTTCATAGGATAAAGGATCATCAGTAGATAAAAATAACCCAAACTTTTGTACGTCTTCTTCTGATAGACCTTCTCCACTCGTGTAATCATCTAGATATTTTGGAGCCCTTCTTTCTCGAGTTTGAGGAGCTACTGCTTTATTATTGGAAAGATCTTGTAACACCCCGTACCCGAGACCGTTGCCGGAGTCGAACACAAGGTGTTAACGGGCTTAATTCATTACTTAAACAGCTCATATAATCCATTTTAAAATTTTCTAGACAAGCTAGCTAATTGCATCACAGTCGCTTTAAAAATCATATCTCGAGTTCTGTAACTCGAAATCTAATTCTGTAAATTTTTCCTGAAACTAGACTTATATATTTATCTAGTAAAAATTTTTGTAGAATTTTTGGTCGGGCCAATTAGTACAGTTTATTGGTTAAAGTCTCCCCTGTATCAGGATTTGACTAGTCTGACCTCTATGCATTACGAATTAGATATCTCCATGTATAGGGCTTCAATTCCTATTCCATTTGTCTCTAATAAAACTAGACTCAATAATGAATCTGTACATATAAGGCATGACTTCTAATTATTTTTTTAAAATTTTTGGTGAATTTCCAAAGTTAGAATAGGGGATCCAGAAATCGCTCTAGCCCTGTTTCACAAAAATTTAAACATCTCATAAAATATAGCTCATATACCTGTTTTTCTTCTTCCATATGAAAATAAACTCATCAAGCTTCGATTGCATAATTTATTCATTATTTAATTCCATTTCTAATATTTTTAGTGATTTTTCAAATTCACATTACTACTGCTGTCTGAATCTATTTTATGGTAAAAATTTACCTATTTCTTGATTTCCATGGATTAGCTAGTAATTTGACATACATAACACCAAATATGATCATGATTAGCCATTCCAATGGCTAGTCATTACCAAGAATTTCCATACTACTCAATAACCATATCATAAGTGTAACACCAAAAATGATCAGCCATGACATACGGCATAATAATCAAATAGACTTACACTATTACTCAATCAAAACTGAATTATCAAGGCCAAACTTACTGAACCTTATAACTAAGCACCCATAAGGCCAAATCCAAACTTAGCATTTAAGCCATATTCGTATGGCTAAAAGATTACATATTAAAGTTCAAACAAAACATAATAGCCTATACATGCCGAAATGTTCTCTGAGACCAACTAAGAAGAGGGTACCAAAAAGTTGCAAGTTGGTGTGATGACTTCGACGATGGTCCCGAGCACACAAAATGGGTCAAAGAAACCTAAATAAGTAACAAACAAACACACCAAATGAGTATATAACTCAGTAAGTCATAAGCCTTACATACTGTCCATTTATAAAAGATCATAAGAGAAAGCAAATAATGCAAAATCAGTTACTCCAACCATACCGAACTATGCTATAATTTCTTAGAATTTCGATTCAATCTCATGCCAAGTCCTACAATCAAATCAAATACCAAAACAACCCAATTGATTTAGACCCGATTCCTCAAAGCATGGAATCATGATGCACTAGATAAATTTATACCTACTCAGCCCATGTCTCAAGTTCGATATTTTAGTTACTAGTTCTACCACTTCGTTCTTTCATGCACACTTTATATTATCAACCGTATTTGCACACATAGTGCTTGTCACACTCGCACACATAGTGCCATAGTAAACCGCACACTCAGTGCATTGGATTTTCTCTCATGCTTCAACATCCAAATCGGCACACATAGTGCCACTTAATTCCGCACACATAGTGCCATATGTTAATTCATTATGATGAGGCAATTTACTTAATTCAAATAGCACATATGGTCACATTAATAAATAGGAAAATCACTCCAAAAGAATACTCATCAAAAGGAATTCTTTTATGATTCACTAGTATTATTTATATACAAACTAATCAACCTTACAAAAATGCTTAAGGACTTACCTTGTGTTGGGTAAAACGGTTCCAACTCGGCTACTCGATGTTCTTTGCTTTGCCCTTGCTTGATCCCCCTCCTTTAACTTCTTGAGCTTAATCGAATAAGTTAAACTAGTTTAACCGTCTTGCTAAATATTTATATCAAAATATTAATGATTTCATATCATAAGAAACACATGGTAAATTTTTATCTTTCTACCTTATGCTTTTGAGCCATTCGGCTAATAACCATATATTATCACCTTACTATCAATAATCCAATTACACATACATATATACATATTTGTATATTAGGCAACCACCCTTACTAATTACTCATTTTAGTCAATTTTATACAATCAAAGGTAATATCACAAATGGGCATACTTATATAGCCGAATGTGCAAAAATTAGATTTAACATCACCTATACACTTAATTAGATGGCGAATACATATACTATCAATTATAATATCATTTTATTCTTTTAAACACATAGTTTCCTCTCATGAACACTTGACCGAATTTTTCCTAATCTAGCATAGCTTCACATCTATTTGTAACATCATATAAATCCACATATAACTATATTTCTACCTAAATTTTCTTTCACCTTTCTACTATTTCCATTCACAACATCAAAAGCACCATACTCTTAGCATTTACCTCTCCCTAACCGTATGCCATTTAATTACCTATTTAGGTAGAAAATTAACATATGAGATATAATAAGACACTAGCTACTAACTAGATTTTCACAAAAACGTTAACAAAACTAACATGAATCCTACCTTAATCAACACCTTAGGATGGCCGAATGTCTTAGAACATTTCTTCCTTCTTTCTCCTAGCTCACGGCACTTGAAAAAGAAAGAAGATGAAGACTTTCTCTTGCTTTCTTATTTTATTCATCTTTCCTTTCTTTAATTTATTTTAACCATTTACTAATAAAAGCATTACATTAAAAATTCAACCTAGTGGAAGAACCATCCTTGCTTGGCCGGCCACTACTTGAGTTTTGGGCAATTTGACATGCAAACCCAAGTTTTCTCACCTTGTTGTTATTTGATCCTTACAATTTACCTATCATCTTTTCTAAGTTTCTCAACTAAGTCCTTTCAAGAAAATTCACATTCCTAAGAATAAATTAAAACATTAATTTTTCATACACACACTATTACACATCAAATATATGCAATTAAAATTAAAGTAAATTTTTATGACTCGGTTTTGTGGTCCCGAAACCACATTCCGACTAGGGTCAAATTAGGTCTGTCACAGATCTGCTGCATCACTTGAGGTGGAGTTATCATCAGCTGAATCTTCATCATTTAAATTTGATTCATCTTCATCACTTTGATTGTATGCTTCTTCATAGGCTTTTCCGCAATCAAATACATAATTTATGGTTTCTTCTTTTGTACTGCTCCAATCCCAACCTTCATTTTCTTCAAAACCAACTTCTCTACTGATGGTGATTTTCTTTGTCAGCGGATCAATCATTTTGTAACCTTTGGATTGTTCGCTGTAACCAATCAAAACTTGCATTTGGCTTCTTGTATCTAGCTTTTGTCTTTTTGCCTCGGGTACATGAACATTTCTAATGCATCCAAACACCCGAAAGTATTCGACACTGGGTTTGAGGTTACTCCAGTATTCTTTAGGGGTTTTATTCTTCAATTAGGCAGTAGAACTTGTGTTTAACACATGACATGTCCACTTTACAACATCTAGCCAGAACATTTTGGGCAACTTTTTTTCTTCAAGCATGCATCTCACCATGTTGAGAATGGTACGATTTTTAAGCTTAGCAACTCCTTTTTGTTGAGGCGTATAAGTTGTTGTGAGTTTCCTTTTGATGCCTTATGCCTTGTAAAAATTTGAGAACTCATCAGTGTTGAATTCTCCTTCTCTGTCTGTTCTTAAACTCTTTTTGCTATATGATGTAGGTGAAATGGGGCCACAAATATCAGAGTGGATGAGCTGCAGTTGCTTTGCTGCTCTCCATTTACTCTTCTTTGGACTAGCTTCTCTGTGTTGTTTCCCTGTCATATAGCTAGTGCATCCATTTGTTGGTGTTCTGATTTTGGGAAGCTCTTGAATCGTCTCTCTGTTATACAATAATGCTAAATGTTTGCAACTCAGATGTCTATATCATTTGTGCCAAATATAACTGGAATCCTCATTGTATATGTTGAAACAGGAGGCTGATGTCATGAGAATATTTGTGGTGACCACAAATATTTTGTTGGTAGTCATTGTACTTTCCATTATAAGCCCACGAGTTGGATGGTATAGCTTGCAAGCTCCATGATTGATCAAAATAGTGATGCCTCAATCTTGTAATTGACATATACTGAGCAAGTTATTGCATAAATCGGGTATAAAATACACATCCCTTACTATTTGGCCTTTTCCTCCAAATTCTAGATTGATGCCTCATTTCCCTTTCACCATAAGTTTAGAGTCGTTCCCAAGTTGTACCAAATGCTTGAATCCTTCATCAAGTCTTGCGAACCATTCTTTATTTCCAGACATGTGATTTGAACACCCGGAATCGAGAAACCATATTCCTTCCCTTTTGTTTTGTTTCGATCTACTTGTGCCATCAGCAGTATCTTGTCTTCATCATCAATATTTGCATAATGAGCTTTCTTTTCCCAATTGGGACATTCATATTGATAATGCCCTAAATTGTGACACTTGTAATATTCTACAGTTGTTTTATCTACACTTTTTCTGCCACGACCTCTGCCTCTTCCTCGACCTCTAGTCCAGCCTCTACCTCTCCCACCTTGATCTTCATTTGTGACCTTCAAGACTTGCCCTTCCTCAATTGGGCCTGTCATTCTTTGTTCATGAATCAGCAGACTGCTCTAAAGTTCATCTACCGTTAGGGTCTCACCATTGTTTGATTCCCCAATTAAGCATACAACATAATTAAATTTAGGAACTAAGGATCGCAAAATCTTCCTTGTAATACAGCTTCTTTGATATTCTTTCCGCATGCTTTCATCTTCTTAGCAATTGAGAAAGTTCTTCTGAAATAAGCATTGACAGTTTCTCCTTCCTTTATTCTCAATATTTCAAACTCAGTTTTTAGAGCTTGAACTTGTGCTTGCTTGACCCTTGTTGATCCCTTAAATTTTTTCTTCATTGAATCCCATATCTATTTAGATGTATCATCATTGAGAATGATCTCCATGATTTCTCTACTTATTGCTTGGTAGAGATAATACTTCACGTTAATGTCTTTTAATTACTGTTCTTCAAACATCTTTACCTCTTCTTCAGATGGTTCTCTCCTTGCTGGAATTTCATCTATTTCATCTTCTACTAGGATCCAAAATTCCTTTGCTCAAAGGAAATTTTCCATCAACTTTGCCCAGTGTTCATAGTACCTATCAAACTTGGGAACAGCAGGTTGCACAAACGCACCACTGTTGGAACTACTTTTTGCCATTCTTCACACTCTTTTCTCGTGTTCCTCTAAGAAAAAACTCTATTCTTTTCTTCAATCAGGCCTCTTGGACCAGGCTCTTGATACCAAATGTAAAATAAAATGATGAACTCAACAGAAAAATACAACACAATGCAATCTGTATTTCTTATAACTTTTAAAGCAAACAGCAATAGCTTTAAATAGCCTTAGAAAAACAGAAAAGCTAAAAAGAAGCTAACTTATCTCACTAACTCAGGAAACTAAAAAAAACTGAAACAAAGATTAACTCAAAACAATAACAGTCTAAGATATGCTCCTAATAATTGGGAACTTATTCAACAAACATATGACATAACAAAAAGAACATACAGGGACTTATTTGAACAGCTATTAAACTTATGGACCCATCTAATACATAAACCATATAATCAAGTGTTTGCCAATGATTTTCTTTTTACTTTGCAAAAAATAACTCAATTAACCCCACACATAAAAAAAATGTCATGACTTAATTGACACAAAATTAAAGCCTTCTAGTCTAAGTATTTTAGGCTCTCATTAAACGGGATTGCTTTAATAGTATTGTATAGATTTTATAATTATAATTCCAAATATAATTACTATCTACTTTAACTAAAATTGATAAGAATATTTGTAGTTTATATACTAGTGGCGAGATTTTATCTAAATATTATCCTCGATTTAAATAGGACTATACTCAAACTATAAAGTAAATGAGGACACCTATGGTATTGATATTATTATTTATACTATATAATAAGTTTTTGACTAAGTTGATGTCATAGGTTAACTAAACATTAATTCGGTTGAGTAACGACTAAAATACCATTGCTTTACAAAGTAAATTTAAACTTAAGCAACTATAAATTTCAACATATATACTTTGCCATTTTAATTAAAACTCATTTACATTTTATATCAAATTTTAAATATATTTATAATATAATTATAACTTTCACCCCTGTAGGAGGTTTATTATAATTTAATTTTTATTGGATTATATCAAAGATTTGAATCATGATTATTTACATTAAACAATTCAATTTAGATCAAAATCTAATTAATTTAAGTGAATTGAATCCAACTGGTTGCTCATATTTATTATTTAAATTACTAATTTTTTAAAAATATTATTAGTGATAGAAATTGAAAATAAAGTTAGTGTCACTAATATACTAAACATCACCAAATGTAATTGTTTGTTAAGTATGGATCATAAATAATGTTTTTATATTTAACAAGAAGTAAGGCTAAACTACTAAAAGAGCGTTTGAATTTTCTTAAATAATTATTTTTAAGTGTAAATCATTATATCAAATAAAGCAGGAGCATATTATTAAAGTTTACAAGTTGATTATCATTAATTTCGGAAGAGAGTGGGGCCCAGCGCCAAAAGGTTGAGGCTGGTACCTGTGGGTGTGTCGGACATTTACCGTATTGGTATGGTCCTTCTCCGTATACGGTCGTCTTCTTTTCTTGATTTTGGTGCCACTCATTTTATTTATTTCCTCGCTTGCTGCTGTTTAAAGGTCCCCCGATGTTGAAAAACGCGTGGCACATGCACCTCCAGCGCTTTTGGTGGGGCCTGGGATGCATGCCATTATAACAAGCTGGGTTCGGGTTGGCATATCCGCTGCACAGCGCCAAATGTTGGGACAATCTTTCCTATTGCTGCCTTCACTTTGCTTGCCTTGCTGGATTTTGGGTATTTATAGGTTCAATCTTGTTTATGTATTTATATATATAATAATTTATTTGGTCTATTAATTTTTTAAAATAGTTAATTTAGCTTTCATTTAAATTTTTTATCTTTTTAATTTTTAATTTATATTTTTATCAAATTATTTCAAAATAGATAAAAATTAATATTTATTAACTTTCTTGACATGACATTCATGAGTATGCTACGTTAATAATTAATTAATTTTTAAATATTTAAAATTTAAATTTTTTAAATAAATCTTTAACATTATTAAGAAGTATAAAAATTATAAAAAAACTTTAATATTATTAAGAAGTATAAAATTATAAAAAAACTTTATTCTTAAAAGTTAATTAATTGCTAATATGGCATACACGAGGCATTTACGTGGATGCCACATGAGCAAAGTTAATAAACGTTAACTTTTCATCCATTTTGGGGTGATTTGACAAACAATAAAAGTTCGATGACTAAAAGAGATGAAAAATTAAATAGAGGGCTAAAATAACTTTTTTTGAAAAGTTGGAGAGCCAAATAAATCATCGTGCCTTTCACATATTCGCAAATTCATCTATATCCATACTTATTTATATTTATAATATATAAAAATAGGATAAATATCAAAATTATACATGAATTTTGATACAATTTGTAATGTTATACATCAACTTTAATTTGATGCATTTATATACATCAAACTTTAATTTTAGTTCAATTTTCACATTTCATTAAGTTTTACTAACTGTGTTATCTATGTGAAATAATTTTCAGTTAAGTCATGTGTAAATTGCTAACATGACATTTTATTAGGTTAAAACGAACAAAAAAATTTAAAATATTTCCACATAGATTAAAAGTTATTGGAAAAATTACTATTGCAGGGTAAAATAAATTGAGCGTAAATAAATAATGAAGTAATCATTGTACTGTGAAAGAACCACTACCTTGGAAGCAAATTCGCCTTGATCGGTATAATAGGGTAATGGACATTGTGATGGATTTAGTGCCCTCAGTGTAATATTTTCATCTAAGTACACTTGTAATTTTTCCGAATAGATTGACTAATAAAATTATTCATAAATTAAATTAATATGCTTTGTATTATTGTCCTCACATAGTTTTTGCACGCAAAGAAAAATAGAAGCAAATGTTGCTCATTGTTTGTCTAAATGTTTAACTAATACTAAGCGATATTACTTGGTTTGATCATAGTAAAAAACGACAACTTGTATTAGTAAACGAACCTAAACATATCCTTAATTTAATAGGAAATAAGCAAACCTATCAAAAGGCTAATATGTGGTCTATCAAGTCCAACCGGGGAGATGTTTTGTCTTGGGCATCAGAACGGATGACTCCCAAAAGATAGAGACGGAAATGTGACTGATTGGATTGACAGTACATTGGACATGGCCCAAGTAAAATATATCCTAAATTCATTTATGGATTTATTCACTTGTGACATTCATAGTGTGACATACCTAATCTTGAGTGGATGGCGGACTATGTATGTGTGACTCATACACTTTGATGTAAATAAAAGCCTGAGTTCAAATAGATAAGGAACTGAAAGCTGATGCGTTAGGTGTACGACTTCTGTAGTATGTAGCGTCATTCACAACAATGTAATTCATAATCCAAAACATGGGTAAATGATATCTTCTCGTTGGTATTACATGGTTGATGCAAAGTAAACGTGGCCACGGGTTGTCCATATTTGTGATAGATGACTTGATCACTATTTGATAGTGATTGACTTTTCATGAAGGAAGATGTAATGGTTTCCATGAGATAAAATAAAATCATATTAGGAGAACGAATATTATCCCAAAGAGATCAAGGATATCCTATGAGGGTAACAAATTTATATCAAGGTCATCGGACGAGCACTGAGTAGTTATTTCATACTGGTATGTCATTAATGAGAGCTCAGTCACGATACTATAGTGGAATGACTTTGTGACTAAATGAGCTTATAATTAACAGGCAAAAATCTGGAACTTAATTATAAATCATTTGAGTCTCAACCACATATATCCTGTCTAAGTTCATAACCCTAGCACATTCCTATTTTGGGCGAAACATATCTACTAATTCTTTGATTCTAGTTAGTAAAGAGGGACCTTGAGCTAAGAAATAGATTCTAGAAGCTAACTAGTTAAAAAAAGGTATCCTGAGCAATTGTAATAATCGGGTTCATTGATATTCCTGGTATAGTATATGCTATCACACATACAATCATACTCAATTCGATAGAATTTTTTGATCTTAAAGGGGATCTTCTATAATTTCGCACCGCTAACTCGTTGAAACAAGAAATGAATTACGTGTTTGAATAGAAATGAACAGAAAAAGAGAAATGAGAAACATTCAGGAATGATTATAGTTTTCTCCGAAATGGATAAATGAAATTATTTGAAAATGAATGTAGGTTTCCAAAAATGGAAATGGAAACGAAAATAAAAATTAAAACTTGCAATCCTATATAGGATTACTTAAAAAATGATGGAAGAACGAGTTTATATTTTTGAACTGTTTTTGAAAATGAAAATAAATCATTTGGTCATTGTAACACCCCTTACTCGTATCCTACCCCGGGACAAGGTACTAGGCATTACTGGTATTTGACATACACTTTAACACAAACCGAGCCATACAAATTTCATCCGATCTTAAAAACATTTAAACATAAACACAACGTCCTTTGTATGGCCCATATGGCCTTTAACATGCTTCAAAGGTGGTTCAAGACTAAACTGAGTGCTTTTAAAAATTTTACAGCACTTAGGAAAAATTTTCCCAAATTGGAAGAGTCACACGCCCGTGTGTGTAACATCCCAAAATAGGGCCTAGTCAGAATAGTGATTTTGGGACCACAAATCTGAAGCTAAAATATTTATTTTATGATTATTATGAGGTCTAGAATATGAGTATATGCATGTGTTAAAGTTTCATGAAGAAATTCTATGAGTAAGGTGCCCAATTGGAAATTTAGGGCTAAATTGAATAAAGCGCAAAACTTGGATTCTAGAAGCAATTTGTATGAAATTACTTTAGATTATTAATTAGAAGGTCATAAAGAGAAATTTTCCCAATTTCTAAGTTTTTGGAAAAAAATGGGCATGTATAGATGAAATTTTAAAGAAAGGGCTTAAGGGCATTTTGGTCATTTGATAAATTAATGAAATAAAATGGGAAAATGAAGGAAAAAATCAGCCATTCTTCTCCCTCATCCATCCAAAATTCTCAAGCCCTCCATAGCTAGGGTTTTCAACATTTTCAAGCTAAAAAATAAGTGCTCCCAAGCCCCTTTTTAATGTTCTTTGTATTTTTGAAATCCTAGTAGCTTACTCTCTCCATTTCTACCCATATTTTAAGTTAGGGTTCATGTTTTCAAGGTGACCCATGTTTGACATGTTTATTCTTTGATGGTTTATGGAGGAATATGAAAGTTGGATGTGTGTTAAACATATCTTCTTAGGTGATTTTCATGAAAAACTCCTAAAAAGGACCTTTTTGCAAAAAGGTGTAAAATATGTGGTAGAAATGTGAAATAATGGAAAAATGTGGGCTTCCATAAGAGGAAAGAACATTCGGCTAGGCTTCGGTAATGTAGAAAATTCATGCATTTCATTATACGAGCCTAGGGACTAAATCGTAAAAATGTGAAAGGTTAAGTGCAAAACGGTCATTTTGTCCGGGGGTGAAATTTAGACTCGAAAGGAATAATGTGAGATACTAATGATTCATTTTTATTGTTATATACCCTGAGGAACAAATTCCGGAGGTCGATCGATAAAAATGAAAGGTTTCGGAGTAACCGAGACGCAAAACCGAAACAGATACTAGGTAAGTTCAAATAAGTTAAAGTAAACTCATAATATATCTAATTTCATGTTTTATGAATGTATGAATATTGTATTTGATGATGGCATGACAGCTCATGAAATCTGTTATTAATAATGTCATTACGATAAATGTCCCGGTTGAGGTTAAAAAGGAAGTCCGATGGGTAAACCATGATTTACATGTGACCTGAAATCCTGCATGTTTTGCAGAAAGGATTTAGTCTGGATGGGTAATTCGTTGATCTCAAATATCGAAACGAACTAGCCCGGACGGGTGTTCCTTGAGTGATCGAGCCTCCCGAAGAATACGTGTGCATTGTGGATTTAGCCTAGACTGGTAATTCAGATCCAAGCTCATTAAGGGTGTTTGTCGCTATAAAGGATTTAGCCTGGACTGGTAATCTCGACATCACCTTATGAGTTGATATTATGGGGGATTTAGCCTGGACTGGTAATTCCGCCATAAGATACGAGATTCGAGAGAGTGCGTACATGAGAAGATCGCTCTTATGACTTGACGGTAAATGGGTAATCCATCGAGATTTCCAAGAAACTCAACGGGATTAACATGGGATATAAAAATGAAAACATTGGATGATGAGCTCATCTAAGACAAATTACATGGTGCATTGTTGTGAGACTAACTTGTTGATTGAGTGCATATGATAGGGAAACTATTTCATGCTTGTTGGTTTTATTGCCTAGTATAGATGCATGAAAATTAATTAGTAAGTTTACTTTCCAGTTATTCGGGCATACTAAGCATGTAAATGCTTACCCCTCTCTTTTCCCTATCTTACAGAGCTCGTGGACTCGCGAAGATTGGGAGATAGTTAGAGAGTCAACACACTATCATCTTGTCTAGCTTTGGTATATAGATACTCTTATTTTGTTCAATGGCATGAATAGGCCTTTTGTTATTTTATTATATGTGTCATTTGATTAGCCAATATGAAGGCTTATAAAAGTATACATATTCACTTGTATATGGCCATGGAAATTGGCTAATGTTGGTGTAGGTTATGACCTACCAAATTGTGCATGTTATGTTCCAATGTTCTTGTGATGATTAAATATGGTGTATTACAATTAGTTATATGTAGCATGACCAAATCACATGGGGTGGTTAAGCCACAATTTTGGCAATGAGTTAAGATAACGAGCCAATCTTAATTGAGTCACAAGTCATGGAAATCCTTAAGATAGAGGGGACAACAGAATGCATAAAAACCGATGAGATGAGGTTTACATGCAATGAGGTATATTAAGGTCATTTAAGAGCATAATTAGACCATGTTAAGTGTTATTGAAATCTATAAGTGGATATGGTTATTAGAGGGTGAACTAAGGCTTGGAAAATAGCCTAATAAGGTCCACACGAGTCGACACACGGGCGTGTGTCTAGGCCGTGTGTGACACACAGACCGCCCCATTGGCGTGTGAAATGGCCGTGTGTCCTTTACACCTAAAAATATTAAGTCAGAATGCATAGTAGTAACACGGCCGTGTGTCTCAACCTTGTGGAGGGCACGGCCTAGCACATGGGCGTGTGTCTTGGCCGTGTGCCCCTAGATGCATGCTAATGCATGCTAACGTCATAAACAGAATACTCGAGTTTTTGGACACGGGCGATCATACGAGCGTGTCTAGGCCGTGTGAAGGATATAGGCCAGGGATACGGGCATGTGCTTGGCTGTATGAAAACCCCTGTAGGTTTGAAATAGAAAATAAATTCAATTATTTTCACACGGGTAGGGGACATGGGTGTGTCCCAAAGCACACGGACGTGTGCATTGCCTCTACATTGGAGTGTGAGGTTTAACTTAGAAAATTTTTCAAGAAATTTCTCAAGTCCTCGGTTTAATCTCTGACCTTTCTCAATGTATGTTTTGGGCCCCGTAGGCCCATAATAGGGATACTAAGATGTTGTTTGATTGGGTTCAAATTGGAACAAATTTTTTTAACCCGTATTTCTCGAAAATATTTTAGTACATGTCTGGTAATGCCTCGTATTTGATCCCGATTTTGGGTACGAGTAAGGGGGTTTTATTTAATGGTATCAGAGCCACAATTTAGTCAATTCTAGAACTACTGTAGAGTGTTTCAAGTTTAGATATACATGCCATTATACGAACGTGATAGTGTGATATCTCCTAACTGTTTAATTGTCTTTGAATATAGTAAATGTCTTCCAATCATGCACAAGATGAGTCCGAGGGAGCCGAGAGCCATGCTTTAGCTTCTGTACAACGAGCTGTTTATAGCAGTAGTAGAGAACCTATGTCTGAAGGCCGGGAAGAGGCCAGAGCTGCCTTCTTTGACATGATGGATGAATGGTTTGGGGATTATTTAAGGAATCGCCCCAACATACCACGACCTCCCCCGCCCCTAACCAACCTGATGAGGAAGTGCCACGAGGTATGGCACCTCTAAGAGTTGGTAAAGCCCCGGTGGACAAGCTTAGAAAGTATGGGGATGAAGAATTTAGAGCTAAGATTGATGATGATATTGAACGAGCTGAGTTCTAGTTCAAGAATACTACATGAGTGTTGGATGAATTATCGTGCACACCTGAGGAGTGTTTAAAGTGTGTTGTATCTCTTCTAAAGGATACTGCATACCACTGGTGGAAAACCGTATCGTCGGTGGTACCAAAGGAAAACATTACTTGGGAATTTTTCCAAGCGGAGTTTAATAAGAAATACATCAGTCAAAGGTACCTAAACTCAAAATGAAAGGAGTTCTTAGAACTCAAACAAGGAAATAAGACTGTAGCGGAATACGAAAGGGAGTTTGTAAGGCTAAGTCATTATGCAACTGAATGGGTTCAACAGAGTCAGAAATGTGTAAATGCTTCGAAGAAGGTCTGAATGAGGAAATCAAGCTATTGATTGGGATTCTTGAGATACTAGAGTTTGCTACATTAGCTGATCGGGCCAAGAAGGCCGAGGAACTCAATAATGAAAGGAAGCAAGCTAAGAGAGAAGCTCGAGTTGCGAACAAGAGATCCAGCAGTAAGGCGCTCTCATTTCTCATAAAGAATCAAAGAGTCAACATGAACGCTCCACTTTATCGGTAGGATATTTGGGTAGAGCGAGAGGCTCTAAACGACGTAATCAGAAGTCTTCCTCTCCAATGGTTACTAGTGTGGGGAGTGTAGATGACCAAAAGCCAAAGTGTAAAAGCTGCAATAAATTTCACTTCAGAGAGTGCAAGATGAAGAGTGGTGCATACTATAGATGTGGTTCTCTTGACCACTTCCTCAGAGACTGTCCAGAGCGAACTGATAAAGAGGTGGAAATAGCCCCAAAATTGAGTGCTCCTATTTCACGAGGTAGACCTCCAGATATCCTAGAACTGCTAGTGGCAGTCAAGTTGCGGCCAAAGACACTACGAAATTAGAGGCTCGAGCTCCAGCAAGAACGTATGCAATAAGCGCTCAAGAGGAAGCCTTTACTCCTGACGTTATCACGGGTACTTTTTCTCTTTTTAATACTTGTGTTGTTGCCTTAATTGATCCAGGGTCAACGTATTCATACATTTGCATGAGACTGGTGTCTAGTATGAATATATCCATTGAACCTATGGAATTTATAATCAGAGTGTCGAACCCACTAGGCAAGTCAGTCTTGGTTAATAAAGTCTGTAAGAATTGTCCCTTGACGATTCAGGGTCATTGTTTTCTGGCTAACCTTATGTTATTGCCATTTGATGAGTTTGATGTAATACTTGGCATGGATTGGTTAGCCCTGCATGATGTAATTGTAAATTGTGGCAGTAAGTATATTGAATTGAAGTGCCCAGATGGTGAGATTTTACAGGTTGATTCAAGAGAATTAGATACACCGTCGGTTGTAATCACAACAATGGTTGCTCAAAGATATATGAGAAAAGGGTACGAAGCCTACCTTGCTTTTGTACTAAACACTAAGGAAATGGAGTTGAAGATTGAGTTCGTACCAATAGTATGTGAATATCCAGATGTGTTTCCGGAAGAATTACCTGGATTACCTCCTGATAGAGAGATAGAGTTTGGTATTGAACTAGTGCTAGGAACAGCTCCCATTTCTATTGCTCTGTATAGGATGGCACCAACCGAGCTGAAATAGTTAAAAGTATAGTTGCAAGAGCTGACGGATAAAGGTTTTGTAAGGCCAAGCTTTTCACCTTGGGGCGCTCCCCTATTGTTTGTAAAGAAGAAGGATGGTTCGATGAGGCTATGCACAGATTATCGGCAACTGAACAAGGTGACTATTAAGAATAAGTATCCTTTGCAAAGAATCGATGATTTGTTCGACCAATTGAGGGGAGCCACTGTGTTCTCTAAGATAGACCTGAGAACCAGCTACTATCAGTTGTGAGTTAAGGAATCGGATGTGCCTAAAATAGCTTTCAGAACGAGGTATGGTCACTATGAATTCCTTGTCATGCCATTTGGTTTAACAAATGCACCAGCCATATTTATAAACCTAATGAATAGGATATTTCAGCCATACCTGGACAAGTTCGTCATCGTGTTCATTGACGACATTTTGATTTATTCCAAGGATGAGTCTGAGCATGCGAAGCATCTGAGAATTGTGTTGCAGACTTTATGGGAAAAATAATTGTATGCTAAGTTTAGCAAGAGTAAATTTCGACTCCAAGAAGTAGGGTCCTTTGGTCATATTGCTTCGGGTGATGGCATCCGAGTTGATCCAAGTAAGATCTTTGCCATCGTTGAATGGAAACTACTTAAAAATGTAATTGAAGTTAGAAGCTTTTTGGGCTTAGCCAGTTACTACCGAAGATTTGTGAAAGGATTCTTCATTATAGCGACTCCAATGACGAGGTTGCTACAGAAAGACGTTAAGTTTGAATGGACAGAAAAGTGTCATCAGAGTTTCGAGAAGTTGAATACATTGTTGATTGAAGCCCCTGTTCTAGTATTGCTCGAGTCAGGAAAAGAATTTGTGGTCTACAGTGATGCATCCTTAAATGGACTGGGTTGTGTACTTATGCAAGATGGCAAGGTGATAGCCTATGCTTTGTGGCAGTTGAAGCCATATGAGAAGAATTATCCGACGCACGACTTAGAGCTTGCTGCTATTGTTTTTGCCTTGAAAATTTGGAGGCAGTACTTATATGGTAAGACTTGCCGTATTTTTACAGACCACAAGAGTTTGAAGTATTTGATGACTCAAAAAGAATTGAATCTGATACAGCGGAGATGGTTAGAACTAATTAAATATTACGAGCTGATCATCGATTATCACCCGGGAAAGGCGAATGTGGTCACCGACGCGTTAAGTAGAAAATCTTTGTTTGCACTAAGGGCCATAGACGCTCGATTGGCATTGTTTAATAATGGTTCAGTTTTGGCAGAGCTAAGGGCTAGGTCGACATTTCTTCAGGAAATTTATAATGCTCAGACTAATGATAGTGTCCTGCAAGCTAAAAGAGCTCAATGTGAGTCGGGCAATGAATTAGATTTTCAGATTAGTCCTGATGGATGCTTGATGTTTAGAGAAAGAGTTTGTGTACCGAGGAACGATGAAATTATTTAGAGAATTTTGCAAGAAGCACATGATAGCCGTTTGTCTATTCATCCGGGAAGTACCAAGATGTACAATGATTTGAAAAAAATGTACTGGTGGGACGACATGAAAAGAGACATCTCCGAATTTGTATCAAAATGCTTGATATGTCAGCATGTTAAAGCTGAACATCAAGTACCTTCTGGTTTACTATAGCCTGTGATGGTCCCCGAATGGAAGTGGGATAGAATCACTATAGACTTCGTGACAGGATTACCATTGACCCCGAAAAAGAAAGATGCTATATGGGTTGTGGTTGATAAGTTGACAAATTCGGCTCATTTTATTCCGGTAAGGACAGATTATTCACTTGACAAGTTGGCCAATTTGTATATATCTGAAATTTTGAGATTACACGGGGTACCATTATCGATTATTTCAGACAGAGACTCGAGATTCACTTCGAGATTCTGGAGAAAGTTACAAGAAGCCTTGGGTATGAGGTTGAGTTTTAGTACAACTTTTTACCCACAGACTGGTGGTCAGTCTGAATGGATGATTTAGATTCTTGAGGATATATTGCAATGTTGCATCTTTGAATTTCAGGGCAGCTGGGAAAAATACCTGCCATTGGTAGAGTTCACCTACAACAACAGTTCTCAAACGAGTTTGAATATGGTGCCTTATGAGGCTTTGTATGGAAAAAAGTGCCAAACTCCATTGTATTGGACAGAAGTCAAGGAGAGCCAAATTCACAGAGTCGATCTAATTAAGGAAACTGAAGAAAAGGTTAAAGTGATACGTGATTGCTTAAAAGCGGCATTGGATAGACAAAAGTCATATGCTGATCTGAAAAGAAAAGAGACTGAGTTCCAAGTCAGAGATAAAGTATTCTTGAAAGCATCTACATGGAAAAAGGTATTGAGATTTGGCCGGAAAGGCAAACTGAGTCCGCGATTTATCGGACCATACGAGATCACTGAAAGAGTTGGACCATTAGCCTATCGCTCGGCATTGCCACCAGAACTGGAAAAGATTCATGACGTATTCCATGTAACTATGTTAAGGTGATATTGATCAGACCCCTCTCATATGATTTCACTGACTGAGATCGAAATTAGACTGGACATGACCTATGGTCAAGAACCGGTAAAGATTTTGGCTCGTAAAGTTAAACAACTGAGAAATAAAGATGTGGCTTTAGTAAAAGTCTTATGGCATCAACATGGTGTGGAAGAGGTTACATGGGAGCCTGAAGAAACCATGAGAAGCCAATATCCGAACCTGTTTACTGGTAAGACTTTCGAGGACGAAAGTCCCAAAAGGGGGGAGAAATGTAACATCCCAAAATAGGGCCTAGTCGGAATAGTGGTTTTGAGACCACAAATTTGACTTTGAAATATTTATTTTATGATTATTATGAGGTCTACAATATAAGTATATGCATGTGTTAAAGTTTCATGAAGAAATTCTATGAGTAAGGTGTCTAATTGGAAATTTAGGACCAAATTGAATAAAGCGAAAAACATGGATTCTAGAAGCATTTTGTATGAAATTGCTTTAGATTATTAATTAGAAGGTCTTAAAGATGAATTTTCCCAATTTCTAAGGTTTTGGACAAAAATGGGCATGTATGGATGAAATTTTAAAGAAAGGGCTTAAGGGAATTTTGGTCATTTGACTAATTAATGAAATAAAATGGGAAAATAAAGGCAAAAATCAGCAATTCTTCTCCCTCATCCAGCCGAAATTCTCAAGCCCTCCATAGCTAGGGTTTTCAACATTTTCAAGCTCAAAAGTAAGTGCTCCAAGCCCCGTTTTTAATGTTCTTTGTATTTCTGAAATCCTGGTAGCTTACTCTCTCCATTTCTACCCATATTTTAAGTTAGGGTTCATGTTTGCAAGGTGACCCATGTGTGACATGTTTATTATTTGATGGCTTATGGAGGAATATTGTAACACCCCTAACCCGTATCCGTCAGCGGAAAGGGGTTAGAGGTATTACCAAACGAATCACAACTTTTGGACATTCATGGATATATATAGAAATTAATTATCTTAATACATCACATTTGAATAAATACTAAATCAAACTAAATTTTATAGCTTACACATAAATTAAATAACATTCCACCATAATCGTTATTAAAAGGCCGAATATAAGCATAAGGATTAAAACATCTCATTACACATTATTTAAGACCATACATACATGCCACCTTATTATAAGTTTTATCTCAACCAACTTATTAAAAACCTATGTTACTAGTCATATGGTCATTTATTAAAACTATAGCCGAATATATGTATAACATGCAAAAATACATATGCCTTATTTGATGTCAACTTCCATTATACTCTATCGCTTTACATGCATAAAACATTTCCAAGAACTAAACCAAATAATCACACATATTATTATCACTTATCAAGTAAAGTAACAGTAGTCATGTTCCAAAACTAATTCAACATTCACATATTCGGCTAAATATGTATATATATGTATCCATATATTCAAAACAATCCACTTTTAATATCAAATACATGTTATCCCAATTTGTCTAACATCCACAAAAAACTAATTCACCTTATTGCCGAATCAAAACATGGTTGTTTCACATGCTATTCACACACCTAAAGTCATATTTAAAATCAATGATCAAAGACATATATATATTATCCTTACCTACTTCATCACATAACCAAATATCTATACTTCAAATCATAGCCATTTACCTAATATATATCATTTATATATCAAGCATATCATTCAACAAAATATCTAACCACAATTTCACATCAAACCAATTATATCAATCACATATACTTTGGCATAATTTTATCAACATTAACAATATTTTAACCATGGTTCACATATAAACACATATAATAGCCGCAACATCAAAACCAAAATCAAACATGTCCATAGCATATTCAAAACTTAAAACCAAACTTATCATGAATAAACAAGCCATTTTCGCATGGCTTATATACATACAAACCAAAATCCAACATTTAAAAAGTATATTCCAGCTTATACATGCCATAGTTCAAGTTCAACTATAAAAATACCGAAGCAGTGGATAGTGTGATGAACTTTGCTGACGGTCCCTGAGCTTGTAACTTGAATCCAAAATCTATAAAACAGGGTAAATGAAAATACACAGAGTAAGCTAACTTAGCTTAGTAAGCCTTAAGCAAATTAAACAATTAATGCATAATATCATCTTAATACTAAATCATTTCAATCAAATAATTCAACTTATGCATTTGTAATCACATTTAATTTCAAGCTTTTAATTCCATACATATATAACATATAATTTCATTGAACAATTCCTCCTTGACTGAATGCTCATATAATTAAAATAATTAATTATCATCCAACCTTTAAAATTAAATTGTCAATATATAACTAAATGTACATACACTCATATACACAAGCTCAAAAATCGTAATATAACATCACGTACACGAACTATCCATATGGCTGAATATACATGGTCTTGTATACACATATTCAAAGACCAAATCCATAATATTCATATCATTTGATCATAAGACAGAGTACACATACCATAATCACATACATATTTCATTTGCATCATACATGATTTGTAACAAATAATCAAGTTACTTACTTACCTTGTTTTAAGTAGGTAACAAATTAATTCATACCTGGCCATTTAGCTCGTTTAACGTATTCAAATACCATAGTAGCATGAAGTCTTTTAGGCATAAACTTATAAGTAATCACCGGCATAAAGCCTGCTAGGCATAAGCCTGTATTTTACACTGGCACAAGGCCTGCTAAACTCAAGGTTTGATTTTATACACCGGCAATAAGCCTGCTAGGCATAAATCCCGATTTAATTCACCAGCACAAGGCTTGCTAGGCTCAAAGCCCGAATATCACTATTAAAAATATATCTCATATATATATATAAAAAATTCCAAATATACCATATAGTTCATACAGATTTTCAAATGTTATAACTTAGTCAAATTAGCTCAAATACATTATTTCCATGCTTAATCATATTCGGCTTACTGTACTTTAAATCTATAAAATCCAAATCAGCATATTAACTCATACATAATCAGAATTAAGAATATCTATTTGCTTATAGACTTACCTCGTACGATGAAAAATCTGTACGGATCAGCCAGTCGACAACATTATTTTTCCCTCGATCTAAATCCGATTTTCTCTTTTCTTGATCTAAATTAATATAAATTTATTAAATCAAATAGTCAACCAGATTCATCCAAAAACACACAAATGGAAAAATTGCACTTTTACCCCTGATATTTCACATTTTTCACAATTTAGTCCATACTGCATAAAGCACAACATATGCACAATCTCACAACAACATAGTTAGGCCGAATATTCCTTATACTCATACTAGTCTATATATTTCATTTATTTTACATTTTAGTCCCTCAATTTATTATTTTTACAATTTAGTCCTAATTACTCAAAATCATCAAAAATTCCAATACAAAACATGTTAATATAAAACATAACTTTAATATTTCATCATCAAACATCACAAAACACAAATATTCATAAATGGCACAACTCAAAACATTCATTAAAATAAAAAATTCTAGCATGGGTCGGATAGCATTCGAAGCAACGATCTCAAAAACGTAAAAATGAGCAAAAATCGAACACAAAACATACCTAAATCACTTTATGCAAGTGCCAAAACTAAGGAAGCTTCAATGGCTTTCTTTGTCTTATCAAATTTGCATGGCCATTTTATGTTTTGTTTTTATTAATTACATTTTAATATAGCATTTACCTTTTTATTCTTTATAATAATACATAATTCATATATGCCAAACCACCAATCTCCACTATCATAAAATAATGGTTTAATTAATAAATAGGGACTTTTATTTTAGTAGAACATAGAAAATAAACACTTGAACAATTAGAATGCAACTTTTACATTTTACGTGATTTAGTCCTTTTATTAAATCGAGTACTCAAACGATAAAATTTTCATACAAAAATTTCACACATATCAATTCACATATTTTAAACACGAAAATATTAAAATATTTTTTTGACTCAGATTTGTGGTCCCGAAACCACCGTTCCGACTAGGGTTTAAATCAGGCTGTTACAAATATGAAAGTTGTATGTGTGCTAAACATCTCTTCTTAGGTGATTTTCATGAAAAACCCCTAAAAAGGACCTTTTTGCAAAAGGTGTAAAATATGTGGTAGAAATGTGAAATAATGGAAAAATGTGGGCTTGCATATGAGGAAAGAACATTCAGCTAGGCTTGGGTAATGTAGAAAATTCATGCATTTCATTATACGAGCCTAGGGACTAAATCGTAAAAATGTGAAAGGTTAGGGGCAAAATGATCATTTTTTATGGGGGTGAAATTTAGACTCGAAAGGAATACTGTGAGGTATTAATGATTCATTTTTATTGTTATAGATCCCGAGAAACAAATTTCAGAGGTCGATCAAAGAAAACGAAATGTTTCGGAGTAACCGAGACGTAAAACTGAAACGGATACCGGGTAAGTTCGAATAACTTAAAGTAAACTCATAATATATCTAATTGCATGTTTTATGAATATATGAATATTTTCTTTGATGATGGCATGACAGTCCATGAAATGTGTTATTAATAATGACATTATGATAAATGTCCCGGTTGAGGTTAAAAAGGAAGTCCGATGGGTAAAGCATGATTTACATGTGACCTGGGATCCTACATGTGTTCCAGAAAGGATTTAGCCTAGACGGGTAATCTGTTGATCTCAAATATTGAAAGGATCTAGCCCGAACGGGTGTTCCTCGAGTGATCGAGCCTCTCGAAGAATATATGTGCATTGTGGATTTAGCCCGGACGGGTAATCCGATTAGGGTCTGAATTTAGCCTGGACTGGTAATTCAAATCCAAGCTCATTAAGGGTTTTTGTCGCTATAAAGGACTTAGCCTGGGCTGGTAATCCTGACATCATCTTATGAGTTGATATTACAAGATATTTAGCCTAGACTGGTAATGCAGCCGTAAGATGCGAGGTTCGTAGGAGTGCGTACATGAGATGATCGCTCTTATGACTTGACGGTAAATGGGTAATCCATCGAGATTTCCAGGAAACTCAATGGGATTAACATGGGATATAAAAATGAAAACATTGGATGATGAACTCATCTAAGACAAATTACATGGTGCATTGTTGTGAGACTAACTTGTTGATTAAGTGCATGTGATAGGGAAGCTATTTCATGCTTGTTGGTTTTATTGCCTAGTATAGATGCATGCAAATTAATCGATAAGTTTACTTTCCAGTTATTCGGACTTACTAAGCATGTAAATGCTTACCCCTCTCTTTTCCTTATTTTACAGAGCTCGTGGACTCGCGAAGATTAAGAGACAGTTGGAGAGTTAACACACTATCATCTTGTCTAGCTTTGGTATATATATACTCTTATTTTGTTTAATGGCATGTATAGGCCTTTTGTTATTTTGTTATATGTGTCATTTGATTAGCCAATATGAAGGCTTATAAAAGTATACATATTCACTTGTATATGGCCATGAAAATTGGCTTATGTTGGTGTAGGTTATGACCTATCAAATTGTGCATGTTATGTTCCAATGTTCTTGTGATGATTAAATATGGTGTATTACAATTAGTCATATGTAGCATGACCAAATCACATGGGGTGGTTAAGCCACAATTTTGGCAATGAGTTAAGATAACGAGCCAATCTTAATTGCGTCATAAGTCATGGAAATCCTTAAGATAAAAGGGGACAACCTAGTGATCGCGTTATTTCGTGATAGGTTTTAAATATTTATAATTAATCATTCTTGAAACTAACTATTATTGCAATGTAGGCAAGTGTACCTATCGAACAGTAGTATAGTTTTAGCAAGACCGGATTGTCGAAGCCAAAGGAACTATAAGTACTAGTAATGACTGTCTTTTTATTATCTAGCCTAAGAATAAAGAGCTTTTGTTTTAATTAACTAATTATATAAACTAAGAACTTACAGAGAAAATAATTGGGGAATTGCTTTTGGGGAAAATTGATTGACTTAAGACAATACCTAAGGAAAAATCCACCTAGACTTTACTCATTATTCTGACTCTGAATCGGACGATTTATTCGTTCAACTTGTTCCGTAGAGATTCCTAAGTTATGTTATTATCCCTATTTAAGACTAATAACGTCTAATCCCTAGATTGAATAACCGAGACTTTTCTCTAATTAACACTCTAGAGTTGCATTAACTCGATCTATGGATCCTCTTATTAGGTTTCACCCTAATCTGGCAAAATCTTGTCACCCTATGTCTAGGCGCGTAATCAACTCCGCTTAATTATGAAAAATGTTCTCTTAGACAGGGTCTGTTCCTCCTCTGAATAAGAGCTTGTCTTGAATTAGTAACCTGGGATATCAAAAAAAGAACTAAGAACACATAATTAAGAACAAGTTAAATATTAATTATACGATTCAGAAAATAATAACAAGATTCGTCTTAGGTTTCATTCCCCTTAGGTATTTAAGGGATTTAGTTCATAACTAAATAAGAAAACATCTCAGAATAATAAAGAATACAAAACATAAAGAAAACCCAAAACTCCTGAAGGGGAATTGAGGAGAGATCTTCAGTCTTGATGATGAACTCGGATTTTAAGATGGATCAATCGGCTTCCTTGGAGTAATTCCTTACTCCCTAGTCTCCGTCTCTTTTCTTCCTTCTCTAGGGTGTATTTATAGGCTTTGGAATGCCTAAAAGCCCTCAAAATTAGCCTTTTCCGAATTGGACTCAACTTGGACTCGGCAGGGACACGCCCATGGCACACGCTCGTGTTCTATTACTTCAGGCCGTGTTTGAGCCTGCCAAATTCACACGACCGTGTGGTCTGCCCGTGTGAGGAGGTCCAGGCCGTGTTGATTTCGTACTTTGGCCCATTTTCTCCGTTTTTGGCCCGTTTCTTGTTCCTTTCGCTCTCCTATGCTCTCCTAAGTATAAAACATGAAATTAAAGCATTAGGAGCATCGAATTCACCAATTCTAATGGGAAATCATTCATAAAATGCATTAAACATGGGGTAAAAATATATATAATTTACGGTTTATCAAATACCCCTACACTTAAGCATTTGTTTGTCAAGCAAAATTCTCAACTCATAATCAAAATAAATTCTTCTCAACTTATAATTTCTATCGATAATATCTCACATTAAGCCATAAGTAATCATACATTGAGAATTCAACTAAAAGAACATAAAAGTTTCAAACATTCTGAGTTGAGTATTTAATCATGCAAATATAGGTGTCTCTCCTCATCTGAGTAATTGTCTTTGATTCAGAATATCACAGAGTTTCACATCCTCAATGAAGATTCACTCAAATCACTCGAGGTGTTTAAGGTCAATAAATAAAGCACTCAATAGTCAATAATGAAAAGTCATTATCATAGGCTTGCATGAAAATCAAATCTCCACCACTATAATTTAGGATGATACATCAATCAAAAGGTCTTTAGAGGGTTGTAGTGAGGATTGGTTAGGGGGGTGTGGTCACAAGCTGAAAGAAAGAGTTAGAATTGAGATTGAATTGAAAAATTGTCTAACTAGAAAAAAAAGCTAATCTTCACTTGCGTACAACAGAGCTTCTTCTCAGAATATGAAATTACAGATAAGTATACATAGTTTTTTTTAAGAACAAGTTAAATATTTATTGTAACACCCCTCACCCGTATCCAACACCGGGACAGGGTTTGAGGCATTACTGGACTTAAACATTCACAACATGAAAAACCGGGCCACAAAATTTTGTCCAAAATTAAAACATCTTAAACACATACATATCGTCCCTTATACAGACCTTCGAAGCCTATAACATACATTGGGGTGGTTCGGGACTAAACCAAGAACTTTGAAAATCTATGGGCAACTTAACTAATTTTCTTACTTCGGAGAGTCACACGCCCGTGTGGATTGGGCCGTGTAGTCACACACGTCCGTGTAGCTTGGGACACGCCCGTGTCCTGTGCCCATGGAGCTCTCTGTCCATTTGGTCACGAACAAGTTAGGGTCACACGACCAAGGCACACGCCCGTATGCTTAAGCCGTGTGTCACACACGGCCTAGACACACGCCCGTGTATCTTTCTGTGTGGACAATTTCAAGGCTATTTTCTAAGCCAATTGTCACCCTTAATTACCTACATACACTTATACATTTTCATAGCAATTGACGTGGCATATTTGAGTAATTATATATTCACAATCAAGACACAAGCATGACATTCTCACAACAACACATAACATCATGGCATACAAGCATATGCACATCACCAATATCAGACATAACATGAATAGCTAGATTTATAAGTCAGAATCATTAGCTCACTAAAGACCAATATATTTGGCCAAATTATAATAACACATGTTATAAAACTAGATCCATATACATGCCACTCACTTGATAATTCTAGCATATGTGTTTATACTCTCAAAGTGTTGGCTTGATAGTGTGATGCTGCCTCCGACGATCTCCAACCCTAAGCTAACCTGACAACACTAAAAGAATTGAAAAGGAGGGGTTAAGCTTTACACTTAGTAAGCTCGCATGAAATAATAATAAGCAATTTACTAACACGATTTTTATAGTAAAACTAACCCAATTGTACATTTACACATGTTCTGGTTAAGCTGCTTTCTTGAGTCACAGTCACTAAATCATTTATATCTGGAGTTACGGAACTCCAAATTAATATCCATAAATTTTCCCAGAAACTAGACTCATATATATTTCCACCATAAAATTTTCATAATTTTTGGTCCAGCTAATAAGTACAATTTATTATTCAAAGTCTCCCCTGTTTCACTCTTTGACAGCTTCAACCTTTCTTCACTAAAATTTATTTATCTCATAGTACGAGACTCAGATAATGTTCCCGTCTCTTTATCCTGAAATTAGACTCATTAAGGATTTTATTCATATGATTTATAACTCATATTTATTTTTGTACAATTTCTAGCGATTTTCCCAAGTCAGAACAGAGAATTTCAAACTCATTCTGACTCTGTCTCACAAGAATTCAAGTATCTCATAATAAAAAATTCTTTTGCTTACACCGTTTCTTTTATGTGAAACTAGAATAATTAATATTTAATTTCATATATTATTCATCCTCTAATTCGACTTCCACCATTTATGGTAATTTTTTAAATTCAGGCTACTGCTGTTGTTTAACACTGTTTCGGTGCAAAAATCACAATAGCTATCATAATTCCATTGTCACATTGATCATGGACTCATTATTTGATAAATATCATATTCAATTACACAATGTAAGGTAACATGATATTACAACACAATTCATAATCATAAGCATGAGGATGATTCATCTTTCAAATCTTTTCACTTGTTCATCATGTATACACATATATATTCATGAATTCGCTTAGTCATCATTTATCACATTTCAATATGGCATCACTTATGAGTATAATGTACGTACCTGTACATATCCATAACATATCAATTAACTTTACCTTTATCACCACGCCCATCTCGGGACTTTCATCGCATCATTCATTATGATACCCGTTGAATTTCCGATGGACCTTTCCTTTTCCAGTTGTACACTTGAGGTGTACGTTTCTTTCCGAGTGGTACACACAAAGTATACCTTTCCTTTTCATATGATATACACAAAGTATACCTTCCCTTTTCATATGGTATACACAAAGTATACCTAACCTTTTCAAATGGTATACACAAAGTATACCTTTCCTTTTCAAATGGTATACACAAAGTATACCTAACATTTTCAAATAGTAAACACAAAGTATACCTTTCCTTTCCAAATTTGATATCTGAAGCTATCCCTTTTCACATTCGATAGCCAAAGCTATCCCTTTTCACATTCGATAGCCGAAGCTATTACTATTCACTGATCAGGTAGCTGGAGCTACCACTTTTCACTAATCAGGTAGCTGAAGCTACTACTTTTGACTGATCAGGTAGCCGAAGCTACCACTTTTCACATTGTACACTCAAGGTGTACATTTCCTTTTCATAATGAGATCAAAAGATTATCCTTTAGGGACAACTTTTATTGCAACATATGCAAGATCTCACATTCTCGGTAGTCACCAATTTCTTTTAAATATCATATCCCATCAAATTTCTATTAACATCAAATTCAATACAATTATAACAAATTATATTTCATGTATATCAATAATATCATGAATAATAGGCTTGTTAAATCACGCGAACTTACCTCGGATCCAGAAATGACAATTTACCATTCTAGTTCATAACCTTGTATTCTCCCAATTTAAGCCCAAATCTCAATTTCCTTGATCTATAATATCACATTTAGCCTAATAATTAGTCACAATATTCATATGGGTCTAAAAATCATATTTTTACAAATTTTCATTTTAACCCCTAAACTTTTGCATATTTTCACTTTTGCCCCAATGTTCGGAAATTAAACTTCTTCCTATTTTATTATGTTTTATGCCATGCTGATCATTTTTCCCTTCTATGGAAAAATAAAATTCTCACTCTAACATGTACTTATGAACATTAGGTATTTTTACCGATTATGTCGTTTTACTCGTTTTCACGTAAAATCGCTTAGCAAAAGTTGTTTAACACAATTTCAAGCTTCATATTCTACCATCAAACATCAAAATACATGAAAATCATTCATGGGTAAATTTTTAAACATTAATCCTAGCTCAAAATAATGGTAGAAATGAGCAGATCATGTTACAAGGATTTCAAAAATACATAGAACATTAAAAACGAAGCTCAGAATTACTTACTATTAAGCTTGGAAGCTTGGTCAAACCCTAACCATGGCTGCTCTTGGTACATTCTACTGTATCAAGAAGAAAGGGACACATTTGGGGTTTAAAATTTGTCTTTTAATTCATTTTACCCATAAATGACCAAATTGCCCTTTTTACTATTCTTTCAAATTTTACCAAACCAAGGCCATTTTTGTCCAAAAAGTTATACAATGGTTTAATTATCATTTAAGGACCTTCTATTTAAAATTTGCTGACAATTAGACACCTCTAACATATAAAACTCAACTTTTGTACTTTTTACAATTTAGTCTTTTTTACTAAATTGAGTGCCCAAACGTCGAAATTTTCGAACAAAATTTTCACGAAATCATTTCATGAAATCGTAGACCATAAAAATATAATAAAAATGAAATTTTTATCATCGAATTTTTGGTACCGAAATCACTGTTCCGACTAAGCCCAAAATTAGGATGTTACATTTATAGACTAACTTATTACAAACAAGACATAGCTAAGCAATTTCTTCAACTCAAATCTCGAAAAAAATAGGAATCAAATTAATTTAGGGGATTTCAACAATAATGGGTTAAGGGTTAATATTGAAGTTACTGCAAGGAATGGCTTGTTAGGCTCAAGGGGGTTTACTAGGGGTTAATCGTGGAGGTAGGCTTTTCATGGCATGAGTGGGTTAATCCTAAGCCCCTTAATAATTTTGATTTGTCAAATCAAATGGTGTGGTCTCGATATGCATAATCAAGCAAGTTCTAGAATAACAGTTCAATACTGACGCACTCAAAGTAATAATAAAAGTGAGCATGAAAGGATTAATAGATGCTCAAAAGGCTCAAAAATCTCACAAAAATTATGGCTTTTTGATGTTTAGACTCGTGAATTCCAATTCAAAGTAATACCTAGACTTGGGGAAACATCCTATAATTTTAAATTCTTAAAAATCAACTTATCATGCTTGATTCTCTAATGCCTTAAAGTTTAAACAATCACTGCATAATTCCCTATGTTTTAATTCAAGATATATCAATCAAAATCATAAATCAATTAAAATTTATCTTAAATATGATATAAGAGTTTTTCAAGAGAACAATGTGATTATTCAGGGATTTTTCTGATAATGACATGAATGTCCCTCCTCACACTTAAGATGTACATTGCCCTCAATGTACAAAGATAGGTATTATAGAATATAAAAATAAGATAGGGAGAGAAGTGAAACTTCCTATATGATGAATTCCTCGAACTAGAGTTTTGGAGAGTAATTGGTTCGAGAGTGGAGGAGGATACTCCGGCGGTCATAGAGGTTCATTAGTCCATAAATCCTGCGTGAAAAGAATATTATATCTAGTGGTAGCTATGGTCGTGGTCGATCAGGACATGGCAGTCGTGGAGAACCTTTCCCGATGGAGTTTTAGTTCCTATGTGATGATGAGCTTAAGAGCTCTAGATAACTGTGATAAAAATCAAGAACTTTTTAGGGGATATTAGGAAGAATAATTACTCAAAAATAAATAACCGAAATTAATAATTAAAAATAAAATTTCTAAAATCTAATAAAAATAAAAAGTAGTTTTAATAAAAATTAAAAACATAAAATAATAAATAAATATTTTTAAACATCTTCATCGCTGGATGGTTCGCGAGGTGGAACTGGCGATGAGATGCAGAGGTGCTGAAAAATCTGCTATAGAGTAGCATCAATGTTGTCAAATCGTTGAAAACACTGCTGCTTGAATCGATTGAGGTGCTCAGAGATGTCAGCATATGAAGCCGCCACATGAACTGGATGAGAGGGTGGTGGTGGCTGAGTCAGTGCAGTGGTCCGCAATTAAGGGTCGGGCCCGAAGTATATGGAAAAGCTCTTCTTGAGGTCCTCGGAGGAAATGTAGGAGAGGGTGAAAAATTTTCGTAGTTGGACCTGCGGAAGATGACGCTCCCTTCCTCTTCTTCGAGACAGGTACGACGACCTTTTTACCACGTGAAGATGACATGGTACCCGCGTTTAGAATCATCAAGTCATCTTGATGAGTGGTCAAAATAAAAGGAATACAATTTTCAAATAAAAAGAAGAATTTCAACCACAACCAAACATAACTAATATAATAATTTCGTGACCTTATCATTGTATGAAAATGGGCGTAGTAATGGCATGTGTAGGACAAAAGAGTGAGGCTTTTCTAATAACATGATTGAAAAATGCAAATTGAATGATAGACATTGGCATGGAAATATCATGAGAATGGTCATGGTAAAGTCATGGGTATGGGGTTTCCCTAATAACTTGATTTAACACGCAATGTATAATAACTAACCTAAGGATGCATACTAAATGATAAAATAATGAGCAAAATGAAAAATAGTTCGAAAGTAATGAAGATTATGCTAATAATACGCATTAGTAATAAGTAAAATAAAAGTGAGAGGAGTAAACAAACGCTAAGGGAGAGAGATTGAGCGTTAAAAATGAAGTTGGAGGCGGCGCACGGGCGTGGCAGGGAGGCTGTGTGGAGTTGCAGTGGCTGGGGTTAGGGTTTTTGAATGGGGAAGAAAGTGAATAGTGCAGGATATTTATAGATTTTGGGGCACATGGCCATGGCACTTGCCCGTGTTTCCCAATTTCAGCCCGTGTGATTCGCGAATTTCAAATTTGGGCGAGTCTGACATTTAGTACGCGCCCGTATTCCTTAGACGTGTGGGTTCACGTGGCCATGTCGTACGGCCGTGTCTAGCTTCGTTCGCTTCTCCCAAGCCCATATGTGAAAGCCCCACGTTCGTGTTAATTTAACAGGTTCGACCACGGGTGTTCCATACGGGCGTGTCGAACGCTCGTACTGTTTTGCCAGGCTCGACCACAGTTCTTCCACACAGGTGTGTCGCATGCCCGTGTTATTTTGGCAGGCTCAGCCACGGCCATATCACACGGCCATAGAGTTTAATCGTAGCCCGTGTTGGGGAAATCTTTTGCCTTGTTTTCACACGGCCTTAAGCACACCCGTGTGCTTGGCCGTGTCTCTGTGGAAACACCTGTATTCAAGATTTCTATTAGTAAGATAGGAGTCAAATACCAAAATTTAAAGAAATTAATATTGTTAGTGCTCGGGTTACCTCCCGAGAAGTGCTTATTTATAGTCTAAGCTCGACTTACCTCTCCAGTGAATGGTCATGGTGGTTTGAAGAGTTTATACTCCTCATTCCTGCTATCAATTTCATCAAAATAAGGTTTTAATCGGGTGTTGTTTACCTTAAAAGTGCCGAACTTGGGATGACTCACCTCCACCGTACCGAATGGAAAAATACTGAGTACCGTAAAAGGGATTTCCTCATTCGAAGTGGTAGTGACAATATGGGGATCTGTGACATCTAATAAGACCTTATCACCAACTTTAAGTTGATTTGCAAAGGTATCGGGCTTGTGTTGGCGTAGTTTTGGTTTGTCGGGTGTTCTTGGTTTGAGCGTCTGCCATTCATCGAGTTCCTCGATTTGTAATCTTTGATCTTAATGAACAGGTCCTCTATTAGTGCTTGAGAACGACTCGTGTGCTTCCTTCATTTTCTGCAAAGTAGGTTGCACCATATTGTTAGTTTTAGTAGAATGGTTTAAATGATCACCTTCAATTCCTGATGTGTTGCCAGAATTACGAGCTTGAAGGGTGATTGTTTTGTCTCCCACCCGGAGTGTGAGTTCACCTGTGCCAACATCAATGATGGTTTTAGCAGTTGTTAAAAAGGGCCTTCCTAGAATTAAGGGAGTGTTGCTATCCTCTTCTATGTCTAGAACAATAAAGTCAACGGGAAATATAAATTTATCGATTTTAACTAGCACATCTTCAATAATACCTTTAGGGAATCTTATAGTTTTATCTTTTAATTGAAGTCTCATCCTAGTCTGTTTGGGTTTCCCGAGACCTAGTTGCTTAAACATTTTATAAGGCATGACGTTGATACTAGCCCCTAGGTTAGCTAATGCATGATTAACATCTACACTACCAATTAAGCAAGGAATAGTAAAGCTCCCTGGGTCTTTTAGTTTGTTGGGTTTATTTTGGAGAATGGCTGAGCAAACTGCGTTCAGCTCCACATGCGACGCCTCGTCCAACTTCCGCTTATTTGCTAAAAGTTCTTTTAAAAATTTCACTGCATTTGGTATCTGCGATAGAGCTTCAATAAACGGTAAGTTAATATGTAATTTTTTTAAGAGTTTAAGGAATTTACCAAATTGTTCATCTGAGCGGTCTTTCCTTATCGCGTTGGGGTATGGCACACGAGGTTTATATTTGACAGTCACTGGTTTGTTTGTATTTTGATCTACCTTACCTTGACCTTTGCTTACCACAGTTTCTTGCCTCGGTTCTGGTTTAGGCTCAACAACTCCTTCGTCATCTTGAATATTAATTGCATTGAGTTGTTCCCTTAGGTTAGGTTCAGTATTACTTGGCAAACTACCTTGTAGTCGTTCGGAGATTAGTTTGGAAAGTTGGCCTATCTGAGTTTCGAGCCCTTGGATCGACGCTTGTTGATTTTTAAGTGCTGTCTCGGTGTTCTAAAAAGAGGTTTCTGACACTGATATAAACTTTGAGAGCATCTCTTCAAGGTTTGGCTTCTTTTCCTGTTGGTAGGGTGGTTGTTGGTAGCCTGGAGGATGTTGTGGTCTTTGATTTCCTTGACCGCCCCACGAGAAATTGTGGTGGTTCCTCCAACCTGCATTATAAGTGTTACTATATGGATTGTTTTGAGGTCGAGGGTTATTACCCATGTAGTTTAATTGCTCATTATCCATGTTGTGGCCATAAGGTTGGTGTTCCGAATGGTTTGTTCCACCTCTACTTGTTTCGCACTGCATTACTGGGTGAACCTGCGAAGAATTAAGAAAACCATCAATCTTTTTATTTAAGAGTTCTACCTGATTAGAGAGCATGGTGATTGAATCGACGTTATAAATGCCGACTATTTTCGTTGGCTTTGTCCTCATGACTTGCCACTGATAGTTATTCAGTGACATCTCGTCTATAAACTCATAGGCATCTTCCGGTGTTTTATTGTTGATGGTTCCACCCGCAGCTGTGTCAACCATTTGCCGAGTCGAAGGATTCAGGCCATTGTGAAATGTTTGTACTTGGATCCAAAGCGGTAACCCATAGTGGGGGCATCTTCTCAAAAGGTCCTTGTATCTCTCCCATGCATCGTAGAGTGTTTCTAAATCCATCTACACAAAAGAAGAGATATCATTATGTAATTTAGCCGTTTTAGCCGGTGGAAAATATTTTAGTAAAAAATTTTCAGTCATTTGTTCCCAAGTAGTAATTGACCCTCGTGGTAACAAGTTCAACCACTGTTTAGCTTTGTTCCTCAATGAAAGGGAAACAACCGAAGACGTATGGCATCATCAGAAACGCCATTAATTTTAAATGCATCGCATAGTTCTAAGAAGTTGGCTAAATGAGTGTTGGGATCCTTATCTTGCAAACCATCAAACTGAACAAATTGTTGTATCATTTGAATAGTGTTAGGTTTTAATTCAAAAGTATTTGCAGCTGCAACAGGTCTAACTATGCTTGATTCAGTTCCTGTTAAAGAAGGTTTAGCATAATCATACATAGTTCGTGGAGCAGGATTTTGATTAACCGCAATTGCAGGAGGTAGCTGATTGCATTGGTTTTCAACCATCTCTTTTGTTGGAGGTTGAGTACCGTCTTCTTACTCATTCTCTCTGTATCTTAAGCTTCGCCTTATCTCTCTTTGATTTCTTCGAACTGTACGATCTATTTCTTCGTCAAAAAGTAGTGGTCCTGACGGGTTTCTCCTAGTCATAAACTATAAAAACCTGCCAAGAGAAAGAAAAAGTAAATAAGTAAGTAATAATAATAGGAAAAAGTAAATAAGTAAGTAATAATAATAATATAAAATTAAATTGCACGAAAAATAAATGGCTAAAGTAATAAAAATTGAGCGTTCCTAATATCTTAGTTCCCCGACAACGACGCCAAAAACTTGATCGCGTTATTTCGTGATAGGTTTTAAATATTTATAATTAATCATTCTTGAAACTAACTATCATCATGATGTAGGCAAGTGTACCTATCGAACAGTAGTATAGTTTTAGCAAGACCGGATTGTCGAACCCAAAGGAACTAAAAGTACTAGTAATGACTGTCGTTTTATTATCTAGCCTAAGAATAAAGAGGTTTTTGTTTTAATTAACTAATTATCTAAACTAAGAACTTACAGAGAAAAGAATTGGGGAATTTCTTTTGGGGAAAATTGATTGACTTAAGACAATACCTAAGGAAAAATCCACCTAGACTTTATTTGTTATTCTGGCTCCGAATCGGACGATTTATTCATTCAACTTGTTCCGTAGAGATTCCTAAGTTATGTTATTATCCCTATTCAAGACTAACAACGTCTAATCCCTAGAATAACCGAGACTTTTCTCTAATTAACACTCTAGGGTTGCATTAACTCGATCTATGGATCCTCTTATTAGGTTTCACCCTAATCCGGCAAAATCTTGTCACCCTATGTCTAGGCACGCAATCAACTCCGCTTAATTATGACAAATGTACTTTTAGACAGGGTCTATTCCTCCTCTGAATAAGAGCTTGTCTTGAATTAGTATCCTGGGATATCAAAACAAGAATTAAGAACACATAATTAAGAACAAGTTAAATATTTATCATATGATTCAGAAAATAATAACAAGATTCGTCTTAGGTTTCATTCCCCATAGGTATTTAGGGGATTTAGTTCATAACTAAATAAGAAAACATCTCAGAATAATAAAGAATACAAAACATAAAGAAAACTCAAAACTCCTGAAGAGGAATTGAGGAGAGATCTTCAGTCTTGATGATGAACCCGGCTTCTAAAATGGATCAATCGGCTTCCTTGGAGTAATTCCTTACTCCCTTTTCTCTGTCTCTTTTCTTCCTTCTCTAGGGTGTATTTATAGGTTTTGGAATGCCTAAAAGCCCTCAAAATTAGCCTGTTCCGAATTGGACTCAACTTGGGCTCGGTAGGGACACGCCCGTGGCACACGCTCGTGTTCGATTACGTTAAGCCTGTTCGAGCCTGCCAAATTGACACGGCCGTGTGGTCTACCCGTGTGAAGAGGTCCAGGCCATGTTAATTTCGTAGTTTGGCCCATTTTCTTCATTTTTGGCCCGTTTCTCGTTCCTTTCGCTCTCCTATGCTCTCCTAAATGTAAAACATGAAATTAAAGCATTAGGAGCATCGAATTCATCAATTCTAATGGGAAATCATCCATAAAATGCATTAAACATGGGGTAAAAATATGTATAATTTACGGTTTATCACCTAGCATGTATAAAAACTGATGAGATGAGGTTTACATTGAATGAGGTATATTAAGGCCATTTAATAGTATAATTAGACCATGTTAAGTGTTATTGAAAACTATAAGTGGATATGGTTATAAGAGGGTGACCTAAGACTTGGAAAATAGCGTAAGTAGGTCTATACGGATGGACACACGGGCGTGTGTCAAAGCCGTGTGTGACACACGGACCGCCCCATGGGCGTGTGAAATGGCCGTGTGTCCCCTGCACCTAAAAATATTAAGTCAGAATGCATAGTAGTAAACACACGGGTATAGACACGGCCGTGTGTCTCAACCTTGTGGAGGGCACGGCCTAGCACATGGGTGTGTGTCTTGGCCGTGTGCCCCTAAATGCATGCTGATGTCATAAATAGAGTTTTTGGACACGGGCGACCATATGGGCCTGTTTAGGCGGTGTAAAGGACTCGGACGTGTGCATGGCTGTGTGAAAACGCCAGTAGGGTCAAAATAGAAAATAAATTCCATTATTTCCACACGGGTAGGGGACACGGGCGTGTCCCAAAGCACACGGGCGTGTGCATTGCCTCTACACGAGCGTGTGAGGTTTAAATTAGAGAAATTTTCAAGAACTTTCTCAGGTCCTCGGTTTAATCTCGAACCTTTCTCATTGTATGTTTCGGGCCCTGTAGGCTCATAATAGGGATGCTAAGATGTTGTTTGATTGGGTTCAAATTGGAACGAAAATTTTTTAACCTGTATTTCCCAGAAATGTTCGAGTACATGTCTGGTAACGCATCATACTTGATCCCGGTCTCGGGTACGGGTAAGGCGGGTTACAGTGTGGGTAGGCCGTATGGATTTCACATGACCATGTGGCTAGGACACACCCTTGTCCTCAACCCGTGTAACTCTCTGTTTATAATGTCAGCATAAATTAAAGGTCACACGGCCAAGTCACATGCCCATGTGCTAGGCCTTGTGGTGAATTTAATTTTCGTATTTAAGGTGCAGACTTCACACAGTCTGGGCACACACCCAAGTCCTGAGGCTGTGTCTTCCACACAGTTGAGACACAAGGCCGTGTCTCTGCCCATGAGTTTACTACCATGCATACTGACTTACAAGACTAGGGTGTAGGGGACACACGACCGTACAGCACGCCTATGGGGCTGACCGTGTGTCACACACGGCCTAGAGACATGCTCGTGTGTCTACCCATGTGGACAACTTTGAGGCTATTTTCCAAGCCCTTTTTGTCACCCTCACTAACACATGCACACTATCATATTCCAGTAGTAAATATCATGGCATAAATGGGTTTCTTAAGCATACATAGTTTAACTTATGCAGGACAATTACATGCCAAAGTATACATATTTGGGACTCCATAACTTATTAAGATCATTCAAACATTTCCTTACGTCAAACCATGCTATGATCTAACCAAGTGACATCAATCATCCATCAAGTATAGATTCCTTATTTTATCATTCATTGTTAACAACCAACTCATCAAACATCTCAAAGATATTGACACATCTCATGTATGCATTAATATCTAGGATTACAACCCAATAATCAATATGAGCCAAATTTCATGGCCATATACAAAATGAATTAGTATACCAATATGGGCCATCACTTTGGCCAACTAATATGACACATATAACAAAATAATAAGTCCCCTATACATTCCATAAATGTATTAAACCAAATATACCCCAAAAGATTTGTTGATAGTGTGACTAGAGCTCTGACGTCCACGATCCTCGAGCTAGCTTGGTGATGCTAAGAAAAATGGAAAATAGAGAGGAGGTAAGCATAAAGCTTAGTAAGTTGTATGTAACTAATGAACAGCATAGATCATACAATTTCACGAGTTAAACATCCTACTAATTACCACCACATTATAAATTTACACACAATGGGCATAATAAGAATTGACGATAAATGTCATTGAACTTCACAACTTATCTTACTCTTTTTTACTCATGCTAAATTTTCCGTCAAGAATCAAAGTGCATACTTGTGAGGTTTACGTACATACTTGTACTACTCATAGCTTATTCATATTTCTCCATCCCCTAAACTTGATCTTGAATGGCCCGTTGAGCCACTTGGAATACGGAAGGACTTTCGGGATTATCATACACCAAATAGGTTTCCAAAGCCGTGTCTTAGACATGGTCTTACATGGGACCACACATCGATGACATATCCCAGATATGGTCTTATACGAAGTCTTGAATCAGTGCCGATGTCATGCCCCAGACATGGTCTTATACGGGACCTCATATCGATGCTATGTCCCTGATATGGTTTTATTCGAAATCACTTATCAATGCCGAAGCCATATCCCTGATATGGTCTTACACGGGATAGCATATCGATGCCGATGCCATGTCCTAGACATGGTCTTACATGGGATCTCGTTAATCACAGTGTCATGACGTCCTAATCCTAAGTATTCCTTAGGGTCACCCGAGATTTTCGACATACAAAGCTATCATCAAATTGTTATTTAATCATTTCAAGTCAAATTCAATAAGGGCATATACATATATTTCATATAACATCAAACATTAAATTCATGATAATGAAATTGTTGAACTACTTACACACAACTTACCTCGGTCTCAAAATATTGTTAACTTTACGTTTTAGTTTAAAACCTTGCTTTTCCCTCGATTTAGGTCCGGACTCCATTTTTTCTTGATCTATAATAGGAAATTCCACTTGTTTAATTATCACATTACCCAAATCAGTCCATAAATCGTAATTTGAAAAAATTGCAATTTTACCCCGAAACTTTCACAGAATTGCCAATTAGTCCCTAAGCTCGTATAATGAAATATACTCATTTCCTTTACTACCCAAGCCTAGCCGAATATTTCTTGTACTCATAGTAGCCCAATTTACTCATCAAAAATAGATTTTTATCACTCAATTTCCCACATTTTTCAATTTAGTCTTTTTTAGGTGTTTTCATGCGAAATCACTTAGTAAAAGATGTTAAACACACATCAAGCTCACATATTCTTTCATTAAACATCAAAGAACATGCATGTCACACATGAGTAAATTTTTAAACATAAACCTTACTTCAAAATAAGGGTGGAAATAGGTAAATCAAGCTACGAGATCTTTAAAAATGTAAAGAACATTAAAAACGGGCTAGGGAACACTTATTATTGAGCTTGAAAATGTCAAAAACCTTAGCTATGGAGTGCTTAGAATTTTCGACAGCCATTTGAAAGAGATGAGCGCATTTTTGCTTTGATTTTCTCTTTTTATTCTTTCATTTACCAAATGACTAAAATGCCCCTAAGACATTTCTTTCAAATTTTTCCTATGCATGTCTATTTTTGTCCAAGATTTTAGAAATTGGTCAAATTGCTAATTAGGACCTTTTAATTTATAATCTAAAGCAATGTCATGCTAAAAGCTTCTAGAACACATGTTTTGTATCTTATTCAATTTGGTCTTTAATGTTCAATTGGACATTTTATGCATAGAATTTCTTTATGAAATCTTCACACAAGCATGCATACATATCATGGACCTCATAATAATCATAAAATAATAATTTCTATCTCAGATTTATGGTCTCGGAACCACTGTTCCGACTAGGCCCCATTTTGGGATGTTACAATCATTGTGAACATGTTGAATTGTGACATATTGAACGATTACCCTCGACATTTTATCGAGGGTAAAATTGTCAAATTTTTATCGTGGGTAAAATCGTTAAAATTTTAGCGTGGGTAAAATTGTTAAAATTTTACTGGGATAAAATTAGGGTGATAAAATTATTTAATATATAGATATTAAAGTTTATTTTTGAAAATAGAAAAACTAAATTGGGTTAGATCATATTACAGAGTATTGGGACAAAAAGGCACAAGAAGTAGTTGTAATTGTGTAACAGCCCAATTTTAGTGGTGTCAAAAACTGTGGTTTTGGGACCACAAGTCTGATGAATGAATAAATATTTTAATGTTTATAGAGTTATATTAGGGTTGTATTAATTTTTATTAAGAAATTTTGAGGTTTAGATAGTTAATAAATTAAAAAGGACTAAATTGAAAAAGGTGCAAAAGTTTATCTCTTTTGTTAAAAGGTTAGTTAGAGGTGGAATATTTAATAAAAGGACTTAGATGGTAATAATACCATATTTATATGTTAGTGGAATTTGTTGGTTTGGTATTGGGGTAAAATTTAATGTTTTAAAATGCTAAATTGGTAATTATGAAATTGTAATTTAAATGAAATATGACAAAAGTTTGTTCTCTTCTTAGCTTCATTTTTCCATTAAAATTTTAAGGGGAAGAACACCATTTTCATGTTTTTTTTTTATAAGTTGGCAAATTCAAGGGCTTGCATGGTAATGTTTTTGAGTTTCGTATTTAACGATTTTTATATTTTTGAGCTCGTTTTAGCTTAACCTAGCTAGCCCAGGGGGTTAAATTATAAACTTGTAAAAATTTTAAGGTTTTTCCATGCATGAGTTAATAGTGTTTGTGAATTTGTTTGATAGATTATTAAGTTTAATTATTAGATAGATATGTTTTGTTAAGTATTTTTTAATGAATTTTAAGTTTGAAGACTTAATGGTGGAAATAACAAAATTCATGGTTAATGTTGTGATTTAGTGAAAGCTAGGGGCTGTATGAGACCTTAAGAATAGTTGAGAATTATGATATTTTATTTTTATTGGTTAAATTATAAGATTTATGTTTAGGGCCTAAATGGAAAAAAGTTAAAATATTATGGGTAATTTTATAATTTCACATTAATATGGATTATAAGTTTGAATTGGATAATTGCATTTAATTGAAATATTTAATTGAGTTAAATTATAATTTAGATCAAGAAAAGAATCAACTAGACTTGAATCGAGGAAAAGCGAAAGTCTCAGATTAGTTCTCAACTTTTGTTGATGCAACCGTTATGGTTGAGGTAAGTTTGTATAAATTTTATGCTTATTAAATGTTATTTTGGTTGATTATTCGTTAATGTTATGTTATTTATAATTGATTTGGTAATAAATCGATTTTGAATACTTAACGAAGTCCTGTTTGAACCTAGAGAATACTTACGATACAAATGACATGTCATTAGGGATTATATGTTTGAAGTGCTAGTCTTGGATGTCCTACTGATGGCTGGGGTCCTGCATTTGTTGTGGATTCTCCATAGATCGTGTGAGTAGCATCGTGTAGCTAATGTCCGACCCACAGCTTGTGTAAGCAGACCCATTTCACAGCTCATGTGAGAATTATTGAAAATGATACGGTTCTATGGAAAGGTGTTCCTAAGTATCCAATGTTATTCTATATGATTCAATGGGTAAGTAAAGGAATGGAAAAGCTTATACATGGAATTATGGATAAAGATGACAGTATGAAATAGTAAGGTGAGCTTTAATAATGCATGAATGTAACACCCCTTACCCAAGTCCGAGGCCGGGACCGGGCACGAAGCATTACCTAACTTAAATGCATGCATACAATCGTTTCCGAGTTATGAAAACTAGATCAAATTTAAAACTCTCCACTCTTAATCTAGAAATTCTTAGTATGGGCCTACAAGGCCCAAATCACACATAGGGAAATGATCTAGGATTAATCTGAACACCATTGAAAACTTTGAAATATGTCACTTGAAACAGGGGTACACGCCCGTGTGGAAAGTCAACACGCCCGTGTGTCCATTTTGACATGGCCGTGCCGAAGGTCCGTATGGTTCACACGGCCTAAGCAAAAGGGGACATGTCTGTGTTCCAAACCCATGTGAATTTAATTCTAAAATTGAACCTACAGGGAATTTTGCACGGCCGGGAACACACTCGTGTCTATAGCCCGTGTCCCTCACATGACCATGACACGCTCGTATCACAGCCTGTGTGTAAAAACCTTGACATTCTATTTCTAATGTCAGCAACCAATTAGGTGCACATGGCCAAGGCAAACTCCCGTAGCTACAAGCCGTGTCCTCTACACAGCTGAGACACACAACTGTGTCTCTGCCCGTGTGTTTACTACCATGCATACTGACTTGCAAATTCAAGGTGCAGGAGACACACGGCCGAACAACACGCCCATGGGGTTGACCGTGTGTCATAGATGGCCAAAGCACACGCCCGTGTGTCTAGCCTTGTGGACAAAAATAGGCTATTTACCAAGCCTTTTTGCCACATTTACTTGCACCAAGCTGTACTTCACTAAGACAATCCAATTTCATACACAACCACCTGGCTAAATCAGCTCCCAACTGAACATTTCACACATTAGGGCCACTCTACTTATTCACAAACAAACTCAACAACATGCAAAATCATTCAAATTACTCATTCCCAAAAGAAGATCATCATATGTATTTATCAATAACCAATATTAGCCATCATCCATGGCATTATACAAAACGACTCAATAGCTATGACAAGACACTTGTTTGGCCTAAAACAATGTGACCATTACAAAAATACTAGTTCCTATACATGCCATAATCAAAATGATAAAACTAGATATACCAAATGCTTCAGGGATAAAGTGACTGACTTCTCCGACGTAAGGCGATGATCCACAAGCTACTTTGGTGGCATTAAAAGAAAATGGGAAGGAAAAGAGGTAAGCATAAAGCTTAGTAAGTCGCATGTAAATAATGAAATGACTACAAGTTACCATAAGGGATCATACTCCCAATATAACTCAATTTGCACATGAAAGTGAGGATTCATAAATATTAATTGTTCATATTCATCTCTCACCAAGAATACAATGTTGATTGAATTCACATTCAGACTTCATGAAAATTACACAGATGCTCATAAGCATAACTTACTCACTTTCCTTCCTTACTAAACATACAACGTAAATGAGGCTCATATTTTGAAATTCTAATTTAGGTACTTTTACCACTCGCCACATGGTCATAAGTTCTCTCATTTCAAAATATATATATCATAAATCCCCCGTTGAACCATTTGGAATACTACAGGATATTCAATAGCCCCAAACATGGGATAAGATGCCGACGCCATGTCCCAGACATGGTCTTACACTGGCTAGTATATCAAAGTCGATGCCATGTCCCAGACAGGTCTTACACTGACTTTCATATATCGAGGCTTATGTCGTGTCCTAAACAGGTCTTACATTGGCTCTCATCTATCGGTGTTGATGCCATGTCCCAGAAAGGTCTTACACTGACCCACAACAAGATGACACCATGTCCCAGATAGGTTTTACACTAGCTTGTATATCTCGAGCCTGATGCATGTCCTAGACACGTCTTACACTAGCTCTCGTCTTAATGCCGATGCATGTCCCAGATATGTCTTACACTAGCTTGTATATCTCGAGACTGATGCATGTCCCAAACATGTCTTACACTAGCTATAGTCTCAATGCCGATGCATGTCCCAGACATGTCTTACACTTGCACACATATCACCCATGTCATGTCATGAATATCCAATTCTATTCCTAATGTTCAATCGGGAGTCTTTATTACAGTAATTTCTCAACATGCATACTCATTTTTACAATCAAATAAATTTATACAATATCAATTCAATCACAAATCATAACAATACAGTTGCATTATTAACATACAACTTACCTTGGCTTACAAAATGTGAGCAACTAATCGGCCTAATCCACAAGCTTGGCGTTTCCCTAGTCCAAGTCCGGTTTTTGTATTTCTTGATCTAAAATGGCAACATGTAGTCATTTAAGTATCAATTAAATCAAAACGCTCAATAATTTATAATTTGGGCAAAATGACCATTTTGCTCCTAGACTTTCACCAAATGACCATTTTACCCCTAGGCCCAGAAATCAATTTTTATCGAATTTCCTTATTAGCCAAGCCTAACAGACCATTTATTACTCTTATGAAAACCCCAAATTTCCACTATTTCACACAATTACAACCCATTTTATAACTTTTACAAAATGGTCTTTTTATGTGTTTTCCATGAAAATCACTTTACAAATGTTGTTTATCTCACAACCATAACTCATATTCTTCCATAAAATTTTAGTTAAAAATATATATGCTTTCATGGAAAAACCCTAGACTCTCAGCCATTTTGCAAAATAATCCCCTCAATAGCTAGATTAAGCTTTAGGGGGTTCCAAAAACAGAAAAATTATTAAGAAAGACCACCAAGAGGACTTACTTGCAAGAGTTTAAGGTTGCTAAAAGTTTTAAGCTTCCATGGTTGTTTTATTGAAGAGAAATCGGTGGAGAAAGAAGGAGAGAGATGAGAAAAGTGACAACTTTTCCTAGTTGTTTTATTTTATTCAATTTTATCACCTAACTTCACCAAATGTTGACTTTTCTATTTCTTTGTCTCCCTTGGCAGGCCACCTCTCTCAAAAGGGTCTATTTGTCCTTTAAAGACCTCCACAATATGATTAAAAGTTAATTTACAAATTTAGCTAATAAAACAAGACTTTTGTACTTTATGCAATTTAGTCCTTTTTTACAATTAAGCTTGAAATCGCTAAAATTAACTCACCAAATTTTTCATGCACTCAGATAATCATTCCATGACACCAAAATAATAATAAAATAATTTCCCAGCCTCAGATTTGTGTCCCAAAACCACTGTTCTAACTAAGCAAGAAATCAGGCTATTACAATTCTTCCCCTTAGGGATTTTCGTCCCCGAAAATCTTACCAGTAGTATTGATCTCTCATGGTCTTCTCGGGTTCCCATGTGCCTTCCTCGACTCCATGTCTATGCCACAAAACTTTCACGAGTGTTATACTTTTATTCCTCAATTGTTTGACCTCTCGAGCAAAAATCTTAACCGGCTCTTTGCCATAAGTTATATCCGGCTAAATCTTAACATCAGTTGGTGCAATCACATGAGAAGGGTCTGATCTATATCGACGTAACTTGGACACATGAAACATGTCGTAAATCTTTTCCAATTCTGATGGCAAATTCAATCAATAGGCAACAGACCTTACTCTCTCAGAAATCTCATAAGGTCCTATGAAAATAAGGACTTAGCTTGCCTTTTCTACCGAATCTGAGGACTTTCCTCCACGGGGATACTTTCAAAAACACCCTATCACCGACTTGAAACTCAATTTCCTTTCGTTTCAAATCCGCATAGGATTTCTGTCTATCTGAAGTGGCCTTCAAACATCGCTAATCACCTTACCTTTCTCTTCGATTTCTTTGACCAAGTCAACCCTGTGAATCTGATTTTCTTTAAGTTCAGTCCAATATAAGGGAATTCGACACTTGCATCCGTACAAAGCCTCATAGGGTGCCGTTTTTAGAGTTGACTGGTAACTATTGTTGTAGGCAAACTCTGCCAACGAAAAATACCTTTCCCAACTGCCTTGAAACTCGAGAACACAACACCGTAACATGTCTTCTAAGATCTGAATCACTCTTTCTGAATGGCCGTCGGTTTGTGGGTGAAAAGCCGTGCTAAAATTCAATTTTGTCCCCAACACCTCTTGTAACTTCTTCCAAAACCACGAGGTAAATCTCGAATCTCTATTCGAAATAATCGAAAAGGGTACTTCATGAAGTCTCACAATCTGAAAAACATACAGTTCAGCCAATTTCTCAAGGGAATAGTCAATATGCACTGGTAAGCCTATCAAAAACAACCCAAACAAAATCCTTTTTCCTTGCTGTCAAAGGCAACCCTGGCATAAAATCCATGGTTACACGGTCCCATTTCCATTCAGGAACCATAACAGGTTGAAGTAAACCCGAAGGTACTCGGCGTTCGGCCTTCACTTGCTGAAAAATTAGACACTTAAAAATAAGCTCCGAAAATGTCTCTTTTCATTCTCGACCACAAGCACATTTTCTTCAAATCATTAATACATTTTCACACTGTCTGGATTGATAGACAAGCAACCACTATGTGCCTCTCGTAAAATTCTCTGAATAAGTTTACTGTCTTTGGGTACACAAACCCTATCTTTGAACATTATACACCCATAGGTACCAATCCAAAAGTCTAATTCGCCATCTGTCTTGTTCTGAGTCATCTTGGCTTGCAATTCCTTATCACCCTTCTGAGCTTCACGAATCTCTTAAAGGAACATCGGTCTAGCTCTCAGTTCTGCTAGAATCGAACCATCATTAGCCACAAATAACTGAGTGTTTATGGCCCTCAAGATGAATAATGACTTTCTACTCAGAGCGTCGGTGACTATGTTTGCTTTTCCTGGGTGGTAGTCGATTATTAACTTGTAGTCTTTTATCAACTCCAACCATCTCTATTGTCATAAGTTCAACTCCTTCTAAGTCATCAAGTACTTGAGGCTTTTATGGTCGGTGAACACTCAGCATTTATCACCATACAAATGGTGTTTCCAAATTTTCAACATAAATACGATGACGGCCAGCTCTAAATCGTGCATCAGGTAGTTTTTTCTCATTTGGCTTCAGCTGTCTCGAAGCATAAGCTATGACCTTAACTTCTTGCATGAGTATGCACCCCAATCCATTCAAGGAGGCATCGCTATATACCACAAATTCCTTTTTCGGTTCCAGTTGCACTAAAACTGGGGCTTTGATCAATAAAGCCTTTAATGTCTCAAAACTTAGTTGGCACTTATCATTCCATTCGAACTTGACCTCTTTTTGTAGCAGTCTATTAATCAGAGTAGCTATCATCGAGAACTCTTTAACAAACCGTCTATAGTACCCAGCTAAGCCCAGAAAGCTTCTAATCTCTGACACATTCCTCGGTGGTTTCCACTCTACAATAGCCAATATCTTACTTGGATCAACTCTAATTCCATCACCCGATACGACGTGTCCTAAGAATCTGACCTCTCAGAGCCAAAACTCACTTTTCCTAAACTTGGCATACAACTGCTTATCCCTCAAGGTCTGCAAAACAGTTCTCAAATGCTTCGTGTGTTCACTTGCACGAGAATAAATCAATATATCATCGATAAAGACCACCACAAATTTATCCAAATACAGTTAGAAATTACGGTTCATCAAGTCCATAAACACCGCAGGGGCATTTGTTAAACCAAAGGGCATAACAAGGAACTCGTAGTGCCCATACCTCATCCTAAATGTGATTTTAAGTACATCTTGCTCCTTTACTCTGAGCTGGTAATAATCGGACCTTAACTCTATCTTGGAAAACACGGTGGCTCATTTCAATTGGTCAAAAAAATCCTCTATCCTTGGCAAGGGATACTTGTTCTTTACAGTCACCTTGTTAAGCTTTCTGTAGTCTATACATAGCCTCATCGACCCGTCTTTCTTTTTCACAAAAAGTACCGGAGCACCTCACGGAGAATAGCTTGGTCTCGTAAAACCTTAATCCGTTAACTCTTGTAGCTGAACTTTCAACTCGTTTAACTCCATCGGAGCCATCCTATATGGAGCAATCGAGATGGGTGCTGTACCAGGGACTAACTCAATTCCAAATTCAACTTCCCTCACTGGAGGTAATCCAGGTAATTCCTCCGGAAACACATCTGTGAACTCACATACCACTGGTACTGACTCGATCCCCAGTTCAGATGCTTGAGTATTCAATAAAAGAGTGAGGTAGCTTCATACCCTTTTCTCAAATATCTCACTGCCGACATGGACAATATCACTACAGGTGAATTGTCTAATTCACCCGTTTCAACCCGAAGAACATCCCTGCTCTCACATTTCAACTCGATAAGTTTTTGTCCATAGTCCACTACAACACCATGAGAAGTTAACCAATCCATCCCAAGGATTACATCAAATTCATTAAACATCAATAACATTAAGTTAGCTGGAAAACAATGACATCTAATTGTCAAAGGACAATTTCTACACACTTGGTCAACTAACACATGTTTGCCTAAAAGGTTGGACACTTTTACCATGAACTTAATGGACTTGACTAGCATGTTCATACGGGGTATCAATTCCATACAAATATAAGAATGGGTAGACCCCGGGTCAATCAAAGCAACGACAGATATATCATGGATAGAAAAGGTACCCGTATTCACATCAGGAGACTCTGCCTCTTCACGGGAACGTATAGCATAAGTCGTTGTAGGCGCTCTACCTTTGGACTTCACAGTGGAATCTTTAGGTGTACCTTGATTGCCAGTCCCACTTTTAGGGTTTTTCTGTGGTCTACCCCTCGAAGGAACGTTACCTGATCTCATAGCTCGATCTCTATTTTTCTCGCCCATCTCAGGATAACTACGGATAAAATGGTCAAGCGATCCACATTTGAAATAGTCACTTTCACTTCCTCGGCATTCACCAACATGACGTCTATCGCACTGAGGACACTCTGGTCGATCCGGGCGAGCATCACCAACACTCACTATTGAAGTGGTTTGGCTTTTGTCATCGCATATTGATTATTCTTACTCTTGCTCGAGAACCCCACTGACACATTTGATCGAGTAGGAAACTCTCTAGATCTCTTGGATGAGTTCTAATGTGACTTTCTCATCTGCCTCTTCTTTGAGTCACGAGACTCAATGTCTGCTCTTCTCCTTTCCTTGGCTAATTCTTTGGCCTTGCAAGCTCTCTCAACAAGTACCACGAATTCTCTTAACTCTAAGATGCCAACCAATAGTCGAATGTCTTTGTTCAATCCATCTTTGAACCTCTTACACATCATGGCCTCGGTGGATACACACTCCCGCGCATGTTTGCTAAGCATCACAAATTCACGCTCAAACTCCATCATTGTCATACGACCTTGCTTCAGTTCGAGAAATTCCCTCCTCTTTTAATCGATAAACCATTGACTAATGTACTTCTTCCAGAATTCTTCATGGAAGAATCCCCAAGTTACCCTCTCTCTCGGCACAACGGACACGAGAGTATTCCACCACTGATTGGATGAATCTCGCAGGAGTGATACGACACACTTCATGCACTCTTCGGGTATGCATGATAGCTTATCAAATACCCTAATGGTATTTTCCAACCAAAACTTTACTCTCTCTAGGTCATCATCAATGTTCGCCCAGAATTCCTCGGCTCCATGCTTGTAGATTCTATCTACTGGAGGTTTCTCCTTCCTAATCATGTCCGCTCCATGGGGAGCCACAGGGGCAGGCTGAGGAATCGGAAGAGGTGGGGGAGGTAGAGTGTTTGGATTTGCACGAACGAACTCCGAGCACCATGCATCCATCATGTGGAGGTAAGCTTCTCTAGCCCCTCTGCCCTGACTCATTGTCATGGGCCCACTATCTACCTGTGCGGTCCCTTTAGCAGGAGCCGACACATTACTTTCCACATCATTCGCCGTAGCCACGCCAGGATCCATTTACTATATATATAAAAACACAATTTATCTTGTTAGGAGTTGTCACACTATCAATATACAACTATGGCATGTATAGCTAGACTCATACTCACGCTAGGTTAGTCCTAGAATCGACTAAACCATTGCTCTGATACCACTAAATGTAACGCCCCTTACCCAAGTCCAAGGCTGGGATCGGGCACGAGTAATTACCTGACTTAAATGCATGCATATAATCATTTTTGAGTTATGAAAACTAGATCAAATTTAAAACTCTCCACTCTTAATCTAGAAATTCTTAATATGGGCCTACAAGGCCCAAATCACACATAAGGAAACAATCAAGGATTAATCTGAACACCATTGAAAACTTTGAAATATGTCACTTAAAATAAGGGCACACGTCCGTGTGGGAAGGCGACACGGCTATATGGCCATTTTGACATGGCCGTGCTCTAGGCCCGTGTGGTTTACACGGCCTAAGCACAAGGGGACATGCCCGTGTCCCAAACCCATGTAAATTTAATTCTAAATTAGAACCTACAGAGGTTTTCACACATTCGGACACACGCCCATGTCTCTCACACGGCCATGACACGCCCGTGTCGTAGCCCGTGTGTAAAATCCTTTACATTCTGTTTCTGACGTCAGTAACCAATTAGTGCACACGGCCAAGGCACACTGATAAATAATAATTTATACATATTTTTATCCCACTCTTAGCGCATTTACAGATGATTTCTGCTTAGATTTGGTGAATTTGATGCTCCTAATCCTTTAATTTCATGTTTTATACTCAGGTGAGCATAGGAGAGTAAAAAGAGCAAGAAACGGGTCGAAAACGGAGAAAATGGACCCACATGGGAAATCAACACTGCCTGGACTTCCTCATACGGGCATGTTGCACACCCGTGTCCCTTTGGCAGGATCGAAGCACAACTTACACAGGTAGACTACACGCCCGTGCCTATCAACAGCCTTGACCAGGGCTGGAGTAATCACACACGGGCGTGTCACACGAGCGTGTCCCTGTCGAGCCCAAGTATAACCCTATTCAGAAAAGGCCAATTTTGAGGGCTCTTAGGCATTCTAAAGCCTATCTGAACACCTAATGAGGCACTTAGGAGGAGGACGCAGGGTAGTAAGCAAGGAATTACTTAAGGAAACCCGATTGATCCATCTCAGAAGCCGGATTCATCATCAAGACTGAATATCTCCCTTCAGGTTCCTTCAGGAGTTTTGGGTTTTTTTTATGTTTTGTTATCTTGACACTTCTGAGATGTTTTCTTTTGTAATCATGAACTAAACCCCTTAAATACCTAAGGGGAATGAAACCTAAGACAGATCTTGTTATTATTATCTGAATTGTATGATAAATATTTGAGTTGTTTTTAATTATGTGTTCTTAATTCTTTCTTTAATATTTCATGATATTGATTCAAGTTAAAGCTCTTATTCAGAGGAGGAATAGACCCCGTCTAAGAGTAAATTTGTCATAATTAAGCGGAGTTGATTGCACGCCTAGAGATAGGGTGACAAGATTTTGCCGGATTAGGGTCAAACTTAATAAGGGAATCCATGATCGAGTTAGTGCAATTCTAGGGTGTTAATTAGAAAGAGATTTCAATTATTCAACCCAGGGTTAGACGTTATTAGTTTCGAGAGAGATAATAATATAACTTAGGGATTTCTACGGATCAAGTCAAATGAATAAATCGTCTGATTCAAAGTCAAATAACAAGTGAAGTCTAGGTAGATTTTTCCTTAGGTATTGTCTTAATCAATCGAATTTTCCAAAAAGTATTTTCCCAAATTTTCTTTCTGTGCATTCTTAGTTTAGTAATTAGTTTAGATAACCAAACCTCTTAATTTTTAGGCTAGATAATAAAAAGAAAGTAAATACTAGTACTCGTGGTTCCTTTGGGTTTGACATTCCGGTCTTGATGAACTATGCTACTGTTCAATAGGTAAACTTTCCTTAATCGTGATAATAAGTTAGTCTTAAAAACTATTCATTCATAAATCTTTAAAACCTGTCGTGAATATCACGTATCACACACGCCCGTGGCTAGAGGTCGTGTCTTCCACACAGCTGAGACACATGGTCGTGTCTCTGCCCGTGTGTTTACTACCATGCATACTAACTTGCAAATTTGTAGTGCAGTGGACACACGGCCGAACAACACGCCCATGGGGCTGACCGTGTGTCACACACGGCCTAGGCACACTCTCGTGTGTCTAGTCGTGTGGACAAAAATAGGCTATTTACCAAGCCTTTTTGCCACCTTTACTTGCACCAAGCTATACTACACTAAGACAAACCAATTTCATACACAACCACATGGCTAAATCAGCCCTCAACTGAACATTTCACACATTAGGGCCACTCTACTTATTCACAAACAAACTCAACAACATGCAAAATCATTCAATTTACTCATTTCCAAAAGAAGATCATCATATGTATTTATCAATAACCAATATTAGCCACCTTCCATGACATTATACAAAATAACTCAATAGCTATGAAAAGCCACTCATTTGGCCCAAAACAATGTGACCATTACAAAAATAATAGTTCCTATACATGCCATAATCAAACTGATAAGACTAGCTATACCAAATGCTTCAGGGATAGTGTGACTGGCTTCTTCGACGTAAAGCGATGATCCATGAGCTACTTTGGCAGCACTAAAAAAAAATGGAAAGGAAAAGAGGTAAGCATAAAGCTTAGTAAGTCGTATGTAAATAATGAAATAACTTCAAGTTACCATAAGGGATCATACTCCCAATATAACTCGATTTGCACATGAAAGTGAGGATTCATAAATATTAATTGTTCATATTCATCTCTCACCAGGCATACAATGTTGATTGAATTCACATTCATACTTAATGAAAACTACACAGATGGTCATAAGCATAACTTACTCACTTTCCTTCCTTACTAAACATACAACGTAAATGGAGCTCGTATTTCAAAATTCTCATTTAGGTACCTGTACCACTCACCACATGGTCATAAGTTCTCTTATTTCAATATATATATATCATAAATCTCCTGTTGAACCATTTGGAATACTACAGGATATTCAATAGCCCCAAACATGGGATAAGATGCCAACGCCATGTCCCAGGCATGGTCTTACACTGGCTAGTATACCAAAGTCAATGCCATGTTCCAAACAGGTTTTACACTAACTTTTATATATCGAGGCTGATGCCGTGTCCCAGACAGGTCTTACACTGACTCTCATATATCAGTGTTGATGCCATGTCCCAGACAGGTCTTACACTGATGCACAATAAGCCGACGCCATGTCCTAGACAGGTGTTACACTAGCTTGTATATCTCGAGGCTAATGCATGTCCCAGACACGTCTTACACTATCTCTCGTCTCAATACCAATGCATGTCCCAGATATGTCTTATACTGGATTGTATATCTCGAGGCTGATGCATGTCCTAGACATGTCTTACACTAGCTCTCATCTCAATGCCAATGCATGTCCCAAACATGTCTTACACTAGCACACATATCACCTAATGTCATGTCATGATATCCAATTCTATTCCTAATGTTCAACCGGGAGCCTTTATTACAATAATTTCTCAACATGCATACTCATATTCACAAGCAAAGCAATTTACGTAATGTCAGTTCAATCACAAATCATAACAATATAGTTGCATTATTAACATACAACTTACCTTGGCTTACAAAATATGGGCAACTAATCGGCCTAATCCACAAGCTTGGCCTTTCCCTAGTCCAAGTCTGGTTTTCGTATTTCTTGATCTAAAATGGCAACATTTAGTCATTTAAGTATCAATTAAATCTAAATGCTCAATAATTTATAATTTGGGAAAAATGACCATTTTGCCCCTAGACTTTCACAAAATGACCATTTTAACCCTAGACCCAAAAATCAATTTTTATCGAATTTCCTTATTAGCCAAGCCTAATAAACCATTTATTTCTCTTATGAAAACCCTAAATTTCCACTATTTCACACAATTACAACCCATTTTATAACTTTTACAAAATGGTCTTTTTAGGTGTTTTCCATGAAAATCACTTTACAACTGTTGTTTATCTCAAAACCATAACTCATATCTTTCATAAAGTTTTAGTTAACAACACATATGATTTCATGGAAAAACCCTAAAATCTCAACCATTTTGCAAAATAATCCCCTCAATAGCTAGGTTAAGCTTTAAGGGTTCCAAAAACACAAAAATTATCAAAAAAAGACCACCAAGAAGACTTACTTGCAAGAGTTTAAGGTTTCTGAAAATTTTAAGCTTCCATGGCTGTTTTCATGAAGAGAAATCGGTGAAGAAAGAAGAAGAGAGATGAGAAAAATGACAACTTTTCCTATTTGTTTTATTTTATTCAATTTTATCACCTAACTTCACCAAATGTTGACTTTTCTATTTCGTTATCTTTCATGGCCGGCCACCTCTCTCAAAAGGGTTTATTTATCCTTAAAGACCTCAACAATATGATTCATAGTCAATTTACACCTTTAGCTAATAAAACAGGACTTTTTCACTTTGTGGGATTTAGTCATTTTTCACAATTAAGCATGAAATTGCTAAAAAGTCATTTTTCACAATTAAGCATGAAATTGCTAAAATTAACTCACCAAAATTTTCATGCACTCATATAATCATAGAAACCAAAATAATAATAAAATAATGTCTCAGCCTCAGATTTTTGGTCCCGAAACCACTGTCCTAACTAAGCTTAAAACCTGGTTGTTACAATAGAAAAGAGAATTAATCACATATATGTTACAATATGAGTAATTATAAACAATTCATGTTGTATACCATGTTCATAGAGGATGTATTGTTAATATATACTAATGATGTGAGCTATGGTGTTAGGAAAGGCTAGTGCTATATGATATAATGAGTATGATTGAATGATTTAATGTTAAGGAATGGAGTATGATTGAATGATTTAATGTTAAGGAATGGTAAGTTTAAGTTTCTTTATACGAACTTACTAAGCATTACATGCTTATGTAGTTGTTGTTCCTCTGTTTTATAGATCATCGAAAAGCTCATTCAGTTGGAATCTTGTTGGAGCCCTATCACACTATCCGTTGATCATTTTGGTAGTTTTTGAACATCTTGGCTATGGTTATAAATGGCATGTATAAGACTCATATGTAATAGGTGTCATGAATATGTTACTTGGTCTACATGGTTTGGTCATATCTTTTGGAGATTATATTTTGTGGTGAACTTGTAAAGCTTTGTAAATAAGTGTCTTTTGGTCACTTTGAGTGACATGTAAATGTATATTTTAGACATGTTTCTATGTGTGGTTGAAATGTTTATGGTTGTAGTGAAGTAAGCTTAGGTTATGGAGTGATAGTAAATTGTTTTAAGTTGAGGTGCCTTTGAATGACATATTGTTTAGAACCTATAGGTTGATTGATTTAGTATGTTTTTATATGTTTAAGGAGTGTTTTGAACTATTGAATGTATATGTAATAGGTGTGTTTGTATATGTTTGGATACTTATGACAAATGTTACGTTTTAAGCTTGGTATAAGTTTACTTATGTATGTGCCTTTAGTCTTGGTATGAATATGTTCATATAAAGTTGTTTTGGTCATTTGATATAAATTTTATTTAAGTGTTTGAATCATGGTATGAATAAATGTGAATGATTAAGAAGAAATGATAAGTTTGGCATGAGTTTTATATATGAACTTATGAAATTGAATGCAAATTAGTTGATGTGTCATGTGAATCGATGTTGATAATTGAATTAAAGTGTCACTGAGGACACATTGGTTAGCACTTAGGTTGACTATTTTGACATGTTTTAGACTTGTTTAAATGTGTTTTTAAAGTATGGAAATGATTGATTTTGATTTGGTTGGAACTTAAGTGTTGGATGAAAGTTTGTCTTGTTTTAGAAGCTTTTTAAGGTGCACACGGCTTGGGATATTCCACACTGCCTGGCCATGGCCATGTGTCTTATTAATTTTTAGGTGCAGGATTTTTCACAAGGTCACAGTTAGTTACACGATCTAGCCACGCGGCCATGTGTGAAGCGACACGACTTGGGCTATTCCACACGGTCGTGTGACTCCTGTTTCCAAAATTTTTAAATTTTGACATATGTTTCTGTTTTTATTCAAATTAATCTCGGATTGTTCCCAAACTATTTTTAGACCCCGTAATCTCAATTTAAGGCCCTTAAGTGTATTCTTACCTTGATTTTTATAAGCTATTGAATGTTATCATTTATTCTATATTTTTGTTTGAAGATAAATGTCTTGATTTGTACTATAATACTCTGTAATCTCAGTTTGGCAACGAAGACGGGTTAGGGTTGTTACAAATTGGGCCTGATGTGAGAGAGGTTCAAAACCCATCATGTAAGAAGGTGGGATGACAAAACCATGGCATCATTAACTAGGATTGCTGCCCCCTATATCCTAGATAAATTAGGATATTATTTTTCTAGTGGAAATAAACTTCTTCAACTCTATACGAGTTCTACCTTCTCTTCCTATAAATAGATGGCATTGGTAGAGCTATTTACACAACTTTGAGATATTCTTATTCTGCCGAAAAATAAAGAGCATTTATTGTCAACTTATAAATATATTTTTTAGAATAAAAATTTTATCGATTTCTATTATAGAAGAGAGAATTTTCGTTTTCACCCCAAAAGGAAAACTTTTTTCTAGTTTTGTGTTTTGATTCAATTGGTTCAATCTGCACTCGAAGAAGTATGGTCACACACGCCCGTGTCCCTAACCCGTGTAGCTTTCTAATTTGCAATGCTTGAAAAAATTGAGGTCACACGCTGGAAACACGAAAATATACACACTTTCTCATACCATTTTTAACTCAAATTCATGCAGTTTCAGTAAAATTATTGTCGAAAAATAAAAAAATATTATAAAATAATTATTTTGTACATAAATTATTAATATAATGAATTTTAATTAATTTTATAATTAATTTTAATTAATTTTGGTCATTTTTCGACAAATTTGCACAAAGGGTGAAAATTGGCTCAGCAGACACTACTAAAAGCACAAAACTGAGAAGCGATTTTTGAAGCATTGAGACGAATGAATTTTCCAGCTAAAGACGGTCCAAATTATGTGTATTAATTCATAATATAAATAATTTTAATTTTAATCCAATTTAATTTGGGTTAAATAAATTATTATTAATTAATTATGAAAAGTGGCACAGTTGAGCTGAACTGAGAGAACCGAACCAACCTTACTCTATACCACCTTACTCTATACCACCTTCCATCTATTATTTTTCTTTTTTCTCTCCATTTGTATTCTTTTCTTCTTCTTTTCCCCATAGTCGAATCCTTCAGCCACCTTACTCTATACCACCTTCAATCGATTATTTTTAAGATTGTAGCCGATTGCCTCAAATCCTGAAATCCCGAAAACTTGATTCCTCTTATACCGATTTCCCTAGCCAATTCTCTTTTTTTTTTTCTCATCATCTTTGGCCAATTCTCTCATCCTCTAAACCCCAAGTTTCTGTCGACAATACCACAATAAAACCCTCATATTTTAGCTTTCTCTACACTATTGCAAAAAAAGCCGAAAATCCCACACTATCCTAGGGACATAGCCGAATGCTGAGATCACTGAAGGCTCGACTTTTGTTATTATTTGAGGGCTTAAAGCTGCAACAGAATCAAGCAGGAACTAAGGGGGGGACGCTGACTGAAAGAATTGGTGGTAAGTCTTCCCAACTTAGTCTATCTTTCGTATTTTAAGAAAAGCCGGAATCCCTAAAAGTTAGGGAGGTTGTCGTTTTTGGACTTGTAGCCCTAAGGGGTTGTGGTAACAGTATTAATTTGGTAATAGTGTGATTAAGAGGATGTTGTTCAAGGGCTTGGACAAGTGGAGCGAACGGATCTGGATCGAGACGCTGCTTTCGGCAAAGGTAGGAACGTTAAGGCGTAAGGAGTTGTTGGCCGAATATGGTAAGGAGTTAATATGTAGTTCGTTTCGGTAGTTAGATTAACGTGGTAGTAATATAATTGTAGGCAGTTCGTGCATGGATCTCGTCAGTGAATCATCACAAATTAGGTGTGTAACTGACACCCTCTCATAGACTAGATTGGCAAAAGTCGAAAAGCTGAAACGCCGAAAAGTCGGTATTTTGGGAATTTACGAGTATGTGAATGCTCGCAAGATAGTTGGGTTTGTATATTTGGTAATCTAAAGTAACAAACTGCAGTACGCGCGATTTCATGCATTTTAATAATTTGGGCTTAATGGGCCAGAAATCGGGTTCATGGGCCAACAGGCCCAATTCGTAAGTATCTTGTAGTAAGTGTTACGATGGTACGTAAATGGTTAGGATATGCATGAAAACCCTAAAAGTAGCTAAATTACTATAATACCCTTATGTATGGAAAATTACCATGAATGAATCTTTGTTGCATAGGGACATGGGTTATGTTATGGAGGAAGCGTCCTGGTGGCTATGCCACAAATTATCTGATCTGGTGGCTCTGCCACATATATCTGTTCTGGTGGCTCTGCCACGATTATTTGTATCTGGTGACTCTGTCACATTATCTGTTCTGGCAGCCATGCTGCATATTTTTGAGGCGTGTAGCAGTTGGGTGGGTCGAGTAGTCTCTCCACATGGTGAAAGGTTGGTAAGGGGTGTATGTGGTGGTTATGGGTTGGGTTCGCATATACATGAAATATCGATCGATCATTATGGGCCTATGGGCTTAATTTCATATCTTGCTCAGGCTAAGGCCAATTTATTCTATTTTTGTGGTTTGAGCTGATATGGGCTATGGTTGGGTTAATTTTACACACTGAGTTTCCCCAAACTCATCCCCTATCTTCATCCATGCAGGTAACCCCCAACCATAGTGGGCTTGGAGCTGCGAGGGATTCGGAGTGGCCACTCGTTCTGCAATATGGTTTTCTTCTGAAGAATTGGACTTCATTTTTCATTTACTTTGATGATTTGGTTTTTACTATGTAATAAGGCCGCTTTGTTATTTTTCTTTGGGTTTTTGATTTATATCTTATTTTGATGAACTTAATTTATAGTAACTATCAAAATGGGCTAGATTTAGGGTTCGTTTTCAAAAACATAAATTGATTTCAAAGTAACACGATTACAAACAAGGCTTCTGCTATGGTAACGTTTTCAAATTTAAATATGTTTTGTTTTAAAATGAACATAATTACAATGGTAACCTAAAAATATCTGCGATGTTAGAGTGTGGTAATGGTACGTGTGCATGTCTAGTATTGGATCCGAAAGAGCTTGGTACTTAGCGGTCCGATTGACTCACCTCTTCTTTTCCGGTTTCCTACCTGGTGCACAGCTTCCATTCACTTTAACCCTTAATGAATTAACCCTTTGAACATCAAGTACGATTTTCTAGACTAGGAATGGAAAAATGTTTTAACGCTTTGATGTGGCATGTCAGATTCGGTCATAACGTCTAGGCCGGGTTTGGGGTGTTACATTTAGTGGTATCAGAGCCAAGTTGCAACAACCCGGCTATGGAATGGGTTTACAAAAACAAAGATTTTCAAAAGAAAAGAAAAATTTTTTTTTGAAAGAAGCTCTCGGTTTTTAAATTTTGGATCTTCTGAAGGTGGCATTCCGAATCTCCAGCCCAAGCTTGTAAGTATCATTCTGAATTTCTCTGAATATTTTCTTGGATTATCTATCGGTACTGAAACTTTGCTAGGATACCCTAGATAGGGTGATACTAAAACCATAGGAAAATTTGATAAGAGACTAAAACTGTACCTAGACTTTGGTTCTGCGAAAACAATCTCTGAAATACTGTCTGATTCGTAAAACATCTGTAATAAACATTGGAATGATATTAATGCATAAAATTTATAATCAAATAATATGATATGAGTACAAAAGCCACTCGTGGAAGAGGCCGTAGACGTGGCCGTGGAAGGGCTCGAGTGGGATCTTCATCTTCGGGACATATGCCGGCGGCAGATGCACTGGTACTATCGGCAACGAAAGTCAAGTCTCATGATCGTGGTGCCGGGGATGACGCCCTGTCGCAGGCAATGCTTCGTGTTCTGGAAAGGGTTGCCGGGGCAAGCACTGGCAACGGAGTTCGGGGATCTATTTTTGAAAGGCTCCGGGCCAATGGAGCGGAGATCTTTAGGGGTGTGTCCAGTGTAGCCCCAAATGTGGCAGAATATTGGTTGGAGGCCATGGAATGGATTATGGACGACTTGGATTGCTCGGTGGAGCAGAAGCTGAAAAGAACCGTATCGTTGCTACGAGACGAGGCCTATCAGTGGTGGCTCACTGTGAGAGAAGGGGCCCCAGCTGATAGGGTAACTTGGGAACTGTTTAAAATAGCCTTTAAAGGCAAGTATGTTGGGGAAAGTTATGTGGACGCTCATCGGAAGGAATTCTTGAATCTGGTACAAGGAGGTAAAACAGTTGCCGAGTACGAGGCCGAGTTTCTGAGGTTGAGCCGGTATGCCGCGGGCATAGTTGCTACGGAATATGAGCGAAGTGTGCGCTTTGAGGATGGTCTTAGGGATGACTTGAGGGTGTTGATTACTCCGTAGAGGGAGAGGGACTTTGCGGTCCTATTGGAGAAGGCAAAGATAGCAGAGGAGGTTAAGCTGGCTAAAAAGCAGAATCGGGAGAAGGATCGAAACCGTTTTCGGAGGGATTCAGGACCCTCGGATGGTTAGGAATGTTAAGAGAGCAAGAGTGGAGGAACCAGTTCGAGCAGTGCCGATGAATATGGTTAGACCACCAATCTGTGGAGACGTGGTAAGGTACATTTGGCGAGTGTAGGAAGCGCTCTGGTGCTTGTTTCCGATGTGGATCTATGGAGCATAGAGTTAAGGACTGTCCTCAGAGAGCTGATCAGGCTCAGGTTGCTGTACAGGGGGTTGCTCAACCCATGAGAGGTTGACCACAACCACCGAGAGGACGTGGGCAAGGTAGGGTAGACAAACTGTGTTAAGTCCTTTAGGTTATTCGGTTAGGGTAGACAAACTGTATAGGGATGTACCCTTAGAAACTCAAGGTAGGTTTTTCCTGGGGGATCTGATGGAGTTACCGTTTGGAGAGTTTGATCTCATTCTGGGAATGGACTGGCTTGTTAAGCATAAGGCGACTATAGATTGTGCTGCTAAATGAATGGTGTTAAGGACTAGGGAGGATAAGGAGGTCATGGTGATAGGTGAGCGAAAGGATTATTTGTCTAATGTGGTGTCGGCATTGAGGGACGAAAAATGGATTCAGAAAGGTTGTGAGGCCTATTTGGCATTTGTAAGCCAGTCGGAAGAGGAAGGACTGACAGTGGACAAGGTTAGGACTGTAAAGGAATTCCAAGATGTGTTTCCAGAGGAGCTTCCAGGATTGCCTCCAAACCAGGAAGTGGAGTTTGGAATCAACTTGTTGCCTGGAACGGTGCCAGTGTCTATCGCACCGTATAGGATGGCACCGAAGGAGTTGGTGGAGCTGAAAGCTAAAATTTAAGAGTTGTTGGATAGGGGCTTCATTAGGCCAAGCGTGTCTCCATGGGGAGCACCGATGCTATTCGTGAAGAAGAAGGATGGTACAATGTGGATGTGCATCGATTATCGCCAGTTGAACAAACTGATGATTAAGAATAAGTACCCACTGCCAAGGATTGACGATCTGTTCGACCAGCTTAGAGGAGCGTCTATATTTTCCAAGATCGACCTTCGATCTGGATATCATCAGTTAAGGGTCAAGGAGGCAGATATCCATAAGACGGCGTTTAGGACTCGGTATGGTCATTACGAGTTTCTGGTTATGCCATTTAATGATTTAACGCTCTGCAGCGTTTATGGATCTGATGAATCGTGTGTTCCAACCATTTTTGGATCAGTTCGTAGTCGTCTTTATTGACGATAGTCTAGTATATTCTGAAACTGAAGCAAAGCATGATGAGCATCTCCGTGTAGTGCTACAGTTGTTAAGGGAGAAGGAACTGTATGCGAAGTTCAGCAAGTGTGAATTTTGGTTGAGGGAGGTAACTTTCTTAGGACATGTGGTCTCTGCTGAGGGGATTAAGGTGGACCCTCAAAAAATTGAAGCGGTTTTAGAGTGGAAGCCGCCTAGGTCAGTATCGGAGATACGGAGTTTCCTAGGTTTGGCAGGATACTACCGAAGGTTTGTGGAAGGTTTTCTGCGTTGGCTGCACCTTTGACAAAACTCATAAGGAAAAGGTGTACCGTTTGTATGGACTGAGACCGAGCAGGAAGCTTTTGAGAAGTTGAAGAAAGTTCTAACTGAAGCACTTGTGTTAATTCAGCCGGAGTCTGGGAAGGATTTTACTGTGCACAGCGACGCATCACATGTAGGTTTGGGCGGTGTGTTAATGCAGGAGGGTAAGGTGGTTGCATATGCGTCACGGCATCTTAAGCCTCACGAGGGGAACTATCCTACTCATGATTTGGAGTTAACGGTAGTGATATTTGCACTTAAGATTTGGAGATATTACTTGTGTAACACCCCGTACCCGAGTCCGTTACCGGAGTCGAACACAAGGTGCACACAGACTTAATTGTTTTCACAGTCCAAAAAAAAAAATTTTCCAGACTAGCTGGTTACTGCGTCACTGTTGCCTTAAAAATCATATCTTGAGTTTTAAAGCTCAAAAACCAGTTTCGTAAATTTTACCTGAAACTAGACTCATAAGTCCATCAACATATTTTTTTCTAGAATTTTTTGTTGGGCCAATTAGTACAGTTTATTAATTAAAGTCTCCCCTAATCCAGGGTTCGACTACACTGACCCTCACGCATTACGAATTGGATATCTCCCTGTAAACGGCTTCAATACTGATGCCGTTTGTTTCTATAGAAACTAGACTCAGAGAGGAATCTATACATATATGGCATGACTCCTAATTATCTCTGGTTAATTTACACTGAATTTCCAAAGTCGGAACAGGGGATCCAGAAACCGTTCTGGCCCTGTTTCACGAGAACTTTAATATCTCTTAACATATAACTCATATGACCGTTTCGTTTCTTACATATGAAAGTAGATTCATCAAGGTTCATTTAAATAATTTATTCACTATTTAATACCATTCTTACTATTTTTAGTGATTTTTCACATCCACATCACTGCTGCTGTCAGCATCTACCTTTAAGGTAGGCTTTACCTATTTCATGATTTCCATGATTCAATTGGCCCTTTTTGCATACATAGCACAAAGTGTGATCATGATTAACCATTCCAATGGCTAATCGTTTCAAAACAATTCCGTACCTCATAATGATCAACATACAAACGATTATAGTACTATGCTAAAAACGTATATAAGCCATTTTCGCATGGCTATCCAAGTTTACACAAAACCGAAAGGTACATGACCTACAACAAAAGGGTAGTCCTATACATGCCATTTCAAAGTTCAACCAAAATTGTACCAAAATGGGGGCTTTGATAGTGTGGATGACTTGACTTGATGATCCCGAATCCGATAGCTAACGAGCAAAATCTATAAAACAGAGAGCCAAAGCAGCGGGTAAGCATTTTAATGCTTAGTAAGTCTCAAATAATGAAATCAGCTTTGACTAAAGTATTACATTTACATAACTAAATGAATCACTTTATTAATACACATTCTCATAATCATACTTACTTCACATTACCGACCCTTATGTTTATACACAAAGAACAACTTAGCCAAAGGCGGTTGCTCGTTTATCAACCGAGCGAGTACTTACTTGTAAGGGCTCAACTAATTCAAGCACATACGAACATACCTCATTGCTGGAATTTTCACAAGTGTATAAACTGAAATTTTTACAGCAAGATTGCTCATTTCCGAGTCACGTACCTTTGGGATTCAACCGGATATAACCACAAGCACAATTGCCTTCGGGTCTTAACCCGGATTTGGTAACTTGCACAATTGCCTTGGTCTTAGCCGGATATAACAACTTCATACGAATGCCTTGGTCTTAGCCGGATATAACAACTTCATACGAATGCCTTGGTCTTAGCCCGAATATAATCACAAGCATAAATGCCTTGAGACTTAGCCCGGGTATCATTCAAATGCTCATGTACACATATATCAATAATCACGACACATTCATATTTCATTTTCGTTACTAAGGCTCAAACACAAAATATTTATCAAACCTTTACAATTTCGGCTCAATAGCCACACACAAGGAGCATGATTTCAATATAATTCAAGTAGGGTCATTACTCAAGACTTACATTGGATGTTGTCGAGCGATTTAAATGACTATTCGATCACTTTTTCCTTTCCCTTATCCAACTGTGGTCCTCTAAGCTCTTGAGCGAATTCACACAAATTTAACTTATTAAAATCTCATTATGATAGCTTATATTGAATATGACAAGGAGTTTAAATGGTCATATGGCCATCCTTTAGCTCAAATACACAATGGTCATGCACAATTTTTTAATCACAACAAACAATTCAATACAATTCATTCAAACATCAAAGTGAAGCTCAAGGTACTTAGCCCTTATATACATTAGACATTAGAGTCACATGTATGCGAAATCACGAATCGAATTCAACACATTAGTTAGTACTCTCCTTAGCCGAATTTTCCAAGCCAAGAATAGGCATCAATATGCTTGCCTCTAACCGAATGCATGCACACCAACCCCCCCTTCATGTGGCCGAATATGCATGTCCATGTTGAGGCCAATTATACACTTAATACCACACAAAAACAGCATACATTTTACTAACTAACGCATTACATATTGTAGCTCAATACACATCTCTCATGTACTTCATAACCGAAACATCATCACAAGTAAATATATACCTTGAAATAGTATATATGTCATGCCAATACATCATGTGCAAACATATATACATATAGGTGCAAGGGTAGAATCATAAGGATGACTATGACTACCTCATATATTTTCATTATGGTGAATGCTCCTTCTACCCCATTTACCTTCACAAAGCATGAACTTCATCATCCAACTTACAAGCTTACAATGTCATGAAGTTTAACCTCATGGTATCTATCAAACTCTCACTCAAAAGTGCTAAAAAGAATATTCAATAATCATCAATCCACCATCACATGCACCATTACAAAGCTTCACTTTTAGCATGCAAATGATATCAACACAACCTCACCTTAGCCGAATATCATCTCCATGACATAGTAAGGATTTGAACCATGGCTAGTTAGAACTCAAGCTAACTACTAAAATATACATGAATCTCATGGCAAAACATCAAACTTACCTTAATCTAGGTACAAGTATGGCCAAACCTCCTCCTAAACCTCTTCCAAACCAACATGAAACAAGAATTCCTTCCTTCTTCCTTAGAATTTTCAGCCCAAAGGAAATGAAAAATGATGAACAAAATTTCTTCTTTCTTTCTCCACAACTCACGGCAATGGGCATGCATGAGACCATTTTTTTCTCTTTTTTTTTCATTCTTTATTACCCATACTCATTAATCTATATTTTTTCACCCATGATGCACCAGCAAAACATGTCTATGACATGTTTTGCCCATCCTCCTTGTCATGGCCGGCCATTAGCTAATAAAAGGGAAATTGACATGAAAACCCCTCATTTTTGCATGCATGATCAACTAGTCATCACACATTTCCCCCCTCATTCTTTTAAAGTTTACTACTAGGTCCTTTCTAGTGAAATTCACATTTATAACTCTAAATTAAAGCATCAAAAATGTCACACATGAGTTAACACATATTATAGGCATCAAAATAAATATCAAATTATTTTTATGCCTCGGTTTTGTGGTCCCAAAACCACATTCCGACTAGGGTCGTTTTAAGGCTGTCACAACTTGTATGGAGAAAGGTGTATTATATACACAGACCATAAGAGTCTTAAGTATTTGTTGATGCAGAAGGAGTTGAACCTTAGGCAAAGGAGATGGATTGAGTTGCTTAAGGATTATGACTGTTCGATTGAGTATCACCCAGGCAAGGCTAATGTGGTAGCCGACGCTCTAAGTCTAGAACTGTATCTGATCTAAGAGCAATGTTTGCTCGTCTGAGTCTGTATGATGATGGAAGTCTGTTGGCTGAGTTACAAGCAAGGCCAACCTGGGTGGATCAGATTAAGGAAAAGCAGTTGAACGATGAGTCTTTGGTTGCTCGTTTTCAACAAGTTAAGGAAGGGGAAACTTCTGTGTTTGGGTTAAATGGCGAAGGAGTTCTGTGTTTTCGAGGAAGAATTTATGTTTCGAAGGATTTTAATTTAAGGCAGACAATATTGAAGGAAGCTCGTAGGGGACTATGTGCCATGCATCCTGGAGGGAATAAGTTGTATCACGACTTGCGAGAATTGTACTGGTGGCCTGGACTTAAGTGAGAAGTAACGGAGTTTGTAGGAAAATGTATGACATGCCAACAAGTGAAAGCTGAGCATCAATTACCTTCTGGACTGTTACAGCCGGTAAAGATACCACTTTGGAGGTGGGAGAGGGTAACCATGGACTTTGTGAGTGGGTTTCCGTTGACACCATCGAAGAAAGGCTCGGTATGGGTGATTGTGGATAGGTTGACCAAATCGGCCCATTTCATACCAGTACGTACTGACTTTTCGTTTCAAAAGTTAGCCAAGCTGTATGTGGCGGAGATTGTATGACTTCATGAAGTCCCAGTTTTGATTATCTCTGATCGGGATCCCAGATTCACATCTCGGTTTTGGCAAAGGTTGCATGAGGCGTTGGGGACGCGGTTGAACTTCAGTACGGCTTTCCATCCCCAAACTGATGGTCAGTCGGAAAGGGTCATTCAGATTCTGGAGGACATGTTAAGGGGATGCGTGATTGACTTTCGAGGTAGTTGGGAGGATTACTTGCCGTTGGCAGAATTTGCGTACAATAACAGTTATCAGGCGAGTATTCGAATGGCACCGTATGAAGCACTGCATGGATGAAGGTGTCGTACACCTAGTTGTTGGATGGAGTTAGGGGAGCAACAAGTTCTTGGACCAGAATTGGTGGCAGATACTGAGGCTAAGGTCAGAATAATTAGGGACCGTTTGAAAGAAGCATCTGATAGGCAAAAATCATATGCAGATTTGAAGCGTAAGGAGATTGAGTACTCAGTAGGGGATATGTCCTTCTTAAAGGTTTCTCCTTGGAAGAAGATATTAAGGTTTGGTAAGAAAGGCAAGTTGAGTCCGCGGTTTATTGGGCCTTATCGGGTTTTGAAGCGAGTAGGCCCAGTGGCTTATCACTTGGAATTACCTCCAGAACTAGACAGGATTCACGATGTTTTTCACGTCTCCATGTTACGGCGCTATCGTTCTGATCCTGCTCATGTCGTGCTAGTTGCAGAAATCGACGTTCAAACTGATTTAACCTTTGAGGAGGAGCCTGTGCAAATATTGGCTCGGGATGTTAAGGTCCTCAGAAGGAAATCTGCCCCATTAGTGAAAGTGCTTTGGCATAATCATGGCAGAGAGGAAGCTACATGGGAGCCAGAAGAGGTGATGCTATAGCAATACCCTCATCTGTTTGAATCAGGTAAAATTTCGAGGATGAAATTTCTTTAAGGGGGGTAGAGTTGTGACGACCCAATTTTCTGGACTTCTGTGAATTTTGGTAAATTTTAGAATTTCTGTGTTTTGACTATTTGACGTAGGTTTAATTATGTTAGTGGGCCTCTAGAAGGCCTAAGTTTAAGATTAAGTCTAGGGTTTAATTAATTTTGATCCATAAGGGAAAAGGGGGTTCTGGTTAGTAGGGGTCTTAAATATTATTTGGGTAAAATAAGGCATAAGAAAGCAAGTAGCAAAATGGCATGTGGCGCCACTGGGAAGGCTATAAAAATGGCGTGTAGAAGTGTAGGAAGAGCCAAAGTTTGAGCCGCAGGACAAGCAAATAAGGTGTTTATTTTTTTGTGCACAAAAATGGGAGGTGATGGAACTCAAGGGGGAACTCTGTTAGGGAGAGTTTAAGATGAAAAGGGGATTGAATAAGGATAAAGATAAGGGAGGAAATCTAGGAGCTGATCAAGGAGCAAGAGGTGGCCAGCCAAGGGACTTTAGCATGGGAAATTCGGCTAGGGTAATGCTTGTGTTAATTTGGCACAAGGGGGTAAGTAAGTCGTCTTCTGATCACTCTTCCTCTCCTTTTATTTTTCTTTTTTCTCTCCGTTTGTATTCTTTTCTTCTTCTTTTCCCCATAGCTGAATCCTTCACCCACCATACTCTATACCACCTTCCCTCCATTATTTTTAAGACTGTAGCCGATTGCCTCAAATCCCGAAATCCCGAAAACTTGATTCCTCTTATACCGATTTCCCTAGCCAATTCTCTTATTTTTTTTTCTCATCATCTTTGGCCGATTCTCTCATCCTCTAAACCTCAAGTTTCTATCGACAATACCACAGTAAAACCCTCATATTTTAGCTTTCTCTATACTATTGCAAAAAAGCCGAAAATCCCACACTATCCTAAGGACATAGCTGAATACTGAGATCACTGAAGGCTCGACTTTTGTTATCGTTTGAGGGCTTAAAGCTGCAACAGAATCAAGTCAGAGCTAAGGGGGGATGCTGATAGAAAGAATCGGTGGTAAGTCTTCCCAACCTAGTCTATCTTTCATATTTTAAGAAAAGTCAGAATCCCTAAAAGTTAGGGAGGTTGTCATTTTTGGACTTGTAGCCCTAAGGGGTTGTGGTAACAGTATTAATTTGGTAATAGTGTGATTAATAGGCTGTTGATCAAGGGCTTGGACAAGTGGAGCGAACGGATCTGGATCGAGACGCTGCTTTCGGCAAAGGTAGGAACGCTAAGGCCTAAGGAGTTGTTGGCCGAATATGGTAAGGAGTTAATATGTAGTTCATTTCGGTAGTTACATTAACGTGGTAGTAATATAATTGTAGGCAGTTCGTGCGTGGATCTCGTCAGCGAATCATCAAAAATCAGGTGTGTAACTGACACCCTCTCATAGACTAGATTGGCAAAAGCCGAAAAGCTGAAATGCCGAAAAGTCGGTATTTTGGGAATTTGCGAGTGTGTGAATGCTCGCAAGATAATTAGGTTTGTATATTTGGTAATCTAAAGTAACAAACTGCAGTACACACGATTTCGTGCATTTTGATAATTTGGGGTTAATAGGCCAACAGGCCCAATTCGGTAAGTATGCGCGGTAAGTGTTCTGATGGTACGTAAATGGTTAGGATATGCATGAAAACCCTAAAAGTAGCTAAATTACTATAATACCCTTATGTATGGAAAATTACCATGAATGAATCTTTGTTGCATAAGGACATGGGTTATGTTATGGAGGAAGCGTCCTGGTGGCTATGCCACAAATTATCTGATCTGGTGGCTTTGCCACATATATCTGTTCTGGTGGCTTTGCCACGATTATCTGTATCTGGTGACTCTGTTACATTATCTGTTCTGGCAGCCATGCTGCATATTTCTGAGACGTGTAGCGGTTGGGTGGGTCGAGTAGTCTCCCCACATGGTGAATGGTTGGTAAGGGGGTGTATGTGGTTGGTTATGGGTTGGGTTCTACATATACATGAAATATCTGATCTGATCTGTTATGGGCCTATGGGCTTAATTCTGTATACTGTTCTGGGCTAAGGCCAATTTATTCTGTTTCTGTGGTTTGAGCTGATATAGGCTATGGTTGGGTTAATTTTACACACTGAGTTTCCCCAAACTCATCCCCTATCTTCATCCATGCAGGTAACCCCTAACCATAGTGGGCTTGGAGTGCGAGGATTGGAGTGGCCACTGCTCGCAATATGGTTTCTCTTTGGAGAATTGGACTTCATTTTCATTTACTTTGATGATTTGGTTTTTACTATGTAATAGGACCGCTTTGTTATTTTTCTTTGGGTTTTTGATTTATATCTTATTTTGATGAACTTAATTTATAGTAACTATCAAAATGGGCTAGATCTAGGGTTCGTTTTCAAAAACATAAATTGATTTCAAAGTAACACGATTACAAACAAGGCTTCTGCTATGGTAACATTTTTCAAATTTAAATATGTTTTGTTTTAAAATGAACATAATTACAATGGTGTTTTTTATTGTTCCATTCACTTCTTTAGGCTATTCTATTACTGTGAGAAGTGTGGTAATGATAAGGTACATGTCTATGATTGGATCTGGCAATAAAAGGCTAGGTTTTTAAGTGGTCAAGTACAATTCACCTCCTTTTCTTTGGAAACTACCTGGTGTACGGTTCACATTCACTTTTTCGATTTTTTTCCCTTAAAAGAGAAACTATAGAGAATCAAAATTGTTTGGTTGAATCTTGTGAATAATTGAATGTGAATATTATAAAATTGCCATAGCATGTCATGCATACATGAGATAAGCATGCCATATAGTTTAGGAAAGAATGCCACATGTACTTGTCATGCACATATTGATCATACATGATTGAAATTGGAAATAAAAAAACCTTGCATGTTTTTAAAATATTTAGTGGGAGAAGGTCCCTAAACAAGACCTACGGCCTCCATCAATGGTCTTTTATGATGGCATGACAAGTGTACTACCCTATGGTAGGATTGCTATGTGGATTTTACTGAGGACATTTCTTGAAAGTAAGAAGAATTCTCTTGTGATCAAATGCTAATTGGACTGGCCCTTGTGGTAGGCATTATCATGAGATAAGTCAAGAAATTCTATCTTGAAAAGTGGACAACTAGTCAAAGTATGCTACTCCGTGAGATTGTCCCACGATGACTCATTTTGGTGTATGATGTGATAGGTGTTGAGTGATAAATCTTGAAAATAGTTATATTTCCTGCTTATAGATCTAGGTATTTAGGTACATTTAGTTGCATTTTAGAACATTTCATTAGTATTTTTTGTTTTAACATTACATTAGGAGCTTGGACTATACTTAAATGTTAGTTATTTTTAGTTTCTTGTGGAAGGGTTGTGTGTAGTGGTGGATTGTCAGGTGCAGGATGAGGAAGAACAAGACGTAAAAAAGTGAAGGTTTACCGGGGCAAAAGGTTGGATAGTTTGTCAACATAAATGCGATGGTAATGCCGGGAAGATGTCCAGTCAACATTCAAATCGAACCGGGTCTTAGAACCAGTTAAATTTGTAGAAAATATAACTACCTGAAAAAGAAGGAAGAAAATCATGGACTGTTGGATTTACTGTAACACCCATAACCCGATTCTGTCATTAGATTTCAGGGTTCTGCGTATTATCATACTTTATAGAACAATTGAAAACAAATCGCATCAAGTTTTCAAATTAATTAAGACAATTTAATCATAATTCAAATCGGAGTAATACATACATTTACGGACATTAAATAAGCCTACGAGGCCTGAAAATTAATTTAAAAACAATCAGGGACCAATTCAAAATAAATCAAAAAGTTCATGGAAAAATTAAAACTTCTCAAAATATGGGTCACATGGCTATATGACATAGCCCAGACCGTGTGGTGCAGGAACATGGCTGTGTGGCCAACCATGTGACAGACTGTGTAGCTTTTGAAATAAATCCTCACGGCTGTGCCACAGACCTTGTAGCATTCGAAATATCCTCACATGGTCGTGTCGCGGGTCGAGTACTAGACTGTGTTCAATTCAATGTTGGGTTACACGACCGTGTCACAGGTCGTGTGCTAGCCTGTGTGAAAGCTATATCTAACACGTTTAGGGCACATGCCCGGGTGGGTTGCCCATGTGTGACACACAGCCGTGTGACCGCCAGTGTGTACCCAAAAAGGACCCAAACATACTTAATTCCATCCAAATGCTTAGGTACCTAAACCAATTCTCAACATTATAGTATAGGACTTCAAAATGCATTGCAATGACTCCCAAAGCATGCCAAACCGAACATTCTAAGTTCTAACCAATGTGTCATCCATGACACCACATTTAAAGTACTTTCACAATTCATTTCCTTAACTAAGCATATAAGCTAAAAACACATTCAAATAACTTATTTTCTATCCCAAAATGCTATACCATAAAATTAAGTATGCACCGCACTTGGCTATTTATACCACATCATCATATGCATATTAAGAACAACACCAATAAGTACTTATGAACCCTTACAAACATAATCAAATTCTCTGATTACATGCCATATAAGCCAATATGTATTCAAAAGCTACCAAATGATCCCCGGATAGTGTGATTCTGCGAGCTGATCTGATCTCCTGATTCACAAAATGTATCTACAAGAAATAAGACAAATAACACGAGTAAGATTTCGTAAAGCTTAGTAAGTTCATCGATTAAATGATAAATCTTACAGAATTTAATCACAACAAATCAAATAACAAGATTATAAACAGAGTTCTTGTCACAAGGTTATTATCAAAATTCCTGTCAATCACAGCTCACAACAGTTGATTATTGCACAGTACAATAATTCAAATCATATTCCATATTTTTACTATTTCAACTTTCTGAAAACACTTATACTTGGATAATTCATATCAATAAAAATGCCACATGATATGTAACACCCCTTACCTGTATTCAACCCCGGAATAGGATACGAGGCATTACCGAAATTACATCACAAGCAGACACAATTTCGAGCAATAAATTTTCATCCAAATTAAAATTCTTTTGCATTCAATCATAAAGTCCCTAATACGAGCATAAGCGACCGAAAACATGCTTTGGAAGTGGTCTGGGATTAAACTGAGAACTCACGGAATTTTTATAAAACTTAGAAAATTTTTGCTAGAAACAAGGGTCACACGCCCGTGTGGGCAGGCCGTGTGGTCACACACGCTCGTGTCCCTAACCCGTGTAGCTTTCTAATTTGCAATGCTTGAAAAAATTGAGGTCACACGCTGGAAACACGAAAATATACACACTTTTTCATACCATTTTTAACTCAAATTCATGCAGTTTCAATAAAATTATTGTCGAAAAATAAAAAAATATTATAAAATAATTATTTTGTACTTAAATTATTAATATAATGAATTTTAATTAATTTTATAATTAATTTTGATTAATTTTGGTCATTTTTCGACAAATTTGCACAAAGGGTGAAAATTGGCTCGGCAGACACTACTAAAAGCACAAAACTGAGAAACGATTTTTGAAGCATCGAGACGAATGAATTTTCCAGCTAAAGACGGTCCAAATTATGTGTATTAATTCATAATATAAATAATTTTAATTTTAATCCAATTTAATTTGGGTTAAATAAATTATTATTAATTAATTATGAAAAGTGGCACAGTTGAGATGAACTGAGAGAACCGAACCAACCTTACTCTATACCACCTTACTCTATACCACCTTCTATCTATTATTTTTCTTTTTTCTCTCCATTTGTATTCTTTTCTTCTTCTTTTCCCCATAGTCGAATCCTTCAGCCACCTTACTCTATACCACCTTCAATCGATTATTTTTAAGATTGTAGCCGATTGCCTCAAATCCTGAAATCCCGAAAACTTGATTCCTCTTATACCGATTTCCCTAGCCAATTCTCTTTTTTTTTTCTCATCATCTTTGGCCAATTCTCTCATCCTCGAAAACCCAAGTTTCTGTCGACAATACCACAGTAAAACCCTCATATTTTAGCTTTCTTTACACTATTGCAAAAAAAGCCGAAAATCCCACACTATCCTAGGGACATAGCCGAATGCTGAGATCACTGAAGGCTCGACTTTTGTTATTGTTTGAGGGCTTAAAGCTGCAACAGAATCAAGTAGAAACTAAGGGGGGACGCTGACTGAAAGAATTGGTGGTAAGTCTTCCCAACTTAGTCTATCTTTCGTATTTTAAGAAAAGCCGGAATCCCTAAAAGTTGGGGAGGTTGTCATTTTTGGACTTGTTGCCCTAAGGGGTTGTGGTAACAGTATTAATTTGGTAATAGTGTGATTAAGAGGATGTTGTTCAAGGGCTTCGACAAGTGGAGCGAACGGATCTGGATCGAGACGCTGCTTTCGGCAAAGGTAGGAACGTTAAGGCGTAAGGAGTTGTTGGCCGAATATGGTAAGGAGTTAATATGTAGTTCGTTTCGGTAGTAAGATTAACGTGGTAGTAATATAATTGTAGGCAGTTCGTGCATGGATCTCGTCAGCGAATCATCACAAATTAGGTGTGTAACTGACACCCTGTCATAGACTAGATTGGCAAAAGTCGAAAAGCTAAAACGCCGAAAAGTCAGTATTTTGGGAATTTACGAGTGTGTGAATGCTCGCAAGATAGTTGGGTTTGTATATTTGGTAATCTAAAGTAACAAACTGCAGTACGCGCGATTTCATTCATTTTGATAATTTGGGCTTAATGGGCCAAAAATCGGGTTCATGGGCCAACAGGCCCAATTCGGTAAGTATGCGCGGTAAGTGTTCTGATGGTACGTAAATGGTTAGGATATGCATGAAAACCCTAAAAGTAGCTAAATTACTATAATACCCTTATGTATGGAAAATTACCATGAATGAATCTTTGTTGCATAGGGACATGGGTTATGTTATGGAGGTAGCGTCCTGGTGGCTATGCCACAAATTATCTGATCTGGTGGCTCTGCCACATATATCTGTTCTGGTGGCTCTGCCACGATTATCTGTATCTAGTGACTCTGTCACATTATCTATTCTGGCAGCCATGCTGCATATTTTTGAGGCGTGTAGCAGTTGGGTGGGTCGAGTAGTCTCTCCACATGGTGAAAGGTTGGTAAGGGGGTGTATGTGGTTGGTTATGGGTTGGGTTCTGCATATACATGAAATATCTGATCTGATCTGTTATGGGCCTATGGGCTTAATTCTGTATACTGTTCTGGGCTAAGGCCAATTTATTCTATTTCTGTGGTTTGAGCTTATATGGGCTATGGTTGGGTTAATTTTACACACTGAGTTTCCCCAAACTCATCCCCTATCTTCATCCATGCAGGTAACCCCCAACCATAGTGGGCTTGGAGCTGCGAGGGATTCGGAGTGGCCACTCGTTCTGCAATATGGTTTTCTTCTGAAGAATTGGACTTCATTTTTCATTTACTTTGATGATTTGGTTTTTACTATGTAATAAGGCCGCTTTGTTATTTTTCTTTGGGTTTTTGATTTATATCTTATTTTGATGAACTTAATTTATAGTAACTATCAAAATGGGCTAGATCTAGGGTTCGTTTTCAAAAACATAAATTGATTTCAAAGTAACACGATTACAAACAAGGCTTCTGCTATGGTAACGTTTTTCAAATTTAAATATGTTTTGTTTTAAAATGAACATAATTACAATGGTAACCTAAAAATATATGCGATGTTAGAGTGTGGTAATGGCTGTGTGCATGTCTAGTATTAGATCCGAAAGAGCTTGGTACTTAAGCAGTCCGATTGACTCACCTCTTCTTTTCCGGTTTCCTACCTGGTGCACAGCTTCCATTCACTTTAACCCTTAATGAATTAACCCTATGAACATCAAGTACGATTTTCTGGACTAGGAATGGAAAAATGTTTTAACACTTTGATGTGGCACGTCGGATCCGGTCATAACGTCTAGCCCGGGTTTGGGGTGTTACACAAAATGCTAAATTTCATCAATACCTAAAATGATAGTTTTGATAGTGTGAGGCGAGTCTTCGATGATCCCCAATCCGAGCTAGGTTGGAAACACTATAAAACATGGAAAAAAAAATGGAGTAAGCTATATAGCTTAGTAAGTCCGTATACAAGAAATAAGCAAACCATACCTTGCAAACAACGCTCAAGAGATAAAATATAAGATAATATATTTTACCATAAGTTTCACAATCATAATTCATTTCTTCACAAACTTACCTTGAATTTATTATTTCTCGAAATTCAATAAACATAAGCTTTATGTACATACCTGTGCCATCTCAAAGTGAATTTACACGTATTCTCATCTTTGACATACCCGTGAACCATTCAAAGTAATAATGTCAGATACTCGAGAATTTTGCACACTAAGTGCCACATATGTAGCCAATGCTACTTAAGTCTCATATCTCATAATTACTCGCTCTTGAGCTATTGACGAGCCTGCTCACACAAGCTGTCAGTCTAGACGTAGCTACACGGTGCTGCTCACACAAGCTGTCAAGTAACCGCAACATATGCCGGTATACTTAGCCATCGGTAGGACGTACAGGACTAGCACCCGGATCACATAGTCACAAAACACATGGTAAACCTAGTGACATGTCACTTGTATCCTAATCTATTCCTAAGGTTCAAACGAGATTTCTTAAATGTTGAATCAACGTCGAACTCGTTTGTAGAATTACACTCACCCACATAATCAATCATATAGTTCATAAAATATTAAAGCATTTAAGTACAATTATATTAAAGCTTATTTAACAAACAAACTTACCTTGGTTACAAAAACGACTATTAGTTCAATTTAGTCCACAACCTTGTTCTTTCCCTGGTCTAAACTCCAAATTCATTTTTCTTGATCTATAGTATCAAATTTAACTTATGTAATCATCACATTATTGAATTCAACCCAAAAACATACTATAGCAAAAATTACATTTTTGCCCTTAAACTTTTGACATTTTACATTTTTGTCCCTAGGCTCGTAAAATGATTTTCATTTGATTTCTTCATTAACCAAGCCTAACCGAACCTTTTTCATGCTCTTGACAGCCCAAAATTTCCATTTATTCACATTTTACCACACATTTTACAACCTTTTACAAATAGGTCCCTTTTTGACATTTTCATCAAAAATCACTTTGTAAATGTTGTTTACATAACATCAAACATGCATTTTCTACCATTAGACATCAAAATACAAGCTTATTCAACATGGGTAAAATTTTAGACTTTGATTTTCTTTTAAATTAGTCCTTAGAATAGCTAGATTAGGTTGAGACAACTTTAAAAACATAAAAATCATGAAAAACGGGGCAAGAACGAACTTACAATTGAGCTTGAAAGTGGCCAAAACCCTAGCTATGGACTCCCCTGAAATTTTGGCATAGGAGGATGAAGATGAATAAAAATTTTGACTTATTTTTAGCTTATTAAATCATTTAATTACTAGGTTACCAAAATGCCCTTAATGCAAAACTTTGGAATTTTATCTAACCATGTCTATTTTTGTCCATTACGAAGTATAATGGTCTAATTACCATTTAAGGACCTCCAATTTAGAATTTCATAACAATTAGACACCTTTAACTTGTAGAGTTCAAGTTTTGTACCTTTTGCAATTTAGTCCTTCTAGACAAATTGAGTACTCAATCGATAAAATTTCTTAATGAAATTTTCACACAATTATTCTATCATGCTGTAGACCTTAAAGAAATATTACAATTAATATTTCTACTTTGAACTTATGGTCCCGAAACCACTGTTCTGATTTGACACAAAAACGGGCTGTTACATGATAAACGATTATATACCAAGTCACCGTTCTAATAATATCTCATTTTAGGTAATCTAAAAGATATCACTTACTAACGTTACCTTAGAACTTTGACCAGCTCACGATGCTGCTGACACAAGCTATAAAGAATCTGCAACATATGTAGGATCTCAAGCAATCGTTACGATCTGTATCTCCGATACATAGTAACTACTAATTAATCCCCCACTCATGATGCTACTCACACAAGTTGCAGAGAATCCACAACATATGTAGGATGTCAAGCCATCATTATGATCTGTATCACCGGTTTGTACCTACTAATTAATCCTTGGCTCATGATACTACTCATACAAGCTGCAGAGAATCCGCAACATATGCTGGATCTTAAGCCATCGTTACTGTCTATATCACCGGTACATAGTACCTACTAAATGATCATCAGGATAAAGGCCTAATAGACAGCACTAGCACAAGGTTTACTAGGCACAAATCCCAATAAACACACTGGCACAAAGCTTGCTAGGCACAAAGCTTGCTAGGCACAAAGCTCGATAAATAACACCGACACAAAGCCTGATATTCAGGTACATCATGTACTCACAATATTCATTTATTATTATTATTAAATTATTCAATAGTTAAGTACAACATTGGATCTAATTATAATAAACATGTAATATGTAAGAATCCTTATAAACATAAAATTATAGTATGAACTTATAGGACCGATTTGTAGTAACGGTTCATAGTATCTCAATTAGTTATCAATGTTGTATCAATTCATTATTTCCATTTTCATTTACACACATCAACATAATCCAAAATTATGTAATTAGGTTCATATAATATATTTAAAATGTACTTAAATTAAATTGAATGAACTTACGAGACTAAACTACAATAATGACAAAGTACAGGGACTATTATATAAATTTTTTCTTCATCAATTTTCCATTCGTTCTTGATCTAAAATAATAATTTCATTCAATTTACTAATTCCACAGAAAAATTAACTCATTTTATGCAATTTAGTTCTTTTAGACTTTTTTACAAAATGCCCCCAACATTTTACTTTTATTCAATTTAGTCCTTAAGCTCAAAACTTGCAATTTAACCAATTTTCATTAAAACCAAATTCAGCCAAATGGTGTTAGGTCTCATTACAGCCCATAATTTCATTTATTTCACCTCAAATCCTTACATTTTTATCACTTTAACATTTTAGTCCTTTAACATTAAAATTAACAAAAACCACTTTACAAAATAGTCCTATTTAAGAAAAAAATTATAATCCATCATAAACTTTAAAAATATACACAACACATCAATGGCATAATCCACAACGTTCAACAGTTTTACAAATTAGCCACCAGATTAGCTAATCGAGCTAATACGAGTTCAAAAACATAAAAATTACTAAAAATGAGTAATGTTTACCTAAGAAAACAAAGCACCGCAAGCTTGGCCAAAAGCTTGCTCCTCCATATCCATGGCTATTCAGTTCCAAAAGAAAAGAAAGGAAGATGATGACTTATTGAGAAATCTTTTCATTTTAATTAAATTATTTACTTATTTACAAAATTAACATTTAATTTACACTTAAAATATCACTAACATACATCCAAAATTGCCCACAATATAAATTTATGGTATAATTACCAACTAAGGAAGGTTTAATTGCACAATTGACCATTAAATTATATTAAATTTTTAACTAATTAAATTTTATTTTAATTTAACCCTAAACTATTAAGGACTAAATGAGCAATAGCCCAAAAGTTAGCGGATTTAATCATTTCACCATCGCTTGGAATTTTTGACCATGGTTTAACCACCATTTTGGTCCTTTTAGTATTTTAAATCTATAGCAATTAACTTTTATCTCTTTTAAAGTTTAATCCTTTTACCTTAATTAAGCAACCAATTGTGAAAATTACCAGAACAAACTTCAATTCGCTTATAATAAGACTCTGTAAATATTTAATAAAAATATCTAAGGCCTTAAATTATGAAAACAAGGCCCCGATACCTCATTTTCGACAACCACTTGAGTTTTGGACTAAACAACTTATACTAACGATTAATTCAATTAATTAAATTCATAAAATAAAAATTAAATATAAAATTACTATTAATCGTATAATTTGAATACTAATTATACAAAATTAATCGTCGGATTTGTGGTTCTAAAACCACTGTTTTCGACACCATTAAAAAATGGGCTGTGTAATAGCCCGATTTTGGGCCTAGTCGAAACAGCGGTTTCGAGACCAAAAATATGACGCAGAGAAATTTAGTTTTCTTATAATTCTATGGTCTAAAGTTTTACGGAATGATTCTGTGAAATTTTCATTCGAAAATTTTGACGTTTGAGCACTCAATTTAGCAAAAAGGACTAAATTATAAAAAGTGCTAAACTTGAGTTCTACATGCTGAGGTGTCTAATTGCTATGAAATTTTAAATTAGAGGTCCTTAGATGGTAATTAGACCATTTATTAATTTAGTGGACAAAAGTAGACATGAAGTAAGAGAATTTTAATGTTTTAAGAAAAGGGCATTTTGGTTATTTGGTAATTAAATGAATGAAAAAGCCAAAAATCATGCCAAAATCTTGTCCATCTTCTCCTCCTTGTGGAAAAATTTAGAAGTAAGACATAGCTAGGGTTTTTCCAACTTTCAAGCTTGATTGTAAGTCTGTTCTTGTTCCGTTTTTAATGCTCTTTACATTTTTGAAGTCATTATCACTCGATCTACCTATTTCTACCACTAATTTGAGAAATGAGTAAGGTCTAGGGTTTGTATTTTGAAGTTTAATGGTAGATTATGCAAGTTTGATGTTTGAAAAATGACTTTTGCTAAGTGATTTTCGTTAAAAAGTAAAAAAAAGGACCTATTTGTAAAAGTTATAAAATAAGTAGTAAAAGTGTAATTTAATGAAAAATGTGGGCTGGTATGAGTATAATAAAGATTCATCTAGGCTTGGGTAATGAATAAATTTGATAAAAATCATTTTACGAGCTTAGGGACTAAATTGTAAAAATGTTAAAGTTTAGGGGGCAAAAATGTAATTTTTCAAAAATGTAATTTTTGGGCTGAATTGAACAATGTGAATATTAAATGAGTTAAATTTATTATTATAGATCAAGAGAAATGAGGTTCGGACCTAGATCGGGGGAAAAATAAAATGTTTGATGATTAGGTCCCATTTTTACTATTTTGCACCAAGGTAAGTTTGTATGTAAATAATGCATTATTTTAATTATGTTTTAAATGCTTTATTATTGTATGAATTGTGATTGACCCTTGGAAATATTCGACAAAGTTTCGACAAGCGTGAAATCCCGATTGAACTTAGGAATAGAGAGATACAAATGTCATGACATTAGGGTTATTGAGACTATGTGTAAGACCATATCTGGGATATGGCATCGATATGAGACTTTGTGTAAGACCATAGCTGGGCTATTGGCATCGATATGAGATTACATTTAAGACCATATCTGGGATATGGTATTGGTACGATAATATGTGTACGAGATTCCCGAGTATCCTTTAGTATTCCAAGTGGTTCAACGGGTAATTTAATGAGTATGTCAAAGGTGAATTGCATGAAAATCCAATTTGAGATGACTCAGGTATGAACGTAAAACTCATATGTAATGAGCTCGATATGTGATAAACCCTCAGTGAGGTTATGATCGAGTAAGTTATGATTATAAGACCTTAATAATATTTATGCCATTTATTGTCATGTTAATTGTATGTTAACTATTTGGATATAATGCTTATTATTTGCATGGGAACTTACTAAGCTATATAGCTTACTCCCCTTTTCTTGTCCTTTGCTTTATAGTGTCACCAAGCTAGCTCGGGGATCGGAGACTGTCGGAGATCCACTCACACTGACAACTTATTATTTTGGGTTGGAATGAATGCACTATTTTGAGTTATGGCATGTATAGGGGACTTGGTTATTTCGTTATCTGTCATAATTGAATTGGCCTAATGTGTTGGCCTATATTGGTTGGTAATTCATCTTGTAAATGGCCATTTGAAATTGGATAATATTGGTATAAGTATATTCATACAGAAAAATATTTAAATATTATTTTTCGTGTTTTTTTATATGTGAATTAGCATGTGTGAAAGTTTAGTATGAAAATTTGATTGTTTGTGTGCTTAATTAAATAAAAGGGCTTAATTGCGCAAAATGAAAACTTAATAGTTTAAAGCATAAGGACTGTAGTGTTAGTGGCTTTTTAATATGGAGTACTTATGTTGTAATTAGACCTTTGGCTATATGAGTGGACGGTTGAAGGCATGTTTTATATGGTTTTATTATTAAAATTTTAAGGTTAAAAATGTAAAGTAATAAATGGTATATATGATATATTAAAACATAAAAAAATAAAGCATGCATTTTGTTCATACTTGGTGACCAAATCCTTAAAAAGAAAAGAAAGAAAGAAAGCTTAGGTATTCGGAAAATTTGAAGCTTGATTAAGGTATGGACTTTGCTTGATTTTTTGAAAATTTTTACGTTTTTGAGATCGTTGCTTCGAGTACTACCCGACCCATGCTTGAATTTTTGATTTTGGTGAATATTTTGAGTTATGCCATTGATAAATATTTGTGTTTTGTGATGTTTAATGATAAATTATGAAAGATGTGTTTTGGATTAATATGTTTTGTATTGAAGTTTTTGATGATTTTGAATTATTAGGACTAAATTGCAAAAATAATAAATTGAAGGACTAAAATGCAAAATAAATGAAATATATGGATTAGTATAAGCGTAAGGAAGATTCGGCCTAACTATGATGTGGTGAGATTTTGTGTATTTTGTGTTTTGTGCAATTAGGACTAATTTGTAAAAGTATGAAATATCAGGGGTAAAATGGTAATTTTCCCATTAATGTGTTGGATTAAATTGAATGAAATTGTGTTTAAATGAGGTTAATTTAAAATTATATAGATCAAGAACAAAAGAAATCAGACTTAGATCGGGGAAAAACAAAAATAGTTGAATAGCCGATTTACAACGGTCGTCGATATCCGAAGTAAGTTTTTAAGCAAGTAAACATCATTTATATTGAATGTAATCTAGTTTAACATGCGATTTTGGAATCTATAGATTCATAAAAGAGCTAGCCGAATGTGTATAAGTACAGAAATATTGTATTTGAATTTAATTTTACTAAGTTATATCATTCGAAAGTCTGTATGATTGATATGAAATATTTGGAATTTTTGTTATATGAGTTATGTACGAAAAAGCTTTGTAATAGTGATATTTGGGCTTTGAGCCTAGTAAGCCTTGTACTGGTGATTATAATTGGGCTTCATGCCGATCAGGCTTAATGCCGGTGAATAAATATCAGTCCTTGTGTGATTCATGCTTATGCCTAGTAGGTTTTATACCGGTGATTTATTTTCAAGCCTATGCCTATAAAACTTCACATTGATGTGGAAATTGAGCATGTAAGTTGATCTAAATGACCTTGTATATTCGAGCCGTGCGAATATGGTTTAACTTCGAAGTTTGGACTTGGTTATGTTTGGTAATGGCTTAATCTGTTTTGACTATAATGTTATATGAAATGAATGGATGGTGTATGTAATTGGTTCTATATGTTTTGAAAATAGCTTGAAGATGATTGTGGTTGATGTGTCGGTCATGGTGTGTATAATTTATCATGAGCTTGTTTAGATGATTCGGCTTTGGTTGAGTATGAACAATGTATATATATACATAAAATTGGTTTTTATGTTTAATATTGGTGTTATTATGTAAATGAGCATTTGATGGTATAAATATATATATTAAGTTCGAATATATAGTAAGAAGTTATTATGGTATTTTAGGTTTTATAAAGGACTTGTAAGTGGACTTAATAAATGAGCAAGATGTTGATTTTGTATATATATATATATATATATATATATATATATATATGCATATGTGTTTGTGCGTAATCGAATGATGCTTGTCATTATGTTTCTTTTTTCTTTTTTAAAAATGAAAGTGAATATGCATATGTGATGTTTATGTGATTGGCATAATAGGTATATTTGATGAACCTAAAATTCGAATATACAATATGTTTATAATGTATGTTTAATAATTATTTAATATGTTTTACATGTAAATATGAATATGACTTGCTTGAGCATGAGAATGTTTGGAACTGTAAGTATGTTCAGTAATGCCTCGTGGCCCTAGTCCTGCGACGGATATGGGTTAGGGGTGTTACATGATGATACTTTTTCACGGATGTGGAAATTTGTATGATTTGGATTGATATGTATGTAAAGTCTATGTGAGATAAATGTGAGTATGTGAATGAGGTGTTAATGTCTTGGTTGTGGCTGATTTAGTTGTATGTAAATGTTTGGATTGGTGCTATGTTGTGTTGTGTAGGTGTGTGCAACAAAGGGTAGCAAAATGGCTTGGTAAATAGCCTTATTTTTGTCCACACGGGTAGGCACATGGGCATGTGTCTAGGCCGTGTGTGACACATGGCTTGCCCCACAAGCATGTGTTTAGGCCGTGTGTCCCTTGCACCCTATTTTTTACAAAACAAAATGCTTAGAGTTAAGCACATGAGCAGGGACACGGGCATGTGTCTCAGCAGTGTGGATGACACGGCCTCAGGCACGGGCGTGTGTCATAGGCGTGTGAATTCTGTATCAATTTTATGAAAAATCATAATTTTTAAATAGACCATACGGCCTAACACATGGGCGTGTGACTGGGCCGTGTGTCTTGAATTTGTTCTTGGGTGACAAACAAAAAGTTACACGAGTTAGGGACACGGGCGTGTGTGATCACACGGCCTGCCCACGCGGGCGTGTCCCAAGCCACACAGGCGTGTGACCCTTTTTTGGTGGAAAAGTTTTCTAAGTGTTGCAAAATTTTCTAAAGTATCCAGTTCAATCTCGAACCACTTTCAATGAATGTTTTGGGCCTCGTAGGCTCGCATTAGGGATGTTATTATTGAATGTAAAAAGTTTTAAAATTGGACGAAAATTTATGGCTTGAAAATGTATGATTGCTTATGTTTAAGTCTGGTAATGCCTCGTACCTTGTTTTGGTGTTGAATATAGGCAAAAGGTGTTACAGGCTATTACATTTACCCTAGGAAAACTGTAACACCCGTGCAGAGACCATTTAGGAGTCGGACACGAGGGTTAACGGCTTAAACCACTCATTTTCACAGTCCATTTTAAAATTTCCAGGCGGTTGGCTAACTGCGTCACTGTCACTTTAAAAATCATATCTTGAGTTCCAAAACACGAAAATCAGTTTCGTAATTTTTCCCTGAAACTAGACTCATATGTCCATCTACATATTTTTTCTAGAATTTTTGGTCAGGCCAATTAGTACAGTTTATTAGTTAAAGTCTCCCCTGTTACAGGGTGCGACTACACTGACCTTCATGCATTACGACCTGGATATCTCCATGTACAGGGCTTCAATACTGATGCCATTTGTTTCTACGAAGACTAGACTCGAAAAGGAATCTGTACATATATGGCATGACTTCTAATTATCTCTGGTAAATTTATAATTAATTTCCAAAGTAGGAACAGGGACTCCAGAAACCGTTCTGGCCCTGTCTCACGAAAACTTAAATATCTCTTAATATACTGTTCATATAATCGTTTTGTTACTCTCCTATGAAAATAGACTCGTCAAGGTTCGTTTACATAATTTATTGACTATTTAATTCCATTCCTAATATTTTTAGTGATTTTTCACATCCACGTCACTGCAGATGTCAGCATCTGTCTTTAAGGTAGACTTTACCTATTTCATAGTTTCCATGATTCAACTAGCCCTTAAACATAAATAGCACAAAATATGATCATGATTAACCATCCCAATAGCTAATCGTTTCCAAACATTCCCATACCTCTTAATGAACAACATACAATGATTATAATACCATGCCTAAAGTATACTTAAGCCATTTTCGCATGGCTATCCAAATTTACACAAAACCGAAAGGTACATGACCTACAACAAAAGGGTAGTCCTATACATGCCATTTCAAAGTTCAACCAAACATATACCAAAAGGAGCTTTGATAGCGTATGACTTCGACTTCCAAATTCCGAGTCCGATGGTGACGAACCAAAATCTATAAAACAGAGAATTAAAGAAACGGAGTAAGCATTTAATGCTTAGTAAGTTTGAGCAAAGAGTTTAAGCACATCGGAAGTATAGCATTCATATAACTAAACGGATAATTCCATATATACATATTCTCAAATCATTCCTACTTCACATTCCAGCCCCTATATTCATACATAAGGGATCATCTTAGCCAAATACGGAGGCTCATTACTCGATCGGCGAATATTATTTGAAGGGGATCGACTATTCCAATGCACATACGAAACATACCTCATTGTTGGGAATTTACAAGTGTATTAACTGAAATTTTTATAGAAAGATCGCTCATTCCCGAATCACGTACCTTCGGGATTTAACCGGATATAACCACTCGCACAAGGCCTTCGGGTCTTAGCCCGGATATGATCACTAGCATAAATGCCTTCGGGATTTAGCCCGGATATAGTCGCTAGCACAAATGCCTTCGGGTTTTGGCCCGGATATAGTAACTTGCATAAATGCCTTCGAATCTTAGTCCGGATATAGTCACTTAACACAAAAGCCTTCGAGACTTAGCCCAGATATCATTCGAATAACCATGCACATACATCAATAAATCATGACACATCCATGTTTCATTTTCATTACCAAAGCTCAAACACGAGACACTTATCACACTTACAAGTTTCGGCTTAATAGCCACATTCAAAGAGCATGATTTTGATTTGTTTGTGACATAATCTAATCGAATCATAATCTAGGTTCCATTGCTCGAAAACTTACCTCGGATGTTGTCGAACGGCTTCAACGGCTATTCGATCACTTTTTCCTTTCCCTTATCCAACTGTGGTCCCCTAAGCTCTTGAGCTAATTCAAACAAATTTAACTTATCAAAGTCCCATTTTGCTAGCTTATGGCCGAATATGACAAGGAGTTTGATAGGTCATATGGCCACCTTTTAGCTCAAATACACAATGATCATACGCATTTTTAATCACATCAACAATTTAATACAATTCATTCGAACATCAAAAGAGAAGCTCAAGGTACTTAGCCCATATATACATTAGACATTAGAGTCACATATGTACGAAATCACGAATCGAATTCAACATACTAGCTAATATTTCCCCTTAACCGAATTTTCTAAGTCAAGCTAAAGCCATCAATAGGCTACCAATGGCCGAACATACACATCTATGCTAAGGCCGATTGCAACCCTTAATACATTCTACAAGTATGGTCACTTGTGTTGACTAAACACCATTTGTTTCAAGTTCAAAACTTGGCTAATACACATATATACACTATTAAAGCATTCTCTCCCGTTACACTAATTCAACACATGCATTACCCATAATATACCAAATTACATTCGGCCTTAGCACACAACTTGCTAGCCGATTCTTCTCCATCTAGCAACTAATGCACATACGAGCTCATTTGTTAGACTCTACTTCATCTAACAACAACCTTATTTCTCTTCTATATCCTACCATGGCCGAATGCATCACAACACCTTACCATTTCAATTTTGGTCATGGTTGAACAAGGAACTTAATGTCTCACTCAAGGATGCTAAAAAGGAGATTCAAGAGTTATCAATCCACCATCACATGCATCATTAACAAGCTTCACATTTAGCATGCAATGATATCAACACAAAATCCACCTTGGCCGAATACCATCCCCATGACATAGCAAAGATTTGAACCATGGGCTAATAAGAACATCAAGCTAGCAACTAAAAAAAACATGCATGAATCTCATGGCACAACATCAAACATACCTTAATCTTGATACAAGTATGGCCGAACCTCCTCCTAATCCTCTTCTAAACCAAACATGGAGCAAGAACTCCTTCTTTCTTCCTTAGAATTTTCGCCAAAAGAAATGAAAAGGATGAACACACTTTTTTTGTTTCCTTTCCCTCAACTCACGGCAATGGGGGATCACACACCTTCTTTCCTTTTCCATTTCTTTATTACCTGACTCCTTATTTTATTTATTCCAACATAACCCATTTACACAACATGTTTTATGACATGTTTTGCCCATCACCCTTGCCATGGCCGCCACTAGGCTTTAATTTAGGGAAATTTGACATGCAAGCCCATCATTTTCACAACATGCATTAATAGGCCACTTTACATTTGCCTAGCACATTTCTAAATTTTCTCACATAAGTCCTATTTGATAAAATTCACTTACAATTAACAAAATTCAAACATGAAATTTTCACACATGCATATGTACATATAATGAGCATCCACTATGACGGCTAATTATTTTTATGACTCGGTTTAGTGGTCCCGAAACCACTTTCCGACTAAGGTCAATTTAGGCTGTCACAAAAACGATTATAAAAGCTAAAGGAGGAAAACCTAAAGGGGACGGACAACCAAAGGGAAGCTTGGGAAGGAAAATAGAGGATAGCAGCTGAATAGAGATGAGTAGAGGAAGATGAACGCAGTCCCATTTATCCACCAAAAGACACTACATCGCTAGAGTGTGGGCTAGATAAACGGAAGCTATCTTCCTGAAGTTCTTCCATTATTTCTTGATTACTCACTGTAAATTGATTTGATGAAAACGATGTTGAATGATACTTTGGATTTGATTTTTAATTGGCAACCCATGAGCTAAATCTCATAGGGTTGGGATTACTTGATGAAACTTGTCATAACATTAGTCCTACATCATTATAATAACTCAACCATTTTATACCTACTCAATCCATGTGGAGACAATCTTACTTATCACTTTATTACTTGATTTGACGTGTGTACTTGCACAATTCACATATCATTTCTCATGTAACAAGTTTTTGCCATCATTGTTGGGGATTGGCAATTGGTGAAATTTGGTTTTGTTATTTTCTTTTGTTTTCTTAGTTTTAGATAACTTAGTTGTACTCGATTTCTATAGGTTTGCCATCAGTGTATGAGAAGATGCATTCTTACTAACGACGAGCATCCTCTTAACCCAGAGATCGAGAAAACTTTACAAAGAAGGTGAAAAGAGCTGCAAACTGTGGCTAGAGAAGGGAATGATCCTGGTCTGAATGATCATGGTCTTAATGGTAATCCAAATGGTTAGAATGTTAGTTCTCCTATTCCTCGTGTGATAGATGATCGAGATAGACTAATTTAGGAACATGTTCCAATTTTGGATGATTTGAATCCAGGGTTAGTAGGACCACACATACAAGCTCAACAATTCGAGATGAAATTGGTAATGTTTCAAATGTTGCAAACAGTAAGGCAGTTTGGTGGATTACCCACTGAAGATCCAAGATTGCATTTAAGACTCTTTCTAGAATTCTATGGCTCATTTAGACAACAAGGTGTTCCTGGAGATGCCTTGCGGCTTAAACTGTTTCCATATTCTTTGAGAGATCATGGAAGAGTGTGGTTGAATGCTTTGCCGTCAGGAACAGTGGCATCATGGAGTGATCATGGCTAGATATTTTCGCTATGGTATAATCCACCAAATATGAATGCTAAGCTTAGAAATGACATCACGTCTTTTCGACAATAAGAGGATGAAACGCTATATAAAGCTTGAGAACAATTTAAAGAATTACTTTAGAAATGTCCAGTACATGGATTCTAACACTGGATGCAAATGGATATGTTTTATAATGGGTTGAATGCGCATACAAGGATGGTAGTCGATGCCTCTGCAAATGGTACTCTGTTGGATAAATCCTATAATGAAGCATATGAGATTTTGGAAAGGATTGCCAACAATGATTATCAATATCCTATCATGAGAGTTTGGACGGGTAAAAAAGCTTACCATGGAGCTTGATGCAATCACTTTGTTAACAGCCTAGGTATCTTTTTAGCTAATATGATCAAAACAATGAAGAGGCCTACTTCAGTCCAGGAGATGAAAGCAACCAAGCTATTGTGTGTTTATTGCAGTGAAAACCATGTGTTTGATGAATACTCATCAAACCCAACATCTGTATACTACATGGGTAATTTTAATCGGAATAATAACCCCTATTCCAACACCTACATCCTAAGGAAGAAGCAACATCTGAACTTTAGTTGAAAATATCAAGGTGCGGGGGATTTAAACAATGTTATGAGACAAAATATTAACAGTGCAGTACTTGGTTATAATCATCCTATGTGAAGGCAAAATGTTCAATAGGATCAAGCATCATCTTCTACCTCCATTGAAGCCTTTCTAAAGGAATATATGGTAAAGAATGATGTTGTAATTTAGAGTCAAGCTGTGTCCCTCAAAGCTCTTGAGAATTCAAGGCCACAATAAACATTGCCAAGCAATACCAATAATTCAAGAATGTAACGCTCAGTTTGTGCAAGTGTACATAGTCGTTAAAGTAATAAGTAAGTAAATGAGTTATTGTCTCCACTAGGATTGTGTATGTTAATCGATTAATTGTAAAATTATAATTTAACAATTTGGTGATAAAACATAATAATTTGAATGATGATGATTAAACTAGATTAATTTAACTAGATGCAAAATTGATCCTTAATGCAATTTTAATCTAAGTAGGCAAATTATCTAAATGTATGAATGAATTTTGCAGCAAAAACACAACCTCAACAATCAATAACATGAATAGGCTAGGATAACTACATTAATCAACTTGATTCATTTTCATCATGCTTAAAGTGTTCGAAAAGCTTTCCATCGCAACTCGATCTTTCATAAGTTTGGAAACCAAATTAAGTCCTTTTGGAATCTTTTACTTAGTGAAACATGCATTTTATTGATCATATTAAACTAAGGGTTTCTTAGTATTTATGTGAAATAAAAGGTATGGGTTAGGTTTGAAATAGTTTAATCACATAATCCTAAAAATTATGCAAGCTAATAGAGCTCGTTAAAGTTATTATGAACCTTTAATTTAGTCTGGTTAGGATCTAAATTAAGCATGCACTTTTCGATTGTTGCGTCCACTGGCCGCCATCTGGTTAGGATCGCTTAGCTAATTCTAATGCATCCAATCACGTATGAATAAAATGCGTACTTGAATTTAATTGAAAATATGATCGACTGAGGCACAAAAACTTTAAACATGAATCAAACGAATCTCATTGAATTTATGCAATTAATTTAGCTAAACAAATTTAGACTACCATTGTTGATGTCAAAATCACAAAAACACATTGCAAACATAATCAATTTACAACAAGAAGTAAGGGAAGAATAAACTCTATTTCAATTCGGAAATCTCATGGACTCTGATTGAAGGTGTTTTCCTTCGCTCCTATTGTACCTTTGCGAATGGCTCCTCAAGGTGGCCGACTTCTCTTCAAGGCTTTTGATAGGTAAAAAATAAGGGGAAAATGGAATGATAGGCATGGTGGATAAAGAGAGCAAGAGGGGGAATGAAGAATGTTGTGAAAATGAGGAATGAAGAGATGAGTAAGGGATGATTGAAAATGTGAGATAGGTGTGGTATTTATACTTGAAGTAGGTGGAAGAGTTTACTAAAAATAGTAGCAACAATCCCTTGGATTTCTCCCTTCTATGCTAGCCATGATATGTGGAAGAAAAGGGTTTGGTTGCTTGATTCAAGCATGATTGCTTGATTCAAGCATGAAACTGTGTTTGAATCATGCAAGGGGTGGATGGTTTCTCAATTAAATCTTTTGTGTCAATTTCCAATGTTCATCCAAATGTTGGGACCTTTAAATAATTGTCCCAAAATTGATTTCTTGGCTGCCCAATTGTGGTTGTCGAATTGGGCCTCTCTTCTCTTGAATTGGCTGGTTAATGATCCAACTAGCTTGTAAACTTTACCAACATGTATCATCTTTTTTATTGGGTCAAGGTGGCACCTTGATGACCTATTAAGCTTGGTCTTGCCATCCAACACATGAGAACAAGAACTTATGTCCATGCAACATTATAGTAAACTCAACTCTATGGTCCCACTGCATAAGTAAATTTAACATATTAATAGATAACATGAAATACTTTAATTTTATGCATAAAATCATATAAAAAAGCACAAATTCACATACTTTATAAATTCATGTCCATTATTAACATTTAAGCAAAATTAACTTAATTAATCAACAAATACTCAATATTAATATTATTTTTAAGTAAAAAGGTGGTAAAAATTACTAGAAACATCTTATATAATTTCGAGTTTACACACTCCCAAACTTAAACCATTGCTTGTCCCATGTAACATTTAGGCACAACAAAAAATTTTGCTAAGGTAATTTTGCTATATGATTAAGCAACATCAATCTTGGCACATTAGGGTAAACTTGTAGCAACAATTTAGCTACAAGGGTGGCTTGGGTGGCATGATAAGATGAGAAAGAAAGTGACAGCAACAATAGGTTGTGGGAACCCTTTGGACTACAATGTGTGGTAAATTTTCTCCTCTTTGCTGTTTTAGGCTTTGAGCCCAATTGTATTTATAAACTGGACTACTTAAAATAAAATAACTGATTGGTACTTGGGCCAATTTGACTCCATTTTTAAAAATAAAAAAATAGAAAAAGAAGATTAAAATGAAAAATAAAAATTTCAAAGTTAATTGGAAAATTTATTCTCAAATGATTACATTAAATTAATTCCCAAGAAAGGTTGGAAGGGTCACAAATGGTTCCGCTTAAGTTCTAATCTCCTTAGACATAATTAATTAAAGGTACTAATTCAAGAAAATAATTTCTAACTATTTATTAAAAAGTAAAAACATGAAAAATTAAGGGTCTATTAAATTGTACGAAGTTTCAATTCGCTCAACTTCACCATCCCAATAGTGTTTGAAACGTTGACCATTAACTTTAAATGTACCTCCCTGGTTGTCGTACAATTCTACAGCTCCATATGGATAAACTTTATAGATGATATAAGGTTCTTTCCATCGAGACTTGAGCTTCCTAGGAAATAACCTTAGCCTCAAATTAAAATACAACACTTTTGGACCTTTTTTGAACTCACAAGTTTGAATATGACTATCATGCCATTTATTATTTTTTTCCTTATACATCTTGGCATTTTGGTATGAAAATAACTCAACTCTTCCAACTTGTCAAGCTGTAACATTCTTATCTCATTGGCTTGCTTCAGATCTCAATTTAATTGTTTCAAAGCCCAGTGAGATATATTCTCCATTTCAAGCGGCAAATGACACGCCTTTCCAAATACTAACCAATAAGGAGTCATTTCTAATGGCGTCTTAAAGTAGTTCGATAGGTCCATAGAGCATCATCGAGCCTTCGAGACCAATCTTTTCTATTAAGGCACACTATTGGATGACGATCATATCTAGGGATCTATGTGCGAGGAACAAATCAGGGTGAGAAAGGTATGAACGATTATCTTTAATCGTTTGGAAAATCAAAGATAACTATTGTGAAACTGATTACGTAATTGTATGTCCATTCCAAGCTGCCACAAAAATTTTTGACCTTTACATTATCCACCTAGTGTGACAACGAGCGACAAGAATTCTCTCAAACTTTTTCAAAGAGAAAAACTCATTGGCAATTGCTAGACCTCATACACAATATTTAGGTATATAATGTTTTTCTTAAAAACCCTATATTTTCTAATTCGGGAACAGTTGTTATCTTAATATGAATCAAGATTCATTATAATAATTAACCGAATATAATATTTATAATTACCATAATTATAATAATGTTTGAATGAAAATTACAATTACAATAATTATAATAATATTCGATCGTAAATTATAATCACAATAATTATGACAAGGATTTCGATAAATTATGTTTAGTAAAATTTTATACGAAACAAATTCTTATTTATTAGTTTAACCATGTTCTCATTATGTGTACAACATACTTGTACAAATAATTTGTTCGATATTTAACTGTCCTGTAACACCCCTAGCCCACATCTGTCGCCGGAATAAGGTTACAAGACATTATCGGACAAAACACAGTTCTACATAGTCATTTATCATTTTTTTATACACAAAGTTATATCAACTTCTATACACTATAACTTCTAAATCCATTAGCAATCATCCACAAAATCATATTAATTAAATTTGCACATATGGTACACATAACCAGATAAAATTTATCATTCTTTATTACTTATAATACATATACAAACTATGCTTCAAATTTCAACCATATTAATATCATTTATATAACCACATATTCAATTAATTAATGTGCAACAAAACCATGTTACATGTACTTAATACATATAAATGTTCAAAACACCTGACTCTAATATTAATGGCACTTGTATACTTAAAACATATTCCATCATAATTCATTTTCATAACTTCAGCACAAGCACACAACAAATCCATTCGACCCATATTACATTAATTCTTATGCAATCACATATGCGACTTAAGTAACATCACTTCATGGCCAAACTGTACCAGCTCGATTTTGGGCCTAGTCAGAATAGTGGTTTCGATACCCCTAATCTGAGGTCAAAGAAATTATTTTAGTATTATTTTATGTTTATATCATGTTTATATTAGTGCAAGAAAATTTTGGTGTAGTAATTTTAGCGTTTATGAGCTTAATATCGAAAAAGGACTAAATCGTATAAAGTGCAAAAGTCGTATTTTGATAGCTAAGGGTGTCAAATAGCTAGAGAACCTAAATTGGAGTCTTTAAATGGAAATTAGACCCTTTAGAATAGCATGGCCGGCCATAGGAGACAAAGGTGGTCAAAAGTAAAAAATTTGGTGAAATTAGGTGTTGCAATTGAATAAAATAAAACAAATAGTAAAAGTTGTCATTCTTTTTCATCTCTCTCTTTCTTCTCCACTAATTTTTCTCCAAGAAAGTGGCCATGGAAGTTTGAAAAATTTTCAGCAGCTAAAAGCCTTGGCAAGTAAGTGATTTGAGGGTTTTTCTTGAATATTTTTGTACTTTTGAGGTCTTTGTAGCATGAGCTTTCTAACAAGGGGACTATTTTGAAAAATGGTTGAAATTATAGGGTTTTACCATGTTATTAGACATTCTATTTTCTGAAATTTTATGGAAGAAAATGAACCATGGTTGTGAAATAAACAACTTTTGTGAAGAGATTTTTCATGAAAACCCTAAAAAGGACCATTTTGCATAAGTTGTAAAATAGGTGATAAATGTGTGAAATATTGATAATTTTGGACTGCTTCTAGTGTAAAAAGTAATTGACTAGGCTTAAGATACGAAGAAATTCGATAAAAATCAATTTTTAGACTTAGGGGTAAAATGGTCATTTTGCAAAAGTCTAGGGGCAAAATGGTAATTTTGCCCAATTTTAAGTTGTTGAGTATCTAGATTAATAAAATGACTAAATTCATAAAATTTTATCATTCTAGATCAAGAAAAGCGAAGCAAGTAGACTAAGCCGAACTAGCCGTCTACATTTTGCAATCTGAGGTAAGTTGTATGTAAATAATATAGCTACAATGTTATTATATGTGCTTGAATTGAGATAGCATGAATTACTAGTTTGTGGAAATAATAGTATGTTCGTGTGAATTACTTGTTTAGTAAAATTGCTTGTTTAGTAAAATTGCTGGCGTTAGAAACAGAATGTCTAGGTTTTTGCACATGGGTTAAGACTCGGGCGTGTCATGGACGTGTGAAAACCTCTATAGGTTCAAATTTCAAATTAATTCCACACGGTTAAAGGACATGGGCGTGCCCCTGTATGCTTAGGCTGTGTGAGCCACACGGGCTAACAGCACGACCACATTGAAATGGTCACACGGGCTCCCACACGAGCATGTGCCCCTGTGTCTAGTGTTATTTTTTAGAGTTTGTTGGAAGTCCCAAATTGGTCCTAATTGGTTTTCATATGAATGTTTGGAGACTCGTAGGCCATATTGAAGAAGTTTAGACAAAGTTTTAAATTTAAGCAGGTCTTAGTGATTCAGAAATGTAGGAATGCATGTGTTCAAGGTAGGTAATGCCTTGTATTCAATCCCAGCGTAGGGTACGAGTGTGGGGTGTTACATTTAGTGGTATCAGTGCATGGTTTAGTCAGTCCTAAAACTAACCTAGCATGAGTATGAGTCTAGCTATACATGCCAAAACTATATATTGATAGTGTGGTGACTCTTGACAAGATAAATTGTGTTTTATTCATATAGTAAATGGATCCTAACGTAGCTACAGTAGATGATGTGGAGTGCAATGCACCGACTCCCGCTAAAGGGACCGTGCCAGTAAATAGAGAGCCCGTGACGATGAGTCAGGGTAGAGGAGCTAGAAAAGCTTACCTCCACATAATGGATGCCTGGTATTCGGAGTTTATTCGAGCAGATCCGAATACTCCACCTCCCCCACCTCCTCTGATTCCTCAGTATGCCCTTGTAGCTCTATAAGGAGTGGATATGGTTAGGAGAGAGAGACCCCCGGTAGATAAGATACGAAAGTAAGTGACTGAAAAATTTTGGACCAAGATTGATGATGACCCAGAGATAGCAGAATTTTGGTTAGAAAATACCATTATGGTATTTGATGAGTTATCTTGCACGCCTGAGGAGTGCGTGAAGTGCGCAGTGTCACCTCTACAAGACTTAGCCTACCAATGGTGGAATACTCTCATCTCCGTTGTACCGAGAGAGTGGATAACATGGGAATTCTTTTAGGAAGAGTTTTGAAAGAAGTATATTAGTAAAAGGTTCATAGATCAGAAGTGGAAGGAATTTCTAGCACTGAAATAGGGCCGAAAGACCGTAACAGAGTATGAGCGTGAATTCGTGAGGCTCAGCAAATACGCTAGAGAGTGCGTGTCTATCGAAGCTATAGTGTGCAAGAGATTCGAGGATGAATTGAATGAAGATATCCAAATGTTAGTTGTAAACTGATAGAATTTATGGTGCTAGTGGAGAGAGCATGTAAGGCTGAGGAGTTGGCCAAAGAGAAGAGAAAAGCTAACATTAAGTCCCAAGACTCACGAAAAAGACAAATGGGAAATCACAATAGACCTTATCTAAAAGATCGAGAGAGTTTCCTTCCCAAACGAATGCATAAATGGGATTCTCGAATAAGAGCAAGAATAAGCAGCATGCGGTGTCTAAAGCCCAAACCACTTCTGTTACGAGTGTTGGTAGTGCTCTGTCAAATAGGTCGAGTGTTCACAATATGGTAGGCGTCATTTCGATGAATGCCTAGCAAATGAAAGAGGTTGCTTAAAATGCAGATCTTTGGACCAGTTCATCCAAGACTACCCTGAACTAGATGAGAAAGAGAAAAAGCAAGATATGAGGGTGAGTAGTGCTCCTGCGAGGGGTAGACCACAGAAGAACCTGGGCAGTGGGGCCAGCAGTAGAGTTAACCCTAGAAACCCAGCTGTGAGGTCAGAGGGCCGAGCATCTGTAAGAACTTATGCCATTCATGCTTGCGAAGAGGAGTTTTCACCAGATGTTATCACGGGTACTTTTTCTCTTCACGGTATTTCTGTTATTGCTTTGATTGATCCGGGGTCTACTCATTCTTATGTATGCATGAAATTAGTACCCATAATGAATATGTATGTTGAGTCTATCGAATTTGTGATAAAAGTGTCAAACTCACTAGACAAACATGTGTTAGTCGACCAAGTATGTAGAAATTTTCCCTTGACAATTAAGGGTCATAGTTTTCCGGCTAACCTCATGTTGTTGTTGTTTGATGAATTCGATGCAATCCTTGGAATGGATTGATTAACTTCTCATAGTGTTGTAGTGGTCTGTGGGAGGAAGTCCATTGAGTTTAAATATGAAGATGGGAATGTTCTTCGAGTTGAACCAAAAGAAACAAATGACTCACCTGTAGTAACATCTTCTTTGACTACTGAGAAATATTTGAGGAAAGGATATGAAGCTTATCTGGCTTTTGTGCTGAATACTCAAGTGTCTGAGTCAAAGATTGAATTGGTACCGGTGGTTTGTGAGTTTATAGATGTGTTTCCAGAAGAGTTGCCCGGATTACCTCCAACTAGAGAAGTCGAGTTTGGCATCGAGTTAATACCTGGCACGACTCCTATATCGATTGCCCCGTATAGAATGGCACCAACAAAATTAAAGGAGTTGAAAGTACAGCTGCAAGAGTTAACGGATAAGGGCTTCGCGAGACCGAGTTTTTCCCCGTGAGGTGCTCTGGAACTTATCGTGAAAAAGAAAGATGGGTCGATGAGGTTATGTATCAACTACAGACATCTCAACAAAGTGATTGAACAAAACAAGTATCCTTTGCCAAGGATTGATGGCCTATTTGATCATTTGAAGGGAGCCACTGTATTTTCAAGGATTGACCTGAGGTCAGGATATTACAAGTTATAGGTTAAGGAGATAGATGTACTGAAAATTGCATTTCAGATGAGGTACGAACAGTATGAGTTCCTCGTCATGCCCTTTAGCTTAACGAACGCCCTAACAGTTTTAATGGACCGGATGAATCGCATTTTTTGACCATATCTGAATAAGTTCGTCATCATTTTTATCGATGACATATTGATTTATCCGCATGATGAGAGTGAGCACATGGAGTATTTGAGAACAGTTTTACAAATCTTGAGAGACAAGCAGTTGTACGCCAAGTTCAGTAAGAGTGAATTAGGGCTTAAGGAGGTCATATTTCTAGGACACATTGTGTCGGGTGATGAGATTAGATTCGACCCAAGCAAGATCTCAGCAATTTTCGAGTGGAAACCGCCTAGGAATGTGACAGAGGTTCGAAGCTTTTTGGGTTTGGCTGGCTACTACAGAAGATATGTGAACGGATTCTCTATGATAACAACTTTGATGACAAGACTGTTGCAAAAAGAAGTCAAGTTCTAATGGACAGAAAAGTGCCAACAGAGTTTTGAAAGGTTAAAGGTTTTGTTGACTAAAGCCCTAGTGTTAGTGCAACTAGAATCGGGCAAAGAGTTTGTGATTTATAGCGATGCCTCCTTGAATGCATTGGGGTACGTGCTCATGCAAGAAGGTAAAGTCATAGCCTACGCTTCTAGTCAGCCGAAGCTACATGAATAAAAATTACCTGGCGCACGATTGAGAGTTGGCCGTAATCGTGTTTGCATTGAAAATTTGGAGACACCATTTGTATGGCGAGAAATGCCGAGTGTTCACCGGCCATAAAAGTCTCAAGAATTTCATGACTCAGAAGGATTTGCATTTACGACAACCAAGATGGCTAGAGTTGATAAATGATTACGAGGTTGTGATTGATTATCACTCGGGTAAAGCAAACGTGGTTGCCAATGCCTTGATTAGAAAATCATTATTTGCGTTGAGAGCAATGGATGCCCAATTAGCTTTATTAGATGATGGTTCAATTCTAGCAGAGTTGAGAGTTAGGCCAATGTTTCTACAAGAGATTCTTGAAGCTCAGAAATGTGATAAGGATTTGCAACCCAAGAGAACTCTGTGTAAGGTAGGGGTTGAATCAGACTTTCAGATTGGCATCAATGGGTGTATAATGTTCAAAGATAGAGTTTGTGTACCCAAGGACAGGAAACTTATTCAAAAGATTCTATGAGAGGCACGTAGTGGTTGCTTGTCTATCCACTCAAGTAGTGTGAAAATGTACGACCTGAAGAAAATGTATTGGTGGTTGGGAATGAAATGAGACATTTCAGAGTTTGTCTCTAAGTGCCTAGTGCGTCAACAAGTGAAGGCTAAACATCAAGTACCTTCGGGTCTACTTCAGCCTATCACGGTCCTCGAGTGGAAGTGGGATCAGATTACTATGGATTTTGTGATGGGTTTTTTGGTAACCCCAAAGAAAATAGGATGCTATTTGGGTTGTCGTGGATAGGTTAACAAAGTCGACACATTTTATACCAGTGCGTACCGACTACTCCTTTGAAAAACTGGTCGAGTTGTATGGTTTCGAGATTGTGAACCTTCATGGAGTGCCTCTGTCGATTATTTCAGATAGAGACCCGAGATTGACCTCGATATTTTGGAAGAAGTTAGAAAAGGCATTGGGAACTAAACTGAATTTTAGCACGACATTTCACCCACAAACCGATGGTCAGCCAGAGAGAGTAATTTAGATTTTAGAAAACATGTTGCGATGTTGTGTTCTTGAGTTTCAAGGTAGTTGGGAAAGTACTTACCAATGGTGGAATTCGTTTACAACAATAGTTATCAGTCAGGTGTGAAGATTGTACCTTATGAGGCTTTATATAGGCAAAATTGTCAAAAGCCTTTATATTGGATGGAGCTTAGAGAGAGTCAAATTCACGGGGTCGATTTAGTCAAAGAGACTAAAGGGAAAGTTAAAGTGATTCACGACTGTTTGAAGGCTTCCTCGGATAGACAGAAATCCTACGCAGATTTGAAGCAGAAAAATATTGAATTTCAAGTCGGTGATCTAGTATTTTTGAAAGTTTCCCCGTAGTGGAAAGTCCTCAAATTTGGTAGAAGAGGCAAGTTGAGTCCTCATTTCGTAGGACCTTATGAGATTACCGAGAGAGTAGAGTTTGTGGCCTATCGGTTTGCTTTACCATTAGAGTTAGAAAAGATTCACGATGTGTTTCATGTGTCCATGTTACGTCGATATAGATCGGACCCTTCGTATGTGATTGGGCCAAGAGAGGTAGAAATTCATTCCGACATGACTTAGGGCGAAGAGTCGTCAAGGCTTTGGCTTGAGAAGTCAAATAGTTAAGGAATAAAACTATCGCACTCATGAAAGTTTTGTGGCATAGACATGGAGTCAAGGAAGCCACATGGGAACCCGAGGAGACTATGAGATATCAATACCCGAACTTGTTCGCCAGTAAGATCTTTGGGGACGAAAATCCCTAAGGGGGAAAATTGTAACAGCCCAATTTTGTGCCTAGTCAGAACAGTGGTTTCGAGACCACTAATCCAAGTTCAGAGAAATTGTTTTATTATTATTTTAAGATTATATCATGTTTATATTAGTGCAAGAAAAATTCAGTGAAGTAATTTTAGCGTTTCTGAGCTTAATTTCGAAAAAAGACTAAATCGCATAAAGTGCAAAAGTCCTATTTTGATAGCTAAGGGTGTAAAATAGCTAGAAAACCTAAATTCGAGGTCTTTAAATGGAAATTAGACCCTTTAGAATAGCTTGGTTGACCGTAGAAGACAAAGGTGGTCAAAAGTAAAAAATTTGGTGAAATTAGGTGTTGAAATTGAATAAAATAAAACAAATAGTAAAAGTTGTCATTTTTTTCATCTCTCTCTTTCTTCTCCACTAATTTTTCTCCAACAAAGTGGCCATGGAAGCTCGAAAAATTTTCAGCAACTAAAATCCTTGGCAAGTAAGTGATTTGAGGGTTTTTCTTAAATATTTTTGTACTTTTGAGGTCCTTGTAGCATGAGGTTTCTAACAAGGGGACTATTTTGAAAAATGGTTGAAAGTCTAGGGTTTTTCCATGTTAGTAGACATGCTATTTTTTGAAATTTTATGGAAGAAAATAAACCATGGTTGTGAAATAAACAACTTTTGTGAAGAGATTTCTCATGAAAACTCTAAAAAGGACTATTTTGCATAAGTTGTAAAATAGGTGATAAAGGTGTGAAATATTGGGAATTTTGGACTGCTTCTAGTGTAAAAAGTAATCGACTAGGCTTAAGATACGAAGACATTCGATAAAAATCAATTTTTGGACCTAGGGGTAAAATGGTCATTTTGCAAAAGTCTAGGGGCAAAATGGTCATTTTGCCCAATTTTAAGTTGTTGAGTATCTAGATTAATAAAATGATTAAATTCATAAATTTTTATCATTCTAGATCAAGAATTACAAAATCTGGGCCTAGACCAGGGAAAAGTGAAGCAAGCGGACTAAGCCGAACTAGCCGTAAGTTGTATGTAAATAATACAACTACGTTGTTATTATATGTGCTTGAATTGAGATATCATGCATTACTTGTTTGTGGAAATAATCGTGTATGATGAATATTGAGATAGTAGGACTCCCGTTAGAACCTTAGGAAATTAATCGGATATTTAGGCTATGACATTCGGAATGTTTGTGTGCTAGAGTAAGACATGTCTGGGGCATGCATCGGCCACATTTGAGAACCAGTGTAAGACCATGTCTAGGACATGGCATCGATATTGAGGCGAGAGCTAGTGTAAGACATGTCTAGAACATGCATCGGCCTCTTCATGTAAGCCAGTGTAAGACATTTCTAGGACATTCATCGGTTACGTGATGTGTCAGTATAAGACCATGTTTGGGACATGGCATCGGCACGGATACGTGGGAGTCAGTGTAAGACCATGTTTGGGACATGGCATCGACATTATACCCTATGTTTGAGGCGTAGTGAATATCCGATAGCGTTCCAAATAGTTCAACAGTGAGAGTTACAGTTTAAGTTAAATGAGAAAAGTATAACTATGTTGTGAGTGATACAGGTACCTAAATGAAATTCATGAGATGTGAGCTTAGTATATGCTACGTGAATTGTGTTGGATAGTGACGAGTAATTTGTGCTTATGCCTAATTTAGTGTTATGAGCATGATGATAAATAGTAAAGATGTCGTTATATTTATTTTCATGCAACTTACTAAGCTTCAAGCTTACCCTATTTCTTTCCATTTTCTTATAGTGCTGCAATAGTAGTTTGAGGATCATCTCTACGTCGGAGAAACTAGTCACACTATCAACCGAAGCACTTGGTATAGTTAGATCTTTTATTTTGATTATGGCATGTATAGGACCCTGACTTTTGAGTTTTGTGTCATTGTTAATCGGCCAAATGTGTTGGCTTACTTTAGCTTTTGATCATTTTGTATAAGGTCATGGAAAGATGGCTAATATTGAAAGTTATTATGTGAATGTAAGTTAATCTTTCATGAATATGAAATTGTTGACATGGTTGAATATATGTAATGTATATAGGTCTTGATTATGGTTGTTGTTATGTTGTGTTTCTGGGTGGCAAAAGGGCTTGGAAGATAGCCTTATATTGTCCACATGGGTAGAAAAATGGGCGTGTGTCTAGGCCGTGTGTGACACACGGGCAGCCCCACGGGTATGATGTTCGGTCATGCGTCCCATGCACGTAAAAAAATTTGCAAGTCAGTATGCATGTAACACTCCTAACCCATATCCGTCACCGAAATAGGGTTACAGAGTGTTACCAGTACATACAGAACATTTACAGATTAATCGAAACATTACTATTCACTTTCTGAGATCATATATATATAACGACCTTTATTTGGGCCCTCGAAGCCCAACATGAACATCAAAATCAAGTCGGAATGTAACCGATTTCTCATAAAATTTTTCGCTTAATTTTTTTAAAAATTTTACTTGTGAACAGTACCCACATGCCCATGTGATTAGGCCGTGTGGATTCCACATGCCCATGTGGCTTGGGACACGCCCGTGTCCCTTGTCCGTGGAGCTTTCTGTTTATGACATCATCATCAAATTAGGGGCACACGGCCACATCGCACGCCGGTGTCCTAAAGTCGTGTTCCATACACGACTGAGACACACGGTCGTGTCTCTGCCTGTGTGGTCAATACCTAAGCTATTTTTCAAGCCTTGTTCAACCTTAATCTCTTACACACTCATACAAAATCAAAAGCATATAACATGATATTCATTTAATGATTAAACATTCTCAATTAAACTACAAACATAGTATTTGTATGTCATCATACATGTATCTCTCATACTCATTTTACCTTATCTATTCTGGTACCACTTATACTTTTATACCATGATTATCATCTTACCAAATATTTTCAGCTCAATCATCAAGAATTCATATTTAAAGCTAGATCATATCTTTATAAAATACCACATTTCAGATGCGCAGAATAAAATACCTGCCTGAGACAATTCAATCCAACTTCATACCCAACAAGCATCATATTGAAACTAGTTATATATATACATGTCGTGATATGTATCATTCTCATACTGTTTTCTTGTAAACATATATCATTTATTTTCCTCCCCCTCTTCTCCATTCCACATCCTCAATGTATATAACATTCTTGTAAGTACTATTTCACAATTTACTTATTAATGCTCACATCAAGCTGTTCATACGAGTCATCGTCACTCAATTATTTTAAATTCGAGGTACAGAGCTCCAAATTAAGATTCGTAAATTTTCCCTGAAACTAGGCTCACATATCATTCCACCATACAATTTTCATAATTTTTGGTTTTGAAAATTAGTACAGTTTATTCATTTAAGTTTCCTCTGTTTCACTATCTGACAATTCTGAACTCTCTTCACTAAAAATTAATTATATCACAGTACAGAACTTAGATAATGTTATCATTGATTTCTATTGAAAATAGACTCATTAAGAATTCTAATCATATAAATTTGAGCCTCAAATAAATTTTCTCCAAGTTTTGGTGATTTTCCAAAGTCAAAACAGGGGAACCCAAATTCATTCTGACCTTGTCTCACAAAATTCGTTATATCTCATAATTTACAATTCAATTGCTCACACCGTTTCTTCTATGAGAAACTAAACTCAATAAGCTTTAATTCAATATCTTTTTCATCCTCTAATTTAATTTTTAAAATTTATGGTGATATTTCAAAGTTAACCTACTGCTGCTGTCCAAAACTGTTTTAGTTCAAGATGTTTATTACCATTTTTCCTCTAAATTTCACAGGTCATACTATTCAGTCCTTACTCAATTAGCCAATCTATTAAGCTAATTTTTCTCAATTAATATTTTATTCCATCATTCTAAACTATTACACAACCTTTGAAAATCAGAATTTTAACACTAAACCTTAATTCACAACTTTTTCACAATTAGGTCCTAAAATCAATTTCTATTGAAATTACTTGATAAAATCATCAAACAACAAAATCAAAGCTTCAAATTCATTTTATTTCATCATAAATAGCCAACACTTATCAATGGTAGCTTTCAATTTTGTCCATAAAATCAAAAATTAATGAATTAAACACTTGGACCTAATTGTAAAAGTCACAAAAACATAAAAATCTCAAAGAAAAGGGCAGGAATTGAACTCACATATGTCAAAGTATGAAAAACCAGCAACTTTCAGACCTCCCATGGTGTTTTTGCTAAAGAAAAATGATGATGTCTCTAGATTTTTCAATTTTGTCTTGTTTTATATGTTTAATTTGTAAAATTTCCCATTTTGCCCTTGTTTCTCCTTGTCTTTTTGCTGATTTTCTTGCCCAACCGTCCAGCCCATACAATTTGGATCCAGTTGCCTTTTAAATCCCTCCTTTTTAATCACTTAAACTATTCAATCACAATTTAACAAATTTCGCACTATTTTCAATTTAGTCCTTTTTAATTAATTGACTAGCCAAACGTTAAAATTTTCTAACGAAACTTTAATACTAACTTAATAACACTCCATAAATATTTATAAAAATATTTATGGCTTGGTTTATGAATCCGAGGTCTCGATACCTCATTTTCAACCCAATTTACCGATTAATTCTTTTAAAATCGCAAAATTCACTAATTAAAATTAATTCTTTTAAGTTCGCGCTTGGCCCATAATTATTATTTATTAAAATTTCTAAACTTACTCGTCGAATTTAGTGATCTCGAATCACTGTTTCCGACACCACTAAAAATTTGGCTGTTACAACTCTCCCCCCTTTAAGGATTTTCGTCCCCGAAAATCTTACCAGAAGAAGTTGCTTTCAACTCTCATGAAAAACTTCCACAGAATTTCTCAGAATCACAACCGAATTAATCTCAAACATCTCTTCCCAATAACCTTTAGATTGTAGCACACAGTGACGGAGCATACCATCAAGATCTCACTTATTCTCTCATAATTACTTATACTCAATTGATTTGTTCAATAAAAATTCTGTACATAGCGAAATGATCATATGAATCTTTCTTTGTCAAATGATCAACCACAATCAAATAACATCTTATCTTTCAGAGAGAATGACAATCCCGATACGAAATCTATGGCAATTCTATCTCACAACTTACTCGTCTCATCACTGACTGTATTAGTACTAAATACATTTGGTTTCTCGTCTTTTACTTGTTAACAAATCACTGTCTGAAGACGAATCCAAAATATCATTGAACACATACAATCACTAGCACAACTAACTCACATAACTGCACATCTTATCTCTCTTGGATGAGCAGACTAACTACTACTGAGCCTCGTGCAAAAACTTCTATATAAACTTTGGATTCATCTATACATACATTCTATCTCGAGATAACAATAATAACAAAAATCATGTTCGACCTGAAATTCAACATCAGAAATAAATTCGCTCCCAACTCATTTAGATTACCACCCATTATCACATTTCTGAGCTTCTCAGTCATACACAATTTAATTTAATCAATTTCCCAGTTGAACGCTTCGGAATAATAACAGATACGCGATGGTATCACACACAACCCTCCTTTAAAATCGAAGCTCTCTTGTACACATAGTGACCTTCATTTAGCACCACTCATATGACCTAGCTCGATTGTACACATAATTTTGGCTCTCTTGTACACATGGTGAACACTTAGTACCACCTATGTGACCTAGCCACTTTATCTCGTAGCTCTCTTGTTTACATGGTGTCCTTCATCTGGAACCACACATGCAACCTAGCTACATTTATCTCGTAGCTCTCTTGTACACATGGTATACATCCCGTATTACACATGTGACCTAGCTACATACCATCTGTATCTTTCGATTCCAAAGGTTCAAACGGGAAGTATCTCACTTTCTAATACTTTATTCCATTCTTCCAATAGTCAATTATGATTCAAAAATCAGCTACAATACATAAAATATGCTGAAATATAAAAATGTAATAAAGATAATGTATTATTTACATACAAACTTACATACTTTCTTATTTCCATGTCGAATTAATATTGAACATTTAAATCATCATAATTATACTTACTTTCAACACCTCGGCAATCATAGTAAATATATCAATTTTACATTGAAACATGCATAAATTAATGCTTATTATACTTATGAACTTACTTAACCCCTTTTTACACTGTCGATGGTAGCTCGGTTAGAAAACACCTCTGTCTCAACAGAACTATTTCATCGGGATCGAGAGGCATCACACTATCACAGGTAGTAATATGGCATGTATAGCTTAACTCTTACACATGCTAAGTTAGTCTGAGAACCGACTAAACCATAGCTCTGATACCACTAAATGTAACACCCCTAATCCGTATCTGCCGCCGAAACAGGGTTACAGAGTGTTACCAATACATACAGAACATTTACAGATTAATCGAAATATTACTATTCACTTTCTAAGATCATATATATATAACGACCTTTATTTGGGCCCTCGAAGCCCAACATGAACATTAAAATCAAGTCAGAACTTAACCGATTTCTCATAAAATTTTTCGCTTAATTTTTTTAAAAATTTTACTTGTGAACAGTACCCACATGCCCGTGTGATTAGGCCATATGGATTCCATATGCCCATGTGGCTTGGGACACGCCCGTGTCCCTTGTCTATGCAGCTTTCTGTTTATGACATCATCATCAATTTAGGGGCACACGGCCACATCGCACGCCCGTGTCCTAAAGTCATGTTCCATACATGGCTGAGACACACGGCCGTGTCTCTGCTTGTGTGTTCAATACCTAAGCTATTTTTCAGGCCTTGTTCAACCTTAATCTCTTACACACTAATACAAAATCAAAAGCATATAACATGGTATTCATTTAATGATTAAACATTCTTAATTAAACTACTAACATAGTATTTGTATGTCATCATACATGTATCTCTCATACTCATTTTACCTTGTCTATTATGGTACCACTTATACTTTTATACCATGATTATCATCTTACCAAATGTTTTCAGCTTAATCATCAAGCATTCATATTTAAAACTAGATCATATCTTCATAAAATACCACATTTCAGATGCGCAGAATAAAATACTTGCCTGAGACATTTCAATCCAACTTCATACCCAACAAACATCATATTGAAACTAGTTATATATATACATGTCATGATATGTATCATTCGCATACTATTTTCTTATAAACATATATCATTTATTTTCCTCATCCTCCTCTCCATTCCGCATCCTTAATGTATATAACATTCTTGTAAGTACTATTTCACAATTTACTTATTAATGCTCACATCAAGCTGTTCACACGAGTCACAGTCACTCAATTATTTATAATTCGAGCTACAGAGCTCCAAATTAAGAACCGTAAATTTTATCTGAAACTAGACTCACATATCATTCCACCATAAAGTTATAAGAATTTTTTATTTAGCCAATTAGTACAGTTTATTCATTTAAGTTTCCCCTGTTTCACTATCCGACAGTTCTGACCTCTCTTCACTAAAAATTAATTATATCACAGTACAGAACTCGGATAATGTTCCCATTGATTTCTATTGAAAATAAAATCATTTAGGATTCTAATCATATAAATCTGAGCCTCAAATAAATTTTCTCCAAGTTTTGGTGATTTTCCAAAGTCAAAACAGGGAACCTGAATTCATTCTGACCTTGTCTCACAAAATTCATTATAACTCATAATTTACAATTCAATTGCTTACTCCGTTTCTTCTATGAGAAACTAAACTCAATAAGCTTTAATTCAATATTTTTTTCATCCTCTAATTCGATTTTTACAATTTATGGTGATTTTTCAAAGTTAACCTACTGCTAGTGTCCAAAACTGTTTTAGTTCAAGATGTTTATTACCATTTTTCCTCTAAATTTCATAGGTCATACAATTCAGTCCTTGCTCAATTAGCCCATCTATTAAGCTAATTTTTCTCAATTAACATTTTATTCCATCAGTCTAAACTATTACACAAACTTTGAAAATCAAAATTTTAACACTAAACCTTAATTCACAACTTTTTCACAATTAGGTCCTAAAATCAATTTCTATTGAAATTACTTGATAAAATCATAAAACAACAAAATAAAAGCTTGAAATTCATTTTATTTCATCATAAACAGCCAAAACTTATCAATGGTAGCTTTCAATTTTTTCCATAAAATAAAAAACTAATGAATTAAACAGTTGGACCTAATTGTAAAAGTCACAAAAACATAAAAATCTCAAAGAAAAGGGCAAGAATTGAGCTCACATATGTCAAACTATGAAAAACCAGCAACTTTCAGACCTCCCATGGCATTTTTGCTGAAGAAAAATGATGATATCTCTAGATTTTTCAATTTTGTCTTGTTTTATATGTTTAATTTGTAAAATTTCCCATTTTGCCCTTGTTTCTCCTTGTCTTTTTCATGATTTTCTTGCCCAATCGTCCAGCCCATACAATTTGGGTCCAATTGACTTTTAAATCCCTCCTTTTTAATCACTTAAACTATTTAATCACAATTTAACAAATTTCGCTTTATTTTCAATTTAGTCCTTTTTAATTAATTGACTAACCAAACGTTAAAATTTTCTAACGAAACTTTAATACTAACTTAATAACACTCCATAAATATTTATAAAAATATTTATTGCTTGGTTTATGAATCTGAGGTCTCGATACCTCGTTTTCAACCCAATTTACCTAAACATTCTGTTAAAATTGCAAAATTCACTAATTAAAAAAAACTTTTAAGTTCGCACTTGGCCCATATTTATTATTTATTAAAATTTCTAAACTTACTCGTCGAATTTAGTGATCTTGAATCACTGTTTCTGACACCACTGGAAATTTGTCTGTTACAATGCATAGTAATAAACACATGGGTAGAGACACGGTCATGTGAAGGACACGGCCTAGCACACAGACATGTGCCTTGGCCATGTGGCCCTTAAGAATTGCTAACGTCAGAAACAAAATGTCCAGGTTTTTTCACACGGGCGTGTTATGGCCGTGCGAGGGACACGGGCCATGGACACGGGTGTCTGCCAGGCCGTGTGAAAACCTCTGTAGGTTTGAATTTGAAATTAATTCCATTTGGGTAAAGGACACGGGCGTGCCCCTATATGCTTAGGCCGTGTGAGCCATACGAGCCAACAGCACAACCATGTTGAAATGGTCACACGGGCTCCAATACGGGCCTGTGCCCCTGTGTCTAGTGTTATTTTTTAGAGTTCATTGGAAGACCCAAATTGGTCCCAATTGGATTTCATATGAATGTTTGGAGACTCATAGCCCATGTTGAAGAAGTTTAGACAAAGTTTTAAAATTGACCAGATCTTAATGATTCAGAAATGTTAGAATGCATGTGTTCAAGGTAGGTAACGCCTAGTATTCCTTTCTAGCGTAGGGTACGGGTGTGGGGCATTACATTTAGTGGTATGAAAGCATGGTTTAGTCGGTTCTAAGACTAACCTAGCGTGAGTGCAAGTCTAGCTATACATGCCAGAACTGTATATTGATAGTGTGACGACTCCTGACGAGATAAATTGTGTTTTATTCATATAGTAAATGGATCCCAACGTAGCCACGGCGGATGATGTGGAGAGCAATGCGCCAGCTCCTGCTGAAGCGACCGTGCCAGTAGATAGCGAGCCTGTGACGATGATTCAGGGTGGAGGAGCTAGAGAAGCTTACCTCTACATGATAGATGCCTGGTATTTGGAATTTATTCAAGAAAATCCGAATACTCCACCTCCCACACCTCCTCTGATTCCTCAGTATGCCCCTGTAGCTCCGCAAGGAGTGCATGTGGTTAGGAGAGAGAGACCTCCGATAGATAAGATACGAAAGTAAGGGGCTGAAGAATTTTGGGACAAGATTGATGATGACCTAGAGATAGTAGAATTTTGGTTAGAAAATACCATTAGGGTATTTGATGAGTTATCTTGCACGCCTAAGAAGTGCGTGAAGTGCGCAGTGTCACTCCTATGAGACTCAGCCTACCAATGGTGGAATACTCTCGTCTCCGTTGTACTGAGAGAGTGGATAACATGGGAATTCTTTCAGGAAGAGTTTCAAAAGAAGTATATCAGTCAAAGGTTTATAGATCAGAAGAGGAAGGAATTTCTAGAATTGGAACAGGGCCGAAAGACCGTAACCGAGTATGAGTGTGAATTCGTGACGCTTAGCAAATATGTTAGGGAGTGCGTGTCTACTGAAGCTATCATGTGTAAGAGATTCGAGGACGAATTGATGGAGATATCAGATTGTTGGTTGGAATTTTAAAACTGAGGGAATTCGTGGTGCAGTGGAGAGAGCATGTAAGGCCGAGGAGTTGGCTAAAGAGAAGAGAAAAGCTGACATTGAATCCCGAGACTCAAGGAAAAGATAGATGGGGAATCACAGTAGACCTCATCTAAAAGGTCGAGAGAGTTTCCTACCCGATCGAAAGCATCAATGGGATTTTCGAACAAGAGCAAGAATAAGCAGCATGCGGTGTCTAAAGCCAAAACCACTTATGTTGCGAGTGTTGGTAGTGCTTTGTCAAACAGGCCGAAGTGTTCACAATGTGGTAGATGTCATTTTGGCGAATGCTGAGCGAATGAAAGAGGTTGCTTCAAATGAGGATCTTAGAACCACTTCATCCAAGACTGTCCTGAACTAGATAAGAAAGAGAAAAAGTAAGATATGAGGGTGAGTAATGCTCCTACAAGAGGTAGACCATAGAAGAACCCGGGCAGTGGGGCCAGCAGTAGAGTTAACCCTAGAAACCCAGCTGTGAGGTCAGAGAACCGAACACCTGCAAGAACTTATGTCATTCACGCTCGCGAAGAGGCGTCTTCACCAGCTGTTATCAAGGGTAATTTTTCTTTTCATGGTATTTCTGTGAATGCTTGGATTGATATGGGGTCTACTGATTCCTATGTGTGCATGAAATCAGTACCCAGAATGAATGTGTCTTTTGAGTCTATCGAATTTGTGATAAAAGTGTCAAACCCGCTAGGCAAACATGTGTTAATTAACCAAGTATGTAGAAATTGTCCCTTGACAATTAAGGGTCATAGTTTTCTGGCTAACCTCATGTTGTTGCCATTTGATGAGTTCGATGTAATCCTTGGAATGGATTGGTTAACTTCTCATAGTGTTGTAGTGGTCTGTGGGAGGAAACCCATTAAGTTTAAATGTGAAGTTGGGAATGTTCTTCGGGTTGAACCAGAGGAACTAGATGACTCATCTGTAGTAATATCGTCTTTGACTGCTGAGAAATATTTGAGGAAAGGATATGAGGCTTATCTAGCTTTTGTGCTGAATAATCAAGTGTCCGAGTCGAAGATTGAATTGGTACCGATGGTTTGTGAGTTTATAGATGTGTTTCTAGAAGAGTTGCCCGGATTACCTCCAACCAGAGAAGTCGAGTTTGGCATTGAGTTAATACCTAGCATAACTCCTATATCGATTGCCCCGTATAGTATGGCACCAACAAAACTAAAGGACTTAAAAGTACAACTACAAGAGTTAACGGATAAGGGTTTCGGGAGATTGAGTTTTTCCCCGTGGGGTGCTCCAGTACTTTTCGTGAAAAAGAAAGATAGGTCGATGAGGTTATGTATCGACTACAGAAAGCTCAACAAAGTGACTTTGAAAAACAAGTATCCTTTGTGAAGGATTGATGACTTATTTGATCAGTTGAAGGGAGCCACTATATTTTCCAAGATTGACCTAAGGTCAGGAAATTACCAGTTAAGGGTTAAGGAGCTAGATGTACCGAAAACCGCATGTCAGATGAGGTACGGACAGTATGAGTTCCTCGTCATGCCCTTTGGCTTAACGAACACCCCAACGATTTTTATGGACCTGATGAGTCGCATTTTATGACCATATCTAGATAAGTTCGTCGTCGTTTTTATCAATGACATATTGATTTATTCGCGTGATGGGAGTGAGCACGCGAAGCATTTGAGAATAGTTTTACAAACCTTGAGAGACAAGAAGTTGTACGCCAAGTTCAGTAAGAGAGAATTCTGGCTTAAAGAGGTCAGATTTCTAGGACACATTGTATCGGGTGATGGGATCAGAGTTGACCCAAGCAAGATCTCGGCTATTGTTGAGCGGAATCCTCTAAGGAATGTGACAGAGGTTCGAAGCTGTTTGGGTTTGGCTAGATACTACAGAATATTTGTGAATAGATTCTCTATGATAGCAACTCCAATGACAAGATTGTTGCAAAAAAGAAGTCAAGTTTGAATGGACAGAAATGCGCTAACAGAGTTTTGAAAAGTTAAAGGTTTTGTTGACTGAAGCCTTAGTGTTAGTGCAATCGGAATTAGGCAAAGAGTTTGTGATTTATAGCAACGCTCCTTGAATGGATTGGGGTGCATGCTCATGCAAGAAGGTAAAGTAATAGCCTACGCTTCCAGTTAGCTGAAGCTACATGAAAAAAATTACCCGACGAAGGATTTAGAGTTGGCCGCCATTATGTTTGGGTTGAAAATTTGAAGACACCATTTGTATAGCGAGAAATGCTGAGTGTACAACGACCATAAAAGTCTCAAGTATTTGATGACTTAGAAGGAGTTGAATCTACGGGAACTAAGATGGCTAAAGTTGATAAAGGATTATGAGTTGGTGATTGATTATCACCCAGGCAAAGTGAACGTGATCGCCGATGCCTTGAGTAGAAAATCATTATTTGTGTTGAGAGCAATAGATGCCTTATTAGCCTTATTAGATGATGGTTCGGTTCTAGTAGAGTTGAGAGTTAGGCCGATGTTTCTACAAGAGATCCGTAAAGCTCAGAAAGGTGATAAGGATTTGCAAGCCAAGAGAACTCTGTGTGAGTCGGGGGTTGAATCAGACTTTCGGATTGGCACCGATGGGTGTATAATGTTCAAAGATAGAGTTTGTGTACCTAAGGACAACGAACTCATTCAAAAGATTCTACGAGAGGCACATAGTGGTTGCTTGTCTATCCACCCTGGTAGTGTGAAAATGTACAACGACTTGAAGAAAATGTATTGGTGGTTGGGAATGAAAAGAGACATTTCAAAGTTTGTCTCTAAGTGGCTAGTGCATCAGCAAGTGATGGCTGAACATCAAGTACCTTCGGGCCTACTTCAGCCTATCATGGTCCTTAAGTGGAAGTGGGATCTTATTACTATGGATTTTGTAATGGGTTTATCGGTAACCCCGATGAAAATAGGATGCTATTTAGGTTGTCGTGGATAGGTTAACAAAGTCGGCACAATTACTCTCTTCAGAAACTAGCCGACTTGTACGTTTCTGAGATTGTGAGGCTTCATGGAGTGCCTCTATCGATTATTTCAGATAGATACCTGAGATTTACTTCGAGGTTTTGGAAGAAGTTACAAGAGGCATTGGGAACTAAACTGAATTTTAGCACGACATTTCACCCATAAACCAATGGTCAGCCAAAGAGAGTAATTCAGATTTTAGAAGACATGTTGCGATGTTGTGCTCTCGAGTTTCAAGGTGGAAAGGTACTTACCAATGGTGGAATTCGCTTACAATAATAGTTATCAGTCAAGTGCGAAGATGGCGCCTTATGAGGCTTTATATAAGTGAAATTTTTGAAAGCCTTTATATTGGACGGAGCTCAGAGAGAGTCGGATTCACGGGGTCAATTTAGTCAAAGAGATTGAAGGGAAAGTTAAAGTGATTCACAACTATTTGAAGGCTCCCTCAGATAGACAGAAATCCTCTACGAATTTGAAGCAAAAAAAAAGATCAAATTTTAAGTCAGTGATCAAGTATTTTTGAAAGGATTCCCATAGTGGAAAGCCCTCAAATTTGGTAGAAAAGGCAAGTTGAGTTCTCATTTCATTGGACCTTATGAGGTTACCGAGAGAGTAGGGCTTGTGGCCTATCGATTGGCTTTGCCATCAGAGTTAGAAAAGGTTTACAATGTGTTTTATGTGTTCATGTTACGTCAATATAGATCGGACCTTTCGCATATGATTGTGCCAAGAGAGGTAGAAATTCATCCGGACATGACTTATGGCTAAGATTCGGTCAAGGTTTTGGCTTGGGAAGTCAAATAGTTGAGCAATAAAAGTATCGCACTCGTGAAAGTTTTGTGGCATAGGCATGGAGTCGAAAAAGCCACATGGGAACCTGAGGAGACCATGAGAGATCAATACCCAAACTTGTTTGCCAATAAGATCTTCAGGGATGAAAATCCCTAAGGGGGAGAATTGTAACAGGCCAATTTTGAGCATAGTCGGAACAGTGGTTTCAAGACCACTAATTAGAGTTCAAGAAAGTATGTTAGTATTATTTTAAGATTATATCATGTTTATATTAGTGCAAAAAATTTTTGGTGAAGTAAGTTTAGCATTTATGAGCTTAATTTTGAAAAATGACTAAAAAGGGTGTCAAATAGCTAGAGTACCTAAATTGGAGGTCTTTAAAGGGCAATTAGACCCTTTAGAATAGCATGGTCGGCCATAGGAGACAAATGTGGTCAAAAGTAAAAAAATTGGTGAAATTAGTTGTTGGAATTGAATAAAATAAAACAAATAGTAAAAGTTGTCGTTTTTTTTTCATTCTCTCTTTCTTTTCCACCGATCTTTCTCTAAGAAAGTGGCCATGGAAGCTTGAAAAATTTTCAGCAACTAAAAGCCTTTGCAAGTAAGTGATTTGAGGGTTTTTCTTGAATATATTTGTACTTTTGAGGTCCTTGTAGCATGAGCTTTCTAACAAGGGGACTATTTTGCAAAATGGTTGAAAGTCTAGGGTTTTTCCATGTTAGTCGACATGCTGTTTTCTGAAATGTTATGGAAGAAAATGAACCATGGTTGTGGAATAAACAACTTTTGTGAAGAGATTTCTCATGAAAACCCTAAAAAGGACCATTTTGCATAAGTTGTAAAATAGGTGATAGAGTGCACGATTCTGTGCATTTCGATGTTTTTGGGCTTAATGGGCCAAAATCGGGATAGTGGGCCAACGGGCCCAATACGATAAGAAAACGCGGTAAGTGTTTCGGGTCGTATGTAAATGGTATGTTATGCATGGAAACCTTAAGAATAGATAAATTACTTAAATACCCCTATGTATGGAAATTACTGATATACCCCTAGGTGCAAAAATTACTATTATACCCCTAGGGTTACTTTTGACTGAAAAGCATGATGATTTAATTCTGTATGATGCATGCCATAATTGTATATCTGCTGCATGGGGACATGGGTTATATTATGGAGGAAGCATCCTGGTGGCTATGCCACAATTATCAGATATGGTGGCTCTGCCACATATATCTGTTCTGGTGGCTCTACCACGCTTATCTGTATCTGGTGACTCTATCACATTATCTGTTCTGGAAGCAATGCTGTATAATTCTATGGCGTATAGCGGTTGGGTGGGTCGAGTAGTCTCCCCACATGGTGAAAGGTCGGTATGGGGGTGCATGTGGTTGGATATGGGTTGGGTTTTGCATAGACATGTAATATCTGTTCTATTCTATTATGGGCCTATGGACTTTATTCTGACTTTTGTTCTGGGCTAGGGCCAACTTATTCTGTTTTTGTGGTTGAGCTTATATAGGCTATGGTTGGGTTAATTTACACACTGAGTTTCCCCAAACTCACCCCTTTATTTTAATCCACGCAGGTAATCCCCAACCATAGTAAGCTTGGAGCTGTGAGGGATTCAGAGTGGCCACACATTCTGCAAGTTGATTTTATTCTGGTGAACTGGACATCTTTTTTTTTGTTATTTACGTTTAAGGTTTTGGGTTTTTAAAATGTAATAAGGCCGCTTAATTATTTTCTTTGATGGGATTTATATGTTTTATTAAGATAGGTATTACTTATATTTAACTGTTGAAATTGGATAGCATTAGGGCGCGTTTTCGAAAACGGTAATTGATTTCAAAATAATACGAAAATAAGCAAAGCTTCCACCATGAGAATATTTTTCCAAAATTAATCACTTTTCCTAAAAATGACTTAATCAAATTGGTTTCCAGGAAATATACACGATGTTAAGTTGTGGTAATGGCAGTGTGCATGTCTAGGATTGGATCCGAAGGGAGCTTGGTACTTAAGTAGTCCAAGGGACTCACCTCCTCTTTTCCTGTTTCCTACCTGGTGCACAGCTTCCATTCACTTTAACCTGCATTAAAATTATCTTTTAAAACACTAAGTAAGTTTTATAGAACAACGACCTGAAATGTTTTTGAACGGTTTGATGTGGCATGTCGGATCCGGCCATAACGTCTAAGCCAGGTTTGGGGTGTTATATTTAGTGGTATCAGAGCCAAGTTGCAACAACTCGGCTGTGGAATGGGTTTACAAAAATAAAGATTTTCGAAAACAAAAAAAAACTCTATTTTCAAAATTCGATTTTCAAAATTTAGATTTTTAGAAGGTGGCATTCCGAATCTTCGGCCCAAGCCTGTAAGTATTACTCTGAACTTCTCTGAATATTTTTCTGAAATATCTGTCTGTACTGAAATCTTACTAGGATAGGATGATATTGAAACCATAGGAAAATTTGATAAGAGACTGAAACTGTAGTTAGACTTCGATTTTGCGAAAACAAACTTTGAATTACTATCTAATTCATAAAACATCTGTAATAAACACTGGAATATTGAATTAATGCATAAAATTCGTAATCAGATAATACGATATGAGCACAAGAGCCGCTCGTGGAAGAGGCTGTGAACGGGGCTGAGGAAGTGCTCGAGCGAGATCTTCATCTTCGGGACATATGCCGGCAGCGGATGCACCAGTACCACCGGCAACAGAGGTGGAGTCTTCTGACCGTGGTGCCAGGGATGATGCCCTGTCACAAGAAATGCTTCGGGTTCTGGAAAGGGTTGCCGGGGCAAGTACGGGCAATGGAATTCGGGGATCTATTTTTGAACGACTTCGGGCTAACGGAGCGGAGATCTTTAAAGGTGTGTCTGGTGTAGCCCCGAATGTGGCAGAATATTGGTTGGAGGCCACAGAATGGATTATGGACAACTTGGACTGCTCGGTGGAGCAGAAACTAAAGGGAGCTGTATTATTACTGCAGGACGAGGCCTATCAGTGGTGGCTCACTGTGAGAGAAGGGACCCCAGCTGATAGGGTAACTTGGGAACTATTTAAGACGGCCTTTAAAGGGAAGTACGTTGGGGCAAGTTATGTGGACGCTCGCAGAAAAGAATTCTTGAATCTGGTGCAAGAAGGTAAAACAGTTGCTGAGTATGAGGCCGAGTTTCTGAGGCTGAGCCGGTATGCCGTGGGCATAGTCGCTACAAAATATGGATGAAGTGTGTGTTTCGAGGATGGTCTTAGGAATGACCTGAGGGAGTTGATTGCTCCGTAGAGGGAGCGAGACTTTGCGGTCTTGGTGGAGAAGACAAAGATAGCTGAGGAGGTTAAGCGGGCTGAAAAGTAGAATCGGGAGAGGGATCGAATCCGTTTTTGGAGGGATTCAGGGCCCTCAGGTGGTGCTAATAGAAATGTTAAGGGAGCAAGAGTGGAGGAACCAGTTCAAGCAGTGCCGATGAATGTGGTTAGACCACCAATCTGTGGAGACTGTGGTAAGGTACATTTGGGCGAGTGTAGGAAATGTTTCGGTGCTTGTTTCTGATGTGGATCTATGGAGCATAGAGTTAAGGACTGTCCTCAGAGAGTTGATCAGGCTCAGGTTGCTGTACAGAAGGTTGCTCAACCCATGAGGGGTAGACCACAACCACCGAGAGGACGTGGACAAGGTAGGGGTGGAAATGGAAATGGTCGAGGTCGATGGGCACCTGGCAGGGGTGCTGAAAATGCTGAAGCTCGGCAACCAGCATTGGTGTATGCAGCTCATCGTTGAGAGGAGGGTGACGCACCTCACATCATAACTGGTACGTTTTTGGTTTCTAGCATGCCGTATACTGCTTTGGTGGATATTGGATCTACTCATTCCTATGTTGCATGTGCCATATCTGGGTCGTTGGGTGTGCACTCTGAGAAGATTGTGAGTGAGGTATCTGTGCTAAGTCCTTTGGGTCACTTGGTTAGGGTAGACAAACTGTATAGGGATGTACCCTTAGAAACTCAAGGTAGGACTTTCCCTGGAGATCTGATTGAGTTACCATTCAAGGAATTTGACCTCATTCTGGGAATTGACTGGCTTGTTAAGCATAAGGCAACTCTGGATTGTGCAGCTAAGCGAATGGTGTTAAGGACTGCGGAAGGTGAGGAGGTTATGGTGATAGGGGAACGAAGGGATTATTTGTCTAATGTGGTGTCGGCATTAAGAGCAGAAAAGTGGATTCGGAAAGGTTGTGAAGCTTATTTGGCATTTGTAAGTCAGTTGGAAGAGGAGGGATTGACGGTGGATAAGGTCAGGACCGTAAAGGAGTTCCAAGATGTTTTTCTGGAGGAGCTTCCAGGATTGCCTCCGAACCGAGAAGTTGACTTTGGAATCGACTTGTTGCCTGGAATGGCGCCCGTGTCCATTGCACCATATAGGATGGCACCGAAGGAGTTAGTGGAGTTAAAGGCACAAATTCAGGAGTTGTTGGATAAGGGCTTCATTAGGCCAAGTGTGTCTCCATGGGGAGCACCGGTGCTATTCATGAAAAAGAAGGATGGTACGATGCGGATGTGCATTGATTATTGCTAATTGAATAAACTGACGATTAAGAATAAGTATCCACTGCCAATGATTGACGATCTGTTCGACCAGCTTAGAGGAGCTTCTGTATTTTCCAAGATTGACCTTCGATCTGGATATCATCAGTTAAGGGTCAAGGAGGCAGATATCCATAAGACGGCATTCAGGACTTGGTATGGTCATTACGAGTTTTTGGTTATTCCATTTGGACTGACGAACGCTCTTGTAGCGTTTATGGATCTGATGAATCGTGTGTTCCAACCATTTTTGGATCAGTTCGTAGTCGTCTTTATTGACGATATCCTGGTATATTCTAAAACGGAAGTAAAGCATGATGAGCATCTCCGTATAGTGCTGCAAGTGTTAAGAGAGAAGGAACTTTATGCAAAGTTCAGCAATTGTGAATTTTGGTTGAAGGAAGTAACCTTCTTAGGACATGTGGTCTTTGCTGAAGGGATTAAGGTGGACCCTCGGAAGATTGACGCGATTTTGGAGTGGAAGCCACCTAGGCCAGTGTCAGAAATATGGAGTTTTCTAGGATTGGCAGGATACTACAGAAGGTTTGTGGAAGGTTTTTTTGTGATGGTAGCACCTTTGACAAAACTCATAAGGAAAGGAGTGCCGTTTGTATGGACTGAGAAGCAGCAAGAGGCTTTTGAGAAGTTGAAGAAAGTTTTGACTGAAGCACCTGTGTTAATTCAGTCGAAGTCTGGGAAGGATTTTACTGTGTACAGTGACGCATCACATGTAGGTTTGGGCTGCGTGCTAATGCAAGAGGGTAAGGTGGTTGCATATGCATCACGGCAGCTTAAGCCTCACGAGGGGAACTATCCTACTCATGATTTGGATTTGGCGGCAGTGATATTTGCACTTAAGATTTGGAGACATTACTTGTACGGGGAGAGGTGTATTATATACACATACCACAAGAGTCTAAAGTATTTGTTGACTCAGAAGGAGCTGAACCTTAGGCAAAGGAGATGGATTGAGTTGCTTAAGGATTATGACTGTTCGATCGAGTATCACCTAAGCAAGGCTAATGTGGTAGCCGACGCCTAAGTCGTAGAATCAGATTCGATCCGAGAGCAATGTTTGCTCGTCGAGTCGTATGATGATGAAAGTCTGTTGGCTGAGTTGCAAGTAAGGCCAACCTGGGTGGATCAGATTAAGGAAAAGCAGTTGAACGATGAGTCTTTGGTCACTCGTTTTCAACAAGTTAAGGAAGGGGAAACTTTTGAGTTTGGGTTAAATGGCGAAGGAGTTCTGTGTTTCCGAGGAAGAATTTGTGTTCCGAAGGACTCTGACTTGAGGCAAGCAATATTGAAGGAATCTCATGGGGGACTCTGTGCTATGCATCCTAGAGGGAATAAGTTGTATCACAACTTGCGAGAATTGTACTGGTGGCCTGGACTTAAACGAGAAGTAACGGAGTTTGTAGGAAAATGTCTGACATGCCAACAAGTGAAAGTGAGCATCAATTACCTTACGATTTATTTACATACCGGTGAAGATACCACTTTGGAAGTGGGAGAGGGTAACCATGGACTTTGTGAGTGGGTTGCCTTTGACACCATCGAAGAAAGACTCGATGTGGGTGATTGTGGATAGGTTGACCAAATCAGCCCATTTCATACTGGTGCGTACTGACTTCTCACTTCCAAAGTTAGCCAAGTTGTATATGGTAGAGATTGTGCTACTTCATGGAGTCCCGGTGTCGATTATCTCTGACTGGGATCCCAGATTCACATCTCGGTTTTGGAAAAAGTTGCATGAGGCGTTGGAAATGCGATTGAACTTTAGTACGGCTTTCCATCCCCAAACTGATGGTCAGTCAGAAAGGGTTATTCAGATTCTGGAGGATATGTTGAGGGGATGCGTAATGGACTTTCGAGGTAGTTGGGAGGATTACTTGTCGTTGGCGGAATTTGTGTACAATAATAGTTACCAGGCGAGTATTCAAATGGCACTGTATGAAGCACTGTATGGACGAAGGTGTAGTACCCCTAGTTGTTGGACTGAACTAGGAGAGCGACAAGTTCTTGGACCAGAGTTGGTAGCTGATACTGAGGATAAGGTAAGAATAATTAAGGATCGGTTAAAAGAAGCATTTGATAGGCAAAAGTCGTATGCAGATTTGAAGCGTAAGGAGATTGAGTACTCGGTGGGTGATATGGTCTTCTTAAAGGTTTCTCCTTGGAAGAAGATATTGTAGTTTGGTAAGAAAGGCAAGTTGAGTCTGCGGTTCATTGGGCCCTATCAGGTTTTGAAGCAAGTAGGCCCAATGGCTTATCAATTGGAATTGCCTCCAGAGTTAGACAGGATTCACGATGTTTTTCACGTCTCCATGTTAAGGCGTTATCGTTCTGACCCTGCTTATGTCGTGCCAGTTGCAGAAATTGATGTTCAGACTGATTTGACCTTTGAGGAGGAGCCTGTACAGATATTGGCACAAGATGTTAAGGTTCTCAAAAGGAAATATGTCCTATTAGTGAAAGTGCTTTGGCGTAATCATGGCAGAGAGGAAGCTACGTGGGAGCCAGAAGAGGCGATGCAATAGCAATACCCTCATCTGTTTGAATCAGGTAAAATTTCGAGGACGAAATTTCTTTAAGAAGGGTAAAGTTGTAACGCCTTAATTTTCAGGATTTTCGGGATTTCTGTGGTTTTCAAAAAATTTTAAAATTTCAGTGTTTTGACTGTTTGGCGTAGGTTTAATTATGTTAGTGGGCCTCTAGAAGGCCCAAGCGTAAGTTAAAATTCGGTAATTTTAGTTAATTCTAGTTCCATAAGAAAAGGGTTCTGGTTAACTGGGCTTTTAAGAATTAACTGGATAAAATAAAACACAAGGAAGCCTGTGGTAAGTTGGCATGTGACGCCACTTGGGAGGCTTTAGAGGTGGCATGTGGATGACCAAGGAGAGCTAAGGTTCGAGTCGCAAGGTAAGCAAATTAGTGATATTAATTTTTATGTACAGAAAAGGTAAGTAGTGGGACTGAAGTGAAAGGCTGTCAGGAGAAGATTTGGGAGCTGATAAGGGAGAGGATTTAGGAGCTGATAAGGGAGAGGATTTAGGAGCTGATTAGCGAGAACAGTGTTGGCCAAATGGTGGACTCTTGAGGAGCAAGAGTTGTGTAATAGCCCAAAATTGGGTCTAGTTGGAACAGAGGTTTTGAGACCACAAAATTAGAGATAGAAATAATTATTTTATGATTATTTTGAGGTCTATGATATGATTGCATGATTGTGTGAAAATTTCGTGAAGAAATTCTATGCATAAAGTGCTCAATTTGAAGTTAGGGACTAAATTGAATAATTTGCAAAACCTGCATTCTAGAAGTTTCTAGTATGAAATTGCTTTGAAATATTAATTAGGAGGTTTTAAATAAAAATTTGACCAATTTCTAAGTGATGGGCAAAAATTGTACATGGATGGAATTTTTGAAAGTTTAGTAAGGAAAGGCATTTTGGTCATTTGGTAATTAAAAGAAATAAAAAGGGAAAATAAAGCCAAAATTGACTCATCTTTTTCATGGAGGCCGAAATTAGCATGGGGGAAGCCATGGCTAGGGTTTTCAAGCTTTCCAAGCAAAATAGTAAGTCCGTTCTAACCCTGTTTTTCAAGTTCTTTACGTTTTTGGAATCCCGGTAATTTGATTAAACTTATTCTAGCAATAATTTAAGCTAGGGTTCATATTTGGAAAAATACACATAGGTAAAATGTGTTTATTTTTCTATTTTATGATAGAATATGAGGTTTTAAATTATGTTAGACAACTTGTGCTACTCGGTTTTGAGTGAAAACGAGTAAAAGAGCTTAATCGATAAAAATACCTAATAGTTATAAGTATATGTTAGAGTGAGAATTTGATGTTGCCATAGAAGGGAAAAGTGATCATCATGTCATAAAAGATAAGAATAAGGGATGAATTTTAATTCCCGAGCCTAGGGGAAAAAGTGTAAATATGCAAAAGTTTAGGGGCAAAATTGTAATTTTTCCAAAGTTTGAGTTAAGGACTGTTTTGAATAGTACATTAATTAAATAAGTAAAATATGATATTTTAGATCCCAGAAAATGAGATTTGAACCTGGAATGAGAAAAAAATCGAAAATTGGGAAAGTTGGTAAAATGGTCGTTTTAGTATCGAAGTAAGTTCATATGTATAATAAGCATTAATTTATGCATGTTTCAATGTAAAATTGATATATTTATTATAATTTTCGAGGTGTTGAAAGTATGTAAGTTGTTATGATAATAATACTGACAATAATGCTATAATTTATATTTGAAAGTTAAATTTAGTGAATTAATTGAATTATGTTAAATTAAATGATTATGGTGCCAAGTTTATGAATTGATTTAAAAATATGTCTATGGTACATGAAGTGCATTGAATTATCATACATAAATGTGATTTCTATGATTATGGATATTATGGGAAATTGTAAGTTCATATGATTTTTAATAAGGCAATGTATAATTTAATGTTATTGCCTTGATATTAAATGAGATGTAAGTTTATATGTAAGTAATACATCAATATTACTTGTATTATGATATTTTATAATAATATTGGAAATATGTTTGTGGATAATTACTTGATTAGTGAAATTGTTGGAAAAGAGAGAAATCCGGTTGAACCTTGGAAGATTGGATGATCTGAGATAGTATGTAGCTAGGTCACATGTATGGTCTTTGGGTGCACATCATGTGTACAAGAGAGCTACAAGACATTATTATGTAGCTAGGTCGCATGGGTGATACTATGTGTACACCATGTAGACAAGAGAGCTACGGGATATATGTAGCTAGGTCGCATGCCTGGTTCCAGGTGAAGGAAACCATGTAGACAAGAGAGCTACGAGATAAATTGGCTAGGTCACATGGGTGGTACTGAGTGTTCACCATGTGTACAAGAGAGCCGAACTATATGATGGGTGGAGCTATGTGCTGAAACCACCAAGTATCGAGGATAGATCTAAAGTGTTCAACGGGAGACTCTCTATGTATTGCTTTGTGAGTTTTGTGATGAATAAGTGCAGGAACTTGGTCATGTGAATGATGTGTTCATTAAGTGACCAGGATGTGGTAAGGTTATAAACAAGTAAGTTATACATGAGGATGATTTCATGGTGACCTTGTGATCATGGGTCTATACTTGTGATGTATGAAATGTAGTGAAAATGATTTGTGATATGTATGTTAAAATGAGGTTAATACAAAGAAAGTGTGAAAGAGTGAATTAGTAATAAAACTGTTTTGGACAAGATAATGGCGTGATTTTGAAAAATCACCAAAATAGTATAAATTGAATCAGAGACTGAATGAGATATCAAATTAAAGCTTAATGAGTCTATTTTCATATAAAATAAATATAGAAAGCAAAGGAGTTCTATTGAGATCACAGCAAAACCCTCCTATTTCATCTTTTGTTACACTGTTGCAAGGAAAAAAAAACCGAAAACTCCACACTCCTAGGGACTTAGCCGAATATTGAGATCACTGAAGGCTCGACTTTTGCTATCATTTGAGGGCTTAGAACTGCATTAGAATCGAGTGGGGATTAAGAGGTATTGTTGACTAAAGGAATCGGTGGTAAGTCTTTTCAACCTAGTCTTTATTTCGTATTTTAGAAAAAGCCAAAAACCCTAAAGGTTAGGGAGGCTGTCGTTTTGGACTGGTAGCCCTAAGGGGTTGTGATAACTGTTTTATCTTGATGATAGTGTGATCTAGAGGCTGCTGACCAAGGGCTTGGACAAGAGGAACAACGGGATCTAAATCTAGTCGCTAATTCCAGGAAAGGTAGGATTGTTAGTGCCTAAGGTGTTATTGGCCGAATAGGGTAAGGGGTTAATATGTAGTTCGTTTCGGTAGTTAGATTAACGTGGTAGTAATATAATTTTAGGTAGTTTGTGTGTGGATCTCATCAACGAATCGTCGCAAACAGGTGTGTAACTGACACCCTCTTATAGACTAGATCGGCAAAAGCCGAAAAGCCGAAATGCCGAAAAGCCGGTATTTTGAGAACATGCAAGTGTGCGAATGCTTGTGAGATTAATAGTTTGATGTATATGGTAGATTAAAGTGATAAGACTGTAGAGTGCACGATTCTGTGCATTTCGATGTTTTTGGGCTTGATGGGCCAAAATCGGGATAGTGGGCCAACGGGCCCAATACGGTAAGAAAACGCGGTAAGTGTTTCTGGTCGTATGTAAATGGTATGTTATGCATGGAAACCTTAAGAATAGATAAATTACTTGAATACCCCTATGTATGGAAATTACTGATATACCCCTAGGTGCAAAAATTACCATTATACCCTTAGGGTTACTTTTGACTGAAAAGCATGATGATTTAATTCTATATGATGCATGCTATAATTGTATATCTGCTGCATGGGGGCATGGGTTATATTATGGAGGAAGCATCCTGGTGGCTATACCACAATTATCTGATCTGGTGGCTCTGCCACATATATCTGTTCGGGTGGCTCTACCACGTTTATCTGTATCTGGTGACTCTGTCACATTATCTGTTCTGACAGCAATGCTGCATAATTCTGTGGCGTGTAGCGGTTGGGTGGGTCGAGTAGTCTCCCCACATAGTGAAAGGTTGGTATGGGGGTGCATATGGTTGGATATGGGTTGGGTTTTGCATAGGCATGTAATATCTATTCTGTTCTGTTATGGGCCTATGGGATTTATTCTAACTTCTGTTCTGGGCTAAGGCCAACTTATTCTGTTTCTGTGGTTGAGCTGATATAGGCTATGGTTGGGTTAATTTACACACTGAGTTTCCCCAAACTCACCCCTTTATTTTCATCCACGCAGGTAATCCCCAACCATAGTGGGCTTGGAGCTGTGAGGGATTCAGAGTGGCCACACATTCTGCAAGTTGATTTTATTCCGGTGAACTGGACATCTTTTTTTTTTTATTTATGTTTAAGATTTTGGGTTTTTAAAATGTAATAAGGCCACTTAATTATTTTCTTTGATGGGATTTATATGTTTTATTAAGATAGGTATTATGTAACGCCCCGTACTCGAGACCGTTTCCGGAGTCGAACACGAGGTGTTAACGGACTTAATTCATTTATTTACACAGTTCATTTTAAAATTTCCAGACAAGCTGGCTAACTGCATCACAGTCACCTCAAAAATCATATCTCGAGTTCCAAAACTCGAAAACTGATTCTGTAAATGTTTCCTGAAACTAGACTCATATATCCATCTACAAATATTTTTCTAGAATTTTTGGTCGTGCCAATTAGTACAGTTTATTAGTTAAATTCTCCCTTGTTTCAGGGTTCGACTACTCTGACCTTCATGCATTACGACTTAGATAACTCCCTGTACAGGGCTTCAATACATATACCATTTGTTTCTAATGAAACTAGACTCAAAAATGAATCTGTACATATAAAGCATGACTTATAATTATTTCTTGTTAATTTATGGTAGATTTCCAAAGTCAGAACAGGGGATCCAGTAACCGTTCTGGCCCTATTTCATGAAAACTTAAACATCTCATAAAATACGGCTCATATGGTCGTTTCTCTTCTTCCATATGAAAATAGACTCATCAAGGTTCTATTACATAATTTATTCATTATTTAATTACATTCCTACTATTTTTATTGAATTTTCAAACTCACATCACTGCTGCTGTCAGCATCTATTTTAAGGTAAATTTCACCTATTTCATAGTTTCCATGATTCAACTAGCCATTTGACATACATAGCACCAAATATGATCGTGATTAACCATTCCAATGGCTAATCATTGCCAAGCATTTCCACACCTCTCAATAACCATATATATACAAAATGATTTTAATACTATGCTCAAAATATTTAAGCCATTTTCGCATGGCTATCCGAATACATACACATTACCAAAGGTACTTGATTAACAACAAAGTTTAGTCCTATACATGCCATTATCAACGTTTAACTAAAAGAGTACCAAAAGGGCTTAGATAGTGTGGACGACTTCGACTTCGACAATCCTGAGTCCGATAGCTGACGAACAAAAATTTATAAAATAGAGAATTAAAGAAAGGGAATAAGCATTTAATGCTTAGTAAGTTTTGAGTAACGAAATTATTTACGACTAAAGTATAGCGTTCATATGACTAAATGAATAATTTCATATATGCACATTCTCAAAATCATAATTTCTTCACGCTTCAACCAATATATTCATACACAGGGTATCAAACCTAACTAGAGGCCGGAAGCTTGTTAATCAATTGAGCGAGTACTATTTGAAAGGAATCAACCTTTCCGATGCATAAACGAAACATACCTTATCGTTTGTATTTTATGAGCGTATTAATTGAAATTATTACAGCAAGATCGCTCGCTTCCAAACCCAAGTATCTTCGGGATTTAGCCAGATATAGCAACTCGCACAAATGCCTTCGGGTCTTAGCCCGGATATAGTCACTAGCATGAATGCCTTCGGGACTTAGCCCAGATATAGCCACTAGCATGAATGCCTTCGGGACTTAGCCCGGATATAGTAACTTGCACAAATGCCTTCGGGACTTAGCCCGGATATCATCCGAATAATCAAGCACATATACCAATAAATCATGACACATCCATATTTCATTATCATAACTAGAATTCAAACACAAGACGCTTATCAACCATTACCATTTTCGGCTCAATAGCCACATACAAAGATCATGATTTTGATTTGCTTTATAACATGATCTGTGACAGCCCAAAATTGACCCTAGTCGGAAAGTGGTTTTGGGACCACTAAACCGAGTCATAATAATAATTAACCATCATAATTGATGCTCATTATATGCATATATGCATGTGTGAAAATTTCATGTTTGGATTTTGTTAATTGTAAGTGAATTTTTATCAAATAGGACTTATGTGAGAAAATTTAGAAATGTGCTAGGAAAATGTAAGGTGGCCTATTAATACATGTGGGAAAGTGTTGTCCTTGCATGTCAAATTAGCCAAAATGAAGCATGATGGCCGGCCATGCTATGAGTGGAAACATGTTGCCAACATGTTTAGTTAGTGGATTATGTAGGAAGAATAAAGAAATGAAAAAAAAAGAGAATATGAAGAAAAACAAAGAAAAGAAAAAAAAGTGTTCATTCTCTCATTTTCTCCTTGCTTGGCGAATGTACTAAGAAGAAAGGGGGGAAGCTTGAGAAAATCAGCCATGGGAGTTCGCTAGACTAAGGTATGTTGATGTTATCCATGAGACTCATGCATGTTTTTAGTTGATAGTTTGAATCCCACCTAACCCATGGTCTAAACCTTTACCATGAAATGGGGATGATATTCGCCATGGGTGTTGTCTTCTTGGTATCATTGATGTTTGATATTTGATGTTGTGGTGGTGAGGCATGAAGATGAGTTAAGTTTCGCTAAGGTGGGTTTGTGTGGATGTCATTTGCATGCTAAGTGTCAAGCTTAGTAATGATATATGTGTATGGTGTCTTTGATGTTGTGAATGGAAGTAGAAGAAAAGTAAAAGAAATTTATGTAGAAATGTGATGTATGTGGATTCATAGGATGTTACAAATAGGTGTGAAGCTATGCTAGAAGAGAAAAGAAATTGACCAAGTGTTCATGGGAGGAAAACTAAGTGTTTGAAAGAATAAAAAAAATGATGCCATAATTGATAGTATGGGTATTCGCCATTTAATCAAGTGTGTAGGTGATGTTAGATCAATTTTAGCACATTCGGTTATAGATAGGCATGTTGATAATCTCATTTAGACAATTAGACATAAAAGGGTGGTAATGAGGTTGAAAATTGTTGAATGGCTAGTTGGGTAATGAATGAAGCATTGACCATATGGGGTAAAAATGGGTCATATGCTTATGAGATAAAATTTTGTGAATTGATGTATTAATAATGATAGTTTAGTTGATGTCATGTGTATATGTATAAATATTTGGCAAGACGGTTAAACTAGTTAATTTATTGACTAAGCTCAAGAAGCTCGAGGTGGAGAAACAAGCAAAGGCAAAGGAAAGAACATCGAGTAGCCGAGTTGGAACCATTTTGCCCAACACAAGGTAAGTCATTAAGCACATATGTTTGATATTGCTTAAATGATTGGAAAATCCATGCAATTGTGTTTAATGGAATGCTATATATGTATAAATGAAATTGTATGTGTATGGAGTGAGGATAATTGTTGAATGTAAAAGAAATAGTGGAATGTGTAGAAAGTTTGCTTTCGACAACGTGTGTCTTGGCAATACGTGTGTATGGTGACGAGATTGGCACTAAGTGTGCGTGCTGGAAATATATGGCACTAAGTGTGCGTGCTGGAAATATAAGGCACTAAGTGTGCATGCTGGAAAAATATGACACTATGTGTGCAAGCTGGAAAAATACTGACCTTTGGGTGTGCGAGCTCGGAGGGTATGGCACTGTGTGTGCGGGCTTAAATTACGTGGCACTAAGTGTGCGAAATCGAGTAGTAAGCACTGTGTGTACGTACTCCATATATATGGAGGGTGTGTCTCCATTGAATTGAGTATGGACAGTGGATCGGGTAAGTACCTCGAGCTCATGACGAATAGAGAATACGTTCATGCTTGGGGTTGAATTTGGTAAGCCTTAAATCTATGTGATGATTGAAATTGTATGGTTGTGCTGGAAAATGAGTTAATGTGTAAAAATGCTTTGATTATCTTGTTGTGTAGAATATGAAATGTGGATGTATGACTTGGTACGAGATTGGACCGAAAGGTCCGAGGTATTATGGTATAGATTCGATATGGATGAGTACCTAGCCTCGTTTGTTGTACATGTTGTAGTAACTTTATCAGTGGATTGATGAATGCTTATGACTTCTTGAGTTGTAAACTCACTCGGTGTTTTTCTTGTCACCCATTTTAGGTCTCTCGGACTCGTATTGTTTGCGTGATCGGGACCGTCGTTGAAGTCATCACACCGGCTGAAATCTTGTGGTATTGTTTTCGTTGTTGAAGAACATTTGGCATGTATAGGCTATTATATTTTGTCGAATTGTGGGTTGTAAACTTTAAGCCATGTGAAAATGGCCTATGTGGTCGTCGAGTGGGATGCTAGAACCTATAGCCACGAGTCTTAGAAACTCTAATTTTGATAAGGTGGCCATAATTTGTGTCATGTATGATGGATGATTAAGGCCAAGGAAAGATTCATGAAATTGCCATAGTCTACTGCAGTAACTGTTGCGGACAGCAGCAGTGAGATGAGATTGAAAAATCACTAAAAATAGTAGAAGTAGAATTAAATAGTGAGTAAATTATGGAATTTAACCTTGATGAATCTATTTTTGTATGGATGAAACGAAACGACCATATGAGCAGTATACTGAGAAATATTAAAGTTCTCGTGAGACAGGGCCAGAACGGTTTATGGGTCCCCTGTCGCGACTTTGAAAATTTACCATAAATTATGCAGAAAGAATTAGGAGTCATACCTTATATTTACAGATTCCATTTTGAGTCTAGTTTCATTAGAAACAAACGGCACCAGTATTAAATCCCTGTACAGAGAGATATTCAAGTTGTAACGCGCGGAGGTCAGAGCAGTGGATCCCTGTAACATGGGTGACTTTAACTAATAAACTGTACCAATTGGCCTGGCCAAAAATTCTAAAAATAAATACATGGATGGGTATGTGAGTCTAAATTCAGGGAAAATTTACGAAACCAGTTTCTGAGTTTTGAAACTCGAGATATGATTTTTAAGCCGATGGTGATGCAGTTTTCCAGCCTGACTGGTAATGTCAAATTGGTTGGTACCTTGAGAGGATTTGGCCGTTAACCCCTCGTGTCCGACACCGGTGACGGTCACGAGTTAGGGGTGTTACATGATCTCTATACACATTCGGCTACCCGTCATAGGTATAAACTAATCACCTCAATATACAATTCAAGTAGAATCATTATATCACCGTTTATTTGTTATGCTTATATGTCATGACTTAATCAAATCATAAACTAAGTTTCATTACTCGAAAACTTACCTCGGATGTTGTCGAACGATTTCAACGGCTATTCGACCACTTTTTCCTTCCCCTTATCCAACTTTGATCCTCTAAGCTCTTGAGCTAAATCAAACAATTTACTTCCCAATCAAACACAATCATACGGCATCCATATACATTTTAGAACCATTCTTAACATACTTACTACTCATTTACAAAACAAAATACTCATATCACATTTATAAAACTACAAGCCGAATATACCTATACTTACCTTACTTAAACATCAACCCTCAATTTCTTTGACATAGCACATTCCCGAAAATGATAAGGCAATATAACAGCCTTTAATCCAACTTATAATTCATACATATCACATTCCAAGCATTCGCTCTATTCTATCACTTAACATACAAACATTACTCAATAACTTTCTAGTTCAAATTTGGCAATTACACCAATTCACTAGATGATTTATTATTATTATTGTTCATTTATTCAAACTACTTACAAATACCTTAAACTATCTCAATTAACAACCATTTTCTACCCGTCACATTTACTCTACTTGAACCGAATGCACATAAAGTCCTTGGCCGAAACTCACTAAACACAAATCAGCCATAATCTTGTATTTAACTTGAGCATAACCTTATTTACCTTCCAAAAATCATAAAAATATCAAACTCTTAATATTTATGTGCAAAGCCGAATCTTAATATGATCCAACCACAACTCATTCATTTCAATCACTCACACGGCATTTGTTCAATTCATTAGACAAATCTATGTTTGGCCATTGTACTCATGAACATTAGAATTTATCATTTGACTAACTAAAACCCTTCTCTTCAACAATTCTCCATAAAACATAAAAACCATAACCCAATCTCATCCTTTAATAACTAAAACCGAATCTGAAACCATCACCAAGATTTTCATAATTTTGACATGGGTTATGTAAGAAACTAGCTAATTAACTAGAAACAAGCTTAAGTTTAAAGAAAATCTAACACAAATGACTAACCTCCTTAAGCTCCAAGTGACCGAACCTCCTCTTCTTTCTTCCTTCAATTCACGGCAATGGAGGAGCATGGATGAAACAACTTTGTTTTCATCACCCCTCCCTTTTCATTACTTTATTACCAACCTTTTATTTTATTATTTTTAACATAACACATTAACACAAAATGTTTATAATATGTTTAACCCATTGCATGGCCGGCCACTACCTAAAGTTTTGGGTAATTTGACATGCAAGGACAAGCATTTTCTAACATGCATCAATAGGCCACTTTAACATTTGCCTAGCACATTTCTAAATTTTCTCACACAAGTCCTATTTAATAAAATTCACTTACAATTAACAAAATTCAAACATGAAATTTTCACACATGCATATATACATATAATAAGCATCAAATATGACAGTTAATTATTTTTATGACTCGGTTTTGTGGTCCCCAAACCACTTTCCAACTAGGGTCACATTTGGGCTGTCACAACTCTCCCCCACTTTAAGAAATTTTCGTCCCCGAAAATCTTACCGGTAAATAGGTTTGGGTAACGTTCTTTCATAGAGTTCTCGGTTTCCCAAGTAGCTTCTTCGATCCCGTGTTTGAGCCATAACACCTTTACTAACGGAACCCTCTTGTTTCGCAACTCTTTCACTTCACGAGCTAGGATGCGAATCGGTTCTTCTTCATAACTCATATCGGCTTGAATTTCAACCTCGGAGGATTTATTATGTTGAAGGATCGGATCAGAACGTCGAAGCATTGAGACATGAAAACGTTGTGAATCTTCTCGAGGTCAGGGGGTAAAATCAATCTATATGCCACTGGGCCAACTCATTTGGATATTTCATATGGCCCTATGAACCTCGGACTCAGTTTGCCCTTACGGCCAAATCTGAGTATCTTTTTCCAAGGTGAAACTTTAAGAAACACTTTGTCTCCCACCTGATACTCAATATCTCTTCGTTTTAAGTCCACGTACGACTTCTGACGATATGATGCTGCCTTCAGACTTTCACGAATTATTTTTACTTTCTGCTCAGCATCTTTAATCAAATCAACTCCGAAAATTTTACTTGCACCGAGCTCGGTCCAAAACAATGGTGTACGGCATTTACGACCGTACAAAGCTTCGTAAGGCGCCATCTTAGTACTTGATTGAAAACTATTGTTGTAGGCGAATTCAATCAAAGGTAAATACTGCTCCCATGAACCACTAAACTCAAGGATGCAACATCTCAACATATCCTCAAGTATCTGAATTATCCGATCGGATTGACCATCAGTTTGTGGATGAAAAGCGGTGCTAAAATGCAACTTGGTACCCAAAGCTTCTTGCAATTTCTTCCAAAATCGCGATGTGAATCTCGGATCTCTATCTGACACAATAGAAATAGGTACCCCGTGTAATTTTACAATCTGAGAAACATACAATTCAGCTAGTTTATCCAATGAGTAATCCGTACGTATGGGAATAAAATGAGCCGACTTAGTCAGTCTATCAACAACAACCCAATTCGCATCTTTCTTAGTTGCCGACAATGGCAACCCAGATACAAAATCCATCGTGACTCGATCCCATTTCCATTCAGGTATCATGATCGGCTGAAGTAAACCTGTAGGCACTTGATGTTCCGCTTTCACTTGTTGACATATTAAACACTTCGAAACAAAATCGAAAATGTCTCGTTTCATACCATGCCACCAAAACTGACGTCTCAGATCGTTGTACATTTTCGTACTCCAAGGGTGAATTGACATTCGGCTACAATGAGCTTCATTCAGAATCATCGAAATAAGTTCTGAATTTCTTGGAACACACAAACGACTTCTGAACCTCAAACAATTGTCATCATCAATTTGAAACTCCGATTCCATATTCGAAACACATTCAGCCCGTTTTGCAACTAATTCATCATCCACTTTATGAGCTTCACTAATTTGATGAATCAACAATGGTTTAGCCTTTAATTCTGCTACTAACACATTATCGGATAGAACAGACAAGTGTACATTCATCGCTCGTAAAGCAAATAGTGATTTACGACTTAAAGCATCCGCAACCACATTAGCCTTTCCCGGGTGATAGTCAATGACAAGCTCATAATCTTTTAACAACTCGAGCCAACGTCTTTGTCGCAGATTCAAGTCTCTTTGAGTCATCAAATATTTGAGACTTTTGTGATCCGAATATACATGGCACTTATCACCAAATAAGTAATGTCGCCATAGTTTCAAGGCGAATACGATGGCAGCTAGTTCGAGATCATGGGTTAGATAATTTTTCTCATGTTGCTTCAATTGTCTCGATGCATAAGCCACAACTCGACCTTCTTGCATCAATACACAACCCAACCCAAGTAAGGATGCATCACTGTAAATGACAAACTCCTTGCCCGATTCGGTTGCACTAGTCTTTCGAGCTTTAGTCAAATAAGTTTTCAGTTGATCGAAACTTTTCTGACACTTTTCTGTCCATTCGAACTTAACATCTTTCTGAAGTAGTTTCGTTATTGGTGTGGCTATCATCGAGAAACCCTTTACAAAGCGTCTGTAGTAACCAAAGAAGTCCCAAAAGCTCGAACCTCAATAATATTTCTCGGGGCTTCATTAAGTATGGCTGAAATTTTGCTCGGATCAACTCGAATACGATGCAGATACCACATGTCCCAAAAAGCTAACTTCTCTCAACCGAACTCACATTTCTTGAACTTAGCATATAATCGCTATCCCGTAAAACCTACAACACTAACCCCAGGTGTTCAGCATGATCGGTTTCATTTCTCGAATAGACCAAAATATCATCAATAAACACAACTACAATCCGATCCAAAAACGGTCTGAAGATCCGATTCATCAAATCCATAAATATCGCTGGGGCATTAGTGAGCCCAAACGGCATCACTAAGAACTCGTAGTGACCGTATCTCATTCTGAAAGCAGTTTTGGGTATATCCGAATCCCGAATTCACAACTGATAATAACCCGATCTCAAATCTATCTTTGAAAACACTGAGGCTCCCTTTAGTTGATCAAACAAATCATCAATACGCGGTAACGGATATTTATTCTTTATTGTCACTTTATTCAGTTGACGATAGTCGATGCACAACCTCATGGTTCCGTCCTTCTTTTTCACAAACAATACTGGTGCACCCCAAGGTGAAAAACTCGGTCGAGCAAAACCTCTATCCGTCAACTCTTGCAACTGAGTTTTTAGTTCTTTTAGTTCCGTTGGTGCCATACGATACGGAGCTATCGAAATCGGTGTAGTCCGGTACAAGTTCGATGCCAAACTCTACCTCCGAACAGTGGTAACCCGGTAATTCTTGGGAAAACATCCAGATATTTACAAACCACTGGTACCGATTCAAGTTTCTTTCCTGATTTTTCATCATCAAGCACGTATGCAAGATACTCTTCACACCCCTTTCTCACATATTTTTGAGCTAACGCCGAGGATATTATTGTTGGCAATCCATTCAAGACAGTAGACTCAACTCGGATTATCTCATTATTTGCACACCTCAAATCAATAGTCTTGCTTTTGCAATTCACAACCGCATCATGCACGGTCAACCAATCCAAACCGAGAATAACATCAAATTCATCAAACGGTAAAAGTATCAAGTCTGCCGGAAAACGGGAACCTCGAATTACTAGGGGACATTTCTTACACACCTTATCAACAAGCACACAATGACCCAAAGGATTCGACACTCTAATAACGAACTCAATAGACTTAACAGGTAAAGTCTTACTGGATGCTAAAGTCTCACATATATAAGAATGAGTAGAACCAGGGTCAATCAATGCAATCATATTAGTATCAAAAAGAGTGAATGTACCGGTAATAACATCAGGCGAAGAAGCTTCCTCGCGTGCATGTATAGCATAAGCTCTGGCAGGAGCACGAGCCTCAGATCTGGTGGTAACATCTTTAGATCCTCTCTGACCACCACTAGCATTCCCCGCATTTTTAGATGGTCTACCTCGGCGGTAGTAGCACTTTCGGTTTCCCACTCGATTTACATTCTGTTCAGACAATCTCGGGCAATCTTTAATAAAGTGGTCAACTGATCCGCACTTGTAACAGGAGCGATCATGGAATCTACAACTCCCCGAATGCCATTTGCCACAATACTGGCACTCTGTTCTGCCTCGATGATCATTTCCAACACTGGCGACCGAAGTAACTCGTGTACTCACAAGGGGTCGATCACGGTCTCGTCTAGAAAAGCTCGACGTGTCTCTAGATCGGCCTAAATCATCTCTAAATTTCTTCGATGACTGTTGAAAGGGCTTTCCCGAAGATCTCTTATGAAACTCCTTTGCTCCCATATCGACTTTTCTTTTCTCCTCATCGAGCTCTTGACTTTGCAAGCTCGCTCGACAAGTACCACAAATTCTCCGATTTCTAAAATGCCAACATACGACTTTATATCATCATTGGTCCATCTTCAAACGTTTACACATCACGACTTCGAAGAAATGCATTCTCGCTGCATCGGCTAAGCCTTACAAACTTTCGTTCATAATCGATGTGACATGGAACCTTGTTTAAGTTCAAGAAATTCTTTTCGCTTTTGATCAATGAATCTCTGGTTGATATACTTTTTTCCAAACTCGGTTTGGAAAAACTCCCAAGTTACTTGCTCTCTGGGTACAACAGAAATCAACGTATTCCACCAATAGTAGGCAGAATCACGTAGCAAGGAGATCGTACACTTTAGGCATTCATCGAGTGTGCAAGATAGTTCATCAAGTACCCGAATAGTGTTGTCCAACCAAAATTCAACTTGCTCGGCATCGTCGCTGTTTGTAGCTTTAAATTCAGTAGCCCCATGTTTCGGATTCTATCAACTGGGGGCTTATTTAACCTTATCTGGTCGATTCGGAGGTATCGCAGTCTTGTGGGGTTGTATTAGTCGGAAATGGGGGTTGTGGAACAGCCGTATTAGTTCGAATGTATTGGTTGAACCAATCATTCATTACGCTATAAAAAGCCTGTCTAGCTTCGTCATTCTGATTACTAGCAATAGGTTGAGAGTCCACTGGCGCTGTCCCTTGTGCGGGAGCAGGCGCTACACTCTCAAGATCATCAGCTACCGCTCGGTTGGGATCGGGATCCATTACTATAAACAAACACATTTTTAACTGTTAGAAATCACCACACTATCAAATAGACACATAATGGCATGTATAGCTAGACCCGAACGTATTACGGTAGTCCTAGAATCGACTAAACTGTAGCTCTGATACCAATAAAATTGTAATGCCCCGTACCCGAGACCGTTGCCGGAGTCGAACACGAGGTGTTAACGGACTTAATTCATTTATTTACATAGTTCATTTTAAAATTTCCAGACAAGCTGGCTAACTACGTCATAGTCACCTCAAAAATCATATCTCAAGTTCCAAAACTCGAAAACTGATTCTGTAAATTTTTCCTGAAACTAGACTCATATATCCATCTACAAATATTTTTCTAGAATTTTTGGTCATGCCAATTAGTACAGTTTACTAGTTAAAGTCTCCCTTGTTTCAGGGTTCGACTACTTTGACCTTCATGCATTACAACTTAGATATCTCCCTGTACAGGGCTTCAATACATATGTCGTTTCTTTCTAATGAAACTAGACTCAAAAAGAAATCTATACATATAAAGAATGACTTCTAATTATTTCTGGTTAATTTATGGTAAACTTTCAAAGTCAGAACAGGGGATCCAGTAACCGTTCTGGTCCTGTTTCACAAAAACTTAAACATCTCATAAAATACGGCTCATATGGTCGTTTCGCTTCTTCCATATGAAAATAGACTCATCACATAATTTATTCATTATTTAATTACATTCTTACTATTTTTAGTGAATTTTCAAACTCACATCATCTTCTTTGTCAAGATCTATTTTAAGGTAAATTTCACCTATTTCATAGTTTCCATGATTCAACTAGCCATTTGACATACATAGCACCAAATATGATCGTGATTAACCATTCCAATGGCTAATCATTGCCAAGCATTTCCACACCTCTCAATAACCATATATATACAAAATGATTTTAATACTATGCTCAAAATATTTAAGCCATTTTCGCATCGCTATCTGAATATATACACATTACCAAAGGTACTTGATTAACAACAAAGTTTAGTCCTATACATGCCATTATCAACGTTTAACTAAAAGAGTACCAAAAGGGCTTAGATAGTGTGGACGACTTCGACTTCGACAATCCACGAGTCCGATGGTGACGAACAAAAATCTATAAAACAGAGAATTAAAGAAACGGAATAAGCATTTAATGCTTAGTAAGTTTTGAGTAACGAAATTATTTACGACTAAAGTATAGCGTTCATATGACTAAATGAATAATTTCATATATGCACATTCTCAAAATCATAATTTCTTCACGCTTTAACCAATATATTCATACACAGGGTATCAAACCTAACTAGAGGCCGGAAGCTCGTTAATCAATTGAGTGAGTACTATTTGAAAGGAATCAACCTTTCCGATGCATATACGAAACATACCTTATCGTTTGTATTTTATGAGCGTATTAATTGAAATTATTACAGCAAGATCGCTCGCTTACTGTGACAGCCCAAAATTGACCCTAGTCGGAATGTGGTTTCGGGACCACAAAATCGAGGCATAAAAATAATTAAAAATTTATTTTGATGCCTATAATATGTGTGTGCTCATGTATGACATTTTATGATGATTGATTTAGTGTTATAAAGGTGAATTCCACTAGAAAGGACTTAGTAGTGAACTTTGAAAGTACGATAGGAAATGTGTGATGACTAAGTAGAGCATGCATGCAAAATAATGGACTTGCATGTCAAATTCCCCTTTTACAAGTGATGGCGGCCATGACAAAGAGATATGGGCTAAACATGTCATGAAACATGTTTTGTTGGGCATTAGGGAGAAATAATAAACAAATAAGCATGGGTAAGAAAAGAATGAAAAAATGTGTGTGAGAGAGTAGCATTCCCCCATTGCAGTGCAACCAAGAAGAGAAAACAAAAAAATTGTTCATCCTTGTTCTCTCCTTTTGGCCAAAAATACTAAGAGGAAGAGGGATTTTGCTTCATTTCCTTTGTTTAGAAGAGATCTAGAAGGTGATTTGGCTAAATTTGCATCAAGAGTAAGGTATGTATGAGGTTGTGTTGGGAGTTTCATGCATGTTTTGGTTGCTAATTTGATGTGCATGTTAGCCATGGCTCAAATCTTTGTTATGCCATGGAAATGGCATTTGGCCAAAGTTGTTATGGTGATAAAGCCATTGCATGCTAAGTGTGAAACTTGATGATGATGCATGCAATGATGGATTGTCTACTCATGAGTAAGATTTTGAGCTTTCTTTTGTTTTATCATGATTGAAGTTGAAAAGAAGCATGATTGTCATATTCGGCCATGATGCATTCTTGAGCATGATTCATGCTTCTTGCATGTTAGTTAAAATTTGTGTTTTGGATGGCTATGGACACCTTGAAATTGCCATGCTCATATATGCATATATATGATTGCACATTATGTTTTGGTTATGAACTAAGTGATGAATATATTGGTTTAAAGAAGAAGATGTGGAAGAATGCTTGTGAAATTGCAAGCACAATTGCCTAGCACACATGTAGGTGCTTGATGCTATATTATAAGTTTTGGGCCACAATGTGCAAAGCATTAATTAGTAAATTGCATGCTGTTTTTGTGAGGTATTAAGTGCAAAATTGACCTCAACATGTACATGAATATTCGCCTTGGGTAGCCTATTGAAGGCCTTAGCATTTCCTTGATGCTCGAATAAATTGTATTGAATTGCTTGATGTAGTATAAAATGTGCATGACCATTGTGTATTCAAGCTAAAGGGTGGCCATATGACCATTTAAACTCCTTGTCATATTCGGCCAAAAACTAGCACAATGAGATTTTAATAAATTGAATTTGTTTGAATTAGCTCAAGAGCTTAGAAGACCACAATTGGACAAGGGAAGGAAAAGGTGATCGAATAGCGAAAAAGCCGTTCGACAACATCCGAGGTAAGTCCTCAAGAAGTGACCGTACTTGAATTGTGTGAAATAAAGTATGGATGTGTATTGATTATTGATTGTGTATGCATGAGTATTTGAATTCTACGGGCCAAGTCCGAAGGCGAATATGCTTGTGACTATAATTGCGTTTGAGCCTTAGTAACGAAAATGAATTATGTATGTCCAATGATAATTGATGTATGTGTTCATGGGAAATTGAATGATATCCGGGCTAAATCCGAAGACAATTATGCTGGAAATTATATCCGGTTAAGACCGAAGGCAATTGCGCTAGTGGCTACATCCGGGCTAAGACCGAAGGCATTCGTGCGAGACATTTTATCCGGGCTAAGACCAAGGCATTTGTGCGTGATTATATCCGGTTATATTCGAAGAATCTTGGGCTGGAGGTGAGTGTTGGTTGCTGTAATGAATTCAATTAGCACACTCAAAAGCCCAAAGGATAAGGTATGTTATATGTGCATTGGAAAGTCGACATGTTTGAGCAACATTCGCTCAATCGACTAATGAATTTCAGTTATTGAATTGATTGATACTTTGTGAAATTATATAATGATGAAGTGTGAAGTAGGAATGTGTACAAATGAAATGATGCATTTGGCTATGTGAATGTATTGCTGTAATTAGAGTTGATTATATTCCTTGAGACTTACTAAGCATAAAAATGCTTACCCGTTGCTTTGGCTCTCGGTTTTCTAGATTTCGCTCGAGGCAATCGGATTTGGGATCGTTGAAGTCGAAGTCATCCACACTATCAAGCCTCCATTTTGGTATAAATTTTGGTTGAACTTGAGATGGCATGTATAGGACTACCCTTGTTTGTTAAATATGTTGTAATGTAAGTATGTACGGCCATGCGAAAATGGCTCGAAAAGGAAGCATGAACTTAGACTAATTGTGGGTTGTATGTATATATTTGGTGTCATGATGTGGCTATGGCTTAGAAATGGGAATGTTGGTCATATGATCAGCCATTGGCATGGTTAAAATGATCATATATGAACCTATGTATGGCAAGACTAGTTGAATCATGGAGACTACCAAATAGGTAAGTCCTACCTTAAAACAGATGCTGCCAGCTGCAGTGGCGTGAATGTGAAAAATCACCAAAATTCATAGGAATGGAATTAAATAGTGAATAAGCTATGTAAATGAACCTTGATGAGTCTATTTTCATATGGAAGAAACGAAATGGTCATAGGAGTTACAGGTTAAGAGATATTAAAGCTATTGTGAGACAGGGCCAGAATGGCTTCTGGGTTCCCTGTCGCAACTTTAAAAATTAACTATAAATTATCCAAAAATAATTAGGAGACATACCTTATATGTACAGATTCCATTTTGAGTCTAGTTTCATTAGAAACAAACGACACCAGAATTAAAGCCCTGTACAGAGAGATATTCAAGTTATACCGCGCGAAGGTCAGAGCAGTCGATCCCTGTAACATGGGTAACTTTAACTAATAAACTGTACCAATTGGCCCGACCAAAATCCTAGAAATAAAACCATGGATGTATATATGAGTCTAAATTCAGGAAAATTTACGAAACCAGTTTCCGAGTTTTGAAACTCGAGATATGATTTTAAGGCGACAGTGACACAGTTTTCCAGCCTGACTGGAAATGTCAAATTGGTGGGCAAAAACATGTGAACTTGGCTTGTTAACCCCTCGGGTCCGACACCGGCGATGGTCTCGGGTTTGGGGTGTTACAATTTTATTGGTATCAGAGCCACGGTTTAGTCGATTCTAGGACTACCGTGATGTGTTTGGGGTCTAGCTATACATGCCATTAAATGATGAATCGATAGTGTGATGATTCTGACAATTCGACTTTGTGTTTGTTGTAGCAATGGATCCCGATCCCAACCGAAGCGATAGCTGATGATGTGGAGAGTGTGGTGCCTGCCCAGCGCGCAAGGGACAGCGGCGGACTCTCAACCTATGGCCAGCAATCCTAATGACGAGGCTAGGCAAGCCTTTTATAGTGTGATGAACGAATGGTTTAATCAATACATTCGAACCAACACTACTGTTCCACAACCTCCATTCCCGACAAATGCAACCCCGCACCTACAATACCTCCGTGATCGACTAAGTAAGGTCAAGTAAGCCCCATCGATAGGATTGAAAACATGGGGCCACTGAATTTAAGGCTACGGATGATGATGATGCCGAGGCATTGAATTTTGGTTAGATAACACTATCAAGGTGCTTGATGAGCTATCCCTGTACACCCGATGAGTGCTTAAAGTGTACCATCTCCTTGCTACGAGTCCGCCTACTATTGGTGGAGTACTCTGACTGTGGTGCCTAGAGAGCAAGTGACTTGGGAATTCTTTCAAACCGAGTTCCGAAAAAAGTATATCAGTCAGAGATTCATCGACCAAAAGCGGAGGGAATTTCTTGATCTTAAGCAAGGTTCTATGTCCGTTACCGACTACGAACGAAAGTTTGTGAGGCTTAGCCGGTACGCGCGAGAATGCATTTCGTCCGAAGCTATTATGTGTAAACGCTTCGAGGATGGGCTGAATGATGATATAAGGATGTTTGTTGGCATTCTCGAGATACGAGAGTTCGTAGTACTTGTTGAGCGAGCTTGTAAAGCCGAAGAGCTTAGAAAGGAGAAACAAAAAGCTGATGTGGGGATTGGAGAATTCGAAGAGGTCCTCGGAAAGTCTCTTCAACAAGCATCAAGAGATTTCGAGATGATGCGAGCCGGTCTAGAGGCGTTTGGGCTTTTCTAGACGAGGACGCGATCGACCCCTGTGACCACACGAGTCACTTCGATCGCCGATGGTGGAAATGATCACCAGAGAGGCGGAGTGTCCACATTGTGGCAAATGGCATTCGGGAGCTGTTGGTTTCGTGATCGCTCTGCTATAAGTGTGGATCGGCCGACCACTTTATGAAGGATTGCCCGAGGATGCATGAGCAGAATGTAAGTCGAGTGCAAACCCGGGTGCTACCATCGCTCGAGGTAGGCCACCTAGAAATATGGGCAATGTCGTTGGCGGTCGAGAGGATCTAGAGATGCTACCATCGGATCTCGAGGCTCGTGCTCTCTGCTAGGACTTATGCCATACGCGCACGCCGAGGATGCTGCCTCTCCAGATGTTATTACCGGTACTTTCACTCTTTTCAATACAAATGTGATTGCTTTGATTGACCCTGGTTCTACTCATTCATATATATGTGAAACCTTAGCATCCAAGAAGACTTTGCCTATTGAGTCTCTTCGAGTTTGTAATTCGGTGTCAAACCCTTGGGTCATTACGTGCTTGTTAACAAAGTGTGCAAGAAAAGTCCCCTAGTGTTCCGAGGTTCTTGTTTTCCGACGGACTTAATGCTTTTGCCGTTCGATGAGTTCGATGTTATTCTTGGTTTGGATTGGTTGACCATGCACGATGCGGTTGTAAATTGCAAGAGCAAGACTATCGATTTGAGGTGCGCGAATAATGAAATAATTCGGGTTGAGTCCACGGACTTAAAGGGTTGCCACCGTAATATCGCGATGTTGGCCCGAAATATGTAAGAAAAGGGTGCAAAGCGTACCTTGCGTACGTACTCGATGACAAGGAATCAGAGAAGAAACCCGAATCTGTGCCCGTGGTTTGTGAATACCCGGATGTTTTCCCAAGAATTGCCGGGTTTACCACTGTTCGGAAATAGAATTTGGCATCGAATTGGTACCGGTACCACTCCAATTTCGATAGCTCCGTATCGTATGGCACAAACGGAATTAAAGGAGTTGAAAGCTCGGTTGCAAGAATTGGTGGATAGAGGTTTTGCTCGCCGAGTTTTTCGCCTTTGGGGTGCGCGGTGTTGTTCGTGAAGAAGAAGGATGGAACCATGCGATTGTAGATCGACTATCGTCGACTTAATAAAGCGACGATAAAGAACAAATATCCGTTGCCACGTATTGATGACTTGTTCGATCAATCGAAGGAGCCTCGGTGTTCTCGAAAATAGATTTGAGATCGGGCTACTATCAATTGCGAATCCGAGATTGAGACGTGCCCAAGGCGCCTTGAGCGAGATATGGTCACTATGAGTTCCTAGTGATGCCGTTTGGGCTCACTAATGCCCCGCAGATTTATGGATTTAATGAATCGGATCTTTAGACCATATTTGGATCGATTCGTAGTCGTGTTCATTGATGACATCTTGGTCTATTCAAGAAATGAGACCGAACATCTTGAACACCTGCGGTTAGTCTGCAAATTTTACGGACAAGCAATTATATGCTAAGTTCAGCAAGTGTGAGTTACGGTTAAGAGAGGTTAGCTTCTTGGGTCATGTGGTATTCAGATCGGGTATTCGAGTCGATTCGAATAAAATTTCAGCCATACTAAATTGGAAGCCTCCAGAAATATTCTCGAGGTTCAAGCTTTTTGGGGCTTCGGTTATTACCGACGATTTGTAAAGGCTTCTCAACGATAGCCACGCCGATGACGGCTACTCCAAAAGGACGTTAAGTTCGAATGGACGGAGAAATGCCAAAAAAGTTTTGATCAACTGAAAACTTATTTGACTGAAGCCCCAATTCTAGTGCAACCCGAGTCCAGCAAAGAGTTTGTCATCTATAGCGACGCCTCTCTACTTGGGTTAGGTTGCGTATTAATGCAAGAAGGTCGAGTTGTAGCCTATGCGTCGAGGCAATTAAAGCCACATGAGAAAAATTATCCGACTCATGATCTCGAATTGGCCGCCATCGTATTCGCCTTAAAGATTTGGCGACATTACTTATTTGGTGAAAGGTGCCATGTATACTCGGATCACAAAAGTCTCAAGTATTTGATGACCCAAAGAGACTTAAATCTGCGACAAAGACATTGGCTCGAGTGTTAAAGGATTATGAGTGATCATTGACTATCACCGGGAAAGGCGAATGTGGTTGCGGATGCCTTGAGTCGTAAATCGTTATTCACATTACGAGCGATGAATGTGCACTTGTCTATCCGATCCGACGGTGTGTTAGTGGTGAATTGAAAGCCAAACCATTATTGACACACCAAATTCGAGAAGCTCGAGAAAGTCGATGACGAGTTGGTTGCAAACGGGCTGCGTGTGTTCGAACAAGGACTCGGAGTTTCAAATCGACGATGACGATTGTTTGAGGTTCAAAAGTTGTCTGTGTGTCCCAAAGAATTGAACTCATTTCGATAATTCGAATGAAGCCCATTGTAGCCGAATGGCAATCCACCCGGAGTACGAAGATGTACAATGATTTGAAACGTCGGTTTTGGTGGCATGGTATGAAGCGAGACATCTCCGACTTTGTTTGAGATGTTTAATATGTCAACAAGTGAAAGCGGAACATCGGTGCCTTGAGGATTACTTGACCAATCACGATACCCGAGTGGAAATGGGATCGAGTCACAATGGACTTTGTATCCGGACCGCCATTGTCGTGAGTAAGAAGGATGCGGTTTGGGTCGTGGTAGATCGATTGACTAAGTCGGCCCACTTTGTCCCCGACGCATTGAATTTTTCAATGGACAAATTAGCGGAATTGTACGTTTCTCAGTTGTGAAATTACACGGGGTTCCTATTTCTATCGTGTCGGATAGAGATCCGAGATTTACCTCGCGATTTTGGAAAAAGTTGCAAGAAGCTTTGGGTACCAAGTTGCATTTCAGCACCGCCTTTCACCCCCAAACCGATGGTCAATCCGGCGGGTAATTCGAGATACTTGAGGATATGTTAAGATGTTGCGTCCTCGAGTTTAGTGGTTCATGGGAGCGGTATTTGCCGTTAATTGAATTCGCTTACAACAACGACTTTCAATCAAGTATTAAGATGGCACCCTACGAGGCCTTGTACGGTCGTAAATGCCGACGCCATTGTTTTGGACCGAGCTCGGTGAAAGCAAGATTTACGGGTGGATTTGATTAGGGATGCTGAAGCGAAAGTGAAAGTAATCCGTGAAAGTCGAAGATAGCCTCCGATCGTCGAAGTCGACGCGGATCTGAAGCGTAAGGATGTCGAGTATCGGTGTGTGATAAAGTGTTTCTCAAGGTATCGCCTTGGAAAAAGATACTCGTGTTCTACCGTAAGGGCAAGTTGAGCCCGAGGTTCATTGGACCATATGAGATATCGAGCGAGTCGGTCCGGTGGCATATCGCTGATTTTGCCCCTGAACTCAAAAGGTTCACGATGTCTTTCATGTTTCGATGCTTGACGCTATAGATCCGATCCATCGCACGTGATTAGTCCATCGAAATTGAAATTCAAGCCAATATGAGTTATGAGGAAGAACCGATTCAGTATCCTACCACGGGAAGTGAAAGAGTTGCGAAACAAGCGTGTTCCACTAGTGAAAGTGTTATGGCTCAAGCACGGGATAGAAGAAGCTACTTGGGAGACCGAGAACTCTATGAAAGAGCGATATCCAAACCTATTTACCGGTAAGATTTTTGGGATGAAAATTTCTTAAGTGGGGAGAGTTGTGACAGCCCAAAATTGACCCTAGTCGGAATGTGGTTTCGGGACCACAAAACCGAGGCATAAAAATAATTAAAATTTATTTTGATGCCTATAATATGTGTGTGCTCATGTATGACATTTTATGATGATTGATTTAGTGTTATAAAGGTGAATTCCACTAGAAAGGACTTAGTAGTGAACTTTGAAAGTACGATAGGAAATGTGTGATGACTAAGTAGAGCATGCATGCAAAATAATGGACTTGCATGTCAAATTCCCTTTTACAAGTGATGGCCGCCATGACAAAGAGATATGGGCTAAACATGTCATGAAACATGTTTTGTTGGGCATTAGGGAGAAATAATAAACAAATAAGCATGGGTAAGAAAAGAATGAAAAAAAATGTGTGAGAGAGTAGCATTCCCCCATTGCAGTGCAACCAAGAAGAGAAAACAAAAAAATTGTTCATCCTTGTTCTCTCCTTTTGGCCAAAAATACTAAGAGGAAGAGGGATTTTGCTTCATTTCCTTTGTTTAGAAGAGATCTAGAAGGTGATTTGGCTAAATTTGCATCAAGAGTAAGGTATGTATGAGGTTGTGTTGGGAGTTTCATGCATGTTTTGGTTGCTAATTTGATGTGCATGTTAGCCATGGCTCAAATCTTTGTTATGCCATGGAAATGGCATTTGGCCAAAGTTGTTATGGTGATAAAGCCATTGCATGCTAAGTGTGAAACTTGATGATGATGCATGCAATGATGGATTGTCTACTCATGAGTAAGACTTTGAGCTTTCTTTTGTTTTATCATGATTGAAGTTGAAAAGAAGCATGATTGTCATATTCGCCATGATGCATTCTTGAGCATGATTCATGCTTCTTGCATGTTAGTTAAAATTTGTGTTTTGGATGGCTATGGACACCTTGAAATTGGCCATGCTCATATATGCATATATATGATTGCACATTATGTTTTGGTTATGAACTAAGTGATGAATATATTGGTTTAAAGAAGAAGATGTGGAAGAATGCTTGTGAAATTGCAAGCACAATTCGCCTAGCACACATGTAGGTGCTTGATGCTATATTATAAGTTTTGGGCCACAATGTGCAAAGCATTAATTAGTAAATTGCATGCTGTTTTTGTGAGGTATTAAGTGCAAAATTGACCTCAACATGTACATGAATATTCGGCCTTGGGTAGCCTATTGAAGGCCTTAGCATTTCCTTGATGCTCGAATAAATTGTATTGAATTGCTTGATGTAGTATAAAATGTGCATGACCATTGTGTATTCAAGCTAAAGGGTGGCCATATGACCATTTAAACTCCTTGTCATATTCGGCCAAAAACTAGCACAATGAGGTTTTAATAAATTGAATTTGTTTGAATTAGCTCAAGAGCTTAGAAGACCACAATTGGACAAGGGGAAGGAAAAGGTGATCGAATAGCGAAAAAGCCGTTCGACAACATCCGAGGTAAGTCCTCAAGAAGTGACCGTACTTGAATTGTGTGAAATAAAGTATGGATGTGTATTGATTATTGATTGTGTATGCATGAGTATTTGAATTCTACCGGGCCAAGTCCCGGCGAATATGCTTGTGACTATAATTGCGTTTGAGCCTTAGTAACGAAAATGAATTATGTATGTCCAATGATAATTGATGTATGTGTTCATGGGAAATTGAATGATATCCGGGCTAAATCAAGACAATTATGCTGAAATTATATCCGGTTAAGACCAAGGCAATTGCGCTAGTGGCTACATCCGGCTAAGACCAAGGCATTCGTGCGAGACATTTTATCCGGCTAAGACCAAGGCATTTGTGCACGTGATTATATCCGGTTATATTCGAAGAATCTTGGGCTGGAGGTGAGTGTTGGTTGCTGTAATGAATTCAATTAGCACACTCGAAAAGCCCAAAGGATAAGGTACGTTATATGTGCATTGGAAAGTCGACATGTTTGAGCAACATTCGCTCAATCGACTAATGAATTTCAGTTATTGAATTGATTGATACTTTGTGAAATTATATAATGATGAAGTGTGAAGTAGGAATGTGTACAAATGAAATGATGCATTTGGCTATGTGAATGTATTGCTGTAATTAGAGTTGATTATATTCCTTGAGACTTACTAAGCATAAAATGCTTACCCCGTTGCTTTGGCTCTCGCTTTCTAGATTTCGCCGAGGCAATCGGATTTGGGATCGTTGAAGTCGAAGTCATCCACACTATCAAGCCTCCATTTTGGTATAAATTTTGGTTGAACTTGAGATGGCATGTATAGGACTACCCTTGTTTGTTAAATATGTTGTAATGTAAGTATGTACGGCCATGCGAAAATGGCTCGAAAAGGGAAGCATGAACTTAGACTAATTGTGGGTTGTATGTATATATTTGGTGTCATGATGTGGCTATGGCTTGGAAATGGGAATGTTGGTCATATGATCAGCCATTGGCATGGTTAAAATGATCATATATGAACCTATGTATGGCAAGACTAGTTGAATCATGGAGACTACCAAATAGGTAAGTCCTACCTTAAAACAGATGCTGCCAGCTGCAGTGGCGTGAATGTGAAAAATCACCAAAATTCATAGGAATGGAATTAAATAGTGAATAAGCTATGTAAATGAACCTTGATGAGTCTATTTTCATATGGAAGAAACGAAATGGTCATAGGAGTTACAGGTTAAGAGATATTAAAGCTATTGTGAGACAGGGCCAGAATGGTTTCTGGGTTCCCTGTCGCAACTTTAAAAATTCACTATAAATTATCCAAAAATAATTAGGAGACATACCTTATATGTAAAGATTCCATTTTGAGTCTAGTTCATTAGAAACAAATGAAACCAGCATTAAAGCCCTGTACAGAGAGATATTCAAGTTATACCGCGCGAAGGTCAGAGCAGTCGATCCCTGTAACATGGGTAACTTTAACTAATAAACTGTACCAATTGGCCCGACCAAAAATCCTAGAAATAAAACCATGGATGTATATATGAGTCTAAATTCAGGGAAAATTTACGAAACCAGTTTCCGAGTTTTGAAACTCGAGATATGATTTTTAAGGCGACAGTGACGCAGTTTTCCAGCCTGACTGGAAATGTCAAATTGGTGGGCAAAAACATGTGAACTTGGCTTGTTAACCCCTCGGGTCCGACACCGGCGATGGTCTCGGGTTTGGGGTGTTACACTTACAAACCCAAGTATCTTCGGGATTTAGCCGGATATAGCAACTCGCACAAATGCCTTCGGGTCTTAGCCCGGATATAGTCACTAGCATGAATGCCTTCGGGACTTAGCCCGGATATCATCCAAATAATCAAGCACATATACCAATAAATCATGACACATCCATATTTCATTATCATAACTAGAATTCAAACACAAGACGCTTATCAACCATTACCATTTTCGGCTCAATAGCCACATACAAAGATCATGATTTTGATTTGCTTTATAACATGATCTCTATACACATTCGCTACCGTCATAGGTATAAACTAATCACCTCAATATACAATTCAAGTAGAATCATTATATCACTGTTTATTTGTTATGCTTATATGTCATGACTTAATCAAATCATAAACTAAGTTTCATTACTCGAAAACTTACCTCGGATGTTGTCGAACGATTTCAACGGCTATTCGACCACTTTTTCCTTCCCCTTATCCAACTTTGATCCTCTAAGCTCTTGAGCTAAATCAAACAATTTACTTCCCAATCAAACACAATCATACGGCATCCATATACATTTTAGAACCATTCTTAACATACTTACTACTCATTTACAAAACAAAATACTCATATCACATTTATAAAACTACAAGCGAATATACCTATACTTACCTTACTTAAACATCAACCCTCAATTTCTTTGACATAGCACATTCCCGAAAATGATAAGGCAATATAACAGCCTTTAATCCAACTTATAATTCATACATATCACATTCCAAGCATTCGCTCTATTCTATCACTTAACATACAAACATTACTCAATAACTTTCTAGTTCAAATTTGGCAATTACACCAATTCACTAGATGATTTATTATTATTATTGTTCATTTATTCAAACTACTTACAAATACCTTAAACTATCTCAATTAACAACCATTTTCTACCCGTCACGTTTACTCTACTTGAACCGAATGCACATAAAGTCCTTGGCCGAAACTCACTAAACACAAATCAGTCATAATCTTGTATTTAACTTGAGCATAACCTTATTTACCTTCCAAAAATCATAAAAATATCAAACTCTTAATATTTATGTGCAAAGCCGAATCTTAATATGATCCAACCACAACTCATTCATTTCAATCACTCACACGGCATTTGTTCAATTCATTAGACAAATATATGTTTGGCCATTGTACTCATGAACATTAGAATTTATCATTTGACTAACTAAAACCCTTCTCTTCAACAATTCTCCATAAAACATAAAAACCATAACCCAATCTCATCCTTTAATAACTAAAACCGAATGCTGAAACCATCACCAAGATTTTCATAATTTTGACATGGGTTATGTAAGAAACTAGCTAATTAACTAGAAACAAGCTTAAAGTTTAAAGAAAATCTAACACAAATGACTAACCTCCCTTAAGCTCCAAGTGACCGAACCTCCTCTTCTTTCTTCCTTCAATTCACGGCAATGGAGGAGCATGGATGAAACAACTTTGTTTTCATCACCCTCCCTTTTCATTACTTTATTACCAACCTTTTATTTTATTATTTTAACATAACACATTAACACAAAATGTTTATAATATGTTTAACCCATTGCATGGCCGGCCACTACCTAAAGTTTTGGGTAATTTGACATGCAAGGACAAGCATTTTCTGACATGCATCAATAGGTCACTTTAACATTTGCCTAGCACATTTCTAAATTTTCTCACACAAGTCCTATTTAATAAAATTCACTTACAATTAACAAAATTCAAACATGAAATTTTCACACATGCATATATACATATAATAAGCATCAAATATGACGGTTAATGTAACACCCCGTACCCGAGACCGTTGCCGGAGTCAGACACGAGGGGTTCCCAGACTTAAATCACTTATTGCACAGTCCATTTTAAATTTCTAGACGAGCTGGCTAACTGCGTCACTGTTTCCTTAAAAATCATATCTCGAGTTCCAAAATTCGAAAACAAGTTCCATAAATTTTTCCTGAAACTAGACTCATATATGCATCTAAAAATTTTTTTCTAGAATTTTTGGTTGAGCCAATTAGTACAGTTTATTAGTTAAAGTCTCCCCTATTTCAGGGTTCGACCACACTGACCTTCAGGCATTACGACTTGGATATCTCCCTGTACAGAGCCTCAATACTGATGCCGTTTGTTTCTATAGAAACTAGACTCGAAAAGAAATCTGTACACATATGGAACAACTTCTAATTATCTCTGGTTAATTTATAATGAATTTCCAATGTCGGAACAGGGAATCCAGAAACCGTCCTGGTCCTATTTCGCGAAAACATAAATATCTCCTAATATATTGTTCATATGATCATTTCGTTACTTTCCTATGAAAATAGATTCGTCAAGGTTCGATTACATAATTTATTCATTATTTAATTCCATTTCTACTATTTTTAGTGATTTTTCACATCCACATCACTGCTGCTATCAGCATCCATTTTTAAGGTAGACTTTACCTATTACATAGTTTCCATGCCTCTTAATGAACATATACATTCAAGATGACTATAACATTATGCTCAAAACGTATATAAGCCATTTTCGCATGGCTATCCAAAGTTTTACATACCAAATTTCAACAAAACATAATAGCCTATACATGCCGAAATGTTCTCCTAGACCAACTAAGAAGAAAATACCAAAAGTTGCTAGTCGGTGTGATGACTTGATGACGGTCCCGAATGCGCAAAAAGTCGAGTCCAAGAAACCTAAAATAGGTGACAAGCAAACACCGAATGAGTATATAACTCAGTAAGTCATAAGCATTACACTACCATCCATTAATAAAATTTTCACAAGAGGAAACAACGAAATGAGGCTAAGTACTCCATCCATACCGAACTATGCCATAGTTTCTTAGACCTTACGATTCAATCTCATTCCAAGTCCTACATTGACATTTCATACGCTATTCAATAGAATAATTGAGGCATTTCCATACATCATTTTATTTTCGTTACAATCATACAACTAAGCGAACTTTCACCTATTCCACGATGAACCTTATGTACGTGACTTCAATTATAATCATCACATAGGTTCAAAACTTACCACGCTCAACTCCAAATATAAACATAGCACCTATTAGCCATGAACTCAAGGTACTTACCCTTTCCGCTGTCCGAAATCGACTCGGTAAGGTCGCACCCTTAATATAAATAATTGATAGAAAATATATATATATAGTGGGTTCGCACACATAGTGCTTAATAATCAACCACGCACACTTAGTGCCATGTACTTTAAACTCCCACACATAGTGCCATGCATTTCAAGCCCGCACACTTAGTGCCAATCTCACAACCGTGAACACTTATTGCCCGCACACTTAGTGCCGAAAACCAGCCACTCTAAACGCTTCACTTCCTTTTTACATTCGACAATTTCATCTCTACATACATATACATTTGTATACATTTCATCTCATTAACCACAATTGCATAGGTATTACGATCATTTAAATCAATACCAACTATATGCTTAATGACTTACCTTGTGTTGGGTAAAATAATTCCAAGTCGGCTACTCGATGACCTTCGATTTCCCCTTGTTGGACGCCTCTCCTTTAGGATCTTGAGCTTAAACAAATAAATTAACCCATTCAACCGCTTTGCTACATATATTGGTATTCACATTTTAATGATTTTATGACATACGGAACGGCATGGTAAAATTTTTATCTTGCTACCTTATGTTCTTAGCTATTTGGCTAATAACCATATGCTATCGCCCTACTATCAATAATTCAATCACACATGCATATATATATATATATATATGTCCGAATGTGCAAAGCTTAGACTCAACATCACCTATGCTCTTAATTTGATGGCCGAATATGCATACATATATACATGATATCAACTATACTATCATCTTTAATTCACCTAAACACAAAATTTCATCTCATGAACACTTGACCGAATTCTTCCTAATCTAGCATGGCTTCACATATATTTATAACATCCTACAAATCCACATATACCACATTTCTACATAAATTTTCTTTTACTTTTCCACTACTTCCATTCACAACATCAAAAGCACCATACACATGTATCATTAAAAGCTTCACACTTAGCATGCAAATGACATCAACACAAATCCCCTTAGCGAAACTTAACTCATCTTCATGCCTCATCACCACAACATCAAACATCAACCAAGAAGACAACACCCATGGCCGAATATCATCTCCATCCCATAGCAAAGATTTAAACCATGGGCTAGGTAGAACTCAAACTAACAACTAAAAACATGCATGAATCTCATGGACAACATCAAACATACCTTAGTCTAGCAAACTACCATAGCTGATTTTCTCAAGCTGTGACAGCCCTAAAGTGACCCTAGTCGGAAAGCGGTTTCGGGACCGCTAAACCGAGTCACCAAATTATTTGAATATGATATCTATTGTCTAAAATATGTGATTATGAATGTGTGAAAGTTTTAAGCTTCGACTTAGTAAATTGCATGTGAAATTAGTCGATAGGACTTATGTGTGACACTTTTGAAATGTAATAGGTAAATCTATAAGGATCTATTAGTGCATGTAATCAAAGGGGTGGACTTGCATGTCAATTTCCCCCTTTTTATTTGCTAGTGGCCGGCCATGACAAAGGGTGTAATATCCTGATTTTGGGCCTAGTCGGAATAGTGGTTTCGTGACCACAAAATCCGAGATAGAAATAATTATTTTATGATTATTTTAAGGTCTATGATATGATTGCATGATTGTGTGAAAATTTCGTGAAGAAATTTTATGCATAAAGTGCTTAATTTGAAATTTGGGACTAAATTGAATAAATTGCAAAACTTGTGTTCTAGAAGTATTTTGCATAAAATTGAATTAGATTATTAATTAGAGGTCCTTAAAGAGTAATTTTACCAATTTCTAAGTCTATGGACAAAAATTAGGACATGGAAGGAATTTTGGAAAGTTTAGTAGTAAGGGCATTTTGGTCATTTAGGGGTAAAATGAATTAAAATACAAAATTAAAAGCCAATTTTGCTCATCTTCAACCCCATGGCCGAATATAGCAAGGAGAAACCATGGCTAGGGTTTTCAAGCTTCCAAGCTCGATTGTAAGTCCGTTCTAGCCTCGTTTTTAATGATTTTTACGCTTTTAGAGTCCCTAGAGCTCGATTTAGCTTATGCTAGCAATAATTTAACCTAGGGTTTATATTTGGAAAAATACCCATACGTGAAATTTGTGTATTTTGGTGTTTTATGATAGAATGTGAGGTTTTAAATTATGTTAGACAACTTGTGCTACTCGGTTTTAAGTGAAAACGAGCAAAAGGGCTTAATTGGTAAAAATACCTAATAGTCATAAGTACATGTTAGAGTGAGAATTTGATGTTGCCATAGAAGGGTAAAATTATCAGCATGTCATAAAACATAAGAAAATAGGCTGAATTTTAATTTACGAGCTTTGGGGCAAAAGTGTAAATATGCAAAAGTTTAGGGCAAAATTGTAATTTTTCCAAAATATGATTTTGGGTCAATTTGAATAATGTGAGTCCTAATTAGACTATATTTTAAATGATAGAGCAAGGAAAACTAAAATTCGGGCTAAAATGGGAAAATACCAAGTTGTGGACGAAATGGTAAAATAGCCATTTTCGCATACGAGGTAAGTTCATATGTAAATGTTGGTAACATAGTTATTATTTTAAATGTTTTAATGTTTTTAAATGATATGATAATTATTATGAAATATTATACTTGTGATAATTGTTTGATAATATGTAATTATGTGAATTACTTGATGAGTATGAACTATCACCAAGTATCGATTTCGATATTCCGTGGAAGACGGCAAAGATGTGAGATCGAGGAAAAAGCCCGCTTGAACCTTAGGAATAGATTAGGATACAAGTGACATGTCACTAGGATGGTTGAGCATCCGAACTCGTTGAGTTGAGTCCGAGTTCGTGAGATGTAACTAGGCATCCGAACTCGTTGAGTTGAGTCCGAGTTCACTTATGGATGCGAGCGTCCAACTCGTTGAGTTGAGTCCGAGTTCGTGAGATGTAACTAGGCATCCGAACTCGTTGAGTTGAGTCCGAGTTCACTTATGGATGCGAACGCCGAGCTCGTTGAGTTGAGTCCGAGTTCACTTATGGGCGGGTTACATGGTAGCTTGGCTACATATGTGGCACTTATGTGCAAACTTTCCATGTATCCAATTATATTCCGATGTGTTCAACGGGTAAAGTTCTACTCAAATGGAGGAATACTCAAGATGAAAGGGACGATTGGTAAGTGTTGTGAAATGGATACTTTGAACAGGTATGTACTTAACCCTCGGGTTGAAAACTCGATATAACAACAATATGGTAAGATGATAAATGAAAAGGTGATATGAATGTCTTGGTGATGATTATGCAAATGATGTTTTATGTTTGCTTATATGGTTATGTTACTTGCTATTTGCATGTGAGCTTACTAAGCATTTATGCTTACTCCTCCTTTTCATTCCTTGTAGTGTTGACAAGCCAGCTCGGAAATCGGAAACGGTCGGAGGCACGCCACACTATCCGTATACCATCTTGGCATAATGGCTTGTATATTTTGAGTATGGCATGTATAGCATTATAATCATTTTATATGTATGGTCTTATGATATGGTTATTGAGTGGTATGGAAGTAGAAATGCTTGGTAATGATTAGCCATTGGAATGGCTAATCATGATCATATTTGGTATTATGTATGTCAAATTGCTAGCTAATCCATGGAAACCATGAAATAGGTAAAATTTACCATAAAATAGATTCAGACAGCAGCAGTGACGTGAGTTTGAAAAATCACTAAAAATAGTAGAAATGGAATTAAATAATGAATAAGTTATGGAATTGAAGCTTGATGAGTCTATTTTCATATGGAATAAGCGAAACAGGTATATGAGCTATATTTTATGAGATGTTTAAATTTTTGTGAAACAGGGCCAGAGCAATTTCTGGATCCCCTGTTCTGACTTTGGAAATTCACCATAAATTTTACAAAGATAATTAGAAGTCACACTTTATATGTACAGATTCCTTATTGAGTCTAGTTTTATTAGAGACAAACGGCATAGTCATTGAAGGTCTGTTTAGGGAGATATCTGATTCGTAATACACATAGGTCAGAGTAGTTGAACCCTGAAATAGGGGAGAATTTAACTAATAAACTGTACTAATTGGCCCAACCAAAAATTCTAGAAAAAAATTAGTAGATATATATATGAGTCTAGTTTCAGGAAAAATTTACGGAATTGGATTTCAAGTTTCGTAACTCGAGATATGATTTTTAAAGCGACTGTGATGCAGTTAGCCAGCTTGTCTGGAAATTTTAAAATGAATTGTATGAGCTGTTTAATTAATGAATTAAGTCCGTTAACACCTCGTGTTCGACTCCGGAAACGGTCTCGGGTACGGGGTGTTACAAAGGGTGATGGGCAAAACATGTCATAAAACATGTTGTGACAATGGTGTATGTTAGGAAAAATAAAATAAGGAGTATGGGTAATAAAGAAATGGAAGAAAAAAAAAAGAATGGTGTGAATGTCCCCCCCATTGCCGTGAGTTGAGGGAAAGAAGAAGAAAAAAAAGTGTCCATCATTTTTCACTTCTTTTGGCTGAAAATTCTAAGGAAGAAAGAAAACAAGTTGTGTCCTTTGGTTCATCCTTGGCCGAATAGAGGAAAGAAAGGAAGGGGAGGAGCTTGAAACAATCGGCTATGGTGATTTGCTAGACTAAGGTATGTTTGATGTTGTCCATGAGATGCATGCATGTTTTAGTTGGTAGCTTGAGTTCTACCTAGCCCATGGTCTAAATCTTGCTAGGTGGTGGAAATGACACTCGGCCATGGATGCATCGTTCTTGCTTGGTGTTGATATCATTTACATGCTAAAAATGAAGCTTTGAAATGATGCATGTGAAGGTGGATTGATGACTCTTAAATCTTCTTTTTAGCATTTTTTTGTTTTTTGAGTGAGACATTAAGTTCTTTGTTTAACCATGACCAAAATCGAAATAGTATGGTGTTGTGATGCATTCGGCCATGGTAGGAAGTAGAAGAGAAATATGTTGTTGTTCACGTTATTGGATGAGAAATGGTAGTAACGTGAAGTGCAAATGCTAGTTTTGATTTACTAGTGTATATGTGTGTATTAGCCAAGTTTTGAACTTGAAACAGAATGGTGTTTAGTCAATACAAGTGACCATACTTGTAGAATGTATTTAGTGTTGCAATCGGCCCCAACATAGACATGTATGTTCGCCACATGAATGAGTATATGAGTTGATGTGTATGTTCGCCATAGGTAGCCTATTGATGGCTTTAGCTTGACTTAGAAAATTCGCTAAGCGGAATATTAGCAAATATGTTGAATTCGATTCGTGATTTCGTACATATGGGACTTTAATGTCTAATGTATATATGGGCTAATACCTTGAGCTTCTCTTTTGATGTTCGAATGAATTGTATTAAATTGCTTGATGTGATTAAAATGCGTATGATCATTGTGTATTTGAGCTAAAAGGTGGCCATATGACCTATCAAACTCCTTGTCATATTCGGTCATAAGCTAGCAAAATGAGACTTTAATAAGTTAAATTTGTTTGAATTAGCTCAAGAGCTTAGAGGACCACAGTTGGATAAGGAAAGGAAAAAGTGATCGAATAGCCGCTGAAGCTGTTCGACAACATCCGAGGTAAGTTCTTGAGTAATAGAACTTAGATTATGCTTTGATTAGATCATGTTTTAAGCAAATTAAAATCATGCTTTTTGTGTGTGGCTATTGAGCCGAAATTGCAAGTGTGAAAAGTGCCTTGTGTTTGAGTTTTGCTAATGAAAATGAAATACGATTGTGTCATGATTTATTGATAAATGTGCATGGTTATTCAATGATGTCGGGCTAAGTCCCAAGGCTTTGTGCTAAGTGACTATATTCGACTAAGATCTGAAGGCATTTGTGTGAGTTACTAAATCCGGTTAAGTCCCAAGGCATTTGTGCGAGTTACTATAACGGGCTATGTCCCAAGGCATTTGAACGAGTAGCTATATCCGGTTAAACTCCGAAGGTACGTGATTCGGGAATGAATGAACTTGCTGTAAAAATTTGAGTTAATACGATTGTGAAATCCCAACAATGAGGTATGTTTTGTATGTGCTTTGAATTAGTTTAGCCCTTACAAATAAGTATTCGCTCAGTTGATAAATGAGCTACCGGCCCTTGGCTAAGTTGATCTTTGTGTATGAATATAAGGGTTGGTAATGTGAAGTAAGTATGATATTGAGAATTTGTGCATATGAAATTATTTGTTTAGCTACATAAATGCTATACTTTGGTTGTGTCTAAATTCATGACTCAAACTTACTAAGCATTAAATGCTTACTCCGTTTCTTTGATTCTCTGTTTTATAGATTTTGGTTCTTCAGCTATCGGACTCGAGATTTTGAAGTCGAAGTCGCCCACACTATCAAAGCTCCTTTCGGTATATTTTTGGTTGGACTTGAAATGGCATGTATAGGACTACCCTTTTTGTTGTTGGTCATGTACCCATGGATTTTGTGTAAATTTGGATAGCCATGCGAAAATGGCTTATATACGTTTTTAGCATAGTACTATAGTCGTTTTGTATGTTGATCACTAAGAGGTATGGAAATGTTTGGAAACGATTAGCCATTGGAATGGTTAATCATGATTATACTTTGTGCTATGTATGCAAAAAGGGCTAATTGAATCATGGAAACTATGAAATAGGTAAAGTCTACCTTAAAGGCAGATGCTGACAGCAGCAGCAATGTGGATGTGAAAAATCACTAAAAATAGAAGGAATGGAATTAAATAGTGAATAAATTATGTAAATTAACCTTGATGAATCTACTTTCATATGGAAGAAACGAAACGGTCATATGAGTTGTATGTTAAGAGATATTTAGGTTTTTGTGAAACAGGACCAGAACGGTTTCTGGATTCCCTGTTCCGACTTCGGAAATTCATTATAAATTAACCGAAGATAATTAGGATTCATGCCATATATTTATAGATTCCTCTTTGAGTCTAGTTTCTATAGAAACAAACGGCACCAGTATTGAAGCCCTGTACAGGGAGATATCCAAGTCGTAATGTTCGAAGGTCAGTGTAGTCGATCCCTGTAACATGGGAGAGTTTAACTAATAAACTGTACTAATTGGCCTGACCAAAAATTCTAGAAAAAAATTTGTAGATGCATATATGAGTCTAGTTTCAGGGAAAAATAACGAAAATGATTTTCGAGTTGTGGAACTCAAGATATGATTTTTAAGGTGACAGTGACACAGTTAGCTAGCTGTCTGGAAATTTTTAAATGGACTGTGAAAATAAATATATTATGTCTGTTAGCACCTCGTGCTCGACTCCGGCCACGGTCTCGGGTACGGGGTGTTACACAAGCTCTCCCCCCCCTTCTTCTTAGAACATTCGGCCAAGGAAGAAAAATGTGAAAGGATGGACACTTTTTTTTTTCCTTTGTTTTCATCATATTCCTTTTTTTTTCATTATTTTATTCTTTCTAACATAACCACTAACCCAACATGTTTGCAACATGTTTCCACTCATAGCATGGCCGGCTACCATGCTTAAATTTTGGGTAAATTGACATGCAAACCCATCATTTTCACAACATGCATTAATAGTGTAATATCCTGATTTTGGGCCTAGTCGGAATAGTGGTTTCGTGACCACAAAATCCGATATAGAAATAATTATTTTATGATTATTTTAAGGTCTATGATATGATTGCATGATTGTGTGAAAATTTCGTGAAGAAATTTTATGCATAAAGTGCTTAATATGAAATTTGGGACTAAATTGAATAAATTGCAAAACTTGTGTTCTAGAAGTATTTTGCATAAAATTGAATTAGATTATTAATTAGAGGTCCTTAAAGAGTAATTTTACCAATTTCTAAGTCTATGGACAAAATTGGACATGGATGGAATTTTGGAAAGTTTAGTAGTAAGGGCATTTTGGTCATTTAGGGTAAAATGAATTAAAATACAAAATTAAAAGCCAATTTTGCTCATCTTCAACCCCATGGCCGAATATAGCAAGGAGAAACCATGGCTAGGGTTTTCAAGCTTCCAAGCTCGATTGTAAGTTCGTTCTAGCCTCGTTTTAATGATTTTACGCTTTTGGAGTCCCTAGTAGCTCGATTTAGCTTATGCTAGCAATAATTTAACCTAGGGTTTATATTTGGAAAAATACCCATAGGTGAAATTTGTGTATTTTGGTGTTTTATGATAGAATATGAAGTTTTAAATTATGTTAGACAACTTGTGCTACTCGGTTTTAAGTGAAAACGAGCAAAAGGGCTTAATCGGTAAAAATACCTAATAGTCATAAGTACATGTTAGAGTGAGAATTTGATGTTGCCATAGAAGGGAAAATGATCAGCATGTCATAAAACATAAGAAAATAGGCTGAATTTTAATTTACGAGCTTTGGGGCAAAAGTGTAAATATGCAAAAGTTTAGGGCAAATTGTAATTTTTCCAAAATGTGATTTTGGGTCAATTAGAATAATGTGAGTCCTAATTAGACTATATTTTAAATTATAGAGCAAGGAAAACTGAAATTGGGCTAAAATGGGGAAAATACCAAGTGGTGGACGAAATGGTAAAAATAGCCATTTTCGCATACGAGGTAAGTTCATATGTAAATGTTGGTAACATAGTTATTATTTTAAATGTTTTAATGTTTTTAAATGATATGATAATTATTATGAAATATTATACTTGTGATAATTCTTTGATAATGTGTCAAATTATGTGATATACTTGGAAAATGTGAAATACTACCGAGTATCAGATATCGGCATTCCGTAGAAGATGGTTGAGACACATGATTGGGAAAAAGGTCCCGTTGAACCTTAGGAATGGATTAGGATACAAGTGACATGTCATGGGATATTTGGGCATCCGAACTCGTTGAGTTGAGTCCGAGTTCACTTATGGATGCGAGCGTCCAACTCGTTGAGTTGAGTCCGAGTTCGTGAGATGTAACTAGGCATCCGAACTCGTTGAGTTGAGTCCGAGTTCACTTATGGATGCGAACGCCCGAGCTCGTTGAGTTGAGTCCGAGTTCACTTATGGGCGGGTTACATGGTAGCTTGGCTACATATGTGGCACTTATGTGCAAACTTTCCATGTATCCAATTATATTCGATGTGTTCAACGGGTAAAGTTCTACTCAAATGGAGGAATACTCAAGATGAAAGGGACGTATTGGTAAGTGTTGTGAAATGGATAATTTGAACAGGTATGTACTTAACCCTCGGGTTGAAAACTCGATATAACAACAATATGGTAAGATGATAAATGAAAAGGTGATATGAATGTCTTGGTGATGATTATGCAAATGATGTTTTATGTTTGCTTATATGGTTATGTTACTTGCTATTTGCATGTGAGCTTACTAAGCATTTATGCTTACTCCTCCTTTTCATTCCTTGTAGTGTTGACAAGCCAGCTCGAAATCGGAAACGGTTGGAGGCACGCCACACTATCCGTATACCATCTTGGCATAATGGCTTGTATATTTTGAGTATGGCATGTATAGCATTATAATCATTTTGTATATATGGTCTTATGATATGGTTATTGAGTGGTATGGAAATAGAAATGCTTGGTAATGATTAGCCATTGGAATGGCTAATCATGATCATATTTGGTATTATGTATGTCAAATTGCTAGCTAATCCATGGAAACCATGAAATAGGTAAAATTTACCATAAAATAGATTCAGAAAAGAAGAAGGACGTGAGTTTAAAAATCACTAAAAATAGTAGAAATGGAATTAAATAATGAATAAGTTATGGAATCGAAGCTTGATGAGTCTATTTTCATATGGAATAAGCGAAACAGGTATATGAGCTGTTTAATTAATGAATTAAGTCCGTTAACACCTCGTGTTTGACTCGCAACTTGATTCGGGTATGGGGTGTTACATTTAGTGGTATCGAGCAAGTTTAGTTGGTTCTCTGACTAACCTAGCATGTGTAAAAGTTTAGCTATACATGCCACGATCCGTGATAGTGTGATATCTTCCGACGCGTATGAGTACCGCCTTATTTAGACAGGTACTCTCCAACCGAAAGTCAGGTTGACCATGTTCACGGTTATGTGAAGGTATTTGAGTAAAGTTATGATTATGATAAGTCTCGGTTCAGAAAAGTATGAATAAAAGTTTATGATACATATGTGATAAATATCCATATTTGCTTAATGCTTATACGATGTGAGATGAAAGTTCATGTTGTGATAAATATCCATATTTGCTTAATGCTCATACGATGTAGTGTATGTGGCTTACTTGATAAGATGAACGGAATAAATAGAAAGTAGTAGAGGTATGAATAAAGGTCATAATATCATAATACGGATGAAAATGTCCTTGTCTTGATTGGACGTTGAATGTTGATGAATGTTAATGATATACAATTTTTATGAGATAAAGGATTATAATGAAATGAACTTATCTATGTTAAATTGTTGGACTGAATTGTATGATTGTAATGATATGTACATGATGATGCACGAAATGAAAGTTGTGATTGTGATGCAAATATCTATGTTTGTTTGGCCTTATATAATGTCATGAGCATGAATTAATTTAATTAAATGAATGGATAAGTAAAGTCGTCTAGAAAACATAGAATGTATGCATAAGTATATTGTCTAAATGGGACAATAGGAAAATTGGTGTAAGCCAACATGAATGAATGACATGATTTTGATGATGTTACTATGATGATGGAAGTTGTGTCATATGTGTATGTATAAGAAAGTCGAGTCGAGGTCCTACAACCCTCCCCTTACCAAAGTGGTACTTATAATGGAATTTCATGAGATTTGTATTGAATAAGTTTCCGGTTGAGAACCCAAAGAGTTCAAAGGATAGAATAATTATAAGTATGATTCGAGATTGAAAATGAGCTGATAAGTAAAGTCGAGCCGTAAAGTATCGGATTGATATAAAGATTATTGGAATTATGCATCGCCCAGTTAGAGAAGGAATTCTCTTTGGTAAATCGAATTACTCAAGTGCAAGGTCGAGAAAAGTGTAAATCGAAATTTATTCGAACTGACATTCTTTAGTGAATGATTTAATATGAAATTTGTGACGGCAGAACTAGTTGGGGAAATGATATTTCAAATGTGAATTATCCGAGTGTGACAGATTATGACCTGGACAGATTTAGCGATCTCTTTTGAGATGTTCTATGTGTTCACCCGTTCTCGTAAATATTTCTATGGCTATTGATCTTCAAGAAATTCTTGTTATATGGGAATGTCTTCTAATTTTGGTGTTGGATGAAAGCATTGGTAGTCTGACCGGTTTATAATTTATATTGCTCTATTTCATTGGGTATTCTATTTCATTTCAATCGATAAGAATTGATGAGAGAATTCATATGATATTATGATTCTGCTTTCTTCTACTTGATGCTTCATCCGATATATACGTATGGGAAGATATATTGATCTTGTTATATTTGATTTCAGTGGGATTAAATGATGTTTTCTTTTGGACTTTCTTTCTTTGAAGAATTATCAGGGTATTCTGTATTTTCTTTATGAATTTGGTTTTCGATTCTCCGGCATAGTATCGTATCTTGGGTTTCTTTATCCCGGATCTCTTTATTCGGATTTCTTTATTCGGTTTTCTATCTTGGATTTCTTTATTCGATTTTCTTGTTATCTTTGTTCGTAATTTGTCAATTATGACTCATGTTCAAGTATCGTTCTTCACTCGTGATAATCATGTCAAATATGACTATACTTCTAATTTGATCTTGGTAATGTGGTGATTTTAGTATTGGGATTTTTCTAATTTTCGTAAGGATTTGACATCGGTAAAGGCATAGGTGATAAAAGCGAGTTTTAGTCGGTATGGTAAATTATTTATTTGAAAGATTTCATGTGACAATTATGTCGGGATTATTTTTCCCAAGTCGATAATAGAATTTCATTTTGTACGGATAAAAGAGTAAATAGTTTGAACGAGAAGTGTATATTTAATAGAAAGAGTTGAATATTAGTTTAAGTCACTACGAATGATAAGGTTTCCATCTTGTGAAAGCTGAAAAGTTTATTACATGTTGATGAGTTCGGATAGATGAGAATATTGGTAAGCAAGCGCCCGAACTAGACTAGTCTACATTGAGCAATGACTTCGACTTTCAAGAATGTATTGTTGTATGAATTGTGATGTGTTTCAAGACGGTGAGGTAATGTGATAGTTTAGAGCATCCGATGTTACATAAAATTGGAGTTGTTAAAGGGTTAAAGCCGAGCATTGGGATCTATCAAAATTATCCTTGTCAATGTTGATATTGGGATGGAAATGAGAAGGATTATTCTTGAGGCCATATCGTAATTATTTCTATGGCGGAAAGAGAAAAATGTGATGTATCCTATTGTTATATGTTTGGCGAGATCTATAAATCACATCTGTATTGAATGAATTCCTACTCATCGATTCATGGAATTTCGTGTCTCTTTGATTGTTGGATTTCTTGGAATTCGGTCTCCATTAAATCAAGTTGAGATCCGGTTTTATGTCATGATATCATGGGAAATTGAGAAGGGTTGAAAATTTAAGAACAGTTGAGAGTTGAGACTGTAAGCTTTTAGATCATATGAGAAATTGAAGAGATGTATTGAGGTATAGTCTAAGTGCAAGTTCTTGGCACCAAATATGAGATTAAAAGTGAAGACCACTTTTTCGGTAAGATTTTTGGGACGAAAATCCCGAAGGGGGAGAGTTGTAATATCCTGATTTTGGGCCTAGTCGGAATAGTGGTTTCGTGACCACAAAATCCGATATAGAAATAATTATTTTATGATTATTTTAAGGTCTATGATATGATTGCATGATTGTGTGAAAATTTCGTGAAGAAATTTTATGCATAAAGTGCTTAATTTGAAATTTGGGACTAAATTGAATAAATTGCAAAACTTGTGTTCTAGAAGTATTTTGCATAAAATTGAATTAGATTATTAATTAGAGGTCCTTAAAGAGAAATTTTACCAATTTCTAAGTCTATGGACAAAAATTGGACATGGATGGAATTTTTGGAAAGTTTAGTAGTAAGGGCATTTTGGTCATTTAGGGGTAAAATGAATTAAAATACAAAATTAAAAGCCAATTTTGCTCATCTTCAACCCCATGGCCGAATATAGCAAGGAGAAACCATGGCTAGGGTTTTCAAGCTTCCAAGCTCGATTGTAAGTTCGTTCTAGCCTCGTTTTTAATGATTTTTACGTTTTTGGAGTCCCTAGAGCTCGATTTAGCTTATGCTAGCAATAATTTAACCTAGGGTTTATATTTGGAAAAATACCCATAGGTGAAATTTGTGTATTTTGGTGTTTTATGATAGAATATGAAGTTTTAAATTATGTTAGACAACTTGTGCTACTCGGTTTTAAGTGAAAACGAGCAAAAGGGCTTAATCGGTAAAAATACCTAATAGTCATAAGTACATGTTAGAGTGAGAATTTGATGTTGCCATAGAAGGGAAAATGATCAGCATGTCATAAAACATAAGAAAATAGGCTGAATTTTAATTTACGAGCTTTGGGGCAAAAGTGTAAATATGCAAAAGTTTAGGGCAAAATTGTAATTTTTCCAAAATGTGATTTTGGGTCAATTTGAATAATGTGAGTCCTAATTAGACTATATTTTAAATGATAGAGCAAGGAAAACTGAAATTGGGCTAAAATGGGAAAATACCAAGTGGTGGACGAAATGGTAAAATAGCCATTTTCGCATCACGAGGTAAGTTCATATGTAAATGTTGGTAACATAGTTATTATTTTAAATGTTTTAATGTTTTTAAATGATATGATAATTATTATGAAATATTATACTTGTGATAATTGTTTGATAATATGTCAAATTATGTGATATACTTGGAAAATGTGAAATACTACCGAGTATCCAGATCGGCATTCCGTAGAAGATGGTTGAGACACATGATTGGGAAAAAGGTCCGTTGAACCTTAGGAATGGATTAGGATACAAGTGACATGTCACTGGGATATTTGGGCATCCGAACTCGCTGAGTTGAGTCCGAGTTCACTTATGGATGCGAGCGTCCCAACTCGTTGAGTTGAGTCCGAGTTCGTGAGATGTAACTAGGCATCCGAACTCGTTGAGTTGAGTCCGAGTTCACTTATGGATGCGAACGCCCGAGCTCGTTGAGTTGAGTCCGAGTTCACTTATGGGCGGGTTACATGGTAGCTTGGCTACATATGTGGCACTTATGTGCAAACTTTCCATGTATCCGAATTATATTCCGATGTGTTCAACGGTAAAGTTCTACTCAAATGGAGGAATACTCAAGATGAAAGGGACGTATTGGTAAGTGTTGTGAAATGGATAATTTGAACAGGTATGTACTTAACCCTCGGGTTGAAAACTCGATATAACAACAATATGGTAAGATGATAAATGAAAAGGTGATATGAATGTCTTGGTGATGATTATGCAAATGATGTTTTATGTTTGCTTATATGGTTATGTTACTTGCTATTTGCATGTGAGCTTACTAAGCATTTATGCTTACTCCTCCTTTTCATTCCTTGTAGTGTTGACAAGCCAGCTCGAAATCGGAAACGGTCGGAGGCACGCCACACTATCCGTGATACCATCTTGGCATAATGGCTTGTATATTTTGAGTATGGCATGTATAGCATTATAATCATTTTGTATATATGGTCTTATGATATGGTTATTGAGTGGTATGGAAATAGAATGCTTATAATGATTAGCCATTGGAATGGCTAATCATGATCATATTTGGTATTATGTATGTCAAATTGCTAGCTAATCCATGGAAACCATGAAATAGGTAAAATTTACCATAAAATAGATTCAGACAAGAAGAAGGACGTGAGTTTAAAAATCACTAAAAATAGTAGAAATGGAATTAAATAATGAATAAGTTATGGAATCAAGCTTGATGAGTCTATTTTCATATGGAATAAGCGAAACAGGTATATGAGCTGTTTAATTAATGAATTAAGTCCGTTAACACCTCGTGTTCGACTCTGGCAACAGTATCGGGTATGGGGTGTTACAAATAGACCACTTTACATTTGCCTAGCACATTTCTAAATTTTCTCACACAAGTCCTATTTGATAAAATTCACTTACAATTAACAAAATCCAAACATGAAATTTTCACACATGCATATGTACATATAATGAGCATCAACTATGACGGTTAATTATTTTTATGACTCGATTTAGCGGTCCCGAAACCACTTTCCGACTAGGGTCAATTTAGGGCTGTCACAACTCTCCCCCACTTAAGAAATTTTCGTCCCCGAAAATCTTACCGGTAAATAGGTTTGGGTATCGTTCTTTCATAGAGTTCTCAGGTTCCCAAGTAGCTTCTTCCATTCCGTGTTTGAGCCATAACACTTTCACTAACGGAACCCTTTTGTTTCGCAACTCTTTCACTTCACGAGCTAGGATACTGATCGGTTCTTCTTCATAACTCATATCGGCTTGAATTTCAATCTCGGAGGGTTTATTACATGCGAAGGATCGGATCGGTAACGTCAAGCATCGAAACATGAAAACGTTATGAATCCTTTCAAGTTCAGGGGCAAGATCAATCTATACGCAACTGGACCAATTCATTCGGAGATTTCGTACGGCCCAATGAACCTCGGACTTAGTTTGCCCTTACGGCCAAATCTGAGTATCTTTTTCCAAGGTGAGACCTTAAGAAACACTTTGTCTCCCACCGATACTCGATATCCTTTCGCTTTAAATCCGCATACGATTTTCGATGGTCCGTGGTCGCCTTCAGACTTTCACTTAATTATTTTTACTTTCATTCAAAGATCTTTAATCAAATCCACTCCAAAATTTTACTTTCACCGAGCTTGGTCCAAAACAATGGTGTACGGCATTTTCGACCGCACAAAGCCTCGTAAGGCGCCATCTTAATGCTTGACTGAAAACTATTGTTGTAAGCTTAATTCAATCAAAGGTAAATACCGTTCCCATGAACCACTAAACTCGAGGATGCAACATCCTAACATATCCTCGAGTATCCGAATTATTCGCTCAGATTGGCCATCAGTGTGGGGATGAAATACGGTGCTAAAATGCATCTTAGTACCCAACGCTTCTTGTAACTTCTTCCAAAATCGCGATGTAAATCTTGGGTCTCTATCCGACACGATAGAAATAGGTACCCCATGCAATCGAACAATTTGGGAGATGTATAATTCGCCAATTTATCGAGCGAAAAATCCGTGCAGACGAGGATAAAATGAGCAGACTTGGTCAATCTATCAACACTAACCTGCATCGAGTCTTTCTTACTCGAGTCAAAGGTAACCCAGATACAAAGTCCATTGTCACCGATCCCATTTCCATTCGGGTATCATGATTGGTCAAGTAATCCCGACGGCACTTGATGTTCCGCTTTTACTTGTTGACATATCAAACACCTTGAAACAAATTCAAAATGTCTCGTTTCATACCCGCCACCAAAATTGACGTTTCAGATCGTTGTACATTTTAGTACTACCCGGTGGATCGACATTCGACTCATCGTGAGCCTCATTCAAAATTATCGAAATAAGTTCAATTTCTTGGAACACATAATCGACTCTTGAAAGTCAAGCAATCATTGTTGTCAATCCAAACTCGATTCCTCATTCGAGGCACATTCAGCTCGTTTAGCGACCAATTCAAGATCGACTTTCGGGATTCAAGTATTTGATGAATCAATAATGGTTTGGCCTTTAATTCAACTACTAGCACCTCATCCAAGTAAACGGATAGGTGAGCATCCATCGCTCTCAAAGTAAACAAGTGCTTTACGACTCAAAGCATCGCCACCATGTTAGCCTTCCCGGGTGATAATCAATGACAAGTTCATAGTCTTTCAACAACTCAAGCCAACGTCTTTGTCGCAGATTTAGATCTCTTTGAGTCATCAAATATTTAAGACTCTTGTGGTCCAAATAAATATGACACCTCTCTCCAAACAAGTAATGTCGCCATATTTTCAAGGCGAACACTATGGCTGCTAATTCAAGGTCATGGGTGGATAGTTTCTCTCATGCGGCTTTAATTGTCTCGACGCGAAGCCACAACTCGACCTTTTGCATCAACACACAACCTAGCCCAAGCAAGGATGCATCATTGTAAATAATAAACTCCTTGCCGGACTCACTTTGTACTAGCACCTGGGGCCTCGGTTAAGCAGGTTTTAGTCGATCGAAACTTTCGACGTTGTTTCGACCATTCGAACTCAACATCTTTTGAAGTAGTTTTGTCAATGGTGCAGCTATCATCGAAAAGCCCTTTACAAAACGTCGGTAGTATCCGGCAAGTCCCAAAAAGCTCCTAACTTCAGTAATATTCCTTGGAGGTTTCCAATCGAGTATGGCCAAAATTTTGTTCGGATCCACCCTGACACCCGATGCGGACACCACGTGCCCCAAAAAGCTAACCTCTCTCAACCAAAATTCACATTTACTGAATTTTGCTTATAACTACTTGTCTCGTAAAATTTGTAGTACTAATCTCAAATGCTCGGCATGTTCAGCTTCACCTTGTGAATAAACTAAAATATCATTAATAAACACAACCACAAACTGATCCAAGTATGGTCTGAATACTCGATTCATTAAATCCATAAATACCGCAGGGGCATTAGTGAGCCCAAACGGCATCACTAAGAATTTGTAGTGACCGTATCTCGTTCTGAAAGCAGTTTTGGGTATATCCGAATCTCGAATCCGCAATTGATAATAACCCGATCTCAAATCTATCTTTGAAAACACTGAGGCTCCCTTTAGTTGATCAAACAAATCATCAATACGCGGTAACGGATATTTATTCTTTATTGTCACTTTATTCAGCTGACGATAGTCGATGCACAACCTCATGGTTCCGTCCTTCTTTTTCACAAACAATACTGGTGCACCCCAAGGTGAGAAACTTGGTCGAGCAAAACCTCTATCCGTCAATTCTTGCAACTGAGCTTTCAACTCTTTCAACTCGGTTGGTGCCATACGATACGGAGCTATCGAAATCGGCGTAGTCCCAGGTACAAGCTCAATGCCAAACTCTACCTCCCGAACAGGTGGTAAACCCGGTAATTCTTCAGGAAAAATGTCCGGGTATTCACAAACCATCAGCACAGATTCGGGTTTCCTTTCTAACTCTTTGTCATCAAGTACATACGCAAGGTATGTTTCACACCCCTTTTTCACATATCTCTGAGCGGTCATTGAAGATATTATCACGGCACCCCTTTAAATCAAGAGACTCAACTTGGACTACATCATTATTTGTACTCCTCAAATCAATGGTTTTCCTTTTGATTCACCTTGCATCATGTACGGTCAACCAATCCATACCCGAATAACATCAAATTCGTCAAACGGTAAAAGCATCAAATCAGCCGGAAAACAGGATTCTCAGATTATTAGAGGGCATTTCTTACACACTTTATCAACAAGTACGTATTGACCCAAAGGGTTTGACACTCGAATTACGAACTCAGTAGACTCGACAGATAGAGTCTTACTAGATGCTAAGGTTTCACATACGTATGAATGAGTAGAGCCAGGGTCAATCAATGCAATCACACTAGTATCAAAGAGAGTGAAAGTATCAGTGATAACATCAGGGGAGGATGCCTCCTCTCGTGCGCGAATGGCATATGCTCTAGCAGGAGTACGGGTCTTGGTTCGAACAGCCGTATCAGAGGCCCCTCTCTGACTACCACCCCTACCTCCTGAAATTTTCGGTGGTCTACCTCTAGCTGTCATTCCACTAGGTCTTGCACCTTGCATCCTATTCTTCTCATCAAGCTCGTGCAATCTCTAATAAAGTGGTCCTTGAACCGCATCCGTAATGTGCCTTGTTAGTAGACTTACCCCAACATTCACCTATGTGTCGCCTTCCACATTGGGGCATTCAGGTTTCTCTTGGCGATTATTGCCCACACTAGCTACCAAGTAGCTCGGGAGCCCGTCGATGGTCGTGTTTCTAATGGAAGTTCCCGATCGTCCTCGATTTATTAGTGTCCTCCCGAACTTCTTTACGTACCGAGAATGGAGCTTTACCCATCGATCTTTTACGATAGTCTTTAGCTTCAAATTCACCTTCTTCTTCTCCTTTCCAAGTTCTTCCGCCTTGCGAGCTCGCTCAACTAGTGTTACGAATTCTTTTATCTCCAAAATACCCACTAGTAGCTTTAAATCTTCATTCAATCCTTCTTCAAATCTCTTGCACATAGCAACCTCATCAGCCACACACTCCGGGCATACCGATCGAGTCTTACGAACTCATGTTCAGATTCAGATCATTGTCATACTGCCTTGCTTGAGTTCCAAGAATTCCTTACGCTTTTGATCGATGAACCCTTGACTAATATATTTCTTTCGAAATTCCACTTGGAAGAAATCCCAAGTAACTCGTTCGTTTGGGACTATGGAAATCAAGGTCCTCCACCAATAGTAGGCTGAGTCTCGGAACAAGGATATAGCACACTTTAGACATTCATCGGGTGTGCATGACAGTTCATCGAACACCCGAATGGTGTTATCAAGCCAGAACTCGGCCCTTTCGGCATCATCAGTAACTATGGCCTTGAACTCCTCGGTTTACTCAGCCTCACAAGATCAGTAACTGATGGCATTACGGGCTCTTGGGGTGGATTATTCAAAATCGGGAATGGTTGGACAGCCGGAATGGTTCTGGCATATTGCGCGACCCACTCATTCATCATGGTGAAGAAGGCTTGTTTTGCCCCCTCATCCTGATTATTTGCAGATGACTGAGGTTCAACAGGTGGTGTCCCTTGCGCAAGAGCAGCCGCTACACTTTCAACGTCATCCGCTAAGGGTCTCTCTACCCCGGGTTCCATTTGCTAATCAAAACAAAAATTTTAACCGTCAGAAGTCATCACATTATTAAGCACTAACATTAAGGCATGTATAGCTAGACTCATACACGCTATGGTAGTCCTAGAACCGACTAAACCATAGCTCTGATACCAACTTTATTGTAACACCCGTGCACCGAGACCGCTGTTTGAGTCGGACACGAGGGTTCGCAGACTTAAATCACTTATTGCATCCATTTTAAATTTCCGACATTTAGCTGGCTAATCTGCGTCCATCAGTATCCTTAAAAATCATATCTCGAGTTCCAAAAGTCGAAAACCAGTTCCGTAAATTTTTCCTGAAACTAGACTCATATATCCATCTAAAAAGTTTTTTCTAGAATTTTTGGTTCAGCCAATTAGTACAGTTTATTAGTTAAAATCTCCCCTGTTTCAGGGTTCGACCACACTGACCTTCACGTATTACGACTTGGATATCTCCCTGTACAGGGCCTCAATACTGATGCTGTTTGTTTCTATAGAAACTAGACTCGAAAAGGAATCTGTACATATATGGAAAAACTTCTAATTATCTCTGGTTAATTTATAATGAATTTCCAAAGTTGGAACAGGGAATCCAGAAACCGTCCTGGCCCTGTTTCGCGAAAACTTAAATATATCCTAATATTTTGTTCATATGATCATTTCGTTAATTTCATATGAAAATAAATTCGTCAAGGTTCGATTACATAATTTATTCACTATTTAATTCCATTGCTACTATTTTTAGTGATTTTTCACATCCACGTCACTGCTACTATCAGCATCCATTTTTAAGGTAGACTTTACCTATTACATAGTTTCCATGCCTCTTAATGAACATATACATTCAAGATGACTATAAAATTATGCTCAAAACGTATATAAGCCATTTTCGCATGGCTATCCAAAGTTTTACATACCAAATTTCAACAAAACATAATAGCCTATACATGCCGAAATGTTCTCCTAGACCAACTAAGAAGAAAATACCAAAAGTTGCTAGTCGGTGTGATGACTTCGATGACGGTCCCGAATACGCAAAAAGTCGAGTCCAAGAAACCTAAAATAGGTGACAAGCAAACACCGAATGAGTATATAACTCAGTAAGCCATAAGCATTACACTACCATCCATTAATAAAATTTTCACAAGAGGAAACAACGAAATGAGGCTAAGTACTCCATCCATACCGAACTATGCCATAGTTTCTTAGACCTTACGATTCAATCTCATTCCAAGTCCTACATTGACATTTCATACGCTATTCAATAGAATAATTGAGGCATTTCCATACATCATTTTATTTTCATTACAATCATACAACTAAGCGAACTTTCACCTATTCCACGATGAACCTTATGTACGTGACTTCAATTATAATCATCACATAGGTTCAAAACTTACCACGCTCAACTCCAAATATAAACATAGCACCTATTAGCCATGAACTCAATGTACTTACCCTTTCCGCTGTCCGAAATCGACTCGGTAAGGTCGCACCCTTAATATAAATAATTGATAGAAAATATATATATATAGTGGGTTCGCACACATAGTGCTTAATAATCAACCACGCACACTTAGTGCCATGTACTTTAAACTACCACACTTAGTGCCATGCATTTCAAGCCCGCACACTTAGTGTGTAACACCCCAAACCCGTGACCGCCACCGGATTTGAACACGTGGTGTTACAGGGCTTACTTCCCTTTTTTTCTCTCTTGACAATAATTGATTTCAGTTCCAGGCAGGCTAGCTAACTGCATCACTGTCACCTTAAAAATCATATCTGGAGTTCCAGAACTCGAAAATCAGTTCTGTAAATTTTTCCTGAAACTAGACTCATATATCCATCCTTGGATTTATTTCTAGAATTTTTGGTTGGGCCAATTGGTACATTTTATTAGTGAAAGTCACCCATGTTACAGGGGTCGACTACACTGACCTTTACGCGTTACAACTTGAATATCTATCTGTACAGGGCTTTAATACTGGTGCCGTTTGTTCCTAAAGAAACTAGACTCAAAATGGAATCTGCACATCTAAGGCAGGACTTCTAATTCTTTCTGGATAATTTATAGTAAATTTTCAAAGTCGGGACAGGGAACCCAGAAACCGTTCTGGCCCTGTCTCACAAGAACTCTAATATCTCTCAGTATACTGCTCATATGGTCATTTCGTTTCGTCCATATAAAAATAGATTCATCAAGGTTCAATTTCATAATTTATTCACTATTTAATTCTACTTCTACTATTTTTAGTGATTTTTCAATCTCATCTCACTGCTGCTGACAGCAACAGTTACTGCAATAGACTATGCCAATTTCATGAATCTTTCCTTGGCCTTACTAATCATCCATCATACATGACACAAATTATGGCCATCTTATCAAAATTAAAGTTTCTAAGACTCGTGGCTATAGGTTCTAGCATCCCACTCGACGACCACATAGGCCATTTTCACATGGCTTAAAGTTTACAACCCACAATTCAACAAAACATAATAGCCTATACATGCCAATTGTTCTCCTAGTTCAACTACGAAGACAATACCAAAAGGTTTCCAGCCGGTGTGATGACTTCAACGACGGTTCCGAGCACGTGACAATACGAGTCCAAGAGACCTAAAATGGGTGACAAGAAAACATCGAGTGAGTTTATAACTCAAGAAGTCATAAGCATTCATCAACCATCCATTAGTAAAATTTTCACAACATGAAACAAGAACGAGGCTAGGTACTTCATCCATATCGAACTATACCATAATTCCTCGGACCTTTCGATTCAATCTCATTCCAAGTCATACATCCACATTTCATATTCTATACAATAAGATAATTGAGGCATTTTACACACCAACTCATTCACACCACAATCATACAATTGCAATCATCACATAGATTTAAAGCTTACCACGCCAACCCCGAGCAAGAACGTATTGCCTATTCGTCATGAGCTCAAGGTACTTACCCGATCCGCTGTCCATACTCAACTCGATGGAGACACACCTCCATATAATTGTTCGATCGGATATATATATATATATAGAGTACGCATACGAGTGCTTAATACTCGATTTCGCACACTTAGTGCCATGCGATTTAAGCCCGCACACACAAGTGCCATACCCTTCGAGCTCGCACACTTAGTGCCATATATTTCCAGCATGCACACTTAGTGCCATATATTTCCAGCATGCACACTCAGTGCCATATTTTTCCAGCATGCACACTTAGTGCCAATCTCGTCACCGTGACACTCAGATTGTTCAAGACACTTAGTGCCGAAAGCAACTTTCTACACATTTCACTATTTCTTTTACATTCAACAAATGTCATCATTCCATACACATACATTTTCATTTGTAAATATATATATCATCCCATTAAACACAATTGCATAAATTTTACAATCATTTAAGCAATATCAAATACGTGCTTAATGACTTACCTTGTGTTCGTAAATAATTCCAAGTCGGCTACTCGATGATCTTCGATTTCCCTTGTTGGACGCTCTCCTTTAGGATCTTGAGCTTAAACAAATAAATTAGCTCATTCAACCGCTTTGGTACATATATTGGTATCCACATTTTAATGATCTTATGACATACGGAATGACATGGTAAAATTTTTATCTTACTACCTTACGTTCTTAGCTATTCTACTAATAGCCTTATGCAATTACCATACTATCAATAATCCAATCATATTCATTACTCAAGTATAGTATTTTCACATTCGACAATAGTATTACATACAATAGCCGATTCTTCTTACTTTGTATTTATGCATCTATTTGATCATTAGTTTAGTTCAAACACCCATACACCAAGATTTATCAAGTTTAGCATGAAACATAACCTTAATCCTCAATGACCACTATGGCCGAAAATCCTAGTCAACCCAAAATCACAATTTCTAACACATAATTGTTCATAACACAATTAAAGCATCCTCTCCATTCCAACACTTCAAGACACATACATTTCCCACAAATCTCCAACTTCATATTCGGCCTTAGTGTACATACACAAGCCGATTTTTTTCTTCCTATCATCCAACCTAACTATATGAATATTTAACTAGCTCACACTTCACCCATCCACAATCACTCATTTAACACAAAGAAAATAATCAACTCCCTTCACTATCTACCATGGCCGAATACTTCATGCACCACCCAAATCCAAAATTTTAACATGGGCTAGTTAAAGAACTTAGTAATCAACTTACATCAAGCTGAAATTTCAAAATCTAACATGAGTTACTAACCTTGTTTTGAGCTTAAAGTTGACCGAAATCTCCCCTCCCCCTTTCTTTCTTCAATTCGGCTAAGAGAGAACCAAAGGAAATGAAGCTCTTTTTTTTCTTTCTTTGCTCCATTCACTGCAAAGGGGGGCAACCACACACACACACACACATTTTTTTGTTTCTCTTCCTACAACCTTAATATTTTATCAATTTTGACATCAACCATTAACAAAACATGTTTATGACATGTTTTCTTTTGCCCATCATCCTTGTCATGGCCGCCACTAGGCTATCTTTAGGAAATTTGACATGCAAATCCCTCATTTTCACAACATGCATTATTAGGCCACTTTGCATTTGCCTAGCACATTTCTAAATTTTCTCACACAAGTCCTTTCTAGTGAAATTCACCTTTATAACACTAAATCAAATCATCAAAATGTCACACACAATTTAACACATATCATAGGCATCACAATAAATTTTAAATTATTTTTATGCCTCGGTTTTGTGGTCCCGAAACCACATCCCGTCTAGGGTCAATTTTGGGTGTCACAACTCTCCCCACTTAAGAAATTTTCGTCCCCGAAAATCTTACCAGTAAATAGGCTCGGTATCGCTCTTTCATTGAGTCCTCAAGTTCCCCAAGTGGCTTCTTCAATTCGTGTTTATGCCACAACACCTTCACTAACGGGATTTTCTTATTGCGCAACTCTTTTACTTCACGCATCATAATGCGAACGGTTCCTCTTCATAGCTCAAATTAGGTGAATCTCAATCTCGGACAGGCGATTACGCACGATGGATCGACCTATATCGTCAAGCATCGAAACATGGAAAACGTTGTAAATCTTTTCGAGCTCGGGGTAAAATTAATCGACGCCATCGCCCAACTCGTTCGAGATATTTCATACGGACCGATGAACCTCGGACTCAATTTGCCCTTACGGCCAAATCTAAGCACTTTCTTCGTGGTGAGACTTTGAGAAATACCTTGTCTCCAACCCGATATTCAATATCTTTTCTTTTCAAATCCGATACGACTTTTGGCGATCCGGCGACTTTCAAACTTTCACGAATTACTCGAACTTTTTGCTCGGCATCCTTAACCAAATCAACCTCAAGATTTTTCCTTCACTAAGTTCACCAGAATAATGGGTACGGCATTTACGACCGTATAAAGCCTCGTAAGGCGCCATCTTGATACTTGATTGAAAGCTATTGTTGTAAGCGAATTCAACCAAAGGTAAATACCGTTCCCATGCACCACTAAACTCAAGGATGCAACATCTCAACATATCCTCGAGTATTTGAATTATCCGTTCGGATTGACCATCGGTTTGGGGGTGAAAAGCAGTGCTAAAATGCAGCTTGGTACCCAAAGCCTCTTGCAATTTCTTCCAAAATCGCGATGTAAATCTTGGGTCTCTATCCGACACGATAGAAATAGGCACCCCATGCAATCGAATAATTTGGGAGACGATAATTCGCCAATTTATCAAGCAAAAATCCGTGCGGACAGAATAAAATGAGCAGACTTGGTCATCTATCAACAATGACCCAGATCGCATCCTTCTTACTCACGACAATGGCGGTCCGGATACAAAGTCCATGGTGACTCGATCCCATTTCCACTCGGGTATCGTGATCGGTCAAGTAATCCCGATGGCACTTGATGTTCCACTTTCACTTGTTGACATATCAGACACCTTGAAACAAATTCAGAAATGTCTCGTTTCATACCGGGCCACCAAAATTAGAGTTTCAGGTCATTGTACATTTTAGTACTACCCGGGTGGATTGACATTCGACTACCGTGAGCCTCGTTTAAAATCATTGAAACAAGTTTCGAATTCCTTGGAATACATAATCGACCCTTGAACGTCAAGCAATCATGGTCGTCAATCTGAAATTCGATCCTCATTCAAACACATTCGCTCGCTTAGCGACCAATTCAAGCGTCGACCTTCCGAGATTCAAGTACTTGATTAATCAATAACGGTTTGGTCTCTAATTCGACTACTAGCACCTCATCGGGTGAAACGGATAGATGAGCATCCATCGCTCTCAAAGCAACCGGTGCCTTGCGACTTAAAGCATCGGCCACCACGTTGGCCTTTCCGGGTGATAATCAATGATGAGTTCATAGTCTTTCAACAACTCAAGCCAACGCCTTTGTCGCAGGTTTAAATCTCTACGAGTCATCAAATATTTTAGACTCTTGTGGTCCGAATAAATGTGACACCTTTCTCCAAACAAGTAATGCCGCCATATCTTCAAGGCGAACACTATGGTCGCTAGTTCAAGGTCATGGGTCGGATAGTTTCTCTCATGCGGCTTTAGTTGTCTCGACACGTAAGCCACAACTCGACCTTCTTGCATAAACACACAACCTAACCCAAGCAAGGATGCGCCATCAGATATGACAAACTCTTTACTGGGACTCTACTGTACTAGTCTGGGGCCTCGGTTAAGCGGGTCTTTAGTCGATCGAAACTTTCTTGACAAGCGTTCACCACTCGAACTTAACATCTTTTGAAGTAGTTTTGTCATCGGTGCAGCTATCACCAAAAACCTTTCACAAATCGTCGATAGTATCCGCAAGCCCCAAAAGCTCCTAACTTCGGTAACATTCCTTGGTGGTTTCCAATCGACTATGGTCGAAATTTTGTTCGGGTCCACCTCGACACTCACGGACACCACGTGCCCCAAAAAGCTAACCTCTTTCAACCAAAATTCACATTTCTTGAACTTTGCGTATAACTGCTTATCTCGTAAGATTTGCAACACTAGCCTCAGGTGTTTAGCATGTTCAGTTTCATCTCTCGAATAGACCAAAATGTCATCGATAAATATAGCTACGAACCGATCCAAGTATGGCCTGAAAATTCTATTCATTAAATCCATAAACACCGCAGGGGCATTAGTGAGCCCAAACGGCATCACCAAGAATTCGTAGTGACCGTACCTCGTTCTAAAAGCGGTTTTGGGTATGTCCGATTCTCGGACCATCAACTGATAGTACCCCGATCTCAAATCTATCTTTGAAAACACTGAGGCTCCCTTTAATTGATCAAACAAATCGTCAATTCGTGGAAACGGATATTTGTTCTTTATCGTCACTTTATTCAACTGACGATAGTCGATGCACAATCTCATAGTTCCATCATTCTTCTTCACAAACAATACTGGTGCGCCCCATGGAGAAAAACTCGGTCGAGCGAAACCTCTATCCGTCAATTCTTGCAATTGAACCTTCAATTCCTTTAATTCCGTTAATGCCATACGATACGGGGCTATTGAGATCGGCGTAGTACCCGGTACAACTTCAATGCCGTATTCCACTTCTCGAACCGGTGGCAATCCCGGTAACTCCTCAGGAAAAACATCTGAATACTCACAAACCACTAGTACCGATTCGAGTTTCCTTTCCGTCTCTTTACTTTCAAACACATACGCAAGGTATGTTTCACACCCCTTTTTCACATACCTCCGAGCGGTCATAGAAGATATTATCGCTGGCACTCCTTTTAAATCAGTAGACTCGACTCGGACTACCTCATTATTTGCACTCCTCAAATCAATGGTTTTCCTTTTGCAGTCCACCACTACATCATGTACGGTCAGCCAATCCATACCAAGAATAACGTCGAATTCATCAAATGGTAGAAGTATCAGATCAGCCGGAAAATAGGATTCTCGAATTATTAGGGGGCATCTCTTGCACACTTTATCAACGAGTACGTATTGACCCAAAGGGTTTGACACTGAATTATTTAATTCAAGAGACTCAACAGTAGAGTCTTCTTGGATGCTAAGGTTTCACATACATATGAATGAGTAGAGCCGGGGTCAATCAATGCAATCACACTAGTATCAAAGAGAGTAAAAGTACCAGTGATAACACCAGGGGAGGATGCCTCCTCTTGTGCGCGGATGGCATATGCTCTAGCAGGAGCACGGGTCTCGGATCGAACAACCGTATCAGAGGTTCTTCTCTGATTACCACCCCTACCTCCAGAAATTCTCGGGGGCCTACCTCTAGCCGTTGTTCCACTAGGTCTTGCACATTGCATCTTATTCTTCTCATCTAGCTCCGTGCAATCTCTAATGAAGTGGTCCTTCGAACCGCATCCATAACAGGCCCTATTAACAGACTTACCCCAACATTCACTTAGGTGTCGCCTTCCACATTGGGGGTATTCAGGTCTCTCTTGACGATTATTGCCCACACTAGCTACCGAAGTAGCTCGGGAGTCCGTCAATGGTCGGGCTCTGATGGAAATTCCCGCAGTCGCCCTCGACTTATTAGTGTCCTCCCTGAACTTCTTTACTGCCGAGAACGGAGCTTTACTCGCCGATCTTTTACGATAATCTCTTGCTTCAAATTCAGCCTTCTTCTTTTCCTTTCCGAGTTCTTCCGCCTTGCAGGCTCGTTCGACTAGTGTTACGAACTCCTTTATCTCCAAAATACCCACTAGCAGCTTTAAGTCTTCATTCAATCCTTCTTCAAATCTTTTGCACATAGCAACCTCATCAGCTACACACTCCCGAGCATACCGACTAAGTCTTACGAACTCATGTTCGTATTCAGATACGGTCATCCGGCCTTGCTTGAGTTCCAAGAATTCCTTACGCTTCTGATCGATGAACCGTTGACTAATGTATTTCTTTCGAAATTCGGATTGAAAGAAATCCCAAGTAACTCGTTCATTTGGGACTATGGAAATTAAAGTCCTCCACCAATAGTAAGTGAGTCTACTTAACAAGGATATAGCACACTTAAGACATTCATCGGTGTGCATGACAGTTCATCTAACACTCGAATGGTGTTATCGAGCGAAATCGGCTCTTTCGGCATCATCGATGACTATGGCCTTGAACTCCTCGGCCCCCGCTTCCTAATCAAGTCTCTGGTGGTTTGCTTAGCCTCACGGGATCAAGAATCGGAGGCATTGTGGACTCTTGGGGCGGAGTATTTAAATTCGGAATGGTTGGACACCGGGTTGGTTCGGGCATATTGTGCGACCCACTCATTCATCATGGTGAAGAAGGCTTGTTTCGCCCTTCATTTTGATTATTCGCGGATGACTGAGGCTCAACAGCGGTGTCCCTTGCGGAGCAGCCGCTACACTTTCAACGTCATCCGCCAAGGGTCTCTATTCCGGCTCCATTGCTAATCAAAACAAAAATTTCAACCGTCAGAAGTCATCACATTATTAAGAACTAACAAATTGGCATGTATAGCTAGACTCACACGCTCTATGGTAGTCCTAGAACCGACTAAACCATAGCTCTGATACCAATTAAATGTAACACCCCAAACCCGTGACCGTCACCGGATTTGAACACGTGGTGTTACCGGGCTTACTTCCCTTTTTTTTCTCTCTTGACAATAATTGATTTCAGTTCCAGGCAGGCTAGCTAACTGCATCACTGTCACCTTAAAAATCATATCTGGAGTTCCAGTACTCGAAAATCAGTTCTGTAAATTTTCCCTGAAACTAGACTCATATATCCATTCCTGGATTTATTTCTAGAATTTTTGGTTCAGCCAATTGGTACAGTTTATTAGTGAAAGTCACCCATGTTACAGGGGTCGACTACACTGACCTTCGTATGTTACAACTTGAATATCTATCTGTACAGGGCTTTAATACTGGTGCCGTTTCTTTCTAAAGAAACTAGACTCAAAATGGAATCTGCACATATAAGGCATGACTTCTAATTCTTTCTGGATAATTTATAGTAAATTTTCAAAGTCGGGACAGGGAACCCAGAAACCGTTCTGGCCCTGTCTCACAAGAACTCTAATATCTCTCAGTATACTGCTCATATGGTCGTTTCGTTTCGTCCATATAAAAATAGATTCATCAAGGTTCAATTTCATAATTTATTCACTATTTAATTCTACTTCTACTATTTTTAGTGATTTTCAATCTCATCTCACTGCTGCTGACAGCAACAGTTACTGCAGAGACTATGCCAATTTCATGAATCTTTCCTTGGCCTTACTAATCATCCATCATACATGACACAAATTATGGCCACCTTATCAAAATTAAAGTTTGTAAGACTCGTGGCTATAGGTTCTAGCATCCCACTCGGACGACCACATAGGCCATTTTCACATGGCTTAAAGTTTACAACCCACAATTCAACAAAACATAATAGCCTATACATGCCAATTGTTCTCCTAGTTCAACTACGAAGACAATACCAAAAGGTTTCCAGCCGGTGTGATGACTTCAACGACGGTTCGAGCACGCGACAACACGAGTCCAAGAGACCTAAAATGGGTGACAAGAAAACATCAAGTGAGTTTATAACTCAGTAAGTCATAAGCATTCATCAACCATCCATTAGTAAAATTTTCACAACATGAAACGAAGAACGAGGCTAGGTACTTCATCCATATCGAACTATACCATAATTCCTCGGACCTTTCGATTCAATCTCATTCCAAGTCATACATCCACATTTCATATTCTATACAATAAGATAATTGAGGCATTTTACACACCAACTCATTCACACCACAATCATACAATTGCAATCATCACATAGATTTAAAGCTTACCACGCTCAACCCCGAGCAAGAACGTATTGCCTATTCGTCATGAGCTCAAGGTACTTACCCGATCCGCTGTCCATACTCAACTCGATGGAGACACACCCACCATATAATTGTTCGATCAGAGATATATATATATATAGAGTACACACACACAGTGCTTAATACTCGATTTCGCACACTTAGTGCCATGCGATTTAAGCCCGCACACACAGTGCCATACCCTTCGAGCTCGCACACTTAGTGCCATACCCTTCGAGCTCGCACACTTAGTGCCATATATTTCCAGCATGCACACTTAGTGCCATATATTTCCAGCATGCACACTCAGTGCCATATTTTTCCAGCATGCACACTTAGTGCCAATCTAAATCACCGTACACTCGATTGCCCGCACACTTAGTGCCGAAAGCAACTTTCTACACATTTCACTATTTCTTTTACATTCAACAAATGTCATCATTCCATACACATACATTTTCATTTGTAAATATATATATCATCCCATTAAACACAATTGCATAAATTTTACAATCATTTAAGCAATATCAAATACGTGCTTAATGACTTACCTTGTGTTCGGTAAATAATTCCAAGTCGGCTACTCGATGATCTTCGATTTCCCCTTGTTGGACGCCTCTCCTTTAGGATCTTGAGCTTAAACAAATAAATTAGCTCATTCAACCGCTTTGGTACATATATTGGTATCCACATTTTAATGATCTTATGACATAAGGAACAACATGGTAAAATTTTTATCTTACTACCTTACGTTCTTAGCTATTCGGCTAATAGCCTTATGCAATTACCATACTATCAATAATCCAATCATATTCATTACTCAAGTATAGTATTTTCACATTCGCAATAGTATTACATACAATAGCGATTCTTCTTACTTTGTATTTATGCATCTATTTGATCATTAGTTTAGTTCAAACACCCATACACCAAGATTTATCAAGTTTAGCATGAAACATAACCTTAATCCTCAATGACCACTATGGCGAAAATCCTAGTCAACCCAAAATCACAATTTCTAACACATAATTGTTCATAACACAATTAAAGCATCCTCTCCATTCCAACACTTCAAGACACATACATTTCCCACAAATCTCCAACTTCATATTCGGCCTTAGTGTACATACACAAGCCATTTTTTTCTTCCTATCATCCAACCTAACTATATGAATATTTAACTAGCTCACACTTCACCCATCCACAATCACTCATTTAACACAAAGAAAATAATCAACTCCCTTCACTATCTACCATGGCGAATACTTCATGCACCACCCAAATCCAAAATTTTAACATGGGCTAGTTAAAGAACTTAGTAATCAACTTACATTAAGCTGAAATTTCAAAATCTAACATGAATTACTAACCTTGTTTTGAGCTTAAAGTTGACCGAAATCTCCCTCCCCTTTCTTTCTTCAATTCGCTAAGAGAGAACCAAAGGAAATGAAGCTCTCTTTTTTCTTTCTTTGCTCCATTCACTGCAAAGGGGGCAACCACACACACACACACACATTTTTTTTTGTTTCTCTTCCTACAACCTTAATATTTTATCAATTTTGACATCAACCATTAACAAAACATGTTTATGACATGTTTTCTTTTGCCCATCATCCTTGTCATGGCGGCCACTAGGCTATCTTTAGGAAATTTGACATACAAATCCTCATTTTCACAACATGCATTATTAGGCCACTTTGCATTTGCCTAGCACATTTCTAAATTTTCTCACACAAGTCCTTTCTAGTGAAATTCACCTTTATGACACTAAATCAAATCATCAAAAATGTCACACACAATTTAACACATATCATAGACATCACAATAAATTTTAAATTATTTTTATGCCTCGGTTTTGTGGTCCCGAAACCACATCCCGTCTAGGGTCAATTTTGGGCTGTCACATAGTGCCAATCTCACAACCGTGAACACTTATTGCCCGCACACTTAGTGCCGAAAACCAGCCACTCTATACGCTTCACTTCCTTTTTACATTCGACAATTTCATCTCTACATACATATACATTTGTATACATTTCATCTCATTAACCACAATTGCATAGGTACTACGATCATTTAAATCAATACCAACTATATGCTTAATGACTTGCCTTGTGTTGGGTAAAATAATTCCAAGTCGGCTACTCGATGACCTTCGATTTCCCCTTGTTGGACACCTCTCCTTTAGGATCTTGAGCTTAAACAAATAAATTAACTCATTCAACCGCTTTGCTACATATATTGGTATTCACATTTTAATGATTTTATGACATACGGAACGGCATGGTAAAATTTTTATCTTGCTACCTTATGTTCTTAGCTATTCGGCTTATAACCATATGCTATCGCCCTACTATCAATAATTCAATCACACATGCATATATATATATATATGTCCGAATGTGCAAAGCTTAGACTCAACATCACCTATGCTCTTAATTTGATGGCCGAATATGCATACATATATACATGATATCAACTATACTATCATCTTTAATTCACCTAAACACAAAATTTCATCTTATGAACACTTGACCGAATTCTTCCTAATCTAGCATGGCTTCACATATATTTATAACATCCTACAAATCCACATATACCACATTTCTACATAAATTTTCTTTTACTTTTCCACTACTTCCATTCACAACATCAAAAGCACCATACACATGTATCATTACAAAGCTTCACACTTAGCATGCAAATGACATCAACACAAATCCACCTTAGCCGAAACTTAACTCATCTTCATGCTTCATCACCACAACATCAAACATCAACCAAGAAGACAACACCCATGGCCGAATATCATCTCCATCCCATAGCAAAGATTTAAACCATGGGCTAGGTAGAACTCAAACTAACAACTAAAAACATGCATGAATCTCATGGACAACATCAAACATACCTTAGTCTAGCAAACTACCATAGCTAATTTTCTCAAGCTCTCCCCCCCTTCTTCTTAGAACATTCGGCCAAGGAAGAAAAATGTGAAAGGATAGACACTTTTTTTTTTCCTTTGTTTTCATCATATTCCTTTTTTCATTATTTTATTCTTTCTAACATAACCACTAACCCAACATGTTTGCAACATGTTTCCACTCATAGCATGGCCGGCCACCATGCTTAAATTTTGGGTAAATTGACATGCAAACCCATCATTTTCACAACATGCATTAATAGACCACTTTACATTTGCCTAGCACATTTCTAAATTTTCTCACACAAGTCCTATTTGATAAAATTCACTTACAATTAACAAAATCCAAACATGAAATTTTCACACATGTATATGTACATATAATGAGCATCAACTATGACGGTTAATTATTTTTATGACTCGGTTTAGCGGTCCCAAAACCACTTTCCGACTAGGGTCAATTTAGGGCTGTCACAGTTAATTATTTTTATGACTCAGTTTTGTGGTCCCGAAACCACTTTCCGACTAGGGTCACATTTGGGCTGTCACATATTACTTATATTTAACTGTTGAAATTGGATAGCATTAGGGCGCGTTTTCAAAAACGGTAATTGATTTCAAAATAACACGACAACAAGCAAAGCTTCCACCATGAGAATATTTTTCCAAAATTAATCACTTTTCCTAAAAAGGACTGAATCAAATTGGTTTCCTAGAAATATACACGACGTTAAGGTGTGGTAATGGTGGTGTGCATGTCTAGGATTGGATCCGAAGGGAGCTTGGTACTTAAGCAGTCCGAGGGACTCACCTCCTCTTTTCCGGTTTCCTACCTAGTGCGCAACTTCCATTCACTTTAACCTGCATTAAAATTATCTTTTAAAACACTAAGTAAGTTTTCTAGAACAACGACCTGGAATGTTTTTGAATGCTTTGATGTGGCATGTCGGATCGGTCCATAACGTCTAAGCCAGGTTTGGGGTGTTACATCGCATATGGAGCTAAATGCGGTTTGCTCAGCCATACAACAGAATAAGCTGACCAAAAAATTAAAAGATCCAAGGAGTTTTATGATTCCCTGTGTAATTGGTAGCCTAGATGTTAATAATGCTTTGGCTAATTTAGGGGCTAGTATCAATGTCATGCCTTACAAAATGTTTAAGCAACTAGGTCTTGGGAAACCCAAATAAACTAGGATGAGTATTCAATTAGTCGATAAAACAATCAGATTTCCTAGGGGGATTGTTGAAGATGTACTCGTTAAAATTGACAAATTTATATTCACAGTTGATTTCGTTGTTCTAGACATAGATGAGGATAGTAACGTTCCTTTAATTTTAGGGAGACACTTTTTAGCAACTACTAGAACAATAATTTATTTTGGCATAGGTTAACTCACACTTCATGTGGGAGACAAAAAAGTCACCCTTCAAGCTCGTAATTCGAGTAACACATTGAAAATTGAAGGTGGTTGTATAAATCATTCTACTAAAATTGACCATATGGTGCAACCTACTTTGCAGGAAATAAGTTTGAAGAACCTACACGAGCCATTTTCAAGCAACAACAAAGGACCTATATATGAAGAACGGAGGCTACAAATCGAAGAACTAGATGAATGGCGGACACCTAAATTGAGGACACATGATAAACCAAAACCACACCATGACGAGCTCAATATCGCACCAAATCAACTTAAGGTTGGAGACAAAGTACTCCAAGATACAACAGACCCTCGTATTGCCACTTTTGAACCTAACGGAGCAATCCCTTTTACGGTACTCAGTATTTTCCCATATGGTACAGTTGAGGTAATTCACCCCAAATTCGAAACTTTTAAGGTAAACAGTGCTCGTCTTAGACCTTATATTGATAAAATGATAGCAGGGATGAGGAGTATAAACTCCCCGCACCACCATGACCATGCATTAGAAAGGTAAGTCGAGCTTAGACTATAAATAAGCGCTTCTCGGTAGGCAACCTGAGCACTAACGATGTTAACCTCTTTAAAATTTTAGTCTTTAACATCTAATCACTAACTTAGTCATTGAAACACAGGTTTTCTAATCCACATGGCTGGGCACACGGGCGTGCCTTAGGCCGTGCTAACACCACGGGGTAGCCAACTCAATGTATCTCGCACTCGAAGTGGCAATATCATGGCTCAAAGCCAACTCAATGTATCTCGCACTCGAAGTGCCAATATCATGGCCTGAAGCCAACTCAATGTATCCCCTAATGACATGACATTCGTATCCTAATCTATTCCTAAGGTTCAACCGGAATTTCCAATGTCAAATCTTCGTCGAATGTGTCCGCAAGGTCATAATTCAAAATTTATGCAATATCAAAGCATTTAAAATGTAAATATAACAATACTTGTATAACGAAAAACGATCGTTTAATCGATAACTTTTTCTTTCCCTCGATCTAAATTTGTACATCGTTTTTCTTGATCAATATAATCAAATTTAACTCATTTAATCATTATTTTACTCAATTAAATCCAAAATTCATATTATGGAAAATTTACCATTTTACCCCTATACTTTTAACCTTTTTATAATTTAGTCCCTAGGCTCTTAAAATAAAAATTCATGAAATTTCACTACAGCCAAGCCTAGCCAAATTTTATACATGTTCACAACAGCCCATATATCTCACAATTTCACACATTAAACCCACAATTTTCACATTTCTCAATTTAACCCTAATTAGTAATTTCATTAAAAAATCTCTTAACAAATGTTGTTTAATTAACAACAAGGATTTATTTTCTTCCATAAAACTTCAAAACCCTAGCATTTTCATCAGTGGAAAATCTCAAACTATTCAATAGTTTTGCAAATTAGCCCCTAATTAGCTAGGGTAAGCTACAACGATCCCAAAAACATAAAAATCATTAAAAACGGGACATAAACGCACCTACATGCACAAGAAAGAGATGGACGAATGTTGAAGCTCTCCCATGGCTTCCTAAGTCTTCATATTCAGCTGGTGAAAAGGAGTGAAAAAGATGACACTTTGTTTCTTTTATTTTATTTGTTTTGTCATTATTAACTAATTTACAAAAACAACCTTTATACAACTGATTTATTACACCAAATGCCAAGCCATCATATTCCACTATCTCTTTGATGGGCTAATTACCAAGTAAGGACTTCCACATTAATGTTCTATATCTATTTAATATCTTTAGCTAATAGAACACAACTTTCATACTTTACGCGATTTAGACCATTTCATCAAATTGAACATGCAAACGGTAAAATTTCTTAACGATATTTTTATACTATAATATTATCATGCTATAGACCTCAAAATAATATAAAAATTAATTTTTTGAATTCAAGTTTGTGATCCAGAAACCATTGTTCCGATTTTTACTGAAAACCGCTGGTAAACTTAAGCCACATATTTACAAAATAAGATCCTTTATCACTAATTATAGCTCTAGGAGTCCCAAACAGTGTAAATATGTGCTTATGTAGAAATCACATGACTACCTTAGCGTCATTATTTCGGCATGCCTTGGCTTTAACGCACTTGGACACATAGTCCACACCTACCAAGATATATTTTTTCCTGTAGGAAGAATGTAACACCCCAAACTCGGCATGGAAGTTTGCTCGAATCTGGCATGTCACATTGAAGTGTTTTTCGAAAACCATGTTTCCATTAAAAACCCTTCTTAATAATTAAAAACTTATACCCTTTTTAAACCTTGTTAGAAAACCGCAGCTGAATAGCATTCTTAACAACTTTGTAAAAATCTTGGTAGTTGCGGAAGCTTAATATAAAAACAATTACGGATACGTGATGTTTTGAACAACAGTAGTTGCTTTGGAAAACCTTGTTCTAATACTAGCAATTATAAGAACAATAAATAAAATTCCAAATTTGAAATCCAAAAAATTACAACGGCTTTACTACAACCCACATAAAAACATTTAAAAGCAATAATCAAAACGTAACATAAACAGTGTGAGTAGCTTCCTCCGAGCCCCTCGCAGCTCCGATCTGTCTAAGGCTAGAAATTACCTGAAAGGTTAATAAACGGGGTGAGTTTACGAAAACTCAGTGTGAAATCCCCTACTATATAAAAGGAACAGTTAGTCATATAAAAGAATTAAAAGTCGGGCCCCAGCCCTACTTACAGTTTCAGTATCAATTAGGCCTTAGCCCATTATAACAGACAATACCAGATGAGCCTTAGCCCATTACAGAATAAGAAACATTATCAGAACTAGAATCAAAATGACAATCAGAATCAGAATCAGGTGACAGAATCATAATCAAAATCAGAATTAGAATTAGGTGACAGAATTAGAATCAGTATCAGGTAACAGAATCAAAATCAAAATGTGAATGGAATCCCAACCCAATCCAGCCGTATACACCCCCGTACCAACCTTACACCATGTGGGGAGACAACTCGACCCACCCATCCGCTACACACCACAGAATTTGCACCATGGCTGCCAGAACAAATATTGTGACAGAGTCACCAGATACAGATAATGTGGCAGAGCCACTTAACAGAATACGTGGCACAAAGCTATCGATAACTGCATTATGTTAGGCACATAGCCATCAACTAGAGTAACATAACCGGCACACAGCCCTAGGTAAATGTGATCGACACAGAGTCGTCAATAACCATATATTGGCACATAGCCTTAGGCAAATACGTTTGGCATATAGCCATAATCAGGTTGGCACAGAGCCATATGTAGGTTGGCGCAAAGCCATAATCAGAATAATTGGCTTTAAGCCATTGGTAGTTGTATCATGTTAGGCATATAGCCATCATCGACGGTAATATAGTCGGCACACAGCCTCGGGTAAATATGATCGACACAGAGTCATCAATAATCATATATTGGGCTTAAAAGCCATCGGTGGATCCACAGTCGTCAAGCAACCATGCGATCCTAACAGATCAGATCTTCCTCCGTACAAAATCCCAACCCATGCAACATGTTATGTATGCAGAATGTCATGCCCATATTTGAATCAAACAATCATAGTCAAGTTATTCATACCACTAACATATATTCACAATCAAATCCGTCAACCACACAGTCCAAGTCAGTCACTTGCCCACAAGGGCAAAACAGTCATTTAACACCCTAGGGGCAAAATGGTAATTTTACCCCACAAGGGTATCTCGGTTATTCTACCTTACAGGAGTATTTCGGTATTTTTACCCTACAAGGGTATTTTGGTAATTCTACCCTACAAGGGTATTTCAGTACTTCTACCCTACAGGGGTATTTCAGTAATTTTACCCTACAGAGGTATTTCAGTAACTCTACCCTACAGGAGTATTTCAGTAATTCTACCCTACAAGGGTATTTTAGTAATTCTACCTTATAGGGATATTTCAATAATTCTACCCTACAGGGGTATTTTAATAATTTTGTAAATCGAGGGTAAAACGGTAATTCTGTAAATCAGGGGTACTTTGGTAATTTTACAAGTCGAGGGTATTTTGGTAATTTCACAAATTAGGGGTATTTTGGTAATTTTACAAACCAAGGGTATTTTGGTAATTTTACAAACCAGGGGTATTTTGGTAATTTTGTAAACCAAAGGTATTTTGGTAATTCTACCCTGCAGAGGTATTTCAGTAATGCTGGCCTACAGATATGAGATTCACATAGTCCAACCCAATATTTACTACACAATCAAACAACTTATCCAATTGGGCCCGTAGGCCTATTAGGCCCATATGGCCCTTTTTGGCCCATCGCGGCCCAAAGTAGCCATCCTACAGCTAGAGTAGTGAGAAATACACACCTGATAGGAGACTGGAGTTAATCCGCGCTCCGAGCACTCTTAGTCGACGCCCAACCCAAACGAGCACGCCATAAAGTGAAAGGGATCAGCCAAGAAATGTACTTTTTCTCTCCTCATGGTTTTCTCTATTTAATGCCAGCTTCACATCCACTCTAATGTTAGCTTCCCGATGTAGGATCCCTCCATCATCAGAGTTTAAATTCAACACCAACTTTTGCCGCCCGTTGTTAGCAAAATAAATGTTCTTTGATTGCCATGAGTTTCGAACCCTTGACCTCCTTGCCAACTCTATGGCGCCACCTTCCTGCCTCTTATGTGGCGCTACTTTGCCACTAGACCATAAGGCTTTTTGTGACACAATTTCCCCAACAATATTCTTAAGGCCTACCTACTACACCCAGGGTTTGATTCACCTTAAACCAAAATTTTTTCTAGAGTCCAAGTTTGAACCCAGGACTTCTCCAACACTTCTCAGCACACTTAACCACTAAAACAAGCCTTCATTAACGAAATTTACATGCACAACAAAATATTATAAGTTGCCTTCAACCGCTCCCATGCTCAAGGGCCAAAACTTCTAGGCCCAAATTCAGGGTGTTACAAAGAAGGAAACAAGCCTAAGAAATCAATGCCCATACATCGAAAAGTTCTATCTCTAAAATATTCGTCAATGGCATATTGTTCCTTAAAATATTCGTCAATGGCATATTGTTCCTTCTTGTTATGTTTCAAGTTCTTTGGTATCTATCGTAGTTTCTCACATATGCATAAGCATCTTTGAACAATGTAGGCCAAAAAGCCCAGCTTGTAAAATCTTTGCTACAATTCGTGAAACACCAAAGTGTCCCTCACTCGCAGATGAATGGCAGCGGTATAGGATCTCGCCAATCTCACTTCTAGCTATGCACTTCTTGATTATGTTACCTATATATAGTTTAACCAAAACAGATCCTCCTAGAAATAGTAGTGACTATCATGAAGGAATTTCTTCCTTTGTTGGTATGTCATTTCTCGAGGTATTATTCCACATGCTAAATAATTGACAAAATAAGCAAACCACGGTGTTTCATAGATTTGTCTTACCATGAAGATATGGTCCTAAGGGAAATTCTCATTAATTGTAACAAGTGAAGAAGTTACCTTATTTTATTCCAACCTTGATAGATGATCGAACACTTGATTTTCAACACATTTTCTATCTTGGATCTCAAGGTCAAATTGTTGAAGCAAAAATATCCATCGAATTAGCCTCAGTTTAGTATCTTTCTTCATGACTAAGTACTTAATTGCAGTATGATCGGTAATACTATAACTTTGGTACCTATAAAATATGAACGAAACTTGTCAAAAAAAAAACTATAGCAAGGAGTTATTTTTTAGCTACTGTATAATTGATCGAGGCTCTTGTCAAAGTTCTACTTGTATAGTAGATAGGATGAAAGACTTTGTTCTTCCTTTGGCCCATTATAGCTCCAACAATGAAATCATGCGCATCACACTTCAACTCAAAAGGCATGTTCCAATAAGATGTAACAATTATTGGGACTAAAATTAACCATTTTTTCAAATTTTCAAGAGCTTCTAAAAATGCTTTGTTAAAATGAAAAACAACATCTTTCTTCTAAAAGCATACATAAAGGTTTAAAATTTTTTGAAAAATCCTTTCTAAATCTACGATAAAAATTGACACGGCCTAAGAAACTTCTAAATCCTTTCACACTAAATGGAGGTGGGAATCTTTCAATTACGCCCACATTTGCTTTATCCACTTTGATTCCTTTCTTGGAAATTTTATGCCTTAAGACAATTCCCTCTTTAACCATAAAATGACACTTATCCCAGTTAAGGATAAGATTCGTCTCCTCACATCTTTTGAGTACCTTAGCCAAATTATTCAAAGAAATATCGTAAGTATTACCAAAGACAGAGAAATCATCCATGAAAACCTCGACATAATTTTCAGCCATATTATTGAAAATTGCCATCATAGATCACTGAAATGTGGCAAGTGCATTACATAAATCGAAAGGCATTCGCCTAAAAGAAAATGTACCATATGGACAGGTAAAGTAGTTTTATGTTTGTCTTCTAGGGCTTCAACTATTTGGTTGTATCCCGAATATCCATCTAAAATGTAAGAAAATTTGTTTCGTGCTAGACGATCTAACACTTGATCCATAAAAGGTAAAGGAAAGTGATCCTTATGAGTGGTTTTGTTCAGATTTCTATAGTCAATACAGATTCTCTAAACTGTGACAGTTCTCATCGGGATTAACTCATTTCGTTCATTTTTTATGACTGTGACTCCACCTTTTTTCGGTACACATTGCACCAGTCTTACCCAAGAACTATCTGAGATGGGGTAAATAATTCCCGCATCTAACCATTTAATTACCTTCTTCCGAGCCAGTTCTTTCATGATTGGGCTAAGTCTCCTTTGCCCATCAATCTTACCTCTTTCACCTTCTTCTAATATAATTTTATGCATGCAGAAGGGAGGACTTATACCTCGTATGTCAGCTATGGTTCAACCAATTGCCTTCTTAAATTTCTTTAAGACATCAATTAATTGCCCCTCTTGATGTTCTGTTAGTTCCACTGAAATAATCACTACAAAGTAGAACTATCACCAAGATAATTGTATTTTAAGTGAGATGGAAGTACCTTTAGTTCGAGTTTAGGCGGTTCCTTAATTGACAACTTGCGTTGTGTAAATTCTAGAACTTCTAACTCTAGCGGTTCGAACCACTGTGGTTGAATATAACTCCTCAGATTGGCTTCCATCAAAGTCAAACCTTTATTACCTTTTTCATCTTTAAATGGTTAAGACCCAAAGGTGTTTCCAACGAATCTTCTTCAAAATTGCTTCCCATAGAAACTAAGATTTCTACTTCCTCAATTACTGAACACTCTTCCATTGAATTAGGAAACTTTATTACTTTTAGAACGTTAATTGTTACCTTATCGTCTTGAACTCGCTTGGTGAGTTTGCCTTTTTGCACGCCTATCAATGTTCTTCCCGTGGCTAGGAAATGTCTTTCCAGGATGATTGGAACTTCCTTGTCTGCTTTAAAATCCAAAAAAATGAAATCAATAGGAAAAATAAATTTATCGACTCTTACCAAAACATCCTTAATCTTTCCTTTGGGATATGCTAATGATTGATCCTTAAGTTGAAGTGTTATAGTAGTGAGTCTTACTTCTCTTATTCCCAACAGCTTCAAAATAGATTTGGGCATCAAGTTAGTGCTTTCTCCTAAATCACACAAAGCTTTACCACAATATGATTCACCAATGTTGCAAGGTATCATAAAGTTTCCAGGATCCTTTAGTTTTGAAGGTAGTTTGTCCTGTAAGAACGCACTACACTTCTTTATCAAAGCGACAGTCTCATACTCACTAAGTTGTTTCTTTATGGACATGATATCCTTCATAAACTTCACATAGTTGGGAATTTTCTCTAAAGCCTCTACCAATGGAATGTTTATGTGTAATTGCTTTAAAACATCCAAGAACTTCTTGAATTCTACCTCTTGTTTCTACTTGTTCTATTGAAGTATTTGAGGATTTGGAACTCTAGGTTGATATGGACAACCTTTTTGAGGAGGTAAATTTGCAAAAGTAGGTGTTAACTTTTCAAAATTCTCAAGTTTAGGGTTTACTTCATTAGATTTTTCAGCATCTTATTTTTCTGTTATAGGAACTTCAACTGTCGGTTGACTTTTCTCCTTTCTAGTAGGCTCATCTTCAACCACAAACTTCTTCGATTCCAAAATCTTACCACTTCATAATTCTACCTCTTTGCAATGTTCCTTGTCTAAATTTCTCAAATTTTCTGTGTCATTCGATAAGGCTCCTTGTGGTCTACTACGTAGCTCAGTAGCTAATTGACCCATTTAGTTCTCCAGATTTTTCAGCGTTGTTGCTTGGCTTTGGATCAAGGTGTCATTTTTCACCATGTATGCCTTCAACAAGTTCTCCAAATTGTTTGATGATTCATTTTGAGGTGGTTTTGGGGCTTGTTGGTTAAACCCTTAGGTTTGGTTGGGTCTATGCTACATTTGGTTGTTGTTCGATCCATTTCCTTGATTACTTTAGGAAATGTTCGGATGGTTCCACCGCGATGGATTGTAGAAATTAGACTACAATCCTTGTCCATTTTTGTTTTGATACTAGCTCCTTAGATAGTACATCGATTTGGGATTCGAAGGGCAATTCTTGAAAGGATGACTATCCCCACAGTATACATAGGAGATTACATCATATTGACTTGGTGACTGAGCTGCAAAATTATTCAAACCATTAGTGGTAAACTATTTTAACATAGAGGAAATAGAAGATACCTGAGTAGAGAGTGAAGTCAGTACATCCACTTCATACAATTCGGCTACTCGTCTTTTTGAAACTACTCTATTTGACGGCCATTGGTAGTTATTACTCTCAATCCTTTCAATAATCTCATAAGCCTTGTTATAAGACTTAGATAAAATCGCACCATGCGCAGAAACATCAACCATTAATCTTGTATGTGTATTGAGACTATTATAAAATGACTCCAATTGGATACAGTGAGGAATCCCATGATGAGGACACTTATGAAGTAATTCCTTGAATGTTTTCAAGCCTCATACAAAGACTCGTAGTCCAATTGTTGGGAAGTTATTATCTCATTACGCAACTTTGCGTTCTTACTTGATGAAAAGTATTTTACCAAAGACCTTTCTGCTAATTCTTGCCAAGTAGATATTGAACTTGGTGGCAATGAATTTAGCCATACTCGTGCTCGATCTCCCAACGAGTATGGAAACAATTTTAACCTCAGTGCATCTTCAGTCACACCAGCTATCTTGAATGAATCACTTACCTTCATGAAAATATGAAGGTGTAAGTGTGGATCTTCTGTGGGCATACCACTGAACTGGCCCACCGTTTAGAGCATTTGAAACATCACTGGTTTCAATTCAAATTGAGGTGCCTCGATATCCGGCCTCCTAATTCCTGTATTCAACTTATTGAAGAGTGGCACAACGTATTGTCTGATGGCACAGTTTCTATCATTAGCAATAAGGATTGAGTTGTGCACTTGATTGACTCCATTACTTTGTCTATTGTTTTGATTTCCAAGGTCCATCACTATGTAAAGGAAAAAGGGAAAAAGAATTGAGAGAAAACTAGAGTAAGTGAGAGATGAATGTTGAGAAATGATGGATGATAGAAAAGTGAGGAATGGCAAGGTATTTATAGGTGAAGGTAAGGGTTTGAGTTTACTAAAAATAAGTTTAAATTTCCTTCCTTCCTTCCCTCTCTCATGTGGCCTGCCATGCTTCAAGGAAAAGAGATGGCCAAGTCTTCTCAATTTGAATTTGAATTTCAAGTTAAAAATAGTTATATAGTGGACGGTTTTAATAGGGAAGTTGTTGGGTTGAATTCTGATTATTTTCCAACTGCAGGGACCTTCAATTAAATCCCAAACACATTTTGGGCAACCAACATCAAGTGCCAAAATTGGGCTTTTAATTCCCCTTATTGGACCCTTTTTTTTCGTCCAACAACTTAGCAGACATTTCCATCTTTTAACATCTTCATTACTGGGTCAAATAGTCAACCCCATGCCCAAAGTTGCATGGTCTTGCCATCGACATGGATAATTTGTTCATGACCATCTTTTATTTATGTAAATCATGTCTCCAATAGATCTCCTACATAGTGAAAAGTACATATATTAATAAATTAACATGAATTAATACAAAATATGTATGAAAATCATGTAATTAAATATAATTTCACATACTTTCCAAATTCATGTATAAACTTACTAATTAAGTAAAGTTTATTTATTTCAATAATAATTACTCGTGATAAACATAATAATTAAGTAAAAGGTGGTAAAACATATAGAAAAACATAATAATAATTACTCAAGATAAACATAATAATTAAGTAAAAGGTGGTAAATTCGAGTTTACAATTTCTAGTCACACTCAATCAAGTGGCCTAAGATATTGCTCCCATTATGTATAAGGGATAAATCCTATATTGATCAGCCATATCCCGCTACATAGATTGTGGTATATCCAACATCAGCCATAATAGAACAACCAATAACGGTGGATGTTTGACTGTATCAAAATATACGACTCACAATGTTGGGATAATGATGATCTCAAGTCTGAGGATCGTATACATAGTAATCACTATGAGTAATATTGTGACTATTACATAATAATTCAAGAAACATACTCATAGCGGGTTAGTCCAATATGTTGTTCTCTAACACACTTACTGATGTATTGATTTTGACATCCCATGTCAATGATAACACTTTCTCATCAATAAAGTACACGTTAGTTTTAATACATTATTTTTGTCCAAGCCCACAATAATACTCGACTAAGGACCTTTTAAGAATAATCATATTATTATCAGGACATTATAATAAAACAAATTATGTATATACAATGAAAAGAAATTGAAATACTAATGGCAATGCCTTATATTAATAAACGAGGTAAAACAAGTATGTTATACAATCATCTCATGATTGGTCTTTAGGCATACTCTAACACGCACTACCCTCCCAAGAATACCTTTAATTTCATGATTCACTCTTTCAACTTGCTCATTTTACTATGGGTGATAGGTAGTAGCAATTTTATGTTTCATATCGTACTTGTCAAGCAACCACTTAAGCCATTTATTTACAAAGTGAGATCCTTCATCGCTAACTATAGCTCTTGGAGTCCCAAACCGTGTAAACACATGCTTATGTAGAAATCGCATAACTACCTTAGCATCATTTGTTGTGTATGCCTCGGCTTCAACCCACTTAGATACATAATCCCCAGTTACCAAAATATACATGTTCCCATAGGAAGGATACGAGCCTAGAAAATAATGCCCCATACATCAAATAATTCAACCTCTAAAATGTTTATCAATGGCCTGCCTACCCTAGAAATAGCTCAGCCGAAGGTAAGGTCTAGTAGTCGGAAGAGCACCGTATGTCACGTGATGTCTGGTGTGCCCTCAACGATCATTAAAAATTTGTAGGGTCGAGTGTTTTCTATATAGGTAAGGGAAGTTGAAAAAATGGATCCATAACCTCGGGAAAAGGATGGCTCTAAGGCCTATGCATGGGGGTCCCACTCCTAAATCTGTCAACTGCTAGTGCCTTACTCGAGCTACAGGTTGCCGTGTGTTTGCCAAGGGACAGATTGGGAATGGGTCCCTCGTGCGCCTTCCTCGGGTGACTAACATTCAACTTAGAATTGGTATGGACGAGGGGAATCTAACTGTTTAATTAAAACAAAACATTGCGATGGTCCTTACAGATTCTGCCCAGCGCTTTGAATGTCAAAGTGAAGAATGTAACGCCCCTTACGCGTACTTGAGATCGGGACAAGGTTTGAGGCATTATTGTACAATTTCGCAAGTACTCAGGTAAAACAGGGTCAAAAAATTTCATTCAAAATTAAAACCCATCAATCATATTCCCAATGTCTCTATTATAGGCCTATGAGGCCCAAAATAGACATTAAAAATCGCCCAGGACTAAACTGAGAACTTGAAGAAAACTTAGGAAAATTTTTATGTTTTAAGCCTCACACGCTCGTGTAGAGGTAGAGCACATGCCTGTGTACTCGGGACACGCTCATGTACCTTACCCGTATGGATTTATTTTTCATTATGAACCTACAGGAGTTTCACATGGCTTAGTACACGCCGGTGTCCCTCACACAGCCATGAACACACCCGTGTCATCGCCCGTGTCCAAAAATCTTGACATTCTATTTATGACGTCAGCAATCATTTACACGACCAAGGCACATGCGCACTGCCAGTGGCCGTGTCCTCCACACAGCTGAGACACACAACTGTGTCTCTGCCCGTGTGTTTACTACTATGCATACTTGATGTGAAATTTTAAGGTGCAGGGGACCCATGGACGGACAACACGCCCATGGGGGCAGACCGTGTGTCATACATAGCCTAGACACATGACCATGTGTCTGCCCGTGTGGACCATTTGAAGGCTATTTTTCAAGCCATTGGTCACCTTCTAACACCCATACACACTTATTAGCTTCAATGGTAGTTAACTTGGTCTAAACATACCCTTAAACCACTTTGGCATAGTCTATTTCATGTTAATCTCATCTCATTTGTTTAGCACATGCTAAGTTACCCTACTTGTTTTTAGGATCTATCATTATCACATTTCACATTTTAAGCCATAACCATCCTCAAGTTATTAGACCTCAGTTTACACATCCATCCACGCTAGACCATACAATCACATCACATGAAACATTTAAACTTAAACATGTATATTTGGTAGGGTTACAATCCATATCAATATAAGCCACATCTCATGGCCATATACGAAATGAATTAACATATATTCATAAGCCATTACTTTGGCTAACCAAATGGCATTTATAACAAAATAATCAAAAAGCCCTATACATGCCATTATAACGAAATAAAAGTTCTTTATACCAAAACAAGACTTGTCGATAGTGTGGCTAGTACTCCAACCGTCTTCCAATCTTCACGAGTTTACAAGCTCTAAAAGACAGGGAAAATAAAACGGGGTGAGGACTAACATGCTTAGTCTGTTCAGATAACGGGAAAGTAAACTTAGCGGTTATTTTAACATACAACTACATAGATGACCATCCATCAAAAAAAGAATATTTTCCCTATCACATGCATTCAATCATCAAATTAGCCACATAACAATTCATGTTAATAATGATCTTAGATGAGCTCATCATTTCAAGCATTCCAATTCCATTTTTTATATTAATCCTGTTGAATTCATCAGATTCTCGATGGATATTCCATTGTACACTTATAGCGTACTAACTCATCTATTGTCAATTCATATTAGTGATCTTTTCAGCAAGAGCACTCCCGCAAACCTCAATCTTAGTTCAGGCTAAATCCCCTGTAGTATAAACTCGTGGAGTAATGTCGGGATTACCAGTCCAGGCTAAATCCCCTACAACGACAATTACTCTAATGAGCTCGGATCTGAATTAGCAGTCCAGGCTAAAGCTAGATCGTATTTCGGATTACCCATTTGGGTAAAATCCATTTAAACACACATATTTTTCGGGAGGCTAGATCACACAAGGAACACCTGTCCGGGCTAGATCCTTTTACTATCAATTCCTTTTTGGGAAAATCCATCGGACATCCTTTTCATTCAACCGGGACTTTTAATCCTCTTTTCATTATTTCATTCATTTAACATGAATTATTATACTATGAATATCTAAATTTCATAACATCAAAGAGCATACATTTTAAGTATTAAAAAGTATACATCCGAGTTACACGAACTTACCTGGAAGATGTTTCGGATTTAGATTTCGATTATTTCGAAACCTTTTGTTTTCTACTGTCAACCTCCGGAATTGGTTTCTCGGGGTCTATATAAACAAAATAAATTATTATTCTATCGCATTATTCAAATTCAGTCCCAAAATTCACTCTTCGGCAAAATGACCATTTTACCCCTAACATTTCACATTTTTACAATTTGGTCCTAATGCTCGTAAAATGAAATCCATGTATTTTCTTGGTTACCTAAGCCTAGCTGAATCAATTCTAAGCTCACATCAGCCCATATTTTCCTCTATTTCACATTTCTATCACCCATTTTGTACCTTTTACAAATAGGTCCATTTTTTGTGTTTTAAAGAAAAATCATTTAGTAAAAGATTATCTAACATTTATCTTTCATAATTCTCCATAAATCATCAAAGAACAATCAGCCCATGCTTGGGTCAAATTTCTAACATGAACCCTAGCTTAAAATATGGGTAGAAATGGATAGAGCATGTTACGGGGATCTCCAAAATGTAAAGAACGTTAAAAACAAGGCTAGGAGTCACTTACTATCAAGCTTGAAAATGTCCAAAACCCTAGCATATGAAACCCTTGCAAATTTCGGTAGCCATAAGGAAGAAGATGAGGGAATTTTGCTTTGATTTTCCTTTTTTATTTCATTTATTACTAAATGACTAAAATGCCCTTCCTTATCAAACTTTCAAAATTTTCCATCCATGCCCATTTTTGTCCAAAAACTTAGAATTTGGGAAAATTGCTATTTAAGACCTCCTAATTAATAATCCAAAGCAATTTCATACAATTTGCTTCTAGAACAGAAGTTTTGAAATTTATTCGATTTGGTCTCTAATTTTCAATTCGACACCTTACACCTAGAATTTCTTAATGAAACTTTCACACTTGCACGCTTTCATGTCCTAGACCTCAAAATAATCATAAAACAAATATTTTTATGTTAGATTTGTGGTCTTGAAACCACTATTCCAACTAGGCCCAAATTGAGGATGTTACAATTCTCCCCCTTTAGGGACTTTCATCTTCGAAAGTCTTACTGGAAAATAAGTTCGAATATTGGCTTCTCATAGCCTCCTCGGGCTCCCATGTAGCCTCTTCAACTCCATGCCTATGCCACAATACTTTTATCAAGGCAACATTCTTGTTCCTCAACTGTTTAACTTCTCGACCAAAAATTCTAACCGGTTCTTCACCATAAGTCATGTTCGGTCTAATATCAACTTCCACCGGTGAAATCACGTGGGAGGGGTTTGACCTATATTTTCACAGCATGGATACATGGAATACGTCAGGAATCTTTTCGAGTTCAGATGGTAAGGCTAATCGGTAGGCTAATGGTCCAACTCTCTCGGTTAATCTCATATAGTCCAATAAACTGCGGACTCAATTTGTCTTTCCAGCCAAATCTAAAAACCTTTTTCCATGGAGACAATTTTAAGAATACTTTATCTCCAACTTGAAACTCAATCTCTTTTCTTTTCAAATCAGCATACGATTTTTGCCTATCTGACGCCGCTTTTAAGCAATCACGTATCACCTTAAGCTTTTCTTCAGTTTCCTTGATTAAGTCAACTCCGTGAATTTGGTTAAGTCAACTCCGTGAATCTAGTGTTCTTTGAGTTCTGTCCAATACAATGGAGTTTGAAATTCTGGCCATACAATGCCTCATAAGGTGCCATTTTCAAACTCGTCTGGAAACTATTGTTGTAGGTGAACTCCACCAAGGGAAGTATTTTTCCCATCTACCCTGAAACTTAAGAACGTAACACCGTAACATGTCCTCAAGAATCTGAATCGTTCGTTCAAACTGACCATCAGTCTGCGGGTGGAAGTCGTGCTACAGCTCAACCTTGTACCCAAAGCCTCTTGTAGTTTCTTCTAAAATCTCGAAGTGAATCTCGGGTCCCTATCTGAGATGATCGACAATAGTACCCCGTGTAATTTCACGATCTCAAAAATATAAAAGTCATCCAATTTATCAAGTGAGTAGTCGGTCCGTAATGGAATGAAGTGAGCTAAATTTGTCAGCCTATCAACCACAACCCAAACAGCATCTTTCTTTTTCAATGTCAAAGGCTGCCCTGTTACGAAATCCATAGTAATCCTGTCCCACTTCCATTTGGGAACCATCACAGGTTGTAACAAGTCGAAGGTACTTGGTGTTTAGCCTTGACGTGTTGACATATCAAGCATTTCGATACAAATTCAGATATATCTCTTTTCATACCATTCCACCAGTACATTGTCTTTAAATCAATGTACATCTTGGTGCTTCCTGGATGAATAGACAGACGACTATCATATGCCTCTTTCAAAATTTTTTGAATAAGTTCATTATCTTTGGGTACACAGAACCTATCTCGAAACATCAAGCAACCATTGAAACCAATCTAAAAATATGATTCAATGCCCATCTCACGTTGTGCTCTCTTGGCTTGAAAGTCACTTTCATTGATATGAGCTATGCAAATTTCTTGGAGAAATGTTGGTCTGGCTCTTAACTCTACCAAAACTGAACCATCATAAAACAACTCCAATCGTGTGTTCATAACCCTCAATGCAAACAAGGACTTCCTACTTAAGGCATCGGTGACTACGCTTTCTTGGGGGATAATCAATTATCAGCTCATAATATTTAATTAACTCTAACCATCTCTGCTATCTTAGACTCAATTCCTTTTGAGTCATCAAGTACTTCAAACTTTTGTGATCAGTGAATACACGACAAGTTTCACCATACAAATGGTGTCTCCAAATCTTCAAGGCAAATACAATGGCAGGTAACTCCAAGTCATGTGCTGGATAATTTTTCCAGTGTGGTTTTAATTGTTTTGAAGCATAGGCTATCACCTTGCCCTCTTGCATAAGTACGTAATCCAGTCCATTCAAGGAAGCATCACTATAGACCACGCATTCTTTTCCCAACCCTGGTTGCACTAAAATTGTAGTTTCGGTTAGTGATGTCTTTAACTTCTCGAAACTTTACTGACATTTTTCTGACCATTCAAACTTAACATCTTTTTGCAGCAACCTCGTCAAGGGAGTTGCAATCATAGAAAATCCTTTTACAAAGCATCGGTAGTAATCGGCTAAGCCCAAGAAGCTTCTAAGTTACATTCCTTGGCAGCTTCCTCTCGACAATAGCAGAAATCTAATTTGGATCAACTCAGATTCCATCACTCGACACAATATGACCTAGGAATCCTGTAACGCCCCGTACCCGAGACCGTAGCCGGAGTCGAACACGAGGTGTTAACAGACTTAATTCATTACTTAAACAGCTCATACAATTCATTTTAAAATTTCCAGACAAGCTGGCTAACTGCATCACAGTCGCTTTAAAAATCATATCTCGAGTTTCAAAACTCAAAATCCAATTCCGTAAATTTTCCCTAAAACTAGACTCATATATCTATCTACTAATTGTTTTCTAGAAATTTTGGTCTGGCCAATTAGTACAGTTTATTAGTTAAAGTCTCCCCTGTTTCAGGGTTCAACTACTCTTACCTCTGTGTATTACTAATCAGATATCTCCCTGTACAGAGCTTCAATGACTATTTTGTTAGTTTCTAATAAAACTAGACTCAATAAGGAATCTGTACATATAAAGCATGACTTCTAATTATCTTTCTAAAATTTATGGTGAATTTCCAAAGTCATAACAGGGGATCCAGAAATCGCTCTGGACCTGTTTCACAAAAATTTAAACATCTCATAAAATATAACTCATATACCTGTTTTGTTCCATCCATATGAAAATAGACTCATAATTCTTAAATTCCATATTTTATTCATCATCTAATTGTATCTCTACTATTTTTAATGATGTTTCAAACTCATATCACTGTTGCTGTCTGAATCTATTCTATGGTAAATTTTACCTATTTCATGGTTTCCATGGATTAGCTAGCAATTTAGCATACATAACACCAAAAATGATCATGATTTGCCATTCCAATGGCTAATCATTACCAAGCATTTCCATACCACTCAATAACCATATCATAAGGCCATATATACAAAATGATTATAATGCTATACATGCCATACTCAAAATATACAAGCCATTATGCCAAGAAGGTATACGGATAGTGTGAGTGTGCCTCCGGCCGTTCCCGATTTCTGAGCTAGCTTGTCAACACTACAAGGAATGAAAAGGAGGGAGTAAGAATAAATGCTTAGTAAGCTCACATGCAAATAGCAAGTAACACAACTATATACGCAAACATAAAGCATCATTTGCATAATCATCACCGAGACATTCATATCACATTTTCATTTATCATCTTACCATATTGTTATTATATCGAGTTTTCAACCCCAGGGTTAAGTACATACCTGTTCAAAGTATTCATTTCACAAAACTTACCAATACATCCCTTTCATCTCGAGTATTCCTCCATTTGAGTAGAATTTTACCCGTTGAACACATCGGAATATAATTCAGATACATGGAAAGTTTGCACATAAGTGCCACATATGTAGCCAAGCTACCATGTAACCCGCCCATAAGTGAACTCGGACTCAACTCAACGAGCTCGAGTGTTTGCATCCATAAGTGAACTTGGACTCAACTCAACGAGCTCGAATGCCTAGTTACATCTCTCGAACTCGGACTCAACTCAACGAGTTCGGACATTCGCATCCATAAGTGAACTCGGACTCAACTCAACGAGTTCGGATGCTCAACCATCCTAGTGACATGTCACTTGTATCGTAATCTATTCCTAAGGTTCGAACGGGCTTTTTTTCCTCGATCTGAAATTTGCCGTCTTCCATGGAATATCGAAACCGATACTCGGTAGCAATTCATATTTATCAAGTAGTAAACATAATTTGCATATTACTCAACATTAACCACAAAGCATAATATTTCACAATTAAAAATCAGCATATCATATAATTAACATCAATAACTTAAAAATAACAATTATGCTACATTATTTACACATGAACTTACCTCGTATGCGAAAATGGCTACTTTTACCATTTCGTCCACAACTTGGTATTTTCCTCATTTTAGCCCGAATTTTAGTTTTCCTTGCTTTATCATTTAAAATATATTCTAATTAGGACTCACATTATACAAATTGACCCAAAATCATATTTTGGCAAAATTACAATTTTGCCCCTAAACTTTTGCATATTTACACTTTTTCCCAAAGCTCGTAAATTAAACTTCAGCCTATTTTCTTATGTTTTATGACATGCTGATCATTTTTCCCTTCTATGGCAACATCAAATTCTCACTCTAACATGTACTTATGACTATTAGGTGTTTTTACCGATTAAGCCCTTTTGCTCGTTTTCACTTAAAACCGAGTAGTACAAGTTGTCTAACATAATTTAAAACCTCATATTCTATCATAAAACACCAAAATACACAAATTTCACCTATGGGTATTTTTCCAAATATGAACCCTAGGTTGAATTATTGCTAGCATAAACTTAATCGAGCTACCAGGATTCAAAAAACGTAAAAATCATTAAAAACGAGGCTAGAACGGACTTACAATTGAGCTTGGAGGCTTGAAAAACCCTAGCCATGGTTTCTCCTTGCTATATTCGGCCATGGGGTTGAAGATGAGCAAAATTGGCTTTTAATTTTGTATTTTAATTCATTTTACCCCTAAATGACCAAAATGCCCTTACTACTAAACTTTCCAAAAATTCCATCCATGTCCAATTTTTGTCCATAGACTTAGAAATTGGTAAAATTTCTATTTAAGACCTCCTAATTAATATTTCAGAACAATTTCATACTAGAAACTTCTAGATTGCAAGTTTTACAAATTATTCGATTTAGTCCCTAATTTCAATTTAAGCATTTTATGCATAAAATTTCTTCACGAAATTTTCACACAATCATGCAATCATATCATAGACCTCAAAATAATCATAAAATAATTATTTCTATATCGAATTTTGTGGTCACGAAACCGCTATTCCGACTAGGCCCAAAATCAGGATATTACAACTCTCCCCCCCTTTAGGGATTTTCGTCCCCGAAAATCTTACCAGAAAAGTGGTCTTCACTTTTAATCTCATATTCGGTGCCAAAGAACTTTCACTTAGGCTATACCTCCAATACATCTCTTTAATTTCTCATATGATCTGAAAGCTTACAGTCTCAACTCTCAACTGTTCTTAAATTTTCAACCCTTCTCAGTTTCCCATGATATCATGACATAAAACCCATATCTCAACTTGATTTAATGGAGACCGGAATTCCAAGAAATCCAACAATCAAAGAGAACTGAAATTCCATGAATCTGATAAGTAGGAATTCATTCAATACAAATATGATTTATAGATCTCGCCAAACATTTAACAATAGGATACATCACATTTTCCTCTTTCCGCTATGGAATTAATTCTGATATGGCCTCAAGAATAATCCTTCTCATTTCCATCCCAACATCAACACTGACAAGGATAATTTTGATAGATTCCAATGCTCGGGTTTAACCCCTTTAACAACTCCGATTTTATGTAACATCGAAAGCTCTAAACTATCACATTACCTCACTGTCTTGAAACACATCACAATTCATACAACGGTACATTACTGAAAGTCAGGAAGTCTTTACTCAATGTAGACTAGTCTAGTTCAGACGCTTCGGTTACCAATATTCTTATCTATCCAAACTTTGTCAACATGTAATACACTTTTCAGCTTTCACAAGACGAAAACCTTATCATTCGTAGTGACTTTAACTAATATCCAACTCTTTCTAATAAATATACACTTCTCGTTCAGACTATTTACTCTTTTATCAAGACAAAATGAAATTATATTATCGACTTGAGAAAATAATCCGACATAATTGTTACATGAAATCTTTCAAATAAATAATTCACCATACCGATTGAAACTCGCGCTTTTATCACCTATGCCTTTACTGATGTCAAATCCTTACACAGAAATTAGAAAAAAATCCCAATACTAAAATCACCACATTACCAAGATCAAATTAGAAGTATAGTCATATTTGACATGATTATCACGAGCTGAAGAACGTATTTCGAACATGAGTCATAATTGACAAATTATAGAACAAAGATAACAAGAAAACCGAATAAAGAAATCCAAGATACGATACTATGCCGGAGAATCGAAAACCAAACTCATAGAGAAAATACAGAATACCCCGATAATTCTTCAAAGAAAGAAAGTCCAAAAGAAAACATCATTTAATCCCAATCGAATCAAATATAACAGAACAATATATCTTCCCATACATATATATCAAATGAAGCATCAAGTAGAAGAAAGCAGAATCATAATATCATATGTATTCTCTCATCAATTCTTATCAGACGAAATGGAATAGAATACCCGATGAAATAGAGCAATATAAATTATAAACCAGTCAGACTACCAATGCTTTCATCAAACACTAGAATTAGAAGACATTCCCATATAACAAGAATTTCTTCAAAAGATCAATAGCCATAGAAATATTTCTGAGAACGGGTAAACACATAGAACATCTCAAAAGAGACTGCTAAATCTGTCTAGTCATAACTGTCACACTCAGATAGTTCACATTTCAAATATCATTTCCCCAACTAGTTCTGCCATCACAAATTTCATATTAAACCATTCACTAAAGAAGGTAAGTTCTAAATAAATTTTAATTTACACTTTTCTCAACCTTGCACCTGAGTAATTCGATTTACCAAAGAGAATTTCCTTCTCTAACTGGGACAGTGCATAATTCCAATAATCTTTATATCAATCCGATACTTTACTGACTCTGACTTTACTTATCAGCTCATTTTCAATCTCTGATCATACTTATAATTATTCTATCACTGAACTCTTTAGGTTCTCAACTAGAAACTTATTCAATACAAATCTCATGAAATTCCATTATAAGTACCACTTCGGTAAGGGGGAGGGGTTGTAGGACCTCTGACTCGACTTTCTTATACATACACATATGACATAACTCCCATCATCATAGCAACATCATCAAAATCATGTCATTGATTCAGGCGATGCAACATTCATGTTGGCTTACACAAATTTTCCTATTGTCTATTTAGACAATATACTTATGCATACATTCTATGTTTTCTAGATTAAATTAATTCATGCTCATGACATCATATAAGGCCAAACAAACATAGATATTTGCATCACAATCACAACATTCATTTCGTGCATCATCATGTACATATCATTACAATCATATAATTCAGTCCAACAATTTAACATAGATAAGTTCATTCCATTATAATCCTTTATCTTATAAAAATTATATATCGTTAGCATTCATCAACATTCGACGTCCAAATCAAGACAAGGACATTTTCATTCGTATCATAATATTATGAATTTTATTCATACCTCTACTACTTTCTATTTATTCCGTTCATCTTATCAAGTAAGCCATATCTGATTACATCGTATAAGCATTAAGCAAATATGGATATTTATCACATATGTATCATAAACTTTTATTCATACTTTTCGAACCGAGACTTATCATAATCATAATTTTACTCAAATACCTTCACATAACATTGAACATGGTCAGTGCAATTTCGGTTGGAGAGTACTCTATCTAAATAAGACGGTACTCATATGCGTCGGAAGACATCATACTATCACGGATCGCTGGCATGTATAGCTAAATTTTTACACATTAGTCCGAGAACGCATTAAACACCGCTCGATACCACTAAATATAACGCCCGTGCACGAGACCGTCATTGAGTCGAACACGAGGTGTTAACAGACTTGATTCATTACTTAAACAATTTCATACAATTCATTTTAAAATTTCGAGACAAGTCGGCTAAGCGCATCACATCGCTTTAAAAATCATATCTCGAGTTCAAACTCAAAATCCAATTCGTAAATTTTCCTGAAACTAGACTCATATATCTATCAACTAATTTTTTCTAGAAATTTTGGCCAATTAGTACAGTTTATTAGTTAAAGTCTCCCTGTTTGAGGTTCAACTACTCGACTCTGTGTATTACTTAATCAGATATCTCCCTGCATGAGCTTCAATGACTATTCTGTTTGTTTTTAATAAAACTAGACTCAATAAGGAATCTGTACATATAAAGCATGACTTATGATTATCTTTGTAAAATTTATGGTGAATTTCCAAAGTCATAACAGGGGATCCGGAAATCGCTCTAGACCTATTTCACAAAAATTTAAACATCTCATAAAATATAACTCATATACCTATTTTGTTCCATCCATATGAAAATAGACTCATAATTCTTAAATTTCATATTTTATTCATCATATAATTGTATCTCTACTATTTTTAATGATTTTTTCAAACTCACATCACTGTTGCTGTCTGAATCTATTTTTTGGTAAATTTTACCTATTTCATGGTTTCCATGGATTAGCTAGTAATTTAGCATACATAACACCAAAAATGATCATGATTAGCCATTCCAATAGCTAATCATTACCAAGCATTTCCATACCACTCAATAACCATATCATAAGACCATATATAAAAAATGATTATAATGCTATACATGCCATACTCAAAATATACAAGCCATTATGCCAAGATGGTATACGGATAGTGTGAGTGTGCCTCCGGCCGTTCCCGATTTCCAAGCTGGCTTGTCAACACTACAAGGAATGAAAAGGAGGGAGTAAGCATAAATGCTTAGTAAGCTCACATGCAAATAACAAGTAACACAACTATATACGCAAACATAAAACATCATTTGCATAATCATCACCGAGACATTCATATCACATTTCCATTCATCATCTTACCATATTGTTATTATAACGAGTTTTCAACCCCAGGGTTAAGTACATACCTGTTCAAAGTATTCATTTCACAACACTTACCAATACATCCCTTTCATCTCGAGTATTCCTCCATTTGAGTAGAATTTTACCTGTTGAATACATCGGAATATAATTCGGACACATGGAAAGTTTGCACATAAGTGCCACATATGTAGCCAAGCTACCATGTAACCCACCCATAAGTGAACTCAGACTCAACTCAACGAGCTCGGGCGTTCGCATCCATAAGTGAACTCAGACTCAACTCAACGAGCTCGGATGCCTAGTTACATCTCTCGAACTCGGGCTCAACTCAACGAGTTCGGACTTTCGCATCCATAAGTGAACTCCGACTCAACTCAACGAGTTCGGATGCTCAACCATCCTAGTTACATGTCACTTGTATCGTAATCTATTCCTAAGGTTCAAACGGGCTTTTTTTTCCTCGATCTCACATTTGCCGTCTTCCATGGAATATCGGAACCGATACTCGATAGCAATTCATATTTATCAAGTAGTAAACATAATTTGCATATTACTCAACATTAACCACAAAGCATAATATTTCACGATTAAAAATCAGCATATCATATAATTAACATCAATAACTTAAAAATAGCAATTATGCTACATTGTTTACACATGAACTTACCTCGTCTGCGAAAATGGCTACTTTTACCATTTCGTCTACAACTTGCTATTTTCCCCATTTTAGCCCGAATTTTAGTTTTCTGTACTCTATCATTTAAAATATATTATAATCAGGACTCACATTATACAAATTGACCCAAAATCATATTTTGGCAAAATTACAGTTTTGCCCCTAAACTTTTGCATATTTACACTTTTGCCCCAAAGCTCGTAAATTAAACTTCAGCCTATTTTCTTATGTTTTATGACATGCTGATCATTTTTCCCTTCTATGGAAACATCAAATTCTCACTCTAACATGTACTTATGACTATTAGGTATTTTTACCGAATAAGCCCTTTTGCTCGTTTTCACTTAAAACCGAGTAGTACAAGTTGTCTAACATAATTTAAAATCTCATATTCTATCATAAAACACCAAAATACACAAATTTCACCTATGGGTATTTTTCCAAATATGAACCCTAGGTTGAATTATTGCTAGCATAAGCTTAATCGAGCTACCGGGATTCTAAAAACGTAAAAATCATTAAAAACGAGGCTAGAACGGACTTACAATTGAGCTTGGAGGCTTGAAAAACCCTAGCCATGGTTTTTCCTTGCTATATTCGGCCATGGGGTTGAAGATGAGCAAAATTGGCTTTTAATTTTGTATTTTAATTCATTTTACCCTAAATGACCAAAATGCCCTTACTACTAAACTTTCTAAAATTCCATCCATGTCCAATTTTGTCCATAGACTTAGAAATTGGTAAAATTTCTATTTAAGACCTCCTAATTAATATTTCAAAACAATTTCATACTAGAAACTTCTAGAATGCAAGTTTTACAAATTATTCGATTTAGTCCCTAATTTCAATTTAAGCACTTTATGCATAAAATTTCTTCACGAAATTTTCACACAATCATGCAATCATATCATAGACCTCAAAATAATCATAAAATAATTATTTCTATCTCAGATTTTGTTGTCACGAAACCGCTATTCCGACTAGGCCCAAAATCAGGATATTACAAATCCGACCTCTCGAAGTCAAAATTCGCTTTTGCTAAACTTAGCATATAATTGATTGTCTCGTAAAGTCTGTAAAACAGTCCTTAAATGTTCAGCATGCTCAGACTCATTATGGGAATAAATCAAAATATCGTCAATGAATACCACAACAAACTTGTCCAAGTATGGTCAGAAAACACGATTCATTAAATCCATAAACGCAACTGGGGCATTTGTTAGACCAAAAGGCATGACAAGGAACTCGTAGTGACCATACCTCATCTTGAAGGCAGTCTTAGGCACGTCTGACTCTTTAACTCGTAACTGGTAGTAGCCGGATCTCAGATCTATCTTTGAAAACACGATGGCTCCCCTCAAGTGATCAAACAAGTCGTCGATCCTTGCCAAAGGATACTTGTTCATGATAGTTACCTTGTTGAGTTGTTGGTAGTATATACATAACCTCATCGATCCATTTTTCATTTTCATGAATAATACGGGAGCGTTCCAAGGTGAAAAGCTCGGTCTTGTGAAACCTTTGTCAGTCAATTCTTGTAACTGTGATTTTAACTCTTTCAACTCAGTCGGGACTATCCTGTACGGGGCAATAGAAATAGGTGTCGTTCTTGGCACAAGCTCAATACCAAACTCCACTTCTCTAACAGAAGGTAACCCAAGTAACTCTTATGGGAATACGTATAGATATTCACAAACTATCGGTACCAACTCAATCTTCAACTCAGATTCTTTAGTATTCAACACGAAAGTAAGGTAAGCTTCATACCCTTTTCTCATATACTTTTGAGCCAACATTGAGGTAATCATAATCGGCGGTGCAGCCAACTCATTCGAATCAACCCAGAGAATCTCACCATCTGAGCATTTCAATTCATTATTCCTGCTACCACAATTTACAACCACCTCATGAACAGTCAACTAATCCATGCCAAGTATTACATCGAACACATCTAATGACAAAAGCATAAGGTTAGTATCAAAACAATGACCTTGTATCATCAAGGGAAAATTCTTACAAACCTTGTCGACTAACACTGACTTGCTAAAGGGTTCTACACTTTAATCATAAATTCCGTAGGTTCCACAGACATATTCATGCTAAATACCAATTTCGTGCAAACGTATGAATGGGTTGATCCCGGATTAATCAAGGCAATGACATAAACATTATGAAGAGAAAATGTACTCGTAATGACATCGGGAGCTGAGGCTTCCTCTCTAACGCGTATAGTATAAGTTCTCACAGGGGCTCGAGCCTCTAATTTTGCAGTAGAATCCTTTGCAACAATTCGACTGCTGCTAGCACTTTTGAGATGTCGTGGAGGTCTACCTTGGGAGATGGGAGCACTCAGTTTCAAGGCTGGTGAAACATCTCTATTAACTCATTCCTGACAGTCCCTACGAAAGTGGTGAAGGGAACCACACCCATAGCATGCTCCGCTCCTCGTTCGGCACTCTCTGAAGTGGAATTTATTGCAACTGTTACACCTCGGCTTTTGATCCCCTACACTTCTCACACTTGCTAACATGGGAGAAAAAAACTTCAGGTTGTGACGCTTAGAGCTTCTTGCTCTACCCGAATATCCTAACAATGCAGTGGAGCGTTCCTGATGACTTTTTGATTTCATTGTAGGGAACAAGTGCATTTTACCACTAGATTTTTTACTCGAAATTTGAGCTTCTCTCTTTGCCTACTTTCTTTCGTTATTTAGCTCTTTGGCCTTCTTGGCTCGATTGGCTAATGTAGCCAATTCCATTATCTCAAGGATCCCGATTAACAGTTTCATTTCCTCATTCAGACTTTCTTTGAAGTGCTTGCACATTTCTGCCTCTGTCTGGACCCACTCCTTTCGCTTCTGATTTAAAACTCTTTGACTGATATACTTCTTCTTAAATTTTGCTTGAAAGAATTCCCACGTAATACTCTCTCTCGGCGTCACAGAAGATATAGTCTTCCATGTACTTCAAGCATTTTATAGAGGTACAAGATAACTCGTCGAGAACTCGTTTGGTATTTTCAAGCCAGAACTTAGCACGTTCCAAATCGTCATTAATTGTGGCCCTAAACTCTTCAGCCCTGTATTTTCTAACTTTATCCACTAGGGCCTTACCAATTTTCATGGATGCCATACCTTGTGGCACTTCTTCCTCAAGTCGAGCAGAGGGTGGAGGAGGTCGTGGTATATTAGGGCGGTTTCTCAGGTAATCACAAAACCACTCATCCATCATCTCGAAAAAGACAGTTTTCACCTTTTCTCAGCCCTAAGACATGGGCCTTTTACCACTATTAGAAGTAACTTGTTGTACGGAAGCTGGAGCATAGCTCTCGGCTCCCTCGGACTCATTTCGAGCTTGATTGGAAGACATTACTATATATAAATACAATTGAAATGGTTAGAAGATGTCACACTATTATAACTTGTATAATGGCATGTATAGCTAAACTCGATACATGCTAGGTTAGTTCGAGAATCGACTAAACCGTAGCTCTGATACCACTAAATGTAACACTCCTTACCCGTACCCGAGATTGGGACAAGGTTCGAGGCATTACCGTACAATTTTGCAAGTACTCAGGTAAAATTGGGTTATAAAATTTTATCCCAAATTAAAAACCATCAATCATATTACCAATGTCCCTATTATGGGCCTACGAGGCCCAAAACACACATTAAAAATGGTCCAAAACTAAACCGAAAACTTGAGGAAAACTCAGGAAAATTTTTATGCTTTAAGCCTCACAAGCTCGTATGGAGGTAGAGCACACGGCCGTGTACCTTACCCGTATGGATTTATTTTTCATGTCGAAACTACAGGTGTTTTCACACAGCCTAGCACACGCCCGTGTCCCTAGCCAGTGTCCCTCACACGGTCATGAACACACCCGTGTCATTGCCTGTTTCTAAAAACCTTAACATTCTGTTTATGATGTCAGCAATATTTACACGGCCAAGGCACAAGCCCGTGGTGAGAAGCCGTGTCGTCAACATGACTGAGACACACAACCGTGTCTCTACCCGTGTGTTTACTACTATGCATACTGACTTGAAATTTTAAAGTGCAGGGACCCACGGCCGGACAACACGCCCATGGGGGCAGACCGTGTGTCACACATGGCTTAGACACATGACCATGTGTCTGCCCGTGTGGACCATTTGAAGGTTATTTTCCAAGCCATTGGTCAACCTCTAAAACCCATACACACTTATTAGCTTCAATGGTATTTAACTTGGTCTAAACATACCCTTAAACCACTTTGGCATTGTCTATTTCATTTTAATCTCATCTCATTTGTTTAGCACATGCTAAGTTACCCTACTTGTTTTTGGGATTTATCATTATCACATTCAAATTTTAAGCCATAACCATCCTCAAGTTATTAGACTTCATTTTACACATCCATCCACGCTAGACCATACAATCACATCACATGAAACATTTAAACTTAAACATGTATATTTGGTAGGGTTACAACCCAATCAAGATAAGCCACATTTCATGGCCATATACAAAATGAATTTTCATAATTCATAAGCCATTACTTTCGCTAACCAAATGACACTTATAACAAAATAATCAAAAAGCCCTATACATGCCATTATAATGAAATAAAAGTTCTTTATACCAAAATGAGACTTGTCGATAGTGTGGCCAGTACTCTAACCGTCTTCCAATCTTCATGAGTCCACAAGCTGTAAAAGACAGGGAAGATAAAATGGGGTGAGCATTAACATGCTTAGTAAGTTCATATAAGGAGAAAGTAAACTTACTGGTTATTTTGACATACAACTACATAAATGACCATCCATCAAGAAAAGAATATTTTCCCTATCACATGCACTCAATCATCATATTAGGCATATAAAAATTCATGTCAATAATGATCTTAGATGAGCTCATCATTCCAAGCATTCCGATTCCATTTTTCATATTAATCCCGTTGAATTCCTTAGATCCTCGATAGATATTCCATATTACACTTATAGCGTACTAGCTCATTTATCGTCAATTCATAATAGTGACCTTTTCAACAAGCGCACTCTCGCGAACCTCAATCTTTACGGCAGGATTACCAGTCTAGGCTAAATCCCCTATAGTATAAACTCGTAGAGTAATGTCGGGATTACCAGTCCAGGCTAAATCCCCCGCAACGACAATTACTGTAATGAGCTTAGATCTGAATTACTAGTCCAGGCTAAATTCATATCCTAATTCGGATTACCTGTCCAGGCTAAATCCATTTAAACACACATATTTTCTGAGAGGCTAGACCACACAAGGAACACCTGTCCAGGCTAGATCCTTTTACCATCAAATTTTTTTTAGGAAAATCCATCAGACATCCTTTTCATTCAACCGGGACTTTTAGTCCTCTTTTCATTATTTCATTCAGTTAACATGAATTATTATACTATGAATATCTAAATTTCATAACATCAAAGAGCATACATTTTAAGTATTAAAAAGTCTATATTCGAGTTACACGAACTTACCTAGAAGTTGTTTCGAATTTGGATTTCGATTATTCCGAAACCTTTTGTTTTCTACGGTCAACCTCCGGAATTGGTCTCTCGAGGTCTATATAAAAAAAATAAATTATTATTCTATCGCATTATTCAAATTCAGTCCCAAAATTCACTTCTGGGCAAAATAACCATTTTACCCCTAACCTTTTACATTTTTACAATTTGGTCCTAATGCTCGTAAAACGAAATGCATGTATTTTCTTGGTTTCCCAAGCCTAGCAAAATCTATTCTGAGCTCATATCAGCCCATATTTTCCTCTATTTTACATTTCTACCACCCATTTTGTACCTTTTACAAATAGCTCCCTTTTTAGTGTTTTCAAGAAAAATCATTTAGTAAAAGATGTTTATCTAATATTTAACTTTCATGATCCTCCATAAATCATCAAAGAACAATCATCTCATGCATGGGTGAAATTTACAACATGAACCCTAGCTTCAAATATGGGTAGAAATTGATAGAGCATGCTACGAGTTTATCAAAAATGTAAAGAACGTTAAAAACGGGGCTAGGAGTCACTTACTTTCAAGCTTGAAAATGTCAAAACCCTAGCATATGAAACCCTTGTAAATTTTTGCAGCCTCAAGGAAGAAGATGAGTGAATTTTGCTTTGATTTTCCCCTTTTAATTCATTTATTACTAAATGACCAAAATGCCCTTCTTTACTAAACTTTCAAAATTTTCCATCCATACCCGTTTTTGTCCAAAAAATTAGAATTTGGGAAAATCGCTATATAAGCCCTCCTAATTAATAATCCAAAGCAATTTCATACAAATTTCTTCTAGAACACAAGTTTTGCAATTTATTCGATTTGGTCCCTAATTTTCATTTGGACACCTTACACCTAGAATTTCTTCATAAACCTTTCACACTTGCATGATTTCATGTCCTAGACCTAAAAATAATCATAAAAAAAATATTTTTGCATCAGATTTGTGGTCTCGAAATCACTGTTCTGACTAGGCCCTAATTTGGGATGTTACAAAGAAATTCAAGCAAGCGCGGGTAAGCGACGAGAGTAACTGTGACTCTCTTAAGGTAGCCAAATGCCTCATCATCTAATTAGTGACACATACGAATGGGTTAAAAGGATTCCCATTGTCTCTGTTTACTATCCAGTGAAAGCACAATCAAGGGAATAAGCTTGGCAAAATTAGTGGGGAAAGAAGACCCTGTTGAGCTTGACTCTAGTTTGACTTTGTGAAATGACTTGAGAGGTGTAGGATAAGTGCGAGCTCTCGGGAGAAATTGAAATACTTCTACTTTTAACATTATTTTACTTATTCTGTGAATCAAAGGTGGGGCACGACCCCTCTTTTTTGACCCAAGGTTGGCTTCGGCCGACTGACCTAGGCAGAATACAATGTTAGGTGGAGAGTTTGGCTGGGGTGGCCCATTTGTTAAAAGGTAATGCAGGTGTCCTAAGATGAGCTCAACGAGAATAAAAATATTATATGGAACAAAAGGGTAAAAACTTGTTTGATTTTGAATACCAGTACAAATATGAACTGTGAAAGCGTGGCTTATCGATCCTTTAGACCTTCGAAATTTGAAGCTAGTGGTGTGAGAAATGTTACTACAGGGATTGGCTTGTGGCAGCCAAGTATTCATAGCGATGTCACTTTTTGATCCTTCGATGTCATCTCTTCTTATCATTGTGAAGTAGAACATACCAAGTGTTGGATTGTGCACCCACTAATAGGAAACGTGAGCTAGGTTTAGACTATTGTAAGATAGGTTAGTTTTACCCTACGGTCTAGGCACACACCTATGTCCTGAGGCTATGGCCTTCACACGGCTGGGACACACGGTCGTGTCTCTACCCGTATGTTTACAACTAAGCATTCTGTTTTGCATTAATTAGGGTATAGGGGACACACGTTCGAATCACATGCTCATGGGCAGACAGTGTGTCACACACGGCCTAGACACATGCCCGTGTGTCTACTCATATGGATAACTTTGAGCCTATTTTCCAAGCCATTTGTCACCATGAAATGCTCATTCACTCATACATTTTTTATGGCATGAAACATAGTATATTTGCTCACCCAAATACTCATAAACTTGATTAATCCATAACCTTGTAATATCAAGATATCACATATCCAAACCATCAAGCTTTCACATAGCATTCCACACCAAGCATAACACATTGCATGCATGCATAATTAATTAGGGTTACAACCCAAATAATCAATATGAACTATTTCACATGGCCATACACAAAATAAATCAAATATTACCATAAGCCAACACATTTGACTAGACCAATATGACATATAACAAAAAGACCAAGTCCCTAAACAAGTCTGATCGCGTGATTTCGTTATAGGTTTTAAATATTTATAATTACTCGTTCTTGAGCTAACTATTACCGTGATGTAGGCAAGTGTACCTATCGAACAGTAGTATAGTTTTAGCAAGACTAGATTGTCGAACCCAAAGGAACTAAAAGTACTAGCAATGACTGTCCTTTTATTATCTAGCCTAATAATAAAGAGGTTTTGTTTTAATTAACTAATTATCTAAACTTAGAACTCACAAAGAAAAGGATTGGGGAATTGCTTCTGGGGAAAATCGATTCACTTGAGACAATACCTAAGGAAAAATCCACCTAGACTTTACTTGTTATTCTAGCTCCGAATCTGACGATTTATTCATTCAACTTGTTCTGTTTAGATCCCTAAGTTATGTTATTATCCCTATTCAATATTAATAACGTCTAATCCCTAGATTGAATAATTGATACTTTTCTCTAATTAACACTCTAGGGTTACATTAACTCGATCTATAGATCCCTCTATTAGGTTTCACCCTAATCCAGCAAAATCTTGTCACCCTATGTCTAGGTGCACAATCATCTCCGCTTAATTATGACAAATGTACTCTTAAACAGGGTCTATTCCTCCTCTGAGTAAGAGCTTATCTTGAATCATTATCCTGGGATATCAAAACAAGAATTAAGAACACATAATTAAGAACAAGTTAAATATATATCATACGATTTAGAAAATAATAACAAGATTCGTCTTAGGTTTCATTCCCCTTAGGTATTTAGGGGTTTTAGTTCATAACTAAATAAGAAAACATCTCAGAAGAATAAAGAATACAAAACATAAAGAAAACCCAAAACTCCTAAAGGGAAATTGAGGAGAGATCTTCAGTCTTGATAATGAATCCGGCTTCTGAGATGGGTCAAACGGCTTCCTTGGAGTAATTCCTTACTCCTTATTCTCCGTGTTCTTTTTCTTCCTCCTCTAGGGTGTATTTATAGGCTTTGGAATGCCTATAAGCCCTCAAAAGTGGCCTTTTTCCGAATTGGACTTAACTTGGGCTCAGTAGGGACACGGTCGTGTGCGATTACTTCAGGCCGTGTTCGAGCCTGTTAGAATGGCACGAGCATGTGCTATACCCGTGTGAGTCGTGCTTCGATTCCGCTAGATTAACACGATCGTGTGGTCTGCCCGTGTGAGGAAGCCAGGTCGTGTTAAGTTCATACTTTGGCCCATTTTCTCTATTTTTGGCTCGTTTCTCGTTCCTTTCGCTCTCTTATGCTCTTCTAAGTATAAAACATGAAATTAAAGCATTAGGAGCATCGAATTCACCAATTCTAATGGGAAATCATCCATAAAATGCATTAAACATGGGGTGAAAATATGTATAAATTACGGTTTATCAAATACCCCCACACTTAAGCATTTGCTTGTCCTCAAGAAAAATCCTCAACTCATAATCAAAATAAATTCTCCTCAACTTATAATTTCTATCAATAATATCTCACATTAATCCATAAGTAATCATACATTGAGAATTCAACTAAAAGAACATAAAAGTTTCAAACATTCCAAGTTGAGTATTTAATCATGCAAACATAGGTGTCTCTCCGCATCTAAGTAATTACCTTTGATTCAGAATATCACAGTGTTTCACATCCTCACTAAAGATTCACTCATATCACTCGAGGTGTTTAAGGACAATAAATGAAGCACTCAATAGTCAATAATGAAAAGTCATTACCATAGGCTTGCATAAAAATTAGATCTCCTCCATTATAATTTAAGATGATACATCAATCAAAAGGTCTTTAGAGGGTTGTAGTGAGGCTTAGTTAGGGGGTGTGGTCACAAGCTGAAAGGAAGGGTTAGAATAGAGACTGAATTGAAAAATTGCCTAATTAGAAAAAGAGTTAGCCTTCATTCGCGTACAACAGAGCTTCTCTCAGAATATGAAATTATAGATACGTATACATAGTTTTTTTTTAAGAACAAGTTAAATAATATAGACTAATTATTAAGAACAAAACATAGCTAAGTAATCCATTCAACTCAAATCTTGACAAAAATAGGGATTAATTTAGGGGATTTCAACAATAATGGGTTAAAGGTTAATATTAAGGGTAATACAAAAAATGGGTTGTTAGGCTCAAGGGGGTTTACTAGGGGTTAATCGTGGAGGTAGGCTTTTCATGGCATGAGTGGGTTAATCTTAAGTGCCTTAATCATTTTGATATATCAAATCAAATGGTGTGGTCTCGACATGCATAATCAAGCAAGTTCTAGAATAACAGTTCAATACTGACGCACTCAAAGCAATAATAAAAGTGAGCATGAAAGAATTAATAGATGCTCAAAAGGCTCAAGAATCTCACAAAAATTATGGCTTTTTGATTTTAAAAACTTGTGAATTCCAATTCAAAGTAATACCTAAACTTTGGGGAAACAGCCTAAGATTTTAAATTCTAAAAAATCAACTCATCATGCTTAATTCTCTAATGCCTTAAAGTTTAAAAAATCAATGCATAATTGCCTATGTTTTAATTCAAGATATATCAATCAAAATCATAAATTAATTAAAATTTATCCTAAATATGATATGAGAGCTTTCCAAGAGAACAAGGCAATCATTCAGGGATGTTTCTGATAATGAAATAAATATCCCCCCACACTTAAGACGTACATTGCCCTCAATGTACAAAGAAAAATATAAAAAGAAGATAAGGGGAGAAGCCAAACTTCCTGTATTAAGAATGGATGATATTCTTGGATTGGCGAGATCGAGTATTGGAGATAACTCTAGATGGCAAGCTCGACTTTGAAGGTAAGCCTTTTTTAAAAGGAAAACAAGTGAATCTTAAAAACTTAATAAAAGAATATAAAATAAGATAATTATTCTAATTTTTCAAGTAGCACGATCGGTGCACACGCCCGTATGGTTCGCGTCTCGTCCGTGTCGTCACGAATTGTGGTTTCGTCACACGGCCTTCTCGCACGCCCGTGTGTATAAGGCGTGTGCCTTCATGATCATGTTACTTGGCCGTGTGTATATGGCGTGTGCCTTCATGATCGTATAGGTTTTCGCACGCCCGTGTCATTCTGACAGTGTGGTCCACAGGTGCTAGACATGGGCGTGTCGTACATCCGTGCTAGTTTCTCAGTTTCAACCACGGGTCTTCCACACGGGTGTGTCGTATGCTCGTGTTGTTTTGGCAGGCTCGACCACGGCCATGTTGCACGACTTTGGCATTATATCATAGCCCGTGTTGGGGAAATCCTTGCCCTGTTTTCACACGGCCATAAGCACGCCCGTGTGCTTGGCCGTGTCCCTGTGGAAACCCTGTATTAAATAGCTCCGTTAGTAAGTTAGATGTTGAAGACTAAATTTTGAAAGAAGTTAATACAATTAGTGTTCGGGTTGCCTCCTGAGAAGCGCTTATTTATAATCTAAGTTTGACTTACCTCTTCGTTGAATGATCATGGCGGTTTGAGGAGTTTAAACTCCTCATTCCTGCTATCATTCTTAAAATAAAGCTTAAAATGGGTGTTGTTTACCTTAAAAGTGCCGAACTTGGGATAACTCACCTCCACCGTACCGAATGGAAAATTGCTGAGTACCATAAGAGGGATTCCTCATTCGGTGTAGTAGTGAGAATGTGGGGATCTGCAGCATCTAATAGGACTCTATCACCAACCTTAAGTTGATTTGGAAAGGTATCGGGTTCGTTCTGGCGTAGTTTCGATTTATCGTGTGTTCTCCTTTCATCTAGCTCCTCTATTTGCAGCTTTTGTTCTTCATGAATAGATCCTCTACTATTGTTTGAGAGTGGCTCTTGTACTTCCTTCAGACTTATCTCCTGCAAATAGGGTTGTATCATGTGGTCAGTTTTAATAGAATGGTTTAGATGATCACCTTCAATTTCCGATATGTTGTCAGAATTGCGAGCTTGAAGGGTGAGTGTTTCATCTCCTAGCAAAGCGTAAGCTCTCCTGTGCCAACATCAATAATTGTTTTAGCAGTTGCTAAAAAAGGCCTTCCTAGGATTAAAGGAGTATTGATATCCTCCTCTATGTCTAAGACAATGAAGTCAATGGGAAATATAAATTTATCGATTTTGACTAGCTCATCTTTAATAATACCCCTAGGAAATCTTATAGATTTATCTGCTAATTGAATGCTCATCCTAGTCTGTTTGGATTTCCCGAGACCTAGTTGATTAAACATTTTATAAGGCATGACGATGATACTAGCCCCTAAATCAGCTAACTCATTATTAACTTCTAAACTACCAATTAAGCAAGGAATCGTAAAACTCCATAGATCTTTTAGTTTGTTCGGTAGCTTATTTTTCAGAATAGCTGAGCACACTACGTTTAGCTCCACATGCGACGCCTCGTCCAACTTCCGCTTATTTGCTAAAAGCTCTTTTAAAAATTTCATTGCATTTGGCATCTGTGATAGGGCTTCAATAAACAGTAAGTTAATATGTAATTTTTTAAGTGTTTAAGGAATTTACCAAATTGTTCATCTAAGCGGTCTTTCCTTGTCGCTTTGGGGTATGGTACACCAGGTTTATATTCGACATTCACTGATTTGTTTGTATTTCGATCTACCTCACCTTGACCTTTGCTTACCACAGTTTCTTGCCTCGGTTCTGGTTCAGGCTCAACGACTCCTTCATCTTGAATATTAATTGCGTTGAGCTATTCCCTTGGATTGGGTTCAATATTACTTGGCAAACTACCTTGTGGTCATTCAGAGATTAGTTTGGAAAGCTAGCCTATCTGAGTTTCGAGCCTTTGGATCGATGCTTGTTGATTCTTAAGTACTGTCTCGGTGTTCTAGAAATGAGTTTCTGACACCGATATAAACTTTGAGAGCATCTCTTCAAGGCTCGTCTTCTTTTCCTGTTGGTAGGGTAGTTGCTGAAAACCTAGAGGATGTTTTGGTCTTTGATTTCCTTGGCCTCCCCACGAGAAATTAGGATGGTTCCTCCAACCTGCATTGTAAGTGTTACTAAATGGATTGTTTTGAGGTCGAGGATTATTACCCATGTAGTTTAGTTACTCGTTATCCATGTTATGGCCATAAGGTTGGTACTCCGAATGGCTTGTTCCACCGCTACTTGCTTCGCACTGCATTACTAGGTGAGCCTGTGAGAACTAAGAAAACCATCAATCTTTTTATTCAAGAGTTCTACCTGATTTGACAGCATGGTGACTGAATCAACGTTATAAACATTGATTGTTTTCATCGGCTTTGTCCTCATGACTTGCCACTGATAGTTATTCAATGACATCTCCTCAATAAACTCATGGGCATCTTCAGGTGTTTTATTATTGATGGTTCCGCCAGTAGCTGCGTCAACCATTTGACAAGTCGAAGGATTCAGACCATTGTGGAATGTTTGAACTTGGAGCCAAAGCGGTAACCCATGGTGAGGGTACATTCTCAGTAAGTCCTTGTATCTCTCCCATGCATCGTAGAGTGTTTCTAAATCCATCTGCACAAAAGAAGAAATATCATTACATAATTTAGCCGTTTTAGCTGGCAGAAAATATTTTAGTAAAAATTTTTCGGTCATTTGTTCCCAAGTAGTAATTGACCCTTGTGGTAACGAGCTCAACCACTTTTTAGCTTTATTCCTTAATGAAAAAGGAAATAACTGAAGATGAATGGCATCATCAGAAACACCATTAATTTTAAATGTATCGCAGAATTCCAGAAAGTTTGGTAAGTGAGTGTTGGGATCTTCATCCTGTAAACCGTCTGTAGCACCCCTATCCCGTATCCGTCGCCGGAATGGGTAAAGGGGCATTACCGGACTTGAAACTCATATCCGAACAGTAAAAATTTTGAATATTTTTTTATTTTTTTTATTTTATTTTTATAAAGAACGTTCCTTTAGGTAAATACTAAAGACAGTCAGGGATACAATTTAACTTCTATAAGTACACATTCAAAAGATGCCATTTTCGTATGGCTTATATACATTAACCAAAATATTCTTGACCCTTTGGTCTATTCTTTACATGCCATAAAATAATTCAAAGCATAACGGTAACAAGCGTTGGATAGTGATAGTGTGACTAGTTGTTGACGATCCCCGAGCTGTAGCTTCCAAATGAGATCTATAAAACAGAGGAAACAAAGTAAGCGGAGTAAGCATTACAATGCTTAGTAAGTTTTAAGCAGTGTCAACAGATAACAATCAAATTATAACATAGTTGTTCGTATTTTTATTTCACTCTTCCTTCTAGCATACCATCCCTTTACCGAATATGCACATCTCATCATATATAATAGGCAGATAAATTCTCACTTGATAGTGATCTCTTATAAACATAGGTACACTACATATTTTCACCTAACTTTCCACATTGACCAAACACACAATAATCATATAACAGTCTTATTGCTTTACTCACATATGCATCACATAACGACCTTGTGATTTAGTCCAAATCAAGCTTAAATATAATCTCAAAATACATACCTGACCAACTTAACGCATTGAACATATTTATTACCAATTGTTATTTTGAAGTCGTATAATCTTATGCTTTACTCGAATATTCAGCGAAACCTTTAGCTCGAATAGTCCCCGCACGTAGTTATCGGGTCTTACCCGGACAAAATCTCCACACGTAGTCATCGGGTCTTACCCGGACATAATCTCCACACGTAGTCATCGGGTCTTACCCGGAATATATTTCCAAGTTTAATGTACATTTAATCACATGTTACAACATTCACATCGACTGTCATATTTGTAATTCATTTGCCTCATCAAATATCTAATAATACACACCTTTCACATTTGGTAATTCGGCCACAATATACACACATCTCCTACATATTTCACACTAGCCATTCGACTTTACCACATATACATATCTCATACATATTTCACACTAGTCATTCGGCTTTACCCCATATACATATCTCATATATATTTCACATTAGCCATTCGGCTTTACCACATATACATATCTCATACATATTTCACATTAGCCATTCGGCTTTACCACATATACATATCTCATACATATTTCACATTGGCCATTCGGCTTTACCACATATACATATCTCATACATATTTCACATTGGCCATTCGGCTTTACCACATATACATATCTCATACATATTTCACATTGGCCATTCGGCTTTACCACATATACATATCTCATACATATTTCACACTAGCCATTCGGCTTTACCACATATACATATCTCATACATATTTCACATTAGCCATTCAGCTTTACCACATATACATATCACATACATATATATTTATCTTGTACATCAATTTCAGCAATAGCTTATAAGCAACTCAAATAGTTTCATCAATGTTTACAACAAATTCACATATTCACTACAAGCTGTTTTCCTGAGCAATAGTCACTAAATTATTTATAAATGGAGCTACAAAACTCAAAATCAATTGATGTTAATTTTACATGAATATAGACTCATATATCTTCCATCCATAAAATTTTCAGAATTTTACGTTTGGCCAATCAATACCAGATTTTTCTTAAAGGTTCCCCTGTTTCACTGTTTGACTAATCTGACCACTCTTCACTACGAATCAAAATATGTTATATTTGATTTCATTTGAAACTAGACTCATTAAGGAGTCTAAGCATATAAATTTTATCTTATAACCATTTTTGTACAAATTATAATGATTTTCTAAAAAGTAGCAGGATTTGAGTCATTCGACCTTTGTCTCACACAACTTTAAATATCTCTTTATAGGAAATTTCTTTTCTTACAAAGTCTCTTTTATAAGAAACTAGACTAATTAAGCTTTGATTACATATTTTATTCAGCCTATAATTTCACACCAACAATTTATAGTGATTTTCTAAAATCACGTTATCTTCATTGTCCTAAGCAAATTATTACAATTTGCTCTTAAATTTCCAAGTCCAAACACTTATGAACTTACCATTTGAGTTTAAGACATATCATGGCCACATCATATCGTATTAAATCAACTCATTATGTCCTATTATGATTGAATTTACTCAACGTTTAATCACTTAAAACTTACCTCGGAAGTTGCCGAATGATTACGACGGCTATTCGATCACTTTTTCCTTTCCCTTATCCAACTTTGATCCTCTAAGCTCTTGAGCTAAATCAAACAATTTACTTCCCAAATTAAACATAGTCATACGACATCCATATACATTTTATACTAGCCGAAATGTACCATCAAGATATACTTTACTCAAATAATTTACCTTGGCCGATCATGTATAATGTTTTGTAGCTTAATAAATTTAACATACATTATGTATTTATAATATTTGTGCAGCCAATTATCCATGGTCATACACACACAATCAAAAAATAAATACCAAATTTTCATATCCTTTATGCCCTAAGCGAATACACTTGTCATGTTCACCTACATTTTCAAGTACAACATTCTCATATTCGGCATTAGTATCAAGCATAATAGCCAATTCTTCCCACCTTGAATCTATGCATCTATTTAATCATAGTTTGTTCAAGCACTCATACAACAAGATACATCCAATTTAACAAGAAACAAAAACCTTATTTCTCCGTAGCTACTATGGCCGAAAGTTCTAGGCATCTCAATACCGAAATTTTTAACATGGGTTGCCTAAAGAACTTGGTGATGAGTTCAAATTAATCTAACATTTCCAGCAACTTAACACATCCATATAACTAAAAATTCTAAGTTTAAACACAATACAACATTTTAGCACCATGGCCGAATACTTCATGAAGTTGTTAAGACCCATCCTTTTTATTAAGCACTCAAACTCAGTCATCTTCATGCCTCATCACCACAACATCAAACACCAACCAAGAAGACAACACCCATGGCCGAGTATCATCTCCATCAAATAGCGAAAGAATTTAAACCAACATCTAGAAATATGCATGAATTTCATGGAATAACATCAAACATACCTCTTCCTAAACATCAACCAACCCAACATGAAGCAAGAGAATCCTCTTCTTCTTCCTTCCTCAAGACACGACAATGGGGGAGCATGGATGAGACAACTTTGTTTTCATCACCCCTCCCTTTTCATTGCTTTATTACTAACCTTTTGTTTTATTATTTCTAACATAAAACATTAACACAAAATGTTTATAATATGCTTTAACCCATAGCATGGCCGGCCACTACCTAAAGTTTTGGGTAATTTGACATGCAAGGACAAGCATTTTCTAACATGCATCAATAGGCCACTTTAACATTTGCCTAGCACATTTCTAAATTTTCTCACACAAGTCCTATTTAATAAAATTCACTTACAATTAACAAAATTCAAACATGAAATTTTCACACATGCATATATATATATAATAAGCATCAAATATGATGGTTAATTATTTTTATGACTCGGTTTTGTGGTCCCGAAACCACTTTTCGACTAGGGTCACATTAGAGGTGTCACACCGTCAAACTGAACAAATTGCTGCATCATTTGAATTGTGTTAGGTTTCAGTTCAAAAGTATTTGCAGCTACAGCAGGTCTAACTATTCTAGATTCAGTTCCAGTGAAAGAAGGTTTAGCATAATCATACATAGTGCGTGGAGCAGGATTTTGATTAGCCGCAATTGCAGGAGGTAGCTGATTGTCTTGGTTTTCAGCCATCTCTTTGGTTGGGGTTTGAGTATCGTCTTCTTGCTCGTTCTCCGTGTATCTTAAGCTGCGCCTTATTTCTCTTTGGTTTCCACGTACCGTGCGATTGATTTCTTCGTCAAAAAGTAATGGTCCCGACGGGTTTCTTCTAGTCATAAACTATGAAAACCTACCAAGAGAAAAAGAAAGTAAGTTAATAAAAAATAATAAAATTAAATTAAATTGCAAGAAAAATAAATGGCTAAAGTAATAAAAATTAAACGTTCCTAATATTTTAGTTTCCCGGTAATGGCGCCAAAAACTTGATCACATGATTTTGTGATAAGTTTTAAATATTTATAATTACTCGTTCTTGAACTAACTATTATCGCGATGTAGGCAAGTGTACCTATTGAACAGTAGTATAGTTTTAGCAAGACTAGATTGTCGAACCCAAAGGAACTAAAAGTACTAGTAATGATTGTCCTTTTATTATCTAGCCTAATAATAAAGAGGTTTTGTTTTAATTAACTAATTATCTAAACTAAGAACTCACAAAGAAAAGAATTGGGGAATTGCTTTTGGGGAAAATCGATTGACTTAAGACAATACCTAAGGAAAAATCCACCTAGACTTTACTTGTTATTCTGGCTCCGAATCAAACGATTTATTCAAGATTAATAACGTATAATCCCTAGATTGAATAATTGAGACTTTTCTCTAATTAACACGCTAGGGTTGCATTAACTCGATCTATGGATCCCCCTATTAGGTTTCACCCTAATCTAGCAAAATCTTGTCACCCTATGTTTAGGCGTACAATCATCTTCGCTTAATTATGACAAATGTAATCTTAAACAGGGTCTATTCCTCCTCTGAGTAAGAGCTTATCTTGAATCATTATCCTGGGATATCAAAACAAGAATTAAGAACACATAATTAAGAACAAGTTAAATATATATCATACGATTCAGAAAATAATAACAAGATTCGTCTTAGGTTTCATTCCCCTTAGGTATTTAGGGGTTTTAGTTCATAACTAAATAAGAAAACATCTCAGAAGAATAAAGAATACAAAACATAAAGAAAACCCAAAACTCCTAAAGGGAAATTGAGGAGAGATCTTCAGTCTTGATAATGAATCCGACTTCTGAGATGGGTCAATCAGCTTCCTTGGAGTAATTCCTTACTTCCTATTCTCAGTGTTCTTTTTCTTCCTCCTCTAGGGTGTATTTATAGGCTTTGGAATGCCTATAAGCCCTCAAAAGTGGCCTTTTTCCGATTTGGACTTAACTTGGGCTCGGCAGGGACACACTCGTGTACGATTACTTCAGGCCGTGTTTGAGCCTGTTAGAATGGCACGAGCATGTGCTATACTCGTGTGAGTCGTGCTTCGATTCCACCAGATTGACACGGCCGTGTGGTCTGCCCGTGTGAGGAAGTCCAGGCCGTGTTAAGTTCATACTTTGGCTCATTTTCCCTATTTTTGGCTCGTTTCTCGTTCCTTTCGCTCTCCTATGCTCTCCTAAGTATAAAACATGAAATTAAAGCATTAGGAGCATCGAATTCACCAATTCTAATGGGAAATCATCCATAAAATGCATTAAACATGGGGTAAAAATAAGTATAAATTACAGTTTTATAGTGTGAATCGAGTCTCCGACATCTTTCGATCCCCGAGCTAGCTTGGCAATACTATAAGAAAATGGAAAGAGAGGGGAGTAAGCATAAAGCTTAGTAAGTTCAAAAGCAAATAAATAGCAACGCAATCATATATGTATAAATACCATTAACATAATATAGTTTACATATGTGTCGTCATGTATTCATAGGCATAACTTACACATTTTCAATCTTACCAAAAGTTTATCACATACCGAGCTCATTCATATGGGCTTTTTGTACATACCTGTACTAACTCGTAACACAATGTTATATTTCCTCATCATTGACTTACTTGTCGAACAACTCACAGGTTTACCCGTTGAACACTCAGAATACTATCAGATACACGGAAAACTTGCACATAGTGCTTCAAACTTGCCCGTGTAGGTGGGCCGTGTGCACTCAGACGCCCGTGTGACTTGGGGCACCCCCATGCCCTTCAGCCGTGGGCAATACTGACTTATCAACAAGGCCATGGTACACACCCGTGCTGCCTACCCGTGGACGACACTGTCTTTTTAACATGGCCATGGTGTACGCCCGTGTGGCCTACCCGTGTACAACTTTGAGCTAAAATTTTAAGTGCAGGGGACACATGGCCATAGCACACGCCCATAAGAGTGAACCCTGTGTCACACATGGCCTAGAAACACGTTCGTGTGTCTAACCATGTGGACTCTAATAGGCTATTTTCCAAGCCTTTAGTCACCCCTTTGTACTACTTGTGCTTAGTGGTTACCAAATTCAAAGTAAAACAAAATTATACACTTGTAAATAATCTTGATTAAACTAGATGTATGGAAACCTCATATCATTGGTTTCATACATGATAGGTCATTTCCCACTTAGTGTTTATGGGTTCCCATGTTACTTTAATTCATCCGAAATTGGCCAGTTCATGTGACTCATTGCCAATTGGTAACGACCAATCACTTGTAAATAAAACCGTGCATAAATTCGTAGGTCATAGCCTACTTCAATTAAGCCAATTTTCGTGACCATATACAAAGAAATAAACATATTTTTACATGCCTTATTTTGGAAAATCAAATGACACATATAACAAAATACTCAAAAATACTATACATGCCATTGAACAAAACAAACAAAGTCTTTATACCAAAGCTTGTCTAGATGATAGTGTGTTGACCCTCCAATCGTCTTCCAATCCTTTCGAGTCCTCGAACTCTGTGAGACAGGGAAAAAGAGAGGGGTAAGCATTTACATGCTTAGTAAGCTCGAATAACTGGAAAGTAAACTTATCGAGGAATTAGCATACATCCATATTTAAATCATGAAATCATCAATTATGAAACGATTCCTTATCGCATGCACTCAATCAATGAGTTAGTTACATAACAAAGCATCATGTAATTTATGTAGATGAGCTCATCATTCATCATCTTAGTGACATATATCATATTAATACTGTTGAGTTTCTAGGAAATCTCGATGGAATACCCATTATCCGTCAATTCTAACGAATGATCATTTCACATATATGCATTCTCACGAACCTCACATGTAACACCCCGAACCCGAGACCATCGCCGGTGTCGGACACGAGGGGTTAACCAACCAAGTTCACTTGTTTTGCCCACCAATTTGACATTTCCAGTCAGGCTGGAAAACAGCGTCACCGTCGCCTTAAAAATCATATCTCGAGTTTCAAAACTCGGAAACTGGTTTCGTAAATTTTCCCTGAATTTAGACTCATGTATCCATCCATGGATTTATTTCTAGAATTTTTGGTCGGGCCAATTGGTACAGTTTATTAGTTAAAGTCACCCATGTTACAGGGATCGACTGCTCTGACCTTCGCGCGTTACAACTTGAATATCTCACTGTACAGAACTTTAATACTGGTGCCGTTTGTTTCTAATGAAACTAGACTCAAAATGGAATCTGTACATATAAGGCATGACTCCTAATTTTTTCTGGATAATTTATAGTAAATTTTTAAAGTTGCGACAGGGGACCTAGAAACCGTTCTGGCCCTGTCTCACAATAGCTTTAATATCTCTTAACATGTAACTCCTATGACCATTTCGTTTCTTCCATATGAAAATAGACTCACCAAGGTTCATTTACATAGCTTATTCACTATTTAATACCATTCCTACAAATTTTGGTGATTTTTCACATTCACGTCACTGCAGCTGGAAGCATCTGTTTTAAGGTAGGTCTTACCTATTTGGTAGTCTCCATGAACCAACTAGTCTTGCCATACATAGGTTCATATATGATCATTTTAACCATGCCAATGGCTGATCATGTGACCAACATTCCCATTTCCAATCCATGGTCACATCATGACACCAAATATATACATATACAAACCGCAAATAGTCTAAGTCGATACTTCACTTTTACGAGCCATTTTCGCATGGCCGCATACACAAATACATCACAACATATTTAACCAACAAGGGTAGTCCTATACATGCCATTTCAAAGTTCAACCAAAAATTTATACCAAAATAGAGACGTTGATAGTGTGGATGACTTCGACTTTATTGATCCCGAATCCGATTGCTATCGGCGAAATCTATAAAACAGAGAGCCAAAGCAACGGGTAAGCATTTTTATGCTTAGTAAGTCTCAAGGAATATAATCAACTCTAATTACAGCAATACATTCACATAGCCAAATGCATCATTTCATTAATACACATTCTTACTTCACACTTCATCATTATATACTTTCACAAAGTATCAATCAATTCAATAACTGAAATTCATTAGTCGATTGAGCGAATGTTGCTCAAACATGTCGACTTTCCAATGCACATATAAACGCACCTTATTCTTTGGGCTTCTCGAGTGTACTAATTGAATTTATTACAGCAACCAACACTCACCTCCAGCCCAAGATTCTTGAATATAACCGGATATAACCACGTGCACAAATGACTTGGTCTTAGCCCGGATAGAATGTCTCGCACGAATGCCTTGGTCTTAGCCGGATGTAGCCACTAGCACAATTGCCTTGGTCTTAACCGGATATAATTTCCAGCATAATTGTCTTGGGCTTAGCCGGATATCATTCAATTTCTCATGCACACATACATCAATAATCATTGGACATAAATATTTCATTCTCGTTACTAAGGCTCAAACACAATTATAATCACTAGCATAATCGCCTTGGGACTTAGCGGGCATTATTCAATACTCATACAAACATAAATCAATAATCAATACATCCATATTTCATTCCACATAATTCAAGTAAGGTCACTTCTTGAGGACTTACCTCGGATGTTGTCGAACGGCTTTTACGGCTATTCGATCACTTTTTCCTTCCCTTGTCCAATTGTGGCCCTCTTAGCTCTTGAGCTAATTCAAACAAATTCAATTTATTAAAACCTCATTGTGCTAGCTTATGGCGAATATGACAAGGAGTTTAAATGGTCATATGGCCACTCTTTAGCTTGAATACACAATGGTCATGCACATTTTATACTACATCAAGCAATTCAATACAATTTATTCGAGCATCAAGGAAAAGCTAAGGCCTTCAATAGGCTACCCAAGGCCGAATATTCATGTACATGTTGAGGCCAATTATGCACTTAATACCTCACAAAACAGCATGCATTTTACTAGTTAATGCTTTATGATTGTAGCTCAAAACTTATAATATAGCATCAAGCACTCATATGTGTGCTAGGTCGAATATGCTTGCAATTTCACAATCATTCTTCAACATCTTCTTCTTTAAACAACCATATTCATCACTTAGTTCATAACCAAAACATCATGTGCAAACATATATATACATATATGAGCATGGCCAAATTTCAAGGTGTCCATAGCCATCCAAAACACAAATTTTAGCTAACATGCAAGAAGCATGAACCATGCTCATGAATGCATCATGGCCGAATATGACAATCATGCCCTTTTCAACTTCAATCATGATTAAACAAAAGAAAACTCAAAATCTTACTCAAAAGTAGACAATCCATCATTGCATGCATCATCATCAAGCTTCACACTTAGCATGCAATGGCTTTATCACCATAACAACTTTGGCCAAATACCATTTCCATGGCATAACAAAGATTTGAGCCATGGCTAACATGCACATCAAGTTAGCAACCAAAACATGCATGAAACTCCTAACACAACCTCATACATACCTTAATCTTGATGCAAACTTAGCCAAATCTCCTTCTAGATCTCTTCCAAACCAAGCATGAAGCAAAAATCCTCCTTCTTCCTTAGTTTTGGCTCAAAGAAAGGATGAACAAAATTTTTCTTTCTTTCTCTACAACTCACGGCAATGGGGGAATACCACACTCACACACATTTTTTTTTCATTCTTTTCTTACCCATACACCTTTGTTTATTATTTCTCCCTAATGCACCAACAAAACATGTTTCATGACATGTTTTGCCCATCCTCTCTTGCCATGGCCGGCCACTTCATGTTGGGGGGGGAATTTGACATGCAAAGCCCTTATTTTTGCATGCATGAGCAACTAATCATCACACATTTCCTATCATACTTTCAAAGTTCACTACTAGGTCCTTTCTAGTGAAATTGCATTTATAACACTAAATCGAAACATCAAAATGTCACACACAAATTAACACATATCATAGGCATCAAAATAAATTTTAAATTATTTTTATGCCTCGGTTTTGTGGTCCCGAAACCACATCCCGACTAGGGTCAATTTTGGCTGTCACAACTCTCCCCACTTAAGAAATTTTCGTCCCCTAAAATCTTACGGTAAATAGGTTTGGATATCGCTCTTTCATAGAGTTCTCGGTCTCCTGTAGCTTCTTCTATCCCGTGCTTGAGCCATAACACTTTCACCGTGAACCCGCTTGTTTCGCAACTCTTTCACTTCTCGTGATAGGATACGAATCGGTTCTTCCTCATAACTCATATTAGCTTGAATTTCAATTTCGATGGACTAATCACGTGCGATGGATCGGATCTATAGCGTCGAAGCATCAAACGTGAAAGACATCGTGAACCTTTTGAGTTCGGGGCAAAATCAAACGATATGCCACCGGACCGACTCGCTGGATATCTCATATGGCCCAATGAACCTCGGGCTCAGCTTGCCCTTACGGTCGAATCTGAGTATCTTTTTCCAAGGCGATACCTTGAGAAACACTTTATCACCCACCTGATACTCGATATCCTTACGCTTCAGATCCGCGTACGACTTCTGACGATCGGAGGCTATCTTCGACTTTCACGGATTACTTTCACTTTCTATTCAGCATCTCTAATCAAATCCACCCGAAAATCTTGCTTTCACCGAGCTCGGTCAAAACAATGGTGTACGGCATTTACGATCGCATAAGGCCTCGTAGGGTGCCATCTTAATACTTGATTGAAAGTTGTTGTTGTAAGCGAATTCAATCAACGGCAAATACCGTTCCCATGAACCACTAAACTCGAGGACGCAACATCTTAACATATCCTCAAGTATCCGAATTATCCGCTCGGATTGACCATCGGTTTGGGGGTGAAAGGCGGTCTTGAAATGCAACTTGGTACCCAAAGCTTCTTGCAACTTTTTCCAAAATCGTGAGGTAAATCTCGGATCTCTATCCGACACGATGGAAATAGGCACCCGTGTAATCTCACAACTGAGAAGCGTACAATTGGCTAATTTGTCCATTGAAAATCCGTGCGTGACGGGGACAAAGTGGGCCGACTTAGTCAATCTATCTACCACAACCCAAACCGCATCCTTCTTACTTGCTAACAATGGCGGTCCGGATACAAAGTCTATTGTGACTCGATCCCATTTCCACTCGGGTATCGTGATTGGTCAAGTAATCCTCAAGGCACCGATGTTCCGCTTTCACTTGTTGACATATTAAACATCTCAAACAAATTCGAGATGTCTCGCTTCATACCATGCCACCAAAACCGACGTTTCAAATCATTGTACATCTTCGTACTCCCGGGTGGATTGCCATTCGGCTACAATGGGCTTCATTCAGAATTATCGAAATGAGTTCAATTCTTTGGAACACACAGATGACTTTTGAACCTCAAACAATCGTCATCGTCGATTTGAAATTCGAGTCCTTGTTCAAACACACTCAAATTTCGCTTTTGCGACCAACTCGTCGTCGACTTTCTCGAGCTTCTCGAATTTGATGTATCAATAGTGGTTTGGCTTTCAATTCAGCTACTAACACACTATCGGATCGAATGCATAAGTGCACGTACATCGCTCATAAAGCGAATAATGATTTACGACTCAAGGCATCCGCAACCACATTCGCCTTTCCCGGTGATAGTCAATGACCACTCATAATCCTTTAATACTCGAGCCAACGTCTTTGTCACAGATTTAAGTCTCTTTGGGTCATCAAATATTTGAGACTTTGTGATCCGAGTACACATGGCACCTTTCACCAAATAAGTAATGTCGCCAAATCTTTAAGGCGAATACGATAGCGGCCAATTCAAGATCATGGGTCGGATAATTTTTCTCGTGTGGCTTTAATTGCCTCGACGCATAGGCCACAACTCGACCTTCTTGCATCAATACACAACCTAACCCAAGTAGGGAGGCGTCGCTATAGATGACAAACTCTTTGTCGGACTCGGGTTGCACTAGAATTGGGGCTTCAGTCAAATAAGTTTTCAGTTGATCGAAACTTTTTTGGCATTTCTCCGTCCATTCAATTTAACATCCTTTTGGAGTAAGCCGTCATCGGCGTGGCTATCGTTGAGAAGCCTTTACAAATCGTCGGTAATAACTAGCAAGCCCCAAAAGCTCAGAACCTCAGAATATTTCTGAGGCTTCCAATTAAATATGGCTGAAATTTTATTCGGTCGACTCGAATACCCGATGCAGATACCACATGACCCAAGAAGCTAACCTCTCTTAACCGAACTCACACTTGCTTGAACTTAGCATATAATTGCTTATCCCGTAAGATTTGCAAAGACTAACCGCAGTGTTCAAAGATGTTCGGTCTCATTTCTTGAATAGACCAAGATGTCATCAATGAACACGACTACGAATCGATCCAAATATGGTCTCAAGACCGATTCATTAAATCCATAAATACCGCGAGGGCATTAGTGAGCCCAAACGGCATCACTAGGAACTCATAGTGACCATATCTCGCTCAAGGCGTCTTGGGTACGTCCAATCTCGGATTCGCAATTGATAATAACCCGATCTCAAATCTATTTTTGAGAACATTGAGGCTCTTCAGTTGATCGAACAAGTCATCGATACGTGGTAACCGATATTTGTTCTTTATCGTCGCTTTATTGTCGACGATAGTCGATGCACGTACCGCATGGTTCCATCCTTCTTTTCACAAACAACACTGGCGCACCCAAGGCGAACAACTCGGGCGAGCAAAACCTCTATCCACCAATTCTTGCAACTGAGCTTTCAACTCCTTTAATTCCGTTGGTGCCATACGATATGGAGCTATCGAAATTGGAGTGGTACCAGTACCAATTCGATGCCAAATTCTATTTCCGAACAGTGGTAAACCCGCAATTCTTCGTGGAAAACATCCGGGTATTCACAAACCAACGACACTGATTCGGGTTTCTTTTCGATTCCTTGTCATCGAGCACAAACGCAAGGTACGCTTCGCACCCTTTTCTTACATATTTTCGGCCAACATCACGATATTACGGTGGCAACCCTTTAAGTCCGTAGACTCAACCCGAATTATTTCATTATTCGCGCACCTCAAATCGATAGTCTTGCTCTTGCAATTTACAACCGCATCGCATGGTCAACCAATCCAAACCAAGAATAACGTCGAACTCATCGAGCGGCAAAAGCATCAAGTCCGCGGAAAACAAGAACCTCGGAACACTAGGGACTTTTCTTGCACACTTTGTTGACAAGCACGTAATGACCCAAGGGTTTGACACCGAATTACAAACTCAGAGACTCAATAGGCAAAGTCTTCTTGGATGCTAAGGTTTCACATATATATGAATGAGTAGAACCAGGTCAATCAAAGCAATCACATTTGTATTGAAAAGAGTGAAAGTACCAGTAATGACATCCGGAGAGGCAAGATCCTCACGTGCGCAGATGGCATAAGTCCCTACAGAGCACGAGCCTCGGATCGATGGTAGCATCTCTAGATCCTCTCGACCGCCACTCACATTGCCCATATTTCTAGGTGGCCTACCTCGGCAAAGTGGTAGCACCGGGTTTCCACTCGACTTACATTACATTCATGCATCCTCGGGCAATCCTTCATAAAGTGGTCGGCCGACCCACACTTATAGCAGGAGCGATGACGAAACCAACAGCTCCACGAATGCCATTTGCCACAATGTGGACACTCCGCCTCTCTCGGTGATCATTTCCACCACTGGCGATCGAAGTGACTCGTGTGGTCACAGGGTCGATCGCGTCCTCGTCTAGAAAAGCCCAAACGCCTCTAGACCGGCTCGCATCATCTCGAAATCTCTTCGATGCTTGTTGAAGAGACTTTCCGAGGACCTCTTCGAAATTCTCCTGTTCCCATATCGCTTTTTGTTTCTCCTTTCTAAGCTCTTCGCTTTACAAGCTCGCTCAACAAGTACTACGAACTCTCGTGCCTCGAGAATGCCAACGAACATCCTTATATCATCATTCAGCCCATCCTCGAGCGTTTACATAATGGCTTCGCATTTAAATGCATTCTCGCGTCTGGCTAAGCCTCACAAATTTTCGTTCGAGTCAGAATCGACATAGAACCTTGCTTAAGGTCAAGGAATTCCCTTCGCTTTTGGTCGATGAATCACTGACTGATATACTTTTTTCAGAACTCGGTTTGAAAGAATTCCCAAGTCACTTGCTCTCTAGGTACCACAGAGGTCAAAGTACTCCACCAATAGTAGGCGGACTCACGTAGCAAGGAGATGGTACACTTTAAGCACTCATCGGGTGTACAGGATAGCTCATCGAGCACCGGATAGTGTTATCCAACCAAAATTCAGCTCGCTTCGGCATCATCATCATCCGTAGTCTTAAATTCGGTGGCCCCATGTTTTCGAATCTCGTCGATTGGGGCTTACTTGACCTTATTTGGTCACCAACGGAGGTATTGTAGGTCTTGGGGTTGCATTTGTCGGGAATGGAGGTTGTGGAACAGTAGTGTTAGTTCGAATGTATTGATTAAACCATTCGCTCATCACACTATGAAAGGCTTGCCTAGCCTCGTCATTCGGATTGTCGGCCATAGGTTGAGAGTCCGGCGTTGTCCCTTGCGCGGAGCAGCGCCACACTCTCCACATCATCGATTATCGCTTCGGTTGGGATCGGGATCCATTGCTATAAACAAACACAAAGTCAAATTGTCGAAATCACCACACTATCGAGTCATCATTTAATGGCATGTATAGCTAGACCCCAAACACATCACGGTAGTCCTAGAATCGACTAAATCGTGGCTCGATACCAATAAAATTGTAATACCCGAACCCGAGACCATCGCCGTGTCGGACACGAGGGTTAACCAACCAAGTTCACTTGTTTTTGCACCAATTTGACATTTCCGGTCAAGTTGGAAAACTGCGTCACCGTCGCCTTTAAAATCATATCTCGAGTTTCAAAACTCGAAACTGGTTTCGTAAATTTTCCTGAATTTAGACTCATGTATCCATCCATGGATTTATTTCTAGAATTTTTGGTCGGGCCAATTGGTACAGTTTATTAGTTAAAGTCACCCATGTTACAGGGATCGATCGCTCTAACCTTCGCGTTACAACTTGAATATCTCACTGTACAGAACTTTAATCTGGTGCCGTTTGTTTCTAATGAAACTAGACTCAAAATGGAATCTGTACATATAAGGCTCCTAATTCTTTCTGGATAATTTATAGAAAATTTTTAAAGTTATGACGGGGACCCGAAACCGTTCGCCCTGTCTCACAATAGCTTTAATATCTCTTAACATGTAACTCCTATGACCATTTCGTTTCTTCCATATGAAAATAGACTCACCAAGGTTCATTTACATAGCTTATTCACTATTTAATACCATTCCTACAAATTTTAGTGATTATTCACATTCACGTCACTGCATTTGGCAGCATCTGCTTTTAAGGTAGGTCTTACCTATTTGGTAGTCTCCATGAACCAACTAGTCTTGCCATACATAGGTTCATATATGATCATTTTAACCATGCCAATGGCTGATCATGTGACCAACATTCCCATTTCCAATCCATGGTCACATCATGACACCAAATATATACATATACAAACCGCAAATAGTCTAAGTCGATACTTCACTTTTACGAGCCATTTTCGCATGGCCGCATACAAATACATCATAACATATTTAACCAACAAGGGTAGTCCTATACATGCCATTTCAAAGTTCAACCAAAATTTATACCAAAATAGAGACGTTGATAGTGTGGATGACTTGACTTTATTGATCTCGAATCCGATTGCTATCGAGCGAAATCTATAAAACAGAGAGCCAAAGCAACGGGTAAGCATTTTATGCTTAGTAAGTCTCAAGGAATATAATCAACTCTAATTACAGCAATACATTCACATAGCCAAATGCATCATTTCATTAATACACATTCTTACTTCACACTTCATCATTATATACTTTCACAAAGTATCAATCAATTCAATAACGAAATTCATTAGTCGATTGAGCGAATGTTGCTCAAACATGTCGACTTTCCAATGCACATATAAACGTACCTTATTCTTTGGGCTTTCGAGTGTACTAATTGAATTTATTACAGCAACCAACACTCACCTCCAGCCCAAGATTCTTGAATATAACCGGATATAACCACGTGCACAAATGCCTTGGTCTTAGCCGGATAGAATGTCTCGCATCGAATGCCTTGGTCTTAGCACGGATGTAGCCACTAGCACAATTGCCTTTGGTCTTAACCCGGATATAATTTCCAGCATAATTGTCTTGGGGCTTAGCCCGGATATCATTCAATTTCTCATGCACACATACATCAATAATCATTGGACATAAATATTTCAGTCTCGTTACTAAGGCTCAAACACAATTATAATCACTAGCATAATCGCCTTCGGGACTTAGCCGGGCATTATTCAATACTCATACACACATAAATCAATAATCAATACATCCATATTTCATTCCACATAATTCAAGTAAGGTCACTTCTTGAGGACTTACCTCGGATGTTGTCGAACGGCTTTTACGGCTATTCGATCACTTTTTCCTTCCCTTGTCCAATTGTGGCCCTCTTAGCTCTTGAGCTAATTCAAACAAATTCAATTTATTAAAACCTCATTGTGCTAGCTTATGGCGAATATGACAAGGAGTTTAAATGGTCATATGGCCACTCTTTAGCTTGAATACACAATGGTCATGCACATTTTATACTACATCAAGCAATTCAATACAATTTATTCGAGCATCAAGGAAAAGCTAAGGCCTTCAATAGGCTACCCAAGGCGAATATTCATGTACATGTTGAGGCCAATTATGCACTTAATACCTCACAAAAACAGCATGCATTTTACTAGTTAATGCTTTGCGTGATTGTAGCTCAAAACTTATAATATAGCATCAAGCACTCATATGTGTGCTAGGCGAATATGCTTGCAATTTCACAATCATTCTTCAACATCTTCTTCTTTAAACAACCATATTCATCACTTAGTTCATAACCAAAACATCATGTGCAAACATATATATACATATATGAGCATGGTCAATTTCAAGGTGTCCATAGCCATCCAAAACACAAATTTTAGCTAACATGCAAGAAGCATGAACCATGCTCATGAATGCATCATGGCGAATATGACAATCATGCCCTTTTCAACTTCAATCATGATTAAACAAAAGAAAACTCAAAATCTTACTCAAAAGTAGACAATCCATTATTGCATGCATCATCATCAAGCTTCACACTTAGCATGCAATGGCTTTATCACCATAACAACTTTGGCCAAATACCATTTCCATGGCATAACAAAGATTTGAGCCATGGCTAACATGCACATCAAGTTAGCAACCAAAACATGCATGAAACTCCTAACACAACCTCATACATACCTTAATCTTGATGCAAACTTAGCCAAATCTCCTTCTAGATCTCTTCCAAACCAAGCATGAAGCAAAAATCCTCCTTCTTCCTTAGTTTTGGCTCAAAGAAAGGATGAACAAAATTTTTCTTTCTTTCTCTACAACTCACGGCAATGGGGGAATACCACACTCACACACATTTTTTTTTTCATTCTTTTCTTACCCATACACCTTTGTTTATTATTTCTCCCTAATGCACCAACAAAACATGTTTCATGACATGTTTTGCCCATCCTCTCTTGCCATGGCCGGCCACTTCATGTTGGGGGAAATTTGACATGCAAATCCTTATTTTTGCATGCATGAGCAACTAATCATCACACATTTCCCCATCATACTTTCAAAGTTCACTACTAGGTCCTTTCTAGTGAAATTCGCATTTATAACACTAAATCGAAACATCAAAAATGTCACACACAAATTAACACATATCATAGGCATCAAAATAAATTTTAAATTATTTTTATGCCTCGGTTTTGTGGTCCCGAAACCACATCCCGACTAGGGTCAATTTTGGGCTGTCACATCACATCTCATGGCAGGATTACCAGTCTAGGCTGAATCCCCCATATCATGAACTTATAAGGTGATGTCAGGATTACCAGTCCAGGCTAAATCCCTTATAACGACAAACACCCTTAATGAGCTCGGATCTGAATTACCAGTCTAGGCTAAATTTAGACCCTAATCGGATTACCCATCCGGGCTAAATCCATAATGCACACATATTCTTTGGGAGGCTTAATCATTCAAAGAACACCCGTTCGGGTTAGATCCTTTTCATACTTGAGATCATGGATTACCCGTACGGGCTAAATCCTTACTGCAACACATGAAGGATCTCTTTACACATATCAATGAGGGTTTATCCATTAAATCCCCTTTTTCAACCTCATTCGAGACATCTTTCACATGTTACCATCAAATATGCATTTCTATGATATTTCATGCTAATAATAAATGAAATCATGATGTATTCATAAATCATTCAATTATGCATATTATAGGTTTACTTTAAGTTATCCGAACTTACCTGGTATTCTTTTTGGAGTTGTGTTTCGACTATTTTGAAACCTTGCGTTTACCTCGATTGACCTCCGGAATTTGTTCCTCGAGGTCTGTAACAACAAAATTTAACTCATTAATACACTGCATTATACATTTCAAGTTTAATATCTACCCCCCGATCCAAATGACCATTTTGCCCCTAACCTTTCACATTTTTACGGTTTAGTCCTTAGGCTCGTATAATGAAACACATGCACTTTCTATCTTACCCAAGCCTAGCCGAACACTTTTCCTTCTTATGGTAGCCCACATTTTCCATTATTTTCTCATTTCTACCACACATTTACATCTTTTGCAAAATAGTCCCTGTAAGGGTTTTTCATGAAAATCAACTAGGAAAAGATGTTTAATACACATTCACATTCATCTTTCTTGTTCATCCATAATCCATCAAAATAAAAGCAAATCATGCATGGGTAATTTTTTAAACATTAACCCTAGCATGAAATATGGGTAGAAATGGAGAGAAGAAGCTACCGGGATTTTAAAATTACAAAGAGCATGAAAAACGGGGCTTGAGAGCACTTACTATTGAGCTTGGAAAGCTTGAAAACCCTAGCTATGGAAACCTTTAAACTTTTGGCTGGACAAGGAAGAGAATGGGCTGATTTTAGTTCATTTTTCCCATTTTATTTCGTTAAAATACCAAATGACCAAAATGCCCTTAATCCTTTTCCTTAAAAATCCATCCATGCAAGCCCATTTTTGTCCAAAAACTTAGAATTTGGGCAAATTTCTCTCCAAGACCTTCTAATTCATAACCCAAAGCAATTTCATACAAATTGCTTCTAGAATTCAAGTTTTGCAATTTATTCAATTTAGTCCCGAATTTCAAATTGAACACCTTACTCAAAGAATTTCTTCATGAAACTTTAACACATGCATATACTCGTATTCTAGGCCTCATAATAATCATAGAGTAAATATTTTGATGTCGTATTTGTGGTCCCGAAACCACCATTCCGACTAGTCCCTATTTCAAGATGTTACATTTCTCCCCCCTTAGGGACTTTCGTACTCAAAAGTCTTACCAAAAAACAGATTCGAATATTGACTTTTCATGGTTTCTTCTGGCTCCTATGTAGCCTCTTCTACACCTTGTCGATGCCATAAAACTTTTACTAGAGCCACATCTTTATTTCTCAACTGTTTAACTTCACGAGCCAATATCTTAACCGGTTCCTCTCCATAAGTCATGTCCGGTCGAATTTCAATCTCAGTCGGTGAAATGACATGACAGCGATCTGATCGGTATCTCTTTAACATGGATACATGGAACACATCATGAATCGTTTCCAGTTCGGGTGGCAACGCCAAACGATAGGCTAACGGTCCAACTCTTTTGGTGATCTCGTACGGTTCGATAAATCGTGGACTTAGTTTACCTTTTCGACCAAATCTCAATACCTTTTTCCATGGAGATACTTTCAAGAATACTCTATCTCCAACTTGAAACTCAATTTCCTTTCTTTTTAGATAAACATAATACTTTTGCCTATCTGATGCCATTATTAAACAATCTCGTATCACTTTAACTTTTTCTTCAGTTTCTTTAATCAGATCAACTCCATGAATCCGATTTTCCTTGAGTTCTGTCTAGTACAATGGAGTTCGGTACTTCCTGCCATACAAGGCCTCATAAGGCGCCATCTTCAAACTTGTTTGGAAACCATTGTTGTAGGCAAATTCTACCAATGGCAGGTATTTTTCCTAGCTACCCTGAAATTCGAGGATGCAACAACGAACATGTCCTCGAGAATCTGAATCATCCGCTAAGACTGGCCATCGGTCTGAGGGTGAAAAACTGTGCTAAAGCTCAACTTTATACCTAAGGCTTCTTGTAATTTCTTCTAAAATCTTGAAGTAAACCTTGGGTCTCTGTCTGAAATAATTGACAGTGGTACTCCGTGCAATCTTACTATTTCAGAAATGTACAAATCGGCCAATCTATCAAGAGAATAATTCGTCCTTACTGGGATGAAATGAGCCGAATTTGTCAATTTGTCCACTATAATCCATATGGCATATTTCTTTTTTGGAGTTAAAGGTAATCCCGTCACGAAGTTCATGGTAACTTTGTCCCACTTCCATTCGGTGACCATTACAGGCTGTAACAAACCTGAAGGCACTTGATGTTAAGCTTTAACTTGCTGACATACCAAGCATTTCGATACGAATTCAAAAACATCTCATTTCATGACGTTCCACCAGTACATCTTCTTTAAATCGTTGTACATCTTGGTACTTCCCGGGTGAATAGAGAAACGACTTTTATGTGCTTGTTGCAAAATCTTCTGAATAAGTTCATTGTCTTTGGGTACACAAACCCTATCTCTAAACATTAAACATCCATCAGGACTAATTCAGAAATCTGACTCAACACCAGACTCACATTGAGCTCTTTTTGCTTGCAAGTCATCATCATTAAGTTGAGCATAATGAATTTCCTGCAGAAATGTTGGCCTAGCCTCCAGCTCGGCCAGAATTGAACCATCATCAAGCAATGTCAAACAAGTATCCATGGCTCTCAAAGCATACAGGGATTTTCTACTCAATGCATCTTCGACCACATTCACCTTTCCCAGGTGATAGTCAATAATCAGATCATAATCCTTAATTAATTCTAACCATCTCCGATGTCTCAAATTTAATTCTTTCTGAGTCATCAAGTATTTCAAACTCTTATGGTCTGTGAATATACGACAAGTCTCGCAATACAAATAATGCCTCCAAATTATCAAGGCAAAAACAATAGTGGGAAGCTTTAGGTCATAGGTTGGATAATTCTTCTCGTGAGGCTTCAATTGCCATGAAGCATAGGCTATAACCTTGCCGTCTTGCATAAGTACAGACCCCAATCCATTTAAGGATGCATCACTGTAGACCATAAGCTCTTTTCTCGGTTCAGGTAGCAATAAAACAGGAGCTTCAGTCAGTAATGTCTTTAACTTTTCAAAACTTTGCTAACACTTCTCTGTCCATTCAAACTTAACGTCCTTTTGTAGTTGCCTCGTCATCGGAGTTGCTATCATGGAAAATCCTTTTACAAACCTTCGATAGTAACTGGCTAAGCCTAAAAAGCTTCTAACCTCGGTTACATTCTTAGGCGATTTCCATTCAACAATTACAGAAATCTTACTTAGATCAACTCGGATGCCTTCACCTGAAACTATATGACCCAAAAATCCAACTTCCTGGAGCCAAAACTCACTCTTGCTAAACTTAGCATACAGTTGCTTTTCCTGCAAGGTCTGCAACACAATTCTCAGGTGCTTCGCATGCTCTATCTCATCTTTAGAGTGGATCAAAATGTCGTCAATAAACACAACGACAAACTTATTCAAATATGGTCGAAATATCCTATTCATTAGATCCATAAACACAGCCGGTACATTCGTCAGCCCAAACGGCGTGACATGAAATTCATAATGGCCATACCTCATTCTAAAAGCTGTCTTGGGTACATCAAACCATCTTTGTTCTTTACGAACAACACAAGGGCACCCCAAGGTGAAAAACTTGGCCTAGCGAATCCTTTATCTGTCAGCTATTGTAACGTGCTTTTAACTCCTTCATCTCGATATGTGCCATTTTGTATGGGGCAATAGAAATAGGAGTCATCCCTAGCACCAATTCAATACCAAACTCTATCTCCCTTTCAGGAGGTAATCTGGGTAATTCCTCCGGAAACAAATCTAGGTACTCACATGGTACAGACTCGATTTTCAGCTCTGTTTCCTTAGTGTTCAGTACAAATGCAAGGTAGGTTTCATATCCTTTCCTCATATATCTCTGGGCAACCATTGCCGTGATTGCAACTAGCGACGAACCCAATTCTCTTGATTCAACCCGTAGAATCTTACCATCCGGGCATTTTAACTTAATATACTTACTATCACTATTCACTGTTACATCATGAAAGGCTTAAAAATCCATACCAAGTATTACATCAAATTCATCAAATGGTAACAACATAAGGTTAGCCGGGAAACAACGACCTTGAATCGTCAAAGGACAATTCTTACAGACTTTATCAACTAGAATTGATTTGTCTAGTGGGTTCGACACTATATCTTTCGTACGTTCAACAGGTATGTTCATACTAGACGCCAATCTCATGCAGATATATGAATGCGTTGACCCTGGGTCAATTAAAGCAACAACACTTATATTAAAATGAGAGAAAGTACCCGTAATAATATCAGGAGCAGTGGCTTCCTCTCGAGCATGTTTGCATACGTTCTTGCCAGGGCTCGAACCTCAGATTTTGTAGCGTCTTTAGTCATGACTCGACTGCCACTAGCACTCCCAGGGTATCTTGGAGGTCACCTCATAGAATAGGAGCACTCGACTTCATAGCTATTTCCATTTCTTTTTCGGCTCGTTTTAGGCAATCTCAGAGAAAGTGATCAAGAGAACCACATCTAAAACGCGCGCCGCTCTTCATTCGGCACTCTTCGAAGTGGAATTTGTTACATCTCTTACACTCTTGTTTTGATCATCTACACTCCCCACACTAGTCACCATCGGGGAGGAAGACTTTTGACCTCGTAGTTTTGAGCTTCTCGATCTACCCGAATATCCCACTGAAGAAGTGGAGTGTTCATGCAGGCTCCTGGCTTTCTTTGTGGAGAACGAAAGTGTTTTACCACTAGACCTCTTGCTCGCAACTCAAGCCTCTCTCCTAGCTTGTTTTTTTTTTAATTATTAAGTTCCTTGGCCTTCTTGGCTCGATCAGCCAATGCGGCAAACTCCCGTATTTCCAAGATCCCAATCAACAACTTAATATCCTCATTTAGACCTTCCTCGAAGCGTTTACACATTTTCGATTTAGTTTGGACCCATTCAGTTGCGTAATAACTTAGTCGTATGAACTCTCTCGTATTCTACTACAGTCTTGTTCCCTTGTTTGAGTTCCGGAACTCCTTTCGCTTCAAGTCCAAAAACCGTTGGCTAATATATTTCTTCCTAAACTCTACTTGGAAGAAATCCCAAGTAATATTTTCTTTTGGCACTACCGAGGATACAGCCTTCCACCAATTGTATGCAGTGTCCTTCAAAAGGGACACAACACACTTCAAACATTCCTTGGGTGTGCATGACAAATTATCTAGTACCCGTGTAGTATTTTTGAGCCAGAACTTGACTCTTTCATTGTCATCATCAACTTTAGCTCTGAATTCCTCAGCCCCATACTTTCTAAGCTTATCTATAGGGGCTTTAGTGACTCTCACCGGTGCCATACCTCGTGGTACATCCTCATCCGGCTGGTTAGGGGTAGGGGAGGTCGTGGTATATTGGGGGGATTTTTCAGATAATCGCCAAACCATTCATCCATCATATCAAAGAAGACAGCTCGGGCCTCTTCTCGACCTTCCGACATCAGCCTTCTACTGCTACTAGATACAGCTCGCTATATGGAAGTTGGAGCATGGCTCTCGGCTCCCTCGGACTCATCTTGTGCTTGATTGGAAGATATTCACTATATTCAAAATAGTTTAAACAATTAGGAGACGTCACACTATCAACATTCGAATAATGGCATGTATAGCAAACTTTAACATCCTCTACGGTAGTCCTAAAACTGACTAAACCCTAGCTTTGATACCAATAAATGTAACACCCCTCACCCTACCCGATGCTGGATAGGGTTCGAGGCATTACCAGGACTTTACATTTTAAAACGTACCAAATTGGGTCACCAAGTTTTACTCAAATTTTAAGCGTTTCATCCATGAACAACTCGTCCCTTATATAGGCCTTCGAGGCCTATAACATACCTAGAGGCAGTGCGAGACAAATTCGGGTACGTTGGATAAACCTTGGGCTCCATAGGAAATTTTTTCTTATCATAAAGCGTCACGCGCCCGTGTAGGTGGGTCGTGTGGACTCACACGCCCGTGTGACTTGGGGCATGCCCATGCCCTTCAGCCGTGGGCAACACTGACTTATCAACACAGCCATGGCACTCACCTGTGTTGCCTGTCTGTGGACGACACTGTCTTTTTAACACAGCCATGGTGCACGCTCGTGTGGCCTACCCGTGTACAAGTTTGAGCTAAAATTTTAAGTGCAGGGGACACACGGCCATAGCACATGCCTATGAGAGGGAACCGTGTGTCACGCACAGCCAAGAAAAACGCCCGCGTGTCTAACCATGTGGACTCTAATAGGCTATTTTCCAAGCCTTTAGTCACCTCTTTGTACTACTTGTGCTTAGTGGTTACCAAATTCAAAGTAAAACACAATAATACACTTGTAAATAATCTTGATTAAATTAGATGTATGGAAACCTCATATCATTGGTTTCATACATGATAGGTCATTTCCGACTTAGTGTTTATGGGTTCCCATGTCACTTTAATTCATCCAAAATTGGCCAGTTCATATGACTTATTGCCAATTGGTAACGACCAATCACTTATAAATAAAACCCTGCATAAATTCGTAGGTCATAGCCTACTTCAATTAAGCCAATTTTCGTGACCATATACAAAGAAATAAACATATTTTTACATGCCTTCATTTGGAAAATCAAATGACACATATAACAAAATACTCAAAAATACTATACATGCCATTGAACAAAACAAACAAAGTCTTTATACCAAAGCTTGTGTAGTTGATAGTGTGTTGACTCTCCAATCGTCTTCCAATCATTTCGAGTCCTCGAACTCTGTGAGACAGGGAAAAAGAGAGGGGTAAGCATTTACATGCTTAGTAAGCTCGAATAACCGAAAAGTGAAATTACCGAGTAATTAGCATACATTCATATTTAAATCATGAAATCATCAATTATGAAACGATTCCCTATCGCATGCATTCAATCAATGAGTTAGTTACATAACAAAGCATCATGAAATTTATGTAGATGAGCTCATCATTCATCATCTTATTGACATACATCATATTAATCCCGTTGAGTTTCTAAGAAATCTCGATGGAATACCCATTATCCATCAATTCTTACGAATGATCATTTCACATATATACACTCCCGCAAACCTCACATCTCATGACAGGATTACAAGTCCAGGTTAAATCCCCCATATCATGAACTTATAAGGTGATGTCGAGATTACCAGTCCAGGCTAAATCCCTTATAACAACAAACACCCTTAATGAGGTCGGATCTGAATTACCAGTCCAGGCTAAATTCAGACCCTAATCAGATTACCCGTCCGGGCTAAATCGATAGTGCACACATATTTTTGGGACGCTTGATCATTCAAGGAATACCCATCCGGGTTAGATCCTTTTCATACTTGAGATCACGAATTACCTGTCTCGGCTAAATCCTTACTGCAACACATGCAGGATCTCTTTACACATATCAATGAGGGTTTATCCATCGAATTCCCTTTGTCAACCTCATCCGAGACATTTTTCACATGTTACCATCAAATATGCATTTCTATGATATTTCATGCTAATAATAAATACAATCATCATGCATTCATAAATCATTCAATTATGCATATTAGGGGTTTACTTTAAATTATCCAAGCTTACCTGGTATTCTTTTTGGAGTTGTGTTTCGGTTATTCCGAAACCTTGCGTTTACCTCGATCGACCTTCGAAATTTGTTCCTCGAGGTCCATAACAACAAAATTTAACTCATTAATACACTACAGTATACATTTCAAGTTTAATATCTACCCCCAGTCCAAATGACCATTTTGTCGCTAACCTTTCACATTTTTACAATTTAGTCACTCGGCTCGTATAATGAAACACATGCACTTTCTATCTTACCCAAGCCTAGCTGAACACTTTTCCTTCTTATGGTAGCCCACATTTTCCATTATTTTCTCATTTCTACCACACATTTACATCTTTTGCAAAATAGACCCTATAAGGGTTTTTCATGAAAATCAACTAGGAGAAGATGTTTAATACACATTCAACTTTCATATTCCTCCATGAGCCATCAAAATAAAAGCAAATCATGCATGGGTAATTTTTTAAACATGAACCCTAGCATGAAATATAGGTAGAAATGGAGAGAAGAAGCTACCGGGATTTTAAAATTACAAAGAGCATGAAAAACGAGGCTTGGGAGCACTTACTATTGAGCTTGGAAAGCTTGAAAACCCTAGATATGGAAACCCTTAAAGTTTCGGCTGGACAAGGAAGAGAATGGGCTGATTTTGGTTCATTTTTCCCATTTTATTTCATTAAAATACTAAATGACCAAAATGCCCTTAAGCCATTTCCTTAAAATTCCATCCATGCAAGCCAATTTTTGTCCAAAAACTTAGAATTTGGGAAAATTGCTCTCCAAGACCTTCTAATTCATAACCCAAAGCAATTTCATACAAATTGCTTCTAGACTTCAAGTTTTGCAATTTATTCAATTTAGTCCCTAATTTCCAATTGAACACCTTACTCAAAGAATTTCTTCATGAAACTTTAACACATGCATATACTCATATTCTAGGCCTCATAATAATCATAAAGTAAATATTTTGATGTCGGATTTGTGGTCCCGAAACCACCATTTCGACTAGGCCTTATTTCAGGATGTTACAATAATCACATAGTTCCTAGTGACATGTCACTTGTATCCTAAACTATTCCTAAGGTTTAAACGAGATTTTCTCGACGTCTCATCTTTGTCGAACTCATTCACAAAGTCATTCTCATTGACCATAAAGTCATTCATACACTCGTCATAATAATTAACTAATGACTCATACATTAATAAAATATTAAAACATGATATATCATTGCATTATTTACACATGAACTTGTCTTATTACAAAATATGGACAATTAATTCGATTTAGTCAAAAATCTTTTTCTTTCCCTAGTCTGGGTCTGTACTCCGTTTTTCTTGATCTATAATAGCAAATTCAGCTCATTTAATAATCACATTATTCAAATCAGTCCAAAAACTATATTTAGACAAAATTATGGTTTTGCCCTAAACTTTCAGATATTTACAATTTAGTCCCTAGGCTCATAAAATGAAATGTGTTCATTTTCTTTGTTACCCAATCCTAGTCGAACTTATAACTTACTCATAGAAGCCCATATTTCTCATTACACCATACATCTTACTACCCATTTTACAAACTTTACAAATAGGTCCTTTTTAACCATTTTCACTAGAAATCACTTGGTAAAAGATGTTTATCACACATTAAACATTCATATTCCTCCACTAAACATCAAAATACATGTATCTCATGCATGGGTAAGTTTTTGAACATGAACCCTAGCTCAAAGTATGGCTAGAAATGGATAGATCATGCTTCAAGGACTTCAAAAATGCAAAGAACATAAAAAAAGGGGCTAGGGAACACTTACAATCAAGCTTGAAAAGTTGAAAACCATAGCTATGGAGACTCCCCAGATTTCGGCACCCTTAGAGAAGATGGACATCATTTTTGCTTGATTTTTCCCTTTTTATTCTTTTATTAACCAAATGACCAAAATGCCCTTAAGGTCTTTCTTTCAAATTTCTCCTGTTCATGCCCTTTTTGTCCAAAATTCTAGAACTTGGTCAAAATTGATATTTAAGGACCTCTGATTAATGATCCAATGCAATTTCATGCTTTAAGTGTAACACCCCATCCCCGATACCGTCGCCGGAGTCGGACACGAGGGGTTCTAAGACCAACTCTCATGTGTCACACAGACTATTTTTCACATTTCCAGCCTAGCTGGCAAACTGCGTCCCTGTCACCTTAAAAATCATATCTCGAGTTCCAGAACTCGAAAACCAGTTCCATAAATTTTCCCTGAAACTAGACTCAAAATTCCATCTACAAATTTTTTTCCAGAATTTTTGGTCAAGCTAATTAGTACATTTTATTAGTTAAAGTCACCCATGTTACAGGGGTCGACTACACTGACCTTCGCGCATTACGACCTGGATATCTTCTCATACAGAGCTTCAATGCTCATGCCGTTTGTTTCTAATGAAATTAGACTCAAAAGGGAATCTGCACATATAAAACACGACTTCTAATTCCTTTTGAATAATTTATGGTAAATTTTCAAAGTCGAGACAGGGGATCCAGAAACCATTCTGGCCCTGTCTCACGAGAACTTTAATATCTCTCAGTATACTGCTCATATGGTCGTTTGGTTTCATCCATATGAAAATAGATTCATCAAGGTTCAATTTCATAGTTTATTCACTATTTAATTCTACTTCTACTATTTTTAGTGATTTTTCCATCTCACCTCACTGCTGCTGGCAGCATCCGTTACTAAAGCAAACAATGACTATTTCATAATTCTTCCATGGCCAACTATTACATCATACATAATACAAACTATGGCCACCTTATCAAAATTAAGGTTTCTAAGGCTCGTGACTATAGGTTTTAGAATCACACTCAACCGACCACATAGGCCATTTTCGATGGCTTAAAGTTTACAACCCACAATTCAACAAAACAAAATAGCCTATACATGCCAAACGTTCTCCTAGTTCAACTCGACGACAATACCAAAGATTTCCAGCCGGTGTGATGACTTCAACGGTTCCGAAACACATAAACGATACGAGTCCAAGAGACCTCAAATGGGTGACAAGAAAACACCGAGTGAGTTTATAACTCAAGAAGTCATAAGCATTCGACAACCACCCATTAATAAAGTTATCACAACATGAAACAATAAACGAAGCTAGGTACTCCATCCATATCGAAACTATACCATAATTCCTCGGACCTTTCGGTTCAATCTCATACCAAGTCATACATCCACATTTCAAATTCTATATAATAAGATATTTGAGGCATTTTCACACACCAACTCATTTTCACCACAATCATACAATTGCAATCATCACATAGATTTAAAGCTTACCAAGCTCAACCCCGAGCATGAACATATTGCCTATTCGTCATGAGCTCAAGGTACTTACCCGATCCGCTGTCCGGGATTAACTCGATAATGTCGCACACTCAGTGCCAATTGTAATGCAAGAGCATATAGTGAATCTGCACTGTGACATCCCTAATTTGACTCTAGTCGGGAAGTGGTTTCGAGACCCCAAAACAGAGTCACACAAGAAATTGATTGTTAAATTTCATGTCTATATTATGGTACAATTTGTGTGTGAAATTTTGATGCTTTGATTTTGTCAATTGAATGCGAATTTAATCAAAAAGGGCTTATGTGAGAAACATTGAAAATGTGTTGGTTAATTTTTAAAATGGCCAAATTGTTGCATGGATTAAATATGGGGACTTGCATGTCAAAGTCCCCATTTTTCATGATAGTGGCCGGCCATGTTGATGTTTATGACAATATATATGTATTATTTACTAGTTTTAAGGCAACTAAATGGTTTTATAATTTTTATAATATTATTGAATGAATAAATAAGTGAGAATTTGGGTGAAGAAAAAAAAAAAAGCTTCATCTTTGTTATTCATGACCGAATTGTAAGAGAGGAAGGGGGGGGAAGCTCCATTCGGTCACTTTAGGCTTGAATCAAGGTAAGACTTCTAATCAATTCTTAAAATTCTTGTTAATTTTAAGTTAGCTACCAAGCTCTTTATTCAACCCATATTAAAATTTTGATTTTTGGAAAGGATTTGAGCATTCGACCATGGGAGAAATTGAAGAGGATAGATTGTTGTTCTCATGTTTTAATGAAGTTTGAGTTAGTTAATACTTAGTTGTTAGTAATTATATTTACTTGAACAAATGCTTGGTATTTAAATGTTAAAATGTAAGCTATTGTTGTTTGGGTTATAGAAGTGAATGGATTAGAGGTTTGGCATTGTATATGAATTTTAAGGGTATAATTTGAATAATGTGAGTAGGGTTATGCATAGGTTTCGCTTTGATAATATTGTGTAAAGTGATAAGTAGAAATACTATGATGACAAAAGTTTAGTAACATTTGGCTAAGGACTATAAGTGTTAGTTAATTCAAGATAAAAGTATATGCGTTAATTACTTCGTATTTAAAGTTGTGAAGAGTAGGTAATGGTCAATTAAAGTGATGAAGGTTAAATTTTGAAGTTTGGTTAAATTGGACATTCGGCATTACGTATGACATTGGATAAGAGTGTAAGTATTCGTGTGTACAGCATTGAAGATAAATGGAAATTGGTATTGTGGTAAATGTTGATAAGATGACAGTCGGAATTAGCTATATGTTTTGGAACTATGCTGTAATTTGAAAATAAAAGTATATAATATTAAGGCATGTATTATACATATATGCATGTGTGTATGCGGTTGTGCATAATTAGGAGTAAATGGTTAAATGATGATAGTCATATATAGGTATCGAACATATATATATATGCCTTATGTATGTACCATGTACACACGAGGACATTCAATGATATGATTAAATTCATGTATAAGAAGCATGAAATTGAGTCATGGCATGTTTTATTAAATATGATACATATTGAAATCTATTGTTTTAGATATAGATTAATTGATAAGTGATTTCCAAATGTGATTGTTGAGTGAATAATATTAGTTAAGTACTTAAGCGCATCTATTGTTTTACTTAAGCTTAAGAGCAAAGAGGATCAAAGTCGGATAGGAGAAAGAGAAAGTAAACGAATAGCGTGGATATCTAGTCGTCGACCACTTCCGAGGTAAGTTTTAAGCAATTAAACGTTGAGTAAATTCAACCATAATAGGACATAATGAGTTGATTTAATAAGATATGATGTGGCCATGATATGTCTTAAACTCAAATGGTAAGTTCATATGTGTTTGGACTTGAAATTTAAGAGCAAATTGTAATAATTTGCTTGGACAGCAGCAGTAATGTGATTTTAGAAAATCACTATAAATTGTTGGTGTGGAATTATAGGCTGAATAATATATGTAATCAAAGCTTAGTTGGTCTAGTTTCCTATAAAAGAGACCGTGGAAGCAAAGAAATTTCCTATAAAGAGATATTTAAAGTTGTGTGGGACAGGGTCAGAATGACTCTGAAATCCCCTGTTCTGTTTTAAGAAAATCACTATAATTTGTACAAAAATGGTTACAAGATAACATTTATATGCTTAGACTCCTTAATGAGTCTACTTTCAAATGAAATCAAATAGAACATACTTTGAATTCTGTACAATGAGAATTTTGATTCATAGTGAAGACTGGTCAGGTTAGTCAAACAGTGAAACAGGGGAAACTTTAAGAAAAATCTGGTATTGATTGGCCAAACCTAAAATTCTGAAAAATTTATGGATGGAAGATATACGAGTCTATATTCAGGGAAAATTAACGGCAAGTGATTTGGAGCCTTGTAGCTCAGTTATAAATAATTTAGTGACCATTTGTCAGGAAAACAGCTTGTAGTGAATATGTGATTTTTGTTGTAAACATGGATAAAACTTGTTTTAGTTGCTCATAAGCTATTGATTAAACCCATACTTGAATTCTAATTCGTGATATTGTAAAATGATATATGAGTGTTAGATGGATCTTTGATATTAAAATTTGTGAAATTGTAAGTTTATGAGTATTCGAATATGAAATGATAGTATGGCGTGAAATTGAATTATTCATTGGAAAAGTGATTGATGTAGATTCGACCAAGACCAAGTCTGTACATGATAGTATATGTGGTATGTGAAGCATATTTGAATAATTGTGATGTGAATACATGAAAAATTTATATTTTGGTTTAAGATTTTACGCGATGAATGTGAAAGTGTATATATATGTGATAAGGCCTAATGGCCGATGTGATGAATGTGAAGGTGTATATATGTGATAAGGCCGAATGGCCGATGTGATGAATGTGAAAGTGTGTATATATGTGATAAGGCCTAATGGCCGATGTGATGAATGTGAAAGTGTATATATATGTGATAAGGCCTAATGGCCGATGTGATGAATGTGAAGGTGTATATATGTGATAAGTCCGAATGGCCAATGTGATGAATGTGAAAGTGTATAAATGTGATAAGTCCCGAAGGGCATTTGTGTCAGTACTATATATGGGTTAAAACCCCGCAGGCCTTATGCGAGAATATTATCTTGATTAACGTCCATAGGCTTCGTGGTTGTACTATATCCGAGCTTTAAAGACCAACGGCTAAATGCTAGGATTCAAGTAAGACTTTGATATTGAGTATCCGCAATAAGTTACCATCAAATAAGTGTTATGTATTTAAGATGTTCAAAAGTACATTTACTCATCGGTGGAGTGATTTCGAGGTGAATTATCATGATCGAAGAGCATATTATGCCCCAAAAGCCTTATGATTTGAGTATGGGTTGGGCTAAATGTACCAAGACAAGGTTGTGGATTCGACTACATTTCGGGGATCATCACGCCGTCACACTATCTACCATTGCGGCAACTATGTAATTAGACTTAGCTTATGGCATGTATAGGATAGACAATATAGTAGAATGATATTATGACTATTGTATATAAGCCATACGAAAATGGCATCTGCTTGACGCTTACTTATAGAAGTTTAGATTTTATTCTGGTCGTGTTTAGTACTTATCTAAATGGATGTTCGTTATTTCAAAAAAAACAACATTAAAGAAGGGAGTTTAAAATTTTATTCTTCCGATCTTATTCCAAATTTCTGGTAATGCCTCATCCTATTCCGGCGACGGTTACGGGATACGGGTGTTACATTTTAGTGGTATCAGAGCCAGGTTTAGTTGATTCTAGGACTAACGTAGCACATGTGAGTCTAGTTATATATGCCATAGAGTGATAATAAGATAGTGTGATGATTTCTGACAGTTAAAAAGTATTTCTCATATTGTAATGAATTCGATCCCAATCGAACAGAGCGGAGATGGTATTGAGAGTACTGAGACATGCTTATGATGCGTCAATATTGAGAAAGGTATAATATGTGTTAGAATTAAGTGACCCAAATTTTATTTAAATAAAATACGATGGAAAATAAAATAAAAGTAAAATCCATATAGAACTCTTCTTTTATTTTATTTTAGAATAAGGTTTTTAAACCTTATTAAACTCCATCTATTTTATATTGATTAGGATAAGGTGTTTCAATCCTACTAGAATATGGCTTTGCAAGCCTATAAATAGACATAGTCTATTCCTCTTGTATTTGAGTAAAAATTTTTCGACATAGTGAACTCGTGGTTTTTTTTCGAAAGGGTTTCACGTAAAATTTATGTGTTCTTTATTTTTATTTATTTTATTCTATTTTATTTTTCACAAATTGGTATCGAGCTTTGGGTTATTCATCTCGATCACGGTAATGGCGTCTTTGAAGTATGAAATTCATTGTTGGATCGCAACACCGATTTGCGTTGTGGCAAATTAAGATGCAAGCGTTCTTGCACGATGGATCTAGAGGATGCCTCGCTAGGGATAGATAAGAGCATTAACACAATTACACATTTGTCCAACGAAATTTTGCGGATGTGATTGCATTATGGAAGAGGCTAGAACAAATATGTATGTCGAAAACTCTAACAAGCAAGTTGCATATGAAGCGTCTTTATGCTCATCGTTTGGAGGAAGGTGCGTCGTACAGTTTAAAGAAATTCTCTCAAACTTGGAGGCCATGGAGGTTCAAGATGATAAGGAAGATCTAGGGTTGATTCTACTTTGTTCGTTGCCCCTGTCTTATTCAACCTTTAGAGACACGATTTTATATAGCCAAGTCTCTCATAGTTGATGAGGTTTATGATTCTTTAACCTCGTATGATAAGATGAAGCATCTTGTGGTTAAACCCAACTCGTGGAGAGGGTCTCATTGTTCGTGGGAGACAAGACCGGAATGTTGATGATGATCGTGGTAGAACACGAACGGAATCCTCGTGGTAAATCTAAGGGTAGATCGGATGATGATATTACTAAACTTTGGCATATGCGCCTAGGCATATGAGTGAGAATGGCATGGCAGATCTCCATCCGCTGCCATTGAGAAAAGACTCCACAAGAGGTATGGTCGGTAATCCCGCTAATTATTCCGATTTAAAGATTTTTGGGTGTCTCCGTGATGCTCATGTTGATAATGGAAAATTGGAACCGAGATCCATTAAATGCGTTTTCTTGGTTATAAAGTCGTGTAAAGGCTATAAGTTATGGTGTCTGAAAATAGAAAAGTTGTGATTAGCAGAGATGTTGTTTTTGATTTAAACGCTATGCTACCTAACTTATCTCTTAAAGACTCTTCCAATAAAGAAAACCAAAAGCGGTGGAGCATCAGTTAATACGTAATCAACTCCTCAAGCCATACAAAATTGAGAATAGAGTTGCTTCTTCACCGCAATACTCTATCGCCAAAAAAGGACAAGAAGAGAAATTAAACCTCCAAAGAAGTATGCCAAGGTTGATCTAGTTGCTTATGCTTTAAATGTGGTGAAGATATAGATGCGAATCAAGAGCCATTTAATTATTCTGAGGCGATTAGTCGTGAAGACTCGAGAAAAGTGGATGTTTGCTATGCAAGAGGAGATGGAATCACTCACAAAAAAGTAGAACATGGGATCTTGTAAAACTTCCTAAAGGTAAAAAGGTTGTTCGTGTAGTTGATAGTGTGTTGACTCTCCAATCGTCTTCCAATCATTTCGAGTCCTCGAACTCATGCAACAACCGAGGGTGAGACAGGGAAACGGTTTACTAGAATATGGCTTTGCAAGCCTATAAATAGACATAGTCTATTCCTCTTGTATTTGAGTAAAAATTTTTTCGACATAGTGAATTTTCTTCTCCTCATGCCGTGTGGTTTTTTTCCGAAAGGGTTTCCACGTAAAATTTATGTGTTCTTTATTTTTATTTATTTTATTCTATTTTATTTTTCACAATATGAGTAAGTTTTGAGAAAGTGAATTTGGTATTTAATTTAAAATGCCATGATATACATGTATGATAGATGAATGATATCCTATTGTCCTTACCATAATAAGGTTATTGAGAAAGAAATCATAAACATGTTGTTTGTGTAGCCGAATGGCTATTAGAGAATTTAACAAAGAACAAAATTGGGGATATGTATATATTCTTATGTGTGTTTGCTCATTGAGCTTTGGAAGTTTGGTAAAAGAGGTATACATGTATTAGATTTGAATAATGTTCACAACACAAAGTCAATGAGCATGTTATATGCCTATGTGCGAATTAGTGGACTTGAATTTCAAATGTGATTTTGCTATGTGAATTGTGGTAACATGTGAATAAATATGTACGAGACTCAACGATGTGAATCCGGCTTAAAGACCCGATGACTATATGTGCGGAGATTATGTGCGGATTAAGATCCGCAGCTTTATGTGGAGATTTCATTCGAGCTAAAGGTCTCGACGATGATCCGGCTAAGTCCCGAAGAGCATTCAGATCTTGGCGATATATATCCGGTTAAGTCCCGTAGAGCATTCGTGCTGGTGTTACATCCGGGCTAAATCCCGAAGAGCATTCATGCTAGTGATGTATCCGGACCAGGTCCCGAAGAGCAGTCATGCTGGTGACGTGTATTCAGGCCTTCGTGCCTAGCAGGCTTTGTGCCGGTGATATGTATTCGGGCCTTCGTGCCTAGCAGGCTTTGTGCCGGTGATATGTATTCGGGCCTTCGAGCCTAGCGTGCTTTGTGCCGATGATATGTATTCGCCTTCGTGTTTCAGCGTGCTTTGTGCGGTGATATGTATTCGCCTTCGTGTTTAGCGTGCTTTGTGCCGGTGATATGTATTCGGGCCTTCGAGCCTAGCAGGCTTTGTGCCGGTGATATGTATTCGGGCCTTCGAGCCTAGCAGGCTTTGTACCGGTGATATGTATTCGGGTCTTCGTGCCTAGCAGGCTTAATGCCAGTGATTCGAGCAAGGTTTAAGTGTTCATTACCGTATGAATTCAAAGTTAAATGAAAGAATACGTTTAAAGTGTACATATATGATGTTTTATAGACTTGGTTAAGTTTTTTTTTCAATGTGTAATAACGAATGAATAAGAGCACTATGTGTGTGAATGATTAGAGGCACTGTGTGTGTGCGAATTCCTTTAACCGAGCACTATGAGTGCGAGATCGGTCAGTGGGCACTAAGTGTGTGAAGTGGAATTCATGTAAGACCTCGTCTGGGACGAAGGCATTGATTTGAGATAGTGTGTAAGACCATGTCTGGGACACGGCATCGGCTCGATATGTGAGAATATGTAAGACCATATCTAGGATATGGCATTGTAAGAGCTATATGTGCTTAATGAGTATCCGTAATGATTTTGAATGATTCAACGGGTATATTTAAGATGATAAATTAAGTAAGATCGAATAAGTTTATACCGGTATGTGGAAGTTGATTTTCTGTTGGAAATAAGTTAAGTTGAATAGTGAGAGATGATGGAGTTATAAAGGATATTTATTGGGATGTTTGAATATATGTGTGCGTTCGGTCAAATTCTGACTTATACATGAATGAAAATGTGGGTTACACATATGTGGGTTGATGATGTGAATTATACATGTTAATATGTGCTTAATATGTGTTTGAAACGCATTTGTGAATTAAATTAAGTGATTATTGCTTATGAAATCAAGAAAATGAGATATATGTGCCTACTTGTAGAAATGTTTATGTATTTGTTTTAAGATAAGAAAATGATTTTATAGATCGATGCGAAATCAATAATGAATTACAATTGCTATCGATGAGTTAATGTTTATATGGACATGATGCAATAAGAGGACATTATCCTAACCTAGTCGCTAGTAAGATTTTCAGGGATGAAAATCCCTAAAGAGGGGGAGAGTTGTGACATCCCTAATTTGACTCTAGTCGGGAAGTGGTTTCGAGACCCCAAAACAGAGTCACACAAGAAATTGATTGTTAAATTTCATGTCTATATTATGGTACAATTTGTGTGTGAAATTTTGATGCTTTGATTTTGTCAATTGAATGCGAATTTAATCAAAAAGGGCTTATGTGAGAAACATTGAAAATGTGTTGGTTAATTTTTAAAATGGCCAAATTGTTGCATGGATTAAATATGGGGACTTGCATGTCAAAGTCCCCATTTTTCATGATAGTGGCCGGCCATGTTGATGTTTATGACAATATATATGTATTATTTACTAGTTTTAAGGCAACTAAATGGTTTTATAATTTTTATAATATTATTGAATGAATAAATAAGTGAGAATTTGGGTGAAGAAAAAAAAAAAAGCTTCATCTTTGTTATTCATGATCGAATTGTAAGAGAGGAAGGGGGGGGGGAAGCTCCATTTGGTCACTTTAGGCTTGAATCAAGGTAAGACTTCTAATCAATTCTTAAAATTCTTGTTAATTTTAAGTTAGCTACCAAGCTCTTTATTCAACCCATATTAAAATTTTGATTTTGGAAAGGATTTGAGCATTCGACCATGGGAGAAATTGAAGAGGATAGATTGTTGTTCTCATGTTTTAATGAAGTTTGAGTTAGTTAATACTTAGTTGTTAGTAATTATATTTACTTGAACAAATGCTTGGTATTTAAATGTTAAAATGTAAGCTATTGTTGTTTGGGTTATAGAAGTGAATGGATTAGAGGTTTGGCATTGTATATGAATTTTAAGGGTATAATTTGAATAATGTGAGTAGGGTTATGCATAGGTTTTGGCTTTGATAATATTGTGTAAAGTGATAAGTAGAAATACTATGATGACAAAAGTTTAGTAACATTTGGCTAAGGACTATAAGTGTTAGTTAATTCAGTATAAAAGTATGGGCGTTAATTACTTCGTATTTAAAGTTGTGAAGAGTAGGTAATGGTCAATTAAAGTGATGAAGGTTAAATTTTGAAGTTTGGTTAAATTGGACATTCGGCATTACGTATGACATTGGATAAGAGTGTAAGTATTCGTGTGTACAGCATTGAAGATAAATGGAAATTGGTATTGTGGTAAATGTTGATAAGATGACAGTCGGAATTAGCTATATGTTTTGGAACTATGCTGTAATTTGAAAATAAAAGTATATAATATTAAGGCATGTATTATACATATATGCATGTGTGTATGCGGTTGTGCATAATTAGGAGTAAATGGTTAAATGATGATAGTCATATATAGGTACGAACATATATATATATGCCTTATGTATGTACCATGTACACACGAGGACATTCGGCGATATGATTAAATTCATGTATAAGAAGCATGAAATTGAGTCATGGCATGTTTTATTAAATATGATACATATTGAAATCTATTGTTTTAGATATAGATTAATTGATAAGTGATTTCCAAATGTGATTGTTGAGTGAATAATATTAGTTAAGTACTTAAGCAGATCTATTGTTTTACTTAAGCTTAAGAGCAAAGAGGATCAAAGTCGGATAGGAGAAAAGAGAAAGTAAACGAATAGCCGTGGATATCTAGTCGTCGACCACTTCCGAGGTAAGTTTTAAGCAATTAAACGTTGAGTAAATTCAACCATAATAGGACATAATGAGTTGATTTAATAAGATATGATGTGGCCATGATATGTCTTAAACTCAAATGGTAAGTTCATATGTGTTTGGACTTGGAAATTTAAGAGCAAATTGTAATAATTTGCTTGGACAGCAGCAGTAATGTGATTTTAGAAAATCACTATAAATTGTTGGTGTGGAATTATAGGCTGAATAATATATGTAATCAAAGCTTAGTTGGTCTAGTTTCCTATAAAAGAGACCGTGGAAGCAAAGAAATTTCCTATAAAGAGATATTTAAAGTTGTGTGGGACAGGGTCAGAATGACTCTGAAATCCCCTGTTCTGTTTTAAGAAAATCACTATAATTTGTACAAAAATGGTTACAAGATAACATTTATATGCTTAGACTCCTTAATGAGTCTAATTTCAAATGAAATCAAATAGAACATACTTTGAATTCTGTACAATGAGAATTTTGATTCATAGTGAAGACTGGTCAGGTTAGTCAAACAGTGAAACAGGGGAAACTTTAAGAAAAATCTGGTATTGATTGGCCGAACCTAAAATTCTGAAAAATTTATGGATGGAAGATATACGAGTCTATATTCAGGGAAAATTAACGGCAAGTGATTTGGAGCCTTGTAGCTCCAGTTATAAATAATTTAGTGACCATTTGTCAGGAAAACAGCTTGTAGTGAATATGTGATTTTTGTTGTAAACATGGATAAAACTTGTTTTAGTTGCTCATAAGCTATTGATTAAACCCATACTTGAATTCTAATTCGTGATATTGTAAAATGATATATGAGTGTTAGATGGATCTTTGATATTAAAATTTGTGAAATTGTAAGTTTATGAGTATTCGAATATGAAATGATAGTATGGCGTGAAATTGAATTATTCATTGGAAAAGTGATTGATGTAGATTCGACCAAGACCAAGTCTGTACATGATAGTATATGTGGTATGTGAAGCATATTTGAATAATTGTGATGTGAATACATGAAAAATTTATATTTTGGTTTAAGATTTTACGCGATGAATGTGAAAGTGTATATATATGTGATAAGGCCTAATGGCCGATGTGATGAATGTGAAGGTGTATATATGTGATAAGGCCGAATGGCCGATGTGATGAATGTGAAAGTGTATATATGTGATAAGGCCGAATGGCCGATGTGATGAATGTGAAAGTGTATATATATGTGATAAGGCCTAATGGCCGATGTGATGAATGTGAAGGTGTATATATGTGATAAGGCCGAATGGCCAATGTGATGAATGTGAAAGTGTATAAATGTGATAAGTCCCGAAGGGCATTTGTGTCAAGATTATATATGGGTTAAAAACCCGCAGCCTTATGCGAGAATATTATCTTGATTAATGTCCATAGGCTTTGCTTGTACTATATCCGAGCTTTAAAGACCCGACGGCTAAATGCTAGGATTCAAGTAAGACTTTGATATTGAGTATCGCAATAAGTTACCATCAAATAAGTGTTATGTATTTAAGATGTTCAAAAGGACATTTACTCATCGGTGGAGTGATTTCGAGGTGAATTATCGAAGATCGAAGAGAGCATATTCTGCCCAAAAGCCTTATGATTTGAGTATGGGTTGGGCTAAATGTACCAAAGACAAGGTTGTGGATTCGACTACCACTCGGGGATCATCAAGACTTCGTCACACTATCTACCATTGCGTGCAACTATGTAATTAGACTTAGCTTATGGCATGTATAGGATAGACAATATAGTAGAATGATATTATGACTATTGTATATAAGCCATACGAAAATGGCATCTGCTTGACGCTTACTTATAGAAGTTTAGATTTTATTCTGGTCGTGTTTAGTACTTATCTAAATGAATGTTCGTTATTTCAAAAAAAAAACAACATTAAAGAAGGGGGTTTAAAATTTTATTCTTCCGATCTTATTCCAAATTTCTGGTAATGCCTCATCCTATTCCGGCGACGGTTACGGGATACGGGTGTTACATTTTAGTGGTATCAGAGCCAGGTTTAGTTGATTCTAGGACTAACGTAGCACATGTGAGTCTAGTTATATATGCCATAGAGTGATAATAAGATAGTGTGATGATTTCTGACAGTTAAAAAGTATTTCTCATATTGTAATGAATTCCGATCCCAATCGAGCTGTAGCAGATGGTATTGAGAGTACTGAGACATGCTTATGATGCGTCAATATTGAGAAAGGTATAATATGTGTTAGAATTAAGTGACCCAAATTCTTATTTAAATAAAATACGATGGAAAATAAAATAAAAGTAAAATCCATATAGAACTAGACTTCTTTTATTTTATTTTAGAATAAGGTTTTTAAACCTTATTAAACTCCATCTATTTTATATTGATTAGGATAAGGTGTTTCAATCCTACTAGAATATGGCTTTGCAAGCCTATAAATAGACATAGTCTATTCCTCTTGTATTTGAGTAAAAATTTTTCGACATAGTGAATTTTCTTCTCCTCTGCCCGTGGTTTTTTTTCCGAAAGGGTTTCCACGTAAAATTTATGTGTTCTTTATTTTTATTTATTTTATTCTATTTTATTTTTCACAAATTGGTATCGAGCTTCGGGTTATTCATCTCGATCACGGTAATGGCGTCTTTGAAGTATGAAATTCATTTGTTGGATCGCAACACCGATTTGCGTTGTGGCAAATTAAGATGCAAGCGCTTCTTGCAGATGGATCTAGAGGATGCCCTGCTAGGATAGATAAGATGCCTTCGACATTAACAGATGAAGAGAAGAAGCGTAAGGATCGAAGGCATTAACACAATTACATCGCATTTGTCCAACGAAATTTTGCAGGATGTGATGAAAGAGAAAACCGCCATTGCATTATGGAAGAGGCTAGAACAAATATGTATGTCGAAAACTCTAACAAGCAAGTTGCATATGAAGCGGCGTCTTTATGCTCATCGTTTGGAGGAAGGTGCGTCAGACACCTAACACTTAATGTTGTTTAAAGAAATTCTCTCAAACTTGGAGGCCATGGAGGTTCAAGATGATAAGGAAGATCTAGGGTTGATTCTACTTTGTTCGTTGCCCGCCTTATTCAACCTTTAGAGACACGATTTTATATAGCCGCGAGTCTCTCACAGTTGATGAGGTTTATGATTCTTTAACCTCGTATGATAAGATGAAGCATCTTGTGGTTAAACCCAACTCTCGTGGAGAGGGTCTCATTGTTCGTGGGAGACAAGACCGAATGTTGATGATGATCGTGGTAGAACACAGAACGGAATCCTCGTGGTAAATCTAAGGGTAGATCGAAATCTTCAAACAGAGGTAAAACTTGCAACTTCGCAAGAAGAAAGGGCACATTAAATCTGAGTGCTATAAGCTACAAAATAAGATTAAAAGGAGGTCTGCGAATCAAAAGGGAAACAAATGTAAAATTCGGTGAAGTCGATGTTGTAGAAGACTACAATGATGGTGAACTTCTAGTTGCTTCATCAATGATTCTAAAGTAAGCGAGAGTGGATACTTGATTCAGTGCACCTTCCACATGAGTCCCAATCGGGATTGGTTTACAACTTATGAAACGAAGATCTGAAGGTGTTGTTTTGATGGGAAATAATGCTTCATGTAAAATCGCAGTGTTGGAACAATTAAAGTTAAGATGTTTGATGGAGTTGTCGTAACACTTAGTGACGTGCGGCATGTTCCGAATTGAAAAGAAATTTAATTTCGTTGAGTACTCTTGATTCAAAAGGGCATGATACACAATGAAAGTGGGGTTTTAAAGATTTCAAAGGGTCTCTTGTTGTGATGAAAGGGCAAAGAAAGATTGCCAAGTTATATGTTTTCTGTGGTTCTATCATATCGGTGATGCAATTGTCGCCGCCTCTTCCTTGTCGATGATGATATTACTAAACTTTGGCATATGCGCCTAGGGCATATGAGTGAGAATGGCATGGCGAATTAAGCAAAAGAGGACTTCTTAATGGGCAAGGAATTTGTAAACTGAATTTCGTGAGCACCGTGTGTTTTGGGAAGCAAAGAGAGTTCGATTCACTAGAGGAATCCATAACACGAAGGAAACGTTGGAGTATATCCATTCGATCGTGGGGCCGCCCGAGTGCCTTCGAGAGGTGGAGCTAATTATATGCTAACCTTTATTGACGATTTTTCCGTAAAAGTTTGGGCGTTCTTCCAAGCGTAAAAGCGATGTGTTTTCCACATTTAAGTCTTGGAAAATTATGATTGAAAAGCAGACGGAAAAGCAGATAAAATACCTCCGCATGCACAATGGCTTAGAGTTCGCTCGATGAGTTTAATAGATTGTGCAAGTCGGAAGGATCATGAGACACTTGACGATTCGTCATACTCCACAACAAAAGCGGCGTTGCGAGCGAATGAACGAACGATCATGGAGAAGGTTCGATGTATGTTGTCAAATGCCAACTTATCAAGTCATTTTGGGCGTAGCGACCTCATCGCATGTTTTTATCAACTGATCTCCATCCGTTGCCATTGAGAAAAAGACTCCACAAGAGGTATGGTCCGTAATCCCGCTAATTATTCGATTTAAAGATTTTTGGGTGTCTGCGATGCTCATGTTGATAATGGAAAATTGGAACCGAGATCCATTAAATGCGTTTTCTTGGTTATAAAGTGGTGTAAAAGGCTATAAGTTATGGTGTCCTGAAAATAGAAAAGTTGTGATTAGCAGAGATGTTGTTTTTGACGAAACCGCTATGCTACCTAACTTATCTCTTAAAGACTCTTCCAATAAAGAAAACCAAAAGCGGTGGAGCATCGATTAATACGTAATCAACTCCTCAAGCCAAGACAAAATTGAGAATAGAGTTGCTTCTTCACCGCAATACTCTATCGCCAAAAACAGACAAGAAGAGAAATTAAACCTCCAAAGAAGTATGCCAAGGTTGATCTAGTTGCTTATGCTTTAAATGTGGTGAAGATATAGATGCGAATCAAGAGCCATTTAATTATTCCGAGGCGATTAGTGTGAAGACTCAGAAAAGTGGATGTTTGCTATGCAAGAGGAGATGGAATCACTCCACAAAAACAGAACATGGGATCTTGTAAAACTTCCTAAAGGTAAAAAGGTTGTTCGTTGTAAATGGGTGTTTAAAAAGAAAGAAGGGACTCTAGGAGTTGAAGAACCCAGATATAAAGCAAGGCTTGTTGCAAAAGGTTACAGTCAAATTCCAGGAGTGGACTTCACAGATGTGTTCTCTCCAGTTGTTAAGCATAGTTCGATTCGAGCTTTGCTTGGTATTGTTGCCATGCATGATTTGGAGCTTGAGCAGTTAGATGTAAAAACTGCATTTTTGCATGGAGAACTTGAGGAAGATATTTACATGCAACAACCAGAGGGTTTTATAGTCTCGTAAAAAGAGGACTATGTTTGCTTTTTGAAAAAGTCCCTTTACGGTTTGAAACAATCACCAAGACAAGGGTACAAGAGGTTTGATTCCTTTATGACTTCTCATGATTTCAAAAGAAGTAGTTTTGACAGTTGTGTCTACTTTAAGAAAAAGCAGTGATGGTTCTTTTGTGTATCTACTTCTTTATGTTGATGACATGTTGATAGCAAAGAAAAGATAAAAGAGAGATAAGAAAGGTTAAAGCCCAACTAAGTGAAGAATTTGAGATGAAAGATTTAGGACCAGCAAAGAAGATACTTGGTATGGAGATTCTCGAGATAGAAAAGCAAGTAAATTGTACCTAAGTCGGAAGGGTACATTGAGAAAGTTCTTTGCGGTGTTCAATATGCGAGTGCTAAGCTTCGTTAGTACTCCTTTAGCAACCCATTTCGGACTTTCATCGGCCTTATCTCCTCAATCGATAATGAGATTGAGTACATGTCACATGTTCCATACTCTAGTGCAGAGGATCTCTCATGTATGCTATGGTTTGTTCACGTCGGATTTATCATATGCAATCGGGCAGTTAGCGGATACATGGCGAATCTGGTAAAGAACACGGAAAGCGATTCGGTGGATTTTAAGATACTTACGAGGCACTACTAATGTTTGCTTACGTTTGGAAGAACTAAAGATGGAGTTATAGGGTATGTTGATGCTGATTTTGCTGGAGACCTTGATAGAAGAAGATCTCTCACGAGTTACGTCTTTACAATCGGAGGTTGTGCAATTAGTTGGAAAGCCACTTTGCAAACTACAAGCCGCTTTGTCTACCAATCGGTGAGTACATGGCGATTCTCGAGGCTTGTAAAGAAGCTATTTGGTTGAAGGGACTATTTAGTGAACTCAATGAAGACCTTCAAATCAGCACACGAGATTTTGTGACAATGAGTGCCATCTTTCTTACAAAAGATCAAATGTTTCATGAGAGAACAAAACACATTGATATTCGGTATCATTTTGTTCGTGATATTATTGCTCGTGGTGATATTGTTGTGAGCAAAATTAGCACTCATGAAAATCCTGCAGATATGATGACTAAGTCACTTCCTATAACCAAGTTTGAGCATTGCTTAGACTTGGTTGGTGTTCATTGTTGAAGTTAAACCCTTAAGGGTTTTTGGAAGAGGTGAAGAACTTGTTTATTGAAAGTTCGCGATGAAGAACTTGTTCATTGAGAATTTGTGTCAAGGTGGAGATTGTTAGAATTAAGTGACCCAAATTCTTATTTAAATAAAATACGATGGAAAATAAAATAAAAGTAAAATCCATATAGAACTAGACTTCTTTTATTTTATTTTAGAATAAGGTTTTAAACCTTATTAAACTCCATCTATTTTATATTGATTAGGATAAGGTGTTTCAATCCTACTAGAATATGGCTTTGCAAGCCTATAAATAGACATAGTCTATTCCTCTTGTATTTGAGTAAAAATTTTTCGACATAGTGAATTTTCTTCTCCTCTGCCCGTGGTTTTTTTCCCGAAAGGGTTTCCACGTAAAATTTATGTGTTCTTTATTTTTATTTATTTTATTCTATTTTATTTTTCACAATATGAGTAAGTTTTGAGAAAGTGAATTTGGTATTTAATTTAAAATGCCATGATATACATGTATGATAGATGAATGATATCCTATTGTCCTTACCATAATAAGGTTATTGAGAAAGAAATCATAAACATGTTGTTTGTGTAGCCGAATGGCTATTAGAGAATTTAACAAAGAACAAAATTGGGGATATGTATATATTCTTATGTGTGTTTGCTCATTGAGCTGGAAGTTTGGTAAAAGAGGTATACATGTATTAGATTTGAATAATGTTCACAACACAAAGTCAATGAGCATGTTATATGCCTATGTGCGAATTAGTGGACTTGAATTTCAAATGTGATTTTGCTATGTGAATTGTGGTAACATGTGAATAAATATGTACGAGACTCAACGATGTGAATCCGGGCTTAAAGACCCGATGACTATATGTGCGGAGATTATGTCTGGATTAAGATCCGCAGGCTTTATGTGGAGATTTCATTCGAGCTAAAGGTCTCGACGATGATCCGGGCTAAGTCCCAAGAGCATTCAGATCTTGGCGATATATATCCGGTTAAGTCCCGTAGAGCATTCGTCTTTGGTGTTACATCCGGCTAAATCAAGAGCATTCATGCTAGTGATGTATCCGGACCAGTCCCGAAGAGCGATCATGCCGGTGACGTGTATTCGTGCCTTCGTGTTTCAGCGTGCTTTGTGCCGGTGATATGTATTCGCCTTCGTGCCTAGCGTGCTTTGTGCGGTGATATGTATTCGCCTTCGAGCCTAGCGTGCTTTGTGCCGATGATATGTATTCGCCTTCGTGCCTAGCGAGCTTTGTGCCGGTGATATGTATTCGCCTTCGTGCTAGCGTGCTTTGTGCGGTGATATGTATTCGCCTTCGAGCCTAGCGTGCTTTGTGCGGTGATATGTATTCGCCTTCGAGCCTAGCAGTGCTTTGTACCGTGATATGTATTCGGTCTTCGTGCCTCAGCGTGCTTAATGCCGATGATTCGAGCAAGGTTTAAGTGTTCATTACCGTATGAATTCAAAGTTAAATGAAAGAATACGTTTAAAGTGTACATATATGATGTTTTATAGACTTGGTTAAGTTTTTTTTTCAATGTGTAATAACGAATGAATAAGAGCACTATGTGTGTGAATGATTAGAGGCACTGTGTGTGTGCGAATTCCTTTAACCGAGCACTATGAGTGCGAGATCGGTCAGTGGGCACTAAGTGTGTGAAGTGGAATTCATGTAAGACCTCGTCTGGGACGAAGGCATTGATTTGAGATAGTGTGTAAGACCATGTCTGGGACACGGCATCGGCTCGATATGTGAGAATATGTAAGACCATATCTAGGATATGGCATTGTAAGAGCTATATGTGCTTAATGAGTATCCGTAATGATTTTGAATGATTCAACGGGTATATTTAAGATGATAAATTAAGTAAGATCGAGAATGCTTATACCGGTATGTGGAAGTTGATTTTCTGTTGGAAATAAGTTAAGTTGAATAGTGAGAGATGATGGAGTTATAAAGGATATTTATTGGGATGTTTGAATATATGTGTACGTTCGGTCAGGTTACAGCTTATACATGAATGAAAATGTGGGTTACACATATGTGGGTTGATGATGTGAATTATACATGTTAATATGTGCTTAATATGTGTTTGAAACGCATTTGTGAATTAAATTAAGTGATTATTGCTTATGAAATCAAGAAAATGAGATATATGTGCCTACTTGTAGAAATGTTTATGTATTTGTTTTAAGATAAGAAAATGATTTTATAGATCGATGCGAAATCAATAATGAATTACAATTGCTATCGATGAGTTAATGTTTATATGGACATGATGCAATAAGAGGACATTATCCTAACCTAGTCGCTAGTAAGATTTTCAGGATGAAAATCCCTAAAGAGGGGAGAGTTGTGACATCCCTAATTTGACTCTAGTCGGAAGTGGTTTGAGACCCCAAAACAGAGTCACACAAGAAATTGATTGTTAAATTTCATGTCTATATTATGGTACAATTTGTGTGTGAAATTTTGATGCTTTGATTTTGTCAATTGAATGCGAATTTAATCAAAAAGGGCTTATGTGAGAAACATTGAAAATGTGTTGGTTAATTTTTAAAATGGCCAAATTGTTGCATGGATTAAATATGGGGACTTGCATGTCAAAGTCCCCATTTTTCATGATAGTGGTCGGCCATGTTGATGTTTATGACAATATATATGTATTATTTACTAGTTTTAAGGCAACTAAATGGTTTTATAATTTTTATAATATTATTGAATGAATAAATAAGTGAGAATTTGGGTGAAGAAAAAAAAAAAAGCTTCATCTTTGTTATTCATGATCGAATTGTAAGAGAGGAAGGGGGAAGCTCCATTTGGTCACTTTAGGCTTGAATCAAGGTAAGACTTCTAATCAATTCTTAAAATTCTTGTTAATTTTAAGTTAGCTACCAAGCTCTTTATTCAACCCATATTAAAATTTTGATTTTTGGAAAGGATTTGAGCATTCGACCATGGGAGAAATTGAAGAGGATAGATTGTTGTTCTCATGTTTTAATGAAGTTTGAGTTAGTTAATACTTAGTTGTTAGTAATTATATTTACTTGAACAAATGCTTGGTATTTAAATGTTAAAATGTAAGCTATTGTTGTTTGGGTTATAGAAGTGAATGGATTAGAGGTTTGGCATTGTATATGAATTTTAAGGGTATAATTTGAATAATGTGAGTAGGGTTATGCATAGGTTTGGCTTTGATAATATTGTGTAAAGTGATAAGTAGAAATACTATGATGACAAAAGTTTAGTAACATTTGGCTAAGGACTATAAGTGTTAGTTAATTCAAGATAAAAGTATGGGCGTTAATTACTTCAGTATTTAAAGTTGTGAAGAGTAGGTAATGGTCAATTAAAGTGATGAAGGTTAAATTTTGAAGTTTGGTTAAATTGGACATTCGGCATTACGTATGACATTGGATAAGAGTGTAAGTATTCGTGTGTACAGCATTGAAGATAAATGGAAATTGGTATTGTGGTAAATGTTGATAAGATGACAATGAATTAGCTATATGTTTTGGAACTATCTGTAATTTGAAAATAAAAGTATATAATATTAAGGCATGTATTATACATATATGCATGTGTGTATGCGGTTGTGCATAATTAGGAGTAAATGGTTAAATGATGATAGTCATATATAGGTACGAATATATATATATGCCTTATGTATGTACCATGTACACACGAGGACATTCGGCGATATGATTAAATTCATGTATAAGAAGCATGAAATTGAGTCATGGCATGTTTTATTAAATATGATACATATTGAAATCTATTGTTTTAGATATAGATTAATTGATAAGTGATTTCCAAATGTGATTGTTGAGTGAATAATATTAGTTAAGTACTTAAGCAGATCTATTGTTTTACTTAAGCTTAAGAGCAAAGAGGATCAAAGTCGGATAGGAGAAAAGAGAAAGTAAACGAATAGCCGTGGATATCTAGTCGTCGACCACTTTCGAGGTAAGTTTTAAGCAATTAAACGTTGAGTAAATTCAACCATAATAGGACATAATGAGTTGATTTAATAAGATATGATGTGGCCATGATATGTCTTAAACTCAAATGGTAAGTTCATATGTGTTTGGACTTGGAAATTTAAGAGCAAATTGTAATAATTTGCTTGGACAGCAGCAGTAATGTGATTTTAGAAAATCACTATAAATTGTTGGTGTGGAATTATAGGCTGAATAATATATGTAATCAAAGCTTAGTTGGTCTAGTTTCCTATAAAAGAGACCGTGGAAGCAAAGAAATTTCCTATAAAGAGATATTTAAAGTTGTGTGGGACAGGGTCAGAATGACTCTGAAATCCCCTGTTCTGTTTTAAGAAAATCACTATAATTTGTACAAAAATGGTTACAAGATAACATTTATATGCTTAGACTCCTTAATGAGTCTAATTTCAAATGAAATCAAATAGAACATACTTTGAATTCTGTACAATGAGAATTTTGATTCATAGTGAAGACTGGTCAGGTTAGTCAAACAGTGAAACAGGGGAAACTTTAAGAAAAATCTGGTATTGATTGGCCGAACCTAAAATTCTGAAAAATTTATGGATGGAAGATATACGAGTCTATATTCAGGGAAAATTAACGGCAAGTGATTTGGAGCCTTGTAGCTCCAGTTATAAATAATTTAGTGACCATTTGTCAGGAAAACAACTTGTAGTGAATATGTGATTTTTGTTGTAAACATGGATAAAACTTGTTTTAGTTGCTCATAAGCTATTGATTAAACCCATACTTGAATTCTAATTCGTGATATTGTAAAATGATATATGAGTGTTAGATGGATCTTTGATATTAAAATTTGTGAAATTGTAAGTTTATGAGTATTCGAATATGAAATGATAGTATGGCGTGAAATTGAATTATTCATTGGAAAAGTGATTGATGTAGATTCGACCAAGACCAAGTCTGTACATGATAGTATATGTGGTATGTGAAGCATATTTGAATAATTGTGATGTGAATACATGAAAAATTTATATTTTGGTTTAAGATTTTACGCGATGAATGTGAAAGTGTATATATATGTGATAAGGCCTAATGGCCGATGTGATGAATGTGAAGGTGTATATATGTGATAAGGCCGAATGGCCGATGTGATGAATGTGAAAGTGTGTGTATATGTGATAAGGCCTAATGGCCGATGTGATGAATGTGAAAGTGTATATATATGTGATAAGGCCTAATGGCCGATGTGATGAATGTGAAGGTGTATATATGTGATAAGGCCGAATGGCCAATGTGATGAATGTGAAAGTGTATAAATGTGATAAGTCCCGAAGGGCATTTGTGTCAGTACTATATATGGGTTAAAACCCCGCAGGCCTTATGCGAGAATATTATCTTGATTAATGTCCATAGGCTTCGTGCTTGTACTATATCCGAGCTTTAAAGACCCGACGGCTAAATGCTAGGATTCAAGTAAGACTTTGATATTAAGTATCTGCAATAAGTTACCATCAAATAAGTGTTATGTATTTAAGATGTTCAAAGGTCGTATTTACTCATCGGTGGAGTGATTTGAGGTGAATTATCGATGATCAAGAGAGCATATTCGCCCAAAAGCCTTATGATTTGAGTATGGGTTGGGCTAAATGTACCAAAGACAAGGTTGTGGATTTCGACTACCACTGGGGATCATCAAGACTTCGTCACACTATCTACCATTGCGGCAACTATGTAATTAGACTTAGCTTATGGCATGTATAGGATAGACAATATAGTAGAATGATATTATGACTATTGTATATAAGCCATACGAAAATGGCATCTGTTTGACGTTTACTTATAGAAGTTTAGATTTTATTCCTGGCTGTGTTTAGTACTTATCTAAATGAATGTTCGTTATTTCAAAAAAAAAACAACATTAAAGAAGGGGTTTAAAATTTTATTCTTCCGATCTTATTCCAAATTTCTGGTAATGCCTCATCCTATTCCGGCGACGGTTACGGGATACGGGTGTTACATTTTAGTGGTATCAGAGCCAGGTTTAGTTGATTCTAGGACTAACGTAGCACATGTGAGTCTAGTTATATATGCCATAGAGTGATAATAAGATAGTGTGATGATTTCGATGCTTTAAAAGTATTTCTCATATTGTAATGAATTCGATCCCAATCGAAATGTGAGAGAGATGGTATTGAGATCTTGAGACATGCTTATGATGCGTCAATATTGAGAAAGGTATAATATGTGTTAGAATTAAGTGACCCAAATTCTTATTTAAATAAAATACGATGGAAAATAAAATAAAAGTAAAATCCATATAGAACTAGACTTCTTTTATTTTATTTTAGAATAAGGTTTTTAAACCTTATTAAACTCCATCTATTTTATATTGATTAGGATAAGGTGTTTCAATCCTACTAGAATATGGCTTTGCAAGCCTATAAATAGACATAGTCTATTCCTCTTGTATTTGAGTAAAATTTTTCGACATAGTGAATTTTCTTCTCCTCTCGCCGTGGTTTTTTTTCCGAAAGGGTTTCCACGTAAAATTTATGTGTTCTTTATTTTTATTTATTTTATTCTATTTTATTTTTCACAAGCGGAGATTATGTGCGGATTAAGATCCGCGAGCTTTATGTGGAGATTTCATTCGAGCTAAAGGTCTCGACGATGATCCGGCTAAGTCCCGAAGAGCATTCAGATCTGGCGATATATATCCGGTTAAGTCCCGTGAGAGCATTCGTGTTGGTGTTACATCCGGCTAAACTCAAGAGCATTCATGCTAGTGATTAGCTTTGTGCCTGATATGTATTCGCCTTCGAGCTCAGCGTGCTTTGTGCCGATGATATGTATTCGCCTTCGTTTCAGCGAGCTTTGTGCCGTGATATGTATTCGCCTTCGTGTTTCAGCGTGCTTTGTGCCGGTGATATGTATTCGGGCCTTCGAGCCTAGCAGGCTTTGTGCCGGTGATATGTATTCGCCTTCGAGCCAGCGTGCTTTGTACCAGTGATATGTATTCGTCTTCGTGCCTCAGCGTGCTTAATGCCGATGATTCGAGCAAGGTTTAAGTGTTCATTACCGTATGAATTCAAAGTTAAATGAAAGAATACGTTTAAAGTGTACATATATGATGTTTTAGAAATAATAAACAAAGGTGTATGCTCTTTATTCAACCCATATTAAAATTTTGATTTTGGAAAGGATTTGAGCATTCGACCATGGGAGAAATTGAAGAGGATAGATTGTTGTTCTCATGTTTTAATGAAGTTTGAGTTAGTTAATACTTAGTTGTTAGTAATTATATTTACTTGAACAAATGCTTGGTATTTAAATGTTAAAATGTAAGCTATTGTTGTTTGGGTTATAGAAGTGAATGGATTAGAGGTTTGGCATTGTATATGAATTTTAAGGGTATAATTTGAATAATGTGAGTAGGTAAAGGCTATAAGTGTTAGTTAATTCAAGTATAAAAGTATGTTAATTACTTCGTATAGTTGTGAAGAGTAGGTGGTCAATTAAAGTGATGAAGGTTAAATTTTGAAGTTTGGTTAAATTGGACATTCGGCATTACGTATGACTAAGAGTGTAAGTATTCGTGTGTACAGCATTGAAGATAAATGGAAATTGGTATTGTGGTAAATGTTGATAAGATGACGTAATATGTTTTGGAACTATGTCTGTAATTTGAAAATAAAAGTATATAATATTAAGGCATGTATTATACATATATGCAATCGGTTGTGCATAATTAGGAGTAAATGGGTACACACGAGGACATTGCGATATGATTAAATTCATGTATAAGAAGCATGAAATTGAGTACTACATATTGAAATCTATTGTTTTAGATATAGATTAATTGATAAGTGATGTTAAGTACTTGATCTATTGTTTTACAATTAAAGTGATGAAGGTTAAATTTTGAAGTTTGGTTAAATTGGACATTCGATATGTCTTAAACTCAAATTAGTATGACATTGGATAAGAGTGTATAGTATTCAAAGCTTAGTGTAAGAAAAGAATGAAAAAAAATGTGTGTGAGTGTGGTATTCCCCCCATATGCCGTGAGCATGAATTGAGTGAAAGGATAAAGAAAAAATTGGTTAGATGTAAAAGCGCATTTTGCATGGAGAACTTGAGGAAGATATTTACATGCAACAACCGGAGGGTTTTATAGTCTCGAAAAAGAGGACTATGTTTGCTTCTTTGAAAAAGTCCCTTTACGGTTTGAAAGCAGATCACCAAGACAAGTGGTACAAGAGGTTTGATTCCTTTATGACTTCTCATGATTTCAAAAGAAGTAGTTTTGTGAGTTGTGTCTACTTTAAGAAAAAGCAGTGATGGTTCTTTTGTGTATCTACTTCTTTATGTTGATGACATGTTGATAGCGACAAAAGATAAAGAGAGATAAGAAAGGTTAAAGCCCAACTAAGTGAAGAATTTGAGATGAAAGATTTAGGACCAGCAAAGAAGATACTTGGTATGGAGATTCTCGGAGATAGAAAAGTAAGTAAATTGTACCTAAGTCGGAAGGGGTACATTGAGAAAGTTCTTTTGGGTTCAATATGCGAGTGCTAAGCTGTTAGTACTCCTTTAGCGACCCATTTCGGACTTTCATCGGCCTTATCTCCTCAATCGGATAATGAGATTGAGTACATGTCACATGTTCCATACTCTAGTGCGATAGGATCTCTCATGTATGCTATGGTTTGTTCACGTCGAGTTATCATATGCGATCGGTCAGATTAGCGAGATACATGGCGAATCACGGTAAAGAACACTGGAAAGCGATTCGGTGGATTTTAAGATACTTACGAGGCACTACTAATGTTTGCTTACAGTTTGGAAGAACTAAAGATGGAGTTATAGGGTATGTTGATGCTGATTTTCTTTGGAGACCTTGATAGAAGAAGATCTCTCACGAGTTACGTCTTTACAATCGGAGGTTGTGCAATTAGTTGGAAAGCCACTTTGCAAACTACGATCGCTTTGTCTACCCTGAAGCTGAGTACATGGCGATTCTTGAGGCTTGTAAAGAAGCTATTTGGTTGAAGGGACTATTTAGTGAACTCAATGAAGACCTTCAAATCAGCACGATATTTTGTGACGGTCAGTGCCATCTTTCTTACAAAAGATCAAATGTTTCATGAGAGAACAAAACACATTGATATTCGGTATCATTTTGTTCGTGATATTATTGCTCGTGGTGATATTGTTGTGAGCAAAATTAGCACTCATGAAAATCCTGCAGATATGATGACTAAGTCACTTCCTATAACCAAGTTTGAGCATTGCTTAGACTTGGTTGGTGTTCGTGTTGAAGTTAAACCCTTAAGGGTTTTTGGAAGAGGTGAAGAACTTGTTTATTGAAAGTTCGCGATGAAGAACTTGTTCATTGAGAATTTGTGTCAAGGTGGAGATTGTTAGAATTAAGTGACCCAAATTCTTATTTAAATAAAATACGATGGAAAATAAAATAAAAGTAAAATCCATATAGAACTAGACTTCTTTTATTTTATTTTAGAATAAGGTTTTAAACCTTATTAAACTCCATCTATTTTATATTGATTAGGATAAGGTGTTTCAATCCTACTAGAATATGGCTTTGCAAGCCTATAAATAGACATAGTCTATTCCTCTTGTATTTGAGTAAAAATTTTTCGACATAGTGAATTTTCTTCTCCTCGCCTGTGGTTTTTTTTCGAAAGGGTTTCCACGTAAAATTTATGTGTTCTTTATTTTTATTTATTTTATTCTATTTTATTTTTCACAATATGAGTAAGTTTTGAGAAAGTGAATTTGGTATTTAATTTAAAATGCCATGATATACATGTATGATAGATGAATGATATCCTATTGTCCTTACCATAATAAGGTTATTGAGAAAGAAATCATAAACATGTTGTTTGTGTAGCCGAATGGCTATTAGAGAATTTAACAAAGAACAAAATTGGGGATATGTATATATTCTTATGTGTGTTTGCTCATTGATTTGGAAGTTTGGTAAAAGAGGTATACATGTATTAGATTTGAATAATGTTCACAACACAAAGTCAATGAGCATGTTATATGCCTATGTGCGAATTAGTGGACTTGAATTTCAAATGTGATTTTGCTATGTGAATTGTGGTAACATGTGAATAAATATGTACGAGACTCAACGATGTGAATCCGGGCTTAAAGACCCGATGACTATATGTGCGGAGATTATGTGCGGATTAAGATCCATGAGCTTTATGTGGAGATTTCATTCGAGCTAAAGGTCTCGGCGATGATCCGGGCTAAGTCCCAAAGAGCATTCGTCTTGGCGATATATATCCGGGTTAAGTCCGTAGAGCATTCGTCTTTGGTGTTACATCGGGCTAAATCGAAGAGCATTCATGCTAGTGATGTATCCGGACCAGTCGAAGAAGCGATCATCTTTGGTGGCGTGTATTGAGCCTTCGTGCCTAGCGAGCTTTGTGCGGTGATATGTATTAGACGCCGTGCCTAGCGAGCTTTGTCTTGGTGATATGTATTCGACCTTGAGCCTAGCGGGCTTTGTGCCGATGATATGTATTCGACGCTTCGTGCCTAGCGAGCTTTGTGCCGGTGATATGTATTAAGACGCCGTGCCTAGCGAGCTTTGTGCCGGTGATATGTATTCGACCTTGAGCCTAGCGAGCTTTGTGCCTTGATATGTATTCGCCTTGAGCCTAGCAAGCTTTGTACCGGTGATATGTATTGGTCTTCGTGCCTAGCGAGCTTAATGCCGATGATTCGAGCAAGGTTTAAGTGTTCATTACCGTATGAATTCAAAGTTAAATGAAAGAATACGTTTAAAGTGTACATATATGATGTTTTATAGACTTGGTTAAGTTTTTTTCAATGTGTAATAACGAATGAATAAGAGCACTATGTGTGTGAATGATTAGAGGCCTTGTGTGTGTGCGAATTCCTTTAACCGAGCACTATGAGTGCGAGATCGGTCGATGGGCACTAAGTGTGTGAAGTGGAATTCATGTAAGACCTAAATGGGACGAAGGCATTGATTTGAGATAGTGTGTAAGACCATATGCAGGACACGGCATCGACTCGATATGTGAGAATATGTAAGACCATATCTAGGATATGGCATTGTAAAAACTATATGTGCTTAATGAGTATCCGTAATGATTTTGAATGATTCAACGGGTATATTTAAGATGATAAATTAAGTAAGATCGAATAAGCGATACCGGTATGTGGAAGTTGATTTTACATTGGAAATAAGTTAAGTTGAATAGTGAGAGATGATGGAGTTATAAAGGATATTTATTGGGATGTTTGAATATATGTATGCGTTCGGTCGAGTTCTGACTTATACATGAATGAAAATGTGGGTTACACATATGTGGGTTGATGATGTGAATTATACATGTTAATATGTGCTTAATATGTGTTTGAAACGCATTTGTGAATTAAATTAAGTGATTATTGCTTATGAAATCAAGAAAATGAGATATATGTGCCTACTTGTAGAAATGTTTATGTATTTGTTTTAAGATAAGAAAATGATTTTATAGATCGATGCGAAATCAATAATGAATTACAATTGCTATCGATGAGTTAATGTTTATATGGACATGATGCAATAAGAGGACATTATCCTAACCTAGTCGCTAGTAAGATTTTCAGGATGAAAATCCTAAAGAGGGGAGAGTTGTGACATCCCTAATTTGACTCTAGTCGGGAAGTGGTTTGAGACCCCAAAGCAGAGTCACACAAGAAATTGATTGTTAAATTTCATGTCTATATTATGGTACAATTTGTGTGTGAAATTTTGATGCTTTGATTTTGTCAATTGAATGCGAATTTAATCAAAAAGGGCTTATGTGAGAAACATTGAAAATGTGTTGGTTAATTTTTAAAATGGCCAAATTGTTGCATGGATTAAATATGGGGACTTGCATGTCAAAGTCCCCATTTTTCATGATAGTGGCGCCATGTTGATGTTTATGACAATATATATGTATTATTTACTAGTTTTAAGGCAACTAAATGGTTTTATAATTTTATAATATTATTGAATGAATAAATAAGTGAGAATTTGGGTGAAGAAAAAAAAAGCTTCATCTTTGTTATTCATGATCGAATTGTAAGAGAGGAAGGGGAAGCTCCATTTGGTCACTTTAGGCTTGAATCAAGGTAAGACTTCTAATCAATTCTTAAAATTCTTGTTAATTTTAAGTTAGCTACCAAGCTCTTTATTCAACCCATATTAAAATTTTGATTTTGGAAAGGATTTGAGCATTCGACCATGGGAGAAATTGAAGAGGATAGATTGTTGTTCTCATGTTTTAATGAAGTTTGAGTTAGTTAATACTTAGTTGTTAGTAATTATATTTACTTGAACAAATGCTTGGTATTTAAATGTTAAAATGTAAGCTATTGTTGTTTGGGTTATAGAAGTGAATGGATTAGAGGTTTGGCATTGTATATGAATTTTAAGGGTATAATTTGAATAATGTGAGTAGGGTTATGCATAGGTTTTGGCTTTGATAATATTGTGTAAAGTGATAAGTAGAAATACTATGATGACAAAAGTTTAGTAACATTTGGCTAAGGACTATAAGTGTTAGTTAATTCAGTATAAAAGTATGGGCGTTAATTACTTCGTATTTAAAGTTGTGAAGAGTAGGTAATGGTCAATTAAAGTGATGAAGGTTAAATTTTGAAGTTTGGTTAAATTGGACATTCGGCATTACGTATGACATTGGATAAGAGTGTAAGTATTCGTGTGTACAGCATTGAAGATAAATGGAAATTGGTATTGTGGTAAATGTTGATAAGATGACAGTCGGAATTAGCTATATGTTTTGGAACTATCTTGTAATTTGAAAATAAAAGTATATAATATTAAGGCATGTATTATACATATATGCATGTGTGTATGCGGTTGTGCATAATTAGGAGTAAATGGTTAAATGATGATAGTCATATATAGGTACGAACATATATATATATGCCTTATGTATGTACCATGTACACACGAGGACATTCACGATATGATTAAATTCATGTATAAGAAGCATGAAATTGAGTCATGGCATGTTTTATTAAATATGATACATATTGAAATCTATTGTTTTAGATATAGATTAATTGATAAGTGATTTCCAAATGTGATTGTTGAGTGAATAATATTAGTTAAGTACTTAAGCAGATCTATTGTTTTACTTAAGCTTAAGAGCAAAGAGGATCAAAGTCGGATAGGAGAAAAGAGAAAGTAAACGAATAGCCGTGGATATCTAGTCGTCGACCACTTCCGAGGTAAGTTTTAAGCAATTAAACGTTGAGTAAATTCAACCATAATAGGACATAATGAGTTGATTTAATAAGATATGATGTGGCCATGATATGTCTTAAACTCAAATGGTAAGTTCATATGTGTTTGGACTTGGAAATTTAAGAGCAAATTGTAATAATTTGCTTGGACAGCAACGATAATGTGATTTTAGAAAATCACTATAAATTGTTGGTGTGGAATTATAGGCTGAATAATATATGTAATCAAAGCTTAGTTGGTCTAGTTTCCTATAAAAGAGACCGTGGAAGCAAAGAAATTTCCTATAAAGAGATATTTAAAGTTGTGTGGGACAGGTCAGAATGACTCTGAAATCCCTGATACATTTTAAGAAAATCACTATAATTTGTACAAAAATGGTTACAAGATAACATTTATATGCTTAGACTGTGACAGCCCAAAATTGACCCTAGTCGGGATGTGGTTTCGGGACCACAAAACCGAGGCATAAAAATAATTTAAAATTTATTTTGATGCCTATGATATGTGTTAATTTGTGTGTGACATTTTTGATGTTTCGATTTAGTGTTATAAATGTGAATTTCACTAGAAAGGACCTAGTAGTGAACTTTGAAAGTATGATGGGGAAATGTGTGATGACTAGTTGATCATGCATGCAAAAATAAGGGATTTGCATGTCAAATTTCCCCCAACATGAAGTGGCCGGCCATGGCAAGAGAGGATGGGCAAAACATGTCATGAAACATGTTTTGTTGGTGCATTAGGAGAAATAATAAACAAAGGTGTATGGGTAAGAAAAGAATGAAAAAAAATGTGTGTGAGTGTGGTATTCCCCCCATTGCCGTGAGTTGAGAGAAAGGAAAAGAAAAAAATTTGGTTCATCCATTCTCATTTTCTTTGGGCTGAAAATTCTAAGAAGGAAGGAAATTTTGCTCCATTTTTGGTTTAGAAGAGATCTAGAAGGAGATTTGGCTATACTTGCATCAAGATTAAGGTATGTTTGAGGTTGTGTCATGAGATTCATGCTTGTTTTGGTTGCTAACTTGATGTGCATGTTAGCCATGGTTCAAATCCTTGTTGTGCCATGGAAATGGTATTTGGCCAAGGTTGATATTGTGTTAAAACCATTGCATGCTAAATGTGAAGCTTGTTGATGATGCATGCAATGATGGATTGACTACTCTTGAAATTTCTTTTAGCATTCTTGAGTAAGACATTGAATCTTTTGTTTAACCATGACCAAAAAAATTTAAAAGGAGTATGGTGTGTGAGGTGTTCGGCCATGGTATGCTCATGAGCATGGTTTATGCTTCTTGCATGATAGTTAAAATTTGTGTTTTGGAGGGTTATGGACACCTTGGAATTCGGCCTTGCACCTATAAGTGTACATATGTTTGTACATGATGTATTGGTATGACATACATACTATCTCAAAGTATGTATTTTCTTGTGATTATGTTTTGGTTATGAAGTATATGATAGATGTGTATTGAGCTACAATATGTAAAGCATTAGCTAGTAAAATGTGTGCCATTCATGTGTGGTATTAAACATGTAATTGGCCTCAACATCAACATGCATAATCGGCCATGAATGAGTGCCTAAGAGGTTGTGTTGTTCGGCCATGAGTAAGCATGTTGAAGGCTTTGTGTGTTGAATTGATTCATGAATTCCGTACTTATGTGACTTTAATGTCTAGTGAATATATGCGGGCTAAGTGCCTTGAGTTCCTCTTTTCGATACTCAAATGATTGAATGAATTTATTTGTAAATTAAGCTCAAGAGCAAAGGGGAACCAAATCCGATAAAGGGAAGGAAAAAGTAGTCGAATAGCCATCGGAATCATTCGACGACATCCGAGGTAAGTTTTCAAGTATCGAAACTTAGATTTTGATTCGATTGAATGAAGTAATAAGCAATCGAAATTGTGCCCTTGTATGTGGCCATTGAGCCGAAATGATATTCTTGATTAAGTAAATTGTGCATAAACGTTTGTTATGAAATTGAAACAAAGATGTGTATGAATGTGCGAATTGTGATATCCGGGCTAAGCCCGAAGGCAATTGTGCTAGTTGTGATATCCGGGCTAAGCCCGAAGGCAATTGTGCGAGTTGTGATATCCGGGCTAAGCCCGAAGGCAATTGTGCGAGTTGTGATATCCGGGCTAAGCCCGAAGGCAATTGTGCGAGTTGTGATATCCGAGTTAAGTCCCGAAGGCATTTGTGCGGGTTACCATAACCGGGCTATGTCCCGAAGGCGTTTGAACGAGTAGCTATATCCGGTTAAACTCCGAAGGTATGTGATTTGAAAATTTTAAGCTTGCTGGAAAATTTTCAGTTAATGCACTTGTGAAATTCCCAACAACAAGGTATGTTTTGTGTGTGCTTCGCACACTATGAGTAAGTGCGTATGAATATTCGCTCTAATGATAAATGAGCTATCGGCATTAACTAGGCCGTCATTTGTGTATGAATATAAGAGTTGGGATTGTGAAGTAAGCATGTCTTTGAGAAATTGTGCATATGAATTATTGTTTAGCTACTTGAATGCTATGCTTTGGTTGTGTGTATATTATGGCTCAAACTTACTAAGCATAAATTGCTTACTCCGTTTCTTTGTTTCTCTGTTCATAGATTTTGCTCGTTAGCGATCGGATTCGGGATCATAGAAGTTGAAGTCAACCACACTATCAAAGCCCTTTTGGTACTCCTTTAGTTGAGTTTTGGATATGGCATGTATAGGACCACCCTCGGTTGTTTTTAAGTACTTTGTGATGTATATGTGTGCGGCCATGCGAAAATGGTTCGTAAAAGTGGAGTATGGAATTTGACCATATGTGGTTTGTAATTATATTTGGTTCCATGATGTGATTATGGTTTGGAATGAGAGAGTTGGTCACATGATCAGCCATTGGAATGGCTAAATATGATCATATGTGGACCTAAGTATGACTAGATTATAGTTGGTCCATGGGAACTACAATATAGGTAAAGCCTACCTTAAAAATAGATGCTGCCAGCTGCAGTGACGTGGATGTGGAAAATCACCAAAATTTGTAGGAATGGTGTTAAATAGTGAATAAATTATGCAATCGAACCTTGACGAGTCTATTTTCATATGAAAGTAACGAAACGATCATATGAATAGTATACCGAGAGATATTAAAGTTCTCGTGAGACAGGGCCAGAACGGTTTCTGGGTCCCTGTCGCGACTTTGAAAATTTACCATATATTATACAGAATGAATTAGAAGTCATGCCTTATATTTGAAGATTCCTTTTGAGTCTAGTTTCATTAGAAACAAACGGCATCAGTATTGAAACCCTTTACAGAGAGATATTCAAGTTGTAACTCGCAAAGGTCAGTGTAGTCGACCCCTGTAACATGGGTGACTTTAACTAATAAACTGTACCAATTGGCCCGACCAAAATTCTAGAAATAAATCCATGGATGGATATATGAGTCTAAATTCAGGAAAATTTACGGAATCAGTTTCGAGTTGTGCAACTCGAGATATGCTTTTTTAAGGCGACAGTGACGCAGTTTTCCAGCTTGCACAGGAATGTCAAATTGGTCGGTGCCATAAGTAGTTTTGGCTTGTTAACCCCTCGTGTCCGACACCAGCAACGGTCTCGGGTTCGGGGTGTTACAATTTTATTGGTATCAGAGCCACGGTTTAGTCGATTCTAGGACTACCGTGATGTGTTTGGGGTCTAGCTATACATGCCATTAAATGATGAATCGATAGTGTGGTGATTTCGACAATTTGACTTTGTGTTTGTTATTAGCAATGGATCCCGATCCCAACCGAAAGTGATAGCTGATGGTGTGGAGAGTGTGGCGCTGCTCCGCGTAAGGGACAGCGCCGGTGGACTCTCAACCTATGGCCAGCAATCCGAATGATGAGGCTAGGCAAGCCTTTTATAGTGTGATGAACGAATGGTTTAATCAATACATTCGAACTAACACGGCTGTTCCACAACCTCCATTCCCGACAAATGCAACCCCGCACCCACAATACCTCCGGTGATGACCAAATAAGGTCAAGTAAGCCCCAATCGATAGGATTGAAAACATGGGGCCACTGAATTTAAGGCTACGGATGATGATGATGCCGAAGCGAGCTGAATTTTGGTTGGATAACACTATCCGGTGCTCGATGAGCTATCCTGTACACCCGATGAGTGCTTAAAGTGTACCATCTCCTTGCTACGTGAATCCGCCTACTATTGGTGGAGTACTCGACTTGTGGTGCCTAGAGAGCAAGTGACTTGGGAATTCTTTCAAACCGAGTTCGAAAAAAGTATATTAGTCGAGATTCATCGACCAAAAGCGAAGGAATTTCTTGATCTTAAGCAAGGTTCTATGTCCGTTACCGACTACGAACGAAAGTTTGTGAGGCTTAGCCGGTACGCGCGAGAATGCATTTCGTCCGAAGCTATTATGTGTAAACGCTTCGAGGATGGGCTGAATGATGATATAAGGATGTTCGTTGGCATTCTCGAGATACGAGAGTTCGTAGTACTTGTTGAGCGAGCTTGTAAAGCCGAAGAGCTTAGAAAGGAGAAACAAAAAGTTGATGTGGGAACTGGAGAATTCCGAAAGAGGTCTTCGGGGAAGCCCTTCCCACACTCATCAAAGAAATTTAGAGATGGCTTAGGCCGGTCTAGAGACACTTCGGGCTTTTCTAGACGAGACCGCGATCGACCCCCTATGGGCACGCTGAGTCACTTGATCGCCGGTGTTGGCAATGATCGTCGAGACGAGCGGAGTGCCAATATTGTGGCAAATGGCATTCTGGGAGTTGTAGATTCCGTGACCGCTCCTGTTACAAGTGCGGATCAATCGATCATTTCATTAAGGATTGCCTGAGTTTATCTGAACAAAATGTAAATCAAAGTGGGAACCCGGGTGCTACCACAACTCGAGGTAGGCCACCTAGAAATATGGGCAATGCTAGTGGCGGTCAGAGAGGATCTAGAGATGCTACCATCAGATCCGAGGCTCGTGCTCCTGCTAGGACTTATGCCATACGCGCACGTGAGGATGCTTCCTCGTCAGATGTTATTACCGGTACTTTTACTCTCCTTTACACTAATGTGATTGCTTTGATTGACCCTGGTCCTACTCATTCTTATATATGCGAAACCTTAGCATCCAGTAAGACTTTGCCCATTGAGTCTACTGAGTTTGTAATTCGGGTGTCAAACCCCTTGGGTCATTACGTGCTTGTCAACAAAGTGTGTAAGAAAAGTCCCCTAGTATTCCGAGGTTCTTGTTTTCCGGCGGACTTGATGCTTTTGCCGTTCGACGAATTTGACGTTATTCTTGGTTTGGATTGGTTGACCATGCACGATGCGGTTGTAAATTGCAAAAGCAAGACTATTGATATGAGGTGCGCAAATAACGAGATAATTCGGGATGAGTCTACGGACTTAAAGGGGTTGCCAGCTGTAATATCAGCAATGTTGGCCCAGAAATAAGTAAGAAAGGGGTGCGAAGCATACCTTGCGTATGTTCTAGATGACAAGGAGTTAGAAAAGAAACCCGAATCTGTGCGGTGGTTTGTGAATACCGGATGTTTTCCACGAAGAATTGCGGGTTTACCACTGTTCGGGAAATAGAGTTTGGCATCGAATTGGTACCTGGTACCACTCCAATTTCGATAGCTCCGTATCGTATGGCACCAACAAATTAAAGGAGTTGAAAGCTCGGTTGCAAGAATTGGTGGATAAAGGTTTTGCTCGCCTTGAGTTTTTCACCTTGGGTGCACCGGTGTTGTTTGTGAAAAGAAGGATGGAACCATGAGGTGTGCATCGACTATCGTCGACTTAATAAAGCGGCGATAAAGAACAAATATCCGTTATCAGCGTATCGATGATTTGTTCGATCAACTGAAGAGCCTCGGTGTTCTCGAAAATAGATTTGAGATCGGGCTATTATCGATTCATGAATTCGAGATTCGGACGTACCCAAAACGGCCTTTAGAGCGAGATATGGTCACTACTGAGTTCCTAGTGATGCCGTTCGGGCTTACTAATGCCCTGCGGTATTTATGGATTTGATGAATCGAATCTTGAGACCATATTTGGATCGGTTCGTAGTCGTGTTCATTGATGACATCTTGGTCTATTCAAGAAATGAGACCGAACATCTTTGAACACCGAGATTAGTCTTTGCGAATCTTACGGGATAAGCAATTATATGCTAAGTTCAACAAGTGTGAGTTACGGTTCGAGAGGTTAGCTTCTTGGGGCATGTGGTATCTGCATCGGGTATTCGAGTCGACCCGAACAAAATTTCAGCCATACTGAACTGGAAGCCTCCGAGAAATATTACCGAGGCTAGGAGCTATTTGGGGCTTGCCGGTTATTACCGACGATTTGTAAAGGTTTCTCGACGATAGCCACGCCAATGACGGCTACTCCAAAAGGATGTTAAGTTCGAATGGACGGAGAAATGTCGAAAAGTTTCGATCAATGAAAACTTATTTGGTGAAGCCCCAATTCTAGTGCAACCCGAATCGGGCAAAGAGTTTGTCATTTATAGTGACGCATCCCTACTTGGGTTGGGTTGCGTATTGATGCAAGAAGGGCGAGTTGTGGCCTGTCGTCGAGACAATTAAAGCCACATGAGAAAAATTATCCGACCCATGATCTCGAATTGGTTGCCATCGTATTCGCCTTAAAGATATGGCGACATTACTTATTTGGTGAGAAGTGCCATGTGTATTCGGATCACAAAAGTCTCAAATATTTGATGACTCAAAGAGACTTAAATCTGCGACAAAGGCGTTGGCTCGAGTGTTAAAGGATTATGAGCTGGTCATTGACTATCACGGGAAAGGCGAATGTGGTTGCGGATGCCTTAAGTCGTAAATCATTATTCGCTTACGAGTGATGAATGTACACTTGTCTCATTCTACCCGACAATGTGTTACTAGCTGAATTGAAAGCCAAACCATTATTGATCGTCAAATTCGTGAAGCTCGAAAGTCGACGATGAGTTGGTTGCAAAGCGAAATTTGAGTGTGTTCGAACAAGGACTCGAATTTCAAATCGATGATGATGATTGTTTGAGGTTCAAAAGTCGTCTGTGTGCTCCAAAGAATTGAACTTATTTCGATAATTCTGAACGAAGCCCATTGTAGCCGAATGGCAATCCACGGGAGTCTGAAGATGTACAACGATTTGAAACGTCGGTTTGGTGACATGGTATGAAGCGAGACATCTCCGACTTTGTTTTGAGATGTTTAATATGTCAACAAGTGAAAGCGGAACATCAAGTGCCTTGAGATTACTTGACCGATCACGATACCCGAGTGGAAATGGGATCGAGTCACAATAGACTTTGTATCCGGACTGCCATTGTCAGCAAGTAAGAAGGATGCGATTTGGGTCATTGTAGATAGATTGACTAAGTCGGCTCACTTTGTCCCCGTACGTACGGGTTTTTCAATGGACAAACTAGCCGAATTGTACGTTTCTCAGATTGTGAGATTACACGGGGTGCCTATTTCCATCGTGTCGGATAGAGATCCGAGATTTACCTCGCGATTTTGGAAGAAGTTGCAAGAAGCTTTGGGTACCAAATTGCATTTCAGCACCGCCTTTCACCCCCAAACCGATGGTCAATCCGAGCGGATAATTCAGATACTTGAGGATATGTTAAGATGTTGCATCCTCGAGTTCAGTGGTTCATGGGAACGGTATTTGCCTTTGATTGAATTCGCTTACAACAATAGTTTTCAATCAAGTATTAAGATGGCACCGCGAGGCTTTGTACGGTCGTAAATGCCGTGACGCCATTGTTTTGGTGAGCTCGGTGAAAGCAAAATTTTCGGGTGGATTTGATTAGAGATCTGAGCGAGAAAGTGAAAGTAATCCGTGAAAGTCGAAGATAGCCTCCGATCGTCGAGAAGTAAATGCTGGTGCGAAACGAAAAGACATCGAGTATCGGTGGGAGATAAAGTGTTTCTCAAGGTTTCGCCTTGGAAAAAGATACTCGATTGACCATAAGGGCAAGTTGAGCCCGAGGTTCATTGGGCCATATGAGATATCCGGCGAAGTCGGTCCGATTGCATATCATTTGATTTTGCCCCCGAACTCGAAAGGATTCACGATGTCTTTCATGTTTCGATGCTTGACGCTATAGATCGATCCATCGCATGTGATTAGTCCATCGAGGTTGAAATTCAAGCCAATATGAGTTATGAGGAAGAACCGATTCGTATCCTATCACGTGAAGTGAAAGAGTTGCGAAACAAGCGGGTTCCGCTAGTGAAAGTGTTATGGCTCAAACACGGGATAGAAGAAGCTACTTGGGAAAGCGAGAACTCTATGAAAGAGCGATACCCAACCCTATTCTTGGTAAGATTTTGGGGACGAAAATTTCTTAAGTGGGGAGAGTTGTGACAGCCAAAATTGACCCTAGTCGGGATGTGGTTTGGGACCACAAAACCGAGGCATAAAAATAATTTAAAATTTATTTTGATGCCTATGATATGTGTTAATTTGTGTGTGACATTTTTGATGTTTCGATTTAGTGTTATAAATGTGAATTTCACTAGAAAGGACCTAGTAGTGAACTTTGAAAGTATGATGGGGAAATGTGTGATGACTAGTTGATCATGCATGCAAAAATAAGGGATTTGCATGTCAAATTTCCCCCCCCAACATGAAGTGGCCGGCCATGGCAAGAGAGGATGGGCAAAACATGTCATGAAACATGTTTTGTTGGTGCATTAGGGAGAAATAATAAACAAAGGTGTATGGGTAAGAAAAGAATGAAAAAAAAATGTGTGTGAGTGTGGTATTCCCCCCCCATTGCCGTGAGTTGAGAGAAAGGAAAAGAAAAAAATTTGGTTCATCCATTCTCATTTTCTTTGGGCTGAAAATTCTAAGAAGGAAGGAAATTTTGCTCCATTTTTGGTTTAGAAGAGATCTAGAAGGAGATTTGGCTATACTTGCATCAAGATTAAGGTATGTTTGAGGTTGTGTCATGAGATTCATGCTTGTTTTGGTTGCTAACTTGATGTGCATGTTAGCCATGGTTCAAATCCTTGTTGTGCCATGGAAATGGTATTTGGCCAAGGTTGATATTGTGTTAAAACCATTGCATGCTAAATGTGAAGCTTGTTGATGATGCATGCAATGATGGATTGACTACTCTTGAAATTTCTTTTAGCATTCTTGAGTAAGACATTGAATCTTTTGTTTAACCATGACCAAAAAATTTAAAAGGAGTATGGTGTGTGAGGTGTTCGGCCATGGTATGCTCATGAGCATGGTTTATGCTTCTTGCATGATAGTTAAAATTTGTGTTTTGGAGGGTTATGGACACCTTGGAATTCGGCCTTGCACCTATAAGTGTACATATGTTTGTACATGATGTATTGGTATGACATACATACTATCTCAAAGTATGTATTTTCTTGTGATTATGTTTTGGTTATGAAGTATATGATAGATGTGTATTGAGCTACAATATGTAAAGCATTAGCTAGTAAAATGTGTGCCATTCATGTGTGGTATTAAACATGTAATTGGCCTCAACATCAACATGCATAATCGGCCATGAATGAGTGCCTAAGAGGTTGTGTTGTTCGGCCATGAGTAAGCATGTTGAAGGCTTTGTGTGTTGAATTGATTCATGAATTCCGTACTTATGTGACTTTAATGTCTAGTGAATATATGCGGGCTAAGTGCCTTGAGTTCCTCTTTTCGATACTCAAATGATTGAATGAATTTATTTGTAAATTAAGCTCAAGAGCAAAGGGGAACCAAATCCGATAAAGGGAAGGAAAAAGTAGTCGAATAGCCATCGGAATCATTCGACGACATCCGAGGTAAGTTTTCAAGTATCGAAACTTAGATTTTGATTCGATTGAATGAAGTAATAAGCAATCGAAATTGTGCCCTTGTATGTGGCCATTGAGCGAAATGATATTCTTGATTAAGTAAATTGTGCATAAACGTTTGTTATGAAATTGAAACAAAGATGTGTATGAATGTGCGAATTGTGATATCAGGGCTAAGCGAAGGCAATTGTGCTAGTTGTGATATCGGGCTAAGCCAAGGCAATTGTGCGAGTTGTGATATCGGGCTAAGCCGAAGGCAATTGTGCGAGTTGTGATATCGGGCTAAGCCGAAGGCAATTGTGCGAGTTGTGATATCGGGCTAAGCCGAAGGCAATTGTGCGAGTTGTGATATCGAGTTAAGTCCGAAGGCATTTGTGCGGGTTACCATAACGGGCTATGTCGAAGGCGTTTGAGCAGTAGCTATATCCGGTTAAACTCGAAGGTATGTGATTTGAAAATTTTAAGCTTGCTGGAAAATTTTCAGTTAATGCACTTGTGAAATTCCCAACAACAAGGTATGTTTTGTGTGTGCTTCGCACACTATGAGTAAGTCTTGTATGAATATTCGCTCTAATGATAAATGAGCTATCGGCATTAACTAGGCCGTCATTTGTGTATGAATATAAGAGTTGGGATTGTGAAGTAAGCATGTCTTTGAGAAATTGTGCATATGAATTATTGTTTAGCTACTTGAATGCTATGCTTTGGTTGTGTGTATATTATGGCTCGAAACTTACTAAGCATAAATTGCTTACTCCGTTTCTTTGTTTCTCTGTTCATAGATTTTGCTCGTTAGCGATCGGATTCGGGATCATAGAAGTTGAAGTCAACCACACTATCAAAGCCCTTTTGGTACTCCTTTAGTTGAGTTTTGGATATGGCATGTATAGGACCACCCTCGGTTGTTTTTAAGTACTTTGTGATGTATATGTGTGCGGCCATGCGAAAATGGTTCGTAAAAGTGGAGTATGGAATTTGACCATATGTGGTTTGTAATTATATTTGGTTCCATGATGTGATTATGGTTTGGAATGAGAGAGTTGGTCACATGATCAGCCATTGGAATGGCTAAATATGATCATATGTGGACCTAAGTATGACTAGATTATAGTTGGTCCATGGGAACTACAATATAGGTAAAGCCTACCTTAAAAATAGATGCTGCCAGCTGCAGTGACGTGGATGTGGAAAATCACCAAAATTTGTAGGAATGGTGTTAAATAGTGAATAAATTATGCAATCGAACCTTGACGAGTCTATTTTCATATGAAAGTAACGAAACGATCATATGAATAGTATACCGAGAGATATTAAAGTTCTCGTGAGACAGGGCCAGAACGGTTTCTGGGTCCCCTGTCGCGACTTTGAAAATTTACCATATATTATACAGAATGAATTAGAAGTCATGCCTTATATTTGAAGATTCCTTTTTGAGTCTAGTTTCATTAGAAACAAACGGCATCAGTATTGAAACCCTTTACAGAGAGATATTCAAGTTGTAACTCGCAAAGGTCAGTGTAGTCGACCCCTGTAACATGGGTGACTTTAACTAATAAACTGTACCAATTGGCCCGACCAAAAATTCTAGAAATAAATCCATGGATGGATATATGAGTCTAAATTCAGGGAAAATTTACGGAATCAGTTTCGAGTTGTGCAACTCGAGATATGCTTTTTAAGGCGACAGTGACGCAGTTTTCCAGCTTGCCTGGGAATGTCAAATTGGTCGGTGCCATAAGTAGTTTTGGCTTGTTAACCCCTCGTGTCCGACACCAGCAACGGTCTCGGGTTCGGGGTGTTACATAGACTCCTTAATGAGTCTAATTTCAAATGAAATCAAATAGAACATACTTTGAATTCTGTACAATGAGAATTTTGATTCATAGTGAAGACTGGTCAGGTTAGTCAAACAGTGAAACAGGGGAAACTTTAAGAAAAATCTGGTATTGATTGGCGAACCTAAAATTCTGAAAAATTTATGGATGGAAGATATACGAGTCTATATTCAGGGAAAATTAACGGCAAGTGATTTGGAGCCTTGTAGCTCCAGTTATAAATAATTTAGTGACCATTTGTCAGGAAAACAGCTTGTAGTGAATATGTGATTTTTGTTGTAAACATGGATAAAACTTGTTTTAGTTGCTCATAAGCTATTGATTAAACCCATACTTGAATTCTAATTCGTGATATTGTAAAATGATATATGAGTGTTAGATGGATCTTTGATATTAAAATTTGTGAAATTGTAAGTTTATGAGTATTGAATATGAAATGATAGTATGGCGTGAAATTGAATTATTCATTGGAAAAGTGATTGATGTAGATTCGACCAAGACCAAGTCTGTACATGATAGTATATGTGGTATGTGAAGCATATTTGAATAATTGTGATGTGAATACATGAAAAATTTATATTTTGGTTTAAGATTTTACGCGATGAATGTGAAAGTGTATATATATGTGATAAGGCCTAATGGCCGATGTGATGAATGTGAAGGTGTATATATGTGATAAGGCCTAATGGCCGATGTGATGAATGTGAAAGTGTGTGTATATGTGATAAGGCCTAATGGCCGATGTGATGAATGTGAAAGTGTATATATATGTGATAAGGCCTAATGGCCGATGTGATGAATGTGAAAGTGTATATATATGTGATAAGGCCTAATGGCCGATGTGATGAATGTGAAGGTGTATATATGTGATAAGGCCGAATGGCCAATGTGATGAATGTGAAAGTGTATAAATGTGATAAGTCCCGAAGGGCATTTGTGTCAGTACTATATATGGGTTAAAACCCCGCAGGCCTTATGCGAGAATATTATCTTGATTAATGTCCATAGGCTTCGTGCTTGTACTATATCCGAGCTTTAAAGACCCGACGGCTAAATGCTAGGATTCAAGTAAGACTTTGATATTGAGTATCTGCAATAAGTTACCATCAAATAAGTGTTATGTATTTAAGATGTTCAGGTGCGTATTACTTACTCATCGGTGGAGTGATTTCGAGGTGAATTATCAGTATCGAAGAGAGCATATTCTGCCCAAAAGCCTTATGATTTGAGTATGGGTTGGGCTAAATGTACCAGTACAAGGTTGTGGATTCTGACTACCAGCTCGGGGATCATCAGCACTTCGTCACACTATCTACCATTGCGGCAACTATGTAATTAGACTTAGCTTATGGCATGTATAGGATAGACAATATAGTAGAATGATATTATGACTATTGTATATAAGCCATACGAAAATGGCATCTGTTTGACGTTTACTTATAGAAGTTTAGATTTTATTCCTGGCTGTGTTTAGTACTTATCTAAATGAATGTTCGTTATTTCAAAAAAAAAACAACATTAAAGAAGGGAGTTTAAAATTTTATTCTTCCGATCTTATTCCAAATTTCTGGTAATGCCTCATCCTATTAAATGACGATTCACGGGATCTGGTGTTACATTTTAGTGGTATCAGAGCCAGGTTTAGTTGATTCTAGGACTAACGTAGCACATGTGAGTCTAGTTATATATGCCATAGAGTGATAATAAGATAGTGTGATGATTTCTGACAGTTAAAAAGTATTTCTCATATTGTAATGAATTCCGATCCCAATCGAGCTGTAGCAGATGGTATTGAGAGTACTGAGACATGCTTATGATGCGTCAATATTGAGAAAGGTATAATATGTGTTAGAATTAAGTGACCCAAATTCTTATTTAAATAAAATACGATGGAAAATAAAATAAAAGTAAAATCCATATAGAACTAGACTTCTTTTATTTTATTTTAGAATAAGGTTTTTAAACCTTATTAAACTCCATCTATTTTATATTGATTAGGATAAGGTGTTTCAATCCTACTAGAATATGGCTTTGCAAGCCTATAAATAGACATAGTCTATTCCTCTTGTATTTGAGTAAAATTTTTCGACATAGTGAATTTTCTTCTCCTCTGCTAGTGGTTTTTTTTCCGAAAGGGTTTCACGTAAAATTTATGTGTTCTTTATTTTATTTATTTTATTCTATTTTATTTTTCACAAATTGGTATCGAGCTTAGGGTTATTCATCTCGATCACGGTAATGGCGTCTTTGAAGTATGAAATTCATTGTTGGATCGCAACACAGATTTGCGTTGTGGCAAATTAAGATGCAAGCGTTCTTGCACAGATGGATCTAGAGGATGCCCTGCTAGGATAGATAAGATGCCTTCGACATTAACAGATGAAGAGAAGAAGCGTAAGGATCGAAAGGCATTAACACAATTACATCGCATTTGTCCAACGAAATTTTGCAGGATGTGATGAAAGAGAAAACCGCCATTGCATTATGGAAGAGGCTAGAACAAATATGTATGTCGAAAACTCTAACAAGCAAGTTGCATATGAAGCGGCGTCTTTATGCTCATCGTTTGGAGGAAGGTGCGTCGTACACGAACACTTAACAGTGTTTAAAGAAATTCTCTCAAACTTGGAGGCCATGGAGGTTCGGTATGATAAGGAAGATCTAGGGTTGATTCTACTTTGTTCGTTGCCCGTCTTATTCAACCTTTAGAGACACGATTTTATATAGCCGCGAGTCTCTCACAGTTGATGAGGTTTATGATTCTTTAACCTCGTATGATAAGATGAAGCATCTTGTGGTTAAACCCAACTCTCGGGAGAGGGTCTCATTGTTCGTGGGAGACAAACTGGAATGTTGATGATGATCGTGGTAGAACACGAGAGCGGAATCCTCGTGGTAAATCTAAGGGTAGATCGAAATCTTCAAGCAGAGGTAAAACTTGCAACTTCGCAAGAAGAAAGGGCACATTAAATCTGAGTGCTATAAGCTACAAAATAAGATTAAAAGGGAGGCTGCGAATCAAAAGGAAAACAGACGGAAAATTCGGTGAAGGCGATGTTGTAGAAGACTACAGCGATGGTGAACTTCTAGTTGCTTCATCAATGATTCTAAAGTAAGCGAGAGTGGATACTTGATTCAGGTGCACCTTCCACATGAGTCCCAATCGGGATTGGTTTACAACTTATGAAACGAGATCTGAAGGTGTTGTTTTGATGGGAAATAATGCTTCATGTAAAATCGCGGTGTTGGAACAATTAAAGTTAAGATGTTTGATGGAGTTGTCGAACACTTAGTGACGTGCGGCATGTTCGAATTGAAAAGAAATTTAATTTCGTTGAGTACTCTTGATTCAAAAGTGCAGATACACAATGAAAGTGGGGTTTTAAAGATTTCAAAGGGTCTCTTGTTGTGATGAAAGGGCAAAGAAAGATTGCCAAGTTATATGTTTTACAAGGTTCTCTTTATTATTGGTGATGCAAATTGTCGCTTCCTCTTCCTTGTCGATGATGATATTACTAAACTTTGGCATATCGCCTAGGGCATATGAGTGAGAATGGCATGGCGAAATTAAGCAAAGAGGACTTCTTAATGGGCAAGGAATTTGCAAAGCTGAATTTCTGTGAGCACTTTGTGTTTTGGGAAGCAAAGAGAGTTCGATTCACTAGAGGAATCCATAACACGAAGGAAGCGTTGGAGTATATCCATTACGATCCGTGGGGCCGTCGAGTGCCTTGAGAGGTGGAGCTAATTATATGCTAACCTTTATTGACGATTTTTCCGAGAAAAGTTTGGGCGTTCTTCTGAAGCGAAAAGCGATGTGTTTTCCACATTTAAGTCTTGGAAAATTATGATTGAAAAACAGACGGAAAAGCAGATAAAATACCTCCGCATGCACAATGGCTTAGAGTTACGTTACGATGAGTTTAATAGATTGTGCAAGTCGAAGGATCATGAGACACTTGACGATTCGTCATACTCCTGACAAAAGCGGCGTTGCGAGCGAATGAACAGAGCGATCATGGAGAAGGTTCGATGTATGTTGTCAAATGCCAACTTACGAAGTCATTTTGGGCGAAGCGACCTCTCTTGCATGTTTTTGATCAAGCGATCTCCATCCGTTGCCATTGAGAAAAAGACTCCACAAGAGGTATGGTCTGGTAATCCTGCTAATTATTCTGATTTAAAGATTTTTGGGTGTCCTGCGTATGCTCATGTTGATAATGGAAAATTGGAACCGAGATCCATTAAATGCGTTTTTCTTGGTTATAAAGTGGTGTAAAAGGCTATAAGTTATGGTGTCTGAAAATAGAAAAGTTGTGATTAGCAGAGATGTTGTTTTTGACGAAACGCTATGCTACCTAACTTATCTCTTAAAGACTCTTCCAATAAAGAAAACCAAAAGCAGGTGGAGCATCAGATTAATACAGAATCAACTCCTCAAGCCAGTACAAAAATTGAGAATAGAGTTGCTTCTTCACCGCAATACTCTATCGCCAAAAACAGGACAAGAAGAGAAATTAAACCTCCAAAGAAGTATGCCGAGGTTGATCTAGTTGCTTATGCTTTAAATGTGGCTGAAGATATAGATGCGAATCAAGAGCCATTTAATTATTCTGAGGCGATTAGCTGTGAAGACTCAGAAAAGTGGATGTTTGCTATGCAAGAGGAGATGGAATCACTCCACAAAAACAGAACATGGGATCTTGTAAAACTTCCTAAAGGTAAAAAGGCTGTTCGTTGTAAATGGGTGTTTAAAAAGAAAGAAGGGACTCCAGGAGTTGAAGAACCCAGATATAAAGCAAGGCTTGTTGCAAAGGGTTACAGTCAAATTCCAGGAGTGGACTTCACAGATGTGTTCTCTCCAGTTGTTAAGCATAGTTCGATTCGAGCTTTGCTTGGTATTGTTGCCATGCATGATTTGGAGCTCGGCGGTTAGATGTAAAAGCGCATTTTGCATGGAGAACTTGAGGAAGATATTTACATGCAACAACCAGAGGGTTTTATAGTCTCGAAAAAGAGGACTATGTTTGCTTCTGAAAAAGTCCCTTTACGGTTTGAAACGATCACCAAGACAGTGGTACAAGAGGTTTGATTCCTTTATGACTTCTCATGATTTCAAAAGAAGTAGTTTTGACAGTTGTGTCTACTTTAAGAAAAGCAGTGATGGTTCTTTTGTGTATCTACTTCTTTATGTTGATGACATGTTGATAGCGACAAAAGATAAAGAGAGATAAGAAAGGTTAAAGCCCAACTAAGTGAAGAATTTGAGATGAAAGATTTAGGACCAGCAAAGAAGATACTTGGTATGGAGATTCTCGAGATAGAAAAGCAAGTAAATTGTACCTAAGTCGGAAGGGGTACATTGAGAAAGTTCTTTTGAGTTCAATATGCAGAGTGCTAAGCTGTTAGTACTCCTTTAGCGACCCATTTCGGACTTTCATCGGCCTTATCTCCTCAATCGATAATGAGATTGAGTACATGTCACATGTTCCATACTCTAGTGCGATAGGATCTCTCATGTATGCTATGGTTTGTTCACGTCGATTTATCATATGCGATCGGTCGAGTTAGCGAGATACATGGCGAATCTGGTAAAGAACACTGGAAAGCGATTCGATGGATTTTAAGATACTTACGAGGCACTACTAATGTTTGCTTACAGTTTGGAAGAACTAAAGATGGAGTTATAGGGTATGTTGATGCTGATTTTGCTGGAGACCTTGATAGAAGAAGATCTCTCACGAGTTACGTCTTTACAATCGGAGGTTGTGCAATTAGTTGGAAAGCCACTTTGCAAACTACGATCGCTTTGTCTACCATGAAGCTGAGTACATGGCGATTCTGAGGCTTGTAAAGAAGCTATTTGGTTGAAGGGACTATTTAGTGAACTCAATGAAGACCTTCAAATCAGCACGATATTTTGTGACGATCAGTGCCATCTTTCTTACAAAAGATCAAATGTTTCATGAGAGAACAAAACACATTGATATTCGGTATCATTTTGTTCGTGATATTATTGCTCGTGGTGATATTGTTGTGAGCAAAATTAGCACTCATGAAAATCCTGCAGATATGATGACTAAGTCACTTCCTATAACCAAGTTTGAGCATTGCTTAGACTTGGTTGGTGTTCATTGTTGAAGTTAAACCCTTAAGGGGTTTTTGGAAGAGGTGAAGAACTTGTTTATTGAAAGTTCGCGATGAAGAACTTGTTCATTGAGAATTTGTGTCAAGGTGGAGATTGTTAGAATTAAGTGACCCAAATTCTTATTTAAATAAAATACGATGGAAAATAAAATAAAAGTAAAATCCATATAGAACTAGACTTCTTTTATTTTATTTTAGAATAAGGTTTTAAACCTTATTAAACTCCATCTATTTTATATTGATTAGGATAAGGTGTTTCAATCCTACTAGAATATGGCTTTGCAAGCCTATAAATAGACATAGTCTATTCCTCTTGTATTTGAGTAAAATTTTTCGACATAGTGAATTTTCTTCTCCTCTTGTGGTTTTTTTTCCGAAAGGGTTTCACGTAAAATTTATGTGTTCTTTATTTTATTTATTTTATTCTATTTTATTTTTCACAATATGAGTAAGTTTTGAGAAAGTGAATTTGGTATTTAATTTAAAATGCCATGATATACATGTATGATAGATGAATGATATCCTATTGTCCTTACCATAATAAGGTTATTGAGAAAGAAATCATAAACATGTTGTTTGTGTAGCCGAATGGCTATTAGAGAATTTAACAAAGAACAAAATTGGGGATATGTATATATTCTTATGTGTGTTTGCTCATTGAGCTGGAAGTTTGGTAAAAGAGGTATACATGTATTAGATTTGAATAATGTTCACAACACAAAGTCAATGAGCATGTTATATGCCTATGTGCGAATTAGTGGACTTGAATTTCAAATGTGATTTTGCTATGTGAATTGTGGTAACATGTGAATAAATATGTACGAGACTCAACGATGTGAATCCGGGCTTAAAGACCCGATGACTATATGTGCGGAGATTATGTCTGGATTAAGATCCGCAGGCTTTATGTGGAGATTTCATTCGAGCTAAAGGTCTCGACGATGATCCGGGCTAAGTCCCGAAGAGCATTCGTACTGGCGATATATATCCGGGTTAAGTCCCGTAGAGCATTCGTGCTAGTGTTACATCCGGGCTAAATCCCGAAGAGCATTCATGCTAGTGATGTATCCGGACCAGGTCCCGAAGAGCGATCATCTTTGGTAGCGTGTATTCGTGCCTTCGTGCCCAGCGTGCTTTGTGCCGGTGATATGTATTCGCCGCCGTGCCTAGCGAGCTTTGTGCGGTGATATGTATTTCGCCTTCGAGCCTAGCGAGCTTTGTGCCGATGATATGTATTAAGCCTTCGTGCCTAGCGAGCTTTGTGCGGTGATATGTATTAAGACGCCGTGCCTAGCGTGCTTTGTGCGGTGATATGTATTCGCCTTGAGCCTAGCGAGCTTTGTGCCGGTGATATGTATTCGGGCCTTGAGCCTAGCGTGCTTTGTACCGTGATATGTATTGGTCTTCGTGCCTAGCGGGCTTAATGCCGATGATTCGAGCAAGGTTTAAGTGTTCATTACCGTATGAATTCAAAGTTAAATGAAAGAATACGTTTAAAGTGTACATATATGATGTTTTATAGACTTGGTTAAGTTTTTTTCAATGTGTAATAACGAATGAATAAGAGCACTATGTGTGTGAATGATTAGAGGCCTTTGTGTGTGCGAATTCCTTTAACCGAGCACTATGAGTGCGAGATCGGTCGATGGGCACTAAGTGTGTGAAGTGGAATTCATGTAAGACCTCGTCTGGGACGAAGGCATTGATTTGAGATAGTGTGTAAGACCATATGCAGGACACGGCATCGGCTCGATATGTGAGAATATGTAAGACCATATCTAGGATATGGCATTGTAAGAGCTATATGTGCTTAATGAGTATCCGTAATGATTTTGAATGATTCAACGGGTATATTTAAGATGATAAATTAAGTAAGATCGAATAAGCGATACCGGTATGTGGAAGTTGATTTTACATTGGAAATAAGTTAAGTTGAATAGTGAGAGATGATGGAGTTATAAAGGATATTTATTGGGATGTTTGAATATATGTGTATGCGTTCGGATTAGGTTACGACTTATACATGAATGAAAATGTGGGTTACACATATGTGGGTTGATGATGTGAATTATACATGTTAATATGTGCTTAATATGTGTTTGAAACGCATTTGTGAATTAAATTAAGTGATTATTGCTTATGAAATCAAGAAAATGAGATATATGTGCCTACTTGTAGAAATGTTTATGTATTTGTTTTAAGATAAGAAAATGATTTTATAGATCGATGCGAAATCAATAATGAATTACAATTGCTATCGATGAGTTAATGTTTATATGGACATGATGCAATAAGAGGACTTTATCCTAACCTAGTCGCTAGTAAGATTTTCAGGGATGAAAATCCCTAAAGAGGGGGAGAGTTGTGACATCCCTAATTTGACTCTAGTCGGGAAGTGGTTTGAGACCCCAAAGCGAGTCACACAAGAAATTGATTGTTAAATTTCATGTCTATATTATGGTACAATTTGTGTGTGAAATTTTGATGCTTTGATTTTGTCAATTGAATGCGAATTTAATCAAAAGGGCTTATGTGAGAAACATTGAAAATGTGTTGGTTAATTTTAAAATGGCCAAATTGTTGCATGGATTAAATATGGGGACTTGCATGTCAAAGTCCCCATTTTTCATGATAGTGGCCGCCATGTTGATGTTTATGACAATATATATGTATTATTTACTAGTTTTAAGGCAACTAAATGGTTTTATAATTTTATAATATTATTGAATGAATAAATAAGTGAGAATTTGGGTGAAGAAAAAAAAAAAGCTTCATCTTTGTTATTCATGATCGAATTGTAAGAGAGGAAGGGGGGGGGGAAGCTCCATTTGGTCACTTTAGGCTTGAATCAAGGTAAGACTTCTAATCAATTCTTAAAATTCTTGTTAATTTTAAGTTAGCTACCAAGCTCTTTATTCAACCCATATTAAAATTTTGATTTTTGGAAAGGATTTGAGCATTCGACCATGGGAGAAATTGAAGAGGATAGATTGTTGTTCTCATGTTTTAATGAAGTTTGAGTTAGTTAATACTTAGTTGTTAGTAATTATATTTACTTGAACAAATGCTTGGTATTTAAATGTTAAAATGTAAGCTATTGTTGTTTGGGTTATAGAAGTGAATGGATTAGAGGTTTGGCATTGTATATGAATTTTAAGGGTATAATTTGAATAATGTGAGTAGGGTTATGCATAGGTTTTGGCTTTGATAATATTGTGTAAAGTGATAAGTAGAAATACTATGATGACAAAAGTTTAGTAACATTTGGCTAAGGACTATAAGTGTTAGTTAATTCAGTATAAAAGTATGGGCGTTAATTACTTCGTATTTAAAGTTGTGAAGAGTAGGTAATGGTCAATTAAAGTGATGAAGGTTAAATTTTGAAGTTTGGTTAAATTGGACATTCGGCATTACGTATGACATTGGATAAGAGTGTAAGTATTCGTGTGTACAGCATTGAAGATAAATGGAAATTGGTATTGTGGTAAATGTTGATAAGATGACGATGAATTAGCTATATGTTTTGGAACTATCTTGTAATTTGAAAATAAAAGTATATAATATTAAGGCATGTATTATACATATATGCATGTGTGTATGCGGTTGTGCATAATTAGGAGTAAATGGTTAAATGATGATAGTCATATATAGGTACGAACATATATATATATGCCTTATGTATGTACCATGTACACACGAGGACATTCGGCGATATGATTAAATTCATGTATAAGAAGCATGAAATTGAGTCATGGCATGTTTTATTAAATATGATACATATTGAAATCTATTGTTTTAGATATAGATTAATTGATAAGTGATTTCCAAATGTGATTGTTGAGTGAATAATATTAGTTAAGTACTTAAGCAGATCTATTGTTTTACTTAAGCTTAAGAGCAAAGAGGATCAAAGTCGGATAGGAGAAAGAGAAAGTAAGCGAATAGCCGTGGATATCTAGTCGTCGACCACTTCGAGGTAAGTTTTAAGCAATTAAGCGTTGAGTAAATTCAACCATAATAGGACATAATGAGTTGATTTAATAAGATATGATGTGGCCATGATATGTCTTAAACTCAAATGGTAAGTTCATATGTGTTTGGACTTGGAAATTTAAGAGCAAATTGTAATAATTTGCTTGGACAGCAACAGTAATGTGATTTTAGAAAATCACTATAAATTGTTGGTGTGGAATTATAGGCTGAATAATATATGTAATCAAAGCTTAGTTGGTCTAGTTTCCTATAAAAGAGACCGTGGAAGCAAAGAAATTTCCTATAAAGAGATATTTAAAGTTGTGTGGGACAGGGTCAGAATGACTCTGAAATCCCTGTTCTGTTTTAAGAAAATCACTATAATTTGTACAAAATGGTTACAAGATAACATTTATATGCTTAGACTCCTTAATGAGTCTACTTTCAAATGAAATCAAATAGAACATACTTTGAATTCTGTACAATGAGAATTTTGATTCATAGTGAAGACTGGTCAGGTTAGTCAAACAGTGAAACAGGGGAAACTTTAAGAAAAATCTGGTATTGATTGGCCAAACCTAAAATTCTGAAAAATTTATGGATGGAAGATATACGAGTCTATATTCAGGGAAAATTAACGGCAAGTGATTTGGAGCCTTGTAGCTCCAGTTATAAATAATTTAGTGACCATTTGTCAGGAAAACAGCTTGTAGTGAATATGTGATTTTTGTTGTAAACATGGATAAAACTTGTTTTAGTTGCTCATAAGCTATTGATTAAACCCATACTTGAATTCTAATTCGTGATATTGTAAAATGATATATGAGTGTTAGATGGATCTTTGATATTAAAATTTGTGAAATTGTAAGTTTATGAGTATTCGAATATGAAATGATAGTATGGCGTGAAATTGAATTATTCATTGGAAAAGTGATTGATGTAGATTAGACCAAGACCAAGTCTCGTACATGATAGTATATGTGGTATGTGAAGCATATTTGAATAATTGTGATGTGAATACATGAAAATTTATATTTTGGTTTAAGATTTTCTGCGATGAATGTGAAAGTGTATATATATGTGATAAGGCCTAATGGCCGATGTGATGAATGTGAAGGTGTATATATGTGATAAGGCCGAATGGCCGATGTGATGAATGTGAAAGTGTGTGTATATGTGATAAGGCCTAATGGCCGATGTGATGAATGTGAAAGTGTATATATATGTGATAAGGCCTAATGGCCGATGTGATGAATGTGAAGGTGTATATATGTGATAAGGCCGAATGGCCAATGTGATGAATGTGAAAGTGTATAAATGTGATAAGTCCCGAAGGGCATTTGTGTCGATACTATATATGGGTTAAAACCCGCAGGCCTTATCGAGAATATTATCTTGATTAATGTCCATAGGCCGTGCTTGTACTATATCCGAGCTTTAAAGACCCGACGGCTAAATGCTAGGATTCAAGTAAGACTTTGATATTGAGTATCTGCAATAAGTTACCATCAAATAAGTGTTATGTATTTAAGATGTTCAGGTGCGTATTACTTACTCATCGGTGGAGTGATTTCGAGGTGAATTATCAGTATCGAAGAGAGCATATTCTGCCCAAAAGCCTTATGATTTGAGTATGGGTTGGGCTAAATGTACCAGTACAAGGTTGTGGATTCGACTACCACTCGGGGATCATCAGCACTTCGTCACACTATCTACCATTGCGGCAACTATGTAATTAGACTTAGCTTATGGCATGTATAGGATAGACAATATAGTAGAATGATATTATGACTATTGTATATAAGCCATACGAAAATGGCATCTGTTTGACGTTTACTTATAGAAGTTTAGATTTTATTCCTGGCTGTGTTTAGTACTTATCTAAATGAATGTTCGTTATTTCAAAAAAAACAACATTAAAGAAGGAGTTTAAAATTTTATTCTTCGATCTTATTCCAAATTTCGGTAATGCCTCATCCTATTAAATGACGGTTACGGGATCTGGTGTTACATTTAGTGGTATCGAGCTGAGGTTTAGTTGATTCTAGGACTAACGTAGCACATGTGAGTCTAGTTATATATGCCATAGAGTGATAATAAGATAGTGTGATGATTTACAGTTAAAAAGTATTTCTCATATTGTAATGAATTCGATCCCAATCGAAACATGGCGAGATGGTATTGAAATCTTGAGACATGCTTATGATGCGTCAATATTGAGAAAGGTATAATATGTGTTAGAATTAAGTGACCCAAATTCTTATTTAAATAAAATACGATGGAAAATAAAATAAAAGTAAAATCCATATAGAACTAGACTTCTTTTATTTTATTTTAGAATAAGGTTTTTAAACCTTATTAAACTCCATCTATTTTATATTGATTAGGATAAGGTGTTTCAATCCTACTAGAATATGGCTTTGCAAGCCTATAAATAGACATAGTCTATTCCTCTTGTATTTGAGTAAAAATTTTTCGACATAGTGAATTTTCTTCTCCTCTGCCCGTGGTTTTTTTTTCCCGAAAGGGTTTCCACGTAAAATTTATGTGTTCTTTATTTTTATTTATTTTATTCTATTTTATTTTTCACAAATTGGTATCGAGCTTAGGGTTATTCATCTCGATCACGGTAATGGCGTCTTTGAAGTATGAAATTCCGCTGTTGGATCGCAACACCAGATTTGCGTTGTGGCAAATTAAGATGCAAGCAGTTCTTGCACAGATGGATCTAGAGGATGCCCTGCTAGGGATAGATAAGATGCCTTCGACATTAACAGATGAAGAGAAGAAGCGTAAGGATCGAAAGGCATTAACACAATTACATCGCATTTGTCCAACGAAATTTTGCGAGGATGTGATGAAAGAGAAAACCGCCATTGCATTATGGAAGAGGCTAGAACAAATATGTATGTCGAAAACTCTAACAAGCAAGTTGCATATGAAGCGGCGTCTTTATGCTCATCGTTTGGAGGAAGGAAATTATTTGGTTTGGGAAAAAATTTTGGGTTGTTAAATTTCGAAAATAAAAGTTGGGGTTTTCCGAAAATTTGTTTTAAGGAACCCAAACCAAAAGGCCCTTTTAAAAGGGGGTAGGAAATTTGGGCAATAGGTTTTGGATTAGATTGTTTTTAACTTTTTTCCCAAAAAATTTAAAAGAAACCAAAAATTTTTTATTTTAAATTTAAAAAACCCCAAGCCAAATTTTAAAATTTTTAAATGGGAAAGGTTTTTTAAAAAGGGAAAAAACCCAAAAGGGCGTTTTAAACTTCGGTTAAAATTGCGTTTTTTGGGTTTTAAAAGGGGAAATTAAAAAAAAAAAGGGGAAATTAAAAACGTTTAAAAGGGGCCCCGGGTTTAAATGTTTTGGGGGAATTTGGTTAATTTAAAAAGGGGGAAAAAGGGATTTTTTGGGTAAAATTTTCCAAAAAGGGGTTTTTGGAAAGGGGTTTTAAAAAAAATCCATTTAACCCAAAAAAAGGTTGGGTTTTTGATTTCAAAATTAAAAGGTTTTTGAGTTTTCCTTTGGGGAAACTTTGTTTTTTGGGGGAAATTTATGCATTTTAGGGCGAAAAGAAAAAGGAAATTTTAAAATAAGGAAGAATTTTTGAAAAGGAGAGGTTTTTGGGGTTTTGGGAAAAAAAATTTCCTTGGAAAATTTTCTTGAAAGGTTCCCAAATTTGGAAAGGTTTTTGGACCCTTTTTATTTTTTTATTTAAAGAATTTGAGGTTTCTTTAAAAAGGGGTTTCTTTTTATCATTTTTTGTTTTTTTTGGGGGCGGGAAAGGGAAAAAAGAAAAAAAAATTTTTTAAAATGGGAAAATAAGTTTGGGGGGGGATTAAAGGGATTTAAATTTTTTAGAAATAAAGAAACCCAAGTTAAATTTTAGGGAAGTAAAAAAAAATTTTTGGGTTTTAAAAAAATTTGCTTTTAAAGGTTTTTGGTTTTAGGGAAAAAATTTTTAAAAAAATTTTGGAATCGCCATTTCCAAATTTTTTAAAAAAAATTTTCGATCTTTTGGGTTCCTGGTATTTTGCCTTTTTTGGAAAAGGCAAAGGAAAAACTTGGGGATTAGGATTAAGTCTTCAAAAATTGGGTTTTTGTTGGTTTAAAAAAACAAAAGAAAATTAAAAGTTTTGGCAAATTTTTGGAATTGTGAAAAGTCCCAATTTTTTAAAAAATGGTGGAAAAAATAAAAAAAAAATAGTTCTTTTTAAAAATTTTTTAAATTAAACCCTTTAAGATTTGGTAAGGGTTTAAATTTGTGGGTTTCAAAAAAAATTAAATTTTTGAATTTTTTTTACGGAAACCTCTCCCTTAAAATTTTCAAAGTTTCCAAAAAAAAATTTATTTTTCAATTTTTTTCAAAATAGGGTTTTTGGGAAATTTTGGAAAATTAACCCAAAATTTCCCGTTGGGTTTAAGCCTTCCTAAAAGGTTTTTGGAAAAAAATTGTTGGGGGAAAATTTTATTAAAAAAAAAAGGGGTTTTTGGAAAAAAAGGGAAATGGGATTTAAATTAAAAAAGTTGTTTTTTTTCAAGGGGGAATTTGTTGTTTTTTAAAAAATTTTTTAAATAAAAAATTCGGGTTTAAAAAATTAAAAGGGTTTTTCTTAGCCAATTTTTTTTTTTTGAAAAGGGGAAAATAAACCCAAATTTTAAATTTTTAAAAAAAGAAAATTAAGGTGTTTTTTGGGCCCTGAAAGATAAATGACCATGGGAATTTTTGGGGTTATTGGGTTTTTTTTGGTGGGTTTTTTTTTCCCCCCTGTTTTTTTTGAGGGTTTGGGTTTTTATTTTAAATTTTTTTTTTTTTTATTTAAAAATTTTTTCCAATTTGGAGGGAAAGGGGAATTTGGGTTTAATTTTAAAAGTGAAACTTTGGGGATATGGGTTTTTGGGCCCCTTTTAAAATTTTTTTTAAAAAGGAAATTTTAAAAAGGTTTTTTTTTTTAAATTTTAAGTTAAAAAAAAAATTTTGGGGAATTTAAATTTTTCCTAAAGGGGTTTTGGGGGGAAAGGGTTTATGTGTAAGGGAAAAAAAAGGGGCAACAATTTAATGGGAAAAATGGGACCCAATGGGTTTTATTGGGATTTAAAAAAGGTTGGGAAAAAAGTAAAAAGGGAGATTCTTTGGGAAATTAAAAGGGAAAAAAGGTACCTTTATTTTTTTGGGAAATAAGAAGTTTTATTTGGAGAAGGTTTGGGAATTTTTGGGGTTTTAATATTTGGGTTTGGGTTTTCTGTTTTTGAAAGGTGGGCCTTTGTTTTGTTGGATTTGGGTTTTGGCCTTATATTTTTCCGCCTTTTTAATTTTTTCTTATTTAAATAAAAAATTTTGCCTTTAGAAATTTTTTTTTTTAAAAAAAAATTTTAAAATTGGGTTGGATTTATTTTTGACTGGTTTTGTTTTTGGAATTTTTTGGGGTTTAAACCCTGGTTTCGGGTAAAAAAGAAAGTTTAATCAAATTTTGTTGAATTTTTAAAATTTTTAAAAAATTAGAAATTTTGGTTTTAAATTTAAAATTGTAAAATTTTTTTATTTTTTAAAAGAATTTTAAAAAAATTGTTTAAAAATGTTAAAAGGTTGTTGGGTTTTGGAACTTTAAAAATTTTTAAATGGAAGGTTTATGAAAAAGGGTAAATTCTTTTAAAAAAAAGGGAAATTTTATTTTAATAGGGAAGAAAAATGAAAGGGGGAAAAAAAACCTCATTTTTGGGAAAAATTTAAGAAAAAAGGAATTTGGTTTAAAATTGAAAAAACCTTTTAAAATTTTAAAATAATTTTTAAAGTTTTTTTTTAAAAAAAAATTTAGATTAAAAAAAGGGGGGAAATTGTGAGTTTTGATTTTAATTTAAAAAGTTTTGATATTTTAAAAGGGATTTAAAATTTTAAAATTGGGGTTTGTATGAAGGGGGTTTGGTTGTTAAATTTTAAGGAAATTTGTGGGTTAATTTATAAAGGTTTTTATTTTTTAATGTGTGTATGCGGTTGTGCATAATTAGGAGTAAATGGTTAAATGATGATAGTCATATATAGGTACGAACATATATATATATGCCTTATGTATGTACCATGTACACACGAGGACATTCGCGATATGATTAAATTCATGTATAAGAAGCATGAAATTGAGTCATGGCATGTTTTATTAAATATGATACATATTGAAATCTATTGTTTTAGATATAGATTAATTGATAAGTGATTTCCAAATGTGATTGTTGAGTGAATAATATTAGTTAAGTACTTAAGCAGATCTATTGTTTTACTTAAGCTTAAGAGCAAAGAGGATCAAAGTCGGATAGGAGAAAAGAGAAAGTAAACGAATAGCCGTGGATATCTAGTCGTCGACCACTTTCGAGGTAAGTTTTAAGCAATTAAACGTTGAGTAAATTCAACCATAATAGGACATAATGAGTTGATTTAATAAGATATGATGTGGCCATGATATGTCTTAAACTCAAATGGTAAGTTCATATGTGTTTGGACTTGAAATTTAAGAGCAAATTGTAATAATTTGCTTGGACAGCAACAGTAATGTGATTTTAGAAAATCACTATAAATTGTTGGTGTGGAATTATAGGCTGAATAATATATGTAATCAAAGCTTAGTTGGTCTAGTTTCCTATAAAAGAGACCGTGGAAGCAAAGAAATTTCCTATAAAGAGATATTTAAAGTTGTGTGGGACAGGGTCAGAATGACTCTGAAATCCCCTGTTCTGTTTTAAGAAAATCACTATAATTTGTACAAAAATGGTTACAAGATAACATTTATATGCTTAGACTCCTTAATGAGTCTACTTTCAAATGAAATCAAATAGAACATACTTTGAATTCTGTACAATGAGAATTTTGATTCATAGTGAAGACTGGTCAGGTTAGTCAAACAGTGAAACAGGGGAAACTTTAAGAAAAATCTGGTATTGATTGGCCGAACCTAAAATTCTGAAAAATTTATGGATGGAAGATATACGAGTCTATATTCAGGGAAAATTAACGGCAAGTGATTTGGAGCCTTGTAGCTCCAGTTATAAATAATTTAGTGACCATTTTCAGGAAAACAGCTTGTAGTGAATATGTGATTTTTGTTGTAAACATGGATAAAACTTGTTTTAGTTGCTCATAAGCTATTGATTAAACCCATACTTGAATTCTAATTCGTGATATTGTAAAATGATATATGAGTGTTAGATGGATCTTTGATATTAAAATTTGTGAAATTGTAAGTTTATGAGTATTCGAATATGAAATGATAGTATGGCGTGAAATTGAATTATTCATTGGAAAAGTGATTGATGTAGATTCGACCAAGACCAAGTCTGTACATGATAGTATATGTGGTATGTGAAGCATATTTGAATAATTGTGATGTGAATACATGAAAAATTTATATTTTGGTTTAAGATTTTACGCGATGAATGTGAAAGTGTATATATATGTGATAAGGCCTAATGGCCGATGTGATGAATGTGAAGGTGTATATATGTGATAAGGCCGAATGGCCGATGTGATGAATGTGAAAGTGTGTATATATGTGATAAGGTGTGACAGCCCAAAATTGACCCTAGTCGGAAGGTGGTCTCGGGACCACAAAACCGAGGCATAAAAATAATTAAAAATTTATTTTGAAGCCTATAATATGTGTGTGCTCATGTATGACATTTTATGATGATTGATTTAGTGTTATAAGGGTGAATTCCACAAGAAAGGACTTAGTAATGAACTTTGAAAGTATGATAGGAAATGTGTGATGACTAATTAAAGCATGCATGCAAAATAATGGACTTGCATGTCAAATTCCCCCTTTATAGGTGGTGGCCGGCCATGACAAGGAGGATGGGCTAAACATGTCATGAAACATGTTTTGTTGGTGCATTAGGGTGAAATAATAAACAAAGGTGTATGGGTGGTAAAAAATGAAAAAATGTGTGTGAGTGTGGTAATCCCCCATTGCCGTGAGTTGTAGAGAAGGAAAGAAAAAATTTTGTTCATCCTTTCTTTGAGCCAAAACTAAGGAAGAAGGAGGATTTTTGCTTCATGCTTGGTTTGGAAGAGATCTAGAAGGAGATTTGGCTAAGTTTGCATCAAGATTAAGGTATGTATGAGGTTGTGTTAGGAGTTTCATGCATGTTTTGGTTGCTAACTTGATGTGCATGTTAGCCATGGCTCAAATCTTTGTTAAGCCATGGAAATGGTATTTGGCCAAAGTTGTTATGGTGATAAAGCCATTGCATGCTAAGTGTGAAGCTTGATGATGATGCATGCAATGATGGATTGTCTACTCTTGAGTAAGATTTTGAGCTTTCTTTTGTTTTATCATGATTGAAGTTGAAAAGGAGCATGATTGTCATATTTGGCCATGATGCATTCATGAGCATGGTTCATGCTTCTTGCATGTTAGTTAAAATTTGTGTTTTGGATGGCTATGGACACCTTGAAATTCGCCATGCTCATATATGTATATATATGTTTGCACATGATGTTTTGGTTATGAAGGAAGTGATGAATAAGTTTGTTTAAAGAAGAAGATGTTGAAGAATAATTGTGAAATTGTAAGCACATTCGCCTTAGCACACATATGAGTGCTTGATGCTATATTGTAAGTTTTGAGCTACAATATGCAAAGCATTAACTAGTAAAATGCATGCTGTTTTGTGTGGTATTAAGTGCATAATTGGCCTCAACATGGACAAGTATATTCGGCCTTGGGTAGCCTATTGAAGGCCTTAGCTTTTCCTTGATGCTCGAATAAATTGTATTGAATTGCTTGATGTAGTATAAAATGTGCATGACCATTGTGTATTCAAGCTAAAGGGTGGCCATATGACCATTTAAATTCCTTGTCATATTCGCCATAAGCTAGCACAATGAGGTTTTGATAAATTGAATTTGTTTGAATTCGCTCAAGAGCTAAGAGGGCCACAATTGGACAAGGGAAGGAAAAAGTAATCGAATAGTAAAAGCCGTTCGACAACATCCGAGGTAAGTCCTCAAGAAGTGACCTTACTTGAATTATGTGGAATGAAATATGGATGTATCGATTATTGATTTATGTGTATGAGTATTGAATGATACCGGGCTAAGTCCCAAGGCGATTATGTTAGTGATTATAATTGTGTTTGAGCCTTAGTAACGAAAATAAATATGTATGTCCAATGATTATTGATGTATGTGTGCATGAGAAATTGAATGATATCCGGGCTAAGCCCAAGACAATTATGCTGGAAATTATAACCGGTTAAGACCCAAGGCAATTGTGCTAGTGGCTACATCCGGGCTAAGACCAAGGCATTCGTATGAGTCATTCTATCCGGCTAAGACCAAGGCATTTGTGCAAATCGTGATATCCGGGTTAAGTCCGTGAGGCCTTGGTGCGGGTTACCATAACCGGGCTATGTCCCAAGGCGATTGATCGAGTAGCGACATCCGGTTAAACTCCGAAGGTATGTGATTTGAAAATTTTAAGCTTGCTGGAAAATTTCAGCTAATGCACTTGTGAAATTTCCCAATGACAAGGTAAGTGCGGTGTGTGCTTTTGCGCTAGGAGTAAGAGCGTGTGAATATCCGCTCCTATGATGGAACGAGTTATCGGCCTTAATGAAGCCGTTATTTGTGTATGAACATAAGAGTTGGGATGGTGAAGTAAGTATGATTATGTGAATGTGCATTAATGAAATGATGCATTTAACTATGTGAATGTATTGCTGTAATTAGAGTTGATTATATTCCTTGAGACTTACTAAGCATAAAAATGCTTACTCGCCGCTTTGGCTCTCGTTTTCTAGATTTTGCTCGATAGCAATCGGATTCGGGATCGTTGAAGTCAAGTCATCCACACTATCAAGCCCCCATTTTGGTATAAATTCTTGGTTGAACTTGAAATGGCATGTATAGGACTACCCTTGTTGGTTTAAATATGTTATGATGTATATGTGTACGGCCATGCGAAAATGGCTCGTAATAGTGAAGTATCAACTTAAACTATTTGCGGTTTGTATATATATATATGGTGTCATGATGTGACTATGAATTGAAATGGGAATGTTGGTCACATGATCAGCCATTGGCATGGTTAAAATGATGATATGTGGACCTATGTAAGGCAAGACTAGTTGGTTCATGGAGACTACAAAATAGGTAAGACCTACCTCAAAACAGATGCTGCCAGCTGCAGTAACGTGAATGTGAAAAATCACCAAAATTTGTAGGAATGGTATTAAATAGTGAATCAGCTATGTAAATGAACATTGATGAGTCTATTTTCATATGGAAGAAACGAAATGGTCATAGGAGTTACATGTTAAGAGATATTAAAGCTATTGTGAGACAGGGCCAGAACGGTTTCTGGGTTCCCTGTCGAAACTTTAAAAATTTACTATAAATTATCCAGAAAGAATTAGGAGACATACCTTATATTTAAAAATTCCATTTTGAGTCTAGTTTCATTAGAAACAAACGGCACCAGCATTAAAGCTCTGTACAGAGAGATATTCAAGTTATACCGCGCGAAGGTCAGAGCAGTCGATCCCTGTAACATGGGTGACTTTAACTAATAAACTGTACCAATTGGCCCGACCAAAAATTCTAGAAATAAATCCATGGATGGATATATGAGTCTAAATTCAGGAAAATTTACGAAACCAGTTTCGAGTTTTGAAACTCGAGATATGATTTTAAGGCGACAGTGACGCAGTTTTTCCAGCCTGACTAGAAATGTCCAATGGATGGGCAAAACAAGTGAACTTGGCTTGCTAACCCTCGTGTCCGACACGGCGATGGTCTCGGGTGTGGGGTGTTACAATTTTATTGGTATCGAGCCACGGTTTAGTCGATTCTAGGACTACCGTGAGGTGTTTGGGGTCTAGCTATACATGCCATTAAATGATGAATCGATAGTGTGGTGATTTCGACAATTTGACTTTAAGTTTGTTTATAGCAATGGATCCCGATCCCAACCGAGCAATAGCTGATGATGTGGAGAGTGTGGCGCTGCTCACGCACAAGGGACAGCGCCATGGACTCTCAACCTATGGCCAGCAATCCGAATGATGAGGCTAGGCAAGCCTTTTATAGTGTGATGAACGAATGGTTTAATCAATACATTCGAACTAACATGGCTGTCCCACAACCTCCATTCCCGACAAATGCAACCCCTGCACCTACAATACCTCCCAGAATCGACCAAATAAGGTCAAGTAAGCCCCGGTCGATAGGATTCAAAATATGGGGCCACTGAATTTAAAGCTACGGATGATGATGATGCCGAACGAGCTGAATTTTGGTTGGACAACACTATCCGGTGCTCGATGAGCTATCTTGTACACCGATGAGTGCTTAAAGTGTACCATCTCCTTGTTACGTGATTCCACCTACTATAGGTGGAGTACTCGACTTCGTGGTACCTAGAGAGCAAGTGACTTGGGAATTCTTTCAAACCAAGTTCGAAAAAAAAAAAGTATATCACCGAGATTCATCGACCAAAAGCGAAGGAATTTCTTGATCTTAAGCAAGGTTCTATGTCGGTTACCGACTATGAACGAAAATTTGTGAGGCTTAGCCGACACGTGCGAGAATGCATTTCGTCCGAAGCTATTATGTGTAAACGCTTTGAGGATGGGCTGAATGATGATATAAGGATGTTCGTTGGCATTCTCGAAATACGAGATCGTAGTACTTGTTGAGCGAGCTTGTAAAGTCGAAGAGCTTAGAAAGGAGAAACAAAAAGTGATGTGGGAACCGGAGAATTCGAAAGAGGTCCTCGGAAAGTCTCTTCAACAGCAATCAAGAGATTTCGAGATGATGTGAACCGGTCTAGAGGCGCTTTGGGCTTTTCTAGACGAGGACGCGATCGACCCTGTGACCACACGAGTCACTTCGATCGCCGATGGTGGAAATGATCGCCGAGAGAGGGCGAGTGTCAACATTGTGGCAAATGGCATTCGGGAGCTGTTGGTTTCGTGATCGCTCTCGCTATAAGTGTGGATCGGCCGACCACTTTAGGAAGGATTGCCCGAGGATGCTTGAAGAATGTGAGTCGAGTGGAAACTCGGGTGCTACCACCGCCGAGGTAGGCCACCTAGAAATATGGGCAATGTCGGTGGTGGTCCGAGAGGATCTAGAGATGCTACCATCGATCCGAGGCTCGTGCTCCTGCGAGGACTTATGCCATACGCACACGCAAGGATCTTGCCTCTCCGGATGTCATTACGGTGCTTTCACTCTTTTCAATACTAATGTGATTGCTTTGATTGACCCCGGTTCTACTCAATCTTATATATGTGAAACCTTAGCATCCAAAGAAGACTTTGCCTATTGAGTCTCTTGAGTTTGTAATTCGGTGTCAAACCCTTGGGTCATTACGTGCTTGTCAACAAAGTGTGCAAGAAAAGTCCCCTAGTGTTCCGAGGTTCTTGTTTCTGGCGGACTTGATGCTTTTGCCGTTCGATGAATTGACGTTATTCTTGGTTTGGATGGGTTGACCATGCACGATGCGGTCGTAAATTGCAAAAGCAAGACTATCGATTTGAGGTGCGCGAATAACGAGATAATTCGGGTTAAGTCTACGGACTTAAAGGGGTTGCCAGCTGTAATATCAGCAATGTTGGCCCGAAAATATGTAAGAAAAGAGTGCGAAGCGTACCTTGCGACGTGTTCGATGACAAGGAATCGAAAAGAAACTCGAATCGTGCTCGTGGTTTGTGAATACCGGATGTTTTCCTGAAGAATTGCCGGTTTACCACCATTCGGAAATAGAATTTGGCATCGAATTGGTACCGGTACCACTCAATTTTGATAGCTCCGTATCGTATGGCACCAACGGAATTAAAGGAGTTGGAAGCTCAGTTGCAAGAATTGGTGGATAGAGGTTTTGCTCGCCCGAGTTTTTCGCCTTGGGGTGCGCCAGTGTTGTTCGTGAAAAAGAAGGATGGAACCATGCGGCTGTGCATCGATTATCGCCGACTTAATAAAGCGACAATAAAGAACAAATATCCGCTGCCACGATCGATGACTTGTTCGATCAACTAAAGGGAGCCTCGGTGTTCTCGAAAATAGATTTGAGATCGAGCTATTATCAATTGCGAATTCGAGATTCTGGACGCACTCCAAGGCGCCTTCGAGCGAGATATGGTCACTATGAGTTCCTAGTGATGCCGCTTTGGGCTCACTAATGCCCTCGCGGTATTTATGGATTTAATGAATCGGATCTTTAGACCATATTTGGATCGATTCAGTAGTCGTGTTCATTGATGACATCTTGGTCTATTCAAGAAATGAGACCGAACATGCTGAACACCTGCGGTTAGTCTTTGCAAATTTTACGGGATAAGCAATTATATGCTAAGTTCAACAAGTGTGAGTTCGGTTAGAGAGGTTAGCTTCTTGGGTCATGTGGTATCTCAGATCGGTATTCGAGTCGACACGAATAAAATTTCAGCCATACTTAATTGGAAGCCTCAGAAATATTACCGAGGTTCGGAGCTTTTTGGGCTTCTTAGGTTATTACCGACGATTTGTAAAGGCTTCTCAACGATAGCCACGCCGATGACGGCTACTCCAAAAGGATGTTAAGTTCAAATGGACGGAGAAATGCCAAAAAGTTTTGATCAACTCGAAAACTTATTTGGTGAAGCCCCAATTCTAGTGCAACCCGAGTCCCAAGAAAGAGTTTGTCATCTATAGCGACGCCTCTCTACTTGGGTTAGGTTGCGTATTAATGCAAGAAGGTCGAGTTGTGGCCTATGCGTCGAGGCAATTAAAGCCACATGAGAAAAATTATCCGACTCATGATCTCGAATTGGCGCCATCGTATTCGCTTTAAAGATTTGGCGACATTACTTATTTGGTGAAAGGTGCCATGTATACTCGGATCACAAAAGTCTCAAATATTTGATGATCCAAAGAGACTTAAATCTGCGACAAAGACGTTGGCTCGAGCTGTTAAAGGATTACGAGCTGGTCATTGACTATCACCGGAAAGGCGAATGTGGTTTGGATGCCTTGAGTCGTAAATCATTATTCGCTTTACGAGCGATGAACGTGCACTTGTCATTCGATCCGATAGTGTGTTAGTAGCTGAATTGAAAGCCAAACCACTATTGATACATCAAAATTCGAGAAGCTCGTAAAGTCGACGACGAGTTGGTACGCAAAACGAAATTTGAGTGTGTTCGAACAAGGATTCGAGTTTCAAATCGATGATGACGATTGTTTGAGGTTCAAAAGTCGTCTGTGTGTTCCAAAGAATTGAACTCATTTCGATAATTCTAAATGAAGCCCATTGTAGCCGAATGGCAATCCACCCGGGAGTATGAAGATGTACAATGATTTGAAACGTCGGTTTTGGTGGCATGGTATGAAGCGAGACATCTCCGACTTTGTTTCGAGATGTTTAATATGTCAACAAGTGAAAGCGGAACATCGGTGCCTTCAGATTACTTGACCAATCACGATACCCGAGTGGAAATGGGATCGAGTCACAATGGACTTTGTATCCGATCGCCATTGTCGCAAGTAAGAAGGATGCGGTTTGGGTCGTAGTAGATTGATTGACTAAGTCGGCCCACTTTGTCCCCGCGACGTCACGGATTTTTCAATGGACAAATTAGCTGAATTGTACGTTCCTCGATTGTGAGATTACACGGGTGCCTATTTCCATCGTGTCGATAGAGATCCGAGATTTACCTCGCGATTTTGGAAAAAGTTGCAAGAAGCTTTGGGTACCAAGTTGCATTTCAGACCGCCTTTTACCCCCAAACCGATGGTCAATCCGGCGGATAATTCGATACTTGAGGATATGTTAAGATGTTGCGTCCTCGAGTTTAGTGGTTCATGGGAGCGGTATTTGCCGTTGATTGAATTCGCTTACAACAACGACTTTCAATCAAGTATTAAGATGGCACCTACGAGGCCTTGTACGGTCGTAAATGCGAGACACCATTGTTTTGGACCGAGCTCGGTGAAAGCAAGATTTTCGGGTGGATTTGATTAGGGATCTTTGAATGAAAGTGAAAGTAATCCGTGAAAGTCTCAAGATAGCCTCCGATCGTCGAAGTCGACGCGGACCAAGCGTAAGGATATCGAGTATCGTGGGTGATAAAGTGTTTCTCAAGGTATCGCTTGGAAAAAGATACTCGATTCTACCGTAAGGGCAAGTTGAGCCCGAGGTTCGTTGGGCCATATGAGATATCCGGCGAGTCGATCCGGTGGCATATCGTTTGATTTTGCCCCCTGAACTCGAAAAGGTTCACGATGTCTTTCACGTTTCGATGCTTCGACGCTATAGATCCGATCCATCGCACGTGATTAGTCCATCAGAAATTGAAATTCAAGCTAATATGAGTTATGAGGAAGAACCGATTCGTATCCTATCACGAGAAGTGAAAGAGTTGTGAAACAAGCGGGTTCCGCTAGTAAAAGTGTTATGGCTCAAGCACGGGATAGAAGAAGCTACTTGGGAGATCGAGAACTCTATGAAAGAGCGATATCCAAACCTATTTACCGATAAGATTTTCGGGGACGAAAATTTCTTAAGTGGGGGAGAGTTGTGACAGCCCAAAATTGACCCTAGTCGGAAGGTGGTCTCGGGACCACAAAACCGAGGCATAAAAATAATTAAAAATTTATTTTGATGCCTATAATATGTGTGTGCTCATGTATGACATTTTATGATGATTGATTTAGTGTTATAAGGGTGAATTCCACAAGAAAGGACTTAGTAATGAACTTTGAAAGCATGATAGGGAAATGTGTGATGACTAATTAAAGCATGCATGCAAAATAATGGACTTGCATGTCAAATTCCCCCTTTTATAGGTGGTGGCCGGCCATGACAAGGGAGGATGGGCTAAACATGTCATGAAACATGTTTTGTTGGTGCATTAGGGTGAAATAATAAACAAAGGTGTATGGGTGATAAAAAATGAAAAGAAATGTGTGTGAGTGTGGTAATCCCCCATTGCCGTGAGTTGTAGAGAAGGAAAGAAAAATTTTGTTCATCCTTTCTTTGAGCCAAAACTAAGGAAGAAGGAGGATTTTTGCTTCATGCTTGGTTTGGAAGAGATCTAGAAGGAGATTTGGCTAAGTTTGCATCAAGATTAAGGTATGTATGAGGTTGTGTTAGGAGTTTCATGCATGTTTTGGTTGCTAACTTGATGTGCATGTTAGCCATGGCTCAAATCTTTGTTAAGCCATGGAAATGGTATTTGGCCAAAGTTGTTATGGTGATAAAGCCATTGCATGCTAAGTGTGAAGCTTGATGATGATGCATGCAATGATGGATTGTCTACTCTTGAGTAAGATTTTGAGCTTTCTTTTGTTTTATCATGATTGAAGTTGAAAAGGAGCATGATTGTCATATTCGCCATGATGCATTCATGAGCATGGTTCATGCTTCTTGCATGTTAGTTAAAATTTGTGTTTTGGATGGCTATGGACACCTTGAAATTCGCCATGCTCATATATGTATATATATGTTTGCACATGATGTTTTGGTTATGAAGGAAGTGATGAATAAGTTTGTTTAAAGAAGAAGATGTTGAAGAATAATTGTGAAATTGTAAGCACATTAGGCCTAGCACACATATGAGTGCTTGATGCTATATTGTAAGTTTTGAGCTACAATATGCAAAGCATTAACTAGTAAAATGCATGCTGTTTTTGTGTGGTATTAAGTGCATAATTGGCCTCAACATGGACAAGTATATTCGCCTTGGGTAGCCTATTGAAGGCCTTAGCTTTTCCTTGATGCTCGAATAAATTGTATTGAATTGCTTGATGTAGTATAAAATGTGCATGACCATTGTGTATTCAAGCTAAAGGGTGGCCATATGACCATTTAAATTCCTTGTCATATTCGCCATAAGCTAGCACAATGAGGTTTTGATAAATTGAATTTGTTTGAATTAGCTCAAGAGCTAAGAGGGCCACAATTGGACAAGGGAAGGAAAAAGTAATCGAATAGTCGTAAAAGCCGTTCGACAACATCCGAGGTAAGTCCTCAAGAAGTGACCTTACTTGAATTATGTGGAATGAAATATGGATGTATCGATTATTGATTTATGTGTATGAGTATTCGAATGATACCGGGCTAAGTCCCGAAGGCGATTATGTTAGTGATTATAATTGTGTTTGAGCCTTAGTAACGAAAATAAATATGTATGTCCAATGATTATTGATGTATGTGTGCATGAGAAATTGAATGATATCCGGGCTAAGCCCCAAGACAATTATGCTGGAAATTATAACCGGTTAAGACCAAGGCAATTGTGCTAGTGGCTACATCCGGCTAAGACCAAGGCATTCGTGCGAGTCATTCTATCCGGCTAAGACCAAGGCATTTGTGCAAATCGTGATATCCGGGTTAAGTCCGTAGGCCTTGGTGCGGGTTACCATAACCGGCTATGTCCCGAAGGCGATTGATCGAGTAGCGACATCCGGTTAAACTCAAGGTATGTGATTTGAAAATTTTAAGCTTGCTGGAAAATTTCAGCTAATGCACTTGTGAAATTTCCCAATGACAAGGTAAGTGCGGTGTGTGCTTTATGCGCTAGGAGTAAGAGTGTGAATATCCGCTCCTATGATGGAACGAGTTATCGGCCTTAATGAAGCCGTTATTTGTGTATGAACATAAGAGTTGGGATGGTGAAGTAAGTATGATTATGTGAATGTGCATTAATGAAATGATGCATTTAACTATGTGAATGTATTGCTGTAATTAGAGTTGATTATATTCCTTGAGACTTACTAAGCATAAAATGCTTACTCCGCCGCTTTGGCTCTCGTTTTCTAGATTTCGCTCGATAGCAATCGGATTCGGGATCGTTGAAGTCAAGTCATCCACACTATCAAGCCCCCATTTTGGTATAAATTCTTGGTTGAACTTGAAATGGCATGTATAGGACTACCCCTTGTTGGTTTAAATATGTTATGATGTATATGTGTACGGCCATGCGAAAATGGCTCGTAATAGTGAAGTATCAACTTAAACTATTTGCGGTTTGTATATATATATATGGTGTCATGATGTGACTATGAATTGGAAATGGGAATGTTGGTCACATGATCAGCCATTGGCATGGTTAAAATGATCATATGTGGACCTATGTAAGGCAAGACTAGTTGGTTCATGGAGACTACAAAATAGGTAAGACCTACCTCAAAAACAGATGCTGCCAGCTGCAGTAACGTGAATGTGAAAAATCACCAAAATTTGTAGGAATGGTATTAAATAGTGAATCAGCTATGTAAATGAACATTGATGAGTCTATTTTCATATGGAAGAAACGAAATGGTCATAGGAGTTACATGTTAAGAGATATTAAAGCTATTGTGAGACAGGGCCAGAACGGTTTCTGGGTTCCCTGTCGAAACTTTAAAAATTTACTATAAATTATCCAGAAAGAATTAGGAGACATACCTTATATTTAAAAATTCCATTTTGAGTCTAGTTTCATTAGAAACAAACGGCACCAGCATTAAAGCTCTGTACAGAGAGATATTCAAGTTATACCGCACGAAGGTCAGAGCAGTCGATCCCTGTAACATGGGTGACTTTAACTAATAAACTGTACCAATTGGCCCGACCAAAAATTCTAGAAATAAATCCATGGATGGATATATGAGTCTAAATTCAGGAAAATTTTACGAAACCAGTTTCCGAGTTTTGAAACTCGAGATATGATTTTTAAGGAAACAGTGACGCAGTTTTTCCAGCCTGACTAGAAATGTCCAATGGATGGGCAAAACAAGTGAACTTGGCTTGCTAACCCCTCGTGTCCGACACCGGCGATGGTCTCGGGTTCGGGGTGTTACATAAGGCCTAATGGCCGATGTGATGAATGTGAAAGTGTATATATATGTGATAAGGCCTAATGGCCGATGTGATGAATGTGAAGGTGTATATATGTGATAAGGCCGAATGGCCAATGTGATGAATGTGAAAGTGTATAAATGTGATAAGTCCCGAAGGGCATTTGTGTCAGTACTATATATGGGTTAAAACCCCGCAGGCCTTATGCGAGAATATTATCTTGATTAACGTCCATAGGCTTCGTGCTTGTACTATATCCGAGCTTTAAAGACCCGACGGCTAAATGCTAGGATTCAAGTAAGACTTTGATATTGAGTATCTGCAATAAGTTACCATCAAATAAGTGTTATGTATTTAAGATGTTCAAAAGGACATTACTCATCGGTGGAGTGATTTCGAGGTGAATTATCAGTATAGAAGAGAGCATATTCTGCCCAAAAGCCTTATGATTTGAGTATGGGTTGGGCTAAATGTACCAGTACAAGGTTGTGGATTTCGACTACCACTCGGGGATCATCAACGCCGTCACACTATCTACCATTGCGGCAAGTATGTAATTAGACTTAGCTTATGGCATGTATAGGATAGACAATATAGTAGAATGATATTATGACTATTGTATATAAGCCATACGAAAATGGCATCTGTTTGACGTTTACTTATAGAAGTTTAGATTTTATTCCTGGCTGTGTTTAGTACTTATCTAAATGAATGTTCGTTATTCAAAAAAAAAAAACAACATTAAAGAAGGGAGTTTAAAATTTTATTCTTCCGATCTTATTCCAAATTTCTGGTAACGCCTCATCCTATTCCGGCGACGGTTACGGGATACGGGTGTTACATGCACACTTAGTGCTATATACATTCAGCTCGCACACTTAGTGCTATATAATCAAACTCGCACACTTAGTGCTGTACAATTTTAAACCCGCACACTTAGTGCCAATCTTGTCACCGTGTCCATTTATACCCGCACACTTAGTGCCGAGACCAATACCTTATGCATTTTGCTGCCTTTATACATTCAACAATGGCATCATTCCATACACATACATTTCCATTTACACATCAACTCATTTAAACACATTTGCATATATATTATGATCATTTAAATCAACACCAAATATATGCTTAATGACTTACCTTGTGTTGGGTAAAATAAATTCCAAGTCGGCTACTCGATGACCTTCGTTTTCCCCTTGTTGGACGCTCTCCTTTAGGATCTTGAGCTTAAACAATTAAATTAACCCATTCAACCACTTTGTAAAATATTTGTATTAAACATTAAAATTTCATTTCATAGGATACACATGACAAATTCTTATCCTTCTACCCCATGCTTTTGAACTATTCGGTTCACAACCTTAGGCTATCACCCTATTGCCAACTATCCTAATCAAGGATAGTATCACAAGTGTGTACACCCATATGGCCGAATGTGCAAGATCAAATTGACACCACCTATGTGCTTAATTAGGTGGCCAAATATACATGTCTATGTTGGGGCCGATTGTGCACTTAATACATTCTACAATATGGTTACTTGTATTGACTAAACGCCATATTGTTTCTAGTCCAAAACTCGGCTAATGCACATATATACACTAGTACTCAATTACTAACTATTGCACTTCACCTTAATAGCTAGCTTAGCAACCTTGATTTAACATCTAATTGTTCATAACACAATTTAAGCATACTCTTAATTCATCAATTCCAAACACATACATTACTCAATGATTTTTCAAAATTATATTCGCCTTAGCACACAACTTGCTAGCCGATTCTTCTCCATCTAGCAACTAATGCACATATGAGCTCACTTGTTAGACTCTACTTCATTTAACAACAATCATATTATACTAAACTTTCTTCTAAGGTCAATTCATGTACCATCTTTAATACTCATACCAAGAATTTTATACTAAAATTCACACACCATTTACATGAACATTTGACCCATTTTACCCCATATCAATTTACCGAACTCTTCATCTATTCATGCTCTCATCACCACAACATCAAAACACCAACCAAAAAAAGACAACACCCATGGCGAATATCATCTCCATCAATAGTAAAAATTCAAACCATGGCTAGGTAGAACTTAAACTAACAACTAAAACATGCATGCATCTCATGGAATATCATCAAACATACCTTAGTCTAGCAACCACCATAGCCGATTTTTCTCAAGCTCTTCCCCCTTCTTCCCTTTCTTCTATTCGGCTAAGAAAACCAAAGGATGAATAACAACTTTTTTTTTCTTTCTTTCTTTGTTTTGTTTCTCTCATACACGGCAAGGGGGGGGGGGGGAGCATCCACACTCATTTTTTTTTCATTTCTTTACCCATGCTCTTATTTTATTATTTCTAACATCCACCACTAGCAAAACATGTTTAAGACATGTTTTCTTTTGCCCATCTTCATTACCATGGCTGGCCACTTCCTTTTTTTTTGGGTAAATTGACATGCAAAACCATTCTTTTGCATGCATGTACTATTAGACCATTGTAAGATTCGCCTATCACCTTTCAACAATGTTTCATATAAGTCCATTTTAATAAATTCACATAGAAATGATCAAATAAATGCATGCAACTTTCACACATGCATTTACTAACATCATAAACATAGAATATAACTTTTAATTACTTATAAGACTCGGTTTAGTGGTCCCGAAACCACTTTCCGACTAGGGTCAAATTAGGGATGTCACAACTCTCCCCCACTTAAGAAATTTTCGTCCCGAAAATCTTACCGTAAATAGGCTCGGGTATCGCTCTTTCATAGAGTCCTCAAGTTCCCAAGTGGCTTCTTCAATTCGTGTTTATGCCACAACACCTTCACTAACGGGATTTTCTTATTGCGCAACTCTTTTACTTCACGCATCATAATGCGAACCGGTTCCTCTTCATAGCTCAAATTAGGCTGAATCTCAATCTCGGACGGAGTGATTACGTGCGATGGATCAGACCTATATCGTCGAAGCATCGAGACATGGAAAACGTTGTGGATCCTTTCAAGCTCAGGGGGTAAAATTAATCGGTACGCTACTGGTCCAACTCGTTCGGATACTTCATACGAACCGATGAACCTCGGACTCAATTTGCCCTTACGGCCAAATCTAAGCACCTTCTTCCAGGGTGAGACTTTGAGAAATACCTTGTCTCCAACCTGATATTCAATGTCTTTCCTTTTCAAATCTGCATACGACTTTTGGCGATCCAAAGCAGCCTTCAAACTTTCACGAATTACTCGAACTTTTTGCTCGGCATCCTTAACCAAATCAACCTCAAGAATTTACCTTCACTAAGTTCACCAGAATAATGGGGTACGGCATTTACGACCGTATAAAGCCTCGTAAGGCGCCATCTTAATACTTGATTGAAAGCTATTGTTGTAAGCGAATTCAATCAAAGGCAAATACCGTTCCCATGAACCACTAAACTCAAGGATGCAACATCTCAACATATCCTCGAGTATTTGAATTATCCGTTCGGATTGACCATTGATTTGGGGGTGAAAGGCGGTGATGAAATGCAACTTGGTACCCAAAGCTTCTTGCAACTTCTTCCAAAATCGCGAGGTAAATCTCGGATCTCTATCCGACACGATGGAAATAGGCACCCCGTGTAGTCTCACAATCTGAGAAACGTACAATTCGGCTAGTTTGTCCATTGAAAAATCCGTACGTACGGGGACAAAGTGAGCCAACTTAGTCAATCTATCTACAATAACCCAAATCGCATCCTTCTTACTTGCTGACAATGGCAGTCCGGATACAAAGTCCATTGTGACTCGATCCCATTTCCACTCGGGTATCGTGATCGCTCAAGTAATCCTCAAGGCACTTGATGTTCCGCTTTCACTTGTTGACATATTAAACATCTCAAACAAAGTCGAGATGTCTCGTTTCATACCATGCCACCAAAACCGACGTTTCAAATCGTTGTACATCTTCGTACTCCCGGGTGGATTGCCATTCGGCTACAATGGGCTTCGTTCGAATTATCGAAATAAGTTCAATTCTTTGGAACACACAGACGACTTCGAACCTCAAACAATCGTCATCATCGATTTGAAATTTCAAGTCCTTGTTCGAACACACTCGGCCCGCTTTTGCAACCAACTCATCGTCGACTTTACGAGCTTCACGAATTTGACGTTTCAATAATGGTTTGGCTTTCAATTCAGCTACTAACACATTGTCGGGTAGAATGCAGATAAGTGTACATTCATCGTCGTAAAGCAAATAGTGATTTACGACTTAAGGCGTCATAACCATATTAGCCTTTCCGGGTGATAGTCAATGACCAGCTCATAATCCTTTAACATTTCGAGCCAACGTCTTTGTCGCAGATTTAAGTCTCTTTGAGTCATCAAATATTTTAGACTTTTGTGATCCGAATACACATGGCACTTCTCACCAAATAAGTAATGTCGCCATATCTTTAAGGCGAATACGATGGCAGCCAATTCGAGATCATGGGTCGGATAATTTTTCTTATGTGGCTTTAATTGTCTCGACGCATAGGCCACAACTCGCCCTTCTTGCATCAATACGCAACCCAACCCAAGTAGGGATGCGTCACTATAAATGACAAACTCTTTGCCCGATTCGGGTTGCACTAGAATTGGGGCTTCAGTCAAACAAGTTTTCAGTTGATCGAAACTTTTCTGACATTTCTCCGTCCATTCGAACTTAACATCCTTTTGGAGTAACCGTCATTGGCGTGGCTATCGTCGAGAAACCTTTACAAATCGTCGGTAATAACCAAGCAAGCCCCAAAAGCTCGAACCTCGGTAATATTTCTCGGAGGCTTCCAGTTAAGTATGGCTGCAATTTTGTTCGGGTCGACTCGAATACCCGATGCAGATACCACATGCCCCAAGAAGCTAACCTCTCTTAACCAGAACTCACACTTGCTGAACTTAGCATATAATTGCTTATCCCGTAAAATTTGCAACACTAACCTCAAGTGTTCAACGTGTTCGGTCTCATTTTTCGAATAGACCAAAATGCCATCAATGAAGACAACTACGAACCGATCCAAGTATGGTCCGAAGATCCGATTCATCAAATCCATAAACACCGCAGGGGCATTAGTGAGCCCAAACGGCATCACTAGGAACTCGTAGTGACCATATCTCGCTCAAGGCGCTTTTAGGTACGTCGCATCTCGAATTCAAGAATCGATAATAGCCCGATCTCAAATCTATTTTCGAGAACACCGAGGCTCCTTTCAGCTTGATCGAACAAATCATCGATACGTGATACAGATATTTGTTCTTTATTGTCACTTTATTAAGTCGACGGTAGTCGATGCACGACCTCATGGTTCCGTCCTTCTTTTCACGAACAACACTGGCGCACCCAAGGTGAAAAACTCAGGCGAGCAAAACCTCTATCCACCAATTCTTGCAACCGAGTTTTCAACTCCTTTAATTCCGTTGGTGCCATACGACACGGAGCTATCGAAATGGAGTGGTACCGGTACCAATTCGATGCCAAACTCTATTTCTGAATAGGTGGTAAACCCGGCAATTCTTCAGGGAAAACATCCGGGTATTCGCAAACCACTGGCACAGATTCGGGTTTCTTTTCTAACTCCTTGTCATCTAGTACATACGCAAGGTATGCTTCGCACCCCTTTCTTACGTATTTCCGGGCCAACATTGCTGATATTACAGCTGGCAACCCTTTTAAGTCCGTAGACTCAACCCGAATTATCTCGTTATTTGTACACCTCAGATCAATAGTCTTGCTTTTGCAATTTACAACCGCATCGTGCATGGTCAACCAATCCAAACCAAGAATAACATCGAATTCGTCGAACGGCAAAAGCATCAAGTCTGCCGGAAAACAAGAACCTCGAAATACTAGGGGACTTTTCTTACACACTTTGTCAACGAGTACGTATTGACCCAAAGGGTTTGACACTCGAATTACGTACTCGAGAGACTCAACAGTAGAGTCTTCTTGGATGCTAAGGTTTCACATACATATGAATGAGTAGAGAGGGGTCAATCAATGCAATCACACTAGTATCAAAGAGAGTAAAAGTACCAGTGATAACGTCAGGGGAGGATGCCTCCTCTCGTGCGCGGATGGCATATGCTCTAGCAGGAGCGCGGGTCTCGGACCGAATAGCCGTATCAGTGGCTCCTCTCTGATTACCACCCCTACCTCCTGAAATCCTCGGGGGTCTACCTCTAGCCGTCGCCCCACTAGATCTTGCACCTTGCATCTTATTCTTCTCATCTAGCTCCGTGCAATCTCTAATGAAGTGGTCCTTCGAACCACATCCGTAACAGGCCCGGTTAACAGACTTACCCCAACATTCACCTAGGTGTCGTCTTCCACATTGGGGGCATTCAGGTCTCTCTTGACGATTATTGCCCACACTAGCTACTGAAGTAGCTCGGGAGTCCGTCGATGGTCGGGCTCTAATGGAAATTCCCGCAGTCGCCCTCGACTTACTGGTGTCCTCCCTGAACCTCTTTACAGCCGAGAATGGAGCTTTACTCGTTGATCTTTTACGGTAATCTCTTGCTTCAAATTCAGCCTTCTTCTTTTCCTTTCCAAGTTCTTCGCCTTTGCAGCTCGTTCGACTAGTGTCACGAACTCCTTTATCTCCAAAATTCCCACTAGTAACTTTAACTCTTCATTCAATCCTTCTTCAAATCTTTTGCACATAGCAACCTCATCAGCCACACACTCCGGGCATACCGATCGAGTCTTACGAACTCATGTTCAGATTCAGACATGTCATACGGCCTTGCTTGAGTTCCAAGAATTCCTTACGCTTCGATCGATGAACCGTTGACTAATGTATTTCTTTCAAATTCGATTGAAAGAAATCCCAAGTAACTCGTTCGTTTGGGACTATGGAAATTAAAGTCCTCCACCAATAGTAAGTCGAGTCTCGCAACAAGGATATAGCACACTTAAGACATTCATCGGTGTGCATGAGTTCATCTAACACTCGAATGGTGTTATCGAGCGAACTCACCTTTTCGGCATCATCAAGAACTATGGCCTTGAACTCCTCAGCCCCGCTTCCTAATCAGGTCTCTGGTGGTTTACTCAGCCTCACGTAATCGAGAATCAAGGCATTACGGGCTCTTGGGTGGAGTATTTAAATTCGGAATGGTTGGACAGCCGGGTTGGTTCGCATATTGCGCGACCCACTCATTCATCATGGTGAAGAAGGCTTGTTTCGCCCTTCCTTTTGATTATTCGCGGATGACTGAGGCTCAACAGGCGGTGTCCCTTGCGCGGGAGCAGCCGCTACACTTTCAACGTCATCTGCCAAGGGTCTCTCTATCCCGGGTTCCATTGCTGATCAAAACAAAAATTTCAACCGTCAGAAGTCATCACATTATTCAGCACTAACAATTTGGCATGTATAGCTAGATTCACACGCGCTATGGTAGTCCTAGAACCGACTAAACCATAGCTCTGATACCAATAAAATGTAACACCCCATCCCCGATACCGTCGCCGGAGTCGGACACGAGGGGTTCTAAGACCAACTCTCATGTGTCACACAAACTATTTTTCACATTTCCAGCCTAGCTGGCAAACTGTGTCCCTGTCACCTTAAAAATCATATCTCGAGTTCCAGAACTCGAAAACCAGTTCCGTAAATTTTCCCTAAAACTAGACTCATATTTCCATCTACACATTTTTTTATAGAATTTTTGGTCAAGCCAATTAGTACAGTTTATTAGTTAAAGTCACCCATGTTACAGGGGTCGACTACACTGACCTTCACACATTACGACCTGAATATCTTCTCGTACAGAGCTTCAATGCTCATGACGTTTGTTTCTAATGAAACTAGACTCAAAAGGGAATCTGTACATATAAGGCACGACTTCTAATTCCTTTTGGATAATTTATGGTAAATTTTCAAAGTCGAGACAGGGGATCCAGAAACCATTCTGGCCCTGTCTCACGAGAACTTTAATATCTCTCAGTATACTGCTCATATGGTCGTTTTGTTTCATCCATATGAAAATAGATTCATCAAGGTTAAATTTCATAGTTTATTCACTATTTAATTCTACTTCTACTATTTTTAGTGATTTTTCCATCTCACCTCACTGCTGCTGGCAGCATCCGTTACTAAAGCAAACAATGACTATTTCATAATTCTTCCATGGCCAACTATTACATCATACATAATACAAACTATGGCCACCTTATCAAAATTAAGGTTTCTAAGGCTCATGACTATAGGTTTTAGAATCACACTCAACCGACCACATAGGCCATTTTCGCATGGCTTAAAGTTTACAACCCACAATTCAACAAAACAAAATAGCCTATACATGCCAAACGTTCTCCTAGTTCAACTACGACGACAATACCAAAGATTTCCAGCCGGTGTGATGACTTCTACGACGGTTCGAGAGCACATAAACGACACGAGTCCAAGAGACCTCAAATGGGTGACAAGAAAACACCGAGTGAGTTTATAACTCAGTAAGTCATAAGCATTCGACAACCACCCATTAATAAAGTTATCACAACATGAAACAATAAACGAAGCTAGGTACTCCATCCATATCGAAACTATACCATAATTCCTCGGACCTTTCGGTTCAATCTCATACCAAGTCATACATCCACATTTCAAATTCTATACAATAAGATATTTGAGGCATTTTCACACACCAACTCATTTTCACCACAATCATACAATTGCAATCATCACATAGATTTAAAGCTTACCAAGCTCAACCCCGAGCATGAACATATTGCCTATTCGTCATGAGCTCAAGGTACTTACCCGATCCGCTGTCCGGGATTAACTCGATAATGTCGCACACTCAGTGCCAATTGTAATGCAAGAGCATATAGTGAATCTGCACACTTAGTGCTATATACATTCAGCTCGTACACTTAGTGCTATATAATCAAACTCGCACACTTAGTGCTGTACAATTTTAAACCCGCACACTTAGTGCCAATCTTGTCACCGTGTCCATTTATACCCGCACACTTAGTGCCGAGACCAATACCTTATGCATTTTGCTGCCTTTATACATTCAACAATGGCATCATTCCATACACATACATTTCCATTTACACATCAACTCATTTAAACACATTTGCATATATATTATGATCATTTAAATCAACACCAAATATATGCTTAATGACTTACCTTGTGTTGGGTAAAATAAATTCCAAGTCGGCTACTCGATGACCTTCGTTTTCCCCTTGTTGGACGCTCTCCTTTAGGATCTTGAGCTTAAACAATTAAATTAACCCATTCAACCACTTTGTAAAATATTTGTATTAAACATTAAAATTTCATTTCATAGGATACACATGACAAATTCTTATCCTTCTACCCCATGCTTTTGAACTATTCGGTTCACAACCTTAGGCTATCACCCTATTGCCAACTATCCTAATCAAGGATAGTATCACAAGTGTGTACACCCATATGGCCGAATGTGCAAGATCAAATTCGACACCACCTATGTGCTTAATTAGGTGGCCAAATATACATGTCTATGTTGGGGCCGATTGTGCACTTAATACATTCTACAATATGGTTACTTGTATTGACTAAACGCCATATTGTTTCTAGTCCAAAACTCGGCTAATGCACATATATACACTAGTACTCAATTACTAACAATTGCACTTCACCTTAATAGCTAGCTTAGCAACCTTGATTTAACATCTAATTGTTCATAACACAATTTAAGCATACTCTTAATTCATCAATTCCAAACACATACATTACTCAATGATTTTTCAAAATTATATTCGCCTTAGCACACAACTTGCTAGCCGATTCTTCTCCATCTAGCAACTAATGCACATATGAGCTCACTTGTTAGACTCTACTTCATTTAACAACAACCATATTATACTAAACTTTCTTCTAAGGCCAATTCATGTACCATCTTTAATACTCATACCAAGAATTTTATACTAAAATTCACACACCATTTACATGAACATTTGACCCATTTTTACCCCATATCAATTTACCGAACTCTTCATCTATTCATGCTCTCATCACCACAACATCAAAACACCAACCAAAAAAAAGACAACACCCATGGCGAATATCATCTCCATCAATAGTAAAATTCAAACCATGGCTAGGTAGAACTTAAACTAACAACTAAAACATGCATGCATCTCATGGAATATCACCAAACATACCTTAGTCTAGCAACCACCATAGCCGATTTTTCTCAAGCTCTTCCCCCTTCTTCCCTTTCTTCTATTCGGCTAAGAAAACCAAAGGATGAATAACAATTTTTTTTTCCTTTCTTTCTTTGTTTTGTTTCTCTCATACACGGCAAGGGGGGGGGGGGAGCATCCACACTCATTTTTTTTTCATTTCTTTACCCATGCTCTTATTTTATTATTTCTAACATCCACCACTAGCAAAACATGTTTAAGACATGTTTTCTTTTGCCCATCTTCATTACCATGGCCGGCCACTTCCTTTTTTTTTAGGTAAATTGACATGCAAAACCATTCTTTTGCATGCATGTACTATTAGACCATTGTAAGATTAGCCTATCACCTTTCAACAATGTTTCATATACGTCCATTTTAATAAATTCACATAGAAATGATCAAATTAATGCATGCAACTTTCACACATGCATTTACTAACATCATAAAAATAGAATATAACTTTTAATTACTTATAAGACTCGGTTTAGTGGTCCCGAAACCACTTTCCGACTAGGGTCAAATTAGGGATGTCACATTAAGCTTCTAGAACACAAGTTTTACAACTGATTCAATTTAGTCCCTAAAGTCAAATTAGACACTTTAAGCATAGAATTTCTTCATGAAATCTTCACAAAAACATGCAATCATATCATGTACCATCAAATAATCATAAAATAATTATTTATATTTCAAGTTTGTGGTCTCAAAACCACTGTTCCGACTAGGCCTTAATTCATAATGTTACATGACCCACTAAGATTCAGCCCTTTTTTACTTCGATTCGTCCCGCCCCTCACTGATCCAAGCCCTTCTTGTTCTTTTGTATAACCCAACCTTAGGGTCCCTAGGTGGGGGACTTGGTGTGCGAAGTTAACTGGTTGTGTCGGCCGCTTCGAAAACATGACAGAACAGCGATCCTAGTGGTGTGGGTCCGAGCTCTCACCAACAGTCATCTCTAGGCACTGTTCAATTTTTTGTCTTACCATCATTGCATCATTCCGAGAAGCTTTTCACGCTCGTTTAACTCGTACCCTAAATCTATTCATTTATCTTAACACTTGCGTGATCCACAAATTCTCTTATTTCTCCACCCAAGAATTCAGGACCCAAAGGCAACAAATGCATGCTGCTTATACTTTTTTGGGGTCAACATTAAAATATTTAGTTAAATATACAAAGTGGAAGTGGCCTAAAAAAACTGTTCCCATTTTAGACTTGTTCTGGATCCTCGAGGGCCATCCTCTGGTGCGGGGTCATCGTGTACCACCAACACCTTCGATGTGCATCAGCACCTTGGTGCCTCAAATGTGTGGGAGCATCAAGCACCATCGACAACCTGGGCCTTGTTGGTACGGAAGCGTCGGGGAAAAAGGAAGTGTCTGGTTGTGTCAGCCCCTTCGAAAACATGACAGAACAACGATCCTAGTGGTATGGGTCCGAGCTCTCACCAACAGTCATCTCTAGGCACTTGTTCAATTTTTTGTCTTACCATCATTGCATCATTCTGAGAAGCTTTTCACGCTCGTTTAACTCGTACCCTAAATCTATTAATTTATCTTAACACTTGCGTGATCCACAAATTCTCTTATTTCTCCACCCAAGAATTCAGGACCCAAAGGCAACAAATGCATGCTGCTTATACTTTTTTGGGGTCAAAATTAAAATATTTAGTTAAATATACAAAGTGGAAGTAGCCTAAAAAAACTGTTCCCATTTTAGACTTGTTCTGGATCCTCGGGCACCATCGAGGGTCATCCTCTGGTGCGGGGTCATCGTGTACCACCAACACCTTCGATGTGCATCAGCACCTTGGTGCCTCAAATGTGTGGGAGCATCAAGCACCATCGACAACCTGGGTCTTGTAGGAAGTGTTTCTGTTTCAGACATTTGATGGCCTCAGAAAGCACCGGGGATTGATGGCCTTTCGGGTTAAAGAACATTGGGATGTGGTTGGTAAAGATATTATAAATTTGTGTCACGAAGTGCTAAATGGAAACAAAGATGTTGTGTGCCTTAATGATACTTTTCTTATCTTGATTCCAAAAATTAAGGACCCTATTGATATGACTAATTTTCGTCCTATTAGTTTGTGTAGGGTTGTTTATAAAATTATATCTAAGGACTTGGAAAATAATCTTAAAAAAGCCCTCCTGTGGTGTATTAGCTAAACCAGAGTGCCTTTGTCTTGAATCGCATGATTCATGACAATATTATAATTGCGCACGAGTTGATGCATTACCTTCAACGTTTGAAAAACAGCTTGAACAAAGTTTTTTTATTAAGCTCGACATGAGTAAGGCCTATGACCATGTCGATTGGAATCTTCTCGAGCAAGTGATGATTAAATTGGGTTTTAAGCTCAATTGGGTTGAGAAAATCATGTGGTCTGTGCGTTCTGTTTTTTACATGGTTAAATGCAAAATGAATCTGTCGATATTATTGTTCCAGAAAGGGGTCTTCGACAAGTGGACTCTCTCTCCCTTTATCATTTCCAATTTTGCATAAAAGTTTTCTCGAATATACTAATTCATGCTTAAAGTGCTAATACTATCACAAGCATTCATCCAAGCAAAAATGGCCGTAGCATTAACATCTCTTCTTTGCTGACGATGTCCTTCTTTTTGTCAAAAATAAAATAACTGAAGTGAAGGCTTTCATGAATATTCTTGGTACGTCTAAAAAAATTTTGGGTCAAAGCATCAAGCTTGACAAGTCTATGGTGTTTTTTAGCCCTAACACCCTGATGTCCCAATGTCATTACTTGGGTGGCTTACTCAACATAAAAGTGGTAGACAAGCTTGATAATTATCTTGGCCTACCACTCCCCATCGGGAAGAAAAAATCTATAGCTTTTCGAAGTATTTCTAACCGCATTTCGTGCAGAATTAATAGTTGGCCAAAGAAGCCCTTGTCTTATGGAGGAAAAGAAATCTTTATTAAATCCATTCTCTAATCTATCCCGGCCTATGCTTTCTCGGTCTTTCTTGCTCCTAAAGGAATTATTGAGGACATTCAATCTAAAATTAGTCGCATGTTGTAGAGGGGGAATGATAAGAGTCAAAGCTGGTCAATGCTTGCTTAGGAGAGGATTTGTTTCCCAAAAGGTATGAGGGTCTTGTGTTTAGGAACCTACATCTGTTTAATTTGGCGCTCTTGGGTAGATAGGTGTGGTGGTGGCTAAACACATGCAAAGACACATTGTGTCTCCACGTGTTAAGTGCTAAATATTTTCCTAATGGTGACATCTTTCAACCCAAGTGTATTGATAAGCCTTTATACATTTGGTGAAGCATTGCCACGGTTGCTAGAATGTTAAAAATTGGCTTTGGTTGGATGGTGGGCGATTGAAATATCACTGATATTCGGAGAGATAATTAGGGCTTTGAGGGGTTGACCAGTGATTCAATTTACCTGAGCAGGCTACCTATTCAAGATCAAAAAATGCGTAATCTTCGGAACATTAATTATGTGGGCTGGAACGAAAATAGGGTCAATGAGATTTATGGCAAAAACATGGGGGAGCAGATTTATAAAATTCCCATTATTGCTATTGGCCCTAACGATAGAAGAGTATGGTTTCACAACCCTCATGGAATTTATACTTTAAAGTCAGTGTACTCGTGGATGCTCCTTAAGCAAGTTAGGTATGGCCCTCACCAAATCTTTTGGAGAACTATTTGGATGCTGCAAATATTACCTAAAATCCGCATCTTCTGCTGGAGAGTGGGGCATGACATCTTGCCTACATATGAGAAAATATCCACCATTCGTCGAGAGTTCAAGAGTGAATGCCCTAAATGTGGTGCTTACAGTGAGACTCTTATCCATGCATTAAAAGACAGCCCTACTCCTCGCGAAATCCTTGTTTTAGGTGCTTAAACAGTAACCTTCTGATTGGTGATTATACACAGTGTATAGATTGGGTTGAAAACATAATGAGGGTATTGGATCAAAAAGTTGCCTTCAACTTCATCACCACCCTTTGGAATAGTTGGAACAATAGAAATAATTTTATTTTCCACGGTAAGGAGGAGAAAGCCGGGGTGGTTTGGGAAAGAGTTGCGACCTTATGCCATGATTTTCGTATTCATAACTTGCTGAACAAGCCTTTGTTGCTTGTGATTACTGCTGAAAATAAATGGGTGAAACCCCCTTATAGTACTGTGAAGATTAATTTTGATACCACTGTGTTAATGAAGAAAATGGGTTCTAGAAGGGGTGCTGACGTCATTAATACAGATAAATAAAAGAGGTCAAGATATTACTTTGTTAGGCTACCGCATAAATGATGTTTGTAATTTGACTTTTATTCTATGGATATCCATGATTTAGTCGTGAATGATTCAATAAATTTTAAGTTTGACCCTTTGGGTCTTTTTATATATATATAAAAAAGGTCCTTTAGTAGCAGGATAATGCGTGTAAAATTTGCTCCAAGATTTGTACGAATTTTTTTTTTTTTTTTTGGTTTTGGTGTCCATCTTTGTTCTTCTTTAGAATAATTGGGTGGTATGGGTGTTGTTTTTGCGTCCTTGCTTAGTGGGGTTTCCCAAGGCTGTCATTTGTGAGTTCTTTGTGACTTGTACGATGGTTCCTATGTGGAAGGAGAAGAAGCGTCCATTTTGGGTGCACTGGGGATTTGGTGGTAGTCTTGTTCGGTGATTCGATGTTTTGTCATCTTTTCTCTGTATTTGCTTTCTTCTTTTACTTTTTACATTTTCTTGCATGAATTTTACGTGTTCTTGGACTAATTTACCTATAAAGGCCCATTTACAAGCATATTTACAGACATGGGCCAATTTTCGCATTATTTACCGAAAAGGGCCGATTTTGGCAAAACGCGACCACGCAGGAGTGTTTTAGGGTGAAATTCCAGCAAAATGCACCCCTGGGGGAGCGATTTTGTCATGTCAGCACAAAACGCACTGATGTGGACGCCCTTTACCCTGTGTCAGCAAAAATGTGCTGACGTAGACACACTTTTGCCCGTTCTCAAATTAAATTTTCAAAAAAGGTCATTTTAAAAAAAAATTATAAAAATAGACCATTTTTTTTTTGAAAATTTACTAGAATAAGCCTTTATAAATGCCCAAAGTGACAACACCATTTTTTTTTATTTTAAGGTGTCACCAATTAATATGGAACTAAAACTAACAAAGCATATCTTTATATAGACCCAAAGTCTCATTTCCCTTGTTTCCTTAAGCAATGTGGGATATGACACATGTGTATATATAGACTCATGAATAGGTTTGCAGCTTGTTCCTAAATAATATGGGATTCCTTCATGTTTTAACTAACAATATAAGTTTAAAGGTTACACTATATTTTATATTTTTTACTTATAGAGTTTAATTTTTTTTTTACAAAAGTTAACATTGGTTACATTATAAATAAAACTTTTAAACTCTACAAGTTAAAAATTATAAAATATAAAACAAGTATGGTAAAATATTAAAAATAAATATTTAAAAATTACTAATAGTTGAGTGATCATTTTGTAAGTTTTTATAATTCGATAGCCAAAACTCATAGTGAAGTGACTACTAATGTAATTTAATCTAGATATTAAATTATAAAAATAATTATTATATTTTATGTATATTATATATTTCTATAAAAAACTTATTTAACATAATTATATACTATGTTTAAATAGATTATCTATCTAGACAAAATACATCTGAAATAAATTTATCAAGATTCATTAGGTGATGAAAATTAAATTAAAATTAGGATTAAAAAATTAATGAGTATAGTAAAATATTAAAACAAATAAATATTTAAAAAGATATATCAATTTAAATAAAATAAATAATATTAAAATTAAAAGTATAAATTCTAAATTTAAATAATGGAAAATTATTTTAAAAATTAGAATTGCATAGATATTAACTTCAAACATTTAAAATTTAATAGAAGATTATTGCATGTACAAGTTTCATATGTGCAATTTATTCTTTTTTTTTAATAGTCGTTTTGTATATGCTAACAATTCTAAAATGTAACAAGATCAAAGTTCTCAAAAGATAATTTTATAATATAAGAAAATGTTAACAAAATAAAAAATAGAAATTGTTTTGTAAAAAAAATAAAATATAGTGTAGCCTTTAATCTTATGTTGTTGGTTAAAAGAGGAAGGAATCCCACATTGTTTAGGAACAAGCTGTGAACCTATTTATGAGTCTATATATACACATGTCTCATATCCCACAATGCTTAAGAAAACAAGGGAAATGAGACTTTGAGTCTATATAAAGATCTGCTTTGTAAGTTTTATTTTCATATTAATTGGTGACACCTTAAAAAAAAAAGGTTTTGCCACTTTGGGTCTTTATAAAGGTTTATTCTTATAAATTTTTAAAAAAATTGTCTATTTTTATAATTTTTTTTAAAAATGAACTTTTTTGAAAATTTAAACCAAGAATGGGCAAAAGTGCGTCTACGTCAGTGTGTTTTGTGCTGACATGGCATTATCGCTTCCCCAAGGGCGCGTTTTGCTAGAATTTCACCCTAAAACGCTCCTACATGGACGCATTTTGCCAAAATCAGCCCTTTTCGGTAAATAATGCAAAGATTGGCCCATTTCTGTAAATATACATGGAAATGGGCCTTTATAGGTAAATTAGTCGTGTTCTTGCATGGTTTCTTTCTTCTTCTTTTTTTTTTGCATGCTTTGCAATCAGGTACGTTGACTTTCCCTGCGAGTTTTATCGCATGCATAAGTTTTCTTTGTTTTCTATAATTTGAATTTATTACGATGTATTTTCTTATCATAGCTTTAGATCTTTATCTTTTTTGGTACGTAGCTTTTACATTTTAGGGTTCCTTGGTAGCTTTCCTTTTATTTTCTTTTATCCTTCTCTTTATTTTAGATAAACTAATTTTTGGTCTGGTCGTTTAAACTCTTTTTTCTCTTAGAGCTCCTGTGCATTTCTTCTTTGTGGTTTTGGTCATGTGAGTCACAACGTAGGTTTGTGCATTTTTTCCTTATTTTGTTTTGTGCGACGTCTTCCCTCCTTTGGTTCTTAAGTTTTCACTTTTACAGGTGTTTTCTTGTTGTTTCAGTTAGCATTTTATTCGTTTGTTTTTCTTGTTTTTGTTTTCTTGGAATTTATTGCTGTTTCTTTTCATTTTAGTGGTTTTGTAGTTTGTATTTTATTTTAATAGCGGTGAAGGATCTATGTCTACCTGGGATTCTAGCGAAAGTATTTTCTCCTTGTTTGAGTGCATCTATGACCTCAAGAATGGTCAAGGATATAGATGAGTTGTTCGAAAGACTAAATTTCTATAAAGAAGAATAGAAAAAACGTTATCAACACAAATAAGAAGTCAACAAATATGCAGGGGTATGAGGTGTAGGCTATTGGTATGATTATGTCTGGTGAAAAAGTCAACAGAAAAGCTATGTATCGTGTCCTTAAATCCTTATGGTTCATAAAGGAAGAAGTAACTTTATAGCTTTAAACAATGGAGCGATACTTGTTAAATTTGGCAACATCGAAGATCGAATGAGAATCCTAAACTTGAGCCATGGCTTTTTGATCAAAGTCTATTTGCGTTGTTTCCTTTTATTAAGGGTCAAGAAATGGACGACTATGAGTTTAATATCACGCCTTTTTGGATGAAGAGTTATAATATCCCATTTGAGCAAATGGATAGACAGGTGGCCATCGACGTGGGAAAGGGGATCAAGGAGGTTGTAGCTATTGACTGGCATAATAGAGATGGGGGGTGGACTGAGTACATTAGAATTAGGGTTAAGATAGATGAGCTAAGATCCCTTCGAAGGGTGGTCCATTTAGTTGGCAGTGAAGGGACCGAGACTGTATGTACGATCAAATATGAAAGGCTACCTACCTTCTGTTACATATGCGGCCTTATTGGACACATTACTCAAAAATGTAATAGAAAAGAAGAGCACCTTGAAATGAACAATCTCAACTTCCACTATGGGAGGTGGTTTAGACCTCAGTTAGGAGGGCCAACCTATAACACCCCTTACCCGTATTCGATGTCAGAATAGCGTACAAGGCATTACCAGAATTAAAATCAAGCAAACATACAAAACCAGGCCATAAAACTTCATTCAACTCAAATTCATTCATACATACGCAAATTGTCTTTTATATGGGCCTACGAGGCCCAAAACATACATTGAGAGTAGTTCGGGACGAAATTGAGAACTTTAGAAAACTCTAGGAAAACTTAGAAAATTTTCATGAAACAGGGTCACACGCCTGTGTGGGGATAGGAGACACCCTCGTGTGCTCTCGACATGCTCGTGTCCTCAGGCCGTGTAACTCTTTGTTTATGACGTCAGCACTAAAATATAGTCCCACGGTCGTGTCACACATCCGTGTGACTAGACCGCGTGGTTAATTAAAATTTCATAATTTTTCATAAAATAGGACAAACTTCACACGGCTAGGGCACACGCCCATGTCTCCAAGCTGTGTCCTTCACACAGCCAAGACACACGGCCGTGTCTTAGCCCGTGTGTTTACTACTGGGTATTCTGTTTTGCCTAATTAGGGTGCAGTGGACACACGGCTGTATCACACGCTCATGCGGTAGACTGTGTATCACAGACGGCCTAGACACATTCCCGTGTGGAAAACTTTGATGCTATTTTCCAAGCCATTGGCCATCTTCAAATGCTCACTCACTTATACATTTTTGATGGCATGCAACATAGCATATTTAGTCACTCAAATACTCACAATCATGATTAATCGATGACTTTGTAATGTCAACCTATCACATGCTCAAACTATCATGCTTTCATATAGCATTCCACACCAATTTCATATTTATCCATCCTTATAAACCTACCTTCAAGCTACTCAATTATACTACAACTATGGTCATACCTAGTAGTCCCAATTCATTCATTAAGCATATGTGTCATTTATCACATCCATTACTAACAAGCAACCACCAACCACATCACAAAGCATAAACACATTGCATTCATGCTTAAATAATTAGGGTTACAGCCTGAGAAGAAAATATAAGCCACATCTCATGGCCTTATACAAAATGAATCATAATACCATCATGAGCCAACTCATTTTGCTAATCAATATGACACATAACAAAATGACCAAGTCCCCTATACATGCCATACTCAAAATGTTGATACTAACTATACCCAAATGTCCAATTGATAGTGTGATTGAGTTTTCGACGTCCTTCGTTCTCCGAGCTAGCTTGGCGACACTATAAAAGATGGAAAGGAAAGGGGGGTAAGCATTTAAGCTTAGTAAGTCCATATGCAAATAACAGGCTATCTAAACAAGTATTTAACATACATTTAATATAATGAACATAAATTTGCATTTCATCAAATCACTTAAACTTACCCACCATATAAACAACCTTGTCATAAGTTCATCACATACCAAGGCATTACTCATGAGTTTCGTATACATACCTGTATCAACTCATAACATAATCTCCTACTCATTCTTCTCATTGACTTACCCATTGGGTCTTCTGTCAAGTTACTTTATAATTTACCTGTTGAACACTCGGAGTAGTATTGGATACACGGAAGGCTCGTACATAAGTGCCACATACGTAGCTAAAGCTACCTCATATCACATAACACATAAAACCTCATTCTCGATCTACTCACGAGTCTGCTTACACAAGTTGTCAGGTATTCGCAACACATGCCGGACTACCCAGCCACCAGTAGGACGTACAAGACCAGCACCCGGAACCACATAAACATATATCACATATCTCATGAACTCATAAATCACATGGTTCCAAGTGACATGTCACTTGTATCCTAAACTATTCCTAAGGTTCAAACAGGATTCTTCGATATTACATAAATGTCAAGCTTGCTCGTAATGTCGATCTCAATGTCCATAATACCAATCACTTACTCATGAAACAATCAAAGCATAACTGATAATAGCATTAAAGAATTTGAATTCACATAATAATCAAGCATCGAAAATATAACATAACATCACATTATTTGTATATGAACTTACATCGATACAAAATGAGGAAAACGAGCCTATTCTTTGAAAACCTTGTTTTTCCCCCAATCAAGACCCAAATCACGTTTTTCTTGATTTATAATTCCAAATTTAACTTGTTTAATACATACATTGTTTGAATCGACCCATAACACATACTTTGGTAAAATTACTTTTTTACCCCTAACTTTTCACTTATTTACAAATTGGTCCTTAGGCTTATAAAACGAAATGCATGCATTTTCTTTGTTACCCAAGCCCAACCGATTCATATTCCTACTCCTAGTAGCCCACATTTTCCTTTATTTCACATATTTACTACCTATTTTACAACTTTAACAAATAGGTCATTTTTAGGTGTTTTCATGCAAAATCACTTTGTAAAATATGTTTATCACACATCAAACTTTCATATTTTTCCATTAAATATCAAAATACATGCATGTTATACATGGGTAAATAATTGACCATAAACCCTACTTCAAAATGAGGGTAGAAATGGATAGATCATGCTTCAAGGATCTAAAAAATGTAAAGAACATTAAAAACGGGCTTGGAGGTACTTACAATCAAGCTTGAAAAGTTGAAAAAACCTAGCTATGGAGGCCAACTAAATTTTGGCACTTAAGGAAGAAGATAGACATAAATTTTGCTTCTTTTTCCCCCTTTTATTCTTTAAATTACTAAATGACAAAAATGCTCTTAAGGCTTTTCTTTCAGTTTTTTCCTATTCATGCCCATTTTTGTCCAAAATTTTAGAACTTGGTCAAATTACTATTTAAGGACCTCTAATTAATAATCCATAGAAATTTCATGCTAAAAGCTTCTAGAACTCAAGTTTTGCAACTTATTCACTTTAGTCCCTAACTTCAAATTGGACACTTTAGGCATAAAATTTCTTGATGAAAATTTCACACAAACATGCAATCATATCATGGATCATCAAATAATCATAAAATAATTACTTCTACTTCAGATTTATGGTCTCGGAACCATTGTTTTGACTAAACCCTAATTCAGGATGTTACACAACCCAAGCTAGAGGTAACTAGAGAAATGGGATCAAAATTCTAGAAAAGAAGATAAATTCGAGGGAAGAGACCAATGGTAATGAGGATGGGAATAGGGACAAAAATGATCTCACAATGCCAAAAGGAAAAAACAAAGCTAGAATTGTAGAAGAGGAGTCGAAATCCTGCTCACCCATGGAGAAACCACTAATGAAAACAACAAGGGATAGAGTGGGTAAAATGAAATGAAAAAGAAAAAGAATGAAAGGAAGTAATGGGGAAAATAACAAGGAGAGTCCTACCAGACAAGTACAAAGGAAGTTAACAGATAGTCTTTCACCTTACAAGGCGGTGGCTGGAGACCAACCTTGCCAGAAACAATGAAGCTTCTTTGCTGGACCTATCTCGAGCTTAGAAACCCTACGATAGTTCGATAACTTAAACAACTTCTCATTGCTAATAACCTAACATTGTCTTCTTATGCAAAATGAAAATGCATTTTAATAACTTCTCTCATATTCATAATATTTGTAGGATGGCTGGTTGCTTAGCTGTGAACTCAAAAGGTTGGAGAGAAGGGTTAGTGTTTCTATGGAAAGATGGGGTCGATGTGTCCATACAAAACTATTCTAGACACCACATTAATTTGCTTGTTCGAATGGAGAACCATAATAGCACTAGGTTCGTTGGTTTCTATGGCCATGTAGATCCAAACTTGAGAGAATGATCTTAGGATATCCTAAGAAATATAGACAACTCGGTTAGGAAGGATTAGGTTGTAGGTGGTTATTTAATTGCCATCATAAACGATGCTGAAAAATAGGGGGACAGTGGAAACCTAGGGTAACTATGGAGAATTTTAAAGATGTTATGGAGAAGTTGTCTCTCGTTGACATAAAAACTAACAAAGGCTGGTTCACGTAGGTCAATAATCATGATGGGAATAACATGGCCAAAGAGAGGTTGGATAGGTTCCTTATTTTTGCTAACGTTATTGATAAATTTCCTTTTCTTACAACTACAATGGTGAGACAAACTCCGATGATGATATGATTATGATGGATACGTTGGGGCGTAAACATAAGAGGAAATTTAAAGATCCGAGGCTTTTCTTTAAATATGATGCATGTTGGGCAAAAAAGAAGGATGCCAAGAACATTATTAGGAGAGCTTGGAATAGTAATGATACAAATATCATCGAGAAGCTTGAGAAAGTGCGTCTAGAGCTTGGCCCATTGCAACATGGTCGTTATAAAAGGATGAAAACTCAAACTTGTGAGCTGGTGATGAGGATTGACAAGATTATTGATGGTCCTCATCAGGAGAATAGTGTAGAGACATTGAAAGTTGCCTGACTTATGCTTGGACACCTTTATGCAAAAGAGGAGTGTTACTGGGCTCAGAGATCGCGCATTAAGTGTCTTAAAGAAGGGGATAGAAACACACATTTTTTTCATGTCCATGCCACCAGTAGATTGAAGAAAAAAAATTGACAGACTTAAGGATTCAAATGGTACTTGGATGAATGATACTAATGATATTTACAGGGTCGTGTGGGAGTACTTTCATAGCTAGTTTAAGTCAGAAGCTTCCACTCATGGTGAGCTTAACTTGATTTACATATAGAAGAACATTACTCATGTTATTAACAGTATGCTAGCTAGGAACTTTACAGACGGTGAGATTCTTGAAGCATTCAAGTAGATGGACCCTCGCAAAGCCCTTGGGATTGATGGTCTTTTGAGTATTTTCTTTAAAGAGAACTGGGAGGTGGTGAGTAAAGAGGTTATTAATTTTTTGTCATGATGTGTTGAATGGAAATAAGAACATTTATTGATTAAATGATATGACGATCATCCTTATTCCTAAGGTTAAGGATTCTAATGTCATGTTTAACTTTCGTCTTATTAGCTTGTGTAGGGTGTTTTACAAAGTTATATCCAAAATCCTTGCTAATTAACTCAAAGTTGCCCTTCCCTTTTGCATTAGCAAGAACAAAAGCATGTTCATCTAGGACCGTATGATTCATGATAATATTTTTATCGACCATGAGTTGATGCACTACCGTCGAGTCTCAAAGAATGGCCCTAATAAAGGCTTCGTCATAAAGCTCGACATGAGCAAGGCTTATGACCACATTGAGTGGAATTTTCTTGAGGAAGTCATAAAGAAGTTTGGTTTTTAAGATGCTTGGGTTGAGAAGATTATGTGGTGTCAGTGAGATATGTGGTTAAGTGTAATATGGTACTCTTGAAGGTTATTGTTCCTAAGAGGGGTCTTCGACAAAGGGCCCCCTCTCCTCTTATCTCTTTTTGTTTTGCATGTTGGCATTTTCTAGAATACTTTTACAGGGCATTTGGGCTAGCCAAAATGGCCCTCATATTAATCATTTGTTTTTCACTGACGATGCCCTTCTCTTTGTTAGGAACAAAAAAAGTGAAGTCGATGCCTTTTTGAATATTATTAGGGAGTTTGCGCAAGTCTCAGGTCAGAAAATAAAGCTTGACAAAACAATGGTATTCTTTAGTCCGAATACTACTATAGTCTAGTGTCAAGATTATGGTGACTTACTTAGGATGAGAGTTGTCGACAAGTTGGATAACTATCTTCGCTTACCCCTCCCTGTTGTTAAAAAAAAGTCTTCGGCTTTTCATGGCATTATTAACCGCTTCTCTTGCAGGATTAGTAGCTGGTCAAAGAGGCTTCTATCCTACAGTGGTAAAGAGATTTTCATTAAGGCTATCTTACAATCACTCCAAACTTATGCATTTTCGATTTTTCTTGCTCCTAAGGGCATTTTGGAATACATGCAATCCAAGATATGCAGTATGTGGTGGGCTAGCAAAGAGAATGATAGGCACTGATCAATGTTTGCATGGGACAGAGTTTGCCATCCCAAGGAATGAGTGGTCTATGCTTTCGTGATCTTCACCTCTTTAACTTGGCTCTCCTTGGAAAACAAGTTTAGAGACTCCTCACCTATAAAGATACGTTGTGCTATCAAGTGCTTAGTTTGAAGTACTTCCTTAGCTGTTGACAAATTGTCTTACTCTTGGTCCAATATCCCTGCTGTTGCTAAGGACCTTGAAAATGGTTTTGGTTGGCAGGCTGGTGACAAAAACAACATCTACATTCACAAAGACAACTGGAACTTTGAAAGTTTAAACGATGACTCGATGTACCTGACTACACTAACTTTTCATGAAAGAAAGGTGAACGACTTATGGATCGACAATCAAAGGAGCTGGAACAAATATAATGTGTGTAAAACCCCTAACCCGTATCCATCATAGGAACATGGTTATAGAGTATGAACAGAGTTTACAAAATAATAACAAATAATTCATGTCTTTTACTGTTCATATCTGAAACTAATCATATCGTCCCTTGAATGGACCTTCGAGGCCCAATTTAAGCATTAGAAACAAGTCATAACTAAATTGGGATCTCAGAAAATTTTTCACAAAATTTCAAAATTTTTCTTATATATAAGGGTCACATGCCCGCATGTGTAGTCTGTGTGGCTCACACGGCCAAGTGACATCCTATGTCTCAGGCCATGTGGGCATTCGATAGGAGGCACATAGTCGTGTCCCAGCCCGTGTCCATACCTGTGTAACTCTCTGACTTAGGTCACACGGCCAGACACATGTCTGTGTGTTTGGCCATGTGGTTAATTTTAAGTTTTGAAATTTAGGTGCAGGTTTCACACGGCCAAGATACATGCTCGTGTTCTAGACCATGTGTTACACACAGCTGAGACACACGCCTGTGTCTTTGCCAATGTGCTTAATTCTGAGCATTCTGTTTCTCAATTTTAAGATGCAGGGGACATATGGCCAAACCACACGCCCGTACGCATGGCCGTGTGTTACACACGATAGAGACACAGGCCCATATGGACAAAATAAAGCCATTTCCTTTTATTTCTCACCCAAATTTTCCAAAAACCTACACCAATACTTACAATCATATACCAACCAACTCAAGCATTATAACCAATCCAACTCTATCATCTAACATGACATATCATCACATGCATTCATGTTTATAATCTTACCTTTTATAAACATACATGTTTAACATAACTCAATTAAACCATACTAAATGTAACACCCCTAACCATATTCGTCGCCGGACTAGGGTAAAAGAGCATTATCGAACATATCTAAACATCTCGCATTCATTTGCTGAACATCGTAACATCAAAGTCACACATCATTATAGAGTCCCCTACAAAGGTCAACGTGACCTTAATCACACTATAAAAAGGGGTCAGGACTAAACTGAGCTCATACAAAGTTTTCCAAAACTTAAACATTTTTCTAAGTTTTAAAGGTCACATACCTGTGTGAACAGGCCGTGTGCCTTACACGTCTTTAGACATGCCCATGTGTCTAAACCGTGGCAAAACAGGGCATACATACTGACTTAACCATATGGCCACAAGACACGCCCGTGTGCCTTGGCCATGGTCGAAACTGACTTGGGTCGCACGGTCGACCACATGCCCGTGTGTGCCTAGCCCGTGTACCCTTCTAAATGGCCGCACACGCCCTTGTATCAAGGCTGTGTGTCTCACACGGCCACTAGACACACCCGTGTGTCTAGGCTATGCTCAAGACTGACTTGATTAACTATATTATAATAAACACACGGTCAAGACACATGCCCGTGTGCTCAACTGTGTGAAATTAGGCTTGGTTTAAGCCACATTTCCTACCTATCTTAAGCGTTCAAAATCCACAACATTTTAGCATTATTACATACATTCATAGGCAGCCAATACATGCCAATACAATCACATATCAAACTATATAACCTCAATCAATTCATTATGCCAACATCATCACAATTTACCAAAGTTCCAAATGCACAAACTCATTACTTTATCACATACTTCATACCACAAAACTTACCAATTCAACATTCCATATTCAAACTATCACATAAACATTATATACATTATATGATTTACCTATCAAACACATCATTTAGGCCAACTTAAAAGGACATAAATACCAACATTTACAAGCCAAATCTCATGGCTAGATCTTCACATCACAAAACATACCAAAATACTTCTAGCCTATACATGCCATATACCATATATACAAATCTTAAAATGGTACCAAAATAGTTGTCCGATAGTGAGATTGATGTCACTGACGATCCCTAGATTCAAACTAGAACACTGTAAAACAAAGAACATTTCACACAGTAAGCTTACAACTTAGTAAGTTCATGACATAATACATTTAACTCATCAATCCACTAATTCAATCTCTTAACTAACACTTAATATTACTCATCATATTACTCATGACTATTCAAAGCTATATCTTTAAGCATATGTTAAGCATTCACAATGCTAAACAATGCAACTCAACTCATCATTCATTTACATAATCTCTCATCTATATCATACACAATATTATTAACCATATAGGTTCCATACATACTTGTACCATCACATTCTTACCTATCACAGTTATCTCTTCAATCCTCGATGCACAATGTCATTCAATCATCTTTAGACGTTCCTTAAACTCGCACACTTAGTGTCAATTAATTAGCTGAAGCTATAATATTATCCCACACTTAGTGTCATTTCACTAAACTGAACTTATATTAGTATCACACACTTAGTGCCATTTATTCAGCCATCGCTGTTATATTCTCGTACACTCAGTGTCATTTTTAATAGCCATAGCTATTTCATTTCTCGCACACTTAGTGCCTCAAATTCAATTCACATTTCACATACTCCAACTCCTCAATCTCATTTCTATTTTGTAACACCCCACATTCGTGCCCTACGCTGGGATGGAATACGAGGCGTTACTAAACTTAAACACATGAATTTAAACATTTTCGAGTCACCTCGACTTTGATCAAATTTAAAACTTTTTTGAACTTTATCTAAACTCCTTAATATGGGCCTACGAAGCCCAAAACATTCATTGAAAATCAATCGGGACCAAGCTGGGTCATTTAACTAACTTTAGAAAAATAATTCTAGAAATAGGGCACACGCCCGTGTGGAAGGGCGACACGCCCGTATGGTCATTATAACATGGCTGTGCTGATGGGCCATGTGACACACACGGCCTAAGCATTTAGAGACATGACTATGTCCCATGCCTGTGTTAATTCAATTCTAAATTCGAACCTACAAGGGTTTTCACATGGCCAGACACACGCCAGTGTCTATGGCTCGTGTCCCTCACACGACCATGACACGCCCGTGTCTAAAAGCCTTTACATTCTGTTTCTGATGTTAGAAAGAAATTTACGGCACACGCCAAGGAAAACGCCCGTGGCCAAAGGTCGTGTCCTCTACACGACTGAGACACAAGGCCGTGTTTCTGCCCGTGTGTTTACTACCATGCAACCTGACTTGCAAATTTTGGACACACGGCTGAACAACACGCCCGTGTGGCTACCCGTGTGGACAACATAAGGCTATTTACCAAGCATTTTTGCCACTCTTACAAGACATTATCTCATTCATATAAATATCATCATTTGCATATATCAATAATGAACATTAGACATTATCCAAAGCTTTATACAAAATGAAGGGATTCATCCCAAGCCAACACATTTGGCCAAAATAACATTGACACAAAACTTGAATGTTTAAGCCCTATACATGCCATATTCAAAATAATAAAACCAACTATACCAAATTAGGTGATAGTGTGATCGATGCCTCTGACGTCTGATGATCGTCAAGGTAATTAGATGGCACTATAAGAAAATGGAAAGGAGAGGGAGTAAGCATAAAGCTTAGTAAGTTGCATGCAAATAAATATAACAATAACTTTACCATTCATCGTCATGCTCATAATACAAAAGTAGGAGTAAGCACAACTTTTTCATCACTATCCAATATAATTCACATAGCATAAATTGAGCTTACAACTCATACATTTTAAATAGGTACCTATACCACTCACAACATGGTTATAGTTTTCTTGTTTAACTTAAATTGTAATTCTGTCTGTTGAACCATATGGAATACTATTAGATATTTACTAAGCCTCAAACATAGGGTATAATGCTGATGCCATGTCCCAAACATGGTCCTACACTGGCTCATCCATCAAGTGGATGCCATGTCCCAGACATGGTCTTACACTAGCTCTCACATATCCATGCCGATGCTATGTCCCAGTCATGGTCTTACACTGACACCTCTATACATGTTGATGCCATGTCCTAAACATGGTCTTACACTGACACATCTCGTAGTCGATGCATGTCCCAGTGATGTCTTACACTGGCTTACATCTCGAGGCTAATACATGTCCCAGACACGTCTTACACTAGATCCCGTCTCAATGTCGGTGCTATGTCCCTGACATGGTCTAACGCTGGCTCTCATAATGTGGCCGATGCATGTACCAGACATGTCTTACACTAGCGCACAAATAACCCGAATGTCATGGCATAAATATTCTATTTATTTCCTAAGGTTCAAATGAGAGTTCTACTATCTCAATGTTCATCATACATAATCATTTCCACAAACAAGCAACTTATGCTATATCAATTCAAACATATATAATAACAATGCAGTTGTATTATTTATATACAACTTACCTCGGATTACAAAATGTAGGCGACTACTCAGTTTTCGTCTACTTGCTTGGCCTTCCTCTAGTCTAGGCTAAAATTTTGTAATTCTTGATCTATAGTGATAAAAATTCACAAATTTAGTCGTTTTATCAATCTAGGTACTCAAAAATGTATAATGGGGCACAAAATGACCATTTTACCCCTAGACCCAAAACTCAATTTTTATCACATTTTCTCCTTAACCAAGCCTAACCGACCATTTATTACTCTATGAAAACCCCAAATTTCCAATATTTCACAACATTATTATCCATTTTACAAACTTTACAAAATGGTCCTATTAGGGCTTTCATAAGAAACCCCTTCACAAAAGTTGTTTATTCCACAACCATGATTCATTTTCTTCCATACAATTTCAGAAAACAACATGAAAAAACTCATAGTAAAACCCTAGACTTTCAACCATTTTGCAAAGTAGTCCCCTCATTTGAAAGCTCATGCTACAAGAGTTCCAAAAATACAAAAATTATCAAGAAAAGTCATCAAAACTACTTACTTGTAGGGAGATTAAGTGGATGAAATTTTTTCAACCTTCCAAAACCCTCCTATGTCTGATATTTTTGGTGAAGAAGAAAGGATGAATGAAAAAGATGAAGGCTAGGATTTAGGGTATTTTTTTATCACACATTAGGTCATCAAATTCCTAATACTTTGACTATTTTATTTTCTTTGTCTTATGGCCCGGTAAGCCTCTCTAAAGGGTTTAATTGCCGTTTAAATACCCCCAATTTAAGTTTCATGGAAATATAACACCCTGAGCTATCAAATCAAGACTTTTGCATTATATGCGATTTAGTCATTTTTCGTAATTAAGCATGAAATCGTTAAAATTCCTTCACCAAATTGTCCATGCACTAATATAAACATGCTATAACTCTAAATTAATAATAAAATAATTTCTTCGACTTTGGATTGGTGGTCTCGAAACCAATGTTCCAACTGAGCCCAAAATCAGGCTGTTACAATTCTCTCCCTTAGGGATTTTCGTCCCTGAAAATTTTATTGGTGAATAGGTTCGGGTATTGATCTCTCATGGTCTCCTCGGGTTCCCATGTGGCTTCTTTGACCCCATGTCTTTGCCATAATACTTTAACAAGTGCTACACTTTTATTCCTAAATTGCTTATTCTCCCGAGCCAAAATCTTAACCGGCTCTTCTCCATAAGTCATATCCGGCTGAATCTCAACCTCAGCCGGCGAAATCACATGAGAAGGATCTAATTTATATCGACGTAACATGGATGCATGAAATGCATCGTAAATCTTTTCTAACTCTGAGGGAAAAGCCAATTGGTATGCTATCGATCCAATTCTCTCAGTTGCCTCATAAGATCCAATAAACCGTGGACTTAATTTGCCTTTCCTTCCGAATCGGAGAACGTTCTTCCGCAGGAATACTTTGAAAAACACTTTATCCCCAACTTGAAACTCAATTTCTCTCCGTTTCAAATCTGCGTAGGATTTTTGTCTATCCGAAGTGGCCTTCAAACAGTCACGAATCACATTAACTTTCTCTTCCGTCTCTCTAACTAAATCGACCCAGTGAATTGGACTCTCTCTTAGCTTGGTCCAATATAAAGGCGTTCGGCACTTATGCCCATACAAAGCCTCATAAGGCTCCATTTTCAGACTTGATTGATATAGGCGAATTCAACCAGCGGTAAATACCTTTCCCAACTGCCTTGAAACTCGAGAACACAACACCGCAACATGTCTTCCAAAATTTGAATTACTTTTTCCGACTGATTGTTGGTTTGCAGGTGGAAAGCTGGGCTAAAATTCAACTTTGTCCGCAAAGCTTCTTGTAACTTCTTCCAAAACCTCGAGGTAAACCTTAGGTCCCTATCCGAAATAATCGATAGGGGCACTTCATGAAGTCTCACGATATCAGAAACATATAGATCAGCCAATTTCTCAAGGGAATATTCCGTACGCACTGGTATAAAATGTACCGACTTTGTAAGCCTATCGACAACAACCAAAGCGACATCTTTTTACTTGGTGTTAAAGGTAAACCCGATATAAAATCCATGGTCACTCGGTCCCACTTCCACTCAGGAACCATCACAGGTTGAAGTAAACCTAAGGGTACTTGATGTTCGACCTTCACTTTTTGACAAACTAGACACTTAGAAACAAACTCAGAATTGTCTCATTTCATCCCCGACCACCTGTACATTTTCTTCAAGTCATTGTACATTTTCGTACTACCCCGGTGGATAGACAAACAACCACTATGTGCCTCTCGTAAAATCTTCTGAATGAGCTTATTATCCTTGGGTACACAAATTCTATCTCGGTACATCATACAACTGTTAGTACTAACACTAAACTCTAATTCATTTCCCGTCTCACACTAAGCCAATTTAGCTTGTAAGCCCCTATCGCCTTTCTGAGCCTCACAAATCTCTTGAAGAAACGTAGGTCTAGATCTCATCTCAGCTAGAACCGAGCCATCATTAGTCATGGCCAACTAAGCATTCATAGCTTTCAAGGTGAATAATGATTTTCTACTTAGAGCGTCAGCGACTACATCCGCCTTCCCCGGGTGGTAGTCAATCACTAACTCGTAATATTTTATCAACTCTAGCCACCTTCGTTATCATAGATTCAACTTCTTCTGCATCATTAAATACTTGAGACTTTTATGGTCGGTGAACACTCGACATCTCTCACCATACAAATGGTGTCTCCAAATTTTTAATGTGAACACAATGGCTGCTAGCTCCAAATTGTGGGTCGAGTAATTCTTCTCATGTGGCTTTAGTTGTCTCGAGAAATAGGCTATTACCTTGCCTTCTTGTATGAGCATGCACGCTAACCCATTCAAGGATGCATCACTATACACCATAAACTCTTTTCCCGATTCCAATTGCACTAAAACTGGGGCTTCAGTCAACAAAGCCTTTAGTTTCTCGAAACTCTGTTGGCACTTCTCTGACCATTCGAACTTGACAACCTTTTGTAACAACCTTGTCATCGGAGTGGCTATCATAGAGAATCTATTCACAAATCTTTTGTAATATCTTGCCAAACCCAATAAGCTTCGAACCTCTGTCACATTCCTTGACGGTTTCTACTCAACGATAGCTGAGATCTTACTCGGGTCAACTCTGATCCCGTCACTGACATAATGTGTCCCAAGAATCCAACCTCTCGTAGCCAAATTCACTCTTATCTCTCAAGGTTTGTAGAACTGTTCTCAAATGCTCCGCGTGCTCGTTCTCGTCACGTGAATAAATCAATATGTCGTTGATAAAAATGACGACGAACTTATCCAAATAGGGTCAAAAAATGTGGTTTATTAAATCCATAAATACCGCAGGGGAATTCGTCAAACCAAAGGGCATAATAAGGAACTCGTAATGGCCGTACCTCGTCTGACAAGTAGTCTTCGGTACGTTTTGCTCTTTCACCCTTAACTGGTGGTAGCTTGACCTTAAATCTATCTTAGAAAACACGGTGGCTGCCTTCAACTGATCAAACAAATCATCGATCCTTGGCAAGGGATACTTGTTCTTCACAATCACTTTATTGAGCTGTCGGTAGCCTATGCACAATCTCATTGATCCATCCTTTTTCTTCACAAATAGCACTGGGGCACCCCATGGAGAAAAACTCGGTCTCGCAAATCCCTTGTCAGTTAACTCTTGTAGTTGAACCTTCAACTCCTTTAACTCTGTAGGAGCCATCCTATATAGAGCAATCGAGATGGGTGTCGTACCAGGGACTAACTTAATTCCAAATTCAACTTCCCTCACTGGAGGCAGTCTGGATAATTCCTCTGGAAACACATTTGTAAACTCACATACCACTAACACTAATTCAATCTTCAATTCAGACGCTTGAGTGTTCAATACAAAAGTGAGATAAGCTTCACACCCTTTTCTCAAATACCTCTCTGCAGTCATAGATGATATCACTGCAGGGGAGTTATCCGATTCATCTAGTTCAATCCAGAGAACATTCCCATCTTCACATTTCAACTCAATAACTTTTCTTCCACAATCTAGTACGACAGCATGAGAAGTCAACCAATCCATACCGAGGATTAAGTTGAATTCATCAAACGATAGCAGCATGAGGTTAGTCGAAAAATAATGACCTCTAACCATCAAAGGACAATTTTTACATATTTTGTCAACTAACATATGCTTGCCTAATAGGTTTGACACCTTTAATACAAATTCTGTAGACCCAATTGGCATATTCATACTGGGTACTAATTTCATACGAACATAAGAATGGGTAGACCCCGAATCAATTAAAGCAACAACAAAAATATCGTGAAAAGAAAAAGCACTTGTAATTACATCTAGTGAAGATACCTCTTCGCTAACGTGAATGGCATATATTTTTGCAGGTGCTCGGCCCTCGGACCTCACAGCTGAATCTCTAGGAGCACCTCTATTGCTAGCCCCTCTACCCGGGTTCTTCTGTGGTCATGTAACACCCCTATCCCGTATCCATCGCCGGAATAGGTAAAGGGGCATTACCGGACTTGAAACTCATATCCAAACAGTAAAAATTTTGAATATATATTTTTTTTATAAAGAACGTTCCTTTAGGTAAATACTAAAGATAGTCAGGGATACAATTTAACTGCTATAAGTACACATTCAAAAGATAACATTTTCGCATGGCTTATATACATTAACTAAAATATTCTTGACCTTTGGTCTATTCTTTACATGCCATAAAATAATTCAAAACATAACAAGAATAAGCGGTGGATAGTGATAGTGTGACTAGTTCTTCGACGATCCCCGAGCCCAGTAGCTTCCAAATGAGATCTATAAAACAGAGGAAACAAAGTAAACGGAGTAAGCATTACAATGCTTAGTAAGTTTTAAGCAAAGTGTCAACAGATAACAATCAAATTATAACATAGTTGTTCGTATTTTATTTCACTCTTCCTTGGGCATACCATCCCTTTACCGAATATGCCCATCTCATCATATATAATAGGCGATAAATTCTCACTTGATAGTGATCTCTTATAAACATAGGTACATTACATATTTTCACCTAACTTTCCACATTGACCAAACGCACAATAATCATATAATGATCTTATTGCTTTACTCACATATGCATCACATAACGACCTTGTGATTTAGTCCAAATCAAGCTTAAATATAATCTCAAAATACCTACCGACCAACTTAACGCATTGAACGATTTATTACCAATTGTTACCGTGAAGTCGTATAATCTTATGCTTTACTCGAATCTTCAATGAAACCTTTAGCTCGAATAGTCCCCACACGTAGTTATCGGGTCTTACCGGACAAAATCTCCACACGTAGTCATCGGGTCTTACCGGACATAATCTCCACACGTAGTCATCGGGTCTTACCGGAATATATTTCCAAGTTTCATGTACATTTAATCACATGTTACAACATTCACATCGACTGTCATATTTGTAATTCATTTGCCTCATCAAATATCTAATAATACACACCTTTCACATTTGGTCATTCGGCCACAATATACACACATCTCCTACATATTTCACACTAGCCATTCGGCTTTACCACATATACATATCTCATTCATATTTCACACTAGCCATTCGGCTTTACCACATATACATATCTCATTCATATTTCACACTAGCCATTCAGCTTTACCACATATACATATCTCATACATATTTCACATTAGCCATTCGGCTTTACCACACACATATATATTTATCTTGTACATCAATTTCAGCAATAGCTTATACGCAACTCAAATAGTTTCATCAATGTTTACAACAAATTCACATATTCACTACAAGCTGTTTTCCTAAGCAATAGTCACTAAATTATTTATAACTGGAGCTACAAAACTCAAAATCAATTGCCGTTAATTTTCCCTGAATATAGACTCATATATATTCAATCCATAAAATTTTCAGAATTTTAGGTTTGGCCAATCAATACCAGATTTTTCTTAAAGTTTCCCCTGTTTCACTGTTTGACTAATCTGACCACTCTTCACTACGAATCAAATTTCTCATTGTACAGAATTCAAAATATGTTCTATTTGATTTCATTTGAAACTAAACTCATTAAGGAGTCTAAGCATATAAATTTTATCTTATAACCATTTTTGTACAAATTATAATGATTTTCTAAAAACAGAACAGGGATTTTGAGTCATTCGACACTTTGTCTCGCACAACTTTAAATATCTCTTTATAGGAAATTTCTTTGCTTACACGGTCTCTTTTATAAGAAACTAGACTAATTAAGCTTTGATTACATATTTTATTCAGCCTATAATTCCACACCAACAATTTATAGTGATTTTCTAAAATCACGTTACTGCTGCTGTCCTAAGCAAATTATTACAATTTCCTCTTAAATTTCTAAGTCTAAACACTTATGAACTTACCATTTGAGTTTAAGACATATCATGGCCACATCATATCTTATTAAATCAACTCATTATGTCCTATTATGATTGAATTTACTCAACGTTTAATCACTTAAAACTTACCTCGGAAGTTGCCGAACGATTACGACGGCTCTTCGATCACTTTTTCCTTTCCCTTATCCAACTTTGATCCTCTAAGCTCTTGAGCTAAATCAAACAATTTACTTCCCAAATTAAACATAGTCATACGACATCCATACACATTTTATACTAGCCGAAATGTACCATCAAGATATACTTTACTCAAATAATTTACCTTGGCCGATCATGTATAATGTTTTGTAGCTTAATAAATTTAACATACATTATGTATTTATAATATTTGTGCAGCCAATTATCCATGGTCATACACACAATCAAAAATAAATACCAAATTTTTCATATCCTTTATGCCCTAAGCCGAATACACTTGTCATGTTCACCTACATTTTTCAAGTACAACATTCTCAAATTCGGCATTAGTATCAAGCATAATAGCCAATTCTTCCCACCTTGAATCTATGCATCTATTTAATCATAGTTTGTTCAAGCACTCATACAACAAGATACATCCAATTTAACAAGAAACAAAAACCTTATTTCTCCATAGCTACTATGGCCGAAAGTTCTAGGCATCTCAATACTGAAATTTTTAACATGGGCTGCCTAAAGAACTTGGTGATGAGTTCAAATTAATCTAACATTTCAAGCAACTAAACACATCCATATAACAAAAAAAAATTCTAAGTTTAAACACAATACAACATTTTAGCACCATGGCCAAATACTTCATGAAGTTGTTAAGACCCATCCTTTTTATTAAGCACTCAAACTCAATCATCTTCATGCCTCATCACCACAACATCAAACACCAACCAAGAAGACAACACCCATGGCCGAGTATCATCTCCATCAAATAGCAAAAGAATTTAAACCAACATCTAGAAATATGCATGAATTTCATGGAATAATATCAAACATACCTCTTCCTAAACATCAACCAACCGAACATGAAGCAAGAGAATCCTCTTCTTCTTCCTTCCTCAAGTCACGGCAATGGGGAGCATGGATGAGACAACTTTGTTTTCATCACCCCTCCCTTTTCATTACTTTATTACTAACCTTTTATTTTATTTTTTCTAACACAAAACATTAACACAAAATGTTTATAATATGCTTTAACCCATAGCATGGCCGGCCACTACCTAAAGTTTTGGGTAATTTGACATGCAAGGACAAGCATTTTCTAACATGCATCAATAGGCCACTGTAACATTTGCCTAGCACATTTCTAAATTTTCTCACACAAGTCCTATTTAATAAAATTCACTTACAATTAACAAAATTCAAACATGAAATTTTCACACATGCATACATATATATAATAAGCATCAAATATGACGGTTAATTATTTTTATGACTCGGTTTTGTTGTCCCAAAACCACTTTCCGACTAGGGTCACATTAGGGGTGTCACAGGTCTACCCCTCGAAGAAGCACTATTTGCCCTCATATCTTGCTTTTTCTCTTTGTCATCTAATTCCGAGGAGTTCCGGATGAAGTGGTCTAGTGATCCACATTTGAAGCAACCCCTCTCATTCCCTCAGCACTCGACGAAATGACGCCTACCACATTGTGAACACTCTGGCCTATTTGGTTGAGCACTACCAACACTTGCAATAGAAGTGGATTGAGCTTTAGACGTCATGTGTTGCTTGTTCTTGCTCTAGCTCGAGAACCCCACTAACGTGTTTGATCGGGTAGGAAACTCTCTTGATTTCTTAGATGAGGTCTGCTATGATATCCCCATATATCTTTCCTTGAGTCTCGAGACTCAATGTCAACTTTTCTCTTCTTTTTGGCCAATTCCTCAGCCTTACATGCTCTCTCCACAAGTACCACAAATTCCCTCAATTCTAAGATACCAACTAATAAACGGATATCTTCGTTCAGACCATCTTCAAACCTCTTGGACATGATAGATTCTGTAGATACACACTATCGTGCATATTTACTGAGTCTCACAAACTCACGCTCATATTCCGTTACCGTCTTACAACCTTGCTTTAGCTCTAAAAATTCTTTCCTTTTCTGGTCTATAAACCTCTGCTAATATACTTCTTCTGGAACTCTTCCAAGAAGAATTCCTAAGTTATCCTCTCTCTCAGTACAATGGACACGAGAGTATTTCACTATTCATAGGCTGAGTCTCGTAGGAGTGACACTGCACACTTCACACACTCCTCAAGCATGCACGATAGCTCATCAAATACCCTAATGATATTTTCTAGCCAAAACTTTACTCTCTCCGGGTCATCATCAATATTCGCCCAGAATTCCTCAGCCCCTTGCTTTCATATTTTATATACTAGGGGTTTCTCCTTCCTAACCATATCCACTTCTTGTAGAGCTACAGGGGTATACTAAGGAATCAGAGGAGGTGGGGGAGATGGAGTGTTTAGATTCGCAAGAACAAACTCCGTGTACCAAGCTTCCATCATATGGAAGTAAGCCTTTCTAGCCCCTCCGCCCTGACTCATTGTCATAGGCCCACTATCTACCGGCGCGGTCCCTTCAGCTGGAGCCGGCGCATTACTTTCCGCGTCATCCGCCGTAGCTACGTCAGGATCCATTTACTATACAGAAAAACACAATTTATCTCATCTAGAGTCATCACACTATCAATATACAATTTTGGCATGTATAGCTAGACTAGTACTCATGCTAGGTTAGTCCTAGAACAGACTAAATCATAGCTTTGACACCAAATTTGTAACACCCCACACCCATGCCCTACGTCGGGATAGAGTACGAGGCGTTACTAAACTTAAACACATGCATTTAAACGTTTTCGAGTCACCTAGACTTGATCAAATTTAAAACTTTTTCAAACTTTGTCTGAACTCCTTAATATGGTCCTACAAAGCCCAAAACATTCATTAAAAACCAATCGGGACCAACCCGGGTCCTTTAACTAACTTTAGAAAAATAACTCTTGAAACTGGGCACACGCCCGTGTGGTCATTATAACATGGTCGTGCTGATGGCCTGTGTGACACACACGGTCTAAACATCTAGGGACACGATCGTGTCCCATGCCAGTGTAAATTAAATTCTAAATTCGAACCTACAGAGGTTTTCACATGGCCTGACACACGCCCGTGTCTATGGCCCGTTCGCCTCACACGGCCATGACATACTCATGTCCTAGCCCGTGTCTAAAACCCTTGACATTCTGTTTCTGACGTCAGCATCCAATTTAGGGCACACGGCTAAGGTACACGCCCATGGACAAAGGCCGTGTCCTTCACACGGCTGTCTGCCCGTTTGTTTACTACCATGCATATTGACTTGCAAATTTTACTTGCAGGGGACACACGACTGAACAACATGCCCATGGGGCTGACCATGTGTCACACACGGCCTAGACACACTCCCATGGGGCTGACCATGTGTCACACACGGCCTAGACACACTCCCACATGTCTGCCCGTGTGGACAATATAAGGCTTGTAACACCCCGAACCCGAGACCGTCGCCGGAGTCGAACACGAGGTGTTAACAGACTTCAAACCACTTATTGAGAATTTCCTAGACAAGCTGCCAATCTGTGTACTAGTCGCTTCAAAAATCATAACTTGAGTTTTACAACTCGAAAATCAGTTTCGTAATTTTTCCCTGAAACTAGACTCATATGTCCATCTACAAATTTTTTTCTAGGATTTTTGGTCAAGCCAATTAGTACAGTTTATTAGTTAAAGTCTCCCATCTTACAGAGGTCGACTACACTGACCTTCGTGCGTTACAACTCGAATAACTCCCTGTGCAGGGCTTCAATACTGATGCCGTTTGTTTCTATAGAAACTAGACTCAAAGAGTAATTTATACATCTATGGTATGACTCTAATTATCTCTGGTTAATTTATAATGAATTTTCAAAGTCGGAACAGGGAATCCAGAAACCGTTCTGGCCCTATTTCACGAAAACCCAAATATCTTTTAACATACAACTCATATGACCGTTTCGTTTCTTCCATATGAAAATGGATTCATCAAGGTTCATTTACATAATTTATTCACTATTTAATTCCATTCCTACTATTTTTAGTGATTTTTCACATCCACGTCACTGTTGCTGCCAGCATCTATTTCTAGGGTAGACTTTCTCTAACACATAGTTTCTATGATTCAACCACCCTTTTTACACATATAGTCCAAAATATAATCATGATGACCCATTCTAATGGCTGGTCATTGCCAAACATTTCCGTGCTTCTTAATGAGCATATACATACCAAATGATTATAACATTATGCTCAAAACATTTATAAGTCATTTTCGCATGGCTATTCAAAATTTTACATACCAAGTTCAAACAAAACATAATAGCCTATACATGCCGAAATGTACTCCAAGACCAACTACGAAGAAAATACCAAAAGTTGTTAGCCGGTGTGATGACTTCGATGACGGTCCCGAATACGCAAAAAGTCGAGTCCAAGAAACCTAAAATAGGTGACGAGCAAACACCAAATGAGTATATAACTCAGTAAGTCATAAGCAATGCACTAACAACCATTAATAACATTATCGCAAGAGGAAACAAAATGGAACGAGGCTAATTACTCCATTCAAACCGAACTATACCATAGTTCCTTAGACCTTTCGATTCAATCATACATCTACATGACCTTTCACTCATTCCGCGATAATTCTTATGTACGTGACTTCAATTTACATTGTCACATAGGTTCAAACTTACCAAGCTCGACCCCAAATATAAACATAGCGCCTATTAACCATGAACTCAAGGTACTTACCCGATCCGCTTTCCGTGATCAACTCAATAGTGTCGCACACTTAGTGTCAATAGTGATTCAAAAGCATATAGTCAGTCCGCACACTTAGTGCTATATAATCAACTCGCACACTTAGTGCTACATGATCAAACTCGCACACTTAGTGCTGTACAAGTTTTAAACCCGCACACTTAGTGCCATTCTCATGATCACAAATGTTTATACCCGCACACTTAGTGCCGAAATCAACAACTCAATACATCTCACCTCTTTTCCTTCCATTCAATACTTCCATCACCACATACACACATGTATATAAATTCATCATTCCTTTCGGCATAATTACATAGACATTATGTCTATTCAAATCAATACAAAATATATGCTTAGTGACTTACCTTGTGTTGGGTAAAACAGTCCAAGTCGGCTACTCGATGACCTTCGTCTTTCCCTTGCTTGATTCTCCTTCTTTAACACCTTGAGCTTAATCAATAAATCAACTAGTTTAACCATCTTGCTAAACATTCATAATTCAATTACACATGCATATGTATGTTTGTATATTCGGCAACCATCCTCAGTTGTTACCCATTTAGTCAATTATCTAAGCCAAGATAAGGCTTCAATACGGTTGCCTCTAACCGAATACATGCACACCAATCTACTTCATTTGGCCGAATATGCATGTCTATGTTGAGGCCAATTTTACACTTAATACCACACAAAAAAAACAGCATACGTTTTACTAACTAACGCATTACATATTGTAGCTCAATACACATCTCTCATTTACTACATAACCGAAACATCATCACAAGCAAATATACACCTTGAAATAGTATATATGTCATACCAATTCATCATGTGCAAACACATATTCATGTAGGTGCAAGGGCCGAATCTCAAGTTGTTTATATCCAAATATAAACACATATCCAAAGCTCAAATCTTACCTACCATGCAACATGCATGAATCATACTTATGGATATCCCATGACCGAATACATCACAACACCATAATTTTGGTCATGATTAAGCAAAGAACTTAATGTCTTACTCAAAAATACTAAAAAGAAAGTCCAAGAGCCATCAATCCCCCATCACATATACCATTAACAAGCTTCATATTTAACAAGCAATGGCATTAACACAAAATCCACCTTGGCCAAATACCATCCCCATGATATAACAAAGATTTGAACCATGGGCTAATAAGAACATCAAGCTAGTAACTAAAAACATGCATGAATCTCATGGCACAACCTCAAACATACCTTAATCTTGATGCAAGTATAGCCAAACCCCTTCCTAATCCTCTTCCAAACCAAACATGAAGCAAAAATTCCTCTTCTTCCTTAGGATTTTCGGTCAAGAGAGAATGAAAGGATGATCAATTTTTTTCTTTTCTTTTCTTCAATACACGGCAATAGGGGGTTCACTCACACACATTTTTTTCATTCTTTATTACCCATGCTTATTTGTTTATTTCTTTTCTCCTAATGCACCAACAAAACATGTCTATGACATGTTTTGCCCATCCCTCATTGTCATGGCCGCCACCTCTTATAAAAGAGGGATATTTGACATGCAAGGCCATTGTTTTGCATGCATGCTTTAATTAGTCATTACACATTCCCCATCATACTTCCAAAGTTTTTACTAGGTCCTTTCTAGTGAAATTCACATTTATAACTCTAAATCAAAACATCAAAATGTCACACATGAGTTAACACATATTATAGGCAATAAAATAAATATTAAATTATTTTTCTGCCTCAGTTTTGTGGTCCCGAAACCACATTCCGACTAGGGTCATTTTAAGGCTGTCACAAGGCTATTTACCAAGCCTTTTTGCCACCCTTACTTGCACTAACCTACATAACATCTAACATGGTAAATTCAAACGACAGTACATGGTCTAATCAGCCACACAAGGCATTATCTCATTCATGAAAATATCATCATTTGCATATATCAGTAATGAACATTAGCCATTATCCAAGGCTTTATAAAAAATGAAGGGATTCATCCCTAGCCAACACATTTGGCCAAAATAACATTGGCACAAAACTTAAAGGTCTAAGCCCTATACATGCCATATTCAAAATAATAAAACCAACTATACCAAGTGCTTCGGTTGGTAGTGTGATCGATGCCTCTGACGTTCGATAATCCTTGAGCTAATTAGGCAGCACTATAAGAAAATGGAAAGGAGAGGGAGTAAGCATAAAGCTTAGTAAGTTGCATGCAAACAAATATAACAATAGCTTTACCATTCATCATAATGATCATAATACAAAAGTAGGCATAAGCACAACTTACTCATCACTATCCAATATAATTCACATAGCATATATTGAGCTCACATCTCATACATTTTAAATAGGTACCTGTACCATTCACAACATGGTTATACTTTTCTCTTTTAACTTAAACTGTAACTCTCACCATTGAACCATTTGGAATACTATCAGATATTCACTAAGCCTTAAACATAGGGTATAATGTCGATGCCATGTCCCAGACATGGTTTTACATTGGCTCATCCATCAAGTCAATGCCATGTCCCAGACATGGTCTTACACAGACTATCAAAATTGAGGTTGACGCCATGTCCCATACATGATCTTACACTAGCTCTCACATGTCTGTGCTGATGCCATGCCCCATACATGGTCTTACACTGACACCTCTATATGTGCCGATGCCATGTCCCAGACATGGTCTTACACTGACACATCTCGTAGCCGATACATGTCCCAGACATGTCTTACACTAGCACACAAATAACCCGAATGTCATGGCATGAATATTTGATTTATTTCCTAAGGTTCAAACAGGAGTTCTACTATCTCAATATTCATCCTACATAATCATTTCCACAAACAAGCAACTTATGCTATATCAACTCAAACACATATAATAACAATGCAGTTGTATTATTTACATACAACTTACCTCGGATTACAAAATATATGCGACTAGTCGGTTTTAGTCTACATGCTTGGCCTGCCCTGCCCTGCCCTCGGTCTAGGTTTGGATTTTTTAATTCTTGATCTATAATGATAAAATTCACAAATTTAATCGGTTTATCAATCTAGGTACTCAACAATGTATAATGGGGCAAAACGACTTTCACAAAATGACCATTTTACCCCTAGAATCGAAACTCGATTTTTATCACATTTTCTCCTTAACCAAGCCTAACGACCATTTATTACACTATGCCAACCCCAAATTTCCAATATTTCACAACATTATTATCCATTTTACAAACTTTACAAAATGGTCATATTAGGGCTTTCATGAGAAATCCCTTCACAAAAGTTGTTTATTTCACAACCATGATTCATTTTCTTCCATAAAACTTCAGAAAACAATATGAAAACACTCATGGTAAAACCCTAGACTTTCAACCATTTTGCAAAATAGTCCCCTCATTTGAAAGCTCATGCTACAAGGGTTCCAAAAATATAAAAATTATCAAGAATAGTCATCAAAACCATGTACTTGTAGGGAGATTTAGTGGCTAAATTTTTTTCAAGATTCCAAAACCCTCCTATGGCTGCTATTTTCGGTCAAGAAGAAAGGATGAATGAAAAAGATGAAGGCTAGGCTTTAGGGTATTATTTTATCACACATTAGGTCATCAAATACCTAACACTTTGACTATTTTATTTTCTGTCTTATGGCCGGCCAAGCCTTTCTAAAGGGTCTAATTTCCCTTTAAAGACCCCCAATTTAAGTTTCATGGCAATTTAACACCCTTAGCTATCAAATCAAGACTTTTGCACTATATGCGATTTAGTCCTTTTTTCGTAATTAAGCATGAAATCGCTAAAATTACTTCACCAAATTTTTTCATGCACTAATAAAATAATTTCTTTGACTTCAAATTCGCGGTCTTGAAACCACCATTCTGACTGAGCCCAAAATCGGGCTGTTACAAATTTATTTCATCACATACAATCATTATACAAACAATATGTATTATACACGAACTTACCTCGGACATAAAAACGACGATATTAGTCGATCAATTGAGCACTTTGTTTTTGCCTCGATCTAGGTCCAAATTTCTCCTTTCTTGATTTATATGCATTCAAAATTAACTCATTTAATCGCCAACACATTCAATTTAATCCATAAACACATAGTTAGGGCATTTTACAAATTATCCCTCATATTTTCACATTTTAACACTTTAGTCCCTATTTCATGAAAACAAAAAATACACATAATTTCAATGAACCCATGCATAGACGAATATCATAAAGACCTCTAGAGGCCCAAAACTTTCATTTATTCCATAATGCAACCCCTCAATTTACACTTTTCTAAATTAAATCCCTAATATGCATTTTTACTCAAAATCACTTTACAAAACATGTATATCAAGCACTAAGCTTTCATAATTCATCATTAAACATCATAAAACACATGAATTCATCAATGGCATCTTTCAAAATCATCAACCAATTCAAAAATTAGGGAATGGGATTTATAGATTACTAAGCAACGATCTCAAAAAACGAAAAAATCATCAAAAATCTTGCTCAAAACATACGTTAATCACCAAATCTCCTAGCCGAACCCTAAGCTTGAATTTTCTTCTTTTTCTTTTGAATTTTCTTCTTTTTCTTTTGATAATTCCGGCAATAGATAGATGATAATGGCCAATTTCATGCTTTGTTTTAATTTAAAAAAACATTAATAGGCCGTTTACATATTTAGCCTTATTATTTTCTTTATAATTCCACTATCTCATGTCCATTAATGTCCATACATTAATTCAATGGTAAAATATCAACATAAGGACCTCTCATTTATAAAGACATAGAAAATAGGCACTTTAACAATTAGAAGGCAAATTTTGCATTTTACGCGATTATTTTCCATAAGGCAGATGAGGTCTTCTCTATCAATACCTCTTGCAATACCATATTCGCGCAGTATAACTAGATTGCAGACAAAGCCTTTTCATCAAAGCTCTTCCCATTCTGTTTTATTTAGATTCTCGAGCTTTTTCCCGGTTACAACTTTTTTGAAACCGGATTGAACTAAAATTGTCATCATCCAAACTTGCCACAGATTGAAATTTGTCTCACCATCGAACTTCACAATTTCAAGCATTGTTGCTGCCATATCTAAATGGGCTGATCTATGAAAACTGAACTTGCTCTGATACCACTTGTAAGGGATCGACCCGATTAAGCAACGAACAAGTAAAAATAACAAAAAAATTGAGAAATTGAGCACACAATTTTAACGTGGAAAAATCCCTCCAAAGAGGATAAAAAACCACGGGCAAAGATAATTTTACTATATGGCTAAAGAACGAAGAATACAAAAGATGGAGATAAAAACTAAACCCCAAAAACCCAAAAACTAAGAACCCTCAAAACTTAAACACAAAATTCTCTAAATGTGTTATGAGTTCTAATCTCTAGGGGGTGTCTTTTCTAAGGTTGTAAAAGAGCCTATTTATAGACTAAATTCATATGTCAAATAATAATAAAATTATCTAAACTAATCAGTGTTTGATTAAAACAAATAAATAGAGTTTAATTAGAAGATTATTTCTCAACTTTGACTGAAATAGAGTCATACTTAACAATATATTATCAGTAGAATAGTATACAAGTATTGACAATTAATGTAAAGGCACATATTACAGTAATACATAATTTGAGCTACGATATTATGAATATTAACTCGTTAAAATTATAGTACTATTGTATAATTTTTACAAATGTAATAAGTTTAAATGATAAGTGCAATAAATTATAATAATATAAGTGCAATAAATTATAATAATTGATGTTGCACATATTTCGTTGTCCACTATGCATTCATTCTTATCCTAATTAAATGTGCTCTAATGAGTGATGATGGACTTAATAAAAATATGTTGTTATTCGTGCTTTTAACAATAATATGTAACAAAATGTAAAATGGTTTTTCTATATCAGATTTGTATGGGGTATGTTAAAAAATTTATAGTAATACTGATGCAAATGTAATTAATAATATATCGGCACATGTAACAGTCCTACATGCTTTGAGGTACAACAGTTTATTTGAACGTCAAAATTTTTATTAATATTTTTTGTACTTCAAAATTTGTGTCATTTATCCTTGTTCATTTGAGAGTCTACATTTGTTCACATTTCAACTATTTTGTACAATATATATAATTTATAATCACAACTACAACTAGAACTACAAAATTGAGAGATAAGAGTTTTAGAAAATTTAAGTGTAGGAAGAGGTTACAATTAAAATATAAGAATGATGCATTATTCAAAGTTGCTCGATGTTCCTACAAAACCAAGGGCACATGGTGTTGATGGTGTCTGATGCTCACATACAAGTAGACTTGATCATAGGCTGGGTTAGTATGAGTTGAATCCATGAATATTGACCTGAAACAAGTACAAGTAGCACGCGTTTATTGCCTTTATGTCCTGAATTCCTGGTTGGAGAAATGAGAGAATTCGTGAATCGTGCAAGTATTGAGATAAACTGATAGATTTAGTGTACGAGTTGAACGAGCGCAAAAAGATTCTTGAGATGGCACAATGGCAGGGTAGAAAATTGATTCATTGCTTAGAGTTGACTATTGGTGAGAGCTCGCACCCGCACCACCGGGTCACCATTGAGCCATGTTTTCAAAGGGGGCAGCACAACCGAGTGTTAACTCTGCACACCAAGTCCCCCACTTAGAGACCGTAGGGTTGGGTTCTGCAAAAGAACAGGAAGGGATCGGATTGGTGAGGGGAGGGACAAATCGAAGTGACAAAGGACTGAATCTCAATGGATCGTGGCAGTAATGCCACTCTGTCACTTACAATATCCAGTCGCATATTTAAGTCATTGCAAAGGATTCTACCAACTGCTCAGTGGGAATTACACTCCAATGAGGCATCTATGACTTCTTTGCTGCAGTCACTACTCCTACGACGTATGCCATTAGGGGCTAGAGGCCCCTACTATGGGTAAGCAATCGGGTGACCGGCGTGTGCATCACATCTAGCCTAGATTCTGACTTAAGGCATTCAGTCATAATCCAATGCTCGGTAGCTTCTCGCCACTGGCTTTTCAACCAAGCGTAATGACCAATTGTGCGAATCAACGGTTCCTCGTACTAGGTTGAACTACTATTGCGACGCTGTCATTAGCAAGGTAAAATTAACCTGCCTCATGATTGTCTAAACCCAGCTGACATTCCCTATTGGTGGGTAAACAATCCAACCTTTACTGAATTATGTTTTACAATGATAGGAGGAGCTGACATTAAAGGATCAAAAAGCAATATCACTATGAACGCTTAGCTACCACAATGTAGTTATCTATGTGGTAACTTTTCTGACATCTCTAGCTTCAAATTCTAAAGGCCTAAAGGATTGATAGGCCACGCTTTCACGATTCGTATTCATACTGGAAATTAGAATCAAACAAGTTTTTACCTTTTTTTTCCACACAAGATTTCTATTCTCGTTGAGCTCATCTGAGGACACCTGCGTTATCTTTAAACAGATGTGCCGCTCCAACCAAACTCCCTACCTGACAATGTCTTCCACCTGGATTGGGAGGCCGAAGTCAGCCTTTGGTCTAAAAAGAGGGGTCATGCCCCACCTCTGATTCATGGAATAAATAAAATAACGTTAAAAGTAATGGTATTTTAATTTCACCTGAGATATCCCAGTTATCCTACACCTCTCAAGTCATTTCACAAAGTCGGACCAGAGTCAAGCTCAACAGGGTCTTCTTTCCCTGTTGATTCTGCCTAGCCCGTTCCCTTGGTTGTGGTATCATTGGATAGTAGATAGGGACAATGAGAATCTTGTTAATCCATTCATGTGTGTCATTAATTAGATGATGAGGCATTTAGCTACCTTAAGAGAGCTATAGTTACTCTTGCTATTTACCTGCACCTGGCTGAATTTCTTCACTTTGGCATTCAGAGCACTGGTAGAAATCACATTTCATGAGCATCTGCAAGGACTATTACAATGTTTTTTTTAATTAAACAGTCGAATTCCTCTAGTTTGTACCAATTCTGAGTCGACTATTCATCGCCTAAGGATGGCCTTGGAGGGAGTTGTTCCCAGCCTGTCCCCCAGCCAGCATGCGGTGACCCACTCTTATTGTGAGAGTAGCTCAACCAGTGCACCCGCAGCTGGTGGGTTTGGGACTGGGATTGGGACCCCTATGCTCACCTCTCAGATCAAGTCCTTTTCTTAAGGTTACGGATACATTTTGCATACTTCCCTTGCCTACATTGTTCCATTGACTAGAGGTTGTTCACCCTAGAGACCTGATGCGGTTATGACTATAACCAGGCATAAGAGGCACTCGATCCTCTACATTTTCATTGGCCGTCGAAAGTGCACCAGAGACCAGGCAACGTGCAGTGCTCTTCCGGCCACTAGACCCTACCTTCGGCTAAGCTGTTTCCAGGATGGGTAGGCTGTTAAACAGAAAGGAGGACTCTTCCTGAGGCCCCCATCGATGTCTCCAGACTCCCTAACATTGCCATCAGCCACCGCGTCCCAGTTCAGAAACTTTAACCCGATTCTCGGTCGAAGCTCGCACTAGACGCGCTATTAGACAAGCTTCCCTCGTCTCTTAAGATCGACTAACCCATGTGTAAGTACCATTCAGATGGAAACCTTCCCCTCTTCGGCCTTCAGAGTTCTCATTTGAATATTTGCTATTACCACCAAGATCTGCACTAACGGTCACACCGCCTTGGCTTGTGCCTTAAGTTTTATGACGACTGTCGTGGCCTACTACTCATCGGTCCCTGGCCCTTGCCCCGACGACTGGGTAAAGGTCATGCTATTAAGTTCCAACCATCTTTGGGGCTAATTGATTCGACTGGTGAGTTGTTACACACTCCTTAGTGATTTTGACTTTTAGGACAACCATCTTATTATCTTAATCGACCAATACCCTTTGTAAGTTTTAGGTTAGTGCGCAGTTGGGCACTATAACCCGACTTTCGGTTCATCCCACATTACCAATTCTACTTACCAAAAATTCCCCACTTGGAGCTCTCAATTTTGTGGCGTGGCTCAATGAAGCAGCCGCGCCATCCTACCAATTTAAAGTTTGAGAATAGGTCGAGGGCGTTGTGCCCCTGATTCCTTTAATCGTTGGCTTTACCCGATAGAACTTGCAAAGGCCTCTAGCTATCTTAAAGGAAATTTCAGAAGGAACAAATTATTAGATGGTTTGATTAGTCTTTTATCCTTATACCCAAGTCAGACGAATGTTTTACACGTCAGTATCGCTGTGGGCCTCCACTAGAGTTTCCTCTGGCTTTTCCCTACTCAGGCATAGTTTACCATCTTTCGGGTCCTGACAGACATGCTCTCACTCAAACCCTTCTCAAAAGATCAAGGTCAATCAGTGGTGAACTCGCGAGGGATCCTTCCAATTAGCTTTCTTTCGCCTTACGAGTTTTCTAGGCCATTGACTTTTACACATGTTAGACTCCTTGGTCCATGTTTCAAGAAGGGCCGAATAAGGAGTCCGTAGGTCGACGTCAGGAGCACACAAATGTCGAAGCACATCGAGACTAGGCATGTCAGATCCCACGATCGGGGCGACGACGTCTCCACAAGTATATCAAAGGCCCAAGTTTGAGCCACTGCCACAACCTTCATTGGTCCACGCCTCGAGCCGATCGGCTGATTGGCTTTTTCCATTCCACGTCCAATCAGGGCACATCATCGGCCTCTGTTCCCTTCCCTCTTGACAATTTCAAGCATTCTTTGACTTTTCTTTCAAATTTATTTTCATCTTTCCCTCACTGTACTTGTTCGCTATTGGTTTCTTGCCTATATTTAGCCTTGGACAGAATTTACCGCCCGATTAGGGCTGCATTCCCAAACAACTCAACTAGTAGATAGCACCTTCTGGTGCGATAGGGTCTGGGCATGACGGGGCTCTCACCCTCTTTGGTACCTATTTTTAGGGGATTTAGGCCCGATCTGCCACAGAAGACGCTTCTCTAGACTAAAATTCGGGTGCCCAATTCTCAAGCTAGGCTTTTCTTGGTTCACTCATTGTTACTAGGGGAATCTTTGTAAGTTTCTTTTCCTCCACTTATTGATATGCTTAAATTCAGTGGGTAATCCCGCTAACCTGAGGTCGCAATGCAAGCAGTTTCTTTGTGATGCCAAAAGGGTTCAAGGGTCTCGATCAACGAACGTGCACGGCTCGGCTCTAAACGAGGTTGCTTAGAAATTACCACTAATTGTTGTGATGATGATGTCGTTGAGGACTTGCATTTAGGCCAATTGCTGGCTGTGAGTGCACGGGAGGCGAATTTTGTCTCGCAGTCCAACCGAGGCCTGAGGGCTCGAGTTTGGATGGGGGTGACAACGCATGACACTTAGGTAGACATGCCCTCGGCCTAATAGCTTGAGGTGCAACTTGCGTTTAAAGACTTGATGGTTCACGAGATTTTGTAATTCATAGCAAGTATTGCATTTTGCTTTGTTATTCATCAATGCTAGAGCTGAGATATCCATTTCTGAGAGTCGCTACGTATATTTTGCGACAAAAGAACATCGTCATAAAATCGTCGACACCACTAACTGTACAGTGATAGAATATGTGTCACTTGTTTCGTTTTGATTTCTTAGCGCGATTCAAGCCGGGGTTTATTTGTTTTGCCTCGAAGATGTTGATCCTGACATCTTACCCCATTCGATGGGTTAGGGGTGAGGATACATTCGAGATGCGGGGGGGGGGGCAAGAGGTGAGGTTGCACCCGTACCACCTTCGGTGTTGTTTACAATGCTTTCACGGATCGTTTTGTTAGGCAATTTTTGACAGTGATCCTTCTGTAGGTTCACTTACCGAAACTTTTTTTACGACTGCTCCTTCCTTTAAATAATAAGGTTCAATGGACTTCTCGCAACGACATGAGCAACGAACTGCCCACGTCGTCACGATGAGAACACTTCACTGGACCATTCAATCGGTAAGAGTGAACAAGCGATGTGTTAAAAGGGCAGGCTCGTAGTCAACACGAGCTGATGAGTCGAGCTTACTAGGAATTCCTCATTAAAAACCAACAATTGCAATGATCTATCTCCATCATGATGAAATTTCAAAGATTACCTAAGCCTATCGGCCAAGGCTATAGACTCGTTGAATACATCAGTGTAGTGGACATCCGACCTAAAACATCCAAGGGCATCACAAACCTGTTATTGCCTTAAACTTCCATAGCCTAAAAAGCCATAGTCTTTTTAAGAAGCTAGCTATGGAGGATCACCTCCGTGTACCTAGTTAGTAGGCTGAGGACTCATTTTATAATGAAATTAACCAGACAAACCGCTCCACCAACTAAGAATGGCCATGCACCACCACTTATAGAATCAAGAAAGAGCTCACAGTTTTTCAATCCTTCCTATGGCTGGACCTGGTAAATTTTCGTGTGTTGAATCAAATTAAGTTGTAGACACCACTCAAGGTGGTGCCCTTCTGTTAAATCTTTTAAGTTTCATCCTTGCGACATTACTGTAACAGCCTGATTTTGGGCCTAGTCGAAACAGCGACTTCAGGACCACGAATCTGATGAGTAAAATTTTATTTTTATTTTTATTATATTTTATGGTCTACAATTTCACAAAATGATTTCGTAAAAATTTCTTTAAAAAATTTCAATGTTTGGGCACTCAATTTAGTCCAAAGGACTAAATTATAAAAGTGCGAAACTTGAGTTCTAGAAGCTAGAGGTGTCTAATTGCTATGAAATTTTAAATTGGAGACCCTTAAATGGTAATTAGACCATTGGTTAATTATTTGGACAAAAATGGACATGAAATAGGTGAAATAGAATATTTTTAAGTTAGGGGCATTTTGGTTTTTTAGTAATTAAAATGAATTAAAAACAAAATTAAAAGCCATTTTTTGTCCATCTTCAACCCCATGACCGAATTTCACAAGGGAAAACCATGGCTAGGGTTTTTTAAGCTTCCAAGCTCGATTGTAAGTCCATTCTTGCCTTGTTTTTAATGATTTTTACGTTTTCGAAATCCTCATAACAAGATCTACCTATTTCTACCATTTGTTTGAGTTATGATGAAGGTCTAGGGTTTGACCCATGTTAGAAATTTGTGCATTTTGATGTTTAATGGTAGATTATGCATATTTATGGTTAGAGAAACAACTTTTGCAAAGTAATTTTCGGTGAAAGTGTTTAAAAGGACTAAATTGTAACAGTTATAAAATATGTAGTAAAAGTGTGTTCTTGTGAAAATTTTGGGCTGTTATAGTTATGAAAATGGTTCAGCTAGGCTTAAAACACAAAGAAATTGAATAAATTTCATTTTATGATCCTAGGGGTAAAAATGTAAATATGACAAAGTTTAGAGGCAAAAACGTAATTTTTCCATAATATGATTTTTGGGTCAGAATGAATAATGTGACTAACAGATAAGCTAAATGTGATCTTATAGATCAAAGAAAACGAGGTCTGAACGAGTAATTGATGATTAGGTCCCTCTTTGCCATTTTTGGTGTTGAGGTAAGTTCATGTGTAAATAATGTAATGATATATCATGTTTTAATATTTTATTAATGTATGAGTCACTGTGATTAATTATTATGATAAGTGTATGAACGATGTTATAGTCTATGAGCATGACATTGTGAACGAGTTTGACGAATATGTGATATCAAGAAAAATCTCGTCTGTACCTTAGGAATAACTTAGGATACAATGTGACATGTCACTGGGAACTATGTGATTATGAGCTCATGAGATTATGTGTATATGTGACTATGTGAATCTGGGTGCTAGTCTTGTACGTTCTTCCCGTGGCTGGGTAGCCCGCCATGTGTTGCGGGTACCTGTCAGCTTGTGTGAGCAGCCCGAGTATTTACGTCCTGACTGTCAGCTTGTGTGAGAAGCCCCGTGATTTGCTCGAGAGTGAGCAATGTGTGATATCTGATATGAGGTAGCAAGTGGATACGTATGAGGCACTATGTGTAAGCTTTCCGTGTATCTGATAGTATTCTAAATTTTCAATGGGTAAATCAGTGAATTATGTGGCAAGTAAGTCAATGATGAGGAAATATGAGAATGTGCTACGAGTTAGTACAGGTATGTACTTATAACCCATGAGTAAAGGTCTCAGTATACTATGAATATATGGTAAGAATGGATAGGAGAAAGTTATGCTTGTTAAATATTGATAATCATGTGACTACTGATCTACAATTATGATAAATGGATGTATGATAATATTTGAAAATAATCATATGTTAGGCTTATGAGCCCTATTGAGTTGGGATATAGTACGATGTATATACTTAAGTTGTGATTCAATAGATATGTGAAGGATGGCTAAGCTATATGTTGAAATTATGATTACTCGTAAATGATGTGCGTGTTGTTAAGCAAATTGAAATAACTTGTTAATAATGTGATATGCTATAATGGGGAGATTATGGTTGCTAGCCTAATGACAAGACAATATAATTAGGGTGTGTAAGATAAGAGAGTAAGCATTATGAATAAGTAAGTGGTAAGCATGGGATTTAATGCAAATTGTAATAATAGTATCATGATGGATGGATAAAGTAAATAAATTCTAATAGTTGTCCTTATTTGTATATGAACTTACTAAGCTTTGAAGCTTACTCGCCTTTTCTTTCTCACCTCTCATAGGTTTATTCAGCTAGCTCAGGTTGGAGATCGTCAGAGATTCTATCACACTATCAAGCTATCATTTGGGGTATAAGTGAATGTAAGTATGTTAAGTCTATGACATGTATAGGGACATAGTCATTTTGTAGATGTGTCATTATGATATGGCCAAATGTATTGGCTTGTAATAACTAAGGATTTGATTTGGTATGTAGCCATATAAATTGGCTTATATTGGCTAATGGGTTGCAAGCATATTAGTTACTCATATGCCTATGCCAATGTCATTGTGTGATGTGGTTTATAATGGTATGTTAATGAAAGTTAGTACAAGGGAATCGTGAAAGAGTAAAATTAGCATTAAAACAGTTTTGGACAGCAGCAGTAGTACAAATTTGAAAAATCACAAAACACTTTGGAAATCAAATTAGTGGTTGAATAAAGTATTAAATTAAATCTTATTGAGTCTAGTTTTACATAGAAGAAACGGTGTAAGTAAAAGAATTTCATTTTATGAGGTATTTGAATTTTTGTGAGACAAGGGCAGAATGATTTCGAGTTCCCATGTTCTGACTTTGGAAATCATTTAAAATTGTATACAAATAATTGGTGATTTAAATTTATATATTTCATTTATTAATGAGCTTAATTGCAAGAGAAACAAACGGGAACATCACCCGAATCACGTACTAAGAGATAATTAATCTGTAGTGAAGAAAGGTCGAAACTGTCAAACAGCAGAATAGAGACAAATTTGAAGAATTAACTGTACTTATTGGCTAAACCATAAATTATGAAAAATTTTTGGTAGGAATATATTTGAGTATATTTTCGAAAAAATCAAGCGGATCTTAATTTTGAGTTCTATATCTCAAGATATAAATAATTTAGTGACTATGACTCAAGTGGACAGTTTTGTTATGAATAGTAAATAATTGTTTTGATATATTTAAGCCTTGATTATTGTTGTGTTGGCAGCTTAATTGTGCCATGTTAAGTTCCATTGAAAGTGTATATGTGAGTGTGCAAATGAGGGTGGAAAATGCCTTGGTAAATAGCCATTTTCTTGGCCACACCAACCGTGTGAAGGACATGGCCTCGGGCTTATGACTTGGTCGTGTGACCCCAAATGGTGCATGACGTCATAAACAGAGAGTTACATGGGCTGAGGACACGAGCATGTCCCAAGCCACATGGGCATATGTGTGACCACACGACCTACCCACTCGGGCGTGTGACTCTCCAAAGTATGAAAAATTTCTAAGTGTAGTAAAAGTTCTAAAAGTTTTCAATTTAGTCCTGAAACACTCCCAACGTATATTTTGGGCCTCGTGGGCCCGTATAAGGGACGATATGCATGTGTATGAATGGTTTTAAATTGAATGAAATTTTATGGCTCAGTTTTGTATGATTGGTTATGTTTAAGTCCGGTAATGCCTCGTACCCTATCTCGGCGTCGGACACGGGTAAGGGGTGTTACATTTAGTGGTATCAGAGCTATGGTTTAGTCGATTCTTGGACTAACATAGCGTATGTGAGTCTAGCTATACATGCCATATTACTACTCGCGATAGTGTGATATCTCCCGACTCTGATGAAATTGTTTTATTAAGACAGAGATGACTTCCAACTGAGCTATTTTTCGATAATGCTGATAATGATATTGAAATGATTGAAATGTGCTTATGATGTGTTGAAATTTGGAAAGGTATGAATAGAAGGTCACGATATGTATGTCTTAATGTACGAAATGAGATAACCGCAAGTTGAGAAATGTGAAAAGTGGAGTGAAATGAAAGTTTATATGGTGATAAGCCCATCCATGTTTGTTTGGCATGCATATGATGTTATGTGCCCAACATATTTGATTAAGTGAATACGATAAGTAAATTTACTCAAATTGATGGAATGTGTGTTTATGTACACTTGTTTGAATAAGATAATAAAAAAAAAGTTCGTCTAACATGAAATTTTATGTTAATTTTATTGAAGTGAATTATGTGATTGTGACGATATTATGTGGATGATGAATGCTAAGTCATATGTGTGTATTTATGAGAGTCAAATTAGAGGTTTTATGACCTCACTCCCTTACCAATATGGTATTTTGTAATAAGATTTCACGAGATTTATGTTGAATGAACTCACAAGTGCGAGACTAAAAAGTTTGATAGCGAAATAACTAATATGTGGTCAGGGTTGAGAGTAGTTTGGAAAATGAATATAATTCTAGAAGATATATCAGATTGTTCTAAAGATTTATGTGTTTGTTGAAGCTTTTCTGAATTGGTTTTCGTTAGTGAATGGATGATGCAGGGTTCATGATGACAGAATTAGTTAGAGAAATGATAATTGAGTAGTAAAGACGTCTGTGTGTGACAGTTACAGTTGAAATGAATATGATGATCTTTTCTAGGTATTCTATATATTCTTTTATCCACAAAGATATGTGTGTGATTGTTCAGTTTCTAATGGAGTTCTTATGTTGTGAGAATGCTAACTAACTATGATGTTAGAGGAAAGCCCTGTTGGTCTGGTCAGTTTATGATCGGTATTTCTTTATCTCTTTAGAACTCTATTCTAATATGTTGGAATGAAGTCGATGGTAAAAAAAAAAATTGTGTGAGACTATTCTTATGTTTCTACTGATTATGGTTTTTCTTTATATATACGAAAAGTATGTTATCTCTATTATGATAGACATCTAGAGCCAATAAGCATTTCTGTTGGTTTTCTATGAAAAATCATCAAGATCTCTGTTATTTTTTTATGAGTTATGTTCTCCGACTTCCGGTATGGCATTGTATCTTGGATTTCTTTATCTCAGTTTTTCTATCATTCTTATTTCGTGAATTATCAACCATAGGTTATCTTTAAAGTGTGTTCTTTAGTTTGTGATAACTACGTCTATTATGATTATGATTCTGGTTCGATCATAGAAACGTGGTGACTCTGGTATCTGGATTTCTCTAATTTTCGTGTAAGGAATTGACATCAGCAAAGGTATAAGTGGTGAAATCACAAGCTTCAATTTGTATGATGGATTTCTTTTCTCAGGTAAGTTAATTAAAGTCAACGTATTCAATCGAGATGTCTTTGTTTCTTTGAACTAATGCAATTGTAAAGGTCTTGATTAGCATGATAAGAGAATTTTGGAAGATTGTGTGTTTGAGTTGTTTAATAGCATGAAGAAATGAGCATTTTGTTATGTTATTATTTGATAGCCGAAATCGACTTGGTTATTTTTATCAGAGTGAGCTAGTCAGTTGAAATGTGATTTGAGTTGCATGTAGTTAAAGTATCCTCAGTTATGGTAATAAATTTTGTGCATCCACGAATATATCGATGGACAGTCTGAATGAAGAATTGATATTCTAGAGAGTACGATAACGAGATATACCTGTTAGATTTGTTCTAATTTGATGATGTTATTATGAGTTAAAGCTATTCTGGATGATATGGTTATCACATTTATGAAAATTTAGATGGTTTGTGCATGTTAGAAACATTGAAAACAGTTGAAGGTATTATTAGTCGAAGCTCTGGTTTTGAGTTCAGTTTGAATTGAGTAATGAATTTATGATTTTTCAGTGATGCACTATTAAACGAATTGGAATCTGTTTTATTACTAAAATGTAAAGTGATGGTTCATGTTTTCATACGGTTAATGTCACATTAAAAAGAACTATGCGACCAGAGATTGAGAGACGATCACTTTTATGTCCGTATTGAGAATTTACTGATGTCGTTTATTCAGCAAAAGGTGTCACATGTTCACTGATTTCAAGAATTAAGGTATCGGATGTCATAGAAAGATCTGAATTTAAGATAGTGTTAAAGACTTGAGCTATTGAAAGATCGCGAGTAGTTATTGATTAATCTCTGGGAAAGCAGGTATAGTTAAAGATTCTGAATGGAAAAATCTTTGTTTATTTTGTGAGTGGGTTACACGATTGACCTTAATTGATGATGATCTGATTTTAGGTAGATTAAAAACTAAAGCGATGTTTTCATTACGATATTGAGAATCACAAAAATGTGTTAACGAATGGTAAGCTAAACGAGTTCAGTATGAGTCAATTTTTTATTCTGAATTTCAGGTCTGACCTGATGACTGATGTTATTGTTCTGAGATAAAAATTGCGTGCAGATGAATTCAGAGCTTATGTAGGAAATTTTTGTACAAGGCTCAGTAGTAGCTCGTTGGTTCATTTTGGGAGAAATAAAAATGTACAGTTATTTCAAATAGATGTTTCGGTGATCGGGTATGTAACCTGATATTTTTTAATTTATGCTCAGATGTCGATTTGATAATGGATAAAAGTCAAATATCAAGAGCATTCAGGTCTATTGCAGTCAGTGATAACATTGATGTGATATGAGATAGAGTTATTATAGATTTTGTATCTAAATTATCTTTATCTCCGAAAAGGAAGATGTTATTGAATTGAGATTGATCATTCCTGTACAGATTTCTTGTTTAACGAACCAGCCGAGTAAGATGTTTCTAGGATTATTTGATTATGCGAAATATTAGTCTCTATTATTTCAGATTGAGATCCGAGGGCTATATCCCAATTAAGGGAAAAAAAGCTACAGGAAATTATGTGTACGCAGTTGCATCTTGGCACGGTAATACACCTGTAAATTGGTGGTAAGTCTGAGAGAGTAATTCAAAACTTTGATGATATGCTCTGACACTGTGCGGTAAAGTTCAAAGGTGATTAGAAAGAGATATACGAGGTTGATTTGATTTGTGATTCTGAGAAATTATTGGAAGTAATTCATGAGAGTTGAAAGCAATTTCTTCTGGTAAGCTCTTTGGGGACAAAACTCCATAAATGGGGGAGAGTTGTAATAGCACGATTTTAGGCCTAGTCAGAACAGTGGTTTCGGGACCACAAATCTGATGAGGAAAAATTTATTTTTATTATATTTTTATGGTCTACAATTACACAGAATGATTTCATGAAAATTTCATTCGAAAATTTTGACATTTGGGCACTCATTTAGTCAAAATGACTAAATTGTAAAAAGTGAAAAACTTGAGTTCTAGAAGTTAGAAGTGTCTAATTCTATGAAATTTTAAATTTGTGGTCCTAAAATGGTAATTAGACCATTGGTTAATTTGTTGGACACAGATGGACATGAAATAGGTGAAATAGAATATTCTTAAGTTACGGGCATTTTGGTCACTTAGTAATTAAAATGAATTAAAAATAAAATTAAAAGCCAAATTTTGTCCATCTTCAACCCCATGGCCGAATTTCACAAGGGGAAACCATGGCTAGGGCTTTTCAAGCTTCCAAGCTCAATTGTAAGTCCATTGTTGCCCCGTTTTTAATGATTTTTACGTTTTTGAAATCCTTGTAACAAGATCTACCTATTTCTACCATTTATTTGAGTTATGATGAAGGTTTACGGTTTGAACCATGTTAGAAATTTGTGCATTTTGATGTTTAATGGTAGATTATGCATGTTTATGGTTGGAGAAATAACTTTTGCATAGTGATTTTAGGTGAAAATGCTTAAAAGGACTAAATTGTAAAAGTAATAAAAATATATAGTAAAAGTGTGTTCTTGTGGGAATTTTGGGCTGTTATAGTTATGAAAATGGTCCGGCTAGGCTTAAAATACAAAGAAATTAAATAAATTTCATTTTACGATCCTAGGGGAAAAATATAAATATGATAAAGTTTAGGGGCAAAAACATAGTTTTTCCATAATATGATTTTTGGGTCAAAATGAATAATGTGACTAACAAATAAGCTAAATGTGATGTTATAGATCAAAGAAAACGAGGTTCAAACCTAGAACAGGGGAAAAATGAGTAATAACGATTAGGTCCCTCTTTGTATTTTTGGTGTCAAGGTAAGTTCATGTGTAAATAATGCAATGATATATCATGTTTTAATATTTTATTAATGTATAAGCCTCTATGATTAATTATTATGACAAGTGTATGAACAATGCTATAGTCTATGAGCATGACATTGTGAACGAGTTCGACGAATATATGATATCGAGAAAAATCTCGTTTCAACCTTAAGATTTAGGATCAATGTGACATGTCACTAGGAACTATGTCATTATGAGTTCATGAGATTATGTGTATCTGTGGCTATGTGAATCCAGGTACTAGTCTTGTACGTTCTACTGGTGGCTGGGTAGCCCAGCATGTGTTGCAGGTACCTGTCAGCTTGTGTGAGTAGGCCCATGATTAGCTCGAGAGCGAGCAATGTGTGATATCCGATATGAGGTAGCAAGTGGCTATGTATGAGGGACTATGTGCAAGTTTTCCATGTATATGATAGTATTCTAAGTGTTCAACGGGTAAATCAGTGAATTATGTGACAAGTAAGTCAATTATGAAGAAATATGAGAATGTGCTACGAGTTAGTACAGGTATGTACTTATAACCCATGAGTAAAGGTTTCGGTATACTATGAATATGTGGTAAGAATTCATATTGATAGTCATGTGACTAATGATCTACAATTATGATAAATGGATGCATGATAATATTTGAAAATAATCATGTGTTAGGCTTATGAGCCCTATTGAGTTGGGATATAGTATGATGTATATACTTAAGTTATGATTCAATAGATATGTGAAAGATGGCTAAGCTATATGTTGAAATTATGATTACTCGTAAATGATGTGCGTGTTGTTAAGCAAATTGAAATAACTTGTTAATAATGTGATATGCTATAATGGGGAGATTATGGTTGCTAGCCTAATGACAAGACAATATAATTAGCGTGTGTAAGATAAAAGAGTAAGCATTATGAATGAGTAAGTGGTAAGCATGGGATTTAATGCAAATTGTAATAATAGTATCATGATGGATGGATAAAGTAAATAAATGCTAATAGTTATTCTTATTTGTATATGAACTTACAAAGTTTTGAAGCTTACTCCCCTTTTCTTTCCCACCTCTCATAGGTTTATTCAGCTAGCTCGAGTTAGAGATCGTCAGAGATTCTATCACACTATCAAGCTATCATTTGTGGTATAAGTGAATGTAAGTATGTTAAGTCTACGACATGTATAGGGACTTTGTCATTTTGTGTATGTGTCATTATGATATACCCAAATGTATTGGCTTGTAGTGAATAAGGATTTGATTTGGTATGTAGCCATATAAATTGGCTTATATTGGCTAATGGGTTGTAAGCATGTTAGTTACTCATATGCTTATGCCAATGTCATTATTTGATGTGGTTTATAATAGTATGTTAATGAAAGTTAATACGAGGGAATAATGAAAGAGTAAAATTAGCATTAAGACAGTTTTGGACAGCAACAGTAGTACAAATTTGAAAAATCACAAAAACTTGTGGAAATGAAATTAGTGGTTGAATAAAGTATTAAATTAAATCTTATTGAGTCTAGTTTTACAGAGAAGAAACGGTGTAAGTAAAATAATTTCATTTTATGAGATATTTGAATTTTTGTGAGAGAAGGTCAGAATGATTTCAGGTTTCCCTGTTCTGGCTTTGGAAAATCATTAAAAATTGTATAACAATAACTGGGGGTTTAAATTTATATGTTTAATTTCTTAATGAGTCTAATTTCAAGAGAAATGAACGGGAACATCATCCGAATCCCGTACTAAGAGATAATTAATCTTTAGTGAATAAAGGTCGAAACTATCAAATAGTAGAATAGGGACGAATTTGAAGAATTAACTGTACTTATTGGCTAGACCATAAATTTTGAAAATCTTGTGGTAGGAATATATTTGAGTCTAGTTTCGGAAAAATCAAGCGGATCTTAATTTAGAGTTTTGTAGCTGAAGTTATAAATAATTTAGTGACTATAACTCAAGTGGACAATTTTGTTATGAATAGTAAATAATTGTTTTTATATGTTTAAGCCTTGATTATGGTTGTGTTGGTAGCTTAATTGTGCCATTTTAAGTTCAATTGAAAGTGTGTATGTGAGTGTGAAAATGAGGGTGGAAAATGGCTTGGTAAATAACCATTTTCTTGGCCACACCAGCCGTGTTAAGGACACAGCCTCGAGACATGGGCGTGTGACTTGGCCGTGTGACCCCAAATTGTGCATGACGTCATAAACAGAGAGTTACACAAGCTGAGGACATGGGCGTGTCCCAAGCCACACAGGTGTGTGCATGACCACACGGCCTACCCATACGGGCGTGTGACTCTGCAAAGTATGAAAATTTTCTATGTGTAGTAAAAGTTCCAAAAGTTTTCGGTTTAGTCCTGAACCACTCCCAATGTATATTTTGGGCCTCGTGGGCCTGTATAAGGGACGATATGCATGTGTATGAATGGTTTTAAACTGAATGAAATGTTATGGCCTAGTTTTGTATTATTGATTATGTTGAAGTCCAGTAATCCCTCGTACCCTGTCCCGGCATTGGACACGGGTAAGGGGTGTTACAGATACTCCCCCAAGAACCCAAAGACTTTGATTTCTCATAAAGTGTCAGCGGAGTCCTAAAAGCAACATCCGTTGATCCCTGGTCGACATCACTTATGGTTGACATTAGGATGGTATCTGATTATCTTCGAGCCCAACTTTCGTTCTTGATTAATTGAAACATCTTTGGCTAATGGTTTCGTAGTTGTTCGTCTTTCATAAATCAAAGAATTTCACCTCTAACTATGAAATAAAACTGTCCTCGACTGTCTTTGTTAATCATTACTTCGATCTCAAAGGCTAACACAATAGGATCGAAATCCTATAATATTATCCCATGCTAATGTATACAAGTGTAGGCCTGCTTTGAGTATTCTAATTTCTTCAAAGTGACAGCATCGGAGGAGTGACTCGGCCAATTGAGGCTAAGAGTGCACCATCGGTAGTAGGGACAAGTAGACTGGTGCTAACCGTGTAACACCCCTAACTTGTATTCTCGTCAGTACAGGGTTACGGAGCATTACCAGAGTTTACAATTCAAACAAATAGAAATTTCAAACATTTCATAACATATCATTAAACATATTAAAACCAAATCAAAACATGCAAATTGTCCCTTATACAAGTCCTCGAGGCCCAAAATACGCATTAGAAACAAGTCGGGACTAAATCGAAAACTAAGAGAAATTTTCAAAAAACATTGAAATTTTCAACACTGCAGGGGTCTCATAGTCGTGTGGCCAGGTCGTGAAAGAGGCACTCCCGTGTCTCAGGTTGTGTGGGCATTCGAAGTAAGGACACACAGCAGTGTCCCAGCCCTTGTCCGTGCCTGAGTAACTCACTAACTTGGGTCACATGGCCAAACCACATGCCCATATGCCAAGCCATGTACCCTTTGAAATAACCTCACACACCCGTGTGCCAGGCCATGTGATAGGCTGTGTAATAGCCTAACTAGCAACCCTACATGTCATTTGTATCCTACGGATTCCTAATGTTTACATGAGACTTGGTAATCGTCGTACGTCAATGGATATACACTCAGAAATTATATATGACAACTCATAACATTTATATAATTCAATTAAAAACATATAAACATAATTTAATTACACAAACTTACCTCAACGAGTATTCGTAGATATGGAGGCCATTAATCCGAGAGTTTCTCTTTGCCCCGATCTAATTCCGTACGAGCTCTAGCTGGATCTAATCAAGCAATCCAAGTGGCTGAAGCCTAGCTCAACAATGGCTTCTTTTTCTCTTCTTAAATCGGTTGATGATGATGAATAAGGATGATGGTTTTAGTTTTATTTGATTAATATTATCATTATTTTACAAATTACTTAATTAACCTTAAAAATTAATCAAATTTACACAAATGCCAAACCATGCGCTTCCACTATCACTTCTAATGGTCTAATTACCATATAAAGACTTTCACTTTAATGTTTTATAGCTATTTAATACCTTTAGCTATTAGAGCTCAACTTTTGTACTTTATGTGATTTAGTCCTTTTTATCAAATTGAACATGTAAACGGTAAAATTTCTTAACAAAATTTTTATACAATACTTCTATCATACTATAGGTATTAAAATAATAATAAAATAAATTTTTTGACCTCATATTTGTGGTACCAAAACCACTATTCTAATTTAAATGAAAACGGGCTATTACAAACCGTGAGGTAGACCGATCGACCCACCCCTAAGTCCAAATATGAGCTTTTTAACTGCAACAAACTTAAATATATGCTATTGGAGTTGGAATTACTGTAGCTGTTGGAAGTAGACTTGCCCTCCAATGGATCCTCGTTAAGGGGTTTAGATTGTACTCATTCAAATTACCAGACTCATAGAGCCCAGTATTGTTATTTATTGTCACTACCTCCCCATGTCAGAATTGTGTAATTTGTATGCATGATGCCTTCCTTGGATGTGGTAGTCATTTCTCAAGCTTCCTATCCAAAATCAAACCCTAATTCTCCGTCACCCGTCACCACCATAGTAGGCTACTATCCTACCATCAAAAGTTGATAGGGTAGAAATTTGAATGATGTGCCATTGGCACAAAGGCCGTGTGATCTATCAAGTTATCAAGAATCATCAGAGCAACAGGAAAAGTCTGCGTGAACCTTTTATCTAATAAATTCACCCCTTCCAGTAGTCATGGTTTCTTTGCACGTATTAGACTAGAATTTCTACGATTATCCGAGTAGCAAATACCATCAAACAAACTATAATTGATTTAATGAGCCATTTGTAGTTTCACAATCTAAATTTGTTCATACTTATGTCATATGTTGCGTATGGGAGCCTGTGACCATGGCACACTTGTGTGATCCATCATGTTCAAAGGAGGTCATTTGGCCCATCCAGACTGGCCTGTTTCTTGGAGAGATTGAAGGTCCATCTACAAAGCTTGGCAAATATGGAACGTGATCTTCAAAGATATGTAATCTTTAAAAGATACCATTCTATAATCTTAAAGATTTGATTTGTAAATAGCTTTTAATCATAGCCATTGATGTACTTTGATCTGTACTGTTGATTTTGAGGAGGCTTAACGATAAATATAGTCCTCTCCCACTCATTGTAAATCATTTAATGAGCAATAGAATTCTTGAGAGCATGCACTCAAAAATTTCTCTCTAGTGTTCTTGCTTTTCTGTGGCTTTGGTCATCTTTCGAGTTCTTTCAATTTTTGTTCTTCTACTTATTCTTCGTGGGTGGCTTAGAGCAATTCTATTGAATCCTCAATTATTAAGAGTTAGGCTGACTTAGGCATTTTTGGAGCAAAGAAACTGCCAAAGGCGGCACATAATGCATGGGAAAAATCTAATTCCGTTACAGTTGGTACCGGAGCAATCTACAAGGCTTCTTTGGGCAATGGAGGGTTAACTGCTATTGCATCCAAGCCCAGTATGGATGTTCCCATGTAACAGCCTAGTTTTTAGTGAACTCAGAGTAGTGGTTTCGGGACCACAAATCTGATCCAAAAATAAGGTTTATTTTTATTTCATTATACAGACATATTATAATAGGCATGTCGTGTGAAAATTTTGATACGAAAATTTTATCGATTAAGTGTTTAATTACGAGAAGGACTAAATCGCATAAAATGCTAAAGTTGAATTCTAGAAGCTATAAGGGTTAAATAGCTATGGAATTAAAATCTAAAGGTCTTTATATGGTAATTAGACCATAAAGAAGCATGTAGATTTTTCTTGGTGACTCATCCATGGAAATATAGAAAAGGGCAATGACTAAATTAGAAATAGCAAAATACCTAATTAATTAAAAGATGAAAAGAAAATATATCATCTTATTTTTGTTGTCTTCAACCTAAACACATGAAAATCCTAAGTGAGAGAAAAGAAAATTTCGAGGCCTAATTGGGTAAGTTTCCTTATCCCATTTTTAATAATTTTGATATTTTTGAAACCAGGATAGTTTAATATATCTATTTGAGGGATTAATTTGAAAAGTTATCAAGGTATGAAAAATGGATCATTGATGTATATGCTAGAAATTAGAAATTTATGGTAGAAAATGAAAGATTATTGATAGATAAACAACTTTTACAAAGTGATTTTTAATGAAAACATGACTTAGGGACTAAAATGAAAAGTTGTAAAATTTGAGGAAAAATTCTGAAATTTTATGAATACATGTGCTGTAAAATTTGTAATGAGGCCTGGTTAGGCTTGGAATAAGGAGTAATTTGCACAAGTTTCATTTTTTGAGCCTAGGGACAAAATCAGAATTTATGGAAAAGTTAGGGGTAAAATGGTAATTTTTCCTAGGACATAAATTGAGTCCATTTAAATATGAAATGTATGAAATTGATGGTTAAATTCATTTGTATAGATCCAAACAACACTAATTCGAGGTTAGATCGAGGAAAAAAAAAGGTTTTAGATTAGTAGACTTTATACGCGAACAAGTGTCGAGGTAAGTTCATGTAACTTAATCGAGCATGTAATTATCTTAATTGAATGTTGTGATTGTATGTAATGTGATTTGTATTGATGTGCCTTACTTGTATACTATGATGGAAAATTTCATACATGCTTGAAATGGTGATAAAGGTGTAAGTCCCGATTGAATGTTGAATTTCGATGATTATGTGCGCTTTCCCGAAACTAATAAGGTTCTGCATTTGTTGCAGACAGGATTTAGCTCGGACGAGAAATCCTATTGACCTTGTTATAGAAAGGATTTAGCCCAGATAGGTAATCCCGATATAATACCTCTCGAGCTTACGTTATGATTAGGGTTTAGCCTAGGCTGGTAATCCTAATCAAGTTCCTTTGAGCATAAGTTATATAAAGGATTTAGCCTGGACTGCTAATGCTGTTATACGATATGTGGCTCGAGAGAGTGTTTCTTGGTTAAGTGCCCTTATGGGTCCCCTTGAATAAGAAATTGATGGATTATTGAATTGTACACTTCGGGTTTACTACTTGAGCATCCATCGGAATTCAATGATTCAACAGACATAAAACTCTTGACATAGCATGAGAATCTTGAGATGAAATGATAATGACTTGAAAGAATATTGCTTGATGAGCTCATCCATGTTACTTGATTGGTATGAAGATTTTGGTGACTAACATGTTTGATTGAATGTATGTGATTAGGCAATTTAGCAAATGGACGGAAACATAACATTGTATGCTTAGATTTAATAAACAGGATTGGTAAGTGTAGTTTCCATTATACAAACTTACTAAGCATGTAATGCTTACTCCGTTTATTTTTCCCTATTTTATAGTGCTTAGAAGCTCGTGAAGGTTGGAAGATCATTAGAGCATCGTCACACTATCAACTAGTTATTTTGGGTATACTTAGTAAAAATCATTTTGGTGTAATGGCATGTATAGTACAACTTGCCCAAGAGTGGCTTGAAATGTTATTTTGTAACCTAGCCATTTTAATGGCTAGTAATGGTTCATTTTGGTATGACTAAGTAGATTATTATGGTATATATACACACATGCATTATGTTAAGAATATGTAATCAATGTTGTGAATGCCTAATTTAAACTAAGGTGAGGTTGCGATCATGTATGCTTTTAGTGATATGCCTTGTGAATGATGAAAATTTCTAAAACTTGAATGCTTGGATTGGTTGGTATTGGATGTGTGTTTCAAGTGCAGGTCTTGGATGAAATTTTGGGTGAGAAATAAAGCTAGAAATGGCTTCATCTTGTCCACAAGGGCAATGTAACACCCCCACGCCTGAAACCATCACCGGAGCCAAGCTTGAGGTGTTACTAAACTTATCTTACCTTTTAAACAACTCTAAACCACTTATTTTAATTTTCGGAATAAACTATTTTTCTGCGTCATGGTTGCTTAAAAATTCATTTCTCGAGTTTTAAAACTAAAAATTAAGATCTGTAAATTTTCACTGAAACTAGACTCATATATCTATCTACTAATTTTTTTCTAGAATTTTTTACTCAGCCAATTAATACAGTTTATTAGTTAAAGTTACCCCTGTTTCAAAATTCGACTGCACTGGCCTCTACTTACTATGAACCACTTTTCTCTCTGTAAAAAATTCATATTACTATACCATTTGTTTCTATTAAAATTACATTCAATAAGGATTCTAACCATATAAAGTACACCACCTAATTATTTTTGTAAAATTTATGGTGAATTTCTAAAGTTGGAACAGGGGATCCAAAAATCACTCTGGCCCTATTTCACCAAAACTTAGATACCCTATAAAATACAAAATCTTTACCTATTTTGCTTATTCCATATGAAAATAGACACAACGAGCTTTAATTTCATATATTATTCACCATCAACCCATGTCTATACAATTTCTTGTGATTTTTCAAAATCCTGTTATTTCTGATACTAGAATCTATTTTTAAGTTACTTTCACATTTTTCTTAGTTTTCATGTGATAGTTACTACTTAATCATAAATACTATTAAACATGTATATCATCAGCCACTCTATTAGCTAATCACTAGCAAGTATTTACACATCATTCATTGATCATATCATATCAAAAGAAACCAAGTTCCTATACATGCCATACACAAAACGAAACGTCTAACTATACCAATATGATTTCTTCGATAGTGTGATCCGGTCTCCGACGTTTCCTTCGATCCCCGAGTGGCTTGATAAAAACTATAAGAAAAAGAAAATAAAGAGAGTAAGCACTAGGCTTAGTAAGCTTACAAGAAAATAAATTACAACATTCAACATAATGAATAATTATACATAATGTCACCTAGCCTCATAAACTTTCTGTACTTCTCATTTTCTACCTTCTTCTTTACTCACTTACCTTCTTTCTTACCTGACCTTTCACTATTCATAAATATAATCTACCTTCCCTTTTGCTGATAATTCATTGTAATTTAACGTGTACAATGACCCGTTCAACCACTCGGAATACTAAGGATACTAGGGTCGTTCCTGTCTATCAATATCCTGCCAATGCCATGTCTTCGACATGGACTTACATGAATTATTCCTGTCTCCAATGCCATATATATATATAATATGGGCTTACATGGCTCATTCCTGTCTCCAAAGCCATATAATTGATATGGACTTACATGGCTCATTTCATCCGTCTCTGTCTCGTCCTGTCAACCCCAATATCCTAACATTCCTAAGGTTCAAACGGGGCTTCTTAATGCTTTTTCTCTGTCACTTAGCCTTTAATTCAACTTTAAATATTCAAAGAAAATAAGTATATAAATGCTGAAATTGACAATAATAATGTAAAATAAAAGAATATTGCATTTATTTATCAGAACTTACCTCGATACAAAATGTGACTAAACTTTACAATTTAGTCCTTTACTTTTTCTTTTCCCGATCTACTCCCAATTTCGCTCTTCTTGATCTATAATAGAAAATTTAACTTATTTAATATTCACATTTATCAAAACAGTCCTTGACCTGGACTTTGGCAAAATTACATTTTGCCCTAAACTTTCACATATTTGCACTTTTTCCCCAAGGCTCGTAATTTAAACTTCATCCTATTTTCTTATGTTTTATGACATGCTGATCATTTTCCTTCTATTACAACATCAAATTCACACTCTAACATGTACTTATGACTATTAGGTATTTTTACCAATTAAGCCCTTTTACTCGTTTTCACTTAAAACCGAGTAGCACAAGTTATCTAACATAATTTAAAACCTCATATTCTATCATAAAACATCAAAATAAACACTTTTCACCTATGGGTATTTTTCCAAATATGAACCCTAACTTAAATTATTGCTAGCATAAGCTTTATCGAGCTACCGGGACTCCGAAAACGTAAAGAACATTAAAAACGGGGCTTGGAATCACTTACTATGGAGCTTGAAAGCTTGAAACAAATCCTAGCTATGGAGAACCCTTGAAATTTCATGCTAATGAAGAAGATGATGAATTTTGTGTTATTTTTCCCTTTTTATTTCATTTAATATCCAAATGACCAAAATGCCCTTCCTTATTAAACTTTCAAAAATTCCATCCATGTCCTATTTTGTCCATGAACTTAGAAATTGGTCAAATTGTTTTTTAAACCCTCCTAATCAATATTCCAAAGCAATTTCATACTAAAAACTTCTAGAATGCATGTTTTGCAAATTATTCGATTTAGTCCCTAATCTCAACTTAAGCACTTTATGCATAGAATTTCATCACGAAAATTTCACACAATCATGCAATCATATCATGAATCTCAAAATAATAATAAAATAAATTTTTCTACCTCGGATTTGTGGTTTCACAACCACTGTTCCGTTTAGGCCCTATTTCGGGATGTTACAGGCAAACACATGGGCATGTGTCTAGACCGCGTGTGACACACGACCTAGTAACATGGGCATGTTGTTAGGCTGTGTGTCCCCTGCACCTTAATTTTAAGAAATAGAGTGCTCAGAATTGAGCACACGGGTAAAGACACGAGCATGTCTCTTAGCTATGTGTGCCACACGGCCTAGAACACGGGCGTGTGTCTTGGCCATGTGAAGCCTACACCTATTTTTGAATTGAATTAATTAACCACACGGCCTAGCACACGAGCATGTGGCATGGCTATGTGTGCAAGTCAGAGAGTTACACGGGGTCGAACACGGCCGCTAACACGGGCGTGTCCCTTGGACCACACGGGTGTGTGAGCCCTACACCTGGGAAAAATGTTGAAAAGTCGCAAAAAATTCTTAAAGTTCCCAATTAAGTCTCGACTAGATTCTAATTCTCGTATTGGACCTCAAGGGTCCAATTAAGGGATGTTTTGAATGAACTCAGTAGATGAATAGTAAATTATAAGAGTTATCTGTAAAATGTTTTGAAAGTTTTGGTAATGCTTCGAAACCCTATTTTAACGACGGATACATGTTAAAGGTGTTATATTTACTGGTATCAGAGCTACGGTTTAGCTGATTCTCAGTTTTGATGTAGCAAACACGAGTTTAGCTATACATGACATTATATAAATTGTGATAATGTGATGACTCCTGGTCATTTTTAAATGTGTTTTTTCATATAGTAATGCCATCAAATCGAGCTAGAGCTGAATCCGAGGAAGCTGAGAGCAATGCTTCAACTTCAGTTCAAAGAGTTGCGTCTGCGTCTGGTAGTGAAGCTCGTGTCTGAAGGCCGAAGTGAGGAGGCAAAACAAGCCTTCTTTCAAATGATGAATGAATGGTTTTCAAAACAAACCATGCTATACAACGACCTCCCTTACTTGGTTCCCAACCGATTCTTGAAATATCGCAGGGTGCTGAACTTGTTAGAATTGGTAAGCCTCCGATAGATAAAATCCGCAAACATAGGGCAGAAGAATTTAGAGCTACTGCAAATCATGATCCGGAAAGGGCTAAGTTTTGGCTAGAAAATACTATTCGGGTTTTTGATGAATTGTCTTATACACCTGCTGAATGTCTGAAATGTGCGGTATCTCTACTAAAAGACACAACTTATCATTGGTGGAATACCATAACTTTAGTTGTACTGAGGGAGAATGTCACATGGGAAATCTTCCAGGCTGAATTCAGAAAGAAGTATGTGAGTTAGAGATTTATGGATCAGAAAAAGAAAGAATTTTTAGAGCTCAAACAAGGAAACATGACTGTATCTGAATACAAATAGAAATTTGTTCGGTTGAGCGAGTATGCCAGAGAATGGGTTCTGACCGTGGCTGAAATGTGTAAACTCTTTGAAAAAGGCCTAAATGAAGATTAAATTTTTTATTGGAATTCTAGAAATAAGAGAATTTGCAGTGTTAGATGATCGAGCACACAAAGCTGAGGAACTGAGTAAGGAAAAGAAACTAGCCGAAAGAAAGGCTCAAGTTTCTGGAAAAAGAACTATGAGTAAGTCACAATCGTTTGCTTTTAAGAAATTAAAGAACTATTACGATCATGTGACCACCTTTACAGGATATTCTAGAAGAGACGGGGCTTTCAACATTCTAACTCGAGCTCTTTATCTCCATTTGTGGCCAGTGTGGGTAGTGTTGGTAATCCCAAATTGAAATGTAAAAATTCTAACGAATTTCATCATAGGGAATGTCGGTCTAGAAGTGGAGCTTGTTTCAGATGTGGTTCACTTGGCCATTTCCTTAGGGATTGTCTCGAAAGAGTTGAAAAAGAAATAGAACCAGCTCCAAAGCCTAGTAATCCTGTTGCGAGAGGTAGACCACCCCCTCACCCCGGTAATGTTAGCGGTAGTCGAGGTACTACCAATGATACAACAGCAAGATCTGAGGCCCGAGTACCTACAAGGACATATGCTATTCGTACTAGAGAAGATGCCTCTACACCAGATGTCATTACTAGAACATTTTCTATACTTGATACTGATTTACTCATTGATTAATATTGGTTCCATACATTCATACATATGCACAAACCTAGTGTCTATTAAAAATTTACCTATTGAATTCACTGAATTTGTGGTCAAAGTTTCAAACCCCCTAGGCAAGTGTGTTATGGTGGATAGTTTATAAGAACTGTCTATTGATGGCAAAGGGTTATTGCTTTCCGACTAACTTGATGTTACTACCATTTGATGAATTTGATGTAATCTTGGGAATGGATTGGTTAACCCGATATGATGCAGTGGTGAATTGTAAATAGAAATATATTGCATTTAAAAGTGAGAACGGTGAATTTTTTTATGTGGAATCTGATAAACTAGATGGATTACCTAATGTGATTTCAGCAGTATCAACACAGAAATATGTTAGAAAGGGGTATGATGTTTGTCTTGTGTATGTGATGGATACTAAAGTATCTGAGTCAAAGATTCAATCAGTACCAGTAGTATTTGAATTTCCTGATGTATTCCCAGAAGAATTAGCTGGTTTACCACCAAAAAGAGAGGTGGAATTCTCTATAGATCTTGTCCTAGGAACAACATCGATATCCATAGCACCTTACAGAATGGCTCTTACTGAATTGAAAGAGTTGAAAGTACAATTGCAAGAATTTATTGATAGAGGTTTTGCTCAACATACTTTCTCACCTTGGGTGCACCGGTTCTGTTTGTAAAGAAAAAAGATGGATCGTTGAGGCTGTGCATTGATTATAGATAGCTCAACAAAGTTATAATAAAGAACAAGTATCCATTGCCCTGAGTCAATGACTTGTTTGACCAGTTAAAATATGCCACTGTATTCTCGAAGATTGATCTTCATTCTGGTTACTATCAGCTACAGGTAAAAGAATCGAATGTACCAAAGACAACTTTTAGAATCAAGATCTACATTATGAGTTTCTTGTGATGCCATTTGGCTTGACAAATGCACCTGCAGGGTTTATGGATTTGATGAACAAAATTTTCAGCCCATATTTAGATAGGTTCGTGGTGGTATTTATAGATGATATTTTGGTTTACTCTCAAGATGAAAATGAACATGCTGAGCATTTGAGAATAGTGTTGCAAACTCTGTGAGAGAAACAACTATATGCCAAATTCAGTAATTGTGAATTTTGGCTACGGGAAGTTAGTTTTCTTGGGCATATAGTATCTGCTGAAGGTGTCAGAGTAGACCCTAATAAAATTTCAGCCATTGTTAATTGGAAGCCACCAAAGAATGTGTTTGAAGTCCAAATTTTTCTGGGACTAGCTGGTTATTATCGGAGTTTTGTAAAAAAATTTTCAATGATAGCTTCTCCGATGATTCGTTTACTACAAAAAGATGTAAAATTTGAGTGGATTGATAAATGTTAGCAGAGTTTTGACAGATTAAAAGATTTATTGATAAAAGCTACAGTGTTAGTTCAGCCAAAATCGGGTAAGGAATTTATAGTTTACAGTGATGCATAATTGAATGGTTTAGGTTGTGTTTTGATGCAAGATGGTAAGGTAGTAGCCTATGCTTCACGAAAACTAAAGCCACATGAAATGAACTACCTGACACATGATCTTGAATTTGCAGCCATTATGTTCGCATTGAAAATCTGGCGGCATTACTTATTTCGTGAAAAATGTCACATATTGACCGATCATAAAAGTCTGAAATACTTGATGTCGCAGAAATATTTGAATTTGAGACAGTGCAGATGGCTTGAATTATTGAAAGATTATGATCTTGACATTGACTATCATCCAAGAAAAGCCAATGTGGTTGCTGATGCTCTGAGCAGAAAATCCCTGTTTTCCTTGTGAGCTATGAATTCTCTATTGTCATTAATTGACAATGGATCGATTATAGCTAAGTTGAAAGCTAAACCAATGTTTTCACAATAGATATTTGAAGCTCAGAAAAATGATAGTAAGCTGCAAGCAAAACGGATACAAATTGAATCGACTCCTGACTCAGAATTTCAGATTGAGATTGATGATTGATTGTTATTTAGAGACAGAGTATGTGTACCGAAAATTTCTGACCTAGTACAGAAGATTTTGAATAAAGCTCATAATGGTAGCATGCCAATTTATCCTAGTAGTAATAAAAAGTATAATAATATGAAAAGATGTACTGGTGGCAGGGAGTGAAACGAGATATTTCTGAGTTCGTATCTAAGTGTTTGACATGTCAGCAAGTAAAAGATGAATAATTTTGTATTTTGATGATTAATGGTGGAAAATGAAAGATTATTGATAGATAAATAACTTTTACAGGTTGATTTTTTATGAAAACCTAATTAGGGACTAAAATGAAAAGTTGTAAAATTTGAAGAAAAATTCTTAAATTTTAGATATGCATGTGCTGAAAAATTTGTAATGGGGTTTTGGTTAGGCTTGGAATAGGGAGTAATTTGCAGAAGTTTCATTTTCTGAGCCTAGGGACGAAAACAAAATTTTTGGAAAAGTTACGGGCAAAATGGTAATTTTTCCTAGGACGTAAATTGAATCCGTTTAAGTATGAAATGTATGAAATTGATGATTTAATTCAATTATATAGATCCGAAAAACACAAACTCGAGGCTAGATCGAGGAAAAGAAAAGATTTCAGATTAGTAGACTTTTACGTGAACAAGTGTTGAGGTAAGTTTGTGTAACTTAATCGGATATGTAATTATGTTAATTGAATGTTATATTGTATGTAATGTGATTTATATAATGTGCCTTATATGTATGTTATGATGGAAAATTTATACGTACTTGAAATGATGATAAAGGGTTAGTCTCGATTGAATGTTGAATTTCGATGATTATGCGCTTTCTCGTAATGGATAAGGTCCTGCATTTGTTGTGGATGAGATTTAGCTTGGACGAGTAATCCCATTGACCTTGCTATAACAAGGACTTAGCCCAGACAGGTAATCTCGATATAATACCTCTCGAGCATACGTTATGATTAGGGTTTTGCCTGGACTGGTAATCCTAATTGAGCTCCCCTGAGAATATGCTATATAAAGGGTTTCCCCTGGACTGGTAATCTCGTTAAATGATATGTGGCTCGAGAGAGTGTTTCTTGGTTAAGTGCCTTAATGGGTACCCTTGAATAAGAAATTGACGAATGGTTGAATCGTACACTTCGAGTGTACTACTTGAGCATTCTTTGGAATCCAATAATTGAAAGGACATATAACTCTTGACTTGGCATGAAAACCTTAAGATGAAATAGTAATGACTAGATAGAATATTGCTTGATGAGCTCATCTATGTTACTTGATTTATATGAAGATTTTGGTGACTAACATGTTTGATTGAATGTATATGCTTAGGAAAATTTAGCCAAATGGATGGAAACATGTTATTGTATGTTTAGATTTAATAATCAAGATTGGTAAGTTTAATTTTCGTTAAATAAACTTACTAAGCATGTAATGCTTACTTCTTTTATTTTCCCCTGTCTTATAGTGCTCAGAAGCTCGTGAAGGTTGGAAGATCATTGGAGCATCATCACACTATCAACTAGCTATCTTGGGTATATATGGTAGAATCATTTTGGTATAATGGCATGTATAGGACAACTTGGCCAATAGTGGCTTAAAAATGATGTTTTTTTAATCTAGCCATTGGAATGGCTAGTAATAGATCATTTTGGTATTACTGTGTAGGTCATTATGATATATATACACATATGTTAAGATAAATATATGTGACCAAATGTTGTTATTGCCCTAGTTAAACCAAGGTAAGTTTATAAACACATATGCATATAATGATATGCCTTATTGAATGATGAAGTTCGTTTATTTTGAATACTTAAATTGGTTGGTATTGGTTGTGAGTTTCAAGTGTAGGTTTTGGGTGAAATTTTGGGTGAGAAATGGAGCTAGAAATGGCTTCATTTTGTCTACATGGGCAGACATACGGGCGTGTGTCTAAACTGTGCGTGACACACAGCCTAGTAACACGGGCATGTGGTTAGGCATGTGTCCCTTGCACCTTAATTTTGAGAAACAGAATGCTCATAATTGGGCACACGTGCAGAGACATGGGCGTGTGTCTCAACCGTGTGTTCTACACGCCCTAGAACATGGGCGTGTGTCTTCGCCGTGTGAAACATGCATCTAATTCGAATTATATTAATTAACCACACTGCCTAGCACACGGACACATGACTTGGCCTTGTGATCTCAATTTGTTAACGAGTTACAAGTTAGTGAGTTACACGGGGTCAGGACATAGACGTGTGTGACCACATGGCTTGCCCACACGAGTGTGTCCCATATTCACACAAGCGTGTGACCCCTGTATAGTGCAAAATTTTCTAAATTTTATAAAAATTTCTAAAGTTCTCAGTTTAGTCCCGAACCCCTTCCAAAGCATGTTTTGGGCTCATATTAGGGACTTTATGGTTAATTACAAATGGTTTTAATTGGATGCAAATTTATGGTTTGGAATTGTACGATTATAGGTTATGTGAGTCCGATAATGCCTCGTACCCTATTCTAGCGTTGAATACGGGTAATAGGTGTTACATTTAGTGGTATCAGAGCTACAATTTAGCCGATTATCGGATTTAACGTAGCAAACATGAGTCTATTTATACATGCCATTATATAAATTGTGATAGTGTGATGACTCTTGATCATTTTTAAATGTGTATTTGATATATTAATGTTAGAGCTGAATCCGGGGAAGCTGAGAGCAATGCTTCAGCTTAAGTGTAAAGAGTCGCCTCCACGCCTAGTAGTGAAAAGCCCGTTTCTGAGGGTCGAAGTGAGAAGGAAAAAAGCCTTCTTGGTGGAATACCATAACTTCGATAGTACCGAATGAGAATTATCCTGCACACCTTGCGAGTGCCTGAAATGTGCAGTATCTCTACTGAAAGATACGGCTTATCATTGGTGGAATACCATAACTTCGATAGTACAGAGAGAGAATGTTACATGAGAATTCTTCTAGACCGAATTCAAAAAAAAATATGTTAGTCAGAGGTTCATGGATTAAAAAAAGAAAGAATTTTTGGAACTCAAGCAGGGAAGCATGACTGTATCTGAATATGAACTGGAATTCTTTCGACTAAGTAAGTATGCCAGAAAATGGGTTTTAACTGAGGCTAAAATGTGTAAATGTTTTGAAGAGGGCCTAAATGAAGATATCAAGTTATTGATTGAGATTCTTGAGATAAGAGATTTTGCGACGTTAGCCGGCCGAGCACACAAAGTTGAGGAACTGAGTAAAGAAAAGAAACAAGCTGAAAGAGAGGCTCGGGTTTCTAGAAAAAGAGCTATGAGTAAGTCATAATCATTTGCTTCTAAGAAATTAAAGAAGTATTATGATCGTGTGACCACTTTCATGGGATATTCTAGAAGGGAGCTGGGCTCTCAACGATCTAACCCGAGGTCTTCAACTCCATCTGTGACCAGTGTGGGTAGTATCGGTAATCCCAAACTAAAATGTAAACATCGTAACAAGTGTCATCATGGTGAATTTTGGTCTAGAAGTGGAGCTTATTTCGGATGCGGCTTACTTGACCATATTCTTAGGGACTGTCCCGAAAGAGTTGAAACGGAGATAGAACCAGCCCTAAAGTCGACCAATCCTGTTGCGAGAGGCAGCCACCACATCACCCCGATAATGTTAGTGGTAGTCGAGGTACTACCAAGGATATGACAATTAGGTCTGAGGCACGAGCACTTACGAGGAAATATGCTATTCGTGCTAGAGAAGATGCTTCTGCGCCAGACGTCATTACTGCTACATTTTCTCTACTTGATACTAATATTACTGCATTGATTGACCCTGGTTCTACACATTCATATATAGGTACGAACCTAGTGTCTGTTAAAAATTTACCTATTAATTCATTGCATTTGTGGTTAAAGTTTCAAACCCTTTGGGCCAATGCGTTATGGTGGACAAAGTTTGTAAGAACTGTCCGTTGGTGGTAAAATGTTATTTTTTTTTGGCTAACTTGATATTATTTCCATTTGATGAGTTTAATGTGATATTGGGAATGGATTGGTTAACTTGGTATGGCGTAGTGGTGACTTGTAAGCAGAAATATATTGTATTGAAATGTCAAAATAGTGAATTACTTCATATTGAATTTGATAAACTGGATGGATTACCTAATGTGATTTTAGCAATATCAGCACAAAAATATGTCAGAAAGGGGTATGATGCTTATCTTGCGTATGTGATGATACAAAAGTAATTGAGTCAAAGAATCAATCAGTGCCAGTAGTATGTGAATTTCTTGGTGTATTCCCAGAAGAATTTCCTGGTTTACCTCCGAATAGAGAAGTGGAATTTTCTATAGACCTTGTTCCGGGAACGACACCAATATCCATAGCACTATACAGAATGGCTCCTACTGAGTTGAAAGTGCTGAAGGTATAGTTGCAAGAATTGATTGGCAGAGGTTTTGCCCGACCTGGTTACTCACCTTGGGGTTCACCAGTTCTATTTGTAAAGAAGAAAAATGAATTGTTGAGGCTGTGTATTGATTACAGACAGCTCAACAAAGTTACAATAAAGAACAAGTATCCATTGCCTTGTATTGATGACTTGTTTGACCAGTTAAAGTGTTCCACTGTATTTTTAAAGATTGATCTCCGTTCTGGTTACTACCAAGTACGAGTAAAAGAATTGGATGTGCCAAAGACAACTTTTAGAACCAGGTATGGACACTATGAGTTTCTTGTGATGCCATTTGGCTTGACAAATGCACCTGCAGTGTTTATGGACTTGATGAATAGAATTTTCAGCCCATATTTAGATAGGTTTTTTATGGTATTTATAGATGATATTTTGCATTACTCTCTAAATGAAAATGAGCATGCTGAGATTTGAGAATAGTGTTGCAAACTCTGCGAGAGAAACAACTGTATGCCAAATTCATTAAATGTGAATTTTGGCTAAGAGAAGTTAGCTTCCTTGGGCATGTAGTATCTGCTGAAGGTGTCAGGGTAGACCCGAATAAAATTTTAGCCATTGTTAATTGGAAGTCTCGAAGAATGTGTCTGAAGTCTGAAGTTTTCTGGGACTAGTTAGTTATTATCGGAGATTTGTAAAAATATTTTTAATGATAGCTTCTCTGATGACCCCATTGTTGTAGAAAGATGTGAAATTTGGGTTGACTGATAAATTCTAGTAGAGGTTTGATAGATTAAAAGCTTTATTGACAGAAGCTCCAGTGTTGGTTCAGGCAGAATTGGGTAAGGAATTTATAGTTTACTGTGATGCATCGTTAAATGGTTTAGGCTGTGTTTTGATGCAAGATGGTAAAGTGGTAGCTTATGCCTTATGACAACTAAAACCACATGAAAATAACTACCTGACACATGATCTTGAATTGGCAGCCATAGTGTTTGCATTAAAAATCTGGCGGCATTACTTGTTTGGTGAAAAATGTCACATATTCACAGATCACAAAAGTCTTAATATTTGATGTCATAGAAATATTTGAATTTGAGACAGCGCAGATGGCTTAAATTCTGAAAGATTATGATCTTGTTATTGACTACCATCCAGGGAAAGCCAATATAGTGGCAGATGCTTTGAGCAGAAAATCCTTGTATGCTTTGTGAGCAATGAACACAGAATTGTCGTTGTCTGATGATGGTTCAATCATAGCTAAGTTAAAAGCTAGACCAATGTTTTTACAGAAAATTTCTAAAGCTTAGAAAAATGATAGCAAGTTGCAAGCAAGACGGGTATAGAGTGAATCGACTCCTGATTCAGAATTTCAAATCGGGACTGATGGTTGTTTGTTATTCAGAGACAAAATATGTGTATCGAAAGGTTCCAAACTAGTATAGAAGATCTTGAATGAAGCTCATAATGGTAACATGTATATTCATCCTGGTAGTAATAAAATGTGTAATGATATGAAAAAGATATACTGGTGGTCGGGAATGAAATAGTATATTTCTGAGTTTGTATCTAAATGCTTGATATGTCAGCAAGTAAAAGCTAAAAATCAGTTGCCTTCTGGACTATTGCAGCCGGTTACGATATCAGAATGGAAATGGGAAAGAATTACTATGGACTTTGTAATGGGATTGCCCCTGTCTCCAAAGAAGACAAATGTTATTTGGATAATTGTTGATCGGTTGACAAAGTCTGCACACTTTATTCCAGTACGTATGGATTTTTCCTTGGATAGATTGGTTGAGTTATATGTTTCAGAGATAGATAGATTGCATTGAGTGCCTATCTTCATCATTTCAGATAGAGATCCTCGGTTTACATCTCGATTCTAGAGCAAATTGCAAGAAGCTCTAGGTACTCAATTACATTTTAGCACTGCATTTCATCCCCAGATAGATGGTCAATCTAAACGGGTAATACAGATCTTGGAAGATATGCTTCGGTGTTGTACACATGAGTTTGAAGGTAACTGGGAAAGGTATTTGCTTCTAGTTGAATTTGATTATAATAACAGTTATCAGTCTAGTATTAAAATGGCACCATATGAAGCCTTGAATGGACGTAAACGTAAAACTCCATTGTATTGGACAAAATTAGTGAGAAAAAGTTACACGGAGTTGACTTGGTCCGAGAAACCGAAGAAAAAGTGAAGGTAATTCGAGACTGCCTGAAAGCAGCCTCTGACCGAAAAAAGTCTTATGGTGATTTGAAGAGAAAAGAAATAGAATTTCAGGTTGCTGACAAGGTATTCATGAAAGTGTCACCTTGGAAGAAAGTTCTCCGGTTTGGTCATAAAGGGAAATTGAGTCCACGGTTCATTAGACCCTATGAGATTATAGAAAGAATTGGACTGGTTTCATATCGATTAGCTTTACCACCAGAGGTTGAATAGATTCATAATGTTTTTCATTTGTCTATGCTACGGTAGTATCGATCTAATTCTTCACATGTTATCTCTCCGACAGAGGTAGATCCAGTTTGATATGACATATGGTTAGGAACCAATCAAAATCTTAGCTCAAGAAATGAAAAAGTTAAGAAATAAAAAGGCAGCTTTGGTAAAAGTTCTTTGGAAACGACATGGTGTAGAAGAGGCTACTTGGGAACCAGAGGATACAATGAGAAAGCAATACTTGAATCTTTTTACTGGTAAAATTTTCGAGGATGAAAATCTTTAAAGGGCGGAGAGTTGTAACAGCTATTTTTCAGTGAAATTGGAACAGTGGTTTCAGGACCACAAATTTGAAGAAAAAATATTTCTTTATTATTTCTTTAAGGTCTACAGTATGATAGAATAATTGTGTGAAAATTTTGTTCTGAAATTTTATCGTTTGGGTGTTCGATTTGTCTAAAAGGACTAAATTGCAATAGGTGCAGAAACTTGAATTCCATAAGTTAAAAGTGTCTAATTGCTATGAAATTCTAAATTGGAGGTCCGTAAATGGTAATTAGACCATTATACCTTATATGGACAAAAATGGACATGGTTAGCTAAAAATTTCAATGTTTAAGTGAAGGGCAAATAGGTAATTTGGTAAATAAAAACAAAATAACTAAAATAAAAGATGTCATCTTCTTCAAATTAGTCCCCATAATCGAAATTCACAAGGGAGACATAGCTAGGGTTTGGCCAAGCTTTCAAGCTCGATTGTAAGCCCGTTCTTATCCTATTTTTAATGATTTTTAAATTTTTGAGATCGTTGTAACCTGATTTAGCAATTTCAAGGACTAATTTGAAAGAAAGACAAAGTCTAAAATGTTACCCATGATGAATAAGTTTGTATTTTGATGATTAATGGGGGAAAATGAAAGATTATTGATAGATAAATAACTTTTACAAGGTGATTTTTTATGAAAACTTGATTAGGGACTAAAATGAAAAGTTATAAAATTTGAAGAAAAATTTTAAAATTTTAGGTATGCCTGTGCTGAAAAATTTGTAATGGGGCTTTGGTTAGGCTTGGAATAGGGAGTAATTTGTACAAGTTTCATTTTCCGAACCTAGGGACGAAAATGGAATTTTTAAAAAAGTTGAGGGCAAAATGGTAATTTTACCTAGGGCATAAATTCAGTCTGTTTAAGTATGAAATGTATGAAATTGATGATTAAATTCATTTATATAGATCCAGAAAACACAAACTAGAGGCTAGATTGAGGAAAAGAAAATATTTCGGATTAGTAGACTTTTACGCGAACAATTGTTGAGGTAAGTTCGTGTAACTTAATCAGATATGCAAGTATGTTAATTGAATGTTATATTATATGTAATGTGATTTATATAATGTGCCTTATATGTATGTTATGATGGAAATTTATACGTACTTGAAATGATGATAAAGGGTTAGTCCTGATTGAATGTTGAATACCGATGATTATGCACTTTCCCGAAATGGATAAGGTCCTGCATTTGTTGCGGACAACATTTAGCTTAGGCGAGTAATCCCATTGACCTTGTTATAAAAAGGATTTAGCCCAGACAGGTAATCCCGATATAATACCTCTCGAGCATACATTATGATCAGGATTTTGCCTGGACTGGTAATCCTCCCCTGAGCATACGTTATATAAAGGATTTAGCCTGGTCTGGTAATCTTATTAAACGATATGTGGCTCCAAAGAATGTTTCTTGGTTAAGTGCCCTAATGGGTACCCTTGAATAAGAAATTGACGAATTGTTGAATCGTACACTTCGAGTGTACTACTTGAGCATTCTTTAGAATTCAATGATTCAAAGGACATATAACTCTTGACTTAGCATGAAAACCTTGAGATGAAATAGTAATGACTACATAGAATATTGCTTGATGAGCTCATCTATGTTACTTGATTTATATGAAGATTTTGGTGACTAATATGTTTGATTGAATGTATGTGCTTAGGCAAATTTAGCCAAATGGATGGAAATATGTTATTATATGTTTAGATTTAATAATTAAGATTGGTAAGTTTAATTTCCATTATACAAACTTACTAAGCATGTAATGCTTACTCTTTTTATTTTTCCCTTATCTTATAGTGCTTGAAAGTTCATGAAGGTTGGAAGATCATTGGAGCATCGTCACACTATCAACTAGCTATCTTGGGTATATATAGTAAAATCATTTTGGTATAATGGCATGTGTAGGACAACTTGGCCAATAGTGGCTTAAAAATGATGTTTTGTAATCTAGCCATTGGAATGGCTAGTAATAGATCATTTTGATATTACTATATAGGTCATTATGATATATATACACACATGTTAAGATAAATATACGTGACCAAATGTTGTTATTGCCCTAGTTAAACCAACGTAAGTTTATACACATATATGCATGTAATGATATACCTTATTGAATGATGAAGTTTGTTTATTTTAAATGAATGAATTGGTTCGTATTGGTTATGGGTTTCAAGTGCAAGTCTTGGGTGAAAATTTGGGTGAGAAATAGAGCTAGAAATGGCTTCATTTTGTCCACATGGGGAGACACATGGGCGATTCTAGACCATGTGAGACACACGACCTGGTAACATGGGCATGTGGTTAGGCTGTGTGTCCCTTGCACCTTAATTTTGAGAAACAGAATGCTTAGAATTGGGCACACTGGCAAAGACACGGGCATGTGTCTCATGGCACAATTATAATCACATGACCACATCACAAGGCATCAATAAATAGCTTGGATAAATAGGCTTGCAAGCCATAACCAATACAAGCCACATCTCATGGCTAAACACAACAAATCAATTTAAGCTAACATCTTGACCAAATCAAAAAAGTACACATCATAATGACTAAGTCCCTATACATGCCACTCACTTGAAGACATTAAGATTCAACAATACTCCAAAGGTGGTAGCCTGATAGTGTGATGCTGCCTCTGGTGATCTCCAACCCCGAGCCGACTTGACAACACTAAAGAAATGGAAAGGAGGGAGTAAGCTTAAGCTTAGTAAGTCCATATGAAAATAATAAGCAAATTATCAACTTGATTCCATGGTAATATAACCATAATTATACTTATATTCTGATCATGCGGCTTTCTCGAGTCATAGTAACTACATTATTAACATCTTGAGCTACGATACTCCAAATTAAGATCTGTTAATTTTACTTGAAACTAGACTCATATATCTTCTTGCCATTTAATTTTCATAATTTTTGGTCAAGCCAATAAGTATAGTTTATTCTTTAAATTTACCCCTATTCTGCTATTTCACAGCTTCGACCTATCATCACTAAAATTTATTTATCTATAATTACGGGATTCAGATCATGTTCTTGTCTATTTCTTTTGAAAATAGACTCATTGGGAATTTATTCATATAAATTCTAACCCATAATAATTTTTTTTTACAATTTTTAGTGATTTTCGAAAGTTAAAATACGGGAGCATGAAATCACTCTCATCCTGTCTCACAGTAATTCAAATATCTCATAATATGAAATTCTTTTGCTTACACTGTATCCTCTATGTGAAACTAGACTCAATAATCTTTAATTTCATATCTTATTAAGTTTCTAATTCGATTTCCACAATTTTTGGTGGATTTTCAAAGTCATACAATTGCTACTGTCCAATACTATTTTAGTGCAATACCATGATGACTATCATAGGATGACATAATAACATGACCATCAAGATTTTTCATCACTCAAGCATCCTAGCTCATTAATCAAGTATTCATATATATATATATATATATATATATATATATATACATGAATATACTTTCTCGTCATATATCATCCTGTAACAAGGCATTACTCATGGGTATAATGTACGTACCTGTACATTCTCATAACATATCAAATAACTTTACCTTCGTTATCATGCTCATCATGGGACTCTCATCGCATCAGCCATTATAATACCTGTTGAACACTTGCAATACTATTGAATACATGGAAACTTGCACATAAGTGCCACAAAAACATTCGTAGCCAAAGCTACCTTATAACATGTAACACATCCATAATGAACTCGGACCTCTCAACGAGCTAGGATATTACATATATCGCATCCATATCGAACTCGGACCACTCAACAAGCTTGAATGGTCACATCCATTATGAACTTGGACCACTCAACAAGCACGGATGTCTCATATATCATGAACTTGGACCACTCAAGTTTTTCACTTTTTAAAATTTTGCCCTTTTACTAAATTGAGTGCCCAAACGTCAAAATTTTTGAACGAAATTTTCACGAAATCATATAGTAAAATTGTAGAACATAAAAATGTAATAAAAACAAATTTTACTGTGTCAGATTTGTGGTCCCGAAACCACTATTCCAACTAGGCCCTAATTCGAGATGTTACAACTCTCCCCCCTTTAGGGATTTTTGTCCCCGAAAATCTTACCAGAAGAGTGGTTCGGTTTTCACATAAACTCCACTATCTCATAATCATTGCTAAAAAACTTTTACTCAGGCTATGCTTAATACTTAGCTCTTTAATTTCCCATACAAAAGTCATGAGTAATTCTTTGCTATATGACACATCAACTGAATCTTGATCTCTATTGGGGAATTCATGTGCTCAAAGGTCTGATCCATACTGTCATAGCACATATATACATAACATACTTGAATCCTTCCAAATTTAAATCACGTAGCTAGCCCGATTATCATGGCGTTATACTCTCTACAATTTTATACAGTCGAACGATTTGCTAATTCAACCTCTAACCGTTATTAAAATTCAGAACCTCATTTAGCTTTCTCAATAATTCACAATATAAATCCCGGATCTCAATCCAATTAACAAAGACTAGCATTTTAAGAAATTCGACAATCTTTGAAAGACATAATTCCAGTAATCTGATAAGCGAGAATTCAGTACTTACTGACATGATTTTCAGATTCATCAATTACTTAACAACAAGTCACATGACATCTTTATCTTTCAAAAATAGGAATAATTATGATATGAAATCTATAGTAATCTCATTCTCATTTCCATTCAATTACCACCACTGGCGAAAATTGTTCTGACATCACCTGTTATTCAACTTTAACCCTGATAACATTTCATGTATCAAACACAAAGATCAGAAATGTCGAGTTCCAAACTTGAACCCTAATAAATTACTCCTGTGAGCTTCCTGGCAAACCCTCTGTATAAGCTCTGGACTTTCTACCCAAGCACTTGTAACCACATTTTCCTTTTCTCAAAGATTATACAACAACAATCTCAGATCATCTACGCTATCTTAAACTCTAATCTTTCTATGACAGTAGAAACATTAAGCTATCAAACTGCCATTTTGTCCCAAAATGTATCACAAGTCGTTTAACAACACATCACATAAAAATCAAGAATTTCTTGCCCGATATAGGCTAAACCAAGTCTAATGTTCTGACTAACAATGTTCTCGTTTGTTCCAAGCTTCACTAACATGCAATGGACCGTTCAACTTTCACAAGGTGATAACTTTATAATTCATAGAAACTTTAAATCCTATCAAAATATAATAGGAAATATACACTCTTCATTCAGACTATCCGTCTTTTACCCGTAAAGAAATGAAATTTTATTGCCAGACATAAATATCTCATTTAATCTTTCAAACAATAACCAACACTAGTTGAACAACCAAGTCGGTCTTAATCATCAATAAATGACATTTCAAGAAATCCTCTCTTCTAGTCGATAGAATGATTCAACATGTAATCATTCAAAGCTCATTTATCATACTAATCAAAAACCATTTCAAATGTATTAACTCAAGTAACAAGGATATCTCAACTGAAGGCATCAACTTAGATTAACTTACTTGAGAAAAGAATACCACCATACCAATTGAAATTCGCATTTTTACCACTTATGTCCTTATTGATGTCAAATTTTTCACGAAGATTTAAAGAAATCCAAATATCGGATTCACCATGTTACTATAATCAACCAGAAGCATGATCATAATTAACATAGTTATCATAGGCCAAAGAACTCACTTTAGATATAAGCCACAATTGACAATTTACGAAATAGAGATGACATGAAAACCAAGATAAAGAAGTCCAGGAAAAAGAAATTCAAGATAAAGAAATCCAAGATATGATATCATAATGCAAGACCAGAAAAATGCTCATAAGAAAAAAATAAAGGATCTCGTGTAACACCCCTTACCCGTATCCAAGGCCAGAACAGGGTACGAGGCATTACCAGACTTAACCATACACATAGACGAAAACGAGGCCATAAAATTTCATTTAATTCAAAAAGTTTTGAACACATGCATAAACTCATATTTAAAGACATATAACGTGGCATAAATGAGCACTTACACATCCATAATCATGCAATAACATGTCATTCACTTTAAACATATTTGCTTACCATGCTGTATATAATATACATTCTTACATTAACTAGAACTAGACATTCTAAATCTTATTCTCATTTTATACCATCATAATCTAGTTAAAATTTGTCCATTAAACATCCATATTCAAGGCAACATTACTCATTTCCATTTAATTCATGATCCACTAGCCTGCATTTAACTTACATGATGTATTACCAATCATGCATAACAAACAAAGCTAACTATATCATCACATCAATCATGCATAACAAACAAAGCTAACTATATCATCACATGAAAACATAGGACATGGCATGATTAATTAAACTTATAAACCATAATGGATAAGGACCACATCTCATGATCATATACGATAACTCAATGCAGACTGATACGTATGGTCAAAGTCATAATAATAATACATATCACAAACTAACTTCCTATACATGCCACTCACTTGATATTTCTAATATTTGAATTAATTCTCCCAAAAATGATAGTTTGATAGTGTGATTTTGCCTCCGACGATCTCCAGCCCCTACCCGACCTGCCACTACTAAAGAAATGGAGAGGATGGATAAGCTTTATGCTTAGTAAGTCCATATGAAATTAATAAGCAATTACTAACATGCTTTTCAAGATAAAACACTATAATTGTACAATTACACATGTTTAGGTTAAGCTATTTTATCGAGTTATAGTTACTAAATCATTCATATCTGGAGCTACAAAACTCTAAATTTATTTTCGTTAACCTTCCTTGAAACTAGACTCATATACCTTCCCTCATAAAATTTCTAGAATTTTTAGTTTAGCCAATTAATACAGTTTATTCATTAAAGTTTATCCTATTTTGCTATCCAACAGTTCTGACCTCTCTTTACTAAAAATTATTTATCTCATATTTCGGAACTCGAATGATGTTCCCGTCCATTCTTCTTGAAAGTAGACTTATAGAGGATTCTATTCATATGAATTATAACTCATAATTATTTTTTACAACTTTTAACGATTTTTCCAAGTTAGAATAGGGGATCTCGAATTCATTCTGACACTGTCTCACAAAAATTAGAATATCACGTAATATAGAACTCTTTTGCTCCCCTTGTTTCTTTTATATGAAAATAGACTCATTAATCTTTAATTCCATAATTTATTTTGAAATTTAATTCAACTTAAAAAAATTTTGGTGAATTTTCAAAGTCACGCAACTACTGCTGTCCAACCTTGTTTTACTACTAAAATTCACTCTTACATAATTTCACTTAATCCATTTTGTCTTATCGAAGTTCACTCAAATATTGAGCACATTTCTCATAATTTTCATAAACATATACCTTCACTTATTCATCATATAATCATGTTCACATGTATTTTTACTTAATCGATTTTCCCGTTGAACTCTTCGTAATAATAACTTATACTCAGTTGCCTGCACATATTTTCACACTTGTAGACAAGGCTATCTGGTACCATAGTAGCCTTCACTTAGTACTACACATGCGACCAATTATCCAGTACACGTAGTAACCTACACTTAGTACTACATACGTGACCTAACCATCTGATACACTAGTAGCTTGCACTTAGTACTACACACGTGATCGAAGTTATCGGGTACGCATAGTAGCCTGCACTTAGTACTACACACGTGACCTCACAATAGATCATTTGTATTGTTTCTATTCTGAAGGCTCAACCGGGAAATTCCTCACTTTCCAACATGTTACAAATTTATTCATAGTCCTTTTTCAATTTGCAATTTACAACAAATAATCATTCTATAGGCAGCCACATTTCATATGATAACAAAATATAATAAAATAAAAAGAATCGATAAATTAATTACGTACAAACTTGTCGAAATTTCATCAGGTACAACCGTCCAGTAATTCATACAACCCATGTAATTGTAATTTAACATTCAATTCATGTAACAATAATTTGCCATTCATTTTCACATGACACAACAAGCATCACATTTTCTATATCATACACACCATCCATCAACTTCTCCTAAACATATTAAATCATAAAATTTATGCCATAACAATAGAAAATTACAATTTAAGTATGGTATTGCATTATTATTAACACACGAACTTACCTCGTATACGAAAATGACCATTTTTACCATTTTGTCCACAACTTGGTATTTTGCTGATTTTAGCCCGAATTTCAATTTTTCTTGCTCTATCATTACAAATATAGCCTAATTAGGACTCACATTGTTCAAATTGACCCAAAATCATATTTTTGAAAAATTACAATTTTGCCCTTAAACTTTGTCAAAATTACATTTTTGCCCCTAGGCTCGTAAATTAAACTTCATCCTATTTTCTTATGTTTTATGGCATGCTAATCATTTTTCCCTTCTATAGAAATATCAAATTCACACTCTAACATGTACTTATGAACATTAGGTATTTTTACCGATTATGTTGTTTTACTCGTTTTCACGTAAAATCACTTAGTAAAAGTTGTTTAACACAATTTCAAGATTAATATTCTACCATAAAACATCAAAATAAACACATTTCACCTATGGATATTTTTCCAAATATAAACCCTAGGTTAAATTATTGCTAAAATAAGCTTAACCAAGTTACCGGGATTTAAAAAATGTAAAGAACTATAAAAACGGGGCTAAGGAGCACTTACAATCGAGCTTGGGAGTTTGTACAAACCTTAACCATGGCTGCTACTGGTAGAAATGGTTGAATGAAGAAGATGATAGCTAATTTGACTTATTTCCCTTTTTAATTCTTTTAATTATTAGTTTACCAAAATACCCCTAACTTAAAAATATTTTATTACAACCATTTCATGTCTATTTTTGTCCAGAAATTAACCAATGGCCTAATTACCATTTAAGGACCCTCAATTTAAAATTTCATAACAATTGGACACCTCTAGTATGTATAACTCAACTTTTGCCCCTTTTACGATTTAGTCCTTTTGACGAAATTAAGCGCCCAAATGTCAAAATTTTAAAACGAAATTTTCACGAAATTATTCTGTGAAATCGTAGACCATAAAAATATAATAAAAAATAAAATTTTCATCGTCAGATTTGTGGTCCCAAAACCATTGTTCCAACTAGGCCCAACATTAGGGTGTTACAACTCTCCCCCCCTTTAGGGATTTTCGTCCTCGAAAATCTTACCGGAAAAGTGGTCTTTACATAGATTCCTGAATCTCATACTCAATACCAAAGTACCTTCGCTCAGGCGGTGCCTCCAATACATCTCTTTAATTTCTCATATGATTTGAAAGCTTACGGACTCAACTCCCAATTGTTCTTAAATTTTCAAAGGCTTCTCAGTTTCCCATGATATCATGGCATAAAACCCGGATCTCAATTTGGTTTATGGAGACTAGAATTCCAAGAAATCCAACAATCAAAGGGACCTGCACTATTCCAAAATAATCATACAGATTTTTATCATCGATAAATCATAATCCACTATCATCTGAATCAAATTACAGTACACGTCATTACTCTCTAAATAAATATGCAAATTTTCAGTCTGAGCTTCATACAGTTCTTTCTGTATAAGCCTCGGAATAATAATACCATGAATCAGATCCAATCTGAAATTCAACATCAGAAGTTGATCCTCACTGTACTTTTTTAGTTTACTACTCACTATCACATTTTTCTTATTTTCTTGAAACACATCACCCTTCATTCCACAGTGCATTACTGAAAATTAGGAAATCTTTACTCAATGTAGACTAGTCCAATTCAGACGCTTTGGTTAGCAATATTCTCATTTGTCCAAACCTTGCTAACATGTAATAAACTTTTCAGCTTTCGCAAGATGAAAACTTTATCATTCTTAGTAGCTTTAACTCATATCAAAATTTTCTAAGAGATATACACTTCTCGTTCAGACAATTTGCCTTTTACCCGTAAAGAAATGAAATTCTATTATCAGATTTGGGAAAAATGATCCTGATATAATTTTCATATGAAATCTTTCAAATAAATAATTCACACAGATTAAACACTCAAGCCGATTTAAACACCGTTGAATGACATTTGAAGTAATCCTTTCTTCTAGTTACTAAACAATTCATCATGCAGTCCTTTACTATTCATTCCTTATGTAATCAAAACCATCTCAATTGCATTAGCTCAAGTAACCAAAATATCTCAATTGAAGACATTAACTATAATTGACTTACTTGAGAGAAGTAATCCACCATACCGGTTGAAACTCGCGATTTTATCACTTATGCCTTTACTATTGTCAAATCCTTACACGGAAATTTGAGAAATTCCAATACTAAAATCACCACATTACCAAGATCAAATTGAAAGTATAGTCATGCTTGTCATGATTATCACAAGCTGAAGAACGCACTTCGAACATAAGTCATAATTGACAAATTATGGAATAAAGATAACAAGAAAACCGAATAAAGAAATCCAAGACACGATACCATGCCAGAAAATCGAAAACCAAACTCATAGGAAAACATGGAAGATCTCGAAAATTCCTCAGAGAAAAGAAGTCCAGAAGAAAACATCATTTAATCCCACTGGAATCAAATATAACAAGAACAATGTATATTCCCATACATATATATCAAATGGAGCATCAAGTAGAAGACACAGTATCATATTATCATACATATCCTCTCATCAATTCTTATCAGACGAAATGTAATAAAATGCCCGAGGAAATACAACAATACAAATTATAAACCAGTCAGACTACCAATGCTTCTAACTAACATCAAGATTAGAAAACATTCCCATACAACAAGAATTTCTTCAAAAGATCAACAGCCATAGAAATTTTTCTAAGAACGGATAAATACATAGAACATCTCAGAAGAAACTGTTAAATCTGTTCAGCCGTAACTGTCACACTCAAATATGAATCATTTCAAATATCATTTCCCACAACTAGTTCTGCCATCACAAATTTCATGTTAGACCTTTCACTAAAGAAGACCGGTTCTGAATAAATTTTGATTTAGACTTTTCTCGACCTTGTACCTAAGTAATTCAATTTACCAAAGTAAATTCATTCTCTAATTGGGACAGTGCATAGCTCCAATAATCTTTATGTCAACCCGATACTTTTCTAGCTCTTACTTTACTTATCAACTCATTCCCAATCTCTAATCATACTTATAATTATTCTATCATTGAACTCTTTTGTTTTTCAATCGGGAACTTATTCAGTACAAATCTCATGAAATTCCATTATAAGCACCACTTGGATAAGGGGGCAGGGTTGTAGGGCCTCTGACTCGACTTTCTTATACATATACATATGACACAACTTTCATGATCATAGCAACATCGTCGAAATCATGTCATTCATTTCAGGCAATAAAACATTCAGGTTGGTTTACACCAATTTTCCAATTATCCCATTCAACTTGTCAAGTAATTCAAGTGCACTACATCATATGAGTATTAAGCAAATATAGATATTTATCACAACATAAACTTTCATATCACGTGTTATCACATATATATCATAAACTTTGAATCATAATTTTCTGAACCGAGACTTATCATAATCATAATTTTACTCAAATACCTTCAATCACCTTGAACATGGTCGGTGCAACTAGGTTGGAGAGTACCTTTGTCTAAATAAGACGGTGCTCTTACACGTCGAGAGACATCACACTATCACAGATCTGTGGCATGTATAACTAGACTTTTACACATGATAGGTTAGTCTAAGAACTGACTAAACCATAGCTCTGATACCACTAAATGTAACACCCGTTACTCGTATCCAAAGCCGGAACAGGGTACAAGGCATTACCAGACTTAACCATACACATAGATGAAAACCGGGCCATAAAATTTCATTTAATTCAAAACTTTTCGAACACATGCATAAACTCATATTTAAAGACATATAACGTGGCATAAATGAGCACTTACACATCCATAATCATGCAATAACATGTCATTCACTTTAAACATATTTGCTTTCCATGCTGTATATAATATACATTCTTACATTAACTAGAACTAGACATTCTAAATCTTATTCTCATTTTATACCATCATAATCTAGTTAAAATTTGTCCATTAAACATCCATATTCAAGGCAACATTACTCATTTCCATTTAATTCATGATCCACTGGCCTACATTTAACTTACCTGATCTATTACCAATCATGCATAACAAACAAAGCTAACTATATCATCACATCAAAACATAGGACACAACATGATTAATTAAACTTATAAACCATAATGGATAAGGACCACATCTCATGATCATATACGATAACTCAATGCAGACTGATACGTATGGTCAAAGTCATAATAATAATACATATCACAAACCAACTTCCTATACATGCCACTCACTTAATATTTCTAATATTTGAATTAATTCTCCCAAAAATGATAGTTTGATAGTGTGATTTTCCCTCCGACGATCTCCAACCCCGAGCCAACCTGCCAATACTAAAGAAATGGAGAAGACAGATAAGCTTTACGCTTAGTAAGTCCATACGAAATTAATAAGCAATTACTAACATGCTTTTCAAGATAAAACACTATAATTGTACAATTACACATGTTCAGGTTAAGCTATTTTATCGAGTTATAGTTACTAAATTATTCATATCTAGATCTAAAAAACTCCAAATTTAGTTTCGTTAATTTTCCTTGAAACTATACTCATATACCATTCTCCCAGAAAATTTCCAGAATTTTTGGTTGAGCCAATTAGTACAGTTTATTCATTAAAGTTTCCCCTGTTTTGTTGTCCAACAGTTCTGACCTCTCTTCACTAAAAATTATTTACCTCCTGAAAGTAGACTTATTTAGGATTCTATTCATATAAATTATAACTCATAATTATTTTTTTACAATTTTTAACGATTTTTCCAAGTCAGAATAGGGATCTCAATTCATTCGACCTTTGTCTCACAAAAATTAGAATATCACATAAATAGAACTCTTTTGCTCCCTTGTTTCTTTTATATGAAAATAGACTCATTAATATTTAATTCCATAATTTTTTGAAATTTAATTCAACTTACAAAATTTTTGGTGAATTTTCAAAGTCACGAATCGCCGCTGTCCAACACTGTTTTACTACTAAAATTCACTCTTACATAATTTCACGTAATCCATTTTGTCTTATCGAAGTTCACTCAAATATCGAGCACATTGCTCATAATTTTCATAAACATATACCTGCACTTATTCATCATATAATCATGTTAACATGTATTTTTACTTAATCGATTTTCCCGTTGAGCTCTTCGAAATAATAACTGATACTCAGTTGCCTGCACATATTTTCACACTTGTAGACAAGGCTATCCGGTACGCATAGTAGCCTGCACTTAGCACTACACATGTGACCAATTATCTAGTACATGTAGTAGCCTGCACTTATCACTACACACGTGATCGAAGTTATCAGGTACGCCTAGTAGCTTGCACTTAGTACTACACATGCGTCCAATTATCCAGTACACGTAGTAGCCTGCATTTAGTACTACACATGTGACCTCACAATAGATCATTCATATCATTTCTATTCTGAAGGCTCAACCGGGAAATTCCTCACTTTCCAACATGTTACAAATTTATTCATAGTCCTTTTTCAGTTTGCAATTTACAACAAATAATCGTTCTATAGGAAGCCACATTTCATATGATATCAAAATATAATAAAATAAAAAGAAACGATAAATTACTTACGTACAAACTTGTCAAAATCTCATCAGGTACAATCGTATAACAATTCATACAACCCATGTAATAGTAATTTAACATTCAATTCATGTAACAATAATTTGCCATTCAATTTCACATTGCACAACAAGCATCACATTTTCCATATCATACACTCCATCCATCAACTTCTCCTAAACATATTACATCATACAATTTATGCCATAACAATAGAAAATTACAATTCAAGTATGGTATTGCATTATTATTAACACACGAACTTACCTCGTATACGAAAATGGCCATTTTTATCATTTTGTCCACAACTTGGTATTTTACCGATTTTAGCCCGAATTTGAATTTTTCTTGCTCTATCATTACAAATATAGCCTAATTAGGACTCACATTATTCAAATTGACCAAAAATCATATTTTTGAAAAATTAAAATTTTGCCCCTAAACTTTGTCAAAATTACATTTTTTCCCCTAGGCTTGTAAATTAAACTTCATCCTATTTTCTTATGTTTTATGACATGCTAATCGTTTTTTCCTTCTATAGCAATATCAAATTCACACTCTAACATGTACTTATGAACATTAGGTATTTTTACCGATTATGTCGTTTTACTCTTTTCATGTAAAATCGCTTAGTAAAAGTTGTTTAACACAATTTCAAGCTTCATTTTCTACCATAAAACATCAAAATAAACACATTTCACCTATGGGTATTTTTCCAAATATAAACCCTAGGTTAAATTATTGCTAGAATAAACTTAACCAAGTTACCGGGATTTAAAAAATGTAAAGAACTTTAAAAACGGGGCTAAAGAGCACTTACAATCGAGCTTGGGAGTTTGAACAAACCTTAACCACTGCTGCTAGTGGTAGAAACGGTTGAATGAAGAAGATGATAACTAATTTGGCTTATTTCCATTTTTAATTCCTTTAATTATTAGTTTACCAAAATACCCCTAACTTAAAAATATTTTATTACATCCATTTCATGTCTATTTTTTTCCAGCAGTTAACCAATGGTCTAATTATGATTTAAGGACCCTCAATTTAAAATTTCATAACAATTGGACACCTCTAGTATGTAGAACTCAACTTTTGCACTTTTTACAATTTAGTCCTTTTGACTAAATTAAGTGCCCGAATGTCAAAATTTTAAAACGAAATTTTCACGAAATTATTTCATGAAATCGTAGATCATAAAAATATAATAAAAAATAAAATTTTCATCGTTGGATTTGTGGTCCCGAAATCATTGTTCCGACTAGGCCTAAAATCAGGGTGTTATATATTGATAATTTGTCAAAGAAAAGAAGTCCAGAAGAATACATCAATCCAACCCGCTGGAATTAAATGCGACAAGGATAATATACCTTCCCATATGTGTATATTGAATAGAACATCAATTAGAAGAAATAGAATTATAACGTCATGTGCAATTTCTCATAAAATCCCAACAGATAGAACATAACAAAATACCAGAGAGAAATAGAGCAATGCCGATTATAAACCAATCGGGTTATCAATGCTTTCGTCTAATGTCAAGATTAGAAAACATCCTTGTGCAATAATAATTTATCCGAAGATAGATGGCCCCATCGAGAACAAATGAACTCATAGAGTACCCCAAGAGAGATAGTCATAACCTGCTCACTGAAATTACCACATTCAGATATCTTACATTTCAAAATTTATTCCTCCAGCTATTTCTGCCATCACAAATCCCATATTATGATTCTCATTGAAGATGATCGGTTCTGAAGAAATCCCAGTTAATACATTTCTTGACATCGCACCCTACTAGTTCTGTCTTTACTTATCAATCCAATTTAATCTCTGATCATATTTATTATCACTCTACAGCTGAACTCTCTGGTCTCATACTTTGGAGCTTATTCAACACTGGTCTCATAAAATCCTTTACAAAACACCACTTCGGTAATGGGTTGGGGTTGTAATGTAACGCCCCGTACCCGAGATCGTCGCTGGAGTCGAACACGAGGTGTTAATAGACTTAATTCATTACTTAAACAGCTCAAACAATTTATTTTTAAAATTTTCAGTCAAGCTAGCAATCTGCGTCATAGTCGCTTAAAAATTCATATCTCGAGTTCCAAAACTCGAAATCCAATTATGTAAATTTTCCCTAAAACTATACTCATATATATATTTACTAATTTTTTTATAGAATTTTTGGTCTAGCAAATTAGTACCGTTTATTAGTTAAAGTCTCCCCTATTTCAGGGTTTGACTGCTCTGACCTCTGTGTATTACGAATCAGATATCTCCTTGTACAGAGTTTCAATGACTATGCCGTTTGTTTCTAATAAAACTATACTCAATAAGGAATTTGTACATATAAATCATGACTTATAATTATCTTTTAAAAATTTATGGTGAATTTCCAAAGTCAAAAAAGGGGATCCAGAAATCGCTCTGGACCTGTTTCACAAAAATTTAAACATCTCATAAAATATAACTCATATACCTATTTTGTTCCATCCATATGAAAACAGACTCATAATTATTCAATTCCATATTTTATTCATCATCTAATTGTATCCCTACTATTTTTAATGATTTTTCAAACTCACATCACTGTTGCTGTCTGAATCTATTTTATGGTAAATTTTACCTATTTCATGGTTTCCATGGATTAGCTAGCAATTTAGCATACATAACACCAAATATGATCATGATTAGCCATTCCAATGGCTAATCATTACCAAGCATTTCCATACCAATCAATAACCATATCATAAGACCATATATACAAAATGATTATAATATCAAAATATACAAGCCATTATGCCAAGATGGTATACGGAATGAAAAGGAATGAAAAGGAATGAAAAGGAGGGAGTAATCATAGATGCTTAGTAAGCTCACATGCAAATAGCAAGTAACACAACTATATATGCAAACATAAAACATCATTTGCATAATCATCACCGAGACATTCATATCACATTTTCATTTATCATCTTACCATATTGTTGTTATATCGAGTTTTCAAACCGAGGGTTAAGTACATACCTATTCAAAGTATTCATTTCACAACACTTACCAATACGTCCCTTTCATCTCGAGTATACCTCCGATTGAGTAGAATTTTACCCGTTGAACATATCGGAATATAATTCGGATACGTGGAAAGTTTGCACATAAGTGCTACATATGTAGCCAAGCTACCATGTAACCCGTCCATAAGTGAACTCAGACTCAACTCAACGAGCTCGGGCGTTCGCATCCATAAGTGAACTCGGACTCAACTCAACGAGCTCGGATGCCTAGTTGCATCTCTCGAACTCGGAATCAACTCAACGAGTTCGGACATTCTCATCCATAAGTGAACTCGGACTCAACTCAACGAGTTCGGATGCCCAAATATCCTAGTGACATGTCACTTGTATCCTAATCCATTCCTAAGGTTCAGCGGGACCTTTTTCCCAATCATGTGTCTCAACCATCTTCTACGGAATGCCGTTACCGATACTCGGTAGTATTTCACATTTTCCAAGTATATCACATAATTTGACATATTAACAAACAATTATCACATTATAATATTTCATAATAATTATCATATCATTTAAATAACATTAAAACATTTAAAATAATAACTATGTTACCAACATTTACATATGAACTTACCTCGCATGCGAAAATGGCTACTTTTACCATTTCGTCCACAACTTGGTATTTTCCCCATTTTAGCCCGAATTTTAGTTTTCCTTGATCTATCATTTAAAATATAGTCTAATTAGGACTCACATTATACAAATTGACCCAAAATCATATTTTGGCAAAATTACAGTTTTGCCCTAAACTTTCGCATATTTACACTTTTTCCTCAAAGCTCGTAAATTAAACTTCAGCCTATTTTCTTATGTTTTATGACATGCTGATCATTTTCCCTTCTATGGTAACATCAAATTCTCCTCTAACATGTACTTATGACTATTAGGTGTTTTTACCGATTAAGCCCTTTTGCTCGCTTTCACTTAAAACCAAAGCAAGACAAGTTGTCTAACATAATTTAAAACCTCATATTCTATCATAAAAACCAAAATACACAAATTTCACCTATGGGTATTTTTCCAAATATGAACCCTAGGTTGAATTATTGCTAGCATAAGCTTAATCGAGCTACGGACTCCAAAAACATAAAAATCATTAAAACGAGGCTAGAACGGACTTACAATCGAGCTTGGAAGCTTGAAAACCCTAGCCATGGTTTCTCCTTGCTATATTCGGCCATGGGGTTGAAGATGAGCAAAATTGACTTTAATTTTGTATTTTAATTCATTTTACCCTAAATGACCAAAATGCCCTTACTACTAAACTTTCCAAAATTCCATCCATGTCCAATTTTTGTCCATAGACTTAGAAATTGGTAAAATTTCTATTTAAGACCTCCCAATTAATATTTCAAAACAATTTCATACTAGAAACTTCTAGAATGCAAGTTTTACAAATTATTCGATTTAGTCCCTAATTTCAATTTAAGCACTTTATGCATAAAATTTCTTCACGAAATTTTCACACAATCATGCAATCATATCATAGACCTCAAAATAATCATAAAATAATTATTTCTATCTCAGATTTTGTTGTCACGAAACCGCTATTCCGACTAGGCCCAAAATCAGGATATTACAACTCTCCCCCCCTTTAGGGATTTTCGTCCCCGAAAATCTTACCAGAAAAGTGGTCTTCACTTTTAATCTCATATTCGTGTCAAGAACTTTCACTTAGGCTGTACCTCCAATACATCTCTTTAATTTCTCATATGATCCAAAGCTTACGGTCTCAACTCTCAACTGTTCTTAAATTTTCAACCCTTCTCAGTTTCCCATGATATCATGACATAAAACTCGGATCTCAACTTGATTAATGGAGACCGGAATTGCAAGAAATCCAACAATCAAAGAGACCGAAATTTCCATGAATCTGATGAGTAGGAATTCATTCAATACAGATATGATTTATAGATCTCGCTAAACATTTAACAATAGGATACATCACATTTTCCTCTTTCTACTATGAAATTAATTCTGATATGGCCTCAAGAATAATCCTTCTCATTTCCATCCCAATATCAACACTGACAAGGATAATTTTGATAGATTCCAATGCTAAGCTTTAACCCCTTTAACAACTCCGATTTTATGTAACATTGAAAGCTCTAAACTATCACATTACCTCACTGTCTTGAAACACATCACAATTCGTACAACGGTACATTACTGAAAGTCAGGAAGTCTTTACTCAATGTAGACTAGTCTAGTTCAGACGCTTCGGTTACCAATATTCTCATCTATCCAAACTTTGTCAACATGTAATAAAATTTTAAACTTTCACAAGACGAAAACCTTATCATTCGTAGTGACTTTAACTAATATCCAACTCTTTCTAATAAATATACACTTCTCGTTCAGACTATTTACTCTTTTATCAGTACAAAAATGAAATTATATTATCAGACTTGAGAAAAATAATCCTGACATCATTGTCACATGAAATCTTTCAAATAAATAATTCACCATACCGACTGAAACTCGTGCTTTTATCACCTATGCCTTTACTGATGTCAAATCCTTACACAGAAATTAGAAAAAAAATCCAGATACTAAAATCACCACATTACCAAGATCAAATTAGAAGTATAGTCATATTTGACATGATTATCACGAGTTGAAGAACGTACTTCGAACATGAGTCATAATTGACAAATTATAGAACAAAGATAACAAGAAAACTGAATAAAGAAATCCAAGATACGATACTATGCCGGAGAATCGAAAACCAAACTCATAGAGAAAATACGAGAATACCCGATAATTCTTCAAAGAAAGAAAGTCCAAAAGAAAACATCATTTAATCCCACCGAATCAAATATAACAAGAACAATATATCTTCCCATACATATATATCGATGAAGCATCAAGTAGAAGAAACAAAATCATAATATCATATGTATTCTCTCATCAATTCTTATCGAATGAAATGGAATAGAATACCCGATGAAATAGAGCAATATAAATTATAAACCAATCGGACTACCAATGCTTTCATCCAACACTAGAATTAGAAGACATTCCCATATAACAAGAATTTCTTCAAAAGATCAATAACCATAGAAATATTTCGAGAACGGGTAAACACATAGAACATCTCAAAAGAGACTACTAAATCATCCACCATAACTGTCACACTCAGATAGTTCACATTTCAAATATCATTTCCCCAACTAGTTCTGTCATCACAAATTTCATATTAAACCATTCACTAAAGAAGGTCAGTTTTGAATAAATTTTGATTTACACTTTTCTAGACCTTGCACCTGAGTAATTCGATTTACCAAAGAGAATTCCTTCTCTAACTGGGACAATGCATAATTCCAATAATCTTTATATAAATCTGATACTTTATCGGCTCGACTTTACTTATCAGCTCATTTTCAATCTCGATCATACTTATAATTATTCTATCTTGAACTCTTTGGGTTCTCAACCGGACACTTATTCAATACAAATCTCATGAAATTCCATTATAAGTACCACTTCGGTAAGGGGGAGGGGTTGTAGGACCTCTGACTCGACTTTCTTATACATACACATATGACACAACTTCCATCATCATAGCAACATCATCAAAATCATGTCATTCATTTAGGCAATGCAACATTCATGTTGGCTTACACAAATTTTCCTATTGTCCCATTTAGACAATATACTTATGCATACATTCTATGTTTTCTAGATAGCTTTACTTATCCATTCGTTTAATTAAATTAATTCATGCTCATGACATCATATAAGACCAAACAAACATAGATATTTACATCACAATAACAACTTTCATTTCGTGCATCATCATGTAGATATCATTACAATCATATAATTTAGTCCAACAATTTAACATAGATAAGTTCATTTCATTATAATCCTTTATCTCATAAAATTATATATCATTGGCATTCATCAACATTCGACGTCCAAATCAAGACAAGGACATATTCATTCGTATCATAATATTATGACTTTTATTCATACCTCTACTACTTTCTATTTATTGCGTTCATCTTATCAAGTAATGTGACAGCCCAAAATTGACCCTAGTCGGAAAGTGGTTTCGGGACCACAAAACCGAGTCATAAAAATAATTAATTGTTATATTCTATGCTTATTGTGTGTGTACATGCACATGTGGAAGTTTCATTCTCTAATTTTACCAATTGTATGAGAAATTATTAAATAGGGATCAATGTGAGACATGGTGAAATATGATAGGCTAATTTTAAATGGCTTATTAGTGCATGTTAACACAAAGGTGGACTTGCATGTCAAATTGCCCAATTTATTAATGGTGGCGGCCAAGATAGGATATTGATGGGCAATATATATGTTTAATTAGATTTTTATAATAAGGAATGGGTCATTGGAGATAAAATAATGTTAGTAAAGAAAGAAAAGAAAAGAAAAAAAAGAATGCTCATCTTTTCCCCATTGCCGTGAATTGAGCAAAGAAAACAAAAAAAGTTTGGTTCATCTTCTTCCTAGCTTAGCCAATTCCTAAAGAAGAAGAAAAAAAAGTTGAAATTTGAAGAGGAGAAACCAAGGTATTCGCCATGGCTATCCTAGTTTAAGGTATGCATGGTGATTTTTCTTTTAATTGACTATGAGACTAAATGGATAAGTACATAGCTTATTTGACCTATGGTTTAATTTCATGAGTCCATAGCTCAATATCCATTCGGCAAGTGCTAAATTAGTGTCATTTTGATAAGTTTCTTTGGGATGTTAATTACTTGTTAAGTAGCTTAATTGATGCTTGGATGAGTAGGATTCATGGTCGAAAGGTACAAATTGGAAGCGGTCGTAAGAGTGTATATACATTTTAGAAAGAAAAAAAATGTTGTTGTTAGTTGAGTTGCATTTGATATTCATTCGGTCAAATGGGAGAAGAATAAGATGAATTCAAATGTTGTGGTTTATTATTTAGTTGGTTAAATGATGTGGTCATTGCCGAATGCAAAGGTGTTAAAGGAAATAGGGTCAAATGTTGGTTTGATGAACTAATTGCTAATGGGCAATGTGTTGTATTGAGAATGTTTGAGTGAATTCAAAGATGTTTATATGATGAATTCGGTTGTAGATGTACATGCCTAAATAAAATGCTCACTAATGATTTTGAAATTAAGTTCTATTATGTTGTGAAAGGAGTGGCGAGAGAGCTATAGACTATTGCGGATGTATGATGGGTTAGTAGAGTCTCTAAATTGATATGTGGTAAATGTTAAGTGTTAAACGAAATGGAAATGGTGTTATATTGGAACATGCACATTCGCCACATGATTGAATACATAGATGGGTGATTTCGTGTATTCGCTATAAGTGAGCATATTGGTGGCTTAATCTTGACTTAGAAAAATCGGCTAAAGGAGAATATTGGCTAATATGTGGAATTTGATTCATGATTGCATACATATATGACTCTAATGCCTAATATATAAGGGCTAAGTACCTTGAATTTCCCCTTTGATATTCAAAATGATTAAATCAATTTATTTGTTAATATTAAGCTCAAGAGCAAAGGGGAACTAGATCCGATAAAGGAAAGGAAAAAGTAATTGAATAGCCGTTGAAGACGTTCGACAACATCCGAGGTAAGTCATTAAGCGCATATATTTGATATTGCTTAAATGATTGGAAAATCTATGCAATTGTGTTTAATGGAATGCTATATATATATGTATAAATGAAATTGTATGTGTATGGAATGAGGATAATTGTTGAATGTAAAAGAAATAGTGGAATGTGTAGAAAGTTTGCTTTCGGCACTATGTGTGCGGGCAATACGGGTATATGGTGACGAGATTGGCACTAAGTGTGCGTGCTGGAAATATTTGACACTAAGTGTGCAAGCTGGAAAAATACGGCACTGGGTGTGCGAGCTCGGAGGGTATGGCACTGTGTGTGCGAGCTTAAATTACGTGGCACTAAGTGTGCGAAATCGAGTAGTAAGCACTGTGTGTGCGTACTCTATATATATGGAGGTGTGTCTCCATTGAATTGAGTATGGACAGCGGATCGGTAAGTACCTCGAGCTCATGACGAATAGAGAATTCGTTCATGCTTGGGGATTGAAATTGGTAAGCCTTAAATCTATGTGATGATTGAAATGTGTATGGTTGTGCTGGAAAATGAGTTAATGTGTAAAAATGCTTCGATTATCTTGTTGTGTAGGATATGAAATGTGGATGTATGAATTGGTATGAGATTGGACTGAAAGGTCCGAGGTATTATGGTATAGATTCGATATGGACGAGTACCTAGCCTCATTTGTTGTACATGTAGTAGTAACTTTATCAGTGGATTGATGAATGCTTATGACTTACTGAGTTGTAAACTCACTCGGTGTTTTTCTTGTCACCCATTTTAGGTCTCTCGGACTCGTATTGTTTGCGTGATCGGGACCGTCGCTGAAGTCATCACAACGGCTGAAATCTTGTGGTATTGTTTTTGTTGTTGTAGAACATTTGGCATGTATAGGCTATTATATTTTGTCGAATTGTGGGTTGTAAACTTTAAGCCATGCGAAAATGGCCTATGTGGTCGCCGAGTGGGATGCTAGAACCTATAGCCACGAGTCTTAGAAACTCAAATTTTGATAAGGTGGCCATAATTTGTGTCATGTATGATGGATGATTAAGGCCAAGGAAAAATTCATGAAATTGGCATAGTCTACTGCAGTAACTGTTGCGGACAGCAGCAGTGAGATGAGATTGAAAAATCACTAAAAATAGTAGAAGTAGAATTAAATAGTGAGTAAATTATGGAACTGAACCTTGATGAATCTATTTTATATGGACGAAACGAAACGACCATATGAGCAGTATACTGAGAAATATTAAAGTTCTCGTGAGACTGGGCCAGAACAGTTTCTGGGTCCCCTGTCGTGACTTTGAAAATTTACCATAAATTATCCAGAAAGAATTAGGAGTCATGCCTTATATGTACAGATTCCATTTTGAGTCTAGTTTCATTAGAAACAAACGGCACCAGTATTAAAGCCCTGTACAGATAGATATTCAAGTTGTAATGCGTGAAGGTCAGAGCAGTTGATCCCTGTAACATGGGTGACTTTAACTAATAAACTGTACCAATTGGCCAAACAAAAAATTCTAAAAATAAATCCATAGATGGGTATATGAGTCTAAATTCAGGGAAAATTTACGAAACCAGTTTCCGAGTTTTGAAACTCGAGATATGATTTTAAGGAGACGGTGACGCAGTTTTCCAGCCTGACTGGTAATGTCAAATTGGTTGGTATCTTGAGAGGATTTGGCGTTAACCCCTCGTGTCCGACACGGCGTCGGTCACGAGTTAGGGTGTTACAATTTTATTGGTATCAGAGCTATGGTTTAGTCGGTTCTAGGACTACCATAGCGTGTGAGTCTAGCTATACATGCCAAATTGTTAGCGCTTAATAATGTCATGACTTCGACGGTTGGAATTTTTATTTTGATTAGCAATGGAACCCGGTAGAGAGACCCTTGGCGGATGACGTTGAAAGTGTAGCGGCTGCTCTGCGCAAGGGACACCGCCTGTTGAGCCTCGATCATCCGCGAATAATCAAAATGAAGGGGCGAAACAAGCCTTCTTCACTATGATGAATGAGTGGGTCGCGCAATATGCCCGAACCAACCCGGCTGTCCAATCATTCCCGAATTTAAATACTCCACCCCAAGAGCCCGCAATGCCTCCGATTCATCGATCCCGTGAGGCTGAGTAAACCACCGTGGACTTGATTAGGAAGCGTGGGGAGGAGTTCAAGGCCATAGTTACCGATGATGCCGAAAAGGCCGAAGTTTCGCTCGATAACACCATTAGGGTGTTAGATGAACTGTCATGCACACCCGATGAATGTCTTAAGTGTGCTATATCCTTGTTACGAGACTCAGCTTACTATTGGTGGAGGACTTTAATTTCCATAGTCCCAAATGAACGAGTTACTTGGGATTTCTTCCAATCCGAATTTCGAAAGAAATACATTAGTCAACGGTTCATCGATCGAAGCGTAAGGAATTCTTGGAACTCAAGCAAGGCGGATGATCAGATCTCGAATACGAACATGAGTTCGTAAGACTTAGTCGGTATGCTCGGAGTGTGTGGCTGATGAGGTTGCGATGTGCAAAAGATTTGAAGAAGGATTGAACGAAGAGTTAAAGTTACTAGTGGGAATTTTGGAGATAAAGGAGTTCGTGACACTAGTCGAACGAGCCTACAAGGCGGAAGAACTTGGGAAGGAGAAGAAGAAGGCTGAATTTGAAGCAAGAGATTACCGTAAAAGATCGACGAGTAAAGCTCCGTTCTCGGCTGTAAAGAGGTTCGTGGAGGACACCAAGAAGTCGAGGACGATCGCGGGAATTTCCATTAGAGCCCGACCATTGACGGACTCGAGCTACTTCATAGCTAGTGTGGGCAATAATCGTCAAGAGAGACCTGAATGCCCCAATGTGGAAGACGACACCTAGGTGAATGTTGGGGTAAGTCATTAATAGGGCCTGTTATGGATGCGGTTCAAGGACCACTTCATTAGAGATTGCACGGAGCTAGATGAAAGGAATAAGACGCAAGGTGCAAGACCTAGTGGAACGACGGTGGAGGTAGGCCCCGAGAATCTCTGGAGGTAGGGGTGGTAATCGAGAGGAGCCTCTAATACGGCTGTCCGATCCGAGACCCGTGCTCTGCTAGAGCATATGCCATCCGCGCACGAGAGGAGGCATCCTCCCCGACGTTATCACGGTACTTTTACTCTCTTTGATACTATTGTGATTGCATTGATTGACCCCGCTCTACTCACTCATATGTATGTGAAACCTTAGCATCCAAGAAGACTCTACCGTTGAGTCTCTCGAGTTCGTAATTCGAGTGTCAAACCCTTTGGGTCAATACGTGCTCGTTGATAAAGTGTGCAAGAGATGCCCCTAATAATTCGAGAATCTGCTTTTCCTACCGATCCGATGCTTCTACCATTTAATGAATTCGATGTTATTCTTGGTATGGATTGGTGACAGTACATGATGCAAATGGTGGATCGCAAAAGGAAAACCATTGATTTGAGGAGTACAAATAATGAGGTAGTCCGAGTCGAATGTCAATCCACCGGGTAGTACTAAAATGTACAATGACCAAACGTCGGTTTGGTGGCCCGGTATGAAACGAGACATTTCAATTTGTTTCAAGGTGTCTCGATATGTCAACAAGTGAAAGCGGAACATCAAGTGCCATCGGGATTACTTCACCGATCATGATACCCGAATGGAAATGGGATCGAGTAACAATGGACTTTGTGTCCGGGTTACCATTGACTCGTAATAAGAAAGACTCGGTTTGGGTCATTGTTGATAGATCGACCAAGTCGCTCATTTTATCCTCGTCCGCACGGATTATTCGCCGATAAGTTGGCGAATTATACGTCTCCCAAATTGTTCGATTGCATGGGGTACCTATTTCTATCGTGTCGGATAGAGACCCAAGATTTACGTCGCGGTTTTGGAAGAAATTGCAAGAGGCTTTGGGTACCAAACGCATTTTAGCAATCTTTTCACCCTCAAACCGATGGTCAATCCGAACGGATAATTCAAATACTCGAGGATATGTTGAGATGTTGCATCCTTGAGTTTAGTGGTGCATGGGAACAGTATTTACCTTTGGTTGAATTCGCCACAACAATAGCTTTCAATCAAGTATCAAGATGGCGCCTTACGAGGCTTTATACAATCGTAAATGCCGCACCCCATTATTCGGGGTGAACTTAGTGAAGGAAAATCTTGAGGTTGATTTGGTTAAGGATGCCGAGCAAAAGTTCGAGTAATTCGTGAAAGTTTGAAAGTCGCCGGATCGCCAAAAGTCGTATGCGGATTTGAAAAGAAAAGATATTGAATATCAGGTTGGAGACAAGGTATTTCTCAAAGTCTCACCGGAAGAAAGTGCTAAGATTTGGCCGCAAGGCAAATTGAGCCCGAGGTTCATCGGGCCATATGAGATATCCGAACGAGTCGGTCCGATCGCGTATCGTTTGATTTTGCCCCCTGAGCTCGAAAAGATTCACAATGTTTTTCATGTCTCGATGCTTCGACGATATAGGTCTGATCCATCGCACGTAATTGCTCCATCTGAGATTGAGATTCAGCCTAATTTGAGCTATGAAGAGGAACCGTTCGCATTATGATGCGTGAAGTAAAAGAGTTGCGCAATAAGAAAATCCCGTTAGTAAAGGTGTTGTGGCATAAACACGGAATTGAAGAAGCCACTTGGGAACTCGAGGACTCTATGAAAGAGCGATACCCGAGCCTATTTACCGGTAAGATTTTCGAGGACGAAAATTCCTTAAGTGGGGAGAGTTGTGACACCAAAATTGACCCTAGTCGGAAAGTGGTTTCGGGACCACAAAACCGAGTCATAAAAATAATTAATTGTTATATTCTATGCTTATTGTGTGTGTACATGCACATGTGGAAGTTTCATTCTCTAATTTTACCAATTGTATGAGAAATTATTAAATAGGGATCAATGTGAGACATGGTGAAATATGATAGGCTAATTTTAAATGGCTTATTAGTGCATGTTAACACAAAGGTGGACTTGCATGTCAAATTGCCCAATTTATTAATGGTGGCGGCCAAGATAGGATATTGATGGGCAATATATATGTTTAATTAGATTTTTATAATAAGGAATGGGTCATTGGAGATAAAATAATGTTAGTAAAGAAAGAAAAGAAAAGAAAAAAAAAGAATGCTCATCTTTTCCCCATTGCCGTGAATTGAGCAAAGAAAACAAAAAAAAGTTTGGTTCATATTCTTCCTAGCTTAGCCAATTCCTAAAGAAGAAGAAAAAAAAGTTGAAATTTGAAGAGGAGAAACCAAGGTATTCGCCATGGCTATCCTAGTTTAAGGTATGCATGGTGATTTTTCTTTTAATTGACTATGAGACTAAATGGATAAGTACATAGCTTATTTGACCTATGGTTTAATTTCATGAGTCCATAGCTCAATATCCATTCGCAAGTGCTAAATTAGTGTCATTTTGATAAGTTTCTTTGGGATGTTAATTACTTGTTAAGTAGCTTAATTGATGCTTGGATGAGTAGGATTCATGGTCGAAAGGTACAAATTGGAAGCGGTCGTAAGAGTGTATATACATTTTAGAAAGAAAAAAAATGTTGTTGTTAGTTGAGTTGCATTTGATATTCATTCGGTCAAATGGGAGAAGAATAAGATGAATTCAAATGTTGTGGTTTATTATTTAGTTGGTTAATGATGTGGTCATTGCCGAATGCAATGGTGTTAAAGGAAATAGGGTCAAATGTTGGTTTGATGAACTAATTGCTAATGGGCAATGTGTTGTATTGAGAATGTTTGAGTGAATTCAAAGATGTTTATATGATGAATTCGGTTGTAGATGTACATGCCTAAATAAAATGCTCACTAATGATTTTGAAATTAAGTTTTATTATGTTGTGAAAGGAGTGGCCGAGAGAGCTATAGACTATTGCCGGATGTATGATGGGTTAGTAGAGTCTCTAAATTTATATGTGGTAAATGTTAAGTGTTAAACGAAATGGAAATGGTGTTATATTGGAACATGCACATTCGGCCACATGATTGAATACATAGATGGGTGATTTCGTGTATTCGGCTATAAGTGAGCATATTGGTGGCTTAATCTTGACTTAGAAAAATCGGCTAAAGGAGAATATTGGCTAATATGTGGAATTTGATTCATGATTGCATACATATATGACTCTAATGCCTAATATATAAGGGCTAAGTACCTTGAATTTCCCCTTTGATATTCAAAATGATTAAATCAATTTATTTGTTAATATTAAGCTCAAGAGCAAAGGGAACTAGATCCGATAAAGGAAAGGAAAAAGTAATTGAATAGCCGTTGAAGTCGATTCGACAACATCCGAGGTAAGTCATTGCGCATATATTTGATATTGCTTAAATGATTGGAAAATCTATGCAATTGTGTTTAATGGAATGCTATATATATATGTATAAATGAAATTGTATGTGTATGGAATGAGGATAATTGTTGAATGTAAAAGAAATAGTGGAATGTGTAGAAAGTTTGCTTTCGGCACTATGTAAAGGGCAATACGGTGTATGGTGACGAGATTGGCACTAAGTGTGCGTGCTGGAAATATTTGACACTAAGTGTGCAAGCTGGAAAAATACGGCCTTTGGGTGTGCGAGCTCGGAGGGTATGGCATTGTGTGCGAGCTTAAATTACGTGGCACTAAGTGTGCGAAATCGAGTAGTAAGCACTGTGTGTGCGTACTCTATATATATGGAGGTGTGTCTCCATTGAATTGAGTATGGACAGCGGATCGGGTAAGTACCTCGAGCTCATGACGAATAGAGAATTCGTTCATGCTTGGGGATTGAAATTGGTAAGCCTTAAATCTATGTGATGATTGAAATGTGTATGGTTGTGCTGGAAAATGAGTTAATGTGTAAAAATGCTTCGATTATCTTGTTGTGTAGGATATGAAATGTGGATGTATGAATTGGTATGAGATTGGACTGAAAGGTCCGAGGTATTATGGTATAGATTCGATATGGACGAGTACCTAGCCTCATTTGTTGTACATGTAGTAGTAACTTTATCAGTGGATTGATGAATGCTTATGACTTACTGAGTTGTAAACTCACTCGGTGTTTTTCTTGTCACCCATTTTAGGTCTCTCGGACTCGTATTGTTTGCGTGATCGGGACCGTCGCTGAAGTCATCACAACGGCTGAAATCTTGTGGTATTGTTTTTGTTGTTGTAGAACATTTGGCATGTATAGGCTATTATATTTTGTCGAATTGTGGGTTGTAAACTTTAAGCCATGCGAAAATGGCCTATGTGGTCGTCGAGTGGGATGCTAGAACCTATAGCCACGAGTCTTAGAAACTCAAATTTTGATAAGGTGGCCATAATTTGTGTCATGTATGATGGATGATTAAGGCCAAGGAAAAATTCATGAAATTGGCATAGTCTACTGCAGTAACTGTTGCGGACAGCAGCAGTGAGATGAGATTGAAAAATCACTAAAAATAGTAGAAGTAGAATTAAATAGTGAGTAAATTATGGAACTGAACCTTGATGAATCTATTTTATATGGATGAAACGAAACGACCATATGAGCAGTATACTGAGAAATATTAAAGTTCTCGTGAGACTGGGCCAGAACGGTTTCTGGGTCCCCTGTCGTGACTTTGAAAATTTACCATAAATTATCCAGAAAGAATTAGGAGTCATGCCTTATATGTACAGATTCCATTTTGAGTCTAGTTTCATTAGAAACAAACGGCACCAGTATTAAAGCCCTGTACAGATAGATATTCAAGTTGTAATGCGTGAAGGTCAGAGCAGTTGATCCCTGTAACATGGGTGACTTTAACTAATAAACTGTACCAATTGGCCAAACAAAAAATTCTAAAAATAAATCCATAGATGGGTATATGAGTCTAAATTCAGGGAAAATTTACGAAACCAGTTTCCGAGTTTTGAAACTCGAGATATGATTTTTAAGGCGACGGTGACGCAGTTTTCCAGCCTGACTGGTAATGTCAAATTGGTTGGTATCTTGAGAGGATTTGGCCGTTAACCCCTCGTGTCCGACACCGGCGTCGGTCACGAGTTAGGGGTGTTACAAGTAAGCCATATACACTACATCATATAAGCATTAAGCAAATATGGATATTTATCACATATGCATCTTAAACTTTTATTCATACTTTTCTAAACTGAGACTTATCATAATCATAATTTTACTCAAATACCTTCACATAACATTGAACATGGTCAGCGCAGCTCGGTTGGAGAGTACCCTGTCTAAATAAGACGATACTCATACGCGTCGAAAGACATCACACTATCACAGATCAGTGGCATGTATAGCTAAACTTTTACACATGCTAAGTTAGTCCGAAAACCAGCTAAACCTGCTCTGATACCACCAAATGTAACGCCTGCACAGAGACCTTCGCCAAGTCGAACACGAGGTGTTAATGACTTAATTCATTACTTAAACAATTTCAAACAATTTATTTTTAAAATTTTCAGTCAAGCTAGCAATCTGCGTCATAGTCGCTAAAATTCATATCTCGAGTTCCAAAACTCGAAATCCAATTCCGTAAATTTTCCCTAAAACTATACTCATATATATATTTACTAATTTGTTTATAGAATTTTTGGTCTAGCAAATTATTACAGTTTATTAGTTAAAGTCTCCCTGTTTCGTGGTTCACCGCTCGACCTCTGTGTATTACTTAATCGATATCTCCCGCATGCGAGTTGCAATGACTATGCCGTTTGTTTCTAATAAAACTAGACTCAATAAGGAATTTGTAAATATAAATTATGACTTATAATTATCTATTAAAATTTATGGTGAATTTCCAAAGTCAGAAAAGGGGATCCAGAAATCGCTCTGGACCTATTTCACAAAAATTTAAACATCTCATAAAATATAACTCATATACCTGTTTTGTTCCATCCATATGAAAATAGACTCATAATTATTCAATTCCATATTTTATTCATCATCTAATTGTATCTCTACTATTTTTAATGATTTTTCAAACTCACATCACTGTTGCTGTCTAAATCTATTTTATGGTAAATTTTACCTATTTCATGGTTTCCATGGATTAGCTAGCAATTTAGCATACATAACACCAAATATGATCATGATTAGCCATTCCAATGGCTAATCATTACCAAGCATTTCCATACCAATCAATAACCATATCATAAGATCATATATACAAAATGATTATAATGCTATAAATGCCATACTCAAAATATACAAGCCATTATGTGTAACACCCCAAACCCGGCCTGGATGTTATGACCGGATCTGATGCGCCACATTGATGCGTTCAAAACACTTAGTTTGGAAAATCTGAGTTGGTGTTGTAAAGACACTTTTAAAAGTAAGTTAAAGTGAATGGAAGCTGCACTGTAGGAAAACCAGAAGAAGAGGAGGTGAGTCCGTCGGACCGCTAAGTACCAAGCTCTCTTGGATCCAATCCTAGACATGCACACCGCCATTGCCACACTCTAACATCTCGTATAATTTTGAGAAAACCGTTTGATTATGACCAGCTTAAGAAAATGATTAAGGTTGCAAATCGTTTGCTTAAAAATATTTATTTTTCTTGGGAAAACATTTACTTTGCGGAAACTTTGTGCGTCATCGTGATCTTTTTTAAAACAAGTAGATTTTATAAAACGAACCCTAGTGCTAGCCAGTTTAATAATCCCCAAAATATAAGTAATTAAAAAGAGCGACCTTATTACAACTTTAAACATAATAAAAATAATCCAAAATAAATGCTAAACTTATTTAAAATCGGCAATCAATCTTCATGGCCACTCTGAATCCCGCCCAGCTCCAAGTCCACCAATTCTAGGGCTCACCTGCAAGGATGGAAGAGGAAGGGGGGTGAGTTTGGGAAAACTCAGTGTATACAGAAACCCATCCAAAGCCCAATTCAGCTCGAGCCCATTGGGCCTAAGCCCTATTCGAGATACAGACACGATGAGGTGAAGCCCTTTTCGAATCTGAGAGCAAGGCCTTAGCCCCTTTTACATAACAAAGTGTGGCCCATAGGCCCGATTCAAGAGCATGAGTAACAACGAAGAGTAATGAATGCAAGCCCATCCGGGAGACTACTCAACCCACCAACCGCTACACCGCCTGCACCAACCCTACACACCATGTGGGAATATCTCAACCCACCCACCTACACACCACAGTTTAAAGAACGCTACTCAAATTCGGTCATTGAGGCAAAGCCTCCAAGACGTGGATGAACCACTTTCAAGATTTCCTCCATTAATACCCCAACCCCATGCAAGCAGATATTAATAAAAGCATATCATGTAAAATACAACATTGATCTATCATGCGTTCACCAATTTAAACCCTAGGGGTATATTGGTAATTTTGCTCTTTAGGGGTAATTTTTAATTTTGCTCTTTAAGGGTAATTTCGTGATCACGCCATCGCATGTTGATTCAAGAATTTTATCAGTTTTATGCAATTTGATTCCACCATCTACCTAATGAGCTAATTTGCCCATCTCTTACCCATATTGGTCCGTAAGCCCATTGGGCCCAGCTTTTGGCCCATCGAGCCCCTTTTTCCAAATACGCTAAAACGTCACGAAAGTGCTTACCACCTTGCGGTGCAGATCTAACAATTATTCTATGACTTGAGAGCATTCAGATACCACATGACCATGAAATGCCGGATTTCGCATTTCGCTTTTGCCGAATTGAACTAAAGAAGGGTGTTTGACACACCGATTTGCGACGATCGCTCTCGAGATCTCTTCGGATATCCTACAATTGATTAGCACAAAGTGCTTATTTACAAACCATAATCACTAAACTCCAAAACTTAACTCACCCATGATCGAACCATGTCCCTACAAGCCTTTGAAATCTTACCTTTTGCCAAAATCGATAGCTAGCTTCGAATCCGATTGCTCCAATGATTCACGCTTTCAATCCAACACTTAAGAAGACACTAATCATTGATGAAAACATCGATTAAAACCTATAGAGCCACATGCCCAATTCGACAGCCTCTCTATATTTTAGGGACTTCGGCTTTTCCTAACTTTGTAAAATATAACCAGATCTGAGATGATGAACACTTACCCCTTACTCCTTTTTGATCTCCATGCAATCTGGTGCAAATTTATCTTTCAAACGATGGTAAAAACTCGACTCCCGGAGTTCTGAAGTTTCGGCTATAAGCCTCCAATTCTATGGTTTTTCGGCTTTTGTGTGATGAAGAAGATGATAGTGTGGGGCTACAACCTTGAAGTAGAATTGCGGTCAGGAATCTAGGATTAAGAAAAGATAATTTGTAAATTAATAAAAGTAAAAGAACATAGGAGAACCTGGCTTTGAAGAAATCGGCACAAGCAGTGATCACAGGATTTCGGCTTTTATGGATTCGGCAAAAGTGTTGATGAATAGTAGGTATGATGAATAGTTTGAAGAAGAAAAAATAGAAGAAGAAGAGTAGGGAGGTGGTAGTTTTGCTAGAGAGGAAAAGAGAGAAAAGAACAATCCTAAGGTGTAAAAGGTAAGAAAACGGCACCAACAATACCCTAAGTGCCAAATACTACCCTCATAATCCCCCGCCGATTTTCCCTCTTCAATTCCCCATTCGGCTAACTCCTAGCCTCATCCCAATCCTTAAATCTCTCCCTTATCACTCCTTAATCCAAGCATTTAAACCGATCCAACTCTCCTCTAGCGTAATCCACCGAACTCCAACACTTACCCTCCCGCACTAAAAAAATAAATGCATCTATTTGCCAACAAAGGAATCGAACCCGTGTCTTCCCCAACACTTACACGCCACCTTCATAGCTCCCTAGTGGCGCCACTTAGCCACTTTACCAAAGGCTCATTTGTGTCATAACTTACTTAGTTCTTCTTAAAAGCCCACTTAACCAAATCTCCTATTCACTTAAAAATCCCACCTTGATATTTTACCGTGTTTAGCTTAGTCTTGGGCCTTCTAAAGGTCTACTAACACATTTAAACATAATTCCAATATTTAGAACATGAAAATTTCAAGATTTACTAAAAATCACAAAACCCAAAAAAATCCCGAAAATCGTATGCTATAACTAATATTTTTTCCCTTTCCAATAATAATAATAATTTTATAAATATATCTAATAATAAAATTTCAAATATCAATAATACAATAAATAATAATAATTTTCATAAAATTTTCAAACATACATACAAGAATATTTTTCTAATAATAATAATTTTATCTCATAATACTAATTAAAATTTCATAAAAATTTAAAATATCCGTAATAATAAATACAAGAAAATTTTCTAGTGGTAATTTAATAAAATAATTTTTTTCGAAACGATAATATTTAAAACTTCCTAATTATTCAGTTTTCTTCTATTCAATCCTGCACTCAAAACCCAACTCTTCTAGGCCCCAAATTTAGGATGTTACAACTCTACCCTCCTTAAAAAATTTCGTCCTCGAAATTTCCAACTATCAATTAACTGTATAAGTCAAACCACTATGCCACTATGATACATGCAAGACTCGATCTAAATAATTTTAATATGACCCGAACATCCAATTTATGAAATAAAGAAACGCTTATCGTGCACGCATACAACTCGTAACATATATTTAAATAAAACAAACTTGGCAATCCCGAGCTCGATGCTCCTTGGACCCACATCTACGACATGCTCCCTGTCTTCCTATGGCATTCACCCAATGACGTCCGCTGCGATTTTGCATTGGATAGTTTGGTCGTGCCTTAACATGTTTCACAGAACGAGGCTTGGTTTTCTGAGAACTAGAATCCTTCCTTTTCTTACACTCCAAGCACCCTGCTTGAAGCGCTTCCCTAATTTCCTTAATTTTTGTATCCAATACTTCCTCTACCACTTTCCTTACTAACTCGGCCAGTGCCTCAGTACCAAGCTCTGAGTTACCGCTACCCGAAGTTGGCAGACTTTGCTTACCCGCAGAATCCATATCAATGCTCTACATTACCAGTACACATATCAAATAACTACAAAAGTCTCAAATATTTTACTATTTATTCATATGTCTTATGCAAAGATAGTATTTTAAAGTTTCTATTTTCATAGAATCATAGCCTAGCTACAGTCTCGGTATCCTAGAGTTTTTAGGGTTACCCTAGTTATAATGTCATGATATGGTCTCAGTTCTATCTACAATAATATCTTAATACAAAGGTAATATGAGGAATGTAAATACTTAGACTTGGTGCTGGGGATTCAAGCAGTGCCACTTCTCGATCATCCATAAAACCCATGGTTTTGTTTTATCGAAAAAAAAGATTTGATTTGAAAACACTTTTATTTTAAAACTATTGATTTAACCCCATTTAACAAATAGAAAAACTTGAACATCTTCAAAAAACTTACTATTTCCGAAAATACCCTTCTTAGGACCAAGTTTTTGAAAAGATTTTCGGACCGATCCACGTACCGAGTTGTTGCAACTTAGCTCGATACCACTAAATGTAACACCCCAAACCCCTACCGGATGTTATGACCGGATCGATGCGCCACATTGATGCGCTCAAAACACTTAGTTTGGAAAAGTTGAGTTGGTGTTGTAAAGACACTTTTAAAAGTAAGTTAAAGTGAATGGAAGTCGCGCACTGTGTAGGAAAACCAGAAGAAGAGGAGGTGAGTCCGCTTGACCGCTTAAGTACCAAGCTCTCTTCGGATCCAATCCTAGACATGCACACCGCCATTGCCACACTCTAACATCTCGTATAATTTTGAGAAAACCGTTTGATTATGACCACTTAAGAAAATGATTAAGGTTGCAAATCGTTTGCTTAAAAATATTTATTTTCTTGGGAAAACATTTACTTTATGGAAACTTTGTGCGCCATCGTGATCTTTTTAAAACAAGTAGATTTTATAAAACGAACCCTAGTGCTAGCCAGTTTAATAATCCCCAAAATATAAGTAATTAAAAAGAGCGACCTTATTACAACTTTAAACATAATAAAAATAATCCAAAATAAATGCTAAACTTATTTAAAATCGGCAATCAATCTTCATGGCCACTCAATCCCGCCACTCCAAGTCCACCAATTCTAGGGCTCACCTGCAAGGATGGAAGAGGAAGGGGGTGAGTTTGGGAAAACTCAGTGTATACAGAAACCCATCCAAAGCCCAATTCAGCTCGAGCCCATTGGGCCTAAGCCCTATTCAGATAATCAAGACACAGAGAGGTGAAGCCCTTTTCGTATCTGAGCAAGGCCTTAGCCCCTTTTACATAACAATGTGGCCCATAGGCCCGTTCAAGAGCATGAGTAACAACAGAATAATGAATGCAAGCCCATCTGGGAGACTACTCAACCCACCAACCGCTACACCGCCTGCATCAACCCTACACACCATGTGGGAATATCTCAACCCACCCAAATTTACACACCACAGCTTAAAAGAACGCAGCACTCAAATTCAGTCAGTTGAGGCAAAGCCTCCAGTACGTGGATGAACCACTTTCAGTACTTCCTCCATTAATACCCCAACCCCATGCAACAGATATTAATAAAAGCATATCATGTAAAATACAACATTGATCAATCATGCAGTTCAGCCAATTTAAACCCTAGGGGTGTGACAGCCCAAAATTGACCCTAGTCGGGATGTGGTTTCGGGACCACAAAACCGAGGCATAAAAAAATTTAAAATTTATTTTGATGCCTATGATATGTGTTAATTTGTGTGTGACATTTTTGATGTTTCGATTTAGTGTTATAAATGCGAATTTCACTAGAAAGGACCTAGTAGTGAACTTTGAAAGTATGATGGGGAAATGTGTGATGACTAGTTGCTCATGCATGCAAAAATAAGGGATTTGCATGTCAAATTTCCCCCAACATGAAGTGGCCGCCATGGCAAGAGAGGATGGGCAAAACATGTCATGAAACATGTTTTGTTGGTGCATTAGGGAGAAATAATAAACAAAGGTGTATGGGTAAGAAAAGAATGAAAAAAAAAATGTGTGTGAGTGTGGTATTCCCCCCCCCATTGCCGTGAGTTGTAGAAAAGGAAAGAAAAAATTTTGTTCATCCTTTCTTTGAGCCAAAACTAAGGAAGAAGGAGGATTTTTGCTTCATGCTTGGTTTGGAAGAGATCTAGAAGGAGATTTGGCTAAGTTTGCATCAAGATTAAGCTCAAGAGCTAAGAGGGCCACAATTGGACAAGGGGAAGGAAAAAGTGATCGAATAGCCGTAAAAGCCGTTCGACAACATCCGAGGTAAGTCCTCAAGAAGTGACCTTACTTGAATTATGTGGAATGAAATATGGATGTATTGGTTATTGATTTATGTGTGTATGAGTATTCGAATAATGCCCGGGCTAAGTCCCGAAGGCAATTATGCTAGTGATTATAATTGTGTTTGAGCCTTAGTAACGAGAATGAAATATGTATGTCCAATGATTATTGATGTATGTGTGCATGAGAAATTGAATGATATCCGGCTAAGCCTCAAGACAATTATGCTGGAAATTATATCCGGTTAAGACCAAGGCAATTGTGCTAGTGGCTACATCGGGCTAAGACCAAGGCATTCGTGCGAGACATTCTATCCGGCTAAGACCAAGGCATTTGTGCACGTGGTTATATTCGGTTATATTCAAGAATCTTGGGCTGGAGGTGAGTGTTGGTTGCTGTAATAAATTCAATTAGTACACTCGAGAAGCCCAAAGAATAAGGTACGTTTATATGTGCATTGGAAAGTCGACATGTTTGAGCAACATTCGCTCAATCGACTAATGAATTTCAGTTATTGAATTGATTGATACTTTGTGAAAGTATATAATGATGAAGTGTGAAGTAAGAATGTGTATTAATGAAATGATGCATTTGGCTATGTGAATGTATTGCTGTAATTAGAGTTGATTATATTCCTTGAGACTTACTAAGCATAAAAATGCTTACCCCGCTGCTTTGGCTCTCTGTTTTATAGATTTCGCCGATAGCAATCGGATTCGGGATCAATAAAGTCAAGTCATCCACACTATCAACGTCTCTATTTTGGTATAAATTTTGGTTGAACTTTGAAATGGCATGTATAGGACTACCCTTGTTGGTTAAATATGTTGTGATGTATTTGTGTACGGCCATGCTAAAATGGCTCGTAAAAGTGAAGTATCGACTTAGACTATTTGCGGTTTGTATATGTATATATTTGGTGTCATGATGTGACCATGGATTGAAATGGGAATGTTGGTCACATGATCAGCCATTGGCATGGTTAAAATGATCATATATGAACCTATGTATGGCAAGACTAGTTGGTTCATGGAGACTACCAAATAGGTAAGACCTACCTTAAAACAGATGCTGCCAGCTGCAGTGACGTGAATGTGAAAAATCACCAAAATTTGTAGGAATGGTATTAAATAGTGAATAAGCTATGTAAATGAACCTTGGTGAGTCTATTTTCATATGGAAGAAACGAAATGGTCATAGGAGTTAAATGTTAAGAGATATTAAAGCTATTGTGAGACAGGGCCAGAACGGTTTCTGGGTCCCCTGTCACAACTTTAAAAATTTTCTATAAATTATCCAGAAAGAATTAGGAGTCATGCCTTATATTTACAGATTCAATTTTGAGTCTAGTTTCATTAGAAATAAACGGCACCAGTATTAAATTTCTGTACAGTGAGATATTCAAGTTGTAACGCACGAAGGTCAGAGCAGTCGATCCCTGTAACATGGGTGACTTTAACTAATAAACTGTACCAATTTGCCCAACCAAAAATTCTAGAAATAAATCCATGGATGGATACATGAGTCTAAATTCAGGGAAAATTTACGAAACCAGTTTCCGAGTTTTGAAACTCGAGATATGATTTTTAAGGCGACGGTGACACAGTTTTCCAGCCTGACTGGAAATGTCAAATTGGTGGGCAAAACAAGTGAACTTGGTTTGTTAACCCCTCGTGTCCGACACCGGCGATAGTCTCGGGTTCGGGGTGTTACAATTTTATTGGTATCAGAGCCACGGTTTAGTCGATTCTAGGACTACCGCAATGTGTTTGGGGTCTAGCTATACATGCCATTAAATGATGACTCGATAGTGTGGTGATTTCTGACAATTTGACTTTGTGTTTGTTTATAGCAATGGATCCCGATCCCAACCGAGCGATAGCTGATGATGTGGAGAGTGTGGCGCTGCTCGCGCAAGGGACGATGCGGCGGACTCTCAACCTATGGCCAGCAATCCGAATGACGAGGCTAGGCAAGCCTTTTATAGTGTGATGAACGAATGGTTTAATCAATACATTCGAACTAACACTACTGTTCCACAACCTCCATTCCCGACAAATGCAACCCCGCACCTACAATACCTCCGGTGACTGACCAAATAAGGTCAAGTAAGCCCCCAATGACAGGATTCGAAAACATGGGGCCACTGAATTTAAGGCTACGGATGATGATGATGCCGAAGCGAGCTGAATTTTGGTTGGATAACACTATCCAAGGGCCGATGAGCTATCCTGTACACCGATGAGTGCTTAAAGTGTACCATCTCCTTGCTACGTGAGTTCGCCTACTATTGGTGGAGTACTCGACTTACGTGGTACCTAGAGAGCAAGTGACTTGGGAATTCTTTCAAACCGAAGTTCGAAAAAAGTATATCATCGAGATTCATCGACCAAAAGCGAAGGGAATTCCTTGACCTTAAGCAAGGTTCTATGTCGCCATCGACTACGAACGAAAATTTGTGAGGCTTAGCCGATGCTGCGAGAATGCATTTCGTCCGAGGCCATTATGTAAACGCTTCGAGGATAGGCTGAATGATGATATAAGGATGTTCGTTGGCATTCTCGAGATACGAGAGTTCGTAGTACTTGTTGAGCGAGCTTGTAAAGTCAAGAGCTTAGAAAGGAGAAACAAAAAGTGATGTGGGAACCGGAGAATTCGAAGAGGTCCTCGGAAAGTCTCTTCAACAAGCATCAAGAGATTTCGAGATGATGCGAGCCGGTCTAGAGGCGTTCGGGCTTTTCTAGACGAGGACGCGATCGACCCCTGTGACCACACGAGTCACTTCGATCGCTGATGGTGGAAATGATCGTAGAGAGGGCGGAGTGTCCACATTGTGGCAAATGGCATTCGGGAGCTGTTGGTTTCGTGATCGCTCCTGCTATAAGTGTGGGTCGGCCGACCACTTTATGAAGGATTGCCCGAGGATGCATGAGCAGAATGTAAGTCGAGTGGAAACCCGGGTGCTACCACCGCCGAGGTAGGCCACCTAGAAATATGGGCAATGTCGGTGGCGGTCGAGAGGATCTAGAGATGCTACCATCGATCCGAGGCTCGTGCTCTGCAAGGACTTATGCCATACGCCGCACGTAAGGATCTTGCCTCTCCGATGTCATTACCGGTACTTTCACTCTTTTCAATACAAATGTGATTGCTTTGATTGACCCCGGTTCTACTCATTCATATATATGTGAAACCTTAGCATCCAAAGAAGACTTTGCCTATTGAGTCTCATCGAGTTTGTAATTCGGTGTCAAACCCTTGGGTCATTACGTGCTTGTCAACAAAGTGTGCAAGAAAAGTCCCCTAGTGTTCCAAGGTTCTTGTTTTCCGCGGACTTGATGCTTTTGTCGCTCGATGAGTTCGACGTTATTCTTGGTTTGGATTGGTTGACCATGCACGATGCGGTTGTAAATTGCAAGAGCAAGACTATCGATTTGAGGTGCGCGAATAATGAAATAATTCGGGTTGAGTCTACGGACTTAAAGGGTTGCCATTGTAATATCGGCGATGTTGGCCCGAAAATATGTAAGAAAAGGGTGCGGCGTACCTTGCGTCGTGCTTTCGATGACAAGGAATCGTAAAAGAAACCCGAATCGTGTCGTTGGTTTGTGAATACCGGAGGTTTTCCCAAGAATTGCGGGTTTACCACCTGTTCGGAAATAGAATTTGGCATCGAATTGGTACCGTACCACTCCAATTTCGATAGCTCCGTATCGTATGGCACCAACGGAATTAAAGGAGTTGAAAGCTCATTGCAAGAATTGGTGGATAGAGGTTTTGCTCGCCGAGTTGTTCGCCTTGGGGTGCGCCCGGTGTTGTTTGTGAAAAGAAGGATGGAACCATGCGGTTGCAGATCGACTATCGTCGACTTAATAAAGCGACGATAAAGAACAAATATCCGTTACCACGATCGATGACTTGTTCGATCAACTGAAGGAGCCTCGGTGTTCTCAAAAATAGATTTGAGATCGGGCTATTATCAATTGCGAATCCGAGATTGGACGTACCCAAGACCGCTTCTTGAGCGAGATATGGTCACTATGAGTTCCTAGTGATGCCGTTTGGGCTCACTAATGCCCTGCGGTATTTATGGATTTAATGAATCGGATCTTCGACCATATTTGGATCGATTCGTAGTCGTGTTCATTGATGACATCTTGTTCTATTCAAGAAATGAGACCGAACATCTTTGAACACTGCGGTTAGTGTTTGTAAATCTTACGGGATAAGCAATTATATGCTAAGTTCAGCAAGTGTGAGTTTTGGTTAAGAGAGGTTAGCTTCTTGGGTCATGTGGTATCTCAGACGGGTATTCAAGTCGAATTCAATAAAATTTCAGCCATACTTAATTGGAAGCCTCAGAAATATTACTAAGGTTCGACTTTTTGGGGCTTCTAGGTTATTACCGACGATTTGTAAAGGCTTCTCAACGATAGCCACGCCGATGACGGCTACTCGAAAAGGATGTTAAGTTCGAATGGACGGAGAAATGCCAAAAAGTTTCGATCAATCGAAAACTTATTTGATGAAGCCCCAATTCTAGTGCAACCCGAGTCCGCAAAGAGTTTGTCATCTATAGCGACGCCTCCCTACTTGGGTTAGGTTGTGTATTGATGCAAGAAGGTTGAGTTGTGGCCTATGCGTCGAGGCAATTAAAGCCACATGAGAAAAATTATCCGACTCATGATCTCGAATTGGTCGCCATCGTGTTCGCTTTAAAGATATGGCGACATTACTTATTTGGTGAAAGGTGCCATGTGTACTCGGATCACAAAGTCTCAAATATTTGATGACCCAAAGAGACTTAAATCTGCGACAAAGACGTTGGCTCGAGCTGTTAAAGGATTATGAGCTGGTCATTGACTATCACCGGAAAGGCGAATGTGGTTGCGGATGCCTTGAGTCGTAAATCATTATTCGCTTACGAGCGATGAACGTGCACTTGTGCATTCGATCCGATAGTGTGTTAGTAGCTGAATTGAAAGCCAAACCACCGTTGATACATCAAATTCGAGAAGCTCGTAAAATCGACGACGAGTTGGGCGCAAAACGGGCCGAGTGTGTTCGAACAAGGACTCGAATTTCAAATCGATGATGACGATTGTTTGAGGTTCAAAAGTCGTCTGTGTGTTCCAAAGAATTCGGATCATTTCGATAATTCTGAATGAAGCCCATTGTAGCCGAATGCCAATCCACCCGGGGAGTACGAAGATGTACAATGATTTGAAGCGTCGGTTTTGGTGGCATGGTATGAAGCGAGACATCTCCGACTTTGTTTGAGATGTTTAATATGTCAACAAGTGAAAGCGGAACATCAATCGCCTTGAGATTACTTCACCAATCACGATACCCGAGTGGAAATGGGATCGAGTCACAATGGACTTTGTGTCTGGATTGCCATTGTCAGCAAGTAGGAAGGATGCGGTTTGGGTCGTGGTAGATCGATTGACTAAGTCTGCTCACTTTGTCCCCGTACGTACGGATTTTTCAATGGACAAATTAGCCGAATTGTACGTTTCTCAGATTGTGAGATTACATGGGGTACCTATTTCCATCGTGTCGGATAGAGATCCGAGATTTACCTCGCGATTTTGGAAAAAGTTGCAAGAAGCTTTGGGTACCAAGTTGCATTTCAAAGACCGCTTTCACCCCCAAACCGATGGTCAATCCGAGCGGATAATTCGGATACTTGAGGATATGTTAAGATGCTGCGTCCTCGAGTTTAGTGGTTCATGGGAACGGTATTTGCCGTTGATTGAATTTGCTTACAACAACGACTTTCAATCAAGTATTAAGATGGCACCCTACGAGGCTTTGTACGGTCGTAAATGCCGTACACCATTGTTTTGACCGAGCTTGGTGAAAGCAAGATTTTCGGTGGATTTGATTAGAGATGCTGAACAAAAGTGAAAGTAATCCGTGAAAGTCTCAAGATAGCCTTGGATCGTCGTAAGTCGACGCGGATCTCAAGCGTAAGGATATCGAGTATCGTGGGTGATAAAGTGTTTCTCAAGGTATCGCCTTGGAAAAGATACTCGATTGGTACCGTAAGGGCAAGTTGAGCCCGAGGTTCGTTGGGCCATATGAGATATCCGGCGAGTCGGTCCGGTGGCATATCGTTTGATTTTGCCCCGAACTCGAAAAGGTTCACGATGTCTTTCACGTTTCGATGCTTCGACGCTATAGATCCGATCCATCGCACGTGATTAGTCCATCAGAAATTGAAATTCAAGCTAATATGAGTTATGAGGAAGAACCGATTCGTATCCTATCACGAGAAGTGAAAGAGTTGCGAAACAAGCGGGTTCCGCTAGTGAAAGTGTTATGGCTCAAGCATGGGATAGAAGAAGCTACTTGGGAGACCGAGAACTCTATGAAAGAGCGATATCCAAACCTATTTACGGTAAGATTTTCGGGACGAAAATTTCTTAAGTGGGGAGAGTTGTGACACCAAAATTGACCCTAGTCGGGATGTGGTTTCGGGACCACAAAACCGAGGCATAAAAATAATTTAAAATTTATTTTGATGCCTATGATATGTGTTAATTTGTGTGTGACATTTTGATGTTTCGATTTAGTGTTATAAATGCTAATTTCACTAGAAAGGACCTAGTAGTGAACTTTGAAAGTATGATGGGGAAATGTGTGATGACTAGTTGCTCATGCATGCAAAAATAAGGGATTTGCATGTCAAATTTCCCCCAACATGAAGTGGCCGCCATGGCAAGAGAGGATGGGCAAAACATGTCATGAAACATGTTTTGTTGGTGCATTAGGGAGAAATAATAAACAAAGGTGTATGGGTAAGAAAAGAATGAAAAAAAAAATGTGTGTGAGTGTGGTATTCCCCCCCCCATTGCCGTGAGTTGTAGAGAAGGAAAGAAAAAATTTTGTTCATCCTTTCTTTGAGCCAAAACTAAGGAAGAAGGAGGATTTTTGCTTCATGCTTGGTTTGGAAGAGATCTAGAAGGAGATTTGGCTAAGTTTGCATCAAGATTAAGCTCAAGAGCTAAGAGGGCCACAATTGGACAAGGGGAAGGAAAAAGTGATCGAATAGCCGTAAAAGCCGCTCGACAACATCCGAGGTAAGTCCTCAAGAAGTGACCTTACTTGAATTATGTGGAATGAAATATGGATGTATTGATTATTGATTTATGTGTGTATGAGTATTCGAATAATGCCCGGGCTAAGTCCCGAAGGCGATTATGCTAGTGATTATAATTGTGTTTGAGCCTTAGTAACGAGAATGAAATATGTATGTCCAATGATTATTGATGTATGTGTGCATGAGAAATTGAATGATATCCGGGCTAAGCTCAAGACAATTATGCTGAAATTATATCCGGTTAAGACCCAAGGCAATTGTGCTAGTGGCTACATCCGGGCTAAGACCAAGGCATTCGTGCGAGACATTCTATCCGGGCTAAGACTCAAGGCATTTGTGCACGTGGTTATATCCGGTTATATTCAAGAATCTTGGGCTGGAGGTGAGTGTTGGTTGCTGTAATAAATTCAATTAGTACACTCGAGAAGCCCAAAGAATAAGGTACGTTTATATGTGCATTGAAAGTCGACATGTTTGAGCAACATTCGCTCAATCGACTAATGAATTTCAGTTATTGAATTGATTGATACTTTGTGAAAGTATATAATGATGAAGTGTGAAGTAAAATGTGTATTAATGAAATGATGCATTTGGCTATGTGAATGTATTGCTGTAATTAGAGTTGATTATATTCCTTGAGACTTACTAAGCATAAAAATGCTTACCCCGTTGCTTTGGCTCTCTGTTTTATAGATTTCGCTCGATAGCAATCGGATTCGGGATCAATAAAGTCAAGTCATCCACACTATCAACGTCTCTATTTTGGTATAAATTTTGGTTGAACTTTGAAATGGCATGTATAGGACTACCCTTGTTGGTTAAATATGTTGTGATGTATTTGTGTACGGCCATGCGAAAATGGCTCGTAAAAGTGAAGTATCGACTTAGACTATTTGCGGTTTGTATATGTATATATTTGGTGTCATGATGTGACCATGGATTGGAAATGGGAATGTTGGTCACATGATCAGCCATTGGCATGGTTAAAATGATCATATATGAACCTATGTATGGCAAGACTAGTTGGTTCATGGAGACTACCAAATAGGTAAGACCTACCTTAAAAACAGATGCTGCCAGCTGCAGTGACGTGAATGTGAAAATCACCAAAATTTGTAGGAATGGTATTAAATAGTGAATAAGCTATGTAAATGAACCTTGGTGAGTCTATTTTCATATGGAAGAAACGAAATGGTCATAGGAGTTACATGTTAAGAGATATTAAAGCTATTGTGAGACAGGGCCAGAACGGTTTCTGGGTCCCCTGTTGCAACTTTAAAAATTTTCTATAAATTATCCAGAAAGAATTAGGAGTCATGCCTTATATGTACAGATTCAATTTTGAGTCTAGTTTCATTAGAAACAAACGGAACCAGTATTAAAGTTCTGTACAGTGAGATATTCAAGTTGTAACGCGAAGGTCAGAGCAGTCGATCCCTGTAACATGGGTGACTTTAACTAATAAACTGTACCAATTGGCCCAACCAAAATTCTAGAAATAAATCCATGGATGGATACATGAGTCTAAATTCAGGGAAAATTTACTAAACCAGTTTCCGAGTTTTGAAACTCGAGATATGATTTTTAAGGCGACGGTGACGCAGTTTTCCAGCCTGACTGGAAATGTCAAATTGGTGGGCAAAACAAGTGAACTTGGTTTGTTAACCCCTCGTGTCCGACACCGGCGATAGTCTCGGGTTCGGGGTGTTACAAGGGGTATATTGGTAATTTTTCTCTTTAGGGGTAATTTCGTAATTTTTCTCTTTAGGGTAATTTCGTGATCTCACGCCATCGCATGTCGATTGATAATTTTATCGCTTTATGCAATTTGATTCCACCATCTACCTAAAAGGCTAATTTGCCCATCTCTTACCCATATTGGTCCGTAAGCCCATTGGGCCCGTTTTGCCCATCGAGCCCCTTTTTCGAAATACGCTAAAACGTCACGCTGAACGTGCTTACCACCTTGCGGTGCGGATCTAACAATTATTCTATGACTTGAGAGCATTCGCATACCCACATGACCATGAAATGCCGAATTTGGCATTTCGCTTTTGCCAATTGAACTAAAGAAGGGTGTTCGTACACACCGATTTGCGACGATCGCTCTCGAGATCTCTTCCGATATCCTACAATTGATTAGCACAGTGCTTATTTACAAACCATAATCACTAAACTCCAAAACTTAACTCACCCATGATCGAACCATGTCCCTACAAGCCTTTGAAATCTTACCTTTTGCCAAAATCGATAGCTAGCTCCGAATCCGATTGCTCCAATGATTCACGCTTTCAATCCAACACTTAAGAAGACACTAATCATTGATGAAAACGCCGATTAAAAACCTTTAGAGCCACATGCCCAATTCGATGACCTCTCTATATTTTGGGACTTGGCTTTTCCTAACTTTGTAAAATATAACCAGATCTGAGATGATGAACACTTACCCCTTACTCCTTTTTGATCTCCACGCAATCTGGTGCAGATTTATCTTTCAAACGATGGTAAAAACTCGACTCCCGGAGTTCTGAAGTTTCGGCTATAAGCCTCCCATTCTATGGTTTTTCGGCTTTTGTGTGATGAAGAAGATGATAGTGTGGGGCTACAACCTTGAAGTAGAATTGCGGTCAGGAATCTAGGATTAAGAAAAGATAATTTGTAAATTAATAAAAGTAAAAGAACATAGGAGAACACGGCTTTGAAGAAATCGGCACAAGCAAAGGATCACAGATTTCGGCTTTTATGGATTCGCAAAAGTGTTGATGAATAGTAGGTATGATGAATAGTTTGAAGAAGAAAAATAGAAGAAGAAGAGTAGGGAAGTGGTAGTTTTCACTAGAGAGGAAAAGAGAGAAAAGAAAATCCTAAGGTGTAAAAGGAAGAAAAGCGGCACCAACAATACCCTAAGTGCCGAAATACTACCCTCATAATCCCCCGCCGATTTTCCTCTTCATTCCCCCATTCGGCTAACTCCTAGCCTCATCCCAATCCTTAAATCTCTCCCTTATCACTCCTTAATCCAAGCATTTAAACCGATCCAACTCTCCTCTAGCGTAATCCACGAACTCCAACACTTACCCCTCCCGCACTAAAAAATAAATGCATCTATTTGCCAACAAAGGAATCGAACCTGTGTCTTCCCCAACACTTACACGCCACCTTCATAGCTCCCTAGTGGCGCCACTTAGCCACTTTACCAAAGGCTCATTTGTGTCATAACTTACGCAGTTCTTCTTAAAAGCCCACTTAACCAAATCTCCTATTCACTTAAAAATCCCACCTTGATATTTTACCGTGTTTAGCTTAGTCTTGGGCCTTCTAAAGGTCTACTAACACATTTAAACATAATTTCAATATTTAGAACATGAAAATTTCAAGATTTACTAAAATCACAAAACCCAAAAAATCCCGAAAATCGTGGTGTTACAACTAATATTTTTTTTCCTTTCCAATAATAATAATAATTTTATAAATATATCTAATAATAAAATTTCAAATATCCATAATACAATAAATAATAATAATTTTCATAAAAATTTTCAAACATACATACAATAATATTTTTCTAATAATAATAATTTTATCTCATAATACTAATTAAAATTTCATAAAATTTAAAATATCCGTAATAATAAATACAGTAAAAATTTTCTAGTGGTAATTTAATAAAATAATTTTTTTCTAAACGATAATATTTAAAACTTCCTAATTATTCGGGTTTTCTTCTATTCAATCCTGCACTCAAAACCCAACTCTTCTAGGCCCCAAATTTAGGATGTTACATTATGCCAAGATGGTATACGGATAGTGTGATTGTGCCTCCGACCGCTCGTTCGATTTCGAGTGGGTTGTCAACACTACAAGGAATGAAAAGGAGGAGTAAGCATAGATGCTTAGTAAGCTCACATGCAAATAGCAAGTAACACAACTATATACGCAAACATAAAACATCATTTGCATAATCATCACCGAGACATTCATATCACATTTTCATTTATCATCTTACCATATTGTTGTTATATCGAGTTTTCAACCCGAGGGTTAAGTACATACCTGTTCAAAGTATTCATTTCACAACACTTACCAATACGTCCCTTTCATCTCGAGTATTCCTCCGATTGAGTAGAATTTTACCCGTTGAACATATCAGAATATAATTCGGATACGTGGAAAGTTTGCACATAAGTGCTACATATGTAGCCAAGCAACCATGTAACCCGTCCATAAGTGAACTCAGACTCAACTCAACGAGCTCGGGCGTTTGCATCCATAAGTGAACTCGGACTCAACTCAACGAGCTCGGATGCCTAGTTACATCTCTCGAACTCGGACTCAACTCAACGAGTTCGGACATTCGCATCCATAAGTGAACTCGGACTCAACTCAACGAGTTCGGATGCCCAAATAACCTAGTGACATTTCACTTGTATCCTAATCCATTCCTAAGGTTCAGCGGGACCTTTTTCCCAATCATGTGTCTCAACCATCTTCTACGGAATGCCGTTACCGATACTCGGTAGTATTTCACATTTTCCAAGTATATCACATAATTTGACATATTAACAAACAATTATCACAGTATAATATTTCATAATAATTATCATATCATTTAAATAACATTAAAACATTTAAAATAATAACTATGTTACCAACATTTATATATGAACTTACCTCGCATGCGAAAATGGCTACTTTTACCATTTCGTCCACAACTTGGTATTTTTCCCATTTTAGCCCGAATTTTAGTTTTCCTTGCTCTATCATTTAAAATATAGTCTAATTAGGACTCATATTATACAGATTGACCCAAAATCATATTTTGGCAAAATTACAGTTTTGCCCCTAAACTTTCTCATATTTACACTTTTTCCCCAAAGCTCGTAAATTAAACTTCAGCCTATTTTCTTATGTTTTATGACATGCTGATCATTTTTCCCTTCTATGGTAACATCAAATTCTCACTCTAACATGTACTTATGACTATTAGGTGTTTTTACCGATTAAGCCCTTTTGCTCGTTTTCACTTAAAACCGAGTAGTACAAGTTGTCTAACATAATTTAAAACCTCATATTCTATCATAAAACACCAAAATACACAAATTTCACCTATTGGTATTTTTCCAAATATGAACCCTAGGTTGAATTATTGCTAGCATAAGCTTACTCGAGCTACCGGGACTCCAAAAACGTAAAAATCATTAAAAACGAGGCTAGAACGGACTTACAATTGAGCTTGGAAGCTTGAAAAACCCTAGCCATGGTTTCTGCTTGCTATATTCGGCCATGGGGTTGAAGATGAGCAAAATTGGCTTTTAATTTTGTATTTTAATTTATTTTACCCCTAAATGACCAAAATGCCCTTACTACTAAACTTTCCAAAAATTCCATCCATGTCCAATTTTTGTCCATAGACTTAGAAATTGGTAAAATTTCTATTTAAGACCTCCTAATTAATATTTCAAAACAATTTCATACTAGAAACTTCTAGAATGCAAGTTTTACAAATTATTCGATTTAGTCCCTAATTTCAATTTAAGCACTTTATGCATAAAATTTCTTCACGAAATTTTCACACAATCATGCAATCATATCATAGAACTCAAATAATCATAAAATAATTATTTCTATCTCGGATTTTGTGGTCACGAAACCGCTATTCTGACTAGGCCCAAAATCAAGATATTACAACTCTCCCCCGCTTTAGGGATTTTCGTCCTCGAAAATCTTACCAGAAAAGTGGTCTTCACTTTTAATCTCATATTCGGTGCCGAAGAACTTTCACTTAGGCTGTACCTCCAATACATCTCTTTAATTTCTCATATGATCTGAAAGCTTACAGTCTCAACTCTCAACTGTTCTTAAATTTTCAACCCTTCTCAGTTTCCCATGATATCATGACATAAAACTCGGATCTTAAATTGATTAATGGAGACCGGAATTGCAAGAAATCCAACAATCAAAGAGACCTAAAATTCCATGAATCTGATGAGTAGGAATTCATTCAATACAGATATGATTTATAGATCTCGCTAAACATTTAACAATAGGATACATCACATTTTCCTCTTTCTACTATGAAATTAATTCTGATATGGCCTCAAGAATAATCCTTCTCATTTCCATCCCAATATCAACACTGACAAGGATAATTTTGATAGATTCCAATGCTCGGCTTTAACCCCTTTAACAACTCCAATTTTATGTAACATCGAAAGCTCTAAACAATCACATTACCTCACTGTCTTGAAACACATCACAATTCATACAACGGTACATTACTGAAAGTCAGGAAGTCTTTGCTCAATGTAGACTAGTCTAGTTCAGACGCTTCGGTTACCAATATTCTCATCTATCCAAACTTTGTCAACATGTAATAAACTTCTTAGCTTTCACAAGACGAAAACCTTATCATTCGTAGTGACTTTAACTAATATCCAACTCTTTCTAATAAATATACACTTCTCGTTCGGACTATTTACTCTTTTATCAAGACAAAATGAAATTATATTATCGACTTGAGAAAATAATCCGACATAATTGTCACATGAAATCTTTCAAATAAATAATTCACCATACCGACTGAAACTCCTGCTTTTATCACCTATGCCTTTACAGATGTCAAATCCTTACACAGAAATTAGAAAAAAAAATCCCGATACTAAAATCACCACATTACCAAGATCAAATTAGAAGTATAGTCATATTTGACATGATTATCACGAGTTGAAGAACGTACTTCGAACATGAGTCATAATTGACAAATTATAGAACAAAGATAACAAGAAAACCGAATAAATAAATCCAATATACGATACTATGCCGGAGAATCGAAAACCAAACTCATAGAGAAAATACAGAATACCCGATAATTCTTCAAAGAAAGAAAGTCCAAAAGAAAACATCATTTAATCCCACCGAATCAAATATAACAAGAACAATATATCTTCCCATACATATATATCGGATGAAGCATCAAGTAGAAGAAAGCAGAATCATAATATCATATGTATTCTCTCATCAATTCTTATCGACGAAATGGAATAGAATACCCGATGAAATAGAGCAATATAAATTATAAACCAATCGGACTACCAATGCTTTCATCCAACACTAGAATTAGAAGACATTCCCATATAACAAGAATTTCTTCAAAAGATCAATAGCCATAGAAATATTTACGAGAATGGGTAAACACATAGAACATCTCAAAAGAGACGCTAAATCATCCGGTCATAACTGTCACACTCGGATAGTTCACATTTCAAATATCATTTCCCCAACTAGTTCTGTCATCACAAATTTCATATTAAACCATTCACTAAAGAAGGTCAGTTCTGAATAAATTTTGATTTACACTTTTCTCGACCTTGCACCTGAGTAATTCGATTTACCAAAGAGAATTCCTTCTCTAACTGGGACAATGCATAATTCCAATAATCTTTATATCAATCTGATACTTTACTGGCTCTGACTTTACTTATCAGCTCATTTTCAATCTCTGATCATACTTATAATTATTCTATCACTGAACTCTTTGGATTCTCAACCGGAAACTTATTCAATACAAATCTCATGAAATTCCATTATAAGTACCACTTCGGTAAGGGGGAGGGGTTGTAGGACCTCTAACTCGACTTTCTTATACATACACATATGACACAACTTCCATCATCGTAGCAACATCATCAAAATCATGTCATTCATTCAGGCAATGCAACATTCATGTTGGCTTACACAAATTTTCCTATTGTCCCATTTAGACAATATACTTATGCATACATTATATGTTTTCTAGATAGCTTTACTTATCCATTCATTTAATTAAATTAATTCATGCTCATGACATCATATAAGACCAAACAAACATAAATATTTGCATCACAATAACAACTTTCATTTTGTGCATCATCATGTAGATATCATTACAATCATATAATTCAGTCCAACAATTTAACATAGATAAGTTCATTTCATTATAATCCTTTATCTCATAAAAATTATATATCATTAGCATTCATCAACATTCGACATCCAAATCAAGACAAGGACATTTTCATTCAGTATCATAATATTATGACTTTTATTCATACCTCTACTACTTTCTATTTATTCCGTTCATCTTATCAAGTAAGCCATATACACTACATCATATAAGCATTAAGCAAATATGGATATTTATCACATATGTATCATAAACTTTATTCATACTTTTCTCGAACCGAGACTTATCATAATCATAATTTTACTCAAATACCTTCACATAACATTGAACATGGTCAGCAAGCTCGGTTGGAGAGTACCTGTCTAAATAAGACGGTACTCATACGCGTCGAAAGACATCACACTATCACAGATCAGTGGCATGTATAGCTAAACTTTTACACAAGCTAAGTTAGTCCGAGAACCGGCTAAACCTACTCTGATACCACCAAATGTAACGCCCCGTACTCGAGACCTTAGCCGGAGTCGAACACGAGGTGTTAACAGACTTAATTCATTACTTAAACAGCTCAAACAATTTATTTTTAAAATTTTCAGTCAAGCTAGCAATCTGCGTCATAATCGCTTAAAAATTCATATCTCGAGTTCCAAAACTCGAAATCCAATTTCGTAAATTTTCCCTAAAACTATACTCATATATATATTTATTAATTTGTTTATAGAATTTTTGGTCTAGCAAATTAGTACAGTTTATTAGTTAAAGTCTCCCTGTTTTGTGGTTCGATTGCTCGACCTCCGTATTACTTAATTAGATATCTCCTTGTACAGAGTTTCAATGACTATTCTGTTTGTTTCTAATAAAACTAGACTCAATAAGGAATTTGTAAATATAAATCATGACTTATAATTATCTTTTAAAAATTTATGGTGAATTTCCAAAGTTAGAAAAGGGGATCCAAAAATCGCTCTGGACCTGTTTCATAAAAATTTAAACATTTCAGAAAATATAACTCATATACCTGTTTTGTTCCATCCATATGAAAATAGACTCATAAATATTCAATTCCATATTTTATTCATCATCTAATTGTATCTCTACTATTTTTAATGATTTTTCAAACTCACATCACTATTGCTGTCTGAATCTATTTTATGGTAAATTTTACCTTTTTCATGGTTTCCATGGATTAGCTAGCAATTTAGCATACATAACACCAAATATGATCATGATTAGCCATTCCAATGGCTAATCATTACCAAGCATTTCCATACCAATCAATAACCATATCATAAGACCATATATACAAAATGATTATAATGCTATACATGCCATACTCAAAATATACAAGCCATTATGCCAAGATGGTATACGGATAGTGTGAGTGTGCCTCCGACCGTTCCCGATTTCCGAGCTGGCTTGTCAACACTACAAGGAATGAAAAGTAGGGAGTAAGCATAGATTCTTAGTAAGATCACATGAAAATAGCAAGTTACACAACTATATACGCAAACATAAAACATCATTTGCATAATCATCACCGAGACATTTATATCACATTTTCATTTATCATCTTACCATATTGTTGTTATATCGAGTTTTCAACCCGAGGGTTAAGTACATACCTATTCAAAGTATTCATTTCACAACACTTACCAATACGTCCCTTTCATTTCGAGTATTCCTCCGATTGAGTAGAATTTTACCCGTTGAACACATCGGAATATAATTCGGATACGTGGAAAGTTTGCACATAAGTGCTACATATGTAGCCAAGCTACCATGTAACCCGTCCATAAGTGAACTCAGACTCAACTCAATGAGCTCGGGCGTTCGCATCCATAAGTGAACTCGGACTCAACTCAATGAGCTCGGATGCCTAGTTACATCTCTCGAACTCGAACTCAACTCAACGAGTTCGGACATTCGCATCCATAAGTGAACTCGGACTCAACTCAACGTGTTCGGATGCCCAAATATCCTAGTGACATGTCACTTGTATCCTAATCCATTCCTAAGGTTCATGGGACCTTTTCCCAATCATGTGTCTCAACCATCTTTTACGGAATGCCAATTCTCGATACTCGGTAGTATTTCACATTTTCCAAGTATATCACATAATTTGACATATTAACAAACAATTATCACAAAGATAATATTTCATAATAATTATCATATCATTTAAATAACATTAAAACATTTAAAATAATAACTATGTTACCAACATTTACATATGAACTTACCTCGCATGCGAAAATGGCTACTTTTACCATTTCGTCCACAACTTGGTATTTTCCCCATTTTAGTTCGAATTTTAGTTTTCCTTGCTCTATCATTTAAAATATAGTCGAATTAGGACTCAAATTATAGAAATTGACCCAAAATCATATTTTGGCAAAATTACAGTTTTGCCCCTAAACTTTTGCATATTTACACTTTTTCCCCAAAGCTCGTAAATTAAACTTCAGCATATTTTCTTATGTTTTATGACATGCTGATCATTTTTCCCTTCTATGGTAACATCAAATTCTCACTCTAACATGTACTTATGACTATTAGGTGTTTTTACCGATTAAGCCCTTTTGCTCGTTTTCACTTAAAACCGAGTAGTACAAGTTGTCTAACATAATTTAAAACCTCATATTCTATCATAAAATACCAAAATACACAAATTTCACCTATGGGTATTTTTCCAAATATGAACCCTAGGTTGAATTATTGCTAGCAGAAGCTTAACCGAGCTACCGGGACTCCAAAAACGTAAAAATCATTAAAAACGAGGCTAGAACGGACTTACAATCGAGCTTGGAAGCTTGAAAATCCATAGCCATGGTTTCTCCTTGCTATATTCGGTCATGGGGTTGAAGATGAGCAAAATTGGCTTTTAATTTTGTATTTTAATTCATTTTACCCCTAAATGACCAAAATGCCCTTACTACTAAACTTTCCAAAAGTTCCATCCATGTCCAATTTTTGTCCATAGACTTAGAAATTGGTAAAATTTCTATTTAAGACCTCCTAATTAATATTTCAAAACAATTTGATACTAGAAACTTCTAGAATGCAAGTTTTACAAATTATTCGATTTAGTCCCTAATTTCAATTTATGCACTTTATGCATAAAATTTCTTCACGAAATTTTCACACAATCTTGCAATCATATCATAGACCTCAAAATAATCATAAAATAATTATTTCTATCTCGGATTTTGTGGTCACGAAACCGCTATTCCGACTAGGCCTAAAATCAGGATATTACATGCAAGGTCCCTAACTCGTCTACCATACATATATACATATAACACTATTTTATCATCATATTAATTTTTCACAAGCATATCATCCACTCCAGGCAAACTATTATTCACATTCGCATGACACGAACTTTTCAGTTATCTTATTTAAACAAGTGCATTTATGCATGCATTCTATGGATTCTGTATAACTTTACTTATCCCATTGATTTAATCAAACAAGTCATGCACATAACATCTTATGAGGGCCAAAAAAACATGGATAAGTATGTCACAATCAAAACTTTTATCTTGCACATCATCCTATACATATCATTACCATCATATAACTCAATTCAATAAATTTTAGCACATTTACTTAAACTATACGAGTTTTCCCATTATAATTATCCAAACAAGGATACACGAACATTTGTTCTATCAATAAGGTTCATGAGTTACCCAAATACATACATTCGCTAGAGCAAATCGATCATATGTATCATAGAACTATCAACTAAACATGATAAGCTTATCATAATGTATTCATGTAGCTCATTTAAAGATATCATTGTAATCAATCAACATTCAATGTTCAATCGAGGCAATGACATTTTATCCGTATCATGTTATTATGAACCTTTTATTCATACCTTCATGAATTTCTATTTGTCAAATTCACTTAATCAAGTAAATCAAGTGCACTACATTTTAGGAATATCAAACAAGCATAGATACTCATCACAACATGAACTTTCATCTCACATGTTATCACGTACATATCATAAACTTTTATTCATACTTTTCTAAGTTTAGGCTCATCATAACTGTACTTTACCCGAATACCTTAGCTTCACATCGAAAATGGTTGGTATAGCTCAGTTGGAGAGCACCTTTGTCCAAAAATGATGGTTCTAATTTGCGTCGGGAGACATCACACTGTCACAGATTTGTGGCATGTATAGCTACACTCTCATGCATGCTAGGTTAGTTTGAGAATTGACTAACCCATAGCTCTGATACCACTAAATGTAACACCCCTTACCCGTACCAGACGCTGGGATAAGGTTTGAGGCGTTACTAGATTTAAACATATACAAACATGCAAAACCGGGTCACAAAATTTTGCCCAAAATTAAAGCTTTTCAAATACATGTGTATCATCCCTTGTATAGGCCTTTGAGGCCTAAAACATACATCGGGGTAGTTTGGGACTAAACCGAGAACTTTAGGAAGTTTTGGCAAACATATAAAAATTTTCATGAAAAAGGGTCACACACTCGTGTGGGCACAGGGACACGCCCGTGTCTTCAGGCTGTGTAACTCTCTATTTATGACGTCAGTAAAAAAAATTAAACTACTCGGGCAGATCACACGCCCATGTGCTAGGCCGTGTCCTCCACATGGTTGAGACACATGGCCGTGTCTTTTCCCTTTTGGCTAACACTTAGGCTATTTTCCAAGCCTTTTTGTTACCATTAATACCTCACATACTTAAATACATTATAGATACATATAACGTAGCATCAAGTAAATGATTAAACATCCTCCTTTAAGAATCAACTGTAATATTCATATATCATCATACATGTGTTTTGCTTACTCATTTTATACCAAGTCTAAACACACCAATTCACAATCAATTGAACATGTCATTTTGATTATTACTTATACATTTATACCATGCTTGCCTAAGTCACTCCACACGAATTTCATGTTCAAGCATTATTGACTTATTGCCATATCACACTTTTATTTTCTAGTTATGACCACTTCGTTTGGTCATAAGACATTCATCAAGCATACATACCATAATACTAACCATTCATGTCAAACAATTATAATCACATGACCACATCACAAGGCATCCATAAATAGCTTGGATAAATAGGCTTGCAAGCCATAACCAAGACAAGCCACATCTCATGGCTGAACACAACAAATCAATTTAAGCTAACATCTTGGCCAAATCAAAAGAGTACACATCATAATGACTAAGTCCCTATACATGCCACTAACTTGAAGACATTAAGATTCAACAATACTCCAAAGGTGGTAGCCTGATAGTCTGATGCTACCTTCGGTGATCTCCAACCTCGAGCCGACTTGGCAACACTAAAGAAATGGAGAGGAGGGAGTAAGCTTAAAGCTTAGTGAGTCCATATGAAAATAATAAACAAATTATCAGCATGATTCCATGGTAATATAACCATAATTATACTTTTACTTATATTCTGGTCATGTTATTTTCTCGAGTCATAGTCACTACATTATTAATATGTTGAGCTACAGAACTCCCAATTAAGATCTGCTAATTTTCCCTGAAACTAGACTCATATATCTTCTCACCATAAAATTTTCAGAATTTTTGGTCTAGCAAATAAGTACAGTTAATTCATTAAAGTTACCCCTATTTTGCTATTTGATAGCTTCAACCTGTCCTCAGTAAAATTTACTTATCTCTCAGTACGAGATTTAGATCATGTTCTAGTCTATTTCTTTTGAAAATAGACCCATTGAAAATTTAGTAATATAAATTACAACCCATAATCATTTTCATACAATTTTTAGTGATTTTCCAAATTTAAAATAGGGAAGCACGAAATCACTCTGATTCTATCTCAAAAAATTCAAATATCTCATAATATGAAATTATTTTGCTCACACCGTATCCTCTATGTGAAAATAGACTAATTAATATTTAATTTCATATCTTATTAAGTTTCTAATTCGATTTCCACAATTTTTGGTGGATTTTCAAAGTCACACAACTGCTGTTGTACAATACTATTTTAATGCAATATCATGGTGACTATCATAGGATGACATAATAACATGACCATTAAGATTTTTCATCATTCAAGCATTCTAGCTCATTAATAAAATATTCATATATATATATATATATATATATATACATGAATATCCTTTCTCGTCATATATCATCCTGTAACAAGGCATTACTCATGGGTATAATGTACGTACCTGTACATTCTCATAACATACCAAATAACCTTACCTTCATTATCATTCTCATCATGGGACTTTCATCCCATCATCCATTATAATACCTATTGAACACTTGGAATACTATTGGATACACAGAAACTTGTACATAAGTGCCACATAAAAATACGTAGCCAAAGCTACCTTATATCATGTAACACATCCATAATGAACTCGAACCTCTCAACGAGCTCGGATGTTACATGTATCGCAGCCATTATGAACTCAGACCACTCAATGGGCTCGGATGCTCGCATCCATATTGAACTCTGACCACTGAACAAGCTCGGATGCCTCATATATCATGAACTTGGACCACTCAACGAGCTCGGATTTCTTAATTCCTAGTGACATGTCACTTGTATCCTAAACTATTCCTATGGTTCAAACGGGATTTTCCTCGTTGCACATAGCATCTTCATCGTACTTGTTCGTATCGTCGCGGATAACGACCGTAATATCATTCATTTCCAATATATGCCTGAATCACATTTTCCTTGATCTGTAATATCACATTTAGCTTACTAATTAGTCAGATTATCCATATGGGTCCAAAAATCATATTTTTACAAATTAGCATTTTGTCTCCTAAACTTTCATATATTTGCACTTTTGCTCAAATACTCGTAAAATGATTTTCATTCAATTTCTTTGTACTTTAAGCCTAGCCGAATCATTTTCATAACTATAGCAATCCCCAGTTTCCACTAAAAAACACTTTTCTAATAAATGTTATAAGTTTTACGATTTAGTCCTTTTAAGCATTTTCAACGAAAATCACTTAGTAAAAGTCATTTATTTAACACCCAACATTCATTTTCTACCATTAGACATCAAAACACATGCATATCACTCATGGTAAATTTTTAAACATGAACCCTAGCTCAAAATAATGGTAGAAATAGATAGATCTTGTTACGAGGATTTCAAAAACGTAAAAATCATTAAAAATGAGGCTAGAACGGACTTACAATCGAGCTTGGAAGCTTGAAAAACCCTAGATATGTCTTCTCTATGCAAGTTTTGGCAATGGGGTAGAAAATGGACAAAAATTGGCTTTTAATTTTGTTTTTGATTCATTTTAATTACTAAATAACCAAAATGCCCCTAACTTAAAAATATTCTATTTCACCTATTTCATGTCCATTTTTGTCCAAAAAATTAAGAAATGGTATAATTACAATTTAAGGACCTCAAATTTAAAATTTCAAATCAATTTGACACCTCTAACATGTAGACTCAACTTTTGCACTTTTTACAATTTAGTCCTTTTGACCAAATTGAGTGCCCAAACGTCAAAATTTTTGAAAAAAATGTTCACGAAATCACCTTGTGGAATTGTAAAACAAAAAAATGTAATAAAAACAAATTTTACTGAGTCAAATTTGTGGTCCCGAAACCACTGTTCCTACTAGGCCCTAATTTGGGATGTTATAACTCTCCCTCCTTTAGGGATTTTCGTCCCCGAAAATCTTACCAGAAGAGTGGTTCGGTTTTCACATAAACTCCACTATCTTATAATAATTACTAAAGAAATTTTACTCAGGCTATGCTTAATACTTAGCTCTTTAATTTGTCATACTAAAGTCATGAGTATTTCTTCGCTATACGACACATAAACTAAATCTTGATCTCTATTGGGGATTTCATGTACTCAAAGGTTTGATCCATACTGTCATAGCACATACATACATAACATACTTGAATCCTTCCAGATTTAAATGGCATAGCTAGCCCGATTATCATGGCCTTATACCCTCTACAATTTTATACAGTCGAACGATTTGCTAATTCAACCCCTAGCCTTCATTAAAATTCAGAACCTCATTTAGCATTCTTAATAATTCATGATATAAATCTCGGATCTCAATCCGATTAACAAAGACTAACATTTTAAGAAATTCAACAATCTCGAGTAATCTGATAAGCGAGAATTCAGTACTTACCGACATTATTTGTAAATTTATCAATTACTTAACAACAAGTCACATGACATCTTTCTCTTTCAAAGATAGGAATAATTCTGATATGAAATCTATAGTAATCTCATTCTCATTTCCATTCAATTACCACCACTGGCGAAAATCATTCTGACATCACCTATTATTCAACTTTAACCCTGATAACATTTCATGTATCAAACACAAAGAGCAGAAATGTCGAGTTCCAAACTTGAACCCCAATACATTACTCTCGTGAATTTCCTTGCAAACTCTCTGTATAAGCTCTGGACTTTCTACCCAAGCACTTGTAACCACATTTTCCTTTTCTCAAAGATCATACAACAATAATCTCAGGTCATCTACACTATCTCAAACTCAAATCTTTCTGTGACAGCAAATACATTAAGCTATCAAACTGCCTTTTTGTCCCAAAACGTATCACAATCCGTTGAACGACACATCACAGAAAAATCAAGAATTTCAAGCCCGATGTAGGTTAACCAAGTCTAATGTTCTAATTAACAATGTTCCCATCTGTTCTAAGCTCTACTAACATGCAATGGACCGTTCAACTTTCACAAAGCGATAACTGTATCATTCATATCAACTTTAAAACATATCAAAGTATGCTAGGAAATATACACTTTTCATTCAGACTATCCGTCTTTTACCTATAAAGAAATGAAATTTTATTCCCAAACACAAATATCTTAGTTAATCTTTCAAACAATAACCAACACCGATTGAACAACCAAGTCGGTCTTAATCATCAATAAATGACATTTCAAGAAATCCTCTCTTCCAGTCGATTGAACGAATCAAAATGTAATCATTCAAAGTTCATTTATCATGCTAATCAAAAACCATTTCAAATGTATTAACTCAATTAACAAGGATATCTCAACTGAAGGCATTAACTTTGATTAACTTACTTGAGAAAAGAATTCCACCATACCAATTGAAATTCGCATTTTCACCACTTATGTCATTGCTGATGTCAAATTTTTCACGAAGATTTAGTGAAATCCAGATATCGAAATCACCACGTTACTATAATCATCCAGAAGTATGATCATAATTACCATAGTTATCATAAGCCAAAGAAAACACTTTAGATATAAGCCACAATCAACAATTTATGGAATAAATATGGCATGAAAATCAAGGTAAAGAAGTCCAGGACAAAGAAATCCAAGATAAAGAAATCCAAGATACAATATCATAATGAAAGATCCAGAACAAGCTCGTAAGAAAAATATGAAAGATCTCGATAATTATTTAGAGAAAAGAAGTCTAGAAGAATACATCAATCCAACCCACTGGAATTAAATGCAACAAGGACAATATACCTTCCCATATATGTATATCGAATAGAACATCAATTAGAAGGAACAGAATTATAACATCATGTGCAATTTCTCTCAAAATCCCAACAGATAGAACATAGCAGAATACCAGAGAGAAATAGAGAAATACCAATTACAAAACAATCGGGTTATCAATGTTTTCGTCTAATGTCAAGATTAGAAAACATCCTCGTGCAATAATAATTTATCCGAATATTGATAGCCCCACCAAGAACAAATAAACTCATAGAGTACCCCAAGAGAGACAATCATAACGTACTCACTGAAATTACTACATTCAGATATCTTACATTTCAAAATTTATTCCTCCAACTATTTCTGCCATCATAAATCCCATATTATGATTCTTATTGAAGAAGATCAGTTTTGAAGAAATCCCAGTTAATACATTTCTCGACATCACACCCTACTAGTTCTGTCTTTACTTATCAATCCAATTTAATCTCTGACCATATTTATAATCACTCTATAGCTGAACTCTCTGGTCTCATACTTGTGAGCTTATTCAACACTGATCTCATAAAATCCTTTACAAAACACCACTCTGGTAAGAGGGTAAGGTCATAAGGTCCCTAACTCGTCTCCCATACACATATACATATAACACTATTTTATCATCATAGTAATACTTTCACAAGCATATCATCCACTTCAGGCAAACAATTACTCACGTTCGTATGACACGAACTTTTCAATTATCTCATTTAAATAAGTGCATTTATGCATGCATTCTATGGATTCTGTATAACTTTACTTATCTCATTCATTCAATCAAACAAGTCATGCACATAACATCTTATGAGGGCCAAACAAACATGGATAAGCATGTCACAATCAAAACTTTTATCTTGCACATCATCTTATACATATCATTACCATCATATAACTCAATTCAATCAATTTTAGCACAGTTACTTAAACTATACAAGTTTTCCCATTATAATTATCCAAACAAATATACACAAACATTTGTTCAATCAATAAGGTTCGTGAGTTACCCAAATACATACATTCGCTAGAGCAAATCGATCATATGTATCATAGAACTATCAACTAAACATGATAAGCTTATCATAATGTATTCCTTTATCTCATTTAAAGATATCATTGCAATCAATCAACATTCAATGTTCAATCGGGACAATTACATTTTATCCGTATCATGTTATTATGAACCTTTTATTCAGACCTTCATGAATTTTTATTTGTCACATTCACATAATCAAGTAAATCAAGTGCACAACATCTTGGGAATATCAAACAAGCATAGATACTCATCACAACATCAACTTTCATCTCACATGTTATCACGTACATATCATGAACATTTATTCATACTTTTCTGAGTTTAGGCTCATCATGACTGTACTTTACCCGAATGCCTTAGCTTCACATCGAAAATGGTCAGTATAGCTCAGTTGGAGAGAACTTTTGTCCAAAAAAGATGGTTCTCATTTGCGTCAGGAGACATCACACTATCACGATTTGTGGCATGTATAGCTAGACTCTTATGCATGCTGGGTTAGTCTGACAACCAACTAAACCATAGCTTTGATACCACTAAATGTAACACCCCTTACATGTATCCGACGCCGGGACAGGGTTCTAGGCGTTACCAGATTAAAAATTCACAAACATGCAAAACCGGGTCACAAAATTTTTCCCAAATTTAAGACTTTTTAAATACATGTATATCATCCTTTATACGGGCCTTTGAGGCCTAAAACCTATATCGGGGTGGTTTGGGACTAAACCAAGAACTTTAGGAAGTTTTGGGAAACATATAAAAATTTTCATGAAACAGGGTCACACGCCTATGTGGACACATGGACATGCCCGTGTCCTCAGGCTGTGTAACTCTCTGTTTATGACGTCAGCAAAATAAATTGAACCACTCGGCCAAATCACACGCCCGTGTGCTAGGCTGTGTCCTCCACACGGTTGAGACACATGGCCGTGTCTTTGCCCTTGTGGCTAGCACTTAGGCTATTTTCCAAGCCTTTTTGTTACCATTAATACCTCACATGCTTAAATACATTATAGACACATACAATGTAGCATCAAGTAAATGATTAAACATCCTCCCTTAAGACTCAACTATAATATTCATATATCATCATACATGTGTTTTGTTTACTCATTTTATACCAAGTCTAAACACACCAATTCACAATCAGTTGAACATGTCATTTTGATTATTACTTATACATTTATACCATGCTTGCTTCAGTCATTCCACACCAATTTCATGTTCAAGCATTATTGACATTCATCAAGCATATATACCGTAATACTAACCATTCATGTTAAACAATTATAATCACATGACCACATCACAAGGCATCCATAAATAGCTTGGATAAATAGGCTTACAAGCCATAACCCATACAAGCCACATCTCATGGCTAAACACAACAAATCAATTTAAGCTAATATCTTGGCCAAATCAAAAGAGTACACATCATAATGACTAAGTCCCTATACATGCCACTCACTTGAAGACATTAAGATTCAACAATACTCCGAAGGTGGTAGCCTGATAGTGTGATGCTGCCTCCGGTGAACTCCAACCCTGAACCGACCTAACAACACTAAAGAAATGGGGAGGAGGGAGTAAGCTTAAACCTTAGTGAGACCATAGGAAAATAATAACAAATTATCAACATGATTCCATGGTAATATAACCATAATTATACTTTTACTTATATTTTGGTCATGCTATTTTCTCGAGTCATTGTCACTACATTATTAATATCTTGAGCTACGAAACTCCAAATTAAGATCCGCTAATTTTCCCTGAAACTAGACTCATATATCTTCTTACCATAAAATTCTTAGAATTTTTGGTCTAGCCAATAAGTACATTTTAATCTTTGAAGTTATCTCTGTTCTATTGTTTGACAGCTTCGACCTTTCCTCTCTAAAATTTATTTATCTCTTAGTATAGGATTTAGATCATGTTCCTGTCTATTTCTTTTGAAAATAGACCCATTTAAAATTTATTCATATAAATTCTAACCCATAATCGTTTTTGTACAATTGTTAGTGATTTTCCAAATTTAAAAAAAGGGAGCACGAAATCACTCTGATCCTATCTCACAAAAATTCAAATATATGTAATTATTTTACTTACACCGTCTCCTGTATGTGAAACTAGACTCAATAGGCTTTAATTTCATGTCTTATTAAGTTTCTAATTCGATTTCCACAATTTTTGGTGGATTTTCAAAGTCACACAACTGCTGTTGTACAATACTATTTTAATGCAATATCATGGTGACTATCATAGGATGACATAATAACATGACATTCAAGATTTTTCATCATTCAAGCATTCTAGCTCATCAATATATACATACATGAATATCCTTTCTCGTCATATCTCATCCTGTAACAAGGAATTACTCATGGGTATAACGTACGTACCTGTACATTCTCATAACATACCAAATAACTTTACCTTCATTATCATGCTCATCATGGGACTTTCATCCCATCATCCATTATAATACCCGTTGAACACTTGGAATACTATTGAATAAATGGAAACCTGTACATAAGTGCCACATAAACATACGTAGCCAAAGCTACCTTATAACATGTAACACATCCATAATGAACTCGAACCTCTCAACGAGCTCGGATGTTACATGTATCGAAGCCATTATGAACTCAGACCACTCAACGGGCTCGGATGCTCGCATCCATAATGAACTCGGACCATTGAACGAGCTCGGATGCCTCATATATCATGAATTTGGACCACTCAACGAGCTCGGATTTCTTAATTCCTAGTGACATGTACTTATGACTATTAGGTGTTTTTACCGATTAAGCCCTTTTGCTCGTTTTCACTTAAAACCGAGTAGTAGAAGTTGTCTAACATAATTTAAAACCTCATATTCTATCATAAAACACCAAAATACACAAATTTCACCTATGGGTATTTTTCCAAATATGAACCCTATGTTGAATTATTGCTAGCATAAGCTTAATCGAGCTAAGGACTCCAAAACGTAAAAATCATTAAAAACGAGGCTAGAACGGACTTACAATCGAGCTTGGAAGCTTGAAAACCCTAGCCATGGTTTCTCCTTGCTATATTCGGCCATGGGGTTGAAGATGAGCAAAATTGGCTTTTAATTTTGTATTTTAATTCATTTTACCCTAAATGACCAAAATGCCCTTACTACTAAACTTTCCAAAATTCCATCCATGTCCAATTTTGTCCATAGACTTAGAAATTGGTAAAATTTCTATTTAAGACCTCCTAATTAATATTTCAAAACAATTTCATACTAGAAACTTCTAGAATGCAAGTTTTACAAATTATTCGATTTAGTCCCTAATTTCAATTTAAGCACTTTATGCATAAAATTTCTTCACGAAATTTTCACACAATCATGAAATCATATCATAGACTTCAAAATAATCATAAAATAATTATTTCTATCTTGGATTTTGTGGTCACAAAACCACTATTCCGACTAGGCCCAAAATCAGGATATTACAACTCTCCCCCCCTTTAGGGATTTTCGTCCCCAAAAATCTTACCAGAAAAGTGGTCTTCACTTTTAATCTCATATTCGGTGCCGAAGAACTTTCACTTAGGCTGTACCTCCAATACATCTCTTTAATTTCTCATATGATCTTGAAGCTTACAGTCTCAACTCTCAACTGTTCTTAAATTTTCAACCCTTCTCAGTTTCCCATGATATCATGACATAAAACTTGGATCTTAACTTGATTAATGGAGACCGGAATTGCAAGAAATCCAACAATCAAAAAGACCTAAAATTCCATGAATCTGATGAGTAGGAATTCATTCAATACAGATATGATTTATAGATCTCGCTAAACATTTAACAATAGGATACATCACATTTTCCTCTTTCTACTATGAAATTAATTCTGATATGGCCTCAAGAATAATCCTTCTCATTTCCATCCCAATATCAACACTGACAAGGATAATTTTGATAGATTCCAATGCTCGGCTTTAACCCCTTTAACAACTCCGATTTTATGTAACATCGAAAGCTCTAAACTATCACATTACCTCACCGTCTTGAAACACATCACAATTCATACAACGGTACATTCTTGAAAGTCGAAGTCTTTACTCAATGTAGACTAGTCTAGTTCAGACGCTTTGTTACCAATATTCTCATCTATCCAAACTTTGTCAACATGTAATAAAATTTTCAGCTTTCACAAGACGAAAACCTTATCATTCAGTAGTGACTTTAACTAATATCCAACTCTTTCTAATAAATATACACTTCTCGTTCGGACTATTTACTCTTTTATCAAGACAAAATGAAATTATATTATCGACTTGAGAAAATAATCCGACATAATTGTCACATGAAATCTTTCAAATAAATAATTCACCATACCGAATCAAACTCGTGCTTTTATCACCTATGCCTTTACCGATGTCAAATCCTTACACAAAATTAGAAAAAAATCCGATACTAAAATCACCACATTACCAAGATCAAATTAGAAGTATAGTCATATTTGACATGATTATCACGAGTGAAGAACGACTTGAACATGAGTCATAATTGACAAATTATAGAACAAAGATAACAAGAAAACTGAATAAAGAAATCCAAGATACGATACTATGCCGAGAATCGAAAACCAAACTCATAGAGAAAATACGAATACCCGATAATTCTTCAAAGAAAGAAAGTCCAAAAGAAAACATCATTTAATCCTTTCGAATCAAATATAACAAGAACAATATATCTTCCCATACATATATATCGATGAAGCATCAAGTAGAAGAAAGCAGAATCATAATATCATATGTATTCTCTCATCAATTCTTATCGACGAAATGGAATAGAATACCGATGAAATAGAGCAATATAAATTATAAACCAATCAGGACTACCAATGCTTTCATCCAACACTAGAATTAGAAGACATTCCCATATAACAAGAATTTCTTCAAAAGATCAATAGCCATAGAAATATTTCGAGAACGGGTAAACACATAGAACATCTCAAAAGAGACCGCTAAATCATCCAATCATAATCGTCATACTCGGATAGTTCACATTTCAAATATCATTTCCCCAACTAGTTCTGCCATCACAAATTTCATATTAAACCACTAAAGAAGGTCAGTTCTGAATAAATTTTGATTTACACTTTTCTCGACCTTGCACCTGAGTAATTCGATTTACCAAAGAGAATTCCTTCTCTAATCGGGACAATGCATAATTCCAATAATCTTTATATCAATCGATACTTTCTTGGCTCGACTTTACTTATCAGCTCATTTTCAATCTCGATCATACTTATAATTATTCTATCTTTGAACTCTTTGGGTTCTCAACCAAAACTTATTCAATACAAATCTCATGAAATTCCATTATAAGTACCACTTGTAAGGGGAGGGTTGTAGGACCTCGACTCGACTTTCTTATACATACACATATGACACAACTTCCATCATCATAGCAACATCATCAAAATCATGTCATTCATTTAGGCAATGCAACATTCATGTTGGTTTACACAAATTTTCCTATTGTCCCATTTAGAAAATATACTTATGCATACATTTTATGTTTTCTAGATAGCTTTACTTATCCATTCATTTAATTAAATTAATTCATGCTCATGACATCATATAAGACCAAACAAACATAGATATTTGCATCACAATCACAACTTTCATTTCGTGCATCATCATGTAGATATCATTACAATCATATAATTCAGTCCAACAATTTAACATAGATAAGTTCATTTCATTATAATCCTTTATCTATTAAATTCATCAACATTCGATGTCCAAATCAAGACAAGGACATTTTCATTCGTGTCATAATATTATGACTTTTATTCATACCTCTACTACTTTCTATTTATTCCGTTCATCTTATCAAGTAAGCCATATACACTACATCATATAAGCATTAAGCAAATATGAATATTTATCACATATGTATCATAAACTTTTATTCATACTTTTCTGAACCGAGATTTATCATAATCAGAATTTTACTCAAATACCTTCACATAACATTGAACATGGTCAGCAGCTCGGTTGGAGAGTACCACCTAAATAAGACGGTACTCAGACGCGCGCCGAAAGACATCACACTATCACGCATCGCTGGCATGTATAGCTAAACTTTTACACATGCTAAGTTAGTCCGAGAACCGACTAAACCTACTCGATACCACCAAATGTAACGCCCGTGCCGAGACCGTCACGAGTCGAACACGAGGTGTTAACAGACTTAATTCATTACTTAAACAAATTTCAAACAATTTATTTTTAAAATTTTCAGTCAAGCTAGCAATCTGCGTCACAGTCACTTAAAAATTCATATCTCGAGTTCCAAAACTCGAAATCCAATTCCGTAAATTTTTCCTAAAACTAGACTCATATATATATTTAATAATTGTTTTATAAAATTTTTGGTTTAGCAAATTAGTACAGTTTATTAGTTAAAATCTCCCCTGTTTTAGGGTTCGACTGCTCTGACCTCTGTGTATTACAAATCAGATATCTCCTTGTACAGAGTTTCAATGACTATTCCGTTTGTTTCTAATAAAACTAGACTCAATAAGGTATCTTTACATATAAATCATGACTTATAATTATCTTTTAACAATTTATGGTGAATTTCCAAAGTCAGAAAAGGGGATCCAGAAATCGCTCTGGACCTGTTTCACAAAAATTTAAACATCTCATAAAATATAACTCATATACCTGTTTTGTTCCATCCATATGAAAATAGACTCAAAATTATTCAATTCCATATTTTATTCATCATCTAATTATATCTCTACTATTTTTAATGATTTTTCAAACTCACATCACTGTTGCTGTCTGAATCTATTTTATGGTAAAGTTTACCTATTTCATGGTTTCCATGGATTAGCTAGCAATTTAGCATACATAACACCAAATATGATCATGATTAGCCGTTCCAATAGCTAATCATTACCAAGCATTTCCATACCACTCAATAACCATATCATAAGACCATATATACAAAATGATTATAATGCTATACATGCCATACTCAAAATATACAAGCCATTATGCCAAGATGGTATATGGATAGTGTGAGTGTGCCTCCGGCCGTTCCCGATATCCGAGCTGGCTTGTCAACACTACAAGGAATGAAAAGGAGGGAGTAAGAATAAATGCTTAGTAAGCTCACATGCAAAGAGCAAGTAACACAACTATATACGCAAAAATAAAACATCATTTGCATAATCATCACTAAGACATTCATATCACATTTTCATTTATCATCTTACCATATTGTTGTTATATCGAGTTTTCAACCCGAGGGTTAAGTACATACCTGTTCAAAGTATTCATTTCACAACACTTACCAATACATCCCTTTCATATCGAGTATTCCTCCGCTTGAGTAGAATTTTACCCGTTGAACACATCGGAATATAATTCGGATACATTGAAAGTTTGCACATAAGTGCTACATATGTAGCCAAGCTACCATGTAACCCGCCCATAAGTGAACTTGGACTCAACTCAACGAGCTCGGGCGTTCGTATCCATAAGTGAACTCAGAATCAACTCAACGAGCTCGGATGCCTAGTTACATCTCTCGAACTCGGACTCAACTCAACGAGTTCGGACATTCGCATCCATAAGTGAACTCGTACTCAACTCAACGAGTTCGGATGCCCAAATATCCTAGTGAAATGTCACTTGTTAGCTTGAAAGCTTGAAAAACCCTAGCCATGGTTTCTCCTTGCTATATTCGACCATGGGGTTGAAGATGAGCAAAATTGGCTTTTAATTTTGTATTTTAATTCATTTTACCCCTAAATGACTAAAATGCCCTTACTACTAAACTTTCCAAAAATTCCATCCATGTCCAATTTTTGTCCATAGACTTAAAAATTGGTAAAATTTCTATTTAAGACCTCCTAATTAATATTTCAAAACAATTTCATACTAGAAACTTCTAGAATGCAAGTTTTACAAATTATTCGATTTAGTCTCTAATTTCAATTTAAGCACTTTATGCATAAAATTTCTTCTCGAATTTTTCACACAATCATGCAATCATATCATAGACCTCAAAATAATCATAAAATAATTATTTCTATCTCGAATTTTGTGGTCACGAAACCGCTATTCCGACTAGGCCCAAAATCAGGATATTACATGTAAGGTCCCTAACTCGTCTCCCATACACATATACATATAACACTATTTTATCATCATAGTAATTTTTCACAAGCATATCATCCACTCCAGGCAAACTATTATTCACATTTGCATGACACGAACTTTTCAGTTATCTTATTTAAACAAGTGCATTTATGCATGCATACAATGGATTCTGTATAACTTTACTTATCCCATTGATTTAATCAAACAAGTCATGCACATAACATCTTATGAGGGCCAAACAAACATGGATAAATATGTCACAATCAAAACTTTTATCTTGCACATCATCCTATACATATCATTACCATCATATAACTCAATTCAATCAATTTTAGCACATTTACTTAAACTATACGAGTTTTCCCATTATAATTATCCAAACAAGGATACACGAACATTTGTTCTATCAATAAGGTTCATGAGTTACCCAAATACATACATTTGCTAGAGCAAATCGATCATATGTATCATAGAACTATCCACTAAACATAATAAGCTTATCATAATGTATTCATGTAGCTCATTTAAAGATATCATTGTAATCCATCAACATTCAATGTTCAATCGAGGCAATGACATTTTATCCGTATCATGTTATTATGAACCCTTTATTCATACCTTCATGAATTTCTATTTGTCAAATTCACTTAATCAAGTAAATCAAGTGCACAACATCTTAGGAATATCAAACAAGCATAGATACTCATCATAACATGAACTTTCATCTCACATGTTATCACGTACATATCATAAACTTTTATTCATACTTTTCTGAGTTTAGGCTCATCATGACTGTACTTTACCCGAATGCCTTAGCTTCACATCAAAAATGGTTGGTATAGCTCGGTTGGAGAGCACCTTTGTCCAAAAATAATGGTTCTAATTTGCGTCGGGAGACATCACACTATCACGGATTTGTGGCATGTATAGCTAGACTCTCATGCATGCTAGGTTAGTTTGAGAATTGACTAAACCATAGCTCTGATTCCACTAAATGTAACACCCCTTACTTGTACCAGACGCTGGGACAGGGTTTGAGGCGTTACTAGATTTAAACATATACAAACATGCAAAACCGGGTCACAAAATTTTGCCCAAAATTAAAGCCTTTCAAATACATGTATATCATCCCTTGTATGGGCCTTTGAGGCCTAAAACATACATCGGGGTGGTTTGGGACTACACCGAGAACTTTAGGAAGTTTTGGGAAACATATAAAAATTTTTATGAAACAGGGTCACACACTCGTGTGGACACAGGGACACGTCCGTGTCTTCAGGCTGTGTAACTCTCTGTTTATGATGTCAGCAAAAAAAATTGAACCACTCGGGCAGATCATACGCCCGTGTGCTAGACCGTGTCCTCCACATGGTTGAGACACATGGCCGTGTCTTTTCCCTTTTGGCTAGCACTTAGGCTATTTTCCAAGCCTTTTTATTACCATTAATACCTCACATACTTAAATACATTATAGATACATATAATGTAGCATCAAGTAAATGATTAAACATCCTCCCTTAAGACTCAACTGTAATATTCATATATCATCATACATGTGTTTTGCTTACTCATTTTATACCAAGTCTAAACACACCAATTCACAATCAATTGAACATGTCATTTTGATTATTACTTATACATTTATACCATGCTTGCCTAAGTCACTCCACACCAATTTCATGTTCAAGCATTATTGACTTATTGTCATATCACATTTTTATTTTCTAGTTATGACCACTTCGTTTGCTCATAAGACATTCATCAAGCATACATACCGTAATACTAACCATTCATGTCAAACAATTATAATCACATGACCACATCACAAGGCATCAATAAATAGCTTGGATAAATAGGCTTGCAAGCCATAACCAATACAAGCCACATCTCATGGCTAAACACAACAAATCAATTTAAGCTAACATCTTGGCCAAATCAAAAGAGTACACATCATAATGACTAAGTCCCTATACATGCCACTAACTTGAAGACATTAAGATTCAACAATACTCCAAAGGTGGTAGCCTGATAGTCTGATGCTGCCTTCGGTGATCTCCAACCTCGAGCCGACTTGGCAACACTAAAGAAATGGAGAGGAGGGAGTAAGCTTAAAGCTTAGTGGGTCCATATGAAAATAATAATAAATTATCAACATGATTCCATGGTAATATAACCATAATTATACTTTTACTTATATTCTAGTCATGTTATTTTCTCGAGTCATATTCACTACATTATTAATATCTTGAGCTACGGAACTCCAAATTAAGATCCGCTAATTTTCCCTGAAACTAGACTCATATATCTTCTCACTATAAAATTATCAGAATTTTTGGTCTAGCGAATAAGTACATTTAATTCATTAAAGTTACCCCTGTTTTGCTATTTGATAGCTTCAACCTATCCTCAGTAAAATTTACTTATCTCTCAGTACGAGATTTAGATCATGTTCCAATCTATTTCTTTTGAAAATAGACCCATTTAAAATTTAGTAATATAAATTACAATTTATAATCATTTTCGTACAATTTTTAGTGATTTTCCAAATTTAAAATAGGGGAGCACGAAATCACTCTGATTCTATCTCAAAAAATTCAAATATCTCATAATATGAAATTATTTTGCTCACACCGTATCCTCTATGTGAAAATAGACTCAATAATATTTAATTTCATATCTTATTAAGTTTCTAATTTGATTTCCACAATTTTTGGTGGATTTTCAAAGTCACACAACTGTTGTTGTACAATACTATTTTAATGCAATATCATGGTGACTATCATAGGATGACATAATAACATGACAATTAAGATTTTTCATCATTCAAGCATTCTAGCTCATTAATAAAGTATTCATATATATATATATATATATATATATATATACATGAATATCCTTTCTCGTCATATATCATCCTGTAACAAGGCATTACTCATGGGTATAACGTACGTACCTGTACATTCTCATAACATACCAAATAACTTTACCTTCATTATCATTCTCATCATGGGACTTTCATCCCATCATCCATTATAATACCTATTGAACACTTGGAATACTATTGGATACACAGAAACTTGTACATAAGTGCCACATAAACATACGTAGCCAAAGCTACCTTATAACATGTAACACATCCATAATGAACTCGAACCTCTCAACGAGCTCGGATGTTACATGTATCGTAGCCATTATGAACTCAGATCACTCAACGGGCTTGGATGCTCGCATCCATAATGAACTCAGACCACTGAACGAGCTCGGATGCCTCATATATCATGAACTTGGACCACTCAACGAGCTCGGATTTCTTAATTCCTAGTGACATGTCACTTGTATCCTAAACTATTCCTATGGTTCAAACGGGATTTTCCTCATTGCACATAGCATCTTCATCGTACTTGTTCGTATCGTCGCGAATAACGACCGTAATATCATTCATTTCCAATATATGCTTGAATCACATTCTCCTTGATCTATAATATCACATTTAGCATAATAATTAGTCATATTATCCATATGGGTCCAAAAATCATATTTTTACAAATTAGCATTTTGTCTCCTAAACTTTCATATATTTGCACTTTTGCTCAAATGCTCGTAAAATGATTTTCATTCAATTTCTTTGTACTTTAAGCCTAGTTGAATCATTTTCATAACTATAGCAATCCCCAGTTTCCACTAAAACACACTTTTATAATAAATTTTATAAGTTTTACGATTTAGTCCTTTTAAGCATTTTCAACGAAAATCACTTAGCAAAAGTCATTTATTTAACACCCAACATTCATTTTCTACCATTAGACATCAAAACACATGCATATCACTCATGGTAAATTTTTAAACATGTACCCTAGCTCAAAATAATGGTAGAAATAGATAGATCTTGTTACGAGGATTTCAAAAACGTAAAAATCATTAAAAACGAGGCTAGAACGGACTTACAATCGAGCTTGGAAGCTTGAAAAACCCTAGCTATGTTTTCTCTATGCAATTTTTGGCCATGGGGTAGAAAATGGACAAAAATTGGCTTTTAATTTTATTTTTAATTCATTTTAATTACTAAATGACCAAAATGCTCCTAACTTAAAAATATTCTATTTCACCTATTTCATGTCCATTTTCGTCCAACAAATTAAGAAATGGTCTAATTACAATTTAAGGACCTCAAATTTAAAATTTCAAATCAATTTGACACCTCTAACATGTAGACTCAACTTTTGCACTTTTTACAATTTAGTCCTTTTGACCAAATTGAGTGCCCAAACGTTAAAATTTTTGAAAAAAAATGTTCACAAAATCACCCTGTGGAATTGTAAAACAAACAAATGTAATAAAAACAAATTTTACTGGGTCAAATTTGTGGTCCCGAAACCACTGTTCCTACTAGGCCCTAATTCGGGATGTTATAACTCTCCCTCCTTTAGGGATTTTCGTCCCCGAAAATCTTACCAGAAGAGTGGTTCGGTTTTCACATAAACTCCACTATCTTATAATCATTACTAAAGAAATTTTACTCAGGCTATGCTTAATACTTAGCTCTTTAATTTGTCATACTAAAGTCATGAGTATTTCTTCGCTATACGACACATAAACTAAATCTTGATCTCTCTTGGGGAATTCATGTACTCAAAGGTTTGATCCATACTGTCATAGCACATACATACATAACATACTTGAATCCTTCTAGATTTAAATGGCATAGCTAGCCCGATTATCATGGCCTTATACCCTCTACAATTTTATACAGTCGAGCGATTTGCTAATTCAACCTCTAGCCTTCATTAAAATTCAGAACCTCATTTAGCTTTCTTAATAATTCATGATATAAATCTCGGATCTCAATCCAATTAACAAAGACTAGCATTTTAAGAAATTCAACAATCTCGAGTAATCTGATAAGCGAGAATTCAGTACTTACCGACATTATTTGCAGATTTATCAATTACTTAACAACAAGTCACATGACATCTTTCTCTTTCAAAGATAGGAATAATTCTGATATGAAATCTATAGTAATCTCATTCTCATTTCCATTCAATTACCACCACTGGCGAAAATCATTCTGACATCACCTATTATTCAACTTTAACCCTGATAACATTTCATGTATCAAACACAAAGAGCAGAAATGTCGAGTTCCAAACTTGAACCCCAATACATTACTCTCGTGAATTTCCTTGCAAACTCTCTGTATAAGCTCTGGACTTTCTACCCAAGCACTTGTAACCATATTTTCCTTTTCTCAAAGATCATACAACAACAATTTCAGGTCATCTACACTATCTCAAACTCAAATCTTTCTGTGACAGAAAATACATTAAGCTATCAAACTGCCTTTTTTTCCCAAAACATATCACAATCCGTTGAACGACACATCACAAAAAAATCAAGAATTTCAAGCCCGATGTAGGCTAAACCAAGTCTAATGTTCTAATTAACAATGTTCCCGTCTGTTCTAAGCTCTACAAACATGCAATGGACCGTTCAACTTTCACAAAGTGATAATTGTATCATTCATATCAACTTTAAAACATATCAAAGTATGCTAGGAAATATACACTTTTCATTCAGACTATCCGTCTTTTACCTATAAAGAAATGAAATTGTTTTCCCAAACATAAATATCTCAGTTAATCTTTCAAACAATAACCAACACCGATTGAACAACCAAGTCGGTCTTAATCATCAATAAATGACATTTCAAGAAATCCTCTCTTCCAGTCGATTGAACGAATCAACATGTAATCATTCAAAGTTCATTTATCATGCTAATCAAAAACCATTTCAAATGTATTAACTCAAGTAACAAGGATATCTCAACTGAAGGCATCAACTTTGATTAACTTACTTGAGAAAAGAATTCCACCATACCAATTGAAATTCGCATTTTCACCACTTATGTCCTTGCTGATGTTAAAATTTTCACGAAGATTTAGTGAAATCCAGATATCGAAATCACCACGTTACTATAATCATCCAGAAGCTTGATCATAATTAACATAGTTATCATAAGCCAAAGAAAACACTTTAGATATAAGCCACAATCAACAATTTATGGAATAAAGATGGCATGAAAATCAAGGTAAAGAAGTCCAGGACAAAGAAATCCAAGATAAAGAAATCCAAGATACAATATCATAATGAAAGATCCAAAACAAGCTTGTAAGAAAAATATGAAAGATCTCGATAATTCTTCAGAAAAAAGAAGTCTAAAAGAATACATCAATCCAACCCACTGGAATTAAATGCAACAAGGATAATATACCTTCCCATATATGTATATCGAATAGAACATCAATTAGAAGGAACAGAATTATAACATCATGTGAAATTTCTCACAAAATCCCAACAGATAGAACATAACAGAATACCAGAGAGAAATAGAGAAATACCGATTATAAACCAATCGGGTTATCAATGCATTCGTCTAATGTCAAGATTAGAAAACATCCTCGTGCAATAATAATTTATCCGAAGATAGATAGCCCCACCAAGAACAAATAAACTCATAGAGTACCCAAGAGAGACAATCATAACCTGCTTACTGAAATTAATACATTCAGATATCTTACATTTCAAAATTTATTCCTCCAACTATTTCTGGCATCATAAATCCCATATTATGATTCTTATTGAAGAAGATCGGTTCTGAAGAAATCCCAGTTAATACATTTCTCGACATCACACCCTACTAGTTCTGTCTTTACTTATCAATCCAATTTAATCTTTGACCATATTTATAATCACTCTATAGCTGAACTCTCTGGTTTCATACTTGAGAGCTTATTCAACACTGATCTGATAAAATCCTTTACAAAACACCACTCTGGTAAGAGGGTGAGGTCATAAGGTCCCTAACTCGTCTCCCATACACATATACATATAACACTATTTTATCATCATAGTAATACTTTCACAAGCATATCATCCACTTCAGGCAAACAATTACTCATGTTCGTATGACACAAACTTTTCAATTATCTTATTTAAATAAGTGCATTTATGCATGCATTCTATGGATTCTGTATAACTTTACTTATCTCATTCATTCAATCAAACAAGTCATGCACATAACATCTTATGAGGGCCAAACAAACATAGATAAGCATGTCACAATCAAAACTTTTATCTTGCACATCATCCTATACATATCATTACCATCATATAACTCAATTCAATCAATTTTAGCACAGTTACTTAAACTATACAAGTTTTCCCATTATAATTATCCAAACAAATATAGACAAACATTTGTTCTATCAATAAGGTTTGTGAGTTACCCAAATTCATACAGTCACTAGAGCAAATCGATCATATGTATCATAGAATTATCAACTAAACATGATAAGCTTATCATAATGTATTCCTTTATCTCATTTAAAGATATCATTGCAATCAATCAACATTCAATGTTCAATCAGGACAATTACATTTTATCCGTATCATGTTATTATGAACCTTTTATTCATACCTTCATGAATTTTTATTTGTCACATTCACATAATCAAGTAAATCAAGTGCACAACATCTTAGGAATATCAATCAAGCATAGATACTCATCACAACATCAACTTTCATCTCACATGTTATCATGTACATATCATGAACATTTATTTATACTTTTCTGAGTTTAGGCTCATCATGACTGTACTTTACCCGAATGCCTTAGCCTCACATCGAAAATGGTTAGTATAGCTCAGTTGGAGAGCACTTTTGTCCAAAAAGGATGGTTCTCATTTGCGTCAGGAGACATCACACTATCACGATTTGTGGCATGTATAGCTAGACTCTTATGCATGCTGGGTTAGTCTGAAAACCGACTAAACCATAGCTCTAATACCACTAAATGTAACACCCCTTACCTGTATCCGATGCCGGGACAGGGTTCTAGGCATTACCAGATTTAAAAATTCACAAACATGCAAAACCGGGTCACAAAATTTTTCCCAAATTTAAGACTTTTTAAATACATGTATATCATCCTTTATACGGGCCTTTGAGGCCTAAAACGTACATCGGGGTGGTTTGGGACTAAACCAAGAACTTTAGGAAGTTTTGGGAAACATATAAAAATTTTCATGAAACAGGGTCACACGCCCATGTGGACACATGGACATGCCCGTGTCCTCAGGCTGTGTAACTCTCTGTTTATGACGTCAGCAAAACAAATTGAACCACTCAGCCAAATCACACGCCCGTGTGCTAGGCCGTGTCCTCCACACGGTTGAGACACATGGTCGGGTCTTTGCCCTTGTGGCTAGCACTTAGGCTATTTTCCAAGCCTTTTTGTTACCATTAATACCACACATGCTTAAATACATTATAGACACATACAATGTAGCATCAAGTAAATGATTAAACATCCTCCCTTAAGACCCAACTATAATATTCATATATCATCATACGTGTGTTTTGTTTACTCATTTTATACCAAGTCTAAACACACCAATTCACAATCAATTGAACATGTCATTTTGATTATTAGTTATACATTTATACCATGCTTGCTTTAGTCATTCCACACCAATTTCATGTTCAAGCATTATTGACTTATTGCAATATCACACTTTTATTTTTTGATTATGACCACTTCGTTTGGACATAAAACATTCATCAAGCATATATACCGTAATACTAATTCATGTTAAACAATTATAATCACATGACCACATCACAAGGCATCAATAAATAGCTTGGATAAATAGGCTTACAAGCCATAACCCATACAAGCCACATCTCATGGCTAAACACAACAAATCAATTTAAGCTAACATCTTGGCCAAATCAAAAGAGTACACATCATAATGACTAAGTCCCTATACATGCCACTCACTTGAAGACATTAAGATTCAACAATACTCCGAAGGTGGTAGCCTGATAGTGTGATATTGCCTCCGGTGATCTCCAACCCTGAGCTGACCTAACAACACTAAAGAAATGGGGAGGAGGGAGTAAGCTTAAACCTTAGTGAGTCCATATGAAAATAATAACAAATTGTGACAGCCCAAAATTGACCCTAGTCGGAATGTGGTTTCGGGACCACAAAACCGAGGCATAAAAATAATTTAATGCTCATTTTGATGCTTATGATATGTGTTAATTCGTGTGTGACATTTTTGATGTTTGATTTAGAGTTATAAATGTGAATTTCACTAGAAAGAACCTAGTAGAAAACTTTGAAAGTATGATGGGAAATGTGTGATGACTAGTTAAAGCATGCATGCAAAACAATGGCCTTGCATGTCAAATATCTCTCTTTTATAGGAGGTGGCGCCATGACAAGGAGTATGGGCTAAACATGTCATGAAACATGTTTTGTTGGTGCATTAGGGAGAAACAATAAACAAATAAGTATGGGTAATAAAGAAAGAAAAAAAAAATGTGTGTGAGTGAACCCCCTTTGCGTGCATTGAGGAAGAGAAAAGAAAAAATTGTTCATCCATTTTTCATTCTCTCTTGACCGAAAATACTAGAGGGAAGGAGGAATTTTGCTTCATGCTTGGTTTGGAAGAGGATTAGGAAGAGGTTTGGCTATACTTGCATCAAGATTAAGGCATGTTTGAGGTTGTGCCATGAGATTCATGCATGTTTTAGTGGATAGCTTGATGCTCTTGTTAGCCCATGGTTCAAACCTTTGTTATATCATGGGGATGGTATTTGGCCAAGGTGGATTTTGTGTTAATGCCATTGCATGTTAAATATGAAGCTTGCTAATGATATATGTGATGGTGGATTGATGGCTCTTGGACTTTCTTTTTAGTATTTTGAGTAAGACATTGAGTTCTTTGTTTAATCATGACCAAAATAATGGTAGTTGCTTACATCTTAATATCTATGAGTTCCTTTCTTGGTTCTACCATAGACCCATGAAGTATATGTTTATTTGGTGTTGTTAGAGATTATGATAGAAGCTAATGAGTGAGAGTTTGATAGATACTATGAGGTTAAACTTCATGAGGTTGTAAGCTTGTAATTTGGATGATGAAATTTATGCTTTGTGAAGGTAAATGGTGTGGAAGGAGCATTCGCCATGGTAGTAAGATGAAATGCAAAATGTTAGTATTTGCTTTCTAGTGTATAAATGCGTATTAGCGAGTTTTGAATTTGAAATGAAACGAGATATAATCAATCTGAGTAACCATACTTGTAGGAAGTATTGAGCATAATTGGCCTCAACATATACATGCATACTCGGCCACATGAGAAGATTAGTGTTGCATGCTTTCGGTTAGAGGCAAGCATATTGATGCCTTTATCTTGGTTAGGAAAATCGACTAAAAGGGATGTGAGTTAATATGTTGAGTTGATGCACGATTTCACATGTATGTGACTTTAATGTCTAATGTATAAATATGGGCTAAGTGCCTTGTATTCCTCTTTTCGATGCTCAAATGATTAAGTCAATTTGTTTGTTTAATTAAGCTCAAGAGCCTAGAGGATCAAGTTGGATAAGGAAGGAAGAAGTGATCGAATAGCAGCGAAATCGTTCGCCACATCCGAGGTAAGTTTTAAGCGATTAATCGTTGAGTAAATTCAATCATAATAGGACATAATGAGTTGATTTGATAAGATATGATGTGGCCATGATATGTCTTAAGCCCAAATGGTAAGTTCATAAGTGTTTGGACTTGGAAAGTTAAGAGCAAATTGTAATAAATTGCTTGGACAGCAGCAGTAATGTGATTTTAGAAAATCACTATAAATTGTTGGTGTGGAATTATAGGATGAATAAAACATGTAATCAAAGCTTAGTTGGTCTAGTTTCTTATAAAAGAGACCGTGGAAGCAAAGGAATTTCCTATAAAGAGATATTTAAAGTTGTACGGGACAGTGTCGGAATGACTCCGAAATCCCCTGTTCTGTTTTTGGAAAATCATTATAATTTGTACAAAACTGGTTATGAGATAAGATTTATATGCTTAGACTCCTTAATGAGTCTACTTTCAAATGGAATCAAATAAAACACATTATGAATTCTGTACAATGAAAAATTTGATTCGTAGTGAAGAGTGGTCAGATTGGTCAAATAGTGAAACAGGGGAAACTTTAAGAAAAATCTGGTATTGATTGGCCGAACCTAAAATTCTGAAAATTTTATGGATGAAAGATACATGAGTCTAAATTCGGGGAAAATTAACAGCAATTGATTTTGAGTTTTGTAGCTCCAGTTATAAACAATTTAGTGACTGTTGCTCAGGAAAAGAAAACTGCTTGTAGTGAATAGGTGATTTTGTTGTAAACTTTGATGAAATTATTTGAGTTGCTTATGAGCTATTGCTGAAATTGATGTACAAGAAAAATATGAAATATGTATGAGATGTATATATGTGATACGGCCTAATGGCCGATGTGATGAATGTGAAATATATGTGTGATATGTATATGTGGTAAAGCCGAAGGGCTAATGTGAAATATATGTGTGATATGTCTATGTGGTAAAGCCGAAGGGCTAATGTGAAATATGTGTGATATGTATATGTGGTAAAGCCAAATGGCTAGTGTGAAATATATGTGTGATATGTATGTGTGGTAAAGCCGAATGGCTAATGTGAATGTTGTAACATGTGATTAAATGTACATGAAACTTGGAAATATGTTCCGGGTGAGACCCGATGACTACGTGTGGAGATTATGTCTGGGTAAGACCCGATGACTACGTGTGGAGATTATGTCCGGGTAAGACCCGATGACTACGTGTGGAGATTATGTTCGGGTAAGACTTTGTAATAAGAATTGCTTATAAATACGCATAATGCGAAAGGTTAAACAGTATGTACTCCAAGTTTATATATGATGCACACGAGAGCAATCTATGGGACTATTCCTATGATTATGTGACATCGGTTTAGTGTGAGAGGTTATGTGAAATCATACGATATATCTATGTCACATGAGCTCACTTTTATGTGAGAGTTTATCGCCTATTGTATATAATGAGATGTGCATATTCGGAAAAGGGATAGTATGCCGAAGGAAGAGTGAAATAAAAATACAAACAACTATGTTATGATTTGGTTGTTATCTGTTGACTTTGCTTAAAACTTACTAAGCATTGTAATGCTTACTCTGTTTACTTTGTTTCCTCTGTTTTATAGATCTCATTGGAAGCTACGAGGCTCGGGGATCGTCAACAACTAGTCACACTATCACTACCCACCGTTTGGTACTGCTACGTTTTGGAATATCTTATGGCATGTATGGAATAGACTAGTAGTGAGAGGATATTTTGGTCAATTTATAGGACTACCCCTTTTGTTGTGGGTCATGGACCCTTTGGATTTGTATAATTTTGGATAGCCATGCGAAAATGGCTTATAAATGTTTTGAGCATAATGTTATAATCATTCGATATGTATATGCTCATTAAGAGGCATGGAAATGTTTGGCAACAATCAGCCATTAGAATGGTTCATCTTGATTATATTTTGGACTATATATGCAAGAGGGTTAGTTGAGTCATAGAAACTATGTGTTAGATAAAGTCTACCCTAAAAATAGATGCTGGCAGCAGCAGTGATGTGGATGTGAAAAATCACTAAAAATAGTAGAGATGGAATTAAATAGTGAATAAATTATGTAAATGAGCCTTGATGAATCTACTTTCATATGGAAGAAACAAAACGGTCATATAAGTCGTATGTTAAGAGATATTTAGGTTTTTGTGAAACAGGGCCAGAACAGTTTCTGGAATCCCTGTTCCGACTTTGGAAATTCATTGTAAATTAACCAGAGATAATTAGGAGTCATGCCATATATGTATAGATTCCTATTTGAGTCTAGTTTCTATAGAAACAAACATCATCAATATTTAAGCCCTGTACATGGAGATATCCCATTCGTAATGCATGAATGTCAGTGTAGTCGAACCCCGGAATAGGGGAGAATTTAACTAATAAACTGTACTAATTGACCCTACCAAAAACTCTAAGAAAAAATATGTAGATGGACATATGAGTCTAGTTTCAGGGAAAAATTACGAATCTGATTTTTGAGTTGTGGAACTCAAGTTATGATTTTTAAGGTGACAGTGACGCAGTTAGCGGTCGTCTGGACAAATTTTAATTGACTGCGAGAGTAAATGAATTAGTCGTTAGCACCTCGTGTTCGACTCCGGTAACGGTCTCGGGTACGGGGTGTTACAATTTTATTGGTATCAGAGCTACGGTTTAGTCGATTCTAGGACTAACGTAGCACGCGTGAGTCTATTTATACATCCCATAAAGTGATAAAATGATAGTGTGATGATTTTTGACTAGTAAAAGGTGGTTGCTGTATTGTAATGAATCTTGATCCCGATGGAGCTGTAGCAAGCTTCTGACTATGAGAATTTGCGATATAACTTCACTTAGATATGCCTAAACTATTAAGTTGATCAGGTACGTATCATGTACTCGTATTTGAATTTCGATTCGGATTGAATTAAGGGTATATGTGATTTTTGTATGTGGCTATGGAGCTGGAAGTTGAATGGTCGATAAGCATGTTGTGTTTGTATTCAAGTAATGTAAATGATATACTAATGTGTATTGCTATATGTGTATATGTACATGAGAATTGAGAATGAAATATGGATGTGACGTGATTATTAATATATGTGTACATGAGCATTTGAATGATACCCGAGCTAAGTCCCGAAGGCATTTATGCTAGTAATTATATCCGGGCTAAGACCCGAAGGCATTCGTGCGAGTTGTTATATCCGGGTTAAGACCCGAAGGCAATTGTGCTTGTGGTTATATCCGGCTAAATTCCGAAGAGCATTCGTGCTAATGATATATCCGGCTAAATTCCGAAGAGCATTCGTGCTAATGATATATCCGGGCTAAATTCCGAAGAGCATTCGTGCTAGTGATGTATCCAGACTAAATTCTGAAGAGCATTCGTGCTAGTGATGTATCCGGACTAAGTTCCGAAGAGCATTCGTGCTAGTCATGGATTCGGACTAAGTTCCGAAGAGCATTCGTGCTAGTGATGTATCCGGGCTAGGTCCCGAAGAGCAATCATGCTGGTGACGTGTATTCGGGCCTTCGTGCCTAGTAGGCTTCGTGCCGGTAAATTGAGCAAAGTTTAAGTGTTCATTACTATACGAATTCAAATTTATATGAGACGATATGTTTAAAAGTGTACATACGTGATGTTTATAGACTTGGGTAAGTCATTTCAGTGTGTAATAACGAATGAATAAGAGCACTATGTGTGTGAATGATTAAAGGCACTGTGTGTGTGTAAATCCCTTTAACCGAGCACTATGAGTGCGAGATCGGTCAGTGGGCACTAAGTGTGTGAAGTGGAATTCATGTAAGACCTCGTCTGGGACGAAGGCATTGATTTGAGATAATGTGTAAGACCATGCCTAGGACATGGCATCGGCTCGATATATGAGAATATGTAAGACCATATCTAGGATATGGCATTGTAAGAGCTATATGTGCTTGAATTAGTTGAGCCCTTACAAGTAAGTAGTTGCTCAGTTGATAAACGAGCTACCGACCCTTGGCTAAGTTGATCTTTTGTGTATGAACATAAGGGTTGGTAATGTGAAGTAAGTTTTTGAGTAAATAGAGCTTAAATTATGATTTGATTAGATCATGTTTTAAGCAAATCGAAATCATGCTCTTGGTGTGTGGCTATTGAGCCGAAATTGTAAATATGATAAGTGTCTTGTGTTTGAGCTTTGGTAATGAGAATGTAATAAGAATGTGTATTGATTTGTTGATATATGTGCTTGGTTATTCGAATGGTATCCGGGCTAAGTCCCGAAGGCTTTTGTGCTAAGTGACTAAATCCGGGCTAATTCCCGAAGGCAATTGTGCGAATCACTATAACCGGACTATGTCCCGAAGACAATCGAGCGAGTCGCTATATCCGGTTAAATCCCGAAGGTACGTGATTCGGAGATGAGCAATCTTGCTGTAAAAATTTCAGTTAATACGCTTGCAAAAATTCCAGCAATGAGGTATGTTCATATGTGCTGAATGAATTAAATGTTCAGGTGTGTGGAAGTTGAATATTGAGATACGATGGAGTTATAAAGAATATTTATTGGGATGTTTGAGTATATGTGTAATTTCGGCCAGGTTATAGCTTATACATGGATGAAAATGTGGGTTACAAATATGTGGGTTGATGATGTGAATTATACATGTTAGTATGTGCTTGATATGTGTTTGAAATGCATTTGTGAATTAAATTAAGTGATTATTGCTTATGAAATCAAGAGAATGAGATATATGTGCATACTTGTAGAAATGTTCATGTGTTTGTTTTAAGATAAGAAAAAGATTTTTTTTTGATCGATGCGAAATCAGTAATGAATTACAATTGCTATCGATGAGGAAATGTTCATATGGATGTAATTCAATAAGAGGACGTTATCCTAAACCATGCGTCGGTAAGATTTTCGGGACGAAAATTTCTTAAGTGGGGAGAGTTGTGACAGCCCAAAATTGACCCTAGTCGGAATGTGGTTTCGGGACCACAAAACCGAGGCATAAAATAATTTAATGCTCATTTTGATGCTTATGATATGTGTTAATTGTGTGTGACATTTTGATGTTTGATTTAGAGTTATAAATGTGAATTTCACTAGAAAGGACCTAGTAGAAAACTTTGAAAGTATGATGGGGAAATGTGTGATGACTAATTAAAGCATGCATGCAAAACAATGGCCTTGCATGTCAAATATCCCTCTTTTTATAGGAGGTGGCGGCCATGACAAGGAGTATGGGCTAAACATGTCATGAAACATGTTTTGTTGGTGCATTAGGAGAAACAATAAACAAATAAGTATGGGTAATAAAGAAAGAAAAAAAATGTGTGTGAGTGACCCCCCTTTTGCAGTGCATTGAGGAAGAGAAAAGAAAAAATTGTTCATCCATTTTCATTCTCTCTTGACCGAAAATACTAGAGGGAAGGAGGAATTTTGCTTCATGCTTGGTTTGGAAGAGGATTAGGAAGAGGTTTGGCTATACTTGCATCAAGATTAAGGTATGATTGAGGTTGTGCCATGAGATTCATGCATGTTTTAGTGGATAGCTTGATGCTCTTGTTAGCCCATGGTTCAAACCTTTGTTATATCATGGGGATGGTATTTGGCCAAGGTGGATTTTGTGTTAATGCCATTGCATGTTAAATATGAAGCTTGCTAATGATATATGTGATGGTGGATTGATGGCTCTTGGACTTTCTTTTTAGTATTTTTGAGTAAGACATTAAGTTCTTTGTTTAATCATGACCAAAATAATGGTAGTTGCTTACATCTTAATATCTATGAGTTCCTTTCTTGGTTCTACCATAGACCCACGAAGTATATGTTTATTTGGTGTTGTTGGAGATTATGATAGAAGCTAATGAGTGAGAGTTTGATAGATACTATGAGGTTAAACTTCATGAGGTTGTAAGCTTGTAATTTGGATGATGAAATTTATGCTTTGTGAAGGTAAATGGTGTGGAAGGAGCATTCGGCCATGGTAGTAAGATGAAATGCAAAATGTTAGTATTTGCTTTCTAGTGTATAAATGCGTATTAGCGAGTTTTGAATTTGAAATGAAACGAGATATAATCAATCTGAGTAACCATACTTGTAGGAAGTATTGAGCATAATTGGCCTCAACATATACATGCATACTCGGCCACATGAGAAGATTAGTGTTGCATGCTTTCGGTTAGAGGCAAGCATATTGATGCCTTTATCTTGGTTAGGAAAATCGACTAAAAGGGATGTGAGTTAATATGTTGAGTTGATGCATGATTTCACATGTATGTGACTTTAATGTCTAATGTATAAATATGGGCTAAGTGCCTTGTATTCCTCTTTTCGATGCTCAAATGATTAAGTCAATTTGTTTGTTTAATTAAGCTCAAGAGCCTAGAGGATCAAGTTGGATAAGGAAGGAAGAAGTGATCGAATAGCCACCAAATCGTTCGACCGCATTCGAGGTAAGTTTTAAGCGATTAATCGTTGAGTAAATTCAATCATAATAGGACATAATGAGTTGATTTGATAAGATATGATGTGGCCATGATATGTCTTAAGCCCAAATGGTAAGTTCATAAGTGTTTGGACTTGGAAAGTTAAGAGCAAATTGTAATAAATTGCTTGGACAGCAGCAGTAATGTGATTTTAGAAAATCACTATAAATTGTTGGTGAGGAATTATAGGCTGAATAAAACATTTAATCAAAGCTTAGTTGGTCTAGTTTCTTATAAAAGAGACCGTGGAAGCAAAAGAATTTCCTATAAAGAGATATTTAAAGTTGTGCGGGACTGTGTCGGAATGACTCCGAAATCCCCTGTTCTATTTTTGGAAAATCATTATAATTTGTACAAAAATGGTTATGAGATAAGATTTATATGCTTAGACTCCTTAATGAGTCTATTTTCAAATGGAATCAAATAAAACACATTATGAATTCTGTACAATGAAAAATTTGATTCGTAGTGAAGAGTGGTCAGATTGGTCAAACAGTGAAACAGGGGAAACTTTAAGAAAACTCTGGTATTGATTGGCCAAACCTAAAATTCTGAAAATTTTATGGATGAAAGATACATGAGTCTAAATTCGGGGAAAATTAACGGCAATTGATTTTGAGTTTTGTAGCTCCAGTTATAAACAATTTAGTGACTGTTGCTCAGGAAAAGAAAACTGCTTGTAGTGAATAGGTGATTTTGTTGTAAACTTTGATGAAATTATTTGAGTTGCTTATGAGCTATTGCTGAAATTGATGTACAAGAAAAATATGAAATATGTATGAGATGTATATATGTGATACGGCCTAATGGCCGATGTGATGAATGTGAAATATATGTGTGATATGTATATGTGGTAAAGCTGAAGGGCTAATGTGAAATATATGTGTGATATGTATATGTGGTAAAGCCGAAGGGCTAATGTGAAATATATGTGTGATATGTATGTGTGGTAAAGCCGAATGACTACGTGTGGAGATTATGTCCGGGTAAGACCCGATGACTACGTGTGGAGATTATGTTCGGGTAAGACTTCGTAATAAGAATTGCTTATAAATATACGCAATGCGAAAGGTTAAATAGGTATGTACTCCAAGTTTATATATGATGCACACGAGAGCAATCTATGGGACTATTCCTATGATTATGTGACATCGGTTTAGTGTGAGAGGTTATGTGAAATCATACGATATATCTATGTCACATGAGCTCACTTTTATGTGAGAGTTTATCCGCCTATTGTATATGATGAGATGTGCATATTCGGAAAAGGGATAGTATGCCGAAGGAAGAGTGAAATAAAAATACGAACAACTATGTTATGATTTGGTTGTTATCTATTGACACTGCTTAAAACTTACTAGGCATTGTAATGCTTACTCTGTTTACTTTGTTTCCTCTGTTTTATAGATCTCATTGGAAGCTACTGGGCTCGGGGATCGTCAACAACTAGTCACACTATCACTACCCACCGTTTGGTACTGCTTCGTTTTGGAATATCTTATGGCATGTATGGAATAGACTAGTAGTGAGAGGATATTTTGGTCAATGTATAGGACTACCCTTTTGTTGTGGGTCATGGACCCTTTGGATTTGTATAATTTTGGATAGCCATGCGAAAATGGCTTATAAATGTTTTGAGCATAATGTTATAATCATTCGATATGTATATGCTCATTAAGAGGCATGGAAATGTTTGGCAACGATCAGCCATTAGAATGGTTCATCTTGATTATATTTTGGACTATATATGCAAGAGGGTTAGTTGAGTCATAGAAACTATGTGTTAGATAAAGTCTACCCTAAAAATAGATGCTGGCAGTAGCAGTGATGTGGATGTGAAAAATCACTAAAAATAGTAGAGATGGAATTAAATAGTGAATAAATTATGTAAATGAGCCTTGATGAATCTACTTTCATATGGAAGAAACGAAACGGTCATATAAGTTGTATGTTAAGAGATATTTAGGTTTTTGTGAAATAGGGCCAGAACGGTTTGTGGAATCCCTGTTCCGAATTTGGAAATTCATTGTAAATTAACCAGAGATAATTAGGAGTCATTCCATATATGTATAGATTCCTCTTTGAGTTTAGTTTCTATAGAAACGAACGACATCAGTATTTAAGCCCTGTACATGGAGATATCCCATTCGTAATGCATGAAGGTCAGTGTAGTCGAACCCTGGAATATTGGAGATTTTAACTAATAAACTGTACTAATTGGCCCGACCAAAAATTCTAAGAAAAAATATGTAGATGGACAAATGAGTCTAGTTTCAGGGAAAAATTACGAATCTGATTTTCGAGTTGTGGAACTCAAGTTATGATTTTTAAGGTGACAGTGACGCAGTTAGCCAGTCGTCTGGACAAATTTTTAATTGGACTGCGAGAGTAAATGAATTAGTCGGTTAGCACCTCGTGTTTGACTCCGGTAACGGTCTCGGGTACGGGGTGTTACACAAATTATCAACATGATTCTATGGTAATATAACCATAATTATACTTTTACTTATATTCTGGTCATGCTGTTTTCTCGAGTCATTGTCACTACATTATTAATATCTTGAGCTACGAAACTCCAAATTAAGATCCGCTAATTTTCCCTGAAACTAGACTCATATATCTTCTTACCATAAAATTCTTAGAATTTTTGGTCTAGCCAATAGTACATTTTAATCTTTAAAGTTATCCTTGTTCTATTATTTGACAACTTCGACCTTTCCTCTCTAAAATTTATTTATCTCTTAGTATATGATTTAGATCATCTTCCTGTCTATTTCTTTTGAAAATAGACCCATTTAAAATTTATTCATATAAATTCTAACCCATAATCGTTTTTGTACAATTGTTAGTGATTTTCCAAATTTAAAAAAAGGGAGCACGAAATCACTCTGATCCTATCTCACAAAAATTCAAATATATATAATTATTTTACTTACACCGTCTCCTCTATGTAAAACTAGACTCAATAGGCTTTAATTTAATGTCTTATTAAGTTCTAATTCGATTTCCACAATTTTTGGTGGATTTTCAAAGTCACACAACTGCTGTTGTACAATACTATTTTAATGCAATATCATGGTGACTATCATATGATGACATAATAACATGACCATCAAGATTTTTCATCATTCAAGCATTCTAGCTCATTAATAAAGTATTCATATATACATACACGAATATCCTTTCTCGTCATATCTCATCCTGTAACAAGGCATTACTCATGGGTATAACGTACGTACTTGTACATTCTCATAACATACCAAATAACTTTACCTTCATTATCATGCTCATCATGGGACTTTCATCCCATCATCCATTATAATACCCGTTGAACACTTGGAATACTATTGGATAAACGGAAACTTGTACATAAGTGCCACATAAACATACGTAGCCAAAGCTACCTTATAACATGTAACGCATCCATAATGAATTCGAACCTCTCAACAAGCTCGGATGTTACATGTATCGCAGCCATTATGAACTCAGACCACTCAACGGGCTCGGATGCTCGCATCCATAATGAACTCGGACCACTGAACGAGCTCAGATGCCTCATATATCATTAATTTGGACCACTCAACGAGCTCGGATTTCTTAATTCCTAGTGACATGTCACTTGTATCCTAAACTATTCCTATGGTTCAAACAGGATTTTCGTCATTGCACATAGCATCTTCATCGTACTTGTTCGTATCGTCGTGGATAAGGACCGTAATATAATTCATTTCCAATATATGCCTAAATCTCATTTTCCTTGATCAATAATATCACATTTAGCTTACTAATTAATGACATTATTCATATGGGTCCAAAAATCATATTTTTACAAATTTGCATTTTGACCCTAAACTTTCACATATTTACAGTTTTGTCCTAATGCTCGTAAAATGATTTTCATTCAATTTCTTTGTACTTTAAGCCTAGTCGAATCATTTTCATAACTATAGCAGTCCCCAGTTTCCACTAAAACACACTTTTATAATAAATTTTATAACTTTTATGATTTAGTCCTTTTAAGCATTTTCACCGAAAATCACTTAGCGAAAGTAGTTTATTTAACACCCAACATTCATTTTCTACCATTAGACATCAAAACACATGCATATCACTCATGGTTAAATTTTTAAACATGAACCCTAGCTCAAAATAATGGTAGAAATAGATAGATCTTGTTACGAGGATTTTAAAAACGTAAAAATCATTAAAAACTGGGCTAGAACGGACTTACAATCGAGCTTGGAAGCTTGAAAAACCCTAGCTATGCCTTCTCCATGCAGGTTTTGGCCATGGGGTAGAAGATGGACAAAAATTGGCTTTAAATTTTGTTTTTAATTCATTTTAATTACTAAATGACCAAAATGCCCCTAACTTAATAATATTCTATTTCACCTATTTCATGTCTATTTTTTCCAAAAAATTAACCAATGGTCTAATTACCATTATGGACCTTAAATTTAAAATTTTAAATCAATTTGACACCTCTAACATGTAGAACTCAACTATTGCACTTTTTATAATTTAGTCCTTTTGACTAAATTGAGTGCCCAAATGTCAAAATTTCGAACGAAATTTTCACGAAATCAGCCCATGAAATTGTAGAATATAAAAATGTAATAAAAAAATTTACTGTGTCAAATTTGTGGTCCCGAAACCATTGTTCCAATTAGGCCCTAATTTGGGATGTTACATGTTATGTATTTGACTAACATTGCTTTGTTGTGGTGGCATCGTAGGTCCACGGATGTGAGATATAGTGGGAACGAAATTGGGACTTGGGAGGAGTTCCAAAGTGAGTTCAAATCACAATTGTATCAAAAGTATGACGAGGATAAGGCTTGGGCAAAGTTACACTGGCTTACGCAACAAGGCACTGTGAGGGAGTATGTGCGGGAGTTTAGTGAACTCATGCATCAGATCTCTGATATAGTTGAGAAATAGGCATTTTTTCCTTCATATATGAGTTGAAACCAAGGGTGAAGCAAGAGTTGCAATGTCGAGGAGTCCAAGGGCTTACGAATGCCATGATTGTAGTAGAATTATTTGTCGAGCTTTGTGGAAATAAAGACAAGACTGAGTCTTTCAAGCCCAAATTCAAACCAAAGTGCAATAGTGGTGAAGATAAAGACAAGCTTGCTAGGAATGGAAATGGTCAGAAGCCTTGGGATAAAAAGAAGAATGGGTCTTTAAGTTTCTTCCATTGTGATGGTCCGCATATGATCGGGGACTATCCGAAGAAGGCCGAACTTTATAATATGAAAGAAAATGAGGACGTAGATAATGCAGAAAACAATCTTGGTTCGATACTAGGGGGTGTTGAAGACAAGACGAGTCATGGTCTGATGTTTGTAGACATCATGGTGGCTGGTAGAGAATTGATTATGCTTGTTGACATAGGTGCGTCTGATTTGTTCATGTTCGAAGAGGCTACTCATAAACTTGGTCTCAAGATCCAAAATGAGTTTGGTTGGATCAAGATGGTGAACTTAAAAAGCGTTCCAGTCAAGGGGGTTGCAAAGCGAGTGGATCTCTAACTTGGCGATGGGACTGGTAAGGCAACTATTAAGGTAATACCACTTGATGACTATGATTTTGAGGTTGGATTAAGTTTCTTTGACTAGGTTTATACGTCTATTTTTTCTTTTGGTAAGTACATGGTGATTTTGGATTTGAACCATCAGTGCATGATCAAAATGAAAAGGAATGGAAGCATAAAAGGAAAAATATTGTCGGCAATCCAATTTGATAAAGAAGTGCGAAGAGATGAAGTCTCCTATTTAGCAACCTTAAAGGTCGAGGAAGCCGTGAAGTTCATTGGTGAGATCCCGAAGTGCTCATTTTCCCAACTAGAGTTGTCATTTCTAAGCCATATTGTAGGAGGTGGAAAGATTTGAATGGATGAGAGGAAAATTTGGGCCATTGTTGAGTGGGACCCACAAACCAAGGTGATAGAGTTGAGATCATTCCTCGGGTTGGTGAATTATTATCGACAGTTCATAAAAGGCTCCTCCAAAATTACTGCACCCTTGACAAACATGTTGAAAAAGGGTAAGGTATGAGATTGGGATCCTCAATGCGAGAAAGCCTTTAATCAATTGAAGCAAGTGATGACGAGGGAGCCTGTACTTACTTTGTTGGATTATTCGAAGCCGTATGAGGTACGCACAGATGCATCAAATTATGCCATTGGGGGAGTACTGATGTAACACGGGCATCCAATTACTTTCGAGAGTTGAAAGCTTAATAAGACAGAATGGAGGTACACAGTCCAAGAAAAGGAGATGGCTACTGTGGTGCATTGCTTGCACACATGGAGGCATTACTTACTGGGTTCCAGGTTCGTGGTCTTTACCAATAATGTTGCCAATAGTTATTTTCTAACCTAAAAACTGTTCTCCCAAATAGGCTCGTTGGTGGGTTTTCCAAGCAGAGTTTTATTTCACGATGGAGTATAAGTCAGGAAGTGCCAACACTATGGCTGATGCACTTAGCTGAAAGATGGAATTTTTGGTAATCAAACCTGATGGGTCTTTATTGGAGCCCATTTGAAAGGGATTGTCCTATGATCCCACAGCCAAAAACTTGATCAAGCTTGCTAATGAGGGGAAAACAAGGAGATTTTTGTTTGAAGGTGAGTTGTTATACATTCATGGGCACCGTCTTTATATGCCTCATTATGGTAAATTGTACAAGTCATGAAGGAGTGTCAGGACTCGAGATGGGAGGGCCATCTAGGAATGCACCGCACATTCGACCTTTTAGAGGATCATTACTATCAGCCTCACATAGGTGATGATGTGGAGACCTATGTGAAAAATTGTCTAGTATGCCAATAAGACGAGGTTGAGTTAAAGACTCCGGCCGATTTGCTACAACCCTTGCCCATTCTGGAAAGACCATGGTAGAGTGTATCCATGGGTTTAGTTGTTGGTTTGCCTAAGTCTGATGGGTTTGCAAGTATTCTTGTTGTGGTGGAAAGGTTTTCAAAGTATGTAGTGTTCATTCTAGCTACCAAAGAGTACCCTACTAAGGAGGCAACTTATTTGTTCCTTAAACATGTGGCACCAGTTCTCTGAGGACACGACGAAGGTGTCACTATAACAGGTAAGGGAGAATGTCATGGGTTGCATATGGGAGCCTGTAAACATGGCCTACTTGTATGATCAATCATGTTCAAAGAAGGTCATTTGGCCTAACCGAACTAGCCCGTTCCTTGAAGAGATTGAAGGCCTATATACAAAGCTTGGAAAATAAGGAACGAGATCTTCAAAGATATATAATCTTAGATATGATATGTAATCTTTAGAATATACGATTCTATAATCTTAGAGATTTGATTTGTAGATATCTTTTAACCTTAGCCATTGATATACTTTGATCTGTACCATTGATTTTGGGGAGGCACAACTATAAATAGAAGCCTCTCCCCCTCATTGTAAATTATTCAGTGAGTAAATTCTTCACTCAAAATTTTTGCTCTAGTGTTCTTACTTTTCTGTGGCTTTGTTCATCTTTTAAGTTCTTTCAATTTTTGTTCTTCCACTTGTTCTTCGTGGGTGTCTTAGAGGAATTCCGTTGAATCCTCAATTAATGGGAGTTAGGGTGACTTAGGTGTTTTTAGAGTGAAGAAACTACCTAAGGCCACATGGATTGCTTGGGAAAAATCTAAGTTCGTGCCACTTACACATGCATGGTTTAATCTTTGAGACAAGTAAATGACTTCTAGCAGGATTAACCAGGTAGCATTCCTTCGTCGACACTGCATGGTCCTCAACATGCCACGTGAGCAGCAAAGAGGTCATAATAGAGTGCGAGCATCATTTGTGTCACGAGAGAAAATGCATAGGCATCGACAAATAAGGGATTGAACCCTACTCTCAAAAATATTTTTCGCATCTAAAAGCACGATTGAGCACCAATGCACTGACACAGCCATGTCGATTTAAAGGGACACACGTGGGACACAGGTTACAGTTTATGTCTACCATGCACCCCAAAGGGAACAAGATAGAGAAGGGATGACAACACATCCAAAATTCCATCTGATTAGGTACACATTATAGGATCCCAATCACACCCCTAGAGTTCATATGGAACAAAGGGAGATGAAAAGGAGTGCGGTTTGATAGTTTGATGTGAGTAGCATGGAGCCTACCAATACACACAACCAAAACACCACTCATATGCCCATTGCATATTAGTAGTAGCATCCATAGACACCAACCGACAACCCACCCAACCAATGTATTAGTAGGGGAGCGGAAGGAACAATAAGCGAGGGTACACCACAACAGCTTGGCGCAATAGCTATGAAGGGAAAAATCCCACTAGGGCTTAGTCGAGTAAAGAACAACCCAACAAACTCAACTTACGCCCCATAGTAAGCCGTTGTCATCAAAAGGGCTTAATATTGGGGTCACAGGCAACTTTGAATGCAGGCACATGCTTGGGAAGTACACAGGATCATGTGGTTACAGACTTAGGAGGCACAAGGAATCCTTAATATGATGGGGGAATAGGGAAGCCAAGCTTGAGCCTAAAGTAATGCATAAGCCACCCTAAGAGATCTTTTTCCGATATAAGGAACTTGGTCCTACAGCCGTTGCCTACACTTCTATAGGCACAGGATTGATCGGTCAAAAAATCATAGCCTTGGCCACTGGTGCCAAGTTTCTGTGATTTTTGGTAAATTTTGAAATTTTGGTGTTCTGAATATTGGAATTGTGCTTAAATGTGTTAGTGGTCCTTTAGAAGGCCCAAGCCCAAGTTAAATACGGTAAAATATCAAGTTGGATTTTAAGTGAGTAAGAGACTTGGTTAAGTGGGCTTCTAAGAAGAACTTCGTAAATTACGACACAAATAGGCCTTGGTAAAGTGGCAAGGTGTCGCCACTAAGTTTCTAAAAAAATGGCGTCTGGTAAGGAATTAAAGGTCCAGGGTTGAAGTTGCAAGGTAGGCATATGGTTACTTTTTAATTTTAGGCATGTGCCGGGCATGTGATCACTCAAGTGAATTTTAGCATGCCTTAGGGAGGTTGGGTCGATTTTTTTAGTTGATATTAGGGCTAGGTTCTTTTCTTTTTCTGTCGTGGAGAATTAGGGTTAGCCACCTGAAAGCTTTCACTGTCATTCATCCTTTCTGAGTTCTCACAAAAGCCGAAAATGCAAATTCCTTCTCCTTGGTGCCAATTTCTTCTTCCTCTCTTTTTCCTCTATTTTGTTACTTCCTTTTTTCTTTTTCTTCTAGCCAAAACCTTCTGATCACCTTAGTCACCTCCTCTGTCAATCCCATCCTCCACAAAACCTCCATACTCGATTGCTATAAAAGCCGAAATCCCGAAAACTCACTTCTTGTGCCGATTTCTCCAAGCCAAAATCCTTCAGTTATTTTTGTTCTTTGTGATCAAATTTCATCTTCTCTAAACCCTTAGTATTTGTCGGCAACATTACTTTAAAGTTATAGCCTCAAATCGTCATCTTCTTCATCACTTAAAAAGCCGAAATACCATAGATTTAGGGACTCATAGCTGAAACTTCAGATCTCCTGGATTCAAGTTCTACTATTGTTTAGAGGATAGATCTATATCAGATCTGCGTAGAAATCAAAGACGAATAAGTGGTAAGTGCTCATCACCTCAGATCTAGTTTTATTTTACAATTTAGAAAAGCCGAAGTCCCTAAAATCTAGGGAGGCTGTCGATTTGGGCATGGGGCTTTAAAGGTCTTTAATCGACGATTTATTTTTGTGATTAATGTCTTCTAGAGGTTTGATCGAAGGCTTGGATCTTTGGAACAACTAGACTTAGATCTAATCATCGGTTTTCGGCAAAAAGGGAAGATTCTACAGGCTTTAGGGGCATGGTTCGATTATAGGTTGCTGAATATTGGGATTGGTTGTTATGGGTTGCAATCTAAGAATTGTGGTAATCAATTGTAGGACATCATAAGGGATCTCAGTAGCAATCATTGCGAAACAGGTGTGTATTGAACACCCTCTCATAGTTCAATTCGGCAAAAGCCAAAATGCCGAAATTCTGGCATTTCATGGGCTTGTGAGTGTGCCAGTGCTCGCAAAATGTTTAGAAATCATTAGATCTGAAATCGTAAAGTGGTAAGTTAGTTGTCTGTGAAATTTCGTGCACTTCTGTAATTGGGCCTCGATAGGCTAAAACTGGGCCCAACGGGCTTACGGGCCCATACGGGTAATGTGACACCCCTAATTTGACCCTAGTCGAAAAGTGGTTTTGGGACCACAAAATCGAGTCATAAAAATAATTAGCCGTCATATTTTATGACTATTATATGTGAATACGAATGTGTGAAAGTTTTAAGCTTTGATTTAGTAAATTGCATGTGAATTTAGTCAATAGGACTTATGTGTGACACTTTTGAAATGTGATAGGTCAAAACATAAGGATCTATTAGTGCATGAAATAAAAAGGGTGGACTTGCATGTCAATTTCCCCCTAATTAGTAGTGGTAGGCCATGAGCATGAGAGTGGACAAAATGTTATGGGGTGAAACATGTTGGAAACATGTTGTGTTAGTGTGTTATGGGAGAAAGAATAAAATAAAGGGTTAGTAATAAAGAAATGAAAAGGGAGGGGTGATGAGAACAAAGTTGTCTCATCCATGTTCCCCCCCCATTGCCGTGACTTGAGAAGGAAAGAAAAGAAGAAATCGATTCTTCTTGGCCGAAATGAAAAGAGGAAGAAAGGAATGAAGCTAGAAAGGAGAGGGCAGCTGCATGTAGTGGAAAACCATGAAATTTGTTTGCTTAGAAGTTAAAATTTTCAAGTAGAAGGGTAACTCTTCTAAACTCTCCCTTGCCGATAGCTTTTCGTTGACAAATTCTGGTTGCATTGTTGATTTGAGCTTGACGAATATGTGGGAGAAGAGAAGATTTTCTTTTCTAGTTGCAAATGTTGCATGTCTAGTAGTTGAAGAGTTTCTCACTTGTGTTAAAAGAATTTAGTGAATGCTTGTGTTGTTATAATCCATTTTTGTAATTTTGGGGTTGATTGTATTTAGCTAACAAGGTAGGAGAAGGTTGTAGTAGAAAAGGGAAAGAGCAAATTGAATAGGTAGAATCGGTGTTGGGAACCTTAGTGAGCTTTCCTTGAACTTTTATTCTCTTGTGTTTGACAATTGTTGAAAATGTTAAATCATTGTCCGAATTTTACCTTGTTGGTATTGTTCATTGCTGCCCTGCTTATGCTATCTGATTGTGGTATTGATGCTGTTTGAATATTGTGTTGTTAATGACGTTCAGATAGTGGTGTATTTATGTTGTTTTAAGGACTGTTGTTTAGTGTTTTAATGTAGCAAAAAATTGTTGTTTAGACGACAATTAATGTTATCTAAGTGATTGTAAATTTATGTTAATAATGGTTGAAGTTGTTAATGAACAAATGATATATAAATGAGCTATTTAGATGTTAAAGAATGTTGTCTAAATGGATGAAGACTATGATGTCTAAAACTGCTATTAATTGTTTTACAAGCTGAAATTTAAGGGATTGAATGCGAAATTAAATGTACATGAAGGTTAAAGTTTTTGTATCCGATGCTTGATCCAAGCTGAGTGATGGTGTTCGAAAGTGCTCTGCGGCTTTAGCTTAAGAGCAAAGAGGATCAAAGTCGGATAGGGGAAAAAGAGAATGTAAACGGATAGCCATGGATACCTAATCGTCGACCACTTCCGAGGTAAGTTTTAAGTGATCAAACGTTGAGTAAATTCAATCAAAATAGGACATATTGAGTTGAGTTAATAAGATATGATGTGGCCATGATATGTCTTAAACTCAAAAGGTAAGTTCATAAGTGTTTGGACTTGGAAATTTAAGAGCAAATTGTAATAATTTGCTTTGGACAGCGGCAGTAACGTGATTTTAGAAAATCACTATAAATTGTTGGCGTGGAATTATAGGCTGAATAAAATATGTAATCAAAGCTTAGTTAGTCTAGTTTCTTATAAAAGAGACCATGGAAGCAAAGAAATTTCCTATAAAGAGATATTTAAAGTTGTGTGGGACTGTGTCAGAATGACTCCGAAATCCCCTGTTCTGTTTTTAGAAAATCATTCTAATTTGTAAAAAAATGGTTATAAGATAAAATTTATATGTTTAGACTCCTTAATGAGTCTAGTTTCAAATGAAATCAAATAGAACACATTTTGAATTCCGTACAATGAGAAATTTGATTCGTAGTGAAGAGTGGTCAGATTAGTCAAACAGTGAAACAGGGGAAACTTTAAGAAAAATCTGGTATTGATTGGCCAAACCAAAAATTCTGAAAATTTTTTGGATAAGATATGTATGAGTCTATTTTCAGGGAAAATTAACGGAACTTCATTTGGAGTTTCGTAGCTCCATTTACGAATAATTTAATGACTGTTGCTCAGGAAAAACAGCTTGTGCTGAATTTGGGATTTTGTTGTAAACCTTAATAAAACCATTTGAGTTGCTTATAAGCTATCGATTAAACATTGGTAATCAAAGTACCAAATCCGTATTAAAGTGAAGCTATAAGCCACAAATGACTAGTATACCTAGTCAATTTTGTTATGATGAAATTGATGTACAAGATATGTATATGTGATAAGGCCGAATGGCCAATGTGATGAATGTGAAAGTATATATACGTGATAAGGCCGAATGGCCAATGTGATGAATGTGAAAGTATATATACGTGATAAGGCCGAGTGGCCAATGTGATGAATGTGAAAGTATATATATGTGATAGGGCCGAGTGGCCAACGTGATGAATGTGAAAGTGTATATATGTGATAGGGTTGAGTGACCAACGTGATGAATGTGAAAGTGTATATATGTGATAAGGCCGAATGGCCAATGTGATGAATGTGAAAGTGTATATATGAGATAAGACCTAATGGCCAATGTGATGAATGTGAAAGTGTATATATGTGATAAGGCTGAATGGCCAATGTGATGGATGTGAAAGTGTATAAATGTGATAAGTCCCGAAGGGCATTTGTGTCAGTACTATATCCGGGTTAAAACCCCGTAGGCTTTATGCGAGAATATTATCCTGATTAATGTCCGTAGGCTTCGTGCTCGTACTATATCCGAGCTTTAAAGACCCGACGGCTAAATGCTAGGATTCAAGTAAGACTTTGATATTGAGTATCTGCATTAAGTTACCATCAAATAAGTATTATGTATTTAAGATGTTCAGGTACGTATTACTTACTCATTGGTGGAGTGATTTCGAGGTGAATTATCAGTATCAAAGAGGTAGGTAAATGTGATTAATATTATAACTCCAAATATGAGAATGATCTAATTGGTAATGGTATGTTTGTATAATAAAGTATGTGATGAAATATTCTTATGTATTAGTGCGTATTACGCCCAAAAGCCTTATGATTTGAGTATGGGTTGGGTTGAGCTAGATGTGCCGAGACAAGGTAAGGATTATGATTTGTAAGCTTACGATATGTGATAAGGAATATGTTTGGTTCTTTATGTGCCTATGGTAATTTAGTACTTGTCATGTTGAAATACTTAAAAGTATGGATGTGATTATGAACAAGTGGAAAGGATTATTGAAAGTTGAAAATCGATGAAGAATGTGCTTTGGAAATATTTGACCATCTAGGTCATTATTATTCAAAGTATATATGTGGCAGCCAAGTGTTGCGTTTAATGATATTATAGATCGAGATGAAGCTCTAGATTAACTTCATCGAACAGTTGAAATGAATGACCAATGATAGTGATTGAGAACACTTTGTTTTGCTTAAAACTTACTAAGCATTAAATGCTTACTCCGTTCTTTGAATCTCTGTTTTATAGATTTTGGTTCGTCAGCTATCGGACACGGGATTATTGAAGTCGAAGTCGCCCACACTATCAAAGCCCTTTTGGTACACTTTTGGTTGAACTCTGAAAATGGCATGTATAGGACTACCCTTTTTGTTGTTGGTCATGTACCCTTCGGTTTTGTGTAAATTTGGATAGCCATGCGAAAATGGCTTAAATATACTTTGATCATAGCATTAAAATCGTTTTGTATGTTGTTTGTCGAGAGGTATGGAAATGTTGGTAACGGTTAGCCATGGGAATGGTCATTCATGATCACTTTTGGTATATGTATGACAAACTCCAGTTGATCCATGGAGGATCATGAAATAGGTAAAGTTTACCTTAAAAATAGATGCTGATAGCAGCAATTACTTGAATGTAAAAAATCACTAAAAATAGTAGGAATGGAATTAAATAGTTAATAAATTATGTAATCGAACCTTGATGAATCTATTTTCTTATAAAAGTAACAAAATGATCATATGAACAGTATGTTAAGAGATATTTAAGTTTTCGTGAGACAGGGCCAGAACGGTTTCTAGATTCCCTGTTCCGAATTTGGAAATTCATTATAAATTAACCAGAGATAATTAGAAGTCATGCCATATATGTACAGATTTCATTTTGAGTCTAGTTTCTATAGAAACAAGCGGCATCAGTATTGAAGCCTAGTACAGGGAGATATCCAAGTCATAATGCGCAAAGGTCAGTGTAGTCAAACCTTGAAACAGGGGAGACTTTAACTAATAAACTGTACTAATTGGCTCAACCAAAAATTCTAGAAACAAATCTGTAGATGTACATGTGAGTTTAGTTTCAGGAAAAAATTACGGAACTGATTTTTGAGCTTTGGAACTCAAGATATGATTTTTAAGGTGACAGTGACGCAGTTAGCCAACTGCCTAGAAATTTTTAAAAGTGGACTGTGTAAGTAAATTAATTAAGTCGGTTAGCACCTTGTGTTCAACTCCGAAAACGGTCTCAGGTACGGGGTGTTACAGGTAATAATAATAATAATGTATAATATAAAAAAATAGGTAATAAGTATGTTCTGTTAGACTGTAGAATCAAAACTGCTTAAACCAGGAAACTGGTCATAAAACTTGAGTTAAATGGGCTTAAATTGCCAATGGACACTGTAGGGCCCATTAAGGGTTTTAGGGCCTAATGGCTAAGATTGCGAAATTGAGATAAATAAATTACTGCGATGACAAATGGGCTAGTAAGGACCGCAACATTTATGAGAACCCTTAAAAACTGATAAAAGTACTGAAATACCTTTATAGGTGGAAAGTTTACAGTTTTACCCCTAGGAGCAAAATTACTGATATACCCCTAGGGTTAAGGTTGACCTGAATGCATGTTTGATTTTACTATTTACTTCATGCCATGTTATTATTATCTGATGCATGGGACTGGGTTATTGATGGAGGAAGTATTGAAAGTGGCTTGTCCACATACTGGAGGCTTTGCCTCAACTTACTAATATCTGACGACAAGAATGTGGAATGTGGAGTGTTGGGTGGGTTGAGCTAATCCCACATGGAGTGTAAGGCTGGTACGGGTGGAGTTTAGCGGTTGGTTATAGGTGGGTTGGGTTTGCATACACGAATATATCATTTTGTTTCGGAATGGGCCTATGGGCCATCTTGTTATCTGAAAAGGGCTAAGGCCCGCTTTACTATATTCGAAAAGGGCTTCATCCAAGACCATTGTTATCTGAATAGGGCTTGACCCAATGGGCTTGAGTGACTTGGGCTTTGGAATGGTTTTCCATACACACTGAGTTTTCCAAACTCACCCTTTTCTCTTCCATCCTTGCAGGTGAGCCCTAGTTGGTGGACTTGAAGTCAAGGATTGAGTGGCCACGAGATTAAATTTCTAGTTTTTAAATAAGTTTCAATTAGCTTCCTTTTAAATTTTGCATTTATTTTTGATTATTTCTATTTTGGTTAAAGTTGTAATAAGGCCGCTCTATTATTTTTATTTTGGGTTTTTAAATTACTTAAATTATTTTCAACTTGAGATTCACATCACTTAAATTGATTCCTTAAAATTTGTTAGCTCTAGGTGCGTTTTATAAAAGTTACTTATTTTCAAAATATCACGATAACCGAGCAAAGCTTCCGCAACGTAAATGTTTTCAAAGGAAATAAATATTTTAAATAGACTTAAACTTAATTTGTTGTTCGTGGACAAGTAATAAGCTTAAAGTGTGGCAATGGATGTGTGCTTGTCTAGGATTGGATCCGAAGGGAGCTTGGTACTTAAGTTGTCCGATGGACTCACCTCCTCTTTTCCGATTTCCTACCTGGTGCTCAGCTTCCATTCACTTTAACCTATAATGAAATCATCCTTTGAACACTAAGCACGATTTTCTGGACTAAATATAGAAAAAAATTTTAGCGCTTCGATGTGGCACGTCGGATACGGTCACAACGTCTAGGCTGGGTTCAGGGTGTTACATTTAGTGGTGTCAGTGTAACATCCCTTACCCGTTACCGTCGCCGGAACAGGATACAAGGTATTACCAGAACATAACATATACCAAGATAGAAATATGTCATCCCATTTGATAATGCATCGTATAACATATATCTTGAACAATATTAGCCAACTTTTATGGCTTGTACAAAGTAACTGGTCGAGTACTGTAACTAATATTTTAAACCTAGACAAATATGACACATAACAAAATAATTTTTGCCTACTATACATGCCATAATTCAAAACATTTAGTTCAAATACCCAAAGTATGATAGTGCGGGTAGATCTTCACGATCCTTGACTCCTGAGCAAGCTGGAGAACACTATAAGACAAAAGAGAGAAAACGAAGTAAGCTTATAGCTTAGTAAGTAGTATGTAAATACTAATTTAAGAATCTAACATGTTTACACAACAATTCAAGTATGTCTACTTTAACTTCACTACTTATTCCACTTCGATTAAGCTGTCTCTGCTGTGTCATATTCACTAAATAAATCATAACTCGAGTTACAAAACTCGAAATTCATATCCGTAAAATTTCCTGAATCTAGACTCATAAAGCTTCTTGATAAATTTTTTTATAATTTTGGTTCAGCAGATTAGTACAGTTTATTAGTTAAAGTTTCCCCTGTTACACAGCTCGACTGGCCTGACCTCTGTCCACTACGAATTAAATTTCTCTCAGTACATAACTCAAACAACCCTGAAGTCTGTTGTATTTAAAACTAGTCTCAATAAGGAATTTAGGCATGTAAACTATATTTCTTAGTTTGCTTTGTACAATTTTTAATGATTTTTCAAAGTGGAAACAGGGGATCACGTATTCATCCTGAGCAAGTCAGTTACAATTGTAAATATCTCAAAATATAGAATTCCTTTGCTTGCCCTGCTTCTTTTATATGAAAGTAGACTCATTAAGCTTTAATTTCACATCTCATTCAACCTCTAATTATATTCCTCCTATTTTTGGTGATTTTTCAAAATCACGTCACTGCTGCCATCTAAAAACAGTTTTAATACTAATTTCACTCTTTCACACATTCTTTATGCTAACCTCATTTTATCGTATATATGTATATGCCACAATTCATTTTCACCACATTTCATTCACTATAAGTGTAGGTCCAAACCACAATGTCACCACAAAACCATCCCGTTGAACAATTCGGATCAATCCTCGATATTTAACGGTTTCAAAGACACGACCCCACCATCATACTTCATTTAGTTCGGCTCTCTTATACACATGGGGAACACTTAGTACCACTCATGCGACCTAGCCGATTTGTCTCGTAGCTCTCTTGTCTACATGGTGTCCTTCACTTGGAATCACGCATGCACCTAGCTACATTTATCTTTCACGTAGCTCTCTTGTCTACATGGTGTCCTTCACTTGGAATCACGCATGCGACCTAGCTACATTTATCTTTCACGTAGCTCTCTTGTCTACATGGGATACATCTCGTATCACGCATGTGACCTAGCTACTACAGGGTGTCTCGTAGCTTTCTTTTACACATGATGTGCACTCAGCATCATACATGTGACCTAGCTACGCCCTCTATTTCATTCGATCTCTCCAATGTTCAACCGGATCTCTCTCTCAGATTTATTTCCATTCTTCCAATAGTCAATTTATATTTTAACATCAGCTAGTATATTTATATAATAGGCTGAAATATAAGAATGTACATGAAATTATTGTAATATTTACATACAACTTACCTTGGTGCAAAATATGGAAATTTTGCAATTTAGTCCAAAACTTTTCTTTCCCTGCTCGAGGTCGGGTTCAGCGCCTTTCTTGATCTATAATAACACATTTAGCTCATTTAATACTCATACTATTTATTTCAATCCAAAAATCACATTGTAGAAAAATTACATTTTGCCCCTAACTTTTACAAAATTACAATTTTGCCCCTAGGCTCGGGAATTTAATTTCAGCCCTTATTCTTATGTTTTATGATATGCTGAACATTTTCTCTTCTACAACAACATCAAATTCCACTCTATCATATAGTTATGAACATTAGGTATTTTTACCGATTATGCTGCTTTTACTCGTTTTCACTTAAAACCGAGTAGCACAAATTATTTAACACAATTTAAAACCTCATATTCTATCATAAAACATCAAAATACACAAATTTCACCTATGGGTATTTTTCCAAATATGAACCCTAGGTTAAATTATTACTAGCATAAGCTTAATCGAGCTTCCGGATTCCAAAAACGTAAAGAACATTAAAAGCGGGCTTAGAATCACTTACTATGGAGCTTGAAAGTTGAAGAATCCTAGCTATGGAGAGAGTGAAGTTTCGCAGCAACTAAATGGGAAGATGACTATTTTGTGTTATTTTTCCCATTTTATTTCATTTAATATCAAAATGACCAAAATACCCTTACTACTAAACTTTCCAAAATTCCTCCATGTCCTAAATTTGTCCATGAACTTAAAATTGGTAGAATTGCTATTTAAGACCTCCTAATAAATATTTCAAAACAATTTCATACTAAAAATTTCTAGTATGCAAATTTTGCAACTTATTCGATTTAGTCCCTACTTTCAATTTAAACACTTTAGGCATAGAATTTCATCACGAAATTTTCACACAATCATGCAATCATATCATAAACCCCAAAATATTTATAAAACAATTATTTCTATCTCGGATTTGTGGTCACGAAACCACTATTCCGATTAGGCCCTAATTCGGGTTGTCACAATTCTCCCCCCTTTAGAGATTTTCGTCCCCGAAAATCTTACCGGTAAAGAGGTTTGGGTACTGTTTCCTCATAGCTTCCTCAGGTTCCCACGTAGCCTCTTCTATCCCATGTCTGTGCCACAATACTTTCACTAAGGCTATACTTTTGTTTCTTAACTGTTTAACTTCTCGAGCCAAAATCTTTATTGGTTCCTCCTCATAGGTCATATCCGATCAATTTCAATTTCATTGGGAAATCACATGTGAAGGATCGAACGATAACGTCGCAACATTGATACATGAAACACGTTATGAATCTTTTCTAACTCTGCGGTAAGGCCAACCGATATGCCATCGGTCCAATTCTCTCAAGAATCTCGTGACGGCCCAATAAAACGCGGACTCAACTTGCCTTTTCGACTAAATCTCGAATCTTTTTCCATGGTGACACCTTCAAGAACACTTTATCACCCACTTGAAATTCAATCTCTTTTCTTTTAAATCAGATATGACTTTTGTCGATCTGAAGCGACTTTCAAGCAATCCGAATTACTTTTATTTTCTCTTCGGTTTCTTTAACTAGATCAACTCCGTGAATCTGCTTTCTCACTAAGCTTGGTCCAATATAAAGGAGTCCGACACTTACGACCATATAAGGCTTCAGACGGTGCCATTTGTATACTTGATTGATAAGCGTTATTGTAGGCAAACTCAATCAAAGATAGATATTTCTCCCAACTACCTCCAAATTCTAAAACACAAGATCTAAGCATATCTTCGAGTACCGGATTACTCTTTCCGCTTGACCATCTGTTTGTGGATGAAATGCGGTACTAAAGTTCAATTTTGTACCCAAAGCTTCTTGTAACTTTTTCCAAAATCTCGAGGTAAATCTTGGATCTCTATCGATATTATAGACATAGGTACTCGTGCAACTTCACAATTTCAGCAATATATAATTCGCTAATTTATCAAGTGAGTAATCAGACGTCATGGTATAAAGTGGGCTGACTTTGTTAATCTATCAACCACTACCCAAACAAAGATCCTTCTTTTAGGAGTTAAAGGCAAACCGTTACAAAATCCATGGTAATCTTGTCCCATTTCCACTCGTGCACTATTACCGGTTGAAGTAATCCTGAAGGTACTTGATGTTCACTTTTACTTGTTGACAGATCAAACACTTAGTTACAAATTGAAATGTCCTTTTCATACCGCCACCAATCTGACTTCTTTAAATCATTATACATTTTTGCCCTACCGTGGTGAATCGATAAATGACCATTGTGCGCCTCATGTAATATTTTCTCAATCAATTTATCATTTTTAAGCACACATATTACGTCTCAAACATCAAACAATCATCCGTCCAACTCAAAAATCGAGTCATAACTCGATTCGCATTGAGTTCTCTTGATCCGCAACTCACTATCATTCTTTTGAGCATCACAAATCAACTGGAGAAATAACGGTTTAGCTCTCATCTCTCGCTAAAATTGACCCGTCATCGACAATGCTAACCCGTGTTCATGGCTCTCAAAGTGAAAAGAAATTTTCGCTCAAGGCGCCAAGAACTACATTTGCTTTTCCCGGATGATAATCAATCACTAGATCATAATCCTTTAATAATTCAAGCCATCTTCGCCGTCGCAAATTTAGGTCCTTTTGATTCATCAAGTACTTCAAACTTTTGTGATCGTAAAAATTCGCATTTTCACCGTATAAATAATGTCGCCAAATCTTCAAGGTAAAAACAACAATGCCGCCCAAATCATGTGTAGGATAGTTCTTCTCATGCGGTTTTAATCGCCTCAAGCATAAGCTACTACTTTGCCCTCTTGCATCAACACACATCCAAGGCACATCAATGATGCATCACTATAAATTACGAACTCCTTTCGACTCGGGTTGTACTAAAATTGGTGCTTCATCAATCGTGCTTTCAACTTTTCAAAACTCGTTGACATTTATCAGTCCATTCAAACTTAACATTCTTTCGCAACAATTTAGTCATAGGAGAGGCAATTATCGAAAATCCTTCAACAAAACGCCTATAATACCCGGCCAAGCCTAAAAGCTTCTAACCTCAGATACATTCTTGGCGGTTTCCAATCAACGATCGCAGAAATCTTGCTTGGATCCACCAATACCATCACCGAGACTATATGCCCCAAAAATCCGATTTCACGGGCCGTAACTCACTTTTACTAAACTTGGCAAACAGTTTCTTTTCTCTCAAGATCTGCAGATAGTTCTCAAGTGTTCGCATGTTCAAACTCATCTCGAGAATAAATTAAAATGTCATCTATAAACACTACTACAAACTTATCCAAATATGGCCGGAAAATCCGATTCATTAAGTCCATAAATATGGCTGGAGCATTTGTTAATCCAAAAGGCATCACCAGAAACTCATAATGTCCATACCTTGTCCTAAAGGCGGTTTTCGCACATCCGACTCCTTAACTCTCATTGGTAGTAACCGGACCTCAAATCAATCTTTGAAAACACTGTGGCCCCCTTTAACTGATCGAATAAATCATCAATCCTCGGCAATGGGTACTTGTTCTTTATAGTCACCTTATTAAGCTGACGGTAATCAATGCAAAGTCTCATTGAACCATCCTTCTTCTTTACGAATAATACAGGAGCACCCCAGGGAGAGAAACTCGGTCTCACAAATCCCTTGTCTGTTAACTCCCGCAATCGAGCCTTCAATTCTTTTAATTCATTGAGCCATTCTATATGGAGCAATCGAGATCGGTGCAAGAGACAGGCAACAAATCAATGGCAAAATCTATCTCTGCTTTGGAGGCAACCCTGCAATTCCTCCGAAATACATCCGAAACTCACGGACTATAGGTATCGATTCAAATTTCAGTTGAGACATCTCAACATTCATTACATAAGCGGATAAGCTTCACACCCTTTTCTCATGTATTTGCGTGCGGACATGTGCTAAATCACCATAGGCAATTTATTTGATTCGTCTGTTTCAACCCACAAAATTTCTCCATTTTCACATTTTAACTCTAGTGTCTTTTGTTTACAATCTACCTTAGCATCATACAATGTTAACGGTCCATTCCCAAGATAACGTCAAACTCACCAAATGGTAACAACATCAAGTTGGCCGAAAAAAAGTGACCTTGAATCATTAATGGGCAATTCTTGCAAACCTTGTCAACTAGCACATATTGGCCTAAGGGTTCGACACTTTAATCGTAAACTCAAGTAAATTCAACAGCAACTTTTTATTGGATACTAAATTCATGCAAATATAGGAATGGGTGGACCCGGATCAATCAATGCAATAACAATAGTATCATAAAGAGAAAATGTACCAAGAATGACATCGGAGATGATGCATCTTCTCGAAAGCACGTATAGCATAAGCTCTAGCAGTGCTCTAGCTTCGATCTTGCCGTTAAATCTTTCATCACAGCTTCTACTACTAGTCCCACCTCCAGATTTCTCGGTGGTCTACCTCTACTAGCGGTGGTATTTCTCTAACACTCAAATCTTTCTTCTTTAACCTTCTCCGGACAGTCTCTAATAAAATGCTCATGAGAACCTTTGAAACAAGCTCGCTCGGTCCCCAACACTCACCATAATGTTGCTCGCCACATTGTCGACACTCGGGCTTTCTAGGTCGCACATTACCCACACTTGCCACCAAGTAGCTTGAGCTTTAGACCCGAATATGCTCTACCACGATCTCTGTGTAAATCCCCAATTGAAACCGCTATTCGAGGGTTTGTCTCTTTGGACCTCTTTGGTTGAGATTGAAATGGCTTACTTATCTGTCTTTTTCGACATCTCGAGCCTCAATAGCGACTTTTCTTCTTTCTTTGTTCAATTCTTGACTTTAAGAGCTCGATCAACCAATACTACAAATTCTTTCAACTCCAAAATCCTACAAACACTTTAATGTCCTCATTCAGCCCATCTTCAAATCTTCTACACATAATGGCCTCGGTGGACACACATTCTCGGGCATACTTTATTGAGTCTTACAAATTGCGCTCATACTCATGACAGACATTTTCCTTGCTTCAATTCAAGGAACTCCTTCCGCTTTTGATCAATAAATCGCGACTTATGTATTTCTTTCTAAATTCTTCTGGAAGAAATCCCAAGTAACTTTTCTTTTGGCACCACTGCAACCAAAGTCTTCCACCGGTGGTAAGTCAATCTCTCAAAAGTGATACAAAGACACTTTAAGCATTCCTCGTGTACATGAGAGCTCATCAAATACACGGGTAGAATTTTCAAGCCGTAATTCCGCTTTCTCAGATCATCATCAACCTTTGCTCTAAACTCTTGCCCCTTGTTTTGAATCTTGTCAACCGGAGGCTTGTTCATTCTTACCAAATTTATACCTTGAGCAGCTCACAGAATCGCCCGAGGTATAGGAGGGGTGGAGGAGGTTGAGCATTTGGATTTGCTCGAATAAATTCAAGATACCAATTGTTCATCATTTGGAGAAAGGCGCCCCGAGCCTCATCTCCTTGTCCCAATGTCTCGTGTCTACTTTCCACAAAGCGGTCCTTGTGCAGAGCGGCGATTACTAGCAAAGATCATCACCGCAGTTCCTTCAGGATCCATTACTATATTAAAACAAAACACAGCTTTAGAATAATCAGAGTCACCACACTATCACAATATTTTTATGGCATGTATAGCTAGACTTTTACACACACTTTATTAGTCCGAGAACCGACTAAACCATAGCTCGATACCACTAAATGTAACACCCTTACCCGCTATCGTCATTTAACAGATACAAGGTATTACCGAACATAACATATACCAAGATAGAAATATGTCATCCCATTTGATAATGCATCGATAACATATATCTTGAACAATATTAGCCAACTTTTATGGCTTGTACAAAGTAATCGGTCGAGTAATCAGAACTAATATTTTAAACCTAGACAAATATGACACATAACAAAATAATTTTTGCCTACTATACATGCCATAATTCAAAACATTTAGTTCAAATACCCAAAGTATGATAGTGCGGTAGATCTTCACGATCCTTGACTCTGAGCAAGTGGAGAACACTATAAGACAAAAGAGAGAAAACGAAGTAAGCTTATAGCTTAGTAAGTAGTATGTAAATACTAATTTAAGAATCTAACATGTTTACACAACAATTCAAGTATGTCTACTTTAACTTCACTACTTATTCCACTTCGATTAAGCTGTCTCTGCTGTGTCATATTCACTAAATAAATCATAACTCGAGTTACAAAACTCGAAATTCATATCCGTAAAATTTCCTGAATCTAGACTCATAAAGCTTCTTGATAAATTTTTTTATAATTTTGGTTCAGCAGATTAGTACAGTTTATTAGTTAAAGTTTCCCTGTTACACAGCTCGACTGGCCTGACCTCTGTCCACTACGAATTAAATTTCTCTCAGTACATAACTCAAACAACCCTGAAGTCTGTTGTATTTAAAACTAGTCTCAATAAGGAATTTAGGCATGTAAACTATATTTCTTAGTTTGCTTTGTACAATTTTTAATGATTTTTCAAAGTGGAAACAGGGGATCACGTATTCATCCTGAGCAAGTCAGTTACAATTGTAAATATCTCAAAATATAGAATTCCTTTGCTTGCCCTGCTTCTTTTATATGAAAGTAGACTCATTAAGCTTTAATTTCACATCTCATTCAACCTCTAATTATATTCCTCCTATTTTTGGTGATTTTTCAAAATCACGTCACTGCTGCCATCTAAAAACAGTTTTAATACTAATTTCACTCTTTCACACATTCTTTATGCTAACCTCATTTTATCGTATATATGTATATGCCACAATTCATTTTCACCACATTTCATTCACTATAAGTGTAGGTCCAAACCACAATGTCACCACAAAACCATCCCGTTGAACAATTCGGATCAATCCTCGATATTTAACGGTTTCAAAGACACACCCCACCATCATACTTCATTTAGTTCGGCTCTCTTATACACATGGGGAACACTTAGTACCACTCATGCGACCTAGCCGATTTGTCTCAGAGCTCTCTTGTCTACATGGTGTCCTTCACTTGGAATCACGCATGCACCTAGCTACATTTATCTTTCACGTAGCTCTCTTGTCTACATGGTGTCCTTCACTTGGAATCACGCATGCACCTAGCTACATTTATCTTTCACGTAGCTCTCTTGTCTACATGGGATACATCTCGTATCACGCATGTGACCTAGCTACTACAGGTGTCTCGTAGCTTTTTTTACACATGATGTGCACTCAAGATCATACATGTGACCTAGCTACGCCCTCTATTTCATTCGATCTCTCCAATGTTCAACCGGATCTCTCTCTCAGATTTATTTCCATTCTTCCAATAGTCAATTTATATTTTAACATCAGCTAGTATATTTATATAATAGGCTGAAATATAAGAATGTACATGAAATTATTGTAATATTTACATACAACTTACCTTGGTGCAAAATATGGAAATTTTGCAATTTAGTCCAAAACTTTTTCTTTCCCTGCTCGAGGTCGGCCTCGCGCCTTTCTTGATCTATAATAACACATTTAGCTCATTTAATACTCATACTATTTATTTCAATCCAAAAATCACATTGTAGAAAAATTACATTTTGCCCCTAACTTTTACAAAATTACAATTTTGCCCCTAGGCTCGGAATTTAATTTCAGCCCTTATTCTTATGTTTTATGATATGCTGAACATTTTCTCTTCTACAACAACATCAAATTCCCACTCTATCATATAGTTATGAACATTAGGTATTTTTACCGATTATGCTGCTTTTACTCGCTTTCACTTAAAACCGAGTAGCACAAATTATTTAACACAATTTAAAACCTCATATTCTATCATAAAACATCAAAATACACAAATTTCACCTATGGGTATTTTTCCAAATATGAACCCTAGGTTAAATTATTACTAGCATAAGCTTAATCGAGCTTCCGGATTCCAAAAACGTAAAGAACATTAAAACGGGCTTAGAATCACTTACTATGGAGCTTGAAAGTTGAAGAATCCCTAGCTATGGAGAGAGTGAAGTTTCGCAGCAACTAAATGGGAAGATGACTATTTTGTGTTATTTTTCCCATTTTATTTCATTTAATATCAAAATGACCAAAATACCCTTACTACTAAACTTTCCAAAATTCCTCCATGTCCTAAATTTGTCCATGAACTTAAAATTGGTAGAATTGCTATTTAAGACCTCCTAATAAATATTTCAAAACAATTTCATACTAAAATTTCTAGTATGCAAATTTTGCAACTTATTCGATTTAGTCCCTACTTTCAATTTAAACACTTTAGGCATAGAATTTCATCACGAAATTTTCACACAATCATGCAATCATATCATAAACCCCAAAATATTTATAAAACAATTATTTCTATCTCGGATTTGTGGTCACGAAACCACTATTCCGATTAGGCCCTAATTCGGGTTGTCACAATTCTCCCCTTTAGAGATTTTCGTCCCTCAAAATCTTACCCAGAAAGAGGTTTGGGTACTGCTTCCTCATAGCTTCCTCAGTTCCCACGTAGCCTCTTCTATCCCATGTCCTGTGCCACAATACTTTCACTAAGGCTATACTTTTGTTTCTTAACTGCTTAACTTCTCGAGCCAAAATCTTTATTGGTTCCTCCTCATAGGTCATATCCGATCAATTTCAATTTCGTTGGGAAATCACATGTGAAGGATCGAACGATAACGTCGCAACATTGATACATGAAACACGTTATGAATCTTTTCTAACTCGCGGTAAGGCCAACCGATATGCCATGGTCCAATTCTCTCAAGAATCTCAGACGCCCAATAAAACGCGGACTCAACTTGCCTTTTCGACTAAATCTCGTAATCTTTTTCCATGGTGACACCTTCAAGAACACTTTATCACCCACTTGAAATTCAATCTCTTTTCTTTTTAAATCAGATATGACTTTTGTCGATCTGAAGCGACTTTCAAGCAATCCCAATTACTTTTATTTTCTCTTCGGTTTCTTTAACTAGATCAACTCCGTGAATCTGCTTTCTCACTAAGCTTGGTCCAATATAAAGGAGTCCGACACTTACGACCATATAAGGCTTCAGACGGTGCCATTTGTATACTTGATTGATAACTGTTATTGTAGGCAAACTCAATCAAAGATAGATATTTCTCCCAACTACCTCCAAATTCTAAAACACAAGATCTAAGCATATCTTCGAGTACCGGATTACTCTTTCCGCTTGACCATCTGTTTGTGGATGAAATGCGGTACTAAAGTTCAATTTTGTACCCAAAGCTTCTTGTAACTTTTTCCAAAATCTCGAGGTAAATCTTGGATCTCTATCGATATTATAGACATAGGTACTCGTGCAACTTCACAATTTCAGCAATATATAATTCGCTAATTTATCAAGTGAGTAATCGGACGCATCGGTATAAAGTGGGCTGACTTTGTTAATCTATCAACCACTACCCAAACAAAGATCCTTCTTTTTAGGAGTTAAAGGCAAACCGTTACAAAATCCATGGTAATCTTGTCCCATTTCCACTGTGCACTATTACCGGTTGAAGTAATCCTCAAGGTACTTGATGTTCAAACTTTTACTTGTTGATGATCAAACACTTAGTTACAAATTCGAAATGTCCTTTTCATACCGCCACCAATATGACTTCTTTAAATCATTATACATTTTGTCCTACCAGGTGAATCGATAAATGACCATTGTGCGCCTCATGTAATATTTTTCAATCAATTTATCATTTTTCAAGACACATATTCTCGTCTCAAACATCAAACAATCATCCGTCCAACTCAAAAATCGAGTCATAACTCGATTCGCATTGAGTTCTCTTGATCCGCAACTCACTATCATTCTTTTGAGCATCACAAATCAACTGGAGAAATAACGGTTTAGCTCTCATCTCGCTAAAATTGACCCGTCATCGACAATGCTAACCCCGTGTTCATGGCTCTCAAAGTGAAAAGAAATTTTCGCTCAAGCGCCAAGAATTACATTTGCTTTTCCGGATGATAATCAATCACTAGATCATAATCCTTTAATAATTCAAGCCATCTTCATTGCCGCAAATTTAGGTCCTTTTGATTCATCAAGTACTTCAAACTTTTGTGATCAAGAAAATTCGCATTTTTCACCGTATAAATAATGTCGCCAAATCTTCAAGGTAAAAACAACAATGCCGCCCAAATCATGTGTAGGATAGTTCTTCTCATGCGGTTTTAATCGCCTCAAGCATAAGCTACTACTTTGCCCTCTTGCATCAACACACATCCAAGGCCTGTCAATGATGCATCACTATAAATTACGAACTCCTTTCCTGACTCGGGCTGTACTAAAATTGGTGCTTCAGTCAATCGTGCTTTCAACTTTTCAAAACTCTGTTGACATTTATCAGTCCATTCAAACTTAACATTCTTCTGCAACAATTTAGTCATAGGAGAGGCAATTATCGAAAATCCTTCAACAAAACGCCTGTAATACCCGGCCAAGCCTAAAAGCTTCTAACCTCAGATACATTCTTGGGCGGTTTCCAATCAACGATCGCAGAAATCTTGCTTGGATCCACCAATACCATCACCGAGACTATATGCCCCAAAAATCCGATTTCACGGCCGTAACTCACTTTTACTAAACTTGGCAAACAGCTTTTCTCTCAAGATCTGCAATATAGTTCTCAAGTGTTCGCATGTTCAAACTCATCTCGAGAATAAATTAAAATGTCATCTATAAACACTACTACAAACTTATCCAAATATGGCCGGAAAATCCGATTCATTAAGTCCATAAATATGGTGGAGCATTTGTTAAGCCAAAAGGCATCACCGAAACTCATAATGTCCATACCTTGTCCTAAAGGCGGTTTTCGACATCCGACTCCTTAACTCTCATTGGTAGTAACCAGACCTCAAATCAATCTTTGAAAACACTGTGGCCCCTTTAACCGATCGAATAAATCATCAATCCTCGGCAATGGGTACTTGTTCTTTATAGTCACCTTATTGTCGACGGTAATCAATGCAAAGTCTCATTGAACCATCCTTCTTCTTTACGAATAATACAGAGCACCCCAGGAGAGAAACTCGGTCTCACAAATCCCTTGTCCGTTAACTCCCGAATCGAGCCTTCAATTCTTTTAATTCAATGAGCCATTCTATATGGAGCAATCGAGATCGGTGCAAGACCAAGCAACAAATCAATGGCAAAATCTATCTCTCTGCTTGGAGGCAACCCTGCAATTCCTCCGAAATACATCCGAAACTCACAGACTATAGGTATCGATTCAAATTTCAGTTGAGACATCTCAACATTCATTACATAAGCCGATAAGCTTCACACCCTTTTCTCATGTATTTCTGTGCAGACATGTGCGAAATCACCATAGGCAATTTATTTGATTCGTCTGTTTCAACCCACAGAATTTCTCCATTTTCACATTTTAACTCTAGTGTCTTTTGTTTACAATCTACCTTAGCATCATACAATGTTAACCGGTCCATTCCCAAGATAACGCCAAACTCACCAAATGGTAACAACATCAAGTTGGCGGAAAAAAGTGACCTTGAATCATTAATGGGCAATTCTTGCAAACCTTGTCAACTAGCACATATTGGCCTAAGGGTTCGACACTTTAATCGTAAACTCAAGAATTCAACAGCAACTTTTATTGGATACTAAATTCATGCAAATATAGGAATGGGTGGACCCGGATCAATCAATGCAATAACAATAGTATCATAAAGAGAAAATGTACCAAGAATGACATCGGAGATGATGCATCTTCTCGAAAGCACGATAGCATAAGCTCTAGCAGTGCTCTAGCTTCGATCTTGCCGTTAAATCTTTCATCACAGCTTCTACTACTAGTCCCACCTCCAAGATTTCTCGGTGGTCTACCTCTACTAGCGGTGGTATTCGCCTAACACTCAAATCTTTCTTCTTTAACCTTCTCCGGACAGTCTCTAATAAAATGCTCATGAGAACTCAAGACTCAAACAAGCTCGCTTCGGTCCCCCAACACTCACCATAATGTTGCTCGCCACATTGTCGACACTCGGGCTTTCTAGGTCGCACATTACCCACACTTGCCACCAAGTAGCTTGAGCTTTAGACCCGAATATGCTCTACCACGATCTCTGTAAATCCCCAATTGAAACTGCTATTCGAGGGTTTGTCTCTTTGGACCTCTTTGGTTGAGATTGAAATGGCTTACTTATCTGTTTTTTTTCGACATCTCGAGCCTCAATAGCGACTTTTCTTCTTTCTTTGTTCAATTCTTCGCTTTAAGAGCTCGATCAACCAATACTACAAATTCTTTCAACTCCAAAATCCCTACAAACACTTTAATGTCCTCATTCAGCCCATCTTCAAATCTTCTACACATAATGGCCTCGGTGGACACACATTCTCGGGCATACTTCTTTGAGTCTTACAAATTCGCTCATACTCTGCATGATGGACATTTTTCCTTGCTTCAATTCAAGGAACTCCTTCCGCTTTTGATCAATAAATCGCTGACTTATGTATTTCTTTCTAAATTCTTCCTGGAAGAAATCCCAAGTAACTTTTTCTTTTGGCACCATCGCAACCAAAGTCTTCCACCGTGGTAAGTCAATCTCTCAAAAGTGATACAAAGACACTTTAAGCATTCCTCGTGTACATGAGAGCTCATCAAATACACGGTAGAATTTTCAAGCCGAATTCCGCTTTCTCAGATCATCATCAACCTTTGCTCTAAACTCTTCGCCCCTTGTTTTCGAATCTTGTCAACCGGAGGCTTGTTCATTCTTACCAAATTTATACCTTGAGCAACCACAGAATCGCCCGAGGTATAGGAGGGGTGGAGGAGGTTGAGCATTTGGATTTGCTCGAATAAATTCAAGATACCAATTGTTCATCATTTGGAGAAAGGCGCCCGAGCCTCATCTCCTTGTCCCAATGTCTCGTGTCTATTTTCCACAAAGCGGTCCCTTGTAAAGGGAGCCGGCGACATTAGCAAAGATCATCACCGCAGCCTTCAGATCCATTACTATATTAAAACAAAACACGCTTTAGAATAATCAGAGTCACCACACTATCACAATATTTTTATGGCATGTATAGCTAGACTTTTACACACACTTTATTAGTCCGAGAACCGACTAAACCATAGCTCGATACCACTAAATGTAACACCCTTACCCGCTATCGTCATTTAACAGATACAAGGTATTACCGTAACATAACATATACCAAGATAGAAATATGTCATCCCATTTGATAATGCATCGTATAACATATATCTTGAACAATATTAGCCAACTTTTATGGCTTGTACAAAGTAATCGGTCGAGCATCAGAACTAATATTTTAAACCTAGACAAATATGACACATAACAAAATAATTTTTGCCTACTATACATGCCATAATTCAAAACATTTAGTTCAAATACCCAAAGTATGATAGTGCGGTAGATCTTCACGATCCTTGACTCTGAGCAAGTCGGAGAACACTATAAGACAAAAGAGAGAAAACGAAGTAAGCTTATAGCTTAGTAAGTAGTATGTAAATACTAATTTAAGAATCTAACATGTTTACACAACAATTCAAGTATGTCTACTTTAACTTCACTACTTATTCCACTTCGATTAAGCTGTCTCTGCTGTGTCATATTCACTAAATAAATCATAACTCGAGTTACAAAACTCGAAATTCATATCCGTAAAATTTCCCTGAATCTAGACTCATAAAGCTTCTTGATAAATTTTTTTTTATAATTTTTGGTTCAGCAGATTAGTACAGTTTATTAGTTAAAGTTTCCCCTGTTACACAGCTCGACTGGCCTGACCTCTGTCCACTACGAATTAAATTTCTCTCAGTACATAACTCAAACAACCCTGAAGTCTGTTGTATTTAAAACTAGTCTCAATAAGGAATTTAGGCATGTAAACTATATTTCTTAGTTTGCTTTGTACAATTTTTAATGATTTTTCAAAGTGGAAACAGGGGATCACGTATTCATCCTGAGCAAGTCAGTTACAATTGTAAATATCTCAAAATATAGAATTCCTTTGCTTGCCCTGCTTCTTTTATATGAAAGTAGACTCATTAAGCTTTAATTTCACATCTCATTCAACCTCTAATTATATTCCTCCTATTTTTGGTGATTTTTCAAAATCACGTCACTGCTGCCATCTAAAAACAGTTTTAATACTAATTTCACTCTTTCACACATTCTTTATGCTAACCTCATTTTATCGTATATATGTATATGCCACAATTCATTTTCACCACATTTCATTCACTATAAGTGTAGGTCCAAACCACAATGTCACCACAAAACCATCCCGTTGAACAATTCGGATCAATCCTCGATATTTAACGGTTTCAAAGACACAAACCCCACCATCATACTTCATTTAGTTCGGCTCTCTTATACACATGGGGAACACTTAGTACCACTCATGCGACCTAGCCGATTTGTCTCGTAGCTCTCTTGTCTACATGGTGTCCTTCACTTGGAATCACGCATGCACCTAGCTACATTTATCTTTCACGTAGCTCTCTTGTCTACATGGTGTCCTTCACTTGGAATCACGCATGCACCTAGCTACATTTATCTTTCACGTAGCTCTCTTGTCTACATGGGATACATCTCAGATCACGCATGTGACCTAGCTACTACAGGTGTCTCAGTAGCTTTTTTTACACATGATGTGCACTCAAGATCATACATGTGACCTAGCTACGCCCTCTATTTCATTCGATCTCCAATGTTCAACCGGATCTCTCTCTCAGATTTATTTCCATTCTTCCAATAGTCAATTTATATTTTAACATCAGCTAGTATATTTATATAATAGGCTGAAATATAAGAATGTACATGAAATTATTGTAATATTTACATACAACTTACCTTGGTGCAAAATATGGAAATTTTGCAATTTAGTCCAAAACTTTTTCTTTCCCTGCTCGAGGTCGGCCTGCGCCTTTCTTGATCTATAATAACACATTTAGCTCATTTAATACTCATACTATTTATTTCAATCCAAAATCACATTGTAGAAAAATTACATTTTGCCCCTAACTTTTACAAAATTACAATTTTGCCCCTAGGCTCGGAATTTAATTTCAGCCCTTATTCTTATGTTTTATGATATGCTGAACATTTTCTCTTCTACAACAACATCAAATTCCCACTCTATCATATAGTTATGAACATTAGGTATTTTTACCGATTATGCTGCTTTTACTCGCTTTCACTTAAAACCGAGTAGCACAAATTATTTAACACAATTTAAAACCTCATATTCTATCATAAAACATCAAAATACACAAATTTCACCTATGGGTATTTTTCCAAATATGAACCCTAGGTTAAATTATTACTAGCATAAGCTTAATCGAGCTTCCGGATTCCAAAAACGTAAAGAACATTAAAACGGGCTTAGAATCACTTACTATGGAGCTTGAAAGTTGAAGAATCCCTAGCTATGGAGAGAGTGAAGTTTCGCAGCAACTAAATGGGAAGATGACTATTTTGTGTTATTTTTCCCATTTTATTTCATTTAATATCAAAATGACCAAAATACCCTTACTACTAAACTTTCCAAAATTCCTCCATGTCCTAAATTTGTCCATGAACTTAAAATTGGTAGAATTGCTATTTAAGACCTCCTAATAAATATTTCAAAACAATTTCATACTAAAATTTCTAGTATGCAAATTTTGCAACTTATTCGATTTAGTCCCTACTTTCAATTTAAACACTTTAGGCATAGAATTTCATCACGAAATTTTCACACAATCATGCAATCATATCATAAACCCCAAAATATTTATAAAACAATTATTTCTATCTCGGATTTGTGGTCACGAAACCACTATTCCGATTAGGCCCTAATTCGGGTTGTCACAGTCAGAGCCAGGTTGCAATGACTCGGCTGTGGATCGGGTCCAAAAAGGTTTTCAAAACTTTAAGCCCAAAGAGGGTATTTTTGGAAAAATTCGACCTTTGAAAATAAATTTTCTGGTTAAAGGAGACAAATTTTCAAACTTGGTTTCTTTAAATCAAATGTTTGAGAAATGGATTTTAAAAAGGCCTAAATCTTTTGCGTTTGCCTGAAATCTAATAAGGTGGCACACTGAATCCCCGGCACCAAGTCTGTAATTATCTTTCTGCTCTATATATATTGTACTGTACTAAAAATAATACTGTAGATAGTACTGAGCCTTAGATATGGTACTATAGATAAGGTAGTATTAAGGCTACAAAACTGAGACTGTAGGGTAAACTAAGCCCTAGGAAACTGAGATAGTAGCTAAATTGCGATTGCGCGAGAGCAACTCTAAAACTTTATGTGTTCATAAGATATTCTGTAATAAACAATAGAAACAGTAAACTAATGTCATAAAATTCGTAATCAAATAAATCGATATGAGTACGAGAGCTGTTCGGGGAAGAGGCCGTGGTCGAGGCCGAGGTAGTACTCAAGCTGGACGAATCTTTTGAACACATGCCAGTTGGTGAGGCACGACCACCACCGATGGATGCTAATGGGCCGTATGATTGGGCCACAGGGAACGACGCTCTGTCCCAGGCCATGTTGAGAGTTTTGGAAAGAGAGGCCGGAGCTAATGTCGGGCCCATGAATAGGGGGTCCATTTCTTAGCGACTTCGAGCCAACGGAGCGGAGATTTTTAAGGGCGTATCTGGAGTAGCCCCAAATGTTCCTGAGTACTGGCTGGAAGCCACGGAGCGGATTATGGATGACCTGGACTGCTTAGTGGAGCAGAAGTTAAAAGGAGTGGTGTCGTTACTACGGGACAAGGCGTATCAGTGGTGGATCACTGTGAGAGAGGGTGCCCCAGCTGAGAGGGTAACGTGGGAGTTGTTCAAGCAGTCCTTCAAGGTGAAATATGTCGGAGCTAGCTACGTGGACGCACGAAGAAAGGGATTCCTGAACCTGACCCAGGGTAGTAAGACCGTCGCTGAATATGAGGCAAAGTTTCTGCGATTGAGTCGGTACACTAGTGGCATTGTCTCCACCGAATATGAGCGCAGTGTTCGTTTTGAGGATGGCCTCAGGGATGAGTTAAGGGTGCTGACAGTTCCGTAGAGAGAGCGCGATTTTGCTGCATTAGTAGAGAAGGCTAAGATAGCCAAAGAGGTGAAGCAAGCCGAACGAAAGAACCGCGATAGGGATCGAAACTGATTCAGGAGGGATACTGGACCAGCTGGTGCTGCAAACCGAAATGTTAAAAGAGCTGGGATAGAGGAACCAGTTCGAGTAGTTCTGGTGAACACAGTTAGACCACAAGCTTGTGGAGATTGTGGTAGAGTGCATTTGGGGGAATGCTGGAAGTGTACTGGGGCTTGTCTTCGTTGTGAGTCATGGGAACATAGGATGAGGGATTGTCCTAGGAGGCCAGCCCAGACTCAGGTGGCTAAACAAGGGGCTGTACAACCTGTGCAACCTGCGTGAGGTGGACCGCCGCCGCTGAGAGGTCATGGATAAGGTCGCGGTGGCAATGGCCGTGGACGTGGGGCACCTGGCAGGGGTGCTATTAATGTTGAGGCTTGTCAGCCAACTGTGGTATATGCTGCTCGTCGCCGCGAGGAGGGTGATGCACCTGATGTCATAACTGGTATGTTTTTTATTTCTGGCATACCTTATACTACTCTGATAGATGTGGGGTTAACTCATTCATATGTTGCATGTGACATTTCTGGGGCATTGGGTGTACACTTTGAGGAGACTGTGTGTAGGGTAACTGTAATAAGTCCTTTAGGTCACTCGGATAAGGTAGAGAAACTCTTTAGGGGGTGACTTTAGAGACTCAAGGTAGGATTTTTTGTGGAGACTTGATGGAGTTACCGTCCGGAGAATTCGATTTGATTCTAGCGATAGACTGGGTGACCAAGCATAGGGCAACTCTAGATTGTGCAGTTAAGAGGACGGTGTTAAGGACTGTCGAGGATGGAGAGGTAATGATTATTGGAAAATGAAGAGATTACTTGTCCAATGTGGTATCGACTTTGAGGGCTGAGAAACTAATGCGTAAGGGATGCGAGGTATATTTGGCTTTTGTAAGCCAAGCTGAAACTGAGGATCTGACTATGGAGACAGTCAGAACTGTTAGAGAATTCTGAGATGTTTTCCCAGAAGAGCTTCCTGGATTACCTCCGAATCGAGAAGTCGAGTTTGGAATCGATTTGCTACCTGGAACAGCTTCAGTGTCCATCGCACCCTATAGGATAACACTGAAGGAGTTAGTGGAACAGAAAACTCAAATCTAAGAGTTAGTGGAACAGCTTCATTAGACTGAGCGTGTCTTCATGGGGAGCACCAGTCCTATTTGTGAAGAAAAAAGATGGGACGATGCGTATGTTCATCGATTGTTGCCAGTTGAACAAACTGACAATAAAGAACAAATACCCACTACCTAGAATTGACGATCTATTTGACCAACTTAAAGGAGCTTCGGTATTTTCCAAGATTGACCTTCGATCTTGATACCATCAGCTAAGGGTAAAGGAAGTGGATATTCATAAGATAGCATTCAGAACTCGATATGGTCATTACGAGTTTCTCGTTATGCCGTTTGGGTTGATGAACGCACCTGCAGCTTTCATGGACCTGATGAATCGAGTATTCCAACCTTACTTGGACCGATTCATGGTCGTTTTTATAGATGATATTCTGGTATATTCAGAAAATGAGGAGAAGCATGATGAGCATCTACGTATTGTACTGCAAGTGCTGAGAGAGAAGCAACTTTATGCAAAGTTTAGTAAGCGTGAATTCTGGTTGCGAGAAGTGACTTTCTAGGTCATGTGGTTTCTGCCGAAGGAATTAGAGTGGATCCTCGAAAAATTGAGGCAGTTTTGGAATGGAAACCACCGAAGTCAGTATCGAAAATTCAGAGTTTTCTAGGTCTGGTAGGCTATTACAGAAGGTTTGTAGAGGGATTTTCTTTGATTGCTGCACCATTGATGTTACGGAAAGGAGTAGCATTTGTCTGGACTGAAAAACAACAGAAAGCTTTTGACCAGTTGAAAAAGGTATTGACTGAGGCACCAGTGTTGAGTCAACCAGAGCTGGGAAGGACTTCACTGTGTATAGCGATGCGTCGCATGTGGGGTTAGGATGCGTACTGATGCAAGAAGGTAAGGTGGTCGCTTATGCTTCGCGACAGCTTAAGCCTTATGAAGTGAACTACCCTACGCACGATTTAGAGCTAGCAGCAATGATCTTCGCGTTGAAAATCTAGAGACATTACTTGTATGGATAAAAGTGTATTATATACATAGACCATAAAAGCCTAAAGTATCTGTTGACTCAGAAGGAGTTAAACCTTAGGCAACGAAGATAGATAGAGTTGTTTAAGGATTATGACTGTTCGATTGAGTACCACCCAGGTAAGGCTAATGTGGTGGTTGATGCTTTGAGTCGAAGGGTTGTTGCTGATTTGAGAGCCTTGTTTGCACGTTTGAGTCTGTTCGACGATAGAAGTCTGTTGGCAAAATTGCAAATGAGGCCTACTTGGACTAAACTGATTAAAGAAAAATAGTTCAAGGATGATTCGTTAGTTCTTCGGTTTCGGCAAGTTAAGAATGGTGAGAATGAGGATTTTGGACTGAATACTGACAGAGTTACGTGCTTTCATGGTAGAGTTTGTATTCCGAAAGACCCTAAATTGAGGCGGACAATTCTAAAAGAGGCTCGTGGGGGGCCTTGTGCTATGCATCCTGGAGGAAATAAGTTATATCGACACCTGCGAGAAGTGTACTGGTGGCCTGGACTAAAACGAGAGGTGACTGAATTGGTTGGGAAATGTCTGACGTGCCAGCAAGTTAAGGCCGAGCACCAATTGCCTTCTGGATTACTATAACCGGTGAAAATTCCACTATGGAAGTGGGATAGAGTAACTATGGACTTCGTGAGTGGGCTACCTTTGACACCCACCAAGAAAGATTCTGTGTGGGTAGTTGTGGATAGGTTAATGAAATATGCCCATTTCATACCTGTTCGTACTGATTACTCACTGCAAAAGTTAGCCAAGTTGTATGTGACGGAGATAGTGCGACTGCATGGGGTGCCAGTGTCGATTATTTCTGACCGAGACCCTAGGTTTACATCTTGGTTCTGGCAGAAGTTGCAGGAGGCGTTGGGTACACGATTGGATTTCAGTACTGCTTTTCACCCTCAGACAGATGGATAGTCGGAAAGGGTTATTCAAGTTTTGGAGGATATGTTAAGAGGTTGTATCATCGATTTTCATGGTAGTTGGGAGGACTACTTGCCATTGGCGGAGTTTACGTACAACAACAGCTACCAAGCAAGTATTTAGATGGCTCCATATGAGGCACTTTATTGGCAAAGATGTCGTACGGCTACGTGTTGGACAGAGTTGGGTGAACGACAAGTGCTTGGACCAGAATTAGTGGCAGGTACTGAAGGTAAAGTTAAGTTGATAAGAGATCAGTTAAAGGAGGCATCTGATAGACAGAAGTCGTATGCAGATCTAAAGTGAAAAGAGATTGAGTTCGCTGTTGGGGATATGGTTTTCTTGAAGGTTTCACCTTGGAAGAAGATCTTGAGGTTCGGCAAGAAAGGCAAACTGAGTCCGCGGTTTATAGGGCCTTATCGGGTTCCTAAACTGGTAGGCCCAGTAGCATATCAGTTAGAGTTACCACCGGAGTTGGACAGAATCCATGACGTCTTTCATGTGTCCATGTTGGGGCGATATCGATCGGATCCTTCACATGTTATGCCAATAGAGGAGATTGAGGTAAAGACTGATTTGACCTTTGAGGAGGAACCCGTGCAAATTTTTGATCGAAAGGTTAAAGTTTTAAGAAGGAAGTTGGTTCCGTTGGTGAAAGTACTGTGGCGTAATCATGGAAGGAAGAGGCTACTTAGGAGTCAGAAGAGACTATGCTTCAACAATACCCTCAATTATTGGGATCAGGTAATTTTCGAGGCCAAAATTTCTTTAAGGGGGTAGAGTTGTAACGCCCTGATTTTCGGGATTTTCCGGGTTTTTGTGATTTTTGGTAAATTTTGAAATTTTTGTGTTCTGAATATTAGAATTGTGCTTAAATGTGTTAGTGGGCCTTTAGAAGGCCCAAGCTTAAGTTAAATACGGTAAAATATCAAGTTGGATTTTAAGTGAATAAGAGACTTGGTTAAGTGGGCTTCTAAGAAGAACTTCGTAAATTACGACACAAATAAGGCCTTGGTAAAGTGGCAAGGTGGCGCCACTAAGTTCCTAAAAAAATGGCGTCTGGTAAGGAATTAAAGGTCCAGGGTTGAAGTTGCAAGGTAGGCATATGGTTACATTTTAATTTTAGGCAGGTGCCGAGCATGTGATCACTTAAGTGAATTTCGGCATGCCTTAGGGAGGTTGGGCCAATTTTTTTAGTTGATATTAGGGTTAGGTTCTTTTCTTTTTCTGTCGTGGAGAATTAGGGTTAGCCACCTAAAAGCTTTCACTGTTATTCATCCTTTCTGAGTTCTCACAAAAGCCGAAAACGCAAATTCCTTATCCTTGGTGCCGATTTCTTCTTCCTCTCTTTTTCCTCAATTTTCTTTCTTCCTTTTTGCTTTTTATTCTAGTCGAAATCTTCTGATCACCTTACTCACCTCCTCTGTCAATCCCATCCTCCACAAAACCTCTATAGCCGATTTCCACAAAAGCTAAAATCCTGAAAACTCACTTCTTGTGCCGATTTCTCCAAGCCAAAATCCTTCAGTTATTTTTGTTCTTTTTTATTAACTTTCATCTTCTCTAAACCCTTAGTATATGTCGGCAACATTACTTCAAAGTTATAGCCTCAAATCGTCATCTTCTTCATCACTTAAAAAGCCGAAATACCATAGATTTAGGGACTCATAGCCAAAACTTCAGATCTCCTAGATTCGAGTTCTACTATCGTTTAGAGGATAGATCTGCATCAGATCTGCGTAGAAATAAAAAAGGAATAAGTGGTAAGTGCTCATCACCTCAGATCTAGTTTTATTTTACAATTTAGAAGAGCCGAATTCCCTAAAATCTAGGGAGGCTGTCGATTTGGGCATAGGGCTTTAAGGGTCTTTAACTAACGATTTCTTTTGGTTATTAGTGTCTTCTAAAGGTTTGATCGAAGGCTTGGATCTTTGGAACAACTAGACTTAGACCTAGTCATCGGTTTTCGGCAAAAAGGTAAGATTCTAAAGGCTTTAGAGGCATGGTTCGATTATGGGTTGCTGAATATTGGGATTGGTTGTTATGGGTTGCAATCTAAGAATTGTGGTAATCAATTGTAGGACATCGTAAGGGATCTCAGTAGCAGTCGTCACGAAATAGGTGTCTATCGAACACCCTCTCATAGTTCAATTCGGCAAAAGCCGAAATGCCGAAATTTCGGTATTTCGTGGGCTTGTGAGTGTGCGAGTGCTCGCAAGACATTTAGAAATCATTAAATCTGAAATCACAAAGTGGTAAGTTAGTTGTGTGTGAAATTTCGTGCACTTCGGTAATTGGGCCTCGATATGCTAAAATTAGGCCCAATGGGCTTACGGGCCCATATGGGTAATAATAATAATATATAATATAAAAAATAGGCAATAAGTATGTTCTGTTAGACTGTAGAATTGAAACTGCTTAAACAGAGAAACTGGTCATAAAACTTGAGTTAAATGGGCTTAAATTGCTAATGGACACTGTAGGGCCCATTAGGGGTTTTAGGGCCCAATGGCTAAGATTGCGAAATTGAGATAAATAAATTACTGCGATGACAAATGGGCTAGTAAGGACCGTAACATTTATGAGAACCCTTAAAAACTGATAAAAGTGCTGAAATACCTTTATAGGTGGAAAGTTTACAGTTTTACCCCTAGGAGCAAAATTACTGATATACCCCTAGGGTTAAGGTTGACCTGAATGCATGTTTGATTGTTCCTATTTACTGCATGCCATGTTATTATTATCTGATGCATGGGACTGGGTTATTGATGGAGGAAGTACTGAAAGTGGCTTGTCCACATACTGGAGGCTTTGCCTCAACTATCGATATTTGAGCAACAATCGCAACTGTGGAGTGTAGAAATTTGGGTGGGTTGAGCTAATCCCACATGGAGTGTAGGGCTGTACGGTGGAGTGTAGCAGTTGGTTATAGGTTGGGTTGGGTTTGCATACACGAATATGTCTATTCTGTTCTGGAATGGGCCTATGGGCCATACTATTATCTGAAAAGGGGCTAAGGCCCGCCATCAGATTCGAAAAGGGCTTCACCAAGACCACCATTGTTATCTGAATGGGGCTTAGGCCCAATAGGCTTGAGCTGACTTGGGCTTTGGATGGGTTTTCCATACACACTAAGTTTTCCAAACTCACCCCCTTTCTCTTCCATCCTTGCAGGTGAGCCCTAGTTAGTGGACTTGGAGCTGGGTGGGATTCAGAATGGCCACGGAGATTAAATTTCTGGTTTTTAAATAAGTTTCAATTAGCTTCCTTTTAAATTTTGCATTTATTTTTGATTATTTCTATTTTGGTTAAAGTTGTAATAAGGCCGCTCTATTATTTTTATTTTGGGTTTTTAAATTACTTAAATTATTTTCAACTTGAGATTCACATCACTTAAATTGATTCCTTAAAATTGGTTAGCTCTAGGCGCATTTTATAAAAGTTACTTATTTTCAAAATATCACGATAACCGAGCAAAGCTTCCGCAACGTAAATGTTTTCAAAGGAAATAAATATTTTAAATAGACTTAAACTTAATTTGTTGTTCGTGGACAAGTAATAAGCTTAAAGTGTGGCAATGGATGTGTACTTGTCTAGGATTGGATCCGAAGGGAGCTTGGTACTTAAGTAGTCCGATGGACTCACCTCCTCTTTTCCGGTTTCGTACCTGGTGCTCAGCTTCCATTCACTTTAACCTATAATGAAATCATCCTTTGAACACTAAGCACGATTTTCTGGACTAAATATAGAAAATGTTTTTAGCGCTTCGATGTGGCACGTCGGATCCGGTCACAACGTTTAGGCCGGGTTCAGGGTGTTACAAGTCTAATATGATTAGTAACATGCATATTTAATTAGGCAAAAGATCCGATTGGACTTAATTTGGTTTCCAAACCCATAAGAGATAGAGTTGCCATGGAAGTAATTCTGAACATGTTAGCATGATGAAAATAAGTTGATTTGATTAATGTAATTATCATAGCCCATTTACTGTTGATTGTTTTTGTTGCTAAAGCCTTCATTCATACAATTAGGTACATTGCATTTAGATTAGAAATTGTATTAGGGATCATTCTTGCATTTAATTAATCTAATCATTACTATCTGAATTTATTGAGTTTTTTACATCAAATTGTTAATTATAATTTTGTAATTAATTGTTTAAGGTTATACAGTCCCTGTGGAGATGATAACTCATTTTTACTTACTTATTACTTGAAAGATTATGTACACTTGCGTAAACACGTTAGAATCCGTTACAAGTTTTTGGCATCTTTGGGGGGACTATTGCCTTAATCATTTTTTTTGTGAATTATTTTTACAATTTGGTTTTTATTTATTTATTTTATTTAATTTCTAACACTACTAATTTGTTCAATATTCTTTTTTTATTTATTCTTAATTGTTTTATGAGCATAGATCGAATCATTGATCTATTACCCGTTGACCCTGAAACTGAGCAAACTTTTAGACAAAGAAGACACGAAAAATCTACTTAAAGACAAGCCGAGATGAACCTTGGAAATTAAAACGATGGACAAGGTAATGGAGCTAATCAAGTGCACAACCCAATCCTTATTGCTGATGATAAGGATCATGCTATTAGACAATACAATGTGGTACTCTTCAATGAGTTAAATCCAGGAATTAGAAGGCTGGATACCGAGGCACCCCATTTCAAATTGAAACCAATGATGTTTTAAATACTCCAAATTGTGGGCCAGTTCAGTGGTATGCCCACGGAAGATCCACACTTACACCTTCATTTGTTCATGGAGGTAAGTGATTCATTCAAGATAGCTGGTTTGGCTGAAGACACACTGAGGTTGACACTATTTCCATACTAGTCTCAAGATCGAGCATGAGCATGGCTGAATTCATTGCCACCAAGTTAAATATCTACCTTGCAAGAATTAGTAGAAAGGTTTTTGGTAAAATATTTTCCACTGAGTAAGAATGCAAAATTGTGTAATGAGATAACTACTTTCTAACAATTAGATGATGTGTCTTTGTATGAGGCATGGGATAGATTCAAGGAATTACTTCATAAGTGTCCTCATCATGGGATTCCTCATTGTATCTAGTTGGAGACATTGTATAACAGTCTCAACACACATACAAGATTAATAGTAGATGCTTCTGCGAATGGTGCGATTTTGTCTAAGTCTTACAACGAGGCTTATGAGATCATTGAAAGGATCGCAAGTAATAACTACTAATGGCCAACAAATAGAGCAGTTTTAAGAAGACGTGTAGCTGGAGTGCACGAAGTGGACACACTGACTTTACGCTCTACTCAGCTATCTTCTATTTCCTATATGTTAAAACCCTTTATCACTAATGGTTTAAATAATTTTGCAGCTCAATCAACAAGTCAGTTGAAGTAGTTTCTTGCGTATACTGTGGGGATGGTCATTATTTCGAGAATCACCCTTCGAATCCCGAATCAGTGTACAACATAAGGAACTAGTATCAAAGACAAAAATAGGCAAGGACCATAATCCAATTTCTACAATCCATCGTGGCGAAACCATCCGAACCTTTCCTAGAGTAATCAAGGAAACAAACCGAACAACAATTAAATATAGCATAAACCCAACCAAACCAAAGGGTTTAACCAACAAGCCCAGAAACCACCTCAAACTGAAGCATCAAATAGTTTGGAGAACTTGTTGAAGGCGTGCATGGTGAAAAATGAAATCTTCATTCAAAGTCAAGAAGAAACACTAAAAAATTTGGAGAACCAGATGGGTCATTTAACTACTGAGCTTCGTTGTAGACCGCAAGGAGCCTTGCCGAACAGCATAGAAAATCTGATAAATTTGGGTAAGGAACATTGAAAAATGGTAGAGTTACGAAGTGGTAAGATTTTGCAACCTAAAAAGGTTGTGGTTGAAGATGAGCCTACAGAAAAAGAGGAAAGTCAACTGACAGTTGAAGTTCCTACAACAGAAAATTAGATGTTGAAAAATCTAATGAGGTAAACCCTAAACTAGTGAATTTTAAAAAGCTAACACCCTTTTTTGCATATTTACCTCATCAGAAAAGTTGTCCAGATCAACCTAGAATTCTATATCCTCAAAGACTTCAACAGAACAAGCAGGAACAAGAGGTACAATTCAAGAAGTTCTTGGATGTTTTAAAGCAGCTACATATCAACATACCATTGGTAGAGGCTTTAGAGCAAATACCCAACTATCTAAAGTTTATGAACGGTATTTTGTCAAAGAAGAAATGACTTAATGAGTATGAGATTGTCGCTTTGATGAAAGAGTGTAGTGCATTTTTATAGAACAAGCTACCTTCGAAATTGAAGGATCCTGCAAGTTTTATGATACCCTACAACACTGGAGAATCATATTGCGGTAAAGCTTTGTGTGACTTAGGAGTAAGCATCAACTTGATGCCCAAATCCATTTTCAAGCTATTCGGAATAGGTGAAGTGACCCACTATTGTAACACTTAAACTTGCGGATCGATTATTAGCATATCCTAAAGGAAAGATTGAGGATGTTTTGGTAAGAGTCGATAAATTTATTTTTCCTGCTGATTTCATTATTTTGGATTTTGAAGTAGACAAGGAAGTTTTGATCATCCTGGGGAAACCTTCCTAGGCATGGGAAGAACATTGATAGATGTGCAAAAAGGTAAAATTACCATACGAGTTCAAGATGATAAGGTAATGTTTAATATTCTGAAGGCAATGAAATTTCCTGATTCAATGGAAGAGTGTTTAGTAATGGAGAATTAGAAACCTTAGTTTCTATGGGAAGCAAAATGCCTTAGGGTTTGAACTATTTGAAGACGAAAAAGGTAATGAAGGTTTAGCTTTGATGGAAGCCAATCCGAGGAGTTATATTCAACCACCGTGATTCAAATCGCTAGAGTTGGAAGTTCGAGAATTTACACAACCCAAGTTGTTAATCGAGGAATCGCCTAAACTCAAACTAAAAGTACTTCTATCAGACTTAAAATATATTTATCTTAGTGATAGTTTTACTTTGATTGTGATTATTTTAGTGGAACTGATAGAACATCAAGAGGGGCAATTGATTGCTATCTTAAAGAAATTTAAGAAGGCAATTGGTTGGACCATAGCAACATACGAGGTATAAGTCCTTCCTTTTGAATGCATAAATTTTTTTAAAGGAAGGTGAAAAAGGTAAGATTGATGGGCAAAGGAGACTTAACCCTATCATGAAAGAAGTGGTTTGAAAGGAGGTAATTAAGTGGTTAAATACGAGAATTATTTACCCTATTTCAGATACTTCTTGGGTATGTCCGATACAATGCATACCGAAGAAAGGTAAGATCATGACTTTGAGAATGAACGAAATGAGCTAATGCATATTGTTCATGATAGCGTTGGAGAAACTATATTGACTACAAAAAGCAAAACAAAGCCACTCGTAAAGATCATTTTCCTTTACCTTTTATGGATCAAAAGTTAGATTGTCTAGCAAGTAATGCATTTTATTACTTTTTAGATGGATATTCGGGATACAACCAAATAGTTGTAGCCTCAAAAGACTAGCATAAAACTACTTTTACCAATCCATATAGTACGTTTTCTTTTAGTCGAATGCCTTTCGGCTTATGTAATGCACCTACCACATTTCAGCGAAGTATGAGGGCAACTTTCATTGCTATGGTTGAAAATTATGTCGAGGTTTTCATGGATGATTTCTCTATTTTTGGTAACACTTATGATGTTTGTTTGAATAATTTGGCTAAGGTACTAAAAAAGATGCGAAGAGACTAATCTTGTCCTTAAATGGGTGAAGTTTCATTTTATGGTTAAGGAGGGAATTGCTTTAGGGCATAAGATTTCCAAAAACGGGATTGAAGTGAATTAAGCAAAGGTGGACGTAATTGAGAGATTACCGCCTCCAGTTAGTGTGAAATCAGTTCAAAGCTTCTTAGGCCATACTGGAAATGATCCTTCATAAATTTCTAAATTTTATTTATGCTTTTAGAAAAACAAGTTTTTTATTTAAATAAGGCTAGTTAATTTCAGCCCCAATAGTTATCACACCTAATTGGAACAGGCCTTTTGAGTTAATGTGTGATGCAAGTGATTTTGATGCTAGAGTTGTGATGGGTCAAAGGAGGAACAAAGTCTTTCATCCTATGTGCTATGCAAGTAGAACTTTGACAGGAGCCCAGATCAATTATACGGTAACTGAAAAAGAATTCTTTGCTATAGCCTTTACTTTTGACAAGTTCCATTCATATCTTGTAGGTACCAAAGTTACAGTGTTTACCGATCATGATGTCGTTAAATACTTACTCATGAAAAAAATTCTAAACGACGCTAATTCAATAGATACTCTTACCCAAGAATTTGACCTTGAGATCCAAGACAGAAAAGGTGTTGAAAATCAAGTAGTCGATCATCTTTCGAGGTCAGAACATAATGAGGTAACTTCCTTACTTGTTCCAATTAATTAGAATTTTCCTGATGAGCATATCTTTGAGGTAAGACAAATCTATGAAACACCTTGGTTTGCTTATTTTTCCATCTACTTAGCATGTGGAATAATTTCTTGAGAAATGAAATACCAACAAAGGAAGATTTGGGAAGACACATTTTTGTTTAAACAATGTGCAGATAACATAATCAGGAAGTACGTAGCTGTAAGTGAGATTGACAAAATTTTGTACCACTGCCATTCATCTCCGAATGGTGTACACAGTTTGGGACATCTAGAACTATAATTAATGATGAAGGATATCACTTTGTAAATAAGTGACTTAAGTGGTTGCTTGACAGGTACGATGTAAAGCGTAAGATTGCTATTGCCTATCACCCACAATTGAATGGGCAAGTTGAAAGGGTGAATCGTGAAATTAAAGGTATTCTTGAAAGAGTAGTGCGCCCAAACAGAACAAATTGGTCTTGAAGGCTCCATGATGCACTATGGGCCTATCGAACTGATTTTAAGACACCGTTAGGAATGACTCCCTATCAGTTAGTTTTTGGAAAGGCATGTCATTTGTCAATTGAATTGGAGAATCAAGCTCACTGGGCTTTGAAGCAATTGAATTTTGATCGTAAGCAAGTCAGTGAAAGAAGGATGTTACAACTTGATGAGTTGGAAGAGTTGAGATTGTTTTCAAATGAGAATGCCAAAATGTGTAAAGAAAAATATAAGAGGTGGCATCATAGTGGTATACAACCTCATGAATTCAAAGAAGGTCAAAAAGTGTTGTTTAATTCAAGGCTAAGGTTATTTCCTAGAAAACTCAAGTCTCGATGGAAAGGACCTTATACCATCCATAAAGTTTATCCATATAGAGCTGTAGGATTGTACAAAAACCATGGATGTACATTTCAAGTGAGTGGTCAACGTCTCAAGCACTATTGGGATGGTGAAGTTGAGTGAATTAAAACCTCCTTCAAATTATTGACCCTTATTTTCTCATAAGCCTACTTTTTAATAAAAATTTATAAAATATTTTCTTAAATTAGTATATTTAATTAATTCTATCTGAGGATACTGGAACTTAACCGTGTGTAACACCCCGTACCCGAGTCCGTTACCAGAGTCGAACACAAGGTGCACACAGACTTAACTTAATTGTTTTCACAGTCCATAAAAAAAAATTCCAGACAAGCTGGTTACTGCATCACTGTCGCCTTAAAAATCATATCTTGAGTTTCAAAACTCGAAAATCAGTTTCGAAAATTTTCACTGAAACTAGACTCATATGTCCATCTACAGAGTTTTTTATAGAATTTTTGGTCAAGCCAATTAGTACAGTTTATTAGTTAAAGTCTCCCATGTTACAGGGGTCGGCTACACTGACCTTCGCGCGTTACAACTTGAATATCTCCCTGTACAGGGCTTCAATACTGATGCAGTTTATTTCTATAGAAACTAGACTCAAAGAGAAATCTATACATATATGGAATGTCTCCTAATTATCTCTGGTTAATTTATAATGTATTTCCAAAGTCGGAACAGGGAATCTAGAAACCGTTCTGGCCCTGTTTCACGAATACCTAAATATCTCTTAACATACAACTCATATGACTGTTTCGTTTCTTTCATATGAAAGTAGATTCATCAAGGCTCATTTAAATAATTTATTCACTATTCAATTCCATTCCTGCTATTTTTAGTGATTTTTCACATCCACACCACTGCTGCTGTCAGCATCTGTTTTCAAGGTAAACTTTACCTATTTCGTGGTTTCCATGGACCAACTAGAGTTTTGTCATACATAGGTCCACATATGATCATATTTAGCCATTCCAAGGGCTGATCATTGCCCAACACTTCCATTCCAATCCATAGTCACATCATGAAACCATATATATATACATAAACACAAATGGTCTAATGCCATACTCCACTTCTATGCGCCATTTTCGCATGGCTGTACACACATACATCACAAAAAGTACTCGAAAAACAACAAAGGGTAGTCCTATACATGCCATTTCAAATCTCAACCAAAATTTCTACCAAAAAGGGGGCTTTGATAGTGTGGGAGACTTCGACTTCCAAAAATCCCGAGTCCGATAGCTGACGAGCCAAAATCTATAAAAGCAGAGAACAAAGAAACGGAGTAAGCAATTTATGCTTAGTAAGTTTTGAGCAAGGGATTCCAAGACAACAAAAGCATAGCATTCATATAGCTAAATGGATAATTTCATATGCACACATTCTCAATATCATACTTACTTCACATTACCAACCCTTATGTTCATACACAAAAGATCAACTTAGCTAAAGGCGGTAGCTCGCTTATCAACTGAGCGAATACTTACATGTAAGGGCTCAACTAATTCAAGCACATACGAACATACCTCATTGCTGGAATTTTTGCAAGCGTATTAACTGAAATTTTACAGCAAGATTGCTCATTCCCGAATCACGTACCTTGAATTTAACCGGATATAGTGACTCGCTCGATTGTCTTCGGACATAGCCCGGTTATAGTGATTCGCACAATTGCCTTCTGAATTAGCCCGATTTAGTAACTCGCACAAATGCCTTGGGACTTAACCCGGTTTTGGTAACTCGCACAAATGCCTTCGGACTTAACTCGGTTTTGGTAACTCGACAAATGCCTTGGAATTGACCGAATTTAGTCACTTAGCACAAAGCCTTGGGACTTAGCCCGGATACCATTGAATAACCAAGCACATATATCAACAAATCAATACGCATTCAGTATTACATTCTCATTACCAAAGCTCAAACACAAGACACTTATCATATTTACAATTTCGCTCAATAGCCACACACAAAGAGCATGATTTCGATTTGCTTAAAACATGATCTAATCAAATCATAATTTAAGCTCTATTACTCAAGAACTTACCTCGGATGTTGTCGAATGATTCCGATGGCTATTCGACCACTTTTTCCTTCCCTTTATCGGATTTAGCTCCCTTTGCTCTTGAGCTTAATTTAACAAATAAATTAATTTAATCATTTGAGCATCGAAGAGGAATTCAAGGTACTTAGCCCACATATTTTCATTAGACATTTAAGTTACATATGTACGAAATCATGAATCAAACTCAACACATTAGTTAGTACTCTCCTTAGCCGAATTTTCCAAGCCAAGAATAGGCATCAATATGCTTGCCTCTAACCGAATGCATGCACACCAATCCCCCTCATGTGGCCGAATATGCATGTCCATGTTGAGGCCAATTATACACATAATACCACACATAAACGGCATACATTTTACTAACTAACGCATTCCATATTGTAACTCAATACGCATCAATCATTTACTTCATAACCGAAACATCATCATATGAAAATATATACCTTGAGATAGTATATATGTCATACCAATACATCATGTGCAAACATATATATATATGTATATGCTAGAGTCGAATCTCAAGGTTGATTATAACTAAACATGAACATAAATCCAAAACACAAATCTTACCTACCATGCAATAAGCATAAATTATACTTATGGATGTACCATGGCCGAATACATCACAACACCATACCATTTCAATTTTGGTCATGGTTAAACAAAGAACTTAATGTCTCACTCAAAAATGCTAAAAAGAAAGTCCAAGAGCCATCAATCCACCATCACATGTATCATTAGCAAGCTTCATATTCAACATGCAATGGCATTAACACAAAATCCACCTTGGCCGAATACCACCCCCATGACATAGCAAGGATTTGAACCATGGGCTAATAAGAACATCAAGTTAGCAACCAAAAACATGCATGAATCTCATGGCACAACATCAAACATACCTTAATCTTGATACAAGTATGGCCAAACCTCTTCCTAATCCTCTTCCAAACCAAACATGAAGCAAGAACTCCCTCTTCTTCCTTAGAATTTTCGGCCAAGAGAGAATGAAAAGGATGAACAATTTTTTTTCTTTTCTTTTCTTCAACTCACGGCAATGTGGGGGGGACACTCACCATTCTCTTTTTTTTTCTTCCCTTTCATTATTCAATTCCCATGCTCATTATTTTATTTTTTTCTTACATACACCATTGTCCCAACATGTTTTATGACATGTTTTTGCCCATAGTCCCTTGTCATGGCCGGCCACTAGCTATTAGGGGGGAAATTTGACATGCAAGTCCTCCCTTTTGATTACATGCACTATTAGGTCCTTATAGATTAGCCTATCACATTTCAAAAGTGTCACACAAGCCCTAATAACTGAATTCACATGCAATCGACTAAATCGAAGCTTGAAATTTTCACACATTTCTAAATACATATTCTAGACAATAAATATTACGTTCAAACATTTCGGTGACTCGGTTTAGTGGTCCCGAAACCACTTCCCGACTAGGGTCAATTTTGGGCTGTCACAACTCTCCCCCACACAAGAAATTTTCGTCCCCGAAAATTTTGCTTTCACCGAGCTCGGTCCAAAACAATGGTGTACGACATTTACGCCCGTACAAGGCCTCGTAAGGCGCCATCTTAATACTCGATTGAAAACTATTGTTGTGCTTAATTCAATCAAAGGTAAATCTGATTCCATGAACCATCGAACTCGAGGATGCAACATCTCAACATATCCTCAAGTATCTCGAATTATCCGCCGGATTGACCATCGGTTTGGGGGTGAAAGGCGGTGCTGAAATGCAACTTGGTACCCAAAGCTTCTTGCAATTTCTTCCAAAATCGCGAGGTGAATCTCGATCTCTATCCGACACAATGTAAATCGGTACCCGTGTAATCTCACAACGAGAAACGTACAATTCACTAGTTTATCCAATGAAAATCCGTATGCACGGGATAAAGTGAGCCGACTTAGTCACCTATCAACAACAACCCAAATCGCATCCTTCTTACTTGTCGACAATGGCGGTCCGGACACAAAGTCCATTGTGACTCGATCCCATTTCCACTCGGGTATCGTGATCGGCTAAAGTAACCCTGAAGGCACTTGATGTTCCGCGTTCACTTGTTGACATATTAAACATCTCAAACAAAGTCGGAGATGTCTCGTTTCATACCATGCCACCAAAACCGACGTTTCAAATCGTTGTACATCTTCGTACTCCGGGTGAATTGACATTCGGCTACAATGGGCTTCGCTCGAATCATCGAAATGAGTTCTGAATTCCTTGGAACACATAGACGACTTCTGAACCTCAAACAATCATCATCATCAATTTGAAACTCCGATTCCTTGTTCGGAACACACTCAGCCCGTTTTGCAACCAACTCATCGCCGACTTTCTCGAGCTTCACGAATTTGATGAATCAATAATGGTTTGGCCTTTAATTCACTACTAACACATTGTCGGGTAGAATGCACAAGTGTACATTCATCGTCAGTAAAGAAAATAGTGATTTCCGGCTTAAGGCGTCCGCAACCACATTAGCCTTTCCGGTGATAATCAATGACAAGCTCATAATCTTTTAACAACTCGAGCCAACGTCTTTGTCGCAGATTCAAGTCTCTTTGAGTCATCAAATATTTGAGACTTTTGTGATCCGAAAATCCATGGCACTTCTCCCAAATAGGTAGTGTCACCATATTTTCAAAGCGAATACGATGGCGCCTAGTTCGAGATCATGGGTCGGATAATTTTTCTCATGTGGCTTTAATTGTCTCGACGATAGGCCACAACTCGACTTTCTTGCATCAACACGCAACCCAACCCAAGTAGGGAGGCGCCACTATAGATGACAAACTCTTTGCCCGACTCAAAATTTGCACTAAAATTGAGCTTAGTCAAATAAGTTTTCGTTGATCAAAACTTTTTCGACATTTTTCCGTCCATTCTAACTTAACATCTTTTGAAGTAGCTTCATCATGGGTGTGGCTATCATCGAGAAACCTTTCACAAACCGTCGGTAGTAACCGCAAGTCCCAAAAGCTCGAACCTCAGAATATTTCTGAGGCTTCCAGCTAAGTATGGCTGAAATTTTGCTCTGTCGACTCGAATACCCGATCGAGATACCACATGACCCAAGAAGCTAACCTCCTTAACCGTAACTCACACTTGCTGAACTTAGCATACAACCGCTATCCCGTAAAATTTGTAACACTAATCTCGTGTGTTCAAAGATGTTCGGTCTCATCTCTTGAATAGACCAAGATGTCATCAATGAACACAACTACGAACCGGTCCAAATACTGTCTGAAGATCCGATTCATCAAATCCATAAATACCGCAGGGGCATTGGTGAGCCCGAACGGCATCACTAAGAACTCGTAGTGACCATACCTCATTCTAAAAGCAGTTTTGGGTACGTCCGAATCTCTAATCCGCAACTGATAATAACCCGATCTCAAATCTATCTTTGAAAACACTGAGGCTCCCTTTAGTTGATCAAACAAATCATCAATACACGGTAACGGATATTTATTCTTTATCGTCACTTTATTCAGCTGACGATAGTCAATACACAACCTCATGGTTCCGTCATTTTTTTTCACAAACAATACTGGTGCACCCCAAGGTGAGAAACTTGGTCGAGCGAAACCTCTATCCATCAATTCTTGCAACTGAGCTTTCAACTCCTTTAACTCGGTTGGTGCCATACGATACGGAGCTATCGAAATTAGCGTAGTCCCCGGTACAAGCTCAATACCAAACTCTATCTCCCAAACAGGTGGCAAACCCGGTAATTCTTCGGGAAAAACATCCGGGTATTCACAAACCACCAAGCATGATTTGGGTTTTATTTCTAACTCCTTATCATCAAGTACATACGCAAGGTATGCTTCGTACCCCTTTCTTACATATTTCTGGGCCAACATTGATGATATTACAGCTGGCAACCCCTTTAAGTCCGTAGACTCAATCGGATCATCTCGTTATTTGTGCACCTCAAATCAATAGTCTTGCTTTTGTAATTCACAACCGCATCATGCACGGTCAACCAATCCAACCCAAGAATAACATCAAATTCATCGAACAGCAAAAGCATCAAGTCCGCCGAAAAACAAGAACCTCGAATTACTAGGGGACATTTCTTACACACTTTGTCGACAAGCACGTAACGACCCAAGGGATTTGACACCCGAATTACGAACTCAGTAGACTCAATAGGTAAAGTCTTACTGGATGCTAAGGTTTCGCATATATAAGAGTGAGTAGAACCAGGGTCAATTAAAGCAATCACATTAGTATCAAAGAGAGTGAAAGTACCCGTAATAACATCTGGCGAGGAAGCATCCTCGCGTGCGCGTATTGTATAAGCCCTAGCTGGAGCGCGAGCCTCGGATCTGGTCGTAGCATCTCTAGATCCTCTCTGACCACCACTAGCATTGCCCGTATTTCTAGATGGTCTACCTCGAGCAGTGGTAGCGCCCGGTTTCCCGCTCTGATCTACATTCTGCTCGCACAACCTCGGGCAATCTTTAATGAAGTGGTCAACCGATCCGCACTTGTAACAGAGCGGTCACGAATCTACAACTTCCGAATGCCATTTGCCACAATGTCGACACTCGATTCGTCTCAACGTTCATTCCCAACTTTGGCGATCAAGTGCCTCGTGTACCCATTGTGGGGTCGATCACGATCTCGCCTAAAAGGCCGAAGTGCTCTAGACCGCCCACATCATCATGAAATTTCTTCGATGGTCGTTGAAGAGACTTTCCGAGGATCTTTTACGAAACTCTCCGTTCCCACATAAACTTTTTGTTTTTCTTTTCTAAGCTCTTCTTTACAAGCTCGCTCGACAAGTACTACGAACTCTCGATTTCAAGAATGCCAACGAACATTTTATATCTTCATTCAGCCCATCCTCAAGCGTTTACACATGATAGCCTCGACGAAATACATTCCCGAGCGTATCTACTAAGTCTAACAAATTTTCGCTCGAATCGTTGATCGACATAGAACCTTGCTTAAGCTCAAGAAATTCCTTCCGCTTTTGATCAACAAATCTCGATCGATATACTTTTTCCAAACTCGGTTTGGAAAAACTCCCAAGTTACATGCTCTCGGGCACAATGAAGTCGAGTACTCCACCAATAGTAGGCGTAATCGCGTAGCAAGGAGATAGTACACTTTAGGCATTCATTGGGTGTACAAGATAGCTCATCGAAAATGCCGGATAGTGTTGTCCAACCAAAATTCAGCTTGCTCGGCATCGCCGCTATCCGTAGCTTTAAATTCAGAGCCCCATGTTTTCGGATTTCATCAACTGGGGCTTATTCGACCTTATTTGGTCGATTCATCGGAGGCATTGTAGGTCTTGAAATGTGTTTGTTGGGAATGGAGGTTGTGGAACAGCAGATTAGTTCGAATGTATTGGTTGAACCAATCATTCATCACGCTATAGAAAGCTTGTCTAGCTTCATCATTTGGATTACTAGCATTAGGTTGAGAGTCCGCCATTTGTCCCTTGTAAAGGGAGCAGCGCTACACTCTCAAGATCATTGGCTACCGCTTCGGTCGGGATCGGGATCCATTACTATAAATAAACACATTTGCAAATGTCAGAAATCACCACACTATCAAATAATCACATAAAATGGCATGTATAGCTAGACCCAAACGCATTACGGTAGTCCTAGAATCGACTAAACCGTAGCTCTGATACCAATAAAATTGTAACACCCCATACCCGAGTCCGTTACCGGAGTCGAACACAAGGTGCACACAGACTTAACTTAATTGTTTTCACAGTCCATAAAAAAAATTTCCAGACAAGCTGGTTACTGCATCACTGTCGCCTTAAAAATCATATCCTGAGTTTCAAAACTCGAAAATCAGTTTCGAAATTTTTCCCTGAAACTAGACTCATATGTCAATCTACAGAGTTTTTTCTAGAATTTTTGGTTGAGCGAATTAGTACAGTTTATTAGTTAAAGTCTCCCATGTTACAGGGGTTGGCTACACTGACCTTCGCGTGTTACAACTTGAATATCTCCCAGTACAGGGCTTCAATACTGATACCTTTTGTTTCTATAGAAACTAGACTCAAAGAGGAATCTATACATATATGGAATGTCTCCTAATTATCTCTGGTTAATTTATAATGTATTTCCAAAGTCGGAACAGGGAATCCAGAAACCGTTCTGGCCCTGTTTCACGAATACCTAAATATCTCTTAACATACAACTCATATGACCGTTTTGTTTCTTCCATATGAAAGTAGATTCATCAAGGCTCATTTACATAATTTATTCACTGTTTAATTCCATTCCTGCTATTTTTAGTGATTTTTCACATCCACACCACTGCTGCTGTCAGCATCTGTTTTCAAGGTAAACTTTACCTATTTCGTGGTTTCCATGGACCAACTAGAGTTTTGTCATACATAGGTCCACATATGATCATATTTAGCCATTCCAAGGGATGATCATTGCCCAACACTTCCATTCCAATCCATAGTCACATCATGAAACCATATATATATACATAAACACAAATGGTCTAATGCCATACTCCACTTCTATGCGCCATTTTCGCATGGTCAGTACACACATACATCACAAAAGTACTAAAAACAACAAAGGGTAGTCCTATACATGCCATTTCAAAGCTCAACCAAAATTTGTACCAAAAGGGGCTTTGATAGTGTGGGAGACTTCGACTTCCAAAAATCCCGAGTCCGATAGCTGACGAGCCAAAATCTATAAAACAGAGAACAAAGAAATTGAGTAAGCGATTTATGCTTAGTAAGTTTTGAGCAAGGGATTCCAGCACAACAAAAGCATAGCATTCATATAGCTAAACGGATAATTTCATATGCACACATTCTCAATATCATACTTACTTCACATTACCAACCCTTATGTTCATACACAAAGATCAACTTAGCTAAAGGCGGTAGCTCGTTTATCAACCGGCGAATACTTACTTGTAAGGGCTCAACTAATTCAAGCACATACGAACATACCTCATTGCTGGAATTTTTGCAAGTGTATTAACTGAAATTTTTACAGCAAGATTGCTCATTCCCGAATCACGTACCTTCGAATTTAACCGGATATAGCGACTCGCCGATTGTCTTCGGACATAGCCCGTTATAGTGATTCGCACAATTGCCTTTTCGAATTAGCCCGGATTTAGTAACTCGCACAAATGCCTTGGGACTTAACCCGGTTTTGGTAACTCACACAAATGCCTTCGGGACTTAACCCGGTTTTGGTAACTCGCACAAATGCCTTCGGGAATTGACCCGGATTTAGTCACTTAGCACAAAAGCCTTCGGGACTTAGCTCGGATACCATTCGAATAACCAAGCACATATATCAACAAATCAATATGCATTCTTATTACATTCTCATTACCAAAGCTCAAACACAAGACACTTATCATATTTACAATTTCGGCTCAATAGCCACACACAAAGAGCATGATTTCGATTTGCTTAAAACATGATCTAATCAAATCATAATTTAAGCTCTATTACTCAAGAACTTACCTCGGATGTTGTCGAATGATTCCGATGGCTATTCGACCACTTTTTCCTTCCCTTTATCGGATTTAGCTCCCCTTTCCTCTTGAGCTTAATTTAACAAATAAATTGATTTAATCATTTGAGCATCGAAAGAGGAATTCAAGGTACTTAGCCCACATATTTTCATTAGACATTTAAGTCACATATGTACAGAAATCATGAATCAAACTCAACACATTAGTTAGTACTCTTCTTAGCGAATTTTCCAAGCCAAGAATAGGCATCAATATGCTTGCCTCTAACCAATGCATGCACACCAATCCCCTCATGTGGCCGAATATGCATGTCCATGTTTAGGCCAATTATACACTTAATACCACACATAAACGGCATACATTTTACTAACTAACGCATTCCATATTGTAACTCAATACGCATCAATCATTTACTTCATAACCGAAACATCATCATATGAAAATATATACCTTGAGTGTGACAACCCGAATTAGGGCCTAATCGGAATAGTGGTTTCGTGACCACAAATCCGAGATAGAAATAATTGTTTATTAATTATTTTGGGGTTTATGATATGATTGCATGATTGTGTGAAAATTTCGTGATGAAATTCTATGCCTAAAGTGCTTAAATTGAAACTAGGGATTAAATCGAATAAGTTGCAAAATTTGCATCCCGAAGTTTTAGTATGAAATTGTTTTGGAATATTAATTAGGAGGTCTTAAATAGCAATTTGACCAATTTTAAGTTCATGGACAAAATTAGGACATGGAAGGAATTTTTGAAAGTTTAGTAAGGAGGGCATTTTGGTCATTTGGATATTAAATGAAATAAAATGGGAAAAATAACACAAAATTGATCATCATCCTCCTTAGTTGCTGCCGAATTCTCCTCTCTCCATAGCTAGGGTTTCTTCAATTTTCAAGCTCCATAGTAAGTGATTCCAAGCCCCGCTTTTAATGTTCTTTACGTTTTGGAATCCTAAGCTCGATTAAGCTTATGCTAGTAATAATTTAACCTAGGGTTCACATTTGGAAAAATACCCATAGGTGAAATTTGTGTATTTTGATGTTTTATGATAGAATATGAGGTTTTAAATTATGTTAAATAACTTGTGCTACTGCTTTTAAGTGAAAACGAGTAAAAGCATATAATCGGTAAAAATACCTATTGTTCATAACTATATGATAGAGTGAGAATTTGATGTTGTTGTAGAAGAGAAAATGTTCAGCATATCATAAAATATAAGAATAAGGGCTGAAATTAAATTCCGAGCCTAGGGGCAAAATTGTAATTTTGAAAAGTTAGGGGCAAAATGTAATTTTTCCATGATGTGATTTTGGATTGAAATAAATAGTATGAGTATTAAATGAGCTAAATGTGTTATTATAGATCAAGAAAGACGGAATTGATCTCGAGCAGGGAAGGAAAAGTTTTGGACTAAATTGCAAAATTTCCACATTTTGCACCAAGGTAAGTTTGTATGTAAATATTACAATAATTTCATGTACATTCTTATATTTCAGCCTATTATATAAATATACTAGCTGATGTTAAAATATAAATCGACTATTGGAAGAATGGAAATAAATATAGAGAGAGATCCGGTTGAACATCTGAGAGATCGAATGAAATAGAGGAGCGTAGCTAGGTCACATGTATGATGCTGAGTGCACATCATGTGTACAAGAAAGCTACGAGACACCTCAGTAGTAGCTAGGTCACATGTGTGATACGAGATGTATCCCATGTAGACAAGAGAGCTACGTGAAAGATAAATGTAGCTAGGTCGCATGCGTGATTCCAAGTGAAGGACACCATGCAGACAAGAGAGCTACGTGAAAGATAAATGTAGCTAGGTCGCATGCGTGATTCCAAGTGAAGGACACCATGTAGACAAGAGAGCTACGAGACAAATTGGTTGGGTCGCATGAGTGGTACTAAGTGTTCACCATGTGTACAAGAGAGCCGAACTAAACGAAGTATGATGGTGGGGCTGTGTGCTGAAACTATTAAATATCGAGGATTGATCCGAATTGTTCAACGGGATGGTTTTGTGGTGATATTGTGGTTTGGACCTACACTTATGGTGAATGAAATGTGGTGAAAATGATTTGTGGTATATACATATATAAGATAAAATGAGGTTAGCATAAAGAATGTGTGAAAGAGTGAAATTAGCATTAAAACTGTTTTTAGATGGTAGCAGTGACGTGATTTTGAAAATCACCAAAATAGGAGGAATATAATTAGAGGTTGAATGAGATGTGAAATTAAAGTTTAATGAGTCTACTTTCATATAAAAGAAACAGAGCAAGCAAAGGAATTCTATATTTTGAGATATTTACAATTGTATGTGACTTGCTCAGGATGAATACGTGATCCCCTGTTCCAACTTTGAAAAATCATTAAAAATTGTACAAAGCAAATTAAGAAATATAGTTTACATGCATAAATTCCTTATTGAGACTAGTTTTAAATTAAACAGACTTCAGGGTTGTTTGAATTGTGTACTGAGAGAAATTAAATTTGTAGTGAACAGAGGTCAGATCAGTCGAGCTGTGTAACAGGGGAAACTTTAACTAATAAACTGTACTAATCGGCTGAACCAAAAATTATAGAAAAAAATTATCAAAAATCTTTATGAGTCTAGATTCAGGGAAATTTTACGGATTTGAATTTTGAGTTTTGTAACTCGAGTTATGATTTATTTAGTGAATATGACGCAGCAGAGACAGCTTAAACAAAGTGGAATGAATAGTGAAGTTAAAGTAGATATACTTGAATTGTTGTGTAAACATGTTAGATTTTTTTTTTATTAGTAGTTACATACTTACTTACTAAGCTATAAGCTTACTTTGTTTCTCTCTTTTGTCTTATAGTGTTCTTGACTTGCTCGGGAGTTAAGGATCGTGAAGATCTACCCGCACTATCATACTTTAGGGTATTTGAACTAAACGTTTTGAATTATGGCATGTATAGTAGGCTTAATTATGTTGTTACGTGTCATATTTGTCTAGGTTTAAAATATTAGTTACAAGATTTTCGACCAGCTAATTTGTACAAGCCATTAAAGTTGGCTAATATTGTTCAAGACATATATTATACGATGCACTATCAAATTGGATGACATATTTATATTTCGGTTATGTTTAATGGTATGTGTTATGTTCGGTAATACCTTGTATCTGCTCCTATGACAGTAACGGGTAAGGGTGTTACATTTAGTGGTATCGAGCTATGGTTTAGTCGGTTCTCGGACTAATAAAGTGTGTGTAAAAGTCTAGCTATACATGCCATAAAATATTGTGATAGTGTGGTGACTCTGATTATTCTAAACTGTGTTTTGTTTTAATATAGTAATGGATCTGAAGGAACTGCGGTGATGATGTCTGCTAGTAATGTGCGGCTCCCGCACAAGGGACCGCTACTGTGGAAAGTAGACTGAGACATTGAGACAAGGAGATGAGGCTCGGGATGCCTTTCTCCAAATGATGAACAATTGGTATCTTGAATTTATTCGAGCAAATCCAAATGCTCAACCTCCTCCACCCCTCCTATACCTCGGGCGATTCTCAGAGCTGCTCAAGGTATAGATTTGGTAAGAATGAACAAGCCTCCGGTTGACAAGATTCGAAAACAAGGGGTCAAGAGTTTAGAGCAAAGGTCGATGATGATCCCGAGAAAGCGGAATTCGGCTTGAAAATTCTACCCGTGTATTTGATGAGCTCTCATGTACACCGAGGAATGCTTAAAGTGTCTTTGTATCACTTTTGAGAGATTCGACTTACCACTGGTGGAAGACTTTGGTTGCAGTGGTGCCAAAAGAAAAAGTTACTTGGGATTTCTTCCAGAAGAATTTAGAAAGAAATACATAAGCCGGCGATTTATTGATCAAAATGGAAGGAGTTCCTTGAATTGAAGCAGGGAAAATGTCTCAGAGCAAGAGTATGAACGCGAATTTGTAAGACTCAGCAAGTATGCCTGGGAATGTGTGTCCACCGAGGCCATTATGTGTAGAAGATTTGAAGATGGGCTGAATGAGGACATTAAAGTGCTTGTAGGAATTTTGGAGTTGAAAGAATTTGTAGTATTGGTTGATCGAGCTCTTAAAGTCAAGAATTGAACAAAGAAAGAAGAAAAGTCGCTATTGAGGCCCGAGATGTCGAAAAAGACAGATAAGCAAGCCATTTCAATCTCAACCTAAGAGGTCCAAAGAGACAAACCCTCGAATGACAGTTTCAATTGGGGATTCACACAGAGATCGTGGTAGAGCATATTCGGGGTCTAAAGCTCAAGCTACTTCGGTGGCAAGTGTGGGTAATGTGCGACCTAGAAAGCCCGAGTGTCAGCAATGTGGCAGGCAACATTATGGTGAGTGTTGGGGGACCGAGCGAGCTTGTTTCAGGTGCGGTTCTCGCGAGCATTTTATTAGAGATTGTCCGGAGAAAGTTAAAGAAGAAAGATTTCAAAGTGCTAGACAGAATACCATCGCTAGTAGAGGTAGACCACCGAGAAATACTAGAGGTGGGACTAGTAGTAAAACTGTGATGAAAGATTTAACGGCAAGATCAGAAGCTAGAGCACCTGCTAGAGCTTATGCTATACGTGCCCGAGAAGATGCATCATCTCCGATGTTATTCTTGGTACATTTTCTCTATGATACTATTGTTATTGCATTGATTGATCCCGGGTCCACTCATTCCTATATTTGCATGAATTTAGTATCCAATAAAAAGTTGCCTGTTGAATTTACTGAGTTTACGATTAAAGTGTCGAACCCCTTAGGCCAATATGTGCTAGTTGACAAGGTTTGCAAGAATTGCCCATCAATGATTCAAGGTCACCGCTTTTCCCGCCAACTTGATCTTGTTACCATTTGGTGAGTTTGACGTTATCTTGGGAATGGACTGGTTAACATTGTATGATGCTAAGGTAGATTGTAAACAAAAGACACTAGAGTTGAAATGTGAAAATGGAGAAATTCTGTGGGTTGAAACAGATGAATCAAATAAATTGCCTATGGTGATTTCGCACATGTCTCGCACGTAAATACATGAGAAAAGGGTGTGAAGCTTATCCGCTTATGTAATGAATATTGAGTTGCCTCAACTGAAATTTGAATCGATCTCGATAGTCTGTGAGTTTCGGATGTATTTCCGAGGAATTGCAGGTTGCCTCCAACAGAGAGATAGATTTTGCCATTGATTTGTTGCTGCATCGCACCTATCTCGATTGCTCCATATAGAATGGCTCGATTGAATTAAAAGAATTGAAGGCTCGATTGCGGGAGTTAATGACAAGGGATTTGTGAGACCGAAGTTTCTCTCCCGGGTGCTCTGTATTATTCAGTAAAGAAGAAGGATGGTTCAATGAGACTTTGCATTGATTACCGTCAACTTAATAAGGTGACTATAAAGAACAAGTACCGTTGTCGAGGATTGATGATTTATTCGATCGGTTAAAGGGGCCACAGTGTTTTCAAAGATTGATTTGAGGTCCGGTTACTACCATTTGAGAGTTAAGGAGTCGATGTGTAAAAGCGCCTTTAGGACAAGGTATGGACATTATGAGTTTCTTGTGATGCCTTTCGACAACAAATGCTCCAGCTATATTTATGGACTTAATGAATCGGATCTTCCACCATATTTGGATAAGTTTGTAGTAGTGTTTATAGATGACATTTTAATTTATTCTCGAGATGAGTCGAACATGCCGAACACTTGAGAACTATATTGCAGATCTTGAGAGAAAAGAAACTGTTTGCCAAGTTTAGTAAAAGTGAGTTCGGCTTCGTGAAGTCGGATTTTAGGCATATAGTCTCGGTGATGGTATTCGGTGGATCCAAGCAAGATTTCTGCGATCGTTGATTGGAAACCGCCAAGAATGTATCCGAGGTTAGAAGCTTTTTAGGCTTAGCCGGGTATTATAGACGTTTTGTTGAAGGATTTTCGATGATTGCCTCTCCTAGGACTAAGTTGTTGCAAAAGAATGTTAAGTTTGAATGGACTGATAAATGTCAACAAAGTATTGAAAAATTGAAAGCACGATTGATGAAGCACTAATTTTAGTACTGTACCGAGTCGGGAAAGGAGTTAAGTAATTTATAGTGATGCATCATTGATGGGCCTTGGATGTGTGTTGATGCAAGAGGGAAAAGTGGTAGCTTATGCTTGAGGCAGTTAAAACCGCATGAGAAGAACTATCCTACACATGATTTGGAACGGCATTGTTGTTTTTGCCTTGAAGATTTGGCGACATTATTTGTACGGTGAAAATGCCGAATTTTTACCGATCACAAAAGTTTGAAGTACTTGATGAATCAAAAGGATCTCGAATCTGCGAAAGCAAAGATGGCTTGAATTATTAAAGGATTATGATTTAGTGATTGATTATCATCAGGAAAAGCAAATGTAGTTCTTGACGCCTTGAGCGAAAATTTCTTTTTACTCGAGAGCCATGAACACGGGTTAGCATTGTCTCGATGATGGGTCAATCTTAGCGAGAGATGAGAGCTAAACCGTTATTTCTCCAGTTGATTTGTGATGCTCAAAAGAATGATAGTGAGTTGTGGATCAAGAGAACTCAATGCGAATCGAGTTACGACTCGATTTTCGAGTTGGACCGGATGACTATTTGATGTTTCGAGACAGGATATGTGTCGAAAAACGATAAATTGATTGAGAAAATATTACATGAGGCGCACAATGGCTGTTTATCGTTCATCTGGTAGCACAAAATGTATAATGATTTAAAGAAGTCAGATTGGTGGCGGTATGAAAAGGGACATTTGAATTTGTAACCAAGTGTTTGATCTGTCAACAAGTAAAAGTTGAACATCAAGTGCCTTGAGATTACTTCAACCGGTAATGGTGCCCGAGTGGAAATGGGACAAGATTACCATGGATTTTGTAACCGGTTTGCCTTTAACTCCTAAAAGAAGGATCTTTGTTTGGGTAGTGGTTGATAGATTAACAAAGTCAGCCCACTTTATACCAAGACGCACCGATTACTCACTTGATAAATTAGTCGAATTATATATTCTGAAATTGTGAAGTTGCACGAGTACCTATGTCTATAATATCGATAGAGATCCAAGATTTACCTCGAGATTTTGGAAAAAGTTACAAGAAGCTTTGGGTACAAAATTGAACTTTAGTACCGCATTTCATCCACAAACAGATGGTCAAAGCGGAAAGAGTAATCCGGTACTCGAAGATATGCTTAGATCTTGTGTTTTAGAATTTGGAGGTAGTTGGGAGAAATATCTATCTTTGATTGAGTTTGCCTACAATAACAGTTATCAATCAAGTATACAAATGGCACCGCATTGAAGCCTTGTATGGTCGTAAGTGTCGAACTCCTTTATATTGGACCGAGCTTAGTGAGAAAGCAGATTCATGGAGTTGATCTAGTTAAAAACCAAGAGAAAATAAAAGTAATTGAAATTGCTTGAAAGTCGCTTCAGATCGACAAAAGTCATATCTGATTTAAAAGAAAAGAGATTGAATTTCGGTGGGTGATAAAGTGTTCTTGAAAGTGTCACCATGGAAAAAGATTCGAGATTTAGTCGAAAAGGCAAGTTGAGTCCGCGTTTTATTGGGCCGCACGAGATTCTTGAGAGAATTGGACCATGGCATATCGGTTGGCCTTACCGCAGAGTTAGAAAGAATTCATAACGTGTTTCATGTATCAATGTTGCGACGTTATCGTTCGATCCTTCACATGTGATTTCCCAACGAAATTGAGATTCGATCGGATATGACCTATGAGGAGAAACCAATAAAGATTTTGGCTCGAGAGGTTAAACAGCTTAAGAAATAAAAGTATAGCTTTGTGAAAGTATTGTGGCACAGACATGGGATAGAAGAGGCTACGTGGGAACCTGAGGAAGCTATGAGGAAACAGTACCCAAACCTCTTACCGGTAAGATTTTCGGGGACAAAAATCTCAAAAGGGGGGGAGAATTGTGACAACCCGAATTAGGGCCTAATCGGAATAGTGGTTTCGTGACCACAAATCTGAGATAGAAATAATTGTTTATTAATTATTTTGGGGTTTATGATATGATTGCATGATTGTGTGAAAATTTCGTGATGAAATTCTATGCCTAAAGTGCTTAAATTGAAAGTAGGGATTAAATCGAATAAGTTGCAAAATTTGCATCCCGAAGTTTTAGTATGAAATTGTTTTGGAATATTAATTAGGAGGTCTTAAATAGCAATTTGACCAATTTTAAGTTCATGGACAAAATTAGGACATGGAAGGAATTTTGAAAGTTTAGTAAGGAGGGCATTTTGGTCATTTGGATATTAAATGAAATAAAATGGGAAAAATAACACAAAATTGATCATCATCCTCCTTAGTTGCTGCCGAATTCTCCCTCTCTCCATAGCTAGGGTTTTTCAATTTTCAAGCTCCATAGTAAGTGATTCCAAGCCCGCTTTTAATGTTCTTTACGTTTTGGAATCCGGAAGGTCGATTAAGCTTATGCTAGTAATAATTTAACCTAGGGTTCACATTTGGAAAAATACCCATAGGTGAAATTTGTGTATTTTGATGTTTTATGATAGAATATGAGGTTTTAAATTATGTTAAATAACTTGTGCTACTCGGTTTTAAGTGAAAAGCGAGTAAAACGACATAATCGGTAAAAATACCTATTGTTCATAACTATATGATAGAGTGAGAATTTGATGTTGTTGTAGAAGAGAAAATGTTCAGCATATCATAAAATATAAGAATAAGGGCTGAAATTAAATTCCCGAGCCTAGGGGCAAAATTGTAATTTTGAAAAGTTAGGGGCAAAATGTAATTTTTCCATGATGTGATTTTGGATTGAAATAAATAGTATGAGTATTAAATGAGCTAAATGTGTTATTATAGATCAAGAAAGACGCGAATTGATCTCGAGCGGGGAAGGAAAAAGTTTTGGACTAAATTGCAAAATTTCCACATTTTGCACCAAGGTAAGTTTGTATGTAAATATTACAATAATTTCATGTACATTCTTATATTTCAGCCTATTATATAAATATACTAGCTGATGTTAAAATATAAATCGACTATTGGAAGAATGGAAATAAATATAGAGAGAGATCTGGTTGAACATTCTGAGAGATCGAATGAAATAGAGGGCGTAGCTAGGTCACATGTATGATCTTGAGTGCACATCATGTGTACAAGAAAGCTACGAGACACCTCAGTAGTAGCTAGGTCACATGTGTGATACGAGATGTATCCCATGTAGACAAGAGAGCTACGTGAAAGATAAAAGTAGCTAGGTCGCATGCGTGATTCCAAGTGAAGGACACCATGTAGACAAGAGAGCTACGTGAAAGATAAATGTAGCTAGGTGCATGCGTGATTCCAAGTGAAGGACACCATGTAGACAAGAGAGCTACGAGACAAATCGGTTGGGTCGCATGAGTGGTACTAAGTGTTCACCATGTGTACAAGAGAGCCGAACTAAACGAAGTATGATGGTGGGGTGTGTGTCTTTGAAACTATTAAATATCGAGGATTGATCCGAATTGTTCAACGGGATGGTTTTGTGGTGATATTGTGGTTTGGACCTACACTTATGGTGAATGAAATGTGGTGAAAATGATTTGTGGTATATACATATATAAGATAAAATGAGGTTAGCATAAAGAATGTGTGAAAGAGTGAAATTAGCATTAAAACTGTTTTTAGATGGTAGCAGTGACGTGATTTTGAAAAATCACCAAAAATAGGAGGAATATAATTATAGGTTGAATGAGATGTGAAATTAAATTTTAATGAGTCTACTTTCATATAAAAGAAACAGAGCAAACAAAGGAATTCTATATTTTGAGATATTTACAATTGTATGTGACTTGCTCAGGATGAATACGTGATCCCCTGTTCCAACTTTGAAAAATCATTAAAAATTGTACAAAGCAAATTAAGAAATATAGTTTACATGCCTAAATTACTTATTGAGACTAGTTTTAAATGAAACAGACTTCAGGTTTTTTTGAGTTGTGTTCTGAGAGAAATTCAATTTGTAGTGAACAGAGGTCAGATCAGTCGAGCTGTGTAACAGGGGAAAATTTAACTAATAAACTGTACTAATCGGCTGAACCAAAAATTATAGAAAAAAATTATCAAAAAGCTTTATGAGTCTAGATTCAGGGAAATTTTACGGATTTGAGTTTCAAATTTTTTAACTCGAGTTATGATTTATTTAGTGAATATGACGCAGCAGAGACAACTTAAACAAAGTGGAATGAATAGTGAAGTTAAAGTAGATATACTTGAATTGTTGTGTAAACATGTTAGATTTTTTTTTATTAGTATTTACATACTTACTTACTAAGCTATAAGCTTACTTTGTTTCTCTCTTTTGTCTTATAGTGTTCTTCGCTTGCTCGGGAGTTAAGGATCGTGAAGATCTACCCGCACTATCATACTTTAGGGTATTTGAACTAAGCGTTTTGAATTATGGCATGTATAGTAGGCTTAATTATGTTGTTATGTGTCATATTTGTCTAGGTTTAAAATATTAGTTACAAGACTCGACCAGCTAATTTGTACAAGCCATTAAAGTTGGCTAATATTGTTCAAGACATATATTATACGATGCACTATCAAATTGGATGACATATTTATATTTGGTTATGTTTAATGGTATGTGTTATGTTCGGTAATACCTTGTATCTGTTAAATGACGATAGCGGGTAAGGGTGTTACATTGAGATAGTATATATGTCATACCAATACATCATGTGCAAACATATATATATATATATATATATATATATGTATATGCTAGAGTCGAATCTCAAGGTTGATTATAACTAAACATGAACATAAATCCAAAACACAAATCTTACCTACCATGCAATAAGCATAAATTATACTTATGGATGTACCATGGCGAATACATCACAACACCATACCATTTCAATTTTGGTCATGGTTAAACAAAGAACTTAATGTCTCACTCAAAAATGCTAAAAAGAAAGTCCAAGAGCCATCAATCCACCATCACATGTATCATTAGCAAGCTTCATATTCAACATGCAATGGCATTAACACAAATCCACCTTGGCGAATACCACCCCATGACATAGCAAGGATTTGAACCATGGGCTAATAAGAACATCAAGTTAGCAACCAAAAACATGCATGAATCTCATGGCACAACATCAAACATACCTTAATCTTGATACAAGTATGGCCAAACCTCTTCCTAATCCTCTTCCAAACCAAACATGAAGCAAGAACTCCCTCTTCTTCCTTAGAATTTTCGCCAAGAGAGAATGAAAAGGATGAACAAATTTTTCTTTTCTTTTCTTCAACTCACGGCAATGGGGGGACACTCACCATTCTCTTTTTTTTTCTTCCTTTCGTTATTCAATTCCCATGCTCATTATTTTATTTTTTCTTACATACACCATTGTCCCAACATGTTTTATGACATGTTTTTGCCCATAATCCTTGTCATGGCGGCCACTAGCTATTAGGGGGAAATTTGACATGCAAGTCCTCCTTTTATTACATGCACTATTAGGTCCTTATAGATTAGCCTATCACATTTCAAAAGTGTCACACAAGCCCTAATAACTGAATTCACATGCAATCGACTAAATCAAGCTTGAAATTTTCACACATTCATAAATACATATTCTAGACAATAAATATTACGTTCAAACATTTGGTGACTCGGTTTAGCGGTCCGAAACCACTTCCCGACTAGGGTCAATTTTGGGTCACATCACAGTGACCCTCCAACCTTTCACAGGAATTGATTTTATGTAATCTATTAAGAAGGAAATTTCTAATTAATTATAAAATTTTTACTCTCAGTTAGTTTATTTTTATTTTTCATTTTTATCTTTTTCTTTAATTTTAATTTGTTTATGTTTAATAAAGGGGGTCAAACTGGACCAAGTACTAATCAGTTTATTTATTTTTAAGCAGTCTAGTTTGTAAATATAGTTTGGCCCAAGGCCTGAAACAATGAAGAGAAATTTACCCGGTGTTGCCATCCATAAGGGTTCCCCAAAACCCTAATTTTTGCCGCCAGTTGTTCCCTCCATCCATACTTGGCACTCAAGTCACCTTAAATTAGCTAAATTTTAGCTACAAAATTACCCTAATTCATCACTATATAAATTTTCACAACCCTTCAAGCCATTAGCTTAAACCCTAAGTCGCTCATTCTTTTCCCTCTTAGTCATCGGCTTAAATCTTGAAATTTCTCCCTGAATTTCTTCCTTCTCACAAGCCCCTAGTATTGCCGCTGCACAACTTTTGCCAGAGTAGCCCTTTTGCCATCGCAACCCCTCCCCCCCCTCCGCATCCTATCACCGTAGCAAGCTTCATGCCATCGCAAATCAATCATTGTTGCAAATCCCTTGCTTCATCTTTTTCCAAAATTTTGCTTATTTTCTGGAAAAATGTCCACATCTCTCAAAAGGACTAGATCTTCCAAGACCTCTGCCGAAAATCCCATTGTGATTCGATCTTCAAGAATCAACCTATGGTGTCAAAAAAAGGTTTCCACTTGGAAAGTAATGATAAGATGGTTTTGCCTTTGCTGATTCAAAAGACGATTTATGCCTTCAATTGGAATTATTTTTGTGATGCACTATCATTACCCAATGAGGAGTTAGTTTGAGAGTTCTATGCAAATTTGACTAAGCCAATGCTACTAAAGTTCTTGCTCGCAAGAAGGAGGTACCTCTAACTTCTAAGTCCATTAATGATTTGTTTAACCTACCTAATGTTAAAGAAGATGAGTATTTTTCCATGATGACAAACAGATATTGGGTTTTTCTTCAACAAGTCTATTAATGGTTTGTTCGATATAGCTTCATGCCTATCTCACACAGTTCCAACATCTCAATGGAGCGAATTCTTTTGTTGTATGCAATTATGAAGAAAGGTCTATCAATGTTGGGAAGATCATTCTTAAAGAGATCCATGATTGTGCCAGAAAGAAGACTGGAAGTGCTTACTTCCCTTCCTTGATAACTTCACTTTGCTTAAGGGCCTAAGTTAAAACAAAAGCAAACCTGAAGGGACCGTGTGTTCAAGGTTACATCACAACCCATGATCTTGAAAGGTTAGTGGAGAATGTGTATGAGCTAAACCCACCTGAACCAGGTGAACCAATATAACCAGAAACTGATGATCATCGAATAAACCAAAACTGAAGCTAACTCAGTTACTGAGACAGAAAAAGCTGAATTGAGGAAGAATCGAGCAATCCCAAACCGATAAAAGAACCAAAAGTCTCTAAACCAATAGAAAATTTGAATGTTGATGAGTAAGTTGAATCAAGTGTTGATCTTAAATGGACTATTCCTATGCCTACTTTTCAAATATTGTGAAGAAATCAGAATTGTCAATTATGATGGATATGATGAAATTTATGCATGACTAACAACAGGCTTATTGGAAATATCCAAAAGTTAGAGATGATTCCGTAAGAAATACTTTTAAAAATATCTCTAACAATTTTGTTATTGAGTTCCATGATTATATCTTCGAGTCTTAGAAGGAAGATGAGAATGCAAGCGAGGATGAAACATCAAAGGAGGAAGACGAGGAGGATAAGACAAATAAATAAAATAGGGAATTTCTTATATTTAGTTTATATTTTTTTAGGTGTTTATTTTCACTTCATAATTAGAATTTCTTCTTTCACATAATAAAGTAGCAGGCAATAATAAATTAAGCTCAATGCCTCTTCAAAAGAAAGAAAATAAAGTAATGTGTTAATAGGAATAAGCATGTCTAGGATTGGACTATGAGAAAGAATTAGTACTTAAGTTGCTTTTATGAATCACCTCTCTTTTCTTGCAACTCTACCTGGTATTCAGTTTTCAGTCTTTACATTGTTTTTGCAATAAAGACATTGCTTCTTTTTAAATAGGGGTAAGGCATTTTGCATGAATTTTGAAGTATGTTTCAATCTTTTTACTTAAGTATGCTGAAATAAATGAATGTTCGGAAATGATTTTTGTTCTTAATGCAAGCATGATCTCTGATTTTATGTAAGTTATCCATATGTTATCTTGAGTAATGGAATGATTTTGTGATCTTAGTCTTATGTAGGATTTTCCTTGAAATTTTGATTTTTTTAGAAATAAACATTTATGAAGGTTTAAGTCTTTAGAATTGACTTAAGAATTTTCTTGAGGCGAAATCGTAGGAGGTATAAGAATCTAATATGATATAGGCACACTTTCTTTGGATCGTTTGAGTCTTTCAAGCTGACCTTATGAATTTAACCCTTGAAACTTAAATTTTGAGCTTAATTGACTGTTTATTGCAAAGTACCTACATTATAAGCCACATTATTATCACATTATCATCTTTTTTATTCTATCTTATTCTTTTGCACCTATCTTTACTAAATTTGTCTTGGTGATCAAAGTTTGATGGAAGACATGAAAAGATGTGCATGCTTTTTACATTATTTAAAAAAAAATGAATGAAAGTTTGAAGAATAAAAAACAAAGAAAAGATTGCTTAGAATCTCAAAAATAAAGAGCAAAGTTTGCTCAAAGTTCAAGAAAAATAAAAGGGGAGCATAAGCTCGAAATAAGTTTGGGGCTATTCCAAAGACCCATTTGTATGAAAGTTGTGATGCCAATGAATCTAAGACAAAGTTAGGGTTAAGATGTTTTGAACATAAAAATTACTTCTTTTTATCCTTACCTTTAGCCTAGCCCCATTACAATCTAATAAAAAACCTATTGATTAGATGACTATACCGACTACATTAGTGAAGAGGAATTACCGAGTTCAACATATGAAGACACTAATTAATCCTTGGGATTACTATGTTTACTTGATAAAGGAAGCATATTGATTGGTGAATGTTATGTATGACTCTGAAAATGCAGGCAAACTATGATTCATGTTGACATTATGATGTACTTAGTATAAAATTTGGAAATAATATTTGTATTCGAGCTGCTTATGAATAAATAATATTTTTTACATGATTTTATTGAAGCATGATTATGTGCAAAGATTGATGTTGCTTTATCATTTTGCAAAATTGTCTTAGCAAAAATTGTGTTATGCATGAACATTACTCAAGACGAGCAATGGCTTAAGCTTGGGAGTGAGTAAACTCAAAATTATATAGGTTTTTCTATATGTTTTTACCACCTTTTCTACTTAATTATTATGTTTATATCGAGTAATTATTATTGAAATATGTGAATTTTACTTAATTAGTAATTTTAGACATTAGTTTGGAAAGTATGTGCAATTATGCTTAATTACATGATTTTCAAGCATATTTTGTATTAATTCATGTTAATTTATTAATGCATATACTTTTCATTATGTAAGAGGTCTATTGAAGACATGATTTAAATAAATAAAAGATGGTCATGCACAAATTATCCAAGTGAATAGCAAGACCATGCAATTTTGGGCATTGGGTTGACTACTTCACACAGTAAAGAAGGTGATAATAGATGGACATGTATGTTAAGTTATTAGTCTGAAAGAACTGTCCAAAAAGGGGAATTAAAAGCCCAATTTTGGCACTTGATGTTGGCTTCCCAAAATGTCTTGTGGGATATTGAATTGAAGGTCCCAGTAATTGGAAAATAATCAGAATTCAGTCCAACAACTTCCCTGTTGAAACCGTCCACTCTAGAGCAATTTTTAGCTTGAAATTCAAATTCAAATTGAGAAGACTTAGTCATACCTTTTCCTTGAAGCATGGTCGGCCATATGAGAGTGGGAAGTGGGAAAATTTAAACCTATTTTTAGTCAAGTCAAACCCTTACCTTCACCTATAAATAACTTGCCATTCCTCACTTTTCTAATTATCCCTCATTTCTCAACATTTCTCTCTCACTCACTCTAATTTTCTCTCAATTCTTCTCCTCTTTTTCCCTTGCGCCGTCCATCCCCTCTCCCTTCTTTAACCTCATAAACTTTTTCAAAAGTACTCTTGAGCTGTTTACCTTCTAAACCTATAGCAAAAGAAGCTTCAATTAGAACGGAGGAGCATTTCAGTCAGAATAGATCCAAAAAATTGTTGAACTGAGTCTATTATTTCCTCTTGATTATCTATTTTAAAATGTTTGCTTTGATTTTTATGCTTTTGACATCAACTATGAAATTTTAAATCTTATTTGCTGGATAATTATGTTAATATGAGATTTATTTAATTCATGTTAACTTGTTTTGTGCCTTAGTCGATTATGTTTTCAATTAATATCATGATGCATTTCATTTATACGTGATTGGGTGCACTCAAATTAGCTAAGCGATCCTAACTAGACGATAGCTAGTGGATGCATAATTAAAAAGTGCAATGCTTAATTTAGGTCATTGTAACACCTCTCATCCGAGTCTGAGGCCGAGACTGGGCATGAGGCATTACCTGACTTAAACGCATGCATACAATCATTTTCGAGTTATAAAAACTAAATCAAATTTAAAACTTTTCGCTCTTAATCTAAAAATTCTCAATATGGGCCTACAAGGCCCAAATCATCCTTGGGAAACTATCCGGGATTAAACCAAACATCTTTAAAGACTTTGAAAAGACTGTAACTTGAGATAGGGGCACATGCTCATGTGGAAAGATGACACGCCCGTGTGGCCATTTTGACTTGGTCATGCTAAAGGCCCGTGTGGTTCACATAACCTAAGCACAAAGGGATACGCCCATGCCCCGATCCCGTGTGAATTAAATTCCAAATTTGAACCTACAGGGGTTTTCACACAGTTGAGCACACGCCCGTGTCTACAGCCCGTGTCCCTCACACTGCCATGGCACGCCCGTGTTGCAGCCTGTATGTAAAAACCTTGACATTCTGTTTCTAACGTCAGCAACAAATTAGAGGCACACGCCCGTAGCCAAAGACCGTGTCCTCCACACGGCTAAGACACACGGCCGTGTCTCTGCCAGTGTGTTTACTACCATGCATACTGACTTGCAAATTCGAGGTGCAGGGGACACACAGTTGAACAACACGCCCATGGGGCTGACCGTGTGTCAGACACAGCCTAGGCACACGCCTGTGTGTCTAGCCGTGTGGACAAAAATAGGCTATCTACCAAGCCTTTTTGCCACCCTTACTTACACCTACCTACAAAGCAATTCATACCACCAATTCACACGGCAACAAAAAGCCAATTGAACCACAACAAGATATCTAATACAACCACAGTACACTTTAATGATCCAACAAGAACTTGATTAGTCATGCGATTTACTCATCTATGAAATCATCATCATTTGCACTTATCAATAACCAATATTAGCCACCATCCATGGCATTATACAAAATGACTAAAGAACTATGACAATGTAACGCCCCTAACCCAAATCCATCACCGGAATAGAGTTACGGAGCATTACCGGAGTTATCAATTTATTTATCAGATATTTTATTTCATCTAATGTTCATATTTGGAACCAATTAAAATCAAACATATTGTCCCTTAAACGTACTTATTTTTCTTGACATGTTTTACTTGAATTTATTACTCGTCTCAATATACTTAATTTCCTTGTATCAACGTATCAAAGATAATCACATATTTACATGTCATGATAAATATCATTCTCTTACCATTTCTTCATAAACATAAATAAGATAATTCATTATATCTATATTTCATGCATTTAAAAACACAATTCAACTTACACTAACTTACCTCGTTGCTTGTTCATGTTTATAATTTCATTAATCTGATATCTTTTCTTTTCCACATTCAAGTTTCGTATTCGAGTCATCCGAATCTTTGTAAATAAATTTGATCGTCGTTTTCATTTATTTCATGTTCTAATACATTCAATTAATGCTCTAAACAAAATTACCATTTTGCCTCTAAACTTTAAATTAATGATGATTTCATCCTTAGGCTCAAAAAAATAAAATTCTTGCAATTTAATCCTTATTTCCAGTCATTATTCTCATACAAATTGATAACAACCAATAAATTCTATAAAATATCAGAATTTTCCAAAAGTTCAACACTTTTCAATTTAATCCTTAAAACATGTCTTTCCCCGATTTTGAACTAAGTTAATAATTTCATTCAATTTTGCAAATTTAAATAACAAAATAATACATTTCGTGCAAGTTGGTCATTTCTAACATTTTTACAAAATTGCCCATAAAATTTTACTTTTATTCAATTTAGTCCCTGAGCTTAAAACATGCAAATTAGCCATGCTAGCTGAATATTCGTACATATTTTCCTCCTCATCCTCTCCATTCCACATCTTATGTTTCTATAACATGCTCTAGGTAACATTATCAATAATTTCACTATTTACTTATATGTATATTCAAAACTGTCCATTTGCATCATAGCCACTAAATTATTTATATTTTGAGCTTCAAAACTCGAAATTAAGATCTTCTAATTTTATATGAAGCTAGACTTACGTATCTTTTTACCATAAAAGTTTCAAAATTTTTGGTTTAGACAATAAGTACAGTTTATTCTTTAAAGTCACCCTTATTCTGCTGTCTGACAGTTCCAACCCTTCTTTACTAAAAATTAATTATCTCATTGTACAAGATTCGGATGATGTTCTCATTTATTTCTATTGAAAATATACTCATTGAGGAATTTAAACATATAACTTTAAGAACCTAATTATTTTTCTCCGATTTTTGGTGATTTTCTAAAGTCAGAACAGGGGAACCCGAAATCATTCTGAACTTGTCTCACTTAATTTATTATATCTCACAATTTACGATTCCATTGCTTACACCGTTTCTTCTATAAGAAACTACGCTCAATAAGATTTAATTCCATATTTTTTTCATCCTCTAATTCGATATCCACAATTTTTGGTGATTTTTCAAAATTAGCCTACTGCTGCTATCCAAAACTGTTTTAGTGCAAGATATTTATTTACCATGTTTATAACACCCTTATTTTCTTTCTCTACACTATTTCTCATTACATTCTCTTTTTTTTTTCTTCACTAACATATCAAGAACATAATACCATATATAAGAAAACTCTACATTAACATCAATTCCATGCTTTTTCAATAATATTAATCTTAAAAATGTATTAAAATCTTGATGTTCTTACCTTGTTCCATTGATTTCAATCTTTAACTTGATTTTCTCTCTCCTTCAGCTTCCTTTTCTTGAATCCAACTGGATATTCTAACTTCTCATAGTCTCCTTAACATTTTTCTCTCTTGCTAGCTATGGAAATTCTTTTGATTTTTGGGTGAAAATGGTGAATTTTTTGTAGAAGGACCAAATTGTAAAGAAAGCAAACTTTCTTTCTTTCTCTCTTCCTCTCACGTTAGTGCATGGGAAAGATGATGGATGGTGTGTGTGTGTTCTTTTTTCCACACACACACATATATATAGAGACTAAATAAAATAATAAAATATCTTATTAAAATATTAAATGAATAATAATTATTTAATTAAATAATTATAAAATTTCACCAACATCATCATTACTTTCTAGATTTCTCTCTCTTCCAATTAACCATTTTGCCCTTTGTGATCTTTTAAAATTCTATTCTTTAGTCATCACTAAATTTAATAAAATTGCAATTTAGTCCCTCATAATTCTTCACCTATTCAATTTGGTCCTAATTCATCAATTTTCTTTGGCTTCTAGATCATTCCACCCCTGAAATATTTTCACTATTAGTCCTTCAACTTTTTTATATTTACACTTTAATCCCTCAAATTTTGAATATTTACTCTTAGGCCACAAAACTTTTCTCACTTTTACAATTTAGTCCTTTCTTGAATCAATATGTCATAATAGACTTCCCAATGACATAACTCAATTTTCCTCTTCTTGTAACTTTAATTCCTTCTTTTACTATATTAAGGATAATATCTTACTGTAGAAATTTTCAAGGTGTTATAGACAAGCCACTCGTTTGGCCCAAAACAATGTGACCATTATAAAAAGACTAGTTGTAACGCCCCTACGCCCAAAACCGTCACCGGAGTCAAGCTTGAGGGGTTACCGAACATAATTTATCAAATTAAGAACTTCAAATCATTTGTTTCTACATTCACAGCTTTCTAACTACCCGTCACAGATTACAAGAAAAATCATATCTCGAGTTCTGAAACTCAAATCAAGATCCGTAAATTTTCCTAAATCTAGACTCATATATCTATTTACTAATTGTTTTCTAGAATTTTTGGTTGGGCCAATTAGTACATTTTATTAGTTAAAGTCTCCCCTATTTCAGGGTCCGACTACTCTGACATCTGTGTATTACGAATTAGATATCTCTCTATACAGAATTTCAATGACTACGAGGTTTGTTTTTCCTAAAACTAGACTCAATAAGGAGTCTTTATATCTAAAGAAAAACTTATAATTATTTTTTTAAAATTTATTATGAATTTTTAAAGTCAAAACAGGGGATCCAGAAATTACTCTAGCCCTGTTTCACAAAAGTTTAAATATCTCATAAAATATAATTTATATGCCTGTTTTGTTCAATCCACATGAAAATAGACTCATTAAGCTTCAATTTCATAACTTACTCATTATTTAGTTCCATTTATACTATTTTTAGTGATCTTTCAAATCCATGTCATTGCTGTAGCAATATTCTGTTTTAAGGCAAGTTTCATCTTTCCATGCATTTTTATGAACTAGATAACCTATTAAACTTCCATAATATCAAACATGATCTAAATTAGCCATCACCATGACTTATCAATATCAAACATTTTCTCAACCAAACATGGCCATATCATAAAATTATTTACACAAATAAGTATATTGCTATACATGCCATACTTAAGTTTTACAAGCCATTTACCCAGATGAAAGTCCTTTGGATAGTGTGATCGAACCTTCGACTCGTCCCGATTCCCGAGCTGGCTTGTTCAAAACTACAGTAAATAAAGAGGAGGGAGTAAGCATAAATGCTTAGTAAGTTCATATGTAAATAACAAGTAACATAACAATACAAATATACCAAACAACTTTAGCATGGTATCACCAAAACATATATCACATTTCTAAACATCATTCATCATCTTACCACCTTATCGTTGTTGTATCTAATTTCAACCCGAGGGTTAAGAACATACCTGTCCAAAGTGTCCATTTCACAACACTTAACAAAACGTCACTTGCATCTTAAGTGTTCTTCCATTTCACTAGAAATTTCACCCGTTGAACACATCGAAATACAACTCGGATACACAGATAATTTGCACATAAGTGCCTCATATGTAATCAAGAAATCATGTAACCCGCCCCTAAGTGAACTCGGACTCAACTCAACGAGCTCAGGTGTTTGCATCCATAAGTGAACTCGGACTCAACTCAACGAGTTCGGATGCCTAGTTACATTTCATGAACTCGGACTCAACTCAACGAGTTCGGACATCGCATCCATAAGTGAACTCGGACTCAACTCAACGAGTTCGGATGCTCAACCATCCTAGTGAAATGTCACTTGTATCCTAATCTTTTCCTAAGGTTCAAACAGTCTTTTTTTCCTCGATCTCACATCTTTGCCGTCTTCCACAGAATATCGGAACCGATACTCGGTGATAGTTCATACTCATCCAGTAATTCACATAATTACATATTATTCAACAATAACCACAAAGCATAATATTTCATGATAATAATCAGCATCATATCATATAAACAACATTAAATTGCTTAAAATGACAATTATGTTACTACATTTACACATGAACTTACCTTGGTACCAAAATATAAAGATTTTGCAATTTAGTCCACAATCTTTTCTTTTCCCCGATCACGACTTGAATCTCGTTTCTCTTGATCTATAATGCCAAATTAATCTTATTTAATACATACATTCATCAAAACAGCATTTAATACGAACTTTGGAAAAATTACACTTTTGCCCCTAAACTTTTGCATAATTACACTTTTGCCCCTAGGCTCGGTAATTAAACTTTATTCCTTATTCTTATGTTTTAAAACATGCTGATCACTTTTCCCTTCTATGGCAACATCAAATTCTCTCTCTAACATATACTTGTGATTATTAGGTATTTTTGCCAATTAAGCCCTTTTACTCGTTTTCACTCAAAACCGAGTAGCACAAGTTGTCTAACATAATTTAAGACCTCATATTCTATCATAAAACATCAAAATATACAAATTTCACCTATGGGTATTTTTCCAAATATAAACCCTAGGTTGAATTATTGCTAACATAAGCTTAATCGAGCTACCGGGATTCCAAAAACGTAAAGAACATTAAAAATGGGGCTTGGAATCACTTACTATGGAGCTTGGAAGCTTGAAACAAACCCTAGCTATGGAGAACCCTTGAAATTTCGGCCTAATGAAGAAGATGGACAAAAATTGGCTTTTAATTTTGTTTTTAATTCATTTTAATAACTAAATGACCAAAATACCCTTACTACTAAACTTTCCAAAAATTCCTTCCATGTCCTAATTTTGTCCATGAACTTAAAATTGGTCAAATTGCTATTTAAGACCTCCTCATTAATATTCCAAAACAATTTCATACTAAAAACTTCTAGAATGCAAGTTTTGCAACTTATTCGATTTAGTCCCTACTTTCAATTTAAGCACTTTAGGCATAGAATTTCATCACGAAATTTTCACACAATCATGCAATCATATCATAATCATCAAAATAATTATAAAATAATTATTTCTATCTCGAATTTATGGTCACAAAACCACTATTCTGATTAAGCCCTAATTCAGGATATTACAACTCTCCCCCCTTTTAAGGATTTTCGTCCTCGAAAATCTTACCGGTAAACAGGTGTGGATATTGGTTTCTCATAGTTTCTTCAGGTTCCCATGTAGTCTCTTCTACCCCACGCTTTTGCCACAACACTTTCATAAGTGCAACACTTTGATTTCTTAGTTGTTTGACTTCTCGAGCTAAAATCTTAATCGGTTCTTCTTCATAAGTCATATCCGGTTGTAGTTTAACTTCTGTCAGTGAAATTATATGTGAAGGATCCGAACGATACCGGCGTAACATAGATACGTGAAACACATCATGAATCTTCTCTAATTCGGGTGGTAACGCTAGCCGATATGCTACCGGTCCAACTTTTTCAATTATTTCATACGGTCCAATAAAACGCGGACTTAACTTGCCCTTTCGTCCAAATCTAAGGACTTTCTTTCATGGAGACACTTTCAAAAATACCTTATCACCAACTTGAAACTCCATTTCTTTTCGTTTCAAATCCGCATAAGATTTACATCTATCTAAAGCGACTTTCAAACAATCTCGAATCACTTTCACCTTTTCTTCGGTTTCTTTTATTAAATCAACTCCATAAATCTGACTTTCCTTGAGTTCAGTCCAATACAATGGCGTCCGACATTTACGACCATATAATGCTTCATAAGGTGCCATCTTCAAACTTGTCTAATAACTATTATTATAAGCAAATTCTACCAATGGTAAGTACCTTTCCCAACTATCTTGAAATTCCAATACGCAACATCTGCGCATGTCTTCAAGAATCTGAATTATTCTCCCTGATTGTCCATCAGTTTGTGGATGGAAGGCAGTGCTGAAATTTAACTTTGTACCTAATGCCTCTTGCAACTTTTGCCAAAACCGTGAGGTAAACCTCGGATCTCTATCTGAAATGATTGACAAAGGTATCCCATGAAGTCTAACAATCTCTCGGATATACAATTCAGCCAACTTATTAAGAGAATAATCAGACGCTAGGAATAAAATGAGCCGATTTAGTCAGTCTGTCAACTATTGCCCAGATGGCATTTTTCTTCCCTGAAGTTAACGGCAACCCTAATATAAAATCCATAGTAATCCGATCCCATTTCCATTCAGGAACCATAATAGGCTAAAGTAATCCCGAAGGTACCTGGAGTTCAGCTTTCACTTGTTGACAAACTAAGCACTTTGATACAAACTCGGAAATATCTCTTTTCATTCCACTCCACCAGTACATTTTCTTTAAATCATTATACATCTTCGTACTACCCGGATGAACCGCCAAACAACTATTATGTGCTTCATGTAAAATCTTTTGAATCAACTCATCATTTTTCGATTTACACAATCCGATTTTAAACATCAAACAACCATTAGAACCAATTCAAATCGATCCGTGACGACTTCACACTGCTTCCTTTTGGCTAGCAAATCTTGATCATTTTTCTGAGCTTCAAAGATCTCTTGTAAAAACATCGGTCTTGCTCTTAACTCTGCTAGAATCGAACCGTCATCTGACATTTTCAACTGAGTGTTCAAAACTCTCAAAGCAAACAACAACTTTCGCTTAAAGCATCAAGCAACCACATTCGCTTTTCCGGATGATAATCAATAACAAGCTCGTAATCTTTCAATAACTCTAACCATCTTCGCTGTCTCAAATTCAAGTCTTTTTGTGACATCAAGTATTTAAGACTTTTGTGATCGATATATACTCGACACTTTTAACCATACAAATAATGTCGCCAAATCTTCAAAGCAAACACCACTGCAGCCAATTCCAAATCGTGAGTAGGATAATTCCTCTCATGAGGTTTTAACTGCCTCGAAGCATAAGCCACCACTTTTCCTTCTTGCAAGAGGACACACCCCAAACCATTTAGAGAAGCATCACTATACACCACAAATTCTTTACCTGATTCGGGTTGTATCAACACTGGTGCTTCAGTTAATAACTTTTTCAATTCTTCGAAACTCTGTTGACATTCTTCCGTCCATTCAAATTTAACATCCTTTCGGAGTAGTCTAGTCACAGGAGCAGCAATTATAGAAAATTTACTAGGATCAACCCGTATACCATCGCCTGAAACAATATGACCCAAAAATCCAACTTCCGGAGCCAAAATTCACTTTTACTAAACTTAGCATACATTTGCTTATCTCTCAAAGTTTGCAAAACTATCCTCAAATGCTCAAAGATGCTCTATCTCATCTTTTGAATAAATTAAAATATCATCTATAAACACCACAACAAATCTGTCCGGTATGGCGAAATATGCGATTCATTAAGTCCATAAACACAGCAGGAGCATTCACAACCCGAATGGCATAACTAAAATTCATAATGACCGTACTTTGTTCTAAAAGCGGTTTTAGGCACATCCGACTCTTTCACTGCAATGATAATACCCGGATCTCAAGTCAATCTTTGAAAACCATGTCGCTCCTTTTAGTGATCAAACAAATCATCAATTCTCAAGAATGGATACTTGTTTTGATTGTCACCTTGTTTAACTCGCGATAATCAACACATAATCTCATAGAACCATCCTTCTTTTTCACAAATAACACGAGAGCACCCCAAGGTGAAAAACTCAGTCTCACAAAGCCTTTATCAGTCAACTCTTGTAACTGCGACTTTAATTCATTCAACTCTGTTGGTGCCATTCTATATGGAGCAATCGAGATCGGAGCTGTTCCCGGTATCAAATCTATACCAAATTCTACTTCCCTGACTAGAGGCAAACCTGGTAATTCGTCTGGAAATACGTCCGCAAATTCACACACAACCGGCACTGATTCAAATTTCTTTTCAACTTCTTTTGTATTAATTACATACGCCAAATAAGCTTCATAACCCTTTCTCAAATATCTCTGAGCCGACATCGAAGAAATCGTACTAAATATTGCCTCTGATTTGTCTGGTTCAACCCGCAAGATTTCACCACTTTCACATTTTAATTCTATAACCTTTTCTTTGCAATTTACTATAGTATCATGCAATGTCAACCGATCCATACCCAAAATAACATCAAATTCATCAAACGGCAACAACATCAAGTCGGCCGGAAAATAATGACCCCAAATCATTAAAGGGCATTTCTTGCTTACTTTATCAACTATCACTTATTTGCCTAGTGGATTCGACACTCTAATCATAAATTCTGTGTTCTCAATAGGTATATTCATACTAGACACCAGTTTTATGCATACATATGAATGAGTAGAACCGGGATCAATCAAAGCAATAACATTAGTATCATAAAGAGAAAATGTACCGGTAATCACATCGGGTGAGGAAGCATCTTCATGCGCTTTAATAGCATAAGTTCTAGCTGGAGCTCTTCCTTCAGATCTAACTGTTGCATCTCTGGCTACATTCTTCTTGCTTTTCACTTCCAAAGATTTCTGGATACCTTCCCTCGAGTCGCACCACTAGATTTTACATTCTAAAATTTTTCTTTCTTAGCTCTCTCTAGCCAGTCTCTAATAAAATGATCCGGAGAACCACATCGAAAACATTCATTTGCTCGACGGACCAAAATGATTTCTACCACACACGGCACTTTCGGGTTTAACAAATCTCGTATTTCCACACTAGCCGCAAGTAGTCCGAGATTTAGGACCCACATTCTGCTTCTTAAAATTTCCATATGATTGCCCAGCTGAAACTTGGGAACGAGGATTTATATTTCTTGACTTTCCGGGTTGCTGTGAAGGTGCATTACTCATTGGTCTTTTCTTCCAATTTCGTGTTTCAGATTCTACCTTTTTCTTTTCCTTCAGTAGTTCTTCAACCTTACAAGCTTGATCAACCAGTACTACCATTTCTTTCAGTTCAAGGATCCCGACAAATACCTTAATATCTTCGTTGAGCCGGTCTTCAAATCGTCGGCACATCTTGGCTTCAGAGGAACATATTCCACGCATACTTACTCAATCGAACAAACTCTCTTTCATATTTCGAGACTGTCATATTACCTTGCTTCACTCAAGAAACTCTTTACATTTCGATCAATAAATCTTTCACTAATATATTTCTTCCAAACTCTTCTTGAAAGAATTCTGTGTTACCCTCTCTTTCGGTACCACCGAAATCAAAGTCTTCCACCAATTATAGGCTGAATCTCTCAACAAAGATGTAGCACATTTCAAACATTCTTCGTGTACAAGATAATTCATCAAATACCGGATAGAATTTTCGAGCGAACTCGCTTTCTCGCATCATCATCAATATTTGCTCTAAATTCTTCACCCCTTGTTTACGAATTCTATCAACGGGGTTCTATGAAATTTTATCATATCCACTCCCGAGGCATCGGAGGCATAGGTTGAGGAATTGGGGAGGTGGGGAGGTCGTACATTTGGGTTCGTCGAACGAACTCATGTACCATGCACTCATCATTTGGAGAAAGGCTTCCCGATCCCTTTCTCCTCCTCCCTAACCAACAAGAGGAGGTGGGTTTTCGGTCACGCGCTTCTTCAAATGAGTGGCGATTATTCTCTACTTCATCTCGCCACACCTGGATCGGGTCCATTTACTATATAAAATTCATTTAAAAGGTCAAGTCATCACACTATCACAATTCATACATATGGCATGTATAGCAAAATCCGTACATACAACACGAGTCCGAGAACCGACTAAACCTACTCGATACCACTAAATGTAACGCCCCCACGCCCGAAACAATCTCGGGAGTCGAGCTTGAGGGGTTACTGAACATAATTTATCAAATTAAGAACTTCAAATCATTTGTTTCTACATTCACAGCTTTTTAACTACCAGCATCATAATTACAAGAAAAATCATATCTCGAGTTACGAAACTCAAAATCAAGATCCGTAAATTTTACCTAAATCTAGACTCATATATATATTTACTAATTTTTTTCTAGAATTTTTGGTTGGGGCAATTAGTACAGTTTATTAGTTAAAGTCTCCCCTATTTTAAGGTTCGACTGCTCTGACATCTGTGTATTACGAATCAGATATCTCTCTATACAGAATTTCAATGACTACAAGGTTTGTTTTTCATAAAACTAAACTCAATAAGGAATCTTTACATCTAAAGAAAAACTTCTAATTATTTTTTAAAATTTATTATGAATTTTAAAGTCGAACAGGGATCCAGAAATCACTCGCCCTGTTTCACAAAAGTTTAAATATCTCATAAAATATAATTTATATGCCTGTTTGGTTCAATCCACATGAAAATAGAATCATTAAGTTTAAATTTCATAACTTACTCATTATTTTGTTCCATTTATACTATTTTAGTGATTTTTCAAATTCATGTCATTGCTGCAGACAATATTCTGTTTTAAGGCAAGTTTCATCTTTCCATGAATTTTTATGAACTAGATAACCTATTAAACTTCCATAATATCAAACATGATCTAAATTAGCCATCACCATGACTTATCAATATCAAACATTTTCTCAACCAAACATGGCCATATCATAAAATTATTTACACAAAATAAGTATATTGCTATACATGCCATAAGTTTTACAAGCCATTTACCCAGATGAAAGTCCTTTGGATAGTGTGATCGAACCGTCAACCCGTCCCGATTCCCGAGCTGGCTTGTTCAAAACTACAGTAAATAAAGAGGAGGGAGTAAGCATAAATGCTTAGTAAGTTCATATGTAAATAACAAGTAACATAACAATACAAATATACCAAACAACTTTAGCATGGTATCACCAAAACATATATCACATTTCTAAACATCATTCATCATCTTACCACCTTATCGTTGTTGTATCTAATTTCAACCCGAGGGTTAAGAACATACCTGTCCAAAGTGTCCATTTCACAACACTTACCAAAACGTCACTTGCATCTTAAGTGTTCTTCCATTTCACTAGAAATTTCACCCGTTGAACACATCGGAATACAACTCGGATACACGGATAATTTGCACATAACTGCCTCATATGTAATCAAGAAATCATGTAACCCGCCCCTAAGTGAACTCGGACTCAACTCAACGAGCTCAGGCGCTCGCATCCATAAGTGAACTCAGACTCAACTCAACGAGTTCGGATGCCTAGTCACATTTCACGAACTCGGACTCAACTCAACGAGTTCGGACATTCGCATCCATAAGTGAACTCAGACTCAACTCAACGAGTTTGGATGCTCAACCATCCTAGTGACATGTCACTTGTATCCTAATCTATTCCTAAGGTTCAAACGGGCTTTTTTTCCTCGATCTCACATCTTTGCGGTCTTCCACGGAATATCGGAACCAATACTCGGTGATAGTTCATACTCATCCAGTAATTCACATAATTACATATTATTCAACAATAACCACAAAGCATAATATTTCATGATAATAATCAGCATCATATCATATAAACAACATTAAATTGCTTAAAATGACAATTATGTTACTACATTTACACATGAACTTACCTTGGTACCAAAATATAAAGATTTTGCAATTTAGTCCACAATCTTTTGTTTTCCTCGATCGCGACTTGAATCTCGTTTCTCTTGATCTATAATGCCAAATTAATCTTATTTAATACATACATTCATCAAAACAAACATTTAATACTGAACTTTGGAAAAATTACACTTTTGCCCCTAAACTTTTGCATAATTACACTTTTGCCCCTAGGCTCGGGAATTAAACTTTATTCCTTATTCTTATGTTTTATAACATGTGATCACTTTTCCCTTCTATGGCAACATCAAATTCTCTCTTTAACATATACTTGTGACTATTAGGTATTTTTCTCGATTAAGCCCTTTTACTCGTTTTCACTCAAAATCGAGTAGCACAAGTTGTCTAACATAATTTAAGACCTCATATTCTATCATAAAACATCAAAATACACAAATTTCACCTATGGGTATTTTTCCAAATATAAACCCTAGGTTGAATTATTGCTAACATAAGCTTAATCGAGCTACCGGATTCCAAAAACGTAAAGAACATTAAAAGCGGGCTTGGAATCACTTACTATGGAGCTTGGAAGCTTGAAACAAACCCTAGCTATGGAGAACCCTTGAAATTTCGGCCTAATGAAGAAGATGGACAAAATTGGCTTTTAATTTTGTTTTTAATTCATTTTAATAACTAAATGACCAAAATACCCTTACTACTAAACTTTCCAAAATTCCTTCCATGTCCTAATTTTGTCCATGAACTTAAAATTGGTCAAATTGCTATTTAAGACCTCCTCATTAATATTCCAAAACAATTTCATACTAAAACTTCTAGAATGCAAGTTTTGCGACTTATTCGATTTAGTCCCTACTTTCAATTTAAGCACTTTAGGCATAGAATTTCATCACGAAATTTTCACACAATCATGCAATCATATCATAATCATCAAAATAATTATAAAATAATTATTTCTATCTCGGATTTGTGGTCACGAAACCACTATTCCGATTAAGCCCTAATTCAGTATATTACACTAGTTCCTATACATGCCATAATCCAAATGATAAAACTAGCTATAACAATTGCTTTAGGAATAGTGTGGCTGGCTTCTCCGACGTATGGCGATGATCCACGAGCTACTTTGGCGGCACTATAAGAAAATGGAAAGGAAAAGAGGTAAGCATAAAGCTTAGTAAGTCGTATGTAAATAATGAGTAACTATAAGCTACCATAAGGGATCATACTCCCAACATATCTTGATTTGCACATGAAAGTAAGGATTCATAAACACTACTTGCTCATATTTGTTTCTCACCAATCATACAACATTGGTTTGAATTCACATTTCATAAATCGTGTAAAATACACAAGTAGTCATATGCATAACTTACTCATTTTCCTCTTTTACTAAACATACAACGTAAATGAGGCTCGTATGTCGTAATTCTCATTGAGGTACCTATACCACTCACCACATGGTCATAAATTCTCTCATTTTGATGTACCATAAATATCTCGTTGAACCATTTGGAATATTACAAGATATTCAATAGCCCCAAACATGGGATAAAATGACGACGCCATATCCCTGACATGGTCTTACACTAGCTAGCACATCAACGTCGATGACATGTCCCAGACAGGTCTTACACTAACTTTCATACATCGAGGCCGATGCCGTGACCTAGATAGGTCTTACACTAGCTCTCTTCTATTGGAGCCAATGCCATGTCCCAGATAGGTCTTACAATGACACTCAACAAGATGATGCCATGTCCCAGACAAGTCTTACACTAGCTTTCATCTCAATACCGATGCATGTCCCAGACTTGTCTTTAACTGACTCCCATAATGTGGCCTATGCATGTCTCGGACATGTCTTACACTGGCACACATACCACCCAATGTCATGGTATGAATACCCAAGTCTATTCCAAATGTTCAACCAGAAGTCTTTAATACATTAATTTCTCAGCATGCATTCTCATATTCGCAATCAAAACAATTCATGCAATATCAATTCAATCACACACCATAACAATATAGTTGCATTATTAACATACAACTTACCTCGGATTACAAAATGTAGGTGACTAAATGATTTACTCTACTTGTTTGGCCTTCCCCCAGTTCAAGTCCGATTTTTGTGTTTCTTGATCTAAAATAATACAAATTTACTCATTTAACCTCTAAATAAATTTAAGCAATCATAAATTCACATTTTTGGCAAAATGACCATTTTGCCCTTAGACTTTCACAAAATTACCATTTTAACCTTAGGCTCGAAAATCAATTTTTATCGTATTTCTTCAAATCTTAAGCCTAGCCGAACCCTTTTTACTCTCATAGTGAACCAAATTTCCCATTGTTTCACAACATTACTATCGATTTTACAAACTTTACAAAATGGTCCTATTAGGGTTTTCATGAGAAATCCATTCATAAAAGTTGTTTACTACACAACTAAGATTCATTTTCTTCCATAAAAACTCAGTAAACATCATAAATCCTTTCATGGCAAATCCCTAGACTATCAACCCTTTTGCAAAATGGTTCCCCCATTAGATAGCTCGTGCCATAAGGGTTCCAAAAGTACCAAAATTATAAAAAATAAGCATCTAAATCACTTACTTGAGAGAGATATAAGTGGCTGAGATTTCAAGCTTCCAAAACCCTTAGAATGGCTGAAAATGTTGATAGAGGGGAAAGGAAGAATGAAAAAGATGAAGGCTAAGCTCTAGGGTATTATTTTATCATACATTAAGTCACCAACTCCTTTGACTGTTTGATTTTCCTGTCCCCTATGGCCGGCCATCAGCTTCTAAAGGGTCTAATTGCACTTTAAAGACCCATAATTTTGGTTCTCTAGCTATGTGGTACATTTATCAAATAAAATAAAACTTTTACCCCTTATACGATTTAGTCCTTTTTCGAAATTTAATTTCACAAACGCTAAAATTACCTCACCAAATTTTTCATGCACTAATATAATCATGCTGTAACACCAAAATAAAAATAAAAATAATAAAAATATTTGTGGTCTTGAAACTACTATTTTGTCTAAGCCCAAAATCGGGTTGTTAAAATTCTCCCTCTTAGGGATTTTTGTTCCCGAAAATCTTACCGATGAATAGATTCGGTATTGATCTCTCATGGTTTCCTCAGGTTCCCATGTGGCTTCCTCGACTCCATGTCTACGCCACAAAACTTTAACAATTGCTATACTCTTATTCCTTAATTGTTTAACCTCTCGAGCCAAAATCTTAACCGACTTTTCACCATAAGTCATATCCGGCTAAATCTCAGCCTCAGTTGGCACAATCGCATGCGATAGATCTGATCTATATAGATGTAACATGGACACATGAAAAACGTCATGAATCTTTTCCAACTCTGAGGGCAAGGCCAATTGGTAGGCAACAGGCCCTACTCTCTCAATAATCTCATAAGGTCCTATAAAATGAGGGCTCAGCTTGCCTTTTCTACTGAATTTGATGTTTTCCTCCACAGGGATACTTTCAAAAACACCCTATCACCGAATTGAAACTCAATTTCCTTTTATTTCAAATTTGCGTAGAATTGTTATCTATCCAAAGCGGCCTTCAAATAGCCGTGAATCACCTTGACTTTCTCTTCGGTTTCTTTGACTAAATTAACCCCGTGAATCTAATTTTCTTTAAGTTCGGTCCAATATAAGGGAATCCGACACTTGTGTCCATATAAAGCCTCATAAGGCGCCATTTTCAGACTTGATTGATAACTATTATTGTAGGCAAACTCTACCAACGGTAAGTACTTTTCCCAACTACCTTGAAACTTGAGAACACAACACTGCAACATGTCTTCTAAGATTTGAATCACTCTTTCCAGCTAACCGTCGTTTTGCGGGTGAAATGCCGTGTTGAAATTAAGTTTTGTTCTCAATGCCTCTTGCATCTTTTCCCAAAACTGAGAGGTAAATCTCAAATCTTTATCCAAAATAATCGACAAGGGTACTCCATGAAGTCTCACGATCTTAGAAACATAAAATTCAACCAATTTCTCAAGGGAATAGTTGGTACGCACTGGTATAAAATGTGTCAATTTTGTTATTCTATCAACAATGACCCAAACAAAATCCTTTTTCCTTGGCGTCAAAGACAACCCTGACACAAAATCCATAGTTACACGATCTCATTTCCACTCAGGAACCATCACAGGTTGAAGTAAACCCGAAGGTACTTGGTGTTCAGCCTTCACTTGTTGACAAACTAGACATATAGAAACAAACTCTGAAATGTCTTTTTTCATCCCCGACCACCAGTACATTTTCTTCAAGTCGTTATACATTTTCACACTACCTGGATGGATAGATAAGCAACCACTATGTGCTTCTCATAAAATCTTTTGAATAATCTCATTGTCCTTAGGCACATAAATCCTGTCTCGGTACATCATGCAACCATCAGTACCAACAGGAAATTCTGATTCATTTCCCGTCACACACTGAGCCATCTAGCTTGCAAATCCTTATCATCTTTCTGAGCTTCATAAATCTCTTGAAGGAACATTGGTTTACCCCTCATCTCTGCTAGAATTGAAGCATCATCAATCACATACAATTGAGTATTCATAGCCCTCAAGGCGAATAATGATTTCCTACATAAAGCATCGGCGACTACATTCGCCTTCCCAGGGTGGTAGTCAATCACCAACTCGTAATCCTTTATCAACTCCAACCATCTTCGTAGCCATAGATTCAGCTCTTTTTGAGTCATCAAATACTTTAAACTCTTATGGTCAGTAAATACCTAGCATCTCTTGCCATACAAATGGAGTCTCTAAATTTTCAATGCGAACACAATGGCGGCTAACTCTAAATCATGTGTCGAGTAGTTTTTCTCTTGTGGCTTCAGTTGTCTCAAAGCGTAAGCTATGAACTTACCTTCTTGCATGAGTATGCACCCAATATATTCAAGGAGGCGTCACTGTATACCATAAACTCTTTTCCTTGTTCCGGTTGCACTAAAACTGGGGCTTCAGTTAGCAAGGCCTTTAGCTTTTCAAAACTCTATTGGCACTTTTCTGTCCATTCGAACTTGAGCTCTTTTTGTAGCAACCTCATCATCGGAGTAGCTATCATGGAGAACCCTTTAACAAACCGTCTGTAATAGCCCACTAGTCCCAAAAAGCTTCTAATCTCTGACACATTTCATGGCGGTTTCCACTCAATAATGGTCGATATCTTACTAGGCTCAACTCTAATTCCATCACCCAACACGATGTGTCCTAAGAATCTGACCTCTCGAAGCCAAAACTGACTTTTACTAAACTTGGCAAACATCTGCTTATCCCTCAAGGTTTGCAAAATAGTTCTCAAGTGCTCCGCGTGTTCACTCGTATCTCGAGAATAAATCAATATATCATTGATAAAGACCTCCACGAACTTATCCAAATATGGCCAGAAAATGCGGTTCATAAAATCCATAAATACCGGAAGGGCATTTGTTTAATCGAAGGGCATGACAAGGAATTCATAGTGGCCATACCTTGTCCTAAACACGATTTTCGGTACATCTTGCTCCTTTACTCTGAGCTAGTAATAACCGGACCTCAAATCTATCTTGGAAAAAATGGTGGCTACTTTCAATTGGTCAAACAAATCGTCTATCCTTGGCAAGGGTTGTTTTTTACAGTCACCTTGTTAAGCTATCTGTAGTCTATACATAACCTCATCGACCTGTCTTTCTTTTTCACAAAAAGTATCGGAGCACCCCACGAAGAAAAGCTTGGTCTCATAAAACCTTTATCCATGAACTCTTGTAACTGGACTTTCAACTCCTTTAACTCTGTCGGAGCCATCCTATACGGAGCAGTCAAGATAAGTGTCGTGCCAAGGACTAATTCAATTCCAAATTCAACTTCCCTCACTGAAGGTAATCCGAGTAATTCCTCTAGAAACACATTTAGAACTCACATACCACTGGTACTGACTCGATCTTCAATTTAGATGTTTGAGTATTCAATACAAAGGCGAGGTAAGCTTTACACCCTTTTCTCAAATATCTTTCTACAGTCATAGACGATATTACTACAAGTAAATTGTCTAATTCATCCGTTTCAACCTAAAGAACATCCCCGCTCCCACATTTCAACTCGATAACTTTTCCTCCACAGTCCACTGCAACACCATGAGAAGTCAACCAATCATCCCAAGGATTACATCAAATTCATTAAACGGCAATAATATTAAGTTAGCTAGAAAATAATGACCTCTAATCATCAAGAGGCAATTTCTACACAATTGGTCAACCAACACATGTTTGCCTAAAGGGTTGGACACTTTTACCACAAATTCAGTGGACTCAACTATCACATTCATAAGGGGTATCAATTTCATACAAATATAGGAATGGGTAGACCCCGGGTCAATCAAAGCAACGTCAAATATATCATGGATAGAAAAGGTACCTGTAATCACACCGGGAGACTCTGCCTCTTCACGGGCACGTATAGCATAAGTCCTTCCAAGCGTTCTGCCCTTGGTCCTCACAGCAGCATCTCTAGGCACACCTCTACTGCTAGCCCCACTTTCCGAGTTCTTACGTGGTTTACCCCTTGAAGGAGCATTACCCGATCTCACAGTTTGATCCTTATCTTTCTCGACCATCTTGGGAAAACTACGAATAAAATGGTCCAACGACCCACATTTAAAGCAGCATCTTTCATTACCTCAGCACTCACCAAAATGACGTCTACCGCACTGTGAACATTCTGGACTATTCAGGCGAGCACTACCAACACTTGCGATAGAAGTGGTTTGAGCTTTAAACACTGCATGTTGTTTGCTCTTGTTTCTGCTCAAAAATCCTACTAACGTATTTGATCGAGTAGGAAACTCTATCGATCTCTTGGATGAGGTCTGGTGTGATTTCCCCATTAGTCTTTTCTTTGAATCACGAGACACGATATCAACTTTTCTCTTTTCTTTGGCCAATTCTTCGGCCTTGCAAGCTCTCTCAACAAGTACTACAAACTCCCTCAACTCTAAAATGCCAACTAATAGATGGATGTCTTCGTTCAATCCATCTTCAAACCATTTACACATCGTGGCTTCTGTGGACACGCGCTCCCGCGCATACTTGTTGAGTCTCACAAACTAGCGTTCGTACTCTGTCACTCCGTCACTGTCATACGACCTTGCTTCAGTTCGAGGAATTCTTTCCTTTTTTGTTCGATGAAACTTTGGCTAATGTACTTCTTTTGGAACTCTTCCTGAAAGAATTCCCACATTATCCGCTCCCTTGATATGACCGACACGAGAGTATTCCACCATTGGAAGGCTGAATCTCCAAAAAGTAACACTACACACTTCATGCACTCCTCAAGTGTGCATGATAGCTCATCAAAGACCCTACTGGTGTTCTCCGACCAAAACTCTACTCTCTCTAGAATTTCATCAATGTTTTCCCGAAATTCCTCGGCCCCATGCTTTTTAATTCTATCCATTGGAGGTTTCTCTCTTCTAACCATTTTTTCTCCTTGAGGAGCTATATGAATGGGTTGAGGAATTGAGGGAGGTGGAGTATTCAAATTCGCATGAATAAACTCCGAGTACCATGCATCCATCATGTGGAGTTAAGCTTCTCTAGCCCTGCTGCCCTGGCTCATTGTCACGGGCCCACTGTCTACTTGCATGGTCCCTTTAGCGGGAGCCGGCGCATTACTCTCCATGTCATCTGCCGTAGCCACTTCAAGATCCATTTACTATATATAAAAACACAATTTATTTCGTCAAGAGTCATCACACTATCAATATACAATTATGGCATGTATAGATAGACTTGCACTTACGCTAGGTTAGTCCTAGAATCGACTAAACCATAGCTTTGATACCACTAAATGTAACACCCCTCACCCGACTCTGAGGTTGGGACTGGCACGAGGCATTACCTGACTTAAATGCATGCATACGATCATTTTTGAGTTATAAAAACAAAATCAAATTTAAAAATTTTAGCTCTTAATCTAAAAATTCTCAATATGGGCCTACAAGGCCCAAATCATCATTGGGAAACTATCCGAGATTAAACCAAACATCTTTAAAGACTTTGAAAAGACTGTAACCTGATATATGGGCACACGCTGATGTGGAAAGATGACACGCCCTTGTGGCCATTTTGACCTAGCCATGCTGAAGGCCCATGTGGTTCACAAGGCCTAAGCACAATGGGGCACGCCCGTGCACCGAGCCTGTGTGAATTAAATTCAAAATTCAAACCTACAAGGGTTTTCACACAGCCATGACACGCCTGTGTTGCAACCTGTGTGCAAAAACATTGACATTCTGGTTCTGATGTCAACAACAAATTAAAGGCACACGCTTGTGGCCAAAGGTCGTGTCCTCCACACGATTGAGACACACGGTCGTGTCTCTGCCGATGTGCTTACTACCATACATACTGACTTACAAACTTAAGGTGCAGGGGACATACGATTGAACAACTGTACATGGGGCTGACCGTGTGGAAAAAAATAGGCTATCTACCAAGCCTTTTTGCCACCCTTACTTACACCTACATACAAAACAATGCATACCACCAATTCACAAAAGCCAGTTGAACCACAACAAGATATCTAATACAACCACATTACACTTTAACTGTAACACCCCGAACCCGTGACCGTCGCCGGTGTCGGACACGAGGGGTTAATGGGCCAAATCTCCTCAAGGTACCAACCAATTTGGCATTTCCAGACAGGCTGGAAAACTGCATCACTGTCGCCATAAAAATCATATCTCGAGTTTCAAAACTCGGAAACTGATTCCGTAAATTTTCCCTGAATTTAGACTCATATATCTATCCATGGATTTATTTCTAGAACTTTTGGTTGGGCCAATTGGTACAGTTTATTAGTTAAAGTCACCAATGTTACAGGAGTCGACTACACTGACCTTCGCGCGTTAAAACTTGAATATCACTCTGTACAGGGCTTTAATACTGATGCCGTTTGTTTCTAATGAAACTAGACTCAAAATTGAATCTGCACATATAAGGCATGACTTCTAATTCTTTCTGGATAATTTATAGTAAATTTTAAAAATCACGACAGGGGACCCAGAAACCGTTCTGGCCCTGTCTCACGAGAACTTTAATATCTCTCAATATACTGCTCATATGGTCATTTCGTTCCATCAATATTAAACTAGAATCATCAAGGTTCAATTGCATAATTTATTCACTATTTAATTCTACTTCTACTATTTTTAGTGATTTTTCAATCTCACCTCACTGCTGCTGTCCGCAACAGTTACTGCAGAGACTATGCCAATTTCATGAATCTTTCCTTGGCCTTAATCATCCATCAAACATGACACAAATTATGGCCACCTTATCAAAATTAAAGTTTCTAAGACTCGTGGCTATAGGTTCTAGCATCCCACTCGACGACCACATAGGCCATTTTCACATGGCTTAAAGTTTACAACCCACAGTTCAACAAAATATAATAGCCTATACATGCCAAATGTTCTTCAACAACGAAGACAATACCAAAATATTTCAGCCGGTGTGATGAGTTCAACGACGGTTCCGAGCACGCAACAATACGAGTCCAAGAGACCTAAAATGGGTGACAAGAAAACACCGAGTGAGTTTATAACTCAGTAAGTCATAAGCACTTTACAATTATCCATTAGCTAAATTCATCACAAAGTGAAACAATGAAACAAGGCTAGGTACTTCATCCATATCGGAACTATACCATAATTCCTCGGACCTTTCGGTTCAATCTCATACCAAGCCATACATCCACATTTCATATTTATACGATAAGATATTTGAGGCATTTTCACACACTAACTCATTTTCACCACAATCACACAATTGCAATCATCACATAGATTTAAAGCTTACCAAGCTCAACCCCGAGCATGAACATATTGCCTATTCGTCATGAGCTCCGTGTACTTACCCGATTCGCTGTCCGGGATTAACTCGATGATGTCGCACACTCGGTGCCAATTGTAATACAAGAGCATATAGTGAATCCGCACACTTAGTGCTATATATTTTCAGCTCGCACACTTAGTGCTATAGAATCAAACTCGCACACTTAGTGCTGTACAATTTTAAACCCGCACACTTAGTGCCAATCTTGTCACCGTGCCCATTTATACCCGCACACTTAGTGCCGTGACCAATACCTTATGCATTTTGCTGCCTTTATACATTCAACAATGGCATCATTCCATACACATACATTTTCATTTACACATCAATTCATTAAACACAATTGCATATATATTATGATCATTTAAATCAATACCAAATATATGCTTAATGACTTACCTCGGATGTTGTCGCACGTTTTCAATGGCTATTCAATTACTTTGTCTTTCCCTTGTCCAACTTTGATCCTTTGAGTTCTTGAGCTAGTTCACACAAATTTAACTTATTAAAACCTCATTATGCTAGCTTATGGCGAATATGACAAGGAGTTTAAATGGTCATATGGCCACCCTTTTGCTTGGATACACATTGGTCATGCACATTTTATATTACATCAAGCAATTCAATACAATTCATTCAAGCATCAAGGAAAAGCTAAGGCCCTCAATAGGCTACCTAAGGCCGAATATACACATCAACATATGTATTCGTTCATGTGGCCGAACATACACATTCATGTTAAGGCCGATTTCCACACTTGATACATTCAACAAGTAAGGTCTCTTGTATCGACTTAACACCAATTTGATTCAAGTTCACAACTAGGCTAGTATGCATATATATACACTAGTAAATCAAACACTAACATTTGTACTTCACCTTACTAGCACTTCTCATTCAAATGACATGAGCAACGAACATAGTTTCCTTTTATTTCCTACCATGGCCAAATGCCATACAACACCATACCATGCATCATTACAAGCTTTACCTTTAGCATGCAAATAACATCCACAAATCCACCTTAGTTGAACCTTAACTCATCTTCATGCCTCACCACCACAACATCAAACATCAAACATCAATGATACCAAGAAGACAACACCCATGGCGAATATCATCCCCATTTCATGGTAAAGGTTTAGACCATGGGTTAGGTGGAACTCAAACTATCAACTAAAAACATGCATAAATCTCATGGATAACATCAACATACCTTAGTCTAGCAAACTCCCATGGCTGATTTTCTCAAGCTTCCCCCTTTCTTCTTAGTACATTCGCCAAGCAAGGAGAAAATGAGAGAATGAACACTTTTTTTTTTCTTTCTTTCTTTGTTTTTGTTTCTCCCATGTACGGCAAGGGGGGAAAGCATCCACACTCTTTTTTTTTGTTATCATCATTTTCTTTTTCCATTTCTTTAATGCTAACTTTCTTAATTTATTGTTTCCTACATGCATCACTAGTCTAACATGTTGGAGACATGTTTCCACCCATAGTATGGCCGGCCATCATGCTTCATTTTGGCTAATTTGACATGCAAGGACAACACTTTCCCACATGTATTAATAGGCCACCTTACATTTGCCTAGCACATTTCTAAATTTTCTCACATAAGTCCTATTTGATAAAAATTCACTTACAATTAACAAAATCCAAACATGAAATTTTCACACATGCATATATACATATAATGAGCATTAATTATGATGGTTAATTATTATTATGACTCGGTTTAGTGGTCCCAAACCACTTTCCGACTAGGGTCAATTTAGGGATGTCACAACTCTCCCCACTTAAGAAATTTTCGTCCCGAAAATCTTACAGTAAATAGGCTCGGGTATCGCTCTTTCATAGAGTCCTCAAGTTCCCAAGTGGCTTCTTCCATTCCGTGTTTATGCCACAACACCTTCACTAACGGGATTTTCCTATTGCGCAACTCTTTTACTTCACGCCTCATAATGCGAACCGGTTCCTCTTCATAGCTCAAATTAGGCTGAATCTCAATCTCAGATGGAGCAATTACGTGCGATGGATCAGACCTATATCGTCAAGCATCGAGACATGAAAAACGTTGTGAATCCTTTCGAGCTCAGGGGGCAAAATTAATCGATATGCGACTGGCCCAACTCGTTCGGATACTTCATATGGCCCGATGAACCTCGGACTCAATTTGCCCTTACGACCAAATCTAAGCACCTTCTTCCAAGGTGAAACTTTGAGAAAGACCTTGTCTCCAACCTGATATTCAATATCTTTTCTTTTCAAATCCGCATACGACTTTTGGTGATCCGGCGACTTTCAAACTTTCACGAATTACTCGAACTTTTGCTCGGCATCCTTAACCAAATCAACCGAAGAATTTACCTTCACTAAGTTCAGTCCGAATAATGGGGTACGACATTTACGATCGTATAAAGCCTCGTAAGGCGCCATCTTAATACTTGATTGAAAGCTATTGTTGTGCGAATTCAATCAAAGGCGATACTGTTCCCATGAACCACTAAACTCAAGGATACAACATCTCAACATATCCTTGAGTATTTGAATTATCCGTTCGGATTGACCATCGGTTTGGGGGTGAAAGGCGGTGCTGAAATGTAACTTGGTACCCAAAGCTTCTTGCAACTTCTTCCAAAATCGCGAGGTAAATCTCGGATCTCTATCCGACGCGATGGAAATAGGCACCCCGTGTAATCTCACAATCGAGAAACGTACAATTGGCTAGTTTGTCCATTGAAAAATTCATGACGTCACGGGATAAAGTGAGCCGACTTAGTCAGTCTATCGACAACGACCCAAATCACATCCTTCTTACTCACTGACAATGGCAGTCTGGATACAAAGTCCATTGTGACCCGATCCCATTTCCACTCGGGTATCGTGATCGGCTGAAGTAATCCTGAAGGCACTTGATGTTCCGCTTTCACTTGTTGACATATTAAACATCTCGAAACAAAATCAGAGATGTCTCGTTTCATACCATGCCACCAAAACCGACGTTTCAAATCGTTGTACATCTTCGTACTCCCCGGGTGGATTGCCATCCGGCTACAATGGGCTTCGTTCAAAATTATTGGAATAAGTTCTGAATTCTTTGGAACACACAGATGACTTCTGAACCTCAAACAATCGTCATCATCGATTTGAAATTCGAGTCCTTGTTCGAACACACTCATCCCGCTTTGCAACCAACTCATCGTCGACTTTACGAGCTTCACGAATTTGACGTATCAATAATGGTTTGGCTTTCAATTCAGCTACTAACACATTGTCGGGTAGGATAGACAAGTGTACATTCATCGCTTCATAAAGCAAATAGTGATTTCCGGCTTAAGGCATCCGCAACCACATTAGCCCTTCCCGGGTGATAATCAATGACGAGCTCATAATCTTTTAACAACTCGAGCCATCGCCTTTGTCGCAGATTTAAGTCTCTTTAGGTCATCAAATATTTGAGACTTTTGTGATCCGAATACACATGGCACTTCTCACCAACTAAGTAATGTCGCCATATCTTTAAGGCGAATACGATGGCAGCCAATTCGAGATCATGGGTCGGATAATTTTTCTCATGTGGCTTTAATTGTCTCGACACATAGGCCACAACTCGCCCTTCTTGCATCAATACGCAACCCAACCCAAGTAGGGATGCGTCACTATAAATGACAAACTCTTTGCCCGATTCGGGTTGCACTAGAATTGGGGCTTCATCAAATAAGCTTTCAGTTGATCGAAACTTTTTCGACATTTCTCCGTCCATTCGAACTTAACATCCTTTTGGAGTAGCTTCGTCATTGGCGTGGCTATCGTCGAGAAACCTTTTACAAATCGTCGGTAATAACCGGCAAGCCCCAAAAAGCTCCTAACTTCGGTAACATTCCTTGGTGGTTTCCAATCGACTATGGCGAAATTTTGTTCGGGTCCACCGTGACACCGATCACGGACACCACGTGCCCCAAAAAGCTAACCTCTTTCAACCAAAATTCACATTTCTTGAACTTTGCATATAACTCGCTTATCTCGTAAGATTTGCAACACTAGCCTCGGTGTTCAAGATGTTCGGTTTCATCTCGAATAGACCAAAATGTCATCGATAAATACAACTACGAACCGATCCAAGTATGGCCTGAAAATTCTATTCATTAAATCCATAAACACCGAGGGCATTAGTGAGCCCAAACGGCATCACCAAGAATTCAGAGTGACCGTACCTCGTTCTAAAAGCGGTTTTGGTATGTCCGATTCTCGGACCCTCAACCGATAGTACCCGACCTCAAATCTATCTTTGAAAACACCGAGGCTCCCTTTAATTGATCAAACAAATCGTCAATTCGTGGCAATGGATATTTATTCTTTATCGTCACTTTATTGAGTTGACGATAGTCGATGCACAACCTCATGGTTCCGTCCTTCTTCTTCACAAACAATACAAAGCGCCCATGGAGAAAAACTCATCGGCGAAACCTCTATCCGTCAATTCTTGCAATTGAACCTTCAATTCCTTTAATTCGTTAATGCCATACGATACGGGCTATTGAAATCAGCGTAGTACCCGTACAACCGATGTCAATTCCACTTCTCGAACCGGTGGCAATCCGGTAACTCCTCGGAAAAACATCCGAATACTCACAAACCACCGGTACCGATTCGAGTTTCCTTTCCGTCTCTTTACTTCCAAACACATACGCAAGGTATGTTTCACACCCTTTTCACATACCTCCGAGCGGTCATAGAAGATATTATCATTGGCGCTCCTTTTAAATCGATGAGACTCGACTCGGACTACCTCATTATTTGCACTCCTCAAATCAATGGTTTTCCTTTTGTAGTCCACCATCGCATCATGTACGGTCACCAATCCATACCAAGAATAACATCAATTCATGAAATGGTAGAAGCATCGATCGGCCGGAAAAGCAGGATTCGCGAATTATTAGGGGCATCTCTTGCACACTTTATCAACGAGCACGTATTGACCCAAAGGGTTTGACACTGAATTACGAACTCAAGAGACTCAACGGTAGAGTCTTCTTGGATGCTAAGGTTTCACATACATATGAGTGAGTAGAGCGGGGTCAATCAATGCAATCACAATAGTATCAAAGAGAGTAAAAGTACCGGTGATAACGTCGGGGAGGATGCCTCCTCTCGTGCGCGGATGGCATATGCTCTAGCAGAGCACGGTTCTCGGATCGGACAGCCGTATTAGAGGCTCCTCTCGATTACCACCCTTACCTCCAGAGATTCTCGGGGCCTACCTCCACCGTCGTTCCACTAGGTCTTGCACCTTGCGTCTTATTCCTCTCATCTAGCTCCGTGCAATCTCTAATGAAGTGGTCCTTGAACCGCATCCATAACAGCCCTATTAACAGACTTACCCCAACATTCACCTAGGTGTCGTCTTCCACATTGGGGCATTGGTCTCTCTTGACGATTATTGCCCACACTAGCTCTCAAGTAGCTCGAGTCCGTCAATGGTGGGGCTCTAATGGAAATTCCCGATCGTCCTCGACTTCATGGTGTCCTCCCCGAACCTCTTTACAGCCGAGAACGGAGCTTTACTCGTCGATCTTTTACGGTAATCTCTTGCTTCAAATTCAGCCTTCTTCTTCTCCTTCCCAAGTTCTTCCGCTTGCGTGCTCGTTCGACTAGTGTCACGAACTCCTTTATCTCCAAAATTCCCACTAGTAACTTTAACTCTTCATTCAATCCTTCTTCAAATCTTTTGCACATCGCAACCTCATCAGCCACACACTCCGAGCATACCGACTAAGTCTTACGAACTCATGTTCAGATTCGAGATCTGATCATCCGCCTTGCTTGAGTTCCAAGAATTCCTTACGCTTCGATCGATGAACCGTTGACTAATGTATTTCTTTCAAATTGGATTGAAAGAAATCCCAAGTAACTCGTTCATTTGGGACTATGGAAATTAAAGTCCTCCACCAATAGTAAGTCGAGTCTCAACAAGGATATAGCACACTTAAGACATTCATCGGGTGTGCATGACAGTTCATCTAACACTCTAGTGGTGTTATCGAGCGAACTTCGGCCTTTTCGGCATCATCAAGAACTATGGCCTTGAACTCCTCGGCCCCACGCTTCCTAATCAAGTCCACGGTGGTTTACTCACCTCACGGGATCGAATCGGAGGCATTGCGGGCTCTTGGGGTGGAGTATTTAAATTCGGGAATGGTTGGACAGCCGGGTTGGTTCGGGCATATTCGCGACCCACTCATTCATCATGGTGAAGAAGGCTTGTTTTCCCCTTCATTTTGATTATTCGCGGATGATCGAGGCTCAACAGGCGGTGTCCCTTGCGCAGGAGAAGCCGCTACACTTTCAACGTCATCCGCCAAGGGTCTCTCTACCCTGGGTTCCATTGCTAATCAAAACAAAAATTTCAACCGTCAGAAGTCATCACATTATTAAGCACTAACACTTTGGCATGTATAGCTAGACTCACACGCGCTATGGTAGTCCTAGAACCGACTAAACCATAGCTCTGATACCAATTAAAATGTAACACCCCGAACCCGTGACCGTCGCCGGTGTCGGACACGAGGGGTTAATGGGCCAAATCTCCTCAAGGTACCAACCAATTTGGCATTTCCAGACAGGCTGGAAAACTGCGTCACTGTCGCCATAAAAATCATATCTCGAGTTTCAAAACTTGGAAACTGATTCCGTAAATTTTCCCTGAATTTAGACTCATATATATATCCATGGATTTATTTCTAGAATTTTTGGTTGGGCCAATTGGTACAGTTTATTAGTTAAAGTCACCAATGTTACAGGAGTCGACTACACTGACCTTCGCGCGTTAAAACTTGAATATCGCTCTGTACAGGGCTTTAATACTGGTTCCGTTTGTTTCTAATGAAACTAGACTCAAAATGGAATATGCACATATAAGGCATGACTTCTAATTATTTCTGGATAATTTATAGTAAATTTTCAAAGTCACGACAGGGGACCCAGAAACCGTTCTGGCCCTGTCTCACGAGAACTTTAATATCTCTCAATATACTACTCATATGGTCATTTCGTTCCATCCATATTAAACTAGAATCATCAAGGTTCAATTGCATAATTTATTCACTATTTAATTCTACTTCTACTATTTTTAGTGATTTTTCAATCTCACCTCACTGCTGCTGTCCGCAACAGTTACTGCAGAGACTATGCCAATTTCATGAATCTTTCCTTGGCCTTAATCATCCATCAAACATGACACAAATTATGGCCACCTTATCAAAATTAAAGTTTCTAAGACTCGTGGCTATAGGTTCTAGCATCCCACTCGACGACCACATAGGCCATTTTCACATGGCTTAAAGTTTACAACCCACAGTTCAACAAAATATAATAGCCTATACATGCCAAATGTTCTTCAACAACGAAGACAATACCAAAATATTTCAGCCGGTGTGATGAGTTCAACGACGGTTCCGAGCACGCAACAATACGAGTCCAAGAGACCTAAAATGGGTGACAAGAAAACACCGAGTGAGTTTATAACTCAGTAAGTCATAAGCACTTTACAATTATCCATTAGCTAAATTCATCACAAAGTGAAACAATGAAACAAGGCTAGGTACTTCATCCATATCGAACTATACCATAATTCCTCGGACCTTTCGGTTCAATCTCATACCAAGCCATACATCCACATTTCATATTTATACGATAAGATATTTGAGGCATTTTCACACACTAACTCATTTTCACCACAATCACACAATTGCAATCATCACATAGATTTAAAGCTTACCAAGCTCAACCCCGAGCATGAACATATTGCCTATTCGTCATGAGCTCCAGGTACTTACCCGATTCGCTGTCCGGGATTAACTCGATGATGTCGCACACTCAGTGCCAATTGTAATACAAGAGCATATAGTGAATCCGCACACTTAGTGCTATATATTTTCAGCTCGCACACTTAGTGCTATAGAATCAAACACGCACACTTAGTGCTATAGAATCAAACACGCACACTTAGTGCTGTACAATTTTAAACCCGCACACTTAGTGCCAATCTTGTCACCGTGTCCATTTATACCCGCACACTTAGTGCCGTGACCAATACCTTATGCATTTTGCTGCCTTTATACATTCAACAATGGCATCATTCCATACACATACATTTTCATTTACACATCAATTCATTAAACACAATTGCATATATATTATGATCATTTAAATCAATACCAAGTATATGCTTAATGACTTACCTCGGATGTTGTCGCACGTTTTCAATGGCTATTCAATTACTTTGTCTTTCCCCTTGTCCAACTTTGATCCTTTGAGTTCTTGAGCTAGTTCACACAAATTTAACTTATTAAAACCTCATTATGCTAGCTTATGGCCGAATATGACAAGGAGTTTAAATGGTCATATGGCCACCCTTTTGCTTGGATACACATTGGTCATGCACATTTTATATTACATCAAGCAATTCAATACAATTCATTCAAGCATCAAGGAAAAGCTAAGGCCCTCAATAGGCTACCTAAGGCCGAATATACACATCAGCATATGTATTCGTTCATGTGGCGAACATACACATTCATGTTAAGGCGATTTCCACACTTGATACATTCAACAAGTAAGGTCTCTTGTATCGACTTAACACCAATTTGATTCAAGTTCAGAACTAGGCTAGTATGCATATATATACACTAGTAAATCAAACACTAACATTTGTACTTCACCTTACTAGCACTTCTCATTCAAATGACATGAGCAACGAACATAGTTTCCTTTTATTTCCTACCATGGCCAAATGCCATACAACACCATACCATGCATCATTACAAGCTTTACCTTTAGCATGCAAATAACATCCACAAATCCACCTTAGTTGAACCTTAACTCATCTTCATGCCTCACCACCACAACATCAAACATCAAACATCAATGATACCAAGAAGACAACACCCATGGCGAATATCATCCCCATTTCATGGTAAAGGTTTAGACCATGGGTTAGGTGGAACTCAAACTATCAACTAAAACATGCATAAATCTCATGGATAACATCAACATACCTTAGTCTAGCAAACTCCCATGGCTGATTTTCTCAAGCTTCCCCCTTTCTTCTTAGTACATTCGCCAAGCAAGGAGAAAATGAGAGAATGAACACTTTTTTTTTCTTTCTTTCTTTGTTTTTGTTTCTCCCATGTACGGCAGGGGGGAAGCATCCACACTCTTTTTTTTTTGTTATCATCATTTTCTTTTTCCATTTCTTTAATGCTAACTTTCTTAATTTATTGTTTCCTACATGCATCACTAGTCTAACATGTTGGAGACATGTTTCCACCCATAGTATGGCCGGCCATCATGCTTCACTTTGGCTAATTTGACATGCAAGGACAACACTTTCCCACATGTATTAATAGGCCACCTTACATTTGCCTAGCACATTTCTAAATTTTCTCACATAAGTCCTATTTAATAAAAATTCACTTACAATTAACAAAATCCAAACATGAAATTTTCACACATGCATATATACATATAATGAGCATTAATTATGATGGTTAATTATTATTATGACTCGGTTTAGTGGTCCCGAAACCACTTTCCGACTAGGGTCAATTTAGGGATGTCACATTAACAATCTAACAAGAACTTGATTAGTCATGCGATTTACTCATCTATGAAATCATCATCATCATTTGTACTTATCAATAACCAATATTAGCCACCATCCATGGCATTATATAGAATGACTAAAGAACTATGACAAGCCACTCGTTTGGCCCAAAACAATGTGACCATTACAAAAAGACTAGTTCCTATACAAGCCATAATCAAAATGATAAAATTATCTATACCAATTGCTTCAAGGATAGTGTGACTGGCTTCTCCGACGTAAGGTGATGATCCACGAGCTATTTTGGCAGCACTATAAGAAAATGGAAGGGAAAAGAGGTAAGTATAAAGCTTAGTAAGTCGTATGCAAATAATGAGTAACTATAAGCTACCATAAGGGATCATACTCCCAACATATCTCGATTTGCAGATGAAAGTAAGGATCCATAAACACTACTTGCTCATATTTGTTTCTCACCAATCATACAACATTGGTTTGAATTCACATTTCATAATTCGTGTAAAATAAACAAGTAGTCATATGTATAACTTACTCACTTTCCTCTTTTACTAAACATACAACGTAAATGAAGCTCATATGTCGTAATTCTCATTGAGGTACCTGTACCACTCACCACATGGTCATAAGTTCTTTCATTTCGATATAACCCATAAATCTCTCATTAAACCATTTGGAATATTACAAGATATTCAATAGCCCCAAACATGGGATAAAATGCCGATGCCATATCCTAGATATGGTCTTACACTAGCTAGCACATCAAAGTCGATGCCAAGTCCTAGACAGGTCTTACACTGACTTTCATACATCGAGGTCGATGTCGTGTCCTAGACAGGTCTTACACTGACTCTCTTCTATTGGTGTCGATGCCATATCCTAGACAAGTCTTACACTGACACTCAACAAGCTGATGCCATGTCCAAGACAGGTCTTACACAAGCTTGAATATCTCGAGGCTTGTGCATGTCCCAAACAAGTCCTACACTAGCTCTCGTCTCAATGCAGATGCGTGTCCCAGACATGTCTTGCACTGGCTCTCATAATGTGGCCGATGCATGTCCCATACATGTCTTACACTGGCATACATACCACCCAATGTCATGGTATGAATACCTAAGTCTATTCCAAATGTTCAACCGGAAGTCTTTAATGCATTAATTTCTCAGCATGCATTCTCATATTTCTAATCAAAACAATTCATGCAATATCAAGTCAATCACACTCCATAACAATATAGTTGCATTGTTAACTTACAACTTACCTCATATTACAAAATGTAGGTGACTAGACAATTTACTCTAGTTGCTTGGCCTTCCCCCGATTCAAGTCCAGTTTTCATGTTTCTTGATCTAAATTAATAACAATTTACTCAATTAACCTCTAAATAAATTTAAGCAATCATAAATTCACATTTATGTCAAAATGGCCATTTTGCCCTTAGACTTTCACAAAATTACCATTTTACCCCTAGGCTCGAAAATTAATTTTTATCGAATTTCTTGAAATCTTAAGCCTAACCGAACCCGTTTTACTCTTATAGTGACCCAAATTTCCCATTGTTTCACAATATTACTATCCATTTTACAAACTTCACAAAATGGTCCATTAGGGTTTTCATGAGAAGTTCACAAAAGTTGTTTACTACACAACTAAGATTCATTTTCTTCCATAAAAACTCAGCAAACATCATTAATCCTTTCATAGCAAATCCCTAGACTATCAACCATTTTGCAAAATGGTCCCCTCATTAGCTAGCTCATGCCATAATGGTTCCAAAAGTACCAAAATTATCAAAAATAAGCATCTAAATCACTTACTTGAGAGAGATATAAGTGGCTAAGATTTCAAGCTTCCAAAACCCTTAGAATGGTTGAAAAGTTCGGTGGAGGAGAATGGAAGAATGAAAAAGATGAAGGCTAGGCTCTAGGGTACTATTTTATCATACATTAAGTCACCAACTCCTTTAATCGTTTGATTTTCTTATCCCCTATGGCCGGCAATCAGCTTCTAAAGGGTCTAATTGCAATTTAAAGACCTCTAATTTTGGTTCTCTAGCTATGTGGTACATCTATCAAATAAAATAGAACTTTTACCCCTTATGTGACTTAGTCCTTTTTCGAAATTTAAGCTCACAAACGCTAAAATTACCTCACCAAAAATTTCATGCACTAATATAATCATGCTATAACACCAAAATAATAATAAAAATAATTTCTTGACTTCGAATTTGTGGTCCGAAAACCACTGTTCTGACTAAGCCTAAAATCGGGCTGTTATAGTCATTAAAACCGACTAAGTTAAGGTTCATAATATATTTAGTTATCTCTATTATCTTGCATAGTTTTTAGTTTTATGTAATTAAACTGTTGCAAACGTAAATGTCCTTGTGACCTTGCATAAATGCTAAGAAACCCTTAGTCTAATATGATCAGTAACATGCATATTTAATTAAGTAAAAGATCTGATAGGACATAAATTGGTTTCTAGAGCCAAAAGAGATTGAATTGCCATGAGAGTAATTTCGAACTTGTTAGCATGATGAATGTAAGTTGATTTGATTAATATAATTATCCTAGCCCATTTAATGTTAATTCTTTCTGTTGTTAAAGCCTCCATTCATACATTTAGGTAAATTGCATTTAGATTAGAAATTGCATTAGGGATCACTATTGCATTTAATTAATCTAATCAACACTATTCAAATTTATTAAGTTTTTTTTTACATCAAATTGTTAATTATAATTTTACAATTAATTGTTTAAGCTTATATAGTCCCTATGGAGACGATAACTCATTTTTACGTACTTATTACTTGAACAACTATGTACACTTGCCTAAACACGTTACAGTCCTCAACATTCCTACACCACCAGGGGCAAAATTTGTCGATGGTCACGCACATTTAGGCACCAAGGTGCCGATGCTACTCGATGCTCCCGCACATCTAAGGAACCAAGGTGCCAGTGGTGCTCGATTCTCCCACACCACCAACGTCATAGGTTGCCGATGGTGTTCGAGTCTTCTGCAGTTCCAAGCACACAAGTTTCGATGCTGCCAGATACTCCTCTAGAACCAAGGTCCTATGTTGCCAATGGTGTCTAAGGCTCTCACACTTCCAAGCACTAAGGTGTTGATGTTGCCTGATGCTCCCGCACAACCAAGGGCCTGTGTTGCTGGTGGTGTACAAGGGTACCGCATGACCAAGGGCCCAAGGTGTCAGACTGTTATACTAAATGGGGTGGGACTAGGACAATATCCAAATTCTAGCTTTGGAATTGGGGAGGGACTCGTTGAATCATTTTTATATTCCGAGATGCCTCGTCAGATGTACTGAGGCTCTTGTTCCAAAAGGGGAGGGACCGAGATGATATATGAATTATAGCTTTGGGATTGGAGAGGAATTCATTGCATCATTTTTTATATTATGGGATGCCTCGCTAGAGTATTGCTTAAATGGCTCGTCGGAGCACTAGCGGAATGGCTTGTTAGAGCACCGTTGGGAACCTAACTGATGGTGGCGGCACCGATGTTTGTGCATGCATGGGCATGGGAGGTGCCCTCAACAACCCTTGGTCGCTCAATATCACTTCCCCCTAAAGAGCTAATAAGGAATTGCTACCAGTAGACATTCTTTTTTTTAATCAATCTACCTGCGAACGTTCTTTTCTTTTTTAACATAAAACGACCACAGAGGTCAACTCGATTTATTAAATAACATCACTAATTATAGCATTATGGATATCGACTGGGTAATCCATATTAAAGAAACAAGTTTTTGCCTCGTTATACATTTTTTTACAAATTAAATCAGCTACGATATTACATGATCATTTGGTCCAAATTAAAGTGGCAGATTTAAAATTGCTGAAAGCTGCAGTATAATCTTTTATGCACCACCAGTTATGGTGATGTCAATGGCTAGATTCCTTATCCTGTTGACCAGTTCGATGTGATTCGTCTCAAACATGCCATGTTCCTTTATTTTCAATTAACATTCATATGTCTACCCGTAGACATTCATATGTCTGAAATAGAGACACTTTTTTTTAGCCCGATGCTTTTGCACCAACAGGTGCCCATGTTTTTGATGTTGCTTGATGCTCCCACACATCCAAAGCTCCATGTAACAGCCAGATTTTGGGTCTAGTCGGAACAGTGGTTTCAGGACCACAAATTCTACGAAGAAAAAATTATTTTTCTCATATTTTTATGGTCTACAATTTTATGGAATGATTCTATGAAAATTTCGTTCAAAAATTTGGACGTTTGAACACTCAATTTAGAAAAAAAAGGACTAAATTACAAAAAGTTCAAAACTTGAGTTTTATATGCTAAAGGTGTTTACTTGCTATGAGATTTTAAATTAGAGGTCCTTAGATGGTAATTAGACCATTACATAAGTTTGTGGACAAAAATGAACATGGAGCGAGAGAAATTTTAGTGTTTTAAGTTAGGGGCATTTTGGTCATTTGGTTAATAAATGAATTAATAAGCAAAATAAAGCCAATTTTTTCCCATATTCAACCCCATGGCTAAAATTCTCAAGAAAGGACATAGCTAGGGTTTTTTCATCTTCCAAGCTCGATTGTAAGTCCGTTCTAGCCTCGTTTTTATTGATTTTCATGTTTTTGAGATCCTTGTAACCTAATCTAGCTATTTCAAGGACTATTTTGAAGTATGGTCAAATTTCAAAATTTTACCCATGATAGATATTTTTGTATTTCAATATCTAATGGTATAAAATGCATGTTTAGTGTTAGATAAACAACTTTTACTAAGTGATTTTTAAAAATGTCGAAAGGACCTATTTGTAAAAGTTATAAAATAGGTAGTAAAAATGTGATTAAGTGAAAAATATGGGTTGGTATAAGTACGAAAATGGTTCGGCTAGGCTTGGGTTTTGAAGAAATTGAATATAATTCTTTTTACGAGCCTAAGGACTAAATTGTAAAAATGTGAAACATTAGGGGAAAATTGTAATTTTTCCATAATATGATTTTTGGACTGAATCAATGTGAGTATTAAATGAGTTGAATTTTCATTATAGATCAAGAAAAATGAGGTTCAGACCTAGATCGGGGTGAAAACAAAGTGTTTGACGATTAGGTCAAATTCTACTATTTTTGTACTGTGATAAGTTCGTATGTAAATAATACATTGTTATATTTATGTATTAAATGTTTTAATATTATATGAATTGTGATTGAATCTTTCTACATATTCGATAAAGTTTCGACAAGCGAAAATTCTCGGTTGAGCCTTAGGAATAGAATAGGATACGAGTGACATGTCACTAGGAACCCTTGTGTTTATGTGATCTGAGTGCTGGTCTTGTACGTCCTACCAGTGGCTAGGTAGTCTGGTATATGTTGCAGATACCTGACAGCTTGTGTAACCAGCACTGTGTAGCTACGTCCTAACTGACAGCTTGTGTGAGCAGGCCCTGAATAGCTAGAAAATGAGCCCATATGTATTATGAGATATGAGGTAGCTTCAGCTACATATGTAGCACTTATGTGTAAGATTTCGAGTAGCCATTAATATTCTAAGTGTTCAACGTGTAAGGTTGTGAGTTGGTACTAGTATGTACTTAAAACTCATATGTAATGAGCTCGATATGTCATGAACCCTTGGTAAGATTGTGATTGAGTAAGTTATGACTATAAGATCTTAATAATATTCATGCCAATTTTCATTATGTTAATTGTAAGCTAAATGTGTGGTCATGATGCTTATTATTTGCATAGGAACTTACTAAGCTTTATAGCTTAGTCCCCTTCCTTTCCCTTGTCTTATAGTGTCACCAAGGTAGCTCGGGGATCGGAGATCGTTAGATATCTACTCACACTATCAAAAAATTATTTTAGTACCAATGATTTCAACATTTTGAGTTATGGCATGTATAGGGGACTTGGTAATATTTTCATGTGTCATAATTGATTTGGCCAAATATGTTGGCTTATATTGGTTGAAATTTCATTTTGTATAAGGCCATTGGGTTACTATTGGTGTAAGTAATTTATATGATGATGCCTTTCATGGATATAGGAGTTTACATGATTTGAGTTGATAATTATGTGATGTTTGTGTATGATAGATGGTAGCATATGAATGATGTGTTGATATATTGGTTGTGGCTGATTTGATTGTATGTATATACTTGGATTGGTGCTATGATATGTTGTGTAGATGTGTGCATAAAACAGTGGCAAAAAGGCTTTGTAAATAGCCTTATTTTTGTCCACACGAGTAGACACATAGGTGTGTGTCTAGGCCGTGTGTCCCCTGCACCTTAATTTTGAGAAACAGAATGCTCAGAATTGAGCACACGGGTAGAAAAACGGGCGAGTGTCTTAGCCATGTAGATGACACGGGTGTTTGTCCCATGTGTGAAGTCTGCACCTATTTTATGAAAAATCATAAATTTTAAATCGACTACACGGCCTAGCACATGGGCATATGACTTGGCCGTGTGTCTTCAATTTGTTCTTAGGTGACAAACAGAGAGTTACATGGGGTTGGGGCACGGGCGTGTGACCCTTGTTTAGTGAAAATTTTTCTAAGTTTTATGAAATTTTTCAAAGTTCTTGGTTTAGTCCCAAACCACTTCCAAAGCATGTTTTGGCCTCGTAGGCTCGTATTAGGGACTTTATGATTAAATGCAAAAAGTTTTAATTTGGACAAAAATTTATGGCTTGAAAATGTATGTTTGTTCGTGTGATAAGTCTGGTAATGTCTCGTACCCTGTTCTGGCGTTGAATACAGGTAAGGGGTATTACACTCCAAGGTGCCAATACTACCCGATGTTTTCGCACAACAAAGGCACCCAATGACCCCGCACCACGGGTTGGCTTACGTTACCAATGGTGTACGAGCCTATCGTATGACAAAGAGCCTAAGGTGTTGGAGGCTCTTGTTGCAAAATGGGAGGGACCATCGGATACTGCTAGATGCTCCCACACAACCAAGGGCCTATCTTATCGATGGTGTACAAGGCTACCGCACGACCAAGGGCCCAAGATGCCAGATGTTCTTCGTCCAAAAGGGGAGGGACTGGGACTGGGACAATATCTGAATTCTATCTTTGGGATTGGGGAGGGACTCGTTGCATCATTTTTTATATTCTTGGATGCCTCGCCAAATGTGCCAAAGGCTCTTGTTCCAATAAGGGAGGGATCAGGATGATATTTGAATTCTAGCTTTAGGATCAGTAAGGGACTCATTGTATCATTTTTTATATTCTGGGATGCCTCACCAGAACACCAATAGAATGGCTCGTTAGAGCATCTCCAGAATGGCTCGTTAGAGTACTACTTGGAACCTAACCAGCGGTGGGGGCACTGATGTTCGGGCATTCATGGGCGTAGGAGGTGCCCTCAACAACCCTTGGTCGCTCAATTTAACTTCCCCATTAAAGAGCTAAAAAACTTTATAGAATTGCTACCAGTAAACATTATTTTTTTTTTCTTTTTTTACGAAAAAGGACCCAAAGGTCACTACCTCAAATTAAATTTCATCCAAAATGACAATATTATGGATATCGCTAGGATAATCCATGTCAAACTTAAAATTACAGCGCTTTAAAATAGACCAATTACAACGAAAATCAACTAATTTGTTACAACCCCTGTTAATCCATTTGATTTCGGTGAATAGAAAAGAGTCAAGCAACTTGTAAGCTTCCTTGATCCAGTACCCAAGGATTGAGACGTCCTCGTTGTGACCACAAAAGCGATTGACGATGCTAGTACAACCTGATTCAAAAATGACCTTATCAACATTAAGAAGGTGAGCAAACTGAAAGCCATCAATGAGGGCATCTAACTCTGCCCACTTGGGGTTAACCTTCTTATTGGTGAAGGACACTTTTCTGCTCAAAAGAAAGCCATAGGAGTCTCTAGCAATGATGCCGAAGCTCATGCCACAAGAGTTCACGACAGCATCAACTTTAACTTTGATCACCCCTTCCGGTGGCTTTTCTCATCTACAACATCTAGGGACCCTAGGTAAGATTGGTTGAGAAGAAATATTGTGAATCCTGAAGTCATTATTGAGCTTACGAGAATGCTTCCAAATCCCATTCACTTCTTCCTCCTTGCCTCTAAAAATGGCATTGTTTCTTCTATTCCATATGTTCAACAAGGTATAAATGAAGTCTTCGAAAGCTTTTTTGTCCAAAATCCTTATTGAATCTTCAATCCTATCGATACTAAAGTCATATGAATTGGTCAGCAACCGGTTATCAAAACCACCCACAATGAGAACCTCATGAGCTTTGGGACAGTCTCTTCAAGAATGAAGAAGCGTCTTATCCATACTCCTACATCTTGAGCAAACCAGGTCCACATGACTCTTGATAGATGAAAACATAGCATTATTAGGGAGAAAACCATGACCAATACGTCAAGCGAATACCTAGATCTTAGGGAGGATTTTGAGCTTCCAAATGAACTTTGAAAAAAAATGGTGCAGCCTGTAACCAACTTTGTTTAGAAGCACCTAAGAATAACCAATTTATTAGTGTAGGATTCGTGGGTATTGTGAAACCAAACAATTCTGTCGTTGGGACTATTATGCAAAATTGAAATGTCACAGATATAGCTAGCCAAGTAGTCCCCAAAAAGGTCACGAACATGGTCTACATTCCACCCCTCATTATTTGACAGCCATAGACCACGAATGTGCATTTCCTAGGGAGCTTTGTAAGAGACATGCAAAGGCTTGCCATCAAGACCCTCAAATCCCCAAGTGTCCTTATCAATCTAATGTTGTGCCCATCTCCCACTCGCCACCCAAAACCTTTATCTAGGGCTTTGGCCGTCGTCGAGATACTAGACCAAATGAATGAGGGTTTGCCAACATTCTTTCAATGAAACAGAGTCCCATTCGGCAAGTATTTCGAACTAAGTACTTTGAAGCACAAGGTCTCCCTCTACAAGATAAGCCTTTAAACTTGTCACCCGATTAGGGCCAAATTGAATAGCTACAAGTCTCTAAAGCCTATATCGTCCATACCCTGCTACCAGTAGACATTCTTTTTTTTTTTTTTTTTGAAAAAATGACCACAAGGGTCAAACTTATTATATAGCATCACAAATAATAAATTACTGGATTTCCAAAGGCTAAACCATGTCAAAAAACCAATTACAAGCATACAAGCACATTTTTTTTACTAATTAAATCAGCCACCATGTTACAACACCGGCTAGCCCAAACTAACTTTGCTACCTTAAAATTTTCAAAAGCTTTAAGACTTTCTTTGATCCGCGCACCAATGACAGTGATGTCTGTACAGTGGTGCTTCACTTTATTAACTAGGCTAGCATTATCTGTTATGAATATCACATATGTTTTAATGCATAACTTAAATGCAATCTTAATGCTTTCATCAAAAACGTAACTTTCATCCTTTTCCAACATTATCTCATCCTTGAAGCCCCCGCCACCGCCCATAATAAAATTGCCTTCATCCCTTGCTATAACCTCATAGCCAACTCTATTGTTGCTTACAAAAACATCAAATTTAATTTTCACGTGACCTCTAGGAGGTGTTTCCCACCTTTTAAAAATAGGGTTAGCAAGTAACAACGGGTCATTCAAAAGGTTACAAATGCAGAAGTCTTGATTCAGTGTTCTAGCCCTATCCCAAACAACTTGCGCCTCTTCTTCCTTCCCCTGGAGAATGAAAATTTTCCCATTGTATGAACTATTCCAAAGGCTAGTCATGAGGTCGACTGTAGCTCTCTTGTCCAATACCCTTATTCATGCCTTTAAATACTGTCCAACATTAAGGGCGATCCTTTCAATTGGTAGCCTGGACAATAGCATCATTTCAAATAGAGGCAATCTTGACGTTAGTGAGAAGGATCTCATGGCCCACCTACCAAGTGAAAACCCAAATTTTAGGGATAGTGCCGAGCTTCCAAATAGCTTTCCAAAAGAACCAATGAAGGCCAAGAACCATTTGCTTCAAAAATAACTAGAAGTAAGCTGACTTAGTTGTGAACGAACCAAGAGGGCTGTGGAAGCAAAACACTCTATCACTTTGGCTTTCATCACCAATCAGTAAATTGCAAATTCGATCCCCCAAATATTGCCCATACAACTGGCACACTCTAGCATTGTTCCATCTCCTACTATTTTTTATCCACAAATTTTTCACATTACTCTTATTAAGGTTCAAAATGTTAGAGTTAACAGCCTCACCATTTAAACCTTCCAGCCCGCAGTTGTCAGCCCGAAGATTGATACAATCACCATTTCCAATCTGCCAACCGAAGCCATCCTTTAGAGCTTTAACCACTTCAGCCATGCTTAACCAAGTGAATGAAGCTTGTTCCACTCTTTTGGGATGAAATATATCGCCTTCAGGGAAATATTTTAAGCTTAACACTTTATAACATAAGGCATATTTGCTGTTTAAAAGCCTCCACACTTGACACCCAAGGAGTGCCAAATTCAAAAGCCGAATGTCCCTAAAGCTGAGCCCTTCCATGCCCTTTGGATGGCACAAGCTCTTCCAAGGAAGAATCATCCAAAATCTGCCCCTTTTCCTTGCTCGTCCACCATGTTCTACAAATCTTGGCTTGTATGTGTTTTATAACACCCCTAAGAGCAAAAAAAATGAAAAGGCATAAGTTGGAAGAGATTGAAGAATAGGTTTCATAAAGATTTATTTACACTGAAGGAGAGAAATCTCTTTGACGAATTATTTATCCTACAACAAAACTGCTTAGTGATCTCTTGAAAAGTAAAAGTTTTCTTCTTGCCAATTGGAAGAGGTAATCCGAGGTAGTTGTCCAATTTATGCACCACCTTCATGCCAAGTAAATGACCAAAAATTTATCTTTGCACCCTAGGAATATTTGGGCTAAAAGGAATCATAGACTTGTCAAAATTAATTTCTTGACCAGAAACATTAGCAAAATCCTTAAGAATATTAAGAAGGGCATCAACACTACATTTCTTATTCCTCACAAAAAGAAAGACATTATCGACGAAAAAAGGTGGTTAATCCGAGGGCCATTTATACTGGCTCAGGTCCCTCTCAAACAATTATTTCCCTGTGCATGTATGAGCATCCACCAGAGTGCCTCCATACAAAAAAAAGGCAAGGGGAGAAAGGATCCCCTTGATGAAATTCCCTTTCGAGAATAATAATTTCCAAAAGAATCATATTACAATTAACAACGTATCTTACAGATCGAAAGTAGCTCATAATTTTGTTGATCCAATTATCAATGAACCCTATCTTCTTCATGACCTCATAAATAAAGTTCCACTCCGCGCGATCATACACCTTGCTCATATCAAGCTTAATGAAAAACCCTTTATTAAGGCTATTTTTCAAACTTTGGAGGTAGTGCATTAATTCGTGGGTGATCAAAATATTGACGTGTATCATTCTCCCCGGGATGAAAGCAATTTGGTTTTGATTAATGCAACCAGGGAGGGAAACTTTGAGCCAGTTAGCAAGCAATTTGGAAATGATATTATAAATGAACCTGAATAAACTAATTGGACGGATATTAGTCATATCACTCGGGTCTTTAATTTTTGGAATAAGAATAATCATGGTGTCATTTAGACAAGAAACATCTAAGCAAAACATGGTAATACCATTGCCCACAATCTCATAATTTGTAACACCCCTTACCTGTACCTGAGGCCGGGGCAGAGTACGAGGCATTACCGGACATACATACAATTGTTCAAACAAAACTGGGCTATAAATTTTCTTTTAATTTAAAAGACATTCAAAAATATACGATACGTCCTTTGTATGGACCTACAAGGTCCAAAACGTACATCGGAAATAGTTTAAGACTAAACAGAAAACTTTAGAGAAACTTGGGAAATTTTCTTAAATGCAGAGTCACACGCCCATGTAAAAAGGTGACACGCTCGTGTACTCTTGACACGCCCGTGTCCTCAGGCCGTGTAACTCTCTAACAATGATGTCAGCACCAAAATAAGGTCACATGGTCGTGTCAGACGCCTGTGTGGCTAGGCAGTGTGGACAAATAAATTTAAATGATTTTTCATAAAAATGGTGCAGACTTCACACAGCCAGAGTACATATCTATATGGTTAGGTCGTCTCTCACATGGCTAAGACACATGCCCGTGTCTTAGCTCGTGTGTTTATTACTAGGGATTTTGACTTATAAAATTAAGGTGCAAGGGACACACGGCTGAATCACACACCCATGGGGTAGACCGTGTGTCACACACAGCCTAGACACATACCCGTATGTTTACTTGTGTGGACAATTTCAAGGCTATTTTCCAAGCCTTTTTGTACCCTTTAAAAACTCAATCATTTATACATGTTTTTAGCATACAACAAATTACATTTAAACTACTCCAATATCCAAATCTATGATTAAATTATATCCCTAATACCTCCATGCACTATCTCGATTTTTACATGCATTTCCTAATCTTTTCATACCAATTCATAACCTCTAGGTTTATATATCCTTCTTTCCAACTTTATACATTTATAACATTGTTCTGGCCATACTCATTGATCATGAACCATTCAACAAATAAACATTCCTGATGGTCATGTAACTAACTAAAAATTCGACTCAAGGCAAGCACACCTATCGTACAGTAGTATAGTTATGGTGAGACCGGAAACATCGTATCCACGAGCACTAAAAGTACTAGTAATTACTATCTTTTTATTATCTAGCCTAAAATTCAAAAGAACGTTTTTAAAAGAGATGAAAGCTGGAAAATACTTTAGGAAAAACAATGGAGAAGACAATACCAAAGGAAGAATCCACATAGACTTCACTTATTACCTTTGACTTAGATGATTTATTCACTTGACTTATTCCGTAGAAATCCCTGATTTATGTTAATATCTCTTTCGAGACTAAAAACAACTAACTCTAGGTTGATTAATTGAAATCTCTTTCTAATTAAAACCCCTATTATTGCATTAACTCGATCTATGGATTCCCTTATTAGATTTGACTCTAATCCAGTAGATTTATGTCGTCCTATCTCTAGGATTACATTCAACTTCGCTTAATTATGAATGATCTACTCTTAAATAGGGACTTTTGCTCCATTGAATAAGCACATCAAAACCTGAATTAATACCGTGGAATATTAAAACAAGAATTTAGAACTCACAATTAAGAAAGAATTAGTCTTTATCATATAATTAAAGTAATAAGATTCGTCATAGGGTTCATCTCCTTTAGGTATTTAGGGAGTTTAGTTCATAATAATAATGGAAAACATCTCAAAGTTTGGAAAACAACAAAACATAAAGAAACCCAAAGAACTTCTAGGAAATTGGATGGAAATCATCAGTCTTGATGTAGATCCAAGCTCCGAGGTGATTCTTATGGCTGTTCTTGAGTATTTTCTGCCTCCAATTCTATGTGTTCCCTCTAATCCTCTTCTAGGGTGTTTATATAGGCTTTAGAATGCTTCAAAACCCTCAAAAGTGCCCTTTTCAGAATATAACTAGGCTTGCGCTCGGCAGAGACACGGTTGTGTGCCATGCCTGTGTGAAGGTGCTCAGGTCGTGTGCAATACTGAGTTGGTTCTTAGTCGACACGGCCATGACACACGGGTGTGTGGTCTACCCGTGTGTCACACACGCGCGTGTGGATCACCCGTGTAGAAGTGCCTAGGCTATGTGAAACACTGATTTAAGCCCAATTTGTCCGTTTTTGGCCCGTTTGTCGCTTCTTTTGCTATCCTAAGCTCTCCTGAGTATAAAACATGAAATTAAAGGATTAGGAGCATCGAATTCACTAAAACTAAGGATAAATCATTCATAAATATGCCAACCATGGGGTAAAAATATGTATAAATTACGGCTTATCAATGCCATACCTTACATCCATCATTCACAAGCAACCACATTAACATGAACACATTGCATGCATACATGATTAATAAGGGTTACAACGCAATAGTAAAATATGAGCCATATCTCATGGCCATATACAAAATAATTCTTCAACCGCCATGAGCCATTTCACTTGGCTAATTTAAATGACACATATAACCAAAAGATAAGTTACCCTATACATGACATTATATCAAAATGAATAGCTCTTTTATACCCAAAAAGAGATTGCTGATAGTGCAATCAAACTCTCGCCGTCCTCCAACTTTCACAAGTCCAAGAGCTCTATAAGACAGGGAAAAGTAAAAAGGGGGTAAGTGTTACATGCTTAGTAAGTTCGTATGACGGAAAGTAAACTTACCAGTCATTTTAACCCATAATCACAATAAGCCATGTTACCCATCAATTATAAATAATTTCCCTAAACACATGCACTCAATGAACAAGTTAGTCACATAAATTTTCAAGATCCATAGATGAGCTCATCACATCATATACATATTCAAATTCGTCTTTCTCATTGTATTTACAAATATTTTATCTAGTGAATTCTTGAATTCCCGATGGATATTTTATCACTTAGTGCGCTCTATGTGTACTATTTTATTAACCTTCAATTCATATCCAGTAGTACCCTATCCGGTACACTCTCGAGCCATATTTCTTACAACAGAATTACCAGTCCAGGCTAAATTCTAGCTGTTCCATGTACTCTAAGGGCTTTGTTGTATTACCAGTCCAGGCTAAATCCTTTACATGACAAAGAATACCATACAAAGTCTAATATGGATTACCAGTCCAAGCTAAATCGAGTCAACTAGGATTACCAGTCCAGGCTAAATCTTAATTGAAACATAAGTTCAATAAGCTTGTTTCAGGATTGCCCATTTGAGCTAAATCCTTTCTATAATGAGATCACTGGATTACCTGTCCGGGCTAAATCCTTTCTGCAACACATGCAGGATCCCATTTCTCATGAGAAGTGACCTATCCATCGGAATTCCATATTCAAATGGATTCTAACCCATTTTTCAATCAATTTCATAATTATAGAAATTTTCATACAATTCATTATTTATGCATTTCACATTCAATTCAACACGACAATTAAAGTCAACATGCATAAACATCCAATTAGGTTACACGAACTTACTTAGATGATGTCTCGGGTTTAAATTCTGAATTCAAAAACCTTTTGCTTTCCACGATCTACTTCCGGAATTGGTCTTTCCGAGTCTATATAAACAATTTAGATTATTAATTCATCAAATTCTTTAATTTTAGCCCGGAAACTCACTCTATGGCAAAATTACCTTTTTACCCCTAACTTTATGCATTTTTTACATTTTATCCCTAGGCTCGTATAATGAAATACATGCCTTCCCTTGATTTTCCAAGCCTAGCTAAATCATATTCTATCTTATAATAGCCCACATTTTCCTTTATTTCACTTTTCTACTACCCACTTTTATATCTTTTGCAACTTGGTCCTTTTTAGTTGTTTTCTTGGAAAACCACATGACAAAAGATGTTTATCATACATCAACCTTTATATTCCTCCATTAAACACCAAAATACAAACATGTCACACATGGGCTAGTCTTTTAACATGAACCCTAGCTTAAAATAAGGGTAGAAATGGGTAAAACATGCTTCAAGGATCTCAAGAATATAACGAACATAAAAAATGGGGCTAGGGAACACTTACAATCAAGCTTGAAATGTTGAAAACCCTAGCTATGGAGCCCTTTGAATTTTTGGCACACCATGAAGAAGATGGACAACATTTTTGCTTGATTTTTCCCTTTTTTATTCTTTAATTAACCAAATGACCAAAATGCCCTTATAGTTTTTCTTTAAAATTTTAATCATGCATGCCCATCTTTGTCCAAAATTTTAAAACTTGGTATACTATTTGAGGACCTCTAATTTACTATCCAACTCAATTTCATGCTAAAAGCTTCTAGAACTCAAGTTTTATATATCTTGTAATTTGGTCCCTAATGTCAAATTGAGCGTCTTAGGCATAAAGTTTTTTCTCAAGCATACACTCTCATCTTAAACCTCATAATAATCATGAAATAATTACTTCTATTTTAAATATGTGGCCTTGAAACCACTTTTCTGACTAGGCCCTAAATTGGGATGTTACATAATTATTTTTGAAAAAACTCCCCTAGAGGTCATCAACCCCAGAAGCTTTTTTGGGGTCCATATGTTTGGTGGCTTGAGTAACTTATAGTAAGCCAATCGTTGGTCTCTTTGGTAACACACTGTTGAATGTAACTCATATCATGGTTCCCAACACAAGAGGTATTTGACCGAAGTAGACTACTAAAGTACTCTCTCTCCACATTACAAATATCTTTAGTTTCGATCACCCATCTACCATTCGAGTCTTTAAGCTTAACAATGTTTCTCTTCTTAAGGCGACAAGTAGCCCTTACGTGAAAGTAACACGTATTTTTATCACCTTCCTTTAGCCACTTGAGCCCAATATTTTTCTTCTTTAGCATAGAGATGACTGAGTCTGAAGTTGGCCTCTTTCAAAGTAGCCGCACTATTTTCCCTTTGAGAAGTATCAATAACCTTGTCGATCTTCCACTCAAGCTTTCAGATTTCTTTTCTTGATTTTGCTATATTTTTCACATTGCCACGGGCCAAGCACTGATCTCACTCTTTCAACCTTATCAATGATATTCGAATCATCCCTTTTCCAAGCACTATTAACAATATCCTTTGCCTCTCTGTCTTTAGCCCAGCAATCGTCATACTTAAAGAACAGCCTTGGGTCTTTTAGTTGCTCTTTCGGTTTTCGCCCCCACATGTCCAACAAGATTGCATCATGCTCAGGCTTTGTTTGGCACACAACGTTAGTGGCCATAAATGGAAAGTTTACAATCACTGACACTGACATTTAAAACATGTCCAGCCTTTCTTTTATCATGCTACTGCCCTCTCTATTATTGACCTACATGAACCACTCTTTTTCGGGTTTAATATTCACAAGAGCCATCTCATCCATGATGTCCTTGAAGTCCTTCATATGCATCTGCGCCTTTCTACAACCACCTTCTTTTTTGGTATCGTTTGAAATGGTGTTAAAATCACCCATAACCACCTAGTCCTCACTAAATGAACTCCCAACCCATCTCTACATGTCTCATAAGTTGTTTCTTAGATTAGAGTCTGAATGACCGTACAATTCTATAAATCTTAAGTTTCTATGATTCTCGAACCGAACCAAAAAATCTATGTGGTGATTTGAATAGTTTTAAATAGCAACATCCACCCCCTCTCCACATTAAAGCAAAAGCACCACTTCGACCCTCAAAACTCACAGCCAAATACCTTTCATCCTACAAAAGTTTTGAATAGAGGGAAACCATTAGCATTTATCTTCGTTTCACTAAGAAACATAATATCAAGGTTTTAGCAATGAGGACTTGCTTAAGCTCCCGAACTATTGCAGGGTTCCCCAACCCACGGTAGTTCTAAAATAAGGGCTTCATTGTTCTTGGCGGGGATGCTCTCATGTCCTTCCCAAGGGAAACGATCCACCAACTAAAACAACTATGCACCACCACCCATAGAATCAAGAAAGAGCTCTTAGTCTGTGAATCCTTACTATGACCGAACCTGGTACGTTTCCTCGTGTTGGGTCAAATTAAGTTGCAGACTCCACTCCTGTTAGTGCCCTTTTGTCAATTCCTTTAAGTTTCAACCTTGCGACCATATTCCCCCATAACCAAAAGACTTTGATTTCTCATAAGGTGCTAAAGGAGTCCTAAAAGAAAAATCTATCGATCCCTAGTTGGCATCATTTATAGTTGAGACTAGGATGGTATCTGATCGTCTTCGAGTCCCCAACTTTTATTCTTGATTAATGAAAACATCATTTTTAAGTACTTTCGTAGTTGTTCGTATTTTATAAATCCAAGAATTTTACCATTGACTATGAAATATGAACGTCCCCGACTATCCCTGTTAATCATTACTCCAATCTTGAAGGCGAACAAATTAGGATCAAAATCCTATGATGGTATCCCATGCTAATGTATACAAGTGTAATCCTTCTTTGAGCATTCTATTTTTTTCAAAGTAATAACGTCGGAGGAACAACTTGACCAATTAAGGCTAGGAGCGCATCGTCGGCAATAGGGATGAGTAGACCAGTTCTCACCGTAAGGCGGATCGACCGACCCACCTCTAACTCTAACTATGAGATTTTTAACTGCAACATCTTAAATATACGTTATTGGACCTAGAATTACCACAGCTATTGGCACAAGACTTTCCCTCCAATGGATCCTCTTTAAGGGATTTAGATTGTACTCATTCTAATTACCAACCTCATAGAGCCTGGTATTGTTATTAATTGTCACTACCTCTCCGTGTCAGGATTGGGAAATTTGTGCGCTTGCTGCTTACCTTGGATATGGTAGTCGTTTCTCAGGATCCCTCTCCAGAATTGAACCCTAATTCTTTGTCACTGTCACCACCATAGTGCCAGTATCCTACCATCAAAAGTTGATAGGGCAGAAATTTTAATGATGCATTGCCGGCACAAAGGTTGTGCGATCCGTCAAGTTATCATGAATCATCAGAGCAACGAGCAAAGTCCGTGTTGATGTTTTATCTAATAAATGCATCCCTTTCCATAAGTTAAGGTTGTTTGTATGTATAAGTTTTAGAATTACTACGGTTATCTGAGTAGCAAATACCCTCAAACAAACTTTAACTAATTTAATGATCCATTCGTAGTTTCACTGTCTGAATTTGTTCATACTTACACATGTGTAATGCTCGAGTTTGTGCAAGTGTATACAGTCATTATCAAGTAATAAGTAAGTCTCAAGTTATCGTCTCCACAGGGATTGTCTTTGTGCTAAGTCACTTAATTTGTAAAAGTGTATTAACAATTTCATAAATAAAAACAATATAATTGAGAAGTGATGAAAAATTGAGTATATGAAACTAAATGCAATGATCCCTAATGCAATTTATCCTAAGTATGAAAACTATATGAATGAGATAGATTTTAGCAGAATTAACACAATAAGCAACAATTATAACATAAATAAGCTAGGATAATTACTTTAATTAAAATCAAATTATTATCAACACGCTTATCAATATTCGAAAAAAACATTCCATGGCAACTCTATCTTTCATGAGTTTGGAAACCATGTTAGGTTCTTTCGGAATCCTTTACTTAGTAAATATGCATTTTACTAATCCTTATTTACTAAGGGTTTCTTAGTATTCATGGGAGGTGATAGGGACATGTTAGGTTTGAAATAGTTTAATCACACAAATCTAAACACTATGTAGATAACAAAGCCTGGTTAGGGATGTTTATGCAACCTACAATTTAATTGGGTTAGGATCTAAATTGAGCATGCACATTTCAATTATGCGTCCATTAGTCGTCGTCTGGTTAGGATCACTTAGCTAATTCAGGTGCATTTCAATCACGTATGAACAAAATAAAGACTTAATTTTAATTGAAAACATGATCGATTGAGGCACAAATATCGTAAACATGAATTAAATAATTATTATTAAATCAAAGCAATCATCCTAGCATAAATAAAATTAAGCTATCATTGTTGTAAACAAGAACAAAGAACACATAGCAAACATTCTTGAATTAAATTAAAGTAAGAAAGATTAAACCCAATTCAAAGTGGCTGTCACCCAAGACTCTGACTGATAAGGGCCCCTTCGTTCCTTCGCTTTGCTCCTTTGCTGATGGCTCTCTGATGTAGTTGAACAAGGGTTCTTTAAGAGGCTAATTTGCTCAAAATCTTTATGCAAAAATGATGATAGGCGTGAGGGTTAAGAAAGTTAAAATAATTGAGAGAGGAGAGAATGATAAATGAGTGAGGGATGAAAAAGGGATGAGGGATGATTGAAAAAGTGAGAAAGGGGCTCTTATTTATAGGTGAGGCATAGGAGCTAGTTTGCTAAAAATAGGAGTTTCCATCTTTCAAAACTCCTTCCAAAGGTGGCATGCCATGAATTGAAGGAATGTGGCTAATTTTGCTTGATTCTTGGTCAATTTGAGTGCCATAACAACTCAGGACTAAGACTCGGTCACCAACAAATCATTGGGCAAATCTCTGATTTCTTCAACTCTTCAAGGACCTTGTGTAATTACACCAAAAGATGGTTTATGAACCTCCATATTTAGCCGAATTTTGGGTTGACTTGGCCTCCATTTGGATGGTTTTGTAATCAAATTAAAGCTCACAGACCTATCCTAAAATAAATCAATAAGTTACAGGACCAAAGAATTAAATTTTACCAACTTAATTAAATTAATTAAAACCCAAATTATTAATGAAATATTTTAAAATGAATTATTAAATATAATTTTATATTTTATTATTTAATTCAAGCATGCATGGCCAACTTTATGTCATAAAAATATAATATGCTCAATTTAATATAAAATAAGCCATTTTATGCATGAAAACTATATAATAAAGCATAAAATCACATTTTAATAATTTCTATGTCATGTTTTCATATTTTCACATATTTCATTAATTTATTAAACAATTACTTGGTTTTAACAACAAATTTAAGTAAAAGGTGATAATTTATATAGCAAAAATCTTATATATTTTTCAGTTTACACACCCCCAAACTTAAATCATTGCTTGTCCCGAGTAATGTTCATGCACAGCATAAGGTCTCGCTATAGCAAAATTGCTAAAAGTGTAAGCAGCATCAATCATTTCCCCATAATCATGTATTAATAAATTCATGCTCGTTGATCTTCTTCATTAACGAGCAATTTATATGCAACCATTTTGAAAATTTTATACTAAGTTTCAAGGTATGCCAACATGAATCATAGTATTTATATACGTCACATCCATAGATAATATTCTTTCATTCAACATAATTTCTCACCAATCAAGCAAAAGGCTTATTTATAATCTTCATATGTTGAACTTAGAACTTTCTTTCCACTAATGTAAGTGACATAATCATCAAATCAATAGGTCTTTTATAAGGCTGTAATGGGTCTCGGTCAAAAGTAGGGATTTTAAGAGATGGGATATTTCGGTTTCAAGATCTTAACCTTTAATTTTGTCTTGGTTTTCTCGTAAAACAACCTTTTACTTTACGTGAACCTTTGGAACACCCCCAAACTTATTTTGAACTTAAGCTCATACATTTTTTTTCCTTTTTGAAGACTGAACAAACTTTTTTTCGCCCTCTTTTTTCTTTTATTTAAGCATGAGCACATACATCTATATGAAAATTTCCTCAAATGTTGATTACCAAGACAACTTAAGTTAAGATAGGTGTACAAAATTAGGATAACTTACAAAGATGGTAATGTGGCTTGTAATGTAGGTTCATTACAATAAACAAGCCTTTAAGCTCAAAATTATAGTTTCAAGGGTCTAATATCATAAGGTGGGCTTGAAATGGCTCAAACAATCCAAAGAAAAATGGTGCCTATATCATTTTATATTTTCATGCCTCCTAGGATTTCGCCTCAAGAAAGTTTCTAAGTCAATTCTAAATATATAAACCTTCATGCATGTCTAATTTCAAAAGAAACTAAGTTTTCATGGCAAACATTACAGAAGACAAAGATCATACAATCATTTCATTCTTCATGATAACATCCAGTCATTTAGATAAAATCATCATTCATACTCGCATACAAGCTATCTTATTAACAAAAAATTTCTCTAAACATTCATTTATTAAAACATAACAAAGAATTTCTCTAAACATTCATTTATTAAAACATACTTATGAAAGAAATAATTGAAACATACTTGAAAATTTGAGCAGCAATTATTTGCCTTACCCCCCTTTAAAAAGAAGCAATGTCCTCATTGCAAGAACAAAGTAATGAATGAAAACTAAACACTAGGTAGGGTTAAAAAGAAAGAGAGGTGAGTCATTAAGGCTGCTTAAATACTAAGTCTTTCCTCATAATCTAATCCTAGACATGTTCATTTCCATTACCACATCACTTAGTCTTTTTCTTTCTAAAGGAAGCATTTATTCATGCTTGCTATGTTTTATTTTGCAGAAATTAAATCCTAGTTACTAAAGAAACAAATTCCTAAAGACCTAAAATAAATAAATAAAAGGACAAGAATCCCCCTTTTATTCTTTTGACTCATTCCCCTTGTCTTCTTTAGCTCCTTCTTCGCTTGTATAATCAGTATTTTCCATCCATGCCTCAAAGATAGCATCTGGGAACTCAGGAAAAAAAGTGTTAGAGATATTCTTAAAAGTATTTCAAATCGAATCATCTCTAATTTTTGCATATTTCTAGTAAGTTTGTTGTTCATTGTGCATGACCTTGCACATATTCATTAACATTGACAACTTTGATTTCCTTGAAGTACTTGCAGAAGTCGGTAAGGGAGTTGTATATTCAGGTTCAACACTTAGCTTGACTAGTTCTTCTTCTGGCTCAACCCTTGGTTCAGGGTCTTCAACTAGTTCCTTACCAGATTCTTCTTCTTCAGTGTTTGAAACTAATTTAACTTCAGTTTTGTTCGTTGACTCCTCAGTACCTAGCTCAGTTGGTTCTTCTTGCTCATCTCGATTCAGCCCATGCACCTTCTCTATTAACCTTTCTAGCCTTGGACATATTGCCCCTTCAAATTTGCTTGTGTTTTAACACGAGCCCTTAAGCAAAGTGAAGTGATTAATGATGGGAAATAAGTACTTCTTATCTTCTTTTTAGCATAGTCATATATCTCCTTGAGAATAATTTTCCCAACATTAATGGACTTTTCTGTCAAGATTGCATATAACAAGAGCATTCGTTCCATTTAGATGGTGGAACTGTGTGAGATAGGCATAAAACTGTAGCGAACAAAATAAAACCATACCTTTGCTACTGGTTTTAGGTATTCCCTTCGGCAAAAATGGCTCCCATAATTTCTTATAATCCATTGGGATCTCGGATTTGTTACAACATCAAGCACTTATTGAAGAAAATCCCAATTGATGTTGTTCATCAAAGGGTAGTACTCATCTTCTTCAATATCAGGTAAGTTAAACAAATCATTGATGGACTTAGGGTTAAGAGGTACCTTTTTCTTCCAAACGATGGCCTCAGTGGCATCTTGTGTGGTCAAACTTGCATAGAACTCTCAAACTAGTTCATCATCAGGAAGTGAACGAGCATCACAAAATCGTTCCCACTTGAGAGCATTGATTGTCTTTCTAATTGGCACAGGGACAACCATCAAATCATTACTCTTCAAGTCAAAACCTTTTTTCGGCATCATATCTTGATGCTTGAAAATTAAATCAAATCTTTCTTTCACTTCTTCCTCAATCACAATCGGGTTTTCAAGAGTAGTCTTTGACGATCTAGTTCTTTTATGAGACATGGTATTTTCTCGAAAATTTGGCAAAGTTCTGCTTATAGAGGAAGAAGAGAAATCGGCAAGTGAGTAGGACTTGCTCGGCAAACCTTGTGACGACAAAGAGGTTGCGGTGGCAAAGGCAACGTGCAACAGCAATGGTCGTGTGCGACAGCAATAACGGCTACATGCGACAGCGACATTGATGCCCCAACGATTTTTTTTGTGACGACAATAGGAGATTTTAGCAAATGGGAAAAGAACTAGGGTTTCTTTCGAAATTTGAGGTTGCCGACACAAGAGAAAAGTTTAGGGATTTTTTTAGGGTTTAAGCAAATTGCTTTGAGGGATATGAAAAATAGTAGAATGAAGAGGGGTTTATATAGGGAAAGTTTAGGGCAACATGTAGCAAAAACTTAGCTACATTAGGGTTACTTGGGCGGCAAGCAATGGAAGTGGCGGCAATAGCTGTGGAGTGTTTCCTCTTTTTACTGTCTTGGGCCTCAAATTGATCTGTATCTTACTAAAGAAACTAATTAGTACTTGGGCCAAATTTGACCCCTTTTATTAACATAAAATTTAAAATTTAAACAAAACAAATGAAACTAAAAGAAATTTTAAATCTTAATTAGAAAATTTCTTCTCAATAAATTACATTAAATTAATTCCCGTGAAAGGTTGGAGGGTCACAGCGGTCCGCTTAAGTTCCAATCTCCTTAGATGTAATTAATTAAATGTTCTAAATTAAGAAAATAAATCCTAATAATTTATTTATTTACAGAATAGGTTTGTGAAAAATCAAAGGTCTGTTAATTTGAACATGGATTCAACTTGATCAACTTCACCATCCCAATAATGTTTGAGACGTTGACCATTAACTTTATATGTACCTTCGTGATTGTCGTATAATTCTACAGCTCCATAAGGATAAACTCGATAGATGGTATAAGGTCATTTCCATCGGGATTTTAGCTTCCCAGGAAATAACTTCAGTCTTGAATTGAACAATAAAACCTTTTGACCTTCTTTAAACTCGTGAGGTCGTATATGACTATCATGCCATCTTTTTTGTCTTTCTTTACACATTTTGGAATTCTCATAAGAAAACAACCTCAACTCTTCCAACTCATCCAGTTGTAACATCCTTCTCTTATCGTCTTGCTTAAGATCAAAGTTTAATTTCTTCGAAACCCAGTGAGCTCTATTCTCCAACTCTAATGGCAAATGAAATGCCTTCCAAGAACCAACCGATAAGGAGTTATTCCTAACGATGTCTTAAATGTTGTTCGATGGGCCCATAATGTATCACCGAGCCTTTGAGACCAATCTTTTCTGCTAGGGCATACTACCTTTTCAAGGATACATTTGATCTCATGGTTCACTCTTTCAGCTTGCCCATTAGACTGAGGGTGATAAGCAATAGCAATCTTGTGTTTCACATCATATTTTTCAAGCAACTACTTAAGCCATTTGTTCACAAAGTGAGAACCTTCATTACTAATAATAGCTCTTAGTGTTCCAAATCGTGTAAACACATGGTTATGTAGGAATCGCATGACTACCTTAGCATCATTTGTAGGGTATGCTTCAGCTTCAACCTACTTGGACACATAATCCATAGCAACTAAGACGAATTTGTTCCCATATGAAGAAGGAAATGGTCCTAAGAAGTCAATACCCTATACGTCGGATAATTCAATCTAAAAAATGTTTGTTAAGGGCATCTCATTCCTCCGTGATATGTTTTCTCTCCTTTGGCATCTATCACAATTCTTCACATAAGCATAAGCATCTTTAAATAGTGTAGGCCAAAAGAAACCTGCTTGCAAAATCTTTGCTGCGGTACGTGCACCACCAAAGTGTCCTCCACTTGGAGATGAATGGAAATGATGTAAGATCTCAGAAATCTCACTTTGAACTGCACACTTTCAGATTATATTATCTGTACACTGTTTAAATAGGAATAGGTCCTCCAAGAAATAATACCGGCCATCATGAAGGAATTTCTTCCTTTGTTAGTATGTCAATTCTCGAGGAATTATTCCACATGCAAGATAATTAGAAAAATCAGCAAACTAAGGTGTTTCATGAATTCGACTCACCTCAAATAAGTGCTCATCTGGGAAATTCTTGTTGGTAGGCACATGTGATCGAGTTACCTCATCTTGCTCCAACCTCGACAGATGATCAGGTACTTGATTTTCAATACCTTTTCTGTCTTGGACCTCAAGGTCAAATTCTTGGAGTAAAAGTATCCAACGAATTAACCTCGGTTTCGCATCTTTCTTCATGAGCAAGTATTTAATGGCCGCATGGTCAGTAAATACTGTAACTTTAGTACCTATAAAATATGAGCTTAATTTTTCAAAAGCAAAAACTATAGCAAATAGTTCCTTTTCAGTTACCGTATAATTGAGTTGGGCTCCCGTCAAGGTTCTACTTGCATAGTAAATGGGGTGGAACACTTTATTCCTTCTTTGACCCATCACAACTCCAATAGCAAAATCACTGCATCGCACATCTACTCAAAAGGTTTGCTCCAATCAGGTGTAATGATTATTGGGGCTGAGATTAACCGTTTTTTAGCTCTTCAAAAGCTTCTAAACATGCTTTGTTGAAATCGAACACTGTATCTTTTTCTAACAACAAACACAGTGGTTTAGAAATTTTTGAAAAATCTTTGATAAACTTTCGGTAAAAATCAGCATGGCCTAAGAAAATTCTAATTTCTTTCACATTCATTGGGGCTAGTAATCTTTCAATTACGTCCACCTTTGCTTTGTCGACTTCAATTCCTTTCTTTGAAATTCTATGCCCTAAGACAATCCCTTCCTTAACCATAAAATGGCATTTCTCCTAGTTAAGGACTAGATTAGTCTCTTCGCATCTCTTCAGTACCTTAGCTAAATTACTCAAAAAAATATCATAAGTGTTACCAAAAACAAAAAAAATCATCCATGAAAACCTCAACAAAATTTTCAACCATATCAGTGAATATTGCTATCATGCATCGTTGGAATGTTGCAGGTGTATTGCATAAACCAAAAGGCATTCGCCTAAAAGAAAACGTACCGTATGGACAAGTAAAGGTTGTTTTATGTTGGTCTTACGGAGCGACAACTATTTAGTTATATCCCGAATAACCATCTAAAAAATAATAGAATTCATTACCTGCCAGTCGATCTAACATCTGATCCATAAAAGGCAACAAAAAATGGTCCTTTTGAGTGGCTTTATTCAACTTTCTGTAGTCAACACAAATTCTCCAACCAGTAACAGTTCTTGTTGGGATCAATTCGTTACGTTCATTCTCAACAATTGTAATTCCACCTTTCTTCGGCACACACTGTATCGGACTTACCCATGAACTATTTGAAATAGGATAGATGATTCCTGCATCTAGCCATTTGATCACTTCCTTTCTCACAACTTCCTTCATAATAGGATTAAACCTCCTTTGCCCATCAATTCGAGCTTGTTCACCTTCCTATAGAATAATTTTTTGCATGCAAAATCAAGGGCTTATACCTTGAATATCAGCTATAGTCCAACCAATTGCTTTCTTAAATTTCTTTAGAACAGGAATTAATTGCTCCTCTTGATCTTTCGTCAGTTCGGTTGAAATAATCACAGGCAAAGTAAAACAATTACCTAAATAAACATATTTCAAATAGGAAGGAAGTACCTTTAGTTCGAGTGTAGGTGGTTCTTCGATTGACAATTTGGGTTGCATAAATTCTCTGACTTCCAACTCCAATGGTTCAAACCGTGTGGATTAAATAAAATTCCTCGGGTTGGCCTCCATCTCAGCCATGTTTTCTTCACCTTCTTCATCCTTCAAAGGGTCAAACCCTAAGGCTTTCTCCAATGGATCTTTTTAAAGATGTCTTTCCATAGAAATCAAGGTTTCTATTTCTTCCATAACTGAGCACTTTTCTGTCGGATCGGGAAATTTCATCGCTTTAAGAATGTTAAAAGTTACTTAATCGTCTTAAACTCGAATGTGAGTTCACCTTTCTGCACATCAATTAACATTCTTTCCATGGCTAGGAAAGGTCTTCCAAGGATAATTGGCACTTCCTTATCTGCTTTAAAATCTAGAATAATGGAATCAGCAAGAAAAATAAATTTATCGACTCTTACCAAAACATCCTCGATCTTTCCTTTAGGGTATGCTAAAGATCGATGCACTAGCTAGAGCGTCATAGTTGTAGGTCATACTTCTCCTATCCCTAGCATCTTGAAAATAGACTTAGGCATCAAGTTGATACTTGCTCCTAAGTCACACAAAGCTTTACCACAATAAGATTCACCAATGTTACAGGGTATCATAAAGCTTTCTGGATCCTTCAATTTCGGTGGTAGCTTGTTCTGCAGGAACGCACTGCACTCCTTTGTCAGAGCGACAGTCTCATACTCACTCAGTCGTTTCTTCTTAGATAGTACATCCTTCATAAACTTCACATAATTTGGCATTTGTTCTAAAGCCTCCACCAATGGAATATCAATGTGTAATTGCTTCAGAACATCCAAAAACTTCTTGAATTGCACCTCCTATTTCTGCTTGTGTTGCTGTAATCTTTATGAATATGAAGGTGATGGAACTTTCAGTTGGATTGGACAACTCTTCTGAGTAGGTAAATCTGCATCCGAAGAAGGTATTAAAGTATCTAAATTCACTAAGTTAGGATTTACCTTGTCAATCTTTGCAAATTCTGACTCTTTTGGTGTAGGGACTTCAACAGCTAGTTGACTTTCCCCCTATTCAACAGGCTCGTCCTCAACATCAATCAATCGGGGTTCCAGAATTTTACCAGTTCGCAATGCCACTACCTTGATATGTTATTTACCCAAATTTTTTGGATTCTTAGTATCGCTTAGCAAGGTTCCTTGTGGTCTATTACGAAGCTTCGTAGCTAACTAACCCATTTGGTTTTCCAAATTTTTCAGTGTTGTTACTTGACTCTGGATCAAAGCATCATTCTTCGCCATGTATGCTTTCAACAAGTTCTCCAAACTATTTGATGGTTCATCTTGAGGTGGTTTTCTAGCTTGTTGATTAAACCCCTAAGATTGGTTGGGCCTATGCTGCATAAAGTTGTTGTTTGGTCCATTTCCTTGGTTGCTCCAAGAAAGGTTGGGGTGACTACGCCATGAAAGATTATAGAAGTTGGACTCGGGTCCTTGTCCACTCCTATTTTGATGTTGGTTCCCTACATAGTATACTGACTCGGGATTCAATGGGCAATTCTTGAAAGAATGACCTTCCCCACAGTACACACAAGAAACTTTTTCAAACGGACTTGGTGGCTGAGCTACAAAATTATTAGCACCATTAGCGGTAAACTACTTTAACATAGAGGAAATAGACGATACTTGAGCTGATAACGAAGTGAGAGCATCAACTTCATGAACTCCGGCTACACGTCTTTCTGAAGCTGTTCTATTTGTTGGCCATTGATCGTTATTGCTCACGATCCTCTCGATGATCTCATAAGCCTCATTATAAGACTTAGACAAAATTGCACCATTCATAGAAGCATCTACCATCAATCTTGTATGTTCATCGAGACCATTATAGAATGTCTCCATCTGGATACAATGAGGAATCCCATGATGAGGACACTTACGAAGTAACTCCTTGAATAGCTCCCAAGCCTTATACGTAGACTCATCATCCAATTGTTGGAAAGTTGTGATCTCGTTCCTCAACATAGCATTTTTCCTAGGCAGGAAATACTTAACCAAAAATCTCTCTGCTAATTCTTGCCATGTAGATATAAAACATGGTGGCAATGAATTGATCCATGCTCGTGCTCGATCTCATAATGAGTATGGAACAACTTCACCCTCAGTGCATCTTCAGTCACACCGGCTATTTTGAATAAGTCACTCACCTCCATAAACAATCGAAGGTGGAGATGTAGACCTTCCGTGGGCATACCACTAAATTGGCCCACCGTTTGTAGCATTTGAAACATCACTGGTTTCGATTCAAATTGGGTTACCTCAATATCTGGCCTTCTAATTCCTAGATTTAACTCATTGAAAAGCAGCACAACATATTGTCTGATGCATCGATCCCTATTATCGGCAATGAGGATACGATTTTGTACATGTTCGGCTTTATTAACTTGGTCTTGATTTTGATTTCCAAGGTCCATATCATTTTGTCTTTGAGCTATTCGTTCAAATCTTCTTTGTCTAAAAGTTAGCTCAATTTCAAGGTCTACTGGGAGTAAATCGATAATCCGATCTATGCTCATAAACACCTGGAAAGAAAATTACAAAATTAAATAGAATAAGTTAGTACTGTTAGAAATAACTAAATTGAAAATAAATAATTTCACAAAAAAATGACTATGGCAACAGTTGACAATCCCCAGTGACGGTGCCAAAAACTTGTAAGGCTCAGGTTTGTGCAAATGTACATAGCCATTATCAAGTAATAAGTAAGTATCGAGTTATCATCTCCATAGGGATTGTATTTGTGGTAAGTCACTTAATTTGTAAAAGTGTATTAACAATTTGATAAATAAAAACACTATAATTGAGAAGTGATGAAAAATTAAGTATATGAAACTAAATGCAATGATATAGATTTTAGCAGAATTAACACAATAAGCAGCATTTATAACATAAATACGCTAAGACAATTACTTTAATTAAACTCAAATTATTATCAACATGCTTATCAATATTCGAAAAAACATTCCATGGCAACTCGATCTTTCATGAGTTTGGAAACCACGTTAGGTCGTTTCAGAATCCTTTACTCAGTAAATACACATTTTACTGATCCTTATTTACTAAGGGTTTCTTAGTATTCGTGTGAGGTAACAGGGATGTGTTAGGTTTGAAACAGTTTAATCACACAAATCTAAAAACTATACAGATAACAGAGCCTGGTTAGGGATGTTACGCAACCTGCAATTTAATCGGGTTAGGATCTAAATTAAGCATGCACATTTCAATTATGTGTCCATTAGCCGTCATCTGGTTAGGATCGCTCAGCTAATTCAGGTGAATTTCAATCACGTATGAACGAAATACATACTTGATTTTAATTGAAAACATGATCGATTGAGGCACAAATACAGTAAGCATGAATCAAATAATTATTATTAAAACAAAGCATTCATCCTAGCTTAAATAAAATTAAGCTATCATTGTCATAAACAAGAACAAAGAACACATAGCAAACATTCTTGAATTAAATTAAAGTAAGAAAGATTAAACCCAATTCAGAATGTCTGTCACCCAAGACTCTGACTAATGAGGGCTCCTTCGTTCCTTCACTTTGCTCCTTTGCTGATGGCTCTCCAAGGTAGCCGACCAAGGGCTCTTTAAGAGGCTAATTTGCTCAAAATATTTATGCAAAAATGATGATAGGCGTGAGGGTTAAGAAAGCTAAGAGAATTGAGAGAGGAGAGAATGGTGAATGAGTGAGGGATGAATGAGGGATGAGGGATGATTGAAAAAGTAAAAAAGGGGCTCTTATTCATAGGTGAAATAGGAGTGTCCATCTTTCAAAACTCCTTCCAAGGGGTGCTGGCCATGAATTGAGGAAATATGGTTGATTTTGCTTGATTTTTGGTCAATTTGAGTGCCACAACAACTCAGGACTAAGACTCGGTCACCAACAAATCTTCGGGCAAATCTCTGATTTCTTCAACTCTTCAAAGACCTTGTGTCATTGAACCAGAAGATGGTTTATGAACCTCCATATTCAGCTGAATTTTGGGTTGACTTAGCCCTCCATTTGGACGGTTTTGTAATCAAATTAAAGCTCTCAGACCTGTCCAAAAATAAATCAATAAGTTAGAGGACCAATGAATTAAATTTTACCAACTTAATTAAATTAATTAAAACCCAAATTATTAATGAAATATTTTAAAATGAATTATTAAATATAATTTTATATTTTATTATTTAATTTAATCATGCATGGCCCATTTATGTCATAAAAATATAATATGCTCAATTTAATATAAAATAAGCAATTTTATGCATGAAAACTATATAATAAAGCATAAAATCACATTTTAATAATTTCTATGTCCTGTTTTCATATTTTCACATATTTCATTAATTTATTAAATAATTACTTGGTTTTAACAACAAAATTAAGTAAAATGTGATAATTAATATAGGAAAAATCCTATATATTTTTCAGTTTACAACATGCCTCACGTAATATTTGAGACAAGCATATGACTACTAGTAGGATCAACCAGGTAGCATACCTCCGCAACGTCGGGACTGCATAGTCCTCAACATGCTGCGTGATCAACAAAGAGGTCATAACAGAGCGCGAGTATCGTCTGTGTCAAGAGACAAAATGCATAGGCAACGAGAGAGAAGGGCTTAAACCTTACTCTACAAAATATTTTCCACATCTGAAAGCACAATCGAGAAGCATTGCGTTAACACAGCGACACCAGTTTAAAGGGGCACACGTGGGACACAAGGCACGATTTAGGTCTACCACGCACCCCAAAGGGCACAAGATGGCGAAAAGATGACAACACATCCATAATTCCATTTACTCAACTACGCAACACAGGATTCTGATCGTACCCCTTCAGTTCATTTAGAACAAAAGGAGATAATGAAAAGGATTGCAACTTCAAAGTTTAATTCGAGTAGCATGGAGCCCTCCAATAAACACAAACAAGACACCACTCATATGCCCATTGTGTACTAGTAGTAGCATCCTCACACACTGGCCAATAACCCACCCAGCCAATGTTTTGGTAGGGGAGTGGAAGGAACGATGAACGAAGGCACATCATAATCACTTGGTATGATAGCTACGAGGGAAAAAATCCAGGTGGGACTTGGTCAAGCCAAGATCAAACCTACAGACTAAACTTAAACTTACACTCCCAATGAGCCATTGTTGTCGAAGGGAATTGGTACTGGGGTTACAAGCAGCTTCGAATGCAGGCACGGGCTTGGAAAGGCCATGGCATCGTGTGGTTGTCAACTTCAAAGGCACAAGGTGTCCCTAATATGACGATGGGAATCGGTAAGCCAAGATCGAGCCCAAAGAAATGCATAAGCCACCCCAAGATATCTTTTTCAAATATATAAAACTTGGGCCTGGAGTCATTGGCTACATTTCTATGGGCACAGGCTTGACCGACAAGGAAATCATCACCCTGTCCCCTGTGTTAGTGATCCCCTTCCCACCATTGCTGAGTCACAAACCGTATAGGGCGAAGGGACGCACCCCAGCTCGAGAGGGGGGCCGTCGAGGGTGGAAAATGCCTACTGGTCCATGTTCATACGTCTTAAATGAGGACATCTTCAGCCCTATTCTTCCACAATAATAGGGGCCGAAGTTGCCAATGGTGCCTGATGCTCTCACACATCCAAGCCACCAAGGTGCTGACAGTGCTGAGGCCCAATTTGTTGATGGACCTCAACGCTCCCTCACCATCAACGGCACAAGTTTCCAATGGTGCCCGATGGTCCTACACATCAGAGGCACAAAGGTGTCGATGTTGCATGTTACTCCCGCACATCCAAGGAACCAATGTGCCAATGGTGCTTAATGCTCCCGCGCCAAAAATGGCCTAGGCTGTCGATGGTGTCCGAGGCTCCCACATATCTAAGCTCTAAGGTGCCGATTTTATCTGATGCTCTTGCACAACCAAGGGCCTATGTTACCGATGGTGTTCAGGGCTACCGTACGTCAAAGCACCAAGGTGCCGATGCTACTGCAAAACTAAGGGCATGTGTTGTCGGTGGTGTATAAGGCTATCGCACGAACAAGGGTCCAAGGTATCGGAGGATCTTGATCCAAAAGAGGAGGGATCGAGACGATATCCAAATTCTAGCTTTACGAATGGAGAGTGACTTATTGCATCATTTTTTATATTTGGGAATGACTCAACGAATCTGTTAAAGGCTCTTATTCCAAAAGGGAAGGGACCGGGATGGTATCTGAATTATACCTTTGGGATTGGGAAATGGCTCATTACATCATTTTTTATATTCTGGGATGCCTCACCAAAGTCCTGCCAAAAAGGCTTGTCGGAGCACAACTGCAATGGCTTGCTGTAGCACCACCGAGAACCTAAACAGTGGTAGGGGAACACTAACGCTCAAGCATTCATTGCCATGAGAGGTGCCCTTGACATCCCCTGGTCGCGCAATAACACTTCCCCACTAAAGAGCTAAAAAAACTTTATAAAATTGCTAACAGCAGACATTCATATGTCTAGAATAGTGACAACTTTTCTAACCAAACACTTCCTTACCAAGAGGGGCCCAAGTTGTTGATGGTGCTCGAAGCTCTCGCACATACAAGGCACTAAGGTGCCAATGCTATCTGATGCTCCTACACATTGAAGGTGCCCAATGTGCCCCCACCACGGGATGGCCTATATTACTGATAGTGTACGAGGCTACCGCACGACCAAGGGCCTAAAGTGTCGAAAGCTTTTATTGCAAAAGAGAAGGGACCACTGGATGCTACCCGATGCTCCTGCACAACCAAAGGCTTGTGTTGTCGATGGTGTACGAGGCTACCACACAACCAAGGGCCCAAGGTGTCGGAGGCTCTTATTCCAAAAGGGGAGGGACTAGGACGATATCTGAATTCTAGCTTTGGGATTAGAAAGGGACTCGTTGCATAATTTTTTATATTCTAGGATGCCTTATCGGATGTTCCGGAGGCTCTTATTGAAAAATGGGATGAATCGGGATGATATTAGAATTATAGCTATGGGATTACGGAGTGACTCGTTGCACCACTTTTTATATTCAGGGATTCCTCGTCAGATCACCACTAGAATGGCTCACTGGAGAACCACTAGGAACCTAACCAGTAGTGGGAGCACCAACATTCGGGCATGAATGGCCATAGGATGTGCCCTTGGCAACCCTTGATCACTCTATCACTTTCCCCTTAAAGAACTAAACAAATTTTTAAAAATTCCTACTAGCAAACATTCTATTTTTTTTTTTTACAAAAGACCTAAAAGGTCACAAAACTCAATTAATAGAATCACCAAGTACAAGATCATGGATTTCCTCAGGATAATCCATACCAAAGGTCCAATTACAAGTATTAGTAACAACTTTTTTGTAAATAAAATTCACAACCTTATTATAGCTACGATTGACCCAAATTACAGTGATGGAATTAAAGAAGTCCACATTCTTAAAGGCTTCATCAATTCGATACCCCATAATAGTAATATCTTTTCTACGTTTTTTCACCTTGTTCACCAAACTAGCACAGCCATTTTCAAATATGGCTTTTGTAATATTAAGGGACCATGCAATTTTTAGACTTTCCTCAAAGGCGTAAAGCTTCGCCCATTTAGCCAACATGTCTTCATCTTTGAACTCCCCTCCCTCTCCAACAATGAAACCATCAGAGTCACGGATGATGACACTATAACCTATTTTATTGTTAAAAATAGTAACGTCAAAGTTTATTTTTGCAAAACCGCAAGGTGGCTTCTCCCAGTTTTTACATGTAGGGGTAATAGGTTTGTTGACCAGATTATGGATCTGGAAGTCCAGGTAGAGTGTTTTAGCTCTGTCTCAGACGACTCTTGCTTCTTCCTTCTTTCCATGAAAAACAAAGTTGTTACAATTATTCCAGCTATTCCACAGTGTCGTTATAAACTCAGTTATAATTTCTTATCCAAAAAACACATGACGTCTTTGATCTAGTCAATGTAGTAGGAATAATCTCTAACGAGAAGCCTATCATCAAGACCACTAAGTGTAAGGATGGACCGAGAAGTACGACAATTTTGAAGGCGTGGATGAGGGTTTCTACATTTGAATCGCACCTAGGGCACTCATTTCTAAAGTCTTGGTGAATAAAAGAGATCTTGACATTTGTGGGAAGGAGCTCATGTCCCACACGCCAAATAAAAATACAAAATTTTGGGAGGATTTTGATCTTTTAGATTGTTTTCCAAAATAATCTATGAGGACCGAAGCCCACCTGCTTTAGAAGAAGCCATGAGTAAGAAGAATTGGAGGTGTAGAATCCATGAGGGTTATGGAACCAAACCCTACTATTGTTTAGACCATTGGCAAAAATAGGTAAATTAAAGATTTGGTCCCCCACAAAGTAGCCATATAAATCACATACCTTCTCTTTGTTCCAACACGTGTGATTATTGGTCCATAAGTCATTTACTTTTCTTTCATGAACAGACAAAGTAGTGGAGCTTAGCGAATCACTATTTAAACTTTCAAAGCCCCAGTTACCTTTGCAAATCTTGATACTTTCCCATCACCAACCTACCAACCGAAACCATTTTCGAGGGCTTTAGTAGCTGTAGTGATGTTGGTCCAAGCGTAAGACAGTTTGTCAACAACTTTGAGGTGGAAAAGGTTGCCACTAGGGAAGTACTTTGAGCTGAGCACTTGATAGCACAACGTATATTTAATGGTGAGGAGTCTCCAAACTTGTCTACCAAGGAGAGCCAAGTTAAAAAGTTGGAGATCACAAAAGCCAAGCCCTCTCATACCATTGGGAAGGCAAACTCTATGTGTTTGGAAAACTAAAATTTCATGTCCTCTAAAATGCCCCTAGGTGTAAGGAAAATCGAAAATGCATAAGTCGGGCGTGATTAAAGGATAAACTTAATGAAAATTTCTTTACCACCTAAGGAGAGAAGCCTCTTAGACCAGTTGTTTATGTTGCAAGAGAAACGATTAAGAATGCTATGGAACACCATAGTCTTCTTTTTTCCAACAGGGAGGGGTAATCCAAGATAATTATCCAACTTTTCGACCACTCTCATTCTAAGTAAGTCACCATAATATTGACGTTGGTCTATAGGAGTATTCGGGCTAAATAACACCATTGATTTGTCAAGGTTTATTTTCTATCCCGATACTTGTGCAAGCTCCCTAAGAATTTTCAAAAGAATTATTGACTTCACTTTTTTTGTTCCTGACAAATAGAAGGGTTTTATCAATGAAAAATAAATGGTTAATATGTGGGTCCTTTTGGCTAGCTTGGATGCCCCTAATATTATTAGAACTTTATGCATGTAAAAGTATTCTTGAAAATACCTCCATGCAAAACAAAAAGAGATAAGGGGAGAGGGGGTCCTATTGCCAAGACCTCGCTCGGGAACAATAACCTCCGAGAGAACCATATTACACTTTACAGCGTATCTTAATAACTGAACACACCACATGATCTTATCAACCTAAGCATCCTCAAAGCCCAAATTCTTCATAACTTTCTCAAGAAAATTCCACTCAACGCGGTCATAAGCCTTGCTCATGTTGAGCTTTATGACAAAGCCTTTATTTGGACTATTTTTTGAGCTTTGTAGACAGTGCATCAACTCATGTGCAATCAAAATGTTGTCATGAATCATATAGCCCGGGACGGAGGTACTTTGGTTCTAATAACATGTTGTTAATGTCCTAGGTGACACTCTGTTTTATGTAACTCAAGTTGAGCTCACTATGATAGGAAGCTTCCGACTTAAAAAGACTATGAAAATACTCCCACGCGACCTTACAAATATCATTTGTATTATTCATACAAATACCATTAGATTCCTTTAACCTATCGATTTTTTTTCTTCAACCTACTAGTGGCACGGACATGAAAAAGGCATGTGTTTCTATCCCCCTCTTTGAGCCACTTAATGTGCGATCTTTAAGCCCAGTAACTCTCCTCTTTGGAATAAAAGTGCCGAAGCTTAAGGTGGGTCGTTTTCAACATGTGAGCATTACACTCCCTATGAGGGCCATCAATGAGCTTGTCAATCCTCGGCACCACCTCACGAATTTGGTTTTTCATCCTTCTATACCTACCATATTGCCACGGGCCAAGCTCTACTCATACTTTCTCAAGCTTCTTGATGATGTTTGTATCATTACTACTCCAAGCCTTCTTTATAATATCTTTGGCTTCCTTCTCTTTGGCCCAGCACACATCATATTTAAAGAAGAGTCTTGGGTCTTCAAAGTTATCTCTCGACTTACGGCCCAAAGTATCCATTAATATAGCATCGTGGTCCGAGTTTGTTTGTCTCACCACGATAGTTGCAAGAAAAGGGTAATTATCAATAGCATTGGCTAAAATAATAAATGTAACACCCCTAACCTATATCTGCCATCGGAATAGGGTTATGGAGCACTATCAGAGTTTACATTTCAAAACAAACAAAAAATTTTAAACGTTCTAATTCATATCATTAATCATAGAAAAACCAATCAATAACATGCATATCGTCCCTTATATGAGCCCTCGAGGCCCTAAATCGAGACTAAATCAGAAACATATAAATTTTTCAAAAAAAGATGAAAATTTTCAAAACTGCAAGGATCAAACGGCCATGTGACTCACATGGCTAAGAGACACAATCGTGTCTTAGGCCATGTGGAAATTCGAAGTAGGGACACGGGCCATGTCCCAACTCATGTCTATGCCCGTGTAAGTCATTGACTTGGGTCACACGGCCAAGACACACGCCTGTGTACGAAGCTGTGTACCCTGCAAAATGACCTCACACGCCCGTGTGCCACGCTATATGCTAAGCCGTGTAATAGTCTGACTTGCAACCCTTTGAAAGCTATAAGGACACAACCATGTCGCCTAGTCGTGTGTCACACATGATTGAGACACATGACCATGTCTCTGCCCGTGTGAATGAAAAATAGGCCATTTCGAAGCCATTTTTCTCACCCATTCAAACACATACCTACAACCAAATTTCCACATATAAACAAGGCTTCGAATTGCACTAATAACATGCATCATCAAGCTACCCAATTAAGGTATATAAACATACAATCAATATGCCTAAAAGGCACCTTAATCAAAAAAAATTAAACATGTAAAATTATATGCATAATTTGGCCAAATGTTCAACTAACCTTTAGCTAAGTTATTGCCAAAACATACCATTTTGTTTACCTATCAATTTCATACCAAAAAGTATCAAATATACCAATTAACATTAGCTTCATAAACCATATATGCCAACTACATGTTTCATACCAAAATGACCATGTTCAACTTCCATCACCTAAGCATCATAAGAACTATAAAATCAACTATCATAAGGTCACATATATATATATATATATATATATATATATATATATCAACATAACAACCATTACAAGGCCCAAATATATACATGCCAACTTAATAATAGATCTTTCATAAGATAATGCCATAAACACAAGCCAAAACAAATGGCTAAATCATCAACCAAAAATACCTATACATGTGCATATTTAACCAATTATCACTTAACTTGCTTCCATGCCAAAACATAACATAATTGATATATAACCAACATACCATATTAGATTCAAAACCTTTCCAAAACATACCATATCTTGACCATGTTAAGGTCAATTCATTATATATCACTTTGGCCATTCAAATATGCTTTGACACATTATCAAATTAACACATATCAACAAGGCACCAAATGTACCAAGGCTACATCACCCAAATGACATATACATGCCAAACACATCAACTAACATTCAACTAATCACCAACCATAAGTTCACCTATACATGTCATTATAACATTAACCAAGACATCAAAATCTACCAATATAATCATTGGATAGTATGATGGATCTCCAACTAGCTTCCAACTCGATCGAGCTTCCGATAATATGAAAAGTAAAGGAAAGACAACTACATAAGCAATGAATTCTTAGTAAGCTCGTATAAACTTTAGTCATGTCAATCCATTTCAAATATGAAACTTATACATATCAAGAATTATCCTACATCGATACCACAAGATTCGTGAATTCATATTCAACAACTCACAAAATAACTAAATCCACAACATCATCCTTAGCAAAGTAGGATTTTAAATAACTTTAAACTCTTTCAAATTTTGTTTGCATTTCATTACTTTCCATTGCATTTACTTTCTTTAGCTTAAATAACAACATCAATTCAACTCATCATTCTTTTTTTCATCATATTACACTTATGAACTTTCTATTTCATTTCCTTTGTAACACCCCAAACCCGTGACCGTCACCGGATTTGACAACGAGGTGTTACCGGGCTTACTTTACTTATTCCTCTCTTAGAAATTTTTTTTTTGTTTTCCTTTTTCTGTTCCAGGCAGGCTAGTTAACTGCGTCACTGTCACCTTAAAAATCATATCTCGAGTTCCAGAACTCAAAAATGAGTTCCGTCAATTTTCCCTGAAACTAGACTCATATATCCATCCATGGATTTATTTCTAGAATTTTTGGTCGGGCCAATTGGTACAGTTTATTAGTTAAAGTCACCCCTGTTTCAGGGTTCGACTACACTGACCTTTACGCATTACGACCTGGATATCATCTCGTACAGAGCTCTAATGCTCATGCCGTTTGTTTCTAATGAAACTAGACTCAAAGGGGAATCTATGCATATAAGGAATGACTTCTAATTGTTTCTGGATAATTTATGGTAAATTTTCCAAGTCGGAGCAGGGATCCAGAAACCGTTCTGGCCCTGTTTCCGAAAACCTGAATATCTCTAAAATACAGCTCATACGGTCGTTTCGTTTCGTCCATATGAAAATAGATTCATCAAGGTTCAATTTCATAATTTATTCACTATTTAATTCTACTTCTACTATTTTTAGTGATTTTTCCATCTCACCTCACTGCTGCTGGCAGCATCTGGTACTAAAGCAAACAATGACTATTTCATAATTCTTCCATGGCCAACTATTTCATCATACATAATACAAACTATGGCCACCTTATCAAAATTAAGGTTTCTAAGGCTCGTGCCTATAGGTTTTAGATTCACACTCAACCGACCACATAGGCCATCTTCGCATGGCTTAAAGTTTACAACCCGAGATTCAACAAAACAAAATAGCCTATACATGCCAAATGTTCTCCTAGTTCAACTACGAAGACAATACCAAAAGATTTCCAGCCGGTGTGATGACTTCAACGACGGTTCCGAAGCACATAAACGATACGAGTCCAAGAGACCTAAAATGGGTGACAAGAAAACACCGAGTGAGTTTATAACTTAGTAAGTCATAAGCATTTCACAACCATCCGTTACTAAAATTATCATAAAATGAAATAATGAAACAAGGGCCATTGTTCCACCATACCGAACTATACCATAGTTCCTTAGACCTTCGGATCAATCTCATACCAAGTCATACATTTACATTTCATATACTATTCAATAGGATATTTGAAGCAATTTCCATACATCATTTCATTTCGCAACAATCATGCAATTGAAATCATCACATAGATTTAAAACTTACCGACTCAACTCCGAGCATGAACATAGTATCTATTAGCCACGAACTCAAGGTACTTACTCTTTCCGCTGTCCATACTCAACTCGATGAAGACACACCCTCCATATAATTGTTCGATCGGAGATATATCTATATAGAGTATGCACACACAGTGCTTAATACTCGATTTCGCACACTTAGTGCCATGTGATTTAAGCTCGCACACATAGTGCCATACCCTTCGAGCTCGCACACCCAGTGCTGTATATTTCCAGCATGCACACTTAGTGCCATATATTTCCAGCATGCACACTTAGTGCCAATCTCGTCACCGTACACACGTATTGCCCGCACACTTAGTGCCGAAAGCAAACTTTCTACACATTTCACTATTTCTTTTACATTCAACAATGTCATCATTCCATACACATACATTTTCATTTACATATCATCTCATTAAACACAATTGCATAGATATTATGATCATTTAAAACAATGCCAAATATATGCTTAATGACTTACCTAGTGTTGGGTAAAATGGTTCCAACTCGGCTATTCGATGTTCTTTCCTTTGCTTTTGCTTGATTCTCCCCCTCTAGCTTCTTGAGCTAATCAATAAATTAACTAGTTGCCAAATATTTATACATATATACATGACATCAACAATACTATCATCATTAATTCATCAATTCACAAAGTTTTATTTCACGAACATTTGACCCATTTTTACCCCATATGGCGAATGCTACATTCATTACCCAACTAGCCATTCAACAATTTTCAGCCTCATTACCACCCTTTTTATGTCTAATCGTCTAAATGAGATCATAAACATGCCTAACTATAGCCGAATGTGCAACATTAATCTAGCATTTCCATTGCATTTAACACTTAACATTTACCCCATCTAGGCCAAATTTTGCTAGCACACAAGCCTTTGGCGAATGTCCTTGACCTCTAGTCACCCAAAATTTCTTTGTTCTTTAAAATTCATCCAAGACTACATTCGCACTTCCAACTAATAATTTAGGTGATCTCAAGCTCATTCACAAGTACTATTATATATCACATTAAGCATTAAATCATTTTGCAACATAAATTTTATAGCATGGCCGAATACTCATGCACATACACACATAACAACAAGAACTCAATGGCACAAAAATCTCCTTTTGTTAAACATTTGAACTCACTCATCTCCATGCTTTCATCACAACAACATCAAAACACTAATTAGGAAATACAACATTCTTGGCGAAATTTAACTCACCTAACAACTTAGTTTCGATCCAAGATTCAAGGAAAAATTTGAACCAATCCTCCAAACTATGCATGCATTTTCAAGAGTGGCATAAAACATACCTTATTGTATCAAAACACCTTAGTCTAGTAAGCTCCCATGGCTGATTTTCTCAAGCTTCCCCCTTTCTTCTTAGTACATTCGGCCATGCAAAGAAAAATGAGAGAATGGACACTTTTTTTTCTTCTTCTCAAGTCATGGCAATTGTAACAAAATGAGAAAGGATGAACAACAAAATTTTCTCCTTTCTTTTCCTCAACTCACGGCAACAAGGGGGCATCCACACTCTTTTTTTTCATCATTTTCCTTTTTTTTCATTTCTTTATTTTCCTTCCATAATGCACTAGGCCAACATGTCTAGGACATGTTTTCTTTGCCCATCATCATGTCATGGCCAGCCACTAACCTTAGGAAATGGGTTATTTGACATGCAACTCCACCCTTGTGTTAACATGCACTAATAAGCCATTTAAAATTAGCCTATCATATTTCACCATGTTTCACATTGATCCCTATTTAATAATTTCTCATAAAATTGGTAAAATTAGAGAATGAAACTTCCACATATGCATGCACACACATAGTTAGCATAGAATATAACAATTAATTATTTTTATAACTCGGTTTAGTGGTCCCGAAACCACTTTCCGACTAGGGTCAATTTAGGGTTGTCACAACTCTCCCCACTTAAGAAATTTTCGTCCGAAAATCTTACCTAGTAAATAGGCTCGGTATCGCTCTCTCATAGAGTCCTCAAGTTCCCAAGTGGCTTCTTCAATTCGTGTTTATGCCACAACACCTTCACTAATGGGATTTTCTTATTGCGCAACTCTTTTACTTGGCAAGATCGAATGCGAACCGGCTCTTCTTCATAACTCAAATTAGGTGAACCTCGACCTCGGATGGAGTAATTACGTGTGTCGGGTCGACCTATATCGTCAAGCATCGAGACATGGAAAACGCTAGAATCCTTTCAAACTCGGGGTAACATTAATCGATACGCCATGGTCCAACTCGTTCGGATAGTTCATACGGACCGATGAACCTCGGACTCAATTTTCCCTTACGGCCAAATCTAAGCACCTTCTTCCGTGGTGAGACTTTGAGAAATACCTTGTCTCCAACCTGATATTCAATGTCTTTCCTTTTCAAATCCGCATACGACTTTTGGCGATCCGAAGCAGCCTTCAAACTTTCACGAATTACTCGAACTTTCTGCTCGGCATCCTTAATCAAATCAACCACGAAGATTTTACCTTCAGTAAGTTCAGTCCAGAATAATGGGGTACGGCATTTACGACCGTATAAAGCCTCGTAAGGCACCATCTTAACATGCTATTGTTGTAAGCGAATTCAATCAAAGGCAAATATCTTTCCCATGAACCACTAAACTCAAGGATGCAACATCTCAACATATCCTCAAGGATTTGAATTATCCGTTCGGATTGACCATCGGTTTGGGGATGAAAAGTGCTAAAATGCGACTTGGTACCCAAAGCCTCTTGCAATTTCTTCCAAAATCGTGATGTAAATCTTGGGTCTCTATCCGACACGATAGAAACAGGTACCCCATGCAATCGAACAATTTGGGAGACGATAATTCGCCAATTTATCGAGCGAAAAATCCGTATGACAGGATAAAATGAGCAGACTTGGTCATCTATCAACAATGACCCAAATCGCATCTTTCTTACTTGCCGACACGGTAATCCAGATATAAAATCCATTGTCACTCGATCCCATTTCCATTCGGTATCATGATTGGTCAAGTAATCCCGATGGCACTTGATGTTCCGCTTTCACTTGTTGACATATCGACACCTTGAAACAAATTCGAAATGTCTCGTTTCATACCGGGCCACCAAAATTGGCGTTTGGTCATTGTACATTTTAGTACTACCGGGTGGATTGACATTCGACTCACTGTGAGCCTCGCTCAAAATCATCGAAACAAGTTCAATTCCTTGGAATACATAATCGACCCTTGAACGTCAAGCGGTCATTGTCGTCAATCTGAAATTCGATTCTTCATCCAAAACACATTCGCTCGCTTAGCGACCAATTCAGCGTCGACCTTCTGAGATTCAAGTATTTGATGAATCAATAACGGTTTGGCCTCTAATTCGACTACTAGCACCTCCTCGGGTGAAACGGATAAATGAGCATCCATCGCTCTCAAAGCGCACAGAGTGCCTTGCGACTTAAAGCATCGGCCACCACGTTGGCCTTTCCCGGGTGATAATCAATGATGAGTTCATAGTCTTTCAACAACTCAAGCCAACGTCTTTGTCGCAGGTTTAAATCTCTCTGAGTCATCAAATATTTTAGACTCTTGTGGTCCGAATAAATATGACACCTTTCTCCAAACAAGTAATGCCGCCATATCTTCAAGGCGAACACTATGGTCGCTAGTTCAAGGTCATGGGTCGGATAGTTTCTCTCATGCGGCTTTAGTTGTCTCGATCGTAAGCCACAACTCGACCTTCTTGCATCAACACACAACCTAACCCAAGCAAGGATGCGTCATCAGATATGACAAACTCTTTCTGGGACTCCGTTGTACTAGCATGGGGCCTCGGTTAAACAAGTTTTAGTCGATCGAAACTTTCTTGACAGCGTTCGACCACTCGAACTTAACATCTTTTGGAGTAGTTTCGTCATCGATACAGCTATCATCGAAAAACCTTTCACAAATCGTCGATAGTATCCGCAAGCCCCAAAAGCTCCTAACCGGTAACATTCCTTGAGGTTTCCAATCGACTATGGTCGAAATTTTGTTCGGGTCCACCTTGACACCGATGCGGACACCACGTGCCCCAAAAAGCTAACCTCTCTCAACCAAAATTCACATTTCTTGAACTTTATGTATAACTACTTATCTCGTAAAATTTGCAACACTAGCCTCGGTGTTCAAGATGTTCGATTTCATCTCTCGAATAGACCAAAATGTCATCGATAAATACAACTACGAACCGATCCAAGTATGGCTGAAAATCCTATTCATTAAATCCATAAATACCTCGGGGCATTAGTGAGCCCAAACGGCATCACCAAGAATTCGTAGTGACCGTACCTCGCTCTAAAAGCGGTTTTGGGTATGTCCGATTCTCGGACCCTCAACCGATAGTACCCGACCTCAAATCTATCTTTGAAAACACCGAGGCTCCTTTAATTGATCAAACAAATCGTTAATTCGTGGCAACGGATATTTATTCTTTATCGTCACTTTATTCAAGCGGCGATAGTCGATGCACAATCTCATAGTTCCATCCTTCTTCTTCACAAACAATCTTTGGTGCACCCCATGGAGAAAAACTCGGTCGAGCGAAACCTCTATCCGTCAATTCTTGCAATTGAACCTTCAATTTCTTTAATTCCGTTAATGCCATACGATACGAGGCTATTGAAATCGGCGTAGTACGGGTACAACCGATGTCAATTCCACTTCTCGAACCGGTGGCAATCCGGTAACTCCTCGGAAAAACATCCGAATACTCACAAACCATGGTACCGATTCGAGTTTCCTTTCCGTCTCTTTACTTTCAAACACATACGCAAGGTATGTTTCACACCCCTTTTTCACATACCTCCGAGTGGTCATAGAAGATATTATCACTGGCACTCCTTTTGAATCAGTAGACTCGACTCGGACTACCTCGTTATTTACACTCCTCAAATCAATGGTTTTCCTTTTGCAATCCACCACTGCATCATGTACGGTCAGCCAATCCATACCAAGAATAACATCGAATTCATCAAATGGTAGAAGCATCAGATCGGCCGGAAAACAGGATTCTCGAATTATTAGGGGGCATCTCTTGCACACTTTATCAACGAGTACGTATTGACCCAAAGGGTTTGACACCCGAATTACGAACTCGATGAGACTCAACAGTAGAGTCTTCTTTGGATGCTAAGGTTTCACATACATATGAATGAGTAGAGCCGGGTCAATCAATGCAATCACACTAGTATCAAAGAGAGTAAAAGTACCAGTGATAACGTTAGGGAGGATGCCTCCTCTCGTATGCGGATGGCATATGCTCTAGCAGAGCACGGGTCTCGGATCGGACACCAGTATTAGAGGTTCCTCTCGATTACCACCCCTACCTCCGAAATTCTCGGGGCCTACCTCCAATGTCGTTCCACTAGGTCTTGCACCTTGCGTCTTATTCCTCTCATCTAGCTCTGCAATCTCTAATGAAGTGGTCCTCGAACCGCATCCATAATGAGCCCTATTAACAGACTTACCCCAACATTCACCTAGGTGTCATCTTCCACATTAGGGGCATTCGGGTTTCTCTTGACGATTATTGCCCACACTAGCTATGAAGTAGCTCGAGTCCGTCGATGGTCGGGCTCGATGGAAATTCCCGCATCGCCTCGACTTACTAGTGTCCTCCACGAATTTTTTACTGGCCGAGAACCGAGCTTTACTCGTCGATCTTTTACGATAATCTCTTGCTTCAAATCTTTTGCACATAGCAACCTCATCAGCCACACACTCCGAGCATACCGACTAAGTCTTACGAACTCATGTTCAGATTTAGATATTGTCATACGGCCTTGCTTGAGCTCCAAAATTCCTTACACTTCGATCGATGAACCGTTGACTAATATATTTCTTCCAAATTGCATTTGAAAGAAATCCCAAGTAACTTGTTCCTTTGGGACTATGGAAATCAAGGTCCTCCACCAATAGTAGGTGAGTCTCGAACAAAGATATAGCACACTTAAGACATTCATCGGGTGTGCATGACAGTTCATCAAACACTCTAATGGTGTTATCAAGCCAGAACTCGGCCCTTTCGGCATCATCGGTAACTATGGCCTTAAACTCCTCGCCCCACGCTTCCTAATCAAGTCCACGGTGGTTTACTCACCTCACGGGATCAAGAACTAATGGCATTACGGGCTCTTGGGGTGGATTATTTAAATTCGGAATGGTTGGACAGCCGGATTGGTTCGGGCATATTATGCGACACACTCATTCATCATGGTGAAGAAGGCTTGTTTCGCCCATTCATTTTGATTATTCGCGGATGATCGAGGCTCAACAGCGGTGTCCCTTGCGCAGGAGCAGCCGCTACACTTTCAACGTCATCCGCCAAGGGTCTCTCTACCCCGGGTTCCATTGCTAATCAAAACAAAATTTCAACCGTCAGAAGTCATCACATTATTAAGCACTAACGATTTGGCATGTATAGCTAGACTCACACGCGCTATGGTAGTCCTAGAACCGACTAAACCATAGCTCTGATACCAATTAAATGTAACACCCCAAACCCGTGACCGTCACCGGATTTGGCCACGAGGTGTTACCGGGCTTACTTTTCTTATTCCTCTCTTAGAAAATTTTTTTTTTGTTTTCCTTTTTCTGTTCCAGGCAGGCTAGTTAACTGCGTCACTGTCACCTTAAAAATCATATCTCGAGTTCCAGAACTCGAAAATGAGTTCCGTCAATTTTCCCTGAAACTAGACTCATATATCCATCCATGGATTTATTTCTAGAATTTTTGGTCGGGCCAATTGGTACAGTTTATTAGTTAAAGTCACCCCTGTTTCAGGGTTCGACTACACTGACCTTTACGCATTACGACCTGGATATCATCTCGTACAGAGCTCTAATGCTCATGTCGTTTGTTTCTAATGAAACTAGACTCAAAGGGGAATCTATGCATATAAGGCATGACTTCTAATTGTTTCTTGATAATTTATGGTAAATTTTCCAAGTCGGAGCAGGGGATCCAGAAACCGTTCTGGCCCTGTTTCCCGAAAACCTGAATATCTCTAAAAATACAGCTCATACGGTCGTTTCGTTTCGTCCATATGAAAATAGATTCATCAAGGTTCAATTTCATAATTTATTCACTATTTAATTCTACTTCTACTATTTTTAGTGATTTTTCCATCTCACCTCACTGCTGCTGGCAGCATCTGGTACTAAAGCAAACAATGACTATTTCATAATTCTTCCATGGCCAACTATTTCATCATACATAATACAAACTATGGCCACCTTATCAAAATTAAGGTTTCTAAGGCTCGTGCCTATAGGTTTTAGATTCACACTCAACCGACCACATAGGCCATCTTCACATGGCTTAAAGTTTACAACCCGAGATTCAACAAAACAAAATAGCCTATACATGCCAAATGTTCTCCTAGTTCAACTACGAAGACAATACCAAAAGATTTCCAGCGGTGTGATGACTTCAACGACGGTTCCGAGCACGCAAACGACACGAGTCCAAGAGACCTAAAATGGGTGACAAGAAAACACCGAGTGAGTTTATAACTCAGTAAGTCATAAGCATTTCACAACCATCCGTTACTAAAATTATCATAAAATGAAATAATGAAACAAGGGCCATTGTTCCACCATACCGAACTATACCATAGTTCCTTAGACCTTCGGATCAATCTCATACCAAGTCATACATTTACATTTCATATACTATTCAATAGGATATTTGAAGCAATTTCCATACATCATTTCATTTCCGCAACAATCATGCAATTGAAATCATCACATAGATTTAAAACTTACCGACTCAACTCCGAGCATGAACATAGTATCTATTAGCCACGAACTCAAGGTACTTACTCTTTCCGCTGTCCATACTCAACTCGATGAAGACACACCCTCCATATAATTGTTCGATCGGAGATATATCTATATAGAGTATGCACACACAGTGCTTAATACTCGATTTCGCACACTTAGTGCCATGTGATTTAAGCTCGCACACATAGTGCCATACCCTTCGAGCTCGCACACCCAAAGGTCAGTATATTTCCAGCATGCACACTTAGTGCCATATATTTCCAGCATGCACACTTAGTGCCAATCTCAGTCACCGTACATACACGTATTGTTCAAGACACTTAGTGCCGAAAGCAAACTTTCTACACATTTCACTATTTCTTTTACATTCAACAATGTCATCATTCCATACACATACATTTTCATTTACATATCATCTCATTAAACACAATTGCATAGATATTATGATCATTTAAAACAATGCCAAATATATGCTTAATGACTTACCTAGTGTTGGGTAAAATGGTTCCAACTCGGCTATTCGATGTTCTTTCCTTTGCTTTTGCTTGATTCTCCCCCTCTAGCTTCTTGAGCTAATCAATAAATTAACTAGTTGCCAAATATTTATACATATATACATGACATCAACAATACTATCATCATTAATTCATCAATTCACAAAGTTTTATTTCACGAACATTTGACCCATTTTTACCCCATATGGCCGAATGCTACATTCATTACCCAACTAGCCATTCAACAATTTTCAGCCTCATTACCACCCTTTTTATGTCTAATCGTCTAAATGAGATCATAAACATGCCTAACTATAGCCGAATGTGCAACATTAATCTAGCATTTCCATTGCATTTAACACTTAACATTTACCCCATCTAGGCCAAATTTTGCTAGCACACAAGCCTTTGGTCGAATGTCCTTGACCTCTAGTCACCCAAAATTTCTTTGTTCTTTAAAATTCATCCAAGACTACATTCGCACTTCCAACTAATAATTTAGGTGATCTCAAGCTCATTCACAAGTACTATTATATATCACATTAAGCATTAAATCATTTTGCAACATAAATTTTATAGCATGGCCGAATACTCATGCACATACACACATAACAACAAGAACTCAATGGCACAAAAATCTCCTTTTTGTTAAACATTTGAACTCACTCATCTCCATGCTTTCATCACAACAACATCAAAACACTAATTAGGAAATACAACATTCTTGGCCGAAATTTAACTCACCTAACAACTTAGTTTCGATCCAAGATTCAAGGAAAAATTTGAACCAATCCTCCAAACTATGCATGCATTTTCAAGAGTGGCATAAAACATACCTTCTTGTATCAAAACACCTTAGTCTAGTAAGCTCCCATGGCTGATTTTCTCAAGCTTCCCCCCCTTTCTTCTTAGTACATTCGGCCATGCAAAGAAAAATGAGAGAATGGACACTTTTTTTTTCTTCTTCTCAAGTCATGGCAATTGTAACAAAATGAGAAAGGATGAACAACAAAATTTTTCTCCTTTCTTTTCCTCAACTCACGGCAACAAGGGGGCATCCACACTCTTTTTTTTCATCATTTTCCTTTTTTTTCATTTCTTTATTTTCCTTCCATAATGCACTAGGCCAACATGTCTAGGACATGTTTTCTTTGCCCATCATCATGTCATGGCCAGCCACTAACCTTAGGAAATGGGTTATTTGACATGCAACTCCACCCTTGTGTTAACATGCACTAATAAGCCATTTAAAATTAGCCTATCATATTTCACCATGTTTCACATTGATCCCTATTTAATAATTTCTCATAAAATTGGTAAAATTAGAGAATGAAACTTCCACATATGCATGCACACACATAGTAAGCATAGAATATAACAATTAATTATTTTTATGACTCGGTTTAGTGGTCCCGAAACCACTTTCCGACTAGGGTCAATTTAGGGCTGTCACAACCTTTCCAAACCTGTTTCATATGCATATCACACAAGACATAGGCATGTCATTAACCATAGCCACAAGCTAGTGCATTTAAACATAACTCTTTTGGAATTAACCACATGGTAAATCATTTCATAAGAAATTTCGTAATTAAAACCTTAACACTCTTTCATGAACACAAGCACATTTCTATTTGGGCTCTTACCATTTCAATGCAACTTACAAGTAAACATAATACCATTCAACCAATAGCTTGGGACATGCCTAAGCATCAAACAACAACACATGTTAGCATACTTGAACATATTTCATATAAATCCAACAGGGATAACCATTTATTCTCATCATGTAACACTTGAGTTTATTACTCATCTTAACTTACATAATTTCCATGTATCATCATATCAAGGATGTCCATATATGTGCATGTCATAATACACATCATTCTCTTACCGTGTCTTATCTGAATAATGCCCGTTGAACCATTTAGAAAATTGTTGGATACTTGGGATAGCTCACACATAGTGTGTTAACTAATAATTGTAATCCATCAATTCCTGTACATGTATGCTCACATGAGTTGTGAATAAGTATGCCCATACGAGCTGTGAAAATAGGCCTGCTTACATGAGCTGTGGGTCGGAACGTAGCTACACGATGCTGCTCGCACGAGCTGTGGAGTATCCTTAACACATGCAGGACCTCAGCCATCGGTAGGACGTTCAAGACTAGCACCCAAATCATGTAAAACCTAATGACATGTCATTTGTATCCTAAGAATTTCTAAGGCTCAAACAGGGCTCGATAATCATCGTACGTCGTTAGATTTACGTCGTTTCATAACACAATAAATTGCATACTAATATATATATATATTGATTTAATTACAATATAATCGCATATTAACATTCAATTTAATCAAAATTATATAGAATATAATTCATATGAACTTACATGGCTAAATTGCAGAAATACCAAAGCTCAGGGGCATTGTGGTAATTTTCTATTTTCCTAGATTTTTCATCCGATCTTCATCTAAATTAATAATTTTACTCAATATATTAATTTAGACAGTAAAACAATTCATTTTATGCAATTTAATCATTTTTTTATTTTTGATATTTTTACAAAATTATCCCTAAAGTTTTACGTTTATTCAATTTCATCCCTGAGCCCAAAACATGAAAATTACCCATTTTTAATGCCAAATTATAACAGCCGAATATTCATGGCACCCATACCAGCCTATATTTGTAATAATTTCGCATAAAATCCTTGTACTTTTATTATTTTAACAATTTAGTCCCTAAACGATAAATTCATAAAAAATCACTTAATAAAATACTTTTAATTATTAATCAACAATCCAAATTCATCATCTAACATAAAAAAATCACAAGATTAATCAATGGAAATATTCAAAATCTTTAACAGTTTCAAAATCGAAGGTACGGGCTAGCTAGACCTAGTTGCAACAATCTTAAAAACATAAAAACTATTGGAAACGAGACTAAAATGACATACCATGCAACTTTAAAGAGAAATACGAAAGCTCAACTCCTTCCATGGCTTTTCTTCTTTCTTCATTTCGGCCAAACTTCAAAAAGAGGAAGATGATATCTTTTGTTTTATTTTATTACCTTTTTAATTTGTTTTATTTTTTAATTAATAAAACATAATAAAACAAAACCAACCGCCCCTTCAAACGTAATATGGTATATTTACCATATTACTCCATTTACTTTCATTCATCAAGCTATTAAATCACTTACATCAAATAGCGGTTGACTTTTTTAATATTTACAATTTAGTACTTTTTAATTAATTAACCATCAAAACATTAAAATTTTTCAACGAAAGTTTCATACCACCTTAATGACACTCTATAAATATTTATAAAAAATATTTACAGCTCGGTTTATAGAAACAAGGTCCTAATACCTCATTTTTTAAAACCACTTAACCTTAGGGTCATACCACTCGAACTTAATAAATCACTTATATAACATAATTTATCAAATCAAAAACCTTTTTAAAACCATATTTGACTTGTAAATATTAAATAATAATATTTACGAACTTTCTTGTCGAATTTGAAGGTCCCGAAACCACTATTTCTGTCACCACCAAAAAACGGGTTGTTCCAAGGAACTTTTCTAGCCTCTTTTTCACCATGTTATTTCCTTCATGGTAATTAACCCATGTGAACTAACCCTTGTCAGTTTTGATGTCAACAACAGTTAGCTCCTCCATAACATCTCTAAACTTCTCCATGGTTACTCTGGACTTCCCACAGGGCCCTTCTTTTTCAACTCCATTGATGATGGCATTAAAATTACCACCCACAACCCAATCCTCCCTGACCAAGCTTCCCACCATTCTAAGTATATCCCAAGACTGACTTCTTAAGTTTCGATCAGCATGACCATACAACCCAGTGAATCTAATACTTTTATGATTCTCCATTCGAACAAGCGAGTCAATGTGATGACTGGAATATTTTTGTATAAACACATCTGCACCATCTTTCCACAGCATTGCTAACCCTCCGCTTCGACCTTCCGAACTCACGGCCAAACAGGGACACTTTTTTTCTCTCGATGCTTTCGTACCAATAGGGGCCCAAGTTATTGATTGTGCTCAACGCTCACTCACATTCGAGGCACCAAAGTGTTGATGCTGTCGGATGCTCCTATACATTGAAGGTGCTCGATGCCCTAGCACCACGGGATGGCTGGAACGCTCGGGTTTGTGCAACTGTACATAGCCCTTATCAAGTAATAAGTAAGTATCGAGTTATCGTCTCTACAGGGATTGAATTTGTGCTAAGTCACTTAATTTGTAAAAGGGTATTACCAATTTGATAAATAAAAACAATATAATTGAGAAGTGATGAAAAATTATGTATATGAAACTAAATGCTATGATCCCTAATGCAATTTATCTTAAATATGCAAACTATATGAATGAGATAGATTTTATAAGAATTAACACAATAAGTGTAACACCCCCTTACCCGAGACCGTCACCAGAGTCGAGCACGAGGCGTTAACAGACTTAATTTATCACTTAAACAATTTCAAACAATTTATTTCACCTTTTGTAATAAACTGCCCATCTGCGTCACAATTGCTAAAAAATTCATATCTCGAGTTACGAAACTCAAAATTCAAATCCGTAAATTTTTCTTGAAACTAGACTCATATACCTATTTACTAATTTTTTTTCCGGAATTTTTGTTGGGCCAATTAGTACAGTTTATTAGTTAAAGTTTCTCCTATTTCAGTGTTTGACCACTCTGATCTCTGTTCCCTACGAATCACTTTTCTCTTTGTGCAGAATTCAGATGACTATCCCGTTTTTTTCTCTTAAAAGAAGACTCAAAAAGGAATCTATACATATAAATTATGACTCCTAATTTATTTTGTACAAATTTTAGTGAATTTATAAATTTAGAATAGGGGATTCAAAAATCGCTCTAACTCTGTTCCACCAAAACTCAAATATCTCATGAAATACAACTCATTTACCTGTTTTGTTTCTTCCATATAAAAATAGACTTAATAAGCTTCAACTTCATGTTTTACTCACCATCTAATTCTGTTTCGAATATTTTTAGTTATTTTTCAAACTCACATCATTGCTGTTGTATGATACTGTTTTATAGCAAATTTCACCTTTTTATGAATTTCCACTGATTAGATAGCACATTAAGCATACATAACACCAAATATGATCTTGATTAGCCATTCCAATGGCTAATCATTACCAAAAATTTTCTTACCACTCAATAGCCATATCATAAGATCATATACACAAAATGGTTATAATGCTATACATGCCATACTCAAAATATACAAGCCACTATACCAAAATGGTCCACGGATAGTGTGAGCGAGCCTCAGACCGTTCTCAATTTTCGAGCTGGCTTGTCAAAACTACAAAGAATGGAAATGAGGGAGTAAGCATAAATGCTTAGTAAGTTCACATGTAAATAGCAAGTAACATAATCATGCAATCCAACATAAAACATCATTTGCATAAATATCACCAAGACATTCATGTTACATTTGCATTTACTATCTTACCACGATTTTATCATACCAAGTTCTCAACCTGATGGTTTAAGCGCATACCTGTCCAATTTTCTCATGCACGACACTTACCAACATGTCACCTTTGTCTTAAGTATTCTCCTTATTCACTTAAGATTCACCTATTGAACATATCAGAATATAATTTGGATACACGAATTGCATGCACATAAGTGCCATACCCGCAGCTAGACAAACTCAATAGCCTGCGGAACTTATGTAGCCAAGCTACCATGTAACCTGCCCATAAGCGAACTCGGACTCAACTCAACGAGCTCGGGCGTTCGCATCCATAAGTGAACTCGGACTCAACTCAACAAGTTCGGATGCCTAGTTACATCTCACGAACTCGGACTCAACTCAATGAGCTCGGGCGTTCGCATCCATAAGTGAACTCGGACTCAACTCAACGAGTTCGGATGCCTAGCTACATCTCATGAACTCGGACTCAACTCAACGAGTTCGGAACTCAAATATCCTAGTGACATGTCACTTGTATCCTAATCTATTTCCAAGGTTCAAACGGGATTTTCGTCAATCACACATCTTTTCTGTTTTCCATGGAATGTCGGAACCGATACTTGGTAGCATTTCATATTTATCAAGTAGCTCACATAATTTGCATATTACTAAATAATAATCCACAAAGCATAATATTTCATGATAATAATCATCATATCATATAAATAACATTAAATTACTTAAAATGACAATTATGCTACTACATTCACACATGAACTTACCTCAGTACAAAAAGTTGGAAATCAAGCCTATTCCTCGTAAACTTTATTTTTCCCTCGATCACGACTCGAATCTTGTTTCTCTTGATCTAAAATGCCAAATTAATTTATTCAATATACACATTCATCAAAACAGCACCTAATACGGGCTCGGATTAAAATTACCATTTTACCCCTAGCTTTTCAATTATTTACAATTGAGTCCTTAAGTTTGTACAATGAGTTACATGCATTTCCCATGACATCTAGGCATAGCTGAATTTCCTAGTGTTCATAACAGCCCATATTTCACACTAAAAATAAGATTTTTACTATTAATTTTACCCTTTTTACTATTAAGTCCCTTTTTAGGTGTTTTCACATAAAACTACTAGGTAAAAGTTGTTAAACACACATCAAACCATCATATTCCTTCATTATTCATCAAAATACATTTATGTCACACATGGGTAAATTTTCATACCTGTATCATAGCTCAAAATATTGCTAGAAAATGATAGAACATGCTTTCTAGATTTTAAAATTGAAAAGAGCATTAAAAAGGGGCATGGAAATAACTTACAATCAAGGCTTGAAAATGTTGAAACCCTAGCTATGGTGACAAGCAAAATTCGGCAGCCCTTATGGCCAAGATGAGTCCATTTTTATGTTATTTTCTCCTTCTTAATGACTATATTTACCAAATGACAAAAATGCCTTTAATGCTTTTCTTTGTAATTTTTCATGTACAAGCCCGTTTTTGTCCAAAATTTTAGAAATTGGTTAAATTGCTAACTAAGACATCCTAACTAATATTCCAAAGCAATTTCATACTAAAAGCTTCTAGAATGCAAGTTTTGCAACTTATTCACTTTAGTCCCTAATTTCAAATTAAGCACTTTATGCATAGAATTTCTTCACGAAATTTTCACACAATCATGCAATCATATCATAGACCTCAAAATAATTATAAAATAATTATTTCTATCTTGAATTTGTGGTCCTGAAACCACTATTCCGATTAGGCCCTAATTTGGGATATTACAACTCTCCCCCCTTTAGGGATTTTCATCCTCGAAAATCTTATCGGTAAACAGGTGTGGGTATTGATTCCTCATAGTTTCCTCGGGCTCCCATGTAGCCTCTTCTACTCTGTGCTTTTGCCATAATACTTTCACGAGAGCGATACTTTTATTTCTTAGTTGCTTGACCTTCCGAGCTAAAATATTAATCGGTTCTTCATTGTAAGTCATATCCGGTTGTAGCTCAATTTTCGTCGGTGAAATTACATGTGAAGGATCCGAACGATACCGACGTAACATAGATACATGGAACACATCATGAATCTTCTCTAATTCAGGTGGTAACGCTAACTGATATGCTACTGGTCCAACTCTTTCAATTATCTCATAAAGTCCGATAAAACACGGACTCAACTTGCCTTTCCGACCAAATCTAAGAACTTTCTTCAACGGAGACACTTTTAAAAATACCTTATCACTGACTTGAAACTCGATTTCTTTTCGTTTCAAATTTGCATAGGATTTCTGTCTATCTGAAGCAGCTTTCAAACAATCTCAAATCACTTACACTTTTTCTTCGATTTCTTTAATTAGATCAACTCCATAACTCTAAATTTCTTTGAGTTCAGTCCAATACAATGGCGTCTGAAACTTACAACCGTACAATGCTTCATAAAGTGCCATCTTCAAACTCGTCTGATAACTATTATTGTAGGCAAATTCTACCAACAGTAAGTATCTTTCCCAACTACCTTGGAATTCCAATACATAACATCTGAGCATGTCTTCAAGAATCTGAATTACTCTCTCTGATTGTCCATCAGTTCATGGATGGAAGGCAGTATTGAAATTTAACTTTGTACCTAATGCCTCTTGCAACTTTTACTAAAATCGCGATGTAAATCTCAGATCTCTATCCGAACTGATTGACAATGGTACTCCGTGAAGTCTAACAATCTCACTAATATACAATTTAGTCAACTTATTAAGAGAATAATCAGTACGTACTGGAATAAAATGAGCCGATTTAGTCAATCTGTCAACTATTACCCAGATGGTATCTTTCTTCCTCGGAGTTAATGGAAACCCTGATACAAAATCCATAGTACTTCGATCCCATTTCTATTCGGGAACCATGATAGGTTGAAGTAGTCCCGAAGGCACTTGGTATTCAGCTTTCACTTTGTGACAGCCCTATAGTGACCCTAGTCGGAAAGCGGTTTCGGGACCGCTAAACCGAGTCACCAAATTATTTGAATATGATATCTATTGTCTAAAATATGTGATTATGAATGTGTGAAGGTTTTAAGCTTCGATTTAGTAAATTGCATGTGAAATTAGTCGATAGGACTTATGTGTGACACTTTTGAAATGTGATAGGTAAATCTATAAGGATCTATTAGTGCATGTAATCAAAGGGGTGGACTTGCATGTCAATTTCCCCCTTTTTAATTGCTAGTGGCCGGCCATGACAAAGGGTGATGGGCAAAACATGTCATAAAACATGTTGTGACAATGGTGTATGTTAGGAAAAAATAAAATAAGGAGTATGGGTAATAAAGAAATAGGAAAAAAAAAAAGAATGGTGTGAGTGTCCCCCCCCATTGCCGTGAGTTGAGGGAAAGAAGAAAAAAAAAAGTGTCCATCATTTTTCACTTCTTTTGGCTGAAAATTCTAAGGAAGAAAGAAAACAAGTTGTGTTCTTTGGTTCTTCTTGGCCGATTTGAGAGGAGGAAGAAAGGAGTGAAGCAATCGGTCATCTTAGGTCGATATTAAGGTAAGGAAGTTGATACTAGTTCTTGAAATCCTAGTTGATTTTGAGTGAGATATCAAGTTATTGTTGGTAACCCATGTTGAAATTGTGATTTTGGAATAAGTAAGGTTTTCGGCTATAGAGATTAATAAGGGTGATGGTTGTGTTTCATGCTAAATCTTGATGATTATGAGTTCCTTTCTTGGGTCTACCTTAGATCCATGAAGTATATTTTATTTGGTGTTGTTGGAAGTATCACCATGGTATATCCATAAGCATGATTTATGCTTATTACATGATAGGTAAGATTTGTGTTTTGGATATATGTTTATATTTGGTTAAAATCAACTTGTGATTCGCTCTTGCACATATATATATATATATGTTTGCACATGATGTATTGGTATGACATATATACTATCTCAAGGTATATATTTACATATGATGATGTTTGGTTATGAAGTAAATGATTGATGCGTATTGAGTTACAATATGTAATCGTTAGTTAGTAAAATGTATGCCATTTATGTGTGGTATTAAGTATATAATTGGCCTCAACATAGACATGCATATTTGGCCACATGAGGTGGATTGGTGTGCATGCATTCGGTTAGAGGCAAGCATATTGATGCATTATCTTGGCTTAGATAATCGGCTAAAAGAGAGTGTGGACTATTGTGTTGAGTTAGATTCATGATTTCGTACATATGTGACTTTAATGTCTAATGAATATATATGGGCTAAGTACCTTGAGTTCCTCTTTTTGATACTCAAATGATTAAATCAATTTATTTGTCAATTTAAGCTCAAGAGCAAAGGGGAACTAAATCCGATAAAGGGAAGGAAAAAGTGGTCGAATAGCCATCAAAATCGTTCGACAACATCCGAGGTAAGTTTTCGAGTAATGGAACTTAGATTATGATTTGATTAGATCATGTTTTAAGCAAATCAAAATCATACTCTTTGTGTGTGGCTATTGAGCCAAAATCGCAAGTGTGAAAAGTGCCTTGTGTTTGAGTTTTGCTAATGAAAATGAAATACGAATGTGTCGTGATTTATTGATAAATGTGCATGGTTATTCGAATGATGTCTGGGCTAAGTCCCGAAGGCTTTGTGCTAAGTGACTATATCCGGACTAAGATCCGAAGGCATTTGTGTGAGTTACTAAATTCGGGTTAAGTCCCGAAGGCATTTGTGCGAGTTACTAAATCCGGGTTAAGTCCCGAAGGCATTTGTGCGAGTTACTAAATCCGGGTTAAGTCCCGAAGGCATTTGTGCGAGTTACTATAACCGGGCTATGTCCCGAAGGCATTTGAACGAGTAGCTATATCCGGTTAAACTCTGAAGGTACGTGATTCGGGAATGAATGAACTTGCTGTAAAAATTTCAGTTAATACGCTTGTGAAATCCCAACAATGAGGTATGTTTCGTATGTGCTTTGAATTAGTTGAGCCCTTACAAATAAGTATTCGCTCAGTTGATAAATGAGCTACCGGCCTTTCGCTAAGTTGATCTTTGTGTATGAATATGAGGGTTGGTAATGTGAAGTAAGTATGATATTGAGAATTTGTGCATATGAAATTATCTGTTTAGCTACATAAATGCTATACTTTGGTTGTGTCTAAATTCATGACTCAAACTTACTAAGCATTAAATGCTTACTCCGTTTCTTTGATTCTCTGTTTTATAGATTTTGGTTCTTCACTATCGGACTCGGGATTTTTGAAGTCAAGTCGCCCACACTATCAAAGCTCCTTTTGGTATATTTTTGGTTGAACTTTGAAATGGCATGTATAGGACTACCCTTTTGTTGTAGGTCATGTACCTTTCAGTTTTGTGTAAATTTGGATAGCCATGCGAAAATGGCTTAAGTATACTTTGGGCATGGTATTATAATCATTGTATGTTGTTCATTAAGAGGTATGGAAATGTTTGGAAACGATAAGCCATTGGGATGGTTAATCATGATCATATTTTGTGCTATTTATGTTTAAGGGCTAGTTGAATCATGGAAACTATGAAATAGGTAAAGCCTACCTTAAAGACAGATGCTGACAGCTGCAGTGATGTGGATGTGAAAAATCACTAAAAATAGTAGGAATGGAATTAAATAGTGAATAAATTATTTAAACAAACCTTGACGAGTCTATTTTCATAGGAGAGTAACGAAACGATAATATGAACAGTATGTTAAGAGATATTTAATTTTTCGTGAGACAGGGCCAGAACGGTTTCTGGAGTCCCTGTTACGACTTTGGAAATTCATTATAAATTGACCAGAGATAATTAGAAGTCATTCCATATATGACAAGATTCCATTTCGAGTCTAGTTTCTGTAGAAACAAACAGCATCAGTATTGAAGCCCTGTACAGGGAGATATGCAAATCGTAATGCAGGAAGGTCAGTGTAATCGCACCCTGTAACAGGGGAGACTTTAACTAATAAACTGTACTAATTGGCCCAACCAAAAATTCTAGGAAAAAATTTGTAGATGCATATATGAGTCTAGTTTCAGAGAAAAATTACAAAACTGATTTAAGAGTTGTGGAACTCAAGATATGATTTTTAAGGTGACAGTGACACAGTTAGCCGGCTGTCTGGAAATTTTTAAAATGAACTGTGCAAGTAAGTGGATTAAGCCCGTTAACCCCTCGTGTCCGACTCCGGCGACGGTCTCGGGTACAGGGTGTTACGCACTTGTTGACAAATTAAGCATTTCGATACAAACTCGGAGATATCTCTTTTCATTCCGTTCCATCAATACATTTTCCTCAAATCATTATACATTTTTGTACTACCCCGGTGAATTGAAAAACAACCACTATGTGCTTCGTGCAAGATCTTTCGAATCAACTCATCATTTTTTGGTACACAAATCCGATTTTTAAACATCAAGCAACCATCAAAACCGATTCTGAAATCTAATCATGTATCAGCCTCACATTGCTTCCTCTTGGCTTGCAAATCTTTGTCACTTTTCTGAGCTTCACAAATCTCTTGTAAAATAATCGGTCCTGTTCTCAACCCTGCTAGAATTAAACCATCATCAGACACCATCAACTAAGTATTCATAGCTCTCAAAGAAAACAATGACTTTCTACTAAAAGCATCGACAACCACATTCGCTTTCCCTCGGATGGTAGTCAATCACAAGCTCTTAATCTTTCAATAATTCTAACCATCTCCGTTGTCTCAAATTCAATTTTTTTTTTGTGACATCAAGTACTTGAGACTTTTGTGGTCGGTATATACTCGGCACTTTTCACCATAAAGATAATGTCACCAAATATTCAAAGCAAACACTATAGCAGCCAGTTCCAAATCATGAGTCGGATAATTCCTTTCTTGAGGTTTCAACTGCCTCGAAGCATAAGCCACAACTTTTCCTTCTTGCATAAGTACACATCCTAAGCCATTTAGAGAAGCATCACTATACACCACAAATTCTTTACCTGACTTGGGTTGTACCAACACTAGTGCTTCAGTCAGTAACTTTTTCAATTTCTCAAAGCTCTGTTGACATTCTTCGGTCAACTCAAATTTAACATTCTTTCAGAGTTGTCTAGTCATAGGAGTAGCAATTATAGAAAATCCATTTACAAATCATCGATAATAACCAGCTAGACCCAAGAAACCTCTAACCTTAGTTACATTCATCGGCAGTTTCCAATAACAATAGCTGAAATTTTATTGGGATCAACCTGTATACCATCACCTGAAACAATATGACCCAAAAATACAACTTCTCGAAGCCAAAATTCACTCTTACTAAACTTGGCATACAACTGCTTATCTCTCAAAGTTTGCAAAACTATCCTTAAATGCTCAGCATGCTCTTTCTCATCTTTCAAATAAATTAAGATATCATTAATAAATACCACAACAAACATGTCCAAGTATGGCCGAAATATGCGATTCATTAAATCCATAAACACAGCAGGAGCATTTGTCAAACCGAATGGCATAACTAAAAATTCATAATGGCCGTACCTTATTCTAAAAGCAGTTTTAGGCACATCTGACTCTTTTACTCGCAGCTGGTAGTATCCAGACCTCAAGTCAATCTTTGAAAACCATGTTGCTCCTTTCAGCTGATCAAACAAATCGTCAATTCTCGGCAATGGATACTTGTTCTTGATTGTTACCTTATTTAACTGCTGATAGTCTACACACAATCTCATAGAACTATCCTTCTTTTTCACAAATAATACAGAAGCACCCCAAGGCGAAAAACTCGGTCCACAAAGCCTTTTTCAGTCAACTCTTGCAACTGCGACTTTAATTCTTTCAACTCCGTTGGTGCCACTCTATATGGAGCAATCGAGATCGGAGTTATTCCTAGTATCAACTCAATACCAAATTTTACTTCTCTGACAGGAGGCAAGCACGGCATCTCTTCTGGAAATACATCTGCGAATTCACATACAATCGGCACTTATTCAATTTTCTTCTTAAATTCCTTTGTATTCAACACATACGCCAAATAAACTTCATAACCTTTTCTCAAATATCTCTGAGTCGACATCGAAGAAATCACACTAGGCAATGCCTCTGATTCGTCTAATTCAACCCGCAAAATTTTACCATTTTCACATTTTAATTCAATAACCTTTTGTTTACAATTTACTATAGCATCAAGCGATGTCAACCAATCCATACCCAAATTAACATCAAATTCGTCAAACGGCAACAACATCAAGTCGGCTAGAAAATAATGACCTCTAACCATCAAAGGACATTTCTTGCATACTTCATCAACTATAACACATTTGCCTAACGGATTTGACACTTTAATCACAATTTCGTAGATTCAACAGGTATACTCATATTAGACACCAATTTCATGCACACATATGAATAAGTAGAACTGGGGTCAATCAAAGCAATAACATTAACATCATAAAGAGAGAAAATACTAGTGATCACATCGGGAGATGAAGCATCTTCACGCGCCCTTATGGCATAAGCTCTAGCCGGAGCTCTAGCTTCAGATTTAAACACTGAATCTCTAACTACATTCTTACTGCTTGCCTCATTCCCAGCATTTCTCGAAGATCTTTCTCTCGAAACTGCACCACTAGGTTTTGCACTCTGAAATTTTTCTTTCTCAATTCTCTCTGGACAATCTCTACTAAAATGATCTGGAGAACCACACTGGTAACATTCGTTAGTTCTACATGGACCAAGGTGACTTCTACCACATCTTTGGCACTCTGGTCTAACAAATCTCAAATTTCCCACACTAGCCACAGAAGTAGTCTGAGATTTTAAACCCAAATTTTGCTTCTTACGATTCCCATGCGAATGTCTGGCCGAAACATGAGAACAAGAATACATATCTCTGGATTTTCTAGATTGCGGTGGGAATGCACTACTCATCGGTCTTTTCTTCAAATTTCTAGTCACAGCCTCTGCCTTTTTCTTTTCTTTAATTAGTTCTTCAGCCTTGCAAGCCCGATCAACAAGTACTATGAACTCTTTCAACTCAAGAATTCCCATAAATACTTTGATGTCTTCATTGAGTCTGTCTTCAAATCGTCTGCACATTTTAGCCTCTGAAGGAACACATTCTCTAGCATACTTACTTAACCGAACGAACTCCCTTTCATACTCAGTAACTGTCATATTGCCTTGCTTCAACTCGAGAAACTCTTTACGCTTCTGTTCAACAAATCTTTCACTGATGTATTTCTTCCGAAATTCTTCTTGAAAGAACTCCCAAGTCACTTTCTCTTTCGGTACCACTGAAATCAATGTCTTCCACCAATAACAGGCTGAATCTCTCAACAAGGATATAGTACATTTCAAGCACTTTTCAGGTGTACAAGACAATTCATCAAATACCTGAACAGAATTCTCAAGCCAAAATTCTACTTTCTCGGCATCATCATCAACATTTGCCCTGAATTCTTCAGCCCCTTGCTTGCGAATTCTGTCAACTAGGGTTCTATGAAATTTCATCAGATCTATACCTTTAGGCATTAGGGGTACAGGTTGAGGAATTGGGGGAGGTGGGGGAGGTTGTTGATCATTCAGGTTCATACGAACAAACTCGGTGTACCATGCATTCATCATCTAGAGAAAGGCTTCCCGAGCCCCTTCTCATCCTCCTTGACCAACAGTAGGATGTCGATTTTCAGTCCGCACTGCCCCTTCAACAGGAGCTGGCGCATTGCTCCCTACATCATCAGCCACAACTGGATCGGGATCCATTTACTATAAAAAAAATCATTTTAAAGGTCAGGAGTCGTCACACTATCACAATATATATATGGCATGTACAGCAAGACCCATACATATGCCACATTAGTCCAACAACCAACTAAACCGTACCTCTGATACCACCAAATGTAACACCCCCTTACCCGAGACCATCGCCGGAGTCGATCACGAGGCGTTAACAGACTTAATTTATCACTTAAACAATTTCAAACAATTTATTTCACCTTTCGTACTAAACTGCCCATCTGCGTCTCAGTTTCTAAAAAATTCATATCTCGAGTTACGAAACTCGAAATTCAACTCCGTAATTTTTTCCTGAAACTAGACTCATATACCTATTTACTAATTATTTTTTCATAATTTTTGGTCAGTCAAATTAGTACAATTTATTAGTTAGAGTTTCCCCTATTTCAGTTTTTGACTGCTCTACACTCTATTCACTACGAATCACTTTTCTATCAGTACAGAATTCAGATGACTATGTCATTTATTTCTCTTAAAAGTAGACTCAAAAATAAATCTATACATATAAAGTATGACCCCTAATTAAATTTTTTCCATTTTTAGTGAATTTCTAAATTTAGAACAAGGGATTCAGAAATTGCTCTGACTCTGTTCCACCAAAACTCAAATATCTCATGAAATACAACTCATTTACCTGTTTTGTTTCGTTCATATAAAAATAGGCTTAATAAGCTTCAACTTCATATTTTATTCACTATTAATTCTGTCTCTAATATTTTTAGTGATTTTTCAATCTCACATCATTACTATTGTATGATATTGTTTTATAGCAAATTTCACCTTTTTATGAATTTCCATTGATTAGATAGCACATTAAGCATACATAACACCAAATATGATCTTGATTAGCCATTCCAATGGCTAATCATTACCAAATATTTCCTTGTCACTCAATAGCCATATCATAAGATCATATACACAAAATGATTATAATGTTATACATGTCACACTCAAAATATACAAGCCACTATACCAAAACGGTCCATGGATAGTGTGAGCGAGCGTCCAACCGTTCCCAATTTCCGAGCTGGCTTGTAAAAACTTCAAAGAATGGAAAGGAGGGAGTAAGCATAAATGCTTAGTAAGTTCACATGTAAATAGCAAGTAACATAATCATGCAATCCAACATAAAACATCATTTGCATAAATATCACCAAGACATTCATGTTACATTTGCATTTACTATCTTACCACGATTTCATCATACCAAGTTCTCAACTCGAGGTTTAAGTGCATACCTATCCAATTTTCTCATTCACCACACTTACCAACATGTCACCTTCGTCTTAAGTATTCTCCTTATTCACTTAAGATTCACCCGTTGAACATATCGGAATATAATTTGGATACACGGATTGCATGCACATAAGTGTCATATGCGCATCTAGACAAACTCAATAGCCTATGGAAATTATGCAGCCAAGCTTCCATGTAACCCACCCATAAGGGAACTCGGACTCAACTCAACGAGCTCGGGCGTTCGCATCCATAAGTGAACTCGGACTCAACTCAATGAGTTTGGATGCCTAGTTACATCTCACGAACTCGGACTCAACTCAACGAGTTCGGAACTCAAATATCCTAGTGACATGTCACTTGTGTCCTAATCTATTCCCAAGGTTCAAACGGGATTTTCCTCAATCACACATCTTTTCCGTTTTCCACGGAATGTCGGAAAGATACTTGGTAGCATTTCATATTTATCAAGTAGCTTACATAATTTGCATATTACTAAATAATAATCCACAAAGCATAATATTTCATGATAATAATCATCATATCATATAAATAACATTAATTACTTAAAATGACAATTATGTTACTACATTTACACATGAACTTACCTCGGTACAAAATGTTAGAAATCGAGCCTATTCCTGGTAAACTTTATTTTTCCCTCGATCACGACTCGAATCTTGTTTCTCTTGATCTAAAATGCCAAATTAATTTATTCAATATACACATTCATCAAAACAGCCCCTAATACGGGCTCAGATAAAAATTACCATTTTACCCTTAGCTTTTCAATTATTTACAATTGAGTCCTTAAGTTTGTACAATGAGTAACATGCATTTCCCATGACATCTAGGCATAGCCGAATTTCCTAGTGCCCATAACAGCCCATATTTCACACTAAAAATTAGATTTTTACCATCAATTTTACCCTTTTTATAATTAAGTCCCTTTTTAGGTGTTTTCACATAAAACTACTAGGTAAAAGTTGTTAAACACACATCAAACCATCATATTCCTTCATTATTAATCAAAATACAATTATGTCACACATGGGTAAATTTTCATACATGCATCCTAGCTCAAATTATTGCTAGAAAATGATAGAACATGCTCTCTAGATTTTAAAATCGAAAAGAGCATTAAAAACGGGCATGGAAATCACTTACAGTCAAGGCTTGAAAACGTTGAAACCCTAGCTATGGTGACAAGAAAAATTCGGCAGCACTTATGGAGAATATGAGTCTACTTTTGTGTTATTTTTCCCTTTTTAATTGCTATATTTACCAAATGACAAAAATGCCCTTAATGCCTTTCTTTGTAATTTTTCATGTGCAAGCCCATTTTTGTCTAAAATTTTAGAAATTGGTTAAATTTCTATTTAAGACCTCCTAATTAATATTCAAAAGTAATTTCATACTAAAAGCTTCTAGAATGCAAGTTTTGCAACTTATTCAATTTAGTCCCTAATTTCAAATCAAGTACCTTATGCATAGAATTTCTTCACGAAATTTTCACACAATTATGCAATCATATTATAGACCTCAAAATAATTATAAAATAATTATTTCTATCTCAGATTTATGGTCCCAAAACCACTATTCCGATTAGGCCCTAATTCGGGATATTAAAATAAGCAAAAATTATAACATAAATAAGCTAGGACAATTACTTTAATTAAACTCAAATTATTATCAACATGCTTATCAATATTTGGAAAAATATTCCATGGCAATTAGATCTTTCATGAGTTTGGAAACCATATTAGGTCCTTTCGAAATCTTTTACTTAGTAAATACGCATTTTACTGATCCTTATTTACTAAGGGTTTCTTAGTATTCGTTTGAGGTAACAGGAACGTGTTAGGTTTGAAATAGTTTAATTACACAAATCTAAAAACTATACAGATAACAGAGGCTGGTTCAGGATGTTATGCAACCTGCAATTTAATCGAGTTAGGATCTAAATTGAGCATGCACATTTCAATTATGCATCCATCAGCCGTCATTTGGTTAGGATCGCTCAGCTAATCCAGGTGCATTTCAATCACGTATGAATGAAATACTGTCTTGATTTTAATTGAAAACATGATCGATTGAGGCACAAATATTATAAGCATGAATCAAATAATTATTATTAAAGCAAAGCAATCGTCCTAACTTAAATAAAATTAAGCTATCATTGTTGTAAACAAGAACAAAGAACACAGAGCAAACATTCTTGAATTAAAGTAAGAAAGATTAAACCCAATTCAGAGTGGCTGTCTCCCAAGACTCTGACTGATGAGGGCTCCTCCGTTCCTTTGCTTTGCTCCTTTGCTGATGGCTTTTCGAGGTGGCCGACCAATGGCTCTTTAAGAGGCTAATTTGATAAAAATCTTTATGAAAAGATAATGATAGGTGTGAAGGTTAAGAAAGTTAAGAGAATTGAGAGATGAGAGAATGATGAATGAGTGAGGGATGAATGAGGGATGAGAGATGATTGAAAAACTGAGAAAGGGGCTCTTATTTATAGGTGAGGCATGGGAGCTAGTTTGCTAAAAATAGGACTATCCATCTTTCAAAACTCCTTCCAAGGGTGGTGATGAATTGAGGGAATGTGGTTAATTTTGCTTAATTCTTGGTCAATTTTAATGCCACAACAACTCAGGACTAAGACTCGGTCACCAGCAAATCTTCGGGCAAATCTCTGATTTCTTCAACTCTTCAATGACCTTGTGTAATTAATCCAAAAAATGGTTTATGAACCTCCATATTCAGCCAAATTTTGGGTTGACTTGGCCCTCCATTTGGACGGTTTTGTAATCAAATTAAAGCTCTCAGGCTTGTCCAAAAATAAATCAAAAAGTTAGAGGACCATAGAATTAAATTTTACCAACTTAATTAAAACCCAAATTATTAATGAAATATTTTAAATTGAATTATTAAATATAATTTTATATTTTATTATTTAATTTAATCATGCATGGCCCACTTTATGTCATAAAATATAATATTCTCAATTTAATATAAATTAAGTCATTTTATGCATGAAAACTATATAATAAAGCATAAAACCACATTTTAATAATTTCTATGTCCTGTTTTCATATTTTCACATATTTCATTAATTTATTAAACAATTACTTGGTTTTAACAACAAATTTAGGTAAAAGGTGATAATATATATTGGAAAAATCATATATATTTTTTACTTTACACACCCCCAAACTTAAATCATTACTCGTCCCGAGTAATGTTCTTGCACAACACAAGGTCTCGCTAAAGCAAAATTGCTAAAAGTGTAAGCAACATCAATCATTGCCCCATAATCATGTATTAATAAATTCATGCTCGTCGATCTTCTTCATTAACAAGCAATTCATATGCAACCATTTTGAAAATTTTATACTAAGTTTCAAGGTATGCCAACATGAATCATAGTATGGATATTCGTCATAGCTATAGATAATATTCTTTCATTCAACATAATTTCTCATCAATCAAGCAAAACAATCATAAGGCTTATTTATAATCTTTATATGTTGAACTTAGGTCTTCCTCTCCACTAATGTAGGTGACATAGTCATCAAATCAATAGGTCTTTTATAAGGTTGTAATGGAGCTCGGTCAAAGGTAGGGATTTTAAGAGATGGGATATTTCGGTTTCAAGATCTTAACCTTTCACTTTGTCTTGGTTTTCTCGTAATACAACCTTTTTCTTTACGTGAACCTTTGGAACACCCCCAAACTTATTTTGAACTTAAGCTCATACATTTTTTTCCTTTCTGAAGACTGAGCAAACTTTTCTTCACCCTCTTTTTTTTTTTTTAAGCATGAGCACATACATCTTTATGAAAATTTCCTCAAATGTTGATTACCAAGAAAACTTAAGTTAAGATAGGTGCACAAAATTAGGATAACTTACAAAGATGGTAATGTGGCTTGTAAAACAGGCCTTTAAGCTCAAAATTATAATTTCAAGGGTCTAATATCATAAGGTGGGCTTGAAAAGGCTCAAACGATCCAAAGAAAAATGGTGCCTATATCATTTTAGATTTTTATGTCTTCTAGGATTTCACCTCAAGAAAGTTACTAAGTCAATTCTAAAGATATAAACCTTCATGCATGTTTAATATCAAAAGAAACTAAGTTTTCATGGAAAACATTACCGAAGACTAAGATCATACAATCATTTCGTTCTTTATGATAACATACAGTCATTTAGATAAAAATCATCATTCATGCTTGCATACAAGCTATCTTATTAACAAAGAATTTCTCTAAACATTCATTTATTAAAACATACTCACGAAAGAAATAATTGAAACATACTTGAAAATTTGAGCAGCAATTATTTACCTTACCCCCTTTAAAAACAAGTAATGTCCTTATTGCAAGAACAAAGTAATGAATGAAAACTGAACACTAGGTACAGTTAAAAAAAAAAAAAGAGGTGAGTCATTAAGACTGCTTAAATACCAAGTCTTTCCTCATAATCCAATCCTAGACATGTTCATTATCATTACTACATCACTTAGTCTTTTTCTTTCTAAATGAAGCATTTATTCATGCTTGCTATGTTTTATTTTGCAGAAATTAAATCCTAGTTAATAAAGAAACAAATTCCTAAAGACCTAAAATAAATAAATAAAAAGACAAGAATCCCCACTTTTATTCTTTTGACTCATTCCTCTTCTCTTCTTTATCTCCTTCTCCGTTTGTATAATCAGTATCGTCTATCCATGCCTCAAAGATAGCATCTGGGAACTCAGGAACAAAAGTGTTAGAGATATTCTTAAAAGTATTTTGAATCGAATCATCTCTAATTTTTTCATATTTCCAGTAAGGTTTTTGTTGATTGTGCATGAACTTGCACATATCCATTAACATTAACAACTCTGATTTCCTTGAAGTACTTACAGAAGTCGGCAAGAGAGTTGTATATTTAGGTTCAACACTTAGCTTGACTGGTTCTTCTTCTGGCTCAATCCTTGGTTCACGATCTTTAACTGGTTCCTTATCAGATTCTTCTTCTTCATTGTTTGAAACTAATTCAGTTTCAGTTTCGTTTGTTGACTCCTCAGTACCTGGCTTAGTTGGTTCTTCTTGCTCACCTTGATTTAGCTCATGCACCTTCTCTTTTAACCTTTCTAGATCATGACTTGTAATGCACCCTTGGACATATTGCCCCTTCAAATTCGCTTGTGTTTTAACACGAGCCCTTAAGCAAAGTGAAGTGATTAATGATGCGAAAAGCACTTCTTGTCTTCTTTTTAGCACAATCATAAATCTCCTTGAGAATAATTTTCCCAACATTAATGGACTTTTTTGTCAAGATTGCATATAACAAAAGCATTCGTTCCATCGAGATGGTGGAACTGTGTGAGATAGGCATAAAACTGTAGTGAACAAAATAAAACCATACCTTTGCTACTGGTTTTAGGTATCCCTTCAGCAAGAATGGCTCCCAAACTTTCTTATAATCTATTGGGATCCCGAATTTGTTACAACATCAAGCACTTGTTGAAGAAAATCCCAATTGACGTTGTTCATCAAAGGGTAGTACTCATCTTCTTCAATATCAGGTAAGTTAAACAAATCATTGATGGACTTAGAGTTAAGAGGTACCTTTTTCTTCCGAACGATAAGCTCAGTGGCATCTTGTGTAGTCAAACTTGCATAAAACTCTCGAACTAGTTCATCATCGGGAAGTGAACGAGCATCACAAAATTGGTCCCACTTGTGAGCATTGATTGTCTTTCTAATTGGCATAGGGACAACCATTAAATCATTACTCTTCAAGTTAAAACCTTTTTCCGGGTTGATGCTTGAAAATTAAATCAAATCTCTCTTTCACTTCTTCATTGATCACAATCGGGTTTTCAGGAGTAGTATTTGAAGATCTAGTTCTTTTGTGAGACATGGTATTTTCCCAAAAATTCGACAAAGTTTTGCTTACAGGGGAAGAAGAGAAATCAGCAAGTGGATAAGACTTTCTTGACAAACCTTGCGATGGCAAAGAGGTTGAGTGGAGAAGGCAATGTGCGGCAACAATAATGGTGTGCGGTGGCGATAACGGCTATGTGCAACAGTGTCGTTGATGCCCTGGTGATTTCTTTGCGGTGGCAATAGGAGATTTCGACAAATGGGAAAAGAACTAGGGTTTCTTTTGAGATTTGAGGTTGACAGCATAAGAGAAAAGTTTAGGCTTTTTTTAGGGTTTAAGAAAATTGCTTTGAGGGATATGAAAAATATTAGAATGAAGAGGGGTTTATATAGGGAAAATTTAGGGCAACATGTAGCAAAAACATAGCTACATTAGGGTTACTTAGGCGGCAAGCAATGGAAGTGGCGGCAATAGGTGTGGAATTTTTTCTCTTTTTGCTGTCTTGGGCCTCAAATTCAGACTGTATCTTACTAAAGAAACTGATTAGTACTTGGGCCTAATTTGACCCCCTTTATTAACATAAAATTTTAAAATTTAAACAAAACAAATGAAACTAAAAGAAATTTTAAATCTTAATTACAAAATTTCTTCTCAATAAATTACATTAAATTAATTCCCAAGAAAGGTTGGAGGGGTCACAATGGTCCCGCTTAAGTTCCAATCTCCTTAGACAGAATTAATTAAATGTACTAAATTAAAAAAATAAATCCTAATTATTTATTTACAAAACAAGTTTGTGAAAAATCAAAGGTCTGTTAATTTGAACGAGGATTCAACTTGCTTAACTTCACCATCCTAATAATGTTTGAGATGTTGACCATTAAATTTTAACGTACCTTCGTGATTGTCGTATAATTCAACAGCTCCATAAGGATAAACTCGATAGATGGCATAAGGTTCTTTCCATTGGGATTTCAGCTTCCCCAGAAATAACTTTAGCCTTGAATTGAACAATAAAACCTTCTGACCTTCTTTAAACTCACGAGGTCGTATATGACTATCATGCCATATTTTTTATCTTTCTTTACACATTTTGGCATTCTCATAGGAAAACAACCTCAACTCTTCCAACTCATCTAGCTGTAACATCCTTCTCTCACTGGCTTGCTTAAGATTAAAGTTCAATTTCTTCAAAGCCCAGTGAGCTCTATTCTCCAACTCTAATGGCAAATGACATGCCTTCCCAAAAACAACCAATAAGGAGCCATTCCTATGGTATCTTAAATTCTGTTTGATAGGCCCATAATGCACCATCGAGCCTTCAAGACCAATATTTTCTGCTAAGGCATACTACCTTTTCAAGGAAACCTTTGATCTCACGGTTCACTCTTTCAACTTGCCAATTAGACTGAGGGTGATAAGCTGTAAAAATCTTGTGTTTCACATCATATTTGTCAAGCAACCACTTAAGCCATTTGTTCACAAAGTGAGAACCTTCATCACTAATATAGCTCTTGGTGTTCCAAATCGTGTAAACACATGCTTATGTAGGAATCGCATGAATACCTTATCATCATTTGTAGGGTATGTTTTAGCTTTAACCCACTTGGACACATAACCATAGCAACTAAGATGTATTTGTTCCCATATGAAGAAGGAAACGATCCTAAGAAGTCCATGCCCCAGACATCGAACAATTCATTCTCCAAAATGTTTGTTAAGGGCATCTCGCTCCTCTGTGATATGTTTCTACTCCTTTGGCATCTATCACAGTTCTTCACATAAGCATAAGCATCTTTAAATAGTGTAGGCTAAAAGAAACTTGCTTACAAAATCTTTGTTGTGGTATGTGCACCACTAAAGTGTCCCCCACTTGGAGATGAATGGCAATGATGTAAGATCTCAGCAATCTCACTTTCAGCTACACACTTTTGGATTATATTATATGCACACTGTTTAAACAAGAACAGGACCTCCCAGAAAAAATACCGACTATCATAAAGGAATTTCTTCCTTTGTTGGTATGTCAATTCTGGAGGAATTATTCCACATGCAAGATAATTAGCAAAATCAGCAAACCAAGGTGTTTCATGAATTCGACTCACCTCAAATAAGTGCTCATCTGGGAAATTCTCGTTGATAGGCACATGTGATCGAGTTACTTGATCTTACTCCAACCTCGACAGATGATCAACTACTTGATTTTCAACACCTTTCTGTATTGGATCTCAAGGTCAAATTCTTGGAGTAAAAGTATCCAACGAATTAACCTTAGTTTCGCATCTTTCTTTGTGAGCAAGTATTTAATGGTCGCATGGTCAGTAAATACTGTAACTTTAGTACCTATAAGATATGAGCGAAATTTTTCAAAAGACAAAACTATAGCAAATAGTTCCTTTTTAGTTACCATATAATTGAGTTGGGCTCCCGTCAAGGTTCTACTTGCATAGTAAATGGGGTGGAACACTTTATTCTTTCTTTGACCCATCACAGTTCCAACAGTATAATCACTTGCATCGCACATCAACTCAAAAGGTGTGCTCCAATCAGGTGTAATGATATTGGGCCTGATATTAACCTTTTTTTAGCTCTTCAAAAGCTTCTAAACATCCTTTGTTGAAATCGAACACTGTATCTTTCTCTAACAACGAACATAGTGGTTTAGAAATTTTCGAAAAATCTTTGATAAACCTTTGGTAAAAACCAGTATGGCCTAAGAAACTTCTGATTCCTTTCACATTCATTGGGGCCAGTAATCTTTCAATTACGTCCACCTTTGCTTTGTCAACTTCAATTCCTTTCTTGAAATTCTATGCCCTAAGACAATCCCTTCCTTAACCATAAAATGGCATTTCTCCCAATTAAGGACTAGATTTGTCTCTTCGCATCTCTTCAGTACCTTTGATAAATTACTCAAACAAATATCATAAGTGTTACCAAAAACAGAAAAATCATCCATGAAAACCTCAACAAAATTTTCAACCATATCAGTGAATATTGCCATCATCATTGTTGGAATGTTGCAGGTGCATTGCATAAACCAAAAGGCATTCGCCTAAAAGCAAACGTACCGTACAGAAAAGTAAAGGTTGTTTTATGTTGGTCTTACAGAGCGACAACTATTTGGTTATATCCCAAATAACCATCTAAAAAACAATAGAATTCATTACCTGCCAGTTGATCTAACATCTGATCCATAAAAGGCAACGGAAAATGGTCGTTCCGAGTGACTTTATTTAACTTTCTGTAGTCAACACAAATTCTCCAACCAGTAACAGTTCTTGTTGGGATCAATTCGTTATGCTCATTCTCAACAATTGTAATTCCACCTTTCTTTGGCACACACTGTATCAGACTTACCCACGAACTATCTGAAATAGGATAGATGATTCCTGCATCTAGCCATTTGATCACTTCCTTTCTCATAACTTCCTTCATCATAGGATTAAACCTCCTTTGCCTATCAATTCGAGCTTTTTCACCTTCCTCTAGAATAATTTTGTGCATTCAAAATCAAGGGCTTATACCTCGAATATCAGCTATAGTCCAACCAATTGCTTTCTTAAATTTCTTTAGAACAGAAATTAATTGCTCCTCTTGATCTTTTGGCAGTTCGGCTGAAATAATCACAGGCACAGTAGAAAAATTACCTAAATAAACGTATTTCAAATGGGAAGGAAGTACCTTTAGTTCGACTGTAGGTGGTTCTTCAATTGACAATTTGGGTTGCATAAATTCTCTGACTTCCAACTCCAATGGTTCAAACCGTGAGGATTGAATAAAATTCCTCGGGTTGGCTTCCATCACAGCCATGTTTTCTTCACCTTCTTCATCCTCCAAAGGGTCAAACCCTAGGGCTTTCTCCAATGGATCTTTTTCAAGATGGCTTTCCATAGAAATAAAGGTTTCTCTTTCCTCTATAACACCCCCTTACCCAAGACGGTCACCAGAGTTGAGCACGAGGCGTTAACAGACTTAAATTATCACTTAAACAAATTCAAACAATTTATGTCACCTTTTGTAGAAAACTGCCTATCTGCATCACAGTGGCTAAGAAAATCATATCTTGAGTTACGAAACTCGAAATACAAATCCATAAATTTTTCATGAAACTAGACTCACATATCTATTTACTAATTGTTTTTCAGAATTTTTGGTCAGGCCAATTAATACAGTTTTTTAGTTAAAGTTGACCCTGTTTTAGTGTTTGACTGCTCTAACATCTTTTCACTACGAATCACTTTTCTCTCTGTGAAGAATTCAGATAACTATGTCATGTGTTTTTCTTAAAATTATACTAAATAAGGAATCTATACATATAAATTATGACTCCTAATTATTTTTTTACAATTTTTAGTGAATTTTTAAATTTAGAATAGGGGATTCAGAAATCGCTCTAACCCTATTCCACCAAAACTCAAATTTCTCATAAAATACAACTCATTTACCTATTTTGTTTCTTCCATATGAAAATAGACTCAATAAGCTTCAATTTCATATTTTATTCATCATCTAATTTCGTCTATACTATTTTTAGTGATTTTTCAAACTCATATCATTGCTAGTGTATGATATTGTTTTATAGCAAATTTCACCTTTTTATGAATTTCCATGGATTATATAGCACATTAAGTATACATAACACCAAATATGATCTTGATTAGACATTCGAATGGCTAATCATTACCAAAAATTTCCTTACCACCTAATATCCATATCATAAGCTCATATACACAAAATGATTATAATGCTATACATGCCATACTCAAAATATACAAGCCACTATACCAAAATGGTCAACGGATAGTGTGAGCGAGCCTCTAACCATTCCCAATTTTCAAGCTGGCTTGTCAAAACTAAAAAGAATGGAAAGGAGGGAGTAAGTATAAATGCTTAATAAGTTCACATGTAAATAGCAAGTAACATAATCATGCAATCCAACATAAAGCATCATTTGTATAAATATCACCAAGACATTCATGTTACATTTGCATTTACTATCTTACCATGATTTCATCATACCAAGTTCTCAATCCGAGGGTTTAAGCGCATACCTGTCCAAATTTTCTCATTCACCACATTTACCAACATGTCACCTTCGTCTTAAGTATTCTCCTTATTCACTTAAGATTCACCCGTTGAACACATCTTTGCTGTCTTCTACGGAATGTCGGAACTGATACCTGATAGCATTTCATATTTATCAAGTAGCTCACATAATTTTCATATTACTAAATAATAATCCACAAAGCATAATATTTCATGATAATAATCATCATATCATATAAATAACATTAAATTACTTAAAATGACAATTATGTTACTACATTTACACATGAACTTACCTCGGTACAAAATGTTAGAAATCGAGCCTATTCCTCGTAAACTTTATTTTTCCCTCGATCACGACTCGAATCTTGTTTCTCTTGATCTAAAATAACAAATTTAGCTTATTTAATACTCACATTTATTAAAACAGTCCTTGACTCAAACTTTGGCAAAATTACATTTTTGCCTCTAAAGTTTTACATATTTACACTTTTTCTCCAAGGCTCGGAAATTAAAAATCATCCTATTTTCCTATGTTTTATGACATGCTGATCATTTTTCTCTTCTATGGAAACATCAAATTCTCACTCTAACATGTACTTATGAACATTAGATATTTTTACCTATTATGTCGTTTTACTCGTTTTCACGTAAAATCGCTTAGCAAAAGTTGTTTAACACAATTTCAAGCTTCATATTCTACCATTAAACATCAAAATAAACACATTTCACCTATGGGTATTTTTCCAAATATAAACCCTAGGTTAAATTATTGCTAGAATAAGCTTAATCAAGTTATCGGGACTTCAAAAACGTAATGAACATTAAAAACGGGGCTAAAATGGACTTAAAATCGAGCTTGGAAGCTTGAAAAACCCTAGCTATGTCTTCCTCATGTGAAATTCAGCCAAGGGGTTGAAGATGGATAAAAATTGGCTTTTAATTTTGTTTTTAATTCATTTTAATAACTAAATGACCAAAATACCCTTAATTAAAAACTATGGTGTTTTATCTTCCTTTAGGTATTTTTGTCCAAACTAGTATAATGGTCTAATTACTATCCAAGGACCACCACTTTAAAAACCCATTACTCACAAGTACTTAGTACCTTTGTGAACTAGAACACACATTTTACAACTTTTGCAATTTAGTCCTAAATATTAAATTGGACCCTCTATCAATAAAATTTCCAAACGAAATTTTCACACAATCATAAAATCATGCCATAGACCTTAAAATTATAATAAAATAATTATTTCTATCTCAGATTTTTGGTCCCAAAACCACAATTCTGATTAGGCCCTAATTTGGGATATTACAACTCTCCACCTTTAGGGATTTTCGTCCCCGAAAATCTTACCGGTAAACATGTGTGGGTATTGATTCCTTATAGTTTCCTCAGGCTCCCATGTAGCCTCTTCTACCCTATGCTTTTGCCACAATACTTTCACGAGAGCGATACTTTTATTTCTTAGTTACTTGACCTCCCGAGCTAAAATCTTAATCGGTTCTTCATTGTAAGTCATATCTGGTTGTAGTTCAATTTCCATCGGTGAAATTATATGTGAATTGTCCGAACGATACCGGCGTAACATAGATACGTGGAACACATCATGAATCTTCTCTAATTCAAGTTGTGTAACACCCCGAACCCGAGACCATCGCCGGTGTCGGACGCGAGGGGTTAGCAAGCCAAGTTCACTTGTTTTGCCCGTCCATTGGACATTTCCAGTCAGGCTGGAAAAACTGCGTCACTGTCGCCTTAAAAATCATATCTCGAGTTTCAAAACTCGGAAACTGGTTTCGTAAATTTTCCCTGAATTTAGACTCATATATCCATCCATGGATTTATTTCTAGAATTTTTGGTCGGGCCAATTGGTACAGTTTATTAGTTAAAGTCACCCATGTTACAGGGATCGACTGCTCTGACCTTCGCGCGGTATAACTTTAATATCTCTCTGTACAGGGATTTAATGCTGGTGTCGTTTGTTTCTAATTAAACTAGACTCAAAATGGAATCTGTACATATAAGGTATGTCTCCTAATTCTTTTGGATAATTTATAGTGAATTTTAAAGTTGCGACAGGGAACCCAGAAACCATTCGGGCCCTGTCTCACAATAGCTTTAATATCTCTTAACCTGTAACTCCTATGACCATTTCGTTTCTTCCATATGAAAATAGACTCATCAAGCTTCATTTACATAGCTTATTCACTATTTAATTCCATTCCTATGAATTTTGGTGATTTTCACATTCACGCCACTGCAGCTGGCAGCATCTGTTTTAAGGTAGGACTTACCTATTTGGTCGTCTCCATGATTCAACTAGTCTTGCCATACATAGGTTCATATATGATCATTTTAACCATGCCAATGGCTGATCATATGACCAACATTCCCATTTCCAAGCCATAGCCACATCATGACACAAAATATATACATGCAACCCACAATTAGTCTAAGTTCATGCTTCCCTTTTCGAGCCATTTTCGCATGGCCGTACATACTTACATTACAACGTATTTAACAAACAAGGGGTAGTCCTATACATGCCATCTCAAGTTCAACCAAAAATTTATACCAAAATGGAGGCTTGATAGTGTGGATGACTTCGACTTCAACGATCCCAAATCCGATTGCTTCGAGCGAAATCTAGAAAACTGAGAGCCAAAGCAAATGGGGTAAGCATTTTTATGCTTAGTAAGTCTCAAGGAATATAATCAACTCTAATTACAGCAATACATTCACATAGCCAAATGCATCATTTCATTAATACACATTCTTACTTCATACTTCATCATTATATAAGTTCACAAAGCATCAATCAATTCAATAACTGAAATTCATTAGTCGATTGAGCGAATGTTGCTCAAACATGTCGACTTTCCAATGCACATATAACGTACCTTATCCTTTGGGCTTTCCGAGTGTACTAATTGAATTCATTACAGCAACCAACACTCACCTCCAGCCCAAGATTCTTGAAATATAACCAGATATAATCACGCACAAATGCCTTGGTCTTAGCCGGATAGAATAACTCGCATACGAATGCCTTGGTCTTAGCCGGATATAGCCACTAGCACATTTGCCTTGGTCTTAACCCGGATATAATTTCAGCATAATTGTCTTCGGCTTAGCCCGATATCATTCAATTTCTCATGCACACATACATCAATAATCATTGGACATACATATTTCATTTTAGTTACTAAGGCTCAAACACAATTATAATCATTAGCATATTCGCCTTGGGACTTAGCCCGGTGGAATTCAAATGCTCATACACACATAATCAATAATCATACACATCCATATTTCATCTCACATAATTCAAGTAAGGTCACTTCTTGAGGACTTACCTCGGATGTTGTCGAACGGCTTTTTTGGCTATTCGATCACCTTTTCCTTCCCCTTGTCCAATTGTGGCCCTCTTAGCTCTTGAGCTAATTCAAACAAATTCAATTTATTAAAACCTCATTGTGCTTGCTTATGGCGAATATGACAAGGATTTTAAATGGTCATATGGCCACTCTTTAGCTTGAATACACAATGGTCATGCACATTTTATACTACATCAAACAATTCAATACAATTTATTTGAGCATCAAGGAAATGCTAAGGCCTTCAATAGGCTACCCAAGGCCGAATATTCATGTACATGTTGAGGTCAATTTTGCACTTAATACCTCACAAAAACAGCATGCAATTTACTAATTAATGCTTTGCACATTGTGGCCCAAAACTTATAATATAGCATCAAGCACTTATAGGTGTGCTAGGCCGAATTGTGCTTGCAATTTCACAAGCATTCTTCCACATTTTCTTCTTCAAACCAATATATTCATCACTTAGTTCATAACCAAACATAATGTGCAATCACATATAAGCATATATGAGCATGGCGAATTTTCAAGGTGTCCATAGCCATCCAAAACACAAATTTTAACTAACATGCAAAAGCATGAATCATGCTCAAGAATGCATCATGGCGAATATGACAATCATGCTCCTTTTCAACTTCAATCATAATAAAACAAAGAGAAAACTCATAGTCTTACTCAAGAGTAGACAATCCATCTTTGCATGCATCATCATCAAGCTTCACACTTAGCATGCAATGGCTTTATCACTATAACAACTTTGACCAAATACCATTTCCATGGCATACCAAAGATTTGAGCCATGGCTAACATGCACATCAAGTTAGCAACCAAAACATGCATGAAACTCCCAACACAACCTCATACATACCTTAATCTTGATGTAAACTTAGCCAAATCTCCTTCTAGGTCTCTTCCAACCCAAGCATGAAGCAAAAATCCTCCCCCTTTTCCCTTAGTATTTTCGGCCAAGAAGATGAGAAAGGATGAACAAATTTTTCTTTTCTTTCCTTAGGACATTCGGCCAAGCCTATGGAGAAGAATGAACATTTTTTTCTCTTTTTTTTTCATACTCTTATTTTATCATTTCTAACATCATCCATTAGTAAAACATGTTGGGAACATGTTTTCCTTGCCCATAATTTGTCATGGCCGGCCATCCACCTTAGGGAAAGGGATAATTGACATGCAACTCCACTTATTTCACTTTATGCATTATTAGGCCACTTAAAATACACCTATCACATTTTCAAGTCCTAGCACATGGGTCCTTTCTTATAAATTAGCACCTAATTAATAAAAATCGAGACACGAAATATTTACGCATACCAATTCCTCATACAATAAGCACGGAATATAACACTTAATTATTCTTGTGACTCGGTTTCGTGGTCCCAAACCACTCTCCGACTAGGGTCACATTAGGGTGTCACAACTCTCCCCACTCAAGAGATTTTCGTCCAGAAAAGCTTACCGGTAAATAGGTTCGGATATCGCTCTCTCATAGAGTTCTCGGTCTCCCAAGTAGCTTCTTCTATCCCGTGCTTGAGCCATAACACTTTCACTAGCGGAACCCGCTTGTTTCGCAACTCTTTCACTTCTCGTGATAGGATACGAATCGGTTCTTCCTCATAACTCATATTAGCTTGAATTTCAATTTCGATGGACTAATCACGTGCGATGGATCGGATCTATAACGTCAAGCATCGAAGCGTGGAAGACATCGTGAACCTTTTGAGTTCGGGGCAAAATCAAACGATATGCCATCTGGACCGACTCGCTCGATATCTCATATGGCCCAATGAACCTCGGGCTCAACTTGCCCTTACGGTAACTCGAGTATCTTTTTCCAAGGCGATACCTTGAGAAACACTTTATCACCCACCGATACTCGATATCCTTACGCTTCATATCCGCGCACGACTTACGACGATCGAAGGCTATCTTCAAACTTTCACGGATTACTTTCACTTTCATTCAGCATCCCTAATCAAATCCACCGAAAATCTTGCTTTCACCAAGCTCGGTCAAAACAACGGTGTACGGCATTTACGCTGTACAAAGCCTCGTAGGGTGCCATCTTAATACTTGATTGAAAGTCGTTGTTGTAAGCGAATTCAATCAATGGCAAATACCGTTCCCATGAACCACTAAACTCGAGGACGCAACATCTTAACATATCCTCAAGTATCTGAATCATCCGCTCGGATTGACCATCGGTTTGGGGTGAAAGGCGGTCTGAAATGCAACTTGGTACCCAAAGCTTCTTGCAACTTTTTCCAAAATCGCGAGGTAAATCTCGGATCTCTATCCGACACGATGGAAATAGGCACCCCGTGTAATCTCACAATCTGAGAAACGTACAATTCCGCTAATTTGTCCATTGAAAAATCCGTGCGTAAGGGGACAAAGTGGGCCGACTTAGTCAATCGATCTACCACGACCCAAACCGCATCCTTCTTACTTGTCGACAATGGCGGTCCGGATACAAAGTCCATTGTGACTCGATCCCATTTCCACTCGGGTATCGTGATTGGTCAAGTAATCTGAAGGCACGATGTTCCGCTTTCACTTGTTGACATATTAAACATCTCAAACAAAGTCGGAGATGTCTCGCTTCATACCATGCCACCAAAACCGACGTTTCAAATCATTGTACATCTTCGTACTCCCGGGTGGATTGCCATTTGGCTACAATGGGCTTCATTCAGAATTATCGAAATGAGTTCAATTCTTTGGGACACCTGAGGCGACTTTTGAACCTCAAACAATCGTCATCGTCGATTTGAAACTCCGAGTCCTTGTTCGAACACACGCAGCCGTTTTGCAACCAACTCGTCGTCGACTTTCGTGCTTCTCGAATTTGGTGTGTCAATAATGGTTTGGCTTTCAATTCAGCCACTAACACCTTTGTCGGATCGGACGGACAAGTGCACATTCATCGCTCGAAGCGAATAACGATTCGACTCAAGGCATCCGCAACCACATTCGCCTTTCTCGGGTGATAGTCAATGATCACTCATAATCCTTTAATGCTCAAGCCAACGTCTTTGTCGCAGATTTAAGTCTCTTTGGGTCATCAAATATTTGAGACTTTTGTGATCCGAGTATACATGGCACCTTTCACCAAATAAGTAGTGTCGCCAAATCTTTAAGGCGAATACGATGGCGGTCAATTGGAGATCATGAGTCGGATAATTTTTCTCATGTGGCTTTAATTGCCTCGACGATAGGCCACAACTCGACCTTCTTGCATTAATACGCAACCTAACCCAAGTAGAGAGGCGTCGCTATAGATGACAAACTCCTTGCGGACTCGGGTTGCACTAGAATTGGGGCTTCAGTCAAATAAGTTTTCGTTGATCGAAACTTTTTGGCATTTCTCCATCCATTCGAACTTAACGTCCTTTTGGAGTAAGCCGTCATCGGGTGGCTATCGTTGAGAAGCCTTTACAAATCGTCGGTAATAACCTAAGCAAGCCCAAAAAGCTCCGAACCTCGTAATATTTCTGAGGCTTCCAATTAAGTATGGCTGAAATTTTATTGGTCGACTCGAATACCGTCTGAGATACCACATGACCCAAGAAGCTAACCTCTCTTAACTAGAACTCACACTTCTTGAACTTAGCATATAATTGCTTGTCCCGTAAAATTTGCAAAGCACTAACCGCAGTGTTCAAGCATGTTCGGTCTCATTTCTTGAATAGACCAAGATGTCATCAATGAACACGACTACGAATCGATCCAAATATGGTCTAAAGATCCGATTCATTAAATCCATAAATACCGCGAGGGCATTAGTGAGCCCAAACGGCATCACTAGGAACTCATAGTGACCATATCTCGCTCAAGGCGGTCTTGGGCACGTCGAATCTCGGATTCGCAATTGATAGTAGCCCGATCTCAAATCTATTTTCGAGAACACCGAGGCTCCTTCAGTTGATCGAACAAGTCATCAATACGTGGCAACGGATATTTGTTCTTTATCGTCGCTATATTAAGTTGACGATAGTCGATGCACGATCGCATGGTTCCATCCTTCTTCTTCACGAACAACACCGCGCACCCCAAGGCGAAAAACTCAGGCGAGCAAAACCTCTATCCACCAATTCTTGCAATCGAGCTTTCAACTCCTTTAATTCCGTTGGTGCCATACGATATGGAGCTATCGAATTGGAGTGGTACGGTACCAATTCGATGCCAAATTCTATTTCCGAACAGTGGTAAACCCGGCAATTCTTGGGAAAACATCCGGTATTCACAAACCACACGCACAGATTCGGGTTTCTTCTCGATTCCTTGTCATCGATGCGACGCAAGGTACGCCGCACCCTTTTCTTACATATTTACGGGCCAACATCGCCGATATTACGGTGGCAACCCTTTAAGTCCGTGGACTCAACCCGAATTATTTCATTATTCGCGCACCTCAAATCGATAGTCTTGCTCTTGCAATTTACAACCGCATCGTGCATGGTCAACCAATCCAAACCAAGAATAACATCGAACTCATCGAATGGCAAAAGCATTAAGTCCGCGGAAAACAAGAACCTCGGAACACTAGGGGACTTTTCTTGCACACTTTGTTAACAAGCACGTAATGACCCAAGGGTTTGACACCGAATTACAAACTCAAGAGACTCAATGGGCAAAGTCTTCTTTGGATGCTAAGGTTTCACATATATATGAATGAGTAGAACCAGGGTCAATCAAAGCAATTACATTTGTATTGAAAAGAGTGAAAGTACCGGTAATAACATCCGAGAGGCAGATCCTCGCGTGCGCGTATGGCATAAGTCCTAGCAGAGCACGAGCCTCGGATCGATGGTAGCATCTCTAGATCCTCTCGACCGCCACCGACATTGCCCATATTTCTAGGTGGCCTACCTCGGCGATGGTAGCACCGGGTTTGCACTCGACTTACATTCTGCTCATGCATCCTCGGGCAATCCTTCATAAAGTGGTCGGCCGATCCACACTTATAGCAGGAGCGATCACGAAACCAACAGCTCCCGAATGCCATTTTCCACAATGTGGACACTCCGCCTCTCTCGGCGATCATTTCCGCCACCGCGATCGAGGTGACTCGTGTGGTCACAGGGGTCGATCGCGTCCTCGTCTAGGAAAGCCCAAACGCCTCTAGACCGGCTCGCATCATCTCGAAATCTCTTGATGCTTGTTGAAGAGACTTTCCGAGGACCTCTTTCGAATTCTCCGGTTCCCACATCAGCTTTTTGTTTCTCCTTTCTAAGCTCTTGACTTTACAAGCTCGCTCAACGAGTACTACGAACTCTCGTATCTCGAGAATGCCAACAAACATCCTTATATCATCATTCAGCCCATCCTCGGCGTTTACACATAATAGGTTGGACGAAATGCATTCTCGCGCGTCTGGCTAAGCCTCACAAACTTTCGTTCGTAGTCGGTAGCGGACATAGAACCTTGCTTAAGATCAAGAAATTCCTCCGCTTTTGGTCGATGAATCTCGATCGATATACTTTTTTGAACTCGGTTTGAAAGAATTCCCAAGTCACTTGCTCTCTAGGCACCACAAGTCGAGTACTCCACCAATAGTAGGCGGACTCGCGTAGCAAGGAGATGGTACACTTTAAGCACTCATCGGGTGTACAGGATAGCTCATCAAGCACCGGATAGTGTTATCTAACCAAAATTCAGCGCTTCGGCATCATCATCATCCGTGGCCTTAAATTCAGTGGCCCCATGTTTTGAATCCTATCGATTGGGGCTTACTTGACCTTATTTGGTCGATCACCGGAGGTATTGTAGGTCTTGGGGTTGCATTTGTCGGGAATGGAGGTTGTGGAACAGTAGTGTTGGTTCGAATGTATTGATTAAACCATTCGTTCATCACACTATAAAAGGCTTGCTTAGCCTCGTCATTAGGATTGCTGGCCATAGGTTGAGAGTCCGCTTGGCGCTGTCCCTTGCGCGGGAGCAAGCGCCACACTCTCCACATCATCAGCTATCGCTCGGTTGGGATCAGGATCCATTGCTATAAACAAACACAAAGTCAAATTGTCAGAAATCACCACACTATCGATTCATCATTTAATGGCATGTATAGCTAGACTCCAAACACATCACGGTAGTCCTAGAATCGACTAAACCGTGGCTCTGATACCAATAAAATTGTAACACCCCAAACCCGAGACCATCGCCGGTGTCGGACGCGAGGGGTTAGCAAGCCAAGTTCACTTGTTTTGCCCGTCCATTGGACATTTCCAGTCAGGCTGGAAAAACTGCGTCACTGTCGCCTTAAAAATCATATCTCGAGTTTCAAAACTCGGAAACTGGTTTCGTAAATTTTCCCTGAATTTAGACTCATATATCCATCCATGGATTTATTTCTAGAATTTTTGGTCGGGCCAATTGGTACAGTTTATTAGTTAAAGTCACCCATGTTACAGGGATCGACTGCTCTGAACTTCGCGCGGTATAACTTGAATATCTCTCTGTACAGGGATTTAATGCTGGTTTCGTTTGTTTCTAATGAAACTAGACTCAAAATGGAATCTGTACATATAAGGTATGTCTCCTAATTCTTTTTGGATAATTTATAGTGAATTTTTAAAGTTGCGACAGGGAACCCAGAAACCATTCGGGCCCTGTCTCACAATAGCTTTAATATCTCTTAACCTGTAACTCCTATGACCATTTCGTTTCTTCCATATGAAAATAGACTCATCAAGATTCATTTACATAGCTTATTCACTATTTAATTCCATTCCTATGAATTTTGGTGATTTTTCACATTCACGCCACTGCAGCTGGCAGCATCTGTTTTAAGGTAGGACTTACCTATTTGGTCGTCTCCATGATTCAACTAGTCTTGCCATACATAGGTTCATATATGATCATTTTAACCATGCCAATGGCTGATCATATGACCAACATTCCCATTTCAAGCCATAGCCATATCATGACACAAAATATATACATGCAACCCACAATTAGTCTAAGTTCATGCTTCCTTTTCGAGCCATTTTCGCATGGCCGTACATACTTACATTACAACGTATTTAACAAACAAGGGTAGTCCTATACATGCCATCTCAAGTTCAACCAAAATTTATACCAAAATGGAGGCTTGATAGTGTGGATGACTTGACTTCAACGATCCCAAATCCGATTGCTTGAGCGAAATCTAGAAAAGCGAGAGCCAAAGCAAATGGGGTAAGCATTTTATGCTTAGTAAGTCTCAAGGAATATAATCAACTCTAATTACAGCAATACATTCACATAGCCAAATGCATCATTTCATTAATACACATTCTTACTTCATACTTCATCATTATATAAGTTCACAAAGCATCAATCAATTCAATAACTGAAATTCATTAGTCGATTGAGCGAATGTTGCTCAAACATGTCGACTTTCCAATGCACATATAACGTACCTTATCCTTTGGGCTTTCCGAGTGTACTAATTGAATTCATTACAGCAACCAACACTCACCTCCAGCCCAAGATTCTTCGAATATAACCGGATATAATCACGTGCACAAATGCCTTGGTCTTAGCCGGATAGAATAACTCATACGAATGCCTTGGTCTTAGCCGGATATAGCCACTAGCACATTTGCCTTGGTCTTAACCGGATATAATTTCCAGCATAATTGTCTTGGGCTTAGCCCGATATCATTCAATTTCTCATGCACACATACATCAATAATCATTGGACATACATATTTCATTTTCAGTTATTAGGGCTCAAACACAATTATAATCATTAGCATATTCGCCTTGGGACTTAGCCGGGTGGAATTCAAATGCTCATACACACATAATCAATAATCATACACATCCATATTTCATCTCACATAATTCAAGTAAGGTCACTTCTTGAGGACTTACCTCGGATGTTGTCGAACGGCTTTTTCGGCTATTCGATCACCTTTTCCTTCCCTTGTCCAATTGTGGCCCTCTTAGCTCTTGAGCTAATTCAAACAAATTCAATTTATTAAAACCTCATTGTGCTTGCTTATGGCGAATATGACAAGGATTTTAAATGGTCATATGGCCACTCTTTAGCTTGAATACACAATGGTCATGCACATTTTATACTACATCAAACAATTCAATACAATTTATTTGAGCATCAAGGAAATGCTAAGGCCTTCAATAGGCTACCCAAGGCGAATATTCATGTACATGTTGAGGTCAATTTTGCACTTAATACCTCACAAAAACAGCATGCAATTTACTAATTAATGCTTTGCACATTGTGGCCCAAAACTTATAATATAGCATCAAGCACTTATAGGTGTGCTAGGCCGAATTGTGCTTGCAATTTCACAAGCATTCTTCCACATTTTCTTCTTCAAACCAATATATTCATCACTTAGTTCATAACCAAACATAATGTGCAATCACATATAAGCATATATGAGCATGGCGAATTTTCAAGGTGTCCATAGCCATCCAAAACACAAATTTTAACTAACATGCAAAAGCATGAATCATGCTCAAGAATGCATCATGGCGAATATGACAATCATGCTCCTTTTCAACTTCAATCATAATAAAACAAAGAGAAAACTCATAGTCTTACTCAAGAGTAGACAATCCATCTTTGCATGCATCATCATCAAGCTTCACACTTAGCATGCAATGGCTTTATCACTATAACAACTTTGACCAAATACCATTTCCATGGCATACCAAAGATTTGAGCCATGGCTAACATGCACATCAAGTTAGCAACCAAAACATGCATGAAACTCCCAACACAACCTCATACATACCTTAATCTTGATGTAAACTTAGCCAAATCTCCTTCTAGGTCTCTTCCAACCCAAGCATGAAGCAAAAATCCTCCCCTTTTCCCTTAGTATTTTCGCCAAGAAGATGAGAAAGGATGAACAAATTTTCTTTTCTTTCCTTAGGACATTCGCCAAGCCTATGGAGAAGAATGAACATTTTTTTTCTCTTTTTTTTTCATACTCTTATTTTATCATTTCTAACATCATCCATTAGTAAAACATGTTGGGAACATGTTTTCCTTGCCCATAATTTGTCATGGCCGGCCATCCACCTTAGGAAAGGGATAATTGACATGCAACTCCACTTATTTCACTTTATGCATTATTAGGCCACTTAAAAATACACCTATCACATTTTCAAGTCCTAGCACATGGGTCCTTTCTTATAAATTAGCACCTAATTAATAAAAATCGAGACACGAAATATTTACGCATACCAATTCCTCATACAATAAGCACGGAATATAACACTTAATTATTCTTGTGACTCGGTTTTGTGGTCCCGAAACCACTCTCCGACTAGGGTCACATTAGGGGTGTCACAAGTTGGTAATGCTAACCAATATGCTATTGGTCCAACTCTTTCAATTATCTTATACGGTTCGATAAAACGCGGACTCAACTTGCCTTTCCGACCAAATCTAAGAACTTTCTTCCATGGACACACTTTTAAAAATACCTTATCGCCGACTTGAAACTCAATTTCTTTTTGTTTCAAATCTGCGTAGGATTTCTGTCTATCTGAAGCAACTTTCAAACAATCTCAAATCACTTTCACTTTTTCTTCGGTTTATTTAATTAGATCAACTGTGTAAATCTGATTTTTTTTTAGTTTAGTACAATACAATGGCGTCCAACACTTACGACCGTACAATGCTCCATAAGGTGCCATCTTCAAACTTGTCTGATAACTATTATTGTAGACAAATTCTACCACCGGTAAGTATCTTTCCCAACTACCTTGGAATTCCAATACACAACATCTGAGCATGTCTTCAAGAATCTAAATTACTCTCTCTGATTGCCCATCAGTCTGTGGATGGAAGGTAGTGCTAAAATTTAACTTCGTACCTAATGTCTCTTGCAACTTTTGCCAAAACCGCAATGTAAATCTCTGATGTCTATCCGAAATGATCGACAAAGGTACTCCGTGAAGTATAACAATCTCAATGATATACAATTCAGCCAACTTATTAAGAGAATAATAAGTACATATCGAAATAAAATGAGCCAATTTAGTCAATCTGTTGACTATTACCCAGATGGCATCTTTTTTCCTCAGAGTTAATGGCAACCCTGATACAAAATCCATAGTAATTCGATCCCTCTTCCACTTGAGAACCATGATAGGCTGAAGTAGTCCCGAAGGCACTTGATGTTTAGCTTTCACTTGTTGACAAATTAAGCATTTCGATACAAAATTGGAGATATCTCTTTTCATTCTGTTCCACCAATACATTTTCTTCAAGTCATTATACATTTTTGTACTGCCCGGGTGAATTGACAAACAACCACTATGTGCTTAATGCAAGATCTTTTGAATCAACTCATCATTTTTCGATACACAAATCCGATCTTTAAGCATCAAGCAACCATCAGAATTGATTCTAAAATCTGATCCTGTATCAGCCTCACATTACTTCCTCTTGGCTTGCAAATCTTTGTCACTCTTCTGAGCTTCACAAATCTCTTGTAAAAACATCGGTCTTGTTCTCAACTCTGCTAGAATCGAACCATCGTCAGACACCGTCAACTGAGTATTCATAGCTCTCAAAGCAACCAACGACTTTCTACTCAAAGCATCAGCAACCACATTCGCTTTCCTCAGATGGTAGTCAATCACAAGCTCGTAATCTTTCAATAATTCTAACCATCTCCGCTGTCTCAAATTCAAGTCTTTTTTTGACATCAAGTACTTGAGACTTTTGTGGTCGGTATATACTCGACACCTTTCACCATGCAAATAATGTCACCAAATCTTCAAAGCAAACACTATAGCAGCCAGTTCCAAATAATGAGTCGGATAATTCCTTTTGTGAGGTTTCAACTGCCTCGAAGCATAAGCCACCACTTTTCCTTCTTGCATAAGTACACATCCCAAGCCATTTAGAGAAGCATCACTATACACCACAAATTCTTTACCTGACTCGGGTTGTACTAACACTGGTGCCTCAGTCAATAACTTTTTCAATTTCTCAAAGCTTTGTTGACATTATTCCATCCATTCAAATTTAACATTCTTTTGGAGTAGTCTAGTCATAGGAGTAGCAATTATAGAAAATTCTTTTACAAACTGTCGTTAATAACTAGCTAGACCCAAGAAAATTCTAACCTCAGTTACATTCTTCGGCGGTTTCCAATCAACAATAGCTGAAATTTTACTGGGATCAACCCGACTAACATTACCTGAAACAATATGACCCAAAAATCCAACTTCTCGTAGCCAAAATTCACTCTTACTAAATTTGGCATACAACTGCTTATTTCTCAAAGTATGGCTGAAATATGCGAATCACTAAATCCATAAACACAGCAAGAGCATTTGTCAAACCGAATGGCATAACTAAAAATTCATAATGGCCATACCTTGTTCTAAAAGCAGTTTTAGGCACATCTGACTCTTTTACTCGCAACTGGTCATATCCAGACCTCAAGTGAATCTTTGAAAACCATGTTGCTCCTTTCAGCTGATCAAACAAATCGTCAATTTTCAATAACGGATACTTGTTCTTGATTGTTACCTTATTTAACTGGTGATATTCTACACACAATCTCATAGAACCATCCTTCTTTTTTTACAAATAATATGGGAGCACCCCAAGGTGAAAAACTCGGTCTCACAAAGCCTTTGCAAGTCAACTCTTGCAACTGCGACTTTAATTCTTTCAACTCTGTTGGTGCCATTCTATATGGAGCAATCAAGATCGGAGTTGTTCCCGGTATCAACTCAATACCAAATTCTACTTCTCTGACAGGAGGCAAACCCGACAACTCATCTGGAAATACATCCGCGAATTCACATACAATCGACACTGACTCAATTTTCTTCTCAAATTCCTTTGTATTCAACACATAAGCCAAATAAGCTTCATAACCCTTTCTCAAATATCTCTAAGCTGACATGGAAGAAATCACACTAGGTAATGCCTCTGATTCATCTGATTCAACCCGCAGAATTTTACCATTTTCACATTTCAATTTAATAACCTTTTGTTTACAATTTACTATAGCATCATGCAATGTCAACCAATCCATACCCAAAATAACATCAAATTCGTCAAATGGCAACAACATCAAGTTGGCCTGAAAAATAATGACCTCTAATCATCAAAGGACATTTCTTGCATACTTTATCAACTGTAACACATTTCCTTAACGGGTTTGACACTTTAATCATAAATTTCATAGACTCAACCGGTATACTCATATTAGACACCAATTTCATGCACACATATGAATGAGTAGAACCGGGGTCAATCAAAGAAATAACGTTAACATCATGAAGAGAGAAACTACCAGTGATCACATTGGGAGATGACGCATCTTTACACGCCTTTATGGCGTAAGCTCTAGCTGGAGCTTTAGCTTCAGATTTAAACACTGAATCTCTGATTACATTCTTGCCGCTTGCCTTATTCCTAGCATTTCTCGAAGATCTTTCTCTCGAAACTGCACCACTAGGTTTTGCACTCTGAATTTTTTCTTTCTCAATTCTCTCGAGACAGTCTCTAATAAAATGATCTGGAGAACCACACTGGTAACATTCGTTAGTTCTACATGGACCAAGGTGACTTCTACCACATCGTTGGCACTCAGGTCTAACAAATATTGAATTTCCCACACTAGCCACAGAAGTAGTCTGAGATTTAAAACCCGCATTTTGCTTCTTATAATTCCCATACGAATGTCCGGCCGAAACATGAGAACGAGAATACATATCTCCGGAATTTCTAGATTACGGTGGGAATGCACTGCTCATCAGTTTTTTCTTCAAATTTCTAGTCTCAACCTCTGCCTTTCTCTTTTCTTTAATTAATTCTTCAGCCTTGCAAGCCCGGTCAACAAGCACTACGAACTCTTTCAACTCAAGAATTCCCACAAATACTTTGATGTCTTCATTGAGTCCGTCTTCAAATCTTCTACACATTTTATCCTCTGAAAGAATATATTCTCTAGCATACTTACTCAATCGAACGAACTCCATTTCATACTCAATAATTTTCATGTTGCCTTGTTTCAACTCAAGAAACTCTTTACGCTTCTGTTCAACAAATCTTTGACTGATGAATTTTTTCCAAAATTCTTCTTGAAAGAACTCCCAAGTCACTTTCTCTTTCGGTACCATTGAAATCAATGTCTTCCACCAATAATAGGTTGAATCTCTCAACAAGGATATAGCACATTTTAAGCACTCTTCAGGTGTACTAGACAATTCATCAAATACCTGAATAGAATTCTCAAGCCAAAATTCTACTTTCTCGGAATCATCATCAACATTTTCCCTGAATTCTTCAGCCCCTTACTTGCGAATTCTATCAACTAGGGTTCTATGAAATTTCATCAGATCCATACCTTGAGGCATTAGGGGTATAGATTGAGGAATTGGGGGAGGTGGGGGAGGTTGTTGAGCATTCGGGTTCGTACGAACGAACTTGGTGTACCATGTATTCATCATTTAGAGAAAGGCTTCCCGAGCCCTTTCTCCCCCTTCTTGACTGACAGTAGGAGCTCAGTTTTCAGTCGGCACTGCCCCTTCAGCAGGAGCTGGCGCATTGCTCTCTACATCATCGGCCACAGCTGGATCAGGATCCATTTACTATAAAAAAAATCATTTTAAAGGTCAGGAGTCGTCACACTATTACAATATATATATGGCATGTATAGCAAAACTCTTACATAAGCCACGTTAGTCCTAGAATTAACTAAACCGTAGCTCTGATACCACCAAATGTAACACTCTCTTACCCAAGACCATCGCAGGACTCGAGCACGAGGCGTTAACAGACTTAAATTATCACTTAAACAAATTCAAACAATTTATTTTACCTTTCGTAATAAACTGCCCATCTGTATCACAGTCGCAAAAAAAATCTTATCTCGAGTTATGAAACTCAAAATTAAAATCCGTAAATGTTTCCTGAAACTAGACTCATATATCTATTTACTAATTTTTTTCCAGAATTTTTGGTCAGGCCAATTAGTACAGTTTATTAGTTAAAGTTTCCAAAGTTTCCTCTGCTTCAGTGTTCAACTGCTCTGCCCTCTGTTCACTACGAATCACTTTTCTCTCTATACAGAATTCAGATGACTATGCCGTTTGTTTCTCCTAAAATTAGACTAAATAAGGAATCTATACATAAAAATTATGACTCCAAATTAGTTTTGTAAAATTTTTAGTGAATTTCTAAACTCAGAACAGGGGATTCAGAAATAGCTCTACCCTATTCCACCAAAATTCAAATTTCTCATAAAATACAACTCATTTACCTGTTTTGTTTCTTCCATATAAAAATAGAATCAATAAGATTCAATTTTGTATTTTATTCATCATCTAATTCTGTCTCTTCTATTTTTAGTGATTTTTCAAACTCACCTCATTGTTGTTGTATGATATTGTTTTATAGCAAATTTCACCTTTTTTATGAATTCCCATGGATTAGATAGCACATTAAGTATACATAACACCAAATATGATCTTGATTAGCCTTTCCAATGGCTAATCATTACCAAACATTTCCTTACTACCCAATAGCCATATCATAAGATCATATACACAAAATGATTATAATGCTATACATGCCATACTAAAAATAAACAAGCCACTATACCAAAATGGTCCACGGATAGTGTGAGCGAGCCTCTGACCGTTCCCAATTTCTGAGCTGACTTGTCAAAACTGCAAAGAATGGAAAGGAGGGAGTAAGTATAAATGGTTAGTCAGTTCACACGTAAATAGCAAGTAACATAATCATGCAATCCAACATAAAACATCATTTGTATAAATATCACCAAGACATTCATGTTACATTTACATTTACTTTCTTACCACGATTTCATCATACCAAGTTCTCAACCCGAGGGTTTAAGCGCATACCTATCCAAATTTTCTCATTCACCACATTTACCAATATCTCACCTTCGTCTTAAGTATTCTCCTTATTCACTTAAGATTCACCTGTTGAACACATCTTTGCTGTCTTCCACGGAATGTCGGAACCGATACTTGATAGCATATCATATTTATCAAGTAGCTCACATAATTTGCATATTACTAAATAATAATCCACAAAGCATAATATTTCATGATAATAATCATCATATCATATAAATAACATTAAATTACTTAAAATGACAATTATGTTACTACATTTACACATGAACTTACCTCAGTACAAAATGTTAGAAATCGAGCCTATTCCTCGTAAACTTTATTTTTCCCTCGATCACGACTCGAGTCTTGTTTCTCTTGATCTAAAATAACAAATTTAACTTATTTAATACTCACATTTATTAAAACAATCCTTGACTCAAACTTTGGCAAAATTATATTTTTGCCCCTAAACTTTTACATATTTACACTTTTGCCCAAGGCTCGAAAATTAGAATTCATCCTATTTTATTATGTTTTATGACATGCTTATCATTTTTCCCTTCTATGGCAACATCAAATTCTCACTCTAACATGTACTTATGAACATTAGGTATTTTTACCAATTATGTCGCTTTACTCGTTTTCACGTAAAATCGCTTAGCAAAAGTTGTTTAACACAATTTCAAGCTTCATATTCTACCATAAAACATAAAAATAAACACATTTCAACTATGGGTATTTTTCAAAATTGTGACAACCCGAATTAGGGCCTAATCGGAATAGTGGTTTTGTGACCACAAATTCGAGATAGAAATAATTGTTTTATAATTATTTTTGGGTTTATGATATGATTGCATGATTGTGTGAAAATTTCGTGATGAAATTCTATGCCTAAAGTTCTTAAATTGAAAGTAGGGACTAAATCGAATAAGTTGTAAAATTTGCATCCTGGAAGTTTTTAGTATGAAATTGTTTTGGAATATTAATTAGGAGGTCTTAAATAGCAATTTGACCAATTTTAAGTTCATGGACAAAATTAGGACATGGAAGGAATTTTTGAAAGTTTAGTAAGGAGGGGCATTTTGGTCATTTGGATATTAAATGAAATAAAATGGGAAAAATAACACAAAATTGATCATCATCCTCCTTAGTTGCTGCCGAATTCTCCCTCTCTCCATAGCTAGGGTTTCTTCAATTTTCAAGCTCCATAGTAAGTGATTCCAAGCCCGATTTTAATGTTCTTTACGCTTTTGGAATCCTTAAGCTCGATTAAGCTTATGCTAGTAATAATTTAACCTAGGGTTCATATTTGGAAAAATACCCATAGGTGAAATTTGTGTATTTTGATGTTTTATGATAGAATATGAGGTTTTAAATTATGTTAAATAACTTGTGCTACTCGGTTTTAAGTGAAAACGAGTAAATGGCATAATCGGTAAAAATACCTATTGTTCATAACTATATGATAGAGTGAGAATTTGATGTTGTTGTAGAAGAGAAAATGTTCAGCATATCATAAAATATAAGAATAAGGGCTGAAATTAAATTCCGAGCCTAGGGGCAAAATTGTAATTTTGTAAAAGTTAGGGGCAAATATGTAATTTTTCCATGATGTGATTTTTGGATTGAAATAAATAGGATGAGTATTAAATGAGCTAAATGTGTTATTATAGATCAAGAAAGACACGAATTGATCTCGAAGCAGGGAAGGAAAAGTTTTGGACTAAATTGCAAAATTTCCACATTTTGCACCAAGGTAAGTTTGTATGTAAATATTACAATAATTTCATGTACATTCTTATATTTCAGCCTATTATATAAATATACTAGCTGATGTTAAAATATAAATCGACTATTGGAAGAATGGAAATAAATATAGAGAGAGAGATCCGGTTGAACATTGGAGAGATCGAATGAAATAGAGGAGCGTAGCTAGGTCACATGTATGATCTTGAGTGCACATCATGTGTACAAGAAAGCTACGAGACACCCTGTAGTAGCTAGGTCACATGTGTGATATGATATGTATCCCATGTAGACAAGAGAGCTACATGAAAGATAAATGTAGCTAGGTCGCATGCGTGATTCCAAGTGAAGGACACCATGTAGACAAGAGAGCTACGTGAAAGATAAATGTAGCTAGGTCGCATGCGTGATTCCAAGTGAAGGACACCATGTAGACAAGAGAGCTACGAGACAAATCGGTTAGGTCGCATGAGTGGTACTAAGTGTTCACCATGTGTACAAGAGAGCCGAACTAAACGAAGTATGATGGTGGGGCTGTGTGCTGAAACCATTAAATATCGAGGATTGATCCGAATTGTTCAACGGGATGGTTTTGTGGTGATATTGTGGTTTGGACCTACACTTATGGTGAATGAAATGTGGTGAAAATGATTTGTGGTATATACATATCTAAGATAAAATGAGGTTAGCATAAAGAATGTGTGAAAGAGTGAAATTAGCATTAAAACTGTTTTTAGATGGTAGCAGTGACGTGATTTTGAAAAATCACCAAAAATAGGAGGAATATAATTAGAGGTTGAATGAGATGTGAAATTAAAGTTTAATGAGTCTACTTTCATATAAAAGAAACATAACAAGCAAAGGAATTCTATATTTTGAGATATTTACAATTGTATGTGACTTGCTCAGGATGAATACATGATCCCCTGTTCCAACTTTGAAAAATCATTAAAAATTGTACAAAGCAAATTAAGAAATATAGTTTACATGCCTAAATTACTTATTGAGACTAGTTTTAAATGAAACAGACGTCAGGGTTGTTTGAATTGTGTACTGAGAGAAATTCAATTCGTAGTGAACAAAGGACAGATCAGTCGAGCTGTGTAACAGGGGAAACTTTAACTAATAAACTGTACTAATCGGCTGAACCAAAAATTATAGAAAAAAATTAGCAACAATATTTATGAGTCTAGATTTAGGGAAATTTTACGGATTTGAATTTTGAGTTTTTTAACTCGAGTTATGATTTATTTAGTGAATATGACGCAGCAGAGACAGCTTAATCAAAGTGGAATGAATAGTGAAGTTAAAGTAGATATACTTGAATTGTTGTGTAAACATGTTAGATTCTTTAATTAGCATTTACATACTTACTTACTAAGCTATAAGCTTACTTTGTTTCTCTCTTTGTCTTATAGTGTCCTTCGCTTGCTCGGGAGTTAAGGATCGTGAAGATCTACCCGCACTATCATACTTTAGGGTATTTGAACTAAACGTTTTGAATTATGGCATGTATAGTAGGCTTAATTATTTTGTTACGTGTCATATTTGTCTAGGTTTAAAATATTAGTTACAAGATTTCGACCAGCTACTTTGTACAAGCCATTAAAGTTGGCTAATATTGTTCAAGACATATATTATACGATGCACTAACAAATTGGATGACATATTTATATCTCGGTTATGTTTAATGGTATGTGTTATGTTCGTAATACCTTGTATCTGCTCCTGCGACGATAACGGGTAAGGGTGTTACATTTAGTGGTATCGAGCCATGGTTTAGTCGGTTCTCGGACTAATAAAGTGTGTGTAAAAGTCTAGCTATACATGCCATAAAAATATTGTGATAGTGTGGTGACTCTCGATTATTCTAAACTCGTGTTTTGTTTTAATTTAGTAATGGATCCTGAAGGAACTGCGGTGATGATCTTTGCTAGTAATGCGCCGGCTCCCGCACAAGGGACCGTGCTCGTGGAAAGTAGACTGAGACATTGAGACAAGGAGATGAGGCTCGGGATGCCTTTCTCCAAATGATGAACAATTGGTATCTTGAATTTATTCGAGCAAATCCAAATGCCCAACCTTCTCCACTCCTCCTATACCTCGGACGATTCTCAGAGTGCTCAAGGTATAGATTTGGTAAGAATGAACAAGCCTCCGGTTGACAAGATTCGAAAACAAGGGGTCAAGAGTTTAGAGCAAAGGTCGATGATGATCCCGAGAAAGCGGAATTCGGCTTGAAAATTCTACCGTGTATTTGATGAGCTCTCATGTACACCGAGGAATGCTTAAAGTGTGTCAGATCACTTTTGAGAGATTGACTTACCACCGATGGAAGACTTTGGTTGCAGTGGTGCCAAAAGAAAAGTTACTTGGGATTTCTTCCGGAAGAATTTAGAAAGAAATACATAAGTCGCGATTTATTGATCAAAAACGGAAGGAGTTCCTTGAATTGAAGCAAGGAAAATGTCTCAGTAAAGAGTATGAACGCGAATTTGTAAGACTCAAAGAAGTATGCCTGAGAATGTGTGTCCACCGAGGCCATTATGTGTAGAAGATTTGAAGATGGGCTGAATGAGGACATTAAAGTGCTTGTAGGAATTTTGGAGTTGAAAGAATTTGTAGTATTGGTTGATCGAGCTCTTAAAGTCAAGAATTGAACAAAGAAAGAAGAAAAGTCGCTATTGAGGCTCGAGATGTCGAAAAAGACAGATAAGCAAGCCATTTCAATCTCAACCAAAGAGGTCCAAAGAGACAAACCCTCGAATGACAGTTTCAATTGGGGATTCACAGAGATCGTGGTAGAGCATATTCGGGTCTAAAGCTCAAGCTACTTGGTGTCAAGTGTGGGTAATGTGCGACCTAGAAAGCCCGAGTGTCAACAATGTGGCGAGCAACATTATGGTGAGTGTTGGGGACCGAGCGAGCTTGTTTCAGTCTTGGTTCTCGCGAGCATTTTATTAGAGATTGTCCGGAGAAAGTTAAAGAAGAAAGATTTGAGTGCTAGATGAATACCACCGCTAGTAGAGGTAGACCACCGAGAAATCTTGGAGGTGGGACTAGTAGTAAACTGTGATGAAAGATTTAACGGCAAAATCGAAGCTAGAGCACTGCTAGAGCTTATGCTATACGTGCCGAGAAGATGCATCATCTCCCGATGTCATTATCGTACATTTCTCTCTATGATACTATTGTTATTGCATTGATTGATCCCGGTCCACTCATTCCTATATTTGCATGAATTTAGTATCCAATAAAAAGTTGCTGTTGAATTTATCGAGTTTACGATTAAAGTGTCGAACCCTTAGGCCAATATGTGTTAGTTGACAAGGTTTGCAAGAATTGCCCATTAATGATTCAAGGTCGGTGTTTTCCGCCAACTTGATGTTGTTACCATTTGGTGAGTTTGACGTTATCTTGGGAATGGATGGTTAACATTGTATGATGCTAAGGTAGATTGTAAACAAAAGACACTAGAGTTGAAATGTGAAAATGGAGAAATTCGTGGGTTGAAACAGATGAATCAAATAAATTGCCTATGGTGATTTCGCACATGTCTCGCACGTAAATACATGAGAAAAGGGTGTGAAGCTTATCCGGCTTATGTAATGAATATTGAGTTGCCTCAACTGAAATTTGAATCGCATCGATAGTCTGTGAGTTTCCAGATGTATTTCCTGAGGAATTGCCTGGGTTGCCTCCGAACAGAGAGATAGATTTTGCCATTGATTTGTTGCCTGCATCGCACCGATCTCGATTGCTCCATATAGAATGGCTCATGAATTAAAAGAATTGAAGGCTCGCCAGGAGTTAATGACAAGGGATTTGTGAGACCGAGTTTCTCTCCCGGGTGCTCTGTATTATTCGAAGAAGAAGGATGGTTCAATGAGACTTTGCATTGATTACCGTCGACTTAATAAGGTGACTATAAAGAACAAATACCCATTGCCGAGGATTGATGATTTATTCGATCAGTTAAAGGGGGCCACAGTGTTTTCAAAGATTGATTTGAGGTCTGGTTACTACCAGCTGAGAGTTAAGGAGTCAGATGTGCCGAAAACCGCCTTTAGGACAAGGTATGGACATTATGAGTTTCTTGTGATGCCTTTCGCTTAACAAATGCTCCACTATATTTATGGACTTAATGAATCGGATCTTAGGCCATATTTGGATAAGTTTGTAGTAGTGTTTATAGATGACATTTTAATTTATTCTCGAGATGAGTCCGAACATGCCGAACACTTGAGAACTATATTGCAGATCTTGAGAGAAAAGAAACTGCTTGCCAAGTTTAGTAAAAGTGAGTTCGCTTCGTGAAGTCGGATTTTGGGGCATATAGTCTCGGTGATGGTATTTGGGTGGATCCAAGCAAGATTTCGCGATCGTTGATTGAAAGCGCCCAAGAATGTATCCGAGGTTAGAAGCTTTTTAGGCTTAGGCGGGTATTATAGACGTTTTGTTGAAGGATTTTCAATGATTGCCTCTCCTATGACTAAGTTGTTGCAAAAGAATGTTAAGTTTGAATGGACTGATAAATGTCAACAAACTTTTGAAAGGTTGAAAGCACGATTGACTGAAGCACCAATTTTAGTACAGCCCGAGTCGGAAAGGAGTTCAGTAATTTATAGTGATGCATCATTGATGTGCCTTGGATGTGTGTTGATGCAAGAGGGTAAAGTGGTAGCTTATGCTTGAGACGCTTAAAACCGCATGAGAAGAACTATCCTACACATGATTTGGGCGGCATTGTTGTTTTTGCCTTGAAGATTTGGCGACATTATTTGTACGGTGAAAATGCCGAATTTTTACCGATCACAAAAGTTTGAAGTACTTGATGAATCAAAAGGATCCGAATCATGACAATAAGATGGCTTGAATTATTAAAGGATTATGATCTAGTGATTGATTATCATCCGGGAAAAGCAAATGTAGTTCTTGACGCCTTGAGCGTAAAATTTATTTTTACTTTGAGAGCCATGAACACGGGTTAGCATTGTCCGATGATGGGTCAATCTTAGCAGAGATGAGAGCTAAACCGTTATTTCTCCAGTTGATTTGTGATGCTCAAAAGAATGATAGTGAGTTGCGGATCAAGAGAACTCAATGCGAATCAAAGTTACGACTCGATTTTCGAGTTGGACCGGATGACTGCTTGATGTTTCGAGACAGGATATGTGTGCGAAAAACGATAAATTGATTCGAAAATATTACATGAGGCGCACAATGGTGTTTATCGTTCATCTGGTAGCATAAAATGTATAATGATTTAAAGAAGTCAGATTGGTGGCGTGTATGAAAAGGGACATTTCAATTTGTAACCAAGTGTTTGATCTCATCAACAAGTAAAAGTTGAACATCAAGTGCCTTGAGGATTACTTCAACCGGTAATGGTGCCCGAGTGGAAATGGGACAAGATTACCATGGATTTTGTAACCGGTTTGCCTTTAACTCCTAAAAAGAAGGATCTTTGTTTGGGTAGTGGTTGATAGATTAACAAAGTCAGCCCACTTTATACCAAGACGCACCGATTACTCACTTGATAAATTAGCCGAATTATATATTGCTGAAATTGTGAAGTTGCACGAGTACCTATGTCTATAATATCGATAGAGATCCAAGATTTACCTCGAGATTTTGGAAAAGTTACAAGAAGCTTTGGGTACAAAATTGAACTTTAGTACCGCATTTCATCCACAAACAGATGGTCAAACGGAAAGAGTAATCCGGTACTCAAGATATGCTTAGATGTCGTGTTTTAGAATTTGGAGGTAGTTGGGAGAAATATCTATCTTTGATTGAGTTTGCCTACAATAACAGCTTATCAATCAAGTATACAAATGGCACCGTCATTTAAGCCTTGTATGGTCGTAAGTGTCGAACTCCTTTATATTGGACCGAGCTTAGTGAGAAACAGATTCATGGAGTTGATCTAGTTAAAGAAACCAAGAGAAAATAAAAGTAATTCGGGATTGCTTGAAAGTCGCTCAGATCGACAAAAGTCATATGCGATTTAAAAAGAAAAGAGATCAATTTCGTGGGTGATAAAGTGTTCTTGAAGGTGTCACCATGGAAAAGATTCGAGATTTAGTCGAAAAGGCAAGTTGAGTCCGCGTTTTATTGGGCGCACGAGATTATCGAGAGAATTGGACCGATGGCATATCGGTTGGCCTTACCTAGCAGAGTTAGAAAGAATTCATAACGTGTTTCATGTATCAATGTTATGACGTTATCGTTCGATCCTTCACATGTGATTTCCCAACGAAATTGAGATTCGATCGGATATGACCTATGAGGAGAAACCAATAAAGATTTTGGCTCGAAAGGTTAAACAGCTTAAGAAATAAAAGTATAGCTTTAGTGAAAGTATTGTGGCACGGACATGGGATAGAAGAGGCTACGTGGGAACCCGAGGAAGCTATGAGGAAACAAGACCCAAACCTCTTTCTCGGTAAGATTTTCTGGGACGAAAATCTCAAAAGGGGGAGAATTGTGACAACCCGAATTAGGGCCTAATCGAATAGTGGTTTTGTGACCACAAATCCGAGATAGAAATAATTGTTTTATAATTATTTTGGGGTTTATGATATGATTGCATGATTGTGTGAAAATTTCGTGATGAAATTTTATGCCTAAAGTGCTTAAATTGAAAGTAGGGACTAAATCGAATAAGTTGCAAAATTTGCATCTCGGAAGTTTTAGTATGAAATTGTTTTGGAATATTAATTAGGAGGTCTTAAATAGCAATTTGACCAATTTTAAGTTCATGGAAAAATTAGGACATGGAAGGAATTTTGAAAGTTTAGTAAGGAGGGCATTTTGGTCATTTGGATATTAAATGAAATAAAATGGGAAAAATAACACAAAATTTATCATCATCCTCCTTAGTTGCTGCCAATTCTCCCTCTCTCCATAGCTAGGGTTTCTTCAATTTTCAAGCTCCATAGTAAGTGATTCCAAGCCCGCTTTTAATGTTCTTTACGCTTTTGGAATCTCTAAGCTCGATTAAGCTTATGCTAGTAATAATTTAACCTAGGGTTCATATTTGGAAAAATACCCATAGGTGAAATTTGTGTATTTTGATGTTTTATGATAGAATATGAGGTTTTAAATTATGTTAAATAACTTGTGCTACTCGGTTTTAAGTGAAAACGAGTAAAACGGCATAATCGGTAAAAATACCTATTGTTCATAACTATATGATAGAGTGAGAATTTGATGTTGTTGTAGAAGAGAAAATGTTCAGCATATCATAAAATATAAGAATAAGGGCTGAAATTAAATTCCGAGCCTAGGGGCAAAATTGTAATTTTGTAAAGTTAGGGGCAAAATGTAATTTTTCCATGATGTGATTTTTGGATTGAAATAAATAGTATGAGTATTAAATGAGCTAAATGTGTTATTATAGATCAAGAAAGACGCGAATTGATCTCGAATCTGGGAAGGAAAAAGTTTTGGACTAAATTGCAAAATTTCCACATTTTGCACCAAGGTAAGTTTGTATGTAAATATTACAATAATTTCATGTACATTCTTATATTTCAGCCTATTATATAAATATACTAGCTGATGTTAAAATATAAATTGACTATTGGAAGAATGGAAATAAATATAGAGAGAGAGATCCGGTTGAACATTCTGAGAGATCGAATGAAATAGAGGAGCGTAGCTAGGTCACATGTATGATGCCGAGTGCACATCATGTGTACAAGAAAGCTACGAGACACCCAGTAGTAGCTAGGTCACATGTGTGATACGAGATGTATCCCATGTAGACAAGAGAGCTACATGAAAGATAAATGTAGCTAGGTCGCATGCATGATTCCAAGTAAAGGACACCATGTAGACAAGAGAGCTACGTGAAAGATAAATGTAGCTAGGTCGCATGCGTGATTCCAAGTGAAGGACACCATGTAGACAAGAGAGCTACGAGACAAATCGGTTAGGTCGCATGAGTGGTACTAAGTGTTCACCATGTGTACAAGAGAGCCGAACTAAACGAAGTATGATGGTGGGGTGTGTGTCAAACCATTAAATATCGAGGATTGATCCGAATTGTTCAACGGGATGGTTTTGTGGTGATATTGTGGTTTGGACCTACACTTATGGTGAATGAAATGTGGTGAAAATGATTTGTGGTATATACATATCTAAGATAAAATGAGGTTAGCATAAAGAATGTGTGAAAGAGTGAAATTAGCATTAAAACTGTTTTTAGATGGTAGCAGTGACGTGATTTTGAAAAATCACCAAAAATAGTAGGAATATAATTAGAGGTTGAATGAGATGTGAAATTAAAGTTTAATGAGTCTACTTTCATATAAAAGAAACAGAGCAAGCAAAGGAATTCTATATTTTGAGATATTTACAATTGTATGTGACTTGCTTAGGATGAATACGTGATCCCCTGTTCCAACTTTGAAAAATCATTAAAAATTGGACAAAGCAAATTAAGAAATATAGTTTACATGCCTAAATTTCTTATTGAGACTAGTTTTAAATGAAACAGACTTCAGGGTTGTTTGAATTGTGTACTGAGAGAAATTCAATTCGTAGTGAACAGAGGTCAGATCAGTCGAGCTGTGTAACAGGGAAACTTTAACTAATAAAATGTACTAATCGGCTGAACCAAAATTATAGAAAAAATTAGAAAAATCTTTATGAGTCTAGATTCAGGGAAATTTTACGGATTTGAATTTCGAGTTTTGTAACTCGAGTTATGATTTATTTAGTGAATATGACGCAGAGAGACAGCTTAATCAAAGTGGAATGAATAGTGAAGTTAAAGTAGATATACTTGAATTGTTGTGTAAACATGTTAGATTCTTTAATTAGCATTTACATACTTACTTACTAAGCTATAAGCTTACTTTGTTTCTCTCTTTTGTCTTATAGTGTCCTTGGCTTGCTCAAGAGTTAAGGATCGTGAAGATCTACCCGCACTATCATACTTTAGGGTATTTGAACTAAACGTTTTGAATTATGGCATGTATAGTAGGCTTAATTATTTTGTTACGTGTCATATTTGTCTAGGTTTAAAATATTAGTTACAGTACTCGACCAGCTACTTTGTACAAGCCATTAAAGTTGGCTAATATTGTTCAAGACATATATTATACGATGCACTAACAAATTGGATGACATATTTATATCTCGGTTATGTTTAATGGTATGTGTTTTGTTCTGGTAATACCTTGTATCCTGTTCCGGCGACAGTAACGGGTAAGGGGTGTTACACAAATATAAACCCTAGGTTAAATTATTGCTAGAATAAGCTTAATCAAGTTATCGGGACTCTAAAAACATAAAGAACATTAAAAACGGGGCTAAAATGGACTTACAATAGAGCTTGGAAGCTTGAAAAACCGTAGCTACGTTTTCCTTATGTGAAATTCGGCCAAGGGGTTGAAGATGGACAAAAATTGGCTTTTAATTTTTTTTTAATTCATTTTAATAACTAAATGACTAAAATGCCCTTAATTAAAAACTATGGTGTTTACCTTCCTTTAGGTATTTTTGTCCAAACTAGTATAATGGTGTAATTATTATCCAAGGACCTCCACTTTGAAAACCCATTACTCACAAGTACTTAGTACCTTTGTGAACTAGAACACACATTTTACAACTTTTGTAATTTAGTCCTAAATATCAAATTGGACCTTCTATCGATAAAATTTCTAAACGAAATTTTCACAATCATGAAATCATGCCATAGACCTTAAAATGATAATAAAATAATTATTTCTATCTTGAATTTGTGGTCCTGGAACCACTATTCTGATTAGGCCTTAATTCGGGATATTACATCCTCCATAACTGAGCACTCCTCTGTCAGATCGGGAAATTTAATCACTTTAAGAAAGTTAAAAGTTACCTGATTTTCTTGAACTTGCATGGTGAGTTTGCCTTTCTGCACATCAATTAACGTTCTTCCCATGGCTAGGAAAGGTCTTCAAAGGATAATTGGCACTTCCTTATCTGCTTCAAAATCTAGAATAATAAAATCAGCAAGAAAAATAAATTTATTGACTCTTACCAAAACATCCTCAATCTTTCCTTCGAGGTATGCTAAAGATCGATCCACTAGCTGAAGCGTCACAGTTGTAGGTCTTACTTCTCCTATCCCTAGCATCATGAAAATAGACTTAGGCATCAAGTTGATACTTGCTCCTAAGTCACACAAAGCTTTGCCACAATAAGATTCACCAATGTTACAGGGTATCGTAAAGCATCCTGGATCCTTTAATATCGGTGGTAGCTTGTTTTGCAAGAACGCATTGCACTCCTTTGTCAGAGCGACAGTCTAATAGTCACTCAGTCATTTCTTCTTAGATAGCACATCCATCATAAACTTCACATAATTCAACATTTGTTCTAAAGCCTCCACCAATGGAATATTGATGTGTAATTGCTTCAAAACATCCAAAAACTTCTTGAATTGCACCTCTTGTTTCTGCTTGTGTTGCTACAATCTTTGTGGATATGGAGGTGATGGAACTTTCGATTGAATCGGACAACTCTTCTGAGTAGGTAAATCTGCATTCGAAGAAGATTTTAAAGTGTTTGAATTCACTAAGTTAGAATTCACCTTGTCAGTGTTTGTAGATTCTAACTCTTTTGGTTTAGGGACTTCAAGAGCTGGTTGACTTTCCCCCTTTTCAACAGGCTTGTCCTCAATATCAATCAATCAGGGTTCTAGAATTTTACCACTTCGGAATGCCACTTCCTTGATATATTCTTTACCAAAATTTCTTAGATTCTCAGTATCATTTGGCAATGTTCCTTGTGGTCTATTATGAAGCTCCGTAGCTAACTGACCCATTTGGATTTCCAAATTTTTCAGTGTTGTTGTTTGACTCTGGATCAAAGTGTCATTCTTCGCCATGTATACTTTCAACAAGTTCTCCAAACTATTTTATGATTCAGCTTGAGGTGGTTTTGGAGCTTGCTGATTTCAGGGTCTACTGGGAGTAAATCGATAATTCGATCTATGCTCATAAACACGTAGAAAGAAAATTACAAAATTAAAAAGAATAAGTTAGTATTGTTAGAAATAACCAAATTGAAAATAAATAATTTCACAAAAAATGACTATGGCAACAGTTGACAATCTCCGGCAATGGCGCCAAAAACTTGTAACACTCGGGTTTGTGCAAGTGTACACAGTCGTTATCAAGTAATAAGTAAGTATCGAGTTATCGTCTCCACAGGGATTGTATTTGTGCTAAGTCACTTAATTTTTAAAAGTGTATTAACAATTTGATAAATAAAAACAATATAATTGAGAAGTGATGAAAATTTAAGTATATGAAACTAAATGCAATGATCCCTAATGCAATTTATCCTAAGTATGCAAACTGTATGAATGAGATAGATTTTAGAATAATTAACACAATAAGCAACAATTATAATATAAATAAGTTAGGACAATTACTTTAATTAAACTCAAATTATTATCAACATGCTTATCAATATTCGTAAAAACATTCCATGGCAACTCGATCTTTCATGAGTTTGGAAACCACGTTAGGTCCTTTCGGAATCCTTTACTTAGTAAATACGAATTTTTCTGATTCTTATTTACTAAAGGTTTCTTAGTATTTGTGCGAGGTAACAGGGACGTGTTAGGTTTGAAATAGTTTAATCACACAAATCTAAAAACTATGCAGATAACAGAGGCTGGTTAGGGATGTTATGCAACCTGCAATTTAATCGGGTTAGGATCTAAATTGAGCATGCACATTTCAATTATGTGTCCATTAGCCGTCGTCTGGTTAGGATCGCTCAGCTAATTCAAGTGCATTTCAATCACGTATGAACGAAATACAGACTTGATTTTAATTGAAAACATGATCGATTGAGGCACAATAAGCAATCATCCTAACTTAAATAAAATTAAGCTATCATTGTTGTAAAAAAGAACAAAGAACACATTGCAAACATTATTGAATTAAAGTAAGAAATATTAAACCCAATTCAGTGTGGCTGTCACCCAAGATTCTGACTAATGAGGGCTCATTCGTTCCTTTGCTTTGCTCCTTTGCTGATGGCTCTCCGAGGTGGCCGACCAAGGGCTCTTTAAGAGGCTAATTTGCTAAAAATCTTTATGCAAAGATGATGATAGGCGTGAGGGTTAAGAAAGTTAAGAGAATTGAGAGAGGAGAGAATGATGAATGAATGAGTGAGGGATGAATGAGGGATGAGGGATGATTGAAAAAGTGAGAAAGGGCCTCTTTTTTATAGGTGAGGCATGGGGGCTAGTTTGCTAAAAATAGGAGTGTACATCTTTCAAAACTCCTTTCAAGGGTGGCCGGCCATGAATTGAGGGAATGTGGCTGACTTTGCTTGATTCTTGGTCAATTTGAGTGCCACAACAACTCAGGACTAGGACTCGGTCACCAGCAAATCTTCAAGCAAGTCTTTAATTTCTTCAACTTTTCAAGGACCTTGTGTAATTAAACCAAAACATGGTTTATGAACCTCCATATTCAGCCAAATTTTGGGTTGACTTGGCCCTTCATTTAGACGGTTTTGTAATCAAATTAAAGCTTTCAGACTTGTCCAAAAATAAATCAATAAGTTAGAGGACCAAAGAATTAAATTTTACCAACTTAATTAAATTAATTAAAACCCAAATTATTAATGAAATATTTTAAAATGAATTATTAAATATAATTTTATATTTTATTATTTAATTTAATCTTGCATGGCCCACTTTATGTCATAAAAATATAATATGCTCAATTTAATATAAAATAAGCCATTTTATGCATGAAAACTATATAATAAAGCATAAAATCACATTTTAATAACTTCTATGTCATGTTTTCATGTTTTCACATATTTCATTAATTTATTAAACAATTACTTGGTTTTAACAAAAATTTAAGTAAAAGGTGATAATTTATATAGGAAAAATCCTATATATTTTTCAGTTTACAATGGCCTACGTTGTCGATGGTGTACAAGGTCACCACATGACCAAGGGCCCAAGGTGCCTAAGACTCTTGTTGCAAAATGGGAGGGACAGTCGTATGTTCACCAGAGCACTGCCGAAAACCTAATTGGCGGTGGAGACCACTGGCGTTCAAGCATGCGATGGGCATGGGCAGTGTGCTGGATAGCCCCTGGTCGCTAAACATTACTTCCCACTAAAGAGCTAATAAAACTTCATAGACTTGCTACTAATAGACATTCTTATGTGTGAAACAATGACACTTTTTTAGCCCGACTCTTCTATACAACAGAGGCTCAAGAAGCTAATGGTGCTCGATGCTCCTGCACATCTGAGGCCCCACGATGTTGATGGTGCTCGAAGACCCCGCACCACGGGATTGCCTGCATTGTCGATAGTGTACGAGGTTACACCAAGACCAAAGTCCCAAGGTGCCAAAGGCTCTTGTTGCAAAAGAGGAGGGTCTCAGATGATTTATTCATTAGGTACCGAACATGTAACGATATCTAAATGCTAGCTTTTGGATGGGGGAGAGACTCATTGAATCCTTTTTTATATTCTAGGATGTCTCTCTAGAATGGCTTAGTGGAACACCAGCAATCTTTTCGATGGTGGGGCCGACATTCAAGCATGTGATGGGCGTGGGCAGTATCTTGGATAACCCTTGGTCGTTAGATTCTTCCCCCTCTAAAGAGCTAAAAAAGCTTTATAGAATTGCTACCAGTGGACACTCATATGCCTAAAGCAGGGACTCAATTTACCGGAGGTGCTTGACGCTCTCGCACATCTAAGGCATCAAGGTGTCGATGCTCCCGTACACGATGGCGCCAATGGTGCACAATGACCTCGAACCATGGGATAGCATTAGATGGTGCCTAAGGATCCTGCACATATCTAAAACAAGGACAATTTTTTAAGTTAACTTCCACTTCGAATTTTTAACTAAAAATTTTAATATTGACCTAAAACAAGTACAAGCAGCACATGTTTATTACCTTTGGGTCCCGAATTCCTGGTTGGAGAAATAAGACAATTTGCAGATCGCGAACTATTGAGATAAACCGATAGAGGGCATGAGTTGGATGAGCATGAAAAGCTTCCAAGGGTGATGGCATGATGGCAGGGCAGAAAATTGAACAAGGGCCTAGAGTCAACTGTTGGAGGGAGCTCGCACCATTATTACTAGGGCCACTGTTTTGTCATGTTTTTGAAAGGGGTGGAACAACCGATTGTTAGCTCTACACACCAAGCTTACCGCCTGGAGACCCCAAGGTCTAGTCGTGCAAAAGAATGAGAGGGGATTGAATTGGTGAGGGGAGGGAGGAATTGAAGCGATAAAGGGTTGAATCTTAGTGGATCATTGCAACAAGGCCACTCTGCCACTTACAATACCCTGCCGCGTATTTAAGTCGTCTACAAAGGATTCTACTCGCCACTCGGTGAGAATCACGTCTGTAACACCCCACACCCGAGCCTTACACCGGGACAGAATATGAGGCATTACCTAACTTGAACTCATGCATACAAACGTTTTCATATCACCAAAACATGATCAAATTAAAAACTTTTTCATTTTTTATTATAAACTCCATAATAAGAGCCTGTGAGGGTCAAAACATACGTTGGAACCCATTCGGAATCAATCCAGGTCCTTCTATAAATTCTAAAAATAACACTTAACATAGGGCACACGCCCGTGTCAGAAGGGCAACACGCCCGTGTTACTGTTTAGGCATGGTCGTGCTAATAGGCCATGTGGCTCACACGACCTAAGCACATTGGGACACGCCCGTGTCCATTACCCGTGTGTATTTATTTTCAAATTTGAACCTTTAGGGGCTTTCACACAACCTGTCACACGCCCGTGTCCATGAATCGTGTCCTTCAAACGGCCATGACACGCCCGTGTCTTAGCTCGTGTGCAAAAACTTAGACATTCTATTTCTGACGTCAGCAATCTTTAAGGGCCACACGGCCAAGGCACACGCCCTTGTGCTAGGTTGTGCCCTTCACACGGTTGAGACACACGGCCGTGTCTCTGCCAGTGTGTTTACTACCATGCATACTGACTTGAAATTTTTACGTACAGGGGACACACGGCTAAACAACACGCCCATGGCGTTGACCGTGTGTCACACACGGCCTAGACACACGCCCGTGTGTCTACCCATGTGAACAAAATAAGGCTAATTACAAGCCTTTTTGTCACCCTTACTTATGTAACCTGTACAAAATCACTCTATACTAATATAATGGCACATCACATATCCAAAATAACCACAAGGGACAACATATCATTTATGCAATTTACTCATCCATGAAAACATCATCTTCTATTTATAAATCAAAATGAGTATTGACAACCATTCATGGCCTTATAAAAAATGAGTATCATGTTCATCATATAAGCCAAACATTATGGCTAGCTAACAAAACACTAAACAAAGACTCGAGTCCTTATACATGCCAAAGAATAAAATAATGAAACTAACTATGGATAAGGTCTTAAGTAATAGTGTGATCGAAGCTTTGAGACGTCACTGGATCCCCGATGTTAGCTTGGCGGCACTATAAGGAAAGAAAAGAACGGAGGGTAAGCATGGGAGCTTAGTAAGTACATATATGCAAATAAAGTGTAATTAAAAGAAAATCATATCGTCAAACAATGATTTATCACGCTCAAAAGATATAAATCACTTAACATCTCTATCTTACACTTCCTTTCATTCATATATACTTAATGCACCATGCTCTTTACTCAGGTCTTAACCATGAGTTCAATATACTTACCTCATCAAGGTTTCCATCAACTAAGTCTTTGAGTTACCTGTTGAACTCTCGGAATACATATGGATACGTAGGGAGTTTACATTTAAATGCCATATAAGTAGTCAGAACTACCTCGTGCTATGAAACACTCACTTTTGAGCTACTCACAGGCCTTTTATCAAGTCAAGACTCAGACTCCATAGCTATTATGTAACGTTTGCTCATTGAGCCATTCACGGGTCTGTACACAAAGTCAGTACCCGGACCTACGTTACCTATAGCATTTATCTCATGAACTCAGACTCAACTCATGGGTTCAGACTACATAATTTTTATAACATACCCCTTTGTATCCTGTGTTATGTCTAAGGTCCAACGGGGTTTCATAACTAGCCGAATAGCATCGTACTTGCTCACAATGTATTTTACTCACATAACATGTCATTTATACATTCATGGCGACAAATAGAATTTAGATACATAACAAAAATGAGCTAATTACACTTGTATATTATCAAAATATTCCAAAGTAAGCTTCAATAACACATTATTCACATATGTACTTACCTCGATACAAAATGATGAAGATGAGCTTAATCCTTGTAAACTTTGTTCTTACCCCGATCAAGACCCAAATCATGTTTCTCTTGATCTAAATTAATAAAATTTATTTATTACATCAGCACATCAATTTAGACACTCCAATTTTCATAATTGGGCAAAATGACTATTTTGCCCTTAGACTTTCACAAAATGACCATTTTACCCCTATGGTTGAAAGTTAATTTTTATCGAATTTCTTCTTACTATAAGCCTAGATGAACCTTTTGTACTCTTACAGCAATCCAAAATTTCCTCTATTTCACACATTTATCATCTATTTTACAACTGATGCAAAATAGTCCCCATTAGGGTTTTCATGAGAAATCTCTTCATAAAAGTTGTTTATTACTCATTTAAAACTCATATTCTTCCAAAAAAATTCAAAAAACAACCTAAATTCTCTCATGGAAAAACCCTGGACTTTTAACTATTTTGTAAAATAGTCCCCTCATTAGAAAGCTCATGACACAAGGGTCTCAAAAATGTAAAAATCATTAAGAAAACTCATTAAAATCACTTACTTGTAGAGAGACTAAGTGGCTGAAAATTTTGAAGCTCAAAAACCCTCTAATGGCTGCATCTTTCAGTGATGAAGAAGAAAAGGAAAAGATGATATCTTTTTCTCTTTATTTTATTCTTATTCTAGTCAAAATTGGTCACCAACCCACCTAACTTTGACCATTTCTCTTTCTTTTCTCTCCTATGGCCGGCTAGCCTAATCACTGGGGGTCTAATTGCTCTTTAAAGGCTCCAAACTTAGGTTCTTTAGCTAATTGACACCCTTATCTAACAAAATAGGACTTTTTCACTTTATGCGATTTAGTCCTTTTTCTTAGTTAAGCAAGCAATCGCTAAAATTAATTCACCAAAATTTTCATGCACTTATCTAATTTTGCTACAATACATAAAATAATATTTAAAATAATTTCCTCGACCTTGGGTTAGTGGTTTTGAAACCACTTTTCTAACTAGCCCCAAAATTGGCCTGTTACAAAGGCGTCTGCAACTTGTCCGCTATAGTCATGCACCTACAACAGGTGCCTTTGGGGACCGAAGGCCCTATTACGGGTCAGCAATCGGGTGATGGGTGCGTGCGTCGCTTCTAGCCTAGATTTTAACTTAGAGTCATTCAGTGATAATTCAATACAGGGTAGCTTCGTGCCACTGGCTTTTCAACCAAGCGCAATGACTAATTGTGCAAATCAACGGTTCCTCTCATACTAGGTTGAATTACTATTGCGATGCAACGCGACGCGATCATCAGTAGGGTAAATCTAACCTGTCTCATGATGATCTAAACCCAGCTCACATTCCCTATTAATGGGTGAACAATCCAACACTTGGTGAATTCTGCTTCACAATGATAGGAAGAGTTGACATCGAATGATCAAAAAGCAACGTCGCTATGAATGATTGGGTGGGACAAGCCAGTTATACTTGTGGTCACTTTTCTGACACCTCTAGCTTCAAATTCTAAATGTCTAAAGTATCAATAAGCCATGCGTTGAAGGTTCGTATTAATACTGAAAATCAAAATCAAATGAGCTTTTACCCTTTTATTCCACACGATATTTTTGTTCTCATTGAGCTCATCACTGGACACCTACGTTATCTTTTACAAGATTTGTTGTCTCAACTAAACTCTCTACATAACAATGTCTTCTACCCAGATCGACCGGTCGAAGCCGGCCTTATGTCCAAAAAGAAGGGTTGGGCCCCACCTTCGATTCACAAAATAAGTAAAATAATGTTAAAACTAGTGGTATTTCAATTTCACCCAATAGCTCCCACTTATCCTAAACCTATCAAGTCATTTCACAAAGTCTGACTAGGGTCAAGCTCAATAGGGTCTTCTTTCCCCACTGATTCTGCCAAGCCCGTTCCCTTGCCTTTAGTTTCACTAGGTAGTAAACAAGAAAAGTGGGAATCTTGTTAATCCATTCAGAACACTGGGCAGAAATCATATTGCCTGAGCATTCGTAGGGACCATCACAATACATTATTTTAATTAACCTATCAGATTCGCCTTGTCCATATTAGTTCTAAATCGATTGTTTGTTACCTGAGAAAGGCCTCAAAGGGAGTCATTCCTAGTCCATCCTCTAGCTGGCACGTGGAAACCTACTCTCACTGTGAGAGCAGCTCGAGCAATACACCAGCAACCGACGTGTTCGGGACTAGGACCCCTATGCCCAGCCCTCAGAGCCAATCCTTTTCCCAAGGTTACGGATCCATTTTGCCAACTTCCCTTGCATACATTGTTCCATTGACCAGAGGCTTTTCACCTTGGAAACCTGATGCGGTTATGAGTACGACTAAACACAGACAACACTCAGTCCTTTAGATTTTTAAGGGCCACCGGGGGCACACCGGACACCACGCGACATGTAGCGTTCTTCCAGCCACTAGAACCTACTCTAGCTGAGCCATTTTAAGGATGTCAAACTATTAAATAGAAAAGATAACTCTTCCCGATGCCTCCACTGATGTCTTCAGACTCCCTAACGTTAACGTCAGTAGGCGCATCCTAATTAAGGAATTTTAACCCAATTCCCTTTCAAAACTCACGATAGACTCGCTATCAGATGAGCTTCTCCCATATTTTAGGATTGACTAACCCATGTGCAAGTCTCATCCACATGGAGCTTTTCCCCTCTTCAGCCTTCAAAGTTCTTATTTGAATATTTGCTACCACTAACAAGATCTACACCGATGGCCATTCTGTCCAAGCTCTCACCTTGAGTTTTTCAATGACTTTTGTGCCCTCATGCTCAATAGGGCCTAGCCTTTGCCCCGACGGCCGAGTATAGGTCACGCACTTAAGCGCCATCCATTTTTGGGGCTAGTTGATTCAGCAGGTGAGTTTTTACACTCTCATTACCAACACCCTTTGTAGGTTATAGGTTAGCACGCAATTGGGCACCATAACTCTGCTTCCGGTTCATCCCGCAACATCAGTTCTGCTTGCCAAAAATATCCCACTTGGAGCTCTCGATTATATGGCATGGCACAATGAAGCAGCTGCACTATCCTACCTATTTAAAGTTTAAGAATATATCGAGGGTGTTAAGCCCCCAATGCCTCTAATCATTGGCTTTACCCGATAGAACTCATTAAGGGCTCCAACTATCCTGAGGCAAACTTTACAGGGAACCAACTACTAGATGGTTCGATTAGTCTTTCACCCCTATACCCAAGTCAGACGAATGATTTACACGTCAATATCACTATAGGCCTCCACCAGAGTTTCCTCCAGCTTCGCCCCGCTCATGCATAGTTTACCATGTTTTATGTCTTGACAGGCATTCTCTCACTCTAGCCCTTCTCAAAAGATCAAGGTCGATCGGCAATACTGCCGCGAGGGATCCCACCAATCAGCTTCCTTGCACCTTACTGGTTTTCTAGCCCATTGACTTGCACACATGTCACTCATTGATCCGTATTCCAAGACAGGCAGATTGGGGAACCTGCAGGCTGTCACCCAAAGCTTGACTAGAGAAAAATGACTTGGCTAGAGCTCGTCTACAGAATGCCAGTAAGCACAACAAGAAGTAGGTGGATCAGAATCAAAGGGATGTGCAATTTTAGGTTGGTAATTTAGTCCTTATTAAACTACTCTTGTTTTATGACATAATGGTTTGCAGAAGAGGCTTGTGTGATGGTATGAAGGACCCTTTTGAATTGTGAAGATAGTAAATAGAGTGGCCTACAAGCTTGAGTTGCTGACAAAACTCAAATTCCAAACAGTGTTTCATGTGATGCTTAAGCCTTTTCATGACGATAAAGAGGATCTAAATCTAGGCAAGTTCAAAAGGGCACCGATGAGGGTAAAGGTCTCCTACGATTGTAAAGTTGAAAACATAAAGGCAAACCATATGATCAAATGAAATTACTATTGATTGTGACATGAATACTTAGTTTAATGGAAGGGACTTCCCGACAGTTCCAAGGAAAGATAGACCAGCTCTATGAGGAGGACGCGATGAGGACGTCACTAGAACAAGTGGGAGAGGATGTCATGGGTTGCGATTGGGAGCCTGTAATCATGGCGCACTTCTGTGATCCATGATGTTCAAAGGAGGTGGTTTGGCCTAACCGGACTAGGCCATTGCTTGGAGAGATTGAAGGCCTATCTACAAAGCTTGGCAAATGTGGAACGTGATCTTCAAATATACGTAATCTTAAATATGATATGTAATCTTTAGAAGATACAATTCTATAATCTTAGATATTTGATTTGTAGATAGCTTTTAATCTTATTGATGTACTTTGATCTGTACTGTTGATTTTGGAGACGCTCAACTATAACTAAAGGCCTCTCCTCATTATTGTAAATCATTCAGTGAGTAATAGAATTCTTGAGAGCATTCACTCAAACTTTCTCTCTAGTGTTCTTGCTTTTTTGTGGCTTTGTTCATCTTTCGAGTTCTTTCAATTTTTATTCTTCCGCTTGTTCTTCGTGGGTGCCTTAGTGGAATCCTGTTGAATCCTCAATTATTGGGAGTTAGGCTGACTTAAGGCATTTTTAAAGTGAAGAAAATGCCTAAGCCCACACGGATTATGTGGGAAAAATTAAGTCTGTGACACTTACACATGCACAGCTTAATCTTTGAGACAAGCATATCACTACTGGCAGGATCAACTAGGTAGCATTCCTCCTTAATGTCAGCATTGCATGGTCCTCAACATGCAACGTAAGCAACGAAAAGGTTATAACAGAGCGCGATCATTGTCCGTGTCAAGAGACAAAATGCATAGGCTGTGGCAGCCCAAAATTGACCCTAGTCGGGAAGTGGTTTCGGGACCGCTAAACCAAGTCACCGAAATGTTTGAACGTAATATTTATTGTCTAGAATATGTATTTATGAATGTGTGAAAATTTCAAGCTTCGATTTAGTCAATTTTCATGTGAATTCAGTTATTAGGACTTGTGTGACACTTTTGAAATGTGATAGGCTAATCTATAAGGACCTAATAGTGCATGTAATCAAAAGGGGGGACTTGCATGTCAAATTTCCCCCTAATAGCTAGTGGCCACCATGACAAGGATTATGGGTAAAACATGTCATAAAACATGTTGGGACAATGGTGTATGTAAGAAAAAATAAAATAATGAGCATGGGAATTTAATAATGAAAGGAACAAAAAAAGAGAATGGTGAGTGTCCCCCTTTGCCGTGAGTTGAAGAAAAGAGAAGAAAAAATTTGTTGTTCATCTTTTTTCATTTCTTTGAGCTGAAATTCTAAGGAAGAAGGAAGGGTTCTTGCTTCATGCTTGGTTTGGAAGAGGATTAGGAGGAGGTTTGGCCATACTTGTGTCTAGATTAAGGTATGTTTGAGGTTGTGCCATGAGATTCATGCATGTTCTTAGTTGCTAGCTTGAGTTCTAATTAGTCCATGGTTCAAAACTTTGCTATATCATGGGGATGATATTCGGCCAAGGTAGATTTGGTGTTAATGTCATTGCATGATAAATATGAAGCTTGTTAATGATACATGTGATGGTGGATTGATGACTCTTGGATTTTCTTTTTAGCATTTTTGAGTAAGACATTAAGTTTTGGAATTAATGGAATGGAGAGTATGCTTAAGTTGTGTTATGAACAACTATGTGTTAAATCGAGGTTTGCTAAGCTAGCTATTAAGGTGAAGTGCAATGTTAGTGATTGATTAATAGTGTATATACATGTATGCATATTCGGCCATCAAATTAAGAGCATAGGTGATGATGAGTCTATGCTTTGTACATTCGGCCATATATATATATATATATGCATGTGTGATTGGATTATTGATAGTAGGGCTATAGCATATGGTTATGAGCCGAATAGCTAAGAGCATGAGGTAGCAAGATAAAAATTTTTACCATGCCGTTCCGTATGTCATAAAATCATTAGATTGTGAGTATCAATATGTGTAGCAAAGCGGTTGAATGAGTTAATTTATTTGTTTAAGCTTAAGATCCTAAAGGAGAGGTGCCCAACAAGGGGAAATCGAAGGTCATCGAGTAGCCGACTTGGAATTATTTTACACCACACAAGGTAGGTCACTAAGCATATATTTTGTATTGATTTAAATAGACATAATGTCTATGTAATTATGCCGAAAGGAATGATAAATTTATATACATGTATGTATGTGGTGATGAAAGTATTGAATGAAAAGTAAAGAGGTAAGATGTATTGAGTTGTTGATTTCGGCACTAAGTGTGCGGGTATAAACATTTGTGATCATGAGAATGGCACTAAGTGTGCGGGTTTAAAATTTGTACAGCACTAAGTGTGCGAGTTTGATCATATAGCACTAAGTGTGCGAGTTGATTATATAGCACTAAGTGTGCGGACTCACTATATGCTTTTGAATCACTATTGACACTGAGTGTGCGACATTATTGAGTCGATCACGGACAGCGGACCGGGTAAGTACCTTGAGTTCATGGCTAATAGGTGCTATGTTTATATTTGGAGTTGAGCTTGGTAAGTTTCGAACCTATGTGACAATTTAAATTGAAGTCACGTACATAAGAATTATCGTGGAATAAGTGAAAAGTCATGTAGATGTATGAATGTAACGAAAACAAAATGGTGTATAAAATGCTTCAAATATCCTATTGATTAGTATATAGAATGTGAATGTGTAACTTGGTATGAGATTGAATCGAAGGTCTAAGGAACTATGGTATAGTTCGGTTTGAATGGAGTAATTAGCCTCGCTCCATTTTGTTTCCTCTTGCGATAATGTTATTAATGGTTGGTAGTGCATTGCTTCGACTTCATCGAGTTATATACTCATTCGGTGTTTGCTTGTCACCTATTTTAGGTTTCTTGGACTCGACTTTTTATGATTCGGGACCGTCATCAAGTCATCACACCGCTAACAACTTTTGGTATTTTCTTCGTAGTTGGTCTAGGAGTACATTTCGGCATGTATAGGCTGTTATGCTTTGTTGAAATTTGGTATGTAAACTTTTAGCCATGCGAAAATGGCGTAAATGTTCGGTTGGAATTGGTTTTGTGATGTTTGGACACAAATCATGGTTATAATTTGGGACATGCATGATGAATTATTAGTTAAATCAAGAAAAACTCATGAAATAGGCATAGTTTGTTTTAGTAATAGATCCTGACAGCAGCAGTGGTGTGGATGTGAAAAATCACTAAAAATAGCAGGAGTGGAATTAAATAGCGAATAAATTATGTAAATGAGACTTGATGAATCTACTTTCATATGGAAGAAACGAAACGGTCATATGAGTTGTATATTGAGAGATATTTTAGTATTCGTGAAACAGGGCCAGAACGGTTTCTGGATTCCCTGTTCCGACTTTGGAAATTCATTATAAACTAACCAGAGATAATTAGGAGTCATACCATATATGTATAGATTCCTACTTTAGTCTAGTTTCTATAGAAATAAACGACATCAGTATTGAATCCTTGCACAGGGAGATATTCAAGTTGTAACGCACGAAGGTCAGTGTAGTCGACCCCTGTAACATGGGAGACTTTAACTAATAAACTATACTAATTGGCTTGACTAAAAATTCTAGAAAAAAATATGTAGATGGGAATATGAGTCTAGTTTCAGGGAAAAATTACGAAACTGATTTTCGAGTTTTGAAACTCCAGATATGATTTTTAAGGCAACAGTGATGTAGTAACCAGCTTCTCTGGAAATTTTTTTTTGCACTTTGTGAAAACAATTAAGTTAAGTCTGTGCACCTTGTATTCGACTCCAGAACGGACTCTGCACGGGTGTTACAATTTTATTGGTATCGAGCTATGGTTTAGTCGGTTCTAGGACTACCATAGCACATATGAGTCTAGCTATACATGCCTTAATGTTAATGTTTAAATGTGTGATGACTTCGACGGTTAAAATTTTTGTTTTGATTAGTAAATGGATCCCTGTAGAGAGAACCTTGGCGGATGACGTTGAAAGTGTAGCGGCTGCTCCGCACAAGGGACGCCTCTGTTGAACCTCACCATCTGCGAATAATCAAGGTGAGGGGCTAAACAAGCCTTCTTTACCATGATGAATGAGTGGGTCGCATAATATGCCCGAACCAATCCTATTGTCCAACAATTCCGAATTTGAATAATCCACCCAAGAGCCCGTAATGCCATCGCCATCGACCCTATGACGCCGAGTAAGCCACTGTAGACTTTATTAGGAAGCGCGGGCTGAGGAGTTCAGGCCATAGTTCCGATGATGCCGAAGGGCCGAGTTCGCTTGATAACACCATTCGGGTGTTTGATGAACTGTCATGCACACCCGATGAATGTCTAAAGTGTGCTATATCCTTGTTGCGGGACTCAGCCTACTATTGGTGGAGGACCTTGATTTCCATAGTCCCAAACGAACGAGTTACTTGGGATTTCTTTCAAACGGAATTTCGAAAGAAGTATATTAGTCAACGGTTCATCGATCAAAAACGTAAGGAATTCTTGGAACTCAAGCAAGGCCGTATGACAGTATCTGAATATGAACATGAGTTCGTAAGACTCAGTCGGTATGCTCGGGAGTGTGTGGCCGATGAGGTTGCTATGTGCAAAAGATTTGAAGAAGGATTGAATGAAGATTTAAAGCTACTAGTGGGTATTTTGGAGATAAAGGAGTTCGTAACACTAGTCGAACGAGCCTGCAAGGCGGAAGAACTTGGAAAGGAGAAGAAGAAGGCTGAATTTGAAGCTAAAGACTATCGTAAGAGATCGACGGTAAAGTTCCGTTCTCGGTGTAAAGAAGTTCGTGGAGGACACTAATAAATCGAGGACGACTGCGGGAATTTCCATTAGAGCACGACCATCGACGGACTCCCGAGCTACTTCGGTAGCTAGTGTGGGCAATAACCGTCAAGAGAAACCTGAATGCCCCCAATGTGGAAGAAGACACATAGGTGAATGTTGGGGTAAGTCTACTAACAGGCTCATTACGGATGTGGTTCAAGGACCACTTCATTAGAGATTGCACGAGCTTGAAGAGAAGAATAGGATGCAAGGTGCAAGACCTAGTGGAATGACAGCTAGAGGTAGACCACCGAGAATTTTAGGAGGTAGGGGTGGTAGTCAGAGAGGGGCCACTGATACGAATGTTCGATCTGAGACCCGTACTCCTGCTAGGGCATATGCCATCCGTGCACGAGAAGAAGCATCCTCCCCTGATGTTATCACTGGTACTTTCACTCTTTTTGATACTAATGTAATTGCATTAATCGACCCTGGCTCTACTCATTCTTATGTATGTGAGACTTTAGCATCCAGTAAGACTCTGCTTATTGAGTCTACTGAGTTCGTAATTCGAGTGTTAAATCCCTTGGGTCAATATGCGCTTGTTGACAAAGTGTGTAAGAGATGCCCTCTGATGATCCGAGAATCTGCTTTTCCTACCGATTTGATGCTTTTACCATTTGATGAATTCGATGTTATTCTTGGTATGGACTGGTTGACCGTATATGACGCAGTGGTGAGTTGCAAAAGAAAAACCATTGATTTGAGGTGCGCAAATAACGAGATAATCCGAGTTGAGTCTAGGGACCTAAAGGGGTTGCCAGCTGTAATATCGTCAATGTTGGCTCAGAAATATGTAAGAAAGGGGTGTGAAGCATACCTTGCATATGTACTTGGTGACAAAGAGTTAGAAAAGAAACCCGAATCTGTGCTGGTGGTTAGCGAATACCCGGACGTTTTTCCCGAAGAATTACCGGGTTTGCCACCTGTTCGGGAGATAGAGTTTGGTATTGAGCTTGTACCTGGGACTACGCCAATTTCGATAGCTCCGTATCATATGGCACCAACCGAGTTAAAGGAGTTGAAAGCTCAGTTGCAAGAATTGACGGATAGAGGTTTCGCCGACCAAGTTTCTCACCTTGGGGTGCACCAAGATTGTTTGTGAAAAGAAGGACGGAACTATGAGATTGTGTATTGACTATCGTCGGTGAACAAAGTGACGATAAAGAATAAATATCCGCTATACAGCGTATTGATGATTTGTTTGATCAACTAAAGGGAGCCTCGGTGTTTTCAAGATAGATTTGAGATCGGGTTATTATCGATTATGGATTCGAGATTGGACGCACCCAAAACCGCTTTAACGAGGTACGGTCACTACAAGTTCTTAGTGATGCCGTTCGGGCTCACTAATGCCCCCGCGGTATTTATGGATTTGATGAATCGGATCTTTGACGAAGATTTGGACCGGTTCGTAGTTGTGTTCGTTGATGACATCTTGGTCTATTCAAGAAATGAGACCGAACATGCTTGAACACCGAGACTAGTGTTGCAAATTTTACGGATAAGCGGTTATATGCTAAGTTCAGCAAGTGTGAGTTCGGTTAAGAGAGGTTAGCTTCTTGGGTCATGTGGTATCGGCATCGGTATTCGAGTCGACCGAGCAAAATTTTAGCCATACTTAACTGGAAGCCTCAGAAATATTCTGAGGTTCAAGCTTTTTGGGACTTGCGGTTACATTACCGACGGTTTGTGAAAGGTTTTCGATGATAGCCACACCCATGACGGCTACTTCAAAAGATGTTAAGTTGAATGGACGGAAAAATGTCGAAAAGTTTTGATCAATCGAAAACTTATTTGACTAAGCTCAATTTTAGTGCAAATTCGAATCGTGCAAAGAGTTTGTCATCTATAGTGACGCCTCCCTACTTGGGTTGGGTTGCGTATTGATGCAAGAAGGTCGAGTTGTGGCCTATGCGTCGAGACAATTAAAACCACATGAGAAAATTTATCCGACCCATGATCTCGAATTAGTTGCCATCGTATTCGCCTTGAAAATATGGCGACATTACCTATTTGGTGAAAAGTGCCATGTGTATTCGGATCACAAAAGTCTCAAATATTTGATGACTCAAAGAGACTTAAATCTGCGACAAAGACATTGGCTCGAGTTGTTAAAAGTTTATGAGCTTGTCATTGATTATCACCCGGGAAAGGCTAATGTGGTTGCGGACGCCTTAAGCCGGAAATCACTGTTTGCTTTACGAGCAATGAATGTACACTTGTCTATTCTACCCGACAATGTGTTAGTAGTCAATTAAAGGCCAAACCATCATTGATTCATCAAATTCGTGAAGCTCAAAAAGTCGACGATGAGTTGGTTGCAAGAGGCTGAATGTGTGCGAATGTGGAATCGTAATTTCAAGTTGATGATGACGATTGTTTGAGGTTCAAATCGTTTGTGTATTCCAAGAAATTCGAACTTATTTCGATAATTCGAACGAAGCTCATTGTAGCCGAATGTCACCACCGGGAGTACGAAAATGTACAACGACCTAAGACGTCGATTTTGGTGGTATGGTATGAAACGAGACATTTTCGATTTTGTTTCGAAGTGTTTAATATGTCAGCAAGTGAAGGCGGAACATCAAGTGCCTACGGGTCTACTCCAACCGATCATGATACCTGAATGGAAATGGGATCGAGTAACGATGGATTTTATATCTGGGTTGCCAGTGTCGGCAAGTAAGAAAGATGCGATTTGGGTCGTTGTTGATAGATTGACTAAGTCGACTCACTTTATCCCCGTGCGTACAGATTTTTCAATGGATAAATTAGCTGAATTGTATGTTTCTCTGATTGTGAGATTACACGGGGTGCCCTATTTCTATCGTGTCGGATAGAGATCCGAGATTCACCTCACGATTTTGGAAGAAATTGCAAGAAGCTTTGGGTACCAAGTTGCATTTCAGCACCGCCTTTCACCCCCAAACCGATGGTCAATCCGAGCGGATAATTCAGATACTTGAGGATATGTTGAGATGTTGCATCCTCGAGTTTAGTGGTTCATGGGAACGGTATTTACCTTTGATTGAATTCGCTTACAACAATAGTTTTCAATCAAGTATTAAGATGGCGCCTTACGAGGCCTTGTACGGGCGTAAATGCCGTACACCATTGTTTTGGACCGAGCTCTGCGAAAGCAAAATTTTCGGGGTGGATTTGATTAAAGATGCTGAACAGAAAGTAAAGGTAATCCGTGAAAATCTGAAGATAGCCTCCGATCATCGAGAAGTCGACGCGGATCTCAAACGAAAAGACATTGAGTATCGTGGGAGACAAAGTGTTTCTTAAAGTTTCACCTTGGAAAAGATACTCGATTTGGTCAGAAGGCAAATTAAGTCCGAGGTTTATCGGGCCATATGAGATATCCGAACAAGTCGGTCCAGTTGCATATCGTTTGATTTTGCCCCCTGAACTTGAAAAGATTCACAACGTCTTCCATGTTTCGATGCTTCGACGTTATAGATCTGATCCGTCACACGTAATTAGTCCATCAGAGGTTGAAATTCAAGCCGATATGAGTTATGAAGAAGAACCGATTCGTATCCTAGCTCGTGAAGTGAAGGAGTTGCGAAACAAAAGGGTTCCGTTAGTAAAAGTGTTATGGCTCAAACACGGGATGGAAGAAGCTACTTGGGAACCCGAGAACTCTATGAAAGAGCGATACCCAAACCTATTTACCGGTAAGATTTTCGGGGACGAAAATTTCTTAAGTGGGGGAGAGTTGTGACAGCCCAAAATTGACCCTAGTCGGAAAGTGGTTTCGGGACAGCTAAACCGAGTCACTGAAATGTTTGAACGTAATATTTATTGTCTAGAATATGTATTTATGAATGTGTGAAAATTTCAAGCTTCGATTTAGTCGATTTGCATGTGAATTCAGTTATTAGGACTTGTGTGACACTTTTGAAATGTGATAGGCTAATCTATAAGGACCTAATAGTGCATGTAATCAAAAGGGGGGACTTGCAGGACTTGCATGTCAAATTTCCCCCCTAATAGGTAGTGGCCGGCCATGACAAGGGATTATGGGTAAAAACATGTCATAAAACATGTTGGGACAATGGTGTATGTAAGAAAAAATAAAATAATGAGCATGGGAATTTAATAATGAAAGGAACAAAAAAAAGAGAATGGTGAGTGTCCCCCCTTGCCGTGAGTTGAAGAAAAGAGAAGAAAAATTTGTTGTTCATCTTTTTTCATTTCTTTGAGCTGAAATTCTAAGGAAGAAGGAAGGGTTCTTGCTTCATGCTTGGTTTGGAAGAGGATTAGGAGGAGGTTTGGCCATACTTGTGTCTAGATTAAGGTATGTTTGAGGTTGTGCCATGAGATTCATGCATGTTCTTAGTTGCTAGCTTGAGTTCTAATTAGTCCATGGTTCAAAACTTTGCTATATCATAGGGATGATATCCGGCCAAGGTAGATTTGGTGTTAATGTCATTGCATGCTAAATATGAATCTTGTTAATGATACATGTGATGGTGGATTGATGACTCTTGGATTTTCTTTTTAGCATTTTTTGGTAAGACATTAAGTTTTGGAATTGATGGAATGGAGAGTATGCTTAAGTTGTGTTATGAACAACTATGTGTTAAATCGAGGTTTGCTAAGCTAGCTATTAAGGTGAAGTGCAATGTTAGTGATTGATTAATAGTGTATATACATGTATGCATATTCGCCATCAAATTAAGAGCATAGGTGATGATGAGTCTATGCTTTGTACATTCGACCATATATATATATATGCATGTGTGATTGGATTATTGATAGTAGGGCTATAGCATATGGTTATGAGCCGAATAGCTAAGAGCATGAGGTAGCAAGATAAAATTTTTACCATGCCGTTCCGTATGTCATAAAATCATTAGATTGTGAATATCAATATGTGTAGCAAAGCGGTTGAATGAGTTAATTTATTTGTTTAAGCTCAAGATCCTAAAGGAGAGGCGCCCAACAAGGGAAATCAAGGTCATCGAGTAGCCGACTTGGAATTATTTTACACCACACAAGGTAGGTCACTAAGCATATATTTTGTATTGATTTAAATAGACATAATGTCTATGTAATTATGCCGAAAGGAATGATAAATTTATATGCATGTATGTATGTGGTGATGAAAGTATTGAATGAAAAGTAAAGAGGTGAGATGTATTGAGTTGTTGATTTCGGCACTAAGTGTGCGGGTATAAACATTTGTGATCATGAGAATGGCACTAAGTGTAACACCCCGAACCCGAGACCGTCGCCGGAGTCGAACGCGAGGTGTTAACAGACTTCAACCCACTTATTGACAATTTTCAGACAAGCTGCCAATCTGAGTACTAGTCGCTCCAAAATTCATAACTTGAGTTTTACAACTCGAAAATCAGTTCCGTAAATTTTTCCTGAAACTAGACTCATATGTCCATCTACATATTTTTTTCTAGAATTTTTGGTCGAGCCAATTAGTACAGTTTATTAGTTAAAGTCTCGCCTGTTGTAGGGATCGACTACACTGACCTTTGTGCGTTACGAATTGGATATCTCCTGTACAGGGCTTCAATACTAATGCCGTTTGTTTCTATAGAAACTAGACTCAGAGAGGAATCTACACATATATGGAATGACTCCTAATTATCTCTGGTTAATTTACAATGATTTTCCAAAGTTGGAACAGGGATCCAGAAACCGTTCTGGCCCTATTTCACAAGAACTTTAAAATCTGTTAACTTATAACTCATATGACCATTTCGTTTCTTCCATATGAAAGTAGATTCATCAAGGTACACTTACATAATTTATTTGCTATTTAATACCATTCCTACTATTTTTAGTGATTTTTCACATCCACGTCACTGCTGCTGTCAGCATCTGCCTTTAGTAGGCTTTACCTATTTCATACTTTCCATGATTCAATTGGCCCTTTTTACATACATAGCACAAAGCGTGATCATGATTAACCATTCCAATGGCTAATCGTTTCAAAATAATTCCATACCTCATAAGGGTCAACATACAAACGATTATAGTTCTATGCTAAAACGATATAAGCCATTTTCGCATGGCTATCCAAGTTTACACAAACCGAAGGTACATGACCTTCAACAAAGGATGGTCCTATACATGCCATTTCAAAGTTCAACCAAAATTTGTACCAAAATGGGGCTTCGATAGTGTGGATGACTTGACTTCTTTGATCCCGAATCCGACAGCTAACGAGCGAAACCTATAAAACAGAGAGCCAAAGCAACGGGTAAGCATTTTAATGCTTAGTAAGTCTCAAGCAATGAAATCAGCTTTGACTAAGGTATTTTATTCACATGGCTAATTAAACCACTTTACTAATTCACATTCCCATACTCATACTTATTTCACATCACCGACCCTTATGTTCATACACAAAAGAACAACTTAGCCCAAGGCCGGTAGCTCGTTTATCAACTTAGCGATACTTACTTGTAAGAATTCAATTAGTACAAGCACATACAAACATACCTCATTGCTGGAATTTTCACAAGTGTATAAGCTGAAATTTTCACAGCAAGATTGCTCACTTCGAATCACATACTTTCGGATTTAACCGGATATAGCGATCAAGACGATTGCCTTCGGTCATAACCCGGATTTGGTGACTTGCACAAAGGCCTTCGGTCTTAGCCCGGATATATCAACTCGCACGAATGCCTTCGGTCTTAGCCCGGATATATCAACTCGCATTTAATGCCTTCGGTCTTAGCCGGATATATCAACTCGCACGAATGCCTTCGGTCTTAGCCCGGATATATTTCCAATGTTCACTTACATATATATCAATATTCAAGACACGCCCATAGTTCATTTTCACATTAAAGCTCTAACACAAAATATCTATCAACCTTTACTATTTCGGCTCAATGGCCACACAAACAAGGAGCATAATTTTGATATAATTCAAGTAGGGTCATCACTCGAAGACTTACCTTGGATGTTGTCGAGCGATTTCGACGGCTATTCAACTACTTTTTCCTTCCCTTTATCGGATTTAGCTCCCCTTTGCTCTTGAGCTAATTTACACAAATTTAACTTATTAAAATCTCATCATGATAGCTTATGGCCGAATATGACAAGGAGTGTAAATGGTCATATGGCCATCCTTTAGCTCAAATACACAATGGTCATGCACATTTTTACATCACAACAAGCAATTCAATACATTCAAACATCAACGTGAAGTTCAAAGTACTTGGCCCTTATATACATTAGGCATCAAAGTTGTATATGTACGAAATCATAAATCGAACTCAACACATTAGTTAATATTCCTCTTAGCCGAATTTTCTAAGCCAAGAATAGGCATCAATATGCTTGCCTCAAACCGAATGCATGCACACTAATTACCCCTCATGTGGCCGAATATACACTTAATACCACACAAAAAAAACAGCATACATTTTACTACTAACACATTACATATCGTAATTCATTGCACATCTCTTATTTACTTCATAATCAACACATCATCACAAGCAAATATACACTTTGAATTAGTATATATGTCATACCAATCCATCATGTGCAAACATATATTCATGTAGGTGCAAGGGCCGAATTCTCAAGTGGCTTATATCCAAATATATACACATTTCCAAAGCTTAAATCTTACTTACCATGCAACATGCATGAATTATACTTATGGATATATCATGGCGAATACCACAACACCACACCATTTCAATTTGGTCATGGTGAAACAAAGAACTTAGTATCTCATTCAAAAAAATGCTAAAAGAAAATCTAAGAATCTTCAATCCTCCATCACATGTATCACTTTCAAGCTTGTTATTTAACATGCAATGGCATTAACACCACATTCACTTTGGCGAATTTCATTCCCATGACATAACAAGGATTTGAACCATGGGCTAACAAGAACATTAAGCTAGCAACTAAAAACATGCATGAACCTCAAACATACCTTAATCTTGATGCAAGTTTAGCCAACCTCTTCCTAATCCTCTTCCAAACCAAGTATGAAGCAAAACTCCTTCCTTAACCTTAGTATTTTCGCCAACAAGAGAGTGAAAAGAGATGAACAAAATTTTTCTTTCTTCCTTTAGGACATTCGCCAAGCTATGGAGGAAGATGGACACTTTTTTTTTTTTTTCTCATCTACTAACATTAATTGTTTATTCCATACCCCTTATTTTATTCTTTCCATCATAACCCATTTACCAAACATGTTTCATGACATGATTTTTGCCCATAAATCCTTGTCATGGCCGGCCACTAGCTATGGGGGGGGGAAATTTGACATGCAAGTCCATTGTTTTGCATGCATCCTTTAATTAGTCATCACACATTTCCCCTCATACTTTCAAAGTTTATTACTAGGTCCTTTCTAGTGAAATTCACATCTATAATTCTAAATCAAAGCATAAAAATATCACACATGAGTTAACACACATTATAGGCAATAAAATAAATATTAAATTATTTTTATGCCTTGGTTTTGTGGTCCCGAAACCACATTTCGACTAGGGTCGTTTTAAGGTCTGTCACAACTCTCCCCACTTTAGAAATTTTCGTCCCGAAAATCTTACCGTAAATAGGTTTGGATATTGCTCTTTCATAGAGTTCTCGGGTTCCCAAGTAGCTTCTTCTATCCCGTGTTTGAGCCATAACACTTTCACTAGCGGAACCCTTTTGTTTCGCAACTCTTTCATTTCACGAGCTAGGATACGAATCGGTTCTTCTTCATATCTCATATCGGCTTGAATTTCAACCTCGATGGACTAATTACGTGCGACGGATCGATCTATAGCGTCGAAGCATTGAAACATGGAAGACGCTAGAATCTTTTCAAGTTCGGGGCAAGATCAAACGATACGAATCGGGCCAACTCGCTCGAGATTTCAGACGCCCAATGAATCTCGGCTCAACTTGCCCTTACGGCCGAATCGAGTATCTTTTTCCACGGCGAAACTTTAAGAAACACTTTATCTCCCACCGATACTCAATGTCCTTTCGTTTCAGATCCGCATACGATTTCGACGATCGGAGGCTATCTTCGATTTTCACGGATTACTTTTACTTTCTGCTCAGCATCTTTAATCAAATCCACTCCAAAAATTTTGTTCTCACCGAGCTCGGTCCAAAACAATGGTGTACGGCATTTACGCCGTACAAAGCCTCGAAGGCGCCATCTTAATACTTGATTGAAAACTATTGTTGTGGCGAATTCAATCAAAGGTAGGTACCGTTCCCACGAACCACCGAACTCGAGGATGCAACATCTCAACATATCCTCAAGTATCTCGAATTATACGCCGGATTGACCATCGGTTTGGGGGTGAAAGGCGGTGCTGAAATGCAACTTGGTGCCCAATGCTTCTTGTAATTTCTTCCAAAATCGCGAGGTGAACCTCGGATCTCTATCCGACACAATGTAAATCGGTACCCGTGTAATCTCACAACTGAGAAACGCACAATTCAGCTAGTTTATCCAATGAAAATCCATACGCACATGGATAAAGTGAGCCGACTTAGTCACCTATCAATAATAACCCAAATTGCATCCTTCTTACTTGTCGACAACGGCGGTCCGGACATAAAGTCCATTGTGACTCGATCCCATTTCCACTCGGGTATCGTGATCGGTCAAGTAACCTCAAGGCACTTGATGCTCCGCTTTCACTTGTTGACATATTAAACATCTTGCAACAAAGTCGGAGATGTCTCGCTTCATATCATGCCACCAAAACCGACGTTTCAACTCATTGTACATCTTCGATTCTCGGGTGGATTGCCATTCGCCACGATGAGCTTCGTTCGAATTATCGAAATAAGTTCAATTCTTTGGAACACACAAACGACTTCGAACCTCAAACAATCGTCATCATCAATTTGAAACTCCGATTCCTTGTTCGTAACACACTTCGCCCGCTTTGCACGCAACTCCTCATCAACTTTTCGAGCTTCACGAATTTGATGAGTCAACAATGGTTTGGTCATTAATTCGCTACTAACACATTGTCGGGTAGGATAGACAAGTGTACATTCATCGTCGTAAAGCAAAGCGGTGATTTCGGCTTAAGGCATCCGCAACCACATTAGCCTTTCCCGGTGATAGTCAATGACCAGCTCATAATCCTTTAAATGTACTCGAGCCAACGTCTTTGTCGCAGATTTAAGTCTCTTTGAGTCATCAAATATTTGAGACTTTTGTGATCCGAATACACATGGCACTTCTCACCAAATAAGTAATGTCGCCATATCTTTAAAGCGAATACGATGGCGACCAATTCGAGATCATGGGTCGGATAATTTTTCTCATGTGGCTTTAATTGTCTCGTCGCAGATAGGCCACAACTCGACCTTCTTGCATCAATACGCAACCTAACCCAAGTAGGAGGCGCCACTATAGATGACAAACTCTTTGCCGATTCGGTTTGTACTAGTAATCGAGCTTCGTCAAATGAGTTTTCAATTGGTCAAAACTTTTTCGACACTTTTCCGTCCATTCAAACTTGACATCTTTCTCAAGCGGTTTCGTCATGGGTGTGGCTATCATCGAGAATCCTTTTACAAACCGTCGGTAGTAACCGCAAGTCCCAAAAAGCTCCGAACCTCAAGAATATTTCTTGGAGGTTTCCGCTAAGTATGGCTGAAATTTTGCTTGGGTCGACTCGAATACCCGATGCAGATACCACGTGACCCAAGAAGCTAACCTCTCTTAACCGTAACTCACACTTGCTAAACTTAGCATATAACCGCTTATCCCGTAAAATTTGCAACACTAATCTCGGTGCTCGCATGTTCGGTCTCATCTCTTGAATAGACCAAGATGTCGCCGATGAACACAACTACGAACCGATCCAAATATGATCTCAAGATCCGATTCATCAAATCCATAAATACCGCAGGGCATTAGTGAGCCCAAACGGCATCACTAAGAACTCGTAGTGACCATATCTCGCTCAAGGCGGTTTTGGGTATGTCCGAATCTCGGATTCAAGAATCGATAATAGCCCGATCTCAAATCTATTTTGAGAACACCGAGGTTCCTTCAGTTGATCGAACAAATCATCGATACGTGGTAACGGATACTTGTTCTTTATTGTCACTTTATTAAGTCGACGATAGTCGATGCACAACCTCATGGTTCCGTCCTTCTTTTCACAAACAACACCGGTGCACCCCAAGGTGAAAAACTCGGGCGAGCAAAACCTCTATCCATCAACTCTTGCAACCGAAGCTTTCAACTCCTTTAATTCCGTTGGTGCCATACGATATGGAGCTATCGAAATCGGTGTGGTCCTGTACAAGCTCAATGCCAAACTCTATCTCCGAACAGTGGCAAACCCGCAATTCTTGGGAAAACGTCCGGTATTCACAAACCACCAAGCATGATTTGGGTTCTATTCCTAACTCCTTATCATCAAGTACATACGCAAGGTATGCTTCACACCCTTTTCTTACATATTTCGGGCCAACATTGATGATATTACGGTGGCAACCCCTTCAAGTTCAGAGACTCAACTCGGATCATCTCGTTGTTTTGCATCTCAAATCAATAGTCTTGCTTTTGCAATTCACAACCGCATCATGCACGGTCAACCAATCCAACCCAAGAATAACATCAAATTCATCGAACGGCAAAAGCATCAAGTCCGCCGGAAACAGTACCTCAATTACTAGGGGCATTTCTTACACACTTTGTCGACCAGCACATAACGACCCAAAGGATTTGACACCGAATTACGAACTCAAGAGACTCAATAGGCAAAGTCTTCTTGGATGCTAAGGTTTCGCATATATAAGAATGAGTAGAACCGTGGTCAATCAAAGCAATCACATTAGTATCAAAGAGAGTGAAAGTACCAGTAATAACATCCGGCGAGGAGGCATCCTCGCGCGCCAGATAGCATAAGTCCTAGCTGGAGGCGAGCCTCGGATCTGGTCGCAAAGATCTCTAGATCCTCTCGACCACCACTAGCCTTGCCCGTATTTCCGGATGGTCTACCTCGAGCGGTGGTAGTACCCGGTTTCCCACTCCGATCTACATTCTGCTCGCATAACCTCGGGCAATCTTTAATGAAGTGGTCAACTGATCCACACTTGTAACAGAGCGGTCACGGAATCTACAGACTTCCAAAATGCCATTTGCCACAATCATCGCACTCCGTCCTCTCTCGTCGATCATTCCCACTCATGGCGATCAAGTGATTCGTGTGGTCACAGGGGTCGATCGCGATCTCGTCTAGAAAAGCCCGAAGTGTCTCTAGATCGGCCTAAGCCATCTCTAAGTTTCTTTGATGACTGTTGGAAGGGCTTCCCGAATACCTCTTACTTAAACTCCCTTGCTCCCGCTTCGCTTTCCTTTTCTCCATACTAAGCTCCTCGGCTTTGCACGCTCGCTCGACGAGAGTCACAAACTCTCGGATTTCCAAAATGCCAACATACAGCCTTTATCTCATCATTCAGTCCATCTTGAGCGTTTACACATCACGACTTCAAGAAATGCATTCACGCTGCATCGGCTAAGCCTCACGAATTTTCGCTCATAGTCGGTAACCGACATGGAACCTTGTTTAAGTTCGAGAAATTCCTTTCGCTTTTTGGTCCATAAATCGATCGATATACTTTTTCCAAACTCGGTTTGGAAGAACTCCCAAGTTACTTGTTCGCGGGCACTGTAAGTCGAGTACTCCACCAATAGTAGGCGTAATCACGTAGCAAGGAGATGGTACACTTTAGGCATTCATCGGGTGTACAAGATAGCTCATCGAGTATCCGGATCGTGTTGTCCAACCAAAATTCGCTTGCTCGGCATCATCACTATCCGTAGCTTTAAATTCAGTAGCCCCATGTTTTCGGATTCTATCAACTGGGGCTTATTCGACCTTATTTGGTCAATTAACGGAGGCATTGTAGGTCTTGAAATGTGTTTGTTGGGAATGGAGGTTGTGGAACAGTAGTATTAGTTCGAATGTATTGGTTGAACCAATCATTCATCACGCTATAAAAGGCTTGTCTAGCCTCGTCATTCGGATTGCTAGCAACAGGTTGAGAGTCCGCCGGCGCTGTCCCTTGTGCGGGAGCAGGCGCCACACTCTCCACATCATCGCTATCGCTTCGGTTGGGATCGGATCCATTACTATAAATAAACACAAGTTCAAACGTCAGAAATCACCACACTATCATATAATCACATAAAATGGCATGTATAGCTAGACCCCAAACGCATTACGGTAGTCCTAGAATCGACTAAACCGTAGCTCTGATACCAATAAAATTGTAACACCCCGAACCCGAGACCGTCGCCGGAGTCGAACGCGAGGTGTTACTGCACTTCAACCCACTTATTGACAATTTTCAGACAAGCTGCCAATCTGAGTACTAGTCGCTCCAAAATTCATAACTTGAGTTTTACAACTCGAAAATCAGTTCCGTAAATTTTTCCTGAAACTAGACTCATATGTCCATCTACATATTTTTTCTAGAATTTTGGTCGAGCCAATTAGTACAGTTTATTAGTTAAAGTCTCGCCTGTTGTAGGGATCGACTACACTGACCTTTGTGCGTTACGAATTGGATATCTCCCTGTACAGGGCTTCAATACTAATGCCGTTTGTTTCTATAGAAACTAGACTCAGAGAGGAATCTACACATATATGGAATGACTCCTAATTATCTCTGGTTAATTTACAATGATTTTCCAAAGTTGGAACAGGGGATCCAGAAACCGTTCTGGCCCTATTTCACAAGAACTTTAAAATCTGTTAACTTATAACTCATATGACCATTTCGTTTCTTCCATATGAAAGTAGATTCATCAAGGTACACTTACATAATTTATTTGCTATTTAATACCATTCCTACTATTTTTAGTGATTTTTCACATCCACGTCACTGCTGCTGTCAGCATCTGCCTTTAGTAGGCTTTACCTATTTCATACTTTCCATGATTCAATTGGCCCTTTTTACATACATAGCACAAAGCGTGATCATGATTAACCATTCCAATGGCTAATCGTTTCAAAATAATTCCATACCTCATAAGGGTCAACATACAAACGATTATAGTTCTATGCTAAAACGTATATAAGCCATTTTCGCATGGCTATCCAAGTTTACACAAACCGGAAGGTACATGACCTTCAACAAAGGATGGTCCTATACATGCCATTTCAAAGTTCAACCAAAATTTGTACCAAAATGGGGCTTCGATAGTGTGGATGACTTCGACTTCTTTGATCCCGAATCCGACAGCTAACGAGCGAAACCTATAAAACAGAGAGCCAAAGCAACGGGTAAGCATTTTAATGCTTAGTAAGTCTCAAGCAATGAAATCAGCTTTGACTAAGGTATTTTATTCACATGGCTAATTAAACCACTTTACTAATTCACATTCCCATACTCATACTTATTTCACATCACCGACCCTTATGTTCATACACAAAGAACAACTTAGCCCAAGGCCGGTAGCTCGTTTATCAACTTAGCGATACTTACTTGTAAGAATTCAATTAGTACAAGCACATACAAACATACCTCATTGCTGGAATTTTCACAAGTGTATAAGCTGAAATTTTCACAGCAAGATTGCTCACTTCGAATCACATACTTTCGGATTTAACCGGATATAGCGACTTCAGACGATTGCCTTCGGTCATAACCCGGATTTGGTGACTTGCACAAAGGCCTTTGGTCTTAGCCCGGATATATCAACTCGCACGAATGCCTTTGGTCTTAGCCCGGATATATCAACTCGCACGAATGCCTTCGGTCTTAGCCCGGATATATCAACTCGCACGAATGCCTTCGGTCTTAGCCCGGATATATTTCCAATGTTCACTTACATATATATCAATATTCAAGACACGTCCATAGTTCATTTTCGTTATTAAAGCTCTAACACAAAATATCTATCAACCTTTACTATTTCGGCTCAATGGCCACACAAACAAGGAGCATAATTTTGATATAATTCAAGTAGGGTCATCACTCAAGACTTACCTTGGATGTTGTCGAGCGATTTCGACGGCTATTCAACTACTTTTTCCTTCCCTTTATCGGATTTAGCTCCCTTTGCTCTTGAGCTAATTTACACAAATTTAACTTATTAAAATCTCATCATGATAGCTTATGGCGAATATGACAAGGAGTGTAAATGGTCATATGGCCATCCTTTAGCTCAAATACACAATGGTCATGCACATTTTACATCACAACAAGCAATTCAATACATTCAAACATCAACGTGAAGTTCAAAGTACTTGGCCCTTATATACATTAGGCATCAAAGTTGTATATGTACGAAATCATAAATCGAACTCAACACATTAGTTAATATTCCTCTTAGTCAATTTTCTAAGCCAAGAATAGGCATCAATATGCTTGCCTCAAACCGAATGCATGCACACTAATTACCCTCATGTGGCGAATATACACTTAATACCACACAAAAAAAACAGCATACATTTTACTACTAACACATTACATATCGTAATTCATTGCACATCTCTTATTTACTTCATAATCAACACATCATCACAAGCAAATATACACTTTGAATTAGTATATATGTCATACCAATCCATCATGTGCAAACATATATTCATGTAGGTGCAAGGGCCAATTCTCAAGTGGCTTATATCCAAATATATACACATTTCCAAAGCTTAAATCTTACTTACCATGCAACATGCATGAATTATACTTATGGATATATCATGGCGAATACCACAACACCACACCATTTCAATTTGGTCATGGTGAAACAAAGAACTTAGTATCTCATTCAAAAAAATGCTAAAAGAAAATCTAAGAATCTTCAATCCTCCATCACATGTATCACTTTCAAGCTTGTTATTTAACATGCAATGGCATTAACACCACATTCACTTTGGCCGAATTTCATTCCCATGACATAACAAGGATTTGAACCATGGGCTAACAAGAACATTAAGCTAGCAACTAAAAACATGCATGAACCTCAAACATACCTTAATCTTGATGCAAGTTTAGCCAACCTCTTCCTAATCCTCTTCCAAACCAAGTATGAAGCAAAACTCCTTCCTTAACCTTAGTATTTTCGGCCAACAAGAGAGTGAAAAGAGATGAACAAAATTTTTCTTTCTTCCTTTAGGACATTCGCCAAGCTATGGAGGAAGATGGACACTTTTTTTTTTTCTCATCTACTAACATTAATTGTTTATTCCATACCCTTATTTTATTCTTTCCATCATAACCCATTTACCAAACATGTTTCATGACATGATTTTTGCCCATAAATCCTTGTCATGGCCGGCCACTAGCTATGGGGGGGGAAATTTGACATGCAAGTCCATTGTTTTGCATGCATCCTTTAATTAGTCATCACACATTTCCCCTCATACTTTCAAAGTTTATTACTAGGTCCTTTCTAGTGAAATTCACATCTATAATTCTAAATCAAAGCATAAAAAATATCACACATGAGTTAACACACATTATAGGCAATAAAATAAATATTAAATTATTTTTATGCCTTGGTTTTGTGGTCCCGAAACCACATTTCGACTAGGGTCGTTTTAAGGCTGTCACACTAAGTGTGCGGGTTTAAAATTTGTACAGCACTAAGTGTGCGGGTTTGATCATATAGCACTAAGTGTGCGAGTTGATTATATAGCACTAAGTGTGCGGACTCACTATATGCTTTTGAATCACTATTGACAATGAGTGTGCGACATTATTGAGTCGATCACGGACAGCGGATCGGGTAAGTACCTTGAGTTCATGGCTAATAGGCGCTATGTTTATATTTGGAGTTGAGCTTGGTAAGTTTCGAACCTATGTGACAATTTAAATTGAAGTCACGTACATAAGAATTATCGTGGAATAAGTGAAAAGTCATGTAGATGTATGAATGTAACGAAAACAAAATGGTGTATAAAATGCTTCAAATATCCTATTGATTAGTATATGGAATGTGAATGTGTAACTTGGTATGAGATTGAATCGAAGGTCTAAGGAACTATGGTATAGTTCGGTTTGAATGGAGTAATTAGCCTCGCTCCATTTTGTTTCCTCTTGCGATAATGTTATTAATGGTTGGTAGTGCATTGCTTATGACTTCTTGAGTTATATACTCATTCAATGTTTGCTTGTCACCTATTTTAGGTTTCTTGGACTCGACTTTTTATGTATTCGGGACCGCCATCGAAGTCATCACACCGCTAACAACTTTTGTTATTTTCTTCGTAATTGGTCTAGGAGTACATTTCGCATGTATAGCTGTTATGCTTTGTTGAAATTTGGTATGTAAACTTTTAGCCATGCGAAAATGGCGTAAATGTTCGGTTGGAATTGGTTTTGTGATGTTTGGACACAAATCATGGTTATAATTTGGGACATGCATGATGAATTATTAGTTAAATCAAGAAAAAGTCATGAAATAGGCATAGTTTGTTTTAGTAATAGATGCTGACAGTAGCAGTGGTGTGGATGTGAAAAATCACTAAAAATAGTAGGAGTGGAATTAAATAGTGAATAAATTATGTAAATGAGCCTTGATTAATCTACTTTCATATGGAAGAAACGAAACGGTCATATGAGTTGTATATTGAGAGATATTTAAGTATTCGTGAAACAGGGCCAGAACGGTTTCTGGATTCCCTGTTCCGACTTTGGAAATTCATTATAAACTAACCAGAGATAATTAGGAGTCATACCATATATGTATAGATTCCTATTTGAGTCTAGTTTCTATATAAATAAACTAAATCAGTATTGAAGCCTTGCACAGGGAGATATTCAAGTTGTAACGCAAGAAGGTCAGTGTAGTCGACCCCTGTAACATGGGAGAGTTTAACTAATACAATGTACTAATTTGCTTGACCAAAAATTATAGAAAAAAATATTTAGATGTACATATGAGTCTAGTTTCAGGGAAAAATTACGAAACTAATTTTCAAGTTTTGAAACTCCAGATATGATTTTTAAGGCAACAGTGACGGAGTAACAACTTGTCTGGAATTTTTTCTTTTTTTTTTTTGGACTGTGAAAACAATTAAGTTAAGTATGTGTGCACATTGTATTCGACTCCGGTAACGGACTCGGGTACGGGGTGTTACAATTTTATTGGTATCAGAGCTATGGTTTAGTCGGTTCTAGGACTACCATAGCACGTATGAGTCTAGCTATACATGCCTTAATGTTAATGTTTAAATGTGTGATGACTTGACGGTTAAAATTATTGTTTTGATTAGTAAATGGATCCGGTGTAGAGAGAACCTTGGCGGATGACGTTGAAAGTGTAGCGGCTGCTCTGTACAAGGGACGCCACTGTTGAACCTCACCATCTGCGAATAATCAAGGTGAGGGGCTAAACAAGCCTTCTTTACCATGATGAATGAGTGGGTCGCATAATATGCCCGAACCAATCCGGCTGTCCAACAATTCCGAATTTGAATAATCCACCCCAAGAGCTCGTAATGCCATCGCCATCGACCTCGTGAGGCCGAGTAAGCCACCAGAGACTTGATTAGGAAGCACGGGCTGAGGAGTTCAGGCCATAGTTACCGATGATGCCGAAAGGGCCGAGTTCGCTTGATAACACCATTCGGTGTTTGATGAACTGTCATGCACACCGATGAATGTCTAAAGTGTGCTATATCCTGCTATGGGACTCACCTACTATTGGTGGAGGACCTTGATTTCCATAGTCCCAAACGAATGAGTTACTTGGGATTTCTTTCAAATGAATTTGAAAGAAGTATATTAGTCAACGGTTCATCGATCAAAACGTAAGGAATTCTTGGAACTCAAGCAAGGCCAGTATGACAAGATTCGAATATGAACATGAGTTCGTAAGACTCATCGGTATGCTCGGGAGTGTGTGGCTGATGAGGTTGCTATGTGCAAAAGATTTGAAGAAGGATTGAATGAAGATTTAAAGCTACTAGTGGGTATTTTGGAGATAAAGGAGTTCGTAACACTAGTCGAACGAGCCTGCAAGGCGGAAGAACTTGGAAAGGAGAAGAAGAAGGCTGAATTTGAAGCTAAAGACTATCGTAAGAGATCGACGGGTAAAGCTCCGTTCTCAGCTGTAAAGAAGTTCAGGGAGGACACTAATAAATCGAGGACGACTGCGGGAATTTCCATTAGAGCACGACCATCGACAGACTCCCGAGCTACTTCGGTAGCTAGTGTGGGCAATAACCGTCATGAGAAACCTGAATGCCCCCAATGTGGAAGAAGACACATAGGTGAATGTTGGGGTAAGTCTACTAACAGGGCCTGTTACGGATGCGGTTCGAAGGACCACTTCATTAGAGATTGCACGGAGCTTGAAGAGAAGAATAGGATGCAAGGTGCAAGACCTAGTGGAATGACAGCTAGAGGTAGACCACCGAGAATTTCAGGAGGTAGGGGTGGTAGTCAAAGAGGGGCACTCGACACGGTACTGTTCGATCCGAGACCAGTACTCCTGCTAGGGCATATGCCATCCGTGCACGAGAGGAAGCATCCTCCCCAAGTTGCCGATGCTGGTCAAAGCTCCCGCACACTTGAAGCACCAAGGTGCCAATGCTAGTCGACGCTCACACACATTGAATGTAACACCCCAATCCCGTATCCATCGTTGGAATAGATAAAGGGCATTACGGACTTGAAACTCATATCGTAACAAGAAAATTTTTTTTTGAACATTCCTTTAGATAAGTACTACGCATACCGTCGAGGATACAATTTAAACTTCTATAAGTACACATTCAAAAGATGCCATTTTCGCATGGCTTATATACATTAACCAAAATATCCTCTCACTACTAGTCTATTCTATAAATGCCATAAGATAATCCAAAACGTAGCAGTACCAAACAGTGGATAGTGATAGTGTGACTAGTTGTTGACGATCCCCGAGCCTGTAGCTTCCAAATGAGATCTATAAAACAGAGGAAACAAAGTACATGGAGTAAGCATTACAATGCTTAGTAAGTTTTAAGTAGTGTCAACAGATAACAATTAAATTATAACATAGTTGTTCGTATTTTTATTTCACTCTTCCTTCGGGCATACCATCCCTTTACCGAATATGCACATCTCATCATATATAATAGGCCGATAAATTCTCACTTGATAGTGACCTCTTATGATCATAGGTACATTACATATTTTTACCTGACTTTCCACATTGACCAAATGCACAATAATCATAGAACAGTCTTATTGCTTTACTCACATGTGCATCACATAACGACCTTGTGATTTAGTCTAAATCAAACTTAAATATAATCTCAAAATACATACCTGACCAACTTAACGCATTGAACGTATTTATTACCAATTGTTACTGTGAAGTCGTATAATCTTACGCTTTACTTGAATCTTCAGCAAAACCTTTAGTTCGGGGCTTACGCGGACAAAATCTCCACACGTAGTCATCGGGTCTTTAGAGCTCGGATATAGTACGAGCATGAAGCCTACGGACATTAATCAGTGATAATATTCTCGCATAAAGCCTGGCAGGGTTTTAACCCGGATATAGTACTGACACAAATGCCCTTCGGGACTTATCACATTTATACACTTTCACATCCATCACGTTGGCCACTCGGCCCTATCACATATATACACTTTCACATTCATCATATTGGCCATTCGACCTTATCACATATATACACCTTCACATTCATCACATTGGCCATTAGGCCTTACATTCATCACATCAGCCATTAGGCCTTATCACATATATACACTTTCACATTCATCGCATCGGCCATTAATCCTTATCACATATATACACTTTCACATTCATCGCATTGGCCATTCGGCCTTATCACATATATATACACTTTCACATTCATCACATCGGCCATTAGGCCTTATCACATATATACATTTTCACATTCATCACATCGGCCATTAGGCCTTATCACATATATACACACTTTCACATTCATCACATCGCCATTAGGCCTTATCACATATATACACACTTTCACATTCATCACATCGACCATTCTACCTTATCTCATATATACACATTCACATTCATCGCATAAAATCCTAAATCAAAATATAAATTTTCATGTATTCACATCACAATTATTCAAATATACTTCACATACCACATATACTATCATGTACAAAGCTTGGTCTTGGCGAATCTACATCAATCATTTTCCAATGAATAATTCAATTTCACGCCATACTATCATTTCATATTCGAATACTCATAAACTTACAATTTCACAAATTTTAATATCAAAGATCCATCTAACACTCATATATCATTTTACAATATCACGAATTAGAATTCAAGTATGGGTTTAATCAATAGCTTATGAGCAACTAAACAAGTTTTATCCATGTTTACAACAAAATCACATATTCACTACAAGCTGTTTTCCTAAGCAATGGTCACTAAATTATTTATAACCGGAGCTACAAGGCTCCAAATCACTTTCCGTTAATTTTCCCTGAATATAGACTCGTATATCTTCCATCCATAAATTTTTCAGAATTTTAGGTTTGGCCAATCAATACCAGATTTTTCTTAAAGTTTCCCCTGTTTCACTGTTTGACTAATCTGACCAGTCTTCACTACGAATCAAAATTCTCATTGTACAGAATTCAAAGTATGTTCTATTTGATTTCATTTGAAACTAGACTCATTAAGGAGTCTAAGAATATATATTTTATCTTGTAACCATTTTTGTACAAATTATAGTGATTTTCTTAAAACAGAACAGGGGATTTCGGAGTCATTCTGACACTGTCTGACACAACTTTAAATATCTCTTTATAAGAAATTTATTTGCTTACACGGTCTCTTTTATAAGAAACTAGACTAATTAAGCTTTGATTACATATTTTATTCAGCCTATAATTTCACACCAAACATTTATAGTGATTTTCTAAAATCACGTTACTGCTGCTGTCCTGAGCAAATTATTACAATTTGCTCTTAAATTTCCAAGTCCAAACACTTAGGAACTTACCATTTGAGTTTAAGACATATCATGGCCACATCATATCTTATTAAATCAACTCATTATGTCCTATTATAATTGAATTTACTCAACATTTAATCACTTAAAACTTACCTCGGATGTGGTCGAACGATTTCGGCGGCTATTCGATCACTTTTTCCCTTCCCTTATCCAACTTTGGTCCTCTAAGCTCTTGAGCTAATTCAAATAAATTTAACTTATTAAAGTCTCATTATGCTAGCTTATGGCCGAATATGACAAGGAGTTTGATAGGTCATATGGCCACCTTTAGCTCAAACACAAAATGGTCATACGCATTTTTAATCACATTGAGCAATTTAATACAATTAATCTAACATTTCCTTATGTGCACCTTTATGACCAAATACATGCAACACCAAGCTATCTATTCATTCATGTGTGCATCTTATTTAAGCATGTATATCCACAATCAAATTCATCATATAAATATCTATGATTTCACTCAAATAATCTCATTACAACACATGGTGCTCTAACCATTATTTAAATTCAAAGCTCGGCTAGTACACATATATACACTAGCAATCAATTACTAACATTTGCACTTCATCTTAATGGCTAGCTTAGCAAACCTTAATTTAACACATAATTCATACATATCACATTCCAAGCATTCACTCAATTCTATCACTTAAAACACACACATTACTCAATAACTTCATAGTTCAAATTTGGCAACTACACCACTAATATTCAAAATCATATTCGGCCTTAGTACTCCCTTGTTAGCCGATTTTTCTTCATTTAGCAACTAAAATAATAAACCACAACATTTAAATTCATCTCATTCTTCTCCCATTTGACCGAATGAACATTTATCAAATGAAAATTCAACTAAACAACAACATCTTTCTTTCTAAAATGTATATACACTCACACGGCAACTTTCAATTTATACTTTTCAACCATGAACTCTACTCATTCAAACATCATTTAAGCCACTTAACAATTAATTAACATCTTTCAAAAAAAACTTATCAAAATGACACCAATTTAGCACTTGCCGAATGGACATTTGTCTATTGATGCATGAAATTAAACCATGGGTTAAATAAGCTATGCACTTATCAATCTAATCTCATAGTCAATTAAAAAGAAAATCACAATGCATACCTTAAACTAGGATAGCCATGGCCGACTACCTTGGTTTTTCCTCTTCAATATTCCCTTTCCCACATTCGGCAATCAAGAAGAAGGATGAGCATGCATTTTTTTGTTTCCTTTTTGTTATCTTTCTTCAACTCACGGCAATGGAGGGGGGGAACATGGATGAGACAACTTTGTTTTCATCACCCCTCCCTTTTCATTTCTTTATTACTAACCTTTTATTTTATTCTTTCTCCCATAAAACACTAACACCAAATGTTTTTAATAGGCTTTAGCTTATAGCATGGCCGGCCACCTTCTTGTTCTTTGGTTAATTTGACATGCAAATACAATTATTTTGCAACATGCATAAATAGGCCACTTACATTTGCCTAGCACATTTCTAAATTTTCTCACATAAGTCCTATTTAATAAAATTCACTTACAATTAACAAAATTCAAACATGAAATTTTCACACATGCATATGTACATATAATAAGCATCAAATATGACGGCTAATTATTTTTATGACTCGGTTTTGTGGTCCCGAAACCACTTTTCGACTAGGGTCAAATTAGGGGTGTCACAACTCTTCCCCCCTTTAGGGATTTTCGTCCCCGAAAATTTCTACCGATGCATAGTTTAGGATAACGTCCTCTTATTGAATTTTATTCATATAAACATTAGCTCATCGATAGCAATTGTAATTCATTATTGATTTCGCATCGATCTATAAAATCATTTTCTTATCTTAAAACAAATACATAAACATTTCTACAAGTATGCACATATATCTCATTTTCTTCATTTCATAAGCAATAATTACTTAATTTAATTCACAAATGCATTTCAAACACGTATTAAGCACATATTAACATGTATAATTCACATCATCAACCCACATATTCATTCATGTACAAGCTGTAACCTGACCGGAAGTACACACATACTCAAACATCCCAATAAATATCCTTTATAACTCCCTCATATCTCACTATTCAACTTAACCTATTTCCAACAGAAAATTTTCTTCCACATACCTAAACATTGAATTCATTTAGCACATTCAATCACCGTTAACGATACCCGTATACAATCGATTTGGCATAAAGCCTCATATAGTATACCGGCATGGGATTTATTTTAGCACATAACCCATATATCCAAAATTATCAGCATTCATCAAAAATTCTTACAGACTTTCAAATGTCGAACTTAATCGAAATAATTTCTTGAATATGATTAACAAAAAATAGGGGTCATTTAGCAATAGCACATATGACTTCATATACCAAGCATTCCATAGACTAAATCCGTAACACATTTATAACATGAATTCATTTCTTAACAACATATCCACCATCTTTTTGCGTATTCTCTTATTTAGTATACATAACATAATATAATATGAACTCACAAATTTTTACTTTCATTTGATTCTCACATACCTTCCGTACATACCTGTATCACTTATTCTGATCTTACTTTATTTATCATCTTAAATATACCCGTTGAATCATTCGAAATCATTACGGATACTCATTAAGCACATATAGCTCTTACAATGCCATATTCTAGATATGGTTTTAAATATTCTAACATATCGAGCCGATGCCATGTCCCAGACATGGTCTTACACACTATCTCAAATCAATGCCTTCGTCTCAGACGAGGTCTTACATGAATTCCACTTCACACACTTAGTGCCCACTGACCGATATCGCACTCATAGTGCTCGGTTAAAGGAATTCACACACACACAGTGCCTCTAATCATTCACACACATAATGCTCTTATTCATTCGTTATTGCACATTGAAATGACTTAACCATGTCTATAAACATCATGTATGTACACTTTTAAACATATCATCTCATTTAAATTTGAATTCGTATAGTAATGAACACTTAAACTTTGCTCAAATTACCGCACGAAGCCTACTAGGCGCAAAGGCGAATACACGCCACCAAAGATGATTGCTCTTGGGACCCGGCCGGATATAACACCAAAGACGAATGCTCTTGGGGTTTAGCACGGATACATCACTAGCACGAATGCTCTTGGGACTTAGCCCGGATACATCATTAGCACGAATGCTCTTGGGACTTAGCCGGATACATCACTAGCACGAATGCTCTTGGGACTTAGCAGGATACATCACTAGCACGAATGCTCTTGGGACTTAGCCCGGATACATCACTAGCACGAATGCTCTTGGGACTTAGCCGGATACATCACTCTCAATTCTCATGTACATATACACATATAGCAATACACATTAGTATATCATTTACATTCCTTGAATACAAACACAACATGCTTATCGACCATTCAACTTCCAGTTCCATAGCCACATACAAAAATCACATTTATAGTCATAACACTCCTTCAAAATTGCATCACTTATACCCTTAGAATTCAATCCAAATCGAAATTCAAATACGAGTACATGATACGCACCTGATCAACTTAATAATTCAGGCATATCTAAGTTTATATTGCAAATTCTCATAGTCAGAAGCTTGCTACAGCTCGATCGGGATCAAGATTCATTACGATACAGCAAACACATTTTAATAGTCAAAAATCATCACACTATCATTTTATCACTTTATGGCATGTATAAATAGACTCACGCGTGCTACGTTACTCCTAGAATCGATTAAACCGTAGCTCTGATACCAATAAAATGTAACACCCCAATCCTGTATCCGTCGCCGGAATAGATAAAGGGGCATTACCAGACTTGAAACTCATATCAGAACAGTAATTTTTTTTTTTTTTGAACATTCCTTTAGATAAGTACTAAAGACAGTCAGGGATACAATTTAAACTTCTATAAGTACACATTCAAAAGATGCCATTTTCGCATGGCTTATATACATTAACCAAAATATCCTCTCACTACTAGTCTATTCTATACATGCCATAAGATAATCCAAAACGTAGCAGTACCAAACAGTGGATAGTGATAGTGTGACTAGTTGCTGACGATCCCCGAGCCTGTAGCTTCCAAATGAGATCTATAAAACAGAGGAAACAAAGTACACGGAGTAAGCATTACAATGCTTAGTAAGTTTTAAGCAGTGTCAACAGATAACAATCAAATTATAACATAGTTGTTCGTATTTTTATTTCACTCCTCCTTTGGGCATACCATCCCTTTACCGAATATGCACATCTCATCATATATAATAGGCAGATAAATTCTCACTTGATAGTGACCTCTTATGATCATAGGTACATTACATATTTTTACCTGACTTCCCACATTGACCATGTAGCACCCCGTACCCGAGACCGTCGCCGGGGTCGGACACGAGGGATTGACAGACTTCGTTCACTTAATTTCACCGTTCATAAAAAAAAATTTCCAGACAGTTGGCTAACTGTGTCACTGTCACCTTAAAAATCATATCTTGAGTTCTACAACTCGAAAATCAGTTTCGTGATTTTTTCCCTAAAACTAGACTCATATATCCATCTACAAATTTTTTTCTAGAATTTTTGGTCGGCCCAATTAGTACAGTTTATTAGTTAAAGTCTCCTCTGTTCCAGGGTGCGACTACACTGACCTTCCTGCATTACGACCTGGATATCTCCCTGTACAGGGCTTCAATACTGATGTTGTTTGTTTCTATAGAAAATAGACTCAAAAAGGAATCTATACATATATGGCATGACTTCTAAATGTCTCGGGTTAATTTATAATGAATTTTCAAAGTAGGAACAGGGAATCCAGAAACTGTTCTGGCCTGTTTCACGAAAACCCAAATATCTCTTAACATACAACTCATATGACTGTTTCGTTTCTTCCATATGAAAATATATTCATCAAGGTTCATTTACATATTTTATTCACTATTTAATTCCATTCCTACTATTTTTAGTGATTTTTCACATCCACATCGCTGCTGCTATCAGCATCTGCCTTTAAGGTAGACTTTACCTATTTCATAGTTTCCATGATTCAATTAGCCCTTTTTGCATACATAGCACAAGGTATAATCATGATTAACCATTCCAATGGCTAATCGTTTCCAACATTTCCATACCTCTTAGTGATCAACATACAAACGATTATAGTGCTATGCTAAAAACGTATATAAGCCATTTTCGCATGGCTATCCAAAGTTTTACATACCAAAGTTCAAACAAACATAATAGCCTATACATGCCGAAATGTTCTCTTAGACCATCTAAGAAGAAGATACCAAAAAGTTGCTAGTCGGTGTGATGACTTTGATTACGGTCCCAAATACGCAAAAAGTTGAGTCCAAGAAACCTAAAATAGGTGACAAGCAAACACCGAATGAGTATATAACTCAGTAAGTCATAAGCAATGCACTACCAACCATTAATAACATTATCACAAGAGGAAACAAAATGGAACGAGGCTAATTACTCCATTCAAACCGAACTATACCATAGTTCCTTAGACCTTTCGATTCAATCTCATACCAAGTTACACATTCACATTCCATATACAAATCAATAGGATATTTGAGGCATTTTTATATACCATTTAGTTTTCGTTACAATCATACAACTACATGACCTTTCACTTATTCCACGATAATTCTTATGTACGTGACTTCAATTAAAATTGTCACATAGGTTCAAAACTTACCAAGCTCAAGTCCAAATATAAACATAGTGCCTATTAGCCATGAACTCAAGGTACTTACCCGACCCGCTGTCCGTGGTCAACTCAATAATGTCGCACACTCAGTGTCAATAGTGATTCAAAAGCATATAGTGAGTCCGCACACTCAGTGCTATATAATCAACTCGCACACTTAGTGCTATATGATCCAACTCGCACACTTAGTGCTGTACAAATTTTAAACCCGCACACTTAGTGCCATTCTCATGATCACAAATGTTTATACCCGCACACTTAGTGCCGAAATCAACAACTCAATACATCTCACCTCTTTTCTTTTCATTCAATACTTTCATCACCACATACATACATGTATATAAATTTATCATTCCTTTCGACATAATTACATAGACATTATGACTATTTAAATCAATACAAAATATATGCTTAGTGACCTACCTTGTGTTGGGTAAAATAGTTCCAAGTCGGCTACTCGATGACCTTCGTCTTTCCCTTGCTTGATTCTCCTTCTTTAACTCCTTGAGCTTAATCAATAAATCAACTAGTTTAACCATCTTGCTAAACATTCATAATTCAATTACACATACATATGTATGTTTGTATATTCGGCAACCATCCTCACTAATTACCCATTTAGTTGATTATACACATAATTAAAGGTAACATCACGAACGGGCATACTTATGTATATTTATACACATATATATACACTTCCAAATGGGCATCACAATTAGATTTAACACCACCTTCAAACTCAATGAGATGGCCGAATGTATGTATATATATACAATGTCAACTATAACATCTTTTAAACAACTAATTTCATCTCATGAACACTTAATCAAATTTTCCTAATCTAGCATATATTTTCACATCTATTTGTATCATCATGTAAATTCACATATAACTACATTTCTTAAGTTCTACATCTTAATGCCCATTATAGCCACTCCCATGGTCTAAATCTAACAATCGGCAACACCTACCTTTTCACTATGTTTACCGAATACTCATTCTCTTCTTAGTCCTAAATTCGGCACTTCCAACAAATTAGCTTAACAATTCCAACTTTCATGCTAACATCCCAAGCAACTTAACACATCCATATAACTAACATGTTAATAGCTTCAAGGTATCAACTAAAATTTTTAAGCTTCTTTGTCAAATCCCAATTCTCCAACAACCCCAAATCCAACCATGGGATAGATAGAATTCAAACTAACAACTAAAACATGCATGAATCTCATGGACAACATCGAACATACCTTGGTCTAGCAACTACCATGGCTGATTTTCTCAAGCTCTTCCCCCTTCTTCTTAGGACATTCGCCAAGCAAAGAAATGAAAGGATGGACACTTTTTTTCTTTTCTTTGTTTTCATCCTATTCCTTTTTTATTATTTTATTCTTTCTAACATAACCACTAACTAAACATGTTTGCAACATGTTTCCACTCTTAGCATGGCCGGCCATCATGCTTAACTTTTGGGTAAATTGACATGCAAACCCATCATTTTCACATTATGCATTAATAGCCCACTTTACAATTGCCTAGCACATTTCTAGATTTTCTCACATAAGTCCTATTTGATAAAATTCACTTACAATTAACAAAATCCAAACGTGAAATTTTCACACATGTATATGTACATATATTGAGCATCAACTATAACGGTCAATTATTTTTATGTCTCGGTTTAGTGGTCCCGAAACCACTTTTCGACTAGGGTCAATTTAAGGCTGTCACAACTCTCCCCCACTTAAGAAATTTTCGTCCCCGAAAATCTTACCGGTAAATAGGTTTGGGTATCGTTCTTTCATAGAGTTCTCAAGTTCTCAAGTAGCTTCTTCCATTCCGTGTTTGAGCCATAACACTTTCACTAACGGAACCCTTTTGTTTCGCAACTCTTTCACTTCACGGGCTAGAATACGGATCGGTTCTTCTTCATAACTCATATCGGCTTGAATTTCAATCTCGGAGGGGTTTATTACATGCGAAGGATCGGATCGGTAACGTCGAAGCATCGAAACATGGAAAACGTTGTGGATCCTTTCGAGTTCAGGGGGTAGAAGCAACCTATATGCTACTGGGCCAACTCGTTCGGAGATCTTATACGGCCCAATGAATCTCGGACTCAATTTGCCCTTACGGCCAAATCTGAGTATCCTTTTCCAAGGCGATACCTTAAGAAACACTTTGTCTCCCACCTGATACTCAATATCTCTTCGTTTTAAATCCGCGTACGATTTCTGACGGTCTGTGGCTGCCTTCAGACTTACACGAATTATTTTTACTTTCTATTCAGCATCTTTAATCAAATCCACTCCGACAATTTTACTTTCACCGAGCTCGGTCCAAAACAATGGCGTATGACATTTTCGACCGTACAAAGCCTCGTAAGGTGCCATCTTAATGCTTGGTTGAAAGCAATTGTTGTAAGCGAATTCGATCAAAGGCAAATATCTTTCCCATGAACCACAAAACTCGAGGATGCAACATCTCAACATATCCTCAAGTATCTGAATTATCCGCTCGGATTGACCATCGGTTTGGGGATGAAAAGCGGTGCTAAAATGCAACTTGGTACCCAAAGCTTCTTGCAATTTCTTCCAAAATCGTGAGGTGAATCTCGAATCTCTATCCGACACAATAGAAATCGGTACTCCGTGTAATCTCACAATCTGAGAAACATACAATTCAGCCAGTTTATCCAATGAAAAATCCATACGGACGGGGATAAAATGAGCCGACTTAGTCAGTCTATCAACAACAACCCAAATCGCATCTTTCTTACTTGTCGACACCGGCAACCTGCACACAAAATCCATCGTGACTCGATCCCATTTCCATTCGTATCATGATCGGTGAAGTAAACCCGAGGCACTTGATGTTCGCCTTTACTTGCGACATATTAAACACTTCAAACAAAATCGAAATGTCTCGTTTCATACCATGCCACCAAAACTGACGTCTCAGATCGTTGTACATTTTCGTACTCCCCGGGTGAATTGACATTCGGCTACAATTAGCTTCGTTCAGAATCATTGAAATGAGTTTTGAATTTCTTGGAACACACAACCGACTTCTGAACCTCAAACAATCGTCATCATCAATTTGAAACTCTGATTCCATATTCGGAACACATTCAGCCCGTTTTGCAACCAATTCATCATCGACTTTCTGAGCTTCACGAATTTGATGAATCAACAATGGTTTGGCCTTTAATTCCGCCACTAATATATTGTCGGATAGAACAGACAAGTTTCATTCATCGCTCGTAAGGCAAACAGTGATTTACGACTTAAGGCATCCGTAACCACATTAGCCTTTCCCGGGTGATAGTCAATGACAAGCTCATAATCTTTTAACAACTCGAGCCAACGTCTCTGTCGCAGATTTAAGTCTCTTTGAGTCATCAAATATTTGAGACTTTTGTGATCCGAAAATACATGGCACTTCTCACCAAATAAGTAATGTCGCCATATTTTCAAAGCGAATACGATGACAACTAATTCGAGATCATGGGTAGGATAAATTTTCTCATGTGGCTTTAATTGTCTCGACGCATAGGCCACAACTCGACCTTCTTGCATCAATACGCAACCCAACCCAAGTAGGGAGGAGTCACTATAGATGACAAACTCTTTGCCTGATTCGGGCTGCACTAAAATTGGGGCTTCAGTCAAATAAGTTTTCAGTTGATCAAAACTTTTCGACATTTTTCCGTCCATTCAACTTAATATCTTTCTCAAGTAGCCGTCATGGGTGTGGCTATCATCGAGAAACCTTTTACAAACCGTCGGTAGTGTAAGCGAGTCCTAAAAGTCTCGAACTTCAGAATATTTCTCAAGGCTTCCAGTTAAGTATGGCTGAAATTTTGCTCGGGTCAACTCGAATACCGTCGCGGATACCACATGACCCAAGAAGCTAACCTCTCTTAACCGTAACTCACACTTCATGAACTTAGCATATAACCGCTTATCCCGTAAAATTTGCAACACTAATCTCGGGCTCAAAGATGTTCGGTCTCATCTCTTGAATAGACCAAGATGTCATCAATGAACACAACTACGAACCGGTCCAAATATCGTCTCAAGATCCGATTCATCAAATCCATAAATACCGTAGGGCATTAGTGAGCCCAAACGGCATCACTAAGAACTCGTAGTGGCCGATCTCGCTCGAAGCGGTTTTGGGTATATCCGAATCTCGAATCCGCAACTAATAATAACCCGATCTCAGATCTATCTTTGAAAACACCGAGGCTCCCTTTAGTTGATCAAACAAATCATCAATACGCGGTAACGGATATTTATTCTTTATTGTCACCTTATTCACCGACGATAATCGATGCACAACCTCATGGTTTCGGCCTTCTTTTTCACAAACAATACTTGGTGCACCCCAAGGTGAGAAACTTGGTCGAGCGAAACCTCTATCCGTCAATTCTTGCAACTGAGCTTTCAACTCTTTTAACTCGGTTGGTGCCATACGGTACGGAGCTATCGAAATCGACGTAGTCCCAGGTACAAGCTCAATACCAAACTCTACCTCTCGGACAGGTGGTAAACCCGGTAATTCTTCGAGAAAAACATCCGGGTATTCACAAACCACCGGCACAGATTCGAGTTTCTTTTCTAACTCTTTGTCATCAAGTACATACGCAAGGTATGCTTCGCACCCCTTTCTTACATATTTCTAAGCCAACATTGATGATATTACAGCTGGCAACCCCTTTAAGTCTGTAGACTCAACTCAGATTATCTCGTTATTTGCGCACCTTAAATCAATGGTTTTTCTTTTGCAACTCACCACTGCATCATATACGGTCAACCAATCCATACCAAGAATAACATCAAATTCACCAAATGGTAAAAGCATCAAATCGGCTGAAAAACAGGATTCTCGGATCATTAGAGGGCATCTCTTGCACACTTTGTCAACAGTTTATATTGACCCAAGGGATTTGACACTGAATTACGAACTCAAGAGACTCAACAGTAGAGTCTCTTTGGATGCTAAGGTTTCACATACATATGAATGAGTAGAGCCAGGTCAATCAACGCAATCACACTAGTATCAAAGAGAGTGAAAGTACAAGTGATAACATCGGGAGGATGCCTCCTCTCATGCGCGAATGGCATATGCTCTAGCAGTGTACTGGGTCTCGGATCGAACAGTAGATCGAGGCCCCTCTCGACTACCACCCCTACCTTCTCAAATTCTCGGTGGTCTACCTCTAGTTTGTCATTCCACTAGGTCTTGCACCTTGCATCCTATTCCTCTCATCAAGCTCGTGCAATCTCTAATGAAGTGGTCCTTGAACCGCACCGATAATGAGCCCGTTAGTAGTCTTACCCCAACATTCACCTATGTGTCTTCTTCCACATTGGGGGCATTCTGTGTTTCTCTTGACGGTTATTGCCCACACTAGCTATCAAGTAGCTCGAGTCCGTCGATGGTCGTGCTCTAATGGAAATTCCCGCAGTCGTCCTTGATTTATTAGTGTCCTCCCTGAACTTTTTTACAGCCAAGAACGGAGCTTTACCCGTCGATCTTTTACGATAGTCTCTAGCTTCAAACTCAGCCTTCTTCTTCTCCTTTCCAAGTTCTTCCGCCTTGCAGGCTCGTTCTACGAGTGTTACGAATTCTTTTATCTCCAAAATACCCACTAGTAGCTTTAAATCTTCATTCAATCCTCCTTCAAATCTCTTGCACATAGCAGCCTCATCACCACACACTCCGCATACCGATCGAGTCTTATTTAACTCATGTTCAGATTCGAGATCTTGTCATACGGCCTTGCTTGAGTTCCAAGAATTCCTTACGCTTTTGATCGATGAACTGTTGACTAATATATTTCTTTCAAAATTTGCTTGAAAGAAATCCCAAGTAACTCGTTCGTTTGGGACTATGGAAATCAAAGTCCTCCACCAATAGTAAGTCGAGTCTCACAACAAGGATATAGCACACTTTAGACATTCATCGGTGTGCATAATAGTTCATCAAACACCGAATGGTGTTATCAAGCCAAAACTCACCCTTTCGGCATCATCAAGAACTATGGCCTTGAACTCCTCAACCCCCGCTTCCTAATCAAATCTGTGTGGCTTACTCAAACCTCACAGGATCAAGAATCGATGGCATTATGGGCTCTTGGGGTGGATTATTCAAATTCGGAATTGTTGGACAGCCGGATTGGTTCGGGCATATTGCGCGACCCACTCATTCATCATGGTAAAGAAGGCTTGTTTAGCCCCTCACCTTGATTATTTGCAGATGACCGAGGTTCAACAAGGCGTCCCTTGTGCAGAGCAGCCGCTACACTTTCAACGTCATCCGCCAAGGTTCTCTACACCGGATCCATTTGCTAATCAAAACAAAAATTTTAACTGTCAAGTCATCTCACATTTAAACATTAACATTAAGGCATGTATAGCTAGACTCATACGTGCTATGGTAGTCCTAGAATCGACTAAACCATAGCTCGATACCAATTTAATTGTAACACCCGTGCACCGAGACCGTCGCCGGGTCGGACACGAGGGGTTGATGACTTCGCTCACTTAATTTCACCGCTCATAAAAAAAATTTCCAGACGGTGGCTAATCGTGTCACCGTCACCTTAAAAATCATATCTTAAGTTCTACAACTCAAAATCAGTTTCGTGATTTTTTCCCTAAAACTAGACTCATATATCCATCTACAATTTTTTTCTAGAATTTTTGGTCGGCCCAATTAGTACAGTTTATTAGTTAAAGTCTCCTCTGTTCTGTGGTGCGACTACACCGACCTTCCCTGCATTACGACCTGGATATCTCCTGTACAGGGCTTCAATACTGATGTTGTTTGTTTCTATAGAAAATAGACTCAAAAGGAATCTATACATATATGGCATGACTTCTAAATGTCTCGGGTTAATTTATAATGAATTTTCAAAGTAGGAACAGGGAATCCAGAAACCGTTCTGGCCTGTTTCATCTCTTAACATACAACTCATATGACTGTTTCGTTTCTTCCATATGAAAATATATTCATCAAGGTTAATTTACATAATTTATTCACTATTTAATTCCATTCCTACTATTTTTAGTGATTTTTCACATCCACATCATTCATTGTCAAGATTCCGCTTTAAGGTAGACTTTACCTATTTCATAGTTTCCATGATTCAATTAGCCCTTTTTGCATACATAGCAAAAGGTATAATCATGATTAACCATTCCAATGGCTAATCGTTTCCAACATTTCCATACCTCTTAGTGATCAACATACAAACGATTATAGTGCTATGCTAAAACGATATAAGCCATTTTCGCATGGCTATCCAAAGTTTTACATACCAAAGTTCAAACAAACATAATAGCCTATACATGCCGAAATGTTCTCTTAGACCATCTAAGAAGAAGATACCAAAAGTTGCTAGTCGGTGTGATGACTTCGATGACGGTCCCGAATACGCAAAAAGTTGAGTCCAAGAAACCTAAAATAGGTGACAAGCAAACACCGAATGAGTATATAACTCAGTAAGTCATAAGCAATGCACTACCAACCATTAATAACATTATCACAAGAGGAAACAAAATGGAACGAGGCTAATTACTCCATTCAAACCGAACTATACCATAGTTCCTTAGACCTTTCGATTCAATCTCATACCAAGTTACACATTTACATTCCATATACAAATCAATAGGATATTTGAGGCATTTTTATACACCATTTTGTTTTCGTTACAATCATACAACTACATGACCTTTCACTTATTCCACGATAATTCTTATGTACGTGACTTCAATTAAAATTGTCACATAGGTTCAAAACTTACCAAGCTCAAGTCCAAATATAAACATAGCGCCTATTAGCCATGAACTAAAGGTACTTACCCGACCCGCTGTCCGTGGTCAACTCAATAATGTCGCACACTCAGTGTCAATAGTGATTCAAAAGCATATAGTGAGTCCACACACTCAGTGCTATATAATCAACTCGCACACTTAGTGCTATATGATCCAACTCGCACACTTAGTGCTGTACAAATTTTAAACCCGCACACTTAGTGCCATTCTCATGATCACAAATGTTTATACCCGCACACTTAGTGCCGAAATCAACAACTCAATACATCTCACCTCTTTTCTTTTCATTCAATACTTTCATCACCACATACATACATGTATATAAATTTATCATTCCTTTCAGCATAATTACATAGACATTATGTCTATTTAAATCAATACAAAATATATGCTTAGTGACCTACCTTGTGTTGGGTAAAATAGTTCCAAGTCGGCTACTCGATGACCTTCATCTTTCCCTTGCTTGATTCTCCTTCTTTAACTCCTTGAGCTTAATCAATAAATCAAATAGTTTAACCATCTTGCTAAACATTCATAATTCAATTACACATGCATATGTATGTTTGTATATTCGGCAACCATCCTCACTAATTACCCATTTAGTCGATTATACACATAATTAAAGGTAACATCACGAACGGGCATACTTATGTATATTTATACACATATATATACACTTCCAAATAGGCATCACAATTAGATTTAACACCACCTTCAAACTCAATGAGATGGCCGAATGTATGTATATATATACAATGTCAACTATAACATCTTTTAAACACCTAATTTCATCTCATGAACACTTAATCAAATTTTCCTAATCTAGCATATATTTTCACATCTATTTGTATCATCATGTAAATTCACATATAACTACATTTCTTAAGTTCTACATCTTAATGCCCATTATAGCCACTCCCATGGTCTAAATCTAACAATCGGCAACACCTACCTTTTCACTATGTTTGCGAATACTCATTCTCTTCTTAGTCCTAAATTCGCACTTCCAACAAATTAGCTTAACAATTCCAACTTTCATGCTAACATCCCAAGCAACTTAACACATCTATATAACTAACATGTTAATAGCTTCAAGGTATCAACTAAAATTTTTAAGCTTCTTTGTCAAATCCCAATTCTCCAACAACCCCAAATCCAACCATGGGATAGATAGAATTCAAACTAACAACTAAAACATGCATGAATCTCAAGGACAACATCAAACATACCTTGGTCTAGCAACTACCATGGCTGATTTTCTCAAGCTCTTCCCCCCCTTCTTCTTAGGACATTCGGCCAAGCAAAGAAATGAAAGGATGGACACTTTTTTTTTTCTTTTCTTTGTTTTCATCCTGTTCCTTTTTTATTATTTTATTCTTTCTAACATAACCACTAACTAAACATGTTTGCAACATGTTTCCACTCTTAGCATGGCCTGCCATCATGCTTAACTTTCGGGTAAATTGACATGCAAACCCATCATTTTCACATTATGCATTAATAGCCCACTTTACAATTGCCTAGCACATTTCTAGATTTTCTCACATAAGTCCTATTTGATAAAATTCACTTACAATTAACAAAATCCAAACGTGAAATTTTCACACATGTATATGTACATATATTGAGCATCAACTATAACGGTCAATTATTTTATGTCTCGGTTTAGTGGTCCCAAACCACTTTCCGACTAGGGTCAATTTAAGGTCATCACGCACCAAATGCACAATAATCATAGAATGTCTTATTGCTTTACTCACATGTGCATCACATAACGACCTTGTGATTTAGTCTAAATCAAACTTAAATATAATCTCAAAATACATACCGACCAACTTAACGCATTGAACGATTTATTACCAATTGTTACTGTGAAGTCGTATAATCTTACGCTTTACTTGAATCTTCAAGAAACCTTTAGTTCGGGCTTACCCGGACAAAATCTCCACACGTAGTCATCGGGTCTTTAGAGCTCGGATATAGTATGAGCACGAAGCCTACTGACATTAATCAGTGATAATATTCTCGCATAAAGCCTAGCGGGGTTTTAACCCGGATATAGTACTGACACAAATGCCCTTCGGGACTTATCACATTTATACACTTTCACATCCATCACATTGGCCACTCGGCCCTATCACATATATACACTTTCACATTCATCACATTGGCCATTCGGCCTTATCACATATATACACCTTCACATTCATCACATCGGCCATTAGGCCTTATCACATATATACACTTTCACATTCATCGCATCGGCCATTAGGCCTTATCACATATATACACTTTCACATTCATCACATCGGCCATTAGGCCTTATCACATATATATACACTTTCACATTCATCACAACGGCCATTAGGGCTTATCACATATATATACACTTCCACATTCATCACATCGGCCATTAGGCCTTATCACATATATACACTTTCACATTCATCACATCGGCCATTAGGCCTTATCACATATATACACACTTTCACATTCATCACATCGGCCATTAGGCCTTATCACATATATACACACTTTCACATTCATCACATCGGCCATTAGGCCTTATCACATATATACACACTTTCACATTCATCACATCGGCCATTCGGCCTTATCTCATATATACACATTCACATTCATCGCATAAAATCCTAAATCAAAATATAAATTTTGATGTATTCACATCACAATTATTCAAATATACTTCACATACCACATATACTATCATGTACAGACTTGGTCTTGGCCGAATCTACATCAATCATTTTCCAATGAATAATTCAATTTCACGCCATACTATCATTTCATATTCGAATACTCATAAACTTACAATTTCACAAATTTTAATATCAAAGATCCATCTAACACTCATATATCATTTTACAATATTACAAAATCACATATTCACTACAAGCTGTTTTCCTGAGCAATGGTCACTAAATTATTTATAACCGGAGCTACAAGGCTCCAAATCACTTGCCGTTAATTTTCCCTGAATATAGACTCATATATCTTCCATCCATAAATTTTTCAGAATTTTAGATTTGGCCAATTAATACCAGATTTTTCTTAAAGTTTCCCCTGTTTCACTATTTGACTAATCTGACCAGTCTTCACTACGAATCAAAATTCTCATTGTACAGAATTCAAAGTATGTTCTATTTGATTTCATTTGAAACTAGACTCATTAAGGAGTCTAAGCATATATATTTTATCTTGTAACCATTTTTGTACAAATTATAGTGATTTTCTTAAAACAGAACAGGGGATTTCGGAGTCATTCTGACACTGTCTCACACAACTTTAGATATCTCTTTATAAGAAATTTCTTTGCTTACACGGTCTCTTTTATAAGAAACTAGACTAATTAAGATTTGATTACATATTTTATTCACCCTATAATTTCACACCAAACATTTATAGTGATTTTCTAAAATCACGTTACTGCTGCTGTCCTGAGCAAATTATTACAATTTGCTCTTAAATTTCCAAGTCCAAACACTTAGGAACTTACCATTTGAGTTTAAGACATATCATGGCCACATCATATCTTATTAAATCAACTCATTATGTCCTATTATAATTGAATTTACTCAACATTTAATCACTTAAAACTTACCTCGGATGTGGTCGAACGATTTCGGCGGCTATTCGATCACTTTTTCCCTTCCCTTATCCAACTTTGGTCCTCTAAGCTCTTGAGCTAATTCAAACAAATTTAACTTATTAAAGTCTCATTATGCTAGCTTATGGCCGAATATGACAAGGAGTTTGATAGGTCATATGGCCACCTTTAGCTCAAACACAAAATGGTCATACGCATTTTTAATCACATTGAGCAATTTAATACAATTAATCTAACATTTCCTCATGTGCACCTTTATGTCCGAATACATGCAACACCGAGCTATCTATTCATTCATGTGTGCATCTTATTTAAGCATGTATATCCACAATCGAATTCATCATATAAATATCTATGATTTCACTCAAATAATCTCATTACAACACATGGTGCTCCAACCATTATTTAAATTCAAAGCTCGGCTAGTACACATATATACACTAGCAATCAATTACTAACATTTGCACTTCATCTTAATGGCTAGCTTAGCAAACCTTAATTTAACACATAATTCATACATATCACATTCCAAGCATTCACTCAATTCTATCACTTAAAACACACACATTACTCAATAACTTCATAGTTCAAATTCGGCAACTACACCACTAATATTCAAAATCATATTCGGCCTTAGTACTCCCTTGTTAGCCGATTTTTCTTCATTTAGCAACTAAAATAATAAACCACAACATTTAAATTCATCTCATTCTTCTCCCATTTGACCGAATGAACATTTATCAAATGAAAATTCAACTAAACAACAACATCTTTCTTTCTAAAATGTATATACACTCACACGACAACTTTCAATTTATACTTTTCAACCATGAACTCTACTCATTCAAACATCATTTAAGCCACTTAACAATTAATTAACATCTTTCAGAAAAAACTTATCAAAATGACACCAATTTAGCACTTGCCGAATGGACATTTGTCTATTGATGCATGAAATTAAACCATGGGTTAAATAAGCTATGCACTTATCAATCTAATCTCATAGTCAATTAAAAAGAAAATCACAATGCATACCTTAAACTAGGATAGCCATGGCCGACTACCTTGGTTTTTCCTCTTCAATATTCCCTTTCCCACATTCGCAATCAAGAAGAAGGATGAGCATGCATTTTTTGTTTCCTTTTGTTATCTTTCTTCAACTCACTAACAACGGGGAACATGGATGAGACAACTTTGTTTTCATCACCCTCCCTTTTCATTTCTTTATTACTAACCTTTTATTTTATTCTTTCTCCCATAAAACACTAACACCAAATGTTTTTAATAGGCTTTAACTTATAGCATGGCCGCCACCTTCTTGTTCTTGGTTAATTTGACATGCAAATACAATTATTTTGCAACATGCATAAATAGGCCACTTACATTTGCCTAGCACATTTCTAAATTTTCTCACATAAGTCCTATTTAATAAAATTCACTTACAATTAACAAAATTCAAACATGAAATTTTCACACATGCATATGTACATATAATAAGCATCAAATATGACGGCTAATTATTTTTATGACTCGGTTTTGTGGTCCCGAAACCACTTTTCGACTAGGGTCAAATTAGGGGTGTCACATTGAAGGTGCCTAATGCCCCTGCACCATAAGGTAGCCTACGTTGTCGATAGTGTACGAGGCTACCATACGACCAAGGGCCCAAGGTGCAAGAGGTTCTTGTTACAAAAGGGGAAAGACCACCGGATGTTCACCGGAGCATCGTTGGGAACCTAGCTGACTGTGGGGGGCACCGATGCTTAGGCATGCGATAGGCGTAGGTAGTACGCTAGATAACCCTTGGTCACTTAAGATAACTTCCCCCCTAAAAAGCTAATAAAACTTCATTGCCTTGCTACTAGTAGACATTCTTCTTTTTATGAAAGAAAATGACAACATGGGTCATTTCAATTAAATTACATCACTGATAACAAGTTTATAGATTTGTAAAGGGTAATCCATTTAAAAAAAACTAATTACAGGAATCAAAACTCACTTTTTTACAAATGAAATATGCCACCGTGTTAAAACATCTGTTGGCTCAACATAATGTTGTTGATTTAAAATTTTCCAAGGCTTTAATACTATCTTTGACTTACGCGCCAATAATAGTGACATCCGTACAGTGATGCTTTACCCTATTAACGAGGCTTGCGTTGTCAATCTTAGACACCACAACTGTCTTGATATTAAGAGCACACGTTATATCTATGCTTTCTTCAAAAATGTAAATTTCAGCCCATTCCATTAACATCATCTCGTTTTTGAACCCCTTGCCACCGCCTATAATGAAACCTTCATCATCCCTAGCAATAACCCTAAAGCTAGTTCTAGTGCTACTTACAGAAGCATCAAAGTTTATTTTTCATGTGACCCCTCAGAGGTTTCTCCCACCTTTTAACAGTAAAGTTAGCAGGTAAAAAGGGTCGGTAATCAAGTTTAAAAAACGAAAGCCTTGACTGAGTGTTCTAGCTTTTTCCCACAGAACATGTGTCTCTTCTTCTTTCCCACAGAAGATGAAATTGTTATTATTATTCCAGTTGTTCCCTAAGATGGTCATGAGATCACAGTAGCTCTCTTGTCCAACACACAAATCATGTCTGCCAACCAGTTTATGCAGTAGTGATATTCTTTAATAATGAGGCTATTGTCAAGGCCACCGATAGAGAGGATTGCCCTTGTTGTTGGACAGTCTTTAAGGGCATGAATAAGGGTTTCTTTCTCAAAACCTCACCCAAGACACTCCTGCATAAAGCCTTGTCAAATAAAGGCAATCTTGACGTTAGTGGGAAGACTCTTATGCCCCACCCACCAAGTAAAGACTCGAATTTTAGGAAGGGTTGTGGAACCACAACACTCGATCGCTTTGGCTTTCATCACCAATGGGTAAATTGTAAATTTGGTCCCCTAAGTCTTTTCCATATAACTCGTACACCCTTTCATTGTTTTGTTTCCTACTATTTTTGATCCACAACTCTTTCAGCCTTCTCTCTTTAGGGCTCATAATGTTTGATTTTAAAGCATCACCATTTAAACCTTGCAGCCCCCAATTATTAGTATGAATATTAATGCATTAACCATTGCCAACCTGCCAACCAAAACCATCTTTAAGAACTTTAGCTGCTTCAACAATTTTTAACCAAGTAAAAGAAGGTTTGTCCATTTTTTTACGATGGAAAATGTCGCCCTCAGGAAAACACTTAAAGCTCAAAACTTTGAAACATAAAGTATCTTTGAAGGTTATAAGTCTCCACAATTGTTTTCTAAGGGGGGCCAAATTAAAGAGCTGAATGTCCTTAAAGCCAAGCCCGCCCATGCCTTTTGGTTAGAAAATTCTCTTCCACTGAAGCATTGTCTAAAACATGTCTCTCTCCTTTCCCATCCACCACATCCTACAAATCTTGGCTTGCATATTTTCTATAACACCTCTAGGAGCCAAAAAAACCGAAAAAGCATAAGTTGGAAGAGATTGAAAGATAGCTTTTATAAAGATTTCTTTACCACCGAAAGATAAAGGTCTCTTTGACCAGCTATTTATCCTACAAGAAAAGCAATTAGTAATCTCTTGGAAAGCCAAAGTTTTCTTCTTGCCAACTGGGAGAGGTAAACCAAAATAGTTGTCTAATTTGTCCACCACCTTCATATCAAGTAAATCACCAAATAGTTGATGTTGCACCCTAGAAGTATTCAGGCTAAAAAGAATCATTGATTTGTCAAAATTAACTTTTTTGACCAAAAAACTTAGCAAACTCTCTAACAATATTAAAAAGGGAATCAACATCACATTTTTTATTTCTCAATAGAAGGAGGGCGTCATCGATAAAAAAGAGGTGGTTAATCTGAGGCCCATTCATACTGGCTCGAATACCCTTCAACCAATTATTACTTTGCACATGAATGAGCATCCTCGAGAATGCCTCCATACAAAAGACTAAAAAGATAAGAGGAGAGAGGATCCCCTTAATGAAGTCTACTCTCAAGACTAATAACCTCCGATAGAATGGTGTTGCATTTAACAATGTATCTCACAGACTGAACGCAATGCATGATTTTGTTGATCTAGTTTTCCTCGAACCTCATCGTCTTCATGACCTCCTTAATAAAAATCCACTCCATATGGTCGTAAGCTTTACTCATACCGATCTTAATGAAAAAGCCTTTATTAAGGCCATTTTTCAAACTTTAGAGATAGTGCATCAATTTGTGGGCAATCAAAATATTGTCATGTATCATTCTCCCAAGAAAAACGCATTTTAGTTTTGACTAATGCAACTAGGAAGGGCAACTTTGAGTCGATTAGCAAGCACTTTAGAAATAACCTTGTAAATAAACTTGCATAAACCAATAAGGCAAAAATTAGTCATATCACTGGGGTCCTTAATTTTCGGGATAAGGATAATCATTGTCATTTAGACAAGAAATTTCTTTGTTCCCATTTAGAACATCTAAACAAAACAGAATAATTTCAGTGCCCACATTCTCCCAATTATTTTTGAAAAAGATACCCAAGAGGCCGTTAACCCAAGAGCTTTCCTAAGGTCCATCTGTTTGATTGCTTGAATAATATCACTCTCCATGAAATCTTTTGCGAGCCAATCATTGGTCTTCTTGGTGACACACTAGTTAATGTAACTCATATCATGCTCCCATAACAAGAGGCATTAGAACGAAACAGACTACTAAAATAACCCCTTGCCACTTTACAAATGTCTTTTGTTTTAGTCACCCATCTCTCGTTCGAGTCTTTCAGCTTAGCAATGTTCTTCTTATTTAAACTGCTAGTACCCCTCACGTGAAAGTAGTGCATATTTCTATCGCCTTCCTTGAGCCATTTGATCCGGGACCTTTGAACCCAATATTTTTCTTCTATTGTGTAGAGGTGACTGAGTTTAAAATAGGCCTTCTTCAATGCAGCCGCATTATGGTCCCTTTGAGAGGTATCAATAACCTTTTCGATCTTTCACTCAAGCTTACAGATTTCCTTTTTCATTTTGCTATATTTTTCGCGTTGCCACAGGCCAAGTATCGATCTCACTCTCTCTACTTTTTCAATGATGTTCAAATCACTCATATTCCACGCATTATTAATAATCTCCTTAGCCACCCCGTCTTTAGCCCAGCACTCATCATACTTAAAACACAACCTTGGATCTTTGAGTTAACCTTTTGGTTTGTGCCCCACATGTCCAACAAAATAGCATCATTGTCAAACTTCGTTTGTCTCACTACACTGGTAGCCATATAAGGTGTTAAATATGACTCCTATTTTTAGTTAAAATTAAAAAATAATCCTTCAATTAAACTCTATTTTATTGTTTCAATCAAACACTGATTAGTTTAGATTATTTTATTATTATTTGACCTATGAATTTAGCCTATAAATAGGCTCTTTTACAATCTTAAAAAAATACACCCATTAGAGATAAGAACTCATAACACATTTAGAGAATTTTGTGTTTACGTTTTGAGGGTTCTTTATTTTTGGAGTTTTAAGGTTTAGTCTTTATCTCCATCTTTTGTACTACCTGTTCTTTTTCCATTATAGTAAAATTATCTTTGCCCGTGGTTTTTTGTCTTCTTTGGAGGGGTTTTTTCATGTTAAATTTATGTGTTCAATTTCTTAATTTATTCCACTATTTTTCTTATTCGTTGCTTAATCGGATCGATCCTAACAAGTGGTATCAGAGCTAGTTCAATTTTCATAGATCAGCTCATTTAGAGATGGCAACAACAAGGTTTGAAATTAAGAAGTTCGATGGTGAGACAAATTTCAATCTGTGGCAAGTTTGGATGATGACAATTCTAGTTCAATCCGGATTGATAAAGGTTGTTACCGGGAAAAAGCCTGAGAATCTAAATAAAATAGAATGGGAAGAGCTTGATGAAAAGGCTTTGTCTGCAATCCAGTTGTGCCTCACGAATACGGTATTGCAGGAGGTATTGATGGAAAAGACCTCATCTGCCTTGTAGAAAAGGTTAGAAACTTTTTATGCGACTAAGTCTCTAGCTAACCGTTTAGTGTTGAAACAACGTCTATTTACGTTTCGCATGAATGAAGGTGAACTTCTTAGAGATCACATCAGTCAATTCATTACTCTTTTAAATGATTTAAAGAACGTTGAGGTTCATATTAATGATGAAGATCAAGCTATGCTATTATTGTGCACTTTACCTCCTTCATACAAATCTTTAAGGGAGACCTTGATTTATGGCAGAGACAAACTTTCGTTTAAAGATGTGAAGGGTCATTTTTTGAGTAGAGACAAACTCGACAATGAACTTCATTTGGATAACAAGACAGATAGGCAAGCTTCTATTTTGGTAGCATCAAAGAAATGAGACAAAAGGTGTCGCTATTGTAAAAAGTTAGGTCACGTCAAAGCAGATTGTTATAAACTGCAAAATAAAAGAGCTGCTGAGAGTAACGAGGAAGATGTAGCTGGTACTAATTTGGCCGATGAAAATGGTGATGATTTCTTGTTAGTGTCAACAAGCGATAACTCCAAGCTCACGTCCGAGTGGATCCTAGATTCAGGATGTTCTTTCCACATGTGTCCCAATAGAGAATGGTTCTCCACATACAGTTCGGTTGAAGGTGGAGTTGTGCGCATGGGAAATGATTCATCTAGTAAGGTAATTGGCATTGGTACTGTTAAAATGAAGATGCACGATGGGACGATTAGGACACTCTCAGATGTTAGGTATGCACCTGATTTATGAAAGAATCCCATCTCCTTGAGTATTTTAGACTTGAAAAGATGCAGAATCAACATCAAGTCGAGCGACATTAAAGTATCTCGTGGAGCTCGCGTTTTGTTAGAAGGTAAAAGAACCGACAGTCTTTATATTCTAGAAGGTTCTATAGTGACCGGTGAAATCAGACGTCCCTCGTCCATTAAGGAGTTGAAGTCAACTCTTTTGGAGCAGAGGCAACTTAGTCATAGGAGGGAAAAAGGTATGACTATTTCGTTGAAGAGAGGTTCTCTTTTGGATGCAAGTTTTGAAAAGTTAGGGCACTGTGTTCGTGAAAATCAGACCCGAGTTAGTTTTGATTTGACAGTGTACAAGTCAAAGGCTAGAAGTCTTCCAGTTTCTGAGCACAAATTCGACTCAGTTAATTTCTTGCATAGTTCAAATAGGCTCGTGGCGGGCTTTGGCAAAGATGGCGTTGTGGAAATATGAGTCAAGGTGGAGATTTGTTAAATATGACTCCTATTTTCAGTCAAATTTGAAAAATAATCTTTCAGTTAAACTCCATTTACTTGTTCCAATCAAACACTAATTAGTTTAGATTATTTTATTATTATTTGACCTATGAATTTAGCCTATAAATAGGCTTTTTTACAATCTTAGAAAAATACACCCATTAGAGATTAGAACTCATAACACATTTAGAGAATTTTGTATTTACGTTTTGAGGGTTCTTTGTTTTTGGGGTTTAGTTTTTATCTCCATCTTTTGTACTCTTCGTTCTTTTGCCATTATAGCAAAATTATCTTTGCTCGTGGTTTTTTATCCACTTTGGAGGGGTTTTTCCACGTTAAATTTGTGTGTTCAATTTCTCAATTTATTCCTCTATTTTTCTTGTTCTTTGCTTCGTCGGATCGATCCTAACATAAAGAAAGTTTTCAATCGCTATCACCGACATGAGGAACTTGTCCAGCCTTGCTTTGATCATATTGCGACCTTCTCTATTGTTGACCCACGTGAACCACCTTTTGTCAAGTTTTATATCAACAAGAGCCATTTCATCCAAGATATCCTTGAAGTCTTGCATATGAACCCTCGTCTTCCTACGATCGCCTTCTTTTTCTGCGTCGTTTAAAATGGCATTCAAGTCTCCCCCAACCACCCAGTCCTCCCTAACCGAGCCACCCACCCTTCTCAACATATCCCACGAGTCATTTCTTAGGTTAAGGTCCGCATGACCATAGAAGCCTGTAAATCTCAAGTTGCTTTGATTTTCCATTCGGATCAAGGAGTCAATGTGATGCTTTGAATAGTTTTTTATTGCAACGTCCACCTCCTCTCTCCACATCAATGCAGGACCACCCATTCGACCCTCAGAACTCATGGCCAAGCCACTATTCATCCTACATAAATTTTGAATTTGAGAGAAGCTATTAGCATTCATTTTCGTTTCACAAAGAAAAATAATATCAGGGTTATTAGCAACGAGGAGTTGCTTTAGCTCCTAAACTGTCGCAGGAACCCGCGACAGTTCCAACAGAGGAGCTCTATCGTTCTTGGCGGGGCTGGTTCCCAGACACTGCCTTGTAAGGTGAGAGATGGTCTACAAGCTTCCTTCGAACGAATCTATTGAGGCTCTCTTTGGTTAGCTCCCCATTACTCCCTTTCATCCTCTTTCTTCTACATCTTATTTTTCTGACTCCACGATTTATTTTTGTTGGGCATTTTCCCATTGGAGAGCATGATTCGGAATCTTCCTCATTGTTTATTATTTTGTCTTTGCCTTTCGGCCCTGTAGATTCATTCACCTCCCCATTTCCCTGTTTCTCTCTGTTAGGATCACTGCCCATCTCTTTCTTTCCTGTAATAACCTCAATACCATTTCTCCAATCGCCACGGTTTTGATTTGGCCCTCGTATTTGAGCTCTAAGCCAGCTTCTATATTGGAAGCTTATGTTATTAGACTTGATATGTTCTTCTTTGCTATGGCACTTTTGGGTTGAATGGCTGATGAGATCGCAAATGTAATAGAATGTAGGCAATTTTTCATATTTGATGGCACAAACAATCTCTATACCGTCACTACCCACAAGATGGACCAACCTTAGCAACGGTTTAAAAATATCGATCATAACCTTGATTCTAATATACTCAGTCCATCCTCCATCTCTGTCGTGCCAATCTATGGCCACAACTTCCCCAATCGCTTTGCCACATCCATAGCCACTTGTCGATCCATATACTCAAAGGGAATATTAAAGATTCTTAACCAAAAGGGCGTGAGGTTGAAAGCATAAGCATCCAGGTATTGGTCTTTAAAAAAGGGTGACATGGGAAAGAGACACTAGTTGAAAAACCATGAGGATAGATTCAGTATCCTGTTTCTATCTTCCATGTTGTCAAACTTCACTAGAATAACACCTTATTTTAAAGCCACGAAATTGCCTTCCTCTTTAGTAAATCATAGAGACTTAAATACACGATACATTACGTCTCTATTAACCTTCTCCCCTGACATTATTTTCCCAACAGCCCATGCCTAAAAACCCTGGGAATTGTTTGAACCCATGTTTGAGCTAATAACCCTTGTAGATTCTTCTTTTGAAAAGTTATGTGACACCCCTAATTTGACCCTAGTCGAAAAGTGGTTTCGGGACCACAAAACCGAGTCATAAAAATAATTAGCTGTCATATTTGATGCTTATTATATGTACATATGCATGTGTGAAAATTTCATGTTTGAATTTTGTTAATTGTAAGTGAATTTTATTAAATAGGACTTATGTGAGAAAATTTAGAAATGTGCTAGGCAAATGTAAGTGGCCTATTTATGCATGTTGCAAAATAATTGTATTTGCATGTCAAATTAACCAAAGAACAAGAAGGTGGCCGGCCATGCTATAAGTTAAAGCCTATTAAAAACATTTGGTGTTAGTGTTTTATGGGAGAAAGAATAAAATAAAAGGTTAGTAATAAAGAAATGAAAAGGGAGGGGTGATGAAAACAAAGTTGTCTCATCCATGTTCCCCCTCCATTGCCGTGAGTTGAAGAAAGATAACAAAAAGGAAACAAAAAAATGCATGCTCATCCTTCTTCTTGATTGCCGAATGTGGGAAAGGGAATATTGAAGAGGAAAAACCAAGGTAGTCGGCCATGGCTATCCTAGTTTAAGGTATGCATTGTGATTTTCTTTTTAATTGACTATGAGATTAGATTGATAAGTGCATAGCTTATTTAACCCATGGTTTAATTTCATGCATCAATAGACAAATGTCCATTTGGCAAGTGCTAAATTGGTGTCATTTTGATAAGTTTTTTTTGAAAGATGTTAATTAATTGTTAAGTGGCTTAAATGATGTTTGAATGAGTAGAGTTCATGGTTGAAAAGTATAAATTGAAAGTTGCCGTGTGAGTGTATATACATTTTAGAAAGAAAGATATTGTTGTTTAGTTGAATTTTCATTTGATAAATGTTCATTCGGTCAAATGGGACAAGAATGAGATGAATTTAAATGTTGTGGTTTATTATTTTAGTTGCTAAATGAAGAAAAATCAGCTAACAATGGAGTACTAAGGCCGAATATGATTTTGAATATTAGTGGTGTAGTTGCCGAATTTGAACTATGAAGTTATTGAGTAATGTGTGTGTTTTAAGTGATAGAATTGAGTGAATGCTTGGAATGTGATATGTATGAATTATGTGTTAAATTAAGGTTTGCTAAGCTAGCCATTAAGATGAAGTGCAAATGTTAGTAATTGATTGCTAGTGTATATATGTGTACTAGCCGAGCTTTGAATTTAAATAATGGTTGGAGCACCATGTGTTGTAATGAGATTATTTGAGTGAAATCATAGATATTTATATGATGAATTCGATTGTGGATATACATGCTTAAATAAGATGCACACATGAATGAATAGATAGCTGGGTGTTGCATGTATTCGGTCATAAAGGTGCACATGAGGAAATGTTAGATTAATTGTATTAAATTGCTCAATGTGATTAAAAATGCGTATGACCATTTTGTGTTTGAGCTAAAGGTGGCCATATGACCTATCAAAATCCTTGTCATATTCGCCATAAGCTAGCATAATGAGACTTTAATAAGTTAAATTTGTTTGAATTAGCTCAAGAGCTTAGAGGACCAAAGTTGGATAAGGGAAGGGAAAAAGTGATCGAATAGTCGCGAAATCGTTCGACCACATCCGAGGTAAGTTTTAAGTGATTAAATGTTGAGTAAATTCAATTATAATAGGACATAATGAGTTGATTTAATAAGATATGATGTGGCCATGATATGTCTTAAACTCAAATGGTAAGTTCCTAAGTGTTTGGACTTGAAATTTAAGAGCAAATTGTAATAATTTGCTCAGACAACAACGATAATGTGATTTTAGAAAATCACTATAAATGTTTGGTGTGAAATTGTAGGGTGAATAAAATATGTAATCAAAGCTTAATTAGTCTAGTTTCTTATAAAAGAGACTGTGTAAGCAAAGAAATTTCTTATAAAGAGATATTTAAAGTTGTGTGAGACAGTGTCAGAATGACTTCGAAATCCCCTGTTCTGTTTTAAGAAAATCACTATAATTTGTACAAAAATGGTTACAAGATAAAATATATATGCTTAGACTCCTTAATTAGTCTAGTTTCAAATGAAATCGAATAGAACATACTTTGAATTCTGTACAATGAGAATTTTGATTTGTAGCGAAGACTGGTCAGATTAGTCAAACAGTGAAACAGGGGAAACTTTAAGAAAAATCTGGTATTGATTAGCTAAACCTAAAATTCTGAAAAATTTATGGATGGAAGATATACGAGTCTATATTCAGGGAAAATTAACGGAAAGTGATTTGGACCCTTGTAGCTCCAGTTATAAATAATTTAGTGACCATTGCTCAGGAAAACAGCTTGTAGTGAATATGTGATTTTGTTGTAAACATGGATAAAACTTGTTTAGTTGCTCATAAGCTATTGATTAAACCCATACTTGAATTCTAATTCGTGATATTGTAAAATGATATATGAGTGTTAGATGGATCTTTGATATTAAAATTTATGAAATTGTAAGTTTATGAGTATTCGAATATGAAATGATAGTATGGCGTGAAATTGAATTATTCATTGGAAAATGATTGATGTAGATTCGGCCAAGACCAAGTCTGTACATGATAGTATATGTGGTATGTGAAGTATATTTGAATAATTGTGATGTGAATACATGAAAATTTATATTTTGATTTAGGATTTTATGCGATGAATGTGAATGTGTATATATGAGATAAGGCCGAATGGCCGATGTGATGAATGTGAAAGTGTGTATATATGTGATAAGGCCTAATGGCCGATGTGATGAATGTGAAAGTGTATATATGTGATAAGGCCTAATGGCCAATGTGATGAATGTGAAAGAGTGTATATATGTGATAAGGCCTAATGGCCGATGTGATGAATGTGAAAGTGTATATATGTGTGATAAGGCCTAATGGCCGATGTGATGAATGTGAAAGTGTATATATGTGATAAGGCCGAATGGCCAATGCGATGAATGTGAAAGTGTATATATGTGATAAGGCCTAATGGCTGATGTGATGAATGTGAAAGTGTATATATGTGATAAGGCCTAATGGCCGATGTGATGAATGTGAAGGTGTATATATGTGATAAGGCCGAATGGCCAATGTGATGAATGTGAAAGTGTATATATGTGATAGGGCCGAGTGGCCAATGTGATGGATGTGAAAGTGTATAAATGTGATAAGTCCCGAAGGGCATTTGTGTCAGTACTATATCCGGGTTAAAACCCCGCCAGGCTTTATGCGAGAATATTATCACTGATTAATGTCCGTAGGCTTCGTGCTCGTACTATATTCAAGCTCTAAAGACCCGATGACTACGTGTGGAGATTTTGTCCGGGTAAGCCCCGAACTAAAGGTTTTGCTGAAGATTCAAGTAAAGTGTAAGATTATACGACTTCACAGTAACAATTGGTAATAAATACGTTCAATGCGTTAAGTTGGTCAGGTATGTATTTTGAGATTATATTTAAGTTTGATTTAGACTAAATCACAAGGTCGTTATGTGATGCACATGTGAGTAAAGCAATAAGACTGTTCTATGATTATTGTGCATTTGGTCAATGTGGAAAGTCAGGTAAAAATATGTAATGTACCTATGATCATAAGAGGTCACTATCAAGTGAGAATTTATCTACCTATTATATATGATGAGATGTGCATATTCGGTAAAGGGATGGTATGCTAGAAGGAAGAGTGAAATAAAAATACGAACAACTATGTTATAATTTGATTGTTATCTGTTGACTTTGCTTAAAACTTACTAAGCATTGTAATGCTTACTCCGTGTACTTTGTTTCCTCTGTTTTATAGATCTCATTTGGAAGCTACAGGGCTCGGGGATCGTCAAGAACTAGTCACACTATCACTATCCACTATTTGGTATCGCTACGTTTTGGATTATCTTATGGCATGTATAGAATAGACTAGTAGTGAGAGGATATTTTGGTTAATGTATATAAGCCATGCGAAAATGGCATCTTTTGAATGTGTACTTATAGAAGTTTAAATTGTATCCTCGATGTCTTTAGTACTTATCTAAAGGAATGTTCAAAAAAAAATTACTGCTCTGATATGAGTTTCAAGTCTGGTAATGCCCCTTTATCTATTCCGGCGACGGATACGGGATTGGGGTGTTACAAGTTAAGCCATTCCAATATCTTATTAATGTCTTCCACCATTTTGACACACGGTAAAAAAACCATGGGACAGTGGTAAATCAACCGACAACCCAGTTAGTCAGATGAGCCCACTATGGATATCAAGAAAGCTGCAGAGCACACAAAAAAGAAGCAACGGTGGCAAGACTTCCAAAGAAAAGCAGTATTAACGATAAACGAGAAAAACTTAATAGGGACAGTAGTGAACGCTACGAGATAGAAGGGAATCAATGGAAGCAGAAAATACAAAGGCACGCAAACCTACTAGGAGCACAGTCAAGAAACCCCAAAAAACAAGGTGCAAGCACCCAGAAACAACGATAGCCACTACTAACTCTTCGCCACAACAAAAACAAAAAGAAAATACCCCAAAAACACAAAACTGAAAGTTGCAGGCAGTTTTACAAACAAGAATATAGAAAACTGAAGAAAAGCCTAAAACCATACCTCATCTACTAATCAAGAACAGTTAGAAGCAATTAAAAATAGAAAAGAAAACATGTGTAACAAAAGCAACCTATTTAAAAATTAAGAAAACAGAGCAGATTATCACTTTTGTAGAAAAGTAAAAAAAATTGTACCATTAAAAGCATGCCATGCATAAACGTAGGAGAAACATGCCAAGTGATAACAACTTGGTTAACTAGTGAATTTCTTTACCAAACGATAGAATTAGAAAATAATCTTCATTCAGATTTTATTAAACTTTGCCTACCTTGAATAGTGCCCAACTACATGTATATATACACTTGAGAGACCCTTTAACAAACTACCAGCTCACTAACTGCCTAACCACTTAATCCACATATTAGCCTAACCACCTAATCCACACATTAATCACATGCATAAACCTCAGTCTATAACATTCACCTAGCTTCCTCAATGGGGACGACCCTAAGACGATGATGAAAATGAGTAAAAGCCGAAACAGATAACGGCTTAGTGAGAATATCGGCTACTTGATCACAGGCAGGAACTTCGCCAACAACCAACTCACCATTGGCCACTTTCTCACGAACAAAAAATAGATCAAGCTCAACATGTTTGAACTTAGAGTGCATAACAGGGTTAGCCGCAACAGAAACAGCACTAGAATTATCACACCATACCATCGGAGGATCAATTGACTGGAGATGTAATTCTGTTAACAATAAGACTAGCCACGTAACATCACTAGCGGCGGCTGCTAAACTCCGATATTCAGCCTCTGCCGTAGAGCGAGAAACAACTTGTTGTTTCTTGGAACACCAAGAAATAGGTGTGTGTCCAAAATACACACAATATCCCGTAGTAGACTGACGATCATCAAAATCAAGTCCCCAATTTGCATCAGCATAACCGACCAAAGACAGTCGATTAGATCGCTGAAACAATATACCATGAGAAAGAGTACCAGACAAATATCGTAAAATTCATTTTAACGCTATCATGTGTAGAGAAGTGGGAGCATGCATGAACTGACACACTCGATTAATAGCATAAGCAATATCTGGCCTTGTCAAAACGATATACTGAAGAGCTCCAACAATACTACGATATTCAGTAGGATAAGCAAAAGGTTCACCCTCATCTTTTGATAACAAAGAAGAAGTTACCATGGGTATAGGAACACTTTTAACATTAGACATAGAACTCCGAGCAAGCAGCTCACGAATGTATTTGCGCTGACACAAATGAAGACTACTTGAGGATGACCGATTGACCTCAATACCCAAAAAATAATGCAGCTCACCCATATCTTTTAGAGCAAACTTGTTGTGAAGCTGCTGAACAAAGCAATTTATCACATCAGACGAGTTACCAGGGATAACAATATCATCCACATAGACAAGAACATAGAGAGTATGACCAAAAGATCAGCGGACAAATAGTGAGGCATCTGACTTTGACAACTGAAACCTAGCAGAAATAAGAAACTGTTTCAATTTGTCAAACCAGGCACGAGGAGCTTGCCGTAATCCATATAAAGCTTTAGTCAACCGACATACTAACTTTTCACCAGTTGGACCAGATTGCTCAAAACCTAGAGGTTGCTGCATAAACACCTCATCGGTTAAATCTCCATTCAAAAAGGCATTGTTGACATCAACCTGTCGTAAAGACCACCCCTTGGTCATGCCAACAGACAGGATGGTTCGAATGGTAGCAGGCTTGACTACCGGACTGAACGTTTCCTTAAAATCGCAGCCAGGGACCTGAGAACACCCCTTAGCGACCAAGCGTGCCTTACGCCGGTTAATCGTCCCATCAGGATTCTTCTTGATCCAAAACAACCACTTACAACCGATAGCTCTCCGACCTGGAGGGAGAGGACACAGCTCCCAGGTTGAGTTAGCCAGTAAAGCATCAAATTCAGCTTGAACAGCTAGTCGCCAGTCTGGATGATCAAGTGCTTCTTTGACAGAACATGGCTCTACCTCAACTATATCTGCACACAAGATTTTGGGTTTAAATATTCCAGCTTTAGACCTGGTCACCATGGCATGAGTATTAGTAGGTGAAACAGGAGGAATAGTAGGAGGCTCAGGAGGAAAAGTTGCAGTAGATGAAACCTCCACTTGAACAACAGATCGTACATTAGATGGAACCTCTTCTTGGACAATAGGTCTTGAATGAGCACTATCAGGGGCAACAGGATGAGTTTTGGTACCATTATGACCAGGATGATTTATAGAGTCCTCAGTAGCAGAGACAGGATCTGAACGAACCGTATGAGGTACAGCAGACCGAACCACTGGCACATACATAGTGATATTGAGAGGCAACTTGGTACTTGTGGGAGAAATCGAAAACAGAAATCGATTCTCATCAAACACAACATGTCGAGAAACAATGATTTTCCCATCGGGCGTTAGGCAGAAATAACCTTTATAACGCGAGCTATACCCCAGAAATGTAGATGGCTGAGATCGAAATTCCAGCTTGTGTTTACCAAACGGTCGTAAATACAGAAAACAACAACATCCAAACACACGGAGATGATCATAAACTGGTGCATGACCAAATAGACTTTGAAATGGGGTCTTCCCGTCAAGAATCGAAGTAGGCAATCGATTAATGAGATGCACTGCACTACAGAACGCATAACCCCAATAATCCATCGGTAAATTAGCCTGAGCTAGAAGAGTGAGACCAGTCTCCACTATATGTCTGTGTTTACGCTCAGCAACACCATTCTGTTCAGATGTATGAGGACAAGAGACGCAATGAATAATTCACTGACTTGTTAAAATGGAGGAGAACTTACGAAACTTACCTCCCCAGTCACTTTGAAATTGCTTAATATGCTTCCCAAACTGAGTGGAAACCATCTTCTGAAATTGACCAAAACACTCTAAAGCTTGAGATTTTCTACTGATCAAGTAGATCCAGGTAAAATGACTAGTCATGTCAATAAAAGACACATAGTACAAATTTCCTTCACATGAAACAGGAGCTGGGCCCCACAAATCCGAAACAACCAATTCAAACAAGTCAACATATTTAGTGCTAGAAGATGAAAAAGGCAACTTATGTGATTTACCTTTTTGACAAGCTACACAAACACCATCAAGACGGTTTTTATTGAAAGGAATCTGACAACTTGTTAGAACATTTTTTACAATATTATCCGCCGGATGACCCAGCCTTTTATGCCACAAACTAAACACATCATCAACGAAAAAGTAAATGTGAGCAGCTATGGGAACAGAAGATAACACACTATCTGAACCAGTCGAGAAATGATAAAGCCCATCACGAACTTGGCCCCGCATTAAGATTTCCCGTGTCTGGATGTCCTTAATCACACAATACGATGGGTGAAATTCAAAAAAAACATTGTTATCAGTAGTAAATTTAGATACAGACAGCAAATTCTTTCGAATACTGGGCACACAGAGCACATTGGAAAGATGTAGTAATTTCTGCTTCGTAGGTATGACCGCACTTCCAATAGATAAAATATCAGTAGATACTCCATTACCCATCAAAGAAGATGACTTACCAGAGAACGGAGTGGAACCATGGAGATCCGAAGTGGCTCGACAAACATGATGAGTTGCCCCTGAGTCTGGGCACCATGACGTACTCCCTACTGGCAAAAGAACATACGAGTCAGTGGTATTAAAATTGGAATCATAAGTTGTAGCATCAGAATAACCCGAAGCATGCAACTCAGGAAGCCGGGGACGGTTCCCAACAAATTGAGACGAATCATACGAAGAAGAATCCACACTAAACACACGAGCATGCGGTTTAGTATGCCACAGAGCCTCATGAACAGTCTGCCAAGATCGGGTAACATTGACGCAGTTAGCAAAAGGCTCCGGCAAAATACGGTCATCATTCGAACGGGACTGAACCGACCCACTGGGCCCACGAAGTCTAGAAGTCGGCCCACCATATGGGTGGCCCAAAGAATCACCACCAAATTGTGGGTCAAGGGAACACCATCCAATGCGAAAGTCATTACGCCCATAAGCTCCAGAATTGAAATTTGGGCTAGCACCATCATTCTGCCCATTACTAGCTTGATTAAATGGATTAAATCCATTACTTTTATAACCTGTAGATGGCCCACGTGATGGAAGGTCAGTAAACACTTCATTCGGCCGAATTTGAGGCCTCCAATGTTGACCAGAAAAACCCCAATTTTGACCATACATAGGGATTCGGTTCTCACGTCCAAATTCTTCCCTGTTCTCACCAAACAAAAAAACCACCATGGCTCCCTTCCAGTACCTGTGCTTCCAACGACGGCTGCCCCTCACGATGATAGCGATAGTAACACCGCTGCGCGAGATGACCAAACCAACTACAGATCTGACATTGGATGCGAGGACGAAAGCTTCAACCACGACCACGACTAGGGGGACAACCACCACGAAAGGCCCCATCCGTCGAGGCAACTGAGTCCCTTCTACAATGTTTGCAGCCACTAATATATCTTGAACAGACTGAATCTGGCGGGCTTCACATTCACTCAGAGCATCGACAAGCCGTTGAAAAGGTAATGGCACTGGAGAGAGCGACGTATGAGAGGCGATGGCGTCAAACTCTGATGAGAGGCCAGCAAGAAGGACCGTCGTTCTTTCGGCCTCTGAAATTGGAGAGCCAGACGCTGCAAGAAGAGCACACAAGGTTTTGATTTTGTCAACATACAACCGGATAGAAGATTACCTTTCCGGAGAGAATGCAGTTCGTGACACAACTGCGATTGTTTGGCAGTAGTATCGGCGGCAAACAAATTAATCGCCACAATCTAGACATCACCGGCAGTCCGAACATCGGTGAACGAAGTCAAGAAGGAGGAGCTGATCGTGGATAACAACCACGATGTAAGAAGGTTATCTTGTTGATCATAAACAGACACAAATGGATTTGTGACAAGCGCACCATCAGGAGACTGAACAAAACACGATGGAGCCGTCAATGTTCCATCAAGAAATCCGAGCAAGCCGTAACCACGGAGAATCAGACGAATTTGTTGCTGCCACTGGATGAACGAATCAGCATCAAGCTTCACAACCTCATGCCGTGGGAAGGACATGATCACACGGTCACCAAGAAACACAGAGCTAGGAGGCTCAATAGAGTCAGAATAGGCAGAGTGCGTGGTAGCCATGGCCGAGGATCACCGTGCGACTGATACCATGATAAGAACCTGATTAACTAGTGAATTTCTTTACCAAACGATAGAATTAGAAAATAATCTTCATTCAGATTTTATTAAACTTTGCTTACCTTGAATAGTGCCCAACTACATGTATATATACACTTGAGAGACCCTTTAACAAACTACCAGCTCACTAACTGCCTAACCACTTAATCCACATATTAGCCTAACCACCTAATCCACACATTAATCACATGCATAAACCTCAGTCTATAACACCAAGTAGACGTGGAAACCATGCAAACATGTGTACCATTTAGAAAGAAATGAATGATGGTAGAAACGACAAAAACCTTTTCAATAAGACATCCTTTCCCATCATTCAGTCCCAAACACAGCCTATGATGCGCAAAACCAACCACGTAGATTCTTTCGTATACCCTCGAACGACACGCCGCTGAGGCAATTGACAACCTTACCGCTAAGTAGGGACAACCCACAACCATAACTGTTCAATTATTCTTTTAACAAAGAATAAAGACAAACATCCACATTAAGGAACCAAGAACAGAATGCTTCAAAACCTTGGAGAAAATTATTCATACGCGTGCTCTTTTCCCTACCAGTAGAAGCTACTAGCAGACACTTTTTTTTGGAAAAAAAACCAACCACAAGGGTCAACCAATTTATTAAGTTGCATAACAGATTACAGCACCATGGATATCCATAGGATAGTCCATGTCAAAAAACCAAGTTCTAGCCTCCTTACACATTTTCGTATAGATTAAATCAGCGACTACATTACAAGACCGACTAGTCCAAATTAAATCAACTAACTTAAAATTTATGAAGGCTTCTTTTCACGCCTTAATCCGTGCTCCATTGATTGTGACGTCTGTACGATGGTTCTTCAATTAACACGCCATCTTGATACCTATTTCAAAAGCATGACACTCGGCTTCTTCCACCGACATTGTCTTTTTTATAAAACCCCCTCCAACCCCCGACACAAAGTCGTCATCATCGCTTGCAATCACTCCATAACCAATTTTGTTATCACACACTGTTGCGTCGAAATTTATTTTTACAAAACCCTTAGAGGTTTTTCCCATTTTTTAACAACGAGGTTAGGGGACAACAACAGCTCATTCATCAGGTTACAAATGTGAAAATCTTGGCTAAAGGTACTGGCCCTATCCCAAATGACCTACGCCTCCTCTTCCTTTCCCCTAAAGATGAAATTGTTTCTATTATTCCAGCAATTCCATAACGTAGTCATAAGGTTAGCCATAGCTCTTTTATCAAGCACTCTCATCGTATCTTCCAGCCAATCAATACATCTTTTATACTCCTTTGAAATGGTGTTTTCATTCCAACCACCAATAGAGAGGGTCGCCCAAGAAATAGGGCAGTCTTTTAGTGCATAAATGAGGGGCTCGTACTCAGCCCCGCACCTAGGACTCCCTTGCCCAAATCCACGTTAAATGGATGCAATTTTAACGTTAGTAGGGAGGATATCGTGTCCCACACGCCACGTAAACACCTGAACCTTAGGGATAGTGTCGTGCTTCCATAAAGAACCTATAAGGACCAAGCCCCATTTCCTTCAATAATAACCAAGAATAAGCTAATTTCGAAGTGAAACAAACATGAGGGTTATGAAACCACACAGTACTATCGCACTAGCCCTCACCCTCAATCAGTAAGTTACAAATTTTGTCACCCAAACCTTGCCCATATAGCTCATGAACTTTACCAATGTTCCAGCTTCTAAAATCCCCGAGCCAAAGATCTTTCACACTACACTCGTTAAGGTTAAGCATATTAGAATTAAGAACCCCACCATTTAAACCTTCCAACCCCCAATTGTCAATCCAAATGTTGATCTGAATGCCACTCCTGACCTGCCAACTGAAACCATCCTTAAAAGCTTTCCCCGCAGCCGTAATGATGGAACAAGTAAAAGAGGCTTTGTCAACTCTTTTGTGATGAAAGATATCACTATCAAGAAAGTATTTTGAAGACAACACTTTAAAACATAGGGTATCTTTGTTGTTTATAAGCCTCCACACTTGATGCCCAAGAAAAGCCAAATTGAGCAACTGAATATCCCTGATGCTGAGACCTCCCATGCCCTTAGGGTGACACAAGGTCTTCCAAGGAAGCATCGTCCAGAATCTGCCCTTCTCCTTACCCAACCACCACGTTCTACTTATCTTTGGTTCTATGTCTTCAATCACACCTTTGGGGGCCAAAAAAATCGACAATGCATACATTGGAAAAGATTGAAGCACAGCTTTGATGAAGACTACTTTGCCACCAAAGGATAGTAGTATCTTAATCCAACTGTTTATCCTGCACGACAACCTATTAGTAATCTTTTGGAAAACCAATGTTTTTGTTCTTACTTACTGGAAGAGGAAGGCCTAGGTAGTTGTCCCATTTTTCCACCACCTTCATGCAAAGTAGATCTTCAAAAATTTACCTTTGCACTCTAAGAGTGTTAGGACTAAAAAGAACCATCCACTTTATCAAAATTAATCTCTTGACCTAAAGCATTACCAAAGACCTTTAGAATATTAACAAGAAGTTTAACATCACTTTTTTTTATTTCTTACAAAATGTAGAGCATCCTGGGCGGTGATTTATCCTAGGGCCCTTTATACTAGCCCAGATCCCTCATAAAATATTATTACCTTGTGCATTAATAAGCATCTTCAAAAATACTTTCATGCAAAATAAGAACAAATAAGGAGAGAAGGGATCCCCTTGATGGAGTCCCTTCTCGAGAATACTAACATCTGACAAAATATTATTGCATTTAATCAAATATCTTACAGAATAATTGCAACCCATTATTTTATCAATTCACTTCTCATTGAAGCCCATTTTCTTCATGACCTTCTCGATAAAATTCTATTCCATACGATTGTATGCTTTGCTCATGCCGAGCTTGATAACAAAACCTTTATTAGCGCAGTTTTTAGAGATTTGAAGGTAGTGTAAAAGTTCGTGAGCAATCAATATATTGTCATGTATCATTCACCCCAAAATGAAAGCGCTTTGATTTTGACTAATAAAACTAGAGAAAGCAACTTTGAGCCGATTTGCGAGAACCTTAGAGATGATATCGTAGATAAACCTACATAAACTAAAAGGGAAAAAATTATTAATATCAAAAGGGTCCCCAATTTTAAGAATAAGAATTATTATAGTATCATTAAGGATAGAGATATCTTTATTTCAATTAAGAACATCCAAGCAGAACCAAATACTATCATTTCCCACGGTTTCCCAATTATATTTGAAGAAGCTCCTCGAGAGGCCATCAATGACAGGGGCTTTTCTCAGATCCATCTGTTTGATAGCTTGAGTAACCTCACTCTCCGTGTAGTCCATAATAAGCCACTTGTTTGTCTCCTTAGTGACACACTCCTGTATATAACCCATTTCATGGTTGTCCACTCTTTGACTATTTGATTGAAATAGCCTACGAAAATATTCTTTAGCCACATTGCAAATTTCTTTATTGTCAGTCACCTAATCCCCATTCAAGTCTTTAAGCTTGTCAATGTTATTCTTCTTGAAACGGCTAGTGGCTCTCGCATGAAAATACTACATATTTCTATATCCCTCCTTAAGCATTGAGACTGAGACTGACAAATTGCTCAAGACAGAAAAAAAAAATTTATCTTTGACTTCTGAATTTTCTTACTTTTTCTCTCTATATATTATATCACATGCTTATAAACTATTTATAGGCTACTGTCCTTAAAAAAACTGAAAATATTAAAATCTAATAAAAGCCATAAACCAGTTACTCTTGACCTTTCATTTTCCTAAAAAATAAACTTCAAAATTAAACCCATTAAAATCACATTTAGCGTTTAACCAACAAAACTCCCCCATAAACTTAAATGCTTCTGCCATGCTTTATGCCGATTAATTTCTTGCAATTGTCAAGAAGTACCATTGATAACGGTTTCATGAAGATATCTGCAACTTGGTCCCGGCTTGCCACGTGCACTAATTTCACACTTCCTTCCTTTACATGATATCGGATGAAATGAAAATGAATGTCAATGTGTTTGCTTCTCTCATGATTCACTGGGTTCTTTGCTAACTCAATTGCTGATTTATTGTCAATTCGTATCTCAGTCACACTGAGTTGTTGTTGCTCTAACTCATCTAACAAATTTCTGAGCCATATAGCATGACACACACACCAAGACACTGCCACATATTCAACTTCACATGTCGAGAGTGTCACAATTGGTTGCTTCTTTGAAAGCCAAGTAAACGTCGTGTTATCCATAAAGAACACATATCCTGATGTACTTTTTTGATTGTCTAAGTCTCCGCACCAATCACTGTCAGAGTACCCAATCAACTTGTAATCTTCCATATTTGAATAAAATAATCCAAGTGATACCGTTCCTTGGATATATTGTAGGATTCACTTCAATGCCTTCCAATTTGAATAAACCATCTCCTCCATGAACCGACTTACAATGCCAACACTTAGTGAAAGATCAGGCCTTGTGCAAGTGAGATAATGAAGACTTCCCACCAAACTCCGTTATTTGCTCGCTTCGACTCATTCTCCTCCATCGAATTTTGAGAGTTGTACACCTGGTTCCATTGGTGTTGATACCGGTTTACAATATACCATCTTGTATTTCTTCAAAATTTCCTTTGCATATGCCTCTTATGACATAAAAATACCTGTCTCTTCTTGTCTTACCTCCAAAACAAGGAAAAACTTCATCAAACCTAAATCTATCATCTCGAATTCCTGTGTCATTGTGCTTTTAAATTCTTGTATCATCTCACCATTGTTCCCCATAAAAATGAGATCATCAACATAAAGAGCAACAAATAACATATTACCTCCATTATTCTTCACGTAAAGGGCATGTTCATAGGGACATTGTTTGAACCCGTTCTCCTTGAAGTATGTATCAATATGAGTATTCCATGCCCGTAGTGCTTGCTTCAACCCGTAAAGTGCCTTCTTCAATTTCAGCACTTTCTTCTCTTCTCCACTTTTTATATACCTGGGTGGTTTTTCGATGTAGACTTCTTCCTCGAGCACACTATTCAAGAATGCCAACTTGACATCCATTTGAAATATCGGCCATTTGAATTGAGCTGCTTGTGAAAAGAGCAATTAGATTGTCTCCATTCTAGTAACGGGAGAAAACACCTCGTCATAATCAATTCCCTTCTTTTGTTTGTATCCCTCTGCAAGAAGTCGCGCCTTGTACTGTTCTATCTCGCCTTGAGCATTCATCTTTCTCTTGAACACACAATTCACACCAATGGGCTGACTTCTTTTCGGCAACTCTGTTAACTCCTATGTGTTGTTGCAGTCAATTGCTTTAATCTCCTCGTCCATGGCAGTTTTCCACTTCTTGTCTCGCACCACCTCTTCAAAACTTATATTCTCAGAATCTGCCAAAAGATATACAATGTGTACCTCACTTGTTGAATCATACAAATCTTGCAAACTTCGTATTTTGGGTTGTTGTGGTTCATCTTCATCATCGATAGTTTCAGGATTTATCATTATGATTGTTGGTGTAATGGTTGATGATTCTCCATCTTTGATGATGACCTCCGTTGAGTTATTCTAATCCCACTCGCTTGCTTCATTAACTTGTACATCATGCCTCACCGCAACCTTCTTACTTATCGAGGTCGAGTTGCTTGTTTCCTTTTGTTTTCTCATCATACCCAATAAAAATAAACCTTTTGCTTTTGTCTTCAAGCTTCATTCTTCGCTGATCTGGAACATGTGCATAAGCCTCACTACCGAATACTTTGAGATGAGAAACTATCGGTTTTTGTCCGCTCCATGCCTCTCGTGGTGTTTGATCATTCAACTTCTCATGTAGACACCGATTTTGCACATAGATGGCACATTGCACAGCTTCCGCCTAAGATTCCTTTGGCATCTTCTTACTTTTGATCATTGACCAAACCATGTCGAGAATAGTTTTTCATGAAAGCCATCGAAGTATACTCGCCACCTCTTTTGGATCGTACAGATTTGATGTGTCTACCGGTTGCCTTTTTCACCATCACTTTGAACTTTTGAACACCTCGAACGCCTCAGATTTTTCTTTCATAAATAAACCCAAGTTTTTCATGAGAAATTGTAACACCCCGTACCCGAGTCCGTTACCGGAGTCGAACACAAGGTGCACACAGACTTAATTGTTTTCACAGTCCATAAAAAAAATTTCCAGACAAGCTGGTTACTGCGTCACTGTCGCCTTAAAAATCATATCTTGAGTTTCAAAACTCGAAAATCAGTTTCGTAATTTTTCCCTGAAATTAGACTCATATTTCCATCTACAGATTCATTTCTAGAATTTTTGGTCAAGCCAATTAATACAGTTTATTAGTTAAAGTCTCCCATGTTACAGGGGTCGACTACACTGACCTTCGCGCGTTAAAACTTGAATATCTCCCTGTACAGGGCTTCAATACTGATGCCGTTTGTTTCTATAGAAACTAGACTCAAAGAGGAATCTGTACATATATGTTATGACTCCTAATTATCTCTGGTTAATTTACAATGAATTTCCAAAGTCGGAACAGAGAATCCAGAAACCGTTCTGGCCCTGTCCCACGAAAACCTAAATATCTCTTAACATATAACTCATATGACCGTTTCGTTTCTTCCATATGAAAGTAGATTCACCAAGGTTAATTTACATAATTTAATCACTATTTAATTCCATCCCTACTATTTTTAGTGATTTTTCACATTCACATCACTGCAGCTGTGAACCTCTGTCTTTAAGGTAGATTTTACCTACTTCATAATTTCCTTGTTTCAACTAGCCCTTTTAGCATACATGGCACAAAAGATGATCGCGGTTAACCATTCCAAGGGCTAATCGATTCCAAACATTTCCACATCTCTTAATGAACAACATACAAAATGATTATGATACCATGCCAAAGTGTATATAAGGCATTTTCGCATGGCTACCTAATTTATACAAAATCAAAGGGTCTATGACCAACAAACGAAAGAGTAGTCCTATACATGCCATTTCAAAGTTCAACCAAAATTTGTACCAAAAGGGGGCTTTGATAGTGTGGGAGACTTGACTTCCAAAAATCCCGAGTCCGATGGTGACGAGCCAAAATCTATAAAGCAGAGAACAAAGAAACGGAGTAAGCAATTTATGCTTAGTAAGTTTTGAGCAAGGGATTCAGCACAACAAAAGCATAGCATTCATATAGCTAAGCGGATAATTTCATATGCACACATTCTCAATATCATACTTACTTCACATTACCAATCCTTATGTTCATACACAAAAGATCAACTTAGCCAAAGGCCGGTAGCTCGTTTATCAACTGAGCGAATACTTACTTGTAAGGGTTCAACTAATTCAAGCACATACGAACATACCTCGTTGCTGGAATTTTTGCAAGCGTATTAACTGAAATTTTTACAGCAAGATTGCTCATTCCCGAATCACGTACCTTCGGAATTTAACCGGATATAGCGACTCGCTCGATTTTCTTCGGGACGTAGCCCGGTTATAGTGATTTGCACAAATGCCTTCGGGACTTAACCCGGATTTAGTGACTCGCACGAATGCCTTCGGGACTTAACCCGATTTTAGTAACTCGCACAAATGCCTTTGGGACTTAACCCGGATTTAGTCACTTAGCACAAAAGCCTTCGGGACTTAGCCCGGACACCATTCGAATAAACATGCACATTTAACAATCATGACACATTTGTATTTCATTTTCATTAGCAAAACTCAAATACAATACACTTATCACTCTTGCACATTTCGGTTCAATATCCATACACAAAGAGCACGATTTCGATTTACTTGAGACATGATCTAATCAAATCATAATTTAAGCTCTATTACTCAAGAACTTACCTCGGATGTTGTCGAATGATTCCGATGGCTATTCGACCACTTTTTCCTTTCCTTTATCGGATTTAGCTCCCCTTTGCTCTTGAGCTTAATTTAACAAATAAGTTGGTTTAATCATTTGAGCATCGAAAGAGGAATTCAAGGTACTTAGCCCACATATATTCATTAAACATTAAAGTCACATATATACGGATATCATGAATCAAGCTCAACACATTAGTTAGTACTCTCCTTAGCCGAATTTTCTAAGTCAAGATAAAGCCTTCAACATGCTTACTTATGGCCGAACAACACATCAACCTATGTACTCAATCATGTGGCCGAATATGCATGCTGATGTTGAGGCTAATTACATGTTTAATACCACACATGAATGGAATACATTTTACTAACTAATGCATTACATATTGTAGCTCAATACACATCTATCATTTACTCCATAACCGAAACATCATCATATGTAAATATATACCTTGAGATAGTATATATGTCATACCAATACATCATGTGCAAACATATATAGATGTAGGTGCAAGGGCCGAATCTCAAGTTGCTTATAACCAAATATAAACATATATCCAAAGCTCAAATCTTACCTACCATGCAACATGCATAAATCATACTTATGGATATACCATGGCGAATACACCACAACACCATACCATTTCAATTTTGGTCATGGTTAAACAAAGAACTTAATGTCTCACTCAAAAATGCTAAAAGAAAATCCAAGGGTCATCAACCCACCATCACATATATCATCAACAAGCTTCATATTTAGCATGCAATGGCATTAACACAAAATCTACCTTGGCCGAACATCATTCCCATGACATAGCAAAGATTTGAGCCATGGGCTAATAAGAACATCAAGCTAGCAACTAAAAACATGCATGAATCTCATGGCACAACCTCAAACATACCTTAATCTTGATACAAGTATAGCCAAACCTCTTCCTAATCCTCTTCCAAACCAAACATGAAGCAAAAACTCCCTCCCTTTTTCCTTAGAATTTTCGGCCAAGAGAGAATGAAAGGATGGACAATTTTTTTTTCTCTTTTCTTCAACTCACGGCAATGGGGAGGGGGAGAAGCCTTCACACACACATTTTTTTTTCATTTTTTTATTACCCATACACCTTATTTTATTTATTCCAACATAAAACACTTACACAACAAGTTTCATGACATGTTTTGCCCATAATCCCTTGTCATGGCCGGCCACTAGCTATTAGGGGGGGAAATTTGACATGCAAGTCCTCCCTTTTGATTACATGCACTATTAGGTCCTTATAGATTAGCTTATCACATTTCAAAAGTGTCACACAAGTCCTAATAACTGAATTCACATGCAATCGACTAAATCGAAGCTTGAAATTTTCACACATTCATAAATACATATTCTAGACAATAAATATTACGTTCAAACATTTCGGTGACTCGGTTTAGCGGTCCAAACCACTTCCGACTAGGGTCAATTTTGGTGTCACAACTCTCCCCACTTAAGAAATTTTCGTCCCGAAAATCTTACCGTAAATAGGTTTGGGTAACGCTCTTTCATAGAGTTCTCGGGTTCCCAAGTAGCTTCTTCCATCCCGTGTTTGAGCCATAACACTTTTACTAACTGAACCCTTTTGTTTCGCAACTCCTTCACTTCACGAGCTAGGATACAAATCGGTTCTTCTTCATAACTCATATCAGCTTAAACTTCAACCTCTGATGGACTAATTATGTGCGATGGATCAGATCTATAGCGTCGAAGCATCGAAACATGGAAGACGTCGTGAATCTTTTCGAGTTCAGGGGGCAAAATCAAACGATACGCAACTGGACAGACTCGTTCGGATATCTCATATGGCTCGATGAACCTCGAACTCAATTTGCCTTTACTGACCAAATCGAGTATCTTTTCCAAGGCGAAACTTTAAGAAACACTTTATCTCCCACGATACTCAATGTCTTTTCGTTTGAGATCCGCGTCGACTTCGACGATCGGAGGCTATTTTGATTTTCACGGATTACTTTTACTTTCTGTTCAGCATCTTTAATCAAATCCACTCCGAAATTTTGCTTTCACCGAGCTCGGTCCAAAACAATGGTGTACGGCATTTACGCCCGCACAAGGCCTCGTAAGGCGCCATCTTAATACTTGATTGAAAACTATTGTTGTAGCGAATTCAATCAAAGGTAAATACCGTTCCCATGAACCATCGAACTCGAGGATGCAACATCTCAACATATCCTCAAGTATCTCGAATTATCCGCTCGGATTGACCATCGATTTGGGGTGAAAGGCGATCTTTGAAATGCAACTTGGTACCCAAAGCTTCTTGCAATTTCTTCCAAAATCGCGAGGTGAATCTCGGATCTCTATCCGACACAATGTAAATCGGTACCCCATGTAATCTCACAATCGAGAAGCGTACAATTCAGCTAGTTTATCCAATGAAAAATCCGTGCGACGGGATAACGTGAGCCGACTTAGTCAGTCTATCAACAACAACCCAAATCACATCCTTCTTACTTGCTGACAATGGCAGTCCGGACACAAAGCCCATTGTGACTCGATCCCATTTCCACTCGGGTATCATGATCGGCTGAAGTAACCCTGAAGGCACTTGATGTTCCGCTTTCACTTGTTGACATATTAAACATCTCGAAACAAAGTCGGAGATGTCTCGTTTCATACCATGCCACCAAAACCAACGTTTCAAATCGTTGTACATCTTCGTACTCCCCGGGTGAATTGACATTCGGCTACAATGGGCTTCGTTCAGAATCATCGAAATGAGTTTCGAATTCCTTGGAACACACAAACGACTTCTGAATCTCAAACAATCATCATCATCAATTCGAAACTCCGATTCCTTGTTCGGAACACACTCAGCCCGTTTTGCAACCAACTCATCGTCAACTTTCTGAGCTTCACGAATTTGATGAGTCAATAATGGTTTGGCCTTTAATTGGCTATTAACACATTGTCGGGTAGAATAGACAAGTGTACATTCAGTACTCGTAAAGCAAAAAAGTGATTTTCGACTTAAGGCGTCCATAACCACATTAGCCTTTCGGGTGATAATCAATGACCAGCTCATAATCTTTTAACAACTCAAGCCAACGCCTTTGTCGTAGATTCAAGTCTTTTGTGTCATCAAATATTTGAGACTTTTGTGATCCGAAAATACATGGCACTTCTCACCAAATAAGTAATGTCGCCATATTTTCAAGGCGAATACGATGGCGACTAATTCGAGATCATGGGTCGAATAATTCTTCTCATGTGGCTTTAATTGTCTCGACGCATAGGCTACAACTCGACCCTCTTGCATCAATACATAACCTAACCCAAGTAGGGAGGCGTCACTATAGATGACAAACTCTTTGCACGATTAATTTGCACTAAAATTGAGCTTCCAGTCAAATAAGTTTTCGATTGATCAAATCTTTTCGACATTTTTCCGTCCATTCGAACTTAACATCTTTTGAAGTAGCCGTCATGGGTGTGGCTATCATCGAGAAACCTTTCACAAACCGTCGGTAGTGTAAGCAAGTCCCAAAAAGCTCGAACCTCGTAATATTTCTCGAGGCTTCCAGTTAAGTATGGCTAAAATTTTGCTCGGGTCGAATCGAATACCGATGCAGATACCACATGACCCAAGAAGCTAACCTCCTTAACCGAACTCACACTTGCTTGAACTTAGCATACAACCGCTTATCCCGTAAAATTTGCAACACTAATCTCGGTGTGTTCAGCATGTTCGTTCTCATCTCTTGAATAGACCAAGATGTCATCAATGAACACAACTACGAACCGGTCCAAATCATCGTCTCGAAGATCCAATTCATCAAATCAATAAATACCGCGAGGGCATTAGTGAGCCCGAACGGCATCACTAAGAACTCATAGTGACCGTACCTCGTTCAAAGCGGTTTTGGTACGTCCAATCTCGAATCCGAATCGATAATAACCCGATCTCAAATCTATCTTTGAAAACATTGAGGCTCCCTTTAGTTGATCAAACAAATCATCAATACGCGGTAACGGATATTTATTCTTTATCGTCACTTTATTCAGCTGACGATAGTCAATACACAACCTCATGGTTCCATCCTTCTTTTTCACAAACAATCTTGGTGCACCCCAAAGTGAGAAACTTGGTCGAGCGAAACCTCTATCCGTCAATTCTTGCAACTGAGCTTTCAACACTTTTAACTCGGTTGGTGCCATACGATCGGCTATCGAAATCGAGTGTAGTCCGGTACAAGCTCAATACCAAACTCTATCTCCGAGCAGTGGCAAACCCGGTAATTCTTGGAAAAACATCCGGTATTCACAAACCACCAAGACAGATTCGGTTTTATTTCTAACTCCTTATCATCAAGTACATACGCAAGGTATGCTTCGCACCCTTTCTTACATATTTCGGGCCAACATTGATGATATTACAATGAGCAACCCTTTAAGTCCGTAGACTCAACTCGGATCATCTCGTTATTTTGCACCTCAAATCAATAGTCTTGCTTTTGCAATTCACAACCGCATCATGCACGGTCAACCAATCCAACCCAAGAATAATATCAAATTCATTGAACGGCAAAAGCATCAAGTCCATTTGGAAAACAGGAACCTCAAATTACTAGGGACATTTCTTACACACTTTGTCGACCAAAGACGTAACGATCCAAGGGATTTGACACCGAATTACGAACTCGAGAGACTCAATAGGTAAAGTCTTCTTTGGATGCTAAGGTTTCGCATATATAAGAGTGAGTAGAACCAGGGTCAATTAAAGCAATCACATTAGTATCAAAGAGAGTGAAAGTACCGGTAATAACATCTGTCGAGGAAGCATCCTCGCGTGCGCGTATAGCATAAGCCCTAGCAGGAGCACGAGCCTCAGATCTGGTCGCAGCATCTCTAGATCCTCTCTGACCACCACTAGCATTGCCCGTATTTCTTGATGGTCTACCTCGAGCAGTGGTAGCATCCGGTTTCCCACTCTGATCTATATTCTGTTCAGACAACCTCGGGCAATCTTTAATAAAGTGGTCGGCTGATCCGCACTTGTAACAGGAGCGGTCACGGAATCTACAACTCCCAGAATGCCATTTGCCGCAATATTGGCACTCCGTTCTGTCTCGACGGTCATTGCCAACACTGGCGATCGAAGTGACTCGCGTGCCCATAGGGGGTCGATCGCGGTCTCGTCTAGAAAAGCCCAAAGTGTCTCTAGTTCGGCCTAAGCCATCTCTAAATTTCTTTGATGACTGTGGGATGGGCTTCCCCGAAGACCTCTTACGAAACTCCCTTGCTCCCCCTTCTGCTTTTCTTTTCTCCACACTAAGCTCCTCGGCTTTGCAAGCTCGCTCGACAAGTACCACAAATTCTCGAATTTCCAAGATGCCAACATACAGCTTTATATCGTCATTCAGTCCATCTTCGAAACGTTTACACATCACGGCTTCTGAGGAAATGCATTCTCGCGTGTCGACTAAGCCTCACAAATTTCGTTCATAGTCGGTAACCGACATGGAACCTTGTTTGAGTTCAAGAAATTCCTTCCGTTTTTGGTCAATGAATCTTTGACTGATATACTTCTTCGAAACTTGGTTTGGAAGAACTCCCAAGTTACTTGCTCTCGGGGCAATGAAGTCGAGTACTCCACCAATAGTAGGCGTAATCGCGTAGCAAGGAGATAGTACACTTTAGGAATTCATCGGTGTACAAGATAGCTCATCGAGTACCGGATAGTGTTGTCCAACCAAAATTCAGCTTGCTCAAGATCGTCGCTATCCGTAGCTTTAAATTCAGTAGCCCCATGTTTTCGGATTCATCAGCTGGGGCTTATTCGACCTTATTTGGTCGATTCCACGGAGGCATTGTAGGTACGGGTGTGTTTGTTGGGAATGGAGGTTGTGGAACAGTAGTATTAGTTCGAATGTATTGGTTGAACCAATCATTCATCACGCTTATAGAAAGCTTGTCTAGCTTCATCATTTGGATTACTAGCATTAGGTTGAGAGTCCGCCAAGATTGTCCCTTGTCGGGAGCAAAGCGCTACACTCTCAAGATCATCACTCTTGCTCGGTCGGGATCGGGATCCATTACTATAAATAAACACATTTGCAAATGTCGAAATCACCACACTATCAAATAATCACATAAAATGGCATGTATAGCTAGACCCAAACGTATTACGGTAGTCCTAGAATCGACTAAACCGTAGCTCGATACCAATAAAATTGTAACACCCGTGCACCGAGTCCGTTATCGAGTCGAACACAAGGTGCACATGACTTAATTGTTTTCACATCCATAAAAAAATTTCCAGACACAAGCTGGTTCTTTGCGTCTTTGTCGCTTTAAAAATCATATCTTGAGTTTCAAAACTCGAAAATCAGTTTCGTAATTTTTCCTGAAATTAGACTCATATGTCCATCTACAGATTCATTTCTAGAATTTTTGGTCGAGCCAATTAGTACATTTGATTAGTTAAAGTCTCCCATGTTATAGGGGTCGACTACACTGACCTTCGCACGTTACAACTTGAATATCTCCCTGTACAGGGCTTCAATACTGATGCCGTTTGTTTCTATAGAAACGAGACTCAAAGAGGAATCTATACATGTATGGAATGAATCCTAATTATCTCTGGTTATTTTACAATGAATTTCCAAAGTCGGAATAGAGAATCCAGAAACTGTTCTGGCCCTGTCACACGAAAACCTAAATATCTCTTAACATATAACTCATATGACCTTTTCGTTTCTTCCATATGAAAGTAGATTCACCAAGGTTCATTTACAAAATTTAATCACTATTTAATTCCATCCCTACTATTTTTAGTGATTTTTCACATTTACATCACTGCAGCTGTGAACCTCTGTCTTTAAGGTAGATTTTACCTACTTCATAATTTCCTTGTTTCAACTAGCCCTTTTAGCATACATGGCACAAAAGATGATCGCGGTTAACCATTCCAAGGGCTAATTGATTCCAAACATTTCCACATCTCTTAATGAACAACATACAAAATGATTATGATACCATGCCAAAGTGTATATAAGCCATTTTCGCATTGCTACCCAATTTATACAAAATCAAAGGGTCTATGACCAACAAACGAAAGAGTAGTCCTATACATGCCATTTCAAAGTTCAACCAAAATTTGTATCAAAAGGGGCTTTGATAGTGTGGGAGACTTGACTTCCAAAAATCCGAGTCCGATGGTGACGAGCCAAAATCTATAAAGCAGAGAACAAAGAAAGCGGAGTAAGCAATTTATGCTTAGTAAGTTTTGAGCAAGGATTCGGCACAACAAAAGCATAGCATTCATATAGCTAAACGGATAATTTCATATGCACACATTCTCAATATCATACTTACTTCACATTACCAACCCTTATGTTCATACACAAAAGATCAACTTAGCCAAAGGCCGGTAGCTCGTTTATCAACTGAGCGAATACTTACTTGTAAGGGTTCAACTAATTCAAGCACATACGAACATACCTCGTTGCTGGAATTTTTGCAAGCGTATTAACTAAAATTTTTACAGCAAGATTGCTCATTCCCGAATCACGTACCTTTGGAATTTAACCGGATATAGCGACTCGCTCGATTGTCTTCGGGACGTAGCCCGGTTATAGTGATTCCCACAAATGCCTTCGGGACTTAACCCGGATTTAGTGACTCGCACGAATGCCTTCAGGACTTAACCCGGTTTTAGTAACTCGCACAAATGCCTTCGGGAATTAACCCGGATTTAGTCACTTAGCACAAAAGCCTTCGGGACTTATCCCGGACACCATTCGAATAAACATGCACATTTAACACTAAATCATGACACATTTGTATTTCATTTTCATTAGCAAAACTCAAATACAATACACTTATCACTCTTGCACATTTCGGTTCAATATCCATACACAAAGAGCACGATTTCGATTTACTTGAGACATGATCTAATCAAATCATAATTTAAGCTCTATTACTCAAGAACTTACCTCGAATGTTGTCGAATGATTCCGATGGCTATTCGACCACTTTTTCCTTTCCTTTATCGGATTTAGCTCCCCTTTGCTCTTGAGCTTAATTTAACAAATAAGTTGATTTAATCATTTGAGCATCGAAAGAGGAATTCAAGGTACTTAGCCCATATATATTCATTAAACATTAAAGTCACATATGTACGGATATCATGAATCAAGCTCAACACATTAGTTAGTACTCTCCTTAGCCAAATTTTCTAAGTCAAGATAAAGCCTTCAACATGCTTACTTATGGCCGAACAACATATCAACCTATGTACTCAATCATGTGGCCGAATATGCATGCTGATGTTGAGGCTAATTACATGTTTAATACCACACATGAATGGCATACATTTTACTAACTAATGCATTACATATTGTAGCTCAATACACATCTATCATTTACTCCATAACCGAAACATCATCATATATAAATATATACCTTGAGATAGTATATATGTCATACCAATACATCATGTGCAAACATATATACATGTAGGTGCAAGGGCCGAATCTCAAGTTGCTTATAACCAAATATAAACATATATCCAAAGCTCAAATCTTACCTACCATGCAACATGCATAAATCATACTTATGGATATACCATAGCCGAATACACCACAACACCATACCGTTTCAATTTTGGTCATGGTTAAACAAAGAACTTAATGTCTCACTCAAAAATGCTAAAAGAAAATCCAAGGGTCATCAACCCACCATCACATATATCATCAACAAGCTTCATATTTAGCATGCAATGGCATTAACACAAAATCCACCTTGGCCGAACATCATTCCCATGACATAGCAAAGATTTGAGCCATGGGCTAATAAGAACATCAAGCTAGCAACTAAAAACATGCATGAATCTCATGGCACAACCTCAAACATACCTTAATCTTGATACAAGTATAGCCAAACCTCTTCCTAATCCTCTTCCAAACCAAACATGAAGCAAAAACTCCCTCCCTTTTTCCTTAGAGTTTTCGGCCAAGAGAAAATGAAAGGATGAACAAATTTTTTTTTCTCTTTTCTTCAACTCACGGCAATGGGGAGGGGGAGAAGCCTTCACACACACATTTTTTTTTCATTTTTTTATTACCCATACACCTTATTTTATTTATTCCAACATAAAACACTTACACAACATGTTTCATGACATGTTTTGCCCATAATCCCTTGTCATGGCTGGCCACTAGCTATTGGGGGGGGGGGAAATTTGACATGCAAGTCCTCCCTTTTGATTACATGCACTATTAGGTCCTTATAGATTAGCCTATCACATTTCAAAAGTGTCACACAAGTCCTAATAACTGAATTCACATGCAATCGACTAAATCGAAGCTTGAAATTTTCACACATTCATAAATACATATTCTAGACAATAAATATTACGTTCAAACATTTCAGTGACTTGGTTTAGCGGTCCTGAAACCACTTCCTGACTAGGGTCAATTTTGGGCTGTCACAGAAATCATCTATAAAGGAAATGAAATACCTTTTACCGCTAAAAGATTCGGGGGTGATTGGTCCACATATGTTGGTATGAATCAATTTCAGAGGTTGCTTAGCCTGATATTCTGCCTTCTTTTGAAACGAAGTTCTGGCATGCTTGCCGAGTACACACTCTTCACAAAGTTTTCCCTTGTAGTCCATGTTATGTAGCTCGTGCACCATGTTCTTCTTCGCCAACTCGTTTAGACCACCATAATGTAGGTAACCAAAACGAAGATGCCACAATGACGCATTATCTTCTACGTCGACTTGCAAACATTTTTCTCAAACTCTTCTCAAATTCAACTTGTACATGCGATTTCTCCCCATTTCAACTCGAGCGACCAAATGCCATTGCTTATCTTTCAAGTGTAACACCCGGTCTTTCATAAGTACCGAATAACCTTTTTCCATGAGTTGCCCCATACTCAAAATGTTGCTCTTGAGGTCTGGTACATAATACATATCTTGGATAGACCCAACTAACCCATCCTTTTGTAAATAACAAACGGTTACTTGGCCTTTTACCTCAACTTTCGATGCATTTCCAAATGACACATGTCTCATTTCAACCTTCCGCATCTCTTTGAATAGGTGCTTGTGCCCGCACATATGGTTACTTGCACCCGTGTCCAGGTACCACACCATGCTGTTGTTGGTGTTGACTTCGTTATATGCCATCAAGAGAGAACCTTCTTTCGCCTCCTCATCTTTTGTGGTTAGGTTGGTTGTTTCTTCCACCTTATTCAAGTCGTGACATTCTTTCACAAAATGCTCCGTCTTACCACAATTGTAACACTTATCAGAATTGCAATCCTTCATATAGTGACCATATTTGCCACACTTGTAACACTCGATGTTGGAATAATTCAACTGACTGCCTCTTCCACGACTTCGCTTCCACGCCAATTTTGTTGGGTTGATTGCTCCTTCCTCTCATAATGCCCTTCTTGACTGCAGCCTCTTCCACCGCGACCATTTTCTCGACCTCCACGACCACGCCATATACCTCGAATGTTTTGAGAATAGAAAACCTTTTCATCTTTGATTGAAGCCTTAGTTTGAAATGCTTGCTCGAGTGTCTCCTCTTTTTTTTTTCTTCTTACGTTGTTCATATGCCTCGAGAGAACTGATGAGCTCGTCGACTGTTAGTGTTGCTAGATCCTTTGACTATTCTATGGCATATACGACATTCTCGAAACTGTCAGTTAACAACTTTAAAATCTTCTCCACAACTCGTGCATCGTTTAACACTTCTCCATTTCTATTGAGTTGGTTCACCATGGTTTGAACACGCGTAATGTAGTCGGAGACACCTTTTAATTCCTTCATCTCCATACCTTCTAACTAACCGCGAAGAGTTTGAAGGCAAACTTATTTAACCCGGTCGACGCCTTTGTACACCTTCGCCAAAATGTCCCATGCTTCTTTTGAAGTTGTCACACTCGCAATCTTCCCAAAGCCCAACTTGTCAACAGCTCAGAACATCATGTACAATGCCGCTTTATCTTTCGATCGTATCTCTTTCAACGCCTTGTTTTGAGCCCCGTATATCCCGCGGTAGTTGTCGGTTCTACAAAACCTTCTTAGACCACCTCCCAGCCATCTTGAGACCCGAGAAGAGCTTTCATTTAGATGCTCCAATGCTCGTAGTTCACCTTCGTTAGTCGAGGTAGTGGCACATTACTAGTCACACTCTCCATGGCTCAGATACTAAATTGACAAATTAGTAGTCACACTCTCCAGAGTAATAGCATCATGGTCAGACTTAGTTTGACGCACCACACTAATATCCATAAAAAAGAAACTTCTCAACCACGGGCAGAGAACACAAAAACCTATGTAACCTTTCCTTTATCATGCTTCCACCACTCCTATTGTTAACACAAGTGAACCACCCTTTCAAGGGTTTAATGTCTATAAGAGCCAACTTATCCATGATGTCTTTGAACTCATTCATCTGCACCCGCGCCTTCCTCCGACCATTATTCTTTTGAGGTTCATTCAAAATATCATTAAGTCTCCCCCAACCACCTAATCTTCCCTAACTAAGCCACCAACCCTTCTTAACATGACCCACGAGTTACTTCTAAAGTTAGGATTCATATACCCGTAAAAGCATTAACTCTAATATTACTATGATTCTCTAATTGAACTAAGGAGTCAATGTGGTGCTCAAAATAGCTTTGAATGGCAACATCAAGTCCTTTCCTCCACATCAAAGCAAGACCACTACTACGTCTCTCAGAGCTCATAGCTAAACCACTCTGCATCCTGCATTTGTTTTGAACACTACGGAAATCATTAGCACTCCTCTTTGTCTCACTGAGGAAGATAATATTAGGTTTGTTAGCAACAAGGAGTTGCTTAAGTTCCCTAATAGTCGCAGGGTTCCCTAACCCATGACAGTTCGAGCTTCATTGTACAAAGAACCCCAACCCTCAACTTCTCCCTCTGAGTAAATAAACTGCTCCAAGGGTTTGTTGAAAACCGCTGACAAATTGGCCCCCATAGAAACACAAAGAAGTGATTGTAGACACGAACCAGACCAACAGATCGAAAGCTACTGTACAGAAACCAAGAAATCTATGAAGAAGCATAAAACAAAAGAAACAAAACACAGTAGAAAACCCGAAAACCCAAGAAAACAAAGGCTAGAAAACTCAAAAAACAATAATGGAGAACACAGACTATGACGAGGAAGAGGAAACAAGAAAAAGAAAGAAGCAAGACACCTTAAAAAAAAAACAACCAATAAGCCAAGATGCAAAGAAACTCACCCGAAAAACCTGCGAAAACCCCAGCAAACTCTCCCAACCAACTAAGGCAAGAAAAATCCCAAAAGACTCCAACCTAGGCAGACGAACACAAGCAAATGTAACAAGAAAATCGATGCAAAGAATCACATGCAGAAAACTACCAAACCCTACCTACCTAGAGAAAACAAGAAGTGATAGAAAACCTAATATGAGAACAAGAAAACCCGTAAATTAAACACAATCTATGAACAACAGAAATAGGACGATCATATTAATATTATCGTGGAAAAGTCAACGGAAAAATTTGCCTTTAATGGCAAGCCAGGCAACATCGATTCAAAGAAACATGCATGATAGACGTACGAAGCCATGCACCCCTACGCAACCTTTAGGAAAAAGATAATGATGGAAGAGAATGGACAAAACCTTTACAGAAAAGACCATCTTTTCTAACAAGTTGAGCCTACTTCAGGCTATAAAGTTCGGGACCAAACATGTATATAGCGACCGTACCTCCTTGGGCGACACGCCACCATATCCAAAACAAACCCCACTGGGACAACCCACCTCACTCAACCATCCAATTATTCTTTTAGAAAGAATAAAGATGGACACCGTACCCAAAAAAAAAAAAGAACAGAAAGCTTCACAATCTTGGATAAAACACGCTTTTGTTACTCCCTACCAGTACTACCAAGCGACGATACTAGCAGACATTCTTTTTTTGAGTAAAAAATGACCACAACGGTCAAAAATAATTTATTCAATAGCATCACAAATTACAGATATCTATAGGATAATCCATATCAAAAAACTAATTACATTCTGCACACATTTTCTTACAAATAAAATCAGCCACTAAATTACAATTCCGGCTAGTCCAAACACAAATGGCATATTTAAAATTATAAAAGCCTTAACACTATCCTTGATCCGCGCACCTATAATTATCAAGTCTCTTTGCTAGTCATTTACTTTGTTTACCAGACCTGCGCCACTAGACTCAAAAATCATGTTTCCTTTAATATTGAGGCGACACGCAAGCTTTATGCTCTTTTCAAACGTGTACCACTCAGCCTCCTCAACCAACAGCTATATGTCCTTAAAGTCCCCACCTCCTTCCAAAATGAAACCATCTTCATCCCTCACAATTACTCCATGCCCGATACTGTTGTAACCAGTTGACGCATCAAAATTAATTTTAATATGGTTCTTAGGAGGTTTTCCCAATTTTTTATCGACGAGCTGGGAGGACATCATCGGCACATTTAGCAGGTTACAGATGTAGAACTCTTTACTAAGCATGCTGGCCCTATACCAAATAACCTTCGCCTCTTCTTCTTTTCCCCTAAATAAGTAATTGTCTTTGTTATTCCAACAATTCCACAAAATCGTTATAAGGTCAGCCATCGCTTTTTTATCCAGAACTCTCAACATATCTTCCAACTAGTTGATACATCTATCGTACTCCTTTGAGATAATGATGTTGTCCAGACCACCTATCATAAGAGTGGCCCTCGAAGTAGGACAATCTTTAAGGGCATGTATAAGAGTTTCATATTCGGCACTGCACCTAGGACAAGCTTGACCAAAACCACGACGACTAGAGGCTATCTTGACGTTGGTTGGAAGAATCTCGTTACCCATACGCCAGGTGAACACATGAATCTTGGAGAGGGTGTCCAGTTTCCATATCGCTTTCCAAAAGAACCTATGGGGGCCAAAACCCATTTGCTTCAACAACAACCACAAGTAAGCTCACTTCGAAGTGTAATAGCCTAAAGAATTATGGAACTACACCATTTTGTCGTTGTGATTCTTGTCCTGAATCGGTAAATTACAAATTTTCTCCCCCAAATCTTGCCCATAAACCTCACGAACCCTATAGGTATTCAAACCTCTACTCTCATCAAGCCACAGGTCTCTAACACTATATTCATTATAATTCAATAGGTTCGACTTAATAGCTTCACTATTTAAACCTTCCAACCCCTAATTATCTGTACGAATGTTAATGTGGTCACCACAACCAACTTGCCACCCGAACCCAGCCATGAGAGCTTCAGCTGCGGTAGCAATGCTATTCCAAGTAAATGAGGCTTTGTTAATTCTTTTAAAGTGGAAGATACTCCCATTAGGAAAATACTTGAAGCTAAGAATTTTACAACATAACGTCTCTTTGTTATTAATAAGCCTCCACACTTGACGTCCACGAAAAGCCAAATTAAAGAGCCAGATATCCCTAAAGTCGAGCCCTCCCATGCCCTTCGGGTGACACAATTTCTTCCAAGGAAGCATCGTCCAAAATCTACCCCGTTTTTTGCCAATCCACCAAACTCTGCAAATCTTTGTTTGTATATCATCAACAACACCTTTGGGAGCTAGGAAGATTGACATTGCGTATGTTGGTAAAGATTGAAGAATCGCCTTGATGAAAATCTCTTTGCCTCCGAACGATAAAAGCCTATTGGTTCAGCTATTAATCCTACAAGACAATCGATTGTTAATCTCCTGAAAAGCCAAAAAAAATTTATCACTGATTGGAAGGGGGGACCAAGATAGCTATCCAATTTTTCCACCACTTTCATCCTTAGTAAGTCACCAAATCTTTGTCTATACATTCTAGAAGTGTTATGACTAAAGAGACGTTTGTAAAGTCCTTAAGAATATTAAGGAGAGCATCAACATCACTTTTTTTTTTTTTATTTCTAACAAAAATAAGGGCATTGTGACATCCCTAAATTGACCCTAGTCGGAAAGTGGTTTCGGGACCACTAAACCGAGTCATAATAATAATTAACCATCATAATTGATGATCATTATATGCATATATGCATGTGTGAAAATTTCATGGTTGGATTTTATTAATTGTAAGTGAATTTTTATCAAATAGGACTTATGTGAGAAAAATTTAGAAATGTGCTAGGCAAATGTAAGGTGGCCTATTAATACATGTGGGAAAGTGTTGTCCTTGCATGTCAAATTAGCCAAAATGAAGCATGATGGCCGGCCATGCTATGAGTGGAAACATGTTGCCAACATGTTTAATTAGTGGATTATGTAGAAAGAATAAAGAAATGAAAATAATAAAAGAAATAGAAAAGAAAAAAAAAAAGTGTGTGTGGATGCCTTTCCCCCCCATTTGCCGTGAATTGAACAAGAAAAACAAAAAAAAAGTGCTCATCCTTCCTCAAATTTCTTTCAATTGCCGTGAGTGAGAGAGAGGGGGGGGTTTGGAGAAGCTTGGCCATACTTGCAACTAGAGTGAGGTATGTTTGATGTCATTCCTTAAGATTCATGCATGTTTTAGTTGTTAGTTTGAAACCTACCTAGCCCATGGCTTAGATTTCTTTGCTATTTGATGGAGATGAAGTTCGGCCATGGAGGTTGTCTTTTTTGGTTGGTTGTTTAAATGTTGTTGTGATGAAGCATGAAGAGAAGTGAGATGGATGTTTAATAAAAGGAGATTTTTAGATCCTTGAGTTCTTGTTGTTATGTGTATGTGCATGAGTATTCGGCCATGCTATAGAATCTATGTGCAAATGATAAATGCTTGGTACATTCGGCTACATGGGATAATGAAAGTTGTATTAAGTTAAGGTGCATACTTTAATCTAAGTGTTGAGAAGTATTCAGCTAAGATAGCTAAAAGGTGGGTGTTGCCGATTTTTAGATTTAGATTATGAGAGTGGTTATAATGGGCATTAAGATGGTAATCTTAAGAAATGTTAAGTAGATGATATAATTGAAGGGTGAAGTGGCTAATAGGGACTCTCAATGAAATTATGCCTAGGCCGAATGTATCATGAAATGAATAAAAATGCTAAATTGTGGTTATATGTATATTCGCCAAGGAAGCATGATATGAAGCTTGATAGGCTTGAAAGATGAATGACCGAATGAGCTATAGGTCATGTATGGGTTAATTTTATGCATATGTGTGTGTGGCATTAGTAGTTAATGGCATTCGGCATCGTTTAACTAAAATTAGAAATGAATCTTAAAAGTTAAATAGGTTGCCCTAGTGGCCGAATGTGTTAAAAGCTAATGTATGGACAAATGATACTGAATGAATTGGTTTCGAAATGTATATGGTTGCCGTATGTGTGTGTTTGATTGAGAAGTAAATTTGTTTGATTTAGCTCAAGAGCAAAGGGAACTAGATTGGATAAAGGAAAGGAGAAAGCAAACGAGTAGCCGATTTGGAACCGTTCTACCCCAAACAAGGTAAGTCATTAAGCACATATGTTTGATATTGCTTAAATGATTGGAAAATCTATGCAATTGTGTTTAATGGAATGCTATATATGTATAAATGAAATTGTATGTGTATGGAGTGAGGATAATTGTTGAATGTAAAAGAAATAGTGGAATGTGTAGAAAGTTTGCTTTCGGCACTATGTGTCTTGGGCAATACGTGTGTATGGTGACGAGATTGGCACTAAATGTGCGTGCTGGAAATATATGGCACTAAGTGTGCGTGCTGGAAAAATATGACACTATGTGTGCAAGCTGAAAAAGTACGACCTTTGGGTGTGCGAGCTCGAAGGGTATGGCTTGTGTGTGCGGGCTTAAATTTCGTGGCACTAAGTGTGCGAAATCGAGTAGTAAGCACTGTGTGTGCGTACTCTATATATATATGGAGGTGTGTCTCCATTGAATTGAGTATGGACAGCGGATCGGGTAAGTACCTCGAGCCCATGACGAATAGAAAATACGTTCATGCTTGGGGTTGAATCTGGTAAGCCTTAAATCTATGTGATGATTGAAATTGCATGGTTGTGCTGGAAAATGAGTTAATGTGTAAAAATGCTTCGATTATCTTGTTGTGTAGAATATGAAATGGGGATGTATGACTTGGTACGAGATTGGACCGAAAGGTCCGAGGTATTATGGTATAGATTCGATATGGATGAATACCTAGCCTCGTTTGTTGTACATGTTGTAGTAACTTTATCAGTGGATTGATGAATGCTTATGACTTACTGAGTTATAAACTCACTCGGTGTTTTCTTGTCACCCATTTTAGGTCTCTCGGACTCTTATTGTTTGCGTGATCGGGACTGTCGTTGAAGTCATCACACCGGCTGAAATCTTGTGGTATTGTTTTCGTTGTTGAAGAACATTTGGCATGTATAGGCTATTATATTTTGTCGAATTGTGGGTTGTAAACTTTAAGCCATGTGAAAATGGCCTATGTAGTCGTCGAGTGGGATGCTAGAACCTATAGCCACGAGTCTTAGAAACTCTAATTTTGATAAGGTGGCCATAATTTGTGTCATGTATGATGGATGATTAAGGCCAAGGAAAGATTCATGAAATTGGCATAGTCTACTGCAGTAACTGTTGCGGACAGCAGCAGTGAGATGAGATTGAAAAATCACTAAAAATAGTAGAAGTAGAATTAAATAGTGAGTAAATTATGAAATTGAACCTTGATGAATCTATTTTTATATGGACGAAACGAAAAGACCATATGAGCAGTATACTGAGAAATATTAAAGTTCTCGTGAGACAGGGCCAGAACGGTTTCTGGGTCCCCTGTCGCGACTTTGAAAATTTTCCATAAATTATCCAGAAAGAATTAGGAGTCATGCCTTATATGTACAGATTCCATTTTGAGTCTAGTTTCATTAGAAACAAACGACACCAGTATTAAAGCCCTGTACAGAGAGATATTCAAGTTGTAACCCGCGAGGGTCAGAGCAGTCCATCCCTGTAACATGGGTGACTTTAACTAATAAACTGTACCAATTGGCCTGACCAAAAATTCTAGAAATAAATCCATGGATGGGTATGTGAGTCTAAATTCAGGGAAAATTTACGAAACCAGTTTCCGAGTTTTGAAACTCGAGATATAATTTTTAAGGCGACGGTGACGCAGTTTTCCAGCCTGACTGGAAATGTCAAATTGGTTGGTACCTTAAGGGATTTGGCGTTAACCCTCGTGTCCGATAACCGCGACGGTCACGAGTTAGAGTGTTACAATTTTATTGGTATCAGAGCTATGGTTTAGTCGGTTCTAGGACTACCATAGCGCGTGTGAGTCTAGCTATACATGCCAAATTGTTAGTGCTTAATAATGTGATGACTTCTGACGGTTGAAATTTTTGTTTTGATTAGCAATGGAACCCGGGTAGAGAGACCCTTGGCGGATGACCTTGAAAGTGTAGCGGCTGCTCTGCGCAAGGGACACCGCCTGTTGAGCCTCAGTCATCCGCGAATAATCAAAATGAAGGCGAAACAAGCCTTCTTCACCATGATGAATGAGTGGGTCGCATAATATGCCCGAACCAACCCTACTGTCCAACCATTCCCGAATTTAAATACTCCACCCCAAGAGCCGCAATGCCTCCGATTCATCGATCCTGTGAGGCTGAGTAAACCACCGTAGACTTGATTAGGAAGCGTGGGGCCGAGGAGTTTAAGGCCATAGTTACTGATGATGCCGAAAAGGCCGAGTTTTGGCTCGATAACACCATTAGAGTGTTAGATGAACTGTCATGCACACCCGATGAATGTCTTAAGTGTGCTATATCCTTGTTATGAGACTCACTTACTATTGGTGGAGGACTTTAATTTCCATGGTCCCAAATGAACGAGTTACTTGGGATTTCTTTCAATCAATTTCGAAAGAAATACATTAGTCAACAGTTCATCGATCGAAGCGTAAGGAATTCTTGGAACTCAAGCAAGGCCGGATGATCAGATCTGAATCGAACATGAGTTCGTAAGACTTAGTCGGTATGCTCGGGAGTGTGTGGCTGATGAGGTTGCGATGTGCAAAAGATTTGAAGAAGGATTGAATGAAAAGTTAAAGTTACTAGTGGGAATTTTGGAGATAAAGGAGTTCGTGACACTAGTCGAACGAGCCGCAAAGCGGAAGAACTTGGGAAGGAGAAGAAGAAGGCTGAATTTGAAGCAAGAGATTACCGTAAAAGATTGACGAGTAAAGCTCCGTTCTTGGCTGTAAAGAGGTTCGGGAGGACACCAAGAAGTCGAGGACGATCAGGAATTTCCATTAGAGCCCGACCATTGACGGACTCCGAGCTACTTGATAGCTAGTGTGGGCAATAATCGTCAAGAGAGACTGAATGTCCCCAATGTGGAAGACGACACCTAGGTGAATGTTGGGGTAAGTCATTAATAGGGCTGTTATGGATGCGGTTCAAGGACCACTTCATTAGAGATTGCACGAGCTAGATGAGAGGAATAAGACGCAAGGTGCAAGACCTAGTGGAACGACGGTGGAGGTAGGCCCCGAGAATCTCTGGAGGTAGGGGTGGTAATCGAGAGGAGCCTCTAATACGGCTGTCCGATCCGAGACCCGTGCTCTGCTAGAGCATATGCCATCCGCGCACGAGAGGAGGCATCCTCCCCGACGTTATCACCGGTACTTTTACTCTCTTTGATACTATTGTGATTGCATTGATTGACCCCGGCTCTACTCACTCATATGTATGTGAAACCTTAGCATCCAAGAAGACTCTACCGTTGAGTCTCTCGAGTTCGTAATTCGAGTGTCAAACCCTTTGGGTCAATACGTGCTCGTTGATAAAGTGTGCAAGAGATGCCCCTAATAATTCGAGAATCTGTTTTCCTACCGATCGATGCTTCTACCATTTCATGAATTGATGTTATTCTTGGTATGGATTGGTGACAGTACATGATGCGGTGGTGGACGCAAAAGGAAAACCATTGATTTGAGGAGTGCAAATAATGAGGTAGTCCGAGTCGAGTCTCATCGATTTAAAAGGAGCGCCAATGATAATATCTTCTATGACCGCTCGGAGGTATGTGAAAAGGGTGTGAAACATACCTTGCGTATGTGTTTGGAAGTAAAGAGACGGAAAGGAAACTCGAATCGGTACAGATGGTTTGTGAGTATTCAGATGTTTTTCCTAAGGAGTTACCGGATTGCCACCGGTTCGAGAAGTGGAATTCGCATCGGTTGTACCGGTACTACGCCGATTTCAATAGCCCCGTATCGTATGGCATTAACGGAATTAAAGGAATTGAAGGTTCAATTGCAAGAATTGACGGATAGAGGTTTCGCTCGACCGAGTTTTTCTCCGTGGGCGCACTCAAGTATTGTTTGTGAAAAGAAGGACGGAAGCATGAGGTTGTGCATCGACTACCGTCAACTCAATAAAGTGACGATAAAGAATAAATATCTGTTGCCACGAATTGACGATTTGTTTGATCAATTAAAGGGAGCCTCGGTGTTTTCAAAGATAGATTTGAGGTCGGGATACTATCAGTTGAGGGTCCGAGAATCGGACATACCAAAACCGCTTTTAGAACAAGGTACGGTCACTACTGAATTCTTGGTGATGCCGTTTGGGCTCACTAATGCCCTGCGGTGTTTATGGATTTAATGAATAGAATTTTCAGGCCATACTTGGATCGGTTCGTAGTTGTATTTATCGATGACATTTTGGTCTATTCGAGAGATGAAACCGAACATCTTGAACACCGAGGCTAGTGTTGCAAATCTTACGAGATAAGCGATTATACATAAAGTTCAATAAATGTGAATTTTGGTTGAAAGAGGTTAGCTTTTTGGGGCACGTGGTGTCCGTGATCGGTGTCGTGGTGGACTGAACAAAATTTCGACCATAGTCAATTGGAAACCTCCAAGGAATGTTACCGGTTAGGAGCTTTTTGGGGCTTGCGGTTACTACCGACGGTTTGTGAAAGGATTCTCGATGATAGCCACACCCATGACAAAGCGCTTGTAAAGATGTCAAATTTGAATGGACGGAAAAGTGTCGAAAAGTTTCACCAATTGAAAACCCATTTGACGAAAGCTCCGGTTCTAGTACTGCCCGAATCGGCAAAGAGTTTGTCATCTATAGTGATGCCTCCCTACTTGGGTTAGGTTGCGTATTGATGCAAGAAGGTCGAGTTGTGGCCTATGCGTCGAGACAATTAAAGCCACATGAGAAAAATTATCCAACCCATGATCTCGAATTGGTCGCCATCGTATTCGCTTTAAAGATATGGCGACATTACTTATTTGGTGAGAAGTGCCATGTGTATTCGGATCACAAAAGTCTCAAATATTTGATGACTCGAGAGAGACTTAAATCTGCGACAAAGACGATGGCTCGAGTTGTTAAAAGATTATGAACTCGTCATTGATTATCACCCGGAAAGGCTAATGTGGTTGCGGATGCCTTAAGTCGAAATCTTTGTTTGCTTTTCTGACGATGAATGTACACTTGTCTATCCTACCCGACAATGTGTTAGTAGCGAATTAAAGGCCAAACCATTGTTGGCTCATCAAATTCGGGAAGCTCGAAAGTTGATGAGGAGTTGCTTGCAAAACGGGTGAGTGTGTTCGAACAAGGAATCGAGTTTCAAATTGATGATGACGATTGTTTGAGGTTCAGAAGTCGTGTGTGTTCCAAAGAATTGAACTTATTTCGATAATTCTAAATGAAGCCCATTGTAGCGAATGGCAATCCACCGGGAGTACGAAGATGTACAACGATTTGAAACGTCAATTTTGGTGGAATGGTATGAAACGAGACATCTCTGATTTTGTTTTGAAATGTTTAATATGTCAACAAGTGAAAGCGGAACATCAAGTGCCATCGGGATTACTTCAGCCGATCACGATACCCAAGTGGAAATGGGATTGAGTCACAATGGACTTTGTATCCGGACTGCCATTGTCAGCAAGTAAGAAGGATGCGATTTGGGTCGTTGTAGATAGATTGACTAAGTAGGCTCACTTTGTCCCCGTACGTACGGATTTTTCAATGGACAAACTAGCCGAATTGTACGTTTCTCAGATTGTGAGACTACACGGGGTGCCTATTTCCATCGTGTCGGATAGAGATCCGAGATTTACCTCGCGATTTTGGAAGAAGTTGCAAGAGGCTTTGGGTACCAAGTGCATTTTAGCACTGCTTTTCACCCCAAACCGATGGTCAATCCGAACGGATAATTCAAATACTCGAGGATATGTTGAGATGTTGCATCCTTGAGTTTAGTGGTTCATGGGAACGGTATTTACCTTTGGTTGAATTCGCTTACAACAATAGCTTTCAATCAAGTATCAAGATGGCGCCTTACGAGGCTTTATACGGTCGTAAATGCCGTACCCCATTATTCTGGACTGAACTTAGTGAAGGAAAGATCTTTGGGGTTGATTTGGTTAAGGATGCCGAGCAAAAAGTTCGAGTGATTCGTGAAAGTTTGAAAGTCGCCCGGATCGCCAAAAGTCGTATGCGGATTTGAAAAGAAAAGATATTGAATATCAGGTTGGAGACAAGGTCTTTCTCAAAGTTTCACCTTGGAAGAAGGTGCTTAGATTTGGTCGTAAGGGCAAATTAAGTCCGAGGTTCATCGGGCCATATGAAGTATCCGAACGAGTTGGGCCAGTCGCATATCGATTAATTTTGCCCCCTGAGCTCGAAAAGATTCACAACGTTTTTCATGTCTCGATGCTTCGACGATATAGGTCTGATCCATCGCACGTAATTGCTCCATCTGAGATTGAGATTCAGCCTAATTTGAGCTATGAAGAGGAACCGGTTCGCATTATGAGGCGTGAAGTAAAAGAGTTGCGCAATAGGAAAATCCCGTTAGTGAAGGTGTTGTGGCATAAACACGGAATGGAAGAAGCCACTTGGGAACTTGAGGACTCTATGAAAGAGCGATACCGAGCCTATTTACCAAGAAGATTTTTCGGGACGAAAATTTCTTAAGTGGGGGAGAGTTGTGACATCCCTAAATTGACCCTAGTCGGAAAGTGGTTTCGGGACCACTAAACCGAGTCATAATAATAATTAACCATCATAATTGATGATCATTATATGCATATATGCATGTGTGAAAATTTCATGGTTGGATTTTATTAATTGTAAGTGAATTTTTATCAAATAGGACTTATGTGAGAAAAATTTAGAAATGTGCTAGGCAAATGTAAGGTGGCCTATTAATACATGTGGGAAAGTGTTGTCCTTGCATGTCAAATTAGCCAAAATGAAGCATGATGGCCGGCCATGCTATGAGTGGAAACATGTTGCCAACATGTTTAATTAGTGGATTATGTAGAAAGAATAAAGAAATGAAAATAATAAAAGAAATAGAAAAGAAAAAAAAAAAGTGTGTGTGGATGCCTTTCCCCCCCATTTGCCGTGAATTGAACAAGAAAAACAAAAAAAAAGTGCTCATCCTTCCTCAAATTTCTTTCAATTGCCGTGAGTGAGAGAGAGGGGGGGGTTTGGAGAAGCTTGGCCATACTTGCAACTAGAGTGAGGTATGTTTGATGTCATTCCTTAAGATTCATGCATGTTTTAGTTGTTAGTTTGAAACCTACCTAGCCCATGGCTTAGATTTCTTTGCTATTTGATGGAGATGAAGTTCGCCATGGAGGTTGTCTTTTTGGTTGGTTGTTTAAATGTTGTTGTGATGAAGCATGAAGAGAAGTGAGATGGATGTTTAATAAAAGGAGATTTTAGATCCTTGAGTTCTTGTTGTTATGTGTATGTGCATGAGTATTCGCCATGCTATAGAATCTATGTGCAAATGATAAATGCTTGGTACATTCGGCTACATGGGATAATGAAAGTTGTATTAAGTTAAGGTGCATACTTTAATCTAAGTGTTGAGAAGTATTCACTAAGATAGCTAAAAGGTGGGTGTTGCCGATTTTTAGATTTAGATTATGAGAGTGGTTATAATGGGCATTAAGATGGTAATCTTAAGAAATGTTAAGTAGATGATATAATTGAAGGGTGAAGTGGCTAATAGGGACTCTCAATGAAATTATGCCTAGGCCGAATGTATCATGAAATGAATAAAATGCTAAATTGTGGTTATATGTATATTCGCCAAGGAAGCATGATATGAAGCTTGATAGGCTTGAAAGATGAATGACCGAATGAGCTATAGGTCATGTATGGGTTAATTTTATGCATATGTGTGTGTGGCATTAGTAGTTAATGGCATTCGCATCGTTTAACTAAAATTAGAAATGAATCTTAAAAGTTAAATAGGTTGCCCTAGTGGCGAATGTGTTAAAAGCTAATGTATGGACAAATGATACGAATGAATTGGTTTCGAAATGTATATGGTTGCCGTATGTGTGTGTTTGATTGAGAAGTAAATTTGTTTGATTTAGCTCAAGAGCAAAGGGAACTAGATTGGATAAAGGAAAGGAGAAAGCAAACAGTAGCCGATTTGGAACCGTTCTACCCCAAACAAGGTAAGTCATTACACATATGTTTGATATTGCTTAAATGATTGGAAAATCTATGCAATTGTGTTTAATGGAATGCTATATATGTATAAATGAAATTGTATGTGTATGGAGTGAGGATAATTGTTGAATGTAAAAGAAATAGTGGAATGTGTAGAAAGTTTGCTTTCGGCACTATGTGTGCGGGCAATACGTGTGTATGGTGACGAGATTGGCACTAAATGTGCGTGCTGGAAATATATGGCACTAAGTGTGCGTGCTGGAAAAATATGACACTATGTGTGCAAGCTGAAAAAGTGCAGCCTTTGGGTGTGCGAGCTCGAAGGGTATGGCACTGTGTGTGCGGGCTTAAATTTCGTGGCACTAAGTGTGCGAAATCGAGTAGTAAGCACTGTGTGTGCGTACTCTATATATATATGGAGGTGTGTCTCCATTGAATTGAGTATGGACAGCGGATCGGTAAGTACCTCGAGCCCATGACGAATAGAAAATACGTTCATGCTTGGGGTTGAATCTGGTAAGCCTTAAATCTATGTGATGATTGAAATTGCATGGTTGTGCTGGAAAATGAGTTAATGTGTAAAAATGCTTCGATTATCTTGTTGTGTAGAATATGAAATGGGGATGTATGACTTGGTACGAGATTGGACCGAAAGGTCCGAGGTATTATGGTATAGATTCGATATGGATGAATACCTAGCCTCGTTTGTTGTACATGTTGTAGTAACTTTATCAGTGGATTGATGAATGCTTATGACTTACTGAGTTATAAACTCACTCGGTGTTTTCTTGTCACCCATTTTAGGTCTCTCGGACTCTTATTGTTTGCGTGATCGGGACTGTCGTTGAAGTCATCACACGGCTGAAATCTTGTGGTATTGTTTTCGTTGTTGAAGAACATTTGGCATGTATAGGCTATTATATTTTGTCGAATTGTGGGTTGTAAACTTTAAGCCATGTGAAAATGGCCTATGTAGTCGTCGAGTGGGATGCTAGAACCTATAGCCACGAGTCTTAGAAACTCTAATTTTGATAAGGTGGCCATAATTTGTGTCATGTATGATGGATGATTAAGGCCAAGGAAAGATTCATGAAATTGGCATAGTCTACTGCAGTAACTGTTGCGGACAGCAGCAGTGAGATGAGATTGAAAAATCACTAAAAATAGTAGAAGTAGAATTAAATAGTGAGTAAATTATGAAATTGAACCTTGATGAATCTATTTTTATATGGACGAAACGAAAAGACCATATGAGCAGTATACTGAGAAATATTAAAGTTCTCGTGAGACAGGGCCAGAACGGTTTCTGGGTCCCCTGTCGCGACTTTGAAAATTTTCCATAAATTATCCAGAAAGAATTAGGAGTCATGCCTTATATGTACAGATTCCATTTTGAGTCTAGTTTCATTAGAAACAAACGACACCAGTATTAAAGCCCTGTACAGAGAGATATTCAAGTTGTAACCCGCGAGGGTCAGAGCAGTCCATCCCTGTAACATGGGTGACTTTAACTAATAAACTGTACCAATTGGCCTGACCAAAAATTCTAGAAATAAATCCATGGATGGGTATGTGAGTCTAAATTCAGGGAAAATTTACGAAACCAGTTTCCGAGTTTTGAAACTCGAGATATAATTTTTAAGGCGACGGTGACGCAGTTTTCCAGCCTGACTGGAAATGTCAAATTGGTTGGTACCTTAAGGGGATTTGGCCGTTAACCCCTCGTGTCCGACACCGGCGACGGTCACGAGTTAGGAGTGTTACAGGCATCATCCGCCAAAAAAAGGTGGTTAATCTGAGGGCCATTGATGGTAGCCCAGATTCCTCTTAAGAAATTATTGCCTTGCGCATGGAGAAGCATTCTCGAGAGTGCTTCCATGCAAAATAAGAACAAATAATAGGAGAGGAGATCTCCTTGTCGAAGTCCCTCTAGGCATAACAACATCTGACAGAATATTGTTGCACTTTACCACATATCTTACTGAACAAACATAATTCATGATTTTATTAATTCAATTGTCAACGAAGCCCATCTTCAACATTACCACCTTTCAACATTACCGCCTCCAAGAAGTCCCATTCCACCAGGTCATACACCTTGCTCATATTGAGCTTAACAAAGAGGCCTTTATTGGAACCATTTTTTGGAACTTTGAAGATAGTGTATTAATTCGTGGGCAATCAAAATATTGTCATCTATCATTCTACCCGAAAGAGACGCACTCTGATTTGGACTTATACAAGTAGGGAGGACAATTTTGAGCCAGTTGGCAAGAACCTTGGAGATGACCTTGCATATGAACCTGCATAAGCTAATCGAATGGAAATTAGTAATGTCACTTAGATCATGAATATTAGGAATTAGAATAATCATAGTTTTAATTAAATAGGAGATATTTTTATTTCCATTAAGGACATCAAGACAAAATCGAATAGTATCTTTACCAATAATCTCCCAATTTTGCTTGAAGAAACTCCCCGAAAGGCCATCAACTCCAAGAGACTTCCTAAAATCCATTTGCTTTATAGCTTGGATGACTTCACTCTCCATGTACTCTTCTTCAAGCCACTTGTTGGTTTCTTTAGTGACGTAGTCTTGGATATAATTCATAACATAGTTGTCATCAATTTGATTATTAGACTAAAACAGATTACAAAAATAATTTTCAACAACATTACAAATATCTCTGTTGTTTGTCACCCAATTGCCAATCAAATCTTTAAGCTTCTCAATATTGTTTTTCTTTAGCCGACAAGTAGCTCTCGCGTGGAAATATCGCGTATTCCTATCTCCCTCCTTTAACTAATGGGACCGAGATCTTTGGGACCAATATTTCTCTTCCTTGGCATAGAGATGACTGAGCCTACTCTGGGTCTCTTTCAACACTGTTGCACTGTTAACACCTTGAAGCAAGTCAATGACCATATCAATCCTGTGCTCAAGCTTGTGAATATCTTTTTTCATTTTGTTGTATTTACCACGTTGCCAAAGACCCAACACCAAACACACATTATCAAGTTTATCTACAAAGTTCGTATCACTGTTATGCCACGCGCTTTTAATAATGTTTTTAGCCTCCTTGTTAGTAGCCCAAAACTCGTCAAACTTGAAGCTAAGCCAAGGATCTTTATTTTTCATTTTAGGCTTGCGACCCCACATATCCAAAATAATAGCATCATGGTCAGACTTTGTTTGACGCACCACACAAGTAGCCATAAAAGGGAAATTTTCAATAACAGACACCGAAGTTAGGAATCTATCCGATCTCTCCTTAATCATGCTATCCCCACCCCTGTTGTTAACTGTAAACTAAAAAATATATAGGATTTTTCCTATGTAATTTATCACTTTTTTACTTAAATTCATGTTAAAACTAAGTAATTGTTTAATAAATTAATGAAATATGTGAAAATATGAAATTAAGACAGAAATTACTAAAATGTGATTTTATACTTTATTATATAGTTTTCATGCATAAAATGACTTATTTTATATTTATTTGAACATATTATATTTTTAAGACATAAAATGGGTCATGCATGATTAAATTAAATAATAAAATATAAAATTATATTTAATAATTTATTTTAAAATTTCATTAATAATTTCGGTTGTAATTAATTATTTAAATTGGATAAATTTTATTCTTTGGTCCTTTAACTTATTAATTTATTTTGGACAGGTCTGATAGCTTTGTTGGTGTAACAGCCCGTTTTTGGGTCAAATCAGAACAGTGGTTTCGAACCACAAATCCAAAGTAGAAATGTTAATTTTATTATTAATTTAAAGTCTACAATATGATTGAATGATTGTGTGAAAATTCCTTTAAGAAATTTTATCAATGGAGTGTCCAATTTGACTAATAGGACTAAATTGTAATAGGCGCAAAATATGTGTTCTAGAAGCTAGAGGTGTCTAATTGCTATGAAATTTTAAAATAGAGGTCCTTAAATGGTAATTAGACCATTATACTCTAAGTTGGACAAAAATGGACATGGTTAGATGAAATTTCAAAGTTTGGCATTAAGGGCATTTTGGTCATTTGGTTAATAAAGACAAAATAAATCAAATAAAAGATGCCCATCTTCCCAAATTCATCCTCCATGTGCTAAAATTTCAAGGGTCTCCTTAGCTAGGATTTTGGCCAACTTTCAAGATTGATTGTATGTCCGTTCTTGTCCCGTTTTTAATGATTTTTATATTTTTGAGATCGGTGTAACCAAATCTAACTATTTCAAGGACTAATTTGAAAGAAAATTAAAGTCTAAAATTTTACCCATGTTGAATATTAGTATATTTTGATGTTTAATTGTAGAAAATACATGTTGGGTGTTAGATAAACAACATTTACCAAGTGATTTTTGATGAAAAGTCAAATAGGGACCTATTTGTAAAAGTTGTAAAATGTGTGTAAAAATGTGAAGAAATGAAAAATGTGGGTTGTTATGAGCAAGGAATAGGTTTAGCTAGGCTTGCCTGTGATGAAATTGAATGAAAATCATTTCACAAGCCTAGAGACTAAAATGTAAAAAATTAAAAATTTAGGGGCAAAATGTAATTTTTCCATGAGGTGTTTTTGGGATTAAATTGAATAATGTGATGATTGAATGAGTTAAATTTGATATTATAGATCAATAAAGAAGAGGTTCTAACTTAGATCGGAGAAAGAACAAGGTTGTGGACTAAATTGAACTATTAGCCATTTTGTACCGCGGTAAGTTCATATGTTAAAAATAAGCTTTAGAATAATTGTACTTAAATGCTTTAATATTGCATGAATTGTATGTTTGATTATGTGAATGAGTATAATCCAACGAATGAGTTTGACGACGATTCGACAAATGAGAAGTCCCGTTGAACCTTAAGAATAGATTAGGATACAAGTGAAATGTCACTAAGGTCATTATGTGTTATGTGATTATGTGATCCAGGTGCTGGTCTTGTACGTCCTACCGGTGGCTGAGTATATCGGCATATGTTGCGGATACTTGACAGCTTGTGTAAGCAGCACGGCGTAGCTACGTCTTGACTGACAGCTTGTGTGAGCAGGCCCGTCGATAGCTTGAGAGCGAGCGATTATGTGATATGAAATTGAGGTAGCATTGGCTACGTATGTGGCACTTAGTGTATAAAAATCCCGAGTATCCGACATTATTATTCTGAGTGGTTCACGGGCATGTAAAAAATGAGAATATGTTTAAATTCATTTCGAGATGGTTCAGGTATATTTATAAAGCTCATGTTTATTAAATGCCTGAAACGATGAATATGAGGTAAGTTTTATGGTGGAATGAGTTATGATCATGAGACTATGGTAAATTTACATTTAATTATGTTATAATATTTAAATGTTATATGCATGGTAAGGTTGCTTATTTCTTGCATACGAGCTTACTAAGCTATATAGCTTACTCCATTTATTTTCCATGTTTTATAGTGTCGCCAAGCTAACTTAGATCGGAGATTCGAATCACACTAACAAACTCTCAGTTTTGGGTATTGATGATCTTAGAATTTTGGAAGTATGGCATGTATAGGGACTTGGTCATTCTTTTATATGTGTGATTATGATTTTAGCCAATGTATTGGCTTGTAATTGTCAAAGGCTCGATTTGATATTTGGCCATGTAAATTGGCTTATTTTGGCTAACATGGTTGCAAGCCTAAGTATATTCATATATGTGTCAATGTCTTTGGTGATATGGTCACAGTATGCTTAGTGAATGATGGAATGTGATTCATAGCATGAATGCGAAATGTTTGGAAATGTGATCTATTAATGAGATGATAAAATTGTACACAATTAGGCATCTTGAAAGTAGTTAATTAAGGCTTAATGAATGTGAAATGTGCATGATTGATTTAGGGCATAATAAATGTTGTGAGTATGACAGATGTTACTATTGTATTGACATGTGTTGGTCATAATTGTGGGTATTTTGGTTGCCTATGTATATTATGTTTTGTGCCATTGAGTTGATGTATGTGTATGACTAAATAAGGGTGGCAAATGGCTTGGTAAATAGCCTTAATTTTGTCCACGCAAGTAGACACACGGGCGTGTGTCACACACGGCCTGTCCCATGGGCATGTGTTTTGGCCATGTGCCCCCTGCACCATAATTTTGAGAAACAGGATGATCAGAATTGAGCACACGGGTAGGGACACGGGCATGTGCCTCAGCCGTGTGGATGACAGGGCCTCAGGCACGGGCATGTGTTGTAACACCCTACACCCGAGTCCTATGTCAGGACAGGATACGAGGCGTTACCACACCTAAACACGTTCATTCCAACTTTTTGAATCATCAAGACTTAATAAATTTTAAAACTTTATATAAACTCCTTAACATTTGCCTACGAAGCCTCAAACGTCCGTTGGAAACCATTCGGGACCGGTTCAGGTCCTTAACCAACTTTAAAAAAAAAACCCTTGAAACAGAGCACATGCCCGTGTGGATGGGTGACACGCCCGTGTGGTCATTAAGACATGGCCGTGTTAATGGCCCGTGTGACACACACAACCTAAGAATCAAGGGACACGCCTGTGTCCCATGCCCGTGTGAATTAAATTCTAAATTCGAACCTACAGGGGTTTTCACACGGCCTGACACACGCCCGTGTCCCTCACACGACCATGACACGCCCATGTCCAAAAACCTTGACATTCTGTTTTTGGCATCAGCATCCAATAAGGGGCACACCACTAAGGCACACGCCTATGGCCATAGGCCGTGTCCTCCACACGGCTGAGGCACACGGCCGTGTCTCTACCCTTGTGTTTACTACCATGCATACTGATTTGAAAATTTTACTTGTAGGGGATACACGGCCGGAAAACACGCTCATGAGTTTGGCCGTCTGTGACATCCCTAAATTGACCCTAGTCGGAAAGTGGTTTCGGGACCACTAAACCGAGTCATAATAATAATTAACCATCATAATTGATGCTCATTATATGCATATATGCATGTGTGAAAATTTCATGTTTGGATTTTGTTAATTGTAAGTGAATTTTTATCAAATAGGACTTATGTGAGAAAATTTAGAAATGTGCTAGGCAAATGTAAGGTGGCCTATTAATACATGTGGGAAAGTGTTGTCCTTGCATGTCAAATTAGCCAAAATGAAGCATGATGGCCGGCCATGCTATGAGTGGAAACATGTTGCCAACATGTTTAGTTGGTGGATTATGTAGAAAGAATAAAGAAATGAAAAAAAAAGAAAAAAGAAAGAGAATATGAAGAAAAACAAAGAAAAGGAAAAAAAAAAGTGTTCATTCTCTCATTTTCTCCTTGCTTGGCCGAATGTACTAAGAAGAAAGGGGGGGGGAAAGCTTGAGAAAATCAGCCATGGGAGTTTGCTAGACTAAGGTATGTTGATGTTATCCATGAGATTCATGCATGTTTTTAGTTGATAGTTTGAGTTCCACCTAACCCATGGTCTAAACCGTTACCATGAAATGGGGATGATATTCGGCCATGGGTGTTGTCTTCTTGGTATCATTGATGTTTGATGTTGTGGTGGTGAGGCATGAAGATGAGTTAAGTTTCGGCTAAGGTGGGCTTGTGTGGATGTCATTTGCATGCTAAGTGTCAAGCTTTGTTGTAACACCCCAAACCCGAGACCATCGCCGGTGTCGGACCCGAGGGTTAACAAACCAAGTTCACATGTTTTTGCCCACCAATTTGACATTTCCAGTCAGGCTGGAAAACTGCGTCACTGTCGCCTTAAAAATCATATCTCGAGTTTCAAAACTCGGAAACTGGTTTCGTAAATTTTCCCTGAATTTAGACTCATATATACATCCATGGATTTATTTCTAGGATTTTGGTCGGGCCAATTGGTACAGTTTATTAGTTAAAGTTACCCAAGTTACAGGGATCGACTGCTCTGACCTTCGCGCGGTATAACTTGAATATCTCTCTGCACAGGGCTTTAATGCTGGTGTCGTTTGTTTCTAATGAAACTAGACTCAAAATGGAATCTGTACATATAAGGTATATCTCCTAATTCTTTTGGATAATTTATAGTGAATTTTTAAAGTTGCGACAGGGAACCCAGAAACCATTCTGGCCCTGTCTCACAATAGCTTTAATATCTCTTAACCTGTAACTCCTATGACCGTTTCGTTTCTTCCATATGAAAATAGACTCATCAAGGTTCATTTACATAGCTTATTCACTATTTGATTCCATTCCTATGAATTATGGTGATTTTTCACATTCACGCCACTGCAGCTGGCAGCATCTGTTTTAAGGTAGGACTTACCTATTTGGTAGTCTCCATGATTCAACTAATCTTGCCATACATAGGTTCATATATGATCATTTTAACCATGCCAATGGCTGATCATATGACCAACATTCCCATTTCCAAACCATAGCCACATCATGACCCCAAATATATATACATACAACCCACAATAAGTCTAAGTTCATGCTCCCTTTTGAGCCATTTTCGCATGGCCATACAAACTTACATTACAACGTATTTAACAAACAAGAGGTAGTCCTATACATGCCATCTCAAGTTCAACCAAAATTTATACCAAAATGGAGGCTTGATAGTGTGGATGACTTCGACTTCAACGATCCCAAATCCGATTGCCTCGGCGAAATCTAGAAAACTAAGAGCCAAAGCAACGGGGTAAGCATTTTTATGCTTAGTAAGTCTCAAGGAATATAATGAACTATAATTTACAGCAATACATTCACATAGCCAAATGCATCATTTCATTAATACACATTCTTACTTCATACTTCATCATTGTATAAGTTCGCAAAGCATCAATCAATTCAATAACTGAAATTCATTAGTCGATTGAGCGAATGTTGCTCAAACACGTCGACTTTCCAATGCACATATAACGTACCTTATCCTTTGGGCTGTCCGAGTGTACTAATTAAATTCATTTCAGCAACCAACACTCACCTCCAGCCCAAGATTCTTCGGAATATAACCGGATATAATCACGTGCACAAATGCCTTGGTCTTAGCCGGATAGAATAACTTCATACGAATGCCTTCGGCCTTAGCCCGGATATAACCACTAGCACAATTGCCTTGGTCTTAACCCGGATATAATTTCCAGCATAATTGTCTTGGGCTTAGCCGGATATCATTCAATTTCTCATGCACACATACATCAATAATCATTGGACATACATATTTCATTTTCGTTACTAAGGCTCAAACACAATTAATATCATTAGCATATTCGCCGGGACTTAGCCCGGTGGAATTCAAATACTCATACACACATAATCAATAATCATACACATCCATATTTCATCTCACATAATTCAAGTAAGGTCACTTCTTGAGGACTTACCTCGGATGTTGTCGAACGGCTTTTTCGGCTATTCGATCACCTTTTCCTTCCCTTGTCCAATTGTGGCCCTCTTAGCTCTTGAGCTAATTCAAACAAATTCAATTTATTAAAACCTCATTGTGCTTGCTTATGGCGAATATGACAAGGATTTTAAATGGTCATATGGCCACTCTTTAGCTTGAATACACAATGGTCATGCACATTTTATACTACATCAAGCAATTCAATACAATTTATTTGAGCATCAAGGAAATGCTAAGGCCTTCAATAGGCTACCCAAGGCCGAATATTCATGTACATGTTGAGGTCAATTTTGCACTTAATACCTCACAAAAACAGCATGCAATCTACTAATTTATGCTTTGCACATTGTGGCCCAAAACTTATAATATAGCATCAAGCACTTATATGTGTGCTAGGCAATTGTGCTTGCAATTTCACAAGCATTCTTCCACATTTTCTTCTTTAAATCAATATATTCATCACTTAGTTCATAACCAAACATAATGTGCAATCATATATATGCATATATGAGCATGGCCGAATTTTCAAGGTGTCCATAGCCATCCAAAACACAAACTTTTAACTAACATGCAAGAAGCATGAATCATGCTCAAGAATGCATCATGGCCAAGTATGACAATCATGCTCCTTTTCAACTTTAATCATGATAAAACAAAGAGAAAACTCAAAATCTTACTCATGAGTAGAAAATCCATCATTGCATGCATCATCATCAAGCTTCACACTTAGCATGCAATGGCTTTATCACTATAACAACTTTGGCCAAATACCATTTCCATGGCATACCAAAGATTTGAGCCATGGCTAACATGCACATCAAGTTAGCAACCAAAACATGCATGAAACTCCCAACACAACCTCATACATACCTTAATCTTGATGCAAACTTAGCCAAATCTCCTTCTAGATCTCTTCCAAACCAAGCATGAAGCAAAATCCTCCTTCTTCCTTAGTTTTGGCTCAAAGAAAGGATGAACAAAATTTTTTCTTTCCTTCTCTACAACTCACGGCAATGGGGTATGCCACTCTCTCACACACATTTTTTTTTCATTCTTTTCTTACCCATGCTTATTTGTTTACTATTTCTCCCTAATGCCCAACAAAACATGTTTCATGACATGTTTGACCCATATTCTTTGTCATGGCCGGCCATTACTTGTAGAAAGGGGGAATTTGACATGCAAGTCCATTATTTTGCATGCATGCTTTAATTAGTCATCACCTATTTCCCTATCGTACTTTCAAAGTTCACTACTAAGTCCTTTCTTATAATTTAGCACCTAATTAATAAAAATCGAGACACGAAATATTTACGCATACCAATTCCACATACAATAAGTACGGAATATAACACTTAATTATTCTTGTGACTCGGTTTCGTGGTCCCGAAACCACTCTCCGACTAGGGTCACATTCGGGGTGTCACATTTGTAATGATATATGTGTATGGTGTCTTTGATGTTGTGAATGGAAGTAGAAGAAAAGTAAAAGAAATTTATGTAGAAATGTGATGTATGTGGATTCATAGGATGTTACAAATAGGTGTGAAGCTATGTTAGAAGAGAAAAGAAATTCGGCCAAGTGTTCATGGGAGGAAAACTAAGTGTTTGAAAGAATAAAAAAATGATGCCATAATTGATAGTATAGGTATTCGGCCATTTAATCAAGTGTGTAGGTGATGTTAGATCAATTTTAGCACATTCGACTATAGATAAGCATGTTGATAATCTCATTTAGACAATTAGACATAAAAGGGTGGTAATGAGGTTGAAAATTGTTGAATGGCTAGTTGGGTAATGAATGAAGCATTCGGCCATATGGGGTAAAAATGGGTCATATGCTCATGAGATAAAATTTTGTGAATAGATGTATTAATGATGATAGTATAGTTGATGTCATGTATATATGTATAAATATTTGGCAAGACGGTTAAACTAGTTAATTTATTGACTAAGCTCAAGAAGCTCGAGGTGGAGAAACAAGCAAAGGCAAAGGAAAGAACATCGAGTAGCCGAGTTGGAACCATTTTACCCAACACAAGGTAAGTCATTAAGCACATATGTTTGATATTGCTTAAATGATTGTAAAATCTATGCAATTGTATTTAATGGGATGCTATATATATATATAAATGAAATTGTATGTGTATGGAGTGATGACAATTGTTGAATGTAAAAGAAATAGTGAAATGTGTAGAAAGTTTGCTTTCGGCACTAAGTGTGCGGGCAATACGTGTGTACGGTGACGAGATTGGCACTAAGTGTGCATGCTGGAAATATATGGCACTAAGTGTGCATGCTGGAAAAATACGGCACTGGGTGTGCGAGCTCGAAGGGTATGGCACTATGTGTGCAGGCTTAAATTGCGTGGCACTAAGTGTGCGAAATCAAGTATTAAGCACTGTGTGTGCGTACTCTATATATATGGAGGGTGTGTCTCCATCGAGTTGAGAATGGACAGCGGATCGGGTAAGTACCTCGAGCTCATGACGAATAGAAAATACGTTCATGCTCGGGGTTGAATTTGGTAAGTCTTAAATCTATGTGATGATTGAAATTGTATGATTGTGGTGGAAATGAGTTAGTGTGTGAAAATGCTTCAAATATCTTGTTGTGTAGAATATGAAATGTGGATGTATGACTTGGTATGAGATTGGACCAAAAGGTCCGAGGAATTATGGTATAGATTCGATATGGATGAGTACCTAGCCTCGTTTATTGTTCATGTTGTAGTAACTTTATCAGTGGATTGATGAATGCTTATGACTTACTGAGTTATAAACTCACTTGGTGTTTTCTTGTCACCCATTTTAGGTCTCTCGGACTCGTATTGTTTGCGTGATCGGAACCGTCGTTGAAGTCATCACACCGGCTGAAATCTTTTGGTATTGTCTTCGTTGTTGAAGAACATTTGGCATGTATAGGCTATTATATTTTGTTGAACTGTGGGTTGTAAACTTTAAGCCATGTGAAAATGGCCTATGTGGTCGTCGAGTGGGATGCTAGAACCTATAGCCACGAGTCTTAGAAACTTTAATTTTGATAAGGTGGCCATAATTTGTGTCATGTATGATGGATGATTAAGGCCAAGGAAAGATTCATGAAATTGGCATAGTCTACTGCAGTAACTGTTGCGGACAGCAGCAGTGAGATGAGATTGAAAAATCACTAAAAATAGTAGAAGTAGAATTAAATAGTGAGTAAATTATAAAATTGAACCTTGATGAATCTATTTTTATATGGACGAAACGAAATGACCATATGAGCAGTATACTGAGAAATATTAAAGTTCTCGTGAGACAGGGCCAGAACGGTTTCTGGGTCCCCTGTTGCGACTTTGAAAATTTACCATAAATTATCCAGAAACAATTAGAAGTCATGCCTTATATGAATAGATTCCCCTTTGAGTCTAGTTTCATTAGAAACAAATGGCATGAGCATTAGAGCTCTGTACAAGATGATATTCAAGTTGTAACACACGAAGGTCAGTGTAGTCGACCCCTGTAACATGGGTGACTTTAACTAATAAACTGTACCAATTGGCCCGACCAAAAATTCTAGAAATAAATCCATGGATGGATATATGAGTCTAAATTCAGGGAAAATTTACGGAATCAGTTTCCGAGTTTTGGAACTCGAGATATGATTTTTAAGGCGACAGTGATGCAGTTTTCCAGCCTGTCTGGAAATGCCAAATTGGTTGGTACCTTGAGAGGATTTGGCCCGTTAACCCCTCGTGTCCGACACCGGCGACGGTCACGGGTTCGGGGTGTTACACCGTGTGTCACATACGGCCTAGACACATGCCCGTGTGTCTACCCGTGTGGACAATATAAGGCTATTTACAAAGCCCTATGCCACCCTAAAACACAATTTAATACCAATCAACAAATCAAAATCTAACTTAATATGATTTATCAACCAACAACCATAGCTAAGACCTATATACATTTTATAAATTCAACCATGCCAACAATTTCACATTCGTAAAAGACTATCTTGCATTTATATATTGGCTTATAATATTATCCAATTTCATGGCTTTATATAAAATGAGTCAAATGCTAAAACAAGCCAACACCTTTGGCCCCAAAACAATGTGATACAAAATAAAATCAAAAGTTCCTATGCATGCCATAATCAAAATGATAAAACTAGCTATACCAAGTGCTTCAAGGATAGTGTGGCTTGCTCCTCTAACGTAGGCAACGATTCTCGAACCACGTTTGTGGCACTGTAAGAAAATGGAAATAAGTAGGGTAAGCATGGGAGCTTAGTAAGTACATATATGTAAATAAGTGTAATTAGTAATACATTCATCAAACCGTGGTTTATCATACTTAAATGATATATCATTTTAATCTCTCTATCTTACTCTTCACTTATTCTATGCATACTTACTACATCTCATCACATACTAAGGTATTCATTCGGGAGTTTAGTATACATACCTGCAATTACCTGTAAAATAACTCAAATCCATTCTCTCTATTGACCTACCTCACTAGAAGTATTGCCAATCTATTCATCGAGTTACCCATTGAACACTTAGAAATACCAATGAATACTCAGATAGTTTACAGTTAAGTACCATACAAGTAGCCAAAGCTACCTCGAACTTTGTAATACTTGTATATTTGAGCTACTCACAGGCCTTTTTACCAAGTCAGTCCCCGGACCCTATAGCTCTATTATGTAATTCCCGCTTATTGAGCTACTCACGGGTATACACACAAAGTCAGTACCTGGACCCATATTATATATTTCGCTTATCTCATGAACTCAGACTCAACTCATGAGTTCAAACCACTTAATTTCTCATGACTTACCTTTTTATATCCTATACTATTTCCGAGGTTCAACAGGATCTCGTATCTAACCTAACGTTGTTGCACTTGATCATAACGTAGGTTACTCTTACCTAGCATTATTTATACTTTTATGACATCGAGTACAATTTATGATACATGTTAAAAATAAAACATTTAAAAGTAAGCTACAATGAAACATTATTTACATATGTGCTTACCTTGGTATAAAATGATAGAAACGAGTTTAATCCTCATAAACTTTGTTCTTACCCTAATCAAGACCCGAATCATGCTTCTCTTGATCTATATTGATAAAATTAATTCATTTCATCAGCATATAAATCTAGATACTCATTGATTTATAATTGGGAAAAATGACCATTTTGCCCCTAGGCTTTCACAAAATGACCATTTTACCCTTAGGCTCGAAATTCGATTTTAATCACATTTTCTCACTAATCAAGCCTAGTCGAATACTTTTTATACTAGAAGTAGCCCACAATTTTCATTATTTCATACATTTATCACCTATTTTACAACATATGCAAAATGGTCCTTAGTTAGGGTTTCCATGAAAACTTCCTCACAAAAGTTGTTTATTAACTATCCTAGACTCATTTTCTTCCATAAAAATTCAGCAAACAACCTAAATGCTCTCATGGAAAAACCCTAGACTTTCAACCATTTTGCAAAATAGTCCCCCTATTAGAAAGCTCAAGCTACAAGGGTCTTAAAAGTACAAAAATATTTAAGAAAAGTCATCAAGATCACTTACTTGAAAGGGTTTAAAGTTGCTGAAATTTTGAAGCTCAGAAACCCCTCTAATGGCTGAAAATTTCGGTGGTAGGAGAGGAGAATGAAAAGATGAAGTCATTTTGTTTTATTTTATTCAATTAAGTCACCAAACCACCTAGACTTTTGACTTTTTGACCAACTTATTCCCTATGGCCGACCACCCTTCTAAAATTGGCCTAATTGTCCTATAAAGACCTCCACATTAAGATTCATGGAAAATTAACACTTAGCTATCAAAATGGGACTTCTGCACTTATGCAATTTAGTTTTTTTTTTCACAATTAAGCATGCAATCGCTAAAATAAATTCACCAAAATTTTCATGCACTCATAAAATCATGCTATAACTCATAAAATAATATCATAAATATTTTCTCTGACCTCGGGTGAGTGGTTCCAAAACCACTGTTCTGACTAGGCCCAAAATCGGGCTGTTACAATTCTCCTCCCTTAGCGATTTTCTTCCTCGAAAATCTTACTGGTAAAAATATTTGGGTATTGGCTTTTCATGATTTCCTCGGGCTCCCATATGGCCTCTTCAACCCCATGTCTCTGCCATAACACTTTCACAAGGGGAATGTTCTTATTTCTTAATTGCTTAACTTCTCGAGCTGGGATCTTAACTGGTTCCTCACCATAAGACATATCCAATCTAATCTCTACTTCAGTCAGAGAAATCACATGTGAAGGGTCAGAGCGGTATTGGTGTAACATGGACACATGGAATATGACGTGGATCTTTTCCAATTCCGATGGTAAGGCTAACCGATAGGCTACTGGCTCAATTTTCTCAATCACCTCATAAGGTCAGATAAAACGCAGACTTAGTTTACCCTTTTTACCGAATCTAAGAACTTTTTTCCAAGGAAATACTCTCAAAAATACTTTATTGCCGACCTGAAACTCGATCTCTTTTTGTTTCAAATCCGTGTAAGATTTCTGTCTATCTGAAGCAGCCTTTCGACAATCATGAATCACCTTTACTTTTTCTTCGGTCTCCTTGACTAAGTTGACCCCGTGAATCTGACCTTCTCTAAGCTCGGTCCAATACAAAGGCATTCGGCACTTATGCCCATACAATGCTTCATAAGGTGCCATTTTCAAACTCGACTAATAGCTATTGTTATAAGTGAATTTGACTAGCGATAGATACTTTTCCCAACTGCCTTGAAACTTCAGGACACAATAGCGCAACATATCCTCAAGAGTTTGAATTACTCTCTCTGACTAACGGTCAATTTGCAGATAGAAAGCTGTGCTAAAATTCAACTTTGTTCCCAAAGCTTCTTGCAACTTCTTCCAAAACCTCGATATAAACCTCGAGTCCCTATCTAAAATAATCGACAAGGGCACTCCATGAAGCCTCACAATCTCAGCAATGTACAAGTTGGCTAGTTATCAAGTGAGAAATCTGTCCGTACCGAAATAAAGTGAGCTGACTTTGTCAATCGATCAACCACAACCCATAAGGCATCTTTCTTCCTCGGAGTTATCGGCAAACCTGTCACAAAATCCATAGTAGCCCGATCCCACTTCCACTAGGGGACCATGATAGGCTGAAGTAAACCCAAAGGTGCTTGGTGCACTGCCTTTATTTGTTGGCACACTAAACATTTTGATACAAACTCCGAAATGTCTCTTTTCATACCTGGCCACCAATACATTTTCTTCAAATCATTGTACATTTTTATACATCCAGGGTGTATAGATAAACAACCACTATGTGCCTTAATTAAAATTTTCCAAATCAACTTGGTATCCTTAGGAACACAAATCCTACCCTGGAACCTCAAGCAACCATCGAAATCAATTCGAAAATCTGACTCAACACCCGATTTACACTGAGTTTTCTTAGCTAACAATTCATTGTCACTCATCTGAATTTCACAAATTTCTTGGAGAAACATCGGTTTAGCTTTTAACTCAGCTAGAATCGAACCATCCTCTGACAAAGGCAATTGGGCATTCATTACTCTCAGTGCAAATAATGATTTTCTACGCAATGCATCTGCGATTACATTCGCCTTATCCGGATGGTAGTCGATAATCAATTCATAATATTTTAATAGTTCCAACCACCTCCGTTATCTCAGATTTAGATCTTTCTGAGTCATCAAGTACTTAAGAATTTTATGATCGGTGTATACATGGCATATCTCCCCGAACAAATAATGTCGCTAGATCTTCAAGGCAAACACTATGGCAGCCAACTCTAGGTCATGTGTCAGATAATTCTTCTTGTGAGGTTTCAGTTGTCTCGAGGCATAAGCTATAACCTTGCCCTCCTGCATAAATATGCATCCCAAGCCATTTAGAGAAGCATCGCTATAAATTACGAACTTTTTTTCTGATTTGGGTTGCACTAATAATGGAGCCTCAATCAATAACTTCTTCAACTTCTCGAAACTCTGTTGGCACTTATTCGACCATTCAAACTTAACATCTTTTTGCAATAACCTCATCATGGGAGTAGCAATCATAGAGAAATCCTTTACAAACAGCCTGTAATAACTAGCCAAACCTGAAAAGCTTCTAACCTCGGTCACATTCTTTGGGGGTTTCCATTCAACAATAGCAGAAACCTTGCTGGGATCAACCCTAATGCCATCGCTCGAGACAATGTAACCCAAAAATCTGACTTCTCGAAGCCAAAACTCACTCTTACTAAACTCTGTAGAACGATTCTCAAGTGTTCAGTATGCTCCACCTCATCTCTAGAATAAATCAAGATGTCATCGATAAATACAACGACAAACTTATCCAAGTATGGCCGAAAAATCCTATTCATTAAATCCATAAACACAGTGGGATCATTTGTTAAACTGAAAGGCATGACGAGGAACTCATACTGACCATACCTCGTCCTAAAAGCAGTCTTAGGCACATCTGACTCTTTAACTTTCAATTGATAGTAGCCGGATCTCAAGTCTATCTTAGAAAACCATGCTGCTCATTTCAATTGATCGAACAAGTTGTCAATCTGCTACAATGGATATTTATTCTTGATTGTCATCTTATTTAACTGCCAGTAATCCATGCACAGCCTCATAGACCCATCTTTCTTGTGACAGCCCAAAATTGACCCTAGTCGGAAGGTGGTCTCGGGACCACAAAACCGAGGCATAAAAATAATTAAAAATTTATTTTGATGCCTATAATATGTGTGTGCTCATGTATGACATTTTATGATGATTGATTTAGTGTTATAAGGGTGAATTCCACAAGAAAGGACTTAGTAATGAACTTTGAAAGTATGATAGGGAAATGTGTGATGACTAATTAAAGCATGCATGCAAAATAATGGACTTGTATGTCAAATCCCCTTTATAGGTGGTGGCGGCCATGACAAGGAGGATGGGCTAAACATGTCATGAAACATGTTTTGTTGGTGCATTAGGGTGAAATAATAAACAAAGGTGTATGGGTGATAAAAAAATGAAAAAAAAATGTGTGTGAGTGTGGTAATCCCCCCCCATTGCCGTGAGTTGTAGAGAAGGAAAGAAAAAATTTTGTTCATCCTTTCTTTGAGCCAAAACTAAGGAAGAAGGAGGATTTTTGCTTCATGCTTGGTTTGGAAGAGATCTAGAAGGAGATTTGGCCAAGTTTGCATCAAGATTAAGGTATGTATGAGGTTGTGTTAGGAGTTTCATGCATGTTTTGGTTGCTAACTTGATGTGCATGTTAGCCATGGCTCAAATCTTTGTTAAGCCATGGAAATGGTATTTGGCCAAAGTTGTTATGGTGATAAAGCCATTGCATGCTAAGTGTGAAGCTTGATGATGATGCATGCAATGATGGATTGTCTACTCTTGAGCAAGATTTGAGCCTTCTTTTTGATTTATCATGATTGAAGTTGAAAAGGAGCATGATTGTCATATTCGCCATTCATGAGCATGGTTCATGCTTCTTGCATGTTAGTTAAAATTTGTATTTTGGATGGCTATGGACACCTTGAAAATTCGCCATGCTCATATTGTATATATATGTTTGCACATGATGTTTTGGCTATGAAGTAAGTGATGAATAAGTTGGTTTAAAGAAGAAGATGTTGAAGAATAATTGTGAAATTTCAAGCACAATTCGCCTAGCACACATATAAGTGCTTGATGCTATATTATAAGTTTTGAGCCACAATATGCAAAGCATTAACTAGTAAAATGCATGCTGTTTTTGTGAGGTATTAAGTGCATAATTGGCCTCAACATGTACATGAATATTCGCCTTGGGTAGCCTATTGAAGGCCTTAGCATTTCCTTGATGCTCAAATAAATTGTATTGAATTGCTTGATGTAGTATAAAATGTGCATGACCATTGTGTATTCAAGCTAAAGAGTGGCCATATGACCATTTAAAATCCTTGTCATATTCGGCCATAAGCAAGCACAATGAGGTTTTAATAAATTGAATTTGTTTGAATTAGCTCAAGAGCTAAGAGGGCCACAATTGGACAAGGGGAAGGAAAAGGTGATCGAATAGCCGAAAAAGCCGTTCGACAACATCCGAGGTAAGTCCTCAAGAAGTGATCTTACTTGAATTATGTAAGATGAAACATGGATGTGTATGATTATTGATCATGTGTGTATGAGTATTTGAATTCCACCGGGCTAAGTCCCGGCGAATATGCTAATGATTATAATTGTGTTTGAGCCTTAGTGTGAAAATGAAATATGTATGTCCAATGATTATTGATGTATGTGTGCATGAGAAATTGAATGATATCGGGCTAAGCCCCAAGACAATTATGCTGAAATTTATATCCGGTTAAGACCAAGGCAATTGTGCTAGTAGCTATATCCGGGCTAAGACCCAAGGCATTCGTGCAAGTTGTTAAATCCGGCTAAGACCAAGGCATTTGTGCAAATCGTGATATCCGGTAAAGTCCCGCTGGCCTTGGTGCGGGTTACCATAACCGGGCTATGTCCCAAGGCGATTGAACGAGTACCGACATCCGGATAAACTCCGAAGGTATGTGATTTGAAAATTATGAGCTTGCTGGAAAATTTCAGCTAATGCACTTGTGAAATTTCCCAATGATAAGGTAAGTGCGGTGTGTGCTTTGCGCTAGGAGTAAGAGCGATGAATATCCGCTCCTATGATGGAGCGAGTTATCGGCCTTAATGAAGCCGTTATTTGTGTATGAACATAAGAGTTGGGATGGTAAAGTAAGTATGATTATGTGAATGCGCATTAATGAAATGATGCATTTAACTATGTGAATGTATTGCTGTAATTAGAGTTGATTATATTCCTTGAGACTTACTAAGCATAAAAATGCTTACTCCGCTGCTTTGGCTCTCAGTTTTCTAGATTTCGCTCGATAGCAATCGGATTCGGGATCGTTGAAGTCGAAGTCATCCACACTATCAAGCCCCCATTTTGGTATAAATTCTTGGTTGAACTTGAAATGGCATGTATAGGACTACCCCTTGTTTGTTAAATATGTGGTGATGTAAGTATGTACGGCCATGCGAAAATGGCTCGAAAAGGGAACATGAACTTAGAATAATTGTGGTTTGTATGTATATATTTGGTGTCATGATGTGGCTATGGCTTGAAATGGGAATGTTGGTCATATGATCAGCCATTGGCATGGTTAAAATGATCATATATGAACCTATGTATGGCAAAGACTAGTTGGTTCATGGAGACTACCAAATAGGTAAGACCTACCTTAAAAACAGATGCTGCCAGCTGCAGTGACGTGAATGTGAAAAATCACCAAAATTCGTAGAAATGGAATTAAATAGTGAATAAGCTATGTAAATTAACCTTGATGAGTCTATTTTCATATGGAAGAAACGAAATGGTCATAGGAGTTACATGTTAAGAGATATTAATGCTATTGTGAGACAGGGCCAGAACGGTTTCTGGGTTCCCTGTCGCAACTTTAAAATTTACTATAAATTATCCAGAAAGAATTATGCGACATACCTTATATGTACAGATTCCATTTTGAGTCTAGTTTCATTAGAAACAAACGACACCAGCATTAAAGCCCTGTACAGAGAGATATTCAAGTTATACCGCGCGAAGGTCAGAGCAGTCGATCCCTGTAACATGGGTGACTTTAACTAATAAACTGTACCAATTGGCCCATCCAAAATTCTAGAAATAAATCCATGGATGGATATATGAGTCTAAATTCAGGAAAATTTACGAAACCAGTTTCCGAGTTTTGAAACTCGAGATATGATTTTAAGGCGACGGTGATGCAGTCTTCCAGCCTGACTGGAAATGTCAAATTGGTGGGCAAACCATGTGAACTTGGCTTGTTAACCCCTCGTGTCCGACACCGCAATGGTCTCGGGTTCGGGTGTTACAATTTTATGGTATCGAGCCACGGTTTAGTCGATTCTAGGACTACCGTGAGGTGTTTGGGGTCTAGCTATACATGCCATTAAATGATGAATCGATAGTGTGGTGATTTACGACAATTTGACTTTGAGTTTGTTTATAGCAATGGGTCCCGATCCCAACCGAGCAATAGCTGATGATGTGGAGAGTGTGGCGCTGCTCCCGCACAAGGGACAGCGCCGCGGACTCTCAACCTATGGCCAGCAATCCGAATGATGAGGCTAGGCAAGCCTTTTATAGTGTGATGAACGAATGGTTTAATCAATACATTCGAACTAACACGGCTGTCCCACGACCTCCATTCCCGAAAAATGCAACCCTCAAGACCTACAATACCTCCAGAATCGACCAAATAAGGTCAAGTAAGCCCCATCAATAGGATTCAAAACATGGGGCCACTGAATTTAAAGCTACGGATGATGATGATGCCGAACGAGCTGAATTTCGGTTGGACAACACTATCCGGTGCTCGATGAGCTATCTTGTACACCGATGAATGCTTAAAGTGTACCATCTCCTTGCTACGTGATTCCACCTACTATTGGTGGAGTACTCGACTGTGGTACCTAGAGAGCAAGTGACTTGGGAATTTCTTGATCTTAAGCAAGGTTCTATGTCGGTTATCGACTATGAACGAAAATTTGTGAGGCTTAATGATACACGCGAGAATGCATTTCGTCCAAGCTATTATGTGTAAATGCTTCGAGGATGGGCTGAATGATGATATAAGGATGTTCGTTGGCATTCTCGAAATACGAGAGATCGTAGTACTTGTTGAGCAAGCTTGTAAAGTCGAAGAGCTTAGAAAGGAGAAACAAAAGTGATGTGGGAACCGGAGAATTCGAAGAGGTCCTCGGAAAGTCTCTTCAACAGCAATCAAGAGATTTCGAGATGATGTGAACCGGTCTAGAGGCGCTTTGGGCTTTTTAGACGAGGACGCGATCGACCCTGTGACCACACGAGTCACTTCGATCGCCATGGTGGAAATGATCGCGAGAGAGGGCGGAGTGTCAACATTGTGGCAAATGGCATTCGGGAGCTGTTGGTTTCGTGATCACTCCCGCTATAAGTGTGGATCGGCCGACCACTTTAGGAAGGATTGCCCGAGGAAGCTTGAGCAGAATGTGAGTCGAGTGGAAACTCGGGTGCTACCATCGCCGAGGTAGGCCACCTAGAAATATGGGCAATGTCGGTGGCGGTCGAGAGGATCTAGAGATGCTACCATCGATCCGAGGCTCGTGCTCCTGCGAGGACTTATGCCATACGCGCACGCGAGGATCTGCCTCTCCGGATGTCATTACGGTGCTTTCACCCTTTTCAATACTAAAGTGATTGCGTTGATTGACCCCGGTTCTACTCAATCTTATATATGTGAAACCTTAGCATCCAAGAAGACTTTGCCTATTGAGTCTCATCGAGTTTGTAATTCGGTGTCAAACCCTTGGGTCATTACGTGCTTGTCAACAAAGTGTGCAAGAAAAGTCTCCTAGTGTTCCGAGGTTCTTGTTTCCGGCGGACTTGATGCTTTTGCCGTTCGATGAATTCGACGTTATTCTTGGTTTGGATGGGTTGACCATGCACGATGCGGTCGTAAATTGCAAAAGCAAGACTATCGATTTGAGGTGCGCGAATAACGAGATCATTCGGGTTAAGTCTACGGACTTAAAGGGTTGCCATTGTAATATCGCAATGTTGGCCCGAAAATATGTAAGAAAAGAGTGCGAAGCGTGCACAGCGCGACGTGTTCGATGACAAGGAATCGAAAAGAAACCCGAATCTGTGCCGTGGTTTGTGAATACCGGATGTTTTCCTCAAGAATTGCCGGGTTTACCACTGTTCGGAAATAGAATTTGGCATCGAATTGGTACCGGTACCACTCCAATTTCGATAGCTCCGTATCGTATGGCACCAACGGAATTAAAGGAGTTGGAAGCTCGGTTGCAAGAATTGGTGGATAGAGGTTTTGCTCGCCCGAGTTTTTCGCCTTAGGGTGCGCCGGTGTTGTTCGTGAAAAGAAGGATGGAACCATGCGGTACGTGCATCGACTATCGTCGACTTAATAAAGCGACGATAAAGAACAAATATCCGTTGCCACGTATTGACGACTTGTTCGATCAATCAAGGAGCCTCGGTGTTCTCGAAAATAGATTTGAGATCGGGCTACTATCAATTGCGAATCCGAGATTCGGACGTGCCCAAGACCGCCTTCGTAAGCGAGATATGGTCACTATGAGTTCCTAGTGATGCCGTTTGGGCTCACTAATGCCCTCGCGGTATTTATGGATTTAATGAATCGGATCTTTAGACCATATTTGGATCGATTCGTAGTCGTGTTCATTGATGACATCTTGGTCTATTCAAGAAATGAGACCGAACATGCTGAACACCTACGGTTAGTCTTTGCAAATTTTACGGGACAAGCAATTATATGCTAAGTTCAGCAAGTGTGAGTTCGGTTAGAGAGGTTAGCTTCTTGGGTCATGTGGTATCAGATCGGGTATTCGAGTAATTCGAATAAAATTTCAGCCATACTTAATTGGAAGCCTCAGAAATATTCTTGAGGTTCAGACTTTTTGGGCTTGCTTAGGTTATTACCGACGATTTGTAAAGGCTTCTCAACGATAGCCACGCCGATGACGGCTTACTCCAAAAGGACGTTAAGTTCGAATGGATGAGAAATGCCAAAAGGTTTCGATCAACTGAAAACTTATTTGATGAAGCCCCAATTCTAGTGCAACCCGAGTCCGCAAGGAGTTTGTCATCTATAGCGACGCCTCTCTACTTGGGTTAGGTTGCGTATTAATGCAAGAAGGTCGAGTTGTGGCCTATGCGTCGAGGCAATTAAAGCCACATGAGAAAAATTATCCGACTCATGATCTCGAAGTGGCCGCCATCGTATTCGCCTTTAAAGATTTGGCGACATTACTTATTTGGTGAAAGGTGCCATGTATACTCGGATCACAAAAGTCTCAAATATTTGATGACCCAAAGAGACTTAAATCTGCGACAAAGACGTTGGCTCGAGTTGTTAAAGGATTATGAGTGATCATTGACTATCACCCGGAAAGGCGAATATGGTTGCGGATGCCTTGAGTCGTAAATCGTTATTCACTTTACGAGCGATGAATGTGCACTTGTCCGTCCGATCCGAGCGGTGTGTTAGTGGCTGAATTGAAAGCCAAACCATTATTGACACACCAAATTCGAGAAGCTCAGAAAGTCGACGACGAGTTGGTTGCAAAACGGGCTGCGTGTGTTCCGAACAAGGACTCGGAGTTTCAAATCGACGATGACGATTGTTTGAGGTTCAAAAGTCGTCGGTGTGTCCCAAAGAATTGAACTCATTTCGATAATTTGAATGAAGCCCATTGTAGCCGAATGGCAATCCACCCGGGGAGTACGAAGATGTACAATGATTTGAAACGTCGGTTTTGGTGGCATGGTATGAAGCGAGACATCTCCGACTTTGTTTCAAGATGTTTAATATGTCAACAAGTGAAAGCGGAACATCGGTGCCTTCGGATTACTTCACCAATCACAATACCCGAGTGGAAATGGGATCGAGTCACAATGGACTTTGTATCCGAACCGCCATTGTCGCAAGTAAGAAGGATGCGGTTTGGGTCGTGGTAGATCGATTGACTAAGTCGGCCCACTTTGTCCCCCGACGCACGGATTTTTCAATGGACAAATTAGCGGAATTGTACGTTTCTCAGTTGTGAGATTACATGGGGTGCCTATTTCCATCGTGTCGATAGAGATCCGAGATTTACCTCGCGATTTTGGAAAAAGTTGCAAGAAGCTTTGGGTACCAAGTTGCATTTCAAGACCGCCTTTCACCCTCAAACCGATGGTCAATCCGAGCGGATAATTCGAGATACTTGAGGATATGTTAAGATGTTGCGTCCTCGAGTTTAGTGGTTCATGGGAACGGTATTTGCCGTTGATTGAATTCGCTTACAACAACAAACTTTCAATCAAGTATTAAAATGGCACCCTACGAGGCCTTGTACGGTCGTAAATGCCGTACACCATTGTTTTGGACCGAGCTCTGAAAGCAAGATTTTCGGTGGATTTGATTAGGGATGCTGAGCAGAAGTGAAAGTAATCCGTGAAAGTCTCAAGATAACCTCCGATCGTCGAAGTCGACGCGGATCAAGCGTAAGAATATCGAGTATCGTGGGTGATAAAGTGTTCCTCAAGGTATTGCCTTGGAAAAAGATACTCGATTCGGCCGTAAGGGCAAGTTGAGCCCGAGGTTTGTTGGGCCATATGAGATATCCGGCGAGTCGATCCGGTGGCATATCGTTTGACTTTGCCCCCGAACTCGAAAAGGTTCACGATGTCTTTCACGTTTCGATGCTTCGACGCTATAGATCCGATCCATCGCACGTGATTAGTCCATCAGAAATTGAAATTCAAGCTAATATGAGTTATGAGGAAGAACCGATTCGTATCCTATCACGAGAAGTGAAAGAGTTGTGAAACAAGCGGGTTTCGCTAGTAAAAGTGTTATGGCTCAAGCACGGGATAGAATAAGCTACTTGGGAGACCGAGAACTCTATGAAAGAGCGATATCCAAACCTATTTATCGGTAAGATTTTCGGGGACGAAAATTTCTTAAGTGGGGGAGAGTTGTGACAGCCCAAAATTGACCCTAGTCGGAAGGTGGTCTCGGGACCACAAAACCGAGGCATAAAAATAATTAAAAATTTATTTTGATGCCTATAATATGTGTGTGCTCATGTATGACATTTTATGATGATTGATTTAGTGTTATAAGGGTGAATTCCACAAGAAAGGACTTAGTAATGAACTTTGAAAGTATGATAGGGAAATGTGTGATGACTAATTAAAGCATGCATGCAAAATAATGGACTTGCATGTCAAATTCCCCTTTATAGGTGGTGGCCGGCCATGACAAGGAGGATGGGCTAAACATGTCATGAAACATGTTTTGTTGGTGCATTAGGGTGAAATAATAAACAAAGGTGTATGGGTGATAAAAAATGAAAAAAAAATATGTGTGAGTGTGGTAATCCCCCATTGCCGTGAGTTGTAGAGAAGGAAAGAAAAAATTTTGTTCATCCTTTCTTTGAGCCAAAACTAAGGAAGAAGGAGGATTTTTGCTTCATGCTTGGTTTGGAAGAGATCTAGAAGGAGATTTGGCCAAGTTTGCATCAAGATTAAGGTATGTATGAGGTTGTGTTAGGAGTTTCATGCATGTTTTGGTTGCTAACTTGATGTGCATGTTAGCCATGGCTCAAATCTTTGTTAAGCCATGGAAATGGTATTTGGCCAAAGTTGTTATGGTGATAAAGCCATTGCATGCTAAGTGTGAAGCTTGATGATGATGCATGCAATGATGGATTGTCTACTCTTGAGCAAGATTTGAGCCTTCTTTTTGATTTATCATGATTGAAGTTGAAAAGGAGCATGATTGTCATATTCGGCCATTCATGAGCATGGTTCATGCTTCTTGCATGTTAGTTAAAATTTGTATTTTTGGATGGCTATGGACACCTTGAAAATTCGCCATGCTCATATTGTATATATATGTTTGCACATGATGTTTTGGCTATGAAGTAAGTGATGAATAAGTTGGTTTAAAGAAGAAGATGTTGAAGAATAATTGTGAAATTTCAAGCACAATTCGGCCTAGCACACATATAAGTGCTTGATGCTATATTATAAGTTTTGAGCCACAATATGCAAAGCATTAACTAGTAAAATGCATGCTGTTTTTGTGAGGTATTAAGTGCATAATTGGCCTCAACATGTACATGAATATTCGCCTTGGGTAGCCTATTGAAGGCCTTAGCATTTCCTTGATGCTCAAATAAATTGTATTGAATTGCTTGATGTAGTATAAAATGTGCATGACCATTGTGTATTCAAGCTAAAGAGTGGCCATATGACCATTTAAAATCCTTGTCATATTCGCCATAAGCAAGCACAATGAGGTTTTAATAAATTGAATTTGTTTGAATTAGCTCAAGAGCTAAGAGGGCCACAATTGGACAAGGGGAAGGAAAAGGTGATCGAATAGCCGAAAAAGCCGTTCGACAACATCCGAGGTAAGTCCTCAAGAAGTGATCTTACTTGAATTATGTAAGATGAAACATGGATGTGTATGATTATTGATCATGTGTGTATGAGTATTTGAATTCCACCGGGCTAAGTCCCAAGGCGAATATGCTAATGATTATAATTGTGTTTGAGCCTTAGTAACGAAAATGAAATATGTATGTCCAATGATTATTGATGTATGTGTGCATGAGAAATTGAATGATATCCGGCTAAGCCCCAAGACAATTATGCTGAAATTTATATCCGGTTAAGACCAAGGCAATTGTGCTAGTAGCTATATCCGGGCTAAGACCAAGGCATTCGTGCAAGTTGTTAAATCCGGGCTAAGACCAAGGCATTTGTGCAAATCGTGATATCCGGGTAAAGTCCCGCTGGCCTTGGTGCGGGTTACCATAACCGGGCTATGTCCCAAGGCGATTGAACGAAAGTACCGACATCCGGATAAACTCCGAAGGTATGTGATTTGAAAATTATGAGCTTGCTGGAAAATTTCAGCTAATGCACTTGTGAAATTTCCCAATGATAAGGTAAGTGCGGTGTGTGCTTTGCGCTAGGAGTAAGAGCGATGAATATCCGCTCCTATGATGGAGCGAGTTATCGGCCTTAATGAAGCCGTTATTTGTGTATGAACATAAGAGTTGGGATGGTAAAGTAAGTATGATTATGTGAATGCGCATTAATGAAATGATGCATTTAACTATGTGAATGTATTGCTGTAATTAGAGTTGATTATATTCCTTGAGACTTACTAAGCATAAAAATGCTTACTCATTGCTTTGGCTCTCGGTTTTCTAGATTTCGCCGATAGCAATCGGATTCGGGATCGTTGAAGTCGAAGTCATCCACACTATCAAGCCCCCATTTTGGTATAAATTCTTGGTTGAACTTGAAATGGCATGTATAGGACTACCCTTGTTTGTTAAATATGTGGTGATGTAAGTATGTACGGCCATGCTAAAATGGCTCGAAAAGGAACATGAACTTAGAATAATTGTGGTTTGTATGTATATATTTGGTGTCATGATGTGGCTATGGCTTGAAATGGGAATGTTGGTCATATGATCAGCCATTGGCATGGTTAAAATGATCATATATGAACCTATGTATGGCAAAGACTAGTTGGTTCATGGAGACTACCAAATAGGTAAGACCTACCTTAAAACAGATGCTGCCAGCTGCAGTGACGTGAATGTGAAAAATCACCAAAATTCGTAGAAATGGAATTAAATAGTGAATAAGCTATGTAAATTAACCTTGATGAGTCTATTTTCATATGGAAGAAACGAAATGGTCATAGGAGTTACATGTTAAGAGATATTAATGCTATTGTGAGACAGGGCCAGAACGGTTTCTGGGTTCCCTGTCGCAACTTTAAAATTTACTATAAATTATCCAGAAAGAATTATGCGACATACCTTATATGTACAGATTCCATTTTGAGTCTAGTTTCATTAGAAACAAACGACACCAGCATTAAAGCCCTGTACAGAGAGATATTCAAGTTATACCGCGCGAAGGTCAGAGCAGTCGATCCCTGTAACATGGGTGACTTTAACTAATAAACTGTACCAATTGGCCCATCCAAAAATTCTAGAAATAAATCCATGGATGGATATATGAGTCTAAATTCAGGGAAAATTTACGAAACCAGTTTCCGAGTTTTGAAACTCGAGATATGATTTTTAAGGCGACGGTGATGCAGTCTTCCAGCCTGACTGGAAATGTCAAATTGGTGGGCAAACCATGTGAACTTGGCTTGTTAACCCCTCGTGTCCGACACCGGCAATGGTCTCGGGTTCGGGGTGTTACATTTCTTTTTCACAAAAAGCATCGGAGCACCCCACAGTGAAAAGCTTGGTCTTACAAAGCCCTTATCGGTCAATTCTTGTAATTGTGACTTTAGTTCCTTCAACTCAGTCGGAGCCATTCGATATGGAGCAATCGAAATAGGCGTTGTCCCTGGCCTTAACTCTATACCAATTTCAACTTCTCTATTAGGGGGTAACCCGAGCAATTCTTCCAGAAATACGTTCGCATATTCGTATACAACTGGTACTATCTCAACCTTCAGCTCAAACTCCTTAGCATTCATTATAACAACAAAATAAGCTTTACAACCTTTCCTCAAACATGTCCAGGTAGACGTTGAGGATATTACAATAGGAAAATTCTCTGGTTCATCTGATTTAACCCAAAGAGTTTCACTATTTTCACATTTCAATTTAATAACCTGTTTTCTACAATTTACTACAGCATCTGGAGTGTTAACCAGTCTATACCCAAAATGAAATCAAACTCGTTGAATTGTAACAACATCAAACCGGTCAGAAAACATGACCTCTAACTATCAAGGGACATTTCTTGCATACTTTATTGACTATCACATGCTTGCCTAGAGGGTTTGACACCTTAATCATAAAATCCATCGACTCAACAGGTATGTTCATGTTAGACACCAATTTCATGCACACATACGAATGAGTGGATCCAAGATCAAGCAAAGTAATAATAGTATTATCATAGAGAAAAAATGTATCGGTGATCACATCGGGAGAAGATGCATCTTCATGTATGCGTATGGCGTAGGTTGTAGCCGGAGTTCTAGCTTCTGAACTCACTGTGGTGTCTCTTGTTACATTCTTATTACTAGCCCCGCTTTTGACATTCTTCTGAGGTCTTCCTTTAGAATTGGTGCCACTTAGCCTTGCACCTTGAAAATTTTCTTTCTCGTTCTTCTCAGGACAATCCTTGATAAAATGGTCTTGAGAACCATATCGAAAACAAGATCCATCATTCATTCTACACTTGCCTAAATGACTTCTACCACAATGTTGGAACTCTAGTCGAGAAGACCTGACGTTACCCACACAAGCCACTGATGTAGCCCAAGATTTAGACTCTGAATCTTGCTTCTTACGATCTATATGAGTGTCCAGCTGACACATGAGAACGGGAGTAAATGTCCCTGGATTTCTTAGACTGAGATGGAAATTACTTGCTTGAATGTCTCTGTCTTGCATCTCTAGTCTCTACCTCGGTTTTCTTCTTCTCCTTAATCAATTCTTTGGCATTACAAGCCCGATTAATGAGCACTACAAACTCCTTCAATTCAAGGACACCCACTGACAATCGGATATCCTCATAAAGTCCGTCTTCAAACCTTCGGCACATCTTAGCCTCGGAGGACAAACACGCTCAAGCATACTTACTAAGTTGGACAAACTCTCTTTCATATTCAGTGTCATGCGGCCTTGTTTCAAGTCAAGAAATTCCTTACGCTTTTGATCCATGAATCTCTCACTAAAATATTTCTTTCGGAATTCCTCATGGAAGAATTCCCATGTGATCCTTTTTGGAGGTACCACTGAAACTAATGTTTTTCACCAGTGGTATGACGAGCCCCACAATAAGGATATGGCACACTTTAAGCATTCTTCGGGAGTACAAGGTAATTCATCGAATACCCTGATGGTATTCTCAAGCCAGAACTCTGCCTTTTAGGGATCATCATCCTTATTTGCACGGAACTCCTCAGCTCCATGCTTTCGGATCTTGTCTACTGGGGGTCTATTCAGTTTTACAAAATCCATACCCTGCGGTGCTACAGGGACAACTTAAGGGATAGTTTGAGGTAGAGGGGGTTGATCATTTGGGTTCGCTCGGACGAACTCCGTGTACCATTCATTCATCATGTGGAGAAAGGCTTCCCAAGCCCCTTCCCACTCTCTAGCTAACCATGAGAGGTTGATTATCGGATGACACCGCCCCTTCAGTAGGAGCCGGTGCATTACTTTTTACATCGTCCGCCATAGATTGGTCGGGATCCATTACTATAAGAAAACATGATAACAAAATCAGGAGCCATCACAGTATCACAATTTATTTATGAGATGTATAGCTAGACTCGTACACATGCCAGGTTAGTTTGAGAACTGACTAAACCATAGCTCTGATACCACTAAATGTAACACCCCACACTAGAGTCCTACATCGGGATGGGATATGAGGCATTACCATATTTAAACACGTTCATTCTAACTTTTTCGAATCATCAAGACTTGATAAATTTTAAAACTTTATATAAACTCCTTAACATTTCCCTACGAGGCCTCAAACGTCCGTTAGAAAGCATTCGGGACAGGCTCGGGTCCTTAACCAACTTTAAAAAAGATAACCCTTGAAACAGAGCACACGCCAGTGTGGATAGGCAACACGCCCGTGTGGTCATTAAGACATGGCCGTGTTAATGGCCCGTGTGACACACACGGCCTAAGCATCAAGGGACATGCCCGTGTCCTATGCTCGTATGGATTAAATTCTAAGTTCGAACCTATAGGGGTTTTCACACGGCCTGACACACGCCCGTGTTTAAGGCCTGTGTCCCTCATACGGCCATGACACGTCCGTGTCCAAAAACCTTGACATTTTGTTTCTGACGTCAGCATCCAATAAGGGGCACACCACCAAGGCACACGCTTGTGTCTCTACCCGTGTGTTTACTACCATGTACACTAATTTGAAGCTTTTACGTGCAGGGGACACACGGCCAGACAAGACACCCGTGTGTCTACCCGTGTAGACAATATAAGGCTATTTACAAAGCCCTATGCCACCCTGAAACACAATTTAATACCAATAAACATATCAAAATCTAATTTAATATGATTTATCAACCAACAACCATTGCTAAGACCTATATACATTTCATAAATTCAACTGTGCCAACAATTTCACATTCGTAAAAGACTATCTTGCTTTTATATATTCGCTTATACTATTTGCCAATTTCATGACTTTATACAAAATGAGTCAAATGCTAAAACAAGCCAACACCATTTGCCCTAAAACAATGTGACACAAAATCAAAAGTTCCTATACATGCCATAATCAAAATGATAAAACTAGCTATACCAAGTGCTTCAAGGATAGTGTGGCTGGCTTCTCTGACATAGGCGGTGATCCTCGAACTACTTTGGTGGCAATGTAAGAAAACAAAAAGGAAATAGGATAAGCATGGGAGCTTAGTAAGTACATATATGTAAATAAGTGTAATTAGTAATACATTCATCAAACCGTGGTTTATCATACTTAAATGATATATCATTTTAATCACTCTATAGGTCTTCATTCGGGAGTTTAGTATGCATACCTACAATTACTTGTAAATAACTCAAATTCATTCTCTCTATTAACCTACCTCACTGGAAGTATTGCCAATCCATTCATCGAGTTATCCATTGAACACTCGGAAATACCAATGAATACTCGGATAGTTTACTCTTAAGTACTATACAAGTAGCCAAAGCTACCTCAAACTTTGTAATACTTGTATATTTGAGCTATTCACGGGCCTTTTTACCAAGTCAGTACCAGGACCCTATAGCTCTATTATGTAATGCCCGCTCATTGGGCTACTCACGAGTATACACACAAAGTTAGTACCCAGACCCACATTACATATTTCGCTTATCTCATGAACTCAGACTCAACTCATGAGTTCAAACCACTCAATTTCTCATGACTTACCTTTTTATATCCTACACTATTTCTGAGGTTCAACGGGATCTCGTATCTAACCTGACGTTGTTGCACTTGATCATAACGTAGGTTACTCTTACCTATCATTATTTATACTTTTATGACATATAGTACAATTTATGATACATGGTAAAAATAAAACATTTAAAAGTAAGCTACAGTGACACGTTATTTACATATGTACTTACCTCGGTATAAAATAATGAAAACGAGCTTAATCTTTGTTCTTACCTCCATCAAGACCCGAATCACGCTTCTTTTGATCTATATTGATAAAATTCATTCATTTCATCAGCATATAAATCTAGATACTCAAAAATTTATAATTAGGCAAAATGACCATTTTGTCCCTAGGCTTTCACAAAAATGACCATTTTACCTCTAGGCTCGAAATTCAATTTTAATCACATTTTCTCACTACTCAAGCCTAGCTGAATACTTTTTATACTAGAAGTAGCCCACAATTTTCATTATTTCATACATTTTTCACCTATTTTACAACTTATGCAAAATGGTCCTTAGTTAGGGTTTCCATGAAAACTTCCTCACAAAAGTTGTTTATTGTCTATCCAAGACTCATTTTCTTCTATAAAAATTCAGAAAACAACCTAAATGCTCTCATGGAAAAACCCTAGACTTTCAACCATTTTGTAAAATAGTCCCCCATTAGAATGCTCATGCTACAAGGGTATCAAAAGTACAAAAATATTTAAGAAAAGTCATCAAGATCACTTACTTGAAAGGGTTTAAAGTTGCTGAAATTTTGAAGCTCAAAAACCCCTCTAATGGCTAAAAATTTCGGTCGTAGGAGAAGATAATGAAAAGATGAAGTCATTTTGTTTTATTTTATTCAATTAAGTCACCAAACCACCTAGACTTTTGACTTTTTGACCAACTTGTCCCCTATGGCCGGCCACCCTTATAAAATTGGCCTAATTTTCCCTTAAAGATCTCCACATTAAGATTCATGGAAAATTAACACTCTTAGCTATCAAAATGGGACTTTTGCACTTTATGCGATTTAGTCCTTTTTCGTAATTAAGCATGCAGTCGTTGAAATAAATTCACCAAAATTTTCATGCACTCATAAAATCATGCTATAACACATAAAATAATAACAGAAATATTTTCTCTGACCTCGGGTGAGTGGCTTCAAAACCACTGTTTCGATTAGGCCCGAAATCGGGCTATTACATGTGTCCTGGGCGTGTGAAGTCTACACCTATTTTATGAAAATTAATTTTCTACACGGTCTAGCACACGGGCGTGTGACTAGGCCATGTGATCCCAATTTGTTCATGAGTTACAAGTCAGAGAGTTACAAGGGGTCAGGACACGGGCATGTGTACAACACGGCCTGATTATACGAGCGTTGTAACACCCCTCACCTGTATTTAACATTAGAATAGGGTTACGAAGTATTATCGGACTTACGAAACAATTAAACAACCATTTAACATACATAATATCATTTCATACATTCATCATTCAAACTCAATCAAATTTTCCCTAATACGATCCTACGAGCCTCTAAACATACTTTGGAAGTGGTTCGAGACTAAACAGATAACTTAAGAAATATTTACGAAACTGTGAAAATTTTTCTCAAGCAAGGGACACACGCTCGTGTGGCCAGGCATTGTGTCTCACATGGCCACCAGACACGCCTGTGTCACAGGCCGTGTGGACATTCGAAATGAGAGCACATGGCCATGTCCCTACCCGTGTCCAAACAAGTGAGCTTACTGACTTGGGTCACACGACCAACATACACGCCCGTGTGCCCTAAAAATGGCCATACACGCTTGTGTACCAGGCTGTGTGCTAGGCCGTGCCAATCTTGTAGGGTATACTGACTTATGCCACACGGCCAACTCACACGCCCGTGCGTGAGGCCGTGTGAAGCATACTGACTTGGTTTCAAATTCAACACTAGGGGTCTCACGGCCGTGTAACATGACCGTGTCTCACACACAACTGAGACACACGCCTGTGTCTCTGACCGTGTGGACAAAAATAGGTTATTTACCAAGACATTTTGCCACCCAATTTGCACGTACCTATACAAGATCTTATAGTTCCATTTCAAGACACAAATAGAAACCAATTATCATCATCCAATATTCAATTCATGCCATTTCATTATAATCAATACAAATTACAAATAAGCCACAATTTTCCATCTATGTACATACCTAATTCACATATACAATTCAATCAACTAAATCATTCCAAAACATGCATTATCATTCACCAATTCATAAGCACATAGCTTAAACATTATCAACCCTTTTAGCAATCAAATTACCTAATATCATTAAGAATTATAATTTCAACCTCAATCACAGAATATAGGTTAATTAACAAACTCAAAATAGAACCATTTACACATTTATAAACATCATCAAATTTATCATCACAAGCCAACCCAAATCGACAAAATACATGTTCATCAAACATACCAAAATGACTCAAGCCTATACATGCCGTATACCATAAATAAAAACTTCAAAAGTACCAAAAATAGATATCTGATAGTGCAATGAAGTCTCTAACAATCCTCGAGTCCAAGCTAGCTTTGTAAGACTACAAAACATGGAAAGGTAAACATAGTAAGCTATAAAGCTTAGTAAGTTCGTATGTAAATATGAAATAATCTTATCATTCATTAATATTTCTAAATAGATAACATAAATTACATTAAAGCATCAATCACTAAGTTAACATAAAGTTTAACCACATAGTTAAGCATAAGTTCTCGGCTTCCTTTAATTCATTACTTGAACAGTTTCTGTGCATAATTGTACTGATACATAACTATTCCTCATCAATCACTTACTAAATCACTCTGGTTTTATATATGCTTACGGTAAAAGCACATTGATTTTCTGATGCCATAGTCCAACTATGGTCTTACACATACATTGCCATGGCCTTGTCGTGGTCTTACACTCACATGCCATAACCCGGTTATGGTCTTACTATCCGATTTCCATAGCCCAGCTATGGTCTTATTTGGCAACTTACCTTACTTAAATTGTACATTCAATTTGAAATCTTTTAAATTTTACCAATAAGATAAATACAATCACAATTCATCCATCAATTAAATAAGTGCACATTTAAGTTCAATTATACCATCTTACCTCGTGTACAAAAATGACGAAACGGACCGACTATTCAATTACTTTGCTTTTTCCCTGATCTAAGTTCGAATTCCTCTTTTCTTGATCTATAAGTAATCAAAATCAGCTTATTTATTCTTCTAATTATTCAATTCAATCCAAAATATGCATTTGAGCTATTTTACACATTAGCCCCTAAACTTTCACATTTTTACAATTTAGTCCTTATTACACAAAATCAAAAATTCATGAAATTCAAAACTAACCCATGCTATTCGAATTACCATTATACCTCTAGCAGCCCATATTTTCCATTTATTTCGCATTTTAACAACAAAGTTTCAATATTTCTCAATTTAATCCCTATTTTACATTTTCACTAAAAATCACTTAGCGAAACTTGTATATCTATCAACAAACATTCATAATCTATTAAGAAACTTCAAAATATACATGTATTCATCGATGGCATCATTCAAAATCTTTAACAATTTTGCAAAATAGTCCCTGGGCTAATTAGTACTAGTTGCAACGATCACAAAAACATAAAAATAATTAAAAACGGGACAAAATACATACCAAAATAGCCAAGTGAAGTTGCCAAAATTTTGAAAGCTTGAAAATGGCTTTCTTTGCCTTAACATTCAGCTATGAAGATTATTATTGCTTAAATTTTATGTTTTGTTTTGGTGAATTAACATGAATTTAATAATTACTAAATTAACCTTAACATTAAACAATAAAAATAACTTAATGGTTGTCCATAATTGTCCAATTATTTCATTAATGGTCTAATTACTACATAAGGACCTTTACTTTAAGGTTCTATAGCTATTAGATACTTTTAGCTAATAGAACTCCACTTTTGCACTTTACGCGATTTAGTCCGTTTTACCAAATTGACCAACCAAATGATAAAATTTCTTAACAAAACTTTCACACAATTATATATTCATGCTGTGAACATTAAAATAATAATAAAATAAATATTTTGACCTTAGATTTGTGGTTCTGAAACCACTGTTCTGGTTTGACTAAAAATGAGCTGTTACAACTCTCCCCCCTTAGGGATTTTTGTCCCCGAAAATCTTACCAGTGAAAAGGTTAGGATACTATTTTCTCATAGCTTCCTCCGGCTCCCATGTAGGCTTTTCAAAACCATGACATTTGCATAATACTTTTACTAAAGCTATGCGTTTATTTCTTAATTCTTTGACCTCTCAAGCTAAAATGTTGATTAGTTCTTCATTGGAAGTCATATCAAGTTGAATTTCAATCTCTAACGAAGAAATCGCATGTGATGGGTCAGATTTATATCGATCAACATCGATACATGAAACACATTATGGATTTTCTCTAGCTCAATTGGTAACTCTAGCTGATATGCAATTAGCCTTATTCTTTCAATGATCTGTATGGCCCGATCAAACACGGACTCAATTTGCCTTTACGACCAAATCGAAGTATTTTCTTCCAGGGAAACACTTTCAAGAACACTTTGTCACCGATCTAAAATTCAATGTCTTTTCATTTCAAATCCACATATGATTTCTGACGATCTGAAGTTGTTTTCAAATAGTCGCGAATTACTTTCACTTTCTCTTCAGTTTCTCTAACCAAATCAACCCCGTAAATTTGTTTTTCGCTAAGCTCGGTCCAATACAATAGAGTTCGACATTTGTGACCATACAAAACTTTGTACGGTGCCATCTTTATGCTTGATTGAAAGTTGTTATTATACGCAAATTCAACCAGCGGCAAATATTTCTCCCAGTTACCTTTGAACTCTAAAACACAACATATGAGCATATCTTCGAGGATTTGTATTACTCGTTTAGACTGTCCGTCAGTTTGCGAATGAAAAGCTGTACTAGAATTTAACTTCGCACCCAGGGGTTCTTTAAGTTTCTTCCAAAATTGCGATGTAAACCTTGGATCTCTATCCGAAATAATCAAAACTAGTACACCGTGCAATCTCACAATCTCAGATATGTACAATTCAGCCAATTTATCAAGCGAATAGTCTGTACGTACCAAAATGAAATGTGCAGATTTCGTCAGTCGATCAATGACAACCCAAATTGCATCTTTCTTCTTCAGAGACAGTGGTAAACTGGATATGAAATCCATTGTCCCTCTATCCCGTTTCCACTCCGGTATCATCACTGGCTGAAGTAGTCCTGACGGCACTTGATGTTTAGCTTTAATTTGTTTACAAACTAAACATTTCGGTACAAACTCTGACATGTCTTGTTTCATACCTAACCACCAATATAATTATTTCAAATCATTTTACATATTGGTAGTCCTAGGGTGAATAGATAAACATCCGTTATGTGCTTCGTACAGAATTTTTTGAATAAGCTCGAAATTTCTCGGTACACAGATTCTGTTTTAGAACATTAAACAATCATCAGCTCTGGTTTGGTACTCTGAATTACCAGTCGATACACTTTTCAATCTTTTCACTTGTAATTCACTATCACATTTCTGAGCTTCACAAATTTGCTAAAGAAATAACGGTCTCGCTTTCAACTCAGCTACAATCGAACTGTCATTAGACAAAGCTAACTGTGTATTCATTTCAAGCAAAGCAAATAATGACTTTCTGGTCAGAGCATCAGCAAGTACGTTCACTTTCCCGGGATGAGAATCAATTACTAGCTCATAGTCTTTCAGTAATTCAAGCCATCTTCGTTGTCGCAAGTTCAAGTCTTTCCAAGTCATTAATATTTTAAGCTCTTGTGATCTGTATAAATGTGGCATTTCTTACCAAACGAGTGATGTTGCCAAATCTTTAATGAGAACACAATCATAGCCAACTCTAAATCATGCGTTGGATAATTCTTTTCATGCGGCTTCAACTGTCTAGAAGCATAAGCTATTACTTTGCCATCCTGCATCAATGCACAACCCAGACCGTTCAACGACTCATCATTGGAAATTACGAATTCTTTACCCGACTCAAGCTGTACTAACACTAGTGCCTCTATTAATAACACTTTTAACTATTTGAAACTCTGCTGACACTTTTCAGACCGTTCGAACTTTACATCTTTCTGAAGTAATTGAGTCAACGGTGTTACAATCATAGAGAATCCTTTCACAAAACATCAATAATAGTCAGTTAGTCCCAGAAAACTTTGGACTTCAGATACATTTATCAGAGGTTTCCAATCTATAAATGTCAAATCTTGCTCAAGTCAACTCTAATACCTTCGGCTGAAACAATATGCCCTAGAAATCCAACCTTTTAGAGCCAAAACTCACATTTCCTGAACTTTGCAAACAATTACTTGTCTCTCAAGGTTTGCAACACTATTTTCAAATGCTCGGCATGCTCAGATTCATTTAGAGAATAAATTAGAATATCGTCAACAAATATAACAATGAATCTGTCTAAATACGGTCTGAAGATCCGATTCAACAAATCCATAAAAATGGCAGGAGCATTAGTTAGTCCAAAAGGCATAACAAGAAATTCATACTGTTGTACCTGGTTCTGAACATTGTCTTTGCCACATCAGCATCTTTAACACATAACTGATAATGGCCAGATCACAAATCAATCTTTGAAAACACTGTTGCACCCTTCAACTGATCAAACAAATAATCTATTCTCTACAACAGATACTTATTCTTTATCATAACCTTGTTGAACTGACAATAGTCAATACACATTCTAATTGACCCTTTTTTCTTCTGAACAAACAACACTAGTGCACCCAAGGCGAGAAACTCGGTCGTGCAAATCCTTTATCAGTTAATTCTTGTAACTGAGCTTTCAACTCTTTTAACTCTGTCAGAGCCAATCTGTACGGAGCTATCGATATCGGTGAAGTTTTCGGTACAAAATCAATAGCAAATTCAACCTTTCTGATTGGTGGCAAACCCAGTAACTCTTCTGGAAACACATTTGGACACTCGTAAACACATTTGGATACTCACAAACAATTGGTCCTGATTCAATTTTTGATTCTGACACTTTAATATTAAGTACATATGCAAGATATGCGTCGCATCCCTTTTTCACATATTTTTGAGCTAACATCGATGAAATTACAACTGGTAAACCACTCAAATCATTTGATTCAATTCAGAGAATCTCATTATTTTGACATTTCAACTCAATTTTCTTTCGTCTACAATTTGCTACTGCATCATGCAATGTCAACCAGTCCATACCCAGAATTACATCAAGCTCATCAAACGGCAACAACATCAAATCAACCAGAAAATAGTAACCCCGAGTCATTAACAGACAAACCTTGCAAACCTTGTCAACCAGGACATATTTGCCTAAGGGGTTCGACACTTTTATATCAAACTCAGTAGAATCAACAAGTAAATTCTTATTAGACACTAAATTCACACATATATATGAATGGGTTGATCTGGGGTCTATAAATGCAACTACATCAGTGTCATAAAGAGAGAATGTATCGGTAATAATGATCGTAGTGATTCGTAACAAGTAATAAATATTTATAATGAAGATCAGACCTAGACTAATTATTATCACGACAAAAAGGCAAGTGCACCTATCGAATAATAGTATAGTAACGGCAAGACCGGGATATCGTGCCCAAGGGAACCAAAAGTACTAGTAATAACTATCTCTTTATTATCTAGCCTAAGAATAAAAAGGGTTTGTTTATTAAACTAATTATCTAAACTAATTAACTAATTTAATCAAAGCAAAGAGAAAGTTTGGAAAAATGACACCCAATGAGGAATCCACCTAGATTTCACTTGTTATCTGACTCTGAACTGGATGATTTTTTCACTTGACTTGATCCGTGAGACTCCCTAACCTATGTTATTATCCCTATTCAAGACTAATAATGTCTAACCCCTAGATTGAATAACCGAGACTTTTCTCTAATTAACACTCTAGGGTTGAATTAGCTTGATCTATGGACTCCCATATTAGGTTTCACCCTAATCTGGCAAAACTCGTAACCCTATTTGTAGGCGCCCGATCAACTCTGCTTAATTATGCCGAATCTACTCTTAGGCAGGGTCTATTCCTCCTCTGCATAAGCACATCAAATCATGAATTAATACCCAGAATATTAACTCAAGCATTAAGAACACATAATTAAGAACAAATCAAGTATTTATCATATAGTTCAGATAATAATAACAAGATCCATCATAGGTTTTATCCCCTTTAGGTATCTAAGGGGTTTTAGTTCATAATAAAATAAGAGTACATCTCGAAAGTATGAAAATAACAAAACATAAAGAAAACTCTAAAACCCCTGAAGGAATTCTGAAAGAAATCTTCAGTCTTGGAGTAGCTCTGGCTTTTGAGATGGATCGTCTGGCTTCCTTCAAGTAATTTTTGGCATGTGGTTCTGTGTTCTAGAAAAGTTTTGGAGAGAGAGCCCCTTTCTAGGTCATACTTAGGGTGTTTATATAGGCTTTTGATTGGCTTTCTTGCCCCCTAAGTATCCTTTTTCTGTGTAAAATACAACTCCTTGAAAAAGGGACACGCTAGTGTGCCACGACCGTGTGACGTGGTTGCCAGGCCGTGTTCGATCTGTTAAATTGGCACGGCCATATGGGCTCAATGGCTAGGCTGTGTGAGTCGTGTAAACCTTGGTCGACACCCTCGAAAGGCATGGGCGTGTGAGCTGCCCATGTGGCAAGGCTTAGGCCGTGTGGTAAAAACATCCATAAATATGCTAAGTATTTGGGGTAAAAACATGTATAATTTGGCGTTTATCAAATACCCCCACACTTAAGCATTTGCTTGTCCTCAAGCAAAATTCTCACTTACTATTGGAATTCATTCTTTTCAATCACATAATCATTACTGATAGTGTTACAAACTATTCCACGAAAATTTATACAGTGAGAGTTTAACTATAGGGGCATTAAAAGCCTCAAACAATCTAAATCAGATATCTCGATAATAAAATTATAGGTAAGCTCCTTCCTTTAAATAATTAACTTTAGTCCTATATACACAAGAGGTGACATCCTCACTAAAGATTCACTCAAATCACTCAAAGTGTTTGAGGGTCAAGATTAAGCACTCAATTGTCTAACATGAAAAGTTATTACCATAAGCTTGCATGAAAATCAAATTTCCACCACTTGTAAATGATAAGATACAATAATCAAAAGGTCTTTGCATGGTTGTAATGGGGTTTAGGTTACAGGTATGGATACATGTCGAAGAACAGGGGTTAGAATCGACATAATTTCAATATGTTACTGTAACACCCCGTACCCGAGCCCGTTACCGGAGTCGAACACAAGGTGCACACAAACTCAGCTAAATTGTTTTCACAGTCCATAAAAATTTTCCAGACTAGCTGGTTACTGCGTCACTGTCGCTTCAAAAATCATATCTTGATTTTTAAAGCTCGAAAATCAGTTTCGTAATTTTTCCCTGAAACTAGACTCATATGTCCATCAACATATTTTTTTCTAGAATTTTTGATCGGGCCAATTAGTACAGTTTATTAGTTAAAGTCTCCCCTGTTGCAGGGATCGACTACACTGACCTTCGTGTGTTACGAATTGGATATCTCCCTCTACAGGGCTTCAATGCTGATGCCGTTTATTTCTATAGAAACTAGACTCAGAGAGAAATCTATACATATATGGTATAAATCCTAATTATCTCTGGTTAATTTACAATGAATTTATAAAGTCGGAACAGGGGATCCAGAAACAGTTCTGGCCCTGTTTCACGAGAACTTTAATATTTCTTAACATATAATTCATATGACCGTTTCGTTTCTTCCATATGAAAGTAGATTCATCAAGTTTCATTTAAATAATTTATTCACTATTTAATTCCATTCCTACAATTTTTAGTGATTTTTCAAATCCACACCACTGCTGCTGTCAGCATCTGTTTTTCAGGTAAACCTTACCTATTTCGTGGTTTCTATGGACCAACTAAAGTTTTGTCATACATAGGTCCACATATAATCATTTTTAGCCATTCCAATGGCTGATCATTTGCTCACACTTCCATTCAGTCCGTAGTAACATCATAAAACCATACAAATATACATAAGCACAAATGGTCTAATGCCATACTCCACTTTTACGAGCCATTTTCGCATGGTCGTACACACATACATCACAAAAGTACTTAAAACGCAACAAAAGGGTAGTCCTATACATGCCATTTCAAAATCCAACCAAAATATATACCGAAAGGGACTTTGATAGTGTGGGAGACTTGACTTCCAGAAATCCCGAGTCCGATGGTGACGAGCCAAAATCTATAGACAGAGAAACAGAGAAACGGAGTAAGCAATTTATGCTTAGTAAGTTAGAGCAAGGATTCCAGCACAACAAAAGCATAACATTCATATAGCTAACGGATAATTTCATATGCACAAATTCTCAATATCATACTTATTTCACATTCCAACCCCTATATTCATACATAAGGGTTCATCTTAGCCAAATGCGAAAACTCATTTCTCGATTGAGCGAATATTATTCGAAGGGAATCAACTATTCCAAAGCACATACGAACATACCTCGTTGCTGGAATTTTCAAGCGTATTAGCTGAAATTTTACAGCAGGTTCATTCATTCTTGAATCACGTATCTTCGGAGTTTAACCGGATATGGCTACACATTCAAATGCCTTCGGGACATAGCCCGATTCTGAGAACTTCGCATACGAATGCCTTCGGGACTCAACCCGGATTTAGTAGCTTGCTCGAAAGCCTTTGGATCTTAGTCCAGATTTAGTAACTCGCACGTATGCCGTCGGATCTTAGTCCGGATTTAGTCACTTAGCACAAAGCCTTCGGGACTTAGCCCGGATATCATTCGAATAACCATGTACATTTATCAATAAACCATAACACATTCACATTTCATTTTCATTAGCAAAATTCAGACACAAGTCACTTATCACATTTGTAATTTCGGCTCAATAGCCACACACAAAGAGCATGATTTTAATTTGCTTTAAACATGATCTAATCAATTCGAATTTAAGCTCTATTGCTCAAGAACTTACCTCGGACGTGGTCGAACGATTTCGACGGCTATTCCACGACTTTTTCCTTCCCTTATCGGATTTAGCTCCCTTTGCTCTTGAGCTTAATTTAACAAATAAATTGGTTTTATCACGTGAGCATCGAAAGAGAATTCAAGATACTTAGCCAATATATATACTCATTAGGCATCAAAGTCGCATATGTACGAAATCATGAATTGAACTCAACACATTAGTTAATATTCCTCTTAGCGAATTTTCTAAGCCAAGAATAGGCATCAATATGCTTGCCTCTAACGAATGCATGCACACAATTTCCCTCATGTGGCGAATATACATGTCCAATTTGAGGCCAATTATACATAATACCACACAAAAACAGCATACATTTTACTACTAACGCATTACATATCGTAACTCATTGCACATCTCTCATTTACTTCATAATCGAGACATCATCACAAGCAAATATACACCTTGAAATAGCATATATGTCATACCAATACATTGTGTGCGAACATATATACATATATATATGCTAGAGCCGAATTCTCAAGTGGCTTATATCCAAATATATACAGATATCCAAAGCTTAAATCTTACTTACCATGCAACATGCATGAATCATACTTATGGATATAACAAGGCCGAATACCACAACACCATACCATTTCAATTTGGTCATGGTAAAACAAAGAACTTAGTATCTCATTCAAAAAAAATGCTAAAAGAAAATCTAAGAATCCTCAATCCTCCATCACATGTATCATTATCAAGCTTGATATTTAGCATGCAATGGCATTAACACCATATTCACTTTGGCCGAATTTCATTTCCATGACATAACAAAGATTTGAACCATGGGCTAACAAGAACATCAAGCTAGCAACTAAAACATGCATGAATCTCATGGCGGAACCTCAAACATACCTTAATCTGATGCAAGTATAGCCAACCTCTTCCTAATCCTCTTCCAAACCAAGTATGAAGCAAAACTCCTCCTTATCCTTAGTATTTTTGGCCAAAAGAGTGAAAATGGATGAACAAAATTTTTGTTTTCTTTCATACCTACGGCAATGGGGAGGAGAAGCCTTCACACACACACATTTTTTTATTCCATACTCCTTATTTTATTTATTCCAACATAACCCACTTACCAAACATGTTTCATGACATGATTTTTGCCCATAATTCCTTGTCATGGCGGCCACTAGCTATTGGAAATTTGACATACAAGTCCATTGTTTTGCATGCATGCTTTAATTAGTCATCACATTTCCCCATCATACTTTCAAAGTTTACTACTAGGTCCTTTCTAGTGAAATTCACATTTATAACTCTAAATCAAAGCATAAAAATGTGACACATGGGTTAACACACATTATAGGCAATAAAATAAATATTAAATTATTTTATGCCTCGATTTTGTGGTCCGAAACCACATTTCGACTAGGGTCGTTTTAAGGCTGTCACAACTCTCCCCACTTTAGAAATTTTCGTCCCGAAAATCTTACGGTAAATAGGTTTGGATATCGCTCTTTCATAGAGTTCTCGGGTTCCCAAGTAGCTTCTTCTATCCGTGTTTGAGCCATAACACTTTCACTAGCGGAACCCTTTTGTTTCGCAACTCTTTCTGTGACATCCTTAAAACGACCCTAGTCGGAATATGGTTTTGGGACCACAAAATCGAGGCATAAAAATAATTTGATATTTATTTTGATGCCTATAATATGTGTTAACTCATGTGTGACATTTTGATGCTTTAATTTAGAGTTATAAATGTGAATTTCACTAGAAAGGACCTAGTAGAAAACTTTGAAAGTATGATGGGAAATGTATGATGACTAATTAAAGCATGCATGCAAAACAATGGCCTTGCATGTCAAATACCCCCTTTTACAAGTGATGGCCGGCCATGACAAGGAGTATGGGCTAAACATGCCATGAAACATGTTTTGTTGGTGCATTAGGGAAACAATAAACAAATAAGCATGGGTAGTAAAGAAAGAAAAAAAAAAATGTGTGTGAGTGAAACCCCCCATTGCCGTACATGGAAGAAAAGAAAAGAAAAAATTTTGCTCATCCATTTCATTCTCTCTTGACCGAAAATACTAGAGGGAAGGAGGAATTTTGCTTCATGCTTGGGTTGGAAGAGGATTAGGAAGAGGTTTGGCTATATTTGCATCAAGATTAAGGTATGTTTGATGTTGTGCCATGAGATTCATGCATGTTTTTGTTGCTAACTTGATGTTCTTATTAGCCCATGGTTCAAATCTTTGTTATATCATGGGGATGGTATTTGGCCAAGGTGGATTTTGAGTTAATGCCATTGCATGTTAAATATGAAGCTTGATGATGATACATGTGATGGTGGATTGAGGACTCTTAGATTTTCTTTGAGCATTTTTGAATGATATACTAAGTTCTTTGTGTAATCGTGACCAAAATTATGGTGTTGTGATGTATTCGCCATGGTACATCCCCAAGTGTGATTTATGCTCTTTGCATGGAGAGTAAGATTTGTGTTTCAAATCATGTTCATGTTTAGTTACAATCAACTTGAGATTCGGCTCTAGCATACATATATGTATATATGTTTGAGCATGATGTATTGGTATGACGATATACTATCTTAAGGTATATACTTATTTATGATGATGTTTTGGTTATGAAGGAAATGATAGATGTGTATTGAGTTACAATATGGAAAGGTATTAGTTAGTAATGTATGCTGTTTTTGTGTGGTAATAAGTGCATAAATGGTCTCAACATGGACATGCATATTCGGCCACATGAAGGGAAATTGGTGAGCATGTATTTGGTTAGAGGCAACCATATTGAAGCCTTATCTTGGCTTAGATTGTTGACTAAATGGGTAATAAGTGAGGATGGTTGCCGAATATACAAACATACATATGCATGTGTAATTGAATTATGAATGTTTAGCAAGATGGTTAAACTAGTTGATTTAATGATTAAGCTCAAGGAGTTAAAGAAGGAGAATCAAGCAAGGGAAAGGCGAAGGTCATCGAGTAGCCGACTTGGACTATTTTTACCCAACACAAGGTAAGTCATTAAGCATATATTTGATATTGCTTAAATGATTGTAATATCTATGCAATTGTGTTTAATGAGATGAAATATATACAAATGTATGTGTATGAAAAGATGATAATGTTGAACGTAAAAGAGATAGTGAAATGTGTAGGAAGTTTGCTTGCACTAAGTGTGCGAGAAATAGATGTGTACGGTGGCGAGATTGGCACCGAGTGTGCGAGCTTGTAATGTACGGCACTAAGTGTGCGAGTTTGGACTATATGGCACTATGTGTGCGGGCTTGAATCATATGGCACTAAGTGTGCGTGATTGAGTATTAAGCACTATGTGTGCGAACTCTACACATATCTCCGATTGAACATTTATATGGAGGCGTGATTTTATCGAGATGAGTATGGACAGCGGAAAGAGTAAGTACCTTGAGTTCATGGCTAATAGATGCTATGTTCATGCTCGGGTGGAGTTGGTAAGATTTAAATTTATGTGATGATTTCAATTGCATTCCGTAAATAAGGTATCGTGGAATAGATGAAAGTTCATTTGATTGCATGATTGTTGCGGAAATGAAATGATGTATGGAAATTGCTTCAAATATCCTATTGAATAGTATATGAAATGTAAATGTATGACTTGGTATGAGATTGATCCGAAAGATCTAAGGAACTATGGTATAGTTCGGTATGGCTAGAACATTTGGCCTTGTTTCATTATTTCATTTTATGATAATTGTATTAATGGATGGTCGTGGAATGCTTATGACTTACCGAGTTATAAACTCACTCGGCGTTTTCTTGTCACCCATTTTAGGTTCCTTGGGCTCGTCTCCTTTTGGTGTTTCAGAATCACAACGAAGTCATCACACCGGCGAGCAATCTTTGGTATTATCTTCTTAGTCGACTTAGGAGAACATTTGGCATGTATGAGCTATTTTGTTTTGTTAAATTTTGGGTTGTAAACTTTAAGCCATGTGAAAATGGCCTATGTGGTCGTTTGAGTGGGATGCTAGAATCTATAGCCACGAGTCTTAGAAACCTTAATTTTGATAAGGTGGCCATAATTTGTGTCACGTATGATGGATGAGTAGTAAGACTAAGGAAGGATTCATGAAATTGGCATAGTCTACTGCAGTAACTGTTGCGGACAGCAGCAGTGATATGAGATCGAAAAATCACTAAAAATAGTAGAAGTAGAATTAATAGCTAAAAAAATTACGTACTCGAAGCTTGTTGGGTCTATTTTCATATGGATGAAACAAAACGACCATATGATCTGTATTTTAAGAGATATTAAAGTTCTCGTGAAACAGGGCCAGAACGGTTTCTGGATCCCCTGTTCCGACTTTGGAAAATCATTGTAAATTAACCAGAGATAATTATGAGTCATTCCATATATGTGTAGATTCCTCTCTGAGTCTAGTTTCTATAGAAACAAACGGAATCAGTATTGAAGCCCTGTACAGGGAGATATCCAATTCGTAACGCACAAAGGTCAGTGTAGTCGATCCCTGCAACAGGGGAGACTTTAACTAATAAACTGTACTAATTGGCTTGACAAAAAATTCTAGAAAAAAATCTGTAGATGGAAATATGAGTTTAGTTTCAGGGAAAAATTACAAAACTGATTTTCAAGTTGTAAAACTCAAGATATGATTTTTGAAGCGACTAGTACACAGATTGGCAGCTTGTCTAGGAAATTCTCAATAAGTGGTTTGAAGTCTGTTAACACCTCGTGTTCAACTCCGGCGACGGTCTCGGGTTCAGGGTGTTACACTTTCACTTCACGAGCTAGGATACGAATCGGTTCTTCTTCATAACTCATATCGGCTTGAATTTCAACCTCTGATGGACTAATTACGTGCGACGGATCAGATCTATAGCGTCGAAGCATTGAAACATGGAAGACGTTGTGAATCTTTTCGAGTTCAGGGGGCAAAATCAAACGATACGCAACTGGGCCAACTCGTTTGGAGATTTCGTACGGACCAATGAATCTCGGGCTCAACTTGCCCTTATGGCCGAATCTGAGTATCTTTTTCCACGGCGAAACTTTAAGAAGCACTTTATCTCCCACCTGATACTCAATGTCCTTTCGTTTCAAATCCGCGTAAGATTTCTGACGATCTGTGGCCGCCTTTAGACTTTCACGGATTACCTTTACCTTCTGTTCAGCATCTTTAATCAAATCCACTCTGAAAATTTTGTTTTCACCGAGCTCGGTCCAAAACAATGGTGTACGGCATTTACGCCCGTACAAAGCCTCGTAAGGCGCCATCTTAATACTTGATTGAAAACTATTGTTGTAAGCGAATTCAATCAAAGGTAGGTACCGTTCCCATGAACCACTGAACTCGAGGATGCAACATCTCAACATATCCTCAAGTATCTGAATTATCCGCTCGGATTGACCATCGGTTTGGGGGTGAAAGGCGGTGCTGAAATGCAACTTGGTACCCAAAGTTTCTTACAATTTCTTCCAAAATCGCGAGGTGAACCTCGGATCTCTATCCGACACAATAGAAATCGGTACCCCGTGTAATCTCACAATCTGAGAAACGTACAATTCAGCTAGTTTATCCAATGAAAATCCGACGACAGGATAAAGTGAGCCGACTTAGTCAATCTATCAACGACAACCCAAATCGCATCCTTCTTACTTGCTGACAATGGCAGTCCGGACACAAAGTCCATTGTGACTCGATCCCATTTCCACTCGGGTATCGTGATCGGCTGAAGTAACCCTGAAGGCACTTGATGTTCCTCTTTCACTTGTTGACATATTAAACATCTCGAAACAAAGTCGGAGGTGTCTCGTTTCATACCATGCCACCAAAACCGACGTTTCAAATCGTTGTACATCTTCGTACTCCCCGGGTGGATTGCCATTCGGCTACAATGGGCTTCGCTCGAATTATCGAAATAAGTTCAATTCTTTGGAACACACAAATGACTTCGAACCTCAAACAATCGTCATCATCAATTTGAAACTCGATTCCTTGTTCGAACACACTCACCCGTTTTGCAAGCAACTCCTCATCAACTTTCTGAGCTTCACGAATTTGATGAGTCAACAATGGTTTGGCCTTTAATTCGGCTACTAACACATTGTCGGGCAGAATGGACAAGTATACATTCATAGATCGTAAAGCAAACAGTGATTTTCGACTTAAGGCGTCCGCAACCACATTAGCCTTTCCCGGGTGATAATCAATGACAAGCTCATAATATTTTCACAACTCGAGCCAACGTCTTTGTCGCAGATTTAAGTCTCTTTGAGCCATCAAATATTTGAGACTTTTGTGATCCGAATACACATGGCACTTCTCACCAAATAAGTAATGTCGCCATATCTTTAAGGCGAATACGATGGCAGCCAATTCGAGATCATGGGTCGGATAATTTTTCTCATGTGGCTTTAATTGTCTCGACGCATAGGCCACAACTCGACCTTCTTGCATCAATACGCAACCTAACCCAAGTAGGGAGGCGTCACTATAGATGACAAACTCTTTGCCGATTCGGTTTGTACTAGTCTTGGAGCTTCCGTCAAATGAGTTTTCAATTGGTCGAAACTTTTCGACACTTTTCATCCATTCAAACTTGACATCTTTCTCAAGCGGTTTCGTCATGGGTGTGGCTATCATCGAGAATCCTTTTACAAACCGTCGGTAGTAAAGCAAGTCCCAAAAAGCTCCGAACCTCGATAATATTTCTTGGAGGTTTCAGTTAAGTATGGCTGAAATTTTGCTCGGTCGACTCGTATACCCGATCAGATACCACATGACCCAAGAAGCTAACCTCTCTTAACCGAACTCACACTTGCTGAACTTAGCATATAACCGCTTATCCCGTAAAATTTGCAACACTAATCTCGGTGCTCGCATGTTCGGTCTCATCTCTTGAATAGACCAAGATGTCGTCAATGAACACAACTACGAACCGATCCAAATATGATCTCAAGATCCGATTCATCAAATCCATAAATACATAGGGCATTAGTGAGCCCAAATGGCATCACTAAGAACTCGTAGTGACCATATCTCGCTCAAGGCGGTTTTGGGTATGTCCGATCTCGGATTCAAGAATCGATAATAGCCCGATCTCAAATCTATTTTTGAGAACATTGAGGCTCCTTCAGCTTGATCGAACAAATCATCGATACGCGGTAACGGATATTTGTTCTTTATTGTCACTTTATTAAGCTGACGATAGTCGATGCATAACCTCATGGTTCCGTCCTTCTTTTTCACAAACAACACTGGTGCACCCCAAGGTGAAAAACTCGGGCGAGCAAAACCTCTATCCACCAACTCTTGCAAATGAGCTTTCAACTCCTTTAATTCCGTTGGTGCCATACGATACGGAGCTATCGAAATCGGTGTGGTCCCTGTACAAGCTCAATACCAAACTCTATCTCCGAACAGTGGCAAACCCGGCAATTCTTCGGGAAAAACATCCGGGTATTCACAAACCACCAGCACAGATTTGGGTTTTATTTCTAACTCCTTATCATCAAGTACATACGCAAGGTATGCTTCGCACCCTTTTCTTACATATTTCGGGCCAACATTGATGATATTACGGTGGCAACCCTTCAAGTCCGTAGACTCAACTCGGATCATCTCGTTATTTGCGCATCTCAAATCAATAGTCTTGCTTTTGCAATTCACAACCGCATCATGCACGGTCAACCAATCCAACCAAAGAATAACATCAAATTCATCGAATGGCAAAAGCATCAAGTCCGCCGGAAAACAGGAACCTCGAAGTACTAGGGGGCATTTCTTACACACTTTGTCGACCAGCATGTAACGACCCAAAGGATTTGACACCCGAATTACGAACTCAGTAGACTCAATAGGTAAAGTCTTACTGGATGCTAAGGTTTCGCATATATAAGAATGAGTGGAACCAGGGTCAATCAAAGCAATCACATTAGTATCAAAGAGAGTGAAAGTACCCGTAATAACATCTGGCGATGAAGCATCCTCGCGGGCACGTATAGCATAAGCTCTAGCAGGAGCGCGAGCCTCGGATCTGGTCGTAGCATCTCTAGATCCTCTCTGACCACCACTAGCATTGCCCTTATTTCTAGATGGTCTACCTCGAGCAGTGGTAGCGGCCGGTTTCCCACTCTGATCTACATTCTGTTCAGACAACCTCGGGCAATCTTTAATGAAGTGGTCAACCGATCCGCACTTGTAACAGAGCGGTCACGGAATCTACAACTTCGAATGCCATTTGCCACAATCATCGACACTCGTTCTATCTCGACGTTCATTCCCAACACTGGCAACCGAAGTGCCTCGTGTACCCACAGGGGGTCGATCACGATCTCGTCTAAAAAGGCCCGAAGTGCCTCTAGACCGGCCCACATCATCTCGAAATTTCTTCGATGCCTATTGAAGAGACTTTCCCAAGGATCTTTGACGAAACTCTCCAGTTCCTACATCAACTTTTTGTTTTTCTTTTCTAAGCTCCTCGGCTTTACAAGCTCGCTCGACAAGTACTACGAACTCTCGTATTTCAAGAATGCCAACGAACATTTTTATATCTTCATTCAGCCCATCCTCGAAGCGTTTACACATGATAGCCTCGGACGAAACACATTCCCGAGTGTATCTACTAAGTCTAACAAATTTTCGCTCGTAGTCAGTAACTGACATAGAACCTTGCTTAAGCTCAAGAAATTCCTTCCGTTTTTGATCAACAAATCTCTGACTGATATACTTCTTCCGAAACTCAGTTTGGAAAAACTCCCAAGTTACTTGCTCTCGGGACACAACAGAAGTCAGAGTACTCTACCAATAGTAGGCAGAATCACGTAGCAAGGAGATAGTACACTGTAGGCATTCATCAGGTGTACAAGATAGCTCATCGAGTACCCGGAGAGTGTTGTCCAACCAAAATTCAGCTTGCTCGGCGTCGTCGCTATCTGTAGCCTTAAATTCAGTAGCCCCGTGTTTCCGGATTCTATCAACTGGGGGCTTACTTGACCTTATTTGGTCAGTTACCGGAGGCATTGTAGGTGCGGGGGTTGTATTTGTTGGGAAAGGAGGTTGTGGAACAACAGATTTGTTCGAATGTATTGGTTAAACCAATCATTCATCACGCTATAGAAAGCTTGTCTAGCTTCATCATTAGGATTACTAGCATTAGGTTGAGAGTCCACGGAGCTGTCCCTTGTCGGAGTAGGCGCTACACTCTCAAGATCATCACTACCGCTTCGGTCGGGATCGGGATCCATTACTATAAATAAACACATTTCAATTGTCGAAATCACCGCACTATCAAATAATCACATAAAATGGCATGTATAGCTAGACCCAACACATTACGGTAGTCCTAGAATCGACTAAACCGTAGCTCGATACCAATAAAATTGTAACACCCGTGCACTCGAGCCCGTTACGAGTCGAACACAAGGTGCACACAAACTCGCCTAAATTGTTTTCACAATCCATAAAATTTTCCAGACTAGCTGGTTACTGCATCACTGTCGCTTCAAAAATCATATCTTGAGTTTTAAAGCTCGAAAATCAGTTTCGTAATTTTTCCCTGAAAATAGACTCATAATTCCATCAACATATTTTTTTCTAGAATTTTTAGTCGGGCCAATTAGTACATTTTATTAGTTAAAGTCTCCCCTGTTGCAGGGACCGACTACACTGACCTTTGTGTGTTACGAATTGGATATCTCCCTGTACAGGGCTTCAATGCTGATGCCATTTATTTCTATAGAAACTAGACTCAGAGAGGAATCTATAAATATATGGTATGACTCCTAATTATCTCTGGTTAATTTAAAATGAATTTCTAAAGTCGGAATAGGGGATCCAGAAACCGTTCTGGCCCTGTTTCACGAGAACTTTAATATTTCTTAACATATAATTCATATGACCGTTTCGTTTCTTCCATATGAAAGTATATTCATCAAGTTGCATTTACATAATTTATTCACTATTTAATTCCATTCCTACAATTTTTAGTGATTTTTCAAATCCACACCATTGCTGCTGTCAGCATCTGTTTTTCAGGTAAACCTTACCTATTTCGTGGTTTCTATGGACCAACTAAAGTTTTGTCATACATAGGTCCACATATAATCATTTTAGCCATTCCAATGGCTGATCATTTGCTCACACTTCCATTCAGTCCGTAGTAACGTCATAAAACCATACAAATATACATAAGCATAAATGGTCTAATGCCATACTCCACTTTTACGAGCCATTTTCGCATGGTCGCATACACATACATCACAAAAGTACTTAAAACGCAACAAAAGGGTAGTCCTATACATGCCATTTCAAAATCCAACCAAAATATATACCGAAAGGGACTTTGATAGTGTGGGAGACTTGACTTCCAGAAATCCGAGTCCGATAGGTGACGAGCCAAAATCTATAGACAGAGAAACAGAGAAAGCGGAGTAAGCAATTTATGCTTAGTAAGTTAGAGCAAGGGATTCCAGACAACAAAAGCATAACATTCATATAGCTAACGGATAATTTCATATGCACAAATTCTCAATATCATACTTATTTCACATTCCAACCCCTATATTCATACATAAGGGTTCATCTTAGCCAAATGCCGAAAACTCATTTCTCGATTGAGCGAATATTATTCAAGGAATCAACTATTCCAAAGCACATACGAACATACCTCGTTGCTGGAATTTTCAAGCGTATTAGCTGAAATTTTACAGCGAGTTCATTCATTCTTGAATCACGTATCTTCAAGTTTAACCGGATATGGCTACACATTCAAATGCTTTTGGGACATAGCCGATTCTAAAGAACTTCGCACGAATGCCTTGGGACTCAACCTGATTTAGTAGCTTGCTCGAAAGCCTTTGGATCTTAGTCCGGATTTAGTAACTCGCACATATGCCGTCGGATCTTAGTCCGGATTTAGTCACTTAGCACAAAGCCTTCGGGACTTAGCCCGGATATCATTCGAATAACCATGTACATTTATCAATAAACCATAACACATTCACATTTCATTTTCATTAGCAAAATTCAGACACAAGTCACTTATCTTATTTGTAATTTCGGCTCAATAGCCACACACAAAGAGCATGATTTTAATTTGCTTTAAACATGATCTAATCAATTCAGAATTTAAGCTCTATTGCTCAAGAACTTACCTCGGACGTGGTCGAACGATTTTGACGGCTATTCCACGACTTTTTCCTTCCCCTTATCGGATTTAGCTCCCCTTTGCTCTTGAGCTTAATTTAACAAATAAATTGGTTTTATCATGTGAGCATCGAAAGAGGAATTCAAGATACTTAGCCAATATATATACTCATTAGGCATCAAAGTCGCATATGTACGAAATCATGAATCGAACTCAACACATTAGTTAATATTCCTCTTAGCCGAATTTTCTAAGCCAAGAATAGGCATCAATATGCTTGCCTCTAACCGAATGCATGCACACCAATTTCCCCTCATGTGGCTGAATATACATGTCCAATTTGAGGCCAATTATACACTTAATACCACACAAAAACAGCATACATTTTACTACTAACGCATTACATATCGTAACTCATTGCACATCTCTCATTTACTTCATAATCGAGACATCATCACAAGCAAATATACACCTTGAAATAGCATATATGTCATACCAATACATCGTGTGCGAACATATATACATATATATATGCTAGAGCCAATTCTCAAGTGGCTTATATCCAAATATATACACATATCCAAAGCTTAAATCTTACTTACCATGCAACATGCATGAATCATACTTATGGATATAACATGGCCGAATACCACAACACCATACCATTTCAATTTGGTCATGGTAAAACAAAGAACTTAGTATCTCATTCAAAAAAATGCTAAAAGAAAATCTAAGAATCCTCAATCCTCCATCACATGTATCATTATCAAGCTTGATATTTAGCATGCAATGGCATTAACACCATATTCACTTTGGCCAAATTTCATTTCCATGACATAACAAAGATTTGAACCATGGGCTAACAAGAACATCAAGCTAGCAACTAAAAACATGCATGAATCTCATGGCACAACCTCAAACATACCTTAATCTTGATGCAAGTATAGCCAACCTCTTCCTAATCCTCTTCCAAACCAAGTATGAAGCAAAACTCCCTCCTTATCCTTAGTATTTTCGGCCAAAAAGAGAGTGAAAATGGATGAACAAAATTTTTTGTTTTCTTTCCTACCTACACGGCAATGGGGAGGGAGAAGCCTTCACACACACACATTTTTTTTATTCCATACTCCTTATTTTATTTATTCCAACATAACCCACTTACCAAACATGTTTCATGACATGATTTTTGCCCATAATTCCTTGTCATGGCCGGCCACTAGCTATTGGGGGGGAATTTGACATGCAAGTCCATTGTTTTGCATGCATGCTTTAATTAGTCATCACACATTTCCCCATCATACTTTCAAAGTTTACTACTAGGTCCTTTCTAGTGAAATTCACATTTATAACTCTAAATCAAAGCATAAAAAATGTCACACATGGGTTAACACACATTATAGGCAATAAAATAAATATTAAATTATTTTTATGCCTCGGTTTTGTGGTCCCGAAACCACATTTCGACTAGGGTCATTTTAAGGCTGTCACAGTTAGCCCACTATCAAAAACTTAATTACTAAATGACAAACAAATAGCTAGAACTATTTTACATGAGTACATGACAACTTTAGCTTGCTGAGAATTACATACAAAGTTTTTTTTAAGAGCAAATCAAGTTAATACAATACAAAAATTATACTTCATGATTCAGTAACAAAAAATGGTGAACATAGTGAGGTAACAATATTGAATTCAATCTCGATAAAAAAGGGTCAAATTAAGTAAGAGGATTTCAACAATAATGGGTAAATGGGTTAATGACGAGGGTTAATCAATGAAAAAGGGTTAGTAGGCTCAACGGGGGTTCACTAAGGGTTTAATTATGTGGGAAGGCTTTTTATGGAGTAAGTGGGTTAAACCCTAAGTGCCTTTATCATCTCAGTATATCAAATCATACGTGTGATCTTGGCATGTATAATCGAAGCAAGTTCTAGAATAACAGTTCAATGTTGACACACTCAAACCACAAAAGAAGTGAGCAAGAAAGATATGCTCAAACGGCTCAAAAATCTCACCAAAAATTTGGGTTTTTGATGTCATTCCTGTATACTTAAGATTTCAAGATAATACCTCAATTCAGGAAAATAACCTAAAAATTTTAGTTCTCAAAATATTAACTTATCATGCTTGATTCTCTAATGTCCTATAATCAAATAATCATGCATAATTCCCTTGGTCTAATTCATGACATATCAATAATAATTATAGATCAATTAGAATTCATTCAATCAAGATTATGAGAACATCACTTAAACACAATACCAAATTCAGGGATTTGAGAATAATCCAAAAAGTTAGGTTTCATGTTCACCCCCCACACTTATAATGTACATTGCCCTCAATGAACAAAGATAGACTATTCAACATAAAGAAAATCAAAAGAGGGAAAGAGGTGAAAGTCCCTGTTAGAAGGATGCGGTGCTTGATTCTGAGGATGGAGTGTTTGGGGAAAATGGTAGCGGCCACTATTCTTGGCTAGATGAAGAAATTGGGTCTTTGAGCATGGAACTTGTTAGGTATTGTTCCCTATTTGTTTCCTCATTCCGTAAAATATTCCTAGCAACTTTGCTTGGAAGTCTGTAGAATCATGAAGAGCTTATTAAGAGTTGGTGTGGAAGAGAGCGTAGTGGAATTACTTGTTAGAAAGACCAGAAAATGGGAAAAAATAAAATTTACTAATATAGATATGTCTTTATAATGAAAAATAAACATAAAAATAAAAATAAAAATAAAAATAGAAATAAAAAAATAAAAAAGATAAGAGGATTCAATGATCCTCGTCGGTGGGGCCCTCAGTGGTGGTGCTGGAATGGCGATGTGGAAGTGCTGGCATAGCTGCTACATCATGGCCTGCATATCGTCTATCTGTCGGTCCGGTCGCCGGTCTTGCTCGTAGATCATCTCGAATTGTGTAGTGCAGTACTGCTCGAAGTGGGCGAGTCGGTTGGAAAGATGTGCCAATGGAGCAGCCGCAGGAACTGGTCATTCCTTAGGTGGCGCGGTCGAAGGCTCCTCGTGCTGTGGGGGAACATCATCAGGAATGTCTTCAAGATCCTCCTCGTCAATGGCATGCGAGAGACGGTATTGAGAAGGATCAATGCCACGTCGGTGCTCGATCATTCGTATGTATAACATAGTCGTGATGCCCTGTGGGGACATCTGACCTATTAGGGTAAGCGCTGATGACTGAGCTGCGGTGTTGAGGAGGTCAAAGTGTCTGGCAAGGTGTGTCACGTAGGGGCTGATGAAGATCACTCCCTTCCTATAGTGCTCGGTCTGATGGTGAATGACGAAAGCAATGAAATATGCCTTCGGTCACGTGTGCATTCGCCATGCACCATAGATAGTAGGTGTCGTGGCTGTTGACGATGCCAATGCTCTCTCTCCTCCCGGTGAATGTGTGAGCCAATATGGCATGGAGCTAGCGGAGGGAAGGGGGGAGAGCTGAGGCCTTCGAGCGGCTGGGGTTGTAGGTGGAAGAGAGTGGTGCCAAATCTTTCCAGCATAAGGAGGGGGAGATGTGGATATTGCGTGGGAGTGCATTCATGTCCTGCTCCTTCATAAACTCATCGATGTAAAGTTCCAGAGCAACTCCAAACTCTGGGACACTCATTGCATGAACTAGACCGCCTAATCGGAAGTGAATGGTGCCTGGGTCATCATTGTTCGTCATCACCACCTATAAATGAAAAGTAGAGCATAATTTTAAGGTGAGCTCTAAATAAGTGGGCTCGGTAATAGCGAAAAACCGTTCCCATGGGTCTATAGATAGGAGGGCACGGATGGCATCAGCGAGCTGGACTTGCTCTACGGTAGCCCAGTCGATGCAACGACCTGTAGTGATGGGTCGTGCGCGTAGAATTTGAAATAGCTCCTCCTGCGAAGCTTGTGGAAATTCAAGGAACGCGTGCCGAACTTCGGCTGTAGCTCGTATCGATAAAGAACCCGATCCCCTACATCTTTTCTAGAAAGGGACCGCGGCCATCTTGCCCCTTGATGACGACATAATATACCTAAAAATACATGAGGATTGATAGAATCCAAGATACATCAATAGTTAAGCAATAGGCCTAAAACTAGTAAATGCTATTTAGTGTTTTAAATAAGTCAAATATAGAAAATTCTAAAGTAAATTCTTAACTTGTCTAAAACATATTTGTAATAGTAATAATATCTATGTAAAGCATGAAAAATACTAATGTAACAACACAAATTGGAAAAACAATGTTAAGAAAGTGAACCAAGGGCTGTTGTAAGGCAGTGCACGGGCGTGTGGCGCGGAGAGGAAACCATGTGGTGGGAAAAATAGAAAGTATAGGGAAGGGAAAATGGGGATGAATGCAAGTGGAGTGAGTTTGAGGGTGGTTTGGGGGTTGGGGAAGTGAGAATCTAAGGAATGGTGGCCGGAATAGGGAGTAGAAGTTAGGGAGGGTGGATTTCAGCTAGGTTTTTGAAAGGAGGAAGAAGATGAAAAGTGGTTTGTTTATATAGGGGAGGGGCATAAGGCCTAGGGCCACGCTCGTGTGCTATGCGGGTAGCCTGTGTTTTTCAAATTTATTCAAATGTGGTCATGCCCGGCTACTATCACACACCCGTGTGTCTTGGGCATGTGTGGCACACGGCCATGTCGCACGGTCGTGCCTAGCGTTGTTTGCTTCTCCTACGCCCGTGCGTTATGGTACCATGCCCATGTATTGTTGTACACGGTTGAATGGCACGGGCGTGTCGCACGCCCGTGTCAAAGAAACAGTATCGAGCCTTGTCCTTGGCACGCCTGTGTTATTCCTATCAAGTTCACCCACGGCCATCTTGCACGATCGTGGGGATTTATCGCACCCCGTGTTTTGGGCAAATCATGTCCTACTTCAACACGGCCATTCTCTTCCCCTGTTTGGCCACGGCTTCAGGCACGCCTGTGTGCCTGGCCATGTGTACTTAAAAACTTTGCAATTCAAAGATAAAGTTGATGATTTGAAGTGTTAGAAATTAATTAAAAATAAAGAAATCAAAATTGTTAATGCTAGGGTTGCGTCCCGAGAAGCGCTTATTTATAGTCTAAGCTCGACTTACCTCCCCGTTGATTTATCATGGTGGGTTGAGGAGTTCATACTCCTCATTCCTACTATCAATCTTAAAACATGGTTTTAATCGAGTGTTGTTTACCTTAAAAGTGCCGAACTTGGAATGACTCACCTCCACCGTACCGAATGGAAAAATACTGAGTACCGTAAGAGGGATTTCCTCATTCGGTGTGGTAGTGACAATGTGAGGATCAACGGCATCTAGTAAGACTTTATCGCCGACCTTAAGTTGATTAGGAGAGGTATCGGGCTTGTTTTGGCGTAGTTTTGGTTTATCATGTGTTTTCGATTTCTGTTCTCGCCATTCGTCTAGCTCCTCTATCCGTAGCCTTCGTTCTTCATGGACATCTTTATTCTTTTCATGATAGTAGTGCAGTGTCTCTGTTGTCTTGGTTTGAGAAGGTTCCTACAAGGATGATTGAATATTAGTTTTATCATTGACAGGTTTTATAGCATTATCCTAAGTCTTAGGGGTTTTGACTGAGTCACGTGCTTGGAGTGTTACTGCGTCGTCACCTGTACGAAGTGTTAGCTCCCCTGTACCTACATTAATAATGGTTCTGGCAGTTGCTAAAAAGGGTCATCCTAAAATTAAAGGTACCTCGTTATCCTCATCCATATCTAAGACGACAAAGTCTACTGGGTAAATAAATTTATCAATTTTAACGAGAACATCTTCAATAATACCCTTAGGAAATCGAACTATTTTGTCAGCCAATTGTATGCTCATCCTAGTCTATTTGGGTTTATCGATACCTAGTCATTTAAACATTTTATACGGCATAACATTTATACTTGCCCCTAGATCAGCTAAAGCATTATGCACAGATAAACTACCAATTAAGTAAGGAATTGTAAAACTCCCTGGATCTTTCAATTTGTTAGGTAGCTTATTCTTCAGAATAGCTGAGCAGACTGCATTGAGTTCCACATGCGATGTAGCATCTAATTTCCTTTTATTAGCCAGAAGTTCCTTTAAGAATTTTGCTGAGTTGGGCATCTGCAAAAGAACTTCAATAAATGGTAAGTTAATATGTAATTTCTGTAAGAGTTTGACAAACTTACCGAATTGTTCTTCTGTTCTGTCTTTCATCATCGCTTTAGGATATGGCACACGAGGTTCATAATTCGTACTTACCAGATTAGGATCATCATCGTTTACCTCTTCTCGACCTTTGTTTATCACGTTGTCTTGCTGTAATTCTGGCTCAGGTGCAATGGATCCTTTCTTATCTTGGGCACTAATTCCATTGAGGTGTTCCCTCGGATTAGGTTCCGTATTACTTGATAAGCTACCTTGTGGTAGCTTGAAGATTAGTTTGGATAGTTGGCCTATCTGAGTTTCGAGTCCTTGGATCAATACTTGTTGATTCTTAAGTGCTGTCTCGGTATTTTAGAAACGGGTTTCTGACATCAAGATGAATTTTGAAAGCATCTCTTCAAGGTTCTGCTTCTTCTCTTGTTGATAAGGTGGCTGTTGAAAATCCTGAGGTTTTTGTGGCTTTTGATTCCCTTGACCTCCCTAGGAAAAATTTGGCTGGTTCCTCCAACCTGCATTATAGGTATTACTGTATGGGTTATTTTGAGATCGAAAGTTATTGTTACCCACATAGTTAACTTGTTCTTCTTCAGTTGTAGGATTGAAGGACTGGTATTCTGTATGCACACCTCCTTCTCTTGAGTAACACCTCATTACTAGATGTACCTACGTAGAACTAAGAAAACTATCACTCTTTTTATTGAGAAGTTCTACTTGATTAGAGAACATGGTAACTAAATCGATGTTATAAACACCAACTATTTTTGTTGGCTTAGTCCTCATGACTTGCCACTGATAGTTGTTCAGTGACATCTCCTCTATGAATTCGTAGGCATCTTTCGGTGTTTTATTGTTTATGGTTCCGCCAGCAGCTGCGTCAATCGTTTGTCTTGTCGAGGGATTCACACCATTGTAGAACGTTTGAACTTGCAGCCATAGAGGTAACCCATGGTGAGGGCACCTTCTCAATAGATCCTTGTATCTCTCCCATGCATCGTAAAGTGTTTCTAAGTCCATCTGCACAAAAGAAGAGATATCATTGCGTAATTTAGCCGTTTTAGCCGGAAGAAAATATTTTAGTAAAAATTTCTCGGTCATTTGCTCCCAAGTAGTGATAGACCCTCATGGTAACGAGTTTAACCACTGTTTAGCTTTGTTTCTCAGTGAAAATGGAAATAACTGAAGACAGATGGCATCATCAGAAACGCCATTGATTTGGAATGTATCGCAAAATTCCAGGAAATTTGCTAAGTGAGTGTTAGGATATTCATCCTGCAAACCATCAAACTGATCAAACTGCTGTATCATCGGAATAGTGTTAGGTTTTAATTCAAAATTATTCACAGCAATTGCAGGTCTAACTATACTTGATTCAGTTCCTGTTAAAGAGGGTTTAGCATAGTCATACATAGTACGTGGAGCAGGATTTTGATTAGCTGCAATTGCAGGAGGCAGCTGATTGTCTTGGTTTTTAGCCATCTCGTCGGTTGAAGGTTGAGTACTGTCTTCTTGTTCATTTTCTGTGTATCGTAAACTATGCCTTATTTCTTTTTGATTTCTACGAACTGTTCGATCGATTTCTTCGTCAAAAAGTAAGGGTCCTAATGGGTTTCTTCTAGGCATAAACTATAAAAACCTGTCAAGAGAAAGAAAAAGTAAATTAATAAATAATAATAATAAAATTAAATTAAATTGCAAGAAAAATAAATGGCTAAAGTAATAAAAATTTAGTGTTCCAAATATTTCAGTTGTGACATCCCTAATTTGACTCTAGTCGGGAAGTGGTTTCAAGACCCCAAAACCGAGTCACACAAGAAATTGATTGTTAAATTTCATGTCTATATTATGTTACAATTTGTGTGTGAAATTTTGATGCTTTGATTTTGTCAATTGAATGCAAATTTAATCAAAAAGGGCTTATGTGAGAAACATTGAAAATGTGTTGGTTAATTTTTAAAATGGCCAAATTGTTGCATGGATTAAATATGGGGACTTGCATGTCAAAGTCCCCATTTTTCATGATAGTGGCCGCCATGTTGATGTTTATGACAATATATATGTATTATTTACTAGTTTTAAGGCAACTAAATGGTTTTATAATTTTATAATATTATTGAATGAAGAAATAAGTGAGAATTTGGGTGAAGAAAAAAAAAAGCTTCATCTTTGTTATTCATGACCGAATTGTAAGAGGGAAAGGGGGGAGCTCCATTCGGTCACTTTAGGCTTGAATCAAGGTAAGACTTCTAATCAATTCTTAAAATTCTTGTTAATTTTAAGTTAGCTACCAAGCTCTTTATTCAACCCATATTAAAATTTTGATTTTTGGAAAGGATTTGAGCATTCGACCATGGGAGAAATTGAAGAGGATAGATTGTTGTTCTCATGTTTTAATGAAGTTTGAGTTAGTTAATACTTAGTTGTTAGTAATTATATTTACTTGAACAAATGCTTGGTATTTAAATGTTAAAATGTAAGCTATTGCCGTTTGGGTTATAGAAGTGAATGAATTAGAGGTTTGGCATTGTATATGAATTTTAAGGGTATAATTTGAATAATGTGAGTAGGGTTATGCATAGGTTTCGCTTTGATAATATTGTGTAAAGTGATAAGTAGAAATACTATGATGACAAAAGTTTAATAACATTTGGCTAAGGACTATAAGTGTTAGTTAATTCGGTATAAAAGTATGGGTGTTAATTACTTCAGTATTTAAAGTTGTGAAGAGTAGGTAATGGTCAATTAAAGTGATGAAGGTTAAATTTTGAAGTTTGGTTAAATTGGACATTCGGCATTACGTATGACATTGGATAAGAGTGTAGGAAAGTTTAAGCTTGAATGGTTAGGGCTAAATGGGGCATATAATGATCTTAAATGGATTGTATGCATATGAGAGTGTAAGTATTCGTGTGTACAACATTGAAGATAAATGGAAATTGGTATTGTGGTAAATGTTGATAAGATGACAATGGAATTAGCTATATGTTTTGGAACTATGCTGTAATTTGAAAATAAAAGTATATAATATTAAGGCATGTATTATACATATATGCATGTGTGTATGCGGTTGTGCATAATTAGGAGTAAATGGTTAAATGATGATAGTCATATATAGGTACGAACATATATATATATATGCCTTATGTATGTACCATGTACACACGAGGACATTCAGCGATATGATTAGATTCATGTATAAGAAGCATGATAAATTAAGTGACTCTTTGCTTGTGAATGTGAATTAGATATAAATTAAATAAGCATGAAATTGAGTCATGGCATGTTTTATTAAATATGATACATATTGAAATCTATTGTTTTAGATATAGATTAAATGATAAGTTATTTCCAAATGTGATTGTTGAGTGAATAATATTAGTTAAGTACTTAAGCAAATCTATTGTTTTACTTAAGCTTAAGAGCAAAGAGGATCAAAGTCGGATAGGAGAAAAGAGAAAGTAAACGAATAGCCGTGGATATCTAGTCGTCGACCACTTCCGAGGTAAGTTTTAAGCGATTAAACGTTGAGTAAATTCAACCATAATAGGACATAATGAGTTGATTTAATAAGATATGATGTGGCCATGATATGTCTTAAACTCAAATGGTAAGTTCATATGTGTTTGGACTTGGAAATTTAAGAGTAAATTGTAATAATTTGCTTGGACAGCAGCAGTAATGTGATTTTAGAAAATCACTATAAATTGTTGGTGTGGAATTATAGGCTGAATAATATATGTAATCAAATCTTAGTTGGTCTAGTTTCGTATAAAAGAGACCGTGGAAGCAAAGAAATTTCCCATAAAGAGATATTTAAAGTTGTGTGGGACAGGGTCAGAATGACTCCGAAATCCCCTATTCTGTTTTAAGAAAATCACTATAATTTGTACAAAAATGGTTACAAGATAAAATTTATATGCTTAGACTCCTTAATGAGTCTAGTTTCAAATGAAATCAAATAGAACATACTTTGAATTCTGTACAATGAGAATTTTGATTCGTAGTGAAGACTGGTCAGGTTAGTCAAACAGTGAAACAGGGAAACTTTAAGAAAAATCTGGTATTGATTGGCCAAACCTAAAATTCTGAAAATTTTATGGATGGAAGATATACGAGTCTATATTCAGGAAAATTAACGGCAAGTGATTTGGAGCCTTGTAGCTCCGGTTATAAATAATTTAGTGACCATTGGTCAGGAAAACAGCTTGTAGTGAATATGTGATTTTTGTTGTAAACATGGATAAAACTTGTTTTAGTTGCTCATAAGCTATTGATTAAACCCATACTTGAATTCTAATTGTGATATTGTAAAATGATATATGAGTGTTAGATGGATCTTTGATATTAAAATTTGTGAAATTGTAAGTTTATGAGTATTCGAATATGAAATGATAGTATGGCGTGAAATTGAATTATTCATTGGAAAAGTGATTGATGTAGATTCGACCAAGCCCAAGTATGTACATGATAGTATATGTGGTATGTGAAGCATATTTGAATAATTGTGATGTGAATACATGAAAATTTATATTTTGGTTTAAGATTTTACGCGATGAATGTGAATGTGTATATATGTGATAAGGCCTAATGGCCGATGTGATGAATGTGAAGGTGTATATATGTGATAAGGCCGAATGGCCAATGTGATGAATGTGAAAGTGTGTATATATGTGATAAGGCCTAATGGCCGATGTGATGAATGTGAAAGTGTATATATATGTGACAAGGCCTAATGGCAGATGTGATGAATGTGAAGGTGTATATATGTGATAAGGCCGAATGGCCAATGTGATGAATGTGAAGGTCTATATATGTGATAGGGCCGAGTGGCCAACGTGATGGATGTGAAAGTGTATAAATGTGATAAGTCCCGAAGGGCATTTGTGTCAAGATTATATCCGGTTAAAACCCCGCAGCCTTATGCGAGAATATTATCTTGATTAACGTCCATAGGCTTCGTTGCTTGTACTATATCCGAGCTTTAAAGACCCGACGGCTAAATGCTAGGATTCAAGTAAGACTTTGATATTGAGTATTTGCAATAAGTTACCATCAAATAAGTGTTATGTATTTAAGATGTTCAAAAGGACATTTACTCATCGGTGGAGTGATTTCGAGGTGAATTATCGAGATCGAAGAGGTAAGTAAATGTGATTAATATTATGACTCCAAATATGTGAATGATCTAATTGGTAATGGTATGCCTGTATAATGAAGTATGTGATGAAATGTTCTTATGTATTAGAGCATATTCGCCCAAAAGCCTTATGATTTGAGTATGGGTTGGGCTAAATGTACCAAAGACAAGGTAAGAATTATGTTTTTCACATTTACGATATGTGATAAGAAATATGTTTGTTTCTTTATGTGCCTACTGTAATTCAAGATTTGTCATGTTGAAATACTTAAAAATAAGGGTGTGATTATGAATAAGTGGAAAGGAACATGGAAAGTTGAAAATTGACGAAGAATGTGCTTTGGAAATATTCACCATCTAGGTCACTATTATTCAAGGTATATATATATAAGACACCAAGTAATTGCCTATTGATATTATGGTTCGAGATGAAGCTCTAGATTAACTTCATCGAGCAGTTGAAATGAATGACCAATGATAGTGAATGAGAACACTTTGTGTTGCTTAAAACTTACTAAGCTCGCAAAAGCTTACTCTGTTCAATCATGTTTTGGTTATAGGTTGTGGATTCGACTACCACTTCGGGATCATCAAGACTTCGTCACACTATCTACCATTGCGGCAACTATGTAATTAGACTTAGCTTATGGCATGTATAGGATAGACAATACAAGAGAATGATATTATGACTATTGTATATAAGCCATACGAAAATGGCATCTGTTGGACGTTTACTTATAGAAGTTTAGATTTTATCCCTGGCTGTGTTTAGTACTTATCTAAATGAATGTTCGTTATTTCAAAAAAAAAAAAAAAACAACATTAAAGAAGGGAGTTTAAAATTTTATTCTTCCGATCTTATTCCAAATTTCTGGTAACGCCTCATCCTATTCTGGCGACGGTTACAGGATAGGGGTGTTACATTTTAGTGGTATCAGAGCTACGGTTTAGTCGATTCTAGGACTAACGTAGCACATGTCAGTCTAGTTATACATGCCATAGAGTGATAATAAGATAGTGTGATGATTTCTGACAGTTAAAAAGTGTTTCTCATATTGTAATGAATTCCGATCCCAATCGAGCTGTAGCAGATGGTATTGAAAGTACTGAGACATGCTTATGATGCGTCAATATTGAGAAAGGTATGATATGAGTAAGTTTTGAGAAAGTGAATTTGGTATTTAATTTAAAATGCCATGATATACATGTATGATAGATGAATGATATCCTATTGTCCTTACCATAATAGGGTTATTGAGAAAGAAATCATAAACATGTTGTTTGTGTAGCCGAATGGCTATTAGAGAATTTAACAAAGAACAAAATTGGGGATATGTATATATTCTTATGTGTGTTTGCTCATTGAAATGGAAGTTTGGTAAAAGAGGTATACATGTATTAGATTTGAATGATGTTCACAACACAAAGTCAATGAGCATGTTATATGCCTATGTGCTAATTAGTGGACTTGAATTTCAAATGTGATTTTGCTATGTGAATCGTGGTAACATGTGAATAAATATGTACGAGACTCAACGATGTGAATCCGGGCTTAAAGACCCGATGACTATATGTGTGGAGATTATGTCTAAATTAAGATCCGCTGGCTTTATATGGAGATTTCATTCGAGCTAAAGGTCTCGACGATGATCCGGCTAAGTCCCGAAGAGCATTCGTCTTGGCGATATATATCCGGTTAAGTCCCGTAGAGCATTCGTCTTTGGTGTTACATCCGGCTAAATCAAGAGCATTCATGCTAGTGATATATCCGGCTAAACTCAAGAGCATTCATGCTAGTGATGTATCCGGACCGAGTTCAAGAGCGATCATCTTGGTGATATGTATTCGGGCCTTCGAGCCTAGCAGGCTTTGTGCCGGTGATATGTATTCGGGCCTTCGAGCCTAGCAGGCTTTGTGCCGGTGATATGTATTCGGGCCTTCGAGCCTAGCAGGCTTTGTGCCGGTGATATGCATTCGGGTCTTCGTGCTTAGCAGGCTTAATGCCGGTGATTCGAGCAAGGTTTAAGTGTTCATTACCGTATGAATTCAAAGTTAAATGAAAGAATACGTTTAAAGTGTACATATATGATGTTTTATAGACTTGGTTAAGTTTGTTTTCAATGTGTAATAACGAATGAATAAGAGCACTATGTGTGTGAATGATTAGAGGCACTGTGTGTGTGCGAATTCCTTTAACCGAGCACTACGAGTGCGAGATCGGTCAGTGGGCACTAAGTGTGTGAAGTGGAATTATGTAAGACCTCGTGCGGGACGAAGGCATTGATTTGAGATAGTGTGTAAGACCATGTCTGGGACACGGCATCGGCTCGATATGTGAGAATATGTAAGACCATATCTAGGATATGGCATTGTAAGAGCTATATGTGCTTAATGAGTATCCGTAATGATTTCGAATGATTCAACGGGTATATTTAAGATGATAAATTAAGTAAGATTAGAATAAGCGATACCGGTATGTGGAAGTTGATTTTCTGTTGGAAATAAGTTAAGTTGAATAGTGAGAGATGATGGAGTTATAAAGGATATTTATTGGGATGTTTGAATATATGTGTACGTTCGGTCGAGTTGACTTATACATGAATGAAAATGTGGGTTACAAATATGTGGGTTGATGATGTGAATTATACATGTTAATATGTGCTTAATATGTGTTTGAAACGCATTTGTGAATTAAATTAAGTGATTATTGCTTATGAAATCAAGAAAATGAGATATATGTGCCTACTTGTAGAAATGTTTATGTATTTGTTTTAAGATAAGAAAATGATTTTATAGATCGATGCGAAATCAATAATGAATTACAATTGCTATCGATGAGTTAATGTTTATATGGACATGATGTAATAAGAGGACATTATCCTAACCTAGCCGCTAGTAAGATTTTCAGGATGAAAATCCTAAAGAGGGGAGAGTTGTGACATCCCTAATTTGACTCTAGTCGGAAGTGGTTTCAAGACCCCAAAACCGAGTCACACAAGAAATTGATTGTTAAATTTCATGTCTATATTATGTTACAATTTGTGTGTGAAATTTTGATGCTTTGATTTTGTCAATTGAATGCAAATTTAATCAAAAGGGCTTATGTGAGAAACATTGAAAATGTGTTGGTTAATTTTAAAATGGCCAAATTGTTGCATGGATTAAATATGGGGACTTGCATGTCAAAGTCCCCATTTTTCATGATAGTGGCCGCCATGTTGATGTTTATGACAATATATATGTATTATTTACTAGTTTTAAGGCAACTAAATGGTTTTATAATTTTATAATATTATTGAATGAAGAAATAAGTGAGAATTTGGGTGAAGAAAAAAAAAAAGCTTCATCTTTGTTATTTATGACCGAATTGTAAGAGGGAAAGGGGGGAGCTCCATTCGGTCACTTTAGGCTTGAATCAAGGTAAGACTTCTAATCAATTCTTAAAATTCTTGTTAATTTTAAGTTAGCTACCAAGCTCTTTATTCAACCCATATTAAAATTTTGATTTTTGGAAAGGATTTGAGCATTCGACCATGGGAGAAATTGAAGAGGATAGATTGTTGTTCTCATGTTTTAATGAAGTTTGAGTTAGTTAATACTTAGTTGTTAGTAATTATATTTACTTGAACAAATGCTTGGTATTTAAATGTTAAAATGTAAGCTATTGCCGTTTGGGTTATAGAAGTGAATGAATTAGAGGTTTGGCATTGTATATGAATTTTAAGGGTATAATTTGAATAATGTGAGTAGGGTTATGCATAGGTTTCGCTTTGATAATATTGTGTAAAGTGATAAGTAGAAATACTATGATGACAAAAGTTTAATAACATTTGGCTAAGGACTATAAGTGTTAGTTAATTCGGTATAAAAGTATGGGTGTTAATTACTTCGTATTTAAAGTTGTGAAGAGTAGGTAATGGTCAATTAAAGTGATGAAGGTTAAATTTTGAAGTTTGGTTAAATTGGACATTCGGCATTACGTATGACATTGGATAAGAGTGTAGGAAAGTTTAAGCTTGAATGGTTAGGGCTAAATGGGGCATATAATGATCTTAAATGGATTGTATGCATATGAGAGTGTAAGTATTCGTGTGTACAACATTGAAGATAAATGGAAATTGGTATTGTGGTAAATGTTGATAAGATGACAGTCGGAATTAGCTATATGTTTTGGAACTATGCTGTAATTTGAAAATAAAAGTATATAATATTAAGGCATGTATTATACATATATGCATGTGTGTATGCGGTTGTGCATAATTAGGAGTAAATGGTTAAATGATGATAGTCATATATAGGTACGAACATATATATATATATGCCTTATGTATGTACCATGTACACACGAGGACATTCGGCGATATGATTAGATTCATGTATAAGAAGCATGATAAATTAAGTGACTCTTTGCTTGTGAATGTGAATTAGATATAAATTAAATAAGCATGAAATTGAGTCATGGCATGTTTTATTAAATATGATACATATTGAAATCTATTGTTTTAGATATAGATTAAATGATAAGTTATTTCCAAATGTGATTGTTGAGTGAATAATATTAGTTAAGTACTTAAGCAAATCTATTGTTTTACTTAAGCTTAAGAGCAAAGAGGATCAAAGTCGGATAGGAGAAAAGAGAAAGTAAACGAATAGCCGTGGATATCTAGTCGTCGACCACTTCGAGGTAAGTTTTAAGCGATTAAACGTTGAGTAAATTCAACCATAATAGGACATAATGAGTTGATTTAATAAGATATGATGTGGCCATGATATGTCTTAAACTCAAATGGTAAGTTCATATGTGTTTGGACTTGGAAATTTAAGAGTAAATTGTAATAATTTGCTTGGACAGCAGCAGTAATGTGATTTTAGAAAATCACTATAAATTGTTGGTGTGGAATTATAGGCTGAATAATATATGTAATCAAATCTTAGTTGGTCTAGTTTCAGTATAAAAGAGACCGTGGAAGCAAAGAAATTTCCCATAAAGAGATATTTAAAGTTGTGTGGGACAGGGTCAGAATGACTCCGAAATCCCTATTCTGTTTTAAGAAAATCACTATAATTTGTACAAAAATGGTTACAAGATAAAATTTATATGCTTAGACTCCTTAATGAGTCTAGTTTCAAATGAAATCAAATAGAACATACTTTGAATTCTGTACAATGAGAATTTTGATTCGTAGTGAAGACTGGTCAGGTTAGTCAAACAGTGAAACAGGGAAACTTTAAGAAAAATCTGGTATTGATTGGCCAAACCTAAAATTCTGAAAATTTTATGGATGGAAGATATACGAGTCTATATTCAGGGAAAATTAACGGCAAGTGATTTGGAGCCTTGTAGCTCCGGTTATAAATAATTTAGTGACCATTGGTCAGGAAAACAGCTTGTAGTGAATATGTGATTTTGTTGTAAACATGGATAAAACTTGTTTTAGTTGCTCATAAGCTATTGATTAAACCCATACTTGAATTCTAATTGTGATATTGTAAAATGATATATGAGTGTTAGATGGATCTTTGATATTAAAATTTGTGAAATTGTAAGTTTATGAGTATTGAATATGAAATGATAGTATGGCGTGAAATTGAATTATTCATTGGAAAAGTGATTGATGTAGATTCGACCAAGCCCAAGTATGTACATGATAGTATATGTGGTATGTGAAGCATATTTGAATAATTGTGATGTGAATACATGAAAAATTTATATTTTGGTTTAAGATTTTACGCGATGAATGTGAATGTGTATATATGTGATAAGGCCTAATGGCCGATGTGATGAATGTGAAGGTGTATATATGTGATAAGGCCGAATGGCCAATGTGATGAATGTGAAAGTGTGTATATATGTGATAAGGCCTAATGGCCGATGTGATGAATGTGAAAGTGTATATATATGTGACAAGGCCTAATGGCAGATGTGATGAATGTGAAGGTGTATATATGTGATAAGGCCGAATGGCCAATGTGATGAATGTGAAGGTCTATATATGTGATAGGGCCGAGTGGCCAACGTGATGGATGTGAAAGTGTATAAATGTGATAAGTCCCGAAGGGCATTTGTGTCAAGATTATATCCGGGTTAAAACCCCTGCAGCCTTATGCGAGAATATTATCTTGATTAACGTCCATAGGCTTCGTGCTTGTACTATATCCGAGCTTTAAAGACCCGACGGCTAAATGCTAGGATTCAAGTAAGACTTTGATATTGAGTATTTGCAATAAGTTACCATCAAATAAGTGTTATGTATTTAAGATGTTCAAAAGGTCGTATTACTTACTCATCGGTGGAGTGATTTGAGGTGAATTATCGAGATCGAAGAGGTAAGTAAATGTGATTAATATTATGACTCCAAATATGTGAATGATCTAATTGGTAATGGTATGCTCTGTATAATGAAGTATGTGATGAAATGTTCTTATGTATTAGAGCATATTCGCCCAAAAGCCTTATGATTTGAGTATGGGTTGGGCTAAATGTACCAAAGACAAGGTAAGAATTATGTTTTTCACATTTACGTATATGTGATAAGAAATATGTTTGTTTCTTTATGTGCCTCTGTAATTCAAGATTTGTCATGTTGAAATACTTAAAATAAGGGTGTGATTATGAATAAGTGGAAAGGAACATGGAAAGTTGAAAATTGACGAAGAATGTGCTTTGGAAATATTCGACCATCTAGGTCACTATTATTCAAGGTATATATATATAAGATGACCAAGTAATTCGTCTATTGATATTATGGTTCGAGATGAAGCTCTAGATTAACTTCATCGAACAGTTGAAATGAATGACCAATGATAGTGAATGAGAACACTTTGTGTTGCTTAAAACTTACTAAGCTCGCAAAAGCTTACTCTGTTCAATCATGTTTTGGTTATAGGTTGTGGATTCTGACTACCAGCTCGGGGATCATCAGCACTTCGTCACACTATCTACCATTGCGGCAACTATGTAATTAGACTTAGCTTATGGCATGTATAGGATAGACAATACAGTAGAATGATATTATGACTATTGTATATAAGCCATACGAAAATGGCATCTGTTGGACGTTTACTTATAGAAGTTTAGATTTTATCCCTGGCTGTGTTTAGTACTTATCTAAATGAATGTTCGTTATTTCAAAAAAAAAAAAAAACAACATTAAAGAAGGGAGTTTAAAATTTTATTCTTCCGATCTTATTCCAAATTTCTGGTAACGCCTCATCCTATTCTGGCGACGGTTACAGGATAGGGGTGTTACATCAGTTCCCCGGCAACGGCGCCAAAAACTTGATCGCAGTGATTCGTAACAAGTAATAAATATTTATAATGAAGATCAGACCTAAACTAATTATTATCACGACGAAAAGGCAAGCGCACCTATTGAATAATAGTATAGTAATGGCAAGACCGAAATATCGTACCCAAGGGAACTAAAAGTACTAGTAATAACTATCTCTTTATTATCTAGCCTAAGAATAAAAAGGGTTTGTTTATTAAACTAATTATCTAAACTAATTAACTAATTTAATCAAAGCAAAGAGAAAGTTTGGAAAAAGACTTGAAGAAAAGCAATTGATAAAGATGACACCCAAGGAGGAATCCACCTAGATTTCACTTGTTATCTGACTCTGAACCGGACGATTTATTCAGTTGACTTGATCCGTGAGACTCCCTAACCTATGTTATTATCCCTATTCAAGACTAATAACGTCTAACCCTTAGATTGAATAATCTAGACTTTTCTCTAATTAACACTCTAGGGTTACATTAGCTCGATCTATGGACTCCCATATTAGGTTTCACCCTAATTCGGTAAAATCTCGTAACCTTATTTCTAGGCGCCCAATTAACTCTGCTTAATTATGCCAAATCTACTTTTGGAAAGGTCTATTCCTCCTCTGCATAAGCACATCAAATCATGAATTAATACCCAGAATATTAACTCAAGCATTAAGAACACATAATTAAGAACAAATCAAGTATTTATCATATAGTTCAGATAATAATAACAAGATCCATCATAGGTTTTATTCCCCTTAGGTATCTAAGGGGTTTTAGTTCATAATAAAATAAGAGTACATCTCAAAAGTATGAAAATAACAAAACATAAAGAAAACTCTAAAACCCCTGAAGGAATTCTGAGAGAGAACTTCAGTCTTGGAGTAGCTCCGGCTTTTGAGATGGATCGTCTGGCTTCCTTCAAGTAATTTCCTTTTCTGGAGAGAGAGCCCTTTTCTAGGTCATACTTTGGGTGTTTATATAGGCTTTTGATTGGCTTTCTTTCCCTCTAAGTATCCTTTTTCGGTGTAAAATACAACTCCTTGAAAAAAGGACACGCCCGTGTGCTATGGCCGTGTGACGTGGTTGCCAGGCCGTGTTTGATCCGTTAAATTGCCACGGCCATGTGGGCTCAATAGCCAGGCCGTGTGAGTCTTGTAAACCTTGGTCGACACCCTCGAAAGGCACAGGCGTGTGAGATGCCCGTGTAGCAAGGCTTAGGCCGTGTGGTCTTCTCGATTTGGTCTGTTTTGTCCCTTTTTAGCTCGTTTTTGGCTCCTTTTGACCCTTGGTGCTCTCTTGAGTACAAAACATGAAATAACCGGATTAAGAGCACCAAAATCCACAAATCTAATAGTAAACATCCATAAATATGCTAAGTATTTGGGGTAAAAACATGTATAATTTGGCGTTTATCAAATAACATTTGGAGATGGCGCTTCTTCATGAGCACGAATAACATAGGTTCTGGCAGGTGCTCTAGCCTCGGATCTTAGAGCAATATCTCGTGTTGCACCTCTACTACCACTCACATTTCCAACATTATAGGATGGTCTTCCTCTCGTAGTCGTGTTGTTTAGTCTTGCATTCTAAGATTTATCTTTCTCATCTAACTTAGGACAATTTAGAATGAAATGCTTGTGTGAGCCACATCTAAAACAGGCTTTGTCATTCATTCTACACTCTCCAAAATGTTGTTTTCCATATCGTCTACATTCAGGTTTTTTTGGTCTAGCATTACCCATACTTGCCATTGACATTAGCTGGAGTTTTTGAACTCGTAAATTGCTTTCCATGATATCTATTAGAATACTCGACTGATGCATTTGATCGACTATAAAAATCTCATGATTTCTTGGATAAAGAGTGATAAGGTTTATTCATCACTCTCTTTCTCGAATATCTAGCTTCAGAATCATCCTTTCTCTTTTCTTTGCCCAGTTCTTTAGCTTTGCAAGCACGATCGACGAGTACCACGAACTCTTTCAACTTTAGAATTCCAACTAGCAATCTGACATCTTCGTTCAATCCATCTTCAAATCTTTTGCACATAATAGCTTCCGTTGAAACACATTCTCGGGCATATTTACTGAGACTCACGAATTCTCGTTCATATTTTGTCACAGATCTACAGTCCTGTTTTAATTCTAGAAACTCCTTGCGTTTCTGATCAACAAACCTCTGGCTGATATAGTTCTTTATAAACTTAGATTGAAAGAAATCCCACGTAACCCGTTCTTTCGGTACCACTGATGTCAAAGTATTCCACCATTGATGTGCAGTGCGTCTCAACAAGGATATACAACACATTTGATACACTCTTTGGGTGTACACTACAACTCATCAGATACTCTGATTGTATTTTCAAGCCATAATTTAGCTCTCTCAGGATTGTCGTCAACTGTAGCCTGAATTCTTCAGCCCCATGCTTATGAATTTTATCAACTGACGGCTTGTTCAATCGTATAGGATCAATAACTTGAGGAAATACGTGGATTCGTTGAGGAATTGGTGAGGGTAGAGGTTGTTGGGTAGCCAGATTTGTTTGGACATATTGAGTGAACCACTCGTTCATCATTTGGAAAAAGGCTTCTTTAGCCTCACCTCCATGACTACTCGATACGGGTCCACATTTAGAAGGCACTGTCCCTTGAGTGGGAGTAGGCACATTACTCTCGATATCACCTACTACAGCTCGTTCGGGATACATTGCTATATGAAAACATAGTTTATAATGTCAGGATTCATCACACTATCACAGGTTATATATGGCATGTATAGCTAGACTCTCACACACACTACGTTAGTCCTAGAATAGACTAAACTATAGCTCTGATACCAATAATTGTAACACCCCTCATCAGTAGTCAACACCAGAATAGGGTTACAGAGTATTACCGGACTTACAAAACAATTAAACAACCATTTAACATACATAATATCATTTCATACATTCATCACTCAAACTCAATCAAATTGTCCCTAATATGAGCCTACCAGGCCATAAACATACTTTGGGAGTGGTTCGAGACTAAACAGGTAACTTAAGAAATTTTTACGAAAATTTGAAAAATTTTCTCAAACAAGGGACACCGCTCGTGTGGCCAGGCCTTGTGTCTCACAAGGCCACCAGACACGCCCGTGTCACAGGCTGTGTGGACATTTGAAATGGGAGCACATGGTCGTGTCTTAGCCCGTGTCCTACCTCGTGTCCAAACAAGTGAGCTTACTGACTTGGGTCACACAGCCAACATACACGCCCCTATGGCTAGCCCGTGTGCCCTAAAAATGGCCATACACGCCCGTGTGCTAGGCCGTGTGCTAAGCTGTGTCAATCCTGTAGGGTATATTGACTTATGCCACACGTCCAAGTCACATACTCGTGTGTGAGGTCGTGTGAAGCATACTAACTTGGTTTCAAATTCAACACCAGGGGACTCACGGCCGTGTAACATGACCGTGTGTCACACACAGCTGAGACACACGCCCGTGTCTCTGACCATGTGGACAAAAATTGGCTATTTACCAAGCCATTTTGCCACCCAATTTGCACATACCTTTACAAGCTCATATAGTTCCATTTCAAGACACAAATAGCAACCAAATATCATCATCCAATATTCAATTCATGCCATTTCATTATAATCAATACAAATCACAAATAAGCCATAATTTTCCATCTATTTACATACCTAATTCACATATACAATTCAATTAACTAAATCTTTCCAAACATGCATTATCATTCACCAATTCACAAGCACATAGTTTACAGATTATCAACCCTTTTAGCAATCAAATTACCTAATATGATTAAACATTATAATTTCAACCTCAGTCACACAATATAGGTTAATTACCAAACTCAAAATAGAACCATTTACACATTTATAAACATCATCAAATTTATCATCATAAGCCAACCCAAACGGCCAAAATACATGTTCATCAAACATACCAAAATGACTCAAGCCTATACATGCCATATACCATAAATACAAACTTCAAAAGTACTAAAATAGATGTCCAATAGTACGATGAAGTCTCTGACAATCCTAGAGTCTGAGCTAGCTTTGTAAGACTACAAAACATGGAAAGGTAAACATAGTAAGCTATAAAGCTTAGTTAGTTCGTATGTAAATATGAAATAATCTTATCATTCATTAATATTTCTAAATAGATAACATACATTGCATTAAAGCATCAATAACTAAGTTAACATAAAGTTTAACCACATAGTTAAGCATAAGTTCTCAGCTTCCTTTAATTCATTACTTGAATCGTTTCCGTACATAACTGTACCGATACGTAACTATTCCTTATCAATTCACTTACTAAATCACTCCGATTTTATAAATGCTTACGGTACGGGCACATCGATTTTCCAATGCCATAGTCTAACTATGGTCTTACACATACATTGCCACGGCCCTGCCGTGGTCTTACATTCACATGCTATAACCTGGTTATGGCCTTATTATCCGATTGCCATAGCCCACCTATGGTTTTATTTGGCAACTCACATTACTTAAATCGTACATTCAATTCGAAATCTTTAAAATTTTACCAATAAGATAAATACAATCAAAATACATCCATTAATTAAATAAATGCACATTTAAGTTCAATTATACGAACTTACCTTGTGTACAAAATTGATGAAACGAACTGACTATTCAATTGGTTTACTTTTTCCTCGATCTAAGTTCGAATTCCTCTTTTCTTGATCTATAAGTAATCAAAATTAGCTTATTTATTCTTCTAATTATTCAATTCAATCCAAAATATGCATTTGAGCTATTTGACACATTAGCCCCTAAACTTTCAGTTTTTTACAATTTAGTCCTTATTACACAAAATCACTAATTCATGAAATTCAAGACTAACCCATGCTAGTTTAATTACCATTGTACCCATAGCAGCCCATATTTTCCATTTATTTCACATTTTAACCATAAAGTTTCAACATTTCTCAATTTAATCCCTATTTTGCATTTTCACTAAAAATCACTTAACAAAACTTGTATATATATCAAGAAACATTCATAATGTAATAGCCCGGTTTTAGCTAAATCGAAACAGTGGTTTTGGGACCACAAATTCGTGGCTATAAAAATTTTTTAATATTATTTTTGGTGTTTACAACATGTGATTATATATGTCTGAAAATTTTGTAAGCTAATTTTATTGTTTAATAGCTCAATTTGAGAAAAAAAGACTGAATCGCATAAAATGTAAAAGTGACATTCTATATGTTAAATGTGTTTAGTTGCTATGGTTGGTTAAATTGAAGGTCCTTAAGATGTAACTAGACCATTATAGGGTTAGTGGATGATAATGCCTAGGAATAATTGTAATTATTAAAGCTCATTAAGGTTAAAATGGGTATTTAGCTATTAAATGATATATTATCATAAAATGAAAAGGAAATTCATATTATCATATTTCTATTAGCCGAATATCATAGAAGGAAGAAGCTGTTTTCATGTTTAGGGTTCAGCCATTGTAAATCTTGATTAACGTACGGTTTTGATACGTTTTTGATGATTTTTATGTTTTTGTGATTGTTGCTTTGTGTTCTAGCTAGCCCATGCCTTAATTTTTGAAAGTGTTGATGATTTTGAAAGTTTCAATTGATGAATTCATGTGTTTTTGGATGTTTAATGATGAAATATGAAAGCTTGGTTTTTAATATACATGTTTTGTAAAGTGATTTTGAGTAAAAATGCATATTAGGGATTTAATTGTGAAAAGTGTAAATTAAAGGGTTAAATGTGTGAAATGTTGATAATTACTGGCTGCTATGAAGCTATATGAAATTTTGAACACATGGGTTTGTAATGAATTGGTGTAATTTTGTGTTTATTGAAATAAGGACTAAATTATAAAAATGTGAAATTTTAGGGGCTAAAGTAAAAAATGCTAAAATATGTGTTTGTGGACTTGATTGAATTTGTTGATGAATAAAAGAGTTAATTTTGAATGTTTATAGATTAAGAAAGAAAAAAAACAAATTTAGATCGTGGAAAATCAAAAGTTTACGAATAGTCGATCCAGTTCGTTTATCCCGAATACGAGGTAAGTTCATATGCAAATAAATTTCTTTAAATTGAATTATATGTGCATACTTGTTATTGAATTTTTATGGATGTTGAAAGAACAATTACGAGCAAGAATCGAAAGAGTTACGACATCTGAAAGTCCCGTACGAACCTTAGGAATAGTATAGGATACGAATGTCATGACATTAGGTTACCGAGGTGTGATTACATATAAGACCATGTCCGGAACATTAGCATTGTATTGTGATTACATGTAAGACCATGTCTGGGACATTGGCATCGTTAATCGATTACGTGTAAGACCCTATCTAGGACAGTGGTATCAATATGTGATAACATGTAAGACCATATCCGGGATATGGCATTGTACTAGTTATATGTGATTGCTGAGTATCCTAAACGATTCCAAGTGATTCAACGGGTTGAGCCAAGTCGAGAAAGAATATGTGAATAAGCTAAGTGACTCAGGTACATACGAAATTCATACGAGTATTGAAAAGGAAAAGTATTTGATGAACATGATTATGTAACATCTCGAAATAGGGTCTAGTCAGAACTATGGTTTTAAGACAACAAATCTGAAGTAGAAATAATTATTTTATAAGCATTATGAGGTTTATGATATGATTGCATATTTGTGTGAAATTTTCATGAAGAAATTCTATGACTGAGGTGTCCAATTTAAAACTTCATGAAAACCCTTCTCACAATTTAAAACTTCTGGCCATTTTAAAACTTGTGAAATCCTTAGCTTACGTTGGTTTATTAAAAGTCATTCTCTTGTAAAACATTATTACCTTTAAAACTTTATTTGCTGCGGAAGTTTAATTTAAACAGTTGTGGAAATGTGATATTTTGAAAAACAGTTATTGGTTTGGGAAAAACAAATAGAGCTCTACTCCAACAGTTTATAAAACAATATACAAAATTTCAAGTTTAGAACCAGAAATTAAAAGAGGCCTTATTACAACCCAGATCAAGTATAAGTATTTGTAAGTAGATAACTTAAATGAAAATCGAAAACAATAGCAGTTGTGTGGCCACCTCCGAGTCCTTCATAGCACCGATCCTCCTAAAGCTGGGGATTACCTTCATAGTTAATAAACGGGGTGAGTTTACAGAAACTCAGTGTGTAATCCCCTTACTAGAGTAACAGTCAGTATACTAAAACTGAAACTGAAATAGTTTAGGCTAGAGCCCGTTAACAGTAACAGTACAGACCAGTTCAGAGCATACGTGGGCTAAAGCCCATTACAATATCATTTGGGTTGCAGCCCATAACAGAATCAATTGGGCTCAGCCCAAACCAATAATAGAACAGAATGTGTGAATGCATGGATGCATGCTATCCCATCCAACCCTACACTTGCCTCTATCCAGCCCTGCACTACCTGTGGAGAATAACTCACCCACGCCATCCCTGCACTCCAGAATTAGCACCTGTTGTGGCACTATATAGTATTTGTAGCAGAGCTGCCAGTATATATACGGCTTTAAGCCTTCAGTAACGGTCTTATTATTGGCACAAAGCCATCAGTAACTGTATTATGTTAGGCACATAGCCATCAACTAGAGTAACATAACTGGCACACAGCCCTAGGTAAATGTGATCGACACACAGTCGTCAATAATCATATATTAGCACATAGCCTTAGGCAAATATGTTTGGCATACAGCCATAATCAGGTTGGCAGAGAGCCATATGTAGGTTGGTGCAAAGTCATAATGAGAATAATTAGCTTTAAGCCATCGATAGCTGTATCAAGTTAGGCACATAGCCATCAACGATGGTAATATAATCGGCACACAGCCTCGGGTAAATATGATCGACACAGAGTCGTCAATAATCTTATATTAGGTTTAAAAGCCACCGGTGGATCCACGGTCGTCAAGTAACCATGCGATCCTTAATCGGTGGATCCACGATCGTCAAGCAACCATGCGATCCTCAATCGGTGGATCCACGGTCGTCAAGCAACCATGCGATCCTCAATTTCTTCCTCTATTTCATAATCCCCACCCATGTGCAACATAATATTATATGAATGCAGCAAATGTACACACGGCATACAAAATCATACAAATCATAGTCACAACAGTCCAATTACAGTCATACATTCTCAGTCAAAACATAGTCAAATCAATCAAATTGTATTATCAGTAAGTCATATACCCTAGAGGAGCGGAATGGTCTTTTTACCTATTAGGGGTATTTTAGTCATTGCACCCTACAAGGGTGTTTTGGTAAATCTATAAACCAAGGGTATTTCGATAATTTTGCAAACCAATAGTATTTCTGTAATTTTTGAAAGTCAAGGGATTTTTGTAATTTTGTAAATCAGGGGTATTTCTATAATTTTCCAAATCGAGGGTATTTCAGTAATTTTACAGGTTGAGGGTATTTTAGTAATTTTACAAATTAGGGGTATTTTGGTAATTTTATAAACTAAGGGTATTTTGGTAATTTTACAAACTAGGGGTATTTTGGTAATTTTACTAATTGAGGGTATTTTTGTAATTTTGTAAACCAAGGGTATTCTGTAATTTTGTAAATAAAGCGTATTTCAATAATTCTACCCTACAGGGGCATTTCAGTAATTCTACCCTATAGAGGTATTTCAGTAATACTAGCCTACAGATATGAGATTCACATAGTCCAATCTAATATTTACTACACAATCATACAATTTATCCACTTGCCATGTGACCGGTATTTTGGCATTCTGGCATTTCCCGTTCTACAGCTAGAGTAGTGTGAAATACACACCTATTTCCGAGAACGCGTCGAAGTCCTCGATCATCAACCTTGGTTAAGTAGGTATAAAATAATCCCTCCTACAACCAGTGATCACCAATCATTGGCACATCCTGCATTGAGTCTTCCCTACCAACTCATCTGGTTCGCTCTATTTAAAGCCAGCTTCTCACCAATTCTCATGTTAGCTTCTCGATGTGGGATTACTTTCAACCAATAGGAAAATTCCTCATTCTTATGACAACTTCAACCACAGAGTTCCAGTCCAACTCCACCTCCTACACAGCTCAAATAGCAAAATAAATACTCCACTGCGTATCCCAAGACTTGAACCTCAGACCTCATAGTTACACAACACGCCACCTTGCCACTCTACCACAGGCTCTTTTTGTGTCATATTTTATCCCCAATTAATTATAAGGTCTAAAGGCCAAGGTCCAGGTTCCCTTAAAAAAAACCAGAATAAATTGCAAGAGCCAAGGCTTGGACCCAGGCTCCCATACAACATTAATGACGCCCCAACCACTAGACCACATGCTTCCTTGTGTCATTTATTTAACACAATAATTTAAAAGGCCTTCATCCAAGCATCCAGGGTTTTATTCACTTAATACCAAAATTTTTTCTAAAGCCCAAGTTTGAACCCAAGACTTTTCCAACTCCTCTCAAGACCCTTAACCACTTGAGCAGACTTTTAATTGTGTCATTTCCTTGCACAATTAAATACTTATATACAACTTCCTTACGGACCCATACTCAAGGCCTAATACTTCTAGGCCCAAATTTGGGGCGTTGCAAGAAGCTTCAAGTAAGAAATTGCATTTGATTATTAATTAGAGGTCCTTAAATAGCAATTTGACCAAGTTCTAAAATTTTGGACAAAAATAGGCATGAATAGGAAAAATTTGAAAAAAAGGCCTCAAAGGCATTTTAGTCATTTGGTAGATAAATAAATAAAAAGGGAAAAAGAAAGCAAAATAAGTCCATCTTCTTCTTGCTTGTGTCGAAATTCCAAGGGTCACCATAGCTAGGGTTTGTTCATCTTTCAAACTCAAAACTAAGTGCATCCTAGTCTCGTTTTTAATGTTCTTTGTATTTTTAAAGTTGTCATCAACTGATCTATCCATTTCTACCCTTTATTTGAGCTAGGGTTCATGTATGAAATTTGACCCATGTGTGACGTGTTTGTATTTTGATGTTTAATGGAAGAATATGTTTGTATTTTGATGTTTAATGGAAGAATATGAAAGTTTGATGTGTAATGAATATCTTTTACTAAGTGATTTTTAGTGAAAACACAAAAAAAGGGCTTATTTGTAAAAGATGTAAAAATAGGTAGTAGAAATGTGAAATAAAGGAAAATGTGGGATGATATAAGCATGGTATAGGCTCGGCCAGGCTTGGGTAACCAAGAAAATGCATGCATTTCATTTTACGAGCCTAGGAACTAAAGTGTAAATAAGTGAAAAGTTAGGGGTAAAAAGGTAATTTTACCTAAGTTTGAATTATGGGTCGGTTCAAGCAATGTGAGTATTAAACAAGCTAAATTTGGCATTATAGATCAAGAAAAACGTGATTTGGGACTTGATCAGGGGAAAAATAATGTTTACGAGGATTAGGCTCGTTTCAATCATTTTGTACCGAGGTAAGTTCATATGCAAATTATGCAATGTGTACCATACTTTAAATGCTTTAATATTGCATGTATGGTAAGTATTTATATATTTAATGTAATGTTGCACCATGTGTTTGATGCCTAAATTTTATTATGTATTTTGCTTTGATTATTCCATAAGTTTGTGATTGGTACTATGAGCATTGAAATCAACATTATGAACAAGTTCGAGAGAGAGGTCATATCAAAGAATCCCGTTTGACCCTTAGGAATAGTTTAGGATACAAGTGACATGTCACTAGGAAATTATGTGATCTGAACTCATGAGTTGTGGTCTAAGTTCGTGATTTATGTAACACATATTATGGCAGTCCGAGTACTGGTCTAGCATATACTACCGATGGCGGGGTAGTCTGGCATGTGTTGCGGATACCTAATAGCCTATGTGAACAGACCCGTGAGTAGCTTGAAAGTGAGCAACATGTGATATAAGATGTGAGGTAGCATTGACTACATATGGGGCACTTAGGTGCAAGATTCTGATGTATCCGATAGTATTCCGAGTGTTCAATGGGTAGTTTAAGAGAAGATCAATGAATAATCTTAATGATTGCATCAAAGACGAGAAAGTAAGCTATTATGTGCAAGTGGCACAGGTGTGTACATCAAACTCATTAGAATACCATGAGATATGATGAACTTGGGGTAAGAATATATATATGAAGAGTAAGTTTAAGAGATTTGATAAAAATGCAAGACTATGTTCATTATGCTAAATGTATGATTAATATTTGTTTAAGTTCCATTTTATTTGCATGCGAACTTACTAAGCTTTAAATCTTACCCCCTTCTTTTCCTTTTCTTATAGTGTCACCAAGTTAGCTAAGGGATCGGAAAACGTTGGAGTTTTCGATCACACTATCATTTGAATATTTTGGGTATTGTTAGTCTCAATGTTTTGAATATGGCATGTATAGGGACCTGGTTATATTCCTATGTGTCATATTGAATAGCCAAATGTGTTGGCTCATGAAAGTATAATGATTATTTTGTATATGGCAATGAGAGGTGGCTCATATTGATTATTGGGTTGTAACCCTAATTATTAATGCATGCATACAAATGTGTTATGCTTGATGTGGTTGTTCATATTAATGATTTTGATGGATGGTATGCATGTTTAATGAATGAAATATGGTTAATGTGGATAATAATAAATGTGGTACCAATGTGAAATTTAAAGGTAGGTTTATAATGACAGACAAAAATGAAATTGGTGTGGAATGCTATAAGAAGGCTTGATAGGTTGAGTATGTATCATGTGACATTATAGACATATTTTATCCATGAATGTGGCTGCTTGAATAGCCAAATGTGCCATGCTGCATGCCATGAAGTGGTTTAAGTTTGTGAGTGAATAAGGGTGGCAAATGACTTGGGAAATAGCCTAGAATTTGTCCACGCGGTTAGACACACGGGCATGTGTATTGGTCGTGTGTGAACACGACCTCCCTATAGGCGTGTGATTAGGCCGTGTGTCCCCTGCACCCTAATTATTTAAAACAGAATGCTCAGTAGTAAACACACGGGCAGAGACACGGCCATGTGTCCTAGCCGTGTGAGGGATACAGCCTTAGGACATGGATGTGTGCCTAAGCCGTATGAAATTTGCAATTAATTTTTGGAATTTAATTCACCACACGGCTAAATCACACGGGTGTGTGACTTGGCCGTGTGACCTTATTTGGATGATGATGTCATAAACAGAGGGTTATATGGGTTGAGGACATGGGCGTGTCCCGAGCCACACGGGCGTGTGTGACCACACAGCCTACCCATATGGACGTGTGACTCTTTAAAGTAAGAAAATTTTCTAAGTTATCCAAAGTTTTCTAAAGTTCTCGGTTTAGTCCCAAACCGCTTCTGAGGTATGTTTTGAGTCTTGCAAGCCCATATAAGGGACAATATGCTTATGATATGAATGGTTTTAAATTGAACGAAATTTTATGGCCCGACTTTGTATGTTCATTTATGTTTAAGTCTGGTAATGCCTTTAACCCTGTTCTGGTGTCAGTTATGGGTAAGGGGTGTTACATTTAGTGGTATTAGAGCTATGGTTTATTCGATTCTCAGGCTAACGTAGCATGTGTGCGAGCCTAGCTATACATGTTATACATATATTATGATAGTGTGACGAATCCTGACGATTTTAAAATGTGTTTTCATTTAGTAAATGGATCCCTACAGAGTAGTGGCGGATGATGTTGAAAGTAACACGCCTGCTCCCACTAAAGGAGTAGTGTCGTCTAATAGGAGACCCACAACTATTAGTAGAGGAGAGGGAGGCAGAGAAGCCTTTCTCCATATGATGGATGCCTGGTACGCAGAGTTTGTTCGAACGAACTCGAATGCTTAACCTCCTCCCCCCTACAAATCCTCAATCCGTACCCCAAGTGCTTCAAGGTATGGATTTCATGAGATTTCATAGAACCCTTGTCAATAAAATTCGAAAGCAAGGAGTCGAGGAATTTAGCGCTAATACAAATGATGATCATCAAAGATTGTCCTGAGATGGTTGAGAAAGAAAAATTTCAGAGTAAAAGGTCGGGTAGTACGGCTACAAAAGGGACACCCTCGAGAAATGCCGGTAATGGGGCTAGTAGTAAAAATGTAACGAGGGATACAGCGGTGAGATGCAAAGCTAGAGCTCCGACTAGGGCTTATGCCATACGTGCGCGTGAGGACGCATCTTCTCCCGATGTGATCATGGGTACTTTTTCTCTTTATGATACTACTGTTATTGCCTTGATTGACCCTGGTTCTACTCATTCTTATGTGTACATGAAATTGGTTTCTAGCACGAATATGTTTGTTGAGTCTACGGAATTTATGATTAAGGTGTCAAACCTGTTAGGCAAGCATGTTGTAGTTGATAAAGTATGTAAGAAATGTCCTTTGATGATTAGAGGTTATTGTTTTTCGGCTGACTTGATGTTGTTGTCGTTTGATGAATTTGATTTTATATTGAGTATGGATTGGTTGAAATATCATGATGCTATTGCAAATTGTAGACAGAAAGTCATTGAATTGAAATGTGAAAATGGTGAAATTCTTCGTGTTGAATCAGATAAGTCAGATAGATTGCCAATTGTGATTTATTCGATATCTGCTCAGAAATGTATGAGAAAAGGGTGTGAAGCTTATTTGGCTTATGTGTTGAATATAAAAGAGTCTGAATTGAAGATTGAATTCGTACCCATTGTATGTGAATATTTGGATGTATTCCCAAAGGATTTGCCCAGATTACCCCCTATCAGAGAAGTTGAATTTGGTATTGAGTTAGCCCTTGGTACTGCACCTATCTCGATTGCTCCCTATAGGATGGCCCCAACTAAGTTGAAAGAAATAAAGTCAGCGTTCCAAGAATTGACCGACAAGGGTTTTGTGAGATCGAGCTTTTCACTGTGGGGGCACTCTGGTGTTGTTCGTGAAGAAGAAAGATGGATTTATGAGATTGTGTATAGACTATCGACAACTCAATAAGGTAAAAATCAAGAACAAGTATCCTTTGCCAAGAATTGGTGACTTATTTGATCAATTGAAAGGAGTGACATGGTTTTCTAAGATAGACTTGAGGTCTGGCTACTATCAGTTACGAGTTAAGGAGTTGGATGTGTCTAAAACTGCTTTTAGAACAAGGTATGGCCATTATGAATTTCTTGTTATGCCATTTGGGTTAACGAACGCACCTGCTGTGTTTATGGATTTAATGAATCGAATATTTTGACCATATTTGGACAAGTTTGTTGTTGTGTTTATTGTTGATATTCTGATATATTCGACAGATGAGTCAAAGTATGCCGAACATTTGAGGATTGTTTTGCAGACTTTAAGAGACAAGCAGTTGTATGCCAAGTTTAGTAAAAGTGAGTTTTGGCTTTGAGAAGTTGGATTCTTGGGCCACATTGTTTCAGATGATAGTATCCGAGTGGACCCTAGTAAAATTTCGACTATTATGGATTGGAAACCTCCAAGGAATGTATCTGAGATTAGAAGACTTTTGGGCTTGGTCAGTTACTACTGATGGTTTGTTGAAGGATTTTCTATGATTGCTACCCCGATGATGAGATTGTTACAGAAAGATGTCAAGTTTGAAGGGATAGAAAAATGCCAACAGAGTTTTGAGAAACTAAAAACTTTGTTGACTGAAGAACCGATTTTGGTACAACCCAAGTTAGGTAAAGAATTGGTAATTTGTAACACCCCTTACCGATGTCCTACGCCGGGACAAGGTACGAGGCATTACCGAACTTAAACATACACATACATGCAAAAACTAGGCCATAAAATTTCTTTTCATTCAAAACTTTTCAAACACATGCATGTCGTCCCTTATTTGGGTCTACGAAGCCTAAAACATACATTGGGATTGATTCGAGACTAAACTGAGAACTTTGAGAAGTTCTAGGGAAAACTTAAATTTTTTTTCCATGAAACAGGGTCATATGCCCGTGTGAACATATGGACACATCCGTGTGTCTTTGACACGCCCGTGTCCTCAGGCGTGTAACTCTCTATTTATGATGTCAGCATGCAAACCGAACCACACGGCTGGGCCACACGGCCTTGTCTCTAGGCCGTGTCCCTCACATGGTTGAGACACACAGCTGTGTCTCAGCCCATGTGGCCAACACTTAGGCTATATTCCATGCATTCATGTTACCCATAATCCCTTACAACGTTATGCACATCAAAATCACAAATCATGGTATCATTTTAGTGATTAAACACCCCTTAGTAAGACACATTCATAACATTGACATGTCCTCTTACATGTAATGCACCTACTCATAAAATACCAAGTTTAGATTCATTAACTCACATTCATAAGACCCGTCATTTTGGTGACCACTTTTACCATTATGATAAGTTACCAACTTACTCCTCGGGCACTCATACTTAACCATCGTCATGTTGTTTTTATAACATACAATTACTACATAACTATGATCACCTCAAATGGTCATAGAGCATACATCCAACACACATGTCATATTACCAACCATGCGTGGCAACCAAACATAATCACATCATAAACATTGGACATAACATGAATAGCTAGAGTTACAAACCGTAATCAATATGAGCCACATCTCATGGCCATAAACATATAACTTAATATAATCCAATAAATTTGGCTAAAATCATGAAAACACATGCCACAAAACTAGATCCCTATACATGCCACTCACTTGAAAATTTCTAACATATGCTTCATTATCCCAAAGGTAGTGACTTGATAGTGTGATGCTGCCTCCGATGATCTCCAACCCCAAGCTAACCTGACAAAGCTAAAAGAAATCGAAAGGAGGGAGTAAGCTTCACGCTTAGTAAGTCCATATAAAAATAATAAGCAATTTATCAATATGCTTCCACCAATTCTTACAACATGATCTCAAGGTAATACTCTCATAATTGCCTTTTTACCTATGTTCAGGTCAAGCTATTTTCTCGAGTCGTAGTCACTAAATTATTTATATCTAGAGTTATGGAACTCCAAATTAAGATCTACTAATTTTCCCAGAAACTAGACTCACAGATATTGTTACCATAAAATTTTCGGAATTTTTGGTTTAGCCAATTAATACAGTTTACTCTTTAAAGTTATCCCTTTTTCACGGTCTGATAGTTTTGACCCCTCTTCACTAAAAATTAATTATCTCATAATACGGAATTGGGATGATGTTCTTGTCTATTTTTCTTGAAAATGGAGTCATCAAGGATTCTAGGAATATAAATTATAACCCATAATTATTTTTTTACAATTTTCAATGATTTTCTCAAATCAGAACAGGGGATTTCAAAATCATTCTGACTTTGTCTTACAACAATTTAAATATTTCATAATATTCTTTGCTTACACCGTTTCTTCTATGTGAAACTAGACTTATTAAGCTTTAATTTCATATTTTATTCAGCCTCTAATCTAATTTCCATAATTTTTGGTGGATTTTCAAAGTCGAACTGCTGCTGTCCAAAACTATTTTAGTGTAAATTAATGATATGAAGTCTATCACACCTTATTAATTCATTTTCACCACATTGGTAAAGATACATATTTATACATCATAAGTATAGACCTATAATCACAAGATCATCACAAAATCATTCTCATATGCATGAATCACCTATTTACATCTTCACTTAATGTGCATCATAAACCGAAATCATTTCTTATGAGCTTGGCATACATACCTGTGTTACTCAACATGCTCATATTCATTCCTTACTAATCATACAACATGAATTGAATTCACATCTCATAAATTTCATGTAGATACCTGTACCACTCACCACATGGTCATAAGTTCTCTCATTTTGATATGAACTGTAAATCTCCTATTGAACCATTTGGAATACTACAGGATATTCAATAACCCCAAACATGGGATAAGATGCCGACGCCATGTCCCCGACATGGTCTTATACTGGCTAGCACATCCAAATTGATGCCATGTTCCAGATAGGTCTTACACTGGCTCTCATCCATCAGGGTCGATGCCATGTCCCAGACAGTTCTTACACTAGCTTGTATATCTCGAGGCCGATGCATGTCCCAGACATGTCTTACAGTAGCTCTCATCTCAATGTCGATGCATGTCCCAGACATGTCTTACACTAGCTCTCGTAATGTGGCCGATGTATGTCCCAGACATGTCTTACACTAGCACACATATCACCCAATGTCATGGCATGAATATCCAAATCTATTCTTAAAGTTCAACCGGGAGTCTTTACTACGTTAATTTCTCAACATACATACACATATTCACTATCATAACAATTTATGCAATATCAATTCAATCATAATTCATAACAATATAGTTGCATTATTAACGTACAACTTACTTGTTTCAATGGAATGTCATATTCCATCAACATATAATTAAATACAATCATAGCAAAATAGATTTCAATTAAATTAACAATAACATGGATAACATGTTTATTTAGTCACATGGACTTACCTCGAATGCAATTTCGGCTAATTATTCTCTTTTTGTCATCAACCTCGTACTTTCTTGATTTAAGCCCGAATCTCGATTTTCTTGATCTAACATGATAAAATTCACTCATTTAATTATTACATTAATTAAGACATTCTATAATTCACAATTTGGAAAAATGACCGTTTTGCCCTAAGACCTTACAAAAATTACGATTTTTCCCTTAGGCTCGTAAATCTATTTTTATCAAATTTCCTCATTTACCAAGCCTAGCCAAATTCTTTTCATAACTATATCAACTTACAGTTTCAATTATTTCACACATTTACAACTTATTTTACAACTTTACAAAATAGCCCTTTTTAGTTGTTTTCATGCAAACTTCTTTCACAAAAGTTATTTATTACACAACCAAGATTCATTTTCTTCCATAAAAATTCAGCAAACCACATGAATAATCTCATGGGAAAACCCTAGAATTTCAACCATTTTGCAAAATAGTCCCCTTATTAGTTAGATTATGTTACAAGGGTCCCAAAAGTACAAAAATTATTAAGAAAGACCATTAAAACAACTTATTTGCAAGGGTGAAGAGTGGCTGAAATTTTCAAGCTTTAAAAACCCCTATTTTTTTGGTATTTTCGGTGGAGAGAATGAAGGTGAAAAGATGATATCACTTTCTATTTATTTTATTTTATTTCTAGTCAAACAAGTCACCAATTTCACCTAACCTTTGAAAATTTTCATTCCTTTGTCTCTATGGATGGCCACCACTAATTTAAAGGCCTATTTGCACTTTAAAGACCCCCAATTATGGTTCTCTAGCTATTTAACACATTTACCTTACAAAAACAAAACTTTTTCCTTTTATGCGATTTAGTCTTTTTTCTCAATTAAGCTCACAATCGCTAAAATTAATTCATGAAAATTTTTGTGTACTTATATAAACATGCTGTGACACATAAAAATAATATTAAAAATAATTTCTTCGGCCTCAAAATAGTGGTTCCAAAACCACTGTTCTGATTAGGCCCTATAGTGATGCTTCCTTAAATGGTTTGGGATGTGTACTTGTGCAAGAAGGTAAGGTTGTAGCTTATACTTTGAGGCAGTTGAACCCTCACGAGAAGAACTATCTGACACATGACTTAGAGTTGGCTGCCATAGTGTTTTCTTTGAAGATTTGGCTACATTATTTATTTGGTGAGAAATGTCATGTCTATACCAATCACAAAAGTCTTAAGTACTGGATGACTCAAAAGGACTTAAACTTGTAGCAATGAATATGGTTAGAACTATTAAAAGATTAGAGCTTGTTATTGATTACCATCAGGATAAGGCGAATGTGGTCACTGACCCTTTGAGTAGGAAATCATTGTTTGCCTTAAGGGCTATGAATACACGGCTGACTTGGTCCAGTGACGGTTCGATTCTAGCCGAGTTGAGAGCTAGACCAACTTTTCTTCAACAGATTTGTGATGCTCAAAAGGTTGATAAATAGTTGCAAGCTAAGAGAATTCAGTGTGAGTCCAGTAGTGAACCAGATTTTCTGAGTGACTCCGATGATTGTTTGAGATTCCGTGGTAGGATTTTTGTTCCAGAGGACACTGAATTGATTCAGAATATTTTCAATGTTTTGGGTCTCATATGTCCATATAAGGGACAATATGCTTATGATCTGAATGGTTTTAAATTGAACGAAATTTTATGGCCCGACTTTTTATGTTTGTTTATGTTTAAGTCCAGTAATGCGTTAAACCCTATTTCAGCATCGAATATGGGTAAGGGGTGTTACAGATTTAGAATATGTTCAATGAGAAAGGTTTGTACATTTGAATTTGATTAGCTATGTTTAGCATATTTGAATTGAGATGCAAATATCCATGTCTTGACTTTTTTTGTATATGGCTTACTAAGCTTTTGAAGCTTACTTTATGTGTTTTTTTCCCTATTTTATAAATTATCAAAGCTAGTTCAGATTTGGAAATCGTCAGGAAACATTATCACACTATCTATCATCTCGTTGGTACTTTTGAGAGTTTTGTATATATGGTAGATGGCATGTATAGGCTAGTGTCATATTGGTATGTTATCAGTCATGATTTTATCCATATGATTTGGCTTATAAATGTTGGTGTGTATGGCCATTTAAGTTTCCTTGAATTGTACTTGGTAAAAAATACATATGTGATGTATATAATGCCTTATACGTTAGCTTGTTTTGGTATGGTTATGAGTTGGCTATTTTGGATAGTTGTAAGTTGATATAATAATGCTAGAGGAATGCTATATTATGGTATGTTTTGTAGATGATGAATTGATATGTTTTGGAGGCATGATTTAGTTGATGGAAAGATGATGAAAATACATTTTAAAGTTATGTGAGATTGATGATTGTGGCACATTAATTTGGTATGATTTTTATTATGGAATTAAGTAATTGAAATGGTTGAGTATAGATGACATGATAGGTATATGAATTGGCATGTTTTGGCTGCCTATATATGTATTGAAATGATACCATTTTGATGGCTAGGTGTGTATGAGAAAAGGGTGACAATTTGGCTTTACAAATAGCATATTTTTGTCCACACGGGCAAAGACACGGGTGTATGTCTCATCCTTGTGCGACACACGGTCATGTTACACAGCCATTTGTCCCCTAGGGTACCTTTTGAATCAAAGTCAGTATACCCTATAGGTTTGGCGCGGCCTAGACATACGGACGTGTCTATTAGTCGTGTGTGGCACACGGGCTGGCACACAGGCGTGTGGTTGGCCGTGTGACCCAAGTCAGTATGTATGCCCTGTTTTCACACAGCCTGTGACACGAGCGTGTCTGGTAGCCGTGTGAGGCACAATGCCTGTTAACACGGGTGTATGACCCTTAAAAGTTGGAAAATTTTTTCTAAGTTTTTCAAAGTTTGCATATGTTATCAGTTTAGTCCTAAACCACTTCTAAGCATGTTTTAAGGTATCGTAGAGCCTTATAAGGGACATTGTGAATGATTTGAATGGATTTTGAATATGAATGTATAAATGTATGTGAATGAAGTGTATTATCCGGTAATGCCTCGTAACCTTATTCTGGTAACAGATACAGGTTAGAGGTGTTACACATAATCTATTAAGAAACTTCAAAACATACATGTATTCATCAATGGTATCATTCAAAATCTTTAACAGATTTGCAAAATAGTCCTTGGGCTAGTTAGTACTAGTTGCAATAATCACAAAAACATAGAAATCATTAAAAGTATGACAAAATTCATACCAAAATAGCCAAGTGAAGTTGCCAAAATTTTGAAAGCTTAAAAATAGCTTTCTTTGCCCTAACATTCCATTATGAAGATGATGATTGCCTAAATTTTATGTTTTGTTTTAGTTAATTTAACATGTATTTAACAATTACCAAATTAACCTTAACATTAAACTATAAAAATCACTTAATGGTTGTCCATAATTATCCACTTATTTCATTAATGGTCTAATTATAACATAAGGACCTTTACTTTAAGGTTCTATAGCTATTAGCTACTTTTAGCTAATAGAACTCCACTTTTGCACTTTACGCGACTTAGTCCTTTTTACCAAATTGACCAACCAAATGATAAAATTTCTTAACAAAACTTTCACCCAATTATATATTCATGCTGTGAACATTAAAATAATAAAAAAATAAATATTTTGACCTCAAATTTGTGGTTCCGAAACCACTATTCTTATTTGACTAAAAACGGGCTGTTACAGACATGTCCCATATCACATGGGCGTGTGACCCCTGTTTAGTGGAAAAAATTTCTATGTTTTGTAAAAATTTCTAAAGTTCTCAGTTTAGTCCCGTACCACTCCTAAAGAATGTTTAAGGCCTCGTAGGCTTGTATTAGGGACTTTATGATTAATTGCAAATGGTTTTAATTTGGACACAAATTTATGGCTTGGAATTGTATGATTGTTTGTATGGTAAGTTCGGTAACGCCTCAGACCCTATTTTGGTGTTGAATACGAGTAAGGAGTGTTACACTTGGATTACAAAAACTATCCAAATTGAATACCAAGTCAACCCAAATTCGGCTACACATGGCTCCCCACTTAAACCAATTTTTGGTTTAATTACACAAGGTCCTTGCATTATTGAAGAAATTAGAGATTTGCCCGAAGATTTACATTTTATCGAGTTTCAGTCTTGAGTTATTATGGCATTTAAACTGCTTAAAAATCAAGCAAGATTCAGTTCAAATTCCAATAATTCTGGTGGCCACTCATGGAAGAAGTTTGAAGAGACTAAACCCAGCTATTTTTAGCAAACTACCCACCTCTCTTCACCTACAAATAAGACCCCTTCATTCCTTCATTCATCATCCTTCATCCATCATCATTCTCTCTTCTCTCTCAATTCTTTTTAGCATTTTCCATTTCCCACACATAGAATCATCTCTTCATAAATATTTTAGCAATTAAATCCTCTTAAAGAGCCCTTGATCGGCCACCTTGGAGAGCCATCAACAAAAGAGCAAAGTGAAGAAGCGAATGAGCCTCATCAGTCAGAGTTTTGGGTGACAACCACTTTGATTTGGGTTTAATCTGTCTTTTCTTTAATGTAATCTAAAAATATTTTCTATGTGTTCTTTTTTCTTGTTTACAACAATGTTAGCTTAATTTTATTTAAGCTAGGATGATTGCTTTGATTAAATAACATTTACTTGATTCATGCTTATAATGTTTGTGCCTCAACCGATCATGTTTTCAATTAAAATCAAGTCTGTGTTTCATTCATACGTGATTGAAATGCTCCAGAATTAGCTGAGCGATCCTAACCAGATGACAGCTAGTAGACACATAATTGAAATGTGCATGCTCAATTTAGATCCTAACCCAATTAAATTACAAGTTGCATAACAACTCTAACCAAGCTCTGTTATCTACATAGTTTTTAGATTTGTGTGATTAAACTGTTTCAAACCTAACACATCCCTATTACCTCACACGAATGCTAAGAAACCCTTAGTAAATAAGGATTAGTAAAATGCATATTTAGTAAGTAAAGGATTCTGAAAAGACCTAATGTGGTTTCCAAACTCATAAAAGATCGAGTTGCCATGGAATGTTTTTCCGAATGTTATTAAGCATGTTGATTATAAATTGATTTTAATTAAAGTAATTTTCCAAGTTTATTTATGTTATAATTGTTGCAAACTGTGTTTAATTTTGCTAAAATCTATTTCATTCATATAGTCTACATACTTAGGATAATTTGCATAAGGGACCATTGTATTAAGTTAATATATTTAATTTTAATCATCACTTCTCAACCATATTGTTTTTTTATTTACCAAGTTGTTAGTATAATTTTACAATTAAGTGATTTAACACAGATACAATCCCTGTGGAGACGATAACTCGATACTTACTTATTACTTGATAACGACTGTGTAGACTTGCATAGACCTATGCGTTACATTAACCTAAGTAAACCATCCTTTATTGGGTTTGATATCTAAAAGAGCCAGCTCATCCACAAGATCCTTGAACTTATTCATCTGGGAGCGAGCCTTCCTACACCTACCCTCTGTCTCAGCATCATTCAAAATAGCATTAAAATCCCCCCGACCACCAAATCCTCTCTAACTGACCCACCAATTCTTCTTAACATATCCCATAAACTACTTCGGAGGCTAGGACTTGGATTACCATAAAAGCTAGTAAAATGAACATTCTTATTATTCTCATACTGAACCAGGGAATCAATATGGAACTTGGAGTAGTTTTGAATGGTATCATCAACACCATCTTTCCACATCAATGCGAGACCCCCACTTCTACCCTCGAAACTCATAGCCAATTCGTTTTGCAACCTGCACTTATTTTGAACACGTTGAAAATCATTAGCGTTTATCTTTGTTTCACTAAGGAAAATAATGTCAGGGTTATTAGCAACTAAGAGTTGCTCAACCTCCTGAACTGTCGTGGGGTTCCCCAACCCATGACAATTCCAACAGAGGAACTTCATTGATCTTGGCATGGCTAATTGCCAGTCGCTTCCTTTAAAGGTGATAATCCATCCATTAGCTTTCTACGAACAGTTCTACTAGGGCTTTTTTTGTTCGTCATATTCCCACATGCTTCACGAGATAGCTTGATGGGGTGTTTTTCCATTTGTGAGCTTGATCTTGACTCTTCTTCAATTTGTTTAAGTTTCTCTTTTTCCTTTGGTTCGATAGATTTGTTTAGCTTTATATTTCCTTGTGTCCCCCCATTCTATTCAATTTCCATGGCTTTTTTAGCTTTAATGACTTCAACCCCATTTCTCCAGTTGCCTAGGTCCTGATTTGGCATGCTTATAGGAGCTATTAACCAGTTTCCATATTGGAAACTAGTATTGATAGATTTGCTTAGGTCATCCTTCTTGTCACATTTCTGAGTTGAGTGGCTTATGAGACCGCAACTGTAATAGAATATAGCAGTCTCTCGTATTTTATAGCACAAACAGAAATGAAACCTTCACTATTAACAAACTAAATCACCCTATGCAACAGTTTGGAAGTATTTATTATAACTCTAAGCCAAATATATTTTGTCCCTTTACCATCTCTGTGTCGCCAGTCAATGGCGATAACTTCCCCAATAGTACTGCCCACATCCATAGCTACTTGCCTGCCCATGCATTCCAAGGGTATATTAAAATTCTTACCCAAAATAGAGTTAAGTTGAAGGCATAGAATTCCACTTATTGATCTTTGACATAGAGTAACATAGCAAATAAACACTGGTCAAACAACCAGGGGGATAGATTTAGGATCCTCGCTTCCATTCATATGTCTAAAATAGGGACATTTTTTTAGCCCGACGCTTCCACACAGCAGTGGCTTAAGTCGCTGATGGTGCTTGACGCTCCCACACATCTGAGGCACCAAAGTGTCGATGGTTCCCAATGACCCCACACCATGAGATGGCCTATGATTCCAATGGTGTATGAGGCTACCCCATGACCAAGGGTTCAAAGTGTCGGAGGCTCTTGTTGTAAAAAGGAAGGGATCTGAACGATTTACTCATTAGGTACCGAACATGTAACAATATTAAAATTCTAGCTTTTAGATGGGGGAGGGACTCATTGAATCATTTTTTATATTTTGAAATGCCTTGCCGAAATTGCTTGACAGGGCACTGCTAACCTAATCGGTTGTTGGGGGCACCGATGTTCAAGCAAGCGATGGGCGTGGGCAGTGCCCCAGATAACCCCTTGTAACTCAAGATCTCTTCCCCTCTAAAAAGCTAAAAAAACTTTGTAGAATTGCTACCAGTGGACTTTTTTTTTCTTTTCTTTTTTTATAAAAAGAACCAAAAAGGTCAAACACAATTAATGGAATCACCAATTACAAGATCATGGATTTCCTTAGGATAATCTACACCAAAAGTCTAAATACAAGAATTAGCAATAGATTTTTTGCAAATAAAATTTGCCACCTTATTACATCTATGGTTGGCCCAAATTACATCTGTCAAATTCAAGTTGTCCATGATTTTATAAATCTCGTTTATGCTTAGCCTACAATGGTGATGTCCTTTCTACAATTCTTCACCCTATTCACTAGGCTGGAACAGTCTGTCTCAAAAATGGCTTTCGTAATATTAAGAGAACATGCACTTTTCAAACTTTCTTCAGATGCTTAAAGCTTCGCCTATTTAGCTAAAAAAACTTCATCTTTGAAGCCCCCACCCCCATCAATGACGAAACCATCATTAGCACGGACAATCATACCATAACTTGTTTTCTTATAAGTGACAATAATATTGAAATTTATTTTTTCAAAATCGCAGGTGCCTTTTCCCAATTTTTTCAAGCAGGGATAATAGGAAGCAAAGGTTTGTTAGCCAGGTTGTGGATCCGAAAGTCCTAGCAAAGGGTTTTGGTTCTATCCCAGACTACTTTCGCTTATTTTTCCTTCCCCCAAAAAACAAAGTTGTTGTGGTTGTTCCAAATATTCCATGTCATAATAAAGTCAGCAAAAACTTTCTTTCCAACACACACATGGCGTCCTCAATCCAATCAATGCACCAATATTAATCCCTAACAAGAAGCCTGTTATCAAGACCAGCTATAGTAAGATTGGCTTAAGCTATTGGACAGTCTTTGAGGGTGTGGATGAGGGTTTCTACACTCCCACCGCACCTAGGGTAATCTGTTCTAAAGTCTTGACGAATAGAGGCAATTTTTGCATTTGTAGGAAGGATCTCATGTCCAACACGCAAGGTGAAGACACGAATTTTTAGAAGGGTTTTGAGCTTCCAGATTGTTTTCCAAAAAAATCTGTGAGGGTCAAACCCCACCTGCTTGAGAAGGAGCTAAGAGTACGCAGACTTGGAAGTGTAGAAACCATGAGGGTTGTGAAACCATCCATTCTGTCCCTCAGGCCATTAGCAACAATTGATAAATTACATATTTGGTCCTCCATCAAACTGCTATATAACTACTCACCTTGTAACAACCATTTTTAGTGAAATCAGAATAGTGGTTTAGGGACCACAAATATGATTCGAAAAGAAAATTTAATTGAATAATATTTCATTATCTGCATTATGATAGGAATGCTATATGAAAATTCTGATAAGAAAATTTTATCGATTATATGTTTAATTAGGGAAAGGATCAAATTGCATAAAATGCAAAAGTTGAGTTCTAGTAGCTATAAGTATCAAATAGTTATGGAATTCAAAATTTGGTGTCCTTATATGGTAATTAGACCATTAAATAAAAGCTAGTAGATATTTTTGGTGACTCATCTATGGAAAATTAGAAAAAGAAAATGATGAAATTGGAATGTGGAAAAATTAAAAGATGATCAATTAAATAAAGGTTTAATATCATCATTTTATATCATCTTCATCCCCAAATACATGGAAACCCTAGGAAAAAGAAAGCAAGCTTTCTTGGTTTAATTGGGTAAGTAATCTTGTCCCATTTTTAGTAATTTTTATATTTTTGAGATCGGAATAGCTTAATCTATCTATTTTGGGGATTAATTTGAAAATTTATCAAAGTAACAAAGTTTTGCCATGGATGTAAATGCTGAAATTTTTAAATTTATGGTAGAAAATGAAAGGTTGTTGGTAGATAAACAACTTTTACAATGTGAATTTTGATGAAATTATGATTTAGGGATTAAATTGTAAAAATGTAAAAGTTATGGAAAAATTCTAAATTTTGTAAAATACATGTGCTGAAAATTTCGGTTGGGCTTGGAATAAGGATTAAATTGCATGAAATTCATTTTCCAAACTTAGGGATGAAATTGTCATTTATGAAAAGTATAGGGGCAAAATGGTAATTTTTCCTAGGGTGTGAATTGAATGTAAATGAGTATGAAATGGATTAAGTTGATGTTAAATTCATTTATATAGATCCAGAAAACTCAAATACGAAGTTAGATCAAGGAAAAAAAAAACTGTCGGATTAGTAGATTTTCATAAATGAACAAGTGACAAGGTAAGTTCGTGTAACGAAATTGTGTTTATTTTATACTTGAATTGAGTATGGTATGTGATTATATGAATTATATGAATTTTATAAATTTATGAAATAATCACATGTCCGAAAATGTCTTTAATATGTTAAATTTCGTTTGAATAAAAGAATTCGATGGATACATAATTTTCCTGTACTGATTATAGTCATGCATATGTTGCAAACCTTATAGCTCGGATAAGCATCCTGTTAAAATCCTTCTCGAGCATCCTATTATATAGTTCTTGCAAGCATCCTGATTGGTAGTGATTCTGCATGTGTTGCACACTACCGCAGCTCTTTATGAGCGTCCTATTACATGATTCGATTGATTTTGATCCAGAATTTATTGCGGACACAAACGCAACTCTTCATAAGCATCCTGATATAGGCTCTTTTGAGCTTCCTGACATGGCTCGCTTGAACTCCCTGTTAAATGGCTATTTAGTGCTCCTTGATAATAACTCTTCGGAGTTACCTGTTAAGCTCTATGAGCTCCTTAATTGAAACTCTTATGAGTTTCCTGTTTAGCCCGGATAAGCGTACTGTTACATGGCTCATTTGAGCATCATGATATGTGGCTCGAGAATGTGCTCCCTGATTATGTGCCCTATCGAGTACCCCTGAACATGAATTGATGAATCATTGATTTGTATACCTCGCGTAAACTACTTGAGTATCCATCGAAATTTCAATAATTCAACGGATAAAACTCCTAACATGAGAAATTAAGAGATTAGAAGTATTATGTCTCGAACGCTTCTGAAATACATGAAAGTTTATAGCATGATGAGCTCATCCATGTTTATTTGATGTACATGTGAAATATGTGACTAACTTGCTTAATTGAGTTTATGTGATTAGGCAAATTTCCAAATTGTTGGAAAGCATATTATTGAATGCTTATTTTAATGAATGTTATTAGTAAGTTTAATTCCTATTATACGAACTTACTAAGCATTAAATGCTTACTAGGTTTTCTTTTCTCTATTTTATAGTGCTCAAAAGCTCGCAAAGGTTAGAGATCAGTTGGAGTATCACCACACTATCCACCTGTTCGTTTTGGTATAAATAGTAAACTTATTTTGGTATAATGGCATGTATAGGTTAACTTGGCCAATTGTTGGCTAGTAAATGGTTGCTTATAATCTAGCCACTAGAATGGCTAGTGATAGTTTATTTTGGTATATTTATAAGGTTAAATCATGATAAATACATAATGTGCTTAGTGTAACAGCTCGGGTTAGACCCTAGTCAGAATAGGGGTTTCGGGACCACAAATCTGAGTCAAAAAATATTTTAATAATATTTTTTGTATTTACAGTATGTGTTACACATGTGTGAAATTTTCATGTGGAAATTTTATTGATTGTGTGATAACTTTGAAAAAGGATCTAATCGTGTAAAATGTAAAATTTGCCTTCTAATTGTTAAAGTGCCTATTTGCTATGTCTTTATAAATGAGAGGTTCTTATGTTGACATTTGACCATTGAATTAATGTATGGACATTAATGGACATGAGATAATGGAATTATAATGAAAATAATAAGGTTAAATATGTAAATGGCTTATTAATTTTTTAATTAAAACAAAGCAGGAAATTGGCCATTATCATCTATCTACTGCCAAAATTATCAAAAGAAAAAGAAGAAAATTCAAGCTTATGGTTCGACTAGGAGATTTGGTGATTAAGGTATGTTTTGAGCTCGGTTTTTAATGATTTTTACATTTTTGAGATCGTTACTTAGTAATCTATCAGGTCCATGCCCTAATTTTTGAATTATTTGATGATTTTGAAAGATTTCATTGATGAAATCATGTGTTTTATGATGTTTAATGATGAATTATGAAAGCTTTGTAACACCCCGAACCCGAGACCGTCGCCGGTGTCGGACACGAGGGGTTAACAAGCCAAAACCACTTATGGCACCGACCAATTCGACGTTCCCAGGCAAGCTGGAAAACTGCGTCGCTGTCGACTTAAAAAGAATATCTCGAGTTTCACAATTTGGAAACTGATTCCGTAAATTTTCCCTGAATTTAGACTCATATATCCATTCATGGATTTATTTCTAGAATTTTTGGTTGGGCCAATTGATACAGTTTATTAGTTAAAGTCACCCATGTTACAGGGGTCGACTACATTGACCTTCGCGCGTTACAACTTGAATATCTCTCTGTACAGGGTTTCAATACTGATGCCATTTGTTTCTAATGAAACTAAACTCAAAAAGGAATCTGTATATATAAGGAATGACTTCTAATTCATTCTGGATAATTTATGGCAAATTTTCAAAGTCGCGACAGGGGACCCAGAAACCGTTCTGGCCCTGTCTCACGAGAACTTTAATATCTCTCGGTATACTGATCATATGATCGTTTCGTTACTTTCATATGAAAATAGAATCGTCAAGGTTAGATCACATAATTTATTCACTATTTAACACCATTCCTACAAATTTTGGTGATTTTTCACATCCACGTCACTGCAGCTGGAAGCCTCTGTTTTTAAGGTAGGCTTTACCTATATTGTAGTTCCCATGGACCAACTATAGTCTAGTCATACTTAGGTCCACATATGATCATATTTAGCCATTCCAATGGCTGATCATGTGACCAACTCTCTCATTCCAAACCATAATCACATCATGAAACCAAATATAATTACAAACCACATATGGTCAAATTCCATACTCCACTTTTACGAACCATTTTCGCATGGCGCACACATATACATCACAAAGTACTTAAAACAACCGAGGGTAGTCCTATACATGCCATATCCAAAACTCAACTAAAGGAATACCAAAAAGGGCTTTGATAGTGTGGTTGACTTCAACTTCTATGATCCCGAATCCGATCGCTAACGAGCAAAATCTATAAACAGAGAAACAAAGAAACGGAGTAAGCAATTTATGCTTAGTAAGTTTCGAGCCATAATATACACACAACCAAAGCATAGCATTCAAGTAGCTAAACAATAATTCATATGTACAATTTCTCAATGACATGCTTACTTCACAATCCCAACTCTTATATTCATACACAAATAACGGCCTAGTTAATGCCGATAGCTCATTTATCATTAGAGCGAATATTCAAATGCGCATTTACTCATAGTGTGCAAAGCACACACAAAACATACCTTGTTGGGAATTTCACAAATGCAATAACTGAAAATTTTCCAGCAGCTTATAAATTTCAAATCACATACCTTCGAGTTTATCCGGATATAGCTACTCGTTCAAAACACCTTCGGACATAGCCCGGTTATGGTAACCCGACAAATGCCTTGGGACTTAACCCGGATATCACAACTCGCACAATTGCCTTGGGCTTAGCCCGATATCATAGCTCGCACAATTGCCTTGGGCTTAGCCCGATATCTGGTCGCACAATTTCCTTGGGCTTAGCCCGGATATCACTGGTCGCACAATTGCCTTCGCATCTTTGTTTCAATTTCATAACAAACTTTTATGCACATTTTACTTAATCAAAATATCATTTCGCTCAATGGCCATATACAAGGGCACGATTTGATTGCTTATTACTTCATTCAATCGAATCAAAATCTAAGTTTCGATACTCGAAAACTTACCTCGGATGTTGTCGAATGATTCCGATGGCTATTCGACTACTTTTTCCTTCCCTTTATCGGATTTTGGTCCCTCTTTGCTCTTAAGCTTAATTTAACAATTAAATTGATTCAATCATTTGAGTATCGAAAAGAGGAACTCAAGGCACTTAGCCCACATATATTCACTAGACATTAAAGTCACATAAGTACGGAATTCATGAATCAACTCAACACACAAGCCTTCAACATGCTTACTCATGGCCGAACAACACTGTAACACCCCGTACCCGAGACCGTTTCCGGAGTCGAACACGAGGTGTTAACGGACTTAATTCATTAATTAAACAGCTCATACAATTCATTTTAAAATTTCCAGACAAGCTGGCTAACTGCATCACAGTTGCTTTAAAATCATATCTCGAGTTACGAAACTCGAAATCCAATTCCATAAATTTTTCCTGAAACTAGACTCATATATATATCTACTAATTTTTTCTAGAATTTTGGTTGGGCCAATTAGTACAGTTTATTAGTTAAAGTCTCCCTGTTTCAGGGTTCAACTACTCTGACCTCTGTGTATTACGAATCAGATATCTCCTATACAGACCTTCAATGACTATGCCGTTTGTCTCTAATAAAACTATACTCAATAAGGAATCTGTACATATAAAGCGTGACTTCTAATTATCTTTGTAAAATTTATGGTGAATTTCCAAAGTCAGAACAGGGATCCAGAAATCGCTCTGGCCCTGTTTCACAAAAATTTAAACATCTCATAAAATATAGCTCATATACCTGTTTTGCTTATTCCATATGAAAATAGACTCATCAAGCTTCGATTCCATAACTTATTCATTATTTAATTCCATTTCTAATATTTTTAGTGATTTTTCAAACTCACGTCACTGCTGCTATCTGAATCTATTTTATGGTAAATTTTACCTATTTCATGGTTTCCATGGATTAGCTAGCAATTTGACATACATAATACAAATATGATCATGATTAGCCATTCCAATGGCTAATCATTACCAAGCATTTCTATTTCCATACCACTCAATAACCATATCATAAGACCATACATATAAAATGATTATAATGCTATACATGCCATACTCAAAATATACAAGCCATTATGCCAAGATGGTATACGGATAGTGTGAGCGTGCCTCCGACCGCTTCCGATTTCGAGCTGGCTTGTCAACACTACAAGGAATGAAAAGGAGGAGTAAGCATAAATGCTTAGTAAGCTCACATGCAAATAGCAAGTAACATAACCATATAAGCAAACATAAAACATCATTTGCATAATCATCACCAAGACATTCATATCACCTTTTCATTTATCATCTTACCATATTGTTGTTATATCGAGTTTTCAACCCGAGGGTTAAGTACATACCTGTTCAAAGTATCCATTTCACAACACTTACCAATACGTCCCTTTCACCTTGAGTATTCCTCCATTTGAGTAGAACTTTACCCGTTGAACACATCGAAATATAATTGGATACATGGAAAGTTTGCACATAAGTGCCACATATGTAGCCAAGCTACCATGTAACCCGCCCATAAGTGAACTCGGACTCAACTCAACGAGCTCAGGCGTTCGCATCCATAAGTGAACTCGGACTCAACTCAACGAGTTCGGATGCCTAGTTACATCTCACGAACTCGGACTCAACTCAACGAGTTCGGACTCGCATCCATAAGTGAACTCGGACTCAACTCAACGAGTTCGGATGCTCAAATATCCCATTGACATGTCACTTGTATCCTAATCCATTCCTAAGGTTCAACGGACCTTTTCCCAATCATGTGTCTCAACCATCTTCTACGGAATGCCGATACGATACTCGGTAGTATTTCATATTTTCCAAGTATATCACATAATTTGACATATTATCAAACAATTATCACAAGTATAATATTTCATAATAATTATCATATTATTTAAAAAACATTAAAACATTTAAAATAATAACTATGTTACCAACATTTACATATGAACTTACCTCGTATGCTAAAATGGCTATTTTACCATTTCGTCCACAACTTGGTATTTTCCCCATTTTAGCCAATTTCAGTTTTCCTTGCTCTATCATTTAAAATATAGTCTAATTAGGACTCACATTATTCAAATTGACCCAAAATCATATTTTGGAAAAATTACAATTTGCCCTAAACTTTTGCATATTTACACTTTTGCCCCAAAGCTCGTAAATTAAAATTCAGCCTATTTTCTTATGTTTTATGACATGCTGATCATTTTTCCTTCTATGGCAACATCAAATTCTCACTCTAACATGTACTTATGACTATTAGGTATTTTTACCGATTAAGCCCTTTGCTCGTTTTCACTTAAAACCGAGTAGCACAAGTTGTCTAACATAATTTAAAACCTCACATTCTATCATAAAACACCAAAATACACAAATTTCACCTATGGGTATTTTTCCAAATATAAACCCTAGGTTAAATTATTGCTAGCATAAGCTAAATCGAGCTAAGGGACTCCAAAACGTAAAAATCATTAAAAACGAGGCTAGAACGGACTTACAATCGAGCTTGGAAGCTTGAAAACCCTAGCCATGGTTTCTCCTTGCTATATTCGGCCATGGGGTTGAAGATGAGCAAAATTGGCTTTAATTTTGTATTTTAATTCATTTTACCCTAAATGACCAAAATGCCCTTACTACTAAACTTTCCAAAAATTCCTTCCATGTCCTAATTTTTGTCCATAGACTTAGAAATTGGTAAAATTACTCTTTAAGGACCTCTAATTAATAATCTAATTCAATTTTATGCAAAATACTTCTAGAACACAAGTTTTGCAATTTATTCAATTTAGTCCCAAATTTCAAATTAAGCACTTTATGCATAAAATTTCTTCACGAAATTTTCACACAATCATGCAATCATATCATAGACCTTAAAATAATCATAAAATAATTATTTCTATCTCGGATTTTGTGGTCACAAAACTACTATTCCGACTAGGCCCAAAATCAGGATATTACAACTCTCCCCCCTTCGGATTTTCGTCCCAGAAAATCTTACCGAAAAGTGGTCTTCACTTTTAATCTCATATTTGGTGTCAAGAACTTGCACTTAGACTGTACCTCCAATACATCTCTTCAATTTCTCATATGATCTAAAAGCTTACAGTCTCAACTCTCAACTGTTCTTAAATTTTCAACCCTTCTTAATTTCCCATGATATCATGACATAAAACCCGGATCTCAACTTGATTTAATGGAGACCGAAATTCCAAGAAATCCAACAATCAAAGAGACCTGAAATTCCATGAATCTGATGAGTAGGAATTCATTCAATACAGATGTGATTTATAGATCTCGCCAAACATTTAACAATAGGATACATCACATTTTCATCTTTCCGCCATAGAAATAATTCTGATATGGCCTCAAGAATAATCCTTCTCATTTCCATCCCAATATCAACATTGACAAGGATAATTTTGATAGATCCCAATGCTCGGCTTTAACCCCTTTAACAACTCCGATTTTATGTAACATCGGATGCTCTAAACTATCACATTACCTCACTGTCTTGAAACACATCACAATTCATACAACAATACATTCTTGAAAGTCGAAGTCATTGCTCAATGTAGACTAGTCTAGTTCAGACGCTTGTTACCAATATTCTCATCTATCCGAACTCATCAACATGTAATAAACTTTTCAGCTTTCACAAGATGGAAACCTTATCATTCGTAGTGACTTAAACTAATATTCAACTCTTTCTAATAAATATACACTTCTCGTTCAAACTATTTACTCTTTGATCTGTACAAAATGAAATTCTATTATCAAACTTGGGAAAATAATCCCGACATAATTGTCACATGAAATCTTTCAAATAAATAATTTACCATACCGACTAAAACTCGCGCTTTTATCACCTATGCCTTTATCGATGTCAAATCCTTACACAAAATTAGAAAAATCCCAATACTAAAATCACCACATTACCAAGATCAAATTAGAAGTATAGTCATATTTGACATGATTATCACGAAGTGAAGAACATTACTTGAACATGAGTCGTAATTGACAAATTATGGAACAAAGATAACAAGAAAACCGAATAAAGAAATCCAAGATAGAAACCGGAATAAAGAAATCCGAATAAAGAGATCCGGGATAAAGAAACCCAAGATACGATACTATGCCGGAGAATCGAAAACCAAATTCATAGAGAAAATACGAATACCTCGATAATTCTTCAAAGAAAGAAAGTCCAAAAGAAAACATCATTTAATCCCATGAAATCAAATATAACAAGATCAATATATCTTCCCATACATATATATCGATGAAGCATCAAGTAGAAGAAAGCAGAATCATAATATCATATGAATTCTCTCATCAATTCTTATCGATTTAAATGAAATAGAATACCCAATGAAATAGAGCAATATAAATTATAAACCATCAGACTACCAATGCTTTCATCCAACACCAAAATTAGAAGACATTCCCATATAACAAGAATTTCTTCGAAGATCAATAGCCATAGAAATATTTTCGAGAATGGGTGAACACATAGAACATCTCAAAAGAGATCTAAATCTGTCCGGTCATAACTGTCACACTCGGATAATTCACATTTGAAATATCATTTCCCCAACTAGTTCTCGTCACAAATTTTATATTAAACCATTCACTAAAAAAGGCCAATTCTGAATAAATTTGATTTACACTTTTCTCGACCTTGCACTTGAGTAATTGATTTACCAAGGAGAATTCCTTTTCTAACTAGGACGATGCATAACTCCAATAATTTTACGTCAATCCGATACTTTCTCGGCTCGACTTTACTTATCACTCATTTTCAATCTCGGATCATACTTATAATTATTCTATCACTGAACTCTTTGGGTTCTCAACCAAAACTTATTCAATACAAATCTCATGAAATTCCATTATAAGTACCACTTTGGTAAGGGGAGGGTTGTAGGACCTCGACTCAACTTTCTTATGCATACACATATGACACAACTTCCATCATCATAGTAACATCATCATAATCATGTCATTCATTCATGTTGGCTTACACCAATTTTCCTATTGTCCCATTTAGACAATATACTTATGCATACATTCTATGTTTTCTAGATAGCTTTACTTATCCATTCAATTAATTAAATTAATTCATGCTCATGACATTATATAAGGCCAAACAAACATAGATATTTGCATCACAATCACAACTTTCATTTCGTGCATCATCATGTACATATCATTACAATCATATAATTCAGTCCAACAATTTAACATAGATAAGTTCATTTCATTATAATCCTTTTCCTCATAAAATTATATACCATTAACATTCATCAACATTCGACATCCAATCAAGACAAGGACATTTTCATTCAGTATCATAATATTATGACCTTTATTCATACCTCTACTACTTTCTATTTATTCCGTTCATCTTATCAAGTAAGCCACATACACTACATCATATGAGCATTAAGCAAATATGAATATTTATCACAACATGAACTTTCATCTCACATATTATCACATATGTATCATAAACCTTTATTCATACTTTTCTGAACCGAGACTTATCATAATCATAATTTTACTCAAATACCTTTACTTAACATTGAACATGGTTGGCGCAGCTCGGTTGGAGAGTACCCTGTCTAAATAAGACGGTACTTATACGCGTCGGAAGACATCACACTATCACAGATCAGTGGCATGTATAGCTAAACTTTTACACATGCTAGGTTAGTCCGAGAACCGACTAAACCTGCTCGATACCACTAAATGTAACACCCTGCACCGAGACCGTTTCCGAGTCGAACACGAGGTGTTAACGGACTTAATTCATTAATTAAACAGCTCATACAATTCATTTTAAAATTTCCAGACAAGCTGGCTAACTGCATCACAGTTGCTTTAAAAATCATATCTCGAGTTACGAAACTCAAAATCCAATTCCATAAATTTTTCCTGAAACTAGACTCATATATATATCTACTAATTTTTTTCTAGAATTTTTGGTTGGGCCAATTAGTACAGTTTATTAGTTAAAGTCTCCCCTGTTTCAGGGTTCAACTACTCTGACCTCTGTGTATTACGAATCAGATATCTCCCTATACAGACCTTCAATGACTATGCCGTTTGTCTCTAATAAAACTATACTCAATAAGGAATCTGTACATATAAAGCGTGACTTCTAATTATCTTTGTAAAATTTATGGTGAATTTCCAAAGTCAGAACAGGGATCCAGAAATCGCTCTGGCCCTGTTTCACAAAAATTTAAACATCTCATAAAATATAGCTCATATACCTGTTTTGCTTATTCCATATGAAAATAGACTCATCAAGCTTCGATTCCATAACTTATTCATTATTTAATTCCATTTCTAATATTTTTAGTGATTTTTCAAACTCACGTCACTGCTGCTGTCTGAATCTATTTTATGGTAAATTTTACCTATTTCATGGTTTCCATGGATTAGCTAGCAATTTGACATACATAATACCAAATATGATCATGATTAGCCATTCCAATGGCTAATCATTACCAAGCATTTCTATTTCCATACCACTCAATAACCATATCATAAGACCATACATATAAAATGATTATAATGCTATACATGCCATACTCAAAATATACAAGCCATTATGCCAAGATGGTATACGGATAGTGTGAGCGTGCCTCCGACCGCTTCCGATTTCCGAGCTGGCTTGTCAACACTACAAGGAATGAAAAGGAGGAGTAAGCATAAATGCTTAGTAAGCTCACATGCAAATAGCAAGTAACATAACCATATAAGCAAACATAAAACATCATTTGCATAATCATCACCAAGACATTCATATCACCTTTTCATTTATCATCTTACCATATTGTGTTATATCGAGTTTTCAACCCGAGGGTTAAGTACATACCTGTTCAAAGTATCCATTTCACAACACTTACCAATACGTCCCTTTCATCTTGAGTATTCCTCCATTTGAGTAGAACTTTACCCGTTGAACACATCGAAATATAATTCGGATACATGGAAAGTTTGCACATAAGTGCCACATATGTAGCCAAGCTACCATGTAACCCGCCCATAAGTGAACTCGGACTCAACTCAACGAGCTCGGCGTTCGCATCCATAAGTGAACTCGGACTCAACTCAACGAGTTCGGATGCCTAGTTACATCTCACGAACTCGGACTCAACTCAACGAGTTCGGACGTCGCATCCATAAGTGAACTCGGACTCAACTCAACGAGTTCGGATGCTCAAATATCCCATTGACATGTCACTTGTATCCTAATCCATTCCTAAGGTTCAACGGACCTTTTTCCCAATCATGTGTCTCAACCATCTTCTACGGAATGCCGATCCGATACTCGGTAGTATTTCATATTTTCCAAGTATATCACATAATTTGACATATTATCAAACAATTATCACAAGTATAATATTTCATAATAATTATCATATTATTTAAAAAACATTAAAACATTTAAAATAATAACTATGTTACCAACATTTACATATGAACTTACCTCGTATGCTAAAATGGCTATTTTACCATTTCGTCCACAACTTGGTATTTTCCCATTTTAGCCCAATTTCAGTTTTCCTTGCTCTATCATTTAAAATATAGTCTAATTAGGACTCACATTATTCAAATTGACCCAAAATCATATTTTGGAAAAATTACAATTTTGCCCCTAAACTTTTGCATATTTACACTTTTGCCCCAAAGCTCGTAAATTAAAATTCAGCCTATTTTCTTATGTTTTATGACATGCTGATCATTTTTCCTTCTATGGCAACATCAAATTCTCACTCTAACATGTACTTATGACTATTAGGTATTTTTACCGATTAAGCCCTTTTGCTCGTTTTCACTTAAAACCGAGTAGCACAAGTTGTCTAACATAATTTAAAACCTCACATTCTATCATAAAACACCAAAATACACAAATTTCACCTATGGGTATTTTTCCAAATATAAACCCTAGGTTAAATTATTGCTAGCATAAGCTAAATCGAGCTAAGGGACTCCAAAAACGTAAAAATCATTAAAAACGAGGCTAGAACGGACTTACAATCGAGCTTGGAAGCTTGAAAACCCTAGCCATGGTTTCTCCTTGCTATATTCGGCCATGGGGTTGAAGATGAGCAAAATTGGCTTTTAATTTTGTATTTTAATTCATTTTACCCTAAATGACCAAAATGCCCTTACTACTAAACTTTCCAAAATTCCTTCCATGTCCTAATTTTTGTCCATAGACTTAGAAATTGGTAAAATTACTCTTTAAGGACCTCTAATTAATAATCTAATTCAATTTTATGCAAAATACTTCTAGAACACAAGTTTTGCAATTTATTCAATTTAGTCCCAAATTTCAAATTAAGCACTTTATGCATAAAATTTCTTCACGAAATTTTCACACAATCATGCAATCATATCATAGACCTTAAAATAATCATAAAATAATTATTTCTATCTCGGATTTTGTGGTCACAAAACTACTATTCGACTAGGCCCAAAATCGGGATATTACAAACACAACCTCTTAGGCACTCATTCATGGCCGATTATGCATGTTGATGTTGAGGCCGCTTACATGTTTAATACCACACATGAATGGCACACATTTTACTAGCTAATGCTTTACATATTGTAGCTCAATACACATCTATCATTTACTTCATAACCAAAACATAATCACAAGAAAATACATACTTTGAGATAGTATGTATGTCATACCAATACATCATGTGCAAACATATGTACACTTATAGGTGCAAGGTCAATCTCAAGGTGTTCATATCCATTCAAAACACAAATTTTACCACTCAAGTAACAAGCATAAATCATGCTCATGAATGCACCATGGTCGAATACATCACAACCATACCCTTTCAACTTCGGTCATGGTTAAACAAAAAATTCAATGTTTTACTCAAGATTGCTACAAAGAAATTTCAAGAGTAGTCAATCCATCACCACATGCATCATTAGCAAGCTTCACATTTAGCATGCAATGGCTTTAACACAATATCCACCTTGGCCAAATACCATTTTCATGGCATAACAAGGATTTGAACCATGGCTAACATGCACATCAAGTTAGCAACCAAAACAAGCATGAATCTCATGACACAACCTCAAACATACCTTAATCTTGATGCAAGTATAGCCAAATCTCCTTCGGTTCTCTTCTAACCCTCTAACTGCATCACAGTTGCTTTAAAAATCATATCTCGAGTTACGAAACTCAAAATCCAATTCCATAAATTTTTCCTGAAACTAGACTCATATATATATCTACTAATTTTTTTCTAGAATTTTTGGTTGGGCCAATTAGTACAGTTTATTAGTTAAAGTCTCCCCTGTTTCAGGGTTCAACTACTCTGACCTCTGTGTATTACGAATCAGATATCTCCCTATACAGACCTTCAATGACTATGCCGTTTGTCTCTAATAAAACTATACTCAATAAGGAATCTGTACATATAAAGCGTGACTTCTAATTATCTTTGTAAAATTTATGGTGAATTTCCAAAGTCAGAACAGGGGATCCAGAAATCGCTCTGGCCCTGTTTCACAAAAATTTAAACATCTCATAAAATATAGCTCATATACCTGTTTTGCTTATTCCATATGAAAATAGACTCATCAAGCTTCGATTCCATAACTTATTCATTATTTAATTCCATTTCTAATATTTTTAGTGATTTTTCAAACTCACGTCACTGCTGCTGTCTGAATCTATTTTATGGTAAATTTTACCTATTTCATGGTTTCCATGGATTAGCTAGCAATTTGACATACATAATACCAAATATGATCATGATTAGCCATTCCAATGGCTAATCATTACCAAGCATTTCTATTTCCATACCACTCAATAACCATATCATAAGACCATACATATAAAATGATTATAATGCTATACATGCCATACTCAAAATATACAAGCCATTATGCCAAGATGGTATACGGATAGTGTGGCGTGCCTCCGACCGTTTCCGATTTCCGAGCTGGCTTGTCAACACTACAAGGAATGAAAAGGAGGAGTAAGCATAAATGCTTAGTAAGCTCACATGCAAATAGCAAGTAACATAACCATATAAGCAAACATAAAACATCATTTGCATAATCATCACCAAGACATTCATATCACCTTTTCATTTATCATCTTACCATATTGTGTTATATCGAGTTTTCAACCCGAGGGTTAAGTACATACCTGTTCAAAGTATCCATTTCACAACACTTACCAATCGTCCCTTTCATCTTGAGTATTCCTCCATTTGAGTAGAACTTTACCCGTTGAACACATCGAAATATAATTCGGATACATGGAAAGTTTGCACATAAGTGCCACATATGTAGCCAAGCTACCATGTAACCCGCCCATAAGTGAACTCGGACTCAACTCAACGAGCTCGGGCGTTCGCATCCATAAGTGAACTCGGACTCAACTCAACGAGTTCGGATGCCTAGTTACATCTCACGAACTCGGACTCAACTCAACGAGTTCGGACGCTCGCATCCATAAGTGAACTCGGACTCAACTCAACGAGTTCGGATGCTCAAATATCCCATTGACATGTCACTTGTATCCTAATCCATTCCTAAGGTTCAACGGGACCTTTTTCCCAATCATGTGTCTCAACCATCTTCTACGGAATGCCGATACCGATACTCGGTAGTATTTCATATTTTCCAAGTATATCACATAATTTGACATATTATCAAACAATTATCACAAGTATAATATTTCATAATAATTATCATATTATTTAAAAAAACATTAAAACATTTAAAATAATAACTATGTTACCAACATTTACATATGAACTTACCTCGTATGCGAAAATGGCTATTTTACCATTTCGTCCACAACTTGGTATTTTCCCCATTTTAGCCCAATTTCAGTTTTCCTTGCTCTATCATTTAAAATATAGTCTAATTAGGACTCACATTATTCAAATTGACCCAAAATCATATTTTGGAAAAATTACAATTTTGCCCCTAAACTTTTGCATATTTACACTTTTGCCCCAAAGCTCGTAAATTAAAATTCAGCCTATTTTCTTATGTTTTATGACATGCTGATCATTTTTCCTTCTATGGCAACATCAAATTCTCACTCTAACATGTACTTATGACTATTAGGTATTTTTACCGAATTAAGCCCTTTTGCTCGTTTTCACTTAAAACCGAGTAGCACAAGTTGTCTAACATAATTTAAAACCTCACATTCTATCATAAAACACCAAAATACACAAATTTCACCTATGGGTATTTTTCCAAATATAAACCCTAGGTTAAATTATTGCTAGCATAAGCTAAATCGAGCTAGGGACTCCAAAAACGTAAAAATCATTAAAACGAGGCTAGAACGGACTTACAATCGAGCTTGGAAGCTTGAAAACCCTAGCCATGGTTTCTCCTTGCTATATTCGGCCATGGGGTTGAAGATGAGCAAAATTGGCTTTTAATTTTGTATTTTAATTCATTTTACCCTAAATGACCAAAATGCCCTTACTACTAAACTTTCCAAAAATTCCTTCCATGTCCTAATTTTTGTCCATAGACTTAGAAATTGGTAAAATTACTCTTTAAGGACCTCTAATTAATAATCTAATTCAATTTTATGCAAAATACTTCTAGAACACAAGTTTTGCAATTTATTCAATTTAGTCCCAAATTTCAAATTAAGCACTTTATGCATAAAATTTCTTCACGAAATTTTCACACAATCATGCAATCATATCATAGACCTTAAAATAATCATAAAATAATTATTTCTATCTCGGATTTTGTGGTCACAAAACTACTATTCCGACTAGGCCCAAAATCAGGATATTACAAACACAACCTCTTAGGCACTCATTCATGGCCGATTATGCATGTTGATGTTGAGGCCAGTTACATGTTTAATACCACACATGAATGGCACACATTTTACTAGCTAATGCTTTACATATTGTAGCTCAATACACATCTATCATTTACTTCATAACCAAAACATAATCACAAGAAAATACATACTTTGAGATAGTATGTATGTCATACCAATACATCATGTGCAAACATATGTACACTTATAGGTGCAAGGCGAATCTCAAGGTGTTCATATCCATTCAAAACACAAATTTTACCACTCAAGTAACAAGCATAAATCATGCTCATGAATGCACCATGGCGAATACATCACAACCATACCCTTTCAACTTCGGTCATGGTTAAACAAAAAAATTCAATGTTTTACTCAAGATTGCTACAAAGAAATTTCAAGAGTAGTCAATCCATCACCACATGCATCATTAGCAAGCTTCACATTTAGCATGCAATGGCTTTAACACAATATCCACCTTGGCCAAATACCATTTTCATGGCATAACAAGGATTTGAACCATGGCTAACATGCACATCAAGTTAGCAACCAAAACAAGCATGAATCTCATGACACAACCTCAAACATACCTTAATCTTGATGCAAGTATAGCCAAATCTCCTTCTGGTTCTCTTCTAAACCAAGCATGAAGCAAAAATCCTTCCTTTTTCCTTAGTATTTTCGGCCAAAGAAGAGAAAAATGGATGAACAAAATTTTTTTTCTTTCTTTCCCTACAACTCACGGCAACAAAGGGGGGCATCCACACTTTTTTTTTTTGTTCATTATTTCCCCTTTTTTCTCCATTTCTTTATTCTTTCTAACATGATCCATTAACTAGACATGTTTGGAACATGTTCCCTTTGCCCATGCTCTTTATTTTATTATTTCTAACATCCACCATTAACAAAACATGTTCAAGACATGTTTTCTTTAGCCATCTTCATTACCATGGCGGCCACTTCCTATAGTTGGCTAAATTGACATGCAAATCCCTCATGTCTTTACTTCATGCATTATTTGGCCACTTAAAATTCACCTATCACATTTTCAAGTCCTAACACATGGGTCCTTTCTTATGAATTAGCACCTAATTAATAAAATCAAGGCACGAAATATTTACGCATACAAATTCCACATACAATAAGCACAGAATATAACACCTAATTATTCTTGTGACTCGATTTTGTGGTCCCGAAACCACTCTCCGACTAGGGTCACGTTAGGGGTGTCACAAGCTTAGTGCTTGATATACAAGTTTTATAAAGTGATTTTGAGTAAAAATACATATTAGGGATTTAATTTGGAAAAGTGTAAATTGATGGGTTGAATTGTAAAATAAATGGAAGTTTTGGGCTCCTAGAGGTCCTTATGATATTTGGCTATGCATGGGTTCATTGGAATTATGTGTATTTTGTGTTTTTGTGAAATAGGGACTAAAGTGTTAAAAGGTGAAAATGTGAGGGCTAATCTGTAAAATGCCCTAACTATGTGTTTATGGATTAAATTGAATGTGTTGGTGATTAAATGATTTAATTTTGAATACATATAGATCAAGAAAGGATAAATTCGGACTTAAATCGAGGCAAAAACAAACTGCTCGATTGATCGACTAATATCGTCGTTTTTACGTCTGAGGTAAGTTCGTGTATAATACATATTGTTTGTATAATGTTTGTATGTGATGACATAAATAGAAATGAGATTGAGAAGTTGGAGTATGTGAAATGTGAATTGAATTTGAGGCACTAAGTGTGCGAGAAATGAAATAGCTATAGCTATTAAAAATGGCACTGAGTGTGCGAGAATATAAAATCGATGGCTGAATAAATGGAACTAAGTGTGCGATACCGATATAAGTTCAACTTAATGAAATCACAGTAAGTGTGCAATAATATTATAGCTTTGGCAAATTAATTGGAACTAAGTGTGTGAGTTCAAGGAACGTCTAAAGATGATTGAATGACATTGTGCATCGAGCATTAAAGAGATATATGTGATAGGTAAGAATGTGATGGTACAGGTATGTATGGAACCTATGTGGTTAATAATAATGTGTATGATATAGATGAGAGATTATGTAAATGAATGATAAGTTGAGTTGCATTGTATAGCATTGTGGAATGCTTATCATATGCTTAAAGATATATCTTTGAATAATTATGAGTAATGTTATGAGTAATATTAAGTGTTAGTTAAGAGATTGAATTAGTGGATTGATGAGTTAAATGTATTATATCATGAACTTACTAAGCTATAAGCTTACTGTATGAAATGTTCTCTATTTTACAGTGTTATAAAGCTAGCTCAGATTTGGGGATCGTCAGTGACATCAATCACACTATCGGACAAATATTTTGGTACCATTTTGAGAGTTGTATATATGGTATATGGCATGTATAGGCTAGAAGTATTTTGGTATGGTTTGTGATGTGATATCTAGCCATGAGATTTGGCTTGTAAATGTTGGCATGTATGGCCTTTTAAGTTGGCCTAAACCATGTGTTTGATAACTAAATCATATGATGTATATAATGTTTATGTGATGGTTTGAATATGGAATGTTAAATTGGTAAGTTTTGTGGTATGAAGTATATGATTAAGTAATAAGTTTGTGCATTCGAAACTTTGGTAAATTGTGATGATGTTGGCATATTGAATTGGTTGAGGTTATATAGTTTGATATGTGATTGTATTGGCATGTATTGGATGCCTATAAATGTATGTAATAATGCTAAAATGTTGTGGATTTTGAGTGCTTGAGATAGGTGGGACATGTGGCTTAAACAAAGCCTAATTTCACCCCACACAGTTGAGCACACGGGCATGTGTCCCAACCATGTGTTTATTGTAATTTAGTTAATCAAGTCAGTCTTGAACACGGCCTAGACACACGGGCGTGTCTAGTTGCTGTGTGAGACACAAAGCCTTGATACATGGGCGTGTGTGGCCATTTTGAAGGGTACACAGGCTAGACACACACGGGCATGTGGTCAGCTATGTGACCCAAGTCAGTTTCGACCACGACCAAGGCACACAGGAGTGTCTTGTGGCCGTGTGGTTGAGTCATTATGTATGCCCTTGTGACAACCCTAATTTGGCCCTAGTCGAAAAGTCGTTTCGGGATCACAAAACTGAGTCACAAAAATAATTAGATGTTATATTCTGCATTTATTTCATGTGAAAGTGCATGTGTGAAAATTTCATGCTTTGATTTTGCCATTTGTGAGTGAAATTATGAAATAGGACTCATGTGAAAATTTTTGAAAATGCTATAGGCTAATTTGTAGTGGCCAAATAACTTATAGTAAGAAATAGGTGGATTTACATGTCAAATTTCCCACCTTAAAACATAGTGGCCGGCCATGATGGGCATGATAAGCATTTGTGCAATTTTTTTATTGAAATTATGGCATGAGTATGGCACAAATATTATATGTCATTTTGTGTCATAAAATGTTGGGTAATAAAAATAAAAAAATGATGGAAGGGACAAAGTTTGTCCATCTTTGTTCTTCATAGCCGAAATTGAGAGAGCAAAGAGGAGAGGAAACCTTTGAGCATTCGGTCAGTAGGGGGAGGAAAATTGAAGGTAAGTTCATGGTAGTTTGCTTCTATTTTGATGTTCATGGGTTCTTTTGATTCTACCTTAACCCATGAAGTATATTTTTGATTTTTGGTTGTGTTGTGAGCATACATTCATGAATGGAAATGAAGGAAATGGTTGTTGTTTCATGTTCTTTTGATGAATAATGGAAGATAGGTGAAGTTGAGCCAAACAAATGAGCATGCATGTGCCTTAGATGCTAAGGGGGAAAATCGGCTAACATGTTGTGTGTAATATGGCCGAATGTGAACTTGGATAACATTGAGTAACGTTTGTGCTTTAAAATGATGAAATGGAGATTATGCTTAAGTGAAATCATAGGTATGTGATGATTGATTTGTGATATGCATGTTTAAATAACATGCATGCAAGGTATGTGTGAAAGAGTGATTTGGAAATAAATCTGCTTGGGACAACAGCAGTAATGTAATTTTGGAAAATCACCATAAATTGTGGGAGATGAGTTAGAAGCATAATATATTATGTAATTAAATCTTAATGAGTCTAGTTTCTTATAAAAGAAACCTTGCAAGCAAAAGAATTTCCGATAATGATATATTTCAAGTGATGTGGGATAGGGTCAGAATGACTTCTAGATCCTCTGTTCTGTTTTTATAAAATCATTATAAATTGTACAAAAATGGTCATAAGATGAAATTTATATTCTTAGACTCCTTAATAAGTCTAGTTTCAAATTAAATAAACAAGAACATATTTTGAATTCTGTACAATGAGAAATTTGATTCGTAATGAGGAGTGGTCAGATTAGTCAAACAGTGAAACAGGGGAAACTTTAAGAAAAATCTGGTATTGATTAGCCAAACCAGAAATTCTGAAAATTTTATGAATATAAGATATATAAGTCTATTTTCAGGGAAAATTAACGGTAATTGATTTGGGGTTTCGCAGCTCCAGCTATAAATGATTTAGTGATTGTTGCTCAGGAAGACAGCTTACAGTGAAATTTTGATTATGTGGTAAACATTGACAAAAATTTGTTAATGAGTTGCTTATTGATTTCTTATAAGCTTACTATGATCTGTAGGTGTGGAAGTCGAATATATATATATATTATATTTTGAAAGTGATGCTTGAATATTCGAATAATGACTAAGTTTAAAATTGTTGAATTTAAGCTCAAGAGCATAGAGGGGCAAATTCGGATAAGGGAAAAGAGAAAGTAATCGAATAGCCGTTGTAATCGTTTGGCAACATTCAAGGTAAGTTCTTAAGTGCTTAAGCTTGATTCCTTTTTATATGCCTAAGAGTTAAATTAATATGGCAAAGAGAATGTAAATTTTATTTAGTTAATGTGCCGAATATGTAATGATTTAAGGCTATAAGCCGATTATGGCTATTATGCTTAAGTTGAATTGGATTTGAAAATTTGATGCACTAAATGAGTGTTACAATGAATAAACTATACCGTATATGTGTTGGTAGAGATATCACGATTTGTGATTATTAAATATCTAAAGGAAACCATGATGTGTATAAAATTATTATTATTAGTCCTTTGTGGTAGCTGAATATGGCTTGGCACTAAAGTGATTAAATGTGAACTTCGATGAGGTAAACTATTAAAAGTGTAGTGCTATAAGACTATGGGCTAATACGATTTGTGGATTCGTTTCGTAAAGAAAATTATTCAGGTACAAACAACCTAATTAAGTACATGTGAATTAAATGAATTTGATGATTGATGTGAATCGAACATATAAGAAATGGTTTCATGTTTATGTTCAACTATGAGACCTTGTGTTAAATCGACAATCGATTTCGTTCAATAATTAAGTTGGTCAGGTATACGATATGTACTTATGCATGTTAAATCGATTGGAATTGAATCATGAATGTGAATTGAGAAGCATAGGTAAAAATGCCTATGTCATATATGTGAGTAAGGGTAAAACCATCGTAAATTATCGATAAGGATGGGCTATGTGCGGAACCATCTTATAATTGCTAATTTGAAAGGTTGTGTGCGAATCAGTGAGCAATATGTATATATTAGATGAATTGTGACCTTTTGGTTCTACTTGAATTAAGTTGTGCGATAAATAATTTATGTATATGACTTATTGTCGAATGGTCACTATGGGTTAAGTTTGAATGGTGAAATGGATATGTGATATTAATGTATGACTTTTGAACCGAAATGTAAATGATGGTGTTCATATAGAGCTTATATCTGAATGTAGCAAATGACTACTAATGTGATATGTTGAAAGAGATGTGTTAATATATGATTAAATATGCATGATATTTGATGTGTATCCGGGCTTAAAGACCTGCAGGCTATATGCTAGAAATATATCCAGGTTAAATCCCGCAGGCTTCGTGCTGGTAATATATCCGGGTTAAATCCCTCAGGCTTTGTGCTAGTAATATATCCGGGTTAAATCCCGTAGGCTTAGTGTTGGTAATATATCCGGGTTAAATCCATGAGCTTCGTCTTTGGTAATATATCCGAGTTAAATCCATGAGCCTAGTCTTTGGTATTATATTCGGGCCTTTGAGCCTAGTAGGCTATGATGCCGGTAAATACTATTCGGGCCTTTGAGCCTAGCAGGCTATAATGCCGGTGAGATACTATTTGGGCTTTTGAGCCTAGCAGGCTATAATGCCAGTGAAATGATAATAGGGCCTCGAACCTAGCAAGCGAAATGCTAGTGATTTGAGAAAAGTCCAAGACTAAGGTACCTCGTGTTAAATTGACAAATGAATATATTCAATACGTTAAGTGGGCCAGGTACACATTATGTACTCATATGCGAGTTTGATTTGAAGTGAATCATAAGTGTGTAATGTGATACATATGTGAATAAATGTTATAACTATATCTATGATCATGATACGTCAGGGTGTGAAAGTATGTGAAAGTATTTGATTTAATTATGTTATATGAATTCAGATTAAGTGTGATAAGAATGTTGAACGTGCATTATGTGTTTGTGTGTATTCTTCCAGATGGCAATATACCTAGAATATGGCCTTTCGAGAAATTGAATAATCGAAGTATAATTTTGTTTATTTGTTTGCATTGCTTAAAACTTACTAAGCTTATGAAAGCTTACTCCGTTGTTACATTCCTCTGTTTTATAGATTGTTGGCTCCAGTTACTTGCTCAGGTTGGAGTTCGTCAGAGATTTTATCACACTGTCAAGCTCACGCTATTGGTGTAAGTAAATCCTAGTACTTCGCGTCTATGGCATGTATAGGGTTTTAATGTTGAGTATGTGATATTATAATTTAGCCAAAGGTGGTGGCTTGTATTGATAAAGTGTTTTGGCCATGTAAATTGGCCTATGTTAGCTAGTGATGTTTTAGGCCTCGTAAGCCCATATATGGGACAGATTGCATGTGAAAAGAAAAGTTTTAAATTGATTGAAATTTTTCGGCACGGTTTTTGTGTGATTGACTGAGTTTAAGTCGGGTAACACCTCGAACCCTGTTCCGGCGAGGGATACAGGCAAGGGGTGTTACAACCCTATTTTGCCACAGTTTAGACACACAGGCGTGTCTAAGGCGGTGTAAGGCACACGGCCTATTCACATGGGCGTGTGATGTTTAAAACTTAGAAAAATGTTTAAGTTTTGAAAAATTTTGTATGAGCTCGGTTTAGTCTCAACCCCCTTTTAAAGCATGATTAAGGTCTCGTTGACCTTTGTAAGGGGTGTGACTTTGATGTTATGATGTGTGGGAAATGAATGCGAGATGTTTAGATATGTTCCGTAATGCAACTTTACTCTAGTCCCGTGACGGATACGGGTTAGGGGTGTTACATTTGGTTGGTATTAGAGCTACGATTTAATCGATTTTAGGACTAGCGTAGTGTGTGAAAGTCTAGCTATACATGCCATATATAAAAATTGCGATAGTGTGATGATTCTTGACAGTTAAAACGTGTTTTTCATATAGCTAATAGATCTCGAACGAGCGATAGCTGATGATGTTGAGAGCAATGCGCCTGCTCCCGCTTAAGGGGCAGTGCCGCTGAATCTAAGCCAATATCTAGTAGTCAAGGAGGAGAGGCTAAGCAAGCTTTCTTCGAAATGATGATTGAGTGGTTCACGAAATTTGTACGAACGAATCCGACTGCTCAACAACCTCCACTCCCACCTGTTCCTCAACAAGTCCTGGTTGTGCCACAAGTAATAGATTCGATTCGATTAAGTAAGCCACCTGCTGATAAGATTCATAAACACGGGGCTGAAGAGTTTCGGGATACGGTTGATGATGATACCGAGATGGCTGAGTTCTGGCTTGAGAACACTATCTGAGTATTCGATGAGTTGTCCTGTACTCCAGATGAATGTATTAAATATGATGTATCTTTGCTTCGAGATAATGTATATCATTGGTGGAAAACGTTGACATCGGTGGTTCCTAGGGAACGATTTACCTGGTAATTCTTTCATACTGAGTTTCGGAAGAAGTACATAAGCCAGAGATTCCTCGATCAGAAAAATAAAGAGTTTCTGGAATTGAAACAAGGCTGGAAGACTGTTACTGAATATGAAAGAGAATTTGTACATTTTAAGCAAATATGCCCAAGAATATATGTCTACTGAAGAGATCATGTGTAAAAGATTTGTTGATGGATTAAATAAAGATATAAAGCTGTTAGTCGGGATACTTGAGCTAAAAGAATTTGTAGTGTTAGTTGAGAGGGCTTGTAAAGCCGAGGACCTCAGCAAAGAAAAGAGAAAAGTTAATGCAGAGGCGAGAGATTCGAGGAAGAGATCAATGAATAAATCTTTTCATTCCTCATTGAAGAAATCAAGAGATTACTTTAATCGATCGACAGCTTCAGTGGGATATTAGAGTAGAGATCGAGGGAAACAATACACTAATCCTAAAACTCAAACCACATTGGTATCGAGCGTTGGTAACATAAAAGATGTTAAGCCTGAGTGTCAACAATGTGGAAGACGACATGTTCGTGATTGTTGGGGAAAAAGTAAAAATAGAGCTTGTTACAGTTGTGGTTCATAAGATCACTTTATAAAAGATTGCCCAGAGTTAGCTGAAAAAGATAATGCTCAGAACATGAGGCCGAGTAACACTGCAGCTAGAAGTAGACCTCTCAGAAATACGAGAAATGTGAGTGGTAGTCAAAGAGGGACTAAAGATACCGCTGTTCGATTTGAGGCTCGTGCACCTACCAGAGCCTACACTATTCGAGCACGCGAGGAAGCTTCGTCTCCAAATGTGATTACAGGTACATTTACTCTTGACGATACTATTGTGATTGCATTGATAGATCCAGGGTCTACTCATTCGTATATATGCATGAATTTAGTATCCAGTAAGACTTTGCCTGTAGAGTCTATGAATTTGTAATTAGAGTATCGAACCCCTTAGGCAAGTGTGTTTTGATTGATAAAGTGTGCAAGAATTGTGCATTGATGATTTGGGGTAATTGTTTTCCGGCCGATTTGATGTTGTTACCATTTGACAAGTTTGACATAATTCTCGGTATAGACTGGTTAACGTTGCATGATGCTGTTGTAAATTGTAAATGAAAGATGATTAATTTGAGATGTCAGAGTAATGAGATTATTCTAATTGAATCAGATGTTTTAAATGGATTGCGAGCTTTGATTTCAATGATGTTAGCTCAGAAATATGTGTGAAAAGGTTGCAAAGCTTATTTATCTTATGTGCTCGACACGAAATTGACTGAAAAAAGATTGAATCAGTGCCAGTTGTATGTGATTATCTAGATGTGTTTCCTAAAGAGTTACCGAGTTTACCACCAATCCGAGAGGTTGAATTTGGTATTGAATTAATCTCAAGGACTACTTTGATTTTGATAGCATCGTATAGAATGGCACCGATTGAATTAAAAGAGTTGAAATCTCAGTTACAAGAATTGACAGATAGAGGCCTTACACGACCGAGTTATTCTCCTAGGGGTGCACTGGTTTTATTTGTGAAAAAGAAAGACAAAACTATGGGAATCTGCATCAATTATCGACAGCTTAATAAAGTGACAGTCAAGAACAAATATCCTTTTGCACGGATAGATGATTTGTTCGATCAGTTGAAAGGAGCTACTGTGTTTTCAAAGATAGATTTGAATCGGGATACTATCAGTTGAGAGTAAAAGATACAGTATTCTAAAAATAACTTTCCGAACGAGGTATGGTCACTATGAGTTTCTAGTTATGCCTTTCAGATTAACAAATGCACCTGCGGTGTTTATGGATTTGATGAACAAAATTTTCAGACAGTATTTAGATTAATTTTTTGTCTTATTTATTGATGACATATTGATTTATTCACATGATGAAACTGAACATGTCGAACATCTGAGAATAGTGTTACAGACTTTGCGAGATAAGCAATTGTATGCGAAGTTTAGCAAATGCGAATTCTCGTTACACGAAGTTGGTTTTCTGGGATATATTGTATCAGCATCTGGCATTCGAGTTGATCCAAGCAAGATTTCGGTTATTTTGGATTGGAAGCCTCTGAGAAATGTTTCTGAAGTTCACAGTTTTTTGGGACTTGCTGGTTATTATCGAAGGTTCATAAAAGGCTTTTCAATGACCGTGACTTCATTGACAAAACTGCTTCAGAAAGATGTAAGTTTGAATGGTCTGAAAAGTGCCAGAAAAGCTTCGATCAATTGAAAGCCCTATTAACAGAAGCTCCAGTGTCAGTACAACTAGAATCGGGTAAGAATTTGTTATCTACAGTGATGCTTCATTGAACGGTTTAGGTTGTGTTTTGATACAGGAAGGCAAAGTCATAGCTTATGCCTTGAGACAGTTAAAGCTACATGAAAAGAACTATCCAACGCACGATCTTGAGTTAGCTGCGACTGTGTTCGCTTTGAAAACTTGGTGTCACTATCTATTTAGTGAGAAATGTCACGTATATTCCGATCACAAAAGCTTAAAATATCTTATGACTCAGAAAGATTTGAATCTACGATAGAGAAGATGGCTAGAATTGCTAAAAGACTACAAGCTTGTTATTAATTATCATCCGGGAAAAGTAAATGTTGTTGATGATGCTTTAAGTCAGAAATCATTGTTTGCATTACGTGCCATGAATACTAATTTAGCTTTGTCTGATGATGGTTCGGTTTTAGCAGAATTGAAAGCGAGACCATTATTTTTACAACAGATTATTGATGCTCAAAAGGTTGATAATGAGATAATAGTAAAATGAGCTCAATGTGATTTGAATTCTGGTTTGAATTCCAAGTCGATAATGATGATTGCTTGAGATTTCAAGATCGGATTTGTGTTCCGAGAAATTCAGAGTTGATTCAGATGATTTTGAGCAAAGTTCACAACAGTCGTTTATTTGTTCATTCAGGTAGTACAAAAATGTATAATTATTTGAAACAGCATTACTGGTGGCCTGGAATGAAAGAGATATCTCCAACTTTGTTTCTAAATGTTTAATCTATTAGCAAGTTAAAGTTGAATCAGGTGCCATCCGGTTTGTTACAACCGATTATGATCCCGGAGTGGAAATGAGACAGAATCACAATGGACTTTGTTTTAGGTTTGCCCCTATCTCTGAGAAAGAAAGATGCAATCTAGGTTGTAGTTAATCGATCGATGAAATCAACCCATTTTATTTTGGTATGATCCGATTACTCACTTGGTAAGTTAGCTGAGTTATACATTTCCAATATTGTGAGATTGCATGGTGTGCCATTATCTATAGTGTCAGATAAAGATCCGAGATTCATTTCACGGTTTTGGAAGAAATTGTAAGAGGCTTTAGGTAAAAAATTTCATTTCAATACTGCTTTTAATTCGTAGATGGATGGTCAATCCGAACAGATTAGTCAGATTCTCGAGGATATGTTGAAATGTTGCATTCTTGAGTTTAAAGGTTCGTGGGAATAGTATTCGCCATTTATTGAATTTGCATATAGTAGTAGCTTTCAATCGAGTACTAAAATGGCTCCTTACGAGACTTTGTACGATCGTATATGTCAAACACCGTTGTATTGGACTGAGCTGAGTGAGAAAAAGATATATGGGGTTGATTTGAGAAAAGTGTAACACCCCGTACCCGATACCGTCGCCGGGGTCGGACACGAGGGGTTGACAGACTTCGTTCACTTAATTTCACCGTTCATAAAAAAAATTTCCAAACAGTTGGCTAACTGTGTCACTGTCACCTTAAAAATCATATCTTGAGTTCTACAACTCGAAAATAAGTTTCGTGATTTTTCCCTAAAACTAGACTCATATATCCATCTACAAATTTTTTTCTAGAAGTTTTGGTCTGGCCAATTAGTACAGTTTATTAGTTAAAATCTCCCCTGTTCCAGGGTGCGACTACATTGACCTTCGTGCATTATGACCTGGATATCTCCCTGTACAGGGCTTCAATACTGATTTCGTTTGTTTCTATAGAAACTAGACTCAAAAAGGAATCTATACATATATGGCATGACTTCTAAATGTCTCGGGTTAATTTATAATGAATTTTCAAATTCGGAAAAGGGAATCCAGAAACAGTTCTGGCCCTGTTTCACGAAAACCCAAATATCTCTTAACATACAACTCATATGACTGTTTCGTTTCTTCCATATGAAAATAGATTAATCAAGGTTAAGTTACATAATTTATTCACTATTTAATTCCATTCCTACTATTTTTAGTGATTTTTCACATCCACATCGCTGCTGCTGTCAGCATCTGCCTTTAAGGTAGACTTTACCTATTTCATAGTTTCCATGATTCAATTAGCCCTTTTTGCATACATAGCACAAGGTATAATCATGATTAACCATTCCAATGGCTAATCGTTTCCAACATTTCCATACCTCTTAGTGATCAACATACAAACGATTATAGTGCTATGCTAAAACATATATAAGCCATTTTCGCATGGCTATCCAAAGTTTTACATACCAAAGTTCAAACAAACATAATAGCCTATACATGCCGAAATGTTCTCTTAGACCATCTAAGAAGAAGATACCAAAAGTTGCTAGTCGGTGTGATGACTTGATGACGGTCCCGAATACGCAAAAAGTTGAGTCCAAGAAACCTAAAATAGGTGACAAGCAAACACCGAATGAGTATATAACTCAAGAAGTCATAAGCAATGCACTACCAACCATTAATAACATTATCACAAGAGGAAACAAAATGGAGCGAGGCTAATTACTCCATTCAAACCGAACTATACCATAGTTCCTTAGACCTTTGATTCAATCTCATACCAAGTTACACATTCACATTCCATATACAAATCAATAGGATATTTGAGGCATTTTATACACCATTTTGTTTTCGTTACAATCATACAACTACATGACCTTTCACTTATTCCACGATAATTCTTATGTACGTGACTTCAATTAAAATTGTCACATAGGTTCAAAACTTACCAAGCTCAACTCCAAATATAAACATAGCGCCTATTAGCCATGAACTCAAGGTACTTACCCGACCCGCTGTCCGTGGTCAACTCAATAATGTCGCACACTCGGTGTCAATAGTGATTCAAAAGCATATAGTGAGTCCGCACACTCAATTGCTATATAATCAACTCGCACACTTAGTGCTATATGATCCAACTCGCACACTTAGTGCTGTACAAATTTTAAACCCGCACACTTAATGCCATTCTCATGATCACAAATGTTTATACCCGCACACTTAGTGCCGAAATCAACAACTCAATACATCTCACGTCTTTTCTTTTCATTCAATACTTTCATCACCACATACATACATGTATATAAATTTATCATTCCTTTCGGCATAATTACATAGACATTATGTCTATTTAAATCAATACAAAATATATGCTTAGTGACCTACCTTGTGTTGGGTAAAATAGTTCCAAGTCGGCTACTCGATGACCTTCGTCTTTCCCTTGCTTGATTCTCCTTCTTTAACTCTGTGAGCTTAATCAATAAATCAACTAGTTTAACCATCTTGCTAAACATTCATAATTCAATTACACATGCATATGTATGTTTGTATATTCGGCAACCATCCTCACTAATTACCCATTTAGTCGATTATACACATAATTAAAGGTAACATCACGAACGGGCATACTTATGTATATTTATACATATATATATATACACTTCCAAATGGGCATCACAATTAGATTTAACACCACCTTCAGTCTCAATGAGATGGCCGAATGTATGTATATATATACAATGTCAACTATAACATCTTTTAAACACCTAATTTCATCTCATGAACACTTAATCAAATTTTCATAATCTAGCATATATTTTCACATCTATTTGTATCATCATGTAAATTCACATATAACTACATTTCTTAAGTTCTACATCTTAATGCCCATTATAGCCACTCCCATGGTCTAAATCTAACAATCGGCAACACCTACCTTTTCACTATGTTTGCCGAATACTCATTCTCTTCTTAGTCCTAAATTTGGCACTTCCAACAAATTAGCTTAACAATTCCAACTTTCATGCTAACATCCCAAGCAACTTAACACATCCATATAACTAACATGTTAATAGCTTCAAGGTATCAACTAAAATTTTTAAGCTTCTTTGTCAAATCCCAATTCTCCAACAACCCCAAATCCAACCATGGGATAGATAGAATTCAAACTAACAACTAAAACATGCATGAATCTCATGGACAACATCAAACTCTCATTACTCTAGCAGTAGGACGACTATTTCGGGCCGCGATGGGCTGAAATGGGCCATGTGGTCCCAATGGGTCTGTAGGCCCAAGTGGATAAATTTTAGAATTACTAAAATACCTGTATAGGGTAGGACTACCGATTTACCCCTGGAAGGTAAAATGACTATTTTGCCCCTCGTGCATAAATGACTAACTTGTTTGATGATTGGGTTAATTGAAGTGGATTTATGTTAGTTATCGTTAATTCGTAAGTCTAATGTGTTAGTGATCGATTGTAGGATTATCGCGGGGGAGATATCGTCATCAATCGTCATCAACCAAGTCTATAAATGACACCCTCCCTTAAACTGAATCGGTAAAAGTTGAAATACCCAAACGTTGGTATTTTGTGAACTCGTGAGCGTCTGAGCGCTCGTGAGACAGTTGTTAATGAATATGGTGCATTTTGATGATTAGAGTGCAGAGTGTGCATTTTCGTGCACAACAGTATTTTTGTGCTTAATGGGCCGAAAACGAGCTAATGGGTCAACGGGCCCACTTTGGTAAAAAGACGAGGTAAGTACTTCTGATTACTTGGTAAATGTTAGAATGAGCATGAAACCTTAGCAATAGGTAATAATTACTGAAATACCCTTATGCATGCAAAATTACGATTTTACCCCTAGGGTTATTTTTTTTTTTAAAAGCATGATGTTACATTTACGTATCGTATGCCATGATATATTATTTCTGTTGCATGGGACATGGGTTTATATTGATGGAGGAAGTGTTCTGGAAGCCTCGCTGCAATCTGGTGGCCTCGCCACACATATCTGTTCTGGTGACTTCGCCACAATATCTGACAGCCTCGCTGCAATCTGGTGACTTCGCCACATATATATATCTGTTCTGGTGGCCTAGCCACAATATCTATATCTGGTGACTTCGTCACAATATATGGCAACTTCGCTGCAATTTTTATGGTGTGTAGCGGTTGGGTGGGTCGAGTAGTCTCCCCACATGGTGTAAAATTTGATGCAGGGGTGTTATGGATGGCTCGGGTTGGGATTTACGCATTCATGATATATTTGTTCAGATCTGCTATGGGCCTATGGGTTTCATTCGATATCTCATCTTGGGCCAAAGCCCAGATAAGTCGACTCGAGGTTTGATCTTTTGGGCTATTGGGTTATGTTACACTCGAGTTTACCGAACTCACCCTTTATTTTCATCTCTGCAGGAAATCCCGAACCATAGTGGGCTTGGAGCCGCGATGGATTCGGAGTGGCCACATCATCTGCAAAGTTGGTTTTTCTAAGTTAGTTTATTTTTATTATTTTTATATTCTAATTTAATTTTGGGTTTTAAGTTCTAATAAGGCCGCTATTTAAATTTCTTTTTCCACTATGGTTTTATTTTCTAATTATATTTATACTATGTCGAAACTGCTAGTGTTAGGCTGTGCGGGTTTTCAAAATTAATAAACGTTTCCAAGGCTCAACAAGCACAACAAATGGATAGCCTAAAGATTGATAAACCGGCTTTTCATTCAACCGCTGTTTTTACAAATAACACCCCAATCACTTAAACTAACGAATGCATACTAAGTCGTAAGTGCATGTGACACATCAGATCTGGCCATAACGTCTAGACTGGGTTTGGGGTGTTACATTTAGTGGTATCAGAGCCAGGTTGCAACAACTCGGCTGTAAGACGGGTCTAAAAACGAGAGTTTGTAAAGAAACACTGAATAAAGGTTTTTGAAAATTGTGTTTTTTGGAACTTGATTTTAAATTATTTTCGAGAATGTTTCCAATATTTTCTCTTTACAAATAGATGATTTTAAAGATTAAAATCGGTTTTCTAAAATTAGGTTTTTTTTTAGAAGGTGGCACCCCGAATGTGACAGCCCAAAATTGACCCTAGTCGGAATGTGGTTTCGGGACCACAAAACCGAGGCATAAAAATAATTTAAAATTTATTTTGATGCCTATAATATGTGTGTGCTCATGTGTGACATTTTTTGGTGATTGATTTAGTGTTATTAAGGTGAATTTCACTAGAAAGGACTTAGTAGTGAACTTTGAAAGTACGATAGGGAATTGTGTGATGACTAATTAAAGCATGCATGCAAAACAATGGACTTGCATGTCAAATTCCCCCTTTTATAGGTGGTGGCCGGCCATGACATGGTTTATGGGCAAAGAAAACATGTTGAAACATGTTTTGTTAATGGAGCATGAAAGAAATGATTAATAATTAGATGCGGAAGAGAAACAAAAAAAATGTGTGTGAGAGTGTAGCATCCCCCATTGCCGTGCAACTAAGAAAGAAAACAAAAAATTTTGTTCATCCTTGTTCTCTCCTTTTGGCCGAAAATTCTAAGAGGAAGAAGAGATTTTTGCTTCATTTTCTTTGTTTAGAAGAGATCTAGAAGGAGATTTGGCTAAACTTGCATCAAGAGTAAGGTATGTATGAGGTTGTGTTATGAGTTTCATGTATGTTTTAGTTGCTAACTTGATGTTCATGTTAGCCATGGTTCAAATCCTTGTTATGCCATGGGAATGGTATTTGGCCAAAGTTGTTATTGTGTTAAAGCCATTGCATGCTAAATGTGAAACTTGCTAATGATGCATGCAATGATGGATTGTCTACTCTTGAAATTTCTTTGTAGCCATCTTGAGTAAGACATTGAGTTTTCTTTTGTTTAACCATGATTGAAGTCGAAAGGGGCATGATTGTGATGTATTCGCCATGATGCATTCATGAGCATGGTTCATGCTTCTTGCATGTTAGTTAAAATTTGTGTTTTGGATGGCTATGGACACCTTGAAATTGACCTTGCACCTATATGTGTATATATGATTGCACATGATATTTTGATTATGAAGAAAGTGATAAATATGTTGTTTAAAGAAGAAATTTGTTGAAGAATGTTGTGAAATTTGCATGTACATTCGGCCTAGTACACATATGATGTGAAAATCTTGCAATTTATTGTTGATTTTGTGCAAGTATGACTAAGTATAATCGGCCACATGAGGGGAGTTATTGTGCATGCATTCGGTTAGGGGCAAGCTTAATGATGCCTATTCTTGACTTAGGTAATCGGCTACCTTGTTGTGAGCTAATTTGAATGTGTGCGTAATTAAAGAAAATTGACTAAAGTGCTTAGTTATGTGATGTTGAGTCAATGATATGTGTATTCGCCAAGGCTATGGCGAGACTTTAATGAATTGAATTTGTTTGAATTAGTTCAAGAGCTTAGAGGGCCACAATTGGATAAGGGAAGGAAAAAGTGATCGATTAGCCGTTGAAGCCGTTCGACAACATCCGAGGTAAGTCCTCAAGAAATGACCCTACTCGAATTATGTGAAATGAAATATGGATGTGTAATGATTATTGATTTATGTGTGTATGAGTATTTGAATGATACCGGGCTAAGTCCCAAGGCGATTATGCAAGTGATATGTTTGTGTTTGAGCCTTAGTAACGAAAATGAAACATGGATGTGTAATGATTATTGATGTATGTGTGTGCATGAGCAATTGAATGATATCCGGCTAAGTCCCAAGACATTTATGCTAGTAATTATATCCGGTTAAGACCCAAAGGCCATTGTGCTAGTGACCACATCGGGCTAAGACCAAGGCATTCGTGCAAGTTGTTAAATCCGGGCTAATACCAAGGCATTTGTGCAAGTCGTTCTATCCGGGCTAAGACCAAGGCATTCGTGCATGTGGTTATATCCGGTTGTATTCAAGAAGCTTGGGCGAAGGTGGCGTTGGTTGCTGTAGTAAATTTAATTAGTACGCTTCGAAAAGCCCAAAGGATAAGGTATGTTTATATGTGCATTGGAAAAAGTCGATATGTTTGAGTGACATTCGTTCAATCGACTAACGAATTTTCAGCTATTGAATTGGTTGATATCTTGTGAAAGTATACAATGATGAAGTGTGAAGTAAGTATGATTATGTGAATGTGTATTAATGAAATGATTCATTTGGCTATGTGAATGTAATGCTTTAGTTAAAGCTGATTTTATTGCTTGAGACTTACTAGGCATAAAAATGCTTACCCGTTGCTTTGGCTCTCTGTTTTATAGATTTTGCTCGTTAGCGATCGGATTCGGGATCATTAAAGTCGAAGTCATCTACACTATCAAAGCCTCCATTTTGGGTATAATTTTGGTTGAACTTTGAAATGGCATGTATAGGACTACCCTATTGTAGAAGGTCATGTACCTTTCGGTTTTATGTAAGCTTGGATAGCCATGCGAAAATGGCTTATATCGTTGTTAGTATGATTCTATAATCGTTTGTATGATGATCATTATGGGGTATGGAATGGTTTTGAAAAGATTAGCCATTGGAATGGTTAATCATGATCACACTTGTGCTATGTATGCAAAAGGGCCAATTGAATCGTGGAAATCATGGAATAGGTAAAGGTTACCTTGAAAACAGATGCTGGCAGCAGCAGTGGTGTGGTTTTGAAAAATCACCAAAATTTGTAGGAATGGTATTAAATAGTGAATAAGTTATGTAAATGAACCTTGATGAGTCTACTTTCATATGGAAGAAACGAAACGGTCATAGGAGTTACTTGTTAAGAGATATTAAAGTTATTGTGAGACAGGGCCAGAACAGTTTCTGGGTCCCCTGTCGCGACTTTAAAACTTTGCTATAACTTATCCAGAAAGAATTAGAAGTCATGTCTTATATGTGCAGATTATATTTTGAGTCTAGTTTCATTAGAAATAAACGACACCAGTATTAAAGCCCTGTACAGATAGATATTCAAGTTGTAACGCGCAAAGGTCAGCGTAGTCGACCCCTGTAACATGGGTGACTTTAACTAATAAACTGTACCAATTGGCCTGACCAAAAATTCTAGAAATAAATCCATGGATGGATATATGAGTCTAAATTCAGGGAAATTTTATGGAATCAGTTTCTGAGTTTTGAAACTCAAGATATGATTTTTAAGGCAACGGTGACGCAGTTTTCCAGCCTGTCTGGAAATGCCGAATTGGTCGGTACTTTAAGAGGATTTAGCTCGTTAACCCCTCGCGTCCGACACCGGCGATGGTCTCGGGTTCGGGGTGTTACACCGAATCTCTGGCCCAAGTCTGTAAGTTTTCTGAGCCTTTCTGATTGTTTCTGAAATATCTGTTATATGCTTGTACAAAACCTTATCATGGTACTTTAGTTAGGGTAACACTGGAACTATAGAAATTCTGATAAGTAGACTGAGACTGTAGCTAGGCTACCGCAAAAGGAAACAAACTCAAACTCTGAATTACTGTTATTCATAAGACATCTGTAATAAACACTAAAATATTAAACTGATTCATAAAATTCTTAACCAGATAATACGAAATGAGTACACGAGCAGCTCGTGGAAGAGGCCGTGGACGTGGCCGAGGTAATGCTCAGGCTGAATCTTCGTCTTCAGGACATGTACCGATAGTAGATGCACCGGTACCACCGGCAACGGAGGTAGGGTCTCATGATCGAGGTGCCAGGGACGATGCTCTGTCCCAGCCAATGCTCTGAGTTTTGGAAAAGGTTGCCGGGGCAAGCACGGGAAACGAAATTTGGGGGTCTATTTCTGAGCAGCTCCAGGCCAATGAAGCAGAGATATTTAGGGACGTATCTGTTGTAGCTTCGAATGTGGCTGAGTATTGGTTAGAAGCCATAGAGCGGATTATGGATGATCTGGACTGCTCTGTGGAGTAGAAGCTAAAGGGAGCCATATCGTTACTCAGGGATGAGGCTTATCAGTGGTGGCTCACGGTGAGAGATGGAACTCCTGCTGACAGTGTGACTTGGGAGCTGTTTATGATGACCTTCAAAGGAAAGTATGTTGGGGCGATTCGTGGGCGCTTCGCCGAAAAGAATTTCTGAACCTGGTCCAAGGGAGTAAGTCAGTGGCTGAGTATGAGTCTGAGTTTCTGAGACTGAGCCGGTATGCTTCTGGGATTGTCATTACAGAGTATGAGCGTAGCATACACTTCGAGGATGGTCTGAGAGATGAACTTAGGGTGCTGATTGCTCCGCAAAGGGAGCGTAACTTTGCTACTTTAGTGGAGAAAGCTAAGATAGCTGAGGAAGTGAAGCATACAGAAAGACAGAATTGTGATAAAGATCGGAACCGTTTTAGGAGAGATTCAGGACTTTCCGGTGGTATGAACAGGAATGTTAAGAGAGCAAGGGAAATGGAGCCAGTTCGAGTAGTACCAATGAATGCTGTTAGGCCGCAGGGTTGCAGGAATTGTGGGAAGATGCATATGGGCGAGTGTCGAAAATGTTCTGGTGCTTGTTTCCAATGCGAATCTATGAGCATAGGGTTAAGAATTGTCCCTAGAAACCAGATCAGGTTCAAGTTTTAAAGTAGAGGGTCGCTCAACCAGTGAGGGGTGGACCACAGTTTTCGAGAGGACGTGGGCAAGGCAGAGGTAGTAATGGAAACGGTCGAGGAAGAGGAGCACCTGGCAGGGGTGCTGGATTTGCTGGGGCTCGTCAGCCGCATTTGTGTATGCAGCTCGTCGTCGAAAGAAGGGTGATGCACCTGACATCATAACTGGTACGTTTCTGATTTCCAGTATGCCATACACTGCGTTGATAGATGTTGGATCTACCCATTCATATGTTGCATGTGCTATATCTGGGTCGCTGGGTGTGCACTCTAAGGAGACCGTGAATGGGGTATCTGTACTAAGTCCTTTGGGTCACTTGATTAGGGTAGATAAACTGTATAGAGATGTGCCTATAGAAACTCAAGGAAAAGTTTTCTATGGAGATCTGATGGAGCTACCTTTCGGAGAATTCGATCTCATTTTGGGAATGGATTGGCTTGTTAAGCATAGGCTACTCTGGATTGTGCTGCTAAGCGAATAATGTTAAAGACCACAAAGGATGAGGAGGTTTTGGTGATAGGCGAGCGTAGGGATTATCTGTCTAATGTGGTGTCAGCATTGAGAGCCGAGAAGTGGATTCAAAAAGAATGTGAGGCTTATTTGAAATTTGTAAGCCAATCGGAAACTAAGGATCTGACAGTGGATAAAGTTAGAACCGTCAAGGATTTTCAAGATGTTTTTCCAGAGGAGCTTCTGGGTTTGCCCCCGAACCGAGAGGTTGAGTTTGTAATCGACTTGTTAACTGGAACGGCACCAGCGTCCATTGCACCTTATAGGATGGCACCGAAGGAGTTGGTGGAGCTGAAAGCCCAAATTCAAGAGTTATTGGATAGAGGCTTCATTAGACCAAGTGTGTCTCCGTGGGGAGCACCAGTATTGTTCGTAAAGAAGAAAGATGGGTCAATGCGAATGTGCATCGATTATCGGTAGTTGAACAAACTGAAGATTAAGAACAAGTACCCACTGCCGAGAATCGATGATTTATTCGACCGACTTAGAGGAGCTTCAGTATTTTCTAAGATTGACCTTCAATCTGGGTATCATCAGTTGAGGGTTAAGGAGGTGGATATTCACAAGACGGCGTTCAGAACTCGGTGTAACACCCCTATCCCGTAACCGTCGCCAGAATAGGTAAGGGGCATTACCAGACTTGTAACTCATGTCAAAACAGTAAAATTTTGAACTTTTTCTTGAAATAAAGATCGTTCATTTAAATAAGTACTAAGCACAGCCAGAGGTAAAATTTAAACTTCACTAAGTAAACATTCAAAAGATGCCATTTTCGCATGGCTTATATACATTAACCAAAAATATTCTTCCGCCACTAGTCTATTCTATACATGCCATAAAATAATTCTAAACATAACAATAACAAGCGGTGGATAGTGATAGTGTGACTAGTTCTCGACGATCCCCGAGCACTGTAGCTTCACAATGAGATCTATAAAACAGAGGAAAGCAGAGTAAGCGGAGTAAGCATTACAATGCTTAGTAAGTTTTAAGCAGTGTCAACAGATAACAATCAAATTATAACATAGTTGTTCGTATTTTTATTTCACTCTTCCTTCGAGCATACCATCCCTTTACCGAATATGCACATCTCATCATATACAATAGGCAGATAAACTTTCACATAAAAGTGAGCTCATGTGACATAGATATATCGTATGATTTCACATAACCTCTCACACTGATCCGATGTCACATAATCATAAGAATAGTCTCATAGATTGCTCTCGTATGCATCACATAACTACCTTATCATTTAGTTCAAATCAAGCTCACATATAAACTTGGAGTACATACCTGTTTAACCTTTCGCATTGAATATATTTATAAGCAATTCTTATTACGAAGTCTTATAGCTTTAACCTCTACTCGGATTATCGGCGAGACCTTTAGCTCAGACGAAATCTCCACACGAAGTTATCGGGTCTTACCCGGACAAAATCTCCACACATAGTCATCGGGTCTCACCCGGAATATATTTCCAAGTTTCATGTACATTTAATCACAAGTTACATCATTCACATCGACTGTCATATTTGTAATTCATTTGCCTCATCAAATATCTAATAATACACACCTTTCACATTTGGTCGTTTGGCCACAATATACGCACATCGCCTACATATTTCACACTAGCCATTCGGCTTTACCACATATACATATCTCATATATATATTTCACATTGACCATTCGGCTTTACCACATATATGCATGTTCATATTCACCACATTGGCCATTCGGCCTTATCACACATATGCATGCTCACATTCATCACATTGGCCATTCGGCCTTATCACATATATGCATGTTCACATTCATCACATAGGCCATTCGGCCTTATCACATATATGCATGTTCATATTCACCACATTGGCCATTCGGCCTTATCACACATATGCATGCTCACATTCATCACATTGGCCATTCGGCCTTATCACATATATACACATTCACATTCATCACATAAAATCCTAAATCAAAATATAAATTTTCATGTATTCACATCACAATTATCCAAATATACTTCACATACCACATATACTATCATGTATACACTTGGTCTTGGCCGAATCTACATCAATCATTTTCCAATGAATAATTCAATTTCACGCCATACTATCATTTCATATTCGAATACTCATAAACTTACAATTTCACAAATTTTAATATCGAAGATCCGTCTAACACTCATATATCATTTTACAATATCACGATTTAGAATTCATGTATGGGTTTAATCAATAGCTTATGAGCAACTAAAACAAGTTTTATCCATGTTTACAACAAAATCACATATTCACTACGAGCAGTTTTCCTGAGCAATAGTCACTAAATTATTTATAACTGGAGCTACAAAACTCCAAATCACTTTCCATTGATTTTCTCTGAATATAGACTCGTATATCTTCCATCCATAAAATTTCCAGAATTTTAGGTTTGGCCAATCAGTACCAGATTTTTCTTAAAGTTTCCCCTGTTTAACTGTTTGACTAATCTAACCACTCTTTACTACGAATAAAATTTTTCATTGTACAGAATTCATAATGTGTTGTATTTGATTTCATTTGAAACTAGACTCATTAAGGAGTCTAACAATATAAATCTTATATAATAACCATTTTTGTACAAATTATAATGATTTTCCAAATATAGAACAGGGGATTTCGGAGTCATTCTGACACTATCCCACACAACTTTAAATATCTCTTTATAGGAAATTTCTTTGCTTCCACGGTCTCTTTTATAAGAAACTAGACTAACTAAGCTTTGATTACATATTTTATTCAGCCTATAATTCCACACCAACAATTTATAGTGATTTTCTAAAATCACGTTACTGCTGCTGTCCAAAGCAAATTATTACAATTTGCTCTTAAATTTCCAAGTCCAAACACTTATGAACTTACCATTTGAGTTTAAGACATATCATGGCCACATTATATCTTATTAAATCAACTCATTATGTCCTATTATGATTGAATTTACTCAACGTTTAATCACTTAAAACTTACCTCGGAAGTGGTCGACGACTAGATATCCACGGCTATTCGTTTACTTTCTCTTTTCCCTTATCCGACTTTGATCCTCTGAGCTCTTGAGCTAAATCAAACAATTTACTTCCCATTCAAACACAATCACACGGCATCCATATACATTTTAGAACCATTCTTAACATATTTACTACTCATTTACAAACAAAATACTCATATCACTTTTATAAAACTACCTTTCATAAACACTATGTATAAATATGCATTTCTTCACTATTTACTAAGTCAAGCCAAACCACATGATTTATTAATTGTTAATATATATATATATATATATATATATACAGCATTAACAACTTCACTTAAGCTTAAGTATAAAATTTGGTCTTACCAAATTTTGCACATTTTACCAAAATAATAACTACCAATTTTACACATAAGTGCCGAATCAAATCATACCATAGTTACAATATCACTTGACTAATGAAATATCCAAAATATCAATCTATCATTTACCAAATTCATAAACCACATATAAGGCACATTTTAAACTCAAGCATGTAACTTAACAACTTAACCATTAGTTGCCGAACCACAAACAAAACATATCATAGGCATGTAAAAACATATTTTACCAGTTGATAGCCAAATATAAATATACAACCCTTTACCATTTCCAAAATACATATGCATGGCCAACCTTTTAACCATATATTCGGTCATAAAATTTATTCCTTAATAATTCAACCAATTTCACAATTTAAATCAAAACTAATTGCATCATTTATAACCGTACCTAAATGAACATCAAATAGTATACAAAACATATTCATACGTTAACATCTCAAACCTTACTTTAACAACCAATATGCAAGATATCACATATACATAACTTAGCTTATGAAAGCATATGTATTATATCATAAACACATCTTTTACCAATTACCTCACTTAAGCCAAATTTTATAATCAACCACAAAAAATATACCACAAATCATACTTCCAAAATGAGCTACTTCCATGGCCGATTATATTTCATCATTAACATATCTCATTTTGAATCATATAATCAATATCACATACACATCACCCAAACACAAATCATACCTATCATATAACAAGCATAACAAAATAAACCAACCATGTCAAATATAACCATAATTTGATCAAACCTTGAAACCGAACTTAACAAAATAAACAAGCCATTGAATGATTAGAACTTGAACTAACCACCTTCTTTATACATAATTTTCCAAGAATTTCAAGGTACTTACCTCTTCCAAACCTCAAAATTCTAAGTTTAATCTATGGGATAAGTAGAGTTTGAACTAATCATCTCAAACATGCATAGATTTTCGAGAATCATTCAATACATACCTCATTCTAGCCATCTTCTAAGCCAAAAATCAAGGCAACCAAACTTTCTTCTCCCTCCCTTTAGGCTACGGCAATGGAGGACAAGGATCAACCAACTTTTGATTCAATTTTCTCTATGGCCGAATGCACATACCTCAAATTTTTAGCTTGCTATCTTGCCGAAATCCTCAAAACATATTTCTTCTTTCTTTCATTTTTTTTTTCGGTCAAGAAGAACAAAGAGGATGAAGCCCTTTTTTTTTGTTTTCATCATTTTCCCTTCCATTATTTTATTACCATGCTCCTTATTTTATCATTCCTCCCATGAAACACCAACATAACATGTTATGACATGTTTTGCCCATCACACTTTGTCCACCCTATTTGTCATGGCCGGCCACTACTAATTAGGGGGGAAATTGACATGCAAGTCCACCCTTTTTATTACATGCACTAATAGATCCTTATGTTTTGACCTATCACATTTCAAAAGTGCCACACATAAGTCCTATTGACTAAATTCACATGCAATTTACTAAATCAAAGCTTAAAACTTTCACACATTCATATTCACATATAATAAACATAAAATATGACAGCTAATTATTTTTATGACTCAATTTTTGTGGTCCCGAAACCACTTTTCGACTAGGGTCAAATTAGGGCTGTCACACTCGGTATGGTCACTATGAGTTCTTGGTTATGCCATTTGGGTTGACGAACGCACCTGCGGCATTTATGGATCTGATGAATCGAGTGTTCTAGCCATACTTGGATTGATTCGTGGTCGTCTTTATCGACGATATTCTGGTTTATTCTGAAACTGAGGAGAAGCATGATGAGCATTTTCAGTATTGTCTTTGCAAGTCTTTGAGGAGAAGGAGCTTTATGCGAAAGTCAGTAAGTGTGAGTTCTGGTTGAGAGAGGTAACTTTCTTGGGGCATGTTGTCTCTGCTGAAGGGATCAAGGTGGACCCTCGAAAGATTGAAGCGATTCTGGAATGGAAGCCACTGAGGTCAGTGTCAGAAATTCGAAGTTTTCTGGATTTAGCTGGGTACTATAGAAGGCTTGTGGAAGGATTTTCTGTGATGGCAGCGACTTTGACAAAGCTTATAAGGAAGGGAGTACCATTTGTTTGGACTGAGAAACAACAAGAATCTTTTGAGAAATTGAAGAAAGTTCTGACTGAGGCACCTGTACTGATTCAGCCGGAATCTGGAAAAGATTTTACCGTATGCAGTGATGCATCACATGTAGGGTTGGGCTGTGTGCTGATGCAAGAGGGTAAAGTGGTTGCTTATGCATCGCGATAGCTTAAACCACATGAAGTTAACTATCCTACTCATGATCTGGAGTTGGCAGTGGTAATCTTTGCGCTTAAGATTTGGAGACATTACCTATATAGAGAAAGGTGTATTATATACACAGAACATAATAGTCTTAAGTACTTGCTGACTCAGAAGGAGCTGAACCTTAGGCAGCGGAGATGGATAGAGTTACTTAAGGATTATGATTATGGATTGAGTATCACCGAGCAAAGCTAATGTGGTGGTGATGCCCTAAGTCGTAGAAGCATGTCGATCCGAGAGCCATGTTTGCTCGTTTGAGTCTGTATGATGACGGTAGTCTGTTAGCAGAACTGTAAGTTAGGCCGACCTGAGTGGATGATATTAAGGAAAAACAGTCGAGGGATGAGTCCCTGGTTTCTCGATTCTGGCAGGTTAAGAATGGGGATACTTCTGAGTTCGGGCTGAACAGTGAGGGAGTTCTGTGTTACCAAGGTAGAGTTTGTATTCCGAAGGACTCTGACTTGAGGCAAGCAATTCTGAAAGAAGCTCATCGAGATCTATGTGCTATGCATCCTGGAGGGAGTAAAATGTATCGCGACTTAAAGGAGTTGTATTGGTGGCCTGGATTGAACAAAGAGGTAACAGAAGTTGTGGGAAAATGTCTGACTTGTCAGCAAGTGAAAGCTGAACATCAATTACCTTTTGGACTTTTGCAGCCAGTGAAAATACCACTTTGGAAGTGGGAGAGGGTAACCATGGATTTTGTGACTGGGTTACCCTTGACACCGTCGAAGAAGGACTCAATTTGGGTAATTGTGGATAGGTTGACCAAATCTGCTCATTTTATACCTGTCCGCACTGATTATTCACTTCAGAAGTTAGCCAAATTGTATGTGGCGGAAATAGTGCGACTTCACGGAGTGTCAGTGTCGATTATTTCTAATCGAGATCCTAGATTCACATCTCGGTTTTGGAAAAAGTTGCATGAGGCGTTGGGCACGCGGTTGAACTTTAGTACAACCTTTCATCCTCAGACTGATGGTCAGTCAGAAAGGGTTATTCAGATTCTGGAAGACATGTTGAGGGGATGCGTTATCGACTTTCGAGGAAATTGGGAGGATTACTTACCGTTGGCAGAGTTTGCATACAACAACAATTATCAGGCAAGTATTCGAATGGCTCCTTATAAGGCACTGTATGGGCGAAGATGTCGTACACCTAGTTGTTGGACCGAGTTGGGTGAACGACAGGTTCTTAGACCTCAGTTGGTGGTAGATACTGAGGATAAGATCAAGTTGATTAGAGACCGATTGAAGGAAGCATCTGATAGACAAAAGTCATATGCAGATTTGAAGCACAAGGAAATTGAGTACTCTGTGGGTGATATGGTCTTCTTGAAGGTTTCACCTTGGAAGAAAATGTTAAGATTTTGAGGAGGAAATCAATTTCGCTAACAAAGGTGCTATGGCGTAATCATTGCAGAGAGGAAGCTACTTGGGAGCCAGAAGTGGCGATGCATCAACAATATCCTCATCTGTTTGATTCAGGTAAAATTTTCGAAGACGAAATTTCTTTAAGGAGGGTAGAGTTGTAACGCCCCAATTTTTAGGTTTTCTGTGTTTCGGTGATTTTTAAAATTTGTGTGTGTTCTGGTTGGTTAATATATATATTTTAGTAGGTTAGTGGGCCTTTGGAAGGCCCAAACTTAAATTAATTCGTGGTAGTCTTCGGAATTTTAATTTTATGAACAGGTGATGCAATTGGCGTTTGGGCTTTTAAGAGTAAAGGGGTAAAAGATGACATAAAAAGGAGTGTGGTGTAGTGGCAAGGTGGCGCCACTTAGGGGACAAGGAAGTGACGCCATAGAGGAAGCAAGGGGTCTAAGGTTCAAGTCTTGGCTCTTGCAATATATTTTGGTTTTTCTTTTCAATAAATTTGGAAGCAAGTAAGTGCGCTTTAAAGTTTAATGTGTTGGATTTATGGCACAAATGAGTTGATGGCCTAGTGGTGGTGGCGTGAGTTGGCATGTGAGAGGACTTTGGTTCGAATCCCTTGGCACGCAAAGGTTGATTATTTTGCTATGTTGGGACGACAAGAGTTGGTGTTGGTTTTAAACTCTGGTGATGGAGGAATCCCACATCGGGAAGCTAACATAAAAGTAGATGGAGAGCTGGCTTTAAATAAACCAAACCATGAGGAGAGTAGGCATAACCTTCTTGGCTGATCCCTTTCGTTTTGTGACGTGTTCGTTTGGGTTAGGTGTCAACTAAGAGTGTTTAGAGCGCGGATTAACTGCAGTCTCCTAACAGGTGTGTATTTCTCATTACTCTAGCAGTTGGACGGCTATTTCGGACCGCTATAGGCTGAAATGGGCCATCTGGTCCCAATGGGTCCATAGGCCGAAGTGGATAAGTTGTAGAATTACTAAAATACCCTGTAGTGTAGGACTACCGATTTACCCCTGGAGGGTAAAATGACTATTTTGCCCCTCGTGCGTAAATGACTAACTTGTGTGATGATTGGGTTAGTTGATGTGGATTTATGTTAGTTATTGTTAATTTGTAAGTCTAATGTGTTAGTGATCGATTGTAGGATTATCGCGGGGGAGATATCGTCATCAATCGTCATCAACCAGGTGTGTAAACGACACTCTCCCTTAAACTGAATTGGTAAAAGCCGAAATACCGAAAGGTTGGTATTTTGTGAACTTCATGACGTCTGGCCTTCGTATTCTGATTGTTAATGAATATGGTGCATTTGGATGATTAGAGTGCAGAGTGTGCATTTTCGTGCACAATGGTATTTTTGGGCTTAATGGGCCGAAAACGGGCCAATGGGCCAACGGGCTCACTTTGGTAAAAAGACGAGGTAAGTACTTTTGATTACTTGGTAAACATTAGAATGAGCATGAAACCTTAGCAATAGGTAATAATTACTGAAATACCCTTATGCATGAAAAATTACAATTTTACCTCTAAGGTTATTTTTTTTCTAAAAAGCATGATGTTCTGTTTCTGTATACGTCTGCCATGACATATTATTTCTGTTGCATGGGACATGGGTTTATATTGATAGAGGAAGCATTCTAGCGACCTCATTTGCAATCTGTGGCCTCGCCACATATCTGATTCGGTGACTTCGTCACAATATCCGCGACCTCATTGCAATCCAGTGGCTTCGCAACATATATATATCTTTTCTGGTGGCCTAACCACAATATCTGTATCTGGTGACTTCGTCACAATATCTGGCAGCTTCGCTGCAATTTCTGTGATGTGTAACGGTTGGGTGGGTCGAGTAGTCTCCCCACATGGTGTAAGGCTGGTACGGGGGTGTTATGGATGGCTCTGGGTTGGGATTTCTACATTCATGATATATTTGTTCTGTATCTACTATGGGCCTATGGGTTTTATTCTGATATCTGTACTGGGCCAAGGCCCAGATAAGTCTAACTCTGAGGTTTGATCTGTTTTGGGCTATTGGGTTATGTTACACACTGAGTTTACTGAACTCACCCTTTATTTTCATCTCTACAGGAAATCCCGAACCATAGTGGGCTTGGAGCCGCGAGGGATTCGGAGTGGCCACATCATCTGCAAAGTTGGTTTTTCTATGTTAGTTTATTTTTATTATTTTTATATTCTGATTTAATTTTGGGTTTTAAGTTGCAATAAGGCTGCTATTTAAATTTCTTCTTCCGCTATGGTTTTATTTTCTGATTATATTTATACTATGTCGAAACTGCTAGTGTTAGGCTGCGCGGGTTTTCAAAATTAATAAACTTTTCCAAGACTCGACAAGCACAACAAATGGATAGCCTAAAGATTGATAAATCGGCTTTTCATTGAACCACTGTTTTTACGAAGACCATCCCAATCACTTAAACCAACAAATGCATACTAAGTCGTAAGTCCATGTGACACGTCAGATCTGGCCATAACGTCTGGGCTGGGTTTGGGGTGTTACATAACAAAATGATCAAGTCCCCTATACATGCCATAACTCAAAATGTTGAAATCATTGGTACCAAAATAATTGTTGATAGTGTGAGTGGATCTCCGACAGTCCCTGATCCCTGAGCTAGCTTGGTGACACTATAAGACAAGGGAAAGGGGAGTAAGCTATATAGCTTAATAAGTTCCTAAGAAAATAATAAACATCATATCCAACATTTAACATACAATTAACATGATAATAATTGGCATAAATATTATTAATATCTTATAATCATAACTTACTCAATCATAACCTTATCGAGGGTTCATCACATATCAAGCTTATTACGTATGAGTTTTACGTATATACTTGAGTCATCTCGAATTGGATTTGCATGTAATTCATCTTTGACATACTCATTAAATTACCCGTTGAACCACTTGGAATACTAAAGGATACTCGGGAATCTTGGATACACAGTACAATACCAATGCCATATCCCAGATATGGTCTTACATGTGATCTCGTATTGATGCCAATAGCCTAGCTATGGACTTACACGAAGTCTCATATCAATGTCATATCCCAAATATGGTCTTACATGTAATCTCAGTAACCCTAATGTCATGACATTTGTATCCTATTAATTCCTAAGGTTCAACCGAGATTTTATGCTCGTCGGAACTTTCTCCAATACGTCCAAGGGTTAATCACAATTCATACAATAATAAAACATTTAAAACATAATTAAAACAATGCATTATTTGCATACAAACTTACCTCGGTATAAAAATAGTAGAAATGGAGTTTAATCATCAAACACTTTGTTCTTCCCCCGATCTAAGTCTGAACCTCATTTCCCTTGATCTATAATAGAAAACATATTCACATACTTCTAGCCTATACATGCCATACTTCAATATATACATTTTCAAAAGATACCAAAATAGAGTTCGATAGTGTGGTGATGATCCTCGACAATCCCCAAGCTTTCGGTACCTACGATATCTTTAAAACAATTTAAAGACACACAAAGTAAGCTTTTAAAAGCTTAGTAATCCATATACAAATAAACTTATCATATAACACAATTATAAACCAAACCATTCATGTAATACATGGCCAAATACTATCACTTACTACATAGTTTATATACAATTCATACAATCCCAATTCATTTGCTCATATAGCAAATTTTCTCATATTTATATCATATACTATCACTTGCACATGTACTTACATTTTTATTTTCAAACATAGTATACATTTCAAATGTACCTGATTTGGTTACACATTTCATATATTCATCCTTTTCTCAGAATGCCTGTTGAACCGTTCAAAATCAATAAGGATACTCGGATAGATCGAAAAACTTGTACAATGGCAACGTCCTAGACGTGGTCTTACATGTAACCAAATATCGATGCCACTATCCTAGACAGGGTCTTACCCAAAATCAAATACGATGCCGATGTCCCAGACATGGTCTTACACGTAAATTATAAGTCGATGCCAACGTCCCAGATGTGGTCTCACATGATAACAGATATCGGATCCTATGTCATGACATATGTATCCTAACTATTCCTATGGTTCATACGGGGCTTTTGAAACTTTGTCAATACTTTCTCGGATATCTCATGCTCAACTCATATAATCATTTATCATTGTTCAATAGCATATAAACGTTAATAATTCAATTCAAAACACATTTATTTGTATATCGACTTACCTCGTACACATTTGAATGAACAGAGTTGACTATTCAATGACTTTCGACTTTTCTCGATCTAATTCCCTTTTTTTTGGTTCTTGATCTAAACACATTCGAATTTAACTTTTTCAAGCTCACATTCATTCAAATCAATCCAAAAATACATATTTAGGGCATTTTTACAAATTAGACCTCACATTTTCACATTTTAACACTTTAGTCCCTAATTGACAAACTCACAAAATACACATAATTTCTTTGCACACATGCCTAGCTGAATCTTCATAATGTTTATGTAAGCCCACATATTTCATTTATTTCATATTTGAGTCCCTCAATTTACAAATTTCACAATTTGGCCCATTTTACTCAAATTAATAAAAAATTCAAAGACAAAACATATTAACCCAATACTTATCTTTCATTTACTAACATCAAACTTCATAAAACTCATAATTTTAGAATCATCAACAATTTTAGAAATTCAAACATCGGGTTGATAGAACTCTAAGCAACGATCACAAAAATGTAAAAATAATCAAAAACGAATCAAAACACATACCTTAATCAAGTAATGTGAATGTCGAATGCTTGAACCCTAGAAATGGTGTTCTTATTCTCTTATTTTCGGTGGAAGGAGACTTAAAATGATTTAATTTAAGCTTTTCTTTTATTTAATATATCATTTATAACTAGTTCACCATTTTGCCCTTGCATCATATCATTAATAAACCATTACCTATTGCCCATTTAAGTCATTTAATGCATGCCATGGTCAAATAACCACATAAGGACCTCACAATTAAAGAGAAATAACAATTAAGCACTTTAACAAATAGAAGGCCACTTTTACATTTTATGCGATTAGGTCTTTTTAACAAATTGAGTACACAAACGATTAAATTTTCATACGAAATTTTCACACATAATAATTCATATATTATAAGCACAAAAAATAATATTTAAATATTTTTCTGACTCGAATTTGTGGTCCCGAAACCACTATTCTGACTATGGTCTAAACCGGGCTATTACACTTTCAATTCAGTCAGAGCCATTCTATATGGAGCAATAGATATCGGTGAGGTCCCTGGTACTAAATCAGTACCAAACTCAACTTCTCTAATCGGAGGTAACCCATGCAACTCTTCTGGAAACACATCCGAATATTCACAAACTGTTGGAACTGATTCAAATTTCAATTTAGACATCTTCATATTCAACACATAAGCAAGATAAGCTTCACAACCTTTCCTTACATTTTTTTGGGCAGGCATCGAAGAAATCACAACAGGTTACTCACCCGACTTATCTGAATCAATCCAAAGAGTTTTACCATTTTCACATTTCAATTCAATAATCTTTCTTTTATAGTTCACTACGGCATCATGCAATGTTAACCAATCCATACCCAAAATAACATCGAATTCATCAAATGGCAACAAAATTAAATCAGCCAGAAAACAGTGGCCTCGAATCATCAAGGGAAAATTCTTACAAACTCTATCAACTAATACATGTTTGCCTAAGGGGTTTGACACTCTAATCATAAATTCAATAAACTCAACAGGCAAGCTCTTACTAGATACCAATTTCATACAAGCATAAGAATGAGTCAATCCACGGTCAATCAATGAAACTACATTAGTATTATAGGGAGACGATGTACCAGTGAGAACATCAGGAGATGTCGCTTCTTCGCGAGCACGGATGGCATAGGCTCTAGCAGGTGCTCGAGCTTCGGATCTCACAGCTAAATCTTTTGTACACCTTTACTACTAGTTCGATTTCTGGTATTTCTCAGTGGCTTACCCCTATTGGTAGTATTACTCGGCTTTGTGCTCTGAAATTTTTCTTTCTCAGCCATTTCAGGGCAATCTCGGATAAAATGAGAACCACACTTGAAACAAGCCCGATCATTCATCCTACACTCACCGGGATGTCTTCTTCCAAAATGCTGACATTCGGGTCTGTTAGACCTTACATTAGCCACACTCGCCATTAAAGTAGCTTGAGATTTAAAACTCGAGTATTGCTTCCTGCAGTCTCTTTGAGAATACCCAATTGATACATTCGAACGGGAATACATTTCTTTAGATTTCTTTAAAGGAGATGGAAATGACTTACTCGTCGGTCTTTTCCTTGAATCTCTAGCTTCACAATCAGCTTTCATCTTCTCTTTATTCAACTCTTCGGCCTTACAAGCTCGCTCGACTAACACCACAAATTCTTTCAGCTATAAGATCCCAACTAACACACGGATATCCTCGTTCAATCCATCATCAAATCTCTTACACATGATAGCATCAGTGGAAACACTCTCTAACATATTTACTGAGTTTGAAAAATTCTCGCTCATACTCTATCTGTAACACCCCGAACCCGAGACTGTCGCCGGAGTCGAACACGAGGTGTTAACAGACTTCAACCCACTTATTGAGAGTTTCAGACAAGCTGCCAATCTGTGTACTAGTCGCTCAAAATTCATAACTTGAGTTTTACAACTCGAAAATCAGTTTCGCAAATTTTCCATGAAACTAGACTCATATTTCCATCTACATATTTTTTCTAGAATTTTGATAGAGCCAATTGGTACAGTTTATTAGTTAAAGTCTCCCTGTTGCAGGGATCGACTACACTGACCTTTGAGCATTACTAATTGGATATCTCCTGTACAGGGCTTCAATACTGATGCCGTTTGTTTCTATAGAAACTAGACTCAGAGAGGAATCTACACATATATGGCATGACTCCTAATTATCTCTGGTTAATTTACAATGATTTTCCAAATTCGGGACAGGGATCCAGAAACCGTTCTGGCCCTGTTTCACAAGAACTTTAATATCTGTTAACTTATAACTCATATGACCATTTCGTTTCTTCTATATAAAAGTAGATTCATCAAGGTACATTTAAATAATTTATTTACTATTTAATACCATTCCTACTATTTTTAGTGATTTTTCAATCTCACGTTACTGCTGCTGCCAGCACCTGTCACTAAAGCAACTATGCCTATTTCATGATTTCCTTTGATCTAACTAGTGATTCATCATACATGTCACAAATCATGATCATGACTAGCCATACCAGAGGCTAATCATTATCCAACATCTCCCTACTACACTATTGCCATAACATGCATTTTAATACCAAAATAATCAACCATGGCATAAGACATGGAAATCGAATTACCAAGACTTGTGACTTAACATTGGAGAACTAAATCCAACCGAGCATTTATGCCATTTTCGCATGGCTAAAAGTTTACATACCAAAGTTCAACAAAGCATATTAGCCTATACATGCCAAAATGTTCTCCTAAACCGACTACACAAAAGATACCAAAAGTTGATAGCCGGTGTGATGACTCCAATGACGATCACGAGCACGCAAAAAGGACGAGTCCGAGAAACCTAAAATGGCGACAAGCAAACACCGGGTGAGTATATAACTCAAGAAGCCATAAGCATTATATTGCCGTTCAGTAACAATATACCATAAGAGAAAATAATTAAGGCGGATTAAAATCCTCCATCCACACCCCAAACGGTACTATAATTCTTTAGGCATTTCGGTTTGGTCACATACCAAGCCCTACTTGATATTTCATACATTACGCCATATGACATTGCATGCATTTATTTTCGAGCAATATCACCACATAGATCAAGACTTACCAAACCAAAATTCCAAATATAAATAAAATGTCCATTCCTCATAAGCTCAAGGTGTTTACTCGTACCGCTGTCCATGATTGACTCGGTAAGGCCGCGCACGTAGAACGTGTACGTTTCTTAGATGATGTGCCGTAAGCCCGCACACTTAGTGCTTAATAGTCGAACTCGCACACTTAGTGCTATATAATCAAACTTGCACACTTAGTGCTGGATAATTTGAACCCGCACACTTAGTGCCAATTTGTGATTATAAATGTTTACACCCGCACACTTAGTGCCGAACCGATCATTCAATACATCTCACCTCTTTTCTTTCAATTCAATATTTTTATCACCACATACATACATGTTTATATATATATTCTACCATTCCATTCAGCAACATTACTTAGACATTACGACCCCTTTAAATTAGTACAAATAAGTGCTTAATGACTTACCTTATATCGGATGAAATGATTCCCAATCTACTACTCGATTATCTTCGCTTTGCCTTTGCTTGGTTCTCCCTCTTTGATGTCTTGATCTAAAATGAATACATTTAGTAGTTTAATCTTCTTGCTGGATTTTTATGTGTATAACTTAATGGTTTTCACCCCATTTCACAACTATCTTTGTTCAAAATATCAAAATCTCAACCAACCTTTGTTTAATGCTTCAAGGCGAATGCATGGTCACCATTAAGCTAATCTAGTCTCAAGTATTTTAATCCTAACATACAACATCATGAATCAACTCAACCTTATAAGCCAATATTACTCCTACAACCGATTGTAAGGAGTTAACAAAGAAAATATATTTTTACAAACATATACACCCATGTGGCCGATTTTACCAAATCAAATTTAACCTTACTTATCTCAAATTTTCATTTCATACTATCATCCCCATGACATAGCAAGGTTTTGAATCATGGACTAATTAGAACTAAAACTAGCAACTAAGAACATGCATGAATCTCATGGCACCATATTAAACATACCTTAATCTAGCTACAAGGATGGCCAACCTATTCCAAACCAACCATGAGCAAGGACCCTTTCTTCTCCTTGAGATTTTCGGCCAAAAGGATGGAAAAAAGATGAACAAAGCTTTTTTTTTTGTTTTCTTTCTCACTTGCGGCAATGGGGAGGGAGGGAAAGCCTTCACACACACACTTTTTTTTTTACTCATGCACCTTATTTTATTTATTTCAACATAAACCACTCACCCAACATGTTTCATGACATGTCTTGCCCATGCTTCCTTGTCATGGCGGCCACTAGCACTTGGGGGAATTTTGACATGCAAGTCCTCCTCTTGACTACATGTACTATTAGGTCCTTATAGATTAGCCTATCATTTTTCAAAAGTGACATACAAGTCCTACTAACTGAATTCACATGCAATCGACTAAACCGAAGCTTGAAATTTTTACACATTAAGTAAATACATATTCTAGACAATAAATATTACGTTCAAACATTTGGTGACTCGGTTTAGTGGTCCCAAACCACTTCCGACTAGGGTCAATTTTTGGCTGTCACAACTCTCCCCACTTAAGGAATTTTCGTCCCGAAAATCTTACCGATAAACAGGTTTGGGTAACGCTCTTTCATAGAATTCTCGGGTTCCCAAGTAGCTTCTTCCATCCGTGTTTGAGCCATAACACTTTTACTAACGGAACCCTTTTGTTTCGCAACTCCTTCACTTCACGAGCTAGGATACGAATCGGTTCTTCTTCATAACTCATATCGGCTTGAATTTCAATCTCGGAGGGTTTATTACATGTGAAGGATCGGATCGGTAACGTCGAAGCATCGAAACATGGAAAACGTTGTGGATCCTTTCGAGTTCAGGGGGTAAAAGCAACCTATACGCTACTGGGCCGACTCGTTCGGAGATCTCATATGGCCCAATGAATCTCGGACTCAATTTGCCCTTACGGCCAAATCGAGTATCTTTTCGGTGATACCTTAAGAAACACTTTGTCTCCCACGATACTCAATATCTCTTCGTTTTAAATCGCGTCACGACTTACGACGATTGAAGCGCCTTCAAACTTTCACGAATTACTCGAACTTTTTGCTCAGCATCTCTAATCAAATCCACCCCGAAAATTTTGCTTTCACCGAGCTCAGTCCAAAACAATGGTGTACGGCATTTACGACCATACAAAGCCTCGTAAGGCGCCATCTTAATGCTTGATTGAAAACTATTGTTGTGGCGAATTCAATCAAGGGTAAATACCGTTCCCATGAACCATTAAACTCGAGGATGCAACATCTCAACATATCCTCAAGTATCCGAATTACACCTTCGGATTGACCATCGGTTTGGGGATGAAAAGCGGTGCTAAAATGCAGCTTGGTACCCAAAGCTTCTTGCAATTTCTTCCAAAATCGTGAGGTGAATCTTGGATCTCTGTCCGACACAATAGAAATCGGTACCCCGTGTAATCTCTGTCGAGAAACATACAATTCAGCTAGCTTATCCAATGAAAAATCCGTGCGACGGGGATAAAGTGAGCCGACTTAGTCAATCTATCAACGACGACCCAAATTGCATCTTTCTTGCTTGCCGACAACGGCAAGCCGGATACAAAATCCATCGTGACTCGTTCCCATTTCCATTCGGTATCATGATTGGTGAAGCAAACCCGTGGGCACTTGATGTTCCGCCTTTACTTGCGACATACTAAGCACTTGAAACAAGGTTGGAAATGTCTCGTTTCATACCATGCCACCAAAAGCGGTGTTTCGGTCGTTGTACATTTTCGTACTCCCGGGTGGATTGACATTCGACTCATTGTGAGCCTCGTTCAAAATCATCGAAACAAGTTCGAATTCCTTGGAATACATAATCGACCCTTGAGCGTCAAGCAATCATGGTCGTCAATCTGAAATTCGATTCCTTGTTGGAACACACTCATCCCGTTTTGCAACCAACTCATCGTCGACTTTACGAGCTTCACGAATTTGACGTATCAATAATGGTTTGGCTTTCAATTCAGCTACTAACACATTGTCGGGTAGAAACGGACAAGTGTACATTCATCGTTCATAGCGCAAATAGTGATTTACGACTTAAGGCATCCGCAACCACATTAGCCTTTCCGGGTGATAGTCAATGACCAACTCATAATCCTTTAACAGCTCGAGCCAACGTCTTTGTCGCAGATTTAAGTCTCTTTGAGTCATCAAATATTTGAGACTTTTGTGATCCGAATACACATGGCACTTCTCACCAAATAAGTAATGTCGCCATATCTTTAAAGCGAATACGATGGCGACCAATTCGAGATCATGGGTCGGATAATTTTTCTCATGTGGCTTTAATTGTCTCGACGTATAGGCCACAACTCGCCCTTCTTGCATCAATACGCAACCCAGCCCAAGTAGGGATGCGTCACTATAAATGACAAACTCTTTGCCCGATTCGGGTTGCACTAGAATTGGGGCTTCATCAAATAAGCTTTCAGTTGATCGAAACTTTTCGACATTTCTCCGTCCATTCGAACTTAACATCCTTTTGGAGTAGCCGTCATTGGCGTGGCTATCGTCGAGAAACCTTTACAAATCGTCGGTAATAACCGCAAGCCCCAAAAAGCTCCTAACTTCGGTAACATTCCTTGGTGGTTTCCAATCGACTATGGCCTAAATTTTGTTGGGTCCACCCGACACCGATCACGGACATCACGTGCCCCAAAAGCTAACCTCTTTCAACCAAAATTCACATTTCTTGAACTTTGCGTATAATCGCTTATCTCGTAAGATTTGCAACACTAGCCTCGGTGTTCAGCATGTTGGTTTCATCTCTCGAATAGACCAAAATGTCATCGATAAATACAACTACGAACCGATCCAAGTATGGCTGAAAATTCTATTCATTAAATCCATAAACACCGCAGGGCATTAGTGAGCCCAAACGGCATCATCAAGAATTCGTAGTGACCGTACCTCGTTCTAAAAGTGGTTTTGGGTATGTCCGATTCTCGGACCCTCAACCGATAGTACCCGACCTCAAATCTATCTTTGAAAACACCGAGGCTCCCTTTAATTGATCAAACAAATCGTCAATTCGTGGCAGCGGATATTTATTCTTTATCGTCACTTTATTGAGTTGACGATAGTCGATGCACAACCTCATGCTTCCGTCCTTCTTTTTCACAAACAATCTTGGTGCGCCCCATGGAGAAAAACTCGGTCGAGCGAAACCCTATCCGTCAATTCTTGCAATTGGACCTTCAATTCCTTTAACTCCGTTAATGCCATACGATACGGAGCTATTGAGATTGGCGTAGTACCGATACAACTTCGATGCGAATTCCACTTCTCGAACCGATGGCAATCCAGTAACTCCTCGGAAAAACATCTGAATACTCACAAACCACTGGTACCGATTTGAGTTTCTTTTCCGTCTCTTTACTTTCAAGCACATACGCAAGGTATGTTTCACACCCTTTTCACATATCTCCGAGCGGTCATAGAAGATATTATCACGGCACTCCTTTTAAATCGAGAGACTCGACTCGGACTACCTCATTATTTGCACTCCTCAAATCAATGGTTTTCCTTTTGCGATCCACCTTTGCATCATGTACGGTCACCAATCCATACCAAGAATAACATCGAATTCATCAAATGGTAGAAGCATCGGATCGGTAGGAAAAGCAGATTCTCGAATTATTAGGGGCATCTCTTGCACACTTTATCAACGAAGTACGTATTGACCCAAAGGGTTTGACACTGAATTACGAACTCGAGAGACTCAACGGTAGAGTCTTCTTGGATGCTAAAGTTTCACATACATATGAATGAGTAGAGCGGGGTCAATCAATGCAATCACACTAGTATCAAAGAGAGTAAAAGTACCGGTGATAACGTCGGGGAGGATGCCTCCTCTCGTGCGCGGATGGCATATGCTCTAGCAGAGCACGAGTCTCGGATCGAACAGCCGTGTCGGTGGCTCCTCTCGATTACCACCCCTACCTCCTGAAATCCTCGGGGTCTACCTCTAGTCGTCGCCCCACTCGATCTTGCACCTTGCATCTTATTCTTCTCATCTAGCTCGTGCAATCTCTAATGAAGTGGTCCTTGAACCACATCCGTAATAAAGTCTTGCAGGTTAACAGACTTACCCCAACATTCACCTAGGTGTCGTCTTCCACATTGGGGGCATTCAGGTCTCTCTTGACGATTATTGCCCACACTAGCCACCAAGTAGCTCGGAGTCCGTCGATGGTCGTGCTCTAATGGAAATTCCTTGATCGTCCTCGATTTATTAGTGTCCTCCCGAACTTCTTTACGATGAGAACGGAGCTTTACCCATCGATCTCTTACGATAGTCTTTAGCTTCAAATTCAGCCTTCTTCTTCTCCTTTCCAAGTTCTTCCGCCTTGCGAGGCTCGTTCGACCAGCGTCACGAACTCCTTTATCTCCAAAATACCCACTAGTAGTTTTAAATCTTCATTCAATCCTTCTTCAAATCTTTTGCACATAGCAACCTCATCGGCCACACACTCCCGAGCATACCGACTAAGTCTTACGAACTCATGTTCAGTATTAGTAATCTTGTCATACGGCCTTGCTTGAGTTCCAAGAATTCCTTACGCTTTTGATCGATGAACCGTTGACTAATATACTTCTTCGAAATTCTGTTTGAAAGAAATCCCAAGTAACTCGCTCGTTTGGGACTATGGAGATCAAAGTCCTCCACCAATAGTAAGCTGAGTCTCGCAACAAGGATATAGCACACTTTAGACATTCATCGGTGTGCATGATAGTTCATCAAACACCGAATGGTGTTATCAAGCGAACTTCGGCTCTTTCGGCATCATCAGTAACTATGGCCTTAAACTCCTCAGCCCCGCTTTCTAATCAAGTCTGGTGGCTTACTCGGCCTCATAGGATCGATGGCGATGGCATTACAGCCCTTTGGGTGGATTATTTAAATTGGAATTGTTGGACAGCCGGATTGGTTCGGGCGTATTGCGCTACCCACTCATTCATCATGGTAAAGAAGGCTTGTTTTGCCCCCTCACCTTGATTATTCGCAGATGACTGAGGTTCAACAGGCGGCGTCCCTTGTGCAGGAGCAGCCGCTACACTTTCAACGTCATCCGCCAAGGTTCTCTCTACACTGGGATCCATTTACTAATCAAAACAAAAATTTTAACCGTCAGAAGTCATCACACATTTAAACATTAACATTAAGGCATGTATAGCTAGACTCATACGCTATGGTAGTCCTAGAACCGACTAAACCATAGCTCTGATACCAATAAAGATGTAACACCCGAACCCGAGACCGTCACGAGTCGAACACGAGGTGTTAATGACTTCAACCCATTTATTGAGAGTTTCAGACAAGCTGCCAATCTGTGTACTAGTCGCTCCAAAATTCATAACTTGAGTTTTACAACTCGAAAATCAGTTTCACAAATTTTCCATGAAACTAGACTCATATTTCCATCTACATATTTTTTCTAGAATTTTGGTCGAGCCAATTGGTACAGTTTATTAGTTAAAGTCTCCCCTGTTGCAGGGATCGACTACACTGACCTTTGAGCATTACGAATTGGATATCTCCTGTACAGGGCTTCAATACTGATTCCGTTTGTTTCTATAGAAACTAGACTCAGAGAGGAATCTACACATATATGGCATGACTCCTAATTATCTCTGGTTAATTTAAAATGATTTTCCAAAGTCGGGACAGGGGATCCAGAAACCGTTCTGGCCCTGTTTCACAAGAACTTTAATATCTGTTAACTTATAACTCATATGACCATTTCGTTTCTTCTATATAAAAGTAGATTCATCAAGGTACATTTACCTAATTTATTTACTATTTAATACCATTCCTACTATTTTTAGTGATTTTTCAATCTCACGTTACTGCTGCTGCCAGCACCTGTCACTAAAGCAACTATGCCTATTTCATGATTTCCTTTGATCTAACTAGTGATTCATCATACATGTCACAAATCATGATCATGACTAGCCATACCAGAGGCTAATCATTATCCAACATCTCCCTACTACACTATTGCCATAACATGCATTTTAATACCAAAATAATCAACCATGGCATAAGACATGGAAATCGAATTACCAAGACTTGTGACTTAACATTGGAGAACTAAATCCAACCGAGCATTTATGCCATTTTCGCATGGCTAAAAGTTTACATACCAAAGTTCAACAAAGCATATTAGCCTATACATGCCAAAATGTTCTCCTAAACCGACTACACAAAAAGATACCAAAAGTTGATAGCCGGTGTGATGACTCCAATGACGATCACGAGCACGCAAAAAGGACGAGTCCGAGAAACCTAAAATGGCGACAAGCAAACACCGGGTGAGTATATAACTCAGTAAGCCATAAGCATTATATTGCCGTTCAGTAACAATATACCATAAGAGAAAATAATTAAGGCGGGATTAAAATCCTCCATCCACACCCCAAACGGTACTATAATTCTTTAGGCATTTCGGTTTGGTCACATACCAAGCCCTACTTGATATTTCATACATTACGCCATATGACATTGCATGCATTTATTTTGAGCAATATCACCACATAGGTCAAGACTTACCAAACCAAAATTCCAAATATAAATAAAATGTCCATTCCTCATAAGCTCAAGGTGTTTACTCGCATCAGCTGTCCATGATTGACTCGGTAAGGGCGCGCACGTAGAACGTGTACGTTTCTTAGAGGATGTGCCATAAGCCCGCACACTTAGTGCTTAATAGTCGAACTCGCACACTTAGTGCTATATAATCAAACTTGCACACTTAGTGCTGTATAATTTGAACCCGCACACTTAGTGCCAATTTGTGATTATAAATGTTTACACCGCACACTTAGTGCCGAACCGATCATTCAATACATCTCACCTCTTTTCTTTCAATTCAATATTTTATCACCACATACATACATGTTTATATATATATTCTACCATTCCATTCAGCAACATTACTTAGACATTACGACCCCTTTAAATTAGTACAAATAAGTGCTTAATGACTTACCTTATATCGGATGAAATGATTCCCAATCTACTACTCGATTATCTTCGCTTTGCCTTTGCTTGGTTCTCCTCTTTGATGTCTTGATCTAAAATGAATACATTTAGTAGTTTAATCTTCTTGCTGGATTTTTATGTGTATAACTTAATGGTTTTCACCCCATTTCACAACTATCTTTGTTCAAAATATCAAAATCTCAACCAACCTTTGTTTAATGCTTCAAGGCCGAATGCATGGTCACCATTAAGCTAATCTAGTCTCAAGTATTTTAATCCTAACATACAACATCATGAATCAACTCAACCTTATAAGCCAATATTACTCCTACAACCGATTGTAAGGAGTTAACAAAGAAAATATATTTTACAAACATATACACCCATGTGGCCGATTTTACCAAATCAAATTTAACCTTACTTATCTCAAATTTTCATTTCATACTATCATCCCCATGACATAGCAAGGTTTTGAATCATGGACTAATTAGAACTAAAACTAGCAACTAAGAACATGCATGAATCTCATGGCACCATATTAAACATACCTTAATCTAGCTACAAGGATGGCCAACCTATTCCAAACCAACCATGAGCAAGGACCCTTTCTTCTCCTTGAGATTTTCGCCAAAAGGATGGAAAAAAGATGAACAAAGCTTTTTTTTTTTTGTTTTCTTTCTCACTTGCGGCAATGGGGAGGGAGGAAAGCCTTCACACACACACTTTTTTTTTTACTCATGCACCTTATTTTATTTATTTCAACATAAACCACTCACCCAACATGTTTCATGACATGTCTTGCCCATGCTTCCTTGTCATGGCGGCCACTAGCACTTGGGGGAATTTTGACATGCAAGTCCTCCTCTTGACTACATGTACTATTAGGTCCTTATAGATTAGCCTATCATTTTTCAAAAGTGACATACAAGTCCTACTAACTGAATTCACATGCAATCGACTAAACCGAAGCTTGAAATTTTTACACATTCGTAAATACATATTCTAGACAATAAATATTACGTTCAAACATTTCGGTGACTCGGTTTAGTGGTCCTGAAACCACTTCCCGACTAGGGTCAATTTTGGGCTGTCACACTATCACTGACATTCGACCCTATTTTAGCTCAAGAAATTTCTTACATTTCTGATTGATGAACCGCTGACTAATATATTTCTTTTGGAACTCCTCTTAAAAGAATTCCCAGGTAATCCTCTCTTTCAGTACCATAGATACTAGTGTATTCCACCAGTGATATACAGAATCTCTCAAAAGTGAGATGGCACACTTTAAACACTCATCCGGTGTACAAGAAAGCTCATAAAATACCCTTATGGAGTTTTCGAGCCAAAACTCAGCTCTCTCGGGATCATCATCCACATTAGCTCTGAAATCTTCAGCCCCGTGCTTTGGGATCTTATCGACTGGGGGCTTGTTCATTCTTACAAATTCCATACCTTATGGAGCTAAGGGAACCAGTCAAGGAAAAGATGGCGGTGGAGGAGGTTGGGCATTCGAATTTGTTCGAGCAAACTTCGTATACCACTTATTCATCATGTGGAGAAATGCTTTCTTAGCCCCTTCACCCTGACTAACCGTAGGAGGTCAACTATCAAATGGCGCCGCCCTTCAGCGGGAGTCGGTGTAACAATCCGATTTAGACCCTAGTCAGAATAGTGGTTTCGGGACCAAAAATCCAAGTCAAAAAATATTTTTATATTATTTTTTGTGCTTATTATATGTGAGTTAGTATATGTGAAAATTCTGTATGAAAATTTGACAGTTTGTGTGCTTAATTTGATAAAAGGACCTAATCCCGTAAAATGTAAAAGTTGCCTATTGTTTCTTAAAGTGCCTATTTACTATGTTTTCTTGAATGTGAGGTCCTTATCTTGTAAATGGACCATTGAATTCATGAAATCACATGGATGGACATTAGTTAGTGGATTGTTATTGATAATAATAAGGTTAATAAGGTAATTTGTTAATTAAATGATAGTTATAATAAAACAAAAATCAAATGTTCATCTTATTTTTATCTTTTTGACTGAAACTAAGGAAAGAAATAAGGATTTCAAAACTTTCAAGCATTTTCGTACTCCCCGGGTGTAAACCATGCCACCAAAACTGACGTCTCAGATCGTTGTACATTTTCGTACTCCCCAGGTGAATTGACATTCGGCTACAATAAGCTTCGTTCAGAATCATCGAAATAAGTTTTGAATTTCTTGGAACGCACAAACGACTTCTGAACCTCAAACAATCGTCATCATCAATTTGAAACTCTGATTCTATATTCGAAACACATTCAGCCCGTTTTGCAACTAATTCATCATCGACTTTCTGAGCTTCACAAATTTGATGAATCAACAATGGTCCAGCCTTTAGTTCCGCTACTAACATATTGTCGGATAGAACGGACAAGTGTACATTCATCGCTCGTAAAGAAAACAGTGATTTTCGACTTAAGGCATCCGCAACCACATTAGCCATTCCCGGGTGATAGTCAATGACAAGCTCATAATCTTTTAACAACTCGAGCCAATGTCTTTGTCGTAGATTCAAGTCTCTTTGAGTCATCAAATATTTGAGACTTTTGTGATCCGAATATACATGGCACTTCTCACCAAATAAGTAATGTCGCCATATTTTCAAAGCGAACACGATGGCAGCTAGTTCAAGATCATGGGTCGGATAATTTTTCTCATGTGCCTTCAGTTGGCTCGACGCATAAGCTACAACTCGACCTTCTTGCATCAATACACAACCCAACCCAAGTAAGGATGCATCACTGTAAATGACAAACTCCTTGCCTAATTCGGGCTGCACTAGTACTGGAGTGTCTGTCAAATGAGTTTTCAATTGATCGAAACTTTTCTGACACTTTTCTGTCCATTCAAACTTAACATCTTTCTAAAGTAGTTTCGTCATTGGTGTGGCTATCATCGAGAAACCTTTTACAAACCGTCGGTAGTAACCGGCAAGTCCCAAAATGCTCCGAACTTCAGTAATATTTCTCGGAGGCTTCCAATTAAGTATGGCCGAAATTTTGTTTGGATCAACTCGAATACTCGATGCGGATACCACATGACCCAAGAAGCTCACCTCTCTTAACCAGAACTCACACTTACTGAACTTAGCATATAACTGCTTATCTCGTAAAATCTGCAACACTAATCTCAGGTGCTCAGCATGCTCGGTTTCATCTCTTAAATAGACCAAGATGTCATCAATAAACACAACTACAAACTGGTCCAAATACTGTCTGAAGATTCGATTCATCAAATCCATAAATACCGCGGGGGCATTAGTGAGCCCAAACGGCATCACTAAGAATTCGTAGTGACCGTATCTCGTTCTGAAAGCAGTTTTGGGTATATCCGAATCTCGAATTCACAACTGATAATAACTCGATCTCAAATCTATCTTTGAAAACACCGAGGCTCCCTTTAGTTGATCAAACAAATCATCAATGCACGGTAACAGATATTTATTCTTTATTGTCACTTTATTCAGCTGACGATAGTCGATGCACAACCTCATGGTTCCGTCCTTCTTTTTCACAAACAATACTGGTGCACCCCAAGGTGAGAAACTTGGTCGAGCGAAACCTCTATCATCAACTCTTGCAATCGAGCTTTCAACTCTTTTAACTCGGTTGGTGCCATACGATACGGAGCTATCGAGATCGGTGTAGTCCCAGGTACAAGCTCAATACCAAACTCTACCTCCCGAACAGGTGGTAAACCCGGTAATTCTTCGGGAAAAACATCTGGGTATTCACAAACCACTGGCACAGATTCAGGCTTCTTTTCTAACTCTTTGTCATCAAGTACATACGCAAGGTATGCTTTACACCCCTTTCTTACATATTTCTGATCCAACATCGATGATATTACAGCTGGCAACCTATTCAAGTCAGTAGACTCAACTCAGATTATCTCATTATTTACACACCTTAAATCGATGGTTTTTCTTTTGCAATTTACCATTGCATCATGTACGGTCAACCAATCCATACCGAGGATAACATCAAATTAGTCAAACGGTAGAAGCATCAAATCGGTAGGAAAAGCAGAACCTTGGATTACTAGGGACATTTCTTGCACACTTTGTCGACAAGCACGTAATTCGACCCAAAGGGTTTGACACCGAATTACAAACTCGATGAGACTCAACGGTAGAGTCTTCTTTGGATGCTAAGGTTTCACATATATAAGAATGAGTAGAACCAGGGTCAATCAAAGCAATCACATTAGTATCAAAGAGAGTAAAAGTACCGGTAATAACATCTGGCGAGGAAGCATCCTCGCGTGCGCGTATAGCGTAAGCTCTAGCAGGAGCACGAGCCTTAGATCTAGTTGTAGCATCTCTAGATCCTCTTTGACCGCCACTAGCATTGCCCGTATTTCTAGATGGTCTACCCCGAGCAGTAGTAGCACCAGGTTTCCCACTCTGATTTACGTTCTATTCAGACAATCTCGGGCAATCTTTAATAAAGTGGTCAGCTGATCTGCACTTGTAACAGGAGCGGTCATGGAATCTACAACTCCCCGAATGCCATTTACCACAATATTGACACTCCGTTCTATCTCAACGATCATTTCCAACATCGGCGATCAAGTGACTCTGACTCACAAGGGTCGATCGCGATCTCGTCTAGAAAACCCGAAGTGTATCTAGACCGGCCTAAGTCATCTCTAAATTTCTACGATGACTGTTGGAAGGGCTTCCCCGAAGACCTCTTACGAAACTCCTTTGCTCCCACCTCAGCTTTTCTTTTCTCCATACTGAGCTCCTCGGCTTTGCAAGCTCGCTCGGCAAGTACCACAAATTCTCGGATTTCCAACATGCCAACATACAGCTTTATATCATCATTCAGCCCATCCTCGAAACGTTTACACATCACGGCTTCTGAAGAAATACATTCTCGAGCGTACCGGCTAAGCCTTACAAACTTTCGTTCATAGTCGGTAACCGACATGGAACCTTGTTTAAGTTCAAGAAATTCCTTCCGTTTTTGATCCATGAATCTCTAACTGATATACTTTTTCCGAAACTCGGTTTGGAAAAACTCCCAAATTACTTGCTCTCTGGGCTGTGAAGTCAACGTATTCCACCAATAGTAGGCGAATCACGTAGCAAGGAGATAGTACACTTTAGGCACTCATCGGGTGTGCAAGATAGCTCATCGAGTACCCGAATAGTGTTGTCCAACCAAAATTCAGCTTGCTCGGCATCATCGTTGTCCGTAGATTCAGTAGCCCCGTGTTTTCGGATTCTGTCAACTGGGGGCTTATTTGACCTTATTTGGTCAGTTGCCAGAGGTATTGTAGGTGCGGGGGTGGTATTAGTCGGGAACGGAGGTTGTGGAACAGTCGTATTAGTTTGAATGTATTGGTTGAACCAATCATTCATCACGCTATAAAAAGCTTGTCTAGCTTCATCATTCGGATTACTAGCAATAGGTTGAGAGTCCGGCGCTGTCCCTTGTAAAGTGAGCAGCGCTACACTCTCAAGATCATCAGCTACCGCTCGGTTGGGATCGGGATCCATTACTATAAATAAACACATTTTCAATTGTCAGAAATCACCACACTATCAAATAATCACAAATGGCATGTATAGCTAGACCCAAACGTATTACGGTAGTCCTAGAATCGACTAAACCATAGCTTTGATACCAATAAAATTGTAACACCCCGTACTCGAGACCGTTGCCGGAGTCGAACACGAGGTATTTACGGACTTATTTCATTGTAAAACACAATTCATTTAAAAATTTCCAGACAAGCTGGCTAACTACATCACTGTCACCTTAAAAATCATATCTCGAGTTCCAAAACTTGAAACCCAGTTCCGTAAATTTTTCCTGAAACTAGACTCATATGTCCATCTAAAATTTTATTTCTAGAATTTTTGGTCGGGCCAATTAGTACAGTTTATTAGTTAAATCTCCCCTGTTACAGGGTTCGACTACTCTGACCTTCATGCAATACGACTTAGATATCTTCCTGTACAGGGCTTCAATACTTATGCCGTTTGTTTCTAAGGAAACTAGACTCAAAACTTAATCTATAAATATATGGCATGACCTCTAATTATCTCTGGTTAATTTATAGTGAATTTCCAAAGTCATATCAGGGGATCCAGAAATCGCTCTAACCCTGTTCCACGAAAACCTAAATATCTTTTAAAATACAACTCATATGATCGTTTCGTTTCTTCCATGTGAAAGTCGATTCATCAAAGTTCGATTACATAATTTATTCACTATTTAATTCCATTCCTAGTATTTTAAGTGATTTTTCTAGTCCACACCACTGCTGCTGTCAGCATCTGTTTTAAGGTAAACTTTACCTATTTCATGGTTTTCCATGAATCAACTAGAATTTGTCATACAAAGCACCAAAATGATCATGATTAACCATTCCAATGGCCAATCATTTCCAAGCATATCCACACCTCTCATTAACCATATACATACAAAATGATTATAACACTATGCTCAAAATATATAAGCCATTTTCGCATGGCTATCCAAATATATACAACACCAAGGTACTTGACTAACAACAAAAGGGTAGTCCTATACATGCCATTTTCAGAGTTCAACCAAAAGTGTACCAAAAGGGTTTTGATAGTGTGGACGACTTCGACTTCGACAATCCCGAGTCCGATAGCTGACAAACCAAAATCTATAAAACAGAGAATCAAAGAAACGGAGTAAGCATTTAATGCTTAGTAAGTTTTGAGCAATGAAATTAGGCACAATTCAAGTATAGCATTCATATGACTAAACGGATAATTTCATATACACACATTCTCAAAATCATACCTACTTCACATTACCAACCCTTGTACTCATACGTAAGAAATCAACTTAACCAAAAGCCGGAAGCTCATTAATCAACTGAGTGAATACTATTTAAAAGGAATCAATTAATCCAATGCATATACGAAACATACCTTATCGTTGGGATTTTACGAGCATATCAATTGAAATTATTACAGCCAGATCGCTCATTCCCAAACCAAGTACCTTCAGGATTTAACCGGATATAGCTACTCGCTCGAATGCCTTCGGGACTCAACCCGGATATAGTAGTTCGCACAAATGCCTTCGGGACTCAGCCCGGATATAGTAACTCGCACAAATGCCTTCGGGACTTAGCCCGGAATTAGTAACTCACAACAATGCCTTCGGGACTTAGCCGGGAATTAGTCACTAGCACAAATGCCTTCGGGACTTAGCCCGGTTATCATCCGAATATTCATGCACATATCAGTAAATCATGACACATCTTTATTTCATTTTCATAACTAGAATTCAAACACAAGTCAAATATTAAGCATTCCCATTTTCGGCTCAATAGCCATATACATACAGCATGATTTGGTTTGCTTTGTGACATGATCTCTATGCACATACGGCCACCCATCATACGTATAGACTAATTAACTCAACATATAATTCAAATAGAATCATTATATCACCGTATATTTGTTATGATTATACGTCATGACTTAATCAAATCGTAAACTAAGTTTCATTACTCGAAACTTACCTCGGATGTTGTCAAGCGATTTTACTGACTATTCGATCACTTTTCCTTCCCTTTATCGAATTTAGTTCCCTTTGCTCTTGAGCTTAATTTAACAAATAAATTGATTTAATCATTTGAACATCAAAAAGAGAAACTCAAGGTACTTAACCCATATATACATTAGACATTAGAATCACATATATATGAAATCATGATTCAACTCAACATATTAGACCGCACTCTCTTTTAGCCGATTATCTAAGCCAAGATAAAAGCATCAATATGCTTGCCTCTAACCGAATACATGCAACATCAATCTACCTCATGTGGCCGAATATGCATGTCTATGTTGAGGCCGATTCTATACTTAATACATTCTACGAATATGGTTACTTGTATTGACTAAATACCATTTTGTTTCAAGTTCAAAACTCGGCTAATACCCATATATACACTAGCAAATCAAATATTAACATTTGTACTTCACCTTAATAGCTAGCTTAGCAAACCTTAATTTAACATATAATAACATATACTCAATATTCAAAGCATTTAACATCACTTCATCATGCTTTTACATCATGGCCGAATGCTCCTTTTAACCCATTTACCCTCACAAAGCATGAATTTCATCATCCAACTTACAAGCTTACAATCCCATGAATTTTAACCTCATAATATCTACCCAACTCTCACTCATTAGCTTCTATCATCAATCTCCAACAACACTAAATAAAAATATACTTCGTGGGTCTAAGGTAGAACCAAGAAAGGAACTCATAAATATCAAGATGTAAGCAACTACCATTGTTCATCTAGATTTAGCAGGAAACAACAACCATCACCCTAATTAATCTCCATAGCCGAAAGCCTTACTCATTCCACACTCAAAATTTCAACATGGGTTACAAAAATAACTTGATATTTCACTCCATATCAACTAAAATTTCAAGAACTAGTATAAACTTTCTTACCTTAGTATTGACCTAGGATAACCGAATGCTTCACTCCCTTCTTCCTCTTTTCATTTCGGCCAAGAAGAACCGATTCCTTCTTTTCTTTCTTCCTCAAGTCACAGCAAAAGGGGGGGGAAACATGGATGAGACAACTTTGTTTTCATCACCCCTCCCTTTTCATTACTTTATTACTAACCTTTTATTTTATTCTTTCTCCCATAAAACACTAACACCAAATGTTTATAATAGGCTTTAACTTATAGCATGGCCGGCCACCATCTTGTTCTTTGGTTAATTTGACATGCAAGTACAATTATTTTGCAACATGCATAAATAGGCCACTTCACAATTGCCTAGCACATTTCTAAATTTTCCCACATAAGTCCTATTTAATAAAATTCACTTACAATTAACAAAATTCCAATATGAAATTTTTATACATGCATACATACATATAGTAAGCATCAACTATGACGGTTAATTATTTTTATGACTCGGTTTAGTGGTCCCGAAACCACTTTCCGACTAGGGTCACTTTAGGGCTGTCACAGCTGGTATTTTCAGCCTCGACGCCGTCACTATGATATCTAACCAGGTAGAACCTTTAAATAAAAAAATTGATGGTTTGTATGGTTCTACTCAGGTACATCCAGTGATGAGGTGTGATTCAAACGAAACAGTACATAACATAGATTATCCATCCTTCAACTCTAGCACTGAGGAGGAACAAGTCCACTATATGGGTAATAATTCTAGACCTCAAAATAACCCGTACAGTAACACTTATAATGCAAGTTGGAGGAACCATCCCAATTTCTCGTGGGGTGGTAAAGGAAATCAAAGACCACAACATTCTACAGGTTTTCAGCAACCACCTTACCAATAAGAGAAGAAACCGAACCTTGAAGAGATGCTCACAAAATTCATCTCGGTGTTAGAAACTCATTTTCAGAATACTGAAATAGTGCTTAAGAATCAGCAAGAGTCGATTCAAAGGCTCAAAACTTAAATAGGACAACTTGCTAAGTTGATCTCTGAACGACCACAAGGTGGCCTACCAAGTAACACTGAAACTAACCCAAGGGAGCAACTTTATGCCATTACTGTGCACAATGATGAAGGGTTAGTTGAAGATGCACCGAAACTGAAACAAGACAATATGGAAGATAACGATAAGGTTGTTGTAAGCAAAGAGTATAAACCTCGTGTGCCATACCCCAATACAACAAGGAAAGACCACACAAAGGAACAATTCGGTAAATTCCTTAAATTTTTGAAAAAATTATATATTAACTTACCGTTTATTGAAGCTCTTTCACAGATGCCAAACACAGTTACAATTTTAAAGGAGCTTTTAGCAAATAAATGAAAGTTAGATGATTCGTCACATGTGGAGCTAAACTCAGTATGCTCAGCCATTTTACAAAATAAGCTACCCAACAAAATGAAAGATCCAAGGAGTTTTACTATTCCTTATTTTATTGGTAGTTTAAATTTTAAGAATTTGTTGGCCGATCTAGGGGCGAGCATTAATGTCATGCAACTCGGTCTTCGAAAACCCAAACAAACTAGATGACCATTCAATTGACAGATAAAACAATTAGATTTCCTAGGGGTATTATTGAAGACGTGCTTGTCAAAATTGATAAATTTATATTCCCAGTTGACTTTGTTGTTCTAGACATGGATGAGGATAGTGACGTACCTTTAATTTTAGAAAGGCCTTTTTTATCAACTGCTAGAACTATCATAGATTTTGGCACAGGTGAATTGATACTTCATGTAGGAGATGACATGATTAAACTTCAAGCTCGTGATTCTACTAATATATCTAGCAATCGAGGCAATTGTTTAGGTTCTGTTAACTTGAGTAATGTTAAGGCACAAACTTCTTTGTAGGAATCCCCTAGAAAAAATGTGATAGTGTAACACCCCGTACCCAAGACCGTCGCCGGAGTCGGACACGAGGGGTTAACGGGCTTAATCCACTTACTAGCATAGTTCATTTTAAAAATTTCCAGACAGCTGGCTAACTGTGTCACTGTCACCTTAAAAATCATATCTTGAGTTCCACAACTCGAAAATCAGTTTCGTGATTTTTCCCTAAAACTAGACTCGTATATGCATCTACAAAATTGTTTCTAGAATTTTTGGTCTTGCCAATTAGTACAGTTTATTAGTTAAAGTCTCCCATGTTACAGGGATCAACTAGACTGACCTTCGCGCATTTCGACTTGGATATCTCCCTATACAGGGCTTCAATACTGATGCCGTTTGTTTCTACAGAAACTAGACTCGAAAAGGAATCTGTAAATATATGGCATGACTTCTAATTATCTCTGGTCAATTTATAATGAATTTCTAATTTCGGAACAGGACCGTTCTGGCCCTGTCTCACGAAAACTTAAATACCTCTTAACATACAACTCATAGGATCGTTTCGTTTCTTCCATGTGAAAGTAGATTCATGAAGGTTTGATTACATAATTTATTTACTATTTAATTCCATTCCTACTATTTTTAGTGATTTTTCACATCCACGTCACTGCAGCTGTCAGCATCTGTCTTTAAGGTAGGCTTTACCTATTTCATAGTTTCCATGATTCAACTAGCCCTTTAAAATGAATAGCACAAAATATGATCATGATTAACCATTCCAATGGCTAATCGTTTCCAAACATTTCCATACCTCTTAATGAACAACATACAATGATTATAATACCATGCCCAAAGTATACTTAAGCCATTTTCGCATGGCTATCCAAATTTGCACAAAACCGAAAGGTACATGACCTACAACAAAAGGGTAGTCCTATACATGCCATTTCAAAGTTCAACCAAAAATATACCAAAAGGAGCTTTGATAGTGTAGGCGACTTCAACTTCAAAATCCCGAGTCCGATAGCTGACGAACCAAAATCTATAAAACAGAGGATCAAAGAAACGGAGTAAGCATTTAATGCTTAGTAAGTTGAGTTATGAATTTAGACACAACCAAAGTATAGCATTCATGTAGCTAAACAAATAATTTCATATGCACAAATTCTCAATATCATACTTACTTCACATTACCAACCCTTATATTCATACACAAAGATCAACTTAGCCAAAGGCCGGTAGCTCATTTATCAACTAAGCGAATATTATTCGAAGGGAATCAACTATTCCAAAGCACATACGAAAGATACCTCAATGTTGAGATTTTACAAGCGTAATAACTGAAATTTTTACAGCAAGATCATTCATTCCCGAATCACGTACCTTCAAAATTTAACCGGATATAGCTACTCATTCGAATGCCTTCGGGACATAGCCCGATTATAGTAACTCGCACAAATGCCTTCGGGACTTAACCCGGATTTAGTAACTCGCACAATGCCTTCTGGCTTAGCCCGGAATTAGTAACTCGCACAAATGCCTTCGGATCTTAGTCCGGATTTAGTCACTTAGCACAAAGCCTTCGGGACTTAGCCCGGACATCATTCGAATAACCATGCACATTTATCAATAAATCATGACACATTCGGTATTTCATTTTCGTTAGCAAAACTCTAACACGAGGCACTTATCACACTTGCAATTTCGCTCAATAGCCACACAAAAAGAGCATGATTTTGATTTGCTTAAACGTGATCTAATCAAATCATAATCTAAGTTCCATTACTCAAAACTTACCTCGGATGTGGTCGAACGTTTTCGGCTATTCGATAACTTTTCCTTTCCCTTATCCAAGCTGTGGTCCTCTAAGCTCTTGAGCTAATTCAAACAATTTAACTTATTAAAGTCTCGTTATGCTAGCTTATGGCGAATATGACAAGGAGTTTGATAGGTCATATGGCCACCTTTTAGCTCAAATACACAATGATCATATGCGTTTTAATCACATCAAGCAATTTAATACAATTCATTCGAACATCGAAAGAGAAGCTCAAGGTACTTAGCCCATATATACATTAGACATTAGAGTCACATATGTACGAAATCACGAATCGAATTCAACATACTAGCTAATATTTCCCCCTTAGCCGAATTTTCTAAGTCAAGCTAAAGCCATCAATAGGCTACCTATGGCCGAACATACACATCAACTCATGTACTCATTCATGTGGTCGAACATACATGTCTATGTTGGGGTCGATTGCAACACTTAATACAATCTACAAGTATGGTCACTTGTATTGACTAAACACCATTTTGTTTCAAGTTTAAAACTTGGCTAATACACACATATACACTATTAAATCAAACACTAGCATTTGCACTTCACCTTACTACCATTTCTCATCCAATAACGTGAACAACAACATATTTCTCTTCTACTTCCTACCATGGCCGAATGCATTACAACACCATACCATTTCAATTTTGGTCATGGTTGAACAAGGAACTTAATGTCTCACTCAAGGATGCTAAAAAGGAGATTCAAGAGTCATCAATCCACCATCACATGCATCATTACAAGCTTCACTTTTAGCATGCAAATAACATCAACACAAATCCACCTTAGCCGAATATCATCTCCATGACATAGTAAAGATTTGAACCATGGGCTAGTTAGAACTCAAGCTAACAAAAAAAAACATGCATGAATCTCATGGCACAACATCAAACTTACCTTCACCTAGCTACAAGCATGGTCGAATCTCTTCAACATTTCCTCTCTTCTTTCTTTTGAATTTTCGGTCAAGAAGAATGAAAAAAGGATGGACACATTTTTTTTTCTTTTGTTTTCATCATTTTCTTTCTCCTTTCTTTTTTTTTTCCATTTCTTTATTACTAACTTTATTTTATTGTTTCCTCCCATGATGCACCAACACAACATGTCTATGACATGTTTTGCCCATCATCCTTTGTCTACCCTAATGTCATGGCCGGCCACTACTAGATGGGGGGGGGAAATTGACATGCAAGTCCCTCCTTTTTCAACATGCACTAATAGGTCCTTATGTTTTGATCTATCACATTTCAAAAGTGTCACACATAAGTCCTATTGACTAAATTCACATGCAATTTACTAAATCGAAGCTTAAAATTTTCACACATTTATTTTAGACAATAAATATCATATTCAAATAATTTAGTGACTCGGTTTAGCGGTCCCGAAACCGCTTTCCTACTAGGGTCACTTTAGGGCTGTCACAACTCTCCCCCACTTAAGAAATTTTCGTCCCGAAAATCTTACACATAAATAAGTTTGGGTATCGTTCTTTCATGGCATTCTCGGTTTCCCAAGTAGCTTCTTCGACTCCGTGTTTGAGCCATAACACCTTTACTAACGGAACCCTTTTGTTTCGCAACTCTTTCACTTCACGAGCTAGGATACGAATCGGTTCTTCTTCATAAGTCAAGTCAGATTGAATTTCAACTTCTGATGGATTAATCACGTGTAACGGATCGGATCTATAATGTCAAAGCATCGAAACATGAAAAACGTCGTGAATCTTTTCAAGTTCAGGGGGCAAAATCAATCTATACGCAACTGGACCAACTCGTTCGGAGATTTCGTACGGCCCAATAAATCTCGGGCTCAACTTGCCCTTACGGCCAAATCTGAGTATCTTTTTCCAAGGCGAAACTTTAAGAAACACTTTATCTCCCACCTGATATTCAATGTCTTTTCGTTTCAAATCCGCATACGATTTTTGACGATCTGTGGCTGCCTTCAGACTTTCACGGATTACCTTTACTTTCCGTTCAGCATCTTTAATCAAATCAACTCCAAAAATTTTACTTTCACCGAGCTCGGTCCAAAACAATGGCGTACGGCATTTTCGACCATACAAAGCCTCGTAAGGTGCCATCTTAATACTTGACTGAAAACTATTGTTGTAAGCGAATTCAATCAAAGGTAAATACCGTTCCCATGAACCACTAAACTCGAGGATGCAACATCTCAACATATCCTCAAGTATCTGAATTATCCGCTCGGATTGACCATCGGTTTATGGATGAAAAGCGGTGCTAAAATGCAGCTTGGTACCCAAAGCGTCTTGCAATTTCTTCCAAAATCGTGAGGTGAATCTCGGATTTCTATCCGACACGATAGAAATAGGTACCCCGTGTAATCTCACAATCTGAGAAACATACAATTCAGCTAATTTATCCATTGAAAAATCCGTGCGTACGGGGATAAAGTGAGCCGACTTAGTCAATCTATCAACAACGACCCAAATTGCATCTTTCTTACTTGCCGACACTGGCAGCCTAGATACAAAATCCATCGTTACTCGATCCCATTTCCATTCAGGTATCATGATCGGTTGGAGCAAACCCGTAGGAACTTGATGTTCCGCCTTCACTTGCTGACATATTAAACACTTCGAAACAAAATCGAAAATGTCTCGTTTCATACCATGCCACCAAAACTGACGTCTTAGGTCGTGGTATATTTTTTTACTCCCCGGGTGAATTGACATTCGGCTACAATGAGCTTCGTTCAGAATCATCGAAATGAGTTCTGAATTTCTTGGAACACACAACCGATTTCTGTACCTCAAACAATCGTCATCATCAATTTGAAACTCCGATTCCACATTCGGAACACATTCAGCCCGTCTTGCAACCAACTCATCGTCGACTTTCTGAGCTTCACGAATTTGATGAATCAATAATGGTTTGGCCTTTAATTCGGCTACTAACACATTGTCGGGTAGAATGCACAAGTGTACATTCATTGCTCGTAAAGCAAGCAAAGTGATTTTCGCTTAAGGCGTCCGCAACCACATTAGCCTTTCCGGGTGATAATCAATGACCAGCTCATAATCTTTCAACAACTCAAGCCAACGCCTTTGTCGCAGATTCAAGTCTCTTTGAGTCATCAAACATTTGAGACTTTTGTGATCCGAAAATACATGGCACTTCTCACCAAATAAGTAATGTCACCATATTTTCAAGGCGAATACGATGGCAGCTAATTCGAGATCATGGGTCAGATAATTTTTCTCATGTGGCCTTAATTGTCTCGACGGATAGGCCACAACTCGACCTTCTTGCATCAATACGCAACCTAACCCAAGTAGGAGGCGTCACTATAGATGACAAACTCTTTGCACGATTCGGCTGCACTAAAATTGAGCTTCCAGTCAAATAAGTTTTCAGTTGATCAAAACTTTTCGACATTTTTCCGTCCATTCGAACTTAACATCTTTTTGAAGTAGCTTCGTCATGGGTGTGGCTATCATCGAAATCTTTTACAAACCGTCGGTAAGTAAAGCAAGTCCCAAAAAGCTCGAACCTCAATAATATTTCTCGGAGGCTTCCAGTTAAGTATGGCTGAAATTTTGCTCGGGTCAACTCGAATACCCGATGCGGATACCACGTGACCCAAGAAGCTAACCTCTCATAACCAGAACTCACACTTACTGAACTTAGCATATAACTGCTTATCCCGTAAAATTTGTAACACTAATCTCAGGTGCTCAGCATGTTCGGTCTCGTCTCTTGAATAGACCAAGATGTTGTCAATGAACACAACTATGAACCGGTCCAAATACTGTCTGAAGATCCGATTCATCAAATCCATAAATACCGCAGGGGCATTAGTGAGCCCAAACGGCATCACTAAGAACTCGTAGTGGCCGTATCTCGTTCTGAAAGCAGTTTTGGGTATATCCGAATCTCGAATTCGCAACTGGTAATACCCCGATCTCAAATCTATCTTTGAAAACACTGAGGCTCCCTTTAGTTGATCAAACAAGTCATCAATACGCGGTAACGGATATTTATTCTTTATCGTCACTTTATTCAGCTGACGATAGTCAATGCACAACCTCATGGTTCCGTCCTTCTTTTTCACAAACAATACTGGTGCACCCCAAGGTGAGAAACTTGGTCGAGCGAAACCTCTATCCGTCAACTCTTACAACTGAGCTTTCAATTCTTTTAACTCTGTTGGTGCCATACGATACGGAGCTATCGAAATTGGCGTAGTCCCAGGTACAAGCTCAATACCAAACTCTTCTTCCCGAACAGGTGGTAAACCCGGTAATTCTTCGGGAAAAACATCTGGGTATTCACAAACCACCGGCACAGAATCGGGTTTCTTTTCCAATTCCTTGTCATCAAGTACATACGCAAGGTATGCTTTGCACCCTTTCTTACATATTTCGGGCCAACATTGCGATATTACGGTGGCAACCCTTTAAGTCTGTAGACTCAACTCGGATTATCTCGTTATTTGCGCACCTCAAATCAATAGTCTTGCTTTTGCAATTCACAACCGCATCATGCACGGTCAACCAATCCAAGCTAAGAATAACATCAAATTCATCGAACGGCAAAAGCATCAAGTCCATTGGAAAACAGAACCTCGAATTACTAGGGGCATTTCTTACACACTTTGTCAACAAGCACGAACGACCCAAGGGATTTGACACCGAATTACGAACTCGAGAGACTCAATAGGTAGAGTCTTCTTTGGATGCTAAGGTTTCGCATATATAAGAATGAGTAGAACCGGGGTCAATCAAAGCAATCACATTAGTATCAAAGAGAGTAAAAGTACCGGTAATAACATCCGGCGAGGAAGCATCCTCGGCGTGCTTGGCGTATGGCATAAGCCCTAGCAGAGCACGAGCCTCGGATCTGGTGGTACCATCTCTAGATCCTCTCGACCGCCGCTAGCATTGCCCGTATTCCTAGATGGTCTACCTGAGCGGTGGTAGCACCGGTTTCCCACTCGATTTACATTCTGCTCGGACAATCTCGGGCAATCTTTGATAAAGTGGTCGATGACCCGACTTGTAACAGAGTGTGATGACCTTAAATTGACCCTATTAGGAAAGTGGTTTGGGACCACTAAACCGAGACATAAAAATAATTGACCGTTATAGTTGATGCTCAATATATGTACATATACATGTGTGAAAATTTCACGTTTGGATTTTGTTAATTGTAAGTGAATTTTATCAAATAGGACTTATGTGAGAAAATCTAGAAATGTGCTAGGCAATTGTAAAGTGGGCTATTAACGCATAATGTGAAAATGATGGTTTTGCATGTCAATTTACCCAAAAGTTAAGCATGATGGCCGGCCATGCTAAGAGTGGAAACATGTTGCAAACATGTTTAGTTAGTGGTTATGTTAGAAAGAATAAAATAATAAAAAAGGAATAGGATGAAAACAAAGAAAAGAAAAAAAAAGTGTCCATCCTTTCATTTCTTTGCTTGGCCGAATGTCCTAAGAAGAAGGGGGGGGAAGAGCTTGAGAAAATCAGCCATGGTAGTTGCTAGACCAAGGTATGTTTGATGTTGTCCATGAGATTCATGCATGTTTTAGTTGTTAGTTTGAATTCTATCTATCCCATGGTTGGATTTGGGGTTGTTGGAGAATTGGGATTTGACAAAGAAGCTTAAAAATTTTAGTTGATACCTTGAAGCTATTAACATGTTAGTTATATGGATGTAACACCCCGAACCCGAGACCGTCGTCGGAGTCGAACATGAGATGTTAACAGACTTCAAACCACTTATTGAGAATTTTCCAGAGAAGCTGCCAATCTGTGTACTAGTCGCTTCAAAAATCATAACTTGAGTTTTACAACTCAAAAATCAGTTTCGTAATTTTTTCCTGAAACTAGACTCATATGTCCATCTACAGATTTTTTTTCTAGAATTTTTGGTCAAGCCAATTAGTACAGTTTATTATTTAAATTCTCCCATGTTACAGGGGTCGACTACACTGACCTTTGTGCATTACAACTCGAATAACTCCCTGTGCAGGGCTTCAATACTGAATCTGTTTGTTTCTATAGAAACTAGACTCAAAGAGGAATTTATACATATATGGTATGACTCCTAATTATCTCTGGTTAATTTATAATGAATTTTCAAAGTCGGAACAGGGAATCCAGAAACCGTTCTGGCCCTGTTTCACGAAAACCCAAATATCTCTTAACATACAACTCATATGACCGTCTCGTTTCTTCCATACGAAAATAGATTCATCAAGGTTCATTTACATAATTTATTCACTATTTAATTCCATTCCTACTATTTTTAGTGATTTTTCACATCCACGTCACTGTTGCTGCCAGCATCTATTTCTAGGGTAGACTTTCTCTAACACATAGTTTCTATGATTCAGCCACCCCTTTTTCATATATAGTCCAAAATATAATCATGATGACCCATTCTAATGGCTGGTCATTGCCAAAAATTTCCGTGCCTCTTAATGAGCATATACATGCCAAATGATTATAACATTATGCTCAAAACATTTATAAGCCATTTTCGCATGGCTATTCAAAATTTTACATACCAAGTTCAAACAAAACATAATAGCCTATACATGCCGAAATGTACTCCTAGACCAACTACGAAGAAAATACCAAAAGTTGTTAGCCGGTGTGATGACTTCGATGACGGTCCCGAATACGCAAAAAGTCGAGTACAAGAAACCTAAAATAGGTGACAAGCAAACACCGAATGAGTATATAACTCAGTAAGTCATAAGCAATGCACTAACAACCATTAATAACATTATCGCAAGATGAAACAAAATGGAACGAGGCTAATTACTCCATTCAAACCGAACTATACCATAGTTCCTTAGACCGTTCGATTCAATCACATACCAAGTTACACATTCACATTCCATATACTAATCAATAGGATATTTGAAGCATTTCTACACACCATTTTGTTTTCGTCACAATCATACATCTACATGACCTTTCACTCATTCCACGATAATTCTTATGTACGTGACTTGAATTTACATTGTCACATAGGTTCAAACTTACCAAGCTCAACCCCAAATATAAACATAGCGCCTATTAGCCATGAACTCAAGGCACTTACCCGATCCGCTGTCCGTGATCACGCAATAGTGTCGCACACTCAGTGTCAATAGTGATTCAAAAGCATATAGTGAGTCCACACACTTAGTGCTATATGATCAACTCGCACACTTAGTGCTATATGATCAAACTCGCACACTTAGTGCTGTACAAGTTTTAAACCAGCACACTTAGTGCCATTCTCATGATCACAATTGTTTATACCCACACACTTAGTGCCAAAATCAACAACTCGATACATCTCACCTCTTTTCCTTTCATTCAATACTTCCATCACCACATACATACATGTATATAAGTTCATCATTCCTTTCGGCATAATTATATAGACATTATGTCTATTCAAATCAATACCAAATATATGCTTAGTGACTTACCTTGTGTTGGGTAAAATAGTCCAAGTCGGCTACTCGATGACCTTCGTCTTTCCCTTGCTTGATTCTCCTTCTTTATCTCCTTGAGCATAATCAATAAATCAACTAGTTTAACCATCTTGCTAAACATTCATAATTCAATTACACATGCACATGTATGTTTGTATATTCGGCAACCATCCTCACTTATTACCCATTTAGTCAATTATCTAAGCCAAGATAAGGCTTCAATATGGTTGCCTCTAACCGAATACATGAACACCAATCTACTTCATTTGGCCGAATATGCATGTCTATGTTGAGGCCAATTTTACACTTAATATCACACAAAAAAAACAGCATACATTTTACTAACTAACGCATTACATATTGTAGCTCAATACACATCTCTCATTTACTACATAATCGAAACATCATCACAAGCAAATATACACCTTGAAATAGTATATATGTCATACCAATTCATCATATGCAAACATATATTCATGTAGGTGCAAGGGCCGAATCTCAAGTTGTTTATATCTAAATATAAACACATATCCAAAGCTCAAATCTTACCTACCATGCAACATGCATGAATCATACTTATGGATATACCATGACCGAATACATCACAACACCAAAATTTTGGTCATGATTAAGCAAAGAACTTAATGTCTTACTCAAAATACTAAAAGAAAGTCCAAGAGCCATCAATCCACCATCACATATACCATTAGCAAGCTTCATATTTAACATCCAATGGCATTAACACAAAATCCACCTTGGCCAAACACCATCCCCATGATATAACAAAGATTTGAACCATGGGCTAATAAGAACATCAAGCTAGTAACTAAAAACATGCATGAATCTCATGGCACAACCTCAAACATACCTTAATCTTGATGCATGTATAGCCAAACCCCTTCCTAATCCTCTTCCAACCCAAGCATGAAGCAAAAATTCTCTCTTCTTCCTTAGGATTTTCGGTCAAGAGAGAATGAAAGGATGAACAAAAATTTCTTTCTTTCTTTCCCCTCAACTCACGGCAATGGAGCATGCATGAGACTATTTTTTTCTTTTTTTCCATTTCTTTATTACCCATGCTCATTAATTTATTTTTTTTTCCACCCATGATGCACCAACAAAACATGTCTATGACATGTTTTGCCCATATTTCTTTGTCATGGCCGGCCACTAGAACTTGGGGGGGAAATTTGACATGCAAGTCCTCCCCTTTGGCTACATGCACTATTAGGTCCTTATAGATTAGCCTATCACTTTTCAAAAGTGTCACACAAGTCCTACTAACTGAATTCACATGCTATCGGCTAAATCGAAGCTTGAAATTTTCACACATTCATAATTACATATTCTAGACAATAAATATTACGTTCAAACATTTCGGTGACTCGGTTTAGCGGTCTCGAAACCACTTCCCGACTAGGGTCAATTTTGGGCTGTCACAACTCTCCCCCACTTAAGAAATTTTTGTCCCCGAAAATCTTACCGGTAAATAGGTTTGGGTAACGCTCTTTCATAGAGTTCTCGGGTTCCCAAGTAGCTTCTTCCATCCCGTGTTTGAGCCATAACACTTTTACTAATGGAACCCTTTTGTTTCGCAACTCCTTCATTTCTCGAGTTAGGATACGAATTGGTTCTTCTTCATAACTTATATCGGCTTGAATTTCAACCTCTGATGGACTAATTATGTGGGACGGATCAGATCTATAGCGTCGAAGCATTGAAACATGAAAGACGTCGTGAATCTTTTCAAGTTTAGGGGGCAAAATCAAACGATACGCAATTGGACCAACTCGTTCGGAGATTTCATACTATCCAATGAATCTCGGGCTCAACTTGCCCTTACGGCCAAATCTGAATATCTTTTTCCAAGGCGAAACTTTAAGAAACACTTTATCTCCCACCTGATACTCAATGTCCTTTCGTTTCAAATCCGCGTACGACTTTTGATGATCAGAGGCTATCTTCAGATTTTCACGGATTACTCTTACTTTCTGTTCAGCATCTTTATTCAAATCCACTCCGAAAATTTTACTCTCACCGAGCTCGGTCCAAAACAATGGTGTACGGCATTGACGCCCGTACAAGGCCTCGTAAGGCGCCATCTTAATACTTGATTGAAAACTATTGTTGTAAGCGAATTCAATCAAAGGTAAATACCGTTCCCATGAACCACTGAACTCGAGGATGCAACATCTCAACATATCCTCAAGTATCGAATTATTCGCTCGGATTGACCATCGGTTTGGGGGTGAAAGGCGGTCTTGAAATGCAACTTGGTACCCAAAGCTTCTTGCAATTTCTTCCAAAATCGCGAGGTGAACCTCGGATCTCTATCGACACAATGTAAATCGGTACCCGTGTAATCTCACAACTGAGAAACATACAATTCAGCTAGTTTATCCAATGAAAAATCCGTGCGACGAGAGGATAAAGTGAGCCGACTTAGTCGATCTATCAACAACAACCCAAATCGCATCCTTCTTACTAGCTGACAATGGCAGCCCGGACACAAAGTCCATTGTGACTCGATCCCATTTCCACTCGGGTATCATGATCGGTTGAAGTAACCCTGAAGGCACTTGATGTTCCGCTTTCACTTGTTGACATATTAAACATCTCGAAACAAAGTCGGAGATGTCTCGTTTCATACCATGCCACCAAAACCGACATTTCAAATCGTTGTACATCTTCGTACTCCCCGGGTGAATTGACATTCGGCTACAATGAGCTTCGTTCAGAATCATCAAAATGAGTTCTGAATTTCTTGGAACACACAACCGATTTCTGTACCTCAAACAATCGTCATCATCAATTTGAAACTCCGATTCCACATTCGGAACACACTCAGCCCGTTTTGCAACCAACTCATCGTTGACTTTCTGAGCTTCACGAATTTGATTAATCAATAATGGTTTGGCCTTTATTTCGGCTACTAACACATTGTCGGGTAGAACAGACAAGTGTACATTCATCGCTCGTAAAGCAAACAGTGATTTCCGGCTTAAGGCGTCCGCAACCACATTAGCCTTTCCCGGGTGATAATCAATGACAAGCTCATAATCTTTTAACAACTCGAGCCAACATCTTTGTCGCAGATTTAAGTCTCTTTGAGTCATTAAATATTTGAGACTTTTGTGATCCGAATACACATGGCACTTCTCACCAAATAAGTAATGTCGCCATATCTTTAAGGCAAATCGATGGCGACCAATTCGAGATCATGGGTGGGATAATTTTTCTCATGTGGCTTTAATTGTCTCGACGATAGGCCACAACTCGACCTTCTTGCATCAATACGCAACCTAACCCAAGTAGGGAGGCATCACTATAGATGACAAACTCTTTGCCGATTCGGCTGTACTAATCTTTGGAGCTTAGTCAAATGAGTTTTCAATTGGTCGAAATTTTTCGACACTTTTCCGTCCATTCAAACTTGACATCTTTCAAGCGGTTTCGTCATGGGTGTGGCTATCATCGAGAATCCTTTTACAAACCGTCGGTAATAGTACCGGTAAGTCCCAAAAGCTCGAACCTCAGTAATATTTCTTGGAGGCTTCCAGTTAAGTATGGCTGAAATTTTGCTCAAATTCGACTCGAATACCGATGCAGATACCACATGACCCAAGAAGCTAACCTCTCTTAACCGAACTCACACTTGCTGAACTTAGCATATAACCGCTTATCCGTAAAATTTGCAACACTAATCTCGGGTGCTCCACATGTTCGGTCTCATCTCTTGAATAAACCAAGATGTCGTCAATGAACACAACTACGAACCGATCCAAATAAGGTCTGAAGATCCGATTCATCAAATCCATAAATACCGCAGGGGCATTAGTGAGCCCAAAAGGCATCACTAAGAACTCGTAGTGACCATATCTCGTTCTGAAGGCAGTTTTGGGTATGTCCGAATCTCAGATTCGCAACTGGTAATAGCCTGATCTCAAATCTATTTTTGAGAACACTGAGGCTCCCTTCAGTTGATCGAACAAATCGTCAATACGCGGTAACGGATATTTGTTCTTTATTGTCACTTTATTAAGCTGACGATAGTCGATGCACAACCTCATGGTTCCGTCCTTCTTTTTCACAAACAACACTGGTGCACCCCAAGGTGAAAAACTTGGTCGAGCGAAACCTCTATCCGTCAACTCTTGCAACTGAGCTTTCAAATCCTTCAACTCGGTTGGTGCCATACAATACGGAGCTATCGAAATTGGCGTAGTCCCAGGTACAAGCTCAATACCAAACTCTACTTCTCGAACGGGTGGTAAACCTGGTAATTCTTCAGGAAAAACATCCGGGTATTCACAAACCACCGGCACCGATTCGGGTTTCTTTTCCAATTCCTTGTCATCAAGTATATCGCAAGGTATGCTTCGCACCCTTTCTTACATGTTTACGGGCCAACATTGCTGATATTACAGCTGGCAACCCCTTTAAGTCTGTAGACTCAACTCGGATTATCTCGTTATTCGCGCACCTCAAATTAATAGTCTTGCTTTTGCAATTCACAACCGCATCATGCACGGTCAACCAATCCAAACTAAGAATAACATCAAATTCATCAAACGGCAAAAGCATCAAGTCCGCCGGAAAGCAGGACCCTCGGATTACTAGGGGACATTTCTTGCACACTTTGTCGACAAGCACGTATTGACCCAAAGGGTTTGACACTCGAATTACGAACTCAGTAGACTCAAAAGGTAGAGTCTTACTGGATGCTAAGGTTTCACATACATATGAATGAGTAGAGCCAGGGTCAATCAATGCAATCACACTAGTATCAAAGAGAGTGAAAGTACCAGTGATAACATCAGGGGAGGATGCTTCCTCTCGTACACGGATGGCATATGCCCTAGCGAGTCTGGTCTCAGATCGAACAGCCGTATCAGTGGCTCCTCTCTGACTACCACCCCTACCTCCTGAAATTCTTGGTGGTCTACCTCTAGCTGTCATTCCACTAGGTCTTGCACCTTGCATCCTATTCTTCTCCTCAAGCTCCGTGCAATCTCTAATGAAGTGGTCCTTCGAACCGCATCCGTAACAAGCCCTATTGGTAGACTTACCCCAACATTCACCTATGTGTCTTCTCCCACATTAGGGGCATTCAGTTTCTCTTGGCGGTTATTGCCCACACTAGCTACGAAGTAGCTCGAGTCAAATCAACGGTCGTGCTCTAATGGAAATTCCCGCATCGTCCTCGATTTATTAGTGTCCTCCACGAACTTCTTTACAGCCGATACCGGTGAGTCTTACGAACTCATGTTCAGATTGAGATCTTGTCATACGGCCTTGCTTGAGTTCCAAGAATTCCTTACGCTTTTGATCGATGAACCGTTGACTAATATATTTCTTTGAAATTCGTTTGAAAGAAATCCCAAGTAACTCGTTCGTTTGGGACTATGGAAATCAAGGTCCTCCACCAATAGTAGGTGAGTCCTACAACAAGGATATAGCACACTTTAGACATTCATCGGTGTGCATGACAGTTCATCAAACACCGAATGGTGTTATCAAGCGTAACTTCGGCCCTTTCGGCATCATCGGTAACTATGGCCTGAACTCTTCAGCCCCGCTTTCTAATCAAGTCTGGTGGCTTACTCGGCCTCACGTGGTCAAGAATCGATGGCATTACGGGCTCTTGGGGTGGATTATTCAAATTCGGGAATTGTTGGACAGCCGGATTAGTTCGGGCATATTGCGCGACCCACTCATTCATCATGGTAAAGAAGGCTTGTTTAGCCCCCTCACCTTGATTATTCGCAGATGACTGAGGTTCAACAGGTGGCGTCCCTTGTGCAGGAGCAGCCGCTACACTTTCAACGTCATCCGCCAAGGTTCTCTCTACACCGGGATCCATTTACTAATCGAAACAATAATTTTAACCGTCAGAAGTCATCACACATTTAAACATTAACATTAAGGCATGTATAGCTAGACTCATACGTGCTATGGTAGTCCTAGAACCGACTAAACCATAGCTCTGATACCATTAAAATTGTAACACCCCGAACCCGAGACCGTCGTCGGAGTCGAACACGAGATGTTAACAGACTTCAAACCACTTATTGAGAATTTTCCAGACAAGCTGCCAATCTGTGTACTAGTCGCTTCAAAAATCATAACTTGAGTTTTAGAACTCAAAAATCAGTTTCGTAATTTTTTCCTGAAACTAGACTCATATGTCCATCTACAGATTTTTTTCTAGAATTTTTGGTCTAGCCAATTAGTATAGTTTATTAGTTAAAGTCTCCCATGTTACAGGGGTCGACTACACTGACCTTCGTGCATTACAACTCGTATAACTCCCTGTGCAGGGCTTCAATACTGATGCCGTTTGTTTCTATAGAAACTAGACTCAAAGAGAAATTTATACATATATGGTATGACTCCTAATTATCTCTGGTTAATTTATAATGAATTTTCAAAGTCCGAACAGGGAATCCAGAAACCGTTCTGGCCCTGTTTCACGAAAACCGAAATATCTCTTAACATACAACTCATATAACCGTCTCGTTTCTTCCATACGAAAATAGATTCATCAATGTTCATTTACATAATTTATTCACTATTTAATTCCATTCCTACTATTTTTAGTGATTTTTCACATCCACATCACTGTTGCTGCCAGCATCTATTTCTAGGGTAGACTTTCTCTAACACATAGTTTCTATGATTCAGCCACCCCTTTTTCATATATAGTCCAAAATATAATCATGATGACCCATTCTAATGGCTGGTCATTGCCAAACATTTCCGTGCCTCTTAATGAGCATATACATGCCAAATGATTATAACATTATGCTCAAAACATTTATAAGCCATTTTCGCATGGCTATTCAAAATTTTACATACCAAGTTCAAACAAAACATAATAGCCTATACATGCCGAAATGTACTCCTAGACCAACTACGAAGAAAATACCAAAAGTTGTTAGCGGTGTGATGACTTGATGACGGTCCCGAATACGCAAAAATTCGAGTCCAAGAAACCTAAAATAGGTGACAAACAAACACCGAATGAGTATATAACTCAGTAAGTCATAAGCAATGCACTAACAACCATTAATAACATTATCGCAAGATGAAACAAAATGGAACGAGGCTAATTACTCCATTCAAACCGAACTATACCATAGTTCCTTAGACCTTTCGATTCAATCACATACCAAGTTACACATTCACATTCCATATACTAATCAATAGGATATTTGAAGCATTTCTACACACCATTTTGTTTTCGTCACAATCATACATCTACATGACCTTTCACTCATTCCACGATAATTCTTATGTACGTGACTTGAATTTACATTGTCACATAGGTTCAAACTTACCAAGCTCAACCCCAAATATAAACATAGCGCCTATTAGCCATGAACTCAAGGCACTTACCCGATCCGCTGTCCGTGATCACGCAATAGTGTCGCACACTCGGTGTCAATAGTGATTCAAAAGCATATAGTGAGTCCGACACTTAGTGCTATATGATCAACTCGCACACTTAGTGCTATATGATCAAACTCGCACACTTAGTGCTGTACAAGTTTTAAACCCGCACACTTAGTGCCATTCTCATGATCACAATTGTTTATACCCGCACACTTAGTGCCGAAATCAACAACTCGATACATCTCACCTCTTTTCCTTTCATTCAATACTTCCATCACCACATACATACAAGTATATAAGTTCATCATTCCTTTCGGCATAATTATATAGACATTATGTCTATTCAAATCAATACCAAATATATGCTTAGTGACTTACCTTGTGTTGGGTAAAATAGTCCAAGTCGGCTACTCGATGACCTTCGTCTTTCCCTTGCTTGATTCTCCTTCTTTAACTCCTTGAGCTTAATCAATAAATCAACTCGTTTAACCATCTTGCTAAACATTCATAATTCAATTACACATGCACATGTATGTTTGTATATTCGGCAACCATCCTCACTTATTACCCATTTAGTCAATTTTCTAAGCCAAGATAAGGCTTCAATATGGTTGCCTCTAACCGAATACATGCACACCAATCTACTTCATTTGGCCGAATATGCATGTCTATGTTGAGGCCAATTTTACACTTAATATCACACAAAAAAACAGCATACATTTTACTAACTAACGCATTACATATTGTAGCTCAATACACATCTCTCATTTACTACATAACCGAAACATCATCACAAGCAAATATACACCTTGAAATAGTATATATGTCATACCAATTCATCATGTGCAAACATATATTCATGTAGGTGCAAGGGCCGAATCTCAAGTTGTTTATATCCAAATATAAACACATATCCAAAGCTCAAATCTTACCTACCATGCAACATGCATGAATCATACTTATGGATATACCATGACCGAATACATCACAACACCAAAATTTTGGTCATGATTAAGCAAAGAACTTAATGTCTTACTCAAAATACTAAAAAGAAAGTCCAAGAGCCATCAATCCACCATCACATATACCATTAGCAAGCTTCATATTTAACATCCAATGGCATTAACACAAAATCCACCTTGGCCAAACACCATCCCCATGATATAACAAAGATTTGAACCATGGGCTAATAAGAACATCAAGCTAGTAACTAAAAACATGCATGAATCTCATGGCACAACCTCAAACATACCTTAATCTTGATGCATGTATAGCCAAACCCCTTCCTAATCCTCTTCCAACCCAAGCATGAAGCAAAAATTCTCTCTTCTTCCTTAGGATTTTCGGTCAAGAGAGAATGAAAGGATGAACAAAATTTTTTTTCTTTCTTTCCCCTCAACTCACGGCAATGGAGCATGCATGAGACTATTTTTTTCTTTTTTTTCCATTTCTTTATTACCCATGCTCATTAATTTATTTTTTTTTCCACCCATGATGCACCAACAAAACATGTCTATGACATGTTTTGCCCATATTTCTTTGTCATGGCCGGCCACTAGAACTTGGGGGGGGAAATTGACATGCAAGTCCTCCCCTTTGGCTACATGCACTATTAGGTCCTTATAGATTAGCCTATCACTTTTCAAAAGTGTCACACAAGTCCTACTAACTGAATTCACATGCTATCGGCTAAATCGAAGCTTGAAATTTTCACACATTCATAATTACATATTCTAGACAATAAATATTACGTTCAAACATTTCGGTGACTCGGTTTAGCGGTCCCGAAACCACTTCCCGACTAGGGTCAATTTTGGGCTGTCACAATGGATGTGTTAAGTTGCTTGGGATGTTAGCATGAAAGTTGGAATTGTTAAGCTAATTTGTTGGAAGTGCCGAATTTAGGACTAAGAAGAGAATGAGTATTCGGAAAACATAGTGAAAAGGTAGGTGTTGCCGATTGTTAGATTTAGACCATGGGAGTGGCTATAATGGGCATTAAGATGTAGAACTTAAGAAATGTAGTTATATGTGAATTTACATGATGATACAAATAGATGTGAAAATATATGCTAGATTAGGAAAATTTGATTAAGTGTTCATGAGATGAAATTAGGTGTTTAAAAGATGTTATAGTTGACATTGTATATATATACATACATTCGGCCATCTCATTGAGTTTGAAGGTGGTGTTAAATCTAATTGTGATGCCCATTTGGAAGTGTATATATATATGTATAAATATACATAAGTATGCCCGTTCGTGATGTTACCTTTAATTATGTGTATAATCGACTAAATGGGTAATTAGTGAGGATGGTTGCCGAATATACAAACATACATATGCATGTGTAATTGAATTATGAATGTTTAGCAAGATGGTTAAACTAGTTGATTTATTGATTAAGCTCAAGGAGTTAAAGAAGGAGAATCAAGCAAGGGAAAGACGAAGGTCATCGAGTAGCCGACTTGGAACTATTTTACCCAACACAAGGTCGATCACTAAGCATATATTTTGTATTGATTTAAATAGACATAATGTCTATGTAATTATGCTGAAAGGAATGATAAATTTATATACATGTATGTATGTGGTGATGAAAGTATTGAATGAAAAGAAAAGAGGTGAGATGTATTGAGTTGTTGATTTCGGCACTAAGTGTGCGGGTATAAACATTTGTGATCATGAGAATGGCACTAAGTGTGCGGGTTTAAAATTTGTACAGCACTAAGTGTGCGAGTTGGATCATATAGCACTAAATGTGCGAGTTGATTATATAGCACTGAGTGTGCGGACTCACTATATGCTTTTGAATCACTATTGACACTGAGTGTGCGACATTATTGAGTTGACCACGGACAGCGGGTCGGGTAAGTACCTTGAGTTCATGGCTAATAGGCGCTATGTTTATATTTGGAGTTGAGCTTGGTAAGTTTTGAACCTATGTGAAAATTTTAATTGAAGTCACGTACATAAGAATTATCGTGGAATAAGTGAAAGGTCATGTAGTTGTATGATTGTAACGAAAACAAAATGGTGTATAAAATGCCTCAAATATCCTATTGATTTGTATATGGAATGTGAATGTGTAACTTGGTATGAGATTGAATCGAAGGTCTAAGGAACTATGGTATAGTTCGGTTTGAATGGAGTAATTAGCCTCGCTCCATTTTGTTTCCTCTTGTGATAATGTTATTAATGGTTGGTAGTGCATTGCTTATGACTTCATCGAGTTATATACTCATTCGGTGTTTGCTTGTCACCTATTTTAGGTTTCTTGGACTCAACTTTTTATGTATTCGGGACCGTCATCAAGTCATCACACCGACTAGCAACTTTTGGTATCTTCTTCTTAGATGGTCTAAGATAACATTTCGCATGTATAGGCTATTATGTTTGTTTGAACTTTGGTATGTAAACTTTGGATAGCCATGCGAAAATGGCTTATATATGTTTTAGCATAGCACTATAATCGTTTGTATGTTGATCACTAAGAGGTATGGAAATGTTGGAAACGATTAGCCATTGGAATGGTTAATCATGATTATACCTTGTGCTATGTATGCAAAAAGGGCTAATTGAATCATGGAAACTATGAAATAGGTAAAGTCTACCTTAAAGGCAGATGCTGACAGCAGCAGCGATGTGGATGTGAAAAATCACTAAAAATAGTAGGAATGGAATTAAATAGTGAATAAATTATTTAAATGAACCTTGATGAATCTATTTTCATATGAAAGAAACGAAACGGTCATATGAGTTGTATGTTAAGAGATATTTGGGTTTTCGTGAAACATGGACAGAACGGTTTCTGGATTCCCTTTTCCGACTTTTAAAATTCATTATAAATTAACCCGAGACTTTTAGAAGTTATGCTATATATGTATAGATTCCATTTTGAGTCTAGTTTCTATAGAAACAAACGGCATATGTATTGAATTCCTGTACAGGGAGATATCCAGGTCGTAATGCAGGAAGGTCAGTGTAGTCGCACCCTGGAACAGGGGAGACTTTAACTAATAAACTGTACTAATTGGCCCAACCAAAAATTCTAGAAAAAAATTTGTAGATGGATATATGAGTGTAGTTTTATGGAAAAATCACGAAACTGATTTTTGAGTTTTAGAACTCAAGATATGATTTTTAAGGTGACAGTGACACAGTTAGCCAGCTGTCTGGAAATTTTTTTTTATGAACGGTGAAATTAAGTGAACGAAGTCTGTCAACCCCTCGTGTCCGACCCCGGCGACGGTCTCCGGTACGGGGTGTTACAGGAGCGGTCATGGAACCTACAACTCCCCGAATTCCATTTACCACAATACTGGCATTCCGCTCTGTCTCGACGGTCATTTCCAACACTGGCGATCGAAGTGACTCGTGTGCTCACAGGGGTCGATCGCGATCTCGTCTAGAAAAGCCCGAAGTGTCCCTAGACCGGCCCAAGCCATCTCTAAATTTCTTCGATGACTGTGGGAAGGGCTTCCCCGAAGACCTCTTACGAAACTCCCTTGCTCCCACCTCAGCTTTTCTTTTCTCCATACTGAGCTCCTCGGCCTTGCAAGCTCGCTCAACAAGTACCACAAATTCTCGGATTTCCAAGATGCCAACATACAGCTTTATATCATCATTTAGTCCATCCTCGAAACGTTTACACATTACGGCTTCTGAGGAAATGCATTCTCGTGCGTACCGGCTAAGCCTCACAAATTTTCGTTCATAGTCGGTAACCGACATGGAACCTTGTTTAGGTTCAAGAAATTCCTTTCGTTTTTGATCCATAAATCTCTGACTGATATACTTTTTCCGAAACTCGGTTTGGAAAAACTCCCAAGTTACTTGCTCTCTAGGCACAACAGAAGTCAACGTATTCCACCAATAGTAGGCAGAATCACGTAGCAAGGAGATAGTACACTTTAGGCACTCATCGGGTGTGCAAGATAGCTCATCGAGTACCCGGATAGTGTTGTCCAACCAAAATTCAGCTTGCTCAGCATCATCGCTGTCCGTAGCTTTAAATTCAGTAGCCCTGTGTTTTCGGATTCTGTCAACTGGGGGCTTATTTGACCTTATTTGGTCAGCTACCAGAGGCATCGTAGGTGCGGGGGTTGTGTTTGTCGGGAATGGAGGTTGTGGAACAGCCGTATTAGTTCGAATGTATTGGTTGAACCAATCATTCATCACGTTATAAAAAGCTTGCCTAGCCTCATCATTCGGATTGCTAGCAATAGGTTGAGAGTCCACCGGTGCTATCCCTTGTGCGGGAGCAGGCGCTACACTCTCAAGATCATCAGCTACCGCTCGGTCGGGATCGGGATCCATTACTATAAATAAACATATTTGCAAATGTCAGAAATCACCACACTATCAAATAATCACATAAAATGGCATGTATAGCTAAACCCAACGCATTACGGTAGTCCTAGAATCGACTAAACCGTAGCTCTGATACCAATAAAATTGTAACACCCCGTACCCGAGACCGTCGCCGGAGTCGGACACGAGGGGTTAACGGGCTTAATCCACTTACTAGCACAGTTCATTTTAAAAATTTCCAGACAGCTGGCTAACTGTGTCACTGTCACCTTAAAAATCATATCATGAGTTCCACAACTTGAAAATCACTTTCGTGATTTTTCCCTGAAACTAGACTCATATATGCATCTACAAATTTTTTTCTAGAATTTTTGGTCGGGCCAATTAGTACAGTTTATTAGTTAAAGTCTCCCATCTTACAGGGATTGACAACACTGACCTTTTCGCATTACGACTTGGATATCTCCCTGTACAGGGCTTCAATACTGATGCCGTTTGTTTCTACAGAAACTAGACTCGAAAAGGAATCTGTAAATATATGGCATGACTTCTAATTATCTCTGGTAAATTTATAATGAATTTCTAAAGTCGGAACAGGGACTCCAGAAACCGTTCTGGCCCTGTCTCACGAAAACTTAAATATCTCTTAACATACAACTCATAGGATCGTTTCGTTTCTTCCATGTGAAAGTAGATTCATGAAGGTTTGATTACATAATTTATTCACTATTTAATTCTATTCCTACTATTTTTAGTGATTTTTCACATCCACGTCACTGCAGCTGTCAGCATCTGTCTTTAAGGTAGGCTTTACCTATTTCATAGTTTCCATGATTCAACTAGCCCTTTAACATGAATAGCACAAAATATGATCATGATTAACCATCCCAATGGCTAATCGTTTCCAAACATTTCCATACCTCTTAATGAACAACATACAATGATTATAATACCATGCCCAAAGTATACTTAAGCCATTTTCGCATGGCTATCCAAATTTACACAAAACCGAAAGGTACATGACCTACAACAAAAGGGTAGTCCTATACATGCCATTTCAAAGTTCAACCAAAAATATACCAAAAGGAGCTTTGATAGTGTAGGCGAATTCAACTTCAAAATCCAGTCGATGGTGACGAACCAAAATCTATAAAACAGAGGATCAAAGAAACGGAGTAAGCATTTAATGCTTAGTAAGTTGAGTTATGAATTTAGACACAACCAAAGTATAGCATTCATGTAGCTAAACAGATAATTTCATATGCACAAATTCTCAATATCATACTTACTTCACATTACCAACCCTTATATTCATACACAAAGATCAACTTAGCCAAAGGCCGGTAGCTCATTTATCAACTGAGCGAATATTATTCGAAGGGAATCAACTATTCCAAAGCACATACGAAACATACCTCATTGTTGAGATTTTACAAGCGTAATAACTGAAATTTTTACAGCAAGATCATTCATTCCCGAATCACGTACCTTCGGAATTTACCCGGATATAGCTACTCGTTCGAATGCCTTCGGGACATAGCCCGGTTATAGTAACTCGCACAAATGCCTTCGGGACTTAACCCAGATTTAGTAACTAGCACAATGCCTTCGGGCTTAGCCCGAAATTAGTAACTCGCACAAATGCCTTCGGATCTTAGTCTGAATTTAGTCACTTAGCACAAAGCCTTCGGGACTTAGCCCGGACATCATTCGAATAACCTTGCACATTTATCAATAAATCATGACACATTCGTATTTCATTTTCTTTAGCAAAACTCTAACACGAGGCACTTATCACACTTGCAATTTCGGCTCAATAGCCACACACAAAGAGCATGATTTTGATTTGCTTAAAACGTGATCTAATCAAATCATAATCTAAGTTCCATTACTCGAAAACTTACCTCGGATGTGGTCGGACGTTTTCGGCGGCTATTTGACAACTTTTTCCTTTCTCTTATCCAACTGTGGTCCTCTAAGCTCTTGAGCTAATTCAAACGAATTTAACTTATTAAAGTCTCGTTATGCTAGCTTATGGCCGAATATGACAAGGAGTTTGATAGGTCATATGGCCACCTTTTAGCTCAAATACACAATGATCATCGCATTTTAATCACATCAAGCAATTTAATACAATTCATTCGAACATCAAAAGAGAAGCTCAAGGTACTTAGCCCATATATACATTAGACATTAGAGTCACATATATACGAAATCACGAATCGAATTCAACATACTAGCTAATATTTCCCCTTAGCGAATTTTCTAAGTCAAGCTAAAGCCATCAATAGGCTACCTATGGCGAACATACACATCAACTCATGTACTCATTCATGTGGCGAACATACATGTCTATGTTGGGGCCGATTGCAACACTTAATACATTCTACAAGTATGGTCACTTGTATTGACTAAACACCATTTTGTTTCAAGTTCAAAACTTGGCTAATACACACATATACACTAGTAAATCAAACACTAGCATTTGCACTTCACCTTACTACCATTTCTCATCCAATAACGTGAACAACAACATATTTCTCTTCTACTTCCTACCATGGCCGAATGCATTACAACACCATACCATTTCAATTTTGGTCATGGTTGAACAAGGAACTTAATGTCTCACTCAAGGATGCTAAAAAGGAGATTCAAGAGTCATCAATCCACCATCACATGCATCATTACAAGCTTCACTTTTAGCATGCAAATAACATCAACACAAATCCACCTTAGCTGAATATCATCTCCATGACATAGTAAAGATTTGAACCATGGGCTAGTTAGAACTCAAGCTAACAAAAAAAACATGCATGAATCTCATGGCACAACATCAAACTTACCTTCACCTAGCTACAAGCATGGCGAATCTCTTCAACATTTCCTCTCTTCTTTCTTTTTGAATTTTCGGTCAAGAAGAATGAAAAAGGATGGACACATTTTTTTTCTTTTGTTTTCATCATTTTCTTTCTCCTTTCTTTTTTTTCCATTTCTTTATTACTAACTTTATTTTATAGTTTCCTCCCATGATGCACCAACACAACATGTCTATGACATGTTTTGCCCATCATCCTTTGTCCACCCTAATGTCATGGTAGGCCACTACTAGATGGGGGAAAATTGACATGCAAGTCCCCCTTTTCAACACGCACTAATAGGTCCTTATGTTTTGATCTATCACATTTCAAAAGTGTCACACATAAGTCCTATTGACTAAATTCACATGCAATTTACTAAATCGAAGCTTAAAATTTTCACACATTTATTTTAGACAATAAATATCATATTCAAATAATTTAGTGACTCGGTTTAGCGGTCCCAAAACCGCTTTCCTACTAGGGTCACTTTAGGGCTGTCACAGATAGAGCCTCATCCTAATCCATGCAACAAAAACAGAGTGACTCACAAAGAACGAAGGCTTCAGATCAATGAACCAGATGAATGGCAAACACACGTCAAGGAAAAACCAAAACCACACGATCAATCAAAGCGACACCACGATAAGCGTAGGGATGAAACAAAGCAATTTAAGGTTAGGGACAAAGTATTGTTAGATGAAAAGGACTCTAGAATTGCTACTTCAGAGCTCATTACAAACGGAGTGACTCCTTTTACAGTACTTAATGTTTTCCCATACGACACAGTTCAGGTACATCATTCTAAATTCAACACTTTTAAGGTAAATATTACTCGACTTAGACTGTATGTCGATAATAGAATTGGCAATGAGAAAGAGGGGTCTAAACTCCTCGAACCACCATGACCGTGCAAATTTGAGGAAAGTCAAGCTTAGACTTTAAATAAGCACTTCTCGGGAGGCAACCCGAGTACTAACACCACTAACCCATTTATTTTATCTATTTTTCGTGTTTTCATACAGGAACAGTAACCCACACGGCCTGGACACATGGGCGTGTCCTTGGTCGTGTGGAAATAGGGCTAAAAATCCCCAAGTATCGAGCCACACAGCCATAAATTCAATCCACACGACCATATGACACGGCCATGTGAAGCACACGGCCAGTACACACGGGCATGTCTTAGGCCGTGTGAAAACTGGAGCTAAATTTTCAAATTTTAAACAAGCCAGAGAGTTACACAGGTCAGGCGCACGGCCAAGTGTTTGTACACAAGGGCGTTTAGGATACCACACGGGCGTGGGATAAGTGAACAACGTAGCACATAGCTGTACAGTTCACACGGCCTGGACACACGGGCGTGTCCCAAGCCGTGTGAATAATGGACATTCAATATTAGTGATTAACACGGGGTAAACTCGAGCCACACGACTGTATCCCTTTTAAACCCCCTAACCTTTACATTTTTTGTCTTCTTCTTCTCAAATTTTCCCCCCAAGCCCTAGCCACCGCAGCCCCCTCTCCCCCTACACCGGCCACCACCTAGCTTCTCTCCTTGCTTTCCCTCTCTTCTTCTTTCCTTCTCTTTTCTTTATTTCTTTCCTCTTTCTTTTCTTTTCTTTCCCCCTCCTCTTTCCTCTCCATTTTTCTCTTAACTGCACAGCTACCAACCTACCCTCTCGCCACCGTAGCCTCGCTATCTTAGCCCTCGCCCGTTAACACTGCCTTTCATCCAAAGTCCGGTCACCAACCATCACCGTTGGGTTCCCTTTGATACTCATTACTCTTTTATTCCTATTATTTATTTATTTAATTATCTACTTTATTATCCATTATTTACTGCATAAATAGTATTATTATTAGTTATATAATCGATTTTAACGTTATTGATTTACCCTCTGATTAGTTTGGGTACTGTTTTAGACTAGTCTACCATATACTCATTGGCTGAATTCATTGTTCCTTATTCTATTCCAATTTGTTCCTATCATTAGGTTCATCCTCTCATTTAGGTATTGTTACTTATTTCTATTATAATTAGCGTATTATGGTTCCTTGTTCCTATCCTTAGCTATTCTATCATGACTTATTTTCATTCCCTATTATTTCATCACATTTTCCCAAACCAATATCACCATATTATTTTTGCATAATAGGATTTTAGTACACATTGTTTAGAAATAAATTATTATTTAGGATTACCGACACTTTGCGTTATCAGCTTTCATTTAAATAATTCATGATCATTTCCTCATTTACTGACAAACTCTTCTACTTTTACAAGAATACCATGATGAAGAAACGAGGCAAGAAGGCTTCCGTCCCCACTTCAAAAAAGCAGAAGGGTCCTGGCGCAACCTTCTCGAGCACCTCGACCGAAGCTCATCATCCTCGGCTTCAATTTTCTTCAGGCCAACAGGACGACCTGTTTCAGCTTCTTCAAGTACGACCATTAGGAGTGGGCTGATGTATTGACTGGACCGCATTGGAGCAAGTCGGACTAGTGATGAGGTTCATACATTCATTATCACTGACCCGTGGGATCAGTTCTTTGCGATTATCGAGCACACCTATTCAGAGAGCTAACCTTGGAGTTTTGCACTACGTTCCATCTACAACATGTGATGAATACCCATGACGAGGCTGGTACTATCACTTTCTGACTTGGTGGCTTAGTGCGACATATGAGCGTCCTCGAGTTTGGCTGTAATATCCTGATTTTGGGCCTAGTCGGAATGGTGGTTTTGAGACCACAAATTTGAGATAGAAATAATTATTTTATAATTATTTTTAGGTCTATGATATGATTTCATGATTGTGTGAAAATTTCGTGAAGAAATTCTATGCATAAAGTGCTTAATTTGAAATTAGGGACTAAATTGAATAAATTGTAAAACTTGTGTTTTAGAAGCATTTTGCATAAAATTGAATTAGATTATTAATTAGAGGTCCTTAAAGAGTAATTTTACCAATTTCTAAAAAAAATTTGGACAAAAATGGGCTTGGAAGGGTAAAAATTTAAAGAATAGTAAAAAGGGCATTTTGGTCATTTAGGGGTAAAATGAATTAAAAGACAAATTTTAAAACCCAAATGTGTCCATCTTCAACCCCATGGCCGAATATAGCAAGGAGAAACCATGGATAGGGTTTTTCAAGCTTCCAAGCTCGATTGTAAGTCCGTTCTAGCCTCGTTTTTAATGTTTTTTACGTTTTTGGAGTCCTGATAACTTGATTTAGCTTATGCTAGTAATAATTTAACCTAGGGTTTATATTTGGAAAAATACCCATAGGTGAAATTTGTGTATTTTGGTGTTTTATGATAGAATATGAGGTTTTAAATTATGTTAGACAACTTGTGCTACTCGGTTTTAAGTGAAAACGAGCAAAAGGGCTTAATCGGTAAAAATACCTAATAGTCATAAATACATGTTAGAGTGAGAATTTGATGTTTCCATAGAAGGGAAAAATGATCAGCATGTCATAAAACATAAGAAAATAGGCTGAAGTTTAATTTACAAGCTTTGGGGCAAAAGTGTAAATATGCAAAAGTTTAGGGGCAAAACTATAATTTTGCCAAAATATGATTTTGGGTCAATTTGAATAATGTGAGTCCTAATTAGACTATATTTTAAATGATAGAGCAAGAAAAACTGAAATTCGGGCTAAAATGGGAAAAATACCAAGTTGTGGACAAAATGGTAAAAGTAGCCATTTTCGCATACGAGGTAAGTTCATATGTAAATGTTGGTAACATAGTTATTAATTTAAATGTTTTAATGTTATTTAAATGATATGATAATTATTATGAAATATTATACTTGTGATAATTGTTTGATAATATGTCAAATTATGTGATATACTTGGAAAATGTGAAATACTACCGAGTATCAGTATCGGCATTCCGTAGAAGATGGTTGAGACACATGATTGGGAAAAAGGTCCCGTTGAACCTTAGGAATGGATTAGGATACAAGTGACATGTCACTAGGATATTTGGGCATCCGAACTCGTTGAGTTGAGTCCGAGTTCACCTATGGATGCAAATGTCCGAACTCGTTGAGTTGAGTCCGAGTTCGAGAGATGTAACTAGGCATCTGAGCTCGTTGAGTTGAGTTCGAGTTCACTTACGGATGCGAATGCCCGAGCTCGTTGAGTTGAGTCTGAGTTCACTTATGGGCGGGTTACATGGTAGCTTGGCTACATATATGGCACTTATGTGCAAACTTTCCATGTATCCAAATTATATTCCGATGTGTTCAACGGGTAAAATTTTACTCAAATGGAGGAATACTCGAGATGAAAGGGACGTATTGGTAAGTGTTGTGAAATGGATACTTTGAACAGGTATGTACTTAACCCTCGGGTTGAAAACTCGATATAACAACAATATGGTAAGATGATAAATGAAAATGTGATATGAATATCTCGGTGATGATTATGCAAATGATGTTTTATGTTTGCTTATATAGTTGTGTTACTTGCTATTTGCATGTGAACTTACTAAGAATTTATGCTTACTCCCTCCTTTTCATTCCTTGTAGTTTTGACAAGCCAGCTCGGAAATCGGGAACAGTCGGAGGCTCGTTCACACTATCCGTGTATCATCTTGGCATAATGGCTTGTATATTTTGAGCATGGCATGTATAGCATTATAATCATTTTGTGTATATGGTCTTATGATATGGTTATTGAGTGGTATGGAAATGCTTGGTAATGAGTAGCCATTGGAATGGCTAATCATGATCATATTTGGTGTTATGTATGCTAAACTGCTAGCTAATCAATGGAAACCATGAAATAGGTAAAATTTACCATAAAATAGATTCAGACAGGAGCACTGATGTGAGTTTGAAAAATAATGAAAAATAGTAGAGATATAATTAGATGATGAATAAAATATGGAATTGAAGAATTATGAGTTTATTTTCATATGAATGGAACAAAACAGGTATATGAATTATATTTTATGAGATGTTTAAATTTTTGTGAAACAGGGCTATAGCAATTTCTGGATCCCCTTTTCTAAAATTAAAAATTCATCATAAATTTTAAAAAAAATTAGAAGTCATTCTTTATATGTAAAAATTCCTTATTGAGTCTAGTTTTATTAAAATAAACAGAATAGTCTTTGAAACTCATGCGAGGAGATATCGATTAAGTAATACAGAGGTCGAGCGGTCAAACCACTGAAGCAGGGAGACTTTAACTAATAAAATGTACTAATTGGCTCGACCAAAAATTCTAGAAAAAAATTAGTAAATATATATATGAGTCTAGTTTCAAGAAAAATTTACGGAATTGGATTTTAGGTTTCGGAACTCGAGATAGAATTTTTAAGCGACTGTGACGCAGATTGCTAGCTTGACTGGAAATTTTAAAAATAAATTGTTTAAGCTGTTTAAATAATGAATTAAGTCTGTTAACACCTCGTTTTCGACTCCAGTGATGGTCTCGGGTACGGGGCATTATATTTGGTGGTATCAGAGCAGGTTTAGTTGGTTCTCGGACTAACTTAGCATGTGTAAAAATTTAGCTATACATGCCACTGATCTGTGATAGTGTGATGTCTTCCGACGCATATAAGTACCGTCTTATTTAGACAGGGTACTCTCCAACCGAGCTGCGCTGACCATGTTCAATGTTATGTGAAGGTATTTGAGTAAAGTTATGATTATGATAAGTCTCGGTTCAGAAAAGTATGAATAAAAGTTTATGATACATATGTGATAATATGTGAGATGAAAGTTCATGTTATGATAAATATCCATATTTGCTCACTGCTCATATGATGTAGTGTATGTGGCTTACTTGATAAAATGAACAGAATAAATAGAAAGTAGTAGAGGTATGAATAAAGGTCATAATATCATGATACGAATGAAAATGTCCTTGTCTTGATTGGACGTTGAATGTTGATGAATGTTAGTGATATATAATTTTTATGAGATAAAGGATTATAATGAAATGAACTTATCTATGTTAAATTGTTGGACTGAATTATATGATTGTAGTGATATGTACATGATAATGCACGAAATGGAAGTTGTGATTGTGATGCAAATATCTATGTTTGTTTGGCCTTATATGATGTCATGAGCATGAATTAATTTAATTAAATGAATGGATAAGTAAAGCTATCTAGAAAGCATAGAATGTATGCATAAGTATATTGTCTAAATGGGATAATAGGAAAATTGGTGTAAGCCAACATGAATGTTGCATTGCCTAGTGAATGACATGATTTTGATGATGTTGCAATGATGATGGAAGTTGTGTCATATGTGTATGTATAAGAAAGTCGAGTCAGAGGTCCTACAACCCCTCCCCCTTACCGAAGTGGTACTTATAATGGAATTTCATGAGATTTGTATTGAATAAGTTTCCGATTGAGAACCCAAAGAGTTTAGTGATAGAATAATTATAAGTATGATCAGAGATTGAAAATGAACTGATAAGTAAAGTCAGAGCCAGTAAAGTATCGGATTGATATAAAGATTATTGGAATTATGCATTGTCCGAGTTAGAGAAGGAATTCTCTTTGGTAAATTGAATTACTCAGGTGCAAGGTCGAGAATAGTGTAAATCGAAATTTATTCAGAACTGGCCTTCTTTAGTGAATGGTTTAATATGAAATTTGTGACGGTAGAACTAGTTGGGGAAATGATATTTGAAATGTGAACTATCTGAGTGTGACAGTTATGACTGGATAGATTTAGCAGTCTCTTTTGAGATGTTCTATGTGTTTACCCGTTCTCAGAAATATTTCTATGGCTATTGATCTTCTGAAGAAATTCTTGTTATATGGGAATGTCTTCTAATTCTGGTGTTGGATGAAAGCAATGGTAGTTTGACAGGTTTATAATTTATCTTGCTCCATTTCACCGGGTATTCTATTTCATTTCGTCTGATAAGAATTGATGAGAGAATACGTAAGATATTATGATTCTGTTTCTTCTACTTGATGCTTCATCTGATATATATGTATGGGAAGATATATTGTTCTTGTTATATTTCATTCCAGTGGGATTAAATGATGTTTTCTTTTGGACTTTCTTTCTTTGAAGAATTATCGAGGTATTCGTATTTTCTCTATGAGTTGGGTTTTCGATTCTCGGCATAGTATTGTATCTTGGGTTTCTTTATCACGGATCTCTTTATTACGGTTTTCTTTATTACGGGTTTCTCTATCTTGGATTTCTTTATTCAGTTTTCTTGTTATCTTTGTTCCATAATTTGTCAATTAAGACTCATGTTCGAAGTCGTTCTTCATTCGTGATAATCATGTCAAATATGACTATACTTCTAATTTGATCTTGGTAATGTGGTGATTTCAGATATTGGGATTTTTCTAATTTACGTGTAAGGATTTGACATCGATAAAGGCATAAGTGATAAAAGTGCGAGTTTGATCGGTATGGTGAATTATTTATTTGAAAGATTTCATGTGACAATTATGTCGGACTATTTTCTCAAGTCGATAATAGAATTTCATTTTGTACGGATAAAAGAGTAAATAGTTTGAACGAGAAGTGTATATTTATTAGAAAGAGTTGGATATTAGTTAAAGTCACTACGAATGATAAGGTTTTCATCTTGTGAAAGTTGAAAAGTTTATTACATGTTGACAGAGTTCGGATAGATGAGAATATTGGTAACCGAAGCGTCTGAACTAGACTAGTCTACGTTGAACAAAGACTTCCTGACTTTCAGTAATGTACTGTTGTATGAATTGTTATGTGTTTCAAGACAGTGAGGTAATGTGATAGTTTAGAGCATTCGATGTTACATAAAATCTGAGTTGTTAAAGAGGTTAAAGCCGAGCATTGGGATCTATCAAAATTATCCTTGCCAGTGTTGATATTGGGATGGAAATGAGAAGGATTATTCTTGAGGCCATATTAGAATTATTTCCATGGCGGAAAGAGGAAAATGTGATGTATCCTATTGTTAAATGTTTGGCGAGATCTATAAATCATATCGGTATTGAATGAAATCCTACTCATCAGATTCATGGAATTTTAGGTCTCTTTGATTGTTGGATTTCTTGGAATTCTGGTCTCCATTAAATCAAGTTGAGATCCAGGTTTTATGTCATGATATCATGGGAAACTGAGAAGGGTTGAAAATTTAAGAACAGTTGAGAGTTGAGACTATAAGCTTTCAGATCATATGAGAAATTAAAGAGATGTATTGGAGGTACAGCCTAAGTGAAAGTTCTTCAGCACTGAATATGAGATTAAAAGTGAAGACCACTTTTCCGATAAGATTTTCGGGGATGAAAATCCCTAAAGGAGGGAGAGTTGTAATATCCTGATTTTGGGCCTAGTCGGAATGGTGGTTTTGAGACAACAAATTTGAGATAGAAATAATTATTTTATAATTATTTTGAGGTCTATGATATGATTTCATGATTCTGTGAAAATTTCGTGAAGAAATTCTATGCATAAAGTGCTTAATTTGAAATTAGGGACTAAATTGAATAAATTGCAAAACTTGTGTTTTAGAAGCATTTTGCATAAAATTGAATTAGATTATTAATTAGAGGTCCTTAAAGAGTAATTTTACCAATTTATAAAAAAAATTTGGACAAAAAAGGGCTTGGAAGGGTAAAAATTTAAAGAATAATAAAAAGGGCATTTTGGTCATTTAGGGGTAAAATGAATTAAAAGACAAATTTTAAAACCCAAATGTGTCCATCTTCAACCCCATGGCCGAATATAGCAAGGAGAAACCATGTATAGGGTTTTTCAAGCTTCCAAGCTCGATTGTAAGTCCGTTCTAGCCTCGTTTTTAATGTTTTTTTACGTTTTTGGAGTCCCGGTAACTTGATTTAGCTTATGCTAGCAATAATTTAACCTAGGGTTTATATTTGGAAAAATACCCATAGGTGAAATTTGTGTATTTTGGTGTTTTATGATAGAATATGAGGTTTTAAATTATGTTAGACAACTTGTGCTACTCGGTTTTAAGTGAAAACGAGCAAAAGGGCTTAATCGGTAAAAATACCTAATAGTCATAAGTACATGTTGGTGTGAGAATTTGATGTTGCCATAGAAGGGAAAAATGATCAGCATGTCATAAAACATAAGAAAATAGGCTGAATTTTAATTTACAAGCTTTAGGGCAAAAGTGTAAATATGCAAAAGTTTAGGGGCAAAACTATAATTTTGCCAAAATATGATTTTGGGTCAATTTGAATAATTTCAGTCCTAATGAGACTATATTTTAAATGATAGAGCAAGGAAAACTGAAATTTGGGCTAAAATGGGGAAAATACTAAGTTGTGGACGAAATGGTAAAAGTAGCCATTTTCGCATACGAGGTAAGTTCATATGTAAATGTTAGTAACATAGTTATTATTTTAAATGTTTTAATGTTATTTAAATGAGATGATAATTATTATGAAATATTATACTTGTGATAATTGTTTGATAATATGTCAAATTATGTGATATACTTGAAAAATGTGAAATACTACCGAGTATCGGTATCGGCATTCCGTAGAAAATGGTTGAGACACATGATTGGGAAAAAGTTCTCGTTGAACCTTAGGAATGGATTAGGATACAAGTGACATGTCACTAGGATATTTGGGCATCTGAACTCGTTGAGTTGAGTCTGAGTTCACTTATGGATGCAAATGTCCGAACTCGCTGAGTTGAGTCCGAGTTCGAGAGATGTAACTAGGCATCCTAGCTCGTTGAGTTGAGTCCGAGTTCACTTATGGATGCAAACACCCGAGCTCGTTGAGTTGAGTCCGAGTTCACTTATGGGCGGGTTACATGGTAGCTTGGCTACATATATGGCACTTATGTGCAAACTTTCCATGTATCCAAATTATATTCCGATGTGTTCAACAGGTAAAATTTTACTCAAATGGAGGAATACTCGAGATGAAAGGGACGTGTTGGTAAGTGTTGTGAAATGGATACTTTGAAAAAGTATGTACTTAACCCTCGGGTTCAAAACTCGATATAACAACAATATGGTAAGATGATAAATGAAAATGTGATATGAATATCTTGGTGATGATTATGCAAATGATGTTTTATGTTTGCTTATATAGTTGTGTTACTTGCTATTTGCATGTGAACTTACTAAGCATTTATGCTTACTCCCTCCTTTTCATTCCTTGTAGTTTTGACATGCGGATCGAAATCGAGAGCGGTCGGAGGCTCGCTCACACTATCTGTGTATCATCTTGGCATAATGGCTTGTATATTTTGAGCATGGCATGTATAGCATTATAATCATTTTGTGTATATGGTCTTATGATATGGTTATTGAGTGGTATGGAAATGCTTGGTAATTATTAGCCATTGGAATGGCTAATCATGATCATATTTGGTGTTATGTATGCTAAATTGCTAGCTAATCCATGGAAACCATGAAATAGGTAAAATTTACTATAAAATAGATTCAGACAGCAGCAGTGACATGAGTTTGAAAAATCATTAAAAATAGTAGAGATATAATTATATGATGAATAAAATATGGAATTGAAGAATTATGAGTCTATTTTTTTTATGGATGGAACAAAACAGGTATATGAGTTATATTTTATGAGATGTTTAAATTTTTGTGAAACAGGGCCAGAGTGATTTTTGGATCCTCTTTTCTAATTTTAAAAATTCATCATAAATTTTAAAAAAATAATTAGAAGTCATTATTTATATGTACAAATTCCTTATTGAGTCTAGTTTTATTAGAAACAAACAGCATAGTCATTGAAACTCTGTACAGGGAGATATCTGATTCGTAATACACAGAGGTCAGAGCAGTCAAACCCTGAAATAGGGGAGACTTTAGCTAATAAAATGTACTAATTGGCTTGACCAAAAATTCTAGAAAATAATTAGTAAATATATATATGAGTCTGATTTCAGGAAAAATTTATGGAATTGGATTTCAAGTTTCAGAACTCGAGATATGAATTTTTAAGCGACTGTGATGCAGATTGCTAGCTTGACTGGAAATTTTAAAAATAAATTGTTTAAGCTGTTTAAGTAATGAATTAAGTCTGTTAACACCTCATTTTCGACTCTGACGATGGTCTCGGGTACGAGGCGTTACATTGGCGCAGCTTTGGGCATACACACTGATGAGTTTATAGGTGCCGATAACTTTCTCCACCTCCACTGTCACATCCATCACTCACCTTCATGCTGTTGGACCGATCTCATAGCTAGTTAGATCCGTTATGATGCGAGTCACTCAGAGGCGACATCTCTTTCTCCGATTTTATGATACATCCTGGCCTTATTAGCTCACATGTTGATTAGCAGGAGAGAGAGCACAGGAGTAGTAAGCACTACTGATGCATACTATCTTTGGGCATGGCGACTGGTCACATCTTTGATTGGCATACTTTATCGCCCTTGCTTTTCACCAATAGACGGACCGCCATAGGAAGGGTCCCATCTGCCTTAGTCCTTACGTGACTCGTATCGCTTGGCACTTCGACCTCTTCGACACTCCAGAGATGTCATCGACACTCACACTAGTAGGCCAGATGACTCCTCAAGGAATTTCTAGTATGATCCACATGAGAATGATAGAGCGACGCCGTAGATTTGACCCTCCTCAGTACAGACTCGTTCACTCTGATGACCAGGATAAGCCAGAGGACATTACTGATGATGTCCCTTCCCCTCACGAGGACCCACACCTACCGCCACCGCCACCGAGTCATCGACCTCCTACTACCACTTTGACCGATATATCCGAGCGACTCACTCACTTCAAGCAATAGTGTTTTGCGAGGTTCGATAGCATTGAGGCAACGCTGCAGCAGATCTACCAGCACTTCTGCATCTCGCCACCACCACCACCACCTCGTGATGCTGACGCATCCGATGATGAGGACCTTTGGGTCCATTTATTTTATTATTATTATGATTATTATTATTTTAATTTTATTTTCCTTTTATTTATTTTTGAAGACTTATGTTTTATATTATGAACTATGTTTTTTTTATGGTTATTATCAAGTAACCCTTAATTCTCTTCCACAGTTGTGTTTATTTTCTTACTAGTAACTCAGAATCATGCCTTTCATTAGCCTTCTCTACAATTCTAGCTTTCGGTATTCCAAAGATTTCATCCAAAAATTCAGGGTAGTTTCGCTTCTCTCCCTCTCTTCTAATATTATGCTTATATTGTTCTTATCTATCTTTGTACATTGAGGACAATATACATCCTAAGTGTGGGGAGGTTATTTATATGATTCTTAGAAAACCCCTGAATTTTTATCTCATTCTCAATTAATTTCCTCAGACTATTATTAGAAGAAATTTTGATTGATTTATAATTTTTATTAATATGTTTTGAATTTAATCATAGGGAATTGTGCATTGATTGTTTAAAATTTAAAGGCATTAGAGAATCAAGCATGATAAGTTGACTTTTGAGAATTAAAATTGCTAGGTTATTTCCCTAAATTGAGGTATTCTCTTGAAGTTTTGAATTTACAGGATTGACATCAAATACCCATAATTTTCATGAGATTTTGAGCCTTTTAGAGCATATATCTTTCTTGCTCACTGATTTTATTGGTTATGAGTGTGTCAACATTGATTTGTTTTTCTAGAACTTGCTTTGATTATACATGCCATGACCACACCTTTGAGTTGATATATTGAGATGATACAGGCACTTAGGTTTTTACCCATTTACCCCATAAAAAGCCTAATCACACAATTGAAGCCTAGTGAACCCCTTTGAGCCTTAACCATTGTTTCTTGATTTTCATTTAATGTTAACCTACAACTTAACCCTTTTTGATTCGTTAAGAATTTCTTCTTTTTGTTATTTATTGACTCCCTTTTTATCAAGATTTAATTTGATTAGTTACATAACTATGTTCGTTCATTTCAGTTCCTGAATTATTTCTTATTATGTACTTTCCATTATTGTACTTGTTCTTATTCTAAAAAAAACCGTATATTTATATTCATTCAGTTACATATTGTTCTAAAGAGCTTGGATAAGTTCAAATCATTATATTGAAAGAAAATCTAACTTCATTAGTTTTGGATAGTCTTAATTTTGACAATTGTTTTTTTTTTAATTCAGTAATTAGCTTTAATATTCTAAGTTTGGTAACTTATTAAATTAATCTTGATTCTAACCCTCTTTTTTTCAGCCTTTATCCACAGCATTAACCCAAGCCCCATTACAACCCTGTTAATGACCTTTTGCTTTGTGTATCATCTCATTTATACTGGTGGAGATTTGATTTTCATGCAAGCCTATGGTAATAACTTTTCATGCTTGACTGTTGAGGGCTAATTGCTAAACCTTAAACACTTTGGGTGATTTGAGTGAATCTTTAGTGAGGAGGTCAACCCTCATTGATTTGGAATTAAAGGTAATTACTTAGATAAAAGGGGATACCTACGATTTTATGATTAAAATGCTCAACTTGGATTGTGTGAAACTTTGATGTTCTTTTAGTTAGACTCTCAATATATGATTACTTGTGGTTTACTTAGATACATTATTAATAAGAATTATAAGTTGAGAAGAATTTATTTTAATTAAGAGTTGAGGATTTTGCTTGAGGACAAGCAAATGCTTAAGTGTGGGGATATTTGATAAACAATAATATATACATTTTTTTACCTCATGTTTAACTTATTTATGGATGATTTTTCCTTAGTTTCATTGAATTCGATGCTCCTAATCCTTTAATTTTATGTTTTATACTCAGGAGAGATTAGGATAGCAAAAAGAGCATGAAATGGGCCAAAAACGGACAAATTGAGCCTAATTTAATGTTTCACACGGCCTAGCCATTTTTACACGGGTAAACCACATGCCTGTGTCTGACACACAAGCAGGCCACACGCCCGTGTGCCAAGGCTGTGTCGACATTAAACCAAGTCAGAATTGCACACAGCCTAAGCACCTGCACACGGGCGTGCCACACGGTCGTGTCCCTATCGAGCCCAAGTCTAATTCTACTCAGAAAATGCTAATTTTGAGGGTTTTGAAGCACTCCAAAGTCTATAGAAACACCCTAGAAGAGGGTTAAATGGGACATGCAGAGTAGAAGGCAAAAATACTTAAGGATATCAGAATCAGCTCGGAAGCAGGATCTACTTCAAAATTGAAGATCTCCATTCAATTTCCCTAGAAGTTCTTTGGGTTTCTTTATGTTTTGTTGTTTTCCTAATTTTGAGTTGTTTTCCATTATTGTGATCTAAACTCCCTAGATACCTGAGGAAGATGAAACCTAAGTCGGATTTTATTACTATTTGAATTATATGATAAATACTTGTTCTTATTCTTAATTGTGAGTTTTAACCCTTGCTTTAATATTCCAAGATATTAATTCATGTTTTTGATGTGCTTATTCAGTAGGGAAAAAGTCCCTGTTTAAGAGTAGATCATTCATAATTACCCAGAGTTGCATGCAATCCTAGAGATAGGACGACATAAATCTGCCAGATTAGATTCAAATCTAATAAGGGAATCCCTAAATCGAGTTAATGTGACAATAGGGGTTTTAATTACAAAGAGATTTCGATTAATCAACCTAGAGTCAGTTGTTCTTAGTCTCAAGAGAGATATTAACATAAATTAGGGATTTCTACGGATTAAGTCAGGTGAATAAATCATCTAATTCAGAAGTAATAAGTGAGGTCCAAGTGGATTCTTCCTTGGGTATTGTCTTCTCTATCGATTTTCTAAAAAGTATTTTCCAACTTTATTCTCTGTCGTAATCTTAGTTAATTAGATAATTAGTTTTAGTTAAAAAAAACATCCTTTAATTCTTAGGCTAGATAATAAAAAGATAGTAATTACTAATACTTTTAGTCCTCGTGGATATGATATTTTCGGTCTCACCATAACTATACTACTGTTTGATAAGTGCACTTGCCTTAGTCAAATTTTTAGTTAGTTTCACGAGCATCAAAGACCATGCCTAGGACATCAGCATTGTATTTGATTCGTGTAAGACCCTGTCTAGGACAGTGGCATCGATATGTGACAGCATGGAAGACCACATTTGAGACGTTGGCATTGTATGATATATGTGTGATTATCCGAGTATCCTGTTCAATTTAGAATGGTTCAATGGGAAATGATAAGTTGTGATCGAATGTGTAAATCGAGCTAAGTGATCAGGTATGAAATAGTTGATTACTTATTTGAAAATAAGGTAAATGGTTGGTGATTTTGGATGTGGTTTGTTTGAATAGGCCATGGTGTATACATAAGTATGAATTATGTTTGTTATGTTACTCACGGTTAAAATGATTCGTTTATGTTTTGTATTTGATAGTAATAGTTTAATTTGGTTGACGAGTGTATTCGGCTAAATATTGAATTTGGGTAATGAATATGTTTGATTGATGATTCGGCATTTGCATATATATATTTAGGCATATGATGTATTGGTTTGATATATATATTATCTCAAGGTATATAAGTTTGAGGTGTTGGTTATATGTTTCGGTAATGGGAAACGTCAAGTATGATTTTATAATTTGGCTTAGTAAGAGGTAGAATAATGAGTTTATAAATTGTATGTGAAATGTCTATAGAGATTCGTTTGTTAATTCAAAATTAATAAATGTGTATAAGTTAATTTTGCTACTCGAATAGATAAGAGAAGAATTGTTCTTGTGTATGATATTTTGGTATGATGTATAACTTGTGAAATTGACATGTTTTGATTTGGCATTAATATTTATAAATTTTGTTTATTAAGTCATATAGAAATGGTATGAAATATTTGTATGTGTATTAATGACCAAATAGATGATGTTTGAATGGTTAGTATTATGCATATAAATTTTAGTATGTTTTGATCTGGTAATTGTGTTAAAAAATGGTCCATATGAATATGGTAACATGCGCATGAAATTGCAATGTAGAAGAAGTATATTTGGCCATGTTGTAATGCTAGCTATTATCTGTTATGATAATGAATATTACGCTATAATATAAGGTGATATGGTATAATATACGAATGTGTATTGATTATGTTTTCAAAAGCCAATGCCGCATATATTTTATATGACTTTGAATTTTTATTAATATTTGTATTATGATTTAATTTGTGTTTAATGTTTAAACAGATTTATGTTTTATTTATGTGAATATAACATATGTGTATATATGAATGTTAGAAATTTTGTGTTTTGTCCGGTAATACCTCGTAACCCTATTTCGGCGACGAATACGATTTAGGGGTGTTACACTAAAGGTGTCTAATAGCTATAGAACTTTAAAGTGGAGGTCCTTATGTGGTAAATAGCCACATTTATGATAGTGGATAATAATGGCTTGGCAATTTTGTAATTTGAATTAATTATAAAGGTTAATTAAGTAAATAGGTAATTAAATGATAAATTCATAAAAACAAAAGCCATTTTATTTCATTCATCTTCTTCCTCCACCAAAATGGAAGAAGGAATAACCTAATTAGGGCTTTGAAGAATTCGACTCCTTTTCTAGCTTGCATGTAAGTGATTTTTGTCTCGTTTTTAATGATTTCTATGTTTTTCGAGTCACTGTAGCTTAATCCAATTAGCCTAGGGACTAATTTGCAAAATGGTTAAAGGTTTAGGGTTTTACCATTGATGAATATGTGTGTATTTTGATGTTTGATGATAGAAAATGAATGGTTGTTGTTAGATAAACAACATTTCTTAAGTGAATTTTGATTAAATTGTCAATTAGGGATTAAATTGAGAAATATGATAAATTGCGTGGTAAATGTGTGAAGTAATGAGAAATATGGGCTACTTTGAGTATAAGGGAAATTCAGCTAGCATGGGTGTGGAATTAATTTTATGAATTTGTATTTTTATGAGCTAGGGACTAAATTGTAAAAATGTTAAACTATTAGGGGAAAAGTGTAATTTTTCCATAATATGATTTTTGGGTTAAATTGAATAGAATGATAATTAAATAAGTTAAATTTGATTATATATAGGTCAAGAAAAGTGAAGTTCTGAATTAGATCGGGGGAAAAACAAGATAGTTGATTGATAGCTCATTTCTTTCCGTATCAATCTAAGGTAAGTTGTTAATAAGCATTAATATAATTATGTTTTAAATACTTTATTAATGAATTAATTGTGAATACGACCTCATGGAAATGTTCGACGAAGATTCAGCAATGTGAAATCCCAGTTGAACCTTAGGAATAGATAGGATACAAATGACATGTCATTAGGGGTTACTATGTTAGGTGTTGGTCCGTACGTTCTACCGGTGGCTGAATTTTTCGGCATGTGTTGTGGATTCTCCTCAGTTTGTGTGAGCAGCACCATATAGTTACGTCCTGACCGTTAGCTTGTGTGAGCAGACCTATTGATAGCTTGAGAGTGAGTATTATATGTGATATGAGTTTGATATGACTTCGGCCATGTATTGGCACTTAGGGTGCAAGATTCCTAAGTATCTGACATTAGTCCAAATAGTCAACAGGTATATCGTTGAATTGGAAGAGTATGAAATTGATACAAATTAGTACATGCATGTACGTGATCTATACAATTATTAAATCGAAGAAATTGATGGAATTCATGTCTAACCTTTGGATTGAATATGTGTTAAGTTTTGGATTTAAATTGAATTGTATTATGGGATGCTTAAGTACTTGAAATGTGGTTGAATGGTAAGTTTTACTTATTAAGCATACAAGCTTACTAAGCTTTATTGCTTACTTTGTTTATTCTTTATTGTTTTATATTGTTCTTCGAAGCCTGCTCAGATTTGAAGTTGTCAGAGATCTCATCACACTATCAAGCTGTCATTTGGTATTTTTGAACTTGTGATTTTGGTTATATGGCATGTATAGGAGTTGTGGTTAATATGATCTATATGTTGATAATGGATTTAGCGGATTGATTTGGCTTGTAAATGAAGTATGTTTTGGTTATGTGTATAGCCATGTGATTTGGCTTATTTTGGTATATTTTGTTATGTATATATATATGTGCAAATGGCCTTTTGTTATGTGGTTGGTAATTTCCATGTGAATGCTTGTCATGGATTGGAATTTGAGAACCAAATAGTTGGATTGTAGGATATAGTATGCTTGTGATTTTAGGAAAAATAATGCATGTTTGAAAGTGACCATTTAGGTGATTTTTGAATGTGCAATTGGTAGGTTTTGAATTGGCAAAACATGATCTTATGAGCATTGTAGTTGTTGATATTGGTATAGCATGATTTTAGGCTTGAATGAGATTGGTTTGAATGCCTATTGATGCTATGTTATTTTCCATTTGACTTGTTTAGGTTGATTCAAGTTTGGGTGAGAAAGATGGCTTGGTAAATAGCCTATTTTTGTCCACACGGGAAAAGACACGGGCGTGGGTCTCAACCATGTGTCCCCTGGTACATAATTAGAAATCAAGTCAATATGCTTCACACGGCCCAGCACACAGATGTGTAACTTGACCGTGTGGCATAAGTCAGTATACCCTACAATTTTGGCATAGCCTAGCGTACGGCCTAGCACATGAGCATGTGAGCTATTTCGAAGGGTACACGGGCTAGTCACAAGGGCGTGTGGTTGGCCATGTGACCAATGTCAAAGAGTTACACGGGATAGGACATAGGATGGGACACGGCCATGTGATCCCAATTCGAATGTCCACACAGTTGGGCCACACGGGCATGTGTCCCTTGTATTTTGAAAAATTTTCTAAGGTTTCCAAAAATTTCCTGAGTTATTGGTTTAGTCCCGAAGCACTTATAATGCATGATTTGGGCCTCAAAGGCTCGTATTAGGGACAATATGATTAAATGTGAATGACTTTTATTTGGAAATGAAAAATGTATGTGAAATGTATGTTTGTTTAAGTAATTAATTGGTAATGCTATGTAACCTTATTCGGGCGACAAATACAGGTTAGAGGTGTTACATTTATTAGTATCAGAGCTATGGTTTAGTTGATTTTAGGACTAACGTAGTGTATGTGAGAGTCTAGCTATACATGCCATACACAACCTATGATAGTCTGATGTCTCCTGACAGTTTTAAATCATGTTTTCATATAGCTATAGATCCTAATCGAGCATTGGTTAATGATGTTCAAAAAGCAGTGTCGTCTAAATTTATACCTGTATCTGGAAGTCAAGGAGGACAGGCCAGGGAAGCTTTCTTCCAAATGATGAATGAATAGTTCACTGAGTTTTTTCGAACGAATCTGGCTGTTTAGCAACCTCTACCCCCACCTCTTCCCCAACCGGTTCCCATAGCTCCTCAAGGTTTGAAACTTTTACGTTTAAGTCAACCACCTGTTGATAAAAATAAAAAATATGGGGCTAAAGAGTTTAGAGCTACAGTTGATGATGATCCTAAGAGAACCAAATTTTAACTGAGAATACAATCTGGGTATTTGATAAATTGTCTTGTATGCCAGCAGAATGTTTAAAATATGCTGTATCACTCCTAAGAGATACTACATATCAGTGATGGCACACATTAATATCTGTGGTGCTAAGAGAAAGAGTGGGAATTCTTTCAGACTGAGTTTAGAAAGAAATACATTAGTTAGAGGTTTATCGATCAAAAACACAAAAAATTTCTAGAACTGAAACAGGGTCGTTTTACTGTGACTGAATATGAAACAGAATTTGTGAGACTCAATAAATATGCTCGAGAATGTGTTTCTATTGAAGAGATTATGTGTAAAAGATTCGAAGACAGGTTGATTGAAGATATTAAGCTTCTAGTCAGGATTCTTGAATTGAAAGAATTTGTTGTGTTAGTTGATAGAGCTTGCAAAGATGATGAACTTGGCAAAGAAAAAAGAAAAGCTGATTTTGAGGCTAGAGATTCGAGAAAGAGGCCAATGAGTAAACCCTATCACTCTTCTTTAAAGAAATCATGGGATTCGTATAATCGTTCAAATGCTTCAGTGGGGTATTCTAATAGACATTGTGGGAAGTAATATACGAGTCCTAAAGCTCAAGCCACCTCAGTATCGAGTGTTGGTAGTGTCAGAATCAACAAACCTAAGTGTCAAAAGTTTGGAAGACGGCATCTTGGAGACGACATTTTCTCTCTATGACACTGATCTAATTGCTTTGATTGATCCTAGATCGAGTCATTCATATGTTTGTAAGAATTAGTGCTTAAGTCTACCAAATTTGTGATTAAAGTATCGAGCCCCTTAGGCAAATATGTCCTAGTTGATAAAGTTTGCAGGAATTGTTCTTTGATGACTCGGGGTTATTGTTTTCTGAAAAATTTGTTGCTTTCACCGTTTGATGAATTCGATATGATTTTGGGTATGGATTGTTTGACTCTCCATGATGCTATTGTGAATTGTAGATGAAAGATTATTGAGTTGAAATGTCAAAATAGTGAAATTCTCCGTATTGAATCTGATGATTCGAATGGGTTGCCTGTTGTGATATCGATGATGCGAGCTTAGAAATATGTAAGAAAAGGTTGCGATGCTTGCCTTACGTATGTACTAGATACAAAAGTGTCTAAATTGAATCTTGAATCAGTGCCAGTAGTTTGTGAATATTCAGATGTGTTTCCAGAAGAGTTACCTGGGTTACTACCAATCAGAGGAGTCGAGTTTTCTATTGAATTACTACCGGGAACATCACCGATAATGATAGCTCCATATAGAAAGGCTCCTATAGAATTGAAGGAATTGAAGGCTCAGTTGCAAGGGTTAACAGATAAAGGTTTTGTGCGACCTAGTTTTTCGCCCTAGGGTGTACCAGTGTTGTTTGTAAAGAAGAAATATGGATCGATGAGATTGTGTATCGACTATCATCAACTTAACAAATTTACAATTAAGAATAAGTATCCTTTGCCAAGAATTGATGATTTGTTCGATCAGTTAAAAGGAGCAATAGTATTTTTAAAGACTGATTTGCGATCTGGTTATTATCAATTGATAGTTAAATATTCGGATGTGCCGAAAACTGCATTCAGAACAAGGCATGGGCATTATGAATTTCTTGTTATGCCATTCGGATTAAGAAATGCTCTTGCAGTATTTATGGGTTTGATGAATCAAGTCTTTAGACCGTATTTAGATAGATTTGTTGTTGTGTTCATTGATGACATTCTAATCTATTCTCGAGACGAATCTGAACATGCCAAGCATTTGAGAATTGTATTACAAACCTTGAGAGATAAGCAACTATTTGCTAAATTCAGCAAATGTGAGTTTTGGCTTCGAGAGGTTAGATTTTTGGGACACATTGTTTAAGCGAAAGTCAATCGAGTTGATACGAGTAAGATTTTAGCAGTTGTTGACTGGAAACCACAAAGAAACGTGTCCAAAGTCAGAAGCTTTCTGGGATTAGCTGGCTAGTATCGGCTTTTTGTAAAAGGGTTCTCAAATGATTGCTACACCGATGATTTGATTGTTACAGAAAGATGTGAAATTTGAGTGGTGCGAGAAATGCCAACCGATTTTTGAAAAGTTGAAAGCACTGTTAACCAAAGCACCAGTTCTGGTTCAACCGGAGTCGGGTAAAGAGTTAGTGATTTTTAGTGATGCGTTATTAAACGGTTTGTAGTGATTTTCAGTGATGCGTCATTAAACGGTTTGGGATGTGTTTTGATGCAAGAGGGAAAAGTGATAGCTTATGCTTTCAAAAAGTTAAAACCGCATGGAAAGAATTATTCGATGCACGATTTAGAGTTGGCTGCTATTGTTTTCACATTGAAAATTTGGCGACATCATTTATTCCGTGAGCAATGCCTTATCTTTACAGATCACAAAAACTTAAAATATCTAATGCCTCAGAAAGATTTGAATTTGCGACAACGAAGATGGCTCGAGTTATTGAAAGACTATGAATTAATTACTGATTATCATCCAGGGAAAGCGAATGTAGTCGCTGATGCTTTGAGTAGAAAATCTTTATTTGCTTTGTGGGCATTGAACACACGGTTAACCTTGTTTGATGATGGTTCGATTTTAGCTGAGTTAAAAGCTAAATTGTTATTTCTACAGCAAATTTGTGAAGCTCAAAAATATGATAATGAGTTACAAGCTAAAAGATTACAATGCGGGTCGACTAATGATTTAGAGTATCAAATCAGATTCGATAATTGTTTACTGTTTCAAGGTAGAATTTGTGTACCGAGAAACACCGAGTTTATTCAAAAAGTTCTACACAAAGCACACAGTGGTTATTTATATGTTCATCTGGGGAGTACTAAGATGTATAATGATTTGAAACAATTGTACTGGTGGTCGGGCATGAAACCAGGCATTTTAGAATTAGTGTCAAGATGCTTGGTTTGTCAACAAGTCAAAGCCGACCATCAAGTCCCTTCGGGACTACTACTGCCAGTGATTATACCAGAGTGGAAATGGGATAGAATTACGATGGATTTCATATCGAGATTACCCATATTTTTGGAAAAGAAAGATGCTATCTGGGTTGTTATTGATCGTTTGACAAAATTGGCACATTTCATTCCGTTACATACAAACTTTTGCTTGATAGATTAGCTGAATTATATGTCTCTGAGATTGTCAAATTGCTCGTGGTGCTAGTTTCTATTATGTCGGATAGAGATCCGAGGTTTACGTCGCAATTTTGGAAGAAATTGCAAGAAGCTTTGGGTGTAGGATTGAACTTTAGTACTACTTTTCATCCTTAGACAGATGGTCAATCCGAGAGAATTATACAGATTCTCGAATATATGCTTCGTTGCTGTGTTTTAGAATTTGAAGGCAATTGGGAAAAATATTTACCATTGGTTGAATTTGCATATAACAACAGTATTCAATCATGTATAAAAATGGCACCGTATGAAGCTTTATATGGTCGTAATTCCGAACTCCATTGTACTGGACCAAGCTTAGTGAGAAAAAGATTCACAAGATTGATTTGATCAGAGAGACCGAAGAAAAGGTGAAAGTAATTCACGACAGTTTGAAAGCAATTTCAGAGTAATAGAAATCGTATGTGGATTTGAAATGTAAAGACGTTGAATTTCAAATTGGCGACAGAGTATTTTTGAAAGTATCACCGTGGAAAAAGATTCTTCGATTTGGTTGCAAAGGAAAATTGAGTTCCCGATTTATCAGACTGTACGAAATTATTGAAACAATAAGACCAGTGGCATATTGACTAGCTTTACCATTAAAGTTAGAAAAGATTCACAATGTATTTCATGTGTCAATGTTACGCCAATATACATCAGATCCGTCACACGTAATTTCTCCGATGGAGATTGAAATTTAGCCTGCTATGACATATAGTGAAGAACCAATAAGAATTCTGGCTCGAGAGATTAAAGAGTTAAGAAACAAAAGCATAGCTTTAGTGAAAGCACTTTAGCAACATCACGGGGTCGAAGAAGCTATGTGGGAAGCTGAGGAAGCTATGAGAAAATAGTACCTTAACCTATTTTCTGGTAAGATTTTCAAGGACGAAAATTCCTAAAGAAGAGAGTTGTAACAACCTGTTTTTAGTCAAATCAGAATAGTGGTTTGGGAACCAGAAATCCGAGGTCAAAATATTTATTTTATTATTAAATTTAGGTCTACAACATGATAGTATGATTGTGTAAAAATTCCTAAAGGGGAGAGTTGTAACACCCCTTACCCTTGTTCGACACCGGAACAGGGTATGAGGCATTGCCGGACATAAACACATGCAATCGTATAAAACTGGGTCAAGAATTTGCATTTAAATTTAAAACTTTTCACATTTCATCTTAAAGTCCCTAATATGGGCCTACGAAGCCCAAATCATGCTTTGAAAATAGTTCCGGATCAAACTGAGAACTTTACAAAACTTTGAAAAATTTCATGAAAAACAAGGGCACACTCCCATGTGATATAAGGACACGGCCGTGTGGCTCGGATGGCCATGTCCCTAGCCCGTGCACTAATCTGACTTGCCATTGCAAACAAATTTACATCACACATAGATATCACCACTCATTCATCCACATATATAAGCATACACATCCTTGAAATGCATCATCATGGACTTATAATATAGCCAATATACCAACATCAAATGGCCTTACACAATAATGAACTTTCAAATAGCATAGGCCAACATTTTAGGCCAAAAAAATTATGACACATACAAAAATAACCAAGTCCCCTTACATGCCATGACCTTAAGTATAATAATTATCAATACCCAATTTGCTAGTTTGATAGTGCGATAGGTTCTCCGGTGACTTCCAACCTGAGCTAACCTGAGGAAATTATAAACACATAAAATAAATGGAGTAAGCTATATAGCTTAGTAAGTTGGTATGTAAATAATAAGAAATTTATTAATATGCTTTTAAAAATTCTCACAATATGTTCTCAAGATAATACAATCATAATTGCACATTGTTCCACTATTTACTCTTGTTCATCTCAAGCTGTCTACTCGAGTCACAGTCACTAAATTATTTATATCTTAAGCTATGGAACTCAAAATTAAGATCCACTAATTTTCCCTAAAACTAGACTCACATATATTCTTACCATAAAATTTTCATAATTTTTGGTGTAGCCAATAAGTACATTTTATTCATTAAAGTCTCCCCTATTTCGCTGTCTAATAGTTATGACCCCTCTTCACTAAAAATTAATTATCTACTCATACGGGATTTGGATGATGTTTTATTTATTTATTTTAAAATAGACTCATTAAGGATTTTAATCATATAAATTATAACCCATAATTATTTTTTTACAATTTTTAGTGATTTTCCCAAATTAGAACAGAGGATTTCGAAATCATTTTGACCCTATCTCACAAAAATTCAAATATCTCGTAATATGAAATTATTTTGCTTACACCGTTTCTTTTATGTGAAAATAGACTCAATAATATTTAATTTCATATCTTATTAAACCTCTAATTTGATTTCCACAATTTTTGATGATTTTTCAAATTCACACAACTACTGCTGTCCAAGACTGTTTTATTGCTAATTTTACTCTTTCACGTTTTCTTTGTATTAACTTTCATTCAACATTCACATAGATTTTGTACGTACCTGTATCACTTAAATTAGTTATACTTTCATTTTTTTCATCTTGGCTATGTCAGTTGATACACTTAAACCTCAACGAAAACATGTTATCTCAATTCAACATCAAATAATATTATTGGTTCATAACTCTTTCACATTTAATCATCACATAGTCATATTCATTTACACTTAGTCATTTCCTGTTGAACACATTGGAATAATAACGGATACATGGTGGCCTTCACATAGTACCACCTTTGTAGCCAAAGCTATTTTATTCAAAAAGTGGCCTTCACCTAGTACCACACTTGTGTCCAAAGCTATTTTAGTCATAAAGTGGCCTTCACATAGTACCACACTTGTGTCCAAAGCTATTTTATTCCTAAGGTTCAACCAAAAAATTTCTCACTTTAGCACAATGCAATGGACTTGTTTTACTTAGATGCCATGGGCCTATTTTACTTAGCACATTGCCATGAACTTAATTCATTTAGATGCCATGGTCTTATTTTACTTAGCATAATGTCATATTCTAGATATGGTCTTACATGCGAATCACTTATTTCACTTAGCACATTGCCATGGTTTAACCATGGTCTTTTACCATCAATTCATATTTCACTACGCAACAATCATTATCAATCCTGCGTTTCTACTTAATTCGAATGTTTACTTAAATTTTCACAATTTAATCAAATATATAATAATATTGCATAATTAACACAAATCAATAATGTTTATTAACATACGAACTTACCTCAACCTAAAATGGCAAAAAGGACCAAATCTTCAGTTACTCATTTTTCTCCTGTTCTAAGTCCGAACTTCATTTTTCTTGATCTATAATATCACATTCGACTTATTAAATTATTTTACTATTCAAATCAATAAAAAAATCATATTATAGAAAAATTATATTTTTGCCCCTAAAGTTTCATATATTTACAAATTTACCCCTAAGCTCGTAAAATGAAATCTATTCATTTTTCTCAATACCCAAGCCTAGCTAAATCATATTCCCTCTTATAGCAGCCCACATTTTTCATTAAATCACATTTCCTACACATATTTTATAACTTTTACAAATAGGTCCCTTAATGAGATTTCATAAAAAATCACTTAATAAAAGTTGTTTATCACACTGTATGTCATCCATGGTTAAATTCAAAACAAATGTATGTCATCCATGGTTAAATTTTAAGCACAAGCCATAGCTTAAAATAATGGTAAAAATAGCTAAAATGAGTTACGAGGATCTAAAAAATGTAAAAATCATTAAAAACGGGGCTAGAACGGACTTACAATCGGGCTTAGAAGCTTGAAAACCCCTAGCCATGGTTTTCCCTTGTGAAATTCGACCATGGGATTGAAGATGGACAAAAATTGGCTTTTAACTTTGTTTTTAATTCATTTTAATTACTAAATGACCAAAATGCCCCTAACTTAAAAATATTTTATTTCACCTATTTCATGTCCATTTTTGTCCAACAAATTAACCAATGGCATAATTACCATTTAAGGACCTCCAATTTAAAATTTCATAACAATTGGACACCTCTAACTTGTAGAACTCAACTTTTGCACTTTTTACAATTTAGTTCTTTTGACTAAATTGAGTGCCCAAATGTCAAAATTTTCAAACAAAATTTTCACAAAATCATTCCGTGAAACCACAGACCATAAAAATATAATAAAAATAAATTTTTCCTAGTTGGATTTGTGGTCCCAAAACTATTGTTCTGACTAGAATTACATGGTTGTTAAATAAACAACATTTGTTAAGTGAATTTCGATAAAAATGTCAATTAAGATTAAATTGAGAAATGTGATAAATTGGGTGGTAAATGTGTGAAATAATGAAAAATATGGGCTACTTTGAGTATAAGGGAAATTCGGCTAGCATGGGTGTGGAATTAATTTTATGAATTTGTATTTTTATGAACTAGGGACTAAATTGTGAAAATGTTAAACTATAAGGGGTAAAAGTGTAAATTTTCAATAATATGATTTTTAGGTTAAATTGAATATAAGTGATAATTAAATAAGTTAAATTTGATTATGTAGATCAAGAAAAGTGAAGTTCAGAATTAGATCGGGGGAAAAACAAGATAGTTGATTGATATCTCATTTCTCTCTATATTAATCTGAGGTAAGTTGTTAATAAGAATTAATATAAATGTGTTTTAAATGCTTTATTATTGAATTAATTGTGAATACGACCTTACGAAAATGTTCGACGAAGATTCAACAATGTGAAATCCCAGTTGAACCTTAGGAATAGATAGGATACAAATGACATGTCATTAGGGGTTATTGTGTTGGGTGATGGTCCATACGTTCTACCGGTGGTTGAGTTTTCTGGCATGTGTCGTGGATTCTAGTCAGCTTGTGTGAGCAGCTCCGTGTGGTTACGTCTTGACCGTCAGCTTGTGTGAGCAGACCCGTTGATAGCTTGAGAGTGAGCATTATACGTGATATAAGATTGAGATGGCTTCGGCCATGTATTGGCACTTAGGGTGCGAGATTCCCAAGTATCTGATATTATTCAAAATTGTTCAATGGGTATATCAATGAATTGGAAGAGTTTGAAATTGATATGAATTAGTACAGGTATGCATGTGATCTATACAATTATTGAATCAAAGAAATTGATGGAATTCATGTCTAACCTTTGGATTGAATATGTGTTAAGTTTTCAATTTAAATTGAATTGTATTATTGGATGTTGAAGTACTTGAATTGTGGTTGAATGGTAAGTTTTACTTATTAAGCATACGAGCTTACTAAGCTTTATAGCTTACTTTGTTTATTTTTCTGTCTTTTATAGTGTTTTTCGAAGCATGCTCAGATTTGAAGTTGTCAGAGATCTCATCACACTATCAAGCAGTCATTTTGGTACTTTTGAACTTATGATTTTGGTTATATGGCATGTATAAGAGTTGTGGTTAATATGATCTATATGTTGATAATGGATTTTGCCGGTTGATTTGGCTAGTAAATGAAGTATGTTTTGGTTATGTGTATAGCCATGTAATTTGGCTTATTTTGGTATATTTGGTTATGTATATATATGTAACACCCCTTATCCGTATTCGACACCGGAATAGGGTACGAGGCATTATCGGACTTAAATATAAGCAAACATACAAAACCGAGACGTTAAATTCCATCCAAATTTAAAACATTTCATAAACATTCATATTGTCCCTATAACGAACCTACAACGCCCAAAACGTGCATTGGAAGCAGTTCGGGACTAAACCAGGAACTTTGGAAAATTTCACAACACTTAGAAAAATTTTCATGTTTTAAGGGCCACAGGCCCGTGTGGCTTGGGACAAGCCCATGTCAACAGGCCGTGTGTTCACACACACCCGTATCCCTAACCCGTGTAACTCTCTGTTTGTCATCCAAGAACGAATTGAAGTCACATGGCCAAGGCACACTCCTATGTGCCTAGGCCATGTGGTTGATTTAATTTTCTCAATTTTTCATAAAATAGATGCAGACTTCACACGTCCAGGGCACATGCTCGTGCCTGAGGCGGTGTCATTTACACAACTGAGACACACGCTCGTGTCTCTACTCATGTGCTCAATTCTGAGCATTCTGTTTTGCAAAAATTAAGGTGCAAGGGACACACAGCTGGAACACACGCCAATGGGCAAGCCGTGTGTCACACACGGCCTAGACACATGCCTGTGTGTCTACCTGTCTAGAAAAAATAAGGCTATTTTCCAAGCCATAATGTCACCCTTCCATGCATAATCCTATACAACAAGACATAGCACCATTCCAAGTATATACATTCAACCAAATCAGCCACAACCAAGGCATCAATACCTCATTCACATGCTATCATTGTTCATACACAAACATCACATATATCTCAACTCAAATAATGCAATTTCCCACATCCATGAAAGGCATCATCATATGCATATATACTTGGATCAATATTAGCCAATTTCAATAGCCATTTACAAAATGAATTATCAATCAACATAAGCAAATGCCTTTGGCCAAATCAGTTATGATACATAACAAAATGAACAAGTCCCTATACATGCCATAACTCAAAATATTGAAATCATTGGTACCCAAAATATTAAGTTGATAGTGTGATTGGATCCCCGACAATCTCCGAGCCCCAAGCTGGCTTGGTGACAATATAAGACAAGGGAAAAGAAAGGGGAATAAACTATAAAGCTTAGTAAGTTCTCATGCAAATAATAAGCATTATAAACTCACATTTAACATACAATTAACTTGAAGTAAATTAACATAAATGTCATTATAAATCACATAATCAGACTTACTCCATCACAAACCTACCGAGGGATTCATCACATGTCGAGCTCATTAAGTCTGAGTTTTATGTACATACCTGTACCAATTTACCACATACCATAGTCTTTCACAACTTTGTCATTCTCTTTGCATTTCCCGTTAAACCACTTGGAATACTAAAAGATACTCGGGTATCTTGCACACATAGTACAACACCAATACCATATCCCAGATATGGTCTTACATGGGATCTCGTATCGATGCTAATAGACCAGCTATGGTCCTACATGAAATCTCATATCGATGCCATATCCCAGAAATGATCTTACACATAGCCTCGATAACCCTAATGTCATGACATTTGTATCCTATCTATTCCTAAGGTTCAATCGGGATTTCACACTTGTCATGACTTTATCAAACACGCTTAATGGTCGATCATAATTCATACAATAGTAAATCATTTAAAATATAATTAAAACAATGCATTATTTACATAAGAACTTACTCCGGTACGAAAATAGTAGGAAATGGACCTAATCGTCAAATACTTTATTTTTCCCCTGATCTAGGTCCGAATCTCATTTCTCTTGATCTATAATAGCAAAGTTAACTCATTTATTAATCACATTACTTAATTCAGTCCATAACTTACATTATGGAAAAATTACATTTTTACCCCTAAACTTTGACATATTTATATTTTAGCCCCTAGGCTTGTAAAATGAAATCTATTCAATTTCATCAACACCCAGGCCTAGTCGAACCTCTTTCATGCTTATAACAGCTCACATTTTCCATTTAATCGCACTGTTATACACATTTTAAAATCTTTTTACAAATAGGTCCTTTTGAAATTTTCATCAAAAATCACCTAGCAAAAGTTGTTTATCTAACATTAAACTTGCATAATCTACCATTAGACATCAAAATACACAAATATCTAACATGGTTCAAACCCTAGACCTCAATCATCTCTCAAATTAATGGTAGAGATAGATAGATCGGGTGATAACGACTTCAAAAATGTAAAGAACATTAAAAACGGGGCAAGAACGGACTTACAATCGAGCTTGAAAAGTGACAAAACCCTAGCTATGTCTTCCTCGCAAATTTCAGCCAAGCATGAAAAAGATGGACTAAATTTTGGCTTGATGTTTTTGTTTTTAATTCATTTAATTACCAAATAACTAAAATGCCCTTTTCTCAAAACACTAAAATTCTCTTACCTCATGCCTATTTTTGTGAAAATTAAAGTAAAATGATCTAATTATCAACTGAGGACCTTCAATTTAAAATGTCATAACAATAAGACACCTCTAGCATGTAAAACTCATGTTTTGCACGTTTTACAATTTAGTCCTTTTTATAAATTGAGTGCTCAAAAGTCAAAATTTTTGAAAGAAATTTTCACAAAATCATTCCATAAAACTTAGACCAAGAAAATGTAATAAAACCAAGTTTTTCTACATCGGATTCGTGGTCTTGAAACCACTGTTCAACCTAGGCACAAAATCGGGCAGTTACAAGATATATGTACAAATGGCTTTTTTTTTATGTTGTTGGTAATTTCCATATGAATGCTTGTTGTGGATTGGTATTTTGATAACAATTGTAACAACTCGTTTGAGGGTCAAATTAGAATAGTGGTTTCGGGACCACAAATCTGAAGTAGAAATGTTTATTTCATTATTTCTTTAAGGTCTATAGCATGATAGCATAATTGTGTGAAAATTTCGTTAAGAAATTTTATCTATTGAGTGCTCAATTTGACTAGAAGGACTAATTTGCAATAGGTGCAAATTTTGAGTTCTATAAGTTAAAGGTGTCTAATTCTATGAAATTTTAAATTGGAGGTCCTTAAATGGTAATAAAACCATTATACTTTAGGATGGACAAAAATGGACATGGTTAGGTGAATTTTTAAAGTTACGCATTAAGGGTAAATTGGAAATTTGGCAAATAAAGACAAAATTAACTAAATAAAAGATGTCCATCTTCTTCAATTTAGTCCCCTAGCAGAATTTTTGAAGAGAAACCATAGCTAGGGTTTGGGCAAGCTTTCAAGCTCGATTGTAAGTCCGTTCTTGTCCTGTTTTTAATGATTTTTATATTTTTGAGATTGTTGTAGCTTGATCTACCTATTTCAAGGACTAATTTGAAAGAAAGTTAAAGTTTAAGATTTTATCCATGTTGGATGTGCTTTTATTTTGATGTTTGATGGTAGAAAATACATGTTTGTTGTTAATTAGACAACATTTGTAAAGTGATTTTTGGTAAAAACGATAAATAGGGACTTATTTGTAAAAGATTATAAAATGTGTAGAAAAGTGTGAATAAATGAAAAATGTGGGCTGTTATGAGTACAAGAAATGTTCGACTAGGCTTGGGTTGTGATGAAATTGAAAGAAATTCATTTTACGAGCCTAGGGACTAAATCGTAAAATGTTGAAAATGGAAGGGTAAAAATGCTATTTTTGCCATAATGTGATTTTAGATTGAATTGTATAGAGTGATAATTAAATAAGTTAATGTGGTGTTATAGATCAAGAAAAATGAAGTTCGGATCTAGATCGGGGGAAAAACAAAGTAATTGACGAATAGATCATTTTTGTCGTTTTTGTAACCAAGGTAAGTTCATATGTTAATAAGCTTTGTTAAAATTATATTTTAAATTCTTTAAATTATGCATGAATTGTGTAATCGACTCCATGGACACATTTGACGACATTCTAGCAAGCAAGAAATCCTAATCGAACCTTAGGAATAGATTAGGATACAAGTGACATGTCACTAGGGTATTATGTTATGTGATCCGAGCGCTGGTCCTGTGCATCCTACCGTTGGCTGACTCTACCAGCATATGTTGCAGTTACTTGATAGCTTGTGTGAGTAGCACCGTGTAGCTATGTCTTGACCAAAAACTTGTGTGATTAGGCCCGTTGATGCCTAGAGAGTGAGCATATATGTGTTATGAGATAGAGGTAGCAATGGCTACATATGTGACACTTTGTGTGTAAGGTTTCCCGAGTATCTGATATTGTTATTCCGAGTGATTTATTGGGTATGTCAATGACGAGAATAAAAATGAATTATTACGAGATGGTCCAGGTATGTACATAAAGCTTATGATTATTGAATTTGTGAAATGATGATTTCAAGGTAAGTTTGTAATGGAATGAATTATGGTTATGAGATTATGGTAAAATTACATTATCTTATATCATATTACTTGAATGTTAAATGTATGGTAAGATTTGCTTATTTCTTTTATACGAGCTTACAAGCTATATAGATTACTCCGTTTTACTTTTCATGTTTTATAGTGTCGCCAAGCTAGCTCGGATTGGAGATCGTCAGAGATCGCATCACACTATCAAACTGTTATTTTGGGTATCAATGATCTTAAACATTTTGAGAATATGGCATGTATGGGGACTTGGTCATTTTGTTATATGCGTCATTGTAACACCCCGTACCCAAGTCCGTTACTGGAATCGAACACGAGGTGCACACAAACTTAACTTAGTTAATTTCACAGTCCATTTAGAAATTTCCAGACAAGCTGGTTACTGCATCACTGTCGGCTTAAAAATTATATCTTGAGTTACAAAGCTCGAAAATCAGTTTCGTAAATTTTCCCTGAAACTAGACTCATATGTCCATCTACATATTTTTTTCTAGAATTTTTGGTCGGGCTAATTAGTACAGTTTATTAGTTAAAGTCTCCCCTTTTCCAGGGTTCGACTACACTGACCTTCATGCGTTACAAATTGGATATATCCCTGAACAGGGCTTCAATACTGATGCCGTTTGTTTCTATAGAAACTAGACTCAAAGAGGAATCTATAAATATATGGAATGACTCCTAATAATCTCTGGTTAATTTACAATGAATTTCCAAAGTCGGAACAGGGATTCCAGAAACCGTTCTGGCCCTGTTCCACGAAAACCCAAATATCTCTTAACATATAACTCATATGACCGTTTTGTTTCTTCCATATGAAAGTAGATTCATCAAGGTTCATTTACATAATTTATTCACTATTTAATTCCATTCCTACAATTTTTAGTGATTTTTCAAATCCACACCACTGCTACTGACAGCATCTGTTTTCAAGGTAAACTTTACCTATTTGTGGTTTCCATGGACCAACTATAGTTTTGTCATACATAAGTCCACATATAGTCATATTTAGCCATTCCAATGGCTGATCATTTGCCCAACACTTCTATTCCAGTCCATAATCACATCATGAAACCATACATAAACACATAAACACAAATGGTCTAATGCCACACTCCACTTTTACGAGCCATTTTCGCATGGCTTTACACACATACATCACAAAACGTGCTTGAAAAACAGTAAAAGGGTAGTCCTATACATGCCATTTCAAAATCCAACCAAAATATATACCGAAAGGGACTTTGATAGTGTGGGAGACTTGACTTCCGAAATCCGAGTCCGATGGTGACGAGCCAAAATCTATAGACAGAGAAACAGAGAAACGGAGTAAGCAATTTATTGCTTAGTAAGTTAGAGCAAGGGATTCCAGCACAACAAAAGCATAACATTCATATAGCTAACGGATAATTTCATATGCACAAATTCTCAATATCATACTTATTTCACATTCCAACCCCTATATTCATACATAAGGGTTCATCTTAGCCAAATGCCGAAAGCTCATTACTCGATTGAGCGAATATTATTCGAAGGGAATCAACTATTCCAAAGCACATACGAACATACCTCGTTGCTGGAATTTTCAAGCGTATTAGCTGAAATTTTACAGCAGTTCATTCATTCTTGAATCACGTATCTTGAGTTTAACCGGATATGGCTACACATTCAAATGCCTTTGGGACATAGCCCGATTCTGAGAACTTCGCACGAATGCCTTGGGACTTAACCCGGATTTAGTAGCTCGCTCGAAAGCCTTCGGATCTTAGTCCGGATTTAGTAACTCGACGCACGTATGCCGTCGGATCTTAGTCCGGATTTAGTCACTTAGCACAAAGCCTTGGGACTTAGCCGGATATCATTCGAATAACCATGTACATTTATCAATAAATCATAACACATTCATATTTCATTTTCATTAGCAAAATTCAAACACAAGTCACTTATCACATTTGCAATTTCGCTCAATAGCCACACACAAAGAGCATGATTTTAATTTGCTTTAAACATGATCTAATCAATTCGAATTTAAGCTCTATTACTCAAGAACTTACATAGGATGTCGTCGAACGATTTCAATGGCTATTCGGCCACTTTTTCCTTTCCTTTGTCGGATCTAGTTCCCCTTTGCTCTTGAGCTTAATTTAACAAATAAATAGGTTTAATCATTTGAGCATCGAAAGAGGAATACAAGGTACTTAGCCAATATATATACTCGCTAGGCATCAAAGTCGCATGTATACGAAATCATGAATCAAACTCAACACATTAGTTAATATTCCTCTTAGCCGAATTTTCTAAGCCAAGAATAGGCATCAATATGCTTGCCTCTAACCGAATGCATGCACACCAATTTCCCCTCATGTGGCCGAATATGCATGTCCATGTTGAGGCCAATTATACACTTAATACCACACAAAAACAGCATACATTTTACTAACTAACGTATTACATATCGTAACTCAATACACATCTCTCATTTATTTCATAACCGAAACATCATCATATGCAAAATATATACCTTGAGATAGTATATATGTCATACCAATACATCATGTGCAACATATATGCATGTAGGTGCAAGGGCCGAATCTCAAATTGATTATAACTATCCCATATATTTTCATCATTGCCGAATGTTCCTTCCACACCATTTACCATCACAAAGCATGGATTTCATCATCCAAATTACAAGCTTACAATGTCATGAAGTTTAATCTCATAGTATCTATCAAACTCTCACTCAAAAGTGTTAAAAGAATATTCAAAATCATCAATCCACCATCACATGCACCATTACAAAGTTTCACTTTTAGCATGCAAATGATGTCAACACAATCTCACCTTAGCGAATATCATCTCCATGACATAGTAAGGATTTGAACCATGGCTAGTTAGAACTCAAGCTAACTACTAAAATATACATGAATCTCATGGCAAAACATCAAACTTACCTTAATCTCAACACAAGTATGGCCAAACCTCCTCCTAATCCCCCCTCCAAACCAAGCATGAAGCAAGACCCCTTCCTTCTTCCTTAGAATTTAAGCTCAAAGAAAGTGAAAAAAAAGATGAACAACAATTTTTTTCTTCTCTTTACCTCTACTCACGGCAATGGGGGAGAAGCCTTCACACACATTTTTTTATTTTTTTTATTACCCATGCATCTTATTTTATTTATTCCAACATCAAGCACTTACACAACATGTTTCATGACATGTTTTGCCCATAATTCATTGTCATGGCCGGCCACTAGGCTTTAGTTTAGGGAAATTTGACATGCAAACCCCTCATTTTTGCATGCATGATCAACTAGTCATCACACATTTCCCTATCCTATTTTCAAAGTTTACTACTAGGTCCTTTTTAGTGAAATTCACATTTAAAAACCCTAAATCAAAACATCAAAAATGTCACACACGAATTAACACATATTATAGGCATCAAAATGAATATTAGATTATTTTTGTGCCTCGGTTTGGTGGTCCCGAAACCACTTCCCGACTAGGGTCAATTTTGGGCTGTCACAACTCTCCCCCACTTAAGAAATTTTCGTCCCCGAAAATCTTACCGGTAAATAGGTTTGGGTAATGCTCTTTCATAGAGTTCTCGGGTTCCCAAGTAGCTTCTTCCATCCCGTGTTTGAGCCATAACACTTTTACTAACAAAACCCTTTTGTTTCGCAACTCCTTCACTTCACGAGCTAGGATACGAATCGGTTCTTCTTCATAACTCATATCGGCTTGAATTTCAACCTCTGATGGACTAATTACGTGTGATGGATCAGATCTATAACGTCGAAGCATCGAAATATGAAAGACGTCGTGAATCTTTTCAAGTTCAGGGGGCAAAATCAAACGATACACAATTGGACCGACTCGTTGGGATATCTCATATGGCCCGACGAACCTCGGACTCAATTTGCCTTTACGGCCAAATCTGAGTATCTTTTTCCAAGGCGAAACTTTAAGAAACACTTTATCTCCCACCTAATACTCAATGTCTTTTCGTTTCAGATCCGCGTACGACTTCTGACGATCAGAGGCTATCTTCAGACTTTCACGGATTACTTTTACTTTCTGTTCAGCATCTTTAATCAAATCCACTCCGAAAATTTTGCTTTCACCAAGCTCGGTCCAAAACAATGGTGTACGGCATTTACGCCCGTACAAGGCCTCGTAAGGCGCCATCTTAATACTTGATTGAAAACTATTGTTGTAAGCAAATTCAATCAAAGGTAAATACCGTTCCCATGAACCACTAAACTCGAGAATGCAACATCTCAACATATCCTCAAGTATTTGAATTATCCGCTCGGATTGCCCATCGGTTTGGGGGTGAAAGGCGGTGCTGAAATGCAACTTGGTACCCAAAGCTTCTTGCAATTTCTTCCAAAATCGCGAGGTGAATCTCGGATCTCTATCCGACACAACAGAAATCGGTACCCCGTGTAATCTCACAATCTGAGAAACATACAATTCAGCTAGTTTATCCAATGAAAAATCCGTACACACGGGGATAAAGTGAGCCGACTTAGTCAGTCTATCCACAACAACCCAAATCGCATCCTTCTTGCTTGCTGACAATGGCAGTCCAGACACAAAGTCCATTGTGACTCGATCCCATTTCCACTCGGGTATCGTGATCGGATGAAGTAACCCTGAAGGCACTTGATGTTCTGCTTTCACTTGTTGACATATTAAACATCTCGAAACAAAGTCGGTGATGTCTCATTTCATACCATGCCACCAAAACTGGCGTCTCAGGTCATTGTACATTTTCGTACTCCCCGGGTGAATTAACATTCGGCTACAATGAGCTTCGTTCAGAATGATCGAAATGAGTTCTGAATTTCTTGGGACGCACAAACGATTTCTGAACCTCAAGCAATCGTCATCATCAACTTGAAACTCTGATTCCGCATTCGAAACACATTCAGCCCGTTTCGCCACCAATTCATCGTCGACTTTCTGAGCTTCACGAATTTGTTGAGTCAATAATGATTTGGCCTTTAATTCCGCCACTAACACACTGTCGGGTAGAATAGACAAGTGTACATTCATTGCTCGTAAAGCAAACAGTGATTTCTGGCTTAAGGCGTCCGCAACCACATTAGCCTTTCTCGGGTGATAATCAATGACAAGCTCATAATCTTTTAACAACTCGAGCCAATGTCTTTGTCGCAGATTTAAGTCTCTTTGAGTCATCAAATATTTGAGACTTTTGTGATCCGAATACACATGGCACTTCTCACCAAACAAGTAATGTCGCCATATTTTCAGAGCGAATACGATGGCAGCCAATTCGAGATCATGGGTCGGATAATTTTTCTCATGTGGCTTTAATTGTCTCGACGCATAGGCCAAAACTCGACCTTCTTGCATCAATACGCAGCCTAACCCAAGTAGGGAGGCATCACTATAGATGACAAACTCTTTGCCAGATTCGGGCTGTACTAGTACTGGAGCTTCCGTCAAATGAGTTTTCAATTGGTCGAAACTTTTCTGACACTTTTCCGTCCATTCAAACTTGACATCTTTCTGAAGCAGCTTCGTCATGGGTGTGGCTATCATCGAGAATCCTTTTACAAACCGTCGGTAGTAACCGGCAAGTCCCAAAAAGCTCCGAACCTCGATAATATTTCTTGGAGGCTTCCAGTTAAGTATGGCTGAAATTTTGCTTGGGTCGACTCGAATACCTGATGCAGATACCACATGACCCAAGAAGCTAACCTCTCTTAACCAAAACTCTCACTTGCTAAACTTAGCGTATAACTGCTTATCCCGTAAAATTTGCAACACTAATCTCAGGTGTTCAGCATGTTCGGTCTCATCTCTTGAATAGACCAAGATGTCATTGATGAACACAACTATGAACCGGTCCAAATACTGTCTAAAGATCCGATTCATCAAATCCATAAATACCGCAAGGGCATTAGTGAGCCCGAACGGCATCACCAAGAACTCGTAGTGACCATACCTCGTTCTGAAAGCAGTTTTGGGTACGTCCGAATCTCGAATCCGCAACTGGTAATACCCCGATCTCAAATCTATCTTTGAAAACACTGAGGCTCCCTTTAGCTGATCGAACAAGTCATCAATACGCGGTAACGGATATTTATTCTTTATCGTCACTTTATTCAACTGACGATAGTCAATGCACAACCTCATGGTTCCGTCCTTCTTTTTCACGAACAATACTGGTGCATCCTAAGGTGAGAAACTGGGTCGAGCGAAACCTCTATCCGTCAATTCTTGCAACTGAGCTTTCAACTCTTTTAACTCGGTTGGTGCCATACGATACGGAGCTATCGAAATCAGCATAGTCCCAGGTACAAGCTCAATACCAAACTCTACTTCCCGAACAGGTGGTAGACCCGGTAATTCTTCGGGAAAGACATCCGGGTATTCACAAACCACCGGCACAGATTCGAGTTTCTTTTCCAATTCCTTGTCATCAAGTACATATGCAAGCTATGCTTCGCACCCCTTTCTCACATATTTCTGGGCCAACATTGCTAATATTACGGTGGCAACCCTTTAAGTCCGTAGACTCAACTCGGATTATCTCATTATTTGCGCATCTCAAATCAATAGTCTTGCCTTTGCAATTCACAACCGCATCATGCACGGTCAACCAATCTAAACCGAGGATAACATCAAATTCGTCGAACGGCAAAAGCATCAAGTCCGCCGGAAAACAGGATCCTCGAATTACTAGGGGGCATTTCTTACACACTTTGTCAACAAGCACGTAACGACCCAAGGGATTTGACACCCGAATTACAAACTCAGTAGACTCAATAGGTAAAGTCTTACTGGATGCTAAGGTTTCGCATATATAAGAATGAGTGGAACCATGGTCAATCAAAGCAATCACATTAGTATCAAAGAGAGTGAAAGTACCCGTAATAACATCTGGCGATGAAGCATCCTCGCGGGCACGTATAGCATAAGCTCTAGCAGGAGCGCGAGCCTCGGATCTGGTCGTAGCATATCTAGATCCTCTCGACCACCACTAGCATTGCCCATATTTCTAGATGGTCTACCTCGGGCGTGGTAGTGCCGGTTTCCCACTCGATCTACATTCTGCTCGGACAACCTCGGGCAATCTTTAATGAAGTGGTCAAGCGATCCGCACTTGTAACAGAGCGGTCACGGAATCTACAACTTCCGAATGCCATTTGCCACAATGTCGACACTCCGTTCTATCTCGACGTTCATTCCCAACACCGGCAACCAAAGTGCCTCGTGTACCATTGTGGGGTCGATCACGATCTCGTCTAAAAGGCCCAAGTGCATCTAGACCGCCCACATCATCTCGAAATTTCTTTGATGCTGTTGAAGAGACTTTCCGAGGATCTTTTACGAAACTCTCCGGTTCCCACATCAACTTTTGTTTTTCTTTTCTAAGCTCCTCGGCTTTACAAGCTCGCTCGACAAGTACTACGAACTCTCGTATTTCAAGAATGCCAACGAACATTTTATATCTTCATTCAGCCCATCCTCAAGCGTTTACATGATAGCCTTGGACGAAACACATTCCCGAGCGTATCTACTAAGTCTAACAAATTTTCGCTCGTAGTCGAGAATCGACATAGAACCTTGCTTAAGCTCAAGAAATTCCTTCCGCTTTTGATCAACAAATCTCGATCGATATACTTCTTCCAAACTCGGTTTGGAAAAACTCCCAAGTTACTTGCTCTCGGGACACAATGAAGTCGAGTACTCCACCAATAGTAGGCGAATCGTAGCAAGGAGATAGTACACTTTAGGCATTCATCAGGTGTACAAGATAGCTCATCGAGTACCGGATAGTGTTGTCCAACCAAAATTCAGCTTGCTCGGCGTCGTCGCTATCCGTAGCCTTAAATTCAGTAGCCCCGTGTTTTCGGATTCTATCAACTGGGGGCTTACTTGACCTTATTTGGTCAGTTACCGGAGGCATTGTAGGTGCGGGGGTTGTATTTGTTGGGAATGGAGGTTGTGGAACAGCCGTATTTGTTCGAATGTATTGGTTAAACCAATCATTCATCACGCTATAGAAAGCTTGTCTAGCTTCATCATTTGGATTACTAGCATTAGGTTGAGAGTTCGCCGGAGCTGTCCCTTGTGCGGGAGCAGGCGCTACACTCTCAAGATCATCAGCTACCGCTCGGTCGGGATCGGGATCCATTACTATAAATAAACACATTTCAATTGTCAGAAATCACCACACTATCAAATAATCACATAAAATGGCATGTATAGCTAGACCCAACACATTACGGTAGTCCTAGAATCGACTAAATCTGGCTCTGATACCAATAAAATTGTAACACCCCGTACCCAAGTCCGTTACCGGAATCGAACACGAGGTGCACACAAACTTAACTTAGTTAATTTCACAGTCCATTTAGAAATTTCCAGACAAGCTGGTTACTGCGTCACTGTCGCCTTAAAAATCATATCTTGAGTTACAAAGCTCGAAAATCAGTTTCGTAATTTTTCCCTGAAACTAGACTCATATTTCCATCTACATATTGTTTTCTAGAATTTTTGGTCTGGCCAATTAGTACATTTTATTAGTTAAAGTCTCCCCTTTTCCAGGGTTCGACTACACTGACCTTCATGCGTTACAAATTGGATATCTCCCCGAACAGGGCTTCAATACTGATGCCGTTTGTTTCTATAGAAACTAGACTCAAAGAGGAATCTATAAATATATGGTATGACTCCTAATCATCTCTGGTTAATTTAAAATGAATTTCCAAAGTCGGAACAGGGATTCCAGAAACCGTTCTGGCCCTGTTCCACGAAAACCCAAATATCTCTTAACATATAACTCATATGACCGTTTTGTTTCTTCCATATGAAAGTAAATTCATCAAGGTTCATTTACATAATTTATTCACTATTTAATTCCATTCCTACAATTTTTAGTGATTTTTCAAATCCACACCACTGCTACTAATAGCATCTGTTTTCAAGGTAAACTTTACCTATTTGTGGTTTCCATGGACCAACTATAGTTTTGTCATACATAAGTCCACATATAGTCATATTTAGCCATTCCAATGGCTGATCATTTGCCCAACACTTCTATTCCAGTCCATAATCACATCATGAAACCATACATAAATACATAAACACAAATGGTCTAATGCCACACTCCACTTTTACGAGCCATTTTCGCATGGCTTTACACACATACATCACAAAACGTGCTTGAAAAACAGCAAAAGGGTAGTCCTATACATGCCATTTCAAAATCCAACCAAAATATATACCGAAAGGGACTTTGATAGTGTGGGAAACTTGGACTTCCAGAAATCCGAGTCCGATAGTGACGAGCCAAAATCTATAGACAGAGAAACAGAGAAACGGAGTAAGCAATTTATTGCTTAGTAAGTTAGAGCAAGGATTCCAGCACAACAAAAGCATAACATTCATATAGCTAACGGATAATTTCATATGCACAAATTCTCAATATCATACTTATTTCACATTCCAACCCCTATATTCATACATAAGGGTTCATCTTAGCCAAATGCCGAAAGCTCATTACTCGATTGAGCGAATATTATTCGAAGGGAATCAACTATTCCAAAGCACATACGAACATACCTCGTTGCTGGAATTTTCAAGCGTATTAGCTGAAATTTTACAGCAGTTCATTCATTCTTGAATCACGTATCTTTGAGTTTAACCGGATATGGCTACACATTCAAATGCCTTGGGACATAGCCCGATTCTGAACTTCATACGAATGCCTTTGGGACTTAACCCGGATTTAGTAGCTCGCTCGAAAGCCTTCGGATCTTAGTCCGGATTTAGTAACTCGCACGCACGTATGCCGTCGGATCTTAGTCCGGATTTAGTCACTTAGCACAAAGCCTTCGGGACTTAGCCCGGATATCATTCGAATAACCATGTACATTTATCAATAAATCATAACACATTCATATTTCATTTTCATTAGCAAAATTCAAACACAAGTCACTTATCACATTTGCAATTTCGGCTCAATAGCCACACACAAAGAGCATGATTTTAATTTGCTTTAAACATGATCTAATCAATTCAGAATTTAAGATCTATTACTCAAGAACTTACATAGGATGTCGTCGAACGATTTCAATGGCTATTCGGCCACTTTTTCCTTTCCTTTGTCGGATCTAGTTCCCCTTTGCTCTTGAGCTTAATTTAACAAATAAATAGGTTTAATCATTTGAGCATCGAAAGAGGAATACAAGGTACTTAGCCAATATATATACTCGTTAGGCATCAAAGTCGCATGTATACGAAATCATGAATCGAACTCAACACATTAGTTAATATTCCTCTTAGCCGAATTTTCTAAGCCAAGAATAGGCATCAATATGCTTGCCTCTAACCGAATGCATGCACACCAATTTCCCCTCATGTGGCCGAATATGCATGTCCATGTTGAGGCCAATTATACACTTAATACCACACAAAAAACAACATACATTTTACTAACTAACATATTACATATCGTAGCTCAATACACATCTCTCATTTATTTCATAACTGAAACATCATCATATGCAAAATATATACCTTGAGATAGTATATATGTCATACCAATACATCATGTGCAACATATATGCATGTAGGTGCAAGGGCCGAATCTCAAATTGATTATAACTATCCCATATATTTTCATCATGGCCGAATGTTCCTTCCACACCATTTACCATCACAAAGCATGGATTTCATCATCCAACTTACAAGCTTACAATGTCATGAAGTTTAATCTCATAGTATCTATCAAACTCTCACTCAAAAGTGTTAAAAAGAATATTCAAAAATCATCAATCCACCATCACATGCACCATTACAAAGTTTCACTTTTAGCATGCAAATGATGTCAACACAATCTCACCTTAGCTGAATATCATCTCCATGACATAGTAAGGATTTGAACCATGGCTAGTTAGAACTCAAGCTAACTACTAAAATATACATGAATCTCATGCCAAAACATCAAACTTACCTTAATCTTGACACAAGTATGGCCAAACCTCCTCCTAATCCCCCCTCCAAACCAAGTATGAAGCAAGACCCCTTCCTTCTTCCTTAGAATTTAAGCTCAAAGAAAGTGAAAAAAAAGATGAACAACAATTTTTTTCTTCTCTTTTCCTCTACTCACGGCAATGGGGGGGGAGAGGCCTTCACACACATTTTTTTTTATTTTTTTATTACCCATGCATCTTATTTTATTTATTCCAACATCAAGCACTTACACAACATGTTTCATGGCATGTTTTGCCCATAATTCATTGTCATGGCCGGCCACTAGGCTTTAGTTTAGGGAAATTTGACATGCAAACCCCTCATTTTTGCATGCATGATCAACTAGTCATCACACATTTCCCTATCCTATTTTCAAAGTTTACTACTAGGTCCTTTTTAGTGAAATTCACATTTAAAAACCCTAAATCAAAACATCAAAAATGTCACACACGAATTAACACATATTATAGGCATCAAAATGAATATTAGATTATTTTTGTGCCTCGGTTTGGTGGTCCCGAAACCACTTCCCGACTAGGGTCAATTTTGGGCTGTCACAGTCATCATGATTTTGGCCAAATGTATTGGCTTGTAATTGTCAAAGGCTTGATTTGGTATTTGGCCATGTAAATGGGCTCATTTTGGTTAAATTGATTGTAAGCTCATATATATATATGCATGTATGTGCTAAAGCCTTTTGGTGATATGATTTATATTGATTTGCTAAATGTTGATTGTGGCTTAATGACTTGTTGTGAAATGGATGAGGTTGATTCATTTGTATGCTAGAGTATCTTGATAAGATAATGCAAGTTGAAAGTAGTTTTAGTGGTGTTTTTGAAAGTGAAATTGGTATGTTTGATTAGCATAATGAAATGTTATGAGCATGATAGATGATGGTATTTTTTTGACATGTATTGGTCATGATTGTGGATGTTTTTTTGCCTAAGTATACCATAATTTATGCCATTGAATTTGTGTATATGTATGGGAAAATTAGGGTGGCAAATTGCTTGGTAAATAGACTTTATTTTTTCCACACGGGTAGACACACGGGCGTGTGTCTCTACCGTGTGTGACACACGGCTTGTCCTATGGGCATGTGTTTTGGCCATGTTTCCCTTGCACCTTAATTTTGAGAAACAGAATGCTCAGAATTGAGCACACGGGCAGAGACACGGGTGTGTGTCTCAGGCCTGTAAGGGACACGGCCCCGGACATGGGCATGTAGCCTGGCCATGTGAGGTCTGCACCTATTTTATGAAAATTAATTAATCACAGGGCCTAGCACACGGGCGTGTGGCTTGGCCGTGTGGCTTCAGTTTATTCATGCATTGCAAAATAGAGAGTTACATGGGTTAGGGACACGAGCATGTGTGACCACATGGCCTACCCACACGGGACACGGGCGTGTGACCTCTGTTTATAGCAAAAAAAATTTAAGTTTTTTTAAAAATTGCCTAAGTTATCTATTTAGTCCCAAACCACTTCCAAAGCACGTTTTGAGCCTCGTAGGCTCGTATTAGGGTCTTTATGGTAGAATACAAATGGTTTTTAATTTGGTTGAAATTTATGACTCAGAATTGTATGTTTGCTTGCGATGTAAGTCCAGTAATGCCTCGTGTCTTATTCTGGCATTGAATACGGGTAAGGGGTCTTACATTGACGGTTTAGGTGATTCTCAAACTAATCTAGTGTGTGTGTGAGTCTAGCTATACATGCTATATATAAATTGTGACAGTGTGACAACTCCTGACAATTTAAATTGTATTTTCATATAGTAAATGGATCCAAATGGAGAGGTAACTGATGTCGTTGAAAGAACTGCGCTTGTAACACCCCTCACCCTACCCGACGCCGGAATAGGGTTTGAGGTATTACCAGGACTTTACATTTTGAAACGTACCAAATTGCGTCACCAAGTTTTACTCAAAATTTTAAGCTTTTCATCCATGAACAACTCGTCCCTTATATAGGCCTTCGAGGCCTATAACATACCTAGAGGCAGTATGGGACAAATTCGGGTACATTCGATAAACCTTGGGCTCCTTAGGAAATTTTTCCTTATCATAAAGTGTCACATGCCCGTGTAGGTGGGCCGTGTGGACTCACACGCCCGTATGACTTGGGGCACGCCCATGCCCTTCAGTCGTGGGCAACACTGACTTATCAACATGGCCATGGCACACACCCGTGCTGCCTGCCTGTAGACGACACTGTCTTTTTAACACGGCCATGGTGCATGCCCGTGTGGCCTACCCGTGTACAACTTTGAGTTAAAATTTTAAGTGAAAGAAACACACGGCCATAGCACACGCCCATGGGAGGGAACCTTGTGTCACACACGGCCTAGACACACGCCCGTGTGTCTAACCATGTGGACTCTAATAGGCTATTTTCCAAGCCTGTAGTCACCCCTTTCTACTACTTGTGCTTAGTGGTTACCAAATTCAAAGTAAAACACAATTATACACTTGTAAATAATCTTGATTAAACTAGATGTATGGAAACCTCATATTATTGGTTTCATACATGATAGGTCATTTCCCACTTAGTGTCTATGGGTTCCCATGTCACTTTAATTTATCTGAAATTGGCCAGTTCATGTGACTCATTGCCAATTGGTAACGACCCATCACTTGTAAATAAAATCGTGCATAAATTCATAGGTCATAGCCTACTCCAATTAAGCCAATTTTTGTGACCATATACAAAGAAATAAACATATTTTTACATGCCTTCATTTGGCAAATCAAATGACACATATAACAAAATACTCAAAAATACTATACATACCATTGAACAAAACAAAAAAAAAAGTCTTTATACCAAAGCTTGTCTAGTTGATAGAGTGTTGACTCTCCAATCGTCTTCTAGCTCTTATGAGCCCTCGAGCTCTGTGAGACAGGGAGAAAGAGTGGGGTAAGCATTTACATGCTTAGTAAGCTCGAATAACACGAAAGTAAACTTACCAAGTGCTTAACATGCATCCATGATAGATAAGGAAACCAACAATTATTAAATGGTTCCCTATTACATGCACTCAATCAATAAGTTAGTAGCATAATCAAGCATCAAATAATTTAATTAGATGAGGTCATCATTCAACATCTCATTTACACAACATCTCATGTTAGTCTCGTTGAGTTTCTAGGAAATCTCGATGGAATACCCATTAACCGTCAATTCATACGAATGATCATTTCATATATACATTCCCGCGAACCTCACATCTTATGGCGGGATTACTAGTGTAATAGCCCAAAATTGGGTCTAGTTGGAACAGAGGTTTCAGGACCCCAAAATCTAAGATATAAATAATTATTTTATGATTATTTTGAGGTCTATGATATGATTGCATGATTGTGTGAAAATTTCGTGAAGAAATTCTATGCATAAAGTGCTTAATTCGAAGTTAGGGACTAAATTGAATAAGTTGCAAAACTTGTATTCTAGAAGTTTCTAGTATGAAATTGATTTGAAATATTAATTAGGAGGTCCTAAATAGCAATTTTACCAATTTCTAAGTTATGGACAAAAATTGGACATGGATGGAATTTTTGGAAAGTTTAGTAGTAAGGGTATTTTGGTCATTTAGGGGTAAAATGAATTAAAATAGAAAATTAAAAGCCAATTTTGCTCATCTTCTTCACCATGGACGTGTATACCAAGGGAGACTCCATGGCTAGGGCTTTCAAGCTTCCCAAGCTCAATTGTAAGTCCGTTCTAACCCCGTTTTTCAAGTTCTTTACATTTTTGGAGTCCCGGTAGCTCGATTAAGTTTATGCTAGCAATAATTCAACCTAGGGTTCATATTTGGAAAAATACCCATAGGTGAAATTTGTGTATTTTGGTGTTTTATGATAGAATATGAGGTTTTAAATTATGTTAGACAACTTGTACTACTCAGTTTTAAGCAAAAACGAGCAAAAGGGCTTAATCGGTAAAAATACCTAATAGTCATAAGTACATGTTAGAGTGAGAATTTGATGTTTCCATAGAAGGGAAAAATTATCAGCATGTCATAAAACATAAGAAAATAGGCTGAAGTTTAATTTACGAGCTTTGGGCCAAAAGTGTAAATACGTGAAAGTTTAGGGGCAAAATTGTAATTTTTCCAAAATATGAGTTTGGGTCAATTTGAATAATGTGAGTCCTAATTACACTATATTTTAAATGATAGAGCAAGGAAAACTAAAATTCGGGCTAAAATGGGGAAAATACCAAGTTGTGGACGAAATGGTAAAAGTAGCCATTTTCGCATACGAGGTAAGTTCATGTGTAAGTAATGTAGTATAATTGTTATTTTTAAGTTATTGATGTTAATTCTATGATATGCTGATTTTTATCATGAAATATATGCTTTGTGGTTATTTTCGAATAAAATGCAAATTATGTGAATTATTTGTTAAATATAAAGTGCTACCGAGTATTGGTTTCGGTATTTTACGGAAGATGGCATGGAGATGTGTTCGAGGAAAATCCCGTTTGAACCTTAGGAATAGATTAGGATACAAGTGACATGTCACTAGGATATTTGGGCATCCGAACTCTTTGAGTTGAGTCTGAGTTCACTTATGGATGCGAATGTCCGAACTCGTTGAGTTGAGTCCAAGTTCACTTATGGATGCGAATGTCCGGACTCGTTGAGTTGAGTCTGAGTTCGAGAGATGTAACTAGGCATCCGAGCTCGTTGAGTTGAGTCCGAGTTCAGTTATGGATGCGAACGCCCGAGCTCGTTGAGTTGAGCCCGAGTTCACTTATGGGCGGGTTACATGGTAGCTTGGCTACATCTGTGGCACTTATGTGCAAACTTTCCATGTATCCGAATTATATTCCGATGTGTTCAACGGGTAAAATTCTACTCAAATGGAGGAATACTCGAGATGAAAGGGACGTATTGGTAAGTGTTGTGAAATGAATACTTTGAACAGGTATGTACTTAACCCTCGGGTTGAAAACTCGATATAACAATAATATGGTATGATGATAAATGAAAATGTGATATGAATGTCTCGGTGATGATTATGCAAATGATGTTTTATGTCTGCTTATATAGTTGTGTTACTTGCTATTTGCATGTGAGCTTACTAAGCATTTATGCTTACTTCCTCCTTTTCATTCCTTGTAGTGTTGACAAGCCAGCTCGGAAATCGGGAACGATCGGAGGCATGCTCACACTATCCGTATACCATCTTGGCATAATGGCTTGCATATTTTGAGTATGGCATGTATAGCATTATAATCATTTTGTATATATGGTCTTATGATATGGTTATTGAGTGGTATGGAAATGCTTGGTAATGATTAGCCATTGGAATGGCTAATCATGATCATATTTGGTGTTATGTATGCTAAATTGCTAGCTAATTCATGGAAACCATGAAATAGGTAAAATTTACCATAAAATAGATTCAGACAGCAGCAGTGACGTGAGTTTGAAAAATCATTAAAAATAGTAGAGATACAATTAGATGATGAATAAATATGGAATTGAATAATTATGAGTCTATTTTCATATGGAAGGAACAAAACAGGTATATGAGTTATATTTTATGAGATGTTTAAATTTTTGTGAAATAGGGCGAGAGTGATTTCTGGATCCCCTATTCTGAATTTGGAAATTCACCATAAATTTTTCAAAGATAATTAGAAGTCATAATTTATATGTACAGATTCCTTATTGAGTATAGTTTGATTAGAAACAAACGGCATAGTCATTGAAACTCTGTACAGGGAGATATCTGATTCGTAATACACAGAGGTCAGAGCAGTCGAACCCTGAAATAGGGGAGATTTTAACTAATAAACTGTACTAATTTGCTTGACCAAAAATTCTAGAAAAAAATTAGTAAATAGATATATGAGTGTAGTTTCAGGGAAAATTTACGGAATTGGATTTAGAGTTTTGGAACTCGAGATATGAATTTTTAAGCGACTGTGATGCAGATTGCTAGCTTGACTAAAAATTTTAAAAATAAATTATTTGAGCTGTTTAAGTAATGAATTAAGTCTATTAACACCTCGTGTTCGACTCCGGCGACGGTCTCGGGTACGGGGCATTACAACTAGTCCAGGCAAAATCCCCCATTTTATGAACTCATAGGGTGATGTCGGGATTACCAGTCCAGGCTAAATCCGTTAATATGACAAATTACAAGTCCAGGCTAAATCCCTTAATATGACAAACACCCTTAATGAGCTCGAATATGAACTACCAGTGTAGGCTAAATTAAGATCCTAATCGAATTACCCGTCCGGGCTAAATCCATAATGCACACATATTCTTCGGGAGGCCTAATCATTCAAAGGAACACCCGTCCAAGCTAGATCCTTTCTATACTTGAGATCATGGATTACTCGTCCGGGCTAAATCCTTACTGCAACACATGCAAGACCTCATTACACATGTCAATAAGGGTTTATCCATCAAATTCCCTTTTTTAACCTCAACCGAGACATTTATCACAATTTACCATCAATTATGCATTTATATGATATTTCATGCCAATAATAAATGCAATCATCATGCATTCATAAATCATAAAATTATGCATTTTAGGGGTTTACTTTAAGTTATCCGAACTTACCTGGTATTTGTTTCGGTGTTGTGTTTCGGTTATTCCGAAACCTTGCGGTTACCTCGATCGACCTCCGGAATTTGTTCCTTGGGGTCTATAACAATAAAAATAGATCATTAACACTCCACATTATACATTACAAGTCTAATTCTCACCCCCGGTCCAAATGACCGTTTTGCCCTTATCCTTTAACATTTTTACGATTTAGTCCCCAAGCTCGTATAATGAAACACATGCAATTCCTATCTTACCCAAGCCTAGCTGAACACTTTTCTCTCTTATGGCAGCCCACATTTCCCATTATTTCTCATTTCTACCGCACATTTTATAATTTTCGCAAAATGGTCCCTACAAGGGTTTTTCATGAAAATCAACTAGGAAAAGATATTTAATACACATTCATCTTTCATATTCCTCCATAATCCATTAAAATACAAGCAACTCATGCATGGGTAAATTTTTAAACATGAACCCTAGCATGAAATATGGGTAGAAATGGAGAGAATAAGCTACCGGGATTCCAAAAATACAAAGAGCATGAAAAATGGGGCTTGGGAGCACTTATTATTGAGCTTGGAAAGCTTGAAAACCCTAGCTATGGAAACCCTTAAAGTTTCGACTGGACAAGGAAGAGAATGGGCTGATTTCGGTTCATTTTTCCCATTTTATTTCATTTAAAAGCCAAATGACCAAAATGCCCTTAAGCCCTTTCTTTGAAATTTCATCCATGCAAGCCCATTTTTGTCCAAAAATTTAAAAATTGGGAAAATTTATCCCCAAGACATTATATTTCATAATTTAAAGCAATTCCATGCAAACTGCTTCTAGAATCCAAGTTTTGCAATTTATTCAATTTAGTCCCTAATTTTCCAATTGGGCACTTACACAAAAAATTTCTTCATGAAACTTTAACACATGCATATACTCATATTTTAGGCCTTATAATAATCATAAAATACATATTTTTAGGTCAAATTTTTGGTTTTGAAACCACTATTTTCGACTAGGCCCTATTTCGGGATGTTACAACGCTAGCTCCCGCCCATGGGACAGCACCATCTGAAAGTAAACCAGTAAAGGTTAGTCAGGGAAGAGAGGCTAGAGAAGCATTTTTCCAAAGGATGAATGAGTGGTTTTCTAAGTTTGTTGGAACAAATCTGGCTGCCCAACATCCTCCACCCCCACCTAACCCCTAACCGGTTCCCCTAGCTCCCCAAGGTGTGGAGTTGTTAAGACTAAACAAGCCTTCAGTTGATAAAATTAGAAAACAAGAGGCTGAAGAATTTATAGCCAATGTTGACGATGATCCTGAGAGAGCAGAGTTTTGGCTTGAGAACTCTATCAAGGTATTTGATAAGCTTTCTTACGCACCGGATGAATCGGGTGAGTTGCCTATTATGATTTTGTCGATGTCGGCTCAGAGGTATGCAAGAAAAGGTTGTGAAGCTTTTCCGAAAGAGTTACCTGGTTTGCCACCGATCAGAGAACTTGAGTTTGCTATTGATTTAGTACTGGGGACTTCACCGATATCGATAGCTCTGTATAGAATGACTCTGACCGAATTGAAAGAATTGAAATCTCAGTTGCAAGAGTTGACAGATAAGGGATTTGCAAGACAAGTTTTCTGCCCAGTGGTGCACCAGTATTATTCGTCAAGAAGGAAGACAGATCCATCAGACTTTGTATCGATTATTGTCAACTTAACAAGGTTACGATAAAGAACACGTATCATTTACCTAGAACCGATGATCTATTTGACCAATTGAAAAGGGCAACAGTGTTCCGAAAGATAGACTTGAGATCAGGCTATTGCTAGTTGAGAGTTAAAGATTCAGATGTGCCGAAGACCGTATTTAGAACAAGGTACGAGATTTATAAACTTCTTGTTATGCTGTTTGGATTAACAAATGCTCCTGCAGTTTTTATAGACTTGATAAATTGAATTTTCCAATCGTATTTAGATAAGTTTGTGGTTGTATTTATTGATGACATCCTGATTTATACTCGAGATGAGTCTGAGCATGCCGAACATTTAAGAATTGTATTGCAGACTTTGAGAGATAAGAAATTGTTTGCTAAATTCAACAAAAGTAAGTTTTCGCTCTGAAAAATCACATTTTTGGGACACATTGTTTTAGCAGAAGATATACGGGTTGATCTGAGTAAATTTTGGTAGTTTTTGATTGGAAACCACCGAGAAATGTATCCGAAATTAGACACTTTTTGGGTTTGGCTAGTTATTATCGACGTTTTGTTAAGGGATTGTCAATGATTGCTACACCTATAACCAGATTGTTACAAAAAGATGTGAAATTCAAGTCATCTAAAAAATGTCAACAAAGTTTCGAATAGTTTAAAGTGTTGTTTAATTATCTCGACGTGTCATTGAACAATCTTGGTTGGTGTTGATGCAAGAGGGTAAAGTTATAGCTTATGCCTCGAGATAATTAAAACTACACGAAAAGAATTATCCAACGCACGACTTGGAATTGGCTGCTATTGTGTTCACCTTAAAAATTTGGGGACACCATTTATTCGGTGATAAGTGTCACATCTTTACCGATCACAAGAATTTAAAGTTTTTTATGACTCAAAAAGATTTGATTCTGTGACAATGAAGATGGCTCGAGTTGTTGAAAGATTATGAGTTAGTGATCGACTATCACCTGAGGAAAGCAAATGTAGTCGCAAATGCTTTAAGTAGAAAGTCCTTGTTTACTTTGAGAGCGATGAATACGTGGCTAACCTTATCCAACGATGGATCAATTTTGGTCTAGTTGAAAGCTAAGCCAGTATTTCTTCAACAAATTTGTGAAGCTTAGAAAGGTGATAATGAATTGCAAGCTAAAAGAGTTCAGTGTAAATCGAATAAAAATTCTGAATATCAGATTGGATCGGATTATTATTTGAGGTTTTGAGGTAGGATTTGTGTACCGAGAAAAACTAAACTGATTCAGGAAATTCTTCACGACGCACATAATAGTTGTCTACTTGTTCACCCTAGATGTACAAAGATGTATAATGATTTGAAGGAATTGTATTGGGGGTCAAGCATGAAACGATACATTTTAGAGTTTGTAATGAGATGTTTGATTTGTCAAAAAGTGAAACCCGAACATCATGTGCCTTTAGGTTTACTTTAGCATGTGACTATACTCGAATAGAAATGGGATAGAGTTACGATGGATTTCGTATCGGGGTTACCTCTGACTCAAAAGAAGAAAGATATTGTTTGGGTTGTTGTTCATAGGTTGATGAAATCAGCTCATTTTATTCCAGTACGTACCAATTATTCACTTGATAAACTAGCTGAATTGTACATTGTTGAGATTGTAAGATTGCACTGGCTGCGTACTTCTATTTTTTCGGATAAAGATCCAAGGTTCACGTCACGATTTTAGAAGAAACTGCAAGAAGCGTTGGGTACAGAGTTGAGTTTTAGTATTGCATTTCATCCACAAATCGACGGTCAATCTGAGAGAGTGATTCAAATTCTCGAAGATATGCTTCGATGTTGTGTTTTAGAGTTCGAAAATAGTTGGGAGAAATATCAACCGTTGGTCGAATTTGCTTAAAACAGCAGTTTTCAATCGAGTATAAATATTGCGTTGTATGAAGCATTGTATGGCCGCAAGTGTCGAACTCCATTGTACTAGACCGAGCTTAGTGAGAAACAGATTCACGGGGTTGATTTGGTTAGAGAAACTAAAAAAAAAGTGAAAGTAATTCATTATTATTTAAAAGTAGCTTTGGATCGACAGAAATTTGATATGGATTTGAAATGGAAGGATATCGAATTTCAGGTTGGTGATAAAGTGTTTCTGAAAGTGTCACCATAGAAGAAAATTCTTAGATTTGGTCGGAAAGGTAAGTTGAGTTTGCGTTTCATTGGACTGTATGAGATTATTGAAAGAATAGGCCAGTGGCATATCGACTAGCTTTGCTATCAGAATTAGAAAGGATCCACAATGTATTTCATATGTCGATGTTGTGACAATATCGATTAGATCTATCACATGTAATCTCACCATGAGATATATAGATTCAACCTAATATGACATATGGTGAAAAACTGATCAAAGTGTTAGCTCGAGAGGTTAAACAGTTGAGAAACAAAAGCATAGCTCTAGTGAAAGTTTTGTGCCAATGACACGGGGGTGAAGAGGCTACGTGGGAACCTGAGGAAGCTATGAGTAAATAGTACCCTAACATCTTTTCAGGTTAGATTTTTGGGGACGAAAATCCCTAAAGGGGGGAGAGTTGTAACAACCCGTCTTAGGGTCAAATCAGAATAGTGGTTTTGAGACCACACATTCGAAGTAAAAATATTTATTTTATTATTTATTTAAGGTCTACAGCATGAAAGAATAATTGTGTGAAAATTTTGTTAAGAAATTTTATCGATTAAGTGCTCAATTTGACTAGAAAGACTAAATTGCAATAGGTGCAAAATTTGAGTTCTATAAGTTAAAGGTGTCTAATTGCTATGAAATTTTAAATTGGAGGTCCTTAAATGGTAATTAGAGCATTATAAATGGACAAAATGGACATGGTTAGGTGAAATTTTAAAGTTATGCATTAAGGGTAAATTGGTAATTTGGCAAATAAAGACAAAATTAACTCAACAAAAGATGTCCATCTTCTTCGATTTAGTCCCCTAGTAGAATTTCTAAGGAGAAACTATAGCTAGGGTTTGGCCAAGCTTTCAAGCTCGATTGTAAGTCCGTTCTTGTGTCATTTTTAATGATTTTTATATTTTTTAGATTGTTGTAGCTTGATCTACCTATTTCAATGACTATTTTGAAGGAAAGTTAAAGTTTAAAATTTTACCAATGTTGGATGTTCTTATGTTTTGATGTTTGATGGTAGAAAATGCATGTTTGTTGTTAGTTAAACAATATTTGTAAAATGATTTTCGGTAAAAAGTCAAATAAGGACTTATTTGTAAAAGATTATTAAATGTAAAGAAAAGTGTGAATAAATGAAAAATGAGGGCTGTTATGAGTACAAGCAATATTCAGCTAGGCTTAGGTTGTGACGAAATTGAAGGAAATTCATTTTACGAGCCTAGGGATTAAATCGTAAAATGTTGAAAATGTTAGTGGAAAGAACATAATTTTTGTCATAATGTGATTTTGGACTGAATTGAGTAGCTTGATGATTAAATAAGTTAAGTGTGGTATTATAGATCAAGAAAAACGAAGTTTGGATCTAGATCAGGGGAAAACTAAAGTAATTGACGAATAGATCCTTTTTGTCATTTTTGTAACCGAGGTAAGTTCGTATGTTAATAAGCTTTGTTAAAATTATATTTTAAATGTTTTAATTTATGCATGAATTGTGCAATCGACTCTACGGACACATTTGACGACGTTCTGGCAAGCAAGAACTCCCAATCGAACCTTAAGAATAGATTAGGATACAAGTGACATGTCACTAGGGTATTATATTATGTGATTCGGGTGTTGGTCCTGTACGTCCTACCAGTGGATGAGTATACTGACATATGTTGCGGTTACTTAACAGCTTGTGTGAGCAGCACCGTGTAGCTACGTCTTGACTGACAGCTTGTGTGAGCAGGCCTGTTCATGGCTCGAGAGCGAGCATATATGTGTTATGAGATAGAGGTAGCAATGGCTACATATGTGACACTTTGTGTGTAAGGTTTCCCGAGTATCTGATATTGTTATTTCGAGTGGCTCATTGGGTATGTCAATGACGAAAATAAAAAAGAATTATTACGAGATGGTACAGGTATGTACATAAAGCTTATGATTATTGAATTTGTGAAATGATGATTTCAAGGTAAGTTTGTAATGGAATGAATTACGCTTATGAGATTATGGTAAAATTACATTATCTTATATTACATTACTTGAATGTTAAATGTATGGTAAGATTTGCTTATTTCTTTCATCCGAGCTTACTAAGCTATATAGATTACATTGTTTTATTTTCCATGTTTTATAGTGTCCCTAAGCTAGCTCGGATTGGAGATCGTCAGAGATCGCATCACACTATCAAACTGTTATTTTGGGTATCAATGATCTTAAACATTTTGAGAATATGGCATGTATGGGGACTTGGTCATTTTGTTATATGTGTCATCATGATTTTGTCCAGATGTATTGGCTTGTAATTGTCAAAGGCTTGATTTGGTATTTGGCCATGTAAATGGGCTCATTTTGGTTAAATTGATTGTAAGCTAATATATATATATATGCATGTATGTGCCAAAGCCTTTTGGTGATATTGATTTGCTAAATGTTGATTGTGGCTTAATGACTTGTTGTGAAATGGATAAGGTTGATTCATTTGTATGCTAGAGTATCTTGATAAGATAATGCAAGTTGAAAGTAGTCTTAGTGGTGTTTTTGAAAGTGAAATTGGTATGTTTGATTAGCATAATGAAATGTTATGAGCATGATAGATGGTGGTATTTCTTTGACATGTATTGGTCATGATTGTGGATGTTTTGGTTGCCTAAGTATACCATGATTTATGCCATTGAATTTGTGTATGTGTATGTGTAAATGAGGGTGGCAAATGGCTTGGTAAATAGCCTTTAATTCGTCCACATAGGTAGACACACGGGCGTGTGTCTCATCCGTGTGTGACACACAGCCTGTCCCATGGGCATGTGTTTACCCGTGTGTCCCCTGCACCTTAATTTTGAGAAACAGAATGCTCAGAATTGAGCACACGGGCAGAGACACGAGTGTGTATCTCACCGTGTGAGGGACACGGCCTCGGACATGGGCGTGTGTCCTGGTCGTGTGAAGTCTGCACCTATTTTATAAAAATTAATTAATCACACAGCCTAGCACACGAGCGTATGGCTTGGCCGTGTGGCTTCAATTTATTCATGCATTGCAAAATAGAGAGTTACACGAGTTAAGGAAACAGACGTGTATGACCACACGGCATGCCCACAGGGGCATGCCCCAAACTACACGGGCTTTTGACCTCTGTTTATAGCAAAACTTTTCTAAGTTTTGTAAAAATTCCTTGAGTTATCGGTTTAGTCCCAAACCACTTACAAATTAGGGACTTTGTGGTGGAATACAAATGGTTTTTAATTTGGTTGAAATTTATGACTCGAAATTGTATGTTTGCTTGCGATGTAAGTCTGGTAATGCCTCGTATCCTATTCCAACGTTGAATATGGGTAAAGGGTGTTATAACCAAATAGCTGAATTATAAGATATAGTATGCTTGTAGTTTTAGGAAAAATAATACATGTTTGAAAGTGACCATTTAAGTGATTTTTGAATGTGAAATTGGTATGTTTTAAATTGGCAAAACATGATCTTATGAGCATTATAGTTATTGATATTGGTATAGCATGATTTTAGGCTTGAATGAGATTGGTTTGAATGCCTATTGATGCTTTGTTATTTTCCATTTAACATGTTTAGGTTGATGCAAATTGGGTGAGAAAGATGGCTTGGTAAATAGCCTATTTTTGTCCACACGGGCGTGTGTCTCAGCCGTATGTGAGACACGGTTTGGTGACACAGCTGTGTGTCCCCTGGTACATAATTAGAAACCAAGTCAATATGTGTGTGACTTGGCTGTGTGGAATTAGTCAGGATACCCTATAGTTTTGGCACAACCTAGCACACGGCCTGGCATACGGGCGTGTGAGGGCATTTCTAAGGGTACATGGGCTAGTCACAAAAGCATGTGGTTGGCCGTGTGACCCAAGTCAGAGAGTTACACGAGCTGGGACACGTGCTGGGACATGGCCATGTGATCCTATTTCGAATGTCCATAAGGCCTGTGACGTGGACGTGTCTTTGGCCGTGTGAGACACACTGCAGGGCCACACGGGCATGTCTCCCCTATATTTTGAAAAATTTTCTAAGTTTTCCAAAAAATTCTTGAGTTATCAGTTTAGTTCTGAAGCACTTCTAATGCATAATTTGGGACTCAAGGGCTCGTATTAGGGACAATATGATTGAATGTGAATGAATTTTATTTGGAAATGAATATGTTTTTTTAAGTAATTAATTCGGTAATGCTCTGTAACCCTATTCTGGCGACGAACACGGGTTAGGGGTGTTACTGTACATCTTTATTTTGATAATTTTAGGACGATCATTTTAAAATATGTTTTCTATGTACTAAGTTTCAAAATAAACTTAATTTCTGCTGTATGTTTATATAAAGACAGCTTGACCGTGACTTTTAATAATAAAATTGAAATATTTAGAAATCCCAATCTTATTTGTAATGGGTGGATGTCAAACAATCTTTATTTTATCAAACTAAAGATATACACACTGCCAGAGACTGAAATATTTAGAAAAGGACTTAAAACTTCTCACTCTAATGAGTCACACCTTTGGAATTTGACAATTGGTCATAGTAACTGAGAAGGAATCACTAGACTTGTGAAAGATGACATCCTAAGTTCACTTAAAGAAGTTAATCTTCCACAATGTTAGTCTTGCTCAGAAGGTAAGATGCTTAAGTGATCTTTTAATGTAAAAGGAATGAGGGTCGAAAAACCCCTAGAACTTATGCACCCTAATATGGCCTCATGCACGCTAATTGTAATATCCTAATTTTGGGCCTAGTCGGAATAGTGGTTTCGTGACCCCAAAATCCGAGATAGAAATAATTATTTTATGATTATTTTGAGGTCTATGATATGATTGCATGATTGTGTGAAAATTTCGTGAAGAAATTTTATGCATAAAGTGCTTAAATTAAAATTAGGGACTAAATCGAATAATTTGCAAAACTTGTATTCTAGAAGTTTCTAGTATGAAATTGTTTTGAAATATTAATTAGGAGGTCTTAAATAGCAATTTTACCAATTTCTAAGTCTATGGACAAAAATTGGACATGGATGGAATTTTTGGAAAGTTTAGTAGTAAGGGCATTTTGGTCATTTAGGGGTAAAATGAATTAAAATACAAAATTAAAAGCCAATTTTGCTCATCTTCAACCCCATGGCCGAATATAGCAAGGAGAAACCATGGCTAGGGTTTTTCAGGCTTCCAAGCTCGATTGTAAGTCCATTCTAGCCCCGTTTTTCAAGTTCTTTACGTTTTTGGAGTCCCGGTAGCTCGATTAAGCTTGTGCTAGCAATAATTTAACCTAGGGTTTATATTTGGAAAAATACCCATAGGTGAAATTTGCGTATTTTTATGCTTTATGATAGAATATGAGGTTTTAAATTATGTTACACAACTTGTGCTACTCGGTTTTAAGCGAAAACTAGCAAAAGGGCTTAATCGGTAAAATTACCTAATAGTCATAAGTACATGTTAGAGTGAGAATTTGATGTTTCCATAGAAGGGAAAAATGATCAGCATGTCATAAAACATAAGAAGATAGGCTGAAGTTTAATTTACGAGCTTTGGGGCAAAAGTGTAAATATGCAAAAGTTTAGGGGCAAAATTGTAATTTTTTCAAAATATGATTTTGGGTCAATTTGAATAATGTGAGTCCTAATTAGACTATATTTTAAACGATAGAGCAAGAAAAACTGAAATTCGGGCTAAAATGGGGAAAATACCAAGTTGTGGACGAAATGGTAAAAGTAGCCATTTTCGCATACGAGGTAAGTTCATATGTAAATGTTGGTAACATAGTTATTGTTTTAAATGTTTTAATGTTATTTAAATGATATGATAATTATTATGAAATATCATACTTGTGACAATTGTTTGATAATATGTTATTTAAATGTTTTAATGTTATTTAAATGAAATGATAATTATTCTACTCAAATGGAGGAATACTCGAGATGAAAGGGACGTATTGGTAAGTGTTGTGAAATGAATACTTTGAACAGGTATGTACTTAACCCTTGGGTTGAAAAATCGATATAACAACAATATGGTAAGATGATAAATGAAAATGTGATATGAATGTCTTGGTGATGATTATGCAAATGATGTTTTATGTTTCCTTATATGGTTATGTTACTTGCTATTTGCATGTGAACTTATTAAGCATTTATGCTTACTTCCTCCTTTTCATTCCTTGTAGTTTTGACAAGCCAGCTCAGAAATCGGGAACGGTCGGAGGCTCGCTCACACTATCCGTATACCATCTTGGCATAATGGCTTGTATATTTTGAGTATGGCATGTATAGCATTATAATCATTTTGTATATATGGTCTTATGATATGGTTATTGAGTGGTATGGAAATGCTTGGTAATGATTAGGCATTGGAATGGCTAATCATGATCATATTTGGTGTTATGTATGCTAAATTGCTAGCTAATCCATGGAAACCATGAAATAGGTAAAATTTACCATAAAATAGATTCAGATAGCAGCAGTTACGTGAGTTTGAAAAATCACTAAAAATAGTAGAGATACAATTAGATGATGAATAATATATAGAATCGAAGCTTGATGAGTCTATTTTCATATGGAAGAAGCCAAACAGGTATATGAACTATATTTTATGAGATGTTTAAATTTTTGTGAAACAGGGCGAGAGAGATTTCTAGATCCCCTGTTCTGAACTTGGAAATTCACCATAAATTTTTCAAAGATAATTAGAAGTCATGATTTATATGTACAGATTCCTTATTGAGTCTAGTTTTATTAGAAAGAAATAGAATAGTCATTGAAACTCTTTACAGGGAGATATCTGATTCATAATACACAGAGGTCAGAGCATTCAAACTCTGAAACAGGGGAGAATTTAACTAATAAACTGTACTAATTTGCTTGACCAAAAATTCTATGAAAAAATTAGTAAATAGGTATATGAGTGTAGTCTCAGGAAAAATTTACGGAATTGGATTTCGAGTTTCCTAACTCGAGATATGAATTTTTAAGCGACTATGACGCAGATTGTTAGCTTGACTGAAAATTTTAAAAATAAATTGTTTGAGCTGTTTAAATAATGAATTAAGTCTGTTAACACCTCGTGTTCGACTTCGGCAACGATCTCGGGTACGGGGCATTACATTTGGGGGTATCAGAGTAGGTTTAGTCGGTTCTCGGACTAACCTAGCATGTGTAAAAGTTTAGCTATACATGCCACTGATCTGTGATAGTGTGATGTCTTCCGACGCGTATGAGTACAGTATTGTCTTATTTAGACAGGGTACTCTCCAACCGAGCTGCGCCGACCATGTTCAATGTTATGTGAAGGTATTTGAGTAAAATTATGATTATGATATGTCTCGGTTCAGAAAAGTATGAATAAAGGTTTATGATACATATGTGATAAATATTCATATTTGCTTAATGCTCATATGATGTAGTGTATGTGGCTTACTTGATAAGATGAACGGAATAAATAGAAAGTAGTAGAGGTATGAATAAAAGTCATAATATTATGATACGAATGAAAATGTCCTTGTCTTGATTTGGATGTCGAATGTTGATAAATGTTAACGATATATAATTTTTATGAGATAAAGGATTATAATGAAATGAACTTATCTATGTTAAATTGTTAGACTGAATTATATGATTGTAATGATATGTACATGATGATGCATGAAATGAAAGTTGTAATTGTGATGCAAATATCTATGTTTGTTTGGCCTTATATGATGTCATGAGCATGAATTAAATTAATTAAATGAATGGATAAGTAAAGCTATCTAGAAAACATAGAATGTATGCATAAGTATATTGTCTAAATGGGACAATAGGAAAATTGGTGTAAGCCAACATGAATGAATGACATGATTTTGATGATGTTGCTATGATGATGGGAGTTGTGTCATATGTGTATGTATAAGAAAGTCGAGTCAGAGGTCCTACAACTCCTCCCCCTTACCAAAGTGGTACTTATAATGGAATTTCATGAGATTTGTATTGAATAAGTTTCCGGTTGAAAACCCAAAGAGTTCAGTGATAGAATAATTATAAGTATGATCAGAGATTGAAAATGAGCTGATAAGTAAAGTCAGAGCCAGTAAAGTATCGGATTGACGTAAAGATTATTGGAGTTATGCACTGTCCCAGTTAGAAAAGGAATTCTCCTTGGTAAACCGAATTACTCAGGTGCAAGGTCGAGAAAAGTGTAAATCGAAATTTATTCAGAATTGGCCTTCTTTAGTGAATGGTTTAATATGAAATTTGTGACGGCAGAACTAGTTGGGGAAATGATAATTGAAATGTGAACTATCTGAGTGTGACAGTTATGACTAGACAGATTTAGCAGTCTCTTTTGAGATGTTCTATGTGTTTACCCGTTCTCAAAAATATTTCTATGGCTATTGATCTTCTGAAGAAATTCTTGTTATATGGGAATGTCTTCTAATTCTGGTGTTGGATGAAAGCATTGGTAGTCTGACTAGTTTATAATTTATATTGCTCTATTTCATCGGGTATTCTATTTCATTTCGTCTGATAAGAATTGATGAGAGAATACGTATGATATTATGATTCTGTTTCTTCTACTTGATGCTTCATCTGATATATATGTATGGGAAGATATATTGATCTTGTTATATTTGATTTCAGTGGGATTAAATGATGTTTTCTTCTGTACTTTCTTTCTTTGAAGAATTATCGGGGTATTCCGTATTTTCTCTATGAGTTTGGTTTTCGATTCTCCGGCATAGTATCGTATCTTGGGTTTCTTTATCCTGGATCTCTTTATTCTAGATTTCTTTATTTTGGGTTTCTCTATCTTGGATTTCTTTATTCAGCTTTCTTGTTATCTTTGTTCCATAATTTGTCAATTACGACTCATGTTTGAAGTGCGTTCTTCAGCTCGTGATAATCATGTCAAATATGACTATACTTCTAATTTGATCTTAGTAATGTGGTGATTTTAGTATTGGGATTTTCTAATTTCTGTGTAAGGATTTGACATCAGTAAAGGCATAGGTGATAAAAGCGCGAGTTTCAGTCGGTATGGTAAATTATTTATTTGAAAGATTTCATGTGACAATTATGTCAGAATTATTTTTCCCAAGTCTGATAATAGAATTTCATTTTGTACGAATAAAAGAGTAAATAGTCTGAACGAGAAGTGTATATTTATTAGAAAGAGTTTGATATTAGTTAAAGTCACTACGAATGATAAGGTTTTCGTCTTGTGAAAGCTGAAAAGTTTATTACATGTTGACAAAGTTTGGATAGATGAGAATATTGGTAACCGAAGCGTCTGAACTAGACTAGTCTACATTGAGTAAAGACTTCCTGACTTTCAGTAATGTACTGTTGTATGAATTGTGATGTGTTTCAAGACAGTGAGGTAATGTGATAGTTTAGAGCATTCGATGTTACATAAAATTGGAGTTGTTAAAGGGGTTAAAGCCGAGCATTGGGATCTATCAAAATTATCCTTGTCAATGTTGATATTGGGATGGAAATGAGAAGGATTATTCTTGAGGCCATATCAGAATTATTTCTATGGCGGAAAGAGGAAAATGTGAAGTATCCTATTGTTAAATGTTTGGCGAGATCTATAAATCACATCAGATCGAATGAATTCCTACTCATCGATTCATGGAATTTCGGTCTCTTTGATTGTTGGATTTCTTGGAATTCGGTCTCCATTAAATCAAGTTGAGATCCGGTTTTATGTCATGATATCATGGGAAACCGAGAAGGGTTGAAAATTTAAGAACAGTTGAGAGTTGAGACTGTAAGCTTTTAGATCATATGAGAAACTGAAAAGATGTATTGGAGGTACAGTCTAAGTGCAAGTTCTTCGGCACCGAATATGAGATTAAAAGTGTAGACCACTTTTCTGGTAAGATTTTCGGGGACAAAAATCCCTGAAGGGGGGAGAGTTGTTATATCCTGATTTTGGGACTAGTCGGAATAGTGGTTTCGTGACCCCAAAATTCGAGATAGAAATAATTATTTTATGATTATTTTGAGGTCTATGATATGATTGCATGATTGTGTGAAAATTTCGTGAAGAAATTTTATGCATAAAGTGCTTAAATTAAAATTAGGGACTAAATCGAATAATTTGCAAAACTTGTATTCTAGAAGTTTCTAGTATGAAATTGTTTTGAAATATTAATTAGGAGGTCTTAAATAGCAATTTTACCAATTTCTAAGTCTATGGACAAAAATTGGACATGGATGGAATTTTTGGAAAGTTTAGTAGTAAGGGCATTTTGGTCATTTAGGGGTAAAATGAATTAAAATACAAAATTAAAAGCCAATTTTGCTCATCTTCAACCCCATGGACGAATATAGCAAGGAGAAACCATGGCTAGGGTTTTTCAAGTTTCCAAGCTCGATTGTAAGTCCATTCTAGCCCCGTTTTTCAAGTTCTTTACGTTTTCGGAGTCCCGGTAGCTCGATTAAGCTTATGCTAGCAATAATTTAACCTAGGGTTTATATTTGGAAAAATAACCATAGGTGAAATTTGTGTATTTTTATGTTTTATGATAGAATATGAGGTTTTAAATTATGTTAGACAACTTGTGCTACTCGGTTTTAAGTGAAAACTAGCAAAAGGGCTTAATCGGTAAAAATACCTAATAGTCATAAGTACATGTTAGAGTGAGAATTTGATGTTTCCATAGAAGGGAAAAATGATCAGCATGTCATAAAACATAAGAAAATAGGCTGAAGTTTAATTTACGAGCTTTGGGGAAAAAGTGTAAATATGCAAAAGTTTAGGGGCAAAATTGTAATTTTTCCAAAATATGATTTTGGGTCAATTTGAATAATGTGAGTCCTAATTAGACTATATTCTAAATGATAGAGCAAGGAAAACTGAAATTCGGGCTAAAATGGGGAAAATACCAAGTTGTGGACGAAATGATAAAAGTAGCCATTTTCGCATACGAGGTAAGTTCATATGTAAATGTTGGTATCATAGTTATTGTTTTAAATGTTTTAATGTTATTTAAATGATATGATAATTATTATGAAATATCATACTTGTGACAATTGTTTGATAATATGTTATTTAAATGTTTTAATGTTATTTAAATGATATGATAATTATTCTACTCAAATGGAGGAATACTCGAGATGAAAGGGACGTATTGGTAAGTGTTGTGAAATGAATACTTTGAACAGGTATGTACTTAACCCTTGGGTTGAAAAATCGATATAACAACAATATGGTAAGATGATAAATGAAAATGTGATATGAATGTCTTGGTGATGATTATGCAAATGATGTTTTATGTTTCCTTATATGGTTATGTTACTTGCTATTTGCATGTGAACTTATTAAGCATTTATGTTTACTTCCTCCTTTTCATTCCTTGTAGTTTTGACAAGGCAGCTCGAAAATCGGGAACGGTCGGAGGCTCGCTCACACTATCCGTATACCATCTTGGAATAATGGCTTGTATATTTTGAGTATGGCATGTATAGCATTATAATCATTTTGTATATATGGTCTTATGATATGGTTATTGAGTGGTATGGAAATGCTTGGTAATGATTAGGCATTGGAATGGCTAATCATGATCATATTTGGAGTTATGTATGCTAAATTGCTAGCTAATCCATGGAAACCATGGAATAGGTAAAATTTACCATAAAATAGATTCAGACAGCAGCATTGACGTGAGTTTGAAAAATCACTAAAAATAGTAGAGATATAATTAGATGCTGAATAATATATAGAATCGAAGCTTGATGAGTCTATTTTCATATGGAAGAAGCCAAACAGGTATATGAACTATATTTTATGAGATGTTTAAAGTTGTGTGAAACAGGGCCAGAGAGATTTCTAGATCCCCTGTTATTAATTTGGAAATTCACTATAAATATTTCAAAGAAAATTAGAAGTCATGATTTATATGTACAGATTCCTTATTGAGTCTAGTTTTATTAGAAAGAAATGGCATAGTCATTGAAATTCTGTACAGGGAGATATCGGATTCGTAATACACAGTGGTCAGAGCAGTCAAACTCTAAAACAGGGCAGACTTTAACTAATAAACTGTACTAATTTGCTTGACCAAAATTCTATAAAAAAATTAGTAAATATATATATGAGTCTAGTCTCAGGAAATATTTACGGAATTGGATTTTGAGTTTTCTAACTCGAGATATGAATTTTTAAGCGACTATGACGCAGATTGTTAGCTTGACTGAAAATTTTAAAAATAAATTGTTTGAGCTGTTTAAGTAATGAATTAGGTCTGTTAACACCTCGTGTTCGACTCCGGAAACGGTCTCGGATACGGGGTATTACACTAATACTCTAAACAAGGGAAAATTTAGAGTATTTATATCGCAAATAAACCTTAAAATCAAAATTTTGGAGGGAAAGGATTAAATGGTAAAGTAAGGGAAATGTGGGACTGGCCATTAGGCAAATTTCACAATTTTTAAATTTCTGGTGGGTGGTTTTTGTTTTAAAACTAATGTATCTAGCCCACTTTTCACACATTTTACATAAGATTAGAGAGCTCTAAATTTTTTTTTCTTTGCATGATTTTAAAGATCTATAATCAAAGAATAGATCCAACCCATTTCCTTACCAAAATACTCTCCCAATTCACTAGAAATTATTCTCAAAAGTAGCAAAAAATATTCTAAAATTTCTTAATTTTCTTGAATCAAGATTTTCAATAAACAAATTTAGAGCAAATAAAAGGTAATCTTCAATCCTAAACTCATTTTTGTGATGATTAGAAACATTTTTTACATGATTTGGGAGTCAATTAAAGGATTTTTATCAATGTCATCTTCTTCAAAGAACACATGGTTCTTTAATGGTGGATCTTGAATTTTGAGAGGAAATCCACAAATCAATGGATGTTCCAACTCAAAATGGATTTATTAAAAGATTTGTGGTCTTATTTATCAAGATTAAACATGATCTATGAGGTAATTTAAAGAAATCTAAATTTCATCATCTTCATGAACCAATTTTCTGAAATTTTGTAAAATTGATTTAAAGATGAAATTAATGCTTAGTATAAGTATATTTGGTCTAGTATTGGTGATTGAAAGTGCTTAAGAGGGTTGGAGAGATTGATTTTTTGAGGAATCGAGTTTTCAACTTGACGTTACAAATATAGTAAGGTATCTTTGTGAGAGGATTTTGATTAGTATAGTTAATTAAAATTCATGTTTATTATAGCATTATAAAGGCGGTAATGTCTACTTTATATCTACGGAAGCTCCAAATCTTGAAGAGAACCAAGCTAACTGAAATTGAAGTTTGGATTTGCTTGGTTGATCACTTGTTTGTGGTAGAATAAATTGTGTGGTGAGTGTTTCTAATGGCGATTTGGTAAATTAACTCTCATTTATGTTTAATTAGTAGCTTAATTGATTATTTAAATTGATTAATTATGGTTGAATGGCTGATTTTTGCAAGATTGAAATTATGTGTAGAAGAGTTGAATTTTTATTAAATAGTGGTAAGTAAGCATTTAGGTGGATTTGTGCAATTTAATTAGGCTAATTATATTGATGATTAAAGCATGGTTACTGGAGTTTTTTTATCATAATATATTGGTGTTACAATTGGTAATTAAACATTGGGAAATGGAAAATGGAAAATGAAATGCTTAATTTAATTGGATGTTAAATAGCTATGTTACGTGTTACACATATGAATTTTGTCACACTAAATTGAGCACAATAATGGCAGATTTATATGCTATGTTTGACTGAATATATTGGCAAGATAGGTGGTGGATTCATTGGATATAGTTGACATGTCAAAGGATTTGTGAGTACTCACCTTGTGAGCATATGGCTCTAGGTTGACTAATTTGTTTGGAGTAGATAAGGGAGTTTTGAGCATGAGTCTCCATTCATTGGGTTATTTGTGGTGCTATTAGGGAGCGTGTGCTTCGGCCCACTCAACTTAGTGGGTTGTATTTGATATTTGTGGGAGTTTGAAAATCTGTTTATCTGATGTATGATCACCAGATTAAGCCATGAGAAGTGTATGCCAATATATTTATGTGTGATTATTGTTATATCATTCAATATTTGTAAGCCACTAATAATTGATTCTTGATATTGATAAAGCATATGGAAATTAAATTGACATGTTTCGTTATTATGGTTGATAATTTGTGATTGATTGGATATGATTTAAGCATGATTTGGATGTTGATTTACTTGTCATTTTTATTAACATTCACTGAGCTTTTTAAAGCTCAGACCCTCAAAATTCGTGCAGATAATCGTCGGGCTTGAGGAGCTGAGCAAGAGAGTTCCAAGAGATTTAGGCTTGGTAGAGACTTTGTTACACATTTTAGAGACTATAATCGGGCATTGTGGAACTCCTGAGAATTTGTTTTATTTTAGTTGTAATTGGACTTTGGACATTGGACATTGAACATTTTATTTTGGATGGTTTTATAACAATTTTGAGTCATGTTTGATTTTAATTATTGAATGATTTTCGATGTATTGTTGCTTGATAACATGGTGATTAATAACACGATGTTTAAGGCATGAAATTTATAGTAACGATTGTTTAAATGAAGCTTCCATGGAGTGGGTTACTAGCGACTAAGGTATGCCACTTGTTTCATTTATTCAACGTTTGTTATTCATGAAATTGATTGCTTAAATCTATATAATTGAGGCTTAATTTATGTTAATAAATTCACTTGAAGGTGTATGTATATTTATGTTAATTAATCGTAGTAAAATCGAGTTTAATTGGCCATTAAAATATGCAAAATCGGGTTTTAAAACAAGTTTTTGCAAAAATAGGTGTAGTGGTTTTCACATGGGCGTGTGCCTATCCACACAGGCATGTGAGGGGTTTTGTAACGTCCCAATTTTTAGGAATTCTGTGGATGTTGGCAAATTTTAAATTTTTGGTGTTCTGTCTGCTTGGCGTAGATTTAATCAGGTTAGTGGGCCTCTAGAAGGACCAAGATGAAGTTAAAATCCGGTAATTTTAATTAGTTTTGATTCCATAGGAAGAAGGGGTTCCGGTTAATTGGGCTTTTAAGTATTAATTGGGTAAAAATTGAACACAAGGAAGTAGGTGGCAAAGTGGCATGTGATGCCACTGGGGAGGCTATAAAGGTGGCGTGTGGATGCTAGGGAGAACCAAGGTTCAAGTCACAATGAAAGCATATTAAGGGAATTATTTTTATGGATGGAAAGGGTAAGTAATGGAACTCAAGTGAAAGACTGTCAGGAGGAGTTTAAATTGCTCAAGGGATTGAGTAAGGAGGGGATAAGGGAGAGGATTTATGGGCTGATTAGGGAGAGTAGTATTAGCCGAATGGTGGACTCTTGGGGAGCAAGAGTTGGCCGGCCAAGGGTTTGCTTAGGGGGAAAACTTCGGCTCGGTTAAATGCCAAGGATAAATTCGGCATTTAGGGGTAAGTGTGCCATTTTTCTGACCATCTTTCCTCCTCCTCCTTTCTTTTCTTTTTCTCTCTATCTACCTTCTCCTCTTCTTTTCTCCATAGCTGAATCCTTCTACCACTCTTCCCTACACCACTTCCTTACTATTATTTTTAAACCTTATAGCCGAATATCACAAAAGTCGAAATCCCGAAGGTTCATATTGTCTGTGCCAAATTCTCCTAGCAAAACCTACTGATCTTTCTTCATCCTTTTTGATCAATTCTTTCTTTTTTTGAACCCCAAACCTCTGTCGACAAAGCCACTACAAAACCCTCACCTTTTCTTCACTGTTGCAAAAAGCCGAAAACGCATAGCCTTAGGGACATAGCCAAATTCTGAGATCTCTAAGGGCAACTCTTTTGTTATCATTTGAGGGGTTAGATCTGCGTTAGAATCGAGTAGGAGTTAATTGGAATCATTGACCGAAGGAACCGGTGGTAAGTTTTCGAACCTAATCTTTATTTTAGGATTTAAAAAAAGCCAAAACCCCCTAAAGGTTAGGGAGGCTGTCGATTTGGGCTTGCAGCTCTAAGGGTTGTTATAATTGTTTTATTTTGGTAGTAGTGTGATCTAGAGGCTGCTGATCAAAGGCTTGGACAAGTGGAACGACTGGATCTAAACCTAGTCGCTAATTTCGGCAAAGGTAGGATCGCTAGTGCCTAAGGTGTTTTTTGCCGAATATGGTAAGGGGGTTAATATGTAGTTCATTTTAATAGTTAGATTAACGTGTTAGTAATCCAATTGTAGGCAGTTCGTGTGTGGATCCCGTCAGCATATCGTCCAAACAGGTGTGTAACTGACACCCTTTCATAGTCTAGATCGGCAAAAGCAGAAAAGCCGAAATGCCGAAAAATTAGTATTTTGTGGACTTGCGAGTGTGCGAATGCTCGTGAGGTAAATCGATTAATGTTTTTGGTAAACTACAATGTTTAGACTGCAGAGTGCATGATTTCTGTGCCTTCGATATTTTTGGGCTTTACGGGCCAAAATTGGGATAGTGGGCTAACGGGCCTAATTCGGTAAGAACCCTCGGTAAGTATTTCTGTTAGTATGTGAAAGGTGGGAATATGCATGAAAACCCTCAAAACTGATAAAATTACTGAAATACCTTTATAGGTGGACAATTTATAGATTAACCCTTAGGAGTAAAATTACTGATATACCCCTAGGGTTAAGGTTGACCTGAATGCATGTTTGACTGTTATTATTTACTGCATGCCATGTTATTATTATCTAATGCATGGGACTGGGATCTTGATGGAGGAAATCTGAAAGTGGCTTGTCCACGATTGGAGGCTTTGCCTCAACTTATCGATAACTGAGCGACAATGTCAAGCTGTGGAGTGTAGGGCTCGGTGGGTTGAGCTATTCCCCACATGGAGTGTAGGGTTGGTACGGGTGGAGTTTAGCGGTTGGTTATAGGCTGGGTTGGGCTTGCATACACGAATATGTTTGATCTATTCTAGAATGGGCCTCTGGGCCATACTGTTATCTGAAAATGGGGCTAAGGTCCAGTTTATTGTATTCTGAAAAGGGCTTCGATCCAATACCCACTGTTATCTGAATGGGTTTAGGTCCAATGGGCTTGAGCTGACTTGGGCTTTGGATGGGTTTTCCTTACACACTGAGTTTTCCAAACTCACCCCTTTCTCTTCCATCCTTGCAGGTAAACCCTAATTGGTGGACTTGGAGCTGGGCGGGATTCAGAGTGGCCACGAAGATTAATTTCTATTTTTTTTTAAGTTTCGCATTTATTATTTTGACTATTTTTATTCTGGTTTAAGTTGTAATAATGCCACTCTTCTTATTATTTTTATTATTTTGGGTTATTAAATTGGTTAGCTCTAGGGCGCGGTTTATAAAATTTACTTATTTTCAAAATAACACGATAACTGAGCAAAGCTTCCGCAATGTAAACATTTTCAAAGGAAATGAATATTTTAAATAGACTTAAACTTAATTAATTATTCGTGGACTAGTAACAGGCTTAAAGTGTGGCAATGGATGTGTGCGTGTCTAGGATTGGATCCATGAAGAGCTTGGTACTTAAGCAGTCCAACAGACTCACCTCCTCTTTTCTGGCTTCCTACCTGGTACACAGCTTCCATTCACTTTAACTTAAAACAAAACATTCTTCAAACCCTAAGAAAGATTTTTGGATAAAACATAACTTCTTTAGTAACATTCTCCATGTGACATGCTGAATTCGACCGTAACGTCTAGGCCGGGTTTGGGGTGTTACAGGTTTGAATTTTTATCTTTTTAAATTGGTATTCTAATTTGTTTAAGTTTCAATTTAATCCTAAAAATTGATTAGTCTAATTAGAGCCTTAGATGACAAGGAAACTTGGTAAAATTTTAGGATTAGTCTTGTAATGGGTAAAATTCGATAGGAACGCACTTAACTTATAATTCAGAATAGGTCCTGATAGTTTGTATTTGTTACAATTTAGTCCCTAGTAATAAAACTTGAATTAGACATAGTAAACGAACTCAAATTAAGCTAAAATTTTTAGGCTTGCATAATTTGACTAAAAGAAGGTCACTAAACACTTAGATTTAAAATTGGGTTGGTTTTACCATAGGTGGTAAAATGACAAAAATGCCCTTAGGTTAAATTACCTAGGAAAAGGTTAAAATTGGCTCATAGTTTGCTTCTGCATTAATAAATAACTAATAATTAGATAAATTTGAGGTGTTATAAGGTTGGGATGTGTCTTGGGTGATCGTTAGCCGGAGAGTCACTTCGGTGGCTATAATGTTTTGAATTTGGGCCGATTCATCCCTGTCGGGTTTGGGGTGTCACAATCTTACCTCATCTTTATCATTTGACTTAAGGGTCATACTGGAAACTTACTTTCCATTTCACCTTCCTACTGGTGGTCAAGGTAGATTTCGTCAACTTCTCATCATTCTTTCATTGTCTCAAGCTAGACAGTTGTTCTTTATTCAGAGTTTGCCACTTCGGTGTCACCAATGAATCTTTGTGCTGAGTTCATTTCACAGACTACGCCACTAAGGCATATTCTTGACTTTTAATGTCTTCTCTTTTCTCCAAAGCTTCAGACACTCGCTTGATCAACAAATAGCCATAAAGGCGTCCACTTGACTTGGATAGCCACGAATGCACCCATTCATCCTTAGATAGCCACAAAGACGTCCATACATCATTAGATAGCCACAAGGGCATCCAAATACATACAATAGACTTCACCACGAAGGAACTTTCAACATAATCAGCCACAAAGGCTTCCCTTGTCAATCACAATAGTTCACATGTAACAGAGAATAGCCACAATGGTTTCCTGATATAACAATGCTCACATATAACAGAGAATAGTCGCAAATGCTCACACATAATATCCATTAATAGGGCTCACATATAATAGAGCATAACCACAAAGGCTTGCACATAACAAATTTCACCACTAGGGCTCACATGTAATAGAGAATAGCCAAAAAGGCTTCCACATATAAAAGGTTTTGTAAAAAAGGCTCACATATTATAGAGAATAGCCACAAAGGCTCACACATAATAGGTTTCACCACCAAGGCTCACATATAACAGAGAATAGCCACAAAGGCTCACACATAACAGGTTTTGCCACTAGGGCTCACATATAACTAAAAATAACCATAAAGGCCTCCACATATCTGAGAAAAGCCATAAAGGCTTCCACATATTTGACAAAAACCACAAAGGCTTCCACATTTCAGTAAATGGCATTTTTGGTTATAGAGATTTGCCTAAACTCAACGTCTTGAGGTTTGCCCCTCATTGCCTGTGTAACAGCCCGATTTTAGGCCTAGTCAAAATAGTGGTTTCAGAACCTCTATTCCCAGGGCAGGAGAAATTATTTTAATGTTATTTTATGTGTTATAGCATTATTATATGAGTGCATGAAAATTTTTGTGAAATAATTTTAGCGATTTCATGCTTAATTGCGAAAAAGGACTAAATCGCATAAAGGGCAAAAGTTGTGACTTTCTAGCTAAATACGTTAAATTGCTAGAGAGCCATAATTGAGGGTGTTTAAATTGAAAATAGACCCATTTTATAGGCTTGTCTGGCCATAGAGACAAATAGGAGTAGAAAAGTCAAAGTTAGGTATAGTTAGTAGCTTAATTTTGACTAGAAATAAAACAAAAAGAAAAGGGATGTCATCTTTTCATCTTTCTTCCTTCCTCCACTGAAAATACCAACAAAATAGGGGTTTTGAAAACTCAAAATTTCAGCAACTTCCATCCCTTGCAAGTAAGTGATTTTGATGATCATTTTTGTTGATTTTTGTGTTTTTGGGACCCTTGTAGCATGAGCTAACTAAAGGGGGGCTATTTTGCAAAATTGATGAAATTCTAGGGTTTTAATATGAGAGCATCTATGATATTTCTGAAATTTTATGGAAGAAAATGAATCTTAGTTGTTTAATAAACAACTTTTGTGAAGTGGTGTTCATGAAAAACACCTAAAAAGGACTAGTTTGTAGTAATTGTAAAATAGATAGGGTGAAATAATGGAAATTTTGGGTTGCTATAAGAGTAAAAAGGGTTTGACTAGGCTTAAACATGAAGAAATTCGATAAAAAAATCAATTTTCGAGCCTAGGGGTAAAATGGACATTTTTTGTCAAAAATGTGAATTTTTTATTATCTAAATTTATTTACTGATTAAATGAGTGAATTTCATCATTTTAGATCAAGGAACCGAGATTCGTTCTTAAATTGAAAAGTACGAGGTTATGGACTAAAATGGCGTAATTAGCCGAAATTGCATTCGAGGTAAGTCTGTGTGATTAAATAAGCATGATATCCATGCTATTGTTAATATACTTGAAAATATATCTTGCCATGATTGTATTAAATTTTATGTCAATAATATTGTATATGAGAAAGTGATGCCAAATTGTTAATAACATTTATGTGTTGATTGAATGCTTGGAAATTTGATGGAATATGATATTCCATTGAAACGAGTAAGTTGTACATAAATAATGCAAATTAAATGTTATCATGTATTATATCATTAATTTGGCATGAATTGTTGAGTTGTGATGAGAACGTGAATTATGAGAATTAATGTAACAAAGATTTCCGGTTGAACATTTGGAATAGATTTGATTATTCATACTATGACATTGGGTGATTTGTGTGCTAGTGTAAGACATGTCTGAGACATGCATCGGCCACATTATGAGAGCCAGTGTAAGATATGTCTGGGACATGCATCGGCCTCGAAATATACAAGTTAGTGTAAGACCTGTCTAGGACATGGCATCGACACCGGTAGATGAGAGCCAGTGTAAGACCTATCTGGGACACGGCATCGGCCTTGATATATGAAAGTAAGTGCAAGACCTGTCTGGGACATGGCATCGAATTTGATGTGTTAGCCAGTGTAAGCCATGTCTGCGACATGGCTTCGGCATCTTATCTCATGTTTGCGACTAATGAATATCCTGTAGTATTCCAAATGGTTCAACAGAAGATTTATGATTTATGATTTATAATGAAATGAGAGAACTTATGACCATCTGGTGAGTGGTACTAGTACTTACATGAAGTTGATGAGATGTGAATTCAATTCATGTTGTATGATTAGTAAGGAATGAATATGAGCATGTAGAGTAACACAAATATGTAAGCCAAGCTCATGAGAAATAATTTCGGTTTATGATACACATTTGGTGAAGATGTAAATAAGTAATTCATGCATATGAGAATGATTTTGTGATGGCTTTTTGATTATAGGTCTATACTTATGATGTATAAATATGTATCTTCACCAATGTGGTGAAAATGAATTAATAAGGTGTGATAAACTTAGTATCATTAACTTACACTAAAACAGTTTTGTACAGCAGCCGTAGTCCAACTTTGAAAATCCACCAAAACTTGTGGAAATTGAGTTAGAGGCTGAATAAAATATTAAATTAAAGCTTAATGTGTCTAGTTTCACATAGAGGAAACTATGAAAGCAAAAGAGTTTCATATTATGAAATATTTAGATTGTTGTGAGACATAGTCAGAATTATTTTGAAATCCCCTGTCCTAATTTGAGAAAAACATTAAAAATTGTAAAAAAACTCATTATGGGTTACAATTTATATGATTAGAATCCCTAATGAGTCTATTTTCAAAGGAAACAAATGGGAACCTTATTCGAATCCTTGTGAGGAATTAATTAATTTTTAGTAAGGAAAGGTTGAAGCTGTCAAACAGCAAAATAGGGGTGACTTTGAAGAATAAACTGTACTAATTGGATAAACAAAAAATTCTAAAAATTTTATGGTTAGAAGATATATGAGACTAGTTTCTTGAAAAATTTACAGATCTTAATTTGGAGTCCCTTAACTCCAGATAAAAGTAATTTAGTGACTATGACTCGAGAAAACAACTTGACCAGAACATAGGTAAAAAGGAAATTATGATAGTATTACCTTGAAATCATGTTGTAAGAATTGGTAGAAGCATATTGATAAATTGCTTATTATTTTCATACGGTTTTACTAAGCTATAAAGCTTACCCTCTCCTTTCCATTTCTTTTAGCTTTGTCAGGTTAGCTCGAGGTTGGAGATCGTCAGAGGCAGCATCACACTATCAAGTCACTACCATTGGAATAATGAAGCATATATTAGAAATTTCAAGTGAGTGGCATGTATAGGGATCTAGTTTATTAACATGTATTATTATGCTTTGGCCAAATGTATTGGCTTATATTGAGTTATACGTATATGGCCATGAGATATGGCTCATATTGATTATGGCTTGTAAACCTAGCTATTCGTGTCATGTCTAATGTTTATGATTTGATTATGTTTGTTTGTCATGCATGGTTGGTAATATGACATGTGTTTTAGATGTATGCTCCATGACCAATTGAGGTGGTCATAGCCATGTAGTAATTGCATGTTATAAAAACAACGTGATAATGGTTGGACATGAGTGCTGGATGTATAAGTTGGTAACTATAGTATAATGGTAAAAGTGATCATCAAAATGACAAGTCTTATACATGTAAATTAAGGAATCTAGACTTGGTACTGCATGAGTAGATGCATTGTTTGTAAGAGGACATGTTAATGTTATGAATACGTCTTAATAAAGAGTGTTTAATCACTAAAATGAGGCCATGATTTGTGGTTTAATATTTATAAGGTTGTAAGGGTTTATGGGTAACATGAAGGCTTGGAAAATAGCCTAAGTATTGACTACACGGGCCGAGACACGGTCGTGTGTCTCAATCGTGTGAGGGACACGGCCTGGAGACACAGGCATGTGGCTCGACTATGTGGTTCGACTTGCATGCTGATGTCATAAACAGAGAGTTACACGGCTTGAGGACACGGGTGTGCCAAAGGCACACGAGCGTGTCCCTATGTCCACATGGGCGTCTGACCCTATTTCAGGGGAAAATTTTTTTATGTTTTCCTAAAACTTCTCAAGTTCACGGTTTAGTCCCGAATCAATCTGTGACAGCCCAAAATTGACCCTAGTCGGAATGTGGTTTCGGTACCACAAAACCGAGACATAAAAATAATTTAAAATTTATTTTGATGCCTATAATATGTGTGTGCTCGTGTGTGAATTTTGAATTCTTTGATTTAGTTAATTTGATAGTGAATTGAAAGAAAAAGGACTCATGTGAAAGGATTTAAAAATATGTAGCTAATTTCAAGAGGTTAATAAAGGAATGAAGCAAAATAAATGGAGTTGCATGTCAAATACTCCATTTATTTTGAATGAGTGGCCGGCCATGTCTAGATTATGGGCAAGGGACATGTTTCCAACATGTTTAGTTAGTGCATTATGTAGAAAGAATTAAGAAATGAAAAAAAAATGAGCATGGATGCCCCCCATGGTGCCGTAGCTAGAGAGAAAGAAAGAAAAAAAAAAGTTGTCATTCATCCTTTCTTTGAGCAAAGACTAAGAAAGAAAAAAACAAAAAAATTGTTCATCTTTTCCCCTCCTTCCTTTGGCCGAAATTCCTAAGAGGAAGAAGAGATTTTTGCTTCATTTTCTTTGTTTAGAAGAGATCTAGAAGGAGATTTGGCTAAACTTGCATCAAGATTAAGGTATGTATGAGGTTGTGTCATGAGATTCATGCTTGTTTTGGTTGCTAACTTGATGTGCATGTTAGCCATGGTTCAAATCCTTGTTATGCCATGAAAAATGGTATTTGGCCAAGGTTGATATTGTGTTAAAGCCATTGCATGCTAAATGTGAAGCTTGCTAATGATGCATGCAATGATGGATTGACTACTCTTGAAATTTCTTTGTAGCAATCTTGAGTAAGACATTGAGTTCTTTGTTTAACCATGACCAAAGTTCAATGGGGTATGATTGTGATGTATTCGCCATGATGCATTCATGAGCATGATTTATGCTTGTTACTTGATTGGTAAAATTTGTGTTTTAGAGGGTTATGAACACCTTGAGATTCGCCATGCACCTATATGTGTATATATGTTTGCACATGATATTTTGATTATGAAGAAAGTGATAAATATGTTTGTTTAAAGAAGAAATTTGTTGAAGAATGTTGTGAAATTTGCATGTACATTCGCCTAGTACATGTATAGTGTGAAAAACCTTGAAATTATTTTTGATTTTGTGTATTTATGACCATGTGTAATCGGCCACATGAGTAATTTGAGCACTTGATGTTATGTTAAAATTCTTGAGCTTAAATATGTGGATGTATGTATATAAGGGCCAAGTACTTTGAACTTCACGTTGATGTTTGAATGTATTGAATTGCTTGTTGTGATGTAAAATGTGCATGACCATTGTGTATTTGAGCTAAAGGATGGCCATATGACCATTTACACTCCTTGTCATATTCGCCATAAGCTATCATGATGAGATTTTAATAAGTTAAATTTGTGTGAATTAGCTCAAGAGCAAAGGGAGCTAAATCCGATAAAGGGAAGGAAAAAGTAGTTGAATAGCCGTCGAAATCGCCGACAACATCCGAGGTAAGTCTTGAGTGATGACCCTACTTGAATTATATCAAAATTATGCTCCTTGTTTGTGTGGCCATTGAGCCGAAATAGTAAAGGTTGATAAATATTTTGTGTTAGAGCTTTAGTAACGAAAATGAACTATGGACGTGTCTTGAATATTGATATATGTGTAAGTGAACATTGGAAATATATCCGGGCTAAGACCAAGGCATTCGTGCGAGTTGATATATCCGGGCTAAGACCGAAGGCATTCGTGCGAGTTGATATATCCGGCTAAGACCAAGGCATTCGTGCGAGTTGATATATCCGGCTAAGACCAAGGCATTCGTGCGAAGTTGATATATCCGGCTAAGACCAAGGCCTTTGTGCAAGTCACCAAACCGGGTTATGACCAAGGCAATCGTCTTGAGTCGCTATATCCGGTTAAATCCTCAAAGTATGTGATTCGAAGTGAGCAATCTTGCTGTGAAAATTTCAGCTTATACACTTGTGAAAATTCCAGCAATGAGGTATGTTTGTATGTGCTTGTACTAATTGAATTCTTACAAGTAAGTATCGCTAGGTTGATAAACGAGCTACGGCCTTGGGCTAAGTTGTTCTTTTGTGTATGAACCTAAGGGTCGGTGATGTGAAATAAGTATGAGTATGGGAATGTGAATTAGTAAAGTGGTTTAATTAGCCATGTGAATAAAATACCTTAGTCAAAGCTGATTTCATTGCTTGAGACTTACTAAGCATTAAAATGCTTACCCGTTGCTTTGGCTCTCTGTTTTATAGGTTTCGCTCGTTAGCTATCGGATTCGGGATCAAAGCGATCGAAGTCATCCACACTATTGAAGCCCCATTTTGGTACAAATTTTGGTTGAACTTTGAAATGGCATGTATAGGACCATCCTTTGTTGAAGGTCATGTACCTTCCGGTTTGTGTAAACTTGGATAGCCATGCGAAAATGGCTTATATCGTTTTAGCATAGAACTATAATCGTTTGTATGTTGACCCTTATGAGGTATGGAATTATTTTGAAACGATTAGCCATTGGAATGGTTAATCATGATCACACTTTGTGCTATGTATGTAAAAGGGCCAATTGAATCATGGAAAGTATGAAATAGGTAAAGCCTACTAAAGGCAGATGCTGACAGCAGCAGTGACGTGGATGTGAAAAATCACTAAAAATAGTAGGAATGGTATTAAATAGCAAATAAATTATGTAAGTGTACCTTGATGAATCTACTTTCATATGGAAGAAACGAAATGGTCATATGAGTTATAAGTTAACAGATTTTAAAGTTCTTGGGGAATAGGGCCAGAACGGTTTCTGGATCCCCTGTTCCAACTTTGGAAAATCATTGTAAATTAACCAGAGATAATTAGGAGTCATTCCATATATGTGTAGATTCCTCTCTGAGTCTAGTTTCTACAGAAACAAACGGCATTAGTATTGAAGCCCTGTACAGGGAGATATCCAATTCGTAACGCACAAAGGTCAGTGTAGTCGATCCCTACAACAGGCGAGACTTTAACTAATAAACTGTACTAATTGGCTCGACCAAAATTCTAGAAAAAATATGTAGATGGACATATGAGTCTAGTTTCAGGAAAAATTTACGGAACTGATTTTCGAGTTGTAAAACTCAAGTTATGAATTTTGGAGCGACTAGTACTCAGATTGGCAGCTTGTCTGAAAATTGTCAATAAGTGGGTTGAAGTCGTTAACACCTCGCGTTCGACTCGTGACGGTCTCGGGTTCGGGTGTTACAATTTTATTGGTATCAGAGCTACGGTTTAGTCGATTCTAGGACTACCGTAATGCGTTTGGGTCTAGCTATACATGCCATTTTATGTGATTATATGATAGTGTGGTGATTTGACGTTTGAACTTGTGTTTATTTATAGTAATGGATCCCGATCCCAACCGAGCGATAGCTGATGATGTGGAGAGTGTGGCGCCTGCCCTCAAGACAAGGGACAGCGCGGCGGACTCTCAACCTGTTGCTAACAATCCGAATGACGAGGCTAGACAAGCCTTTTATAGCGTGATGAATGATTGGTTCAACCAATACATTCGAACTAATACTACTGCTCCACAACCTCCATTCCCAACAAACACACCCCGCACCTACAATGCCCCTGTAATTGACCAAATAAGGTCGAATAAGCCCCAGTTGATAGAATCCAAAACATGGGGCTACTGAATTTAAAGCTACGGATAGTGATGATGCCGAGCAAGTCGAATTTTGGTTGGACAACACGATCCGCACTCGATGAGCTATCTTGTACACCGATGAATGCCTAAAGTGTACCATCTCCTTGCTACGTGATTCGCCTACTATTGGTGGAGTACTCGACTTCTGTTGTGCCCATGAACAAGTAACTTGGGAGTTCTTTCAAACCGAATTTCGGAAAAAGTATATCGGTCGAGATTTATGGACCAAAACGAAAGGAATTTCTCGAACTTAAACAAGGTTCCATGTCGGTTCGACTATGAACGAAAATTCGTGAGGCTTAGCGATGCTGCGAGAATGCATTTCTTCGAAGTCGTGATGTGTAAACGCTCAAGATGGACTGAATGATGAGATAAAGCTGTATGTTGGCATTTTGGAAATCCGAGAGTTTGTGACTCTCGTCGGGCGGCGGCAAAGCCGAGGAGCTTAGTATGGAGAAAAGGAAAGCGGAAGCGGGAGCAAGGAGTTTCAGAAGAGGTATTCGGGAAGCCCTTCCAACAATCATCAAAGAAACTTAGAGATGGCTTAGGCCGATCTAGAGACACTTCGGCTTTTCTAGACGAGATCGCGATCGACCCCTGTGACCACACGAATCACTTCGATCGCCATGAGTGGGAATGATCGACGAGAGAGGACGAGTGCCGATTGTGGCAAATGGCATTTTGGAAGTCTGAGATTCCGTGACCGCTCTGTTACAAGTGTGGATCAGTTGACCACTTCATTAAAGATTGCCCGAGGTTGTCTCGAGCAGAATGTAGATCGGAGTGGGAAACCGGTACTACCACCGCTTCGAGGTAGACCATCCGGAAATACGGGCAAGGCTAGTGGTGGTCGAGAGGATCTAGAGATGTCTGCGACCAGATCCGAGGCTCGCGCTCCAGCTAGGACTTATGCTACGCTGGCTGCGAGGATGCCTCCTCGCCAGATGTTATTACGGTACTTTCACTCTCTTTGATACTAATGTGATTGCTTTGATTGACCCCGGTTCTACTCATTCTTATATATGCGAAACATTAGCATCCAAGAAGACTTTATCTATTGAGTCTCTCGAGTTCGTAATTCGGTGTCAAATCCTTTGGGTCGTTATGTGCTGGTGGTCGACGAGTGTGTAAGAAATGCCCCTAGTAATTCGAGGTATTGCTTTCCCACGGACTTGATGCTTTTGCCGTTCGATGAATTTGATGTTATTCTTGGGTTGGATTGGTTGACCGTGCATGATGCGGTTGTGAATTGCAAAAGCAAGACTATTGATTTGAGATGCGCAAACAACGAGATGATCCGAGTTGAGTCTACGAACTTGAAGGGTTGCCACCGTAATATCATCAATGTTGGCCCGTAAATATGTAAGAAAAGGGTGTGAAGCATACCTTGCGTATGTACTTGATGATAAGGAGTTAGGAATAGAACCCAAATCTGCGCGGTGGTTTGTGAATACCGGACGTTTTCCAAGAATTGCGGGTTTGCCACTGTTCGGGAGATAGAGTTTGGCATTGAGCTTGTACCAGGACCACACCGATTTCGATAGCTCCATATCGTATGGCACCAACGGAATTAAAGGAGTTGAAAGCTCGGTTGCAAGAGTTGATGGATAGAGGTTTTGCTCGCCTGAGTTTTTCACCTTGGGGTGCACCGGTGTTGTTTGTGAAAAGAAGGACGGAACCATGAGGTTGTGCATCGACTATCGTCGCCTTAATAAAGTGACAATAAAGAACAAGTATCCGTTACCACGTATCGATGATTTGTTCGACCAACTGAAGGAGCCTCGGTGTTCTCAAAAATAGATTTGAGATCGGGCTATTATCGCCATGAATCCGAGATTCGGACATACCCAAAACCGCCTTGAGCGAGATATGGTCACTACGAGTTCTTAGTGATGCCGTTTGGGCTCACTAATGCCTCGCGGTATTTATGGATTTGATGAATCGGATCTTCGATCATATTTGGATCGGTTCGTAGTTGTGTTCATCGACGACATCTTGGTCTATTCAAGAGATGAGACCGAACATGCGAGCACCGAGATTAGTGTTGCAAATTTTACGGATAAGCGGTTATATGCTAAGTTTAGCAAGTGTGAGTTCGGTTAAGAGAGGTTAGCTTCTTGGGTCACGTGGTATCTCGATCGGGTATTCGAGTCGACCCAAGCAAAATTTCAGCCATACTTAACTCGAAACCTCCAAGAAATATTACCGAGGTTCGAGCTTTTGGGACTTGCGGTTACTACCGACGGTTTGTAAAAGGATTCTCGATGATAGCCACACCCATGACGTAAACCGCTTGTAAAGATGTCAAGTTTGAATGGACGGAAAAGTGTCGAAAAGTTTTGACCAATTGAAAACTCATTTGACGGAAGCTCCAAGATTAGTACGCCCGAATCGGCAAAGAGTTTGTCATCTATAGTGACGCCTCCCTACTTGGGTTAGGTTGCGTATTGATGCAAGAAGGTCGAGTTGTGGCCTATGCATCGAGACAATTAAAGCCACATGAGAAAAATTATCCGACCCATGATCTCGAATTGGCTGCCATCGTATTCGCCTTAAAGATATGGCGACATTACTTATTTGGTGAGAAGTGCCATGTGTATTCGGATCACAAAAGTCTCAAATATTTGATGACTCAAAGAGACTTAAATCTGCGACAAAGACGTTGGCTCGAGCTGTTAAAGGATTATGAGCTGGTCATTGACTATCACCCGGGAAAGGCTAATGTAGTTGCGGATGCCTTAAGCCGGAAATCACTGTTTGCCTTACGAGCGATGAATGTACACTTGTCTATCCTACCCGACAATGTGTTAGTAGCCGAATTAAAGGCCAAACCATTGTTGACTCATCAAATTCGTGAAGCTCAGAAAGTTGATGAGGAGTTGCGTGCAAAACGGGCTGAGTGTGTTCTGAACAAGGAATCGGAGTTTCAAATTGATGATGACGATTGTTTGAGGTTCGAAGTCGCTTGTGTGTTCCAAAGAATTGAACTTATTTCGATAATTCGAACGAAGCTCATTGTAGCCGAATGGCAATCCACCCGGAGTAATGAAGATGTACAATGAGTTGAAACGTCGGTTTTGGTGGCATGGTATGAAACGAGACATCTCCGATTTTGTTGCAAGATGTTTAATATGTCAACAAGTGAAAGCGGAGCATCAAGTGCCTTCAGGGTTACTTCAGCCGATCACAATACCCGAGTGGAAATGGGATCGAGTCACAATGGACTTTGTGTCCGGACTGCCGTTGTCAGCAAGTAAGAAGGATGCAATTTGGGTTATTATTGATAGACTGACTAAGTCGGCTCACTTTATCCCTGTGCGTATGGATTTTTCATTGGATAAACTAGCTGAATTGTACGTTTCTCAGATTGTGAGATTACACGGGGTACCGATTTCTGTTGTGTCGGATAGAGATCCGAGGTTTACCTCGCGATTTTGGAAGAAATTACAAGAAGCATTGGGCACCAAGTTGCATTTCAGCACCGCCTTTCACCCCCAAACCGATGGTCAATCCGAGCGTATAATTCAGATACTTGAGGATATGTTAAGATGTTGCATCCTCGAGTTCAGTGGTTCATGGGAACGGTACCTACCTTTGATTGAATTCGCTTACAACAATAGTTTTCAATCAAGTATTAAGATGGCGCCTTACGAGGCTTTGTACGGGCGTAAATGCCGTACACCATTGTTTTGGACCGAGCTCGGTGAGAACAAAATTTTTGGAGTGGATTTGATTAAAGATGCTGAACAGAAAGTAAAAGTAATCCGTGAAAATCTGAAGATAGCCTCCGATCGTCAGAAATCGTATGCGGATTTGAAACGAAAGGACATTGAGTATCAGGTGGGAGATAAAGTGTTTCTTAAAGTTTCGCCGTGGAAAAAGATACTCAGATTCGGCCGTAAGGGCAAGTTGAGCCCGAGGTTCATCGGGCCATATGAGATATCCGAGCGAGTCGGTCCAATGCATATCGTCGATTTTGCCCCGAACTCGAAAAGATTCACGATGTCTTTCATGTTTCGATGCTTCGACGCTATAGATCTGATCCATCGCACGTGATTAGTCCATCAGAGGTTGAAATTCAAGCCAATATGAGTTATGAGGAAGAACCGATTCGTATCCTGGCACGTGAAGTGAAAGAGTTGCGAAACAAGCGGGTTCCGCTAGTGAAAGTGTTATGGCTCAAACACGGATAGAAGAAGCTACTTGGGAAACCGAGAACTCTATGAAAGAGCGATACCCAACCCTATTTACGGTAAGATTTTCGGGACGAAAATTTCTTAAGTAGGGAGAGTTGTGACAGCCAAAATTGACCCTAGTCGGAATGTGGTTTCGGTACCATTAAAACCGAGACATAAAAATAATTTAAAATTTATTTTGATGCCTATAATATGTGTGTGCTCGTGTGTGAATTTTGAATTCTTTGATTTAGTTAATTTGATAGTGAATTGAAAGAAAAGGACTCATGTGAAAGGATTTAAAAATATGTAGCTAATTTCAAGAGGTTAATAAAGGAATGAAGCAAAATAAATGGAGTTGCATGTCAAATACTCCATTTATTTTGAATGAGTGTTGACCATGTCTAGATTATGGGCAAGGGACATGTTTCCAACATGTTTAGTTAGTGCATTATGTAGAAAGAATTAAGAAATGAAAAAAATGAGCATGGATGCCCCCCCTTGGTGCCGTAGCTAGAGAGAAAGAAAGAAAAAAAAAGTTGTCATTCATCCTTTCTTTGAGCAAAGACTAAGAAAGAAAAAACAAAAAAATTGTTCATCTTTTCCCCTCCTTCCTTTGGCCGAAATTCCTAAGAGGAAGAAGAGATTTTGCTTCATTTTCTTTGTTTAGAAGAGATCTAGAAGGAGATTTGGCTAAACTTGCATCAAGATTAAGGTATGTATGAGGTTGTGTCATGAGATTCATGCTTGTTTTGGTTGCTAACTTGATGTGCATGTTAGCCATGGTTCAAATCCTTGTTATGCCATGAAAAATGGTATTTGGCCAAGGTTGATATTGTGTTAAAGCCATTGCATGCTAAATGTGAAGCTTGCTAATGATGCATGCAATGATGGATTGACTACTCTTGAAATTTCTTTGTAGCAATCTTGAGTAAGACATTGAGTTCTTTGTTTAACCATGACCAAAGTTCAATGGGGTATGATTGTGATGTATTCGCCATGATGCATTCATGAGCATGATTTATGCTTGTTACTTGATTGGTAAAAATTTGTGTTTTAGAGGGTTATGAACACCTTGAGATTCGCCATGCACCTATATGTGTATATATGTTTGCACATGATATTTTGATTATGAAGAAAGTGATAAATATGTTTGTTTAAAGAAGAAATTTGTTGAAGAATGTTAGAAATTTGCATGTACATTCGGCCTAGTACATGTATAGTGTGAAAAACCTTGAAATTATTTTTGATTTTGTGTATTTATGACCATGTGTAATCGGCCACATGAGTAATTTGAGCACTTGATGTTATGTTAAAATTCTTGAGCTTAAATATGTGGATGTATGTATATAAGGGCCAAGTACTTTGAACTTCACGTTGATGTTTGAATGTATTGAATTGCTTGTTGTGATGTAAAATGTGCATGACCATTGTGTATTTGAGCTAAAGGATGGCCATATGACCATTTACACTCCTTGTCATATTCGCCATAAGCTATCATGATGAGATTTTAATAAGTTAAATTTGTGTGAATTAGCTCAAGAGCAAAGGGAGCTAAATCCGATAAAGGGAAGGAAAAAGTAGTTGAATAGCCGTCGAAATCGCCGACAACATCCGAGGTAAGTCTTCGAGTGATGACCCTACTTGAATTATATCAAAATTATGCTCCTTGTTTGTGTGGCCATTGAGCCGAAATAGTAAAGGTTGATAAATATTTTGTGTTAGAGCTTTAGTAACGAAAATGAACTATGGACGTGTCTTGAATATTGATATATGTGTAAGTGAACATTGGAAATATATCCGGCTAAGACCAAGGCATTCGTATGCGAGTTGATATATCCGGCTAAGACCAAGGCATTCGTGCGAGTTGATATATCCGGCTAAGACCAAGGCATTCGTGCGAGTTGATATATCCGGCTAAGACCAAGGCATTCGATGCGAGTTGATATATCCGGCTAAGACCAAGGCCTTTGTGCAAGTCACCAAACCGGGTTATGACCAAGGCAATCGTCTGAAGTCGCTATATCCGGTTAAATCAAAGTATGTGATTCGAAGTGAGCAATCTTGCTGTGAAAATTTCAGCTTATACACTTGTGAAAATTCCAGCAATGAGGTATGTTTGTATGTGCTTGTACTAATTGAATTCTTACAAGTAAGTATGCGCTAGGTTGATAAACGAGCTACCGGCCTTGGGCTAAGTTGTTCTTTTGTGTATGAACCTAAGGGTCGGTGATGTGAAATAAGTATGAGTATGGGAATGTGAATTAGTAAAGTGGTTTAATTAGCCATGTGAATAAAATACCTTAGTCAAAGCTGATTTCATTGCTTGAGACTTACTAAGCATTAAAATGCTTACCCCGTTGCTTTGGCTCTCTGTTTTATAGGTTTCGCTCGTTAGCTATCGGATTCGGGATCAAAGCAGTCGAAGTCATCCACACTATTGAAGCCCCATTTTGGTACAAATTTTGGTTGAACTTTGAAATGGCATGTATAGGACCATCCTTTGTTGAAGGTCATGTACCTTCCGGTTTGTGTAAACTTGGATAGCCATGCGAAAATGGCTTATATACGTTTTAGCATAGAACTATAATCGTTTGTATGTTGACCCTTATGAGGTATGGAATTATTTTGAAACGATTAGCCATTGGAATGGTTAATCATGATCACACTTTGTGCTATGTATGTAAAAAGGGCCAATTGAATCATGGAAAGTATGAAATAGGTAAAGCCTACTAAAGGCAGATGCTGACAGCAGCAGTGACGTGGATGTGAAAAATCACTAAAAATAGTAGGAATGGTATTAAATAGCAAATAAATTATGTAAGTGTACCTTGATGAATCTACTTTCATATGGAAGAAACGAAATGGTCATATGAGTTATAAGTTAACAGATTTTAAAGTTCTTGGGGAATAGGGCCAGAACGGTTTCTGGATCCCCTGTTCCAACTTTGGAAAATCATTGTAAATTAACCAGAGATAATTAGGAGTCATTCCATATATGTGTAGATTCCTCTCTGAGTCTAGTTTCTACAGAAACAAACGGCATTAGTATTGAAGCCCTGTACAGGGAGATATCCAATTCGTAACGCACAAAGGTCAGTGTAGTCGATCCCTACAACAGGCGAGACTTTAACTAATAAACTGTACTAATTGGCTCGACCAAAATTCTAGAAAAAATATGTAGATGGACATATGAGTCTAGTTTCAGGAAAAATTTACGGAACTGATTTTCGAGTTGTAAAACTCAAGTTATGAATTTTGGAGCGACTAGTACTCAGATTGGCAGCTTGTCTGAAAATTGTCAATAAGTGGGTTGAAGTCTGTTAACACCTCGCGTTCGACTCCGGCGACGGTCTCGGGTTCGGGGTGTTACACAATCTCGATGGATGTTTTGGGCTTCGTAGACCCAAATAAGGGATGACATGCATGTGTTTGAAAAGTTCTGAATTAAAAGAAATTTTATGGCCCGATTTTTGCATGTTTGTGAACGATTAAGTCTGGTAATGCCTCGTACCCTATTCCGGCAGTGGACACGGATAAGGGGTGTTACAGCCTGGTACTCACCTAATCGTCCTTTATCTTCTTTCCTCACATGACACCATAGTCCTATACTAGGTTTTATACTATGTGGTCTTTGTATCCCCATATGATACTATAGTCCCAAACTAGGTCTTACACTATATGGTCTTTACTTTCCATGGCCATGGACTTCCATATCAGAATTTATGTTTACCATCCTGACGGACTCACATGCAAGCAGACTTGATATGCAGAATCATGCTTGACTGACTCATTATAACTCATGTAGGGACTCTATCATGTTTCCAGTCATGTTTATGTATGTACATTCTTACTTATAGAGGATAGAACATACTTTCAGGTGCATTCTTTACATATTCGTCGTGTACATATTTTTTCTCTTAACAGAAGTGCATAACATTACGCAAGCATCAATGCAAGCTCATCAAGCATTCATCTTCACAAAATCGACATATTAAATTTGCATGCCTTTCTTTCTCATTTCACAAAATAGTTATTGACACACAGAGATCAACATATAAATATACAAACATACATGTATAAACAAAAATTTCAATTAGAAATTTGCGAGGTACTCACAGACCCCTCACAAGATCCTCACATTTCCTTCACATAATCCTTACCTTTTTCAGCTTCAAACATCAGATCTAGGTTTCTTTCGAGTAGACCAGCAGCCCCTAAATATTAAACCATGCAAAACTCATCAAGATCTTTCCATCTAGTTTGTTTCGTTTCTCACTTGAACACCAGAATCATACAACAAAGCTTTACCATTTTCGTTACTAGGCTAAACAAATTTGTTTTCATAGCAATAAGGCTACGAAACTTACCTTAACAGGGGCATCTCAGAGCTCACCCTCTTATTCCACGTCCTGGTCTTATTCAAATGAAAATTAAAATCAAGATATAGAAAAATAAAAGAAATTGGCAAGAGTAGCATTCTATAAATGGAATGGATGATAAGATGGATACAAGAAACAGGCCCAGTTCTTCAAGAATCTGCGTGTCAAAACAATATGAAAGTTCAAACTATTTACCAGACATGTTTGGTCCAAGGCATTCCCATCATGAAGCAGAAGAACAAAGAAGAGAGGAAAGAGATGATAACGAAGATGATAAAAGTGGAGAGGAAGGGAATGAGAGGGATTTCGAGGAATGTGATGATTGATCAAACTTTTTATATTTATTTTTGGATTGTAATTAATTTTGGAAAAAATTTTCTTTCTGAGTAGGTTAACAGTAGATTTATATATATATATTCTTCATTGTTTCAAGTTTTCTTTGTAGGAACCTCACATGAAAGAAGCACGAAATTTATGAGCTTATAACAAAGGAAGGAAGGAATCACCCACCATTAGGCTACGACAATCTCACGATCAATCGTGTAAATTCTTTCCTTATCTATAGTAGTGCACATTAGGGACAATGTTCTATCTTAAGTGTTGGGGGTAACATAGGAATTTTTTTTTAAAAAAAAATTTACGCTTTTCTTTTAATTTCTATTTTCAATTGTGTGCTTGAGCTTGTAGAAATACAAGTGATTGGTTAGGAGCATGTATATAGGTTAATGTATTTACTATAAATTTGACATGTTAGTAGATGATTTTATTGTTTTTTATTATTAAACTATACACTGTAAATAGGCATTGAGCAATTTAATGTACCAAAGGATATAGAGAATACAGTGAAATGAGCATGCTAGTATGTATGATAGATTGTTGACTTTGTGATTGTTTGATTGATTAAATTTCTGAATATTGAGATACTTAGGGATGACCTAAGGCATTGCTTGGAATACACCCAAAGCCAAAAAACAAACCCTAGTTATTCATCTTTAGTACCTATATTTGAGTCATAATACATTTCTTCATGAACCTTCATACAAAACCCGAGCCAAAAACGTTAATTTGTATTTACCCTTTTTCCTTGGTCCTAAAATGCACGACTATAGACGTCTGGCCACACATATTAAGGGTTAAGTAGATACATCAAGGCAGACTTTGTAACAATAAGAGTTGTAATATCCCTAAACTGGGTCTTGTAGTTTTGGGTATATTTTTCGAGTTCCGAGCGTGAATTTTGGAATTTATCGGGTTAATAGTAATTTTTTAATTTAATTTACGAGGTCAATTTCATCTAAAATCGATTAAAAATAATCTGAATAAATAAAAATATTTTTGGAAAATTAATTTTAAAGTAATTAAATCATTATTAATGAAAATAATTAATTTGGTTCAAAAAGAATTTTAAAATAATTTTTCTTGGGGTTAATTTGAATTAAATTTAAATATTAATTAAATTTGATTTAATTGTAAAATAAGAGAAATTTTGGAGTATTTATTTGGAAAATAAACCTTTAAATTCAGAATTTTGGAGGGAAAGGATCAATTGGTAAAGGGAAATGTGGGAGTGGTCATTGGGCAAATTTTTCAATTTTTTAAATTTCTAGAGTGTTGTTTCAGTTTTAAACACAATGCATCTAACCTATTTTTCACACCATTTACATCAGATTAGAGAGCTATAAAATTTATTTTCTTTGCATGGTTTTAAAGATCTATCATCAGAGAATAGATTCAACAAATTTCCTTCTCAAAATACTTTTTCTTTTCACCCGAAATTATTCACAAAAGTAGCCAAAAATATTTTGAAATTTCTCAAGATTTTTTTATCAAGATTTTCAGTCAAAGGATTTAGAATGAATCAAAGGTAATTATTATTTCTAAACTTATTTTTATGATGATTAGAAGCATATTTACATGATCTGAGTGATCATTACATGATTTTTTATCAATGTTATCTTCTACAAAAGCTTAAGGTGCTTTAAAGGTGGATCTTGAATTTTGAGAGGAAATCCACAAATCAATGGATGTTCCAACTCAAAATGGATCTATTAGAGGGTTTTTGATCTTATTTATCAATATTAAACATGTTTTACAAGGTAATTTAAAGAAATTTGAATTTCATCATCTTCATGAATCGATTTTTCAGATTTTTGTGAAATTGATTTAAATGTGAGATTGATGCTTAGTTTATGTTTATTTGGTCCACTATTGATGCTTGAAAGTGATTAGGAGGGCTAGAGTGATCGATTTTGTGAGGAATCGAGTTTTCAACTTGATGATACAAATCTGGTAAGGTAACTTTGAGTGAGCATTTCGTGTAGCCTAGTTGATGAAAATTTGTGCTTCTTATATCTTTTTAAAGATGGTAATATCTATTTTATCTCTGTTGAATCTCCGAATCTTAAAGAGGATCGAGCTAATCGAAATTGAAGCTTGGATTTACTTGGTTGATCACTTGGTTGTGGTTGAGTTAGTTCTGTGGTGAGTGTTATTAAAAGGTGATTTGGTAAATTGACCCTCACTTATGCTTAATTGGATAATTAATTACTGATTGCAAATATTTAACTAAGTTTTGGTTGTTTAATTTTGTAAGATTATTGATATATGTTTAAGTGATGAAATTTTTGTTAAGTGTTGGTAAGCAGTGATTTTATGTGCTTGATTTGATTTGTGACAGCCCAAAATTGACCCTAGTTGGGAAGTGGTTTCGGGACCGCTAAACCGAGTCACCGAAATGTTCTAACGTAATATTTATTGTCTAGAATATGTGAATATGAATGTGTGAAAAATTGAATGTTTGGATTTTGTTAATTGTAAGTGAATTTTATCAAATAGGACTTATGTGAGAAAATTTAAAAATGTGCTAGGCAAATGTAAGGTGGCCTATTAATACATGTGGGAAAATGGTTGTCCTTGCATGTCAAATAACCCCTTTCCTAAGGTGAGTGGCGGCCATGACAAGATTATGGGCAAAGGAAACATGTTTCCAACATGTTTTGCTAGTGGTGTATGTAGGAAGCCATAAAATAAAAACTAGCATTAAAGAAATGAAAAAAAAATGAGCATGGATGCCCCCCATTGTGCCGTAGCTAGAGAGAAAGAAAAGAAAAAAAAGGTTTTGTTCATTCATTGTTCATTCTTTTGGTTGTTCTTGAGAAAAAAAATGAAAGGAAGGAAGATTACCTAGGTCAATTCGCAAGTATCTTCGGCTACTAGGAGGTAAGCATTGAATTTGTTGATTTGGTTTTGTAATATGCTAAGTTGAATGGTGGATGCACTCTTGGTAAGGTCAAGGAAGTTGAGATTTCTTGTGTGTGTCTAGGCAAAATGCCAAATGATTAAGTGTTGGAGATAGGAGCTTACTTAGAATGATAAATTCTTCTCCTATGATTATTTTTCTTGCATGTTAAATGGCTCCTACTTAGCCATGCAAAATTTGTAATTTGTATGGATGATTGGAGCATTCGGCTAGGGTATAAAGGAAGAGATTTTGGTTGTTTCATCTAAGTATGGATGATGAATGTGCTATGGAAAGAAATTGGTCTTCCTATGAATATGATTCGTGAATGTTTATATTAGTAAAATAATTTATGTTCAAACACTTGAGGATTCGGCATTGTCCATGACTATTGTGTTTAAGATGTGATTTTGAATATTTCGAATATTGAAAAGTAAGAATAGGTGTGATCGGTCATGGGAATTTGAGATGTTGTACATTAGAATTGAAAATACTTGAGACTAGATTACCTTAATAGTGATAATACATTCGGCCTTGATGCATTAATTGAATGTTGGCTAAGGTTTTGATATTTTGAACAAGGATAGTTGTGAATGGAGTGAAAACCATTAAATTATACACATAAGTATCCAGCAAGAATTTTAACTACTAAATGTATTTATACTAGGAAATCAAGACATCAAAAGGGGAGAATCAAACAAAGGCAAAACAAAGATAATCGAGTAGTCAATTGGAAATCGTTTCATCCAATATAAGGTAAGTCATTAAGCATATATTTGATATTGCTTAAATGATTGTAAAAATCTATGCAATTGTGCTTAATGGGATGATATATATATATATAAATGAAATGTATGTGTATGGAGTGATGACATTTGTTGAATGTAAAAGAAATAGTGAAATGTGTAGAAAGTTGCTTTCGGCACTAAGTGTGCGGGCAATACGTGTGTACGGTGACGAGATTGGCACTAAGTGTGCATGCTGGAAATATATGGCACTAAGTGTGCATGCTGGAAATATACGGCACTCGGTGTGCGAGCTCGAAGGGTATGGCACTAAGTGTGCGGGTTTAAAATTGTACAGCACTAAGTGTGCGAGTTTGATTATATAGCACTAAGTGTGCGAGTTGAATACATATAGCACTAAGTGTGCGGATTCACTATATGCTCTTGCATTACAATTGGCATTGAGTGTGCGACATCATTGAGCTAATCCCGGACAGCGGATCGGGTAAGTACCTTGAGCTCATGACGAATAGAAAATACGTTCATGCTCGGGGTTGAAATTGGTAAGCCTTAAATCTATGTGATGATTGAAATTGTATGATTATGGTGGAAATGAGTTAGTGTGTGAAAATGCCTCAAATATCTTGTTGTATAGAATATGAAATGTGGATGTATGACTTGGTATGAGATTGAACCGAAAGGTCCGAGGATTTATGGTATAGCTTCAATATGGATGAGTACCTAGCCTCGTCTATTGTTCATGTTGTGATAACTTTATCAATGGATGATTGTTGAATGCTTATGACTTACTGAGTTATAAACTCACTCGGTGTTTTCTTGTCACCCATTTTAGGTCTCTTGGACTCGTATTGTTGCGTGCTCGGAACCGTCGTTGAAGTCATCACACCGGCTGGAAATCTTGTGGTATTGTCTTCGTTCTTTGAAGAACATTTGGCATGTATAGGCTATTATGTTTTGTTGAACTATGGGTTGTAAACTTTAAGCCATGTGAAAATGGCCTATGTGGTCGTCGAGTGGGATGCTAGAACCTATAGCCACGAGTCTTAGAAACTTTAATTTTGATAAGGTGGCCATAATTTGTGTCATGTATGATGGAGGATTAAGGCCAAGGAAAGATTCATGAAATTAGCATAGTTCATCGGAGTAACTGTTGCGGACAGCAGCAGTGAGACGAGATTGAAAAATCACTAAAATAGAAGAAGTAGAATTAAATAGTGAATAAATTATGAAATTGAGCCTTGATGAATCTATTTTATATGGATGAAACGAAACGACCATATGAGCAGTATACTGAGAGATATTAAAGCTCTCGTGAGACAGGGCCAGAACAGTTTCTGGGTCCCCTGTCGCGACTTTGAAAATTTACTATAAATTATCCAGAAAGAATTAGAAGTCATGCCTTATATGTGCAGATTCCATTTTGAGTCTAGTTTCATTAGAAACAATCGGCACCAGTATTAAAGCCCTGTACAGAGAGATATTCAAGTTGTAACGTGCGAAGGTCAGTGTAGTCGACCCCTGTAACATGGGTGACTTTAACTAATAAACTGTACCAATTGGCCCAACCAAAAATTATAGAAATAAATCCATTGTTGGATATATGAGTCTAAATTCAGGGAAAATTTACGAAATCAGTTTCCGAGTTTTGGAACTCGAGATATGATTTTTAAGGTGACAGTGACGCAGTTTTCCAGCCTGTCTGGAAATGCCAAATTGGTTGGTACTTTGAGAGGATTTGGCCCGTTAACCCTCGTGTCCGCTACACGGCGACGGTCACGGGTTCGGGGTGTTACAATTTTATTGGTATCAGAGCTATGGTTTAGTCGGTTCTAGGACTACCATAGAGCGTGTGAGTCTAGCTATACATGCCAAATTGTTAGTGCTTAAAAATGTGATGACTTCTGACGGTTGAAATTTTTGTTGTGATTAGCAAATGGAACCCGAGGTAGAGAGACCCTTGGCGGATGACGTGGAAGGTGTAGCGGCTGCTCCCACGGAAGGGACACCGCCTGTTGAGCCTCAGTCATCCGCGAATAATCAAAATGAAGGGGCGAAACAAGCCTTCTTCACCATGATGAATGAGTGGGTCGCGCAATATGCCCGAACCAATCCGGCTGTCCAACCATTCCCGAATTTAAATAATCCACCCCAAGAGCCCGTAATGCCATCGCCATTCGATCTGTGAGGCTGAGTAAACCACCGTGGACTTGATTAGGAAGCGTAATGAGGAGTTTAAGGCCATAGTTACCGATGATGCCGAAAGGGCCGAGTTCTGGCTTGATAACACCATTAGAGTGTTTGATGAACTGTCATGCACACCCGATGAATGTCTTAAGTGTGCTATTTCTTTGTTGCGAGACTCAGCCTACTATTGGTGGAGGACCTTGATTTCCATAGTCCCAAAGGAACAAGTTACTTGGGATTTCTTTCAAACGGAATTTCGGAAGAAATATATTAGTCAACGGTTCATCGATCAGAAGCGTAAGGAATTTTTAGAGCTCAAGCAAGGCGGATGATCAGATTCTGAATCTGAACATGAGTTCGTAAGACTTAGTCGGTATGCTCGGGAGTGTGTGGCTGATGAGGTTGCTATGTGCAAAAGATTTGAAGAAGGATTGAATGAAGAGTTAAAGTTACTAGTGGGAATTTTGGAGATAAAGGAGTTCGTGACACTAGTCGAACGAGCCTGCAAGGCGGAAGAACTTCGGAAGGAGAAGAAGAAGGCTGAATTTGAAGCAAGAGATTACCGTAAAAGATCAACGAGTAAAGCTCCGTTCTCGATCGTAAAGAAATTCGGGGAGGACACTAGTAAATCGAGGCGATCGGGAATTTCCATCGAGCCCGACCATCGACGGACCCCCGAGCTACTTCGGTAGCTAGTGTGGGCAATAATCGTCAAGAGAAACCTGAATGCCCCCAATGTGGAAGACGACACCTAGGTGAATGTTGGGGTAAGTCTGTTAATAGGGCCTGTTACAGATGTGGTTCGAAGGACCACTTCATTAGAGATTGCACGGAGCTAGATGAGGAGAATAAGATGCAAGGTGCAAGATCTAGTGGGGCGACGGCTAGAGGCAGACCCCCGAGGATTTCAGGAGGTAGGGGTGGTAATCAGAGAGGAGCCACTGATACGGCTGTTCGATCCGAGACCCGTGCTCCTGCTAGAGCATATGCCATCCGCGCACGAGAGGAGGCATCCTCCCCGACGTTGTCTTGGTACTTTTACTCTCTTTGATACTAGTGTGATTACATTGATTGACCCCGCTCTACTCATTCATATGTATGTGAAACTTTAGCATCCAAGAAGACTCTACCGTTGAGTCTCATCGAGCTCGTAATTGAGTGTCAAACCCTTTGGGTCAATACGCACTCGTTGATAAAATGTGCAAGAGATGCCCCTAATAATTCGAGAATCTGTTTTTTTACCGATCCGATGCTTCTACCATTTGATGAATTCGATGTTATTCTTGGTATGGATTGGTGACAGACATGATGCGATGGTGGACCGCAAAGGAAGACCATTGATGAGGTAGTCCGAGTCGAGTCTCTTGATTTAAAAGGAGTGCCGGCGATAGTATCTTCTATGACCGCCGGAGGTACATGAAAAAGGGGTGTGAAACATACCTTGCGTATGTGTTTGAAAGTAAAGAGACGGAAAGGAAACTCGAATCGGTACAAGTGGTTTGTGAGTATTCAGATGTTTTTCCTGAGGAGTTACCGGGATTGCCACCGGTTCGAGAAGTGGAATTCGCATCGGTTCATCTGGTACTACGCCGATCTCAATAGCCCGTGATCGTATGGCATTAATGAAATTAAAGGAATTGAAGGTTCAATTGCAAGAGTTGACGGATAGAGGTTTCGCTCGACCGAGTTTTTCTCCATGGGGCGCACCAGTATTGTTTGTGAAAAAGAAGGACGGAACCATGAGGTTGTGCATCGACTATCGTCAACTCAATAAAGTGACGATAAAGAATAAATATCCGTTGCCACGAATTGACGATTTGTTTGATCAATTAAAGGGAGCCTCAGTGTTCTCAAAAATAGATTTGAGGTCGGGGTACTATCAGTTGAGGGTCCGAGAATCGGACGTACCCAAAACCGCTTTTAGAACGAGGTACGGTCACTACGAATTCTTGGTGATGCCGTTTGGGCTCACTAATGCCCCTGCGGTATTTATGGATTTAATGAATAGAATTTTCAGGCCATACTTGGATCGGTTCGTAGTTGTATTTATCAATGACATTTTGGTCTATTCGAGAGATGAAACTGAACATGCTGAACACCTGAGGCTAGTGTTGCAAATTTTACGAGATAAGCAGTTATACGCAAAGTTCAAGAATGTGAATTTTGGTTGAGAGAGGTTAACTTTTGGGGCACGTGGTGTGCAGATCGGTGTCGGTGGACCCAACAAAATTCGCCATAGTAGATTGGAAACCTCCAAGGAATGTTACCGAAGTTAGGAGCTTTTTGGGCTTGCACGATACTATCGACGATTTGTGAAGGGTTTTCGATGATAGCTGTACCAATGACGAAACTACTCGAAAAGATGTTAAGTTCGAGTGGTCGGAACGTGTCAAGAAAGTTTCGATCGACAAAAAACTGTTTAACCGAGGCCGGTACTAGTACAATTGAGTCCCAGAAAGAGTTAAATCATATCTGATGACGCATCCTTGCTTGGGTTAGGTTGTGTGTTAATGCAAGAAGGTCGAGTTGTGGCTTACGCGTCGAGACAACTAAAGCCGCATGAGAGAAACTATCCCACCCATGACCTTGAACTAGCAGCCATAGTGTTAGCCTTGAAAATATGGCGGCATTGCTTGTTTGGAGAAAGGTGTCATATTTATTCGGACCACAAGAGTTTCAAATATTTGATGACTCAAGGAGATTTAAACCTACGACAAAGACGTTGGCTTGAGTTGTTGAAAGACTATGAACTCATCATTGAGTATCACTCGGAAAGGCCAACGTGGTGGCCGATGCTTTAAGTCGCAAGGCAATTATGCGCTTGAGAGCGATGGATGCTCATTTATCCGTTTCACCCGAGGAGGTGCTAGTAGTCGAATTAGGGCCAAACCGTTATTGATTCATCAAATACTTGAATCTCGAAGGTCGACGCTGAATTGGTCGCTAAGCGAGCGAATGTGTTTCGGATGAAGAATCGAAATTTCAGATTGACGACAATGACCGCTGACGTTCAAGGGTCGATTATGTATTCCAAGGAATTGAACTTGTTTCGATGATTTTGAGCGAGGCTCACGATGAGTCGAATGTCAATCCACCGGGTAGTACTAGAATGTACAATGACCAAACGCCAATTTTGGTGGCCCAAGATGAAACGAGACATTTCTGAATTTAATTCAAGGTGTCGATATGTCAACAAGTGAAAGCGGAACATTAAGTGCCATCGGAATACTTGACCAATCATGATACCGAATGGAAATGGGATCGAGTGACAATGGATTTTATATCTGGATTACCAGTGTCGGCAAGTAAGAAAGATGCGATTTGGGTCATTGTTGATAGACTAACCAAGTCTGCTCATTTTATCCCTGTCCGCACGGATTTTTCGCTCGATAAATTGGCAGAATTATACGTCTCCCAAATTGTTCGATTGCATGGGGTACCTGTTTCTATCAGATTTGATAGAGACCCAAGATTTACATCGCGATTTTGGAAGAAATTGCAAGAGGCTTTGGGTACCAAGTCGCATTTTAGCACTTTTCATCCCCAAACCGATGGTCAATCCGAACGGATAATTCAAATCCTTGAGGATATGTTGAGATGTTGCATCCTTGAGTTTAGTGGTTCATGGGAAGGAGATTTGCCTTTGATTGAATTCGCCACAACAATAGCTTTCAATCAAGTATTAAGATGGCGCCTTATGAGGCTTTATACGATCGTAAATGCCGTACCCCATTATTTCTGGTGAACTTCATCAAGGTAAAATCTTCGGGTTGATTTGATTAAGGATGCCGAGCGAAAGTTCGAGTAATTCGTGAAAGTTTGAAAGTCGCCCGGATCGCCAAAAGTCATATGCGGACTTGAGAAGAAAAGACATTGAATATCGGGTTGGAGACAAGGTATTTCTCAAAGTCTCACCACCGAAGAAGGTGCTTAGATTTGGCCGTAAGGGCAAATTGAGTAAGAGGTTCATCGGTCCGTATGAAGTATCCGAACGAGTTGGGCCAAGAGCGCGTCGATTAATGTTACCCCGAGCTTGAAAAGATTCACAACGTTTTCCATGTCTCGATGCTTGACGATATAGGTCGACTGACACACGTAATTACTCCATCCGAGGTCGAGGTTCACCTAATTTGAGTTATGAAGAAGAGCGGTTCGCGATTCGATGCGCCAAGTAAAAGAGTTGCTAATAAGAAAATCCCATTAGTGAGGTGTGTGGCATAAACACGTAATTGAAGAAGCCACTTGGGAACTTGAGGACTCTATGAGAGAGCGACACCGATCCTATTTACTGGGTAAGATTTTCGGACGAAAATTTCTTAAGTGGGGAGAGTTGTGACACCCAAAATTGACCCTAGTCGGAAGTGGTTTCGGGACCGCTAAACCGAGTCACCGAAATGTTCTAACGTAATATTTATTGTCTAGAATATGTGAATATGAATGTGTGAAAAATTGAATGTTTGGATTTTGTTAATTGTAAGTGAATTTTATCAAATAGGACTTATGTGAGAAAATTTAAAAATGTGTTAGGCAAATGTAAGGTGGCCTATTAATACATGTGGGAAAATGGTTGTCCTTGCATGTCAAATAACCCCCTTTCCTAAGGTGAGTGGCCGGCCATGACAAGATTATGGGCAAAGGAAACATGTTTCCAACATGTTTTGCTAGTGGTGTATGTAGGAAGCCATAAAATAAAAACTAGCATTAAAGAAATGAAAAAAAAATGAGCATGGATGCCCCCCCATTGTGCCGTAGCTAGAGAGAAAGAAAAGAAAAAAAAAGGTTTTGTTCATTCATTGTTCATTCTTTTGGTTGTTCTTGAGAAAAAAAAAATGAAAGGAAGGAAGATTACCTAGGTCAATTCGGCAAGTATCTTGGCTACTAGGAGGTAAGCATTGAATTTGTTGATTTGGTTTTGTAATATGCTAAGTTGAATGGTGGATGCACTCTTGGTAAGGTCAAGGAAGTTGAGATTTCTTGTGTGTGTCTAGGCAAAATGCCAAATGATTAAGTGTTGGAGATAGGAGCTTACTTAGAATGATAAATTCTTCTCCTATGATTATTTTTCTTGCATGTTAAATGGCTCCTACTTAGCCATGCAAAAATTTGTAATTTGTATGGATGATTGGAGCATTCGCTAGGGTATAAAGGAAGAGATTTTGGTTGTTTCATCTAAGTATGGATGATGAATGTGCTATGGAAAGAAATTGGTCTTCCTATGAATATGATTCGTGAATGTTTATATTAGTAAAATAATTTATGTTCAAACACTTGAGGATTCGGCATTGTCCATGACTATTGTGTTTAAGATGTGATTTTGAATATTTCGAATATTGAAAAGTAAGAATAGGTGTGATCGGTCATGGGAATTTGAGATGTTGTACATTAGAATTGAAAATACTTGAGACTAGATTACCTTAATAGTGATAATACATTCGGCCTTGATGCATTAATTGAATGTTGGCTAAGGTTTTGATATTTTGAACAAGGATAGTTGTGAATGGAGTGAAAACCATTAAATTATACACATAAGTATCCAGCAAGAATTTTAACTACTAAATGTATTTATACTAGGAAATCAAGACATCAAAAGGGGAGAATCAAACAAAGGCAAAACAAAGATAATCGAGTAGTCGATTGGAAATCGTTTCATCCAATATAAGGTAAGTCATTAAGCATATATTTGATATTGCTTAAATGATTGTAAAAATCTATGCAATTGTGCTTAATGGGATGATATATATATATAAATGAAATGTATGTGTATGGAGTGATGACATTTGTTGAATGTAAAAGAAATAGTGAAATGTGTAGAAAGTTGCTTTCGGCACTAAGTGTGCGGGCAATACGTGTGTACGGTGACGAGATTGGCACTAAGTGTGCATGCTGGAAATATATGGCACTAAGTGTGCATGCTGGAAATATACGGCCTTTGGGTGTGCGAGCTCAAGGGTATGGCACTAAGTGTGCGGGTTTAAAATTGTACAGCACTAAGTGTGCGAGTTTGATTATATAGCACTAAGTGTGCGAGTTGAATACATATAGCACTAAGTGTGCGGATTCACTATATGCTCTTGCATTACAATTGGCATTGAGTGTGCGACATCATTGAGCTAATCCCGGACAGCGGATCGGGTAAGTACCTTGAGCTCATGACGAATAGAAAATACGTTCATGCTCGGGGTTGAACTTGGTAAGCCTTAAATCTATGTGATGATTGAAATTGTATGATTATGGTGGAAATGAGTTAGTGTGTGAAAATGCCTCAAATATCTTGTTGTATAGAATATGAAATGTGGATGTATGACTTGGTATGAGATTGAACCGAAAGGTCCGAGGATTTATGGTATAGCTTCAATATGGATGAGTACCTAGCCTCGTCTATTGTTCATGTTGTGATAACTTTATCAATGGATGATTGTTGAATGCTTATGACTTACTGAGTTATAAACTCACTCGGTGTTTTCTTGTCACCCATTTTAGGTCTCTTGGACTCGTATTGTTGCGTGCTCGGAACCGTCGTTGAAGTCATCACACCGGCTGGAAATCTTGTGGTATTGTCTTCGTTGTTGAAGAACATTTGGCATGTATAGGCTATTATGTTTTGTTGAACTGTGGGTTGTAAACTTTAAGCCATGTGAAAATGGCCTATGTGGTCGTCGAGTGGGATGCTAGAACCTATAGCCACGAGTCTTAGAAACTTTAATTTTGATAAGGTGGCCATAATTTGTGTCATATATGATGGAGGATTAAGGCCAAGGAAAGATTCATGAAATTGGCATAGTCTACTGCAGTAACTGTTGCGGACAGCAGCAGTGAGACGAGATTGAAAAATCACTAAAAATAGAAGAAGTAGAATTAAATAGTGAATAAATTATGAAATTGAGCCTTGATGAATCTATTTTTATATGGATGAAACGAAACGACCATATGAGCAGTATACTGAGAGATATTAAAGCTCTCGTGAGACAGGGCCAGAACGGTTTCTGGGTCCCCTGTCGTGACTTTGAAAATTTACTATAAATTATCCAGAAAGAATTAGAAGTCATGCCTTATATGTGCAGATTCCATTTTGAGTCTAGTTTCATTAGAAACAATCGGCACCAGTATTAAAGCCCTGTACAGAGATATATTCAAGTTGTAACGTGCGAAGGTCAGTGTAGTCGACCCCTGTAACATGGGTGACTTTAACTAATAAACTGTACCAATTGGCCCAACCAAAAATTCTATAAATAAATCCATGGTTGGATATATGAGTCTAAATTCAGGGAAAATTTATGGAATCAGTTTCCGAGTTTTGTAACTCGAGATATGATTTTTAAGGCGACAGTGACGCAGTTTTCCAGCCTGTCTGGAAATGCCAAATTGGTTGGTACTTTGAGAGGATTTGGCCCGTTAACCCCTCGTGTCCGACACCGGCGACGGTCACGGGTTCAGGGTGTTACATGATTGATTATAATGTTCAACTAAGCAAGCATGATGGAGTTTTTGGTTCATGGTATGTTGATATTTCAATTGATAAATGAACATTGATAATAGGTAATTGGTATGCTAGATTTAATTTGATGTTAAAATGGCTATGTTACTTGATTCACATATGCATTTTGGCACTTTAAATTGAGCAATTATTGATTAAAATTATGTTATGATTGATTGGTTATATTGGCATTATAGCATGATGGATCCATTGTATATAGTTGGCATGCCATAAGATTTGTGAGCACTCACCATATTGATATGTTATTTGTGAGCAATGAGGCTCTAGGTGGACTAATTAGGAGTAGATAAGGGAGTGTTGAGCTTGTGTATCCACTCAATAGGACTGATTTGAGGTGATATAAAGGAGCGTGTGGCCTCAGCCCATTCAATTCGGGACTAATTCTGATTCTAATTAGGAGTAGGGAGATCCGTTTATCCAATGTATGATCACCCGATTAAGCCATGATTGTATATGCCAAAATAAATGTATGAAATATTATATGCTAAATTGATGATTATATGCCATGATTAATTATGATTTTTGATACATGGTTGAGCATATGACATTGAACTATTATGGATTGATATTGTGATACAAAATTTGTATTTTATTGGTTTCAATTTAAGCATGATTTAGGTGCTAATTAACTCATCGTTTTATTAACATTCACTGAGATTTTTAAGTTCACACCTTCACATTCATATAGTTAACCGACGGGATTGAGGAGCCGAGGAGCCGAGTAAAAGAGTTCCAATAGATTAAGGCTTGGTAGAGATTTAGTTACACATTTTAGAGATGTTAATCGGGCATTGTGGAACTTCCGAGACTTAGTTTAATTTTGGTTGTAATTAGACTTAGAGATTAGAAATTTTTAATTTTGGATGGTTTTATAATATCATATATTCATGTTTGAGTTTGATTGTTGAATAATTTATAGTGTATTGAATAACACAGTGATTGATAACACAGTGTGTAAGACATGATGTTTAGACTAACCATTGTTTAAATGAAGCTTCCATGGAGTGGTTTACTAGAGAATAAGGTACACCACTTGTTTTAATTAATCGGTGGGTGAAATGCATGAAATTGAATGTTTAATTCTAAATAATTGAGGCTTAATTGATGTTAATAAATTCAATTGAAGGTGTATGAATATGTATGATATTTAATTGTAGATAAATTGGGTTTAATTGGCCATTAAAATACTCAAAATCGGGTTTAAAATCGAATTTTTCACACAAAAAAAATGCAATGGATTGTTGGGGGTTTGAATTCTAGTCTTTTTAAATTGGTTCTCTAGTTCGTATAAGTTACAAATTAGTCTTGTAACTTGATAAGTCTAATTAGAGCCTTAAATGATAAGGAAAATTGATAAAATTTTAGGATTAGACTTGTAATTGATAAAATTTTGTTAGAAATGCACTCAATTTAGTATTTGGGTATAATACTGAAAATTTGAAATTGTTACAATTTAGTCATTAATGATAAAACTTGAATTAGACGTAAAAAATAAAATCGAATTAAGTTGAAATTTTTAGGGATTACGTAAATTGACTAAAAAAGGGTTGGTAAATGTATATATCTAAATTTGAGTTACTTTAACCGTAGGTGGTAAAATGATAAAAATGCCCTTAGGTTACATTACCTATAAAAAGTTTAAAATTGGTTCAAGAATTGCTTCCACATTAATAAATAACTAATAATTGGATAATATGGATGTGTTATAAGGTTGGGGTGTGTCTTGGGAGGTCATTAGTTGGAGAGTCACTTAGTTGGCTAATGTAACACTTCGAATTCGGGTCGGTTCATCCCAGTCGGGCTTAGGGTGTCACAAGAGTGAAATAGAAAGAAACAATATGATATAGTGATTATAGGTTAGCCATTATGTGCCAAATAAAATAAAAATAAAAAAATAAAAGCAAAACGAATAGAAAAAGTACTTGAAAAAGAAAAATAAAAGCATTTGTGAGTGAGATATACAGAAAAAGGAAAAAAAATGTAACAAAGTCACAAGAGTAGAAAAACTCATTCATTAGTGAACAAAACTCATGAGCTAGTTGAAGTTGTTATATTATGCTGTAACTTCCTATATGGAGAAATAAGGAATGTGAGAGAAAGAGAAAGGTGAGTGGGTAAAGGGTTACTAATGGGGGAGAATAGGGAACAATACGATGTACGAAACTATTTTTGTCCTTGAAACTATTTTGATGCTTACTATTCTTGAATTTCATACTTGTCCTAAGCCTTAGAACGTTGCAAGCCGAAAAGCCCTATGTGATCTAGGTAGATTTATTCATGAATTGACATCATATTAGATAATTGCATTTACAACCATTTACATTCTACAAGGATAATAAAATTTCATTTATAAGTTATTGATGGATCTATACATTTGAAAACCTTAATGTTTGTCTACCGTGTAATAAACTGAACTTAGATGTTTGATATCAAAAGTGATTAGTCAGCTATATATCATGTCAAGTTTATGTGTAAATATGAAATGTCTAGTTATGTACACCACAACCAAAGTTTGTACTATACTTGTTCAAGGGTCATCTTTTAATTTGATGTTTTTGTTTGCTTTGCTTGAGAACAACCAATAACTTATGTGTTGGGGAGTTTGATCTGCCATAATTCGGTGTAGTTGATTAAAGTAGTTTTCGTTGTAACACCCCGAACCCGAGACCGTCGCCGGAGTCGAACGCGAGGTGTTAACAGACTTCAACCCACTTATTGACAATTTTCAGACAAGCTGCCAATCTGAGTACTAGTCGCTCCAAAATTCATAACTTGAGTTTTACAACTCGAAAATCAGTTCCGTAAATTTTTCCTGAAACTAGACTCATATGTCCATCTACATATTTTTTTCTAGAATTTTTGGTCGAGCCAATTAGTACAGTTTATTAGTTAAAGTCTCGCCTGTTGTAGGGATCGACTACACTGACCTTTGTGCGTTACGAATTGGATATCTCCCTGTACAGGGCTTCAATACTAATGCCGTTTGTTTCTATAGAAACTAGACTCAGAGAGGAATCTACACATATATGGAGTGACTCCTAATTATCTCTGGTTAATTTACAATGATTTTCCAAAGTTGGAACAGGGGATCCAGAAACCGTTCTGGCCCTATTTCACAAGAACTTTAAAATCTGTTAACTTATAACTCATATGACCATTTCGTTTCTTCCATATGAAAGTAGATTCATCAAGGTACACTTACATAATTTATTTGCTATTTAATACCATTCCTACTATTTTTAGTGATTTTTCACATCCACGTCACTGCTGCTGTCAGCATCTGCCTTTAGTAGGCTTTACCTATTTCATACTTTCCATGATTCAATTGGCCCTTTTACATACATAGCACAAAGCGTGATCATGATTAACCATTCCAATGGCTAATCGTTTCAAAATAATTCCATACCTCATAAGGGTCAACATACAAACGATTATAGTTCTATGCTAAAACGTATATAAGCCATTTTCGCATGGCTATCCAAGTTTACACAAACCGGAAGGTACATGACCTTCAACAAAGGATGGTCCTATACATGCCATTTCAAAGTTCAACCAAAATTTGTACCAAAATGGGGCTTCGATAGTGTGAATGACTTGACTTCTTTGATCCCGAATCCGATAGCTAACGAGCGAAACCTATAAAACAGAGAGCCAAAGCAACGGGTAAGCATTTTAATGCTTAGTAAGTCTCAAGCAATGAAATCAGCTTTGACTAAGGTATTTTATTCACATGGCTAATTAAACCACTTTACTAATTCACATTCCCATACTCATACTTATTTCACATCACCGACCCTTATGTTCATACACAAAAGAACAACTTAGCCCAAGGCCGGTAGCTCGTTTATCAACTTAGCGCATACTTACTTGTAAGAATTCAATTAGTACAAGCACATACAAACATACCTCATTGCTGGAATTTTCACAAGTGTATAAGCTGAAATTTTCACAGCAAGATTGCTCACTTCCGAATCACATACTTTCGGATTTAACCGGATATAGCGACTCAAGACGATTGCCTTGGTCATAACCCGGATTTGGTGACTTGCACAAAGGCCTTGGTCTTAGCCCGGATATATCAACTCGCACGAATGCCTTGGTCTTAGCCCGGATATATCAACTCGCATACGAATGCCTTCGGTCTTAGCCCGGATATATCAACTCGCACGAATGCCTTGGTCTTAGCCCGGATATATTTCCAATGTTCACTTACATATATATCAATATTCAAGACACGTCCATAGTTCATTTTCGTTACTAAAGCTCTAACACAAAATATCTATCAACCTTTACTATTTCGGCTCAATGGCCACACAAACAAGGAGCATAATTTTGATATAATTCAAGTAGGGTCATCACTCAAGACTTACCTTGGATGTTGTCGAGCGATTTCGACGGCTATTCAACTACTTTTTCCTTCCCTTTATCGGATTTAGCTCCCTTTGCTCTTGAGCTAATTTACACAAATTTAACTTATTAAAATCTCATCATGATAGCTTATGGCGAATATGACAAGGAGTGTAAATGGTCATATGGCCATCCTTTAGCTCAAATACACAATGGTCATGCACATTTTTACATCACAACAAGCAATTCAATACATTCAAACATCAACGTGAAGTTCAAAGTACTTGGCCCTTATATACATTAGGCATCAAAGTTGTATATGTACGAAATCATAAATCGAACTCAACACATTAGTTAATATTCCTCTTAGTCAATTTTCTAAGCCAAGAATAGGCATCAATATGCTTGCCTCAAACCGAATGCATGCACACTAATTACCCTCATGTGGCGAATATACACTTAATACCACAAAAAAACAGCATACATTTTACTACTAACACATTGCATATCGTAATTCATTGCACATCTCTTATTTACTTCATAATCAACACATCATCACAAGCAAATATACACTTTGAATTAGTATATATGTCATACCAATCCATCATGTGCAAACATATATTCATGTAAGTGCAAGGGCGAATTCTCAAGTGGCTTATATCCAAATATATACACATTTCCAAAGCTTAAATCTTACTTACCATGCAACATGCATGAATTATACTTATGGATATATCATGGCGAATACCACAACACCACACCATTTCAATTTGGTCATGGTGAAACAAAGAACTTAGTATCTCATTCAAAAAGAATGCTAAAAGAAAATCTAAGAATCTTCAATCCTCCATCACATGTATCACTTTCAAGCTTGTTATTTAACATGCAATGGCATTAACACCACATTCACTTTGGCGAATTTCATTCCCATGACATAACAAGGATTTGAACCATGGGCTAACAAGAACATTAAGCTAGCAACTAAAAACATGCATGAACCTCAAACATACCTTAATCTTGATGCAAGTTTAGCCAACCTCTTCCTAATCCTCTTCCAAACCAAGTATGAAGCAAAACTCCTTCCTTAACCTTAGTATTTTCGGCCAACAAGAGAGTGAAAAGAGATGAACAAAATTTTTCTTTCTTCCTTTAGGACATTCGCCAAGCTATGGAGGAAGATGGACACTTTTTTTTTTTTCTCATCTACTAACATTAATTGTTTATTCCATACCCTTATTTTATTCTTTCCATCATAACCCATTTACCAAACATGTTTCATGACATGATTTTTGCCCATAAATCCTTGTCATGGCGGCCACTAGCTATGGGGGAAATTTGACATGCAAGTCCATTGTTTTGCATGCATCCTTTAATTAGTCATCACACATTTCCCCTCATACTTTCAAAGTTTATTACTAGGTCCTTTCTAGTGAAATTCACATCTATAATTCTAAATCAAAGCATAAAAAATATCACACATGAGTTAACACACATTATAGGCAATAAAATAAATATTAAATTATTTTTATGCCTTGGTTTTGTGGTCCCGAAACCACATTTCGACTAGGGTCGTTTTAAGGTGTCACAACTCTCCCCACTTTAGAAATTTTCGTCCCGAAAATCTTACCGTAAATAGGTTTGGATATTGCTCTTTCATAGAGTTCTCGGGTTCCCAAGTAGCTTCTTCTATCCCGTGTTTGAGCCATAACACTTTCACTAGCGGAACCCTTTTGTTTCGCAACTCTTTCATTTCACGAGCTAGGATACGAATCGGTTCTTCTTCATATCTCATATCGGCTTGAATTTCAACCTCTGATGGACTAATTACGTGCGACGGATCAGATCTATAGCGTCGAAGCATTGAAACATGGAAGACGTTAGAATCTTTTCAAGTTCGGGGGCAAGATCAAACGATACATAATCGGGCCAACTCGTTCGGAGATTTCAGACGCCCAATGAATCTCGGGCTCAACTTGCCCTTACTACCGAATCTGAGTATCTTTTCCACGGCGAAACTTTAAGAAACACTTTATCTCCCACCGATACTCAATGTCCTTTCGTTTCAGATCCGCATACGATTTCGACGATCGGAGGCTATCTTGATTTTCACGGATTACTTTTACTTTCATTCAGCATCTTTAATCAAATCCACTCCAAAAATTTTGTTCTCACCGAGCTCGGTCCAAAACAATGGTGTACGGCATTTACGCTCGTACAAAGCCTCGTAAAGCGCCATCTTAATACTTGATTGAAAACTATTGTTGTGGCGAATTCAATCAAAGGTAGGTACCGTTCCCACGAACCATCGAACTCGAGGATGCAACATCTCAACATATCCTCAAGTATCCGAATTATACGCCGGATTGACCATCGGTTTGGGGGTGAAAGGCGGTCTGAAATGCAACTTGGTGCCCAATGCTTCTTGTAATTTCTTCCAAAATCGCGAGGTGAACCTCGGATCTCTATCCGACACAATGTAAATCGGTACCGTGTAATCTCACAATCGAGAAACGCATAATTCAGCTAGTTTATCCAATGAAAATCCATACATACGAGGATAAAGTGAGCCGACTTAGTCGACCTATCAATAATAACCCAAATTGCATCCTTCTTACTTGTCGACAACGGCGGTCCGGACACAAAGTCCATTGTGACTCGATCCCATTTCCACTCGGGTATCGTGATCGGTCAAGTAACCTCAAGGCACTTGATGCTCCGCTTTCACTTGTTGACATATTAAACATCTTGCAACAAAGTCGGAGATGTCTCGTTTCATACCATGCCACCAAAACCGACGCTTCAACTCATTGTACATCTTCGTACTCCCGGGTGGATTGCCATTCGCCACGATGAGCTTCGCTCGAATTATCGAAATAAGTTCAATTCTTTGGAACACACAAACGACTTCGAACCTCAAACAATCGTCATCATCAATTTGAAACTCCGATTCCTTGTTCGTAACACACTCAGCCCGTTTTGCACGCAACTCCTCATCAACTTTTCGAGCTTCACGAATTTGATGAGTCAACAATGGTTTGGCTGTTAATTCGCTACTAACACATTGTCGGGTAGGATAGACAAGTGTACATTCATCGTCAGAAGCAAACAAGCGATTTCGGCTTAAGGCATCCGCAACCACATTAGCCTTTCCGGGTGATAGTCAATGACCAGCTCATAATCCTTTAACAGCTCGAGCCAACGTCTTTGTCGCAGATTTAAGTCTCTTTGAGTCATCAAATATTTGAGACTTTTGTGATCCGAATACACATGGCACTTCTCACCAAATAAGTAATGTCGCCATATCTTTAAGGCGAATACGATGGCGACCAATTCGAGATCATGGGTCGGATAATTTTTCTCATGTGGCTTTAATTGTCTCGACGCGATAGGCCACAACTCGACCTTCTTGCATCAATACGCAACCTAACCCAAGTAGGGAGGCGTCACTATAGATGACAAACTCTTTGCCGATTCGGGTTGTACTAATCTTTGGAGCTTAGTCAAATGAGTTTTCAATTGGTCAAAACTTTTCGACACTTTTCCGTCCATTCAAACTTGACATCTTTCTCAAGCGGTTTCGTCATGGGTGTGGCTATCATCGAGAATCCTTTTACAAACCGTCGGTAAGTAAGCAAGTCCCAAAAAGCTCGAACCTCGGTAATATTTCTTGGAGGTTTCAGTTAAGTATGGCTGAAATTTTGCTTGGGTCGACTCGAATACCCGATGCAGATACCACGTGACCCAAGAAGCTAACTCTCTTAACCGTAACTCACACTTGCTAAACTTAGCATATAACCGCTTATCCCGTAAAATTTGCAACACTAATCTCGGTGCTCGCATGTTCGGTCTCATCTCTTGAATAGACCAAGATGTCGTCGATGAACACAACTACGAACCGATCCAAATATGATCTCAAGATCCGATTCATCAAATCCATAAATACCGCAGGGCATTAGTGAGCCCAAACGGCATCACTAAGAACTCGTAGTGACCATATCTCGCTCAAGGCGGTTTTGGGTATGTCCGAATCTCGGATTCATGAATCGATAATAGCCCGATCTCAAATCTATTTTTGAGAACACCGAGGCTCCTTCAGTTGATCGAACAAATCATCGATACGTGGTAACGGATACTTGTTCTTTATTGTCACTTTATTAAGCTGACGATAGTCGATGCACAACCTCATGGTTCCGTCCTTCTTTTTCACAAACAACACTGGTGCACCCCAAGGTGAAAAACTCGGGCGAGCAAAACCTCTATCCATCAACTCTTGCAATCGAGCTTTCAACTCCTTTAATTCCGTTGGTGCCATACGATATGGAGCTATCGAAATCGGTGTGGTCCTGTACAAGCTCAATGCCAAACTCTATCTCCGAGCAGTGGCAAACCCGCAATTCTTGGGAAAAACGTCCGGGTATTCACAAACCACCGGCACAGATTTGGGTTCTATTCCTAACTCCTTATCATCAAGTACATACGCAAGGTATGCTTCACACCCTTTTCTTACATATTTCTGGGCCAACATTGATGATATTACGGTGGCAACCCTTCAAGTTCGTAGACTCAACTCGGATCATCTCGTTGTTTGTGCATCTCAAATCAATAGTCTTGCTTTTGCAATTCACAACCGCATCATGCACGGTCAACCAATCCAACCCAAGAATAACATCAAATTCATCGAACGGCAAAAGCATCAAGTCCGTACGGAAAATAGGTACCTCAATTACTAGGGGCATTTCTTACACACTTTGTCGACCAGCACATAACGACCCAAAGGATTTGACACCGAATTACGAACTCAAGAGACTCAATAGGCAAAGTCTTCTTTGGATGCTAAGGTTTCGCATATATAAGAATGAGTAGAACCAGGTCAATCAAAGCAATCACATTAGTATCAAAGAGAGTGAAAGTACCAGTAATAACATCCGGCGAGGAGGCATCCTCGCGTCTGCGTATAGCATAAGTCCTAGCTGGAGCGCGAGCCTCGGATCTGGTCGCAAAGATCTCTAGATCCTCTCGACCACCACTAGCCTTGCCCGTATTTCCGGATGGTCTACCTCGGCGGTGGTAGTACCGGTTTCCCACTCCGATCTACATTTCTGCTCGGACAACCTCGGGCAATCTTTAATGAAGTGGTCAACTGATCCACACTTGTAACAGAGCGGTCACGGAATCTCTGACTTCAAAATGCCATTTGCCACAATATCGGCACTCGTCCTCTCTCGTCGATCATTCCCACTCATGGCGATCGAAGTGATTCGTGTGGTCACAGGGTCGATCGCGATCTCGTCTAGAAAAGCCCGAAGTGTCTCGAGATCGGCCTAAGCCATCTCTAAGTTTCTTTGATGATGTTGGAAGGGCTTCCCAATACCTCTTACTGAAACTCCCTTGCTCCCGCTTCCGCTTTCCTTTTCTCCATACTAAGCTCCTCGGCTTTGCGCTCGCTCGACGAGAGTCACAAACTCTGATTTCCAAAATGCCAACATACGACTTTATCTCATCATTCAGTCCATCTTGAGCGTTTACACATCACGACTTCGAAGAAATGCATTCTTCTTGCGTCTCGGCTAAGCCTCACGAATTTTCGTTCATAGTCGGTAACCGACATGGAACCTTGTTTAAGTTCGAGAAATTCCTTTCGCTTTTGGTCCATAAATCTCGGTGATATACTTTTTCCGAAACTCGGTTTGAAAGAACTCCCAAGTTACTTGTTCATGGGCTGCTGTAAGTCGAGTACTCCACCAATAGTAGGCGTAATCACGTAGCAAGGAGATGGTACACTTTAGGCATTCATCGGGTGTACAAGATAGCTCATCGAGTACCGGATCGTGTTGTCCAACCAAAATTCGCTTGCTCGGCATCATCACTATCCGTAGCTTTAAATTCAGTAGCCCCATGTTTTGGATTCTATCAACCGGGGCTTATTCGACCTTATTTGGTCAATTACGGAGGCATTGTAGGTGCGGGGTGTGTTTGTTGGGAATGGAGGTTGTGGAACAGTAGTATTAGTTCGAATGTATTGGTTGAACCAATCATTCATCACGCTATAAAAGGCTTGTCTAGCCTCGTCATTCGGATTGCTAGCAACAGGTTGAGAGTCCGGCGCTGTCCCTTGTCTTGAGAGCAGCGCCACACTCTCCACATCATCAGCTATCGCTCGGTTGGGATCGGGATCCATTACTATAAATAAACACAAGTTCAAACGTCGTAAATCACCACACTATCATATAATCACATAAAATGGCATGTATAGCTAGACCCCAAACGCATTACGGTAGTCCTAGAATCGACTAAACCGTAGCTCTGATACCAATAAAATTGTAACACCCGAACCCGAGACCGTCACGGAGTCGAACGCGAGGTGTTAATGCACTTCAACCCACTTATTGACAATTTTCAGACAAGCTGCCAATCTGAGTACTAGTCGCTCCAAAATTCATAACTTGAGTTTTACAACTCGAAAATCAGTTCCGTAAATTTTTCCTGAAACTAGACTCATATGTCCATCTACATATTTTTTCTAGAATTTTGGTCGAGCCAATTAGTACAGTTTATTAGTTAAAGTCTCGCCTGTTGTAGGGATCGACTACACTGACCTTTGTGCGTTACGAATTGGATATCTCCTGTACAGGGCTTCAATACTAATGCCGTTTGTTTCTATAGAAACTAGACTCAGAGAGGAATCTACACATATATGGAGTGACTCCTAATTATCTCTGGTTAATTTACAATGATTTTCCAAAGTTGGAACAGGGGATCCAGAAACCGTTCTGGCCCTATTTCACAAGAACTTTAAAATCTGTTAACTTATAACTCATATGACCATTTCGTTTCTTCCATATGAAAGTAGATTCATCAAGGTACACTTACATAATTTATTTGCTATTTAATACCATTCCTACTATTTTTAGTGATTTTTCACATCCACGTCACTGCTGCTGTCAGCATCTGCCTTTAGTAGGCTTTACCTATTTCATACTTTCCATGATTCAATTGGCCCTTTTTACATACATAGCACAAAGCGTGATCATGATTAACCATTCCAATGGCTAATCGTTTCAAAATAATTCCATACCTCATAAGGGTCAACATACAAACGATTATAGTTCTATGCTAAAACATATATAAGCCATTTTCGCATGGCTATCCAAGTTTACACAAACCGGAAGGTACATGACCTTCAACAAAGGATGGTCCTATACATGCCATTTCAAAGTTCAACCAAAATTTGTACCAAAATGGGGCTTCGATAGTGTGGATGACTTGACTTCTTTGATCCCGAATCCGACAGCTAACGAGCGAAACCTATAAAAAGAGAGCCAAAGCAACGGGTAAGCATTTTAATGCTTAGTAAGTCTCAAGCAATGAAATCAGCTTTGACTAAGGTATTTTATTCACATGGCTAATTAAACCACTTTACTAATTCACATTCCCATACTCATACTTATTTCACATCACCGACCCTTATGTTCATACACAAAGAACAACTTGGCCCAAGGCCGGTAGCTCGCTTATCAACTTAGCGATACTTACTTGTAAGAATTCAATTAGTACAAGCACATACAAACATACCTCATTGCTGGAATTTTCACAAGTGTATAAGCTGAAATTTTCACAGCAAGATTGCTCACTTCGAATCACATACCTTCGGATTTAACCGGATATAGCGACTCGCACGATTGCCTTGGTCATAATCCGGATTTGGTGACTTGCACAAAGGCCTTGGTCTTAGCCGGATATATCAACTCGCACGAATGCCTTCGGTCTTAGCCCGGATATATCAACTCGCATACGAATGCCTTGGTCTTAGCCCGGATATATCAACTCGCATACGAATGCCTTGGTCTTAGCCGGATATATCAACTCGCATACGAATGCCTTGGTCTTAGCCGGATATATTTCCAATGTTCACTTACATATATATCAATATTCAAGACACGTCCATAGTTCATTTTCGTTACTAAAGCTCTAACACAAAATATCTATCAACCTTTACTATTTCGGCTCAATGGCCACACAAACAAGGAGCATAATTTTGATATAATTCAAGTAGGGTCATCACTCAAGACTTACCTTGGATGTTGTCGAGCGATTTCGACGGCTATTCAACTACTTTTTCCTTCCCTTTATCGGATTTAGCTCCCTTTGCTCTTGAGCTAATTTACACAAATTTAACTTATTAAAATCTCATCATGATAGCTTATGGCGAATATGACAAGGAGTGTAAATGGTCATATGGCCATCCTTTAGCTCAAATACACAATGGTCATGCACATTTTACATCACAACAAGCAATTCAATACATTCAAACATCAACGTGAAGTTCAAAGTACTTGGCCCTTATATACATTAGGCATCAAAGTTGTATATGTACGAAATCATAAATCGAACTCAACACATTAGTTAATATTCCTCTTAGCGAATTTTCTAAGCCAAGAATAGGCATCAATATGCTTGCCTCAAACCGAATGCATGCACACTAATTACCCTCATGTGGCGAATATACACTTAATACCACAAAAAAACAGCATACATTTTACTACTAACACATTACATATCGTAATTCATTGCACATCTCTTATTTACTTCATAATCAACACATCATCACAAGCAAATATACACTTTGAATTAGTATATATGTCATACCAATCCATCATGTGCAAACATATATTCATGTAAGTGCAAGGGCGAATTCTCAAGTGGCTTATATCCAAATATATACACATTTCCAAAGCTTAAATCTTACTTACCATGCAACATGCATGAATTATACTTATGGATATATCATGGCGAATACCACAACACCACACCATTTCAATTTGGTCATGGTGAAACAAAGAACTTAGTATCTCATTCAAAAAGAATGCTAAAAGAAAATCTAAGAATCTTCAATCCTCCATCACATGTATCACTTTCAAGCTTGTTATTTAACATGCAATGGCATTAACACCACATTCACTTTGGCGAATTTCATTCCCATGACATAACAAGGATTTGAACCATGGGCTAACAAGAACATTAAGCTAGCAACTAAAAACATGCATGAACCTCAAACATACCTTAATCTTGATGCAAGTTTAGCCAACCTCTTCCTAATCCTCTTCCAAACCAAGTATGAAGCAAAACTCCTTCCTTAACCTTAGTATTTTCGGCCAACAAGAGAGTGAAAAGAGATGAACAAAATTTTTCTTTCTTCCTTTAGGACATTCGCCAAGCTATGGAGGAAGATGGACACTTTTTTTTTTCTCATCTACTAACATTAATTGTTTATTCCATACCCTTATTTTATTCTTTCCATCATAACCCATTTACCAAACATGTTTCATGACATGATTTTTGCCCATAAATCCTTGTCATGGCGGCCACTAGCTATGGGGGAAATTTGACATGCAAGTCCATTGTTTTGCATGCATCCTTTAATTAGTCATCACACATTTCCCTCATACTTTCAAAGTTTATTACTAGGTCCTTTCTAGTGAAATTCACATCTATAATTCTAAATCAAAGCATAAAAATATCACACATGAGTTAACACACATTATAGGCAATAAAATAAATATTAAATTATTTTTATGCCTTGGTTTTGTGGTCCCGAAACCACATTTCGACTAGGGTCGTTTTAAGGTGTCACAACTCTCCCCACTTTAGAAATTTTCGTCCCGAAAATCTTACCGTAAATAGGTTTGGATATTGCTCTTTCATAGAGTTCTCGGGTTCCCAAGTAGCTTCTTCTATCCGTGTTTGAGCCATAACACTTTCACTAGCGGAACCCTTTTGTTTCGCAACTCTTTCATTTCACGAGCTAGGATACGAATCGGTTCTTCTTCATATCTCATATCGGCTTGAATTTCAACCTCGATGGACTAATTACGTGCGACGGATCAGATCTATAGCGTCGAAGCATTGAAACATGGAAGGCGTTGTGAATCTTTTCAAGTTCGGGGGCAAGATCAAGCGATACATGGCCCGGGCCAACTCGTTCGGAGATTTAAATGCGGCCCAATGAATCTGGCTCAACTTGCCCTTACGGCCGAATCGAGTATCTTTTTCCACGGCGAAACTTTAAGAAACACTTTATCTCCCACGATACTCAATGTCCTTTCGTTTCAGATCCGCATACGATTTCGACGATCGGAGGCTATCTTGATTTTCACGGATTACTTTTACTTTCATTCAGCATCTTTAATCAAATCCACTCCAAAAATTTTGTTCTCACCGAGCTCGGTCCAAAACAATGGTGTACGGCATTTACGCCCGTACAAAGCCTCGTAAGCGCCATCTTAATACTTGATTGAAAACTATTGTTGTGGCGAATTCAATCAAAGGTAGGTACCGTTCCCACGAACCATCGAACTCGAGGATGCAACATCTCAACATATCCTCAAGTATCCGAATTATCGCTCGGATTGACCATCGGTTTGGGGTGAAAAGCGGTCTTTGAAATGCAACTTGGTGCCCAATGCTTCTTGTAATTTCTTCCAAAATCGCGAGGTGAACCTCGGATCTCTATCCGACACAATGTAAATCGGTACCCGTGTAATCTCACAATCGAGAAGCGTACAATTCAGCTAGTTTATCCAATGAAAAATCCATACATACGGGGATAAAGTGAGCCGACTTAGTCATCTATCAATAATAACCCAAATTGCATCCTTCTTACTTGTCGACAACGGCGGTCCGGACACAAAGTCCATTGTGACTCGATCCCATTTCCACTCGGGTATCGTGATCGGTGAAGTAACCACGAAGGCACTTGATGCTCCGCTTTCACTTGTTGACATATTAAACATCTTGCAACAAAGTCGGAGATGTCTCGTTTCATACCATGCCACCAAAACCGACGTTTCAACTCATTGTACATCTTCGTACTCCCGGGTGGATTGCCATTCGCTACGATGAGCTTCGTTCAGAATTATCGAAATAAGTTCAATTCTTTGGAACACACAAACGACTTCGAACCTCAAACAATCGTCATCATCAATTTGAAACTCCGATTCCTTGTTCGAACACACTCGGCCCGTTTTGCACGCAACTCCTCATCAACTTTACGAGCTTCACGAATTTGATGAGTCAACAATGGTTTGGTACATTAATTCGCTACTAACACATTGTCGGGTAGGATAGACAAGTGTACATTCATCGTCGTAAAGCAAGCGGTGATTTCGGCTTAAGGCATCCGCAACCACATTAGCCTTTCCCGGGTGATAGTCAATGACCAGCTCATAATCCTTTAACGGCTCGAGCCAACGTCTTTGTCGCAGATTTAAGTCTCTTTGAGTCATCAAATATTTGAGACTTTTGTGATCCGAATACACATGGCACTTCTCACCAAATAAGTAATGTCGCCATATCTTTAAGGCGAATACGATGGCGACCAATTCGAGATCATGGGTCGGATAATTTTTCTCATGTGGCTTTAATTGTCTCGACGCATAGGCCACAACTCGACCTTCTTGCATCAATACGCAACCTAACCCAAGTAGGAGGCGTCACTATAGATGACAAACTCTTTGCGATTCGGTTGTACTAATCTTGGAGCTTCCGTCAAATGAGTTTTCAATTGGTCAAAACTTTTCGACACTTTTCCGTCCATTCAAACTTGACATCTTTCTCAAGCGGTTTACGTCATGGGTGTGGCTATCATCGAGAATCCTTTTACAAACCGTCGGTAGTAACGGCAAGTCCCAAAAAGCTCGAACCTCAATAATATTTCTTGGAGGTTTCGATTAAGTATGGCTGAAATTTTGCTTGGGTCGACTCGAATACCGATGCGATACCACGTGACCCAAGAAGCTAACCTCTCTTAACCGAACTCACACTTGCTAAACTTAGCATATAACCGCTTATCCCGTAAAATTTGCAACACTAATCTCGGTGCTCGCATGTTCGGTCTCATCTCTTGAATAGACCAAGATGTCGTCGATGAACACAACTACGAACCGATCCAAATATGATCCAAGATCCGATTCATCAAATCCATAAATACCGTAGGGCATTAGTGAGCCCAAACGGCATCACTAAGAACTCGTAGTGACCATATCTCGCTCAAGGCGGTTTTGGGTATGTCCGAATCTCGGATTCAAGAATCGATAATAGCCCGATCTCAAATCTATTTTTGAGAACACTGAGGCTCCCTTCAGTTGATCGAACAAATCATCGATACGTGGTAACGGATACTTGTTCTTTATTGTCACTTTATTAAGCTGACGATAGTCGATGCACAACCTCATGGTTCCGTCCTTCTTTTCACAAACAACTTTGGTGCACCCCAAGGTGAAAAACTCAGGCGAGCAAAACCTCTATCCATCAACTCTTGCAACCGAGCTTTCAACTCCTTTAATTCCGTTGGTGCCATACGATATGGAGCTATCGAAATCGGTGTGGTCCTGTACAAGCTCAATGCCAAACTCTATCTCCGAACAGTGGCAAACCCGGCAATTCTTGGGGAAAACGTCCGGTATTCACAAACCACCAAGCACAGATTTGGGTTCTATTCCTAACTCCTTATCATCAAGTACATACGCAAGGTATGCTTCACACCCTTTTCTTACATATTTACGGGCCAACATTGATGATATTACGGTGGCAACCCTTCAAGTTCGTAGACTCAACTCGGATCATCTCGTTGTTTGTGCATCTCAAATCAATAGTCTTGCTTTTGCAATTCACAACCGCATCATGCACGGTCAACCAATCCAACCCAAGAATAACATCAAATTCATCGAACGGCAAAAGCATCAAGTCCGCCGGAAAAGCAGTACCTCAATTACTAGGGGCATTTCTTACACACTTTGTCGACCAGCACATAACGACCCAAAGGATTTGACACCGAATTACGAACTCGAGAGACTCAATAGGCAAAGTCTTCTTTGGATGCTAAGGTTTCGCATATATAAGAATGAGTAGAACCGGGGTCAATCAAAGCAATCACATTAGTATCAAAGAGAGTGAAAGTACCAGTAATAACATCCGGCGAGGAGGCATCCTCGCGTCTTGCGTATAGCATAAGTCCTAGCTGGAGCGCGAGTCTCGGATCTGGTCGTGACATCTCTAGATCCTCTCGACCACCACTAGCCTTGCCCGTATTTCCGGATGGTCTACCTCGGCGGTGGTAGTACCGGTTTCCCACTCCGATCTACATTCTGTTCGGACAACCTCGGGCAATCTTTAATGAAGTGGTCAACTGATCCACACTTATAACAGAGGCGGTCACGGAATCTCTGACTTCAAAATGCCATTTGCCACAATCATCGGCACTCCGTCTCTCTCGTCGATCATTCCCACTTGGCGATCGAAGTGATTCGTGTGGTCACGGGGGTCGATCGCGATCTCGTCTAGAAAAGCCGAAGTGTCTCGAGATCGGCCTAAGCCATCTCTAAGTTTCTTTGATGATATTGGAAGGGCTTCCCGAATACCTCTTCTGAAACTCCTTGCTCCCGCTTCGCTTTCCTTTTCTCCATACTAAGCTCCTCGGCTTTGCGCTCGCTCGACGAGAGTCACAAACTCTGATTTCCAAAATGCCAACATACTGACTTTATCTCATCATTCAGTCCATCTTGAGCGTTTACACATCACGACTTCGAAGAAATGCATTCTCGCGTCTGGCTAAGCCTCACGAATTTTCGTTCATAGTCGATAACCGACATGGAACCTTGTTTAAGTTCGAGAAATTCCTTTCGTTTTTGGTCCATAAATCTCGGTGATATACTTTTCCGAAACTTCGGTTTGAAAGAACTCCCAAGTTACTTGTTCAGCGGGGCACTGTAAGTCGAGTACTCCACCAATAGTAGGCGAATCACGTAGCAAGGAGATGGTACACTTTAGGCATTCATCGGTGTACAAGATAGCTCATCGAGTACCGGATCGTGTTGTCCAACCAAAATTGACTTGCTCGGCATCATCACTATCCGTAGCTTTAAATTCAGTAGCCCCATGTTTTCGGATTCTATCAACTGGGGGCTTATTCGACCTTATTTGGTCAATTCACGGAGGCATTGTAGGTCTTGAAATGTGTTTGTTGGGAATGGAGGTTGTGGAACAGCCGTATTAGTTCGAATGTATTGGTTGAACCAATCATTCATCACGCTATAAAAGGCTTGTCTAGCCTCGTCATTCGGATTGCTAGCAACAGGTTGAGAGTCCGCCGGCGCTGTCCCTTGTGCGGGAGCAGGCGCCACACTCTCCACATCATCAGCTATCGCTCGGTTGGGATCGGGATCCATTACTATAAATAAACACAAGTTCAAACGTCAGAAATCACCACACTATCATATAATCACATAAAATGGCATGTATAGCTAGACCCCAAACGCATTACGGTAGTCCTAGAATCGACTAAACCGTAGCTCTGATACCAATAAAATTGTAACACCCCGAACCCGAGACCGTCGCCGGAGTCGAACGCGAGGTGTTAACAGACTTCAACCCACTTATTGACAATTTTCAGACAAGCTGCCAATCTGAGTACTAGTCGCTCCAAAATTCATAACTTGAGTTTTACAACTCGAAAATCAGTTCCGTAAATTTTTCCTGAAACTAGACTCATATGTCCATCTACATATTTTTTCTAGAATTTTTGGTCGAGCCAATTAGTACAGTTTATTAGTTAAAGTCTCGCCTGTTGTAGGGATCGACTACACTGACCTTTGTGCGTTACGAATTGGATATCTCCCTGTACAGGGCTTCAATACTAATGCCGTTTGTTTCTATAGAAACTAGACTCAGAGAGGAATCTACACATATATGGAGTGACTCCTAATTATCTCTGGTTAATTTACAATGATTTTCCAAAGTTGGAACAGGGGATCCAGAAACCGTTCTGGCCCTATTTCACAAGAACTTTAAAATCTGTTAACTTATAACTCATATGACCATTTCGTTTCTTCCATATGAAAGTAGATTCATCAAGGTACACTTACATAATTTATTTGCTATTTAATACCATTCCTACTATTTTTAGTGATTTTTCACATCCACGTCACTGCTGCTGTCAGCATCTGCCTTTAGTAGGCTTTACCTATTTCATACTTTCCATGATTCAATTGGCCCTTTTTACATACATAGCACAAAGCGTGATCATGATTAACCATTCCAATGGCTAATCGTTTCAAAATAATTCCATACCTCATAAGGGTCAACATACAAACGATTATAGTTCTATGCTAAAAGCGTATATAAGCCATTTTCGCATGGCTATCCAAGTTTACACAAACCGGAAGGTACATGACCTTCAACAAAGGATGGTCCTATACATGCCATTTCAAAGTTCAACCAAAATTTGTACCAAAATGGGGCTTCGATAGTGTGGATGACTTGACTTCTTTGATCCCGAATCCGACAGCTAACGAGCGAAACCTATAAAACAGAGAGCCAAAGCAGCGGGTAAGCATTTTAATGCTTAGTAAGTCTCAAGCAATGAAATCAGCTTTGACTAAGGTATTTTATTCACATGGCTAATTAAACCACTTTACTAATTCACATTCCCATACTCATACTTATTTCACATCACCGACCCTTATGTTCATACACAAAAGAACAACTTGGCCCAAGGCGGTAGCTCGTTTATCAACTTAGCGCATACTTACTTGTAAGAATTCAATTAGTACAAGCACATACAAACATACCTCATTGCTGGAATTTTCACAAGTGTATAAGCTGAAATTTTCACAGCAAGATTGCTCACTTCCGAATCACATACCTTCGGGATTTAACCGGATATAGCGACTCGCACGATTGCCTTCGGGTCATAATCCGGATTTGGTGACTTGCACAAAGGCCTTGGTCTTAGCCCGGATATATCAACTCGCACGAATGCCTTGGTCTTAGCCCGGATATATCAACTTCATACGAATGCCTTGGTCTTAGCCGGATATATCAACTCGCATACGAATGCCTTCGGTCTTAGCCCGGATATATCAACTCGCACGAATGCCTTGGTCTTAGCCGGATATATTTCCAATGTTCACTTACATATATATCAATATTCAAGACACGTCCATAGTTCATTTTCGTTACTAAAGCTCTAACACAAAATATCTATCAACCTTTACTATTTGGCTCAATGGCCACACAAACAAGGAGCATAATTTTGATATAATTCAAGTAGGGTCATCACTCGAAGACTTACCTTGGATGTTGTCGAGCGATTTAAACGGCTATTCAACTACTTTTTCCTTCCTTTATCGGATTTAGCTCCCTTTGCTCTTGAGCTAATTTACACAAATTTAACTTATTAAAATCTCATCATGATAGCTTATGGCGAATATGACAAGGAGTGTAAATGGTCATATGGCCATCCTTTAGCTCAAATACACAATGGTCATGCACATTTTACATCACAACAAGCAATTCAATACATTCAAACATCAACGTGAAGTTCAAAGTACTTGGCCCTTATATACATTAGGCATCAAAGTTGTATATGTACGAAATCATAAATCGAACTCAACACATTAGTTAATATTCCTCTTAGCGAATTTTCTAAGCCAAGAATAGGCATCAATATGCTTGCCTCAAACCGAATGCATGCACACTAATTACCCCTCATGTGGCCGAATATACACTTAATACCACAAAAAACAGCATACATTTTACTACTAACACATTACATATCGTAATTCATTGCACATCTCTTATTTACTTCATAATCAACACATCATCACAAGCAAATATACACTTTGAATTAGTATATATGTCATACCAATCCATCATGTGCAAACATATATTCATGTAAGTGCAAGGGCGAATTCTCAAGTGGCTTATATCCAAATATATACACATTTCCAAAGCTTAAATCTTACTTACCATGCAACATGCATGAATTATACTTATGGATATATCATGGCGAATACCACAACACCACACCATTTCAATTTGGTCATGGTGAAACAAAGAACTTAGTATCTCATTCAAAAAGAATGCTAAAAGAAAATCTAAGAATCTTCAATCCTCCATCACATGTATCACTTTCAAGCTTGTTATTTAACATGCAATGGCATTAACACCACATTCACTTTGGCGAATTTCATTCCCATGACATAACAAGGATTTGAACCATGGGCTAACAAGAACATTAAGCTAGCAACTAAAAACATGCATGAACCTCAAACATACCTTAATCTTGATGCAAGTTTAGCCAACCTCTTCCTAATCCTCTTCCAAACCAAGTATGAAGCAAAACTCCTTCCTTAACCTTAGTATTTTCGGCCAACAAGAGAGTGAAAAGAGATGAACAAAATTTTTCTTTCTTCCTTTAGGACATTCGCCAAGCTATGGAGGAAGATGGACACTTTTTTTTTTCTCATCTACTAACATTAATTGTTTATTCCATACCCTTATTTTATTCTTTCCATCATAACCCATTTACCAAACATGTTTCATGACATGATTTTTGCCCATAAATCCTTGTCATGGCGGCCACTAGCTATGGGGAAATTTGACATGCAAGTCCATTGTTTTGCATGCATCCTTTAATTAGTCATCACACATTTCCCTCATACTTTCAAAGTTTATTACTAGGTCCTTTCTAGTGAAATTCACATCTATAATTCTAAATCAAAGCATAAAAAATATCACACATGAGTTAACACACATTATAGGCAATAAAATAAATATTAAATTATTTTTATGCCTTGGTTTTGTGGTCCCGAAACCACATTTCGACTAGGGTCGTTTTAAGGCTGTCACATTCGTACTTGAGGAACTTAAATATAAGCATTTTCATTATGTTTTAGTTAAGTTTTTATAGTTTAGTTTAAATCCAGTAAAAAGTGTATTTGGAGTCTTTTATTGACCTTAGTGGCCGAATGAGGCCTAAAGGTGAGTTAATGTACTTGGTGACTGTGCAGGAGGCCATCAGAGGGCTACAAACTCAATATTGGTCACTGTGTTACAACATAGGAAGTTCGATGCCGCAACAAAGGGAGCAAAATGCAAGAATCTCAAGGCTACCTTTAGTGTCACTGTAACACCCCTTACCCACGTCAGATGCCGGGACAGGGTTCGAGGCATTACCGGACTTAAACATAAACATTCATACAAAATCGAGCCATAGAATTTCATTCAATTTAAAACCATTCATACACATGCATATCGTCCCTTATACGGGCCTACGAGGCCCAAAACATACATCGGAGATGATTCTGGACTAAACCAAGAATTTTCAAAAATTTTACAACACTTAAGAAAATTTCCATTTTTAGAGAGTCACACGCCGGAGTGGAGTAGGTTCTATGGTTACACACGCCCGTGTGGCTTGGGACACGTTCGTGTCCTCAGCCCGTTTTAACTCTATGTTTATGACATCATCTTTCATTTAGGGGCGCACAGCCAAGACACATGCCGTGGGGGCAGACTGTGCACCACACACAACCTAGACACACACCTGTGGGTCTACCCTTGTGGACAATTTCAAGGCTATTTTCCAATTCATTTTATCACCCTTACTTGCACAATTTCATATCACATATCACATGGCACATTATCAAGCATATAAATGCAATTTAAACTAAGCACATTCATGCAATAACATGTCATTTACATATGATTAAGCATATGATTATCATAAGCCATCATTTATGGCTATACATATTCAAATTGAATCACAACTTATTATAGGCCAACACACTTGGCCCTAATAGTAATGACGAATATAAAAAAATACATAATTCCTATACGTTCTATAAACTCAAGTACTTGAATACTTATACCCCAGATGGTAGCTTGATAGTGTGATAGCATCTCCGACGATTCTAACCCGAGCTAGCTAAATAAACCTATAAGAGATGGAAAGGAAGGGGAGTAAGCTTAAAGCTTAGTAAGTTCATATGAAAACAATAAGCAATTTATTTACATGCTTTTTCAAAATTCCTATAACATGTTCTCAAGGTATCACAATCATATTTGCACATTATTCCACTATTTGCTCAAATTCTAGTTAAGCTGTCTACTCGAGTTGCAGTCACTAAATTATTTATATCTTAAGTTACAGAACTCCAAATTAAGTTCTGAAAATTTTCCCTGAAACTAGACTCACATATATCCTTACCATAAAATTTTCAAAATTTTTGGTTTAGCCAATTAGTACAGTTTATTCTTAAAAGTCACCCTTGTTCTGCTATTTGACAATTCCGACCCTTCTTCACTAAAAATTAATTATCTCCTTATACAGGATCCAGATGATGTTTCCATTTGTTTATTTTGTAACTAGACTCATAAATTATAACCCATAATTATTTTTGTACAATTTTTTATGATTTCCCCAAATCAAAATAGGGGATCCTGAAAACATTCTGACTCTGTCTCACGAAAATTCAAATATCTCATAATCTGATATTCTTTTTCTTACACTGTTTCTTCTATGTGAAACTAGGCTCAATAAATGTAACACCCCAAACCTGGCCTAGACGTTATGACCGGATCCGACGTGCCACATCAAAACGTTAAAACATTTTTTCATTCTAAGTCTAGGAAATCGTACTTGATGTTCAAAGGATTAATTCATTGAGGGTTAAAGTGAATGGAAGTTGCGCACCAGGTAGGAAACCGGAAAAAAGGAGGTGAGTCCATCGGACTGCTTAAGTACCAAGCTCTTTCGGATCCAATCCTAGACATGCACACCGCTATTGCCACACTCTAACATCGCGTATATTTTTAGGTTACCATTGAAATTATGTCTATTTTAGAATAAAACGTATTTAAGTTTGTAAAACGTTATCATAGCAAAAGCCTTGTTTGTAATCGTGTTACTTCGAAATCGGTTTATGTTTTTGGAAACGAACCCTAGATCTAGCCCATTTTGATAGTTAATATAATTTAAGGTCATCATGATAAGTTATAAATCGAAACCCAATTAAAAATAATCATAAGCGGCCTTATTACAAAACAAAACCCAAATCATCAAAGTAAAGAAAATTGAAGTCCAAATCACCGGAAGAAATCCATATTGCGTAAGCAGTGGCCACTCCGAATCCTCATGACTCCAAGCCCACTATGGTCGGGATTACTGCATGGATGAAAATAGGGGATGAGTTTGGGGAAACTCGGTGTGTAAAATTAACCCAACCATAGCCCATATCGGCTCAAACCACGTAAATGTAATAAATTGGCCTTAGCCGAGCAATGAATCTGAAATTAAGCCTATAGGCCCATAACAGATCAGATCAGATATTTCATGTATATGCAAAACCCAACACATAACCAACCACATACACCCTCTTACCAACCTTTCACCATGTGGGGAGACTACTCGACCCACCCAACCGCTACACGCCATAGAATTATGCAGCATGGCTGCCAGAACAGATAATGTGACAGAGTCACCAGATACAGATAATCGTGGCAGAGCCACCAGAACAGAAATATGTGGCAGAGCCACCAGATCAGATAATTGTGGCATAGCCACCAGGACGCTTCCTCCAAAATATAACCCATGTCCCTATGCAACAAATATTCATTCATGGCATACATCATACAGATTTAAATCAACATGCTTTTCAGACAAAATTAACCCTAGGGGCATATTGGTCATTTACACCTAGGGGTATCATGGTAATTTTCCATACATAAGGGTATTGTAGTGATTTAGCTACTTCTAGGGTTTTCATGCAAATCCTATCCATTTATGTACTATCAGAATACTTACAGTGCATACTTACCAAATTGAGCCCGTTGGCCCATGAACCCGATTTTTGGCCCATTAAGCCCACATTATCAAAATGTACGAAATCGCATGTACTGCAGTTTATTACTTTCAGAATACCAATCATACAAACCCAACTATCTTACGAGCATTCGCACACTCGCAAATTCCCAAAATACCAACTTTCCGGCATTTCGGCTTTTCGGCTTTTGCCAATCTAGTCTATGAGAGGGTGTGTAACACCCCAAACCCGGCCTGGATGTTATGACCGGATCTAATGCGCCACATTGATGCGTTCAAAACACTTAGTTTGGAAAAGCTGAGTTGGTGTTGTAAAGACACTTTAAAAGTAAGTTAAAGTGAATGGAAGTCGCACTGGGTAGGAAACCGGAAGAAGAGGAGGTAAGTCCGTCTTGATCGCTTAAGTACCAAGCTCTCTTGGATCCAATCCTAGACATGCATACCGCCATTGCCACACTCTATCATCTCGTATAATTTTGAGAAAACCGTTTGATTATGACCAGCTTAAGAAAATGATTAAGGTTGCAAATCGTTTGCTTAAAATATTTATTTTTCTTGGGAAAACATTTACTTTGTGGAAACTTTGCGTCATCGTGATCTTTTTAAAACAAGTAGATTTTATAAACGAACCCTAGTGCTAGCGGTTTAATAATCCCTAAAATATAAGTAATTAAAAGAGCGACCTTATTACAACTTTAAGCATAATAAAATAATCCAAAATAAATATTAAACTTATTTAAAATCGGCAATCAATCTTCATGACCACTCTGAATCCCGACTCCAAGTCCACCAATTCTAGGGCTCACCGCAAGGATGGAAGAGGAAGGGGTGAGTTTGGGAAAACTCAGTATATCTGAAACCCATCCAAAGCCCAATTCAGCTCGAGCCCATTGGGCTGAGCCCTATTCAGATAACGATTGCTGAGAGGTCAAGCCCTTTTCGAATCACAAGAGCAAGGCCTTAGCCCTTTTTACATAACAGTGTGGCCCATAGGCCCGTTCAATAACATGAGTATCAACAGTAATAATGAATGCAAGCCCATCCGGGAGACTACTCAACCCACCAACCGCTACACCGCCTGCACCAACCCTACACACCATGTGGGAATATCTCAACCCACCCAAATTTCTACACACCACAGTTGCAACAATCTTGCTCAAATTTGATCGAGTTGAGGCAAAGCCTCCAAGACGTGGATGAACCACTTTCGATACTTCCTCCATTAATACCCCAATCCCATGCAGCAGATATTAATAAATGCATATCATGCAAAATACAGTAGTAATCAATCAAGCAATTCAGCCAATTTAAAACCCTAGGGGTATATCGGTAATTATGCTCTTTAGGGGTAATTTCGGTAATTTTGCTCTTTAGGGGTAATTTCGTGATCTACACTACTGCACAAGCTAATTCAGTAATTTTTATCAGTTTTATGCAATTTGATTCCACCATCTACCTAATAGGCTAATTTGCCCATGTCTTACCCATATTGGTCCGTAAGCCCATTGGGCCCAGATTTTGGCTCGTCGAGCCCTTTTTCCAAATACGCTAAAAGCGTCCTGAACGTGCTTACCACCTTGCGGTGCCGATCTAACAATTATTCTATGACTTGAGAGCATTCGCATACCCACATGACCATGAAAGGTCGGAATTTGGCATTTTGACTTTTGCCGAATTGAACTAAAGAAGGGTGTTTAACACACACGATTCATGACGATCGCTCTTGAGATCACTTCCGATGTCCTACAATTGATTAGCATAGTTCTTATTTACAAACCATAATCACTAAACCCCCAAAACTTACTTATCTATGATCGAACCATATCCCTAAAAAGCCTTCGAAACCTTACCTTTTTGCCAAAATCGATAGCTAGCTCCGAATCTGATTGCTCCAATGAACCACGCCTTTAATCCAACACTTAAGAAGACACTAATCATTGACAGAAAACGTCAGTTAAAAACCTTTAGAGCCACATGCCCAATTCGACAGCCTCTCTATATTTTAGGGACTTCGGCTTTTCCTAACTTTGTAAAATATAACCAGATCCGAGATGATGAACACTTACCCTTACTCCTTTTTGATCTCCACTTAATCTGTGTGCATTTATCTTTCAAGCGATGGTAAAAACTCCACTCCGGAGTTCAAGTTTCGCTATAAGCCCCAATTCTATGGTTTTAGGCTTTTGTGTGATGAAGGAGATGATAATGCGGGCTACAACCTTGAAGTAGAATTGCGGTCAGAATCCGAGATTAAGAAAAGATAATTTGTAAATTAATAAAAGCAAAAGAACATAGGAGAACACGGCTTTGAAGAAATCGGCACAAGCGGTGATCACGATTTCGGCTTTTATGGATTCGACAAAAGTGTTGATGAATAGTAGGTATGATGAATAGTTTGAAGAAGAAAAAATAGAAGAAGAAGAATAGGGAGGTGGTAGTTTCACTAGAGAGGAAAAGAGAGAAAAGAACAATCCTAAGGTGTAAAAAAGAAGAAAAGCGGCACCAACAATACCCTAAGTGCCGAAATACTACCCTCATAACCCCCGCCGATTTTCCCTCTTCAATTTCCCCATTGCTAACTCCTAGCCTCATCCCAATCCTTAAATCTCTCCCTTATCACTCCTTAATCCAAGCAGATTAAACCGATCCAACTCTCCTCTAGCAGAATCCACGAACTCCAACACTTACCCTCCCGCACTAAAAAATAAATGCATCTATTTGCCAACAAAGGGAATCGAACCCAGGTCTTCCCCCAACACTTACACGCCACCTTCATAGCTCCCTAGTGGCGTCACTTAGCCACTTTACCAAAGGCTCATTTGTGTCATAACTTACGCAGTTCTTCTTAAAAGCCCACTTAACCAAATTTCCTATTCACTTAAAAATCCCACCTTGATATTTTACCATGTTTAGCTTAGTCTTGGGCCTCCTAAAGGTCTACTAACACATTTAAACATAATTCCAATATTTAGAACATGAAAATTTCAAGATTTACTAAAATCACAAAACCCAAAAAAATCACGAAAATCAAGGCATTACAACTAATATTTTTTTCCTTTCCGATAATAATAATAATTTTATAAATATATCTAATAATAAAATTTCAAATATCAATAATACGATTACATAATAATAATTTTCATAAAAATTTTCAAACATACATACGATAATATTTTTCTAATAATAATAATACTAATTAAAATTTCATAAAATTTAAAATATCCGTAATAATAAATACAAGATAAAAATTTTCTAGTGGTAATTTAATAAAATAATTTTTTTTCGAAACGATAATATTTAAAACTTCCTAATTATTCAGGTTTTCTTCTATTCAATCCTGACTCAAAACCCAACTCTTCTAGGCCCCAAATTTAGGATGTTACAACTCTACCCTCCTTAAAAATTTCGTCCTCGAAATTTCCAACTATCAATTACTCTGATAAGTCAAACCACTATGCCACTATGATACCTTGCAAGACTCGATCTAAATAATTTTAATACGACCCGAACATCCAATTACCGAAATAAAAAGCGTTTATCGAGCACGCATACAACTCGTAACATATATTTAAATAAAACAAACTTGGCAATCCCGAGCTCGATGCTCCTTGGACCCACATCTACGACATGCTCCTGTCTTCCTATGGCATTCACCGAATAGCGTCCGTTGCGATCTTCTTGATTGGATAGTTTGGTCATGCCTTAACATGTTTCACGTAAGCGAGGCTTGCTTTTTCGAGAACTAGAATCCTTCCTTTTCTTACACTCCAAGCACCCCGCTTGAAGCGCTTCCCTAATTTCCTTAATTTTTGTATCCAATACTTCCTCTACCACTTTCCTTACTAACTCGGCGATTGCCTCAAGACCAAGCTCGAGTTACCGCTACCAAGTTGGCGGACTTTGCTTACCCGCAGAATCCATATCAATGCTCTACATTACCAAGACACATATCAAATAACTACAAAGGTCTCAAATATTTTACTATTTATTAACATGTCTTATGCAGAGATAGTATTTTCAAGTTTCTATTTTCACGAATCATAGCCTAGCTACGTCTCGGTATTCTAGAGTTTTAGGGTTACCCTAGTTATAATGTCATGATATGGTCTCGTTCTATCTACAATAATATCTTAATACAAATGTAATATGAGGAATGTAAATACTTACGGACTTGGTGCCGGGATTGGTGTGCCACTTCGATCGATCCATAAAACCCATGGTTTTGTTTTATCGAAAAAAAGATTTGATTTGAAAACACTTTTATTTTAAAACTATTGATTTAACCCCGTTTAACAAATAGAAAAACTTGAACATCCTCGAAAAATCTGCCCTTTCCAAAAATACCCTACTTAGGCCCAAGTTTTTTTGAAAAGATTTTCGGACCCGATCCACAGCCGAGTTGTTGCAACCAGGCTTTGATGCCACTAAATGTAACACCCCAAACCCGGCCTGGATGTTATGACCGGATCTGATGCGCCACATTGATGCGTTCAAAACACTTAGTTTGGAAAAGCTGAGTTGGTGTTGTAAAAGACACTTTTAAAAGTAAGTTAAAGTGAATGGAAGCTGCGCACCAGGTAGGAAACCAGGAAGAAGAGGAGGTGAGTCCGTCAGACTGCTTAAGTACCAAGCTCTCTTCGGATCCAATCCTAGACATGCACACCGCCATTGCCACACTCTATCATCTCGTATAATTTTGAGAAAATCGTTTGATTATGACCAGCTTAAGAAAATGATTAAGGTTGCAAATCGTTTACTTAAAATATTTATTTTCTTGGGAAAACATTTACTTTATGGAAACTTTATGCGTCATCGTGATCTTTTAAAAACAAGTAGATTTTATAAAAGCGAACCCTAATGCTAGCCAGTTTAATAATCCCCAAAATATAAGTAATTAAAAAGAGCGACCTTATTACAACTTTAAGCATAATAAAAATAATCCAAAATAAATATGAAACTTATTTAAAATCGGCAATCAATCTTCATGGCCACTCTGAATCCCTTGACTCCAAGTCCACCAATTCTAGGGCTCACCGCAAGGATGGAAGAGGAAGGGGTTGAGTTTGGGAAAACTCGATGTATCTGAAACCCATCCAAAGCCCAATTCAGCTCGAGCCCATTGGGCTGAGCCCTATTCAGATATGATACATAGTAGGTCAAGCCCTTTTTCGAATCTGAGAGCAAGGCCTTAGCCCTTTTTACATAACAAGTGTGGCCCATAAGCCCGATTCGGTAACATGAGTATCAACAGTAATAATGAATGCAAGCCCATCCGGAAGACTACTCAACCCACCAACCGCTACCTCGCCTGTACCAACCCTACACACCATGTGGGGAATATCTCAACCCACCCAAACCTACACACCACAGTTAAAAGAAGCACTCAAATTCGATCGATTGAGGCAAAGCCTCTAGTACGTGGATGAACCACTTTCGATACTTCCTCCATTAATACCCCAATCCCATGCAATGATATTAATAAATGCATATCATACAAAATACAGTAGTAATCAATCAAGCGAGTTCACCAATTTAAAACCCTAGGGGTATATCGGTAATTATGCTCTTTAGGGTAATTTTGGTAATTTTGCTCTTTAGGGGTAATTTCGTGATCTACGCTCTTGCACAAGCTAATTCATAATTTTATCGGTTTTATGCAATTTGATTCCACCATCTACCTAACGAGCTAATTTGCCCATCTCTTACCCATATTGGTCCGTAAGCCCATTGGGCCCAGTTTTGGCCCGTCGAGCCCCTTTTTCCGAAATACGCTAAAACGTCACGCGAACGTGCTTACCACCTTGCGGTGTCAGATCTAATAATTATTCTATGACTTGAGAGCATTTGCATACCCACATGACCATGAAAGGCCAGAATTTCGGCATTTCGGCTTTTGCCGAATTGAACTAAAGAAGGGTGTTCGGTACACACCTGATTCGCGACGACTGCTACTTAGATCACTTCCGATGTCCTACAATTGATTAGCATAGTTCTTATTTACAAACCATAATCACTAAACCCCCAAAACTTACTTATCTATGATCGAACCATATCCCTAAAAAGCCTTGAAACCTTACCTTTTGCCAAAATCGATAGCTAGCTCCGAATCTGATTGCTCAATGAACCACGCCTTTAATCCAACACTTAAGAAGACACTAATCATTGATGTAAAACGTCGATTAAAAACCTTTAGAGCCACATGCCCAATTCGATGACCTCTCTATATTTTAGGGACTTCGCTTTTCCTAACTTTGTAAAATATAACCAGATCGAGATGATGAACACTTACCCTTACTCCTTTTTGATCTCCACGCAATCTGGGTGCAGATTTATCTTTCAAATGATGGTAAAAACTCGACTCCGGAGTTCGAAGTTTCGCTATAAGCCCCCAATTCTATGGTTTTTCGCTTTTGTGTGATGAAGGAGATGATAATGCGGGCTACAACCTTGAAGTAGAATTGCGGTCAGAATCCGAGGATTAAGAAAAGATAATTTGTAAATTAATAAAAGCAAAAGAACATAGGAGAACTCGGCTTTGAAGAAATCGGCAAGCGGTGATCACAGATTTCGGCTTTTATGGATTCGCAAAAGTGTTGATGAATAGTAGGTATGATGAATAGTTTGAAGAAGAAAAAATAGAAAAAAAGAATAGGGAGGTGGTAGTTTTGCTAGAGAGGAAAAAGAGAAAAGAACAATCCTAAGGTGTAAAAGCGAAGAAAAGCGGCACCAACAATACCCTAAGTGCGAAATACTACCCTCATAACCCCCTGTCGATTTTCCCTCTTCAATTCCCCCATTCGGCTAACTCCTAGCCTCATCCCAATCCCTTAAATCTCTCCCTTATCACTCCTTAATCCAAGCAGTTAAACCGATCCAACTCTCCTCTAGCGTAATCCACGAACTCCAACACTTACCCTCCGCACTAAAAATAAATGCATCTATTTGCCAACAAAGGAATCGAACCTGTGTCTTCCCCAACACTTACACGCCACCTTCATAGCTCCCTAGTGGCGTCACTTAGCCACTTTACCAAAGGCTCATTTGTGTCATAACTTACGTAGTTCTTCTTAAAAGCCCACTTAACCAAATTTCCTATTCACTTAAAAATCCCACCTTGATATTTTACCGTGTTTAGCTTAGTCTTGGGCCTTCTAAAGGTCTACTAACACATTTAAACATAATTCCAATATTTAGAACATGAAAATTTCAAGATTTACTAAAATCACAAAACCCAAAAAAATCCGAAAATCAAGGCATTACAACTAATATTTTTTTCCTTTCCGATAATAATAATTTTATAAATATATCTAATAATAAAATTTCAAATATCAATAATCTGATTACATAATAATAATTTTCATAAAATTTTCAAACATACATACTGATAATATTTTTCTAATAATAATAATACTAATTAAAATTTCATAAAATTTAAAATATCCGTAATAATAAATACAGATAAAAATTTCTAGTGGTAATTTAATAAAATAATTTTTTTTGAAACGATAATATTTAAAACTTCCTAATTATTCAGGTTTTCTTCTATTCGAATCCCAGACTTAAAACCCAACTCTTCTAGGCCCCAAATTTAGGATGTTACAGGGTGTCAGTTACACACCTATTTTATGACGATTCGCTGACGAGATCCATGCATGAACTGCCTACAATTAAATCACTAACATATTACTCTAGATATCGAATTAATACTGAGTAAATAGCCCCTTACCATATTCGGCCAAACATGTTTAGAACCTTCTTGCTCTTACCTTGTTGCCGAACTATGTCTTAAATCCAAAGATCTGATCGTTCCACTTGTCCAAGCCCTTGATCAGCAGCCTCTAAATCACACCATTTACCAAAGCATAATAGTTATTACAACCCGTTAGGGCTACAAGTCCAAATCGACAGCCTCCCTAACATTTAGGGATTTCTGCCTTTCCTAAAATACGAAAGAAAGACTATGTTTTGAAACTACTTACCACCGATTCCTTCGACCAATGTTTCCAATTGATGCCTACTTAAATCCAATGCCGCTCTACCCTCAAACGATCACCAAAGTCAAGCCTTCAGTGTTTTCAATATTGAGCTAAGTCCCTATGAAAGTGGGGTTTTTGGCTTTTTTGCAACTGTGTAGAAAAAGATGAATTAATAGGGTTTTACTGTGGTTTTGTCGACAAAAACTTGAGGTTTAAAGGAGGAAAGAGTTGGCCAAAGATGATAAGCAAAATAAGAGAATTTTGCTAGGAAAAATCGGAACAGAAGAAAGTGTAGCTTTCGGGATTTCGACTTTTATGGCCAAAGGCTATGAAGGTTTTAAACGTCTGAAGGAAGGATGGAGATGGACAAGAGGTTAGAAGGGATAGGCTATGAAGGAGAAAGGAGAATAAGAAAAAGGTTGATGAAGAGAGGGGAGAAAAATGAAGAGGGAAATGGTTAGTAAACGACCCAACTTCCCCTTAATGCCGAATTTATACTGACCTTAACCCTAGCCGAATTTTTCCTCCCTAAAGCTCCCCTTGGCCGGCCAACTCTTGCTCCTCAAGAGTCCATTATTCGGCCAACACAGCTCTCCTTAATCAGCTCCTAAATTCTCTCCCTTATCCCCTCCTTACTCAATCTCCTGAGCAACTCCAACTCTTCCTAACAGTCTTTCACTTCAGTTCCACTACTTACCTTTTCCATTCATAAAAATTAATCCCTTATTTGCTGTCATTGTAACTTAAACCTGGGTCCTCCCAATCATCCACACGCCACTTATAGCATTCCTAGTGGCGTCACTTAACCACTTTACCACATGCTTCCTTGTGATTTATTTTACACAATTAATACCTAAAAGCCCAATTAACCAGAACCCCTTTTTCTTATGGAATTAAAATTAATTAAAACTACCGGGTTTTACCTTAAGCTTGGGCCTTCTAGAGGCCCACTAATGTACTTAATCCTACGATAAACAAACAGGACACAGAATTTTTAAATTTTTCCAACATTTTTAAAATTCTCGAAAATTGGGGCGTTAGAATAAAATTTAATTTCATATTTTATTCAGCCTTAAATTCAATTTCCACAATTTTTGGTGAATTTTCAAAGTTGGACTACAGCTACTGTCCAAAACAGTTTTAGTACAAAAATGATGATAACTAAGTTCATAACACCTTCATTTCTTTTAAATTAGAAATCTATGCATTTATAAACATATATTATAGTCCACCAAATTAATACAACATCATTTCACAATACTCATGGACTTACCATTCATGGAATTCATATTCAATTGAGTTTTTGTACATACCTGTATTCATTTGTAGCATAACTCAAGTTCGTTTTCATCAATGACATACCTCATTGGAACCATCATCAAATCCTTCCTTGAATTACCCGTTGAACACTTGAAATACTAATGAATACATGGAAACTTGCACATAGTGCGATATGCATAGCTGGAACAAATTCAAAGTGCGTAACGTATGTAGCTAAAGCTACCACATATTGTGACAGCCTTAAAACGACCCTAGTCGGAATATGGTTTCGGGACTACAAAACCGAGGCATAAAAAAATAATTTGATATTTATTTTGATGCCTATAATATGTGTTAACTCATGTGTGACATTTTGATGCTTTAATTTAGAGTTATAAATGTGAATTTCACTAGAAAGGACCTAGTAGAAAACTTTGAAAGTATGATGGGGAAATGTATGATGACTAATTAAAGCATGCATGCAAAACAATGGCCTTGCATGTCAAATACCCCCTTTTTACAAGTGATGGCCGGCCATGACAAGGAGTATGGGCTAAACATGTCATGAAACATGTTTTGTTGGTGCATTAGGGAAACAATAAACAAATAAGCATGGGTAGTAAAGAAAAAAAATGTGTGTGTGAGTGAAACCCCCCATTGCCGTACATGGAAGAAAAGAAAAGAAAAAAATTTTGCTCATCCATTTCATTCTCTCTTGACCGAAAATGCTAGAGGGGAAGGGAGGAATTTTGCTTCATGCTTGGGTTGGAAGAGGATTAGGAAGAGGTTTGGCTATATTTGCATCAAGATTAAGGTATGTTTGATGTTGTGCCATGAGATTCATGCATGTTTTTGGTTGTTAACTTGATGTTCTTATTAGCCCATGGTTCAAATCTTTGTTATATCATGGGGATGGTATTTGGCCAAGGTGGATTTTGAGTTAATGCCATGCATGTTAAATATGAAGCTTGATTGTGACGTCCCTAATTTGACCCTAGTCGGGAAGTGGTGTCGGGACCGTTAAACCGAGTCTTATAAGTAATTAGAAGTTATATTCTATGTTTATGATGTTAGCAAATGCATGTGTGAAAGTTGCATGCATTAATTTGATCATTTCCATGTGAATTTATTTAGATGGACTTATATGAAACATTGTTGAAAGGTGATAGGCCAATCTTCAAAGGTCTAATAGTACATGCATGCAAAAGAATGGTTTTGCATGTCAATTTACCCAAAGAGAGGGAAGTGGCGGCCATGGTGATGAATATGGGCAAAAGAAAACATGTCTTAAACATGTTTTGCTAGTGGTGGATGTTAGAAATAATAAAATAAGAGTATGGAAAAAAATTAATGTTAGTAGGATGAGAAACAAAAAAAGTGTTCATCTTTCTCCATAGCCCTTGGCGAATATCCTAAAGAAAGAAAAGAAAAAATTTGTTCATCTATTTTCACTTCTTGGCGAAAATACTAAGGAAAAAGGGGAGGATTTTTGCTTCATGCTTGGGTTGGAAGAGATCTAGATGGAGATTTGGCTAAGTTTGCATCAAGATTAAGGTATGTATGAGGTTGTGTTAGGAGTTTCATGCATGTTTTGGTTGCTAACTTGATGTGCATGTTAGCCATGGCTCAAATCTTTGTTATGCCATGGAAATGGTATTTGGCCAAAGTTGTTATGGTGATAAAGCCATTGCATGCTAAGTGTAAAGCTTGATGATGATGCATGCAATGATGGATTGTCTACTCTTGAGTAAGATTTTGAGTTTTCTTTTGTTTAATCATGATTGAAGTTGAAAAGGAGCATGATTGTCATATTCGCCATGATGCATTCATAAGCATGGTTCATTCTTCTTGCATGTTAGTTAAAATTTGTGTTTTGGATGGCTATGGACACCTTGAAATTCGCCATGCTCATATATGTATATAAATGTTTGCACATGATGTTTGGTTATGAACTAAGTGATGAATATGTTTGTTTAAAGAAGAAGATGTTGAAGAATGAATGTGAAATTGCAAGCACATTCGCCTAGCACACATATGAGTGCTTGATGCTATATTATAAGTTTTGAGCAACAATATGCAAAGCATTAACTAGTAAAATGCATGCTGTTTTTGTGAGGTATTAAGTGCATAATTGGCCTCAACATGTACATGAATATTCGCCTTGGGTAGCCTATTGAAGGCCTTAGCTTTTCCTTGATGCTCGAATAAATTGTATTGAATTGCTTGATGTAGTATAAAATGTGCATGACCATTGTGTATTCAAGCTAAAGAGTGGCCATATGACCATTTAAACTCCTTGTCATATTCGCCATAAGCTAGCACAATGAGGTTTTAATAGATTGAATTTGTTTGAATTAGCTCAAGAGCTAAGAGGGCCACAATTGGACAAGGGAAGGAAAAGTGATCGAATAGCCGTAAAAGCCGTTCGACAACATCCGATGTAAGTCCTCAAGAAGTGACCTTAATTGAATTATGTGGAATGAAATATGGATGTATTGATTATTGATTTATGTGTGTATGAGTATTGAATTCTACCGGGCTAAGTCACAAGGCGATTATGCTAATGATTATAATTGTGTTTGAGCCTTAGTAACGAAAATGAAATATGTATGTCCAATGATTATTGATGTATGTGTGCATGAGAAATTGAATGATATCCGGGCTAAGCCGAAGACAATTATGCTGGAAATTATATCCGGGTTAAGACCGAAGGCAATTGTGCTAGTGGCTATATCCGGGCTAAGACCGAAGGCATTAAATGCGAGTCATTCTATCCGGGCTAAGACCGAAGGCATTTGTGCACATGCTTATATCCGGTTATATTCGAAGAATCTTGGGCTGGAGGTGAGTGTTGGTTGCTGTAATAAATTCAATTAGTACACTCGAGAAGCCCAAAGAATAAGGTACGTTTATATGTGCATTAGAAAGTCGACATGTTTGAGCTACATTAGCTCAATCGACTAATGAATTTCAGTTATTGAATTGATTGATACTTTGTGAAAGTATATAATGATGAAGTGTGAAGTAAGAATGTGTATTAATGAAATGATGCATTTGGCTATGTGAATGTATTGCTGTAATTAGAGTTGATTATATTCCTTGAGACTTACTAAGCATAAAAATGCTTACCCGTTACTTTGGCTCTGTTTTATAGATTTCGCTCGATAGCAATCGGATTCGGGATCAATAAAGTCGAAGTCATCCACACTATCAACGCCTCTATTTTGGTATAAATTTTGTTTGAACTTTGAAATGGCATGTATAGGACTACCCCTTGTTGGTTTAAAAATGTGGTGATGTATATGTATACGGCCATGCGAAAATGGCTCGTAAAAGGAAGCATGAACTTGGACTATTTTTGGTTTGTATGTATATATATGGTGTCATGATGTGATTATGGATTGGAAATGGGAGTGTTGGTCACATGATCAGCCATTGGTATGGTTAAAATGATCATATATGAACCTATGTATGGCAAGACTAGTTGGTTCATGGAGACTACAAAATAGGTAAGACCTACCTTAAAACAGATGCTGCCAGCTGCAGTGACGTGAATGTGAAAAATCACCAAAATTTGTAGGAATGGTATTAAATAGTTAATAAGCTATGTAAATGAACCTTGATGAGTCTATTTTCTTATGGAAGAAACGAAATGGTCATAGGAGTTACATGTTAAGAGATATTAAAGCTATTGTGAGACAGGGCCAGAACGGTTTCTGGGTCCCCTGTCGCAACTTTAAAAATTTACTATAAATTATCCAGAAATAATTAGGAGTCATGCCTTATATGTACAGATTCCATTTTGAGTCTAGTTTCATTAGAAATAAACGGCACCAGTATTAAAGCCCTGTACAGAGAGATATTCAAGTTATAACGCGCGAAGGTCAGAGCAGTCGATCCCTGTAACATGGGTGATTTTAACTAATAAACTGTACCAATTGGCCCGACCAAAAATTCTAGAAATAAATCCATAGATGGATATATGAGTCTAAATTCAGGGAAAATTTACGAAACCAGTTTCAGAGTTTTGAAACTCGAGATATGATTTTTAAGGCGACGGTGATGCAGTTTTCCAGCCTGACTGGAAATGTCAAATTGGTGGGCAAAACATGTGAACTTGGCTTGTTAACCCCTCGTGTCCGACACCGGCGATGGTCTCGGGTTCGGGGTGTTACATTGATGATGATACATGTGATGGTGGATTGAGGACTCTTAGATTTTCTTTGAGCATTTTTGAATGATATACTAAGTTCTTTGTGTAATCATGACCAAAATTATGGTGTTGTGATGTATTCGGCCATGGTGCATCCCCAAGTGTGATTTATGCTCTTTGCATGGAGAGTAAGATTTGTGTTTCGAAATCATGTTCATGTTTAGTTACAATCAATTTGAGATTCGGCTCTAGCATACATATCTGTATATATGTTTGAGCATGATGTATTGGTATGACGTATATACTATCTTAAGGTATATACTTACTTATGATGATGTTTTGGTTATGAAGGAAATGATAGATGTGTATTGAGTTACAATATGGAAAGGTATTAGTTAGTAAAATGTATGCTGTTTTGTGTGGTAATAAGTGCATAAATGGCCTCAACATGGACATGCATATTCGCCACATGAAGGGAAATTGGTGAGCATGTATTCGGTTAGAGGCAACCATATTGAAGCCTTATCTTGGCTTAGATTGTTAACTAAATGGGTAATAAGTGAGGATGGTTGCGAATATACAAACATACATATGCATGTGTAATTGAATTATGAATGTTTAGCGAGATGGTTAAACTAGTTGATTTATTGATTAAGCTCAAGGAGTTAAAGAAGGAGAATCAAGCAAGGGAAAGGCGAAGGTCATCGAGTAGCCGACTTGGACTATTTTACCCAACACAAGGTAAGTCATTAAGCATATATTTGATATTGCTTAAATGATTGTAATATCTATGCAATTGTGTGTAATGAGATGAAATATATACAAATGTATGTGTATGAAAAGATGATAATGTTGAGCGTAAAAGAGATAGTGAAATGTGTAGGAAGTTTGCTTGCACTAAGTGTGCGAGAAATAGATGTGTACGGTGGTGAGATTGGCACTGAGTGTGCGAGCTTGTAATGTACGGCACTAAGTGTGCGAGTTTGGACTATATGGCACTATGTGTGCGGGCTTGAATCATATGGCACTAAGTGTGCGTGATTGAGTATTAAGCACTATGTGTGTGAACTCTACACATATCTCCGATTGAACATTTATATGGAGGCGTGACTTTATCGAGATGAGTATGGACAGCGGAAAGAGTAAGTACCTTGAGTTCATGGCTAATAGATGCTATGTTAATGCTCGGGGTGGAGTTGGTAAGATTTAAATCTATGTGATGATTTCAATTGCATTCCCGTAAAAATAAGGTATCGTGGAATAGATGAAAGTTCATTTGATTGCATGATTGTTGCGGAATTGAAATGATGTATGGAAATTGCTTCAAATATCCTATTGAACAGTATATGAAATGTAAATGTATGACTTGGTATGAGATTGATCCGAAAGATCTAAGGAACTATGGTATAGTTCGGTATGGCTGGAACATTTGGCCTTGTTTCATTATTTCATTTTATGATAATTGTATTAATGGATGGTTGTGGAATGCTTATGACTTACTGAGTTATAAACTCACTTGGTGTTTTCTTGTCACCCATTTTAGGTTCCTTGGGCTCGTCTCCTTTTGGGTGTTCGTAACCGTCAACGAAGTCTGTAACACCCCGTACCCGAGACCATTTCCGGAGTCGAACACGAGGTGTTAACGGACTTAATTCATTAATTAAACAGCTCATACAATTCATTTTAAAATTTCCAGACAAGCTGGCTAACTGCATCACATTCGCTTTAAAAATCATATCTCGAGTTACGAAACTCGAAATCCAATTCCGTAAATTTTTCCTAAAACTAGACTCATATATATATCTACTAATTTTTTTCTAGAATTTTTGGTTGGGCCAATTAGTACAGTTTATTAGTTAAATTCTCCCCTGTTTCAGGGTTCAACTACTCTGACCTCTGTGTATTATGAATCAAATATCTCCCTGTACAGAGCTTCAATGACTATGCCGTTTGTCTCTAATAAAACTAGACTCAATAAGGAATCTGTACATATAAATCGTGACTTCTAATTATCTTTGTAAAATTTATGGTGAATTTCCAAAGTCAGAACAGGGATCCAGAAATCGCTCTGGCCCTGTTTCACAAAAATTTAAACATCTCATAAAATATAGCTCATATACCTGTTTTGCTTATTCCATATGAAAATAGACTCATCAAGCTTCGATTCCATAACTTATTCATTATTTAATTCCATTTCTAATATTTTTAGTGATTTTTCAAACTCACGTCACTGCTGCTGTCTGAATCTATTTTATGGTAAATTTTACCTATTTCATGGTTTCCATGGATTAGCTAGCAATTTGACATACATAATACCAAATATGATCATGATTAGCCATTCCAATGGCTAATCATTATAAGCATTTCTATTTCCATACCACTCAATAACCATATCATAAGACCATACATATAAAATGATTATAATGCTATACATGCCATACTCAAAATATACAAGCCATTATGCCAAGATGGTATACGGATAGTGTGAGCGTGCCTCCGACCGTTTCCGATTTCCGAGCTGGCTTGTCAACACTACAAGGAATGAAAAGGAGGGAGTAAGCATAAATGCTTAGTAAGCTCACATGCAAATAGCAAGTAACATAACCATATTAGCAAACATAAAACATCATTTGCATAATCATCACCAAGACATTCATATCACCTTTTCATTTATCATCTTACCATATTGTTGTTATATCAAGTTTTCAACCCGAGGGTTAAGTACATACCTGTTCAAATTATCCATTTCACAACACTTACCAATACGTCCCTTTCATCTTGAGTATTCCTCCATTTGAGTAGAACTTTACCCGTTGAACACATCGGAATATAATTCGGATACATGGAAAGTTTGCACATAAGTGCCACATATGTAGCCAAGCTACCATGTAACCCGCCCATAAGTGAACTCGGACTCAACTCAACGAGCTCAGGCGTTCGCATCCATAAGTGAACTCGGACTCAACTCAACGAGTTCGGATGCCTAGTTACATCTCACGAACTCGGACTCAACTCAACGAGTTGGACGCTCGCATCCATAAGTGAACTCGGACTCAACTCAACGAGTTCGGATGCCCAAATATCCCAGTGACATGTCACTTGTATCCTAATCCATTCACGAGGTTCAACGGACCTTTTTCCCAATCATGTGTCTCAACCATCTTCTACGGAATGCCGATATCGATACTCGGTAGTATTTCACATTTTCCAAGTATATCACATAATTTGACATATTATCAAACAATTATCACAAGTATAATATTTCATAATAATTATCATATCATTTAAACTAACATTAAAACATTTAAAATAATAACTATGTTACCAACATTTACATATGAACTTACCTAAATCTGTGAAAATGGTTATTTTACCATTTCGTCCACCACTTAGTATTTTCCCCATTTTAGCCCAATTTCAGTTTTCCTTGCTCTATCATTTAAAATATAGTCTAATTAGGACTCACATTATTCAAATTGACCCAAAATCATATTTTGGAAAAATTACAATTTTGCCCTAAACTTTTGCATATTTACACTTTTGCCCCAAAGCTCGTAAATTAAAATTCAGCCTATTATCTTATGTTTTATGACATGCTGATCATTTTTCCTTCTATGGCAACATCAAATTCTCACTCTAACATGTACTTATGACTATTAGGTATTTTCTTGATTAAGCCCTTTTGCTCGTTTTCACTTAAAACCGAGTAGCACAAGTTGTCTAACATAATTTAAAACCTCATATTCTATCATAAAACACCAAAATACACAAATTTCACCTATGGGTATTTTTCCAAATATAAACCCTAGGTTAAATTGTTGCTAGCATAAGCTAAATCGAGCAACCGGGACTCCAAAAACGTAAAAATCATTAAAAACGAGGCTAGAACGAACTTACAATCGAGCTTGGAAGCTTGAAAAACCCTAGCCATGGTTTCTCCTTGCTATATTCGGCCATGGGGTTGAAGATGAGCAAAATTGGCTTTTAATTTTGTATTTTAATTCATTTTACCCCTAAATGACCAAAATGCCCTTACTACTAAACTTTCCAAAAATTCCATCCATGTCCAATTTTTGTCCATAGACTTAGAAATTGGTAAAATTACTCTTTAAGGACCTCTAATTAATAATCTAATTCAATTTTATGCAAAATACTTCTAGAACACAAGTTTTGCAATTTATTCAATTTAGTCCCAAATTTCAAATTAAGCACTTTATGCATAAAATTTCTTCACGAAATTTTCACACAATCATGCAATCATATCATAGACCTTAAAATAATCATAAAATAATTATTTATATCTCGGATTTTGTGGTCACGAAACCACTATTCCGACTAGGCCCAAAATCAGGATATTACAAAGTCATCACACCGGCGAGCAATTTTTGGTATTGTCTTCTTAGTCGACTTAGGAGAACATTTGGCATGTATGAGCTATTTTGTTTTGTTAAATTTTGGGTTGTAAACTTTAAGCCATGTGAAAATGGCCTATGTGGTCGTTTGAGTGGGATGCTAGAATCTATAGCCACGAGTCTTAGAAACCTTAATTTTGATAAGGTGGCCATAATTTGTGTCACGTATGATGGATGAGTAGTAAGGCTAAGGAAGGATTCATGAAATTGGCATAGTCTACTGCAGTAACTGTTGCGGACAGCAGCAGTGATATGAGATCGAAAAATCACTAAAAATAGTAGAAGTAGAATTAATAGCTAAAAAAATTACGTACTCGAAGCTTTATGGGTCTATTTTCATATGGATGAAACAAAACGACCATATGAGCTGTATTTTAAGAGATATTAAAGTTCTCGTGAAACAGGTCCAGAACGGTTTCTGGATCCCCTGTTCCGACTTTGGAAAATCATTTTAAATTAACCAGAGATAATTAGGAGTCATGCCATATATGTGTAGATTCCTCTCTGAGTCTAGTTTCTATAGAAACAAACGGAATCAGTATTGAAGCCCTGTACAGGGAGATATCCAATTCGTAACGCATAAAGGTCAGTGTAGTCGATCCCTGCAACAGGGGAGACTTTAACTAATAAACTGTACTAATTGGCTTGACCAAAAATTCTAGAAAAAAATCTGTAGATGGACATATGAGTCTAGTTTCAGGGAAAAATTAAGAAACTGATTTTCGAGTTGTAAAACTCAAGATATGATTTTTGAAGCGACTAGTACACAGATTGGCAGCTTGTCTGGGAAATTCTCAATAAGTGGTTTGAAGTCTGTTAACACCTCGTGTTCGACTTCGGCGACGGTCTCGGGTTCGGGGTGTTACACATATTTTGTAATGCCCGCATTTGAGCTACCCACGGGTCTGTAAACAAAGTCAGCACCCGGACCCCAAAGCATTATCTTGTAATGGCCGCTCATTGAGATACTCACGGGTTTATACACAAAGTTAGTATCCGGATCCACATTACATATATCACTTATCTCATGAACTCAGACATAACTCATGAGTTCAGACCACATTATTTCTCATGACATATCTTGTGTATCCTATACTATTCTTGGGGTTCAAACGGAATTTTGTGTCTACTTCAATGTCGTCGCACTTGCTCATAATGTCATTTATTCTTCTATCATACATTTCATACTTTCATGATAGTAATAAAACATTTAAATGCACATATTATCAAAGCATTAAAATAAGCTACAACATCACATTACTTGCTTATGTACTTGTCGGGTCTTCATTAAGAATATTCGTATAATCAAATCATACAATTTATATAATAATAACAACAAAGCATTTAATATTCAATTATAACATTGCATTATTATAATCACACGAACTTATCTTGACACAAAATCCGCAATTGGATGTAACTGTCCTTTTCTTTGATTTCCCTCGTTCTAAGTTTGAATCTTGTTTTTCTTGATCTAAAATATAACATTTAGTCTAATTATTAGTCACATTATTCAATGTGATCCAAAAATCATATTTTGGAAAAATTATATTTTTACCCCTAAACTTTGTCATAATTACACTTTTGCCCCTAGGCTCGTAAAATGAAATGCACTCAATTTTTTTGTACTTTAAGCCTAACTGAACCATTTTCATAACTATAGAAAACTAAAATTCTCATTAAAACACACTTTTATACCATTTTTATAACTTTTACAAAATGGTCGTTTCAGATGTTTTCACCGAAAATCACTTAGTTAAAGTTGTTTATTTAACAACAAGGATGCATTTTCCATCATCAAGCATCCAAATACACATATATTCATCAATGGAAATTTTACAAACTTTAACAATTTTGAAAACGAAGGTACGAGATAGCTAAATTGAGTTACCACGACTCCAAAAATGTAGAAATAATTATAAACGGGACAAAAACTGTACCTAGATGAGCCATAGAAGCTTGGAAGAATGTTTGCTCATCCATGGCTACCCATTTTCTTCATAAACGGTTGAAGAAGAAAGAAGAAAAGATGATAGCTTTAAATTTTTTGTCTTATTATGCCTTTATTAACTTAATTACCAATTTGACCTTTTCTTCAAAACAAATATCTTCCACTAACTTATTAATGGGCTAATTATCACATAAGGACTTCTACTAAAAATTCTATAGCTATTTAATACCTCTAACTTCTAGAACTCATGTTTTTCACTTTTTACGATTTAGTCCTTTTTTACTAATTTGAGTACACGAACATCAAAATTTTCTAACAAGATTTTCATGAAATCATTCTGTGAAATTTTAGGCCATAAAAATATAATAAAAATAAATTTTTCCTAGTCGAATTTGTGGTCCCGAAACCACTGTTCCGACTAGGCCCAAAATCGGGCTATTACAATCACGACACATCCTTGAAGCTACTCTGAACCTAAGCATACTACGTTCATTGTCGCGACATAGGCATTAAGGTGTCGCGACATTGGTCGTGTAGGGAAACACTTACGAGTCACGGGCGTTTTGGGCAACAAAATCAAAAGTTAAATACGAGAGCATCAACTGACCTAGGGTTAAGGAAGATGGCAACCCTAAATCTATAAATAGGCTCTTAAACACTTGTTAAAGAATAGCTTTTCATATTATTAATTTCTTTTGCAAAATTTAGTTTTTAGTTTATTTTTGTTTCTCTTAGGGTTTAGGCTTCTTTTTAATTCTTTTCATTCATGTTCTTCGGAGAACTTGATTTGTAAACGCAATCAAACATTTGAGGATTTCAGCACTTCATATAGTAAATACAAACAAAATTCTCTAAAATCTACTCTTGTGTTATTCTTTATGCATATATTAAATATCAAGTTTAGAATGTTTATTGATTCCATGAGGAACTAATCCTCTTATGGGGGATTAACAAGTGAAGGTATGAATAATTAACTATTTGTAGAGATTTCTTAACCGATCAACTATTTAGGAAAGGAAGAACTTAAACCCTAGGCCTGACAACACTAAGAAGTCATCAAGGTTAGAATTAACCAAAATTTGGTATGGCCTAACCATGAACACCTTAACATTGAGTCGGTTTAGACTGTAAGGTCAGAAGATAAGTAGTTCTTGTCGACTCAGTATTTCAGTAGATGTATCAAGAGATCCTACTAGGGTATTGACTAGTTGATTGAACAAGAAAAGTTGAGGCAATAGTTGGTTATGACTACAAAAGCGAGCTAATCACCCATGTTTACATTTGATCTAGTTTATAATCTAGTTTTATGAAGACTCATATTATTTATGTTATTTTTAGTTCTTTAATTATAAAAACCAAAAGCCCTTGATTTGTGTTTATTCGTGATATAGTTTATTTAAAATTCTAATTAGATCTATTGATATTTAGATTAGATTTAATCTAGTATGCACCTACTTTGTTGTAACTATATTACAACCTGACCCATATACTTGTAGACACTGCCTCAATTCCACATCTTTAGCTGTAGTATTCACACTCTGGACGTTAGTATGTCTGGAGACGGTCAAGTGACCAATCAGTTCTCACTGTTAGGAAGCTGACTTAGTCAGTCAATCCACTATCACCCAAATGACATTTCTTTTGTTTGGCGATGATGGTAGACCAACAATGAAATCCATTGTGATTCGTTCCCATTTCTATTCCGAAATAGAGATAGGTTGTAACAACCCAGAGGGAACTTGGTGCTCCTCCTTAACCCATTGACAGGTTAAACATTTTGCTACATATTCAACAATCTCCTTTTTCATTCTGAACCATAAATATGTTTCTCATAGGTCACAATACATCTTAGGACCGCGATGATGCATAGAAAAGGAACTATTGTGAGCCTCACACAGAATCAATTCCTTCAATTAAAAATCACTTCACATAGATCCGATTACGAAATCTAAGCAATCATTTTTATCCATACTAAAATTTTCAATGATGCATTGATGAACAAACTTCTTTTTCTCAAATAGTTTATCCTATCTCGTCTTTCTATTGAGTGGCCTTTTTTTCTATTCTCAAACTATTTTTATTGTGGGCTCAATATGTCACAAACCAATTTCACCTCTCTATACCAAAAATATGTGATTTTCTCATAAAATATAATTTATTCTTAAAAAATAAATTTGTAACATCCCAAATTAGGGTCTAGTCAGAATAGTAGTTTTGAGACCACAAATCTAAAATAGAAATAACTATTTTATGATTATTTGATGGTCCATGATATGATTGTATGTTTGTGTGAAATTTTCATAAAGAAATTCTATGCCTAAAGCTTCCAATTTGAAGTTAGGGACTAAATTGAATAAGTTGCAAAATATGTGTTCTAGAAGCTTCAAGCATGAAATTGAATTGGATTGCAAATTAGAAAGTCTTAAATAGAAATTTTACCAATATCTATAATTTTGGACAAAAATGGGAATGCATAGGAAAAATTTAAAAGAAAGGCTTAAAGGGCATTTTAGTCATTTGGTTAATAAAAGAATAAAATGGGAAATGAAGTCAAAATTGGTGTCCATCTTCCTTCTTGTGTGCTGAAAATTTCATGCTCTCCATAGCTAGGGTTTTCAACATTTCAAGCTTGATTGTAAGTGTTCCCAAGCCCCGTTTTTTATGTTTTTCACATTTTTTATATCCTTGAAGCATGATCTATCCATTTCTAGCTATATTTTGAAGTAGAGTTCATGTATGAAACTTGAACCATATGTGAAATGTTTGTATTTTGATGTTTAATGGAAGAATATGGAAGTTTGATGTGTGTTTAACATCTTTTACTAGGTGATTTGAGATAGAAATGCATAAAAAGGACTTATTTGTAAAAGATGTAAAAATGGATAGTAGAAATGTGATTCAATGAGAAATGTGGGCTGATATGGGTTAGAATATGAATCGGCTAGGCTTGGATAACCAAGAAAATGCATGCATTTATTTTTACGAGCCTAGGGACTAAAGTGTAAATAAATGAAAAATTAGGGGTAAAAAGGTAATTTTACCAAAGTATGTGTTATGGGTCGGTTTGAATAATGTATGTATTAAATAAGTTAAATTTGGTATTATAGATCAAGAAAAAAGTTATTCGGGTCTTGATCGGGGAAAAAACAAAGTTTACAAGGATTAGGCTCATTTCTATCATTTTGTACTAAGGTAAGTTCATATGCAAATTATGCAATATGTACCCTATTTTAAATGCTTGAATATTGCATGTATGGTAAGTATATATATAATTAATGTGAGGATGTATCATGTGTTTAATGCTTAAATTTTATTATGAATTATGCTTTGATTATTCCATGAGTATGCAATTGGTGTTATGGATATTGAAATCGACATTATGAGCAAGTTCGATGGAAATGTGGTATTATAGAATCCTGTTTCAACCTTAGGAATAGTTTAGGATACAAGTGACATGTCACTAGGAACTATGTGATCTGAGCTCATGAGTTGTGGTTTGAGTTCATGATATATGTGACACGTGTTATGGGGTTCCGGGTACTGGTCTTGTATGTTCTACTAGTGGCTACGTAGTCCGGCATGTGTTGCGGATACCTGACATCTTGTGTGAGCATCCCGTGTAGCTACATCCTGACCGATAGCTCGAGTGAGCAAACTCATAAGTAGCTCGAAAGCGAGTAACATGTGATATGTGATATGAGGTAGTGTAACACCCCAAACTAGGCCTAGACGCTATGGCCGAAATCTGGCGTGTCACATTGAAGTGTTTTTTGAAAACCATGTTCTCATTGAAAACCCTTCTTGTTATTTAGAACCTCTGGCCATTTTAAAACTTTATTTGCTACGAAAGCTTAGTTTAAAGTTTTGCAGAAACGTGATATTTTGAAAAAAAGTTATTATTTTGGAAAAGAAAATCGTGTTCTACTCCAACAGTTATAAAACAATATATAAAATTCCAAATTTAGAACTAGAAATTAAAAGAGGCCTTGTTACAACCCAGGTCAAATATAAGTACTTGTAAATAGATAACATAAAAGAAAATCAGAAAGAATAGCAGTTGTGTGGCCACCTCCGAGTCCCTCGTAGCACCGATCTTCCTAATTCTGGGGATTACTTGCACAGTAAATAAACAGGGTGAGTTTATGAAAACTCAGTGTGTAATCCTCTCCTAAACTAAAACAAATAGTAAACAAATAGAATTCAGAATCAATCTAGGCTGGAGCCCATTACAGTAACAGAACAATGTGTGTGGGCCAAAGCCCAGCACAGTTTTAATTGGGTCTCAGCCCTCATCATATTCAATTGGGATTAGCCCATTATCAAAATTAGTAGCAATTGGGCCTAGCCCATTAACAGAATCAGGTGGGCCTAAGCCCAGTACAGAATCAGTATCAGATGCAGATATGCAGACAGAATCCCAGCCCAGTCCAACCAACACACCACCCGAACCAACCAACTTACCATGTGGGGATACAGTCGACCCACCCAACCAACTCACCAAGCTTAGCACCGGTTACGACACTAAGTCAACAGGACAGCTCAACACCGTATACAGGACCGCTAAACACCGTAGACAGGACAACTAAAGGCCGTAATTATCACAGCAACGCTACCAGTTAACAGAACAGTTATAAGCCATAAGTATCATAGAAAGGCTGAAAGCCTTATACAGGACGGCTACAGGTCGTACACTTCCTCCGTCCATAATAACCCAACCCCATGCAATATGTCATGCCATAAATATTACATGCATGCAGAGTCATACTCAGCCCAATCATATATGTAAATCATAGGCACATCAGTCATAAGAAACATATGGGCATAATCGTCATTTTATCATACAGGTGGTATTATGGTCATTTTAACCTATAGGGGCATTACTGTCATTTTACACTACAAGGGTATTTCATTAATTTTACAAATCGGGGTCTTAATGACCCAATAAAAGGTCTACTATCGCCTTGAGCGACTTAAGTAATCAAAATAGACATAACAAGGCAAATGGCCCTAGGGCCCATTACTCGGCCCAAATGGGCCCATACCCTTGTGTGGCCTATTTAGCCCAAATTAGATAAGACTATGTGACCTACATATCCCAGTCTAATAATTATCACAAGTTGCAGATTCAATCCGTGTAGGGCCCATGAGCCCATCTAGGCCCAACGTGGCCTAGAACTACCTAAGTCGTGTGTGCGACATGACAAGTCTATCTACATCCCACTTAACAGTGAAGTTTACACAAGCAGGCCCACAGGCCCATTGGGCCCATTGAGGCCCAGAACAGCCTCAGCACATGAGAACGCTCGTGACGGCTTCTACAATCTATCGCCCATGATTTGTGAGCTCGGTTCGCCCCTCGTACGTTTGCACGCTCGTGAGGCCCTGAATGCCTAGGTTTCGACTTTTCGACATTTGCCGACTTCCAGCAAAGAAGGGCATGAATACACACCTGTTTATGAGAACACACCGAAGTCCACAATCACCAACCTTGATGGCACATCCTGCATTGAGTCTTAATCACTTTTTCGCTCACCAACTCATCTGGTTCGCTCTATTTAAATCCAGCTTCTCACCAATTCCCATGTTAGCTTCTCGATGTGGGATTACTTTCAACCATTAGGAAATTTCCTTATTTTTTATGACCGCGTCAACCACAGAGTCCCAGTCCAACTCCACCTCCTACACAGCTCAAACAGTAAAATAAATACCCCGTTGCGCATCCCAAGACTTGAACCTTAGACCTCACAATTACACAACACGCCACCTTGCCACTACACCACAAGGCTCTTTGTGTCACCATTTTAGCCTCAATTAATTATAAGGTCTATAGGCCAAAGTCCAGGTTCCTTTAAAAGAAAAACCAAAATAAATTGCAAGAGCCAAGTGAACCCATGCTCCCTTGCAACCTTAATGACGCCACAACCATTAGACCACCTGCTTCATTGTGACATTTATTTCCCACAATAATTTAAAAGGCCTTCATCCAAGCACCCAGGATTTTATTCACTTAAAACCAAAATTTTTGCTAAAGCTCAGGTTTGAACCCAAGATTTCTCGAACACTTCTTAGGGCCATTAACCACTAAAGTAGACATTTAATTGTGTCATTTTCTTGTACAATTAAATGCTTATATACCTCTTTACAGACCCATACTCAAGGCCCAATACTTCTAAGCCTAAATCCGGGGCGTTACAATTCTACCCCCTTAAAGAAATTTCATCCTCAAAATTTCCAACTATCTGAACAAGCGCTTAGCTCAATCTACACCATTACGCTTCTGTTGCGAACTCTAGTTCCAAACTACTCTAATACACTTTTAACTTAATCTCAAAACCTCTCACATCCAACCAAACATCTAACCACAGAAGCAAACAGATATTTACCACACATGCATACCATTTCTATATTCAAACATCACATCCAAAATAAACACACTTGACTTAAAAGGAACTGTGCAGTCCCAAACTTGATGCTCTTTAGACCCGTATCTGAGACACGCTCTTGACTTCCTCCAGCATTCGCCCGGATGGCACCTTTTGCAACGCTTGTAAGCTGCAAAGTTTAGACGCGTCTTAATGCATTTCACAAAATGAGGCTCCAGCTTCAGAGGACTGTGATTCCTCTTCCTACTGCACTCCAAGCGCCTAGCCTGAAATGTTTCACCATACACCTTAACTCTTGCCTCGAACACTTCTTCCAACACTTCCCTTACCAACTGGGTCAATGCCTCCGTACTAAGCTTTGAGTTATTGTTACCCAAAGTTGGTAGACTTACCTTGACTATAGTTTCCTGAACCATCTCATGTTCCGAAGAGACGAGTGACTCCTTGCAACCTTGCTTGCCTTCGGAATCCATCACAGTACTGTTGCTAACTTAAAAAAATCTAATTTCCAGAACATACACTGAATAAATACAAAATCTAACTTTAAGTATAGTTTAACAGAAAACTTACGGATTCGGTGTCGGAGACTTGGTAACCACACTTTTAGGGAAATATTCAGAAAAACATTTCAAATACTTCAAATCTTTTCAAACCTTTTTGAAACAATTCTTTCGAAAATCCAATTTTAAAACCCATTCCACAGCTGAGTTTTGCAACTTGACTCTGATACCACTAAATGTAACACCCCAAACCCGGCCTAAACTCTATGGTAGAAATCTGGCATGTCACATTAAAGTGTTTTTCAAAAACCATGTTCTCATTGAAAACTCTTCTTGCTATATAGAATCTCTGGCCATTTTAAAACTTTATTTGCTGTGGAAGCTTAGTTTAAAGTTTACAGAAACATGATATTTTAAAAAACAGTTATTGTTTTGGAAAAGAAAATTGTGTTCTACTCCAACAGTTATAAATCAATATATAAAATTCCAAATTTAGAACCAAAAATTAAAAGAGGCCTTGTTACAACCCAGATCAAATATAAGTACTTGTGCCGATTTCTTCCCCTCCTTTCTCATCAAAATCTTTTCTTTCTTGCTCCTAGTTACTTTCTCTAAAGTCGAATATTTTTCGGCCAAAATCATGTTGTGCCACCACTTTTCTTCAATGTTGGCCGATCGATTCTTGTGGGATTAGTATCGAATCTCGAATTTTCAGATCTCTGTCAAATTGCTCCTTAGGCGTTTTGGGGTTTTGGATAAGTTTTCCTCTTTTATTGGTTAAGGTTGGCCGAATGGTCATGGATGGTTTAAAAGTGACTTAAGATGATTATGATTCACTTGCTGTTTAGTTCTTAATGATTAAGATTGATGCAGATTTAAGAAATACTCGTGATTAGTGATCAAGGAAGGGTTGTTAAGGCTTGTCGTTCAAGGTAAGGCAAAGGTGAGATTTTCAGTTTTTGGTGATCATGTTTGATAAATATGTGATTAATCATTGAGTGACATCATTTGTGGGTTCGTGGCTAAGGAGATCGCGGCACGTCTTAGTACCAGGTGTGTACATACAGTGCACACACACAGTAGACTAGCAAATCTCGAAATGCCGAAAAGCCAAAATGCTAAAAAGCCGGAAGTTTGGCTACAATAGTCTTGCGAGTGCACGAACACTCGTAAGGGGGAAAACCGATAGGTTATCAAAGGCCTCATAAGCGATTCCATGAACTTGGGACGTGTATTGGCCAACTGGACCAGAATGGGCTAAATGGGCCCGATGGGCTGTAGGGCCCATAATAGGCAAATTTGGCAATTTGATACTATGTGATGAAAAATCATATGATTGCATGACTATGAATGTGATTGGGCCTGACGGGCCATATGAAAGTGATTAGGCCTGATGGGCCATATGAATGAGATTGGGCTCGATGGGCCATATGAATGAGATTGGGCCTAAAGGGTCCAAATGAATAAGTATGGATCTGTTAGTGTTTAGTAAGGGGTTGTGGACCTAGTTTTTGGTAACTACTCAATCAGGCATAAAACTTAAATAATTAATTAATTACAACCGTGGACGAGTGACAAGGTTAAAGTGTGGCAATGGGTATATGCATGTCTAGGATTGGATCTAGGGAGAGCTTTGTACTTAAGCAGTCTTGATGACTCACCTCCTCTTCTCTGGAACCCTACTTGGTGCATAGTATCTATTCACTTTAGCCAACGAGTGTAACAGCACGATTTTGGGCCTAACCGGAACAATGGTTTCGAAACCACTATTTCGAGGCCATAGAAAATTATTTTTGATGTTATTTTATGTGTTATAATATAATTTTATAAGTGCATGTAAATTTTGGTAAGTTAATTTTAGTGATTTCTAGTCCAATTTCGAAAAAGGACTAAATCGCATGAAAGATAAAAGTTGTGTTTTGATGCCTAAGGTGTTAAATTGCTTTGTGTCTTAAATTGGGGGACTTTAAAGTGAAATTATACCCCCAAATAAAGCATGATTGGTCATGGTGGACAAAAATTGTTGAAAAGTCAAAATTAGGCGAAATTGGTCACCAATTTTGACTAGTTTTATTATTAACAAATCAAAAAGAAAAAGCTATCATTTTTCTCTTCTCCTCCACCGAAATATGCAGCAAAGAAATGGTTTTGAGAGCTTGAAACTTCCAGCCACTTACTTTCTCTTCTAGTAAGCTTAGTTTCTCTTCTAGTAAGTGATTTTAATGCTTTTTCTTGAAGATTTTTACATTTTTGTAACCCCTAAAGCATGAGCTTTCATAAGAGGGGACTATTTTGCAAAATGATAAAGAGTCTAGGGTTTTACCATGAACGTATATGTGTTGTTTTCTGAGTTTTTATGGAAGAATATGAATTGTAGTTGTCTAATAAACAACTTTTGTGAAGGAAATTTGCATGAAAATACCTTAAAAAGGTTATTATGCAAAGTTGTAAAATGGGTTGTTAATGTGTGTAATAATGATTTTTGTGAGTTGCTATAGTTATGAAAATGGTTTATCTAGGCTTAAAGAGTAAAGAAATTTAATAAAAATCATTTTTCAAGCCTAGGGGTAATTTGGTAATTTTGGCAAAATATAGGGGCAAAATTGTAAAAATTGCCCAAGTGTGTCAATGGACTAATTTGATTAGTACATTGTTTTAATAAGTTGAATGTGATGTTATAGATGATGAAAATTGAGATTTTTACTTAGAACGAAAAGAAATCGATTAAGGGATGATTACGTATTTTTCACCTTTGTCGTATCGAGGTAAGTTCGTATGTAAACAATACCATGCTATACATGAATTTAAATGTTATCATTACATGAATTGTACAGATATTAAGTCTATGTGATTAATAGAAATATGATAAGACAAAGCCTTAATAGGTGAGGACAAATCTCGTTTAAACCTTAGGAATAAAATAGGATACGAGTGACATGTCACTAGGAATTATGAGTCTAGATGACTAGGTCAAGAGTGAGCATTTAAATGTCATGAGATATGAGGTAGCTTTAGCTACAATTTAGGCACTTATGTGCAAAAGGTTTTCCAAGTATCCAATTAGTATTCTGAGTGTTCAACGGGTAATCCGAGGAAAGAGTTGATGATGGTCCCAATGAGGTAAGTCATTAGTGAGTATGCACTTGAGTTATGTTATGAGTTGTGCAAGTATGTACACTAAGCCTATGAGAATGCCTTGGTATGTGAATGATCTATGATGCATAAATATGTGTAATTACCATGATGGATGAAATGATGTTGTATTAATTTTGTGAACAATGATCATGAATGAGTAACTTAGCCTTGACAGATTTGATTTACTGCAATAGTGTAACTTTGAAAATATACTAAAAATAGTGGAAAATGAGTTAGAAGCTGAATAAAATATGAAAATAAATCTTATTGAGTCTAGTTTCTTATAAAAGAAACCATGTAAGCAAAATAATTTTCTATAATGAGATATTTGAAGTTGCATGGGACAGAGTCAGAATAACTTCGAGATCCCCTGTTCTAATTTTAGAAAATCATTATAAATTGTAAAACAATGGTTATGAGTTATGATTTATGATTTATGTTTTTAGAATCCTTAATGAGTCTATTTTCAAGAGAAATAGACAAGAACATTATTTGAGTCTTGTACTATGAGATAATTGAACTTTAGTGCAGAAGGGCCGAAACTGCTAGACAGTAAATCAGGGGTAAATCTGAGGAATAAACTATACTAATTCGCTAAGCCAAAAAATTCTAAAAATTTTATGGTAGAAAGATACATGAGTCTAGTTTCAAAGAAAACTAACAGAACTTAATTTGGAGTTTTTTAGCTCCAGATATAGATAATTTAGTGACTATTGCTCAGGAAGACAACTTGTCATGAACTTGAGAATATGTTGTAAACATTGATAAAACATGTTAATGAGTTGCTTAATGTTTTCATATGAACTTACTAAGCATAAAGCTTACCCCCTTTCTTTCCCATGTTCCCTAGGGTTGCCAAGTTAGCTCGGGTTGGAGGCCGTCAGAGATATTATCACACTGTCGAGTTAACACTATCGGCGTAAGTAAATCCTAGTGTTTCGAGTCTATGGCATGTATAGGGTTTTAATATTAAGTATGTGATATTTTGATTCAGCCAAAGGCATTGGCTTGTTATTAAGGTAGTATGTAGTCAGGTAAATTGGCCTATGTCGGCTAATGACGTTATGGGCCTATATGATTATTCTTATGCATGTATGTTATTATCTCTTATGATGTGGCTTACAACATGTATGCCTAGAGATTGAATTGAGATTCATTGATGAGTTAGTAACTGATGCAAGATTAAGTGATTGGTAAATAGTTAATAATGTCTCATGAATGCGTTGTGGATATGATTATGTATGCCTAGTAATAGACATCAGGTTTATGACATAATGATAGTTATGACAGGTATGTGGTAATGATGTGAGTAAATTCTATGATATTTATTGCATAAGAAATTAATATGAGCATAACATGTTTGTAGATTTTTAAGAGCTCATTTATGCCATGTTGTATGTTATCGGATAAGTATTTGTGCATATGTTCTGAGGGTGATAAATGGCTTAAAAAATAGCATTATAATTGTCTACACGGGTAGACACATGGGCATGTGTCTAGACCGTGTGTGACACACGATCTGCCCCCATGGGCGTGTGTCATGGTCGTGTTTTAAAGTCAGTGTTGCAAATGAGCTAAGGGCACAGGCGTGTCCCAAGCCACACGGGCGTGTTTTTCTTAAGTTCTCGGTTTAGTCCTGAACTGCCTCTAATGCATGTTTTGGGCCTCGTGAGCTCGTCTAAGGGACGAAATGTATGTAAAATGAAAAGTTTTAAATTGATTGAAATTTTATGGCCCAATTTTTGTGTGTGATTGGTTGAGTTTAAGTTAGGTAACACGTCGAACCTTGTCCCGGTGTTGGATACGAGTGAGGGGTGTTACAACGAGGACTTGTTAATGGGCCAAGGTAAGTAATAAACCCATAATAAAGAAAAATTACTGAAAATGCCCCTAAAGGCAAAAATAACTAAAATACCCCTATGTGTGGAATGTAAGATTTATGGATACTACATGTATACCTGCTGCATTCATATGATATTTTGTTTAGGTTGCATATGGGTTGGGAATTATGGAACGGAGGAAGTATATGAGGATCGCATGGTTGCTTGACGACCGTGGATCCACCAATGGCTATTAAGCCCAATATTTGATTAGCAGCTTGCTGCAATGAAGGTAGTATCGCAACCGGGCTACCATTGGAGTGTATTGGATAGGTGGGTCGATATTTCTATCCCCACATGGTATGTACCGGGGGATGGAGATGGTGTGTAGCGGTTGGATAGGTGGGATCCGTGCATATTTGATTGCTTTACATCCGTTCTGATATTGAATTGGGCTCAGGCCCAAAAAGACTTTTTATTGCATGCTTTTCTATTTGCCAAGGTTTGTACACACTGATTTTTTGAAAACTCACCCCCTCTTTTATTTTTTTCTCAGATGATCCTCATAGGTGGTTCGACGGTTGGAGGGACTCCGAGGTGGCCACCTAGCAAGACAACTTGGACTTGTTTCTTAAGCCTATAATTTCTAGTATTTCAAGTTATTTCAGTCTGGAATGTAAGAAGGTCTTTCCTCTAGTTATTATTCAAATTAGGACTATATTTATTATTATGCTTTATATTTGCTAGAAGTAGAACATGGTTTTCTTAAAACCATAACTATTTTTAAATACTACGTTTTCGCAACTCAATTTTTAAATGACAAGTTTTCATAGATCATCTGTTTTAAGTAAAGTTTCCATAACTGAAAAGAGATTTTACAAAGTAATTATTATTATACAAGAAGGAATAGTTTCGTTTAAAATACACCATGCTTTGAAAACAACAAATACAAGCTGGGATTTTACTCAAGGTTTTTATTATAAAGAAGGGTTTTCAATGAAAATAAGGTTTTCGATAAAACACTTCAATATGACACGCTGGATCTAGCCATAACGTTCGGGCCGGGTTTGGAGTGTTACATTTAGTAGTATCAGAGCCAAGTTACAAAACTCAGGCTGTGAAGTGGGCCTTTTTATTTGGTTTTGTTTTTAAAAAAAAGGATTGGATCACAATGTTTTGGAAAAATATCTTGCTATATGGCACACCGAGTCTCCGACGTTGAACCAAGTAAGTTCTTTTATTATTAAGCTTGTTTAATTTGATATACTGTAGATAGTTAGTGGGCTACTTTAGATGATTATACTAAGGCTTTTAGTTGGAGTGAAACTGAAGCCCGTAAGACCTTGAAACTGTGAAGGATTTACGAAAACAACTTTTTTTTCATACTTTCATAAAACATCAGCTTACTTATTGAAACTAATTAAAACTTCATAAATTTCTAATCCAGATAATACGTGAATCAACAATGATTGCTAGAAAAGGTGCAAGAGGCCATGGCCGAGGCCGCGAAAGTGTTAAGGCAGGATCGTCGACATCGAGCCATACGCCCAATGTTGGAGTAGAAGAGGCTCTAGCCTCACCCGTGGCTGAGACTGGACTGTATGATCAGGCCGTGGGGGATGATGCATTGTCACAGGCAATGCTAAGGATTTTGGAAAGGGTCGCAGGGCCCAATAATGGCACGGGAAATCAAAAGTCAATTTCGGAGCGACTTCGATCAAATGGGGCTAAGATCTTTAACGGTGTGGCTAGTGTGGCTCCTAACGTGGCTGAATACTGGTTGGAGGCCACTGAAAGGATAATGGAGGACTTTGTTGTTGGTGAACAAAAGTTGAAAAGGCGGTGTCCGCTTAAGGAAGAAGCTTACCAGTGGTGGCTGACGGTAAAAGAGGGCACCCAACCTGAGTGGGTCACTTGGGAGTTCTTCAAAACTACATTTCAAGGGAAGTATGTGGGTGCCAGTTATGTGGATGCTAGAAGGAAGGAGTTCCTAAACTTGACCCAGGGAAACAAATCTATGGCAGAGTTTGAGGCGGAATTTCTACGCCTTAGTAGGTATGCAAGAGTTATGGTGGCAACGAACTTTGAGCATTAGGTTAGGTTTGAGAATGGTCTTAGGGATAGCCTCAGAGTATTGATAGCTCCATAAAGGGAGTAAGTTTTCTCGAAGTTAGCAGACAAAGAAAATATAACAGAGGAGGTGAAGCACGCTGTGCACCTGAATCAGGAAAAAGAAAGGGGTAAGAATAAAAGGGAGGCTGAGACTCTTAGTGTTGGATAGAGGCCTCGGACTAAGGTCAAAGTTAATGGGCCAGTTAGAACAGGGCCTCCTACTGTTAATCCAAGGGTGCCACCTTATGCTGATTATGGGAAAGGTCATGTAGGCGAGTGTTAGAAGAGGACGGGAGCTTGTATAGCTTGTGGATCTATGGAGCACAGGATCAAGACTTGCCCTAGAAGGCCAGGTCAGGTGCCAGTCGTGGGTCGAGGTGGTGTTCAGCCACCAAGGGGTGGTCAGCTACTGCCAAGGGGCCGTGGGCAGGCCAGAGGCGGTGACGGAAATAGACGTGGTCGTTGAGCACCAGGCAAAAATACAGGCCATGCTGAGGTGAGGTAGCCAGCTTTAGTTTATGCTGCTTATCACCGAGAAGACGGGGATGCCCCAGATGTGATAACGGGTATGTTCTTTATACATGAGCTACCTTACACTGCATTGATTGATATTGGATCGACACATTCATATGTTTCATGCAATATGACTGAACCTTTGGGTGATATGTTTGAAATTACTGCGAATAAGATTGCTGTGATAAGTCTATTAGGCCAGCCAGTGGGAGTGAATAAGTTGTTTAGGGAGGTACCCTAAGTAGTCCAAAGGGTTACAGTTTTAACGGATTTGATGGAACTGTTGTTTAACGACTTTGATTTAATCTTGAGTATGGATTGGCTGGTGAAACACTGAGCAACCTTGGATTGTAAAGCGAATGGTGTTAAAAACGGTGGAGGATAACGAGGTATTGGTGATTGGTGAACGCCGAAATTATCTGTCGAATGTGATTTTGGCATTAAGGATGAGAAGTTGGTACGAAAGGGATGCGAAGCCCATTTGGCTTATATTAGTGATACAGAGGCTAAGAGCCCTACTGTTAAGGAGTTGAGAATAGTTAGGGAATTTCCTGATGTTTTTCCCAAGGAGCTGCCAGGGTTGCCGCCCAACAGAGAAGTAGAATTTGGAATCGAGTTGTTACCTGGTACGGCTCCGGTGTCCATCACCCTTTATCAGATGGCACCGAAAGAGTTGGTAGAACTTAAGGTACAGATTCAGGAATTGTTAGATCGAGGATTCATTGGACCAAGTGTGTCTCCATGGGGAGCACAGGTGTTATTCGTAAGGAAGAAAGATGGCACATTGCGAATGTGCATCGACTACTGGCAATTGAACAAGTTAACTATTAAAAACAAGTACCCTCTGCCAAGAATCGATGATCTTTTTGATCAGTTTAGGGGAGCTTTCATTTTCTCAAAGATTGATCTGCGTTCGGGGTATCACCACTTGAAGGTTAAGGAGGCGGATTGGGCCAGTCGCTTATTAGCTGGAATTACCTTCTGAACTAAGCCAAATACGTGACGTGTTTCATGTTTCCATGCTAAGACGGTATCGCTCGGATCCTTCACATGTCGTGTCGGTTGAGGAGATCGAGGTTAGGCCAGACTTAACTTTCGAGGAAGAGCCCATACAAATAATTGGACGTGAAGTTAAAGTACTGAGAAGGAAGTTCGTCCCATTAGTCAAAGTGCTTTGGCGTAATCACAAGGCTGAGGAGGCTACTTGGGAACCTGAGGAAGCGATGTGACATCAATATCCTCAACTGTTTGGATCAGGTAAAATTTTGAGGATGAAATTTCTTTTAGGGGGTATAACTGTAACGCCTCAAAAATTCTGAACTTTCTTTTTTTTAAGTTTTGATAAAAGGTGTGCTTAATATTCCTAGTCAAGTGTTATTCATGTGATAATAGGCCTTGGTTAAGCTATGAGTTTGAACTTTGGGGTGAAGGAAATTATAGTTTAATAATTAAAAGAACCTTGATGGCAAGTAGTTTGGTTTTTAAATAAATGAAGGAGGAATTGGACACAAGGAGCCTTGTGTTGGAGTGGCAAGTAGCGTCACATGTGGGGCTTAGAGGTGGCGTCACATGCATGGCAAAGATGTTTGGGATTCGAATCCCTCTTTGCTCAAAATAAGGGTTTATTTTTGCTCAATAAATGGCTAGCAGTGGCATTGGATGTGAACTCTGAAGGGAGTGATCAGAGGAGAAATTTAAGGAAGGGATTAAGGAGCTATCAGGGAGAAAAGTTAGGAGATGAGGGGTGTAGAGAAGTGGAGCCGAATTGGGAATTTGGGGATAGGTAAATTCGGCTATAGTATATATATAGGTGTCGATTTTTGGAATTCAAGGCTAAAGTCGAATTCTTCCTTTCTTTTTTTTACCGAAAATTCTTTTCTCTTCAAATATTTAAAAGTCAAAATCCCTTATTCTTTCTCTTTTATTTTTATATCGATTTTTTCCCCTTCTTTCTCATCAAACTCTTTTCTTTCCTACTCCTAGTTTCTTTCTCTAAAGCCGAATATCTTGTGGCCAAAATCCTGTTGTGCTACCACTTTTTCTTCAACGTTGGCCGATCGATTCTTGTGGGATTAGTATCAAATCTTAAGTTTCAGATCTCTGCTGAATTGCTCCTTAGGCATTTTGGGTTTCTGGGTAAGTTTTCCTCTTTTATTGGTTAAGATTGCTCGAATGGTCATGGATGATTTAAAAGTGACTTAAGATGATTGCGAGTCACTTGTTATTTAGTTCTTAATGACTAAGATTGATGCAGATTTAAGAAATACTCGTGATTAGTGATCAAGGAAGGGTTGCTAAGGCTTGTCGTTCAAGGTAATCCAAAGGTGAGATTTTCAATTTTTGGTGATCGTATTTGATAAGTGTGTGATTAATCGTTGAGTGACATCATTTGTAGGTTCGTGGCTGAGGAGATCGTGGCACGTCTTAGTACAGGTGTGTACATACACTGTACATACACAGTAGACCTGTAAATCCCAAAATACTGAAAAGTCCAAATCCGAAAAGCCAAAATACCGAAAAGCCAAAAGTTTGGCTACAATAGTCTTGCGAATGCGTGAACACTTGTAAGAGGGAAAACCGATAGGTTACCAGAGACCCCATGAGCGATTCCATGGACTTGGGTCGTGTATTAGCCAATCGGGCCAGAATGGGCTAAATGGGCCCGATGGGCTGTAGGGCCTATAATAGGCAAAATTAGCAATTTGATACTATAAGATGAAAAATCATATGATTGCATGACTATGAATATGATTGGGCCTGACGGGCCAAATGAAAGTGATTGGGTCTGATGGGCCATATGAATGTGGTTGGGCCTGATGGGCCATATGAATTAGATTGGGCCTAAAGGGGCCAAATGAATAAGTATGAATCTATTAGTGTTTAGTAAGGGGTTGTGGACCCAGTTTTGGTAACTACTCAATCAGGCATAAAACTTAAATAATTAATTAATTGCGACCATGGAAGATTCATAAGGTTAAGGTGTGGCAATGGGTATATGCATGTTTAGGATTGGATCTAGGGAGAGCTTGGTACTTAAGCAGTCTTGATGACTTACCTCCTCTTCTCTGGAATCCTACCTGGTGCATAGTATCTATTCACTTAAGCCAACGAGGACTTGTTAACAGGCCAAGGTAAGTAATAAACCCATAATAAAGAAAAATTATCGAAAAAGCCCCTAAGGGAGGAAATAACTAAAACACCCCTATGTATGGAATGTAAGATTTATGGATGTTACATGTATACCTACTGCATTCATATGATATTCTATCTAGGTTGCATATGGGTTGGGAATTATGGAACGGAAGAAGTATATAAGGATCGCATGGTTGCTTGATGACCGTGGATCCACCAATGGCTATTAAGCCTAATATTTGATTACCAGCTTGCTGCAATGAAGGTAGTATCGTAACTGGGCTACCATTGGAGTGTATCGGATGGGTGGGTCGATATTTTTATCCCCACATGGTGTGTACCGGGGGATGGAGATGGTGTGTAGCGGTTGGATGGGTGGGGTCCGTGCATATTTGATTGCTTTACATCTATTCTGATATTGAATTGGGCTCAGGCCCAAATAGACTTGCTATTGCATGCTTTTCTATTTGCCGAAGGTTGTACACACTGAGTTTTCGAAAACTCACCCCCTCTTTTATTTTTTTCTCCGATGATCCTCAGTAGGTGGTTCGACGGTTGGAGGGACTCTAAGGTGGCCAGCTAGCAAGACAACTTAGACTTGTTTCTTAAGCCTATAATTTCTAGTATTTAAAGTTATTTCAGTCTGAAATGTAATAAGGCCTTTCCTCTGGTTATTATTCAAATTAGGACTATATTTATTATTATTATGCATTATATTTGCTAGAAGTAGAACATGGTTTTCTTAAAACCATAACTGTTTTTAAATTCTACGTTTCCGCAACTCAATTTTTAAATGACTAGTTTCATAGATCATCTGTTTTAAATAAAGTTCTGCAACTGAAAAGAGATTTTACAAAGTAATTATTATTATAGAAGAAGGAATAAGTTTTTTTTAAAATACACCTCGCTTTGAAAGCAACAAATACAAGCTGAGATTTTACTCGAAGTTTTTATTATAAAGAAGGGTTTTCAATGAAAACAAGGTTTTCGATAAAACACTTCAATGTGACACGTTGGATCTGGCCATAACGTTTGGGATGGGTTTGGGGTGCTGCAAACACAACACCCGTACAAACCAACTCACCATGTGGGGATACAATTGACCCACCCAGCCAACTCACCAAGCTTAGCACCGGTTGCGGCACTAAGTCAACAGGGTGGCTCAACCCCGTAGACAGGACTGCTAAAGGTCGTAAAAATTGTAGCTACGCTGCCAGTTAACAGAACGGCTATAACCCATAAGTATCACAAAAAGGCTGAAAGCCTTATACAGGACGGCTACAGGCCGTACGCTTCCTCCGTCCATAATAACCTAACCCCATGCAATATGTCATGTCATAAATATTACATACATGCAAAGTCATACTCAGCACAATCATATATGTAAATCATAGGCACATCAGTCATACGAAACATAAGGGCATAATCGTCATTCTAACATATAGGGGTATTATGGTCATTTTACTATACAGGGGCATTACGGTCATTTTACTCTACAAAGGTATTTTGGTAATTTTACAAACTGAGCTCTTAACAACCCAACAGAAGGTCCACTGTCGCCACGAGTGACTTAAGTAATCTAAACAAACATAACAATGCAAATGGCCCTAGGGCCCATTACTCGGCCCAAGTGGGCCCACACCCTCGTGTGGCCCATTTAGCCCAAATTTAGATATGGTTATGTGACCTACATAGCCCAATCCAATAATTCTCACAAGTTGCAGATTCAATCCGTGTGGGGCCCATGAGCCCATTGAGCCCACACGGCCCATCTAGGCCTAACGTAGCCCAAAACTAACTAAGTCGTGTGCACGACTTGACAAGTCTATCTACATCCCACTTAACAGTAAAGTTTACACAAGCAGGCCCACGAGCCCATTGAGCCCATCAAGGCCCAGAATAGCCCCAGCACACGAGAACGCTCATGGCGGCCTTTACAGTCTATCGCCCATGATTTGTGGGCTCGGTTCGCCCCTCGTGCGTTTGCACGCTCATGAGGCCCCTAATGCCAAGGTTTTGACTTTTTGACTTTTGCCGACTTCCAACAAAAAAGGGCGTGAATACATACCTGTTTATGGGAACGCACCGAAGTCCACGATCACCAACCTTGGCACATCCTGCATTGAGTCTTAATCGCTTTTTCCCTCACCAACTCATCTGGTTCGCTCTATTTAAAGTAAGCTTCTCACCAATTCCCATGTTAGCTTTCCGATGTGGGATTACTTTCAACCATTAGGAAAATTCCTTATTTTTTATGACCACTTCAACCACAGAGTTCCAGTCCAACTCCACCTCCTACACAGCTCAAGCAGCAAAATAAATACCCCATTGTGCATCCCAATACTTGAACCTTAGACCTCACAATTACACAACACGCCACTTTTCCACTACACCACAAGGCTCTTTGTGTCACCATTTTAGCCTCAATTAATTATAAGGTCTATAGGCCAAAGTCCAGGTTCTTTTAAAAGAAAAACCAAAATAAATTGCAAGAGCCAAGACTTGAAGCCAGGCTCCCTTGCAACTTTAATGATGCCACAACCATTAGACCATATGCTTCCTTGTGACATTTATTTACCACAATAATTTAAAAGGCCTTCATCCAAGCACCCAGGGTTTTATTCACTTAAAACCAAAATTTTTACTAAAACCCAAGTTTGAACCCAAGATTTCTCCAACACTTCTCAAGGCCATTAACCACTAAAGCAGACATTTAATTGTGTCATTTCCTTGTACAATTAAATGCTTATATACAACCTTCTTACGGACCCATACTCAAGGCCCAATACTTCTAGGCCCAAATTCGGGGCATTACAGGTAGGGTTGACTACATATGGGGAACTTAGGTGCAAAATTCCAATGTATGCAATGGTATTCCAAGTGTTCAATGGGTAGTCCAAAGAGAAGTTCAATGGTTAATCTTGATGAATACATCAAGGACGAGAAAGTAAGTTGTTATGTGCAAGTGGGCACAGGTATGTATATCGAACACATGAGGACATCATGGGATGTGATGAATTTGTGGTAAGAATATATATATATGAATTATAAGTTTAAGTGATTTGATAATAAAATGCAAGTTTATGTTCATTAAGTTAAATGTATGATTAATGCTTGTTAAAATTGCATTCTATTTACATGTGAACTTACTAAACTTTAAAGCTTTCCCCCTTTCCTAACCCTTTTCTTATAGTGTCACCAAGCTAGCTCGGGGATCAGAGGACGTCGGAGTTTTCGATCACATTATCAATTGGAAAATTTGGTATAGTTAGATTCAACATTTTGAATATGACAAGTATAGGGACTTGGTCTTTTTGTTATATGTCATATTGATTAGCCAAATATGTTGGCTCATGATGATGATATGATTCATTTTGTATATGGCCATGAGAAGTGGTTCATATTGAATATTTAGGGTTGTAAACCTAATCAATTATGTATGCATGCAAATGTGTTTATGCTTGTTGTGGTTGCTTGATAGATGTTCGATGTGGCTTGTGATTGTTTATGATAATGAGTGTGATGGGTGGCATGTATGTCTAATGGATGAAATATGATTAATGTGTATGGCCATAAATATGGTACAAATGTATAACTTGGAAATAGGATAGTAAAGATGATTATTCATGAAATTGGTGTGGAATACCTTGGGTAAACCTACTAACTTGAAAATGTTATACGTTGACTTATTAAAAGCATAAAATGTCTATGCTTCATACTATAAAAGTGCCATGTTGTATGCCATGAAGTGGGTTTAAGTGTGTGAGTGCTTAAGGGTGGAAAATGGCTTGGAAAATAGCCTAGAATTTGTCCACACGGTTAGACACGTTGGTATGTATCTAGGCCGTGTGTGATACACGATCTGCCCCATGGGCATGTGGTCCGGCCGTGTCTCCCTTGAACCCTAATTAATGCAAAATAGAATGCCCAGTAGTAAACACACAGGCATAGACATGGCCGTGTGTCTCAGACGTATGAAGGACACGGCCTCAGGACATCGGCATGTGCCCAGGCTGTGTGAAGTCTGCACTTGATTTTTGGAATTTAATTCACCACACGGCCTAAACACACAGGCGTGTGACTTGGCCGTGTGACCTTATTTTGGTTAATGACGTCATCAACAGAGAGTTACACAGGCTGAGGACACTGTCGTGTCCCAAGCCGCATGGGTGTGTGTGACCACACGACCTACCCACACGGGCGTGTGACAAAACAAGAAAATTTTCTAAGTGTCAAAAAGGTTCTAAAAGTTTGCAGTTTAGTCTCGAACCGATTTCGTTGTATGTTTTGGGCCTCGTAGGCCCTTATCAAGGACAATTTGCATGTGATTGTAAAGTTTTAAATTTGAACGAAACTTTATGGCTTGAATTTGTATGTTTGTTTACATTTAAGTCCGGTAATGCCTCGTACCCTATTCCGGTGTTGGATACGAGTAAGGGGTGTTACAAAATTACCATCATTTTCTGATAAAATAACGATGTAAACAATATGTGTGTAAAGCTTAACACATGGATCATGTTTATAGAAAATCAATACAAAAGCTCTGTTCGAATGATGCCTAATCAAATAACAATATTTTAATAGAAAATACAGCTTCTACTATAAGTATAAGGGGTGGCGGTCTACCTACGGATACAATAGGGTTGTCACCCTTACATGTATTATGGCCCTATTGGGCCTTTCGCGTATTGGGTCCAATTATATGTCTTATCTCTAGTTTTATCTAATTGTAATTTATCCAACCCAATATTTATTTTCTATTTCCAAAAATATTATTTATTTACTCAATTAATTTAATTAATTAAATTAACTAAATTAATTTCTCAATTAAATTATTTTCTCAACTCAATTCTAATTACATTAAAGTCATCAAAACTTTATCATATTAGAATCTATGATGAAAATATATTTTATTGTCTTATTCAACAAATCTATAATGACTAATTAATTTAATTCTCACTTTAAACTTTCAATTATTTAATTACAATTAATTAAATAATAATTGAAGAACTTAAAATATTTTCTAAGTGAAATTTTATACTTAGTAAGAGAACACATTCACTGTAAATAATGATACATGTGATCTATTTCTCTTACTTCATCATTTTCATCCATTTCATATTATTGGTTCTACATGCAACTCGTTTTCAGTTATCTCGAGCTAATAGAGGGACCGATTGGACATATATATTTGAGACTCAAATAATTTGTAATTAAGTTTTGGCTATTAGTCCATTAATTACAACATTATTTAGTCATGAAGTCATTTCACTATAGTACTATAACCGAGTTCTCCCTTATTAGATACCATTACGAAAGATACTTACCAAGTGCTCATCCAATGACCTTTTCATAAGTGTGTTACCCTCATAGGATATCCTTAATCTCTTTTGAATAAATTTATTCTTCTAATATGAACCTATTTTTTCTCAAGGTAGTCATTATATTTTCCATCATGAAAATTCAATTAATATCAAATTGTATTTAAATCATTTATCACTGAGACAACTAAATTGTGCTGTAATACCCCTAACCTGTATCCGTCACTGCAATAGGGTTACGGAGCATTACTAGAAACTTTTAACTTAAAATGTAACACCCCAAAATTTATATTCTTGATTCTGTTAGAATTTGACACAAGTTGGTATCTGCTTCAGTGGTTAAGTGTTCTAGGTGTGTTTGAAAGGTCCTAAGTTCAAGCCTTAGCTTGGAAGAAATTTTGGTTTTTATTTGAATAAAGCATTGTCTTTGGTTTTTAGGCTTATAAGTATTTATTGGTATGCTTACATCAAGATGGGCCTACTGGTCTAATGGTTAAATGGAGTGTTGGAATGTTAGAGGCCCTGTGTTCGAGTCTGGACAGGAGCATTATTTTTTCTTGCTTATCCAGAAGAGTTTGTTTTGAATTAAAAAGCTGAGTAGCGGAAGATTTGCTAGAGGAAAATAAAGGAAGTTGGGGGAAAAGGGAGTTATCAGTTTCGATTTTCCTTCCTTCAGGGTTTTTCTCTGTCATTTTTTCTGCCTTTCTCCACTTGCCTACTGTTGAAATTTTTGATTTGGTTTCTCCCCTCTCCTTATCTTCCGTTTTACTGAACCCTTTCCTTCTTTCCTTCTTTTCATTTTTGTGGCATTAGTTAGTTTCGCGCGAGTGCTGTAAGTGAGTTCTTAGTATTTTTGGGTGTGTTGTGGAACCATTGTTTTATGGAAGTGTGTTTCATGTTTAGGGATCAGTAAGTGGCTGTAGGGATTTGACTGGTGCTGTGGAAGTGCGAATTCACCGGTGTTCATTCAAGGTAAGGGGTTTAACGATTTTAGGTCAGAATACTTCATTAAGTTTTCAATCAATTAACTTCTAAGTGACTTATTTGATGTGTTGTTAGTCAATATTAGGTTCTGGAGAGCTCATAGTTGCGTTTGCTTCGAAACGATATCAAGTGTGTACCTGAGAACGCAGAAACGAGCTTCGATGAAAAGCCGAAGTACAAAACTGTCGATACCACACGGGTGTGTGGTTGTCCGTGTGGTAGGCCATATGGCTGTACATAGCCGTGTGATTGACGAACCAGACGAACACAGCCGTCTGAAATTTGGCGAGGCCGTGTGCAAGACACGAACTTGACCACTTGGGCCGTGTGGGCCACACGAGCATGTGGGCCTACACAGATAGGCAACATGGGTGTGTGAGCCCTTTTTTTGAAATGTTCTGTAAGGCTGCACGGGTCGCCCAAGTCGATTGTGACCTGTTGAAGGGTCGGTAAGCAATACTTTGACCCCTGTTCTATGATATGATATTGTGATATATGTGTTACCATGTTACACCTAGCATGTATATCTATTCTGTTTTGAATATAAATGTATGATCTGCTTATCTGCATTATAGCATGCCATATTGTATGATGCATTGCATCGGGATAGGTTTGATGAAGTGTAGGAAGTATCTGAAAGGCTTCATAAGCCTGTTAACTGGAAGCTAAGCTGCATATTTATGACATGTGTTGCATTGCAGTACTTTATGGTGTGTAGGATTGGATGGGTCAATTTTATCCCCAAATTTGGTGTGCAGGGATGGGTGGGTCGATTTTATCCCCACATGGTGTGTTAGGTTAGACAGAGTTGGTGTGTTGGGTTAGACGGAGTTGGTGTGTAGGGTTGGTGGGCATGTTCTGTTATTCTGATCTGTTATGCATGATATATATATCTGAGATGGGCTGAAGACCTAAATCTATATCTAATTCTATTTCTGAGTGGGCCAAGGGCCCACAGCTTCTGGAAAGGGTTCAGGCTCGAATTATGACTGTATTCTGTTATCTGTCTCTATGCATGCTGAACTGTGGGGATGTACACACTGAGTTTATGAAAACTCACCCTTTCTGTTTTATCTGTTCAGATAATCCCCAACAGTAGGCGGATTGGTGCAGCGGAGGACTCGATGGTGACCACGATCACATATATTTTGGTTTATGAACTTAATGCTTTTGCTTTACTCATTATTTTTGGGAGTTTTGATGTAATTAGGGACTTGGACTCTTGGTTTTAACTTGGATTTTTGAATGATGATTTGGATTATAAACTACAACATTAAAATGTGGTCTTCCTAAAATAAACTAAGAGGTTTAGTACATAAGAACTGGTTTTAAAAATATATTGGTTTCGAAAGCTTCCGTGATAAAGACATGTTTTCAAACAGTTCGATTATTTCATGTTTTCTCGACCCAAGTAACAGATAATAATTTAACAGATTTTATGTATCAAAATGGTTTCCCAAAAACACTTTCATGTCACATTGCCAAATTTGGTCATAACGTCTGGGTCGGGTTTGGGGTATTACATAAAACATTCAATTACAATCATTTGAAAAAAAACACATCATATTCCATTCAAACACATTGATAAACCATAATATATACATATTCTTATCCCATGCTTGGCATATTTATGCATAATTTATCATTAGTTTTATTGAATTTGATGCTCCTAATCCTTTAATTGCATGTTTTATACTCAGGAGAGCATAGGAAAGTGAAAAGGGCAAGAAAAGAGCCAAAAACGGACAAAATAGGCTAATTTCAGTGTGCCACACGGCCTAGGCACTTCCACAAGGGTAATCCACATGCCTGTGTAAGACATACGGGCAGGCCACGCACCCGTGTGTCATGCCCGTGTTGACTTAAACCAACTCAGAATTTCACACGACCTGAGCACCTTCACACGGGCGTGTCACACGGCTGTGTCCCTGTCGAGACCTATTTTAATTCTACTCGAAAAAGACTATTTTTTGGGCTATTTTTGGGCACTCCAAAGTCTATTTAAACACAGGAGAAAAGGATCAAAGAAAAACAAGGAGTAGCCTGTAGAAAATACTCGAAGACAGCCATTGGAATCAGCTCGGAAGCAGGATTGACTTCAAGACTAAAGATCTCTATTCAAGTTCTACCGAAGTTTTTGGGTTTCTTTATGTTTTGTTGTTTTCCCAATTTTGAGATGTTTTCCTCCATCATTATGAACTAAATTCCCTAAATATCTAAAGAAGATGAAACGTAAGACGAATCTTATTCTCTTTTGAATTATATGATAAATACTTGTTCTTATTCTTAATTATGAGTTTTAATCCTTGCTTTAATAGTTTAGGATATTAATTCAGGTTTTGATGTGCTTATTTAGTGGAGCAAAAGTCAGTAGACCTTTCATAATTAAGCAGAGTTGACTGCAATCCTAGAGATAGGACGACATAAATCTGCCGGATTAGAGTCAAATCTAATAAGGGAACCCATAGAGAGAGTTAATGCGACAATAGAGGTTTTAATTAGAAAGAGATTTTAATTAATCAACCTAGAGTCAGTTGTTTTTAGTCTCGAGAGAGATATTAACATAAACTAGGGATTTCTACAGATTAAGTCAAGTGAATAAATCGTCTACTTCAGAAGTAGTAAGTGAAGTCTAGGTGGATTCTTCCTTAGGTATTGTCTTCTCCATCGGTTTTCCAAAAGTATTTTTCAACTTTTATCTCTGTCGTGTTCTTAGTTAATTAAATAGTTAATTCTAGTTTAAAAACACCCCTTTAATTCTTAAGCTAGATACAAAAAAGATAGTAATTACTGGTACTTTTAGTCCTTATGGATATGATATTTTCGGTCTTACCATAACTATACTGTTGTTTGATAGGTGGGTTTGCCTTGTCAAATTTTTAGTTAGTTTAGCAACCATCAAGTTTTTGTCCCCGTTGCCGAGGACTAAGATATTAGGAACGTTTGATTTTTATTACTTTAGCTAATTTCACATTTATTGCAATTTACCTTTTTTTTAGCTTAATTTTTCTTTTCTAATTTTTCTTTTTAATTGCTTCTGGCAGGTATCTCTAGTTTATGACAAGAAGGAAGCCATCAGGACCTTTCCTTTTCTATAATGAAATAAAGAGTACAGCTCACAGAAATCGAAGAGAAATAAGGCAAATTCTATAATACATAGAAGAAGAGCAAGACGACGTTACAGATTTTACTGAAGAGATGGCCGATAATCAAAATAATCTGCTACCTCCTATTGTAACGCCCTAAATTTCTGTAATTTTGGCTTTTGGGATTGTTGAGCTTGGAAATATAGGGTCTTTTGTTTTGAATCATTTTGGCATAAAATATATGTGGTTTAAGAGGTTATGTGCTCTTGGTGTGTTTGGGAGGTCCCAAGTTCGAGCCTTAACTTGGGCTAAGTTCTGGTTTCTATTTGAATTAAGCTTGACTTTTGGTTGATGGGCTTATAAGAACTTATTAGTAGGAACTTAACAGAATGGGCCTGCTGGTCTAGTGGTTAAGTGGCAAGGGATTATGCCTAAGATCCTGAGTTCGAGTCGTGAGTGTGGCATTAATTTTGCTAATAAGCCGTGCGGACGTTTGAGTTAGACTAAAACACTAAAGGGGGAGGTAGGGTTTATAAGATGTTTGCCTAACCAATTTTATTTTTGGCTTTCTCTACCGTTTTCTTTTCTTTCCCAAACCCTCTGCTGCAGAAGTTTTATTCCTTTTACTCATCTCCTCCATTTTCTTTTCTTCGATTAGTTTTGGTCTACTGCTAGCAGTTCCGTCGGCTCGGTAAGTATGGTTTTGTTAGATTGTGAGGTTTCTTTTGGAGATTGTTTAAGAGAGATTTAAATTGTTATTTAGGGGGTACTCGAGGTTTTGTGGATCGCTAAACGGGGTTCTAAATAGCAAGTAATCGCCATTGTTCATTGAAGGTAAGTAGATTTTTTGTTTCGAGATTTGCCTATTCTGAACTATTCGAATCAAGAGACTGAAATTTTGGCTTACGATTGTCAATAATAGGTTTTAGAGTGTTCGAGTTTGCGTTAGGCTTCAAACAAAACCAGGTGTGTACTCTGTTTACGCAGAAAATGAGTTTCAGCGAGAGCTGAAAGGCTGTCTGTCGATGCCACACGGGTGTGTGGACTGCCCATGTGGTAGTCTGTGTTGCGATACACGGGCATGTGACTAACGAGCCAGGCCATGTGCGTGCCACATAGGCACGACGGACACGAGTATGTGAGGCTGGCTAGGCCATGTGCGAGGCACGGGCTAGACCAATTGGGCTGTGTAGGCCACACGAGCATGTGGGCCCACACAGGTGAACCACACTGGCGTATGAGAATCTGGGCCAGGTCATGTGATCCACACGGGCAAGGCCAAATTGGGCTGTGTGAGCCATATAGGCATGTGGGCTCACACGGGCAGGCCACATAGGCGTGTGAGCCAGTAGTTTGATTTGTTCTGGAAGGTTGCACGAGTCACCCTAGTCGACTGTGATCTGTTAAAGGGGTCGGTAAGCTTACTTAGACCCTCTTCTGTGACATGTTATTGAGATGTATGCCAGCATGTTATACTTAGCATGGGCATAAATGTTTATCTGATTTGAGTTTAGTACGCATAATTTGTTTACTATTTAAAAGCATGCCATGAAATTGTTTATGTTGCATTGCATTGGGTTGGGTTTGATATTGAAGATAAGGAAGACTGAAAGGCTCTATAGCCACTATCTAGCAGCTTCACTGCAATTATTGATATGTGTCGGCTTACGGTACCTCTTGGTGTGTAGGGTTAGATGGGTGTATTTTATCCCCATACTTGGTGTGCAAGATCGGGTCAGTCGATCTTATCCCAATATGATGTGTTGGGTTGGACGGAGATGGTGTGTAGGGTTGGTGGGCATTACTGTTCTGATTGATATGCATATATGTCTGTATGGGCTAAGGCCCGAATGTATCTGGTACTGTTCTGAGTAGGCTAAGGCCTACATTGATTCTGTTAAGAGCTCAGGCTTGATTATGACTGCTATCCATTTACATGCATGCTTTACTGTGGGGATGTACACACTGAGTTTGCGAAAACTCACCTCTTATTTTATGTCTGTCAGGTAATCCTCAGCAGTAGGTGGATCAGTGTAGCGGAGGGCTCGACGGTGACCACTACTATATACACTCTGGTTTTAAAGGTTTTTAATGCTTTCATTATTTTATTTGTTAGATTTGAGGGTAATTACATAATTTCTGGTTTCAAACTATTTCGTTTAAGTTCAGAATCTTGAAATCCTATTTATGGATTTTGGGATTGGAACCTTATTTGTTCTTAAGCTTCCGCGAACTAAGAAACGTTTTCAAGCAATTTAATCAATATATATGTTCTCTGAGTTACGTAAAAGGTGGTAACTGGAACAGTTTTTAGGTAAACACGATTTTAAATACATTCTCATGTGACTTCGCTAGGTTCGGCCATATCGTCTAGGTCGGGTTTAGGGTGTTACATTTAGTGGTATCAAAGCCAGGTTGCAAAACTCGACTATGGATTTAGGTTTCAAAATTTGTTTTTTGTAAAATGATTTGTAAAGCGATCTGAAATAATTTTGATAACGAGTTTGTGGTATATCGAGCCTTCAGCACTGATCTTACAAGTTCTCTGAAACTCTGATATGTATTGTCAGAAAGCATACTTATACTGAAATTTTGTCTGTATCTGTCTGAAATACTGTGTATATGTTATGAGACTATTATGGGTAGTACGTTACTAAAACACTTTAGGTAGTGTAAACTGAAAATCGTAGTGAGCCTATTACTCGCGATAACTAACTCTGAAACTCTGATACTATTTTGCATAAAATATCTACTAATAGTTATTAAAACTGTAAACTGATGTGCATAAAACTTCTAAAAACCAGATTAATTTGATAGTTACGATGACCACACATGGTACTCGAGGACGGGTTAGTAGAGGCCGAGGTAAAGGCCGTAGTGGGATTCGAACTGAGTCCTTCGCATCTGATACAATCCCTAATCTGGACACTAGCGAGATGCCGGTGTCACCTGTTACTGAGACTGGTGCTGAGTCTTAAGGCCGTGCAGTTGGGGACGACACACTGTCCCAGGCCATGCTGCGAATTCTAGAGAGGGTCGCTAGGGCTAATACTGGATCTGGAGGCTGTGGATCGATTACAGAATGACTCCGGTTGAATAGGGTTGAGATATTCAGGGGCATTGCTAGAGTTGCCCCGAGTGTGGCTGAGTACTGGATGGAAGCCACAGAGCGTATCATGGACGATATAGACTTTTCTGATGAGCAGAAACTCAAGGGGGCTGTGTCATTGCTGCGAGATGAGGCGTATCATGGTGGCTGACCGTTAAGGAGGGCACTTAGCCCGATTGACTGATTTGGGATCTGTTTAAGACCACTTGTTAGAGTAAATATATGGGAGCCAGCTACACTGATGCTAGGCGACGTGAGTTCCTAAATCTCACTCAGGGTGACCGTTCAATGGCTGAGTATGAGGCTAAGTTTATTAGATTGAGCTGTTATACGAGGGGTATGGTAATGACCGAGTATGAGTATTGTTTTTGATTTGAGGATGGTCTCCGTGATAGTCTACGGGTTCTGGTAGCTCCACACAGAGAGCGGGTTTTCTCTGCCTTGGTCGAGAAGGCCAAATAGTCGAGAAGGTAAAGCGTTCTAAGCGCCAAAATCGTAAAAAAAGGGAAGGCTAAGAGGAATCTGAGCCAACAAATATGAGGTTGAGGCCTAAGAAAAAGGCTAAGACTGATGGGCCAGTGAGAGCTGGGCCTACTGTTGTTGTTCCTGTTGGGGTGGCGATATGCCAACTTTGTAATGACGCCATCCGGGCGAGTGTTGGAGAGCTACTGGGGCTTGTTTGAGGTCTGGGTCGACTGAGCATCGAGTTAGGGATTGTCCACTGAGAAGTAATCAGGTGCAAGCTCCGGCTACTGAGACTGTACAGCCGCCGAGGGTTGTTCAGTAGCCGCCTAGGGGTGGAGGAAAGGCTAGGGGTGATAACGGTATGGGTCGAGGCCAAAGAGCATCGGACAGAGGTGCTAGGCCGACTGAGGCGACGCAGCCTGCACTTGTCTATACTGCACATCGTTGTGAGGATGAAGATGCTCTGGACGTCATCACGAGTACGTTTTTAATTCTTGATGCACCTTATGTTGCACTGATAGCCATAGGCTCTACACATTCCTATATTCTGTGTCTGAGACTTTGAGAATTCTGCATAAGAACACTTCTAGTGAGATTTCAGTGGTGAGTCCGTTGGGGCAGTCCATTAGGGTTAATAAATTGTTTCGAGACGTTACGTTGGAGGTCCAAGAAACGGTATTCTTAGCGGATCTGATGGAACTTCCATTTGAGGAGTTCGACTTAATTTTGGGCATAGACTAGTTGGCGAAGCATCGTGTAAGTCTGGATTGTACTGAAAAGAGGGTTGTTCTGAGGACCAAGGAGGATAATAAGATTGTCGTTATTAGTGAACGACAGAATTATTTGTGTAATGTGATATTTGCGTTAGTGGCAGAGAAGCTGGTGAGGAAAGGATGTGAGGCGTTTATGGCCTACATCAGTGTTTCTGATTCTGTGGACTCTTCGATTAAGGACATTTGTACTGTGAGGGACTTTCCAAATGCCTTTCCAGAAAAATTATCGGGATTGCCTCCGAGTCGTGAGATAGAATTTTGGGATCGAGTTGATTCCTGGTTCAGCTTCGGTGTCTATCGCCCCTTATCGAATGGCACCAAAGGAGTTGGCAGAACTGAAGGCTCAAATCCAAGAGCTGTTGGATCATGGGTTTATTCGTCCAAGTGTGTCTCCATGGGGAGCACCTATTATGTTCGTAAAGAATAAGGACAGTACGATGAAGATGTGTATCGATTACCGTCAGTTGAATAAGTTGACGATTAAGAATAAATACCCACTTCTGAGGATAGGCGATTTATTCGATCAGTTCAGAGGGCTTCTGTGTTCTCCAAGATTGATCTACGATCAAGTTATCATCAGTTAAGGGTTAAGGAGGTCGATGTCCATAAAACGGCATTTAGGACTCGTTATAGACTTTACGAGTTCTTAGTTATGCCCTTTGGGTTGACTAATGCACTAGCGGCATTCATGGACTTGATGAACCGTGTGTTTCAGCCCTATTTACTCCAGTTCGTGGTGGTGTTTATCGACGACATCTTGATTTACTCTAAGTCTGAGGATGAGCACGATGAGCATCTCAGGGTTGTTCTGCAGATCCTTCGTGAGAAACAGCTTTATGCGAAGTTCTCTAAGTGTGAATTTTGGCTTCAGGAAGTAATCTTTTGGGACATATAGTGTCTACTGGGGGAATTTGTGTTGATCCTCGTAAGATTGAGGCTGTGTTGGATTGGAAATAGTTGGAGAATGTGTCAGAGGTCTGCAGTTTTCTGGGACTGGCAAGATATTACCGACGTTTCGTAGAAGGGTTTTCGGTGACCATAACGCTGTTAACTAAGTTATTGCGTAAGGGAGTTCCTTTTGTTTGGACAGGCGCACAGTAGGAGAGTTTTGAGAAGCTCAAGATAGCTTTGACTTAGGCTCCAATTTTGATACAGCCTGAGCCCGATAAGGACTTCGTAGTGTACAGCGACGCGTCACATCTGGGTTTGGGTTGCATCTTGATGCAAGACGGTAAGGTAGTTCCTATGCGTCTCGACAGCTTAAGACTCACGAGGCTAATTATCCGACACATGATTTGGAGTTGGCTACAGTTTTCTTTCCATTAAAGATTTGGAAGCATTATCTGTACGGTGAGATGCGTACCATCTACACTAATCACAAGAGCCTCAAGTATCTCCTCACTCAGAAGGAGTTGAATCTTAGGCAGGGACAATAAGTTGAGCTACTTAAGGATTACGACTGCAGCATAGAGTATCACCCTGGAAAGACCAATATGGTGGCCAATGCATTAAGTCGTAGGGTTGTGGCTGATTTGATAGTGTTGTTCGCTCGACTAAGTCTTTATGACGATGGGAGTCTTATGGCAGAGCTACAAGTGAAGTCGACATGGATTGAGCAGATTAGAGCTAAGCAGTTAGAGGATAAGACTCTCGAGATGCGATTTCATCAAGTTGAGACTAAGACTACTACAGATTTTGGGTTGAATAATGATGGGGCATTGTGCTTCCGAGGTAGGATCTGTGTACCTAATGATGAGGATTTGAGACTGGCGATTCTGAAGGAGGCGTATAGTAGTCCTTACGCTATACATCCTTGTGGAAAAAAGATGTATAAAGATCTCCGAGAGTTGTAATGATGGCCAGGGTTCAAACGTGAGGTGACAGACTTTGTTGCTCGTTGTTTGACTTGTCAGCAGGTTAAGGCTGAGCATCAGTTACCTTTGGGCTTGCTACATCCAGTGAAGATACCGATGTAGAAATAGGAGCGAGTGACGATGGACTTCGTTAATGGGTTTCCTTTAACTCCCACTAAGAAAGATTCTATTTGGGTCATTGTGGATCGATTGACCAAGTCGGCACATTTCATTCCAGGAGGACGAACTTCTCCATACAAAAGCTAGCTAAGGTCTTCATCTCTGAGATAGTAAGACTACATAGGGTTTCAGTGTCCATTATCTCCGATAGGGATCCTCGGTTTACTTCTCGATTTTGGCAGAAACTTCATGAGGCTTTGGGTTCTCGTCTGCATTTCAGTACTGCTTTTCATCCTCAGACAGATGGTCAGTGGAAAAGGGCGATCTAGGTACTGGAGAATATGTTGAGGGGATGTGTTATGGATTTTCGAGGTAGTTGGGAGGAGTACTTGCCCTTGGTCAAGTTTGCTTACAATAACAGCTATCAGTCTAGTATTCAAATGGCATCGTATGAGGCACTTTATAGTCGTAAGTGTCGCACTCCTTTGTGCTAGACTGAGTTTGGTGAGTGATGTATTTTGGGTCCGGAGTTGATTTCAGAGACTGAGGATAAGGTTTGGTTGATTCGAGAACATCTGAAAGTAGCTTCTAATAGACAGAAGTCTTATGCTAATTTGAGGAGGAAGGACATTGAGTATTTTGTGAGGGACTTGATCTTTCTTAAATTTTCACCATGAAAGAAAGTTCTGAGGTTCGGACGCAAGGGTAAGCTGAGTCCTCGATTTATTGGGTCATACTGGATTCTGTAGCGAGTTGGGCCAGTCACGTATCAGTTGGAGTTACCTTCAGAGTTAGATAGTATTCACGATGTTTTTCATGTCTCGATGTTGAGATGTTACCGCTCTGATCCCACGTACATTTTGCCTGTGCAAGAGATTGATGTTAGACCAGATCTTCGTTCGATGAGAAGCCAGTTCAGATTTTGGATCATGACGTTAAGGTTTTGCGTAGGAAATCTATTCTTTTGGTAAAGGTGTTGTGGCAGAATCATAACACTAAGGAGGCTACTTAGGAGCCAGAGGATTCGATGCGACAGTAGTATCCTCACCTTTCTAATCAGGTAAAAATTCGAGGATGAATTTACTTTAAGGGGGTTAAGTTGTAACGCCCCAAATTTCTATAATTTCGGCTTTTGGGATTGTTGAGCTTGGAATTATCGGGACTTTTGTTTTGAATCATTTTGGCATAAAATATATGTGGTTTAAGAGGTTATGTGCTCTGGGGTGTGTTTGGGAGGTCCCAAGTTCGAGCCTTAACTTGGGCTAACTTTTGGTTTCTGTTTGAATTAAGCCTGACTTTTAGTTGATGGACTCATAAGATTTTATTGGTAGGAACAGAATGGGCCTGCTGGTCTAGTGGTTAAGTGGCAAGGGATTATGCCTAAGATCCCGAGTTTGAGTCGTGAGTGTGGCATTAATTTTGGTGATAAGCCGTGCGGACGTTTGAGTTAGACTAAAACATTAAAGGGAGAGGTAGGGTTTATGAGATGTTTGCCTAACCTGTTTTCTTTTTAGCTCTCTCTGCCATTTTATTTTCTTTCCCAAACCCCCTTGCTGCCCAAATTTTATTCCTTTTACCCCTCTCCTCAGTTTTCTTTTCTTCGATTAGTTTTGGCGTACCGCTAGTAGTTCCATCGGCTCGGTAAGTATGGTTTTGTTAGATTGTGAGGTTTCTCTTGGAGACTGTTTAAGAGACATTTAAATTGTTGTTTAGAGGGCACCCGACGTTTTTTGGATCGCTAAACGGGGTTCTAAATAGCGAGTAATCACCGTCATTCGTTGAAGGTAAATAGATTTTTTATTTCGGGATTTATCTATTTTGAACTATTCAAATCAAGAGACTAAAATTTTGGCTTACGATTGTCAATAATAAGTTCTGGAGTGTTCGGGTTTGCATTAGGCTTCAAACAAAACCCAGTTTGTACTCCGTTTACGTAGAAAATGAGTTTTGGCGAAAGCCGAAAAGCTATCTTTCAATGCCACACGAGCGTGTAGACTGCCAATGTAGTAGTCTGTGTTACAATACACGGGGGTGTGACTGATGAGCCAGGCCATGCGCGTGCCACACGGGCATGATAGACACTAGCGTATACGGCTGGCTAGGCAGTGTGCGAGGCACGGGCTAGACCAATTGGTTCGTATGGGCCACACGAGCGTGTGGGCCCACACAAGTGAACCACACGGGCGTGTAGGAATCTAGGCCAGGCCGTGGGATCCACATGGGCCAGGCTGTGAGATCCACACGGGCAAGGCCAAATTGGGCTGTGTGAGCCACACGGGCAGGCCACATGGGTGTGTGAGCCAGTAATCTGATTTGTTCTAGAAGGTTACACAGGTCGTCCTAGTCGACTGTGATCTGTTAAAGGGGTCGGTAAGCTTACTTAGGCCCTATTCTGTGACATGATATTGAGATGTATGCTAGCATGTTATACTTTGCATGGGTATAATTGTTGATCTGATCTGAGTGTAGTACGCATAATCTGTTTACTATTTGAAAGCATGCCATGACATTATTTATGTTGCATTGCATTGGGTTGGGTTTGATATTGAAGAGAAAGAATACTGAAAGGCTCTGTATCCACTATCTGGCAGCTTCACTGCAATTATTGATATGTGTCGTCTTATGGTACCTCTTGGTGTGTAGGGTTGGATAGGTTGATTTTATCCCCATGTTTGGTGTACAGGACTGGGTGGGTCGATCTTATCCCCACATGGTGTGTTGGGTTTGACGGAGATGGTGTACAGGGTTGGTGGGCATTACTGTTCTGATTGATATGCATGTATGTCTGTATGGGCTAAGGCCCGAATCTATCTGATACTGTTCTAAGTAGGCTAAGGCCTGCACTGATTCTGTTAAGAGTTTTGACTCGATTATGACTGCTATCCATTTACATGCATGCTTTAGTGTGGGGATGTACACACTAAGTTTGCGAAAACTCACTCCTTATTTTATTTGTCTGTCAAGTAATCCCTAGTAGTAGGTAGATCGGTGCAGCGAAGGGCTCGACGGTGACCACTGCACATACACTCTGGTTTTAAAGGTTTTTAATTCTTTTATTATTTAATTTTCTAGAGTTAAGGGTAATTATGTAATTTTTGGTTTCAGACTATTTGGTTTAAGTTCGGAATCTTGAAATCCTGTTCATGGATTTTGAATTGCAACTTTATTTGTTCTTAAGCTTCCGCGATCTAAGAAACATTTTCAAGCAAATTAATCAATATATATGTTCTCTGAGTTAAGTAAAAGGTGGTAACTGGAACGATTTTTGGGTAAATATGGTTTTAAATACATTCTCATGTGACTTGGCCAGGTTCGGCCATATCGTCTAAGCCGGGTTTGACGTGTTACACCTGTAGTTACTGCAAATCTTGTTAATCAGAATCCTGCTCCTCGTACTATGTATGATTATGCTAAGCCTACTTTAATAGGAACTGAATCGAGTATTGTTTGACCTGCTGTCACTGCAAATAATTTTGAACTGAAACCTAACACTATTAATGATACAACAGTTTGTTCAATTTGATGGTTTGCAGGATGAGGATCCCTATACGCATTTAGGAAACTTTTTGGAATTCTACGATACGTTTAAAATAAATGGCATTTCTGACGATGTCATTCGCCTTTGGTTGTTTCCCTTTTCATTAAGTAATAAGGCTAAACAGTGGTTGAACTCATTTCCACGAGGGTCAATCACTACTTGGGAACAAATGATCAAAAAACTTTTACTTAAATATTTTCCGCCGGCTAAAAAGGCTAAATTGAGGAATGATATCTCTTCTTTTGTACAGATGGATTTAGAAATACTATATGATGCATGGGAGAGATACAAGGATTTATTGAGAAGGTGCCCTCACCATGGATTACCTTTATGACTATAGGTTAAAACTTTCCACAATGGTTTGAACCCCTCAACTAGACAGATGATCGATGCAGCGGCCGGTGGAACCATAAATAACAAAACACCTAAGGAGGCTTATGAGTTCATTGAAGAGATTTCACTGAATAATTATCAATGGCAAGTTATGAGAACAAAGCCAACAAAATTAGCCGGTGTTTTCAACCTAGATGCAGTTACCATGTTATCAAACAGGTAGAACTCTTGAATAAAAAGATTGACGGTCTATGTAGTTCTACACAGGTACACCCGGTGATGTAGTGTGACACGAGTGGAGATAGAATAGGCAATCCAGAATATTTTCCCTTCATCCCCAACATGGAGAATGAATAAATAAATTATATGAGTAATAATCCTCACCCGCAAAATAATCTTTACAGTAACACGTACAATGCAAGTTGCCGGAACCATCCAAACTTCTCATGGGGAGGCCAAGGAAATCAGAGACCAGCACCCCCTCCAGGCTTCCAACAACAACCTTACCAGCAAAAGAAAAAGCCGAACCTTGAAGAGATGATGACGAAGTTTATTTCAGTTGCGAAAACCCGTTTTCAGAACACTGAAACTGCACTTTAAAATCAAAAAGCATTGATTCAAGGGCTCGAGAATCAAATAGGACAGCTGGCTAAGATGATTTCAGAGAGACCACAAGGGGGCTTGCCTAGTAACACCGAACCCAACCCAAAAGAGCATGTGAAAGTAGTTACCCTAAGGAGTAGGAAAGTGTTAACTGAATCTAAAAAGAAGCTGCCACAAGAAGCTGACAGGAAAGAGGATGGGGAGGTAAGACCCGAAATTAGTAAAAAACCGGTGCTGAGGGAATATAAACCACCAATCCCATATCCAACAAAGTTGAAGAAAGACCGTATGGATGCACAATTCAGTAAATTTCTTGAACTTTTTAAACAGTTGCATATTAACTTACCTTTTGTTGAAGCTATCTCACTGATGCCTATATATGCAAATTTTTTGAAGAAATTTCTAACAAATAAAAGGAAGTTTAAACAGTTGTCTACAGTAGAACTCAATGAGAAGTGCTCGGCCATACTCCAAAATAAACTACCAACCAAACTAAAAGATCCAGGAAGTTTTACTATTCCCTACTTAATTGGTAGTTTAAACGTTAAGAAGACACTAGCTGATTTAGGCGCTAGCATTAATTTGATGTCGTACAAAATGTTCAAGCAACTTGGCCTTGGGGACCCAAAACCTACTAATGTAACGCCCCAATTTTCGAGTTTTCTATGTTTCTGTGATTTTTAAAATTTGTGTGTGTTCTGGCTGGTTAATATATATATTTTAGTTGGTTAGTGGGCCTTTGGAAGGCCCAAAATTAAGTTAAATCTGTGTTTGTCTTTGGAGTTTTAATTTTATGAACAGGTGATGCAATTGGCGTTTGGGCTTTTACGAGTAAAAGGGTAAAAGATGACACAAAAAGGAGTGTGGTGTAGTAGCAAGGTGGCGCCACTTAGGGGACAAGGAAGTGACGCCATAGAGGAAGCAAGGGGTCCAAGGTTCAAGTCTTGGCTCTTGCAATATATTTTGGTTTTTCTTTTCAATAAATCTGGAAACAAGTAGGTGCGCTTTAAAGTTTAATGTGTTGGATTTATGACACAAATGAGTTGATGGCCTAGTGGTGGTGGCGTGAGTTGGCATGTGAGAGGACTTTGGTTCGAATCCCTTGGCACGCAAAGGTTGATTATTTTGCTATGTTGGGATGGTAAGAGTTGGTGTTGATTTTAAAATCTGGTGATGGAGGGATCCCACATCGCGAAGCTAACATAAGAGTAGATGGAGAGCTGGCTTTAAATAGAGCAAACCATGAGGAGAGTAGGCATACCCTTCTTGGCTGATCCCTTTCGCTTTGTGATGTGTTCGTTTGGGTTGGGCATCATCTAAGAGTGTTTGGAGCGCGGATTAACTGCAGTTTCCTAACAGGTGTGTATTTCTCATTACTCTAGCAGTAGGACGGCTATTTCGGGCCGCGATGGGCTGAAATGGGCCATGTGGTTCCAATGGGACCATAGGCCCAAGTGGATAAGTTGTAGAATTACTAAAATACCCCTGTAGGTAGGACTACTGATTTACCCCTGGAGGTAAAATGACTATTTTGCCCTCTGCGTAAATGACTAACTTGTGTGATGATTGGGTTAGTTGGCGTGGATTTATGTTAGTTATCGTTAATTCATAAGTCTAATGTGTTAGTGATCGATTGTAGGATTATCGCGTGGGAGATATCGTCATCAATCGTCATCAACCGTGTGTAAACGACACCTCGATGAATCGGTAAAAGTCGAAATCTTAAAGCGTTGGTATTTTTGAACTTCATGACGTCACGAGTGCTCGTGAACGATTGTTAATAAATATGGTGCATTTGGATGATTAGAGTGCGAGTGTGCATTTTGTACAACTTGATATTTTTGGGCTTAATGGGCCAAAAGCGGGCCAATGGGCCAACAGGCCCACTTTGGTAAAAAAGACGAGGTAAGTACTTCGATTACTTGGTAAGCGTTAGAATGAGTATGAAACCTTAGCAATAGGTAATAATTACTGAAATACCCTAATGCATGCAAAATTACGATTTTACCCCTAAGGTTATTTTTTTCTGAAAAGCATGATGTTCTGTTTATGTATACGTATGCCATGACATTTTATTTCTGTTGCATAGAACATGGGTTTATATTGATGGAGGAAGCATTCTGGCAGCCTCACTACAATCTGGTGGCCTCGCCACATATATCTGTTCTGGTGACTTCGTCACAATATCTAGCGACCTCATTTGTGGCTTAACCGCCACATATATATATCTGCTCGGTGGCCTAGCCACAATATTCAGAATGGTGACTTCGTCACAATATCTGGTAGCTTTGCTACAATTTCTGTGGTGTGTAGTGGTTGGGTGGATAGAGTAGTCTCCCCACATGGTGTAAGGCTCGTACGGGGGTGTTATGGATGGTTCTGGGTTGAGATTTCTGCATTCATGATATATTTGTTTTGTATCTGCTATGGGCCTATGGGTTTCATTCTAATATCTGTACTGGGCCAAGGCCCAGATAAGTCTAACTCTAAGGTTTGATCTGTTTTGGGCTATGGTTGGGTTATGTTACACACTGAGTTTACCGAACTCACCCTTTATTTTCATCTCACAGAAATCCCCAACCATAGTGGGCTTGGAGCCGAGAGGATTGAGTGGCCACATCATCTCGCAAAGTTGGTTTTTCTAAGTTAGTTTATTTTATTATTTTATATTCTAATTTAATTTTGGGTTTTAAGTTGTAATAAGGCCACTATTTAAATTTCTTTTTCCGCTATGGTTTTATTTTCTGATTATATTTATACTATGTCGAAACTACTAGTGTTAGGCTACGCGGGTTTTCAAAATTAATAAACGTTTCCAAGACTCAACAAGCACAACAAATGGATAGCCTAAAGATTGATAAACCGACTTTTCATTCAACAGCTGTTTTTACAAAGACCACCCCAATCACTTAAACCAACGAATGCATACTAAGTCATAAGTCCATGTGACACGTCAGATCTAGCCATAACGTCTGGGCCGGGTTTAGGGTGTTACAACTAGGATGAGTATTCAACTGGCTGATAGATCTATTAAACATCATAGAGGTATTATTGAAGATGTACTAGTAAAAGTAGATAAATTTATATTTACTGTAGATTTTGTTGTGCTTGACATGGATGAGGATGTTGAGGTGCCTTTAATTTTAGGTCGCCCATTTTTAGCCACTGCTAGGGTTGTTATTGATATGGGTGACAGTAAACTTGTACTTAGGGTAGGTGACGAAGAGATTATTTTCAAAATTTATGATGCCATGAGATTTTCTAGAGAACAAGATGACTCATTCTATTTTATTGATTCTATTGATAATGCTTCTCAAGATTCGTTACAGGAAATCATTCAAAAGGACACATTGGAATTGTGTCTTGCATAAGGAGAGGAGGTAAATGACGATGATTCTATGTTAGGTAAGACAAAAGCTGACTTAAATTCTAATGATTCTTCACTGCGACAGAAGAATTATGAGGGTATTGAGGTAAACAATGAATTAAAATTAAAACCCTCTGTTGAAGAACCTCCTAAATTGGAATTAAAGTAACTACCAAATCACCTAGAATATGCGTTTCTTGGAAATAATTCCACATTACCAGTAATTATTGCTTCAGATTTACAGCCAACCGAAAAGGACGAGTTACTTCAAGTATGGAAAGAGCATAAAAAAGCTATAGCCTGGAAGACTTCTGGCATAAGAGAGATCAGTCCTTCTTTTTGTACACATAAAATTTTAATGGAAGATGAATATAAACAAGCTCAAAGATGACTGAATCCTAACATGAAAGAAGTTGTAAAAGCTGAGGTAATTAAACTTCTAGATGCTGGAGTTATTTATCCTATTTCTGACAGTTCTTAAGTGAATCCTGTGCAGGTTGTCCCTAAGAAAGGAGGCATGACTGTTGTGGCTAATGAGAAGAATGAATTAATCCCAACAAGGACAGTCATAGGTTGGAGAGTTTGCATTGACTATAAGAAGTTGAACAATGCTACGACAAAAGATCACTTTCCCTTACCATTCATTGATCAGATGTTAGAAAGATTATCTGGGCATATGTATTATTACTTCCTAGATGGACTCTCTGGTTACTTCCAAATCCCAATAGCTCCTGAAGACCAAGAGAAAATGACATTTACATGTCCATATGGTATGTTTGCTTATCGATGAATGCCTTTTGGATATGTAATGCTCCTGCTACTTTTTAGCGATTCATGTTGGTCATTTTTGATGAACTCATAGAAGACATTATGGAGGTATTTATGGATGACTTCTCGGTATTCGGTAACTCTTTCCATCTTTTCCTTAAAAATTTAAAACGAGTTCTAATGAGATGTGAGGAAATGAACCTTATACTGAATTGGGAAAAATGTCACTTCATGGTTCGTGAAGGGATTGTGTTAGGCCACAAAATTTCTAGTAAAGGAATCGAGGTTGATAAAGAGAAAATTGAAACTATTGAGAAACTACCTCCCCCTAGTTCAGTTAAGGCTATTCAAAGCTTTTTAGGACATGCTGGATTTTATAGAAGATTTATTAAGGATTTTTCTAAAATAGCTAAGCCTTTAATAAATTTACTAGAAAAAGATGTGCCTTTCGGTTTCAATCAGGAATGTTTAGAAGCATTTAATACTCTTAAGAATAAATTAATTAATTCTCCAATTGTAGTTGCACCTGATTGGAATTTACCCTTTGAACTAATGTGTGATGCGAGTAATTTTACAGTAGGTGTGGTTCTTGGATGGTGAAGAGACAAGCATTTTCAACCGATCTATTATGCTAGCAAGACATTGACAGCCGCACAAGAAAACTATACGACGACTGAGGAAGAATTATTGGCTATGGTTTTTGCATTTGATAAATTTAGACCATATTTAATATTATCTAAAGTTGTCGTATACACTGACCATTCAGCTCTTCGATATCTCCTTTCTAAATCAGATGCAAAACCTCGACTAATAATATGGATATTATTGTTGCAGGAATTCGATTTAGAAATCCAAGATAAAAAGGGAGCAGAAATCTTGTAGCAGATCATCTGTCCAGATTAGAAAACCCACATCTTAAGGAGCTTGATGAACATGAGATAAATGACTCGTTCCCTAAAAAACAACTCTTTGTTATATCTAATTTTGAGGTACCTTGGTTTGCAGACATTGTGAATTATTTAGCTGCTAACGTTACACCAAAAGGGCTGACACATCAGCAAAAGAAACGATTCTTTACTGATGTTAAAAACTAATTTTGGGAAGATCCTTTTCTTTTTTGTATATGTGCAGATCAAGTCATTAGAAGATGCGTTCCAAAGTTAGAAGCAATTAAAATCTTGGAACATTGCTACTCAGGACCGACTGAAGGATTACAGTGGGACTAGGACCGCACATAAAATGCTCGAATCGGGTTTTTATTGGCCCACACTATTCAAAGACACCAACAAGCATGTTACTTCTTGTGATAAATGCCAACGAACAGGTAATATCTCCAAACATGATAAAATGCCTCAAACATGTATGCTTTCATGCGAAATATTTGATGTATGGGATATTGATTTTATAGTTCTATTCCCTAGCTCATTTAGGAATAAATACATCTTAGTAGTTGTTGATTATATGTCCAAATGGGTGGAAGCCCAAGCTTTACCTACTAATGATGCTAGAGTGGTGGTGAGGTTCCTTAAGAAACTCTTCTCTCAATTTGGAACACCTAGAGTAATTATCAGTGATAGGGGTACTCATTTTTGTAATGTTCAATTTGATAAAACCCTTAAGAAATATGGAGTTTACCACAGAACAACTACCCCTTACCAACCTCAAACTAGTGGACAAATCGAAGTACCAAACCGAGAGCTTAAACGTATCCTAGAAAAGACTGTAGAGTCAAATAGGAAGGATTGGGCAATGAAAGTAGATGATACTTTATAGGCCTATAGAACTGCCTTTAAGACCCCTATAGGAACATCTCCTTATAGACTTGTTTATGAGAAAAGTTGTCATTTACCATTTGAACTAGAACACAAAGCATTCTGGGCTATAAAGTTTCCAAACTTTGATCTCAAACTTGCAGGTGAGAAAAGGTTGATGCAGTTGAACGAGCTAAATGAATGGCAAGCTAATGTATATGAGAATTCACGATTATACAAGGAAGCAATGAAGTGCTGCCATGATGCTCGTTTAAAGCAACACAAGAAATTTGAAGCTAGAAATCTTGTCCTGCTATACAACTCAAGGCTAAAATTATTTCCTGGGGAGTTAAAATCACAATGGTCAGGTCCAGTCATAGTCCAAATCGTTTTTCCATATGCAACAGCAGAGGTAAGTCATCCAACCCACGGCACTTTCAAGGTAAACGAACATCGTCTTAAACTTTATAATGGTGAGGATTTAAGATTATATAGAGGAGCTACGGCTCCACGAACCTGCCTAAATATTCCCACAAGGTAAAGTCAAGCTTAGACTTTAAATAAGCGCTCTCGGGAGGCAACCTGAGCACTAACCCCACTAAATAAGTTTATTTTTCTTTCATTTTTCATAGTTTAAATGCAGGTATTTTTGACACACACGGCCAGACACACGGGCGTGTCCTAAACTGTGTGGTCACCACGGGTTGGAGACATGGGCATGCCTTGAGCCGTGTAAACTCTTAAAGCCTTAGTATTGGCATTCAATAGTGGCGAACACGCCCTGGACACAGGGCGTGTCTATGGCCGTGTTAAAACAAGACACACATTTTCCCAAAGTGACACACGGGCTGCGATAACTAGCCACAGCAGTGCAATACGAACATGTAACCCACACGGTCATGAAACACGGGCATGCCTGAGGCCGTGTGGGAACCTGAGCACACACTTTGAAATTTGCAACAAATCAGAATGTAAAACGGGCATATCCCACAACCATGGGCAATCCTGACTACAGAACACGAGCGTGTTGGAACTCACACGGGAGTGGGAGAAGCGAACGAAAGAGCACATGGCTGTGCGATGCGGCCGTGTGTGCTATACGACCCGGGTACATGGGCGTGTCTAAAAGGCCATGTGCGATACTGACTTAAAATTTCACGAAAAACACGGGCTAGGAGCGAGACATACCGACATGCGCCATGGCCATGTGGTCCAAAACGGTGCCTGCACGACTGTGGCCCCCTTTTTTACTTGAAATCCTAACCCTAAAATTTTTCCATCCCTATTTAAACTTACTATTTACACCCCCATTTTCACTATTCACCCCCTAGCCACCGCAATCAATAACCTCCCAATTCCGACCACCATTTTCTAATGAGCCACCACATCCCTCTTCTTTTTATTTTTCTTCCCCCCTATTTCCCTTTCTTTTCCTTTTCTTCTCTCTTTTTCCCCTCTCTTCTTACCCTTCGACCATCGCCCACCCGCAGCCCCCGCACCGTCTGTCCCTTACATCAACCACCAAGCACCATCGCACGGCCAACCCTCTGACCACCACCAACCGTCGGGTCCCATGTTCTTTAACTCCTTTATGCTCTATTTTATTCTTTTAATTTTGATTATTATTCTATTAACTTTAGTTTTTAGCATTCATTCTTATTGGAAATTTATGACTATTGTTACTGCATTCCTAGCATAGAATAACTTGATTTTTATTTTATTATTTTGATTCCTGATTCTAAATAATAGGTTCTTTCGATAGTTTTTAGTTTGGTTAATAGTTAAATATGATAGGATTCTCTTTCTTATTCCCCACCATTAGGTGTGTTGGATGGTTTGAATTCGTATACACTAAGTTCCAATTCGCATACTGTGAGTTTTTGCACTTGTGAACATTAATGCATATAGGAATAAATGTTACATGATTTACTTTTAACCTTTTCGATGCGATTATTGAATGTTGTGTTTGTTTCTATTTTGCTAATATTGAAATATTTTATCTTTCACACTCATTATGACAAATACATGCGAAAAGACCAAAACCACAGTTCCCACTTCTAAAACGCGAAAAGGAGCGACATCCTCAATTGCGACCATTGAGATACGCCACCCCTTTCTCCAATTCCCACTAGGACCTCAGGAGGAGTTGTTTCAGATTCTACGTGCCTGACCCCTTGGTGTAGGTCAGTGCATCAACTGGGCTGCATTGGATCAAGTCCATCTTGCTGACTCAGTTCGGGCCCTCCTCACTACTGCTTCTTGGGACCGTTTCTTCGACATTATTGAGCCGACATACGTGGAGTTCACTTTGGAACTTTGTTTGAAATTTCAGTTGCAGGCAGTTATGTCAGAGTTCGACAACCCAGGCACAGTCCAATTTCATCTTGGCAGTCTAATGTGTCAATTGAGTGTCCCAGAATTTGAAGTTGCCTTGGGACTTTATACAGAAGAATTTATAGAGGTCGACAATTTTCCCCACCTCCACCGTCACATTCATTACGCACCTTCCTCATGTTGGGCAGCCCTCACTCCTACTACGGGCATCTATGACCCTAGCCGCTCCAAGGCATCATCTCTCTCTCTAGCATTATGATATCTCCACGCCCTTTTAGCTCACACCTTAACAGGGCGACGAGAGAGCACTGGCGTCATTAATACTCACAACGCATACTTCTTATAGGCATGAGGCAAGGGCATGTTTTCAATCTCGCATAATTCATAACCCTCGCCTTTCGCCATCAGACTGAACGACACAGAAAGGGAGCCATTTCCATCGGCCCTTACGTGACTTGTATGGCTCGACACTTTGGGCTCTTAAACACATTGGCGTAATCCTCATCACTCACACTCATCGGTCGGATGTCCCCACAGGGCATCTCAAGTATGTTCCACATGAGGATGATATACCATCGTCATGGGTTCGATCCTCCTCAATACCGACTAGCAAGAGCCACCGATCAGGATGACCCCGAGGATATTACTGACGATATCCCTTCCTTTCATGAGAACCCACCTTCACAGTCACCACCGAGTCACAGACCAGTTCATGCGGCTGCTTCATTGACAGAAATTTCTGACCACCTGACTCGATTCGAGTAATATTACACTCAACAATTCAACAACACCGCTCAGTGATTCGACAGTATAGAGGCGACTTTGCAACAAATTTGCCAGCATTTCCACATTTTGCCTCCAGCACCACCACCTCACGATCCAGCTACCGATGATGACTTTTGATTCCATTTCTTTTCACTTTATTTCTCTTTTTCCTTTTGCTTTTGTTTTTATTTTTATGTTCTAAAAGACTTTTTATTAGTATATCTTGGAACCCCTTGTTTATATGGCTGTTAATTTATGAGTTCCCATGACAACCCCATCGATATAACTCCCTAAAACATTACTGGTGATATCGCAGTTTTAAAAGGTTCAGTCGATTGGTGCTACTCAGGAATATACAAACAATCCTATAGGGAAAAATAATCCACGACTGCCATGTCCTGCTCAACCACGACCATAGCCACTACGACATCAACCACCACGATAACCGCTTCACTTGGCGCTGTGATTGTGGAACCCAACCTCTACCACCACCGGAGTATCCTGCCCTACCTTCACCTCTGCCTAGTTATGCATGCACTTCATTTCCAATGTCTATAAATCCGCTTTTGCTATTCCAAGGATTACATCTAAATTCAGGGCAGTTTCGCTTCTCTCTCTCTTTTATGATATTATGCTTATATTGTTATTATTTATCTTTGTACATTGAGGACAATGTACATCTTAAGTGTGGGGAGGTTATTTATATGATTATCAGAAAATCCTTGAATTATATCTTATTCTCAAATAATTTTCCCATATTTGGAATGAATTTTGATTGATTTATAATTTTTATTGATATGTTTTGGATTAAAACATAAGTAATTGTGCATTGATTATTTAAACTTTAGGACAATAGAGAATCAAGCATGATAAGTTGAATTCTTGAGAATTAAAATTGTTAGGTTGTTTCCCTGAAATGAAGTACTATCTTGAAGTTCTAAATTTACAGGATTGACATCAAAAACCCATAATTTTTGTAAGATTTTGAGCCTTTCAGAACATATATCTTTCTTGCTTACTTTTATTAATGGTTATGAGTAAGTCAATACTAATTTGTTATTCTAGAACTTGCATCGATTATACATGTCGAGACCACACCTTTGATTTGATATACTAAGATGATGAAGGCACTTAGGTTTTAAACTCACTCATTCCATAAAAAGCCTACCCACATAATTAACCCTTAGTGAACCCCTTTGAGCCTTAAACACCATTTCTTGATATTCTCCCATTAAATGTTAGCCCACAAATTAACCCTTTTTGATCCGTTAAGAATTTCTTCCTTATTATTAACTCCCTTTTTATCGAGAATTGATTTGATTAGTTACCTAACCATGTTCATTCATTTCAGTTACTGGATTATTTCTTATTATGTACTCTCCATTATTGTACTTGTTCTTATTCTAAAAAAACGTATATTTATATTCATATAATTACATATTGTTATAAAGAACCTAGATAAGTTAAAGTTATTATATTGAGAAAAGCTCACTTCATTAGTTTTGGATAGTTTTAATTTTGGCACTTGTTTGTAATTCAATAATTAGCTTTATTTTTCTAAGTTTGGTAATTTATTAAATTAATCTCGATTCTAACCCTCTTTTTAAGCCTTTATCCACACCTTTAACCCAAAGTCTCATTACAACCCTGTTAAATACCTTTTGATTTGTGTATCATCCAATTTATAGTGGTGGAGATTTGATTTTCATACAAGCCTATGGTAATAACTTTTCATGTTTGACTATTGAGTGCTTAATTATTAAACCTTCAACACTTTGAGTGATTTGAGTGAATCTTTAGTGAGGATGTTAGCCCTTGTCGATTTGGAATTAAAGGTAATTACTTAGATAAAGGGGGAAACTTCTGATCTTATGATTAAAATGCTCAACTTGGATTGTTTGAAACTTTAATATTCTTTTAGTTGAATTCTTAATGTATGATTACTTGTGGATTACTTCGAAACATTTTTTATGAGAATTACAAGTTGAGAAGAATTTATTTTAATTATGAGTTGAGAATTTTGCTTGAGGACAAGCAAATGCTTAAGTGTGGGGATATTTGATAAACCATAATATATACATATTTTTATCCCATACTTGGCATATTTATGGATGATTTATCATTAGTTTTATTGAATTCGATGATCCTAATCCTTTAATTACTTACTTTATACTCAGGAGAGCATAGGAAAGTGAAAAGGGCAAGAAAAGAGACAAAAATGGACAACATAGGCTAATTTCAGTGTGCTGCACAGCCTAGGCACTTCCACACGAGTAATCCACACGCCCGTGTTAGACACACGGGCAGGCCACATGCCCATGTGTCATGGCCGTGTCGACTTAAACCAACTCAAAATTTCACACGGCCTGAGCACCTTCACACAGGCTTGTCTATTTAAACATAGGAGAAAAGGATAAAAAAAAGGGGAGTAAAAGGCAGAAAATACTCGAAGATAGCTATTGGAATCAGCTCGGAAGCATGATTGACTTCAAGACTGAAGATCTCCATTCAAGTTCTACAGAAATTTTTGGCTTTCTTTATATTTTGTTGTTTTCCCAATTTTGAGATGTTTTCCTTCATCATTATGAACTAAGTTCACTAAATACCTAGGGAAGATGAAACCTAAGATGAATCTTATTATCTTTTGAATTATATGATAAATACTTGTTCTTATTCTTAATTATGAGTTTTAATCCTTCCTTTAATATTTCAGGATATTAATTCAGGTTTTGATGTGCTTATTCAGTGGAGCAAAAGTCACTGTTTAAGAGTAGATATTTTATAATTAAGCAGAGTTGATTGCAATCCTAGAGATAAGACGACATAAATCTACCAGATTAGAGTCAAATCTAATAAGGGAATCCATAGATCGAGTTAATGCGACAATAGAGGTTTAAATTAGAAAGAGAATTCAATTAATCAACCTAGAGTTAGTTGTTTTTAGTTTCAAGAGAGATATTAACATAAACTAGGGATTTATACAGATTAATTCAAGTGAATAAATCATCTACTTCAGAAGTAGTAAGTGAAGTCTAGGTGGATTCTTCCTTGGGTATTGTCTTCTCCATCGGTTTTCCAAGAGTATTTTCCAACTTTTATCTCTGTTGTGTTCTTAGTTAATTAAATAGTTAATTTTAGTTTAAAAACACCCATTTAATTCTTAGGCGAGATAATAAAAAGATAGTAATTACTAGTACTTGTAGTCCTTGTGGATACGATATTTTCGATCTCACCATAACTATACTACTATTCAATAGGTGCACTTGCCTTAGTCAAATTTTTAGTCAGTTTAGTGACCATCACACATGCATATGTCCCTTTTTCGAGCCCTTGAGGCCTTAGAAACACTTTAGAAACAATTTGGGGCTAAATCGAAAACATTTAGAACTTCATGGCAAAAGATAGAAAAATTCATACTACAAGGGTCACACGATCATGTGGCCAGGCCGTGTGACTCATACGGTTGAGACACACGCCCGTGACTTAGGCCATGTGGGTAATCGAAGTAGGGACACATGCCCGTGTCCCAACTAGTATCCATGCCCGTGTAACTCTCTGACTTGGGTCACACAGCCAAGCCACACGCCCATGTGCCAAGCTGTGTAACTCTTGAAATAAAACTTATAAAAACCTACAGGGGACACATAGCCATGTCGCGTGACTGTGTGTCATACACTGCTAAGACACACGCATATGTCTTAGGCCGTGTGGATGAGAATATGGCCATTTTCAAGCCACTTCTTTCACCCTAACCACGCTCACACATACAAACCAATTGTACCTATTTCAAACATTCAAAAATGCACCTAAAATATGCATAATGTAGTTAAATCAAAATGACATCTATCTATACAACCAATATGCCTTAAAGGCACCTCAAACATAATAATCAAATTTGACTAAACATTTGCTAAATTTAGCTATTAATCAATCAACCAATTGGACAACTTATATACTACATTTACCATAATGTTCACATATCATTTTTGTACTTATAACTACCAATATGATCATTCACACAACTCAATCAATACCTTAGCAACTTAGCCATATGCCAACACAACCAAAGCTACCAAAACTAGTCATTTAACAACTCAATGCACTATCTCATTCCATACCACACCAACATTTCATAGCATACATTTATATTCATCATTTCAACTATCATCATTTAAGTACTTAGATACCAAACTAACAACCATTAAAATACTGCACATACATGTCAACATGACAACTATTTCATCACTTAAAATAGCATATTTACAAGCCGAACATAATGACTAATTTCATCAAACAAATACACCTATACATACCATTATAACCATGACTCAAATTCATGGAAATCTATTGATATAGCCGATGGATAGTGTGATGAATCTCCGACTAGCTTCCAACCTGATTGAGCTTCCGATAATCTGTAAAGTAACAGAAAGACAACCACATAAGTAATGAATGCTTAGTAAGCTCTTATAAACTTAAACATAATAATCCATTTTAAATATAAACTTTATAAGTCATAAATATACCGCTTCAAGATTTATCAAACTATATAACTAACATCTCACAAATGAATATGTTCATTAACATCCCAAATACTTTCCATTTATAACATAATAAGGTCTTATAAGCTGAATTACATAATCATCAACCTTTTCTTAAAACGGTGAATCATTTCATTTACTTACCACACCATTTACTTAGCATAAGCTTAATTATGTTATCAATTTGTGAATTAGTGTATCTATTCACAACATAAGCAAATTCCTTCCTTACAAGTAAGTCCTTAACTCAACAATTCTTTTTATTTCATCATATTTTGTCACATCTATGAACTTATCATTTCAATATCTATTCTCACCTATTTCATTTGCATAACTCACAAGACATAAGCCTAAACATCAGCCATAACCACAAACTAGTGCATTTTAACATAACTCTTTCACATCTAACTAATAATCATTCTGCAATTCATCATTCATCTCAAACTTTCCTATAAACATGTTACTCAGAAATCTTTTACTTTCACTAAACAAGATTAAAGATAAATGAATAAATTAATCATATATGTTATACGTTTACGAAGCACTTATAGGCTTAGTATTGAAAATAATTCGCCGTATGCTTCTTGTACTATAATAATTCAACCCAAACTCATTTATATATGTATATAAACATATATTTTAACTGAATAATCATCAATACAATGATACTCACATATGATCAAGTAATTCATTGAATATTTAACATTTAATATTTACTAATATCTTGACTATACATTAGCTTTTAACATTAAAATAATTTTATAAATTCCATTCATAGTTAGCCCGATGAGCTAGAAACTTGACTCGGATGCTCGGGTAACTACACCACACCAAAGGTATCATAGATGCATAACAGGGACATCGAAGTGTAGATAAGGGCACAAATGTACAAACAAGAGCATCGTAGTATGAATAGAGACACCAAAGTGTATACAAGGGCACCGAAGTGCAAACAGGGGTACCCAAGTGCAAATTCCGTACAAGCGCGCATTCTAACCCTATTGGCATGCCAATCGTATCATAGTGGTTACTACGTTCAACTTGGCATTTCATGTAATCCATTTCCTTTAAGCATATTTATCATTCAAGGGCACTTCATCATTTCTGTACACTTGATATAACATCAATACATATATTCATACTGTCAATGTGTCATCACAAAGATTAACATAATCTATAAATCAATTTCATATTTCTCGATACACATGCTGTAACAATTCATAATCATGCTGAAATCGCATATATATCATATCTCATAAATATTCAATAGTTTTCTAATAAATCCTTCCTGACCTTATATTCAATTATATATTTAGTTACCTAGCTAAATTGTAGAAATGTCAAAGTATAAGGGCTTTTTGGTAATTTTCCATTCTCTTCGATTTTCCACTCAATCTTGATCTAAATTAATAATTTCATTTAATATATTAATTTAATATTAATTTAGATGGTAAAAAAATGTACTTTATGCAATTTAGTCATTTTTGACATTTTTATAAAATTGTCCCTAAAGTTTTACTTTTATTCAATTTAGTCTCTGAGCCTATTCAATTTAGTCTCTGAGCCTAAAACATGCAAATTAACCATTTTTACCCAAAATTGAGCCTAGCCGAATACTTATGCTATCCAATATAGCCTATTCATTGATAAACCGTAATTTATACATATTTTTATCCCATGCTTAGCACATTTATGGATGGTTTCTCCTTAGATTTGGTGAATTTGATGCTCCTAATTCTTTAATTTCATGTTTTATACTTAGGTGAGCATAGGAGAGTAAAAAGAGCGGGAAACGGGCCAAAATAGAGAAAATGGACCCACATAGGAAATCAACATGGTCTGGACTTCCTCACATCGGTAAGCCACACGGCCATGTCCATTTGGCAGGATCGGTGCACGACTTACACGAGTAGACTACACGCCAGTGCCTATTTAACAGCCTTGACCACGGGCTGGAGCAATCGCACACGGGCGTGTCACACGAGTGTGTCTCTGTCGAGCCCAAGTATAGTCCTTTTCAGAAAAGGCCACTTTTGAGGGCTCTTAGGCGTTCTAAAGCCTATTTAAACACCTGAGGAGGCACTTAGAATAGACACACGAAGTAGGAGGCAAGGAATTACTCAAGGGAAGCCGATTGATCCATCTCGGAAGCCAGATTCATCGTCAAGACTGAAGATCTCCCTTCAATTTCCATTCAAGGGTTTTGGGTTTTCTTCATGTTTTGTATTCATTATTCTTCTGAGATGTTTTCTTTTATAATTATGAACTAAACCCCCTAAATACATAAGGGGAATGAAACCTAAGACGGATCTTGTTATTATTATCTGAATTGTATGATAAATATTTGACTTGTTCTTAATTATGTGTTCTTAATTCTTGTCTTCATATTCTAGGATATTGATTTAAGTTACTGCACTTATTCAAAGGAGCAAAAGTCTTTGTCTAAGAGTAAATTTGTCATAATTAAGCGGAGTTGATTGCATGCCTAGAGATAGGGTGACAAGATTTCAATTAATTAACCTAGGGTTAGACATTATTAGTCTCAAGAGAGATAATAATATAACTTAGGGATTTCTACGGATCAAGTCAAATGAATAAATCGTCTGATTCAGAGTCAAATAACAAGTGATGTATAGGTGGATTTTTCCTTGGGTATTGTCTTAATCAATCGAGTTTTCCCAAAAGTTTTTCCCCAAATTTCTCTCTGTGCACTCTTAGTTTAGTTAATTAGTTTAGATAAACAAATCCCTTAATTTTTAGGATAGATAATAAAAAGAAAGTAATTACTAGTACTCTTGGTTCCTTTGGGTTCGACAATCCGGTCTTGCTAAAGCTATACTACTGTTCGATAGGTACACTTACCTCCATCGTGATATTAGTTAGTTGCAAGAATGATTAATTATAAATTTTTAAAACCTATCACGAATATCCCGTATCATTCATACAACAATTTCACAAAAAATCCTTATATTTTTACTATTTTAACAATTTTGTCCCTAATCGAAAAATTCATCAAAAATCACTTAATAAAATACTTTTAAATAATGAATAATATTTCAAATTCATCATTTAACATCTAAAATCACAAGGTTCAACAATGGCAACATTCAAAATCTTTAACAGTTTCAAAATCGAAGGTACAAGTTAGCTGGACCTAGTTGAAACGATCTTAAAAACATAAAAATTATTAAAAATGGAGCCAAAATCACATACCATGCAATAGGAAACCACCATGGCCTAACCTAACTTAAAACCTCCATGGACATTCCGTTCTTTCAAGAAGAAACTAAAAAGATGATAAACAATTAACCTTTTGTTTTTATTTTATTTTAATTTAATAAATTAAATTACCATTTTAACCTTGGTTAATAAATAATTAAAACACCAATTCTATGCCCATAATTGTCCACTAACTTCTTAAATAGTCTAATTATCATTTAAGTCCATTTTCCTTTATTCAATAAGTCGTTTAATCACTCAAATCAAATAGTGATGAAATTTTACATATTTTACGATTTAGTCCTTTTAAATTAATTAATGATCGAAAAATTAAAATTTTTCAACGAAACTTTAATACCACCTTAATGACACTCTGTAAATATTTATAAAAATATTTACGGCTCAGTTTATAGAAACGAGGTCCCAATACCTCATTTTCTAAACTCACTTGACCTTAGGGTCTTACCACTTAAACTTATTAAATCATTTATATAGCAAAAATCACTCTCAAAAACCTTTTTAAAGCGATGTTTGACTCATAAATATTAAATAATAATATTTATGAACTTACTCGTCGAATTTGGTGTCTCCGAAACCACTGTTTCCGACACCACTAAAAAACGGGTTTTTACATGTGGCCACGTTACTTTTCATCTATCATGTAATGTTAATGAGATGATATCATTTACCTTCTACTATTGTGGAATGATACTACATTATGTAGAAGTTGCATACCTAATGCACTAGCTTTCGATTCCTTAGCTATTTGAACTCAGGTTTTCATTTACATTAAAGTATACAAATAACACATACATAGTCCATCATCCACTTAAGATTAAGGTATGTCACACTATTGACGTCACAAGTTAATAAATCCATAAAAAAATCTAAGATCTATTCTACTTAGGTTCTATCTGATGTATTTTCATTCTAGTCAGTCACATTAATGTCCATCTTTTTGGGGTCATTTACTCCTCCTCAATCACACTTCATAAACAGAATACTACTCTTTAAATCGATTTGCTAATTATGATTAGACTAATGACATGTTTAGATTATTGACTAATATAAGTTGTCTTCCCATATTACGATATGACCACATAATGCCGCTTAGTTTTAGTTATAAACATTATATAATCATTAAGTCGGTACTTTCTTTCATTTTGCTTTGTGTGCAAAAACCTATGATGACAACAAATGAAGATATTAATGATACTATTAGATATTTTATTAAATTAACTTACTTGAAAAAATACAAGTACAAATTTACGAAATCACTATACTAAGGGCACGAAATCTCAATACAGTGCATTTAAGCACATTTTTGCTAGTGTTTTAAAGTGATATTCCACATATCCATCTTCCTTAATCAATCTACTATGGGCCTGTGAAACACCTCTAACTCGTATTCGTCGCCAAAACAGGGTTTTGTAGCATTACCGAAACATTTAGAAATATTTACAAATAACTTATATAAATTACTATTTACTAATCGAGATCATTCATAACGCCCGTGTGGTCCAAGGGACATGCTCGTGTAACCCTAGGACATGCCCGTGTTGGAGGCCATGTTCGACCTCGTGTAACTCTCTGACTTGCACACACGGCCATGCCACACGCCCGTGTGCTAGGCCGTGTGGTTAATTAGTTCAATTCAAAATTAAGAGCAGGTTTCACACGGCCAAGACACACGCTTATGTTCTAGGCCGTGTGGCACACACGGCTGAGACACATGCCCGTGTCTCTGATCTGTGCTCAATTCTAAGCATTCTATTTCTCAAAAATTAAGTGCAGGGGACACACGACCTAACCACATGCCTATGTTACCAGGTCGTGTGTCACACACGATCTAGACACACTCTCGTGTGTCTACCCGTGTGGACAAAATGAAGCCATTTCTAGCTTCATTTCTCACCCAAAATTTCACCCAATACCTGCACTTGAAACACACATCCAAAACCAACCAATTCAAGCATTCAAATTGGGCAATCCTCATTCAATAAAGCATATCACTACATGCATAAGTGTTTATAAACCTATCTTAGAGTAACTTAGGCATTAGCATCATTTGATCACATATACATAACATATCACATATGAATATATCATCATAACCTACTTAATCATACCAAAATAAACCATTACTAGCCATTCCAATGGCTAGGTTACAAAATAACATTTCAAGTCACTGTTGGCCAAGTTGTCCTATACATGTCATTATACCAAAATGATTTTTACTAATAATACCCAAAGTGACTAGTTGATAGTGTGATGATGCTCCAGCGATCTCCAACCCTCTCAAGCTTTCGAGTACTATAAAACAGGGGAAAATAAAATGAAGTAAGCATTACATGCTTAGTAATTTTGTATAATGAAAACTAAACTTACCAGACTTGTTTACTAGATCTAGGCATACAATGTTATGTTTCCATCCATTTGGCTAAATTTCCTAATCACATACTTTCAATCAAACATGTTAGTCACCAAAATCTTCATATCAATCAAGTAACATAGATGAGTTCATCAAGCAATATTCTTTCAAGTCATTATCATATCATCTCAAGATTTTTATGCCATGTTAAGAGTTTTATGTCCGTTGAATCATTGAATTCTGATGGATGCTTAAGTAGTACACTCGAAGTGTACGATTCAATAATCTGTCAATTCCTTATTCAATGGTACCCTTTAGGGCACTTAACCAAGAAACACTTTCTCAAGCCACTTATCGTATAATAGGATTACCAGTCCAGGCTAAATCCTTTATATAACGTATGCTTAAAGGAGCTCGATCAGGATTACCAGCCCAAGCTAAACCCTAATCATAACGAATGCTCGAGAGGTATTATATCAGGATTACCCATCCGGGCTAAATCCTTTCTATAACAAGGTCAATAGGATTACTTGTTCGAGCTAAATCCTGTCCGTAACAAATGTAGGACTTTATTAGTTTTGGGAAACGTATATAATCATCAGAATTCAACATTCAATCGGGACTTAACCACTTTATCACCATTTTAAGCATGTACCAAATTTTCCATCATAGTATACAAGTAAAGCACATCAATTTAAATCACATTACATACAAACACAACATTCGATTAACATAATTACATGCTCATTAAGTTTCGACACTTGTTTGCGTAAAAAATCTAGTAATCTGAAACCTTTTCTTTTCCTCGATCTAACTTCGAATTAGTGTTGTCTAGATCTATATAAATAAATTTAACTATCAATTTCGCACATTTCATATTTAAATGGACTCAATTTACGTCCTAGGCAAAATTACCATTTTGCCCTTAACTTTTCCATAAATTCTGATTTTGTCCCTAGGCCCGAAAAATGAAACTTGTGCAAATTACCTGTGACACCCCTAATGTGACCCTAGTCGGAGAGTGGTTTCGGGACCACAAAACCGAGTCACAAAAATAATTAGGTGTTATATTCTGTGCTTATTGTATGTGGAATTTGTATGTGTGAATATTTCGTGCCTTGATTTTTATTAATTAGGTGCTAATTTATAAGAAAGGACCCATGTGATAGGACTTGAAAATGTGATAGGTGAAATTTAAATGGCCAAATAATGCATGAGTTATTGACATGAGGGACTTGCATGTCAAATGGACCACTTTTAACTTAGTGGCCGGCCATCAAGATGGTGGATAGATATTATATACATTTTATGTTAGCATGATAATAGTTAATGGCCTTATAGTATGGAAGAAAAGATAATTAAAAGGAATGGAAGAGTGTTAGAAAAAAAAAAAGATATTCATCCTTCTTCTCCCCCCCTTTGCCGTACCAAAAGAAAAGAAAAAGGAGAGGAAATTGAAGATTAAGGCATTTTTGATCACCTTTAAGGAAAGAAAGGTAAGAGTGTGTTCATCTTCCTTACTTCCTTGCACAGCCGAAACAAGAGGAAAGAGGAAGGAACTTATCTAGGGCATTCGGCTATCTTGGAGGTTAAATAAGGTAGGAGTTCATGTTATTTCTATTGATTTTTATGAGAATCTAGCTAGTAGTCAAGCTACTATTGTAACCTATATGCTAATCTAAAAGATGCTATGAACAAATGTGAAGTTTTGCTAGTTAGGATTATTCGGCCAAGTGTTTATGTGGTAGAAATTAAGTGTTAAATGAAATGAAAATGGTACTATATGGGGGTATGTATATTCGGCCATATAAGTAAATATGATAGGTATGATTTGTGTTTTGGAGATTTTTAGGTCATTGAGTTCTTGTTGTTGTGTGTGTATGTGCATGAGTATTCGGCCATGCTATAGAATTCATGATGCAAAATGATAAATGCTTGGTACATTCGGCCATAATGGGCATTAAGATGGTGAAGTTTGAATTAGTTAAATGTTCATATAGGTTGTCTTGATGAAAAGAGAAAGAGAAGAATTAGATATCATATTTGATGATAGTGTGGTATATAAGGGTGTTGAACCTAAATAAGTAATATTCGGCTAGCATGATGAGTATGAAATATTAAGTAGATGAGATAATTGATGGTGAAGTGGCTAATAGGGACTTTTAATGAAATCTATGCTAAGGCCGAATCTATCAAATGCTAAATGTGCTTATGTGTATATTCGGCCACCTAATTAAGCACATAGGTGGTGTTGAATTTGATCTTACACATTCGGCCATATGGGTGTACACACTTGTGATACTATCCTTGATTAGGATAGTTGGCAATAGGGTGATAGCCTAAGGTTGTGAACCGAATAGTTCAAAAGCATGGGGTAGAAGGATAAGAATTTGTCACGTGTATCCTATGAAATGAAATTTTAATGTTTAATACAAATATTTTAAAAAGTGGTTGAATGGGTTAATTTAATTGTTTAAGCTCAAGATCCTAAAGGAGAGGCGTCCAACAAGGGGAAAACGAAGGTCATCGAGTAGCCGACTTGGAATTTATTTTACCCAACACAAGGTAAGTCATTAAGCATATATTTGGTGTTGATTTAAATGATCATAATATATATGCAAATGTGTTTAAATGAGTTGATGTGTAAATGGAAATGTATGTGTATGGAATGATGCCATTGTTGAATGTATAAAGGCAGCAAAATGCATAAGGTATTGGTCTCGGCACTAAGTGTGCGGGTATAAATGGACACGGTGACAAGATTGGCACTAAGTGTGCGGGTTAAATTGTACAGCACTAAGTGTGCGAGTTTGATTATATAGCACTAAGTGTGCGAGCTGAATGTATATAGCACTAAGTGTGCGGATTCACTATATGCTCTTGCATTACAATTGGCACTGAGTGTGCGACATTATCGAGTTAATCCGGACATCGGATCGGGTAAGTACCTTGAGCTCATGACGAATAGGCAATATGTTCATGCTCGGGGTTGAGCTTGGTAAGCTTTAAATCTATGTGATGATTGCAATTGTATGATTGTGGTGAAAATGAGTTGGTGTGTGAAAATGCCTCAAATATCTTATTGTATAGAATTAGAAATGTGGATGTATGACTTGGTATGAGATTGAACCGAAAGGTTTGAGGAATTATGGTATAGTTTCGATATGGATGGAGTACCTAGCCGTTCTCGTTTCATGTTGTGATAACTTTATTAATGGGTGGTTGTCGAATGCTTATGACTTCTGAGTTATAAACTCACTCGGTGTTTTCTTATCACCCATTTTAGGTCTCTTGGACTCAGATCGTTTGCGTGCTCGGAACCGTCGTTGAAGTCATCACACCGGCTGGAAATCTTTGGTATTGTCGTCGTAGTTGAACTAGGAGAACGTTTGGCATGTATAGGCTATTTTGTTTTGTTGAATTGTGGGTTGTAAACTTTAAGCCATGCGAAAATGGCCTATGTGGTCGGTTGAGTGTGATTCTAAAACCTATAGTCACGAGCCTTAGAAACCTTAATTTTGATAAGGTGGCCATAGTTTGTATTATGTATGATGTAATAGTTGGCCATGGAAGAATTATGAAATAGTCATTGTTTGCTTTAGTAACAGATGCTGCCAGCAGCAGTGAGGTGAGATGGAAAAATCACTAAAAATAGTAGAAGTAGAATTAAATAGTGAATAAACTATGTAATTTAACCTTGATGAATCTATTTTCATATGGATGAAACGAAACGACCATATGAGCAGTATACTGAGAGATATTAAAGTTCTCGTGAGACAGGGCCAGAATGGTTTCTGGATCCCCTGTCTCGACTTTTAAAATTTACCATAAATTATCCAAAAGGAATTAGAAGTCGTGCCTTATATGTGCAGATTCTCTTTTGAGTCTAGTTTCATTAGAAACAAACGGCATGAGCATTGAAGCTCTGTACAATAAGATATCCAGGTCGTAATGCGCGAAGGTCAGTGTAGTCGACCCCTGTAACATGGGTGACTTTAACTAATAAACTGTACTAATTGGCTTGACCAAAAATTCTAGAAAAAAATGTGTAGATGGAATTATGAGTCTAGTTTCAGAGAAAATTTACGGAACTGGTTTTCAAGTTCTGGAACTCGAGATATGATTTTTAAGGTGACAGGGACGCAGTTTGCCAGCTAGGCTGGAAATGTGAAAAATAGTCTGTGTGACACATGAGAGTTGGTCCTTGAACCCCTCGTGTCCGACTCCGACGACGGTATCGGGGATGGGGTGTTACATTTTATTGGTATCAGAGCTATGGTTTAGTCGGTTCTAGGACTACCATAGCGTGTGAGTCTAGCTATACATGCCAAATTGTTAGTCTTGAATAATGTGATGACTTCTGACGGTTGAAATTTTTGTTTTGATTAGCAATGGAACCCGGGATAGAGAGACCCTTGGCGGATGACGTTGAAAGTGTAGCGGCTGCTCCCGCGCAAGGGACACCTCTTGTTGAGCCTCAGTCATCCGCGAATAATCAAAATGAAGGGGCGAAACAAGCCTTCTTCACCATGATGAATGAGTGGGTCGCGCAATATGCCCGAACCAACCCGGCTGTCCAACCATTCCCAAATTTAAATACTCCACCCCAAGAGCCCGTAATGCCTTCAGTTACTGATCCTGTGAGGCTGATTAAACCACCTGTAGACCTGATTTGGGCGGGCTGAGGAGTTCAAGGCCATAGTTCTTGATGATGCCGAAAAGGCCGAGTTCGCTCGATAACACCATTCGAGTGTTAGATGAACTGTCATGCACACCGATGAATGTCTTAAGTGTGCTATATCCTTGTTGTGAGACTCACTTACTATTGGTGGAGGACTTTAATTTCCATAGTCCCAAACGAGCGAGTTACTTGGGATTTCTTTCAATCGAATTTGAAAGAAATACATTAGTCAACAGTTCATCGATCGAAGCGTAAGGAATTTTTGGAACTCAAGCAAGGCCAGTATGACAAGATGTCGAATACGAACATGAGTTTGTAAGACTCGGTCAAGATGCCCGGAGTGTGTGGCTGATGAGGTTGCTATGTGCAAAAGATTTGAAGAAGGATTGAATGAAGAGTTAAAGTTACTAGTGGGAATTTTGGAGATAAAGGAGTTCGTGACACTAGTCGAACGAGCACGCAAGGCGGAAGAACTTGGAAAGGAAAAGAAGAAGGCTGAATTTGAAGCAAAAGATTACCGTAAAAGATCAACGAGTAAAGCTCCGTTCTCGGTGTAAAGAGGTTCGGGGAGGACACCGGTAAGTCGAGGGCATCATGGAATTTCCATTAGAGCCCGACCATCGACAGACTCCGAGCTACTTGGTAGCTAGTGTGGGCAATAATCGTCAAGAGAGACTGAATGCCCCCAATGTGGAAGACGACACCTAGGTGAATGTTGGGATAAGTCATTAACAGGGCTTGTTACGGATGTGGTTGAAAGACCACTTCATTAGAGATTGCACGAGCTAGATGAGAAGAATAAGATGCAAGGTGCAAGATCTAGTGGGCGACGGCTAGAGGTAGACCCCGAGGATTTCAGGAGGTAGGGGTGGTAATCGAGAGGAGCCACCGACACTGTTCGGTCCGAGACTCGTGCTCTGCTAGAGCATATGCCATCCGCAGACGAGAGGAGGCATCCTCCCCGACGTTATCACTGGTACTTTTACTCTCTTTGATACTAGTGTGATTGCATTGATTGACCCGGCTCTACTCATTCATATGTATGTGAAACCTTAGCATCCAGTAAGACTCTACCTGTTGAGTCTACTGAGTTCCTAATTCGAGTGTCAAACCCTTTGGGTCAATACGTACTCGTTGACAAAGTGTGTAAGAAAAGTCCCCTAGTATTTCGAGGTTCTTGTTTTCCGGCAGACTTGATGCTTTTGCCATTCGACGAATTCGACGTTATTCTTGGTTTGGATTGGTTGACCATGCACGATGCGGTTGTAAATTGCAAAAGCAAGACTATTGATCTGAGGTGTACAAATAACGAGATAATTCGGGTTGAGTCTACGGACTTAAAAGGGTTGCCAGCTGTAATATCAGCAATGTTGGCCCGGAAATACGTAAGAAAGGGGTGCGAAGCATACCTTCCGTATGTACTAGACGACAAGGAGTTAGAAAAGAAACTCGAATCTGTGCCAGTGGTTTGCGAATACCCGGATGTTTTACCTGAAGAATTGCCGGGTTTACCACCTGTTCGAGAAATAGAGTTTGGCATCGAATTGGTACCTAGTACCACTCCAATTTCGATAGCTCCATATCGTATGGCACCAACGGAATTAAAGTAGTTGAAAACTCAGTTGCAAGAATTGGTGGATAGAGGTTTTGCTCGCCGAGTTTTTCACCTTGGGTGCGCCGGTGTTGTTCGTGAAAAGAAGGACGGAACCATGAGGTCGTGCATCGACTACCGTCGACTTAATAAAGTGACAATAAAGAACAAATATCCGTTACCGCGTATCGATGATTTGTTCGATCAACTGAAAGGAGCCTCAGTGTTCTCGAAAGTAGATTTGAGATCGGGCTATTATCAATTGCGAATTCGAGATGCAGACGTACCTAAAACTGCCTTCAGAACGAGATATGGTCACTACGAGTTCCTAGTGATGCCGTTTGGGATCACTAATGCCCCTGCGGTGTTTATGGATTTGATGAATCGGATCTTCGGACCATACTTGGATCGGTTCGTAGTTGTCTTCATTGATGACATTTTGGTCTATTCGAAAAATGAGACCGAACACGCTGAACACCTGAGGTTAGTGTTTCAATTTTACGGGATAAGCAATTATATGCTAAGTTCAGCAAGTGTGAGTTACGGTTAGAGAGGTTAGCTTCTTGGGGCATGTGGTATCCAGATCGGGTATTTGAGTCGACCGAACAAAATTGCAGCCATACTTAACTGGAAGCCTCAGAAATATTACCGAGGTTCGAGCTTTTGGGGCTTCTTAGGTTATTCTTGACGATTTGTAAAGGTTTCTCGATGATAGCCACGCCAATGACGGTTACTCCAAAAGGATGTTAAGTTCTAATGGACGGAGAAATGTCAGAAAAGTTTCGATCAACTGAAAACTTGTTTGACTGAAGCCCCAATTCTAGTGCAACCCGAATCGGGCAAAGAGTTTGTCATTTATAGTAACGCATCCCTACTTGGGTTGGGTTGCGTATTGATGCAAGAAGGGCGAGTTGTGGCCTATGCGTCGAGACAATTAAAGCCACATGAGAAAAATTATCCGACCCATGATCTCGAATTGGCTGCCATCGTATTCGCCTTAAAGATATGGCGACATTACTTATTTGGTGAGAAGTGCCATGTGTATTCGGATCACAAAAGTCTCAAATATTTGATGACTCAAAGAGACTTAAATCTGCGACAAAGACGTTGGCTCGAGCTGTTAAAGGATTATGAGCTGGTCATTGACTATCACCCGGGAAAGGCTAATGTGGTTGCGAACGCCTTAAGTCGTAAATCACTATTTGCTTTATGGCGATGAATGTAAACTTGTGCATTCTACCCGACAATGTGTTAGTAGCTGAATTGAAAGCCAAACCATTATTGAAACGTCAAATTCGTGAAGCTCGAGAAAGTCGACGATGAGTTGGTTGCAAAGCGGTGAGTGTGTTCGAACAAGGACTCGGAATTTCAAATCGATGATGATGATTGTTTGAGGTTCGAAGTCGTCGTGTGTTCCAAAGAATTGAAACTTATTTCGATAATTCGAACGAAGCCCATTGTAGCCGAATGGCAATCCACCCGGGAGTACGAAGATGTACAACGATTTGAAACGTCGGTTTTGGTGGCATGGTATGAAACGAGACATCTCCGACTTTGTTTGAGATGTTTAATATGTCAACAAGTGAAAGCGGAACATCAAGTGCCTTGAGGATTACTTCACCGATCACGATACCCGAGTGGAAATGGGATCGAGTCACAATGGACTTTGTATCCGGACCGCCATTGTCGACAAGTAAGAAGGATGCGATTTGGGTTATTGTAGATAGATTGACTAAGTCGGCTCACTTTGTCCCCGTGACGTCACGGATTTTTCAATGGACAAACTAGCCAATTGTACGCTTCTCGAGTTGTGAGACTACATGGGGTGCCTATTTCCATCGTGTCGATAGAGATCCGAGATTTACCTCGCGATTTTGGAAGAAGTTGCAAGAAGCTTTGGGTACCAAGTTGCATTTCAAGACCGCCTTTCACCCCCAAACCGATGGTCAATCCGAATGGATAATTCAAATACTCGAGGATATGTTGAGATGTTGCATCCTTGAGTTTAGTGGTTCATGGGAGCGGTATTTGCCTTTGATTGAATTCGCACAACAATAGCTTTCAATCAAGTATTAAGATGGCGCTTACGAGGCTTTATACGGTCGTAAATGCCGTACCCCATTATTCGGGTGAACTTAGTGAAGGTAAATTCTTGAGGTTGATTTGATCAAGGATGCCGAGCGAAAGTTCGAGTAATTCGTGAAAGTTTGAAAGTCGCCCGGATCGCCAAAAGTCGTATCGGATTTGAAAAGAAAAGACATTGAATATCGGGTTGGAGACAAGGTATTTCTCAAGGTCTCATCTTGGAAAAAGGTGCTTAGATTTGGCCGTAAGGGCAAATTGAGTCCGAGGTTCATCGGTCCGTATGAAGTGTCCGAACGAGTTGGGCGATGGCGCATCGATTAATTTTACCTCCGAGCTTGAAAAGATTCACGACGTCTTTCATGTATCGATGCTTGACGATATAGGTCCGACCGTCACGTAATCACTCCATCCGAGGTCGAGATTCACCTAATTTGATTTATGAAGAAGAACCGATTCGTATCCTAGCTCGTGAAGTGAAAGAGTTGCGAAACAAAAGGGTTCCGTTAGTAAAGGTGTTATGGCTCAAACACGAGTCGAAGAAGCTACTTGGGAAACCGAGAACTCTATGAGAGAACGATACCCAAACCTATTTGCGGTAAGATTTTCGGGACGAAAATCTCTTAAGTAGGGAGAGTTGTGACACCCTAATGTGACCCTAGTCGGAGAGTGGTTTCGGGACCACAAAATCGAGTCACAAAATAATTAGGTGTTATATTCGTGCTTATTGTATGTGGAATTTGTATGTGTGAATATTTCGTGCCTTGATTTTTATTAATTAGGTGCTAATTTATAAGAAATGACCCATGTGATAGGACTTGAAAATGTGATAGGTGAAATTTAAATGGCCAAATAATGCATGAGTTATTGACATGAGGGACTTGCATGTCAAATGGACCACTTTAACTTAGTGGCCGGCCATCAAGATGGTGGATAGATATTATATACATTTTATGTTAGCATGATAATAGTTAATGGCCTTATGGTATGGAAGAAAAGATAATTAAAACGAATGGAAGAGTGTTAGAAAAAAAAGATATTCATCCTTCTTCTCCCCTTTGCCGTACCAAAAGAAAAGAAAAAGATAGGAAATTGAAGATTAAGGCATTTTTATCACCTTTAAGGAAAGAAAGGTAAGAGTGTGTTCATCTTCCTTACTTTCTTGCTGTAGAAACAAGAGGAAAGAGGAAGGAACTTATCTAGGGCATTCGGCTATCTTGGAGGTTAAATAAGGTAGGAGTTCATGTTATTTCTATTGATTTTTATGAGAATCTAGCTAGTAGTCAAGCTACTATTGTAACCTATATGCTAATCTAAAAGATGCTATGAACAAATGTGAAGTTTTGCTAGTTAGGATTATTCGGCCAAGTGTTTATGTGGTAGAAATTAAGTGTTAAATGAAATGAAAATGGTATTATATGGGGGTATGTATATTCGGCCATATAAGTAAATATGATAGGTATGATTTGTGTTTTGGAGATTTTTAGGTAATTGAGTTCTTGTTGTTGTGTGTGTATGTGCATGAGTATTCGGCCATGCTATAGAATTCATGATGCAAAATGATAAATGCTTGGTACATTCGGCCATAATGGGCATTAAGATGGTGAAGTTTGAATTAGTTAAATGTTCATATAGGTTGTCTTGATGAAAAGAGAAAGAGAAGAATTAGATATCATATTTGATGATAGTGTGGTATATAAGGGTGTTGAACTTAAATAAGTAATATTCGCTAGCATGATGAGTATGAAATATTAAGTAGATGAGATAATTGATGGTGAAGTGGCTAATAGGGACTTTTAATGAAATCTATGCTAAGGCGAATCTATCAAATGCTAAATGTGCTTATGTGTATATTCGCCACCTAATTAAGCACATAGGTGGTGTTGAATTTGATCTTGCACATTCGGCCATATGGGTGTACACACTTGTGATACTATCCTTGATTAGGATAGTTGGCAATAGGGTGATAGCCTAAGGTTGTGAACCGAATAGTTCAAAAGCATGGGGTAGAAGGATAAGAATTTGTCATGTGTATCCTATGAAATGAAATTTTAATGTTTAATACAAATATTTTAAAAAGTGGTTGAATGGGTTAATTTAATTGTTTAAGCTCAAGATCCTAAAGGAGGCGTCCAACAAGGGAAAACGAAGGTCATCGAGTAGCCGACTTGGAATTTATTTTACCCAACACAAGGTAAGTCATTAAACATATATTTGGTGTTGATTTAAATGATCATAATATATATGCAAATGTGTTTAAATGAGTTGATGTGTAAATGGAAATGTATGTGTATGGAATGATGCCATTGTTGAATGTATAAAGGCAGCAAAATGCATAAGGTATTGGTCTCGGCACTAAGTGTGCGGGTATAAATGGACACGATGACAAGATTGGCACTAAGTGTGCGGGTTTAAAATTGTACAGCACTAAGTGTGCGAGTTTGATTATATAGCACTAAGTGTGCGAGCTGAATGTATATAGCACTAAGTGTGCGGATTCACTATATGCTCTTGCATTACAATTGGCACTGAGTGTGCGACATTATCGAGTTAATCCCGGACAGCGGATCGGGTAAGTACCTTGAGCTCATGACGAATAGGCAATATGTTCATGCTCGGGGTTGAGCTTGGTAAGCTTTAAATCTATGTGATGATTGCAATTGTATGATTGTGGTGAAAATGAGTTGGTGTGTGAAAATGCCTCAAATATCTTATTGTATAGAATTTGAAATGTGGATGTATGACTTGGTATGAGATTGAACCGAAAGGTTCGAGGAATTATGGTATAGTTTCGATATGGATGGAGTACCTAGCTTCGTTCATCGTTTCATGTTGTGATAACTTTATTAATGGGTGGTTGTCGAATGCTTATGACTTATTGAGTTATAAACTCACTCGGTGTTTTCTTGTAACCCATTTTAGGTCTCTTGGACTCAGATCGTTTGTGTGCTCGGAACCGTCGTTGAAGTCATCACACCGCTGGAAATCTTTGGTATTGTTGTCGTAGTTGAACTAGGAGAACGTTTGGCATGTATAGGCTATTTTGTTTTGTTGAATTGTGGGTTGTAAACTTTAAGCCATGCGAAAATGGCCTATGTGGTCGGTTGAGTGTGATTCTAAAACCTATAGTCACGAGCCTTAGAAACCTTAATTTTGATAAGGTGGCCATAGTTTGTATTATGTATGATGTAATAGTTGGCCATGGAAGAATTATGAAATAGTCATTATTTGCTTTAGTAACAGATGCTGCCAGCAGCAGTGAGGTGAGATGGAAAAATCACTAAAAATAGTAGAAGTAGAATTAAATAGTGAATAAACTATGAAATTGAACCTTGATTAATCTATTTTCATATGGATGAAACTAAACGACCATATGAGCAGTATACTGAGAGATATTAAAGTTCTCGTGAGACAGTGCCAGAATGGTTTCTGGATCCCCTGTCTCGACTTTGAAAATTTACCATAAATTATCCAAAAGGAATTAGAAGTCGTTCCTTATATGTTAAGATTTCCTTTTGAGTCTAGTTTCATTAGAAACAAACGGCATGAGCATTGAAGCTCTGTACGAGAAGATATCCAGGTCGTAATGCGCGAAGGTCAGTGTAGTCGACCCCTATAACATGGGTGACTTTAACTAATAAACTGTACTAATTGGCTTGACCAAAAATTCTAGAAAAAAATTTGTAGATGGAATTATGAGTCTAGTTTCAGGGAAAATTTACGGAACTGGTTTTCAAGTTCTGGAACTCGAGATATGATTTTTAAGGTGACAGGGACGCAGTTTGCCAGCTAGGCTGGAAATGTGAAAAATAGTCTGTGTGACACATGAGAGTTGGTCCTAGAACCCCTCGTGTCCGACTCCGGCGACAGTATCGGGGATGGGGTGTTACATTACCCCCTATTCCAAGCCTAACCAAAGCCCCATCACAAATTTTCTAACACATGTATTAATAAAATTTTAAAATTTTTCATCAAATTTTAAAACTTTTCATTTTAGTCCCTAAATCATGTTTTCATCAAAAATCACTTTGTAAAAGTTGTTTATCTATTAATAATCTTTCATTTTCTACCATAAATTTCTAATTTCTAGCATATGCATCCATGACCCATTTTCATACCTTGATAACTTTTCAAATTAATCCCTCAAATAGAGAGATTAAGCTATCCCGGTTTCAAAAATGCCAAAATTACTAAAAACAAGACAAGAAAACTTACCCAATTAGGCCTTGAAAGTTTCTTTTCTCTCTCCTAGGGTTTCCATGTGTTTTAGGTTGAAGATGACATAAAATAAGATGATTCCTTTTATCATCTTTTTAATTAATTAAGTATTTTGCTATTTCCAATTTAGTCCTTACACGTTTTCTATATTTCCATGGATGAGTCATCAAGAAAAATCTACATACTTTTCTTAATGGTCTAATTACCATATAAGGACCTCTAGCTTTGAATCCCATAGTTATTTAACCCTTATAGCTACTAGAATTCAACTTTCGCATTTTATGTGATTTAGTCCTTCTCGTAATTAAACACTTAATCGATAAAATTTTCATATTGACATTTTCACATGACATGCCTATTATAATATGGATCATATAATGAAATAAAAATAAATCATATTTTCAGATCGTATTTGTGGTCCCGAAACCACTGTTCCGATTTCACTGAAAAATGGGTTGTTACAGCCTGTTGGAAAAAATCTGGTTTAAAAACGGTTTTCTATCACAACAAAAAATTAAACATATGAAACTCAAGTCGATTTGTGATATTTATAGCAATAAGCTTTTCCCGAAAAGTACCTATGCTTTGTGCGAGACGGATCATAGACGTTCTCGGCTTTCAACTAAACATCCTTCTCTGCTATTCTTGTACTAGGATTGCTTCGAGTGTAGGCTCAAACAACCATGAATCAAACATAGAACTATAAATAATTTTCTTACTTTCGATAAGAAAGTAAATCTCTCTCTCTCTCTCTAGAAACCAGTAGAATTGTTATTACTAAAAAAATTGAATTTATACTTAGAAAATAAGTTCTGAATATTGTTGAACAAAATACAATATTTTATAAGCTTAATGAGAATTGACAAAATTTTGAAGGATCAAATTAAAAATTTTGAGAATTTTCAAAGTTTTAATGAGAAATTTTAATTTTTTTGAGAAGGGGCTAACTTTTTTTTAATTTTAAGGGTCTAAAAGAATTTTTAAAATTTTAGCCCCATCATTAACCATCCACATTCGATCATAACACTTTTGTAAGACTTTTATAACACATAACTCAATTTTTATAATAAACTTTTAACCATAATTTTAGAATTTTTAAGCTTTAAATAATATATATTTTTGTTATAACTTTATAAAATATACATAAATTATTTTTATAATCTAATTTTTTGAATTTATAACTTTAGGTTTTATTTTTTGCCATAATCATCTAAATTACTCATGCGTATTCATACATATAATATATTTTTATAATTTAAACTTGTTTAAAAATAACTTTTAAAGCTAAATTTTGTATAAATGTATGAAAAGTCATAAAATAATTAAATTTACATGTAATTACTTTTATTCAATGAAATCTATCAATTATAATAACTATCTAAATATGTTACATGGAATTATAAATAATTACAAAAAATCCAAATCACCGATTTAAGAGGAAATGACATGATTGGTACTTCATTCTAAAGATTTCAACATAGTTGGACCAGGTCTCGGTTTTTAAGGGCAGCCAGGAGCGAAAAACATATTCGTCTCTTAAGAAGACTCATCGCAAATTCAAGATTTTAACCCAGCAAAAAGCCCAAATTCAACAAATGAACATGGTTGGGTGATTTTCTAAGGTCTTCTTTCGCCAACATTGTTTTCTAAGATTAATAAGGTTAATTTATTCGTATTAGTATGGTTTCACCAGCTTCGCATTGGCTGAATTTCTTGAAATAAATTATAAAATAAAAATTTAAAGGTTATATTATAATTCAAGTTTTTTAGTTTCATATATTTAGAATTTAGTTTTCATACTGGTTATTAACACTATCAAAATTTTTCTGTTAAATTTTTAATATGGAATTTTAACTTAAAAAATAAACTCACCTAATAGTCATGTGACAAAAATAATATTGTAATGAATTTAAATATCTAAATTTAACCAAAAAATTAATGATTTTAACCCTTCTTAAATTTCAAATTAGAATTTCAATTAGAATAAAGTATGTATACTAACTAATAACATTTTAAAACTTAATGTACCAAATTATGTCAAAATTAAATTTTCTAGATTAAATCTCAAATTTGAATATAGTATAAGGACCGAATTGAAATTTTGACCATTTTATATAATCTTTTTTAACACCTATTGTTATATAATCTAAAAAAAGAAAAAAAAGTAGCGATGAACATTGAAATTTAATTGTTGTCTTATAATGTTAAAAAAATTTAGAAAGAGTTTTACTTTAATAGATTGTAAATCATATCCACTCATTCAGTTATTCAATACACGTTCCATATTAAAAGTTGATCATTATAAATTGATTCCCTATATCTATTTGGGTTACACACAAAACACAAATAAAAAAAATTATAGCCTCCATTGATTAGGGTTTGTATAATTAAAAGAAAATGGTCAAAAGAAATAAATTAATTTATTTAGATTTTTTGTCAAAAAATAATTAACTCCAATTTCATATTAAGTAATTTCTAAATTTATGAAAATCATATTATTTTAAAAATTCTAAACGTCACGTACATGTAGTATCAAATCCTAATTAAAAATATATGATTTTTATTTACATTCTTATTGTGTATGTTGGATTGTGATTTAGAAATTAATGGAATTGAAATTGAATTATATTCTTAATATGGAGTTTTCTCTCACATCATCACTGTCATGGGTTTCAATTAAATAATAATAAATATACACGTTATTGTTATTGTGGAATACTTGGGTTTTTTTGGTAACTTCTTGCGGCTGCCATTAAGAAGAAATCAACCGCATCAATTTTAAGTTTAGCATTTGCTGATAGTTAATAAACGTGGAAGGTGTATTTATTTTCCTAATAATCGTAAAGGCTTTTGAAAGTTCACCAGGTTTATTGTTTATTATTCTTATGTATTATTCTTTATTTGATGTGATTTAATTAGGTTACTTATGTTTTTTATTTTAAATTGCGATAAAATTTGAGATAAATTAAAGTATGAGATAAATTAAATTACGTTACTTATGCATGGCATTATAGTTGTTTAGTTGTTAAGTAAATCTTAAAATCGTCGTTTTTGATAAAAAAAATTCTTTTAGTGAAAAGAAGATAACATGCTAAGTTCTTCAAAAATAAGCAAATGTTTTAAACGACTGTTTTGTAAATTTCGATAGTTCTATTATGCCATTTCGATAACCAATGTAATCTTCTAACTTTGGTCTTAACGTCTAAACCGAATTGAGAAGATTACATCAAATTATGGAAAAAGAAAGAAAAAAAAAGTGAGAGAATATAGTTCATAATTATTAAAAAAATTGCCATAAAATCAACATTACTTTTTGAATCTAATAGAAAGAAGTGATAATGTAATTTCCCCTTATTTTATCAAATATTAACACTACTAGAAATGTAAGATTTCCTATTTAAGATTGAGTATATCTCGTTGAGTTAGGCGAAAATTGTTTGGTGTAAATAATTTTTTGTCTCTTACTTTTGTTTTAGTTTTCGCAGTGCCATCAGAAATTCCAACTTTTGTTAATAGTTCGATCACCATTTACGCACTTTATTTTTCTTAAACAATTATCGATTAGTTTAAGTCAACACAAACAAAAGAATGAAGTTTATATTACATTTTTACTGAGAATATAAAATTCCATGAACTAATACCCATTTTCTATCAAATATAAGAGGGTATATTTATATATATAAAAATATGAATTTGGGGAAATTTTTGAATAGAAAAGAAATACCTTTTATTATTTATTATAAAAAAGTTTTTTTATTATTTAAAGATAATAAAGTTTTTATCCAACTCTATAGTGGAGGTTTTTGTTCTTAATCATTGATTTTATTAAAAAGAAAAGCAAAGCCACTACAAATAGCAACAGAACCACACAACAAAGGACTCAAAAACATCAGTGACAACCAAGCTAAGAAAATCCTGCAATTAACACCCAAAATTGCTAAAGAATCAACAAAGAAGATGCTCCTTAATAGTCTATAAACAAAAACATCATCAACCAAGGAAAAAGTCTAAACAGAAAATCAAAGTGTAGATAGTATCGACATAAGCCTTGGCCTTCTTGCTTGAAGCATTTTTATTAACACTTCTGAAAAAGTTTGTATAGAGAATTGAGCATCAACACTTCTGAAAAAAAATCTTGTATAGAGAATTAATATACTCAATTTTGTATTGTTGAGTTAAGTTAAAATTGAGCACGTACTATTAATTATTTATTAATAACAGATAAAATAATAATTTTTATTCTTTTGCATAAAATTTTTTATTGGATTGAACTACAAAATTGACAATTGAGTATATTAATTAATAATAAATATTATTTTAAATTAATTATCATTTAATTAGTGTTACAACTATATTCAAATTAGTTATTTGTTGCACGGTATTAGTAAAATAAACAATAACATAAAATATTTATACAAATCACAAGATCGAACAAGATCAATACAAATATGTATATATATAATCAGAAACGGAGTAGTAGTTGAGGCCTGTTTTCACAATTTCCTTAAGACAGATTCGACCGTTCTTTTGGTACTGGAGAAACGTTGGTCGACTGTTTTCTAGGATACAATAACAAGATGAGCACAACAGCAGTGATCAACGAATAGTAGTCTTGCCTTCGTTTATCACTGAAAATAGTTCGAAAAATATGCATGGAAAAGATCTCTCAAACTTTTTTTTTTTTTGAAAATTTAGTGTGTATCTTTTCTTGCAAATTATTTGGTTTTAAATAAAATTCAAATGAGGAACTTTTAGAATTTTTTTACTAATGGAGTGTAACAACCCTAACCCGTATCTGTCGTCGAAGCAGGATTACAGACCATTATCAAACAAACAGAACAGTAAACCATTCAATTCATACATCAATGCAGTCATAATCTAATTTCCTTCAAAAACATTCATAATGTTCCTTAATCGGGCCCTAAAGGCCCTAAAAACTACTATAGAAACAAACTAGGACTAAATCGGAAACATTTGGAAAGTTTAAGAAAAAGTTGAAAATTTTGAACTGTAAGGGTCACACGGCTGTGTGGCAAGGCCGTGTGAGTCACACGACTAAGACACTTGCCCGTGTCTCAGGCCATGTAACAATCGAAATAGGGACACACGACCATGTCCCAACCCGTGTCCATGTCCATGTAACTATCTGACTTGGGTCACATGGCCAAGCTACACGCCCATGTGCCAGGCCGTGTAACTCTTGAAATGGCCTCACACGCCCATGTGCCAGGCCGCATGCTAGGTCATGTAACTTTCGAAATGCAACCCTAAAAACCTACAGGGGACACACTGTCATGTCGCATAGCCGTGTGTCACACACAGCTAAGGCACACGCTGTAACACCCCTTACCCGTATTCGATGTTGGGACAGGGTTTGAGGCGTTACCGGACTTAAACACTCACAACATGCAAAATCGGGCCACAAAATTTTTGCCCCAAATTAAAACATCTCAAACACATGCATATCGTCCCTTATATAGGCTTTTGAAGCCTATAACATACATCGGGGTGGTTCAGAACTGAACCAAGAACTTTCGACAAACTTTTGACATCTTAACCAATTTTCTTGCTTTGGAGAGTCACACGCCCGTGTGGGTTGGGCCTGTGGTCACACATGCCCGTGTGGCTTGGGACACGCCCGTATCCTCAGCCTGTGTAACTTTCTGTTTATGACGTCAGCCAAACAAATTGATCCACACAGTCAATTCACACTCCCGTGTGCTAGACCGTGTCCTCCACATAGCTGAGACACATGGCCGTGTCTCTGCCCGTGTGGCCAACACTTAGGCTATTTTCCAAGCCTTATGTTGTCCTTAGTTCTTTCCCATACTTTACACATCATGGACCCAACTTATAGCATCAATTTAATGGTTAATCGACCTTGAGAAAGATTCAAATAAATAATTTGCATATTGTCTTACATGTGTTTATTACATAGCATTTAATCTCTACACATTCTACAATTGTCCATATTTAATCATTGTCAACTTACTACCAGGCCACATATTCATTCCATGGTCACGACCACCTTGAATGGTTCTAGGACATTCATCATATACATGTGTGTAACACCCCAATCCCGTGACTGTTACCGGAAATCGAATACGAGGTGTTACCGAGCTTACTTCATTTATTGCCCCCTATTTATTTTTTTTTTGTTCCAGGCAAGCTGGCTAACTGTATCGTAGTCACTTTAAAAATCATATCTTGAGTTCTGGAACTCGAAATCCAATTCCGTAAATTTTCTCCGAAACTAGACTCATATATCTATGTGGGGGAATTTTTGTAGAATTTTTGGTTGGGCCAATTAGTACATTTTATTCATTAAAGTCTCCCCTGTTTCAAGGTTCGACTACACTGACCTCTGTACATTACGATTTAAATATCTCCCTGTAAAGGGCTTCAATGCCTATGTCGTTTGTCTCTAATGAAACTAGACTCGATAACAAATCTGTACATATAAGGCACGACCTCTAATTATCTCGATAAAATTTACGGTGAATTTTCTAAGTCGAAACAGGGGATCCAGAAATCTCTCTGGCCCTATTTCACAATAATTTAATTATCTCCTAACATACAGCTCATATGGTAGTTTCGTTTCTTCCATATGGAAATAGACTCATCAAGCTTCGATTACATAATTTATTCATTATTTAATTCCATTTCTACTATTTTTAGTGATTTTTCAATCTCACATCACTGCTGCTGTCAGCATCTGTTACTAAAGCAAACTATGCCTATTTCATGATTTTTCCTTGATCTAACTAATAATTCATCATACATATTACAAATTATGACCATGACTAGCCATGCCAAAGGTTAATCATCACCGAGCATCTCCCTACTACACTATTACCAAATCATGAATTTAACACGAAAATAATCAGCCATTACATATGGCATAATAATCGAGTAGGCCTCAACCAATACTCAACCAAAACCGAATTACCAAGACTTGTGTCCAAACATCATAGAACCAAATCCAACCGAACATTATGCCATTTTCGCATGGCTAAAGTTTACATACCAAATTTCAACAAAACATAATAGCCTATACATGCCGAAATGTTCTCCTAGACCAACTAAAAGAAGATACCAAAAGTTGCTAGCCGGTGTGATGACTTCAATGACGGTCCCGAGTGCATAAAAAGTCGAGTCCAAGAAACCTAAAATAGGTGACAAGCAAACACCGAATGAGTATATAACTCAATAAGTCATAAGCATTACACTACCATCCATTAATAAAATTTTCACAAGAGGAAACAACGAAATGAGGCTAAGTACTCCATCCATACCGAACTATGCCATAGTTTCTTAGACCTTACGATTCAATCTCATTCCAAGTCCTACATTGACATTTCATACGCTATTCAATAGAGTAATTGAGGCATTTCCATACATCATTTTATTTTCGTTACAAATACAACTAAACGAACTTTCACCTATTCCACGATGAACCTTATGTACGTGACTTCAATTATAATCATCACATAGGTTCAAAACTTACCACGCTCAACTCCAAATATAAACATAGCACCTATTAGCCATGAACTCAAGGTACTTACCCTTTCCGCTGTCCAAAATCGACTCGGTAAGGTCGCACCCTTAATGTAAATAATCTATAGAAAATACATAGTGGGTTCACACACATAGTGCTTAATAATCACCAGCACACTTAGTGCCATATACTTTAAACTCGCACACTTAGTGCCATGCATTTCAAGCTCGCACACTTAGTGCCATGCATTTCAAGCTCGCACACTCAGTGCCAATCTCTCAACCGTGAACACTTATTGCCCGCACACTTAGTGCCGAAAACCAGCCACTCTATACGCTTCACTTCTTTTTTACATTCGACAATTTCATCTCTACATACATATACATTTGTATACATTTCACCTCATTAAACACAATTGCATAGGTATTACGATCGTTTAAATCAATACCAAATATATGCTTAATGACTTACCTTGTGTTGGGTAGAACGGTTCCAACTCGCTATTCGATTGCTTTCTCCTTTCCTTTATCCGATTTAGTTCCCTTTGCTCTTGAGCTTAATTTAACAATTAAATTGATTTAATCATTTTGAATATCAAAGAGAAATTCAAGGTACTCAACCCTTATTTTTAATAATAAGACCAACCATACACCTATAATAACATCCAATTCATTAATTATTTTAGCACACGCATGGCACATAAGGTTAACTAAAGCTACATTCACTTATAAGATAGCACCCTTAATGAGCTCATACCATGACTATACCTAACCGAATTCAAAGAGAATTTAGTACAATTACACATTCTTACTAATGTATAATTCTAGCATGCTTTAATATTTTATACACCTCATTCGGCCCTAACCATTCACTTAACTTATATGTACAAATTCCATCTCAAAATTAAGAGTTGCAACTACAATTAGGTTACAACAATGCCCATCAATGACCGAATGCTTAAGCACAACTATACTAAAATTTATCCAACATCGTTTTAATTTGCCCTTCACTATTTTTTTTCTAATCATCAAATACAAAGTGATTTACATATATATATTAAACCAACCTTGCTAGCACACAATATTCCTTAACCGAATGTCATAAACCCAAGCCACACATTTTGTTCATTAAGACCCTTCAATGACCACATTCGTACACCCCTTATGAACAAACCAATTTCAACCTTCATGAAAAGTATATGTACCAAGAGCTTCAAACTACTTGGCGAATATCAAACCTCCAAACAACCAAACTTAATCCATGGAATGAGTAGAACTTGAACTAATCACCTTATTTATACCTAAATTTCCAAGAATTTCAAAGTGCTTACCTCTTCCTAAGCATCATCCAAGCCGAATCATGAACAAAAGAATTCCTTTCTTCTTCCTCCCTCAAGTCACGGCAATGGAGAAGAAAGATGAGCATTCCTTCATTTTTTCATTTTACCTTCTTTTACTAACAATATTTTATCTCCAATAACCCAATTTCTTATTATAATATCTAATTAACATATATATTGCCCATCAACAATCCATCTTGGCCGCCACTACAAAGGAATTGGGGAATTTGACATGCAAGTCCACCCTTGTGTCATCATGCATTAACAAGCCATTTAAAATTAGCCTATCATATTTCACCATGTCTCATATTGATCCCTATTTAATAATTTCTCATGCAATTGGCAAAATTAGAGAATGAAACTTCCACATACTCATGTACACACATAATAAGCATAGAATATAGCAATTAATTATTTTTATGACTCGGTTTTGTGGTCCCGAAACCACTTTCTGACTAGGGTCACATTAGGGCTGTCACAATGTGTTATACTAATTATTCATAGCAACCAATTATAATCACACGACATGCATTAACACATAGCAGGAATAATTAGGCTTACAAGCCATAACCATAATAAGCCACATCTCATGGCTATATATAATAGATCAATATAAGCCGGTACATTTGGCTAATCATAACAACATCTAGTGTAAAACTAGTCCTTATACATGCCACTCACTTGAAAGTGTTTAATACACGTATGTTAATACTTTAGAGTTGATAGCTTGATAGTGTGATGCTGCCTCCAACGATCTCCAACCCCGAGCCAACTTGAGAACACTAAGGAAATGGAGAGAAGGGAGTAAGCTTAAAGCTTAGTAAGTCCATATGAAAATAATAAGCATTATAACAACATGTTTCCTTAGGCAATCAACCATAATGACACTTTTACTCATATTTTGGTTAAGCTGTTTTCTAGAGTTGTAGTTACTAATTTATTTATATCTGGAGTTACGGAACTCCAAATTAAGATTTGTTAATTTTCCCTGAAACTAGACTCATTTATCTTCTTACAATAAAATTTCCAGAATCTTGGTCTCGCCAATAATTACAGTTTATTATTCAAAGTCTCCCCTATTTCACTGTTTGACAGCTTCAACCTATCTCCACTAAAATTTATTTATCTCATAGTAAGAGACTCGGATAATGTTACTGTCTCTTTCTCCTGAAATTAGACACATTAATAATTTTAGTAATACGATTTCTAACTCATAATTATTTTTTTACAATTTCTAGTGATTTTCCCAATTCAGAATAGAGGATTCCAAACTCATTCTGACACTGTCTCACTAAAATTCAAATATCTCATCATATGAGATTCTTTTACTAGCACCATTTCCTTTATCTAAAACTAGACCCAATAATTTCATATTTTATAAAGTCTCTAACTCAATTTTCACTATTTTTGGTGGATTTTCAAAGTCGGACTATTGCTGCTGTTCAAAACTGTTTCAGTGCAAATTCATAGTAATTATCATAAGCTCATTGATCATAGACTCATCATTTCATGAAACCCATTTCTCATTACACAATGTAAGTTAACATGATATTACAACATAATTCATAATCATAAGCATAAGGATGGTTCATCTTTCAAACCTTTTTACTTGTTTATCATGTATACACATTCATATGCATGAATTTGCTTACTCATCATTTATCACATTTCAATGAGGCATCACTTATGAGTATAATGTATGTACCTGTACATATTCGTAGCATATCAATTAACTTTACCTTTATCACCGCGCCCATCTCGGGACTTTCATCGTATTATTCATTATAATACCCGTTGAATTTCTAAGAAATCTCGATGGATAATCCATTTACCGTCAAGTCATACAAGTGATCATCTCAAGTACGCACTCCCGCGAACCTCACATCTTACGGCGGGATTACTAGTCCAGGCTAAATCCCCCGTAATATAAACTCTTAGAGTATTGTCAGGATTACCAGTCCAGGCTAAATCCCTTACAACGACATATACTCAAATGAGATCGGATTTGAATTACTAGTCCAGGCTAAATTTAGATCCTAATCAGATTACCCGTTCGGGCTAAATCCTTAATGCACACATATTCTTTGGGAGGCTCGATCACTTAAGGAACACCCATCTGGGCTAGATCTTTTTTATATTTGAGATCAACGGATTAGTCGTCTGGGCTAAATCCTTTTCTACAACACATGTAAGATCTCAAGTCATGTAAGCCATGGTTTATCCATCGGATTTCCCTTTTTATTCAACCAGGATTTTCTATTTTCATCAAGTATCTCATTATGCATAGCTAATCATGCAATGTACATCCAATTCAACACATTTTCATGTTTATTTAGACATTAGTCCATGAAATAAACATGGTATTGCATATAATTATATTTAGGCATTTGTTACAACATATAATCTTTATATCAACTAAATAAATATCCATCACACTATACTAACACATCAATTTAAGTTCAAGTCTGAACAATAATATCGTTGCATTATCATTGACATATGAACTTACCTCGGTTTCGAGTATGACTATTTATTTTGAGTTTGTGCTTAACCTTGTTCAACCTCGTTCTAAACCCGAATCTTGTTTTCCTTAATATATAATATCACATTTAGCCTACTAATTAGTCACATTATTCATATGGGTCCAAATATCATATTTTTACCAATTTTCATTTTAACCCCTAAACTTTTACATATTTTCACTTTTGTCTCAATGCTCGTAAAATGATTTTTATTCAATTTCCTTACATTTCAATCCTAGAAGAATCATTTTCATAACTATGGAAGCCCCCAATTTCCACTAAATCACCATTTTATGACTAATTTATAACTTTTACGATTTAGTCCTTTTTAAGTACTTTTACCGAAAATCACTTAGCAAAAGTCGTTTATTACACACCAAGCCTTCATATTCTACCATTAAACATCAAAATATATGCATATCATTCATGGGTAAATTTTTAAACATAAACCCTAGCTCAAAATAATGGTAGAAATGAGTAGAGCATGTTACCGGGATTTCAAAAATGTAAAGAACATAAAAAGCGGGGCTTGAATGCACTTACTATTGAGCTTGGAAGCTTGAAAACCTTAACCATGTCTTCTCCCATGCAATATTCGGCCATAGGTAGAAGATGGACAAGAAATTTGGCTTTTATTTTGTCTTTTAGTCCATTTAATGACCAAATGACCAAAATGCCCTTTTAGCCTTTCTTTAAAATTTTATCCATCCAAGCCCATTTTTGTCCAAAATTTTAGAAATTGATCAAATTACTATTTAAGATCCAATTCAATTTCATACTAAAAACTTCTAGAACTCATATTTTGCAATTTATTCAATTCAGTCCTTAAAGTTTAATCGAGCACCTTAGACATAAAATTTCTTCATGAAATTTTCACACAAGCATGTAAACATATCATAGACCTTATAATAATCATAAAATAATTATTTCTACTTTGGATTTGTGGTCTCGAAACCACTGTTTTGACTAGGCCCTAATTCGGGATGTTACACACGCTCGTGTCTCAGGCTGTATGGACTCAAAATGAACCTTGAACCACAAGTTTACCATTTCAGACTTACTTGAACCTTAAGAAACTCAAATACCAACCAAAACACCTATTCAAAGTGACATTATACAAGCCAAAAACATACCAAATCAACCTATTAAGCGCCTAACCAATGTACCCTCATTGGTACCACAAATATATACAATTATACATCAAAACAAATCTTCAAACACAAATTATCACTTACTCACCTAAACATCTAATTCAATTCCATTTCAAACATACCATAACTAAGTTATACCATAATTAATTCACCACCTACTAATTTAACCATTTCTCAAAAGTATCACATAGCCACTTTAACACATAATATAAAGACATCAAAAGTACCAAATAGGTACCAACCAAAACAACTTATACAATCAGGTTCATACTTAACTATTTACATTTCCAAAACATTAGTATCAACATCAGTCCTATTACATGCCATATAATCTGGAATAAAAGTTTCAAAAACTACAGAGTTAAGCTAGATAGTGTGACTCGACTGTCGATCCGGTCTTCTAACCTTCCTAATATCTACAAAAACAAAGATTAACATAAGTGAGCTTAAAGAAGCTTAGTAAGTTTGACGTATTAAACGATAAATCTTACCGAAGTAAATACAACAATTCAAACAATAATAATCAACCATGAGAATTCCCTATCATCCACAATTTCAGCTGATAAATTCATCTATGTTCAGATTAATACTCAATATATAACAAATCTTTCAAATTCAATAAACAGATTACCTTACCAAGATTTTCCATTCGAAGAATGACTTACGGATAAGAGTACATCGTTAGTCCAACCATAACATGCTAATGCTCCTAAGAGCTAATTCAACCAAAACACAACAGTGCTTATAAGAACTAATCCAACCATAACACGCCAATTCTCATAAGAGCTAATCTTATCATAACACGCTAATGCTCATAAGAGCTAATCTAACCGAAACACGCCAGACAGAGAGTATAACACGAGAGTTCGCAACAAATAATGAACCTCAATTTACTCGAAAAATAAATATATATCTCCCTTCAATCCATCTCCACTTTAATCCCTTACAACATGTCATATCACGATTGTACTCTATACCGCATTTAATCCAATCCGAGCAATCAATTTCAATGTCATATCTCAAATAATAACTCATTATCAGCAATTGAATATATGTATTTTATATTTTTTTATACTATTCAAGAATTCATATAGATGTTATATTATAACTGTACGAACTTACTTGGACTGAATTGTAGTAATTTTAGAAGTTTAGGGACTATTCTGCTATTTTTCTTTTCCACGAGTATCCACGGGATCTTGATCTAAAATGTAAAATTCCTTAATTATTAGCATACATTTCATATTCCAATCCATTTTAGAAATAATACCTTTTTATTTTTTAAATTTACATAATTACCCAAGACTTTTACTATTTTTGCAATTTTGTCCCTTAACCTCAAATTCATCAAATTAACTATTTTTATCAAGTCAATATTTCATTCAAAAACACTAAGCCCTTAAACAGCCCCCAATAAACCTTAAATTCACTTCCAACCCTAGAATTTTTGTCATTTTCACAATTTAATCCTAAAATTAAAATCTAACAAAAAAATCACTTTACAAAATTATCAAACAATACAATCAAAGGCTCAAATACATGATATTCATAAAAAACATTCACTATTCATTAATGGCAATTTCTAAAATTTTTAACAGAATAAAAAACGAAGGTACGGGCTAGTTGGACCTAGCTGCAAAAACATCAAAAACATAAAAATTATATGAAACGGGAAAGAAATTCACTTACATGTAAGGTTTCTATGCTTAGCCACTTCTCAAGCACCATTTCAAGACAATTTTGGTTATAGAAGAAGTGAAAATGAAAAAGAAAGGTATTATTTTACTATTTGTTTGTAACACCCCGAACCCGAGACCGTCGCCGGAGTCGAACGCGAGGTGTTAACAGACTTCAACCCACTTATTGACAATTTTCAGACAAGCTGCCAATCTGAGTACTAGTCGCTCTAAAATTCATAACTTGAGTTTTACAACTCGAAAATCAGTTCCGTAAATTTTTCCTGAAACTAGACTCATATGTCCATCTACATATTTTTTCTAGAATTTTGGTTGAGCCAATTAGTACAGTTTATTAGTTATAGTCTCGCCTGTTGTAGGGATCGACTACACTGACCTTTGTGCGTTACGAATTGGATATCTCCTGTACAGGGCTTCAATACTAATGCCGTTTGTTTCTATAGAAACTAGACTCAGAGAGGAATCTACATATATGGAATGACTCCTAATTATCTCTGGTTAATTTACAATGATTTTCCAAAGTTGGAACAGGGATCCAGAAACCGTTCTGGCCCTATTTCACAAGAACTTTAAAATCTGTTAACTTATAACTCATATGACCATTTCGTTTCTTCCATATGAAAGTAGATTCATCAAGGTACACTTACATAATTTATTTGCTATTTAATACCATTCCTACTATTTTTAGTGATTTTTCACATCCACGTCACTGCTGCTGTCAGCATCTGCCTTTAGTAGGCTTTACCTATTTCATACTTTCCATGATTCAATTGGCCCTTTTACATACATAGCACAAAGCGTGATCATGATTAACCATTCCAATGGCTAATCGTTTCAAAATAATTCCATACCTCATAAGGGTCAACATACAAACGATTATAGTTCTATGCTAAAACGTATATAAGCCATTTTCGCATGGCTATCCAAGTTTACACAAACCGAAGGTACATGACCTTCAACAAAGGATGGTCCTATACATGCCATTTCAAAGTTCAACCAAAATTTGTACCAAAATGGGGCTTCGATAGTGTGAATGACTTCGACTTCTTTGATCCCGAATCCGATAGCTAACGAGCGAAACCTATAAAACAGAGAGCCAAAGCAACGGGTAAGCATTTTAATGCTTAGTAAGTCTCAAGCAATGAAATCAGCTTTGACTAAGGTATTTTATTCACATGGCTAATTAAACCACTTTACTAATTCACATTCCCATACTCATACTTATTTCACATCACCGACCCTTATGTTCATACACAAAAGAACAACTTAGCCCAAGGCCGGTAGCTCGTTTATCAACTTAGCGATACTTACTTGTAAGAATTCAATTAGTACAAGCACATACAAACATACCTCATTGCTGGAATTTTCACAAGTGTATAAGCTGAAATTTTCACAGCAAGATTGCTCACTTCGAATCACATACTTTCGGATTTAACCGGATATAGCGACTTCGACGATTGCCTTGGTCATAACCCGGATTTGGTGACTTGCACAAAGGCCTTGGTCTTAGCCCGGATATATCAACTCGCACGAATGCCTTGGTCTTAGCCCGGATATATCAACTCGCACGAATGCCTTGGTCTTAGCCGGATATATCAACTCGACGAATGCCTTGGTCTTAGCCGGATATATTTCCAATGTTCACTTACATATATATCAATATTCAAGACACGTCCATAGTTCATTTTCGTTACTAAAGCTCTAACACAAAATATCTATCAACCTTTACTATTTCGGCTCAATGGCCACACAAACAAGGAGCATAATTTTGATATAATTCAAGTAGGGTCATCACTCAAGACTTACCTTGGATGTTGTCGAGCGATTTCGACGGCTATTCAACTACTTTTTCCTTCCCTTTATCGGATTTAGCTCCCTTTGCTCTTGAGCTAATTTACACAAATTTAACTTATTAAAATCTCATCATGATAGCTTATGGCGAATATGACAAGGAGTGTAAATGGTCATATGGCCATCCTTTAGCTCAAATACACAATGGTCATGCACATTTTACATCACAACAAGCAATTCAATACATTCAAACATCAACGTGAAGTTCAAAGTACTTGGCCCTTATATACATTAGGCATCAAAGTTGTATATGTACGAAATCATAAATCGAACTCAACACATTAGTTAATATTCCTCTTAGTCAATTTTCTAAGCCAAGAATAGGCATCAATATGCTTGCCTCAAACCGAATGCATGCACACTAATTACCCCTCATGTGGCCGAATATACACTTAATACCACACAAAAAAAAACAGCATACATTTTACTACTAACACATTACATATCGTAATTCATTGCACATCTCTTATTTACTTCATAATCAACACATCATCACAAGCAAATATACACTTTGAATTAGTATATATGTCATACCAATCCATCATGTGCAAACATATATTCATGTAGGTGCAAGGGCCAATTCTCAAGTGGCTTATATCCAAATATATACACATTTCCAAAGCTTAAATCTTACTTACCATGCAACATGCATGAATTATACTTATGGATATATCATGGCGAATACCACAACACCACACCATTTCAATTTGGTCATGGTGAAACAAAGAACTTAGTATCTCATTCAAAAAAAATGCTAAAAGAAAATCTAAGAATCTTCAATCCTCCATCACATGTATCACTTTCAAGCTTGTTATTTAACATGCAATGGCATTAACACCACATTCACTTTGGCCGAATTTCATTCCCATGACATAACAAGGATTTGAACCATGGGCTAACAAGAACATTAAGCTAGCAACTAAAACATGCATGAACCTCAAACATACCTTAATCTTGATGCAAGTTTAGCCAACCTCTTCCTAATCCTCTTCCAAACCAAGTATGAAGCAAAACTCCTTCCTTAACCTTAGTATTTTTACCAACAAGAGAGTGAAAAGAGATGAACAAAATTTTTCTTTCTTCCTTTAGGACATTCGCCAAGCTATGGAGGAAGATGGACACTTTTTTTTTGTTTCTCATCTACTAACATTAATTGTTTATTCCATAACCCTTATTTTATTCTTTCCATCATAACCCATTTACCAAACATGTTTCATGACATGATTTTTGCCCATAAATCCTTGTCATGGCCGGCCACTAGCTATGGGGGGGGGAAATTTGACATGCAAGTCCATTGTTTTGCATGCATCCTTTAATTAGTCATCACACATTTCCCTCATACTTTCAAAGTTTATTACTAGGTCCTTTCTAGTGAAATTCACATCTATAATTCTAAATCAAAGCATAAAAATATCACACATGAGTTAACACATTATAGGCAATAAAATAAATATTAAATTATTTTTATGCCTTGGTTTTGTGGTCCCGAAACCACATTTCGACTAGGGTCGTTTTAAGGGTCACAACTCTCCCCACTTTAGAAATTTTCGTCCCCGAAAATCTTACCGTAAATAGGTTTGGATATTGCTCTTTCATAGAGTTCTCGGGTTCCCAAGTAGCTTCTTCTATCCCGTGTTTGAGCCATAACACTTTCACTAGCGGAACCCTTTTGTTTCGCAACTCTTTCATTTCACGAGCTAGGATACGAATCGGTTCTTCTTCATAACTCATATCGGCTTGAATTTCAACCTCGATGGACTAATTACGTGCGACGGATCGATCTATAGCGTCAAGCATTGAAACATGGAAGACGTTAGAATCTTTTCAAGTTCGGGGCAAGATCAAACGATACGCGAATCGGGCCAACTCGTTCGGAGATTTCAGACGGCCCAATGAATCTCGGCTCAACTTGCCCTTACGGCCGAATCTGAGTATCTTTTTCCACTACGAAACTTTAAGAAACACTTTATCTCCCACCGATACTCAATGTCCTTTCGTTTCAAATCCGCATACGATTTCGACGATCGGAGGCTATCTTGATTTTCACGGATTACTTTTACTTTCGTTCAAGCATCTTTAATCAAATCCACTCCAAAAATTTTGTTCTCACCGAGCTCGGTCCAAAACAATGGTGTACGGCATTTACGCCCGTACAAAGCCTCGTAAGGCGCCATCTTAATACTTGATTGAAAACTATTGTTGTAAGCGAATTCAATCAAAGGTAGGTACCGTTCCCACGAACCATCGAACTCGAGGATGCAACATCTCAACATATCCTCAAGTATCTCGAATTATACGCCGGATTGACCATCGGTTTGGGGTGAAAGGCGGTCTTGAAATGCAACTTGGTGCCCAATGCTTCTTGTAATTTCTTCCAAAATCGCGAGGTGAACCTCGGATCTCTATCCGACACAATGTAAATCGGTACCGTGTAATCTCACAATCGAGAAACGTACAATTCAGCTAGTTTATCCAATGAAAAATCCATACATACGTGGATAAAGTGAGCCGACTTAGTCGGTCTATCAATAATAACCCAAATTGCATCCTTCTTACTTGTCGACAACGGCGGTCCGGACACAAAGTCCATTGTGACTCGATCCCATTTCCACTCGGGTATCGTGATCGGTCAAGTAACCTCGAAGGCACTTGGTGCTCCGCTTTCACTTGTTGACATATTAAACATCTTGCAACAAAGTCTGAGATGTCTCGTTTCATACCATGCCACCAAAACCGACGTTTCAACTCATTGTACATCTTCGTACTCCCGGGTGGATTGCCATTCGGCTACAATGAGCTTCGTTCGAATTATCGAAATAAGTTCAATTCTTTGGAACACACAAACGACTTCGAACCTCAAACAATCGTCATCATCAATTTGAAACTCCGATTCCTTGTTCGAACACACTCACCCGCTTTTGCACGCAACTCCTCATCAACTTTCCGAGCTTCACGAATTTGATGAGTCAACAATGGTTTGGTCATTAATTGGCTACTAACACATTGTCGGTAGGATAGACAAGTGTACATTCATCGTCAGTAAAGCAAACGGTGATTTCCGCTTAAGGCATCCGCAACCACATTAGCCTTTCGGGTGATAGTCAATGACCAGCTCATAATCCTTTAACACTCGAGCCAACGTCTTTGTCGCAGATTTAAGTCTCTTTGAGTCATCAAATATTTGAGACTTTTGTGATCCGAATACATGGCACTTCTCACCAAATAAGTAATGTCGCCATATCTTTAAGGCGAATACGATGGCGACCAATTCGAGATCATGGGTCGGATAATTTTTCTCATGTGGCTTTAATTGTCTCGACGATAGGCCACAACTCGACCTTCTTGCATCAATACGCAACCTAACCCAAGTAGGGAGGCGTCACTATAGATGACAAACTCTTTGCCGATTCAATTTGTACTAGTCTTGGAGCTTCCGTCAAATGAGTTTTCAATTGGTCAAAACTTTTTCGACACTTTTCCGTCCATTCAAACTTGACATCTTTCTCAAGCGGCCGTCATGGGTGTGGCTATCATCGAGAATCCTTTTACAAACCGTCGGTAGTAGTAAGCAAGTCCCAAAAGCTCGAACCTCGGTAATATTTCTTGGAGGTTTCGATTAAGTATGGCTGAAATTTTGCTTGGGTCGACTCGAATACCCGATCGCGAGATACCACGTGACCCAAGAAGCTAACCTCTCTTAACCGAACTCACACTTGCTAAACTTAGCATATAACCGCTTATCCCGTAAAATTTGCAACACTAATCTCGGGTGCTCGCATGTTCGGTCTCATCTCTTGAATAGACCAAGATGTCGTCGATGAACACAACTACGAACCGATCCAAATATGATCGAAGATCCGATTCATCAAATCCATAAATACCGCAGGGCATTAGTGAGCCCAAAGCGGCATCACTAAGAACTCGTAGTGACCATATCTCGCTCAAGGCGGTTTTGGGTATGTCCGAATCTCGGATTCAAGAATCGATAATAGCCCGATCTCAAATCTATTTTTGAGAACACCGAGGCTCCTTGAGCTTGATCGAACAAATCATCGATACGTGGTAACGGATACTTGTTCTTTATTGTCACTTTATTGTCGACGATAGTCGATGCACAACCTCATGGTTCCGTCCTTCTTTTCACAAACAACACCGGTGCACCCCAAGGTGAAAAACTCAAGCGAGCAAAACCTCTATCCATCAACTCTTGCAACCGAGCTTTCAACTCCTTTAATTCCGTTGGTGCCATACGATATGGAGCTATCGAAATCGGTGTGGTCCTGTACAAGCTCAATGCCAAACTCTATCTCCGAACAGTGGCAAACCCGCAATTCTTGGGAAAACGTCCGGTATTCACAAACCACCGCATGATTTGGGTTCTATTCCTAACTCCTTATCATCAAGTACATACGCAAGGTATGCTTCACACCCTTTTCTTACATATTTCGGGCCAACATTGATGATATTACGGTGGCAACCCTTCAAGTTCGTAGACTCAACTCGGATCATCTCGTTGTTTGCGCATCTCAAATCAATAGTCTTGCTTTTGCAATTCACAACCGCATCATGCACGGTCAACCAATCCAACCCAAGAATAACATCAAATTCATCGAACGGCAAAAGCATCAAGTCCGCGGAAAACAAGTACCTCAATTACTAGGGGCATTTCTTACACACTTTGTCGACCAGCACATAACGACCCAAAGGATTTGACACCGAATTACGAACTCGAGAGACTCAATAGGCAAAGTCTTTTTGGATGCTAAGGTTTCGCATATATAAGAATGAGTAGAACCAGGTCAATCAAAGCAATCACATTAGTATCAAAGAGAGTGAAAGTACCGTAATAACATCCGGCGAGGAGGCATCCTCGCGTCTTGGCGTATAGCATAAGTCCTAGCTGAGCGCGAGCCTCGGATCTGGTCGCACATCTCTAGATCCTCTCGACCACCACTAGCCTTGCCAGTATTTCCGGATGGTCTACCTCGGCGGTGGTAGTACCGGTTTCCCACTCCGATCTACATTCTGCTCAGACAACCTCGGGCAATCTTTAATGAAGTGGTCAAGCGATCCACACTTGTAACAGAGCGGTCACGGAATCTGACTTCAAAATGCCATTTGCCACAATCATCGGCACTCCGTCCTCTCTCGTCGATCATTCCCACTCTGGCGATCAAGTGATTCGTGTGGTCACAGGGGTCGATCGCGATCTCGTCTAGAAAAGCCCGAAGTGTCTCTAGATCGGCCTAAGCCATCTCTAAGTTTCTTTGATGATGTTGGAAGGGCTTCCCGAATACCTCTTCTGAAACTCCCTTGCTCCCGCTTCCGCTTTCCTTTTCTCCATACTAAACTCCTCGGCTTTGCCGCTCGCTCGACGAGAGTCACAAACTCTCGGATTTCCAAAATGCCAACATACAGCTTTATCTCATCATTCAGTCCATCTTGAGCGTTTACATCACACTTCGAAGAAATGCATTCTCGCACAGATCGGCTAAGCCTCACGAATTTTCGTTCATAGTCGATGAACCGACATGGAACCTTGTTTAAGTTCGAGAAATTCCTTTCGCTTTTGGTCCATAAATCTCGATCGATATACTTTTTCCGAAACTCGGTTTGGAAGAACTCCCAAGTTACTTGTTCGCGGGCACAACAAGTCGAGTACTCCACCAATAGTAGGCGAATCACGTAGCAAGGAGATGGTACACTTTAGGCATTCATCGGTGTACAAGATAGCTCATCGAGTGCGGATCGTGTTGTCCAACCAAAATTGACTTGCTCGGCATCATCACTATCCGTAGCTTTAAATTCAGTAGCCCCATGTTTTGGATTCTATCAACTGGGGCTTATTCGACCTTATTTGGTCAATTACCGGAGGCATTGTAGGTGGGGTGTGTTTGTTGGGAATGGAGGTTGTGGAACAGTAGTATTAGTTCGAATGTATTGGTTGAACCAATCATTCATCACGCTATAAAAGGCTTGTCTAGCCTCGTCATTCGGATTACTAGCAACAGGTTGAGAGTCCATGGCGCTGTCCCTTGTGCGGAGCAGCGCCACACTCTCCACATCATCAGCTATCGCTTCGGTTGGGATCGGGATCCATTACTATAAATAAACACAAGTTCAAGCGTCGTAAATCACCACACTATCATATAATCACATAAAATGGCATGTATAGCTAGACCCCAAACGCATTACGGTAGTCCTAGAATCGACTAAACCGTAGCTCTGATACCAATAAAATTGTAACACCCGAACCCGAGACCGTCACGAGTCGAACGCGAGGTGTTAATGACTTCAACCCACTTATTGACAATTTTCAGACAAGCTGCCAATCTGAGTACTAGTCGCTCTAAAATTCATAACTTGAGTTTTACAACTCGAAAATCAGTTCCGTAAATTTTTCCTGAAACTAGACTCATATGTCCATCTACATATTTTTTCTAGAATTTTTGGTCGAGCCAATTAGTACAGTTTATTAGTTATAGTCTCGCCTGTTGTAGGGATCGACTACACTGACCTTTGTGCGTTACGAATTGGATATCTCCTGTACAGGGCTTCAATACTAATGCCGTTTGTTTCTATAGAAACTAGACTCAGAGAGGAATCTACACATATATGGAATGACTCCTAATTATCTCTGGTTAATTTACAATGATTTTCCAAAGTTGGAACAGGGGATCCAGAAACCGTTCTGGCCCTATTTCACAAGAACTTTAAAATCTGTTAACTTATAACTCATATGACCATTTCGTTTCTTCCATATGAAAGTAGATTCATCAAGGTACACTTACATAATTTATTTGCTATTTAATACCATTCCTACTATTTTAGTGATTTTTCACATCCACGTCACTGCTGCTGTCAGCATCTGCCTTTAGTAGGCTTTACCTATTTCATACTTTCCATGATTCAATTGGCCCTTTTTACATACATAGCACAAAGCGTGATCATGATTAACCATTCCAATGGCTAATCGTTTCAAAATAATTCCATACCTCATAAGGGTCAACATACAAACGATTATAGTTCTATGCTAAAACGTATATAAGCCATTTTCGCATGGCTATCCAAGTTTACACAAACCGGAAGGTACATGACCTTCAACAAAGGATGGTCCTATACATGCCATTTCAAAGTTCAACCAAAATTTGTACCAAAATGGGGCTTCGATAGTGTGAATGACTTCGACTTCTTTGATCCCGAATCCGATAGCTAACGAGCGAAACCTATAAAACAGAGAGCCAAAGCAACGGGTAAGCATTTTAATGCTTAGTAAGTCTCAAGCAATGAAATCAGCTTTGACTAAGGTATTTTATTCACATGGCTAATTAAACCACTTTACTAATTCACATTCCCATACTCATACTTATTTCACATCACCGACCCTTATGTTCATACACAAAAGAACAACTTAGCCCAAGGCCGGTAGCTCGTTTATCAACTTAGCGCATACTTACTTGTAAGAATTCAATTAGTACAAGCACATACAAACATACCTCATTGCTGGAATTTTCACAAGTGTATAAGCTGAAATTTTCACAGCAAGATTGCTCACTTCGAATCACATACTTTGGATTTAACCGGATATAGCGACTCAAGACGATTGCCTTGGTCATAACCGGATTTGGTGACTTGCACAAAGGCCTTGGTCTTAGCCGGATATATCAACTCGCACGAATGCCTTGGTCTTAGCCGGATATATCAACTCGCACGAATGCCTTGGTCTTAGCCGGATATATCAACTTCATACGAATGCCTTGGTCTTAGCCCGGATATATTTCCAATGTTCACTTACATATATATCAATATTCAAGACACGTCCATAGTTCATTTTCGTTACTAAAGCTCTAACACAAAATATCTATCAACCTTTACTATTTCGGCTCAATGGCCACACAAACAAGGAGCATAATTTTGATATAATTCAAGTAGGGTCATCACTCAAGACTTACCTTGGATGTTGTCGAGCGATTTCGACGGCTATTCAACTACTTTTTCCTTCCCTTTATCGGATTTAGCTCCCTTTGCTCTTGAGCTAATTTACACAAATTTAACTTATTAAAATCTCATCATGATAGCTTATGGCGAATATGACAAGGAGTGTAAATGGTCATATGGCCATCCTTTAGCTCAAATACACAATGGTCATGCACATTTTACATCACAACAAGCAATTCAATACATTCAAACATCAACGTGAAGTTCAAAGTACTTGGCCCTTATATACATTAGGCATCAAAGTTGTATATGTACGAAATCATAAATCGAACTCAACACATTAGTTAATATTCCTCTTAGCCGAATTTTCTAAGCCAAGAATAGGCATCAATATGCTTGCCTCAAACCGAATGCATGCACACTAATTACCCTCATGTGGCGAATATACACTTAATACCACACAAAAAAAAAACAGCATACATTTTACTACTAACACATTACATATCGTAATTCATTGCACATCTCTTATTTACTTCATAATCAACACATCATCACAAGCAAATATACACTTTGAATTAGTATATATGTCATACCAATCCATCATGTGCAAACATATATTCATGTAGGTGCAAGGGCGAATTCTCAAGTGGCTTATATCCAAATATATACACATTTCCAAAGCTTAAATCTTACTTACCATGCAACATGCATGAATTATACTTATGGATATATCATGGCGAATACCACAACACCACACCATTTCAATTTGGTCATGGTGAAACAAAGAACTTAGTATCTCATTCAAAAAAAATGCTAAAAGAAAATCTAAGAATCTTCAATCCTCCATCACATGTATCACTTTCAAGCTTGTTATTTAACATGCAATGGCATTAACACCACATTCACTTTGGCGAATTTCATTCCCATGACATAACAAGGATTTGAACCATGGGCTAACAAGAACATTAAGCTAGCAACTAAAACATGCATGAACCTCAAACATACCTTAATCTTGATGCAAGTTTAGCCAACCTCTTCCTAATCCTCTTCCAAACCAAGTATGAAGCAAAACTCCTTCCTTAACCTTAGTATTTTCGGCCAACAAGAGAGTGAAAAGAGATGAACAAAATTTTTCTTTCTTCCTTTAGGACATTCGCCAAGCTATGGAGGAAGATGGACACTTTTTTTTTGTTTCTCATCTACTAACATTAATTGTTTATTCCATAACCCTTATTTTATTCTTTCCATCATAACCCATTTACCAAACATGTTTCATGACATGATTTTTGCCCATAAATCCTTGTCATGGCGGCCACTAGCTATGGGGGAAATTTGACATGCAAGTCCATTGTTTTGCATGCATCCTTTAATTAGTCATCACACATTTCCCTCATACTTTCAAAGTTTATTACTAGGTCCTTTCTAGTGAAATTCACATCTATAATTCTAAATCAAAGCATAAAAAATATCACACATGAGTTAACACACATTATAGGCAATAAAATAAATATTAAATTATTTTTATGCCTTGGTTTTGTGGTCCCGAAACCACATTTCGACTAGGGTCGTTTTAAGGCTGTCACATTGTTATTTAATTTCATTATAATTACCATTTTACCATTAAAACTTAATATTTTGTCATTTTGATACCATTGCCGTCCAACACTAACTATTAGGGACTAATTGTTATATTGGTTTTTCCTCATGTAGTTAATAAGCTATTTAATCATTTAATAAACTAATTACTAACTTTTGCACCTTTTTCAATTTAGTCATTTTTCCTAAATTAAATATCTAAACGTTAAAATTTCTTAACCAAATTTTAATACGATTCTAATGACTCTATAAATATTCTAAAAATAATATTTATGAGTCGATACGATAGAATTTTGTGTTCCCAAACCAGTGTTTCATCACCACTGAAAATCGGGCTGTTACATGGAGCTAATAACGTGTCCGTGAATTAATGAGCCATTAAACCCAAATTAACGTTTGAATTAAAAGATTCATTAACTCCTTTTACTTTCAAACTAATAAGCACTGTTAAAAAAACAACAAGATTATGTATTGGGCTAAAATATTCGTAGGCTTAGAAGGCCCGATTGGTTCAGACATTTCGCGTCACCGACGTCGTGCGGATGCGCCTCCAACCCCAGCGGGTTTGGATTTGCACCTCCCTTACGCATGAGGGGGAGCATTAGTTTAGTCATTCAATAACCACCAATTTGGTTCACATATATAAACATATTCCACACTTGATATCTAACCAATGTGGGACTAAGCTTTCCATTTTCCTCAAAATAATTCACAAGTAGCTTACTTTGAGCATCAATTTCTCATTCATCACAAAACTATTTTGAGCATATGATATACCGTTGTAAAGGTCTCATAGAGTATAATATAAAATCATAATTTTATGATTCAAATCTCCACATTTTCTAATCGAGAATATGCCTTAAAGCTTCTGAAAAATCTATTTTTTTCAACAATCCCCTACATGAATGAAAATTGATAGTTTTAACAAAAAACATTGATTCGATGTGGTGATAGAATCTATGTTCGATAATTGCACAGGATAGGTAGGCATCAACCCTTAAACCTTCCCTTGTGAAAGTATATTTACTTTACTAGCCAACCAATAGAAGTGATGTCCTTGAACTATTTTGTCGTTTGTGTAAATGATGATATACCTCATATAACTACCTCCCTAGCAAGGTTTTAGTTATCATGGGTATGTTTATATGGCCATGAACATTTCCTGGTTCTGTAATAGTTTGAGAGAACTATACCCCAATAGTCTCCTCAAAGCAGCCCCACTACACTCTCACATAGGTGACTTCTGTTGTTTGGCTCATCGAAACACACAACGGTCATTAAAAGCATTGCTTAACCTATCCTACTTTTAATCACTATTTATATCATAGGAACGAACTTGGGATAAGAACCCCCACAGTGACCTCACAAGGGCTATACAAGTAGGTTGTCCCTTTGAACCTAGATCTTGGGATCTCTAGTCAACTATGTTGATTTTTCCTTCACATAACGCCTTTAATTTTCATAGGCTTTAGTTCCATTCCTTTCGATGTTTTATCAACCTGATCTTGATTTAATCCTTTAGTTAGCAGATCCGCAATATTATATTTTGATTTTTCAAAATTAATAGAGATAACTTCATTTGAGAACAGTTGTCTAACAGTATTGTGTCGACGACACATATGTCTTAACTTACCGTTATACATTACGTTCTATGCTCTAGTAATTGTTGCTTGGTTATCACAATATATGTATATTATGGGCATAGGCTTTGGCTAGTCAGGAATATCCTCTAAGAAGTTTCGAAGCCATTCAACCTCTTCTTTAGATTTGTCTAGAGCTGCAAACTCAGATTCAATTGTGGATCTAATTATAATCATTTGTCTTAAGGATTTTCATGACACAGCTCCTCCACCCAATGTAAAAACATAACCACTTATGTCTTTAGTATTTTAAATATCATATATCTAACTAACATTGAAGAATCCTTCTAAAACAACAAGATCTTTAGAATAATGCAGTCCGTAGTCCCGAGTATATTTGAGATATCTCAGTATCCTCACAATTGCTTTCAAGTGGTTTTCTCCTAGATTGCTTGTGAATCTGCTTAAACCGCTTATATTGAAAGCAATATCTAGTCTAATACAGCTCATGAGGTACATTAGATTGTGTAATATCCCAAATTAGGGCCTAATCGGAATAGTGGTTTCATGACCACAAATCCGAGATAGAAATAATTATTTTATAATTATTTTGATGATTATGATAGGATTGCATGATTGTGTGAAAATTTCGTGATGAAATTCTATGCCTAAAGTGCTTAAATTGAAAGTAGGGACTAAATCGAATAAGTTGCAAAACTTGCATTCTAGAAGTTTTTAGTATGAAATTGTTTTGGAATATTAATGAGGAGGTCTTAAATAGCAATTTGACCAATTTTAAGTTCATGGACAAAATTAAGACATGGAAGGAATTTTTGGAAATTTTAGTAGTAAGGGTATTTTGGTCATTTAGTTATTAAAATGAATTAAAAACAAAATTAAAAGCCAATTTTTGTCCATCTTCTTCATTAGGCCGAAATTTCAAGGGTTCTCCATAGCTAGGGTTTGTTTCAAGCTTTCAAGCTCCATAGTAAGTGATTCCAAGCCTCGTTTTTAATGATTTTTACGTTTTTAAGATCCCGGTAACTCGATAAAGCTTATGTTAGCAATAATTTAACCTAGGGTTTATATTTGGAAAAATACCCATAGGTGAAATTTGTGTATTTTGATGTTTTATGATAGAATATGAAGTTTTAAATTATGTTAGACAACTTGTACTACTCGATTTTAAGCAAAAACGAGTAAAAGGGCTTAATCGGTAAAAATATCTAATAGTCACAAGTACATGTTAGAGTGAGAATTTGATGTTGCCATAGAAGAGAAAAGTGATCAGCATGTTGTAAAACATAAGAATAAGGAATAAAGTTTAATCCCGAGCCTAGGGGCAAAAATGTAAATATGCAAAAGTTTAGGGGTAAAATTGTAATTTTTCCAAAATTTGAGTTAAGGATTAATTTGATAATGTGAGTATTAAATAAGCTAAATGTGTTATTTTAGATCAAGAAAGACGTGGAATCGACCTCAATCGAGGAAAAGAAAAGATTGTGGACTAAATTGCAAAATCCTTGTATTTTGGTACCAAGGTAAGTTCATGTGTAAATAATGTAGCATAATGGTTATTTTTAAGTTATTGATGTTAAATATAATTGTTACCGAGTATTGATTTCGGCATTCTACGGAAGACGGCAAGGATAAGTGTTCGAGGAAAAAGCCCGTTTGAACCTTAGGAATAGATTAGGATACAAGTGACATGTCACTAGGATGGTTGAGCATCCAAACTCGTTGAGTTGAGTCCGAGTTCACTTATGGATGCGAATGTCCGAACTCGTTGAGTTGAGTCCGAGTTCGTGAGATGTAACTAGGCATCCGAACTCGTTGAGTTGAGTCCGAGTTCACTTATGGATGCGAACGCCTACCCTTTCCCTTAATCTTGGAAGTTGCATTATTGCCCATCTTGTTTCAATTGAAGCATTTCCCTTGAAAATTTTTGCTTCTTGGAAACACCACCTTTTGGTCTCAATTTAGACCTATTCTGAGGTTGTTTTCCCTTCTTAAATTCCTTTTTGACTTCTACCACGTTTGTCTTAGCACCATTGACATCTGTCGTTTTGTTGATGTTTTTGCCAGTACCTCTATTGTCTTCTTCAATCCGAAGTTTGACAATCAAGTCTTCCATTGATACTTTCTTTCTTTTGTACTTTAGGTAGTTCTTGAAGTCATTCCAAGTAAGGGGTAGCTTCTCGATAATGGCTGCCACCTAGAAGGATTCACTTATGACCATTCCTTCTGCAAGAATTCCATGAATGATTAGTTGAAGTTCCTGCACTTGATTCACAACTAGTTTAGAACCAACCATTACAAAATTTAAGAATTTAGTAACTAAAAACTTTTTAGCTCCAGCATCTTCAGTTTTGTATTTATGGTCCAATGATGTCCATAATTCCTTAGCCATGTTTTTGACACTGTATACTTCATATAATGCATCCGACAACCCATTCAGGATATAATTTCGGCACAAGAAGTCAGAATGCTCCCAAGCTTCAATAGCAATAAAGGCAGTAACATCATCTACCTCACCCTCTTTAATAATAAGAGGGTCATTATTAAAAAATTTGGCCAAGTTCAACATGGTCAAATAGAACATCTTCTGTTGCCATTTCTTGAAATTCTATTCGAAGAATTTCGTAGGCTTCTCATTGTGGCTTATAGCCACCGGCAACATTGAGTTTTGATTCAAAGCCTAAGTTGGAACCAACACTCCAGATTGCGAATTGGGAGAATTGGTGGAAGTTTCTATTTTTTCTGTTAAGATTTCATTAACGGAATCAAAATTAGTAATCATAATAAATAGAAATAGTAATTTCTAGTTTATACTACCCTTTGATTATGTTAAACGGTAAAATTTAAAAATTTTGAAACAAAATCAATAACCAATTTCTGGTAATAGAATTGTTACTCTCAAATAATTACTGTTGACAACAAAAATTGAATAAATTCTGTTGAACGACAGGAAAAGAATCCTGAAACAGAATTATTCAATTGATTTCTGTTTAAAACAAAAAATTGAACAAATCTTGTTAAACGACAGGAATAAAATCTTGAAACAAAATTGTTCAATAGATTTTCCATTTAAAACAAAAAAGAACAAGTCTTGTTAAACAGCATGAATAAAATCCTAAAACAGAACTGTTCAATGATTTTTTGTTTGAAACGAAAATAAGAAAAAACAAATCCTGTTAAACGACAGGAATAAAATCCTGAAATAGAATTGTTTAGTTGATTTTTTGTTTACAAGCGGAATCCAATTTCTCATCGGTGTCTTGTTCGTCTTGGATTAGAAAGTGTTAAAGGGTCTGTCTTAAGATTATTGCACAAACGTTAGTAAAATAAACAACGAGAACAATACAAATATGTATATATATAATAAAAAAAAAACAAAAATAAAGATTGGATCGAAATATTATACTCATAGGTAGGAAGAAAAAATGGACTGGTAGTTAAGGCCCGTTTTCACAATTTCCTTAAGACAGATTCTGCCGCTCCTTTGGTGCTGGAGAAACGTTAGTCGACTGTCCCTCAGGATACAACAACAAGATGAGCACGACAGCAGTGATCAACTACCTTCGTCTATCACTGAAAATAGTTCAAAAAATATGCAGGGAAAAGATCTCTTGAATTTTTTTTTAGAAAAAAGTCCAAACATTTCGTCGCTCACGTTATACGGGTGTGCCCCAACCCAAGCGAGTTTGGATTTGCACCCCTCTTGCGCACAAGAGAGAGCATTAGTTTAGTCATTTAATAATTATCAAGTTGGTTCACATATATAAACATATATAAACAAATGGCTTACTTTGAGCATCAATTTCTCATTCATTACTCAATTATTTTGAGCATATGATATACCGTTGTAAAGGTCTCATGGAATAGAATATATAACCATAATTTAATGATTCAAATCACCACCTTTACTAATTGAGTGTATGCCTCAAAGCTTCCAAAAAATCTATTTCAAACAAATTGTCTCAATATAATATCACAAAATGGAGATTATTGGCATTGATAAATTTGAAGTGTTTCAAAAATAATAGAGTATTGAAGTATTGGTTTTTTTAAAAGGAAATTTCAAGTAATATTCAAATAACAATGTCATATGAGAGAGATGAAAGATCATTTTAATTGATGGTGGAATAAAATTATGATATTCTTTCATCACACATTTATTTAATTTATTATACATATTATATTAAATTTATTTTAAATTCTACCTTTATTCACTTTTCCTTATCATTTTATTGTCTAACATGATAGTTTCACTTTATAATTGTAGGTTTTACTAATTTTAATTTTACTTTATGCTATTTTTCTAATTACTATTGTAATTATAAATATTATTTTATGAAAATCTCGACTTAGATAAATAATTTATTATTATTCTCATTATAATTTTATAATTATTTAGGTAATTTGTAACTCGAGTAATTAATTACATTGAAAATGTAATGTTGAACGAAGATGATGAAGAATATGATAGATTGAAGAAGAAGAAAAGAAGAAGAAGAAGAAGAAGATCGAGATAGATGATGGTAACAAGAATGATAGATAAAATTAGATTTTATTTTAGTTTTTAGGAGTTAGATTTTTTTTATTTTTAAATACACTTTTATTTTAATTAAGAAGTTGAAGTTTTTAAATTGATTTTAATTTATTTCATTTTTATTATACAATTAAATGATTTAATAATCTCAATAGTTGTTTTATTTATAAGAATAAATTATTAGAAAATTAGAAAATATATTGTGATAATTTGTATTCCAATTAGATAAGTTGATTTTGAACGATATTCATAAAGTTTAATTTCATTGTATTTGATACCATTTGAATTTATTTTTAATTAATATCATTGCTATTTGGTTTCAAATTAGAAAAATATTTAAATATAAAATGTTAAAATTAATTTTTAATGCTACAACTGAAATTTTGAATTTAACCTTTAAAATATTTACATAAATTTTAAAATAAAGTTGTTTTACCTTTATTTAAACTCATAATAAATTTTAATATAATTCGTCTTCAATTAAACTTTTATTATAATTTAAATTACTCAGTTTAATTAATAAGTAATATCTTAATATTTTAAATTATTCTTATTTAAATAGATATCATTTCTATTATGAGATGACAAAAACGCAAAAATGACATCCAAAAAGAAAATGCACTAACAAAGAGGTGTTATTACGATACAGGCACATATGAAAAATTTATTTTATAACTAAAAGTAATATTATTATTTAATACATTAATATATATTTGCAGTATATTTATCTTTTAAATATTTTACAGATATAATTTTTAATATTGTATAATTATTTAATTTTTATTTTTGAAATATATATTTATTATTTTTAATAGTAATTATGAAATAAAAATATAACCGATGTTATAGTGAAATTCAGTGCGTGTGTAACTATATATAGGAGTCACTAACTAACAGTAAAATGTAGAAAAAGGGTACTCAAGTGAAAAAGTAGCAAGAGAGAGATGATGAATGATGGAAATGGTTGCTTTTAACAGGTGGACTCAAGTTGTGATGGTGGGGGACAAGACAGCCTGAATCTACAATTTTTGTTGTAATGCTTTTATATAGTTTAATGCTTATGCCATAAAAAAACAAAAAGCCTTAAGCAATGAGGAATTGCAGCAGCATTTTTTTGTTTTCTTGGGCTTCACTCAAAGCTGTAAAGCTTGCAAATGCAATGTTGTCTGTTTCGACTGCATAATCAGTTGAACAACACGCGCACTTTATTACCATTTACCAGTTTTCCACCCTTTTCAATATTCCATTATGTTCCACTCCATTATCATTACTTATGGGCATGGATGGGTTGGAGAATATAGCACCAACGATTTTCTTCTTTCTGTCTTTTATTAGATTTATATCTTTCAAATGGATTTGATTTACCTTAAAAATTTAAAATTATAACTTTATTTTAAAACTAATATAGATTTGAATTATTGTTATATTAAAAATATATATAATTTTTAAATATTAATTTGCATTTTTATTAATACATTATATTTCATATTTCAATTATTTTAAAATTAATAATTTATATTAATAAATTTTAATTTATTTATATAGTATTGGTACCATGTATTGTATTTAATTATTTTTCGATAACAGATACTGCTTTCTTTCACATATATCAAGAAAAAGGTCTGAATTGCTCCAGTCTTAAGACAGCAATGACAAAGCATAACTGCCCTTTTATGCTAGTGGTTAGGTGTTTACGCTTTTGGTTGAGGTTGCTTTATTACTACACAATATTTGCATTTATTATGTGTATCCACTAAATGTACTCTTATTATTTTATAATAAATTTTTAAAAGAAACGTCGGTGGATAATTAATATTTTTTAAAGAAAAAATTGCGGGTGTCTAAGATTGAATTATTTTAATTTCATTAGCTTTAAATTTTAAAATATTTTATAATTTTATCTATTCTATACATTATAAATTTACCTTCTATTTTATTTTTCAAAGCCTTTAAAAAGAAATGGACGACATATATTCTATCTTATTAATCAATTACAATCATAATAAAATATCATACTATTTAAAAATTGTTGATGTCCTTTCTGAGTAACGAGAGCAGTATCGGAAAAGGTAAGAAATATTATAAGGTTTTGCAGTTTGTATCACACGATACACCTCCATACGTAAGTGAGTCTAGAGGGCTTTTCTTTTCTTTTTCTTTTTTTAAAGCAAGAGCAATTTAAGTCGCAATGTATAATTGTACGTGGGAGTTGCCAAAACACTGTTGGCAAATATTCCTCAATTTAACTAATTAATAACATGTGTTAAACATTATTTTTAAGGATATTTCGTCATATAGTATATTTTAAGATTCAATGAATTTTCTCTTATAAAATAAGAATAAGAATTTAACAATAGATGTAGAGATAAAGTTAGAAAATTTTGGGAGATCAAAATTAAATTAAATTTATATCTTTATAATTTTATCATCTTAATAGTTTATATCTTTATAATTTTTAAAGGATTAAATTAAATTTTTATCATTTTTAAGCGGCAAAGTATAATTTTACTATTATTAATTTAAAATTTTATAAATTATAAAAAGACCTATATGAAAAATTGTCTAATTTAACCATCCTCTTGACTTCGCTACTGAATAGATGGTAATAGAAAATACTCAACAAACTCAAAAGGAGAAGAGGAGCAAGAGGAAAATGATAAAATTTTAAGGCGCACGGAGAGAGGAAAAGAGCCTTGATATATATATATATATATATATATATATATATGAGTTTTAAAGGCTAAAAATAGCAAAGGTAAGTGAATTTAAGTTCGAAAATAATTCAATGAATATGGACTTGACTAAAAATACTCCTAGCCAACACAAAACTATGCTCAGATCCTAAAACGAATGAGGACACTTGTGATTATAAAAAAAAGATAGTTTAAATCAATTAAGCTATTTTTAGCTTTGGTTAAATATAGATATTACTAATTAAGAAATTTAATTTTCTTAAATTTTCAAAAATTGAGTAAAAAAGAAATCCAAAAGTAAAAAGGCTCACATGTACATTATACTAACCTTTTGGTTCAACGCACAAATTCACCCTCTCAACTTGGTTCTTACAAACTCAAGTATAATGACTTACAAATATGGGTCTTTTCAAAGAATATGGATGTTACTCTTTTTTGAAATATCTCAAATTTTCCAATAAAGACTACCTAGTTTCCTGTAAGGACAGTGTCAAGGGATAGGTATGAGTATTAACTCTCTTCTAAATCGTGAAATACTACTTTAATTCTATAAGATGAAACAAAATAAAATTTTAGTTTATTCTCTCAAATATTTATAATTTAATTATAGCTCCCTAAACTATAATAAAACGTTAATTTAGTCCTTTCATAAATTATAAAATTATAAATCAATATCGTGATAAATTAAATTTTAAAGCGTCCCAAAATTTTATAATATAATTTTGAACCATCGAAAACTAAGTTTTGATACATGATTGCCTAGTTGACCTTTCTAATTAGTTAGCTGAGATATCATAACTTCTTTCCTCCTTGTTCAACAGTTGCAATGTATGCGGTGTATAATATTTCTATTAAGGTTAATATATAAGGAGGTACTTGAACTTAATAATTTATATCTGTTTGTTACTTAAAATTTTTTTTAACCTAAATAATACCTAAACTTAAAAACGGTAAGCCAAATTGGTATTCTTTTCAAGTATTTGACTAACACTATTAAAATACATTGATGTGACATTGATAATCGGTATCATGGTGACATATTTTTGACATGTGAGAAAATATCTTTTTTTTATAAATTTTAAATATTTTTATTTTTTTCATATGTTAAAATGGGAGACTATCACGTGCGCCCTACTATTGATCGTCAATGCCATGTCAACGTATTTTAATAGTGTTAGTCAAGTACTTAAAAAAAGTTTCGATTTGGCTTACAATTTCCAAGTTTAAGTATCAATTAGATCGAAAATAACATTTTAAATTTCAAGTAAGTACAAATTGTCAAGTTTAAGTATCTCCGTATATGTAAACCATTTCTATTAATATAACAACTTCATGTTAGGTAAGATGTTTTTCTCATATTGTGATAGATGACATTGATAACTGTTTGAGTCTTTCTCACTTTACTTTGAGCCTTAATTTTTTAAGAAATTATGATTTTAATATATATTAAATTCCTTAAAATTATAATCCATCATCATAATGAACTCTACAACTAATAATCAAAATAAATTTAGATAAATTCAGTAATAAACTAAAATAAATTTAAAAAGAACTAAAATAAGTATGAAGAAAGCTCAAATATTGTGTAACATGAACTTGGGATCTTAAAATTCTCAAAATCTTCTCTTTATTATTATGTCAAAGGTTTAATCAACAACTTATTTCTTTATAGGTTAAAGGACATTTAAAGCTTTTGAACTTTAAAAAAATCAATTAAGTCTTTATACTTTTTTTGCACTCAATTGATCCATTAAACATTAAAATTATAGTCAATTAAGCCTTTTGACTATGGAAGGTAACGTCAACCATTTTTTGGGATGTTTGTGCCACATGACATGTCAAGATTGTGCCATATAGCGAAATCTAGTATTTTATGATTTCATATAGCGAAATCTAGTATTTTATGATTAAAATCATAAAAATTATAAAATCATAAAATGGAAAATATATAAAATTATTATAAATGAAAAAATTATAAAAAAATATAATTCATTAAAAATTGCAAAAACATTAAAATGATTTAAAAACAAAATATATATTATATAAATTATAAAACATTATATAATTTATGAAAATATTAAAAGTGTAAAAGTTATGAAAAATATTTAAAATATAGAAATTTATTAACAATATTTTTAAAAATCAATAAAATTTACAAAATATTATTAAAATCATAAAATGATAAAAATTAAAAATAGATGAAAATACCACATTAACAATATAATACTTATTAAAATTATAAATATTTATTTGATCTCTTAAGCTATTTGCAATGGCAAAGCTAAGGGTGGTAGGGGCTCGACCCCTAAAGTGGAAAAATTTTCATTTCGCCTTTTTATAATTTATAAAATTTTAAATTAAAATGATAAAATTATATTTTGACCTTTTTAAAATGATAAAAATAATTTGATCCTTTAAAACTTATAAAGATATAGACTATTAAAATAGTAAAATTATATTTTTACTAAAGTAAAAATATATAATTTATTTTCGCTCCAAAAATAAAATCTAACGTTGCCTCTGGTTATTTATTGTACTCGTCCACTATAGATCTTTGTGAAGCTTGGTGGTAGTGGACTATTTTGAGATGTAAACTAAGGTGAGGAAATAAATAGAGAAGGTAACTGGCAATCGAAATTGTGTATATAAAATTGTAGATTTTTTTATATTTTTAATTTAATGTTATTTTTGAATAATTTGTAATAATATTTTGTAGTCTTCTATATTATATAGATTTTTGCACTATTTTATTTTTTAATAAAATTTTAATAATTTCTATATTTCTATATTTTTATTATTTTAATAATTTTAAAAATTTCAATTTTTATTTTTTTTCTATTTTTAATAGTTTTTATAAAATATTTTTTCATTTATAATAATTTTAATAATTTTTATATTTTTGCACTTTTATATTTTTAAACTTTTAATGATTTTTAAAAGTTTTAATGATTTTTATAATTTTATGATTTAATTATAAAATAGCAGTTTTACTACATGGCACAATTTTGGCATGTTACTTGGCTAAAACAACTTAGAAAAATATTGTTGTTACTCAGTAACGGGTTGTTAATTTTAATGTTCAAAGGGCTTAATTGATTGAAATTTTAACATTCGATGGCTCAATCTAATGTAAAAAAATAGGGCTTAATTGTTTTTTTGAAAAAGTTTAAGAGCTTTAAAGACCCTTTAACCTTCTTGGAATTAGTATAAAAATATATTAATTTATAATTTTGAGAAAATCATATTTTTCTGCTTATAGCTTTTGATATTTTATTGGTTTCTTTTTGTTAAATATTGTTATTATGATCTCATTAGTTTGAAAATTTTCCTATTTTTCTTAAATAATATATGTATATTAAAGACATAATTACTACTTAATTTGGTAAATCCTCTTTAAAAGTTTTGAATGAAAAATATCATCAAAATATACTTAATTTAATAGATACATAACAACGTTATAAAATTTACAATTAGTGCTATTGCTTTTATATTTTTCTGAAACTCATGTAGAATCCAAAAGATTGGACATCTTTCTCTCTTTTAAATGATTTTCCTTACCATCTCTCTAAAAACTCTAAAAACGCTTAACCTTAAGCCTTTTCCTACTGTGTGGTTAGTCATTGGCCGCTGTCCCCTCATTGATATATCATATTTTGATGCGTCAAATTGGGCTCTCCATTACACTAGAGGAGCTTATTCTCAAACAATTTAAGTATTTTTTATATGTTTTTATTGATTTTTATCTTTAAGCATTAATAAACGTTTTTGCTTAGTTTTACACCCTTTTGAGACCCAAATCGGTCAACTATGACATGGGGAACCTAACGATGTGATTGAATTGATGTAGGGAGACGATAATGGCTCAAATTTAAGGAGAACATCATTCAACGCGGGTATCATGACATTGATGCCATGAAAGTCGTGATATCGCTAAAGTTGTTGAAATGAAGAAATTGAGTCCAACTTCAGTGATGTCGCGACACGAGGAATGGGTATCGTGACATCAAGACCCCTAAGACCACCAATGTAACACCTCTAACCCGTATCCATCGCCGGAATAGGGTAAAGAGGCATTACCGAACATATCGAAACATTTCACAATCATTTCACAATCAAATGTCATGCATCATCATATCATAGTCAAACATTAACATTAAGTCCCTTTCTTAGGTCAATGAGACCATAAACTTGCATTAGGAAGAGGTCGGGACTAAACCGAACACATACAAAATTTTTCCAAAACTTAACAATTTTTCTAAGTTATAAAGGTCACACGCCCGTATGAACAGGCTGTGTGCCTTACACAACATTAGACATGCCCATGTGTCTAGGCCGTGGAGAAATAGGGCATACATACTGATTTATCCACACGGCCACAAGACACGCCCGTGTTTTTAACCCATGGTCGAAACTGACTTGGTCACATGGCCTGGCATACGCCCGTGTGTGCGCAACCGTGTGGTCTGCCCAGGCTCATTTCGAAATGGCCTCGAGTAACACAGCAGAGACACATTCCCGTGTCCCTGCTCGTGTGGGCAAAAATAGGCCATTTACAAGGCCAATATACCCCCCATTTGGGTCCTCCCTACAATTCCAAAATCAAGCATCATATATGCAACATTTTCAGCCAAATTCAAATCCAAACATGTATCAGTCAATTCATAATATCATCATCCAATTTCATATCCATTCTCTATATCAAAACATACTAAAATCATGTGTCAAACATTACCCAAATTCTCAACTATGAACATACCAAATTGACCATTTCACTTGGCCATATACACACATATATATATATCTCTAAACATATCATATTATTTTCCTTTTTAAACCGTATTCAAATAAATAATGCATCATCAATATTATACTCATCATTTTACTTATAGGAATATGAATCATAAGTAAAAAATACATCCAATATTTCACCTCAATGCTCAAGCCAAATCATATAACCAATTACACCATAAATATAAACCATGAACCACACTTCCCAAAAATGAGCTCAATACATAACCAAATATATGCCATATTAACATCATGAATAAGCCATTTTCGCATGGCTATATAAATACACAAGTCAAAATAAACCATCTCAAAACTAGCCTATACATGCCACATTACTAAAACTTAAAGCTTTTATTTACCGAAGCGATAACCGGATAATGTGATGACGTCTCCTCTAACTTCCAACCCGAGTAAGTCTCTAAAACTCTATAGACATAGCATAATACACGGAGTAAGCTTTGAAAGCTTAGTAAATCATAAGCAATTAAATCATTTCAATGATATTTTTAAACCAATATCACTAAACCGAAATTAACAAATCTCAATAACATATTCCTTCATTGTACTTGTAAATTCATGAAACCACATTAAATAATTCACTTAACTTATTTATTAATGAACGTATACCCTTGCTTTCAAACTCGACTAACAACTGTTAGCTCATTCATATAAATCAAACTCACCCATATTCATTTCATCGCCGACCAAACCATGGTCATTTATTACAAATCATACATAAAGTTATATCAACTTCTTTATAAACACTTCCAAACTCGAAAATCCATAATTTCCTTATTCACATAAACCAAATTCACATACATGACTCATATAGTCAACTCAACCATTTTGATTTCATTATCTGTTCAAGTTTTCGAACCAATCATTCATACATCAAAGCCATGTCTTACTTTTATTCGACATCTTTAATATTTTAAATAGCATTAATAATGCTATCAAACCCAACTCATTTCATCATTCATTTACATAATTTTTCATCTACTTCATACTTAACATCATCAACCACATAGGTTCCGTACATACCTTTACCCTTATGTTCTTATCTATCACATTTATCACTCCAATGCTTGAAACACTAATTCATTTGATTGTCCTTGAACATTCAACGAACTCGCACACTTAGTGCCGATTACTTAGCTGAAGCTATAATTGTATCGCACACTTAGTGCCAATTAATTAGCCGAGGCTATAATTGTATCGCACATTTAGTGCCAATTAATTAGCCATAGCTATTTCATTTATCGCACACCTAGTGCCTCAAATTCAATTCACATTTTACATACTTCAACTTCACAATCATATTTCTTTACAACTCAATTCAACACATATAATGCACATACATTTCAATTTAACAACATTTGTTTACTTATGAACTTATCTTGTACTAACATGAACGGACCGGAAAGACTATTCCGATACTTTATCTTTTCCACGATCTAAAATTGTATTTCACTTTTCTCAATCTAGTTATAAGAAAAAATAGATTATTTAATCATTAATTCATTCAATTTAACACAATTTACATTTTTGGAAAAATTACATTTTTGCCCCTATTACTTCACATTTTTGCAATTTAGTCCCTATCACATAAAATCACAATTTCATGCAATTAAGGACAAGCCATGCTAGCCGAATTTTACTCCATCATAAATCAGCCCATATTTTCACTTTATTCATACTTTTAACCACATAGTTTCATAATTTCACAATTTAGTACATAATTTGCATATTTACTCAAAATCACTTTGTAAAATATGTAAAACTATCATTCAACTTCCATATTTCATCATCAATCATCAAAAAGCATGAATATTCATCAATTTTATCTCACAAAATCTATAGCAATTTCAAAAACGAAGATACGGGCTAGCTAGGTTAAGCTGCAACGAACTTAAAAACGTAGAAATTATTAAAAACGAAACAAAATTGAGCTTACATGCATTCAAGTCTCCATGGCCGAATGCTTCAAGCTATAATGGCTTTCTTCTTTATTACATTCAGCTAGCATGATAGAAAAGATGGACTAAATTCATTTTTATTTTGTTTTATTAACCTTTAATATCCATTTTACAAAAATAACCTTGATGAACATTAATAACTACTCCATATGCCATGCCACTAACTTCCATTACCTTATAAATGGATTAATAACCACATGAGGACCTTACTTCGAGGTTCTATAGCTATTTGATACTTTTAATTAATAGAACATAATTTTTACGCTTTACACGATTTAGTCCTTTTTACCGAATTAACCATTCAAATGGTAAAATTTCTTCACAAAATTTTCACACAATTCTAATATTATGCTATAAATATTAAAATAATAATAAAATAATTTTTTTCAATGTCGAATCATGGTCCCAAAACTACTAGTCCGACTAGGGTCTAAATCGAGCTGTTACAACCAATTTAGCCACTGTTTTGGGTATCACGACATCGAAGCCTGGGTGTCGCGACACCCATTGCTTGAGAAGGAGAAAATTTACTATAGGGGTAGTTTTTCTCCAAGACCAACCCTAATCAAAATACAACGTCCAGGGGCATTTTGGTCTAAAATTTTAGGTTGTAATCAGATGTTAAAAGTCACTTTTGGCTGAGAACTAAATTGAGGTTGTTATCTTTACTTTTCTTTCATCTTTTTAGCTTTCTAGTTAGCTTCTTCTTCCTTTTCTAAGGTTTAGCTCAAGATTTTTCTAGTTTTAATGCTAGTTAGTTAGTTTTTACTATAGCTTGGTTTTATTTTCATTTTGATACTCCATCTCTCTTTATATATTAGCTTTAATCCATAGTCATTAATATAGCTTAGCTTCATTTTCTTTTCTTAGATAAAAATCTAAACTTTAGTGTTATTTTTCACCATCATTATTGCCAACTTCATCTTCTTCAAGCAACTATCAAGAAAACTCTAATCTTTCTTTAACCCTCTTTTGTGCTTATTTTTACGTATGATTTTCATGTATATTGGGTTGTTGATTGTATGGAAATGACGATGAGTAGCAAAACCTGGGGTGGTTGATGAAAATGTTGCTTGCGTAGTTTTTGATACAAGGATTAAATTGTAAAAATTGGACTAAATCGAATAAACTTCAAAATTTAGAATTGACACCTATAGGTGAAAACATAAATAGGTGAGACTGAGAGGAGATCCTATTGACCACCAATTTGTTTGTCCCCAAGTTAGTTTGAAAAGGTTGAGAGATAAACTAGATCAAATCGTCTAATAATGTAAAATGGAGATTGAGAGGTAAAATTACACCAATTAGAAGTTTAATCTTTTTAGATCCCTAATCCAAAGACTAATCAGCAACATGAAAGTCAACAATCATTATTTTTTTATTGAATTGCTAATTTCTTAGTTTTATCTATTTTATAGTTTTGTATTTTTTAGTGTTAGGTAACCAACTAGTATAATTAACTCATCAATTATGAATTGTCGTAATATAAGACTTAGTGAGTAGTTAGTTAGACTTTTTGGTTGCATGCTTCTTGCTTAAGAATCACTTAGTCCTCAAACTTTCTTGGAATACTCGGGTGTTCTATTGTAACACTACAAATATTATAACTCGACCTGTCACACTTGCAATACACCGCTTGGTTATAATTATTTTTTTAATTCATAGCCTCGGTGCATGCACATTGGGGTGTAGTTAAGTTGTTAGCGTCGTTGCTAGGGAGTTTGTGTATGAATGATTTGCTTGATTAAAGCATGACTACTAGTGAGATAATTAGCAAAAGTTAGGTCTATAGATACAACGCTTTTCTTTCTTGCATTTGCTTGTTTATTTTCTTTGTTAAATATTCTTATATTCATTGGCCTTTTTTGTGATTGTGGTGTTAGTCTATGACTCGGGGTGACAACAAGTTTGTCCTATTTGACCTTGAGTCAAAAAGGTTGATAACAAACGCTTAGAAGGGCCGACTTCTAAGCAGAGCCCCACCACCACCGATTGTCGATCCTCTGGTTGATAATCTAAGAGTCAAGGAACCTCCCTTTGATCTTCCTAACGCCAAGGCGTGCATGTCCCTTTCGTCTAAGACGAAAGGAGCAATGGACACTGCGAGATTATGCCATGCTAAATTTAGACGTGATGTGAGGAAGCATCAATTGTCCCTCTATAAATGTGAACAACTTTGAGATCAAACTGAAAATGATTCAAATAATCCAAAACAATAATCAATTTAGGGGCTCTATGAATGAGGACCCTGACGAACAGTTAAAACGCTTTCCTACACTTTGTGATACATTTAAATATAATTGTGTATCCAATGACGCTATTCGCCTTTCGTTATTTCCTTTCTTTTTATGTGATGGTGCTTTTATGTGGTTGGATTCACAACTGGTGGACTCAACCAACACGTGGAACGAGCTTGCCAATCGGTTTCTTACCATCTATTTTCCTTCGAGCAAAATGATGAAGTTGCAAATGGGCATCACCAAATTCCAAAAACTAGAAGAGGAGTCACTATATGAAGCGTGAGAGTGTGTAACACCCCTCGCTCAACCAGGTCACTGAGTCTAAGTTATAGGATGCTACAATTGTTGCCAAAGCAACTATAAACATTTAATAACCAAATTACACTATAATACATACATTCATATTCAAAACGTCTCATAATTACATTATACGATTTTTTGGGACTTATTCATGCTTATGAAAGCTCATTTACTAACCCGAGTTTGAAAATAGACTAAATATAGTCTTGATGAAAGTTTTATGGCATCGAAACGGAGTGGAAGAGGCTACATGGGAACCTGAAGAAACTATTAGAAGTCAATATCCGAACTTGTTTACTGGTAAGACTTTCGAGGATGAAAGTTCCTAAGGGGGGAGAAATGTAACATCCCGAAATAGGGCATAGTCGGGATAGTGCTTTTGGGACCACAAATCCGATGTTAAAATTATTATTTCATGATTATTATGAGGTCTAGGATATGAAAATATGCATGTGTTAAAGTTTCATGAAGAAATTCTATGTGTAAGGTGTCTAATTGGAAATTAAGGACCAAATTGAATAAGTAACAAAACATGGGTTCTAGTAGAAATTTGTATGAAATTGTTTTGGAATGTTAATTAGAGGTCCTTAAAGAGTAATTTTCCCAATTTCTAAGTTTTTGGAGAAAAATGGCCATGCATAGAAAAGTTTGAAGGTTTAGTAAGGAAGGACATTTTGGTTATTTGGTAATAAAATTAATAAAAAAGGGAAAAAGGAAGTAAAATTCAGCCATTTCTTCTCCATGGCTACCGAAAATTAAAGGGTCTCCATAGCTAGGGTTTTCAACATTTTCAAGCTCAATAGTAAGTGCTCCCCAGCCCCGTTTTTAACGTTCTCTCTCTTTTTACCCATATTTCAAGCTAGGGTTCATATTCAAAAATTTACCCATGCATGAGATGTTTGTGTTTTGATGATTTATGGAGGAATATGAGAGTTTAAAGGATAGTAAACAACTTTTACTAAATAGTTTTTCATGAAAATAGCTTAAGGGTCCATTGTAAAAGTTGTGAAAATGGGTAGAAAAATGTGAAATGAAAGAAAATATGGGTTGCTATAGACAAGAAAAATATTTGGCTAGGCTTGGGTAACTTAGAAATTTCATGCATTTAATTATACGAGCCTTTGGACTAAATTGTAAAAGTGTGGAAGGTTAGGGGCAAATTGGTCATTTTTCCCGGGGGTGAGTCTTAAGCTGAAAATGAACAATGTGAGGTATTAATAATTTATTTTTACAAATATAGACCCCGAGGAACCAATTCCGGAGGTCGACTGTGAAAAACGAAAAGTTTCAAAATAACTGAAACACAAATCCAAAACGACTACCAGGTAAGTTCGTATAACCCAAAGTAAACTTTTAATATACTTAAATATGTATGTTCTTGAATGTATGAAAATTTAGATATTCATTGCATGAAAATCCATGAAATGTGGTGGTGTAATTGAAAAGGATGATAAATGTCTCGGTTGAAATAGAAAGGGAAATCTGATGGTTAAATTATGGCTTACATGACATGAGATCCTGCATGTGTTGCTGAAAAGGATTTAGCCTGGACGGGTAATCCGATGATCTCAAAAAAGAAAGGATCTAGCCCGAACGGGTGTTCTTTGAGTGATCGAGCCTCCCGAAGAATATGGGCGCAATAAGGATATAGCCCGGATGGGTAATTCGATTGAGGATTGAATTTAGCCTGGACTGGCAATTCAGATTCGAGCTTATGAGAGCAATTGTCGTAAAAAGGGATTTTATCCTAGACTGGTAATTCCAACATTGCTCTCTAAGTTATTACTACGGGGGATTTAGCCTAGACTGGTAATCTCGCCATAAGATGTAAGGTTCGCGGGAGTGTGTACTTGAGATGATCACTTGTATGACTTGACGGTTATTGGGCAATCCATCGAGATTTCTGAGAAATTCAACGGGATTAACATGAGAAATAAAGAATGAAAATATTGAATTGATGAGCTCATGTAAGGCTAGGGACATGATGTATTGTTATGAGACTAAGTTGATGATTGAGTGCATGTGATAGGGAAATTATTTCATGCTTGTTGGAATTATTGCTTAAATATGGTTGTATGCTAATTAATTGGTAAATTTACTTTCCAGTTATCCGGACTTACTAAGCATATAAATGCTAACCCCCTTCTCTTTTCCCTATCTTACAGAGCTCGTGAACTCGTGAAGATTGGAAGACGGTTGGAGAATCAACACACTATTGACTTGTCCCACTTTGGTATATAGATACTTTTATTTTGTTTAATGGCATGTATAGGATTTTGGTTATTTTGTTATATGTGTCATTTGGCTAGCCAATGTAAAGGCTTAAATGGTATACTTATTCTTTTACATATGGCAATGAGATATGGTTCATATTGATGTAGGTTGTTAACCTACTAATGATGCATGTTTATGTTTAAATGTTTCATAAGGTATGATGATGAGGGTTATCATGGATGGATGATTAAAATGGGACCTAATAATTTGAGAGTGGACATAGCATATAATGGTATATGGTTATAATATGGCCTAAGGGTAAAATGTAAAATGTGCTTTGTTAATCCCTAATACGAAAAGGATAATTTAATATGTATCAAACCGATGAGATGAGATTAACATACAATGAATTATACCAATGTTTTTTAAGAGTATAATTAGGCCATGTTAAATACCATTGAAGCCTTTAAGTGTGTATGGATTATAGAGGGTGACCAAAGGCTTAGAAAATAGCCTTAAAAAGGTCCACACGGGTAGACACACGGGCATGTGTCTAGGCCGTGTGTGACACACGGTTAGCCCAGTAGGCGTGTTGTCTAGCCATGTGTCCTCTGTACCTAAAAGTTTAGGTCAGTTTGCATGGTAGTAAACACACGGGCAGAGACACGGCTGTGTGTCTCAACCATATGGAGGACACGGCCTAGCACACGGGTGTGTGCTTTGGCCATGTGCCTCAAAATGAATGATGATGTCATAAATAGAATGTTTGGATTTTTGGACACGGACGACGACACGGCCGTGTCTAGGCCATGTGAAGGACGCTGGTGTGTGTTTGGCCATGTGAAAATCCCTGTAGGTTCGAAATAAAAAATAAATTCAAATAATTCAACACTGACGAGGGACACGGGCGTGTCCCTAAGCACACGGGCGTGTGAGGCATAACCCTAAGAATTTTACTAAAATTTTCAATAGTTCTCGATTTAGTCCTGGATCGATTTTAATGTATGTTTTGGACCTTGTAGGTCATTATAAGGACACTATGATGTTGTTTGATTGGTTTTAAATTATAATAAAATTTTATAACCTATATTTTTTGAAATGTCTAAGTATGTGTCCAGTAACGCCTCGTACCTTGTCCCGATCTCGGGTACGGGTAAGGGGTGTTACATTTAGTGGTATCAGAGTTACGATTTAGTCGGTTCTAGGACTAACGTAGCATGTATTGAGTATAGCTATACATGCCATTACACAAGTTATGATAGTGTGATATCTCCTAACTGTTTTTAATTGTATTTGAATATAGGAAATATCTTCCAATCAAGCTCAATATGAGTCTGAGGGAGCCGAGAGTGATGCTCCAGCTTCCGTTCAGCGAGTTACTACTAGTAGTAGTAGACGACCTATGACTGAAGGCCAGAAGAGGCAAGAGCTGCCTTCTTCGAGATGATGGATGAATGGTTTGGGGATTACTTGAGAAATCACCCCAACACACCACGACCTCCTTTGCCCCCTCCTCGGCCTGAGGGGGAAGTGCCATAAGGTATGGCATCCATGAGAATTGGTAAGGCCCCAGTGGATAAACCTAGGAACTATGGGGCTAAAGAGTTTAGGGCTAGGGTTGAGGATGATGTGGAACAAGCTGAGTTTTGGCTCGAGAACACTGTGCGAGTTTTGGATGAATTGTCATGTACACCCGAGGAATGCTTGAAGTGTTACAACACACTACTAGTGAAAGACGGTATCCTCAGTGGTACTTAAGGAAGACATTATATGGGAGTTCTTTTAAGCTGAGTTTAAAAAGAAATACATCATTCAAAGGTTTTTAGACTCAAAGCGAAAGGAGTTCTTGGAACTCAAACAAGGAAATAAGACTGTGTCAGAGTACGAAAGGGAATTCGTTGGGTTAAGTCAGTATGCAATGGAGTGGGTCCAATTATAGGCAGAAATGTGTAAGCACTTCGAGGAAGGCTTGAATGAGGAAATTAAATTACTGATCGGGATCCTTGAAATACGAGAATTTGTCATATTAGCTGACCGGGCCAAGAAGGCCGAAGAGCTAAATAATAAAAGAAAGCATGCTAAGAGAGAAGCTTGAGTTTCGAGTAAGAGGTCTAGTGGCAGAGCACACTCCTTCCCCACAAAGAAATCGAGAAGTCATCAAGAACGCTGCACTTCATCAGTAGGATTTCAGGTAGAGCAAGAAGCTCCAAGCGACATAACCCAAAGTTTTCTTCCTCTATGGTAACTAGTGTGGGAAGCATAGATGATCAAAAGCTGAACTGGTAAAGCTACAAAAAATTTCACTTAGGAGAGTGCCGAATGAAGAGTGGTACGTGTTTCAGATGTGGGTCTCTTGACCATTTTCTCAGAGACTGCTCGGAGCGAGCTAATAAAGAGGTTGAATTAGCTCCGCAGCCAAATGCTCCTATTTCTCGAGGTAGACCTCTGAGACATCCCGGAAGTGCAAGTGGCAGTCGAACTGTTGCTAAGGATGCTACTGCAAATCAGAGGCTCGAGTCTCGGCAAGAACTTATGCAGTATGCGCTCGAGAGGAAGCCTCTGCTGCCGATGTCATCACGGATACATTTTTTATCTATAATACTCATGTCATTGCCTTAATTGATCCAGGTCAACCCATTCGTACATTTGCATGAAATTGGTGTCTAGTATGGATATGTCTGTAGAGGCTACGGAGTTTGTGGTTAAGGTGTCAAACCTTTTAGGCAAATCAGTCCTAGTTGATAAAGTCTATAAGAATTGTCCCTTGACGATCCAAGGTTATTATTTTCAGGCTAACCTTATGTTAGTGCCATTCGATGAATTTGATGTAATACTCGGCATGGATTGGTTAGTTGTGCATGATGTAATTGTAAATTATGGTAGCAAGTATATCGAATAGAAATGCTCAGATGGTGAGATTCTCCGGATAGATCCAAGTGAGTTGGATACTCGAAGATCTCTTTCTAACATCTCTAGCTTCAGAATCATCTTTTCTTTTCTGTTTACTTAATTCTTTAGCTTTACAAGCTCGCTCAACGAGTACTACCATTTCTTTAATTTCCAAAATCCTAACTAACAGACGGATATCTTTGTTTAGTCCATCTTCAAACCTTTTGCACATTATTGCTTCACTTGATACACATTCCCGAGCATACTCGCTCAATCTCATAAATTCACGTTCGTATTCAGTAACAGACATACGGCCTTTTTTAAGCTCAAGAAACTCTTTACGTTTCTGATTGATGAATCTTTGACTAATGTATTTCTTTCGAAATTTAGCTTGGAAGAAATCCCAAGTAACCCGTTCACTCTAAACCACAGATATTAAAGTTTTCCACCAATGGTACGCCGTATCTCTCAAAAGTGAAACGACACATTTTACACATTCCTCAGGATTCAAAGACATTTCATCAAACACTCGTATTGTATTCTTTAACCAGAATTCGGCTCTTTCAGCATCATCATTTGTTGTAGCTCGAAACTCTTCAACCTTATACTTTCTAATCTTATCAATTGTTGGTCTCCTTAACTGAACCGGATTCACTGAGGGCATAACAGGAATTTGAGAAGGATTAACCAGGGGTGGAGGTTGTTGTACAGCCAGATTGGTTCAAATATACTGGGTGAACCAATCATTCATCATATGATAGAAGGCTTGTTTGGCCTCAGTATCACAACTACTCGTAGTCGGTCGAGAATCAGCTTGCACCGTCCCTTGCACAAGAGTAGGCGCATTGCTTTCAACATCATCAACTACAGCTCTATCGGGATCCATTGCTATATAAAAACACATTTCAATGTCAGGATTCATCACACTATCGCAGTTTTAGATATATGACGTGTATAGCTAGACTCACATACGCTATGGAAGTCCTAAAACTGACTAAATCATAGCTCTGATATCAATTAAAATGTAACACCTATAACCCGTAACCGTCATCAGATTAAGGTTATGAGGCATTACTAGACAGACATAACATTTTAGACGAATTCAAAATCACGGATATCACATAACATTAATAAATAGGCAATCATCAACAATTCATCCCTTATGATGGTCTAAGAGACCTAAAACATACTTTTAAGGATAGTCGAGACTAAACTGAACACATTCATAAATTTCAGAACTCAGAAAATTTTTCAATTCTGTTGAGGTCACACGCCCGTGTGACCAGGCCGTGCCAAAACAAGGCATACATACCGACTTTCACCCACGGCCAACAAACATGCCCGTGTGCTATGGCTACGTGATACATATCTAGCTATTGACTTGAGCCCATGGCTATATGACACCTCCATGTGTCTTAACCCTGTGATTTTAAGAGGTTACTACTTTGCATACACAGCCACAAGGCACGCCCGTGTTCCCTGACCGTGTGGCATAATGCAGGCTTGGTTTAAGCCAACTTGCTACCCCCTTTTTGGGCCTTTCCTACAAGCAATACTAAACAACATTTATACTAAAATTTTCAGCCAATTCCATGCTCAACACATGCTTCATTATAACTAAATCATCACCATTCAATAACCTATTCAAAACCATATCAAAACACATTAAAATCTTATTACAACAACATGCCAAAATGCTTATTTCATAGCTCACTTATGGCACCTTCTAACTCATGCTTAAACTTACCATTTCTTCTACTTGGCATATTTCAAATTGACTACCACATACAAGGCCATATAACCATTACAAGCATACACAATTTGGCATCACAAACCATTTACCAAAACTAAGCACAAACATAACATTTGCTAGCCAATTCTCATGGCATAACATATATACTTATCAAAACTTAATTACATAGACATTCCAACCTATACATGCCATACTTAAAAATATTTACACTTTCAAAAGTACTAAAATAAGTTCGATAGTATGATGACAATCCTCGACTATCCCCGAGCCTTCAGTAGCTACGATAACTGTAAAACAGACAGAAATCACACAGAGTAAGCTACAAAGAGCTTGGTAAGACAAATAAAATTGGTTTAACTATTAAAGCATATAAAGTACCAATCAACAGCAAGAATTCATAGCCATTTCACAAAATAGTTCATGAGCCTAACCATGCTCATTTGCTTGTATACATGTCATGTTTCATTTCCATGATTTCATACACACTTCGCATTCATTATTTCATAGAAACAGAGTCTTTCATATTCAGAAATTTAGTACAATACAAACGTACCTGTAGAAATTATACATTTCATATAATCATTCCCATATCTCGTACTCTATCATCAGACGGTTCAGAAATGATACAGATACTCATAAACAGGTACAATGCTGACGTCCCAGACGTGGTCTTACATGTAATTCAGTATCGATGCCTTTGTCCCAGACAGGGTCTTACACGAAATCAAATACGATGCTTATGTCCCAAACATGGTCTTACACGTAAATCTCAAATCGAGGCCTGTTTCCCAGACACGGTCTTACATGATATCTCAGATCAATGTCAAAGTTCCTTTAGAACATACAGAGCTTTTCAGATACTAGCATATTCTCAGAATTTACTCAAAATCTATTCATCAGGCTCTCAAGGCTGGCCAATACAGATTAGAGTTTGTATGCGCAAAATTTAGTCAATTTATCACGTAATTGTAATTTGACTTACCTCGTATGAATTTCGAACGAAAACGAGTCGACTATTCAACTATTTTGGACTTTCCTCGATCTAAGTCCGATTTTCTATGTTCTTGATCTAATACAATTCAAATCCAACCATTCAATCATTCATTTCATTCAAAATAATCCATGAACACATATTTAGGGCACTTTGCATTTTAACCCTTACATTTTCACACTTTGACAATTTTGTCCATTTTTCACAAAATCACAAATATACAAAATTCACCAAGACTATAGCTTGACCGAATATCCATAGCTTCCATACAAGCCCAAATAACATATTTAATTCACAATTTAGTCCTTCAAAACCTCATTTTCACAAATTAGCCCAAATAGCTCTATTCCATCAAAAATTCAAGAACAAAATATGATAATCTCACATATATCTATCATAATCCATATAAAAACATTACAAAGCTAATATAATCATCAATGGAACATTTCATAATCTTCAACAAAAATAGAAATTCAGACATGGGTTTTGAAGAACATGAAGCAACGATCATAGAAACGTAAAAATTATCAAAAACAAACAAAAATTCATACGTTAATCAATGATTAAGCTAGCCGAAACCTAGAATGATTTTCTTCTCTTTATTTTCTTTGATTTTCGGTTCTCCTATGTGTTTATGAACACATGCATGAAATTTGTTTTCTTTAATTCATGTTAAAGCATGAATTACTATTATATCCCTCATTAATAAACATATCTATTTCATAAAACAAGGTCATTTATGACCACTCATAAATTCAATGGAGTAATTGCCACATAAGGCCATAATAATCCAAAGCCATGCCAATTAAACACATTGAATAAATGACAAGCAAATTTTATAATTTACGCGATTAAATCTTTTTTCATAATTAAGCACAGAAACAGACAAATTAAATCACAGAAACTTCGCAGATATAAATTCACATATCATAGACACAGAAAATAATATTAAAATATTTTTCAGAATCAATTACGTGGTCTCAAAACCACTGTTTCGACTAGGGTCGAAACCAGACTGTTATAGAACAAGTACCCGTTGACTAGGATTGACGACTTGTTTGATCAATTGAGGGGAACCACTGTGTTTTCTAAGATAGATCTGAGATCTGACTACTACCAGTTGCAAGTAAAAGAGTCAGATGTACCTAAGACTGCTTTCAGAATGAGGTATGGCCATTATGAATTTCTTGTAATGCCTTTGGGGTTGATAAATGCACCTGCTATATTTATGGACCTGATGAACAGGATATTCTGGCCATACTTAGACCAGTTTGTTGTTGTGTTTATTAATGACATCCTGATTTATTCCAAGGATGAGACTGAGTATGCAGAACATTTGAGAACGGTTTTACAGATCTTATGGGACAAACAGTTGTATGCTAAATTTAGCAAGAGTGAGTTTTGGCTCTAAGAGGTTGGATTCCTCGGTCACATTGTGTCGGATGATGGCATCCGAGTTGATCCAAATAAGATATCTGCAATTGTTGAGTGGAAGCCACTGAAGAACATAATAGAGGTTAGAAGCTTTTTGGGCTTGGCCGGCTATTATCGATATTTTGTAAAAATATTTTCAATAATTGCAACTCCTTTGATGAGGTTGCTGCAAAAAGATGTTAAGTTTGAATGGTCAGAGAAATGTCAGTACAGTTTTGATCGATTGAAGACATTGCTGACCAAAGCTCCAGTACTAGTACAACCTGAGCCGGGAAAAGAATTTGTGGTTTATAGTGACGCGTCCTTGAATGGACTAGGCTGCGTATTAATGCAAGAAAGTAAACTGATGGCCTATGCTTTGAGGCAATTAAAACCCCACGAGAAAAATTATCCAACACATGACTTGGAGCTAGCAGCCATTGTATTTGCCCTAAAGATTTGGAGACACCATTTGTATGGTGAGACATGTCATATATTCACTGATCACAAGAGTTTGAAATATTTGATGACTCAAAAAGAATTGAATTTGAGACAACAGAGATGGTTAGAGTTGATTAAAGATTACGGATCATTGACTATCACTCGAGAAAGGTGAATGTGGTCACAGATGCACTAAGCAGAAAATCCTTGTTTATGTGGTCACAGATGCACTAAGCAGAAAATCTTTGTTTGCTTTGAGAGCCTTGAACACGTAGTTGGCCTTGTTAGATGCTTGTTATATTTTGGCAGAGTTAAGAGCCAGACTAACGTTTCTAGAAGAAATTTGTGTAGCCCAGGTCAATAATAGTGATTTGCAAGCCAAGAGAACTCAATACGAGTCAGGCACCGAATCTGATTTTTGGATTGGTCCCGACGGTTGCTTGATGTTCAGAGATAAGATCTGTGTACAAAGAGATGACGGGCTTATTCAAAAAAAATTTACAAGAGGTGCATGATAGCTGTTTGTCTATTCATTCAGGAAGTACCAAGATGTACAATGATATGAAGAAAATGTACTTGTGGAATGGCATAAAAAGAGACATCTCTGAATTTATATCGAAATGCTTAATATGTTAGCAAGTCAAGGCTGAACACCAAGTACCTTTAGGTTTGTTACAGCTTGTAATGGTCCCCGAATAGAAATGGGATAGAATTACCATGGATTTTGTGATTGGATTGCTGTTAACCCCAAAAAAAGAAAGATGCTATTTGGGTTGTGGTTGATAAGCTAATGAAGTCGGCTCATTTTATTCTAGTACGAACTGACTACTCACTTGACAAATTGGTCGACTTGTATGTATCTAAAATTGTGAGATTACACGGGGCACTGATATCGATTATCTCAGATATGGACTCGAGATTCACTTCGAGATTTTGGAAGAAGCTACAAGAAACCTTAGACACAAAGTTGAGTTTTAGCACGATGTTTCACACGTAGACTGATGACCAGTTTGAGTGGACGATTCAGATTCTTGAGGACATGTTGCGGTGTTGCGTCCTTGAATTTCAGGGTAGTTGGGAAAAAATACTTACCATTGGTGGAATTCGCTTACAACAACAGTTTCCAGATGAGTTTAAAGATGGCACCTTACGAGGTATTGTATGGCCGGACGTGTCGGCCTTTGCTGTATTAGGCAGAGCTCAAGGAATGCTAGATTCATGGAGTTGATTTAGTCACGAAAAATGAAGAAAAGGTTAGAGTGATACGCGACTGTTTGAAAGCAGCGTCGGATAGACAAAAGTCATATGTTAATTTGAAAAGAAAGGAGATCGAATTTCAAGTTGGAGATAAAGTGTTCTTGAAAGTGTCTTTATGGAAAAACGTATTGAGATTTGGCTGGAAAGTCAAACTGAGTTCGCGATTTATCAGAGCATATGAGATCACCGAAAGGTTTGGACCATTAGCCTACCATTTAGCATTGCGACCTGAATTGGGAAAGATTCATAATGTATTCCATGTATCCATGTTGCGACGATATAGGTTAGACCCCTCTCATGTGATTTCACCGACGAAAATTAAGATCAGAACGGATATGACTTATGGTGAAGAGCAGGTTAAGGTTTTGGCTCGGGAAGTCAAATAGTTGAGGAACAAAAATATAGCCTTGGTGAAAGTTTTATGGCATCGACACGGAGTGGAATAGGCTACATGGGAATCTGAAGAAACCAGGAGAAGTCAATATCCGAACTTGTTTACTGGTAAGACTTTCGAGGACAAAAGTCCCTAGGGGGAGAAATATAGCATCCTGAAATAGGGCCTGGTTAGAATAGTGGTTTTGGGACCACAAATCAGATGTTAAAATAATTATTTCATGATCATTATGAGGTCTAGGGTATGAAAATATGCATGTGTTAAAGTTTCATGAAGAAATTCTATGTGTAAGGTGTCTAATTAGAAATTAAGGACCAAATTGAATATGTTGCAAAGCTTGGGTTCTAGAAGCAATTTGTATGAAATTGCTTTGGAATGTTAATTAGAGGTTCTTAAAGAGTAATTTGCCCAATTTCTAAGTTTTTGGACAAAAATGGGCATCCATGGAAAAGTTTGAAGCTTTAGTAAGGAAGGGTATTTTGTTCATTTGGTAATAAAATTAATAAAAAGGGAAAAAGGAAGCAAAATTCAGCCATTTCTTCTCCATGGCTACCGAAAATTAAGGAGTCTCCATAGCTAGGGTTTTCAACATTTTCAAGCTCAATAGTAAGTGCTCCCTAGCCCCGTTTTTAACGTTCTTCATATTTTTGAGATCCTCGTAACATGTTCTCTCTATTTCTACCCATATATCAAGCTAGGGTTCATATTGAAAAATTTACCCATGCATGAGATGTTTGTATTTTGATGATTTATGGAGGAATATGCGAGTTTAAAGGATAGTAAACAACTTCTACTAAGTAGTTTTTCATGGAAATGGCTTAAGGGACCATTTTTGTAAAAGTTGTGAAAATATGTAGAAAAATATGAACTAAAAGAAAATGTGGGCTGCTATAGGTAAGAAAAATATTTGGCTAGGCTTGGGATAAGAAAAATATTTGGCTAGGCTTGGGTAAATTATAAATTTCATGCATTTCGTTATACGAGCCTTTGGACTAAATTGTAAAAGTGTGGAAGGTTAGGGGCAAATTGGTCATTTTGCCCGGGGTGAGTCTTAAGCTGAAAATGAACAATGTGTGGTATTAATAATTTAGTTTTACTGATATAGACCCCGAGAAACCAATTCCGGAGGGCGACTATAGAAAACAAAAGGTTTCAGAATAATCGAGACACAAATCCAAAACGACTACCAGGTAAGTTCGTATAACCCGAAGTAAACTCTTAATATACTTAAATATGTATGTTCTTGAATGTATGAAAATTCATGAAATATGGTGGTGTAATTGAAAAGGATGATAAATGTCCCTGTTGAAATAGAAAGCGAAATCTGATGGATAAATTATGACTTAGATGATATGAGATCCTGCATGTGTTGCAGAAAAGGATTTAGCCCAGAAGGGTGTTCTTTGAGTGATCGAGCCTCCCGAAGAATATGGGTGCAATAAGGATTTAGCCCGGACGGGTAATCTGATTGAGGATTAAATTTAGCCTAGACTGGCAATTCAGATCCGAGCTTATTAGAGAAATTGTCGTAAAAAGGGATTTTAGTGTAACAGCCCAGTTTAGACCCTATTTGGAACAGTGGTTTCGGGACCACAAATCCGAGCCAGAAAAATATTTAAAAATTATTTTATGTGTTTATTATGTGTGAATTTATATCTGTAAAATTTTCGTGTTTTAATTTTATCGTTTGGGTATCCGATTAAATAAAAGGACTTAATCATGTAAAAAGAAAATTTGATGGTTTATAGTATAAGGGCTTAATTGTTAGTGGCTTTTTAAATTGAAGTATTTAAGTTGTAATTAGTCATTTGATTACTAGTGGGACGGTGGTAAGTATATACCATATGGTTTTATAATATTTTATTAAAGATATATATATGTGTGTAAATTAAATATTATTTTATATTAAGGTGTAATATATATTATAAGACATAAACGTGAAAGCCATATCATGTGCATTAGCTTATTGTTTGGTTGGTAAAGGATATATATATATATATATATATATATATATTATATGATTTTATTATTATTTCAAATGTAAAAACTAAAAATTATAAGCTTTATAATATAAAAGATATTATAAAGTAAAATATGAGTGGGCATATGTTTTATTTCACCCATGCCAAAACAAAAGAAAAGAAAAGAAATAAGGGAAGCTTAGGTTCTACTAACTCCCAAGCTCAAATCCAAGGTTTGTTCTTTGTCGGTTTCGATAATTTTTACGCTTTTGAGATCGTTGCTTGAGTACTTCAAAACCCATGCTTAAAATTTGAATTTTGATGAATATTTTGAGTTATGCCATTGATGGAAGGTTGTGATTTTATGGTTTGATGGTGAAATATGAAAGATAGGTGTTGTGTTAACATATTTTTGTATTGGAATTTTGATGATTTTGAGTAATTAGGACTTAATTGCAAAAATAAAAATTTGAGAGACTAAAATATGAAATTGATGAAATATATAGACTTGTATGGGTATGGGTAAAATTCGCCCAACATGGGTATATTGAAATTTTGTATATTTTGTGTTTTGTGCAATAGGGATTAAATTGTAAAATTGTAAATGTCGGGTAAAATGGTAATTTTCCCATTTATGTGTTTTTGAACTAAATTGAATGAAAATATGTTTGAATGAGCTTAATTTGAATATTTTTAGATCAAGAACCAAAGAAATCAGATTTGGACTAGGGAAAAATGAAAGTTGTCGACTAGCAGCTCCGTCCCGTTTTATGACGTTTGAGGTAAGTTTATAAGCAAATACACATGCCTAAATGTAGTTAAATGTTAAGTATATATGCTGGTATATAATATATGAATTTATACTTGTTAATGCTGAATGTGTATGAGTTTGAAAACTATGTTCGAGCTTTCGATTCGACCGAGTTACGACGTTCGAAAGCCCTGTATGAATCTTAGGAATAGTTAGGATACATATGTCATGACACAGGATTCCGACATTTGTGTTCCTTGTGTATGATTATTGAACCGAAAGTTAAAGGGTAGGTGTACATTTTGTGCTTATATTCGAATGAAGCAATTGAATTGCTAATGTGATATGTTACGTGAAATGTGTTAACATGTGAATAAATAAGCAAGACACTGGAAATGTATCCGGGCTAAAGTCCCGAAGCTTCAGGTTGAAATGTATCCAAAGCTAAAGTCCCGCAGGCTTTGTGCTGGTAACATAATTTCGGGTTTTATACCTAGCAGGCCAAGTGCCGATGAATTTGATAAAAGTATACAATTACAAGATCCTACACTAAGTTGACAAATTGAAAGTGCATTACATATTAAGTTGGCCAGGTACGTATCATGTACTCGTATGTGATTTGATTTGAATTAAATTATAAGTATATAAAGTGATGCATCTGTGAATAAGTGTTATGACTATATATGTGATCGTGATATATTCGGTAAATGTGTGAAGTTATGTGAAGTGATTCTATGTTTATATTCAAACATTGTGGAAAGATTTGTGGAAGTATATGATTTATTTTTAGGTGATTACGATCGTGGAAAATTAAATGTGAATATGATTTTGTATTTTTTTTCGTTTCAATGAAACTAAAGCTGTTAGTGAAGCATTTTAATGCCTATGTTATTTGAGTTCGATCTTGAATGACATGATATACATGTTTAGATAATTTGAATGCAAGGAATGTGTGAAAGAGCAAATTGTAATAAATCTGCTTGGGACAGCAACAGTAGCGTAATTTTGGAAAATCACCATAAATATTGGAAATTGAATTAGAAGCTGAATAAATTATGTAATTAAAGCTTAATGAGTCTAGTTTCAAATGAAATAAACGATAATATAATTCGAATTCTGTATAATGAGAAAATTGATTTGTAGTAAAGAGTGGTCAGAATAGCCAAACAATGAAACAGGGGAAACTTCAATAAAAATCTGGTATTGATTGGTCAAACCAAAAATTCTGAAAATTTTATGGATGGAAGATATGTGAGTCTATTTTCAGGGAAAATTAACGGCACTTGATTAGGAGTTTCTTAGCTCCAGTTATAAATAATTTAGTGACTATTGCTCAGGAAGACAGCTTGTAGTGAATTTGTGATTTTGTTGCAAACATGGTTAAAACTAGTTAATGAGATGCTTTTCGAGTTCTTATGATCTTATTTGTGAATTGAATATTTGGTTTTAATTGAGTTCAGATTCAAGTGAGATGAATTTGCTAAATATACATTATGTTCATGGATACTTGGCCAAAATGGCAATTACCTAGGAATGATTTCTTGAAAATTTGAAATAATTGATCTATAAGTAAATTAATTGTTTACATTGCTTAAAACTTACTAAGCATTGAAGCTTACTCCGTGTTCTCTTTTCCATTTCTTATAGGTTTATCCTTTAGTTCGAGTTGGAAGATCCGGAGATATCATCACACTATCGAGTCATTATGTGAGTTGAGAAGATTGTATATCATCATGGTTTAAGGCATGTATAGGATAGACTATAGGTAAAATGATATTTCGACTTTGTATACATTATAGCCATACGAAGATGGCTTGCTCATTTTGTTTAGAGAAGCCTTATAATTGAACTAATGTGTTGATCATTTATGTCTGGTAAGTATCTCTGACCTTATAGAAGTTTTGTTCAGTCAAGTAATACCTCATAACCTTGTTCCGGCAACGGATACGGGTTAGGATGTTACATTTAATGGTATCAGAGCTATGGTTTAGTCGATTCTCGGACTAACCTAGCGTATGTGAGTCTAGCTATACATGCCATATTACTACTCGTGATAGTGTGACATCTCCGCTCTAATGAAATTGTTTTGTAAGATGATATTCTTTCCAACCGAGCTAATTCGATAGTATAGAATGTTATATGAAACGTTTGAGTGAAAATGTGCTGGTGATGAGTTGAAACTCATAAAAGGTATGAATCAGAATGCATGATATTCTACTATTGATAAATGTTATAATTACATAAGTATATGAGTTGTGATGTTGGGTATATGATGGTTGTGTGAATATTTTGACTTAGAATTTATGATTTGAATTAGCGTATGAGCTATGTGTTAAGTACCAAGTGATCATAAATAAATGATTGCTAGATGTTTGAGAATACAAAATTAGTAATGAACTGTTCGTTCATAATAGTATGTGTGATGTGCATGCTTACGTAAGAGTTAAAATTGTTGGCTTTACAAACCTCACCCCCTCATCGGTAAAGCATTGTAATGAGATCCGTACTATATGGATTAAATATGCTTACGAGTGCAAAATTACAGAGTTTCGTGGTTGAAAGATTAGTATTGTGATCAGATAAGAGAATGAGTCTGCAAGTGAAGACAGTAACAGAAAAGATATTGGATCATGTTGAAGGCCATTCGTAATATGCCAATTCACTGTTAAAGAAGAAGTTGAATTCGATGAGATGAAAGTATTCAGGTATGATGTCTAAAGAATGTATTAACTGGAAGTATTTCTGAATTGATTTCTGTTAGTAATGGAATATTGTGAAATCGGTGATGATAGAATTAGATAGTAGAATAATGTTTGAATTGAAATGATAGCTGAGTGTAGTGATTATAGTCGGGCAGTTACTACGTTTTCTTCTGGGCATTCTATGTGTACATTTATCCTCAGAGGTATGTGTAACTGTATATTTCAAATGAAAATTCTTATCATATGAGAACGTCATCTATATATATTGATATATGAAAGCATTGTTGGGCTGTTCGGGTTACAATTGACATTATTATATCTTTCTCTGGTATCCTATTTCATTTTATTGAAAGAAAAGATCTACGATAGAATCTGTGTGATGTTGGTATTTTGATCCTACTAGTTTTTGATCTACTTAGTATACATGAAGATTATATTGTTTCTGATACCGTTAATTCTGGTACATGTGAGTGATGTTTTACTTTTGGATTTCCTCTAAGACATCACTGAGATATTTGTCATCTGATATGGGCGCTTTCTTAAAAAGATCAGTATAGTGATATATTTGAGATTACAGTATCTCTTCTTTCTTATGATTCTATATGGTTATCTCGTGAAAATATCTTTTAAATGATGTGATATTTATCAATAAAGTGATAAACAGTTGAAGAAATTGTTATTGAAGCGCCAGTTCTTAGGTAAAGAGTTTTTCGACACAAGAATTAAAGATGGATCGAACTGTTGTAAGATTATAAGTCAGTGATTGATTATCAATCTGGGCAAATGATTATAGTCTTTGGGGTTCTGAGCGAGAATCTTTATGTGTTTTACGACCGACAATCATGTGATTAATCTTATCAAATGATGAGTAGTTATTGGCTGAGCTAGAAACTAAATTGATGTTTAATCAGCAAATTTGTGAGGCTTTGTATGGTCGTAAACGCCGAACGCCATTGTACTGAACTGAGCTCAGTGAAAATAAGATACACGAGTCGATTTGATCGAGAAACCGAATGTAAAGTGAAAGTGATCCGTGAAAGTTTGAAAGTAGCGTTAGATCGACAGGAATCTTATGCGAACTTGAAACGGAAAGATATAGAGTTTCAAATCGGAGATAAAGTTTTCTTGAAAGACTCACCGTGGAAGAAAATACTCAGATTCGGTCGTAAAGGCAAATTGAGTCCGAGGTTTCTTGGGTCGATAAATTTATAGAACGATCGGGCGGTTGCTTATAGATTATTGTTGCCACCGAGTTAGAAAAGATCCACAATGTATTCCACGCTTCGATACTTTGAGGTATCGATCCGATCCATCACATGGGATTAGTCCGTCTCGAGATTGAAATTTAGCCTAATATGACCTACGAAGAAGAACCGATTCGCATTTTGACTCGTGAGATTAAAGAGTTATGTGACATATGCGATGACTATAAGAGTTTAGAAAGTTTAATGTCGAGAAAGATTCGAACTTAGCATAGCAAGGCTAGCTCGAATCGTCGAAAAACTTTGAGTCTGTAAGTGATTATGATTATAGTTTCGAAGTTTTGAATGGGAAATTTTGTGTGTTTTACGAGCGATGAATACGTGATTGACTTAGCTGGATTTGAAGCTAAATAAATGTCTATTTAGCAAAGTTGTGAAATTCAGAAATGTGTCAGCGAATTATAAGTTAAAAAGGGGTACAACATAAATTGATTTCTGATTTAGAACCTTAGATGTGGAATAGAAGATTAATTGTTAGTTCGAGATACAGTTTGTATACTGAAAAGCTCTACGATTATGTAACAAGTGCTACAAGAAACTCTCAGTGGTAGTTTCTCTGTTCATACGGGATTAACAAGATGCACAACAATTTGAGATGTGATATCATTGAATGAATGTGAAATATGGTATTCTTGACTTTGTTGATTATAGAAATAGAGTGTTGATCAATTATGTATTGGGGTTATCCTTATCTTAGAAAAATATAGATGTTATCTGAATTATCGATGACTGTCTAAATAAGTCTTTCTGTATGCATGGATTTCTCTTTTAATAAATCAGTTGAGTTATTCATTTCAAGGATTGTCGGTTTCACGTGGTGCTCATCTAACCTTGTTTCGATTGAAATCTAGAAGTTATATTGTGATTCGGAAGAAATTATCGTAAGCTTTGAGTACGAGATTGTGGCGTAAAAAAAATTTCAAATTCTCGAAACTATGTTTTGTCAACGTGTAAGAGTTTGAAGGCAACAAAGAAAGACTATTGTTGTTCGATAAGCTATCGTGTGATTATATTAATGACATAATATAAGGTATTGTATGGTTGCAGTTATCGAACTCTGTTGTTTCAAGATCGAGTTTTATGAGGTAATGATCTGCGTGATTAATGTTATTAGAGAAATTGAGCAGAAAATGAAGGTATTTCAATACGGTTATAAATAGTTCAGTTAGATATGATGTATAGCAAAAGACAGATCAGGATCTTACTTGAGAGATTAAAGAAATATGAAATTCAAAATCACGTGTGAATTAGTAATGTACTATGTGAAAGAAAATCCTTTACTCTACTTTTTGGTAAGATTTTCGGGGACAAAAATCCCTAAAGGGGGGGAGAGTTGTAACAGCCCAGTTGAGACCCTATTTGGAACAGTGGTTTGGGGACCACAAATACGAGCCGAAAAATATTTAAAATTATTTTATGTGTTTATTATATGTGAATTTATATCGTAAGATTTTCGTGTTTTAATTTTGTCGTTTGGGTATCCGATTAAATAAAAGGACTTAATCATGTAAAAAGAAAATTTGATGGTTTATAGTATAAGGGCGAATTGTTAGTGGCTTTTTAAATTGAAGTATTTAAGTTGTAATTAGTCATTTGATTACTAGTGGGACGGTGGTAAGTATATACCATATGGTTTTATAATATTTTATTAAAGATATATATATGTGTGTAAATTAAATATTATTTTATATTAAGGTGTAATATATATTATAAGACATAAACGTGAAAGCCATATCATGTGCATTAGCTTATTGTTTGGTTGGTAAAGGATATATATATATATATATATATATATTATATGATTTTATTATTATTTCAAATGTAAAAACTAAAAATTATAAGCTTTATAATATAAAAGATATTATAAAGTAAAATATGAGTGGGCATATGTTTTATTTCACCCATGCCAAAACAAAAGAAAAGAAAAGAAATAAGGAAGCTTAGGTTCGCCAACTCCCAAGCTCAAATCCAAGGTTTGTTCTTTGTCGGTTTCGATAATTTTTACGTTTTTGAGATCGTTGCTTCGAGTACTTCAAAACCCATGCTTAAAATTTGAATTTTGATGAATATTTTGAGTTATGCCATTGATGGAAGGTTGTGATTTTTATGGTTTGATGGTGAAATATGAAAGATAGGTGTTGGGTTAACATATTTTTGTATTGGAATTTTGATGATTTTGAGTAATTAGGACTTAATTGCAAAAATAAAAATTTGAGAGACTAAAATATGAAATTGATGAAATATATAGACTTGTATGGGTATGGGTAAAATTCGGCCCAACATGGGTATATTGAAATTTTGTATATTTTGTGTTTTGTGCAATAGGGATTAAATTGTAAAATTGTAAATGTCAGGGGTAAAATGGTAATTTTCCCATTTATGTGTTTTTGAACTAAATTGAATGAAAATATGTTTGAATGAGCTTAATTTGAATATTTTTAGATCAAGAACCAAAGAAATCGGATTTGGACTAGGGAAAAACGAAAGTTGTCGACTAGCGACTCCATTCCGCTTTTCTGACGTTTGAGGTAAGTTTATAAGCAAATACACATGCCTAAATGTAGTTAAATGTTAAGTATATATGCTGGTATATAATATATGAATTTATACTTGTAAATGCTGAATGTGTATGAGTTTGAAAACTATGTTCGAGCTTTCGATTCGACCGAGTTACGACGTTCAAAGCCCCGTATGAATCTTAGGAATAGTTAGGATACATATGTCATGACACAGATTCGACATTTGTGTTCCTTGTGTATGATTATTGAACCGAAAGTTAAAGGGTAGGTGTACATTTTGTGCTTATATTCGAATGAAGCAATTGAATTGCTAATGTGATATGTTACGTGAAATGTGTTAACATGTGAATAAATAAGCAAGACATCGAAATGTATCCCGCTAAAGTCCCGTGAGGCTTCGTCTTGGAAATGTATTTGGGCTAAAGTCCCGCAGCTTTGTGCTGGTAACATAATTTCGGTTTTATACCTAGCAGTGCCAAGTGCCGATGAATTTGATAAAATATACAATTACAAGATCCTACACTAAGTTGACAAATTGAAAGTGCATTACATATTAAGTTGGCCAGGTACGTATCATGTACTCGTATGTGATTTGATTTGAATTAAATTATAAGTATATAAAGTGATGCATCTGTGAATAAGTGTTATGACTATATATGTGATCGTGATATATTCGGTAAATGTGTGAAGTTATGTGAAGTGATTTTATGTTTATATTCAAACATTGTGGAAAGATTTGTGGAAGTATATGATTTATTTTTAGGTGATTACGATCGTGGAAAATTAAATGTGAATATGATTTTGTATTTTTTTTCGTTTCAATGAAACTAAAGCTGTTAGTGAAGCATTTTAATGCCTATGTTATTTGAGTTCGATCTTGAATGACATGATATACATGTTTAGATAATTTGAATGCAAGGAATGTGTGAAAGAGCAAATTGTAATAAATCTGCTTGGGACAGCAACAGTAGCGTGATTTTGGAAAATCACCATAAATTGTGGAAATTGAATTAGAAGCTGAATAAATTATGTAATTAAATCTTAATGAGTCTAGTTTCAAATGAAATAAACGATAACATAATTCGAATTCTGTATAATGAGAAAATTGATTTGTAGTGAAGAGTTGTCAGAATAGTCAAATAGTGAAACAGGGGAAACTTAAATAAAAATCTGGTATTGATTGGTCAAACCAAAAATTCTGAAAATTTTATGGATGGAAGATATGTGAGTATATTTTCAGGAAAAATTAACGGCACTTGATTTGGAGTTTCTTAGCTCCAGTTATAAATAATTTAGTGACTGTTGCTCAGGAAGACAGCTTGTAGTGAATTTGTGATTTTGTTGCAAACATGGTTAAAACTAGTTAGTGAGATGCTTTTCGAGTTCTTATGATCTCATTTGTGAATTGAATATTTGGTTTTAATTGAGTTCAGATTCAAGTGAGATGAATTTGCTAAATATACATTATGTTCATGGATACTTGGCCAAAATGGCAATTACCTAGGAATGATTTCTTGAAAATTTGAAATAATTGATCTATAAGTAAATTAATTGTTTGCATTGCTTAAAACTTACTAAGCATTGAAGCTTACTCCGTGTTCTCTTTTCCATTTCTTATAGGTTTATCCTTTAGTTCGAGTTGGAAGAGCCGGAGATATCATCACACTATCGAGTCATTATATGAGTTGAGAAGATTGTATATCATCATGGTTTAAGGCATGTATAGGATAGACTATAGGTAAAATGATATTTCGACTTTGTATACATTATAGCCATATGAAGATGGCTTGCTCATTTTGTTTAGAGAAGCCTTATAATTGAACTAATGTGTTGATAATTTATGTCTGGTAAGTATCTCGACCTTATAGAAGTTTTGTTCACCAAGTAATACCACATAACCTTGTTAAAAGAACGGATACGGGTTAGGATGTTACATTTAATGGTATCGAGCTATGGTTTAGTCGATTCTCGGACTAACTTAGCGTATGTGAGTCTAGCTATACATGCCATATTACTACTCGTGATAGTGTGACATCTCTCGGCTCTAATGAAATTGTTTTGTAAGACAGATATTCTTTCCAACCGAGCTAATTCTGATAGTATAGAATGTTATACTCAAACGTTTGAGTGAAAATGTGTTGGTGATGAGTTGAAACTCATAAAAGGTATGAATCAGAATGCATGATATTTTGCTATTGATAAATGTTATAATTATATTAGTATATGAGTTGTGATGTTGGGTATATGATGGTTGTGTGAATATTTTGACTTAGAATTTATGATTTGAATTAGCGTATGAGCTATGTGTTAAGTACCAAGTGATCATAAATAAATGATTGCTAGATGTTTGAGAATACAAAATTAGTAATGAACTGTTCGTTCGTAATAGTATGTGTGATGTGCATGCTTACGTAAGAGTTAAAATTGTTGGCTTTACAACCCTCACCCCCTCATCGGTAAAGCATTGTAATGAGATCCGTACTATATGGATTAAATACGCTACGAAAAGCGAAATTATAGAGTTTCGTGGTTGAAAGATTAGTATTGTGATCAGATAAGAGAATGAGTCTGCAAGTGAAGACAATAACTGAAAAGATATTGGATCATGTTGAAGGCCATTCGTAATATGCCAATTCACTGTTAAAGAAGAAGTTGAATTCGATGAGATGAAAGTATTCAGGTATGATGTCTAAAGAACGTATTAACTGGAAGTATTTCTGAATTGATTTCTATTAGTAATGGAATATTGTGAAATCGGTGATGATAGAATTAGACAGTAGGATAATGTTTGAATTGAAATGATAGCTGAGTGCAGTGATTATAGTCGGGCAGTTACTACGTTTTCTTCTGGGCATTCTATGTGTACATTTATCCTCAGAGGTATGTGTAACTGTATATTTCAAATGAAAATTTTTATCATATGAGAACGTCATCTATATATATTGATATATGAAAGCATTGTTGGGCTGTTCGGGTTACAATTGACATTATTATATCTTTCTCTGGTATCCTATTTCATTTTATTGAAAGAAAAGATCTACGATAGAATCTGTGTGATGTTGGTATTTTGATCCTACTAGTTTTTGATCTACTTAGTATACATGAAGATTATATTGTTTCTATTACCATTAATTCTGGTACATGTGAGTGATGTTTTACTTTTGGATTTCCTCTAAGACATCACTGAGATATTTGTCATCTGATATGGGCGCTTTCTTAAAAAGATCAGTATAGTGATATATTTGAGATTACAGTATCTCTTCTTTCTTATGATTCTATATGGTTATCTGTGAAAAATATCTTTTAAATGATGTGATATTTATCAATAAAGTGATAAACAGTTGAAGAAATTGTTATTGAAGCGCCAGTTCTTAGGTAAAGAGTTTTTCGATACAAGAATTAAAGATGGATCGAACTGTTGTAAGATTATAAGTCAGTGATTGATTATCAATCTGGGCAAATGATTATAGTCTTTGGGGTTCTGAGCGAGAATCTTTATGTGTTTTACGACCGACAATCATGTGATTAATCTTATCAAATGATGAGTAGTTATTGGCTGAGCTAGAAACTAAATTGATGTTTAATCAGCAAATTTGTGAGGCTTTGTATGGTCGTAAACGCCGAACGCCATTGTACTGAACTGAGCTCAGTGAAAATAAGATACACAGAGTCGATTTGATCAGAGAAACTGAACAGAAAGTGAAAGTGATCCGTGAAAGTTTGAAAGTAGCGTTAGATCGACAGGAATCTTATGCGAACTTGAAACGGAAAGATATAGAGTTTCAAATCGGAGATAAAGTTTTCTTGAAAGACTCACCGTGGAAGAAAATACTCAGATTCGGTCGTAAAGGCAAATTGAGTCCGAGGTTTCTTGGGTCGTATAAATTTATAGAACGTATCGGGCCGGTTGCTTATAGATTATTGTTGCCACCTGAGTTAGAAAAGATCCACAATGTATTCCACGTTTCGATACTTCGGAGGTATCGATCTGATCCATCACATGGGATTAGTCCGTCTGAGATTGAAATTTAGCCTAATATGACCTACGAAGAAGAACCGATTCGCATTTTGACTCGTGAGATTAAAGAGTTATGTGACATATGCGATGACTATAAGAGTTTAGAAAGTTTAATGTCAGAGAAAGATTCGAACTTAGCATAGCAAGGCTAGCTCGAATCGTCGAAAAACTTTTGAGTCTGTAAGTGATTATGATTATAGTTTCGGAAGTTTTGAATGGGAAATTTTTGTGTGTTTTACGAGCGATGAATACGTGATTGACTTAGCTGGATTTGAAGCTAAATAAATGTCTATTTAGCAAAGTTGTGAAATTCAGAAATGTGTCAGCGAATTATAAGTTAAAAAGGGGTACAACATAAATTGATTTCTGATTTAGAACCTTAGATGTGGAATAGAAGATTAATTGTTAGTTCGAGATACAGTTTGTATACTGAAAAGCTCTACGATTATGTAACAAGTGCTACAAGAAACTCTCAGTGGTAGTTTCTCTGTTCATACGGGATTAACAAGATGCACAACAATTTGAGATGTGATATCATTGAATGAATGTGAAATATGGTATTCTTGACTTTGTTGATTATAGAAATAGAGTGTTGATCAATTATGTATTGGGGTTATCCTTATCTTAGAAAAATATAGATGTTATCTGAATTATCGATGACTGTCTAAATAAGTCTTTCTGTATGCATGGATTTCTCTTTTAATAAATCGCTTGAGTTATTCATTTCAAGGATTGTCGGTTTCACGTGGTGCTCATCTAACCTTGTTTGATTGAAATCTAGAAGTTATATTGTGATTCTGGAAGAAATTATTGTAAGCTTTGAGTACGAGATTGTGGCGTAAAAAAAAATTTCAAATTCTCGAAACTATGTTTTGTCAACGTGTAAGAGTTTGAAGGCAACAAAGAAAGACTATTGTTGTTCGATAAGCTATCGTGTGATTATATTAATGACATAATATAAGGTATTGTATGGTTGCGATTATCGAACTCGTTGTTTCAAGATCGAGTTTATGAGGTAATGATCTGCGTGATTAATGTTATTAGAGAAATTGAGCGAAAATGAAGGTATTTCAATACGGTTATAAATAGTTCAGTTAGATATGATGTATAGCAAAAGACAGATCAGGATCTTACTTGAGAGATTAAAGAAATATGAAATTCAAAATCACGTGTGAATTAGTAATGTACTATGTGAAAGAAAATCCTTTACTCTACTTTTTGGTAAGATTTTCGGGGACAAAAATCCCTAAAGGGGGGGAGAGTTGTAACAGCCCAGTTGAGACCCTATTTGGAACAGTGGTTTGGGGACCACAAATACGAGCCAGAAAAATATTTAAAAATTATTTTATGTGTTTATTATATGTGAATTTATATCTGTAAGATTTTCGTGTTTTAATTTTGTCGTTTGGGTATCCGATTAAATAAAAGGACTTAATCATGTAAAAAGAAAATTTGATGGTTTATAGTATAAGGGCCGAATTGTTAGTGGCTTTTTAAATTGAAGTATTTAAGTTGTAATTAGTCATTTGATTACTAGTGGGACGGTGGTAAGTATATACCATATGGTTTTATAATATTTTATTAAAGATATATATATGTGTGTAAATTAAATATTATTTTATATTAAGGTGTAATATATATTATAAGACATAAACGTGAAAGCCATATCATGTGCATTAGCTTATTGTTTGGTTGGTAAAGGATATATATATATATATATATATATTATATGATTTTATTATTATTTCAAATGTAAAAAACTAAAAAAATTATAAGCTTTATAATATAAAAGATATTATAAAGTAAAATATGAGTGGGCATATGTTTTATTTCACCCATGCCAAAACAAAAGAAAAGAAAAAGAAATAAGGGAAGCTTAGGTTCGGCCAACTCCCAAGCTCAAATCCAAGGTTTGTTCTTTGTCGGTTTTCGATAATTTTTACGTTTTTGAGATCGTTGCTTCGAGTACTTCAAAACCCATGCTTAAAATTTGAATTTTGATGAATATTTTGAGTTATGCCATTGATGGAAGGTTGTGATTTTTATGGTTTGATGGTGAAATATGAAAGATAGGTGTTGGGTTAACATATTTTTGTATTGGAATTTTTGATGATTTTGAGTAATTAGGACTTAATTGCAAAAATAAAAATTTGAGAGACTAAAATATGAAATTGATGAAATATATAGACTTGTATGGGTATGGGTAAAATTCGGCCCAACATGGGTATATTGAAATTTTGTATATTTTGTGTTTTGTGCAATAGGGATTAAATTGTAAAAATTGTAAATGTCAGGGGTAAAATGGTAATTTTCCCATTTATGTGTTTTTGAACTAAATTGAATGAAAATATGTTTGAATGAGCTTAATTTGAATATTTTTAGATCAAGAACCAAAGAAATCGGATTTGGACTAGGGAAAAACGAAAGTTGTCGACTAGCAGCTCCGTCCCGTTTTACGACGTTTGAGGTAAGTTTATAAGCAAATACACATGCCTAAATGTAGTTAAATGTTAAGTATATATGCTGGTATATAATATATGAATTTATACTTGTAAATGCTGAATGTGTATGAGTTTGAAAACTATGTTCGAGCTTTCGATTCGACCGAGTTACGACGTTCGAAAGCCCTGTATGAATCTTAGGAATAGTTAGGATACATATGTCATGACACAGGATTCCGACATTTGTGTTCCTTGTGTATGATTATTGAACCGAAAGTTAAAGGGTAGGTGTACATTTTGTGCTTATATTCGAATGAAGCAATTGAATTGCTAATGTGATATGTTACGTGAAATGTGTTAACATGTGAATAAATAAGCAAGACACTGGAAATGTATCCGGGCTAAAGTCCCGTAGGCTTCGTGCTGGAAATGTATTTGGGCTAAAGTCCCGCAGGCTTTGTGCTGGTAACATAATTTCGGGTTTTATACCTAGCAGGCCAAGTGCCGATGAATTTGATAAAAATATACAATTACAAGATCCTACACTAAGTTGACAAATTGAAAGTGCATTACATATTAAGTTGGCCAGGTACGTATCATGTACTCGTATGTGATTTGATTTGAATTAAATTATAAGTATATAAAGTGATGCATCTGTGAATAAGTGTTATGACTATATATGTGATCGTGATATATTCGGTAAATGTGTGAAGTTATGTGAAGTGATTTTATGTTTATATTCAAACATTGTGGAAAGATTTGTGGAAGTATATGATTTATTTTAGGTGATTACGATCGTGGAAAATTAAATGTGAATATGATTTTGTATTTTTTTCGCTTCAATGAAACTAAAGCTGTTAGTGAAGCATTTTAATGCCTATGTTATTTGAGTTCGATCTTGAATGACATGATATACATGTTTAGATAATTTGAATGCAAGGAATGTGTGAAAGAGCAAATTGTAATAAATCTGCTTGGGACAGCAACAGTAGCGTGATTTTGGAAAATCACCATAAATTGTGGAAATTGAATTAGAAGCTGAATAAATTATGTAATTAAATCTTAATGAGTCTAGTTTCAAATGAAATAAACGATAACATAATTCAATTCTGTATAATGAGAAAATTGATTTGTAGTGAAGAGTTGTCGAATAGTCAAATAGTGAAACAGGGAAACTTAAATAAAAATCTGGTATTGATTGGTCAAACCAAAATTCTGAAAATTTTATGGATGGAAGATATGTGAGTATATTTTCAGGAAAAATTAACGGCACTTGATTTGGAGTTTCTTAGCTCCAGTTATAAATAATTTAGTGACTGTTGCTCAGGAAGACAGCTTGTAGTGAATTTGTGATTTTGTTGCAAACATGGTTAAAACTAGTTAGTGAGATGCTTTTCGAGTTCTTATGATCTCATTTGTGAATTGAATATTTGGTTTTAATTGAGTTCAGATTCAAGTGAGATGAATTTGCTAAATATACATTATGTTCATGGATACTTGGCCAAAATGGCAATTACCTAGGAATGATTTCTTGAAAATTTGAAATAATTGATCTATAAGTAAATTAATTGTTTGCATTGCTTAAAACTTACTAAGCATTGAAGCTTACTCCGTGTTCTCTTTTCCATTTCTTATAGGTTTATCCTTTAGTTCGAGTTGGAAGAGCCGGAGATATCATCACACTATCGAGTCATTATATGAGTTGAGAAGATTGTATATCATCATGGTTTAAGGCATGTATAGGATAGACTATAGGTAAAATGATATTTCGACTTTGTATACATTATAGCCATATGAAGATGGCTTGCTCATTTTGTTTAGAGAAGCCTTATAATTGAACTAATGTGTTGATAATTTATGTCTGGTAAGTATCTCTGACCTTATAGAAGTTTTGTTCAGTCAAGTAATACCACATAACCTTGTTCCGGCAACGGATACGGGTTAGGATGTTACATTTAATGGTATCAGAGCTATGGTTTAGTCGATTCTCGGACTAACTTAGCGTATGTGAGTCTAGCTATACATGCCATATTACTACTCGTGATAGTGTGACATCTCTCGGCTCTAATGAAATTGTTTTGTAAGACAGATATTCTTTCCAACCGAGCTAATTCTGATAGTATAGAATGTTATACTCAAACGTTTGAGTGAAAATGTGTTGGTGATGAGTTGAAACTCATAAAAGGTATGAATCAGAATGCATGATATTTTGCTATTGATAAATGTTATAATTATATTAGTATATGAGTTGTGATGTTGGGTATATGATGGTTGTGTGAATATTTTGACTTAGAATTTATGATTTGAATTAGCGTATGAGCTATGTGTTAAGTACCAAGTGATCATAAATAAATGATTGCTAGATGTTTGAGAATACAAAATTAGTAATGAACTGTTCGTTCGTAATAGTATGTGTGATGTGCATGCTTACGTAAGAGTTAAAATTGTTGGCTTTACAACCCTCACCCCCTCATCGGTAAAGCATTGTAATGAGATCCGTACTATATGGATTAAATACGCTTACGAGTGCGAAATTATAGAGTTTCGTGGTTGAAAGATTAGTATTGTGATCAGATAAGAGAATGAGTCTGCAAGTGAAGACAATAACAGAAAAGATATTGGATCATGTTGAAGGCCATTCGTAATATGCCAATTCACTGTTAAAGAAGAAGTTGAATTCGATGAGATGAAAGTATTCAGGTATGATGTCTAAAGAACGTATTAACTGGAAGTATTTCTGAATTGATTTCTGTTAGTAATGGAATATTGTGAAATCGGTGATGATAGAATTAGATAGTAGGATAATGTTTGAATTGAAATGATAGCTGAGTGCAGTGATTATAGTCGGGCAGTTACTACGTTTTCTTCTGGGCATTCTATGTGTACATTTATCCTCAGAGGTATGTGTAACTGTATATTTCAAATGAAAATTCTTATCATATGAGAACGTCATCTATATATATTGATATATGAAAGCATTGTTGGGCTGTTCGGGTTACAATTGACATTATTATATCTTTCTCTGGTATCCTATTTCATTTTATTGAAAGAAAAGATCTACGATAGAATCTGTGTGATGTTGGTATTTTGATCCTACTAGTTTTTGATCTACTTAGTATACATGAAGATTATATTGTTTCTGTTACCGTTAATTCTGGTACATGTGAGTGATGTTTTACTTTTGGATTTCCTCTAAGACATCACTGAGATATTTGTCATCTGATATGGGCGCTTTCTTAAAAAGATCAGTATAGTGATATATTTGAGATTACAGTATCTCTTCTTTCTTATGATTCTATATGGTTATCTGTGAAAAATATCTTTTAAATGATGTGATATTTATCAATAAAGTGATAAACAGTTGAAGAAATTGTTATTGAAGCGCCAGTTCTTAGGTAAAGAGTTTTTCGACACAAGAATTAAAGATGGATCGAACTGTTGTAAGATTATAAGTCAGTGATTGATTATCAATCTGGGCAAATGATTATAGTCTTTGGGGTTCTGAGCGAGAATCTTTATGTGTTTTACGACCGACAATCATGTGATTAATCTTATCAAATGATGAGTAGTTATTGGCTGAGCTAGAAACTAAATTGATGTTTAATCAGCAAATTTGTGAGGCTTTGTATGGTCGTAAACGCCGAACGCCATTGTACTGAACTGAGCTCAGTGAAAATAAGATACACAGAGTCGATTTGATCAGAGAAACTGAACAGAAAGTGAAAGTGATCCGTGAAAGTTTGAAAGTAGCGTTAGATCGACAGGAATCTTATGCGAACTTGAAACGGAAAGATATAGAGTTTCAAATCGGAGATAAAGTTTTCTTGAAAGACTCACCGTGGAAGAAAATACTCAGACTTCGGTCGTAAAGGCAAATTGAGTCCGAGGTTTCTTGGGTCGTATAAATTTATAGAACGTATCGGGCCGGTTGCTTATAGATTATTGTTGCCACCTGAGTTAGAAAAGATCCACAATGTATTCCACGTTTCGATACTTCGGAGGTATCGATCTGATCCATCACATGGGATTAGTCCGTCTGAGATTGAAATTTAGCCTAATATGACCTACGAAGAAGAACCGATTCGCATTTTGACTCGTGAGATTAAAGAGTTATGTGACATATGCGATGACTATAAGAGTTTAGAAAGTTTAATGTCAGAGAAAGATTCGAACTTAGCATAGCAAGGCTAGCTCGAATCGTCGAAAAACTTTTGAGTCTGTAAGTGATTATGATTATAGTTTGGAAGTTTTGAATGGGAAATTTTTGTGTTTTACTGACGATGAATACGTGATTGACTTAGCTGGATTTGAAGCTAAATAAATGTCTATTTAGCAAAGTTGTGAAATTGAAATGTGTCGTAATTATAAGTTAAAAGGGTACAACATAAATTGATTTCGATTTAGAACCTTAGATGTGGAATAGAAGATTAATTGTTAGTTCGAGATAGAGTTTGTATACTGAAAAGCTCTACGATTATGTAACAAGTGCTACAAGAAACTCTCAGTGGTAGTTTGTCTGTTCATATGGGATTAACAAGATGCACAACAATTTGAGATGTGATATCATTGAATGAATGTGAAATATGGTATTCTTGACTTTGTTGATTATAGAAATAGAGTGTTGATCAATTATGTATTGGGGTTATCCTTATCTTAGAAAAATATAGATGTTATCTGAATTATCGATGACTGTCTAAATAAGTCTTTCTGTATGCATGGATTTCTCTTTTAATAAATCAGTTGAGTTATTCATTTCAAGGATTGTCAGTTTGCACGTGGTGCTCATCTAACCTTGTTTCAGACTGAAATCTAGAAGTTATATTGTGATTCTGGAAGAAATTACTGTAAGCTTTGAGTACGAGATTGTGGCGTAAAAAAAAAATTTCAGATTCTCGAAACTATGTTTTGTCAACGTGTTAGAGTTTGAAGGCAACAAAGAAAGACTATTGTTGTTCGATAAGCTATCGTGTGATTATATTAATGACATAATATAAGGTATTGTATGGTTGCGCTTATCGAACTCGTTGTTTCAAGATCGAGTTTTATGAGGTAATGATCCGCGTGATTAATGTTATCGAGAAATTGAGCGAGAAAATGAAGGTAATTCAATACGGTTATAAATAGTTCGATTAGATATGATGTATAGCAAAAGACGATCAGATCTTACTTGAGAGATTAAAGAAATATGAAATTCAAAATCACGTGTGAATTAGTAATGTACTATGTGGAAGAAAATCCTTTACTCTACTTTTTGGTAAGATTTTCGGGGACAAAAATCCCTAAAGGGGGGGGAGAGTTGTAACAGCCCAGTTTAGACCCTATTTGGAACAGTGGTTTGGGGACCACGAATTCGAGCCAGAAAAATATTTAAAAATTATTTTATGTGTTTATTATGTGTGAATTTATATCTGTAAAATTTTCGTGTTTTAATTTTGTCGTTTGGGTATCCGATTAAATAAAAGGACTTAATCATGTAAAAAGAAAATTTGATGGTTTATAGTATAAGGGCGAATTGTTAGTGGCTTTTTAAATTGAAGTATTTAAGTTGTAATTAGTCATTTGATTACTAGTGGGACGGTGGTAAGTATATACCATATGGTTTTATAATATTTTATTAAAGATATATATATGTGTGTAAATTAAATATTATTTTATATTAAGGTGTAATATATATTATAAGACATAAACGTGAAAGCCATATCATGTGCATTAGCTTATTGTTTGGTTGGTAAAGGATATATATATATAATATATGATTTTATTATTATTTCAAATGTAAAAAACTAAAAAAATTATAAGCTTTATAATATAAAGATATTATAAAGTAAAATATGAGTGGGCATATGTTTTATTTCACCCATGCCGAAACAAAAGAAAAGAAAAAGAAATAAGGGAAGCTTAGGTTCGGCCAACTCCCAAGCTCAAATCCAAGGTTCGTTCTTTGTCGGTTTTCGATAATTTTTACGTTTTTGAGATCGTTGCTTCGAGTACTTCAAAACCCATGCTTAAAATTTGAATTTTGATGAATATTTTGAGTTATGCCATTAATGGAAGGTTGTGATTTTTATGGTTTGATGGTGAAATATGAAAGATAGGTGTTGGGTTAACATATTTTTGTATTGGAATTTTTGATGATTTTGAGTAATTAGGACTTAATTGCAAAAATAAAAATTTGAGAGACTAAAATATGAAATTGATGAAATATATAGACTTGTATGGGTATGGGTAAAATTCGGCCCAACATGGGTATATTGAAATTTTGTATATTTTGTGTTTTGTGCAATAGGGATTAAATTGTAAAATTGTAAATGTCGGGGTAAAATGGTAATTTTCCCATTTATGTGTTTTTGAACTAAATTGAATGAAAATATGTTTGAATGAGCTTAATTTGAATATTTTTAGATCAAGAACCAAAGAAATCGAATTTGGACTAGGAAAAACGAAAGTTGTCGACTAGCAGACTCAATCCGCTTTTACTGACGCCCGAGGTAAGTTTATAAGCAAATACACATGCCTAAATGTAGTTAAATGTTAAGTATATATGCTGGTATATAATATATGAATTTATACTTGTAAATGCTGAATGTGTATGAGTTTGAAAACTATGTTCGAGCTTCGATTCGACCGAGTTCTGACGTTCGAAAGCCCTGTATGAATCTTAGGAATAGTTAGGATACATATGTCATGACACAGATTCGACATTTGTGTTCCTTGTGTATGATTATTGAACTGAAAGTTAAAGGGTAGGTGTACATTTTGTGCTTATATTGAATGAAGCAATTGAATTACTAATGTGATATGTTATGTGAAATGTGTTAACATGTGAATAAATAAGCAAGACATCGGAAATGTATCCAAAGCTAAAGACCATGAGCGTCAGGTGGAAATGTATCCGGCTAAAGTCCCGAGCTTCATCTTGAAATGTACCGGGCTAAAGTCCCATGAGCTTCGTGGTTGAAATGTATCCGGCAAAAGTCCCTTGAGCTTTGTGCTGGTAACATAATTTCGGTTTTATACCTAGCGTGCCAAGTGCCGATGAATTTGATAAAAGTATACGATTACAAGATCCTACACTAAGTTGACAAATTGAAAGTGCATTACATATTAAGTTGGCAGTGCACGTATCATGTACTCGTATGTGATTTGATTTGAATTAAATTATAAGTATATAAAGTGATGCATCCGTGAATAAGTGTTATGACTATATATGTGATCGTGATATATTCGTAAATGTGTGAAGTTATGTGAAGTGATTCTATGTTTATATTCAAATATAAACACTTGGTCCTTGTGGAAAGATTTGTGGAAGTATATGATTTATTTTTAGGTGATTACAATCGTGGAAAATTAAATGTGAATATGATTTTGTATTTTTTTTCGTTTCAATGAAACTAAAGCTGTAAGTGAAGCATTTTAATGCCTATGTTATTTGAGTTCGATCTTGAATGACATGATATACATGTTTAGATAATTTGAATGCAAGGAATTTGTGAAAGAGCAAATTGTAATAAATCTGCTTGGGACAGCAACAGTAGCGTGATTTTGGAAAATTACCATAAATTGTGGAAATTGAATTAGAAGCTGAATAAATTATGTAATTAAATCTTAATGAGTCTAGTTTCAAATGAAATAAACGATAACATAATTCGAATTCTGTATAATGAGAAAATTGATTTGTAGTGAAGAGTGGTCAGAATAGTCAAACAGTGAAACAGGGGAAATTTCAATAAAAATCTGGTATTGATTGGTCAAACCAAAAATTCTGAAAATTTTATGGGTGGAAGATATGTGAGTCTATTTTCAGGGAAAATTAACGGCACTTGATTTGGAGTTTCTTAGCTCCAGTTATAAATAATTTAGTGACTGTTGCTCAGGAAGACAGCTTGTAGTGAATTTGTGATTTTGTTGCAAACATGGTTAAAACTAGTTAATGAGATGCTTTTCGAGTTCTTATGATCTTATTTGTGAATTGAATATTTGGTTTTAATTGAGTTTAGATTAAAGTGAGATGAATTTGCTAAATATACATTATGTTCATGGATACTTGGCCAAAATGGCAATTACCTAGGAATGATTTCTTGAAAATTTGAAATAATTGATCTATAAGTAAATTAATTGTTTACATTGCTTAAAACTTACTAAGCATTGAAGCTTACTCCGTGTTCTCTTTTCCATTTCTTATAGGTTTATCCTTTAGTTCGAGTTGGAAGAGCCGGAGATATCATCACACTATCGAGTCATTATGTGAGTTGAGAAGATTGTATATCATCATGGTTTAAGGCATGTGTAGGATAGACTATAGGTAAAATGATATTTCGACTTTGTATACATTATAGCCATGCGAAGATGGCTTGCTCATTTTGTTTAGAGAAGCCTTATAATTGAACTAATGTGTTGATAATTTATGTCTGGTAAGTATCTCTGACCTTATAGAAGTTTTGTTCAGTCAAGTAATACCTCATAACCTTGTTCCGGCAACGGATACGGGTTAGGAGTGTTACATTTAGCCTAGACTAGTAATCTCAACATTACTCTCTGAGTTATTAAATGGGGGATTTAGCCTGGACTGGTAATTCCCCTGTAAGATGTAAGGTTCGCGGGAGTGCGTTCTTGAGATGATCACTTGTATGACTTGACGGTTATTGGGCTATCCGTCGAGATTTTTGAGAAATTCAACAGGATTAACATGAGAAATAAAGAATGAAAATATTGAATTGATGAGGTCATCTAAGGCTAAGGACATGATGTATTGTTATGAGACTAAATTGATGATTGAGTGCATGTGATAGGGAAACTATTTCATGCTTGTTGGAATTATTGCCTAGATATGGTTGTATGCTAATTAACCTGTAATTTTACTTTCCAGTTATCCAGACTTACTAAGCATATAAATGCTTACCCCATTCTTTTTTCCTTGTCTTATGGAGCTTGTCGACTCGTGAAGATTAGAAGACGGCTGGAGAATCAACACACTATCGACTTGTCCCACTTTGGTATATAGATACTTTTATTTTGTTTAATGGCATGTATAGGGTTTTGGTTATTTTGTTATATGTGTCATTTGGCTAGCCAATGTAAAAGATTAAATGATATACTTATTCTTTTGTATATGGCCATTAGATATGGCTCATATTGATGTAGGTTGTTAACCTACTAATGATGCATGTTTATGCTTAAATGTTTCATAAGATATGATGATGAGGGTTATCATGGATGGATGATTGAAATGGGACCTAATAATTTGTCAGTGGACATAGCATATAATGGTATATGGTTATAATATGGCCTAAGGGTAAAATGTAAAATGTGCTTTGTTAATCCCTAATACGAAAAAAGATAATTTATCGTGTATTAAACTGATGAGATGAGGTTAACATACAATGAATTATACCAAGGTTGTTTAAGAGTATAATTAGGCCATGTTAAATACCATTGAAGTCATTAAGTGTGTATGGATGATAGAGGGTGACCAAAGGCTTAGAAAATAGCCCTAAAAAGGTCCACATGGGTAGACACACGGGCATGTGTCTAGGCCGTGTGTGACACACGGTCAGCCCTATGGGCGTGTTGCCCGGCCGTGTGTCCCCTGTACCTAAAATTTTAGGTCAATTTGCATGGTAGTAAACAGACGGCCAGAGACACAGCTGCATGTCTCAATTGTGTGGAGGACACGGCCTAGCACACGGGCGTATGCCTTGGCCGTGTACCTCAAAATGAATGATGATGTCATAAATAGAATGTCTGAGTTTTTGGACACGGGCGACGACACAGGCGTGTCTAGGCCGTGTGAGGGATACGGGCCAGTGGCACGAGGTGTGCTTGGCTGTGTGAAATCCCCTGTAGGTTCGAAATGAAAAATAAATTCAAATAATTCAACATGGGCGAGGGACACGGGCGTGTCCCTAAGCACATGGGCATGTGAGGCATAACCCTAGGAATTTTACTAAAATTTTCAATAGTTCTCGGTTTAGTCTCGGATCGATTTTAATGTATGTTTTTGGACCTTGTAGGTCCATAATAGGGACACTATGATGTTGTTCGATTGGTTTTAAATTATTATGAAATTTTATAACTCGTATTTTTCGAAATGTCTGAGTATGTGTCAGGTAACACCTTGTACCTTGTCCCGGTCTCGGGTACGGGTAAGGGGTGTTACATATAGTACGGAAAACTATTAATTTGAAAGAATTAAACTAATTAACAACTTAAAATAGAAAATGACTAAATTATAAATAATGTAATATATAAAACTACTAAATATGATAATGGACAGCGGTTGGTCGATCTCCATGTTGTTGATTAATCCTCGAATTAGGGATATAAATCGATCACACTCCCAAATTGGTTCTATTTTACCTCTTGATCTCAACTTTACCGACTTAAACAAATTAGTTTGGTTTATCTCTTGATCTCACTGGCTAACTTGACATTAAAGAATTGGTGCCTAACAAGATCTCCTTCGGTCTCACTTATCTTGATTTTCCCTTAGGGAAATTGGTCCTAAGTTTTAAAGTTTATTCGACTTAGTCCAATTTTGTGATTTAGTCCCTGAATCCATTCTATTAACCAACCATCTAGGGTCTAGTTACCATTACAATATTAAAGCTAACAAATATGAAGGGAACAACTATGAAAGCCATCAAACTTAAACGAGAAGCAATAACACAAGATAAAGAAACAAGAACAATAAAGAAAAGATTTTTAATAGATAAAACTAAATAAAACTACAATTACATTTGTAACACCCCTAGCCCGAGTCCGATCGCCGGTTTAGGCTATTAGGTATTATCGAGCTAAACCTTTAATTTCAATCACATAATTATACAACAAAAGCAAAAATCAAACTGAATACATACCGATTTATAGGTTATAAAATGCCATTTTCATACGGCCAAGATATTTACAAATACAAAACGTATTTTGTCAACAGTCCAAACTATACATGCCATATCGAGACCAAAATATAACTATACCAAAAAGGTCGATAGTATGATGATCCACTAACGATCCCCGAGTCGGTGGCCAATATCGATAATCTATAAAATAGAGAAAATAAGAAATAGAGTAAGCTTTCGAGGCTTAGTAAGAATTAAGCATTTCATACTATAAAAGCTTGTCATTTAAACGAACATTAAGTAATCAAACCTCATATTCCAATTTTTTTGACCCACTTGGCCGAATATACACAAGAAGATTTCTAGCACATGCTTCATTATCTACATGGCTTAAACAATTACTTTTATTCACATATTTTCCTATAATGACTTACATTGACCGAGTATGTCATTGTCATATCCTCAATTACAGAATTCATCCACACACATTTAAATATATATATATACACCATTCTTTGATACTAATAAATTATCTTGAAATCAATTCTCCTATGAGCACATTATACGTACCTTGACATGCAAAGTATATAAATATTACTTCTCTACAATGATTACCACGGATATTCATTATTGTAGTCTTACTTAACTTACTTCGTCCCGGTCGAGTCTTAGAACTTGAAACACATTTATAACACAAGTTCACGGTTCTTTACCCCGTATACCATTCCAGCACGTGGCTTGCGGACTTCAAGTCCAGATATATTTCCAGCATATAGCCTGCGGACCTCATGTCTGGATATATTCCCAGCATATAGCCTGCGGACTTCATGTCCGGATATATTTCCAGCATATAGCCTGCGGACCTCATGTCCGGATATATTCACAACATATAGCCTACGGACTTCATGTCCGGATATATTTCAAATACCATGCATACTTAATCATAATTTAGCACATTTCATTCAACCTATCACTTTAGTAATCATTTAATATGTTCGGCTATAAACTCGATATGCACATCATCATTCACATTTCAGCTCAAAAGTTATACTTAATATCACACATTCATTTCACTATTCCAGCTTAAACTCAGAGTGACCATCACTATAAGTCATATACACGCATTATTTAATAAACGGCTTTATTCCAGTGTAAACCAAAGTTCACGATTCACCTATTATACTCTTATAAGGCATCATCAATTATGTATACTAGAGGAGACTACTCAAAACTTACCTTGGTATATTCGAACGGTTGTAGATTGGCTACTCTATTGCTTTCTCTTTTCCCCTATCCAACTTTGATCCTCCTTGCTCTTGAGCTTAATAAATGCAAATAGATTTGTTTAATATCTTAACCAATATTGTTTACTTATTATTCACATTCGGCAATCACATAACAAATTCAATATGTATTATAATTTATAAATATGCCATGATTCAAGTTTCATACTTATTTACAACCGAAAATGGCAAGAACTTATCAAGCCACATTAGTCATTTATAACTCAACTCAAAATGATCATAAAACCCTAATAACCGATCATTCAACTTATACTAGTTTCACATACACAAGCAAAATTCACATAGTTTATCTTGTTTTCTTATACACTAGTTTAACCACTACGATTATTACCAAATAAATCACATACAAATAACACTACCCATTTACATATACATCAACTATCAAATTCTCACTCCTTAGCTAATGCCAAATGCTTATAGAAGCCCCAAGTCATCTTTACACATTCATAAACTTTCCAATTCAACTTAATACCAAAAATTAATGTCATTTAAATAGCCAACACCAAAACATTTGTTCAAAAGGACCTAGCCAAACACCTTACTTAGTTAAAAGTTCCACACAAAACACTAATAGCTAACTCAATTTCATCCTTAATATCTCTTATAACAAAATTTATCAAAATTCAATAAGAAATACATTAAATTCCATGACCAAATTTGCAATTCACCATAATAATCACTTGCCATAAAAATTAAGCCACAATCATTTAATTTACCTAGCTTAGACTTAGATTAATAATTATCTAAATTATTTAAAACATTCAACACAAACTCTTCTTTAATTAAGCACATATTCGGCAAGGAAAAATGGTAATTTAGCAAACCTTAGTTTAACATATAATTTGTTTATAACACATTTTAAGCATTCTTTTAATTCCATCAACTCAAAACACATACATTACTCAAATATAACCAAGTTCATATTCGGCAATAACATCTAACATGGTAGCCGATTCTTCCCACTTAGCATCTAATGCATACTTATGATCATTTGTTTGGCTCAAACAGCCATCCACCATGATTCGTCCAAATTAACATGAAACAACAACCTTACTCTTTATTGACTACTATGGCCGAAAGCTTTATTCATTCCCAAAATCAAAAATTTAACCTGGGTCAAATAAAGAACTTGGTAACTAACTCAAAATTAACTAAAATTTCAAGAATTAACATAAACTTCTTACCTTTATTTAAGCCTAGGATGACCGAATGGTGTTTCTCCCCTATTCTTCCTTCACATTCGGCTTAGAAGAAACAAAGATGAACACTTTGTTTTCTTCACCCATTTTCCCCTTTTTTAATTATTATTATTCTATAATATAAAGCCATTTAATTAAAATAATGCTAATAGAAAATTCTTATATTATATATTAACTAGTAACATGGCCGGCCACTATCTAAAATGGGTAATTTGACATGCAAAACCTTTCTTTTCAATACATGCATTAATAGACCATTATAAAATTAACCTATCACATTTCAAAAGTGTCTCACATGAGTCCTATTTAATAAATTAACATACAAATGACCAAATCAAAGCATGAAACTTTCACGCATGCATTTACTCATATAAAAAACATAGAATATAACATTTAATTATTTTTATAACTCGGTTTTGTGGTCCCGAAACCACTTTCCGACTAGGGTCAAATCAGGGCTGTCACAACTCTCCCCCACAAAAGGAATTTTCGTCCCTGAAAATCTTACTAGTGAATAAGTTAGGATATCGTTCTTTCATAGAGTTCTCTGGTTGCCAAGTCGCTTCTTCAACCCCGTGTTTGAGCCACAATACTTTCACTAATGAGATATTCTTATTTCGTAGTTCTTTTACTTCACGAGCCAAAATACGAACCGGTTCTTCTTTATAACTCAAATTAGATCGAATCTCTACCTCTGATGGGCTAATTATGTGTGATGGATCGGATCTATAATGTCGAAGCATCGAAACATGAAAAACGTTGTGAATCTTTTCAAGCTCAGAGGGTAAAATCAATTTGTATGCGACTGGCCCAACTCGTTTGGATATTTCATACGACCCGATGAACCTCGAACTTAATTTACCCTTACGACCAAATCTGAGCACCTTTTTCCAAGGTGAAACTTTAAGAAACACTTTGTCTCCAACCTGATATTCAATGTCTTTTTGTTTTAAATCCGCATATGACTTTTGATGATCTGAAGCTGCTTTTAGACTTTCACAGATTACTTTTACTTTCTGCTCAGCATCTTTGATCAAATCAACCCCGAAGATTTTATTTTCACTAAGCTCGGTCCAAAACAATGGTGTACGACATTTACGACCGTATAAAGCCTCGTAAGGTGCCATCTTAATGCTTGATTGAAAACTATTATTGTAAGCGAATTCAGTCAAAGGCAAATAACGTTTCCATGAACCACTAAACTCAAGGATGCAACATCTCAACATATCCTCGAGTATCTGAATGATCCACTCGGATTGACCATCAGTCTGTGGATGAAAAGCGGTGCTAAAATGCAATTTGGTACCCAAAGCTTCTTGTAATTTCTTCCAGAATCGCGATGTGAATCTCGGATCTCTATCCGACACAATAGAAATAGGTACTCCGTGTAACCTCACAATCTGAGAAACATACAACTTGGCTAGTTTGTCAAGTGAATAATCCGTACATACGGGAATAAAATGAGCTGACTTTGCCAGTCTATCAGCAACAACCCAAATCGCATCTTTCTTACTTGACGATAATGGCAACCCAGATACAAAATCCGTCGTAATTCGATCCCATTCCCATTCAGGTATCATGATCGACTGAAGTAATCCCGAAGGCACTTGGTGTTCCGTTTTTACTTGTTGAAATATCAAACACTTTGAAACAAAATCAAAAATGTCTCGTTTCATACTAGGCCACCAAAACTGACGTTTCAGATCGTTGTACATTTTCGTACTTCCCGGGTGGACTGACATTCGGCTACTATGAGCCTCACTCAAAATTACCGAAATAAGTTTTGAATTTCTTGGAATACACAATCGACTTCTGAACTTCAAAAAATCATTGTTGTCGATTTGAAACTCTGATTTTACATTTGAGACACATTCGGTTCGTTTAGCAACCAATTCATCATCGACTTTCTGAGCTTCACGAATTTGATGAATCAATAATGGTTTGGCCTTTAATTCTGCTACTAACACATTATCGGATGAAACGGACAGGTGTACATTCATTGCTCGTAAAGCAAACAGTGATTTACGACTTAAAGCATCAGCAACCATATTAGCCTTTCCCGGGTGATAGTCAATAACAAGTTCATAATCTTTCAATAACTCAAGCCAACGTCTTTGTTGGAGATTCAAATCTCTTTGAGTCATTAAATATTTGAGGCTTTTGTGATCCGAATATACATGACACTTCTCTCCAAACAAGTAATGTCGCCCTATTTTCAAAGTGAAAACAATGGCAGCTAATTCGAGATCATGGGTCGGATAGTTTTTCTCATGCGGCTTCAACTACCTCGATGCGTAAGCTACCACTAGACCTTCTCGTATCAACACACAACCCAGCCCAAGTAAGGATGCATCATTGTAAATGACAAACTCTTTACCGGATTCAGGCTGCACTAGTACTAGAGCTTCAGTCAAATAAGTTTTCAATTGATCGAAACTTTTCTGACATTTTTCTGACCATTCAAACTTAACATCTTTCTGAAGTAGTTTCGTCATTGGTGTGGCTATCATTGAGAAACCCTTTACAAATCGTCTGTAGTAACCGGCCAGCCCGAAAAAGCTCCGAACCTCAGTAACATTTCTTGGAGGCTTCCAGTTAAGTACGGCCGAAATTTTGCTCGGATCAACTCGAATACCCGATGCGGATACCACATGACCCAAAAAGCCAACTTCTCTTAACCAGAACTCACATTTACTGAACTTAGCATATAACTGCTTATCCCGTAAAATCTGCAACACTAATCTCAGGTGTTCAGCATGTTCGGTTTCATCTCGTGAATAGACCAAAATGTCATCGATAAACACAAATACAAACCGATCCAAATACGGTCTGAAGATCCGATTCATCAAGTCCATAAATACTACAGGGGCATTAGTGAGCCCAAACGACATCACTAAGAACTCGTAGTGACCGTATCTCATTTTGAAAGCAGTTTTAGGTATATCGGAGTCTCGAACTCGCAACTGATAATAACCCGATCTCAAATCTATCTTTGAAAACACTGAGGCTCCCTTCAGCTGATCAAACAAATCATCAATACGTGGTAATGGATATTTATTCTTTACTGTCACTTTATTCAACTAACGATTCGATGCACAATCTCATGGTTCCATCCTTCTTTTTCACAAACAATACTGGTGCACCCCAAGGTGAAAAACTCAGTCGAGCGAACCCTCTATCCATCAACTGTTGCAACTGAGTTTTCAATTCTTTCAATTCCGTGGGTGCCATACGGTAAGGAGCTATCGAAATTGGTGTAATCCCAGGTACAAGTTCGATGTCGAATTCTACCTCTCAAACAGGTGGTAATCCCGGTAGACTTCAGGAAAAACATCTGAATACTCACAAACCACTAGCACTGCTTCAATTTTCTTTTCTGATTCTTTACTATCAAGTACGTATGCAAGATATGCCTCACACCCCTTTTTGCATATTTTTGAGCCAACATTGAGGATATAACTGTTGGTAACCCGATCATATCAGTAGACTCAACTTGGATTATCTCATCATTTACATATCTCAAATCAATAGTCTTTCTTTTGCAATTCACAACTGCATCATGAACGGTCAACCAATCCATACCGAGAATAACGTCAAATTCATTAAACGGTAAAAGCATCAAATCGGCCAGAAAACAGGAATCTCGGATTATCAGGGGACATTTCCTGCACGCTTTGTCGACTAGCACATATCGACCCAAGGGATTTGACAATCGGATTACGAACTCAGTAGACTCAACAGGTAGAGTCTTACTGGATGCTAAAGTCTCACATACATATGAATGAGTAGAACTAGGGTCAATCAAAGCAATTACATGAGTATCAAAGAGAGTGAAAGTACCGGTAATAACATCAGGCGAAGAAGCATCCTCTCGTGAGCGTATAGCATAAGCTCTCGCAGGAGTACGAGCCTCGGATCTGGTTGTAGCATCTCTAGACACTCTCTGACCGCCACTAACATTTCCCGCATTCCTAGGTGGTCTACCTCGTGCTGTAGTACTCGGTTTCCCACTCTGATTCATATTCTGTTCAGACAATCTCGGGCAGTCCTTAAGAAAGTGGCCGGCTGATCTGCATTTATAACAGGAGCTGTCATGAAATCTACAACTCCCCGAATGCCATTTACCACAATACTTGCACTTTGTCCTATCCCAATGATCATTTCCAACACTGGCAACTGAAGTGGCTCATGTACTCAAAGGGGGTCGATAGTGGTCTCGTCTGGAAAAACCCGAAGTATTCTTTGATCGCCCTGAATCATCTCGAAATTTCTTCGATGATTGTTGAAAAGACTTTCCTGAAGATCTTTTACAAAATTCTCCAGCTTCGACATCAGTTTTCCTTTTTTCTTTACTAAGTTCTTTGGCTTTGCAAGCTCGCTCGACAAGTACTACGAACTCTCGTATTTCAAGAATGCCAACAAACATCTTTATATCTTCATTCAGCCCATCTTCAAAACGTTTACACATAATAGCCTCAGATGATACACATTCCCGAGCATATCTACTAAGTCTGACAAACTTCCGTTCATAATCAGTAACTGACATGGAACCCTGTTTAAGCTCAAGAAATTCTTTTCATTTCTGATCAATGAACCTCTGACTGATATATTTTTTTCAGAATTCAGTTTAGAAGAACTCCCACGTCACCCGTTCTCAGGGTACAACAGAAACCAATGTGTTCCACCAATAGTAAGTAGAATCACGTAGCAAGGATATAGCGCATTTCAGGCATTCATCGGATGTGCAAGATAGTTCATCAAGTACCCGAATAGTGTTGTCTAACCAAAATTCAGCTTGCTCGGCATCATCACTATCTGTAGCTTTAAATTCAGTAGCCTCGTGCTTTCTAATTCTGTCAACCAGAGGCTTATTTAACCTTGTCTGATCAATTACCGGAGGTATTGTAGGTGCAGGGGGCATATTATTCGGGAGTGGGGGTTGTGGAACAGCCGTATTAGTTCGAATGTATTGGTTGAACCAATCATTCATCACACTATAAAAAGCCTGTCTAGCCTCATCGTTCTGATTGCTTACAATAGGTTGAGAGTCCATCGGCACTGTCCCATGCGCGGGAGCAGGCGCTACACTCTCAACATCATCGGCTACCGCTCGATTGGGATTGGGTTCCATTACTATACGAAAACACATTTTCAACTGTCAGAATTCATCATACTATCGTATTAATACCATATGGCATGTATAGCTAGACTCAAACACTCTACGTTAGTCCTAGAATCGACTAAACCATAGCTCTGATACCAATTTAAAATGTAACACCCCTAGCCCGAGTCCGATCGCCGGTTTAGGCTATGAGGTAATACCAAGCTAAACCTTTAATTTCAATCACATAATTATACAACAAAAGACTGAATACATACCGATTTATAGGTTATAAAATGCCATTTTCATACGGCCAAGATATTTAAAAATACAAAACATATTTTGTCAACAGTCCAAACTATACATGCCATATCAAGACCAAAATATAACTATACCAAAAAGGTCGATAGTATGATGATCCGCCGACGATCCCTGAGTCAGTGGCCAATATCGATAATTTATAAAACAGAGAAAATAAGAAACAGAGTAAGCTTTCGAGGCTTAGTAAGATTTAAGCATTTCATACTATAAAAGCTTGTCATTTAAACGAACATTAAGTAATCAAATCTCATATTCCAATTTTTTTGACACACTTGGCCGAATATACACAAGAAGATTTCTAGCACATGCTTCATTATCTACATGGCTTAAACAATTACTTTTATTCACATATTTTCCTATAATGACTTACATTGACCGATTATGTCATTGTCATATTCTCAATTACCGAATTCATCCACACACATTTAAATATATATATATATATATATATATACATCATTCTTTGATACTAATAAATTATCTTGAAATCAATTCTCCTATGAGCACATTATACGTACCTTAACATGCAAAGTATATAAATATTACTTCTCTACAATGATTACCACGGATATTCATTATTGTAGTCTTACTTAACTTACTGGCTTCGTCCCGGTCGAGTCTTAGAACTTGAAACACATTTATAACACAAGTTTACGGTTCTTTACCCTGTATACCATTCCAGCACGTGGCTTGCGGACTTCAAGTCCGGATATATTTCCTGCATATAGCCTGCGGACCTCATGTCCAGATATATTCCCAGTATATAGCCTGCAGAATTCATGTCCGGATATATTTCCAGCATATAGCCTGCGGACCTCATGTCCGGATATATTCCCAACATATAGCCTGCGGACTTCATGTCCGGATATATTTCAAATACCATGCATACTTAATCATAATTTAGCACATTTCATTCAACCTATCACTTTAGTAATCATTTAATATGTTCGGATATAAACTTGATATGCACATCATCATTCACATTTCAGCTCAAAAGTTATACTTAATATCACACATTCATTTCACTATTCCAGCTTAAACTCAGAGTGACCATCACTATAAGTCATATACACGCATTATTTAATAAATGGCTTTATTCCAGTGTAAACCAAAGTTCACGATTCACCTATTATACTCTTATAAGGCATCATCAATTATGTATACTAGAGGAGACTACTCAAAACTTACCTTGGTATATTCAAACGGTTGTAGATTGGCTACTCTATTGCTTTCTCTTTTCCCTTATCCAACTTTGATCCTCCTTGCTCTTGAGCTTAATAAATGCAAATAGATTTGTTTAATATCTTAACCAATATTGTTTACTTATTATTCACATTCGGCAATCACATAGCAAATTCAATATGTATTATAATTTATAAATATGCCATGATTCAAGTTTCATACTTATTTATAACCGAAAATGGCAAGAACTTATCAAGCCACGATAGTCATTTATAAGTCAACTCAAAATGATCATAAAACCCTAATAATCGATCATTCAACTTATACTAGTTTTGCATACACAAGCAAAACTCACATAGTTTATCTTGTTTTCTTATACACTAGTTTAACCACTACGATTATTACCAAATAAATCACATACAAATAACACTACCCATTTACATATACATCAACTATCAAATTCTCACTCCTTAGCTAATGCCGAATGCTTATATAAGCCCTAAGTCATCTTTACACATTCATCAACTTTCCAATTAACTTAATACCAAAAATTAATGTCATTTAAATAGCCAACACCAAAACATTTGTTCAAAAGGACCTAGCCGAACACCTCACTTAGTTAAAAGTTCCACACAAAACACTAATAGCCAACTCAATTTCATCCTTAATATCTCTTATAACAAAATTTATTAAAATTCAATAAGAAATACATTAAATTCCATGACCGAATTTGCAATTCACCATAATAACCACTTGCCATAAAACAATTAAGCCACAATCATTTAATTTACCTAGCTTAGACTTAGATTAATAATTATCTAAATTATTTAAAACATTCAACACAAACTCTTCTTTAATTAAGCACATATTCGGCAAGGAAAAATGGTAATTTAGCAAACCTTAGTTTAACATATAATTTGTTTAAAACATTTTAAGCATTCTTTTCATTCCATCAACTCAAAACACATACATTACTCAAATATAACCAAGTTCATATTCGGCAATAACATCCAACATGATAGCCGATTCTTCCCACTTAGCATCTAATGCATACATATGATCATTTGTTTGGCTCAAACACCCATCCACCATGATTCGTCCAAATTAACGTGAAACAACAACCATACTCTTTATTAACTACTATGGCCGAAAGCTCTATTCATTCCCAAAATAAAAAATTTAACATGGGTCAAATAAAGAACTTGGTAACTAACTCAAAATTAACTAAAATTTCAAGAATTAACATAAACTTCTTACCTTAATTTAAGCCTAGGATGACCAAATGGTGTTTCTCCCTATTCTTCCTTCACATCCGGCTTAGAAGAAACAAAGATGAACACTTTGTTTTCTTCACCCATTTTCTCCTTTTTTAATTATTATTATTCTATAATATAAAGCCATTTAATTAAAATAATGCTAATAGAAAATTCTTATATTATATATTAACTAGTAACATGGCTACCACTATCTAAAATGGGTAATTTGACATGCAAAACCCTTCTTTTCAATACATGCATTAATAGACCATTATAAAATTAACCTATCACATTTCAAAAGTGTCTCACATGAGTCCTATTTAATAAATTCACATACAAATGACCAAATCAAAGCATGAAACTTTCACACATACATTTACTCACATCAAAAACATAGAATATAACATTTAATTATTTTTATAACTCGATTTTGTGGTCCCGAAATCACTTTCCGACTAGGGTCAAATCAGGGTTGTCACAACATTAACTCAGAGATGTAATACTGATTACAACTAAGTTTAAAGTGTTTAACTTGTAAATAAAGCTAAGCTACAACAAAAACTAACTTAACTAACAACTATGAAATTAAGTAACACCAAGAAGAAATATAAACTAAAACCCTAAAACTATAGGGAAGAAAACTACCCTACTATTAAGCTAAAAGATTAAAAAACCCTAAATTGAAAAACTTTCTAACCCTAAACTAAAACCTCTTTTTCTTTAGCCAATTTTTGGCTTTTGAAGCTTATTACAACCCAACTTTTAGTGACCAAAATGCCCTTAGGCATTTAATTTTGGTTGGTGTTGAAGAAAAAATACCCTACAGTCATTTTTTCTCCACGTTAGGTAGCGGTATCGTGACACCTAAGCTTGGGTATCGTGATATCCTTGATAGTTTTAAAATGGGGGGTCCTTTGGAAGTTGGATATCACGATATCTCTATAAAGTGCCTCGATCCTCTTCAATTCAACTCTATCAGGGTTATCATGACTTCCATGCCTCGATGTCATGATACCCCTTTCTAGGTAATGTTTTCGCTCATGTTTGAGCTTCTTATGATTCCCTACAACACTCAATCGATCATTAGAGTCCAAATGGCATATTTGGGTGTCAAAAGAAGCATAAAACACATTATTACATATATAAAGGCGAAGAATGAAAACTAAATAAAAACACAAAAAAAAAACATAGAAATTACTTGAAAACAAACTCGTAGAATGTAATGAGGAGCCTAATTTGACATATCAAATTACAACAGATTAAACTCCCCCACACTTAACTCTTTACTTATCCTCAAGTAAACACCAAACATGCAACAAAAGACGACCCTTGAATAATGAAATTATTTGACAATTGGTGAATGGGAATACACTATGTACCAAGTCCTTTTTATTGTACAACTCAAAATTGATGTATTGCAAACTCATAGCTTTGAGAGCAATTCATTTTAGTTCAAAAAGTTACAGAGCAAACAGAAGTAGAAGTAGTTTATGGAAATTAAATTTTACACATTATTCCATCACAATAAGACATGAAGATATGATGTATATATGTACGAAAGAAATAAAATTATTTAATTTACAATAAGTTTCCACAAGTTTCGGTTTATACATGGAGACGCTAATGTAACATAAGGCTAAGTGGCTTGTAGCGTTCTGAGGCTTAGGTTGGTACGAATTCAAAAGTGTAAGCTCAAAATGATTCAAGCACTATGAACACTATAGCACACAACATTGTTCCCAATTCCCCTAAAATGTGGTTGTTTGATCTCTCCATCTTATTTCTCTTTCTCCCACTCTCCTTATCTCTCCAATAATGTAGAAAATATGTATAACACCCCTAACCCCTTTCCATCACGGATTAGGGTTACGAGCATTACCGTAAAATTGAAACATTTATAATTAATTTCATTCAAAATCGTAAAATAAGTTAAACCATTCATACATACACAAATCATCCCTAAATTGAGCCCTTGAGGCCCTAAAAATACTTTAGAAACAAATTGGGACTGTAACACCCCATACCAGTATCCTACACCGTGACGAAATACAAGGCGTTACCTCACTTAAAATCGTGCTTACAACCATTTTCGAGTCTCCAAGACTTGGAAAAATTTAAAAATTTCTCAAACTTATCAACATATCCTTAATATGGGCCTTCGAGGCCCAAAAAACACATCGTAAATCACTTGAAACCAACTCGGGTACTTTTGCCAACTATAGAAAATGTCACTTGATATAGGGGCACACGCCCATGTGGCCAATTCAACATGGTCATGTTGATGGCCCGTGTGGCTCACACATCCTAAGCAATATAGGGACATGCTTGTGTCCTCCACTCGTGTGGAATTTATTTTAAATGTACACCTACAGGGTTTTCTCATGGCCTGCCACACGCCCGTGTGCCTGTCCCGTGTCCTTCACATGGCCATGACACGCCCGTGTACTAGCCCGTGTAAAAAAACATAGACATTCTATTTCTGACGTCAACAACCCCAAAATGTCACACGGCTAAGGCACACACTCGTGTCCTAGGCCGTACCCTTCACACGGCTGAAACACATGGCCGTGTCTCTGCCCGTGTGTTTATTATCATGCATTCTGAATTAAAATTTTTATGTGCAGGGGACATACGGCCGGACCACACGCCCTTGGGGTAGACTGTGTGTCACACATGGCTTAGACACACACCCGTGTGCCTACCCATGTAGAAAATATAAGGCTATTTACCAAGCCCCATTGCCACCCTTACATATGTAGTTCTATACAAATACCAACCCATACCAAAATAAGTATAATTCCTATAACCAAATCAGCCACAATAGACATTTTCAACCATGATGATGCATCTTTTATAAATTCAAAATGAATGTTAGCCATCATTCAAGGCTTAATACAAATTGAAGGGTTTCTAACCTAAGCCAATACATATGGCCAAACCTCAATGACACAAAATAATAGTCTAAGTCCTATACATGCCATATTCAAAAATATAAATCCAACTATACCGAATGCTTTGGTTGATAGTGTGATCGATATCTCTGACTTTCGGTGATACTTGAGATAGTTAGGCGGCACTGTAAGGAAATGAAAAGGGAAGGGAGTAAGCATAACAGCTTAGTAAGTTGCATATAAGTAAATATACAACAACAAATCATCAATAATCAACATGCTCATAACACCAAGGTAGGCATAAGTATAACTTACTCATTACCATCCATACAAGTCACATATTATATATTGAGCTCATATCTCATACGTACCAATTAGGTACCTATACCACTCACAACACAGTTATTCTTTCCTTATTGGCTTAAGAACATAACTTCACTATTGAACCATTCGAAATACTACCAGATATTACATAAGCCTCAAGCATAGGGTTAAGTGCCTATTCCATGTCCTAGACACGGCCTTATACTGGTTCGTATCTCAAGTCGATGCCATGTCCCAGACATGGTCTTACATTGACTATCATCTCGTAGCCGATGCAAGTCCTAGACATGTCTTACACTGGCTTACATCTCAAGGCTGATGCATGTCCCAGACATGTCTTACACTAGCCCTCATCTCAATGCCGATGCCATGTCCCAGACATGGTCTTACACTGGCTCTCATAATGTGGCCGATGCATGTCCCAAACATGTCTTATACTAGCTCACACATGAATGACCCAAATGTCATAGCATGAATACCCGATTCACTTCCTAAGGTTCCGACGAAAATTATACTATCTCATTTATCATTATATATTCTCAATTTCACAATCAAGCAATTTGTGTTGTAATAATTCAAGCACATATAATTAACAATGTATTTGTATTAGTTACATACAATGTAACACCCTGATTTTGGGACTACTCGGAACAATGGTTTCGGGACCACAAATCCGATGATGAATTGAATTGAAAATTATTGTTACATGAATTGAATGTCAAATTACTATTACATGGGTTGTATGAATTGCTACACAGTTGTACCTGATGAGATTTCGACAAGTTTGTACGTAAATAATTTATCGATTCTTTTTATTTTATTATATTTTGTTATCATATGAAATATGGTTGCCTATAGAATGATTATTTGTTGTAAATTACAAATTGAAAAAGGACTATGAATAAATTTATAACATGTTGGAAAGTGAGGAATTTCCCGGTTGAGCCTTCTGAATAGAAACGATACGAATGATCTATACTGAGGTCACGTGTGTAGTACTAAGTGCAGGCTACTACGTGTACCGGATAATTGGTCGCATGTGTAGTACTAAGTGCAGGCTATTATTCGTACCTGATAACTTTGATCATGTGTGTAGTACTAAGTGCAGGCTACTATGTGTACCAGATAACCTTGTCTACAAGTGTGAAAATATGTGCCGGCAACTGAGTATCAGTTATTATTCCAAAGAGTTCAACGGGAAAATTGATTAAGTAAAAATACATGTGAACATGATTATATGTTGAATAGGTGCAGGTATATGTTTATGAAAATTATGAGCAATGTGCTCGATATTTGAGTGAACTTCGATAGGACAAAATGGATTAAGTGAAATTATGTAAGAGTGAATTTTAGTAGTAAAACAATGTTGGATAGTAGCAGTTGTATGACTGTAAAACTTGTGTAAGTTGAATTAAATTTCAAAAAAATTATTGAATTAAATACCCATGAGTCTATTTTCATATAAAAGAAACAGGAGGAGCAAAAGAGTTCTATATTATGTGATATTCTAATTTTTGTGAGACAGTGTCAGAATGAATTCAAGATCCCCTATCCTGACTTGGAAAAATCATTAAAAATTGTAAAAAAAATAATTATAAGTTAGAATTTATAAGAACAGAATACTCGATGAGTCTACTTTCAGGAGGAATGGACAAGAACATCATCCGAGTCCCGAAATATGAGATAAAAAATTTTTAGTTAAGAGAGGCAGAACTATTGGATAGCAAAACAGGGGAAATTTTAATGAATAAACTGTACTAATTGGCTAAACCAAAAATTCTGGAAATTTTATGGGAGAAAGGTATAGGAGTCTAGTTTAAAGAAAAATTAACAAAACTAAATTTTGAGTTTTGTAGCTCCAGATATTAATGATTTAGTAACTTGCTTGAAAAGCATGTTAGTAATTGCTTATTAATTTCATATGGACTTACTAAGCGTAAAGCTAACCCATCCTCTCCATTTCTTTAGTATCGGCAGGTCAGCTCGGGGTTGGAGATCGTCGGAGGCAAAATCACACTATCAAACTATCATTTTTGGGAGAATTAATTCAAATATTAGAAATATCAAGTGAGTGGCATGTATAGGAAGTTTGTTTGTGATATGTATTATTAGTATGACTTTGACCATACGTATTAGTCTGCATTGAGTTATCGTATATGATCATGAGATGTAGTCCTTATCCACTATGGTTTATAAGTTTAATTAATCATGTCATGTCCTATGTTTTGATGTGATGATATAATTAACTTTGTTTGTTATGCATGATTGGTAATACATCAGGTAAGTTATATACAGGCCAGTGAATCATAAATTAAATGGAAATGAGTAATGTTGCCTTGAATATGGATGTTTAATGGACAAATTGGTAACTACATTATGATGGTATAAAATGAGAATAAAATTTAGCATGTCTAGTTCTAGTTAATGTAAGAATGTATATTATATACAGGATGGTAAGCAAATATGCTTAAATTGAATGACATGTTATTGCATGATTATGGATGTGTAAGTGCTCATTTATGCCACGTTATATGTCTTTAAATGTGAGTCTATGCATGTGTTTGAAAAGTTTTGAATTAAATGAAATTTTATGGCCTGGTTTTCGTCTATGTGTATGGTTAAGTTTGGTAATGCCTCGTACCCTGTTTCGGCCTTGGGTATGGGTAAGGGGTGTTACATTTGGTGGTATCAGAGCTATGGTTTAGTCGGTTCTCGGACTAACCTAGCATGTGTAAAAGTCTAGTTATACATGCCATGGATCCATGATAGTGTGATGTCTTCCGACGCGTAAGAGCACCGTCTTATTTAAAGAAAGGTCCTCTCCAACCGAGTAGCACTGACCATGTTCAAGGTGATTGAAGGTATTTGAGTAAAATTATGATTATGAGAAGTCTTGGTTCAGAAAACTATGAACAAAAGTTTATGATATATATGTGATAACACGTGATATGAAAGTTTTTGTTGTGATAAATATGATGTAGTGCACCTGGCTTACTTGACAAGTTGCATAGGATAATTGGAAAATTGGTGTAAACCAACATGAATGTTATGTTGCCTGAAATGAATGACATGATTTTGACGATGTTGCTATGATGATGAAAGTTGTGTCATATATATATGTATAAGAAAGTCGAGTCAGAGGCCCTACAACCCCTCCCACTTATCGAAGTGGTGCTTATAATGGAATTTCATGAGATTTGTACTGAATAAGTTCTTCCCGGTTGAAAAACCAAAGAGTTCAATGATAGAATAATTATAAGTATGATTAGAAATTGAGAATGAGTTGATAAGTAAAGTCAGAGCTAGAAAAGTATCAGGTTGACATAAAGATTATTGTAGCTATGCACTATCCCAGTTAGAGAATGAATTTACTTTGGTAAATTGAATTACTCAGGTACAAGGTCGAGAAAAGTGTAAATCAAAATTTACTCAGAACTGACCTTCTTTAGTGAAAGGTCTAACATGAAATTTGTGATGACAAAACTAGTTGTGGGAAATGATATTTGAAATGTGTAATATCTGAGTGTGACAGTTACGACTGAACAGATTTAATAGTTTCTTCTGAAATGTTCTATTTATTTATCCGTTCTCAGAAAAATTTCTATGGCTGGTAATCTTTTGAAGAAATTCTTATTATATGAGAATGTTTTCTAATCTTGATGTTAGATAGAAGCATTGGTAGTCTGACTTGTTTATAATTTGTATTGCTGTATTTCCTCGGGCATTTTATTACATTTCGTCTGATAAGAATTGATGAGAGGATATGTATGATATTATGATACTGTTTTTTCTACTTGATGCTCCATTTGATATATATGTATGGGAAGATACATTATTTTTGATATATTTGATTCTAGTGGGATTGAATGATGTTTTCTTCTAGACTTTTTTTCTCTGAGGAATTTTCGAGATCTTCCATATTTTCCTATGAGTTTGGTTTTCGATTTTCTGGCATGGTATCGTATCTTGGATTTCTTTATTCGGTTTTCTTGTTATCTTTATTCCATAATTTGTTTATTATGACTTATGTTCGAAGTGCGTTCTTCAGCTCAAGATAATCATGACAAGCATGACTATACTTCCGATTTGATCTTGGTAATGTGGTGATATTGGTATTGGAATTTCTCAAATTTCCATGTAAGGATTTGAAAACAGTAAAGGCATAAGTGATAAAACCGCGGGTTTCAATTGGTATGGTGGATTACTTCTCTCAAGTAAGTCAATTATAGTTAATGTCTTCAATTGAGATATTTTGGTTACTTGAGGTAATGCAATTGAGATGGTTTTGATTAGCGTAAGGAATGAATAGTAAAGGTCTGCATGATGAATTGTTTACTAACTAGAAGAAAGGATTACTTGAAATGTCATTCAACGGTGTTTAAATCGGCTCGAGTGTTTAATCTGTGTGAATTTTTTATTTGAAAGATTTCATATGAGAATTATGTCAGGATCATTTTGCCAAAATCTAATAATAGAATTTCATTTCATTATGGGTAAAAGGCAAATAGTCTGAATGAGAAGTGTATATCTCTTAGAAAATTTTGATATGAGTTAAAGCTACTAAGAATGATAAAGTTTTTATCTTGCGAAAGTTGAAAAGTTTATTACATGTTAGTAAGATTTGGACAGATGAGAATATTGCTAACCAAAGTGTCTGAACTGGACTAGTCTGCATTGAGTAAAGATTTCCTAATTTTTAGTAATGCACTGTGGTATGAAGGGTGAAATAAGGAAACTGTGATAGTGAGTAGTAAACTAAAAGAGTACAGTTAGGATCGACTTCTGATGTTGAATTTCAGATTAAACCTGATTCATGGTATTATTATTCCGAGGCTTATACAGAAGGAACTGTACGAAGCTCACAGTGAAAATTTGCCTATTTATTCAGAGAGTAATGACGTGTACTGTAATTTGATTTAGATGTTATTGGATTGTGATTTATCGATGATGAAAATCTGTCTGATTATTTCAGAAGGGTGCAGGTCCCTTTGATTGTTGGATTTCTCAGAATTCTAGTCTCCATAAACCAAATTGAGATCCGGGTTTTATGTTATGATATCAAGGGAAACTGAGAAGCCTTTGAAAATTTAAGAACAATTAGGAGTTGAGTCCGAAGCTTTCAAATCATATGAGAAATTAAAGAGATGTATTGGAGGCACCGCCTGAGTGAAGGTACTTTGGTATCGAGTATGAGATTGAGGAATCTAAGTGAAGATCACTTTTCCGGTAAGATTTTCGGGAGCAAAAATCCCTAAAGGGGGGAGAGTTGCAACACCCTGATTTTGGGCCTAGTTGGAACAATGGTTTCGGGACCACAAATCCAACGATGAAAATTTTATTTTTATTATATTTTTATGGTCTACGATTTCACGGAATAATTTTGTGAAAATTTCGTTCGAAAATTTTGACATCCGGGCACTTAATTTAGTCAAAAGGACTACATCGTAAAAAGTGCAAAAGTTGAGTTCTACATACTAGAGGTGTCCAATTGTTTTGAAATTTTAAATTGAGGGTCCTTAAATGGAAATTAGACCATTGGTTAATTTCTGGACAAAAATAGACATGAAATGGGTGTAATAAAATTTTTTTATTTAGGGGTATTTTGGTAAACTAATAATTAAAAAGAATTAACAAGGAAAATAAGCCAAATTAACTATCATCTTCTTCATTCAACCATTTCTACCAGAAGAAGCGATGGTTAAGGTTTGTTCAAACTCCCAAGCTGGATTGTAAGTGCTCCTTAGCCTCATTTTTAAAGTTCTTTACAATTTTGAAATCCCGGTAACTTGGTTAAGCTTATTCTAGCAATAATTTAACCTAGGGTTTACATTTTGAAAAATACCCATAGGTGAAATGTGTTTATTTTGATGTTTTATGGTAGAATATGAAGCTTGAAATTATGTTAAACAACTTTTACTAAGCGATTTTACGTGAAAACGAGTAAAATGATATAATTGGTAAAAATACCTAATGTTCAGAAGTACATGTTAGAGCGTGAATTTGATATCGCTATAGAAGTGAAAAATGATCAGTCATAAAACATAAGAAAATAGAATGAAGTTTAATTTACGAGCCTAGGGGCAAAAATGTAATTTTGACAAAGTTTAGGGGAAAAATTGTAATTTTTAAAAAATATGATTTTGGGTCAATTTGAATAATGTGAGTCCTAATTAGACTATATTTGTAATGAGAGAGCAAAGAAAATTGAAATTCGGGCTAAAATCGGCAAAATACCAAGTTGTGGGCAAAATGGTAAAAATGGCCATTTTCGTATACGAGGTAAGTTTGTGTGTTAATAATAATGCAATACCATACTTGAATTGTAATTTTCTATTGTTATGGCATAAATTGTATGATTTAATATGTTTAGGAGAAGTTGATAGATGGTGTATATGATATGGAAAATGTAATGCTTGTTGTGTCATGTGAAATTGAATGGAAAATTATTGTTACATGAATTGAATGTTAAATTACTATTACATGGGTTGTATGAATTGCTACACGGTTGTACCTGATGAGATTTCGACAAGTTTGTACGTAAATAATTATCGATTCTTTTTATTTTATTATATTTTGTTATTATATGAAATGTGGTTGCCTATAGAATGATTATTTGTTGTACATTACAAATTGAAAAAGGACTATGAATAAATTTGTAACATGTTGGAAAGTGAGGAATTTCCCGGTTGAGCCTTCGGAATAGAAACGATACGAATGATCTATACTGAGGTCACGTGTGTAGTACTAAGTGCAGGCTATTACGTGTACCGAATAATTGGTCGCATCTTTAGTACTAAGTGCAGGCTACTATGTGTAACTGATCACTTAGATCACGTGTGTAGTACTAAGTGCAGGCTACTATGTGTACCAGATAACCTTGTCTACAAGTGTGAAAATATGTGCAGACAACTGAGTATCAGTTATTATTCTAAAGTGTTCAACGGGAAAATCGATTAAGTAAAAATACATGTGAACATGATTATATGATGAATAGGTGCAGGTACATGTTTATGAAAATTATGAGCAATGTGCTCGATATTTGAGTGAACTTCGATAGGACAAAATGGATTAAGTGAAATTATGTAAGAGTGAATTTTAGTAGTAAAATAGTGTTGGATAGTAGCAGTTGCATGACTTTTAAAATTCACAAAAAATTGTGTAAGTTGAATTAAATTTCAAAAAAAATTATTGAATTAAATATTCATGAGTCTATTTTCATATAAAAGAAACAGGGGGAGCAAAAGAGTTCTATATTATGTGATATTCTAATTTTTGTGAGATAGTGTCAGAATGAATTCTAGATCCCCTGTTCTGACTTGGAAAAATAGTTAAAAATTGTAAAAAAAATAATTATGAGTTATAATTTATATGAACAGAATCCTCGATGAGTCTACTTTCAGAAGGAATGGATGGGAACATCATCTGAGTCCCGAAATATGAGATAAACAATTTTTAGTGAATAGAAGTCAGAACTGTTGGACAGTAAAATAGGGGAATCTTTAATGAATAAACTGTACTAATTGGCTAATTCAAAAATTCTGGAAATTTTATGGGAGAAAGCTATATGAGTCTAGTCTCAAAGAAAATTAACAAAACTGAATTTTGAGTTTTGTAGCTCTAGATATTAAAGATTTAGTAACTGTAACTTGATAAAATAGCTTAACCTGCTTGAAAAGCATGTTAGTAATTGCTTATTAATTTCATATGGACTTACTAAGCGTAAAGCTTACCCATCCTCTCCATTTCTTTAGTATTGGCAGGTTGGCTCGGGGTTGGAGATCGTCAGAGGCAAAATCACACTATCAAACTATCAATTTTGGGAGAATTAATTCAAATATTAGAAATATCAAGTGAGTGGCATGTATAGGAAGTTGGTTTGTGATATGTATTATTATTATTATGACTTTTACCATACGTATTAGTCTACATTGAGTTATCGTATATGATCATGAGATGTTGTCCTTATCCATTATGGTTTATAAGTTTAATTAATCATGCCATGTCCTATGTTTTGATGTGATGATATAGTTAACTTTGTTTGTTATGCATGATTGGTAATACATTAGGTAAGTTAAATGCAGGCCAGTGGATCATGAATTAAATGGAAATGAGTAATATTGCCTTGAATATGGATGTTTAATGGACAAATTGGTAACTACATTATGATGGTATAAAATGAGAATAAAATTTAGAATGTCTAGTTCTAGTTAATATAAGAATGTATATTATATACAGGATGGTAAGTAAATATGTTTAAATTGAATGACATCTTATTGCATGATTATGGATGCGTAAGTGCTCATTTATGCCACGTTATATGTCTTTAAATATGAGTCTATGCATGTGTTCAAAAATTTTTGAAGTAAACGAAATTTTATTGCTCGATTTTCGTCTATGTGTATGGTTAAGTCTAGTAATGCCTCGTACCCTGTTTTGGCCATGGATATGGGTAAGGGGTGTTACAGTTGGTGGTATCAGAGCTATGGCTTAGACGGTTCTCGGACTAACTTAGCATGTGTAAAAGTCTAGTTATACATGCCACGGATCCGTGATAGTATGATGTCTTCCGACGCGTAAGAGCATCTACTTATTTAGAGAAAGGTCCTCTCCAACTGAGCAGCACCGACCATGTTCAAGGTGATTGAAGGTATTTGAGTAAAATTATGATTATGATAAGTCTCGGTTCAGAAAACTATGAATAAAAGTTTATGATATATATGTGATAACACGTGATATGAAAGTTTATGTTGTGATAAATATCTATTTTTGCTTTATGCTCATATGATGTAGTGCACTTGGCTTACTTGACAAGTTGAATGGGATAATTGGAAAATTGGTGTAAACCAACATGAATGTTGTGTTGCCTAAAATGAATGACATGATTTTGACGATGTTGCTATGACGATGAAAGTTGTGTCATATGTATATGTATAAGAAAGTCGAGTCAGATGCCCTACAACCCCTCCCACTTATCGAAGTGGTGCTGATAATGGAATTTCATGAGATTTGTACTGAATAAGCTCCCGGTTGAAAAACCAAATAGTTCAATGATAGAATAATTATAAGTATGATTAGAGATTGAGAATGAGTTGATAAGTAAAGTCAGAGCTAGAAAAGTATCAGGTTGACATAAAGATTATTGGAGCCATGCACTGTCCCAGTTAGAGAATGAATTTACTTTGGTAAATTGAGTTACTCAGGTACAAGGTCGAGAAAAGTGTAAATCAAAATTTATTCAGAACTGGTCTTCTTTAGTGAAAGGTCTAACATGAAATTTGTGATGGCAAAACTAGTTGTGGGAAATGATATTTGAAATGTGTAATATCTGAGTGTGACAGTTACGGCTGAACAAATTTAATAGTTTCTTCTGAAATGTTCTATTTATTTATCCATTCTCAGAAAAATTTCTACGGCTGGTAATCTTTTGAAGAAATTCTTATTATATGAGAATGTTTTCTAATCTTGATGTTAGATAGAAGCCTTGGTAGTCTGACTGGTTTATAATTTGTATTTCTGTATTTCCTCGGGCTTTTTATTACATTTCGTCTGAGAAGAATTGATGAGAGGATATGTATGATATTATGATACTGTTTCTTCTACTTGATGCTCCATTTGATATATATGTATGGGAAGATACATTATTTTTGATATATTTGATTCCAGTGGGATTGAATGATGTTTTCTTCTAGACTTTTTTTCTCTGAGGAATTTTCGAGATCTTCCATATTTTCCTATGAGTTTGGTTTTCGATTTTCTAGCATGGTATCGTATCTTGGATTTCTTTATTCGGTTTTCTTGTTATCTTTATTCCATAATTTGTTTATTATGACTTATGTTCGAAGTGCGTTCTTCAGCTCGTGATAATCATGACAAGCATGACTATACTTTCAATTTGATCTTGGTAATATGGTGATTTTGATATTGGAATTTCTCAAATTTCCATGTAAGGATTTGACAACAGTAAAGGCATAAGTGATAAAACCGCGAGTTTCAATTGGTATGGTGGATTACTTCTCTCAAGTAAGTCAATTATAGTTAATGTCTTCAATTGAGATATTTTGGTTACTTGAGCTACTGCAATTGAGATGGTTTTGATTAGCGTAAGGAATGAATAGTAAAGGACTGCATGATGAATTTTTTAGTAACTAGAAGAAAGGATTACTTGAAATGTAATTCAACGGTGTTTAAATCGGCTCGAGTGTTTAATCTGTGTGAATTTTTTATTTGAAAGATTTCATATGAGAATTATGTCAGGATCATTTTTACCCAAATCTGATAATAGAATTTCATTTCTTTACGGGTAAAAGGCAAATAGTCTGAACGAGAAGTATATATCTCATAGAAAATTTTGATATGAGTTAAAGCTACTAAGAATGACAAAGTTTTTATCTTGCGAAAGCTGAAAAGTTTATTACATGTTAGTAAGATTTGGACAGATGAGAATATTGCTAACCAAAGTGTCTGAATTGGACTTGAGACAGCCTTAAATTGACCCTAGTCGAAAAGTGGTTTCGGGACCACTAAACCGAGGCATAAAAATAATTGACCGTTATAGTTGATGCTCAATATATGTACATATACATGTGTGAAAATTTCACGTTTGGATTTTGTTAATTGTAAGTGAATTTTATCAAATAGGACTTATGTGAGAAAATCTAGAAATGTGCTAGGCAATTGTAAAGTGGGCTATTAATGCATAATGTGAAAATGATGGGTTTGCATGTCAATTTACCCAAAAGTTAAGCATGATGGCCGGCCATGCTAAGAGTGGAAACATGTTGCAAACATGTTTAGTTAGTGGTTATGTTAGAAAGAATAAAATAATAAAAAAGGAATAGGATGAAAACAAAGAAAAGAAAAAAAAAGTGTCCATCCTTTCATTTCTTTGCTTGGCCGAATGTCCTAAGAAGAAGGGGGGGAAGAGCTTGAGAAAATCAGCCATGGTAGTTGCTAGACCAAGGTATGTTTGATGTTGTCCATGAGATTCATGCATGTTTTAGTTGTTAGTTTGAATTCTATCTATCCCATGGTTGGATTTGGGGTTGTTGGAGAATTGGGATTTGACAAAGAAGCTTAAAAATTTTAGTTGATACCTTGAAGCTATTAACATGTTAGTTATATGGATGTGTTAAGTTGCTTGGGATGTTAGCATGAAAGTTGGAATTGTTAAGCTAATTTGTTGGAAGTGCCGAATTTAGGACTAAGAAGAGAATGAGTATTCGGCAAACATAGTGAAAAGGTAGGTGTTGCCGATTGTTAGATTTAGACCATGGGAGTGGCTATAATGGGCATTAAGATGTAGAACTTAAGAAATGTAGTTATATGTGAATTTACATGATGATACAAATAGATGTGAAAATATATGCTAGATTAGGAAAATTTGATTAAGTGTTCATGAGATGAAATTAGGTGTTTAAAAGATGTTATAGTTGACATTGTATATATATACATACATTCGGCCATCTCATTGAGTTTGAAGGTGGTGTTAAATCTAATTGTGATGCCCATTTGGAAGTGTATATATATATGTATAAATATACATAAGTATGCCCGTTCGTGATGTTACCTTTAATTATGTGTATAATCGACTAAATGGGTAATTAGTGAGGATGGTTGCGAATATACAAACATACATATGCATGTGTAATTGAATTATGAATGTTTAGCAAGATGGTTAAACTAGTTGATTTATTGATTAAGCTCAAGGAGTTAAAGAAGGAGAATCAAGCAAGGGAAAGACGAAGGTCATCGAGTAGCCGACTTGGAACTATTTTACCCAACACAAGGTAGGTCACTAAGCATATATTTTGTATTGATTTAAATAGACATAATGTCTATGTAATTATGCCGAAAGGAATGATAAATTTATATACATGTATGTATGTGGTGATGAAAGTATTGAATGAAAAGAAAAGAGGTGAGATGTATTGAGTTGTTGATTTCGGCACTAAGTGTGCGGGTATAAACATTTGTGATCATGAGAATGGCACTAAGTGTGCGGGTTTAAAATTTGTACAGCACTAAGTGTGCGAGTTGGATCATATAGCACTAAGTGTGCGAGTTGATTATATAGCTTGAGTGTGCGGACTCACTATATGCTTTTGAATCACTATTGACACCGAGTGTGCGGCATTATTGAGTTGACCACGGACGGTGGTCGGGTAAGTACCTTGAGTTCATGGCTAATAGGCGCTATGTTTATATTTGGAGTTGAGCTTGGTAAGTTTTGAACCTATGTGACAATTTTAATTGAAGTCACATACATAAGAATTATCGTGGAATAAGTGAAAGGTCATGTAGTTGTATGATTGTATGAAAACAAAATGGTGTATAAAAATGCCTCAAATATCCTATTGATTTGTATATGGAATGTGAATGTGTAACTTGGTATGAGATTGAATCGAAAGGTCTAAGGAACTATGGTATAGTTCGGTTTGAATGGAGTAATTAGCCTCGTTCCATTTTGTGTCCTCTTGTGATAATGTTATTAATGGTTGGTAGTGCATTGCTTATGACTTACTGAGTTATATACTCATTCGGTGTTTGCTTGTCACCTATTTTAGGTTTCTTGGACTCAACTTTTTGCGTATCCGGGACCGTCATCGAAGTCATCACACCGACTAGCAACTTTTTGGTATCTTCTTCTTAGATGGTCTAAGAGAACATTTCGGCATGTATAGGCTATTATGTTTGTTTGAACTTTGGTATGTAAAACTTTGGATAGCCATGCGAAAATGGCTTATATACGTTTTAGCATAGCACTATAATCGTTTGTATGTTGATCACTAAGAGGTATGGAAATGTTGGAAACGATTAGCCATTGGAATGGTTAATCATGATTATACCTTGTGCTATGTATGCAAAAGGGCTAATTGAATCATGGAAACTATGAAATAGGTAAAGTCTACCTTAAAGGCGATCTTGACAGCAGCAGCGATGTGGATGTGAAAAATCACTAAAAATAGTAGGAATGGAATTAAATATTGAATAAATTATTTAAATGAACCGTGATGAATCTATTTTCATATGGAATAAACGAAACGGTCATATCAGTTGTATGTTAAGAGATATTTGGGTTTTCGTGAAATAGGGCCAGAACAGTTTCTGGATTCCCTATTCCGAATTTGAAAATTCATTATAAATTAACCCGAGACATTTAGAAGTCATTCCATATATGTATAGATTCCTTTTTGAGTCTAGTTTCTATAGAAACAAACGGCATCAGTATTGAAGTCCTGTACAGGGAGATATCTAGGTCGTAATGCAGGAAGGTCAGTGTAGTCGCACCCTGGAACAGGGGAGAATTAGCCTAATAAACTGTTCTAATTGGGCCAACCAAAAATTCTAGAAAAAAATTTGTGGATGGATATATGAGTCTAGTTTTAGGAAAAAACTACGAAACTGATTTTCGAGTTGTAGAACTCAAGATATGATTTTTAAGGTGACAGTGACACGCTTAGCCACATTGTCTGGAAATTTTTTTTATGAGCGGTGAAATTAAGTGAGCGAAGTCATCAACCTCGTGTCCGACCCGGCGACGGTCTCGAGTGCACGGGTGTTACAATTTAATTGGTATCGAGCTATGGTTTAGTCGGTTCTAGGACTACCATAGCACGTATGAGTCTAGCTATACATGCCTTAATGTTAATGTTTAAATGTGTGATGACTTGACGGTTAAAATTTTTGTTTTGATTAGTAAATGGATCCGTGTAGAGAGAACCTTGGTGGATGACGTTGAAAGTGTAGCGGCTGCTCTGCACAAGGGACGCCGCTGTTGAACCTCGGTCATCTCTGAATAATCAAGGTGAGGGGCTAAACCAGCCTTCTTTACCATGATGAATGAGTGGATCGCATAATATGCCCGAACCAATCCGGTTGTCCAACAATTCCAATTTGAATAATCCACCCTAAGAGCCCGTAATGCCATCGATTCGATCCCGTGAAATTGAGTAAGCCACCGTAGACTTGATTAGGAAGCGCGGGCTGAGGAGTTCAAGGCCATAGTTCTTGATGATGCCGAAAGGGCCGAGTTACGCTTGATAACACCATTCGGGTGTTTGATGAACTGTCATGCACACCCGATGAATGTCTAAAGTGTACTATATCCTTGTTGCGAGACTAAGCTTACTATTGGTGGAGGACTTTGATTTCCATAGTCCCAAACGAACGAGTTACTTGGGATTTCTTTCAAACAGAATTTCGAAAGAAATATATTAGTCAACGGTTCATTGATCAAAAGCGTAAGGAATTCTTGGAACTCAAGCAAGGCCGTATGACAGTATCTGAATATGAACATGAGTTCGTAAGACTCAGTCGGTATGCCCGGGAGTGTGTGGCTGATGAGGCTGCTATGTGTAAGAGATTTGAAGAAGGATTGAATGAAGATTCAAAGCTACTAGTGGGTATTTTGGAGATAAAAGAATTCGTAACACTAGTAGAACGAGCCTGCAAGGCGGAAGAACTTGGAAAGGAGAAGAAGAAGGTGAGTTTGAAGCTAGAGACTATCGTAAAAGATCGACGGTAAAGCTCCATTCTCTACTGTAATGAAGTTCGAGGAGGACACTATTAAATCGAGGACGATCGGGAATTTCCATTAGAGCACGACCGTCAACGGACTCCGAGCTACTTGGTAGCTAGTGTGGGCAATAACCGTCAAGAGAAACTGAATGCCCCAATGTGGAAGAAGACACATAGGTGAATGTTGGGGTAAGACTACTAACGAGGCTGTTACGGTGTGGTTCAAGGACCACTTCATTAGAGATTGCACGGAGCTTGATGAGAAGAATAGGATGCAAGGTGTAAGACCTAGTGGAATGATGACTAGAGGTAGACCACCGAGAATTTGAGAAGGTAGGGGTGGTAGTCGAGAGGGCCTCGATACGGTGTTCGATCCGAGACACATACTCTGCTAGAGCATATGCCATTTGCGCACGAGAGGAGGCATCCTCCCCTGATGTTATCACTGGTACTTTCACTCTCTTTGAAACTAGTGTGATTGCGTTGATTGACCCTGGCTCTACTCATTCATATGTATGTGAAACCTTAGCATCTAGTAAGACTTTACCGTTGAGTCTCTTGAGTTCGTAATTCGAGTGTCAAATCCCTTGGGTCAATATCGCTTGTTGACAAAGTGTAAGAGATGCCTCTAATGATCCGAGAATCTGCTTTTTTACCGATTTGATGCTTTTACCATTTGGTGAATTTGATGTTATTCTTGGTATGGACTGGTTGACCGTATATGACGCAGTGGTGAGTTGCAAAAGAAAAACCATTGATTTAAGGTGCGCAAATAACGAGATAACCCGAGTTGAGTCTACTGGACTTAAAGGGTTGCCACCATTGTAATATCATCAATGTTGGCTCGAAATATGTAAGAAAGGGTGCGAAGCATACCTTGCGTATGTACTTGATGACAAAGAGTTAGAAAAGAAACCCGAATCATGCGGTGGTTTGTGAATACCGGACATTTTTCCCAAAGAATTACGGGTTTACCACCGTCCGGAGGTAGAGTTTGGTATTGAGCTTGTACCGGGACTACGCCGATTTCGATAGCTCCGCATCAGTATGGCACCAACCGAGTTAAAAGAGTTGAAAGCTCGGTTGCAAGAATTGACGGATAGAGGTTTCGCTCGACCAAGTTTCTCACCTTGGGGTGCACCAAGATTGTTTGTGAAAAGAAGGACGGAACCATGAGGTTGTGCATCGATTATCGTCGGTGAATAAGGTGACAATAAAGAATAAATATCCGTTACGTGTATTGATGATTTGTTTGATCAACTAAAGGGAGCCTCGGTGTTTTCAAAGATAGATCCGAGATCGGGTTATTATCGATTCTTGGATTCGAGATTTGAATATACCCAAAGCGCTTTCGAGCGAGATACGGCCACTACGAGTTCTTAGTGATGCCGTTTGGGCTCACTAATGCCCCGCGGTATTTATGGATTTGATGAATCGGATCTTGAGCGATATTTGGACCGGTTCGTAGTTGTGTTCATTGATGACATCTTGGTCTATTCAAGAGATGAGACCGAACATGCCGAGCACCGAGATTAGTGTTGCAAATTTTACGGGATAAGCGGTTATATGCTAAGTTCAAGAAGTGTGAGTTCGGTTAGAGAGGTTAGCTTCTTGGGTCATGTGGTATCCGCGCCGGGTATTCGAGTTGACCGAGCAAAATTTCAGCCATACTTAACTAGAAGCCTCAGAAATATTCTCGAGGTTCGAGCTTTTAGGACTCGGTTACTACCGACGGTTTGTAAAAGGTTTCTCGATGATAGCCACACCCATGACGAAGCTACTTTAGAAAGATATTAAGTTGAATGGACGGAAAAATGTCAGAAAAGTTTTGATCAAATGAAAACTTATTTGACTGAAGCCCCAATTTTAGTGCAGCCCTAATCAGGCAAAGAGTTTGTCATCTATAGTGACGCCTCCCTACTTGGTTTGGGTTGCGTATTGATGCAAGAAGGTCGAGTTGTGGCCTATGCGTCGAGACAATTAAAGCCACATGAGAAAAATTATCCGACCCATGATCTCGAATTAGCTGCCATCGTATTCGCTTTGAAAATATGGCGACATTACTTATTTGGTGAGAAGTGCCATGTATTTTCGGATCACAAAAGTCTCAAATATTTGATGACTCAAAGAGACTTAAATCTGCGACAGAGATGTTGGCTCGAGTTGTTAAAAGATTATGAGCTTGTCATTGACTATCACCCGGGAAAGACTAATGTGGTTGCGGATGCCTTAAGTCGTAAATCACTATTTGCCTTACGAGCGATGAATGTACACTTGTCTGTTCTATCCGACAATATACTAGTGGTGGAATTAAAGGCCAAACCATTGTTGATTCATCAAATTCGTGAAGCTCAGAAAGTCGATGATGAATTGGTTGCAAAACGGACTGAATGTGTTCCGAATATGGAATCAGAGTTTCAAATTGATGATGACGATTGTTTGAGGTTCAGAAGTCGGTTGTGTGTTCCAAGAAATTCAGAACTCATTTCAATGATTCTGAACGAAGCTCATTGTAGCCGAATGTCAATTCACCCGGGGAGTACAAAAATGTACAATGATCTGAGACGTCAGTTTTGGTGGCATGGTATGAAACGGGACATTTCCGATTTTGTTTCGAAGTGTTTAATATGTCAGCAAGTAAAGGCGGAACATCAAGTGCCTACGGGTTTACTTCAGCCGATCATGATACCTGAATGGAAATGGGATCGAGTAACGATGGATTTTGTGTCTGGGTTGCTAGTGTCGACAAGTAAGAAAGATGCGATTTGGGTTGTTGTTGATAGACTGACTAAGTCGGCTCATTTTATCCCCGTACGTATGGATTTTTCATTGGATAAACTGGCTGAATTGTATGTTTCTCAGATTGTGAGATTACACGGAGTACCGATTTCTATTGTGTCGGATAGAGATTCGAGATTCACCTCACGATTTTGGAAGAAATTGCAAGAAGCTTTGGGTACCAAGTTGCATTTTAGCACCGCTTTTCATCCCCAAACCGATGGTCAATCCGAGCGGATAATTCAGATACTTGAGGATATGTTGAGATGTTGCATCCTCGAGTTTTGTGGTTCATGGGAAAGATATTTGCCTTTGATCGAATTCGCTTACAACAATAGCTTTCAATCAAGCATTAAGATGGCACCTTACGAGGCTTTGTACGGTCGAAAATGCCGTACGCCATTGTTTTGGACCGAGCTCGGTGAAAGTAAAATTTTGAGTGGATTTGATTAAAGATCTTGAACGAAAGTAAAAATAATTCGTGAAAGTCCAAGGCGACCCACGATCGTCGTAAATCGTCTGTGATTTAAAACGAAGAGATATTGAGTATCGGTGGGAGACAAAGTGTTTCTTAAGGTATTGCCTTGGAAAAAGATACTTAGATTTGGCCGTAAGGGCAAATTGAGTCCGAGATTCATTGGGCCGTATGAGATCTCCGAACGAGTTGGCCCAGTAGCATATAGGTTGCTTCTACCCCCTGAACTCGAAAGGATCCACAACGTTTTCCATGTTTCGATGCTTCGACGTTACCGATCCGATCCTTCGCATGTAATAAACCCCTCCCGAGATTGAAATTCAAGCCGATATGAGTTATGAAGAAGAACCGATTCGTATTCTAGCCCGTGAAGTGAAAGAGTTGCGAAACAAAAGGGTTCCGTTAGTGAAAGTGTTATGGCTCAAACACGAATGGAAGAAGCTACTTGGGAACCTGAGAACTCTATGAAAGAACGATACCCAAACCTATTTACGGTAAGATTTTCGGGACGAAAATTTCTTAAGTGGGGAGAGTTGTGTGACCTTAAATTGACCCTAGTCGGAAAGTGGTTTCAGGACCACTAAACCGAGACATAAAATAATAATTGTATTATAGTTGATGCTCAATATATGTACATATACATGTGTGAAAATTTCACGTTTGGATTTTGTTAATTGTAAGTGAATTTTATCAAATAGGACTTATGTGAGAAAATCTAGAAATGTGCTAGGCAATTGTAAAGTGGGCTATTAATGCATAATGTGAAAATGATGGGTTTGCATGTCAATTTACCCAAAAGTTAAGCATGATGGCGGCCATGCTAAGAGTGGAAACATGTTGCAAACATGTTTAGTTAGTGGTTATGTTAGAAAGAATAAAATAATAAAAAGGAATAGGATGAAAACAAAGAAAAGAAAAAAAGTGTCCATCCTTTCATTTCTTTGCTTGGCCGAATGTCCTAAGAAGAAGAGGGGAAGAGCTTGAGAAAATCAGCCATGGTAGTTGCTAGACCAAGGTATGTTTGATGTTGTCCATGAGATTCATGCATGTTTTAGTTGTTAGTTTGAATTCTATCTATCCCATGGTTGGATTTGGGGTTGTTGGGGAATTGGGATTTGACAAAGAAGCTTAAAATTTTAGTTGATACCTTGAAGCTATTAACATGTTAGTTATATGGATGTGTTAAGTTGCTTGGGATGTTAGCATGAAAGTTGGAATTGTTAAGCTAATTTGTTGGAAGTGCCGAATTTAGGACTAAGAAGAGAATGAGTATTCGCAAACATAGTGAAAAGGTAGGTGTTGCCGATTGTTAGATTTAGACCATGGGAGTGGCTATAATGGGCATTAAGATGTAGAACTTAAGAAATGTAGTTATATGTGAATTTACATGATGATACAAACAGATGTGAAAATATATGCTAGATTAGGAAAATTTGATTAAGTGTTCATGAGATGAAATTAGGTGTTTAAAAGATGTTATAGTTGACATTGTATATATATACATACATTCGGCCATCTCATTGAGTTTGAAGGTGGTGTTAAATCTAATTGTGATGCCCATTTGGAAGTGTATATATATATGTATAAATATACATAAGTATGCCCGTTCGTGATGTTACCTTTAATTATGTGTATAATCGACTAAATGGGTAATTAAAGAGGATTGTTGCCGAATATACAAACATACATATGCATGTGTAATTAAATTATGAATGTTTAGCAAGATGGTTAAACTAGTTGATTTATTGATTAAGCTCAAGGAGTTAAAGAAGGAGAATCAAGCAAGGGAAAGACGAAGGTCATCGAGTAGCCGACTTGGAACTATTTTACCCAACACAAGGTAGGCCACTAAGCATATATTTTGTATTGATTGAAATAGACATAATGTCTATGTAATTATGCTGAAAGGAATGATAAATTTATATACATGTATGTATGTGGTGATGAAAGTATTGAATGAAAAGAAAAGAGGTGAGATGTATTGAGTTGTTGATTTCGGCACTAAGTGTGCGGGTATAAACATTTGTGATCATGAGAATGGCACTAAGTGTGCGGGTTTAAAATTTGTACAGCACTAAGTGTGCGAGTTGGATCATATAGCACTAAGTGTGCGAGTTGATTATATAGCTTGAGTGTGCGGACTCACTATATGCTTTTGAATCACTATTGACCTTGAGTGTGCGACATTATTGAGTTGACCACGACATGAATGGTCGGGTAAGTACCTTGAGTTCATGGCTAATAGGCGCTATGTTTATATTTGGAGTTGAGCTTGGTAAGTTTTGAACCTATGTGACAATTTTAATTGAAGTCACGTACATAAGAATTATCGTGGAATAAGTGAAAGGTCATGTAGTTGTATGATTATAACGAAAACAAAATGGTGTATAAAATGCCTCAAATATCCTATTGATTTGTATATGGAATGTGAATGTGTAACTTGGTATGAGATTGAATCGAAAGGTCTAAGGAACTATGGTATAGTTCGGTTTGAATGGAGTAATTAGCCTCGTTCCATTTTGTTTCCTCTTGTGATAATGTTATTAATGGTTGGTAGTGCATTGCTTATGACTTACTGAGTTATATACTCATTCGGTGTTTGCTTGTCACCTATTTTAGGTTTCTTGGACTAAACTTTTTGCGTATCCGGGACCGTCATCGAAGTCATCACACCGACTAGCAACTTTTTGGTATCTTCTTCTTAGATGGTCTAAGAGAACATTTCGGCATGTATAGGCTATTATGTTTGTTTGAACTTTGGTATGTAACACTTTGGATAGCCATGCGAAAATGGCTTATATCGTTTTAGCATAGCACTATAATCGTTTGTATGTTGATCACTAAGAGGTATGGAAATGTTGGAAACGATTAGCCATTGGAATGGTTAATCATGATTATACCTTGTGCTATGTATGCAAAAAGGGCTAATTGAATCATGGAAACTATGAAATAGGTAAAGTCTACCTTAAAGGCAGATGCTGACAGCAGCAGCGATGTGGATGTGAAAAATCACTAAAAATAATAGGAATGGAATTAAATAGTGAATAAATTATTTAAATGAACCGTGATGAATCTATTTTCATATGGAAGAAACGAAACGGTCATATGAGTTGTATGTTAAGAGATATTTTGGTTTTTGTGAAACAGGGCCAGAACAGTTTCTGGATTCCCTGTTCTGAATTTGAAAATTCATTATAAATTAACCCGAGACATTTAGAAGTCATTCCATATATGTATAGATTCCTTTTTGAGTCTAGTTTCTATAGAAACAAACGGCATCAGTATTGAAGTCCTGTACAGGGAGATATCTAGGTCGTAATGCAGGAAGGTCAGTGTAGTCACACCCTGGAACAGGGGAGAATTATCCTAATAAACTCTACTAATTGGGCATAGCAAAAATTCTAGAAAAAAATTTGTAGATGGATATATGAGTCTAGTTTTAGGGAAAAATCACGAAACTGATTTTTGAGTTGCAGAACTCAAGATATGATTTTTAAGGTGACAGTGACACAGTTAGGCAGCTGTTTGGAAATTTTTTTTTATGAACGGTGAAATTAAGTGAACGAAGTCTGTCAACCCCTCGTGTCCGACCCCGGCGACGGTCTCGGGTACGGGGTGTTACAGGACTAGTCTGCATTGAGTAAAGATTTCCTAATTTTCAGTAATGCACTGTGGTATGAAGGGTGATGTGTTTCAAGAAAATAAGGAAACTGTGATAGTGAGTAGTAAACTAAAAGAGTACAGTGAGGATCGACTTCTGATGTTGAATTTTAGATTGGATCTGATTCATGGTATTATTATTCTGAGGCTTATACAGAAGAAACTGTACGAAGCTCACAGTGAAAATTTGCTTATTTATTTAGAGAGTAATGACGTGTACTGTAATTTGGTTCAGATGTTATTGGATTGTGATTTATCGATCATGAAAATCTATATGATTATTTCAGAAGAGTGCAGGTCCCTTTGATTGTTGGATTTCTTGGAATTCTAGTCTCCATAAACCAAATTGAGATCCGGGTTTTATGTCATGATATCATGGGAAACTGAGAAGCATTTGAAAATTTAAGAACAATTGGGAGTTGAGACTGTAAGCTTTCAAATCATATGAGAAATTAAAGCGATGTATTGGAGGCACTGCCTGAGCGAATGTAATTTGGTATCGAGTATGAGATTGAGGAATCTAAGTGAAGATCACTTTTCTGGTAACATTTTCGGGGACGAAAATCCCGAAAGGGGGAGAGTTGTAACACCCTGATTTTGGGCCTAGTCGGAACAGTGGTTTCGGGACCACAAATCCGACGATGAAAATTTTATTTTTATTATATTTTTATGGTCTACGATTTCACGAAATAATTTCATGAAAATTTCGTTCGAAAATTTTGACATTCGGGCACTTAATTTAGTCAAAAGGACTACATCGTAAAAAGTGCAAAAGTTGAGTTCTACATACTAGAGGTGTCCAATTGTTATGAAATTTTAGATTGAGGGTCCTTAAATGGAAATTAGACCATTGGTTAATTTCTGGACAAAAAAAGACATGTAATGGTTGTAATAAATTTTTTTATTTAGGGGTATTTTGGTAAACTAATAATTAAAAGAATTAAAAAGGAAAATAAGCCAAATTAACTATCATCTTCTTCATTCAACCATTTCTACCAGAAGAAGTGATGGTTAAGGTTTGTTCAAACTCCCAATCTCGATTGTAAGTGCTCCTTAACCCCATTTTTAAAGTTCTTTACATTTTTGAAGTCCCGGTAACTTGGTTGAGCTTATTCTAGCAATAATTTAACCTAGGGTTTACATTTTGAAAAATACCCATAGGTGAAATGTGTTTATTTTGATGTTTTATGGTAGAATATGAAGCTTGAAATTGTGTTAAACAACTTTTACTAAGCAATTTTACGTGAAAATGAGTAAAACGATATAATCGGTAAAAATACCTAATGTTTATAAGTACATGTTAGAGTGTGAATTTGATGTTGCTATAGAAGGGAAAAATGATCAGCATGTCATAAAACACAAGAAAATAGAATGAAGTTTAATTTACGAGCCTAGGGGTAAAAATGTAATTTTGACAAAGTTTAGGGGGAAAATTGTAATTTTTTACAAAATATGATTTTGGGTCAATTGGAATAATGTGAGTCCTAATTAGGCTATATTTGTAATTATAAAGCAAGGAAAATTGAAATTCGGTCTAAAATCGGCAAAATACCAAGTTGTGGACATAATGGTAAAAATGGCCATTTTCGTATACGAGGTAAGTTCGTGTGTTAATAATAATGCAATACCATACTTGAATTGTAATTTTCTATTGTTATGGCATAAATTGTATGATTTAATATGTTTAGGAGAAGTTGATGGATGGTGTATATGATATGGAAAATGTGATGCTTGTTGTGTCATGTGAAATTGAATGGAAAATTATTGTTACATGAATTGAATGTTAAATTACTATTACATGGGTTGTATGAATTGCTACACGGTTGTACCTGATGAGATTTCGAAAAGTTTGTACGTAAATAATTTATCGATTCTTTTTATTTTATTATATTTTGTTATTATATGAAATGTGGTTGCCTATAGAATGATTATTTGTTGTACATTACAAATTGAAAAAGGACTATGAATAAATTTGTAACATGTTGGAAAGTGAGGAATTTCCCGGTTGAGCCTTCGGAATATAAACGATACGAATGATCTATACTGAGGTCACGTGTGTAGTACTAAGTGCAGGCTATTACGTGTACCGAATAATTGGTCGCATCTTTAGTACTAAGTGCAGGCTACTATGCGTAACCGATCACTTCGATCACATTTAAACATATATTCATTTCAATTTTATATAATCAATACATTCATGATATATATACCAATTCAATCCATATAAAATAATTTTAATTCAATCTCAAAGTACTAAAGTACTCACCTCAACTACTTACCATATGCAATAATTCAAAATATAACAATTAACAACTAGGTTCGAATTATAGAAAAACAAACCGTGGATTTCGAGCTATTTGACGTTGATTTTATCCTTCCCCTTTCTAGTCGAGAATTCCGGTACAACGTTAGCTACGAAATTAAAACAATTAAAATACATTAATACTACACATTTCAATTCCACATTGAATATTTTAATTTTTACACAATATTTGCTTAATTTTTTAATTTAGTCCCTAAACTGAGACTAATTTTTATTCATCATATTAAACTCTATATTTTCATACTTATTTCACTTTAAACTAAATTTAACTCCCTATTTTCAATTATAACCTTAAATTTTGAAAATTTCACAATTTAGCCCTTATAGCTCAAATTAACAATAAATTCTACAATTTAGTCTTTTTCTATTTTTAACTAAAAAGGCTATCAATTTAGCCCCCAACATTTAAACTATTGAGCAATAATAACATCCAAAATTCTAAGCAATACCAAAAATTACAACATGGGTCAGTTAGCCCTATTATCGGGATTCCAAAAACGTAAAAATTATAAGAAAATGGACTAAATTGACTAACCAATTGAAGTTTGAATATTAGAAACCCTTAGCCGTGTGTCTTTCTCTTCTTTTCTTCTTTCTTTTCTTTCCTATTTAATTTGCATGTTATGTTTCATCCATTTCAACTTTCTTTTCATTTATTTTACTTTAATTTTATTATTATTATATAACCATATGTACATTCATTTAGTTTTAAGTTACTTAATATTATAACATATATATAACATACATATTAATGCCATCCACCTCTTTAGGTAATTGAATAATTACTACTTTAGTCCCCTTATTAATTTTAATCTATAATTCAACTTTTACCCTATACGAGATTTAGTCCTTATACTTTAATAACCCTTAATTTCACAAAATTCACTTAATCAAAATCTAATACACTATTATACTAACCTCAAAATATTAAATAAAAATATTTATGGGTTTGTTTTACGAAAATGGGGTCCCGGACTTCATTTTTCGACACCCTAACTATCGGGTCGTTATAAGATGGGTTGATATTAACTCATTTTTGTGCACAATAATTTTGAGACATTAATATTATGCTCTTATCTTTTTTCTTATTTTGAACATATTTTGTATTCAATTGCTCTTTTCTCTCATAATGCTTTTGATCCTCACTATATTTTCTTTCTTTTATGCACAATTTTTAGTGAGAATCAATTACGAGCTAAATTAACCTCTTTTCACTAGTCACTCAAGTACATTTTATAAGAAACCTCCATGATGGTCTTACCTAACCCTTGATGTCCATGGCCTTATGTTCATTCGATAATGCAATGCAAAGTTCAAGGACTATGAAAGGTTGAGTTTCAGACTCAATTTCGACTCAAGGTTTCAAACATAAAGGCTTATTAAGAAGTGACAGTATAATGCTCAAATTCAGGAACTAGGGGTAATGTAACATCTAAGGTTGATCCTTTAGGCTCTGGGCTACACAAACAATGCCTTAGGTTATCCCTTAGTATTTCAATGAATACAAAATTGAAACATGTTTCTACTAATTTTAAGTGAATAATGACAATTTCTAAAACATGCAAGTATATGCCCATCTTCATTCTTATTGATCATTTGGATAAAACAAAGAATTTTTCAACTACCTTTATCCTTTTATACAATGTAATTAATCAAACAAAACAATTTATTCAAAAATCAAAGAATTTATCAAAAATCAATTAAAATTTATACATTCAAATAACTTAATTCACCATATCATGCAATTCACCAATGTCAAGAAGTTCATGTTCAAGCACCATGAATTAACAACAAAAATAAAAGGAATAAAAGATTTTTTTTTGAAATTTTTTGAAAAAATAGAGAAAAAACTGAAAGTAAACTAAAAAAAAGCAAAGAAAAAAAAATGAAGTGCATTCCCTGACACTTAATTTACATATCGACCTAATGTGTTCCCACACTAAGAGTTTAGAAGGTACCAAACTTCCCAAAAAGGAGAGTCAAAAGAGCTCAGGTTGTCCCCCTTCCTATTAAAGCTTGAAATTGTTGTGGAACATTCAAGTGGAGTGCTGCACAGAAAAACAAACAACACACAAAAGAAAACAAATGCAAATAACAAAATAAACAAAAGTAAAAAACAATAGTCCAAAATAAGTAGGGAGTTTATGGCTTGAAACAAATTCAAATTGGGGTTTTAGGATGACTGTTAGTTTTTAAAAAGGGTAGCATGGTTTCTGGCCAAAACTTAATTTTGAAAATGTTTGGGATTTTGCAATACTGTAGGGTCGATATCACGATATCGAGAGATGTTTTGGCCTCTCCTTGAAATTGACCGTGGTATCGCGATACTGACCCATGGGTATCACCATACCACTATAATATACACCAAAATTCCTAATTTTTTAGCCTAAACTCCCAACTACACAAAAATTAAACCAACAAAATCATAAATTTAAACATGAAACCAACTTAAAACCTCAACAAAAAAAAAGTAAATAGAGTTTCATCTCGAATAAGTTTAAATTTAAAATCTCTCTCCAATGTTATGTCATGCCCTCAAATTAGGGATCTAAATTGGTCACACTCCCAAATTGGCTCCATTTTACCTTTTGATCTCAATTTTACCAACTTAGGCAAATTCGTCAAGTTTATCTTCTGACCTCACAGGCTAACCTTGTGACAGCCCTAAATTGACCCTAGTCAGAAAGTGGTTTCGGGACCACTAAACCGAGTCATAAAAATAATTGACCGTCATATTTGATGCTTATTATATATATATATATGCATGTGTGAAAATTTCATGTTTGAATTTTGTTAATTGTAAGTGAATTTTATTAAATAGGACTTATGTGAGAAAATTTAGAAATGTGCTAGGCAAATGTAAAGTGGCCTATTTATGCATGTTGCAAATAATTGTACTTGCATGTCAAATTAACCAAAAACCAAGATGGTGGCCGGCCATGCTATGGGTTAAAGCCTATTATAAACATTTTTGTTAGTGTTTTATGTTAGAAATAATAAAATAAAAGGTTAGTAATAAAGTAATGAAAAGGAAATTGGTGATGAAAACAAAGTTCTCTCTTTGTTGTTCAACTTGGCGAATAGAAGAAACAAAGGAGGGAAGAATTTGGTCACTTGAATCCTTAGGGAGGTTAGTATATTGTGTTAAATTTGTGAAATGTTTACTTGTTTTAGGTAAATTATCATGGTTCTTGCTTAGCCCATGATAAAATTTTCACTAATGATGGGTGAATGGAGCCTTCGGCTATGGTTATAAAGGAAGGAATTTTGATTGTTTTACTTGAATTTTGATGATGAATGTATTGAGGAAAGAACTTGATCTTTCTAAAAATATGAATGGTTAAAGCTTATACTAGTAATAGCCGAATTAAAGAATGCTTGATGTCATGAGCAAATGTTGTTCATGTTATTTGGATGAGAAATGGTAGTTAGGTGAAGTAAAGTCTAGCAAATGAGCACATATGTGCATTAGTTGCTAAATGGAGAAAAATCGGCTAACAAGTGTGTACTAAGGCCGAATATGATTTTGAATATTATTGAGTAATGTATGTGTTTTGAATTGATGGAATGGAGAGGATGCTTTAATTGTGTTATGAACAATTATATGTTAAATTAAGGTTTGCTAAGCTAGCTATTAAGGTGAAGTGCAAATGTTAGTATTTGATTACTAGTGTATATATGTGTATTAGCCGAGTTTTGAACTTGAAACAAAATGGTATTTAGTCAATACAAGTAACCATATTTGTAGAATGTATTAAGTATATAATCGGCCTCAACATAGACATGCATATTCGGCCACATGAATGAATACATAGATTGATGTTGTACGTTCGGCTATAGGTAAGCATATTGATGGCTTTATCTTGACTTAGAAAATTGGCTGAAGGAGAATATTGGCTAATAAGTTGAATTTGATTCATGATTTCATACATATATGACTCTAATGCCTAATATATATGGGCTAAGTACCTTGAATTTCTTTTTGATGTTCAAAATGATTAAATCAATTTATTTGTTAAATTAAGCTCAATAGCAAAGGGGAACTAAATCCGATAAAGGAAAGGAAAAGGTGATCGAATAGCCGTTGAAATCGTTCGACAACATCCGAGGTAAGTTTTCGAGTAATGGAACTTAGATTATGATTCGATTAGATCATGTTATATAGCGAATCAAAACCATGCTCTTTGTATGTGGTTATTGAGCCGAAAATGGTAATGGTAAATAAGTGCCTTGTGTCTGAGTTCTAGTAATGTAAACGAACCTTGATGAGTCTATTTTCATATGGAAGAAGCGAAACGACCATATGAGCCGTATTTTATGAGATGTTTAAGTTTTCGTGAAACAGCGCCAGAACGATTACTGGATCCCCTATTCTGACTTTGAAAATTTACCATAAATTAACCAGAGACAATTAGAAGTCATGCTTCATATGTATAGATTCCTTTTTGTGTCTAGTTTCATTAGAAATAAACGGCATAAGTATTGAAGCTCTGTACAGGGAGATATCTAAGTCGTAATGCATGATGGTCAGAGTAGTCAAACCCTGAAATAGGAGAGACTTTAACTAATAAACTGTACTAATTGGCTCGACCAAAAATTCTAGAAAAAAATTTGTAGATGGACATATAAGTCTAGTTTCATAGAAAATTTACGGAATTCAGTTTTTGAGTTTTGGAACTCGAGATATGATTTTTAAGGTGACAGTGACGCAGTTAACCAGCTTGTCTTGGAAATTTTAAAATGAACTGTGTAAGTAAATGAATTAAGTCCGTTAGCACCTCGTGTTCGACTCCGGAAATGGTCTCGAGTACGGGGTGTTACAAACTCGAGACTAAAGAATTTATGCCCAATAAGATCTCCTCTCGATTTCGCAAGCTAACCCGAGACTAAAGAATTGGTGCCCAATAAGATCTTCTCTCGATCTCACTTATTTTGACTTTCTTTTACAGGCATCAATCTCGGTATCCTGAAATATCTATGGGTAGACACTCATCGTCTCCAGCACTGATCTAAATTTTAGTGGCTAGTACTAATCGGGGTCTGAGCATAACCCGAATCTGGACACACGGGCTTGATATTCAATCAGTGTGTACAATTTCAAATTCTGTAAGGGCTCATTGACCAAGGGCAAAAGCACTTATACTGGAAGGGCATCGATGTACACCGGAGACCAAATAGGTACAGATTTGGTGGGTACATGGGTTATAGAATAATTGATGACTTACTCCTTTTCATAGGGACAGGTGAGGGTACATCAAACCCCATTATTGAAGGTGGCAATAAAGGCGCAGATGAGGAAGAATATGTAGGTGAGGAAGAAGATGTCGAGGAGGAAAAAGATGCATGTGAGGAAAAAGGGGTAGCAGATGTAGTTGACAATGTGGAGTCAGACCTTGATCCAATCCAACAGTGCAATCTAGATGGTTTAGAATTGGCATTATTTTTTGAACTAGATCCGATTTTAACAGAGCCAGAACCCGTCTTCATTGTTGGCATTATTTTTTGAACTAGATCCATTATTCTGGCGATGATGACCCGGACAATGCTTTAGATGCTGATCAATAATTTAGGGCATATGAACTTTCACCCATATGATCAACATTGATTTATCAACCAAGGTTAGTTTTGTAACACCCCTAACCCGTCTTCATTGTCGGATAAATGTTATGGAGCATTACAGTGCAAAACAGAACCTTAATGATCGAAACATTGATCAACATGCAATTCACATATTTATTTACAATAACATAATTAAAATATGATAAAAAATACTTTTACGGGCCTTAAATCGAGCTTGATTAGCCCTAAAAACTATTTGGAAATAATCAGGGACTTACTCGAAACAAATCTAAAATTTTAGGCATAACATGAAAATGTAATAGCTCGATTTTGGGCCTAGTCAGAATAGTGGTTTAGGAACCACTACTTATAATTCAGAGAAATTATTTTAATATTACTTTTATGTGTGATGGCATGATTATAAAAGTGCATGAAAAATTTTGTGAATAAATTTCAGCGATTGAGTCCTTAATTGCGAAAAAGGACTAAATCACATAAAGGGTAAAAGTTCAATTTCACTTGATAGAAATACCAAATAGCAAGAGAACCAAAATTAACGATTTTTAAGGAGCAAATAAGCCATTATTTATGGCATGGCCGGCCATAGAGACAATGAGAGTCAAAAAGTCAAAAATGTAATAGGGTTGGTATTTGATGACATGAGCTATTTGAGTAAAATAAAGAAAAGTTGTCATCTTTTTTATCTTCTTCTCTAACCACTGAAATTTTAGCCATTTTAGGGGTTTTTGAGCTTCAAAATTTCAGGAACTTGTAACCCTCTCAAGTAAGTGATTTTGATGGTCTTTTTAGATGATTTTTGTATTTTTAAAACCCTTGTAGCATGAGCTTTCAAATGAGGGGACTATTTTGCAAAATGGTTAAAAGCCTAGGGTTTTACCATGAAAGATTTCTTGTTTTTTTCTGAAATTTTATGGAAGAAGATGAATCATGGTTGTGAAATAAACAACTTTTGTGAAAAGATTTCTCATGAAAACCCTAAAATGGGCCATTTTGCATAAGTTGTAGAATAGATGATAAATGTATGATATAATGAGAATTTTGGGCTACTCCTAGTATAACAAGTATTTGGCTAGGCATGGTTAATGAGAAAATGTGATAACACTCAATTTTCGGGTCTAAGGGTAAAATGGACATTTTGCGAAAGTCTAGGGGCAAAACGGTTATTTTATCAAAGTATGAGTCTTAAGTTGAATTAAATGATTTTTGCATTAAATAAGCTAATTTTTTACATTTTAGATTAAGGGAAATGTGATTCGGGTCTTGATCGGGGAAAGAACAAAGTTTACGAGGATTAAGCTTGTTCCCATCATTTTGCACCGAGGTAAGTACATATGTAAATAATGTGTCAATGTAGCCTACTTTTAAACGTTTTATTTTTATCAGGTATCATAATCTTGCTCAATACCATGAAAGTATAAATAATGCGATATAAGAGTAACTTACATTATGAACAAGTGCGACAACATCAGGTTAGATACGAAATCCTGTTGAACCTCGGAAATAATATGGGATACAAAGGGTGAGTCATGAGAAATTGAGTGGTTTGTACTCATGAGTTGAGTCTGAGTTCATGAGATAATTGAAATATGTGATGTGGGTCCGGGTACTAACTCTGTGTGAAGACTCATGAGTAGCTCAATGAGCGGGCATTACATGATAGAGCTATGGGGTTCGGGTACTGACTTGCTAAAAAGACCTGTGAGTAGCTCAATTATGCAAGTATTACAAAGTATGAGGTAGCCTTGGCTACTGGTATAGCTTTTAGGAGTAAACTATCCATGTATCTATTGGTATTTTTGAATGTTTAATAGCCAACTCGACGAATGGGTTGGTGATACTTCCAATAAGGTATGTGAGTAGAGAGAATGAACTTGAGTATTTTAAGGAAAATTACAGGTATGTATGATAAACTCTCGAATAAGACCATAGTATGTGATGAGATGTAGTAAGTATGTATAAAAGAAATGAAGGGCAAGATAGTGAGCTTAAAATGATACATCATTTAATTATGACAAGCCATTCGTTTTCTAATCACACTTATTTGCATATATGTCCTTACTAAGCTCTCATGCTTACCCTCTTTCACTTCCGTTTTCTTATAGTGCCGCTAAAGTAATTTGAGAATCATCAACGACGTCGGGGAAGGTAGTGACACTATCCTCCGAACACTTGGTATAGTTAGTTTTAGCATTTTGAATATCGCATGTATAGGAACACTTGAATTTGTTTTGGTGTCACATTGTTTTGGGGCCAAATGTGTTGGCTTGTTTTGAGTATTTGACTCATTTTGTATAAGATCATGAAAATGATTAATTTTGAAAGTCATTATATGAATACAAGATAGTCTTTCATGAATGTAAAATTGTTGGCATGGTTGAATATATGAAATATATAAAATTGTTGGCATGGTTGAATATATGAAATATATATAGGCCTTAGCTCTTGTTGTTGGTTGAGAAATCATATTGAGTTAGACTTTGATATGTTGGTTGGTATTAAATTTTGTTTTAGGGTGGCATAGGGCTTGGAAAATAGCCTTATATTGTCCACATGGGTAGGCACAAGTGCGTGTTTCTAGGCCCTGTGTGACACATAGTCAGCCCCATGGGCATGTTACATGGTCGTGTGTCCTCTGCACGTAAATTTTACAAGTCAGTATGTATGATAGTAAACATACGGGCAGAGACACAGTCATATGTCTTAGTCGTGTTGAGGGCACGGCCTAGCACACGGGCGTGTGCCTTGGCCGTGTGACCCTTAAGGGCTGTTGATGTTAGAAACAGAATGTCAAGGTTATTAGACACGGGCTAAGACACGGGCGTGTCATGGCCGTGTGAAGGACATGGGCCATAGACACGAGCGTATGTTAGGCCCTATGAAAACCCCTATGAGTTCGAATTTAGAACTTAATTCACACGGGCTTGGGACACGGGCATGTCCCCTTGTGCTTAGGCCGTGTGAACCATGCGGGTCATCAGTACCCCATATTAATGGCCACACGGGCGTGCTGTCTTTCCACACCGGCGTGTGCCCTGTTTCAAGGGTCATCTTTGTTAAGTCGGTTTAAGAACTCAAGTCGGTTCTGAATGTCTTCAATGAATGTTTGAGGCCTCGTAGGCCCATATTAAGAAGTTTAGACAAAGTTTGAAAAGTTTTGAATTTGATCAAGTCTTTGTGGCTCAAAAACATTTGAACGCATGTGTTTAAGTTTAGTAACGCCTCGTATTCCGTCTCGACTTAGGGAACATGTATGGGGTGTTACATTTAGTGGTATCAGAGCTATGGTTTAGTCGATTCTTGGACTAACCTAGCATGTGTACGAGTCTAGCTATACATGCCATAGATAAATTATGATAGTGTGATGACCCCTGATTGTGTTATGTTTTCTTATAGTAATGGATCCCGATCGAACTATGGCGGACGATGTAAAAAGTAATGCACCTAGTCATGCTAAAGGGGCGGTGCCATCCGATAATCGACCTCCCACGGGTAGTTAGGGAGGGGGAGAAGAGGCCCGGAAAGCCTTTCTCTACATGATGAATGAATGGTACACGGAATTCGTCTGAGCGAACCCGAATGCTTAACCCCTCCACCTCCCCCTATTCCTTAACCTATCCCCGTAGCACCCCAGGGTATGGATTTTGTGAGATTGAATAGACCCCCAATGGATAAGATTTGAAAGCACGGAGCCGAAGAGTTTCGTCCTAATAAAGATGATGATCCCGAAAGGGCAGAATTTTGGTTTGAGAATACCATCAGGTATTCGACGAATTATCTTGTACTTCCAAAGAATGCTTGAATTGTGCCATATCCTTGTTGAGGGACTCGACATACCACTGGCGGAGGACATTGATTTCAGTGGTATCTCAGGAGAAGGTCACATGGGAATTCTTCTAAGAAGAATTTTGGAAGAAATATATTAGTGAGAGATTCATGGATCAAAAGCGTAAGGAGTTTCTGGACTTGAAGCAGAGCTGCAAGACGGTTACTGAATATGAAAGGGAGTTTGTCTGACTCAGTTAGTATGACCGGGAGTGTATGTAACACCCATAACCCGTATCTGTCGCCGAAATGGATTACGAGGTATTACCAAACCAAATCACAGCTATCATGCATTCACATAATCATATAGATCATTTTCGTACTTATATAAATATAAAAAGTGATTAACTAATTTACAAAACGAACTTGCATCATTAATCATATTGTATACACATCCATGCCAAAAATTTCAAATTTATCTTACTCAGCGTAAAATATAATAATATATATACAGTTTTAGTAAGATAAAACATGGTCAAACAAATTTATAATTTCATCTAAATAATTAAATGTTTGACTTCTAACACACATAGCATTTTAATATGGTCAATTCTTTCTTGCGTAAAAATGAGTGCCATTTTACCTATTTATTGAATAATAACCAACCTATTATTTTCTTAACATATCATTTGCGCATAAGTGTAAAAAAAATGAATCTTTAAAACCAATTCAAAAGACCTACATCGTTCTCACTCAAATTCATCATTCGAGCCTACATATATGCATTTCTAAATCCATTCAACCTAATCAAGATATACATATTACATACGATTATAGTCTATCATTTATACAATTATTATACCGAATCATATTAGTCATTTCATCTTGGATATATCAAATACTCCACAAATACATAAATTATGCATATATCAAATAACATCCATTACTTACCTTATGTTGAATTTAGATAACCAAGCGTTTTCCAACACATACCAAGTACAAAACATATTATATACATTGACCGAATCATCAAAACCAAAAAAATATATATAGAACCACAAGTTAATCATAGCATGAAATCGAAATTAACTTCATAAACAAGCCATTCTCAAATGGCTTTTAGTTTTATACATCCTTCAAAATTTAACATACACATATTATCCTATACATGCCATATATTTGAGATTTAATTTTTTTAAAAAAGTACCGAAAGTGAACAATAGTATGGATGACTTTACCGATGATCCCCGAGCACGTAACGACCTCCAAAATCTAAAAAAAAACAATTATATAAAAAAATACAAAGTAAGCTAACTTAGCTTAGTAAGCCTTAAACAAATTAAACAATTAATGTATAATAACATCTCAATTACCAAATTATTTCAATTAAATAAATCAACTTATGCATTTGTAATCACATATAATTTCAAGTTCTTAATTCCATACATATATAGCATATACATTTATAGAAAAATTTCTCCTTGCCGAATATACATGTATACCTCATCAATATATTCTCAAATTTCAAAACCATATTGTCTTATATAATCGAATATACATATATATTTATAGACATATATTCGTCATCAAACTTTAACATTACATCCATATACAACTATAAGGCCAAATATATTTCTCATATTAACACATATACTACAACTTCATATATCCTTTTTCATCACATATCAAGAAATCAATTCATCCTATTTTAAAATAGGTAACCAACTATCACGTACCTGATGGTTTTAGCTCATTTAACATATTCAATTACCACATCAGCATAAAGTCTTTTAGGCATAAACTTATAATAATTCACTGACATAAAGCTTGCTAGGCCTAAGCCTATATCACACACCGACACAAGGCCTGCAAAACTCAAAGTTTGTTTTTATACACTGGCAATAAGCCTGCTAGGTTTAAAGCCCGATTTAATTCACCAGCACAAAGCTTGCTAGGCTCAAAACCCGAATATCACTATTATAAAGTTGTCTCATACACAATTCATATGTCGAAAATTCTAGATATTCCATATAGTTCATACAGACTTTCAAATGTTATAACTCAGTCGAATTAAACTCAAATACATTATTCCATGCTTAATCATATTCGGCTAACTCTACTATAAATCTATGAATTCCAAATCAGCATATTAAACTAATTTACATTCAAAATTAACGATGTTTAATTGCTTAAAGACTTACCTCGGATATTGACGAACAATATTAATAGATTATTCGACTATATTGCTCTTCCCTCGATCCAAATCCGATTTCCTCTTTTCTTGATCTAAATTGATTTAAATTAAAATTATTTAATCAAATATTCAATCAAATTCATTCAAAAAACATAAATGGGCAAATTGCACTTTTGCCATAGACATTTTACACTTTTAGCAATTTAATCCAAAATTCAGAAAACAGAAAACAAGCATAATTTGCCCATTCCATGCTAAGGCCGAATACTCCCCATACAAATACAAATCCTCACATTTCGTTTATTTCACAATTTAGTCCCTTAATTAAACACTTTGCGATTTAACCCTATTTAGTCAATTTCATCAAAATTCCAATAAAAAAACTTGTTAATCCATCACATAACTTTTATTTAACATCATCAAACATCAAGCTATTAACAATGGTAAAACTGAAAATATACATAAAAATCAGAAATTCAAGCATAAAATATAATAATATATATACAGTTTTAGTAAGATAAAACATGGTCAAACAAATTTATAATTTCATCTAAATAATTAAATGTTTGACTTCTAACTCACATAGCATTTTAATATGGTCAATTCTTTCTTGCATAAAAAATGAGTGCCATTATACCTATTTATTTAATAATAACCAACCTATTATTTTCTTAACATATCATTTGCACATAAGTGTAAAACAGATGAATCTTTAAAACTAATTCAAAAGACCTACATCGTTCTCACTCAAATTCATCATTCGAGTGTACATATATGCATTTCTAAATCCATTCAACCTAATCAAGATATACATAATACATACGACTATAGTGTATCATTTATACAATTATTATATCGAATCATATTAGTCATTTTGAAACGCCCCAAAAATCCTGAAATCTAAAAATCCTGAAATCCCGAACTTTCTTTGTTTTCGGTTTTGATAAAAATTATTTTTTATGTTCCTAGCGATGTGATAATTATAGTATGTCTTAATTAAGGTTTGAGTTTGAACCTAGGACTAAATGAAATTATAGTTTAATTATTAAAAGAATCAGGGTTGGCAAGTAGTTGGGCTTTTAAATAAAAATAGGGGAAAAATAGCATCAAAAAGCCTTGTGCAGGAGTGGCTAAGTGACGCCACTTAGGGAGTAGGGAGGTGGTGTTAGTATCTAGCAAGGAGATCCAAGGTTCGAATCCTAGCTTAGTATTTTTAGAAGTTTAATTTTGGCCTTCTAGAAGGATGGAAGTGGCGTGAAGATGGACTCCAAGGGGAGTGTTCAGAAGAGAAAATTAAGGAAAAGATCAAGGGGTTATCAGGGAGAAAAACGAGGAGATGAGAAGGGAGAAGTCATGGAGCTGAATTTGGAATTGGGCATGGAAAATTCAGCTATAAGGGCTATAAATAGGGTCCAGATACAGGGTTGTCAGGTTACTGCTAAAATTCTTCTTCACCTTGTTGCAAGAAACCCCTTTCTCCAAAAGCCGAAAAGCCTTTTCTTTTCAAGATCCAAAAAGCCGAAAACCCTTTTGTTTTTTTTCTTTTCTTCCTGCCGATTTCTATTCTTCTCTACACAATTTTCTTTGTTTCACTTGGTCGATTTCTTCTTCTACTCTTCTTCTTTAATCTGTACCAAAAAAACCTTATTCACCATACTAAGTTTGAAAAGTAGAAAAGCTGAATCTCCCAAGGGCTAAATACTCTTTGACCGAATCTAGTGGAATTAGTATCGGATCTCAGATCTTAGCTCTCTGCCGAATTGCTCTTTAGGTGTTTGCGGTTTTGATCTAGGAGTTGATCGTGGTTAGTGATTTAAGAAAGGGCTGATCGCGTAAGGTAAGGTTAAGGTGAGGTTTCGGTTTTAGTAAGGATATGTATTAAGCATGCGATTAATGGAAGGGTGATATCTTTTGTAGGTTGGTGACTAAAGGAATCGTATCACGCTTGCTTACCAGGTGTGTACATACACTGCACACACACTATGAATCGATAAAAGCCGAAATGTCGAAATTCCGAAAAGTCAAAAGCTTGGCTACGGTAGTTTTACGAGTACGTGAACACTTGTAAGGGAGAGACCGACAGGTTTCCTAAGGCCCACGGGCAATTCCGTGGACTTCGGTTGTGATTTGGCCATATGGGCCGGAATCGGCTAAATGGGCTCGATGGGCTGTTGGGCCCATAATAGACAAAAACTGAATGTTGATGCTATGTGATAGGGACTTGTATGTGAGCATGAGTATGAATGTGACTAGGTCTAACGGGCCATATAAATGTGATTTGGGACTAATGGCCATATACAAGTGATTTGGGCCTAATGGGCCATATGGATATGATTGGGCTTAATGGGCCAGATACAGGTATGTTGAATTGTTTTGGCTATGTAAGGGGTTTTGGGCCTAGTATATGATATCCACATAAGACTTAATTAATATATTGCGACCGTGGACAAGTCAAAGGGTTAAGGTATGGCAACGGGTATATGCATGTCTAGGATTGGATCTAGGGAGAGCTTGGTACTTAAGCGGTCTTAATGACTCACCTCCTCTTCTCTGGAATACTACCTGGTGCATAGTGTTCATTCATCACGGGACTCATTAACGGGCCAAGGTAAGTGAAAACCGTAATTAAGGGAAAATTATCGAATTGCCTCTAAGGGCTAAAATGACCAAAATACCCCTAAGTGTAGAATGTAAGTTTTATGGATGTGACATATATACATATGATATTCTGCATAGGTTGCATATGGGTGGAAATTATGGAACGGAGGAAATATATGAGGATCGCATGGTTGCTTGACAATCGTGGATTCACCGACGGCTTTTAAAGCCCAATATGTAAATGAAGGTAGTTCTGCAACTGGGCTACCATGATGTGTGGGCTGGGTGGGTCGATATTTATATCCCCACATGGTGTGACGGGGGACGGAGCTGGTGTGTAGTGGATGGATAATTTGGATGGGATTGCATTGCATGATTGATGAATGATGTTTTTTTTTGAATGCTTGTTTTCTGTCGAGGGTTGTACACATTGAGTTTGCGAAAACTCACCCCCCTCTTTTATTTTATTTTCAGGTGATGCTCAGTAGAAGGTTCGATGTTTGGAGGGACTCTGGGTGGCCAGTTAACAGCATATAAGTTCTTTATTTTATTAAGTATTTTTCAGACCGGAATGTAATAACGCTTCCTTCTTATTATTATTTGGATTATTATTATTTTCATTGTAATTACGAGAAGTAGAACATAGGATTCCTAAATTATAGTATATTTTCTACGTTTCCGCAACTTAATTTCTAAATGATAAAGTTTTCTTAAATCAAATGTTTTAAACAAAGCTTTCGCAACTGAAAGGTGTGTTTATTTTTAAGTTAATTAAGGTTTCTTTTGTTTAAGAAGGGTTTTCAATGAAAACACGGTTTTCGCTAAAACACTTCAATGTCACACGCCAGATTCGGCCATAATGTTTGGGCCGGGTTTGGGGTGTTACACATTTCATTTTGCATATATCAAATACTCCATATATATATAAATTATGCATATATCAAATAACATCCATTATGTTGAATGCAAATAACCAAGCTTTTTCCAACACATACCAAGTACAAAACATGTTATATTCATTGACCGAATCATCAAAACCAAAAAAATATATATAGAACCACAAGTTAATCATAGCATAAACCAAAATTAACTTCACAAACAAGCCATTTTCGCATGGCTTTTAGTTATATACATGCTTCAAAATTTAACATATACATATTATCCGATACATTCCATATATTTGAGATTTATTTTTTTTTAAAAAGTACTGAAAGTGAATGATAGTATGGATGACTTCACTGACGATCCTCGAGCACTTAACGACCTTCAAAATCTAAAAAAAAAACAATTATATAAAAAAACATATACAAAGTAAGCTAACTTAGCTTAGTAAGCCTTAAGCAAATTAAACAATTAATGTATAATAACATCTCAATTACTAAATCATTTCAATTAAATAAATCAACTTATGCATTTGTAATCACATATAATTTCAAGCTTTTAATTCCATATATATATAGCATATACTTTTATAGAACAATTTCTCCTTGGCCGAATATACATGTATACCTCATCAATATATTCTCAAATTTCAAAACCATATTGTCTTATATAATCGAATGTACATATATATTTATAGACATATATTCATCACTCAAACTTTAACATTACATCCATATACAACTAAAAGGCCAAATATATTTCTCATATTAACACATATACTACAACAACTTCATGTATCCTTTTTCATCACATATCAAGAAATCAATTCATCCTATTTTCAAATAGGTAACCAACTATCACATACCTGATCATTTTAGCTCGTTTAACATATTCAATTACCACATCAGCATAAAGTCTTTTAGGCATAAACTTATAATAATTCACCGGGATAAAACCTGGTAGGCCTAAGCCTGTATCACACATTAGCACAAGTCCTGCTAAACTAAAAGTTTGATTTTATACATCGGCAATAAGCCTGCTAGGCATAAAGCCCGATTTAATTCACCAGCACAAAGCTTGCTAGGCTCAAAGCCTGAATATCTCTATTATAAAGCTGTCTCATAAACAATTCATATATCAAAAATTCTAGATATTCCATATAGTTCATACGGACTTTCAAATCTTACAACTCAGTCGAATTAAACTCAAATACATTATTCCATGCTTAATCATATTCGGCTAACTCTACTATAAATCTATGAATTCCAAATCAGCATATTAAACTAATTTACATTCAAAATTAACGATGTTTAATTGCTTAAAGACTTACCTCGGATATCGACGAACAGTATTAATAGATTATTCGACTATTTTGGTCTTCCCCCGATCCAAATCCAATTTTCTCTTTTCTTGATCTAAATTGATATATATTAAACTTATTTAATCAAATATTCAATAAAATTCATTTGAAAACACATAAATGGGAAAATTACACTTTTGCCCCAAACATTTTACACTTTTAGCAATTTAATCCAATATTCACAAAACACAAAATAAGCATAATTTGCCCATGCCATTCTTAGGCCGAATACTCCCCATACACATACAAATCCTCACATTTCGTTTATTTCACAATTTAGTCCGTTAATTAAACACTTTGCGATTTAACCCTATTTACTCAATTTCATCAAAATTCCAATACAAAAAAACTTGTTAATCCATCACATAACTTTTATTTAACATCATTAAACACAAAATTCATCAAGCTATCAATAATGGTAGAACTAAAAATATACATAAAAATCAGAAATTCTAGCATGGGTCGGGTAGTATTCGAAGCAACGATCTAAAAAACGTAAAAATTAACAAAAATCGAGTTAAAACTAACCTTGAATTGAGCTTTAACCTAGGTCAAACCTTTAAACACCCTTTTCTTTTCTTTTTATTTTGTTATTCATGAAAAAAAGATAAACATGTTATTTTTATTACATAATTTATTAAATTACCTATTTAGCCTTTTTATTTTTATTCCAAATCCACTAAATCAAGTCCACAATCATCCATGCGAAAATTAAAAGGTATAATTACAACATAAATTCTTTATATTATAAATACAATAACAATTAGGCACTTTCACATTTAACCATCAAATTTTTATTTTACGCGATTAAGTCCTTTTATTTAATCGGGCACTCAAACGACAAAATTAAGTCACGAAAATTTCACACATGAAAATTAACATAAATTAAAAAATATTAAAATATTAAAATATTTTTCTAACTTGGATTCGTGGTCTTGAAACCACCGTTCTGAATAGGGTCAAAATCGGGTTGTCACAGTGTGTGTCCTCCAAGGCTAAGATGTGTCGAAGGTTTGAGGACGGAATTAAAGAGGATATTAGGTTGTCAGTGGGTGTCCTTGAATTGAAGGAGTTTGTAGTGCTCATTAATCGGACTTGCAAAGCATAGGAATTGATTAAGGAAAAGAAGAAAACCGAGGCTGAGACTAGAGATGCAATGAAGAGGCATGCAAGCAAGTCATTTCCATCTTAGTCTAAGAATTCTAGAGACGTTTACTCTCATTCTCATGTATTAGCCGAACACTCGTACAGAGATCGTATGAAGCAAGATTCAGATTTTAAATCTCAGGCTACATCTGTGGCTAGTGTGGGTAATGTCAGATCTTCCTAACCGGAGTGCCAGCATTATGGTAGTAGTCATTTTAGCAAGTGTAGAATGATTGATGGATCTTGTTTTCGATGTGGTTCTCGAGACCATTTTATCAAAGATTTCCCCGAGTTGAAAGAGAAGGAAAAGTTTCAAAGTACAAAGCCAAGTGGCCCAAATTCTAAAAGAAAGCTTTAGAAGAATGCCAGAATTGGAGGTAGCAGCAAGAATGTGACGAAAGACACCAAAGTTAGAATAGAAGCTAGAACTCCAGCTAGAACCTACGCCATACATGACACTGGTACATTTTCTCTCTATGACAACACTGTTATTGCTTTGATTGAACCTGGTTCTACTCATTCGTATATGTGCATGAAATTAGTGTCTAGCATGAACATACCTGTTGAGTCTACGGTGTTTATGATTAAGGTGTCAAACCCTCTAGGCAAGCATGTAATAGTCGATAAAGTGTGCAGGAAATGTCCTTTGATAGTTAGAGGTCATTGTTTTCCTATCGATTTGATGCTGTTACACTTCAATGAGTTTGATGTCATTTTGGGTATGGACTGGTTGACACTCCATGATGCTATAGTAAATTGTAAACAAAAATTTATTAAATTGAAATGTGAAAATGGCGAAACTCTTTGGGTTAAATTAGATGAACCGAAAAACTTGCCTATTGTGATATCCTCAACGTCTACCCAGAAGTGTTTGAGAAAAGGTTGCAAAGCTTATTTGGCTTTTGTAATGAATACTAAGGAGTCTGAGTTGAGGGTTGAGTAAGTGCCAGTGGTAAGTGAATTTTTTGATGTATTTCCGAAAGAATTTCCCAATTTACCTCCTAATAGAGAAGTTGAATTTGGTATAGAGCTAACACCAGGGACAACGCCTATTTTGATTGCTTCATACCGAATGGCTCCGATTTAGTTGAAAGAACTAAAGTCAAAATTGCAAGAGTTGGTCGATAAAGGTTTTGTGAGACTGAGCTTTTCACCGTAGGGTGTTCTGGTGCTATTTATGAAAAAGAAAGATGGATCTATAAGGTTGTGCATAGATTATCGATAGTTAAATAAGATGACAATCAAGAATAAATATCCGTTGCCGTAGATAGATGACTTGTTTGATCAATTAAAAGGAGCAGCATGGTTTTCTAAGAGAAACTTGAGATCCGGCTACTATCAACTGAAATTTAAAGAGTCAGATGTGCCTAAGACTGCTTTTAGGACGAGGTATGACCACTACTAGTTCCTTGTCATGCCTTTTGGCTTGAAAAATGCCCCAGCTGTGTTTATGGATTTAATGAATAGAATTTTTAGGCCATACTAGATATATTTGTGGTTGTATTTATCGATGGTATTCTAATTTATTCTAGAGATAAGGTAGAACATGCTGAACACTTGAAAACTATTCTGCAGACTCTGAGAGACAATTAGTTGTATGCCAAGTTTAGTAAGAGTGCATTTTGGCTTCGAGAAGTCAGATTTTTGGGTCATATTGTCTCGAGCAATGGCATTAGGGTTGATCCCAGCAAGGTTTCTACTATTGTTTAATGGAAACTACCAAAGAATGTGACTGAGGTTAGAAGTTTTTTGTGTTTGGCTGGTTATTACAAACGATTTGTAAAGGACTTTTTAATGATTGCTACTCCTATGAGAAGGTTATTTCAAAAAGAAGTTAAGTTTGAATGGTCGGATAAATGTCAACAGAGTTTCAAGAACTTGAAAAAGCTGTTGACTGAGGCTCCAGTATTAGTACAACCCGAATCAGGAAAAGAGTTCGTGATTTACAATGATGCTTCTCTAAATGGCTTGGGATGCATACTTATGTAAGAAAGCAAGGTTATAGCTTATGCCTCGAGACAATTGAAACCTCACGAGAAGAATTATCCAACCCATGACCTAAAATTGGCCGCTATAGCGTTTGCCTTGAAGATTTGGCGACATTATTTGTTCAAAGAGATATGCCATGAATACACCGATCATAAGAGTCTTAAGTACTTGATGAATTAGAAGGGTTTAAATTTGATACAATGGAGGTGGTTGGAACTATAAAAATATTATGAGTTGATTATCGGCTACCATCCGGGTAAGGAGAATGTGGTTGCAAATGCGTTGAGTAGAAAATCATTATTTACACTGAGAGTAATGAACACTCAATTGGCAATGTTAGCGAATGGTTCAATTCTAGCTGAGTTAAAAGCTAGATTGACGTTTCTCCAAGAAATTTGTGAAGTCCAGAGGAGTGAAAATGAATTGCTAGCCAAGAGAGCACGGCGTGAATCGGGTGTTGAATCAGATTTTTGGATTGATTTCGATGGTTGCTTGAGGTTCTGGGGTAGGATTTGCATTCCTAAAGACACTGGGTTGATTCAAAAAATTTTACTTGAGGCACATAGTGGTTGTTTGTCAGTGCACCTCGAAAGTACGAAAATGTATAATGATATAAAGAAAATATATTGGTGGTCAGGGATGAAAAGAGACATTTCAGAGTTCGTATCAAAATGCTTAGTGTGCTAACAAGTGAAAGCAGAACATCAAGTACCTTTGGGTTTACTTCAGCCTATCATGGTTCCCAAGTGGAAGTGGGATTGGATGACTATGGATTTTGTAACGAGTTTGCCTATTACTCTGAGGAAGAAAGATGCCGTATGGGTTGTGGTTGATCGATTGGCAAAGTAGGCTCACTTTATTCCGGTGCGAATAGACTTCTCGCTTGATAAGCTAGTTGACTTGTACATTTCCGAGATTGTGAGGCTTCATGGAGTGCCCTTGTCGATTATTTCAGATAGGGACCCAAGGAAGAAGTTGCAAGAAACGCTAGGGACAAAGTTGAATTTTAGCATAGCTTTGCACTTGCAAACTGATGGTCAGTCGGAGAGAGTAATTCAGACCCTTGAGGATATGTTGCATTGTTGTGGCCTGGAGTTTCAAGTCAGTTGGGAGAAGTATCTACCATTGGTTGAATTCATCAAATTCACGGGGTCGATTTCGTCAAAGAGACCGAAGAGAAGGTTAATGTGACTCATGATTGCTTGAGAGCCGCTTCGGATAGACAGAAATCCTATACTGATTTGAAACGAAGGGAAATTGAGTTTCAAGTCAGTGATAGGGTATTTTTAAAAGTATCCTCATGGAGGAAAGTCTTTAGATTCAGTAGAAAAGGTAAACTGAGTCCGCGGTTTATTGGACCTTATGAGGTGACCGAAAAACTTAGACCGGTAGCATATCGATTAGCCTTGCCTCGTGAACTGGATAAAATTCATGATGTGTTCCATGTATCAATGTTGCGCCACTATCGATCTAGCCCGTCACACGTTATTTCACTAGGAGATATTGAAGTAAGCCCGGATATGACTTATGGTGAAGAATAGATTAAGATTTTGGATCGAGAGGTCAAGAAATTGAGGAATAAAGTGTAGTGCTCGTGAAGGTTTTGCGGCATAGACATGTAGTTGAGGAAGCCACATGGTAACCCGAAGAGACTATGAGAGACCAATACCTAAACTTATTCACTGGTAAGATTTTTGGGGACGAAAATCCTTAAGAGGGAGAATAGTAACAGCCTGATTTTGGGCCTAGTCGGAAAAGTGGTTTTGGAACCACTATTCAAAAGTCAGAGAAATTATTTTAATATTATTTTATTTGTGATGCCATGATTATAAAAGTTCATGAAAAATTTGGTGAATAAATTTTAGTGTTTGAAAGCTTAACTGCGAAAAAGGACTAAATCGCATAACGGGTAAAAGTTCAATTTCACTTGATAGACATACCAAATAGCTAGAGAACCAAAATTAAGGGTTTTTATGGAGAAAATAAGTCCTTATTTATGGCATGTCCGGCAATAGAGTCAATGAGAGTCAAAAAGTCAAAAATGTAGTAAGGTTGGTATTTGATGACATCAGCTATTTGAGTAAAATAAAGAAAAGTTGTCAGCTTTTTTCACTTGTTCTCTACACCACCAAAATATTAGCCATTTTAGGGGTTTTTGAGCTTCAAAATTTCAGCAACTTGTAACCCTCTCAAGTAAGTGGTTTTGATGGTCTTTCTTGATGATTTTTGTATTTTTAGAACCCTTGTAGCATGAGCTTTCAAATGACGGGACTATTATAACAGCCCGATTTAGGGCCTAGTCAGAATATTGGTCTGGGGACCATGAATCTAGAGTCAAATAAATTATATTATTATTATTTTGGAGTCATTGCATGTTTATATTAGTGTATGAAAAAATTGGTGAGTTAATTTTGACGTTCGTGAGCTCAATTGAGAAAAATGACTAAATCGCATAAAATGCAAAAGTCCTAAATTGATAGCTAAAAGTGTCAAATAGCTAGAGAATAAAGATTAGGGGTCTTTAAAGGGAAATTAGACCCTATTGTGATAGCTTGGCTGACCATGAGAGATGAAAGTGTGGTAAAGTCAACATTAGGTAATATTGATGACATAAGGTGTACTATAATGATGCCAAAAAGCCTAGCTATCATTTTGTTTTCTCCATCCTTACTTTTGACCGAAATTTTCAACAACTAAATGGGGTTTTAAGAGCTTGAAATTTTAGCAACTTTAAGCCTTCTCAAGTAAGTCATTTTAATGGTTTTTCTTAAATATTTTTGTACTTTTGAAACCCTTAAACATGGGCTTTCAAATGAGGGTACTATTTTGCAAAATGATCAAGAGTCTGGGGTTTTGCCATGAAAGGTTTTGTAATGTGTTTCTGAGTTTTTATGGAAGAAAATAAGTCTTGGGTGTGTTATGAACAACTTTTGTGAAAGGTGTTAGCATGAAAACACCTAAAAGAACTATATTGCATAAGTTGTAAAATAGATGTTAAGTATGTAAAATAGTGGAAATTTGGAGTTGCTATAAGATTAAAAAGGGTTCGACTAGGCTTAAGATATGAAGAAATTCGATAAAAATCAGTTTTCGGGCCTAGGGGTAAAATGGTCATTTTGTCAAAGTTTAGGGGCAAAATGGTCATTTTACCAAAGATATGAATTTTCGATTGCTAAATTTTATTTAGTGACTAAATAAGTGCATTTTGCGATTATAGATCAAGAATAACTAAATCCAAACTTAAATTGGGGAAAAGCCAAGCAAATCGATTAAGTCGACTAGTTGCCACATTTTGTAATCCGAGGTAAGTTGTATGTAAATAATACAACTATAATGTTAATGTGTATGTTGAATTGTACTTGAATTTAAATAGCATGAATTGCTTGATTGTGGAATTGAGAAAGCATGATGGCAAAAGAGATAGTAGAGTTCCTGTTTGAACCTAGGAAATAATTCAGATATTCATGCCATAACATATAGGTTATTGTGAGCTAGTGTAATACATGTATGGGATATGCATTGTCCACGTTATGAGAGTCAGTGTAAGACCATGTCTAGGACATGGCATCGGCATTGAGACAAGTGCTAGTGTAAGACATGTCTGGGATATGCATCGGCCTCAAGACATAAGTCAATATAAGACATGTCTGGGACATGCATCGGCTACGAGATGTGTCAGTGTAAGACCATGTCTGGGACACGGAATTGGCACAAATATGCTAGAGCTTGTGTAAGACCATGTCCAGGACATGGCATCGGCACCTTACGCCATGTTGAAGGCTTAATGAATATCTGATAGTGTTCCGAATGGTTCAACGGTGAAAGTTATGATTTCAAGTTAATGAGGAAAGTATAACTGTGTTGTAAGTGGTACAGGTACCTGTTTGGTATATATAGAATCTGAGCCGATTTTATGATATATGATGTGTATTGAATATTGATGAGTAAGTCTTGCTTATGCCCAATTGTATGTTATGAGCTTGTTGATGAATGGTATGTTGTATATTCATTTATGTGCAACTTGCTAAGCTTTATGCTTACTCCCTCTCCTTTTTCATTTTCTTATAGTGCCGCCTATCTAGCTCAAGGATCAACAGAAGTTAGAGATATCAATCACACTATCAATCGAAGCTTTCGGTATAGTTTGATTTCTATTTTTGAATATGGCATGTATAGGGAACTAGACTTGTGTTTTGTGTCACTATCAATTTGGCCAAATGTGTTGGCTTGGGATAAATCTCTCATTTTGTACTAAGCCTCAAATTATGGCTAATATTCATTTTTATTTATATACAAGGGTGTTATCTTCATAGATGAGTAAAATGCACACATGGAATGTTGTTGATTGTGGCTGATTTGGTTGTATGAGATAGCCTTGTATTGGTTTTGGTTGCTAATTTATAGGTTGTGTAAGTAAGGGTGGCAAAGAGGCTTGGTAAATAGCCTTAGATTGTCCACACGGGTAGACACACGGACGTGTGTCTAGGCCGTGTATGACATACAGTCTGCCCTATGGGCGTGTGGTCTTGCCATGTGTCTCCTAGATGTAAAATTTTCAAGTCAGTATGCATGGTAGTAAACACACGGGCAGAGACACGGCCGTACGTCTCAGCCGTGTAAAGGACACGGCCCAGTACACGGGCGTGTACCTTGATCGTGTGACATTTTGGGGTTGCTGACGTCAGAAACAGAATGTCCATGTTTTTGGCACTCAGGCTCGGACATGGGCGTGTCATGGCCGTGTGAAAGACACGGGCCAGGGACACGGGTGTGTGCCAGACCGTGTGAAAACCCCTGTAGGTGTGCATTTAAAATTATTTCCACATGGGTAGAGGACACGGGCGTGTCCCTTCATTTCCTAGGCCGTGTAAGCCACACGGGCCAACAGCACGACCATGTCGAATTGGTTACACGGGCATGTTGCCCCTCTCACACGGGCATGTGCCCCTGTATCTAGTAATATTTTTTAGAGTTTGTGGGAAGATCTGAATCATTCCCGAATGGTTTTAAATGAAAAATGGAACCTCGTAGGCCTTTGTTATGAAGTTCTTGATAAAGAATAAGAAAATTTTGAAATTTGACTAAATTTTGATGACTAAGAAACGTGTGTTTGTATGTGACCGAGTTAGGTAACACCTCGTATTCTATCCCGACGTAGGGTATGGGTGTGGGGTGTTACAACTATTTTTCAAAATGGTTGAAAGTCTAGGGTTTTACCATGAAAGAGTTCATGTGGTTTTCTGAAATTTTATGGAAGAAGAAGAATCATGGTTGTGAAATAAACAACTTCTGTGAAAAGATTTCTCATGAAAACCCTAAAAAGGGCCATTTTGCATAAGTTGTAAAATAGGAGATAAATGTATGATATAATGAGAATTTTGGGCTACTCCTAGTATAAAAAGTATTTGTCCAGGCATGGTTAATTAGAAAATGTGATAAAACTTGATTTTCGGGTCTAAGGTAAAATGGAAATTTTGTGAAAGTCTAGGGGCAAAATGGTCATTTTACCAAAGTATTAGTCTTAAGTTGAATTAAATGATTTGTGCATTAAATAAGCTAATTTTTGAAATTTTAAATCAAGAGAAACGTGATTCGAGTCTTGATCGGGGAAAGAACAAAGTTTACAAGGATTAAGCTCGCTCCCATCATTTTGCACCGAGGTAAGTACATATGTAAATAATGTGTCATTGTAGCTTACTTTTAAATGTTTTATTTTTATTGGGTATCATAATCTTGCTCAATACCATGAAAGTATAAATAATGCGATATAAGAGTAACTTACATTATGAACATGTGCGGCAACATCAGGTTAGATACGAAATCCTATTGAACCTCGGAAATAATATGGGATACAAAGGGTGAGTCATGAGAAATTGAGTGGTCTGAACTCATGAGTTGAGTCTGAGTTCATGAGTAAATTGAAATATGTAATGTGGGTCTGGGTACTGACTTTGTGTGCAGACTCGTGAGTAGCTCAATGAGCGGGCATTACATGACAGAGCTATGGGGTCCGGGTACTGAGTTGGTAAAAAGACTCGTGAGTAGCTCAATTATGCAAGTATTACAAAGTATGAGGTAGTCTTGGCTGTTGGTATAGCTCTTAGGAGTAAACTATCCATGTATCCATTGGTATTTCTGAGTGTTCAAAAGGTAACTCGATGAATGGGTTGGTGATACTTTCAATGAGGTATATCAGTATAGAGAATGAACTTGAGTATTTTAAGGGAAATTATGGGTATGTATGCTAAAGTTTCGAATAGGACCTTAGTATGTGATGAGATGTAGTAAGTATGTATAAAAGAAACAAAGGGCAAGATAGTGAGCTTAAAATGATACATCATTTAAGTATGACAAGCCATTGTTTGACTAATGTGTTTCTAATCACACTTTTTTGCATATATGTACTTACTAAGCTCCCATGCTTACCCTCTTTCCTTTCCCTTTTCTTATAGTGCCGCCAAAGTAATTCGAGAATTATCTACGACTTCGGGGAAGCCAGTGACACTATCCTCGGAGCACTTGGTATAGTTAGTTTTATCATTTTGAATATGACATGTATACGAACTCTTGAATTTGTTTTGGTGTCACATTGTTTTGGGGCCAAATGTGTTGGCTTGTTTGAAGTATTTGACTCATTTTGTATAAGATCATGAAAATAAAGTCATTATATGAATACAAGATAGTCTTTTGTGAATGTAAAATTGTTGGCATGGTTAAATAAATGAAATGTATATAGGCCTTAGCTATGGTAGTTGGTTGAGAAATCATATTGAGTTAGACTTTGATATGTTGGTTGGTATTAAATTTTGTTTCAGGGTGGCATAGGGCTTGATAAATAGCCTTATATTGTCTACACAGGTAGGCACACGGGGGTGTGTCTAGGCCATGTATGACACATGGTCAGGCCCATGGGCATGTTACATGGTCGTGTGTCCCCTGCACGTAAATTTTACAAGTCAGTATGCATGATAGTAAACACACGGGCCAAGACACAGCGATGTGTCTCAGTCGTGTTGAGCCACGGCCTAGCACACGGGCGTGTGCCTTGGCCGTGTAACCTTTAAGGGCTATTGGCATCAGAAATAGAATGTCAAGGTTATTAGACATGGGCTAGGACACAGGCGTGTCATGGCCGTGTGAAGGACACGGGGAATAGACACGGTCGTGTGTCAGGCCGTGTGAATACCTCTGTAGGTTCAAATTTAGAATATAATTCACACGGGCTTGGGGCAAAAGCATGTCCCCTTGTGCTTAGGCCATGTGAACCATACAGGCCATCAGCACGGCCATGTCATAATAGCCATGCGGGTGTGTGCCCTGTTTCAAGGGTCATCTTTATTAAGTCAATTTAAGGACCCGATCTGGTTCCGAATGGCTTCCAATGAATGTTTGAGGCCTCGTAGGCCCATATTAAGAAGTTGAGACAAAGTTTGAAAAATTTTTGAATTTGATTAAGTCTCGGTGGCTCAAAAACGTTTGAATGCATGTGTTTAAGTTTAGTAACGCCCAGTATTCCGTCCCGACTTAGGGAACGGGTGTTGGGTGTTATAGAAAAAGTTGTGAAATAGGGGTCACACGACCGTGTGACATAGCTTAGACCATGTGGACATTCGAAATAGGCTGCACAGCTGTGTCATACACCGTATGAAACCCGTATTTAAAAATAATGACACACGACTATGGAAATAGCCTATGTGTGACACACAACCATGTGACAGCCTGTGTCTTAGGCCATGTGTACCAAAATGTGCCTTCAAAAACAAGTTTATCAAAAAATGCTTTCTTAAGCCACAAGCATACCATTTTCTAACCTTTTTCACCTAATTAAAGCACACTGAAACGAGACCAAATTATGCTAAAATCATCATATATGCAACACATTTCCATCATTCAACCAAAGTACTCGCAATGGTACCACAAAATTTACATCCAAGTAAGTTCATCTAATAAAAGGCACAAATCAATTAAACACAAATCAAGTCAGGAATCATTCAACATATATCTACTAATATGCCAATAAAAGACACCACATTTCACACTAAAAAATTTAGACCCATTCCACATATCAAGGTTCTAGTTTGAACCTATGTCAACCATGCCAAATAGCCATTCCAAAACATGCCATTATACCTTATAATACCTAATATCTATAAGGCACACATAAAGTCTATCCATGCATAATTGTACCTATTATTCACATGCATTTAATATCATTAACCACAACAAACTTAGCACAACCTAAACAAGCCAAATCACTAAAATAACCTTTCTACCTTATTAAATATCATTTATAACCGTTTTCCAAAATAACCAAAAATTATCAAAATGGATCGATAGGTAGTGTGATCGTGCTTTAACACAATTCCAATTGACCGAGCTTTTCAATGACTTACAAAAACAAAAAGAACCAACTATGTAAGCAATTAATGCTTAGTAAGTTCGTATAAAGGAACTTAAACTTACCAAATACATTAATTAAACAACCATGAATAATTCCTTTTTGTTTTAGGCCAAATTTCCTTTTTCCTAAACACAACACCTCACAAGTTTAGTAGGTGGAGTAATGCACATATAAATTCAACCAAATAAGACATATAAGATATCAAGCTTTTCAAATTCATCAATCATTTTCACCATATACTATGTACTTTCATTTTTATCACCTTTCACATCTCAAACTTCCTATATCATACATATTATAGCATAGTAAATCATGACATATACCTAATAAGAATTTAGATTTTATATATCATCTAACATATATATATCCATTATACATCTTCTCATTTGAGTTCACATAGGTAATAGATAATAAGGAAACATAACATTTATGAAACATTACATATATTAAGAAATAAATTCCCTGCATATTTCATTTGTCACATGATAAATTCTCATCCTTTTTGTTTCATATATGCATATCCATCTTTCAATTTCATATGAACATTAAGTCTTTATACATGCCTTTCTATTAACCTTTACTTACGCATTGAACCATCTAGAATTTCATCGGATACTCGAGAATGCTTACACATAGTGTGCATTTTCATGTAATCATAACCATTCCTTTAAAACAGTGTTCACATGAGCTATGAAATGCGCCTACTCACACGAGCTGTGGGTTGGAATGTTAGCTGTACGATGCTTCTCACACGAGCTATGGAGAATCCGCAACAAATGCAGGACCTTATCCATCGGTAGGACATTCAAGACTAGCACCCAAAACCGTATAATCCCTAATGACATGTCATTTGTATCCTAAGAATTCAAATGGCACAAACAGGATCATTTTGCATATCCAAGCCTTAATTAGCATTCAATATATCTTTCCACATATACGTTTACTTTATCATATTAAAATTTGAGTGCCTTATCCAAGCCAAAACATTATATCATTCATATTAATTCACATCCCATTTTGTTCCATTTATCAAAATATTATACAACTACTAATCTAATCTATTTATAACATAAATATTTTTAACATTACATTCAAAACATTAAATGATAATTTAGTCCTTAAACGAACTTACCTCAATTAGAATGACTACTAAAACAGAGTCAACAACTAGTCCGGAACCTTAGCTTTTTCCTTGATTTAAATTTAGTTGTAACGTTTCTTGATCTAAATAATATAAGTTCATTTAATTAAATAATTAAAATAGCTTAAAATACTTAATTAAATCCTATAACACATATTTAACGTGAATTTACAAAAGTGCCCCAACAATTTTCCTTTTATTTAATTTAGTCCTTAAACCCATAACTTGGAAATTTAACATATTTAAAAGAGAACCCATGTTAGCCGATTTTCTTAGGATTTCTAAACAATCTATTTTCATCAAAATTTCACATCAAATCCCATGAATTTTACTCTTTTAACAAACTAATCCTTTAACATTAAAATTACTAAAAATAACTTAATAAAATACTTCTATTTATCATCCAAGCTTAATAATCTATCAATTAAATCTAACAACACACTTAAGCAAGTTTCCCTAATCTTTTAACAGTTTTACAAATTAACCCTCAGGCTAGGTAGGTTACGCTAATACGATAACAAAAACATAAAAATAATTAAAAATAGACCTAAAAAACGCAAGCATGCAAAAGGAGAAATTTTACCAAACGTCCTTAACTAAAAAATGGTGTGTTTCAGCTTTTGGAAGAAGAACATAAAAACAAAATTGTTTTCCTTTTGTTTTTATTATAATTTAACTTAACATTTTTTATTAACTAATAAAACACATATTTTAACATAAGAAAACAATATCCATTGTACCTCTCTTTTAATTATGACATATTTACAACATAAAACTCTTTACCTTACATAAATTATTCAATTAACCAATATAAATTAACTTTTTTGGCTTTTACAATTTAGTCCTTTTACTTAATTAGCTATAACATTAAAATTTCTTAACCAAATTTTAATACAACCCTAATACATTCATTAAATATTTAATAAATGTTTACGGGCTTGATTTATAGAAACGGGGTCCCGACACCTTTTTTTCTAAAACCACTTGACTTGTAACAACCCGTTTTTAGTGAAACCAGAATAGTGGTTTCGGGCCCAAAAATTTGATGTGAAAATATTTATTTTATTGTTATTTTAATGTCTGTGGAATATTAGTAAGTTCGTATAAAAATTTCGTTAAGAAATTTTATCATTTACATGCTTAATTTGGTAAAAAGGACTAAATCGCAAAAGGTGCAAAATTTGAGTTCTATAAGTTAAAGGTGCCAAATGAATATGAAATTAATTTTTTAAGGGGTTTATGTGGTAATTAGACCATTTTTATTATGAGTGGAAAAATATGGACATTAAATGTGAAATTTCAAAGGTTAATTACTAAGGTTAAACTAGTAATTTAATAACTAAAAGGAAGTTAAAACAAATTAAAGATAGTATCATCTTCTAACTTAAATATTAAGGAAAAACACCATTTTTGGTGCTTGGAAGTTTTAGCTAGCTTGGTTCATGCATGTGTTCATTTTTGAGGTTAGTTTTTAATAATTTTTATGTTTTCAGGATCATTGTAGCTTAATCTAGCTAGTTCAGGGACTAATTTGTAAAATCGTTAAAAGGTTAGTGTTTTTTCATGAATTTATACATGTGGTTTTGGTGTTTGATGGAAGAAAATGATTCCTTGTTGATAAATAAACAACTTTTGTAAAGTGATATTTGTTGAAAATGTCAATTAGGGATTTATTTGTAAAATGTGTACAATACAAGGTGACATTGTGAAATTATGAATTATATGAGTTTCTATGAGTGTATATTGAATTTGGATAGCTTTGTATGTGGATGAAATTGCATGAATTTCATTTTACAAGCTTAAGGATTAAGTTGTATAGAAATAAAAACATTAGAGGCAAAAGCATAATTTTGCAAAAATATGAATTTTGGATTGAATTGAATAGAATGAATATTGAATGGATTGAATTTGATTATTTAGATCAAGTTAAGCCTCGGACGGATCTAGATCAAGGGAAACTTAAAGTATCTGACTAGTCATGTAACAGCCCGATTTAGGGCCAAAACGGAATAGTGGTTTTGAAACCACGAATTCGAGGTTGAAAGAAATTATTTTGATTAAGTTTTAGTGTTTATATTATGATTTCATAATTGTGTGAAAATTTCATTGCGAAATTTTATCGATTGGGTGTTTAATTTGATATTTAGGACTAAATTGAAATAGGTAAAAAAATGTGTGTTCTAGTTCATAAAGTACTTGATTGAAATGGGTGTTTTAAGTAGAGGTCCTTAAATGGCATTAGACCATTATACTTTATATGGACAAAAATTAGGACATGGATGGAATTTTAAGAAAGTTTAGTAGTAAGGGCATTTTGGTCATTTGTATATTAAATGAAATAAAATGGGAAAAATAACACAAAAATGTGTTCATCTTCATTCAAGCTTGGCCGAAACTTACATGTTCTCCATAGCTAGGGTTTTTCCCAAGCTTTCAAGCTCAATAGTAAGTGCATTCAAGCCCCGTTTTTAATGTTCTTTACATTTTTGAAATCCTCGTTGCTCGGTCTACCTATTTCTACAATTATTTCGAGTTAGGGTTTATGTTTAAAATTTTACCCATGAATGATATGCATGTATTTTGATGTTTGATGGCAGAATATGAATGTTTGAAGTTAGGAGAACGATCTTTTCTAAGCGATTTTTAGCGAAAACGAGCAAAACGGCATAATCAGTAAAAATACCTATTGTTCATAACTATGTGTTAGAGTGAGAATTTGATGTTCTCATAGAAGGGAAAAATGATCAACATGTCATAAAACATAATAATAAGGACTAAAATTAAATTTCCGAGCCTAGGGGCAAAATCATAATTTTGTAAAAGTTAGGGGGCAAAAATGTAATTTTTCCATAATGTGATATTTGGATTGAAATAAATAGTATGAATGTTAAATGAGCTAAATGTGTTGTTATAGATCAAGAAAGGCGTGGAATCGATCTCGAACGGGGGAAGGAAAAGGTTTTGGACTAAATTGCAAAATTTCTATATTTTGCACCGAGGTAAGTTTGTATGTAAATAATACATTAACTTCATTTACATTTTTATATTTCAGCCTATTATATGTATTTTAGAAAATTTTGAAGCATAAATCGACTATTGGAGGAATGGAAATAAGTAATAGAGAGAGAAATCCCGGTTGAACATTCGGAAAGATTGAATAATATAGATGGAGCATAGCTAGGTCACATGTATGGTGCTGAGTGCACATCATGTGTACAAGAAAGCTACGAGATACTATGTAGTAGCTAGGTCGCATGTGTGATACGGGATGTATCCCATGTAGACAAGAGAGCTACGGGAGAGATAAATGTAGCTAGGTCGCATGTGTGATTCCAAGTGAAGGACACCATGTAGACAAGAGAGCTACGAGATAAATTGGCTAGGTCACATGGGTGGTACTAAGTGTTCACCATGTGTACAAGAGAGCCAAATTATATGAAATACGATAGTGGGGCAGTGTGCTGAAACCATCAAGTATCGAGGATTGAACCGAATTGTTCAACGGGATAATTTTACGGTGGCATTGTAATCATGGACTTATACTTTTTATGTATGAAATGTGGTGAAAATGAATTGTGATATGTATGCTAAGTGAGGTTAATACAAGGAAAGTGTGAAAGAGTGAATTTGCAATAATACTGTTTTGGACATTAGCAGTGACGTGACTTTGAAAAATCACCAAAAATAGTATAAATTTAATTAGAGGCTGAATGAGATATTAAATTAAAGCTCAATGCGTCTATTTTCATATTAAAAAAAACAGAGAAAGCAAAGAAACTATATATTTTGAGATATTTATATTTGTGTGCGACTTGTTCAGATTGACTATGTGATCCCCTGTTCTGACTTTGATAAATCAGTAGAAATTGTACAAACATAATTTAGAAATATAGTTTATATGTATAGATTCCTTATTGAGTCTAGTTTTAAATGAAACATGTTTCATGGCTATTTGGATTGTGTACTGGGAGAAACTCAACTCGTAGTGAACAGAGGTCAGATCAGTCGAGCTGTATAACAGGGGAAACTTTAACTAATAAACTGTACTAATTAGCTGGACCAAAAATTCTAGAAAAAAATTAGAAAGCATTTATATGAGTCTAGTTTTAGGAAAAGTTTATAGATTTGAATTTTGAGTTTTGTAACTCTAGTTATGATTTATTTAGTGAACATGACGCAAGAGAGATAGCTCAATCAAAGTGTAGTAAATATTGAAATTAAAAGTAAATACACTTGAGTTAATGTGTAAACATATTAGATTCTTTAATTATTATTTATATACTTACTTACTAAGCTATATAAGCTTACTTTCTTTTCTTTCTTTTGTCTTATAGTGTCGTCCGGCATTGCTCGGGAGTTAAGGATCGTTGAAGATCTGCCACACTATCAATACTTTTGGGTATTTGAACTAAACATTTCTTTTGAATTATGGCATGTATAGTAGGCTTCGTTATTTTGTTACGTGTCATAATTGCCTAGGTTTAAAAATATTGGTTACATTATTTAACCAAATTATTTTGTATAAGCCATTGAAGTTGGCTAATATTGCTCAAGACATATGTTATAATGATACATTATCTATTTGGATGACATATTTCTATTTCGGTTTCGTTTAATGGTATATATTATGATCTGGTAATACCTCGTACCCTGTTTCGATGTGGAACACGGGTAAGGGGCGTTACAAGTCAATCCTATTTCATCGTTTTTGTGATTGAGGTAAGTTCGTAAGTTTAAATAGCATTTTAATGTATTTGATTTAAATGCTATTATGTTATTTATCATATTATGCTTCGACAGAAAATCTAATGACATTACTACCATTATCGAGCCTCGTTTGAACCTTAGGAATATATAGGATACAAATGACATGTCATTAGGGTTACCTTGTTTCACGTGTTGGTCCTAAACGTCCTACCTATGGCTGAGTCCCGACATTTGTTGCGGATACTCATCGACTTGTGTGAGGGACATCAGGTAGCTACGTTCTGACCGTCAGCTTGTGTGAGTGGGCCCATATATGGCTCGTATGAGTGGTTACATAAAGGAAAAGGAAAGGAATGGTTTCGACCATGTGTTAACACACTTTGTGTGAGCTTCTCGTGTATCTGATATTATTCTAAGTGGTTCAACGGGCATGTAAAGGGATGAATCAGTAAAGGTTACTATTGAATACACTATGAAATTATGGAAAGGCATGAAGTATTGATAAGTAAAGTATGCATAGCTATGTTATGAAAGTATGAATTCATATGTATTATGATTATGAAACTTACCTTACCCTGTGATGAATTTGGCTAAGTTATGTGATTAAGCACTAACTTGTGTTTTGGTGATGCTTAGGCTTGTGCCAAGCTTGTGTTGGATTTATCATGTCTATTTTATGATTATGCTTTGAAATGGTAAGCTTTGTTCGTGAATTATGAACTTACTAGGCATTATATGCTTACGTCGTTTTTCTTTTCTATATGTTATAGATTATTGGATGCTCGATCGGTTTGGAAGCTTGTCGGAGACTTATTACACTATCCCACAACATTTTTATGGAAGAAAATCAGGCTGTGGATGAGAAAGAAGTATTCTGGTCCACATACCTGTGTTACAGCAGGTGTAAGTTAGGATCATCCTAAGTTAGAGTTGGACATGATTTCTGACACTGTTCTACCAATGGTGAAGGCAAGTCCTAGGATTCCCGTCCCAGTGTTGATTGCAGACATCCATGGCCAGTATGACTACACTCCATCATACTACAAAGCTTGGGTTGCAAAACAGAAGGCAATGGATAAGTTGTATCACGAGTGGGACATTTCCTACAACTAGTTATGGAAATGGTGTCAGGAGTTGGATCTGTAACACCCCTTACCTGTATCCAAAGCCAGGACAGGGTTTGAGGCGTTACCGGACTTTAACACAAGTACACGTACCAAACTGGGCCATAAAATTTTCATTCAAATCAATTTCATCAATACATATAGAACTTGTCCCTTATATGGGCCTACGAGGGCCCAAACATACATTGAAGGTGGTTCTGGACTAAACTAAGAACTTTTGAAAACTTTAGGATAACTTAGAAAATTTTCATACATTGGAGAGTCACATGCTCGTGTAACTCTCTGACTATGACATCATCAACCAAATAAGGTCACACAGCAACGTCACACACCCGTGTGCTTAGGTCGTGTGGTGAATTAAATTCCAAAAATTAAGTGTAGACTAGACACGGCCTGGGCACACGCCCATGTCTTAAGTCATGTCCTTCACATGGCTGAGACACACGGCCGTGTCTCTACCCGTGTGTTTACTACTGGGAAATCTATTTTGCACAATTGGGGTGTAGGGGACACACGGCCGGATCACACGTCCATGGGGTGGACCGTGTGTCACACACGGCCTAGACACATGCCCGTGTGTCTAACCGTGTGGACAAGTTTTAGGCTATTTTCCAAGCCATTTGCCACCCTTAAACACTCACATACTTATGCTCACCTCATGGCATGCAACATGGCACATTTGATTACTCAAGCATTCACATTCATGGTTAAATTATGGCTTAGTAATATCAACATATCACCTGTTCAAACTATCACGCTTTCCTATGGCATTCCACACCAATTTCATATTTGTCTATCATCTTTATTAATCTACTTTCAAGTTACCCACTTGCATCACCTTTATTGGGATACACATTAATCATATTTCATACACCAAACATACATGCCATCCATTACATTCATTATCCATAAGTAACCATAACCACATTAAAGCATAAGAACATTTGCATGCATGCACCAATAATTAGGGTTACAACCCAAATAATCAATATGAACCACCTCTCATGGCCATATACAAAATAACCATAATACTTCCATGAGCCAACTCATGTGGCTAATCAATATAACATATAACAAATGACCAAGTCCCTATACATGCCATACTCAAAATGATGAGACTAGCTAAACCAAATATTCAATTGATAGTTTGATCGAGTCTCCAACGTCTTCTGATCCCCAAGCTAACTTGGTGGCACTATAAGAAAAGGAAAGGAAGGGGGTAAGCATTAAAACTTAGTAAGTTCGCATGCAAATAAAATGCAACTTTACAAGTATTAATCATACATTTAACATAATGAACATGATCTCACATATTTATCACATTTTTTAACTCATTCTTCATATATATATATTTTCCTACCACAAGTTCATCATATCTTATGTCATTCTCATAAGTTCAATGTACATACCTATGCCACTTTTACATAATAACTTACTTTCTCGTCTTTGACGTATTCGTCAAAATTACTCATTGAACTTCCTTTAGAACTACCCATTGAACACTCAGAATACTATCGGATACATCGGAATCTCGCACCTAAGTGCCTTTTATGTAGCCAATGCTACCTCATATCACATATCACATGTTGCTCGCTTTTGATCGACTCACGGGTCTGCTCACATAGGTTGTCAAGTATCCGTAACACATGCCGAACTACCCAGCCACCGGTAGAATATGCAAGACTAGTACCCTGACGCCAAAATATGTGTCACATACATCATGAACTCAGACCACAGCTCAATGAGCTCAGATGTCACATATATCATGAACTCAGACCACAACGCAATGAGTTCAGATCACATATTTCCTATTTACATGTCATTTGTATCCTAAACTATTCCCAAGGTTCAAACAGGATTCTTCGATACCATATTTCTATCGAGCTTGCCCGTAACATCGATTTCAATACTCATAGCACCAATCACATATTCATGGGATAATCAAAGTATAATTCATGATAAAATTTTGGTAATAAACACATGATACAACAACATATCAAATATGTAAGTACTTATCATACATGCAATATTAAAGCATTTAAAGTATGGTACAAGTTGCATTATTTGCAAATGAACTTACCTCGGTACAAAATGATAGAAACGATCCTAATTCTCGTAAACCTTGTTTTTCCCTGGTCGAGACCCGAATCTCATTTTTCTTGATCTATAATGCCAAATTCAACTTGTTCAATACTTTCATTTCTCATATCGACCCATAACACATACTTTGGTAAAGTTACTTTTTTCCCCCTAAATTTTCACTTATTTCCACTTTAGTCCCTAGGCTCATAAAATGAAATGCATTCAATTTCTTCGTTATCCAAGCCTAGCCGATTCATATTCTAACTCATATCAGCCCACATTTTCCTTTATTTCACATTTCTACCACTTATTTTTACACCTTTTACAAACAAGTCCTTTTTAGGTGTTTTCACTAAAAATCACTTAGCAAAAGATGTTTATCACAAATCAAACATCCATAATCCTCTATTAAACATAAAAACACAACCATGTCACACATGGGTCAAATTTAATACATGAACCCTAGCTCAAAATAATGGTAGAAATGGCTAGATCAGTTGATGACAACTTCAAAAAATGTAAAGAACATAAAAAACGGGACTTGGGAGCACTTACAATCAAGCTTGAAAATGTTGAAATCCCTAGCTATGGAGCCCTTGCAAATTTTGGCTAAGGTCGGAGAAGATGGACAAGATTTTTGCTTGATTTTTCCTTTTTTTTCTTTTATTTACCAAATGACCAAAATACCCTTAAGGCCTTTCTTTCAAAATTTTCCTATTCATGCCCATTTTTGTCAAAAAAAATTAGAATTTGGTCAATTTGCTATTTAAGGACCTCTAATTGATAATCTAATGCAATTTCATGCTTAAAGCTTCTAGAACACAAGTTTTACAACTTATTCAATTTAGTCCCTAAAGTCAAATTGGACACTTTGGGCATAGAATTGTTTCATGAAAATTTCACACAAGCATGCAATCATATCATGGATCACCAAATAATCTTAAAACAATCATTTCTATTTTGGATTTTTGGTCTCAAAACCACTGTTCTAACTAAATCCTAATTCGGGATGTTACAGGATCGGTACGTTCCAGGTTCCATAATCGATTTAGAAACATACCCAGCGTATTTCGACAATCGATTGGTCCTTGGGAAAAGAGTATTCCATCAATTCTTCTGGACCTTTGAGCAATGCATAGAAGCGCATTGCAAGGCTTTTGTGCAAATTGACTACACCTGGTTGTATAGAAGGTATTGACATTGGTTGTTGATTGCTGTTGCTTGGGACAAGAATCAAAAGATTTCGTCGATAGCATTTGCAATAACTCTCAGAGAAATGATATATGACTGGGATTTCTTCCTAAGTCGAGTGCATCATCGATTTTTCCCATAGCCTGACATATATGTCATATCAGACAGGGGAATCGGAATACTATCTAGGATTGAGCAACATGATAATCTTTGTGATCGAACCCATCATAGGTACTACTTACGACATGTCGAGTCCAACTACCACATAAAATAGCCTTTGAAAAGTAAGCGAGATCAAGTCATTGACATAGGTTTATAGTTCCCATTATTTGCACAGTCTTGTTATACCATACTGGGTTTGTTCTTTGCATTCAGTGGTATGCTTTTCTCTATATCTTACGAGCTTGTCTAACATCATTTCCATGAAATGTTGAGTAACTTGGGTGCCATCAATAGCTTCTGTGTGGCATACCTAGCGAAAATACCCTTTGAATAATAGACGTTATCATATGACAGGGGTCTATGGTATGGGCACATGATGTCAAACTTAGCCGAGTGCATCAATTCTTTAGTAAAGGGGACGTGCCATTTATCGGTAACATCGATTGTAAAAAAAAAATACTTTCGCCTGCCTACCTTGTTTCCAAAGCGAGTGACAACATATGCTGGATAGATAACAAGTGGCTATACATGGTGCAAGGATGTTAGGAAGGAGATTAGATGAAATATAGCTAAAGACAACACTATGTATGTAATTGCTACTCACATCGAAATCTAAATTTTTGAGTCATGGAGCATCCTAGGCCTGTCCAGGACATGTCAGGGGCATCATATTGTGTCGATTTAATAGGATGAACTTGTGATTGTGGGAGATTCTAAGCACTTTGGTTCCCATTCGCACATGTAGTTACCGTATGTACGAACCTATGAATTGAGTACTTGTCTTACATCAATGATGTCTACAGACTAGAAAGCATGCAGAGTATTTGGAGTCTTGAATTCCCACCTAACCTAGATTAGAGTATGTGGTCGCTTGTCTCCAGTGAACTATTCGAGTTGGTGCCAAATAGGGTCTTGCGTCGTGTCTCGAAAGGTCGCCCGAATTCCACACGGATAGGGAACAATATGCATATTTGGGAGAGGGATGATCAATAGAGATTATATGGGTATTATAGAAACCTCAGGCATATGAAGGCGATATGTTCTATGTTGAGGGGTACATTAGTACCTCAATGTTTCTAGCCTTATTTTGAATTTTAGAGGTTACTGTAGCACCCCGAACCCGAGACCGTCGCCGGAGTCGAACACGAGGTGTTAACAGACTTCAAACCACTTATTGAAAATTTCCCAGACAAGCTGCCAATCTGTGTACTAGTCGCTTCAAAAATCATATCTTGAGTTTTACAACTCAAAAATCAGTTTTGTAATTTTTCCGTGAAACTAGACTCATATTTCCATCTACAGATTTTTTTCTAGAATTTTTGGTCAAGCCAATTAGTACAGTTTATTAGTTAAAGTCTCCCCTATTGCAGGGATCGACTATACTGACCTTTGTGCGTTACGAATTGGATATCTCCCTGTACAGGGCTTCAATACTGATGCCGTTTGTTTCTATAGAAACTAGACTCAGAGGGGAATCTACACATATATGGCATGACTCCTAATTATCTCTGGTTAATTTACAATGATTTTCCAAAGTAGGAACAGGGGATCCAGAAACCGTTCTGGACCTGTTTCACGAGAACTTTAATATCTCTTAAAATACAGCTCATATGGTCTTTTTGTTTCATCCATATGAAAATAGACCCATCAAGCTTCGAGTACGTAATTTTTTTAGCTATTAATTCTACTTCTACTATTTTTAGTGATTTTTCTATCTCATATCACTGCTGCTGTCCGCAACAGTTACTGCAGTAGACTATGCCAATTTCATGAATCCTTCCTTAGCCTTACTACTCATCCATCATACGTGACACAAATTATGGCCACCTTATCAAAATTAAGGTTTCTAAGACTCGTGGCTATAGATTCTAGCATCCCACTCAAAGCGACCACATAGGCCATTTTCACATGGCTTAAAGTTTACAACCCAAAATTTAACAAAACAAAATAGCTCATACATGCCAAATGTTCTCCTAAGTCGACTAAGAAGACAATACCAAAAATTGCTCACGGTGTGATGACTTCGTTGTGATTCTGAACACCCAAAAGGAGACGAGCCCAAGGAACCTAAAATGGGTGACAAGAAAACACCGAGTGAGTTTATAACTCAAGAAGTCATAAGCATTCCACAACCATCCATTAATACAATTATCATAAAATGAAATAATGAAACAAGGCCAAATGTTCCAGCCATACCGAACTATACCATAGTTCCTTAGATCATTCGGATCAATCTCATACCAAGTCATACATTTACATTTCATATACTGTTCAATAGGATATTTGAAGCAATTTCCATACATCATTTCAATTCCGCAACAATCATGCAATCAAATGAACTTTCATCTATTCCACGATACCTTATTTACGGGAATGCAATTGAAATCATCACATAGATTTAAATCTTACCAACTCCACCCCGAGCATGAACATAGCATCTATTAGCCATGAACTCAAGGTACTTACTCTTTCCGCTGTCCATACTCATCTCGATAAAGTCACGCCTCCATATAAATGTTCAATCAGAGATATGTGTAGAGTTCGCACACATAGTGCTTAATACTCAATCACGCACACTTAGTGCCATATGATTCATGCCCGCACACATAGTGCCATATAGTCCAAACTCGCACACTTAGTGCCGTACATTACAAGCTCGAACACTCAGTGCCAATCTCGTCACCGTACACATCTATTTCTCGCACACTTAGTGCCGAAGCAAACTTCCTACACATTTCACTATCTCTTTTACGTTCAACATTATCATCTTTTCATACACATACATTTGTATATATTTCATCTCATTACACACAATTGCATAGATATTACAATCATTTAAGCAATATCAAATATATGCTTAATGACTTACCTTGTGTTGGGTAAAAATAGTCCAAGTCGGCTACTCGATGACCTTCGCCTTTCCCTTGCTTGATTCTCCTTCTTTAACTCCTTGAGCTTAATCAATAAATCAACTAGTTTAACCATCTCGCTAAACATTCATAATTCAATTACACATGCATATGTATGTTTGTATATTCGGCAACCATCCGCACTTATTACCCATTTAGTCAACAATCTAAGCCAAGATAAGGCTTCAATATGGTTGCCTCTAACCGAATACATGCTCACCAATTTCCCTTCATGTGCCCGAATATGCATGTCCATGTTGAGGCCTTTAATGCACTTATTACCACACAAAAACAGCATACATTTTACTAACTAATACCTTTCCATATTGTAACTCAATACACATCTATCATTTCCTTCATAACCAAAACATCATCATAAGTAAGTATAAACATTAAGATAGTATATACGTCATACCAATACATCATGCTCAAACATATATACATATATGTATGCTAGAGCCGAATCTCAAATTGATTGTAACTAAACATGAACATGATTTCGAAACACAAATCTTACTCTCCATGCAAAGAGCATAAATCACACTTGGGGATGCACCATGGCCGAATACATCACAACACCATAATTTTGGTCATGATTACACAAAGAACTTAGTATATCATTCAAAAATGCTCAAAGAAAATCTAAGAGTCCTCAATCCACCATCACATGTATCATCATCAAGCTTCATATTTAACATGCAATGGCATTAACTCAAAATCCACCTTGGCCAAATACTATCCCCATGATATAACAAAGATTTGAACCATGGGCTAATAAGAACATCAAGTTAACAACCAAAAACATGCATGAATCTCATGGCACAACATCAAACATACCTTAATCTTGATGCAAATATAGCCAAACCTCTTCCTAATCCTCTTCCAACCCAAGCATGAAGCAAAATTCCTCCCTTCCCCTCTAGTATTTTCGGTCAAGAGAGAATGAAATGGATGAGCAAAATTTTTTTCTTTTCTTTTCTTCCATGTACGGCAATGGGGGGGGTTTCACTCACACACACACATTTTTTTTCTTTACTACCCATGCTTATTTGTTTATTGTTTCCCCCTAATGCACCAACAAAACATGTTTCATGACATGTTTAGCCCATACTCCCTTGTCATGGCCGGCCATCACTTGTAAAAAGGGGGTATTTGACATGCAAGGCCATTGTTTTGCATGCATGCTTTAATTAGTCATCATACATTTCCCCATCATACTTTCAAAGTTTTCTACTAGGTCCTTTCTAGTGAAATTCACATTTATAACTCTAAATTAAAGCATCAAAATGTCACACATGAGTTAACACATATTATAGGCATCAAAATAAATATCAAATTATTTTTTTATGCCTCGGTTTTGTGGTCCCGAAACCACATTCCGACTAGGGTCGTTTTAAGGCTGTCACAGTTACAAAATTTATTACAATGCCTACACTGTTTTAGGGTATAAATTTTTTATTTCTTATTAACTTACATATAACTTATGTTAGAATGTAACAAAGGGGAATATATGAGTTACAATGGAAACTTTTGATTTCTTTGTTGATGTCATTTATATTTACATCGTGATAGTTAAGTGAAACAATACATCATCAGCATTGTCAGTGAGAATATGTGCGCATGGCGGTAAGTGATAGTCACCAGGAGGATTTCTGGACACAACTATTATAAAGGGCTCATAAACTGCTGCTTCACTATCGACATCATTATGTTCGTCTTCTCCCCCACTCTCGTCGTCATCGTGGCCATCATCTTCTTGTTTGTCTTCATCTTTGCCTTGGTCTGCATTGCCTTCCTATGTGATAGATGAAATTGATGAATAATTAAAAATGTTATGGCAAAAGTGAGAGTAGAAATGTAATGGTAATAACGAGAGTGTTTATCCAAATAAGATGTAAACAACGAACTAAATATGCTATGGCAAAGTTACTACGACAAAGAATAAAGACAGAGTGGTGTTGATTCGGAAGGTCAAGATTACCCAAAATTGACCCTTACTGCCAATAATGCATTGGCAAAATTGCATATACTTTACTACATAGAAGAGTTATAAAATGGCCTACCTCTCGCGAAAGCAAAACCTCAAGTTAACTTGCCCGTGTCTATAGGATTTTTAGATATCTTGCATGGGTTCCTTCTGTATGATCGTGACTCTATATCTAGAGTCGACTACAAATGTTTGCCTATTACTTGCTCATTTCATTTAATTTTAATCCAACCCTTTCAAAATTAGAATAAGTCTATAAGTATGCAACCAGTCTTCTATATCTAGAATCATTTGCATTTTATGAAATAAGAATAATAAAATGAAATAGTAAAGTAAATTAGAGATATATTACGTCCATAAAAATAGTTTAAGGTTTCATCAAAAGTAATCCCAACCCTATGTGATTTAGCTTTTAACACCCTATACCTAGCATGGTCGTCAAGCTTGAATATCATGATGCCACACCACTATCTCATGTCATAACCAACAAGAAAAAGCTCAGTCTAACAAAACATCCATCAATTTGCTATTCGCATTAGTCTTAATGCAATCACACTATCTAGTTATCATTATCACGTGTTAAACTCACATTAAATAGTCTTATAAACATATTAAAACATGCATAAGGTCCATTCAACAAATTTCTCAAACTAGGTCCGTAGGTATCGATACTGGAACTAAGGTATCAATATTTTCTTTAAGTGGTATCGATAACACTTGGAAAAATGATACCAAACTAACATTCTGTTTCTCGATTAAAAATCAAAGTCTCAAAAATCATCGGTACCTATCGCGAAGTATTGATAAATTTACCCCAAGTATCGATACTCAAGCAAAGGTATTGTTACCAAATCTCTATTTTGACTTCCTGGACCTTTCAAAACACAGAGGTATCTGTAACATCCTTTACCCATATCAGACGCCGGAACAGGGTTCAAGGCGTCACCGGACTTAAACACAAACTAACATACAACACCGAGATGTAAATTTCCATCCAAATTTAAAAATTTTCATTTACAACATATCATCCCTAAAACGAGCCTACGAGGCCCAAATCATGCATTGGAGGTGGTTCGGGACTAAACCAAGAACTTTAGGAATTTTTTTACGATACTTAAGGAATTTTTCATCAAAATAGAGTCATACGCCCATGTGGCTTAGGACACGCCCGTGTGGGTAGGCCGTGTGGTCACACACGCTCGTGTCCGTAACCCGTGTAACTCACTGTTTATGATGTCATGTACCAAAGGAAGTCACATGGCTAAGTCACACGGCCGTGTGCTTAGGCCATGTGGGCGATTTAATTTTTGAAGATTTTCATAAAATAGGTGTGGACTTCACATGCCCTGGGCTCACGCCCGTGCCTGAGGCTGTGAAGTCCACATGGCTGAGACACACGGCCATGTCTTTACCTGTGTGGCCAAAAATAAAGCTATTTACCAAGTCATTTTCCACCTTTACTTGGGCCGTGTGACTTAGCTCATGTGGGCGATTTAATTTTTGAAGATTTTCATAAAATAGGTGTGGACTTCACATGCCCTGGGCTCACGCTCGTGCCTGAGGCTGTGAAGTCCACATGGCTGAGACACACGGCCGTGTCTTTACCTGTGTGGCCAAAAATAATGCTATTTACCAAGTCATTTTCCACCTTTACTTGTGCCAACTTGCACAGTGTCAAGCAACACCAAATCCAAGCATATACATACAATGAAATCAACCATAAAAAAGATGTCAATACATCAATTACACATACTATCTGTATCTCCCCTAACCTGTATTTGACGCTAGAATAGGGTTACGAGGCATTACTGGACATTACATCTCATTCACATACACTTATACATTCATAATCAAAATCATTTCACAATGTCCCTTATAAGGCTTTACAAGACCTTAAAACATGCTTAAAAGTGGTTCTAGACTAAACTGATAACATTTGCAAACTTTGAGAAACTTGAAAAAATTTTCAACATTAAAGGGTCACACGCCCGTGTGAACAGGCCGTGTGCCTCGCATGGCCACCAGACACACCCGTGGCGCAGGCCGTGTGAAAATAGGACATACATATTGACTTGCACCACACGGCCAAAAACACACCCGTGTGCCACGGCCGTGGGAAAACTGGGGAGGTTACTGGCTTATATCACACGGCCAGTCACACACCCGTGTCTGAACCTGTTTGATACACACAACCAGTAGACATGCCCGTATGTCTAGGCCGTGCCAAACTTGTGAGATATACTGAATTAATTCAGAGGGCTACCCCAGGGGACACACAGCCGTATAACATGACCATGTCTCGCACACGGCTAAGATAGATGCCCATGTCTATGCCTGTGTGGACAAAATAGGCCATTTGTAAAGCCAATTTGCCACCCTTTCCACAAGCACACATAGCAACCAAAATAGAACCAATTGAATACATCTTTAAGCAGCCTAAAACATGCCAATTGATAATCATATCATGCAATCTATTCACAACCATTTCAACTATTTAATTCCACAACCAAAACATACCATTTCAATATGCCAAATTCATCAAAAATTTGCATAACTTCTAAATGCATTTACCTTACAACTTATAACCTATTTCATGCCTCAAATTATACCATTTCATAATCTCAAAACTAGGTCACAGCTTACCATCATTCCAACCTTAATACTCCAATTTACAACCAACTAAAATAACAACTATATAACCATATCAACAATTATGGCAAACATACCAAAACACAAGATAACTTAATGATCATACACACCAACATTTACAAGCCAAATCTCATGGCTAAAATCATAAATCAAAACATACCCAAATGACATTAGTCTATACATGCCATATACCATATATACTAAGCTCCAAAAGTACAAACAAATAGTCGATAGTGTGATGATGGTTCCTGATGATCCCTGATGTCTGAACTAGCTTTGACAATCTATAAACATGGAAAGAACACACAAAGTAAGCTTTAAAAGCTTAGTAAGCCATATACAAATAAAGGCATCATATGAACAAGTACATATCAATTCAAATATGATAAGCATAGTTAATCACATACATGATCCCAAACCTTTCTCATGGTACACATTTTCAATTTCACTATTGAATTCATCAAATATTTCCCTTTTCAGTACTCATACGTACCTGAGTCACTTAGCTCATTCACATATTCTTTCTCGATCTGACTTTGCCCGTTGAACCGTTTAGAATCATTAAGGATACTCGAAAATCACGTAAGCTCGTACAATGCCATATCCCAGATATGGTCTTACATGTTATCATATATCGATACCACTGTCTCAAACAGTGTCTTATACGAAATCGATTAACGATGCCAATGTTATAGACATGGTCTTACACGTAATCTAATACGATGCCAATGTCCCAGACATGGTCTTACATGTAATCACATCTCAATAACCTAATGTCATGACATTCGTATCCTATACTATTCCTAAGGTTCGTACAGGACTTTTGAATGTCATAACTCTATCAATTCTTGTTCATAATTGCTCGATCAACATTGATAACAGTTCAATGGAAAGCAACATATATAATTCAATTTAAAGACGTATATTTGTATATGAACTTACCTCATAGTCGAAAATAACGGACGGGGTCGACTATTCGATAACATTTGTTTTCCTCCGATCTGAATCCAATTTCTTTCTTTTAGGAACTATATGTTTCAAAATTAATCCACTTAATCAACAACTCAATAAATTTCATCCACAAATACATAATTTAGCCAATTTGCACTTTGGCCCTAAAGTTTCGCATTTATTACAATTTAATCCTTATTTCACAAAATCACAATTTACACAATTTCTTTCTAATTTCATGCTAGCCAAATTTTTATAGTATACATATTAGCCCATATTTATCATTTATTCACACATTTAACCCCACATTTTCACAAATTAACCCATTTTTTGCAATTTCACTAAAAATTACTTTACAAAACATGATAATCTATCAACAAATACTCATCTTCCATCATCAAAACATTCAAGAACTGAAGCATTCATCGATGGAAACTTTCAAAATCATCAACACTTTCAAAAATTGAAGCATGGGCTTGCTAGTACACAAAGAAACGATCACAAAAACGTAGAAATCATAAAAACCGAGCAAAGTACATACCTTAATCAAAGATTCAAAGAGCCGAACCATAGACGAGTAAAGAATGTTGTTTTTCACTTGAAAAAAATCAGCTAAAGCATGAAAGATGGATAAAAATCATATTTGGTTATTGTTTTATTAACTTAATTATCAAATTCCAAATTTACCCTTAATGAAAACATTATAAAATCACCTAATATATGCCCATTTATGACCATTACCACTATCAATGGTTTAATAACAACATAAGGACCTTTCACTTATAAGCCATAGCAAATAGACACCTTTATCATATAGAATGCAACGTTTACATTTTACGCGATTTAATCCTTTTTATCAAATTAAGCTATTAAACGATAAAATTAGCTCATGAAATTTTTACACATATATAATCTCATGCTGCAAACACATAAATTAAATTTTAAAAAATTTTACAACCTCGAATTTGTGGTTCCAAAACCACTGCTCCGATTTAGCTAAAAATCGGGTTGTTACACTATCATCCATCATGCATAAACAACACGTACTTTCTTTTCCATTCATGCCAATTTCATCTTCATGATAAGCATCTTCACAATAACTTGCCAATGACAAGTAAAATTAATATTAGCAAACTTTCAAAGGCCATATACAAAATGAATCATTAACCATAACAATGCCAACCCATTTGGCTTAACTAATATAACACATAACAAAATGACCAAGTCCCTATACATGCCATACTCAAAATATTGAAACCAATTATACCCAAAAAAATAGTTTGATAGTGTGATTCGAGCTCCGGCGTTCCTCGATCTCCGAGCTAACTTGGTGACACTATAAAGAAAAAAAAGAAAAGAAAAGGGGAGTAAACTTTAAACCTTAGTAAGTTTGCATGCAAATAATAAGCAACATATATCATTCATTAATCATGTAACTACTCACCATAAGTTAACATAAATATCATCATGTATCTTAGGCAAAACTTACTCCTTAGCATTCTTACCAAAGTTCATACTCATGAGTTATACATACATATCTGTACCCACTAGTAACATAGTCACATACTTTGTCATATTTGACATACTCTCCGGATTACCCGTTGAACACTTGTAATTCTATATGATACATGGAAGGTCTAGCACATAAGTGCCACATATGTAGCCAATGCTACCTCATATTTCATAACACAGAGGGTTCACACACGTGTTAATCACGGGCCTGCTCATACAAGCTGTCAGTCAAGACTTAGCTACACGAGCTGCTCACACAAGCTATCAGGTATCTGCGACACATGCCGAACTACCTAACCACCAGTAGAAAGTACATGACCAGCACCCAGGTTCACATAAATCACATCACTCATGGTTTCCTAGTGGCATGTATCTTGTATCCTAAACTATTCCTAAGGTTCAACTGAGATTTTCTCATCATCGAAACTTCTTTGAATGTTTCCATAGAAACAATCATACAATTTATGCAATATTAAGCATTAAATACATAGTATAACATTTCATATTTACACACAAACTTACCTTGGTACAAAATGGAAGGAAATGGACTTAATCGTCAATAACCTTATTTTTCCCCCTATCAAATTCCAAACTTCGTTTTTCTTGATCCATAACAGCAAACTTAACTTATTTAATTATCACATTTCTCAATGCTGTCCAAAAATAAACTTATGAAAAAATTACATTTTTGCCCCTAAACTTTGACATATTTACATTTTAGTCCTTAGGCTCGTAAAATGAAATGTATCCACTTTCTTTGTTACCCAAGCCTAGCCGAACCTAAATCATACTCATAATAGCCCACATTTTTCATCAAATCACATTTCTACTACCTATTTTCACAACTTTTACAAATAAGTCCTTTTTATGCATTTTCACTAAAAATCACTTAGTAAAAGTTCTATATCACACCTTAAACATAAAATATCTTCCATCAAACAAAAAAATACATGCATGTCACACATCGGTAAATTTTTAAACATGAACCCGACAAAAAAAATAGTAGAAATAGGTAAATCGGGTTTTGAGTACTTTAAAAATGTAAAGAGCATTAAAAACGAGGCTAGGAAGTACTTACAATCAAGCTTGAAAGATGAAAAAACCCTAGCTATAGAGAGCTTGAAATTTTCGGCCAAGATTTGAAGAAGATGGACAAAATTTGGCTTTATTTTCTCTTTTTGTTCTTTTATTTACGAAATGACCAAAATGTCCTTTTTGCCAAACTTTAAAATTTTATCTCACCATGTCAATTTTTTCCACTAACTTAACAAATGATCTAATTATCATATAAGGACCATTAATTTAAAATCTAATGGCAGTTGGACACCTTTAACATGTAGAACTCAACTTATGCACTTTTTACAATTTAGTCCTTTTGACTAAATTGAATGCCCAAACGTCAAAATTTTTGAACCAAATTTTCACGAAATCATTTCATGAAATCGTAGACCATAAAAATCTAATAAAAAAAAATTTTACTGCGTCGAATTCATGGCCTCGAAACCGTTGTTTTGATTAGCCCTAAAATAGGGCTATTACAATATCGATTTTAAAACCCAATTATCGATACCTTTGCTCCAAACTTGAAAAATGCAGCATGCATATGCAATTAATCCATTCCAATTTAGTTTATAAACATCGTACATCAATTACTTCGATAAATAATCATTCAACGGCCTAATTAATAGTTCAATATCGCAAAACCATGTTCTAGCAAGTAACGTTAATCCATTCTTATGTTCATGAACTCAAGTATAATATTAACAACATGTAATCCTGATAAATCGAACCAAAAACAAGCAAAATTTCTAAAAGTTAACATGGCTGTAAACAAATCTACCACATTGCCTTTTCCCCTAAAGTGTAAATAAATATAGAACACCTACGAAATAATGCAAAAGTCTTGCTTTGATCACCTTTCAGAACCACACCGCTCACACCGGCACATAACTAATCTACAATGGTTAAAGAAAGGAGTAGGTGAGCTTAACAAGCTTAGTGAATGCCTAGAACAACTACTATGCAAACAGTTCAACAAGCATTAATGAAGGAACCATATACACAACCTTAACAGTTTCAGTTTTAGTGTCATAATATTCTTACTTGTGCATTATTTTCTAGTTCTTTTCATGGTGAACATATTCACTTTGAAGCATATAGCATATTTCACATATAGCCACCTAACATAAAAGAACAAATCACCATACTCATATAATCTCATGACATTTAAGCATATGTCATAATACTTGTAAAATCACACAACATTCAAACATATACCATAACACTCTAAAGCATCTTTATAGATAACTTGCAAAATGGTCATATGTCATATAAACACACATCACAATACACACATATTCATAATTTAAGATAAATTGGCACTTGAGCTGTGAAACATAACATCACTTATCAGATACACGGATCTCTAACACACTAAACATAGACTCATGGAGTCAAACATGTCCCAAAAGTGAAGAATAAATCTAACACTCCCCTTATTTCCCCTCACATGTCCCATTGAATAGATCTTAGCTCACATTCCCTTATCCCTCCCAAGGCCTCAAAACCCAAAATCACTGTACATATAGGTGAGTACTCACAAACTTATGGCATGCCAATTATATCCAACAGTTTCAAGGTCTGTAACAGTCCGATTTTAGGCCTAGTTGGAACAATGGTTTCGGAACCATTAACCTAAGGTCAAAGAAATTATTTTTTTATTATTTTATGTGTTATAGCATGATTGTATGAGTGCATGAAAATTTTGATGTTAGAATTTTAGCGATTGCATGCTTAATTGCGAAAAAGGACTAAATCGTAGAAAGTGGGAAAGTTTTCTTCTACTGGATAAAGGTGTCAAATAGCTATGGAACATTAACGTAGAGGTCCTTATTGAGTAAATTGACCAATAAAATGTTAGTGGCTAGACATGAAGTCTTAATTCATGTAATGGTCAAAGAGTAAGTGACTTAATTGATAAATAAATAATAAACCTAAAGGCTACCTATCTTCTTTTTCATTTCTTCTCTTCACCATCGAAATTTTTAGCAAGAAAGGGGTCTTTGAAGCTTGAAACTTAAGAAAGGGGTCTTTGAAGCTTGAAACTTTCTGCCATTAAGTTCTCTCATAAGTAAGTGATTTTGATGACTTTTCTTGATATTTTTATACTTTTGGGACCCTTGTAACATAAGCTAACTAATAGGGGGGACTATTTTGCAAAATGGTTGAGAGTCTAGGGTTTTGCCATGAGAGTACTCATGTAGGTTGCTGAAATTTTATAGAAGAAAATGAGTTATGGTTGTTAAATAAACAACTTTTGTGAAGTAGTTTTCATGAAAACCCTAACTAAGGACCATTTTGCATAAGTTATAAATTATGGGGTAAATGCGTGAAATAATTGAAATTTTGAGATGCTATAGGCTTAAAGTAGTTTTGACTAGGCTTCGTTAATGTGGAAATTTGATGAAAATAGATTTACGAGCCTAGGGTAAAATTGTAATATTGTGAAAGTCTAGAGGCAAAATGGTCATTTTGCCAAAATATGAATTACGAAATGTATTGATTAATATGATGATTAAGTTAGTGAATTTTTTTATCATTTTAGATCAAGAAATATGAAATTCGGGCCTAGACCAGGGGAAGGCCAAGCTGGTAAACTAAATCCAACTAGTCGTCCACTTTTTGTATATTGAGGTAAGTTGCACGTAAGTAAGGAAACTTTATCGTTATTATATGTTGAATGATTGATTTTGTGTAATATGGTTGAATATGCTTATGAATTATGCATGATGAAATTTAATATAGTAATGTCTCGGTTGAACCTAGGAATAGATCGGATATCCATGCTGTAACACCCCAAATTTGGGCCTAGAGGTATTGGGCCTTGAGTGGGGGTCCGTAAGGAGGTTGTATATAAGTATTTAATTTTGCAATGAAATGAAACAATTAAATGTTTGCTTTAGTGGTTAATGGCTTTGAGAAGTGTTGGAGAAATCTTGGGTTCAAACTTGGGCTTTAGCAAAAATTTTGGTATTAAGTGAAAAAAAACCTAGATGCTTGGATGAGGGCCTTTTAAATTATTGTGTTAAATAAATGACACAAGGAAACTTGTAGTCTAGTGGTTGTGGCGTCATTAAGGTTGTATGGGAGCCTGGGTTCAAGCCTTGGCTCTTACAATTTATTTTGGTTTTTTTTAAGGGAACCTGGACTTTGGCCTTTAGACCTTATAATTAATTGGGGATAAAATATGACAAAAAAAGCCTTGTGGCTTAGTGGAAAGCAGCGTGTGGAGCATTTGAGGGGAGGCATAGGTTCGAATCCCATGGCAAGCAAGGAGCATTTATTTTGCTAACAGGGGGCGGCAAGAGTTGGTGTTGAATTTAAACTCTGATGTTGGAGGGATCCCACATCGGGAAGATAACATAAGAGTGGTTGCGAAGCTGGCTTTAAATAGAGGGAGCCATGAGGAGAGTAAAGGTACCTTTTCTTGGCTGATCCCTTTCGCTGTGTGGCGTGCTCATTTGGGTTGGGCGTCGGCTAAGAGTGCTCGGAGCGTGGGTTAACTCCAGTCTCCTATCAGGTGTGTATTTCTCGCTACTCTAGCTGTAGGATGGCTACTTCAGGCCGTGATGGGCCAAAAGGGGTCATGTGGGCCCAATGGGCCGACGGGCCTAATTGGATAAGTTGTTTGATTGTGTAGTAAATATTAGACTAGGCTAGGTGAATCTAATATCTGTGGCTAGATTTGGGCTAAAAGGGCCACACGAGCGTGTGGGCCCATTTGGGCCAAGAATAGGTAAAAAGACCGTAAAGCCCCTGTAGGGTAAAGAGACCGTAAAGCCCCTGTAGGGTAAAGTGACTGTAATACCCCTGTATGGTAAAATGACGAACGTGCCCTTATGTTCCGTATGACTGATGTGCTTAGGATTTACATATATTGATATTGGATTAGTTAAGTTTGAGTGACAGGTGGTGGTTATCGTAGGTGATTAATTATGGAAACGTTTCAACTTCAACCCAAAATAGGTGTGTACTAACCTTCGTAATAGCTTAGATTAATATTTCCTGAGAAGCCGAAATGCTAAAATACCAGTATTTCGGGAACTTGTAATGTTGCATTTGGGTAGATGCGATAAATATAATAAGATCGGTGTTTGGATCGATGGAACAAGTAAGAACTCAATTTTGTGCATGATGGTAAGTTGGGCCTCAATGGGTTGAAATTGGGCCCAATGGGCTTTCGGACCCATTTGGGTGGAATTGATAGAAAAAGGAATTTGGAAAAGTTGCACGTTAACACGGTTAGTATTACTGTAAAATTTGGGTTAAGTAGGCTAAATCAGCATTCGTAGGGCCCATTAGGGGTTTTGGGCCCAAAAGCCCGAATTTGATAAAATGGGTTAAAGATCATTGTTTAAACACTCGAAAATATTGATAATTGTAATGAACATGGAAAACCCTGATATTTGGTAAAATTACGAAAATACCCTTATAATGTGAAAAATGACTGTTTTGCCCTTGTGGGCAAGTGACTGACTTGGACTGTGTGGTTAACGGATTGATTGTGAATATATGTTGGTGATATGAATGACTTGACTGTGATTGTTTATTCAAATATGGGCATGACATTCTGCATACATGACATGTTGCATTGGGTTGGGTTTTTATATGGATGGAGGAAGTGCAAAAGGGCTTATGCCCCAGTTTATTGAAATGGGCTTATGCCCCAGTTTACCGAAATGGGCTTATGCCCCAGTTTATTGAAAAGGGCTTATGCCCCAGTTTATCGAAAAGAGCTTATGCCTCGGTTTATTGAAAAGGGCTTTGCCCCAGTTTACCGAAAAGGGCTTTGCCCCAATTATTAAAAGAGGCTAGGCCTCCAGCTATATGATAAAGTAGCTATGCTGCCAGTGGTGTGTTGGTTGGGTAGGTTGAATCATTCCCCACATGGTGTGTTGGTTTATATGGGTGGAGAGTAGTGGATGGTGGGTCGAGTAGTCTCCCCAAATGGGCTTGCATACATCCATTGATATTACATGTGATATTGAAATGGGCCTAAGGGCCATACCGTTTCTGATGAAAGGCTTGACCCGATGATATGATTTATGAAAAGGCTTCGGCCCAGTGATATGATTTATGAATAGGGCTTTGGCCCAGATTGTACTGACATTGTGTTATTCACTGTTTGTTTGTTGTGGATTACACACTGATTTTTCGTAAACTCACCCCGTTTCTAACTGTGCAGGTAATCCCTAAGCTTAGATGGTTTGGAGCTGCGAGGGACACGGAGATGGCTACACTACTGTTTTTGTTTCTTTTAATTGCAATAAGTAAACGGTTTATTTTTTATATAAGTTTTATCTTAATTAATATTATTATTTGGTTTTGGGTTGTAATAAGGCCATTTTAATTATTTTTCTGGGATTATTTTATTTTATACCCTATATTTTACTGTTAACAATCCAAAATGGGTTAGACTTAGGGCGCGTTTCCAAAATGATAATTGTTTTCAAAATAACGCAACGATACAGTTAATCGGTTTATCAAAAATATCTACTTATATAAATTCCAACTCATTTTTCTCAAAACCTAACCTCGTACTAAAGTGTGGCAATGGTTGTGGGCATGTCTAGGATTGGATCCAATCAAGAGCTTGGTACTTAAGCAGCCTTCATGGCTCGCCTCCTCTGTTTCAGATACCTACCTGGTGCACAGATTCCATTAACTTTATTAACTTAGCAAAGACTATCTTTTAAAACACTAAGAAGGACGTTGAAAGAGGCATGTGTATTCTTAAAAACTTCAATGTGACACTTCGGATCTGGCCATAACGTCTGGGCTGGGTTTGGGGTGTTACACATGCCATGACATTGGGTGATATGTGTGCTAGTGTAAGACCATGTGTGGGACATGGCGTTGGCCACGATATGAGAGCCAGTGTAAGACCATGTGTGGAAAATGGCATCGACAATGTTATGAGAGCCAATGTAAGACCATGTCTGGGACATGGCATCGACATCGATATGTGTGCTAGTGTAAGACCATGTTTGGGACATGGCGTTGGCTACATTATGAGAGCCAGTGTAAGACCATGTCTGGGACAAGGCATCGGCATTGAGACAAGAGTTAGTGTAAGACCATGTCTGGGACATGGCATCGACCTCGACATGTGAGCCAGTGTATAACCATGTCTGGGACATGGCATCGACAATTTACCCTATTGTGTGAGGCTTATCAGATATCCTTTAGTATTCCCAATGGATTCATGGGTTATTTTAAAGCTTATGATAAATATATGGAATGATATAATCATGTTGTGAGTGGTACAGGTTCTTATTTGAAACTCATGAGATATGAGTATAGTTATGTTGCCTTAATGGTAAGAATAACATGAGTAAGTTCTATCTATGAAAATGATTTTGGAACGATTTTGTAATCTTTGACTTATACTTGTGATATATAAGTATGTAGTGATATCTACCTTTGTTCACTCAAGAATGTTGTGTTGATTTATAATATGCTATGTGCTTAAATATGCATGGTTGATGTTGTTACTTATTTACATGGAAACTTACTAAGCGTTATACTTACTCCCTCTCTTTTCCATTTTTGTATAGTTCCACCAAGTTAGCATCGGGAATCAAGGGACGTTGGAGGCATCGATCACACTATCACCTGAAGCTTTTGGTATAGCTAGTTTAAATGTTTTGAGTGTGGCATGTATAGGGACTTGATCTTTTGTTTAGTGTCATGTTAGTTTAGCCACAAGTGTTGACTCATATGGATGTGATATTCATTTTGAATAGGCCATTTGGCTAATATTGATTATTATTAAATGCATTTGATGAAAATTCTCATGGTTGTGGCTATTTTGGTTATGTGTGTTTGTGCTTGGATTAGTTATGTTTGATGTTGTGTAGGTTGGTGCAAGTAAGGGTGGCAAAAAAGCTTGGTAGACAACCTTGTTTTTATCCACACGGGCATGTGTCTAGACTGTGAGTGACACATGACTAGACCGTGTGTCCCCAGCACCTAAAGTTGGCAAAATAGAATGCCCAATAGCAACCACAAGGGAGGAGATAGGACCGTGTGTCTCAATCATGTAGAGGACACGTCCTAGTACACGGGCGTGTACCATGGCCGGGTGCCCTTAAATGGTTGCTAATATCAGAAACAGAATGTCAAGGTTTTTGTACAAGGGCTGAGACATGGGCGTGTCACGATTGTGTAAGGGACATGGGTCAAGGACACGGACATGTGCCAAGCCGTGTGAAAACCCCTGTAGGTTTGAATCAAGAAATAAATTCGCTCGGGCTAGGGACATGGGTGTGTTCTGATATGTTCAAGCCGTGTGAGCCACACGAGCCTTCAACATGGCCATGTTAAGAAGACACACGGGCGTGTTGCCTTTCCACACGGGCGTGTGCCCCTTTCTGCTTGAAATTTTACAAAATTTTCTAGAGTGCACAGATTAGTCCCGAATCATTTCCAAAGTGTGTTCGGGGCCTTGTAGGCCCATAGTAGGGACATTAAGGTATTGTGAAAAGTTTTAATTTGGAGTGAAATTTCTTAACTAGGAAATTTTTGTTTGCATGTGTTGATATAGGTAGTGCCTCGTACTCTATTCCGGTATCAGATACGAGTAAGGGGTGTTACAAGATCACAAGGCCAAAATATTTGAAGTCAAACACATATCACTTACTGATTATCTGTGCACAATCATTGCATATTTGTATCTTTAGCAAAAAACTATCACTAACATTGAACATATACATAACATGAACATATTTGCACTTTCACAATAGTTATCAGAACCACCTATCACATGTTATAACATCACATCTTAATTTACATATTTAGAAACACATAAGCACTTTATTCACAAGCTAACATAGGCATGAGAAAGCTTACACTCATAATTTAGAGTAGGGGCTTAGGCTACTACTAAATTACCAAATAATACATTGAATCATGTCCACAAGTAATTATAACAAACACTCACCAATTACGCTTCCGCCGAAAAGTCGAAAGCTCAAATTAGCTTTTCCTTGCCTTTATCTCTACTCGTAAAAGGTTCAATCGAATCCAAAACTTCAACACAACAATTAACACAACAATGCATTCAATAATCAGCTAAGAACTCACTACAAAAAATAAAAAAAAATAAGCCTAAGCTATGTTCCCATTTAACCGAAACCTTTAAAGCTAACTTAAAACTCAAATATCTCAGTCTATACTTAATCTTTTCATGTAAAACCAATTTTTTTCATCTTATAATTTACCTATGACTAATTCCCCACCTTTAAAATACAATAAAATACTCAATTAATAATATCGACTTTTTCGACATGTGTTATGGCCATTTTTTGAAAATTCATTAAAACTCAAGAATTCTTTAACAAAACTTCAAAGTAAGTTTAGAAACCTTTTTATCATGATAAAACAAGTTGAAAACACTTTAAAACAATGTTTTTATGTAAAATCCCAAAATCCACCATTAACGACTCAATTTTCGACTAAATAACATTTAAAAGTAATAGGAAGATGAATCATTACCATAGTTGATGAAAAAACTGAGCGTAGATCGAAAACCCAAAAAACCCGAAAGCTTGACAATGGAGAAAACTATGGTGATTTTGAGTGTTTTTGTAACACCTCTTATGTGTATTCGACGCCGGAACAGGGTACAAGGCATTATTGGACTTAATCTTTCACAAACATGCAAAAAAATCGACTACAAAATTTCATTCGTATCAAAACTTTTCATTCACATGCATAATGTCCTATACACGTGCCTACGAAGCCCTAAACATGCATTGAAAGTAGTGAGGGACTAAACCGAGAACCTTAAAAAGTTTTGAGAAAGCTTAGAAATTTTTTCCATGACACAAGGTCACACACCCGTGTCCTCAGGCCGTGTTATTCTCTGACTATGACGTCAGCGAATAATTTGAACCACACAGCCAAGCGACACGCCCTTGTGCTAAGGCCGTGTCCTCTACACGGTTGATACACAAGACCGTGTCTCAGCCTGTATAGTCAACACTTAGGCTATTTTCCAAGCCTTCATGTTATCCATAAACCCTTACAACGTTATACATTTTTAAATCACAAATCATGGCATCATTTTAGTGATTTAGCATGCCTCAATAAGGCACGTTTTTAACAACCAACCATAACATGTTACCCAATAATTAATCTCTAACTATTCAACGGATGTCCATGTTCAATCATTATCAACTTAATGCCAATATACGCGTTTATTCCATAGCCATGACCATCCCAAATGGTCCTAAGGCATTCTCATGCACATATGTTATACTATTCATACATAGTAAACAATTATAATCACATTGTAAGGCATTAACAAATAGTAAGGATAATTAGGCTTATAAGCCAAAACATTATGTGACACATCCCATGGCTATATACAATGAATCAACATAGGCCAATACATTTGGCCTAGGCGTAATAACACAAGTCATAATCTAGATCCCTATAATGGCACTCACTTGAAATTCTAATTAATGCTTCATTATTCCAAAGATAGTGACTTGATAGTTTGATGCTGCCTCACATGATTTCCAACCCCGAGCTAACCTGTCAACACTAAAGAAAAAGAAAAGAAGGGAGTAAGCTTTATAGCTTAGTAAGTTCGTATGAAAATAATAAGCAATTTATCAACTTGTTTCCCAAGGTAATACAACCCTATTTGCATTTTTACTTATGTCCCAGTCAAGCTATTTTCTCAAGTCATAGTTGCTAAATTATTTATATCTGGAGCTACAGAACTCCAAACTAAGATCTGATAATTTTCCCTGAAACTAGGCTCACTATCTTCTTACCATAAAATTTTCAGAATTTTTGGTCTAGTCAATAAGCACAGTTTATTCCTTAAATTTACCCCTTTTCGCTGTCTGATAGTTCTGACCCTTTTTCACTAAAAATAAATTATCTCATAATACGAGACTCGGATAATGTTTCTGTCTATTTCTCTTGAAAATAGACTCATTAAGAATTCTAAGCACATAAATTATGACCCACAACTATTTTTGTACAATTTCCAATTTTTTTCTCAAATCAAAATAGGGGATTTCAAAATCATTCTAACTCTATCTCACAACAATTTAAATATTTCATAATATGAAACTCTTTTGCTTACACCATTTCTTCTATGTGAAATTAGACTTTTAAGCTTTAATTTCATATTTTATTCTGCCTTTAACTCAATTTTCACAATTTTTGGTGGATTTTCAAACTCATACAACTGTTGCTGTTTAAAACTATTTTGGTGCAATATAATGATAACTATCATAAGTTCACTTTCGACTAATCATGAACTCGCCATTTCATGAGTTCCATGTTCAAATGCACAATATAAGTTAACATGATACTGCAACAAAATTTATAACCATAATTATACATCTTAGCTCACCGATGTCTCAACATTTCAAAGTGTCAATAACCATAAGCTTAGTGTACATACCTGTACTCATCGTAATATATCATATAGCCATACCTCTTTAACATGCCTTCCTCGAGACTTTCATCACGTCTATTGCATTACCCATTGAACCCTCGGAATACTATTGGATATGCAGAACACTTGCACATAAGTGCCACATATGCATACGTAGCCAAAGCTAACTCATAACATGTAACGCTCACAATGGAGCTACTCACGGGTTTGCTCATAAAAGCTCTAGGTCAAGGTGTAGCTACACGGGCTGCCCACACAAGCTTTCAGGTATCCAACCAACTCAAGGATTACCTAGCCACCAGTAGATGACACAAGACCATTTCTCGAAACCCAATTACATGTATCGTATCCATTATGAACTCGAACCAATTTAACGAGTTCGGATGTTCATATCCATAATGAACTTGGACCAACTCAACGAGCTCAGATGCCTCATATATATCACGAACTTGGACTAACTCAACAAATTCAGATTTCTTAATTTCTAGTGACATGCCACTTGTACCCTAGATTATTCCTAAGGTTTAGACGGGATTTTTTGATATTACATCTCTGTCGAACTTACTCGAAGTGTCGATCTCACTATCCATAGTATCAATTGCCCTTTCATAGCAAAATAAGGCATAACTAAAATAGCAAATAATCTTTTAAGAATTTACATAACATATTTCACATATTGCATATATCACTTGTCATGGATCATTATTTTCTTGCTTTTCATGTAATATTCTTCCATGTCATATTTCCACATCATATACACCATTTCATCAACTTTTCCAATATATATATTAAATCATACAATATATGCAATAATAGTAAAGAATTATAATTCAAACATAACATTGCACTATTGTTATCATACGAACTTACCTCGAATGTAAATTTTGGCCAATTACTCCATTTTAGTCCATAACCTCATACTTTCTAATTTAAGCCCAAATCTCGATTTCCTTGATCCAACATGATTAAATTCACTCCTTTAATCATTACATTAATTAAAACATCCAATAATTCACAATTTGACAAAATGATCGTTTTGCCCTTAGACTTTACAAAAATTATGATTTTGCCCTTGGGCTCGTAAATCAATTTTTATTGAATTTCCTCCTTTACCAAGCCTAGTTGAATTATTTTTATAACTATAGCAACTCACAATTTCCAATTATTTCACACAGTTACAACTTATTTTACAACTTTACAAAATATCCCTTTTTTAGGTGTTTTCATGCAAACTTCTTTCACAAAAGTTGTTTATTACACAACCCAGACTCATTTTCTTCCATAAAAATTCAGCAAACAACATAAATTCTCTCATGGAAAAACTCTAGACTTTCAACCATTTTACAAAATAGTCCCCCATTTAGTTAGCTCATGCTACAAGGGTCCCAAAAACACAAAAATCAACAAAAAATGATCATCAAAATCACTTGCTTGCAAGGGATGGAAGTTGCTGAAATTTTGAGCTTTCAAAACCCCTATTTTGGTGGTATTTTTGGTGGAGGAAGGAAGAAAGATGAAAAGATGACATCTTTTTTTTTTTTAATACCAAATAAACTACCTAATACCCATCAATTTTGACTTTTCAATTTCTTTCTCTCTATGGCCAGCCAATCACCCTTTTTAGGGTCTATTTGCACTTTAAACACCCCAAATTTTGATTCTCTAGCTATTTAACATGTTTAGCTAGCAAAACAAAACTTTTCCCTTTATGCGATTTAGTCATTTTTCGTAATTAAGCAAGAAATCGCTAAAATTATTTCACCAAAATTTTCATGCACTCATATAATCATGCTATAACACATAAAATAACATTAAAAAATAATTCCTCCAGCCCCGAAATAGTGGTTTCGAAACCACTATTTCGACTAGGCCCAAAATCGGGCTGTTACAGTTTTTCTTACACATACACATCTTTACTCAATATTGGAGTATCACTTTCATTACTATCAAAATTAGCTCGGTTGAAAAGCATATCTGTCTAATTAAAATAATTTTTGTTAGAGCCGGGAGATATCACACTATCACAGGTTAAATATGCCATGTATAGCTAGACTTACATATGCTACGTTAGTCCTAGAATCGACTATATCGTAGCTCTGATATCAATTAAATGTAACACCCTTAACTCCTCTCCGTCGCCAGATTAGGGTTAAGAGATATTACCGATCAAACATAACCTTTAACTAACATTTCACTACTCAATAAGCATTCAATATCGAATAACATTCATTCACATACACAATGTCCCTTAAATAGGTCTACGGGGCCATAAAACATGCTTAGAAGTTGTTTGGGACTAAATCGATAATATTTAAAAACTTTGGAAAACTTATAAAATGTTCAAACATTTAAGGGTTCACACGCCCGTGTGAACAGGCCGTGTGCTTCACATGGCCACCAGACACGCCCGTGTCATAGGTCGTGTGAAAACAGGGCATACTTACTGACTTGTACCACACGGCTGAGGACATGCCCTTGTGCCAGGCCATGTGAAATCTAGAGGGGTTAATGACTTAGGTCACACAACCGGCCACACGCCCATGTGCTAGCCCTGTATCGCACACACGGCCAGTAGACACGCCCATGTGTCTAGACCGTGTCAAACCTGTAGGGTATACTGTCTTAATTCGAAAGGCTACCCTAAGGGACACACGACCGTGTAGCATGACCGTGTGTTGCACACGGATGAGACACACGCTCGTGTCTCTGCTCATGTGGACAAAAATAGGCTATTTGCAAGTCCAATTTGCCACTCTTTTCTTATACACACCTAGCAACCAAAATGGTACCATTTTAATATATTTATAGGCAGCCAAAACATGCTAATTCATATACGATTCATGCCATTTCAAAATCAAGCATTCATATACTCAAATCAATCAAACATATACCAAATTAGCATGATTCATTCCTCATTACTCACCTATTCAATCATATACTAAAGTACATATCATACTTGTCAATACAATCTATTTCAAGATTATTTTTACTACAATCAATCACAGAAAAATCTTGACTCATAAATCATCTATTAGCCATTCATTTATCAAGTCTAAAATAATGGTTTTCATAAGTAAATAATCATCATATACCAAATGACCAAATGATCATCTTGAACCATCACCAACTATGCCAAATTATGCCATTACACAAGGCAAATTACACATCAAATATAAGACATTAATAAGCCACATAAAATGGCTAAATATATCACCAAGACCTTTATAAAGAAGACTCAAGCCTATACATGCCATATAACCAAGTCACAAGTGTATAAATACCAAAATAAAAAACTGGATAGTGTGATGCGATTTTCGTCGACTTTCAGCCCGAGCGAATGTCTAAATCACTATAAAACATAGAAAAATAACACAAAGTAAGCTATAATGCTTAGTAAGCTCGTATGATAATAAACTCATATTATTAAATAACCGCATTTTAAACAATTACTCAAAACATGATATAATTCATATGATTTCACCATTCAATCTCGAATTCATGCACATAGATGATCAAGATTTTCATGAGTTTATTCATTCAAAACACGTATGGTTTGAATACTTCTTATCAATTCATTCACATTTTCATATGCACAAGCAAATTATATATAAACTTTATTCAATTCAACATTCATCACCTTTTCTTAGCCGAGTGAATTATGTGAAATATCATCAAATAGCAGTGTTCTCACACTATGTGCCATATGCATATTTAGTTAAAACAGCTATAACCCATATCTCATATATCATTCAATTCATACCTCATTATAGCCAAATAAATACATTTTGGCATGAAACATATTTATACATAAATCTTTGTCATTTCATATACTTGATACACAAAGAACTTACAAAATTACCTTCATTTGATTCTCATATAAGTTCTGTACGAACCTATATCACTGAATTCAATTGTACTTTCCTTTTCATCTTGACTATGCCCGTTGAACCCTTCAGAATCACTAAGGAAACTTGGATATCACATAAATCTCATAATGCCATATCCCAGATATGGTCTTACATGTTATCTCATATCGAAGCCAATGTCCCTGTCATGGTCTTATATGAAATCATATAACGATGTCAATGTCAAAAACATGGTCTTACACGTAATCACAATACAATGCCAATGTCCCAGACATGGTTTTAGATGTAATCTCATCTCGGCAATCCTAATGTCATGACATTTATATCCTATATTATTCTTAACGTTCGTACAGGACTTTCAAATGTCATAACTCAATCGATTCTTGCTCGTAGTTGCTCATTTGACATTCATAGAAGTTCAATGACAAATAACATATATTCAATTCAATTCAATAATAAATAAGCATTTATAACGCAATTTAAATATGTTTATTAGCATACAAACTTACCTCGTTCGCTGTAATGACAAATTAGGTTGACTAATCTAATACTTTGTGTTCCCCCATTCTAGATCCGAATCTCATTTTTCTCAATCTATATAATAAAAAAATTTACTTATTTAATCATTACTTCATTCAATTTAACACAATTTACACATTTTGGCAAAATTACACTTTTTCCTCTATTATTTCACATTTTTGCAATTTAGTCCTTATCACATAAAAATACAAATTCATACAATTCAATACTAGCCCATGCTAGCCGAATTTTCCTTATATTCATATCAGCCCATTTTTCTCATTAATTCACACATTTACCAATGGATTTCACAAATTTCTCAATTAAATCCGTAATTAACATTTTTGTCAAAAATCACTTTGTAAAACTTGTTAATCTAGCTTCAAAATTTAATAATGTATCACAAAACATCTAAACAACCAAGCATTCAACAATGGCAATATTCAAAATCTATAACATTGAAAACGGAGATATGGGCTAGCTAGATTAAGCTGCAACGATCTCAATAACGTAGAAATTATTAAAAACGGAACAAAAACAAACCTTCAATTGAGCATCAATATGACTGAACCTTAGCAAGCTTTCTTCCATGGTTTTTAATTTCCATATTTGGTGGTGATGAATGAAATAAGATGATAATTTCGCGTTGTTTTAATTTTTATAACATTTATTAACCATTTTACCATTTTAACCTTTAATAGCATTTAAAATTTTCATTATACTAAGCCATCACATTCTACTAACTCAATAATGGATTATATAAGGACCTCCTCCTTTAAATTCTATAGCATTTAAACACTTTTAGCTAATAAAACTCCACTTTTACACTTTACGCGATTTAGTCCTTTTTACCGAATTAACCACTCAAACGGTAAATTTTTTTTACGAAATTTTCACACAAACATTCTATCATACTGTAAACCTTAATAAAATAATAAAATAAAAATTTTTACTTCGGATTGTGGTCCTGAAACCATTATTTTGATTAACCCTAAAAATCGACTATTACGCCGAAACATGAACAAATGTTAAAGATGAAGTAATACAACAAATATTAAAGATAAGTATATGCATAAAAATCGTATAGGAGTATCTCCAATCGGTAATTCAAAATTCAAAACGTTCCCAAACCATACCAAACCATAAACACTATGTCCCAACTATTTGTAATAATCAGAACATATCATATCACATTAACCATATTGCCAATAACTCAACATTCACATAAACAGACGTATATTCAGATGTAAAACAAATGAAACAATTCAGAGATCCCACCCAACCTACCAAACACCACTCCGACCACCCTACACACCATATAGGGTTGTAAAAGGCCCAACCACCCTGTACACCACATAAGACCATAATAGGCCCATCTTCCCTACACACCGCAATATGTGGAACTTACCCACTTAATAACAATATCTAGCTGAGTTGACATATGTATAATATGGTGCGGTAAACCATTGTACAGAAACAATGCAGTTAAGCTGCCAATTCAATCTTTCTTCTCTCCATAACCAATATCCCAAATTTTTATACAAATGAAGGAATTCACACATTACACTAACAGACTCACAGAAACAGTCACTTATACTTAGTTGAACAATTTTAGAATCGATAGCGTTAGTACATATTTCAAAATTACGACAACAAGTAAGCACCTCAATCTCATTCATCATAATCCATTAATACATTTCTCGATTGTCTAAACTTAACACACACAAACACACATACATACTAAAATCCAAGTTATAGCGGAGTCTAAACACAGTTACCAAGGCTTAACCAAGGGTCAAATTACACAGAAACATAAATCTAGAGAATTTCCAGCACAAAAAAAACTTTGCTAAACAGGTCCATACGGCCGTGTGGGAGGGTTTAGGCCATGTGAAGAGTCACATGGCTGTGTGAAAGAGGCACACGACTGTGTGACCAAGTTACATGGTCGTGTGAGTAGCCCGTGTAACTCACTGTGCAAAAGTAAAAAATTGAGAAGTAGAGTAGACATGGCTGTGTGGAAAACTCACAAGCCCATGTGGCTAAGGAACACGATCGTGTGTCTAAGGCACATGCTTGTGTGAAAATAAATAAAAATCCCTAAATAGTAGCCACACGGTCGTGTGTCCAGGCCATGTGGCACTAAAAATCATCAAAAACCCCTAATTTCCCAATGTTACACAGCCGTGTAGATCGCCCATGTATGGCATACGCCCGTATGGCCACCCGCGTGGTCACGAAACCACACCAAATATAATGGCCCGATTTTGGGCCCAGTCAGAACAGTGGTTTCGTGACCACAGATCTGAGGGTGGAGAAATTATTTTTAATATTATTTTATGTGTTGTGGCATAATTATATGAGAGTATGAAAATTTTGGTGAATTAATTTTAGCGATTTCATGCCTAATTGTGAAAAAGGACTACATCGCATAAAGTGAAAAAGTCTTAATTTGATAGCTAAGGGTGTTAAATTGCCATGTATCATAAATTGAGGGTCTTTAAAGGGTAATTAGACCCTTTAGAGAGGCTTGGCCGGCCATAAGACAAAGAAAATAACATAGTCAAAGTGTTAGGTATTTGATGACCTAATGTGTGATAAAATAATACCCTAAAGCTTAGCCTTCATCTTTTTCATTCATCCTTTCTTCTTGATTGAAAATATCAGCCATAGGAAAGTTTTGGAAGCTTGAAAAATTTCATTCACTTAATCTCCCTACAAGTAAGTGGTTTTGATGACTTTTCTTGACATTTTTTTTTATTTTTGGAACCTTTGTACCATGAGCTTCCAAATGAGGGGACTATTTTGCAAAATGGTTGAAAGTATAAGGTTTTATCTTGAGTGTGTTTATGCTGTTTTCTAAAATTTTATGGAAGAAAATGAGTTATGGTGGTGTAATAAACAACTTTTGTGAAGCAGTTTTCATGGAAACCCTAACTAGGGACCATTTTGCATAAGTTGAAAATTAGATGATAAATGTGAGAAATAATGGAAATTTTAGGTTGCTATAAGAGTAAAAAAGGTTTGGTTAGGCTTAAGATATGAAGAAGTTCAATAAAAATTGAATTTTGGACCTAGGGGCAAAATAGTCATTTTGCCCAATTTTTAAATTGTTGAGTGCTTAGATTAATAAAATGAATAAATGAGTGAATTTTCATCATTATAGATCAAGAATTACAAAATCTGAGCCTAGACCAGGGAAAAGCAAAGCAAGTGGACTAAGTCGAACTAGTCGTCTACGTTTTGTAATTCGAGGTAAGTTGTATGTAAATAATACAACTACATTGTTATTATATGAGTTTGAATTGATATAGCATAAATTGCTTGTTTGTAGAAATGATTATGTATGATGAATATTGAGATAGTAGTACTCCTGTTTCAACCTTAAGAAATAAATCGAATATTCATGCCTTGACATTTGGGTTATTTGTGTGCTAGTGTAAGACAAGTTTGGGACATGCATCAGCCACATTATGAGAGCTAGTGAATGAAATTTCTGGGACATGCATCAACCTCAAGATGTAAGCCAGTGTAAGACATGTCTGGGACATTCATCGGCTACGAGATGTGTCAGTTTAAGACCATGTCTAGGACATGGCATCGACACGTATAGAGGTGTCTATGTAAGACCATGTCTGGGACATGGCATCAACACATATATGTGAAAGCTAGTGTAAGACCATGTCTGGGACATGGCGTCGGCCTCGATTTTGATAGTCAGTGTAAGACCATGTCTGGGAATTGGCATCAACTTGATGGATGAGCCAATGTAAGACCATGTCTGGGACATGGCATTGGTATTGCACCCTATGTTTGAGGCTTTCTGAATATTTGATAGCTTTCCAAATGGTTCAACGGTGAGAGTTACAGTTTAAGTTAAATGAGAGAAGTATAACCATGTTGTGAGCAGTACAGGTACCTATTTGAAATGTATGAGACGTGAGCTCAATATATTTGCTATGTGAATTGTATTGGTTTGTGACGAGTAAGTTGTGTTTATGCCTACTTTTGTACTATTAGCATGATGATGAATGGTAAGTTGTTGTTATATTTATTTGTATGCAACTTACTAAGCTTTATGCTTACTCCCTCTCTTTTCCATTTCCTTATAGTGCCGCTTTGCTAGCTCGAGGATCAACAGACGTCGGAGGCATCGATCACACTATCAGCTGAAGCACTTGGTATTATTAGATTTATCATTTTGAATATAGCATGTATAGGAACTTAGAATTTTGAGTTTTGTGTCATTGTTAATTGGCCAAATGTGATGGCTTACCTTAGCATTTGATTCATTTTCTATAAGGCCATGAAAAATGGCAAATATTGAAAGTTATTATATGAATGCAAGATAGTCTTTCATGAATGTGAAATTGTTGGCATTTTTGAGTACATGAAATGTATATAAACCTTAGCTATGGTTGTTTGGTCGAGAAATCATATTAAGTTAGATTTTGATATGTTGGTAGGCATTAGATTATGTTTCAGGGTGGCAAAAGGCTTGGTAGATAGCCTCATATTGTCCATACCGGTAGACACACAACCAGCCCCATGGGCGTGTTGTCCGGCCGTGTGTCCCCTGCACGAAAAAATTGCAAGTCAGTATGCATGGTAGCAAACACACGGGGAGAGACACGGCCATGTGCCTCAGCCGTATGAAGGGCACGGCCTAGCACACGGGAGTGTGCCATGGCCGTGAGACCCTTAAGGATTGCTAACGTCAAAAACAAAATGTTAAGAATTTCAAACACGGGCGTGTCGAGGCCGTGTGAGGGACACGGGCCATGGACACGGGCGTGTGCCAGGCCGTGCGAAAACCTCTATAGGTTTGAATTGAAAAATAAATCTACACGGGTATAGGACACAGGTGTGTCCCTAGGTACTTAGGCAGTGCGTGTCACATGGGTCATCAGCACGACCATGTTCAAGTTCCAGACGGGCGTGTTGCCCATCCATAAGGGTGTGTGCCCTGTTTCAAAGGTCATTTTCCTAGTGTTGGTTAAGGGACCTGAGTTGGTCCCGAGTAGCTTCCAAGAGGTGTTTTGGAACTTGTAGGCCCAAGATAAGAAGATTTAGACAAAGTTTGAAAAAGTTATAAGTTTTAATGGGCTCGTGTAATCCTACTTGTACGTATATATGTGATTTGTGAACAGTAATGCCTCGTACCCGATGTTGGCGTCGAACCTGGGTTAGGGGTGTTTCACCAAAATAGGCTGACAAAAGTGAGAGTATAAATGTAATGGTAATAATGAGAGTGTTTATTCGAATATAATGTCAACAAAGAAATAAACAAATAAATATGTTGTGGCAAAGTTACTACGACAAAGAATAAGGATAGAGTGATGTTGATTCAGAAGGTCGGGATTGACTAGAATCAACCCTTACTATCAATAATGCCTTGGCAAAATCATATCTACTTTACTGCACAGAAGAGTTCTAAAATGGTCGGCCTCTCGCGAGAGCAAAACCTCTAGTTACCTTGCCTATGTCTATAGGCTTCTTAGAAATCTTGCATGGGTTCCTTTTGTATGATCATGACTCTATGTCTAGAGTTGACTACAAGTGTCAATCGAATACTTTCTCATTTCATTTACTTTTAATCTAACCAATCCAACCCTTTTGTAATTAAAATCAGTTTAAAAGGATGCGAACAATATTCTATGTCTAGAGATCGTTTGCATTTTAATTAAGAAATAAGAACAATCAAATGAAATAGTAAAGTAAATTAAACATATATTGCATCCATAAAAACAGTGTAAGGTTCCATTGAAAGTAATCCCAACCCGACGAGATTTAGCTCATGGGCTAGGATATAAAATTTCAAACCAAAATATTATCTGACATTGTGTTCAACTACTTCATTTCAATCTCTCGAAAGAACACTAACAGAAATAGCAGAAGAACTTAAGGAAAAGCTTTCACTTGCCCAGTCCACACTTTAATAGCACAACATCCCGTGATGGCTAAGAAGGACTACCTTTGACTTCCTTTCCTTTGCGTAGTCGAACCCTTATTCACGCCTAAGGACCTCTCCCACTTTTTTTCTTCTTGTTCTTTCACCATCTGTAAGGTCCCCTTCATTGGCTTTTATGGATAGATTAGGCTAGGGTCAGTGCCAGTAATCGTGATTATCTTCTCCTATTTTAGGGGGATTTATCTAGTACAAGTTTGAATTTGAAGTAGGACTTTTTTTGTGAAAAATGTTGACTTGGTCTTCCCGGTATTGCCACAACATCCGTGCTAGCAAACTGTTTGCACTTTACCCTGACAAAACTTCACTCCTTTATTTTTCCCATTCTAAAACTTGTTCCTACCATACTAACACACAAAAACTCCACCACAAGTGATTAAAATCACCTAATTCCAACGTAGTCCATATAATACCCCTAACCTGAATCTGTCGCCGAAACAAGGTTACGGAGTATTACCGGAGATTACAAATAAAACGGACAGAAATTTTAAAAATTTCATAACATAATAATAATCACATCAAAACCAATCAACATCATATATATTGTCCTTTATAGGAGCCCTTGAGGCCCTAAATACACATTAGAAACAAGTCGAGACTAAATTGAAAACTCAGAGAATTTTTTGGAAAACATTAAAAAATTTCAAAACTGGAAGGATCACATGGCCATATAGCCAAGTCGTGTGACTCACATGGACAATGACATGCCCATGTCTCAAGCCATGTAGGCATTCGAAATAAGGACACACAGTCGTGTGCCATCCTGTGTCTATGCCCAAGTAACTCACTGACTTGGGTCACATGGCCAAGCCACACGGCCATGTGCTAGGCCATGTACCCTTCGAAGTATTCTCACATGCCTATGTGCTAGGCCATGGAACAGCCTAACTTGCAACCCTTTGAAAGCTACAGGGGACACATGACTGTGTCATCTAGCCGTGTGTCACACACAGTTGAGACACATGCCCATGTGTACGAAAATAGGTTATTTTACAAGCGATTTTTCTCACCCAATTTGGCATCAACCTATATCCAACATTGTGCATATAAAGAAGCCATATTAAGGCATCCAAAACAAGTATAATCAAGACTTAAACATTTGGTATATTCATATACAACCAATATGCCCTTAGGCACCTCAAATGATAGTTCATAACATGTATAATTATGTATATAATTTGACCAAATAAGCCAACAACCTTTCAAGCAATTTGCTTCATTTCATGCCACTTAGATTACTTACCAAAAATTCCCAATTGGTACAAATTATACCATTCTAAACTAGAATTAATATACATATATGCCTTCCACAACAAAGCACCAATTCACAGAAAACTATATGACACATCTAATGTGCACATTCACCAACTATTTAATTTTCCATAATTCAACCACAATTCAAACTACATATCAACCATTAAAGAGAAAATATTTACATACCATATACTAGACTTATACTATCATCAAAGTGCCAAAAGACTAGCCAAACAAATGGAAAAATTATCAACAAAGCATATAGTCCAACATTAGCCAAAATAACCTATACATGCCATTATAACCAAAGTTAAACCAACAGAAAGTACTGAGTGAGCCGATGGATAGTGTGATATAGCTCCGAAAAGCTTCCAACCCGAACGAGCTTTTAATTCACTAAAAACACAAAAATTACACCAAGTAAACATTTAAGCTTAGTAAGTTCATATAACATAGAATTTAACTTACCATTTAGTCACAATTTAGGTGAGTAAACATAGCATATCCCAACTCAATTTGGCCAAATCCCTAAGCACATATTTACCAACATGTTAGCCATGTAAAACACATATAATAGCCAATAAACATAGATTAATATATCCACTAAGCAAGTTTCATATACATGTATCATCCATTTCATATTTCAATATATCATGTAATATCATTTCTATGTATTTCATGTATACACCTGTAATAGTTTGTAATGAACTCATATCATTTCATAACAAAACATTGCCCATTGAACCATTTAGAATATTGTTGGATATAGAGGATAGCTCACACATAGTGTGCTAAATTGTAACCCGTCAATTCCTGTACATGTATGCTCATATGAGCTATGAATCAATATGGTCTCACGGGCCGTAAATCGGTAAGCTCAGATGAGTTGAGAATTGGTAAGGTCTCACGAGCTGCAATTGGTAAGCTCATACGAGCTGAGAATCGGTAATCCCTAATGACATGTCATTTGTATCCTACGAATTCCTAAGGTTTAAACGGGACTCAGTAATCATCTTACGTCGTTGGATATGCGATCTGTATTTATACATGGAAATTATACAAATCACATATATATAATTCAATTAAAACATATAAATACTCAATTTAATTACATGAACTTACCTCGATGAGTATACGTAGATACGAAGGCGATTATTCGAAGATTTTCTCTTTGCCTCGATCTAACTCTGTTCAAGGTCAAACTAGATCTATATGGATAAATTTAACTCAATTTAATATATTTATAATTCAAATTAGTCCAAAACATATTTTGAAAAATTACCATTTTGCCCCTATACTTTTAATTCTTTGCAATTTAGTCCCTAGTTCATAAAAATGAAAATTTACAAATTTTCACCACAACCCTCTATGGCCGAATATCAGATAGGTCCTTAGCATGCACTATAGTTTAATTATTTCATTATTTCACCATGTAATAATTCCTATATTTCAGTTTAATCCCTATTAAACAATTTCATTAAAAATTCCTTTACAAAAGTTGTTTATCAAACAACAACCATTCATTTTCTATCATCAAACTTCAAAAATCATATATATTTATCAATGGAAAAACCCTAATAGTTTAACAATTTCACAAACTAGTCCCCAGGCTAGCTAGATTAAGCTACAATGATCTCAGATACATAGAAATCATTAAAAAGAGAACAAAAAGGTATACCTAATTTGGTTGAAAGTATACAAAAAAGTAAGCTTGTTGAACCTAGTTCTCGAAAAATGTCTTCTTCACTTGTGAAAATTGGTTGAAAGAGATGATACAAAGTGATATAATTTGGTTTTATTTAATATTAACATATAGTTACTTATTTGCTAATTAACCTTGATTAACTTTAATAATTATAAAATTGCGTAGCCAACATCTTCCACTAACTTAAAAATGGTCTAATTATCATATAAGGACTTACACTTTAAGGGTCTATAGCTATTTAATACATTTAGCTGTTGGAACACAACTTTTGCACTTTACGCGATTTAGTCCTTTTATCAAATTAAGCATATAAACTATAAAATTTCTTAACGAAATTTTTATATAGTAATACCATCATGCTGTAGACCATAAAATAAAAATAAAATAAATTTTCTGACTTCAAATTTGTGATCCCGAAATCACTATTTTGATTTCATTAAAAATGAGCTATTCAAAGGAGTAGTCAGTACGTACCATAATAAAATGTACAGCCTTCGTCAAACGATCAACGATAACCCAAATGGCATCTTTCTCTCTCAAAGATAGAGGAAATCCTGTTAAAAAATCTATAGTAACTCGATCCCATTTCCACTCCGGTATCATCATTTGCTGTAATAGTCCTGAAGGCACCTAATGTTCAACTTTAACTTGCTGACATATAAAACATCTCGACAAAAAATCAAAAATCTTGCACTTCATTCCCGACCACCAATACATTTGTCTCAAATCACTGTATATTTTATTACTTCCTGGATGAACAGACAAACTACTACTATGATCTTCATGCAAAATTTTCTGTATAAGCTCTGGGTTCTTCGGTACACAAACTCTACCTCTGAACAGTAAACAATCTTCGAGTCCTATATGAAAATTTGAATTAGAAGTCGACTCACAGTATTCGTTTAGCTAGTAGCTTACAATCACATTTTTGAGCTTCACAGATCTGTTGTAAAAACATCAGTCTAGCTTTTAACTCGACTAAGATCTAGCCATCATCAGATAATGCTAGTCATGTATTCATTGCTCACAAAGCAAACAAGGACTTTCTACTCAAAGCATTAGCAACTACGTTTGCTTTTCCCAGATGATAATCAATGATCACTTCATAATCTTTCAATAGTTCGAGCCATCTATGCCGTCTCATATTCAGATCTTTCTGTGACATTAAATACTTTAAACTCTTGTGATCGGTATATGTGTGACATTTTTCACTGAACAAATAGTGTCGCCAAATTTTCAACACAAGCATAATAGTTTCCAACTCTAGGTCATGAGTCGGATAGTTCTTTTCATGTGGCTTTAACTACCTAGAAGCATAAGCTACTACTTTGCCTTCCTATATCAAAACAAAGCCTAAACCATTTAAAGATGCATCGCTAAAAATCAAAAATTCTTTACCCAATTCAGTCTAAACCAAAACTGGTGCTTCGGTCAAGACTGCTTTCAACTGATTAAAACTTTGTTGGCATTTTTTAGACCATTCAAACTTTATGTCTTTTTGTAGTAGCCACGTTATCGGTGTATCTATCATTGAGAACCCTTTGACAAATCTTCAATAATAACCAGCTAATTCTATATAGTTCTTTTCATGCGATTCTTGAAAAAAAAGACACGAGATTAGTGAAATAAACAAGAATAAGTAGTTAATTGACTGAGATATTGTGTAGACATAGGTGGCACTTATTTTTTAACATCCCAACTTAGGGCCTAGTTGGAACAGTGGTTTTGAGACCACATCTCCGAAATAGAAATAATTATTTCATGATTATTATGAGGCCTAGTATAAGGATGAATGCTTGTATAAAAATTTCAGGGAGAAATTCTATGCCTAAAATGCCCAATTTAGTTTTAGGGGCTAAATTGAATAAGTTGCAAAACTTGAGTCCTAGAAGCTTTCAGCATGAATTTGAGTTGGATTATGAATTAGAGGCCCTCAGATAGTAATTTGACCAAGTTCTAAAAATTTGGACAAAATGGGCATGCATAGGTAAAATTTTAAAGAAATGCTTTAAGGGCATTTTGGTCATTTGGTTAATTTAAGAATAAAAAGGGAAAAATCAAGCAAAAATGTTGTCCATCTTCTTCATAGTGTGCTGAAAATTCAAGGGGTTCCATAACTAGGTTTTTCAACATTTCAAGCTTGATTGTAAGTGCTCCCTAGCCCCATTTTTGATGTTCTTTTTATTTTTTAGATCTTTGAAGCATGTTCTAGCCATTTCTACCATTATTTTAAGCTAGGGTTCATGTTCAAAAACTTACCCATCTTTTTCATGTTTGTATTTTGGTGTTTAATGGAGGAATATGAAAGTTTGATGTATGATAAACATCTTTTGTTAAGTGGTTTTCCATGGAAACACCTAAAAAGGACCAAGTTGCAAATGATGTAAAAGTGAGAGGAAGAAAAGAGAAATAAAGGAAAATGTGGGCTGTTATCAGCTAGAATATAATTTAGCTAGGCTTGGGAAAATAAGGTAATACATGTATTTCGTTATACGAGCCTAGGAACTAAAATGTAAAAAATGTACAAATTTAGTGGTAAAAAGGTAATTTTACCATCGAATAAGTTTTAGGTCTAAAATTGAAGAATGTGATGAATTAATAATTTAATTTGTTTATATAGACTCGGAAAGACCAATTCTAGAAGTAGACCATGGAAAACAAAAGGTTTTGGAATAGCCAGAATCCAAACCTGAGACATCATTCAAGTAAGTTCGTCTAACTTAACCTGTTATATATATATATATATATATATATATATATATATATGTGTTGATTCTATTGCTGTGTTGTATTGAATGTGCAATGCACAAATATTGAATTGTATGAAAATGTCCAAAATCCCGAAATTGAGTGAAAAGAGTTATATTCCATTCGAATATTGAATTCTGATGGATAAGTTATTTCTCTTGTGATATAGGACCCTGCATGTGTTGCAGAAAGGATTTAACCTAGACGAGTAATCCATTTATCTCAGTGTAGAAAGGATTTAGCCCAAACGGGTAATCCTAAAACGAGCCTATTGATCATATGTTTCAGTTAGGATTTAGCCCGGACTGGTAATCCTAAGTGACTGGATTTAGCCTGGACTAGTAATCTAGATTAGACCTTGTAGGGAATTCTTTTTCATAAGAAGGATTTAACCTGGACTGGTAATCTGACAAAGCCTTTAGAGTACATGGCACAGCTAGAATTTAGCCTGTTATTTCTCATGGCCATACTTAACCATACATTCCATCGATTAAGATAGCTTTTACTAAATACCTACACTTAATCAACAAGTTAGTCACTTGTATATCAATATGCATAGATGAGCTCACTATATCATGCACACATTCAAATTCATATTTCTCAAGTCATTTACATGTACTTTATCCATTGAATCATTGAATTCCCGATGGATATTTCATCATTTAGTACACTCTTGATGTACAATTTACTGACTGTCAATTCATATTCAGTAGTACCCTTTTGGTACACTCTCAAGCCATATCTTTTACAGCAGAATTACCAATCCAGGCTAAATTCTAGCTGTGCCATGTACTCTAAGGGCTTTGTCAAATTACCAGTCTAGGCTAAATTTTCTTTGTGACAAAGAATTCCCTACAAAGTCTAATCTAGATTACCAGTCTAGGCTAAATCCAGTCAAATAGGATTACCAGTCCACGCTAAATCCTAATTGAAACATATGATTGATAGGCTCGTTCCAAGATTACCCATCTGGGCTAAATCCTTTCTACACAAAGATCAATGGATTACCCATCTGGGCTAAATCCTGTCTGCAACATAAGGAGGATCCCATTTCACATGAGGAATAACTTATCCATCGGAACTCTGTATTTAAACGGATTATAAATCTTTTCACTCAATTTCGGGATTGTGGAGACCCCATACCCATCCTAGATGTTATGGCTGAATCTGGAGTGTCACATTAGAGTGCTTTTCGAAAATTTGCTCTACCTGATGAAAACGCGTTTGGAAATTTAAAGCCTATTTGTTAGAACTCAAATCGTTCTAGCTATTCATTATTCACTTTAAATCGTCATTACTTGTCAACCCTGTTTGTTGCGTAAGCATTTTAAAAGTGTTACGGAAACGTAGTGTTTTGAACACAGTTATCATATTGGAAAATCACATTCTACTTTTAATAGATACAAATCATATTAAACAAAAAAATCCCAAATTAAAAGATAGAAAATTAGAGAGGCCTTATTACATAATTTTAAACCCAATTCGAAATCTAATAGTAAATAAATGCAAAATAAAAGAAAACAGAAGTAGTAGTATGGCCATCTCTGAGTCCCTCGCAGCACCGATCCGCCTAAGGATTACCTAAATAGTTACAATAGATGGGTGAGTTTACGAAAACTCAGTGTGTAATCCCAATAAAAAACAAACAGTGAGCTATACAATCTGGGACTAAGCCCATATTAGTAACAAACTGGGCCTGAGCCCATTACAATAATAGTAACAGCGTGGGCCTTAGCCTAATACGGTAACAATACAGGACAATAATGCAACCCAACCCAATCCAGCCAACGCACCACTCCGTACCACCAACACACCATGTGGGGACCAAGTCGACCCACCCAGCTAACACACTAATATCGCAACAAAGCTGCCAATAACAATAATGCAGCAAGCTGCCAGTATCAGTATATGGCACAAAGCCATGAGTAGTCGCTCAAAGCCATTCAGTAGCGGCACAAAGCCACCAATAGTGGCACAAAGCCATCAATAGTAGCACAAGCCATCAATAGTGGCACAAAGCCTTGAATAGTGGCATAAGCCATCAATAATGGCACAAATCCATGAGTAGTGGCAGAAAGCCATAAATATCGCAGCAATGTTGCCAGTAATAGTAACGCAACAAAGCTACCAGTATTAGGCTTTAAGCCATCAGCAGGTCCACAGTCGTCTTGTACGACCCATGCAACCTTAGGTCGACAGTGGTCTTGTGCGACCCGTGCGACCATAGCAATACAGTACACTTCCTCTAAAGCGTATAAACCATTCCCATGCAAAATGTCATGTCATAAACCATACATATATGCAAAATGTCATACTCAGAAAGAACAGTCAAATCGTGGCATAAATTAGTCAATTACCCGCGAGAGAAAAATAATCATTTTTCCCTATAAGGTACTTTGGTCATTTTATCTGCCTTGGGGTCTAGGTACTCTTATCGACCCATCAGAACGTCTACAGTCGCCTCGAGCGACTCGTGTAACCGTAACGGTCCTAATAGTGAAAATGGGCCCGAGGCCTATTATACAGCCCAAGTAGGCCCAGACGCTCGTGTGGCCCATCAAGCACAAAATTTACCATGGCCATACGAGCTACGTAGCCCAATCCAATAATTACCACATACCATTGACTTTATTCGTGTGGAGCCCATGAGCCCAATGGGCCTACACGGCCTATTTCGACCCATTGTGGCCCAGAACGAACCAAACCCATGACAACACCCATGGTGGCCTCTACAATCTAATGCTGGCGTTTTGTGGGCTCAGTTCACCATATGCGCATTTGCACACCCATGTGGCCAAAAGGCCATCCTTTCGACTTTTCGGCTTTTCGGCATTTTGGCTTTTGCCGATCTACAATCTATTCAGTGTGTGAATACGCACCTGTTTGCAAAAAGAGTGTAGTTCCCTTGAACACCAATCTATATTCAAACATATCCCCAACGTCAGTCCTTTAACAAATGGGTAACTAAACCCTTTAATAATACTTATCCAAATCATGATTCGACACTTAACTTGATCGAACACTTAAGGTTCCTCACCCCTTAGACGTCGTTGAAGATCGATTATAGATTACTACAGATCGACTACATTCAGAGCAAAATCCATTATCCTCTAATAGAAAGTTCAAATAACCAATTGAACCAAATAACACTTACCAAAAAGAATTGTGAAACCGATTCTTAAGGGTGGAAAAAATTGATTCACAATCCCTAATAAGATAGTCGCTAAGACGAGGCAGAACTAACGTCACCACTCCTTTAACAACGCCGATCAGAAAAGACAAGGTTGAAAGAGAACCATAGCTATGACTGAAGAGAAAAGAATGGACAGAAACAACATCCAATGAAATAGTACTTACCACCTAGATCGACCGAGAGGAATAACAAAAAGAATCGGCTCCGAAAAGGTCAACATAGGAGCACTATTCGGCTAGCTAGAACCCAATGGCATAGGGAGAAGAAAAAAGAATGACTCAATCACCACAAGCCAAAACCGAATGAGTTAGAGAAGAGAAGAGGGTACAATCGGCTAGGGGAAAATTGATTGAGAGAAAGGGAGAAGAAAGGAAGGAAGTTTTAGCTATGAAAAAGAAAATTAGAAGAAGGAGAAGTGATGGAGAGACGAATCTAGATTAAATAAGGTATCAGTCGGTAGAGCAGAATCAAAGTAAATTAACACGAAGCGTCCCCAAACGATCACAAATAAGTTTCAGCTACTAAACCAGCATAAACAAAAGAGAATAAAAAGAAGAAAAATGAGTCAGCTATCGAAAAAGAGAGCAAGCAATAGCGAAATTCAGCACTAAGTGCCTATGAACGATTTTGGCACAAGAAGAGACCTATTTTTGATAACCAGCTCCCTCTCCCTTACTCCTTGATTCACTCCACGAATTTCTCCTAAATATCCTCCTGTCCATCAATTCAAACATTCGAAAAATCCCCCTTTTTACTCCCCAAATTCAGGCCAGTTCAAATTCTTGGTGTTTCGGTCAAACACAACTTCCTCCCATGGCCTTTAGCCAAAATAACCTCCTTTTGATCAAGTAAGGATTCAAACCTCAGACCACTAGCATATACAACATGCTACTGACCACTAGATCAGTAGGCTTTTTGTGTCATGCTTTTCCACATTAAACTTATAGGGTTTTATCCTTAAAAACCAAAATTTTGTAGAAGCCAAGGCTTAAACCCAAGACTTCCCAAATATTTCCGGAGCACACAACCACTAAGCCAAACTCTCAATTGTGTCACTTCCTTCCACAATTAAATATATATGTGCAGTATCCTAACTGCACCCACTCGAGACTAAAAACTTCTAAGCCCAATATTTAGGGCGTTACAATTCACCCCTCCTTAAATAAATTTTGTCCTCGAAATTTCCAACATCAAAACAGTTGCACACCTCAGACTACACCACTACGTTCTCGCTGTGCACTCTGATCCCAATAACACTTACACACTTTAACTTGAACTTGAAATCTCTTACAAGCACCCAAGCATCTAACCATTGGGGCAGATAGATATCACCCGCATACAATTTCTATATCCCAACCACCACACCCAAATAAAGCATACCCGACTTAAAAGTGACTTGGCAATCCCGAACCTGATGCCATTCGACCCGCATCTGAGACAAGCTCCCGACTTCCTCCGGCATTCACCCGAATGGTACCTTTTACAATGTTCGCAAGCTGAAAAATTCAAATGCATTTTAACACTTTTCACAGAACGAGGCTCCAGCCTCAGAGAATTGTGATCTCTCTTCTTCTTATAATCCAAGCACCTAGCCTGAAGCATTTCACCAATCTCCTTAACTATGGCCTCAAACACTTCCTCTAGCACCTCCCTTACTAATTGAGTTAGTGCCTCAGTACCATGCTCCGGGTTATCACCACCCGAAGTTGGCGAACTTACCCTGACCTCTTTCTCCTGAACAATCTCATGATCTGGTGAAATAGGCAACCCCTTGCGTCCTTGATTACCTTCAGAATCCATATCAGTTCTGTCGTTAACTTAAAAATCTACATTTCCAAAACACACAGAGAATAAATACAAAATCTAAATTCCAGTGTTTCCATTCACTCTAACTAAGTCCAATATCTAAAGAAATCACAGTATTTATATTTACTGCATTTCAGTGCAAACAAGCAACAGTTTCAGAATGACTTACAGGACCGCGGAGACTCGATGTACCACACATTCAGCACATCCTTTCAAAAGAGTTCATATCATTTTAATACAGTTCTTTTAGAATTTCAAAGTTTAGGAAGCAACCCGAATCCATAGCCAAGTTATGCAACTTGACTTTGATACCACTAAATGTAACACCCAATACCTGGCCTAGATGTTATGGCCGAATCTAGTGTGTCACATTGGAGTGCTTTTCGAAAACTTGCTCTAGCTGATGAAAACTCGTTTGGAAATTTAAAGCCTCTTTGTTAGAACTCAAATCATTCTAGCTATTCGTTATTCACTTTTAATCGTCATTACTTGTAAACCTTGTTTGTTGTGGAAGCATTTTAAAAGTGTTGCAGAAACGTAGTGTTTTGAAAACAGTTATCATTTTGGAAAACTACATTCTACTTTTAACAAATATAAATCATATTAAACAAAAAAATCCCAAATTAACAGCTAGAAAATTAGAGTGGCCTTATTACATAATTTTAAACCCAATACGAAATCTAATAGTAAATAAATGCCAAATAAAAGAAAACAGAAGTAGTAGTGTGGCCATCTCCGAGTCCCTCGTAGCACCGATCTGCCTAAGGATTACCTGAACAGTTAAAAAAAATAAGTGAGTTTACGAAAACTCAGGGTGTAATCCCAATAATAAACTATAACACCCCAAACCCGACCCAGACGTTATGGCCGGATCTGACATGCCACATCGAAGCGTTCAAAACATTTTAGGTTGTTGTTCTAGAAAAACTTACTTAGTGTTTTAAAAGATAATTTTAGTGGAGGTTAAAGTGAATGGAAGCTACGCACCAGGTAGGAAACCGAAAAAGAGGAGGTGAGTCCATCGGACTGCTTAAGTACCAAGCTCCCTTCGGATCCAATCCTAGACATGCACACCGCCATTGCCACACTCTAACATCGTGTATACTTTTAGGTTACCAAGGTAATTATGTTTGTTTTAAAATATATTTGAATTTGGAAAACGTTATCATAGCGGAAGCCTTGCTTGTAATCGTGTTACGTTGAAATCAATATATGTTTTTGAAAGCACGTTTTAGATTTACCCAATTTTGATAGTTAAAATAAATTAGGTTCGTCAAAATAAAATATAAAACAAAACCATAAAATAATTGAGCGGCCTTATTACATTTAAAAAAAAACCAAAACCATAAATGAAAATAAAAGGACGTCCAGTTCATCTGAAAGAAACCGAATTTGCAGACTCGTGTGGCCACTCCGAATCCCTCACAGCTCCAAGCCCGCTATGGTTGGGGATCACCTGCGTGGATGAAAAAGAAGGGGTGAGTTTTTGGGAAACTCAGTGTGTAAGTTAACCCAACCATAGCCTATATCAGCTCAAACCACAGAAACATAATCAGTTGGCCATAGCCCAGAACAGAACTAAGAATAGAGCCAATAGGCCCATAACAGAACAGAACAGATATCATATGTTATGCAAAACCCAAACCCATCCAACCACATACACCCCCATACCAACCTTTCACCATGTGGGGAGAGTACTCGACCCATCCAACCGCTACCCGACACAGAAATATGCAGCATGACTGCCATAACAGATAATGTGACAGAGTCACCAGAACAGATATTTTGTGGTAGAGCCACCAGAACAGATGTATGTGGCAGAGCCACCAGAACAGATGTATGTGGCAAAGCCACCAGATCAGATAATTGTGGCATAGCCACCAGGACACTTCCTCCATAATATAACCCATGTCCCCATGCAACAGATATACAAGCATGGCATACATCATACAGAATTGAATCATCATGCTTTTCAGTCAAAAGTAACCCTAGGGGTATAATGGTAATTTTGTACTTAGGGGTATATCAGTAATTTCCATACATAAGGGTATTCAAGTAGTTTAACTATTTTTGGGTTTCCATGCATATTTCTACCATTTACGTACTAACAGAAACACTTACCGCGCATACTTACCGAATTGGGCCCCGTTGGCCCATTAACCCGATTCGGCCCGGTAAGCCCAAAATATCATTAATGTACGAAATTGCACGTACCGTAGTTTTATCAGTTTAGATTACCAAAAATATTAACCCACTTATCTTACGAGCATTCGCACACTCGCAAGTTCCCAAAATATCGATTTTTCGATATTTTGGCTTTTCGGCTTTCGCCGATCTAGTCTATGAGAGGGTGTCAGTTACACACCTATTTGCGACGATTTGTTGACGAGATCCACGTACGAACTACCTACAATCATATTACTGCCACGTTAATCTAACTACCGAAACAAACTACATATTAACCCCTTACCCTATTCGGCCAACAACCCCTTAGGCACTAGCAATCCTACCTTTGCCGAAGCTAGCGACTAGATTTAGATCCAGTTGTTCCCCTTGTCCAAGCCCTTGATCAGCAGCCTCTAGATCACACTATCATCAAGATAAAATAGTTATCACAACCCTTTAGGGCTACAAGTCCAAAACGATAGCCTCCCTATCCTTTAGGGATTTCGGCTTTTTCTAAAATACAAAATAAAGACTAGGTTGAAAAGACTTACCACTGATTCCTTCAGTCAACAATTACCCTTAATCCCACTCAATTCTAATGCCAATCTAAGCCCTCAAATGATAGCAAAAGTCGAGCCTTCAGTGATCTCAATATTCGACTAAGTCCCTAGGAGTGGAGTTTTCGGCTTTTCTCTTATAACTGTGTAACGAAAGATGAAATAGGAGGGTTTTGTTGTGGTCTTGTCGACAGAAACTTGAGGTTTAGAGAACTAAAGAATCGGTCAAGAATGATGAAAAATATGAGAGAATTGGCTGGGAGAAATCGTCACAGAAGAAAGTATGGTTTTCGGGATTTTGGCTTTTTATGGCAAATGGCTATGAGGGTTTTAGAAACGTCTGAAGAAAAGATAGAGATGCACAGGAGAATAGAGAGATTCGGCTATAGAGAAAAGAAGAAAAAGTTGATGGAGAGAGGAGAAAAGAAAAGAAGAGGAGAGTAGTCAGGAAACGGCACAACTTACCCCTAATGCCGATTTTATACTGGCACTTAACCTAGCCAAAATTCCCTATGCTAGAGGCCCTTGGCCGGCCTACTCTTGCTCCTTGATCAGCTCCTAAATCTTCTCCTTTATCAGCTCCTAAATCCTCTCCCTTATCAGCTCCTAAATCTTCTCCTGACAGCCTTTCACTTCAGTTCCACTGCTTACCTTTTCTGTACATAAAAATTAATATCACTAATTTGCTTACCTTGCGACTCGAACCTTTGCTCCCCTTGGTCACTCACACGCCACCTCTAAAGCCCCCAAGTGGCGTCACATGCCAACTTACCACAGGCTTCCTTGTGCTTTATTTTACCCAATTAATACTTAAAAGCCCAGTTAATCCAGAACCCCTTTTCCCTATGGATTAAAATTACTTAAAATTACCGGGTCCTAGCTTAAGCTTGGGCCTTCTAAAGGCCCACTAACATAATTAACCTACGCCAAACAGTCAAAACATAGGAATTTTATGAATTCATTGAAAACCACAGAAATCCTGAAAATCTCGAAAATTTAGGGTGTTACAACTCTACCCTCCTTAAAGAAATTTCGCCCTCGAAATTTTACTTGATTCAAACAGATGAGGGTATTGCTGTTGCATCACCTCTTCTGGCTCCTACGTAGCTTCCTCTGTGCCATGATTACGCCAAAGCACATTCACTAATGGGACAGATTTCCTTCTGAGAACTTTAAGATCTCGTGCCAATATCTGCACAGGCTCCTCCTCAAAGGTCAAATCAGTCTGAACATCAATTTCTGCAATTGGCACGATATGAGCAGGGTCAGAGCGAAAACGCCTTAACATGGAGACGTGAAAAACATCGTGAATCATGTCTAGCTCTAGAGGCAATTCCAATTGATAATGTAATACCCCGAACCCGAGACTGTTGCCGGTGTCGGACACGAGGGGTTAACAAGCCAAAACCACTTATGGCACCGACCAATTTGACATTCCCAGGCAAGCTGGAAAACTGCATCGCTGTCGCCTTAAAAAGTATATCTCGAGTTTCACAACTCGGAAACTGATTCTGTAAATTTTTCCTGAATTTAGACTCATATATCCATCCATGGATTTATTTCTAGAATTTTTGGTCGGGCCAATTGGTACATTTTATTAGTTAAAGTCACCCATGTTACAGGGGTTGACTGCACTGACCTTCGCGCGTTACAACTTGAATATCTCTCTATACAGGGTTTCAATACTGATGTCGTTTGTTTCTAATGAAACTAGATTCAAAAAGGAATCTGCACATATAAGGAATGACTTCTAATTAATTCTGGATAATTTATGGTAAATTTTCAAAGTCGCGACAGGGGACCCAGAAACTGTTCTGGCCCTGTCTCACGAGAACTTTAATATCTCTCGGTATACTATTCATATGATCATTTCGTTACTTTCATATAAAAATAGACTCGTCAAGGTTCGATTGTATAATTTATTCACTATTTAAAACCATTCCTACAAATTTTGGTGATTTTCCACATCCACATCACTGCAGCTGGCAGCATCTGTTTTTAAGGTAGGCTTTACCTATATTGTAGTTCCCATGGACCAACTATAGTCTAGTCATACTTAGGTCCAACATATGATCATATTTAGCCATTCCAATGGCTGATCATGTGACCAACTCTCTCATTCCAAACCATAATCACATCATGAAACCAAATATAATTACAAACCACATATGGTCAAATTCCATACTCCACTTTTACGAACCATTTTCGCATGCGCACACATATACATCACAAAGTACTTAAAACAACCGAGGGTAGTCCTATACATGCCATATCCAAAACTCAACTAAAGGAGTACCAAAAAGGGCTTTGATAGTGTGGTTGACTTCAACTTCTATGATCCCGAATCCGATCACTAACGAGCAAAATCTATAAACAGAGAAACAAAGAAACGAAGTAAGCAATTTATGCTTAGTGAGTTTCGAGCCATAATATAAACACAACCAAAGCATAGCATTCAAGTAGCTAAACAATAATTCATATGCACAATTTCTCAAAGACATGCTTACTTCACAATCCCAACTCTTATATTCATACACAAATAACGGCCTAGTTAATGCCGATAGCTCATTTATCATTAGAGCAAATATTCATACGTACTTACTCATAGTGTGAAGCTACACACAAAACATACCTTGTTGTTGGGAATTTCACAAGTGCATTAACTGAAAATTTTCCAGCAAGCTTAAAATTTTCAAATCACATACCTTGAGTTTAACCGGATATAGCTACTCGTTCAAACGCCTTCGGGACATAGCCGGTTATGGTAACTCGCACAAATGCCTTGGGACTTAACCGGATATCACAACTCGCACAATTGCCTTGGGCTTAGCCCGATATCACAACTCGCACAATTGCCTTGGGCTTAGCCAGATATCACAGATTCGCACATTCATACACATCTTTGTTTCAATTTCATAACAAACGTTTATGCACAATTTACTTAATCAAGAATATCATTTCGGCTCAATGGCCACATACAAGGGCACAATTTCGATTGCTTATTACTTCATTCAATCGAATCAAAATCTAAGTTTCGATACTCGAAAACTTACCTCGAATGTTGCCGAACGATTCGATGGCTATTCGACTACTTTTTCCTTCCCTTTATCGGATTTGGTTCCCCTTTGCTCTTGAGCTTAATGTTAACAAATAAATTGATTTAATTGTTTTGAATATCGAAAAGAGGAACTCATGGCACTTAGCCCACATATATTCACTAGACATTATAGTCACATGCGTACGGAATTCATGAATCAAACTCAACACACAAAGCCTTCAACATGCTTACTCATGGCCGAACAACACAACCTCTTAGGTACTCATTCATGGGCCGATTATGCATGTTGATGTTGAGGCCAATTACATGTTTAATACCACACATGAATGGCACACATTTTACTAGCTAATGCTTTACGTATTGTGGCTCAATACACATCTATCATTTACCTCATAACCAAAACATAATCACAAGAAAATACATACTTTGAGATAGTATATATGTCATACCAACACATCATGTGCAAACATATATATACATATAGGTGCATGGCCGAATCTCAAGGTGTTCATAACCATCTAAAACACAAATTTTTACCAATCAAGTAACAAGCCTAAATCATGCTCATGAATGCATCATGGTCGAATACATCACAATCATACCCCATTGAACTTCGGTCATGGTTAAACAAAGAACTCAATGTCTTACTCAAGATTGCTACAAAGAAATTTCAAGAGTAGTCAATCCATCATTGCATGCATCATTAGCAAGCTTCACATTTAGCATGCAATGGCTTTAACACAATAACAACCTTGGCCAAATACCATTTTCATGGAATAACAAGGATTTGAACCATGGCTAACATGCATATCAAGTTAGCAACCAAAACAAGCATGAATCTCATGACACAACCTCAAACATACCTTAATCTTGATGCAAGTATGACCAAATCTCCTTCTAGTTCTCTTCCAAGCCAAGCATGAAGCAAAACTCCTATCTTCTCCCTTAGTATTTTTTCGCCAAGAAGGAAAGAACAAGGATGAACAAATTTTTTCTTGTTTTTCTTTCACATACACGGCAATGGGGGGAAATGCCACACTCACACACATTTTTTCTCTTCTCTTCCCACAACTTAATTATTAAATCATTTCCCTCATCATCCATTAACAAAACATGTTTCAACATGTTTTCTTTGCCCATAACCCTTGTCATGGCCGGCCACTAAGCTTCCTTTTGGGGAAATTTGACATGCAAATCCCTTATTTTTGCATGCATGATTAAATAGTCATCACACATTTCCCCATCATACTTTCAAAGTTTACTACTAGGTCCTTTCTAGTGAAATTCACCTTTATAACACTAAATCGAATCATCAAAAATGCCACACACAAATTAACACATATCATAGGCATCAAAATAAATTTTAAATTATTTTTATGCCTCGATTTTGTGGTCCTGAAACCACATCCCGACTAGGGTCAATTTTGGGCTGTCACAGATAAGCCATTGGGCCTACTCGCTTCAGAACCCGATAGGGCCCAATGAACCGCGGCCTCAACTTGCCCTTCTTACCAAACTGTAATATCTTCTTCCAAGGCGAAACCTTTAAGAAAACCATATACCTACCGAGTACTCAATTTCCTTACGCTTCAAATCTGCATACCACTTTTTCCTATCAGATGCTTCTTTTAACCGATCCCTAATTATTCTGACCTTATCCTCAGTATCAGCTACCAATTCTGGCCCAAGAACTTGTCGCTCTCCTAGTTCAATCCAACAACTAGGGGTATGACACCTTCATCCATAGAGTGCTTCATACAGTGCCATTTGAATACTCGCCTAGTAACTGTTATTGTACGCAAATTCTGCCAACGGTAAGTAATCCTCCCAACTACCTCGGAAGTCAATCACGCATCCCCAAAACATGTTCTACAGAATCTGAATAACCCTTTCCAACTGACCATCAGTTTGGGGATGGAAAGCCGTACTAAAGTTCAATCGCTTCCCGAACGCCTCATGCAACTTTTTCCAAAATCGAGATGTGAATCTGGGATCCCGGTCAGAGATAATCGAAACTGGGACTCCATGAAGTTGCACAATCTCCGCCACATACAGCTTGGCTAACTTTTGAAGTGAGAAGTTTGTACGTACTGGTATGAAATGGGCTGATTTGGTCAACCTATCCACAATCACTCACACCGAGTCTTTCTTCGATGGTTTCAAAGGCAACCCACTCACAAAGTCCATGGTTATCCTCTCCCACTTCCAAAGTGGTATCTTCACCGGCTGTAACAGTCCAGAAGGTAATTGATGCTCAGCTTTCACTTGCTAGCATGTCAGACATTTCCCTACGAACTTCGTTACTTCTCGTTTAAGTCCAGGCCACCAGTACAATTCTCGCAAGTCGTGATACAATTTATTCCCTCCAGGATGCATAGCCAAAACCCCCCATGAGCTTCCTTCAATATTGCCTGCCTCAAGTCAGAGTCCTTCAGAACACAAATTCTTCCTCGGAAACACAAAACTCCTTCGCCATTTAACCTAAACTCAGAAGTTTCTCCTTCCTTAACTTGTTGAAAATGAGCAACCAAAGACTCATCGTTCAACTGCTTTTCCTTAATCTGATCCACCGAGGTTGGCCTTACTTGCAACTCAGCCAACAGACTTCCATTATCATACAGACTCAGACGAGTAAACATTGCTCTCAGATAAGATACAGTTCTACGGCTTAGAGCATCGGCTACCACATTAGCCTTTCCTGGGTGATACTCGATCGAATAGCCATCATCCTTAAGCAACTCAACCCATCTCCTTTAACTAAGGTTCAGCTCCTTCTGAGTCAACAAATACTTAAGACTGTTGTGGTCTGTGTATATAATACACCTCTCTCCGTACAAGTAATGTCTCCAAGTCTTAAGTGCAAATATCACTGCCGCCAACTCTAAATCATGAGTAGGATAGTTCCCTTCGTGAGGGTTAAGTTGTCGTGATGCATATGCAACCACCTTACCCTCTTACATTAACACGCAACCCAAACCTACATGTGATGCATCACTGTATACAGTAGAATCCTTCCCAGACTCCGGTTGAATTAACACAGGTGCTTCTGTCAGAACTTTCTTCAACTTCTCAAAAGCTTCCTGCTGCTTCTCAGTCCATACAAACGGTACTCCTTTCCTTATGAGTTTGTCAGAGGTGCTGCCATCACAGAAAAACCTTCCACAAACCTTCTGTAGTATCTTGTCAATCCTAGAAAACTCCGTATTTCTGACACTGACCTAGGCGGCTTCCACTCCAAAATCACTTCAATTTTCCGAGGATCTACCTTAATCCCCTCAGCAGAGACTACATGACCTAAGAAGGTTACTTCCTTCAACCAAAATTCATACTTGCTGAACTTCGCATAAAGTTCCTTCTCCTTTAACACTTGCAGCACTATACGGAGATGCTCATCATGTTTCACTTCTGTTTCAGAATATACCAGAATATTGTCAATAAAGACAACCACGAACTGATACAAAAATTGTTAGAAAAAACAATTCATCAGATCCATAAATGCTGCAGGAGCGTTTGTCAGTCCAAATGGCATAACCAGAAACTAGTAATGACCATACCGAGTCCTGAATGCCGTCTTATGGATATCTGCCTCCTTGACCCTTAACTGATGGTATCCAGATCGAAGGTCGATCTTGGAAAATACAGATGCTCCTCTAAGCTGGTCAAAGAGATCATCAATCCTTGGCAGTGGATACTTATTCTTAATCGTCAGTTTGTTCAACTGGCGATAATCAATGCACATCCGTATCGTACCATCCTTCTTTTTCACGAATAACCCCGGTGCTCCCCATGGAGACACACTTGGCCTAATGAAGCCCCTATCCAACAACTCTTAAATTTGTGCCTTCAACTCTACTAACTCCTTCGGTGCCATCCTATACGGTGCGATGGAAACAGGCGCTGTTCCAGGCAACAAGTCAATTCCAAACTCAACTTCCCGGTTTGGAGGCAATCCTGGAAGCTCCTATGGAAAAACATCTTGGAACTCCTTTACAGTCCTAACCTTATCCACTGTTAGTCCCTCCTCTTCCGACTGACTTACAAATTCCAAATAGGCCTCACAACCCTTCCAAATCCACTTTTCGGCTCTTAATGCCGACACCACATTGGACAAATAATCCCTATGTTCCCCTATCACCATAACCTCCTCACCTTCTGCATCCTTAACACCATTCGCTTAGCTGCACAATCCACAGTGGCCTTATGCTTAACAAGCCAGTCCATTCCCAAAATAAGGTCAAATTCCCCGAATGGTAACTCCATCAGATCTCCAGGGAAAGCCCTACCTTGAGTTTCTAAGGGTACATCCATATACAGTTTTTCTACCCTAACTGAGTGACCCAAAGGACTTAGCACAGATACCCCACTCACAATCTTCTTAGAGTGCACACCCAACGACCCAGATATGGCACATGCAATATAAGAATGAGTAGATCCAATATCCACCAAAGTAGTATACGGCATGCTAGAAACCAAAAACGTACCCGTTATGACGTCAGGTGCGTCGCCCTCCTCTAAACGACGAGCTGCATACACCAACGCTGGCTGTCGAGCTTCAGCGTTTTCGGAAACCTTGCCAGGTGCCCTTCGACCTCGACCATTTCCATTGCCATTCCTACCTTGCCCACGTCCTCTCGGTGGTTGTGGTCGACCTCTCATGTGTTGAGCAACCCTCTGTACAGCAACCTGAGCCTGATCAGCTCTCTGAGGACAGTCTTTAACTCTATGCTCCATAGATCCACTTTGGAAACAAGCACCGGAATGTTTCCTACACTCGCCCAAATGTATCTTACCACAGTCTACACAGATTGGTGGTCTAACCACATTCATCGGCACTGCTCGAACCGGTTCCTCCACTTTTGCTCTCTTAACATTTCTATTAGCTCCACCCGAGGGTCCTGAATCCCTCCGAAAATGGTTTCGATCCTTCTCCCTATTCTGCTTTCCAGCCCACTTAACCTCCTCAGCTATCTTTTCCTTCTCCAGCAGGACTGCAAAGTCCCGCTCCCTCTGCGGAGCAATCAACACCCTAAGGTCATCCCTAAGACCATCCTCAAAGCGCACACTATGCTCATATTTTGTAGCGACTAAGCCCACGGCATACTAGCTCAGCCTCAGAAACTCGGCCTCGTACTCAACAACTGTTTTACCTCCTTGCACCAGATTCAAGAATTCCTTTCTGCGAGTGTCCAAATAACTTGCCCCAACATACTTCCCTTTAAAGGTCATCTTAAACAGTTCCCAAGTAACCCTATCAGCTGATAGGCCTCGTCCCGCGGCAACGATACGGCTCACTTCGACCGCTCCACCGAAGCGGTCCAAGTAAATCCATAATGCATCCGTGGCTTCTAACCAATATTCTGCCACATTCGGGGTTACACTAGACACGCCCTTAAAGATTTCTGCTCCGTTACCCCGAAGTTGTTCAAAAATAGATCCCCGAATTTCGTTGCCCGTAATTGCCCCAGAAACCCTTTCCAGAACCCGAAGCATTGCCTGTGACAGGGCATCATCCCCGGCACCGCGGTCATGAGACTCCACCTCTATTGTCGGTGGTACTGGTGCATCCACCACCGGCATATGTCCCAAAGATGAAGATCTCGCTTGAGCACTTCCTCGACTCTGACCACGGCCTCTTCCACGAGCGGCTCTTGTACTCATTTCGTATTATCTGATTTACAAATTTTATGCATTCATTCAATGTTCAAGTGCTTATTACAGATGTTTTATGAATCAGACAGTAATTCAAAGTTTGTTTTTGCAGATTTGAAGTCTAGCTACAGTTTTAGTCTTTTATCAAATTTTCCTATGGTTTCAGTATCATCCTATCTAGAATATCCTAGTAGGGTTTCCGTATAGACAGATAATTCAGGAAAATATACAGAGAAGTTTAGAGTAATACTTACAGGCTTGAGCCGGAGATTCGGAATGCCACCTTCCAAAAATCTACATTTTGAAAATCGAAAAGTTTTTTTTTGAAAACCCATTCCACAGCCGAGTTGTTACAACTAGGCTATGATACCACTAAATGTAACACCCCAAACCTGGCCCAGACGTTATGGCCGGATCCGACATGCCACATCGAAGCGTTCAAAACATTTCAGGTTGTTGTTCTAGAAAAACTTACTTAGTGTTTTAAAAGAAAATTTTAGTGGAGGTTAAAGTGAATGGAAGCTGCGCACCAGGTAGGAAATTGGAAAAGAGGAGGTGAGTCCACCGGACTGCTTAGGTACCAAGTTCCCTTCGGATCCAATCCTAGACATGCACACCGCCATTGCTACACTCTAACATCGTGTATACCTTTAGGTTACCAAGGTAATTATGATCGTTTTAAAAAAATATTTGAATTTAGAAAACATTATCATAGTGGAAGCCTTGCTTGTAATCGTGTTACGTTGAAATCAATTTATGTTTTTGAAAGCACGTCTTAGATCTACCCAATTTTGATAGTTAAAATAAATTAGGTTCATCAAAATAAAATATAAAACAAAACCATAAAATAATAGAGAGGCCTTATTATATTTAAAAAAACCAAAACCGTAAATGAAAACAAAAGGACGTCCAGTTCATCTGAAAGAAACCGAATTTGCAGACTCATGTGGCCATTCTGAATCCATCACAGCTCCAAGCCTACTATGGTTGGGGATCACCTGCGTGGATGAAAAAGAAGGGGTGAGTTTTTGGGAAACTCGGTGTGTAAGTTAACCCAACCATATCCTATATCAGCTCAAACCACAAAAACGTAATCAGTTGGCCATAGCCCAGAACAGAAGTCAGAATAGAGCCCATAGGCCCACGACAGAACAGATATATATCACATGTTATGCAAAACCCAAGCCCATCCAACCACATGCACCCCCATACCAACCTTTCACCATGTGGGGAGAGTACTCGACCCACCCAACCGCTATACACCACAGAAATATGCAGCATGGCTGCCAGAACAGATAATGTGACAGAGTCACAAAAACAGATAATTGTGGCAAAGCCACTAGAACAGATGTATGTGGTAGAGCCACCAAATCAGATAATTGTGGCATAGCCACCAGGACGCTTCCTCCATAATATAACCCATGTCCCCATGCAACAGATATACAATCAAGGCATACATCATACAAAATTGAATCATCATGCTTTTTAGTCAAAAGTAACCCTAGGGGTATAATGGTAATTTTGCACCTAGGGGTATATCAATAATTTTCATACATAGGGGTATTCAAGTAGTTTAACTATTTTAGGGTTTCCATGCATCTTTCTACCATTTACATACTAACAGAAAACACTTACCGCGCATACTTACCGAATTGGGCCCCGTTGGCCCATTAACCCTATTTTGGCCCGTTAAGCCCAAAATATCATTAATGCACGAAATTGCACGTACCGCAGTTTTATCACTTTAGATTACAAAAATATTAACCGTTATCTTACGAGCATTCGCACACTCGCAAGTTCCCAAAATACTAATTTTTTGGCATTTTGGCTTTTCGGCTTTCGCCGATCTAGTCTATGAGAGGGTGTCAGTTACACACCTGTTTGCGACGATTCATTGACGAGATCCACGCATGAACTGCCTACAATCATATTACTACCACGTTAATCTAACTACCGAAACGAACTACATATTAACCCCTTACCCTATTCGGCCAACAACGCCTTAGGCACTAGCAATCCTACCTTTGCCGAAGCTAGTGACTAGATTTAGATCCAGTTGTTCCCCTTGTCCAAGCCCTTGATTAGCAGCCTCTAGATCACACTATCATCAAGATAAAATAGTTATCACAACCCCTTTGGGCTACAAGTCCAAAACGACAGCCTCCCTATCCTTTAGGGATTTTGGCTTTTTCTAAAATACGAAATAAAGACTATGTTGAAAAGACTTACCACCAATTCCTTCAGTCAACAATTCCCCTTAATCCCCACTCAATTTTGATGCTGATCTAAGCCCTCAAATGATAGCAAAAGCCGAGCGTTCAGTGGTCTCAATATTCGACTAAGTCCCTAGGAGTGGAGTTTTCGGCTTTTCTCTTGTAACTGTGTAACGAAAGATGAAATAGGAGGGTTTTGCTGTGGTCTTGTCGACAAAAACTTGAGGTTTAGAGAACTAAAGAATCAGTAAAGAATGATGAAAAAGATGAGAGAATTGGCTAGGAGAAATCGTCACAGAAGAAAGTATGGTTTTCGGGATTTTGGCTTTTTATGGCAAATGGCTCTGAGGGTTTTAGAAATGTCTGAAGAAAAGATGGAGATGCACAGGAGAATAGAGAGATTCAGCTATAGATAAAATAAGAAAAATTTAATGGAGAGAGGAGAAAAGAAAAGAAGAGGAGATTGGTCAGGAAACGGCACAACTTACCCCTAATGCCGATTTTATACTGGCACTTAACCTAGCCGAAATTCCCTATGCTAGAGGCCCTTGGCCAGCCAACTTTTGCTCCTTGATCAGCTCCTAAAACTTCTCCTTTATCAGCTCCTAAATCCTCTCCCTTATCAGCTCTTAAATCCTCTCCCTTATCAGCTCCTAAATCTTCTCCTGACAGCCTTTCACTTCAGTTCCACTGCTTACCTTTTCTGTACATAAAAATTAATATCACTAATTTGCTTACCTTGTGACTTGAACCTTTGCTCCCCTTGGTCATCCACACGCCACCTCTAAAGCCCCCAAGTGGCGTCACATGCCAACTTACCACAGGCTTCCTTGTGCTTTATTTTACCCAATTAATACATAAAAGCCTAGTTAATCCAGAACCCCTTTTCCCTATGGATTAAAATTACTTAAAATTACCGGGTCCTAGCTTAAGCTTGGGCCTTCTAAAGGCCCACTAACATAATTAAGCTACGCTAAAAAGTCAAAACACAGGAATTTTATGAATTCATTGAAAACCACAGAAATCCCGAAAATCTCGAAAATTTGAGGCGTTACATAAACAAACAGTCAACTATAAAGTCTGAGCCTAAGCCCATATCAGTAACAAAATGGGCCTGAGCCCATTACAGTAATAGTAACAGTGTAGGCCTTAGCCCAATGCAGTCACAATACAGTACAATAATGCAACCCAACCCAATCCAGCCAATACACCATCCATACCACCAACACACCATGTGGGGACCAAGTTGACCCACCCAGCCAACACAACAATATTATTGCAGAAAGCGCCAAGATAGTAATGCACAACAAGTCGCCGATGTCGATATGGCAAAAATCCATGAGTAGCGGCTCGAAGCCATCAATAGTGGCACAAAGGCATCAATAGTGGCACAAGCCATCAGTAGTGGCACAAAGCCATAAATATCGCAACAATGCTGGCAGTAATAGTAACGCAACAAAGATGCCAGTAATAAGCTTTAAGCCATCAGTAGGTCCACAATCTTCTTGTGCGACCCATACAACCTTAGGTCCACAGTGGTCTTGTGTGAACCGTGCGACCATAGGAGTACAGTACACTTCCTCCAAAGCATATAAACCCATCCCCATGGAAAATGTCATGTCATAAATCATACATATATGAAAAATGTCATACTCAGAAAGAACAGTCAAATCATAGTACAAATCAGTCATTTACCCTCGAGGGTAAAATAGTCATTTTTCCCTATAGGGGTATTTTGGTCATTTTACCTACCTTGAATACGCACCTGTTTGTGAAAAGAGTGCAGTTCCCTCGAACACCAACCTATATTCAAACATATCCCCAACGTCAGTCCTTTAACAAATGGGTAACTAAGCCCTTTAATAATACTTATCCAAATCATGATTCGACACTTACCTTGATCGAACACTTAAGGTTCCTCACCCCTTAGATGCCACCGAAGATCGATTATAGATTACTACAGATCGACTACATTCAGACCGGAATTCCATTATCCTCTAACAAAAAGCTCACATAACCAGTTGAACCAACAAATAACACTTGCCAAAAAGAATTGTGAAACCGATTCTTGAGGGTGGAAGCAATCGATTCACAATCCCTAACAAGATAGCCACTAAGACGAGGCAGAACTAATGTCACCACTCCCCTTACAATGCCGATTAGAAAAGATAATGTTAAAAGAGAATCATAGATATGACCAAAGAGAAAAGAATGGATAGAAACTACATCCAATGAAATAATACTTACCACCCAAATCGACCGAGAGGAATAATAGAAAGAATCGGCTCCCAGAAGGTCAACGCAAGGGCATTATTCGTGTAATAGCCCAAAATTGGGTCTAGTTGGAACAGAGGTTTCAGGACCATAAAATCTGAGATATAAATAATTATTTTATGATTATTTTGAGGTCTATGATATGATTGCATGATTGTATTGCATGATTGTGTGAAAATTTCGTGAAGAAATTCTATGCATAAAGTGCTTAATTCGAAGTTAGGGACTAAATTGAAGAAGTTGCAAAACTTGCATTCTAGAAGTTTCTAGTATGAAATTGATTTGAAATATTAATTAGGAGGTCTTAAATAGAAATTTGACCAATTTCTAAGTTATGGAAAAAAATTGGACATGGATGGAATTTTTGGAAAGTTTAGTAGTAAGGGTATTTTGGTCATTTAGGGGTAAAATGAATTAAAATACAAAATTAAAAGCCAATTTTGCTCATCTTCTTCACCATGGACGTGTATACCAAGGGAGACTCCATGGATAGGGTTTTCAAGCTTCCCAAGCTCAATTGTAAGTACGTTCTAACTTCAAGTTCTTTACGTTTTTAGAGTCCCGGTAACTTGATTTAGCTTATGCTAGCAATAATTCAACCTAGGGTTCATATTTGGAAAAATACCCATAGGTAAAATTTGTGTATTCTGGTGTTTTATAATACAATATGAGGTTTTAAATTATGTTAGACAACTTGTGCTACTCGGTTTTAAGTGAAAACTAGCAAAAGGGCTTAATCGATAAAAATACCTAATAGTCATAAGTATATGTTAGAGTGAGAATTTGATGTTGCCATAGAAGGGAAAAGTGATCATCGTGTCATAAAACATAAGAGTAAGGGATGAAGTTTAATTCCCGAGCCTAGGGGCAAAAGTGTAAATATGCAAAAGTTTAGGGGCAAATTTGTAAATTTTCCAAAGTTTGAGTTAAGGACTGTTTTGAATCGTACATTAATTAAATAAGTAAAATATGATGTTTTAGATCCCGAAAAACGAGATTTGAACCTAGAATGAGAGAAAAATTGAAAATTGGGAAAGTTGGTAAAATGGCCGTTTTAATATCAAGGTAAGTTCATATGTATAATAAGCATTAATTTATGCATGTTTTAATGTAAAATTGATATATTTACTATGATCTCCGAGGTGTTGAAAGTATGTAAGTTGGTATGATAATTATACAACAATAATCTGTAATTTATATTTGAAAGTTAAATTTAGTGAATTAATTGAATTATGTTAAATTAAATGATTATGGTGCCAAGTTTATGAATTTATTTAAAAATATGTCTTTGGTACATGAAGTGCATTGAATTATCATACATAAATTTGATTTCTATGATTATGGATATTATGGGAAATTGTAAGTTCATATGATTTTTAATAAGACAATGTGTAATTTAATGTTATTACGTTGATATTAAATGAGATGTAAGTTTATATGTAAGTAATACATCAATATTACGTATTATGATATTTTATAAAAATATTGGAAATATGTGTGTGGATAATTACTTGATTGGTGAAATTGTTGGAAAAGAGAGAGAAATCCCGGTTGAACATTCGGAAAGATTGGGTGATACAGATGGTATGTAGCTAGGTCACATGTATAGTGCTGAGTGCACATCATGTGTACAAGAGAGCTATAAGACATTATGATGTAGCTAGGTCGCATGGGTGATACTATGTGTACACCATGTAGACAAGAGAGCTACGAGATATATGTAGCTAGGTCGCATGCGTGGTTCTAAGTGAAGGACACCATGTAGACAAGAGAGCTACGAGATAAATTGGCTAGGTCACATGGGTGGTACTAAGTGTTCACCATGTGTACAAGAGAGCTACGAGATAAATTGGCTAGGTCAGATGGGTGGTACTAAGTGTTCACCATGTGTACAAGAGAGCCAAACTATATGATGGGTGGAGCTATGTGCTGAAACCACCAAGTATCAAGGATTGATCCGAAGTGTTCAACGGGAGACTCTCTATGTATTGCTTTGTGAGTTTTGTGATGAATATGTGCAGGAACTTGGTTATGTGAATGATGTGTTCATTAAGTGACCAGGATGTGGTAAGGTTATAAACAAGTAAGTTATACATGAGGATGATTTTATGGTGACCTTGTGATCATGGGCCTATACTTGTGATGTATGAAATGTGGTGAAAATAATTTGTGATATGTATGTTAAAATGAGGTTAATACAAAGAAAGTGTGAAAGAGTGAATTAGCAATAAAACTGTTTTGGACAGTAGCAGTGACGTGATTTTGAAAAATCACCAAAAATAGTATAAATTGAATCAGAGACTGAATGAGATATCAAATTAAATATTAATGAGTCTATTTTCATATAAAAGAAACATAGAAAGCAAATGAGTTCTATATTTTGAGATATTTATGTTTTCGTGAGACTGATTCAGAATGATTATGTGATCCCCTGTTCTGACTTTGGAAAATCACAAAAATTTTGAGAAAAATAATTAGAGGCTCAAAATTATATTTTTAAAATAAATAATGAGTCTATTTTCAAGATAAATCAACAAGAACATTATCCGAGTTCTGTACTGTGAGATAATTATTTTTTAGTGAAGAGAGGTCAGAACTATTAGAAAGTGAAACAGGGGAAATTTTAATGAATAAACTGTACTAATTGGCTAAACGAAAAATTATGAAAATTTTGTGGTGGAACGATATGTGAGTCTAGTTTCAGGGGAAATTTACGGATCTTAATTTGGAGCTCTGTAGCTCGAATTATAAATAATTAAGTGACTATGACTCGTGTGGACAGTTTGATGTGAACATTTATTAGTAAATTGTGAAATCGTACTTACAAGAATGCTATATACATTAAGGATGTGGAATGGAGAGGAGGAGGAGGAAAATAAATATATGTGGAATACATGGAAACTATGGTATATGAAATATTGATATAATGAAATAAATGATATGTGTTTATAAGAAAACAAAAGAGAATGTTATGTATCATGACATGTATATATATATATATATATATATATATATATATATATATGACTAGTCTTAATGTAATGCTTGTTGGGTATGGAATTGAATTGAAATGTTTCGAGCAAACATGTTATTCTCACATATCTGAATCGTGGTATTTTATAAAGATATGATCTAGCTTTAAATATGAATGCTTGATGATTAAGTGAAGATATTTGGTAAGATGATAATCTTGGTATAAATGTATAAGTGGTACTATAATAAACAAGGTAAAATGAGTATGAGAGACACATGTATGATGACATACAAATGCTATGTTTGTGGTTTAATTGAGGATGTTTAATCATTAAATGAATACCATGTTATATGCTTTTGATTTTGTATAAGTGTGTAAGAGATCAAGGTTGACCAAAGCTTGGAAAATAGCCTAGGTATATTCCACACAGGCAGAGACACGACCATGTGTCTCAGCCGTGTATGGAACACGACTTTGGGACACGGGCGTGTGGAGCCTTAAAGCATGAAATTTCCAAGATTTTCGTAAGTTCTCGGTTTAGTCCCAAACCCTTTCTAAAGTATGTTTTGGGCTCCGTAGACTCAAATAAGGGACTATGTGTAAGAGAATGAACGCTTTGAAATATGAATAAAATTTTATGGCTCGTATTTTAGTTTAATGTTTGTATGTTTGTCTGGTAACGCCTTGTACCTTAACCCGGCCTCAGATACGAGTAAGGGGTGTTACAATTCGGCTAGCTAGAACCCGATGGCACTGAAGAGAAGGGAGAAGAAAAAAGGATGACTCAATCACCACAAGCCAAAACTGAATGAGTTAGAGAAGAGGAGAGGGTACAATCGGCTAGGGGAAAGCTGATTGAAAGAAAGGGAGAAGAGAGGAGCGAAGGTTTGGCTATGGCAAAGAAAATTAGAGGAAGGAGAATTGATGGAGAGACGAATGTAGATTAAACAAGGTATCGGTCGGTAGAGCAGAGTCAAAGTAAATTAACACAAAGCGTCCCCAAACGATCACAAATAAGTTTCGGTTGCTAAACCAACATAAATAAAAGAGAATCAAAAGAATCAAAAGGAGTCAGCTATCGAAAAAGAGAGCAAGCAATAGCCAAATTCGACACTAAGTGCCTATGAATGATTTTGGCACAAGAAGAGACCTATTTTTGGCAACCAATTCCCTCTCCCTTACTCCTTGATCCACTCCACGAATTTCTCCTAAATTTCCTCCTGTCCACCAATTCAAACATTCGAAAAATCCCCCTTCTTACTCCCCAAATTCGGTTAACAACAATACTATTCAAACCTGTTCAAATTCTTTGTGTTTCGGTCAAACACAACTTCCTCCCATGGCCTTTAGCAAAAATAACCTCCTTTTTGCTCAAGTAAGGATTCGAACCTCAGACCATTAGCATATACAACACGCCACTTACCACTAGATCAGTAGGCTTTTTGTGTCATACTTTTCCAAATTAAACGTATAACCGTACTGGCCAAAGTAGGGGTTTTATCCTTAAAAACCAAAATTTTTTGGAAGCCAAGGCTTGAACCCAAGACTTCCCCAACACTTCCAGAGCACACAACCGTTAAGCCAAACACGCAATTGTGTCACTTCCTTGCACAATTAAATATTTATGTGTAGTCTCCTAATTGCACCCACTCGAGACTAAAAACTTCTAGGCTTAAAATTCGATGCGTTACATTTTCATTCAATTCAATATTTGTACATTGCACATTCAATACAACACAACAATAAAATCAACACATTTTCATGTTTATTTAAGCATTAAACATATAATAAAAATAACATGTTGCCTTATTTTCATACAATCTTACCTCGATACCAAAAATGGTCAAAAAAGGACTTAACCGTCAAATACTTGTTTTTCCCCGATCTAAGTCCAAATCTCGTTTTCCTTGATCTATAATATTTACATTTTTGCCCCTAGGCTCGTAAAATGAAATTTATTCAATTTCTTTTTACTTTAAGCCTAGCTAGATCATTTTCATAACTATAGCAACCCACAATTTCCACTAAATCACACTTTTATGAAAAATTTTATAATTTTTACAAATTAGTCCTTTTTCGCGTTTTAATTGAAAACTACTTAGTAAAAGTCATTTAACACACAATAAACATTCATATTCCTCCCTTAAAAATCAAAATACACACATGTAGCACATCATTAAATTTTTAAACATCAACCCTAGCCCAACTAAATGGTAGAAATAGCTAGATCTTGTTAGAGGATTTCAAAAATGTAAAAATCATTAAAAACGGGGCAAGAACGGACTTACAGTTGAGCTTGGAAACTTGGAAAACCCTAGCCATGGTTTCTCCATGCATGTTTCAGCCATAGCATGAAGATGGACAAAACATGGCTTTTAATTTTGTTTTTAATTCATTTTAATTACTAAATGACCAAAATGCCCTTAACTTAAAAATATTCTATTTCACCTATTTCATGTCCATTTTTGTCCAAAAAATTAACCAATAGTCTAACTACCATATAAGGACCTCCAATTTAAAATTTTAGAGCAATTAGACACCTCTAGCTTCTAGAATTCAAGTTTTGTACTTTTTATAATTTAGTCCTCTTGACCAAATTGAGTGCCCAAACGTCAAAATTTTTGAATGAAATTTCCACGAAACACCCCGTGAAATTGTAGACCATAAAAATATAATAAAAATAAATTTTCTTACATCAAATTTGTGGTCTCAAAACCACTATTTTGACTAGACCTTAAATTGAGATGTTACAATGATACTCTTGTTATTGCTTTGATTGACCCAGGGTCAACCCATTCGTATGTTATTGCTTTGGTTCGTATCAGATGGCTCTGACAGAGTTAATGGAATTAAAGTGTCAGTTACAAGATTTGGCAGATAAGGGTTTTGCAAGGCCTAGTTTCTCTCCCTGGGGTGCACCGGTGTTTTTCGAGAAACAAAAGGATGGCTCTATGAGACTCTGCATCAATTATCCTGAACACAATAAGGTAAAAATTAAGATAAAATATCCATTGCTGAGGATTGATGATTTATTTGACCAGCTGAAGGGAGCAACGATATTTTCAAAGATAGAATTGATGTCCGGCTATTACCAACTGCGAGTGAAAGAATTGGATGTGCCCAAAATTGGTTTCTGAACAAGGTATGGTCACTATGAATTTCTTGCTATGCCATTTGGGCTAACGAATCTTCCCACAGAATTTATGGACTTAATGAACCTAATTTTCTGACCATAATTGGATAAATTTGTTGTTGTGTTTATTGATGACATATTGATTTATTCACATAATGAATTCTAGCATGCCGAACACTTGAGGACTATTTTCCAAACTCTGAGAGATAAATAGTTGTATGCTAAGTTCAACAAAAGTGAATTTTGGCTTAAAGAAGTCAGAGTTTTGAGACATATTATTTCGGGTGATGGCATTAGAGTTGACCCAAGTAAAATTGAGGCCATTGTCGAATGGAAATCACCAAGAAACGTGACATAAGTTAGAAGCTTTTTAGTCTTGGCTAGCTACTACAGACGGTTTGTTAAAGGATTTTCTATGATCACCACTCTGATGACCAGGTTGCTCTAAAAAGATGTTAAGTTTGAGTGTTCAAAAAGGTGTCAGCAATGCTTTGAGAAACTAAACGCATTACTGACCGAAGTACCGGTTTTGGTACAATTCGAGTCAGGCAAAGAATTCGTGATCTATAGTGATGCATCCTTGAATTGTAACACCCCGAACCCGAGACCATCGCCGGTGTCGGACACGAGGGGTTAACAAGCCAAATCCACATATTTCGCCCACCAATTGACATTTCCAGTCAGGCTGGAAAACTGCGTCACCGTCGCCTTAAAAATCATATCTCAAGTTTCAAAACTCGGAAACTGGTTTTGTAAATTTTCCCTGAATTTAGACTCATATATCCATCCATGGATTTATTTCTAGAATTTTTGGTCGGGCCAATTGGTACAGTTTATTAGTTAAAGTCACCCATGTTACAGGGATCGACTGCTCTGACCTCCGCGCGTTACAACTTGAATATCTCTCTGTACAGGGCTTTAATACTGGTGCCGTTTGTTTCTAATGAAACTAGACTCAAAATTGAATCTGTAAATATAAGGAATGACTCCTAATTCTTTCTGAATAATTTATAGTAAATTTTTAAATTTGCGATAGGGGACCCAGAAACCGTTCTGGCCCTGTCTCACAATAGCTTTAATATCTCTTAACATGTGACTCCTACGACCGTTTCGTTTCTTCCATATGAAAGTAGACTCATCAAGGTTCATTTACATAGCTTATTCACTATTTAATACCATTCGTACAAATTTTGGTGATTTTTCACATTCACGTCACTGCAGCTGGCAGCATCTGTTTTTAAGGTAGGTCTTACCTATTTTGTAGTCTCCATGAACCAACTAGTCTTGCCATACATAGGTTCACATATGATCATTTTAACCATACCAATGGCTGATCATGTGACCAACACTCCCATTTCCAATCCATAATCACATCATGACACCATATATATATATACAAACCGCAAATAGTCTAAGTTCAGTACTTCACTTTTACGAGCCATTTTCGCATGGCCGTACACATATACATCACAACATATTTGAACCAACAAGGGTAGTCCTATACATGCCATTTCAAAGTTCAACCAAAAATTTATACCAAAATGGAGGCTTTGATAGTGTAGATGACTTCGACTTTAATGATCCCGAATCCGATTGCTATCGAGCAAAATCTATAAAACAGAGAGCCAAAGCAACGGGTAAGCATTTTTATGCTTAGTAAGTCTCAAGGAATAAAATCAGCTTTAATTAAAGCAATACATTCACATAGCCAAATGCATCATTTCATTAATACACATTCACATAATCATTCTTACTTCACACTTCATCATTATATACTTTCACAAGGTATCAACCAATTCAATAGCTGAAATTCGTTAGTCGATTGAGCGAATGTTGCTCAAGCATGTCGACTTTTCCAATGCACATATAATCATACCTTATTCTTTGGGCTTTTCGAGCGTACTAATGAAATTTATTACAGCAGCCAACACTCACCTCCAGCCCAAGCTTCTTGAATACAACCGGATATAACCACGCACGAATGCCTTGGTCTTAGCCCGGATAGAACGACTCGCATACGAATGCCTTGGTCTTAGCCGGATGTAGCCACTAGCACAATTGCCTTCGGTCTTAACCGGATATAATTTCCAGCATAAATGTCGTCGGGACTTAGCCCGGATATCATTCAATTGCTCATGCACACATACATCAATAATCATTAGACATTCATGTTTCATTTTCGTTACTAAGGCTCAAACACAAATGTAATCACTAGCATAGTCGCCTTCGGGACTTAGCCCGGTATCATTCAAATACTCATACACACATAAATCAATAATCATTACACATCCATATTTCATTTCACATAATTCAAGTAGGGTCACTTCTTGAGGACTTACCTCGGATGTTGTCGAACGGCTTTTACGGCTATTCGATCACTTTTTCCTTCCCCTTGTCCAATTGTGGCCCTCTAAGCTCTTGAGCTAATTCAAACAAATTCAATTTATTAAAACCTCATTATGCTAGCTTATGGCCGAATATGACAAGGAGTTTAAATGGTCATATGGCCACCCTTTAGCTTGAATACACAATGGTCATGCACATTTTATACTACATCAAGCAATTCAATACAATTCATTCAAGCATCAAGGAAAAGCTAAGGCCATCAATAGGCTACCTAAGGCCGAATATACTTAGTCATACTTGCACCAATTCAACAATAAATTCCAAGATTTCCACATCATATGTGTACTAGGCGAATGTACTTGCAATTTCACAAGCATTCTTCAACATTTTCTTCTTTAAACAAACATATTCATCACTTACTTCATAACCAAAACATCATGTGCAAACATATATATACATATATGTGCATGGTCAATTTCAAGGTGTCCCTAGCCATCCAAAACACAAATTTTAACTAACATGCAAGAAGCATGAACCATGCTCATGAATGCATCATGGCCGAATACGTCACAATCATGCCCTTTCAACTTCAATCATGGTTAAACAAAAAGAAAACTCAATGTCTTACTCAAGATGGCTACAAAGAAATTTCAAGAGTAGACAATCCATCATTGCATGCATCATCATCAAGCTTCACACTTAGCATGCAATGGCTTTATCACAATATCAACTTTGACCAAATACCACTTCCATGGCATAACAAGGATTTGAACCATGGCTAACATGAACATCAAGTTGGCAACTAAAACATGCATGAATCTCATGACACAACCTCATACCTACCTTAATCTTGGTGCAAGTTTAGCCAAATCTCCTTCTAGATCTCTTCTAAACAAATAAAATGAAGCAAAATCTCTTCTTCCCTTAGTATTTTCGGCCAAAAGGAGAGAACAAGGATGAACAAAAATTTTTGTTTTCCTTCTTAGTTGCACGGCAATGGGGGAATGCTACACTCTCACACATTTTTTTTTTGTTTCTCTTCCCACATCTAATTATTAATCATTTCTTTCATGCTCCATTAACAAAACATGTTTCAACATGTTTTCTTTGCCCATAACCCATGTCATGGCCGCCACCACCTATAAAAGGGGAATTTGACATGCAAGTCCATTATTTTGCATGCATGCTTTAATTAGTCATCACACATTTCCTATCGTACTTTCAAAGTTCACTACTAAGTCCTTTCTAGTGGAATTCACCTTTATAACACTAAATCAATCATCAAAAAATGTCATACATGAGCATACACATATTATAGGCATCAAAATAAATTTTAAATTATTTTTATGCCTCGGTTTTGTGGTCCCGAAACCACATTCTGACTAGGGTCAATTTTGGGCTGTCACATGAATGGTTTGGGATGTGTACTCATGCAAGGAGGTAATGTGGTAGCCTACGCTTCAAGGCAGTTGAAGCCTCACAAGAAGAACTACCCAACACATGACTTGGAATTGGTCACCATTGTTTTTGCGTTAAAGATTTCGAGACACTATCTGTATCGTGAGAAGTGACGGGTGTTCACCAATCATAAAAGCTTAAAATACTTGATGACTTCAAAGGATTTGAACCTAAGGCAATGTAGATGGCTCGAACTACTCAAAAATTACGAGCTTGTGATTGATTACCATCCGAGTAAGGCGAATATAGTCACCAACGCTTTGAGTAGGAAATTATTGTTTGTCTTGAGAGCTATGGGTACACAGCTGGCTTTGTCCGATGATGGCTCGATCCTAGTAGGGTTAAGAGCTAGACCGACCTTTCTTCAACATATTTGTGATGGCCAGAAAGTCGATAAAGAGTTACAAGCTAAAACAGCTTAATGCGAGTTTAGCAGTGAACCAGATTTTCAAATTAACTCTGATGGTTGCTTGAGGTTCTGTGGTAGGATTTGTGTTCTGAATGATGTTGAGTTGATTTGGAATATTTTATATGAGGCATATAGCGGTTGTTTATCCATCCACCCGGGGTAGTACAAAGATGTATAATGATTTGAAGAAGTTGCAAGAAGCTTTGGGTATGAAAATAAATTTTAGTACCACTTTCCATCCACAAACCGACGACCAATCCGAAAGAGTAACTCAGACTTTGGAAGATATGCTCAAGTGTTGTGTTCTTGAATTCCAAGACGGTTGGGAAAAGTACTTACCGTTGATAGAATTTGCCTACAACAACAGTTATCAATCAAGTTTGAAAATGGCACCTTACGAGGCTTTATATGGGCGTAAATGTCGAACACCCCTATATTGGACTGAGCTCAAAGAAAATAAGATTCATGGGGTCTACTTAATTAAGGAGACTAGGGAAAAAGTAAAGATTATTCGTGATATTTTGAAAGTTGCTTCTGACAGATAAAAATCTTATACTGATTTGAAACGAAAGAAAATTGAGTATCAAGTTTATAATAAGATATTTTTAAAAGTGTCTTTGTGGAAAAAAGTCCTTAGATTTGGAAGGAAAGGAAAATTAACTCCTCGTTTTATAGGGCCATATGAGATTATTGAAAAGATTGGACCCGTAGCATATCGGTCTGCCTTACCATCAGAGTTGGAAAGAATTCATGATGTGTTCCATGTATCCATGTTGTGTTTTTATCGATCTGATCCCTCACATGTAATTTCACCAACAGAGGTTGAGATTTTGTTCGGATATGACTTACGGAGAGGAACCAATTAAGATACTAGCTCGAAAGGTCAAACAGTTGAGAAATAAGAATATTGCTCTCGTGAAAGTACTTTGGCAAAGGCTTGGAGTTGAAGAGGCTACATGGGATCCTGAAGAGACTATGAGAAACCAATACCCAAACCTTTTTACTGGTAAGATTTTCGAAGATGAAAATCCCTAAAGGGGGAGAGTTGTAACATCTCGACTTAGGGCCTACTCGAAACAGTGGTTTTGTGACCACATCTCTGAAATAGAAATAATTATTTCATGATTATTATGAGGCCTAGTATGAAGATGCATGCATGCGTAAAAAATTCATGGAGAAATTCTATACCTAAGATGCCCAATTTAGTTTTAGGGACTAAATTGAATAAGTTGCAAAACTTAAGTCCTAGAATCTTTTAGCATGAATTTGAGTTGGATTATAAATTACAGGCCTTCAAATAGTAATTTGACCAAGTTCAAAAAATTCGGACAAAAATAGGCATGCATGGGTAAAATTTTAAAGAAATGCCTTAACGACATTTTGGTCATTTGGTTAATTAAAGAAAAACAAGGAAAAATCAAGCAAAAATGTTGTCCATCTTCTTCATAGGGTGCCAAAAATTCAAGGGGCTCCACAGCTAGGGTATTCAACATTTCAAGCTTGATTGTAAATGCTCTTTAGCCTCATTTTTTATGTTCTTTATATTTTTGAGATCCTTGAAGCATGTTCTAGCCACTTCTACCATTATTTTTAGCTAGGGTTCATGTTCAAAAACTTACCCATGTGTGACATGTTTGTATTTTGGTGTTTAATGGAGGAATATGGAAGTTTGATGTATGATAAACATCTTTTGTTAAGTGGTTTTCCGCGAAAACACCTAAAAAGGATCAAGTTTCAAAAGATGTAAAAGTGAGTAGTAGAAAAGAGAAATAAAGGAAAATGTAGGCTGTTATCAGCTAGAATATAATTCGGTTAGGCTTGGGAAAACAAGGAAATACATGTATTTCATTATGCGAGCCTAGGGACTAAAATGTAAAAATGTACAAAGTTAGGGGTAAAAAGGTAATTTTGCCATAGAATAAGTTTTCGAGCTGAAATTGAAGAATGTAATGAATTAATAATTTAATTTGTTTATATAGAGTCGGAAAGACCAATTCTGGAAGTAGACTATGGAAAACAAAAGGTTTTGGAATAGTCAAAATCCAAACCCGAGACATCATTCAAGTAAGTTCGTATAACTTAACCGATTATATATATAAATATGTTGATTCTATAGATGTGTTGTATTGAATGGGTAAGGTACAAATATTGAATTGTATGAAAATGTCCATAATCACGAAATTGAGTGAAATGAGTTATATTCCGTTCGAATATTGAATTCCGATGGATAAGTTATTTCTCATATGAAATGAGATCCTGCATATTTTGTAAAAAGGATTTAACCCAGGCGGGTAATCTATTAATCTTAGTGTAGAAAGGATTTAACCCAGATGGATAATCTATTAATCTCAGTGTAGAAAGGATTTAGCCCGGACGGGTAATCCTGAAACGAGCCTATCGATCATATGTTTCAGTTAGGATTTAGCCTGGACTGGTAATCCTAATTGACTGGATTTAGCCTAAACTGGTAATCCAGATTAGACTCTGTAGGGAATTATTTGCATAAGAAGGATTTAACCTAGACTGGTAATCCGACAAAGCCCTTAGAGTACATGGCATAGTTAGGATTAGCCTAGACTGGTAATTCTGCTATAAGAGATATGGCTCGAGAATGTACTGAAAGGGTACTACTAAATATGAATTGATGGGCAGTAAATTGTACATCTAGAGTGTATTAAATGATGAAATATCCATCGGGAATTCAATGATTCAATGGATAAAGTACATGTAAATGACTTGAGAAATATGAATTTGAATGTGTACATGATATGATGATCTCATCTATGGATCTTGAAATTCTTATGACTAACTTCTTGGTTGAGTGCATGTGTACAGGGAAAATTAGTTATAATTAATGGATAACATAGCTTATTGACATTATGTGTTAAAATGACCAGAAAGTTTACTTTCCGTTATTCGAACTTACTAAGCATGCAATGCTTACACCGTTTTACTTTCCTCTATCTTATAAAGCTTGCGGACTCGTGAAGGTTGGAGGACGGTTGGAGCTTTGATCACACTATCAACAATCTTGTTTTGGATATAAAAAAACTATTCATTTTGATATAATGGCATGTATAGGGTAACTTATCTTTTTAGTTATATGTGTCATTTAAATTAGCCAAGTGTAATGGCTCATGATGGTTAACAAATTATTTGTATATGGCTATGAGATATGGTTCATATTTTACTATTGGGTTGTAACCCTTGTTAATCATGCATGCATGCAAGTGTTCATGTTAATATGGTTGTTTGAGAATGATGGATGTGAATAATGGCCTATTGAATTGTAATGAATCATGAACTATAAAAATGGCCATAACAATGTAATAATGGTTAAAGTTGGAAAGAGGGTTATAAAAGCTAGTAGTTACATATTGGTATGAAAAGATTAAAGGAAGTTTTTAAACTTGAAATAGTCCTAAATAATATTAGGGGCATAATTTTAATCATGAATATAGGTACTTGAGTAGCTAGATATGCCTTGTTGCATGCTAAGAAAAATGTATAAGTAAGTAAGTCTTAAGGGTGACAAACGGCTTGGAAAATAGCCTAGAATTTGTCCACACGGTCTGCCCCATGGCCTTGTTGTTCAACCATGTGTCCCCTGTACCTTAGTTTTACTAGTCAGAGTGTCCCATAGTAAACACACAGGCTAAGACAAAGGCATGTGTCTTAGCCGTGTGAGGGACACGGCCTACCCACATGGGCGTGTACTCTGGCCGTGTGAAGTTTGCACCATTTTATGAAAAAAATCATTAAATTTTTAATTAATCACACGGTTTGGCCACACAGGCGTGTGATGCAGCCATGTGACCTAAATTTGGTGCTGATGTCATAGTCAGAGAGCTATACGGCCCGAGGACACGGGCGTGTTGAAAGCACACGAGCATGTCCCCGGTTTCACACAGGTGTGTGACTCAATTCTATGGAAAAATCGTCCAAGTTTTTCTAAAGTTTTCGGTTTGGTCTCGAACTATCCCCTTTGCATGTTATGGACCTCGTAGGTCCATATAAGGGACGATAAACATGTATATGATTGAAGTTGGTTTGAAAGGAAGTTTTATAGCCCGGTTTTGCATGAATATTTGTGTACTTGCCCGGTAATGCCTTGTACCCTGTCCCAACCTCAGATACGGGTAGGAAGTGTTACATTTTTTGTACGAGCCAATGATGAACCCATTAAGTGACTGCGTCCAACCCTACATTGCTGGGGTGGTCATCGTTGCCTCTTCTGATGAAGTTTTCTACTCCTCACCTCTACCTAGAATAGATACGGCTTGCCAACGACTCTAAACCACGACATGTACTTTAAACAGGCCATCGTGTCTGCTGAGTAAAATGGTTCATGGATGGGTAAAAATTTCATCCTATGATCCCAAAGTGTCGTTGTCTTCATTGTGAATCTCCTTCTAGTTGTTATCATTCTTCCCTCGAAGGTCTACATTGTGCAACTCATCCTTATGTCCTGATGGCAGTGAAATTTTTTTCCTATACCCGAACTGTCACATCACCCAATCCAATTCGAGCATTTCCACCGTCGCATACACTATGAATGGCACCTTCATGTCCCACATTATCTGATTGGCCAACAATTCCAATGGGATGTAGGATATGATATTATTGTCGGCATATGGCATCCATTCAAATTAAAGTGCACAATTGTAAATTCCGTTATGTACGGAATTTATTTTACAAATCATTACATAATTAATGTAGGTTTGAAAGAATAAGTAACTAACCTTGGCTTCTGAGCATTGATATAATAGCAACCTAATATCTTCCAGCTGCCGGGTAGTCCTACATAACTTAGCACCTGGTTCCACATGTACAAGTGATATGTTAGTTCAAACATATAATAAATAAAAACAAATACTATACAAACTACTTATTTATTAAAAAATAGTTTTTACCTTGTCACCAACGGGAACATGTATTGGTCACTCACTCGGTGATGTACAAATGGTAGTCGCCACTAGGCTCACAACTGTAGTAGGAGTAGGCAACCACCGATTAACATCTTATCCAGTTCCGTCACCTAACACAACTCCCGGTACAACGTGGCCAACACGGTTGATCCCTAAATTAGTTTTCTGCACTTTTTGAAGTCCTCTTTGGTGTAGTAGCCGCCTTATGTGAACCAAAGTTCAAGATATATCAAGAAAAAATGTTTCCGATCAATCTCAAGATGAATGCTCAGGCATATTTTTCTTTAATGACTTTGATCACGTGCGGAGGAAGCTTCTTGAAATTGGTTTCCAACCACTTCATCCGTATCTGACCACCTTCGAACGAGTTCAAGACCTTGCCTAATAATGACGTGCATAGGTCCTATTTACCGAGAACAATCATTGATCCCGTGATGACTGGCCCATGCACCGGCAGATCGAGTTGTAACGCTACGTCTTAAAGTGTGATTTTACACTCGCTGCATGTAGGATGGGCAGTGTATGTTTCAGGCCTTCATTTTTCCACCAATGTGCTGATGAGTGTAGGATCGAATTTACAGTCCCCGAGCATACAAGATGTATGCAAGAATCCTGTCTCTTACAAGTAACCTTGAAGTTTGGTGATTGGAGGCATTGCTAAATTATGTATGATCCCCTACAAAACATGATCATCCGCTTATTTATAACGAGAAAAAAATTATTTTAGAATATTAAAAAAATTAAATTTAACTTAATTGAATATAACAAAATTTAAAATTCTGCCTTACCATTACTACTTGAGCAATAGAAATGTGATTCTCATCTAAGCAAATTAAATAGGTTGTCATTCGTGAAAACTTAATCCGAATGAATAAAATATATAATAATTAAAGAAAACTAATATTTTTAAACGAGAACATCAAAAGTTTACAACAATAGCTTTAGAAAAATGAGAGAATTAGAGAGTTGAGAGAGTTGAGAAAATAGAAAGATTTGAGAGAATAGGATGTGAGTTAAAAAAAGTAAAATTGGGTGGTATTTATAAGGAAAAATTTCGAACCGTTTGGCTTTTAAATTTTTTTACCGTTGGGGGAAAGCGCGGCGCGTTTTTCATGTCTCTCACTAAAAGTGGCTTATTTCCCTAATTTTTGAAACTAATGGCCTAAAACCCTAATTTAAAAAAATGAACATATACCGTTAGATTAGTTGGTTAATTTAGTAAGGAAATATGTTAAGTTATTTTATATTATATCATCTAAACTAAAGAATTTTACATTCCAACATACTAAACCAAAAGAGAATTTAGTGCTACTAATAATGGAACAAAAATCCTACACCCCTACTCAGTGCCCTATTTCCAGTCTACCAATAATATTTGCCAGGTGGCACAATTAAGTAAAAAACAATTTGCCTCTTTTTTTTTTTTTCTCATTTCTCTTCACAGTTCATTCGGTCCCTATCTAGCTCTTCTTTTATTTTTTGTTCTTTAGATTTTAATTTTCTTTTCCAATATGAGTATATGAGAGTTGAAAAACATGCATTTTCTTTAACTTTTCAAGCATGGAAAGTACTTCTCTATGCTTTCAATCATTCACCTCTAAAACCGGCTTGGAAATTCTTACTTCATTACCCTTTATTTCCTTGCCACATGTTTGAAAATATAAGTGTCGGGGCTCTATGTGTCCCCTCTGTCGTAGTCCTTTACTTTGAGGTGTGAAACTAGGCATTACTTTGAAAGTCATAATTTTCAATTTCTTTCTAGTTTTAGGGGTTATGTGAATTAGGGTTTGGTTTTAGGAGTTATATAATTGAGTTTCAAAAATTTATTTTTGAGTTAAATATTTTATCAAATTAAATCAATTACAACTCTCAGATACCTATAATTGAAAAGTAAATAATGATCTAAAAATTTTAAAAAGAAAAAGAAGAAAACCAAATAGGACATATGAACTACAAGGAGAAAGGAAAAATCCCAGGAATCGAATAAACTGTGAGGCGAAAGGTGAAAAAGCAAAAAAAATCCTTTTTACATAATTGTGCCACATGGCAAATCGTTATTGGTAGGATAAGAAATAGGCACCAAGTAGGGGTAGAGGATTTTTGTTCACCAATAATGTGCTATATAAATATATTAAGTTATTTTATATTCTATCACCCAAAATAAAAAATTTTACATCCCAACTAATTAAGCCAAATGAAAATCTAGTGCTACCAGTAATGTAGGTAATCAAATATCCTCAAATCCAAAAAATTATTAAAAACATACATAAATTCCTTAAAAGTACAAATTTATTTTTTGGAAGTAAAAAATTTATCCTTAAGCTAATAGTAACTAACCAAACCTCTATTTTTTTTACAAAAATCATCAAATTTTCTGATGATAATAATTACTTTCTTTCTTCAAACAAATTTTTAACATATTTAATTTGGATTTAATTTACATATGCCATTTCATTCCTTCTTTTGGATTGTTTTTTAATTTCTAGTTTAAGTAAGAAGCTTTGTCCCCTAAGAGATTTTAGATTAATTTTTTTAGACAAAGGGAAGAGCTCTTTTTGTGAGAAAATTGATGGTGGTGCACAGAGTAGAGGGATGGTGGGGGAGCATACAACAAAGAAAAGGAATGAAAGGAAGAGAGAGAAAAATAGATAAAGAGGCATGAAAGGACAAAAAAAAGCATTGAAAAGATAGATAGATAGAGAAAGAGAGAGATCATGATACTTGCGAGTAAGTGTGTCCGAACGTGCGTGCACTAAGGCCATAAATAAACACACACAAAAAAAATTATAATTTAGCAGTGTACTACAAGTGTGACAGGTCAAGTTGTAATATTTGTAGTGTTACAATGGAACACTCGAGTATTCTGAGGATCAAACCCAAGAGAATTCAGGGGATAAATGATTCCTAAGCAAGAAGCATGAAACTAAGAAGTCGCAAGAAGCATGAAACTAAGAAGTCTAGCTAACTACTTGCTAAGTCCTATATTACGACAATTCATAATTAAAGAGTTATTTACACTAATTAACTACCTAACACTAAAAATGACCAAATTGTAAGACAAATAAAACTAAGAAATGTGATAGCCCAAAATTGACCCTAGTCGGGATGTGGTTTCGGGACCACAAAATCGAGGCATAAAAATAATTTAAAATTTATTTTGATGCCTATGATATGTGTTAATTTGTGTGTGGCATTTTTGATGATTCGATTTAGTGTTATAAAGGTGAATTTCACTAGAAAGGACCTAGTAGTAAACTTTGAAAGTATGATGGGGAAATGTGTGATGACTAGTTAATCATGCATGCAAAAATAAGGATTTGCATGTCAAATTTCCCCAAAAGGAAGCTTAGTGGCCGCCATGACAAGGGTTATGGGCAAAGAAAACATGTTGAAACATGTTTTGTTAATGGATGATGAGGGAAATGATTTAATAATTAAGTTGTGGGAAGAGAAGAGAAAAAAAAATGTGTGTGAGTGTGGCATTTCCCCCCCCCATTGCCGTGTATGTGAAAGAAAAACAAGAAAAAATTTGTTCATCCTTGTTCTTTCCTTCTTGGCCGAAAATACTAAGGGAGAAGATAGGAGTTTTGCTTCATGCTTGGCTTGGAAGAGAACTAGAAGGAGATTTGGTTATACTTGCATCAAGATTAAGGTATGTTTGAGGTTGTGTCATGAGATTCATGCTTGTTTTGGTTGCTAACTTGATGTGCATGTTAGCCATGGTTCAAATCCTTGTTATGCCATGAAAATGGTGTTTGGCCAAGGGTGATATTGTGTTAAAGCCATTGCATGCTAAATGTGAAGCTTGTTGATGATGCATGTAATGAAGGATTGACTACTCTTGAAATTTCTTTTTAGTATTCTTGAGTAGGACATTGAGTTCTTTGTTTAACCATGACCGAAGTTGAAAGGGGTATGAATGTGATGTATTCGGCCATGATGCATTCATGAGCATGATTTATGCTTGTTACTTGATTGGTAAAAATTTGTGTTTTAGATGGTTGTGAACACCTTGAGAATTGACCTTGCACCTATATGTGTGTATATGTTTGCACATGATGTTTTGGTTATGAAGTAAGTGATAAATATGTTTGTTTAAAGAAGAAAATGTTGAAGAATGGTTGTGAAATTGCAAGTACATTCGGCCTAGTACTCATATGATGTGAAAATCTTGGAATTTATTGTTGATTGGTGCAAGTATGACTAAGTATAATCGGCCATATGAGTGCTTGATGCTATATTATAAGTATTGAGCTACAATATGTAAAGCATTAGCTAGTAAAATGTGTGCCATTCATGTGTGGTGTTAAACATGTAATTGGCCTCAACATCAACATGCATAATCGGCCATGAATGAGTGCCTAAGAGGTTGTGTTGTTCGCCATGAGTAAGCATGTTGAAGGCTTTGTGTGTTGAGTCGATTCATGAATTCGTACTTATGTGACTTTAATGTCTAGTGAATATATGTGGGCTAAGTGCCTTGAGTTCTTCTTTTCGATACTCAAATGATTGAATCAAATTATTTGTTAAATTAAGCTCAAGAGCAAAGGGGACCAAATCCGATAAAGGGAAGGAAAAAGTAGTCGAATAGCCATCGAATCGTTCGACAACATCGAGGTAAGTTTTCGAGTATCGAAACTTAGATTTTGATTCGATTGAATGAAGTAATAAGCAATCGAAATTGTGCCCTTGTATATGGCCATTGAGCCGAAATGATATTTTTGATTAAGTAAAATGTGCATAAAAGTTTGTTATGAAATTGAAACAAAGATGTGAATGAATGTCCGAATTGTGATATCCGGGCTAAGCCCGAAGGCAATTGTGCGAATTGTGATATCCGGGCTAAGCCCGAAGGCAATTGTGCGAGCTATGATATCCTGGCTAAGCCCGAAGGCAATTGTGCGAGTTGTGATATACGGGTTAAGTCCCGAAGGCGTTTGTGCGGGTTACCATAACCGGGCTATGTCCCGAAGGTGTTTTGAACGAGTAGCTATATCCGGATAAACTCCGAAGGTATGTGATTTGAAATTTATAAGCTGCTGGAAAATTTTCAGTTAATGCACTTGTGAAATTCCCAACAACAAGGTATGTTTTGTGTGTGCTTTGCACACTATGAGTAAGTGCGTATGAATATTCGCTCTAATGATAAATGAGCTATCGGCATTAACTAGGCCGTTATTTGTGTATGAATATAAGAGTTGGGATTGTGAAGTAAGCATGTCTTTGAGAAATTGTGCATATGAATTATTGTTTAGCTACTTGAATGCTATGCTTTGGTTGTGTGTATATTATGGCTCAAACTTACTAAGCATAAATTGCTTACTCCGTTTCTTTGTTTCTCTGTTTATAGATTTTGCTCGTTAGCGATCGGATTCGGGATCATAGAAGTTGAAGTCAACCACACTATCAAAGCCCTTTTGGTACTCCTTTAGTTGAGTTTTGGATATGGCATGTATAGGACTACCCTCGGTTGTTTTAAGTACTTGTGATGTATATGTGTACGGCCATGCGTAAATGGTTCGTAATAGTGGAGTATGGAATTAGACCATTTGTGGTTTGTAATTATATTTGGTTTCATGATGTGATTATGGTTTGGAATGAAAGAGTTGGTCACATGATCAGCCATTGGAATGGCTAAATATGATCATATGTGGACCTAAGTATGACTAGACTATAGTTGGTTCATGGGAACTACAATATAGGTAAAGCCTACCTTAAAAACAGATGCTGCCAGCTGCAGTGACGTGGATGTGGAAAATCACCAAAATTTGTAGGAACGGTGTTAAATAGTGAATAAATTATGTGATCGAACCTTGACGAGTCTATTTTCATATGAAAGTAACGAAATGATCATATGAACAGTATACCAAGAGATATTAAAGTTCTCGTGAGACAGGCCCAGAACAGTTTCTGGGTCCCCTGTCGCGACTTTGAAAATTTACCATAAATTATCTAGAATGAATTAGAAGTCATGCCTTATATGTGCAGATTCCTTTTTGAGTCTAGTTTCATTAGAAACAAACAGCATCAGTATTTAAACCCTGTACAGAGAGATATTCAAGTTGTAACACGCAAAGGTCAGTGTAGTCGACCCCTGTAACATGGGTGACTTTAACTAATAAACTGTACCAATTGGTCCGACCAAAAATTCTAGAAATAAATCCATGGATGGATATATGAGTCTAAATTCAGGGAAAATTTACGGAATCAGTTTCCGAGTTGTGAAACTCGAGATTTGCTTTTTAAGGTGACAGCGATGCAGTTTTCCAGCTTGCCTGGGAATGTCAAATTGGTCGGTGCCATAAGTGGTTTTGGCTTATTAACCCCTCGTGTCCGACACCGGCAACGGTCTCGAGTTCGGGGTGTTACAATTTTATTGGTATCAGAGCTACGGTTTAGTCGATCCTAGGACTACCGTGATATGTTTGGGGTCTAGCTATACATGCCATTAAGTGATAAATTGATAGTGTGGTGATTTCTGACAATCTGAATTTGTGTTTGTTTATAGTAATGGATCCCGATCCCAACCGAGCAATAGCTGATGATGTAGAGAGTGCGGCGCCTGCTCCCGCGCAAGGGACAGCGCCGGCGGACTCTCAACTTCTGGCTAGCAATCCGAATGATGAGGCTAGGCAAGCCTTTTATAGTGTGATGAATGATTGGTTCAACCAATACATTCGAACTAACACGACTGCTCCACAACCTCCATTCCGACTAATGCAACCCCGCACCTACAATACCTCGAGAATCGACCAAATAAGGTCAAGTAAGCCCCAATCGGCAGGATTCGAAAACATGGGGCCACTGAATTTAAAGCTACGGATAATGACGATGCCGAGCAAGCTGAATTTTGGTTGGACAACATTATCCGGGTGCTCGATGAGCTATCATGTACACCCGATGAATGGTTAAAGTGTACTATCTCCTTGCTACGCGATTCCGCCTACTATTGGTGGAGTACTCGACTTCTATGGTGTCTAGAGAGCAAGTAACTTGGGAGTTCTTCCAAACCTGAATTCAAAGAAGTATATCGAGATTTATGGACCAAAACGGAAGGAATTCCTTGATCTTAAGCAAGGTTCCATGTCGATTACCGACACTGAACGAAAATTTGTGAGGCTTAGCCAGACTGCTGCTGAATGCATTTCTTCGAAGTCGTGATGTGTAAATGCTTGAAGATGGACTGAACGATGATATAAGTCGTATGTTGGCATTTTGGAAATCAGAGTTTGTGGCTCTTGTTGAGCGGCGTGCAAAGCCGAGGAGCTCAAGATGGAGAAAAGAAAAGTGAAGTGGGAGCAAGGGAGTTTCAGAAGAGGTCTTGGGAAGCCCTTCCCACGATCATCAAAGAAATTTAGAGATGGCTTAGGCGGTCTAGAGACATTTCGGCCTTTTCTAGACGAGACCGCGATCGACCCCCCCTATGGGCACGCGAGTCACTTCGATCGCCAGTGTTGGCAATGATCGTCGAGACAGAACGGAGTGCCAATATTGTGGCAAGTGGCATTCTAGGAGTTGTAGATTCCGTGACCGCTCCTGTTACAAGTGCGGATCAGTCGATCATTTCATTAAGGATTGCCCGAGTTTATCTCGAACAAAACGTAAATCAAAGTGGGAACCGGGTGCTACCACAACTCGAGGTAGGCCACCTAGAAATATGGGCAATGCTAGTGGCGGTCGAGAGGATCTAGAGATGCTACCATCGATCCGAGGCTCGTGCTCTGCTAAGACTTATGCCATACGCAAGACGTGAGTATGCTTCCTCGCCGGATGTTATTCTGGTACTCTTACTCTCCTTTACACTAATGTGATTGCTTTGATTGACCCGGTCCTACTCATTCTTATATATACGAAACCTTAGCATCCAGTAAGACTTTGCCCATTGAGTCTACTGAGTTTGTAATTCGGGAGTTAAACCCCTTGGGTCATTACGTGCTTGTCAACACAGTGTGTAAGAAAAGTCCCCTAGTATTTCGAGGTTCTTGTTTTCCGGCGGACTTGATGCTTTTGCCATTTGACAAATTCGACGTTATTCTTGGTTTGGATTGGTTGACCATGCACGATGCGGTTGTAAATTGCAAAAGCAAGACTATTGATCTGAGGTGCGCAAATAACGAGATAATTTGGGATGAGTCTACGGACTTAAAGGGGTTGCCAGCTGTAATATCAGCAATTTTGGCCCAGAAATACGTAAGAAAGGGGTGCGAAGCATACCTTGCGTATGTTCTAGATGACAAGGAGTTAGAAAAGAAACCCGAATCGTGTCGGTGGTTTGTGAATACCGGATGTTTTCCACAAGAATTGCCGGGTTTACCACCTATTCGGGAAATAGAGTTTGGCATTGAATTGGTACCGGTACCACTCCAATTCGATAGCTCCGTATCGTATGGCACCAACGGAATTAAAGGAGTTGAAAGCTCAGTTGCAAGAATTGGTGAATAGAGGTTTTGCTCGCCTGAGTTTTTCACCTTGGGGTGCACCAGTGTTGTTTGTGAAAAAGAAGGGTGGAACCATAAGGCTATGCATCGACTATCGTCAGCTTAATAAAGCGACGATAAAGAACAAATATCCGTTATCAGCGAAGCGATGATTTGTTCGATCAAGCGAAGGAGCCTCGGTGTTCTCGAAAATGGATTTGATGAATCGGATCTTGGACCATATTTGGATTGGTTCGTAGTCGTGTTCATTGATGACATCGTGGTCTATTCAAGAAAGGAGGCCGAACATCTTTGAACACCGAGGTTAGTCTTGCGAATCTTATGGGATAAGCAATTATATGCTAAGTTCAGCAAGTGTGAGTTCGGTTAGAGAGGTTAGCTTCTTGGGACATGTGGTATCTCGACGGGTATTCGAGTCGACCGAACAAAATTTCGCCATACTTAATAGGAAGCCTCAGAAATATTTCGAGGTTCGAGCTTTTTGGGGCTTGCCGGTTATTACCGACGATTTGTAAAAGGTTTCTCAACGATAGCCACGCCAATGACGGCTACTCCAAAAGGATGTTAAGTTCGAATGGACGGAGAAATGTCGAAAAGTTTCGATCAATGAAAACTTATTTGGTGAAGCCCCAATTCTAGTGCAACCCGAATCGGCAAAGAGTTTGTCATCTATAGTGACGCCTCCCTACTTGGGTTAGGTTGCGTATTGATGCAAGAAGGTCGAGTTGTGGCCTATCGTCGAGGCAATTAAAGCCACATGAGAAAAATTATCGACCCATGGTCTCGAATTGGTCGCCATCGTATTCGCCTTAAAGATATGGCGACATTACTTATTTGGTGAGAAGTGCCATGTGTATTCGGATCATAAAAGTCTCAAATATTTGATGACTCAAAGAGACTTAAATCTGCGATAAAGACGTTGGCTCGAGTCATTAAAGGATTATGAGTGGTCTTTGACTATCACTCGGAAAAGCGAATGTGGTTGCGGATGCCTTGAGTCGTAAATCATTATTAGCTTTACGAGCGATGAACGTGAACTTGTCCGTTCGATCGACAATGTGTTAGTAGCTGAATTGAAAGCCAAACCATTATTGATCGTCAAATTTGTGAAGCTCGGAAAGTCGATGATGAGCTGGTTGCAAAAGCGGGTGAGTGTGTTCGAACAAGGAATCGGAGTTTCAAATCGATGATGACGATTGTTTGAGGTTGAGAAATCGTCATGTGTTCCAAAGAATTGAACATATTTCGATAATTCGAAAGAAGCCCATTGTAGCCGAATGGCAATCCACCCGGAAGTCTGAAATGTACAATGATTTGAAAGCGTCGGTTTTGGTGGCATGGTATGAAACGAGACATCTCCGACGTCGTTCGAGGTGTTTAATATGTCAACAAGTGAAAGCGGAACATCAAGTGCCTTGAGATTACTTGACCGATCACGATACCCAGTGGAAATGGGATCGAGTCACAATGGACTTTATATCCGAACTGCCATTGTCAGTGAGTAAGAAAGATGCGATCTGGGTCGTTGTAGATAGATTGACTAAGTCGGCTCACTTTGTCCCCTTACGTACGGATTTTTCAATGGACAAACTAGCCGAATTGTACATTTCTCGGATTGTGAGATTACACGGGGTGCCTATTTCCATCGTGTCGGATAGAGATCCGAGATTTACCTCGCGATTTTGGAAGAAGTTGCGAGAGGCTCTGGGTACGAAGTTGCATTTCAGCACCGCCTTTCACCCCCAAACCGATGGTCAATCCGAGCGGATGATTCAGATACTTGAGGATATGTTAAGATGTTGCATCCTCGAGTTCAGTGGTTCATGGGAGCGGTATTTGCCTTTGATTGAATTCGCCACAACAATAGTTTTCAATCAAGTATTAAGATGGCACCTTACGAGGCCTTGTGCGGGCGTAAATGCCGTACACCATTGTGTTGGACGGAGCTCGGTGAAAGCAAAATTTTCGGGTGGACTTGATTAAAGATCTGAAGTAGAAAGTGATAGTGATCCGTGAAAATCTGAAGATAGCCTCCGATCGTCGAAAGTCGACGCGGATCTGAGCGTAAAGACATCGAGCATCGGTGGGAGATAAAGTGTTTCTCAAGGTTTCGCCTTGGAAAAAGATACTCGATTCACCGTAAGGGCAAGTTGAGCTGAGGTTCATTGGGCCATATGAGATATCCGAAGCGAGTCGGGTCGCTTGCATATCGTTTGATTTTGCCCCGAACTTGAAAAGATTCACGATGTCTTTCATGTTTCGATGCTTGACGCTATAGATCTGATCCGTCAGACGTAATTAGTCCATCGAGCTTGAAATTCAATCCGATGTGAGTTAAGAAGAAGAACCGATTCAGTATCCTAGCTCGTGAAGTGAAGGAGTTGCGAAACAAAAGGGTTCCGTTAGTAAAAGTGTTATGGCTCAAACACGGGATGGAAGAAGCTACTTGGGAACCCAAGAGCCCTATGAAAGAGCGTTACCCAAACCTATTTACGGTAAGATTTTGGGACGAAAATTTCTTAAGTGGGGAGAGTTGTGACAGCCCAAAATTGACCCTAGTCGGGATGTGGTTTCGGGACCACAAAATCGAGGCATAAAATAATTTAAAATTTATTTTGATGCCTATGATATGTGTTAATTTGTGTGTGGCATTTTGATGATTCGATTTAGTGTTATAAAGGTGAATTTCACTAGAAAGGACCTAGTAGTAAACTTTGAAAGTATGATGGGGAAATGTGTGATGACTAGTTAATCATGCATGCAAAAATAAAGGATTTGCATGTCAAATTTCCCAAAAGAAAGCTTAGTGGCCGGCCATGACAAGGGTTATGGGCAAAGAAAACATGTTGAAACATGTTTTGTTAATGGATGATGAGGAAATGATTTAATAATTAAGTTGTGGGAAGAGAAGAGAAAAAAATGTGTGTGAGTGTGGCATTCCCCCCCCCCCATTGTTGTGTATGTGAAAGAAAAACAAGAAAAAAATTTGTTCATCCTTGTTCTTTCCTTCTTGGCTGAAAATACTAAGGGCGAAGATAGGAGTTTTGCTTCATGCTTGGCTTGGAAGAGAACTAGAAGGAGATTTGGTCATACTTGCATCAAGATTAAGGTATGTTTGAGGTTGTGTCATGAGATTCATGCTTGTTTTGGTTGCTAACTTGATGTGCATGTTAGCCATGGTTCAAATCCTTGTTATGCCATGAAAATGGTGTTTGGCCAAGGTTGATATTGTGTTAAAGCCATTGCATGCTAAATGTGAAGCTTGTTGATGATGCATGTAATGAAGGATTGACTACTCTTGAAATTTCTTTTAGTATTCTTGAGTAGGACATTGAGTTCTTTGTTTAACCATGACCGAAGTTGAAAGGGGTATGAATGTGATGTGTTCGGCCATGATGCATTCATGAGCATGATTTATGCTTGTTACTTGATTGGTAAAATTTGTGTTTTAGATGGTTGTGAACACCTTGAGAATTGACCTTGCACCTATATGTGTGTATATGTTTGCACATGATGTTTTGGTTATGAAGTAAGTGATAAATATGTTTGTTTAAAGAAGAAAATGTTGAAGAATGGTTGTGAAATTGCAAGTACATTCGGCCTAGTACTCATATGATGTGAAAATCTTGGAATTTATTGTTGATTGGTGCAAGTATGACTAAGTATAATCGGCCATATGAGTGCTTGATGCTATATTATAAGTATTGAGCTACAATATGTAAAGCATTAGCTAGTAAAATGTGTGCCATTCATGTGTGGTGTTAAACATGTAATTGGCCTCAACATCAACATGCATAATCGGCCATGAATGAGTGCCTAAGAGGTTGTGTTGTTCGGCCATGAGTAAGCATGTTGAAGGCTTTGTGTGTTGAGTCGATTCATGAATTCCGTACTTATGTGACTTTAATGTCTAGTGAATATATGTGGGCTAAGTGCCTTGAGTTCTTCTTTTCGATACTCAAATGATTGAATCAAATTATTTGTTAAATTAAGCTCAAGAGCAAAGGGGACCAAATCGATAAAGGGAAGGAAAAAGTAGTCGAATAGCCATCGGAATCGTTCGACAACATCCGAGGTAAGTTTTCGAGTATCGAAACTTAGATTTTGATTCGATTGAATGAAGTAATAAGCAATCGAAATTGTGCCCTTGTATATGGCCATTGAGCGAAATGATATTTTTGATTAAGTAAAATGTGCATAAAAGTTTGTTATGAAATTGAAACAAAGATGTGAATGAATGTCCGAATTGTGATATCCAAGGCTAAGCCAGAAGGCAATTGTGCGAATTGTGATATCGGGCTAAGCCAAGGCAATTGTGCGAGCTATGATATCGGGCTAAGCTCAAGGCAATTGTGCGAAGTTGTGATATCCGGGTTAAGTCCGAAGGCGTTTGTGCGGGTTACCATAACCGGCTATGTCCCAAGGTGTTTTGAACGAGTAGCTATATCCGGATAAACTCAGAAGGTATGTGATTTGAAATTTATAAGCTGCTGGAAAATTTTCAGTTAATGCACTTGTGAAATTCCCAACAACAAGGTATGTTTTGTGTGTGCTTTGCACACTATCGAAAAGTGCGTATGAATATTCGCTCTAATGATAAATGAGCTATCGGCATTAACTAGGCCGTTATTTGTGTATGAATATAAGAGTTGGGATTGTGAAGTAAGCATGTCTTTGAGAAATTGTGCATATGAATTATTGTTTAGCTACTTGAATGCTATGCTTTGGTTGTGTGTATATTATGGCTCGAAACTTACTAAGCATAAATTGCTTACTCCGTTTCTTTGTTTCTCTGTTTATAGATTTTGCTCGTTAGCGATCGGATTTGGGATCATAGAAGTTGAAGTCAACCACACTATCAAAGCCCTTTTTGGTACTCCTTTAGTTGAGTTTTGGATATGGCATGTATAGGACTACCCTCGGTTGTTTTTAAGTACTTGTGATGTATATGTGTACGGCCATGCGAAAATGGTTCGTAATAGTGGAGTATGGAATTAGACCATTTGTGGTTTGTAATTATATTTGGTTTCATGATGTGATTATGGCTTGGAATGAGAGAGTTGGTCACATGATCAGCCATTGGAATGGCTAAATATGATCATATGTGGACCTAAGTATGACTAGACTATAGTTGGTTCATGGGAACTACAATATAGGTAAAGCCTACCTTAAAAACAGATGCTGCCAGCTGCAGTGACGTGGATGTGGAAAATCACCAAAATTTGTAGGAACGGTGTTAAATAGTGAATAGATTATGTGATCGACCCTTGACGAGTCTATTTTCATATGAAAGTAACGAAACGATCATATGAACAGTATGCCGAGAGATATTATAGTTCTTGTGAGACACGGCCAGAACGGTTTCTGGGTCCCCTGTCGCGACTTTGAAAATTTACCATAAATTATCCAGAATGAATTAGAAGTAATGCCTTATATGTGAAGATTCTTTTTTGAGTCTAGTTTCATTAGAAATAAACGGCATCAGTATTGAAACCCTGTACAGAGAGATATTCAAGTTGTAACGCGGGAAGGTCAGTGTAGTCGACCCCTGTAACATGGGTGACTTCAACTAATAAACTGTACCAATTGGCCCGACTAAAAATTCTAGAAATAAATCCATGGATGGATATATGAGTCTAAATTCAGGAAAAATTTACGGAATCAGTTTCCGAGTTGTGAAACTCGAGATATGCTTTTTAAGGCTACAGCGATGCAGTTTTCCAGCTTGCCTGGGAATGTCAAATTGGTCGGTGCCATAAGTGGTTTTGGCTTGTTAACCCCTCGTGTCCGACACCGGCAACAGTCTCGGGTTCGGGGTGTTACAAGAAATTAACAATTCAATAAACAAAAATGTTTAGTTGACTACCATGTTGCTGAACAGTCTTTGGGTTGGAGATCTAAAAAGTCTAAACTTCTAATAGGTGCAATTTTACCGATCGATCTTCATTTTACCAAATTAGATAATTTAGTACAGTTTATCTCTCGACCTTATCAAACTAACTTGGGACAACAAATTGGTACGCAATAGGATCTCCTCTCAGTCTCACCTATCTATGTTTTCCCCAAAAGGAGTTAATTCTAAGTTTTGAATTTTATTCAATTTAGTATAGTTTTTACAATTTAGTCACTTTACCAAAAACAAATCAAACAACATTTCCATCAACCAACCCCATAGATTTAGCTACTTGTAAACTACAAAATATATAGGATTTTTCCTATGCAATTTATTACCTTTTACTTAAATTCATTGTTAAAACTAAGTAATTGTTTAATAAATTAATGGAATATGTGAAAATATGAAATTAGGATATAGAAATTATTAAAATGTGATTTTATACTTTATTATATAGTTTTCATACATAAAATGGCTTATTTTATATTTATTTGAATATATTATATTTTTAAGACATAAATGGCCATGCATGATTAAATTAAATAATAAAATATAAGATTATATTTAATAATTCATTTTAAAATATTTCATTAATAATTTTGTTTGCAATTAATTATTTATTTTATTCTTTGATCTTTTAATTTATTGATTTATTCGGACAAGTGTGATAGCTTTGTTGGATTACAAAAACCGTCCAATTTGAAGACCAAGTCAACTCAAATTCGGCTACACATGGTTGTCCACATAAACCACTTTTTGGTTTAATTACACAAGGTCCTTGCAATGTTGAAGAAATTAGAGATTTGCTCGAAGATTTACATTTGACCGAGTCTCAGTCCTGAGTTGTTCTAGCATTTAAATTGCTTAAAAATCAAGCAAAATTCAACTCAAATCCACTAAGCATGACAGACCACTCATTGGAAAAGCTTGAAGAGACCAAACCTCTCTATTTTTAGGAAACTACTCTCATCTCTTCACTTATAAATAAGACATCATTTCAGCATTCCTAATCATCCCTCATCCCTCGTCATTCTCTCTTCTCTCTCAATTCTCTTAGCGTTTTCCATTCCCCATGTCTAGCATCATCACTTCATAGAGATTTTAGCAATTAAGCCTCTAAAAGAACCCTTAGTCTGCCACCTAGGAAAGCCATCAACAAAGCAGCAAAGAGAAGGAGCGAAGGAGCCTCGTCAGTCAGAGTCTTGGGTGACAGGCACTCTGATTTTGGTTTAATCTTTCTTTTATTTAATTTAATCTAAAAATGTTTGCTATGTGTTCTTTGTTCTTGTTTACAACAATGTTAGCTTAATTTTATTTAAGTTAGGATGATTGCTTTGATTAAATAATATTTGTTTGATTCATGCTTATGATGTTTGTACCTCAATCGATCATGTTTTCAATTAAAATCAAGTCTGCATTTCGTTCATACATGATTGAAATGCACCTGAATTAGCTGAGCGATCCTAACCAAACAACGGCTAGTGGATGCATAATTGAAATCTACATGCTCAATTTAGATCCTAACCCGATTAAATTGCAGGTTGCATAACAACTCTAACCAAGCTCTGTTATCTGCATAGTTTTTAGATTTGTTTGATTAAACTATTTCAAACCTAGCACGTCCCTGTTACCTCACATGAATGCTAAGAAACCCTTAGTAAATAAGGATCAGTAAAATGCGTATTTACTAAGTAAAGGATTCTGAAAGGACCTAATGTGGTTTCCAAACTCATGAAAGATCAAGTTGCCATGGAATATTTTTCCGAATGTTATTAAGCATGTTCATAATAAAGTGAGTTTAATTAAAGTAATTGTCCTAGTTTATTTATGTTATAATTGTTGCAAATTGTGTTTAATTTTGCTAAAATCTATTTCATTCATATAGTTTGCATAATTAGGACAATTTGCATTTAGTTTAATATATTTAATTTTAATCGTCACTTTTCAACCATATTGTGTTTTTATTTACCAAGTTGTTAGTATAATTTTACAATTAAGTGATTTAACACAAATACAATCCCTGTGAAGACGATAACTCGATACTTACTTATTACTTGATAATGACTGTGTACACTTGTATAAACCTACGCGTTACAAGTTTTTGGCAACGTTGTCGAGGATTGTTAACTGTTACCATAGTAATTTTTTTGTGAAATTTTTTACTTCCAAGTTGGTTTATTTCTAACATTACTAGCTTATTAATTTTAATTTTGTGATTTTCTTTTGAGGTGTTTATGAGCATAGATCGGCTTATCAATTTACTCCCTGTAGACCCTAAAATTGAGCGAACTTTTAGACAAAGAAGACGTGAACGAACAGCTCAAAGACAAGTCAAGATAGATCTTGGAAATCAGAATCAAGACCAAGGGAATGAAGCCGATAATGTATGAAATCCCATCCTCATTGCTGATGATAGGGATCAATGCATTAGAAAATATGCTGTGCCACTTTTCATGAGTTAAATCCAAGAATTAGAAGGCTAGATATTGAGACAACCCAATTTGAATTGAAAGCAATGATGTTTCAAATGCTTCAAACGGTGGGCCAATTCAGTGGTATGCCCACGGAAGATCCATATCTCTACCTTCAATTGATTATGGAGGTGAGTGATTCATTCAAGATAGCCAGTGTGACTGAAAATGCAGTAAGTTTGAAGTTGTTTCCGTACTCGTTGCGAGATCGAGCACGACCATAGCTCAATTCATTGCCACTAAGTTCCATATCTACATGGCAAGAATTAGCAGAGAGATTTTTGGTTAAGTATTTCCTGCCTACCAAAAATGCTAAGTTGAGGAACGAGATCACAACTTTCCAACAATTGGATGACGAGTATTTGTATAAGGCTTGGGAGTGATTCAAGGAGTTACTTTGTAAGTGTCCTCATCATGAGATTCCTCATTGTATCTAGTTGGAGACATTCTATAATGGTCTCAATGCACATACAAGATTGATGGTAGATGCTTCTGCAAATGGTGCAATTTTTTCTAAGTCTTATAATGAGGCTTATGAGATCATTGAGAGGATCACGAGTAATAACTATCAATGGCCAACAAATCGAACAAGTTCAAGAAGATGTGTAACCAGAGTTCATAAAGTTGACGCACTTACTTCATTATCAGCTTAGGTATCGTCTATTTCCTCTATGTTAAAATAGCTTAGTGCTAATAGTGCTAATAATTTTGTAGCTTAGCCACCAAGTCCATTTAAAGTATTTTCCTATGTGTACTGTGACCTTATTTTGAGAATTGTCCATCAAATCCCGAGTCAGTATACTATGTGGGGAACCAACATCAAAATAGGAGGGGAAAAGGACCCCGGACCAACTTCTACAGTCTTTCATGGCATAATCATCCTAACTTTTCTTAGAGCAACCAAGAAAATGGACCGAGCAAAAATTTCTTGCAGCATAGACCCAACCAATCTCAAGGGTTTAATCAGGAAGCTCTAAAACCACCTTAAGCTGAGGCATCAAACAATTTGGAGAAATTTTTGAAAGCATACATGGCAAAGAATAATGCTTTGATCCAAAGTGAAGCAGCAACATTGAAAAATTTGGAAAACCAAATGGGTCAATTAGCTACGGAGCTTTGTAATATACCACAAGGAACCTTGCCGAGCGATACTGAGAACCCAAGAAATTTGGGTAAAGAAGATATTAAGGCAATGGCAATTCAAGAAGTTTTTAGATGTTCTAAAGCAATTACCCAGGAAGCTTTACTATACTTTGTAACATTAGTGAATCTTACTATGGTAAAGCTTTGTGTGATTTATGAGCGAGTATCAACTTGATGCCTAAGTCTATTTTCAAGATGCTAGGGATAGGTGAAGTAAGACCTACAACTGTGACACTTCAACTAGCGGATCGATCTTTAGCATATCCTGAAAGAAATATCGAGTATGTTTTGGTAAGAGTCGATAAATTTATTTTTCCTGCTAATTTTATTGTCTTAGATTTTGAAGCAGATAAGGAAGTGTCGATCATCCTTGGGAGACCTTTAGCCATCAGAAGAACGTTAATTGATGTGCAGAAAGGTGAACTCACCATGTGAGTTCAAGATGATCAGGTAACCTTTAACATTTTTAAAGCGATGGAATTTCCTGATATGACAGGAGAGTGTTCAATTATGGAAGAGATAGAAACCTTGGTTTCTATGGAAAGCAATTTTGAAGAAGATCCATTGGAGAAAGCCTTAGATTTTGACACTTTGAAAGATGAAGAAGGTAAAGAAAACATGGCTTTGATGGAAGCCAATCCAAGAAATTTATTCAATCCACACAGTTTGAACCATTGGAGGTAGAATCTAGAGAATTTGTGCAACCGAAGTTGTCAATTGAAGAACCACCAAAACTCGAACTAATGGTACTTCCTGTCCATTTGAAATATGTTTATTTAGGTTATTGTTCTACTTTTCCTGTTATTAGTTTAGCAAAATTGACGAAAGATCAAGAGGAGCAATTAATTGATGTTCTAAAGGAATTTAAGAAAGCAATTGGTTGGACTATAGCTGATATTCAAGGTATAAGCCCTTCTTTTTGCATGCATAAACTTATTTTAGAAGAAGGTGAAATAGCTCGAATTGATGGGAAAAGGAGGCTCAATCCTATTATGAATGAAGTTGTGAGAAAGGAAGTGATAAAATGGTTAGATGCAGGAATCATCTATCCTATTTCAAATAGTTCATGGGTAAGTTCGGTGCAGTGTGTGCTAAGAAAGGTGGAATCACGATTGTTGAAAATGAGCGTAACGAGTTGATTCCAACGAGAACTGTTACTGGTTGGAGAATTTTTATTGATTATAGAAAATTGAATAAAACCACTCAGAAGGACCATTTTCTATTGTCTTTTATGGATCAGATGTTAGTTCGACTAGCAGGTAATGATATCAATTATTTTTTAGATGGCTATTCAAGATATAGCCAAATAGTTGTAGCTCTGGAAGACCAACATAAAACAACCTTCACTTTTCCATGTGGTACGTTTGGTTTTAGGCGAATGCCTTTTGGTTCATGCAATGCACCTGCAACATTTCAACAATGCATGATATCAATATTCACTGATATGGTTGAAAATTTTGTTGAGGTTTTCATGGATGATTTTTTTGTTTCTGGTAACACTTATGAAATTTGTTTGAGTAATTTGGCTAAGGTATCGAAGAGATGTGAAGAGACGAATCTTGTCCTTAACTGGGAAAAATGCCATTTTTTGGTTAACGAAGGGAATGTCTTAGGGCATAAAATCTCAAAGAGATGAATTGAAGTCGATAAAGTAAAGGTAGACATAAGTGAAAGATTACTGGCCCCAATTAATGTGAAAGGAGACAGAAGTTTCTTAGGCCATGCCAGTTTTTACCGAAGCTTTATCAAAGATTTCTCAAAAATTTCTAAATCATTGTGTTTGTTGTTACAGAAAGATACAGTGTTTGATTTCAGCAAAGCATGTTTGGAAGCTTTTGAAGATCTGAAAAGAAGGTTAATCTCAACCCCAATAATCATTACACTTGATTGGAGCTCACCTTTTGAGTTGATGTACGATGCAAGTTATTATGTTGTTGGAGCTGTGATGGGTCAAAGAATAAACAAAATTTTTCACCCTATTTACTATGCAAGTAGAACTTTGACGGCAGACCAGCTCAATTATACAGTAACTGAAAAGGAACTCTTTTCTATAGTTTTTCCTTTTGACAAATTCCGCTCATATCTTATAGGTACCAAAGTTACAGTATTTACTGACCATGTGGCCATTAAATACTTGCTCTTAAAGAAAGATGCAAAACCGAGGCTAATTCGTTAGATACTTTTACTCCAAGAATTTGACCTTGAGATCTAAGACAGAAAAGGTGTCGAAAATCAAATAGTTAATCATTTGTCGAGGTTGGAACAAGATAAGGTAGAATTTCCTAAAAGGACACTTATTTGAGGTAAGTAGAACTCATGAAACACCTTGATTTGATGATTTTACCTATTATCTTGCATGTGAAATAATGCCTCGAGAAATAACATACCAACAAAGGAAGAAATTCCTTCATGATAGTAGGTATTATTTTTAGGAGGATCAATTTTTGTTTAAACAGTGTGTAGATAATATAATCTAAAAGTGTGTAGCTGAAAGTGAGATTGCTGAGATCTTGTATCATTTCCATTCATCTCCAAGTGGGGGACACTTTGGTGGTTCACAAGCTACAACAAAGATTTTGCAAGCAGGTTTCTTTTGGCTTACACTATTTATAGATGCTTATGCTTATGTGAAGAAATGTGATAAATGCCAAGGATCGAAAGTTTATCAAGGAGGAATGAGATATTTGCTGTGGACTATTTATCCAAGTGGGCTGAAGCTAAAGCATACCCTACAAATGATGCTTCAACATAAGCATGTGTTTACATGATTTGGGACACTAAGAGCTATTATTAGTGATGAAGGTTCGCTCTTTGTGAACAAATGGCTTAAGTGGTTGCTTGAAAAATATGATGTGAAACACAAGATTGCTACTGTCTATCGTTGTCAGTCTAATGGGCAAGTTGAAAGAGTGAATCGTGAAATCAAAGGTATCCTTGAAAGGGTAGTATGCTGATAAATCGTAAATTATACATATTTTTACCGCATGTTTAATGTATTTTATAGATGATTTCTCATTAGAATTGGTGAATTCAATGCTCCTAATGCTTTAATTTCATGATTTGTACTCAGGAGAGCACCAAGAATCAAAAGGAGGCAAAAACGAGCCAAAAAGGGACAAAACGGACCAAATCAAGAAGATGACACGACTTAAGCCTTGCTACACGGGCAGCTCACATGCTCGTGTCTTTCGAAGGTGTCGACCAAGGCTTTCACGATTCACACGGCCTGGCCATTGACCCACACGGCCGTGTGCAATTTAACGGATCGAAGACGGCCTGGCAATCATGTCACACGGCCGTGTCACACGGGCGTGTCCCTGCTGAGCCCAAGTTAAGTCCAATTCAGAAAAGGCCACTTTGGAGGGTTACTAGGCATTCCAAAGCCTATAAATACACACTAGAGGAGGAGAAAAGGGGAGACAGAGAAGAGGGGTAAGGAATTACCCTAAAGATGTGACAGCCCAAAATTGACCCTAGTCGGAAGGTGGTCTCGGGACCACAAAACCGAGGCATAAAAATAATTTAAAATTTATTTCGATACCTATAATATGTGTGTATTCATGTATGACATTTTTTTGATGATTGGTTTAGTGTTATAAAGGTGAATTTCACTAGAAAGGACCTAGTAGTGAACTTTGAAAGTATGATGGGGAAATGTGTGATGACTAATTAAAGCATGCATGCAAAATAAAGGACTTGCATGTCAAATTCCCCTTTTATAGGTGGTGGCGGCCATGACAAGGAGGATGGGCTAAACATGTCATGAAACATGTTTTGTTGGTGCATTAGGGAGAAATAATAAACAAAGGTGTATGGGTGATAAAAAAAAATGAAAAAAAAATGTGTGTGAGTGAGGTATTCCCCACCCCCCCATTGCCGTGAGTTGTAGAGAAGGAAAGAAAAAAATTTTGTTCATCCTTTCTTTGAGCCAAACCTAAGGAAGAAGGAGGATTTTTGCTTCATGCTTGGTTTAGAAGAGATCTAGAAGGTGATTTGGCTAAATTGGCATCAAGATTAAGGTATGTATGAGGTTGTGTTAGGAGTTTCATGCATGTTTTGGTTGCTAACTTGATGTGCATGTTAGCCATGGCTCAAATCTTTGTTATGCCATGGAAATGGTATTTGGCCAAAGTTGTTATGGTGATAAAGCCATTGCATGCTAAGTGTGAAGCTTGATGATGATGCATGCAATGATGGATTGTCTACTCTTGAGTAAGATTTTGAGTTTTCTTTTTGTGTTTAACCATGATTGAAGTTGAATGGAGCATGATTTTCATATTCGGCCATGATGCATCCTTGAACATGGTTCATGCCTCTTGCATGTTAGTTAAAATTTGTATTTTTGGATGGCTATGGACATCTTGAAATTCGACCATGCTCATATTGTATATATATGTTTACACATGATGTTTTGGTTATGAACTAAGTGATGAATATATTGGTTTAAAGAAGAAGATGTGGAAGAATGCTTGTGAAATTGCAAGCACAATTCGGCCTAGCACACATATAAGTGCTTGATGCTATATTATAAGTTTTGGGCCACAATGTGCAAAGCATTAACTAGTAAAATGCATGCTGTTTTTGTGAGGTATTAAGTGCAAAATTGACCTCAACATGTACATGAATATTCGGCCTTGGGTAGCCTATTGAAGGCCTTAGCATTTCCTTGATGCTCGAATAAATTGTATTGAATTGCTTGATGTAGTATAAAATGTGCATGACCATTGTGTATTCAAGCTAAAGGGTGGCCATATGACCATTTAAACTCCTTGTCATATTCGGCCATAAGCTAGCACAATGAGGTTTTAATAAATTGAATTTGTTTGAATTAGCTCAAGAGCTTAGAGGGCCACAATTGGACAAGGGAAGGAGAAAGTGATCGAATAGCGAAAAAGGCGTTCGACAACATCCGAGGTAAGTCCTCAAGAAGTGACCGTACTTGAATTATGTGAAATAAAGTATGGATGTGTATTGATTATTGATTATGTATGTATGAGCATTTGAATTCTACCGGGCTAAGTCCCGGCGAATATGCTTGTGATTATATTTGCGTTTGAGCCTTAGTAACGAAAATGAAATATGTATGTCCAATGATTATTGATGTATGTGTACATGAGAAATTGAATGATATCGGGCCAAGCCTCAAGACAATTATGCTGGAAATTATATCCGGGTTAAGACCAAGGCAATTGTGCTAGTGGCTATATCCGGGCTAAGACCGGAGGCATTCGTATGAAGTTATTCTATCCGGGCTAAGACCGAAGGCATTTGTGCACGTGATTATATCCGGTTATATTCAAGAATCTTGGGCTGGAGGTGAGTGTTGGTTGCTGTAATGAATTCAATTAGTACACTCGAAAAGCCCAAAGGATAAGGTACGTTATATGTGCATTGGAAAGTCGACATGTTTGAGCAACATTCGCTCAATCGACTAATGAATTTCAGTTATTGAATTGATTGATATTTTGTGAAATTATATAATGATGAAGTGTGAAGTAAGAATGTGTATTAATGAAATGATGCATTCGGCTATGTGAATGTATTGCTGTAATTAGAGTTGATTATATTCCTTGAGACTTACTAAGCATAAAAAAATGCTTACCCGTTGCTTTGGCTCTCAGTTTTCTAGATTTCGCTCGAAGCAATCGGATTTGGGATCGTTGAAGTCGAAGTCATCCACACTATCAAGCCTCCATTTTGGTATAAATTTTTGGTTGAACTTGAGATGGCATGTATAGGACTACCCCTTGTTGGTTAAATATGTTGTGATGTATATATATACGGCCATGCGAAAATGGCTCGAAAAAGGAAGCATGAACTTAGACTATTTGTGGTTTGTATGTATATATTTGGTGTCATGATGTGGCTATGGATTGGAAATGGGAATGTTGGTCACATGATCAGCCATTGGCATGGTTAAAATGATCATATATGAACCTATGTATGGCAAGACTAGTTGGTTCATGGAGACTACCAAATAGGTAAGACCTACCTTAAAAACAGATGCTTCCAACTGCAGTGACGTGAATGTGAAAAATCACCAAAATTTGTAGGAATGGTATTAAATAGTGAATAAGCTATGTAAATGAACCTTGAGGAGTCTATTTTCATATGGAAGAAACGAAATGGTCATAGGAGTTACATGTTAAGAGATATTAAGGCTATTGTGAGACAGGGCCAGAACGGTTTCTGGGTCCCCTGTTGCAACTTTAAAAATTTACTATAAATTATCCAGAAAGAATTAGGATTCATGACTTATATGTACAGATTCCATTTTGAGTCTAGTTTCATTAGGAACAAACGACACCAGTGTTAAAGCCCTGTACAGAGAGATATTCAAGTTATAACGCGCGAAGGTCAGAGCAGTCGATCCCTGTAACATGGGTGACTTTAACTAATAAACTGTACCAATTGGCCCGACCAAAAATTCTAGAAATAAATCCATGGATGGATATATGAGTCTAAATTCAGGGAAAATTTACGAAACCAGTTTCCGAGTTTTGAAACTCGAGATATGATTTTAAGGCGACAGTGATGCAGTTTGCCAGCCTGACTGGAAATGTCAAATTGGTGGGCAAAACATGTGAACTTGGCTTGTTAACCTCGTGTCCGACACGGCGATGGTCTCGGGTTCGGGTGTTACAATTTTATTGGTATCAGAGCCACGGTTTAGTCGATTCTAGGACTACCGTGATGTGTTTGGGGTCTAGCTATACATGCCATTAAATGATGAATCGATAGTGTGGTGATTTCGACAATTTGACTTTGTGTTTGTTTATAGCTATGGATCCCGATCCCAACCGAGCGATAGCTGATGATGTGGAGAGTGTGGCGCTGCTCCCGCAAGCAAGGGACAGCGCCGGTGGACTCTCAACCTATGGCCAACAATCCGAATGACGAGGCTAGGCAAGCCTTTTATAGTGTGATGAGCGAATGGTTTAATCAATACATTCGAACTAACACACTGTTCCACAACCTCCATTCCCGACAAATGCAACCCCGCACCTACAATACCTCCGTGACTGACCAAATAAGGTCAAGTAAGCCCCAATCGATAGGATTCGAAAACATGGGGCCACTGAATTTAAGGCTACGGATGATGATGATGCCGAAGCGAGCTGAATTTTGGTTGGATAACACTATCCGGTGCTCGATGAGCTATCTGTACACCGATGAGTGCTTAAAGTGTACCATCTCCTTGCTACATGAGTCCGCCTACTATTGGTGGAGTACTCTGACTTCTGTGGTGCCTAGAGAGCAAGTGACTTGGGAATTCTTTCAAACCGAGTTCCGAAAAAAGTATATCAGTCAGAGATTCATCGACCAAAAGCAGAGGGAATTTCTTGATCTTAAGCAAGGTTCTATGTCCGTTACCGACTACGAGCGAAAGTTTGTGAGGCTTAGCCAGATGCTGCGAGAATGCATTTCGTCCGAAGCTATTATGTATAAACGCCGAGGATGGGCTGAATGATGATATAAGGATGTTTGTTGGCATTCTCGAGATCGAGAGTTCAGTAGTACTTGTTGAGCGAGCTTGTAAAGCGAAGAGCTTAGAAAGGAGAAACAAAAAGCTGATGTGGGAACTGGAGAATTCCGAAAGAGGTCCTCGGGAAAGTCTCTTCAACAAGCATCGAAGAGATTTCGAGATGATGCGAGCCGGTCTAGAGGCGTTTCGGGCTTTTCTAGACGAGGACGCGATCGACCCCCTGTGACCACACGAGTCACTTCGATCGCCAGTGGTGGAAGTGATCGCCGAGAGAGGGCGGAGTGTCCATATTGTGGCAAATGGCATTCGGGGAGCTGTTGGTTTCGTGATCGCTCCTGCTATAAGTGTGGATCCGCCGACCACTTTATGAAGGATTGCCCGAGGATGCATGAGCAGAATGTAAGTCGAGTGCAAACCGGGTGCTACCATCGCTCGAGGTAGGCCACCTAGAAATATGGGCAATGTCGTTGGCGGTCGAGAGGATCTAGAGATGCTACCATCGATCCGAGGCTCGTGCTCTGCTAGGACTTATGCCATACTGGCACGCGAGGATCTGCCTCTCCGGATGTTATTACCGGTACTTTCACTCTTTTCAATACAAATGTGATTGCTTTGATTGACCTGGTTCTACTCATTCATATATATGTGAAACCTTAGCATCCGAAGACTTTGCCTATTGAGTCTCTCGAGTTTTTAATTCGGTGTCAAACCCTTGGGTCATTACGTGCTTGTCAACAAAGTGTGCAAGAAAAGTCCCTAGTGTTCGAGGTTCTTGTTTTCCGCAGACTTGATGCTTTTGTCGTTCGATGAGTTCGACGTTATTCTTGGTTTGGATTGGTTGACCATGCACGATGCGGTTGTAAATTGCAAGAGCAAGACTATCGATTTGAGGTGCGCGAATAATGAAATAATTCGGGTTGAGTCTACGGACTTAAAGGGTTGCCATTGTAATATCGCCGATGTTGGCCCGAAATATGTAAGAAAAGGGTGCGAAGCATACCTTGCGTCGTGCTTTCGATGACAAGGAATCGAAAAGAAACCCGAATCTGTGCCCGTGGTTTGTGAATACCGGATGTTTTCCCGAAGAATTGCCGGGTTTACCACTGTTCGGAAATAGAATTTGGCATCGAATTGGTACCGGTACCACTCCAATTCGATAGCTCCGTATCGTATGGCACCAACGGAATTAAAGGAGTTGAAAGCTCGGTTGCAAGAATTGGTGGATAGAGTTTTGCTCGCTCGAGTTTTTCGCCTTGGGGTGCGCCAGTATTGTTCGTGAAGAAGAAGGATGGAACCATGCGGTTGTGATCGACTATCGTCGACTTAATAAGCGGCGATAAAGAACAAATATCCATTGCCACGTATTGATGACTTGTTCGATCAAGCTGAAGGGAGCCTCGGTGTTCTCGAAAATAGATTTGAGATCGGGCTATTATCAATTGCGAATCCGAGATTGGACGTACCCAAGGCGCCTTGAGCGAGATATGGTCACTATGAGTTCCTAGTGATGCCGTTTGGGCTCACTAATGCCCTGCAGATTTATGGATTTGATGAATCGGATCTTTAGACCATATTTGGATCGATTCGTAGTCGTGTTCATTGATGACATCTTGGTCTATTCAAGAAATGAGACCGAACATGCTTGAACACTGCGGTTAGTCTTTGCAAACTTTACGGGATAAGCAATTATATGCTAAGTTGACAAGTGTGAGTTCGGTTAAGAGAGGTTAGCTTCTTGGGTCATGTGGTATCTGATCGGTAATCGAGTCGATTCGAATAAAATTTCAGCCATACTTAATTGGAAGCCTCAGAAATATTCGAGGTTCGGAGTTTTTGGGGCTTGCGGTTATTACCGACGATTTGTAAAAGGATTCTCAACGATAGCCACACCGATGACGAAGCTACTCCAAAAGGATGTTAAGTTCGAATGGACGGAGAAATGTCAAAAAGTTTCGATCAATCGAAAACTTATCTCGATTGAAGCCCCAATTCTAGTGCAACCCGAGTCCAAGCAAAGAGTTTGTCATCTATAGCGACGCCTCCCTACTTGGATTAGGTTGTGTATTGATGCAAGAGGGTCGAGTTGTGGCCTATCGTCGAGGCAATTAAAGCCACATGAGAAAAATTATCCGACTCATGATCTCGAATTGGCGCCATCGTGTTCGCCTTTAAAGATATGGCGACATTACTTATTTGGTGAAAGGTGCCATGTGTACTCGGATCACAAGAGTCTCAAATATCGATGACCCAAAGAGACTTAAATCTGCGACAAAGACGTTGGCTCGAGCTGTTAAAGGATTATGAGCTGATTATTGACTATCACCGGGAAAGGCGAATGTGGTTGCGGATGCCTTGAGTCGTAAATCATTATTCGCTTCTGACGATGAACGTGCACTTGTCCGTCCAATCCGATAGTGTGTTAGTAGCTGAATTGAAAGCCAAATCACTATTGATACATCAAATTCGAGAAGCTCGTAAAGTCGACGACGAGTTGGCTGCAAAAGCGGGCCGAGTGTGTTCGAACAAGGACTCGGAATTTCAAATCGGCGATGACGATTGTTTGAGGTTCAAAAGTCGTCTGTGTTCCAAAGAATTGAACTCATTTCGATAATTCGAATGAAGCCCATTGTAGCCGAATGGCAATCCACCCGGGAGTACGAAGATGTACAATGATTTGAAACGTCGGTTTTGGTGGCATGGTATGAAGCGAGACATCTCCGACTTTGTTTGAGATGTTTAATATGTCAACAAGTGAAAGCGGAACATCAAGTGCCTTCGTGGATTACTTCACTAATCACGATACCCGAGTGGAAATGGGATCGAGTCACAATGGACTTTGTATCCGGACCGCCATTGTCAGCAAGTAAGAAGGATGCGGTTTGGGTCGTGGTTGATAGATTGACTAAGTCGGCTCACTTTGTCCCCGACGCACGGATTTTTCAATGGACAAATTAGCGAATTGTATGTTTCTCAGTTGTGAGATTACACGGGTGCCTATTTCCATCGTGTCGGATAGAGATCCGAGATTTACCTCACGATTTTGGAAAAAGTTGCAAGAAGCTTTGGGTACCAAGTTGCATTTCAGACCGCCTTTCACCCCCAAACCGATGGTCAATCCGGCGGATAATTCGAGATACTTGAGGATATGTTAAGATGTTGCGTCCTCGAGTTTAGTGGTTCATGGGAGCGGTATTTGCCGTTGATTGAATTCGCTTATAACAACAAACTTTCAATCAAGTATTAAGATGGCACCCTACGAGGCTTTGTACGGTCGTAATTGCCGTACACCATTGTTTTGGATGAGCTTGGTGAAAACAAGATTTTCGGGTGGATTTGATTAGAGATCTGAGCAGAAAGTGAAAGTAATCCGTGAAAGTCCGAAGATAGCCTCCGATCGTCGGAAGTCGACGCGAATCTGAAGCGTAAGGATATCGAGTATCGTGGGTGATAAAGTGTTTCTCAAGGTATCGCCTTGGAAAAAGATACTCGAGTTGGCCGTAAGGGCAAGTTGAGCCCGAGGTTCATTGGGCCATATGAGATATCGAGGCGAGTCGGTCTAGTGGCATATCGTTTGATTTTGCCCCGAACTCAAAAGGTTCACGATGTCTTTCACGTTTCGATGCTTCGATGCTATAGATCCGATCCATCGCACGTGATTAGTCCATCGAAATTGAAATTCAAGCTAATATGAGTTATGAGGAAGAACCGATTCGTATCCTATCACGAGAAGTGAAAGAGTTATTGAAACAAGCGGGTTCCGCTAGTGAAAGTGTTATGGCTCAAGCACGGGATAGAAGAAGCTACTTGGGAGACCGAGAACTCTATGAAAGAGCGATATCCAAGCCTATTTACCGGTAAGATTTTCGGGGACGAAAATTTCTTAAGTGGGGGAGAGTTGTGACAACCCAAAATTGACCCTAGTCAGAAGGTGGTCTCGGGACCACAAAACCAAGGCATAAAAATAATTTAAAATTTATTTCGATGCCTATAATATGTGTGTATTCATGTATGACATTTTTTTGATGATTGGTTTAGTGTTATAAAGGTGAATTTCACTAGAAAGGACCTAGTAGTGAACTTTGAAAGTATGATGGGGAAATGTGTGATGACTAATTAAAGCATGCATGCAAAATAAAGGACTTGCATGTCAAATTCCCCCTTTTATAGGTGGTGGCCGGCCATGACAAGGGAGGATGGGCTAAACATGTCATGAAACATGTTTTGTTGGTGCATTAGGGAGAAATTATAAACAAAGGTGTATGGGTGATAAAAAAAAATGAAAAAAAAAATGTGTGTGAGTGAGGTATTCCCCCCCCCCCATTGCCGTGAGTTGTAGAGAAGGAAAGAAAAAAATTTTGTTCATCCTTTCTTTGAGCCAAAACTAAGGAAGAAGGAGGATTTTTGCTTCATGCTTGGTTTAGAAGAGATCTAGAAGGTGATTTGGCTAAATTGGCATCAAGATTAAGGTATGTATGAGGTTGTGTTAGGAGTTTCATGCATGTTTTGGTTGCTAACTTGATGTGCATGTTAGCCATGGCTCAAATCTTTGTTATGCCATGGAAATGGTATTTGGCCAAAGTTGTTATGGTGATAAAGCCATTGCATGCTAAGTGTGAAGCTTGATGATGATGCATGCAATGATGGATTGTCTACTCTTGAGTAAGATTTTGAGTTTTCTTTTTGTGTTTAACCATGATTGAAGTTGAATGGAGCATGATTTTCATATTCGGCCATGATGCATCCTTGAACATGGTTCATGCCTCTTGCATGTTAGTTAAAATTTGTATTTTTGGATGGCTATGGACATCTTGAAATTCGGCCATGCTCATATTGTATATATATGGTTACACATGATGTTTTGGTTATGAACTAAGTGATGAATATATTGGTTTAAAGAAGAAGATGTGGAAGAATGCTTGTGAAATTGCAAGCACAATTCGGCCTAGCACACATATAAGTGTTTGATGCTATATTATAAGTTTTGGGCCACAATGTGCAAAGCATTAACTAGTAAAATGCATGCTGTTTTTGTGAGGTATTAAGTGCAAAATTGACCTCAACATGTACATGAATATTCGGCCTTGGGTAGCCTATTGAAGGCCTTAGCATTTCCTTGATGCTCGAATAAATTGTATTGAATTGCTTGATGTAGTATAAAATGTGCATGACCATTGTGTATTCAAGCTAAAGGGTGGCCATATGACCATTTAAACTCCTTGTCATATTCGCCATAAGCTAGCACAATGAGGTTTTAATAAATTGAATTTGTTTGAATTAGCTCAAGAGCTTAGAGGGCCACAATTGGACAAGGGAAGGAGAAAGTGATCGAATAGCGAAAAAGGCGTTCGACAACATCCGAGGTAAGTCCTCAAGAAGTGACCCTACTTGAATTATGTGAAATAAAGTATGGATGTGTATTGATTATTGATTATGTATGTATGAGCATTTGAATTCTACCGGGCTAAGTCCCCGGCGAATATGCTTGTGATTATATTTGCGTTTGAGCCTTAGTAACTGAAAATGAAATATGTATGTCCAATGATTATTGATGTATGTGTACATGAGAAATTGAATGATATCCGGGCTAAGCCCCAAGACAATTATGCTGGAAATTATATCGGGTTAAGACCCAAGGCAATTGTGCTAGTGGCTATATCCGGGCTAAGACCAAGGCATTCGTATGAAGTTATTCTATCCGGGCTAAGACCAAGGCATTTGTGCACGTGATTATATCCGGTTATATTCAAGAATCTTGGGCTGGAGGTGAGTGTTGGTTGCTGTAATGAATTCAATTAGTACACTCGAAAAGCCCAAAGGATAAGGTACGTTATATGTGCATTGGAAAGTCGACATGTTTGAGCAACATTCGCTCAATCGACTAATGAATTTCAGTTATTGAATTGATTGATATTTTGTGAAATTATATAATGATGAAGTGTGAAGTAAGAATGTGTATTAATGAAATGATGCATTCGGCTATGTGAATGTATTGCTGTAATTAGAGTTGATTATATTCCTTGAGACTTACTAAGCATAAAAAAATGCTTACCCGTTGCTTTGGCTCTCGGTTTTCTAGATTTCGCTCAAGCAATCGGATTTGGGATCGTTGAAGTCAAGTCATCCACACTATCAAGCCTCCATTTTGGTATAAATTTTGGTTGAACTTGAGATGGCATGTATAGGACTACCCTTGTTTGTTAAATATGTTGTAATGTAAGTATGTACGGCCATGCGAAAATGGCTCTAAAAGGGAAGCATGAACTTAGACTAATTGTGGGTTGTATGTATATATTTGGTGTCATGATGTGGCTATGGCTTGGAAATGGGAATGTTGGTCATATGATCAGCCATTGGCATGGTTAAAATGATCATATATGAACCTATGTATGGCAAGACTAGTTGAATCATGGGGACTACCAAATAGGTAAATCCTACCTTAAAAACAGATGCTGCCAGCTGCAGTGGCGTGAATGTGAAAAATCACCAAAATTCATAGGAATGGAATTAAATAGTGAATAAGCTATGTAAATGAACCTTGATGAGTCTATTTTCATATGGAAGAAACGAAATGGTCATAGGAGTTATAGGTTAAGAGATATTAAAGCTATTGTGAGACAGGGCCAGAATGGTTTCTGGGTTCCCTGTCGCAACTTTAAAAATTCACTATAAATTATCCAAAAAGTATTAGGAGACATACCATATATTTACAGATTCCATTTATAGTCTAGTTTCATTAGAAACAAACGACACCAGCATTAAAGCCCTGTACAGAGAGATATTCAAGTTATAACGTGCGAAGGTCAGAGCAGTCGATCCCTGTAACATGGGTGACTTTAACTAATAAACTGTACCAATTGGCCCGACCAAAAATTCTAGAAATAAATCCATGGATGGATATATGAGTCTAAATTCAGGGAAAATTTACGAAACCAGTTTCTGGGTTTTGAAACTCGAGATATGATTTTTAAGGCGACAGTGATGCAGTTTTCCAGTCTGACTGGAAATGTCAAATTGGTGGGCAAAACATGTGAACTTGGCTTGTTAACCCCTCGTGTCCGACACCGGCGATGGTCTCGGGTTCGGGGTGTTACAAAAGAAGCCTGTTGATCCATCTCAAAAGCTGGATTCATCATCAAGACTGAAGATCTCTCCTCAATTCCCCTTCAGGAGTGTTGGGTTTTCTTTATGTTTTGTATTCTTTATTCTTCTGAGATGTTTTCTTATTTAGTTATGAACTAAATCCCCTAAATACCTAAGGGAATGAAACCTAAGATGAATCTTGTTATTATTTTTTGAATCGTATGATAAATATTTAACTTGTTCTTAATTATGTGTTCTTAATTCTTGTTTTGATATCCAAGGATACTGATTCAAGACACGCTCTTATTCAGAGGAGGAATAGACCCTGTCTAAGAGTACATTTGCCATAATTAAGTGGAGTTGATTGCGCGCCTAGAAATAGGGTGACAAGATTTTGCCGGATTAGGGTGAAACCTAATATGGGGATCCATAGGTTGAGTTAATGCAACCCTAGAGTGTTAATTATAGAAAAGTCTCAGTTATTCAATCTAGAGATTAGACGTTATTAGTCTTGAATAGGGATAATAACATAACTTAGGGATCTCTACGGAACAAGTTGAATGAATAAATCGTCTGATTCTGTGACAGCCCAAAATTGACCCTAGTCGGAATGTGGTTTCGGGACCACAAAACCGAGGCATAAAAATAATTAAAAATTTATTTTGATGCCTATAATATGTGTGTGCTCATGTATGACATTTTATGATGATTGATTTAGTGTTATAAAGGTGAATTTCACTAGAAAGGACTTAGTAGTGAACTTTGAAAGTACGATAGGGAAATGTGTGATGACTAAGTAGAGCATGCATGCAAAATAATGGACTTGCATGTCAAATTCCCCTTTTTACAAGTGATGGCCGGCCATGACAAAGAGATATGGGCTAAACATGTCATGAAACATGTTTTGTTGGGCATTAGGGAGAAATAATAAACAAATAAGCATGGGTAAGAAAAGAATGAAAAAAAATGTGTGTGAGAGAGTAGCATTCCCCCCATTGCCGTGCAACCAAGAAGAGAAAACAAAAAAAATTGTTCATCCTTGTTCTCTCCTTTTTGGCCAAAAATACTAAGAGGAAGAGGGGATTTTTGCTTCATTTCCTTTGTTTAGAAGAGATCTAGAAGGTGATTTGGCTAAATTTGCATCAAGAGTAAGGTATGTATGAGGTTGTGTTGGGAGTTTCATGCATGTTTTGGTTGCTAATTTGATGTGCATGTTAGCCATGGCTCAAATCTTTGTTATGCCATGGAAATGGCATTTGGCCAAAGTTGTTATGGTGATAAAGCCATTGCATGCTAAGTGTGAAACTTGATGATGATGCATGCAATGATGGATTGTCTACTCATGAGTAAGATTTTGAGCTTTCTTTTTTGTTTTATCATGATTGAAGTTGAAAAGAAGCATGATTGTCATATTCGGCCATGATGCATTCTTGAGCATGATTCATGCTTCTTGCATGTTAGTTAAAATTTGTGTTTTGGATGGCTATGGACACCTTGAAATTCGGCCATGCTCATATATGCATATATATGATTGCACATTATGTTTTGGTTATGAACTAAGTGATGAATATATTGGTTTAAAGAAGAAGATGTGGAAGAATGCTTGTGAAATTGCAAGCACAATTCGGCCTAGCACACATGTAGGTGCTTGATGCTATATTATAAGTTTTGGGCCACAATGTGCAAAGCATTAATTAGTAAATTGCATGCTGTTTTTGTGAGGTATTAAGTGCAAAATTGACCTCAACATGTACATGAATATTCGGCCTTGGGTAGCCTATTGAAGGCCTTAGCATTTCCTTGATGCTCGAATAAATTGTATTGAATTGCTTGATGTAGTATAAAATGTGCATGACCATTGTGTATTCAAGCTAAAGGGTGGCCATATGACCATTTAAACTCCTTGTCATATTCAGCCAAAAACTAGCACAATGAGGTTTTAATAAATTGAATTTGTTTGAATTAGCTCAAGAGCTTAGAAGACCACAATTGGACAAGGGGAAGGAAAAGGTGATCGAATAGCCGAAAAAGCCGTTCGACAACATCCGAGGTAAGTCCTCAAGAAGTGACCGTACTTGAATTGTGTGAAATAAAGTATGGATGTGTATTGATTATTGATTGTGTATGCATGAGTATTTGAATTCTACCGGGCCAAGTCCGAAGGCGAATATGCTTGTGACTATAATTGCGTTTGAGCCTTAGTAACGAAAATGAATTATGTATGTCCAATGATAATTGATGTATGTGTTCATGGGAAATTGAATGATATCCGGGCTAAATCTCAAGACAATTATGCTGGAAATTATATCCGGTTAAGACCAAGGCAATTGCGCTTAGTGGCTACATCCGGGCTAAGACCAAGGCATTAAATGCGAGACATTTTATCCGGGCTAAGACCGAAGGCATTTGTGCACGTGATTATATCCGGTTATATTCGAAGAATCTTGGGCTGGAGGTGAGTGTTGGTTGCTGTAATGAATTCAATTAGCACACTCGAAAAGCCCAAAGGATAAGGTACGTTATATGTGCATTGGAAAGTCGACATGTTTGAGCAACATTCGCTCAATCGACTAATGAATTTCAGTTATTGAATTGATTGATACTTTGTGAAATTATATAATGATGAAGTGTGAAGTAGGAATGTGTACAAATGAAATGATGCATTTGGCTATGTGAATGTATTGCTGTAATTAGAGTTGATTATATTCCTTGAGACTTACTAAGCATAAAAATGCTTACCCGTTGCTTTGGCTCTCGGTTTTCTAGATTTTGCTCGAGGCAATCGGATTTGGGATCGTTGAAGTCAAGTCATCCACACTATCAAGCCTCCATTTTGGTATAAATTTTGGTTGAACTTGAGATGGCATGTATAGGACTACCCCTTGTTTGTTAAATATGTTGTAATGTAAGTATGTACGGCCATGCGAAAATGGCTCTCAAAAGGAAGCATGAACTTAGACTAATTGTGGGTTGTATGTATATATTTGGTGTCATGATGTGGCTATGGCTTGGAAATGGGAATGTTGGTCATATGATCAGCCATTGGCATGGTTAAAATGATCATATATGAACCTATGTATGGCAAGACTAGTTGAATCATGGAGACTACCAAATAGGTAAGTCCTACCTTAAAACAGATGCTGCCAGCTGCAGTGGCGTGAATGTGAAAAATCACCAAAATTCATAGGAATGGAATTAAATAGTGAATAAGCTATGTAAATGAACCTTGATGAGTCTATTTTCATATGGAAGAAACGAAATGGTCATAGGAGTTACAGGTTAAGAGATATTAAAGCTATTGTGAGACAGGGCCAGAATGGTTTCTGGGTTCCCTGTCGCAACTTTAAAAATTCACTATAAATTATCCAAAAGAATTAGGAGACATACCTTATATGTACAGATTCAATTTTGAGTCTAGTTTCATTAGAAACAAACGACACCAGCATTAAAGCCGTGTACAGAGAGATATTCAAGTTATACCGCGCGAAGGTCAGAGCAGTCGATCCCTGTAACATGGGTAACTTTAACTAATAAACTGTACCAATTGGCCCGACCAAAATCCTAGAAATAAAACCATGGATGTATATATGAGTATAAATTCAGGAAAATTTACGAAACCAGTTTCGAGTTTTAAACTCGAGATATGATTTTAAGGCGACAGTGATGCAGTTTTCCAGCCTGACTGGAAATGTCAAATTGGTGGGCAAAAACATGTGAACTTGGCTTGTTAACCCTCGGGTCCGACACGGCGATGGTCTCGGGTTTGGGGTGTTACAATTTTATTGGTATCGAGCCACGGTTTAGTCGATTCTAGGACTACCGTGATGTGTTTGGGGTCTAGCTATACATGCCATTAAATGATGAATCGATAGTGTGATGATTCTGACAATTCGACTTTGTGTTTGTTGTAGCAATGGATCCCGATCCCAACCGAGCGATAGCTGATGATGTGGAGAGTGTGGCGCCTGCCTCGCAAGAAAGGACAGCGCCGGCGGACTCTCAACCTATGGCCAGCAATCCTAATGACGAGGCTAGGCAAGCCTTTTATAGTGTGATGAACGAATGGTTTAATCAATACATTCGAACCAACACGGTTGTTCCACAACCTCCATTCCCGACAAATGCAACCCCCGCACCTACAATACCTCCGGTGACTGACCAAGTAAGGTCAAGTAAGCCCCCAATCGATAGGATTGAAAACATGGGGCCACTGAATTTAAGGCTACGGATGATGATGATGCCGAGTAGCTGAATTTTGGTTAGATAACACTATCCGGGTGCTTGATGAGCTATCCTGTACACGATGAGTGCTTAAAGTGTACCATCTCCTTGCTACGCGAGTCCGCCTACTATTGGTGGAGTACTCTGACTTCTGTGGTGCCTAGAGAGCAAGTGACTTGGGAATTCTTTCAAACCGAGTTCCGAAAAAAGTATATCAGTCAGAGATTCATCGACCAAAAGCGGAGGGAATTTCTTGATCTTAAGCAAGGTTCTATGTCCGTTACCGACTACGAACGAAAGTTTGTGAGGCTTAGCCAGTACGCGTGAGAATGCATTTCGTCCGAAGCTATTATGTGTAAACGCTTCGAGGATGGGCTGAATGATGATATAAGGATGTTTGTTGGCATTCTCGAGATACGAGAGTTCGTAGTACTTGTTGAGCGAGCTTGTAAAGCCGAAGAGCTTAGAAAGGAGAAACAAAAGCTGATGTGGGGATTGGAGAATTCGAAGAGGTCCTCGGAAAGTCTCTTCAACAAGCATCAAGAGATTTCGAGATGATGCGAGCCGGTCTAGAGGCGTTTGAGCTTTTCTAGACGAGGACGCGATCGACCCCTGTGACCACACGAGTCACTTTGATCGCCATGGTGGAAATGATCGCCGAGAGAGGGCGAGTGTCCACATTGTGGCAAATGGCATTCGGGAGCTGTTGGTTTCGTGATCGCTCTGCTATAAGTGTGGATCGGCCGACCACTTTATGAAGGATTGCCTAAGGATGCATGAACAAAATGTAAGTCAGAGTGCAAACCCGGGTGCTACCATCGCCGAGGTAGGCCACCTAGAAATATGGGCAATGTCGATTGGCGGTCGAGAGGATCTAGAGATGCTACCATCGATCTCGAGGCTCGTGCTCTGCTAGGACTTATGCCATACGCGCACGCGAGGATGCTGCCTCTCCAGATGTTATTACCGGTACTTTCACTCTTTTCAATACAAATGTGATTGCTTTGATTGACCCTGGTTCTACTCATTCATATATATGTGAAACCTTAGCATCCAGTAAGACTTTGCCTATTGAGTCTACTGAGTTTGTAATTCGGTGTCAAACCCTTGGGTCATTACGTGCTTGTTAACAAAGTGTGCAAGAAAAGTCCCTAGTGTTCCGAGGTTCTTGTTTTCCGCGGACTTAATGCTTTTGCCGTTCGATGAGTTCGATGTTATTCTTGGTTTGGATTGGTTGACCATGCACGATGCGGTTGTAAATTGCAAGAGCAAGACTATCGATTTGAGGTGCGCGAATAATGAAATAATTCGGGTTGAGTCCACGGACTTAAAGGGTTGCCACTGTAATATCGGTGATGTTGGCCCGAAATATGTAAGAAAAGGGTGCGAAGCGTACCTTGCGTCACGTACTCGATGACAAGGAATCGAGAAGAAACCCGAATCTGCGTCCGTGGTTTATGAATACCGGATGTTTTCCAAGAATTGCGGGTTTACCACTGTTCGGGAAATAGAATTTGGCATCGAATTGGTACCTGGTACCACTCCAATTTCGATAGCTCCGTATCGTATGGCACCAACGGAATTAAAGGAGTTGAAAGCTCAGTTGCAAGAATTGGTGGATAGAGGTTTTGCTCGCCCGAGTTTTTCGCCTTGGGTGCGCGGTGTTGTTCGTGAAGAAGAAGGATGGAACCATGCGATTTGTAGACGCCTATCGTCGACTTAATAAAGCGACGATAAAGAACAAATATCTGTTGCCACGTATTGATGACTTGTTCGATCAATCGAAGGAGCCTCGGTGTTCTCGAAAATAGATTTGAGATCGGGCTACTATCAATTGCGAATCCGAGATTCAGACGTGCCCAAGACTGCCTTCAGAACGAGATATGGTCACTATGAGTTCCTAGTGATGCCGTTTGGGCTCACTAATGCCCCTGCGGTATTTATGGATTTAATGAATCGGATCTTTAGACCATATTTGGATCGATTAAGTAGTCGTGTTCATTGATGACATCTTGGTCTATTCAAGAAATGAGACCGAACATCTTGAACACTGCGGTTAGTCTTTGCAAATTTTACGGGACAAGCAATTATATGCTAAGTTCAAAGCAAGTGTTGAGTTCGTTAAGAGAGGTTAGCTTCTTGGGTCATGTGGTATTCGACGGGTATTCGAGTCGACCGAATAAAATTTCAGCCATACTAAATTGAAAGCCTCCAGAAATATTACTTGAGGTTCAAGCTTTTGGGGCTTGCGGTTATTACCGACGATTTGTAAAGGCTTCTCAACGATAGCCACGCCGATGACGGCTACTCCAAAAGGACGTTAAGTTCGAATGGACGGAGAAATGCCAAAAAGTTTTGATCAATGAAAACTTATTTGGTGAAGCCCCAATTCTAGTGCAACCCGAGTCCCAAGAAAGAGTTTGTCATCTATAGCGACGCCTCTACTTGGGTTAGGTTGCGATTAATGCAAGAAGGTCGAGTTGTAGCCTATGCGTCGAGGCAATTAAAGCCACATGAGAAAAATTATCCGACTCATGATCTCGAATTGGCCGCCATCGTATTCACCTTAAAGATTTGGCGACATTACTTATTTGGTGAAAGGTGCCATGTATACTCGGATCACAAAAGTCTCAAGTATTTGATGACCCAAAGAGACTTAAATCTGCGACAAAGACGTTGGCTCGAGCTGTTAAAGGATTATGAGTGATCATTGACTATCACCGGGAAAGGCGAATGTGGTTGCGGATGCCTTGAGTCGTAAATCGTTATTCACATTACGAGCGATGAATGTGCACTTGTCTATCCGATCCGACAGTGTGTTAGTGGCTGAATTGAAAGCCAAACCATTATTGACACACCAAATTCGAGAAGCTCGGAAAGTCGATGACGAGTTGGTTGCAAAACGGCTGCGTGTGTTCGAACAAGGACTCAAGTTTCAAATCGACGATGACGATTGTTTGAGGTTCAAAAGTCGTCTGTGTGTCCCAAAGAATTGAACTCATTTCGATAATTCGAATGAAGCCCATTGTAGCCAAATGGCAATCCACCCGGAGAATGAAGATGTACAATGATTTGAAACGTCGGTTTTGGTGGCATGGTATGAAGCGAGACATCTCCGACTTTGTTTGAGATGTTTAATATGTCAACAAGTGAAAGCGGAACATCGGTGCCTTGAGATTACTTCACCAATCACGATACCCGAGTGGAAATGGGATCGAGTCACAATGGACTTTGTATCCGGACTGCCATTGTCAGCGAGTAAGAAGGATGCGGTTTGGGTCGTGGTAGATCAATTGACTAAGTCGGCCCACTTTGTCCCCGTCCGTACGGATTTTTCAATGGACAAATTAGCGGAATTGTACGTTTCTCAGATTGTGAAATTACACGGGGTGCCTATTTCTATCGTGTCGGATAGAGATCCGAGAATTACCTCGCGATTTTGGAAAAAGTTGCAAGAAGCTTTGGGTACCAAGTTGCATTTCAGCACCGCCTTTCACCCCCAAACCGATGGTCAATCCGAGCGGGTAATTCAGATACTTGAGGATATGTTAAGATGTTGCGTCCTCGAGTTTAGTGGTTCATGGGAACGGTATTTGCCGTTAATTGAATTCGCTTACAACAACAGCTTTCAATCAAGTATTAAGATGGCACCCTACGAGGCCTTGTACGGTCGTAAATGCCGTACGCCATTGTTTTGGACTGAGCTCGGTGAAAGCAAGATTTACGGGGTGGATTTGATTAGGGATGCTGAACAGAAAGTGAAAGTAATCCGTGAAAGTCTGAAGATAGCCTCCGATCGTCAGAAGTCGTACGCGGATCTGAAGCGTAAGGATGTCGAGTATCAGGTGGGTGATAAAGTGTTTCTCAAGGTATCGCCTTGGAAAAAGATACTCGAGTTCTACCGTAAGGGCAAGTTGAGCCCGAGGTTCATTGGACCATATGAGATATCGAGCGAGTCGGTCCGGTGGCATATCGCTTGATTTTGCCCCGAACTCAAAAGGTTCACGATGTCTTTCATGTTTCGATGCTTCGACGCTATAGATCCGATCCATCGCACGTGATTAGTCCATCAGAAATTGAAATTCAAGCCAATATGAGTTATGAGGAAGAACCGATTCGTATCCTATCACGGGAAGTGAAAGAGTTGCGAAACAAGCGGGTTCCACTAGTGAAAGTGTTATGGCTCAAGCACGGGATAGAAGAAGCTACTTGGGAGACCGAGAACTCTATGAAAGAGCGATATCCAAACCTATTTACGGTAAGATTTTCGGGACGAAAATTTCTTAAGTGGGGAGAGTTGTGACAGCCCAAAATTGACCCTAGTCGGAATGTGGTTTCGGGACCACAAAACCGAGGCATAAAAATAATTAAAAATTTATTTTGATGCCTATAATATGTGTGTGCTCATGTATGATATTTTATGATGATTGATTTAGTGTTATAAAGGTGAATTCCACTAGAAAGGACTTAGTAGTGAACTTTGAAAGTATGATAGGGAAATGTGTGATGACTAAGTAGAGTATGCATGCAAAATAATGGACTTACATGTCAAATTCCCCTTTTTACAAGTGATGGCCGGCCATGACAAAGAGATATAGGCTAAACATGTCATGAAACATGTTTTGTTGGGCATTAGGGAGAAATAATAAACAAATAAGCATGGGTAAGAAAAGAATGAAAAAAAAATGTGTGTGAGAGAGTAGCATTCCCCCCCCCCATTGCCGTGCAACCAAGAAGAGAAAACAAAAAAATTGTTCATCCTTGTTCTCTCCTTTTTGGCCAAAATACTAAGAGGAAGAGGGATTTTGCTTCATTTCCTTTGTTTAGAAGAGATCTAGAAGGTGATTTGGCTAAATTTGCATCAAGAGTAAGGTATGTATGAGGTTGTGTTGGGAGTTTCATGCATGTTTTGGTTGCTAATTTGATGTGCATGTTAGCCATGGCTCAAATCTTTGTTATGCCATGGAAATGGCATTTGGCCAAAGTTGTTATGGTGATAAAGCCATTGCATGCTAAGTGTGAAACTTGATGATGATGCATGCAATGATGGATTGTCTACTCATGAGTAAGATTTTGAGCTTTCTTTTGTTTTATCATGATTGAAGTTGAAAAGAAGCATGATTGTCATATTCGCCATGATGCATTCTTGAGCATGATTCATGCTTCTTGCATGTTAGTTAAAATTTGTGTTTTGGATGGCTATGGACACCTTGAAATTGCCATGCTCATATATGCATATATATGATTGCACATTATGTTTTGGTTATGAACTAAGTGATGAATATATTGGTTTAAAGAAGAAGATGTGGAAGAATGCTTGTGAAATTGCAAGCACAATTCGCCTAGCACACATGTAGGTGCTTGATGCTATATTATAAGTTTTGGGCCACAATGTGCAAAGCATTAATTAGTAAATTGCATGCTGTTTTTGTGAGGTATTAAGTGCAAAATTGACCTCAACATGTACATGAATATTCGCCTTGGGTAGCCTATTGAAGGCCTTAGCATTTCCTTGATGCTCGAATAAATTGTATTGAATTGCTTGATGTAGTATAAAATGTGCATGACCATTGTGTATTCAAGCTAAAGGGTGGCCATATGACCATTTAAACTCCTTGTCATATTCGCCAAAACTAGCACAATGAGGTTTTAATAAATTGAATTTGTTTGAATTAGCTCAAGAGCTTAGAAGACCACAATTGGACAAGGGAAGGAAAAGGTGATCGAATAGCGAAAAAGCCGTTCGACAACATCCGAGGTAAGTCCTCAAGAAGTGACCGTACTTGAATTGTGTGAAATAAAGTATGGATGTGTATTGATTATTGATTGTGTATGCATGAGTATTTGAATTCTACCGGGCCAAGTCCCAAGGCGAATATGCTTGTGACTATAATTGCGTTTGAGCCTTAGTAACGAAAATGAATTATGTATGTCCAATGATAATTGATGTATGTGTTCATGGAAATTGAATGATATCCGGGCTAAATCCCGAAGACAATTATGCTGGAAATTATATCCGGGTTAAGACCCGAAGGCAATTGCGCTAGTGGCTACATCCGGGCTAAGACCCGAAGGCATTCGTGCGAGACATTTTATCCGGGCTAAGACCCGAAGGCATTTGTGCACGTGATTATATCCGGTTATATTCCGAAGAATCTTGGGCTGGAGGTGAGTGTTGGTTGCTGTAATGAATTCAATTAGCACACTCGAAAAGCCCAAAGGATAAGGTACGTTATATGTGCATTGGAAAGTCGACATGTTTGAGCAACATTCGCTCAATCGACTAATGAATTTCAGTTATTGAATTGATTGATACTTTGTGAAATTATATAATGATGAAGTGTGAAGTAGGAATGTGTACAAATGAAATGATGCATTTGGCTATGTGAATGTATTGCTGTAATTAGAGTTGATTATATTCCTTGAGACTTACTAAGCATAAAAATGCTTACCCCGTTGCTTTGGCTCTCAGTTTTCTAGATTTCGCTCGAGGCAATCGGATTTGGGATCGTTGAAGTCGAAGTCATCCACACTATCAAGCCTCCATTTTGGTATAAATTTTTGGCTGAACTTGAGATGGCATGTATAGGACTACCCTTGTTTGTTAAATATGTTGTAATGTAAGTATGTACGGCCATGCGAAAATGGCTCAAAAGGGAAGCATGAACTTAGACTAATTGTGGGTTGTATGTATATATTTGGTGTCATGATGTGGCTATGGCTTGGAAATGGGAATGTTGGTCATATGATCAGCCATTGGCATGGTTAAAATGATCATATATGAACCTATGTATGGCAAGACTAGTTGAATCATGGAGACTACCAAATAGGTAAGTCCTACCTTAAAAACAGATGCTGCCAGCTGCAGTGGCGTGAATGTGAAAAATCACCAAAATTCATAGGAATGGAATTAAATAGTGAATAAGCTATGTAAATGAACCTTGATGAGTCTATTTTCATATGGAAGAAACGAAATGGTCATAGGAGTTACAGGTTAAGAGATATTAAAGCTATTGTGAGACAGGGCCAGAATGGTTTCTGGGTTCCCTGTCGCAACTTTAAAAATTCACTATAAATTATCCAAAAGAATTAGGAGACATACCTTATATTTACAGATTCCATTTTGAGTCTAGTTTCATTAGAAACAAACGACACCAGCATTAAAGCCCTGTACAGAGAGATATTCAAGTTATACCGCGCGAAGGTCAGAGCAGTCGATCCCTGTAACATGGGTAACTTTAACTAATAAACTGTACCAATTGGCCCGACCAAAAATCCTAGAAATAAAACCATGGATGTATATATGAGTCTAAATTCAGGGAAAATTTACGAAACCAGTTTCCGAGTTTTGAAACTCGAGATATGATTTTTAAGGCAACAGTGACGCAGTTTTCCAGCCTGACTGGAAATGTCAAATTGGTGGGCAAAAACATGTGAACTTGGCTTGTTAACCCCTCGGGTCCGACACCGGCGATGGTCTCGGGTTTGGGGTGTTACAGATTCGGAGCCAGAATAACAAGTAAAGTCTAGGTGGATTTTTCCTTAGGTATTGTCTCAAGTCAATCGATTTTCCCAAAAGCAATTCCCCAATTCTTTTCTCTGTGCGTTCTTAGTTTAAATAATTAGTTAATTAAAACAAACCCTTTTATTCTTAGGCTAGATAATAAAAAGATAGTTATTACTAGTACTTTTGGTTCCCTTGGGTATGATATCCTGGTCTTGCTATTATTATACTATTGTTCGATAGGTGCGCTTACCTTTTCGTCGTGATAATAGTTAGTCTAGGTTTGATCTTCATTAGAAATATTTATTACTTGTTATGAATCACGCGATCAAGTTTTTGGTGCCGTTGCTGGGGAACTGAAATATTAGGAACACTAAATTTTTATTACTTTAGCCACTTATTTTTCTTGGAATTTTATTTTATTATTTATTAATTTACTTTTTCTCTCTCTTGGCAGGATTTTATAGTTTATGACTAGAAGAAATCCATCAGGACTATTACTTTTTGACGAATAAATCGATCGCATAGTTCGTAGAAATCAAAGAGAAATAAGGCGTAGTTACGATACACGGAGAACAAGGGAGAAGATGATACTCAAACCCCAACCGAAGAGATGGCCGAAAACCCAGGCGATCAGCTGCCTCCTGCAATTGCAGCTAATCGAAATCCTGCTCCACGTACTATGTATGACTATGCTAAACCTTCTTCAATAGGAACTGAGTCTAGTATGCTAAACCTTCTTCAATAGGAACTGAGTCTAGTATAGTTAGACCTGCTATTGCTGCGAATAATTTCAAACTGAAACCTAACACAATTCAGATGATATAGCAGTTTGTTCAGTTTGATGGTTTGCAGGATGCGGATCCCAACACACACTTGGCAAATTTTCTTGAATTTTGCGATACATTCAAAATCAATGACGTTTCACTGAGAAACAAAGCCAAGCAGTGGTTGAACTCGTTACCACAAGGGTCTATCACTACTTGGGAGCAAATGACCTAGAAATTTTTACTAAAATATTTTTCGCAAGCTAAAACGGCTAAATTACGTAATGATATCTCTTCTTTTGTGCAGATGGATTTAGAAACACTTTACGATGCATGAGAGAGATACAAGGACTTATGAGAAGGTGCCCTCACCATGGGTTACCACTTTGGCTGCAAGTTCAAACGTTCTACAATGGTGTGAATCCCTCGACAAGAAAAATGATTGACGTAGCTGCTGGCGGAACCATCAACAATAAAACACTGGAAGATGCCTATGAATTCATAGAGGAGATGTCACTGAACAACTATCAGTGGAAAGTTATGAGGACAAAGCCAACGAAAATAGCCCGCGTTTATAACATCGATTCAGTCACCATGCTCTCTAATCAGGTAGAACTTCTTAATAGAAAGATTAATAGTTTTCTTGGTTCTACAGAGGTACATCTAGTAATGAGGTGTGACTCAAGCGGAGGAGGTGTGCATACAAAATACCAACCCTTTAGTCCTACAACTAAAGAAGAACAAGTCAACTATATAGGTAACAATAACTTTAGATCTCAAAATAACCCATACAGTAATACCTATAATGCAGGTTGGATGAACCACCCAAATTTCTCCTGGGGTGGTCAAGGGAATCAAAAGCCACAAAATCCTCAGGGTTTTCAACAGCCACCTTATCAACAAGAGAAGAAACCAAACCTTGAAGAGATGTTTTTTAAATTCATCTCGGTGTTAGAAACCCGTTTCCAAAATACCGAGACAGCACTTAAGAAACAACAAGCATCGATCCAAGGACTCGAAACTCGGATAGGCAAACTATCCAAACTAATCTCCAAACGACCACAAGGTAGCTTACCAAGTAATACTGAACCTAATCCGAGGGAAGACCTTAATGCAATTAGCACTCAAAATAAGGACGGACTCATTTCACCGGAGCCAGAAATACAGCAAAACAACGCAATGAAAAAAGGACGAGAAGAGGTAAACAATAATGATCCCAAATAGGTAAGTACGAATCATGAACCTCGTGTGCCATATCCTAAAGCAATGACGAAAGACAGAACAGAAGAAAAATTTGGTAAGTTTGTCAAACTCTTAAAGAAATTACATATTAACTTACCCTTTATTGAAGTTCTTTCACAGATGCCCAACTCAGCAAAATTCTTAAAGGAACTTCTGAGCAATAAAAGGAAATTAGACGCTACATCGTATGTGGAACTCAATGCAGTCTGCTCAGCTATTCTAAAGAATAAGCTACCTAACAAATTGAAAGATCCAGGGAGTTTTACAATTCCTTGCTTAATTGGTAGTTTATCTGTGAATAATGCTTTAGCTGATCTAGGGGAAAGCATAAATGTTATGCCCTATAAAATGTTTAAACGACTCAGTCTCGGTAAACCCAAACAGACTAGGATGAGCATACAATTGGCTGACAAAATAGTTAGATTTCCTAAGGGTATTATTGAAGATGTTCTCATTAAAATTGATAAGTTTATTTACCCAGTAGACTTTGTCGTCTTAGATATGGATGAGGATAATGAGGTACCTTTAATTTTAGGACGGCCTATTTTAGCAACTGCCAGAACCATTATTAATGTAGGAACATGAGAGCTAACACTTCGTGCAGGTGACGATACAGTAACACTTCAAGCACGCGACTCAGTCAAAACCTTTAAAACTCAAGATAACGCTATAAAACCTGTCGATGATAAAACTAATACTCAATCATCCTTGCAGGAACCCCCTCGAACCAAGACAACAGAGACAGTGCACTATTATTATGTAGAGAACAAAGACACCCATGAGGAACGAAGGCTTCAAATAGAAGAGCTAGATGAATGGCGAGCACACAAACCGAGAACATGTGATAAACTGAAACTACGCCAAAACAAGCCCGATACCTCTCCTAATCAACTTCAGGTTGGTGATAAAGTCTTACTAAATGCCGTAGATCCCCACATTTTCACTACCACACCAAATGAGGAAATCCCTCTTACTGTACTCAGTATTTTCCCATTTGGTAAGGTTGAGGTAAGTCATCCCAAGTTCGGCACTTTTAAGGTAAATAACACCCGATTAAAACCTTATTTTAAGATTGACAGCAGGAACGAGGAGTATGAACTCGTCAAACCACCATGATAAATCAACAGAGAGGTAAGTCGAGCTTAGACTATAAATAAGCGCTTTTCGGGAGGCAACCCGAGCACTAACATTGTAACATCCCGATTTAGGGCCAAAACGGAACAGTGGTTTTGAAACCACGAATCTGAGGTCGAAAAAAATTATTTTAATTAAGTTTTAGTGTTTATATTATGATTACATAATTGTGTGAAAATTTCGTTGCAAAATTTCATCGATTGGGTGTTTAATTTGACGTTTAGGACTAAATTGAAATAGGTGAAAAATGTGTGTGTTCTAGTTCATAAAGTACTTGATTGAAATGGGGGTTTTAAGTAGAGGTCCTTAAATGGGAATTAGACCATTATACTTTATATGGACAAAAATTTGGACATGGATGGAATTTTTAGAAAGTTTAGTAGTAAGGGCATTTTGGTCATTTGTATATTAAATGAAATAAAATGGGAAAAATAACACAAAAATGTGTTCATCTTCATTTAGCTTGGTCGAAACTTGCATGCTCTCCATAGCTAGGGTTTGTTTCAAGCTTTCAATCTCAATAGTAAGTGCATTCAATCCCCATTTTTAATGTTCTTTACATTTTTGAAATCCTCGTAGCTCGGTTTACCTATTTCTACCATTATTTCGAGTTAGGGTTTATGTTTAAAAATTTACCCATGAATGATATGCATGTATTTTGATGTTTGATGGTAGAATATGAATGTTTGAGGTTAGGAGAACGATCTTTTCTAAGCAATTTTTAGCGAAAACAAGCAAAATAGTATAATTGGTAAAAATACCTAATGCTCATAAGTGCATGTTAGAGTGAGAATTTGATGTTGTCATAGAAGAGAAAAATGTTCAGCATGTCATAAAACATAAGAATAAGGGCTGAAATTAAATTTTCGAGCCCAGGGGAAAAATCATAATTTTGTAAAAGTTAGGGGGCAAAAATGTAATTTTTCCATAATGTGATTTTTGGATTGAAATAAATAGTATGGGTGTTAAATGAGCTAAATGTGTTGTTATAGATCAAGAAAGGCATGGAATCGACCTCGAATGGGGGAAGGAAAAGGTTTTGGACTAAATTGCAAAATTTTCATATTTTGCACCGAGGTAAGTTTTGTATGTAAATAATACATTAACTTCATTTACAATTTTATATTTCAGCCTATTTTATATATTTTAGTTGATTTTGAATCATAAATCGACTATTGGAAGAATGAAAATAAGTAATAGCGAGAGAAATCCCGGTTGAACTTTCAGAAAGATTGAATAATATAGATGAAACGTAGCTACGTCACATGTATGGTGCTGAGTGCACATCATGTGTACAAGAGAGCTACGAGACACTATGTAGTGCACATCATGTGTACAAGAGAGCTACGAGATACTATGTTGTAGCTAGGTCGCATGTGTGATACGGGATGTATCCCATGTAGACAAGAGAGCTACGGGAGAGGATAAATGTAGCTAGGTCGCATGTGTGATTCCAAGTGAAGGAAACCATGTAGACAAGAGAGCTACGAGATAAACTGGCTAGGTCACATGGGTGGTACTAAGTGTTCACCATGTGTGCTGAAACCATCAAGTATCGAGGATTGATCTGAATTGTTCAATGGGATGGTTTTATGGTGACATTGTAATCATGGACCTATACTTGTGATGTATGAAATGTGGTGAAAATGAATTGTGATATGCATGTTAAAATGAGGTTAATACAAGGAAACTGTGAAAGAGTGAATTAGCAATAATACTGTTTTGGATAGTCGCAGTGATGTGAATTTGAAAAATCACCAAAAATAGTAACAATTTAATTAGAGGCTGAATGAGATATTAAATTAAAGCTCAATGAGTCTATTTCCATGTAAAAGAAACATAGCAAGTAAAGGAACTCTATATTTTGAGATATTTATATTTGAGTGTGACTCGCTCAGAATGACTATGTGATCCCCTGTTCTAAATTTGAAAACTCATTACAAATTGTACAAAATAAATTAAGAAATATAGTTTATATGTATAGATTCCTTATTGAGTCTAGTTTTGAATGAAAGAATTTCATTGCTATTTGAGTTGTGTATTGGGAGAAATTCAATTCGTAGTGAACAGAGGTCAGATCAGTCGAGCTATATAACAGGGGAAATTTTAACTAATAAACTGTACTAATTGGCTGGACCAAAAATTCTATAAAACTTTAGTAAGAAGAAATATGAGTCTAGTTTCAGGGAAATTTTACGGATTTTAATTTCGAGTTTTGTAACTCGAGTTATGATTTATTTAGTGAATATGATGCAGGAGAGACAACTTGACCAAAGTGGAGTAAATTTTGAAATTAAAAGTAGATACACTTGAGTTATTGTGTAAACATATTAAATTCTTTATTCATTATTTATATACTTGCTTACTAAGCTATAAGCTTACTTTCTTTTCTCTCTTTTGTCTTATAGTGTCGTCCAGCTTGCACAGGAGTTAAGGATCGTTGAAGATCTGCCTACACTATCAATACCTTTGGGTATTTGAACTGAACATTTTGAATTATGGCATGTATAGTAGACTTAGTTATTTTGTTACGTGTCATAATTTCCTAGGTTTAAAATATTAATTATAGTATTTGACCGATTATTTTTTACGAAGCCTTTGAAATTGGCTAGTATTGTTAAAGGCATATGTTATAATGATTCATGATCTAATTGCACGCCATATTTTTGTCTCAGTTTTATTTAATAGTATGTACTATGATTTGTTAATACCTCATACCCTATTCCGGCGACGGATACGGGTAAGGGGTGTTACAAACATATTATGATTTCTTTATTTTTAACTTCTCACACCTCGAATCAATTAACTTAGTCTTTTAATTGCAAAGTTTTTCTGCACACACGGCCAAGCACACGGGCGTGCCTAAAGCCGTGGTCAAACAGGGGAAGAGACACGACTATACGATACGGCCGTGTTGAAGCAGGACATGATTTCCCCAGAACACGGGGTGCGATAAATCCCCACTGTCGTGCAATATGGTCGTGGGTGAACTTGATAGGAAAAACACGAGCGTCGGGATAGAAAACCACGAGTGTGTCAGGGACAAGGTTTGATTCTGTTTCTTCGACACGGGCGTGAGACACGCCCGTGCCGTTAAGCTGTGGATAACAATACATTGGCGTGGTACCTTAACATGGGAAGGAGAGAAGCGAACAATGCTAGGCATGGCCGTGCGATATGGCCGTGTGCCACTCACGCCCAAGACAGACGGGCGTGGGAGAATAGCCAATCACGACCTAAAATTGCAAAATTCAAAACACACAGGCTCACCCTCATAAGTACACGGGCGTGGCCCTAGGCCATGTGGCCCTCCCCTATATAAGCAAATCACTTTTCATTTTCTTCTTCCTTTCAAAATTCTTAGCCGAAATCTCCCCTTCTCCACTCCCTGATCCCTATTCTCATCAACCACTACCCTCTCGTCCAGTTCATGTGGCAGCTTCATATGCTAACATCTTTGAGCACCTCATCCGATTCGAGCTTCAGTGTTTTCAACAATTTGACAACATTGATGCTACTCTACAGCAGAGTTGTCAGCACCTTCCCATCTTATTGCCAGTCCTGACTCGCGAACATTTCAGCGATGAAGATGTTTAGAAATATTTATTTATTATTTTTTGTTTTTACTTATTATTGAAACTATTTCTATTATTTTTATTAGATTTTAGAATTTTATTTTTATTCTTTATTTCGGTTATTTCTTTTCGAATCCTTATACTTCCTAATATCTCCTAAAAATTTCCTAATTTTATCACAGTTATATAGAACTCCTAAGCTCATCATCACATAGGAACTACAACTCCACCGAGGAAGGTTCTCCACGACTGCCATGTCCTGCTCGACCATGACCATAGCTACCACTAGATGTAATATTCCTTTGGCACAAGACTTATGGCCTAATGAACCTCTACGACTGCCAGAGTATCCTCCTCCACTCTCAAACCGATCACTCTCCAAAACTCTAAGTTCGAGGAATTCATTATATAGGAAGTTTCACTTCTCTCCCTATCTTATTTTTATTCTCTAACACCTATCATTGTACATTAAGGGCAATGTACATCTTAAGTGTGGGGGGGTATTTATTTCACTATCAGAAAAAGATCCTTGAATAATCACCTTGTTTCATGAAAAACTCGCATATAATATTTAGGATAAATTTTAATTGATTTATGATTTTGATTGATATATTTTGAATTAAAACATAGGGATTTATGCATTGATTATTTAAACTTTAAGACATTAGAGAATTAAGCATGATAAGTTGATTTTTAAGATATTAAATTATAGGTTGTTTCCCCAAGTCTAGGTATCACTTTGAATTAGAATTCACGAGTCTAAACATCAAAAAGCCATAATTTTTGTGAGATTTTTTAGCCTTTTGAGCATCTATTCATCCTTTCCTGCTCACTTTTATTATTGCTTTGAGTGCGTCAGTATTGAACTGTTATTCTAGAACTTGCTTGATTATGCATGTCGAGACCACACCATTTGATTTGATATATCAAAATGATTAAGGCACTTAGGATTAACCCAGTCATGCCATGAAAAGCCTACCTCTAAGATTAACCCCTAGTAAACCCCCTTGAGCCCAACAAACCAATTCTTGTATTACCCTTAATATTAACCTTTAACCCATTATTATTGAAATCCCCTAAATTAATCCCTATTTTTGTCGAGATTTGAGTTGAATGGATTGCCTAGCTATGTTTTGTTCTTGATATTTAGTCTATATTATTTAACTTGTTCTTTAAAAAAAAACACAACTATGTATGCATATCTGTAATTTCATATTCTGAGAGAAGCTTTGTTATACGCAAGTGAAGATTAACTCTTTTTCTAGGTAGGCAACTTTTCAATTCAATCTCGATTCTAACCCTTTCTTTCAACTTGTGACCACACCTCTAACCAAGCCTCATTACAACCCTCTAAAGACCTTTTGATTGATGTATCATCTTAAAATTAAAGTGGTGGAGATTTGATTTTCATGCAAGCCTATGATAATGACTTTCCATTATTGACTATTGAGTGATTCCTTTATTGTCCTTAAAATACCTTGAGTGATTTGAGTGAATCTTTAGTGAGGATGTAAAACTCTATGATATTCTGAATTAAAGGTAATTACTTAGATGAGGGAAGACACTTATATTTTCGGGATAAAATGCTCAACTTGGAATGATTGAAACTTTTATGTTCTTTTAGTTAAATTCTCAATGTATGATTACCTATGGATTAATTTGAGATATTATTGATAGAAATTATAAGTTGAGAAGGATTTATTCTGATTATGAGTTGAGAATTTTGCTTGAGGACAAGCAAATGCTTAAGCGTGGGGGTATTTGAGAAACTGTAAATTATACATATTTTTACCTTATGTTTAATGCATTTTATAGATGATTTCTCATTAGAATTGGTGAATTCGATGCTCCTAATGCTTTAATTTCATGTTTTGTACTCAGGAGAGCACCAAGAGTCAAAAGGAACTAAAAATGAGCCAAAAGGGACAAAACGGACCAAATCGAGAAGATGACACGGCTTAAGCCTTGCCACATGGGCAGTTCACACACCCGTGTCTTTCGAGGGTGTCGACCAAGGCTTTCATGATTCACACGGCCTTGCCATTGACCCACACAGCCATGTGTAATTTAAGGGATCGAACACGGCCTGGTAATCACGTCACACGGTCATGTCACACGGGCATGTCCCTACTGAGCCCAAGTTAAGTCCAATTCGAAAAAGGCCAATTTGGAGGGTTTCTAGGCATTCCAAAGCCTATAAATACGCACTAGAGGAGGAGAAAAGGGGAGACAGAGAAGAGGGGAAAGCCGATTGATTTATCTCAGAAGCCAGATTCATCATCAAGACTAATGATCTCTCCTCAATTCCCCTTCAGGAGTTTTGGGTTTTCTTTATGTTTTGCATTCTTTATTCTTCTGAGATGTTTTCTTATTTAGTTATGAACTAAATCCCCTAAATACCTAAGGGGAATGAAACCTAAGACGAATCTTGTTATTATTTTCTGAATCGTATGATAAATATTTAACTTGTTCTTAATTATGTATTCTTAATTCTTGTTTTGATATCCCAGGATACTGATTCAAGACACGCTCTTATTCAGAGGAGGAATAGACCCTGTCTAAGAGTACATTTTCCATAATTAAGCGGAGTTGATTGCGCGCCTAGAAATAGGGTGACAAGATTTTGTCGGATTAGGGTGAAACCTAATAAGGGGATCCATAGATTGAGTTAATGAAACCCTAGAGTGTTAATTAGAGAAAAGTCTCGGTTATTCAATCTAGGGATTAGACGTTATTAGTCTTGAATAGGGATAATAATATAACTTAGGGATCTCTACAGAACAACTTGAATGAATAAATTGTCCGATTCAGAGGCAGAATAACAAGTAAAGACTATGTGGATTTTTCCTTAGGTATTGTCTCAAGTCAATCGATTTTCCCAAAAGCAATTCTCCTATTCTTTTCTCTGTGCGTTCTCAGTTTAAATAATTAGTTAATTAAAATAAACCCTTTTATTCTTAGGCTAGATAATAAAAAGATAGTTATTACTAGTACTTTTGGCTCCCTTGGGTACGATATCCTGCTCTTGCCATTACTGTACTATTGTTCAATAGGTGCGCTTGCCTTTTCGTCGTGATAATAGTTAGTCTAGGTTTGATCTTCATTACAAATATTTATTACTTGTTACGAATCATGCGATCATATACCCTAGCAGAAAAGATTGGTCTCAAGGGCTCGATGATGCATTATGGGCCTATCGAACAACATTTAAGACACCGTTAGGAATAACTCCTTATCAGTTAGTCTTTGGAAAGGCATGTCATTTGCCATTAGAGTTGGAGAATAGAGCTCACTAGACTTTGAAGCAGTTAAATTTTGATCTTAAGCAAGCCGGTGAAAGAAGGATGTTGCAACTTGATAAGTTACAAGAGCGGAGGTTGTTTTCCTATGAGAATGCCAACATGTAAAGAAAGATCAAAGAGATGGCATGATAGTCATATACAACCTCGCGAGTTTAAAGAAGGTCAAGATTTTGTTGTTTAATTCAAGGTTGAAGTTATTTCTAGGAAGCTTAAATCCCGATGGAAAGGACCCTATACCATCTATGAGTTTATCCTTATGGAGCTATTGAATTATATGACAATTATGGAGGTATGTTTAAAGGTAATGGTCAGCGTTTCAAACACCACTGGGATGGTGAAGTTGAGCGAGTTGAATCCTCGTTCAAATTAACAGACCCTTAATTTTTCATGAACTTGTATTATAAATAAATAATTAATTAAGACTTAATTTCTTAACTTATTACATTTAATTAATTCTATCTAAGGAGATTGGAACTTAAACGAGACCACTGTGACCCCTCCAACCTTTACTTGGAATTAGTTTAATGTAATTTGTTAAGAAGAAATTTTCTAATTAAGATTTAAATTTTTTAATTTTCATTTGTTCTATTTAAATTTTAAATTTTTATGTTAATAAAGGGGGTCAAATTTGCCCCAAGTACTAATCAATTTTTTTTAGTAAGTTTGTAGATACAGTCTGAGTTTGAGGCCTAAGATAACAAAAAGAAGAAAAAAATCCACACTTTGCCACCACCCTAATTACTTGCCCCCCAAGTAACCCTAATTTAGCTAAATTGTCGCTACATGTTGCCCTAATTCTTCTCTATATAAACCTCTCTCCATTCTACTAATTTTCATATCCCTCAAAGTAATTTGCTTAAGCCTAAAAATCTCTAAAAATCTTTTTTTTTTGTCAACCTCAAATCTCAAAAGAAACCCTAGTTCTCTTCCCTTTTTGCTGAAACCATCTACTTCCACCGTAAGAAAATTACCAAAGCGTCATCATTGCTACCGTAGATCACTGTTATTGCCATCGCACACAGCCATTGTCTGTTATTACGCCATCGTTGTCACCGCACTATTCTTGCCATCGCAAGATTTTTGTCGTAGCAAGTCGTTACCACTTTGCCTATTTCTTTTTTTCCCTTGTCCAGAAACTTTTCCAATTTTCAAGAAAAGATACCATGTCTCATAAAAGAACTAGATCTTCAAAAACTACTCTTGAAAACCCAATTTTGATCGATGAAGAAGTGAAAGAGAGATTTGATTCAATTTTCAAGCATCAACCCATGATGTCGGAAAAAGGTTTTGACTTGAAGAGTAATGATTTGATGGTTGTTCCTATACTGATTAGAAACAAAATTAATGCTCTCATGTGGGAACGATTTTGTGATGCTCGTTCACTTCCCAACGATGAACTAGTTCGAGAAATCTATGCTAGTTTGACTATGCAAGATGCTACTGAGGTCATCGTTCGAAAGAAAAAGGTACCTCTTACTTTTAAGTCTATCAATTATTTGTTCAAGTTACCTGATGTTGAAGAAGATGAGTACTACCCTGTGATGAACAATATCAATTGGGATTTTCTTCAACAAGTGCTTGATGTTGTGACAAATCCGGGATCCCAATGGATTATAAGAAAGTATGGAAGTCATTCTTGCCCAAGGGAATATCTAAAACCAGTAGCAAAGGTATGGTTTTTCGTTCGCTACAGTTTTATACCTATCTCACATAGTTCCACCATCTCGATGGAGCAGATGCTCTTGTTATATGCAATTTTGACAGAAAAGTCCATTAATGTTGGGAAAATTATTCTCAAGGAGATTCATGATGCTAAAAAAAAGACAGGAAGTGCTTATTTCCCATCATTAATCACTTCACTTTGCTTAAGGACCCATGTTAAAACACAAGAAAATCTGAAGGGGCAATTCAAGGCTGCATTACAAATCATGATCTTGGAAGGTTAGTAGAGAAGGTGCCTGAGCTGAATCAAGGCGAGCAAGAAGAGCCAACTGAGCAAGATACAGGGGAGTCAACAAAGGAAACTAAAACTGAAGCTAATTCAGTTATAGATACTGAAGAAGAAGAATCTGACAAGGAACCGAACAGTTCTAAACAAGTTGAAGGATCTACAACCCCTGAACCAAGGGTTGAGCTAGAAGAAGAACCAGTCAAGATAAGTGTTGAACCTAAATCTACAACTTATATGCCTACTTTTGCAAGTGCTTAAAAGAAGTTAGAGTTGTCAATTTTGATGGTTATGTGCAAGTTCATGCACAATCAACAACAAACTTACTGGAAATATGCAATAATTAGAGATGACTCAATTTGAAATACTTTTAAGAATATATCTAGTAATTTTGTTCCTGAGTTCCCAGATGCTATCTTTGAGACGTGGACGAATGATACTGACTATGCAAGTGGAGATGTAGTTGAAAAAGAAAAGGGGAATGAGTCAGAAAAATAAAAGTGGGTATTCTTGTCTTGTTATTTATTTAATTATTTTTAGGCCTTTAGGAGTTTATTTCTTTCATAATTAAGATTTAATTTCTGCAAAATAAAACATAGCAAGCATGAATAAACTTAACACTTTTTTAGAAACAAAAAGACTAAGTGATGTTGTAATGGGAATAAACATGTCTAGGATTGGGTTATTAGGAAATACTTGGTATTTAAGCAGTCTGAATGACTCACCTCTCTTTCTTTACAACCCTACCTGGTGTTTAGTTTTCATTCATTACTTTGTTCTTGCAATAAGGACATTGCTTCTTTTTAAAAGGGGGGGTAAGGCAAATAAATTGCTCAAATTTTTAAATTTTTTAAGTAATCATTTCTTTTATAAGTATGTTTTAATAAATGAATGTTTAGAGACATTTTTTGTTAATGAGATAGTTTTTATGCAAGTATGAATGATGATTTTATCTGAGTGAAAGTATGTTATCATGAAGAATAGAATGCTTGTATAATCTTAGCCTTAGTAATATTTTCCATGAAAACTTAGTTTCTCTTGAGATTAGACATGCATGAAGGTTTATATCTTTAGAATTGACTAAGTAACTTTCTTGAGGTGAAATCCTAGGGGACATAAAAATCTAAAATGATATAGGCACTATTTCTTTAGATCGTTTGAGCCTTTTCCAGCCAACCCTATGATATTAGACCCTTGAAACTATAATTTTGAGCTTAAAGGCCTGTTTATTGCAATGAACCTACATTATAAGCCACATTACCATCTTTTAAAGTATCCTAATTTTGTGCACCGATCTTAACTAAATTTTTCTTGGTAATCAACATTTGAGGAAAATTTCAAAAAGATGAATGTGCTTATGCGAATAAAAAAATGAAGGAAGAGTGAAGAAAGGTTTGCTCAGTCTTCAAAAAGGAAGAATGTAATAGCTTGAGTTCAAAATAAGTTTGGGGCTGTTCCAAAGGTTTACTTAAAGGAAAAGGCTGTATTTCGAGAAATCCAAGACAAAGTTAAAGGTTAAGATTTTGAAACTGAAATGTCTCATCGCTTAAAATCCCTACCTTTAACCGAGGCCCATTACAACCTTATAAAAGAACGATTGATATGATGATTATGTCACCTACATTAGTGGAGAGGAAGTACTAAGTTCAACATATGAAGATCATAAACAAGCCTTATGATTGTTTACTTGATTGATAAGAAATTATGTTGAATGAAGAATGTTATATGTGGCTGTGACATACATACAAACTATGATTCATGTTGACATATTTTGAAACTTAGTATAAAACTCTATAAATGTTTGCATATTAATTACTTGTTAATAAAAAAAAGATCAATGAACATGAAGTTATTAATGCATGATTATGGGACAATGATTGATGCTGCTTGCACAGTTAACAATTTTGCCTTAGTAAGACTTTTTGCTGTGAATAAACATTACTCGGGACGAGCAATGATTTAAGTTTGGGGGTGTGTAAATTGAAAAATATATAGAATTTTTCTTATGCAATTTATCACCTTTTTACTTAAATTCATTGTTAAAACTAAGTAATTGTTTAATAAATTAATGAAATATGTGAAAATATGAAATTAGGACATAGAAATTATTAAAATGTGATTTTATGCTTTATTATATAGTTTTCATGCATAAAATGGCTTATTTTATATTTATTTGAACATATTATATTTTTCAGACATAAAATGGGCCATGCATGATTAAATTAAATAATAAAATATAAAATTATATTTAATAGTTCATTTTAAAATATTTAATTAATAATTTGGGTTGTAATTAATTAATTATTTTATTCTTTGGTCCTTTAATTTATTAATTTATTTTGGACAGGTTTGATAGCTTTGTTGGATTACAAAAACCGTCCAATTTGAAGACCAAGTCAACCCAAATTCAGCTACACATGGCTGTCTACATAAACCACTTTTTGGTTTAATTACACAAGGTCCTTGCAATGTTAAAGAAATTAGAGATTTGCCCTAAGATTTACATTTGACCGAGTCTCAGTCCTAAGTTGTTATGGCATTTAAATTGCTTAAAATCAAGCAAAATTCAACTCAAATTGTAACACCCCAAACCCGGCCTAGACGTTATGGCCATATTTGTGATGTCACATTGGAGTGATTTTTGAAAAACATAGTTTTACTAAAACAGTCCTTTTTGTGTTAAAACCTCATTTGAGTTCTTTAAGAGAAGTTAACTTATTTGTTCATTTGTTAATTTACAGGTTTAATTAGCACAACATGGCCCATACTAAATCGTTATTACGTTTTAAAAACATTGTTCATTGTGGAAGCTTTTAAAACGAGTTGTGTAGCTAGGTAGCTGAAAATCATTTACTTTTTGAAAAACCCATGTCCTACTGGTAATTGATATAAGTCAATTTAAATAAATCCCCAAATAAAAGCAAAACTTAAAACGACCTTATTACATAAAATTTACCCAAATAAAACTACTCCTACCAAAAATGCAAACGAAACATAAACAGTGGTGTGGCCATCTCCGAGCTCCTCGCAGCACCGACTTGCCTAAGGATTACCTGTACAGATAGGCAGAAAAGGTAAGTTTATGAAAACTCAGTGTGTAATCCATATTTATCAAACAGTCAACAAATAGTGTGGAACGGTCTGGGCCTAAGGCCATATTAGTCATAATATCAGTGCGGGCCTTAGCCCAATATAGAGACTGTATCAGTTTGGGCCTTAGCCCATTTCAATATAGTATCTAAAATGCATACAAGATCCTACCCATCCATCCTCTACACTCCACTCTATCCAACCCTACACTCCATGTAGGGATAAAATCGACCCACCCATCCCTACACTTTAGAAAGTAGTATCAGTTACGAAACTAACAGTATTTACAGCAGAGCTGCCAGTGATAGGCTTATAGCGTTTCAGTACACTTCCTCCAATATCATATGTCCCACCCCATGCAATGTAACATAATATAAATGTACATATATAAATAAGATGGCATGCTCAAACATTCATATATCTCATAAGGGTATTTTCGTCATTTACCTCATAGGGGTATAACAGTTATAACAAAAATTAGGGCTCAGGTGTATTTACCAACCCAGCGGTAGGTCCGCAGTCGTCTCGTGCAACCCATGCAACCTTAACATTTAAATTATAAAAATGGGCCCAGGCCCATAATACGGGCCATGTGGGCCAACACACTCGTGTGGTCCAATAAGCCCAAATGATAGTCTTGGCCGTGTAGACAACACAGCCGGCCCAATAATCTCCACGCCTCTGAGCAGTTTACCTGTGTGGAGCGCACGAGCCCGTGGGGCCCACACGGCCCATTTCGACACAACGTGGCCAAATTCGGCCCAAGCCCATGAAGCCATACATGGGGCCTCTACAGTCGAACGCCTATGTTTGTGCATTCGACTCTCTACACGAGCGAGCGCACGCTTGTGTAGTGTCATCAGTCATACATTTTTGGCTTTTGCCGATTTACACTAGAAGTAGTGTGATTACACATTTTAGACAAAAATGTATGAGTAGCCCACGAGCCTAAACCTACATTCAATCCAAAAACACTCCATTAACCAATGATCATAAAGTTAACAACTCCTTGCACTTAACTCTAAACTTTCACCCATACTCTCCTTTGTCGAACTCATGGAGATTCCACCTTTAAATTGATTCACAAAACTGCATAAGAACTCCTTTAGAGATTTCCTGCATCCCAACCAAACTTTAATCACAAACACAATATACGCACATAAATAGAATCAAGCGAACTACCACTTACCGAAACAGTAAAGCCGACTAAGGGTGGGAAGTAATTGGTCCACTATCCCAAGAGATTACCGCTACACAAAGGCAAAACTAGCGTAATCACCCTGCTAGCAACAATCAACTGGAACAGAAGATATTAGATAAGGACTATAGACACGACAAGAAAAGGAGAGGATGCACATGAAAATCTAAATAGCAGCACTTACACCAATATCAACAGAGAAGAAGCAAAAAGGGAAAGTAGGCACAAAGAGGGTAAGTGAAAGAATAGTATTCGACTAAGCAAGAGAGGAAGAAGAGGAAAGAACAGAATCGGTCACACTAGGCTAAACTGAAAAAGCTTGAGAGATATGAAGGCAATGGTAACCGGCAAAGAAAAGATAAATTGCAATCCAAGAGGTACCCGAGAACCTCCACTCTGCTTTCGAACAAGAGAACAAAATCACACTTTGTGGAAACCTCTACCAAAAACAAAAAGAGAAGAGAATACCCCAAACAAAATTAACAAAACCGAAAGCTCTAGAGAGAGAAGAAAGAAACAAAAAAAAACCAATTCAATCAAAAATTGTAAGCAATGAAAGTCCCCACTCGGCACACCTCTATCCCTTTCTTCACACTCCTAATTTTTCTCCCTTTAATGCTCCTAAGAACACTCAACTATCTTCCACCTAACCATATCTCCAACCAGCCGAAATTCTCTCAACACCCACATTGAATTCAGCCTCAACTTCCCCCACTACACAACCATTCAATTTCAGTCAAACAACAACACCTCCCCAACGTTAACAACAAAATAAAATGTTCCTCTTGCGTTACCAAGCCTCGAACCCCATCCCTCCAAGCACTCTCCACACATCTTTAACCCCTAGAGCAGTAGGTATTTTACGACATACTTTAGTCATATTTATTTAAGAGGCTTATAGCCTAGAGCCAAGGTTCAACCACGTAAAACAAAATTTTTGTTCAAGCCACAGTTTGAACTCAGGACTTATCCAACACTCCTCGAGACACCCAATCACTGAAGCACACATGAAATTATACACAACAATGCACAAATATAGATATTTAAAATTTTGGGACATTACAACTCAACCCTCCTCAAAGAAAATTTTGGCCTCGAAATTTACCTAATCAGAAGAGATGAGGGTATTGTTGTTGTATCGCCTCCTTGGGTTTCCACATGGCTTATTCAGAACTGTGATTATGCCATAATAACTTAACCAATGGAACCGAATTTCTTCTCAGAACCTTTACATCACGATCTATGATTTGCATTGGTTCTTCCTCAAATGTCAGATCTAGCCTAACCTCAACCTCCTCAGTCGAGAAAATGTGAGCAGGATTAGAGCGATATCGCCTCAGCATGGAGACGTGAAATACATCATGAATTCAGTGTAACTCTGAAGGTAACTCAAGTTGATAGGAGATCGGTCCCACACATTTTAGTATACGGTATGGCCCAATGAACCTAGGGCTTAACTTACCCTTCTGGCGAAATCTCAGTACCTTCTTCCATAGTGAGACCTTGAGAAAGACTAAGTCCCCCATAGAATATTCAATCTCTTTACGCTTCAGATCTGCATATGACTTTTGTCTATCTGATGCTACCTTTAGTCGATCCCAAATTAGCTTAACATTTTGCTCAGAATCGAAAATCAATTCAGGGCCTAAAACACGCCGCTCACCCAATTCAGTCCAACATGATGGAGTACGACACCTACGACCATATAGTGCCTCGTAGTGTAACATCCCAAAATAGGGCCTAAGGGGAACAGTGGTTGAAACCACGAATCTGAGATAGAAAAGTTTATTCCAATTAATTTTTATAATTTATTGAGTGATTAGATGCATGTGTTAGAGTATCGATGGAAAATTTTATAGATAGCATGCTTAACTTGCCTACTAGGGCTTAATTGTAAAAGTTGATAAATATGAGTTTTACAAGGCATGGAATTGGTAAGTTTTACAAGGAAAGGAAATCATGTAAGACCATGTCAAGACATGGCATTGATAAACTACTATAAGGAAAAGATCCCATTTAAGACCATGCCTGAGTTCATAAGGCAAGGATACCACGTAAGACCATGTCAAGACATGGAAATTTTAAGTTTAAAAAGGAAAGGTAGTCGTGTATCCTTAGTATACCAAATGGTTCAACGGAAAATTCAAAGAGTGTACCAAAGGGAAGGTAAGATAAGTCCATGTTCGAAAGGTTCATGTTATCTTGATAATTCATTTAGAATGTTGTTAATTATTTACATACAAACTTACTAAGATTTATGCTTACTCCCTTTCTTTTCTCTCTTTTTTTATAGTATCACAAAGCCAACTCAGAAAATCGTAAGGACGTCAGAGATTGCCTCACACTATCAACGAGTTATCTCGGTATTTTATGACTAGAAATACTTTAAGTTATGACATGTATAGGGACTTGGCTATTTTGTGTGTATGTCGTTATGATATGATTAAAGAATGGCATGTGAATACTTGGTAATCATTAGCTTATGATATAGCTAAATAAGAACATGTTTTGGTATTATGTATACCTAAATGTTGTTTGATGCAAAGAAACTAAGAAAGAGTAAGAGTTGGCCATGGAACAGTTAGGAAACAGCAGCAGTGATGTGGTTTTGAAAAATCACTAAAAATTGTATAAATGGAATTAAATGGTGAACAAGGTATAGAATTAAATCTTATTGAGTCTATTTTTATAGGAAATAAATAGAGCAAGTAAAGGAAGTCTATATTCTGGGATATTTAAATTTCTATAAGACTGGTTAGAGTGACGTCGTGATCCCCTGTTCCAAATTTTGGAAATCACTAGAAATTGTACAAAACGAATTATAAGTCAAAGTTTATATGTGTAGATTGCTTTTTGAGTATTTTTTTCATTAGAAACAAACAAAAACATTATCCAATTTCTGTATAATGAGATAATCAATTTTTAGTGAAGAGAGGTCAAGTCCGCTAAACTGAGAAACAGGAACATTTAATGAATAAACTGTACAAATTGGCCAAACCAAAAATTTTGGAATAATTATGGTAAGAATACATATGATTCTAATTTCAGGGAAAATTTACAGATGTAAATTTTGATTTCGTAACTCAAGTTATAATTAATTTAGTGACTGTTACGCAGATGAACAATTTTATTATGAATAGTGAAATAAATTGTTTTGATTTGTGTAAGTAATCGAAAAACTTTTAATGTTCCCAGTTTGGTCCCGAACCGTTCCAATTGCATGTTTTAGGGCCTCGAAGGCCCTTTTTATAGATTTATTGGATGAATGTGAGCAAATTAATTTTTTTTAAAGTAATTTTTTTTATGCCCCGAACAAGTAAGATAAGTCTGGTAACGCCTCGTACTCGACTTCGGCAACGATCATGGGTAAGGGGTGTTACATTTATTGGTATCAGAACAAGATTTTAGTCTATTCTCGAAATATTCAGTATGAGTAAGAGTCTAGTTATACATTCCATACTTATATTTTGATAGTGTGACAACTCCTGACAATTTTAAAATGTTTTTCTTTTATAGTTATGGATCCCGAACGAGTTGGTGCAGATGTTGTAGAAAGTAAAGCGCCCTCTCCCGTAGAAGGGACGATGCCACCTGATAGTAGTGAAAGGCCCGTTATAGTTAGTCAGGGAGGAGGGGCTCGAGAAACCTTCTTCCAAGCTATGAATGAATGGTTTGCCGAGTTAAGTCCAATTCGAAAAAGGCCAATTTGGAGGGTTTCTAGGCATTCCAAAGCCTATAAATACGCACTAGAGGAGGAGAAAAGGGGAGACAGAGAAGAGGGGAAAGCCGATTGATTTATCTCAGAAGCCAGATTCATCATCAAGACTAATGATCTCTCCTCAATTCCCCTTCAGGAGTTTTGGGTTTTCTTTATGTTTTGTATTCTTTATTCTTCTGAGATGTTTTCTTATTTAGTTATGAACTAAATCCCCTAAATACCTAAGGGGAATGAAACCTAAGACGAATCTTGTTATTATTTTCTGAATCGTATGATAAATATTTAACTTGTTCTTAATTATGTATTCTTAATTCTTGTTTTGATATCCCAGATCTTGATTCAAGACACGCTCTTATTCAGAGGAGGAATAGACCCTGTCTAAGAGTACATTTTCCATAATTAAGCGGAGTTGATTGCGCGCCTAGAAATAGGGTGACAAGATTTTGTCGGATTAGGGTGAAACCTAATAAGGGGATCCATAGATTGAGTTAATGAAACCCTAGAGTGTTAATTAGAGAAAAGTCTCGGTTATTCAATCTAGGATTAGACGTTATTAGTCTTGAATAGGGATAATAATATAACTTAGGATCTCTACGAACAACTTGAATGAATAAATTGTCCGATTCAGAGGCAGAATAACAAGTAAAGACTATGTGGATTTTTCCTTAGGTATTGTCTCAAGTCAATCGATTTTCCCAAAAGCAATTCTCCTATTCTTTTCTCTGTGCGTTCTCAGTTTAAATAATTAGTTAATTAAAATAAACCCTTTTATTCTTAGGCTAGATAATAAAAAGATAGTTATTACTAGTACTTTTGGCTCCCTTGGGTACGATATCCTGGTCTTGCCATTACTATACTATTGTTCAATAGGTGCGCTTGCCTTTTCGTCGTGATAATAGTTAGTCTAGGTTTGATCTTCATTACAAATATTTATTACTTGTTACGAATCATGCGATCATATGCCCTAGCAGAAAAGATTGGTCTCAAGGGCTCGATGATGCATTATGGGCCTATCGAACAACATTTAAGACACCGTTAGGAATAACTCCTTATCAGTTAGTCTTTGGAAAGGCATGTCATTTGCCATTAGAGTTGGAGAATAGAGCTCACTAGACTTTGAAGCAGTTAAATTTTGATCTTAAGCAAGCCGGTGAAAGAAGGATGTTGCAACTTGATAAGTTACAAGAGCGGAGGTTGTTTTCCTATGAGAATGCCAACATGTAAAGAAAGATCAAAGAGATGGCATGATAGTCATATACAACCTCGCGAGTTTAAAGAAGGTTAGAAGATTTTGTTGTTTAATTCAAGGTTGAAGTTATTTCCCGGGAAGCTTAAATCCCGATGGAAAGGACCCTATACCATCTACTGAGTTTATCCTTATGGAGCTATTGAATTATATGACAATTATGGAGGTATGTTTAAAGGTAATGGTCAGCGTTTCAAACACCACTGGGATGGTGAAGTTGAGCGAGTTGAATCCTCGTTCAAATTAACAGACCCTTAATTTTTCATGAACTTGTATTATAAATAAATAATTAATTGAGACTTAATTTCTTAACTTATTACATTTAATTAATTCTATCTAAGGAGATTGGAACTTAAACGAGACCACTGTGACCCCTCCAACCTTTACTTGGAATTAGTTTAATGTAATTTGTTAAGAAGAAATTTTCTAATTAAGATTTAAATTTTTTAATTTTCATTTGTTCTATTTAAATTTTAAATTTTATGTTAATAAAGGGGTCAAATTTGCCCCAAGTACTAATCAATTTTTTTTAGTAAGTTTGTAGATACAGTCTGAGTTTGAGGCCTAAGATAACAAAAAGAAGAAAAAAATCCACACTTTGCCACCACCCTAATTACTTGCCACCCAAGTAACCCTAATTTAGCTAAATTGTCACTACATGTTGCCCTAATTCTTCTCTATATAAACCTCTCTCCATTCTACTAATTTTCATATCCCTCAAAGTAATTTGCTTAAGCCTAAAAATCTCTAAAAATCTTTTTTTTTTGTCAACCTCAAATCTCAAAAGAAACCCTAGTTCTCTTCCCTTTTTGCGGAAACCATCTACTTCCACCGTAAGAAAATTACCAAAGCGTCATCATTGCTACCGCAGATCACTGTTATTGCCACTGCACACAACCATTGCTGTTACACGCCATCGTTGTCACCGCACTATTCTTGCCATCGCAAGATTTTTGTCGTAGCAAGTCGTTACCACTTTGCCTATTTCTTTTTTTCCCTTGTCCAGAAACTTTTCCAATTTTCAAGAAAAGATACCATGTCTCATAAAAGAACTAGATCTTCAAAAACTACTCTTGAAAACCCAATTTTGATCGATGAAGAAGTGAAAGAGAGATTTGATTCAATTTTCAAGCATCAACCCATGATGTCGGAAAAAGGTTTTGACTTGAAATTATACACAACAATGCACAAATATAGATATTTAAAATTTTGGGACATTACAACTCAACCCTCCTCAAAGAAAATTTTGGCCTCGAAATTTACCTAATCAGAAGAGATGAGGGTATTGTTGTTGTATCGCCTCCTTGGGTTTCCACATGGCTTATTCAGAACTGTGATTATGCCATAATAACTTAACCAATGGAACCGACTTTCTTCTCAGAACCTTTACATCACGATCTATGATTTGCATTGGTTCTTCCTCAAATGTCAGATCTAGCCTAACCTCAACCTCCTCAGTCGAGTAAATGTGAGCAGGATTAGAGCGATATCGCCTCAGCATGGAGACGTGAAATACATCATGAATTCAGTGTAACTCTGAAGGTAACTCAAGTTGATAGGAGATCGGTCCCACACATTTTAGTATACGGTATGGCCCAATGAACCTAGGGCTTAACTTACCCTTCTGGCGAAATCTCAGTACCTTCTTCCATAGTGAGACCTTGAGAAAGACTAAGTCCCCCATAGAATATTCAATCTCTTTATGCTTCAGATCTGCATATGACTTTTGTCTATCTGATGCTACCTTTAGTCGATCCCAAATTAGCTTAACATTTTGCTCAGAATCGAAAATCAATTCAGGGCCTAAAACACGCCGCTCACCCAATTCAGGTCCAACATGATGGAGTACGACACCCACGACCATATAGTGCCTCGTAGTGTAACATCCCAAAATAGGGCCTAGGGGAACAAAGTGGTTGAAACCACGAATCGAGATAGAAAAGTTTATTCAAATTAATTTTTATAATTTATTGAGTGATTAGATGCATGTGTTAGAGTATCGATGGAAAATTTTATAGATAGCATGCTTAACTTGCCTACTAGGGCTTAATTGTAAAAGTTGATAAATATGAGTTTTACAAGGCATGGAATTGGTAAGTTTTACAAGGAAAGGAAATCATGTAAGACCATGTCAAGACATGGCATTGATAAACTACTATAAGGAAAAGATCCCATTTAAGACCATGCACGAGTTCATAAGGCAAGGATACCACGTAAGACCATGTCAAGACATGGAAATTTTAAGTTTAAAAGGAAAGGTAGTCGTGTATCCTTAGTATACCAAATGGTTCAACGGAAAATTCAAAGAGTGTACCAAAGGGAAGGTAAGATAAGTCCATGTTCGAAAGGTTCATGTTATCTTGATAATTCATTTAGAATGTTGTTAATTATTTACATACAAACTTACTAAGATTTATGCTTACTCCCTTTCTTTTCTCTCTTTTTATAGTATCACAAAGCCAACTCGAGAAAATCGTAAGGCGCCGAGATTGCCTCACACTATCAACGAGTTATCTCGGTATTTTGTGACTAGAAATACTTTAAGTTATGACATGTATAGGGACTTGGCTATTTTGTGTGTATGTCGTTATGATATGATTAAAGAATGGCATGTGAATACTTGGTAATCATTAGCTTATGATATAGCTAAATAAGAACATGTTTTGGTATTATGTATACCTAAATGTTGTTTGATGCAAAGAAACTAAGAAAGAGTAAGAGTTGGCCATGGAACAGTTAGGAAACAGAAGCAGTGATGTGGTTTTGAAAAATCACTAAAAATTGTATAAATGGAATTAAATGGTGAACAAGGTATAGAATTAAATCTTATTGAGTCTATTTTTATAGGAAATAAATAGAGCAAGTAAAGGAAGTCTATATTCTGGGATATTTAAATTTCTATAAGACTGGTTAGAGTGACGTCGTGATCCCCTGCTCCAAATTTTGGAAATCACTAGAAATTGTACAAAACAATTATAAGTCAAAGTTTATATGTGTAGATTGCTTTTTGAGTATTTTTTCATTAGAAACAAACAAAAACATTATCCAATTTCTGTATAATGAGATAATCAATTTTAGTGAAGAGAGGTCAAGTCCGCTAAACCGAGAAGCAGGGACATTTAATGAATAAAGCTGTACAAATTGGCCAAACCAAAAATTTTGGAATAATTATGGTAAGAATATATATGATTCTAATTTCAAGGAAAATTTACAGATGTAAATTTTGATTTCGTAACTCAAGTTATAATTAATTTAGTGACTGTTACGCAGATGAACAATTTTATTATGAATAGTGAAATAAATTGTTTTGATTTGTGTAAGTAATCGAAAAAATTTTAATGTTCCCAGTTTGGTCCCGAACCGTTCCAATTGCATATTTTAGGGCCTCGAAGGCCCTTTTTATAGATTTATTGGATGAATGTGAGCAAATTAATTTTTTTTAAAGTAATTTTTTTTATGCCCCGAACAAGTAAGATAAGTCTGGTAACGCCTCGTACTCGACTTCAGCAACGATCATGGGTAAGGGGTGTTACATTTATTGGTATCAGAACAAGATTTTAGTCTATTCTCGAAATATTCAGTATGAGTAAGAGTCTAGTTATACATTCCATACTTATATTTTGATAGTGTGACAACTCCTGACAATTTTAAAATGTTTTTCTTTTATAGTTATGGATCCCGAACGAGTTGGTGCAGATGTTGTAGAAAGTAAAGCGCCCTCTCCCGTAGAAGGGACGATGCCACCTGATAGTAGTGAAAGGCCCGTTATAGTTAGTTAGGGAGGAGGAGCTCGAGAAACCTTCTTCCAAGCTATGAATGAATGGTTTGCCGAGTTCGTTCGTACGAATTTGGCTATTAGACCTCCACCCTCTCATGATCCTTAGACTACCCATGTAGCTTCCCCAGTCACAGATACAGTCAGAAGAGAGAAGCCACCAGTTGATTAAATTAGAAAACAAGGGGCCGAAGAGTTTCGGGCTACTAAAGATGACGATGCAGTGAAGGCTAAATTTTGGCTCAAGAATACTATCAGGGTCTTTAATGAGTTATCCTGCAAACCTGAAGAGTGCATGAAGTGTTTTGTATCACTTTTACGAGACTCGGCCTACCATTGGTGGAAGACACTTGTGTCAGCAATACCGAAAGAGAGGGTTACTTGGGATTTCTTTCAGGAAGAGTTCCGTAAGAAATACATTAGTCAAAGGTTCATCGACCAAAAAAGAAAAGAATTCCTTGAACTAAAGCAGGTAAGATGACAGTGACTGAATATGAATGTGAATTTGTCAGACTCAGTAATTATGCTCGAGAGTGTGTGTCTACTGAAGCTATCATGTGCAAGAGATTTGAAGATGGAATCAATGATGATATTCAACTGTCAATCGGTGTTTTAGAAATAAAAGAGTTCATCATTTTAGTTGAAAGAGCTTGTAAGGTAGAGGAGTTGTGAAAGGAAAGGGTAAAGCTGAAATTGAGATGCAAGGCATGAAGAAAAGACATATGAGCAAGTTGTTTCAGTCTACATCAAGAGGCCTAGAGAGTTCTCTACGAGATCTAATTTTTCAGCAAGGTATTCTAGCTGAAACAGAGGTAGAAGATTTATGGGTAAGAAAGCTCAGACCACTTCAATTGCGAGTGTTAGCAGTATTCAGCCTGTAGACCCAAGTGTCCTCCATGTGGTCGACATCATCCAGGTCAATGTCGAGCAATTGAGACTAGTTTTTTTCGATGTGGTGCATCGAATCATTCCATTCGAGAGTGTCCTTAGATGGTTAAGAGAGAAGTAATACTGAGTGTAAGATCATGCAATGCCCTCGTTAGAAGCAGACCTCAGAGAAGTTCGGGAATATGGGTAGGTAGAGGTGCATCTAGAGATTTAGTAGCAAGACCATATGTTAGAGCACCTGCAAGGACCTATGCTATCCGTGCTCATGAAGAGGCATCCTCCCCCGATGTAATTACGGGTACATTTTCTCTTCATGATGTTAATGTTATTGCTTTAATTGATCCGGGTTCGACCCATTCCTATGTTTGCATGAAATTGGTACCTAGTATGAACATGTCCATAGAGTCTATGGAGTTTGTGATTAAAGTATCGAATCCATTGGGTCAGTATGTATTAGTAGACAAAGTATGTAAAAATTTCCCTTTGATGATTAGAGGTTACTGTTTTCCAGCCGATCTCATGCTATTTCTATTTGATGAGTTTGATGTGATTCTTGGTATGGATTGGTTGACTGCGCATGACATGATAGTGAATTGTGGAAAGAAATTTATTGAGTTGAAATACGAAAATGGTGAAATTCTTCGGGTTAATTTAGATGAGTCAAATAGTTCAATTGCCATGATTTCTGTTATGTCTACTAAAAAATGCTTGAGAAAAGGATATGAAGCTTATCTTGCTTTTGTGTTGAAAATTAAATATCCAGACTTGAAAATTGAATCAGTGCTTATGGTATGTGAGTTTCTTGATGTGTTTCCAGAAGAACTACTAGGTTTGCCTCCTATCGGAGAAGTTGAGTTTGGTATTGAATTGGTTCCGGGTAAAACACTCATTTCTATTGCTCCTTATAGAATGGCTCCAATGGAATTGAGAGAATTGAAAGTTCAGTTGTAGGAACTAACAGAGAAAGGCTTTGTAAGACCTAGTTGTTCACCATGGGGTGCACCAGTGCTCTTTGTGGAAAAGAAAGATGGTTCGATGAGATTGTGCATAGATTATCGACAACTTAACAAGGTGACTATTAAGAATAAGTATCCACTGCCTAGAATTGATTATTTGTTTGATCAATTAAATGGAGCTACTGTGTTCTCCAAGATAGATTTGAGTTCCAAATATTATCAGTTGTGAGTTTAAGAGTCAGATGTTCTAAAGATTGCTTTCGGAATAGGTATGGCCATTATGAGTTCCTTGTGATGCCATTTGGCATGACTAATGCTCCTTCCATTTTCATGGACTTAATGAATCGAATTTTCAGACCTTACTTGGATAAAATTGTAGTTCTGTTCATTGATGGTATCTTGATTTATTCTCATGATAAGACTGAGCATTTAAAGCATTTGAGAACAGTTTTACAGACTTTGTGTGATAGCCCTAAAGTGACCCTAGTAGGAAAGCGGTTTCGGGACTGCTAAATCGAGTCACTAAATTATTTGAAAATGATATTTATTGTTTAAAATAAATGTGTGAAAATTTTAAGCTTCGATTTAGTAAATTGCATGTGAATTTAGTCAATAGGACTTATGTGTGACACTTTTGAAATGTGATAGATCAAAACATAAGGACCTATTAGTGCATGTTGAAAAAGGGGGGGACTTGCATGTCAATTTTCCCCCCCATCTAGTAGTGGCCGGCCATGACATTAGGGTGGACAAAGGATGATGGGCAAAACATGTCATAGACATGTTGTGTTGGTGCATCATGGGAGGAAACAATAAAATAAAGTTAGTAATAAAGAAATGGGAAAAAAAAAGAAAGGAGAAAGAAAATGATGAAAACAAAAGAAAAAAAAAGTGTCCATCCTTTTTCATTCTTCTTGACCGAAAATTCAAAAGAAAGAAGGGAGGAAATGTTGAAGAGATTCGCCATGCTTGTAGCTAGGTGAAGGTAAGTTTGATGTTGTGCCATGAGATTCATGCATGTTTTTTTGTTAGCTTGAGTTCTAACTAGCCCATGGTTCAAATCTTTACTATGTCATGGAGATGATATTCGGCTAAGGTGGATTTGTGTTGATGTTATTTGCATGCTAAAAGTGAAGCTTGTAATGATGCATGTGATGGTGGATTGATGACTCTTGAATCTCCTTTTAGCATCCTTGAGTGAGACATTAAGTTCCTTGTTCAACCATGACCAAAATTGAAATGGTATCGTGTTGTAATGCATTCCGCCATGGTAGGAAGTAGAAGAGAAATATGTTGTTGTTCACGTTATTGGAAGAGAAATGGTAGTAAGGTGAAGTGCAAATGCTAGTGTTTGATTTACTTGTGTATATGTGTGTATTAGCCAAGTTTTGAACTTGAAACAAAATGGTGTTTAGTCAATACAAGTGACCATACTTGTAGAATGTATTAAGTGTTGCAATCAGCCCCAACATAGACATGTATGTTCGGCCACATGAATGAGTACATGAGTTGATGTGTATGTTCGGCCATAGGTAGCCTATTGATGGCTTTAGCTTGACTTAGAAAATTCGGCTAAGGGGGAAATATTAGCTAGTATGTTGAATTCGATTCGTGATTTCATACATATGTGACTCTAATGTCTAATGTATATATCGGCTAAGTACCTTGAGCTTCTCTTTTGATGTTCGAATGAATTGTATTAAATTGCTTGATGTGATTAAAAATGCGTATGATCATTGTGTATTTGAGCTAAAAGGTGGCCATATGACCTATCAAACTCCTTGTCATATTCGGCCATAAGCTAGCAAAATGAGACTTTAATAAGTTAAATTTGTTTGAATTAGCTCAAGAGCTTAGAGGACCACAGTTGGATAAGGGAAAGGAAAAAGTGTTCGAATAGCCGTTGAAGCCGTTCGACAACATCCGAGGTAAGTTTTCGAGTAACGGAACTTAGATTATGATTTGATTAGACAATGTTTTAAGCAAATCAAAATCATGCTCTTTGTGTGTGTGGCTATTGAGGCGAAATTGCAAGTGTGATAAGTGCCTTGTGTTAGAGTTTTGCTAACAAAAATGAAATACGAATGTGTCATGATTTATTGATAAATGTGCATGGTTATTCGAATGATGTCCGGGCTAAGTACCGAAGGCTTTGTGCTAAGTGACTAAATCCGGACTAAGATCCGAAGGCATTTGTACGAGTTACTAATTCCGTGCTAAGCCCGAAGGCATTGTGCGAGTTACTAAATCCGGGTTAAGTCCCGAAGGCATTTGTGCGAGTTACTATAACCGAGCTATGTCTCGAAGGCATTTGAACGAGTAGCTATATCCAGTTAAATTCCGAAGGTACGTGATTCGGGAATGATTGATCTTGCTGTAAAAATTTCAGCTAATACGCTTGTAGAATCCCAACAATGAGGTATGTTTCGTATGTGCTTTGAATTAGTTGAGCCCTTACAAATAAGTATTCGCTCAGTTGATAAATGAGCTACCGGCCTTTGGCTAAGTTGATCTTTGTGTATGAATATAAGGGTTGGTAATGTGAAGTAAGTATGATATTGAGAATTTGTGCATATAAAATTATCTGTTTAGCTACATGAATGCTATACTTTGGTTGTGTCTAAATTCATAACTCAACTTACTAAGCATTAAATGCTTACTCCATTTCTTTGATCCTCTGTTTTATAGATTTTGGTTCGTCAGCTATCAGACTCGGGATTTTGAAGTTGAAGTCGCCCACACTATCAAAGCTCCTTTTGGTATACTTTTGGTTGAATTTTGAAATGGCATGTATAGGACTACCCTTCTTGTTATTGGTCACATACCCCTTTGGTTTTGTATAAATTTGGATAGCCATGCGAAAATGGCTTATATACACTTTGGGCATGGTATTATAATCATTTGTATGCTGATCATTAAGAGGTATGGAAATGTTTGGAAACGATTAGCCATTGGGATGGTTAATCATGATCATATTTTGTGCTATATATGTAAAAGGGCTAGTTGAATCATGGAAACTATGAAATAGGTAAAGCCTACCTTAAAGACAGATGCTGACAGCTGCAGTGACGTGGATGTGAAAAATCACTAAAAATAGTACGAATGGAATTAAATAGTGAATAAATTATGTAAACGAACCTTGACGAGTCTATTTTCATAGGAAAGTAACGAAACAATCATATGAACAGTATGTTAAGAGATATTTAAGTTTTTGTAAGACAGGGCCAGAACGGCTTCTGGAGTCCCTATTCCGAATTTGGAAATTCATTATAAATATACCAGAGATAATTAGAAGTCATTTCATATATGTACAGATTCCTTTTCGAGTCTAGTTTCTGTAGAAACAAACGGCATCAGTATTGAAGCCCTGTACAGGGAGATATCCAAGTCGTAATGCGTAAAGGTCAGTGTAGTCGATCCCTGTAACATGGGGGACTTTAACTAATAAACTATACTAATTGGGCCGATCAAAAAATTCTAGAAAACAATTTGTAGATGCATATATGAGTATAGTTTCAGGAAAAAATCACGAAACTGATTTTCGAGTTGTGGAGCTCAAGATATGATTTTTAAGGTGTCAGTGAAACAGTTAGCCGGCTGTCTGGAAATTTTTAAAATGAACTGTGCAAGTAAGTGGATTAAGCCCGTTAACCCCTCGTGTCCGACTCCGGCAACAGTCTCGGGTACGGGGTGTTACACTTTGAGAGATAATCAGCTTTATGCCAAGTTTAGCAACAGTGAGTTCTGGTTACAGGAAGTTGGTTTTCTTGGAAATATAGTCTCAGGTGGACGATTTGTAGAGGTATTTTCCATGATAGCTACTCCATTAACAAGATTGCTACAGAAAGATGTCAAGTTTGAATGGACTGAAAAGTGTCAGCAGAGTTTTGAAAAGTTAAAGGCATTGTGGACTGAAGCTTCTATCTTAGTAACCAGAACCGGGTAAAGAGTTTGTGATTTATAGTGATGCGTCCTTGAATGGACTAGGCTATGTACTTATGCATGAAGGAAAGGTAATTGCTTATGCCTCTAGACAGCTAAAGCCACATGAGAAAAATCATCCTATACATGATTTAGAACTAGCTGCCATTGTATTTGCATTGAAAATCTAGAGACATCACTTGTGTGGTGAGAAGTGCTAAATATTTACTGATCATAAAAGTTTGAAATACTTGATGACTCAGCAAGATTTGAACTTGAGGCAAAGAAGATGGCTAGAGCTGATTAAATATTATGAACTAGTGATCGATTATCACCCGGGTAAGGCAAACGTAGTTGTTGATGCTTTGAGTAAAAAATCTTTATTTGCATTAAGAGCTTTGAACACTAGTTTAACCTTATCAGATGATGGTTTTATCTTAGCTGAATTAAGAGCTAAGCCAATGTTTCTTGAAGAAATTTGTGAAGTTCAGAAAGATGACAGTGAGTTGTAAGCCAAAAGAGCTCAGTGTGAGTCGGGTATAGAGTCAGATTTTTAGATCAGTTCTGATGATTGTTTAATGTTCAAAAATTGGATATGTGTACCAAAGATTGATGATCTTATTCGAAAGATTATAGAGGAAGCACATAGCAGTTCTTTGTCTATTCTTTCAGGTAGTACAAAGATGTATAATGATTTGAAGAAAATGTATTGGTGGGTAGGAATGGGGAGAGATATCTCCGTGTTTGTTTCTAGATGCTTGATCTGTCAGCAGGTAAAAGCCGAACATTAGGTACCTTCAAGTTTATTGCAGCCTGTGTTAGTTCCTGAGTGGAAATGGGACCGAGTTGCCATGGATTTTGTGACAGGATTGTTGTTGACACTGAGAAAGAAAGATACAATATGGGTTGTGATTGATAAGCTAACGAAGTCGGCTTATTTTATTCTAGTTTGTATGGATTATTCACTTGACAAGTTGGCTGACTTGTATATTTCAGAGATAGTCAGACTACATGGAGTACCGTTAGCGATTATTTCAGATAGAGACCTGAGATTCACTTCACGGTTTTGGAAGAAGTTACAAGAAGCTTTGGGTACAAAGTTGAGTTTTAGTATAGGTTTCCATCCTCAGACCGATGGTCAGTCAGAGAGAGTTATTCACACACTCGAGGATATGCTCAGAAGTTGTGTCTTAAAAGTTCAAGGTAGTTGGGAGAAATATTTGCCGTTGGTAGAGTTTGCTTATAATAATAGTTACCAGTCGAGTTTGAAAATGGCACCTTATGAAGCTTTGTATGGACGTAAATGTCGCACACCTTTGTATTGGACAGTGCTTAAAGAAAATCAGATTTACGGGGTTGATTTAGTTAAAGAAATCGAAGAGAAAGTGAAAGTTATCAGAGATTGCTTGGAAGCAGCTTCAGATAGACAGAAGTCTTATGCAGACTTGAAAAGAAAATAGATTGAGTATCAAGTTGGTGACAAAGTGTTCTTGAAAGTATCCCCGTGGAAGAAAGTCTTTAGATTTGGCAAGAAAGGCAAACTAAGTCCACGTTTTATTGGACCGTTTGAGGTGACTAAAAACGTTGGACCATTAGCATATCGGTTAGCTTTTCCGCCAGAGTTAGAGAAGATTCATGATGTGTTCCATGTGTCTATATTACGTCGTTACTGTTCTGATCCTTCACATGTGATTTCACAAATAGAGGTTGAGATGCAGCAATATATGACTTATGGTGAAAAACTGGGAAAGAATTTAGCTCGAGAGGTCAAGCAAATAAGGAACAAAAGTATTGGACTTGTTAAAGTATTATGGAATAGGCATGGGGTAGACGAGGCTACATAGGAGCTTAAAGAGGTTATGTGAAAACAATATCCAAATCTTTTCACAGGTAAGATTTTCGATGATGAAAACCCCTAAAGGGGGAAGAAATGTAACATCCCCAAATAGGGCCTAACCGGAACAGTGGTTACGAAACTATGAATCTGAGATAGAAAAGTTTATTCTGATTAATTTTTATAATTTACTGAGTGATTAGATGCATGCGTTGGAGTACTGATAGAAAATTTTATAGATAGCATGCTTAATTTGCCTACTAGGGCTTAATTGTAAAAGTTGATAAATATGAGTTTTAGATGCAAAAAGATTAAATTGAAGAGTATAATTGAAGTAGAGGTCCTTAAATGGTAATTAGACCATTAGGTTTTCATGGACAAAAATTGACATACATAGATAAAAATAACTAAAGTTTTAATGAAGCGTATTTTAGTCATTTGGTAATTAAAAGATTAAAAAACGAAAAAAGATGGCAAAATTTTCCCATCTTCTTCATTAGGCCAAAATTTCAAGGGTTCTTCATAGCCAGGGTTTTTTCAAGCTTCCAAGCTTCATAGTAAGTGATTCTAAGCCCCGTTTTTAATGTTTTTTACGTTTTTGAAGTTCCGGTAACTTGATTTAGCTTATACTAGCAATAATTTAACCTAGGGTTCATATTTGGAAAAATAACCGTAGGTGAAATGTGTTTATTTTGATGTTTTATGGTAGAATATGAAGCTTCAAATTATGTTAAACAACTTGAGCTAAGCGATTTTAAGCGAAAACGAGTAAAACGTCATAATCGGTAAAAATACATAATGGTCATAAGTACATGTTAGAGTGGGAATTTGATGTTGCTGTAGGTAAATAAATGACCAGCATGTCATAAAACATAAGAATTAGGGATAAAGTTTCATTTCCGAGCCTTGGGGCAAAAGTGTAAATATGCAAAAGTTTAGGGGTAAAATCGTAGTTTTGCCAAAGTTAGAGTTAAGGACTTTTTGATAAATGTGAATATTAAATAAGTTAAATTTGCTATTACAGATCAAGAAGAACGAAATTCGGGGTTAGACCGAGGAAAGAAAAAGATTGAGGAGTAAATCAAAACATTTGATCGTATTTTGTATCGAGGTAAGTTTGTAGTAAATAAATGCAATGTTTTATTATTTATAATTAATGATGTTATTTTTTAGCATCTATATATTAATTTTGTATTATTCCTTGATGATTCAAGTAAGAATTGACGAAGAAATGATACTTAAAAGTCCCGGTTGAACCTTGGGAATGTGTAGGATACAAATGTCATGATATTAGGGTTTAAGGATACCAAGTAAGACCATGACAAGGCATGGCATTAGTAAGTTTTACAAGGCAAGGAAATCGTGTAGGACATGTCAAGACATGGCATTGATAAACTACTATAAGGCAAAGATCCTATGTAAGACCATTCCAAGGCATGGCAATGGTGAGTTCATAACGCAAGGATACCACGTAAGACCATGTAAAGACATGGCAATGGTAAGTTTAAAAAGGAAAGGTACCCGTGTATCCTTAGTATTCCAAATGGTTCAACGGAAAATTCAAAGAGTATACCAAAGGGAAGGTAAGATAAGTCCATGTTTGAAAGGTTCATGTTATCTTTGATAATTCATTTAGAATGTTGTTATTTATTTACATGCAAACTTACTAAGATTTATGCTTATTCCCTTTCTTTTCTCTCTTTTTTTATAGTATCACAAAGTCAACTCGAAAAATCATAAGGACATCAGAGATTGCCTCACACTATCAACGAGTTATCTCGGTATTTTGTGACTAGAAATACTTTAAGTTATGACAAGTATAGGGACTTGTTTTGTGTGTATGTCCTTATGATATGACTAAAGAATGGCACATGAATACTTGGTAATGATTAGCTTATGATATAGCTAAATAAGAACATGTTTTTGTATTATGTATGCCTAAATGAGGTTTGATGGAAAGAAACTAAGAAAGAGTAAGAGTTGATCATGGAACAGTTAGGAAACAACAGTAGTAACGTGGTTTTGAAAATCACTAAAATATGTATAAATGGAATTAAATGGTGAATGAGATATAGAATTAAAGATTGTTGAGCCTACTTTTATAGGAAAAAAATAGAGCAAGTAAAGGAAGTCTATATCCTTAGATAAATTTTTTTTTGTAAGATTGGATTAGAGTGACTTCGTGTTCCCCTATTCCAATTTTGGAAAATCACTAGAAAGTTTACAAAAAGAATTATAAGTCAAGTTTTATATGTCTAGATTCTTTAGTGAGCCTATTTTTATTAGAGACAAACAGAGACATTATATGATTTCTTTATAATGAGATAATTGATTTTTAGTAAAGAGAGGTCAGATCCGCTAAACTGTGACACAAGGGAACATTTAATGAATAAACTGTACAAATTGGCCAAACCAAAAATTTTGAAAATTTTATGGTAAGAAGATATATGAGTCTAGTTTCAGGTAAATTTTATGGATTTAAATTTTGAGTTTTTTAACTCGAGTTATAATTAATTTAGTGACTATTACACAGATGGACAGTTTTATTATGAATAGTGAAATAAATTGTTTTGATTTGTGTAAGTAATCGAAAATTTTTTAATTTTCCCGGTTTGGTCCTGAACCATTCCAATTGCACGTTTTAGGGCCTCGAGGGCCCTTTTTAAAGATTTATCGAATGAATGTGAGCGAAATAATTTTTTTTAAAGTAATTTTTTTCGCCCTGAACAAGTAAGATAAGTTTGGTAACGCCTAGTCCTCGACGCCGGGGACGATCTCGGGTAAAGGGTGTTACACGTATGGTGCCATTTGTATGCTAGCTTGATAGATATTGTTATACGGAAAATCTGCCAGTGGCAAGTAGCCCTCCCAACTGCCTCGAAAATCTATTACATAACTTCCTAACATGTCCTCCAGTATCTGAATCACCCTCTTTGACTGACGATCTGTCTGAGGATGGAATGCAGTACTGAAGTCCAATCTAGTACTTAGTGCCTCATGCAGCTTCTTCCAAAATCGAGATGTGAAGCGAGGGTCTCTTTTAGATATTATAGAGACCGGTACTCCATGCAGACGCACAATTTCTGACACATATAGCTTAGCCAGTTTCTACAGTGAGTAATCAGTACGAACCGGTATGAAATGAGTAGACTTGGTCAATCGATCCACGATGACCCATATCGCGTCCTTTTTAGAAGGCGTTAGGGGTATCCTACTAATGAAGTCCATGGTTACTCTTTCCCATTACCACATCAGAATATTAACTGGCTAAAGCAACCCAAAAGGAAACTGGTGTTCAACCTTAATCTGCTGGCAAGTTAGACATTTACCCACAAAGTCGGTCACATCATGCTTAAGCCCTAGCTACCAATATACCTCACGAAGATCTCTGTACATTTTATTTCCACCTGGGCTACTATGCACCTCACGCAGTATAGACTGCCTCAACTCAGTATCTTTAGGTACACAAATTTTGCCTCGGAAACAGAGTACCCCTTCACTATTCAGTCCAAAATCTAAAGTTTCCCCACTCTCTATCTGCCGAAATCGAGAACCTAGTGACTCATCCTCCAACTATTTACCCTTTATCTGATCAATCCATGACGATTTAACCTAAATTTAGGCCAACAAACTACCATTATCGAACAAGTTGAGACAAGCAAACATCGCTCTCAGATCAGTCACAGCCCTACGACTCAGTGCGTCGGCTACCATGTTAGCCTTACCCGGATGATATTTTATAACACCCCAAACCTAGCCTAGACATTAAGGCCGAACCTGGCGTGTCACATTGAAGTGTTTTCTGAAAACCATGTTTTCATTAAAACCCTTCTTAATATTTAAATAAAAACTTTTGGTCATTAAAACTTGTATAAAACCCCAGTTTACGTTAGTCTAATTTCAAAGCGTGGTTCATTGAAAAATACATAAATTTATTCCCAAAATCTCTCTTAATTGTAGAAGCTAGTTTTAAAAAAATTACTAAAACTTGATGTTAAAAAGTTAAGAAAATAAAGAAGCCCTATTTCAATCCAAATCAAAAACAAAGTGCTTAACTAAATAAACGAAATAGAAAAACATGTGCAGATGTGTGGCCGTCTCCGAGTCCCTCTACGACACCGATCCACCTAACGTTGAGGATTACCTGCATAGTTAATAAACAGGGTGAGTTTATGAAAACTCAATGTGTAATCCCCTTACTAGAGTAATAGTCACTATACGAAATGAAATAGAAGCGATGCAGGCTAGAGCCCATTAACGATGAATAAGATCTTGACCGATTCAGAGCATACGTGGGCCAAAGCCCATTACAACATCATTTGGGTCGTAGCCCATAACAGAATCAATTGGGCTTAGCCCAAACCAATAACAGAACAGAATGTGTGAATGCATGGATGCATGCTATCCTATCCAACCCTGCACTGGCCTCCGTCCAGCCCTGCACTACCTGTGGAGAATAACTCACCCACGCCATCCTTGCACTCCAGAATTAGCACCTATTGCGGCACTATATAGTATTTGTAGCAGAGCTGCCACTATATATACAGCATTAAGCCTTTAGTAACGGTCTTATTATTGGCACAAAGCCATCGATAATTGTATTATGTTAGGCACATAGCCATCAACTAAAGTAACATAACCGACATACAGCATTGGGTAAATGTGATTGACACATAGTCGTCAATAATCATATATTGGCACATAGCCTTAGGCAAATACGTTTGGCACACAACCATAATTAGGTTGGCATAGAGCCATATTTAGGTTGGCGCGAAGCCATAATCAGAATAATTGGCTTTAAGCCATCGGTAGCTGTATCATGTTAGGCACATAGCCATCAGCGATGGTAATATAGTCGACACACAGCCTCGGGTAAATATGATCAACGTAAAGTCATCAATAATCATATATTGGGCTTAAAAGCCACCAGTGGATCCACGGTCGTCAAGCAATCAAGCGATCCTCAATCGGTGGATCCACGGTTGTCAAGCAACCATGCGATCCTCAATTTCTTCCTCCGTTTCATAATCTCCACCCATGTGCAACATAATATTATATGAATGTAGCAAATATACACACGACATACAATATCATACAAATCACAGTCACAACAGTCCAATCACAGTCATACATTCTCAGCCAAAACATAGTCAAATCAATCAAATTGTATTATCAGTGAGTCATATACCCTAGAGAGGCAGAACGGTCTTTTTACCTAATAAGGGTATTTTAGTCCTTTCACCCTACAAGGGTGTTTTGGTAAATCTACAAACCAAGAGTATTTCGATAATTTTGGAAGCCAATGGTATTTATGCAATATTTCAAAGTCAAGGGTATTTCTGTAATTTTGTAAATTAAGGGTATTTCTATAATTTTCCAAATCAAGGGTATTTCGATAATTTTCGAAATCAGGGGTATTTTGGTAATTTTACAAATAGAGGGTATTTTAGTAATTTTACAAGTTAAGGGTATTTCGGTAATTTTACAAGTTGAGGGATTTCAGTAATTTCAAAAATCAGCAGTATTTTGGTAATTTTACAAATCAGGGGTATTTAGTAATTTTGTAAACCAAGGGTATTTTAGTAATTCTACCCTACAGGAGCATTTCAGTAATTCTATCCTACAGGGGCATTTCAGTAATTCTACCCTACAGGGGTATTTAAGTAATAGTAGCCTACAGATATGAGATTCACATAGTCCAATCCAATATTTACTACACAATCATACAATTTATCCACTTGGGCCTACATGGCCTATCCCGGCCCATCGTGGCCCAAAGCAACCTAAGCCCACGAGAGCACTGATGATGGCCTCAACCATCACATCAAAGCTCCCACACATGTGCTCGCACGCTCGTGTGGCTGCCATCGTCGTGTGACCGGCGTTTGTCATTCTACAGCTAGAGTAGTGCGAAATACACACCTGTTTACGAGAATGTGCTGAAGTAATAGCAAAATAAATACTCCACTGTACATCCCAAGACTTGAACCTCAAACCTCACAATTACACAACACGCCACCTTGCCACTCTACCACAGGCTCCTTTTGTGTCATATTTTATCCCCAATTAATTATAAGGTCTAAAGGCTAAAGTCTAGGTTCCCTTAAAAAAAAAAAACCAGAATAAATTGCAAGAGCCAAGGCTTGAACACAGGCTCCCATACAACCTTAATGACGCCCCAACCACTAGACCACATGCCTCATTGTGTCATTTATTTAACACAATAATTTAAAAGGCCTTCATCCAAGCATCCAGATTTTTATTCACTTAATTACCAAAATTTTTGCTAAAGCCCAAGTTTGAACCCAAGACTTTTCCAACTCCTCTCGGGACCCTTAACCACTTGAGCAGACTTTTAATTGTGTCATTTCCTTGCACAATTAAATACTTATATACAACCTCATTATGGACCCATACTCAAGGCACAATACTTCTAGGCCCAAATTCAGGGCGTTACATATTTGATCAAACAGTCATAGTCCTTAAGCAGCTCAATCCACCTACGCTGCCAAAGGTTTAGCTCTTTCTGAGTGAGGAGATACTTGAGGCTCTTATGATCCGTGTAAATGATACACCTCCACTGTAAAAGTAATGCCTCCAAATCTTCAGTGCGAAAGCCACTGCAGCCAACTCCAAGTCATGTGTCGTGTAGTTCGCTTCATGCGTCTGAAGTTGACGGAATGCATACGCCACTACCTTACCCTCTTGCATCAGCACACAACCCAAGCCAACACGTGATGCATCGCTGTAGATAGTGAATTCCTTCCCAGATTCTGGCTGTATTAAGATAGGGACCTCAGTCAGAACTTTCTTAAGTTTCTTAAAACTTTCCTGCTGCTTATCAGTCTAGTTAAACAGTACCCCTTTACGTAACAACTTAGTCAGAGGTGCAGCAATCAACAAAAACCCCTTAACAAACCGTCTATAATATCCTGCCAGACCTAGAAAACTTCGAATCTCAGACACCGACTTGGGCTGCTTCCAATCCAGAATAGCTTCAATTTCCAAGGATCAACCCTAATCCCCTCAGTCGATACTATGTAACCCAGAAAAGTCACCTCATGTATCCAGAATTCACATTTGTTGAATTTAGCATAGAATTGCTTCTCCCTCAAAATCTGCAAAAAAACTTGAAAATGTGCATCGTGGTCCTCTTCAATCCTCAAATACACCAGAATGTTATCTATAAAAACCACTACGAACCGATCCAGATAGGGCTGGAACACTCAATTCATCAAATCCATAAAAGCTGTACATACATTTGTCAATCCAAACGGTATCATTAGGAACTCATAATGACCGTAACGAGTCCTAAACGTTGTCTTCTAAACAACCATTTCCTTGACCCTCAGTTGATGGTACCCCGATCGAAGATCAGTCTTAGAGAAAACTGAAGCTCCTCGAAACTGATCAAATAGAACATCTATCCTCGATAACGGATACTTATTCTTGATAGTTAATTTGTTCAGTTACCGATAGTCGATGCACATTCGCATAGTTCCATCCTTCTTCTTCACAAATAAAACCGGTGCTTTCCACGGAGACAAACTATGGTAGATGAACCCTTGATCCAATAACTCTTGAATTTGAGCCTTAAGCTCTACAAGCTCCTTCGGTGCCATTCTATAAGAGCCAATAGACACCGAAGCCATGCGAGGCAAGAGCTCTATCCTAAACTCAACTTCACGGTTAGAAGGTAACCCTTGTAGCTCATCGAGAAAGAGATTTGAAAATCCTTAATTGTTCTAATATCTTTCACAGACAAAACCTCAGAACTTGAAGCATTGATGTAGGCTAAATATACCTCACAACCCTTACGCACCATCTTCTCAGCCCTAAGTGCAGAAATCACATTTGATAGATAATTCTGGAGCTCTCTAATCACAGCTACCTCATAACCCTTTTCAGTTCTCAGTATCATCCACTTTGCAGCACAATCCAAATTTGCGTAATGCTTAACTAGCCAATCCATGCCCAATATTATGTCGAATTCCCTAAAAGAAAGTTCCATTAGGTCAGCTAAAAAGATTATTCCTTGAACCTCTAAAGGTACATCCTTAAACAATTTTTTCACTCTCACTGACTGCCCTAACGGACTCAACACAGTAACCTCATTCGTAGTGTTCTCATACATCACACCTAAAGTCTCAAACACAGTGCATGCTATATAAGAGTGCGTAGACCCAACATCAATTAATGAGTGTAAGGTACATGATGAAGAAGGAACGTATCTGTAATAGCATCTGGGTGTCTCCGTCCTCTCAGCGACGTACAACATAAACCAGTGCTAGTTGTCTCGACTCAGTATAACCAGCAGCCCTGCCCGGTGCTCCATGACCATGACCCATACCATTCCCACCTCTGGCCTAAATAAGACCTCTCGATGGCTACTGAAAACCTCTCTACAGCTAAACAGTACCCCTACCAGTAGCTTGCATCTAATCGAGCCTGCGTGGACAATCCCAGATACGGTGCTCCATAGATCTGCACCTCAAACAAGCCCCTATCCAAACCCACTCTCCCTGATGGCGTTTCCCACAAACAGTACAAGGCTGCAACCCAAAAGTAGCAACAGGGGGCCAACCCTGTCTAGCCCATCAACTCTGGACTTTATTTTAGGCTTTCAAAGCTGAGCTTGAGGGCTCCCAAACTCTCTTGTTCCTTCCCCTGTTCGACTTACGATTCTAGCGCTAAACGCATTTCACATCCTTAGCGATCTTTGCCTTTTCCACTAACACGGGAAAGTCTCGCTCCCTCTGTGGAGCTATCAAAACTCATAGATCATCCCTGAGGCAATCCTCAAAATGCATACAGTGCTTATACTCAGTTGCCACCATGCCACCCGCATAGCGACTCAATCACAAAAATTCCATCTCATATTCAGCCACGGACTTATCCCCTTGGGTCAGATTTAGAAATTCCCTCCTGCGGGCATCAACATAACTAGTGCCCACATATGTCCCTTAGAATGCATTCTTAAAAAACCTCCAAGTCAATCGATCGGGCTGAGTACCCTCTTTCACAGTAAGCCACCACTGATAGGTGATAAACCGTAATTTATACATATTTTTACCCCATGCTTAACACATTTTATGGATGATTTCCCCTTAGAATTGGTGAATTTGATGCTCCTAATGCCTTAATTTCATGTTTTATACTTAGGTGAGCATAAGAGAGCGAAAGGAATGAGGAACAGACCAAAAACGAAGAAAATGGGCCAACGTACGAAATCAACACGGTCTAGACCTCCTCACACGGGTAGACAACACGGTCGTGTCAATTTGGTAGAATCAAAGCATGACTCACATGGGTGGATCACACGCCCGTGCCTATTTAACAGGTTTGACCACGGCCTGAAGTAATCGTACACTGGCATGTCATACGAGCGTGTCCCTACCGAGCCCAAGTTTAGTCTAATTCAGAAAAGGCCAATTTTGAGGGTTTTGAAGCATTCCAAAGCATATAAATACAGCCTAAAGGAGGAGGAAAAGGGGACACATAGAGAAGGAGGGAGGGAACTGCTCAAGAAAAGTCGATTGATCCATCTCAGAAGCTAGATTCATCATCAAGAATGAAGATCTCCCCTCACTTTCCCTTCAGGAGTTTTGGGTTTTCTTTATGTTTTTTATTCATTATTCTTCTGAGATATTTTCCTTTTTATTTATGAACCAAATCCCCTAAATACGTAAGGGGAATGAAACCTAAGATGAATCTTGTTATTATTTTCTGAATTGTATGATAAATATTTGGCTCATTCTTAATTATATGTTCTTAATTCTTGTCTTGATATTTTAGGATATTGATTCAAGTTAAGCTCTTATTCAGAGGAGGAATAGACCTTGTCTAAAAGTACATTTGTCATAATTAAGCGGAGTTGGTTGTGCGCCTAGAGATAGGGTGACAAGATTTTGCCGGATTAGGGTGAAACCTAATAAGGGGATCCATAGATTGAGCTAATGCAACCCTAGGGAGTTAATTAGAAAGAGATTTTAATTATTCAACCTAGGGTTAGACGTTGTTAGTCTCAAGAGGGATAATAATATAACTTAGGGATTTCTACGGATCAAGTCAAATGAATAAATTGTCCGATTCGGAGTCAGAATAACTAGTGAAGTCTAGGTGGATTTTTCCTTAGGTATTGTCTTAATTCAATCGTTTTTCCAAAAGTAATCCCCCAATTCTGTTTCCTGTGAATTCTTAGTTAGTTAATTAGTTAGTTAAAAACAAACCCCATTATTCTTAGGCTAGATTATAAAAACACAATCATAAATAGTACTTTTAGTTACTTTGGGTTCGATAATCCGGTCTTGTTAAAGCTATACTACTGTTCAATAGGTACACTTGCCTTCATCGTGATAATAGTTAGTTTCAAGAATGATTAATTATAAATATTTAAAACCTGTCACGAAAATCACGTATCAATAGGCTTCATCTCCCAACAACGACACTGCACCTTTTAGTTTTTGCTCTAGGTTTCAGTCGAGGTCATCCATGATCCTCTCCATGGCCTCTATCCAATATTCAACCACATTAGGGGCAACTCCAATGATAACTCTAAAGATCTCAGCCCCCTTAGACCTGAGTCATTTCGTTACTGACCCACGACTCACAGTACCAGTATTGGGCCCAGTGACCCTTTCTAGAATTTGCAGCATAGCTTGGGATAGTGCATTGTCCCCAGCCACCCGATCATGTGACCTAGTCTCAATCATAGGTGAAGCCGATGCCTCTCTTGTCTCAACATTAGGCACATGGCCCAAGGCCAAAGACCCAGCTCGAGCACCTCCACGGCCTCCACCGAGGCCTCTAGTACCCCTTTCACAAGTACCACTGGTGCTCATTATCAATTTGCGTATTATCTTTATTAACAGTTTTATGCATCAGTTTTACAGTTCCAGTGTTTATTAACGGATGTTTTATGAAAAACAACATCAATAATTCAGAGTTGTTTGTTATCGTAGTTCGTAGTCTTATAGCAGTTTTGGCTTACCCTAATAAAGGTTTCAGTACAGTCTATTATCTACGGTAATCTAAGTATTTCAATTAAATCGATAGTAGTTTTAGAGAACTTACAGAATCGATGTCGGAGATTCGGTAGACCACACATTCGGAAACAACACCTAAAAATACTTTTCCAACATTTGAACAATTCCTTTGAAATTTACGTTTTTAGGAAAAACCCAAATTCACAGTCGAGTTTTGCAACTTGACTTTAATACCACTAACACCCCAAACCCGGCCTAGACATTATGATCCAATTTGTGATGTCACATTGGATTGAGTTTTGAAAACGTAGTTTTACTAAAAAAAGTCATTTTGTGTTGAAACCTCATTTGAGTTCTTTAAGAGAAGTTAACTTATTTGTTCATTTGTTAATTTACAGGTTTCATTAGCAAAACATGGCCCATACTAAATCGTTATTACGTTTTAAAAACATTGTTTGTCACGAAAGCTTTTAAGACGAGTTGTGTAGCTACGTAGCTAAAAATTATTTACTTTTTGAAAAACCCGTGTCCTACTGCTAACCGGTATAATTCAATTTACATAAATCCCCAAATATAACTTAAAACGGCCATATCACACAAAATTTACCCAAATAAAACTACTTTTACCAAAAATCCAAACAAAACATAAACAGTGGTGTGGCCATCTCCGAGCCCCTCGCAGCACTAACCTGCCTAAGGATTACCTGCACAGATAGGAAGAAAAGGTGAGTTTATGAAAATTTAGTGTGTAATCCATATTTATCAAACAGTCAAACATATAGTGTTGAACGGTCTGGGCATAAGCCCATATGAATCGCAATATCAGTGTGGGCCTTAGCCCATTTTAGTATACTATCCAAAATGCATACAAAATCTTACCCATCCATCCTCTACAGTCCACTCCATCCAACCCTACACTCTATATGGGGATAAAATCGACCCACCTATCCCTACACTCCAAAAAGTAGTACCAGTTATGGCACTAATAGTATTTGCAGTAGAGCTGCCAGTGATAGGCTTATAGCCTTTCAGTACACTTCCTCCAATATCGCATGTCCCACCCCATGCAATGCAACATAATATAAATGTACATATATAAATAATATGGCATGCTCAAAAATTCATATATCTCATAGGGGTATTTTCGTCATTTACCTCGTAGGGGTATAATAGTCATAACATAAATTAGGATTTAGGTGTATTTACTGGCCCAGCAGTAGGTCCACAGTCGTCTCGTATGACCCGTGCAGCTTTAACAATTAAACTGTTAAAATGGGCCCAAGCCCATAATATGACCCATGTGGGCCCACACACTCGTGTGGCCCAATAAGCCAAATGATGGCCTTGGCCATGTAAACAATACAGCCAGCCTAATAATCTCCACACCTCTGAGCAGTTTACCTGTGTGGGGCTCAAGAGCCCATAGGGCCCACACGGCCCATTTCGGCCTAACGTGGCCAAATTCAGCCCAAGCCCATGAAACTGTACATGGGGCCTCTACAGTCAAATGCCTATGTTTGTGTATTTTACTCTCTATACAAGTGAGCGCATGCTCGTGTAGTGTCATTAGTCCTACATTTTCGTCTTTTGCCGATTTATACTAGAAGCAGTGTTATTACACACCTTATGTAACACCCCGTACCCTATACCGTTGCCAGAGTCGAACGCGATGTGCTAACAGACTTAATTACTTTGTTTTCACTGTCCATTCAAAAAAAAAATTCCAGACAGGCTGGCTAACTGCATCACTGTCGCCTTAAAAATCATATCTCGAGTTCCAAAACTCGAAAACTGATTCCGTAAATTTTCCCTGAAATTAGACTCATATATCCATCTGTGGATTTATTTCTAGGATTTTTGGTCAGGCCAATTGGTACAGTTTATTAGTTAAAGTCTCCCCTGATTCTGGGTTTGACTACTCTGACCTTCATGTATTACGACTTGGATATCTCCCTGTACAGAGCTTCAATACTCATGACGTTTGTTTCTAATGAAACTAGAATCAAAGGGGAATCTATATATATAAGGAATGACTTCTAATTGTCTCTGGATAATTTATGGTAAATTTTCAAATTCGAAACAAGGGATCCAGAAACCGTTCTGGCCCTGTTTCACGAGAATTTTAATATCTCTTAATATACTGTTCATATGATCGTTTTGTTACTTTCATATGAAAATAGATTCATCAAGGTTCGATTAAATAATTTATTCACTATTTAATTCCATTTCTAGAAATTTTAGTGATTTTTCAAATCCACATGACTGCTGCTGTCAGCATCTATTTTCAAGGTAAACTTTACCTATTTCGTGGTTTCCATGGACCAACTAGAGTTTTGTCATACATAGGTCCACATATGATCATATTTAGCCATTCCAATGGCTGATCATTTTCCCAACACTTCCATTCCAGTCCATAGTCACATCATGAAACCATATATATATACATAAACACAAATGGTCTAATGCCATACTCCACTTCTACGAGCCATTTTGCATGGTGTACACACATACATCACAAAAAGTACTTGAAAAACAACAAAGGGTAGTCCTATACATGCCATATCCAGAGTTCAACTAAAAGAGTACCAAAAGGGCTTTGATAGTGTGGATGACTTGACTTGATGATCCCGAATCCGATAGCTAACGAACAAAATCTAGAAAACAAAGAGCCAAAGCAACGGGTAAGCATTTTAATGCTTAGTAAGTTTCAAGTAATGAAATCGGCTTTGACTAAAGTATTACGTTCACATAGCTAAATGAATCACTTTATTAATACACATTCTCATAATCATACTTACTTCACACTTCATCAACATATACACACACAAGGTATCAACCTATCTAAGAGCCGAAAGTTCGTTAGTCGATTGAACGAATACTATTTCAAACGAATCGACTTTTCCGATGCACATGCAAACATACCTTATCGTTTGTTTTTTTTTTCGAGCGTATTAATTGAATTTATTACAGCACAAAACGCTCACCTTCAAACCAAGTTTCTTCGAAATTTAGCCGGATATAACCACAAGCACAATTGCCTTCGGGTCTTAACCCAGGTATAGCAACTCGCACAAATGCCTTCGGGTCTTAGCCCAGATATAACAACTCGCACAAATGCCTTCGGGTCTTAGCCCAAATATAATCACTAGCATAAATGCCTTCGGGACTTAGCCCGGGTATCATTCAAATGCTCATGCACACATATATCAATAATCATGACACATCCATATTTCATTTTCGTTACTAAGGCTCAAACACAAAACATTTATCAAACCTTTCCAATTTCGGCTCAATAGCCACACACAAAGAGCATGATTTCAATTGACTTTATAACGTAGTCCCTACGCACATTCGGCTATCCGCCATAATATGACAAATCATTTCAATATAATTCAAGTAGGGTCATTACTCAAAGACTTACCTCGGATGTTGTCGAACGATTTCGACGGCTATTCGATCACTTTTTCCTTCCCTTTATCCAACTTTGGTCCTCTAAGCTCTTGAGCTAATTTAAACAAATTTACTTCTCAATCAAACACATACATACGGCTACCATATACAATTCAAAAACCAATTCATTCGTATCATTTGTCCATATTTTAGCTTTTAGCATATTTGGTCATTAGAGCGACCTATTTAATCTTCCAAGCATTCATTTCAAATTTTAATTAAACAATGTCGAATGCCATTAAATTACAAATGCTACACACAAACATATGCATAAAATTCATCCATACATAACCTATTGCTCATTCAGTCATTCATCTCTCAAACTTATCAAAGCTTCATATCAAACCTCCCTAGCCGATTATACGTATAAGCACATAATGCGCATTTAGCATTTTATTTACTTCATGATACATTCAGCCTTGGCATAATTTCATTAAAAATCCCTATTAGCCACTTCACCAATCAATCATATCATCCCTAGCCGAATACACTTTTTTTTTTTATTTTTTTATTTCATTCATCCTTAACAAAATCTTATCAAGCTTAAATCCCCATTCCATCACTTTTAAAATGCCAATGTTACAAGAAATGTTACCTAAATTCACATTCGGCAACTACACATACACAAGCCGATTTTCTTCCTATCATCCAATTTAACATGGATCACACACCTAAACCCTCAATAGCTACTATGGCCTAAAGTCCTAGTCATGCCAAAATCAAAATTCCTAGCATGGGCTACCTAAAGAACTTGATAACTAGTTCAAATCTCAAACCATCTAACATACTTATCAAGGGTATACAACATTACCACCATTTTATCTCAAGTCATAGTCATAAGCACATCCATCCAAACACATTCGTATTTAAACATCATTCCGGCTTAACACCCATATCACATTTACTCATTAAAACATGAAGAAGGTAATCAAATTTCTTCACTAACAACCATGGCCGAATGCTTCATTCACCACCCAAGTCCAAAATTTTAACATAGGCTAATTAAAGAACTTAGTAATTAACTTAAATTAAGCTAAAATTCCAAAATCTAACATGAATTACTAACCTTGTTTTGAGCTTAAGACAACCGAATGCTATATCCCTTTCTTCCTTTAAGTTTCGGCCAAGCTAGAACCAAGGATACAAGCTTTGTTTTCATTACCCTTTTTCTTTTCTTTCTTTTATTTATTTCCTTTCTTTTGCATAAAATAATAGTCATTTAATTAAGATTTAATACATATTATATATATGTGACCATCATGGGCGGCCACCACTTATAAAAAGAAGGGGTATTTGACATGCAAAACCATTGTTTTGCATGCATGATTCAATTAGTCATCACACATTTCCTATCCTACTTTCAAAGTTTACTACTAGGTCCTTTTAGTGAAATTCACATTTATAACTCTAAATCAAAACATCAAAAATGTCACACACAATTAACACATATTATAGGCATCAAAATGAATATTAAATTATTTTTATGCCTCGGTTTTGTGGTCCCGAAACCACATTCCGACTAGGGTCGTTTTAAGGCTGTCACACCTTAGACGAAAATGTATGAGTAGCCCACGTGCCCAAACCTACATTCAATCCAAAAACACTCCATTAATCATTGACCATAAAGTTAACAACTACTTGTACTTAACTCTAAACTTTCACCTATACTTACCTTTGTCGAACCAATGGAGATTCCACCGTTAAACTGATTTACAAAACTGAATAAGAACTTCTTTAGTGATTTCTTGCATCCCAACCGAACTTTAATCACTAACACAATATATGCACATAAATAGAATCAAGTGAACTAGCACTTACCAAAATAGTAAAGCTGATTAAGGGAGGGAAGTAATCAGTCCACTATCTCAGGAGATTGCCGCTACACAAAGGCAAAACTAGCGCAATCACCCTCCTAGTAACAATCAACCGGAATAGAATAAGGACTATAAACACGGCAGAAAAAAGGGAAGGAAGCACATGAAAATCTAAATAGCAGCACTTACATCAAGATCAATAGAGAAGAAGCGAAAAGGGAAAGTAGGCACAAAGAGGGTAAGTGAAAGAACGGTATTTGGCTAAACAGGAGAGGAAGAAGAGGAAAGAACAGAATCGGTCACACTAGGCTAAACTGAAAGAGCTTGAGAGATATGAAGGCAATGGTAACCGGCCAAGAAAAGATAAACCGCAATCCAAGAGGTACCCAAGAACCTCCACTCAGCTTCCGAACAAGAGAACAAAATCACACTTTGCTGAAACCTTTACCAAAAACAAGAAGAGAAGAGAATACCCTAAACAAAATTAACAAAACTGAAAGCTCTAGAGATAAAAGGAAGAAACAAAAAAAAACCAATCCAATTGAAAATTTTAAGCATGAAAGTCCCCACTCGACACACCTCTATCCCTTTCTTCACACTCCTAATTTTTCTCCCCTTAATGCTCCTAAGCTCACTCAACTATCTCTCACCTAACCATATCTCCAACCAGCCGAAATTCTCTCCAACACCCGCCTTGAATTTGGCCTCAACTTCCCCCACTACACAAGCATTCAATTTCACTCAAACAACAACACCTCCCCATTGTTAACAGCAAAATAAAATGTTCCTCTTGTGTTACGAAGCCTCGAACCACAACTCTCCAAGTACTCTCCACATGTTCTTAACCCTTGAGCAGTCGATATTTTATGACATACTTTAGTCATATTTATTTAAGAGGCTTACAGCCCAGAGCCAAGGTTCAACCAAGTAAAACAAAATTTTTGTTCAAGCCACAGTTTGAACTCAGGACTTCTCCAACACTCCTCGAGACACCCAACCACTGAGGCACACATGAAATTATACGCAACAATGTACAAATATAGATATTTAAATTTTTTCGGCTTTACACAAATCCACTAAGCATGGCCGACCACTCATTGGAAAAGCATGAAGAGACTAAACCTCTCTATTTTTAACAAACTACTCTCCTCTCTTCACCTATAAATAGGATTTCATTTCACAATTCTGAATCATCCCTCATCCCTCATCTTTCATTATTCTCTTATCTCTCAATTCTCTCAGTATTTTCCATTTCCCATACCTAGCATCATCTGTTCATAGAGATTTTAGCAATTAAGCCTCTTAAAGAGCCCTTGGTTGGCCTTGGAGAGCCATCAGCAAAAGAGCATAGCGAAGGAGCCTCGTCAGATAGAGTCTTAGGTGATAGCCACTCTGATTTTGGATTAATCTTTCTTTTCTTTAATTTCATCTAAAAATTTTTGCTATATGTTCTTTGCTCTTGTTTACAACAATGTTAGCTTAATTTTATTTAAGCTAGGATGAATGTTTTGATTAAATAATATTTATTCGATTCATGCTTATGATGTTTGTCCCTCAATTGCACATGTTTTCAATTAAAATCAAGTCTGTATTTCGTTCATACGTAATTGAAATGCACCTAAATTAGCTGAGCGATCCTAACCAGACGATGACTAGTGGACGCATAATTGAAATGCGCATGCTCAATTTAGATCCTAACCCGATTAAATTGCAGGTTGCATAACAGCTCTAACCAAGCTCTATTATCTACATAGTTTTTAGACTTGTGTGAATAAAATGTTTCAAACCTAACACGTCCTTGTTACCTCACATGAATGCTACGAAACCCTTAGTAAATAAGGATCAGTAAAATGCGTATTTACTAACTAAAGGATTCCGAAAGGATCTAATGTGGTTTCCGAACTCATGAAAGATCGAGTTGCCATGGAATATTTTTCTGAATGTTATTAAGCATGTTGATAATAAATTGAGTTTAATTAAATTAATTGTCCTAGTTTATTTATGTGACAACCCGAATTAGGGCCTAATCGGAATAGTGGTTTCGTGACCACAAATTCGAGATAGAAATAATTGTTTTATAATTATTTTGGGGTTTATGATATGATTGCATGATTGTGTGAAAATTTCGTGATGAAATTCTATGCCTAAAGTGCTTAAATTGAAAGTAGGGACTAAATCGAATAAGTTGCAAAATTTGCATCCCAGAAGTTTTTAGTATGAAATTGTTTTGGAATATTAATTAGGAGGTCTTAAATAGAAATTTGACAAATTTTAAGTTCATGGCCAAAATTAGGACATGGAAGGAATTTTTGAAAGTTTAGTAAGGAGGGGCATTTTGGTCATTTGGATATTAAATGAAATAAAATGGGAAAAATAACACAAAATTGATCATCATCCTCCTTAGTTGCTGCCGAATTCTCCCTCTCTCCATAGCTAGGGTTTCTTCAATTTTCAAGCTCCATAGTAAGTGATTCTAAGCCCTGTTTTTAATGTTCTTTACGTTTTTGGAATCCCGGAAGCTCGATTAAGCTTATGCTAGTAATAATTTAACCTAGGGTTCATATTTGGAAAAATACCCATAGGTGAAATTTGTGTATTTTGATGTTTTATGATAGAATATGAGGTTTTAAATTATGTTAAATAACTTGTGCTACTCGGTTTTAAGTGAAAACGAGTAAAACGACATAATCAGTAAAAATACCTATTGTTCATAACTATATGATAGAGTGAGAATTTGATGTTGTTGTAGAAGAGAAAATGTTCAGCATATCATAAAATATAAGAATAAGGGCTGAAATTAAATTTTCGAGCCTAGGGGCAAAATTGTAATTTTGTAAAGTTAGGGGCAAAATGTAATTTTTCCATTATGTGATTTTGGATTGAAATAAATAGTATGAGTATTAAATGAGCTAAATGTGTTATTATAGATCAAGAAAGACGCGGAATTGATCTCGAGTCGGGGAAGGAAAAAGTTTTGGACTAAATTGCAAAATTTCCACATTTTGCACCAAGGTAAGTTTGTATGTAAATATTACAATAATTTCATGTACATTCTTATATTTCAGCCTATTATATAAATATACTAGCTGATGTTAAAATATAAATCGACTATTGGAAGAATGGAAATAAATACTGAGAGAGAGATCCGGTTGAACATTGGAGAGATCGAATGAAATAGAGGAGCGTAGCTAGGTCACATGTATGATGCTTGAGTGCACATCATGTGTACAAGAAAGCTACGAGACACCAGAGTAGCTAGGTCACATGTGTGATACGAGATGTATCCCATGTAGACAAGAGAGCTACGTGAAAGATAAATGTAGCTAGGTGCATGCGTGATTCCAAGTGAAGGACACCATGTAGACAAGAGAGCTACTGAGACAAATCGGTTAGGTCGCATGAGTGGTACTAAATGTTCACCATGTGTACAAGAGAGCCGAACTAAACGAAGTATGATGGTGGGGCTGTGTCTTTGAAACCATTAAATATCGAGGATTGATCCGAATTGTTCAACGGGATGGTTTTGTGGTGATGTTGTGGTTTGGACCTACACTTATGGTGAATGAAATGTGGTGAAAATGATTTGTGGTATATACATATATAAGATAAAATGAGGTTAGCATAAAGAATGTGTGAAAGAGTGAAATTAGCATTAAAACTGTTTTTAGATGGTAGCAGTGACGTGATTTTGAAAAATCACCAAAATAGGAGGAATATAATTAGAGGTTGAATGAGATGTGAAATTAAATTTTAATGAGTCTACTTTCATATAAAAGAAACAGAGCAAGCAAAGGATTTCTATATTTTGAGATATTTACAATTGTATGTGACTTGCTCAGGATGAATACGTGATCCCCTGTTCCAACTTTGAAAAATCATTAAAAATTGTACAAAGGAAATTAAGAAATATAGTTTACATGCCTAAATTCCTTATTGAGACTAGTTTTAAATGAAACAGACTTCAGGGTTTTTTGAATTGTGTACTGAGAGAAATTAAATTCGTAGTGAATAGAGGTCAGATCAGTCGAGCTGTGTAACAGGGGAAACTTTAACTAATAAACTGTACTAATCGGCTGAACCAAAAATTATAGAAAAAAATTAGCAAAAATATTTATGAGTCTAGATTCATGAAAATTTTACGGATTTGAATTTCGAGTTTTGTAACTCGAGTTATGATTTATTTAGTGAATATGACGCAGCAGAGACAGCTTAATCAAAGTGGAATGAATAGTGAAGTTAAAGTAGATATACTTGAATTGTTGTGTAAACATGTTAGATTCTTTAATTAGTATTTACATACTTACTTACTAAGCTATAAGCTTACTTTGTTTCTCTCTTTTGTCTTATAGTGTCCTTCGCTTGCTCGGGAGTTAAGGATCGTGAAGATCTACCGCACTATCATACTTTAGGGTATTTGAACTAAACGTTTTGAATTATGGCATGTATAGTAGGCTTAATTATTTTGTTACGTGTCATATTTGTCTAGGTTTAAAATATTAGTTATAGTACTCGATCAGCTACTTTGTACAAGCCATTAAAGTTGGCTAATATTGTTCAAGACATATATTATCGATGCACTATCAAATTGGATGACATATTTATATCTTGGTTATGTTTAATGGTATGTGTTATGTTCGGTAATACCTTGTATCTGCTTCGTGACGTGTAACGGGTAAGGGTGTTACATTTAGTGGTATCGAGCTATGGTTTAGTCGGTTCTCGGACTAATAAAGTGTGTGTAAAAGTCTAGCTATACATGCCATAAAAATATTGTGATAGTGTGGTGACTCGATTATTCTAAAGCTGTGTTTTGTTTTAATATAGTAATGGATCCTGAAGGAACTGCGGTGATGATCTTTGCTAGTAATGCGCCGGCTCCCGCACAAGGGACCGCTACTGTGGAAAGTAGACTGAGACATTGAGACAAGGAGATGAGGCTCGGGATGCCTTTCTCCAAATGATGAACAATTGGTATCTTGAATTTATTCGAGCAAATCCAAATGCTCAACCTCCTCCACCCCTCCTATACCTCAGACGATTCCTTTAGGCGCTCAAGGTATAGATTTGGTAAGAATGAACAAGCCTCCGGTTGACAAGATTCGAAAACAAGGGGTCAAGAGTTTAGAGCAAAGGTCGATGATGATCCCGAGAAAGCGGAATTCGGCTTGAAAATTCTACCCGTGTATTTGATGAGCTCTCATGTACACCGAGGAATGCTTAAAGTGTGTCAGATCACTTTTGAGAGATTTGCTTACCACCGGTGGAAGACTTTGGTTGCATGGTGCCAAAAGAAAAAGTTACTTGGGATTTCTTCCAGGAAGAATTTAGAAAGAAATACATAAGTCGCGATTTATTGATCAAAAACGGAAAGAGTTCCTTGAATTGAAGCAGGGAAAATGTCAGTAGTGAGTATGAACGCGAATTTGTAAGACTCAGCAAGTATGCCCGAGAATGTGTGTCCACCGAGGCCATTATGTGTAGAAGATTTGAAGATGGGCTGAATGAGGACATTAAAGTGCTTGTAGGAATTTTGGAGTTGAAAGAATTTGTAGTATTGGTTGATCGAGCTCTTAAAGTCAAGAATTGAACAAAGAAAGAAGAAAAGCTACTATTGAGGCCCGAGATGTCGAAAAAGACAGATAAGCAAGCCATTTCAATCTCAACCAAAGAGGTCCAAAGAGACAAACCCTCGAATGACAGTTTCAATTGGGGATTCACAGAGATCGTGGTAGAGCATATTCGGGTCTAAAGCTCAAGCTACTTGGTGGCAAGTGTGGGTAATGTGCGACCTAGAAAGCCCGAGTGTCGACAATGTGGCGAGCAACATTATGGTGAGTGTTGGGGACCGAGCGAGCTTGTTTCAGTGCGGTTCTCATGAGCATTTTATTAGAGATTGTCCGGAGAAAGTTAAAGAAGAAAGATTTGAGTGCTAGCGAATACCACTTCTAGTAGAGGTAGACCACCGAGAAATCTGGAGGTGGGATTAGTAGTAAAAGTGTGATGAAAGATTTAACGGCAAGATCGAAGCTAGAGCACCTGCTAGAGCTTATGCTATACGTGTTCGAGAAGATGCATCATCTCCGATGTCATTCTTGGTATATTTTCTCTATGATACTATTGTTATTGCATTGATTGATCCCGGTCCACTCATTCCTATATTTGCATGAATTTAGTATGCAATAAAAGTTGCTGTTGAATTCTTGAGTTTACAATTAAAGTGTCGAACCCTTAGGCCAATATGTGCTAGTTGACAAGGTTTGCAAGAATTGCCCATTAATGATTCAAGGTCCTTTGTTTTCGCCAACTTGATGTGTTACCATTTGGTGAGTTTGACGTTATCTTGGGAATGGGTGGTTAACATTGTATGATGCTAAGGTAGATTGTAAACAAAAGACACTAGAGTTGAAATGTGAAAATGGAGAAATTCGTGGGTTGAAACAGATGAATCAAATAAATTGCCTATGGTGATTTCGCACATGTCCGCACGTAAATACATGAGAAAAGGGTGTGAAGCTTATCCGCTTACGTAATGAATATTGAGTTGCCTCAACTGAAATTTGAATCAAGACCGATAGTCGTGAGTTTCGGATGTATTTCGGAGGAATTGCACGGGTTGCCTCGAACAGAGAGATAGATTTTGCCATTGATTTGTTGCTTGCATCTTGCACCGATCTCGATTGCTCCATATAGAATGGCTCCGTGAATTAAAAGAATTGAAGGCTCGATTGGGAGTTAATGACAAAGGATTTGTGAGACCGAGTTTCTCTCCCAGGGTGCTCTGTATTATTCGTAAAGAAGAAGGATGGTTCAATGAGACTTTGCATTGGTTACCGTCAGCTTAATAAGGTGACTATAAAGAACAAGTACCCATTGCCGAGGATTGATGATTTATTCGATCAGTTAAAGGGGACCACAGTGTTTTCAAAGATTGATTTGAGGTCTGGTTACTACCAGCTGAGAGTTAAAGAGTCAGATGTGCCAAAAACCGCCTTTAGGACAAGGTATGGACATTATGAGTTTCTTGTGATGCCTTTTGGCTTAACAAATGCTCCAGCTATATTTATGGACTTAATGAATCGGATCTTCCGGCCATATTTGGATAAGTTTGTAGTAGTGTTTATACATGACATTTTAATTTATTCTCGAGATGAGTTTGAACATGTCGAACACTTGAGAACTATATTGCAGATCTTGAGAGAAAAGAAACTGTTTGCCAAGTTTAGTAAAAGTGAGTTCGGCCGTGAAGTCGATTTTTGGGGCATATAGTCTCGGTGATGGTATTCGGTGGATCCAAGCAAGATTTCTGCGATCGTTGATTGAAACCGCCCAAGAATGTATCCGAGGTTAGAAGCTTTTAGGCTTAGCTGGGTATTATAGACGTTTTGTTGAAGGATTTTCGATGATTGCCTCTCCTATGACTAAGTTGTTGCAAAAGAATGTTAAGTTTGAATGGATGATAAATGTCAACAAAGTTTTGAAAAGTTGAAAGCACGATTGATGAAGCACCAATTTTAGTACACCGAATCGGAAAGGAGTTCGTAATTTATAGTGATGCATCATTGACGGGCCTTGGATGTGTGTTGATGCAAGAGGGTAAAGTGGTAGCTTATGCTTGAGACAGTTAAAACCGCATGAGAAGAACTATCCTACACATGATTTGAACCGGCATTGTTGTTTTTGCCTTGAAGATTTGGCGACATTATTTGTACGGTGAAAATGCGAATTTTACCGATCACAAAAGTTTGAAGTACTTGATGAATCAAAAGGATGCGAATCTGTGATGCGAAGATGGCTTGAATTATTAAAGGATTATGATCTAGTGATTGATTATCATCCGGAAAGGCAAATGTAGTTCTTGGCGCCTTGAGCGTAAAATTTCTTTTTACTTTGAGAGCCATGAACACGGGTTAGCATTGTCGATGATGGGTCAATCTTAGCGAGAGATGAGAGCTAAACCGTTATTTCTCCAGTTGATTTGTGATGCTCAAAAGAAAGATAGTGAGTTGCGGATCAAGAGAACTCAATACGAATCAGGTTACGACTCAGATTTTCGAGTTGGACCAGATGACTGTTTGATGTTTCGAGACAGGATATGTGTGCTTGAAAAACGATAAATTGATTCGTAAAATATTACATGAGGCGCACAATGGTCATTTATCGGTTCATCCTGGTAGCACAAAATGTATAATGATTTAAAGAAGTCTGTATTGGTGGCGGTATGAAAAGGACATTTCTGAATTTGTAACCAAGTGTTTGATCTATCAACAAGTAAAAGCTGAACATCAAGTGCCTTCAGGATTACTTCAACTGGTAATGGTGCCTGAGTGGAAATGGGACAAGATTACCTAAGCTTATGCTAGTAATAATTTAACCTAGGGTTCATATTTGGAAAAATACCCATAGGTGAAATTTGTGTATTTTGATGTTTTATGATAGAATATGAGGTTTTAAATTATGTTAAATAACTTGTGCTACTCGGTTTTAAGTGAAAGCGAGTAAAAGCAGCATAATTGGTAAAAATACCTATTGTTCATAACTATATGATAGAGTGAGAATTTGATGTTGTTGTAGAAGAGAAAATGTTCAGCATATCATAAAATATAAGAATAAGGGCTGAAATTAAATTTTCGAGCCTAGGGCAAAATTGTAATTTTGTAAAAGTTAGGGGCAAAATGTAATTTTTCCATTATGTGATTTTGGATTGAAATAAATAGTATGAGTATTAAATGAGCTAAATGTGTTATTATAGATCAAGAAAGACGCGAATTGATCTCGAGCGGGGAAGGAAAAAGTTTTGGACTAAATTGCAAAATTTCCACATTTTGCACCAAGGTAAGTTGTATGTAAATATTACAATAATTTCATGTACATTCTTATATTTCAGCCTATTATATAAATATACTAGCTGATGTTAAAATATAAATCGACTATTGGAAGAATGGAAATAAATCTGAGAGAGAGATCCGGTTGAACATTGGAGAGATCGAATGAAATAGAGGGCGTAGCTAGGTCACATGTATGATCTTTGAGTGCACATCATGTGTACAAGAAAGCTACTGAGACACCTGTAGTAGCTAGGTCACATGTGTGATACGAGATGTATCCCATGTAGACAAGAGAGCTACGTGAAAGATAAATGTAGCTAGGTCGCATGCGTGATTCCAAGTGAAGGACACCATGTAGACAAGAGAGCTACGAGACAAATCGGTTAGGTCGCATGAGTGGTACTAAATGTTCACCATGTGTACAAGAGAGCCGAACTAAGCGAAGTATGATGGTGGGGTGTGTCTTTGAAACCATTAAATATCGAGGATTGATCCGAATTGTTCAACGGGATGGTTTTGTGGTGATATTGTAGTTTGGACCTACACTTATGCTGAATGAAATGTGGTGAAAATGATTTGTGGTATATACATATATAAGATAAAATGAGGTTAGCATAAAGAATGTGTGAAAGAGTGAAATTAGCATTAAAACTGTTTTTAGATGGTAGCAGTGACGTGATTTTGAAAAATCACCAAAAATAGGAGGAATATAATTAGAGGTTGAATGAGATGTGAAATTAAAGTTTAATGAGTCTAATTTCATATAAAAGAAACAGAGCAAGCAAAGGATTTCTATATTTTGAGATATTTACAATTGTATGTGACTTGCTCAGGATGAATACGTGATCCCCTGTTCCAAATTTGAAAAATCATTAAAAATTGTACAAAGCAAATTAGGAAATATAGTTTACATGCCTAAATTCCTAATTGAGACTAGTTTTAAATGAAATAGACTTCAGGGTTGTTTGAATTGTGTACTGAGAGAAATTCAATTCGTACTGAACAGAGGTCAGATCAGTCGAGCTGTGTAACAGGGGAAACTTTAACTAATAAACTGTACTAATCGGCTGAACCAAAATTATAGAAAAAATTAGCAAAAATATTTATGAGTCTAGATTCAGGGAAATTTTACGGATTTGAATTTTGAGTTTTGTAACTCGAGTTATGATTTATTTAGTGAATATGACGCAGCAGAGACAGCTTAATCAAAGTGGAATGAATAGTGAAGTTAAAGTAGATATACTTGAATTGTTGTGTAAAATGTTAGATTCTTTAATTAGTATTTACATACTTACTTACTAAGCTATAAGCTTACTTTGTTTCTCTCTTTTGTCTTATAGTGTCCTTGGCTTGCTCGGGAGTTAGGGATCGTGAAGATCTACGCACTATCATACTTTAGGGTATTTGAACTAAACGTTTTGAATTATGGCATGTATAGTAGGCTTAATTATTTTGTTACGTGTCATATTTGTCTAGGTTTAAAATATTAGCTATAGTACTCGACCAGCTACTTTGTACAAGCCATTAAAGTTGGCTAATATTGTTCAAGACATATATTATACGATGCACTATCAAATTGGATGACATATTTATATCTTGGTTATGTTTAATGGTATGTGTTATGTTCTGGTAATACCTTGTACCCTGTTCCGGTGACGGTAACGAGTAAGGGGTGTTACATTTAGTGGTATCAGAGCTATGGTTTAGTCGGTTCTTGGACTAATAAAGTGTGTGTAAAAGTCTAGCTATACATGCCATAAAAATATTGTGATAGTGTGGTGACTCCTGATTATTCTAAACTGTGTTTTGTTTTAATATAGTAATGGATCCTGAAGGGCTGCGGTGATGATCTTTGCTAGTAATGCGGCTCCCGCACAAGGGACTGCTACTGTGGAAAGTAGACCTGAGACATTGAGACAAGGAGATGAGGCTCGGGATGCCTTTCTCCAAATGATGAACAATTGGTATACTGAATTTATTCGAGCAAATCCAAATGCTCAACCTCCTCCACCCCCTCCTATACCTCAGACGATTCCTTTAGCTGCTCAAGGTATAGATTTGGTAAGAATGAACAAGCCTCCGGTTGACAAGATTCGAAAACAAGGGGCCGAAGAGTTTAGAGCAAAGGTCGATGATGATCCTGAGAAAGCGGAATTCTGGCTTGAAAATTCTACCCGTGTATTTGATGAGCTCTCATGTACACCCGAGGAATGCTTAAAGTGTGCTGTATCACTTTTGAGAGATTCGGCTTACCACTGGTGGAAGACTTTGGTTGCAGTGGTGCCAAAAGAAAAAGTTACTTGGGATTTCTTCCAGGAAGAATTTAGAAAGAAATACATAAGTCAGCGATTTATTGATCAAAAACGGAAAGAGTTCCTTGAATTGAAGCAGGGAAAATGTGCGTAGCGAGTATGAACGCGAATTTGTAAGACTCGGCAAGTATGCCAGGAATGTGTGTCCACCGAGGCCATTATGTGTAGAAGATTTGAAGATGGGCTGAATGAGGACATTAAAGTGCTTGTAGGAATTTTGGAGTTGAAAGAATTTGTAGTATTGGTTGATCGAGCTCTTAAAGCGAAGAATTGAACAAAGAAAGAAGAAAAAGCGCTATTGAGGCCCGAGATGTCGAAAAAGACAGATAAGCAAGCCATTTCAATCTCAACCAAAGAGGTCCAAAGAGACAAACCCTCGAATGACAGTTTCAATTGGGGGTTCACAGAGATCGTGGTAGAGCATATTCGGGTCTAAAGCTCAAGCTACTTGATGGCAAGTGTGGGTAATGTGCGACCTAAAAAGCCCGAGTGTCGACAATGTGGCGAGCAACATTATGGTGAGTGTTGGGGACCGAGCGAGCTTGTTTCAAAGTCTTGTTCTTGCGAGCATTTTATTAGAGATTGTCCGGAGAAAGTTAAAGAAGAAAGATTTCAGAGTGCTACGAATACCACCGCTAGTAGAGGTAAACCACCGAGAAATCTGGAGGTGGGACTAGTAGTAAAGCGTGATGAAAGATTTAACGGCAAGATCGAAGCTAGAGCACTGCTAGAGCTTATGCTATCGTGCCGAGAAGATGCATCATATCCCGATGTCATTCTTGGTACATTTTCTCTCTATGATACTATTGTTATTGCATTGATTGATCCCAGGTCCACTCATTCCTATATTTGCATGAATTTAGTATCCAATAAAAAGTTGCCTATTGAATTTACTGAGTTTACAATTAAAGTGTTGAACCCCTTAGGCCAATATGTGCTAGTTGACAAGGTTTGCAAGAATTGCCCATTAATGATTCAAGGTCATTGTTTTCCGGCCAACTTGATGTTTGTTACCATTTGGTGAGTTTGACGTTATCTTGGGAATGGACTGGTTAACATTGTATGATGCTAAGGTAGATTGTAAACAAAAGACACTAGAGTTGAAATGTGAAAATGGAGAAATTCGTGGGTTGAAACAGATGAATCAAATAAATTGCCTATGGTGATTTCGCATATGTCTGCATGAAATACATGAGAAAAGGGTGTGAAGCTTATCCGCTTATGTAATGAATATTGAGTTGCCTCAACTGAAATTTGAATCGATCGATAGTCTGTGAGTTTCGGATGTATTTCGGAGGAATTGCAGGTTGCCTCCGACGAGAGATAGATTTTGCCATTGATTTGTTGCTTGCGTCTTGCACCGATCTCGATCGCTCCATATAGAATGGCTCATTGAATTAAAAGAATTGAAGGCTCGATTCAGGGAGTTAACAGACAAGGGATTTGTGAGACCGAGTTTCTCTCCCGGGTGCTCTGTATTATTCGTCAAGAAGAAGGATGGTTCAACGAGACTTTGCATTGATTACCGTCAGCTTAATAAGGTGACTATAAAGAACAAGTACCCATTGCCGAGGATTGATGATTTATTCGATCGTTAAAGGGGCCACAGTGTTTTCAAAGATTGATTTGAGGTGCGGTTACTACCATTGAGAGTTAAAGAGTCGATGTGCGTAAAACCGCCTTTAGGACAAGGTATGGACATTATGAGTTTCTTGTGATGCCTTTTGGCTTAACAAATGCTCCAGCTATATTTATGGACTTAATGAATCGGATCTTCCGGCCATATTTGGATAAGTTTGTAGTAGTGTTTATAGATGACATTTTAATTTATTCTCGAGATGAGTCTGAACATGTCGAACACTTGAGAACTATATTGCAGTTCTTGAGAGAAAAGAAACTGTTTGCCAAGTTTAGTAAAAGTGAGTTCTGGCTTCGTGAAGTCGGATTTTTAGGGCATATAGTCTCAGGTGATGGTATTCGGGTGGATCCAAGCAAGATTTCTGCGATCGTTGATTGGAAACCGCCCAAGAATGTATCTGAGGTTAGAAGCTTTTTAGGCTTAGCTGGGTATTATAGACGTTTTGTTGAAGGATTTTCGATGATTGCCTCTCCTATGACTAAGTTGTTGCAAAAGAATGTTAAGTTTGAATGGACTGATAAATGTCAACAAAGTTTTGAAAAGTTGAAAGCACGATTGACTGAAGCACCAATTTTAGTACTGCCCGAATCGGAAAGGAGTTCGTAATTTATAGTGATGCATCATTGATGTGCCTTGGATGTGTGTTGAGGCAAGAGGGTAAAGTGGTAGCTTATGCTTGAGGCAGTTAAAACCGCATGAGAAGAACTATCCTACACATGATTTGGAACTGGCATTGTTGTTTTTGCCATGAAGATTTGGCGACATTATTTGTACGGTGAAAAATGCGAATTTTTACCGATCACAAAAGTTTGAAGTACTTGATGAATCAAAAGGATCTGAATCTGCGACGGTGAAGATGGCTTGAATTATTAAAGGATTATGATCTAGTGATTGATTATCATCCGGAAAGGCAAATGTAGTTCTTGGCCTTGAGCGAAAATTTCTTTTACTTTGAGAGCCATGAACACGGGGTTAGCATTGTCGATGATGGGTCAATCTTAGCAGAGATGAGAGCTAAACCGTTATTTCTCCAGATTGATTTGTGATGCTCAAAAGAAAGATAGTGAGTTGCGGATCAAGAGAACTCAATCTGAATCGAGTTACGACTCGATTTTCGAGTTGGACCGGATGACTATTTGATGTTTCGAGACAGGATATGTGTGCCGAAAACGATAAATTGATTGAAAATATTACATGAGGCGCACAATGGTCATTTATCGGTTCATCTGGTAGCACAAAATGTATAATGATTTAAAGAAGTTGTATTGGTGGCGGTATGAAAAGGGACATTTCGAATTTGTAACCAAGTGTTTGATCTGTCAACAAGTAAAAGTTGAACATCAAGTGCCTTGAGATTACTTCAACTGGTAATGGTGCTCGAGTGGAAATGGGACAAGATTACCATGGATTTTGCAACTGGTTTGCCTTTAACTCCTAAAAAGAAGGATCTTTGTTTGGGTAGTGGTTGATAGATTAACAACGTCATCCCACTTTATACCAAGACGCGTCTGATTACTCACTTGATAAATTAGCGAATTATATATTGCTGAAATTGTGAAGTTGCACGGAGTACCTATGTCTATAATATCGATAGAGATCCAAGATTTACCTCGAGATTTTGGAAAAAGTTACAAGAAGCTTTGGGTACAAAATTGAACTTTAGTACCGCATTTCATCCACAAACAGATGGTCAAACGGAAAGAGTAATCCAGGTACTCGAAGATATGCTTAGATGCTGTGTTTTAGAATTTGGAGGTAGTTGGGAGAATTATCTATCTTTGATTGAGTTTGCCTACAATAACAGTTATCAATCAAGTATACAAATGGCACCGTATGAAGCCTTGTATGGTCGTAAGTGTCGGACTCCTTTATATTGGACCGAGCTTAGTGAGAAAGCAGATTCATGGAGTTGATCTAGTTAAAGAAACCAAGAGAAAATAAAAGTAATTCGGGATTGCTTGAAAGTCGCGCCAGATCGACAAAAGTCATATGCAGATTTAAAAAGAAAAGAGATTGAATTTCGGTGGGTGATAAAGTGTTCTTGAAGGTGTCACCATGGAAAAGATTACGAGATTTAGTCAAAAGGCAAGTTGAGTCCGCGTTTTATTGGGCGTCTGAGATTCTTGAGAGAATTGGACCGATGGCATATCGGTTGGCCTTACCGACGAGTTAGAAAGAATTCATAACGTGTTTCATGTATCAATGTTGCGACGTTATCGTTCGATCCTTCACATGTGATTTCCCCAACGAAATTGAGATTCGATCGGATATGACCTATGAGGAGGAACCAATAAAGATTTTGGCTCGAGAGGTTAAGCAGTTAAGAAATAAAAGTATAGCTTTAGTGAAAGTATTGTGCACTGAGACATGGGATAGAAGAGGCTACATGGGAACTGAGGAAGCTATGAGGAAACAAGTACCCAAACCTCTTTCTGGGTAAGATTTTGGGGACGAAAATCTCAAAAGGGGGGAGAATTGTGACAACTTTGAATTAGGGCCTAATCGGAATAGTGGTTTCGTGACCACAAATCCGAGATAGAAATAATTGTTTTATAATTATTTTGGGGTTTATGATATGATTGCATGATTGTGTGAAAATTTCGTGATGAAATTCTATGCCTAAAGTGCTTAAATTGAAAGTAGGGACTAAATCGAATAAGTTGCAAAATTTGCATCCCGAAGTTTTAGTATGAAATTGTTTTGGAATATTAATTAGGAGGTCTTAAATAGCAATTTGAGCAATTTTAAGTTCATGGACAAAATTAGGACATGGAAGGAATTTTTGAAAGTTTAGTAAGGAGGGCATTTTGGTCATTTGGATATTAAATGAAATAAAATGGGAAAAATAACACAAAATTGATCATCATCCTCCTTAGTTGCTGCGAATTCTCCTCTCTCCATAGCTAGGGTTTCTTCAATTTTCAAGCTCCATAGTAAGTGATTCTAAGCCCGCTTTTAATGTTCTTTACGTTTTGGAATCTGGAAGCTCGATTAAGCTTATGCTAGTAATAATTTAACCTAGGGTTCATATTTGGAAAAATACCCATAGGTGAAATTTGTGTATTTTGATGTTTTATGATAGAATATGAGGTTTTAAATTATGTTAAATAACTTGTGCTACTCGGTTTTAAGTGAAAGCGAGTAAAAGCGGCATAATTGGTAAAAATACCTATTGTTCATAACTATATGATAGAGTGAGAATTTGATGTTGTTGTAGAAGAGAAAATGTTCAGCATATCATAAAATATAAGAATAAGGGCTGAAATTAAATTTTCGAGCCTAGGGGCAAAATTGTAATTTTGTAAAGTTAGGGGCAAAATGTAATTTTTCCATTATGTGATTTTTGGATTGAAATAAATAGTATGAGTATTAAATGAGCTAAATGTGTTATTATAGATCAAGAAAGACGCGAATTGATCTCGAGCGGGGAAGGAAAAGTTTTGGACTAAATTGCAAAATTTCCACATTTTGCACCAAGGTAAGTTTGTATGTAAATATTACAATAATTTCATGTACATTCTTATATTTCAGCCTATTATATAAATATACTAGCTGATGTTAAAATATAAATCGACTATTGGAAGAATGGAAATAAATCTGAGAGAGAGAGATCCGGTTGAACATTGGAGAGATCGAATGAAATAGAGGGGCGTAGCTAGGTCACATGTATGATCTTGAGTGCACATCATGTGTACAAGAAAGCTACTGAGACACCCAGTAGTAGCTAGGTCACATGTGTGATACGAGATGTATCCCATGTAGACAAGAGAGCTACGTGAAAGATAAATGTAGCTAGGTCGCATGCGTGATTCCAAGTGAAGGACACCATGTAGACAAGAGAGCTCTGAGACAAATCGGTTAGGTCGCATGAGTGGTACTAAATGTTCACCATGTGTACAAGAGAGCCGAACTAAGCGAAGTATGATGGTGGGGTGTGTCTTGAAACCATTAAATATCGAGGATTGATCCGAATTGTTCAACAGGATGGTTTTGTGGTGATATTGTAGTTTGGACCTACACTTATGCTGAATGAAATGTGGTGAAAATGATTTGTGGTATATACATATATAAGATAAAATGAGGTTAGCATAAAGAATGTGTGAAAGAGTGAAATTAGCATTAAAACTGTTTTTAGATGGTAGCAGTGACGTGATTTTGAAAAATCACCAAAATAGGAGGAATATAATTAGAGGTTGAATGAGATGTGAAATTAAAGTTTAATGAGTCTACTTTCATATAAAAGAAACTGAGCAAGCAAAGGATTTCTATATTTTGAGATATTTACAATTGTATGTGACTTGCTCGGGATGAATACGTGATCCCCTGTTCCAACTTTGAAAAATCATTAAAAATTGTACAAAGCAAATTAAGAAATATAGTTTACATGCCTAAATTCCTTATTGAGACTAGTTTTAAATGAAACAGACTTCAGGGTTTTTTGAATTGTGTACTGAGAGAAATTCATTTCGTAGTGAACAGAGGTCAGATCAGTCGAGCTTAATCAAAGTGGAATGAATAGTGAAGTTAAAGTAGATATACTTGAATTTTTGTGTAAACATGTTAGATTCTTTAATTAGTATTTACATACTTACTTACTAAGCTATAAGCTTACTTTGTTTCTCTCTTTTGTCTTATAGTGTCCTTGACTTGCTCGGGAGTTAAGGATCGTGAAGATCTACGCACTATCATACTTTAGGGTATTTGAACTAAACGTTTTGAATTATGGCATGTATAGTAGGCTTAATTATTTTGTTACGTGTCATATTTGTCTAGGTTTAAAATATTAGTTATAGTACTCGACCAGCTACTTTGTACAAGCCATTAAAGTTGGCTAATATTGTTCAAGACATATATTATACGATGCACTATCAAATTGGATGACATATTTATATCTTGGTTATGTTTAATGGTATGTGTTATGTTCTGGTAATACCTTGTATCATGTTCCGGCGACGGTAACGGGTAAGGGGTGTTACAATTTATGTTATAATTGTTGCAAATTGTGTTTAATTTTGCTAAAATATATTTCATTCATATAGTTTACATACTTAGGATAATTTGCATTGGGATCATTGCATTTAGTTTAATTTATTTAATTTTAATCATCACTTCTCAACCATATTGTGTTTTTATTTACCAAGTTGTTAGTATAATTGTACAATTAAGTGATTTAACATGAATACAATCCCTATGGAGACGATCACTCGATACTTACTTATTACTTGATAACGACTGTGTAAACTTGCACAAACCTACACGTTACACTACTCATCATCATTTCCATACGAGCAAGAACCCAAAATACATTCAAACCATGTATTAAAATAATCACAAAATAGGGTTAAAGAAAGCTTAGATTTTTCTTAATAGTTTCTTGAAGAAAATGAAGCTGGCAACAATAGTGGTAAAAAATAACACTAAAGTTTAGATATTTATCTAAGAAAATAAAATAGAGTTGAGTTATATTAATGACTATAGATTAAACTGAAAATATAAAGAGAATTAGAGTATCAAAATCCAAATAAAACCAAGCTACAATAGAAACTAACTAACTAACATTAAAACTAGAAAAAGTTTGAACTAAACCCTAGAAAAGGAACAAAAAACTAACTAGAAAGCTAAAAAGACGAAAGAAAAGTAAAGATAATAGCCTTACTTTAGTTCTCAGCCAAAAGTAACTTTTAACATCTAATTTTAACCTAAAATTTTGGATCAAAATGCCCCTAAATGCTATATTTTGATTGGGGTTAGTGTTGGACAAAAACTACCCTATAGTAAATTTTCTCCCCATTAGGCAGTGGTATTGTGACACCCAAGCTTCAATGTCATTATACCCAAAACAATGGCTAAATTGGGGGTTTTAGAGGTCTCGGTGTCATGATACCGTGTCACTACATCATTAGAGCTGGACTCAATTTATTTACTTTAGCACCTTTAGGGATATCTCATCTTCCATGGCATTAGTGTTGTGATATCCACTTGAATGATCTTCTCTTTGAGTTTGATCATTTATAGTCTCCCTACACCAACTCAATCACATCGTTAGGCTCCCCATGGTATGTAACACCCCAAACCCGGGCTAGACGTTATGGCCAGATCCAACATGCCACATCGAAGCGTTCAAAACATTTTATATTGTTGATCCAGAAAAACTTACTTAGTGTTTTAAAAGATAATTTTGTTATAGGTTAAAGTGAATGGAAGCTGTGCACCAGGTAGGAAACCGAAAAAGAGGAGGTGAGTCCATCGGACTGCTTAAGTACCAAGCTCCCTTCGGATCCAATCCTAGACATGCATACCGCCATTGCCACACCTTAAAGTCATGTATATTTCTAGGAAACCAATTTGATTAAGTCCTTTTTAGGAAAAGTGATTAATTTTGGAAAATACTCTCATTGCAGAAGCTTTGCTTGTTGTCGTGGTATTTTGAAATCAATTGTTGTTTTTGAAAACGCGCCCTAAAGCTTTCCAATTTCAACAGTTAAAATAAGTAATACTTATCTTAGTAACACATATTAAAACCATCAAGAATAATTAAGCGGCCTTATTACATTTAAAAAAACCCAAAACCTCAAACGTAAATAAAAGGATATCCAGTTCACCAGAAAAAAATCAAACTTTCAGAACAGGTGGCCACTCCGAATTCCCTCACAACTCCAAGCCCACTATGGTTGGGGATTACCTACGTGGATGAAAATAAAAGGGGTGAGTTTGGAGAAACTCAGTGTGTAAAATAAACCAACCATAGTCTAAATCAGCTCAACCCACAGAAACAGAATAAGTTGGCCTTAGCCCAGAATAGAAATTCAGAATAAAGCCCATAGGCCCATAATAGAACAGAACAGAACAGATATTTCATGTTTATGCAGAAACCCAACCCAGATTCATCCATAACACCCTCGTACCAGCCTTACACCATGTAGGGAGACTACTCGACCCACCCAACCGCTACACACCACAGAAATCGCAGCGAGGCTGCCAGATATTGTGGCAGAGCCACCAGGTACAGATATTGTGGCAGAGCCACTAGAACAGATATATGTGGCAGAGCCACCAGATCAGATAATCGTGGCATAGCCACCGTATCGTATATATGTGGCGAGCCACCGGATCGAATAATTATGGCATAGCCACCAGGACGCTTCCTCCATAATATAACCCATGTCCCCATGCAACAGATATATAATCATGGCATGCATCATACAGAATCAGATCGTCATACTTTTTAGTCAAAATTAACCCTAGGGGTATAACGGTAATTTTGCACCTAGGGGTATAACAGTAATTTTCCATACATAGGGGTATTATAGTAATTTAGTTGATTTTAGGGTTTTCATGCATATCCTAACTATTTACGTACTATCGAACACTTCTGCGCATACTTACGAATTGGGCCGTTGGCCCATGAACCCGATCTTTGGCCCATTAAGCCCAAATTATCAAAATGTACGAAATCGCGTCTTTGCGGTTTATTACTTTAGATTACCAAATATACAAACCCAACTATCTTACGAGCATTCGCACACTCGCAAATTCCAAAAATACCGACTTTTCGGCATTTCTGCTTTTCGCCTTTTGCCAATCTACTCTATGAGAGGGTGTTAGTTACACACCTGTTTGCGACGATATGCTGACGAGATCCACGCACGAACTGCCTACAATTGGATTACTAACACGTTAATCTAACTATTCAAATACGAACTACGTATTAACCCCTTACAATATCCGGCCAACCACACCTACAGATTATGGTAAGCTTGTAAGAAATCAATAAGCAACTCATTAACAATTTTTTTGTCAATGTTTACCACATAATCACAATTTCAATGCAAGCTGTCATATTGAGCAACAATCACTAAATCATTTATAATTGGAGCTACGAAACTCCAAATCGAGTGCCGTTAATTTTACCTGAAAATAGACGCATATATCTTCTATCCATAAAATTTTCAGAATTTTTGGTTTAGCCAATCAATACCAGATTTTTCTCAAAGTTTCCCATGTTTCACTATTTGACTAATCTGACCACTCTTCATTACGAATCAAATTTCTAATTGTACAGAATTCAAAATATGTTTTCGTTTATTCCATTTGAAACTAGACTCATTAAGATTTAATTACATAATTTATGCAACTTCTAACTCATCTTCCATAATTTATGGTGATTTTCCAAAGTCACATTACTGCTGCTGTCTCAAGCAGATTTATTACCAAATCACTCTTTCACACCTAACTTGCATGCTTGTTATTTAAACATGTATATCACCAATCAATCATCACATATCTATGATTTTACTTAAGTATAATATCCATTTCATCATTTTAAAGCACAACATGTTAGCTTATTTTTCCCCTTAGCATCTAAGGCACATGCATGCTCATTTGTTTGGCTCAACTTCACCTATCTTCCATTTTTCATCAAAAGAACATGAAACAACAACCATTTCCTTCATTTTAATTCATGACTAAATGCTCACAACATAACTAAAAACCAAAATATGCTTCAAGAGTTAAGGTAGAATCAAGAAGAACTCATGAACATCAAGATAGAAGCAAACTACCATGAACTTACCTTCAATTTTCTTCCCCAAGTGACCGAACATTCAAGAGCTTTCTCCTCTCCTTTCTCTTCTCTAACTTTCGGCTATGATGAACAAAGATGGACAAAACTTTGTTCTTTTCACCCCTTTTTATTTTAATAAAATTTCATATTTCATCCATTTAATTCTTTAATACAAAAGACATGAAATGCCTATCATGGAACATTTACCTAAACCATTATCATGGAACATTTACCTAACCCATTATCATGGAATATTTACCTAATCCATTATCATGGAACATTTACCTAACCCATTATCAATTTGTACCATGAATTATGGATATCAAGTACTCATATTGTCTACAACAACATGATGGTTGGCCACTTCATGTAAAATGGGAGGTTTGTCATGCAAATCCTCCTATTTTGCACTCCTAGTTATTTGGCCACTTGAATTTAGCCTCTAGCATTTTCAAACATTTTCACATAGGTTCTATTTCATAATTTCACCCTCTTTTTCTTATGGAACAAAAATTAACAAAAATTGCCGGGTTCTATCTTAAGCTTGGGCCTTCTAGAGGCCCACTAGCATAATTAAACCTATGCCAACATTCACAGAATTCCCGAAAATTGGGGCGTTACAACTCTACCCTCCTTAAAGAAATTTCGTCCTCGAAATTTACGATCAACTAGTTGAGGGTATTGTTGACGATAGTCTCTTCGATTCCCAAGTAGCTTCTTCCTTCCATGATTACGCCAAAGTACTTTCACTAACGGGATGATTTCCTTCGAGAACCTTAACATCTAGAGCCAATATTTGCATGGCTCCTCCTCAAAGGTCAAATCGATCGAACTTCAATTTACAGAATCGGCGGGACATGAGCGAGGTCAAGACGATAACGCCTTAACATGGAGATGTGAAAAACATCGTGCATCCTGTCAAACTCTAGAGGCAATTCCAACTGATAAGCCACTGGGCCCACTCGCTTCAAAACCTGATAAGGCCCAATGAACCGCGGACTCAACTTACCCTTCTTACCGAACCTTAATATCTTCTTCCAAGGAGAAACCTTTAAGAAGACCATATCACCTACTGAGTACTCAATCTCCTTACGCTTCAAATCTGCATACGACTTTTGCCTATCAGATGCTTCTTTTAACCGATCCCTAATTATTCTGACCTTATCCTCAGTATCAGCTACTAACTCTGGTCCAAGAACTTGTCGCTCTCCTAGTTCGGTCCAACAACTAGGTGTACGACACATTCGTCCATATAGTGCTTCATACGGTGCCATTCGAATACTCATCTGGTAACTGTTATTGTATGCAAATTCTGCCAATGGCAAGTAATCCTCCCAACTACCTCGAAAGTCAATCACGCATCACCTCAACATGTCCTCCAGAATCTGAATAGCCCTTTCCAATTGACCATCAGTCTGGGGGTGGAAAGCCGTACTAAAATTCAATCGCGTCCCCAACGCCTCATGCAACCTTTGCCAAAACCGAGATGTAAATCTGGGATCCCGATCAGAAATAATTGAAACTGGGACTCCATGAAGTCGCACAATCTTTGCCACATACAATTTGGCTAACTTTTGAAGTGAAAAGTCAGTACGAACAGGTATGAAATAGGCCGATTTGGTCAACCTATCCACAATCACCCACACCGAGTCTTTCTTTAATGGTGTCAAGGGCAGTCCACTCACAAAGTCCATGGTTACCCTCTCCCACTTCCAAAGTGGTATCTTCACTGACTGTAACAGTCCAGAGGGTAATTGATGCTCAGCTTTCACTTGCTGGCATGTCAGACATTTCCCTACAAACTCCGTTACTTCTCTTTTAAGTCCAGGCCACCAGTACAATTCTCGTAAGTCGTGATACAACTTTTTCCCTCCAAGGTGCATGGCACAAAGTCCTCCATGAGCTTCCTTCAATATTGTCTGCCTTAAATCAGAGTCCCTCGGAACACAAATTCTTCCTCGGAAACACAGAACTCCATCACCATTTAAACCGAACTCAGAAGTTTCCCCTTCCTTAACTTGTTGAAATCGAGCAACCAAAGACTCATCTTCCAACTACTTTTCCTTAATCTGGTCTACCCAGGTTGGCCAACATTGCTCTCTGATCAGATACGATTCCACGACTTAAAGCATCAGCTACCACATTAGCCTTGCCTGGGTGATACTCGATCTAACAGTCATAATCCTTAAGCAACTCAATCCATCTCCTTTGCCTAAGGTTCAGCTCCTTCTGAGTCAACAAATACTTAAGACTCTTGTGGTCTGTGTATATAATACACCTCTCCCCGTACAAGTAATGTCTCCAAATCTTAAGTGCAAATATCACTACCGCCAACTCCAAATCATGAGTAAGATAGTTCCCTTCGTGAGGTTTAAGCTCTCGTGATGCATATGCAATCACCTTACCCTCCTGCATTAACACGCAGCCCAAACCCACATGTGATGCGTCACTGTAAACAGTAAAATCCTTTCCAGACTTCGGCTGAATCAACACAGGTCCTTCATTCAGAACTTTCTTCAACTTCTCAAAAGCTTCCTACTGCTTTTCAGTCCATACAAATGGTACTCCTTTCCTTATGAGTTTTGTCAGAGGTGCTGCCATTACAGAAAAACCTTCCACAAACCTTCTGTAGTATCCTGCCAACCCTAGGAAACTTCGAATTTCTAACATCGTCCTAGGTGGCTTCCACTCCAAAATTGATTCAATCTTTCGAGGGTCCATCTTAATCCCTTCGGCAGAGACCACATGTCCTAAAAAGGTTACCTCCCTCAACCAAAATTCACACTTGCTGAACTTCGCGAAGAGTTCCCTCTCCCTTAACACTCACAGCACTATACGGAGATGCTTATCATGTTTCACTTCAGTTTTAGAATATACCAGGATATCATCAATGAAGACGACTACGAATCGATCTAAGAATGGTTGGAACACCCGATTCATCAGATCCATAAATGCTGCAGGAGCATTCATCAGTCCAAATGGCATAACCAAAAACTCATAATGACCATACCGAGTCCTGAATGCTGTCTTATGGATATCCACCTCCTTGACCCTTAACTGATGATATCCAGATCAGAGGTCGATCTTAGAAAATACAGAAGCTCCTCTAAGCTGGTCGAACAGATCGTCAATCCTTGGCAGTGGATACTTATTCTTAATCGTCAGTTTGTTCAACTGGAGATAATCAATGCACATCCGCATCGTACCATCCTTCTTTTTCACGAATAGCACCGGTGCTCCCCATGGAGACACGCTTGGCCTAATGAAGCCCCTATCCAACAACTCTTGAATTTGAGCCTTTAACTCCACTAACTCCTTCGATGCCATCCTATACGGTGCGATGGACACAGGCGCCGTTCCAGGCAACAAATCTATTCCAAACTGAACTTCTCGGTTCGGAGGCAATCCTGGAAGCTCCTCTAGAAAAACATCTTGGAACTCCTTTGTGACAGCCCTAAAATGACCCTAGTCGAAAAGCGGTTTCGGGACCGCTAAACCGAGTCACCAAATTATTTGAATATGATAATTATTGTCTAAAATATGTGAATATGAATGTGTGAAAGTTTTAAGCTTCGATTTAGTTAATTGCATGTGAATTTAGTTAATAGGACTTATGTGAGAAAATTTAGAAATGTGCTAGGCAAATGTAAGTGGCCTATTAATGCATGTTATAAAGGTGATGGGTTTGCATGTCAAATTACCCAAAATTTGACTAGTGGTCGACCATGCTATGGGATAAAAGGTATTATAAACCTTTTATGTTAGTGTTTTATGTTAGGAAAAATAAAATAAGGAGCATGGGAAATAAAATAATAATGGTTAGTAGGATGATGAAAAAAAAAAAGAGGTTCTCATTTGTTTCTTCTTGACCGAAACATCAAAGGAAGGAGGGGAAGAAAAGGTTGAAGAGGTTCGGCCATACTAGTATCTAGATTAAGGTATGTTTGATGATGTTCCATGAGATGCATGCATGTTTTAGTTGTTAGCTTGAGTTCTACCTAGCCCATGGTTTAAATCTTTGCTATGTGATGGAGATGATATTCGGCCATGGGTGTTGTCTTCTTGGTTGGTGTTTGATGTTGTGGTGATGATGCATGGAGATGAGTTAAGTTTCGGCTAAGGAATTGTGTTGATGTCATTTGCATGCTAAATGTGAAGCTTTGTAATGATACATGTGATGGTGGATTGATGCCTCTTGGATTTTCTTTTTAGCATTTTTTTTGAGTTAGACATTAGGTTCTTTGTTTAACCCATGACCAAAATTGAAATGGTATGGTGTCTTGATGCATTCGGCCATAGTAGGAAATATGGTTGTTGTTCATGTTATTTGCATGAGAAATGGTAGTAAGGTGAAGTGCAAATATTAGTATTTGATTACTAGTGTATATATGTGTATTAGCGAGTTTTGAACTTGAAACAAAATGGTATGTAGTTAATACAAGTAACCATATTTGTAGAAAGTATTAAGCATATAATTGGCCTCAACATAGACATGCATATTCGGCCACATGAGATAGATTGGTGTTGCATGTATTCGGTTAGGGGCAAGCATATTGATGCTTTTATCTTGACTTAGATAATCGGCTCAAGGAGAATTTGTTAAAGTGCTTAGTTAATTGATATTAGGTTAATGATGTGTGTATTCGGTCATGAAGGTGCACATGAGGAAATGTTAGATTAATTGTATTAAATTGCTCAATGTGATTAAAAATGCGTATGACCACTTTGTATTTGAGCTAAAGGTGGCCATATGACCTATCAACTCCTTGTCATATTCGGCCATAAGCTAGCATAATGAGACTTTAATAAGTTAAATTTGCTTGAATTAGCTCAAGAGCTTAGAGGACCAAAGTTGGACAAGGGAAAGGAAAAAGTGATCGAATAGCCACCGAAATCGTTCGACAACATCCGAAGTAAGTTTTTGAGTAATGGATCTTAGATTATGATTCGATTAGATCATGTTTTAAGTAAATTAAAATCATGCTCTTTGTATGTACTATTGAGCCGAAAATGATAATGCTTGATAAGTGATTTGTGTTTGAATTCTAGTTATGAAAATGAAATATAGATGTGTCATGATTTATTGATATGTGCATGGATATTTGGATGATAACCGGGCTAAGTCCCGAAGGCATTTGTGCTAGTGACTAATTCCGGGCTAAGCCGGAAGGCATTTGTGCGAGTTACTATAACCGGGCTAAGTCCCGAAGGCATTTGTGCGAGTTACTATAACCGGGCTAAGTCCCGAAGGCATTTGACCAAGTAGCTATATCCGGCTAAATTCCGAAGGTACTTGGTTTGGGAATGAGCGATCTTGCTGTAATAATTTCAATTAATACGCTCGTAAAATTCCAACGATGAGGTACGTTTCGTATATGCATTGGAGTAGTTGATTCCTTTTAAATATTATTCGCTCAGTCAATTAATGAGCTTCCGGCCTTTGGTTAAGTTGATCCCTTATGTGTGAATATAAGGGTTGGAAATGTGAAGTAGGACTGATTTTTTTGAGAATATGTGTATATGAAATTATCCGTTTAGTTATATGAATGCTATACTTTAGTTGTGCCTAATTTCATTGCTCAAAACTTACTAAGCATTAAATGCTTACTCCGTTCTTTGAATCTCTGTTTTATAGATTTTGGTTCGTCAGCTATCAGACTCGGGATTGTCGAAGTCGAAGTCGTCCACACTATCAAAGCCCTTTTGGTACACTTTTGGTTGAACTCTGAAAATGGCATGTATAGGACTACCCTTTTTTGTTGTTGGTCATGTACCCTTTGGTATTGTATAAATTTGGATAGCCATGCGAAAATGGCTTATATATTTACTTTGAGCATAGCATTATAATCGTTCTGTATGTTGTTCATTGAGAGGTATGGAAATGTTTGGTAACGATTAGCCATTGGAATGGTTAATCATGATCATTTTGGTGCTTTGTATGACAAGTTCTAGTTGATTCATGGAAAACCATGAAATAGGTAAAGTTTACCTTAGAAACAGATGCTGACAGCAGCAGTGGTGTGGATTTGAAAAATCACTAAAAATAGTAGGAATGGAATTAAATAGTGAATAAATTATGTAATCGAACCTTGATTAATCTAATTTCATATTGAAGAAACGAAACGATCATATGAGTCGTATTTTAAGAGTTATTTAAGTTTTCATGGAACAGGGCCAGAGCGATTTCTGGATCCCCTGATCTGACTTTGGAAATTCTGTATAAATTAACCAGAGATAATTAGAAGTCATGCCATATATTTATAGATTCCTTTTTGAGTCTAGTTTCATTAGAAACAAACGGCATAAGTATTGAAGCCCTGTACAAGGAAATATCTAAGTCGTAATGCATGAAGGTCAGAGTAGTCGAACCCTGAAACAGGGGAGACTTTAACTAATAAACTGTACTAATTGGCACAACCAAAAATTCTAGAAAAAAATTTGTAGAAGGATATGTGAGTCTAGTTTCAGGTAAAATTTACAAAACTGGTTTTCGAGTTTTGGAACTCAAGATATGGTTTTTAAGGTGACAGTGACGCAGTTAGCCAGCTTGTCTGGAAAATTTTAAAATGAACTGTGTTTTACAATGAAATAAGTCCGTAAATACCTCGTGTTCGACTCCGGCCACAGTCTCGGGTACAGGGTGTTACATCCTTTACTTTCCTAACCTTATCCACTATCAGTCCCTCCTCTTCCGACTGACTTACAAATGCCAAATAGGCCTCACAACCTTTCCGAATCCACTTTTCGGCTCTTAAAGTCGACACCACATTGGACAAATAATCCCTTCGCTCACCTATCACCATAACCTCCTCATCCTTTGTGGTCCTTCACACCATTCGTTTAGCAGCACAATCCAGAGTCACCTTATGCTTAACAAGCCAGTCCATTCCAAAAATGAGATCAAACTCTCCGAACGGTAACTCCATCAGATCTCCAAGGAAAATCCTACCTTGAGTTTCTAAGGGTACATCCCTATACAGTTTGTCTACCCTAACCGAGTGACCCAAAGGACTTAGTACAGATACCCCACTCACAATCTCCTCAGAGCAGTCCAAGTTGTCCATAATCCGTTCTGTGGCCTCCAATCAATATTCTTCCACATTCGAGGCGATACGAGACACACCCCTAAAGATCTCCGCTCCGTTGGCTCGAAGTAGTTCAGAAATAGATCCCCGAACTCCATTGCCCGTACTTGCCCCGGCAACCCTTTCCAGAACACGAAGCATTGCCTGTGACTGGGCATCATCCTCAGCACCGCGATCATGAGACTTTACCTCTGTTGCCGGTGGTACCGGTGCATCCATCGCCGGCATATGTCTCGAAGACGAAGATCTCGTTCGAGTACTTCCTTGGCTCCGTCCACGGCCTCTTGTACTCATATCGTATTATCTTGATTGCGAATTTTTATGCATCAATTAATATTCCAGTGTTTATTACAGATGTTTTATGAATCAGACAGTAGTTCAGAGTTTGTTTTCGCAGAATCGAAGTCTAGCTACAGTTTTAGTCCCTTATAAGATTTTCCTATGGTTTTAGTATCATCCTATCTAGAGTATCCTAATAGGGTTTCAGTACAAACAGATAATTCAGGAAAATATTCAAAAAAGTTCAGAGTAATACTTATAGGCTTGGGCTGGAGATTCGGAATGCCACATTCTAAATATCTAAATTTTGAAAATCGCGTTTTTTGCAATCTTTATAAAAAAATTTTTGTTTTTGAAAATCTTTGTTTTTTTTGTAAACCCATTCCACAGTCGAGTTGATGCAACCTAGGCTTTGATACCACTAAATGTAACACCCTAAACCCGGCCGAGACGTTATGGCCAGATCTGACATGCCACATCAAAGCGTTCAAAACATTTTATATTGTTGATCCAGAAAACTTACTTAGTGTTTTAAAAGATAATTTCGTTATAGGTTAAAGTGAATGGAAGCTGTGCACCAGGTAAGAAACCGGAAAAGAGGAGGTGAGTCCATCGGACTGCTTAAGTACCAAGCTCCCTTCGGATCCAATCCTAGACATGCATTCCGCCATTGCCACACCTTAACGTCATGTATATTTCTAGGAAACCGATTTGATTAAGTCCTTTTTAGGAAAAGTGATTAATTTTGGAAAATACTTTCATTGCGGAAGCTTTGCTTGTTGTCGTGGTATTTTGAAATCAATTGTTGTTTTTGAAAACGCGCCCTAAAGCTTTCCAATTTCAACAGTTAAAATAAGTAACACTTATCTTAGGAACACATATTAAAACCATCAAGAAATTAAGCGGTCTTATTACATTTAAAAAAAAAACCGAAAACCTTAAACGTAAATAAAAGGATATCCAGTTCACCAGAAGAAAATCAAACTTTCAGAACGGGTGGCAATTCTGAATTCCCTCACAGCTCCAAGCCTACTATGGTTGGGGATTACCTTCGTGGATGAAAATAAAAGGGGTGAGTTTGGGGAAACTCAGTGTGTAAAATAACCCAACCATAGTCTAAATCAGCTCAACCCTCAGAAACAGAATAAGTTGGCCTTAGCCCAGAACTGAAATTCAGAATAAAGCCCATAGGCCCATAACAGAACAGAACATATATTACATGTTTATGCAGAAACCCAACCCAGATTCATCCATAACACCCCCGTACCAGCCGTACACCATGTAGGGAGACTACTCGACCCACCCAATCGCTACACACCACAGAAATCGCAGCGAGGCTGCCAGATACTGTGACAAAGTCACCAGATACAGATATTGTGGTAGAGCCACCAGATCATATAATCGTGGCATAGCCACCAGAACAGATATATGTGGCAGAGCCACCAGATCAGATAATTATGGCATAGCCACCAGGACGCTTCCTCCATAATATAACCCATGTCCCCATGCAACAGATATATAATCATGGCATGCATCATACAGAATCAGATCGTCATACTTTTTAGTCAAAATTAACCCTAGAGGTATAACGGTAATTTTGCACCTAGGGGTATAACAGTAATTTTCCATACATAGGGGTATTATAGTAATTTAGCTGCTTTTAGGTTTTCATGCATATCCTAACTATTTACGTACTATCAGAACACTTACTGCGTATACTTACCGAATTGGGCCCGTTGGCCCATGAACCCAGTCTTTGGCCCATTAAGCCCAAATTATCAAAATGTACGAAATCGCGCGTACTGCAGTTTATTACTTTAGATTACCAAATATACAAACCCAACTATCTTACGAGCATTCGCACACTCGCAAATTCCAAAAATACCGACTTTTCGGCATTTCTGCTTTTCGCCTTTTGCCAATCTAGTCTATGAGAGGTGTTAGTTACACACATTTGCGATGATATCTTGTGAGATCCACACACGAGCGCCTACAATTGGATTACTAACACGTTAATCTAACTATTCAAATACGAACTACGTATTAACCCCTTACAATATTCGGCCAACCACACCTACAGATCATAGTAAGCTTATAAGAAACCAATAAGCAACTCATTAACAATTTTTTTGTTAATGTTTACCACAGAATCAAAATTTCACTGCAAGCTGTCTTACTGAGCAACAGTCACTAAATCATTTATAACTGGAGCTACGAAACTCCAAATCAAGTACCGTTAATTTTCCCTCAAATTAAACTCATATATCTTCTATCCATAAAATTTTAAGAATTTTTGGTTTAGCCAATCAATACTAGATTTTTCTCAAAGTTTCCCATGTTTCACTATTTGACTAATTTGACCACTCTTCATTACGAATCAAATTTCTCATTGTATAGAATTCAAAATAAGTTCTCGTTTATTCAGTTTGAAGCTAGACTCATTAAGCTTTAATTACATAATTTATGCAGCTTCTAACTCATCTCTCACAATTTATGGTGATTTTCCAAAGTCACGTTACTGCTGCTGTCCTAAGCAGATTTATTACCAAATCACTCTTTCATACCTAACTTGCATGCTTGTTATTTAAACATGTATATCACCAATCAATCATCACATATGTATGATTTTACTTAAGTATAATCTCCATTTCATCATTTTAAAGCACAACATGTTAGCCGATTTTTCCCCTTAGCATCTAAGGAACATGCATGCTCATTTGTTTGCCTCAACTTCACCTATCTTCCATTTTTCATCAAAAGAACATGAAACAACAACCATTTCCTTCATTTTAATTCATGACTAAATGCTCACAACACAACTAAAAACCAAAATATGCTTCAAGAGTTAAGGTAGAATCAAGAAGAACTCATGAACATCAAGATAGAAGCAAACTACCATGAACTTACCTTCAATTTTCTTCCCCAAGTGACCGAACATTCAAGAGCTTTCTCCTCTCCTTTCTCTTCTCTAACTTTCGGCTATGATGAACAAAGATGGAAAAAACTTTGTTCTTTTCACCCCTTTTTCTTTTAATAAAATTTCATATTTCATCCATTTAATTCTTTAATACAAAAGACATGAAATGCCCATCATGGAACATTTACCTAAACCATTATCATGGAACATTTACCTAACCCATTATCATGGAATATTTACCTAATCCATTATCATGGAACATTTACCTAACCCATTATCAATTTGTACCATGAATTATGGATATCAAGTGCTCATATTGTCTACAACAACATGATGGCTGGCCACTTCATGTAAAATGGGAGGTTTGTCATGCAAATCCTCCTATTTTGCACTCCTATTTATTTGGCTACTTCAATTTAGCCTATAGCATTTTCAAATATTTTCACATAGGTTCTATTTCATAATTTCACCCCCTTTTCTTATGGAACAAAAATTAACTAAAATTTCCGGGTTCTATCTTTAGCTTGGGCCTTCTAGAGGCCCACTAACATAATTAAACCTATGCCAACATTTACAGAATTCCCGAAAATTGAGGCGTTACATGGTACATCTCAAAAAGGTGTAAAACTAAGCAAAAACTGTTATTAGTGCTTAAAGCTAAACTCAATATAAAAATATAAAAAACACTTAAATTGATTGAGAATAAGCTCCTCGAGTGTAATAGAGAGCCTAATTTGACGTATCAAATTACGCCAGATTATACTCCCCAATACCGAAATCTTTGCTTGTCTTCAAGCAAACACCTAAAATACATGAACATAGATGACCCTTGAACAATGAGTAGAATTGACAAGCAATTAACGAGTACATATAATGTAACTAGTTCTTCTAATATACAATCTAAGAATGATGCGTTACAAATTCACAACTTTGAGATCAAATGAAATTAGTTCACGAAGTTATAAAGTATCTAGATGTAGAGGTAATCTCATAAAAGCACACTTCTTCACATTATTACATCCAAATGAGATATGTGGATACGAAGTATCTATACATGAAGGAATTCAACATATTCATTTCACACCAAGTTTTTGTACATTTTGGATTTGTACACAAAGATGCTAAGGTCACATAGGTTATTTTGGCTTGTAATGTTCTGATGTTTGGGTTGGTATGATTTTAAAGAAAAGGTCACATGACATTTTTCCCAATTCCTGTTGGATAAAATCTAGTTTGAAAATGATTGTCTTGCACAACTGAAAATTTAAATTTTGAAAACTAGCCCGATTTGTTATATTTATAACAATAAACCTTAATCAAATACACACCTATGTTTTTTGATAAACGGATCCTTGATTTTTTTGGCTTTCAAACAAATGATCTTCTCTGCTATTCTTGTACCACAAACTACTTCGAGCGTGGAATTGAACCAATTGAACCAAAACACAGAACTAGAAAAAATTTTCTTTTTGGAGTGAAATTAAAAATTCTCTCTGCTTTAATAGAAATCAATAAAATTGTTATTCTAGAAAACATATTTATAAGTTGAGAATAAATTACCCCTATTTTTCTGTAGAATAACAATCTCTCAAATTTGTGTAAATAGCTCTACCGGTGACATCTATTTATAAGAAGAGAATATAGAACCCTTTTAAAGTTATAGATTTTTTTAAATAGAAAAAAATCATCCTACTTAGAGTAAGAGAGGGGTGAATGAATCACCCTTGTATTTCTACTAGGGTTGCTGCCTCCTTCAAGTTATATGAGGGGTTTTGGGCCTCTCTTACAATGAGTTTAATTATGAGTATTTCTTGGGTCTTTTTGAGAAAAATCGTTAAAAATGTTACAACTCAACATGTTCACTACGACCAAATGATTTATTTTCATTTTAAGGCTTGAAAATATTTCAAAAAGATAAACTTATTCTTCCATCATTTTTTAAGTAATCTTATATAGGATTGTGACTTTTCATTTCCATTTTCATTTTTGGAAACCTATGCATTGTGATATTCATGACAGGTTTTAAAAATCTATAATTAATCATTCTTGCAACTAACTATTATCATGATGAAGGCAAGTGTACCTATCGAACAGTAGTATAGCTTTAGCAAGACCGATTGTCGAACCCAAAGGAACCAAGAGTACTAGTAATTACTTTATTTTTATTATATAGCCTAAAAATTAAGGGATTTGTTTATCTAAACTAATTAACCAAACTAAGAATGCATAGAGAGAAATTTGGGGAAAAGCTTTTGGGAAAACTCGATTGATTAAGACAATACCCAAGGAAAAATCCACCTAGACTTTACTTGTTATTTAACTCTGAATCAGACGATTTATTCATTTGACTTGATCCGTAGAAATCCTTAAGTTATATTATTATCTCTCTCGAGACTCATAACGTCTAACCCTAGGTTGATTAATTGAAATCTCTTTCCAATTAACACTTAGTGTTGCAATAACTCGATCTATGGACTCCTTTATTAGGATTCACCCTTATCCGGTAAAATCTTCTTACCCTATATCTAGGCGTGCAACCAACTCCGTTTAATTATGAAAAATTTACTCTTAGACAGGGACTTTTGCTCCTCTGAATAAATGCATTAACTTGAATCAATATCCTGGAATATTAAGACAAGAATTAAGAACACATAATTAAGAACAAGTCAAATATTTATCATACAATTTAGATAATAATAACAAGATCCGTCTTAGGTTTCATTCCCTTTAGGTATTTAGGGGGTTTAGTTTATAATTATAAAATAAAACACCTCAGAAGAATAATGAATACAAAACATGAAGAAAACCCAAAACCCCTGAATGGAAATTGAAGGGATATCTTCAGTCTTGACGATGAATCCGGCTTCCGAGATGGATCAATCGGCTTCCTTGATTAATTCCTTGCCTCCTACTTCATGTACCCGTTCTAAGTGCCTCCTCAGGTGTTTAAATAGGCTTTAGAATGCCTAAGAGCCCCCAAAAGTGGCCTTTTCTGAATAGGACTATACTTGGGCTCGACAAAGACACGCCCGTGTGACACGCCCGTGTGCGATTGCTCCAGCTTGTGGTCAAGGTGTTAAATAGGCACAGGTGTGTAGTCTACCCGTGTAAGTCTTGCATCGATCCTTTGAAATGGACATGGCCGTGTGGCTTACCCGTGTGATGAAGTCCAGGCCGTGTTGATTTCCCATGTGGGTCCATTTTATTTTTTTCGGCCCGTTTCTCACTCTATTTACTCTTCTATGCTCACCTAAGTATAAAATATGAAATTAAAGAATTAGAAGCATCGAATTCACCAAATCTAAGTAGAAACCATCAATAAATGTGCTAAGCATGGGATGAATATAAATTACGATTTATCAAATACCCCCACACTTAAACGTTTGCTTGTCCTCAAGCAAAATCCTTAACTCACAATTAAAATAATTTTTTCTCAATTTATAATCCCTATCAATAGTATCTCAAAATAATCCATAAGTATTCATACATTGAGAATTCAACTGAAAGTACATTAAAGTTTCAAACATTCCAAGTTGAGCATTTTATCACGAAAACATAGGTGTCCCCCCTTATCTAAGTAATCACCTTTGATCAAAATATCACAGAGTTTAACATCCTCACTAAAGATTCACTCAAATCACTCGAGGTGTTTAAGGACATCAAATAAAGCACTCATTAGTCAATATGAAAATTTATTACCATAGGCTTGCATGAAAATCAAATCTCCACCACTATATATTGAGATGATACATCAATCAAAAAGGTCTTTAGACGATTGTAACGTGCCTTTGGTTAGGGGGTGTGGTCACAAGCTGAAAGAAAAGGTTAGAATCGAGATTGAATTGAAAAAAAATCACCTAACTAGAAAAATAACTAATTATCAGTTGAATACAAATGAGCTTCTTCTCAGAATATGGAATTAACACTCAAGCTCAAAAACAACGAATTACTACTAATATGTATGTAAGTATATTTTTTTGAGAACAAGTCAAATAACGTGTAACTTAATTATTGTAACGAAGAATAAAACATAGCTAAGCAATTAATTCAAACCAAATCTTGAAAAAAAATAGGGATCAAATTAGGGGATTTCAACAATAATGGGTTATGGGTTAATTTTGAGGGTAAATCAATTAATGACTTGTTAGGCTCAAAGGGGTTCACTAAGAGTTAATTATGAAGGTAGGCTTTTGTGGAGTGAGTGGGTTAAACCTAAGTGCCTTTATCATCTCGACATATCAAATCAAATGGTGTGGTCTTGACATGCATATTCAAGCAAGTTCTATAATAACAAATCGATACTGACACACTCATAATAAAAGTGAGCATGAAAGAAATAACATATGCTCTAAAGGTTCAAGATCTCACAAAAATTATGGGTTTCTGATGTTTAAACTTGTGAATTTCAACTCAAGATAATATCTAAACTTGGGGAAACAACCTAAAAAAATTTTTTAATTCTCGAAAAGCAACTTACCATGCTTGATTCCCTAATGTCTTAAAGTTTAAACGATCGATGCATAAATGCCTATGTTTTAATTCAAGATGTATCAACAAAAATCATAAATTATTCAAAATTCATTCTAATAGCGGTATGAGAAGATCACATGAGAACAAGACAAAATTTAGGGATTTTTGATAATGATATAAAGGACCCCCTACACTTGAGGTGTACATTGCCCTCAATGTACAAAGATAGATATATTGAAAAATATAGATATATAATCATAAGATAGGGAGAGAAGTGAAACTTCCTGAATGATGAATGAACTCCTTGAATTGGAGTTATGGAGAATAATCGGCCAAGGCAATGATAAGATTGGAGGAGGGTACTCCGGTGGTGGTAGAGGTTTATTAGTCCTTAAGTGATGATGAGCTTTGGAGCTCTTTATAACTGTAGAATCAGGAACTTTTTAGGAAATATAAAGAACCATAATTACTCGTAAAGAAATAGCTGAATAAAAATTATAAAATCTCAAGATAAAATAGTATTAAAAGGAAATAAAAAGTAATTTCAAAATATAAAGATAAAAATAAAATAAATAATAGGTGTTTATAAATAAATTGGGGCACACGGCCGTGGTGCATGCCCATGTGCCCTCATTTTAGCTCGTGCGTTTCGTGGTTTTTGAAATTGGGCGCATTGGTGTACACGGCCATGTTGCACGGCCGTGTCAATCTTCGTTTGCTTATCCCACGCCCGTGTATGCAGGTGCACACCCGTGTTATTTTGACAGGATTGCCCATGGCCATGTCACACGGCCGTGGCAACTTATCGGATCCCGTGTTGGGGAAACATTTTTGCCCTATTTTCACACAGTCATATCGTACGGCCGTGTTGCATCCCGTGGTATGTGTACGGCATATGGCACACCCGTGTGCCTGGCCATGTGTTTCTGGAAATCCTGTGTTCAGTGACTCAGTTACTGAATTAAATGTTCAAGACTAAAATTTAAAGAAGTTATCACCGTTAGTGCTTGGGTTGCCTCCAGAGAAGTGCTTATTTATAGTCTAAGCTCAACTTTACCTTGTGGGTATATTTAGGTAACTTCGTGGAGCCGTAGCTCCTCTTTATCATCTTTGAAATTCTCACTATTATATATTTTGAGACAGTGTCCATTTACCTTAAAAGTGCCTTGTGATGGATGACTTACCTCTACTGTGCCATAGCAAAACACAATTTGAACTACGAAAGGACCTGACCATCATGATTTAAGCTTTCCAGGAAACAATTTGAGCCTCAAGTTATATAACAGGACAAGATCTCCAACTTTAAATTGCCTTCGTTGCTTCAAACGGGCATCGTGTCGGCGCTTCGTTGCTTCCTTGTGTAGGCACAAATTTTCATATGCATTGGCTCGCCACTCATCTAACTCATTCAACTGCATCAACCTGTTTTCACCTCCAAGTTTGGGGTCAGGGTTTAGAAATTTTATAGCCCAGAATGCCTTGTGTTCTAACTCAAAGGGTAGATGACAACTTTTCCCATAAACAAGTCTGTAAGGTGATGTTCCTATGGGAGTTTTAAAAGTAGTTCTATAAGCCCATAAAGCATCATCTACTTTTATTGCCCAATCCTTCCTGTTTAATTCTACTATCTTTTCTAGGATATGTTTAAGCTCTCGGTTCACTACTTTGAGTTGGTCACTAGTTTAAGGTTGATAAGGGGTAGCTGTTATGTGATGAACTCGGTACTTCTTAAGGGTCTTGTCAAATTGGGTGTTACAAAAATGAGTACCCCTATCACTGATAATTGCTCTAGGTCTACCAAATCGAGAGAAAAGTTTCTTAAGGAATCGTACTACTACTCTAGCATCATTAATAGGTAAAGCTTGGGCTTCAACCCATTTGGACATATAATCAACAGCTACTAAGATGTATTTATTCCAAAATGAACTAGGGAATGGACCCATGAAGTCGGTACCCCAAACGTCAAAAATTTCACATAAGAGCATATATGTCTGAGGTATTTCATCACAATTGTCTCAAGAAGTAACATACCTATTGGAGCCTTTGAATAGAGTGGGCCAATAAAAACCTGATTCGAGGACTTCATGTGCGGTCTTATTTCCACCATCATGTCCTCCAGTCGGTCCCGAGTAGCAATGTTCCAAGATTTTCAATGCTACTGTCCTTGTAACGCATCTCCTAATGATTTGATCTGTACATTTATGGAAAAGAAAAGGGTCTTCCCAGAAGTAGTTTTTCACATCAGTGAAGAATCGCTTCTTTTGCTGATGTGTCAACTCTTTTGGGATAATGTTAGCGGCTAAAAAAATTGCAATATCTGCAAACCAAGGTACCTCAGAATCAGATATAATAAAAAATTGTTCTTCAGGGAATGAATCATTTATTTCATTGTCATCTGGCTCTTTGGTACTTGAGTTTTCAAGCCTGGAGAGATGGTTAGTCACGAGATTTTTAGCTTCGTTCTTATCCTTAATCTCCAAGTCAAATTCCTGCAATAATAAGATCCATCGAATGAGTCGAGGTTTTGCATCAGATTTATTCAAAAGGTGGCAAAGAGTGGAATGGTCAATATAAATGACAACTTTAGACAATATTAAATATGGCCTAAATTTTTCAAATGTAAAAACCACAGCTAGTTGCTCCTTTTTCGTGGTGGTGTAGTTTTCTTGTGCGGCTGTCAAAGTTCTGCTAGCATAATAGATAGGTTGAAAATGTTTATCTCTTCGCTGTCCCAAAACTGCACTTTGCAAAATCACTTGCATCGCACATTAGTTCAAAAGGCAAATTCCAATCAGGTGCAATTATAATTGGAGCTTTAGTCAGCTTATCTTTTAAAGTATTAAATGCTTCTAAACACTCCTGATCGAAATAAAAGGCATATCTTTTTCTAGTGATTTAGTCAAAGGCTTAGCTATTTTAGAAAAGTCTTTAAGAAATCTTATATAAAACCCAGCATGTCCTAAAAAGCTTCTAATAGCCTTAACCGAATTAGGGGGAGGTAGTTTTTCAATTGTTTCAATTTTAGATTTATCAACCTCAATCCCTCTACTAGAAATTTTATGTCCTAACACAATACCTTTTTGAACCATAAAGTGACATTTTTCCCAGTTAAGCACAAGGTTTGTTTCCTCACATCTTATTAACACTCGTTTTAAATTTTTGAGGCAAAGATGGAAAGAGTTACCAAAAACCGAGAAATCATCCATAAATACCTCCATGATATCTTCTACGAGTTCGTCAAAAATGGCCATCATGCAACGCTGAAAAGTAATAGGAGCATTACATAATCCAAAAGGCATTCTATGATAAGAAAACGTACCGTATGGACATGTAAATGTCGTCTTTTCTTGATCTTCAAGAGCTATTGGGATTTGGAAATAGCCAGAGAGTCCGTCTAAAAAGCAATAGTACATGTGCCCTGACAATCTTTCCAACATTTGGTCAGTGAATGGAAGGGGGAAGTGATCTTTTCTCGTGGCATCATTTAGCTTCCTATAATCAATACACACTCTCCAGCCTATGACTATCCTTGTTGGGATTAATTCATTCTTCTCATTGGCTATAACAGTCATGCCTCATTTCTTAGGAACAACCTGCACTGGACTCACCCAAGAACTGTCAAAAATAGGAAAAATAATTCCATCATCTAGGAGTTTAATTACCTCAGCTTTAACAACTTCCTTCATATTGGGGTTCAGTCGTCTTTGGGCTTGCACGCATGGTTTATATTCATCTTCCTTAAAATTTTGTGGGTACAAAAAGAAGGGCTGATCCCTTTAATGTCAAAATTTTCTAAGCTATGGCCCTTTTATGCTCCCTTAATACTTGCAGTAATTCCTCATTCTCCTTGGGTTGCAAGTTGGATGCAACAATTACCGGTAATGTAGAATTATTTCTAAGGAATGCATATTCCAAGTGATTCGGCAATTGTTTAAGTTCCAGTTCGGGAGGTTCTTCAATAGAGGGTTTTTTCTTAAGTTTATCTTTTACTTTAATTCCCTCATATGCTGCTAGTTTTGGGGAGATTTCATTAGAGTTTAGTTCGGTTCCTATCTTAGAATCATCATCCACCACCTCTTCTTGGGTGAGACACAGTTCCATTGTGTCCTTGTGTATGATTTCTTGAAAAGAATCTTGAGTAGCATGATCAATAGAGTCGATAAAATAACATGAGTCATCCTGTTCCCTAGAAAATCTCATGGCATCATAAATTTTAAAAATAATCTCTTCGTCACCTACTCTAAGTACCAATTTACCCTCACCCACATCAATTACAGCCCTAGCAGTGGCTAAAAATGGCTGGCCTAAGATTAAAGGCACCTCAACATCTTCATCCATGCCAAGCACAATGAAATCAACAGGGAATATGAATAACGAAATCAACAGGGAATATGAATTTATCTACTTTTACAAATATGTCATCTATAATTCCCTTAGGATATTTAATAGATCTATCAGCTAATTGAATACTCATCCTAGTTTATTTAGGTTCCCCAAGACCAAGTTGTTTAAACATTTTATATGGCATCAAATTAATGCTGGCGCCTAAATCAACTAGTGCTTTATCAACATTCAAACTACCAATTAAGCAGGGAATAGTAAAACTTCTTGGATCTTTCAGTTTGGTTGGCAGTTTATTTTTTAGTATGGCTGAGCACTCCTCATTAAGTTCCACTGTAGATAAGTCTTCAAACTTCCTTTTGTTTGTTAGAAGCTCCTTTAAAAATTTTGCATATGTAGGCATCTGTGATATAGCTTCAACAAAAGGTAAGTTAATATGCAGTTGTTTAAAAAGTTCAAGAAATTTACCGAATTGTGCATCCATACGGTCTTTCTTCAACTTTGCTGGGTATGGGATTGGTGGTTTATATTCTTTTGGCATTAGATTTCCATTGTTTTTGGGTTCGACCTCTTTTCTGTCAGCTTCTTGTGGTGGCTTCTTTTCAGATTCAGCTAACACTTTCCCACTCCTTAGTGTAACTGCTTTCACGTGCTCTTTTGGGTTAGGTTCAGTGTTACTAGGTAGACTTCCTGGTGGTTGTTCAGATATTAATTTGGCGAGCTATCCTATCTGATTTTTGAGCCCTTGGATCGGCGCTTGTTGATTCTTAAGTGCTGTCTCGGTATGCTGAAAATGAGTTTCTGACATCGAGATGAATTTTTTTAGCATCTCCTCAAGGTTCGGCTTTTTCTCTTGTTGGTAGGGTGGTTGTTGGAAGCTTGGAGGTGGTCTCTGATTTCCTTGGCCTCCCCATGAAAAATTTGGGAGGTTCCTCCAACCTACATTGTAGGTGTTACTATAAGGATTATTTTGAGATAGAGGATTATTACCCATGTAATTTAACTGCCTGTTCTCTATGTTGTGGCCATAGGATGGGTATTCCAAATTGCTTGATCCACCTCCACTTGCTTCGCACTGCATTACTGGGTGAACCTGTGAAGAACCAAGAAAACCGTCAATTTTTCTATTCAAAAGTTCTAGCTGATTAGAGAACATGGTGACCGAGTCGACGTTAAAAACGCCGGCTGTTTTTGTTGGTTTTCTTCTCATGAATTGCCACTGATTATTGATAAGCATCCTCAGGTCTTATTATTGATAGTTCCTCCAGCAGCTGTGTCAATCATCTGTCTAGTCGAAGGATTTAGGCCACTATGAAACGTTTGAACTTATAGCCAGAGTGGTAACCCATGGTGAGGGCATCTTCTTAAAAGGTCCTTGTATCTCTCCCATGCATCATAGAGTGTTTCTAAATCCATCTGCACAAAAGAAGAAATATCATTACATAATTTGGCTGTTTTAGCAGGCGAAAAATATTTTATTAAAATTTTTCGGTCATTTGTTCCCAAGTAGTGATTGACCCTCGTGGTAACGAGTTCAACCACTGTTTAGTCTTATTCCTCAATGAAAAGGGAAACAACTGAAGGTGAATGGCATCATCGGAAATGCCATTGATTTTAAGTGTCGTAAAACTCTAAGAAATTCGCCAAATGAACGTTTGGGTCCTTGTCCTGCAAACCATCAAACAGAACAAACTATTGGATCATTTGAATGGTGTTAGGTTTCAATTCAAAATTATTTGCAGCAACAGCAGGCCTAACTATACTTGTCTCAGTTCCTGTTAGAGTAGGTTTAGCATAATCATATATAGTGTGTGGAGCAGGATTCTAATTTACTAGATTAGTGGCAATCGCAGGAGGTAGCGGATTTTCCTAGTTTTCAGCCATCTCCTCGGTTGTGGTTGAAGTATCGTCCTCTTGCTCTTCCTCTGTGTATCTTAAGCGTTTCCTTATTTCTCTTCGATTTGTGCGAACTGTGCGATCGATCTCACTATCAAACAGTAATGGTCCCGACGTGTTTCTTCTAGTCATACACTATAAAAACCTTCCAGGAGCGAATGAAAGAAAAAATTAGAAAAGAAAATAAAAATTTAAATTGCAAATAAGGTAAAATGGCTAAAGTAATAAAAATCGAATGTTCCTCATATCTTAGTTCCCCGGCAACGGCGCAAAAAACTTGCATTGTGATATTCGTGACAAGTTTTAAAAATTTATAATTAATCGTTCATGCAACTGACTATTATCACGATGAAGGCAAGTGTACCTATCGAACATTAGTATAGCTTTAGCAAAACTGGATTGTCGAACCCAAAGGAACAAAGAGTAATAGTAATTACTTTCTTTTTATTATCTAGTCTAAAAATTAAGGGATTTGTTTATCTAAACTAAGAGTGCACAGAGAGAAATTTGGGGAAAAGCTTTTGGGAAAACTCGATTGATTAAGACAATACCCAAGGAAAAATCCACCTAGACTTCACTTGTTATTTGACTCTGAATCAGATGATTTATTCATTTGACTTGATCTGTAGAAATCCCTAAGTTATATTATTATCTCTTTCAAGACTAATAACGTCTAATCATAGGTTGATTAATTGAAATCTCTTTCTAATTAACACCTAGTGTTGCATTAACTCGATCTATAGACTCCCTTATTAGGTTTCACCCTAATCCAGCAAAATCTTGTCACCCTATCTCTATGCATGCAATCAACTCTGCTTAATTATGACAAATTTACTCTTAGATAGGGAATTTTGCTCCTCTGAATAAGCGCATTAACTTGAATCAATATCCTGGAATATTAAGACAAGAATTGAGAACAGATAATTAAGAACAAGTCAAATATATATCATACAATTCAGATAATAATAACAAGATCCGTCTTAGGTTTCATTCCCCTTAGGTATTTAGGGGGTTTAGTTCATAACTATAATAGAAAACATCTCAGAAGAATAATGAATACAAAACATGAAGAAGACCCCAAAACCTCTGAATGGAAATTGACGGGAGATCTTGAGTCTTGACAATGAATCCTACTTCCGAGATGCATCAATCGGCTTCCCTTGAGTATTCCTTGCCCCCTACTCCGTGTGTCAATTCTAAGTGCCTCCTCAGGTGTTTAAATAGGCTTTAGAATGCCTAAGAGCCCTCAATAGTGGCCTTTTCTAAATAGGACTATACTTGGGCTCGACAGAAACACGCCTGTGTGCGATTGCTCCAGTCCGTGGTCAAGGCTGTTAAATAGGCACGGGCATGTAGTCTACCCGTGTAAGTCATGCCTTGATCCTGCCAAATGGACACATCCGTGTGGCTTACCCGTGTGAGGAAGTCCAGAACGTGTTGATTTCCCATGTATGTCCATTTTCTCCGTTTTCGGCCTGTTTCTCGCTCTTTTTATCCTCCTATGCTCACCTAAGTATAAAACATGAAATTAAAGAATTAGGAGCATCGAATTCACCAAGTCTAAGGAGAAACCATCCATAAATGTACTAAGCGTGGGATAAAAATATGTATAAATTACAGTTTATCAACCTACATTAATTTCCAAATGATTTCATTTCTCCATTTAAGAGAAAACCATAATTACTCCTAATTTTTTTCAATTTCTCTTTTTCAATTCATTCCATTCATTTATATTCAAAAACACTATTCATTTCTGGTTTCAACGAGCTAGTGGAGGGACCGATTGGACATGTAGTTGAGGCTCAAATTACTTATAATTAAGTTTCAATTTTTTTCCTATTAAATAGAAACTCATTTAGTCACGAAGTCATTCCACTATAGTATCATAACTGAGCTCTCTTCACCGACATACCATTACGAAAGCAACTACTTACTGTTTGTCCAATAACCTTATCATAAGTGTGTTACCCTCATAGGATATCCTTGATCTTTTTGGGTTAATATTTGTTCTCTTAATATGATCTTATTTTATCTCAAAATAATCATTAGATTTTCCTTCTTGAAAATTCAATCAATATCAAATACTGATCAGGTCATCCATCACAAAGATAAACGACCCATGGCCACGTTTACTTTTCATCAACCATGTAATGCCAATGAGAGGATATCATTTACCTATGTTTTGGGCTATGAATTCCATTTTTTTGAATGACGCTACATACTATAGAAGTCATACACCCAACATACTAGCATTCAGTTCCTTATCGATTTGAACCTAGGCTTTTACTTATATCAAAGTGTACGAGTCACACATACATACTCCAACATCTACTTAGGATTTAGGTATGTCAAACTACGAACCTCAAAAGCGGATAAATCCATAAACAAATTCAGGATCTATTATGCTTGGGTCCTATCCAATGTACTGGCAGTCCAGTCAATAACACTTATGTCTTTATCTTCTTGGAGTCATCCATTCCGATGCCTAAGATAACGCATCTCCCCAATTAGACTTGATAGATGACATATTAGTCTTTTAATTGGTTTGTTGATTTCTAGTTAGATTAAGGACATATTTTTAGGTTCTAATAATACAGGTTACCTTTCTATACTATGATTCGACCACGTAATATCACTTAGTATTAGTTAAAAATATAGACCGTAACACCCTACAACTAAGCCCTACACCGGGACAGAATACGAGGCACTACCACACTTAATCACATGCATACAATCATTTCGGGTCATAAAAAACTCAATTGAATTTAAAACTTTTCAATCTTAATCTAAAAATTCTTAATATGGACCTACGAGGCACAAAATACACTTTGGAAATGATTTGGGGTTAATCTGAACACCTTTGAAAACTTTGAAAAATGTCACTTGAAACAGGGGCACACGCCCGTATAAAAAGGGCAACACGCCCGTGTGGCCATTTTGACATGGCCATGCTAAAGGCCGTGTGGTTTACATAGCCTAAGCACAAGGGACAGGCCCGTGCCTCAAACCCATGTGGAATTAATTCTAAATTCGAGCCTACAGGGGTTTTCACACGGTCTGACACATGCCCGTGTCTATAGCCCGTGTCCCTCACACGGCCATGACACGCCCGTGTCTAAAAACATTGACATTTTATTTCTGACATCAATGTCCAATAAGGGGCACACGACCAAGGCACATGCCTATGGCCAAACGCTGTGTCCTCCACACGGCTGAGACACACGGTCGTGTCTCTGCCTGTGTGCTTACTACCATGCATTCTGACTTGCAAATTTTACATGCAGAGGACACAAAGATGAACAACACACCCATAGGAATAGCCGTGTGCGACACACCTGTGTGGACAATAAAAGGTTATATACCAAGCCATTGCCACCCTGAAACACAATCTAACATCACCCAACATATCAAAGTCTAACTTAATATGATTTCTCAACCAAACAACCATAGCTAAGGCCTATAGTCATTTTTATATTTAGCCATGCCAACGATTTCACATTCATGAATGACTATCTTACATTCATATATAAACTTTCAATATTAGCCATTTTCTATGGCCTTATACAAAATGAATCAAATGCTAAAGTAAGCCAACACATTTGGCCAATTAACAATGACACAAACCACAAAATTCAGGGTCATATACATGCCATAATCAAAATAAGAGATCTAACTATACCAAGTTCTTCGGATGATAGTGTCACTGGCTTCTCTGACGTAGCCAATGATCCTTGAGCTACTTTTGCAACACTATAAGAAAATGGAAAGGAAATAGGGTAAGCATAAAACTTAGTAAGTTGCATGAAAATAAACATCAACTAATTATCATAGGACAATATGCTCATAACCCTTCATAGCTTGTTCATGAATACCATAAGTAAACATAAGCACAACATACTCATCACCATCCACTACAATTCATATGCATACATTGAGCCCATAACTCTTACATTGTAATTAGGTACCTATATCACTCATCATATGATCGTAAATTTTCTCATTTTGATATAAATCATAAACCTTTTGTTGAACCATTTGGAATACTATCGGATACTCAATAGCCCTAACATGGGTTAAGATGCCGACGCTATGTCCCAAACATGGTCTTACGCTGGATTTCATGTAGCGAGGCTGATGCCATGTTCTAGACAGGTTTTACACTGACACACCATAAGCAAACGCCATGTCCCAAACAGGCCTTACACTAGCTTGTATGTCACGAGGAAAAGCAAAGCTAGCGGACTAAGCCAAAATAGTCGTCATATTTTGAATATTGAGGTAAGTTGTATGTTCATAATGCAACTATATCTTTATGATGCGTAATTGAGTTGATATGGCATAAATTGTCTTGATTTTGATTATGAGAATACATGTTGAGAAGTTTTCGTAGTAAACATTTTCGTTGAACCTTTGGAATAGACTTGGATATTTGTATCGTGATAATGGGTGATATGTGTACTAGTGTAAGACATGTCTGGGACATGCATCAGCCACAGCATGAGAGCCAATGTAAGACATGTCTTGTATCTCGAGGACGATGCATGTCCCAAACATGTCTTACATTGGCTCTCATGCTGTGGCTGATGCATGTCCCAAACATGTCTTACACTAGTACACATATCACCCATTATCACGATACAAATATCCAAGTCTATTCCAAAGGTTCAACGAAAATGTTTACTACGAAAACTTCTCAACATGTATTCTCATAATCAAAATCAAGACAATTTATGCCATATCAACTCAATTACGCATCATAAAGATATAGTTGCATTATGAACATACAACTTACCTCAATATTCAAAATATGACGACTATTTTGGCTTAGTCCGCTAGCTTTGCTTTTCCCCAGTCTAGGCCTGGATTTTGTAATTCTTGATCTAAAATGATAAAAATTCACAAGTTTAAATCACTTTATCGATCTAGGTACTCAACAATTTATAATTGGGCAAAATGACCATTTTGCCTCTATACCCAAAAATCAATTTTTTATCGAATTTCGTTATTAGACAAGCCTAACCAACCATTTATCTCTTTTATGGCAACCCCAAATTTCCAATATTTCACAACATTACTATCTATTTTACAAACTTTATAAAATGATCCTATTAGGGTTTTCATGAGAAGTCCCTTCACAAAAGTTGTTTAGTTCACAACCATGATTCATTTTCTTCCATAAAATTTCAGAAAACATCATGAACACTCTCATGATAAAACCCTAGACTTTCAATTATTTAACAAAACAGTCCCCTTGTTAGAAAGCTCATGCTATAAGGGTTCTAAAAATGTAAATTTTTTTGAGAATAGCCATTAAAGTCACTTACTTGTAAGAGTAGAGAGTGGCTGAAATTTTTGAAGCTCAAAAACCCCTACAATGGCTGAATTTTCAGTGGAGAAGGAGATAGGGAAAAAGATGATATCTTTCCTCTTTATTTTTATTTTTATTTTAGTCAATTTAGTCACCAAACCCACCAAAATTTGACTTTTTAACCATCTTTGTCTCCTATAGAAGCCACGCCTTTTTAAAGGGTCTAATTGGCCTTTAAAGACCCCCAATTTAGGTTCTCTAGCTATTTGACACCCTTAGTTATCAAAATAGGACTTTTTCACTTTATGCAATTTAGTCCTTTTTTTTGTAATTAAGCTCACAAACGCTAAAATTAAATCACCAAAATTTTCATTCACCTTTATAAATATGCTATCACACATAAACTAATATTAAAAAAATTTCTCTAACCTCGGATTAGTGGTCTCGAAACCACTGTTCCGACTAGGCCCAAAATCGGGCTGTTACATAGACAACCAATGAGCAACATTTGCTTCCATTTTTTCTTTACGTGCAAAAACAATGTGAGGACAATATACAAAGTATTAACGTAATTCATGAATAATTTTTATTAACTAATCTGTTTGAAAAAATTACAAGTGCACTTGATGAAAATATAACGCTCAAAGCACCATATCCAACAATTCCCCCATATGTGATCATTAAACTCACCACCTTATTTCTCCTTCTCTTGCTTTTCTTTTATCTCCAATAATGTAAAAGATATGGTTCGATATTAGCTAGTACAAACAACTTAGCAAGTATTTGTGCATTATGACAATGAAAAGCTTGATTTCTCCCTTTCAGCATATTTTACAATTTTTGCTCTCTTCACTCAAAATGATTTTATCTCTAACTATGTTTTTTATTCACTTGCTAAGCTTTTGACTCTCACAATTTTTTTCTTTGTTTGCTCACATTTTTCATTCTTTGAACATTTTGTAAGAGCTTATACACGCTATATTGAACCATCTCTTCACTATTTGCTCAATTTTATTTTTTGAAACTTCCAAATAGTTTTTTCCTAAACCTCAATATTTGGAGCCTAACTTCTATTCTATAGTGCAATTTCAAGATTAAGGACCGATAAGGGTTGAGTCTTTAACTTACTTTAGGCTCATAATTTTAAAAACATTGGTTCATTAAGAAAGGATTGCAAGACCCAAAATTAGGGTACTAGGGTTGTATATAGCCTATAGGTTAGTCATTTAGGCTCTTGGCTACACAAACATGGCTTAGGCCATCCCTTAGCATCTCAATATATACAAAACCAAAACATGAATAATTTTACATTCCAATGTATGCATTCACATATTTATTCACATACTTATTCATCATTTGGTAAAATATTTAAAAGTTCTCATGAATTTTGACTACCTCTATTCTATTATACAATATAACTAATTGAACTAACTAATCTAGCTCGCAAAGAATAGAATTTATCAAGCATCATTCAAAATTTTTACAAGTCAAAGAATCTATTACACAATATCATGTCCCATTTCACTAATTGTTAATAAAAAATGTTCAAGCGCCATTCAAAAATTAAAAACAAAAAGATAAAACCATTACTCAATCATAACAAAAATGTCAAAACATGTAAAATTTTCTATGGATATCCCCACACTTAAATTAGACAATTCCTTCAATGTGCATTCCCCAAACAAAGATAGAAAGGTTACTAGGCTTCCCTGATTATCATGACCGCTTATCAAGGCAAGCTAGGGTCATCCACCTTCATGTTTAAGCTTGAATTTGTAGTGTAATTCTCGAATGGATGGCCTACATAGAAAAACACACAAAAAAACACATAAGCACAATATAAAAATATAAAAAATAAAAGTAAAAGAACCAAATTCAGCAACCCAAACCAAGTGCAAAATAGTTCAACATTCAATAGTTACATCCTGCATAAAATAAAATAAAAAAAGTAAAGAAATACAACTAATATTTACCGTTGGAGTCCGACTTCAATTTCGCTATCGCCTCCCCTGTCCCTTAATTACAGCTCACTTGTAGACTCATTGAGGTAGTCGACTACGTAACTAGTACTCTCCATGGCTGTGAAAGTTGACCCCCTTGGTTGAGGCTGCTCGGGACTGAACGCCGAACCCAAATCATTAACATAAGGCTCAGGGTCATCATCCTCCATCTAATCTACCTCTTCATCATCTTCATCTTCTCCAGTGTTCCCTCCGCCTTCTTCTTCTCTCAGAAGGATGTAACTCGTGGCTTTGCCAACCAATACGGGTCATCCAAGTCAAGTCTCACCGCGAAGTGATCAATATACGACTTCATCGCTTCCATCACTAGAGTGTTATATTGCACTATCTCCAACAACTCGTCGAGCTACATTTTTGTGCCTCTAGAAGCCTTCTTTGGAAGGGTGAGAGGCATCTCCATCTTATATTTCTAACATTGATTCCACTATTGGATTTGTTTTCTCTGCAGCTCTTTAAATTTATGGACCATGTAATCAACTATTATGTTTTGGGTGGGGTGGTGGAATTGCTCACTTGGTTCCATAACCACAATTTCTTTACGACATAAATCAATAATCAAGTGTGAAAAATAAATGCCAACATTTCCTCTAGCCACATACTTCCTCATCTCCTTATTGATCCATCTCCCCAAACAGACACACTTACATTGCAAAATAGAAAACAAGGTATGTCAAAAAATATTAACTATGTTACTGTTAACGGTAAGGTTAAAACGGGTACATATAATTTGCATCCACATTTTGCAATAGGGAACATAATAGCCTGATTGAATGAAAGAGGATAATTTTTAAATGCCTCAAGTTTTCGTTCTCTCCTATTCTCAGTTAAATAGGATATTACGGGTTCTATATCGGCATTGTAAAAGTTTTTAAAATCGAGTAAGTTGATGTCATCTTTTTCATAGAATGAAATGTCATAATATTCACAGATAGCTTCAGGGGAAATTTCAACTTTTTGTTGCCAAACATACACTGAATTATTCTTAATAAATTTTAGATTGAAGTAAAACTCTAAAACGATAGGTATAATGACAAGAGGTAAAAATTATACCACCTACAGAATCAAACAAGATTCCAAATCTCATCGCATAAAAAAGAGGTTAGATTAAAGCCACATTCAATGATGAATTTTTGTCTTTGAAGCATAAGAAAAAAATTTCAACCTGTTTTGATTTAAACTTATCCGGAACATACTCCGACGATGAAGGTGATTCCAATTGGTATCAAGCTTGTTTTGTCTTTCTAGGTGGCATTGTATATATATTCCTTTATTTAACCAAGTAATATAACAACATGAAATCTAACCAACTAGCCTCAACAACAACAATTTCAAAATTGTTATCAACTAAGTTCTTCAACTACTCATACATGCGAGAATTTGAAATTTTAACCTGAAATGATTGTTGATGTTGAAGATAAATTTATTTGTCCATGTGGTGCTATAGTTCCTAAATCAAATAGAGAAAACCTAAAAAAATTGAAAAGAAACACCAAAAATAACAACATCAAATGCAAAGAAAGAGAATAGATTAGAGAGAAAAATTGAGAGAAAAGTGAAATGGAGGAGATTTTTAGGGATTTTAAGGCTTGAAATAAAGTGAAATAGGGGTTTTAGGGTGAGTTTTAAGATTAAAAAGGGGGAAAATATACGGGTTGTAGCACCCAAAATGGGTTTTTTGCAAAACTAGATAGGGGTATTACAAAATCGGGGAGAATCAACCTCAATATCGCGATATCCACTCCTGTATGTCACAATATCCTTGAATGTTTTAGGACTAATAACAAATTTTGAAATTGTTTCGGGTATCGCGATACCAAGGGGTCGGTGTTGTAACAGCCCATTTTTCAGTGAAATCAGAACAGTGGTTTCGGGACCACAAATCGATCTGAAAATAAGGTTTATTTTTTTCATTATATGGTCCATATTATAATAGGCATGTCATGTGAAAATGTTGATACAAAAATTTTATCGATTAAATGTTTAATTACGAGAAGGACTAAATCTCATAAAATGTGAAAGTTAAATTCTAGTAGATATAAAGATGAAATAGCTATGTAATTCAAAATTAGAGGTCCTTATATGGTAATTAGACAGTTAAAGAAGTATGTAGATTTTTTTTGATGACTTATCCATGTAAATATAGAAAACGGGCAAGGACTAAATTGGAAATAGCAAAATACTTAATTAATTAAAAGATGAAAAGATAATATCATCTTATTTTTGTCATCTTCAACCTAAAATTCTATGGAAACCCTAGGAAAGAGAGGGGAAACGTTCAAAGCTTAACTGGGTAAGTTTTCTTGTCCCGTTTTTAGTAATTTTGATATTTTTGAAACCGGGATAACTTAATCTCTTTATTTGAGGGATTAATTTGAAAAGTTATCAAACTATGGAAAATGGGGCAAGGATTTATATGCTGAAAATTAGAAATTTATGGTAGAAAATGGAAGGTTGTGGATAGTTAAACAACTTTTACAAAGTGATTTTTGATGGAAACATGATTTAGGGACTAAAATGTAAACTTGTGAAATTTGAAGAAAAATTCTAAATTTTTATGAATACATGTGCTGGAAAAATTGTAATGGGATTTTGGTTTGGCTTGGAATAGGGAGTAAATTGCACAAGTTTCATTTTCTAAGCCTAGGGACAAAATCAAAATTTATGGAAAAATTAGGAGCAAAGTGGTAATTTTGCCTATGATTTGAGTCCATTTAAATATGAAATGTGTGAAATTGATGGTTAAATTCATTTATATAGATCTAGAAAACACTAATACGAGGTTAGTCGAGGAAATGAAATGGTCTCGGATTAGTAGATTTCTAACAAGAACAAGTGTCGAGGTAAGTTCATGTAACTTAATCGGCCATGTAAATATGTTTAATTGAATGTTGTGATTGTATGAAATGTTATTATCATTTGATGTGAAGTATTTGATTGCTATAAACAAAAATTGAATACATGCTTGAAATGATGAAAAACGGTTAAGTCCCGATTGAATATTAGATTCTGATGAATATATGCACTTTTCCAAAACGAATGAGGTCCTACATTTGTTGCAGACGAGATTTAGCTCGGACGAGTAATCCCATTGACCTTGAAAGGATTTAGCTCGGATGGGTAATCCTGATATAAAACCTCTCGAATATACGTTATGATTAGGGTTTAGCCTAGACTGGTAATCCTAATCGAGTCTTTGAGCATATGTTATATAAAGGATTTAGCCTGGACTGGTAATCCTGTTATACGATATGTGACTCAATAGCGTGTTCCTTGGTTAAGTGCCCTAACAGGTACCCTTGAATAAGAATTGACAGATTATTAAATCGTACACTCCGAGTGTACCACTTGAGTATTCATTGGAATTTCAAAGATTCAACTGACATAAAACTCTTGACATGCATAAGAATTATGAGATGAAATGTTAATGTCTTGAAAGAGTATTGCATGATAAGATCATCTATTCTTATTTAATGTATATGTAAACTTTGTGACTAACATGTTTGATTTGATGCATGCGTTTAGCCAAAAGGATGGAAAACTTGTTTTTTTATGCTTAGAAGTTTAGTTTTCATTATACGAACTTACTAAACATATAATGCTTACTCCATTTTATTTTTCCCTGTTTTATAGTGCTCGGAAGCTCGCAACGGTTGGTGATCACTGGAGCAACATCGCACTATCAACTAGTCATTTTGGGTATACTTAGTAAAACCATTTTGGTATAATGGCATGTATAGGACAACTTGGCCAATAATGGCTTGAAAATGATGTTTTGTAACCTAGCCATTGGAATGGCTAGTAATGGTTTATTTTGGTACGATTAAGTAGGTTATGATGATATATTCATATGTGATATGCTATGTATATGTGCTCAAATGATGCTAATGCCTAAGTTAATGGTACGTGATATTCACGACAGGTTTTAAATATTTATAATTAATCGTTCTTGAAACTAACAATTATCACGATGAAGGCAAGTGTACCTATCGAACAGTAGTATAGCTTTAGCAAGACCGGATTGTTGAACCCAAAGGAACCAAGAGTACTAGTAATTACCTTCTTTTTATTATCTAGCCTAAAAATTAAGGGATTTGTTATCTAAACTACTTACTAACTAAGAGTGCACAGAGAGAAGATTGGGAAAAAGCTTTTGGGAAAACTCGATTGATTAAGACAATACCCAAGGAAAAATCCACCTAGAATTCACTTGTTATTTGACTCTGAATCAGACGATTTATTCATTTGACTTAATCCGTAGAAATCCCTATGTTATATTATTATCTCTCTTGAGACTAATAACGTCTAGCCCTAGGTTGATTAATTGAAATCCCTTCCTAATTAACACCTAGTATTGCATTAACTCGATCTATGGATCCCCTTAATAGGTTTCACCCTAATTTAGCAAAATGTTATCACCTTATCTGTACGCGTGCAATCAACTCCGCTTAATTATGACAAATTTACTCTTGGACAGGGTCTATTCCTCCTCTGAATAAGAGCATTAACTCGAATCAATATCCTGGAATATTAAAACAAGAATTAAGAATACATAATTAAGAACAAGTCAAATATTTTTTATACAATTCAAAAAATAATAACAAGATCCGTCTTAGGTTTCATTCCCCTTAGGTATTTAGGGGGTTTAGTTCATAATTATAGAAGAAAACATCTCAGAAGAATAATGAATACAAAACAAAAAGAAAACCCAAAACCCCTAAATGGAAATTGAAGGGAGATCTTCAGTCTTGATGATGAATCTAGCTTCTTAGGTGGACCAATCAGCTTCTCTTGAGTAATTCCTTGCCTCCTACTTCGCATCCCCTTCCTAAGTTCCTCCTCAGGTGTTTAAAAAGGCTTTAGAATGCCTAAGAGACCTCATAATTGGCCTTTTTTAATAGTGTTATACTTGGGCTCGGCAGGGACACGCCCATGTGTGATTACTCCAGCCCGTGGTCAAGGCTGTTGAATAGGCACGGGTGTGTAGTCTACCCGTGTAAGTCGTGCTTTGATCCTGCCAAAGGGACACAGCCATGGGACATGCCCGTGTGAGGAAGCCCAAGCCGTGTTCATTTCTCATGTGGGTCCATTTTCTCTATTTTAGGCTCGTTTCTCGTTTTTTTTACTCTCCTATTCTCACCTAAGTAAAAAAACATGAAATTAAAGAATTAGGAGCATAGCATGGGATAAAAACATGTATAAATTATAGTTTATCAAATACCCCCACACTTAAGCATTTGCTTCTCCTCAAGCAAAGTCATCAACTCACAATCAAAATAAATTCTTCTCGATTTATAATCCCTATCAATAATATCTCAAAATAATCCACAAGTATTCATACATAGAAAATTCAACTAAAAGTACATCAAAGTTTCAAACATTTCAAGTTGAGTATTTTATCACGAAAACATAGGTGTCTCATTTTATCTAAGTGATTACCTTTGATCAAAATATCACAGAGTTTAACATCCTCACTAAAGATTCACTCAAATCACTCAAGGTGTTTAAGGACATCAATTAAAGCACTCATTAGTCAATATGAAAAGTTATTACCATGGGCTTGCTTGAAAATCAAATCTCCACCATTAAATATTTAGCTGATACATCAATCAAAAAGGTTTTTAGAGGGCTGTAACGTGGCTTTGGTTAGGGGGTGTGGTCACAAGCTGAAGGAAAAGGTTAGAATCAAGATTGAATTGAAAAATTACCTAGCTAGAAAAATAACTAGTCATCAGTTGAATACAAGTGAGCTTCTTCTAATAATATGGAATTAACACTCAAGCTCAAAAATGATGAATTACTATTAATATGTGTTGAAATATTTATTATTATTATTTTTTTAAGAATAAGTCAAATACCTAGAAGAACAAAGCATAGCTAAGCAATTAGTTCAAATCAAATCTCGACAAAAATAGGGATCAAATTAGGGGATTTCAACAATAATAGGTTATGGGTTAATATTGAGGGTAAATCAATTAATGGTTTGTTAGGCTCAAAGAGGTTCACTAAGGATTAATTATGAAGGTAGGCTTTTGTGGAGTGAGTGGGTTAAACCTAAATGCCTTTATCATCTTGGCATATCAAATCAAATGGTGTGGTCTTGACATGCATAATCAAGCAAGTTCTAGAATAACAAATCAATACTGACGCACTCATAATAAAAGTGAGCATGAAAGAAATAAAATATACTTTAAAGGCTCAATATCTCATAAAATTATGGCTTTTTTATTTTAAACTTGTGAATTTCAACTCACTATAATACCTAAACTTAGGGAAACAAGCTCAAAGTTTATAATTATTCAAAAATCAACTTATCATGCTTGATTCCCTAATCTCTTAAAGTTTAAACAATCAATGCATAATTGCCTATGTTTTAATTCAAGACATATCAATAAAAATCATAAATTAATTAAAATTTATTCTAATAGTGATATGAGTAATTCACATGAGAATAAGACAAAATTTAGGGATTTCTAATGATGATATAAAAGACCCCCCACACTTAAGATGTACATTGCCCTCAATGTATAAAGATAGATATATTGAAAAAGATAGATATATAATCATAAGATAAGGAGAGAAGTGAAACTTCTTGAATGATGAATGAACTTCCTGAATTGGAGTTATGGAGAATAATCGACCAAAGCAATGATGAGAGTGAAGGAGGATACTCCGGTGGTGGTAGAGGTTCACTAGTCCATAAGTCTTGTGCCAAAAGAATATTATATCTGGTGGTAGCTATGGTTGTGGTCGAGCAAGACATGGCAGTCGTGGAGAACCTTTCCCAGTGGAGTATTTAGTTCCTATATGATGATAAGCTTTGAAGCTCTTTATAACTGTGATAAAATCAGGAACTTTTTAGGAAATATAAAGAAGCAAAATTACTCGTAATGAAATGGCCGAAACTATAAATTATTCAATAAATATTATAAAAACTAAAATTAAAATAATAATAAAGGAAAATGAAATAAAAATTACTTAAATAAGATAAATAAAGATAAAAGTGAAAAATAATAGATAATAAATAAAAGGTTTTTAAACATCGTCATCGCCGGATGGTTCGCGAGGTGGTGGTGGCGATGAAATGTGGAAGTGCTAACAAATCTGATGTAGAGTCGTATCAATGTGATCAAAGCGCTAAAAACATTGCTGCTCAAATTGTGTAAGGCACTCAGAAATATCAGAGTATGAAGCTGCCGCATGAACTGGACGATGGATGGGTGGTGGCTGAGACGGTGGGTCCTCATGACGTGGAGGGACATCATCAGTAATGTCCTCTGGGTCCTCCTCCTTGGTGGACTGGACGAGACGGTACTGAGGAGGGTAGGTGCCACATCGTTTCTTGATCATCCTCATGTTCAGCATGCTCGAGATGCTCATGATTGTGCCGCTGTGTTGAGGAGCTCGAAGTGTCGTGCCAATCGTGTCACATAGGGCCTGATGGAGATGACCCCCTCCGATGTCGCTTCGTCTGATGGCGGATGGCGAGGGCGATGAAGTAGGCGAGGTTGAGGACGTGCCCGTTTGCCATGCTCCATAAAAAGTAGGCATTGTGGGTGGTGACGACGCCAGTACTCTCTCGTCGTCCCATCAGAGTGTGAGCCAAAAGGGCATGTAGGTACCTCAAGGATGGAGGGAGAGCCGATGCCTTGGAGCAGCTAGGATCGTAGGTGGCCAAGGTAGGGACAAGATCCCTCCAGAACTTTGAGGGAGAGTAGTGGATGTTGCGGTAGAGGGTGTCGAGTTCATTGTCATCCATGAACTCCTCCGTGTACAGCCCTAGTGCAATCCCGAACTCGAGTACGCTCAACTGGCGTACTAGACCACTAAAGCAGAACTGGACCATTCCAGGATCGTCGAAGTTGGTCATGACGATCTGAAGATGGAACGTCGAGTAGAGTTCCAATGTGAACTCGAGATACGTCAGCTCAACGATCTCAAAGAAGAGCCCCCACAGGTCAGTCGTTAGGAGGGCTCAAACCGTGTCAGCCAATTGAATCTGTTCAAGTGCAGCCCAGTCAATACAGCGGCCCACACCTAGGGGTCAGGCCCGTAATGTCTGAAATAGCTCCTCCTGGGGTCCCAAGGGGAACTCAAGGAAAGGGTGACAGATCTTAGTGGTAGGACTCGAGGATAACGCTGCTGCTTTCCTCTTCTTCGAGGCGGGGATAGCAGTCTTCTTACCACGTGAGGATGACATTGTATATCTGCATTGAAAAGTCGATGTTCAACCAATATGTCCCAAGAATAGCGTGGAAAAATAAAACAGAATTGGAATATTTCATGAGACTCGCGTACTAATTGAAGAGAACAAAACTAGAACAACTAAAGTAATTATATCAAAGTCATTAAAATAGGACTATGAGAATAATATGACGGGAAAATCTAATGCATGAATGTATGTGGGTAAACATATGGAAATAAGAAAAATGGATGAATGTAGTATGAAAAATGGCAATATTCTTTAATGACAAACATGAGTATTTCTATTATTCTACTATTAATATTCACTTAAAATAGTCCAATGGAACAGAAAAAACATGAAATAGGCAAAATATTTAAAGAAAATAGAGAGAAAAGAGTAAATAAATGCAAAAGGAAGAAGCTTGAGTTGTCAGAAACAGTGTTGTAGGCGGCGCACGGGCGTGGCAAGTAGGGCATGTGGAGTTGCAGTGGCTAGGGTTAGGGATTTTTGGGGAGGGATGATAAATAGTGAGGGGTTTATATAGATTTTGGGGCACACGGCCGCGGGGCACGCCCGTGTGCCCTAATTTTTGCCTGTGTGTTTCGTGATTTTTAAATTTGGGCGCGTCTAACATTCAGCCCACGCCTGTGTTCCTTAGGAGTGTGGCTGCACATGGCCGTGTCGCGCGGCCATGTCTTGCTTCATTCGCTTCTCCCACACCTGTGTATGATAGCCTACGCCCGTGTTCTTTTTGACAGTGTCAACCACGGGTGAATGACACGGGCGTGTCGCATGCCCGTGTTAAATTCTCTATTTCAACCATGTTTCCAAGGCACGAGTGTGTCTTACGCCCATATTGTTTTGGCTGTTTTTCCCATCGCCATGTCACACGGCCGTGGCGACTTATCGCATCTCGTGTTGGGGAAAAGTTTTTTCCCTGTTCCCACACGGCCGTATGGCATGGCCCTGTCTCCTCCTGTGGTGTGTGCACGGCCTAAGGCACTCCTGTGTGCCTGGCTGTATGGATGGGGAAACCCTGTGTTTTAAGACTCAGTTAGTAGGTTAAATGTGAAAAACTAGAATTTAAATAAATCATTACTATTAGTGCTCGGGTTGCCTCCCGAGAAGCGCTTATTTATAGTCTAAGCTTGACTTACCTCTCTGGTGTATGGTCATGGTGGTGCGAGGAGTTTACAGTCCTCATCCCTGCTATCAATTTTATCAAAATAAGGTTTAAGACGAGTATTGTTTACCTTAAAAGTGCCGAATTTGGGATGAAATATACCATATGGAAAAATATTGCGTACCGTGAGAGGAATTTCTTCATTAGGTTTAGAAGTGGCAATGAGAGGGTCTGTTGCATCTAGTAATACTTTGTCTCCAACCTTAAGTTGATTTGGTAATGTATTAAGCTCGTCTTGGCTCAGTTTTGGTTTATCGGGTGTTCTCAGTTTCTGTGTCCACCATTCATCTAGTTCCTCGATTTGTAGCCTTCGTTCTTTATAGATAGGCCATTTGTTGTTGCCTGAACATGGCTCGTGTAGGTTCTCCGAACTTATTTCCTCCAAAGTAGGTTGCACCACATGGTCAGTTTTAGTAGAATGAATTATACAACCACCTTCAATTTTTGATGTGTTACTCGAATTATGAGCTTGAAGGGTGATTGTTTCGTCTCCCACACGAAGTGCGAGTTCACCTGTACTAACATCAATAATGGTTCTAGCAGTCGCTAAAAAGGGTCGTCCTAAAATCAAAGGTGCATTACTATCCTTTTCCATGTCTAGAACAACAAAATCTACTGGGTATATAAATTTATCGATCTTAACAAGAACATCTTCAATGATACCTCTAGGAAATCTAATGGTTTTATCAGCCAATTGAATGCTCATCCTAGTTTGTTTGGGTTTCCCAAGACCTAGCTGTTTGAACATTTTATAAGGTATAACATTAATGTTTGCCCCTAAGTCAGCCAATGCATTATGAACATCTAAACTACCAATTAAATAATGAATTGTAAAACTCCCTGGATCTTTCAATTTGTTGGGTAGCTTATTTTGTAAAATGGCTGAGCAAACTGTATTCAACTCCACATGCGACGCCTCATCCAACTTTCGTTTATTTGCTAGAAGTTCTCTTAAAAATTTGACTACGTTTGGCATCTGCGAGAGAGCTTCGATAAATGGTAAGTTAATATGTAATTTTTTTAATAGTTTAAGGAATTTACCGAATTGTTCATCTGTACGGTCTTTCCTTGTCACATTGGGGTATGGGACCCATGGTTTGTACTCCTTACTTACCATTTTTTGCTCACTGTGGGATACCTCACCTTTATCTTAACTTACCACAATGCCTTGCCTTGGTTCTGATCAACTAACCCTTTCTTGTCATGAGTGGTAATCGCATTGAGTTTTTCCCTTAGGTTAGATTCCGTGTTACTCGGCAAACTACCTTGTGGTCGTTCAGAAATCAGTTTGGTGAGTTGGCCTATCTGAGTTTTGAGCCCTTGGATTGACGCTCATTAATTCTTAAGGGCTGTCTCAGTATTCTAGAAACGAGTTTCTCACACCGAGATGAATTTTGTTAGTATCTTCTCCAGGTTCGACCTTTTCTCTTATTGGTAGGGTGGTTGTTGGAAGCTTAGAGGTGGTGGTCTCTGATTCCCTTGGCCTCCCCATGAGAAATTTGGGTGGTTTCTCCAACCTGCATTGTAAGTATTACTATAGGATTATTTTGAGATCGAGGATTATTACCCATGTAATTTAATTGCTCGTTCTCCATGTTGTGGCCATAGGGTGGGTATTCTGAATTGCTTGATCCATCTCCACTTGCTTTGCACTACATTACTGGGTGAACCTGTGAAGAACTAAGAAAACCATCAATTTTCTTATTCAAGAATTCTACCTAATTAGAGAGCATAGTGACTGAATCGACATTATAAATGCCATCTACTTTTGTTGGCTTTATCCTCATGGCTTGCCACTGATAATTATTCAGTGACATCTCTTCTATAAATTCATAAGCATCTTCAACTGTTTTGTTATTGATGGTTCCACCAGCGGCTGCGTCGATCATTTGTCGAGTCAAAGGATTTAGACCATTATGAAATGTTTGAACCTGTAGCCAAAGTGGTAATCCATGGTGAGGGCACCTTCTCAAAAGGTCATCGTATCTCTCCCATGCATCGTAGAGTGTTTCTAAATCCATCTACACAAAAGAAGAGATATCATTACGTAATTTGGTTATTTTAGCCGGCGAAAAATATTTTAATAAAAACTTTTTGGTCATTTGTTCCCAAGTAGTAATTGACCCTCGTGGTAACGAGTTCAACCATTGTTTACCCTTATTCCTCAACGAGAAGGGAAACAATCGAAGGCGAATGGCGTCATCAGAAGCGCCATTGATTTTAAAAGTATCACAAAACTCTAAGAAATTTGCCAAGTGAGCGTTGGGATCCTCGTCCTGCAAACCATCAAACTGAACAAACTATTGGATCATTTGAATTGTGTTAGGTTTCTGTTCAAAATTATTTGCAGCAACAGCAAGCCTAACTATGCTCAATTCAGTTCCTATTAAAGAAGGTTTAGCATAATCACACATAGTGCGCGGAGTAGGATTCTGATTAACAGAAATCACAGTAGGTAGCGGATTTTCATAGTTTTCAGCCATCTCCTTGGTTGTGGTTGAAGTATCATCCTCTAGCTTGTCCTTTGTGTATCTTAGGCTTTGCCTTATTTCTTTTCGATTTTTGCAAATTGTGAGGTCGATCTCACCGTCAAAAAGTAATGGTCCTGACAGGTTTCTTCTGGTCATAAACTAGAAAAACCTGTCAGAGGAAAATAAATGAAGAATTAGAAAATAAAATAAAAATTTGAATTGCAATAAAAGTAAAATGGCTAATGTAATAAAATTTGAGTGTTCCTAATATCCTAGTTCTCCAGAAACGGCGCCAAAAACTTGGTACGTGATATTCGCGACAAGTTTTAAATATTTATAACTAATCGTTCTTGAAACTAACTATTATCACGATGAAGGCAAGTGTACTTATTGAACTGTAGTGTAGCTTTAGCAAGACCAGATTGTCAAACCCAAAGGAACCAAGAGTACTAGTAATTACCTTCTTTTTATTATCTAGCCTAAAAATTAAGGGATTTGGTTATCTAAACTAATTACTAAACTAAGAGTGCACAGAGAGAAGATTGGGAAAAATCTTTTGGGAAAACTCGATTGATTAAGACAATACCCAAGGAAAAATCCACCTAGACTTCACTTGTTATTTGACTCTGAATCGACGATTTATTCATTTGACTTGATCCATAGAAATTGTTAAGTTATATTATTATCTCTCTTGAGACTAATAACGTCTAACCCTAGGTTGATTAATTGAAATCTCTTCCTAATTAACACCTAGTGTTGCATTAACTCGATCTATGGATCCCCTTAATAGGTTTCACCCTAATTCGGCAAAATCTTATCACCTTATCTCTAGGCGTGCAATCAACTCCGCTTAATTATGACAAATTTACTCTTAGACAGGGACTTTTGCTCCTCTGAATAAGAGCACTGACTAGAATCAGTATCCTAGAATATTAAAACAAGAATTAAGAACACATAATTAAGAACAAGTCAAATATTTATCATACAATTAAGATAATAATAACAAGATCCGTCTTAGGTTTGATTCCCCTTAGGTATTTAGGGGGTTTAGTTCATAATTATAGAAGAAAACATCTCAGAAGAATAATGAATACAAAACATAAAGAAAACCCAAAACCCTTGAATGGAAATTGAAGGGAAATCTTCAGTCTTGATGATGAATTCAGCTTTTAAGATGGACCAATCGACTTCCCTTGAGTAATTCCTTGCCTCCTACTCCGCGTCCCCCTCCTAAGTGCCTCCTCAGGTGTTTAAATAGGCTTTAGAATGCCTAAGAGCCCTCAAAATTGGTGTTTTTCGAATAGGGTTATACTTGGGCTCGGCAGGGACACGCCCATGTGCAATTACTCAAACCCATAGTCAAGGTTGTTGAATAGGCACCGACGTGTAGTCTACCTGTGTAAGTCGTGCTTTGATCCTGCCAAAGGGAAACGGCCGTGGGACACGCCCGTGTGAGGAAGCCCAGGCCGTGTTAATTTCCCATGTAGGTCCATTTTCTCTATTTTCGGTCCATTTCTCCTCTTTTTGCTCTCTTATGCTCACCTAAGTAGAAAAACATGAAATTAAAGAATTAGGAGCTTCAAATTCACCAAATCTAAGGAGAAATCATCCATAAATGTGCTAAGCATGGGATAAAAACATGTATAAATTATGGTTTATTAGTTAATCCAAGGTAAGTTTATAAACACATATGCATGTAGTGATATGCCTTGTTGAATGATGAAAATTACCCAATTTGAATGCTTGAATTGGTTGGTATTGGATCTGTGTTTCCAGTGCAGGTATTGGGTGAAATTTTGGGTGAGAAATGAAGCTATAAATGGCTTTATTATGTCCACATGCCCAGACACACGGGCACACGGCCTTAATTTTGAGAAATAGAATGCTCAGAATTAGGCACACTGGCAGAGACACAGGCGTGTGTCTCAGCCGTACGGTTGACACGGCCTTAGACACAGGCGTGTTACACGACCGTGTGAAAACTGTACCTAAATTTTGAAAATAAAAATTTGCCACATGGCCTAACACACGGGTGCGTGACTTGACCGTGTGACTTCATTTTCTTCATGCTTTAAAAGTCAGAGAGTTACACAGGTTAGGGACACGGACGAGTGTAGTACACGGCCTGACCGCACGGGCATGTCCCTGGACCACACGGGCGTGTGAGTCCTGCACCTAGGAAAATTTTTGGAATTCCACAAAAAATTCCCTGAGTTCCTGATTTAGTTCTGATTTGATTCCAACACTCGTTTTGGGCCTTGAGGGTCTATATAAGGGACGATATGTATGATCTTGGTAATTGAATAGTAATTTACGTAAATTCATTGAAAAATGTTTTAAATGTTCTGGTAACGCTCTGTAACCCTGTTCCGACAATAGATACAGGTTAGGAGGTTATAGGTGTCACGACAAGCTTGTATGTTTTAGGACTAAAACTTAATTTTGAAACTATTTTGGGTGTCGTGATACCAATGGCTCAATATTGCGACATTGAAGATTGTTTTAGTTTCCCACTGAAGTTGTTTTGGGTATCGCAACATTGACACTTGGGCGTCACGATGCCATTATAGGATACCCAAGATTCCCTAGTTTTTCAGCCCAAACACCTAACTAAACAGAAATAGACATACCAAGTCTTAAATCTACACATGCAATAAATTTAAATCCTAAGCTAAAGAAAAGGAAATGGAGCGTAAGATCAAATAATTAACTTATTTGCAACACAAGTTCAAGTTTTGCCAATGGAAAATTTAAAAAACAAATTTCGGGCAATTACACCCCCAAATGGTGTTTGCATGGTGTCCTCGACACTCAAATGTGTCTCTTGTTCTTCAATCGAGTGAGGCTGCTTGAGGATCTCCCACAGATTGTCACCTTCTTTAGAATTTGAATCCTTCTTAGCATTGAACTTAGACCTGCAATTTTGAACCAATTCAAGCAATTCACAATGTTAGTAGCATGACAATAGTTTGAAGAAATCAACAATCAAACACCGAAGAGGGTGGCATATCCTTAGGGCTAGGGCTAGTGTAGGTATGAACATATCTATAAACCTATATTTATTCATCAATTTCCATAGTTAACTCTTCTTTTCCTACATCAATTTTGTCACTAAATGTAGCTAAAAGAGACCGCCCTAATAGAATCAAAATCTATACGTTTTCCAAGAAATCCAACACTATGAAATCTACAGAAAAGTTAAATTACCTAACTCTAACTTAGACATCTCAAGGACTCCCTTGGGATGGACTAACAAGAAATCAAGTAATTGAAAATTGACCAAAGTCTCCCGGAGGTCTCTTAAGCCTAACCTACGGGTGATGGATAAGGGGTAAGATTAATACTAGCACCAAGGTGACAAAGGGCTTTCCTACCCCTTCAGTTTCAGTAGGTATTGTAAAGCTATGAGGTCTTTAAGTTTAGATAGGACTTTCGTATATATCACAATACTACATCCAGCTTTCAAAGTGATTTGTTCCCTTTTTCCTATTCTTTTATGTAAAGGAACTTGACGTACTTAGGCATTTTCTCTAGGAGTTCAAGCAAAGGTAGGTTAACGTTCAAAGCTTTGAAAATGTTGAGGAAACTCCAAAATTCCTCACTCTCTTTCTTTTTCCTCCCCTCTTGCCTAGTCGAAAATGGAACGACGGCTGGAATTGGTAGCTTGGTTTGTTTTTCCTTAGGACTCGACCCTCTCAGTTCCTCTTCTTTCTTTACACTCTCTACTACCCCATCTCCAGCATTAGGGGTGTGGGTACTCATGTCCATCTCCTCTACTTCACCACTTAAGGGTATCATTAGTTCCTTGATCACTGCTCCAAATTAGAGAGTGATAGATTTGGCCTACTCTTTCCCCTCAATTTTTGGGTTAGGTTTGATGTTGCTAGGGATACTTGAAGTGGTATTGGTTTACAACACTTGAAGGATTTGATTAAGTTGACCTTGCATTTGGCATATATTCTCTTTATACCAAATGCATTCCTACTTCGAGTTTGCTAACTCTAATAGGCATAGGGGGATCGCTATTAAAAGTGGGATTCCGTTCAGTTTCGAGTGGCCTATAAGGATGCGGAGGTTGGTATGAAAGATTACGTCAGAGTTGATTAAAGTTGTCTACTCCTTGATTGGAGGGTCCCCTTTGGTTCTCTTGATCGACTATTTAACATCATAGTAATAATGTAGAAGCGTGCACTGTCGATGCAAGTATAGTAGACAAATATGAGTTTGTCGGATATCGATCCCATAAGGATGGTTGTCTTTTGTCTATCAATGTCAGTGCAATAAATAGATAGAAACTAGATAAATTGTGAGAGTAGTTGTCGAAGCAATAACTTGAAACCAATAAGATAAAATATTATAATGATAAACTAGGATCCCCAATGTGAATATTCAACAAAATACTAAGTGCTCACAAGGTATAAAAAGATGGGTGATTTTCGATGCATTAAATTGTAATGAATATCTTACCAATTTTAACTTCTATATTTAATCTAAGACTTAAACATGCACTTTAACCACACCTTCTGATGATGGAAATGGAACACTATTAAGAACAAGTGGATTAAATTCCTCTAATCCTCAAGCAACTTTCGTTGTCATGCTTGTTAGCTTCAACTGTCGCTACACTTTTCACTGTCAGTGACCACAATAACACTTCCATGCTAAAAACATTCAAAATCAAAGATTAACAGTAGAAGGAAGATTGAATAAAATAATATTTAACCCAAAAATTATGTGTACTTCCATACAAACATGAAATAGAAAGTAATCACCATCGTTTAGAAAAGAAATATAAAAGAAACAAGTGGAGAATACTATTCCTAGACAATCTCGACTTGAATCTCTCCATTCCCTCTTATGTCACATTCAGGGCTCCTCGTCAAGAGTTGATTTGCGTCCCTTTCACATCGGTTCACCCATAGGAGACTTAACCGGCCATAGCCGAAAAGCTTCAAAAGATTGGTTAAAGAAGATAATACCTCCCAAAAAGCTTCTCCCCCTTCTTTCTTTCCTTTTGACGTGAATATTAATATTTATCCAAATAACACAAGTATCCTTTCATCAAAATCATGCTACCTCTGTATGTACAAGTTGGTTGTACCAGACTGGACAGCTCACACAATTTTGTTCTTAGCCGGGTAGCTATCAGGTGCAACGGCAATTTTAGGTGCAATCTAGAAATACTCGTGCAGCGACATCAGTACCAAAACATGACAAAATTAAGGATAAATAGGCTAAGATCCACTAAGTTATAAAATACAATTTATTGAATTGAAGATGCTAAAATATGTGCTAAAGATAACTAAATAGGGAAAAATTAACCAATAAGGAGAGAGAAAACATATGTTCTTTCTAATACTATCAAAACATATGTTCTTTCTAGTATTATCATCCTTCCATACCTAAGGTTGGGGTGATCACGCCACCCCGGGTTCTAGGTGTTGGAGTAGGGATTGTTTCCCATATTACCATGTAGATTACTTTGCCATAAGCATTCTCTTGGTGGTTTCCCCAACTTGCACCTTAATTCTCATGACCGACATTGAGACTCATTAGATAGGGCTGGTTGGGAGTTTGTGATAACTCTTAAAATGTGTTATAATTCATGACTTTAGACTAGTTCAATTGTATGTACTAAAGTGAACTTAGTTTTATTTTAGGATAATATTTTAGCATTTTTAGAACATTGAATAAGAAGCTTGGATAGTGCTTAAATATTATTTGTTACGTTTAATTGCTTGTGGTAAGGTTGTGTTTGGTAGTAATTAGAAGGTGTAGGATGCAGAGAAAGAAATAAAGGAATAAAGGTTTGTCGTAGCAAAAGGTTGGACATTTTTTCAGAAAAAATGCCTTGGTAACTCCAGGAAAATTGAGTCAACACTCAACAAATACCAAATTTAGGCCAACTGTACTTGTACCAGAAAAATCTACCTAAAAAAATAGATGAAAATAATCTTGGGATGTTGTTTTTTATCCTAGAAAAAAGAGAATTTTAAAAAGGAAAAGATAAACATGGATTGTTGGTTTTACCCTAGGGAAAAAGCTATAAAAAGCCAAAGGAGGAAACCCTAAAGGACGAACAAAAAAGTAGGAGATCCATAGGCGAAATTAGAAGGTAGTGGTTGAGTAGTGTAACACCCCTAACCTATAACTGTCGCCAGATTAGGGTTACGAGGCATTTTCTGTAACACCCCTAACTCGTGGCCGACGCCGGTGTCGGACACGAGGGGTTAACGAGACAAATCCTCTTAAAGTACCGACCAATTTGGCATTTCTGGACAGGCTGGAAAACTGCGTCACCGTTGCCTTAAAAATCATATCTCGAGTTCCAAAACTCGGAAACTGGTTTTGTAAATTTTCCCTGAATTTAGACTCATATACCCATCCATGGATTTATTTTTAGAATTTTTGGTTGGGCCAATTGGTACAGTTTATTAGTTAAAGTCACCCATGTTACAGGGATCGACTGCTCTGACCTCCGCGCGTTACAACTTGAATATCTTTCTGTACAGGGCTTTAATACTGGTGCCGTTTGTTTCTAATGAAGCTAGACTCAAAATGGAATCTGTACATATAAGGCATGACTCCTAATTCTTTCTGGATAATTTATGGTAAATTTTCAAAGTCGCGACAGGGGACCCAGAAATCGTTCTGGCCCTGTCTCACGAGAACTTTAATATTTCCCAGTATACTGCTCATATGGTCGTTTCGTTTCGTCCATATAAAAATAGATTCATCAAGGATAAGTTCCATAATTTACTCACTATTTAATTCTACTTCTACTATTTTTAGTGATTTTTCAATCTCATCTCACTGCCGCTGTCCGCAGCAGTTACTGCAGTAGACTATGCCAATTTCATGAATTTTTCCTTGGCCTTAATCATCCATCATACATGACACAAATTATGGCCACCTTAACAAAATTTGAGTTTCTAAGACTCGTGGCTAAAGGTTCTAGCATCCCACTCGACGACCACATAGGCCATTTTCACATGGCTTAAAGTTTACAACCCACAATTCGACAAAATATAATAGCCTATACATGCCAAATGTTCTTCAACAACAAAAAACAATACCACAAGATTTCAGCCGGTGTGATGACTTCAACGACGGTTCCGAGCACGCAACAATACGAGTCCAAGAGACCTAAAATGGGTGACAAGAAAACACCGAGTGAGTTTACAACTCAGTAAGTCATAAGCATTCGTCAATCCATCGATAAAGTTACTACTACATGTACAACAAATGAGGCTAGGTACTCGTCCATATCGAATCTATACCATAATACCTCGGACCTTTCGGTCCAATCTCGCACCAATTCATACATCCACATTTCATATTCTACACAACAAGATAATCAAGCATTTTTACACATTAACTCAATTTACAGCACAACCATACAATTTCAATCATCACATAGATTTAAGGCTTACCAAATTCAACCCCAAGCATGAACGTATTCTCTATTCGTCATGAGCTCGAGGTACTTACCGATTCGCTGTCCGGATTAACTCGATAATGTCGCACACTCAGTGCCAATTGTAATACAAGAGCATATAGTGAATCCGCACACTTAGTGCTATATATTTTCAGCTCGCACACTTAGTGCTATAGAATCAAACGCGCACACTTAGTGCTGTACAATTTTAAACCCGCACACTTAGTGCCAATCTTGTCACCGTGTCCATTTATACCCGCACACTTAGTGCCGTGACCAATACCTTATGCATTTTGCTGCCTTCATACATTCAACAATGGCATCATTCCATACACATACATTTTCATTTACACATCAATTCATTAAACACAATTGCATATATATTATGATCATTTAAACCAACACCAAATATATGCTTAATGACTTACCTTGTGTTAGGTAAAATAGTTCCAAGTCGGCTACTCGATGACCTTCGATTTCCCTTGTTGGACGCCTCTCCTTTAAGATCTTGAGCTAAATCAAACAAATTTACTTCTCAATCAGACACATACACACGGCAACCCTATACATTTCAAAGGTCAATTTATTCAGTATCATTTGTCCATATATTAGCTTTTAACGATTTGGTCACTAGGGCGACCATATTTAACTTTCAAGCATTCATTTCTAATTTTAGTTAAACAATGCCGAATGCCATTAGCTACTAATGACACACACACACACACATAAGCACATTTAGCATTTGATACATTCGCCTTAGCATAATTTCATTAAGAGTCCCCATTAGCCACTTCACTCATCAATTATCTCAACTACTTGATAATCCATACTTATCATGCTAGCCGAATATTTCTTATTCAAGTTCATCATCTTCATATTCGCACTAACATCACAATCTCATATCATGGCGAATGCTCCTCTTAAACTATTGTTCATCTAGATTTAGCATGAAACAACAATCATCACCCTTGTTAGTTACCCTAGCCGAAAAACTCACTTATTCAAAAACCAAGATTTCAACATGGGTTACCTAAAGAACTTGATAACTAGTTCAAATTTCATCCATCTAACTTACTAATCAAATGTGTACAACATTTCCACCATCTTCTTTAACATCTACCATGGCCGAACGTTCATATCACCATAATTTTTCAAAGATTTCGGCATGGTTAAATAAGGGGCTTAGAATCTAGCTTAAAACCATGCTAAGATTTAAAGAGCTACTTGAATTCTTACCTTAATTTCCAGCTCAAGGTGGCTGAATTTCTTCCTCTTTTTCCTCTTCTACACGGCTAAGAAGAACCAAAGTATGAAGCCTTTTCCTTCTCCCCTTTTTTTTTTCGGTCATGCATGAGAATGATGGACACATTTTTTTTTTCTTTGTTTTCTTCCTTTAATTTTCCATTAGTTTATTTCCCATGCTTCTTTTTTTTATTCCTCCTTACATAATCCATTAGCTAGACATGTTTGAAACATGTTTCCCTTGCCCACAACTTGTCATGGTCAACATTTATCCAAAATAAATGGAGTATTTGACATGCAACTCCATTTATTTTACTTCATTCTTTATTAACCTCTTAAAATAGCCACATATATTTAAATTCCTTCACATGAGTCCTTTTTCTTTCAATTCACAATCAAATTAACTAAATCAAAGAATTCAAAATTCACACATGTATTTTCACATATTCTAGACAATAAATATTACGTTTGAACATGTCGGTGACTCGGTTTAGCGGTCCCGAAACCACTTCCCGACTAGGGTTAAATTAGGGATGTCACATTTTCTATCAAAAACATAATTTCAAAACATTTATTAATATATATAATCACTCAAGTCAAACTCATTTATAAATAAAAATACAATCAACTCACAATTCAAAACATCCATCGATTTACATCTTGCATATACAGGTCACAACAAATTTCAACTTGTTACTAACAACATATAATGCATTTAATTGCACAGCATTTTCTATTACCAACATGGTTAAACATACTTCCATTACCACTTATATACTTATGCGTATAGCCGCTAAATCATGTACACAATCTTATAATTTAATAAGCCATAATTCACATCTTAAACTAATTAAAGCATTCATACGGCAATAGTCTTGCATTTCTATACACTTTATTAAAAGTAAATAATCATTAATGTCTACACATACCATTTAATCATTAGATTTTTTTATGCATTTGACCTTAGTAAACTTAACTATTTTAAGCACACATCATTAAAAGGTACACTTATTACATATATTAGTTAATATGTCTAAATTTACTTACATATTAACAAAATGTTAGTTATTATTCGAACATCTTAATCACATATTATCATTCTTGACCTAGCTCATACAACAATTTCATAGTAACCAAATTTACACATACAAATATATTAAAGAATCTAATAAGCAATCATATATGTTTAATTCCATTATACCATAGCCGAACCTGTAAATGAAGTACATATATAATATATACAACTTACCTAAAACAAAGGCCACATTTAACATAAAATACATACCAAACAATCAACCATATTTATCCATGAAGCATACACAATATTTACCAACAATCAAGCTCGATGAATATTTAACCAAGAGCATATAAAACCAAATTCAGACATAACAAGCAACCATTTTTCAAAACACATGGTACTTAACAAAAACATTATACATACATGGCACGTAACTATAAACCAAAGTGAACGTAAACTGAACTTAACATAACCGAATTTGAAAGATAAAAGTTCAGCCATTTTCGCATGGCTTACATACATAACCAACATTCAGCATTTTCAAAATATATTCCAGCCTATACATGCCATAATTTAAGTTTAGCTAATAAGGTACCAAAACAGTAAATACTGTGATGAACTTGGCTGACAGTCCCTGAGCTTGTAGTTTGGCTCCAAAATCTATAAAATAGAGTAATATAATACACAGGGTAAGCTATCACAGCTTAGTAAGTCATAAGCAAATAAATAACTTAATAATATATTCAACTTGTTTAAGCTAACGAATTAAATTATCATTATCAATGCTTAACCTTATACCCACAAATGAGATAAAATAATACATTTCCATGCACCAATTTTACCTTGGCCGAATGCTCACCTAAATTAATTAATCAAATGTCATTTAACTTTCAAGCCAAAATATCACTATATAATCACACATACATAAATACATTTAAATAAGCTCAAGAATCATAATATGACATTTTGCACACATATTTCTTATTTGGCCAAATATACACAGTCACACATATGTATATACATATAGTTAAAAATCACTTTAATGAAACTTAAGTTACTTATCTTCTGTAACGGCCCAATTTTCGGGAATTCTGTGAATGTTGGCATAGGTTTAATTATGTTAGTGGGCCTCTAGAAGGCCCAAGCTTAAGATAGAACCCGGCAATTTTAGTTAATTTTTTTGTTCCGTAAGAAAAAGTGGGTGAAATTATGAAATAGGACCTATGTGAAAATGTTTGAAAATGCTATAGGCTAAATTGAAGTGGCCAAATAAATAGGAGTGCAAAATAGGAGGATTTGCATGACAAACCTCTCATTTTACATGAAGTGGCCAGCCACCATGTTGTTGTAGACAAAATGTGCACTTGATATCCATAATTTATGGTACAAATTGATACAAATTGATAATGAGTTAGGTAAATGTTCCATGATAATGGGTTAGGTAAATGTTTCATGATAATGGGTTAGGTAAATGTTCCATGATAATGGGTTAGGTAAATGTTCCATGATGGAAATTTCATGTCTTTTGTATTAAAGAATTAAATGGATGAAATATGAAATTTTATTGAAAAAAAAGGGGTGAAAAGAACAAAGTTTTGTCCACCTTTGTTCATCATAGCTGAAAGTTAGAGAAGAGAAAGGAGAGGAGAAAGCTCTTGAATGTTCGGTCACTTGGGGAAGAAAATTGAAGGTAAGTTCATGGTAGTTTGCTTCTATCTTGATGTTCATGAGTTCTTCTTGATTCTACCTCAACTCTTGAAGCATATTTTGGTTTTTAGTTGTGTTGTAAGCATTTAGTCATGAATTAAAATGAAGGAAATGGTTGTTGTTTCATGTTCTTTTGATGAAAAATGGAAGATAGGTGAAGTTGAGCTAAACAAATGAGCATGCATGTGCCTTAGATGCTAAGGGGAAAAATCGGCTAACATGTTGTGCTTTAAAATGATGAAATGGAGATTATACTTAAGTAAAATCATAGATATGTGATGATTGATTGGTGATATACATGTTTAAATAACATGCATGCAAGCTATGTGTGAAAGAGTGATTTGGTAATAAATCTGCTTGGGACAGCAGCAGTAATGTGACTTTGGAAAATCACCATAAATTGTGAGAGATGAGTTAGAAGGTGAATAAATTATTTAATTAAAGCTTAATGAGTCTAGTTTCAAATGAAATAAACAAGAACATATTTTGAATTCTGTACAATGAGAAATTTGATTCGTAATGAAGAGTGGTCAGATTAGTCAAACAGTGAAACATGGGAAACTTTAAGAAAAATCTGGTATTGATTGGCCAAACCAAAAATTCTGAATATTTTATGGATAGAAGATATATGAGTCTATTTTCAGGGAAAATTAACGGCACTTGATTTGGAGTTTCTTAGCTCCAGTTATAAATGATTTAGTGACTATTGCTCAGGAAGACAGCTTGCTGTGAAATTATGATTATGTGGTAAACATTGACAAAAATTTGTTAATGAGTTGCTTATTAATTTCTTATAAGCTTACTATGATCTGTAGGTGTGGTTGGCCGAATATTGTAAGGGGTTAATACGTAGTTCATATTTGAATAGTTAGATTAACGTGTTAGTAATCCAATTGTAGGCAATTCGTGTGTGGATCTCGTCAGCATATCGTCGCAAACAGGTGTGTAACTGACACCCTCTTATAGACTAGATCGGCAAAAGCCGAAAAGCCGAGATTTTGAGAACTTGCGAGTGTTCAATGCTCGTGAGATTAATAGTTTGATGTATATGGTAAATTAAAGTGATAATACTGCAGAAGCGCGATTAGTGCATTTCGATGTTTTTGGGCTTAATGGGCCAAAACGGATAATGGGCCAACGGCCCAAGTCGATAAGAAAATGTGGTAAGTGTTTCGATCGTATGTAAATGGCTATGATATGCATGAAAACCTTAAGAATAGTTAAATTACTTGAATACCCCTATGTATGGAAAATTACTGTTATACCCCTAGGAGCAAAATTACCATTATACCCCTAGGGTTACTTTTGACTGAAAAGCATGACGATCTGATTCTGTATGATGTATGCCATGATTATATATATGCTGCATGGGGACATGGGTTATATTATGGAGGAAGCGCCCGGTGGCTATGCCACAATTATTCGATCGGTGGCTCGCCACATATATCTGATTCGGTGGCTATGCCACGATTATTCGATCTAGTGGCTCGCCACATATATTCTGTTCCGTGGCTCGCCACAATATCTCAGATCTGGTGACTTCATCACAATATCCGCAACCTCGCTGCGATTTCGTGGTGTGTAGCGGTTGGGTGGGTCGAGTAGTCTCCCACATGGTGTAAGGCTGGTACGGGGGTGTTATGGATGAATCTGGGTTGGGATTTCTACATTCATGTAATATCTGTTCTGTTCTGTTATGGGCCTATGGGCTTTATTCTGAATTCTGTTCTGGGCTAAGGCCAAGTTATTCTATTTCTGTGGTTTGAGCTGATATAGGCTATGGTTGGGTTAATTTACACATTGAGTTTCCCCAAACTCACCCCATTTATTTCCATCCATGCAGGTAATCCCCAACCATAGTGGGCTAGGAGCTGTGAGGGAATTCGAAGTGGCCACCCGTTCTGAAAGTTTGATTTTCTTTTGGTGAACTGGATATCCTTTTATTTACGTTTGAGGTTTTGGGTTTTTTTTTTAAATGTAATAAGGCCGCTTAATTATTCTTGATGGTTTTAATATGTGTTACTAAGATAAGTATTACTTATTTTAACTGTTGAAGTTGGAAAGCTTTAGGGCGCGTTTTCAAAAACAACAATTGATTTCAAAATACCACGATAACAAGCAAAGCTTCCGCAATGAAAGTATTTTCCAAAATTAATCACTTTTCCTAAAAAGAACTTAATCACGTTAAGGTGTGGCAATGGCGGTATGCATGTCTAGGATTGGGTCCGAAGGGAGCTTGGTACTTAAGCAGTCCGATGGACTCACCTCCTCTTTTCTGATTTCCTACCTGGTGCACAGCTTCCATTCACTTTAACCTATAATGAAATTATCTTTTAAAACACTAAGTAAGTTTTCTGGATCAACAATATAAAATGTTTTGAACGCTTCGATGTGGCATGTCAGATCTGGCCATAACGTTTGGGCCGGGTTTGGGGTGCTACATCTTCAAGGTCGAATTCACATACCATATTCGCACATATTCATTATTAGTTTCATACACAACTTGTAACATACATAAAATAGATGACTTACCTTATTTCAATAGATAACAGACTATTTCGTATCTGGTCCTTCAGTTTAGATTTTGTATTTATTCACAATTTATCGTTGCCCGATGAACCATTCGGAATTGGGTAGGACACTTGGATAATCACATATATATAGTACAATGCCAATGTCCCAGATGTGGTTTTACATGTAATCACATATCAATGCCACTATCCCAGACAGGGTCTCACTCGCTTACATATATCGAACTCATATATCGATGCCATGGTCTTACTCGCACACATATATCAGAACCCTAGGTCATGACATATGCATTCTAACTATTCCTAAGGTTCATACGGGGCTTTTGGACGTCGTAACTCGATCGAAACGAATGCTTGAACATGGTTACCAAGCTTATACACATTCGTCAATTATATGTATAAATTCATACATTGCATACCAGCATATATATTTAGCATTTAACTACAATTAGACACGTCTATTTGCTTATAAGCTTACCTCGGTCGATGTAAAATGGAATAGGGCAGCTAGTCAACGACTTCCGTTTTTCCCCGATCCAAATCTGATTTCTTTAGTTCTTGATCTAAACATATTCAAATTAAGCTCACTCAAACATATTTTCATTCAATTTAGTCCAAAATGGTAAAATTACCATTTTACCTCTGACATTTATACTTTTTACAATTTAGTCCATATTACACAAAACACAAAATATACAAAATTTCAAGATACCCATGTTTGGCCGAATATTCCTAGTGTTCAGACAAGTCCATATATTTCATTTATTTCACATATTAATCCCTCAAATTATTATTTTTGTATAGTCCTAATTACTCAAAATCATCAAAAACTCCAATACAAAATATGTTAATCTAAAACATATCTTTCATATTTCATCATCAAACAAAAAAAATCACAAGCACTCAACAATGGCATAACTCAAAATATTCACCAAAATTAAAATTTTAAGCATGGGTTTTGTAGTACTCGAAGCAACGATCTCAATAACGTAAAAATTATCAAAAACCGAACAAACCACATACCTTAATCAAGCTTGGGAAGTAGCCAAACTCTAACTTTCTTTTCTCTTTTCTTTTGTTTAAGTTTCGGTCATGAAGATGATGATATAAAACCATATTATAAGCTTTTATGCTTTATTATACATATATTATTTCATGTTTTACTATTTTACCCTTTTATAATTTAATTAAGAAACCATATATATCATGCCCATTATCGTCCACCTAAAAACACAATGGTATAATTGCATTATAAATGCCTCCACTAACAAATACAACAACAATTAAGCACTTTCACATTTAACCACCAAATTTTCTTTTTACGCGATTAAGTCCTTTTATTCAATCGGGCACTCAAACAACAAAATTAAACAACGAAAATTTAACAGATATAAATTCACACATAATAAACACAAAAAATAATTTTTATATATTTTTCAAACTCAAATTCGTGGTCCTGAAACCACCGTTTCGATTAGGGTGTAAATCGAGCTGTTACAAGTAGAGATAGAAAGAGGAAAACGAAAGACAGTCCCTCTCAGCCACCACAAGATACTGTGTCGCTAGAAGTGTGAACTGGACACGTGAAATTTGTCTTCCCATCATTCTTCTATTATTTCCTACTATTTATCCATGAATGGATTTGAAGAAAATAATGTTGAATGATATTTTGGTTCTGAATTCCATTTTCCAACCCATGAGCTAAATCTTAGAAGGTTAGGATTACAAGATGAAACCTTTATTTTCTTTAATGGTTGAAGCATAAATCTAAATTAATTTATTGTTTCATTCAAATTTTTTTATTTCTAAATTGTATGTGTGCAATCTCTAGATATCGATGACTATGCAGCATATTAACTAATTTAATTCTGAAAAGGTTAAATTAGTTAGACCCAAATTGAATGATATGAGCAAGTACTTGACAGATACTTGTAGTAGACTCTAGACATAAATCAGTGTTCATACAGAAGGAACTAGTGCAAGGTACCATATTAAAGGCCTATAGACACAAGCAAGGTAACTTTAGGTTTTTTCTCTCGAAAGAAGCAGACCACTTTAGAACTCATCTAAGCAATAGATTGATTACAATTTAGCCAAGGCATTTTCTGGTAGTAAAGGTAGATTCTTAGTAATTTCAACCTTCCATATCAACATCGTATATCCCTTATCCTTTGCCATAACATTCTTAGTTGTTTACTTTTTCGATTACATATTATTCACGTAATCATTCTCGTAATTGCCATTGCATTCTTACTCTTGCATTGCCATAGCATTTTCAATTATCCATCAATTACACATATTGTTCACATTAATATTCCTTTTATTTAACACTGCATTCTTATCATCATTTTTCTATAATATTAACTTTACTATAACTAGACCACTTGTATACCCAATATGATCCCTGTGGAGACGAAATCACTTATCACTTTATTACTTGATTCGACATGTTACTTGTACACTTTGTATATCACATTCAAACACAACAAGTTTTTGGCATCTTTGCCAGGGATCGACAATTTAGTGTAATTTGGTCTGGTTATTTGACTTAATTCTGTTAGTTTTATTTAACTTAGTTTAATTTAACTTCTATAGGTTTGCCAATAGTGTATGAGAAAAGGCATTCCTACTAACAAGGAATATCCTTTTGACCTAGAGATCAAGAGAACTTTGCGAAGAAGGTGAAAAGAATTGAGAAAAATGGCTAGAAACGAGAATGATATCAGTCTTAATGATAATCAAAATGGTCCTAGTCTTAATAATAATCCAAATGGTTAGGATGTTAATCCTCTTATTTGTCAGGTGATATTTGACCGAGACAGACCCATCCCAGAGCATCTTGTTCCAATTTAGGATGACTTGAATCTAGGGTTAGTTAGGCAACAAATACAAGATCAACCACTTGAGTTGAAACTGATAATGTTTTAGATGTTGAAAATAGTAGGACTATGTCTGTTCATTCGGGGAATAATAAAATGCACAACGATTTTAAATAGATGTACTAGTAGTCAGGGATGAAATGTGATATTTCTAAAATTGTATTTAATTGTTTGATATGTCAATAAGTTAAAGCTGAACATCAGGTACTGATACCATCGGGACTGTTGCAGTCAGTGACAATACCAAAGTGGAAATGGGATAAAGTTACTATGGATTTTGTATCAAGATTACCCTGTCTCTGAAAAAGAAAGATGCTATTGGGTAATCATTGATCGTTTGACGAAGTCTGCATATTTATTCCTAGTATAAATGGATTTCTCACTTAATAGATTGTCTGAATTATATGTTTCTAAGATTGTCAGATTACATGGTGTACTAGTTTCTATTATTTCTGATAGAGATCCACGATTCATATTCTGATTTTGGAACAAGTTACAAGAAGCTCTGGGTACACGATTACATTTTAGTACCACATTTCATTTTCAAATGGAAGATCAATCTGAATGTATGATTCAAATTTTCGAAGATATACTTCAGTGCTATGTTTTAGAATTCGAAGGCAATTGGAAAAGTAATAATTGACGTTAGTCGAATTCGCATATAATAACAGTTATTAGTTAAGTATAAAATGGCACCGTACGAGGCTCTATATGGTCTTAAATGTAGAACTCCATTGTATTAGACTGAACTTAGTGAGAAAAGATACATGGAGTTGATCTGATTCATAAAACTAAAGAAAGGTGAAAGTGATTGAGACAGTTTAAAAGCAGTATCTGATCGTCAAAAATTCTATGTGGATTTAAAATGAAAAGAAATAGAGTTTCAAATGAACGACAAGGTTGTAACAACCCGTTTTCAGTGAAATCGGAACAGTGGTTTTGGGACCACAAATCTGAGTCAGAAAAAAATTTTATTTTGATAATATTGCATGGTCTACTATTAAGATAGGAAAGACACATGAAAATTTCGATAAGAAAATTTTACCGATTACATGTTTAATTATAGAAATGACCAAATTGCATGAAATGCAAAAGTTGGATTCTATTAGCTAGAAGAATCAAATAGCTATGGAATTCAAATTTTGAGCTCCTTATATGGTCATTAGACCATTAAGAAAAGGTAGTAGATATTTATGATGATTCATCCATGGAAAATTAGAAAAAGAAAAGGACTAAATTGGAAAGTTGAAAAATTAATGGATGATAAGTTAATTAAATGAATAAAATAATTTCATATTATCATCTTCCCCAAAATTTCTATGGAAACCTAGGAAAGAGAAAAGAAATCAAGCAAGCCTAATTGGGTAAGTAATCTTGTCTCGTTTTTAGTAATTTTCATATTTCTAATATTGTAATAACTTAATCTATTTATTTTGGGGATCAACTTGTAAAGATATTAAAGTATTGAAATTTTTGCATGGATGAATATGCTGAAAAATTGAAATTTATGATAGAAAATGAAAGGTTGTTGATAGATAAACAACTTTTGTAAAGTGAATTTTCATGAAATTGTGATTTAGGGACTAAATTGTTAAGATGTAATATTCATGGAAAAATTTCTGATTTTTATGAGATATAGGTGCTATAAATGTTATATGTAAAAATCAGTTAGGCTTGGAATAAGGATTAAACTACATGAATTTCATTTTCCGAGCCTAGGGACGAAATTGTCATTTAGGAAAAGTATAGGGGCAAAATGGTAATTTTGCCTAGGATGTGAATTGAATTAAATTGACATTAAATGCATTTATTTAGATCCAAAAAGACCTAATACTTAGTTGGATCGAGGAAAACAAAAAGCATCAGATTAGTAGATCCTTGTATACGAACGTTTATCGAGGTAAGTTCGTGTAACTAAATTGTGTATATTTTCATGTTTGAATTAAATGTTGTATAGGTGAATTATGAATTTTTTATGTACATGAAAATAATTATATATCCGACATGCCCGAGAATTGTTAAGTCCCATTTGAATAGATGAAATTCGATGGATACAAGTTTTTCCCGAATTAGTTGTGGCATTGCATATGTTGCGTACACACCACAACTAGAAAGAGCGTCCTGTTATTAACCCTCTCGAGCTTCCCATTATAGGTCTTCGGAGCGTCCCGATAGGTTGTGATCCCACATTTTTTTTGGACACACCTTAGCTCTTATGAGCATCCCGATTATAGGCCCTTGGTAAGTTTCTTGTTAAATTGGATCTTTGTGAACTTCCTCATAGTGCTCACTTGAACTTCCTGATATATGGCTATTCAAAGCTTCCCGTTACATGGCTCTTTAGGAGCTTCCCGATAGACTCTTTGTGAGCTTCCCAATTAAAAGTTCTTTGTAAACTTCCTGATTATGGCTCTTATGAGCTTCCCGTTATATAGCCCAGATAAGCTTCTTGATAGGCTCTTTGTGAGCTTCCCGATATGGCTCTTGGTGAGCTTCCTATTATATTGCTCAAGAGAGGGCTTCCTAGTTATGTGTTGTAATGAGCACCCCTGTATATGAATTGTCGGATCATTGATAAGTACACCTGTGTGTACTACCTTAGTATCCATCGATATTTCAATGATTCAACGGAAAAAACTCTTGATATGAAAAAATATGACAATTAAATGATTATATCTTGAATATCCCTGAAATACCTAGAAACAGATGCATGATAAGCTCATTTCTGTTTTCTTGATAATCATATAAAATTTCATGAGTAAGTTGTTTGGTAAGAGCATGTGTCTAGGCAATTGGCTACGTAGTTTTGGATGAATGTTTATAAACGAATATGATTGGTAAGTTAATTTCCTGTTATACGAACTTACTAAGCATTAAATGTTTATTTGGTTTTCTTTTCTCTGTTTTATAGTACTCGGATGCTCATAAAGGTTGCAATCGGTCAGAGTACCATCATGCTATCCTTCAGCTCGTTTTGGTATAAATAGCAAACTTATTTTGATATAATGGCATGTATAGGCTAACTTGGCCAATGTTGGCATACAAATGGTTGCTTGTAATTGTGACAGCCTTAAAACGACCCTAGTCGAAATGTGGTTTCGGGACCACAAAATCGAGGCATAAAAATAATTTAATATTTATTTTATTGCCTATAATGTGTGTTAACCCATGTGTGACATTTTTTATGCTTTGATTTAGAGTTATAAATGTGAATTTCACTAGAAAGGACCTAGTAGTAAACTTTGAAAGTATGATGGGGAAATGTGTGATGACTAATTAAAGCATGCATGCAAAACAATGGACTTGCATGTCAAATTCCCCCAATAGCTAGTGGCCGCCATGACAAGGAATTATGGGCAAAAATCATGTCATGAAACATGTTTGGTAAGTGGGTTATGTTGGAATAAATAAAATAAGGAGTATGGAATAAAAAAAATGTGTGTGTGAAGGCTTCTCCTCCCCATTGCCAGTGCAGGTAGGAAAGAAAACAAAAAATTTTGTTCATCCATTTTCACTCTCTTTTGGCCGAAAATACTAAGGATAAGGAGGAGTTTTGCTTCATACTTGGTTTGGAAGAGGAATAGGAAGAGGTTGGCTATACTTGCATCAAGATTAAGGTATGTTTGAGGTTGTGCCATGAGATTCATGCATGTTTTTAGTTGCTAGCTTGATGTTCTTGTTAGCCCATGGTTCAAATCTTTGTTATGTCATGGGAATGAAATTCGGCCAAAGTGAATATGGTGTTAATGCCATTGCATGCTAAATATCAAGCTTGATAATGATACATGTGATGGAGGATTGAGGATTCTTAGATTTTCTTTTAGCATTTTTTTGAATGAGATACTAAGTTCTTTGTTTTACCATGACCAAATTGAAATGGTATGGTGTTGTGGTATTCGGCCATGTTATATCCATAAGTATGATTCATGCATGTTGCATGGTAAGTAAGATTTAAGCTTTGGATAGGTGTATATTTGCTTGTGATGATGTCTCGATTATGAGGTAAATGAGAGATGTGCAATGAGTTACGATATGTAATGCGTTAGTAGTAAAATGTATGTTGTTTTGTGTGGTATTATGTATAATTGGCCTCAAATTGGACATGTATATTCGCCACATGAGGGGAAATTGGTGTGCATGCATTCGGTTAGAGGCAAGCATATTGATGCCTATTCTTGGCTTAGAAAATTCGCTAAGAGGAATATTAACTAATGTGTTGAGTTCGATTCATGATTTCGTACATATGCGACTTTGATGCCTAATGAGTATATATATTGGCTAAGTATCTTGAATTCTCTTCGATGCTCACATGATAAAACCAATTTATTTGTTAAATTAAGCTCAAGAGCAAAGGGAGCTAAATCCGATAAGGGAAGGAAAAAGTCATGGAATAGCCGTCGAAATCGTTCGACCACGTCCGAGGTAAGTTCTTGAGTAATAGAGCTTAAATTCGAATTGATTAGATCATGTTTAAAGCAAATTAAAATCATGCTCTTTGTGTGTGGCTATTGAGCCGAAATTGCAAGTGTGAAAAGTGCCTTGTGTTTGAGTTTTGCTAATGAAAATGAAATACTAATGTGTCATAATTTATTGATAATTGTGCTCGGTTATTCAATGATGTCCGGCTAAGTCCTCAAGGCTTTGTGCTAAGTGACTATATCCGGACTAGGATCCAAGGCATTCGTGCGAAGTTACTAAATCCAGACTAAGATCCGAAGGCTTTCGAGCGAGCTACTAAATCGGGTTAAGTCCCAAGGCATTCGTATGAAGTTATCAGAATCGGGCTATGTCCCAAGGCATTTGAATGTGTAGCCATATCCGTTAAACTCAAGATACGTGATTCAAGAATGAATGAACCTGCTGTAAAATTTCAGCTAATACGCTTGAAAATTCCAGCAACGAGGTATGTTCGTATGTGCTTTGGAATAGTTGATTCCTTGAATAATATTCGCTCAATCAAGAAATGAGCTTTGCATTTGGCTAAGATGAACCCTTATGTATGAATATAGGGGTTGGAATGTGAAATAAGTATGATATTGAGAATTTGTGCATATGAAATTATCCGTTAGCTATATGAATGTTATGCTTTTGTTGTGCTGGAATCCTTGCTCTAACTTACTAAGCATAAATTGCTTACTCCGCTTTCTCTGCTTCTCTGTCTATAGATTTTGGCTCGTCAGCTATCGGACTCGGGAATTCTGGAAGTCGAAGTCTCCCACACTATCAAAGTCCCTTTCGTATATATTTTGTTGATTTTGAAATGGCATGTATAAGACTACCCTTTGTTGCGTTTAAGTACTTTTGTGATGTATGTGTATGCGACCATGCGAAAATGGCTTGTAAAAGTGGAGTATGGCATTACACCATTTGTGCTTATGTATATATGTATGGTTTTATGATGTTACTACGGACTGAATGGAAGTGTGAGCAAATGATCAGCCATTGAATGGCTAAAATGATTATATGTGGACCTCTGTATGACAAAACTTTAGTTGGTCCATAGAAACCACGAAATAGGTAAGGTTTACCTGAAAAACAGATGCTGACAGCAGCAGTGGTGTGGATTTGAAAAATCACTAAAAATTGTAGGAATGAAATTAAATAGTGAATAAATTATGTAAATGAACCTTGATGAATCTACTTTCATATGGAAGAAACGAAATGGTCATATGAATTATATGTTAAGAAATATTAAAGTTCTCGTGAAACAGGGCCAGAACGGTTTCTGGATCCCCTGTTCCGACTTTAGAAATTCATTTTAAATTAACCAGAGATAATTAGGAGTCATGCCATATATGTATAGATTCCTCTCTGAGTCTAGTTTCTATAGAAACAAACGGTATCAGTATTTAAGCCCTGTACAGGGAGATATCCATTTCGTAACGCACGAAGGTCAGTGTAGTCGATCCCTGCAACAGGGGAGACTTTAACTAATAAACTGTACTAATTGGCTTGACCAAAAATTCTATAAAAAAATCTGTAGATGGAAATATGAGTCTTGCTTCAGGGAAAAATTACGAAACAAATTTTCGAGCTTTGAAACTCAAGATATGATTTTTAAGGCGACACTGACGCAGTAACCAGCTTGTCTGGAAATTTCTAAATGGACTGTGAAGATAGTTAAACTAAGTTTGTGTGCACCTTGTGTTCTGTAACACCCCGAACCCGAGACCATCGCCGGTGTCGGACACGAGGGGTTAACAAGCCAAATCCACATATTTCGCCCACCAATTGACATTTCCAGTCAGGCTGGAAAACTGCGTCACTGTCGCCTTAAAATCATATCTCGAGTTTCAAAACTCGAAACTGGTTTCGTAAATTTTCCTGAATTTAGACTCATATATCCATCCATGGATTTATTTCTAGAATTTTTGGTCGGGCCAATTGGTACAGTTTATTAGTTAAAGTCACCCATGTTACAGGGATCGACTTCTCTGACCTCCGCACGTTACAACTTGAATATCTCTCTGTACAGGGCTTTAATACTGGTGCCGTTTGTTTCTAATGAAACTAGACTCAAAATGGAATCTGTAAATATAAGGCATGACTTCTAATTCTTTCTGGATAATTTATAGTAAATTTTTAAAGTTGCGACAGGGGACCCAGAAACCGTTCTGGCCCTGTCTCACAATAGCTTTAATATCTCTTAACATGTGACTCCTATGACCGTTTCGTTTCTTCCATATGAAAGTAGACTCATCAAGGTTCATTTACATAGCTTATTCACTATTTAATACCACTCCTACAAATTTTGGTGATTTTTCACATTCACGTCACTGCAGCTGGCAGCATCTGTTTTAAGGTAGGTCTTACCTATTTTGTAGTCTCCATGAACCAACTAGTCTTGCCATACATAGGTTCACATATGATCATTTTAACCATACCAATGGCTGATCATGTGACCAACACTCCCATTTCCAATCCATAATCACATCATGACACCATATATATATATACAAACCGCAAATAGTCTAAGTTCAGATTTCACTTTTACGAGCCATTTTCGCATGGCCGCATACATATACATCACAACATATTTGAACCAACAAGGGTAGTCCTATACATGCCATTTCAAAGTTCAACCAAAATTTATACCAAAATGGAGGCTTTGATAGTGTAGATGACTTCGACTTTAATGATCCCGAATCCGATTGCTATCGAGCAAAATCTATAAAACAGAGAGCCAAAGCAACGGGTAAGCATTTTATGCTTAGTAAGTCTCAAGGAATAAAATTAGCTTTAATTAAAGCAATACATTCACATAGCCAAATGCATCATTTCATTAATACACATTCACATAATCATTCTTACTTCACACTTCATCATTATATACTTTCACAAGGTATCAACCAATTCAATAGCTGAAATTCATTAGTCGATTGAGCTAATGTTGCTCAAGCATGTCGACTTTTCCAATGCACATATAATCATACCTTATTCTTTGGGCTTTTCGAGCGTATTAATGGAATTTATTACAGCAGCCAACACTCACCTCCAGCCCAAGCTTCTTCGAATACAACCGGATATAACCACGCGCACGAATGCCTTGGTCTTAGCCCGGATAGAACGACTCGCACGAATGCCTTTGGTCTTAGCCGGATGTAGCCACTAGCACAATTGCCTTCGGTCTTAACCCGGATATAATTTCCAGCATAAATGTCGCGGGACTTAGCCCGGATATCATTCAATTGCTCATGCACACATACATCAATAATCATTAGACATTCATGTTTCATTTTTGTTACTAAGGCTCAAACACAAATGTAATCACTAGCATAATCGCCTTCGGACTTAGCCCGTATCATTCAAATACTCATACACACATAAATCAATAATCATTACACATCCATATTTCATTTCACATAATTCAAGTAGGGTCACTTCTTGAGGACTTACCTCGGATGTTGTCGAACGGCTTTTACGGCTATTCGATCACTTTTTCCTTCCCCTTGTCCAATTGTGGCCCTCTAAGCTCTTGAGCTAATTCAAACAAATTCAATTTATTAAAACCTCATTATGCTAGCTTATGGCCGAATATGACAAGGAGTTTAAATGGTCATATGGCCACTCTTTAGCTTGAATACACAATGGTCATGCACATTTTATACTACATCAAGCAATTCAATACAATTCATTCAAGCATCAAGGAAAAGCTAAGGCCATCAATAGGCTACCTAAGGCCGAATATACTTGTCCAATTTGAGGCCAATTATACACTTAATACCACACAAAAACAGCATGCATTTTACTAGTTAATGTTTTACATATTGTGGCTCAATACTTATAATATAGCATCAAGCACTCATATAGCCGATTATACTTAGTCATACTTGCACCAAATCAACAATAAATTCCAAGATTTCCACATCATATGTGTACTAGGCCGAATGTACTTGCAATTTCACAAACATTCTTCAACATTTTCTTCTTTAAACAAACATATTCATCACTTACTTCATAACCAAAACATCATGTGCAAACATATATATACATATATGTGCATGGTCAATTTCAAGGTGTCCCTAGCCATCCAAAACACAAATTTTAACTAACATGCAAGAAGCATGAACCACGCTCATGAATGCATCATGGCCGAATACATCACAATCATGCCCCTTTTCAACTTCAATCATGGTTAAACAAAAAGAAAACTCAATGTCTTACTCAAGATGGCTACAAAGAAATTTCAAGAGTAGACAATCCATCATTGCATGCATCATCATCAAGCTTCACACTTAGCATGCAATGGCTTTATCACAATATCAACTTTGACCAAATACCACTTCCATGGCATAACAAGGATTTGAACCATGGCTAACATGAACATCAAGTTGGCAACTAAAACATGCATGAATCTCATGACACAACCTCATACATACCTTAATCTTAGTTTAGCCAAATCTCCTTCTAGATCTCTTCTAAACAAATAAAATGAAGCAAAAATCTCTTCTTCCCCTTAGTATTTTCGGCCAAAAAGGAGAGAACAAGGATGAACAAAAATTTTTTGTTTTCCTTCTTAGTTGCACGGCAATGGGGGGAATGCTACACTCACACACATTTTTTTTGTTTCTCTTCCCACATCTAATTATTAATCATTTCTTTCATGCTCCATTAACAAAACATGTTTCAACATGTTTTCTTTGCCCATAACCCATGTCATGGCCGCCACCACCTATAAAGGGGAATTTGACATGCAAGTCCATTATTTTGCATGCATGCTTTAATTAGTCATCACACATTTCCTATCGTACTTTCAAAGTTCACTACTAAGTCCTTTCTAGTGGAATTCACCTTTATATCACTAAATCAATCATCAAAAATGTCATACATGAGCATACACATATTATAGGCATCAAAATAAATTTTGAATTATTTTTATGCCTCGGTTTTGTGGTCCCGAAACCACATTCCGACTAGGGTCAATTTTGGGCTGTCACAACTCTCCCCACTTAAGAAATTTTCGTCCCGAAAATCTTACCGTAAATAGGGTTGGGTATCGCTCTTTCATAAAGTTCTCGGTTTCCCAAGTAGCTTCTTCTATCCCGTGCTTGAGCCATAACACCTTCACTAGCGGAACCCGCTTATTTCGCAACTCTTTCACTTCCGTGATAGGATACGAATCGGTTCTTCCTCATAACTCATATTGGCTTGAATTTCAACTTCGATGGACTAATCACGTGCGATGGATCGATCTATAGCGTCAAGCATCGAAACATGAAAGACATCGTGAACCTTTTCAAGTTCGGGGCAAAATCAAACGATATGCCACCGGACCGACTTCGCCGGATATCTCATATGGCCCAATGAGCCTCGGGCTCAACTTGCCCCTACGGCCAAATCGAGTATCTTTTTCCAAGGCGATACCTTGAGAAACACTTTATCTCCCACCGATACTCGATGTCCTTACGCTCAGATCCGCGTGATGACTTCGACGATCGGAGGCTATCTTCAGACTTTCACGGATTACTTTCACTTTCTGCTCAAAGATCTCTAATCAAATCCACCGAAAATTTTGCTTTCACCGAGCTCGGTCCAAAACAATGGTGTACGGCATTTACGATCGTATAAAGCCTCGTAGGGTGCCATCTTAATACTTGATTGAAAGTCGTTGTTGTGTTTAATTCAATCATCGGCAAATACCGCTCCCATGAACCACTAAACTCGAGGACGCAACATCTCAACATATCCTCAAGTATCCGAATTATCCGCCGGATTGACCATCGGTTTGGGGGTGAAAGGCGGTGCTGAAATGCAACTTGGTACCCAAAGCTTCTTGCAACTTTTTCCAAAATCGCGAGGTAAACCTCGGATCTCTATCCGACACGATGGAAATAGGCACCCGTGCAATCTCACAACTGAGAAACGTCAGATTCGGCTAGTTTGTCCATTGAAAAGTCAAGACGACGGGGACAAGGTGAGCCGACTTAGTCAATCTATCTACAACGACCCAAACCGCATCCTTCTTACTCACGACAAGGGCGGTCCGGATACAAAGTCCATTGTGACTCGATCCCATTTCCACTCGGGTATCGTGATTGGTCAAGTAATCTCAAGGCACTTGATGTTCCGCTTTCACTTGTTGACATATTAAGCATCTCAAAACAAAGTCGGAGATGTCTCGTTACATACCATGCCACCTAAACCGACGTTTCAAATCGTTGTACATCTTCGTACTCCCCGGGTGGATTGCCATTCGGCTACAATGGGCTTCGTTCAAAATTATCGAAATGAGTTCCAAATTCTTTGGAACACACAGATGACCTTTGAACCTCAAACAATCGTCATCATCGATTTGAAACTCCGAGTCCTTGTTCGAACACACTCATTGCGTTTTGCGTACCAACTCGTCGTCGACTTTTCGAGCTTCTCGAATTTGATGCATCAATAGTGGTTTGGCTTTCAATTCAGCTACTAACACACCGTCGGATCGAATGCATAAGTGCACATTCATCGCTTCGACAAAGTGAATAATGATTTACGACTCAAGGCATCCGCAACCACATTCGCCTTTCCGGTGATAGTCAATGACCACTCATAATCCCTTAACAGCTCGAGCCAACGTCTTTGTCGCAGATTTAAGTCTCTTTGGGTCATCAAATATTTGAGACTTTTGTGATCCGAGTACACATGGCACTTCTCACCAAATAAGTAATGTCGCCAAATCTTTAAGGCGAATACGATGGCGACTAATTCGAGATCATGGGTCGGATAATTTTTCTCGTGTGGCTTTAATTGCCTCGACGATAGGCCACAACTCGACCTTCTTGCATCAATACGCAACCTAACCCAAGGAGGGAGGCGCCACTATAGATGACAAACTCTTTGCCGATTCGGGTTGCACTAGAATTGGGGCTCCCGTCAAATAAGTTTTCAGTTGATCGAAACTTTTTCGACATTTCTCCGTCCATTCAACTTAACATCCTTTTGGAGTAGCCGTCATCGGCGTGGCTATCGTTGAGAAACCTTTACAAATCGTCGGTAATAACCTAAGAAGCCCCAAAAGCTCGAACCTCAAGAATATTTCTGAGGCTTCCAATTAAGTATGGCTGAAATTTTATTCGGTCGACTCGAATACCCGATGCAGATACCACATGACCCAAGAAGCTAACCTCTCTTAACCGTAACTCACACTTTGTGAACTTAGCATATAATTGCTTATCCCGTAAAATTTGCAGACTAACCTCGTGTGTTCAAGATGTTCGGTCTCATTTCTTGAATAGACCAAGATGTCATCAATGAACACGACTACTAATCGATCCAAATATGGTCTCAAGATCCGATTCATTAAATCCATAAATACCGCAGGGCATTAGTAAGCCCAAACGGCATCACTAGGAACTCATAGTGACCATATCTCGCTCAAGGCGTCTTGGGCACGTCCGAATCTCGGATTCGCAATTGATAATAGCCCGATCTCAAATCTATTTTCGAGAACACCGAGGCTTCTTCGCTTGATCGAACAAGTCATCGATACGTGGTAACGGATATTTGTTCTTTATCGTCGCTTTATTAAGTCGACGATAGTCGATGCACGTACCGCATGGTTCCATCCTTCTTTTCACAAACAACACCGGCGCACCCTAAGGCGAAAAACTCGGCGAGCAAAACCTCTATCCACCAATTCTTGCAACCGAGCTTTCAACTCCTTTAATTCCGTTGGCGCCATACGATACGGTTATCGAAATTGGAGTGGTACCGGTACCAATTTGATGCCAAATTCTATTTCCGAACAGTGGTAAACCCGCAATTCTTCGTGGAAAACATCCGGTATTCACAAACCACGGGCACAAATTCGGGTTTCTTTTTTCGATTCCTTGTCATCGAGCACATACGCAAGGTACGCCGCACCCTTTTCTTACATATTTCCGCCAACATTGCTGATATTACGGTGGCAACCCTTTAAGTCCGTAGACTCAACCCGAATTATCTCGTTATTCGCACCTCAAATCGATAGTCTTGCTTTTGCAATTTACAACCGCATCGTGCATGGTCAACCAATCCAAACCAAGAATAACGTCGAATTCATCGAACGGCAAAAGCATCAAGTCCGCCGGAAAACAAGAACCTCGGAACACTAGGGGACTTTTCTTGCACACTTTGTTGACAAGCACGTAATGACCCAAGGGTTTGACACGAATTACAAACTCAAGAGACTCAATAGGCAAAGTCTTCTTTGGATGCTAAGGTTTCACATATATAAGAATGAGTAGAACCAGGTCAATCAAAGCAATCACATTAGTGTTGAAAAGAGTGAAAGTACCGGTAATGACATCCGAGAGGCAAGATCCTCGGCGTGCGCGTATGGCATAAGTCCTAGCAGGAGCCCGAGCCTCGGATCTGATGGTAGCATCTCTAGATCCTCTCTGACCGCCACTAACATTGCCCACATTTCTAGGTGGCCTACCTCGAGCAGTGGTAGCACCCGGGTTTCCACTCTGACTTACATTTTGTTCAAGCAACCCCGGGCAATCCTTCATAAGGTGGTCGGCCGATCCGCACTTATAGCAGGAGCGATCACGGAACCAACAGCTCCCCGAATGCCATTTGCCACAATGCGCAGACACTCGCCTCTCTCGGCGATCATTTCTACCATTTGGCGATCAAGTGACTCGTGTGGTCACAGGGGTCGATCGCGTCCTCGTCTAGAAAAGCCCTAGCGCCTCTAGACCGGCTCACATCATCTCGAAATCTCTTCGATACTGTTGAAGAGACTTTCCGAGGACCTTTTCGAATTCTCTAGTTCCCACCTCAACTTTTTGTTTCTCTTTTCTAAGCTCTTGACTTTACAAGCTCGCTCAACAAGTACTACGAACTCTCGTATTTCGAGAATGCCAACGAACATCCTTATATCATCATTCAGCCTATCCTCAAGCGTTTACACATAATAGCTTGGACGAAATGCATTCTCACGCAGATCGGCTAAGCCTCACAAATTTTCGCTCATAGTCATGAATCGACATAGAACCTTGCTTAAGATCAAGAAATTCCTTCGCTTTTGGTCGATGAATCTCGACTAATATACTTTTTTCTAACTCGGTTTGAAAGAATTCCCAAGTCACTTGCTCTCTAGGCACCACGAAGTCGAGTACTCCACCAATAGTAGGCGGAATCACGTAGCAAGGAGATGGTACACTTTAAGCACTCATCGGTGTACAAGATAGCTCATCGAGCACTTGATAGTGTTGTCCAACCAAAATTCAGCTCGCTCGGCATCATCATCATCCGTAGCTTTAAATTCAGTGGCCCCATGTTTTGAATCTCGTCGATTGGGGCTTACTTGACCTTATTTGGTCGGCCATCGGAGGTATTGTAGGTGCGGGGTTGCATTTGTCGGGAATGGAGGTTGTGGAACAGTAGTGTTAGTTCGAATGTATTGGTTAAACCAATCATTCATCACACTATAAAAGGCTTGCCTAGCCTCATCATTCGGATTGCTGGCCATAGGTTGAGAGTCCGCCGGCTGTCCCTTGCGCGGAGCAGCGCCATACTCTCCACATCATCAGCTATCGCTTCGGTTGGGATCGGGATCCATTACTATAAACAAACACAAAGTCAACTTGTCAGAAATCACCACACTATCGATTCATCATTTAATGGCATGTATAGCTAGACCCCAAACACATCACGGTAGTCCTAGAATCGACTAAACCGTGGCTCTGATACCAATAAAATTGTAACACCCCGAACCCGAGACCATCGCCGGTGTCGGACACGAGGGGTTAACAAGCCAAATCCACATATTTCGCCCACCAATTGACATTTCCAGTCAGGCTGGAAAATTGCGTCACTGTCGCCTTAAAAATCATATCTCGAGTTTCAAAACTCGGAAACTGGTTTCGTAAATTTTCCCTGAATTTAGACCCATATATCCATCCATGGATTTATTTCTAGAATTTTTTGTCGGGCCAATTGGTACAGTTTATTAGTTAAAATCACCCATGTTACAGGGGTCGACTGCTCTGACCTCCGCGCGTTACAACTTGAATATCTCTCTGTACAGGGCTTTAATACTGGTGTCGTTTGTTTATAATGAAACTAGACTCAAAATGGAATCTTTACATATAAGGCATGACTCCTAATTCTTTCTGGATAATTTATAGTAAATTTTTAAAGTTGCGACAGGGGACCCAGAAACCGTTCTGGCCCTGTCTCACAATAGCTTTAATATCTCTTAACATGTGACTCCTATGACCGTTTCGTTTCTTCCATATGAAAGTAGACTCATCAAGGTTCATTTACATAGCTTATTCACTATTTAATACCACTCCTACAAATTTTTGTGATTTTTCACATTCACGTCACTGCAGCTGGCAGCATCTGTTTTAAGGTAGGTCTTACCTATTTTGTAGTCTCCATGAACCAACTAGTCTTGCCATACATAGGTTCACATATGATCATTTTAACCATACCAATGGCTGATCATGTGACCAACACTCCCATTTCCAATCCATAATCACATCATGACACCATATATATATATATACAAACCGCAAATAGTCTAAGTTCAGTACTTCACTTTTACGAGCCATTTTCGCATGGCCGTACACATATACATCACAACATATTTGAACCAACAAGGGTAGTCCTATACATGCCATTTCAAAGTTCAACCAAAATTTATACCAAAATGGAGGCTTTGATAGTGTAGATGACTTCGACTTTAATGATCCCGAATCCGATTGCTATCGAGCAAAATCTATAAAACAGAGAGCCAAAGCAACGGGTAAGCATTTTTATGCTTAGTAAGTCTCAAGGAATAAAATCAGCTTTAATTAAAGCAATACATTCACATAGCCAAATGCATCATTTCATTAATACACATTCACATAATCATTCTTACTTCACACTTCATCATTATATACTTTCACAAGGTATCAACCAATTCAATAGCTGAAATTGTTAGTCGATTGAGCGAATGTTGCTCAAGCATGTCGACTTTTCCAATGCACATATAATCATACCTTATTCTTTGGGCTTTTCGAGCGTACTAATGGAATTTATTACAGCAGCCAACACTCACCTCCAGCCCAAGCTTCTTCGAATACAACCGGATATAACCACGCACGAATGCCTTCGGTCTTAGCCCGGATAGAATGACTCGCACGAATGCCTTGGTCTTAGCCGGATGTAGCCACTAGCACAATTGCCTTGGTCTTAACCGGATATAATTTCCAGCATAAATGTCGTGGGACTTAGCCGGATATCATTCAATTGCTCATGCACACATACATCAATAATCATTAGACATTCATGTTTCATTTTTGTTACTAAGGCTCAAACACAAATGTAATCACTAGCATAATCGCCTTGGGACTTAGCCGGGTATCATTCAAATACTCATACACACATAAATCAATAATCATTACACATCCATATTTCATTTCACATAATTCAAGTAGGGTCACTTCTTGAGGACTTACCTCGGATGTTGTCGAACGGCTTTTACGGCTATTCGATCACTTTTTCCTTCCCCTTGTCCAATTGTGGCCCTCTAAGCTCTTGAGCTAATTCAAACAAATTCAATTTATTAAAACCTCATTATGCTAGCTTATGGCGAATATGACAAGGAGTTTAAATGGTCATATGGCCACCCTTTAGCTTGAATACACAATGGTCATGCACATTTTATACTACATCAAGCAATTCAATACAATTCATTCAAGCATCAAGGAAAAGCTAAGGCCATCAATAGGCTACCTAAGGCCGAATATACTTGTCCAATTTGAGGCCAATTATACACTTAATACCACACAAAAACAGCATGCATTTTACTAGTTAATGTTTTACATATTGTGGCTCAATACTTATAATATAGCATCAAGCACTCATATGGCCGATTATACTTAGTCATACTTGCACCAAATCAACAATAAATTCCAAGATTTCCACATCATATGTGTACTAGGCGAATGTACTTGCAATTTCACAAACATTCTTCAACATTTTCTTCTTTAAACAAACATATTCATCACTTACTTCATAACCAAAACATCATGTGCAAACATATATATACATATATGTGCATGGTCAATTTCAAGGTGTCCCTAGCCATCCAAAACACAAATTTTAACTAACATGCAAGAAGCATGAACCATGCTCATGAATGCATCATGGCCGAATACATCACAATCATGCCCTTTTCAACTTCAATCATGGTTAAACAAAAGAAAACTCAATGTCTTACTCAAGATGGCTACAAAGAAATTTCAAGAGTAGACAATCCATCATTGCATGCATCATCATCAAGCTTCACACTTAGCATGCAATGGCTTTATCACAATATCAACTTTGACCAAATACCACTTCCATGGCATAACAAGGATTTGAACCATGGCTAACATGAACATCAAGTTGGCAACTAAAACATGCATGAATCTCATGACACAACCTCATACATACCTTAATCTTGGTGCAAGTTTAGCCAAATCTCCTTCTAGATCTCTTCTAAACAAATAAAATGAAGCAAAAATCTCTTCTTCCCCTTAGTATTTTCGGCCAAAAAGGAGAGAACAAGGATGAACAAAAATTTTTTGTTTTCCTTCTTAGTTGCACGGCAATGGGGGGAATGCTACACTCTCACACACATTTTTTTTTTGTTTCTCTTCCCACATCTAATTATTAATCATTTCTTTCATGCTCCATTAACAAAACATGTTTCAACATGTTTTCTTTGCCCATAACCCATGTCATGGCCGCCACCACCTATAAAGGGGAATTTGACATGCAAGTCCATTATTTTGCATGCATGCTTTAATTAGTCATCACACATTTCCTATCGTACTTTCAAAGTTCACTACTAAGTCCTTTCTAGTGGAATTCACCTTTATAACACTAAATCAATCATCAAAAAATGTCATACATGAGCATACACATATTATAGGCATCAAAATAAATTTTGAATTATTTTTATGCCTCGGTTTTGTGGTCCCGAAACCACATTCCGACTAGGGTCAATTTTGGGCTGTCACATGTTCGATTCCGGTAACGGACTCGGGTACGGGGTGTTACAATTTTATTGGTATCAGAGCTACGGTTTAGTCGATTCTAGGACTACCGTAATGTGTTGGGTCTAGCTATACATGCCATTTTATGTGATTATTTGATAGTGTGGTGATTTCTGACAATTGAAATGTGTTTATTTATAGTAATGGATCCCGATCCCGACCGAGCGGTAGCTGATGATCTTGAGATTGTAGCGCCTACTCTCGCACAAGGGATAGCTCCGGCGGACTCTCAACCTAATGCTAGTAATCCTAATGATGAAGCTAGACAAGCTTTCTATAGCGTGATGAATGATTGGTTTAACCAATACATTCGAACAAATACGGCTGTTCCACAACCTCCTTTCCCAACAAATACAACCCCCGCACCTACAATGCCTCCGGTAACTGACCAAATAAGGTCAAGTAAGCCCCTAGTTGATAGAATCCGGAAACATGGGGCTACTGAATTTAAGGCTACGGATAGCGACGACGCCGAGCAAGCTGAGTTTTGGTTGGACAACACTCTCCGGGTACTCGATGAGCTATCTTGTACACCTGATGAATGCCTAAAGTGTACTATCTCCTTGCTACGCGATTACGCCTACTATTGGTGGAGTACTCGACTTACATTGTGTCCCGAGAGCAAGTAACTTGGGAGTTTTTCCAAACCGAGTTTGGAAGAAGTATATCATCGAGATTTGTTGATCGAAACGGAAGGAATTTCTTGAGCTTAAGCAAGGTTCTATGTCAGTTACTGACTACGAGCGAAAATTTGTTAGACTTAGTAGATATGCTCGGGAATGTGTTTCGTCCGAGGCTATCATGTGTAAACGCTTCAAGGATGGGCTGAATGAAGATATAAAAATGTTCGTTGGCATTCTTGAAATACGAGAGTTCGTAGTACTTGTCGAGCGAGCTTGTAAAGCCGAGGAGCTTAGAAAAGAAAAACAAAATGTTGATGTGGGAACTGGAGAGTTTCGTAAAAGATCCTCGGGAAAGTCTCTTCAACAGGCATCGAAGAAATTTAGAGATGATGTGGGCGGTCTAGAGGCACTTCGGCCTTTTAGACGAGATCGTGATCGACCCCACAAGGTACACGAGGCACTTCGGTTGCCAGTGTTGGGAATGAACGTCGAGATAGAACGGAGTGTCAGCATTGTGGCAAATGGCATTCTGGAAGTTGTAGATTCCGTGACCGCTCCTGTTACAAGTGCGGATCAGTTGACCACTTCATTAAAGATTGCCCGAGGTTGTCTCGAATGAATGTAGATCGAGTGGGAAACCGGCGCTACCACCGCCCGAGGTAGACCATCTAGAAATATGGGTAATGCTAGTGGTGGTCGAGAGGATCTAGAGATGCTACGACCAGATCCGAGGCTCGCGCCTGCTAGAGCTTATGCTATCACGTGCCGCAAGGATGCTTCATCGCCAGATGTTATTACGGGTACTTTCACTCTCTTTGATACTAATGTGATTGCTTTGATTGACCCTGGTTCCACTCATTCTTATATATGCGAAACCTTAGCATCCAGTAAGACTTTACCTATTGAGTCTCATCGAGTTCGTAATTCGGTGTCAAATCCCTTGGGTCGTTCGTGCTTGTTGACAAAGTGTGTAAGAAATGTCCCTAGTAATTCGAGGATCCTGCTTTTCCGCGGACTTGATGCTTTTGCCGTTCGACGAATTTGATGTTATCATCGGTTTAGATTGGTTGACCGTGCATGATGCGGTTGTGAATTGCAAAGGCAAGACTATTGATTTGAGATGCGCAAATAGAGATAATCCGAGTTGAGTCTACGGACTTAAAGGGGTTGCCAGCTGTAATATCAGCAATGTTGGCCCAGAAATATGTGAGAAAGGGGTGCGAAGCATACCTTGCATATGTACTTGATGACAAGGAATTGGAAAAGAAACCCGAATCTGTGCCGGTGGTTTGTGAATACCCGGATGTTTTTCCCGAAGAATTACCGGGTCTACCACCTATTCGGGAGGTAGAGTTTGGTATTGAGCTTGCACCTGGGACTACACCGATTTCGATAGCTCCGTATCGTATGGCACCAACCGAGTTAAAAGAGTTGAAAGCTCAGTTGCAAGAATTGACGGATAGAGGTTTCGCTCGACCCAGTTTCTCACCTTGGGGTGCACCAGTATTGTTCGTGAAAAAGAAGGACGGAACCATGAGGTTGTGCATTGACTATCGTCAGTTGAATAAAGTGACGATAAAGAATAAATATCCGTTACCACGTATTGATGACTTGTTCGATCAGCTAAAGGGAGCCTCAGTGTTTTCAAAGATAGATTTGAGATCGGGGTATTACCAGTTACGGATTCGAGATTTGGACGTACCCAAAACTGCTTTCAGAACGAGGTATGGTCACTACGAGTTCTTGGTAATGCCGTTCGGGCTCACTAATGCCCTACGGTATTTATGGATTTGATGAATCGGATCTTTAGACGATTTGGACGGTTCGTAGTTGTGTTCATCGATGACATCTTGGTCTATTCAAGAGATGAGACGAACATCTTGAACACCGAGATTAGTGTTGCAAATTTTACGGGATAAGCGGTTATACACTAAGTTCAGCAAGTGTGAGTTTTGGTTAAGAGAGGTTAGCTTCTTGGGTCATGTGGTATCTCGTGATCGGTATTCGAGTCTAATTCGAGCAAAATTACAACCATACTTAACTGGAAACCTCCAAGAAATATTACCGAGGTTCGAGCTTTTTGGGACTTGCTTACATTACCGACGGTTTGTAAAAGGATTCTCGATGATAGCCACACCCATGACGTAAACCGCTTGAAGGATGTCAAGTTTGAATGGACGGAAAAGTGTTAGAAAAGTTTGATCAATTGAAAACTCATTTGATGAAGCTCCAGTTTTAGTGCGGCTTTAATCTGCAAAGAGTTTGTCATTTATAGTGACGCCTCCTACTTGGGTTAGGTTGCGTATTGATGCAAGAAGGTCGAGTTGTGGCCTCACGCGTCGAGACAATTAAAGCCACATGAGAAAAATTATCCCACCCATGATCTCGAATTGGTCGCCATCGTATTCGCTTTAAAGGTATGGCGACATTACTTATTTGGTGAGAAGTGCCATGTGTATTCGGATCACAAAAGTCTCAAATATTTGATGACTCAAAGAGACTTAAATCTGCGACAAAGACGTTGGCTCGAGTTGTTAAAAGATTATGAGCTTGTCATTGATTATCACCCGGAAAGGCTAATGTGGTTGCGGACGCCTTAAGCCGAAAATCACTTTTTTCTTCTGAGCTACGAATGTATACTTGTCCATTCGCGCCGACAATGTGTTAGTAGCGAATTAAAGGCCAAACCATTGTTAACTCATCAAATTCGTGAAGCTCAGAAAGTTGATGAGGAGTTGCTTGCAAAATGGGCTGAGTGTGTTCTGAACAAGGAATCGGAGTTTCAAATTGATGATGACGATTGTTTGAGGTTCAGAAGTCGTTTGTGTGTTCCAAAGAATTCGGAACTTATTTCGATAATTCTGAACGAAGCCCATTGTAGCCGAATGGCAATCCACCCGGGGAGTACGAAGATGTACAACGATTTGAAACGTCGGTTTTGGTGGCATGGTATGAAACGAGACATCTCCAACTTTGTTTCGAGATGTTTAATATGTCAACAAGTGAAAGCGGAACATCAAGTGCCTTCGGATTACTTCAAATTGATTACGATACCCGAGTGGAAATGGGATCGAGTCACAATGGACTTTGTGTCCGGACTGCCATTGTCAGCAAGTAAGAAGGATGCGATTTGGGTTGTCGTTGATAGATTGACTAAGTCGGCTCACTTTATCCTTGTGCGTACGGATTTTTCATTGGATAAACTAGCTGAATTGTACGTTTCTCAGATTGTGAGATTACACGGGGTACCGATTTCTGTTGTGTCGGATAGAGATCCGAGGTTCACCTCGCGATTTTGGAAGAAATTGCAAGAAGCTTTGGGTACCAAGTTGCATTTCAAAGATCGCCTTTCACCCCCAAACCGATGGTCAATCCGAGCGGATAATTCAGATACTTGAGGATATGTTGAGATGTTGCATCCTCGAGTTCGATGGTTCAGGAAGCGGTACCTACCTTTGATTGAATTCGCTTACAACAATAGTTTTCAATCAAGTATTAAGATGGCGCCTTACGAGGCTTTGTACGGGCGTAAATGCCGTACACCATTGTTTTAGACCGAGCTCGGTGAAAACAAAATTTTCGGAGTGGATTTGATTAAAGATGCTGAACAGAAGGTAAAGGTAATCCGTGAAAGTCTAAAGGCGGCCACAGATCGTCAGAAGTCGTACGCGGATCTAAAACGAAAAGACATTGAGTATCAAGTGGGAGATAAAGTGTTTCTTAAAGTTTCGCCTTGGAAAAAGATACTCAGATTTGGCCGTAAAGGCAAATTGAGCCCGAGGTTCATCGGGCCATATGAGATATCCGAACGAGTCGGTCCAGTTGCGTATCGTTTGATTTTGCCCCCTGAACTTGAAAAGATTCACGACGTCTTTCATGTTTCGATGCTTCGGCGCTATAGATCTGATCCGTCGCACGTAATTAGTCCATCAGAGGTTGAAATTCAATCCGATATGAGTTATGAAGAAGAACCGATTCGTATCCTAGCTCGTGAAGTGAAGGAGTTGCGAAACAAAAGGGTTCCGTTAGTAAAAGTGTTATGGCTCAAACACGGGATGGAAGAAGCTATTTGGGAACCCGAGAGCTCTATGAAAGAGCGTTACCCAAACCTATTTACCGGTAAGATTTTCGGGACGAAAATTTCTTAAGTGGGGAGAGTTGTGTGACCTTAAAACGACCCTAGTCGAAATGTGGTTTCGGGACCACAAAATCGAGGCATAAAAATAATTTAATATTTATTTTATTGCCTATAATGTGTGTTAACCCATGTGTGACATTTTTATGCTTTGATTTAGAGTTATAAATGTGAATTTCACTAGAAAGGACCTAGTAGTAAACTTTGAAAGTATGATGGGGAAATGTGTGATGACAAATTAAAGCATGCATGCAAAACAATGGACTTGCATGTCAAATTCCCCCAATAGCTAGTGGCCGCCATGACAAGGAATTATGGGCAAAAATCATGTCATGAAACATGTTTGGTAAGTGGGTTATGTTGGAATAAATAAAATAAAGAGTATGGAATAAAAAAAAAATGTGTGTGTGAAGGCTTCTCCTCCCCATTCTTTGTGTAGGTAGGAAAGAAAATAAAAAATTTTGTTCATCCATTTTCACTCTCTTTTGGCCGAAAATACTAAGGATAAGGAGGAGTTTTGCTTCATACTTGGTTTGGAAGAGGATTAGGAAGAGGTTGGCTATACTTGCATCAAGATTAAGGTATGTTTGAGGTTGTGCCATGAGATTCATGCATGTTTTTAGTTGCTAGCTTGATGTTCTTGTTAGCCCATGGTTCAAATCTTTGTTATGTCATGGGAATGAAATTCGGCCAAAGTGAATATGGTGTTAATGCCATTGCATGCTAAATATCAAGCTTGATAATGATACATGTGATGGAGGATTGAGGATTCTTAGATTTTCTTTTAGCATTTTTTTGAATGAGATACTAAGTTCTTTGTTTTACCATGACCAAATTGAAATGGTATGGTGTTGTGGTATTCGGCCATGTTATATCCGTAAGTATGATTCATGCATGTTGCATGGTAAGTAAGATTTAAGCTTTGGATAGGTGTATATTTGCTTGTGATGATGTCTCGATTATGAGGTAAATGAGAGATGTGCAATGAGTTACGATATGTAATGCGTTAGTAGTAAAATGTATGCTGTTTTTGTGTGGTATTAAGTGTATAATTGGCCTCAAATTGGACATGTATATTCGGCCACATGAGGGGAAATTGGTGTGCATGCATTCGGTTAGAGGCAAGCATATTGATGCCTATTCTTGGCTTAGAAAATTCGGCTAAGAGGAATATTAACTAATGTGTTGAGTTCGATTCATGATTTCGTACATATGCGACTTTGATGCCTAATGAGTATATATATTGGCTAAGTATCTTGAATTCCTCTTTCGATGCTCACATGATAAAACCAATTTATTTGTTAAATTAAGCTCAAGAGCAAAGGGAGCTAAATCCGATAAGGGAAGGAAAAAGTCGTGGAATAGCCGTCGAAATCGTTCGACCACGTCCGAGGTAAGTTCTTGAGTAATAGAGCTTAAATTCTGAATTGATTAGATCATGTTTAAAGCAAATTAAAATCATGCTCTTTGTGTGTGGCTATTGAGCCGAAATTGCAAGTGTGAAAAGTGTCTTGTGTTTGAGTTTTGCTAATGAAAATGAAATCTGAATGTGTCATAATTTATTGATAATTGTGCTCGGTTATTGAATGATGTCGGGCTAAGTCCGAAGGCTTTGTGCTAAGTGACTATATCCGGACTAGGATCCGAAGGCATTCGTGCAAGTTACTAAATCCGGACTAAGATCCGAAGGCTTTCGAGCGAGCTACTAAATTCGGGTTAAGTCCGAAGGCATTCGTCTGATTATCAGAATCGGGCTATGTCCCGAAGGCATTTGAATGTGTAGCCATATCCGGTTAAACTCAAGAAGATCGTGATTCAAGAATGAATGAACCTGCTGTAAAATTTCAGCTAATACGCTTGAAAATTCCAGCAACGAGGTATGTTCGTATGTGCTTTGGAATAGTTGATTCCTTGAATAATATTCGCTCAATCGAGAAATGAGCTTTGGCATTTGGCTAAGATGAACCCTTATGTATGAATATAGGGGTTGGAATGTGAAATAAGTATGATATTGAGAATTTGTGCATATGAAATTATCCGTTAGCTATATGAATGTTATGCTTTTGTTGTGCTGGAATCCCTTGCTCTAACTTACTAAGCATAAATTGCTTACTCCGTTTCTCTGTTTCTCTGTCTATAGATTTTGGCTCGTCAGCTATCGGACTCGGGATTTCTAGAAGTCGAAGTCTCCCACACTATCAAAGTCCCTTTTGGTATATATTTTGGTTGGATTTTGAAATGGCATGTATAGGACTACCCTTTTGTTGCGTTTTAAGTACTTTTGTGATGTATGTGTGTACGACCATGCGAAAATGGCTCGTAAAAGTGGAATATGGCATTAGACCATTTGTGCTTATGTATATATGTATGGTTTTATGATGTTACTACGGACTGAATGGAAGTGTGAGCAAATGATCAGCCATTGGAATGGCTAAAAATGATTATATGTGGACCTATGTATGACAAAACTTTAGTTGGTCCATAGAAACCACGAAATAGGTAAGGTTTACCTGAAAAACAGATGCTGACAGCAGCAGTGGTGTGGATTTGAAAAATCACTAAAAATTGTAGGAATGTAATTAAATAGTGAATAAATTATTTAAATGAACCTTGATGAATCTACTTTCATATGGAAGAAACAAAACGGTCATATGAATTATATGTTAAGAAATATTAAAGTTCTCGTGAATCAGGGCCAGAACAGTTTCTGGATCCCCTGTTACGACTTTAGAAATTCATTGTAAATTAACCAGAGATAATTAGGAGTCATGCCATATATGTATAGATTCCTCTCTGAGTCTAGTTTCTATAGAAACAAACAGCATCAGTATTTAAGCCCTGTACAGGGAGATATCCATTTCGTAACGCACGAAGGTCAGTGTAGTCGATCCCTGCAACAGGGGAGACTTTAACTAATAAACTGTACTAATTGGCTTGACCAAAAATTCTGGAAAAAAATCTGTAGATGGAAATATGAGTTTTGTTTCAGGGAAAAATTACGAAACAAATTTTCGAGCTTTGAAACTCACGATATGATTTTTAAGGCGACACTGACACAGTAACCAGCTTGTCTGGAAATTTCTAAATGGACTGTGAAGATAGTTAAACTAAGTTTGTGTGCACCTTGTGTTCGATTCCGGTAACGGACTCGGGTACGGGGTGTTACAGTAATCTAGCCATTGGAATGGCTAATGATGATATGTTTAATTAATATAATTGAGGTTATAATATGGTTAATATATGTGTGTTTGGTATGGTTAGATTGAACTATGATAAACATATATGTCTTACAAAAGGTAAGTTTGAATACATATGATGATATATCATGTCTAATGTTAATGTTGGTTTTGTTTTAATGTCTTGAATTGGTTGGTATATGTATGTAAGTATTAATGTAGGTACAAGGCAAATTTTGGGTGAGAAATAAGGCTTGGAAATGGCCATGTTTTGTCCACAAGGGTAGACACATATGCGTGTGTCTCAGCCGTGTATTGTGAAACACATGGCTCAACACACAGGCGTGTGTCTTGGCCGTGTGAATCTTGCACCTATTTTTTTATAATTAAATTGTCCACATGGCCTAGCACATAGGCGTGTGGCTAGCCGTGTAACGCAAGTCAATAGCTACCCTAATTTGAACATGAGCTGGGACATGGCCGTGTGCCTCACATCGAATGCCCACATGGCCTAAGACACAGGCATGTCAACTGGCTGAGTGAGCCACAAGGCCTGACCACACGGGCGTGTGTCCCCTGCACCTAAGAAAAAATTTGAAATTTCACGAAAAATTCGCTGAGTTCCCGATATAGTCCCAATTTGATTCTAATGTGTATTTTGGGCCTCGAGGACCTATCTAAAAGACAATATGATAAATTTTGGATATGAATAGTAAATGATATGAAATATTCTGTAATTGATCTGTAAACTCTGGTAATTCTCCGTGACCCTGTTCCAGCGACGGATAAGGGTTAGGGGTGTTACAAAGGTATTCTTGAAAGTTTTCTCTTGGAAGAAAATTTTCTGGTCTGGTCGTAAAATCAAATTGAGTCCTCGATATATTAGGCAGTATGAAATTATTGAAAGGATTGGGCCTGTTGCATATCGATTAGCATTACTACTAGAATTTCACAGAATTCATAATGTTTTTCATATGTTATGTTATGGAACACCCCTTACCTGTGTTCAACGCTGGGACAGAGTATGAGGCATTACCGGACTTAAATATAACCAATCATACAAAACCAGACCATATAATTTCATTCAATTTAATACCATTCATACACATGCATATCGTCCCTTATACGGGCCCATGAGGCCCAAAACATACATCAAGAGTAGTTTGGGACTAAACTTAGTATTTTAGAAAAACTTAGAAATTGTTTTTTTATGAAACAGGGTCACACGCTCGTGTGGGTAGGCCGTGTGGTCACACACGCCCGTGTGGTTTGGGACATGCCCTTGTCCTCAGCCTGTGTAACTCTCTGTTTATGATGTCATCAACTCAATTAGGATCAAATGGCCAAGTCACACGCCCGTGTGCTTAGGCCGTGTGGCGAATTAAATTCCAAAAATTAAGAGCAGACTTCACACGACCTGGGCACATGCCCATGTCCTGAGGACGTGTTCTTTACACGGCTGAGACATACGGTCGAGTTTTTGCTCGTGTGTTTACTACTGGGCATTTTGTTTTACCTAATTAGGGTGTAAGGGACACACGGTTGAATCACACGCCCATGGGGCAGACCGTGTGTCACACACAGCCTAGACACATGCTCGTATGTCTACCCGTGTAGACAATTTTAAGGCTATTTTCCAAGCCATTTGTCACCCTTAAATGCTCACTCACTTATAAATTTTTGATCGCATGAAACATAGTATATTTAGTCACTCAAATACTCATAAACATGATTAATCCATGACTTTGTAATGTCAGCATATCATCTAACCAAACCATCATGCTTTCATATGGCTTTCCACACTAATTTCATATTTATTCATCATGATAAACCTATTTTCAATTTACTCAATTATACTATAGCTTTGGTCATACTTATGAGCCACAATTCATTCATTAAGCACATATGTCATTCATTTCACATATCATCCACAAGCAACCACATCAAGCACAACACATTGCATGCATGCATAATTAATTAGGGTTACAACCCAAATAATCTATATGAACCATATCACATGGCCATATACAAAATGAATCAAATATTACCATAAGCCAACACATTTGACTAAACCAATATGACATATAACAAAAAAAGACTAAGTCCCTATACATGCTATACTCAAAATGTTGAGACTAACTATACCCAATTTTCCAATTGATAGTGTGATCGAAAACTCCGACGTTCTCCGATCCCCGAGCTAGCTTGGTGACACTATAAGAAAAAGGAGAGGAAAATGGATAAGCTTTAAAGCTTAGTAATCTCACATACAAATAAAATGCAATTTAAACAAGCATTAATCATACATTTAATATAATGAACATAATCTTGCATTTTATTATCAAACCACTTAAATTTATTCTTCGGATATATATATTCTTATCACAAGTTTATTATATCCCATGGTATTCTTATGAGTTCGATGTACATACATGTGCCCACTTGCACATAATAACTTACTTTCTCATCATTGACGTATTCATTAAGATTACCCATTGAACTTCTCTTTGGATTACCCGTTGAAAACTTGGAATACCATCGGATACATCAGAATCTCACACCTAACTACCCCATATATAGCCATCGCTACCTCATATCACATATCGCATGTTGCTCGCTTTCGAGCTACTCACGGGTCCGCTCACTCTAGCTGTCTGTCAGGATGTAGCTATATGGGCTGCTCACGCAAGCTATCAGGTATCCGTAACACATGCTGGACTACCCAGCCAATGGTAGAACATACAAGACCAGCACCTGGAACCCCATAACATGTGTCACATAACTCATGAGCTCAGACCACATAACTCATGAGCTCAGATCACATAGTCCCTAATGACATGTTGCTTGTATCCTAAACTATTCCTAAGGTTCAAACGGGATTCTTCAATACCACATTTCTGTCGATTGCTCCTAATGTCGATTTCAATATCCATAACACCAATTGTATACTCATGGAATAATCAAAGCATAATTCATAATAAAATTTAAGCATTAAACGCATGATACAACATCACATTAATTATATATGTACTTACCATACATGCAATATTAAAGCATTTAAAATATGGTACATATTGCATAATTTGCATATGAACTTACCCCGGTACAAAATGATAGAAACGATTCTAATCCTCGTAAACCTTGTTTTTCCCTCGATCAAGACCCGAATCACGTTTTTCTTGATCTATAATGCCAAATTTAGCTTGTTCAATACACACATTGTTTGAATTGACCAATAATTCATACTTTGGTAAAATTACATTTTTACCCCTAACTTTTCATTTATTTACACTTTAGTCCCTAGGCTCGTAAAATTAAATGCGTGCATTTTCTTAGTTACCCAAGCCTAGTCGATTCATATTCTAACTCATATCAGCCCACATTTCTCATTAAATCACATTTCTACTACCTATTTCTACATATTTTGCAAATTCAGCTAGCACTTGGAGAAGATGAGAAAATTTTTACTTATTTTTCCCTTTTTATTCTTTTATTAACCAAATGACCAAAATGCCCTTTTTACTAAACTTTAAATTTTTGCCCATGCATGTCCGTTTTTGTCCAAAATTATAGAAATTGGTCAAATTGCTAACCTTCTAATTTATAATCCATAGCAATTTCATGCTAAAAGCTTCTAGAACTCATATTTTGCAACTTATTCAATTTAGTCCCTAACTTCAAATTGGTCACTTTAGGCATCAAATTTCTTCGTGAAAATTTCACACAAACTTGCATTCATATCATGGACCATCAAATAATTATAAAATAATTATTTTTATTTTGAATTTGTGGTCTCAAAACCATTGTTCCGACTAGACCCTAATTCGGGATGTTACATGTTACGATGATGTCGATCAGATTCGTCACATGTTATTTCTCCAATAGATATTAAAATTCAGTCTGACATGAATTATAATGAAGAACCGATCAAAATTCGGGAACTTGAAGTGAAAGAACTGAAAAATAAAAAGATAGCTTTAGTAAAAGTTTTTTGGAAATGACATGTTATAAAAGAAGCTACCTAGGAATCAGAGGAAACTATTAAAAAGCAATATTCATACCTCTTTACTGGTAAGATTTTCGAGGATGAAAATTCTTAAAGGGGGGAGAGTTGTAACAGCCCGTTTTCGGTAAAATAGAAACAGTGGTTTCAGGACCACAGATTCGATTTTAGAAGAAAAATTATTTTTATATTATTTTATGGTCTATAGTATGATAGTAATGTCGAATAAAAATTTCGTAAAGTAATTTTACCGATTACATGTTTAATTTGATAGAGGACCAAATTGCACAATGTGCAAAAGTTGAGTTCTAATAGCTAAAGGGATTAAATAGCTATAGAATGTTAAAGCGGAGGTCCTTATATGGTAAATAGACCATTTAAAAATGCTTAGTGGTTAAGGATGATGATTCATCCATCGAAAATAAAATAAAGAAAATGATGAAATTGGAAAGTGAAAAAAATAAAAAATGATAATTAATTAAATAATGAAAATATCATCTTTTTCATCATCTTTCCCAAATTATTTCCATGGAAACCCTAGCTAAGAGAAAGTAGCTCAAGCAAGCGTACGTTGATCAATTAGATTTGGATAGACCAAATTTAGAGTTACAACGAGTAAAAGAGAAAATGTCGGTTTAGAAGATTTTACGTGCACGAACATTTGTCGAGGTAAGTTCGTGTAACTAAATTCTGTATATTTACATGCTTGAATTGAATGTTGTATATGTGAATTAATTGTGACAGCCTTAAAATGACCCTAGTCGGAATGTGGTTTCGGGACCACAAAACCGAGGCATAAAAATAATTTAAAATTTATTTTGATGCCTATAATATGTGTTAACTCATGTGTGACATTTTTGATGTTTTGATTTAGAGTTATAAATGTGAATTTCACTAGAAAGGACCTAGTAGTAAACTTTGGAAGTATGATGGGGAAATGTGTGATGACTAGTGGATCATGCATGCAAAAATGAGGGGTTTGCATGTCAAATTTCCCATATATCATAAGTAGTGGCCGGCCATGATGGGCTTATATGCACATAATATGTATTAATTATTAGTTAGTAGCTTATATTTTATAACATAAGTAAATAAAATAAGGAAAAGAGAAAAGAAACAAAGGAGTCTTTCTCATGTTTTCTTCTTGGCCGATTCTAAGAGAGGAAGAGGAGGAGCCATTCGCCCATGGTAGGCCTTCATTAAGGTAAGAAACTCAAGCTAGTCCTTTAAAATCTTAGCATGGTTTTAAGCTAGATTCTAAGTCCCTTACTTAACCATGCGAAATCTTTGAAATGGATGGTGATATGAACATTCGGCCATGGTAGAGGTTAAAGAAAAATGGTGGTAATGTTATATATTTTGATAAGTATGTTAAATGGTTTGAGATTTGAACTAGTCATCAAATCCTCTAGGTAGCCCATGCTAAGAATTTTGAATTTTGGGATGACTAGAACTTTCGGCCATGGTAGCTATTGAGGATTTAGGTTTGTGTTTCATGTTAAATTGGATGAATCTTGGTGTAAGGGTGTTTGAACTAAACTAATGATCAAATAGGTGCATAGATACAAAATGGAAAGAATCGGCCTAAGTGTTTTAGTCATTGACATATATATATATGTTGCGAATGTGTGCTTAAGGAATTGGTTAAGTACATTGTTGTTAAATGCTTGTTTCTAAGGAATTTTGAATGGGTTATAAATTGAGTTTAATGTTCGAGGAACATTGGTTTGGACACCTAGTGCGAATGTGTTCAGACATTAACTTACCAAGTGCATAAATATGATAATGCTATGATGGTAGACTTAATTGGAATTGGCATTGTAAGTGATGCCTTGGGCTCTTATGATGGTTAGGGACAAAATGTGTGTTGTGAGGAATGAAATGATGTCTATGAATTGAAAATGCAAGGTATTAAGCTAGTCCTATTATTCGGTGGTGCATGAGTAGAGCACATGTATAATGCTTGAATAACTAGTCAATAAAGCTATTTAGCCTAATTGTATAATATGAATGTATTTAATCAGATTGTTAAATTGATAAATTATTAAATAAGCTCTATTTGTTTGAATTAAGCTCAAGAGCTTAGAGGACCAAAGTTGGATAAGGGGAAGGAAAAAGTGATCGAATAGCCGTCGAAATCATTCGACAACATCCGAGGTAAGTCTTCAAGTAATGACCCTACTTGATTTATATTGAAATGATTTGTCATATTATGGCGGATAGCCGAATTTGCATAGAGCCTATGTCATAAAGCCAATTGAAATCATGCTCTTTGTGTGTGGCTATTGAGCCGAAATTGGAAAGGTTTGATAAATGATTTGTGTTTGAGCCTTAGTAACGGAAATGAAATATGGATGTGTCATGAATATTGATATATGTGTGCATGAGCATTTGAATGATATCCGGGCTAAGCCCCGAAGGCATTTGTGCGAGTTGTTATATCCGGGCTAAGACCCAAAGGCATTTGTGCAAGTTGTTATATCCGGGCTAAGACCCGAAGGCATTTGTACGAGTTGCTATGTCCGGGTTAAGACCCGAAGGCAATTGGGCGTGTGGTTATATCCGGCTAAATCCCGAAGAAACTTGGGTTTGAAGGTGAGCGATTTGTGCTATAATAATTTTAATTAATACGCTTGAAAAAAAACCCAAACGATAAGGTATGTTTGCATGTGCATCGGAAAAGTTGATTCGTTTTAAATAGTATTCGTTCAATCGACTAACGAACTTTCGGCTCTTAGATAGGTTGATACCTTGTGTGTGTATATGTTGATGAAGTGTGAAGTAAGTATGATTATGAGAATGTGTATTAATAAAGTGATTCATTTAGCTATGTGAATGTAATACTTTAGTCAAAGCTGATTTCATTACTCGAGACTTACTAAGCATTAAAATGCTTACCCCGTTGCTTTGGCTCTCTGTTTTATAGATTTTGCTCGTTAGCTATCGGATTCGGGATCATCGAAGTCGAAGTCATCCACACTATCAAAGCCCTTTTGGTACTCTTTTAGTTGAACTCTGGATATGGCATGTATAGGACTACCCTTTGTTGTTTTTCAAGTACTTTTTGTGATGTATGTGTGTACAGCCATGCGAAAATGGCTCGTAGAAGTGGAGTATGGCATTAGACCATTTGTGTTTATGTATATATATATGGTTTCATGTTGTGACTATGGACTGGAATGGAAGTGTTGGGCAAATGATCAGCCATTGGAATGGCTAAATATGATCATATGTGGACCTATGTATGACAAAACTCTAGTTGGTCCATGGAAACCACGAAATAGGTAAAGTTTACCTTGAAAACAGATGCTGACAGCAGCAGTGGTGTGGATTTGAAAATTCACTAAAATTTGTAGGAATGGAATTAAATAGTGAATAAATTATGTAATCGAACCTTGATGAATCTATTTTCATATGAAAGTAATGAAATGATCATATGAACAGTATATTAAGAGACATTAAAGTTCTCGTGAAACAGGGCCAGAACAGTTTCTGGATCCCCTGTTTCGAATTTGAAAATTTACCATAAATTATCCAGAGACAATTAGAAGCCATGCCTTATATGTATAGATTCCCCTTTGAGTCTAGTTTCATTAGAAACAAACGGCATGAGTATTGAAGCTCTTTACAGGGATATATCCAAGTCGTAATACATGAAGGTCAGAGTAGTCGAACCCAGAATCAGGGGAGAATTTAACTAATAAACTGTACCAATTGGCCCGACCAAAAAATTTAGAAATAAATCCACAGATGGATATATGAGTCTAATTTCAGGAAAAATTTACGGAATCAGTTTTCGAGTTTTGGAACTCGAGATATGATTTTTAAGGTGACAGTGATGCAGTTAGCCAGCCTGTCTGGAAATTTTTTTTTTAAATGGACTGTGAAAACAAAGTAATCAAGTCTGTTAGCACCTCGCGTTCGACTCCGGCAACGGTATCGGGTACGGGGTGTTACATTAATAATTTGTTATGTATATGAAAATATTTATATGTCTGACGTGCTCAATAAATTTTAAGTTTTGTATGAATAGATGAAATTCGATGGATACAAGTTTCCCGAATTGGTTGTAGTCTTGCATATTTTGCTGACACAGCACAGCTCCTACGAGCATCCTGTTATAAGCCCTCTCGAGCTTCCTGTTATATGGTTCCTGTGAGTATCCTGATTGGTAGTGATCATGCATTTGTTGAGGACTATTGCAGCTCTTTGTGAGCGTCCTATTATATGATCGGTTATGATCCTGCTTATATTGCGGACACAAACGCAGCTCTGTGTGAGCATCCTATTTTATAATCGGTTGTGATCCTGCATATGTTGCAAACTCAAACACAGCTCTTTGTGAGCATCCTGATATGGCTCGCTTGAACTTCTCGATATATGGCTATCCGGAGCTCCTGATGAAAAGCTCTTCGTGAGCTTTCTGATGAAAAGCTCTTCGTGAGCTTTCTGATTAAAAGTTCTTTGTGAACTTTTTGATTACCCAGATAAGCTTCTCGATACGCTTTTTGTGTGCTTCCTAATTAATGGCTCTTTGTAAGTTTCCTGGTACATGGCTCGAGAGAGGATTTTTCGATTATGTGCTTTAATGAGCACTCTCAAATATGAATTGACGGATTGCTAAATTGTACACTTCGAGTGTACTACCTGTGAATCCATCAATATTTCAAATAAAATTCAACGTGCAAAATCTTGACATGAGAAAATATGAACATGAAATAAATTAATACACGTATTTACCTGAAATACATGAAAATGATACATGATATATGGAAATACGAAATGATAATATATGAACATGGAATTTGTTTGATGAATATGTTCATCCCTGATTATAGATTTGTACACCTTAAGTGTATTACCTATATGACACTAACGTTTCAAATGATTTAATTAGCAAAGTTCTGACATGAAATAATTTGAACTCGAGAAGAATTATTATGAAAACGTACCATAAATACAAGGATATGATTTGTATATGTTATATGAATACATGATGTGGAAAGTATATGTACATGGAAATCTAATTATTGTTGAGCCCATACATTTTTCTTGATATTTATATGAAATATATGACTAACAAGGGTGATGAGAATATGTGTTAAGGCTCGTGATTAAGTTGATTGAATGCTTCTTGTATGTTTGTATAAAATTTAAATGAGTGGTAAGTTAATTACCACGTTATACGAACTTACTAAGCATTACATGCTTACTCCATTTTATTTTCCCCTGTTGTAACATCCCGAATGTGGGCCTAGAAGTATTGAGCCTTGAGTGTGGGTCCGTAAGGAGGTTATATATAGGTATTTAATTGTGCAATGAAATGACACAATTAAATGTCTGCTTTGGTGGTTAATGGCTCGAAGAACTGTTGGAGAAATCTTGGGTTCAAACCTGGGCTTTAGCAAAAATTTTGGTATTAAGTGAATAAAACCCTGGTTGGATGATGGCCTTTTAAATTATTGTGTTAAATAAATGACACAAGGAAGCTTGTAGCCTAGTGGTTGTGGCATCATTAAGGCTGTGTGGAAGCTTGGGTTCAAGCCTTGGCTCTTGCAATTTATTCTTGTTTTTTTAAGGGAACCTGGACTTTGGCCTTTAGACCTTATAATTAATTGGGGATAAAATATGACACAAAAAGAGCCTGTGGTGAAGTGGCAAGGTGGCGTCATAGAGTTGGCAAGGAGGTCCAGGGTTCGAAACTCATGGCAATCAAAGAGCATTTATTTTGCTAACAGAGGGCAGCAAGAGTTGGTGTTGAATTTAAACTCTGATGTTGGAGGGATCCCACATCGGGAAGCTAATATAAGAGGGGATGCGAAGCTGGCTTTAAATAGAGAGAACCATGAGGAGAGTAGAGGTACCTTTCTTGGCTCATCCCTTTCACTTTATGGCGTGCTCGTTTGGGTTCGGCGTTGGCTAAGAGTGCTTGGAGCGTGGATTAACTCCAGTCTCCAATCAAGTGTGTATTTTTTTGCTACTCTAGCTGTAGGATGGCTACTTCGGGCTGCGATGGACCGAAAGGGGTCATATGGGCCCAATGGGCCTACGGGCCCAATTGGACAGTTGTTTGATTGTGTAGTAAATATTGGACTAGGCTAGGTGAATCTCATATTTGTGGCTAGATTTGGGCTAAAAGGGCCACACGAGCATGTGGGCCCATTTAGGCTGAGAATAGCCTTTAGGCCCATTCGTATTGTTATCCCTGTTTAGAATACTTTAGTTTACTAAATTACTGAAATGCCCTCAATTTGTAAAATTACCAAAGTACCCTCGATTTACAGAATTACCATTTTACCCTCAATTTATAGAATTACCGTTTTACCCTCGATTTATAGAATTACCATTTTACCCTCGATTTACAGAATTACCATTTTACCCTCGATTTACAGAATTATCGTTTTACCCTCAATTTACAAAATTACTGAAATACCCTTGGTTTACAAAATTACCAAAATACCATCGATTAGTAAAATTACCAAAATACCCCTAGTTTGTAAAATTACTAAAATACCCCTGGTGAGTAAAATACCAAAATACCCCTGGCTTGTAAAATTACCAAAATACCCCTGATTTGTGAAATTAACAAAATCCTCTCAATTTGTAAAATATTGAAATACCCCTGTAGGGTAGAATTACCGAAATACCCCTGTAGGGTAGAATTACTGAAATAACCCTATAAAGTAGAATTACCGAAATACCCCTATAGGGTAGAATTACCGAAATACCCCTATAGGGTAGAAATATCGAGATACCTCTGTAGGGTAGAATTACCGAGATACCCTTGTGGGGTAAAATTACCATTTTGCCCCTAGGGTGTTAAATGATTGTTTTGCCCTTGTGGGCAAGTGGTGACTTAATTTGTGTGGTTGTGGTTTAATTGTGAATATATATTGGTGGTATGAATGACTTGACTGTGATTCTTTGATTCAAATATGGACATGACATTCTGCATACATGACATGTTGCATGGGTTGGGTTTTATAAATGGAGGAAGTGCTAAAAGGGCTATGCCTCAATTTACCGAAATGGGCTTTGCCCCAGTTTATCAAAAAAGGCTTTGCCCCAGTTATTAAAAGAGGCTAGGCCTTCAATTATATGATAAAGCAGCTATGCTGCCAGTGGAGAGTTTGGTTGGGTGGGTTGAGTTATTCCCCACATAGAGAGCTTGGTTGGTACGGATGGAGAGTAGCGGATGGTGGGTTGAATAGTATCCCCAAATGGGCTTGCATACATTCATTGGTATTTCATGTGATATTGAAATGGGCCTATGGGCCATACCATTTACAATAAAGGCTTCGGCCCAGTGATATGATTTATGAAAAGGCTTGACCCAAAGAATCGATTCAACGAAAGGCTTGACCAAAGATATGTCGAGAATGAATAGGATTTGGCCCAGATTGTATCGATAGTGTTATTCACTATTTTTTGTTATTGGGATTACACTTTGAGTTTTGTAAACTCACCCGTTTCTAACTGTGCGGTAATACCTAAGCTTAGATGGTTTGGAGCTGCGAGGGACTCGAAGATGGCCACACTACTGTTTTTGTTTCTTTTAATTGCAATTAGATTTTGTTTTGGGTTTTTAATTTATGTAATAAGGTCGTTGGTGGGTTTTAAGTTTTAATTTGGATTGTGATTTCTTATACGAAACTGCTAGTCTGGGAAAACTCGAGATTCAAAATGGCATGATTTTTCTAAGGAATACGAGCTTCCAACAACAAAGTTTTCAAAATGCTTCCGCGATTTTAAACGAGGTAATATACCAAAGGCAAACAAATTGGTAAATATTTTGATGGGAACTGTGGTTTAATTATAAATTTAGATTCAGTAATGGATTTTCACCTGAAAGATCAAATTTGAAAAATGGTTTGATGTGACGCACTAGATTTGGCCATAACGTCTAGGCTGGGTTTAGGGTGTTACATTTAGTTGTATCAGAGCCAGGTTACAAAACTCGACTCTGGTATGCGTAGCAGAAAATTATTGTTATTTTTTTTCTTTTTCTTTTTCCGAAATTGGGGTTTTTCTAAAATTTTGTTTTGAAATTTATCAAAAAAACTTGACTTGTTTCTGAAAAGATGTTATTGGAAGCCTGGCACACCGAGTCTCTAGAACCAAATCTGTAAGTTCTCTAACTCTGTTTATTGTTATAGATTGAAGTGCTATATTAAGAAACTACTATAGATAGTAGCACTATACTGGAACTCTCTAGCGCTTGAATTTAGATTTAGTATTTATTTGGTGTGTGTTCTGGAAATGTAGAAATTGTTTGCATGTGAAATCTATCCGCTCCGATGGATAAATGTTTTGGGTGTATGTTAGTATTATTAGTATCAGAGTGCACAGCGGAAGTGTGATGGTGTAGTCTGAGAGTGGGAAATTTCGAGGACGAAATTTCTTTAAGGGGGGTAGAATTGTAACACCCCGAATTTGGGCCTAGAAGTATTAAGCCTTGAGTGTGGGTCCGTAAGGAGGTTATATATAGGTATTTAATTGTGCAATGAAATGACACAATTAAATGTCTGCTTTGGTGGTTAATGGCTCGAAGAACTGTTGGAGAAATCTTAGGTTCAAACCTGGGCATTAGCAAAAAATTTAGTATTAAGTGAATAAAACCCTAGTTGGATGATGGCCTTTTAAATTATTGTGTTAAATAACTGACACAAGGAAGCTTGTAGTCTAGTGGTTGTGGCATCATTAAGGTTGTATGGGAGCCTGGGTTCAAGCCTTGGCTCTTGCAATTTATTCTAGCTTTTTTAAAGGAACCTGGACTTTGGCCTTTAGACCTTATAATTAATTGGGGATAAAATATGACACAAAAAGAGCTTGTGGAGAAGTGGCAAGGTGGCGCCATAAAGTTGGCAAGGAGGACCAGCGTTCGAAACTCATGGTAATCAAAGAGCATTTATTTTGCTAACAGGGGGCGGCAAGAGTTGGTGTTGAATTTAAACTTTGATGTTTGTGGGATCCCACATCGGGAAGCTAATTTAAGAGGGGATGCGAAGCTGGCTTTAAATAGAGAGAACCATGAAAAGAGTAGAGGTACCTTTCTTGGCTGATCCCTTTTGCTTTATGGCGTGCTCGTTTGGGTTCGACGTTGGCTAAGAGTCCTCGGAGCGTGGATTAACTCCAGTCTCCAATCAGGTGTGTATTTTCTCGCTACTCTAGCTGTAGGATGGCTACTTCGGGCCGCCATGGGCCGAAAGGGGTCATGTGGGCCCAACGAGCCTACTTGCCCAATTGGATAAGTTATTTGATTGTGTAGTAAATATTGGACTAGGCTAGGTGAATCTCATATTTGTGGCTAGATTTGGGCTAAAAGGGCCACACGAGCGTGTGGGCCCATTTGGGCCGAGAATAAGCTTTAGGCCCATTCGTATTGTTATCCCTGTTTAGAATACTTTAGTTTACCAAATTACTAAAATGCCCTCAATTTGTAAAATTACCAAAGTACCCTCGATTTATAGAATTACCATGTTACTCTCAATTTACAGAATTACCGTTTTACCCTCGATTTATAGAATTACCATTTTACCCTCGATTTACAGAATTACCGTTTTACCCTCGATTTACAGAATACCGTTTTACCCTTAATTTAAAAAATTAATAAAATGCCCTTGGTTTACAAAATTACCAAAATACCCTCGATTAGTAAAATTACCAAAATACCCTTGGTTTGTAAAATTACTAAAATACCCCTAGTTTGTAAAATTACCAAAATACCCTCGGCTTGTAAAATTACCAAAATACTCCTAATTTGTGAAATTATCGAAATACTCTCGATTTGTAAAATATTGAAATACCCCTGTAGGGTAGAATTACCGAAATACCCCCATAGGGTAGAATTACTGAAATACCTCTGTAGGGTAGAATTACTGAAATAACCCTGTAGGGTAGAATTACCGAAATACTCTTGTAGGGTAGAATTACTGAAATACCCCTGTAGGGTAGAATTACCAAAATACCCTTGTAGGGTAGAAATACCGAAATACCCCTGTAAGGTAGAATTACCGAAATACCCTTGTAGGGTAAAAATATCGAAATACCCCTGTAGGGTAGAATTACCGAGATACCCTTGTGGGGTAAAATTACCATTTTGCCCTAGGGTGTTAAATAGTTGTTTTGCCCTTGTGGGCAAGTGACTGACTTGGACTGTGTGGTTGACGGATTTGATTGTGAATATATGTTGGTGATAAGAATTACTTGAATGTGATTGTTTGATTCAAATATGGACATGACATTCTGCATACATGACATGTTGCATGGGTTGGGTTTTATAAATGGAGGAAGTGCTAAAAGGGCTATGCCCCAGTTTATCGAAAAGGGCTTTGCCCCAGTTTATCAAAAAGGGCTTTGCCCCATTTATTAAAAGAGGCTAAGCCTCCAGTTATATGATAATGACTATCTTTGCCGGTGGAGAGTTTGGTTGGGTGGGTTGAGTTATTCCCCACATGGAGAGCTTGGTTGGTACGGGTGGAGAGTAGCGGATGGTGGGTTGAGTAGTCTCCCCAAATGGGCTTGCATACATTCATTGGTATTTCATGTGATATTGAAATGGGCCTATGGGCCATACCATTTACAGTAAAGGATTCAGCCCAGTGATATGATTTATGAAAAGGCTTCGACCCAGTAACCGTTAAACGAAAGGTTTCGGCCTAGTATATGTCGAGAATGAATAGGGCTTTGGCCCAGATTGCACTGATACCGTGTTATTCTTTGTTTGTTTGTTATTGGGATTAAACATCGAGCTTTAGTAAACTCACCCCATTTCTAAGCTGCAGGTAATCCCTAAGCTTAGATGGTTTGGAGTCGAGGGACTCGGAGATGGCCACACTCATTGTTTACATTTCTTTTAATTACAATTAGATTTCGTTTTGGGTTTTTAATTTATGTAATAAGGCCGTTGGTGGGTTTTAAGTTTTAATTTGGATTGTGATTTCTTATAGTAAACTACTAGTCTAGGAAAACTCGATATTTCAAAATGGCATGATTTTTCTAAGTAATACGAGCTTCCAACAACAAGTTTTAAAAATGCTTTGGCGATTTTAAATGAGGCAATATACCAAAGGCAAACAAATTGGTAAATGGGAACTGTGGGTTAGTAATAAATTTAGATTCAGTAATGGATTTTCACCGGAAAGATCAAATTTGAAAAATGGTTTGATGTGACGCACCTGATTCAGCCATAACGTCTAGGTTAGCTTTGGGATGTTACACCTGTTCTATGGTAACTTAGAGGCTCATTGGATTGGAAGCTTGGCGGATCACTCACACTATCATCAGCCCATTTTGGTATATATATGGTAAATCAATTATGGTTATAATTGCATACATAGGTTAATTTGTCAATATTGGCATGTATATATTTTGGTTACAATTAGCCATTTTTATGGCTTGTGATGAACTTATTTTGATTTATATAAGATATTATGTCATGTTTGATATGTTTTTGAAGTGATTCATTTAAGCTAGTATATTTGATAAAATATGAATAAAGGTGAAGTTGATATCTAGGTAAGTATGAGTATAAGATTGACATGATAATAAATTATCATTTGAGGTGCCTAAAGGCACATTGGTTGAATGCTTGTATTGCATATTGAATATATAAATATGTTGGTATAGGTGGAAGACAAATTGGGTGAGAAATGTGGCTTGGAAAATAGCCTATTTTCGTCTACACAGGCATAGACATGAGCATGTGTCTTAGCCGTGTGTGACCTAGCTGTGTGTCCCCTGCATCTTTAAAATTTCAAAACAGAATGCCCAGGTATTTACGCACAGACTAGCACACGGGAGTGTGGCTTGGCCGTATGACCCAAGTCAGAAAGTTACATGGCCTAAGATACGGGCGTGTTCTTTGACCTTGTGAGCCACAAGGCCTGACCACACGAACATGTGTCCCCTGCACCTTGGCAAAATTTTATATTTTTTGAAAAAATTTTTGAGTACACAGTTTAGTCCCAATCTAATTCTAATGTATATTTTGGGCCTCGAGGGCTCATATAAGGGACATTATGATTGATATATTATATGAATGCTATAAGGCATGAATTTATCTATTTATCTAATCTGTAAATTCTGGTAATGCTTTGTAACCCTATTCTGATGACAAATACGGGTTAGGGGTGTTACACCATATCAACATACCGCTAGTAGAATCTTTGGAGTAAATGCCCATTTACATGAAATTTATTAAGGATATATTGTCAAAAAAGCATAGATTGGATGCTCTTACTGAAGGGTGCACGACAATGTTTGTGAATAAACTACCCCTGAAGTTGAAGGATCCAGGGAGTTTCACTATCCCATGTTCAATTGGAAATCGTTATATTGGTAAGGTATTATGTGATTTAGGAGCAAGTATAAATCTAATGCCAATGTTTATTTTCAGAAAGCTGGGAATTTGTAATAGGCCTAATTTGACCCTAGTCGGGAAGTGGTTTCGAGACCACAAAACTGAGTCATGAAAATAATTAAATGTTAAACTTCATGTCTGTTATATTAGATAATGCATGTGTGAAAAATTGATGCAATGATTTTTATCATTTGAATGTGAATTCATTAAATAGGACTTAAGTTGGAAACTTAGAAAATGTGCTTGGTTAAATTTTTTTTAATGGCCAAACATTATATGATTTAATAGATGAGGATTTGCATGTCAATTTTTCCATTTCCAAATTAGTGGTCGACCATGTTGATTGCTTGAGTTAAATATATGTATTATATATATACATTATTAAATGAAATGAATTTAAAACATGAAAACAAAATTAAATAAAAGGAAAAAGGGTGAACAAAAAAAAAAACAATGTTTTCCATATTCCTTCTTCCATTGCCGTAAGTGAAAGAAAGGTTGAAGCTAAGCATTCGGCCCTTTAGATATCTTGAATTAAGGTATGTTCCATGAGTTTGCTTTTAAAATTTTAGTGAATTTGAGATAGTTGCTAAGTCTTTTACTTAGCCCATGTGTAAATTTTTAGTTTGGTGTTGTCATGTATATTCGGCCATGGAAGTTTTCTACTTCATGGATAGTGTGTTAATGTTTTGAAATAGATATGGTAGAAGGATAAGGTTTGAGCTTGTCTTGAATTGGTTAAGTTTGATAAAATTTAATATTTGTGGCTTAATTGTTTAATGACAGTCGGCTATGTTGAAATGCTAAATTAGTGCTAAATTGTAAGTATTTAATTGAGTGTTAGCCGAAATTGAGCTTATGATAGTAATTAGAATTTGCGAAATTTATGCATTTTGTGGTCCAAGTGTGATAAGAACCATACGGTTATGGCATGTAAGCATGAAGATTAGATGATGGATAATTTTAAATGTGAGATGGTTAGAAGTTGATTTAAAGGCTTAATAAGTTAGTTTAAGGTAAAGTCATTAGCTTATGATATTCGGTTTTGGCTACTATGTGTTGGATCTTGAATATTTTAATGTTTTGAATTAGTAATGGATGAAAGATAATGTTTGAGTTTGCTAAATATTGAAATTAAAAGTTAATTATTTATTTGTTGTGTAAGAGCCGAAAGTGAACTTAGGAGATGAATTGAGGAAAATTGTTGTTATATGTTAAATGGTTGAGGTTTTGTTGTCATGTAGTGAAGGAGGGTTAAAATATTTAATATGTCAATTGAGTGAAATGTTAATGTACGAAATCTCATATTAGTAACAACATCTTAGTGCCCCTATTATGGTCCTACGAGGCCCAAATCATACATTGAAAAGGGTCCAGGACTAGACCGAGAACTTGAGAAAGTTCTTAGAAAATTTTCTAGGTTAAGCCTCACATGCCCATGTGGAGGCAATGTAAACGCCCGTGTGCTTTGGGACACGCCCGTGTCCTACACCCGTGTTGAATTTCTAAATATTATTTTCCATTTCAAACCTACAGGGGTTTTCACATGGCCAAGCATACGGCCGTGTCCCTAGCCCGTGTCCTTCACAAGGCCTAAACATGCCCGTGTGGTCTCCCGTGTCCAAAAACTCGAGCATTCTATTCATGACATCAGCATGCATTTAGGGGGACATGGCCAAGACACAAGCCCGTGTGTTAGGCCATGCCCTCCATACGGTTGAGACACACGGTCATGTCTCTACCCATGTGTTTTCTACAATGCATTCTGACTTAAAACTTTTAGGTGCACGGGACACACAGCCATACCACACGCCTATGGAGTGATCCATGCGTCACACACGGCCTAGACACACGCTAGTGTGTCTACCTGTGTGGACCTTGTTAGGCTATTTTCTAAGCCTTTGGTCACCTTCTATCAACCCCATACTCTTATAAGTTCCCATAATACATAACAAGGCCTAATTATACATCTTGAATGACCTTGATAAACCTCATTGCATGTTAACCTCATCTCATCGGTTTTACACATGCTAGGTTATTCCCTTTGTATTAAGGATTTCTATGCCTTAAAATACTTTGAAGATTGGCTCATTATTATTACTCATTGCCAATTATGACCCAGTCATCCCATGTGATTTGGTCACATTACATGTATGGAAATGTGGTAGGCCATATTTCATCCTTACTAGCATAAATGAACATAAACATGCAACAATTTGTAGGTCATAACCTATATCAAAATGAGCCAATTCCCATGGCCATATACAAGTGAACATGTATACCTTTACAAGCCTTCATATTGGCAAATCAAATGACACATATAACAAAATAAAGAAAGGACCCATACATGTCATTGAACAAAATAAAAACATCTATATACCAAAGCTAGGCAAGTTGATAGTGTGTTGACTCTCCAACCGTCTTCCAATATTTACGAGTCCTCGAGCTCTGTTAGATAGGGAAAAGAGATGGGTAAGCATTTACATGCTTAGTAAGCCCGAATAACTAGAAAGTAAACTTACCGATTAATTAGCATGCAACCATATTAGGCAATAAGACCAACAAGCACGGAATGGTTTTCCTATCACATGCACTCAATCAACAAGATAGTCACATAACAATGCACCATGTACCTTGTCTAAGATGAGCTCATCATTCAATGTTTTCATTTTTATATATCATGTTAATCCCGTTGAGTTTCCTGGAAATCTCGATGGATTACCTATTTACCATCAAGTCATAAGAGCGATCATCTCATGTACGCACTCCCGCAAACCTTGCATCTTACGAGGGGTTATCAGTCCAGGCTAAATCCCCCATAATATCAACTCATAAGGTGATGTCAAGATTACCAGTCCAAGCTAAATCCCTTATAGCAAAAAACACCTTTAGTGAGCTCGGATTTGAATTACCAGTCTAGGCTAAATTCAGACCCTAATCAGATTACCTGTCCAGGCTAAATCCATAATGCACACATATTCTTCAGGAGGCTCGATCACTCAAGGAACACCCGTTCGGGCTAGATCCTTTCTATATTTGAGATCAACGAATTACCTATCCGGGGTAAATCCTTTCTGCAACACATGCAGGATCTCAAGTCACATGTAAATCATGGTTTAGCCATCGGACTTCCTTTTTAACCTCAACCGGGACATTTACCATAATGTCATTATTAATAACGCATTTCATGGATTTTTATGCCATCATCAAATACAATATTCATAAAAAATGCAATTAGGTATATTATGATTTTACTTTAAGTTATTCGAACTTACCTGGTATTCATCTCGGTTTCGCGTTTCAATTATTCTAAAACCTTTCGTTTTCCTCGATCGACCTCTGGAATTTGTTCCTCAGGGTCTATAACAAAAAAAATGAATCATTAATACCTTACATTATTCCTTTCGAGTCTAAGTTTCACCCTCAGACAAAATGATCGTTTTGCCCCTAACCTTTCACATTTTTACGATTTAGTCCCTAGACTCGTATAATGAAATGCATGCAATTTCTACCTTACCTAAGCCTAGCCGAATGTTCTTTCCTCTTATGGAAGCCCACATTTTCCCATTATTTCTCATCTTGCTACCCATTTTTACAACTTTTATAAAATGGTCCCTAAAGCTATTTCCATAAAAAATCACTTAGTAAAAGTTGTTTACCATCCTTTAAACTTTCATATTCCTCCATACACCATCAAAATACAAGTGACTCATGTATTGGTAAATTTCTAAACATGAACCCTAGCATGAAATATGGGTAGGAATAGAGAGAGTAAGTTATCGGGATTTCAAAAATACAAAGAACATTAAAAACGGGGCTTAGGAGCACTTACTATTGAGCTTGAAAATGTTGAAAACCCTAGCTATGGAGGGCTTGAGAATTTTGACTGGATGAGCGAGAAGAATGGCTAATTTTTGCCTTCATTTTCTCATTCCATTCCATTAATTAGCCAAATGACCAAAATGCAATTAAGCCTTTCTTTAAAATTTCATCCATACATGCCTATTTTTGTCCAAAAACTTAGAAATTTGGAAAATTTCTCTTTAAGACCTTCTAATTAATAATCTAAAACAATTTCGTACAAATTGCTTCTAGAATCCAAGTTTTTCAATTTATTCGATTTGGTCATTATTTTCAAATTAGGCACCTTACTCATAAAATTTCCTCATGAAACTTTAACACATGCATATTCTCATATTCTAGACCTTATAATAATCAAAAAATAAATATTTCAATGTCAGATTTGTGGTCTCAAAGCCACTGTTCTGACTAGGCCCTATTTTAGGATTTTACATTTCTCCCCCCTTAGGGACTTTCGTCCTCGAAAGTCCTACCAGTAAATAGGTTCGAATATTGACTTCTCATGGTTTCTTCCGGCTCCCATATAGCCTCTTCCACACCATGTCGATACCATAAGACTTTTACCAAAGCCATATCTTTATTTCTTAGTTGTTTAACCTCACGAGCCAAAATTTTGACTGGTTCCTCACCATAAGTCATGTCCGGTCTAATTTCAATCTCCATCGGTGAAATCACATGAGAGGGGTTTGATTGATATCATCTTAACATAGATACATGAAACACATCATGAATCTTTTCCAGTTCGGGTGGCAATGCCAAATGATAGGCTAATGGTCTAACTCTTTTAGTGATCTCATACGATTTGATAAATCGTCGACTCAGTTTGCCCTTCTGGCCAAATCTCAACACCTTTTTCCATAGAGATACTTTCAAGAATACTCTATGTCAAACTTGGAACTCAATCTATTTTCTTTTCAGATCAGCATATTACTTTTGCCTATTTAATGCCACTTTTAAACAGTCACGTATCACTTTAACCTTTTCTTCAGTTTCCTTAATTACATCAACTTCGTGAATTTGACTCTCCTTGAGTTCTGTCCAATACAATAGAGTTCGGTACTTCCTTCCATATAAGGCCATATAAGGCGCCATCTTCAAACTCGTTTGAAAACTGTTGTTGTAGGAGAATTCTACCAACGACAGGTATTTTTCCCAGCTACCTTGAAATTTTTAGGATGCAACATCGCAACATATCCTCAAGAATCTGAATCATCCGCTAAGACTGACCATCGGTCTACGGGTGAAAAGTTGTACTAAAGCTTAACTTTCTACCCAAGCTTCTTGTAACTTTTTCCAAAATCGCAAAGTGAATCTCGGGTCTCTGTCTGAAATAATCGATAACGACACCCTGGGTAATCTCACATCTCAGATATATACAAGTCGACCAACTTATCAACTGAATAATCTGTCCTTACAGGAATAAAATGAGCTGACTTTGTCAACTTATCCACCACAACCCATATAGCATCTTTTTTTCGGGGTCAATAGTAATCCTGTCACAAAGTCCATAGTAACTCTATCCCACTTCCATTCAAGGACCATTATAGGTTGTAACAAACCTGAAGGTACTTGATGTTCAGCTTTTACTTGCCGGTATATCAAGCATTTCGATACAAGTTAGGAGATATCTCTCTTCATGCTGTCCCACCAGTACATTTTCTTCAAATCATTGTACATCTTTGTACTTCTCGGATGAATAGACAAACGACTATCATGTGCTTCTTACAAAATTCTCTAAATAATTTCATCATTCCTCGGTACACAAACTCTACCTCTGAACATTAAGCATTTATCAGGACCAATCTGAAAGTCTGATTCAATGCCCGACTCACATTGAGTTCTTTTAGCTTGCAGGTCATTATCATTAGTTTTAGCATCATAAATTTCCCAAAAAAATGTCAGCCTAGCCCTTAGCTCTACTAAGACTGAACCATCATCAAACAACGCCAATTAAGTGCCTATGGCCATCAATACAAACAAGGATTTTCTGCTTAACGCGTCGACGACCACATTCGCCTTTTCAGGGTGGTAATCGATGATCAGCTCATAGTCTTTAATTAATTCTAACCATCTCCGCTGTCTCAGATTCAATTCTTTTTGAGTCAGCAAATACTTCAAACTCTTATGGTCTGTGAATATACGACAAGTCTCACCATATAAGTAATGCCTCCAGATTTTCAAGGCAAAAACAATGGCGGCAAGCTCTAAGTCTTACGTCAGATAATTCTTCTCGTGTGGCTTCAACTGCCATGAAGCATTACTGTAGTAACCTCGAAACTCTGTTGACACTTTTTTCTCCATTCAAACTTAACATCTTTCTGTAGCAACCTCGTCATTGCAGTCGCTATCATGGAGAATCCTTTCACAAATCTTCGGTAGTAACCGGGTAAGCCCAAAAAGCTTCTAACCTCGGTTACATTTTTAGGTGGTTTCTATTCAACGATAATAGAGATCTCACTTGGATCAACTCGGATGCCTTCACCCGAAACAATATGACCCGAAAACCCTACTTCTTGGAGCTAAAACTCACTCTTGCTAAACTTAGCATACAATTGCTTTTCCCGTAAAGTCTGCAACACAGTTCTCAGATGCTTCACATGTACTGTCTCATCTTTGGAATAAATCAAAATGTTGTCAATGAACACGACGATGAACTTGTCCAGGTACGGCTGAAATATCCTATTCATTAGGTCCATAAATACGGCCGGTGCATTCGTTAACCCAAATGGCATGACAAGGAATTCATAGTAACCATACCTCGTTCTGAAAGTGGTAGGTGATATTCATGACAGGTTTTAAAAATTTATAATTAATTGTTCTTGGAACTAACTATTATCACAATGAAGGCAAGTGTACTAGTAATTACTTTCTTTTTATTATCTAACCTAAAAATTAAGAGATTTGTTTATCTAGACTAATTAACTAACTAAGGGTGCACAGAGAGAAAATTGGGAAAAAAACTTTTGGGAAAACTCGATTGATTAAGACAATACCCAAGGAAAAATCCACTTAGACTTCACTTGTTATTTGACTCTGAATCGGACGATTTATTCATTTGACTTGATCCGTAGAAATCCCTAAGTTATATTATTATCTCTCTCGAGACTAATAACGTCTAACCCTAGGTTGATTAATTGAAATCTCTTTCTAATTAACACCTAGTGTTGCACTAACTCGATCTATGGACTCCCTTATTAGGTTTCACCCTAATTCAAAAAAATCTTGTCACCCTATCTCTAGGCGTGCAATTAAATCCGCTCAATTACGACAAATTTAATCTTTAGACAGGGTTTATTCCTCCTCTAAATAAGAGCATTAACTTGAATCAATACCCTGGAATACTAAAACAAGAATTAAGAACACATAATTAAGAACAAGTTAAATATTTATCATACAATTCAGATAATAATAACGATATCCATCTTAGGTTTCATTCCCCTTAGGTATTTAGGGGTTTTAGTTATTAATTATAAAAGACAACACCTCAGAAGAATAATGAATATAAAACATAAAGGAAACCCAAAAAAACCCTCTAAATGGAAATTGAAGGGAGATCTTCAGTCTTGACGACGAATCCTGCTTCTGAGATGGACCAATCGGCTTCCCTTGAGTAATTCCTTACCTCCTACTCTGTATGTCTCTTCTAGGTGCCTCCTTAAGTATTTAAATAGGCTCTCGAATGCCTAAGAGCCCTCAAAAGTGTCCTTTTCCAAATAGGACTATACTTGGGCTCGATAGGGACACGCTCGTGTGACACGCTCGTGTGACACGCCCGTGTGCGATTGCTCTAGCCCGTGGTCAAGGCTGTTGAATAGACACGGGCGTGTAGTTTACCCGTGTAAGTCATGCTTTGATCCTGCCAAATGGACACAATCGTGTGGCTTACCCGTGTGAGGAAATCCAGGCCGTGTTGATTTCCCATGTGGGTCTATTTTTTCCGTTTTTGGCCCGTTTCTCGCTCTTTTTACTCTCCTATGCTCACCTAAGTATAAAACATGAAATTAAAGAATTAGGAGCACCGAATTCACCAAACCTAAGGAGAAACCATTCATAAATGTGCTCAGCATGGGATAAAAACATGTATAAATTACGGTTTATCAAATACCCCCACACTTACGTGTTTGCTTGTCCTCAAGCAAAATCCTCAACTCATAATCAAAATAAATTCTTCTCAATTTACAATCCCTATCACTAATATCTCAAAATAATCCATAACTATTCATACGTTGAAAATTCAACTAAAAGTAAACCAAAGTTTCAAACATTCCAAGTTGAGCATTTTATCACGAAAATATAGGTGTCCTCCATCATCTAAGTAATCACCTTGATCAAAATATCACAGAGTTTCACATCCTCACTAAAGATTCACTCAAATCACTCGAGGTGTTTAAGGACATAATGTAAAGTACTCATTATTCAATATGAGAAGTTATTACCATAGGCTTGCATGAAAATCAAATCTCAACCACTATAAATTGAGATGATACATCAATCAAAAAGGTCTTTAGAGGGTTGTAACGTGGCTTTGGTTAGGGGGTGTGGTCACAAGCTGAAAGAAACGGTTAGAGTCGAGATTGAATTGAAAAAAATCACTTAACTAGAAAAATAACTAATTATCAGTTGAACATAAGTGAGCTTCTTCTCAGAATATAAAATTAACACTTAAGCTTAAAAACGACGAATTACTACTAATATGTATGTAAGTATTGTTTTTTTTAAGAACAAGTCAAAGAACATAGAACTTAATTATTGCAACGAAGAATAAAACATAGCTAAGCAATTAATTCAAATCAAATCTAGACAAAAATAGGGATAAAATTAGGGGATTTCAACAATAATGGGTTATGGGTTAATATTGAGGGTAAATCAATTAATGGCTTATTAGGCTCAAGGGGGTTCACTAAGGGTTAATTATGAAGGTAGGCTTTTGTGGAGTGAGTGGGTTAAACCTAAGTGCCTTTGTCATCTCGACATATCAAATCAAATGGTGTGGTCTTGACATGCATAATCAAGCAAGATCTAGAATAACAAATCAATATTGACGCACTCATAATAAAAGTGAGCACGAAAGAAATAACATATGCTCTATAGGCTCAAGATCTCACAAAAATTATGGCTTTTTGATGTTTAAACTAGTGAATTTCAATTCAAGATAATACCTAAACTTAGGGAAGTAACCTAAAAGTTTTTAATCCTTCAAAAATCAACTTATCATACTTGATTCCCTAATGTCTTAAAGTTTAAACAATCAATGCATAAATGTCTATGTTTTAATTCAAGACATATTAATAAAAATCATAAATTAATTAAAATTCATTCTAATAGTGATACGAGAAGATTACATGAGAACAAGACCAAATTCATGGATTTCTGATAATGATATAAAGGACCCCCCACACTTAAGATGTACATTGCCCTCAATGTAAAAAGATAGATTTAATGAAAAATATAGATATAAGATCATAAGATAGGGAGAGAAGTGAAACTTCCTGAATAATGAATGGACTCCTTGAATTGGAGTTATGGAGAATAATCAGCCAAGGCAATGATAAGATTGAAGGAGGATACTTCGGTGGTGGTAGAGGTTCATTAGTCCCTAAGTCCTGCACCAAAAGAATATTATATCTGGTAGTAGCTATGGTCGTGTTCGAGTAGGACATGGCAGTCGTGGAGAACCTTTGCCAGTGGAGTTTTTAGTTTCTATCTGATGATGAGCTTTGGAGCTCTTTATGACTGTGATAAAATCAGGAACTCTTTAGGAAATATAAGGAAGCATAATTACTTGTAATGAAATAGTCAAAAAATTTATTCAATAAAAATTATAAAAACTAATATTAAACTAATATTAAAGAAAAATGAAATAAAAGGTACTTAAAGAAGATAAATAAAGATAAAAGTGAAAATAAAAATAATAAATAAAAAGTTTTTAAATGTCGTCGTCGCCGGATGGTTCGCAAGGTGGTGGTGGGGATGAGATGTGCAGGTGCTAACAAATCTAATGAAGAATAGCATCAATGTGATCAAAACGTTGAAAAACTGCTGCTCAAATCTAGTGAGGCACTCAGAGATGTCAGGATATGAAGCTGCCGCATGGACTGGGCGATGGATGGGTGGGGGCTGAGATGGTGGGTCCTCATGACGTGGAGCGACATCATCAGGGATGTCCTCTGGGTCCTCCTCCTCGGTGGACTGGATGAGGCCGCACTGAGGAGGGTAGGTGCCACGTCGTTTCTCAATCATCCTCATATGTAGCATGCTCAAGATGCCCTATGGGGACATCTGGCCGATAAGACTGAGGGAAGATGATTTTCCTGTTGTGTTGAGGAGCCCGAAGTACCGAGCTAATTGAGTCACATAGGGGTCAATGGAGATGACTCGCTTTCTATGCCACTCTATCTGATGGTGAATGGCGAGGGTAATGAAATAACCAAGGTCGAAGACGTGCCCGTTTGCCATACTCCATAAAAAGTAGGCATCGTGAGTGTTGACGACGCAAGTGCTCTCTCACTGCCCTGTCAGAGTGTGGGCCAAGATAGCGTGTAAGTACCTCAGGGATGGGGCGAGGGCCGATGCCTTGGAGCGACTAGGGTCGTAGGTGGCCGAAACAAGAACGAGGGCCCCCCAGCAGTTAGAGGGAGACATGTGGATATGGCGATGGAGTGTGTCAATATCATCATCATCCATGAACTCTTCTGTATAGAGCCCTAAAGTGACATCGAACTCAAGTACGCTCAACTAGCAGACTAAACCGCCAAGACGGAACTGGACTGTTCCGGGATCATCGAACTCCATCATAACTACTTGGAGGTGGAAGGTCGAACAGAGTTTGAGTATGAGCTCGAGGTATGTCGGTTCGACAATCTCAAAGAATAGTCCCTACAGGTCAGTCGTCAGGAGGGCTCGGACCGTGTCAGCCAGTTAGATTTGCTCAAGTCCATCCTAGTCAATGCAGCGGCCCGCACCTAGGGGTCGAGCCCGTAATATCTAAAATAGTTCCTCCTGGGGTCCTAAGGGAAACTGAAGAAAGAGATTCCTAATCTCCGCGATAGGACCCGAGGATGATGCTACTCCTTTTCTTTTCTTAGAAGCGGGGACAGCGATTTTCTTACCACAATTCCACATGATGAATCTACAAGACAAACGAAGAATATAACATAAACTAACTAATTCAAGAAGTAATCATGCATGTAGTTAAGCTAACTAATCCAACCAACTGAACAATACTCAGCAATTTAATCTAGATGATAGAAGTTTATATAGCAAATGACGTAAGAAAAGCATGATTATTTTCAACATGAAATGAATGAAATAGACTCTGTGGGAACATAAGAAAGAATGAATGTACCAGAAAGCATTGACTAATAATGGAAAAAACTAAAAGCATATTTCTATAGTGAGAACTATGAATATTCATAAAAAATTAGCCAAATAACACCATAATAATCATAAAATTAGTAAAAGAGATGAAGAAAATAGAGAGAAAAGAATAAATAAAGGCAATATGTTGGTGGAGGGAGGAGCTTGGGTCGTCTAAGGAGAGCTATCGGGCGGCCACGGGTGTGGTGTTGATGGCGTGTAAAGGAGTTGCAGTGGCTAGGGTTAGGTTTTGGGGAAGGGGATGATGAATAGTGATGAGCTATTTAAAGAAATTAGGGCACACGGCCATGGGGCACACCCATGTGTCCTCATTTTAGCCAGTGTGTTTCGTAATTTTGAAATTTGGGCTTGTCTAAAATTTGGCCTACGTCCGTGTTCTTTGGGTGTGTTGAGGCACACGGCCGTGTCGCTCGGCCGTGTCTTACTTTGTTCACTTCTCCCACGCCTGTGTTCAAATACGCACGCCCGTGTTATTTCATCAGTCTTGAGCACGGGTGGTGGGCATGGGCGTGTCTAACGCCCATGTTACTATCTCAGTTTCAACCACGGCTCCTGGACACGGGCGTGTCGAATGCCCGTGTTGGTTTGACAAACTCGCCCACAGCCATGTCGTACGGACGTGGCCACTTATCGCAGCCCGTGTTAAGGAAAAATTTTACCCTATTTTCGCAAGGCCGCGTCGCACGGCCGTGTCTACTCCCATTGTGTGAGCACGATCCTAAGGCACGTCTGTGTGCCCGGCCGTGTGGATTAGAAAACCTGTGTTTCAATGACTCAGTTAGTGATTAGATGTTAAAACTAAAATTTTAAAGAGGTCAATACTGTTAATGCTTGGGTTGCCTCCCGAGAAGTGCTTATTTATAGTCTAAGCTCGACTTACCTTTCTAGTATATGGTCACGGTGATGCGAGGAGTTTACACTCCTCATCCCTGCTATCAATGTTATCAACATAAGGTTTAAGACGAGTATTGTTTACCTTAAAAGTACCAAATTTGGGATGAATTACCTCGACTGTATCATATGGGAAAATTCTGAGTACCATAAGAGGGATTGCTCCGTTAGGTTCACAAGTGGCAATATGGGGGTCTGCTGCATCTAGTAGTACTTTGTCTCCAACCTTAAGTTGATTTGGTGCGATAATGAGCTCGTCATGGCGTGGTTTTGGTTTATCGTGTGCCTTCGGTTTATATGTCCGCCATTCATCTAGTTCTTCGATTTGTAGCCTACATTCTTCATAGATAGGTCCTTTGTTGTTGCTTGAACATGGCTCGTGTAGGTTCTTCAAACTTATTTCCTGCAAAGTAGGTTGCACCACATGGTCAGTTTTAGTAGAATGATTTATACAAACACCTTTAATTTTTGATATGTTACTCGAATTACGAGCTTGAAGGGTGATTGTTTCGCCTCCCACATTGTAACACCCCGAACCCGTGACCGTCGCCGGTGTCGGACACGAGGGGTTAACGGGCCAAATCCTCTCAAGGTACCAACCAATTTGGCATTTCCAGACAGGCTGGAAAACTGCATCACTGTCGCCTTAAAAATCATATCTCGAGTTCCAAAACTCGGAAACTGATTCCGTAAATTTTCCCTGAATTTATACTCATATATCCATCCATGGATTTATTTCTAGAATTTTCGGTCGGGCCAATTGGTACAGTTTATTAGTTAAAGTCACCCATGTTACAGGGGTCGACTACACTGACCTTCGTGCGTTACAACTTGAATATCATCTCGTACAGAGCTCTAATGCTCATGCCGTTTGTTTCTAATGAAACTAGACTCAAAGGGGAATCTATTCATATAAGGCATGACTTCTAATTGTTTCTGGATAATTTATGGTAAATTTTCAAAGTTGCGACAGGGGACCCAGAAACCGTTCTGGCCCTGTCTCACGAGAACTTTAATATTTCTCAGTATACTGCTCATATGGTCATTTCGTTTTGTCCATATAAAATAGATTCATCAAGGTTCAATTTCATAATTTACTCACTATTTAATTCTACTTCTACTATTTTTAGTGAGTTTTCAATCTCATCTCACTGCTGCTGTCCGCAACAGTTACTGCAGAGACTATGCCAATTTCATGAATCTTTCCTTGGCCTTAATCATCCATCATACATGACACAAATTATGGCCACCTTATCAAAATTAAAGTTTCTAAGACTCGTGACTATAGGTTCTAGCATCCCACTCGACGACCACATAGGCCATTTTCACATGGCTTAAAGTTTACAACCCACAGTTCAACAAAATATAATAGCCTATACATGCCAAATGTTCTTCAACAACGAAGACAATACCAAAAGATTTCAGCCGGTGTGATGACTTCAACGACGGTTCCGATCACGCAAACAATACGAGTCCGAGAGACCTAAAATGGGTGACAAGAAAACACCGAGTGAGTTTATAACTCAAGAAGTCATAAGCATTCATCAATCCACCGATAAAGTTACTACAACATGAACAATAAACGAGGCTAGGTACTCATCCATATCGAATCTATACCATAATTCCTCGGACCTTTTGGTCCAATCTCATACCAAGTCATACATCCACATTTCATATTCTACACAACAAGATATTTGAAGCATTTTCACACACTAACTCATTTCCACCACAATCATACAATTTCAATCATCACATAGATTTAAGGCTTACTAAATTCAACCCCGAGCATGAACGTATTTTCTATTCGTCATGAGCTCGAGGTACTTACCCGATCCGCTGTCCATACTCAACTCGATGGAGACACACCTCCATATATATAGAGTACGCACACACACAGTGCTTAATACTCGATTTCGCACACTTAGTGCCACATAATTTAAGCCCGCACACATAGTGCCATACCCTTCGAGCTCGCACACCCAAAGGTCAGTATTTTTCCAGCATGCACACTTAGTGCCATATATTTCCAGCATGCACACTTAGTGCCAATCTCATCACCGTACACACGATTGTTCAAGACACTTAGTGCCGAAAGCAAACTTTCTACACATTTCACTATTTCTTTTACATTCAACAATTGTCATCACTCCATACACATACAATTTCATTTATATATATATATAGCATCCCATTAAATACAATTGCATAGATTTTACAATCATTTAAGCAATATCAAACATATGTGCTTAATGACTTACCTTGTGTTGGGCAAAATGGTTCCAACTCGGCTACTCGATGTTCTTTCCTTTGCCTTTGCTTGTTTCTCCACCTCGAGCTTCTTGAGCTTAGTCAATAAATTAACTAGTTTAACCGTCTTGCCAAATATTTATACATATATACATGACATCAACTATACTATCATCATTAATACATCAATTCACAAAATTTTATCTCATGAGCATATGACCCATTTTTACCCCATATGGCGAATGCTTCATTCATTACCCAACTAGCCATTCAACAATTTTCAACCTCATTACCACCCTTTTATGTCTAATTGTCTAAATGAGATTATCAACATGCCTATCTATAGCCGAATGTGCTAAAATTGATCTAACATCACCTACACACTTGATTAAATGGCGAATACCTATACTATCAATTATGGCATCATTTTTTATTCTTTCAAACACTTAGTTTTCCTCCCATGAACACTTGGTCAATTTCTTTTCTCTTCTAGCATAGCTTCACACCTATTTGTAACATCCTATGAATCCACATACATCACATTTCTACATAAATTTCTTTTACTTTTCTTCTACTTCCATTCACAACATCAAAGACACCATACACATATATCATTACAAAGCTTGACACTTAGGATGCAAATGACATCCACACAAACCCACCTTAGCGAAACTTAACTCATCTTCATGCCTCACCACCACAACATCAAACATCAAACATCAATGATACCAAGAAGACAACACCCATGGCCGAATATCATCCCCATTTCATGGTAAAGGTTTAGACCATTGTTTAGGTGGAACTCAAACTATCAACTAAAAACGTGCATGAATCTCATGGATAACATCAACATACCTTAGTCTAGCAAACTCCCATGGCTGATTTTCTCAAGCTTTCCCCCCCTTTCTTCTTAGTACATTCGGCCAAGCAAGGAGAAAATGAGAGAATGAACACTTTTTTTTTTCCTTTTCTTTGTTTTTCTTCATATTCTCTTTCTTTTTTTTTTCATTTCTTTATTCTTTCTACATAATCCACTAACTAAACATGTTGGCAACATGTTTCCACTCATAGCATGGCCGGCCATCTAGCACTTGGGGGGGTGAATTTGACATGCAAGTCCTCCCTTTTGACTACATGTACTATTAGGTCCTTACAGATTAGCCTATCATTTTTCAAAAGTGTCATACAAGTCCTACTAACTGAATTCACATGCAATCGACTAAACCGAAGCTTGAAATTTTCACATATTCATAAATACATATTCTAGACAATAAATATTACGTTCAAACATTTCGGTGACTCGGTTTAGCGGTCCCAAACCACTTCCGACTAGGGTCAATTTTAATGTCACAACTCTCCCCACTTAAGAAATTTTCGTCCCGAAAATCTTACCGTAAATAGGTTTGGGTAACGCTCTTTCATAGAGTTCTCGGGTTCCCAAGTAGCTTCTTCCATCCCGTGTTTGAGCCATAACACTTTTACTAACGGAACCCTTTTGTTTCGCAACTCCTTCACTTCACGAGCTAGGATATGAATCGGTTCTTCTTCATAACTCATATCGGCTTGAATTTCAATCTCGGAGGGGTTTATTACATGCGAAGGATCGGATCGGTAACGTCAAGCATCGAAACATGGAAAACGTTAGGATCCTTTCGAGTTCGGGGTAAAAGCAACCTATACGCTACTGGGCCAACTCGTTCGGAGATCTCATATGGCCCAATGAATCTCGGACTCAATTTGCCCTTACGGCCAAATCTGAGTATCTTTTTCCAAGGTGATACCTTAAGAAACACTTTGTCTCCCACCTGATACTCAATATCTCTTCGTTTTAAATCCGCGTACGACTTCTGACGATCTGATGCTGCTTTCAGACTCTCACGAATTATACTTACTTTCATTCAAAGATCTTTAATCAAATCCACTCGAAAATTTTACTTTCACCGAACTCGGTCCAAAACAATGGTGTACGGCATTTTTGACCATACAAAGCCTCGTAAGGCGCCATCTTAATGCTTGATTGAAAACTATTGTTGTGCTTAATTCAATCAAGGGTAAATCGTTCCCATGAACCACTAAACTCGAGGATGCAACATCTCAACATATCCTCAAGTATCTCGAATTATCCGCCGGATTGACCATCGGTTTGGGGATGAAAACCGGTGCTAAAATGCGACTTGGTACCCAAAGCTTCTTGCAATTTCTTCCAAAATCGTGAGGTGAATCTCGGATCTCGTCCGACACAATAGAAATCGGTACCCGTGTAATCTCACAACTGAGAAACATACAATTCAGCTAGCTTATCCAATGAAAAATCCGTGCGACGACGGGATAAAGTGAGCCGACTTAGTCAATCTATCAACGACGACCCAAATTACATCTTTCTTACTTGCCGACACTGGCAAGCCAGATACAAAATCCATCGTGACTCGTTCCCATTTCCATTCGTGTATCATGATTGGTGAAGCAAACCCGTGGGCACTTGATGTTCCGCCTTTACTTGTCGACATACTAAGCACTTCGAAACAAAGTCAGAAATGTCTCGTTTCATACCACGCCACCAAAACTGGCGTCTCAGGTCATTGTACATTTTCGTACTCCCCGAGTGAATTGACATTCGGCTACAATGAGCTTCGTTCAGAATCATAGAAATGAGTTCTAAATTTCTTGGGACACACAAACGATTTCTGAACCTCAAACAATCGTCATCATCAACTTGAAACTCGATTCCATATTCGAACACATTCACCCGTTTTGCAACCAATTCATCATCGACTTTTTGAGCTTCACGAATTTGATGAGTCAACAAGGGTTTGGCCTTTAATTCCGCCACTAGTACATTGTCGGATAGAATGCATAAGTGTACATTCATCGTCAGAAGGCAAAGCGGTGATTTACGACTTAGGGCATCCGCAACCACATTAGCCTTTCCCGGTGATAGTCAATGACAAGCTCATAATCTTTTAACAACTCGAGCCAACGTCTTTGTCGCAGATTCAAGTCTCTTTGAGTCATCAAATATTTGAGACTTTTGTGATCCGAATACACATGGCACTTCTCACCAAATAAGTAATGTCGCCATATTTTCAAAGCGAATACGATGGCGCTAATTCGAGATCATGGGTCGGATAATTTTTCTCATGTGGCTTTAATTGTCTCGACGCATAGGCCACAACTCGACCTCCTTGCATCAATACACAACCCAACCCAAGTAGGGATGCGTCACTATAAATGACAAACTCTTTGCCTGATTCGGGTTGCACTAAAATCGAGCTTCGGTCAAATAAGTTTTCATTGATCGAAACTTTTTCGACATTTTTCCGTCCATTCAAACTTAACATCTTTTGAAGTAGCCGTCATGGGTGTGGCTATCATCGAGAAACCTTTTACAAACCGTCGGTAGTAATCGACAAGTGCCAAAAAGCTCGAACCTCAAGAGTATTTCTGAGGCTTCCAGTTAAGTATGGCTGAAATTTTGCTCGGTCGACTCGAATACCCGATGCCGATACCACATGACCCAAGAAGCTAACCTCTCTTAACCGTAACTCACACTTGTGAACTTAGCATATAACCGCTTATCCCGTAAAATTTGCAACACTAATCTCGGTGTTCAAGATGTTCGGTCTCATTTCTTGAATAGACCAAGATGTCATCAACGAACACAACTACGAACTGGTCCAAATCTCGTCTCAAGATCCGATTCATCAAATCCATAAATACCGTAGGGCATTAGTGAGCCCGAACGGCATCACTAAGAACTCGTAGTGACCGTACCTCATTTAAAGCGGTTTTGGTACGTCCAATCTCGAATCCAAGAATCGAGAATAACCCGACCTCAAATCTATCTTGAAAACACCGAGGCTCCCTTTAGTTGATCGAACAAATCATCAATACGTGATAACGGATATTTATTCTTTATCGTCACTTTATTCAGCTGACGATAGTCAATACACAATCTCATGGTTCCGTCCTTCTTTTTCACAAACAATACTGGTGCACCCCAAGGTGAGAAACTTGGTCGAGCAAAACCTCTATCCACCAATTCTTGCAACTGAGCTTTCAACTCCTTTAATTCCGTTGGTGCCATACGATACGGAGCTATCAAAATTGGAGTGGTACCAGGTACCAATTCGATGCCAAACTCTATTTCCCGAACAGGTGGCAAACCCGGCAATTCTTCAGGGAAAACATCCGGGTATTCACAAACCACCGCACAGATTCGGGTTTCTTTTCGACTCCTTGTCATCGAGCACATACGCAAGGTACGCCGCACCCTTTTCTTACATATTTCGGGCCAACATTGCGATATTACGGTGGCAACCCCTTTAAGTCCGTAGACTCAACCCGAATTATCTCGTTATTCGCGCACCTCGGATCGATAGTCTTGCTTTTGCAATTTACAACCGCATCGTGCATGGTCAACCAATCCAACCCAAGAATAACGTCAATTCGCCGAACGACAAAAGCATCAAGTCCGCCGGAAACAAGAACCTCGAAACACTAGTGGACTTTTCTTACACACTTTGTTGACAAGCACGTAATGACCCAAGGGTTTGACACCGAATTACAAACTCAAGAGACTCAATAGGCAAAGTCTTCTTTGGATGCTAAGGTTTCGCATATATAAGAATGAGTAGAACCAGGTCAATCAAAGCAATCACATTAGTATCGAAAAGAGTGAAAGTACCGGTGATAACGTCGGGGAGGATGCCTCCTCTCGTGCGCGGATGGCATATGCTCTAGCAGAGCGCTGGTCTCGGATCGAACAACCAGATCGGTGGCTCCTCTCGATTACCACCCCTACCTCCCGAAATCCTCGGGGTCTACCTCTAGTCGTCGCCCCACTAGATCTTGCACCTTGCATCTTATTCTTCTCATCTAGTTCGTGCAATCTCTAATGAAGTGGTCCTTGAACCACATTAAATAAAGTCTTGTTAACGGACTTACACCAACATTTACCTAGGTGTCGTCTTCCACATTGGGGGCATTCAGGTTGCTCTTGACGATTATTGCCCACACTAGCTACCGATGTAGCTCGAGTCTGTCAATGGTCGGGCTCGATGGAAATTCCCGCGATCGCCTCGACTTACTAGTGTCCTCCACGAATTTCTTTACGATCGAGAACGGAGCTTTACTCGCCGATCTTTTACGATAATCTCTTGCTTCAAATTCAGCCTTCTTCTTCTCCTTTCCAAGTTCTTCCGCCTTGCGTGCTCGTTCGACTAGTGTTACGAACTCCTTTATCTCCAAAATACCCACTAGTAGCTTTAAATCTTCATTCAATCCTTCTTCAAATCTTTTGCACATAGCAACCTCATCAGCCACACACTCCCGAGCATACCGACTAAGTCTTACGAACTCATGTTCAGATTCGAGATCTTGTCATACGGCCTTGCTTGAGCTCCAAAAATTCCTTACGTTTCGATCGATGAACCGTTGACTAATATATTTCTTCCGAAATTCGTTTGAAAGAAATCCCAAGTAACTTGTTCCTTTGGGACTATGGAAATCAAGGTCCTCCACCAATAGTAGGTGAGTCTCGTAACAAAGATATAGCACACTTAAGACATTCATCGGTGTGCATGACAGTTCATCAAACACTCTAATGGTGTTATCAAGCGAATTCGCCCTTTCGGCATCATCGGTAACTATGGCCTTAAACTCCTCGCCCCACGCTTCCTAATCAAGTCCATAGGTGGTTTACTCAGCCTCACGGGATCGAATCGATGGCATCACGGGCTCTTGGGGTGGATTATTTAAATTCGGGAATGGTTGGACAATAGGATTAGTTCGGGCATCTTCTGCGACCCACTCATTCATCATGGTGAAGAAGGCTTGTTTCGCCCTTCATTTTGATTATTCGCGGATGACCGAGGCTCAACAGCGGTGTCCCTTGCAGGAGCAGCCGCTACACTTTCAACGTCATCCGCCAAGGGTCTCTCTATCCGGGTTCCATCGCTAATCAAAACAAAAATTTCAACCGTCAAGTCATCACATTATTAAGCACTAACAATTTGGCATGTATAGCTAGACTCACACGCTCTATGGTAGTCCTAGAACCGACTAAACCATAGCTCTGATACCAATAAAATTGTAACACACCGAACCCGTGACCGTCGCCGGTGTCGGACACGAGGGGTTAACGGGCCAAATCCTCTCAAGGTACCAACCAATTTGGCATTTCCAGACAGGCTGGAAAACTGCGTCACTGTCGTCTTAAAAATCATATCTCGAGTTCCAAAACTCAGAAACTGATTCCGTAAATTTTCCCTGAATTTAGACTCATATATCCATCCATGGTTTTATTTCTAGAATTTTTGGTCAGGCCAATTGGTACAGTTTATTAGTTAAAGTCACCCATGTTACAGGGGTCGACTACACTGACCTTCGCGCGTTACAACTTGAATATCATCTCGTACAGAGCTCTAATGCTCATGCCGTTTGTTTCTAATGAAACTAGACTCAAAGGGGAATCTATTCATATAAGGCATGACTTCTAATTGTTTCTGGATAATTTATGGTAAATTTTCAAAGTCCCGACAGGGGACCCAGAAACCGTTCTGGCCCTGTCTCATGAGAACTTTAATATTTCTCAGTATACTGCTCATATGGTCATTTCGTTTTGTCCATATAAAAATAGATTCATCAAGGTTCAATTTCATAATTTACTCACTATTTAATTCTACTTCTACTATTTTTAGTGATTTTTCAATCTCATCTCACTGCTGCTGTCCGCAACAGTTACTGCAGTAGACTATGCCAATTTCATGAATCTTTCCTTGGCCTTAATCATCCATCATACATGACACAAATTATGGCCACCTTATCAAAATTAAAGTTTCTAAGACTCGTGACTATAGGTTCTAGCATCCCACTCGACGACCACATAGGTCATTTTCACATGGCTTAAAGTTTACAACCCACAGTTCAACAAAATATAATAGCCTATACATGCCAAATGTTCTTCAACAACGAAGACAATACCAAAAGATTTCAGCCGGTGTGATGACTTCAACGACGGTTCCGATCACGCAAACAATACGAGTCCGAGAGACCTAAAATGGGTGACAAGAAAACACCGAGTGAGTTTATAACTCAGTAAGTCATAAGCATTCATCAATCCATCGATAAAGTTACTACAACATGAACAATAAACGAGGCTAGGTACTCATCCATATCGAATCTATACCATAATTCCTCGGACCTTTTGGTCCAATCTCATACCAAGTCATACATCCACATTTCATATTCTACACAACAAGATATTTGAAGCATTTTCACACACTAACTCATTTCCACCACAATCATACAATTTCAATCATCACATAGATTTAAGGCTTACCAAATTCAACCCCGAGCATGAACGTATTTTCTATTCGTCATGAGCTCGAGGTACTTACCCGATCCGCTGTCCATACTCAACTCGATGGAGACACACCTCCATATATATAGAGTACGCACACACAGTGCTTAATACTCGATTTCGCACACTTAGTGCCACGCAATTTAAGCCCGCACACATAGTGCCATACCCTTCGAGCTCGCACACCCAAAGGTCAGTATTTTTCCAGCATGCACACTTAGTGCCATATATTTCCAGCATGCACACTTAGTGCCAATCTCATCACCGTACACACGTATTGTTCAAGACACTTAGTGCCGAAAGCAAACTTTCTACACATTTCACTATTTCTTTTACATTCAACAATTGTCATCACTCCATACACATACAATTTCATTTATATATATATATATAGCATCCCATTAAATACAATTGCATAGATTTTACAATCATTTAAGCAATATCAAACATATGTGCTTAATGACTTACCTTGTGTTGGGCAAAATGGTTCCAACTCGGCTACTCGATGTTCTTTCCTTTGCCTTTGCTTGTTTCTCCACCTCGAGCTTCTTGAGCTTAGTCAATAAATTAACTAGTTTAACCGTCTTGCCAAATATTTATACATATATACATGACATCAACTATACTATCATCATTAATACATCAATTCACAAAATTTTATCTCATGAGCATATGACCCATTTTTACCCCATATGGCCGAATGCTTCATTCATTACCCAACTAGCCATTCAACAATTTTCAACCTCATTACCACCCTTTTATGTCTAATTGTCTAAATGAGATTATCAACATGCCTATCTATAGCCGAATGTGCTAAAATTGATCTAACATCACCTACACACTTGATTAAATGGCGAATACCTATACTATCAATTATGGCATCATTTTTTATTCTTTCAAACACTTAGTTTTCCTCCCATGAACACTTGGCCGAATTTCTTTTCTCTTCTAGCATAGCTTCACACCTATTTGTAACATCCTATGAATCCACATACATCACATTTCTACATAAATTTCTTTTACTTTTCTTCTACTTCCATTCACAACATCAAAGACACCATACACATATATCATTACAAAGCTTGACACTTAGGATGCAAATGACATCCACACAAACCCACCTTAGCCGAAACTTAACTCATCTTCATGCCTCACCACCACAACATCAAACATCAAACATCAATGATACCAAGAAGACAACACCCATGGCCGAATATCATCCCCATTTCATGGTAAAGGTTTAGACCATTGGTTAGGTGGAACTCAAACTATCAACTAAAAACATGCATGAATCTCATGGATAACATCAACATACCTTAGTCTAGCAAACTCCCATGGCTGATTTTCTCAAGCTTTCCCCCCCCTTTCTTCTTAGTACATTCGGCCAAGCAAGGAGAAAATGAGAGAATGAACACTTTTTTTTTTCCTTTTCTTTGTTTTTCTTCATATTCTCTTTCTTTTTTTTTTTCATTTCTTTATTCTTTCTACATAATCCACTAACTAAACATGTTGGCAACATGTTTCCACTCATAGCATGGCCGGCCATCTAGCACTTGGGGGGGGAATTTGACATGCAAGTCCTCCCTTTTGACTACATGTACTATTAGGTCCTTACAGATTAGCCTATCATTTTTCAAAAGTGTCATACAAGTCCTACTAACTAAATTCACATGCAATCGACTAAACCGAAGCTTGAAATTTTCACACATTCATAAATACATATTCTAGACAATAAATATTACGTTCAAACATTTCGGTGACTCGGTTTAGCGGTCCCAAAACCACTTCCCGACTAAGGTCAATTTTGGGCTGTCACACACATGAAGTGTGGGTTCACCTATGCCAACATCGATTTTTGTTCTAGCAGTTGCTAAAAAGGGCCTCCCTAAAATTAAAGGAATGTTACTATCCTCTTTTATATCTAGAACAACGAAATCATCTGGGAATATAAATTTGTCAATTTTAATGAGTACATCTTCAATAATCCCCCTAGGAAATCTGGTTGTTTTATCAGCTAATTAAATACTCATCCTAGTTTGTTTGGGTTTCCCAAGACCTAGTTGCTTAAACATTTTGTAAGGTATGACATTGATACTAGCCCCTAAATCAGCCAAAGCATTATTAACATCTAGGCTACCAATTAAATAGGGAATCGTACAACTCCCTGGATCTTTTAATTTGTTGGCCAACTTATTCTGTAGTATGGCTGAGCAAACCACATTTAGCTCCACATGCGAGGTCTCATCCAACTTTCGCTTATTTGTTAAAAGCTCCTTTAAGAATTTGACTGCGTTTAGCATCTGCAAAAGAGCTTCAATAAATGGTAAGTTAATCTGTAACTTCTTTAATAATTTAAGGAATTTACTGAATTGTTCTTCTGTGAGGTCTTTCCTTGTCGCGTTTGGGTATGGCACACGAGGTTTGTATTCTTTACTTACCGGTTTTTGTCATTGTAGTCCACCTCACCTTTACCTTTACTTCGTACAGTTTCTTGCCTCAGTTCTGGTTCAGGTGCAACTAACCCTTCTTCATCTTGAATGGTAATTGCATTGATTTGCTCCCTTGGGTTAGATTCAGTGTTACTCGATAGGCTACCTTGTGGTCGTTCAGATATCAATTTAGTGAGCTAACCTATTTGAGTTTCGAGCCATTAGATCGATGCCTGTTGATTTTTAAGTACTATCTCGGTATTCTAAAAACGAGTTTCTGACACCAAGATGAATTTTGTTAGCATCTCTTCAAGGTTCATTTTTTCTCTTGTTGGTTGGGTGGTTGTTAGAAGCCTGGAGGTGGTGGTGGTCTTTGATTTCCTTGTCCTCCCCATGAAAAATTTCGGTAGTTCCTCCAACCTGCATTGTAAGTGTTACTATAAGGATTATTTTGAGATCGAGGATTATTACCCATGTAATTTAACAGCTCGTTCTACATGTTATGGCCATAGGGTGGGTATTCTGAATTACTTGATCCACCTCGACTTGCTTCGCATTGCATTTCTGGGTGAACCTATGAAGAACCAAGAAAATCGTCAATTTTTTTGTTCAAAAGTTCTACCTGATTAGAGAGCATAGTGACCGAATCGACGTTAAAAACACCGACTGTTTTCATTGGCTTTGTCCTCATGACTTGCCACTGATAATTATTCAGTGGCATCTCTTCTATAAATTCATAAGCATCCTCAGGTGTCTTATTGTTGATAGTTCTTCTAGCAGCTGCATCAATCATTTGTCTAGTCGAAGGATTCAGGCCATTGTGAAACGTTTGAACCTGTAGCTAGAGTGGTAACCCATGGTAAGGGCATCTTCGCAAAAGGTCCTTGTATCTCTCCCATGTATCGTAGAGTGTTTCTAAATCCATCTGCACAAAAGAGGAGTTATCATTACGTAATTTAGCTATTTTAGCCGGTGAAAAATATTTTAATAAAAACTTTTCGGTCATTTTTTCCCAAGTAGTGATGACCCTCATGGTAACGAGTTCAACCACTGTTTAGCTTTGTTCCTCAATGAAAAACGAAATAATCGAAGGTGAATGCATCATCAGAAATGCCATTGATTTTAAAAGTGTCACAAAACTCTAAGAAATTTGCCAAGTGAGTGTTGGGATCCTCGTCCTGTAAACCATCAAACTAAACAAACTGTAGGATCATTTGAATGGTGTTAGGTTTTAGTTCAAAATTATTTGCAGTAATAGTAGGCCTAACTATGCTCGATTCAGTTCCTGTTAAAGAAGGTTTAGCATAATCATATATAGTACGTAGAGTAGGATTCTGATTAGCAGTAATTGCAGAAGGTAGCAGATTTTCTTGGTTTTCAGCCGTCTCCTCGGTTGTGGTTGAAATATCGTCCTCTTGCTCTTCCTCTGTGTATCCGGCCTAATCCGACTGCACAACAACCTCCACTCTCAACTAATCTCTCTTTGATACCTGTTATACCTCAAGTGAGTGATCCGTTGAGATTGCTTAAGCCACAAGTTAATAAAATCAGAAAACACGGGGCCGAAGAGTTCAAAGCTACTGATGATGATAATGCTGAGTGAGCTGAATTTTGGCTTGATAATATTATCCGTGTGTTCGATGAGTTATCTTGTACTCCCGATGAATGTTTAAAATGTGCCATATCTTTGTTACGAGACACTGCATATCACTGGTGGAATACACTAGTATCGGTGGTTCTAAAAGAGCGAGTGACCTGGGAGTTCTTTCAGACTGAGTTTCGTAAGAAATACATCAGCCAGAGATTTATCAACCAGAAACGCAAAGAATTTCTAGAGTTGAAATAGGGTCGGATGACCGTGATAGAGTATGAGCGAAAATTCGTGAGACTCAGTCAGTATGCCCGAGAGTATGCTTCCACCGAAGCTATAATGTGTAAAAGATTTGAAGATGGACTGAACGAAGACATTAAACTACTAGTTGGCATACTCGAGATAAAAGAGTTCATAGTACTGGTTGAGTGAGCCTACAAAGCTGAAGAGCTCGGGAAAGAGAAAAGAAAAGCTGACTTTGAAGCTAGAGATGCATGTACGAGGTCATCGAGTAAGTCATTTCAGTTGGTACCAAAAAAGTTCCAAGATGATTTAAGCCGTTCTAAGGCTACTTCAGGTTATTCATGACGAGATCGGGACAAACCACCTGTGAGCTCGAGAGCTACCTCAGTAGCTAGTGTTGGAAATGTCAAATCAAATAAACTTGAGTGTAAACATTGCGGCAAACGACATCCCGAAAGTTGCAGATTGTATGATCAGACCTGTTTTAAAAATGAATTAGTGGATCATTATATTCATGAATGCACAGAGTTAGCTGAACAAAATCCGATATAGAATACGAGATCAGATAACACTACAGCTCGAGGTAGACCACCCAGAAATACGGGTAATGTGAGTGGTAGTCAGAGAGGGACTAAAGATATATCAGTTAGATCCTAGGCTCGTGCACCTGCCAGAGCCTATGCTATTCATGCACGCGAGGAGGGCTCATCCCCATATGTTATTACCGGTACATTTACTCTCTATGATACTAGTGTAATTGCATTGATTGATCCAGGTTCGACTCATTCTTATGTGTGTGAGACTTTAGTATTCAGTAAGACTTTACCTATTGAGTCTACTGAGTTTGTGATTAGAGTATCGAACCCCTTGGGCCGGTGTGTTATGGTTGACAAAGTGTGTAAGAATTGTCCCTTGATGGTTCGAGATTCGTGTTTTCCAGCTGATTTGATATTGTTGCCATTTGATGAGTTCGACATAATTTTGGGTATGGACTGGTTGACTTTGCATGATGCTATTGTAAACTGCAAAAGAAAGACCATTGATCTACAAAACAAGAATGATGAGGTTATTCGGATGAATCTAGTGATTTGAAAGGTTTACTAGCAGTGATTTCTCCGATGCTAGCTCAGAAATATGTGAGGAAAGTTTGTGAAGCTTATTTTACTTATGTGCTTGACAGTAAACTGGTCGAAAGAAACATTGAATCAATACCAATTGTATGTAAGTATACGGATGTGTTTCCTGAAGAATTATCTGGTTTGCCACCTATTCGAGAAGTTGAGTTCGATATTGAATTAGTGCTGGGGACTACTCTAATATCGATAGCTCTGTACAGATTGGCACCTACTGAATTATAAGAATTGAAAGCTCAATTGCAAGAGTTGACAGATAGAGGTTTCGCGCAACCGAGTTTCTCTCATTGGGGTGCACCTGTTTTATTTGTGAAAAAGAAGGATGAAACTATGAGAATGTGCATCGATTATAGACAGCTCAATAAGGTGACTATAAAGAATAAGTATTCGTTTTCATGGATTGATGATTTGTTTGATCAACTGAAAGGGGCTACAGTGTTTTCAAAGATAGATTTGAGATCCGACTACTATCAATTGCAAGTTAAAGACTCCAACGTGCCAAAGATTGCTTTTTGAACGAGGTACGGACACTATGAGTTTTTAGTCATGCCTTTCGGACTTACTAATGCACCTGCTGTTTTCATGGATCTGATGAATTGGATCTTCAGACAGCATTTGGATCAGTTTGTAGTTGTGTTCATTGATGATATATTAATCTACTCCCGTGATGAAACTGAACATGCCGATCATTTGAGACTTGTGTTACAGACTTTGTGAGAAAAACAGTTGTATACGAAGTTTAGTAAATGTGAGTTTTGGTTAAGTGAAGTCAGTTTTCTGGGTCATGTTGTTTCAGCATCAGGTATTCGAGTTGATCCGAGTAAGATTTCAGTAATACTTGACTGGAAACCTCCGAGAAACATGTCTGAAGTCTGAAGTTTTCTGGGACCTGCTGGTTATTATAGATGATTTGTGAAAGGGTTCTCAATGATTGCAAACTCGATGACCAAGCTACTACAAAAAAGATCATAAGTTCGAGTGGTCAAAAAAGTGCTAGAAAAGTTTTGATCAGTTGAAATCCCTTTTGACTGAAACTCCAGTACGAGTTCAACCAGAATCAGGTAAAGAATTAGTTATTTATAGTGATGCTTCTTTAAATGGTTTGAGCTGTGTTTTGATGCAAGAAGGAAAAGTTATAGCTTATGCCTCGAGATAGTTGAATCCACATGAAAAGAACTATCTGACACATGACCTAGAATTGGCAGCTACCGTGTTTACATTAAAAATTTGGCGTCACTGTCTGTTCGGTGAAAAATGTCATGTTTATTCTGATCACAAAAGCCTAAAATACTTGATGACTCAGAAAGACCTAAATTTGAGACAACGCTGATGGTTAGAATTGCTAAAAGACTACGAGCTTGTGATTGACTATCATCCGGGAAAGGCTAATGTAGTTGCTGATGCTCTAAGTCGAAAATCACTTTTTGCTTTGTGTGCAATGAATGCACATATGGCTATGTTTGATGATGGTTCGCTAATATTAAATTAAAAGCAAGACCATTATTTGTTCAACAAATCTGTGATGCCTAGAAAGTTGATGATGAAATGATTGCAAAACATGTCCAATGTAATTCGAATGATGATTTAGAGTTTCAAGTTGATAACGAAGGCTGTCTGAGGTTTAAAAACCGAATATGTGTTCTGAGAAATCCGGAGTTAATTCAGATGATTTTGAACGTTCACAGCAGTCAGTTATCAATTCACCCGGGTAATACAAAGATGTATAATGATCTGAAATAGCACTATTGGTGTCAAGGTATGAAACAAAACATTTCTGAATTTGTTTCAAAATGTTTTGTCTGTCAGCAAGTAAAAGCTAAACTTCAGGTACCTTCTGGATTGCTTCAGTTGATCATGATACCTGAATGGAAATGGGACAGAGTCATGATGGATTTTGTATCCGGTTTACCATTGACACCGAGCAAGAAAGATACAATCTGGGTTATTGTAGATAGATTGACTAAATCTGCTCACTTTATTTTGGTTCGTACAGATTACACGCTTAATAAGCTGGCTGAATTGTATGTTTCTCAGATTGTGAGGTTACATGGTGTGTCTATATCTATTGTTTCGGATAGAGATCCAAGGTTTACATCGCAGTTTTGGAAGAAACTACAAGATGCACTAGGTACGAAATTACATTTCAGCACTGCTTTCCATCCGCAAACAGATGGTCAATCTGAGCGAATCATTCAAATACTTGAGGATATGTTGAGATGTTGCATTCTCGAGTTCGAAGGTATGTGGGAACGATATCTACCTCTGATTTAATTTGCGTATAATAACAGCTTTCAATCGAGTATCAAAATGGAACCTTACGAGGCTTTGTACGGTCGTAAATGTCGTACACCATTGTATTAGACTGAGCTCAGTGAAAATAAGATACACAGGGTTGATTTAATCAGAGAAATAGAACATAAAGTAAAAATGATTCGTGAAAGTCTGAAAACAGTGTCAGATCCTCAGAAATAGTATGCGGATTTGAAACGTAAAGATATAGAGTTTCAAATTAGGGACAGAGTGTTTTTGAAAGTCTCACCATGGAAGAAAATACTTAGATTCAGTCGTAAAGGCAAATTAAATCCGAGATTTATTGGGCCATATGAGGTTATAGAGCATATCAGGCCGGTTGCTTATAGACTGTTGTTGCCACCTGAGTTAGAAAAGATCCATAATGTATTTCATGTTTCGATACTTCGTAGATATCGATCTGATCCTTCACATGTGATTAGTCCGACTGAGGTTGAGATTAAGCCCGATATGACGTATGAGGAAGAACCAATTCGCATTCTGGCTCACGAGATTAAAGATTTATGAAATAAGAAAATTTCGTTAGTTAAAGTATTATGGCATAAACACGGAGTTGAGGAAGCAATGTGGGAGCCAGAAGATGAAATGAAAGAACGTTATCCAAACCAATTCACCGGTAAGATTTTAGGGGATGAAAATTCCTAAGGGGGGAGAGTTGTAACAGCTCGATTTAGACCCTATACGGAACGGTGGTTTCGAGACCACGAATCTGAGTCAGAAAAATATTTAAAAATTATTTTATGTGTTTATTATGTGTGAATTTGTGTGTGTGAAATTTTCGTGATTTAATTTTGTTGTTTGAGTGCCGATTAAATAAAAGGATTTAATCGCGTAAATTATAAAAGTGACTAGCTATTTATTAGAAGTGTTTAATTGTTAAGGCTTATTAAAGGGAAGGTTTTTATGTTGTAATTTGACCATTAAAAGTTTAGTGGAATTTATGGTTTGGCATTTTGGTAATTATAAATATTTTAATGGATGGTTAGGTAAATATATTATTAATGTTAAATAAATGAAACAAATGGCATGAAAATAAAGCCATTTTATCATCTTCTTGCCGAAATAAAAGAACAAAAGAAAGAAAAATAGACAAGTTAGGTATTCGGCCATTGTTGATTCAAATTCAAGGTTAGTTTGGTTTCAGTTTTTGATAATTTTTACATTTTTGAGATCGTTGCTTCGAATACTATCCGGCCCATGCTAGAATTTCTGATTTTGATGAATATTTTGAGTTATTCCATTGATGAATATTTGTGTTTTGTGATGTTTGATGATGAATTTTGGAAGATATGTTTTGGATTAATATGTTTTGTATTGGAATTTTTGATGAATTTGAGTAATTAGGGTTAAATTACAAAAATAATAATTTGAGGGACTAAAATGTAAAATAAATGAAATGTAAGGACTTGTATGTATATAAGGAAGGTTCGGCCTAACTATGTTGTTGTGAGATTTTGCATATTTTGTGTTTTGTGCAATAAGGGCTAAATTGTGAAAAATGTGAAATATCAGAGGTAAAAGTATAATTTACCCATTTGTGTGTTTTTGGATAAATTTGATTGAATGTTTGATTTAATAAGTTTAATTTATATTAATTTAGATCAAGAAAAGAAAAAATCAGATTTAGATCGGGGAAAACTAAAGTTGTCGACTAGCCTATCCGTACCGGTTTTTCATCGTCTGAGGTAAGTTTATAAGCAAATAAACGTACTTAATTTTAATTAAATGCAAGTTATATATGGTGAAATGAAATGTGAGAATATTTAATTGCAAATGTCGAATGTATATAAGCTTGGTAACCATGATCACGTGTTCGTTTCGATCGAGTTACGACGTCCGAAAGGCCCGTATAAACCTTAGGAATAGTTAGGATACATATGTCATGACATAGGATTCCGATTTATGTGTGCGAGTAAGACCATGGCATCGATATGTGACTCCAATATATGTGTGCAAGTAAGACCTTGTCCGGGACAATGGCATCGATATGTGATTACATGTAAGACCACGTCTGGGACGTTGGCATTGTACTATATGTGTGATTATCCAAGTGTCCTATCCAATTCCGAATGGTTCAATGGGCAATGATAAGTGTGATCAAATGTGTAAAACGAGCTAAATGACCAGGTATGAATTAGCTTGTTACTTAATTGAATTAAGGTAAGTGAGTAATTTGATTATTAAGGTAAGTGAGTAATTGCATTCGATACAAATGAAATATAGATGTGATTATAATATGTATATTTGACCAAATAAGTAATAAATGTACATGATGTTATATTATGATTCTTAAGTTTGTGTATTGAGCATATGTATGTTTGGTTATTTAATGACATTTTGATTATGAAAGTAGAATAACATTTGATAAATTTGATCACTTGAACATTCGACCAAGGTGGAAAGTGGAGTATGAAATGTATTATATATATGTAATTTTGTAGTTTGAGATTAAGGAATGATGAGTTTAATATAATTTGGTTGACTTAAATGAATTGATTATATAATTTGAATTTTTTATTTGTTTATGACTTACTAAGCTAAAAAAGCTTACTCTATGTATACATGTGATTCTGTTTTATAGATTTTGAAGCAAGTTACGAGCTCGGGGATCATCAGCAAAGTTCATCACACTATCCACTGTTTCGGTATTTATATAGTTGAACTTGAATTATGGCATGTATAGGCTGGAACATACTTTTGAAATGTTGACTATGGTCTGTATAAGGCCATGTAAAAATGGCCAAATTTCCATGTTTGATTTTGGTTAAGTTTGCTTATGGATTGAGTTCATTTTGGTTAAAATGATATGTGATTTAAATAAGTATTGTTTGAGTTATGTGTTATGTGATTTGGAATTAGCTTGATAATGTTTGTATATATATAATTGATCATGTCTGACTTTGAGTTTAATTATTACTTTTGTGAGTTATATGCTTTAAAAAAATTGGTTAATGTTTTTGCATGTATATGTTTTTTAATTCAATTTTGGTATATGTATAGTCAATTATAAACAATAGTTCAGATGTTAAGCTTGTTTAGGGTATATTTAGATGTGCATGATATAGGTATGTTTTGTTTTAATGAATGAAACTTGGTTTTGGTTATTAACGGATTAAAAATGTTAATGATGTATGTGTATGTTCGAATATGCATAGATTATGTTGGTTTGGTTTGCATGGAAACTATATGTGTACTTAAAGTGTTTAAATGGTTAAATAAATAGGTATGGTTAATGAAGTTAAATAATGATTATCTATTGAGATTGTTTTGTTTAATATGGTATGTAAGTGAGACGATACTAAATAACCAAATGAATAGTGATTTGAACAATAGTAAACCATGGGAATTATATGAGTTTTAGTGTGATGTATAAGTGACCTACTTGATGTTAGATGAATGTTGTATAATGTATAAGTTAGTACTTTAATTATGATTATAAAAATTGATTGTACATGTTATAAAGTACAAACGCCGAATATAAGTTGATCAAATTGTAGTGATTATGTGTATTTGGTTTTGTGGGTTCTATTAATGTATAATTTTAGTTTGATTTTAAAGTGTAACGTAATTTGCATGTTTTGCATATTATTTAAGTTACATTAAAATTATATTCGGCTATGTCATATTTATATATATATATAAGGATTGGTTGGTTTAAAAGTTTATGCAAGTGCATATTTATGATTGTTTGAAAATTGTGTCTTGTCCTGTAATACCTCATAACCCTATTCTGGTGACGGATACGGGTTAGGGGTGTTATAGCTTTTAACTCTTTCAGCTCGGTTGGTGCCATCCTGTATGGAGTAATAGAAATAGGAGCTGTTCCTGGCACCAGTTCAATACCTAACTCTATCTCTCTTTTAGGAGGTGATCCGGGTAATTCCTCCATGAACACGTCTGGATATTCACATACTATTGGTACGGACTCAATCTTCAACTCAGTTTCCTTAGTGTTCAGAACAAAAGCAAGGTAGGCTTCGTACCCTTTTCTCACATATCTCTGAGCCATCATTGAGGTAATTACAATCGGCGGTGTACCCAATTCTCTTTAATCAACCTGTAGAACCATCTGGGCACTTCAATACAATATATTTGCTACCACAGTTTACAATTACATCATGCAGGGCTAACCAATCCATACCAAGTATTACATCAAACTCATCAAATGGTAATAACATAAGGTTAGCTAGAAAGCAATGACCCTGAATCGTCAAAGAACAATTCTTACAGACTTTATCAACTAGGACTGACTTGCCTAATGGGTTCGTCACTCTGATAATAAATTCTGTAGGTTCAATGGATATATTCTTACTAGACAACAATCTCATGCAAATGTATGAATGCGTCGATCCCGGATCAATTAAGGAACAACACAAGTATTAAAAAGAGAAAAGGTACTCGTAATAACGTCAGGAGCAGAGGCTTCCTCTTGAGTGCTTATTGCATACGTTCTTGCCGGGGCTCAAGCCCATGATTTTGTAGTGTCTTTGGCCACAACTCGACTGCCACTAGCACTTCCAGGATACCTTAGAGGTTTACCCCGTGGAATAGGACCAATCTTCTTCGGGGCTACTTCCACCTCTTTATCGGTTAGCTCAGGGCAGTCTCTGAGGAAGTGGTCAAGAGAACCACATCTGTAGCATGCACCGCTCTTCATTCGGCACTCTCCGAAGTGAAATTTATTGCAGCTTTTGCACTTTAGCTTTTGATCATCTACACTCCCCCACACTAGTCACCTTCGGGGAGGAAGACATTTGGATATGTCGTTTGGAGCTTCTCGTTCTACCTGAATATCCTACCGATGGAGTGGAGCGTTCATGTTGACTCCTTGATTTCTTTGTGGGAAATGAGAGCGTCTTACTGCTGGATCTCTTGCTCACAACTCGAGCTTTTCTCTTAGCTTGCTTCCTTTCATTATTGAGTTCCTCGGCCTTCTTGGCCCGATCAGCTAATGCAACAAACTCTCGTATCTCAAGAATTCCAATCAATAGCATGATTTCCTCATCCAGACCTTTCTCGAAGTGTTTACACATTTCTAACTCTGTTTGAACCCATTCAGTCGCATACTGACTTAGCCTTACAAACTGACTTAGCCTTACAAACTCCATTTCGTATTCTACTACTGTCTTATTTCCTTGTTTGAGTTCCAGGAACTCCTTCCGCTTCGAATCCAAGAACCTTTAACTGATGTATTTCTTCTTAAACTCTGCCTGGAAAATTTCCCAAGTGAGGTTTTTCTTTGGTACCACTAAAGATACAATCTTTCACTAGTGGTATGCAGTATCCTTTAGAAGAGATACAGCACACTTTAAACACTACTCAGGTGTGCATGATAATTCATCCAATACTCGTGTAGTATTCTCGAGCCAGAACTCGGCTCGTTCAGCATCATCATCAATCTTATCTCTAAATTCCTCATCCCCATACTTTCTAAGCTTGTCTACAGGGGCTTTACTAATTCTTACAGGTGTCATACCTCGTGGGAATTCCTCATCAGGTTGGTTAGGGGGTGGGGGAGGTCGTGGTATGCTGGCACGATTTCTCAAATAATCCCCAAACCACTCGTCCATCATGTCAAAGAAGGTGGCTCTTGCCTCTTCCCGGACTTCAGACATAGGCCTTCTACTGCTACTAGAAACATCTTATCGTACGGAATCTGGAGCATGGCTCTCGGCTCCCTCAGACTCATCTTGCGCTTGATTGGAAGACATTTACTATATTTAAAGACAATTAAATAGTTAGGAGATATCACACTATCAATGTTCGTATAATGGAATGCATAGCTAAACTTGTTACACTCTACTGTAGTCCTAGAACTGACTAAACCATAACTTTGATACCACTAAATGTAACACCTCTTACCCATACCCGAGACCGAAACCAGGTACGAGGCCTTACCAGACATGTACTCGAACATTTTCGGGTAATATGGGTTACAAAATTTTGTTCCAATTTGAAACCATTCAAATAAAATCTTAGTGTCCCTATTATGGGCTTACGAGGCCCAAATCATACATTGAAAAGGGTCTGGGACTAGACCGAGAACTTGAGAAAGTTCTTAGAAAATTTTCTAGGTAAACCTCACACTCCCGTGTAGAAGCAATGCACACGCCCGTGTGCTTTGGGACACTCCCATGCCCTACACCCGTGTTGAATTTCTAAAAATTATTTTCCATGTCGAACCTACAGGCTTTTCACACGGTCAAGCATACGCCCGTATCCTTCACAAGGCCTAGACACGCCCGTGTGGTCGCTCGTGTCCAAAAACTCGAGCATTCTATTTATGATGTCAGCATGCATTTAGGGGCACACGGCTAAGACACACGCCCGTGTGCTAGGCCGTGCCCTCCACACGGTTGAGACACATGGCCGTGTCTCTACCCATGTGTTTACTACAATGCTTTCTGATTTAAAATTTTTAGGTGCAGGGGACACACGGCCATACCACACGCCCATGGGGCGATCTGTGTGTCACACACGGCCTAGACACAAACTCATGTGTCTACCCGTGTGGACCTTGTTAGGCTATTTTCCAAGCCTTTGGTCACCCTCTATCAACCCCATACTCTTATAGGTTCCCATAATACATAACAAGGCCTAATTATACATCTTGAATGACCTTGATAAACCTCATTGCATGTAAACCTCATATCATCAGTTTTACACATGCTAGGTTATTCCCTTTGTATTAAAGATTTCTATGCCTTAAAATACTTTTAAGATTGGCGCATTATTATTACTCATTGCCATACTTTTAAGATTGGCGCATTATTATTACTCATTGCCAATTATGACCCAGTCATCCCATGTGATTTGGTCACATTACATGTATTGAAATGTGGTAGGCCATATTTCATCCTCACTAGCACAATTGAACATAAACATGCACAAATTTGTAGGTCATAACCTACATCAAAATGAGCCAATTCCCATGGCTATATACAAGTGAACATGTATACCTTTACAAAGCCTTCATATTGGCAAATCAAATGACACATATAACAAAATAAATAAAAGCCCCATACATGCCATTGAACAAAATAAAAACATCTATATACCAAAGCTAGGCAAGTTGATAGTGTGTTAACTCTCCAACCTTCTTCCAATCTTTATGAGTCCTCAAGCTCTGTAAGATAGGGAAAAAGAGGGGTAAGCATTTACATGCTTAGTAGGACCGAATAACTGGAAAGTAAACTTACCGATTAATTAGCATGCAACCATGTTAGTCAATAAGACCAACAAGGACGGAATGGTTTCCCTATCACATGCACTCAATCAACAAGATAGTCACATAACAATGCACCATGTAACTTTTCTAAGATGAGCTCATCATTCAAAATTTTCATTTTTAAATCTCATGTTAATCCCGTTGAGTTTCCTGGAAATCTTGATGGATTACCCATTTACCATCAAGTCATAAGAGCGACCATCTCATGTACGCACTCTCGCGAACCTCGTATCTTACGGGGGATCAGTCCTGGCTAAATTCCCCGTAATATGAACTCATAAGGTGATGTCGGGATTACCAGTCCAAGCTAAATCTCTTATAGCGACAAACACCTTTAGTGAGCTCGGATCTAAATTACCAGTCCAGGCTAAATTCAGACCCTAATCGGATTACCCATCCGGGCTAAATCCACAATGCACACATATTCTTCAAGAGGCTCGATCACTCAAAGAACACCCGTCTGGGCTAGATCCTTTCTATATTTGAGATTAACGGATTACCTGTCCGGGCTAAATCCTTTCTGCAACACATGCAGGATCTCAAGTCACATGTAAATCATGGTTTACCCATCGGACTTCCTTTTTAACCTCAACCAGGACATTTACCAAAATGTCATTATTAATAACACATTTCATGGATTCTTATGCCATCATCAAATACAATATTCATAAAACATGCAATTAGGTATATTATGAGTTTACTTTAAGTTATTCGAACTTACCTGGTACTCGTCTCAGTTTCGCATTTCAGTTATTCTGAAACCCTTCGTTTTCCTCGATCGACCTCTGGAATTTGTTCCCCGGCTCTATAAAAACAAAAATGAATCATTAATACCTGACATTATTCCTTTCGAGTCAAAATTTCACCCTCAGAAAAAATGACCCTTTTGCCCCTAACCTTTAACATTTTTACGATTTAGTCCCTAGACTCGTATAATGAAATGCATGCAATTTCTACCTTACCCGAGCCTAGCCAAATGTTATTTCCTGTTATGGCAGGCAACATTTTCCCATTATTTCTCATCTTGCTACCCATTTTTACAACTTTTACAAAATGGTCCCTAAAGCCATTTCCATGAAAAATCACTTAGTAAAAGTTGTTTACCATCCTTTAAACTTTCATATCCCTCCATAAACCATCAAAATTCAAGTGAATCATGTATGGGTAAATTTCTAAACATGAACCCTAGCATGAAATATGGGTAGGAATAGAGAGAGTAAGTTACCAGGATTTCAAAAAAACAAAAAAATTAAAAATGAGGCTTGGGAGCACTTACTATTGAGCTTGAAAATGTTGAAAACCCCAGCTATGGAGGGCTTGAGAATTTCGGCTGGATGAGGGAGAAGAATGGCTGATTTTTGCCTTCATTGTCTCATTTTATTTCATTAATTAGCCAAATGAACAAAATGTCCTTAAGCCCTCTCCTTAAAATTTCATCCATACATGCCCATTTTTGTCCAAAAACTTAGAAATTGGGAAAGTTTAAGACCTTCTAATTAATAATGTAAAGCAATTTCATGCAAATTGCTTCTAGAATCCAAGCTTTGCAATTTATTTGATTTGGTCCTTATTTTCCAATTGGTCACCTTACTCATAAAATTTCTTCATTAAACTTTAACACATGCATATTCTCATATTCTAGACCTCATAATAATCATAAAATAAATATTTTAACATCGAATTTGTGGTCCCAAAACCACCGTTCTGACTAGGCCCTATTTCAGGATGTTACAGAATCAAAGACTCAATGATTAATCCTCTAACTGCCTACCCAAATCTATTCTATCCAAGTCAGTTTAATCTGCAGCTTAGCCAACAAACTTTCGTCATCGAACAAACTAAGTCGAGTTAACATCACTCTCAAATCAGTCATCACCCTACGGCTCAACACATCAGCCACCACATTGGCCTTGCCAAGATGGTACTCAATACTATAGCCATAATCCTTAAGTAGCTCAATCCATCTACGCTGCCTAAGATTCAACTCCTTTTGAGTCAGAAGGTACTTAAGGCATTTGTGATCGGTGTAGATAATGCACTTCTCACCATACAGATGGTACCTCCAAATGTTCAGTGCAAAAACCACAGCAGCCAATTCCAAATCATGCGTCGGATAGTTTGTCTCATGCGTCTTGAGCTAAAGAGACACATATGTCAGAACCTTACCGTCCTGCATTAGATCACAGCCTAAACCTACATGTGACGCATTACTATAAACCATAAACTCCTTCCTAAGTTCAGGCTATATCAGAACAGAAGCCTCAGTCAGAACAGCCTTGAGCTTCATGAAGCTCTCCTGCTATACATTAGTCCAAACAAACAGAACACCCTTACGTAGCAGCTTAGTTAAGGGTGCTACAATTAGTGAAAAATCTTCCACAAACTGCCAATAATAACCCACTAAACCTAGAAAATTACGGATCTCAGACACATTCTTAGGTTTTTTCCAATCCAGAACAACATCGATCTTACGAGGATCAACTCAAATCCCTTCAGTAGAAACTACATGCCCTAGAAAAGTGACTTCACAAAGCCAGAACTCACACTTACTAAACTTAACGTAAAGCTGTTTCTCACGCAGAATCTGGAGTACAACTCTAAGATGTTCATCATGCTCATCTTTATTCTTAGTGTATACCAAAATGTCGTTGATGAAAATCACGACAGACTGATCCAGATAGGGGTGAAACACTCGATTTATCAGATCCATGAATGCTTCTGGTGCGTTAGTCAATCCAAAAGGCATCACTAGGAACTCGTAGTTCCATAACGAGTCCTAAATGTCGTATTATGCACATCAGCTTCTTTAACTTTCAACTGATGATACCCAGAATGTAGATCAATCTTGGAGAACATAGAAGCCCCTTGGAATTGATCAATCAGATTATCAATCCTTTGGAAGTGGATACTTGTTCTTAATGGTCAGCTTGTTCAACTGTCGATAGTCTATATACATTCTCATGGTTTCATCCTTCTTCTTAATAAACAGAACCGGAACTCCCCATGGAGACACACTGGGACGGATGAAACCACGGTCCAAAAGTTCCTACAATTGGGTCTTAAGCTCTGTAAGCTCCTTCGGTGCCATACAGTAGGGGGCGATAGACACCGGAGCTATGCTAGAAAGAAGTTCAATCCCAAATTCTACTTCCTAATTCAAAGCTAAACCCGGTAACTCCTCAAGGAAGACGTCTAGAAAATTCTTTACAGTTCTGATGTCCTTTACAGTAGAGTCCCTAGAAACGAAAACACTAATATAGGCCAAAAACATCTCACATCCTTTATGAATCAGTTTCTCAGCCACCAGTGCAAAGATCACATTAACCAAATAATTTCGACGTTCTCCAATCATAACTACCTCATTATCCTCCTCAGTTCTCAAGACGACCCTCTTAGTCGCACAATCCAAACTGACACGGTGCTTGACTAACCAGTCCATACCTAGAATTAGGTCGAGCTCTCCAAACGGAAGCTCTATCAGATTAGCCAGAAATACTGACCCTTGAACCTCTAGCGAAACATCTCTATATAGTTTACTAACCATAATCAATTGCCCTAGTGGACTCAGTACAGTCATCTCACTAGAAGTACTCTGAACCAAAATTCCTAAGTTTCTAGACACAGTGCTAGCTACATAGGAATGTGTGGAACCTATGTCTATCAAAGCAAAGTAAGGTACATCATAAATTAAAAACGTACTGGTAATGACGTTTGGAGCAACTCTATCTTCTCAGCAATGAGTAGCATAAACAAGAGCAGGCTGTCTCGCCTCAGTCTGTCCAATACTTCTGTCTGGTACTCTTTATCCATGACCCATATCGTCACCACCCCTAGCCTGACCTCGACCCCTCTGTGGTTGCTGAACTACCCCTTATGGCTGCACAGTACCAGTACCCGGAGCTTGCATCTAATCGACCTTCAGCGAACACTCCCGAATGCAGTGCTCTAATGACCCACACCTCAAACACACCTCAGTCTTCCTCCAACACTCACCCTGATGGCGTCTACCACAATCTCCACACAACTACAATCCAGTAGGAGCAACAAGGGGCCCAGCTCTAATTGACCCAACTCTAATCGGCCCATCAGTCCTAGCCTTTTTCTTAGGCCTCTGCTCCGAACTCGAGGGCTCTGAATCCCTCTTGTTCTTACCTTTTCACGATCTCTGTTTTAGCGCTTAACGCACTCGACTTCTTCTACGATCTTCGTCTTGTCCACCAGAACGGAGAACTCTCGCTCCCTCTGTGAAGCTATCAACGCTCTTGGATTATCTCTAAGGCCGTCCTCAAAATGGACGTGTCTCTCATATTCAGACGCCACCATACCTCGCGCATAGCGGCTCAATCTCAAAAACTCAGCCACTGATCGGTATCCCTATGTGAGGTTCAGAAACTCATGCATACAAGCATCGATGTAATTTTCTCCTACATACTTCCCTTGGAAGGCAGACTTAAAGAACTTTCAAGACAGACGATTGGGCTGAGTGCCCTCCTTCACAGTCAGCCACCACTGATAGACCTCATCGCAAAGCAACGAGACTGCACCCATCAATTTCTGCTCAGGGGCACAGTCTAAATTGTCCATTATCCTCTCTGTAGCCTTCATCCAGTACTCAGCCACATTAGGGGTGACTCTAGTGACACCCCTAAAAAGTTCAGCTCCATTGGATCGGAGTCACTCCGTAATTGACCCTCGGCTCCCAGATCCAGTGTTAGGCCCAACGACCCTCTCAAGTATCCTTTAAATAGCCTGGGACAATACGTCGTCCCAAGCCATGCGACATTGAGACCCAGTCTCAGTGGCAGGTGACACCGGTGTCTCACTAGTGTCCAGGTTCGGCATGCTGTCCAGAGAAAAGGACTCAGCTCGAGCCCCTCTATGGCCTCTACCTCATCCTCTAGTACCACGTCCACGGAGACCTCATGCGCTCATGACTATTTAGATTTATCTGTATTATGAATTTTATGAATCAGTTACAGTTTTAGTATTTATTAATAGATGTTTTATGTAAAGCAGCATCATAATTTCAGAGTTTGTTTTTTGCAAGTATAGTCTCTATCAGTTTTAGTTTCACAATAGTTTCAGTATACACTAACTAGAGTGTTTTCAGAACAAACTATCTATAATACCATAACAGTTTATCAAAATACTTATAGGATTGGCGCTGGAGACTCGGTGTACCATATTCCTAGTCAAATCATTTCTAATCATTTGAAAATCAGTTCTTTAAAACCAAATTTTAAAACCCAAAATCTACAGTCGAGTTTTGCAACTTGACTCTGATACCACTAAATGTAACACCCGAATTCGGCCTAGACGTTATGGCCGAATTTGGCGATGTCACATGAAATGAAATCTGAAATCGAGTTTATCAAGTTAAAACTGTTTCCATTTATTAGCTTTCATTCATCTCTCGTCAAATTCAAAATTATTTTTCTCGTGTAATTTGACCTGTTTAAAATTACTTTCTGTAGTGGAAGCTTTTAAAATTGTGAAATTTGGAAAAAAATCATTCGTGTTTAGGAAAAACGTTGTTTTTAATTTAAACCTAGTTTCGTTAAGTTTTGTAGTTTAAAAGTCCATGAAAACAGTTAAATCCAAAATAAAGGAAAATGACTAAAGTTCCCAAATTACATAAAAAATAACCCATAAGAATAGAGAAATAAAACCATAAATGAAGTTTAATAGTGAGATAAACATGTGGTCATCGTTGAGTCCTCCGCCGCACCGGTCCGTCTCAGTCTGGGGATTACCTAGACAGTTAAAACAGAAAGGGGTGAGTTTACGTAAACTCAGTGTGTAATCCCTACAAAAAACATGCACACAGTCAAATAACAGTTTCAGTCAAATGTAGTCTGGCCTAAGCCCATTACAGATTCAGATACAATTAGGGCCTTATCCCATTCAGATACAGTAACAGATATCAATGTCCTACCCACCAACCTCTAAACACCATCTCCGACCATCTCTATACACCATATGGGGTTTAAAGCACCCACCCAGCCCTACACACCAAGTCGTACTGAATGCGACACATATCAGTAATATTGTAGCTAAGCGGCCAGATATTAGGAATGAAAGCCTTTCAGTACACTTCCTTCAATAATTTATTATCCCACCCCGATGTAGATGCAACTAACATGCTCAATGCAAACATTCAAAAATACATGTTTATATCTATGTTTCAGTCATCAGTCATACATACAGATCAGTAAACATGCGTAAACTTGGCATGCTCAATACATACATTATATATTCAAATCACACAATTTTAGGGTCTAAGTAGCGCTTACCGACCCTACAGTAGGTTCACAGTCGACTTGGGCGACCCGTGTAACCCTAGGAAACATATTAGCTAAATGAGCCCACATGTCCATGTGGTTTTCCCGTGTGGCCTACACACCCAGATTGGCTTTGCCCGTATGGATCACACAGCCTTGCCCAAATATCACACGCTAGTGTGGTGTGCTTGTGTGGCCAATACTTCTAGTTTGGTTTAGCTTGTGTGGCTCACACGGCCACACCCCGGCCATCACACGGTCGTGTCTTGTACACGGCCTGGCCTTCGTCGATCACACGGCCGTGTTGGCGTACACAGTCTACCACACAGGCGACCACACATCCATGTGGCATCGACAGTGAGGTTTTTTAGCTTTCACCGAACCTCATTTTTCTGTGTTTCGGGTACACACCTAATTTGTTTTCGTCGCAGAAGCACTCCCGATACTACCGAACCTAGATAACAACAACCAAAAACCCTAGTTCAATACACGATTGCAAAACTCAATCCGAAACCAATCCACATACACAGCTTAACAACATCTACCATGGAGTTTGAAAACTTACCACCAACAACAGAGATTTCCCCTAGCAATCAAATTGCTGAAAACGTACCCCTTACTTCCTGACCTTCCCCTAATCGAGAGCAGTACAGAAAAAAAAAACCTACAAGAACACTAGCCATTAAACACGAAGATCACAACAACGCATAACTTACCAGTGAACATAGTCAAACGTTGCACCGAACAAAAGTGAGTTTAGAAAATCAAAAAGATGAGAAAGAAAAGTAAAAACAAAAATTTGGCAGCAGAAAAGATGGAAGAGTTGACGTCCAAAAATTTTGGGAAGAGAAAATTTTGAAAATAAAATAAAATAAAATAGTGATAATACCAAACTAACTTCCCCATTCCTCAAATCTCTCCACTAATCCACTATTCAACCTCCTCAACACACCAAACCCCCTAACTATTCGAACCAACAAGCTTATTCTAATATAAAATTAAAAATAATTTACTATAAGCCCGCTGAACAGAAAGAGGGTTTAATTCCAAAAATAAACAAAATTTGTCCAAGCTAGAGCTTGAACTTGGGACCTCTCATACACACCTAAAACACTTAACTACTAAAACAGTTACACAATTGTGTCACATTTTCACAAAAGTCAAAATAAGAATTTTGGAGCGTTATAGATATTGATGATCTTGTTATTCTTGATTCTTCCTAAAAAGTGGTAGTGACTTTCGACTTCGTTTTTTATCAAAAAAAAATTAACATGTCTTATTAGTCATCCTCTATGTTCAGGAAAAGAATGGTTGTATAAAATAGTGATATTATTCATTTCAATAATTTAATATTACATCAAAATTTCATCCTAAATTTTAGATTTTTAGTTGGATTTAATTTTTTAAAATAAAAATACTAAAATTTAGGATGAAAATACGATTGTAATATTAAACTAATAAAAATAAATACAAATGATATAACATTACTGTTTTATATAATCATTTTCCATATTTGGGATAGTTTTTATATGGTTATTATAAATTATTGATATTAACTACTCTCCTAAAAGATTTGGCAGTAAAAGCATATTTAATTTATCGAACTAATCGAACACTCTGGCCAATAAAATAGAAAAAAACCAACCAGCATAAAGTTCATGATAAAATTATAATATGATAAAACAAAACAATTGAAACCCATTGTTCATACGAGATACAGAAATAAATAAGTAGGACCAAAAATAGCTTTCTTTTTTTTAAGGAAAAAAAAAGTTTTCAGCAATTCAATCCACAATTGTCCAAGTCATGTCATTCTCAAAGATCCAATGACAGACTTCAACTTGTCCAGGGCTGGATCCAAGGGCTAGAAAGGCACCATGAGTGGGACTCCAAGCTGACGTGTCAAGATGACAAATGGCAACCCCATGATTAATCTTGGATTTGCTTGTAACATCAAGAATTTCAGCTTCATAACCCCTAACCTTGGGCACTGAGTGACAATAATAGAGTAGGTAGGGGTACAAACTCTGATGGCATGACACCGATTTTGTCACCTCCCCACCGTTGATACCTTTGACTTCTCCGATCATGATCTCTTGCTTTGATCCCTTCACATTTTCTGTTGTTCTCACCGTAACACTGAGGCCTAAAACCGATGTGGCGAAGTCAATCATGTCTTCCACAGACCCAACGCACCGCTTCGTCTCACCTCGGCTAGCTGGCCTCTCGCATTCTGTCAGTGCGTTCTCAAGCATGCCCTCCATGCTTGCACCAAAAATGTTCCTAAGCTCAGATAAGTGAGAGGTTGAAAATGGTAATTTACTCAAAATCCCTCGGGGTAAAAATGACCTTCGAGGCATCTTATCCCTTATGTCTGGCATCACCATGACATTCCCTTGCTTCAAAACCGACTCCCTAAAAAATTTACCTGGTTCAACCCATCTATTCACTGAAGTTTCTTTAGAGCTTGAGTTTGTGTATCCAGCAAATGTGACGCCCTTTTTGGCATAATCCAGGAATGAACGGGCCAAATCATACATTTTGAACCCTATTGTGGTGGAACCAGTGGAACCTTTACCATATTCTTTGAATGTAGAGTTCCCAACATTAAATGTTTTCCCATAATTTACAAAATTAGCTTTCCCGGAATTTGCATCCCTTGCGTAAGACTGAAAAGAATCAACTCCAACATTGGCTGAATCTCGATAGCTAGTAAAGTTGTCAATCCCCAACTTAGAAGCTAAACCATAGATTTTAAAGTTATTGCGGGGATTGTTACCTGAGTCACCATAGGCTTTAAACGAGTCGTTTGCTGAGTTCCCTAACACCCCATACCCTGCAAAACTCGACCCGATGGTGTTAGCATTTGAACTATAGCTTGTGAACTCAGCTGGAACTGCCTTGCCCTTCTTCCCATAATTGATGAATGCCTCGGACCCTGAGTTTGTCTCAGAGCTATAGGTTGAGAAAGAGAGTTTATGCTTGTTACCATCGGAGTCGTAGCTGGTGAACCGGAGGTTTGGCACGTTAACTCGGTCCTGATAGTTGTTGAACCCACCAGAGCCGCCCGTGGCGCTGGAGCCATAGTTGGTGAAGTTATCAATAGCGACGTTGGCATCTTTGGCATAGCTTGTGAAGTCTTCACTGTGGGCACTGGATCCCCTGCTGTATTTCTTAAAAGACTCGTTGGGAGTATTTAACCCATCGGAGTAGTTCTTGAAGGAGTCGATCCCTCCGCGACTTAACGAGCCATAACCTTTAAAGTTTTTACTGGAATACACTGCGAAGTTTGCATCCCCTTTACCCTTGCCAACTGCGTCTAGTTTCGAGGATTCCTCCTGGAATGAGCAGAAAAGATTGGCTAAGGAACAAAAAGATTCAATGTGGGAAGACAGAGAGTTATGATTGGCAAGTTGAGTGAGCTTGGCCAAGTCAATGGCGTTTAGTGGGGAAGCTTTGGAGATAAGAAATGGTGGCTTGGGAAGATTGTTGGAAATGTGATTGTTCCAGTAACGAATCAACGAGGCTTTGGCTGTAAATGGGTTCTCCTTACCCTCGCTTCTGCCTGTACCGAATACTTGCACCACCTGGAAATAGAAATAAATAAATTAAAGCAACAAAGTCTAGAATGTAAGTATATCAAATGAAAATGTAGAAAAGACAATATAGAGCAAAAACAAGACTAGGGAATTTAGTTTCTTACATTGAAATATGAGAGAGATAATAAGTACAAGAAAAAAAGGGAGGTTTTCATGTTGTTTTGTTGTCTACTCGAAGCTAGTTGGGGAAGAGAGAGTGGCATGTTTGGGGGAATATATAAGTAGAATTGGGGCCTTCTTTTCTCTCCCATACAATCTTTTTGTTTAAGCTTCGTTCCCTTTTTTGAATGTTGTTTATTTTCGGTGCTATCAGGCCAACAAACTTTTATGTGGGCAAGTTATTGCCGGTAAACCCACACAGTTGAGAGGTTTTACTTTAGAAAAATAAAGTTGGTCCAATTCGAAATGACAAGATATCAATGAAATTTAAAAGCTTGTATTGCGTGTTAGGTTTAGCAACCATTTATGTTGATTTAGCAAGAATAGTGATGTAGATATGTTAATTAAATGTTTGTTTTCCCGAGATTTACCTACAATATATATTTGCATTCCTCAACCTCAACTTCAATGTGTTCATACCCTTTAATTACAAAAATTCTATTTTTGACTTTATTCAAATAAAATTGTTTTTGAATTTATATTTTCCAATTTTAATTACATAAAATTATCTTCTTTTTTATGTTTTTAGACACTATTTGACAATTTAATTTTTTCAATTTATATATTTATCTAAAATTTAATTTATAAAATCTATAATTATAAATATTTATTAAAAATCTAATTAAACCTTAATTTAATCACTTTCAATTTTCATTCAACATAATCAAATGTTAAATTATTTATATTTTATAATTCTTAATGTGTAATGACAACAAAAAAAATACCCGAGTTGAAAATGTTAATAATGATAACTAAAATTTTAGAGATTTTAACAATAACAACAATAATAAAAAGAATATATTGTATAATAAGTAAAAAGATATAAACACTTGAATTTTTGAAAGTTTTAACAACAATTCATGAGAGACTGGCAGTAAAATTAGATTTTGGTTTTATTTTTTATTTAATTATAAAATATGTAAAATGATAATAAAAGCTATATTTAGAATTTAGAAGTAATAGGTTTTGTTTTGGGTTTTAAATGGATTTATGTATTGGACTTATATGTATTAAAAATATTGCTTGTTTTTTTTAAATATTTAAACTGTATTTGTTTTTTCTTTTTTTTTACTTTTTGTGTCTAATAAAATAAATCAAAACCGAACTAAATTAATATGGTTAAATAATATTATTTAAACGAAATTAAACTGAACTATAAAAATTTGAACTAAATTAAACTAAATTATCTATTCAAGTCGATTTTTCGATTTGATGAATTTTTTCTCAGCGATAGCAATTTCTACCTTTTTATATTGGGTAGTTGTTAAATTTAATGTTGGATTGGGATAGTTTAATTTTTAACTTAATTGTGTTAAATGAATGCTTATGTTACCATCCTTATTTATTTGTCTTCATTAATATTTATAGAAATTTTCTTTTAACCTTTATGATTTCTTATTAATTTTTTTTGTTTTTAATCAATATTAATCAAAATTCAAGTGACAGGAAGTAATATAAATCTGAGCATATTATTATTATTATTAGTTGAAGTTGATAGGATCTTAATGAATTATTATTTTTAATTAGTAATGAAATAAAATTTTAGTTCGAACTTTATTCCATCATAAATTATCGGCTTTGGAATCAAATATAAAAATCAATGATTAAGTAGATAAATTAAATGGAGTGAATTTAATATTTAACTTAAATTAAAAAATTCTAATCGAACATTTATGAAATTTATAAATCCTGGTGCAGCTTACATGGAAGAGCATCCGAGGTTAAATTTATTTGTTTAGAATATTTTAAAATTAAAAATAAAATTAAAACTGAACCCAATAATATTAAAATTAGAATTAATCCAAATCAAATTTCATCTCCGGAAAACAACTTGGGTCGTTGAACGTTTTCTTAATTTTATAACATTTTTTTTATGTAGCATTCACTAACATAGAAACATTATATTATAAAAATTTAAAATTGAATACGCTATGCAAAGCTCAATTCATTCTGTTAGTTACGATATTTTAATTTATGCCAAATCAAATGCTATTCCATGCTGAACTACCAAATTTAATACAAATTAATTTGAGTATCATTTTTAATTTAATTTTTCTAAACCCTCGTTTTCTATTTGTTCTTGGAATTAAAAAAAAAAAGGTCACAAATTCCCATAGTAGACAACTTGAGCTGCGTAGCACGTGGGCGCCATTAATTGGAGATATTTGCAATTGGAAAAAGTAAATATAAAAGAACATGGTGGTTTAGTATCCGTTAGAGGCTAACAGCACCGTTAAAGTGATTTAGGGGTTAGGGATCCAGATTGTAGACCATCCTTTTTGGGTATTTAGTGGAAAGAAATAGATTAAAAATAATTAGATTACATTTTATCTTTTTATTTAAAAATAGATAAATTAATTTATTTATATTATATTAAAAATTAAATTAATTTTTTGTTAAAATTTATTTATTTTTACTATTAAAAATAGATGTCTATATATTAACATGTGGCACATCAAATGTTTTTGTTTAGTTATTCTATTTATTTTGCTAGTTTTTAATTTAGAAATAGATAAATTTTAATTAAAATAATTAATTTATTTTTAATTACTATTTTTAATAAATAAATAAAATATAATTTGACATTTAATACAGAAGTGCAGAGACCCATTGCTTCATGTCTCAAAGCCTTCTGCCTTGTTGAAAAAACTAATTCAAATAGGACTACACCATTACCCAAAAGGGGTGGCCGGTGATAAAATAATTAGGATAATAACCGGAAAATATCATGGATCACAGTTTAATTAGCATTGTTATTGGAAAGTTTTTAGACTGTTGAGAATGTATTTAAAAAGTATGATTAGAAGTACCTGTTTAAAAATGGGGGTTGTTATTTCAACGACCTTGTGTTTTAGTGGGCGAGATTATTATATTAAGAGGCATGAAATTATCCAAAATAATTTGGGTTCTTATAAGGATTAAGATATAACATGTATTTTATTTAATTTTTAAAAAAATTTAAACTAATCTCAAAATGTACATGTCATCATGATTGTAATTATAAAATTTTTACTTTTTACCCGTACTGTACCAAAAGTTTACAATGTTCAACATTGTTGTGAAGAACTAAAATGTAAAATTTAGTGAAATGAGATTAATAAAGTCGTTTTATTTAAAAGTACAAATTTAAAACTCAAAAGGTTTTAGTTTTTTGCTTTTGGTTAGGGTTATCAAGCCATGAGTTTATGGTTTAAATCTAAATTTGGCGGTTAAACTATTATTTTTTTTCTTTCCACACTATCAATTTCATCCATGGTACTGTCCATTGTTTTGTAATATATATATATATATATATATATATATATATATATATATTCTTTTGTAAGTACACTAGCAAAGGGATGAAGCAAAGTAAAGCAGCAGCATGCTTATTTTTTGTGTGAATATATTATTTGATATCAAAATTTAATTTCAAAATTTAATTTGGTATTTAAATTTTTTATCTTAATTTGATATTTAAATTTAACTTCAATGTTTATTTTGGTGTCTAGTTTTTAGAATTTGATAATTGAGCTTTTCTTTGTATCATTTAAGTACTAGAGTTTACTTCAATTTGATACATGAGGGTTTTTTTTATGTCAATTAAGTACCTATGTCTTTTACTAGAGTATATATGTCTAACATTTACTGAATTATTTACTTTGGATATCAAATTGAATATTAAATTTAAATTCAAGTACTATATTAAACAAAAAAAACTCAAATATCAAATTAAATATTGAAGTTAAATTCAAATATCAAATCGTATATTAACCCTCATTTATATTTTTTCTTTCATTTTATGAAGACAGGCTTAACTTTTTAACTTTGTCTGTCGAGTTTATAACAATTAATAATAAGATACATTTAATTTAGAAAAGAAATTTGAAAAACAAAATATTTAAATAATTAATTTAATTTAAATTATATATTAGAAAGATTCAATCGCATATTCATTTACAGAATATTTATAATCTATTAGATTTTATCACATCTAGATTGTAGAGTGAATACATATTTTATATTAAAAATATATTTGTAGAACTATATCAATAAATAATTATTAATAGAGTAAAAATAGATTTTTTATATGAATTTGTTGGTCTTGTGATACGAACTCGTTTCGGTGATGTCTTGAGTCATAGTTGTTGCCCAATCGTGAATTTGAGTAAGGATAAGTTTGTTTCGGGTTAATTGAAACAAAATTTAATAAATGGCTTCAAACAATGGTAGTAGGTAAAATGGGTAATAAATAAAGGATAATTTGACTAAGACCGAGAATGAACCAACAATATTGGATTGTTGACCCAAGTCTCAGAATGGTTCTTAGATGATTTACAGATTAAGAAAACAACAAAGGACCTTGACCCGCTATCAAAATTGATAGGAACCAAAGGTATATGAACGCCTCACTCGAAAGTGATAAGTTCGGTTAACAATGGAAAGGAAATGACACGACAAGCTATACTTGATAAGTCAAATTAGTCTTAAGAGAACAAAGGGATTTGAAATCTCACAAATATCAATTTAATTCAAATATTTTGCAAAAGTCTATCACAATGAGCTGATTACAAATATTTATACGGCTAGATAAAGGCTAGCTGAATAGTCACAAGTATTAGCTTAAATGAGTTGTTAATGGCTGAAATAAAGCTTAATCAATAAGCACAACTCTTGGCAACTCAATAGACACAACTCTTAAATTCCCCTAAGTCTAAGCAACTCCAACCATCAATATGATTTATTGCTCCAATTCAGCTGATTTAATGAATTTGAATGCGTAGGTTTCATTCTTGAGCAACCGAATAGACACTAGCAACTTGTTGATATTTTGAGCAATTGAAGAAGAAGAAAAGGCAGCTGAGTTTAAAGGATATATAATGCTCTCCTTTAAATGATGTAACAGGTCCTTTAAGTGATGAATAATGCTCTTCTTTAAGTAATGTAACAGCCGCATTAACACTTTATAACAGTTCCATTGGACATAACTTATTTCAACTGAATAGTCACCTACAAGCATTAACAAATACATTAAAAACACATTAAACACATTATACTTAATAAACTTAGTCCGTAATAAACACTTTTAACTCTTAACTTGATTTAATAAACTGTAAATAAACATATTTAACAATAAGTTATTCCAACAATTAAATAAACTAAGATAAACATTTATTCCAGCAATTAATTAACTAAAAAGAGTTTAATGAAAATGAAGTCCAGCAAATCAATAATTAACTAAGATGAGTAAAATAAAGTCCAGCAAATCAATAATTAACTAAGATGAGTTTAATAAAGTCTAGCAACTCAATTATCAAACTAAAATTATAAGCTTCATTTTGCACTTGGACCCCTCGAGTTTGGGCCAATCTCGGTGTTGTGTAGTTGGGTCATAACATGATGCAACTAGGTTCGCATCATACCCTCCCTCTTGAAAAGGATTTGTTCTCAAATCGAGCCACTTGCTCGCAAAAAAGAATTTTTCATTGTCACGAACACCTTTGTTCATAAACCTGACAGATTCGTTTCCAAAAACCTGATAACCAAAAATGGTTCGAAAAGGAAACATGTGATTTTCATGCCTTTCCTCTTTAGGAGGAAACCATTCCAAATTGACTCCTACACAATAATGGAATAAATCAGTGATACTTTGAATTTTGAACAGAAAATAACTTTTCGACAACCTATACAAACTTGGAATGCTTAAACTGATACCAGGATCAAAAATAGAAGTTGATCTCACCTTCTCATAATGAATCAAAATGTTCTTCAATGGAAACAAACCAGAACCATAAAGTATTTGAAAGATATAATCTTGGAAAACTAAATTCCATGGCTTAAGTCCCTTGAACCATAATATAGAACTATAATCACAGGGATCAAAAACATAGGTTTTTCTTACCATATCAATCTGAATTGAACATTTCATCGCCGACAACATGGTAGGAACATGAATTAATAGAAAGTTATAACCATGCAAAATACGCTCAAATCCTTTAAACCACAATTTAGAATATCATCTGGAATCAAAGATTTGATTTTGACTTTGCAAACTATCAAAATTCACATATTTTATTTTCGGGAATAAAGATAAAACTTGGAGGGAATGGAAGGGTTCAACACATTTATTCAAGATAAAATTATGATGCTTACCTTCACTTGACAACAACTTAGGAATACATGCTTCAGGTTTAAAAATATAGTTTTGATCGGTCATTTCGCCAAGCAACGAAAATTTCATTTTCACCAAGACATCACACATGCCAAACAAACAAGATTTAGGCATACAAATATTCGAAGAATCAAACCTTTCACATTTTATTCGTAAAGTCTTGCTCAAACATGTGGTTTTTGCACAACATATTAAAGAATTCACATTATCAACACAAACAAACAGTTTAGGCATTTTAGATGTCAACTTTTTACCACACGAAATCAAATTTTGTTTATGCTGATTCATTCTTACTACATCAATAAATTTGTCAACGCAATACTCATCAATAGTAAGACTCTTCAAACCATTATCTAAAACAAGGTCATCAAGAATCGAGTGAGGTTGGGAAGATTCAAATACGGTAGAACCCTTATCTGGCTTACCTTTAAGCACTTGTGGACTAGGGTCATTTATGATCTTACCTTTCTCGATCAATCGAAATCGCCTCTCGTCAGGAAGGTAATGAAGCCGGAACTTGTTAATCGAATCTTCAGAAACCTGAAAAGAAACAACACGAGAAAGATTCACATGTTGGTTAGTAGAAACATTGCTCATATTTTCTTACTCACTTTCATTTTTTTATTCATTTTTTTTACATTCTTGATCTCTTTTTGCATTCTCTCACTCTCTTTTTCTTTTTCACTCTCAATCTCTTTTTGTTCTCTTTCGATCTCTTTTTCCTTTTGCTTTCTTTTATCATTTTTTTCTTTTTCACATGCTTTTTCGATTTCATTACAAAAGAAAGACAACAAGAAGAAATCATCAAAATGAGAAGCCTTTCGTTGAAAATAAGAGGAAAGGTCTTCATATAAAAGACGATCATCTCTTCGAAATTGAATCTTCATGGATAAATATCTTGATGTATAGACCAAATTGCTTTAATCTTCTCGCTTGCTACCATAATAGGCTTCAAGCTCAAAGCTTGAGTTATTTTGACTTGAAGTCCTTGTTGAATAGGAATCTCGATAAGAGTCTTTTCTCACATAGTCGTTGGACGTTAAACTCTTTGACGATCTCATTTTCATCCTTTAGCTTGAAGAAATTTACTCCCGATGGTAGAAAGATGGGAGGAAATGCTTGCGCATCATATCTTTCATTTTAGACCAGGTTGATATTGGGCACTCTCCATTTCATCTTCGACTCATGGTGAATTGATCCCACCAAGTCATGGCATAATCGGAGAAACTGTTCGCCACAAGCCTCACTTTCTTACTTTTCGAGTAGTCGTGTACTCAAAAACCAATTCTACCTTATTTTCCCATTCAAGGTATACCTCCGGGTTGGATCGACCTTGAAACGGTGGAATGGCTAACTTGTAATTCTTTAAATCGCCATCAATAAGTTCATGCTCTCTAAAGACTCGGTTTCTATGAACGCGTTTCCTTTCACTTTGATTAGATGCATGGTATGTTGGGTCGAACTAAGCACCAATAGCAGCAACTTCTCTTTCGAAACTTAGAGTCATTTTATTTGAACCTCACTTGTAACACCCCAATCCTGTATCCGTTGCCGGAATAGGTAAAGGGGTATTACCGGACTTGAAACTCATATCAGAATAGTAAAATTTGTTTTTTTTTTTGAACATTCCTTTAGGTAAGTACTAAAGACAGTCAGGGATACAATTTAAACTTCTATAAGTACACATTCAAAAGATGCCATTTTCGCATGGCTTATATACATTAACCAAAATATTCTTCGGCCACTGGTCTATTCTATACATGCCATAAAATAATTCTAAACATAACAATAACAAGCAATGGATAGTGATAGTGTGACTAGTTGCTGACGATCCCGAGCCTGTAGCTTCGAAATGAGATCTATAAAACAGAGAAAACAAAGTAAACGGAGTAAGCATTACAATACTTAGTAAGTTTTAAGCAGTGTCAACAGATAACAATCAAATTATAACATAGTTGTTCGTATTTTTTTTCACTCTTCCTTCGGGCATACCATCCCTTTACCGAATATGCACATCTCATCATATACAATAGGCAGATAAACTTTCACATAAAAGTGAGCTCATGTGACATAGATATATTGTATAATTTCACATAACCTCTCACACTGATCCGATGTCACATAATCATAGGAATAGTCTCATAGATTGCTCTCGTATGCATCACATAACTACCTTATGATTTAGTTCAAATCAAGCTCACATATAAACTTGGAGTACATACTGCTTAACCTTTCGCATTGAATATATTTATAAGCAATTCTTATTACGAAGTCTTATAGCTTTAACCTCTACTCGGATTATCATGAGACCTTTAGCTCGATGAAATCTCCACACGGTTATCGGGTCTTACTCGGACAAAATCTCCACACGTAGTCATCGGGTCTTACCCGGACATAATCTCCACACGTAGTTATCGGGTCTTACCGGAATATATTTCAAGTTTCATGTACATTTAATCACATGTTACAACATTCACATCGATGTCATATTTGTAATTCATTTGCCTCATCAAATATCTAATAATACACACCTTTCACATTTGGTCATTCGCCACAATATACACACATCGCCTACATATTTCACACTAGCCATTCACTTTACCACATATACATATCTCATACATATTTCACACTAGCCATTCGGCTTTACCACATATACATATCTCATATATATATTTCACATTGACCATTCGGCTTTACCACATATGCATATCTCATACATATTTCACATTAGCCATTCGGCTTTACCACATATACATATCTCATATATATATATTTCACATTAACCATTCACTTTACCACATATACATATCTCATATATATATATTTCAGCATTAGCCATTCGGCTTTACCACATATGCATATCTCATACATATTTCACATTAGCCATTCGGCTTTACCACATATACATATCTCATACATATTTCACATTAGCCATTCGGCTTTACCACATATGCATATCTCATACATATTTCACATTAGCCATTAGGCTTTACCACATATACATATCTCATATATATATATATATATATATATATATATATATATATATTTCACATTAACCATTCAGCTTTACCACATATACATATCTTATGCATCAATTTCAGCAATAGCTTATAAGCAACTCAAATAGTTTCATCAATGTTTACAACAAATTCACATATTCACTACAAGCTATTTTCCTGAGCAATAGTCACTAAATTATTTATAACTGGAGCTAAAAAACTCAAAATCAATTTCCATTAATTTTCCCTGAATATAGACTCATATATCTTCCATCCATAAAATTTTCAGAATTTTAGGTTTGGCCAATCAATACCAGATTTTTCTTAAAGTTTCCCCTATTTCACTGTTTGACTAATCTGACCACTCTTCACTACAAATCAAATTTCTCATTGTACAGAATTCAAAATGTGTTCTATTTGATTTCATTTGAAACTAGACTCATTAATGAGTCTAAGCATATAAATTTTATCTTATAACCATTTTTTTACAAATTATAATGATTTTCTAAAAACCAAACAGGGGATTTCGGAGTCATTCTGACACTGTCTCACTCAACTTTAAATATCTCTTTATAGGAAATTTCTTTGCTCACACGGTCTCTTTTATAAGAAACTAGACTAATTAAGCTTTGATTACATATTTTATTCAGCCTATAATTCCACACCATAAATTTATGGTGATTTTCTAAAATCACGTTACTGCTGCTGTCCTAAGCAAAATATTACAATTTGCTCTTAAATTTCCAAGTCCAAACACTTATGAACTCACCATTTGAGTTTAAAACATATCATGGCCACATCATATCTTATTAAATCAACTCATTATGTCCTATTATGATTGAATTTACTCAACGTTTAATCACTTAAAACTTACCTCGGAAGTGGTCGACGACTAGATATCCACGGCTATTCGTTTACTTTCTCTTTTCCCCTATCCGACTTTGATCCTCTTTGCTCTTAAGCTTAAGTAAAACAATAGATTTGCTTAAGTACTTAACTAATATTATTCACTTAACAATCACATTTGGCAATCACATATCATTTAATCTATATCTAAAACAATAGATTTCAATATGTATCATATTTAATAATTCATGCCATGAGTCGATCTCATGCTTATTTAATTTATATCTAATTCACGTTCACAAGCAAAGAGCCACTTAATTTATCATGCTTCCTTATACATGAATTTAATCATATTACCGAATATTAACCCAACATCACAAGCATAATCACCATGAAACTTGCCTTAATACACATTTTATCCCATTGCCAAATACATATATATATCAAACAAATATTTATTCACATAACAACAATTCATTCACATCTCTATAAATGGTCATAATCGGACATTATAAACAAATCAACTAGTTTAGCATTCAAATTCTTCTAACCATTCCTCAACCATTTACTCAATGAACAACAATCCAAGCACATCAAAGCATAGTCGAATGTATCATTCTTCTTAAATTCAAAAATAAATGCATGGGCTAACTGCAAAATCTATTTAACAACTCAACTTTATAAACACATATTTGGCTAGGAAGAAAGATTGATAATTTAACAACCTTAGCTTAACATATAATTTGTTGTAACACATCTTTAAGCATTCTTTTATTCCATCAACTCAAAACACATTCATCATTCACAATAACTAAGTTCATATTCGGCAATGGCCTCCAATATAATGACCGATTCTTCTCAACTAGCACCTAGTGTACACACACATGATCATTTGTTTGATTCAAACACCTATCCACCAAAAATTCATCCAAATTAATAAGAACAACAACCACATTCCTTGTTATCTACCATGACCGAAACCCATATTCATTCACCAAATATCAAAAATTTAACATGGGTCCAATAAGGAACTTAGAAATTTACTAGGATTTAACTAATATTTCAAAAATTAACCAAAACTTCTTACCTTAATATTGACCTTAGATGACCGAATGCTTCACTCCCTTCTTCCTCTTTTCATTTCGGCCAAGAAGAACCGATTTATTCTCTTGTTTTCATCACACTTTCATTCTTTTCTTTCTTTTATTATCCTTAGTATTTCTTTTTATTTATTCCCTTTCTTTTACATAAAATAATGACCATTTCATGAAGATTCACTACATATTCTAATATATGCACCATCATGGCCGGCCACTATGTATAAAAAAAGGAGTATTTGACATGCAAAACCATTGTTTTCACTACATGCTTTAATAGGTCCTTATAGATTAACCTATCACATTTCACAAGTGTCACACATAAGTCCTATTAACTAAATTCACAAGCAATTAACTAAATCGAAGCTTAAAACTTTCACACATACATATTCACATATTTTAGACAATAATTATCATATTCAAATAATTTGGTGACTCGGTTTAGCGGTCCCGAAACCGCTTTCCGACTAGGGTCACTTTAGGGCTGTCACATCACTTCAAACCTCTCTATTCACTCGCAAAGAAAGGAAATAATTTAGCACTCACACTCGTCTTTGCACTTGATATGAGGCTTTTTCTTCACTCGATTGCTCTCATAAATCTCTTGCCTTTTACCACTCGAGTCGCCTCTCGAAGTTCTTAATGGACTACTTAAACAAATCAGCAATCGGTGTGGAATCGGCTTCAAAATTTTATGTAAGTGTAGGGAAAGATTTTAGGACAAAAGGGTAAGCTAGAAACAAAATAAAATTGATGTAAGTGTGGCCGAATGGTAGGAAAGATAGAGTAATGAATTCTGGTAGCAAATGAATTTTCAAAACTACCTTCTTTTTTTCTCGAAATTTTTTTCACTTACAAAACTTGATACCCACTCCTTGAATTTGAATGAAGAAAAAAACACTTTTTTTTAATTCATTCTTTTTGAAATAAACTACAATACCGTAATGCCGAGAACATCGATTCTTACCCCAAATTTCACTAGCTCTGATACCAAATGATACGAACTCATTTCAGTGATATCTTGAGTCGTATTTGTTACCCAATCTTGAATTTGAATAAGGATACGTTCATTTCGGGTTAATTGAACAAAATAGAATAAACGGCTTCAAACAATGGTAGTAGGTAAAATGGGTAATAAATAAAGGATAATTTGGCTAAGACCGAGAATGAACCAACAATATTGGATTGTTGACCCAAGTTTCAAAATGGTTCTTAGATGATTTACGGTTTAAGAAAACAACAAATGACCTTGACCTGCTATCAAATATGATAGGAACCAAATGTATATGAACGCTACACTTGAAAGTGATAAGTTTGGTTAACAATGGAAAGGAAATGACGCCACAAGCTGTGCTTGATAAGTCAAATCAATCCCAAGAGAACAAAGAGATTTGAAATCTCATAAATATCAATTTGATTCGAATATTTTGCAAAAGTCTATCACAATGAGCTGATTACAAATACTTATAGGGCTAGATAAATGCTATCTGAATAGTCACAAGTATCAGCTTAAATGAGCTGTTAATGGCTAAAATAAAGCTTAATCAATAAGCACAACTCTTAGCAACTCAATAGACACAACTCTTGAATTCCCCTAAGCCTAAGCAACTCCAACCATCAATATGAGTTATTGCTCCAATTCAGCTGATTTAATGAATTTGAATGTGTAGGTTTCATTCTTGAGCAGCTAAATAGACACCAGCAACTTGTTAATATTTTGAGCAATTGAAGAAGAAGAAAAGGCAGCTGAATTTAAAGGATATATTATGACAGCCCTAATATGACCCTAGTCGGGAAGTGGTTTCGGGACCACAAAACCGAGTCATAAAAATAATTAGCTGTCATGTTTGGTGCTTACTATATGTATATATGCATGTGTGAAAATTTCATATTTGAATTTTGCTAATTGTAGGTGAAATTTAGTAAATAGGACTTATGTGAGAAAATTTAGAAGTGTGCTAGGCAAATGTAAAGTGGCCTGTTAATGCATGTTATAGAAGTGAGGGGTTTGCATGTCAAATTGCCCAAAAAATTGAGCTAGTGGCCGGCCATGCTATGGGTCATAGCATATTTTAAGCATGGTGTGCTAATGTTCATGTTGGAAAGAATAAAATAATGAGTTAGTAATAAAATAAGGGGGATGAAGGGTGAAGGAAAGAAAAAAAAAGGCATCACATTGTTCTTCTTAGCCGTACAAGAAGAAGAAGAAAGAAGTAAAGGGGTGAAAGAAACAAGTCTTTATTCTTGTTTCTTCTTGGCCGATTCTAAGAGGGAAAGAGGGAGCAACCATTCGGTGATTCTAAGTCATGAATAAGGTGAGAAATTCATGTTAGCTTATGGATTTTTTTTAGCATATTTTGAGTTAGATGTTAAGTTCATTACATAGCCCATGACAAAATTTTTAGTTTTATGGTGTCTTGAGCATTCGGCCATAGGGGAAAATGGTAGGGGATAGATTGATGTTTTAAGGTTTAATAGAGTTTAAGCTACTAATACTTAATTTTTGGTATTTATATGTGAAAGAGATGAACTTGAAATTTTTGAATTTACATGAATAAATCTTTTGGTTTGTCTTAGTATTAAATTGAAGGGAATGCCGTAGGTGCTTGAATGTACTAACTAGATATTGTTTTATATACATCTCTCAATAGGTTCGGCTTTGTGCATGAATTTAGGGGATTAAACCTTGAATGATGTTATGTATAGGTTTCGGCTATGAATCTTTGTGTTTAATTTCTTTATGTGTTGATGTTTGAATTGAAAAGGGGATGTTAGTTATGTTATAACATTTGCTTAATAATGAAAGGACATGAGCTTAAAGCTTGAGTAGCATTCGGTATTAGAGTAAGTTAAAATTTGTTAGAAAATAACTCCCAAGTTAGTGAATCACGAGTTGAGAAATGATTTCTAATGTCTAAAATAATATTCAGCCTAGGCTTGTAAACATGTCTAATCGGTGTTAAATGTTTTAATTAGGAAAGATTATAAATTGAGTTTAGTGTTCAAGGAATATTTGGTTGGACACCTAGTGCCAAACGTGTTCAAACCCAACTTCCCAAATACATAAATATGATAATGCTATAATGGTAGACTTAATTGGATTTCGGCATTTTGAGTGATGCGTTTGACTCTTGTGTCGATTTGGGACAATATGTGTACTATGTAAAACTAAATGATGTCTATGAAATCCTAATATGCAAGGTATTAAGCTAGTATTATGTTCGATGGGGCATGAGTAGAGCATATGTATAATGCTTGAATAACTAGTTAATAAAATCATTCGCACTTAATTGTATAATATACATGTATTTAATCGAATAGCTAATTTGATAAGTTATTAAATAAGATCTATTTGTTTGAATCAAGCTCAAGAGCTAAGAGGGTCAAAATCAGATAAAGGAAAAGAAAAAGCAATCGAGTAGCCTATCCGCAACTATTCAAAATATCCGAGGTAAGTTTTAAGTGATTAAACGTTGAGTAAATTCAATCATAATAGAACATAATGAGTTGATTTAATAAGATATGATGTGGCCATGATATGTTTTAAACTCAAATGGTAAGTTCATAAGTGTTTGGACTTGGAAATTTAAGAGCAAATTGTAATAATTTGCTTAGGATAGCAACAGTAACGTAATTTTAGAAAATCACCATAAATTGTTGGTGTGGAATTATAGGCTGAATAAAATATGTAATCAAAGCTTAATTAGTCTAGTTCCTTATAAAAGAGGCCGTGTGAGCAAACAAATTTCCTATAAAGAGATATTTAAAGTTGTGTGAGACGGTGTCAGAATGACTCTGAAATCCCCTGTTCTGTTTTTAGAAAATCGTTATAATTTGTACAAAAATGGTTATAAGGTAAAATTTATATGCTTATACTCCTTAATGAGTCTAGTTTCAAATGAAATTGAATATAACACATTTTGAATTCTGTACAATGAGAAATCTGACTCGTAGTGAGGAGTGGTCAGATTAGTTGAACAGTGAAACAGGGGAAAATTTTAAGAAAAATCTGTATTGATTGGCCACACCTAAAATTCTGAAAATTTTATGGATGAAAGATACATGAGTATACATTCGGGGAAAATTAACGGCAATTGATTTTGAGTTTTGTAGCTCCAGTTATAAACAATTTAGTGACTGTTGCTCAGGAAAACTGCTTGTAGTGAATATGTGATTTTGTTGTAAACTTTGATGAAACTATTTGAGTTGCTTATAAGCTATTGCTGAAATTGATGTACAAGAAAAATATGAAATATGTATGAGATATATATATGTGATAAGGCCGAATGGCCAATGTGATGAATGTGAAAGTGCATATATGTGATAAGGCCTAATGGCCGATGTGATGAATGTGAAAGTGTATATATGTGATAAGGCCGAATGGCCAATGTGATGAATGTGAAAGTGCATATATGAGATAAGGCCTAATGGCCGATGTGATGAATGCGAAAGTGTGTATATATGTGATAAGGCCTAATGGCCAATGTGATGAATGTGAAAGTGTGTATATATGTGATAAGGCCTAATGGCCGATGTGATGAATGTGAAAGTGTATATATATGTGATAAGGCCTAATGGCCGATGTGATGAATGTGAAGGTGTATATATGTGATAAGGCCGAATGGCCAATGTGATGAATGTGAAAGTGTATATATGTGATAGGGCCGAGTGGCCAACGTGATGGATGTGGAAGTGTATAAATGTGATAAGTCCTGAAGGGCATTTGTGTTAGTACTATATCCGGGTTAAAACCCCGCAGGCTTTATGCGAGAATATTATCACCGATTAATGACCGTAGGCTTCATGCTCGTACTATATCCGAGCTCTAATGACCCGATGACTACGTGTGGAGATTTTGTCCGGTAAGCCCCGAACTAAAGGTTTTTTGAAGATTCAAGTAAAGCGTAAGATTATGCGACTTCACAGTGACAATTAGTAATAAATACGTTCAATGCGTTAAGTTGGTCAGGTATGTATTTTGAGATTATATTTAAGTTTGATTTAGACTAAATCACAAGGTCGTTATGTGATGCACATGTGAGTAAAGCAATGAGACTGTTCTATGATTATTGTGCATTTGGTCAATGTGGAAAGTTAGGTAAAAAAATATGTAATGTACCTATGATCATAAGAGGTCACCATCAAGTGAGAATTTATCTGCCTATTACATATGATGAGACGTGCATATTCGAAAAGGGGATGGTATGCCCGAAGGAAGAGTGAAATAAAATACGAACAACTATGTTATAATTTGATTGTTATCCGTTGACACGGCTTAAAACTTACTAAGCATTGTAATGCTTATTCCGTACTTTGTTTCCTCTGCTTTATAGATCTCATTTGGAAGCTACAGTGCTCGGGGATCGTCAAAGAACTAGTCACATTATCACCATCCACTGTTTGGTACTGCTACATTTTGGAATATCTTATGGCATGTATAGAATAGACTAGTAGTAAGAGGATATTTTGGTTAATGTATAGGACTACCCTTTTGTTGTAGGTCATGTACCTTTCGGTTTTGTGTAAATTTGGATAGCCATGCGAAAATGGCTTAAGTACACTTTGATCATAGCATTATAATCGTTTTGTATGTCGTCCGTCGAGAGGTATGGAAATGTTGGTAACGGTTAGTCATGGGAATGGTTATCCATAATCACTTTTGGTATATGTATGACAAACTCTAGTTGATCCATGGAGGATCATGAAATAGGTAAAGTTTACCTTAAAAATAGATGCTGGCAGCAGCAGTGATGTGGATGTGGAAAATCTCTAAAACTAGTAGGAATGTAATTAAATAGAGAATAAATTATGTAATCGAACCTTGATGAATATATTTTCATAGGAAAGTAACGAAACATTCATATGAACAGTATATTATGAGATGTTAAAGTTTTCGTGAGACAGGGCCAGAACGGATTCTGGATCCCCTGATCTGACTTTGGAAATTCATTATAAATTAACAAGAGACATTTAGAAGTCATACCATATATGTATAGATTCCTTTTTGAGTCTAGTTTCTATAGAAACAAACGGCATCAGTATTGAAGCCCTGTACAGGGAGATATCCAAATCGTAATGCATGAAGGTCAGTGTAGTCGCACCCTGTAATAGGGGAGGATTTAACTAATAAACTGTACTAATTGGCCAGACAAAAAATTCTAGAAAAAAATCTGTAGATGGATATATGAGTCTAGTTTCGGGAAAAAATTACGAAACTGATTTTCGAGTTGTGGAACTCAAGTTATGATTTTTAAGGTGACAGTGACGCAGTTAGCCAGTCGTCTGGAAAATTTTTAAATGGACTGTGAGAGTAAATGAATTAAGTCGGTTAGCACCTTGTGTTCGACTCCGGCAACGGTCTCAGGTACGGGGTGTTACATATATAATGCTCTCCTTTAAATGATGTAACAGGTCCTTTAAGTGATGAATAATGCTCTTCTTTAAGTAATGTAACAGCCGCATTAACACTTTATAACAGCTCCCTTGGACATAACTTATTTCAACTGAATAGTCACCTATAAGCATTAACAAACATATTAAAAACACATTAAACACATTATACTTAATAAGCTTAGTCCATAATAAACACTTTTAATTCTTAACTTGATTTAATAAACTGTAAATAAACATATTTAGCAATAAGTTATTCCAATAATTAAATAAACTAAGATAAACATTTATTCCAAAGAATTAATTAACTAAAAGGAGTTTAATGAAAATAAAGTCTAGCTGTAACACCCCATATCCATATCCTATGCCGGGGCAAAATACGAGGCGTTACCTAACTTGAACACATACTTACAACCAATTTCGAATTTTCATAACTTAGAAAATTTAAAACTTTCGTAAACTTATCGATATATTCTTAATATGGGCTTACGAGGCCCAAAACACACATCGGAAATCATTTGGGACCAATCCGGGTCCTTTTGACAACTATAGAAAAATGTCACTTGACACAGGGGCACACGCCCATGTGGGAGGGGCAACACGCCCGTGTGACCATTCCAACATGGCCGTGCTATTGGCCCGTGTATCTCACAAGGCCTAAGCAAAACAGGGACACGCTCGTGTCCTCTACCCATATGGAATTAATTCTAAATGCACACCTACAGGGGTTTTCACACGGCCTGGCACATGCCCGTGTCCCTGGCTCGTATCCTTCACACAGCCATGACACGCCCGTGTCCTAACCCTTGTGCACAAACCTGGACATTCTGTTTCTGACGTCAGCATTTCATAAGGGTCGTATGGCCAAGGCACATGCTCGTGTGCTAGACTGTGCCCTTCACACGACTGAGACACACGGCCGTGTCTCTACCCGTGTGTTTACTATCATGCATACTGACTTGAAATTTTTTAAGCACAGGGGACACATGGTTGGACAAAATGCCCATGGTGCTGGCCGTGTGTCACACACGGCCTAAACACATGGGCACACGGCCTAGACACACACCCGTGTGTTTATTCGTGTGGACAAAATCATGCTGTTTACCAAGTCTCTTTGCCACCCTTACTTACACAAAAGCAACCAAAACCAGTACAAGACTATTTCATGCAATAAAATCAGCTACAATAGACAACATTTCATTTGTGCATTCTACTCATCCATGAACATAACACCATTTGCATATATCAAAATGAATATTAGGCATCATTCAAGGCCTAATAAAAAATAAGGAATTTATCCCAATCTAGCACATTTGGCGAAATTAATAACAACACAAAACACAAGTCTAGTTCCCTATACATGCCATATTCAAAAATATAAATCAAAATATACTGAAAGCTTCGATTGATAGTATGATCGATATCTTTGACTTCCATTGATCCTGGAGCTAGATAGACAGCACTATAAGAAAAAGGAAAGGAGAGGGACTAAGCATAAACCTTAGTAAGTTGCATATAAATAATTATATAATAATACTTTGCCATTCATCAACAAGTATCATAATACACAAGTGGGCATAAGCAAAACTTACTTATCAATACTCAATACACATCATATAACATATAATATGGCTCACATTTTATACATACCAAATGGGTACCTGTATTGCTCACAACACGGTTATACTTTCCTCATTAACTAGAAATTAGAACTCCCACCGTTGAACCATTCGGAGTGCTATCGAATATACCATAGCCTCAAACGTGAGGTAAGGTGTCGATACCGTGTCCCAGACACGGTGTTACACTGGCTTACATCTCAAGCCAAAGCCATGTCCTAGACATGGTCTTACACTCATCTCGTAGTCGATGCATGTCGTAGACATGTCTTACATTGGCTTACATCTCGAGGCGCATGTCCCAGACATGTCTTACACTAGCGCTCGTCTAAATGCCGATGCCATGTCTCAGACATGGTCTTACACTAGCTCTCACAAATGACCCCATCGTCATGGCATGAATATCTGATTTATTTCCTCAGGGTTCTAACGAAAATTTTACTATCTCTATTCTCATCACATTTTCTCATTTCCAAGAGTCAAGCAATTTATGCTATAATAATTTCAATACAAATCAAACACATATATCATCAATGTAGTTGTATTATTTACATACAACTTACCTCGGATTATAAAATGTGGCGACTAGTCAATTTGCATGGCTTTCCCTCGGTCTAGGTTCGGATTTGGTATTTCTTGATCTATAATAGCAAAATACACTTATTTAATCACGAAATAAAATTAGGCAATCGAAAATTCACTTCTTTAGTAAAATGACCATTTTTCCCCTAGACCTTAACAAAATGACCATTTTACCCTTAGGCTAGAAAATCAATTTTTATCAAATTTTTTTTTATTTCTCAAGACTAACCGAACCTCTTTGACTCTTATAGCAACTCCAAATTCCCACTATTTCACACATTTAAAATCTATTTTACAACTTATGTACATTAGTCCTTTTAGGTGTTTTCATGCTAACACCTTTCACAAAAGTTGTTTATAAGAGACTCAAGATTCATTTTCTTCCATAAAAACTTAGAAAAAATCACAAATCCTTTCATGGAAAAACCCTAGACTCTTAATCATTTTCCAAAATAGTACCCTCATTTGAAAGCTCATGCTTCAAGGGTCCCAAAAGTACAAAAATATTTAAGAAAAGCTATTAGGATCACTTATGTGAAGGCTTAAAGTTGCTGAAATTTCAAGCTCTTAAAACCCCATTCTTTGCTGAAAATTTCGGTGGAGGAAGAAGATGAAAAGGGATGATATCATCCTTCTTTTATCTATTTCTATTTTTGTCAAAATAAGCCACCTAACCCACCAAATTTTAAAATTTTGTCTCCTTTTTGACTCTATGGCCGGCTATGCTCCTTTAAAAGGATCTAATTGCCCTTTAAAATCCCCCAATTTTGATTCTCTAATAAAATAACACCTTTAGCTATCAAATTAGGACATTTGCACTTTATGTGATTTAGTTCTTTTTCGCAATTGAACTCACAAACGTTAAAATTAGCTCACCATTTTTTTTATGCACTAATATAAACATGCTATGACCCTATATTAATAATTAATTTTTTTTTCTAACTTTAGATTTGTGGTCCCGAGACCACTATTCCGACTAGCCACAAAATCGGGCTGTTACACTAGCAAATCAATAATTAACTAAGATGAGTAAAATAAAGTCTAGCAAATCAATAATTAACTAAGATGAGTTTAATAAAGTCCAAAAATTAATTATTAAACTAAAACTATAAGCTTCATTTTGCACTTGGGCCCCTCGAGTTTGGGCCAATCTCGATATTTTGGAGTTGGGTCATAACATGATGCAACCAGGTTAGCATCATCTTGTGTTAGATTCTCAAATGATGCATTTCAATTGTTTTAGTTCAAGATTATATAAAAATATGAAAAGATTGAAATGTCTTTATAATAATATTAATTATCTTTTAAAGGTATTTGAGTAATTTTATAGTTGAGTTGGTTTATGTGTGGAGCGCCAGGTTAGTAAGTTCTCGACCCCTTTAAAATGGGAAAAAATTCCTTTTAGCCATTTATAATTTACAAAATTATAAATTAATAATGGTAAAAATATACTTTGCCCCAAAAATGATAAAAAAATTGATTTAATTATTTAAAATGATAAAATATAGGTTATTAAAATTATGAAATTGTATTTTTTCTATTGTAAAAATATACAATTTAATTTGAATCCTCCAAATTTTTTTTTGACTTCACCTGAATTAATATAGAATTAACTTGTAATACCAACTCAATTAACTACTTTATATATAATATATACAATTAATTAGTTGAAAAGTATTTTGTATAGCTTTAAATGATATATTTGAAATAGTTACTCCTTACATTTATTCCAAGTAGATTGAGTATCTACACTCAATCGGCAAGAAAAAAAGGGTTCTATTTTTATTTTTAAATGGTGCATATAAAATAAATTTTAAAATGATTAATTGGTAAGTTAAGTCGCAGATCAATTTATTATCTATATGTTTAAATTCAAAATATTTGTGAGGAAGGAAATATCGGATCAATATACCATAATTTGAGTTTTATAATTAATGTGTACTTCTAAATTATTAGAATATGTTTTAAAATTGTTAGGACAAAATTAGCTGTTTAGGATTAAGTTTAAAATAAATGTATTTCTTTCGTTATATATTATATAATATAAAATTTCATCAACACCAAACACCAAAATTTAATATACTATATATGTAATATATGAATACATTTGAATTTATATCTATAATATAATGAGAAAAAATTTATAAATTTTACATTTTATAACCTTAAGTTAATATACAAGTTATTTTTCAAATGTATCGTGTAACAAATTCCACCAAAATATGAGCAAACTATGTCTTGTGAATTAATTCAAATACTTTTAATAATAAATATTACTGAAAATAATACCATTAAATATTTGATTCAAATACTTGTTAATTGTAAAAATTATTAAATATACATAAATTTATTTTTTATTTGATAAGAGTAATTTTGTAAACTACAATTTCATTTTTAGGAAATGTGTTAGTGTATAAAAATGTTAGTGTATAAAAATGTTAATATATCTAAAATATTATAAATTAATTTTTTAACAACGAGATTCTCCTTAATCACATTTAATTAAAAAGAAAACATCAAATACTCTGTAAGAATCATTTTTAGTATTAAATAAATAAATAAACCATAAAAATTTTGAAAATCTCCGACGTTTGTGGAGAGTGAAGTGATTCATATTATTTATGTACACCTGAATTCAACTATATTCAATAATTCAATAAAAAATTATATTAAATAAAGATAAAGTAGTCATTAATTAATATTGTCAATTTGAACATGGTTTTAGCTTAAAATGATTTATTTATTTCTTTTAAAAAGTTCACTATTTCAAACTTCAATGCAATTTTTTCAACTATCCTTCACACTCAGTCTTCTTTTATATATGAAAAGGGAAAGAAAAGAGAAAATTCGAAATATGAAGTGATAAAACCATTTATGTTGAAATATAAAAATGTAGTGGTATGGTTCTAGGAGATCTCATAAATGCACTCCCTTACAATATTGATTGTTTACAACCTACAACAATCTTATTTCATTCACCGAAACAAAATTGTGCCAGAACCGAAAACGACGACGTTGTGTAAATTTATTAACATCAAAACTCTCTCCAGGAATTCCAAGAAATTAATGCAGATTCTTCGATTAATGTGTCGATAATTAATCGAACCAAGAGAAACTACATTAATCAAGTTCAGAACAGCACATCTTTTAATACTTTTTAAATAAATTAATTTATTTTTGGATAAATTATAAAATTAATTATGTTTATGTGAATTTACGATTTTGTCATTAAATTTTAAATATATATATATATATATGATTTATAATGTTACGTTTTATAATTATTTAGCTGTTAATTACTGTCAAAAGTATAACAGTAAGCTATGCCCAATACCACATTTTTTTATACAAAGTTAAAAAGATACGATTTCATTCCGATTTCTTCCTTTTATTATTATTATTATTATTATTATTATTATTATTATTATTATTATTATTATTATTATTATTATTACTCTAAGACATTGAAATTGAAAGCTTTATTAGCGTTTTGGATCTTTTATAATTTGCTAGAGTTTTAAAAAAATGCATAAAATGAGTTTTAGACTGCTTCATGTAATGGAAATGGTGTGATTGTTTTTCTTGAACAAAAGGAAAGCTTTTAATGCTATATTTAGCTTGTCTTTTCCTTCTAAAATTCTTAGAATGTGATTGTAACACCCTTACTTAGACCATCAACAATTTCAGAACATCCATACTACACTTGATGCCCGAAGATACTTACATCTTTTCTTAACAGATGTATAAACTTTAAGAAACATGTTTTGATGATGATAGTCAATAAAAAAAAAAATTCAAATTCGTGCAATTCAATTCAATAATCAATTGACGGTAGTGTCACATGAATTACAAAAATCACTTATACATATTAAAATTCAATAAAATAGTAATATCCTACATACATGTTTTACTGACATTAAATTATGCAATATAAATGACTCAAACAGGTTTATACGTTTGTGTGATGTGAGTTGACTCGATGCAAAACTTTAGTGACTTATCTCCTCTTGTTCGATCTCCAACCTACGCATGGAAAAAAACAATCCAGCGCTAAGCATGCATTTATGCTTAGTAGTACTAAAGTGAATTCCAATAAACATACATTCTTACAAGCTTTATAAATTATTAAAATATGATATAAACAAATAGTATGCACAAACTTATAATAGGCAAAAAGAGCATTCTTATCATTTAAAGCATAATTGATTTATTTACACAACTTCTACGTTATCATTCAACATTACACACATATATCAAAATAATTCATTATGGCAGTATAGCATAATGTTCCAATTCAATTTTTACTGCAACAGTTCGTTTTTGGGTCAAATTGGAACAGTGGTTTAAAGACCACAAATTCGAAATAAAAACATTCATTTTATTACTATTTTTAAGGTCTACAGCATGATAGAATAACTGTGTGAAAATTTCGTTAAAAAATTTTATCGATTGAGTGATCAATTTGACTAGAAGGTTAAATTCTATAAGTTAAAGGTGTCTAATTGCTATGAGATTTTAATTGGGGGTCCTTACATGGTAACTAGAGCATTATACTTTAAGGTGGACAAAAATGGACATGGTTAGGTGAAATTTTAAAGTTATGCATTAAGGGTATTTTAGTAATTTGGTAAATAAAGACAAAATTAACTAAAATAAAAGTGTCCATCTTCTTCAATTTCATCCCCCATAGCCGAAATTTTCAAGGGAACCCTAGCTAGGGTTTGGCCAACTTTCAAGCTCGATTGTAAGTCCGTTCTTGTCCCGTTTTTAATGATTTTTATATTTTTGAGATCGTAGTAACTTGATCTAGCTATTTCAAGGACCAATTGAAAGAAAGTTAAAGTTTAAAATCTTACCCATGTTGAATATGTTTGTATTTTGATGTTTGATGATAGAAAATGCATGTTTGTTGTTAAATAAACAATATTTGTAAAGTGATTTTTGATGAAAATGTCAACTAGGGACTTATTTGTAAAGTGTTGTAAAGTGTGTGGTAAAGTGTGAATAAATGAGAAATGAGGGCTGTTATGAGTAAGGGTAAGGTTCGACTAGGCTTGGGTTGGGAAGAAATTGAAAGAAATTCATTTTACGAGCCTAGCGACTAAATTGTAAAATGTTAAAATATTAAGGGAAAAAATGTAATTTTTGCCATAATGTGATTTTGGACTGAACTGAATAGCTTGATGATTAAATGAGTTAAATGTGGTATTATAGATCAAGAAAAATGAAGTTCGGATGTAGATCGGGGGAAAAACAAAATAATTGACAAATAGATCCTTTTCGCCGTTTTTGTAACCGAGGTAAGTTCGTATGTAAATAAGCTTTATTATAATTGTAAGTTTAAATGCTTTAATTTTTGCATGAATTGTGTAAATGACTTTACGGACACGTTCGACGATGTTTTGGAAAACGAGAAATCCCAATCGAACCTTAAGAATAAATTAGGATACAACTGACATATCATTAGGGTATTATGTTATGTGATCCGAGTGCTGGTCCTATACATCCTACCGGTGGCTGAGTATACTGGCATATGTTGCAGTTACTTGACAGCTTGTGTGAGCAACACCGTGTAGCTACGTCTTGACTAACAGCTTGTGTGAGTTGGCCCGTTGATGGCTCAAGAGCGAGCATATATGTGTTATGAGTAGAGGTAGCAATGGCTACATATGTGGCACCTTGTGTGCAAGATTTCCTGAGTATCCGATATTAGTATTCTAAGTGGTTCATTGGGTATGTTAACAATGAGAATAAGTATGAAATTATTATGAGATGGTATAGGTATGTACATAAAGCTTATGGTTATTAAATTTGTGAAATGATGATTTCAAGGTAAGTTTGTGATGGAATGAATTATGGTCATGAGATTATGGTAAATTACATTATCTTATATTACATTACATGAATGTTAAATGTGACAGCCCTAAATTGACTCTAGTCGAAAAAGGGTTTCGGGACCGCTAAACCGAGTCACCGAAGTATTTGAGTATAATATTTATTGTCTAAAATATGTGAATATGAGTGTGTGAAAGTTTTAAGCTTCGATTTAGTTAATTGCATGTGAATTTAGTTAATAGGACTTATGTGTGACACTTTTGAAATGTGATAGGTTAATCTATAAGGATCTATTAGTGCATGTAATCAAAAGGGTGGACTTGCATGTCAATTTCCTCACTTTGATAGTAGTGGCCGGCCATGACAATGAGGATAGACAAAATGTGATGGGTAAAACATATTATAAACATTTTGTGATAACATGTTGTGTTAAGAACAATAAAATATGAGGGGAATGGGAGGAGAAACCAAAGTTGTTTCATCCTTGCTCCCCCATTTTGCCGTAACTAGAAGAAAAAAAAAAAAGCTTCATCCTTTTTGATTCTTCTTGGCCGAATTGAAGAAAGAAAGAAGAGAAGGTTTCGGTCACTTTAAGCTTAAGGGAGGTTAGTAAGTTGTGTTAGATTTTTTTTAAATTTTAAGCTTGTTTCTAGTTGATTAGCTAATTTCTTACATAACCCATGTCAAAATTTTGAAATCTTGGTGATGGTTTGAGCATTCGGTTTTAGTTATTAAAGGATGAAATTGGGTTATAGCTTTTATGTTTTAGGAAGAATTGTTGAAGAAAAGGGTTTAAGTTAGTCAAATTATAAATTTTAATGCTCATGGGTACAATGGCCAAACATAGATTTGTCTAATGAGTTGAACATATGCCGTGTGAGTGATTGAAATGATGAGGTATGAAAATGATTGAGTTTGAGTGCTTAATAAAAAGGATTGGAGGTGAGTATGTGTGAGAATTTGAAAAGGGTAGGTCTTAGTAACTTCATGAAGTGTTCGGCCACGGTGCTAAAATGTTGTATTGTGTTTAAACTTAGAATTTTTGGTTATATGGTTAGTATAGGCATGGATGACCGAATATGATATCAGGAATAGATGAAGAGTCTTGTAATTATAAAAAAAAAAAGGGGTTGGCTAATTGATATGTGGTAAATGTTAAGTGTTAGATGAAATGGAAATGATATCATATTGGAATATGCATATTCGGCCACATGAATGAATACATAGATTGATGTTGTACGTTCGGCTATAGGTAAGCATATTGATGGCTTTATCTTGACTTAGATAATCGGCTAAAGGAGAATATTGGCTAATATGTTGAATTTGATTCATGATTTCATATATATGACTCTAATGCCTAATATATATATGGGCTAAGTACCTTGAATTTCTCTTTGATGTTCGAAATGATTAAATCAATTTATTTGTTAAATTAAGCTCAAGAGCAAAGGGGAACTAAATCCGATAAAGGAAAGGAAAAAGTAATTGAATAGCCATTGAGGTCGTTCGACAACATCCGAGGTAAGTCTTCGAGTAATGAAACTTAGTTTATGAATTGATTAAGTCATGACATATAAGCATAACGAATAAACGGAGATATAATGATTCTACTTGAATGATATTTTGAGGTGATTAGTTTATACCTATGACCGAGAGGCGAATGTGTATAGAGATCATGTTATAAAGCCAATCAAAATCATGTTCCTTGTATGTGGCTATTGAGCCGAAATTGGTAAGGTTTGATAAGTGTCTTGTGTTTGAGCTTTAGTAATGAAAATGAAAAATGGATGTGACATGATTTATTGATATATGTGCATGATTATTCGAATGATATCCGGGCTAAGTCCCGAAGGCATTTGTGCTAGTGACTATATCCGGGCTAAGACCCGAAGGCATTTGTGCGAGTTGCTATATCCGGCTAAATCCCGAAGGTACTTGGGTTTGGAAGTGAGCGATCTTGCTGTAATAATTTCAATTAATACGCTTGTAAAATCCAAACGAGGAGGTATGTTTCGTATATGCATTGGAATAGTTGATTCCTTTTAAAATAGTATTCGCTCAATCGATTAACAAGCTTCCGGCCTTTAGCCAAGTTGATTCCTTATGTATGAATATAAGGGTCGGAAATGTGAAGTAGGTGTGATTTTGAGAATATGTGTATATGAAATTATTCGTTTAGTCATATGAATGCTATACTTCAGTTGTGCATGATTTCATTACTCAAACTTACTAAGCATTAAATGCTTATTCCGTTTCTTTGATTCTCTGTTTTATAGATTTTGGTTCGTCAGCTATCGGAATCGGGAGTGTCAAGGTCGAAGTCGCCCACACTATCAAAGCCCTTTTGGTACTCTTTTGGTTGAACCTTGATAATGGCATGTATAGGACTGCCCTTTGTTGTTAGTCAAGTACTTTTGGTAATGTGTATATATTCGGATAGCCATGCGAAAATGGCTTAAATATTTTGAGCATAGTATTAAAATCATTTTGTATATATATGGTTATTGAGAGGTGTGGAAATGCTTGGCAATGACTAGCCATTGGAATGGTTAATCACGATCATATTTGGTGCTATGTATGTCAATGGCTAGTTGAATCATGGAAACTATGAAATAGGTGAAATTTACCTTAAAATAGATGCTGACAGCAGCAGTGATGTGAGTTTGAAAATTCACTAAAAATAGTAGGAATGTAATTAAATAATGAATAAATTATGTAATTGAACCTTGATGAGTCTATTTTCATATGGAAGAAGCAAAAAGACCATATGAGCCGTATTTTTTTGAGATGTTTAAGTTTTCGTGAAATAGGGCCAGAACGGTTACTAGATCCCCTGTTCTGACTTTGGAAATTTACCATAAATTAACCAGAAATAATTAGAAGTCATTCTTTATATGTACAGATTCCTTTTTGAGTCTAGTTTCATTTGAAACAAATGGCATAAGTATTGAAGCTCTGTACAGGGAGATATCTAAATCGTAATGCATGAAGGTCAGAGTAGTCGAACCCTGTAATAGGGGAGACTTTAACTAATAAACTGTACTAATTGGCCTGACCAAAAATTCTAGAAATCAAATTGTAAATGGATATATGAGTCTAGTTTCAGGGAAAATTTACGGAATCAGTTTTCGAGTTTTGGAACTCAAGATATGACTTTTAAAGTGACTGTGATGCAGTTAACCAGCTTGTCTTGAAATTTTAAAATAAACTATGTAAATCAATGAAATAAGTCTGTTAACACCTCGTGTTCGACTCCGGCAACGGTCTCGGGTACGGGGTGTTTCAATTTTATTGGTATCGGAGCTACGGTTTAGTCGATTCTAGGACTACCGTAATACGTTTGGGTCTAGCTATACATGCCATTATGTGTTTATTGATAGTGTGGTGATTTCTGACAGTTAAAAATGTGTTTACTTATAGTAATGGATCCCGATCCCAACCGAGCGGTAGCTGATGATGTTGAGAGTGTAGCGCCTGCTCCCGCGCAAGGGACAGCGCCGGTGGACTCTCAACCTATTGCTAGTAATCAGAATGATGAAGCTAGACAAGCTTTTTATAGCGTAATGAATGACTGGTTCAATCAGTACATTCGAACTAATACGACTGTTCCACAACCTCCATTCCCGAGTAATACAACCACCGCACCTACAATACCTCCGGTAACTGACCAAATAAGGTCAAATAAGCCCCCAGTTGATAGAATCCGAAAACACGGGGCTACTGAATTTAAAGCTACGGACAGCGATGATGCTAAACAAGCTGAATTTTGGTTGGACAACACTATTCGGGTACTCGATGAACTATCTTGCACACCCGATGAATGCCTAAAGTGTACTATCTCCTTGCTACGTGATTCTGCCTACTATTGGTGGAATACATTGATTTCTGTTGTGCCCAGAGAGCAAGTAACTTGGGAGTTTTTCCAAACCGAGTTTCGAAAAAAGTATATTAGTCAGAGATTCATTGATCAAAAACGGAAGGAATTTCTTGAACTTAAACAAGGTTCCATGTCGGTTACTGATTACGAATGAAAGTTTGTAAGGCTTAGCCGGTACGCGCGAGAATGCATTTCTTCAGAAGCTGTGATGTGTAAACATTTCGAGGATGGATTGAACGATGATATAAAGCTGTATGTTGGCATTTTAGAAATCCGAGAATTTGTGGTACTTGTCGAACGAGCTTGCAAAGCCGAAGAGCTCAGTAAGGAGAAAAGAAAAGCTAATATGGGAGCAAAGGAGTTTCGTAAGAGATCTTCGGGAAAGCCCTTTCAACAGTCATCGAAGAAATTTAGAGATGACTTAGGCCGGTCTAGAGACACTTCGGGTTTTTCTAGACGAGATCGCGATCGACCCCCTGTGAGTACACGAGTCACGTCGGTCGCCAGTGTTGGAAATGATAGTCGAGACAGAACAGAGTGCCAGTATTGTGGTAAATGGCATTCGGGAAGTTGTAGATTCCATGACCGCTCCTGTTATAAGTGCGGATCAGCTGACCACTTTATCAAGGATTGCCCGAGACTGTCTGAACAGAATGTATATCAGAGTGGGAAATCGGGTGCTACTACTGCTCGAGGTAGACCATCTAAGAATGCGGGAAATCCTAGTGGCGGTCAGAGAGGATCTAGAGACGCTACAACCAGATCTAAGGCTCGTGCTCCTGCCAGAGCTTATGCTATACGCGCACGCGAGGATGCTTCTTCGCCTGATGTTATTACCGGTATATTCACTCTCTTTGATACCAATGTGATTGCATTGATTGACCCTAGTTCTAATCATTCTTATATATGTGAGACTTTAGCATCCAGTAAGACTTTACCTGTTGAGTCTACTGAGTTTGTTATTAGAGTGTCGAATCCCTTGGGTCATTGTGTGCTTGTTGATAAAGTGTGTAAGAAATGTCCCTTAGTAATCCGAGGTTCCTGTTTTCCGGCCGATTTGATGCTTTTACTGTTTGATGAATTTGATGTTATCCTCGATATGGATTGGTTAACCGTACATGATGCAATTGTAAATTGCAAAAGAAAAACCATTGATTTGAGGTGTGTAAATAACGAGATAATCTGAGTTGAGTCTACTGACTTGAATGGGTTGCCAGTTGTAATATCATCGATGTTGGCTCAGAAATATGTAAGAAAGGGGTGTGAAGCATACCTTGCGTATGTACTTGATGACAAAGAGTTAGAAAAGAAGCCTGAATCTGTGCCGGTGGTTTGTGAATATCTGGATGTTTTTCCCGAAGAATTACCGGGTTTACCACCTGTTCGGGAGGTAGAGTTTGGTATTGAGCTTGTACCTGGGACTACACCGATTTCGATAGCTCCGTATCATATGGTACCAACGGAATTAAAGGAATTGAAAGTTCAGTTGCAAGAGTTGACGGATAGAGGTTTCGCTCGACCAAGTTTCTCACCTTGGGGTGCACCAGTATTGTTTGTGAAAAAGAAGGACGAAACCATGAGGTTGTGCATCGACTATCGTCAGCTGAATAAAATGACTATAAAGAATAAATATCCGTTACCACGCATTGATGATTTGTTTGATCAACTAAAAGGAGCCTCAGTGTTTTCAAAGATAGATTTGAGATCGGGTTATTATCAGTTGCGAATTCGAGATTCGGATATACTCAAAACCGCTTTCAGAACGAGGTACGGTCACTACGAATTCTTAGTGATGCCGTTTGGTCTCACTAATGCCCCTGCGGTATTTATGGATTTGATGAATCGGATCTTCAGACCGTATTTGGATCGGTTTGTAGTTGTGTTTATCGATGATATTTTGGTTTATTCGAGAAATGAAACCGATCATCTTGAACACCAGGATTAGTGTTGCAAATTTTACGGGATAAGCGGTTATATGCTAAGTTCAAGAAGTGTGAGTTCGGTTAAGAGAGGTTAGCTTCTTGGGTCATGTGGTATCTGACGGGTATTCGAGTTGATCCGAGCAAAATTTCAGCCATACTTAAGCTGGAAGCCTCAGAAATATTCTTGAAGTTCGAGCTTTTGGGACTTACCGGTTACTACTGCGGTTCAGAAGGGTTTCTCGATGATAGCCACACCAATAACGAAACTACTTGAAAGATGTTAAGTTCGAATGGACGAGAAAAGTGTCGAAAAGTTTCGATCAATGAAAACTTATTTGATGAAGCTCCAGTACTAGTGCAGCTCGAATCAGGCAAGGAGTTTGTCATTTACAGTGATGCATCCTTACTTGGGTTAGGTTGTGTATTGATGCAAGAAGGTCAAGTTGTGGCCTATGCATCGAGGCAATTGAAGCCACATGAGAAAAATTATCCAACCCATGATCTCGAATTAGCTGCCATCGTATTCGCTTTGAAAATATGGCGACATTACCTATTTGGCGAGAAGTGCCATGTATTTTCGGATCACAAAAGTCTCAAATATTTGATGACTCAAAGAGACTTGAATCTGCGACAAAGACGTTGGCTTGAGTTGTTAAAAGATTATGAGCTTGTCATTGACTATCACCCGGAAAGGCTAATGTGGTTGCGGATGCTTTAAGTCGTAAATCTTTGTTTGCTTTCTGACGATGAATGTACACTTGTGCATTCTATCCGACAATGTGTTAGTAGCTGAATTAAAGGCCAAACCATTGTTGATTCATCAAATTCGTGAAGCTCGTAAAGTCGATGATGAATTGGTTGCAAACGGGCTGAATGTGTTTGAATATGGAATCAGAGTTTCAAATTGATGATGACGATTGTTTGAGGTTCAGAAGTCATTTGTGTGTTCCAAGAAATTCAGAACTTATTTCGATGATTCTGAACGAAGCTTATTGTAGCTGAATGTCAATTCACCCGGGGAGTACGAAAATGTATAACGATCTGAGACGTCAGTTTTGGTGGCATGGTATGAAACGAGACATTTCTGAATTTGTTTCGAAGTGTTTAATGTGTCAACAAGTGAAAGCGGAACATCAAGTGCCTACAGGTTTACTTCAGCCGATCATGATACCTGAATGGAAATGGGATCGAGTCACGGTGGATTTTGTATCTGGGTTGCCAGTGTCGGCAAGTAAGAAAGATGCGATTTGGGTTGTTGTTGATAGACTAACTAAGTCGGCTCACTTTATCCCCATACGTACGGATTTTTCATTGGATAAACTAGCTAAATTGTATGTTTCTCAAATTGTAAGATTACACGGGGTACCAATTTCTATTGTGTCGGATAGAGATCCGAGGTTCACCTTGCGATTTTGGAAGAAATTGCAAGAAGCCTTGGGTACCAAGTTGCATTTAGCACCGCTTTTCATCCACTGGCGATGGTCAATCCGAGCGGATAATTCAGATACTTGAGGATATGTTGAGATGTTGCATCCTCGAGTTTAATGGTTCATGGGAGCGGTATTTACCTTTGATTGAATTCGCTTACAACAATAGTTTTCAATCAAGCATTAAGATGGCACCTTACGAGGCTTTGTACGGTCGTAAATGCCGTACACCGTTGTTTTGGACCGAACTCGGTGAGAGTAAAATTTTCGGAGAGTAAAAATAATTCGTGAGAGTCTGAAGGCAGCATCAGATCGTCAGAAGTCGTACGCAGATTTAAAACGAAGAGATATTGAGTATCAGGCGGGAGACAAAGTGTTTCTTAAGGTTTCACCTTGGAAAAAGATACTCAGATTTGGCCGTAAGGGCAAACTGAGTCCGAGGTTCATTGGGCCATATGAAATATCCGAACGAGTTGGTCCAGTTGCGTATAGATTGATTTTACCCCCTGAACTTGAAAAGATTCACGACGTCTTTCATGTTTCGATGCTTCAACGTTATAGATCTGATCCATCACACATAATTAATCCATCAGAGGTTGAAATTCAATCTGACTTGAGTTATGAAGAAGAACCGATTCATATCCTCGCTCGTGAGGTGAAAGAGTTGCGAAACAAAAGGATTCCGTTAGTAAAGGTGTTATGGCTCAAACACAGGATCGAAGAAGCTACTTGGGAAACCGGGAACTCAATGAAAGAATGATACCCAAACCTATTTACCGGTAAGATTTTCGGGGACGAAAATTTCTTAAGTGGGGGAGAGTTGTGACAGCCCTAAATTGACCCTAGTCGGAAAGGGGTTTCGGGACCGCTAAACCGAGTCACCGAAGTATTTGAGTATAATATTTATTGTCTAAAATATGTGAATATGAGTGTGTGAAAGTTTTAAGCTTCGATTTAGTTAATTGCATGTGAATTTAGTTAATAGGACTTATGTGTGACACTTTTGAAATGTGATAGGTTAATCTATAAGGATCTATTAGTGCATGTTATCAAAGGGTGGACTTGCATGTCAATTTCCCCACTTTGATAGTAGTGGCGCCATGACAATGAGGATAGACAAATGTGATGGGTAAAACATATTATAAACATTTTGTGATAACATGTTTTTAAGAACAATAAAATATGAGGGAGTGGGAGGAGAAACCAAAGTTGTTTCATCCTTGCTCCCCATTTTGCCGTAACTAGAAGAAAAAAAAAGCTTCATCCTTTTGATTCTTCTTGGCGAATTGAAGAAAGAAAGAAGAGAAGGTTTGGTCACTTTAAGCTTAAGGAGGTTAGTAAGTTGTGTTAGATTTTTTAAATTTTAAGCTTGTTTCTAGTTGATTAGCTAATTTCTTACATAACCCATGTCAAAATTTTGAAATCTTGGTGATGGTTTGAGCATTCGGTTTTAGTTATTAAAGGATGAAATTGGGTTATAGCCTTTATGTTTATGAAGAATTGTTGAAGAAAAGGGTTTAAGTTAGTCAAATTATAAATTTTAATGCTCATGGGTACAATGGCCAAACATAGATTTGTCTAATGAGTTGAACACATGCCGTGTGAGTGATTGAAATGATGAGGTATGAAAATGATTGAGTTTGAGTGCTTAATAAAAAGGATTGGAGGTGAGTATGTGTGAGAATTTGAAAAGGGTAGGTCTTAGCAACTTCATGAAGTGTTCGGCCATGGTGCTAAAATGTTGTATTGTGTTTAAACTTAGAATTTTTGGTTATATGGTTAGTATAGGCATGGATGACCGAATATGAGAGCATGAATAGATGAAGAGTCTTGTAATTATGAAAAAAAAAGGGGTTGGTTAATTGATATGTGGTAAATGTTAAGTGTTAGATGAAATGGAAATGATATTATATTGGAATATGCATATTCGGCCACAAGAATGAATACATAGATTGATGTTGTATGTTCGGCTATAGGTAAGCATATTGATGGCTTTATCTTGACTTAGATAATCGGCTAAAGGAGAACATTGGCTAATATGTTGAATTTGATTCATGATTTCATATATATGACTCTAATGCCTAATATATATATGGGCTAAGTACCTTGAATTTCTCTTTGATGTTTGAAATGATTAAATCAATTTATTTGTTAAATTAAGCTCAAGAGCAAAGGGGAACTAAATCTGATAAAGGAAAGGAAAAAGTAATTGAATAGCCGTTGAGGTCGTTCGACAACATCCGAGGTAAGTCTTCAAGTAATGAAACTTAGTTTATGAATTGATTAAGTCATGACATATAAGCATAACGAATAAACGGAGATATAATGATTCTACTTGAATGATATTTTGAGGTGATTAGTTTATACCTATGACGGGTAGCCGAATGTGTATAGAGATCATGTTATAAAGCCAATCAAAATCATGTTCCTTGTATGTGGCTATTGAGCCGAAATTGGTAAGGTTTGATAAGTGTCTTGTGTTTGAGCTTTAGTAATGAAAATGAAAAATGGATGTGACATGATTTATTGATATATGTGCATGATTATTCGAATGATATCCGGGCTAAGTCCCGAAGGCATTTGTGCTAGTGACTATATCCGGGCTAAGTCCCGAAGGCATTTGTGCTAGTGACTATATCCGGGCTAAGTCCCGAAGGCATTTGTGCTATTGACTATATCCGGGCTAAAACCCGAAGGCATTTGTGCGAGTTGCTATATCCGGCTAAATCCCGAAGGTACTTGGGTTTGGAAGTGAGCGATCTTGCTGTAATAATTTCAATTAATACGCTTGTAAAATCCAAACGAGGAGGTATGTTTCGTATATGCATTGGAATAGTTGATTCCTTTTAAAATAGTATTCGCTCAATCGATTAACAAGCTTCCGGCCTTTAGCCAAGTTGATTCCTTATGTATGAATATAAGGGTTGTAAATGTGAAGTAGGTGTGATTTTGAGAATATGTGTATATGAAATTATTCGATTAGTCATCTGAATGCTATACTTCAGTTGTGCATGATTTCATTACTCAAACTTACTAAGCATTAAATGCTTATTCCGTTTCTTTGATTCTCTATTTTATAGATTTTGGTTCATCAGCTATAGGACTCGGGAGTGTCAAGGTCGAAGTCGCCCACACTATGAAAGCCCTTTTGGTACTCTTTTGGTTGAACCTTGATAATGGCATGTATAGGACTGCCCTTTGTTGTTAGTCAAGTACCTTTGGTAATGTGTATATATTCGGATAGCCATGCGAAAATGGCTTAAATATTTTGAGCATAGTATTAAAATCATTTTGTATATATATAGTTATTGAGAGGTGTGGAAATGCTTGGCAATGACTAGCCATTGGAATGGTTAATCACGATCATATTTGGTGCTATGTATGTCAATGGCTAGTTGAATCATGGAAACTATGAAATAGGTGAAATTTACCTTAAAATAGATGCTGACAGCAGCAGTGATGTGAGTTTGAAAATTCACTAAAAATAGTAGGAATGTAATTAAATAATGAATAAATAATGTAATCGAACCTTGATGAGTCTATTTTCATATGGAAGAAGCGAAAAGACCATATGAGCCGTATTTTTTTTGAGATGTTTAAGTTTTCGTGAAACAGGACCAGAACGATTACTGGATCCCCTGTTCTGACTTTGGAAATTTACCATAAATTAACCAGAAATAATTAGAAGTCATGCTTTATATGTACAGATTCCTTTTTGAGTCTAGTTTCATTAGAAACAAACAGCATAAGTATTGAAGCCCTGTACAGGGAGATATCTAAGTCGTAATGAATGAAGGCAGAGTAGTCGAACCCTGTAACAGGGGAGACTTTAACTAATAAACTGTACTAATTGGCCTGACCAAAAATTCTAGAAAAAAAATTGTAGATGGATATATGAGTCTAGTTTCAGGGAAAATTTACGGAATTAGTTTTCAAGTTTTGGAACTCAAGATATGACTTTTAAAGTGACTGTGATGCAGTTAACCAGCTTGTCTGGAAATTTTAAAATGAACTGTGTAAATTAATGAAATAAGTCTGTTAACACCTCGTGTTCGACTCCGGCAACGATCTCGGGTACGGGGTGTTTCATTAAATGTATGGTGAGATTTCCTTATTTCTTTTATACGAGCTTACTAAGCTATATAGCTTACTCCATTTTATTTTTCCATGTTTTATAGTGTTACCAAGCTAGCTCAGGTTGGAGGTCGTCGGAGATTGCAACACACTATCAAACTGTCATTTTGGGTATAAATGGTTTTAAACATTTTGAGTATATGGCATGTATAGGGACTTGGTTATTTTGTTATATGTGTCATTATGATTTTGGCCAAATGTACTGGCTTGTAACTGTTAAAGGCTTGATTTGGTATTTAGCCATGTAATTTGGCCTATTTTGGTTAAATTGATTGTAAGCTTATACATAGATATGCATGTATGTACCAATGCCTCTTGGTGATGTGCTTTATATTGGTTTGCTAAATGTTGATTGTGGCTTAAATTGATTGTAAGCTTATACATAGAGAAAAGCTGAGTTTGTAACACCCCTTACCCGTACCAGCCGCCAGGATAGGGTTCGAGGCATTACTAGACTTAAACATGAACATTCATATAAAACTGGGCCATAAAATTTCGTCCGAATTAAAAAATTTTCAATCACATGCAAATCGTCCCATATAAGGCCTACGTGGCCCAAAACATACATCGGAAGCGGTTCGGGACTAATCCGAGAACTTTTAGGACCTCGGGATAATTTAGAAAAATTTTCTTGTTTTGAAGAGCCACACGCCCGCGTGGGTTGCTCGTGTGATCACACACGCCCGTGTGGCTCGGGACACGCCCGTGTCCTTAGCTCGTGTAAGTCTCTGACTATGTCGTCATCAACATAATAAGGTCACACAGCCAAGTCACAAGCCCGTGTGCTTATACCGTGTGGCGAATTAAATTCCAAAAAGTAAGTGCAGACTTCATACGGCCTGGGTACACGCCCATGTCCTAAGGCCGTGTCCTTCACACGGCTGAGACACACGGTCGTGTCTCTGCTTGTGTGTTTACTACTAGGCATTCTGTTTGGCATAATTAGGGTGTAGGGGACACAAGGCCGAACCACACGCCCATGGGGCAAACCATGTGTCATACACAGCCTAGACACACACCCGTGTGTCTAACCATGTGGACAATTTCTAGGCTATTTTCCAAGCCATTTGACACCCTTAAGCACTGACATACTTAAATCCACATTATGACATGCAATATGACACATTTAATCACTTAAGCATACACATTCATGGTTAACTTATGACTTGTCTGTAACACCCCGTACCCGAGACCGTTTCCGGAGTCGAACACGAGGTGCTAACAGACATAATACATTTATTTTCACAGTCCATAAAAATTTTCCAGACTAGCTGGTTACTGCGTCACTGTCGCCTTAAAAATCATATCTTGAGTTTTAAAGCTCGAAAATCAGTTTCGTAAATTTTCCGTGAAACTAGATTCATAAGTCCATCAACATATTTTTTTCTAGAATTTTTGGTCGAGCCAATTAGTAGAGTTTATTAGTTAAAGTCTCCCCTAATCCAGGGTTCAACTACACTGACCTTCACGCATTACGAATTGGATATCTCCCTGTACAGGGCTTCAATACTGATGCTATTTGTTTCCATAGAAACTAGACTCAGAGAGGAATCTATACATATATGGCATGACTCCTAATTATCTCTGGTTAATTTACAATGAATTTCCAAAGTCGGAACAGGGGATCCAGAAACCATTCTGGTCCTGTTTCACGAGAACTTTAATATCTCTTAACATATAACTCATATGACCGTTTCATTTCTTCCATATGAAAGTAGATTCATCAAGGTTCATTTAAATAATTTATTCACTATTTAATACAGTTCCTACTATTTTTAGTGATTTTTCACATCCACATCACTGCTGCTGTCAGCATCTGCCTTTAAGGTAGGCTTTACCTATTTCATGATTTCCATGATTCAATTGGCCCTTTTTGCATACATAGCACAAAGTGTGATCATGATTAACCATTCCAATGGCTAATCGTTTCAAAACAATTCCGTACCTCATAATGATCAACATACAAACGATTATAGTACTATGCTAAAAACGTATATAAGCCATTTTCGCATGGCTATCCAAGTTTACACAAAACCGAAAGGTACATGACCTACAACAAAAGGGTAGTCCTATACATGCCATTTTAAAGTTCAACCAAAATTGTACCAAAAAAGGGGGCTTTGATAGTGTGGGAGACTTGACTTCCTAAAATCCGAGTCCGATGGTGACGAGCCAAAATCTATAAAACAGAGAACAAAGAAACAGAGTAAGCAATTTATGCTTAGTAAGTTTTAAGCAAAACAAAGTGTTCTCAATCACTATCATTGGTCATTCATTTCAACTGTTCGATGAAGTTAATCTAGAGCTTCATCTCGATCTATAATGTCATTAAACGCAACACTTGGCTGCCACATATATACTTTCGAATAATAATGACCTAGATGGTCAAATATTTCCAAAGCACATTCTTCATCGATTATCAGCTTTCAATAATCCTTTCCACTTGTTCATAATCACATCCATACTTAAGCTTACAAATCATAATCCTTACCAATTAGATCATTCTCATATTTGGAGTTATAATATTAATCACATTTACCTACCTCTTTGATACCGATAATTCACCTCAAATCACTCCACCGATGAGTAAGTGATACGTACCTGAACATCTTAAATACATAATACTTATTTGATGGTAACTTAATGCAGATACTCAATATCAAAGTCTTACTTGAATCCTAGCATTTAGCCGTCGGGTCTTTAAAGCTCGGATATAGTACGAGCACGAAGCCTACGGACATTAATCAGGATAATATTCTCGCATAAAGCCTGCGGGGTTTTAACCCGGATATAGTCACCACATATAGTCATCGGGCCTTAAATCCCGGATTTACATCACAGAGTTACATGCATATTTATTCACACGTTACAGCATTCACATCGACTATCATATTTGTAATTTATTTATCTCATCAAATATCTAATAAAACACACCTTCCGCCGTTTGTCATTTGGCCACAATATATATATATATATATATATATACATCTCATACATATCTCACATTAGCCATTTGGCTTTACCACATATCTATCTCATACACATTTCGCATTAGCCATTCGGCCTCACATTAGCCATTTGGCTTTACCACATATCTATCTCATACACATTTCGCATTAGCCATTCGGCCTTACCACATATATACATGTTCACATTCATCACATTGGCCATTCGGCCTTATCACACATACGCATGTTCACATTCATCACATTGGCCATTCGGCCTTATCACACATACGCATGTTCACATTCATCACATTGGCCATTCGGCCTTATCACACATACACATGTTCACATTCATCACATTGGCCATTCGCCTTATCACATATATATATCTGAGTTCACATTCATCACATAAAATCCTAAATCAAAATATAAATTTTCATGTATTCACATCACAATTATCCAAATATACTTCACATACCACATATACTTTCACGTATACACCTTGTCTTGGCTGAATCTACATCTATCATTTTCATATTGAATACTTATAAACTTACAATTTCACAATTTCGAATTCACGTATGGGTTTAATCAAGAGCTTATGAGCAACTAAAACAAGTTTTATCAAGGTTTGCAACATAATCTCAAATTCAGCACAAGCTGTTTTTCCTGAGCAGTAGTCAATAAATTATTTATAACTGGAGCTACAAAACTCCAAATCAATTGCCGTTAAATTTCCCTGAATGTAGACTCATGTATATTTCATCCATAAAATTTCCAGAATTTTAGGTGTGGCCAATCAATACCAGATTTTTCTTAAAGTTTCCCCTGTTTCACTGTTTGACTAATCTGACCACTCTTCACTACGAATCAAATTTTTCATTGTACAGAATTCATAATGTGTTCTATTTGATTCCATTTGAAACTAGACTCATTAAGGAGTCTAAGCATATAAATATTATCTCATAACCATTTTTGTACAAATTATAATGATTTTTCGAAAACAGAACAGGGGATTTCGGAGTCATTCCGACACTGTCCCGCACAACTTTAAATATCTCTTTATAGGAAATATCTTTGCTTCCAAGGTCTCTTTTATAAGAAACTAGACCAACTAAGCTTTGATTACATATTTTATTCAGCCTATAATTCCACACCAACAATTTATAGTGATTTTCTAAAATCACATTACTGCTGCTGTCCAAGCAATTTATTACAATTTGCTCTTAAATTTCCAAGTCCAAACACTTATGAACTTACCATTTGAGTTCAAGACATATCCTGGCCACATCATATCTTATTAAATCAACTCATTATGTCCTGTTATGATTGAATTTACTCAATGATTAATCGCTTAAAACTTACCTCGGATGTGGTCGAACGATTTTGGCGGCTATTCGATCACTTTTTCCTTCCCTTATCCAACTTTGATCCTCTAGGCTCTTGAGCTAAATCAAACAAATTTACTTCTCAATCAAACACATACATACGGCAACCATATACATTTCAAAAACCAATTCATTCGTATCATTTGTCCATATAGTAGCTTTTAGCATATTTGATCATTAGAGCGACCTATTTAACTTTCAAGCATTCATTTCTAATTTTAATTAAACAATGCCGAATGCCATTAACTACCAATGCCACACACACACATGCGCATAAAATTCATCCATACATAACCTATAGCTCATTCAGTCATTCATCTCTCAAACCTATCAAAGTTTCATGTCAAACTTCCCTGGCCGAATACACATAATTGAGCAATTTACCAATTTACCCCTAATATTATGCACTTTTACAATTTAATCCAATTTTCTCAAAACACAAAATATGAAGAATTTGCATATACAATGCTAGGGCCGAATGTTCACTAAGCTTATATAAATCCTCCCATTTCACTAATTTCACAATCTAGTCCTTCAATTTAGTATTTTTTCAATTTAACCCTAAATGCTCAAAATTACCAAAATCCCAATACCAAAATGTTAATCTAACACATTTATTTTATTTTCTCACATCAAACGTAAATTTTATCAAACTATTAACAATGACACTTCATGAATATATCATCAATTTCAAAATTTCAAGCATGGGCTTTATAGTATTCAAAGCAACTATCTCAAAAGTGTAAAAATTAACAAAACCAAACTCAAATCACTTACCTAATTGAACATGCAAGGACCGAAAATATCAAAGCTGAAACTTTCTTTTCTTTCTCTTAGTTTCGCCAAATAAAATAAATGAAAGATGAACACTTTCATCTTTTATTAAATATAATATATTAACATATATTAAGGTATACCATAATGCCATAAAATATAACAAACAATTCAAGTCATTAATCCATGCATATTGGTCGGCCACCAATTCCTATTTATGGCCAAATTGCAACCTTAATATTCCATAATATAAAAACAATCATAAATTGGCCCTTATACATTAACCCTTAAATTTTCCATTTTACGCGATTAAACCATTTTTTTTATCAATTGACCTCCAAACACTAAAATTTTTAAACGAAACTTTAATACCATCTTTTTGCCACTTTGTAAATATTTATAAAATATTTATGACTCAATTTATAGAAATGAGGTCCCGATACCTCATTTCCTAAACCCACTTGACCTTAGGGTCATACCACTTGAACTTAATAAATCACTTATAAAACAAATATCACAATATCAAAAATATTTTTAAAAATCACAATTAACTCGTAAATATTAAATATAATATTTACAAACCTACTCGTCGGGTTTGGTGACCCCGAAACCACTGTTCCAGTTAATCCTAAAAACGGGCTGTTACATTGTCAATGTCAACCTATCACCTATCCAAACTATTATACTTTCATATGGAATTCCACACCAATTTCATATTTGTCTATCATCTTTGCTAACCTATTCTCGAGCTATACATTTGTACCATATTTATTGCATACACAGTTGTCATATTCCATGCACCCAACATATATGTAATCCATCACACCCATTAACCATAAACAACTATAACCGCATTAAAGCACAAGCACATTTGCATGCATGCATCAATAATTAGGATTACAACCCAAATAATTAATATGAGCCACCTTTCATGGCCATATAAAAAATGATCATAATAACATCATGAGCCAACACATTGGCTAATCAATATGACACATAACAAAATGCCAAGTCCCTATACATGGCACACTCAAAATAATAAGGCTAGCTATACCCAAATGCTCAATTGATAATGTAATCACGCCTCCTATGTCTTCTGATCCGCGAGCTAACTTGGCGAAACTATAAGAGATGAAAAAGAAAAGGGGTAAGCATAAAGCTTAGTAAGTTCACATGCAAATAAAATGCAACTTAAACAAGCATAATTCATGCATTTCACATAACGAACATAATCTTGCATTTTATCAAATCTCATAAACTTATTCCTCATACATATATATATACATGTTCTTACCACGAGCTCATCATAATTCATGTCACTCACATGAGTTCGATATACATACCTGTGCCCACTTGCACATAATAACTTACTTTCGTGTCTTGATGCAATCGTTACGATTACTCATTGAACTTTCTTTAAGACTACCCGTTGAACACTTGGAATACTATCGGATACATCGGAAGTTTGCACCTAAGTACCTTATTTGTAGCCAATGCTACTTCATATCTCGGATCACATGTTGCTCATTTACGAGCTACTCATGGGTCTGCTCGTGCAAGCTGTCAGGTATCTACAACACATGTCAAACTACCTGGCCATCAATAAAATATACAAGACCAGTACTCGGACGCCAAAACATGTGTCACATATATCACGAACCTAGACCACAACTCAATGACTTCGGACGTCACATATATCATGAACTCAGACCACAACTGAATGAGTTCATATTTCATAATCCCTAGTGACATGTCACTTGTATCCTAAACTATTCTTAAGGTTCAAACAAGATTCTTTGATACCACATTTCCGTTGAGCTTGCTCGTTGTGTCGATTCAATACTCTTAACACCAATCACATACTCAAGGAATAATTAAGACATCATTCATAATAAAAATGTAAGCATTTAAACACATGGTACAACATGTCATTAATTATATACATACTTACCATACATGCAATATCGAGCATTTAAAGAATGATATATGTTGCATTATTTGCAAATGAACTTACCTCGGTACAAAATGAAAAAAACGAGCCTAATCCTCGTAAACTTTATTTTTCCCTCGATTAAGACCCAGATCAACCCTAGCTATGTCCTTAGAAATTTTGACACCCCTTGAAGAAGATGAACAAGATTTTCATTTCATTTTTTTATTCATTTATTTACTAAAACATAAAAAGCCCTTAAGGCCTTTCTTTAAAATTTTAACCATGCATGCCAATTTTTGTCCAAAATTTTAGAACTTGGTCAAATTTCTATTTAAGGGCCTATATTAATAATCCAATGCAATTTCATGCTTAAAGCTTCTAGAACACAAGTTTTGTAACGTATTCAATTTGGTCCCTAAAGTCAAATTGGACATTTTAGGCATAGAATTTCTTCATTCAAATTTCACATTGGCATGCAATCATGTCATGGACCATAAAATAATCATAAGATAATTATTTCTATTTTTGGATTTGTGGTCTCAAAACCACTATTCTGATTAGACCCTAATTCGGGATGTTACAGAGTTTGAGGCTAGAGATTCGAGAAAAAGATTGATGAATAAGTCATTTCAATCTTCGTCAAAGAAATCGAGGGATCTGTATACTCGTTTGAATGTTTCAACTGTGTATCCCAATAGAGATCGACGAAAGTAATATTCGGGTTCGAAGGCCCAAGCTTTGTCAATTGCTAGCGTTGGTATTGCTAGGTCCAATGGACCTAAATGTCAACACTATGGTAGACGACATCCCGGTGAATGTAGAATGAATGATCAGAGTTGCTTTAAATGTGGCTCCCAAGATCACTTCATTCAAGATTGCCATGAAATGGTTGAGAAAGATAAGTTTCAGAATGCAAGATCGAGTAACAATGCCACTAGAGGGAGGCCATCAAGAAATACGGGAAATGAGACTAGTAGCAAAGGTGTAACGAAAGATTTAACCATGAGATCAGAGGTTAGAGCACCTGCTAGATCCTACGCTATTCGTGCTCCCAAGGATACGTCATCCCTTGATGTTATCACTGGTACATTTTCTCTCTATGAAACTAATGTAATTGCATTGATTGATCCTGGATCGGCTCATTCTTATATTTGCATGAATTGGTATCTAATAAGAATTTTCCTGTTGAGTTTACTGAGTATGTGATTAAATTGTCGAACATGTAACACCCCTAACCCATATCCATCGCCGGAGTAGGGTTACGAGGTATTACTGATCAATTTACAACATATAGCATACATTTATCAAACATAAAGCATTCATTCTCATAAATCATTCAACATAATCACATTGTCCCTTATAAGGGCCTACGAGGCCTTAAACATGCTTTAAAAGTGGTTTGGGACTAAACCAATAACATATAAAAAGTTTGGAAACGTAGAAAAATTTCAACCATACAGGGGTCACATGCTTGTGTGAACAGGCCGTGCGCCTCACATGGCTTCAGATACCCCCGTGTTTCAGGCCGTGTGGAAACAGGGCATACATACTAACTTGGGTCACACGGCCAACCACATGCCCGTGTTTCTAGCCCGTGTGCCCTTCGAAGTGGCCACACACGCCTGTGTGCCAGGCTGTGTGTTAGGCCGTGCCAAAACTTTAGGTTATACTGGCTTATGCAACACGGCCAAGTTACACGCCTGTGTGCTAGGCTGTGTGCCTATTAGGGAGTATACTGACTTTTACCACTCAGCCAATCATACGCCTGTGTGTGAGACCGTGTGAGCATACTAACTTCACTTAAATTTCATCACCAGGGGACACATGACCGTGTTACATGACTGTGTGTCACACACGGTTAAGACACATGCCCGTGTGGAAAAAAATAGGCTATTTGCAAGGCCAATTTGCCACTCTTATTCATGCTCACCAAAACAACCAAAATGGTAGCATTTCATCATACAATTAGGTAGCCAAAATCATTAACCAAATGCACAATTCATGCCAATATAATTTCATCTAATCCAAATCTCAAATCACTACCATTTACTTAGTCAAATACATGCCAAAACAATATCAATCTATATACATAGCCAAATACATGCAAAAACAATATCAATCTATATAGTTCATGTACCATAATTCACACTCACATAACTTCCTTACAATTAACCACACATCTAAAATCATACCTCATCAAGGCATTTCTCAAGCATTTTATACTCTATAGTTCAATTAACATTTGAGCAACTATAAAATCATAACCACATTCATACCAAACATACCAAAATAAGCCATCACTCATGGCTATAATCACAACCAAAATATCACATCTAGCCTATACATGTCATATGCCAAAAATATATATTCCAAAAGTACCAAATTAAATGTTTGATAGTATGATGATGTTCTTGATGACTCCTGGATCCGAGTTAGCCTTGATTCACTATAAAACATAGAAAAATAACACAAAGTAAGTTTCATAGCTTAGTAAGCTCGTATGATATAAACTTAACTAATCACAAATACAACATTCATCAATCTAAACATATTATCATGTACTTTATAACTACTAATAAACCTTTCAACTGCTTATTCATAAGCTTATAAACAAACATTGTAACTTCTTCGATTTTAAGCTTATAATATACATGTACATACCTCTACCAATCTATAACAAGTTCATACATACATGGAATGCAGTTGAATACTCAATGTCTTGTACATTAATTGGCATACTTGATATCTAGCACACTAAGTGCCGTACATAGTCGAAGCTATCTCAAGTTGCACACTAAGTGCCATATATAGCTGAAGCTCTGTTGAATCGTACACTAAGTGCCATATATAGCCGACGATATGTTGTATCGCACACTAAGTGCTACAAATAACTGATTTGTCGTTGAACATATCTATAGTCCCGTATATACAATTTATGCAATATCAAAGCACTAAAGCATAATTATTACAATGCTTAATACATAGGAACTGACCTCGGATGTGAAAACAGCGAATCGAGTCGATTAGTCGATAACTTTTTTTTTCCCGATCCTGATCTGAATTTTGTTTTTCTTAATCTAAATATATTCAAAATTAACTCATTTAATCATCTATTCGTTCAATTTAGTCCAAAACATACATTTAGGCCTATTTGCACATTAGCCCTTAAACTTTTACACTTTTAACAATTTAGCCCTTATTTCACAAAACACAAGATTTTCATAATTCAAGAAAACCCATGCTTGGCCGAATTATATATGGGTCCCTAGTAGCCCAAAACTTTCATTTATTTCACATTTCAACCACTCAATTTGTACATTTCAGAATTTAATCCCTATTATGCATTTTCATCAAAAATCACTTAACAAAACATGTAAAACTATCATCAAGCTTTCATATTTCAACATTAAACATCAAAGAACTCATAGATTCAACAATGACAACTCTCAAAATCTTTAACAATTTCAAAATGAAAGGTACGGGCTAACCAGATTGAGCTGCAATGATTACAAAAATATAGAAATCATCAAAAACCGAGCTAAAATCACTTCCCAATTAAGAACACAACTGACCGAATAAACAAAACCTAGCTTTTGGATTTTCTTCTTCTCTAATTTCGGTAACAATATGAAGATGATGACAATTTTTTTTACCTTGTTTTGTTTTATTAACCTTTATTTAATTAATTACATTTTTAACCTTAATCATATAACTTATAAATCATTTAATGGTTGTCCAAAATTGTCCACTCACCTTTCAAATGGTTTAATTACCATTCAAGGCCACCATATTTAAAAGCCAATGCTATTTAACACTCTTAACTAATAGAACATACATTTTACACTTTACGTGATTTAGTTTTTTTTACCGAATTAAGAATTCAAACAGTAAAATTTCTTTACGAAACTTTCACACAATAATTCTATCATGTTGTAAACACATAAAATAGTATTAAAATAAATTTTTGACATCAGATTTGTGGTCCCGAAACCACTATTCTAATTTGACTAAAAACGGGCTGTTACAACTCTCCTCCCTTAGGGATTTTTGTCCTCGAAAATCTTACAAGTGAATAGATTAAGGTATTACTTTCTCATAGCTTCTTCGGGTTCCCACATAGCTTCCTCGGTCCCATGTTTATGCCAAAGATCCTTCACTAAGTCTATGTGTTTATTTCTCAATTTTTTGATTTCATGTGCTAAATCCTGATCAGTTCTTTGCTATATGTCAAATCAACCTGTATCTCAACATCTACCGGAGAAATTATATGAGATAGATCAGATCTATATTGACATAGCATAGAAACGTGAAAGACATTATGAATCTTTTCAAGTTCTGACGATAAAGCTAGTTGATATGCCATTGGCCCTATTCGCTCAAGAATCTCATACGGCCCGATGAAACGTAGACTCAACTTCCCTTTACGACTGAATCGAAGAAACGTTTTCCATGGTGACACCTTTAAAAACACTCAGTCCCCGACTTGAAACTCAATTTCTTTATGTTTAAAATCTGCGTATGATTTTTGTCGATCTGAAGCTGCTTTTAAACTGTCGCGAATCATTTTCACTTTTTCTTCAGTTTCTCTGATCAACTCAACCTCGTGAATCTTTTTCTCACTTAGTTCAGTCCAGTATAGCGGAGTTCGACATTTGTGACCATATAAAGCTTCGTACGGTGCCATATTTATACTCGTCTGAAAACTGTTATTATACACGAATTCAATCAACGGTAAGTATTTTTCCAACTACCCTCAAACTCTAAAATACAACATCTCAACATGTTTTCGACAATTTGAATAACTCTCTCGGCCTGACTGTCAGTCTGAGGATGAAAAGCAGTACTGAAATTCAATTTCGTACCTAAAGTTTCTTGCAGTTTCTTCTAAAATCGCGACATAAATCTTGGATCTCTATAAAAAATAATAGATAATGGCACCCCGTGTAAGCGAATAATCTCAGAAATGTACAATTCAACTAATCTATCAAATGAGTAATTTGTATGTATTGGAATGAAATGTGCTGACTTTGTCAATCTATCAACAACAACCCAGATCGCATCTTTCTTTTTCGGAGATAAGGGCAAACATGATACGAAATCCATTATTTTTCTGTCCCACTTCCATTCAGGAATCATAATAGGCTGTAATAAACCTGACGGCACTTGATGCTCAGCTTTGACTTGCTGACAAATCAAACATTTCAAAATAAATTCTGAGATATCTCACTTCATGCCGTGCCACCAATAAAGCTGTTTCAAATCGTTATACATTTTTGGGTTTCTTGGATGTACTGACAAACAACTACTGTGCTTCATTTAAAATCTTCTGAATAAGCTCAGAATTTTTTGGTACACATATTCTATCACGAAATATCAAATAGTCATCAGGCCGTATTCGAAACTCTAAATTAGAAATCGACTCACACTGAACTCGTTTTGCTTGTAATTCATTATCAAACTTTTGAGCTTCACAAATCTGCTGTAGAAATAACAGTCTCGCTTTCAACTCGGGTACTATCGAATCGTCATTAGACAAAGCTAATTGCGTGTTCAAAGCACGCAAAACAAATAAAGACTTTCAACTTAAAGCATCAGCAACTACGTTCGCTTTCCTCGGATGATAGTCAATCACTAATTCATAGTCTTTTAGCAATTCTAACCATCTCCGTTGTCACAAATTCAAATATTTTTGAGCCATCAGATATTTCAAGCTTTAGTGGTCGGTATAAATATGGCATTTCTCACCAAACAAGTAATGACACCAAATTTTCAATGCGAACACTATCGCGACTAACTCTAGATCGTGCGTCGGATAATTCTTTTCGTGCGGCTTCAACTGTCTCGAGGCATAAGCTACAACTTTGCCTTCCTGTATCAAAACACAACCCATGCTATTTAACGACGCATGACTGAAAACTACAAATTCTTTACTCGACTCAGGCTGAACTAACATTGGTGCCGCTGTCAATAATGCTTTCAACTGCTCGAAGCTCTGCTGACACTTTTCTGACCACTCAAATTTAACATCTTTTTGAAGCAATCATGTCATCGGAGTTGCAATCATCTAGAAGCCTTTCACAAATAGTCTATAATAGCCAGCTAGTCCCAAAAAAACTATGGACTTTAGATACATTTCTCGGAGGCTTCTAATCTATAATCGCAGAAATTTTACTCGGGTCAACTAAGATACCCGTGACTGAAACTATATATCCCATAAAACCAACCTCTCGTAGCCAAAACTCACATTTGCTGAACTTTGCAAACAATTATTTATCTCTAAAATTTTGTAACACGATTCTCAAATGCTCGACATGCTCGAATTCATTACGAGAGTAAATTAAAATATCATTAATAAACATAACTACGAATCGGTCTAAGTACGGCTTGAAAATTTGGTTCATCAATCCCATAAAAATAGCAAGTGCATTTGTAAGTTCGAAAGGCATAAGAAGAAATTTTTAGTGTCTGTACCTTGTTTTAAATGCAGTCTTTGGCACATCTGAGTCTTTAACTCTCAACTGGTAATAACCGGATCTTAAATCAATTTTCGAAAACACTGTTGCCCTTTTTAACTGATCAAACAGATCATCTATTTTTGGCAAAGGGTATTTATTCTTGATCATTATTTTGTTGAGCTATTAGTAGTCTATACACATTCTTATTGTGCCATCTTTCTTTTTCACAAATAACACCGGTGCACCCAAGGGATATAAACTAGGTCTAGCAAAACCTCTATCTATCAACTCTTGCAATTGAGACTTCAATTCTTTTAACTCTATCGGAGTCATTTTGTACGGAGCTATCGATATCGGCATTGTTCCCAGTACTAATTCAATACCAAACTCAACTCTCTGATAGGTGTTAAACCCGGTAACTCTTCAAGAAATACATCTGGATACTCGCACACGACTGGTACTAATTCAATCTTTGTTTCTGTCACTTTCGTATCAAATACATAAGCAAGATAAGCTGAACACCCCTTTCTTACAAATCTCTAAGCTAAAATAGACGAGATCACAACTGGCAAACTATTCAAATCATCAAATTCAATTCTAATAGTCTCATTATTCTGACATTTTAGTTCAGTTGTCTTTCATCTATAATTCAATATAGCATCATGCATTGTTAGCCAATCCATACACAAAATCGCATCAAATTCATCGAATGGAAACAACATCAGATTAGCCAGAAAATAGAAATTCTGATTCATTAACAGACAATTCTTGCAGATTTTGTCAACCAAAACACATTTGCCTAAGGGGTTTGATATCTAATCACAAATTCAGTAGACTCTACAGGTAAAATATTACTAGATACTAAACTCATAAATATATAAGAATGAGCTGATCCTAGATCTATCAATGCAATCACATTAGTATCATAGAGAGTGAAAGTGCCGGTGATAACATCTGGAGATGATGCCTCCTCTCGTGCACAAATAGCATAATCCCGGGCAGGTGCATATGCCTCAGACTTCACAGTAGAATCTCTCATCACACCTCTACCATTGGATACATTACCCATATTTCTTAGTGATCTCCCTCTCGTTGTCGTATTGCTCCATCTTGCATGCTGAGATTTATCTTTCTCATTTAGCTCGGGACAATCTCTGATAAAATGGTCTCATGAACTACAACTGTAACAAGCTCTATTATTATTTTTCATCCAACAATCTCCAAAATGTCGTCTTCCACGTTGTTGACATTCGGGTTTAACATCTTTCACATTGCCAACACTCGATACCAGTGTAGCTTGAGTTTTAGGGCTAGTATATCTTTTTCCACGATCTCTATTAGAATATCCCACTGAAGCTGTCGATCAGTTAAAATAGCCTATAGACTTCTTTGACGAGGACTGATAAGGTTTACTCATCGACCTCTTCCTTGTATCTCTAGCCTCTAATTCGGCTTTCTTCTTTTCTTGACTAAAGTCTTCGGCATTGCAAGCCCGTTCAATTAACACAACAAATTATTTTAAATCTAAAATCCCAACAGAAAGTTTAATATCTTCGTTTAGCCCATTAACAAACCGCTTGCACATTATTTCTTCAGTAGACACATACTCACGAGTGTACTTGCTCAACCGTACAAATTCCCTCTCGTACTCTGTTACAGTTATGCGGCCTTGTTTCAAATCTAAAAACTTTTTATACTTTTGATCAAGGAATTGCTGACTTATATATTTCTTTCGGAACTCCGTTTGAAAGAATTTCCAGGTCACTCATTCTCTTGGTACTACAGACACCAAGGTATCTCTTAAAAGGGAAATAGAGCACTTTAAACATTCAGCTAGCGTGCAAGAAAGTTCATCAAATACTCAGACCGTATTTTCAAGCCAAAACTCAGCTCTCTCAGGGTCATCAACAACATTACTTTTGAACTCTTCAGCTCCGTGTTTGCAGATCTTGTGAACAGGAGGTTTATTCAATATTAAAAGCTTGACTCCTTAAGGAGCTATTGGTACGGGTTGGGGATTAGGAGGGGGTAGAGCTTGTTGAGCAGCCGAGTTCATACGAATGTATTGGGTGAAGCATTTGTTCATCATTTAGAAGAAGGCTTCTTTAGCCTCTCCTCCCTAACTACCTGTCACGGGCCTAGAATTAGAGGGCGCTATCCTTTGCGTGGGACTAGGCGCATTACTCTCAACCTCATCGGCTATAGCTAGATTAGGATCCATTACTATATGAAAACACAGTTTAAAACATCAGGAGTCATCACACTATCTCAGTTTATATATATGGCATGTATAGTTAAAATCACATACGCTACGTTAGTCCTAGAATCGATTAAATCGTAGCTCTAATACCAATAAAATGTAACACCCTAACTCGTATCCATCGCTGGAGTAGGATTACAAGGTATTACCGATCAATTTACAACATATAGCATACATTTATCAAACATAAAGCATTCATTCTCATATATCATTCAACACAATCACATTGTCCCTTATAAATTTACAATATATAGCATACATTTATCAAACATAAAACATTTATTCTCATAAATCAAACATAAAGCATTCATTCTTATAAATCATTCAACACAATCACATTGTCCCTTATAAGGGCCTACGAGGCCTTAAACATGCTTTAGAAGTGGTTTGGGACTAAACTGATAACATACAAAAATTTTGGAAACTTAGAAAAATTTCAACCAAATAGGGCTCACACGCCTGTGTGAACAGGTCGTATGCCTCACAAGGCTTTAGACATGCCTGTGTTTTAGGCTATATGGAAACAGGGCATACATACTAGCTTGGGTCACACGGCCAACCACATGCCCATGTGTTTAGCCCGTGTGCCCTTCGAAGTGGCCACACACGCTTATGTGCCAGGCCGTGTGCTAGGCCGTGCCAAAATTGTAGGGTATACTGGCTTATGCAACACGGCCAAGTCACACCCCCGTGTGCTAAGCCATGTGCCAATTAAAGAGTATACTAGTACCACATAGCTAGCCACATGCCTGTGTGTGAGACCGTGTAGAGCATACTGACTTCACTTAAATTTCATCACCAGGGGACACACGACCGTGTAACATGACTGTGTGTCACACACGGTTGAGACACACTCCCGTATCTCTACCCTTATGGACAAAAATAGGCCATTTGCAAGGCCAATTTGCCACCCTTATTCATGCTCACCTAAACAACCAAAATGGTACCATTTTATCATACAATTAGGCAGCCAAAATCATCAACCAAATGCACAATTCATGTCAATATAATTTCATCTATTCCAAATCTCAAATCACTACCATTTACTTAGCCAAATACATGCCAAAACAATATCAATCTATATTGTTCATTTACCATAATTCACACTCACATAACTTCCTTACAATTAACCACATAACATCTAAAATCATACCTCATCAAGGCATTTCTCAAGCATTTTATACTCTACAATTCAATTAACCATTTGAGCAACTATAAAATCATAACCACATTTATACCAAACATACCAAAATAAGCCATCACTCATGGCTAATATACAAAACAAAACATATACAATTTTCAAACCAAATCTCATGGCTATAATCACAACCAAAATACCACATCTAGCCTATACGTGCCATATGCCAAAAATGTATATTCCAAAAGTACCAAATTAGATGTTTGATAGTGTGATGATGTTCCTGATGACTCCCGAATTTGAGCTAGCCTTGATTCACTACAAAACGTAGAAAAATAACACAAAGTAAGCTTCATAGCTTAGTAAGCTCGTATGATATAAACTTAACTAATCACAAATGCAACATTCATCAATCTAAACATAATATCATGTACTTTGTGATTACTAATAAACCTTTCAACTGCTTATTCATAAGCTTATATACACACTTTGTAACTTCTTCGATTTTAAGCTCAAAATATACATGTACATACCTTTACCAATCCATAACAAGTTCATACATACACGGAATACCATTGAATACTCAATGTCTCTCACATTAAGTGCCGTACTAGATATCTTCCACACTAAGTGCTATGCATATCTGAAGCTATCTCAAGTCACACACTAAGTGCCATATATAGCCGAAGCTATGTCGAATAGCACACTAAGTGCCATATATAGCCGAAGCTATGTTGTATCACACACTAAGTGCCATAAATAATCAATTTGTCGTTGAACATATCTGTAGTCCCGTATATACAATTTATGCAATATCAAAACACTAAAGCATAATTATTACAATGCTTAATACATAGGAACTGACCTCGGATGTGAAAATAGAGAATCGAGTCGATTAGTCGATAACTTTTTTTTCCCAATCCTGATCTGAATTTTGTTTTTCTTAATCTAAATATATTCAAAATTAACTCATTTAATCATCTATTCATTCAAGTTAGTCCAAAACATACATTTAGGCCTATTTGCACATTAGCCCCTAAACTTTCACACTTTTAACAATTTAGTCCTTATTTCACAAAACACAAGATTCACATAATTCAACAAAACCCATGCTTGGCTGAGTTATATATGGGTCCCTAGCAGCCCAAAACTTTCATTTATTTCACATTTCAACCACTCAATTTGCACATTTCAGAATTTAATCCCTATTATGCATTTTCATCAAAAATCACTTAACAAAACATGTAAAACTATCATCAAGCTTTCATATTTCAACATTAAACATCAAAGAACTCATAGATTCAATAATGGAAACTCTAAAAATCTTTAACAGTTTTGAAATTAAAGGTACAAGCTAGCTAGATTGAGCTACAATGATTACAAAACATAGATATTATAAAAAACAGTGTTAAAATCACTTACTAATTAAGAACACAAGTGATTGAATAAACCAAACCTAACTTTTGGCTTTTCTTCTTCTCTAATTTCATTAATAATATGAAGATGATAACAATTTTTTTTCCTTGTTTTATTTTATGAACCTTTATTTAATGAATTACATTTTAGCCTTAATTATATAACTTATAAATTATTTAATAGTTGTCCAAAATTGTCCACTTACCTTTCAAATGGTTTAATTACCATTTAAGGCCACCATATTTAAAAGCCAATGCTATTTAACACTCTTAACTAATAGAACATGCATTTTATACTTTACGTAATTTAGTCTTTTTTACAGAATTAAGCATTCAAACAATAAAATTTCTTTACGAAACTTTCATACAATAATTCTATCATGCTGTAAACACATAAAATAGTATTAAAATAATTTTTCCAACAACAAATTTTTGGTCCAGAAACCACTGTTCCGATTTGACTAAAAATGGGCTGTTACAGAACCCCTTAGGCAAATATGTTTTAGTTGATAAAGTTTGCAAGAGTTGTCCTTTAATGATTCAAGGTCATTGTTTTTCAGCTGACTTAATGCATTTACCGTTTGATGAGCTTGATGTAATTCTTGGAGTGGATGTCGTAGTAAATTGTAGACAAAAGATTATTGAATTGAAATGTCAAGATAATGAAATTCTTCGGATTGAATCGGATGAGTCGAGTGAGTTGCCTATTGTGATTTCATCGATGTCGGCTCATATGTATGTAGGAAAAGGTTGTGGAGCTTATCTTGCATATGTTCTGAATACGCAAGTGTCTGAATTGAAGACCGAGTCTATGCTGGTACTTTGTGAATACCTAAATGTGTTTCCAGAAGAGTTGCCTGGTTTACCACCGATCAGAGAGGTTTACCACTATTGATTTAGTGCCAGGAACTTCACCAATATCGATAGCTTCGTATAGAATGGATTTGACCAAATTGAAAGAATTGAAATCTCAGTTGCAAGAGTTGACAGATAAGGGTTTTGCGAGACCAAGTTTTTCACCCTGGGGTGCACTAGTGTTATTTATCAAGAAGAAAGACGGATTCATGAGACTTTGTATTGATTATCGTCAGCTTAACAAGGTTACGATAAAGAACAAGTATCCTTTACCGAGAATTAATGATCTGTTTGACCAGTTGAAAGGGGCAACAGTGTTTTCGATGATAGATTTGAGATATGGTTATTATCAGCTGAGAGTTAAAGATTCGGATGTATTGAAAACCGTGTTCAAAATGAGGTACGGGCATTATGAATTTCTTATTATGCTTTTTGGATTAATTAATGCTCCTGCAGTTTTTATGGACTTGATGAATCGAATCTTCAGACTGTATTTAGATAAATTTGTGGTTTTTTTTATTGATGACATTTTGATTTATTCACGAGATGAGTCTGAACATGCTGGGCATTTAAGAATTGTATTGCAGACCTTGAGAGACAAACAATTGTTTGCGAAATTCAGCAAAAGTGAGTTTTGGCTCCGAGAAGTTAGATTTCTTAGACACATTATTTCAGCAAAAGGTATACGGATTGATCCGAGTTAGATTTCGACAGTTGTTGATTGGAAACAACCGAGAAATGTATCCAAAATTAGAAGCTTTTTGGGTTTGGCTGGTTACTATCAGCATTTTGTTAAAGGATTCTTGATGATTGCCACACCTATGACCAGATTGTTACAAAAAGACACAAAATTTGAGTGGTCCGAGAAATGTAAATAGAGTTTCGAGCAGCTGAAAGCATTGTTGTCTGAGGCACCGATATTAGTACATCCTGAGTCGGGAAAATAGTTTGTGATTTTCAGGGACGCATCATTGAATAGTTCAGGTTGTGTATTGATGCAAGATGGTAAAGTGATATCTTATACCTTCAGACAATTAAAACCGCACGAAAAGAATTATCTGAGACGCGACTTGGAATTGGCTGCTATTGTGTTCGCATTAAAAATTTAGAGACACCATTTATTCGATGAGAAGTGTCACATATTTACTGATCATAAGAGTTTAAAGTATTTAATAACTTAGAATGATTTGAATTTGTGACAACAAAGATGGCTCGAGTTGTTGAAAGACTATGAGTTAGTGATCGACTATCGCCCAAGGAAAGCGAACGTTGTCGCAGACACCTTAAGTAGAAAGTCTATGTTTGCTTTGAGAATGAAGAATACGCAACTAACCTTATCTGATGATGGATCAATTTTGGCCGAGCTGAAAGCTAAACCAGTATTTCTTCAACAAATTTGCGAAGGTTAGAAATGTGATAATGAATTGTAAGCTAAAAGAGTTCAGTGTGAATCAAATAGCTATTTAGACTATCAGATTGGATCTGAGAATTGTCTGACGTTTCGAGGTAGGATTTGTGTACCGAGGGATATTGAACTAGTTCAGAAAATTCTTCACGAAGCACACAGTGGTTGTTTAACCGTTCATCCGGGGAGTACAAAGATGTATAATAATTTGAAACAATTATATTGGTGGTCGAGCATGAAACGAGACATTTCAGAGTTTGTATCGAGATGTTTGATTTGTCAACAAGTAAAAGCAGAACATCAAGTGCCTTCGGGGTTACTTCAGTCTGTGATGATACCCGAGTGGAAATGGGATAGAGTTACGATGGACTTTGTATCAGGATTATCCCTGGCTCCGAAGAAGAAAAATGCTATTTAGGTTGTTGTCGATAGGTTGACGAAATCGGCTCATTTCATTCTGGTACGTATTGATTATTCACTTAATAAACTAGCTGAGTTGTATATTACTGAGATTGTTAGATTGTACGGGGTGGCTACTTCTATTATTTTGGATAGAGATTCGAGGTTCACGTTGCGATTTTGGAGGAAATTGCAAGAAGTGTTGGGTACAAAGTTGAATTTTAGTACTGCATTTCATCCACAAATCGATGATCAATCTGAGAGAGTGATCCAAATTCTCGAAGATATGCTTTGCTGTTGTGTTTTAGAGTTCGAAGGTAGTTAGGAGAAATATCTACCGTTGGTCAAATTTTCTTATAACAATAGTTTCTAATCGAGTATAAAAATGGCACCGTATAAAGCATTGTACAGTCGCAAGTGCCAAACTCTACTATACTGGACCGAGGTTAGTGAGAAACAGATTCACGGGGTTGATTTGGTCAGAGAAACCAAAGAGAAAATGAAAGTAATTTATGATTGTTTGAAAATAGCTTCGGATTGACAGAAACCATACGCTAATTTCAAATGAAAGGATATTGAATTTCAGGTTGGTGATAAAGTGTTTTTGAAAGTGTCACTATAACAACCCGATTTTGAGTCTAGTCGGAATAATGGTTTCAGGACCACAAATCCGACATGGAAAAATGTGTTTTTATTAAATTTTTATGGTCTAAATTTTTATGAAATTATTTTTTAAAAATTTCGTTCGAAAATTTTGACGTTTGGGCACTCAATTTAGTTAAAAGGACTAAATTGTAAAAAGTGCAAAAGTTGAGTTCTACATGCTAGAGGTGTCCAATTGTTATGAAATTTTAAATTGGAGGTCCTTATATGGTAATTAGACAATTGCTTAAGTTGGTGAAAAAAAATGGACATGGTTAGACATGTTTCTAAAGTTTTTCATTAAGGGCATTTTGGTCATTTAGTCATTAAAATGAATTAAAAACAAATTAAAAGCCAATTTTTGTCCATCTTCAACCCCTTGGCCGAAGTTCACATGGGGAAGACATAGCTAGGGTTTTTCAAGATTCCAAGCTCGATTGTAAGTCCATTTTAGCCCCGTTTTTAATGTTCTTTACATTTTTGAGATCCTCGTAGCTCGGTTTACCTATTTCTACCAATATTTTGAGCTAGGCTTTATATTTAAAAATTTACCCATGGATGAAATTCATTTATTTTAATTTTTTATGGAAGAATATGAATGTTTGGAGTGTGAGAAACAACTTTTACTAAGTTATTTTTGCTGAAATTGCATAAAAGGACTAGTTTGTAAAGTTGTAAAATATGTGTAAGTGTGTGATTTAGTGCAAATTGTGGACTGCTATAGTTATGAAAATGGTTCAGCTAGGCCTAAAATGCAAGGGAATTGAATAAAAAATATTTTTCGAGCCTAGGGGAAAAATCATAATTTTGTGAAACTTTAGTGGCAAAATTATAATTTTTTCCATAGGATTTTTTGGGCTGGTCTGAATAATTTGAGCATTGAATAAGTCAAATGTGTTATTATAGATCAAGAAAGACATGGAATTGACTTTAATCGGGGAAAGGAAAAGATTGTGGACTAAATTACAAAACTACTATATTTTTTGCACCAAGGTAAGTTTGTATGTAAATAATATGTTGTTTTTATCTATGTTATAATATTTTGTTATTATATGAGATGTGGTTGCATATTGAATGATCACTTGATGTAAATTATAAATTGAAATTGATTATGGATAAATTCGCAAAAGCTTAAAAAGTGAGGAATTTCCCGGTGGACCTTCGGAATAGAAAAGATATGAATAATCCGTTATGAGAAAAAATGTGTAGTACTATGTGCAGGCCACTATGTGTTTAAAATGGTTTTAGGTCACGTGTGTAGTACGAAGTGCAGGCTACTATGTGTACTAGATGGTTAGGTCGCATGTATAGGACTAAGTGCAGGCTACTATGTATACTCGATAGCTTCGATCACATGTGTGGTACTAAGTGCAGGCCACTATGTGTAAGAGATGGCTTTGATCAAAAGTGTGGTACTATGTGAAGGCCACTTTGTGAAGAAGGTAGCTTTGACTACAAGGGTGGTACTATGTGCAGGCCACCCGATATCCGTTATTATTCCGATGTGTTCAACGGGAAATTACTAGGTGTAATTGAATTTGACTATGTAATGAATAAGTTCAGGTATTATTCCGATGTGTTCAACGGGAAATTACTAGGTGTAATTGAATTTGACTATGTAATGAATAAGTGCAGGTATGTGTGTGTAAAATTATGAGCAATGTGCTTGATATGTGATCGAACTTTGGTAAGATTGATATGGAGTAAGTGTTACAATGAAAGTTACTACAAAGAAAACATGAAAGAATGAAATTTAGTAATAAAATAGTTTTGGACAATAGCAGTTGTGTGACTTTGAAAAATCACCAAATATGGTGGAAATTGAATTAGAGGCTGAATAAGATATTAAATTAAATATTATTGAGTCTATTTTCATATAAAGGAAACAATGTAAGCAAAAGAATTTCATATTATGAGATATTTTAATTTTTGTGAGATAGAGTTAGAATGATATCGGAATCCCCTTTTCTATTTGGGAAAATCATGAAAAATTGTAAAAAAATAATTACGGGTTATAATTTATATGCTTAAAATACTTAATAAGTATATTTTCAAAAGAAATAAACAAGAAAATCATCTGAATCCCGTATGAAGAGATAATTAATTTTTAGTGAAGAGGGGTCAGAACTGTCAAATAGCAAAATAGGGGTGAATTTAAAGAATAAACTGTACTTATTGACTAAACCAAAAATTCTGAAAATTTTATGGTAAGAATGTTTCTAGAAAAATTAGCGGATCTTAATTTGGAGTTCCGTAGCTTCAGATATAAATAATTTAGTGACTGTAACTCGAATAGATAACTTGTTTTGAACTTGAGTAAATAGTGGATCTATGTGTAGTTATGATTGTATTATTTTGAAAGCATATTTTAAGGATTTATAAAAGCATGTTAATAATTTGTTTATTATTTACATACCTACTTACTAAGCTATATGCTTACCCCCCTCTCTTTTCCCTTGTTTTATAGTGTCACTAAGCTAGCTCGGGGTACAGAGATCGTCGGAGATCGATCCATACTATCATCATTCTTTTGGTATTTTAAAATTCATATTTTAAATTATGGCATGTATAGAGGACTTGGTTCTTTTGTTATATGTCATAATTGATTTGGCCTAAAATGTTGGCCTTTAATATTTGATAATTCATTTTGTATAAGGCCATCGATGTTGGCTAATATTAGTTAAGTTAAATGTTATGATGATGCATTTTGTGAGAGGCATGAGTTGGTTGAATGAGTGTGTAATGACTAAGTATGGAAAATGTGCCATGTGAATGGTTGTGTGAAGGACACGGCCTTGGACACGGTTGTATGCCCCTATTATTAAGAAATTTTCCAATGTTCTCCAAAGTTCTCGATTTAGTCCCAGACCACTTCCATAGTATGTTTTGGGCCTCGTAGATCCATATCAGGGACTTAGTGATGAAAATTGAATAGTTTAATTTGGATGTAAAAATTATGTCTCTGTTTTGTACGATTGCATTGTATGTTTCGGTAATGCCTCGTACACTGTTTCAGCGTCGAACACGGGTAAGGGGTGTTATAGTCACCATGGAAGAAAATTCTTAGATTTGGTTGCAAAGGCAAGTTGAGTCCACGTTTCATTGGGCCGTATGAGATTATTGAAAGAATAGGGTTAGTGGCATATCGACTAGCTTTGCCGTCGGAGTTAAAAAGGATCCACAATGTTTTTCATGTGTCGATGTTGCGACGATATCAAGTAGTTCCATCGCATGTAATCTCACTGTAAGAGATTGAGATTCGACCCGATATGACATATGGTGAAGAACCGATCAAAGTGTTAGCTCGAGAGGTTAAACAGTTGAGAAATAAAAGTATAGCTCTCGTAAAAGTTTTGTGGCAACGGCACGGAGTTGAGGAGGCTACGTGGGAACCCAAGAAAGCTATGAGAAAACAGTACCCTAACCTCTTTTCTGGTAAGATTTTCGAGAACGGAAATCCCTAAGGGGAAAGTTGTAATAGCCCATTTTTGGGTCAAATCAGAACAGTGGTTTCGAGACCATAAATTCGAAGTAGAAATATTCATTTTATTACTATTTTTAAGGTCTATAGCATGATAGAATAATTGTGTGAAAATTTCGTTAAGAAATTTTATCGATTAGGTGCTCAATTTGATTAGAAGGGCTAAATTGCAATAGGTACAAAACTTGAATTCTATAAGTTAAAGGTGTCTAATTTCTATGATATTTTAATCGGAGGTCCTTAGATGATAATTAGACCATTATACTTTAAGGTGGACAAAAATGGACATGGTTAGGTGAAATTTTAAAGTTATGCATTAAGGGTATTTTAGTAATTTGGTAAATAAAGACAAAATTAACTAAAGTGAAAGTGTCCATCTTCTTCAATTTCAGCCCCCCTAGCCGAAATTTTCAAGGGAACCATAGATAGGGTTTGGCAAACTTTCAAGCTCAATTGTAAGTCCGTTCTTGTCCCGTTTTTAATGATTTTTATATTTTTGAGATCGTAGTAACTTGATCTAGCTATTTCAAGGACTAATTTGAAAGAAACTTAAATTCTAAAATCTTACCCATGTTGAATATGTTTGTATTATGATGTTTGATGATAGAAAATGTATGTTTGTTGTTAAATAAACAACATTTGTAAAGTGATTTTTGATGAAAATGTCAACTATGGACTTATTTGTAAAGTGTGTGGTAAAGTGTGAACAAATGAGAAATGTGGGCTGTTATGAGTAAGGGTAAGGTTTGGCTAGGCTTGGTTTGGGAAGAAATTGAAAGAAATTCATTTTACGAGCCTAGGGACTAAATTGTAAAATGTTGAAATATTAGGGGCAAAAATGTAATTTTTGCCATAATGTGATTTTGGACTGAATTGATGAGTTAAATGTGGAATTATAGATCAAGAAAAATGAAGTTCAGATTTAGATCAGGGGAAAAAAATAATTGACAAATAGATACTTTTCGCCGTTTTTGTAACCGAGGTACGTTCGTATATAACTAAGCTTTATTATAATTGTAAGTTTAAATGCTTTAATTTTTGCATGAATTGTGTAAACGACTCTACGGACACATTCGATGACGTTTTGACAAGCGAGAAATCCCAATCGTACTTTAGGAATAGATTAGGATACAAGTGACATGTCATTAGGGTATTATGTTATGTTATCTGGGTGCTAGTTCTGTACGTCCTACCGGTGGTTGAGTATATCGGCATATGTTGCGGTTACTTGACAGCTTGCGTGAGCAGCACTGTGTAGCTATGTCTTAATTGAAAGCTTGTATGAGCAGGCCCGTTAATTGCTCGAGAGTGAGCATATATGTCTTATGAGATAGAGGTAGTAATGGCTACATATGTGGCACCTTGTGTGTAAGATTTCCCGAGTATCCAATATTATTATTCTGAATGGTTCATTGTGTATGTCAACTATGAGAATAAGTATGAAATTATTACAAGATGGTACAGGTATGTACATAAAGCTTATGATTATTAAATTCGTGAAATGATGATTTCAAGGTAAGTTTGTGATGGAATGAATTATGGTCATGAGATTATGGTAAATTACATTATCTTCTATTACATTACTTGAATGTTAAATGTATGGTAAGATTTGCTTATTTCTTTCATACGAGCTTACTAAGCTATATGGCTTACTCTGTTTTATTTTTCTGTGTTTTATAGTGTTACCAAGCGAGCTCGGGTTGGAGGTCGTCGGAGATCGCATCACACTATCAAACTGTCATTTTGGGGATCGATGATTTTAAACATTTTAAGTATATGGCATGTATAGAGACTTGGTCATCTTGTTATACGTGTCATTATGATTTTGGCCAAATGTATTGGCTTGTAAGTGTCAAAGGCTTGACTTGGTATTTAGCCATGTAATTTGGCCCATTTTGGTTAAATTGATTGTAAGCTTATACATAGATATGCATATATGTACCAATGCCCCTTGTTAATGTGGTTTATATTGGTTTGCTAAATGTTGATTCTAGTTTAATGACTTGCTCTGAAATGGATGAGTATGGGTCATTGGTATGCTAGTGGATCTTGATAAGTTAATGCAAGTTGAAAGTAGACTTAGTGGTGTTATTGAATGTGAATTTGGTATATTTGATTTGCCATAATGAAATGTCATGAGCACGATAGATGATGGTATTGCATTGACATGTGTTGGCCATGATCATGGATGTTTTGGTTGCCATGATTTAGGCCATTGAATTTTTGTCTGTGTATGTGTATGTCTGAATGAGGGTGGCAAATGGCTTGGTAAATAGCCTTTACTTTGTCCACACGGGTAGACACACGAGCTTGTGTCTAGGCCGTGTGTTAACCCATGGACATGTGTTTTGGCTGTGTGTCCCCTCCTCCTTAATTTTTGAGAAACAGAATGTTCAAAATTGAGCACACGGGCAGAGACATGGGCATGTGTCTCAGCCGTGTGAGGGACACGGCCCCAGACATGGGCATGTATCCTGGCCGTGTGAAGGTTTCACCTATTTTATGAAAATTAACCACACGGGTGTGTCCCAAACCACACGGGCGTGTGACTCCTATTTATGCAATTTTTTTTTTTATGTTTTGTAAAAATTTCTAGGTTTCTCAGTTTATTCTGAATCACTTCCACATGATTTGGGCCTTGTAGGTTCATATTAGGGACTTTATGGATGAATGCAAATGGTTTTAAATTTGGTTGAAATTTATGACTCAGAATTGTATGATTGTTTGCTATGTAAACTAGTAATGCCTCGTAACCCTGTTCCAGCATCGAATACGGGTGAGGGGTGTTACATTTATTGACAACCCTTAATAGCCTTTGGTTTTTCATACATTGAATGTATGGGATACAACCATCCATCACTCCAATATACACACTGAAGTGCTCCAACCTAAGCTCCAAAATGCAATGCATTGAAGTGCTCCAACCTACACTCCAATTACAGTGCTCCAACCTATGCTCTGAAATGAAATGCACCAAAGTGCCATAATATAACCCATATAAATCACATCCAGTACAAATCTTATATCCCGTACCAAACACATTATCTATTCTTATTGGCATGCTAAATACATCACAATTAAGAACCACCAAAATACTAAGGAAATTAACAATTTCCCATATCATTTATAAATCTCAATTAACATAACATAATATACATTCATTACGTTTATGTTATCATTATAAACATCTATTCATAATCAGAGAACACATACATATGTGTACCATTTGTACTCAATCATCAATATAAAATATTATATCTCAACAATTCATTTGTCATTTAATAATCTACATTCCCTACTCAAGATTTAAACTTTATTGAAAGTCCTTATTTCATTATCATTCTTTCATGAATAAAAATAAAACATAGTGACTCATTTAATAACAACTTGGTTTAGCATTCATTTGCACATTTTGAAATTTTTATTTATCTTTCACATATCATAACCAAATTTTCCTATTTATCAATTCTTACTTGAAACTTCTTTATTACTAAGAATTTACCATTCCAACTAAATTTATATTTTAATTAGGTGTATTTTTACTTTTCATTGAATCGCCATTTAAACATAACAAAAAATAGAAAAATAAAAAAATTACATAGAGTTTTTACAATCAAGCTTGAAAAAGGTAACCTCTTCTTACCCAAATTTCAAGTATTATCACAAGTCTTGTCTCATTCACAACTCTTCTTAAATTTAAAACTAATTTTTTATTCAATTTCATAAACAATTTCCCCTAACAAAGCTAAATTTCAATAGTGCTATATTTTTACTCAATTTCATTTATACAAAATCAATTATAACTAATTTATATTTTGTTTCCTTATTCTATAGTAACAATTAGTATGATTCTTAACTCATTATTAAATAATAAGTAAAATTTCTTTTAGGTTCAATTCATTCTTAATAAATATGTAACGACCTTGTAACACCCCTAACCCGTATCCGTCATCGGAGTAGGGTTTCGAAGCATTACTGAAACTTTTAGAACATTTTAAAAATAATTTATGTAAATTACTTTTTATTAACCGAGATAATTCAAAATGTCCCTAAATTAGATCCTTGAGTCCTAATACGAGCATTAAAATCGAGTCAAGACTTAATAGGGAACTCTAAGAATTTTTCTTGACATTTCAAAAAATTTTCAAGGTACAGGGCTCACATGCCCGTGTGGTCCAAGGGACACGCCCGTGTGACCTTGGGACACACCCGTGTTGGAGGCCGTGTTCGACCCCGTGTAACTCTCTGACTTGTGCACATGGCCATGCCACATGCCCGTGTGCTAGGCCGTGTGGTTAAATTCGAAATTACACGACCGTGTAACATGTCCGTGTCCAAGGCCATGTCAACCACACAATTGAGACACACACCCGTGTCTTTTCCCGTGTACCCAATTCTGAGCATTCTGTTTCTCAAAATTAAGGTGCAGAAGACATACGACCTAACCACATGCCCATGTACTCAGCCGTGTGTCACACACGGTCTTGACACACGCCCTTGTGTTTTCCCATGTGGACAAAATGAAGCCATTTCTAGTTTCATTTCTCACCCAAAATTTCACCCAAGACCAGCACTTGAAACACACATCCAATACCAACCATTCCAAGTTTCAAATTAAACAATTCCATTATTCATCATGGCATACCATTACATGCATATGTGCTTATAAACTTACCTTGGATTAACTTAGGCATTAACATCATTTGATCACATGTACTCAACATATCACATATGAATATATCATAATAGCCTACTTAATCATACAAAAATAACCATTACTAGCCACTCCAATGGCTAGATTACAAAATATCATTATCAAGCCACTAATGGTCAAGTTGCCCTATGCATCCCATTATAAAAAAATAATTTTACTAAGTATACCCAAAATGACTTGTTGATAGTGTGACGATGCTCCAATAATCACCAACCTTCGTGAGCTTTTGAGCACTATAAAATAGGGGAAAAGTAAAACGGAGTAAGCATTACATGCTTAGTAAGTTCGTATAACGAAAACTAAACCTGCCAATCCTGTTTATTAAATCTAAGCATACAATAACAAGTTTTCCATCCATTTGGATAAATTTCCTAAACACATACATCCAATCAAACATGTTAGTCACAAGGTTCACATATACATCAAGTAAGAATAGACGAGCTCATCATGCAATACTCTTTCAAGACATTATGATTTTATATCATAATTCTCATGCTATGTCAAGATTTTTATATCCATTGAATCATTGAAATTCCGATGAATACTCTAGTGGTACACTCGGGGTGTACGATTCAATAATCCATAAATCCTTATTTGAGGGTATCTCTTAGGGCACTAAACCAAGGAATACACTATCGAGCCACATATTGTATAACAGGATTACCAGTCCAGGCTAAATCCTTTATATAACGTATGCTCAAGGAGTTCAATTAGGATTACCAGTCCAGGCTAAACCCTAATCATAACATATACTCGAGAGGTATTATATTAGGATTACTCGTCCGGGCTAAATCCTTTCTATAACAAGGTCAATAGGTGTAACAGTCCGATTTTGGGCCTAGTCTGAATAGTGGTTTCAGAACCACTAACTTGAGGTCAGAGAAATTATTTATTATTATTTTATGTGTTATAGAATGATTATATGAGTGCATGAAAATTTTGGTGTAATAATTTTAGCGATTGCATGCTTAATTGCGAAAAAGGACTAAATCGCATAAAGTGCAAAAGTTTTGTTCTACTAGCTAAAGGTGTCAAATAGCTATGGAACATTAAAGTAAAGGTCCTTATTGAGTAAATAGACCAATAAAATGTTATTGGTTGGACATGGAGCCTTAATTCATGGAATGGTCAAAGGGTAGGTGACTTAATTGATAAATAAATAATAAATCTAAAGGCTAGCTATCATCTTTTTCATTTCTTCTCTTCACCACTGAAATTTTCAGCAAGAAAAAGGTCTTTGAAGCTTGAAACTTTTAGCCACGAAGTTCTCTCATAAGTAAGTGATTTTGATGACTTTTTTTGATAATTTTTGTACTTTTTGGACCCTTGTAGCATAAGCTAACTAATGGGGGACTATTTTGCAAAATGATTGAGAGTCTAGGGTTTGGCCATGAGAGTACTCACGTTGGTTACTGAAATTGTATAGAAGAAAAGGAGTTATGGTTGTTAAATAAACAACTTTTGTGAAGTAGTTTTCATGAAAACCCTAACTAAGGACCATTTTGCATAAGTTATAAATTATGTGGTAAATGTGTGAAATAATTGAAATTGTGAGATGCTATAGGCTTAAAATAGTTTCAGATAGGCTTCGTTAATGTTGAAATTTGATGAAAATCGACTTACAACCCTAGGTGTAAAATTGTAATTTTGTGAAAGTCTAGGGGCAAAATGGTCATTTTGCCAAAATATGTATTATGAAATGCATTGATTAATATGATGATTAAATTAGTGAATCATTTTAGATCAAGAAAATACGAAATTCAGACCTAGACCGGGGGAAGGCTAAGCTAGTAGACTAAATCTAACTAGTCGTTAACTTTTTGTATACCGAGGTAAGTTGTACGTAAGTACGGCAACTTTATTGTTATTATATATTGAATGATTGATTTTACATAATATGGTTGCATATGCTTATGAATTATGCATGATGAAATTTAATGTAGTAAAGTCCCAGTTGAACCTAGGAATAGATTGGATATCCATGCCATGACATTGGGTGATATGTGTGCTAGTGTAAAACCATGTCTGAGACATGGCGTCGGCCACGATATGAGAGCTAATGTAAGACCATGTTTGGGACATGGCATCGGCGTTGATATGTGTGCTAGTGTAAGACCATGTTTGGGACATGGCGTCGGCCACATTATGAGAGCCAGGTAAGACCATGTCTAGGACATGGCATCGACATTGAGATGAGAGCTAGTGTAAGACCATGTTTGGGACATGGCATCGGCCTCGACATGTAAGCCAGTGTAAGACCATGTCTAAGATATGGCATCGGCAATTTACCCTCTTGTGTGAGGCTTATCGGATATCTTTTAGTATGCCCAATGGTTTCAAGGGTTATTTTAAAGCTTATGATAAAGATATGAAATGATATAATCATGTTGTGAGTGGTTCAAGTTCTTATTCAAAACTCATGAGATATGAGTCTAGTTATGTTGCCTTAATGGTAGGAATAACATGAGTAAGTTCTATCTATGAAAATGATTTTGGGACGATTTTGTAATCTTTGACTTATACTTGTGATATATAAGTTTGTAGTGATATCTACCTTTGTTCACTCAAGAACGTTGTGTTGATTTATAATATACTTTGTGCTTAAATATGCATGGTTGATGTTGTTACTTATTTACAAGCAACTTACTAAGCGTTATGCTTACTCCCTCTCTTTTCCATTTTCGTATAGTTCCGCCAAGTTAGCATTGGGAATCGAGGGACGTCGGAGGCATCGATCACACTATCACCTGAAGCTTTTGGTATAGCTAGTTTAAATGTTTTGAGAGTGGCATGTATAGGGACTTGATATTTTGTTTAGTGTCATGTTAGTTTAGCCACAAGTGTTGACTCATGTTGGATGTGATATTCATTTTGTATAGGCCATTAATGTTAGCTAATATTGATTATTATTAAATGCATTTGATGAAAATTCTCATGGTTGTGGCTATTTTGGTTATATGTGTTTGTGTTTGGATTGGTTATGTTTGATGTTGTGTAGGTTGGTGCAAGTAAGGGTGGAAAAAAGGCTTGGTAGATAGCCTTGTTTTTGTCCACACGGGCAAACACACGGGCATGTGTCTAGACCGTGTGTGACACACGGCTTGCCCCATGGGCGTGTGGTAAGGCCCTGTGTCCCTTGCACCTAAAGTTGGCAAAACAAAATACCCAGTAGCAACCACACAGGCAGAGATACGACCATTTGTCTCAACCATGTGGAGGACACGACCTAGTGCACAATCGTGTACCATGGCCGTGTGCTCTTAAAGGGTTGCTGACGTCAGAAATAGAATGCCAAGGTTTTTGTACACGGGCTGAGACACGGGCGTGTCATGGCCATGTGGGGGACACGGGTCATGGACACTGGCATGTGCCAAGAAGTGTGAAAACCCTTGTAGGTTTGAATCGAGAAATAAATTCACACGGGCTAGGGACACGGGCGTGTCCCTATATGTTCAGGCCATGTGAGCCACATCGGCCTTCAACATGCCCATTTTAAGAAGACACACGTGCATGTCACCCTTCCACACAGGCTTGTGCCCCTGTTTGCTTGAAATTTTACAAAAACTTTCTAGAATGCACAGATTAGTCTCGAATCATTTCCAAAGTGTGTTCAGGGCCTCGTAGGCCCATAGTAGGGACATTAAGGTATTGTGAAATGTTTTAATTTGGAGCGAATTTTTTTAACTAGGAAATGTTTGTTTGCATGTATTGAGATAGGTAGCGCCTCGTACTCTGTTCCGACATCGGATACGAGTAAGGGGTGTTACAATAGGATTACTTGTCTGAGCTAAATCTCGTCCACAACAAATGCAGGACCTTATTAGTTTTAGGAAAGTGCATATAATTATCGGGATTCAATATTCAATCGGGACTTAACCCTTTTTCACCATCTTAAGCCTGTATTAAAATTTTCATTACAACATTCAAATAATGTACATCAATGTTAGTCACATTCCATACAAATAAAATATTAAATTAAACATATTTACATGCTCAATTAAGTTACACGAACTTACCTCGACACTTGTTCGCATAAATAATCTACTAATCTGAAACCTTTTCTTTTCCTCGATCTAGCCTCGAATTTGTGTTATCCAGGCATATATAAATAGCTTTAATCATCAATTTCACATTTTTCATATTTATTTGGACTCAATTTACATCCTAGGCAAAATTACCATTTTGCCCCTAACATTTCCATAAATTCCAATTTTGTCCCTAGGCTCGGAAAATGAAACTTGTGGAATTTACTCCCTATTCCAAGCCTAACCAAAATTCCATTACAAAATTTATAGCACATGTATTCATAAAAATTCAAAATTTTTCATCAAATTTCACAAGTTTACATTTTAGTCCCTAAATCATGTTTTCATCAAAAATCACTTTGTAAAAGTTGTTTATGTAACACCCTTTACTGTATCCAGTGATGGAACCGAGTACGAGGCATTATCAGACTTAAACATAAGTAAACATACAAACCGAGACATAAATTTCCATTCAAAATTTAAAACTTTTCACATACATTCAAACCGTCCCTATAACGAGCATAAGAGGCCCAAAACATGCGTTGGAAGTGGTTCGGGACTAAACCGAGAACTTTAGAAAATTTCACAACACTTAGAAATTTTTTCATCAAACAGGGGTCACACGCCCATGTAGCTTGGGACAGGCCCGTATAGGCAGGCCGTGTGGTCACACACGCCCGTGTCCAGACCCCGTGTAACTCTCTGTTTGTCAACCATGAGCAAAAAGAAGTCACACGACCAAGGCACACGCTCATGTGCTTAGGCTGTGTAGTCAATTTAATTTTCCTAATTTTTCATAAAATAGGTGCAGACTTCACACGGCCAGGGCACACGTCCGTGTTCGTGTAACAGCTCGATTTTAGGGCCTAGTCAGAACAGTGGTTTCAAGACCACAAATCCAAAGTTAGAGAAATCATTTTATTATTATTTTGGTGTTATATCATGATTATATTAGTGCATGAAAAATTCAATGAATTAATTTTAGCGTTTGTGAACCTAATTGTGAAGAGGGACTAAATCGTATAAAGGGGAAAAGTTGTGATTTGCTAGCCAATGGTGTTAAATAGATACAGAGCCATAATTGGAGGACTTTAAAGTGCAATTAGACCCCTTTAAAGAGGCATGGCCGGCCATAGGGACAAGAAAATCAATGGGTCAAATGGTTAGGTAAATTGATGACCTAATGTATGATAAAATAATACCCTAAGAGACTAGCCTTCATCTTTTTCATTTTTCCTTTCTCCTCCACCAAAATTTTCAGCCATTCTAAGGGTTTTGGAAGCTTGAACTTTCAGCCATTCATCTCTCTCTCAAGTAAGTGATTTAGATGCCCATTTTTGATAATTTTGGTACTTTTGGAACCCTTATGGCATGAGCTAGCTAATGGGGGATCATTTTGCAAAATGGTTGATAGTCTAGGGATTTTCCATGAAAGGATTTATGATGTTTGCTGAGTTTTATGGAAGAAAATGAATCTTAGTTGTGTAGTAAACAACTTTTGTGAAAGAACTTCTCATGAAAACCTTAATAGGACCATTTTGTAAAGTTTGCAAAAATAGAGAGTAATGATGTGTAATAATGGGAATTTTAGGTCATTATAAGAGTAAAAAGGGTTCGGCTAAGCTTAAGACTTGAAGAAATTTGATAAAAATCAATTTTCGAGCATAGGGGTAAAATGGTCATTTTGTGAAAGTCTAAGGGCAAAATGGTCATTTTGCCAAAAATGTGAACTTAGGATTGCTTAAATTTATTTAGAGGTTAAATGAGTGAATTTTTATTATTTTAGATCAAGAAACACAAAACCGGACTTGGACCGGGGGAAAGCCAAGCAAGTAGAGTAAATCGTCTAGTCACCTACATTTTGTAATCTGAGGTAAGTTGTATGTTAATAATGAAACTATATTGCTATGATTTATGATTGAATGACACTGTATAAATTGTTTGATTGTGATTATGAGAATGCATGTAGAGAAATTAATGTAGTAAAGACCTTCGGTTGAACATTTGGAATAGACTTGGATATTCGTACTATGACATTGGGTGGTATGTGAGCCAGTGTAAGACATGTCTGGGACATGCATCGGCATTGAGATGAGAGCTAGTGCAAGACATGTCTGGGACATGCATCAGCCTTGGGATATACAAGCTAGTGTAAGACCTGTCTAGGACATGGCGTCAGCTTGTTGTGTGTCAGTGTAAGACCTGTCTGGGACATGGTATCAACACCGATAGAGGAGAGCTAGTGTAAGACCTGTTTGGGACATGGCATCGGCCTGGACATATGAAAGTTAGTGCAAGACCATGTCTGGGACATGGCGTAGTATCTTATCCCATGTTTGGGGTTATTGAGTATCCTATAATATTCCAAATAGTTTAACAAAAAATTCCTTAATATATTGAAATGAGAGAAGTTATGACCATATGGGGAGTGGTATAGGTACCTACTTGAAATGTATAAGATGTGGGCTCAATATATGCTATATGAATTACATTTGTTGGTGATGAGTAAGTTGTACTTATGTCTATTTATTGTATTCATGGACAAGCTATGAAATATTATGAGCATATTGTTGTATGATAAATAGTTGATGTTTATTTTCATGCAACTTAGTAAGCTTTATGCTTACCCTTTTTCCTTTCCACTTTCTTATAGTGCTGCCAAAGTAGCTCGTGGATCATTGCCTACTTCGGAGAAGTCAGTCCCACTATCATTTGAAACACTTGGTATAGTTAGTTCTTTTATTTTGATTATGGCATGTATAGGATCTTTTAATTTTGTTTTAGTGTCACATTGTTTTGGAGCCAAATGTGTTGGCTTACTTTAGTAATTGACTCATTTTGTACAAGGCCATGAAAATGGCCAATATTGAAAGCTGTTTTATGAATACAAAAAGGTCTTTCATGAATGAGAAATTGTTGGTATGGTTGACTATGTTAATTTCAATGTTGGATAGCAAAATGCATGAATTGGTTGCTTAAACATATGTGAAATGTGTAGAGATCTTAGTTATGGTTGCTCAATCGAGAAATCATGTCATGCTAGACTTTGGTATGGTGGTTGATATTATATTTTGTTTCAGGGTGGCAAAGGGCTTGGTAGATAGCCTTATATCGTCCACACGGGTAGACATACAGTCTAGGCCGTGTGTGACACATGGTCAGCCCCATGGGCATGTTGTTTGATCGTGTGTCCCCTGCACCTCAAATTTGCAAGTCAGTATGCATGGTAGTAAACACACGGGCAGAGACACAGCTGTGTGTCTCAATTGCGTGGAGGACACGGTCTCTGGCCACGGACGTATGCCTTGGCCATATGCCCCTAGATGGATGATGACGCCAGAAGTAGAATGTCCAGGTTTTTGGACACTGGCGATGACACGGGCGTGTCTTGGCCATGTAAGGGACACGGGCGTGTGCTCGGCCGTGTGAAAACCCTTGTAGGTTCGAAATGAAAAATAACACGGGTAAGGGACACGGGCGTGTCCCAATTCACACAGGTGTGTGCATTGCCTCTACACGGGCGTGTGAGGTTTAAACCTAGAAATTTTTCTAAAATTTTCTTGAGTTCTCAGTTTAGTCCCGGATCGTTTTAATGTATGTTTTGGACCTTGTAGGTCATAATAGAGACAATATGATTTTGTTTGATTGGTTTTAAATTGGAATGAAATTTGATAACCCGTATTCTGGAAATGCCTTGTTTATGTACAGTAATGCCTCGTACTTTGTCCCAGTCTCAGGTACGGGTAAGGGGTGTTATAGTTCGAGGCCGTGTCGTCAACACAGCTGAGACACACACCCATGTGTCTACCTGTATGCTCGATACTGAGCATTCTGTATTGCAACAATTAAGGTGCAGGGGACAAACGGCCGGTTCACACGCCCATGGGGCAAGCTGTGTGTCACACACAACCTAGACACACGCCCGTGTGTTTACCTATGGGGACAAAAATAAGGCTATTTACCAAGCTTTTTTGCCACCCTTCCATGCAAAACCTACACAACAACATATAATACCAATCCAAGCATATACATTCAACCCAATCAGCCACAAGCAAGGCATCCACACATCATTCACATACTATCATCTATCACATACAACCATCACATGTTATTCAACTCAAACCATACAAATTTCCACATCCATGAAAGGCATCATCATGCATATACTTAAACCAATAATAGCCAATTTCAATGGCCATTTCAGAAATGAATTATCAACCAATTTAAGCCAACACATTTGGCCGAATCAATTATGACACATAACAAAAGACCAAGTCCCTATACATGCCACAACTAAAAATATTAAAATCATTGGTACCCAAAATGTTAAGTTGATAGTGTGAATGGATCTTCGACAGTCTTCAATCCTCGAGTTGGCTTGGTGACACTATAAGACAAGGGAAAAGAAAGGGAGTAAGCTTTAAAGCTTAGTAAGTTCCTATGCAAATAATAAGCATCATAAACGCACATTTATCATGCAATTAACATGAAGTGAATTAACATATATGTCATTATAGATCTCATAGTCCAACTTGGCATCGATATTATTATAACCTTAGTACCATAACTTGCACAATCATAACCTTACCGAGGGATTCATCACATACCGAGCTCATTAAGCATAGGTTTTACGTACATACCTGTACCATCTTGCAACATACTATGGTCTTTCGCAACATTAACATTTTCGTTACGATTCTCATTGAACTACTTGGAATACTAAAGGATACTCGGGAAATCTTACACTCATAGCACCATACCAATGCCATATCCTAGATATGGTCTTACATGGGATCTCATATCGATGCCAATAGCCTAGCTATGGTCTTACACGAAGTCTCATATCGATGTCATATCCCAGATATGGTCTTATACTAATCTCAAATAACCCTAATGTCATGACATTTGTATCCTATCTATTCCTAGGGTTCAACCGGGATTTCTCTCTTGTCAAACTTTGTCGATTACATTCAAGGAGTCAATTATAATTCATATAATATTAAAGCAATTAAAGCATAAATAATAATGCATTATTTACATACGAACTTACCTCGGTACAAAAATAGTGGAAATGGACCTAATCGTCAAAGACTTTGTTTTTTCTCTGATCTAGGTCCAAACCTCGTTTCTCTTGATCTATAATAAAAAATTTAACTCATTTATTAACCACATTACTCAATTCAGTCAAAAAATCACACCATGAAAAAATTACATTTTTGCCCCTGAACTTTAGCATATATACGTTTTGCTCCCTAGGCTCGTAAAATGAAACCTATTCAATTTCGTCAAGACCCAAGCCTAGTCGAACCCTATACATGCTTATAACAACATACATTTTTCATTAAATCACACTTTTACACACATTTTGAAATCTTTTTACAAATAGGTCCTTTTGACATTTTCATAAAAAATCACCTAGTAAAAGTTATTTATCTAACATTAAACTTGCATAATCTACCATTAGACATCAAAATGCACAAATATCTAATGGCTCAAACCCTATACCTTAATCATAGCTCAAATTAATGGTAGAAATAGTTGGATCGGATGATAACGACTACAAAAATGTAAAGAGCATAAAAAATGAGGCTAGGATGTACTTACAATCAAGATTGGAAGTTGAACAAACCCTAGCTATTGTGACCTTCTACTTTTTAGCACATGGAGAAGAAGATGGACTAAAATACCCTTAATGCATAACTTTGAAATTTCATCTATTCATGTCCATTATTGTCCACTAACTTATTCAATGGTCTAATTACCAACTAAGAATCTCTAATTTAAAATCTCATAGCAATTGGACACCTTTAAGAAGTAGGACTCAACTTTTGTACTTTTCACAATTTAGTCCTTTTTACTAAATTGAGTGCCCAAACGTCAAAATTTTCGAACGAAATTTTCACAAAATCATTTCATAATACTGTAGACCACTAAAATATAATAAAAACAAGTTTTCCTACATCAGATTCGTGGTCCTTAAACCACTGTTTCGGCTAGCGCCAAAATCAGGCTGTTACAACTCTCCCCTCTTCAGAGATTTTTGTCCCCAACAATCTTACCAAAAAATAGATTCGGGTACTATTTTCTCATAGCCTCCTTAGGTTCCCACGTAGCCTCTTCAACACCGTGTCTTTTCCACAAAACTTTCACTAGAGTTATACTTTTATTTCTCAACTATTTAAACCTCTTGAGCTAATATCTTAATCGGTTCTTCACCATACGTCATATCCAGTTGAATCTCAATCTCTGTCAGAGAAATCACATGCGAAGGATCAGAACGATATTGTCGCAACATCGATATGCCACTGAACTTATTCTTTCAATAACTTTATACGACCCAATGAAACATGGACTCAACTTGCCTTTACGGCCAAATTTGAGAACTTTCTTCCACGGAGATACTTTCAAAAATACTTTGTCACCGACTTGATATTCTATCTCATTTCTTTTCAAATCTGCGTACGACTTTTGTCGATCTGAAGTTTCTTTCAAGCCATCAAGGATTACCTTTACTTTTTCTTCGGTTTCTCTGACCAAATCAATCCTGTAAATCTGTTTCTCACTAAGCTCGGTCCAATACATAGGTGTCTAGCACATGCGGCCATACAATGCTTCATAAGGTGTCATTTTTATACTTGACTGAAAACTGTGGTTATAGGAAAATTCGACCAATGATAGATATTTTTCCTAACTACCCTCGAATTCTAGAACACAACATTAGAGCATATCTTCAAGTACTTAAATCGTTCTTTTGGTCTGACCATTAGTTTGCGGATGAAAAGTGATACTAAGTTCAACTTCGTACCCAAAGCTTCTTACAACTTCTTCCAAAATCGCAAAGTAAACCTCGGATCTCTATCCGAAATAATAGAATAGGCACTCTGTGCAATCTCACAATCTCATCAATGTACAGTTTAGTTAGTTTATCAAGTGAGTTATCAGTACGTACTGGTATAAAATGAGTCGACTTCATCAATCTATCAACTATAACCCATACAACATCTTTCTTTTTCGGAGTCAAAGGCAAACCCGTTACAAAATCCATCGTAATCCTGTCTTATTTCCACTCGGGTACCATCACTAGCTGAAGTAAACCCGAAGGCACTTGGTGTTCTGCTTTCACTTGTTGGAAAATCAAACATTTCAAAACAAACTCTGAAACATCCGGTTTCATACCAACCCACCAATACAATTTCTTCAAATCATTATACATTTTCGTATTACCCGGATGCACAGATAGACAACCATTATGCGCTTCATGAAGAAATGTTTGAATAAGTTCATCATTTCTTGGCACACAAATTCTACCTCGAAACATCAAACAATCGTTGGATCGGATATGAAAATCTAAATCATTAACCGATTCACAATGAACTCTCTTGGCTTGCAAATCACTATCATATTTTTGAGCTTCACAAATTTGTAGGAGAAACAACGATCTAGCTTTCAATTCAGCTAGAATCGAACAATTTTCAGACAAATTCAACCATGTATTCATCTCTCTCAAAACAAACAAAGACATTCTACTCAGCACATCTGTGACTACATTTGCCTTACCCGGGTGATAGTCAATCACTAGCTCATAATCTTTTAGTATCTTGAGCCATCTTCGTTGTCGCAAGTTGAAATCTTTTTGAGTCATCAAGTACTTTAAAATTTTATGATCAGAAAAGACATGATATTTTCTTACCGTACAAATGATGTCTCCAAATTTTTAAAGCAAACACAATGGCGACTAACTCCAAATTATGCGTCGGATAATTTTTCTCGTGCAGTTTCAACTGTCTCAAGGCATAGGCTATCACTTTGCCCTCTTACATCAACACACATCCTAATCGATTCAGATATGCATCGCTATAAATCACAAACTTTTTTCCCAGTTCAGGTTGCATTAAAACCGGTGCCTCAGTCAATAGTGCCTTCTACTTCTCAAGACTTTGCTGAATTTTTCAAACCATTCAAACTTGACATCTTTTTGCGACAACTTGGTCATAGGAGTAGCAATCATCAAAAATCCTTTAACAAACCGTCAGTAATAACCACTTAAGCCCAAAAAGTTCTTGACTTTAGATACATTCCTTGGTGGCTTCTAATCAATAATTGTTGAAATTTTACTCGGATCAACCCGAATACCATCACCCGAAACGATATGTCCCAAAAATCCGACCTCTTAGAGCCAAAACTCACTTTTCTTGAATTTAGCGAACAATTTCTTATCTCTCAAAGTCTGCAAAATAGTTCTTAAGTGCTCGGCATGCTCGAACTCTTCTCGAAAATCAAAATATCATCAATAAACATAACCACAAACTTGTCTAAATACGGTCGGAAAATTCTTGTAACACCCCTTGTATCCAATGCCGGGATAGGATTTGAGGCATTACCAGACTTAAACATACACATTCAAACAAAGTCAGGCCATAAAAATTTCATTTAAACCAAATTCATCTGTACATGTGCCAATCGTCCCTTATATGGGTCTACGAAGCCCAAAACATACATTGAGGGTCGTTCGTGTAACACCCCTTACCCATATCTGAGGCCGGGCTAAGGTACGAGGCGTTACCAGAGAAACATACAAACATTAAACTAAAATACGAGCCATAAAATTTTATTCATATTTCAAAACGTTCATTCTCTTACACATAGTCCCTTATTTGAGTCTACGGAGCCCAAAACATACTTTAGAAAGGGTTTGGGACTAAACCGAGAACTTACGAAAATCTTGGAAATTTCATGCTTTAAGGCTTCACACGCCTGGTGTCCCAAAGTCGTGTTCCATACACTTTGAGACACATGGTCGTGTCTCTCACTGTGTGGAATATACCTAGGCTATTTTCCAAGCTTTGGTCAACCTTGATCTCTTACACACTTATACAAAATCAAAAGCATATAACATGGTATTCATTTAATGATTAAACATCCTCAATTAAACCACAAACATAGCATTTGTATGTCATCATACATGTGTCTCTCATTCTCATTTTACCTTGTTTATTATACTACCACTTATACATTTATAACAAGATTATCATCTTACCAAATATCTTTAGCTTAATCATCAAGCATTCATATTTAAAGCTAGATCATATCTTTATAAAATACCACGATTCAGATGCGCAGAATAACATGTTTGCCTGAAACATTTCAATTCAATTCCATACCCAACAAGCATTACATTGAGACTAGTCATATATATATATATACATGTCATGATACATAACATTCTCTTTTTGTTTACTTATAAACCCATATCATTTATTTCATTATATCAATATTTCATATACCATAGTTTCCATGTATTCCACATATATTTATTTTCCTCCTCCTCCTCTCCATTCCACATCCTTAATGTATATAGCATTCTTGTAAGTACGATTTCACAATTTACTAATAAATATTCACATCAAACTGTCCACACGAGTCATAGTCACTTAATTATTTATAATTCGAGCTAAAGAGATCCAAATTAAGATCCGTAAATTTCTCCTGAAACTAGACTCACATATCTTTCCACCATAAAATTTTCATAATTTTTGGTTTATCCAATTAGTACAGTTTATTCATTAAAATTTCCCCTGTTTCACTTTCTGACAGTTCTGACCTCTCTTCACTAAAAAATAATTATCTCACAGTACAGAACTCGGAAAATGTTCTTATTGATTTATCTTGAAAATAGACTCATTATGGATTTTAAAAATATAATTTTGAGCCTCTAATTATTTTTATCCAAATTTTTGTGATTTTCCAAAGTCAGAACAGGGGATCACGTAATCATTCTGAATTAGTCTCACAAGAACATAAATATCTCAAAATATAGAACTCCTTTGCTTTCTATATTTATTTTATATGAAAATAGACTCATTGAGCTTTAATTTGATATCTCATTCAGTCTCTGATTCAATTTATACTATTTTTGGTGATTTTTCAAAATCACGTCACTGCTACTGTCCAAAACAGTTTTATTGCTAATTCACTCTTTCACACTTTCTTTGTATTAACCTCATTTTAACATACATATCACAAATCATTTTCACCACATTTCATACATCACAAGTATAGGCCCATGATCACAAGGTCACCATAAAATCATCATCATGTATAACTTACTTGTTTATAACCTTACCACATCCTGGTCACTTAATGAACACATCATTCACATAACCAAGTTCCTGCACTTATTCATCACAAAACTCACAAAGCAATACATAGAGAGTCTCCCGTTGAACACTTCGGATCAATCCTCGATACTTGGTGGTTTCAGTACATAGCTCCACCCATCATATAGTTCGGCTCTCTTGTACACATGGTGAACACTTAGTACCACCCATGTGACCTAGCCAGTTTATCTCGTAGCTCTCTTGTCTACATGGTGTCCTTCACTTGGAACCATGCATGCGACCTAGCTACATATATCCCGTAGCTCTCTTGTCTACATGGTGTACACATAGTATCACCCATGCGACCTAGCTACATCATAATGTCTTGTAGCTCTCTTGTACACATGATGTGCACTCAACACTATACATGTGACCTAGCTACATACCATCTGTATCATCCAATCTTTCCGAAGGTTCAACCGGGATTTCTCTCTCTTTTCCAACAATTTCACCAATCAAGTAATTATCCACAAACATATTTCCAATATTTTTATAAAATATCATAATACAAGTAATAGCAATGTATTACTTACATATAAACTTACATCTCATTTAATATCAACGCAATAACATTAAATTACACATTGTCTTATTAAAATCACATGAACTTACAATTTCCCATAATATCCGTAATCATAGAAATCACATTTATGTATGATAATTCAATGCACTTCATGTACCATAGACATATTTTTAAATCAATTCATAAACTTGGCACCATAATCATTTAATTTAACATAATTCAATTAATTCACTAAATTTAACTTTCAAATATGAATTACTGACATTATTGTTGTATTATTATCATACCAACTTACATACTTTCAACACCTCGAGAGATCATAGTAAATATATCAATTTTACATTGAAACATGCATAAATTAATGCTTATTATACATATGAACTTACCTTGATATTAAAACGGCCATTTTACCAACTTTCCCAATTTTCGCTTTTTCTTTCATTCTAGGTTCAAATCTAGTTTTGGGATCTAAAACATCATATTTTACTTATTTAATTAATGTACTATTCAAAACAGTCCTTAACTCAAACTTTGGAAAATTACAATTTTGCCCTAAACTTTTGCATATTTACACTTTTGCCCCTAGGCTCGGGAATTAAACTTCATCCCTTATTCTTATGTTTTATGACATGATGATCACTTTTCCCTTCTATGGCAACATCAAATTCTCACTCTAACATATACTTATGACTATTAGGTATTTTTACCGATTAAGCCATTTTGCTCGTTTTTACTTAAAACCGAGTAGCACAAGTTGTCTAACATAACTTAAAACCTCATATTGTATCATAAAACACCAGAATACACAAATTTTACCTATGGGTATTTTTCCAAATATGAACCCTAGGTTGAATTATTGCTAGCATAAGCTAAATTAAGTTACCGAGACTCCAAAAACGTAAAGAACTTGAAAAACGGGGTTAGAACGGACTTACAATTGAGCTTGGGAAGCTTAAAAACCCTAGCCATGGAATATCCCTTGGTATACACGTCCATGGTGAAGAAGATGAGCAAAATTGGCTTTTAATTTTGTATTTTAATTCATTTTACCCCTAAATGACCAAAATACCCTTACTACTAAACTTTCCAAAAATTCCATCCATGTCCAATTTTTGTCCATAACTTAGAAATTGGTAAAATTTCTATTTAAGACCTCCTAATTAATATTTCAAATCAATTTCATACAAGAAACGTCTAGAATGCAAGTTTTGCAACTTATTCAATTTAGTCCCTAACTTCGAATTAAGCACTATGCATAGAATTTCTTCACGAAATTTTCACACAATCATGCAATCATATCATAGACCTCAAAATAATCATAAAATAATTATTTATATCTCAGATTTTGTGGTCCTGAAACCTCTGTTCCAACTAGACCCAATTTTGGGCTATTACAGTTCGAGACTAAACAGGGAACTTCAGAACTTTTTCAACACTTAGAGAAAATTTTCTCATTATAGAGGGTCACACGCCTGTGTGGATAAGCCGTGTGGTCACACACGCCCATGTGGGCTAGCCGTGTGGTCACACACGCTTGTGTTGCTTGGGACACGCTCATGTCTTTAGCCCGTGTAACTCTCTATTTATAACATCATGCACAAAATATGGTCACACAACCAAGGGACATGCTTGTGTCCTTAGACCGTGTAGTGAATTAAATTCAAAAATCAGGTGCAGACTTCACACAGCCTAGGCAAATGCCCATGTCTTAAGGCCGTGTCCCTCATACAGCCGAGACACAAGGCCGTGTCTCTACCGGTGAGTTTACTACTAGGCATTCTGATTTGCATTAATTAGGGTGTAGAGGACACACAGCCAGATCACACGTCCATGGGGCAAGCCGTGTGCCACACACAGTCTAGACACACGCCCGTGTTTCAACCCATGCCCAAGCCAATTGCCACCCATATTTGTTCAAAGACATATATGGCTTCAATGACTTAAACACTCATAAACATAACTTATGCATGACAACTTCTCCTCACATTATACTTGTTTAAGACTCCCTATTATGACAAATCAAATCTTTCAGCACACATATACAAATAAGCAATATTTCTTAGACTTGTATGCATGCATTTTCATACCATTTTATACATACACATGGCATTCATTAACATTCAATCATCAATGACTATAGGCCTTCTCATAATTGAATTGGAACATACATACATAGATGAACAAGTTTACAACCCAACAATCATTATGAGTCATATCTCATGGCCATATACAAAATGAATCAACTATCGTTATGAGCCAACACATTTGGCTATGCCAATATGACATATAAAAAAAAAGACCAAGTCCTTACACATGCCATACTCAAAATGTTGAGACTAACTATACACAAATAATCCAATTGATAGTGTGAACGTGCCTTCAACACACTTTGATCCCCGAGCTAACTTGGCGATACTATAAGAAACTGGAAAAGAGAGGGGTAAGCATAAAGCGTAGTAAGCTTGCATGTAATTAATAAGCAATAAGAATATGCATTTTCATACACATACATAACATAACTTGACTCATCTCATTCTCAATAATCATTGTAGTCGTACCCAACCTCATTCAATTTACATAATGTTCAATAGAACTCAACAACATAATTTCTTTATTCTCCTCTTACCGAAGTTTTATCATTTTGTAATCTCAATAACTAAGAGCTTGGCGTACATACCTACACCCTTTCAACATGATCATACCTTGTCACTCCTTTGAGATATCCCTAGACTACCCGTTGAACCACTTGGAATACTAAGGATACTCGGGATTATCATACACACATTAAGATGCCAATGCCATGTCCCAAATGAGGTCTTACATGGGATCTCACATCAATGCCATATCCTAGATATGGTCTTATACAAAAATCTTATTTTGATGCCATGTCCCAGATGTGGTCTTACACGAAATCTCATATCAACACCATATACCAGATATGGTCTTACATGATAACACATAATGGTGCCGATGCCAGATCCCAGATATGGTCTTATACGGGATCTCATCAACCTAAATGTCATGATATTTGTACCTTAATATTCTTAAGGTTCAACCGGCTTTCATCACCTCAATTCTTTGTCGGACAACATCAATAATACTCACAAAGACAATTATACAATTCATGCAACATTAAATGTTAAATACATAATAAAATGCTATATCAATTCCACACAAACTTACGTCGGTACAAAAAAAATGGTCAATCTATTCGATTTAGTCCAAGATCTTGCTCTTTCCCTATTCTAGGCCCGAACTCCATTTTTCTTGATCTATAATAGCAAATTTCACTTATTTAATTACCGCATTATTCAAAACAGCCCATAAAACATATTTTGGTAAAATTATAATTTTGCCCCTAAACATTCACATAATTACAATTTAGCCCCTAGGCTCGTAAAATGAAATGCGGAAAATTTATTTGTTACCCAAGCGTAGCTGATTTATATTCCCTCTTATAACAATTGACATTTTTCATCAAATTACATTTTTAACACCTATTTTTACATGTTTTACAAACAAGCCCTTTTAGGCGTTTTCATGAAAAATCACTTAGAAAAAGATGTTCATCTATCACCAAACTTCTATATTCCTCCATTAATCATCAAAATACATGCATGACACACATGGTTAAATTTTTGAACATAAACTCTAGCTTAAAATAATGGTAGAAATAGTTATATCATGCTTCAAGGGCCTCAAAAACATAAAAAAAAACTTCAAAAACTAACACCAAAATGACTTACATGTAGAGGGTTTATTTTGCTGAAAATTTCAAGCTCCCATAGAGGTTTTCCTCTCTAATTTTTGGTGAAGAAGAGATGGAGAAGAAAGATAGCCATTTGTTTTATTTTATTAGTTTTTGCTTTTGTCATCAAATACCAACCCATACCAAATTTTGACTTTTTTGACTTTTCTTCTCTATGCACATCCATTCACACATATAATGGCCTATTTACTCATTAAGGACATCAACCCTCAAGTTCTATAACTATTTAACACATTTAGCTAATAGAACACAACTTTAGCATTTTATGCGATTTAGTCCTTTTTCACAAATTAAGCATTCAAATGGTAGAATTTCCTAACAAAATTTTTAAACAATCATATTATCATGCTGTAGACCTCAAAATAATATTAAAATAATTTGTATGACCTTAGATTTGTGGTTTCGAAACCACTATTTCGGCTAGGCCCAAAATTGGGATGTTACAACTCTCCCCCCTTTAGGGATTTTTGTCCTCGAAAAATCTTACTAGTAAAAAGGCTTGGGTATTGGCTTCTCATTGTTTCTTCGGGTTCCCATGTGGCCTCTTCAACCCCATGTCGTTGCCATAACACTTTTACAGGGGCAATACTTTTATTTCTTAATTGCTTGACCTCCTAAGCTAAAATTCTAACAGGTTCCTAACCATAAGTCATATCCGGTCGTATCTCCACCTCTGTAGGTGAAATCACGTGCGGAGGGTTAGAACGGTAACGACGCAAAATAGACATATGGAACACATCGTGGATCTTTTCCAATTCAGATAGCAAAGCCAACCGATATGCCACCAGCCCTATCCTTTCGCTAATTTCGTACGGTCCAATAAAATGTGGACTCAACTTGCCTTTCCGGCCGAATCTAAGAACATTCTTCCATGAAGATACTTTCAAGAATACCTTATCGCCAATTTGAAACTCAATCTCTTTCCGTTTCAAATCTGTGTAGGAATTTTGTCTATCCGAAGTCGCTTTCAAGCATTCTTGAATCACCTTTACCTTCTCTTTGGTTTCTTTAACTAAGTCGACCCATGAATCTAATTCTCTTTGAGATCTATCCAATATAATGGTGTTCGACACTTACGCCCATACAATGCCTCATACGACGCCATTCTCAAGCTCTTCTGAAAACTGTTATTATAGGCAAATTCCACCAATGACAAGTATTTTTTCCAACTACCTTGAAACTAAAGAACACAACACCGGAGCATTCCTTCAAGTATTTGTATTTCTCTCTCTGACTAACTGTCGGTTTGTAGATGGAAAGCGATACTAAAATTTAACTTTGTACCTAATGCTTCTTGTAGTTTTTTCCAAAATCGCGATGTAAATCTTGGATCTCTATCCGAAATAATTTACGAAGGTACTCTATGAAGTCTCACAATTTCAAAAACATACAACTCGGCTAGCTTATCAATTGAGTAGTCGGTATGTACCAGAATAAAGTGAGACGATTTCATTAATCGATCAACTATGACCCATACAACATCTTTCTTTCTCGGTGGCAATGATAACCCGTCACAAAATCCATGGTAATTCGGTCTCATTTCCACTCAGGAACCATCACAGGCTGAAGTAAACCCGAAGGTACTTGGTGCTTAGCTTTCACTTGCTGACAAATTAAGCATTTAGACACAAACTCTGAGATGTCTCTTTCATACCTGGCCACCAATACAATCTTTTCAAGTCATTATACATCTTGGTACTACCCGGATGAATTGACATACAACTGCTATGTGCCTCGTGATGAATTTTCCCAATAAGCTCGTCATCTCTAGTTACACAGATCCTTTCCTGGAATGTCAAACAACCATTGAAACCAATCCAAAAATTTGATTCAACACTTGACTCACATCGAGCTCTCTTGGTTTGCAAATCACTATCACCTTTCTGAGCTTCACAAATCTCTTGGAGAAACATCGACCTAAGCATCATCGGACACAATCAACTGAGTATTCATAGCTCTAAAGGCAAATAAGGATTTTCTACTCAAGGCATCAGTGACCACGTTCGCCTTATCCGTGTGATAGTCAATCACCAGTTTATGATCTTTTATCAACTCTATCCACCTTTGTTGTCGTAAATTCAATTCTTTTTGAGTCATCAAGTACATTAGACTTTTGTGATCGATGAATACCTGACACTTCTCACCATACAAGTGATGTTTCCAAATATTTAACGCAAATACAATGGAGGCTAGCTCTAGATCATGTGTCGGATAATTTTTCTCGTGTGGCTTCAATTGCCTCGAAGCATAGGCTATCATTTTGCCTTCTTGCATAAGCACACAACCCAATCCATTTAAGGATGCATCACTATAAACCACAAATTCCTTTCTCGGTTCAGGTTGTACTAAAACTGGAGCCTCAGTCAACAATGCGTTTAATTTCTCAAAACTCTGTTTGTAATTTTCTGGCCATTCGAACATAACATCTTTCTATAATAACCTCGTCATTGGAGTAGCAATCATGGAGAATCATTTAACAAACCGCCTGTAATGGCCGGCTAAGCCCAAAAAGCTTCTAACCTCGGATACGTTTCTTGACTGTTTCCAATCAACAATGGCTGAAAACTTACTTGGATCAACTCGGATCCCATCACCCGACACAATAAGCCCCAAAAATCCAACTTCTCTAAGCCATAACTCAATTTTGCTAAACTTAGCATACAACTGCTTATCACTCAAAGTTTGCAAAATAGTTCTTAAGTGCTCGGCATGTTCAGACTCATCATGAAAATAGATCAAGATATCATCAATAAACACCACAACAAATTTATCTAAAAAAGGTTAGAAAGTTCGGTTCATTAAATCCATGAAAACCGTATTCGTTAGGCCAAAAGGCATTACCAAAAATTCATAGTGACCATACCTCGTCCGAAATGCGGTTTTCAACATGTTCGAATCCTTAACTCTCAACTGATAATAACTAGACCTCAAATCTATCTTGGAAAATACTGTGGCTCATTTCAGTTGATCAAATAAATCATCTATCCTCGGTAAGGGGTATTTACTATTTATTTTCACCTTGTTCAGTTGTCAGTAATCAGTACATAGCCTCATCGAACTATGTTTCTTTTTCACAAATAAAACTGGAGCACCCCACGGTGAATAACTAGGTCTCGCGAAACATTTATCCGTCAATTCTTGCAATTGGGTTTTCAAGTCCTTTAACTCAGTCGGAGCCATCTTATACGGAGTAATAGAAATAGGTGCCGTACCCAGAACTAGATCAATACCAAATTCAACTTCCCTAATTGGAGGCAATCCTCGCAACTCCTCTAGAAATACGTCCGGATACTCACAAACTACCGGTACTGGCTCAATCATCAACTCCAACTCGTTTGTATTTAGCACAAAAGCAAGATAAGGTTCGTAACCCTTCCTTATACACTTCTGAGCAGACATCGAAGAAATCACTACAGGAAAGCTATCCGATTCATCTGATTCAACCTGAAGAACATCACTATTTCCACATTTCAGTTTAATAAATTTTCTCCCACAATTTACTACTACATCATGAGCAGTTGACCAATCCATACCAACAAACTCTTTTAGCTCAAGCATACCAACAAACATACCAACAAACATCTGAATGTCTTTGTTTAATCCGTCCTTAAACCTCTAGCACATAATGGCTTCGGTCGACACGCATTTCCAAGTGTATTTGCTGGGTCTTACAAACTCACGCTCATATTCAGTTACAGTCATTCTACCTTGCTTCAACTCAGGAAATTCTTTTCTTTTCTAATCCAAAAATCTGTAGCTAATATACCATTTTTGAAACTCCTTGTAACACCCCGTACCCAAGTCCGTTACCGGAGTCGAACACAAGGTGCACACAGACTTAACTTAATCATTTCACAGTCCATTTAAAATTTTCCAGACGAGCTGGTTACTGCATCACTGTCACCTTAAAAATCATATCTTGAGTTCCAAAGCTTGAAAATCAGTTTCGTAATTTTTCCCCGAAATTAGACTCATATGTCCATCTACTATATTTTTTATAGAATTTTTGGTCGGGCAAATTAGTACAGTTTATTAGTTAAAGTCTCCCATGTTACAGGGGTCGACTACACTGACCTTCGCGCGTTACAACTTAAATATCTCCCTGTATAGGGCTTCAATACTGATGCCGTTTGTTTCTATAGAAACTAGACTCAAAGAGGAATCTATACATATATGGCGTGACTCCTGATTATCTCTGGTTAATTTACAATGAATTTCCAAAGTCGGAACAGGGAATCCAGAAACCGTTCTGGCCCTGTTTCACGAAAACCTAAATATCTCTTAACATAAAACTCATATGACCGTTTCGTTTCTTCCATATGAAAGTAGATTCACCAAGGTTAATTTAAATAATTTATTCTCCATTTAATTCCATTCCTACAAATTTTAGTGATTTTTAAAATCCACACCACTGCTGCTGTCAGCATCTGTTTTCAAGGTAACTTTACCTATTTCGTGGTTTCCATGGACCAACTAGAGTTTTGTCATACATAGGTCTACCTATGATCATTTTTAACCATTCCAAGGGCTGATCATTGCCCAACACTTCCATTCCAGTCCATAGTCACATCATGAAACCATATATACATACATAAACAAAAACGGTCTAATGCCATACTCCACTTCTACGAGCCATTTTCGCATGGCCGTACACACATACATCACAAAAGTACTTGAAAAACAACAAAGGGTAGTCCTATACATGCCATATCTAGAGTTCAACTAAAGAGTACCAAAAGGGCTTTGATAGTGTGGATGACTTCGACTTTGATGATCCCGAATCCGATAGCTAACGAGCAAAATCTATAAAAAGAGAGCCAAAGCAGCGGGTAAGCATTTTAATGCTTAGTAAGTCTCAAGTAATGAAATCAGCTTTGACTAAAGTATTACATTCACATAGCTAAATGAATCACTTTAGTAATACACATTCTCATAATCATACTTACTTCACACTTCATCAATATATACACACAAGGTATCAACCTATCTAAGAGCCGAAAGTTCGTTAGTCGATTGAGCGAATACTATATCAAACGAATCGACTTTTCCGATGCACATGTAAACATACCTTATCGTATGGGTTTTTCGAGCGTATTAATTGAATTTATTACAGCACCAAAACGCTCACCTTCAAACCGAGTTTCTTGAATTTAGCGGATATAATCCACAAGCACAATTGCCTTGGTCTTAACCGGATTTGGTAACTTGCACAAATGCCTTGGGGTCTTAGCCGGATATAACAACTCGCATGAATGCCTTGGTCTTAGCCGGATATAACAACTTCATACGAATGCCTTGGTCTTAGCCGGATATGATCACTAGCATAAATGCCTTGGGACTTAGCAGGGTATCATTCAAATGCTCATGTACACATATATCAATAAGCACGACACATCCATATTTCATTTTCGTTACTAAGGCTCAAACACAAAACATTTATCAAACCTTTCCAATTTTGGCTCAATAGCCACACACAAAACATGATTTCAATTGACTTTACAACGTAGTCCTTACGCACATTCTGCTATTCGCCATAATAAGACAAATCATTTCAATATAATTCAAGTAGGGTCATTACTCAAAGACTTACCTCGGACGTGGTCGAGCGATTTCGACTGGCTACTCGACTACTTTTTCCTTCCCTTTATCGGATATAGCTCCCCTTTGCTCTTGAGCTTAATTTAACAAATAAATTGATTTAATCATTTGAGCATCGAAAGAGGAATTCAAGGTACTTAGCCCACATATTTTCATTAGCCATTAAAGTCACATATGTACGGAAATCATGAATCAAACTCAACACATTAGTTAGTACTCTCCTTAGCCGAATTTTCTAAGCCAAGAATAGACATCAATATGCTTGCCTCTAACCGAATGCATGCACACCAATTCCCCTCATGTGGCCGAATATGCATGTCCATGTTGAGGCCAGTTATACACTTAATACCACACAAAAATAGCATACATTTTACTAACTAACGCATTCCATATTGTAACTCAATACGCATCAATTATTTATTTCATAACCGAAACATCATCATATGCAAATATATACCTTGAGATGGTATATATGTCATACCAATACGTCATGTGCAAACATGTATATCTATATATATATGCTAGAGCCGAATCTCAAAGTTGCTTATCCAAATATAAACATATATCCAAAGCTCAAATCTTACCTACCATGCAATATGCATAAACCATACTTATGGATATACCATGGCCGAATACACCACAACACCATACCGTTTCAATTTTGGTCATGGTTAAACAAAGAACTTAATGTCTTGCTCAAAAATGCTAAAAAGAAAGTCCAAGAGCCATCTATCCACCATCACATGTATCATTAGCAAGCTTCATATTTAACATGCAATGGCATTAACACAAAATCCACCTTGGCCAAATACCATCCCCATGATATAACAAAGATTTGAACCATGGGCTAATAAAAGCATCAAGCTATCAACTAAAAACATGCATGAATCTCATGGAACAACCTCAAACATACCTTAATCTAGATACAAGTATGGCCAAACCTCCTCCTAATCCTCTTCCAAACCAAGCATGAAGCAAAAACCCCTCCTTCTTCCTTAGGATTTTCGCCAAGAGAGAATGAAAGGATGAACAAATTTTTTCTTTTCTTTTCTTCAACTCATGGCAATGGCGAGGAGAGAAGCCTTCACACACATTTTTTTTATTTTTTATTACCCATGCACCTTATTTTATTTATTCCAACATGAAACACTTACACAACATGTTTCATGACATGTTTTGCCCATACTCCTTGTCATGGCCGGCCACTAGCAATTAGGGGGAAATTTGACATGCAAGTCCTCCTTTTGATTACATGCACTATTAGGTCCTTATAGATTAGCCTATCACATTTCAAAAGTGTCACACAAGTCCTATTGACTAAATTCACATGAAATTTACTAAATCGAAACTTGAAATTTTCACACATTCACATATACATATTCTAGACAATAAATATTACGTCCAAACATTTCGGTGACTCGGTTTAGTGGTCCCGAAACCACTTCCGACTAGGGTCAATTTTGGCTGTCACAACTCTCCCCACTTAAGAAATTTTCGTCCCAGAAAATCTTACCGTAAATAGGTTTGGGTATCGCTCTTTCATAGAGTTCTCGGGTTCCTGTGTAGCTTCTTCTATCCGTGTTTGAGCCATAACACTTTCACTAGCGGAACCCTTTTGTTTCGCAACTCCTTCACTTCACGAGCTAGGATACGAATCGGTTCTTCTTCATAACTCATATCGGCTTGAATTTCAACCTCGATGGACTAATTACGTGCGATGGATCAAATCTATAGCGTCGAAGCATCGAAACATGAAAGACGTCGTGAATCTTTTCGAGTTCAGGGGGCAAAATCAAACGATATGCAACTGGACCGACTCGTTCAGAGACTTCATATGGCCCGATGAACCTCGGACTCAATTTGCCTTTACGGCCAAATCTGAGTATCTTTTTCCAAGGCGAAACTTTAAGAAACACTTTATCTCCCACCTGATACTCAATGTCTTTTCGCTTCAAATCCGCGTACGATTTCTGACGATCTGTGGCCGCCTTTAAACTTTCACGGATTACCTTTACTTTCTGTTCAGCATCTTTAATCAAATCAACACCTTGAAATAGTATATATGTCATACCAATACATCATGTACAAACATATATACATATATATGTGCTAGAGCCGAATCTCAAGTTGATTGTAACTAATCATGAACATAATTTCAAAACACAAATCTTACTTTCCATGCAATGAGCATAAATCACACTTTTGGATAATACATCACAACACCATAATTTTGGTCATGATTAAACAAAGAACTTGATGTCTTACTCAAAAATACTAAAAAGAAAGTCCAAGAGCCATCAATCCACCATCACATATATCATTAGCAAGCTTCATATTTAACATGCAATGGCATTAACACAAAATCCACCTTGGCCAAATACCATCCCCATGATATAACAAAGGTTTGAACCATGGGCTAACAAGAGCATCAAGCTATCCACTAAAAACATGCATGAATCTCATGGCACAACCTCAAACATACCTTAATCTTGATGCAAGTATAGCCAAACCTCTTTCTAATCCTCTTCCAAACCAAGCATGAAGCAAAATTCCTCCCTTCCCCTCTAGTATTTTCAGTCAAGAGAGAATGAAAAATGGATGAACAATTTTTTTTCTTTTCTCTTCCTCAATACACGGCAATGGGGGGGGGTTCACTCATACACACATTTTTTTTTCTTTCTTTATTACCCATACTTATTTGTTTATTGTTTCTCCCTAATGCACCAACAAAACATGTTTCATGACATGTTTAGCCCATACTTCCTTGTCATGGCCGGCCACTAGAACTTGGGGGGCGAATTTGACATGCAAGTCATCCCCTTTGACTACATGCACTATTAGGTCCTTATAGATTAGCCTATCACTTTTCAAAAGTGTCACACAAGTCCTACTAACTGAATTCACATGCAATCGGCTAAATCGAAGCTTGAAATTTTCACACATTCATAATTACATATTCTAGACAATAAATATTACGTTCAAACATTTCGGTGACTCGGTTTAGCGGTCCCGAAACCACTTCCCGACTAGGGTCAATTTTGGGTTGTCACAACTCTCCCCCACTTAAGAAATTTTCGTCCCCGAAAATCTTACCGGTAAATAGGTTTGGGTAACGCTCTTTCATAGAGTTCTCGGGTTCCCAAGTAGCTTCTTCCATCCCGTGTTTGAGCCATAACACTTTTACTAACGGAACCCTTTTGTTTCGCAACTCCTTTATTTCACGAGCTAGGATACGAATCGGTTCTTCTTCATAACTCATATCGACTTGAATTTCAACCTCTGATGGACTAATTACGTGCGACGGATCAGATCTATAGCGTCGAAGCATCGAAACATGAAAGACGTCGTGAATCTTTTCAAGTTTAGGGGGCAAAATCAAACGATACGCAACTGGACCGACTCGTTCGGATATCTCATATGGCCCGATGAACCTCGGACTCAATTTGCCCTTGCGCCCAAATCTGAGTATCTTTTTCCAAGGCGAAACTTTAAGAAACACTTTATCTCCCAGCTGATACTCGATGTCTTTTCGTTTCAGATCCGCGTACGACTTCTGACGATCGGAGGCTATCTTCAGATTTTCACGGATTGCTATTACTTTCTGTTCAGCATCTTTAATCAAATCCACTCCGAAAATTTTGCTTTCACCGAGCTCGGTCCAAAACAATGGTGTACGACATTTACGCCCGTACAAGGCCTCGTAAGGCGCCATCTTAATACTTGATTGAAAACTATTGTTGTAAGCGAATTTAATCAAAGGTAAATACCGTTCCCATGAACCACTGAACTCGAGGATGCCACATCTCAACATATCCTCAAGTATCTCGAATTATCCGCTCGGATTGACCATCGGTTTGAGGTGAAAGGCGGTCTTTGAAATGCAACTTGGTACCCAAAGCTTCTTGCAATTTCTTCCAAAATCGCGAGGTGAACCTCGGATCTCTATCCGACACAAAGTAAATCGGTCCCCGTGTAATCTCACAATGAGAAACGTACAATTCAGCTAGTTTATCCAATGAAAAGTCCGTGACATACAGGGGATAAAGTGAGCCGACTTAGTCGATCTATCAACAACAACCCAAATCGCATCCTTCTTATTTGCTGACAATGGCAGTCCGGACACAAAGTCCATTGTGACTCGATCCCATTTCCACTCGGGTATCGTGATCGGCTGAAGTAACCCTGAAGGCACTTGATGTTCCACTTTCACTTGTTGACATATTAAACATCTCGAAACAAAGTCGGAGATGTCTCGTTTCATACCATGCCACCAAAACCGACGTTTCAAATCGTTGTACATCTTCGTACTCCCCAGGTGGATTGCCATTCGGCTACAATGGGCTTCGTTCGAATTATTGAAATAAGTTCAATTCCTTGGAACACAGACGACTTCTGAACCTCAAACAATCGTCATCATCAATTTGAAACTCCGATTCCTTGTTTGGAACACACTCAGCCCGTTTTGCAACCAACTCATCGTCAACTTTCTGAGCTTCACGAATTTGATGAGTCAACAATGGTTTGGCCTTTAATTCGGCTACTAACACATTGTCGGGTAGAATAGACAAGTGTACATTCATCGCTCGTAAAGCAAACAATGATTTCCGGCTTAAGGCGTCCGCAACCACATTAGCCTTTCCCGGGTGATAATCAATGACAAGCTCATAATCTTTTAACAACTCGAGCCAACGTCTTTGTCGCAGATTTAAGTCTCTTTGAGTCATCAAATATTTGAGACTTTTGATCCGAATACACATGGCACTTCTCACCTAATAAGTAATGTTGCCATATCTTTAAGGCGAATCGATGGCGACCAATTCGAGATCATGGGTCGGATAATTTTTCTCATGTGGCTTTAATTGTCTCGACGCATAGGCCACAACTCGACCTTCTTGCATCAATACGCAACCTAACCCAAGTAGGGAGGCGTCACTATAGATGACAAACTCTTTGCCAGATTCGGGCTGCACTAATCTTTGGAGCTTAGTCAAATGAGTTTTCAATTGATCGAAACTTTTCGACACTTTTCCGTCCATTCAAACTTGACATCTTTACGAAGCGGTTTCGTCATGGGTGTGGCTATCATCGAGAATCCTTTTACAAACCGTCGGTAGTAATGTAAGCAAGTCCCAAAAAGCTCCGAACCTCAGTAATATTTCTTGGAGGCTTCCAGTTAAGTATGGCTGAAATTTTGCTCGGGTCGGCTCGAATACCCGATGCAGATACCACATGACCCAAGAAGCTAACCTCTCTTAACCACAACTCACACTTGCTGAACTTAGCATATAAGCGCCTATCCGTAATATTTGTAACACTAATCTCGGTGCTCGCATGTTCGGTCTCATCTCTTGAATAGACCGGGATGTCGTCAATGAACACAACTACGAACCGATCCAAATATGGTCTAAAAATCCGATTCATCAAATCCATAAATACCGTAGGGGCATTAGTGAGCCCAAACGGCATCACTAAGAACTCGTAGTGACCATATCTCGTTCTGAAGGCAGTTTTGGGTATATCCGAATCTCGGATTCATGGCGATAATAGCCCGATCTCAAATCTATTTTTAAGAACACCGAGGCTCCCTTCAGTTGATCGAACAAATCATCGTCTGTGATAGCGGATATTTGTTCTTTATTGTCACTTTATTAAGCGACGATAGTCGATGCATAACCTCATGGTTCCGTCCTTCTTTTTCACAAACAACACTGGTGCACCCCAAGGTGAAAAACTCGGGCGAGCAAAACCTCTATCCACCAACTCTTGCAACTGAGCTTTCAACTCCTTTAATTCCGTTGGTGCCATACAATACGGAGCTATCGAAATCGGTGTGGTCCCAGGTACAAGCTCAATACCAAACTCTATCTCCCGAACAGGTGGCAAACCCGGTAATTCTTCGGGAAAAACATCCGGGTATTCACAAACCACCGGCACAGATTCGGGTTTTATTTCTAGCTCCTTATTATCCATTACATACGCAAGGTATGCTTCGCACCCCTTTCTTACATACTTCTGGGCCATCATTGATGATATTACAGCTGGCAACCCCTTCAAGTCCACAGACTCAACTCAGATCATTTCGTTATTTGCGCACCTCAAATCAATAGTCTTGCTTTTGCAATTCACAACCGCATCATGCACGGTCAACCAATCCAAACCAAGAATAACATCAAATTCATCGAGCGGCAAAAGCATCAAGTCCACGGAAAGCAGGAACCTCGAATTACTAGGGGCATTTCTTACACACTTTTTCGACCAAAGACGTAACGACCCAAGGATTTGACACCGAATTACGAACTCGATGAGACTCAATACGTAAAGTCTTCTTTGGATGCTAAGGTTTCGCATATATAAGAGTGAGTAGAACCGAGGTCAATTAAAGCAATCACATTAGGATCAAAGAGAGTGAAAGTACCGGTAATAACATCGGCGAGGAAGCATCCTCACGCACGCGTATGGCATAAGCCCTAGCAGAGCGCGAGCCTCGGATCTGGTCGTAGCATCTCTAGATCCTCTCGACCACCACTAGCATTGTCCGTATTTCTAGATGGTCTACCTCGGCGGTGGTAGCGCCGGTTTCCCACTCGATTTGTATTCATTCAGCAACCTCGGGCAATCTTTAATAAAGTGGTCGACCGATCCGCACTTGTAACAGGAGCGGTCACGGAACCAACAGCTTCGAGAATGCCATTTGCCACAATGCTGACACTCCGTTCTGTCTCGACATTCATTCCCAACACCGGCGGATCAAAGTGCCTCGTGTACCCATTGGGGTCGATCACGATCTCGTCTAAAAGGCCGAAGTGCCTCTAGACCGCCCACATCATCTCTAAATTTCTTCGATGCATGTTGAAGAGACTTTCCGAGGATCTTTTATGAAACTCTCCGGTTCCCACATCAACTTTTTGTTTTTCCTTTTAAGCTCTTGACTTTACAAGCTCGCTCGACAAGTACTACGAACTCTCGTATTTCAAGAATGCCAACGAACATTTTCATGTCTTCATTCAGCCCATCCTCGAAGCGTTTACACATGATGGCGTCGGACGAAACACATTCGGCGTATCTACTAAGTCTAACAAATTTTCGCTCAGAATCGATGAGTCGACATAGAACCTTGCTTAAGCTCAAGAAATTCCTTCCGTTTTGATCAACAAATCTCGGTGATATACTTTTTCCAAACTCGGTTTGGAAAAATTCCCAAGTTACTTACTCTCGGGGCACTGTGAAGTCGAGTGCTCCACCAATAGTAGGCGAATCACGTAGCAAGGAGATAGCACACTTTAGGCATTCATCGGTGTACAAGATAGCTCATCGAGTACCGGATAGTGTTGTCCAACCAAAATTCAGCTTGCTCGGCATCGTCGTTATCCGTAGCTTTAAATTCAGAGGCCCATGTTTTTAGATTACATCAGCTGGGGCTTATTCGACCTTATTTGGTCGATTCGGAGGCATTGTAGGTGCTTGGGGTTGTATTAGTCAGAATGGAGGTTGTGGAGCAGTAGTATTAGTTCGAATGTATTGGTTGAACCAATCATTCATCACGCTATAAAAGGCTTGCCTAGCCTCATCATTCGGATTGCTAGCAATAGGTTGAGAGTCCGGCGCTGTCCCTTGTGCGGAGCAGCGCCACACTCTCCACATCATCGCCTATCGCTTTCGGTTGGGATCGGGATCCATTACTATAAATAAACACAAATTCAAATGTCGAAATCACCACACTATCAAATAATCACATAAAATGGCATGTATAGCTAGACCCAAACGCATTACGGTAGTCCTAGAATCGACTAAACCGTAGCTCTGATACCAATAAAATTGTAACACCCCGAACCCGAGGCCATCGCCGGAGTCGAACACGAGGTGTTAACAGGCTTCAAACCACTTATTGAGAATTTCCCAGACAAGCTGCCAATCTGTGTACTAGTCGCTTCAAAAATCATAACTTGGGTTTTACCACTCGAAAATCAGTTTTGTAATTTTTCCCTGAAACTAGACTCATATGTCCATCTACAGATTTTTTTCTAGAATTTTTGGTCTAGCCAATTAATACAGTTTTTTAGTTAAAGTCTCCCATGTTACAGGGGTCGACTACACTGACCTTCATGCGTTACAACTCGAATAACTCCCTGTGCAGGGCTTCAATACTGATGCCGTTTGTTTCTATAGAACCTAGACTCAAAGAGGAATTTATACATATATGGTATGACTCCTAATTATCTCTGGTTAGTTTATAATGAATTTCCAAAGTCGGAATAGGGGATCCAGAAACCGTTCTGTCCCTGTTTCACGAGAACTTTAATATCTCTTAACATATAACTCATATGACTGTTTCGTTTCTTCCATATGAAAGTAGATTCATCAAGGTTCATTTACATAATTTATTCACTATTTAATACCATTCCTACTATGTTTAGTGATTTTTCATGTCCACATCACTGCTGCTGTCAGCATCTGCCTTTAAGGTAGGCTTTACCTATTTCATGATTTCCATGATTCAATTGGCCCTTTTTGCATACATAGCACAAAGTGTGATCATGATTAACCATTCCAATGGCTAATCGTTCAAAACAATTCCATACCTCATAATGATCAACATACAAACGATTATAGTACTATGCTAAAAACGTATATAAGCCATTTTTGCATGGCTATCCAAGTTTACACAAAACCGAAAGGTACATGACCTACAACAAAAGGGTAGTCCTATACATGCCATTTCAAAGTTCAACCAAAATTGTACCAAAATGGGGATTTGATAGTGTGGGAGACTTGACTTCCAAAAATCCTGAGTCCGATGGTGACGAGCCAAAATCTATAAACAAAGAAACAGAGAAACGGAGTAAGCAATTTATGCTTAGTAAGTTTGAGCAAGAAATTCAACACAACAAAAGCATAGCATTAAGTAAAGCTAACGGATAATTTCATATGCACAAATTCTCAATATCCTACTCATTTCACATTCCAACCCCTATGTTCATACATAAGGGATCATCTTAACCAAATACCGGAAACTCATTACTCTCGTTGGCGAATATTATTCAAGGAATCAACTAATTCAAGCACATACGAACATACCTCATTGCTGGAATTTTTCAAGCGTATTAATTGAAAATTTTACAGCAAGATCGCTCATTCTCGAATCACGTACCTTGAATTTAACCGGATATAACGACTCGCTCAAATGCCTTCGGACGAAGCCCGATTATAGTGACTTCGACGAATGCCTTCGGACTTAACCCGGGTTTAGTAACTTGCACAAATGCCTTGGGCTTAGCCCGATTTATTAACTCGCACGAATGCCTTGGATCCTAGTCCGGATATAGTCACTTAGCACAAAGCCTTGGGACTTAGCCGGACATCATTCAATAACCGAGCACAATTATCAATCAATTATGACACATTCGTATTTCATTTTCAATAGCAAAACTCAAACACAAGGCACTTTTCACACTTGCAATTTCGCTCAATAGCCACACACAAAGAGCATGATTTTAATTTGCTTTAAACATGATCTAATCAATTCGAATTTAAGCTCTATTACTCAAGAACTTACCTAGGATGTCGTCGAACGATTTCAATGGCTATTCGACCACTTTTTCCTTCCCTTTGTCGGATCTAGTTCCCTTTGCTCTTGAGCTTAATTTAACAAATAAATCGATTTAATCATTTGAGTATCGAAGAGGAATTCAAGGTACATAGTCAATATATATACTCATTAGGCATCACAATGATATATACGAAATCATGAATCGAACTCAACACATTAGTTAATATTCCTCTTAGCGAATTTTCTAAGCCAAGAATAGGCATCAATATGCTTGCCTCTAACCGAATGCATGCACACCAATTTCCCCTCATGTGGCGAATATGCATGTCCATGTTGAGGCCAATTATACACTTAATACCACACAAAACAGCATACATTTTACTAACTAACGCATTACATATCGTAGCTCAACACACATCTCTCATTTACTTCATAAGAAACATCATCACAAGCAAATATACACCTTGAAATAGTATATATGTCATACCAATACATCATGTACAAACATATATACATATATATGTGCTAGAGCCGAATCTCAAGTTGATTGTAACTAATCATGAACATAATTTCAAAACACAAATCTTACTTTCCATGCAATGAGCATAAATCACACTTTTGGATAATACATCACAACACCATAATTTTGGTCATGATTAAACAAAGAACTTGATGTCTTACTCAAAAATACTAAAAAGAAAGTCCAAGAGCCATCAATCCACCATCACATATATCATTAGCAAGCTTCATATTTAACATGCAATGGCATTAACACAAAATCCACCTTGGCCAAATACCATCCCCATGATATAACAAAGGTTTGAACCATGGGCTAACAAGAGCATCAAGCTATCCACTAAAAACATGCATGAATCTCATGGCACAACCTCAAACATACCTTAATCTTGATGCAAGTATAGCCAAACCTCTTCCTAATCCTCTTCCAAACCAAGCATGAAGCAAAATTCCTCCTTCCCTCTAGTATTTTCGGTCAAGAGAGAATGAAAATGGATGAACAATTTTTTTCTTTTCTCTTCCTCAATACACAACAATGGGGGTTCACTCACACACACATTTTTTTTTCTTTCTTTATTACCCATACTTATTTGTTTATTGTTTCTCCCTAATGCACCAACAAAACATGTTTCATGACATGTTTAGCCCATACTTCCTTGTCATGGCCGGCCACTAGAACTTGGGGGGGAAATTTGACATGCAAGTCCTCCCCTTTGACTACATGCACTATTAGGTCCTTATAGATTAGCCTATCACTTTTCAAAAGTGTCACACAAGTCCTACTAACTGAATTCACATGCAATCGGCTAAATCGAAGCTTGAAATTTTCAGACATTCATAATTACATATTCTAGACAATAAATATTACGTTCAAACATTTCGGTGACTCGGTTTAGTGGTCCCGAAACCACTTCCCGACTAGGGTCAATTTTGGGCTGTCACAGCTTGCCTCTAACCGAATGCATGCACACCAATTCCCCTCATGTGGCCGAATATGCATGTCCATGTTGAGGCCAATTATACACTTAATACCACACAAAAACAGCATACATTTTACTAACTAACGCATTCCATATTGTAACTCAATACTCATCAATCATTTATTTCATAACCGAAACATCATCATATGCAAATATATACCTTGAGATGGTATATATGTCATACCAATACATCATGTGCAAACATGTATATCTATATATATATGCTAGAGCCGAATCTCAAAGTTGCTTATCAAAATATAAACATATATGCAAAGCTCAAATCTTACCTACCATGCAATATGCATAAACCATACTTATGGATATACCATGGCCGAATACACCACAACACCATACCGTTTCAATTTTGGTCATGGTTAAACAAAGAACTTCATGTCTTACTCAAAAATGCTAAAAAGAAAGTCCAAGAGCCATCTATCCCCCATCACATGTATCATTAGCTAGCTTCATATTTAGCATGCAATGGCATTAACACAAAATCCACCTTGGCCAAATACCATCCCCATGATATAACAAAGATTTGAACCATGGGCTAATAAAAGCATCAAGCTATCAACTAAAAACATGCATGAATCTCATGGCACAACCTCAAACATACCTTAATCTAGATACAAGTATGGCCAAACCTCCTCCTAATCTTCTTCCAAACCAAGCATGAAGCAAAACCCCTCCTTCTTCCTTAGGATTTTCGCCAAGAGAGAATGAAAGGATGAACAAATTTTTTTCTTTTCTTTTCTTCAACTCACGGCAATGGGGAGGGAGAAGCCTTCACACACATTTTTTTCATTTTTTATTACCCATGCACCTTATTTTATTTATTCCAACATGAAACACTTACACAACATGTTTCATGACATGTTTTGCCCATACTCCCTTGTCATGGCGGCCACTAGCAATTAGGGGGAAATTTGACATGCAAGTCCTCCTTTGATTACATGCACTATTATGTCCTTATAGATTAGCCTATCACATTTCAAAAGTGTCACACAAGTCCTATTGACTAAATTCACATGAAATTTACTAAATCGAAACTTGAAATTTTCACACATTCACATATACATATTCTAGACAAAAAATATTACGTCCAAACATTTCGGTGACTCGGTTTAGCGGTCCCGAAACCACTTCCCGACTAGGGTCAATTTTGGGCTGTCACACTCCTCTTGGAAAATTTTCCATGTTACCCTCTCCCTCGGTACCACTAAGGCAAGTGTCTTCCACCAGTGGTATGCCGAATCTTTAAGCAGTGATACAACACATTTCATGCATTCTTCCGGTGTGCATGACAATTCCTCAAAAACCCAGATGGTGTTTTCGAGTCAAAACTCTGCTCGTTCCGGATCATCATCGATGTTAGCTTAGAATTCTTCAGCTCCTTGCTTTCAAATTTTATCAACTAGGGGTCTATTCGACCTTATAAAATCCATACCTTGGGGTTGATAAACCGTAAATTATACATATTTTTACCCCATGTTTAATGCATTTTATAGATGATTTCTCATTAGAATTGGTGAATTCGATGCTCCTAATGCTTTAATTTCATGTTTTATACTTAGGAGAGCATAGGAGAGCGAAAGGAACGGGAAACGGACAAAAAATGGAGAAAATGGGCCAAAGTACGAAATCAACATGGCCTGGACCTCCTCACATGGGCAGATCACACGGTCGTGTCAATTTGGCAGGCTCGAACAGGGCCTGAAGTAATCGAACACGGGCGTGTGCCACGGGCGTGTCCTTGTCGAGCCGAAGTTGAGTCCAATTCGGAAAAGGCTAATTTTGAGGGCTTCTAGGCATTCCAAAGCCTATGAATACACCCTAGAAGAGGAGAAAAAGGGACACAGAGAATAGGGAGTAAGGAATTACTCCAAGGAAGCCAATTGATTCATCTCAGAAGCCGGATTCATCATCAAGACTGAAGACCTCTCCTCAATTCCCCTTCAGGAGTTTTGGGTTTTCTTCATGTTTTGTATTCTTTATTTTTCTGAGATGTTTTCTTATTTAGTTATGAACTAAATCCCCTAAATACCTAAGGGGAATGAAACCTAAGACGAATCTTGTTATTATTTTCTGAATTGTATGATAAATATTTAACTTGTTTTTAATTATGTGTTCTTAATTCTTTTTTGATTTCCCAGGATACTGATTCAAGATATGCTCTTATTCAGAGGAGGAATAGACCCTGGCTAAGAGTACATTTATCACAATTAAGTAGAGTTGATTGCGCACCTAGATAGGGTGACAAGATTTTACCGGATTAGGATGAAACCTAATAAGGGGATCCATAGATCGAGTTAATGCAACCCTAGAGTGTTAATTAGAGAAAATGTCTCAGTTATTCAATCAAGGGATTAGACGTTATTAGTCTTGAATAGGGATAATAACATAACTTAGGGATCTCTACGGAACAAGTTGAATGAATAATTTTTCCGATTCGGAGCTAGAATAACAAGTAAAGTCTAGCTGGATTTTTCCTTAGGTATTGTCTTAAGTCAATCGATTTTTCCCGAAAGCAATTCCCCAATTCTTTTCTCTGTGAATTCTTAGTTTAGATAATTAGTTAATTAAAACAAAACCCCATTATTCTTAGGCTAGATAATAAAAAGACAGTCATTACTAGTACTTTTAGTTCCTTTGGATTCGATAATCCGGTCTTGCTAAAACTATACTACTGTTCGATAGGTACACTTGCCTACATCGCGATAATAGTTAGTTCAAGAACGAGTAATTATAAATATTTAAAACCTATCACGAAATCACGCGATCAAGTTTTTGACTCCGTTGCGGGGGAACTAAGATATTAGGAACGCTTAATTTTTATTACTTTAGCCATTTATTTTTCTTGCAATTTAATTTAATATTATTATTATTTATTAACCTACTTTTTCTTTCTCTTAGCAGGTTTTCATAGTTTATGACTAGAAGAAATCCGTCGGGTCCATTACTTTTTGACGAAGAAATCGATCACATAGTACGTAAAAACCAATGAGAAATAAGGCGAAGATTAAGATACATGGAGAACGAGCAAGAAGACGATACTCAACCCCCAACCGAAGAGATGGCTGAAACCAAGGCAATCAGCTACCTCCTGCAATTGCAGTTAATCAAAATCCTGCTCCACGCACTATGTATGATTATGCTAAACCCTCTTTAACAGGAACTAAATTGAGCATAGTTAGACCTGCTGTAGCTGCAAATACTTTTGAATTAAAACCTAGCACTATTCAAATGATACAACAATTTGTTCAGTTTGATGGTTTGCAGGATGAGGATCCCAACGCTCATTTAGCCAACTTTTTAGGACTATGCGATACATTTAAAATCAATGGCGTTTCTGATGATGCCATTCGTCTTCAGTTGTTTCCCTTTTCATTGAGGAACATACCACGAGGATCAATTACTACTTGGGAACAAATGACCGAAAAATTTTTACTAAAATATTTTTCGTCGGCTAAAATGGCTAAATTACTTAATGATATCTCTTCTTTTGTACAGATGGATTTAGAAACACTCTACGGTGTATGGGAGAGATACAAAGACCTTTTGAGAAGGTGCCTTCACCATGGGTTACCGCTTTGGCTCCAAGTACAAACATTTCACAATGGTCTGAATCCTTCGACTCGAAAAATGGTTGACACAGCGGCGGGCAGAACCATCAATAATAAAACACCAGAAGATGCCTATGAGTTTATAGAGGAGATGTCACTGAATAACTATCAGTGGCAAGTCATGAGGACAAAGCCAATGGAAACAGCCGGCGTTTATAACTTCGATTCAGTCACCATACTCTCTAATCAGGTAGAACTTTTGAATAAGAAAATTGATGGTTTTCTTAGTTCTTCATAGGTTCACCCAGTAATGCAGTGCGAAGCAAGTGGAAGTGGAACAAACCATTCGGAATACCAACATTATGGCCACAACATGGATAACGAGCAATTAAATTACATGGGTAATAATCCTTGACCTCAAAACAATCCATATAGTAACACTTATAATGCAGGTTGGAGGAACCACCCAAATTTCTCGTGGGGTGGTCAAGGAAATCAAAGACCACAACAACCTCCGGGCTACCAACAACCACCCTACCAATAAGAAAAGAAGCCAAACCTTGAAGAAATGCTCTCAAATTTTATTTCAGTGTCGGAAACTCATTTTTCAAAACACTGAGACAGCACTTAAGAATCAACAATCATCGATCCAAGGCTCGAGACTTAGATAGGCCAGCTTTCCAAACTAATCTCTGAACGACCACACGGTAGTTTGCCAAGTAATACCGAACCTAACCCAAGGGAACAGCTCAGCGCAATTAATATTCAAGATGACGAAGGAATCGTTGAGCCTGAACCAGAACCGAGGCACGAAACTGTGGTAAGCAAAAGTCAAGGTGAGGTAGATTATAATACAAATAAACCAGTAACTATCGAATATAAACCTCGTGTACCATACCCCAATGCGACAAGGAAAGAGCGCTCAGATGAACAATTTGGTAGATTCTTTAAACTCTTAAAAAAATTACATATTAACTTACTATTTATTGAAGCTCTATCACAGATGCCAAACGCAATGAAATTTTTAAGGGAGCTTTTAGCAAAAAAGTGAAAGTTGGACGAGGCGTCGCATGTGGAACTGAACGCAGTTTGCTCGGCCATTCTCCAAAATAAACTACCCAACAAACTAAAAGACCCAGGGGGCTTTACTATTCCTTGCTTAATTGGTAGTTTAGATATTAATTAAGCATTGGTTGATCTAGGGGCTAGTATCAACATCATGCATTAGAAATTTTTTAAGCAACTATGTCTCGGGAAACCCAAACAGACTAGGATGAGCATTCAATTAGCAGATAAAACTATAAGATTCCCTAGAGGTATTATTGAAGATGTGCTAGTTAAAATCGATAAATTTATATTTCCCATTGACTTTATTGTTCTAGACATAGAAGAGGATAGCAACACTCCCTTAATCCTAGGAAAGCATTTTTTAGCAACTGCTAAAACCATCATTGATGTTGGCACAGGTGAACTCACACTCCGGTTGGGAGACGAAACAATCACCCTTTCAAGCTAGCAATTCTGCAACACATCAGGGATTGAAGGCAATTATTTAAACCATTCTACTAAAACCAACAATATGGTGCAACCTACTTTACAGAAAATGAGTCTGAAGGAAGCACACGAGTCGTTCTCAAGCAATAATAGAGGACCTGTTCATGAAGATCGAAGACTACAAATTGAGGAACTCGATGAATGGCGGACACACAAACCAAGAACACCCAACAAACTGAAACTACGCCAAAACGAGCCCGATACCTCTCCAAATCAACTTAAAGTTGGTGATAAGGTCTTATTAAATGCTTGACATTCCCACATCGTGACTACCACACGGAATGAGGAAATCCCTCTTACGGTACTCAGTATTTTTCCATTCGGTACGACGGAGGTGAGTCATCCCAAGTTCGGCACTTTTAAGGTAAACAACACCCGATTAAAACCTTATTTTGATAAGATTGATAGTAGGAATGAGGAGAATAAACCCCTCAAACCACCATGATTATTGAAATGGAGAGGTAAGTCGAGCTTAGACTATAAATAAGCGCTTCTTGGGAGGCAACCCGAGCACTAACAATATTAACTTCTTTAAATTTTGGTATTTAACTCCTAACTTACTAATAGAAATCTTGAATACAGGTGTTTCCACAGAGACACGACCAACCACACAGGCATGCTTAAGGCCGTGTGAAAACAGGGCAAAAGATTTCTCTAACACGGGCTATGATTAAACGCCACGGCCGTGCGATATGGCCGTGGTCAAGCCTGCCAAAACAACACGGGCGTGCCACACGCCCGTGTGGACGAACTGTGGGTGAACCTGTTAAAACAGCACGGGTGTGCGACACGCCCTTGTGGAACACCCATGGTTGAACCTATTAAATTAACACGGGCATGGGGATTGCACACACAGGCGTGGGAGAAGCGAACGAAGCTAGACACGGCCGTGTGAACCCACACGCCCGAGGAACACAGGCGTGTACTAAATGTCAGACGTGCCCAAATTTGAAATTCGCGAATCACATGGGCTGAAATTGGGGGACACGGGTATGTACTAAATGTTAGATGTGCCCAAATTTGAAATTCGCAAATCACACAGGCTGAAATTGGGGGACACGGGCGTGTGCCCTGACCGTGTGGCCCAAAATCTATAAATACCCTGCACTATTCACTATCTTCCCCATTCAAAAACCCTAACCCTAGCCACTGCAACTCCACACGGCCTCCGTGCCACGCCCGTGCGTCGCTTCCCACTTTATTTTTGACGCTCAATCTCTTTCCCTTAGAGTTTGTTTACTCCTTTCACTTCTATTTTACTTATTTATAGTACTTATTATCAACATAAACTTCATATCTTTTGAACTATTTTTCATTTTTCTATCATTTAATTTGAATTCTTAGGTTAGTTATCATACATTTTGTGATAAATCAAGTTATTAGGAACACTTCATACCCATGACATTACTATGTTTATTCTCATGCTATTACCATACCAATGTATATCATTTAATTTGCATTCCTAAGTTAGTTATCATACATTTCATGTTAAATTGAGATTAGGAAAACCTCATACCCATTACATTTCTATTCTCATTCTCATTGTTATTATGGTTGAGTTTGCGTCATATTAATAGTATTGGGTGAAATAGTTAGTTCCAAATCCATGTCTTTTATTTTTTTTCGAATTCGTTTACTTATTATTATTATTCTTTATATTACATGCTTTTGATGTCGTCTTCACAAGGAAAGAAAACTGGCATACCTGCCTCAAAGAAGAGGAAGGGAGCGTCCTCTTCCGCAGGTCCTACCACAAAAATTCGTCACCCTCTCCTACAGTTTCCCCGAGAGCCTCAAGAAGAACTATTCCAAATACTTCGGGGCCGACCTTTAATTGCGGGTTGTTACATTAACTAGGCTGCTGTAGAATAGGTTCATTTGGCTGATTTGATTTGAGCCCCCCTTCTCCACTCCCAAATTGATTACTCTCCAAAACTCTAGTTCGAGGAAGTCATCAAACAGGAAGTTTCACTTCTCTCCCTATCTTTTTTTTATTCTATAATACCTATCTTTGTACATTGAGGGCAATGTACATCTTAAGTGTGGGGGGGGGACATTCATCTCATTAGTAGAAAAATCACTGAATGATTACCTTGTTCTCTTGAAAAGCTCTGATATCATATTTAGGATAAATTTTAATTGATTTATGATTTTGATTGATATATCTTGAATTAAAACATAGGCATTTATGCATTGATTGTTTAAACTTTAAGACATTAGAGAATCAAGCATGATGAGTTGATTTTTAAGAATTTAAAATTATAGGTTGTTTCCCCAAGTCTAGGTATTACTTTGAATTGGAATTCACGAGTCTAAACATCAAAAAGCCATAATTTTTGTGAGATTTTTGAGCCTTTTAAGCATCTATTAATTCTTTCATGCTCACTTTTATTATTGCCTTGAGTGCGTCAGTATTGAACTATTATTCTAGAACTTGCTTGATTATGCATGTCGAGACCACACCATTTGATTTGGTATATTAAAATGATTAAGGCACTTAGGATTAACCCACTCATACCATGAAGAGCCTACCTTCATGATTAACCCCTAGTAAACCTCTTGAGCCTAATAAGCCATTTCTTGTATTATCCTTAATATTAACCTTTAACCCATTATTGTTGAAATCCCCTAAATTAATCCCTATTTTTGTCGAGATTTGAGTTGAATGGATTGCTTAGCTATGTTTGGTTCTTAATAAGTTAGTCTATGATTATATAACTTGTTCTTAAAAAAATATATGTATACATATCTGTAATTTCATATTCTGAGAAGAAGCTTTATTGTACGCAAGTGAAGATTAACTCTTTTTCTAGTTAGGTAATTTTTCAATTCAATCTCGATTCTAACCCTTTCTTTCAGCTTGTGACCACACCCCCTAACCAAGCCTCACTACAACCCTCTAAAGACCTTTTGATTGATGTATCATCTTAAATTATAGTGGTGAAGATTTGATTTTCATGCAAGCCTATGGTAATGACTTTTATTATTGACTATTGAGTGCTTCATTTATTGTCCTTAAACACCTCGATTGATTTGAGTGAATCTTTAGTGAGGATATGAAACTCTGTGATATTCTGAATCAAAGGTAATTACTTAGATGAGGGGAGACACCGATGTTTGCATGATTAAATTCTCAACTTGGAATGTTTGAAACTTTTATGTTCTTTTAGTTGAATTCTCAGTGTATGATTACCTATGGGTTATTCTGAGATATTATCGATAGAAATTATAAGTTGAGAAGAATTTATTTTGATTATGAATTGAGAGTTTAGCTTGAGGACAAGCAAATGCTTAAGTGTGGGGGTATTTGATAGACCATAAATTATACATATTTTTACCCCATGTTTAATGCATTTTATGGATTATTTCTCATTAGAATTGGTGAATTCGATGCTCCTAATGCTTTAATTTCATGTTTTATACTTAGGAGAGCATAGGAGAGCGAAAGGAACAAGAAACGGGCCAAAAATGGAGAAAATAGGCCAAAGTACAAAATCAACACGGCCTGGACCTCCTCACACGGGCAGACCACACGGCCGTGTCAATTTGGTAGGCTCGAACACAGCCTGAAGTAATCGAACACGGGTGTGTGCCATGGGTGTGTCCCTGCCGAGCCCAAGTTGAGTCCAATTCGAAAAAGGTTAATTTTGAGGGCTTCTAGGCATGCCAAAGCCTATAAATGCACCCTAGAAGAGGAGAAATGGGGACACACAGAATAGGGAGTAAGGAATTACTCCAAGGAAGCCGATTGATTCATCTCAGAAGCCGGATTCATCATCAAGACTGAAGATCTCTCCTCATTTCCCCTTCAAGAGTTATGGGTTTTTTTATGTTTTGTATTCTTTATTTTTCTGAGATGTTTTCTTATTTAGTTATGAACTAAATCCCCTAAATACCTAAGGGGAATGAAACCTAAGACGAATCTTGTTATTATTTTCTGAATTGTATGATAAATATTTAAGTTGTTCTTAATTATGTGTTCTTAATTCTTGTTTTGATATCCCAGGATACTGATTCAAGATAAGCTCTTATTCAGAGGAGGAATAGACCCTGGCTAAGAGTACATTTATCACAATTAAGCAGAGTTGATTGCGCGCCTAAACATAGGGTGACAAGATTTTGCCGGATTAGGATGAAACCTAATAAGGGGATCCATAGATCGAGTTAATGCAACCCTAGAGTGTTAATTAGAGAAAAGTCTCAGTTATTCAATCAAGGGATTAGACATTATTAGTCTTGAATGGGGATAATAACATAACTTAGGGATCTCTACGGAACAAGTTGAATGAATAATTCGTCCGATTCGGAGCCAGAATAACAAGTAAAGTCTAGCTGGATTTTTCCTTAGGTATTATCTTAAGTTAATCGATTTTTCCCAAAAGCAATTCCCCAGTTCTTTTCTCTGTGAATTCTTAGTTTAGATAATTAGTTAATTAAAACAAAACCCCATTATTCTTAGGCTAGATAATAAAAAGACAGTCATTACTAGTACTATTAGTTCCTTTGGGTTCAACAATCCGATTTTGCTAAAACTATACTACTGTTCGATAGGTACACTTGCCTACATCGCGATAATAGTTAGTTCAAGAACGAGTAATTATAAATATTTAAAACCTATCACAAAATCACGCGATCAGGGGTGCTACAGGAATAGGCTGAGGGATAGGTGGGGGTGGAGTGTGACAGCCCTAAAGTGACCCTAGTCGGAAAGTGGTTTCGGGACCACTAAACCGAGTCATAAAAATAATTAACCGTCATAGTTGATGCTTATTATATGTATGTATGCATGTATAAAAATTTCATATTGGAATTTTGTTAGTTGTAAGTGAATTTTATTAAATAGGACTTATGTGGGAAAATTTAGAAATGTGCTAGGCAATTGTAAAGTGGCCTATTTATGCATGTTGCAAAATAATTGTACTTGCATGTCAAATTAACCAAAGAACAAGATGGTGGCCGGCCATGCTATAAGTTAAAGCCTATTATAAACATTTGGTGTTAGTGTTTTATGGGAGAAAGAATAAAATAAAAGGTTAGTAATAAAGTAATGAAATGGGAGGGGTGATGAAAACAAAGTTGTCTCATCCATGTTCCCCCCCCTTTTGCCGTGACTTGAGGAAGAAAGAAAAGAAGGAATCGGTTCTTCTTGGCCGAAATGAAAAGAGGAAGAAGGGAGTGAAGCATTCGGTTATCCTAGGTCAATATTAAGGTAAGAAAGTTTATACTAGTTCTTGAAATTTTAGTTGATATGGAGTGAAATATCAAGTTATTTTTGTAACCCATGTTGAAATTTTGAGTGTGGAATGAGTAAGGTTTTCGGCTATGGAGATTAAGAAGGGTGATGGTTGTTGTTTCATGCTAAATCTAGATGAACAATGGTAGTTGCTTACATCTTGATATTTATGAGTTCCTTTCTTGGTTCTACCTTAGACCCACGAAGTATATTTTTATTTAGTGTTGTTGCAGATTGATGATAGAAGCTAATGAGTGAGAGTTGGATAGATATTATGAGGTTAAAATTCATGGGATTGTAAGCTTGTAAGTTGGATGATAAAATTCATGCTTTGTGAGGGTAAATGGGTTAAAAGGAGCATTCGGCCATGATGTAAAAGCATGATGAAGTGATGTTAAATGCTTTGAATATTGAGTATATGTTATTATATGTTAAATTAAGGTTTGTTAAGCTAGCTATTAAGGTGAAGTACAAATGTTAATATTTGATTTGCTAGTGTATATATGGGTATTAGCCGAGTTTTGAACTTGAAACAAAATGGTATTTAGTCAATACAAGTAGCCATATTCGTAGAATGTATTAAGTATAGAATCGGCCTCAACATAGACATGCATATTCGGCCACATGAGGTAGATTGATGTTGCATGTATTCGGTTAGAGGCAAGCATATTGATGCTTTTATCTTGGCTTAGATAATCGGCTAAAAGAGAGTGTGGGCTAATATGTTGAGTTGAATCATGATTTCATATATATGTGACTCTAATGTCTAATGTATATATGGGTTAAGTACCTTGAGTTTCTCTTTTTGATGTTCAAATGATTAAATCAATTTATTTGTTAAATTAAGCTCAAGAGCAAAGGGGAACTAAATCCGATAAAGGGAAGGAAAAAGTGATCGAATAGCCGTCGAAATCGTTCGACAACATCCGAGGTAAGTTTAAGAGTAATGAAACTTAGTTTACGATTTGATTAAGTCATGACGTATAATCATAACAAATATACGGTGATATAATGATTCTATTTGAATTATATGTTGAGTAAATTAGTCTATACGTATGATGGGTGGCCGTATGTGCATAAAGATCATGTCACAAAGCAAACCAAATCATGTTGTATGTATGTGGCTATTGAGCCGAAAATGGGAATGCTTAATATTTGACTTGTGTTTGAATTCTAGTTATGAAAATGAAATAAAGATGTGTCATGATTTACTGATATGTGCATGAATATTCGGATGATAATCGGGCTAAGTGTGACAGCCCAAAATTGACCCTAGTCGGAATGTGGTTTCGGGACCACAAAACCGAGGCGTAAAAATAATTTAAAATTTATCTTGATGCCTATAATATGTGTGTATTCATGTGTGACATTTTTGATGGTTCGATTTAGTGTTATAAAGGTGAATTCCACTAGAAAGGACCTAGTAGTAAACTTTGAAAGTATGATGGGGAAATGTGTGATGACTAGTTGAAAATGCATGCAAAATTAAGGGATTTGCATGTCAAATTCCCCAAAGATGGCATAGTGGCCGGCCATGACATGGTTTATGGGAAAAGAAAATATGTTGAAACATGTTTTGTTAATTCATGATGTATTAAATGATAAAAAATTAATGATGTTGGATGAGAAATAAAAAATGTGTGTGAGTGTGGCATTCCCCCATTGCCGTGCAAGTGAAAGAAGAACAAGAAAAAATTGTTCATCCTTGTTCTTTCCTTTTGGCCGAAAATACTAAGGAGGAGATAGGAGTTTTGCTTCATGCTTGGTTTGGAAGAGAACAAGAAGGAGATTTGGCTATACTTGTATCAAGATTAAGGTATATTTGAGGTTGTGTCATGAGGTTCATGCTTGTTTTGGTTGCTAACTTGATGTGCATGTTAGCCATGGTTCAAATCCTTGTTATGCCATGAAAATGGTATTTGGCCAAGGTTGATATTGTGTTAAAGCCATTGCATGCTAAATGTGAAGCTTGTTGATGATGCATGTAATGATGGATTGACTACTCTTGAAATTTCTTTTTAGTATTCTTGAGTAGGACATTGAATTCTTTGTTTAACCATGACCAAAGTTAAAAGGGTATGGTTGTGATGTATTCGGCCATGGTGCATTCATGAGCATGATTTATGCTTGTTACTTGATTGGTAAAAATTTGTGTTTGGATGGGTATGAACCCCTTGAGATTCAGCCATGCACCTATATGTATATATATGTTTGCACATGATGTGTTGGAATGACATATATACTACCTCAAAGTATGTATTTTCATGTGATTGTGTTTTGATTATGAAGCAAATGATAGATGTGTATTGAGCTACAATATGTAAAGCATTAGCTAGTAAAATATGTGCCATGCATGTGTGGTATTAAACATGTAATTGGCCTCAACATCAACATGCATAATCGGCCCATGAATGAGTACCTAAGAGGTTGTGTTGTTCGGCCATGAGTAAGCATGTTGAAGGCTTTGTGTGTTGAGTCGATTCATGAATTCAATACTTATGTGACTTTAATGTCTAGTGAATATATGTGGGCTAAGTGCCTTGAGTTCCTCTTTTTGATACTCAAATGATTGAATCAATTTATTTGCTAAATTAAGCTCAAGAGCAAAGAGGGACCAAATCCGATAAAGGGAAGGAAAAAGTAGTCGAATAGCCATCGGAATCATTCGACAACATCCGAGGTAAGTTTTCGAGTATCGAAACTTAGATTTTGATTCGATTGAATGAAGTAATAAGCAATCGAAATTGTGCCCTTGTATATGGACATTGAGCCGAAATGATATTTTTGATTAAGTAAAATGTGCATTAAAGTTTGTTATGAAATTGAAACAAAGATGTGAATGAATGTGCGATTGTGATATCGGGCTAAGCCCAAGGCAATTGTGCGAGCTATGATATCGGGCTAAGCCCAAGGCAATTGTGCGAGTTGTGATATCCGGGTTAAGTCCGAAGGCGTTTGTAAAGGGTTACCATAACCGGGCTATGTCCCAAGGTGTTTTGAACAGTAGCTATATCCGGATAAACTCGAAGGTATGTGATTTGAAATTTATAAGCTGTTGGAAAATTTTCAGTTAATGCACTTGTGAAATTCCCAACAACAAGGTATGTTTTGTGTGTGCTTTGCACACTATGAGTAAGTGCTTATGAATATTCGCTCTAATGATAAATGAGCTATCGGCATTAACTAGGCCGTTATTTGTGTATGGATATAAGAGTTGGGATTGTGAAGTAAGCATGTCTTTGAGAAATTGTGCATATGAATTATTGTTTAGCTACTTGAATGCTATGCTTTGGTTGTGTGTATGTTATGGCTCGAAACTTACTAAGCATAAATTGCTTACTCCGTTTCTTTGTTTCTCTGTTTATAGATTTTGCTCGTTAGCGATCGGATTCGGGATCATAGAAGTTGAAGTCAACCACACTATCAAAGCCCTTTTTGGTACTCCTTTAGTTGAGTTTTGGATATGGCATGTATAGGACTACCCTCGGTTGTTTTTAAGTACTTGTGATGTATATGTGTACGGCCATGCGAAAATGGTTCGTAATAGTGGAGTATGGAATTAGACCATTTGTGGTTTGTAATTATATTTGGTTTCATGATGTGATTATGGCTTGGAATGAGAGAGTTGGTCACATGATCAGCCATTGGAATGGCTAAATATGATCATATGTTGGACCTAAGTATGACTAGACTATAGTTGGTCCGTGGGAACTACATTATAGGTAAAGCCTACCTTAAAAACAGATGCTGCCAGCTGCAGTGACGTGGATGTGGAAAATCACCAAAATTTGTAGGAATGGTGTTAAATAGTGAATAAATTATGTCATCGAACCTTGACGAGTTTATTTTCATATGAAAGTAACGAAACGATCATATGAACAGTATACCGAGAGATATTAAAGTTCTCGTGAGACAGGGCCAGAACGGTTTCTGGGTCCCCTGTCGCGACTTTGAAAATTTACCATAAATTATCCAGAATGAATTAGAAGTCATGCCTTATATGTGCAGATTCCGTTTTGAGTCTAGTTTCATTAGAAACAAACGGTATCAGTATTGAAACCCTGTACAGAGGGATATTCAAGTTGTAACGCGAGAAGGTCAGTGTAGTCGACCCCTGTAACATGGGTGACTTTAACTAATAAACTGTACCAATTGGCCCGACCAAAAATTCTAGAAATAAATCCATGGATGGATATATGAGTCTAAATTCAGGGAAAATTTACGGAATCAGTTTTCGAGTTGTGAAACTCGAGATATGCTTTTTAAGGCGACAGCGATGCAGTTTTCCAGCTTGCCTGGGAATGTCAAATTGGTCGGTGCCATAAGTGGTTTTGGCTTGTTAACCCCTCGTGTCCGACACCGGCAACGGTCTCGGGTTCGGGGTGTTACAATTTTATTGGTATCAGACCTACGGTTTAGTCGATTCTAGGACTACCGTGATATGTTTGGGGTCTAGCTATACATGCCATTAAATGATGAATCGATAGTGTGGTGATTTCTGACAATTTGACTTTGTGTTTGTTTATAGCAATGGATCCCGATCCCAACCGAGCAATAGCTGATGATGTGGAGAGTGTGGCGCTGCTCCGCAAGAAGGGACAGGCCGCGGACTCTCAACCTATTGCCGACAATCCGAATGATGAGGCTAAGCAAGCCTTTTATAGTGTGATGAATGATTGGTTTAACCAATACATTCGAACTAACACGATTGTTCCACAACCTCCATTCCCGACTAATGCAACCCCCGCACCTACAATACCTCCGGTAACTGACCAAGTAAGGTCAAGTAAGCCCCAGTCTCTGTGATTCGAAAACATGGGGCCCTTGAATTTAAAGCTACGGATGATGACGATGCGAGCAAGCTGAATTTTGGATGGACAACACTATCCGGGTGCTTGATGAGCTATCTTGCACACCCGATGAATGCTTAAAGTGTACTATCTCCTTGCTACGCGATTCCGCCTACTATTGGTGGAGTACTCTGACTTCTGTTGTGCCTAGAGAGCAAGTAACTTGGGAGTTCTTTCTAACCGAGTTCCGAAAGAAGTATATCGATCGAGATTTATGGACCAAAACGAAGGAATTCCTTGATCTTAAGCAAGGTTCCATGTCGATTACCGACTACGAACAAAAATTTGCGAGGCTTAGCGATGACGCTGAAGTGCATTTCTTGAAGGCGTGATGTGTAAACGCTGAAGATGGGTGAACGATGATATAAAGTCTGTATGTTGGCATTTTGGAAATCCAGAGTTTGTGGCTCTTGTCGAGCAAGCGTGCAAAGCCGAGGAGCTCGAGATGGAGAAAAGAAAAGTGAAGTGGGAGCAAGGGAGTTTCAGAAGAGGTCTTGGGAAGCCCTTCCCATAGTCATCAAAGAAATTTAGAGATGGCTTAGGCGGTCTAGAGACATTTCGGGCTTTTCTAGACGAGACCGCGATCGACCCCCTATGGGCACGCGAGTCACTTCGATCGCCGGTGTTGGCAATGATCGTCGAGACGAGCGGAGTGCCAATATTGTGGCAAATGGCATTACGGGAGTTGTAGATTCCGTGACCGCTCTGTTACAAGTGCGGATCGGTCGATCATTTCATTAAGGATTGCCCGAGCTTATCTGGACAAAGCGTAAATCAAAGTGGGAACCCGGTGCTACCACAACTCGAGGTAGGCCGTCTAGAAACACGGCAATGCTAGTGGCGGTCGAGAGGATCTAGAGATGCCACCATCGGATCGAGGCTCGTGCTCTGCTAGGACTTATGCCATACGCCGACGCGAGGATCTTTGCCTCACCGGATGTTATTACCGGTATCCTCACTCTTTTCGATACTAATGTGATTGCTTTGATTGACCCGGTTCTACTCATTCTTATATATGCGAAACCTTAGCATCCAAAGAAGACTTTGCCCATTGAGTCTCATGAGTTTGTATCTGGTGTCAAACCCTTGGGTCATTACGTGCTCGTCAACAAAGTGTGTAAGAAAAGTCCCTAGTATTTTGAGGTTCTTGTTTTCCGCGGACTTGATGCTTTTGCCATTCGACGAATTCGACGTTATTCTTGGTTTGGATTGGTTGACCATGCACGATGCGGTTGTAAATTGCAAAAGCAAGACTATCGATCTGAGGTGCACGAATAACGAGTTAATTCGGGTTGAGTCTACGGACTTAAAGGGATTGCCACCGTAATATCGCAATGTTGGCCCGAAATACGTAAGAAAGGGTGCGAAGCATACCTTGCGTATGTTCTAGATGACAAGGAGTTAGAAAAGAAACCCGAATCGTGTCGTTGGTTTGTGAATACCGGATGTTTTCCCTGAAGAATTGCCGGGTTTACCACCTATTCGGGAAATAGAGTTTGGCATTGAATTGGTACCTGGTACCACTCCAATTTCGATAGCTCCGTATCGTATGGCACCAACGGAATTAAAGGAGTTGAAAGCTCAGTTGTAAGAATTGGTGGACAGAGGTTTTGCTCGTCCGAGTTTTTCACCTTGGGGTGCGGCAGTGTTGTTTGTGAAAAAGAAGGATGGAACCATGAGGCTGTGCATCGACTATCGTCAGCTTAATAAAGCGACGATAAAGAACAAATACCCGTTACCGCGTATCGATGACTTGTTCGATCAACTGAAGGGAGCCTCAGTGTTCTCGAAAATGGATTTGAGATCGGGCTATTATCAATTGCGAATTCGAGATTTGGATGTACCCAAGACTGCCTTCAGAACGAGATATGGTCACTACGAGTTCCTAGTGATGCCATTCGGGCTTACTAATGCCCCTGCGGTATTTATGGATTTAATGAATCGGATCTTCAGACCATACTTGGATCGGTTTGTAGTCGTGTTCATTAATGACATCTTGGTCTATTCAAGAAATGAGACCGAACATGCTGAACACACGAGGTTAGTTTGCAAATTCTACGGGATAAGCAATTATATGCTAAGTTCAACAAGTGTGAGTTACGGTTAGAGAGGTTAGATTCTTGGGGCATGTGATATCGCATCGGGTATTCGAGTCGACCGAACAAAATTTTAGCCATACTTAATAGGAAGCCTCAGAAATATTCGAGGTTCGAGCTTTTGGGGCTTCTTAGGTTATTACCGACGATTTGTAAAATGGTTTCTCAACGATAGCCACGCCAATGACGGCTACTCCAAAAGGATGTTAAGTTCGAATGGACGGAGAAATGTCAGAAAAGTTTCGATCAACTGAAAACTTATTTGACTGAAGCCCCAATTCTAGTGCAACCCGAATCTGGCAAAGAGTTTGTCATCGATAGTGACGCCTCCCTACTTGGGTTAGGTTGCGTATTGATGCAAGAAGGTCGAGTTGTGGCCTATGCGTCGAGGCAATTAAAGCCACACGAGAAAAATTATTCGACCCATGATCTCGAATTGGCTGCCATCGTATTCGCCTTAAAGATATGGCGACATTACTTATTTGGTGAGAAGTGCCATGTGTATTCGGATCATAAAAGTCTCAAATATTTGATGACTCAAAGAGACTTAAATCTGCGACAAAGACGTTGGCTCGAGTGTTAAAGGATTATGAGTGGTCATTGACTATCACCTGGGAGAGGCGAATGTGGTTGAGGATGCCTTAAGTCGTAAATCATTATTCGCTTTACGAGCGATGAATGTGCACTTGTCCGTTCGATCCGACAATGTGTCAGTAGCTGAATTGAAAGCCAAACCATTATTGATACATCAAATTCGTGAAGCTCGAAAGTCGACGACGAGTTGGGCGCAAAAGCGAAATGAGTGTGTTCGAACAAGGACTCGGAGTTTCAAATTGATGATGACGATTGTTTGAGGTTCAGAGTCGTCGTGTGTTCTAAAGAATTGAACTTATTTCGATAATCTTGAGCGAAGCCCATTGTAGCCGAATAGCGAACCACCGGGAGTACGAAGATGTACAACGATTTGAAACGTCGGTTTTGGTGGCATGGTATGAAACGAGACATCTCCGACTTTGTTTGAGATGTTTAATATGTCAACAAGTGAAAGCGGAACATCAAGGGCCTTGAGATTACTTCACCGATCACGATACCCGAGTGGAAGTGGGATACAAAGTCTATTGTGACCGCCATTGTCGCAAGTAAGAAGGATGCGATTTGGGTCGTTGTAGATAGATTGACTAAGTCGGCTCACTTTGTCCCCGACGCACGGGTTTTCAATGGACAAACTAGTCGAATGACGTTTCTCAGATTGTGAGATTACACGGGGTGCCTACTTCCATCCTGTCAGATAGAGATCCGAGATTTACCTCGTGATTTTGGAAGAAGTTGTAAGAAGCTTTGGGTACCAAGTTGCATTTCAGCATCGCCTTTCACCCCCAAACCGATGGTCAATCCGAGCGGATAATTAAGATACTTGAGGATATGTTAAGATGTTGCATCCTCGAGTTCAGTGGTTCATGGGAACAGTGTTTGCCTTTGATTGAATTCGCTTACAACAATAGGTTTCAATCAAGTATTAAGATGGCACCCTACGAGGCTTTGTACGGTCGTAAATGCCGTACACCATTGTTTTGGACTGAGCTCAGTGAAAGCAAAATTTTCGGGGTGGATTTGATTAGAGATGCTGAACAGAAAGTGAAAGTAATCCGTAAAAGTCTGAAGATAGCCTCCGATCGTTAGAAGTCGTACGCGGGTCTAAAGCGTAAAGACATCGAGCATCAGGGGGGAGATAAAGTGTTTCTCAAAGTTTTGCCTTGGAAAAAGATACTCAGATTCGGCCGTAAGGGCAAGTTGAGCCCGAGGTTCATTGGGCCATATGAGATATCCGAGCGAGTTGGTTCAGTTGCGTCTCGTTTGATATTACCCCCTGAACTCGAAAAGATTTACGATGTCTTTCATGTTTCGATGCTTCGACGCTATAGATCTGATCCATCGCACGTGGTTAGTCCATCGAAGGTTGAAATTCAAGCCAATATGAGTTATGAGAAAGAACCGGTTCGTATCCTATCACGTGAAGTGAAAGAGTTGCGAAACAAGCGGGTTCCGCTAGTGAAAGTGTTATGGCTCAAACACGGGATAGAAGAAGCTACTTGGGAAACCGAGAACTCTATGAAAGAGCGATACCCAACCCTATTTACGGTAAGATTTTTGGGACGAAAATTTCTTAAGTGGGGGAGAGTTGTGACAGCCCAAAATTGACCCTAGTCGGAATGTGGTTTGGGGACCACAAAACCGAGTCGTAAAAATAATTTAAAATTTATTTTGATGCCTATAATATGTGTGTATTCATGTGTGACATTTTTGATGGTTCGATTTAGTGTTATAAAGGTGAATTTCACTAGAAAGGACCTAGTAGTAAACTTTGAAAGTATGATGGGGAAATGTGTGATGACTAGTTGAAAATGCATGCAAAATTAAAGGATTTGCATGTCAAATTCCCAAAGATGGCATAGTGGCCGGCCATGACATGGTTTATGGGCAAAGAAAACATGTTGAAACATGTTTTGTTAATGCATGATGTATTAAATGATAAAAAAATTAATGATGTTGGATGAGAAATAAAAAAATGTGTGTGAGTGTGGCATTTCCCCCCATTGCCGTGCAAGTGAAAGAAGAACAAGAAAAATTGTTCATCCTTGTTCTTTCCTTTTGGCGAAAATACTAAGGGAGGAGATAGGAGTTTTGCTTCATGCTTGGTTTGGAAGAGAACAAGAAGGAGATTTGGCTATACTTGTATCAAGATTAAGGTATGTTTGAGGTTGTGTCATGAGGTTCATGCTTGTTTTGGTTGCTAACTTGATGTGCATGTTAGCCATGGTTCAAATCCTTGTTATGCCATGAAAATGGTATTTGGCCAAGGTTGATATTGTGTTAAAGCCATTGCATGCTAAATGTGAAGCTTGTTGATGATGCATGTAATGATGGATTGACTACTCTTGAAATTTCTTTTAGTATTCTTGAGTAGGACATTGAATTCTTTGTTTAACCATGACCAAAGTTAAAAGGGTATGGTTGTGATGTATTCGACCATGGTGCATTCATGAGCATGATTTATGCTTGTTACTTGATTGGTAAAATTTGTGTTTGGATGGGTATGAACCCCTTGAGATTGACCATGCACCTATATGTATATATATGTTTGCACATGATGTGTTGGAATGACATATATACTACCTCAAAGTATGTATTTTCATGTGATTGTGTTTTGATTATGAAGCAAATGATAGATGTGTATTGAGCTACAATATGTAAAGCATTAGCTAGTAAAATGTGTGCCATGCATGTGTGGTATTAAACATGTAATTGGCCTCAACATCAACATGCATAATCGGCCCATGAATGAGTACCTAAGAGGTTGTGTTGTTCGGCCATGAGTAAGCATGCTGAAGGCTTTGTGTGTTGAGTCGATTCATGAATTCCATACTTATGTGACTTTAATGTCTAGTGAATATATGTGGGCTAAGTGCCTTGAGCTCCTCTTTTGATACTCAAATGATTGAATCAATTTATTTGCTAAATTAAGCTCAAGAGCAAAGAGGACCAAATCCGATAAAGGGAAGGAAAAAGTAGTCGAATAGCCATCGGAATCATTCGACAACATCCGAGGTAAGTTTTGAGTATCGAAACTTAGATTTTGATTCGATTGAATGAAGTAATAAGCAATCGAAATTGTGCCCTTGTATATGGCCATTGAGCGAAATGATATTTTGATTAAGTAAAATGTGCATAAAAGTTTGTTATGAAATTGAAACAAAGATGTGAATGAATGTGCGAATTGTGATATCCGGGCTAAGTTCAAGGCAATTGTGCGAGCTATGATATCGGGCTAAGCCCAAGGCAATTGTGCGAGTTGTGATATCCGGGTTAAGTCCCGAAGGCGTTTGTCGGGTTACCATAACCGGGCTATGTCGAAGGTGTTTTGAACGAGTAGCTATATCCGGATAAACTCGAAGGTATGTGATTTGAAATTTATAAGCTGCTGGAAAATTTTCAGTTAATGCACTTGTGAAATTCCCAACAACAAGGTATGTTTTGTGTGTGCTTTGCACACTATGAGTAAGTGCGTATGAATATTCGCTCTAATGATAAATGAGCTATCGGCATTAACTAGGCCGTTATTTGTGTATGAATATAACAGTTGGGATTGTGAAGTAAGCATGTCTTTGAGAAATTGTGCATATGAATTATTGTTTAGCTACTTGAATGCTATGCTTTGGTTGTGTGTATATTATGGCTCAAACTTACTAAGCATAAATTACTTACTCCGTTTCTTTGTTTCTCTGTTTATAGATTTTGCTCGTTAGCGATCGGATTCGGGATCATAGAAGTTGAAGTCAACCACACTATCAAAGCCCTTTTGGTACTCCTTTAGTTGAGTTTTGGATATGGCATGTATAGGACTACCCTCGGTTGTTTTAAGTACTTGTGATGTATATGTGTGCGGCCATGCGAAAATGGTTCGTAATAGTGGAGTATGGAATTAGACCATTTGTGGTTTGTAATTATATTTGGTTTCATGATGTGATTATGGTTTGGAATGAGAGAGTTGGTCACATGATCAGCCATTGGAATGGCTAAATATGATCATATGTGGACCTAAGTATGACTAGACTATAGTTGGTTCATGGGAACTACAATATAGGTAAAGCCTACCTTAAAAACAGATGCTGCCAGCTGCAGTGATGTGGATGTGGAAAATCACCAAAATTTGTAGGAATGGTGTTAAATAGTGAATAAATTATGTCATCGAACCTTGACGAGTTTATTTTCATATGAAAGTAACGAAACGATCATATGAACAGTATACCGAGAGATATTAAAGTTCTCGTGAGACAGGGCCAGAACGGTTTCTGGGTCCCCTGTCGCGACTTTGAAAATTTACCATAAATTATCCAGAATGAATTAGAAGTCATGCCTTATATGTGCAGATTTTGTTTTGAGTCTAGTTTCATTAGAAACAAACGGCATCAGTATTGAAACCCTGTACAGAGAGATATTCAAGTTGTAACGCGCGAAGGTCAGTGTAGTCGACCCCTGTAACATGGGTGACTTTAACTAATAAACTGTACCAATTGGCCCGACCAAAAATTCTAGAAATAAATCCATGGATGGATATATGAGTCTAAATTCAGGGAAAATTTACGGAATCAGTTTCTGAGTTGTGAAACTCGAGATATGCTTTTTAAGGCGACAGCGATGCAGTTTTCCAGCTTGCCTGGGAATGTCAAATTGGTCGGTGCCATAAGTGGTTTTGGCTTGTTAACCCCTCGTGTCCGACACCGGCAACGGTCTCGGGTTCGGGGTGTTACACTAAGTTCCGAAGGCATTTGTGCTAGTGACTAATTCCGGGCTAAGTCCCGAAGGCATTGTTGCGAGTTACTAATTCCGGGCTAAGTCCCGAAGGCATTTGTGCGAGTTACTATATCCGGGCTAAGTCCCGAAGGAATTTGTGCGAACTACTATATCCGGGCTGAGTCCCGAAGGCATTCGAGCTAGTAGCTATATCCGGTTAAATCCCGAAGGTACTTGGTTTGGGAATGAGCGATCTGGCTGTAATAATTTCAATTGATATGCTCGTAAAATCCCAATGATAATGTATGTTTCGTATATGCATTGGATTAATTGATTCCTTTTAAATAGTATTCGCTTAGTCGATTAATGAGCTTCCGGCTTTTGGTTAAGTTGATTTCTTACGTATGAGAATAAGGGTTGGTAATGTGAAGTAGGTATGATTTTGAGAATGTGTCTATATGAAATTATCCGTTTAGTCATATGAATGCTATACTTCAATTGTGCCTAATTTCATTGCTCAAAACTTACTAAGCATTAAATGCTTACTCCGTTTCTTTGATTCTCTGTTTTATAGATTTTGGTTCGTCAGCTATCGGACTCGGGATTGTCGAAGTCGAAGTCGTCCACACTATCAAATCCCTTTTGGTACACTTTTGGTTGAACTCTGAAAATGGCATGTATAGGACTACCCTTTTGTTGTTAGTCAAGTACCTTGGTGTTGTATATATTTGGATAGCCATGCGAAAATGGCTTATATATTTTGAGCATAGTGTTATAATCATTTTGTATGTATATGGTTAATGAGAGGTGTGGATATGCTTGGCAATGATTGGCCATTGGAATGGTTAATCATGATCATTTTGGTGCTTTGTATGACAAATTCTAGTTGATTCATGGAAAACCATGAAATAGGTAAAGTTTACCTTAAAACAGATGCTGACAGCAGAAGTGGTGTGGATTAGAAAAATCACTAAAAATAGTAGGAATGGAATTAAATAGTTAATAAATTATGTAATCGAACCTTGATGAATCTACTTTCCCATGGAAGAAACGAAACGATCATATGAGTCGTATTTTAAGAAATATTTAAGTTTTCGTGGAACAGGGCCAGAGCAATTTCTGGATCCCCTGATCTGAATTTGGAAATTCACTATAAATTAACCAGAGATAATTAGAGGTCATTCCATATATTTATAGATTTATTTTGGAGTCTAGTTTCCTTAGAAACAAACGACATAAGTATTTAAGCCCTGTATAGGAAGATATCTATGTCGTATTGCATGAAGGTCAGAGTAGTCGAACCCTGTAACAGGGGAGACTTTAACTAATAAACTGTACTAATTGGCCCGACCAAAAATTCTAGAAATAAATTTGTAGATGTACATATGAGTCTAGTTTCAGGAAAAATTTACGGAACTGGTATTCGAGTTTTGGAACTCGAGATATGATTTTTAAGGTACAGTGACGCAGTTAGCCAGTTTGTCCGGAAATTTTTAAATGAACTGTGTTTTACAATGAAATAAGTCCGTAAATACCTCGTGTTCGACTCCGGCAACGGTCTCGGGTACGGGGTGTTACATGGAGGGGATTGAGTGTTCAGGTTTGTCAAAATAAACTTCGTGTAACAGGCATCCATCATATGTAGAAAGGATTCCCGAGCTCCTTCTCTTCCTTTTTGACTAATTGTGGGCAGTTTACTAATTGTGGGAGGTTTACTCTCTTGCGACACTTTCCCTTTAGCAGGACCAGGCGCGTTACTTTCTTTGTCGTCGGCTTTAACTCGATTGGGATCCATTACTATATAAAAACATAATTTAAAAAAAATTCAGCAGTCGTCACACTATCACAATGTATTTATGAAATGTATAGCTAGACTCGTAGACATGCTACGTTAGTCTGAGAATTGACTAAACTATAGCTCTGATACCATTAATGTAACACCCCTTACCCGTATCCAACACCGGGATAGGGTTTGAGGCATTACTGGACTTAAACATACACATTCAAGCAAAGCTGGACCATAAAATTTTTATTTAAACCAAATTCATCATACATGTGCCAACCGTCCCTTTATGGGTCTACGAGGCCCAAAACATACATTGAGGGTGGTTCGGGACTAAACTGTGAGCTTCAGAACTTTTTCAACACTTAGAGAAAATTTTCTCATTTTGGAGGGTCACATGCCTGTGTGGGCAAGCCGTGTGGCTTGGGATACGCTCGTGTCCTCAGCCCGTGTAACTCTCTATTTATGACGTCATGCAGAAAATATGGTCACATAGCCAGGGCACACGCTCATGTCCTTAGGCTGTGTGGCGAATTAAAATCCAAAATTAGGTGCAAACTTCACATGGCCTGGGCACACGACTATGTCCTGAAGCCGTGTCCCTCACACGGCTGAGACATAAGGCCGTGCCTGTACCTGTGTGTTTACTATTGGGCATTCTGATTTACATTAATTAGGGTGCAGGGGACACACAGCCAGATCACATGCCCATGGGGCAAGCCGTATGTCACACACGATTTATACACAGGCCCGTGTGTCAACCTGTGTGGGCAACTTTAAGGGTATTTTCCAAGCCAATTGCCACCCTTATTTGTTCAAACACATATATGGCTTCAATTACTTAAACACTCATAAACATAACTTATGCATGACAACTTCTCCTCACATTATACTTGTTTAAGACTCCCTATTATGACAAATCAAATCTTCCAGCACACAAATACAAACAAGCAATATTTCTTAGACTTACGTGCATGTATTCTCATACCATCTTGTACACACCTGACATTCTTCAACATTCAATCATCAATGACTATAGACCATATCATAATGGAATTGGCACATACATACATAGATGAACAAGTTTACAACCCAAAAATCATTATGAGTTGCATCTCATGGCCATATACAAAATGAATCAACTATCATTATGAGCCAACACATTTGGCTATACCAATATGACATATAACAAAAAGACCAAGTCCCTATACATGCCATACTCAAAATGTTGAGACTAACTATGCCCAAATAATCCAATCGATAATGTGAACGTGCCTCTGACGTACTTTGATAAGGGAGCTAACGTGGCGATACTATAAGAAAATGGAAAAGAGAAGGGTAAGCATAAAGCTTAGTAAGCTTGCATGTAATTAATTAGCAATAAGAATATGCATTTTCATACACATATATAACATAACTTAACTCATCTCATTCTCAATAATCATTGTAGTCATACCCAACCTCATTCAATTTACATAATGTTCAATAGAACTCAACAACATAATTTCTTTATTCTCCTCTTACCGAAGTTTTATCATTTTGTAATCTCAATAACTACGAGCTTGGCGCACATACCTATACCCTTTCAACATGATCATACCTTGTCATTCCTTTGAGAAATCCTTAGACTACCCGTTGAACCACTTGGAATACTAAGGATACTCAGGATTATCATATATACATTAAGATGCCAATACCATGTCCTAAACGTGATCTTACATGGGATCTTACATCGATGCCATATCCCAGATATGGTCTTATACGAAAATCTTATTTCGATGCCATGTCCCAGACGTGGTCTTACACGAAATCTCATATCAAAGCCGTATCCCAGATATGGTCTTACATGATAACACATAACGATGCTGATGCCATATCCCAGATATGGTCTTATACGAGATCTCATCAACCTAAATGTCATGATATTTGTACCTTAAGTATTCCTAAGGTTCAACAGGCTTTCATCACCTCAATTCTTTGTCGGACAACATCAATAATATTCACAAAGACAATTATACAACTCATGCAACATTAAATGCTAAATACATAATAAAATGTTGTATCAATTCCACACAAACGTACCTCGGTACAAAAAATATGGTCAATCTGTTCAATTTAGTCCAAGATCTTGCTCTTTCCCCAGTCTAGGCCTGGACTCCATTTTTCTTGATCTATAATAGCAAATTTCACTTATTTAACTCAAAATATTCATCAAAATAAAAAATTCAAGCATGGGTTTTGTAGTACTCGAAATAACGATCTAAAAAACGTATAAATTATCAAAAACCGAACAAAAAACAAATCTTGATTGTGCTTGAAAGGAAGGCCGAACCTAGCTCCTTTCTTTTTTTCTTTCTTATTTGTTGTTTCGGTGGTGAACAAATGTATATAACATATATTTTAACTTATGTTTTATTATGATATATATTAACATTTTAATTAATTACTATTATGTCCTTTCTAATTAAATAAAAATCATTATATTCCTTACCCATTACCGTCCACATACATTAATAATGGCATAATTACCACTTTAAAGCTTTAATTTAGAAAGCCACTAACAGTTCAACACTTTTTAGAAATAACCCCTAAATTTTCATTTTACGTGATTAAGTCCTTTTATTTAATCGGATACCTAAACGACAAAATTAAATCATGAAAATTTCACAGATATAAATTCATACAAAATAAACACAAAAAATGATTTTTAAATATTTTTCTGACTCGAATTTGTGGTCCCAAAATCACCATTTCGATTAGGGTCTAAATCGGGCTGTTACATTCCTCTTGCGCCTCGAACTACAGATCTCCTGAAACATTCCACACGCCCTCAACCACTAGATCAGTAGACTTTTTATGACGTACCTTAGTCATATTTATTTAAGAAGCTTACAGACCAGAGCCAAGGTTAAATCAAGAAAAACAAAATTTTTGTTCAAGCCACAACTTGAACCTAGGACTTCTCCAATACTTCTCAGGACACTTAACCACTAAAGCAAACATGTATTTATGCAACACAATATATAAAAATAAAGACCTAATATTTTTGGGGCGTTACATACCCAAAATGATTTATAGATTTCGCCAAACATTTAACAACAAGCCACATAAGACGAGAATAATCTTGATATGAAATCCATAGTAATCTCAACCTCATTTCCATTCAAATATCACTACTGGTGAAAATAGTTCTGATAGCACTTGATGTTTGACTTTAACCTTGATAACATTTCAAGTGTTTATACACAAAGATAAAAAATGTCAAGTTCTAAACTTGGTCACTAATACACTACTCTTGTGAGCTTTCTTGCAAAATTTCTGTATAAGTTATGGATTTTCTATCCAAGCACTTGTAACTGCATTTTGCTCTTCTCGAAGATCATACAATAACTAAATCATCATCTTTTAATAAATTCAAGTCAACTACACTATCTCAACTTAGATCTTTCTATGACATCGAATACTTTAAGCTATCACATTGCCTTATAGTCTTATAACACCTCACAATCCATTCAACAACACATCACTAGAAATCAAGAAGTCTTTGCACAATGTAGACTAGACTAGTTCAAATTTCACAAGGCAAAAATTTTATCAATCATAGTAACTTTAAATCATATCAAAATCTTCTAGGAAATGTACACTTTTCTTTCAGACTATCCATCTTTTACCCATAAAGAATGAAATTTTATTCTCAGACCTGGAATAGAATCAGACATAAATATCTCATTTAATCTTTCAAACAAATAATCCACACAGATTGGATCACCGAACCGGTCTTAATTATAAATTAATGACACTTTAAGAAATTCTCTCTTTTAGTTGATAAACCATTCAGCATGGAATCATTTAAAATTCACTTATCATGCTAATCAAAGACCTTTACCATTGCTTCAGCTCAAAATAACAAGAATATCCCAATTGGAGACATTAACCTTAAATTAACTTACTCGGGAAAGGAAATCCACCTTACAAATTGAAACTCGCAATTTCACCACTTATGCCTTTACGATGTTAATTCTTTACAAAAAAATTAGAGAAGTCTAGATACTAGAATTATCACGTTCTACAATCCAGCCAGAAGAATAATCATGTTTGACATAGTCATCATAGGTTGAAGAACACACTTTATATATAAGTCATGCTTGACAAATTACGGAATAAAGATGATAAGAAAACCAAGATAGAGGAATCCAAAATAAAGAAATCCAAGATATGATATCATTTTAAAAGACCAAGAACAAAGCTCATAAGAAAATATGAAAGATCTTGATAATTCCTCAGAGAAGAGAAGTCCTGAAGAAAACATCATTCAAACCCACTAGAATTAAATGCAGCAAGGATAATATACCTTCCTAAATATATCGGATAGGGCAACAATTAGAAGAAACAGAATCATAGCATCATGTGCATTTTCTCATAAAATCCCAACAGACGGAATGTAACAGAATGCTAGAGAGAAATAAAACAATACAGATTATAAACCAGTCAGACTGACAATACCTTCGTCTAACATTATGATTAGAAAGGATTCCCATACAATAACAATTTATCAGAAAATAGATAGCAACAATAACACTTCCAAGAACAAATGAACTCATAGAAAACCTCAAGAGAGACAATCATAATCTGCTCATTGTAATCTGTCACATTCTGATATCTTACATTTCAAACATTATTCCCTCAATTATTTTCGGCATCACTAGTTCCGCATTATTCCTTTCACTAAAGAAAATTAGTTCTGAAGAAATTTTAACTAATACATTGTCTCGACATCGTGCCTGAATAAATCAATTCACTGAAATCAACTTCTTCACCAACCGTGATATTGTGAATCATCAAATAATATTTCGGTCAATTTGATATCTTTCTATCTCTATCTTTACTTATCAACCTATTCTCAAACTCTGATCATATTTATAGCTATTCTATCACTGAACTCTTTGGTTTCACGTTTGGGAACTTATTCATCATAACTCTCGTGGAATTTCATTATAAAAACACCAATTTGTAAGGGGGTGAGGTCGTAAGGTCCCAAACTCGTCTATCAAACACATATACATATGACACGACTTTCATCATCACAGTAATATCATCATAATCATATCATCCACTTCGGGCAAACTAACATTCATATTTGTTTTACGCAAAGTTTCTAGTTATCTTATTAAAGAAGTGCACTTATGCATGCATTCTATGGATTCTGAATAACTTTACTTATCACATTCATTCAATCAAACAAGTCAGGCACATAAAATCATATGAGGGCCAACAAACATGGATAAGTATATCACAATCTAAGCTTTCTTCTCGCACATCATCATATACATATCATCACAATCATATAAATCAATCCAAGCAATTTAACACATTTACTAAAGCTATACAAGCTTGCCAATCATAATTATTCAAACAAGTATACATGAACATTCGTTCCATCAATATTTTTGGTGAGTTACCTAAACACATGCATTCACTCGAGCAAATCAGTCATATACATCATAGAATTATCGATTAAACATAGATAAGCTCATTACAATATAATTCTTTAAGTCATTTCAGGGATTCATTGCAATCCATCAAAATTTAATGTCCAATCAGAACAATGACATTTTATCCGTAACATGATATTATGAACCTTATTTGTACATTTTCGAGTTTCAACTCATCATAATTGCACTTTACTCGAATGCTTTAGTATCACTATCAACATGGTCGGGTGTAGCTCGGTTGGATAGTTCTTTTTTCCAAACAAGATAGTTCTCAATTCACGTTGGAAGACATCACACTATTACAAGTAGTAATATGGCAAGTATAGTAGACTCACATACACTATGTTAGTCTGAGAATAGACTAAACTATAGCTCTGATACCGCTAAATGTAACACCCCTTACCTGTATCCGACGCCGAAACAAGGTACAAGGCATTACCAGACTAAAACGTGCACAAACATGCAAAATCGGATAATAAAATTTCATTTATATTCAAAAATATTCAAACACATGCATTTTGTTCCTTATTTGGGTCTACGAAGCCCAAAACATGCATTAAAGGCAGTTTTGGGACTAAATTGAGAACTTTGGAAAGTTTTGGGAAAAAACTTAGAAAATTTTTCTTTGAAACAAGGTCACACGCCCGTGTGGACACAGGGACACGCTCATGTGCCCTCAACAAGCCCATGTCCCCAGGCCATGTAACTTTCTGTTTATGACGTCAGTAGAACAAATTGAACCACACGGCTAAGCCACACACCAGTGTGCTAGGCCGACTGACGAATCAAATTCTCACAAAAATGCTACAGACTTCACATGCCCTGGACACATGCCCATGTCTCCAGGCCGTGTCCTCCACACGACTGAGACACACGGCTGTGTCTCTGCCCGTGTGACCAGTACTTAGACTATTTCCAAGCCTTTTGTTATCCTTAATCCCTTATACATTTATACACATCAAAGACACATATCATAACTTCGATTTAATGATCAAGCATCCTTTCTTAAGACACATTCTTAGCATTAGCATCTCATCATTCATAGATACCACATACTCATTTATACCAAGTCTAGGCACAGCAATTCATATTCATTGGCCTTGCCATTGTGTTACCACTTTTACCATTAATTCATGATTTTCAACTTATTAACTAATCCTAACTTAATCATCAAGCACTCATGTTCAATCATCATTATCTTATTACCATATCACATAATTACTTCTTGGCTATGACCATTTCGAATGGTCATAAAGCATTCATCATGCACATATGTCATGACACTAACCATTCATAGTAAATAAGCATGACTACTTCATCACATCACAAAGCATTAGGACATAGCATGGATAGATAGGCTTACAAACCATAATCAATATCAGCCACATCTCATGGCCATATGCAATAAATCAATATAAGCCGATACATTTGGCTAAATCATAATGACACATTTCATAATAACTAAGTCCCTATACATGCCACTCACTCGAAGACATTTAAGGTTTATCAATTCCCCAAAGGTGATAGGTTGATGGTGTGATACTGCCTCCGACGATCTTTAACCCCAAGCCAACCTGACAATACTAAAAGAAATGGAAAGGAGGGAGTAAGCATTAAAGCTTAGTAAGCCCGTATGAAAATAATAAGTATTCCATGCCATTTCTTTACTTAAATCAATATTTTAATCAAAACATAGTATATATCACAAGTGTCTTATGGGTATATCTACATACTTTGTGACACCCCTAATTTGACCCTAGTCGGAAAGTGGTTTCGGGACCACAAAACCGAGTCACAAAAATAATTAATTGTTATATTTTATGCTTATTATTTATGAATAAGTATGTGTGAAAATTTCATGCTTTAAATTTTATCATTTGGATGTGAAATAAATAAAAAAGGGGGGCTTATGTGAAAAATCTTGAAAATGTCATAGGTTAATTGGAAGTGGCTAAAAATTGCATGGTTTGAAGCATGAGGGACTTGCATGTCGAACATTCCCTTTTCTTGGTAGTGGACGGCAAGGATGGGCATGAATGACACAATTTGGCATTTTGTGCTTTGTATGTTAGTAAATAATGTTAATAATATATTTGTTTATATTAAAGAAAATGGTTTCATAAAATAGAAATAATAAAAGTTAATGAAATAAATGAATAAAACATGTTTGAGGTGAAAATAACAAGGCCATTTCTTCTTCTTCTTGCCATGAGTTGAGAAAGAAAATAGAAACCTTTGAGCTTAGGGCATTCGGCAAAAGAAGGCTTCAAATAAGGTAAGGTTCATGTTATTTTCTTTGAAAAGTTGTGAATTTTGGTTGGTTTTGAAGCTTGCAACAAGACCCATGTGAAAATTTTTGTGTTCATGAAGCATGTAGCAATCGGTCATGAGCTTAATGGGGTATATTTTGTATGTTTGATGATTTTGGGAGGATAATTGATTCTAGTTGAGTATGAACAAACTAAATGTGCTTGATGGCTCAAATGAGCTTGGAAAGTTGGCCAATGTTGTTTAAGTTCATGAATTAAGGCATAATTTCATTCGGCCATGGAAATTGAGCATGGAAAAAAAAATCTAATGTGGGATATATGAAGCTGAAAATTTAGTTTGAACTTGTATTGATAATTGATTTTGAAGGTTCGGCTTTATGCTTTGATAGTTGGTTTTGAAGTATATGATGTCTTGGTATAAATATATGTGCATTCAGTTACTCTCATAACATGCATTTAAAGTGTCCTTTGGATGCAATTGCTTATGCACTTGAGGGTATATGAGTTAATTTTCTTTATGGCAAATTTGGATAAGAAGCTAACTAATAATATGCTAAGGTAGTCATGTGGATAATCGGCTTTGTGAATATTATTAAAGGTGTAATTAGTTACATGCATAGGTCATCGGTAAAATTGACCACATAACTAGTATATGTATATAAGGCGACATGGTGATACCTAGGTAAATGTATTTGGGATGGTTTTTATGAAATACCGAATGTGTGCAGATGTATCGAGGTGTTGCCTTATGTATGAGTTTCATTGAGAAGATTTACCTTGTTGTTTTTAATGATATAACAAGGTGATTAAAATAGTTTAAATTTTGTTAATTAAGCTCAAGAGCATAGAGGGGCAATTTTCAATAAAGAGAAAGTAAATGAATAGCCGTGGATATCTAGTCGTCGACCACTTCCGAGGTAAGTTTTAAGTGATTAAATGTTGAGTAAAATCAATCATAATAGGACATGATGAGTTGATTTAATAAGATATGATGTGGCCATGATATGTTCTAAAAACAAATGGTAAGTTCTTAAGTGTTTGAGCTTGGAAATTTAAGTGTAATTTGAAATAATCTGCTTAGGACAGCAGCAGTAACGTGACTTTAGAAAATCACCATAAATTTATGGACTTGAATTAGAGGCTGAATAAAACATGAAATTAAAGCTTAATGAGTCTAGTTTCTTATAAAAGAAACCGTGTAAGCAAAGGAATTTCCGATAATGAGATATTTAAAGTTGTGTGAGACAGTGCAGAATGACACTGTAATCCTCTGTTCTGTTTTTAGAAAATCATCATAAATTGTAAAAAAAATTTTAAAAGACAAAATTTTTATGCTAGATGCCTTAGTGAGTCTAGTTTCAAATGAAATAAACTAGAACATATTTTTAATTTTTTACAATGAGAAATTTGATTCGTAGTGAAGAGTGGTGAGAATAGTCAAACAATGAAATAGGGGAAACTTTAAGAAAAATCTGGTATTTATTGGCCAAACCAAAAATTATGGAAATTTGTTGGATAAAATATGTATGAGTCTATTTTCAGCGAAAATTAACGGCACTTCGTTTGGAGTTTCGTAGCTCCATTTACGAATAATTTAATGAGTGTTGCTCAGGAAAAACAGCTTGTGCTGAATTTGTGATTATGTTGTAAACCTTAATAAAACTATTTGAGTTGCTTATAAGCTATCGATTAAATATTGGTAATCAAAGTACCAAATCTGTATTAAAGTGAAGCTATAAGCCGTAAATGACTAGTATACCTAGTCAATTTTGTTATGATGAAATTGATGTACAAGATATGTATATGTGATAAGGCCGAATGGCCAATGTGATGAATGTGAAGGTGTATGTATGTGATAAGGCCGAATGGCCAATATGATGAATGTGAAGGTGTATGTATATGTGATAAGGCCGAATGGCCAATGTGATGAATGTGAAAGTATATATATATGATAAGGCCGAATGGCCAATGTGATGAATGTGAAGGTGTATGTATATGTGATAAGGCCGAATGGCCAATGTGATGAATGTGAAAGTATATATATATGATAAGGCCGAATGGCCAATGTGATGAATGTGAAGGTGTATGTATATGTGATAAGGCCGAATGGCCAATGTGATGAATGTGAAAGTGTATGTATGTGATAAGGCCGAATGGCCAATGTGATGAATGTGAAAGTATATATATATGATAAGGCCGAATGGTCAATGTGATGGAAATGGAAGTGTATAACTGTGATAAGTCCCGAAGGACATTTGTGTCAGTACTATATCCGGGTTAAAACCCCGAGGCTTTATGCGAGAATATTATCTCGATTAATGTCCGTGAGGCCGTTGCTCGTACTATATCCGAGCTTTAAAGACCCGACGACTAAATGCTAGGATTCAAGTAAGACTTTGATATTGAGTATATGCAATAAATTACCATCAAATAAGTATTATGTATTTAAGATGTTTAGGTACGTATTACTTACTCATCGGTGGAGTGATTTCGAGGTGAATTATCAGTATCAAAGAGGTAGGTAAATGTGATTAATATTATAACTCCAAATATGAGAATGATCTAATTGGTAATGGTATGCTTGTATAATGAAGTATGCGATGAAATATTCTTATGTATTAGTGCATATTCTGCCCAAAAGCCTTATGATTTGAGTATGGGTTGGGTTCAGCTAGATGTGCCAGTACAAGGTAAGGATTATGTTTTGTAAGCTTACGTATATGTGATAAGGAATATGTTTGGTTCTTTATGTGCCTACGGTCATTTAGTACTTGTCATGTTGAAATACTTAAAAATATGGATGTGATTATGAACAAGTGGAAAGGATTATTGAAAGTTGAAAATTGATGAAGAATGTGCTTTGGAAATATTCGATCATCTAGATCACTATTGTACGAAAGTATATATATATGAGTGTTAAGTGATGCGTTTATTGATATTATAGTTCGAGATGAAGCTCTAGATTAACTTCATCGAACAGTTGAAATGAATGACCAAAGATATTGAATGAAAACACTTTGCGACTTAAAGCTCAGGGCTAAAGAAAGGTGAATTAAATTATGTGAAATTTTGGTTAGGTATATTGGGTCAAATGAGATTTTATCTAGATTAAGTATATGTGAAAAACGTCATTGATTCAACAAAATTATCGTTTTGCTTAAAACTTACTAAGCTTACAAAAGCTTACTCTGTTCGATCATGTTTTGGTTTATAGGTTGTGGATTCTGACTACCAGTTCGGGGATCATCAGCACTTCGTCACACTATCTACCATTATGGCAACTATGTGATTAGACTTAGCTTATGGCATGTATAGGATAGACAATATAGTAGAATGATATTTTGACTATTGTATATAAGCCATATGAAAATGGCATCTTTTGAATGTTTACTTATAGAAGTTTACATGTTATCCCTGGCTCTGTTTAGTGTTTATCCAAATGAATGATCAAAAAAAAAAGTTTTTACCATTCTGTCATGAGTTACAAGTCCGTAATGCCCTTACTTATTCCGCGATGGTTACGGATAGGGTGTTACATTTATTGGTATCGAGCTACGGTTTAGTCGATTCTAGGACTAACGTAGCACGTGTGAGTCTAGCTATACATGCCATAAAGTGATAAAATGATAGTGTGATGATTTCTGGCAGTTAAAAAGTGTTTTTCGTATATTCATAAATTTTGATCTGAAGCAGTATGGCGAGATGGTATTGAGGGCATTGGAACATGCTTATGATGTGTCAAAATTGAGAAAAGAGTGAATTACGAATATGATATGCTATGTGAATTGTACTTGTTGATTTTGCTATGTGCCTTTTTCGAATGATGCAATGAATTTTATGATATGCATATATCATGTGCGAACTAGAAGTATAAGCCCTAAGGTATGTGATAAATTTAGTAAGCTTTGAGTAATTAAGTTTAGTATAAAAGTTAGAATGGCATGTTATAAAGGTATGATATATGAATCATGGCCCATTGATCTTACTTTACTCAAATTTGTTTACGAGATAGTTGTATATAAAGCATGTATCCGAATGATCATTAGAAAATAAACTGTGAGAATTAGATGGATATGTGATCCTTGTATATATAGATCGAATATCAAATGAAAGTTATACATTATGTGCTTGTATACGAATAAAGCAAATGAAATGCCAATGTGATAAATTAGTGAAATGTATACTTGATGGATAAATATGCATAAAAGTTCAGTATGTTATATCCGGGCTAGGTCCTGAAGAGCATTCGTGCTGGTAATGTATCCGGGCTAAGTCCCGAAGAGCATTCGTGCTGGTGATGTATCCGGGCTAAGTCCCGAAGAGCATTCGTGCTGGTGTTACATCCGGGCTAAGTCCCGAAGAGCATTCGTGCTGGTGTTACATCCGGGCTAAGTCCTGAAGGGCATTCGTGCCGATGATGTGTAATCAGGCCTTCATGCCTAGCAGGCTTAATGCCGGTGATTCGAGCAAGGTTTAAGTGTTCATTACTATATGAATTCAAAATTAAATGAAAGGACACGTTTAAAGTGTACTTATATGATGTTTTATAGACTTGGTTAAGTTATTTCAATGTGTAATAACGAATGAATATAGGCACTATGTGTGCGAATGAATTGAGACAACGTGTGTGCGAATCCTTTAACCGAAAGCAATTGTGTGTGCGAGATCGGTCGATGGAGCCTTGTGTGTGCGGATTTCGTTTCATGTAAGATCTCGTCTAGGGACGATGACATCGATTTGTGATAGTGTGTAAGACCATGTTTAGTACACTGGCATCACTTGTGTTAAGCTTTATACCTATTCGACTGTATACGGGTAACTTTAAATATGAATGGATGTATTGAATGAACTAAATGTTCAGGTATGTAGAAGTTGATTTTCTGTCGGAAACAAGTTAAGTTGAATATTGAGATATGATGGAGTTATAAAGGATATTTATTAAGATGTTTGAGTATATGTGTACTTTCGGTCAGGTTACAGCTTATACGTGAATGAAAATGTGGGTTACGAATATGTGGATTGATGATATGAATTATACATGTTAATATGTGCTTTATATGTGTTTGAAATGCAATTGTGAATTAAATTAAGTGATTATTGCTTATGAAATCAAGGAAATGAGATACTTGTGCATACTTGTAGAAATGTTTATGTATTTGTTTCAAGATAAGAAAATGATTTTATAGACCGATGCGAAATCAATAATGAATTACAATTGCTATCAATGAGCTAATGTCTTTGTGGATATAATTCAATAAGAGAACGTTATCCTAACCTATGCATCGGTGGAAATTTTCGGGGACGAAAATTCCTAAAGGGGGGGAGAGTTGTGACACCCCTAATTTGACCCTAGTTGGAAAGTGGTTTCGGGACCACAAAACCGAGTCACAAAAATAATTAATTGTTATATTTTATGCTTATTATTTATGAATAAGTATGTGTGAAAATTTCATGCTTTAAATTTTATCATTTGGATGTGAAATAAATAAAAAAGGGGGGCTTATGTGAAAAATCTTGAAAATGTCATAGGTTAATTGGAAGTGGCTAAAATTTGCATGGTTTGAAGCATGAGGGACTTGCATGTCAAACATTCCCTTTTCTTGGTAGTGGACGGCAAGGATGGGCATGAATGACACAATTTGGCATTTTGTGCTTTGTATGTTAGTAAATAATGTTAATAATATATTTGTTTATATTAAAGAAAATGGTTTCATAAAATAGAAATAATAAAAGTTAATGAAATAAACGAATAAAACATGTTTGAGGTGAAAATAACAAGGCCATTTCTTCTTCTTCTTGCCATGAGTTGAGAAAGAAAATAGAAACCTTTGAGCTTAGGGCATTCGGCAAAAGAAGGCTTCAAATAAGGTAAGGTTCATGTTATTTTCTTTGAAAAGTTGTGAATTTTGGTTGGTTTTGAAGCTTGCAACAAGACCCATGTGAAAATTTTGTGTTCATGAAGCATGTAGCAATCGGTCATGAGCTTAATGGGGTATATTTTGTATGTTTGATGATTTTGGGAGGATAATTGATTCTAGTTGAGTATGAACAAACTAAATGTGCTTGATGGCTCAAATGAGCTTGGAAAGTTGGCCAATGTTGTTTAAGTTCATGAATTAGGGCATAATTTCATTCGGCCATGGAAATTGAGCATGGAAAAAAAAATCTGGTGTGGGATATATGAAGCTGAAAATTTAGTTTGAACTTGTATTGATAATTGATTTTGAAGGTTCGGCTTTATGCTTTGATAGTTGGTTTTGAAGTATATGATGTCTTGGTATAAATATATGTGCATTCGGTTACTCTCATAACATGCATTTAAAGTGTCCTTTGGATGCAATTGCTTATACACTTGAGGGTATATGAGTTAATTTTCATTAGGCAAATTTGGATAAGAAGCTAACTAATAATATGCTAAGGTAGTCATGTGGATAATCGGCTTTGTGAATATTATTAAAGGTGTAATTAGTTACATGCATAGGTCATCGGTAAAATTGACCACATAACTAGTATATGTCTATAAGGCGACATGGTGATACCTAGGTAAATGTATTTGGGATGGTTTTTATGAAATACCGAATGTGTGCAGATGTATCGAGGTGTTGCCTTATGTATGAGTTTCATTGAGATGATTTACCTTGTTGTTTTTAATGATATAACAAGGTGATTAAAATAGTTTAAATTTTGTTAATTAAGCTCAAGAGCATAGAGGGCAATTTTCGATAAAGAGAAAGTAAACGAATAGCCGTGGATATCTAGTCGTCGACCACTTCGAGGTAAGTTTTAAGTGATTAACGTTGAGTAAAATCAATCATAATAGGACATGATGAGTTGATTTAATAAGATATGATGTGGCCATGATATGTTCTAAAACAAATGGTAAGTTCTTAAGTGTTTGAGCTTGGAAATTTAAGTGTAATTTGAAATAATCTGCTTAGGACAGCAGCAGTAACGTGACTTTAGAAAATCACCATATATTTATGGACTTGAATTAGAGGCTGAATAAAACATGAAATTAAAGCTTAATGAGTCTAGTTTCTTCTAAAAGAAACCGTGTAAGCAAAGGAATTTCCAATAATGAGATATTTAAAGTTGTGTGAGACAGTGCAGAATGACACTGTAATCCTCTGTTCTGTTTTTAGAAAATCATCATAAATTGTAAAAAAATTTTTAAAAGACAAAATTTTTATGCTAGATACTTTAGTGAGTCTAGTTTCAAATGAAATAAACTATAACATATTTTGAATTTTGTACAATGAGAAATTTGATTCGTAGTGAAGAGTGGTCAGAATAGTCAAACAGAGAAATAGGGGAAAATTTAAGAAAAATCTGGTATTGATTGACCAAACGAAAAATTCTGAAAATTTGTTGGATAAAATATGTATGAGTCTATTTTCAGGGAAAATTAACGGCACTTCGTTTGGAGTTTCGTAACTCCATTTACGAATAATTTAATGAGTGTTGCTCAGGAAAAACAGCTTGTGCTGAATTTGTGATTATGTTGTAAACCTTAATAAAACTATTTGAGTTGCTTATAAGCTATCGATTAAATATTGGTAATCAAAGTGCCAAATCTGTATTAAAGTGAAGCTATAAGCCGTAAATGACTAGTATACCTAGTCAATTTTGTTATGATGAAATTGATGTACAAGATATGTATATGTGATAAGGCCGAATGGCCAATGTGATGAATGTGAAGGTGTATGTATGTGATAAGGCCGAATGGCCAATGTGATGAATGTGAAGGTGTATGTATATGTGATAAGGCCGAATGGCCAATGTGATGAATGTGAAAGTGTATGTATGTGATAAGGCCGAATGGCCAATGTGATGAATGTGAAGGTGTATGTATATGATAAGGCCGAATGGTCAATGTGATGGAAGTGGAAGTGTATAACTGTGATAAGTCCCGAAGGACATTTGTGTCAGTACTATATCCGGGTTAAAACCCCGCAGGCTTTATGCGAGAATATTATCCTGATTAATGTCCGTAGGCTTCGTGCTCGTACTATATCCGAGCTTTAAAGACCCGACGGCTAAATGCTAGGATTCAAGTAAGACTTTGATATTGAGTATCTGCAATAAGTTACCATCAAATAAGTATTATGTATTTAAGATGTTCAGGTACGTATTACTTACTCATCGGTGGAGTGATTTCGAGGTGAATTATCAGTATCAAAGAGGTAGGTAAATGTTATTAATATTATAACTCCAAATATGAGAATGATCTAATTGGTAATGGTATGCTTGTATAATGAAGTATGCGATGAAATATTCTTATGTATTAGTGCATATTCTGCCTAAAAGCCTTATGATTTGAGTATGGGTTGGGTTCAGCTAGATGTGCCAGTACAAGGTAAGGATTATGTTTTGTAAGCTTACGTATATGTGATAAGGAATATGTTTGGTTCTTTATGTGCCTACGGTCATTTAGTACTTGTCATGTTGAAATACTTAAAAATATGGATGTGATTATGAACAAGTGGAAAGGATTATTGAAAGTTGAAAATTGATGAAGAATGTGCTTTGGAAATATTCGACCATCTAGATCACTATTGTACGAAAGTATATATATATATGAGAGTTAAGTGATGCGTTTATTGATATTATAGTTCGAGATGAAGCTCTAGATTAACTTCATCGAACAGTTGAAATGAATGACCAAAGATATTGAATGAAAACACTTTGCGACTTAAAGCTCAGGGCTAAAGAAAGGTGAATTAAATTATGTGAAATTTTGGTTAGGTATTTTGGGTCAAATGAGATTCTATCTAGATTAAGTATATGTGAAAATCGTCATTGATTCAACAAAATTATCGTTTTGCTTAAAACTTACTAAGCTTACAAAAGCTTACTCTGTTCGATCATGTTTTGGTTTATAGGTTGTGGATTCTGACTACCAGTTCGGGGATCATCAGCACTTCGTCACACTATCTACCATTATGGCAACTATGTGATTAGACTTAGCTTATGGCATGTATAGGATAGACAATATAGTAGAATGATATTTTGACTATTGTATATAAGCCATATGAAAATGGCATCTTTTGAATGTTTACTTATAGAAGTTTACATGTTATCCCTGGCTGTGTTTAGTGTTTATCCAAATGAATGATCAAAAAAAAAAAAAAAGTTTTACCGTTCTGTCATGAGTTACAAGTCCGGTAATGCCCCTTACTTATTCCGGCGATGGCTACGGGATAGGGGTGTTACATACTTTCCATTCAAATCTCGTATCACACATTTACCTTCCCATGTCGTAGCTCATGAACACATAATTTGCATCATACCTCATGTTCGTCATTCATTCAAACATAATTCACCACAAGGTCATCATGTATCTTAAACATAATGCAATCATATCATTAGCATAATGTACAAATAAGTCCTATAATCATAATTCATTCATTTGCATCTCATCAAGGTCTCATAATCATAACCTTCTCATGTGCAACATTACCACATGTTCGTCACATATTAAGCTCATTGCTCAAGAGTTTCGAGTACGTACCTGTACCATTTTATCATGATCATACCTTGTCATTTCTTTGACATAATCTTTGGATTACTCGTTGAACTTCTCTTTGGACTACCCATGGAACACTTGGAAGACTACAGGATATTCGGGAATCCTCGTACACATAATAAGATGCCAAGGCCATATCCCAGATATGGTCTTACATGGGATCACATATATCGATGCCAATGTCATGTCCCAGACATGGCCTTACATGGGATCTCATTACACACGGGCCTACTCACACAAGCTGGCGGTCAAAACGTAACTACACGGGCTGCTCACACAAGCTGACAGGTATCGGCAACACATGCTGGACTACCCAGCCACCGGTAGAACGTACAAGATTAGCACCCGGAACGCCATAATATGTATCACATATATCATGAACTCAGGCCACAACTCAGAAGCTCAGATCACATATTTCCTAGTGACATGTCACTTGTATCCTAAACTATTCCTAAGGTTCAAACGGGACGTTTTTACTTATCACGTAACTATCGAACTTGCTCGAAGGGTAGCTTTTACAGCTCATAAAACTCATCACAACATAAGTTTTCATTTCATTATACCTCTTCAGAATTTAGACAATTCAACAAAACACCATGTTCCATCAATTTTCCAATCTAAATGATCAATCATTACATAACACATAAATGATATTTGGATTATCAAATATTTCATGAGATATGCCACTATCATGTACATAACATCATAAATATATGATATTACACAATCAAATTAACACACCAATTTAGGTTTCAATCACAAACAACGATAACATTTTCGTAGGAACTTACTTGTCGAATCCTCGTCGAGTACATCCGTATAACCAATCATACGGTTTATGTAATAATAAATGAGCATTACAATTCAAACATAACATTGCATTATTTTTATCAGACGAACTTACTTCAAATCCAAGAACGACTGTTTATTCCGTTTCAGTCCATAACCTCGATATTTCACGATTTAAGCCTGAATTTCATTTTCCTTAATCTAACAAATCAAATATAACTTATTTAACACTCACATTATTCAAATCTGTCTGAAAATTACACTTTGAAAAATTTACAATTTTGCCCCTAAACTTTCTCATAATTACACTTAAGCCCCTAAGCTCGTAAAATGAAATGTGTACATTTTCTTTGTTACCCAAGCCTAGCTGAACTATTTTTACACTTATAGCAGTCCACATTTCTCTTTTATTTCACAAACCTACTACCCATTTTACAAGTTTTACAATTTGTTCCTTTTTAAGCATTTTCATGCAAAATCACTTTGTAAAAGATGTTAAACACACATCAATCTTTCATATTCTTCCATTAAACATCAAAATACTAACATATCATACATGGGTCAATTTTTAAACATAAACCCTACTTCAAAATATGGCTAGAAATGAGTAGATCATGTTACAATGACTTCAAAAATGCAAAGAACATAAAAAAAATGGGCTTGAATGCACTTACTATTGAGCTTGGAAGTGACAAAACCCTAGCCATAGTGTTCCATGAAAGTTTTGTCCATGCTTGAGGAAGATGGACAAGGTTTTTGCTTGATTTTTCCCTTTTTAATCTTTTAATTACCAAATGGAGAAAATGCCCTTTTAGTTATTCTTGCAAATTTTACCTATCCAAGCCCATTTTGTCTAAATTTTTAGAACTTGGTCAAATTACTATTTAAGGACCTCTAATTACAAATCCAATTCAATTTCATGCTAAAAGCTTCTAGAACATACATTTTACAACTTATCTAATTTAGTCCCTAAAGTCAAATTGGGAACTTTAGGCATAAAATTTCTTCACGAAATTTTTGCACAAGCATACAAACATATCATAGATTATCAAACAATTATAAAACAATTATTTCTATTTCGGTTTTGTGGTCTCAAAACCACTATTCTGACTAGGCCCTAGTTCGGGATGTTACAACTACAATTGAGCCGTCATCAGATAGAGCTAGCTGAGTATTCCTTGCATATAAAACAAATAGAGATTTTTGGCTCAACGCACCAGCAATGACATTTACTTTCCCCAGATGGTAGTCTATCACTAGCTCGTAATTTTTAACAATTCTAGTCATCTCCACTGTCGCAAATTCAAATCTTTTGCGTCATTAAATATTTCAAACTCTTATGATCCGAGTAAACATGGCATTTCTCACCAAACAGGTAATGGAGCCAAATCTTCAACGCAAACACAATGGCTGTTAATGCTAAATCGTGTGTCGGGTAATTCTTTTCATGTGACTTCAACTGTCTCGAGGCATAAGCTATGACTTTGCCTTGCTGCATGAAAACACAACCCAGAAAATTCAATGATACATCACTATAAATCACAAATTCTCTACCCGATTCTGGCTGTACTGACACTAGAGGTTCAGTCAAAAGAGCTTTCAACTGATCAAAACTTTTCTGACATTTCTCAGACCATTCGAACTTTACATCTTTCTAAAGTAATCTCATCAACGGAGTCGTAATCATGAAAAAGCCTTTTACAAACTGTCGGTAATAGCCAGCTAGTCCTAGAAAACTGCAGACTTCAGATACATTTCTCTGAGGCTTCCAATCCATAATTGTAGAAATCTTGCTCGGATCAACTCGAACATCCGATGCTGACATAATATGCCCTAGAAAACCAACCTCAAGCAATCAGAATTCACGTTTACTGGACTTTGCATATAACTGTTTATCTCAAAGAGTTTGCAATACAATTCTCAAATGCTTGGCATACTCAGTTTCATCTCGTGAATATATCAATATGTCATCGATAAACACAAAAAAATTAATCTAAGTACGGTCTGAAAATACGGTTCATTAAATCCATAAAGACTGCAAGTGCATTTGTTAGTCCAAAGGGTATAACTAAAAATTCTTAGTGACCATACCTCGTTCTAAATGCAGTCTTCGGCATATTAGAGTTTCTAACTCACAACTGATAATAGCCCGATCTCAAATCTATCTTTGAAAACACTGTAGCCCCTTTCAATAGATCAAACAAATCATCTATTCTGGGCAGAGGATATTTATTCTTGATCGTCACTTTGTTAAGATGTGTGTAGTCTATACACATTCTCATCGTGCCATCTTTCTTTTTCACAAATAACATAGGAGCACCCCAAGGCGAGAAACTCAGTCTTGCAAACCCTCTGTCTGTCAACTCTTGCAACTGAGATTTTAATTCTTTTAACTCTGTCGGAGCCATTCTATACAGAGCTACTGGTATTAATGTTGTACCCTACATTAATTCAATGCCAAATTCAACCTCTCAAATCGGTAGTAAACCTGGTAACTCTTCAAGAAACATATCTGGATACTCACATACAACTGGTACTGATTCAATCTTTTTTTCAGTTACTTTCGTATCAAGCACATAAGAAAAATAAGCTTCACAACCCTTTCTCACATATTTTTTAGCTAACATCGATGAAATTTCTGCTGGCAAGCCATTCAGATCATTTGACTCAATCTGGATAATCCATTATTCTGACACATCAAATCAATCGTCCTTCGTTTGCAATTCACAACAGCATCATGCAAGATTAACCAATCCATACCCAGGATTATATCAAACTCATAAAATTACAACAACATCAAATTGTCCAGAAAGCAATTATCTCGAACCATCAAGGGACAGTTCTTGCACACTTTATCAACCAACACACACTTGTTTAAGGGGTTTGATACTCTAATTACAATTTCATTAGACTCTACAAGAAAAGTCTTATTGGATAATAAATTCACATATACATATGAATGGGTTGATCCTGGATCTATCAATGCAATAATTTTAGTATCATAAAGAGTAAAAGTACCGGTGATAACATCTGGAGATGAAGCTTCTTCGCGAGCACGAATAGTGTAGGCTCGGGCAGGTGCTCTAGCATCAGATCTCGCAGCAGTGTCTCGTGTCACACCTCTACCACCCCTTACATAACTCGTGTTTCTGGGTGGTCTACCTCTAGCTCAAGTGTTACTTGGCCTCGTGTTCTGAGCATTATCTTTTTCTGCTAACTTTGGGCAATCTTTAATAAAGTGATCTCGTGAACCACAACTGCAATAAGTTCTATTATTATATTTCACCCAACAATCACCAAAATGGCATCTTTCACACTGTTGACACTCAGGTTTAATATCTTTTACATTACCAACATTCGATACTGATGTGGCTTGAGTTTTAGGGTTGGTGTATTACTTTCTGCGATCTCTATTCTGATATCTTACTGAAGCTGTCGATCGGTTAAAATAGTCTCTAAATTTCTTCGATGATGAATGATAAGATTTACTCATCGATCTCTTTCTCGAATCTTTTTCCTCTGAATTAGCCTTTCTCTTTTCTTTGTTGCGATCCTCGATTTTACAAGCCCTTTCAACCAGTACTACAAATTCCTTCAATTCAAGTATCCCGACTAATAGTTTTATTTCCTCATTCAATCCATCAACGAACCTTTTGCACATGATCTCTTTAGTAGAAACATACTCCTGAGCATACTTGCTTAAATGTACAAACTCTTTTTCATACTCAGTGACAGTCATTCAACCCTGTTTCAGCTCTAAAAACTCTTTATGTTTCTGATCGAGAAATCTTTGACTTATATGCTTTTTCTGATACTCAATCTGAAAGAATTCCCAGGTAACCTGTTCTCTAGAACCACCAATGTCAATGTTTTCCACCAATGATATGATTTATCTCTAAGCAAAGATACTACGCATTTGATACATTCTTCTGGAGAACAAGATAATTAGTCAAATATTCTAATCGTGTTCTCGAGCCAAAATTTAGCTCTCTCAACATCATCTTCAACTGTAACTCAGAACTTCTGATCCTCGTGTTTCCTAAAATTATCAACGAGTGGCTTACTCAATCGTATCGGTCTATCACTTGTTGCACAAATGGGACTTGTTGAGGAACAGGTGGGGATGGAGGTTATTGAGCAGCCAATGAAACACCCCAAACCCGGCCTAGACATTATGGCCAAATCTGCGATGTCACATTGAAGTGTTTTTAGAAAAACATAATTTCGTTGAAAATCCATTATATATTAAAACCTTTTTGTAATCTTAACGAAAATTTAGGATATCCTGTTCATTGTTAAGACTCAAGTCATTTTAGCAAAAAGTTGATCATATTAGATTGTTATTAAACTTTAAAACAATGTTTGTTGTGGAAACTTTCAAACTATGTTGTGTAAACGTGGTGTTTTTGAAAAGCATTTATTTTTTTTGAAAACCCGCGGCCTACTACTAATAGATATAAATCAAAGTAATAGTTCCTAAATTAAAATAAAAACTTAAAAAGGCCTTATTACAAAACAAATACCGAAATTAAATTACTTACAAATGAAAAGTTAAAAATGGAAGCTAATGCGGTTGTGTGGCCATCTTCGAGTCCCTCGCAGCACCGATCCGCCTAAAGATTACCTGCGTAGAAAATAGAAGGGTGAGTTTATGAAAACTCAGTGTGTAATCCCTTAACAACAGTCAGTCATACAATAGGCATTTACAATCTGGGCCTAAGCCCGCTCTCGTAACAGATTAATTTCAGTTAGGGCCTTAGCCCATTACAGTATTAGAATCAATGTGGGCCTTAGCCCAATTTAGTAGTGGTCACAGTATAGATATGCAATCAGAAATCCTACCCAGCCAGGCTCTACACACCACTTCATCCAGCCCTACACACCATGTGGGGATAAAACTAATCCACCCATCTCTACACACCAAAAATAGCACCGATTGTGGCACTAAAAAAAAATTGCAGTAGAGTTGCCAGTACAGTACACTTCCTCCAATCATAATAACCCATCCCCATGCAACATATCATAATATGATACATGTTTGCAACATATATAAAATGACATGCTCAATATAGTCATACATCTCATAAGGGCATAATAGTCATTTTACCGTATAAGGGTATAACAATCGTTTACCAATTTTGGGGTCCAAATATGCTTACTAACCCAATAGTAGGTCCACAATCATCTCGGGCGACCCGTGCAACCTTAACAGTCAAATAGTGAAAATGGGCCCAAGGCCCATACTGCAGACCCATGTGGGCCCACACGCCCCTGTGGCCCACAAAGCCCAAAAATGGCCTTGGCCTGTGAACTACACAGTCTAGCCCACTAACCTTCACAAGTCCGTGTGGTTTACCCGTGTGGGCACACAAGCTCGTGGGGCCCATACGGTCCATTTCGGCCCAATGTGGCCTCGAACTGCCTAAGCCCATGAAATCGCCTACGGTGGCCTCTACGATCAAACGCCCATGTTTATTAGTTTGATTTACCACACGAGCGAGTGTATGCTTGTGTGGCGATAATAGTCACATTTTTCGGCTTTTCCCGGTTTGCAATTAGGCAGTGTTTACACACTTGATTGCGAAGATACACTACTGGCCCATGAGTATTCCAAACCTATCACAATCAGAACTTCGGTTAAAAACTTATCAAGTGAATTGAAAACAACCCTAGCCAACACTTGCTCAAGAAATTATTGCAAGAGATCTAATCACAAGGCCTTAGGGGTTTCCTACACTCCAATAAACCTTATCAACCATCGCACAACAGAACAGTTTGGACTCGTTGAACAATCACTTACCGAAACGTAATGTCCAGACTAGAAGGGAAGAATATTTGGCCTACACCCACAAGAGCTGGAAGTACATAAATGATAGAGGCCAAATGGAATCCTTGTACCTTTTAGACAATGGCAGCATAGGGAGATGTTAGATGAAAGTATTAACGTGATAGAAGAAAGAAGGAGAGAGAGAAGGAATAACCACGTACCCTTACACTTGATTGGTTGAATACCAATAGTCTAGAACAAGAAGTATAAAAGGAGAGAACAGGCTATTTGGCTTAAGCAGTGAAAGTGAAGCCTGCCGAAAATCGAAAGAATAATGAGAGGGAATGAGAGAGGAACTAATCAACAATAGTACCAAGGTGCAACCATTAAAACCTGAAAGAAAAGATAAAGGGGAAGGAGAAGAGTATTCGGCCAAAGACAAAAGGATAAGTGAATGTCAATGACCGATAGGGAAAGGGGGAGAAAGAAGGTTTGGGAAAGGCAAAGAAAATTAAGGGAAGAAGAGTGATGGAGAAAGGAAAGTTGATCAACCCAAAGCACGATATTGGAGAACAAAACCAAAGTAGGCCAACCCTAAAAATACTGGAATGGTCACAAGTAATATTCGGCTACTACACAAACAACACTTAAAAGAATGAAACGAAAACAATGGAGAGCAAAACTAAAACACAATTTTGGCACTAAAAGTAAAAGGTCCTATGACCGAATTGGTATAATGGAGTTCCCACATTCAGCACACTATTCACTCAGCCCTCAACCTCCCTTAATTCTCTCCTAAGTCTCTCCACAATCTCCTGCTAGCATTCGGCTACACACTCCCCACTCCCTCAAACACTCCAACAATCCATAAGCAATAGAATCCTACTGACATACAACCTCTTACATGGCACAACAGCAAAATAATCACTCCTTTTTTGTCACCAAGCCTCGAACTTCAGATCCCAAGACACAGTCCACATGCCACTTACCTTTAGACTAGCAGGCTCTTTATGACATGTTTTAACCATATTTATTTAAGAAGTCTATAGAGCAGGGACAAGGTTTATTCAAGCAAAAACAAAATTTTGTACAAGCCAACGCTTGAACTCAAGACTTATCAAACACTTCCCAGAGCACATAACCACTGAAGCAAACACACACTTATGTAACACAACATGCAATAATAAATACATAGATTTTGGGGCATTACAACCGAATTTGATCGAACGAACTCCGAGAACCACTCACTCATCATTTGGAAAAAGACTTGCTTTGACTTTCCCCTGTGACTACAAGTCATGGGTCTAAAGTTAGATTGCGCTGCCCTTTGAGTAGGATCAAGTGCGTTACTCTCTACATCACCAGCTACGACTCTTTCAGGATCCATTTGCTATATAAAAACTATAACGGCCCGATTTAGACCCTATTCGGAATGGTGGTTTTAGGACCACGAATCAGAGTCAAAAAAAATTTTAAAAATTATTTTTTGTGTTTATTATGTGTGAATTCATATCTGTGAAATTTTCGTGTTTTAATTTTGTCGTTTGAGTGCCCGATTTAATAAATGGGCTTAATCGCGTAAAATGAAAAATTGATGGTTAAATGTGAAAAGGCCAAATTGTTGTTGTCTTTTGTAATTTGAGGTATTTATAATGCAATATTACCATAGTTAAAGTGATGGACGGTTTAAGACATGGTTTATAATGGTTTATTATTTTATAATAAAGGTTAAATAGGTAAAATGATAATAATGTTATAATAATAAAACATAAAAAAAATCAAAACCATGTGTTCATCTTTCCTACTTGACCGAATATGAAAAAGAAAGAAAGAAAAATAAAGATTTAAGGTTTGGCCACCGTTGAAGCTTGATTAAGGTATCTAACTAGTTCGATTTTTGATAATTTTTACATTTTTGAGATCGTTGCAGTGTAATGTACAAAGCCCATGCTTGAATTTTTGATTTTGATGAATATTTTGAGTTATGCCATTGATGAATAATTGAGATTTGTGATGTTAGATGATGAATTATGAAAGATGTGATATATTTTTATTGGAATTTTTGATAAATTTGAGTAATTAGGGCTAAATTGAAAAAATAATAAATTGAGGGACTAAAATGTGAAATAAATGAAATGTATGGACTTGAATGAGCATGGGTAACATTCGGCCTAAGCATGGTGTGTGCAAATTTTGCTTGTTTTGTGTTTTGTGCAATTTGGACTAAATTGTAAAAAGTATAAAATGTCAGGGGCAAAATGGTAATCTTTCCATTTATGTGTTTTTGGACTAAATTGAATGAAATTATGTTTGAATGACTTTAATTTGAATATGTTTAGATCAAGAAACAAAGAAATCGGATTTGGATCGGGGGAAAACCAAATTGTTGAATAATCGTTTTGTTCCGATTATCGTTGTCCGAGGTAAGTTTATAAGCAAATAGATGTTGTAAATTTTAAATAAATATGAGTTATATATATGCTGAAGTGAATTATGTGAAAGTATATATGTGGTAGCCAAATGTGTATATGCTTGGGAACTATGTTTACGAACTCGATTAGACTGGGATACGACATCTGAAAGCCCCGTACGAACCTTAGGAATAGCTTAGATACATATGTCATGACATAGGATTTCTGATATGTGATTACGTGTAAGACCACTTCTGGGACATTGGCATCGATATGTGATTACGTGTAAGAGTATGTCTGGGACGTTGGCATCGATATGTGATTACGTGTAATACCACGTCTGGGATATTGGCATTGATATGTGATTACATGTAAGACCACGTTTGGGACGTTGGCATCGACATGTGATTACGAGTAAGACTATGTTTAATACATTGGCATCGATATATGATTCCGATATGTGTGTGCAAGTAAGACCACGTTTAATACATTGGCATCGATATGTGATTTTGATATGTGTGTGCAAGTAAGACCATGTTTAATACGTTGGCATCGATATGTGATTTCGATTTGTGTGTACGAGTAAGACCACGTTTAATACATTGGCATCGATATGTGATTCTGATATGTGTATGCGAGTAAGACCACGTTTAATATAGATATGTGATTCCAATATGTGTGTGCGAGTAAGACCACGTTTAATACGTAGGCATCAATAGGTGATTCCGATATGTGTTTACGAGTAAGACCTTGTCTGGGATAGTGGCATCGATATGTAATTACATGTAAGATCACGTCTGGGATGTTGGCATTGTACGATATGTGCGACTATCTGAGTATCCTATTTAATTCTGAATGATTCAACGGGCAATGTTAAGTAAAGACCGAATGCGAAATCGAATTAAAAGGTACATGTATGTGTTAACTAATGTATTAAAATTAAGGTAAGTTTTGGTATTTGAAGTGATGATATGAATCATGCTATAAAGTTGGTTATATGTATATTGAATGCAAATCTATATTCAGTAAAATGATATAAGTATGTGATATTAAAGTGTGAAACATGTGTATGCATATATGAATGTGTATATATATTCGTCTATATGATGATATTATGACCTTGGAAGTAAATGATAACTTTGATAATGGATATATATGTATTTCGGCCAAGTTAAAGTTGATACATGAATGTTTATGTTGTATATGAATTTGCAAGTTTGAGATTAAATGTGATTATGATAGCATGAATTGGTTTGGTTAAATTGAGTTGATTATGTCATTGAGATGTTTATTTGCTTATGACTTACTAAGCTGTGATAGCTTACTGTGTGTGTATGTTTGCTTCTGTTTTATAGATTTTGGAGACTAGTTACGGGCTTGGGGATCGTCAGCGAAGTTTATCACACTATCGTCTATTTATTAGTATTTTTAAAAGCTAAATTTCAAACATATAGCATGTATAGGCTAAACTACTTTTCGAATATGTTTGAAGTGTAGCTGTAACAACCCCATTTTGGGCTTAGTCAGACTAGTGGTTTTGAGACCACAAATCTAGAGTCGAAGAAATTATTTTATGTGTTGTGGCATGATTATACGAGTGCATGAAAATTTTGGTGAATTAATTTTAGCGATTGCATGCTTAATTGTGAAAAAAGACTAAATCGCATAAAGTGTAAAAGTCCTATTTTGATAGCTAAAGGTGTCAAATAGCTAGAGAACCAAAATTGGGGGTCTTTAAAGGGCAAGTAGACCCTTAGAATAAGGGTGGTCAGCCATAAGGACCAAAAGGGATGAGAATGTAACGCCCTAAAAATTCCAAAATCCAAAAATCTCGAAATCTTGAATTTTTCTTTTTGCGCTTAATAATTCCGTTTAAGTGCTAATTATGCAAAGGTAGGTCTTGGTTAAGGTTTGAGTTTGAATTAAGGGGTAGAAGAAATTATAAGTTAATTATTAAAAGAATCAGGGTTGGCAAGTAGTTAGGCTTTTAAATAAAGATAGGGGAAAATAGCAGCAAAGAGCCTACTAGAGGAGTGGCTAAGTGACGCCACTTAGAGTGTAGGGAGGTGCTGTTATTAGCTAACAAGGAGGCCCAAGGTTCGAAACCTAGCTTAGTGTTTTTAGAAGTTTAATTTTGACCTTCTAGAAGGATGGAAGTGGCGTGAAAATGGACTCTAAGTGGAAGTGTTCAGGAGAGAAATTTAAGGAAAGGATCAAGGGGTTAACAGGGAGAAAAATGAGGAGATGAGAAAGGAGAAGTGATGGAGCCGAATGGGGAATTGGGCATGGGAAAATTTGGCTATAAGGCTTATAAATAAGTGCCTTATGCTAGGGTATGAAGCTAATGACTGAATTTTCTTCACCTTGTTACCAGAAACTCTTTTCTTTAAAAGTCGAAAACCCTCTGCCTTTCTTTTCTTTTTCTCCTTCCTCGTTCTGAATTCTATTCTTCCTCTACCTCGTTGCTGACTTTTCTTTCTTTTTCCTTGGAGCCGAATAACCCTCTTTTGCCATACAAAATTGTAAAAGGCCGAACCTCTTTGGCCGAATACCCTTGGTGCAATCACTACTCCTTCTACTTTGGTCAAATCTAGTGTCAGTGTTGTTCTCCCAATCGATTTCTTTGCTAAGTATTGAATATTGTCCCTCACTCTTTCTAATCAACTGTGGTAGGGAATTAGTATAGGATCTCGGATCTTATGTCATTGCTGAATTGGCCTTTAGTTGTTGCTGTTTTGGTAAGTATTCCTCATCCAATGGCTAAGGTTGGCTGAATAGCCATAGAAAGGTAAGGGGACTTGTGTTGGATACGAGTCACCTATTATTCTAGTTTTAATAGTTACAATTGGTACAGATCTAGGAGTTAATCGTGGTTAGTGAAGGGTCTGTTATACTTGTCGCGCAAGGTAAGGTTAATGTGAGATTGGCTTTTGGTAAAATATTTGATAAGTATACGAGATTAATCTTTGAGTGATATCGATTGTAGGTTTGGGCTAAGGAAATCGTAGCATGCCTGCATACCAGGTGTGTACATACACTACACACACACAATGAATCGGCAAAAGCTGAAATGCCGAATTGCCAAAATGCCGAAAAGCTAAAATGCTAAAAAGCCGAAAGTTGGGATACGGTAGTCACACGAGTGTGTGAACACTCGTGGAGAGGAAACCGGTAGGTTGCCTGAGGCCCACGGGCGATTCCGTGGACTTGGGTTGAAAATTTGCCAAATGGGCCAGAATGGGCTAAATGGGCCTGATGGGCGTATAATAGGCAAAGATTGTTAAGTGATGCTATGTGTTAGGAAATTTGTATGTGAGCATGAGTATAATATGATTTGGGCATAATGGGCCATATGAATGTGAATTGGGCCTAGTGGGCCATAAGAATATGAACTGGGCAAGATATGTCATATGAATGAGATTGGGCCCAATGGGCCATATGCATGTATGTAGGGGTATTGGGCCTAGTATATGATGACTACATAAAACTTAATTAATTAATTGAGACTGTGGACAAGTCATAGGGTTAAGGTGTGGCAACGGGTATATGCATGTCTAAGATTGGATCTAGGGAGAGCTTGGTACTTAAACGGTCTTAATGACCCACCTCCTCTTCTTTGGAATCCTACCTGGTGCATAGTATTCGTTCATCTTAGCTCGTGGGACTTGTTAACGGGTCAAGATAAGTGAAAGCCATAATTAAAGGAAATTACCGAAATACCCCTAAGGGCGAAAATAACCAAAATACCCCTAGGTGTTGAATGCAAGTTTTATGGATGTGACATGCATACATATGATGTTCTACTTAGGTTGCATATGGGGTGGGAACTATAGAACGGAGGAAGTATATGAGGATCGCATGGTTGGCTGACAATCGTGGATCCACCGATGACTTTTAAAGCCCAATATGTAAATGAAGGTAGTTCCACAACCGGGCTACCATTGGTGTGTGGACTGGGTGGGTCGATATTTATGTCCCCACATGGTGTGTCGGGGGACGAATTTGGTGTGTAGCAGATGAATAATTTGGATGGGATTGCATTGCATGTTTGATGTATGATGATTTTTGAATGCTTGTTTTCCGTCGAGGGTTGTACACACTGAGTTTGCTAAAACTCACCCCCTCTTCTATTTTATTTTCAGGTGATGCTCAGTAGACGGTTCGATGTCTGGAGGGACTCTGGGTGGCCAGCTAGCAAGACAAAAATTGGACTTGTTTTTTAAGCTTATAAGTTTTATTTTATTAAGTATGTTTTAGATCAGATTGTAATAAGGTTTTCATTATGCTATGGTTACTGGAATTATTATTACAATTTTCATTGTAATTACGAGAAGTTGAACATGGGTTTCCTAAATTATAGTATGGTTTCTACGCTTCCGCAACTCAATTTTTAAATGATAAGTTTTCTTAAATCAAATGTTTTAAACAAGGCTTTGGTAACTGAAAGGTGTGTTTATTTCTAAGTTAACTAAGGTTTCTTTTATTTAAGAAGAGTTTTCAATGAAAACACGGTTTTCGCTAAAACACTTCAATGTGACACGCCAGATTCGACCGTAATGTTTGGGTCGGGTTTGGGGTGTTACAGAGAAAGTCAAAGTTAGGTGGCCTAAATTGAATAAAATATAACATAAGAAAAAGGCTATCATCTTCTTCTTTTTTTTGCTCCATCTTCTCTACTAATTTTCCTCTAAGAAAATGGCCATGGAAGCTTGAAAAATTTCAGCAACTTAAAGTCTTTGCAAGTAAGTGATTTTGAGGGCTTTTCTTGAATATTTTTGTACTTTTGAGATCCTTTTAGCATGAACTTTCTAACAAGTGGACTATTTTGCAAAATGGTTGAAAGTCTAGGGTTTTGCCATAATAGTAGAGATGTTGATTTCTAAAATTTTATGGAAGAATATGAGTTATGGTTGTGAAATAAACAACTTTTGTGAAGTAGTTTTCATGGAAACCCTAACTAGGGACCATTATGCATATGTTGTGAAATAGATGTTACATGTGTGTAATAATGAGAATTGTGGGTTGCTTCTAGTATAAAAAGTATTTGGCTAGGCTTGGTCAGTGATAAAATGTGATAAAAATTGATTTTCGGACCTAGGGGTAAAATGGTCATTTTGTGAAAGTCTAGGGGCAAAATGGTCATTTTGCCCAATTATGAATTATCTAGTCTCTAGATTAATATGCTGATGAAATGAATGAATTTCTATCATTTTAGATCAAGAATTACAAAATCCGGGCCTAGACAGGAGAAAAACAAAGCTAGCGAACTAAGCCGAACTAGTCGCCTACATTTTGTACACCAAGGTAAGTTGTATGTAAATAATACAACTACATTGTATTATATGTGTTTGAATTGATATAACATGAGTTGCTTGATTTTGGAAATGATGATGTATAATGATAATTGAGATAGTAGAATTCCGTTTGAACCTCAGAAAAATAAATTGGAAATTCACGCCTTGACATTCGGGTTATTTGTGTGCTAGTGTAAGACATGTCTGGGACATGCATCGGCCACATTATGAGAGCTAGTGTAAGACATGTCTGGGACATGCATCAGCTACAAGATGTTTCAGTGTAAGACCATGTACGGGACATGGCATTGGCATGTATAGAGGTGCCAATGTAAGACCATGTCTGGGACATGGCATTTGCACGAATATGTGAAAGCTAGTGTAAGACCATGTCTGGGACATAGCGTCGGCCTCAGTTTCGATAGTCAATGTAAGACCATGTCTTGGACATGGCATCGACTTGATGGATGAGCCAGTGTAAGACCATGTCTGGGACATGATATTGACTTGATGGATAAGCCAGTGTATGACCATGTCTGGGACATGGCATTGGTATTATACCCTATGTTTGAGGCTTAGTGAATATCTGATAGCATTCCAAATGGTTCAACGATGAGAATTACAGTTTAAGTGAAATGAGAAAAGTATAATCCTATTGTGAGTGGTACAGGTACCTATTTAAAATGTATGAGATGTGAGCCCAATATATGCTATGTGAATTGTATTGGATAGTGATGAGTAAGTTGTGCTTATGCCTACTTTTGTATTATGAGAATGATGATGAATGGTAAAGTTGTTGTTATATTTATTTGCATACAACTTACTAAGCTTTATGCTTACTCCCTCTCCTTTCCATTTTCTTATAGTGCCGCCTAATTAGCTCGAGGATCATCGGACGTTAAAGGCATCAATCACACTATCAACCGAAGCACTTGGTATAGTTGGTTTTATTATTTTGAGTATGGCATGTATAGGGTTAGTGTAATGCCCCTATTTTTGGGCCCAAAAGTGTTGGGCCTTGAGTCTGGGTTCAGGTAGAAGATGGCCCGAATAATTTGGATGTTATCATTGTTATTATTATTATTATTTCGTATGTTTAGTGTAGTAATTAAATAAATTACGAAGGGTTCATGGTGTGGGAAAAAGGTCCAGGGCTCGACCCATAGCTTTAGAAAAATTCTTAAATATTACCTCTTAAGGGAATCTAGGCAGTAGGCCTTATTAGTAATTTGGGTCTAAGTATGTTGGTGGGCCTTTAAAAGGCCCAAGAGTAAAATTAATTCGAGGCAGTTCCTGAATTTTAGTTTTGGAGAGAGAGGGTTCTGGCGATATGGGTTTTTAAAATTGAGGTGGTAAAATAGGACACAAAAAGATCTGTGGTAAAGTGGCATGTAGCGCCACCTAGGTGTTTAGGGAGTGACGTGTGGATGATTAGGGGGAGCCAGAGTTCAAGTCACAAGGTAAGCGTGTTGTTACTTTTATTTTTGTGTGCATATGCCAGGCATGTGATAGAGCTTAAGTGGAAATTCTGCTAGGGCTTTAGGAAGGTTGGGCCGTGGGTCTGAGTGGCCATTAGGGCAAGCTTTATTTTCTTTTTTTTTGCCGAATTAGGGTTAGCCACCTAGAGCCATCACTTTCATTCTATTCTCTTCTTAGTGTCGCAAAAAGTCGAAAAATGCAAAGTTAGATCTCCTGAGTGCCGAATTCTTCCTTCTCTTCTCCTCTCTTCTTCTATTTTCTTTTTCTCCTTCTTTTCTTCTCTGGCTGAAACATTCCTACCATTCTACTCATCTCCTCTTTTATTCCCATTCTTTTCTAAATATCTATAGCCGATTTCCAAAAAAACTGAAATCCCGAGAGTTGTTTCTTATGCCAATTTCTTCTAGTCAAAGTCCTCCTATTTTTTTCATCTCTTTTCACCGATTTTCACATCCTCTAAACCTCAACCCCTGTCGGCTATACCACTGCAAAAACCACCATACCAAATCATCTTCCTTTTCACAGTTCCAAAACCCGAAAACACCATAGTTTTTAGGGACGTATAGCCGAATCTTTAGATCTCTAAGATTCAATTTCTGTTAGTGTTTAAGGGCTGGATTTGCATCAGATCTGAGTAGAAACTGAAGTGGAATCGTTTTGGTTGAAAGAACCTGAGGTAGGTACTCAAATCTATTCTTTATTTCGGGTTTTAGAAAAGTCAAAATCCCTAAAGGCATAGGGAGGCTGTCGATTGGAGCTTAATGCTCTAAGGGTTGTAACAGTTGATTTGTTTTGGTGTTAGTGTGATCCAGAGGCTGCTGATCGAAGGCTTGGACAAGTGGAACTACTAAGTCTAGATCTAGTCTCTAGTTTTGGCAAAGGTAGGATCTCAAGGGCCATAGGTATTGATGGCCGATTATGGTAAGTAAGTTTATGATGGTTGCCATTGTATTTTGGATCTGATATGTTTAGTGACGATTGTAGGATATCGTGGGAGATTTTAGTAGCAGTTGTTACAAATCAGGTGTGTAAACGACACCCACTCATAGACTAGATTGGCAAAGGTCGAAATGCTAAAATGTCGAAAAGCGGTCATTTTGTGAACTTACGAGCGTGCGAGCGCTCGTGAGATGGTTTGGTTGTTAATTTTGGTAATCACAAGCGGTATGATTGCAGAGTGTGCAATTTCGTGCACTTCGGTATATTTGGGCTTAATGGGCCGAAATTAGGTTAATGGGCCAACGGGCCCAATTCGGTAAAAATGCTCGGTAAGTGTTTCTGTTAATGTGTTAATGGCTGTAATATGAGTGTAAACCCTAAAATAGTTAAATTTACTAAAATACCCCTAAGTATGAAAATTACCATTATACCCCTAGGTGTAAAATTACCATTGTACCCCTAGGGTTAATTTTAACTGAAATACATGATATTCTGATTCTGTTTGTTGTATGCCATGACATGTATATCTGTTGCATAGGATATGGGTTATATTGATGGAGGAAGCATTTTGGTGGCTCTACCACAAATATCTGATCTGGTGGCTCTGCCACAAATATCTATTTCTGGTGGCTCTGCCACAATATCTGTATCTGGTGACTTTGTCACAATATCTGTTCTGGCAGCCATGCTGCAAATTTTGTGACGTATAGCTGATGGGTGGGTCGAGTAGTCTCCCCATATGCTGTAAGGTTGGCACGGGGGTGTATACGGATGGATATTGGTTGGGTTTTCTGTATGCAAGATATATCTATTTTGTTTCTATTATGGGCCTATGGGCTTCATTCTGAATTCTGTATAGGGCTAAGGCCCAACTTAATCTGTTTCTGTGGTTTGAACTGATCTGGACTATGGCTGGGTTATTTTACACACTGAGTTTTCCAAACTCACCCCTTAATTTTATCCGTGCAGGTAACCCCCAACCATAGTGGACTTGGAGCTGAGAGGGATTTGGAGTGGCCACATGTTTTGTAAGCTCAATTTCCTTCTTATAACTGGATTAGTTTCATTTACTTTAATTGCTTTGGGTTTTAAGTTGTAATAAGGGCACTTTAATTATTTTTAATTGCTTTAGTATGATTATTAGCTTAGGCATGATATGGATTTAAATGTTTGAAATTGAATAGCTCTAGGGCGCGTTTTTAAAAGAGATTACCTGATTTCAAAATATCGTGAAACAAGACAAAGCTTCCGAAATGAAAACGTTTTCAAAAAATTAATAAGTGTTTTCAAAGGCTTAAAATGAAATGGTTTTTCCTGAACAATCATTCAGTTAAAGTGTGGCAATGGTTGTGTGCATGTCTAGGAGTGGATCCGTGGAGAGCTTGGAACTTAACCAGTCTAATAGACTCACCTCCTCTTTTTCCAGCATCCTACTTGGTGCACAGCTTCCTTTCACTTTAATCTACAACGAAAATACTCTTTAAATCACTAAGAAAAATTTTAGATAAAACATGACCTATACAGTAACGCTCCAATGTAACACACTGGATTCGGTCGTAACGTCTGGGCCGGGTTTAGGGTGTGACACTTAGACTTTTGAGTTTTGTGTCAATGTTAATTTAACCAAGGTGTTAGCTTGGGATGAATCCCTTAGTTTTGTATAAAGCCTTGGATAATGGCTAATATTCATTATTGATATATGCAAATGATGGTACTTTCATGAATGAGTTAATGCCTGGTGTGGCTGATTAGACTTTGTATTGTTGTGTGGATTTGTCATGTTAGATGTTATATAGGTTGATGCAAATAAGGGTGGCAAAAAGGCTTGGTAAATAGCCTTATTTTGCCCACACAGGTAGACACACGGGCGTGTGTCTACCCGTGTGTGACACATAGCCAGACCCATGGGCGTGTTGTCCGATCGTGTTTCCCCTGCAAGTTAAATTTGCAAGTTAGTATGCATGGTAGTAAACACACAGGCAGAGACACGACCATGTGAAGGGCACGGCCTAGCACACGGGCGTGTGCCTTGGTCATGTAACCCTTAAGGATTGCTGACGTCAGAAATAGAATGTCAAGGTTTTTGAATACGGGCTGAGACATGGGCATGTCGAGGCCGTGTGAGGGACACTGGCTATGGACAAAGGCATGTGCCAGGCAGTGTGAAAACCCCTGTTGGTTCGAATTGAAAAATAAATCTTCATGGGTAAAGGATACGGGCGTGTTGCCTTACCTCAAAGGTCATTTCCTAGTGTTGGTTAAAGGACACGAGTTGGTCCCAAGTGGCTTCTAAGAGATTTTTTGGGCCTTGTAGGCCCATGATGAGAAGTTTTAGAAAAAGTTTGAGAAAAAGTTTGAGAAAGTTTTATTTTTAACGAGCTCGTATAATCCAACTTGTATGTGTGTATGTGATTTGTGAATGGTAATGCCTCATACCCGGTATCAGCATCAAACTCGGGTTAGGGTGTTATAGCTATATATAATATGCCATGCGGAAATGGCTAATTTGATATATAAGTATTTGCTATCTTGATCATGGTTCTTCTGTGTGCTAAGTTTGGTTTGTATGCTATGCTCAAATGATGACTTTATTCGGTTTGGTTGAATCGGCTATGATATATATATAAGTATGAATTATGCTTGATATGTTATCTATTGTTTAATGATTCGGCTATGTCTTGTATTTGATAGTAATGATTTAATTTGGTTGATGAGTGTATTCAATTAAATATTGAATTTACGTAATGAAATTATTAAATTGATGATTCAGCAATGTTATGTATATAATTGATGATTCAGCAATGTTATGTATATATATGTGAAACATGTTTTATTTAGTTTTTCCATGTATTTTGGTAACAAGGTGATTCGGTTATGGCATGTGATAAAAGTGAGTTCAATCTGTTTTCATTAAGTGAAGAAATGAATATGAATTATGTTAGTAAATTAATCATGATTCGGCACTTATATATATATAAGCATATGATGTGTTGTTTGATATATATATTTATATGTGCTAATCCAAACATGTAAACATTGAATTGGTATTGAATATGACCTTTTTTATTTTTCAAGATAAGTGATATTAACATGTTTGGATTCGGTTTTGGTATTTTAAAGTATTAAACAAGTGTTGCTATGTTTTATGTATATATATACACATATTTGTGATGTGTTTGATGTGAAATGCAAATTATGCTTAATATATGGATTTTATTCTATGTGAGATTACATGCACGTAATGTGATTGAGTAAAGTTGAAAGTGGACATCAAAATAAACATAAGTAATAAGCATGATTACATTCGGCTAAGGCTTTGTAAAATGACCAAATGAATAGTAATTTAAGTTATAAGGAATCATGATTGTTTTTATGCAAAATAGGTGAATGTGAATGGTTATATGTACTTTGATGGTTAGACCATTTGGTGTTCTTTTAATATATGTCTAAATTGATATAGGACCTTTTAGTCTTGCGCAATCTACTTACATGAACTTATAAGTAGACTTGATTATGATTTAGCCATTTGAAACCATATATATATATATATATAGTAATGTACTTTTGCCATGAATGATTTGGTTAAATTTATTATATCCTTATTGTGCGAATAGAGTTTTGCTAAAAATGATATGTACTTAAATATGTTTACTTTATATAATTCATGTTTGTAATAATTGATTGAATTATTTAATATCTTTGATTTATGCATATGCTATGTGGTAAAATGATATATTTGGCACTATTTCCTTATGAATTATATAACTAGATACATGTTTTAAAAATGTTATGATATGATTCATAAAGAATTTAAATTAGTTAGTTATATATGTTAATATTTGATTGTTTTAAGATTTTGAGCAAGTGTATGCATACGATTGTTTGGAATTTGTGTCTTATCTAGTAATACCTCGTAACCCTATTCCGGCGACAGACACGGGTTAGAGGTGTTACAAAAATACATTTTAACTGTAAAAAATCTTCAGACTATCGTAGTTTATATATATGGCATGTGTAGCTAGACTCTCACTCGCTACGTTAGTCCTAGAATCGACTAAACTATAGCTCTGATACTAATAAATGTATTCTCCGAAATAGGGTTACGAGGCATTATCGGAGAATACATCTCATTCATATACATTTATACATTCATACTAAAAATCCATTCACAATGTCCCTTATAAGGTTCTACGAAACCTTAAAACATGCTTAAAAGTGGTTTGGGACTAAACCGATAACATTTGCAAACTTAGGAAAACTTAGAAAATTTTTCAACGTTTAAGGGTCACAAGCCCGTGTGAACAGGCCGTGACCAGACACGCCCGTGGCACAGGCCGTGTCAAAACAGGGCATACATACTGACTTGTACCACACGACCGAAGACACGCCCATGTGCCATGGCCATGGGAAAATTAGAGAGGTTACTGACTTGGGTCACATGGCCAGCCACACGCCCATGTGCCAACCCGTGTGTCTAGGCCATGTCAAAACTATAGGTATAGTGCCTTAATTTGAAAGGGTACCAAAGGGGACACACGGCTGTGTAACATAGCCGTGTGTTGCACATGGTTGAAACACATGCCTATGTGGAAAAAAATAGACCATTTGAAAGCCAATTTACCACCCTACACTCTTGCACACATAACAACCAATTTGGAAACATTTCCATACACTTATAATCAGCCAAAACATACCAATTCACACATATATCATACCATCTATCATAAACCATTTTAACTACTCAATTCCACATTCAAAACATACCAAATCATTATGTCACAATCATCACAACTTGTATAAGTTCCATATACATTAATTCATCATATTATCATCTATTTTATATCACAAAACACATCATTAAACTTTATCAACACTAAGGCTATTATACCAAATCAAGCCAATTTACATAAAGCATTATGCACATCACTTAGGCCAACTTAAATGACCAAATACATACCAACATTTTCAATCAAAAGTAAGCCAAATCTCATGGGTTAAATCATAATTCAAAATATATCATCAATTCACTAGCCTATACATGTCATATACCATATTTACAAGCATCTAAAAATACCAACAAGTAGCCGATAGTGTGATGATGGTTCCCAATGATCCTCAATGTCTGTGCTAGCTTCAATTCTCTATATAACAATGACAAAATAACACACAAGAAGCTCCATAGCTTAGTAAGTTCGTACTAAATATACTCAATAGTTCATAAAATACAAATCATCAATTAATAAACACTTAGTAAGTCTAATATCATCACTCAATTCTAGTCCATTATCATTATTATGTATATACAAATCCCTCACTTCATACACATAGTATCAAATACCACATAGGTTTCATATTGTACATACCTGTACCTCCCGTATTTATTTATTTCATTCTCACCTCTTTATTCAATACGTTAAACCACCCAACAATCTTTCGATATTCAATGAACTCGTATACTTAGTGCAAAAATAATTAGTCGAAGCCATAACGACATTGCACACTTAGTGCCATCACATTTGACCGAAGCTATCTCAGTATTGCACACATAGTGCCTCGCATAGCTGAAGCTATTCCAATTCATAGATTAAGTGCTTTATATAGCCGAAGATATCTCGAAACGTACTCTGAGTGCCAAACATACTCGATTTATCATTATACGCAATCGTAGTCTCATATGTACAATTTATGCAATATTAAAGCATTAAAACATAATTGTAACAATTTTTATCACGTACGAACTTACCTCGTACTCAGAATTGATGAATCAGATCGATTGCTCGATAACCTTTGATTTTCCCAAATCCAAATCCAAATCCAAATTCTTTCTTTCTTGATCTATATGTATTCAAAATTAACTCTTTTATTTTTCAATTCATTCAATTTCATCCAAAATACACAATTTGGGACATTTTACACATTGACCCAATAATTTCACATTTTTTCAATTTAGTCCCTATTTCATAAAAACACAAATTACTCAAAATTCACTAAGACCCATTCTTGACCGAATTCACTATAGGTCCCTAACAGCCCATATTTCACATTTATTTCACAATTTAACCCATCAATTTACACTTTTCACAAATTAGTCCTTTTTTATGAAATTTCACTAAAAATAACTTTACAAAACATGATAATCTATCAACAAATACACATTTTCCATCATCAAACATTCAAGAACACATGAATTCATCAATGGAAACTTTCAAAATCATCAACACTTTCAAAAATTGAGGCATGGGCTAGCTAGTACTCAAAGTAACGATCACAAAAACATGGAAATCATAAAAAACCAAGCTAAAACCGTACCTTAATCAAGATGAACAAGCTAGCTGAAATGTTAAATGTTCCAAGCCCTATTTTCTTTTCTATTTTCGATGAAAAAAATGTAAAGGATGAGCACAAAATCACTTTGATTTTGTTTAATATTCATTAATACATAGATTACCACTTTTACCCTTGATTATTAAACCATTTTATTATCAAATATAAGACCATTTATGTCCATTCCCACTATCAATGGTCTTTTTAAAACATAAGAACCTTTAATTTAATAAGCCATAGTAAATAGACACCTTTAACAAATAGAAAGCAACTTTTGCATTTTACGCGATTTAGTCCTTTCGTCAAATTAAGCACTCAAACATTAAAATCATTCCACGAAATTTTCACACATACATATTCACATGCTATAAACTTCAAAAAATAATATTAAAATAATTTTACAACCTCATATTTATGGTTTCGAAACTACTATTTTGATTTAGCTAAAATCAGGTTGTTACAAATGTTATCTTTGTTGATGGTATCCATGTTGTTCTGAATAAAATATTGAAAATTGTTGATTGGAAAGTACCAAAGAGTTTCTAAAGTACGTAGCTTTTTGGGCTTAGTAGGATATTATCGGCATTTTTTCAAAAACTTTTTCATTATAGCATCTCCGATAACTAAGTTGTTGCAAAAAGACGTTAAACTTTTTATGGATCGATAAATGTCAGAAAAGTTTGGAGCAGTTGAAGAGTATGTTAATTGAAGATCCAGTTTTGACTCAACCGGAAATCGAAAAAGAATTTATTATTTATAGTGATAGTCCCTTTGTGGTTTAGGCTTCGTCCTAATGCAGAGTGGAAAAGTGATAGCCTATGCCTCAAGATAGTTGAAGCCTCACAAACGGAACTATCCAACACATGAGTTGGAGTTGGCTACGGTGGTTTTTTCTTTCAAAATTTGGTGATATTATTTATACGGTGAGAAATGCCATGTTTTCACTGATCATAAAACTTGAAAACATTGATGACTTAGAAAGAATTGAATTTGTGTTAGTGTAGGTGGCTTTAACTATTAAAGGATTATAATTTAGTAATTGATTATTACCTCAGGAAACTTAATGTTGTTGCAGATGGTTTGAGTAAAAAATATTTGTTTTCTTTGAGTGTTATGAATGCAAATTTGACTTCGGAACATGATGGTCCTATTTTGGCTGAGTTGATAGTAAAGTCGGTATTTTTATCGAAGATTCAAGAACTTCAAAAAAATGATTCAGATTTGTTGTCGAGGCTCAACCTAGTGAAAAGTGGTCAGAAGTCTAATTTTTATATCATGGTTGATGATTGTTTATATTTCTGATATAGACTATGTGTACTGAATGATTCTGAGTTAAAACAAGAGTTGTTGAATGAAGCTCACAATAGTGTTTACTTTTTTCACCCTGAGGGTACTAAAATGTATAATTATATGAAACAACATTATTGGTGGCCTGGTATGAAACATGAAATAATAGAATTTGTATCAAGATGTTTAGTTTTTCAGCAAGTGAAAGTTGAACATCAGGTTCCATTGGGTTTGTTACAACCTGTGATGATTCTAGAATAGAAGTGTAAACAAATCACTATGGATTTTGTTTTTAGGTTACCTTTGACTCTGAAAACAAAAGATTCAATATGGATTGTTGTTAACAGATTAACGAAATCAATTCGTTTTATAGCTATTCAAACTGACTATTTGCTCGAGAAATTGGCCGAATTATATGTTTCTAAAATTGTGAGTTTACATGGCGTGCCATTGTCTATTATATTAGATCGTGATCCGAGGTTTACCTCTAGATTTTGGGGTAAGTTGCATAAGGCTTTAAGTTCTAGGTTGAATTTTAGTACCACTTTTTATCCGCATACAGATGGCCAATCTGAGCAAATAATATGTTTTAGGAGATATGTTGCGGTGTTGTTTTATTGAGTTCAAAGGCAGCTGGGAAAAAATATTTACCATTGCCGAATTCATGTATAATAATAGGTATCAGTCGAGCATAAAAATGGTTCTGTACGAGGCTTTATGTGGGCGTAATTGTAGAAGTTAGCTGGGGTTGATTTAGTTTGAAAAACTGAAGAAAAAGTTTGAATTATCTAAGATAACTTGAAAGCTACATCTGATCGTCAGAAATCTTATGCTAACTAGAAACGTAAAGATATAAAATTTTCTGACACTGAGAAAGTGTTCCTGAAAGTCTCACCATGAATGAAAATATTACATTTTGGCAGAAAAGGAAAACTTAGTTCCAGATTTATCAGGCTATACGAAGTTCTAGAAAAAATCAGACCTGTAACATATTGTTTGGCGTTACCTCTAGAGCTTGATAGAATTTATAATGTTTTTTCATGTTTCGATACTCTGATGTTACCGTTCTGATCCGTCACGCATACTTACTATGGATGAAATTGGGTTATAGCCTGATTTGACTTATAATGAAAAGCAAGTAAAGATTTTAACTCGAGAATTAAAATAGTTAAGAAATAAATTTGTGCCATTAGTATAAAGTTTATGGCAGTGACATGGAATTGATGAAGCTAGATAAGAGTCAAAAGAAATTATGAAATCTCAATATTCGAACCTTTTCTCTAGTAAGATTTTTTAGGATGAAAATTTCTTTAGAGGGAGAGTTGTAATGTAACACCCTAAACTCGGCCCAGACGTTAGGGCTGAATCTGGCGATGTCACATGAAAGTGCTTCAAAAACTAAGTCATTGTTAAGCCATTTTTGTTATCTTGTATTATCTCTAAATCAAGTTATTTGTTTTCAAAACATTACCCATTTATTTACAAGTCGTAATAATTAGCGGAAGCTTTTAAAATGATTTACGTAGTTATGAGTGTTTTGAAAGAAAACATTTGTAACTTTTGAAAACCCATGTTTTCCTACCACTAGTGATTATGAATCATAAGCAATGGAAAACAAATCCGAAATTAAGAAAAAATCTATAAAGAACTTATTACAATAAAAATTACTCGAAATAATATTACTTATAATCATAATCAAGTGCGAAAATATATGAGGTTGTGTGGCCACCTTTAAGTCCCCCCGTTGCACCGATCCTCCTAAGTCTAGGGATTACTTGTGCAGTGAAACAAAAGGGGTGAGTTTACGAAAACTCTGCGTATAATCCCCAGGCACAATAACAGATAGCATACAAATAATTACTGTTTGGGCATAAGCCCTTTTTCAGTAACAGTGTTAGTCCAGTTTGGGCCTTAGCCCATCTCAATATAGTATAGTACAGTAACAGTCACATATATGCAATCACAAGAATCCTACCCAAGCAGCCTCTACACACTATCTCCGTCCAACCCTACACTCCATGTGGGGATGTAATCAACCCACCCAACCCTACACTCCAAGTAGTACCGAACGTGGCACTAAACAGTAATATGCAGCTGAGCTGCCAGTAAATCAGGCTCGAGGCCTTTCAATGCACTTCCTCCAAATAATATAATCCCCAACCCAATGCAATGCAATATACAACATGTCAAGCCAAATCATAGTATTATACGTGAATTCAGTACAGTTTTAGCAGCATGCCTTATATACAACCATACAGATGTTTATATCATATAAGGGTATAACTGTTACTTCAGTCAATCAGGGGTCTAAATACACTTACCGACCCTACAGTAGGTTCACAGTTGTCTCGGGTGACCCATTCAACCTTAGCAGTTTATTAGTGAATATGGCCCATAAGCCCTTGTCATTTGCCCATGTTGGCCAACACGCCCATGTGGCCCACAAGGCCCAAAAATGACCTTAGCCGTGTGGATCACACGGCCTGGCCCAATAATCCAACACGCCCTGTGGTTCACTTGTGTAGGGCCCATATGCTGTGAGGTCCACTCAGCTTAATTGGGCTCGGCTCATGAATCGCACATGGCTTGCCTCGTCAATCACACAGCCGTGTTCGAACACACAGCTTACTGCACGGGCAGCCATACGCCCGTGTGGCATCTACGATTCTCATTTTTGGCTTTTTGCTGATTTTAGTTTGCCACATTGTGTTTAAACACACCTAATTACGAAAAGTGCGCATGCCGTTCTTGAGCACTCCAAACCTATATTCAACCATAACACACAATTAATCACAAAACAACTAGATTAAAACAAACCCTTATCTAAACGCTTGTCCAAAGATCGATTGTCACTTGTCTTGATTGAACGACTGAGGCTTTGCACACTTAAACCATTGTAAAAGACTGATCACTAGCTCCTTAGTGATTACCTGCATTCCAGTCGAATCCTATTAACCATTATTCACACAAACAGTTTGAACTAAATGAATATCAAACGTACCGAAAGTGTAGAATCGTGTAAAGAAGATAGGTCAATTGAAGACTAAAACTGAAAAGGAATAAGACCAAGGTAACTACAATTCAGCAGAGAGAAAAACTCAAAGGTCAGTAGCAATGAAGAAAGAAAGAGATGCACAATGAGGGAAGTAGAAGAAGAAAAATAATCGGCAAAAGAGGGGGAAAGGATGTTTGTCGTGGGAAGTGACAAGGCCGAAGGGAACTAGCAATATTTGACAGAGGTTTTCGGGATTAACAAAATACAAATGAAACACTGGGGGTGGAAAGCAGAAAGTCGGTGGAAAAGGGAAGTATTTGGGGAAGCAAATCGCAGTAAAGGAAGGAAATTTTGGGAATAGACCAATTCGACAGAGAGAACTAGAAGGGTGAAAATTGGCAGGAAAGCAATCAAGGTGAAAATCAATACAATAACCAAAACTCAAAGAATTGTGAGATTGAGTGGAAGAGTGTTCGGCCAGCTAGAAGAAAACAACGTCAGAAAAGAAGAAAAAAGAAAGATATCCGTATGCACCCTCAGTAATAATCGGCCTCTAAGAAGAGAAAACAGTCGACAGAAACAGTAATGGAGAGAAAGTACCATCCAAAATTGAAAACTTGAGAAACAACAGTTCGGTAGTTCAAGTTTGCCACCAACTCTCCCACTATCTTCAAACTTCCACATTTTCCTCCTCAAATCCCTCGAAACCATCCACTTCTCCCTCAACCACCAAATTCAAAATCCACCACAACTCTTCAGTAGTTCGGTTAAAATCAAACAACCACATGACACTAGCAGCAAAATAAAACACTCCATTGCACATCCCAGGACTCGAATTCAAGTCCACCAGCACTTCGTCACTCTACTTAACTAGCAGACCAGCATGCCCATTCTGACATGTCATACTCATATTTATTTATAAAGCTACTGACTAGAGACAAGGGTTTATTCATTTAAAACAAAGCTTTTGCACAAGCCATGGCTTGAACCCAAGACTTCTCAGGCACTTCCCAGAACACTTAACCACTGAAGCAGAGACACAGTTGTGTAACACAAACATACGAAAATAAATATTAAGGATTTTTTGGGACGTTACATGTAATATCCCATTTTAAGTGGCGTCAGAAATGATGGTTTTAGGATCAGAATTCCGATATGTAAGATCGTGTTTTATTATTTAATTAATGTTTATGGAGTTACATTAGAGTCGTATAAAATTTTGGTGAATAAATTTTAATGTTTAGTTAGTTAATTGAGTAAAAAGGCTAAATTTTAAAAAATGTAAAAACTTATTTATTATTGAATTATGTAGTTAAAGGGATTAATTAGTAAAGGTGGGAAGTTTTGTAATGTAATTATGCCACTTTTAATTGGCATGGACGGTTAAAGCATAAAATAGAATGAAAAATGTGTGAATAATTGGTAATTTAATAAAAATAAGTTAGTAAAATAAAACAAAAGTAAATGTCATCTTCTTTGGTAAGTCTTGACTGAAATTGAATAGGAGGAATACACCATTGAAGGTAGTAGGTTCGACCATCACATTTTGTTTGCACGTAAATGATTTTCCAACCTATTTCTTGTAATTTTTGTGTTTTTGAGATTGTTGCAACTAGGTCCAGCTAACCCGTACCTTTGTTTTTGAAATTGTTAAGGATTTTGGATTTTACCATTAATGAATTCTTGTTGTTTATGATGTTAAATGATGGATTTGAAATATTGGTTGTTCATTATGATTAGTTTGTAAATTGATTTTGTTAGTTTTTGGTTAAAGGACTAAATTGATTGAATATTAAAATTGACAGGAATTCTTGAGAATTTAAAATAATTGTGGACTATAAATGGGTGAGTTAAAATTTGGTTAGCATGAGAAGTTGTAAAATTTTTGTTAAATTTGGAATTTCAGGTTTAGGGACTAATTGTGAGAAATGTAAAAATTTAGGGACAATGTGTAAATAACAAAAACATGAGGGTCTCATGCATTGAATTGAATTTTAAAAGTATGCGAATCTAATAAATTGAATTTAATTATTATATAGATCAAGAACAGAATCAAATAGACAATAACCAAGGAAAGGAGAAAATTGCAGAGTAGTCCTTGCACTTTAACCAGAAGTGATTGTAGGTAAGTTAATAGTGTTTTGATAAGTAAATGTACATTTCTTGTTATTATGTCATTGTTATCTAGCTAGTTATATATATATATATATATGTGAAATTTCATTTCTTACCTATATGATATCGATTATTGCAATAGAGTACATAAGAAAATGAATAGTTGATGGTAGCTGTAACACCCCTAACCCGTATCCGTTGCTGGAATTGGGTTGCGAGGTATTACTGGACGAGACACAAATTCTGAACAATCATTTACATTCACTTGCTCAAACTTTTAAACCAATCAAATGTTAACATAAATAACTAATTTAAATTCTTTGCAAGTTATAACATAACAATTTAAACATATTTTCAAAGAACACCAAATAATCTATTCATCAAAATACAAACAAAATTTCACAAATCATTTCCATAGGGAAAGTCGAATTTCACATACAAAAAATTTCAGTGATATTCTTATTTGACCGAATAATAAGCTTAAAAATCAAACTTATGCTCATCATTAAATGACTAACCTACACACTACTCAAACATCAATTATGTTTTTTTTTCCAAGTCGAACATATATGCATCACATAAAACTCAATAAGCCTTTTGTTTAAACAATGCCCTAATCACTATTCATTTGGTCATTTTTCAATACATTAGCTGAATGTAATCATGCTTAAAACATAGCTTTATTCCATGCTTGAATTTTCATCATTTTCAACTTATCACTTTATACGCATAACCTTTCATAGAAACAAATCAATATACATATATATATATCAACCATAAATTACACATTAAGTGAAACATATTACAAATATATTTCAACTAATGTATACTTATTAAATCAATACAAAACCGAATACCAATACTTCAAATCATAGTCATTTACCAATTACATCCCATTTATATAGCATGCATATAACTCAACACAAATATTAAACCACAATTTCACATCATACTAAATATACCATACACATATACTATGACATATTTTTATCACCATTAGCAAATATATTCGCCATAATTCACATATTACATCTAACCATAGATGATACACATAAGTAATATTACATATAATTAACCAAAACAATTATATAACATATTCATTACTTGCCATTTAGCAACTGAACATAATAAGCCAATATTGATTCAAATATATATCCATCATTTTATCTCAATACTAAGCCAAAATTTACTATCATTCACCATCCCAATTATACCACATTTCATACTTCCAAAATGAACTAACTATTAAACTGATTATACCTTATACTTACCATTTTCATTGCCGAATTATTTAACTAAACATCACCAACATATAGACCAAGGAACATACTTACCAAAATATAATTATCTCATATCAAATTGCTAAATCATCAATTAACCTAATAAGCAAGCCGAACCATATAACCTAATACCATGAAATACCCTTCCATATTGGATTTAAGTCATAGCCACAAACACACAAACTTTAACATTATAATCAAGCCATTTTCCCATGGCTCTCAATATATACATACTTCTAAATCATCATAACAACTAAACTAGCCTATAAATACCATAGGTTCTAATCTAAACTTATAAAATACCAAAAACAGTCGATAGTGTGATGGACTTTACTGGTGATCCCCGAGCTATCATAAACAAATAAACAACTCAATTACATATCTCCAAAATCTATAAAACAGAGGCAAACATAAACACATACAGTAAGCTATCATAGCTTAGTAAGTCATAAGAAAATAAACAACTCAATGACATAATCAAATCATTTAAACCAGACCAAATTAAACTATCATAATCACATTTAATCTCAACCTTACAATTTCATGTATAACATATACTTTCACATATAAACTTTATCATGGCCGAATGTACATATACATATTAACAAGGTATCATTCGATTTCAAAACCAAAATATCATTATATAACCAGGTACAATTTACACTCATATACATATACTCATGAATCAAAATATAACATCACATACATATTCATAGGATATGGCCGAATATACTACACAAATGCACATAAGTTTACATTAGTAACTTGTATAATTTACATCACATATCAAATAGCCAACTTACCTTATTTCCAAATAGGTAATCAACTAACTCATACCTAATCGTTTTAGCTCATTTTACATATTCGATCACAACTTATCATTGCCCGTTGAACCATTCGAAATTCAATAGGATACTCAGATAATCACAGATATCGTACAATGCCAACGTCCCAAACGTGGTCTTACATGTAATCGCATATCAATGCCATTATTCCAAATAGGGTCTTACTCACACACATATAAAGGAATCACATATCGATGCTAACGTATGAAACGTGGTCTTACTCGCACACATATATCGGAATCACATATTGATGCCAACGTTTTAAACGTGGTCTTACTCGCACACATATATCGATGCCATGGGCTTACTCGGACATCACATATCAGAATCATATGTCATGACATTTGTATCCTAGCTATTCCAAAGGTTCATATAGAGCTTTCGGACATCATAACTCGGTCGAAATGAATTTGAAAATATAGCTCCCTAGCATATACACATTCGGCTAACAACATATAAATTCCACATAATTAATCTTAAGATAATAAGCTTGTATTTATTTAAAATAAACAATATCTATTTGCTTATAAACTTACCTCAGACAACGAAAATCGGAACGGGACGACTAATCGACAACTTTGGTTTTCCCTCGATCCAAATCCGATATCCTCAGTTCTTGATCTAAACATATTCAAATTAAACTCATTCAAACATATTTTAACTCAATTTAGTCCAAAAACACATAAATGGGAAATTACCATTTTACCCCTAACATTTTACACTTTTTACAATTTAGTCTAAATTCCACAAAACACAAAACATGCAAAATTTGAGTACACCATGCTTAGGCCGAATCATCCTTATGTTCATACAAGTCCATACATTTCATTTATTTTACATTTTAGTCCCTCAATTTATTATTTTTTCAATTTAGTCCTAATTACTCAAAATGATCAAAAAATCCAATACAAAACATGTTAATCCAAAACATATCTTTCATATTTCATCAACTAACATCACAAATCTCAATTATTCATCAATGTTATAACTCAAAATATTCATCAAAATTAGAAATTCAAGCATGCGCTTTGTACGTTACACTGCAACGATCTCAAAAACGTAAAAATCATGAAAAACCGAGTTAGTTACATGCCTTAATCAAGCTTAGCTTTGGCCGAACCCTTGAAAACCTTTTTATTTCTCTTTTATTTTGATGTTTCGATCATGGAAAGAAAATATGAACAAATGGATTTTTATTTTATGTTTTATTTAATTCATATTATTACATAATTTACAAATTTAACCTTTATAATTTAATACAAAATCTTTATAATGGTTGTCCAAAACCGTCCATCACATAATATTATGGTCTAATTGCAACTTAAATAGCTCAATTTAAAAAGACACCAACTATTTGGCCCTTTCATATTTAACCATCTAATTTTTATTTTACGCGATTAAGCCCTTTTTATTAAATCGACACTCAAACGACAAAATTAAATCATGAAAATTTCACAGATATTAATTCACACATAATAAACACAAAAAATAATTTTTAAATATTTTTGACTTGAATTCGTGGTCTCGAAACCACTGTTCCAATTAGGATCTAAATCGGGCTGTTACAACTCTCCCCCCTTAGGGATTCTCGTCCCCGAAAATCTTACCAGTGAATAAGTTTGAATAACGTTCTTTCATTGCATCTTCTGGATCTCATGTTGCCTCTTCAACTCTGTGTTTATGCCACAATACTTTTACTAATAGAATTTTCTTATTTCACAATTCTTTAACTTCATGAGCCAAAATATGAATCGGTTCTTCCTCATATGTCATATCAAATTTAATCTCAATCTTTGACGAATTAATCACATGGGAGGGATCAGATCGATATCGACAAAGCATCGAAACATGGAATACATTATGGATCTTTTCTAACTCAGGTATCATGATCGGTTGAAGCAATCCAGAAGGTACCTGATGCTCGGCTTTTACTTGCTGACAAACTAAACATGTCGAAACAAAGTCAGAAATGTCTCATTTCATACCATGCCACCAGTAAAACTATTTCAGATCATTGTTCATATTCATACTACTTAGATGAAAAGATAACCGATGCTATGAGCTTCATTCAAAATCATATGAATCAATTCTGAATTTCTCCGAACACATATTCGATTTTTTAACCTCAAATAGCCTTCAACATCAACTTGAAACTCTAAATCAACATTCGAATCACATTAGCTCCTCTTTACTAACAATTCATTATCAACTTTCAGAGCATTACAAATCTATTGAATATATAACGGTCTTGCTTTAACTCTGCTATAATCGAACCATCATCAGAAATAACCATATGTGTATTCATTGCATGCAAAGCAAATAGTGTTTTTTAGCTTAGAGCATCAACAACAACATTAGCCTTTCCGGATGATAATCAATCACAAGCTCGTAGTCTTTTAATAGCTCTAACCATCGACGCTGTCTCAGATTCAAATCTTTCTGAGTCATTAAATATGTTAGGCTCTTGTGATCAGAATAAACATGACATTTAGTGACGCCATATCTTCAATGCAAACATAATAGCTGCCAAATCTAGGTTGTGTGTAGGACAGTTTTTTTCATGCGACTTTAACTGTCTGAAGGCATAAGCTATGACTTTGCCTTCCTGCATCAAAACATAGCCTAAACCATTTAAAGATGCATCACTATAGATAACAATTTCTATACCCGATTCTGGCTGAACTAGCACTGGAGCTTCGGTCAAAAGGGCTTTCAACTGATCAAAACTTTTCTGGCACTTTTCTGACCATTCAAACTTAGCATCTTTCTATAATAGATTCATCATTGGGGTTGCAATCATAGGGAAACCCTTCACAAACCGTCTATAGTAACTAGCAGGTCTTAGAAAACTTCTGACTATAGAAACATTTCTCGGAGGTTTCCAATCAAGTATAGCTGAAATTTTACTCGGATCAACCCGAATACCCGATGCTGATAAAACATGTCCCAGAAAACTGACTTCACGTAACCAGAACTCACATTTGCTGATATTTGCATACAAATATTTATCTCGCAAAGTCTGTAACACAAGTCCCAAATGTTTGACATGTTCAGTTTCATCACGGGAATAGATCAAAATGTCATCTATGAACACAAACACAAATCGATCCAGATACTCTCTAAAAATTTGATTTATCAAATCCATGAAAACATCAGGTGCATTAGTAAGTCCAAAAGGCATAACCAGAAACTCATAATGTCCGTACCTTATTTGGAAAGCAGTCTTTGGCACATCAAAGTCTTTAACTCGCAACTGATAATAACCTGATCTTAAATCTATTTTTGAAAACACTATATCCCCTTTCAGTCGATCGGGCAGGTCACCTTATTGAGCTGTTTATAGTCGTTACACATTCTCATAGTTCCATCTTTCTTTTTCACAAATAAAACTGGTGCACCCCAGGGAGAGGAACTCCGTCGCGTGAAACCTTTATCTGTCAACTCATGTAACTAAACTTTCAATTTTTTTTTAATTCAGTAGGTGCCATTCTATACGAAGCTATTAATATCGGAGTCATCCTCAGCACTAACTCAATACCAAACTCTACTTCTTGGATAGGTGGTAAACTCAACAATTCTTCAAAAAACACATCCGAATACTCGCACACAACTAGTACTGATTCAATCTTTCTTTTGGTCACTTTATTATCAAGCACCTACGCAAAGTAAACTTTACAACTCTTTCTCACCTATTTTTTGAGCTAACATATAAAATATCACTGTCGGTAAACCATTCAGATCATTAAACTCAATCCGATTAATCTCATCGTTTTGGCATCTCAAATCAATAGTCTTTGCAACACCCCAAACCCAGCCTAGACGTTAAGGCCGAATTTGGAGATGTCACACTGGAGTGTATTTTGTAAAATGCGATATCGTTGAAAAAACCATTCTATAATTAATCTCTTATTGATCTTGACGATGGTTTTAAGATGTGTCGATCCTTTCCAAATTATAAGTTGTTTAGCAAAGAATTAATCATATAAAATCGCCATTTATTTGAAAACATTATTTATTGGGAAAACTTTTAAAACATGATACGTAAGCGTGGTGTCTTGGGAAAAACATTTATCTTTTTTGAAAACACATGTCTTTTCCTACTACTAGCAGTTATAAACCAAAACAAATAAAACCCAATTTAAAGTTAAAATCCATAGAGGCCTTATTATAGTAAAAATACCCAAATTAAAATTACTTATAAATTAAAAGTCAAAAACGGAAGCATGAGGAGTTGTGTGGCCACCTTTGAGTCCCTCAAAGCACCTATTCGCCTAAGGATTACTTGCGCAAATAAGCAGAAGGGTGAGTTTATGAAAACTCAATGTGTAGTCCCATATAAGCAAACAGTCAGAAAACAAACAGAGTCTGGGCCTAAGCCCTTTTTGGCAATAGTGACAATATCAGTTTCGGCTTTAGCCCATCTCAATACAGAAACAATCATGTGTTTGGGCCTTGGCCCATTATATGTGATAAGCAGGCAAGTAGGAGTAATCGGGCGATATAGTTTAAACAAGATCTGTGTCCTACCCATCCAGCCTCTACACTCCATCTCTGTCCAACCCTACACTCTATGTGGGGATATAATCAACCTACCCATCCCAACACTCCAAAATTAGCACAGGTTGCGGCACTAAATAGTATTTGCAGTAGAGCTGCCAGTATAATAGACTAAGAGCCATCAGGGATTTGCAGCAGAGCTGCCAGTACAGTACACTTCCTCCAATCATATAAAAACCCATCACCATGGAATGCACCATGCAACGTGTCATGTCATATCATAATATTATAAATGTACTCAATATAGTTACAAATCACGTGCTCAAATATAAACATACATCACATAGGGGCATATAAGTTATCTTACCATATAAGGGCAAAACAATCATCTTACCACATAAGGGAAAAATAGTAATTCATCAATTTGGGGTCTAGGTATACTTACTGACCCAATAGTAGGTCCACAGTCATCTCGAGCGACCCGTGCAACCTTAACAGTCAAACAGTGAAAATGTGCCCAAGGCCCATAATGTAGGTCCATGTGAGGCCACACACCCGTGTGGCCCACAAAGCCCCAAAATGTCCCTGGCCGTGTGAACTACACAGCCTGGCTCAATAATCTCCACACATCCATGTGGTTTACCTGTGTTGGGCCCACAAGCCCTCGGGGCCCACACGACCCATGTCAGCCCAACATGGCTCCAAATGGCCTAAGCCCACGAAGTTGCTCATGGTGGCCTCTACGATCAAATGGCCACGTTTATACATTCGATTTATCACATGAGTGAGCATACACTCGTATAGCGATAATAGTCACATTTGCCAGCTTTTGCCGAGTTACGAATAGGGGTAGTGTTTTACACACCTTATTTGCAGAGAACGCAACCGGGAATACCCTAACACCTAGAATGCACGATAATGATTCCCTTACTTCTTCACCACCGCTCAAATCACTACAGTCGATTATCAATTACCTAAACACAATTTAGGCCTCCATTAGAAATAGATCATTAAACATAAAGGTAGTGTCCCCTCCAACCATCCCTGCCAAAACGCAAAAAGAGAAGTCCATAAACCAAAATCCCGAAACATTACCTTCACTGCACCAATAGGTTTCACACAACACGTACGACGATTAGAGATCACCAGTCCTTTGAAGAGAACCTATCACAAACAAAAGAACTAATAGTCATTTCTACAACTGAATGATTACAATCGAACTTAAACAGCCGAAGAACTATCGTCAATTTTTTTCCTAGAAGTAAGAGGAGGCGAATTTCTTTGAAGAGAGATAATAAAAAGGAAAATAAAAAATAAAATCCCTCTAAATCTTCCTAAAAATCAGCAACTTCATCCCCCACAGTTCTCAACCACTCCAACTGCCCACTAGTATTAGAATTTCACTAACACACAACCATTTACACGGCTACAAGTAAAAATAAATCATTCACTTGCGCAAACACTCGAACTCTTGACCCTTTGCAACAACAACACTCCACTTAACCACTAGACTAGTAGGACCATTCTAACATATCTTTATCCATATTTATTTATAAGCCTACTGGAAAAAGGCAAAGGTTTACTCCTTAAAAACAAAACTTTTTGCACATGCCTAGGCTTGAACCCAAGACATCTCAGACACTTCCCAGAACACTTAACCACTGAAACAGATACACAGTTGTGTCACTTTCTTGCACAACTAAACATTTATGTAAAATCTCTTAATTGTTCCCATGCTCAAAATCTAATACTTCTAGGCCCAAATTTGGGGCGTTATAGTCTTTCATTTGCAGTTTACAATAACATTGTGTAAAGTCAACCAATCCATACTCAGAATTATATCGAACTCTTCGAATGACAATAACATCAAACCATCAAAGATCAATTCTTACACATTTTATCAACCAGAATATATTGGCCTAAGAGATTCGATATTTAATTATAAACCCAACAGACTCAACAGGCACAGTCTTACTAGATACTAAGGTCTCACATACATAAGAATGAGTCGAACCAGAATAAATCAATGCAATTACACTAGTATCATAGAGAGTGATTGTACCAGTAATAACATTAGGGGATGAAGCCTCCTTGCGTGCGTGAATGGCAATAACTCTAGTAGGTGCGCGAGCCTCAGATCGAACTGCAGTGTCTTTAGTTCCTCTCTGACTACTACTTACATTTCCTGCATTTCTAGAAGACCTACCCTCGATTGAAATGTTACTCGATCTCAGATTTTGCACAATCTCTTGCTCAACCGACTCAGGACAATCTCGGATAAAGTGATCTAAGGACCCATATTTGAAACAAGCTTGATTATTCAATCTACAAATACCCGAATGTCTCTTACCACAATGTTTGCACTCAGGTCAATCAGATCTGACATTTTCAACACTAGCGATCGAAGTAGTTGAAACTCTAAAACTCAAATATGATCTAGCATGATCTCTACTCGAGTGTCCTACATTAGCCTTTGAATGACTATAATTATTTCAGAATTTTTTTGATACAGACTGAAATGATTTACCCGATGATCTCTCACAGGAATCTCCAACTTCAAAATCAGTTTTTCTTTTCTTTTCTTTTCGTATAACATGAGAAGTTACAGGAACTTGAGGGGGTGAAGGTTGTTGAGCAGCCAGATTTGTTCTAACGAACTCCATGAACCACTCATTCATTAACTGGAAGAAGGCTTGCTTAGCCTCTCCCTCTATACTACTCAAAATCTATAACACCCTGAATTTGGGCTTAGAAGTATTGGGCCTTGAGTATGATTCCGGAAGGAGGTTGTATAGAAGTATTTAATTGTGCAAGGAAATGACACAATTAAAGGTTTGCTCAAGTGGTTAAGGGTCATGAGAGGAGTTGGAAAAGTCCTGGGTTCAAAGCTGGGCTTTAGCAAAAATTTTGGTTTTAAGTGAATAAAACCCTGGATGCTTGGATGATGGCCTTTTAAATTATTGTGTTAAGTAACTGACACAAGGAAGCATGTGGTCTAGTGGTTGTGGTGTCATTAAGGTTGCAAGGGAGCCTGGGTTCAAGTCTTGGCTCTTGCAATTTATTTTGGTTTTTTCTTTTAAAGGAACCTAGACTTTGGCCTATAGACCTTATAATTAATTGAGGATATTTTATGACACAGAAAGAGCTTGTGGTGGAGTGGCAAGGTGGCCTGTTGTGTAACTGTGAGGTATAAGGTTCAAGTCTTGGGATGCACAATGAAGCATTTATTTTGCTGTTTGAGCTGTGCAGCAGGTGGAGTTGGACTGGAACTCTGTGGCTGATGTAGTCATAAAAAAATAATGAATTTTACTAATGGTTGAAAGTAATCACACATCGGGAAGCTAACATGAGCATTGGTGAGAAGCTGGCTTTAAATAGAGCGAACCAAATAAGTTGGTGAGGGGGAAAGTGATTAAGACTCACTGCAGGATGTGCCAAAGTTGGTAATCGTGGACTTCGGCACATTCTCATAAACAGGTGTGTATTCACGCCCTTCTTTGTTGGAAGCCGGCTACTGAAACTTTAGCATTTGGGGCCTCAAAAGTGTGCGATCGCTCGTCGGGTAAACCGAGCCCACGAAACGTAGGTGTACGTCGAGGAAGGCCACCATGAGCGATCTCATAGGCCTGGGTTGGAATGGGCCCGTGGGCCCGCGAGGGTAAACTTTACTATTAAGTGGGACGTAGGTAGACTTGTCATGTCGTGCACACGACTTAGGTAGTTCTGGGCCACATTGGGCCTGATAGGTCGTGTGGGCCCAATGGGCTTGTGGGCCCCACACAGATTAAATCTACAATTTGTCATAATTATTGGACTAGGCTATGTAGGTCACATAGCCGTGTCTAAATTTGGGCTAAATGGGCCACACGAGGGTATGGGCCCACATGGGTCGAGTAATGGGCCTTAGGCCCATTTGTACCGTTATGTTTGTTTAGGTTACTTAACTCGCTTGAGGCGATGATAGACCTTTTATTGGGTTGTTAAGACCCTAGTTCGTAAAATCACGAAAATACCCTTGTAGTGTAAAATGACCGAAATACCCCTGTATGGTAGAATGTCATTATGCCTTTATGTTCTATATGACTGATGTGCCTGTAATTTACATATATGATTGTACTAAGTATGAATTTGCATGCACGTAATATTTATGACATGACATATTGCATAGGGTTGGGTTATTATGGACGGAGGAAGTGTACGACCTGTAGCCGTTCTATACAAGGCTTTTAGCCTTTCTGTGATACTTATAGCTTATAACCGTTCTATTAACTAGCAGTGTTGTTGTGATATTTATGGCCTTTAGCCGTTCTGTCTATAGCTTTGAGCTGTTCTGTTGACTTAGTGTCGCAACCAGTGCTAAGCTTGGTGTGTTGGCTGGGTGGGTCGACTTTATCCCCATATGGTGTGTTGGTTGGTACAAGTGGTGTGTTGGTTGGATTGGGCTAGGGAATCCCTCTACATATCTGTATCTGATACTAATTCTGTATTTGGCTTAGGCGCACTTGATTCTGTTAATGGGCTAAGGTCCACTTGATACTATTTCTGTGATGGGCTCAGGCCCAGTCTATTTTTGGATACCGTATATCTGACTGCTTGTATTTTTAAGGGATTATACACTGAGTTTTCACAAACTCACCCATTTTATCTAATTGTGCAGGTATTACCCAGCCTTAGACGATTTGGATCCGTGAGGGACTCGGAGGTGACCACATAGTTGGCAGCGGATCTGTAACTTGACTTTACTTTTATAAATTTCATATTGGGTTTTTGACTATGTAATAAAGCCTTTGTGGGTTTATGTTTTAATTGGGCTTTTGATTTCTTATATTAAACTGTTAGTCTAGGAAAACTCAATTTTTCAAAATATTCACGGTTTAAGTTGAATTAATATTCCAGAGACAAATATTTTAGCAAACGTTTGCAATGAGATGATTTGGTAACCCCATACAAAAGGTTTTAATTTTATAAATAAACTTTTAACGGCAACTCGATTCTTGAACAACGGTTTGATGCAACACACTAGATTCATCCGTAACATCTAGGCCGGGTTTGGGGTGTTACAAAATTAGCCTAGAATCAGTTGGAGCTGCCCCTGAGCAGGAGCGGGTGCATTATCTTTTACGTCATCCTTTACACCTTGATCAGGATTCATTTCTATAAGAAAATACATTTTTAAATGTCAGAAGTCATTACACTATCGCAGTATATAATATGGCATGTATAGCTAGAGTCACAAGCACTAAGTTAGTCCTAGAATCGATTAAACTGTCGCTCTAATACCAATCAAATGTAACACCCCTTGTAACGCCCCAAAAATCCTGATATCCCGAACTTTCTTTTTTTTCGATTTCGATAAAAATTGTGCTTAACATTCCTAGTCAAGTGTTAATTATGTTATAGTAGGTCTTTGTTAAGGTTTGAGTTCGAACTTAGCAGTGAAGGAAATTATGGATTAATTATTAAAAGAACATTGTTGGCAAGTAGGTTGGCTTTTAAATAAATTAAGGAAGAATTGGACATAAGAAAGCCTTGTGGTGAAGTGGAAAGTTGTGTTACATGTATGACAAGGAGGTCCGGGGTTCGAATCCCTCCTTGCTCAAAAGAAGGACTTATTTTTGCTTAAGGGAAGGACAGTGGTGTCGTTGGATATGAACACTGTAGGGAGTGATAAGAGGAGAAATTTAAGGAGGGGATTAAGGAGTTATCAGGGAGAAAAATTAGGAGATGAGAAGTGAAGAAGAGGTGGAGCAGAATTCAGAATTTGGGCATAGGAAATTCGACCATAGAGGCTATATATACATGCTAAATGTGAGGTTGCCAGGCTAATGTCGAATTCTCCCTCACCTTGTTGCCAGAAAGCACCATTTTTCTCTAAAGATGTAAAAGCCGTAAATCCCTTGTTCTTCTTTCTTTTCTCTGTGCCTATTCTCCATTCTTCCCTACTTAAAGTTTTCTTTTTGAGTCACCTCTGGTTTTAAATGATTTCTACTTTTCTTTGTGCCGAATAACCTTTTTCACCATACAAGTTTCAAGAGCCGAATATCCTCTGTGCTGCCACTACCCTTTCCACTCGGTCAATTCCAGTGTAAGTGCTTTATTCTCTCAATCGATTTTGCTAGTGTTGATTACTCTGTCCCTCACTTGTTCTAATAAGTTTTGGTAGGATCAGTATCGAATCCCAGTCTTTTGGATCTCTGTCGATTTGCTCCCTAGGTGTTTAAACTTTGGTAAGTGTTTTTCACTTCAGTAAAGGTTGGCCAAATAGGCTTTAGTAGAAAAGGGTGACATATGCTGCATACAAGTCACCCAATATGTTTTTAATGATAAAGGTTAATGCAGGTCTGGGTAGCACTCATGATTAGCGATCGAGGAGCTATTAAGACTTGACGTTTCAGGTATGGTTAAGGTGAGACTTTGGATTTTGGTAAAGTATTCTATAAGTATATGTGAGTAATCATTGAGTGATATTTATTGTAGGTTCATGGTAAGGGGGATCGCAGCACGCTTTATTACCAGGTGTGTACATACACTGCACACACAGTAGATTGACAAAAGCCAAAATGCCGAAAAGCCAAAAGTTTGGCTACTGTAGTCTTGCAAGTGCATGAACACTCGTATGGGGGAAATCGATAGGTTATCTAAAGCCCCATGGGCGATTCCATGAACTTGGGTCATGTTTCGGCCAACCGAGCCAGGGTGGGCTAAGTGGGCCCGATGGGCTTTTGGGACTATAATAGGCAAAATTGGCAACTTGATGTTAAGTGATGGAAATTATATGAAAGCATGTATATGAATGTGATTTGGGCCTAATGGGCTGTATGAATGTGATTTGGGCCTAATGGGCCATACGAATGTAATTTGGGCCTAATGGACCATATGAATGAGATTGGGCATAGTGGGCCATATGCATGTATGTAGACTTGTTTGGGCTCTATAAGGGGTTTTGGGCCTAGTATCTGATAATTGTTTAATTGACATAAAACTTAAGTAATTAATTGCGACCGTGGACGGGTCATAAGGTTAAGGTGTGGTAATGGGTATATATGCATGTCTAGGATTGGATCTAGGGAGAGCTTGGTACTTAAGCGGTCTTAATGACTCACCTCTTCTTTTCTGGAATCCTACCTGGTGCATAGTATCTATTCACTTTAGCCAACAAGGACTTGTTAACAGGACAAGGTAAGTAATAAACCTAATAAAGAGAAATTACTGAAATGCCCCTAAGGGCAAAAATGACCAAAATACCCCTATGTGTTGAATGTAAGATTTATGGATGTTACATGTAGATTCGCTGCATACATATGATATTCTTTTTAGGTTGCATATGGGTTGGGAATTATGGAATGAAGGAAGTATATGAGGATCGCATAATTGCTTGACAACCGTGGGTCCACCGATAGCTTTTAAGCCCATTATGTGATTGACAACTTACTACAATGAAGGTAGTTCTGCAACCGGGCTACCATTGATGTGTATCGGATGGGTGGGTCGATATTTATATCCCTACATGATGTGTATCGGGGGACGGAGTTGATGTGTAACGGTTGGATTATTGGGGTGGGTTGCACTACATTGCATTGCATGGATGATTTTATGGTGATTGATGAATGCTTATTACTCGTCGAGGGTTGTGCACACTGAGTTTTTGAAAACTCACTCCCTCTTTTATTTTTCTCAAGTGATGCTCAGTAGAAGGTTCAATGTTTGGAGGGACTCGGAGGTGGCCAGCTAGCAAGACGACTTGGACTTGTTTTTTTTAAAAAAGAAAGCATATAGTTTTCTAGCTTATTAAGTAATTTCAGACTGGAATGAAATAAGGCCTTCCCTTTTCTTATTATTTGGATTGTTATTTTTATGCGTTACAATTATGAGAAGGTGAACATGGGTTTCCTAAATCATCGATTGTTTTTCTACATTTCCACAACTAAATTTTAAAATGACAGGCTTTCAGAAATCATATGTTTTAAACAAGCTTTCGTAATTGAAAGAGAGTTTTTATAAGTTAATTAAGGTTTCTCATTTTAAGAAGGGTTTTCAATGAAAACAAGGTTTTCGCTAAAACACTTCAATGTGACGCTCCAGATTCGGCCATAATGTTCAGGCCAGGTTTGGGGTGTTACACCCCTAACCCGTATCCGTCGCCTAAATGGGGTTACGAGGTGTTAACGGATGAGACACAAATTCTGAACAATCATTTGCATTCACTTGGTCAAACTTTTAAACCAATCAAATGTTAACATAAATAAGTAATTTAAGTTCTTTCCAAGTCATAACATAACAATTTAAGCATATTTTCGAAGAACGCCAAATAATTTATTCATCAAAATGCAAACAAAATTTCACAAATCATTTCCATAGGGCAAGTCGAATTTCACATACAAATAATTTCAGTGATATTCTTATTTGACCGAATAATAAGCTTAAAAATCAAACTTATGCTTATCATTGAATGACTAACCTAGAAACTCCTCAAACATCAATTTTTTTTACCAAGTCGAACATATATGCATCACATAAAACTCATATAAGCGTTTTGTTTAACCAATATTCTAATCACTATTCATTTGGTCATTTTTCAATACATTAGCCGAATGTAATCATGCTTAAAACATAGCTTTATTCCACGCTTGAATTTTCATCATTTTCAACTTATCACTTTATACGCATAACCTTCCACAGAAACAAATCAGTATACATATATATATCAACCATAATTTACACATTAAGTCAAACATATTACAAGTATATTTCAACTAATGTATACTTATTAAATCAATATAAAACCGAATACCAATACTTCAAATCATAGCCATTTACCAATTACATCCCATTTATATACCATGCATATAACTCAACACAAATATTCAACCATAATTTCACATCATACTAAATATACCATACACATATACTTTGACATATTTTTATCACCATTAGCAAATATATCTGCCATAATTCACATATTAGGTCTAAGCATAAACGAGTACACATAAGTAATATTACATATAATCAACCAAAACAATTAATAACATATTCATTACTTGTCATTTATCAACTGAACATAATAAGCCAATATTAATTCAAATATATATCCATCAATTTATCTCACTACTAAGCCAAAATTTACTATCATTCACCATCCTAATTATACCGCATTTCATACTTCCAATATGAACTAACTATTAAACCTATTATACCTTATACTTACCATATTCATTGCCGAATTATTTAACTAAACATCACAAACATATAGACCAAGGAACATACTTACCAAAATATAATTATCTCATATCAAATTGCTAAATCATCAATTAACCTAATAAGCAAGTCGAACCATATAAATAATACCACACATATATACACCATGAAATACACTTCCATATTGGATTTAAGTCATAGCCACAAACGCGCAAACTTTAACATTATAATCAAGCCATCATTTTCGCATGGCTTTCAATATATACATACTTCTAAATCATCATAATAACTAAAGTAGCCTATACATGCCATAGGTTCAAATTTAAACTTATAAAATACCAAAAACAGTCGATAGTTTGATGGACTTTGCTGATGATGCCCGAGCTCGTAACTAATCTCCAAAATCTATAAAACAGAGGCAAACATAAACACATGCAGTAATCTATCATAGCTTAAGTCATAAGCAAATAAATAACTCAATGACATAATCAACTCATTTAAACCAAACCAAATTATACTATCATAATCACATTTAATCTCAAGCTTACTATTTCTTGTATAATATATACTTTCACATATAAACTTTATCATGGCCGAGTGTACATATATATATTAACAAGGTATCATTCGATTTCAAAACCAAAATATCATTGTATAACAAGGTACAATTTACACTCATATACATATACTCATGAATCAAAATATAACATCACATACATATTCATAGCATATGGCCGAATATACTACACAAATGCACATATGTTTACATTAGTAACTTGTATAATTTAGATCACATATCAAATAGCCAGCTTACCGTATTTTCAAATAGGTAATCAACTAACTCATACCTGATCGTTTAGCTCATTTTACACATTCGATCACAACTTATCATTGCCTATTGAACCATTCAGAATTGAATAGGATACTAAGATAATCACAAATATCGTACAATGCCAACGTCTCTGTAACATCCCGATTTTGGGTCTAGTTGGAACAATGGTTTCGGGACCACAAATATGATGAGGAAAATTTTATTTTTATTATATTTTTATGGTTTACAATTTCACAGAAAGATATTTTGAAAATTTCGTTTGAAAATTTTGATGTTTGCGCACTCAATTTAGTTAAAAGGACTAAATCGTAAAAAGTGCAAAAGTTGAGTTCTACATGCTAGAGGTGTCCAATTGTTATGAAATTTTAAATTGGAGGTCCTTATATGGTAATTAGACCATTGGTTAAGTTGGTGGACAAAATTGGACATGGCTAGGAATGTTTCCAAAGTTTTTCATTAAGGGCATTTTGGTCATTTAGTTATTAAAATGAATTAAAATTAAAATTAAAAGCCAATTTTTGTCCATCTTCAACCTCTTGGCCGAAACTTGCATGGAGAAACATGGATTGGGTTTTTCAAGTTTCCAAGCTCAATGTAAGTCCGTTCTAGCCCCGTTTTTAATGATTTTTACATTTTTGCAATCCCCGTAACAAGATCTATCTATTTCTACCATTAATTTGAGCTAGGGTTCATGCTTAAAAATTGAACCATGTGTGAAAATCATGCATTTTGACTTCTAATGGTAGAAAATGAGTGTTGGGTGTTAAATAAATGACTTTTACTAAGCGATTTTCGATGAAAACGTCCGAAAGGACCATTTTGTAAAAGTTGTAAAAATGGTATAAAAGGGTGTTTTGATGAGAATTTTAGTTTTCTGTAGTTATGAAAATGGTTTAACTAGGCCTATAAAGTGAGAAAATTGAATAAAAATCACTTTATGAGCCTAGGGGCAAAAGTGTAATTTTGACAAAGTTTAGGGGCAAAAACATAATTTTTCCAAAATGTGATTTTTTGATCACATTAAATAATGTGACTAATAATTGGACTAAATGTGATATTATAGATAAAGGGAAATGAGTATTAGACCTAGATCGGGTGAAAAATGAAAAATCGACGGTTAGGTTCCTTTTTGCTATTTTAGTGCCGAGGTAAGTTCGTGTGTCAATAATATTGCAATTGTAATATCCTGAATTAGGGCTTAATCGAAATAGTGGTTTCGTGACCACAAATCTGAGATAGAAATAATTATTTTACAATGATTTTGATGTTTATGATATGATTGCATGATTGTGTGAAAATTTCGTGATGAAATTCTATGCCTAAAGTGCTTAAATTGAAAGTAGGGACTAAATCGAATAAGTTGCAAAACTTGCATTCTAGAAGTTTTAGTATGAAATTGTTTTGGAATATTAATGAGGAGGTCTTAAATAGCAATTTGACCAATTTTAAGTTCATGGACAAAATTAGGACATGGAAGGAATTTTGGAAAGTTTAGTAGTAAGGGTATTTTGGTCATTTAGTTATTAAAATGAATTAAAAACAAAATTAAAAGCCAATTTTGTCCATCTTCTTCATTAGGCCGAAATTTCAAGGGTTCTCCATAGCTAGGGTTTGTTTCAAGCTTCCAAGCTCCATAGTAAGTGATTCCAAGCCCGCTTTTAATGTTCTTTACGTTTTGGAATCCGGAAGCTCGATTAAGCTTATGCTAGCAATAATTTAACCTAGGGTTTATATTTGGAAAAATACCCATAGGTGAAATTTGTGTATTTTGATGTTTTATGATAGAATATGGGGTTTTAAATTATGTTAGACAACTTGTACTACTCGGTTTTAGTGAAAGCGAGTAAAAGGGCTTAATCGGCAAAAATACCTAATAGTCACAAGTATATGTTAGAGAGAGAATTTGATGTTTCCATAGAAGGGAAAAGTGATCAGCATGTTATAAAACATAAGAATAAGGAATAAAGTTTAATTCCCGAGCCTAGGGGCAAAAGTGTAATTATGCAAAAGTTTAGGGGCAAAAGTGTAATTTTTTTAAAGTTCGTATTAAATGCTGTTTTGATGAATGTATGTATCAAATAAGATTAATTTGGTATTATAGATCAAGAAAAACGAGATTCAAGTCGTGATCGAGGAAAAGAAAAGATTGTGGACTAAATTGCAAAATCTTTATATTTTGGTACCAAGGTAAGTTCATGTGTAAATAATGTAGCATAAATGTTATTTTTATGTTATTAATGTTAATTATATGATATGCTGATTTTTAATTGTGAAATATTAAGCTTTGTGGTTAATGTTGAGTAATATGCAAATTATGTTTACTACTTGATAAATATGAATTGCTATCGAGTATCGGTTCCGATATTCCATGGAAGACGGCAAATGTGAGATCGAGGGAAAAAGCCCGTTTGAACCTTAGGAATAGATTAGGATACAAGTGACATGTCACTAGGATGGTTGAGCATCCGAACTCGTTGAGTTGAGTCCGAGTTCACTTATGGATGCAAATGTCCGAACTTGTTGAGTTGAGTCCGAGTTCGTGAGATGTAACTAGGCATCCGAACTCGTTGAGTTGAGTCCGAGTTCATTTATTGATGCGAACGCCCGAGCTCGTTGAGTTGAGTCCGAGTTCACTTAGGGGCAGGTTACATGATTTCTTGATTACATATGTGGCACTTATGTGCAAATTATCCATGTATCCGAGTTGTATTCCGATGTGTTCAACGGGTGAAATTTCTAGTTTAATGGAAGAGCACTTAAGATATAAGTGACGTTTTGGGTAAGTGTTGTGAAATGGACACTTTGGACAGGTATGTTCTTAACCCTCGGGTTGAAAATAGATACAACAAGCTGTGATGACCTTTAAAACGACCCTAGTCGGAATATGGTTTGGGACCACAAAACCAAGGCATAAAAATAATTTAATATTCATTTTGATGCCTATAATATGTGTTAATTAAGTGTGTGACATTTTGATGTTTTGATTTAGAGTTATAAATGTGAATTTCACTAAAAAGGACCTAGTAGTAAACTTTGAAAGTAGGATAGGAAATGTGTGATGACTAATTGAATCATGCATGCAAAACAATGGTTTTGCATGTCAAATACCCTTCTTTTTATAAGTGGTGGCGGCCATGATGGTCACATATATATAATATGTATTAAATCTTAATTAAATGACTATTATTTTATGCAAAAGAAAGGAAATAAATAAAAGAAAGAAAAAGAAAAAGGGTAATGAAAACAAAGCTTGTATCCTTGGATCTAGCTTGGCCGAAACTTAAAGGAAGAAAGGAATATAGCATTCGGTTGTCTTAAGCTCAAAATAAGGTTAGTAATTCATGTTAGATTTTGGAATTTTAGCTTAATTTAAGTTAATTACTAAGTTCTTTAATTAGCCTATGTTAAAATTTTGGACTTGGGTGGTGAATGAAGCATTCGGCCATGGTCGTTAGTGAAGAAATTTGATTACCTTCTTCATGTTTTAATGAGTAAATGTGATATGGGTGTTAAGCCGGAATGATGTTTAAGTACGAATATGTTTGGATGGATGTGCTTATGAGTATGACTTGAGATAAAATGGTGGTAATGTTGTATACACTTGATAAGTATGTTAGATGGTTTGAGATTTGAACTAGTTATCAAGTTCTTTAGGTAGCCCATGCTAGGAATTTTGATTTTGGCATGACTAGGACTTTCGGCCATAGTAGCTATTGAGGGTTTAGGTTTGTGATTCATGTTAAATTGGATGATAGGAAGAAAATCGGCTTGTGTATGTGTAGTTGCCGAATGTGAATTTAGGTAACATTTCTTGTAACATTGGCATTTTAAAAGTGATGGAATGGGGATTTAAGCTTGATAAGATTTTGTTAAGGATGAATGAAAAGAAAAATGTGTGTATTCGGCTAGGGATGATATGATTGATTGGTGAAGTGGCTAATAGGGATTTTTAATGAAATTATGCCAAGGCCGAATGTATCATGAAGTAAATAAAATCCTAAATGCGCATTATGTGCTTATACGTATAATCGGCTAGGGAGGTTTGATATGAAGCTTTGATAAGTTTGAGAGATGAATGACCGAATGAGCAATAGGTTATGTATGGATGAATTTTATGCATATGTTTGTGTGTAGCATTAGTAATTTAATGGCATTCGACATTGTTTAATTAAAATTTGAAATGAATGGTTGGAAGATTAAATAGGTCGCTCTAATGACCAAATATGCTAAAAGCTAAAATATGGACAAATGATACGAATGAATTGGTTTTTGAATTGTATATGGTAGCCATATCTATGTGTTTGATTGAGAAGTAAATTTGTTTGAATTAGCTCAAGAGCTTAGAGGACCAAAGTTGGATAAAGGGAAGGAAAAAGTGATCGAATAGCCGTCGAAATCGTTCGACAACATCCGAGGTAAGTCTTCGAGTAATGACCCTACTTGAATTATATTGAAATGATTTGTCATATTATGGCGGATAGCCGAATGTGCGTAGGGACTACGTTATAAAGTCAATTGAAATCATGCTCTTTGTGTGTGGCTATTGAGCCGAAATTGGAAAGGTTTGATAAATGTTTTGTGTTTGAGCCTTAGTAACGAAAATGAAATATGGATGTGTCATGATTATTGATATATGTGTGCATGAGCATTTGAATTTTACCCGGGCTAAGTCCCGAAGGCATTTATGCTAGTGATTATATCCGTGCTAAGACCCGAAGGCATTTGTGCGAGTTGTTATATCCGGGCTAAGACCCGAAGGCATTTGTGCGAGTTGTTATATCCGGGCTGAGACCCGAAGGCATTCGTGCGAGTTGTTATATCCGGGCTAAGACCTGAAGGCATTTGTGCGAGTTATTATATCCGGGCTAAGACCCGAAGGCATTTGTGCGAGTTGCTATACCCGGGTTAGGACCCGAAGGCAATTGTGCTTGTGGTTATATCCGGCTAAATTCTGAAGAAACTTGGTTTGAAGGTGAGCGTTTTGTGCTGTAATGAATTCAATTAATACGCTCGAAAAACCCAAACGATGAGGTATGTTTGCATGTGCATCGGAAAAGTCGATTCGTTTGAAATAGTATTCGTTCAATCGACTAACGAACTTTCGGCTCTTAGATAGGTTGATACCTTGTGTGTGTATATGTTGATGAAGTGTGAAGTAAGTATGATTATGAGAATGTGTATTAATAAAGTGATTCATTTAGCTATGTGAACGTAATACTTTAGTCAAAGCCGATTTCATTACTTGAAACTTACTAAGCATTAAAATGCTTACCCCGTTGCTTTGGCTCTTTGTTTTCTAGATTTTGTTCGTTAGCTATCGGATTCGGGATCATCGAAGTCGAAGTCATCCACACTATCAAAGCCCTTTTGGTACTCTTTTAGTTGAACTCTGGATATGGCATGTATAGGACTACCCTTTGTTGTTTTTCAAGTACTTTTTGTGATGTATGTGTGTATGACCATGCGAAAATGGCTCGTAGAAGTGGAGTATGGCATTAGACCATTTGTGTTTATGTATATATATATGGTTTCATGATGTGACTATGGACTGGAATGGAAGTGTTGGGCAAATGATCAGCCATTGGAATGACTAAATATGATAATATGTGGACCTATGTATGACAAAACTCTAGTTGGTCCATGGAAACCACGAAATAGGTAAAGTTTACCTTGAAAACAGATGCTGACAGCAGCAGTGGTGTGGATTTGAAAAATCACTAAAATTTGTAGGAATGGAATTAAATAGTGAATAAATTATGTAATCGAACCTTGATGAATTTATTTTCATATGAAAGTAACAAAACGATCATATGAACAGTATATTAAGAGATATTAAAGTTCTCATGAAACAGGTCCAGAACGGTTTCTGGATCCCCTGTTTCGACTTTGAAAATTTACCATAAATTATCCAGAGACAATTAGAAGTCATACCTTATATGTATAGATTCCTCTTTGAGTCTAGTTTCATTAGAAACAAATAGAATTAGTATTGAAGCTCTGTACAGGGAGATATCCAAGTCGTAATACATGAAGGTCAGAGTAGTCGAACCCAGAATCAGGGGAGACTTTAACTAATAAACTGTACCAATTGGCCAGACCAAAAATCCTAGAAATAAATCCACAGATGGATATATGAGTCTATTTTTAGGGAAAATTTACGGAATCAGTTTTCGAGTTTTGGAACTCGAGATATGATTTTTAAGGCGACAGTGACGCAGTTAGCCAGCCTGTCTGGAATTTTTTTTTTAAATGGACTGTGAAAACAAAGTAATTAAGTCTGTTAGCACCTCGCGTTCGACTCCGGCAACAGTATCGGGTACGGAGTGTTACAATTTTATTGGTATCAGAGCTACGGTTTAGTCGATTCTAGGACTACTGTAATACGTTTGGGTCTAGCTATACATGCCATTATGTGATTAATTGATAGTGTGGTGATTTCTGACAGTTGAATTTGTGTTTATTTATAGTAATGGATCCCGATTCCAACCGAGCGATAGCTGATGATGTGGAGAGTGTGGCGCCTGCTCCTGCACAAGGGACAGCGCCGACGGACTCTCAACCTATTGCTAGCAATCCGAATGATGAGGCTAGGCAAGCTTTTTATAGCATGATGAATGATTGGTTCAACCAATACATTCGAACTAATACGGCTGTTCCACAACCTCCATTCCTGACTAATACAACCCCCGTACCTACAATACCTCCGGTAACTGACCAAATAAGGTCAAATAAGCCCCCAGTTGACAGAATCCGAAAACATGGGGCTACTGAATTTAAAGCTACGGATAGTGACGATGCCGAGCAAGCTGAATTTTGGTTGGACAACACTATCCGGGTACTCGATGAGCTATCTTGTACACCCGATGAATGTCTAAAGTGTACTATCTCCTTGCTACGCGATTCTTCCTACTATTGGTGGAGTACTCTGACTTCTGTTGTGCCCCGAGAGCAAGTAACTTGGGAGTTTTTCCAAACTGAGTTTCGGAAAAAGTATATCAGTCAGAGATTTGTTGATAAAAAACGAAAGGAATTTCTTGAGCTTAAGCAAGGTTCTATGTCAGTTACTGATTACGAGCGAAAATTTATTAGACTTAGTAGATACGCTCGGGAATGTGTTTCGTCCGAGGCTATCATGTGTAAACGCTTCGAGGATGGGCTGAATGAAGATATAGAAATGTTCGTTGGCATTCTTGAAATACGAGAGTTCGTAGTACTTGTCGAGTGAGCTTGTAAAGTCAAGAGCTTAGAAAAGAAAAACAAAAAGTTGATGTGGGAACCGGAGAGTTTAAGTAAAAGATCCTCGGAAAGTCTCTTCAACAAGCATCGAAGAAATTTCGAGATGATGTGGGCGGTCTAGAGGCATTTCGGCCCTTTTAGACGAGATCGTGATCGACCCGGTACACGCGCACTTCGGTCCCCAGTGTTGGGAATGAACGTCGAGACGAGCAGTGTCGACATTGTGGTAAATGGCATTCGGGAGTCAGAGGTTCCATGACCGCTCTGCTATAAGTGTGGATCGGTGACCACTTTATCAAGGATTGCCCGAGGTTGCTGAACAAAATGTAAGTCGAGTGGGAAACCGGTGCTACTATCGCTCGGGTAGACCGTCTGAAACACGGCAATGCTAGTGGCGGTCGAGAGGATCTAGAGGTGCTCCAACCAGATCTGAGGCTCGTGCGCCTGCTAGAGCTTATGCTATACATGCCCGCGAGGATGCTTCTTTGCCTGATGTTATTACCGGTACTTTTACTCTTTTTGATACTAATGTAATTGCTTTGATTGACCCCGGTTCTACTCATTCTTATATATGTGAAACCTTAGCATCCTGTAAGACTTTACCTATTGAGTCTACTGAGTTCGTAATTCGGGTGTCAAATCGCTTGGGTCGTTACGTGCTTGTCGACAAAGTGTGTAAGAAATGTCCCCTAGTAATTCGAGGTTCCTGTTTTCCGGCGGACTTGATGCTTCTGCCGTTTGATGAATTTGATGTTATTCTCGGTTTGGATTGGTTGACCGTGCATGATGCGGTTGTGAATTGCAAAAGCAAGACTATTGATTTGAGGTGCGCAAATAACGAGATAATCCGAGTTAAGTCTACGGACTTGAATGGGTTGCCAGCTGTAATACCCTCAATGTTGGCTCAGAAATATGTAAGAAAGGGGTATGAAGCATACCTTGCGTATGTACTTGATAACAAGGAATTAGAAAAGAAACTTGAATCGGTACCAGTAATTTGTGAATACCCGGATGTTTTTCCTGAAGAATTATCGGGTTTACCACCTGTTCGGGAAATAAAGTTTGGCATCGAATCGGTACAGGACCACACCGATTTCGATAGCTCCGTATCGTATGGCACCAACGAATTAAAGGAGTTGAAAGCTCGATTGCAAGAGTTGGTGGATAGAGGTTTTGCTCGCCTTGAGTTTTTCACCTTGGGGTGCACCGGTGTTGTTTGTGAAAAGAAGGACGGAACCATGAGGTTGTGCATCGACTATCGTCGACTTAATAAAGTGACAATAAAGAACAAATATCCGTTACCGCGTATCAATGATTTGTTCGATCAACTGAAGGGAGCCTCAGTGTTCTCAAAAATAGATTTGAGATAGGGCTATTATCAGTTGCGAATTCGAGATTCGGACATACCCAAAATTGCCTTCAGAACGAGATATGGTCACTACGAGTTCTTAGTGATGCCGCTTGGGCTCACTAATGCCCCTGCGGTATTTATGGATTTGATGAATCAGATCTTCAGACCATATTTGTATCGGTTCGTAGTTGTGTTCATTGATGACATCTTGGTCTATTCAAGAGATGAGACTGAACATGCTGAGCGCCTGATATTAGTGTTACAAATTTTACGGGATAAACAGTTATATGCCAAGTTCAGTAAATGTGAGTTTTGGTTACGAGAAGTTAGCTTTTTGGGTCATGCAGTATCTGTATAGGGCATTCGAGTTGATCCGAGCAAAATTTCAGCCATACTTAACTAGAAGCCTCCAAGAAATATTACCGAAGTTCAGAGCTTCCTAGGGCTCGCCGGTTATTACCGACGATTTGTAAAAGGTTTCTCGATAATAGCCACACCAATGATGAAGCTACTTCAAAAGGATGTTAAGTTCGAATGGATGGAGAAATGTCAGAAAAGTTTCGAACAACTGAAAACTTATTTGATTGAAGCTCCAATTTTAGTGCAACCCAAATCAGGCAAAGAGTTTGTCACTTATAGTGACGCATCCCTACTTGGGTTGGGTTGCGTATTGATGCAAGAAGGTCGAGTTGTGGCCTATGCGTCGAGACAATTGAAGCCACACGAGAGAAATTATCCGACCCATGATCTCGAACTAGCCGCCATCGTATTTGCTTTGAAAATATGGCGACATTATTTGTTTGGTGAGAAGTGCCATGTATTTTCGGATCACAAAAGTCTCAAATATTTGATGACTCAGCGAGACTTGAATCTGCGACAAAGGCGTTGGCTTGAGTTGTTGAAAGATTATGAGCTTGTCATTAATTATCACCCGGAAAGACTAATGTGGTTGCGGACGCCTTAAGCGAAATCACTTTGTTTGCTTTATGAGCGATGAATGTACACTTGTGCGTTTCTACCCGACAATGTGTTAGTAGCTGAATTAAAAGCCAAACCATTATTGATTCATCAAATTCGTGAAGCTCAGAAAGTCGATGATGAATTGGTTGCAAAACGGGCTGAGTGTGTTCCGAACAAGGAATCGGAGTTTCAAATTGATGATGATGATTGTTTGAGGTTCAGAAGTCGTTTGTGTGTTCCAAGGAATTGAACTCATTTCGATGATTCGAACGAAGCCCATTGTAGCCGAATGTCAATTCACCCGGGAGTACGAAAATGTACAACGATTTGAAACGTCGGTTTTGGTGGCATGGTATGAAACGAGACATCTCGACTTTGTTTGAGATGTTTAATATGTCAACAAGTGAAAGCGAAACATCAAGTGCCTTGAGATTACTTCAACCGATCACGATACCCAAGTGGAAATGGGATCGAGTCACAATGGACTTTGTGTCCGATCGCCATTGTCGATGAAGTAAGAAGGATGCGATTTGGGTTGTTGTTGATAGACCGACTAAGTCGGCTCACTTTATCCCCCGTGCGTATGGATTTTCATTGGATAAACTAGCTGAATTGTGCGTTTCTCAGTTGTGAGATTACACGGGTACCGATTTACATTGTGTCGGATAGAGATCCGAGATTCACCTCGCGATTTTGGAAGAAATTGCAAGAAGCTTTGGGTACCAAGCTGCATTTTAGCACCGCTTTTCATCCACAAACCGATGGTCAATCTGAAAGGTAATTCGGATACTTGAGGATATGTTGAGATGTTGCGTCCTTGAGTTTAATGGTTCATGGGAACGATATTTACCTTTGATTGAATTAAACACAACAATAGTTTTCAATCAAGTATTAAGATGGCACCTTACGAGGCTTTGTACGAGCGTAAATGCCATACACCATAGTTTTGGACCGACCTCGGTGAAAGCAAAATTTTGAGTGGATTTGATTAAAGATCTTTGAATGAAAGTAAAAGTAATCCGTGAAAGTCTGAAGATAGCCTCCGATCATCAGAAGTCGTACGTGGATCTGAAACGAAAAGACATTGAGTATCAGGTAGGAGATAAAGTGTTTCTTAAAGTTTCGCCTTGGAAAAAGATACTCAGATTTGGCCGTAAGGGCAAATTGAGTCCGAGGTTCATCGGGCCATATGAAGTATCCGAACGAGTCGGTCCAGTTGCATATCGATTGATTTTGCCTCCTGAACTTGAAAAGATTCACGACGTCTTTCATGTTTCGATGCGTCGACGTTATAGATCTGATCCATCGCACATAATTAATCCATCAGAGGTTGGAATTCAACCCGATATGAGTTATGAAGAAGAACCGATTCATATCCTAGCTCGTGAAGTGAAAGAGTTGCGAAACAAAAGGGTTCCATTAGTGAAAGTGTTATGGCTCAAACACGGGATGGAAGAAGCTACTTGGGAACCTGAGAACTCTATGAAAGAGCGATACCCAAACCTATTTACGGTAAGATTTTCGGGACGAAAATTTCTAAAGAGGGGAGAGTTGTGACCTTAAAACGACCCTAGTCGGAATATGGTTTCGGGACCACAAAAGCGAGGCATAAAAATAATTTAATATTCATTTTGATGCCTATAATATGTGTTAATTAAGTGTGTGACATTTTGATGTTTTGATTTAGAGTTATAAATGTGAATTTCACTAAAAAGGACCTAGTAGTAAACTTTGAAAGTAGGATAGGGAAATGTGTGATGACTAATTGAATCATGCATGCAAAATAATGGTTTTGCATGTCAAATACCCCTTCTTTTTATAAGTGGTGGCCGGCCATGATGGTCACATATATATAATATGTATTAAATCTTAATTAAATGACTATTATTTTATGCAAAAGAAAGGAAATAAATAAAAGAAAGAAAAAGAAAAAGGGTAATGAAAACAAAGCTTGTATCCTTGGTTCTAGCTTGGCCGAAACTTAAAGGAAGAAAGGGATATAGCATTCGGTTGTCTTAAGCTCAAAACAAGGTTAGTAATCATGTTAGATTTTGGAATTTTAGCTTAATTTAAGTTAATTACTAAGTTCTTTATTTTGCCTATGTTAAAATTTTGGACTTGGGTGGTGAATGAAGCATTCGGCCATGGTTGTTAGTGAAGAAATTTGATTACCTTCTTCATGTTTTAATGAGCAAATGTGATATGGGTGTTAAGCCGGAATGATGTTTAAGTACGAATGTGTTTGGATGGATGTGCTTATGAGTATGACTTGAGATAAAATGGTGGTAATGTTGTATACACTTGATAAGTATGTTAGATGGTTTGAGATTTGAACTAGTTATCAAGTTCTTTAGGTAGCCCATGCTAGGAATTTTGATTTTGGCATGACTAGGACTTTCGACCATAGTAGCTATTGAGGGTTTAGGTTTGTGATTCATGTTAAATTGGATGATAGGAAGAAAATCGGCTTGTGTATGTGTAGTTGCTGAATGTGAATTTAGGTAACATTTCTTGTAACATTGGCATTTTAAAAGTGATGGAATGGGGATTTAAGCTTGATAAGATTTTGTTAAGGATGAATGAAAAAAAAATGTGTGTATTCGGCTAGGGATGAGATGATTGATTGGTGAAGTGGCTAATAGGGATTTTTAATGAAATTATGCCAAGGCCGAATGTATCATGAAGTAAATAAAATCCTAAATGCGCATTATGTGCTTATACGTATAATCGGCTAGGGAGGTTTGATATGAAGCTTTGATAAGTTTGAGAGATGAATGACCGAATGAGCAATAGGTTATGTATGGATGAATTTTATGCATATGTTTGTGTGTAGCATTAGTAATTTAATGGCATTCGACATTGTTTAATTAAAATTTGAAATGAATGCTTGGAAGATTAAATAGGTCGCTCTAATGACCAAATATGCTAAAAGCTAAAATATGGGCAAATGATACGAATGAATTGGTTTTTGAATTGTATATGGTAGCCGTATGTATGTGTTTGATTGAGAAGTAAATTTGTTTGAATTAGCTCAAGAGCTTAGAGGACCAAAGTTGGATAAAGGGAAGGAAAAAGTGATCGAATAGCCGTCGAAATCGTTCAACAACATCCGAGGTAAGTCTTCGAGTAATGACCCTACCTGAATTATATTGAAATGATTTGTCATATTATGGCGGATAGCCGAATGTGCGTAGGGACTACGTTATAAAGTCAATTGAAATCATGCTCTTTGTGTGTGGCTATTGAGCCGAAATTGGAAAGGTTTGATAAATGTTTTGTGTTTGAGCCTTAGTAACGAAAATGAAATATGGATGTGTCATGATTGTTGACATATGTGTGCATGAGCATTTGAATGATACCCGGGCTAAGTCCCGAAGGAATTTATGCTAGTGATTATATCCGGGCTAAGACCCGAAGGCATTTGTGCGAGTTGTTATATCCAGGCTGAGACCCGAAGGCATTTGTGCGAGTTGTTATATCCGGGCTGAGACCCGAAAGCATTCGTGCGAGTTGTTATATCCGGGCTGAGACCCGAAGGCATTCGTGCGAGTTGTTATATCCGGGCTAAGACCCGAAGGCATTTGTGCGAGTTGTTATATCCGGGCTAAGACCCAAAGGCATTTGTGCGAGTTGATATACCCGGGTTAAGACCCGAAGGCAATTGTGCTTGTGGTTATATCCGGCTAAATTCTGAAGAAACTTGGTTTGAAGGTGAGCGTTTTGTGCTGTAATAAATTCAATTAATACGCTCGAAAAACCCAAACGATGAGGTATGTTTGCATGTGCATCGGAAAAGTCGATTCGTTTGAAATAGTATTCGTTCAATCGACTAACGAACTTTCGGCTCTTAGATAGGTTGATACCTTGTGTGTGTATATGTTGATGAAGTGTGAAGTAAGTATGATTATGAGAATGTGTATTAATAAAGTGATTCATTTAGCTATGTGAACGTAATACTTTAGTCAAAGCCGATTTCATTACTTGAAACTTACTAAGCATTAAAATGCTTACCCCGTTGCTTTGGCTCTTTGTTTTCTAGATTTTGTTCGTTAGCTATCGGATTCGGGATCATCGAAGTCGAAGTCATCCACACTATCAAAGCCCTTTTGGTACTCTTTTAGTTGAACTCTGGATATGGCATGTATAGGACTACCCTTTGTTGTTTTTCAAGTACTTTTTGTGATGTATGTGTGTACAACCATGCGAAAATGGCTCGTAGAAGTGGAGTATGGCATTAGACCATTTGTGTTTATGTATATATATATGGTTTCATGATGTGACTATGGACTGGAATGGAAGTGTTGGGCAAATGATCAGCCATTGGAATGGCTAAATATGATCATATGTGGACCTATGTATGACAAAACTCTAGTTGGTCCATGGAAACCACGAAATAGGTAAAGTTTACCTTGAAAACAGATGCTGACAGCAGCAGTGGTGTGGATTTGAAAAATCACTAAAATTTGTAGGAATGGTATTAAATAGTGAATAAATTATGTAATCTAACCTTGATGAATCTATTTTCATATGAAAGTAACGAAAAGATCATATGAACAGTATATTAAGAGATATTAAAGTTCTCGTGAAACAGGGCCAGAACGGTTTCTGGATCCCCTGTTTCAACTTTGAAAATTTACCATAAATTATCCAGAGACAATTAGGAGTCATGCCTTATATGTATAGATTCCCCTTTGAGTCTAGTTTCATTAGAAATAAACGGCATGAGTATTGAAGATCTGTACAGGGAGATATCCAAGTCGTAATACATGAAGGTCAGAGTAGTCGAACCCAGAATCAGGGGAGACTTTAACTAATAAACTGTACCAATTGGCCGGACCAAAAATCCTAGAAATAAATCTACAGATGGATATATGAGTCTAATTTCAGGGAAAATTTACGGAATCAGTTTTCTAGTTTTGGAACTCGAGATATGATTTTTAAGGCGACAGTGACGCAGTTAGCCAGCCTGTCTGGAATTTTTTTTAAATGGACCGTGAAAACAAAGTAATTAAGTCTGTTAGCACCTCGCGTTCGACTCCGGCAACGGTATCGGGTACGGCGTGTTACAACAACGATAAGGTGGTAAGATGATGAATGATGTTTAAAGATGTGATATATGTTTTGGTGGTACCATGCTAAAGTTGTTTGGTATATTTGTATTGTTATGTTACTTGTTATTTACATATGAACTTACTAAGCATTTATGCTTACTCCTTCCTTTTCATTCACTGTAGTTTTGAACAAGCCAGCTCGAGAATCGGGACGGGTCGAAGGTTCGATCACACTATCCAAAGGACTTTTATCTTGGTAAATGGCTTGTACAACTACTTAAGTATGGCATGTATAGCAATATACCTATTTTGTGTAAATAATTTTATGATATGGCCATGTTTGGTTGAGAAAATGTTTGATATTGATAAGTCATGGTGATGGCTAATTTAGATCATGTTTGACATCATGGAAGTTTAACAGGTTATATAGTTCATAAAAATTCATGGAAAGATGAAACTTGCCTTAAAACAGAATATTGCTACAACAATGACATGAATTTGAAAAATCACTAAAAATAGTATAAATAGAACTAAATGATGGGTAAGTTATGAAATTGAAGCTTAATGAGTCTATTTTCATATGTATTGAACAAAAAGGAATATAAATTATATTTTATGAGATATTCAAACTTTTGCAAAACAGGGCCAGAGTGATTTCTGGATCCCCTATTCTGAATTTACAAATTTATAATAAATTTTACTAAAATAATTATAAGTTTTTATTTATATGTACAGATTCCTTATTGAGTCTAGTTTTAATATAAATAAACCTCATAGTCAGTGAAATTTTGTATAGAGATATATCTGATTCGTAATACACAGAGGTCAGAGCAGTCGAACCCTGAAACAGGGGATACTTTAATTAATAAACTGTACTAATTGGCCCAATAAAAAATTCTATAAAAAAATTAGTAAATAGATATATGAGTCTAGATTCAGGGAAAATTTACATATCTTGATTTCGAGTTTTGTAACTCGAGATATGATTTTTCTTGTAATTGTGACGCGAGTAGCTAGAAAGCTGTGAATGTAGAAACAAATGATTTGAAGTTCTTAAATTGATAAATTATGTTCGGTAACCCCTCAAGCTTGACTCCGGTGATGGTCTCGGGCGTGGGGGCGTTACAGCAATGCTATATTTGAATTGAAAATTGTATATTATTATTGCACAAATGGCATGATTTAATATATTGAAAAGTGATGAAAGAATGGCATATAAAATTTGTGAGAACAATGATATATGACTAGTAGCACATGAAATGTTTGATGCTTCAATCATTGATGGCTTGCTATATAATAGCTGAATATATTGAGAATTTGATTAATTTGATGTTTTATTAAGTTGGATAACTTGTGAAAGAGTGAAAAGGAAGGTAAGTTTGTATGTAAATAATATATCGTTTTTATTTATGTTATAATATTTTGTTATTATATGAGAGGTGGTTGCATATTGAGTGACCACTTGATGTAAATCATGAATTGAAATTGATTATGGATGAATTGGTAAAATGTTGAAAAGTGAGGAATTTCATAGTTGGACCATCGAAATAGAAAAGATACAAATGATCCATTGTGAGAATACAAGTGTAGTACTATGTGCAGGCTACTATGTGTTTAAAATGGTTTTAGGTCACCAGATGGTTAGGTTGCACATGTAGTACTAAGTGCAAGCTACTATGCATTCCCGATAGCTTCGATCACATGTGTGGTACTAAGTGCAGGCCGCTATGTGTAAAAGATAGCTTTGGTTACAAGTGTGGTACTATGTGAAGGCCACTTTGTGAAGAAGGTAGCTTTGACTACAAGGGTGGTACTATGTGCAGGCCACCGGGCATCCGTTATTATTCTGATGTGTTTAACAGGAAATGACTAGGAGTAATTGAATATGACTATGTGATGAATAAGTGAAGTTTCGTGTGTGTAAACTTATGAGCAACGTGCTCGATATGTGATCGAACTTTGGTAAGATTGATATGGAGTAAGTGTTACAATGAAAGTTACTACAAAGAAAACATGAAATAGTGAAATTTAGTAATAAAAATAGTTTTGGACAGCAGTAGTTGTGTGAATTTGAAAAATTACCAAAACTGGTAGAAATCGAATTAGAAGTTTAATAAGATATGAAATAAAATCTTATTGAGTCTATTTTCATATAAAGGAAATGGTGTAAGCAAAATAATTTCATATTATGAGATATTTGAATTTTTCTGAGACAGAGTCAAAATGATTTTTGAATCCCCTATTCTGATTTGGGAAAATCACTAAAAATTGTAAAGCAATAATTATGGGTTATAATTTATATTCTTAAAATTTTTAATGAGTCTATCTTTAAAAGTAATGAACAGGAACATTATCCAAATCTTGTAAGAAGAGATAATTAATTTTTAGTGCAGGGGGGTCGGAATTGTCGGACAGCAAAACAGGGGTGACTTTAAAGAATAAATAGTACTTATTGGCTAGACCAAAAATTTTCAAATTTTATGGTAAAAAGATATGTGAATCTAGTTTTTGAGAAAATTGGCGGTTCTCAATTTGGAGTCTCGTAGCTCCAGATATAAATAATTTAGTGACCGTGACTCGAGAAAACAACTTAACTGGACTTTGAATAAATAGAGAGGAATTGAAAAATAGCAAGTGAATACATTGCTTATTATTTTTCATGTGAGCTTACTAAGCGTAAAGTTTCTCCCTCCTTTCCATTTCTTTTAGTGTTTTCAGGTCTGCTCGGGGTTGGAGATCATCGGAGGCAGCATCACACTATCAAGCCAATACCTTTGGAGTATTGATACATATGTTAGAAATATCAAGTGAGTGGCATGTATAGGGACCTAGTTCTATGACATGTGTTATTATGATTTGGCTAAATGTATTGGCCTATATCGAGCTATTGTATATGGCCATGAGAGGTGGCTCATATTGATTATGGTTTGTAAGTCTAGGTAATCATGTTACGTTTTAATGCATATCATGTGCTGATATGAATATGTTTGTTTGCCATACATGGTTGGTAATATGTCATGTGTGTTGAATGCATGTTTTATGACCAATCGAGGTGGTCATGACCATGAATTAAACGTGTAATATGGTAATAAGATGATAGTGCCTTGAACATGGATGTTTGATGTATAAGTTAGTAACCATAGTTTAATGGTATAAGTGATTAATGAGATGACAAGTCAAATGAATATATAATAATGTGGCCAGACTAGTTTATCATGAGTAGGTGGAACATATGTATAGTGACGAGTTAATGTTGAATGTGTCTTAATAAAGGGTGTTTAATCACTAAAATGATGCCATGAATTGTGAGTTTGATATGTATAATGTTGTAAGGGTTTATGGGAAACATGAAGGCTTGGAAAATAGCTTAAGTGTTAGCTACACGGGCAGAGGCACGGCCATGTGTCTTAGTCGTGTGGAAGACACGGCCTAGCACACGGGCATGTGGGATGGCCGTGTCATTCAATTGTTTTGCTAATGTCACAACAGAGAGTTACACGGGTTGAGGACACGGGTGTGTCCTAAGCCACACGGGCGTGTGACTCTCCAAAGCAAGAAATTTGCTAAGTTGTCCAAAGTTTATCGAAGGTTCTTGGTTTAGTCCCGAACCACCTCGATGTATGTTTTAGGCCTCGAAGGCCCATATAAGGGACGATATACATGTGTTTGAAAAGTTTTTATTTGGACAAAAAATTTATGGCCTGATTTTTGCATGAATGACTGTGTATGTGTTCGGTAATGCCTTATATCCTATCACGGTCTCGGGTACGGGTAAGGGGTGTTATAGTCCCAGACGGGGTCTTACATGTAATCACATATCAATGCCACTGTCTAAGACAGGGTCTTACTCGCACACATATAACAGAATCACATATCGATGCCAATGAACTAAACGCGGTCTTACTCGCACACATATATCAGAATCACATATCGATGCCAACCTATTAAATTTGGTCTTACTCGCACACATATATTGATGCCATGGTCTTACTCGCACATTACATATCGGAATCCTATGTCATGACATATGTATCCTAGTTATTCCTAAGGTTCATACGGGGCTTTCAGACATCATAACTCGGTCGAAACAAATTTGAAAATATAGCTCCCTGGCCAAATAATCCCACATGCCCATGTGATTCACTCGTGTGGGGCCTACACGTCCGTGGGGCTCACTCGACCCATTTTGGCCTGGCTCATGAATCGTACATGGCCTATCTCGTCGATCGCACAACTTCTTGGAACACTTAGCCTATCATACGGGCAGTGGCACGCCTGTATGGTGTCGACAATTCTCATTTCTGATTTTTTACCGATTTCAGTTTGCGAGGTTCTGTTTACACACACTTGATTATGAAAAGTGTGCACATTGTTCTTGAGCACTCCAAACCTATATTAAACTATGACACATAATTAATCACATAACAACTGGATTAAAACGACCCCTCATCCAAAACATTTGTCCAAAGATCGATTGTCACTTGTCTTGATTGAACGACTGAGGCTTTGCACATTTAAACTTTTGTAAAAGATTGATTACTAGCTCCTTAGTGATTACCTGCATTCCAGTCGAATCCTATTAACCATTATTCACACAAACAGTTTGAACCAAATGAATATCAAACTTACTGAAAGTGTAGAACCATGTAAAGAAGATGGGCCAATTGAAGACTAAAACTGAAAAGGAACGAGACCAAGGTAACCACAATTTGGCAGAGAGAAAAACTCAAAGATCAGTAGCAATGAAGAAAGAAAGAGATGCACAATGAGGGAAGCAGAAGATGAAAAAGAATCGGCAAAAGAGGGGGAAAGAACGTCTGTTGTGGGAAGTGACCAGGCCGAAGGGAACAAAAGATATAGCAACCACACAACTAGTAATATTTGACAGAGGTTTTCGGGATTAGCAAAATACAAACGAAACACTGAGGGTGGAAAGCAGAAAGTCGGCAAAAAAGGGAAGTATTTGGGGAAGCAAATGACAACAAAGGAAGGAAATTTTGTGAAACAGACCAATTTGGCAGAGAGAACTAGAAGGGTGAAAATCAGCAGGAAAGCAATCAAGATGAAAAGAAAATCATTGACCAAAACTGAAAGAATTGTGAGATTCAGTAGAAGAGTGTTCGGCCAAAGAAAACAAGAAGGGACGTTTACTAGAGGAGTAGAAGAAAACAACGTCAGAAAAGAAGAAAAAAGAAAGATATCCGTATGCACCCTCAGCAATAATCAACCTTCAAGAAGAGAAAATAGTCGATAGAAACAGTAATGGGGAGAAAGTACCATCCAAAACTGAAAACTTGAGAAACAACAATTCAAGTTCGGCACCAACTCTCCCACTATCTTCAAACATCCACATTTTCCTCCCCAAATCCCTCAAAACCATCCACTTCTCCCTCAATCACCAAATTCAAAATCCACCACAACTCTTCAGTAGTTCGGTTAAACTCAAACAACCACATGGAACCAGCAGCAAAATAAAACACTCCATTGTGCATCACAGGACTTGAACTCAAGTCCACCAGCACTTCGTCACTCTACTTAACCACTAGACCAGCAAGCCTATTCTGACATGTTATACTCATATTTATTTATAAACCTACTGACTAGAGACAAGGGTTTATTCATTTAAAACAAAACTTTTTCACAAGCCAAGGCTTGAACCCAAGACTTCTCAGACACTTCTCAGAACACTTAACCACTGAAGCAGGCAACAATTGTGTAATACAAACATACGAAAATAAATATTAAGGATTTTTGGGGCGTTACATGTAATATCCCATTTTAAGTGGCGTCAGAAATGGTGGTTTCAGGATCGCAATTTTGATATGTAAGATCATGTTTTATTATTTAATTAATGTTTATGGAGTTACATTAGAGTCGTATTAAATTTCGGTGAATAAATTTTAATGTTTAGTTAGTTAATTAAGTAAAAAAGGCTAAATTGTAATAGATGTAAAAACTTATTTATTATTGAATTATGTGGTTAAAGGGATTAATTAGTAAAGGTGGCAGGTTTTATAATGTAATTATGGCACTTTTAATTAGCACGGACGATTAAAGCATAAAATAGGATGAAAAATGTGTGAATAATTGGTAATTTAATAAAAATAAGTTAGTAAAATAAAATAAAAGTAAATGTCGTCTTCTTTGGTGAGTCTTGACTGAAATTGAAAAGGAGGAAAACACCATTGAAGGTAGTAGGTTCGACATCACATTTTCTTTGCACGTAAATGATTTTCCAACCCATTTCTTGTAATTTGTGTTTTTGAGATCGTTGCAACTAGGTCCAGCTAACCTGTACCTTTATTTTTGAAATTGTCAAGGATTTTGGATTTTACCATTGATGAATTCTTGTTAAATGATGGATTTGAAATATTGGTTGTTCATTTTGATTAGTTTGTAAATTGATTTTGTTAGTTTTTGGTTAAAGGATTAAATTGATTGACTATTAAAATTGACAGGGAATTCTTGAGAATTTAAAATAATTGTGGACTGTAAATAGGTGGGTGAAAGTTTGGTTAGCATGAGAAGTTGTAAATTTTTTGTTAAATTTGGAATTTTAGGTTTAGGGACTAAATTGTGAGAAATGTAAAAGTATAGGGAAAATGTGTAAATAACAAAAACTTGAGGGTCTCATGCATTGAATTGAATTTGAAAAGTATGTGAATGTAATAAATTGAATTTAATTAGTATATAGATCAAGAACAGAGTCAAAAAGACAATAACCGAGGAAAAGAGAAAATTGCAGAGTAGTCCCTGCATTTTAACCGGAAGTGATCATAGGTAAGTTAATAGTGTTTTATAAGTAAATGTACATTTCTTGTTATTATGTCATTGTTATCTAGTTAGTTATATATATAAATGTGAAATTTCATTTGTTACCTATATGATATCGATTATTGCAATTGAGTACATAAGAAAATGAATAGTTGATGGTAGCTGTAACACCCCTAACCCGTTTTCGTCGCCGGAATGGGGTTACGAGGTATTACTGGACGAGACACAAATTCTGAACAATCATTTGCATTCACTTGCTTAAAATTTAAACCAATAAAATGTCAACATAAATAACTTATTTAAATTCTTTACAAGTCATAACATAACAATTTAAACATATTTTCAAAGAACATCAAATAATCTATTCATCAAAATACAAACAAAATTTCACAAATCATTTCCATAGGGAAAGTCGAATTTCACATACAAATAATTTCAGTGATATTCTTATTTGACTGAATAATAAGCTTAAAAATCAAATTTATGCTCATCATTAAATGACTAACCTACACACTACTCAAACATCAATTTTTTTTACCAAGTCGAACATATATGCATCACATAAAACTCATATAAGCCTTTTGTTTAACCAATGCCCTAATCACTATTCATTTGGTCATTTTTCAATACATTAGCTGAATGTAATCATGCTTAAAACATAGCTTTATTCCACGCTTGAATTTTCATCATTTTCAACTTATCACTTCATACGCATAACCTTTCATAGAAACAAATCAGTATACATATATATATCAACCATAATCTACACATTAAGTTAAACATATTACAAATATATTTCAACTAATGTATACTTATTAAATCAATACAAAACCGAATATCAATACTTTAGATCATAGTCATTTACCGATTATATCCCATTTATATATCATGCATATAACTCAACACAAATATTCCACCACAATTTCACATCATACTAAATATACCATACAGATACTTTGACATATTTTTATCACCATTAGCAAATATATCGCCATAATTCACATATTAGGTCTAAGCATAAACGAATACACATAAGTAATATTACATATAATCAACCAAAACAATTATATAACATATTCATTATTTGTCATTTATCAACTGAACATAATAAGCCAATATTAATTCAAACATATATCTATCATTTTATCTCAATACTAAGACAAAATTTACTATCATTCACCATCCTAATTATACCGCATTTCATACCTCCAATATGAACTAACTATTAAACCTATTATACCTTATACTTACCCTTTTCATTGCCGAATTATTTAACTAAACATCACAAACATATAGACCAAGGAACATATTTACCAAAATATAATTATCTCATATCAAATTGCTAAATCATCAATTAACCTAATAAGCAAGCCGAACCATATAACTAATATCACACATATATACACCATGAAATACACTTCCACATTGGATATAAGTCATAGCCACAAACACACAAACTTTAACATTATAATCAAGCTATTTTCGCATGGCTCTCAATATATACATACTTCTAAATCATCATAATAACTAAACTAGCCTATACATGCCATAGGTTTGAATTTAAACTTATAAAATACCAAAAACAATCGATAGTGTGATGGACTTTGCTAATGATTCCCGAGCTCGTAACTAATCTCCAAAATCTATAAAACAGAGGCAAACATAAACACATACAATAAGCTATCATAGCTTAGTAAGTCATAAGCAAATAAATAACTCAATGACATAATCAACTCATTTAAACCAAACCAAATTATACTACCATAATCACATTTAATCTCAAGCTTACAATTTCATGTATAACATATGCTTTCACATATAAACATTATCATGGCTGAATGTACATATATATATTATCAACGTATCATTCGATTTCAAAACCAAAATATGATTATATAACCAAGTACAATTTACACTCATATACATATACTCATGAAGCAAAATATAACATCACATACATATTCATAGCATATCGCCGAATATACTACACAAATGCACATATGTTCACATTAGTAACTTGTATAATTTACATCACATATCAAATAGCCAACTTACCTTATTTTCAAATAGGTAATCAACTAACTCATACTTGATCGTTTTAGCTCATTTTACACATTCGATCACAACTTATCATTGCCCATTGAACTATTCGGAATTGAATAGGATACTCGGATAATCTCACATATCGTACAATGCCAACGTCCCAGACTTGGTCTTACATGTAATCACATATTGATGCCACTGTCCCAGACAAGGTCTTACTTGCACACATATAACGGAATCACATATCGATGCCAACGTATTAAAAGTGGTCTTACTCGCACACATATATCGATGCCATGGTCTTACTCGCACATTATCAGAATCCTATGTCATGAAATATGTATCCTAGCTATTCCTAAGGTTCATATTGGGCTTTCGGACATCATAACTCGATCGAAACGAATTTGAAAATATAGCTCCGTAGCATATACACATTCGGCTAACAACATATATACTCCACATAATTAATTTTAGCATAATAAGCTTGTATTTATATAAAATAAACAACATCTATTTGCTTATAAACTTACCTCAGACAATGAAAACTAAAACGAGACAACTAATCGACAACTTTGGTTTTTCCCTCGATCCAAATTCGATTTCTTTGGTTCTCGATCTAAACATATTCTAATTAAACTCATTCAAACATATTTTAACTCAATTTAGTCCAAAAACACATAAATGGAAAAATTACTATTTTACCCCTGACATTTTACACTTTTTACAATTTAGTCCAAATTGCACAAAACACAAAACATGCAAAATTTGAGTACACCATGCTTAGATTGAATCTTCCTTATGTTCATAAAAGTCCATACATTTCATTTATTCCACATTTTAGTCCCTCAATTTATTATTTTTTCAATTTAGTCCTAATTACTCAAAATCATCAAAAATCCCAATACAAAACATGTTAATCCAAAATATATCTTTCATATTCCATCAATTAACATCACAAAGCTCAATTATTCATCAATGGAATAACTCAAAATATTCATCAAAATTAGAAATTCAAGCATGGGCTTTGTACATTACACTGCAACGATCTCAAACACGTAAAAATCATAAAAAAATGAGCTAGTTACATTCCTTAATCAGGCTTAGCTTTGTCCGAACCCTTGAAAACCTTTTTCTTTCTCTTTTATTTTAATGTTTCGGTCATGGAAAGAAAATATGAACAAATAGCTTTTTATTTTATGTTTTATTTAATACATATTATTACATAATTTACAAATTTAACCTTTATAAATTAAAATAAAATCTTTATAATGGTTGTCCACAACCGTCTATCACTTAATGTTATGGTCTAATTGCAACTTAAATACCTCAATTTAAAAAGACAACAACTATTTAGCGCTTTCATATTTAACCATCAAATTTTTATTTTATGTGATTAAGCCCTTTTTATTAAATCGACACTCAAATGACAAAACTTAAATCATGAAAATTTCACAGATATTAATTCACACTTAATAAACATAGAAAATAATTTTTAAATATTTTTCTGACTCGGATTCGTAGTCCCAAAACCACCGTTCCAATTAGGGTCTAAATTGGGCTGTTACAGTAGCAAATCTTGTGATTGCAAATTATTGACATTAATACATTGAATATATAGTATGTGTATGGAAATGATGAAGTGCCTCTGAATGATGAATATGTATAAAGGTAACAAATTTACGTATAATGTCTGGTTAAACATAGTAATCGCTTAGGATATGATTGGAATGCCATTAGGGACAGTATGCGCACTTGTACGGGTTTGCACTTGGGTGCCTTTGTTTGCACATTTGTGCCTTTGTCTATAATTTGATGCCTCATTATGTATCTACGGTGCCTATAGTGTAGTGTAGTTACCCGAGTATTAGAGTCGAGTTACTTAGTTCATCTTGCTAAGTGTTAATTGAATTACAATGTATTATATGTTTAAATGTTAATGCATATTCATGGTATTAGTAAGTGAAAAATGTTACAAAGAACCACTTGTTTACATGTGTGGACAGTTACATTGATAAAATGTGGTTTATAGTAATGGTAAGTTATTTGAGAAGGGGTTATCATGATATATTTAGATATGAGGAATTGTAAATTATCTCTTTGAATATTTGATTTGATTAACGTAAGTTAATTTGTTTTTTAAACTATGAGCTTACTGGAAACACAAAAATATTCACACGTTTTCATGCCTTTTTTATCTCAAATTCATACAATTTCATAGTAATTCTTGTCGAAAAATATATAATCATTATAAAATAATTAAATTGTACTTAAATTATTAACATGTTGAAATTTGATTAGTTTTATAATAAATTTTGATTTATTTGATTTATTTTTAATAGATTCGCATGAATGGGGAAAATTGGCTTGGCAGACACTACTAGAAGCACAAAACCGAAGAAGCAATTTTGTAACATCGAGTTGAATTAAATTTTTAGCCTAAGACGGTCCAAATTATGAATATTAATTCATAAAATAATTAATTTTAATTTTAGTCCAATTTATTTTGGGTTAAATATTTATTATTAATTAATTCTGAAAATGGGCCCAATTATGCTAAATCGAGAAGACCGATCCAACTGAGCAATGGGATGCCCAAAACTGTCCCACATGCTAACCTAATCAGGTTTTTTAATTGATTATTTGGCTTGTAAAACAGCCTTTGAAGTCTCCTTGAATTTGCATTCAAACCCCTCCACTTATCAGGCTTTTTTAGATTTGCCCCTAACTAAATTTAGCAAGTTTGAAACCTTCAAACTTGCCACACGAGTAGCCGGCCATGGGGGAGTCTATGGCTGCTGACTTTTACAATTTTTAGCAGTCTACTCAACCTATAAATACCCCCCTTGGCTGCTCATTTGAAACACACCTCTCATCCTTTCATTTCTTCACTTCTCTCTTCAAAACCCCTTCTATTGTTCTTCTTTTTCCCTTCCATTCCCTTGCCAATTTTCCCTCTTGGAAAAGAGACCTTCAACCACTATTGCAAGCAGCATTCATGTGCTCACAGAAGCCTCGATTTAACAAGAACAAGTAGAGAAGGAGGAGCGGAGTAAACTAGTCAAGCTTCGGAGAAACATCGAATTTGATTATAGTTCCCTATCCTTTAATTTTTATTGTTGTTGTTATGAACATGTCTATGAATACTTTTGATATTGATATGTTATATTTAATTAATATGCCTTAAATTTAATTTGTGTTAGGTTGATTGCATTTTGTCCACGTAAGTTTTTAAAATTGTGTTTGCGTTGTTGTCGGCATTGGTAACTTGTTTGATTAAGTAAAATCATGAATAAGTTATTATTGCATTATAATTTTAAGGTAACTAATGAATTAATTATTTAATCATGTTGAAATTGTAATTAATTGACACAATACTTAATCTGTGTATGTTTAATCTTCTAAGGTAGCTGAGCGTTAAATTAGACGGTACATTAGCCTTGCATAATTTGAAAGATTATTGTGATTAAACTGTTTCAAAGTAGGAATACATTGTTACCTCACTTAATCTTTTATGCGCTTATGAAGATTGATTAATCGTTCGAATTAGCATTGGAAAATGTTTAAGAGATTAGTTAATTTAATAAGTATACATGAGCAGTAGGTAGCAAATTACTGAGTAGTCATAAATTTATTCGTAACAACATGAACATGAGTTTAGTAATTCTAAGTTAAGAAATATAATTAGTCTAACACAAATATATCATCTTGATTAAAATCATCTTTTGAAATCGTGCATTGGAACTTTTATTTTTATTTTATTTTACTTAGTTAAATTCTAGTTTTTAATCACTTCCTCAAAATCAAAATATTTTTTTCCACCAAAGTGTTTTTAATTGCATTCATAAATAATTCTTTTCACAGTCCTTGTGGGTATGATAACTCGACATTTACTTGTCACTTTACTTGTAACAACCCAATTTTGGGCCTACTCGGAACAGTGGTTTCAGGACCACTAGTCCGAGGTCTGAGAAATTATTTTTAATATTATTTTATGTGTTATAGCATATTTATAAAGGTGTATGAAAATTTTGGTGATTTAATTTCAGCATTTGTTAGCTTAATTGCGAAAAAAGACTAAATCGCATAAAGTACAAAAGTCCTATTTTGATAGCTAAGGGTTTCAAATAGCTAAAGAACCTAAATTGGGGTCTTTAAAGGGCAATTAGACCATTTAAAGAGGCATGGCCGGCCATAGGAGACAAAAATGGTCAAAAAGTCAAAATTTTGTGGGTTTGGTGACTAAATTGACTACAATAAAAATAAAAATTAAGAGAAAAGATATCATCTTTTTCCCTATCTCCTTCTCCACCGAATGTTCAACCATTGTAAGGGTTTTTGAGCTTCAAAAATTTCAACCACTCTCTACTCTTGCAAGTAAGTGACTTTAATGGCTTTTCTCAAAAAATATTACTTTTTTAGAACCCTTTTAGCATGAGCTTTTTAACAAGGGGACTATTTTGTTAAATAGTTGAAAGTCTAGGGTTTTACCATGAGAGTGTTCATGTTTTTTTCTAAAATTTTATAGAAGAAAATGAATCATGGTTGTGAAATAAACAACTTTTGTGAAGGGACTTCTCATGAAAACCCTAATAGGATCATTTTGTAAAGTTTGTAAAATACATAGTAATGTTGCAAAATATTGGAAATTTGGGGTTTTCATAGGAGAGATAAATGGTCGGTTAGGTTTGTCTAATAAGGAAATTCAATAAAAATTAATTTTCGGGGGCAAAATTATCATTTTTCCCAATTATAAATTGTTGAGCACCTAGATCGATAAAGTGATTTAAAATTGTGAATTTTTATCATTTTAGATCAAGAATTACAAAATGTGGGCCTAGACTGGGGAAAAATAAAGCTAGCGGACTAAGCCGAAATAGTCACCATATTTTGAATACCGAGGTAAGTTGTATGTTAATAATGCAACTATATCTTTATGATGAGTAATTGAGTTGATATGGAATAAATTGTCTTGATTTTGAATATGAGAATACATGTTGAGAAGTTTACGTAGTAAAGACTTTCGTTGAGCCTTTGGAATAGACTTGGATATTTGTACCGTGATAATGGGTGATATGTGTGCTAGTGTGAGACTTGTCTGAGACATGCATCAGGCACAGCATGAGAGCCTGTGTAAGACATTTCTAGGACATGCATTAGCCTTCAGATATTTAAGCCAGTGTAAGACATGTCTGGGACATGCATTGACATTGAGACGAGAGCTAGTGTAAGACATGTCTGGGACATGTATCGGCGTCACGACATACAAGCTAGTGTAAGACTTATCTAGGACATCGCGTCAGCTTGGGCTGTGTTAGTGTAAGACCTGTCTGGGATATGGCATCGACACCGGTAGATGAGAGCCAGTGTAAGACCTGTCTGAGACATAGCATCGACCTCGCTACATGAAAGCCAGTGTAAGACCATGTCTTGGACATAGCGTCGGCATCTTAACCCATGTTAGGGCTATTGAGTATCTGGTAGTATTCCAAATGGTTCAACAAAAGGTTTATGATTTATATCAAAATGAGAAAAGTTATGATCATGTGATGAGTGATACAGGTACCTAATTACAATGTATGAGATATGGGCTCAATGTTTGCATATGAATTGTATTGGATGGTGATGAGTAAGTTGTGCTTATGTTTACTTATGGTATTCATGAACAAGCTATAAAGGGTTATAAGCATATTGTCCTATGATAATTAGTTGATGTTTATTTTTATGCAACTTACTAAGCTTTATACTTACCCCATTTCCTTTCCATTTTCTTATAGTGTCGCCAAAGTAGCTTGAGGATCATTGCCTACGTTGGAGAAGCCAGTCACACTATCATCCGAAGCACTTGGTATAGTTAGATCTCTTATTTCGATTATGGCATGTATAGGACCCTGACTTTTGGGTTTTGTGTCATTGTTAATTGGCCAAATGTGTTGGCTTACTTTAGCATTTGATTCATTTTGTATAAGGCCATGGAAAATGGATAATATTGAAAGTTTATATATGAATGCAAGATAGTCGTTCATGAATGTGAAATCTTTGGCATGGTTGAATATGAGAAATGACTATAGGCCTTAGCTATGGTTGTTTGGTTGAGAAATCATATTAAGTTAGACTTTGATTTGTTGGTTGATGTTAGATTGTGTTTCAGGGTGGAAAAGGCTTGGTATATAGCCTTATATTGTCCATACAGGTAGACACATGGGTGTGTGTCTAGGCCGTGTGTGACACACGGTCAGTCCCATGGGCGTGTTGTTCAGCCGTGTGTCACTTACAAGTAAAATTTGCAAGTCAGAATGCATGGTAGTAAACACATGGGCAGAGACACGACCGTGTGTCTCAGCTGTGAGGAGGTCAGGGCCTCTTGCCACGGACGTGTGCCTTGGCCGTGTGCCCCTTATTGGAGGTTGGCATCAGAAACAGAATGTCATGGATTTTAGACACGAGCGAGGACACGGGCGTGTCATGGCCGCGTGAGGGACAAGGGCTATAGACACGGGCATGTGTCAGGCCGTGTGAAAACCCCTATAGGTTCGAATTTAGAATTAATTCCACACGGGTTTAGGGCACGGGAATGTCCCTTGTGCTTAGGCCGTGTGAAACACACGGGCCTTTAGCACGGCCTTGTTAAAATGGCCATACGGGCGTGTGCCCTTATTTCAAGTGATATTTTATAAAGTTTTCAAAGGTGGTTGGATTAACCCTAAATCATTTCCAAAGTGTATTTTGGGCCTCGTAGGTCTATATTAAGAATTTCTAGATTAAGATTGAAAAGTTTTAAATTCAATCTAGTTTTTTTTATGACCCAAAATTATTGTATGCATGTGATTAAGTATGGTAACACCTCGTATTCTGTGCCAAAGTAAGGCCTGAGTGTGGGGTGTTACATGTAGTGGTATTAGAGCTATAGTTTAGTCGATTCTAGGACTAACCTAGCATGGGTACGAGTCTAGCTATACATGCCATAATTGTATATTGATAGTGTGACGCCTCTTGACGAGATAAATAGTGTTTTTTTATATAGGCTAAATGGATCCTGACGTAGCTACGATGGATGACGTGAAAAGTAATGCACCAGCTCTCCCTGAATGGTCCGTGCCAGTAGATAGTGGGCTCGTGACAATGAGTTAGGGTGGAAGGGCTAGAGAGCCTTACCTCCAAATGATGGACGCTTGGTACACGGAGTTTGTTCGTGCGAATCTGAACACTCCACCTCCCCCACCTCCTCTGATTCCTCAGTATGCCCTTGTAACTACATAAGGAGTGGATATGGTTAGGACCCCCAGTAGATAAAATAAAAAAGCAAAAGGCCAAGGAATTTCGGGCTAATATTGATGATGACCCAGAAAGGGTAGAGTTCTGGTTGGAAAATACCATTAGGGTATTTGATGAGCTATTGTGCATGCCTGAGGAGTGTGTGAAGTGCACAGTGTCACTCCTACGAGACTCAGCCTACCAATGGTGGAATACTCTCGTGTTCATTGCATCGAGAGAGAGGATAACTTGGGAATTCTTTTTGGAAGTGTTCCGAAAGAAGTATATTAGCCAGAGGTTTATAGACTAGTAAAGGAAAAAAATTTTAGAGCTGAAGCAAGGCCACAAGACAGTGATGGAGTACAAGCGTGAGTTAGTGAGACTCAACAAATATGCACAGGAGTGCGTATCTACAGAAGCCATCATGTGCAAGTGATTTGAAGATGGTCTGAACAAAGATATCCATCTATTAGTTGGCATCTTAGAATTTAGGGAATTTGTGGTGCTCGTTGAGAGAGCATGTAAGGCCGAGGAATTAGCCAAAGAGAAGAGGAAACGAGTCATGAGACTCAAGGAAAAGGTAGATGGGGAAATCATAGCAGACCTCATCGAAAAGATTGAGAGTTTCCTACCCGATCAAATGCTTTAGTGGGGTTCTCGAGCAAGAGCAAGAACAAGTAGCACACGACGTCTAAAGCTCAAACCACTTCTATCGCTAGTGTTGGTAGTACTCGGCCAAATAGGCTAGAGTGTTCACAATGTGGTAGGCGTTATTTCGGTGACTACCGAGGGAATGAGTGGGGTTGCTTCAAATATGGATCAATAGACCACTTCATTCAAAACTGTACGGAATTAGATGACAAAGAGAAAAAGCAAGATATGAGGGCGAATAGTGCTCCTTCGAGGAGTAGACCACAGAAGAACCCGGGTAGTGGGGCTAGCAGTAGAGGTGCTCCTAGAGATTCAGCTGTGAGGTTCGAGGGCCAAGTGCCTGCAAGAACTTATGCCATTCGCGCTGGCGAAGAAGCATCTTCACCAGATGTGATTATAGGTACTTTTTCTCTTCATGATATTTTTGTAGTTGCCTTAATTGATCTGGGGTCTACCCATTCTTATGTTTGTATGAAATTAGTACCCAGAATGAATATGCCAATCGAGTCTACAGAATTTGTAGTAAAGGTGTTAAACCCATTAGGCAAGCATGTGTTAGTTGACAAAATATGTAGAAACTGTCTATTGATGGTTAGATGTCATTGTTTTCCGGCTAACCTCATGCTGCTACCGTTTGGAGAATTTGACTTAATCCTCAGTATGGATTGGTTGACTTCTCATGGTGTCATAATGGATTGTGGAAGAAAAGTTATCAAGTTGAAATGTGAAGATGGGAATGTTTTTCGGGTTGAACCAAATGAATCAGATAGCTCACTTGTAGTAATATTGTCTATGATTGCGAAGAGTTATTTAAGAAATGGGTGTGAAGCTTATCTCACTTTTGTATTAAACACTCAAGTGTCTAAATTGAAGATCGAATTAGTACCAGTGATATGTGAGTTTACAGATGTGTTTCCAAAGGAATTACCTGGATTGCCTCTAATGAGGGAAGTTGAATTTGGAATTGAGTTAGTCCCTGGTACGGCACCCATCTTGATTGCTCCATATAGGATGGCTCCTACAGACTTAAAGGAGTTGAAGGTTCAACTACAAGAGTTAACTAACAAGGGATTTGCGAGACTGAGTTTTTCTCCGTAGGGTGCCCCAGTACTATTTGTAAAGAAAAAGGATGGATTGATGAGATTGTGCATAGACTACTGACAACAAAGTGACTGTGAAGAACAAGTATCCCTTGCCAAGGATCGATGATTTGTTCGATCAGTTGAAGGGAGCCACCATGCTTTCTAAGATCGACTTAAGGTCTCGCTACTACCAGTTAAGGTTTAAGGAGCAAGATGTACCAAGAACCGCATTTAGGATGAGGTATGGGCACTATGAGTTTCTTGTTATGCCCTTCTGTTTAACGAATTCCCCTACGATGTTTATGGATTTAATGAACCACATTTTCAGCTGTATTTGGATAAGTTCGTGGTGGTCTTTATCAATGACATACTGATTTACTCACGTGATGAGAGTGAGAACGCAGAGCATCTGAGAACGGTTTTATAAACCTTGAGAGATAAGCAATTATATGCCAAGTTCAGTAGGAGTGAATTTTGGCTGAAAGAGGTTGGATTCCTGGGACACATCCTGTCAAGAGATGGGATCACAGTTGACCCGAGTAAGATCTCGGCTATTATTGAGTGGAAACCGCTGAAGAATGTGTAGGAGATCAGAAGCTTTTTGGGCTTAGCTGGGTACTATAGATGATTTGTTAAAGGATTATCGATGATAGCTACCTCGATACTAGACTGCTAACAAAAGAGGTCAAGTTCGAATGGAATGATCAGTGCCAACAGAGTTTTGAGAAACTAAAGGCTTTATTGACCAAAGCCCCAGTTTTAGCGCAACCGAAACCGGAGAAAGAGTTTGTATAGTGATGCATCTTTGAATGGGTTAGGGTGCGTGCTCATGCAAGAAGGCAAGGTAATAGCCTATGCCTCGATACAGCTAAAGCCACACGAGAAAAACTACTCGACACATGATTTAGAGTTGGCCGCTATTGTGTTCACGCTAAAAATTTGGGGGCACCATTTGTATGGCGAGAGATGTCGAGTGTTCATTAACCATAAGAGTCTAAAGTATTTGATGACTTAGAAAGAGCTAAATTTACTGCAACGAAGATGGTTGGAGTTGATAAAGGATTACGAGTTGATGATTGACTACCACCCCGGAAAGGCAAATGTAGTAGCAGATGCTTTGAGTAGGAAATCATTGTTCGCCTTAAGGGCTACTAATATTCAGTTGATTCTGATTGATGATGGCTCGATTCTAGCCAAGATGAGAGCTAAACCTACGTTCCTTCAAGAGATTTGTGAGGCTCAGGAAAGTGATAAGGATTTGCAAGTTAAGATGGCTCAGTGTGAGACGAGAAATGAATCAGAATTTCATATTGGTGCTGACAGTTGTATGATCTATCGGACAAAATTTGTGTACCTAAGGATAATGAGCTCATTCAGAAGATTTTATGAGACGCACATAGTGGTTGTTTATCTATCCACCCGGGTAGTGTGAAAATGTACAATGACTTGAAGAAAATGTACTGGTGGTCGAGAATGAAAAGAGATATTTCAGAGTTCATTTCTAAGTGTCTAATTTGACAACAAAAGAAGGCCAAACACCAAGTATCTTCGGGTTTACTTCAGCCTATCATGGTTCCCAAGTGGAACTGGGATCGAATTTCTATGGACTTTGTGATGGGTTTGCCGGTAATCCCGAGTAAGAAAGATCCGTGTGGGTTGTGGTTGATCGACTGATGAATTTGGGTCACTTTATCCCAATACGTACAAACTTCTCACTCGATAAGCTAGCCGACTTGTACATTTTCAAAATTGTGAGACTTCATGAAGTGCCCTTGTCGATTATTTCAGATAGAGACCCTAGGTTTACCTCGAGGTTTTGGAAGAAGTTACAAGAGTCTTTGGGAACAAAGCTAAACTTTAGCACAACTTTCCACCCGCAAATCGACGATCAGTCAGAAAGAGTAATCTAGATATTAGAAGACATGTTATGATGTTGTGTTCTCGAGTTTCAAGGCAGTTGGGAAAGTTATTTACCACTGGTCAAATTTGCCTACAACAACAGTTATCAGTCAAGTCTGAAAATGGCACCTTCTGAGGCTTTGTACGAGCGTAAGTGTCGAACACCCTTGTATTGGACCAAGCTGAGAGAGAATCAGATACACGAGGTCGACTTAGTTAAAGATATTGAAGAGACAGTTAAGGTGATTCGTGACTATTTGAAGGCCACTTTAGATAGATAGAAATCCTACGCAGATTTGAAACAGAAAGAGATCGAGTTTTAAGTCAGGGATAAAGTGTTTTTGAAAGTATCCCCATGGAAGAAGGTTCTCCAATTCGGAAAGAAAGGTAAATTAAGTCCACAGTTTATTGGACCTTGTAAGGTGACTGAGTGAATTAGACCAGTAGCATACTGATTAGTGTTGCCATCAGAGTTAGAAAGGATACACAATGTATTCCATGTGTCTATGTTACATCGCTACCGTTTGGACCCCTCGCATGTGATCTCACCGGTAGAGGTTAAGATTAGCTTGGACATGACTTATCGCGAAGAGCCGGTTAAGATTTTGGCTCGAGAAGTAAAACAATTGAGGAATAAGAGTATTGCACTTTAAACAATTGAGGAATAAGAGTATTGCACTTGTTAAAGTATTATGAGATAGACATGGAGTCGAAGAAGCCACATGGGAACCTGAGGATACCATGAGAGACCAATACCCGAATCTATTCGCCGGTAAGATTTTCGGGGACAAAAATCCCCAAGGGCGGAGAATTGTAACAGCATGATTTTGGGCCTACTCAGAACAGTGGTTTAAGGACCACTAATCCGAGGTCGGAGAAATTATTTTTAATATTATTTTATGTGTGATAGCGTATTTATAAAGGTGCATGAAAATTTTGTGATTTAATTTTAGCATTTGTGAGATTAATTGCGAAAAAGGACTAAGTTGTAGAAAGTGTAAAAGTCTTATTTTGATAGCTAAGGGTGTCAAATAGCTAGAGAACCTAAATTGGGGGTTTTTAATGGGCAATTAGACCCTTTAAAGAGGCATGGCAGGCCATGGGAGACAAAGGTGGTCAAAAAGTCAAAATTTTGTGGGTTTGGTGACTAAATTGACTAAAATAAATATAAAAATTAAGAGAAAAGATGCCATCTTTTTCCCTATCTCCTTCTCCACTGAATATTCAGCCATTGTAGGGGTTTTTGAGCTTCAAAAATTTCAGCCACTCTCTACGCTTGCAAGTAAGTGTCTTTAATGGCTTTTCTCAAAAAAATTTACATTTTTAGAACCCTTGTAGTAGGAGCTTTCTAACAAGGGGACTATTTTGTTAAATAGTTGAAAGTATAAGGTTTTACCATGAGAGTGTTCATGTTTTTTTCTAAAATTTTATGGAAGAAAAGGAATCATGGTTGTGAAATAAACAACTTTGGTGAAGGGACTTCTTATGAAAACCCTAATAGGATCATTTTGTAAAGTTTGTAAAATAGATAGTAAGGTTGTGAAATATTGGAAATTTGGGGTTGTCATAAGAGAAGTAAATGGTTGGTTAGGCTTGTCTAATAAGGAAATTCGATAAAAATTAATTTTTGGGTCTAGGGGTAAAATGGTCATTTTGCCCAATTATAAATTTTTGAATACCTAGATCAATAAAGTGATTTAAACTTGTGAATTTTTATCATTTTAGATCAAGAATTACATAATCTTGACCTAGACCGGGGAAAAGAAAAGCTAGCGGACTAAGCCAAAATAGCCGCCATATTTTGAATAGCGAGATAAGTTGTATGTTAATAATGCAACTATATCTTTATGATGCGTAATTGAGTTGATATGGAATAAATTGTCTTGGTTTTGAATATGAGAATACATGTTGAGAAGTTTACATAGTAAAGATGCTTCTGCTAATGGTGTTCTTATTTCTAAGTCTTATAACGACGCATATTAAATCATTGAGAGAATTGCCAGCAACAAGTATCAATTGCCAACCAATTGAGCAACGTCAAGAAGATGGGTTTCTGAAGTACATGAAGTGGACGCTCTCACTTCACTTGCATCTCAAGTATCTTCAATTTCCTCAATGCTTAAAAATTTTACCATTAATGGGTTTAATAGTTTTGCAGCTCAACCACCCAATCAATTTGAAAATATATCTTGTGTTTATTATGGGGAAGGACATTTATTCAAAGAATGTCCACCAAACCCAGAATCTGTGTATTATATGGGTAATTAGAGCTAGAATCAAGGAAGGCAAGGACTGCAATCCAATTTTTATAATCCATCTGGGCAAAACCACCCTAATTTCTCTTGAAGTAACCAAAGGGCTGGACCAACTAACATTTATGCCCAACTTAGACCAACACAACCACCTGTTTTTACCCAACATGTTTAGAAGCAACCTCAAGTTGAAACTTCCAATGGCTTAGAAAACTTGTTGAAGGCATACATAGCCAAAAATGATGCCTTAATCCAAACCCAAGTAGCCACATTGAAAAACCTAGCAAACCAAATGGGCCAACTTGCCACTGAACTCAGAAATTGTCGACAAGGTGCTTTGCCTAGTGATACGGAGAATCCAAGAAATTCAGGGAAGGAGCATTGTAAAACATTGAATTTGAGGAGCGAAAAGACATTAGAACCCCACACTATCGAAGTTGAAGAAGAGCCAGCTAATGCTTAAGACTCAGTGGAAGTTCAAATGAGAGTTGAAATTCCAGTTTTGCTTGAACCAGAATAAGAAAAATTTGATAAGGTAACTTCTAATCCAGTTAATTCTGACAAACGAACAATTTTGTTAGATGCAGAATTGCCACAAAAATGTATCAACCAGTTCAAGTAAAGAAGCCTCCACCACCATACCTTCAAAGACTTCAAAAGTAGAAACAAGAAGTCCAGTTCAAGAAGTTTCTAGGTGTACTCAAGTAACTTCATATCAACATTCTGTTGGTAGAAGTACTTGAACAAATGTGAAATTACGTCAAATTCATGAAGGATATCATGTCCAAGAAACAGAGATTTGGAGAATTTGAGATGGTAGCCTTAATGAAGGAATGCAGTGCATTTCTTCAAGAAAAACTACCCTCAAAGTTGAAAGATCTTGGATGTTTTATCAAACCCTGCAACATTGGAACAACTTATTGTGGTAAGGCACTATGTGATTTAGGTACAAGCATCAACTTGATGCCCATGTTTATATTCAAAAAGTTGGGGATAGATGAAGTTAGACCTACTACCCTTACACTTCAATTAGCATATCGATCTTTCGCACATCCAGAAGGAAAAATCGAGGATGTACTGGTACGTGAAGATAAATTTATTTTTTCTGTTGACTTTGTTATTCTAGACTTTGAAGTAGGTAAAGAGGTGCTAATTATCCTAGGAAGACCTTTCCTAGCAAATGGAAGGATGATTAGGTAACATTTAATGTTTTTAAGTCTATGAGATTTCTTGACACATTTGATGATTGTTCTGCAGTGCCCGATTTAGAGGAACTAATCATGGAAAAGGAACTTCACTATATTGAGGACCCGTTGGAGAAAATTTTGACATTAGACCCTCCAAGTGATAAAGAGGGTGATGAGTACTTAGCTTTGTTAAAAGCTAATCAAAGGGGATTTAAACCGCAATCCCACTTTGAGCCTTTGGAGTTGGAAAGTAGAGATTATGCCTAGCCAAAAGCGTCAATTGAAGAGCCACCTATACTAGAACTAAAGGTACTTCCTGTAACGCCCTAATTTTTGAGATTTTCAGGATTTCTGTGGTTTTCAATGAATTTTTAAAATTTCTGTGTTTTGACTATTTGGAGTAGGTTTAATTATGTTAGTGGGTCTCTAGAAGGCCCAAGCTTAAGCTAAAACCTGGTAGTTTTAAGTGATTTTAATCCATAGGGAAAAGAGGTTTTGGGTAGCTGGGCTTTTAAGTATTAACTGGGTAAACTAAAGCTCAAGGAAGCCTGTGGTAAGTTGGCATGTGACGCCACTTGGGGGCTTTAGAGGTGGCGTGTGGATGACCAAGGTTAGCTAAGGTTTAAGTCGCAAGGTAAGCAAATTAGTGATATTAATTTTTATGTACAGAAAAGGTAAGCAGTGGAACTGAAGTGAAAGGCTGTCAGGAGAAGATTTGGGAGCTGATAAGGGAGAGGATTTAGGAGCTGATAAGGGAGAGGATTTAGGAGCTGATTAGGGAGAACAGTGTTGGCCGAATGGTGGACTCTTGAGGAGCAAGAGTTGGTCGGCCAAGGGGTGCTCTAGGGGGCTAATTTCGGCTAGGTTAAGTGCCAGTATAAATTCGGCACAAGGGGTAAGTTGTGCCGTTTCCTGACTATTATCCTCTTCTTTTCTTTTCTTTTCTCTCCATCAACTTTTTCTTTTTCTTCTTTTCTCTATAGCCGAATCTTTCTATCCTCCTATTCATCTCCATCTTTTTCTTCAGACGATCCTAAACCTTCATAGCCATTTGCCATAAGAAAAGTCGAAATCCCGAAAGCCATATTTCCTTCTGTGCCGATTTCTCTAAGCCAATCTCTCATCTTTTTCATCATTCTTGACCGATTCTTTAGTTCTCTAAACCTCAAGCTTCTGTCGACAAGACCACAGCAAAACCCTCCTATTTCATCTTTCGTTACATTGTTGCAAGCAAAAAACCGAAAACTCCACACTCCTAGGGACTTAGCCGAATATTGAGATCACTGAAGGCTCGACTTTTGCTATCATTCGAGGGCTTAGAATTGTATCTGAATCGAGTGGGGATTAAGAGGCATTGTTGACTGAAGGAATCAGTGGTAAGTCTTTTCAACCTAGTTTTTATTTCGTATTTTTAGAAAAAGCCAAAATCCCTAAAGGTTAGGGAGGCTGTCATTTTGGACTTGTAGCCCTAAGGGGTTGTGATAACTGTTTTATCTTGATGATAGTGTGATCTAGAGGCTACTGATCAAGGGCTTGGACAAGGGGAACAACGGGATCTAAATCTATTCTCTAATTCCAGCAAAGGTAGGATTGTTAGTGCCTAAGGTGTTATTGGCCGAAAAGGGTAAGGGGTTAATATGTAGTTCATTTCGGTAATTAGATTAACGTGGTAGTAACATAATTGTAGGTAGTTCGTGCGTGGATCTCGTCAACGAATCGTCACAAATAGGTGTGTAACTAACACCCTCCTATAGACTAGATCGGCAAAAGCTGAAATGCCAAAAAGCCGGCATTTTAAGAGCATACGAGTGTGCGAATGCTCATGAGATTAATAGTTTGATGTATATGGTAGATTAAAGTGATAAGACTGTAGAGTGCACGATTCAGTGCATTTCGGTGTTTTTGGGCTTAATGGGCCAAAAATGGGATAGTTGGCCAACGGGCCCAATTCGATAAGAAAAAGCGGTAAGTGTTTTTGGTCGTATGTAAATGGCTATGCTATGCATGAAAACCTTAAGAATAGATAAATTACTTGAATACCCCTATGTATGGAAATTACTAATATACCCCTAGGTGCAAAATTACCATATACCCCTAGGGTTACTTTTGACTGAAAGGCATGATGATTTAATTCTATATGATGCATGCCATAATTATATATCTATTGCATGGGGACATGGGTTATATTATGGAGGAAGCGTCCTGGTGGCTATGCCACAATTATCTAATCTGGTGGCTCTGCCACATATATCTGTTCTGGTAGCTCTACCACGATTATCTGTATCTGGTGACTCTGTCACATTATCTGTTCTGGCAGCCATTGTGACAGCCCTAATTTTACCCTAGTCGGAATGTGGTTTCGGGACCACAAAACCGAGTCATAAAATTTAGTTAAAATTTTATTTGCATACCTTATATGTGTGGTAGTACTTGTATAAAAATTTGATGTTTTAATTTTTATCTTAGGAATGTGAATCTTGCTTGAAAGGATTTAGTTGAGAGACTTAGAAAATTTTGATAGGTAAATAAGTAAGGACCAAATAGTATTGAAATATGAAAATTTGGGTTTGCATGTCAAAATGCCCAAATTATGTTGAGTGGCCGGCCAAGCATGGCTTCATTCTTCCAAGATTATGTTGTTTATTATTTAATATTGGTAAGTAATTAAAATAGAGGAGAAATAAAGATTAATAATAAGAAAATGAACAAAAAAAAAAGGGTGTGTTCATCCTTGCTATCCTTTAGTAGAAAAACCAAGTAAAAGAAAGAGAAAAGCTTTGGAGAAATTCGGCCATAATTGTATCGAGGTTGAGGTATGTTGAAGTTATTCCTTTAAATTCATGTATATTTTTGGTTGTTAGTTTGAATTCTATCTATCCCATGGTTGGATTTGGGGTTGTTGGAGAGTTGGGATTTGACAAAGAAGCTTAAAAATTTTAGTTGATACCTTGATGCTATTAACATGTTAGTTATATGGATGTGTTAAGTTGCTTGTTATGTTAGCATGAAAGTTGAAGTTGTTAAGTCATTGTGTTGGAGGTGCCAAATTTAGGACTAAGAAGAGAATGAGTATTCGGCTAACATAGTTGAAAGGGGATGTTGCCGATTTTTAGATTTACATTATGGGAGTGGCTATAATGGGCATTAAGATGTTGAACTTAATAAATGTAGTCACATGTGGATTTATATGATATTACAAATAGAGGTGAAGCTATGCTAGATTGGGAAAAAGTCGATCAAGTGTGCATGAGAAGAATTTAGGTGTTTAGATGATGTTATAGATGACATTGTACATGTATATATATATTCGCCATCAAAGTGAGTATGTAGGTGATGTTGAATCAAATTTTGGTGCACATTCGGTTATGTATATATATATATATACATAAGTATGCCCATTTGTGATGTTACCTTTAATTATATGTATAATCGACTAAATGGGTAATTAGTAAGAGTGGTTGCGAATATACAAACATACATATGCATGTGTAATTGAATTATAAATGTTTAGCAAGATGATTAAACTAGTTAATTTATTTATTAAGCCGAGAAGTTAAAGAAGGGAATCAAGCAAGGGCAAAGCCAAGGACATCGAGTAGCCGGGTCGGAACCGTTATACCCAACACAAGGTAAGTCCTTAAGCACTTTTGTGAGAACTCCTTGGATAGATATTTTTCAGAGTGATTATCCTACTTATTAATATGACCATATGTACAATTTGAGTTAAGTAAATTGCTTTACCATGATGAAACAACATAGGGCACTATGTGTGCAAAATTATGTGGCACTATGTGTGCCGATTGGGAGGTTGAAGCATGAGGAATCTCAAATGCACTATGTGTGCGATTTACTATGGCACTATGTGTGCGATTTACTATGGCACTATGTGTGTGAACATAATAAGCACTATGTGTGCAACATTCGGTTGTTGATATAAATTGTGCATGAACGAGGTAAGTGATTGAGCTACTAACTAAATATCGAAATTGAGGTTGTGCGGTGTATGCATAAATTTATCTAGTGCATCGTTGTTCCAAACTTGAGGAAATGGATCTAAATCAATTGGGCTGACTTGGCATTTGATTTGATTGAAGGACTTGGCATGAGATCGAACCAAAATTTAAGAAATTGTAGCATAGTTTGTTATGGTTGGAAAAATTGATTTTGTATTATTTTTTTTCACTTATGATTATTATTGTTGGACGGTAGAGTAGTGCTTATGACTTACTGAGTTATGTACTCATTTGGTGTGCTTATTTGTTGCTTATTTAGGTTCTTGATCCATTTTGTGTGCTCGGGACCGTCGTCGAAGTCATCACACCGGCTAGTAACTTTTGGTATCTTCTTTTTAGTTGGTCTAGGAGAACATTTCGGCATGTATAGGCTATTATGTTTTGTTGAAATTTGGTATGTAAACTTTAGCCATGCGAAAATGGCATAATGTTCGGTTGGATTTGGTTCTATGATGTTTGGACACAAGTCTTGGTAATTCGGTTTTGGTTGAGTATTGGTTGAGGCCTACTCGATTATTATGCCATATGTCATGGCTGATTATTTTCGGTGTTAAATTTATGATTTGGTAATAGTGTAGTAGGGTGATGCTCGGTGATGATTAACCTTTGGCATGGCTAGTCATGGTCATAATTTGTAATATGTATGATGAATTATTAGTTAGATCAAGGAAAAATCATGAAATAGGCATAGTTGCTTTAGTAATGAGATCTTGACAAAGAAGATCATGTGAGATTGAAAAATCACTAAAAATAGTAGAAATGGAATTAAATAATGAATAAATTATGTAATCGAAGCTTGATGAGTCTATTTCCATAAAAACTACCATATGAGCTGTATGTTTGGAGATAATTAAATTCTTGTGAAACAGGGCCAGAGCGATTTCTGGATCCCCTGTTTCGACTTAGAAAATTCACCGTAAATTTTATTGAGATAATTATAGGTCGTGTCTTATATGTACAGATTCATTATCGAGTCTAGTTTCATTAGAGACAAACGGCATAGGCATTGAAGCCCTTTACAGGGAGATATTTAAATCGTAAGGTACAGAGGTCAGTGTGGTCGAACCTTGAAACAGGGGAGACTTTAATGAATAAACTGTACTAATTGGCCCAACCAAAAATTCTAAAAAAAATTCCCCTATATAGATATATGAGTCTAGTTTCGGATAAAATTTACGGAATTGGATTTCGAGTTCTAGAACTCAAGATATGATTTTTTTAAGCGACTACGATACAGTTAGCCAGCTTGCTTGGAACAAAAAAAAATTAATAAATAGGGGGAAATAAATGAAGTAAGCTCGGTAACACCTCGTATTCGATTTCCGGTAACGGTCACGGGATTGGGGTGTTACAGCCATGCTGCATATTTCTGTGGTGTGTAGCGGTTGGGTGGGTCGAGTAGTCTCCCTACATGGTGAAAGGTTGGTATGGGGGTGCATGTGGTTAGATATGGGTTTGGTTTTGCATAGACATGTAATATTTGTTCTGTTCTGTTATGGGCCTATGGGCTTTATTCTAACTTATGTTCTGGGGTAAGGCCAACTTATTCTGTTTCTGTGGTTGAGCTGATATAGGCTATGGTTGGGTTAATTTACACACTAATTTTCCCCAAACTCACCCCTTTATTCTTCATCCACGCAGGTAATCCCCAACCATAGTGGGCTTGGAGTTGTGAGGGATTCGGAGTGGCCACACGTTCTGCAAGTTGACTCTCTTCCGGTGAACTGGACATTTATTTTACGTTTACGGTTTCGGTTTTCTTTTAAATTTGTAATAAGGCCGCTTGATTATTTTTGATGGTTTTAATATGTTTTCTTAAAGTAGGTAATACTTATATTTAACTGTTGGAATTGGATAACTTTAGGACTTGTTTTCAAAAACAGTAATTGATTTCAAAATAACACGACAACAAGTAAAGCTTCTGCAATGAAAATATTTTCCAAAATTAATCACTTTTCCTAAAAAGGACTTAATCAAATTGGCTTCCTGGAAATATACATGACGTTAAGGTGTGGCAATGGTGGTGTGCATGACTAGGATTGGATCCGAAGGGAGCTTGGTACTTAAGCAGTCCGATGGACTCACCTCCTCCTTTCCGGTTTCCTACCTGGTGCTCAGCTTCCATTCACCTGAACCTGCATTTAAAATTATCTTTTAAAGCACTAAGTAAGTTTTTGAACAACAACCTGAAATGTTTTTGAACGCTTTGATGTGGCATGTCAGATCCGGCCATAACGTCTAGGCCGAGTTTGGGGTGTTACACTTCCCTCATATTTAAAATATGTTTGTTTAGGTAACGCTTTTACTTTGCTTGTGACTGTTTCAACAGAATTGACCGAAGAACAAGAAGAGAAACTCATCCTAGTGTTGAAACAATTCAAGAAGGCTATTGGATGGACCATAGTCGTTATTCGTGGCATTAGTCCGTCTATATGCATGCAAAAAGTCATCCTAGAAGATGGTGAGGAAGGACAAATGATGGACAATGAAGACTTAACCCCATCATGAAGGACATGGTAAAGAAAAAAGTCATTAAGTGGTTAGATAAGGGTATAATTTACCCTATCCCAGACAGTTCGTGGCTAAGTCTTGTCCAGTGCATGCCAAAGAAAGGAGGTATTATGGTCGTTGAGAATGAGAATGATGAGTTGATACTGACTAGAACAGTTACGAGATAAATAATTTGCATCGATTACTGGAAGCTAAACAAGGAGACTAGGAAAGATCATTTTCCTTTGTCGTTCTTAGACCAGATGTTGGATAGACTCGCGGGGGGAAACTATTACTGTTTTCTTGATGGATACTTGGGGTATAATCAGATTACATTAGTACTAGAAGATCAGCACAACACAACATTCACATACCCATATGGTACATTTGCATTTAGATGCATGCCATTTGGTTTATGTAATGCACCTGCTACATTTCAAAGATGTATGATGTATATTTTTATTGACATGGTTAAGAAGTACTTGAAATTGTTTATGGATGATTTTTCAGTATTTGGAGATACATATGATGATTGCTTAGACAATCTAGCCAAGGTACTAAGGCGATGTGAAGAAACAAACCTCATACTCAACTAGGAAAAGTACTATTTCATGGTATGAGAAGGAATTGTTCTAGGGCATCAGATAATGAGACATGGAGTCGAGGTAGATAAAGCAAAGGTAGATGTTATTGAGAAACTCCCACCTTCAACATCTATAAAGGGTGTTAGGAGCTTTTTGGGGAATGCCAGTTTCTATCGGAGGTTTATCAAGGACTTATTCAAAATTGCTAAACCCTTATGCAAATTATTGGAGAAGGATACGATGTTCAACTTTGATGAGGAGTGCTTAAGAGCTTTCAATGATTTGAAGATTTAGTTAGTTTCGGCACCCGTAATCGTCACACCAGACTAGGATTTAGCATTTGAACTGATGTGTGACGCAAGTGACTTCGCGATAGGAGCTGTGATGGGCCAGTAAAGGAACAATGTTTTTCATCCCATCTACTATGCAAGTTGGACTCTGACAAGAGTTCAATTGATTATACGGTAACAGAGAAAGTATTACTTGCTAATGTGTTTGCATTTGACAAGTTTCAATCTTATCTTGTAGATACCAAAGTGACTGTATGGACCATTCGGCAATTAAATATTTACTTGCCAAGAAAGACACTAAGCTGAGATTTATCAAATGGGTACTTCTACTAATATTTACTTGCCAAGAAAGACACTAAGCTGAGATTTATCAAATGGGTACTTCTACTCCGAGAAATCAGTCTAGAAATTCAAGATCGAAAGGGAGTAGAAAACCAAGTAGCAGACCATTTGTCGAGATTGGAGCCGGAAAAAGGGAATTCTCCACCTATACCCATTCAGGAGACATTCCCAGATGAACACATACTGAAGGTAAACCATGTCCATAATACCCCTTGGTTTGCTGATATTGCTAACTATTTAGCTTGTGGTTTGATATTGATTGAGAAGACGTATCATCAAAAAAAAGTTTCTTCACAATGTGAAGTACTATTTCTGAGAAGAGCCATATTTGTTTAAAAGGTGTGCAGACCAAATGGTTAGGAGATGTGTGGCAGAAGATAAAGTACATAAGATTCTATATCATTGGCACTCAGTTCTGAGTGGGGGACACTTCAGAGGTATACGTACTGCGGCCAAAGTATTGCAAGCCAGTTTTTTTGGCCAACTGTATTCAGAGATGCGTATGCTTATGTAAAAAGTTGTGATCGATGCTAGAGGGTTGGAAACATTACCAATAGAAATGAGATGCCACAAAAAAATATCATTGAGGTAGAATTATTCGATGTTTAGGGTATTTACTCTCTCGATCCTTTCCCTCCGTCTTTTAATCGCAAGTACATATTGGTAGCAGTTGACTACGTGTCTGAGTGGGTTGGGGCCAAGGCATATCTGACAAACGATGCTAAGGCTGTGATGAAGTTTTTGCCTAAGCATGTGTTCGCAGGGTTTGGAACCCTGAGAGCTATTATCAGTGATGAAAGGACCCATTTTGTGAACAAATGGTTGAAATGGTTACTCGAAAAACATGGAGTGAAGCACAAGGTTGTAACAACTTACCATCCACAGACGAATGGACAAGCTGAATTGGCAAACAAAGAAATCAAAGGCAGACTCGATAAGGTAGTTTTCCCAAAGCAACGAGATTGGTCCAAAGGATTGGATGATGCTTTATGGGCCTACAGGACAACATACAAGGCACCTTTAGGGATGTCACCCTATAGGTTGGTCTTTGGGAAAGCCTGTCATCTACCCTTGGAGTTAGAACACAAAGCTTATTGGGCTCTCCAACAACTTAATTTGGATTTAGAGTTTTCTAAAGAGAAATGGATGCTTCAACTCAACAAGTTAGAGGAGTTCTGAATGTTCTCATATGAGAATGACAAACTATTCATGGAAAGACTTAAAAGATAACATGACAAGCGCATTCGATTTTTAGAATTTGAAGTAGGTCAGCAAGTCTTGTTATTCTATTCCAGATTAATTCTAGGTAAGTTAAAATCACGTTGGCCTGGTCCATTTACGATTCACCAAGTTTTTGAGTCAATGCTCAACTCTTAGAACATTACTAGTGGATAAAATTAAGCGGGATACAGTCTCGTTTATTTTATTATATATTTAATTTTTCTTGTTTTTCGTTTTAAATAAATTATTTAGGGTATACTTTCGAGATTAGTATGTTTAAATAAGTTCTCTCCAGGAGATTGAAACTTAAACGAGACCACTTGTGACCCTTCCAAATCTTTCCTAGGAATTGATTTTAACATAATCTTCCAAGAAATTATTCCCTAAATGGCAAAATAAATTTTTAGTTTTTCAAATAAAAGGGTCAATTTTGATACAAGTTTTAATTGCAACTCAATTTTCAAATTTTCTTTAAGTCTAGGTACTTAATTGAACTATTTTCAAAATTTGGTTTCTCTTTTTGTAAATATTAGAAATTAGATGTCTCTTTTGTAACTATTTTCAAAGGCATCTAGAATAAATGTTTTTAATTTAATTTAATAAATAAAATGATAATAGCTAGTATATAATTATATTTATGTTAATATATATTAATTATTATTAACTTTATATAGAATTAGGATTAGTTTAAATTTGATTATATTGTAATTAATAGTTTTTATTTCAATAAATTAATAGCAAATAATAATTTAATATGTAATATATTAATTATTAATTGTTATTAACTTTGTGTAGAATTAGAACTTAGAATATTTTAACTATTAAATTGTTCTAAGAATTCTAATTAAACTTCTATCTTCTTCATTATAAATTCCACCAACCTTCTCTATCATTCACCATCCATCAAACCAACCTCTATTCACCCGTTCAACCATCGATCCTAGCATCCAAAAACCACCAAGTGTCGCAACTCCTAACCATTAGCAGTAGCATTGCCCAACAGCCCCATTCAACCAGCAACTCCACATATACACTGCTATTGCTGCTCACACCAGGCCTACTCCCAGCTCCGGCTCGCGTTATCCAACCCACTATCCCTACTACTCGCCCAATATTGCTGCCTGCTGACTGCGCATCTGCTCACGCCAAGGTCGTGTGCTGCTGCCATTCCTTCCATGTGCCGTGCAGCCCCTTGCACAACCCAAACACCCTTGTCAAATTTTCATAACACTTCCACCATATTTAGCCGATAACCCTTCCAACCATCCCTTTAGTTAAATTCTTTTGCTTCTAATTTTATTCATAGAGTTCTTAATTTCTATATAAAGGTGATAAGACAAATTTTTCTCCTTAATTTCAATTTTATTTAATTATTTACTTTTTCAATTTATTGAATTGTTAATATTTTGTAAATTTTTGAGAAAATATTTTTTCCACCTTATGCTTAGGTTAATCATGCCTCGCAAGAAAACTCGTGCCTCTGTCTGAGTTGACAAATCTCAAAATAAATTTCACTGTGAAGAAGCCAAAGTAAGATATGAAAGAGTCTTCAAGAATCACCCAGAAAAAGGCTTTACACTAAAACAAAGCAACTATATTTATTTCATGGCGTGCATTCGACAAATTGCTAAAGCTCTCAATAGAGAGTTGTTTTGTGAGAAAACACCTAGTGCAAATGAAGAATTAGTTCATGAATTTTATGTGAATTTGACATCAAATTAATTGACGAAAGTTTTTGTCCGAGGAATTAGGGTAGCAATAAACTCAAACGCTATTAATGAATTCTTTGAATTACCTAATTTCGAAGATGACGAATATTCTTCCTTGATAAGAAATACTGAGATTGAAAATTTGCAAGAAATTCTTGAGGAATATACAATTCCAGGTTCAAAGTGGACTGTTTCAAAGCAAGGAATTCACATTTGTCGTAGAGAATATTTGACACTACTAGCGAAGGTATGGTTTTATTTCATTTGGTTTAGCCTTATGCTTATTTCACATGGGACTACAATTTCATTAGAGTAAATGGTCTTGTTATACTCAATTTTAACTGCAAAGACCATTGATGTGAGAAAAATAATTTTGAGAGAAATGCAGAATTATGCCACTAGTCGTTTTGACCTAGCTTCTTTCTCTTTACGATAATAATTTTGTGCTTGAAAGTTAAAATTCTTGCAAACATAAAGAAGACATGTTATAGCCAGGGCATAATTACAGATTGGGACCTCCACCGAATAGCCGGAGACTCTATTCTCTAGCAACAAGTTGAAGAGAGTGAGTATCCTAAAAAAGAAGAAGATGATGAAGATCCCAAAGAGATCGAACCAATGCAGTTAGCTGAAATCCTTGATAAGGCAGAACCAATGGAACCAGTAACCGAACCTCACATGACAAACTTAATCTTCAGAACTCAATCACCTCACCTAGATCTTTGAGATGAGCTGTCAAAGTTGATGGACATAATGAAACATATGCAGCGGTAGCAACAAGCTTACTGGGGATATTCAAAAATACGAGATGACTCAATGAGAAGCGCTCTTACGAAAATATTCAATGACCCGTTTATTTTGTGCTTGAGTTTCTAGATTTTATATTTGAACCATGGAGTCCACTATCGAAGGGGGAATGAAGTGATTCATGCAATAACAAAGATGATGGAGTTAAAGATGAGTCAAATTTTGAGGGATCTGCAAATAAATAAGAAAGCGAGGATATTTACCATATATTATTTTCTTTCTTAGGTTATTTTAGGATTAAGATTTATTAGGATTTTTCATTTTTCACATAATAAAACAAGAGATGGAAATCATGAATAAAAATGAACAAGTTTTAATGTAAGAAGCGTGGCAATAGATATGTACATGTCTAGGATTGGATCTAAAGAGAGCCTAGTACTTAAGCAGTCAAATTGACTGACCTCCTCTTTTCTAGAGTCCTACATGGTGTATAGTATCTATTCACTTCTAACAATGAGGAGATTGTTCATCTTAAGTAGGGGGGACTGAAAAATTGGAATTATTTCCTCTCAGAATAAAATTTTCTTTTAATTATGATTAGGTTATATTTTGTTCAAAAATATGAAATTTTGTTAAGTATGCTAAACTTCAATGTGAATAAAGTTCTATTATTTCAAATAATTTTTATGTTAGTTGAATTATGTCATAAATGTACTCTTAATAAAATATGCAAATCATACTATAAAATCTTTAGTTCCTTAGGAAAGCTAGACATGCATGAAAGTTTAAGTCTCTAGATTTAACATAGTAATTTCTTGAGGCGAAATTCTAGAAAGCATGAAATATTGAAAATGATTTAGGCAACTTTTTTTTGGACCGTTTGAGCCTTTCAAGCCTACCTTGATGTAACACCCCGTACCCGAGTCCGTTACCGGAATCGGACACGAGGTGCACACAGACTTAACTATTTTCACAGTCCATTTAGAAATTTCCAGACTAGCTGGTCACTGCATCACTGTCGCCTTAAAAATCATACCTTGAGTTTCAAAGCTCAAAAATTAGTTTCGTAATTTTTCCCTGAAACTAGACTCATATTTCCATCTACAGATTTTTTTCTAGAATTTTTGGTCAAGCCAATTAGTACAGTTTATTAGTTAAAGTCTCCCCTATTCCAGGGTTCGACTACACTGACCTTCATGCGTTACAAATTGAATATATCCTTGTACAGGGATTTAATACTGATTCCGTTTGTTTCTATAGAAACTAGACTCAGATAGGAATCTATACATATATGGAATGACTCCTAATTATCTCTGGTTAATTTACAATGAATTTCCAAAGTCGGAACAGGGGATCCAGAAACCGTTCTGGCCTTGTTTCACGAGAACTTTAATATCTCTTAACATATAACTCATATGACCGTTTTGTTTCTTCCATATGAAAGTAGATTCATCAAAGTTCATTTACATAATTTATTCACTATTTAATACCATTCCTAATATTTTTAATGATTTTTCACATCCACATCACTGCTGCTGTCAGCATCTGCCTTTAAGGTAGGCTTTACCTATTTCATGATTTCAATGATTCAATTAGCCCTTTTTGCATACATAGCACAAAGTTTGATCATGATTAACCATTCCAATGGCTAATCGTTTCAAAACAATTCCATACCTCATAATGATCAACATACAAACGATTATGGTACTATGCTAAAAATGTATATAAGCCATTTTCACATGGCTTTCCAAGTTTACACAAAACCGAAAGGTACATGACCTTCAACAAAAGGGTAGTCCTATACATGCCATTTCAAAGTTCAACCAAAATTGTACCAAAATGGGGGCTTTGATAGTGTGGGAGACTTCGACTTCCAAAAATCCCGAGTCCAATAACTGACGAGCCAAAATCTATAAACAAAGAAACAGAGAAAGCGGAGTAAGCAATTTATGCTTAGTAAGTTTGAGCAAGAAATTCCACACAACAAAAGCATAGCATTCATAAAGCTAACGGATAATTTCATATGCACAAATTCTCAATATCCTACTCATTTCACATTCCATCCCCTATGTTCATACATAAGGGATCATCTTAGCCAAATACCGGAAACTCATTACTCGACTGAGCGAATATTATTCGAAGGGAATCAACTAATTCAAGCACATACGAACATACCTCATTGCTGGAATTTTTCAAGCATATTAACTGAAAATTTTACAGCAAGATCGCTCATTCTCGAATCACGTACCTTAGGAACTTAACCGGATATAATGACTCGCTCAAATGCCTTCGGGACGAAGCCCGGCTATAGTGACTCGTACGAATGCCTTCGGACTTAACCCGGGTTTAATAACTTGCACAAATGCCTTGGGCTTAGCCCGATTTATTAACTCGCACGAATGCCTTCGGATCCTATTCGGATATAGTCACTTAGCACAAAGCCTTGGGACTTAGCCCGGACATCATTGAATAACCGAGCACAATTATCAATAAATTCGACACATTCGTATTTCATTTTCATTAGCAAAACTCAAACACAAGGCACTTTTCACACTTGCAATTTCGGCTCAATAGCCACACACAAAGAGCATGATTTTAATTTGCTTTAAACATGATCTAATCAATTTAGAATTTAAGCTCTATTACTCAAGAACTTACCTCAGACGTGGTCGAACGATTTCGACGGCTATTCGACGACTTTTTCCTTCCCCTTATCGGATTTAGCTCCCCTTTGCTCTTGAGCTTAATTTAACAAATAAATTGGTTTTATCATTTGAGCATCGAAAGAGGAATTCAAGATACTTAGCCAATATATATATACTCATTAGGCATCAAAGTCGCATATGTACGAAATCATGAATCGAACTCAACACATTAGTTAATATTCCTCTTAGCCGAATTTTCTAAGCCAAGAATAGGCATCAATATGCTTGCCTCTAACCGAATGCATGCACACCAATTTCCCCTCATGTGGCCGAATATACATGTCCATGTTGAGGCCAATTATACACTTAATACCACACAAAACAGCATACATTTTACTACTAACGCATTACATATCGTAGCTCAATACACATCTCTCATTTACTTCATAATCGAGACATCATCACAAGCAAATATACACCTTGAAATAGCATATATGTCATACCAATACATCGTGTGCAAACATATATACATATATATATGCTAGAGCCGAATCTCAAGTTGATTGTAACTAAACATGAACAAAATTTCAATACACAAATCTTACTTTCCATGCAATGAGCATAAATCACACTTATGGATGTACCATGGCGAATACATCACAACACCATAATTTTGGTCATGATTAAACAAAGAACTTAGTATCTCATTCAAAAATGCTAAAAGAAAATCTAAGAGTCCTCAATCCCCCATCACATGTATCATTATCAAGCTTGATATTTAGCATGCAATGGCATTAACACCACATTTACTTTGGCCGAATTTCATTCCCATGACATAGCAAAGATTTGAACCATGGGCTACCAAGAACATCAAGCTAGCAACTAAAACATGCATGAATCTCATGGCACAACCTCAAACATACCTTAATCTTGATGCAAGTATAGCCAACCTCTTCCCAATCCTCTTCCAAAACAAACATGAAGCAAAATTCCTTCCTTCCTCTAGTATTTTCGGTCAAGAGAGAATGAAAAGATGGATGAACAATTTTTTTTCTTTTCTCTTCCACAATGCACGGCAATGGGGGGGTTTCACTCACACACACACATTTTTTTTCTTTCTTTATTACCCATACTTATTTGTTTATTGTTTCTCCCTAATGCACCAACAAAACATGTTTCATGACATGTTTAGCCCATGATTCCTTGTCATGGCCGGCCACTACAACTTGGGGGAATTTGACATGCAAGTCCTCCCCTTTGACTACATGCACTATTAGGTCCTTATAGATTAGCCTTTCACTTTTCAAAAGTGTCACACAAGTCCTCTTGATGAATTCACATGCAATCGGCTAAATCGAACTTGAAATTTTCACACATTCATAATTACATATTCTAGACAATAAATATTACATTCAAACATTTCGGTGACTCGGTTTAGCGGTCCCGAAACCACTTCCCGACTAGGGTCAATTTTGGGCTGTCACACTTGATGAATTTTTATCCTTTGAAACCTAACTCTGAGACTATATGGCCTAATTTTATTTGAACCCTTGCAATATTTAGCCATCACTTTTCTCTTAATTACCTTTAAATTTTCCCAAACACTAGACTCAGTACTATTCAAAATATTCTTTGAAAATAATTTTGGGGGAGCTGAAAATAAGTATCAAATGCTCAAAAAATTGTAGTACATACAACAAAATGCTTGTATAAAAAAAAGGGAAAAAAGAAAAGAAAAGAAAAGAGCATATGTACTCAAAAGAAATAAATGTACAAAAAAGCATGTGAAAGCAAAATAAGTTGTTGTATTGAAGGTAATTACTCTGAAGGTCCGATTCAAGCTGAGTCTAGGGTTTTTAGCCTAAATGTATCTATGTTTTACCTACCCTTAGCCTACCCACGTTACAACATATTTAAAAGACTTACTGATTCAAGTTTCTGTGATACCTACATTAGTGGAGAGAAATTACTATGTTTAACACATGAAGGCATAAATTAAACTTAATGATTGAAGCTTAATCTTGAATAAGGAAATAAAATCAAATTGGTGGGGATTTAACATGTCTTTATTAAGTAAGCATTTAGTCTATTTTTTCTATCATAATAATAATTGAGATAAATTTGAATGATATGTATACTTCAGTAGCACAAATATCAAAATTCTTGTTATTGAGCATAAGTATACTAAATTCATAATTTTTGAAAGAAAGTTGTTTTGAAGGAATTTTTCAAAGGTGCTTCGAAGAAATTCTTTTCAATTTTTCATTTCTTGGGATGAGCAATGAATTATGTTTAGGGGTGTGGAAACACGAAAATATGCACATTTTTTCATGCCCTTTTTAAGTCAAATTCATGCAATTTCGTAGTAATATTTGTCGAAAAATATATAATATTTATAAAATAATTAAATTGTACTTAAATTATTATCTTGTTGAATTTTAATTAATTTTATAAGAAATTTTGATTTTTTTTATTTATTTTCAACAGATTCGCACAAAAGGCGAAAATTGGCTAGGCAAACATTGTTGGAAGCACAAAATTGAGAAACAATTTTGAAGCATCGAGGCAAATTAATTTTTCAGCCGAAGATGGTCCAAAATATGAATATTAATTCATAATATAATTAATTTTAATTTTAATCCAATTTATTTTGTGTTAAATATTTATTATCAATTAATTATGAAAAGAGACCCAATTGTGCTAAACCGAGAAGACTGATCCAGCCGAGCAATGGGTTGCCTAAAACCGTCCAATATGCTGACCCAATCAGCTTATTTAGCTGATTATTTGGCTTGAAAAACAGCCCTTGAAGTCTCCTTGAATTTTCATTCAAACCCCTCCACTTATTAAGCCTTTCTAGATATGCCCTTAGCTAAATTTAGCAAGTTTGAAACGTTCAAACTTGCCACATGGGTGGCCAGACATGGGGGGATTCTATGGCTGCTGATTTATTCTATTTTTAGCAGCCTAATCAACCTATAAATACCCCCCTTGGCTTCTCATTTGAAACACACCTCCCATACTTTCTTTTATTCACTTCTCTCTCACTTTCTCTCTTCAAAACCCCTTCCTTTGTTCTTTTTCTTCTCTTCCATTCCCTTGCCGATTCCGTCTCTTGGAAAAGTGCTCTTCAACCACCGTTAGAAGCAGTATTCAAGTGCATGTGGAAGCCTCGGTTCAACAAGAACAAGCGGAGAAGAAGGAGCAGAGCAAACTAGTCAAGCTTTGGAGAAACACTAGATTTGATTCTAGTTCTCTATACCTTAATTTTTGTTGTTGTTGTTATGAACACGTCTATGAGTGCTTGTGATGTTGATATGTTTAATTTAATTAATATGTCTTAGATTTAATTCATGTTAGGTTGATTGCATTTCGTCCACTTAAGTTATTAAAATTGTGTTTGTGTTGTTATAGGCCTTGGTAAGTTGTTTGATTAAGTAAAATCATGATTAAGGTATTCTTACATTATAATTGTAAAGTAACTAATGAATTAATTATTTAATCATGTTGAAATTGTAATTAATTGACACAATACTTAATCAGTGCATGTTTAATCTTCGAAGGTAGTTGAGAGTTAAATTAGCGATGGTATTAGACGGTACATTAACCTCGCATAACTTGCAAGATTATTGTGATTAAACTGTCTCAAGGTAGGAATACATTATTACCTCACTTAATCTTTCATGCTCTATTGAATATTGATTAATTGCTTGAACTAGCATTGGAAAATGTTCAAGAGATTAGTTAATTTAATAAGTACGTATGAGCAGTAGTTAACAAATAACCGAGTTGCCGTGGATTTATTTGTAATAACATGAACATGAGTTTAGTGATTCTAAGTAAAGAAATGTAATTAATCTAACATAATTATGTCATCTTGATTAAAATCACCTTTTGAAATCGTGCATTGGAACTTTTATTTTTATTTTATTTTATTTTACTTAGTTAAATTCTAGTTTTTAATCACTTCCTCAAAATCAAAATATTTTCTTCACCAATGTATTTTTAATTGCATACATAAATAATTCTTTTCACAGTCCTTGTGGGTACGATAACTCGACATTTACTTTTCACTTTATTACTTTTGCGATTGTGTACACTTGCACATTTCCATCATTCCACTTTCTAAGCTTCTTTAGCTTACTTGTTTCATTTATGTTCTTTTGTAGTTGCAAATTTGTGGGTTGATCGGACAGATCGATTTGGAGCCCACACTATCCCGCCATCTTGGTAGTTTTTTTTATTTTCATTTTGGGAGGTGGTATGTATGTAGGTGTATTGTTGTGAATATGTAAATTGTTAAGTCATTTTTGGTATGGTATGCCTAGTATTATGTTTGGTCTTGGAGTATACTTGTGTTGGCTATAATCGTGACAGCCCAAAATTGACCCTAGTCGGGATGTGGTTTCGGGACCACAAAACCGAGGCATAAAAATAATTTAAAATCTATTTTGATGCCTATGATATGTGTTAATTTGTGTGTGACATTTTTGATGTTTCGATTTAGTGTTATAAATGTGAATTTCACTAGAAAGGACCTAGTAGTGAACTTTGAAAGTATGATGGGGAAATGTGTGATGACTAGTTGATCATGCATGCAAAAATAAGGGATTTGCATGTCAAATTCCCCCAACATGAAGTGGCGGCCATGGCAAGAGGATGGGCAAAACATGTCATGAAACATGTTTTGTTGGTGTATTAGGAGAAATAATAAACAAAGGTGTATGGGTAAGAAAAGAATGAAAAAAAAATGTGTGTGAGTGTGGTATTCCCCGTTCGTGAGTTGTAGAGAAAGAAAGAAAAAATTTTGTTCATCCTTTCTTTGAACCAAAACTAAGGAAGAAGGAGGATTTTGCTCCATTTTTGGTTTGGAAGAGATCTAGAAGGAGATTTTGGCTATACTTGCATCAAGATTAAGGTATGTATGAGGTTGTGTCATGAGATTCATGCATGTTTTAGTTGCTAACTTGATGTTCACGTTAGCCATGGTTCAAATCCTTGTTATGCCATGGAAATGGTATTTGGCCAAGGTTGTTATTGTATTAAAGCCATTGCATGCTAAATGTGAAGCTTGCTAATGATGCATGCAATGATGGATTGACTACTCTTGAAATTTCTTTGTAGCAATCTTGAGTAAGACATTGAGTTCTTTGTTTAACCATGATCAAGTTCAATGGGGTATGATTGTGATGTATTCGGCCATGATGCATTCATGAGCATGATTTATGCTTGTTACTTGATTGGTAAAAATTTGTGTTTTAGATGGTTATGAACACCTTGAGATTCGGCCATGCACCTATATGTATATATATGTTTGCACATGATGTGTTGGTATGACATATATACTATCTCAAAGTATGTATTTTCTTGTGATTATGTTTTGGTTATGAGGTAAATGATAGATGTGTATTGAGCCACAATATGTAAAGCATTAGCTAGTAAAATGTGTGCCATTCATGTGTGGTATTGAACATGTAATTGGCCTCAACATCAACATGCATAATCGGCCCATGAATGAGTACCTAAGAGGTTGTGTTGTTCGCCATGAGTAAGCATGTTGAAGGCTTTGTGTGTTGAGTTTGATTCATGAATTCCGTGCGCATGTGACTATAATGTCTAGTGAATATATGTGGGCTAAGTGCCATGAGTTCCTCTTTTCGATATTCAAAGCGATTAAATCAATTTATTTGTTAACATTAAGCTCAAGAGCAAGGGAACCAAATCCGATAAAGGAAGGAAAAAGTAGTCGAATAGCCATCGAATCGTTCGACAACATTCGAGGTAAGTTTTCGAGTATCGAAACTTAGATTTTGATTCGATTGGACAAAGTAATAAGCAATCGAAATTGTGCCCTTCTATGTGGCCATTGAGCCGAAATGATATTCTTGATTAAGTAAATTGTGCATAAAAGTTTGTTATGAAATTGAAACAAAGATGTGTATGAATGTGCGAATTGTGATATCCGGGCTAAGCCCGAAGGCAATTGTGCAAGTTGTGATATCCGGGCTAAGCCCGAAGGCAATGCTGCGAGCTATGATATCCGGGCTAAGCCGGAAAGGCAATTGTGCGAGTTGTGATATCCGGGTTAAGTCCCGAAGGCATTTGTGCGGGTTACCATAACCGGGCTATGTCCGAAGGCGTTTGAACGAGTAGCTATATCCGGTTAAACTCCGAAGGTATGTGATTTGAAAATTATAAGCTTGCTGGAAAATTTTCAGTTAATGCACTTGTGAAATTCCCAACAACAAGGTATGTGTTGTGTGTGCTTTGCACACTAGGAGTAAGTGCGTATGAATATTTGCTCCAATGATAAACGAGCTATCGGCCTTAACTAAGCCGTTATTTGTGTATGAATATAAGAGTTGGGATTGTGAAGTAAGCATGTCTTTGAGAAATTGTACATATGAATTATTGTTTAGCTACTTGAATGCTATGCTTTGGTTGTGTGTATATTATGGCTCGAAACTTACTAAGCATAAATTACTTACTCCGTTTCTTTGTTTCTCTGTTTATAGATTTTGCTCGTTAGCGATCGGATTCGGGATCATAGAAGTTGAAGTCAACCACACTATCAAAGCCCTTTTTGGTACTCCTTTAGTTGAGTTTTGGATATGGCATGTATAGGACTACCCTCGGTTGTTTTTAAGTACTTTGTGATGTATATGTGTGCGGCCATGCGAAAATGGTTCGTAAAAGTGGAGTATGGAATTTGACCACATGTGGTTTGTAATTATATTTGGTTTCATGATGTGATTATGGTTTGGAATGAGAGAGTTGGTCACATGATCAGCCATTGGAATGGCTAAATATGATCATATGTTGGACCTAAGTATGACTAGACTATAGTTGGTCCGTGGGAACTACATTATAGGTAAAGCCTACCTTAAAAACAGATGCTGCCAGCTGCAGTGACGTGGATGTGGAAAATCACCAAAATTTGTAGGAATGGTGTTAAATAGTGAATAAATTATTAGATCGAACCTTGACGAGTCTATTTTCATATGAAAGTAACGAAACAATCATATGAACAGTATACCGAGATATATTAAAGTTCTCGTGAGACAGGACCAGAACGGTTTCTGGATCCCCTGTCGCGACTTTGAAAATTTACCATAAATTATCCAGAATGAATTAGAAGTCATTCCTTATATGTGAAGATTCCTTTTTGAGTCTAGTTTCATTAGAAACAAACAGCATCAGTATTGAAACCCTGTACAGAGAGATATTCAAGTTGTAACGCGTGAAGGTCAGTGTAGTCGACCCCTGTAACATGGGTGACTTTAACTAATAAACTGTACCAATTGGGCGGACCAAAAATTCTAGAAATAAATCCATTGATGGATATATGAGTCTAAATTCAGGGAAAATTTACGGAATCAGTTTCCAAGTTGTGAAACTCGAGATATGCTTTTTAAGGCGACAGCGACGCAGTTTTCCAGCTTGCCTGGGAATGTCAAATTGGTCGGTGCCATAAGTGGTTTTGGCTTGTTAACCCCTCGTGTCCGATACCGGCAACGGTCTCGGGTTCGGGGTGTTACATAAGCTGATCCTAAGTTATGTAAATATGTGATGGTGATGTTTTGAAGTGGTTATTTTTTGAGTATGTTATACCTTATTTATATAAGTTGGTGATATGTTATACCTTATTTATATAAGTTGGTGATTTGGACATGAATGGCTAGATAATGATAAGTTTATTCAATGTTTGCAACCTTGTAATTAAATTGAATTAGTGTGTGACTTGTGGTGCCTTTGAATGACATATTGGTTAGGTCTTATAGGTTGTTTGAAATGGTACATTTTGAGTATATTGCTATATGGTTTGGTCATGTTAAGGCTTGTGGAAATGGAGTGTCTTGATGGGAAAGAATTAGGCTTGTTTTGGCTTGTTTTAGGGGTTACATATGCTACACATGGGCTGTCTCACGGTCGTATGTCATTTTAAAATTAGGTGCATGATCCACAAGACTTGGGACATGACCGCATGGCCCAAATCAGTGTCTAACACGGTTTGAGACACGACCGTGTGTCTCAAAATAGTTTGTTGCACGATTTGGCACATAGCCTACCACACGGCCGTGTGACCCAAGTTCAAATACACACTCTGTCTAGCACATGGACTACGGCACATTCGTGTGGCCTTATTTTGAATACTCACATGGGCAGACACACTGGCCGGGACACGGCTGTGTGACCCCTATTTTCCAACTTTCCAAGGTTTTTTGAAATTTTCTTATTTGTTCCAATTTGATCCCAGATTGTTCTCAAACTATTTTTAGGGCCCTGTATGTTCGATTTAAGTCTTATATATGTATGTACACTATTAATTAAATTATTTGAAAATTGCTAGCATTTATTTGTAAAATCATGTCTGTTGAATAATGAAATGTTTTGTTTTTCTTAGCAACAACTTTGTCACTCTAATCTGTCAACGAATACAGGATAGGGGTGTTACAAAATTTACATTCATGGACTTCAAAAAGGTTAAGAAAAATTACAAATTCATCTTGCCCCTTTTCATCTTGTGGTTGATCCTCGACAGGAATGGTACGCTTTTGACATATGGATCAACCCTTGATTTTGTTTCTGGCTCAACTACTTCTTTTTCCTTTTGAGTCTTATCATCATTTGGAGAGTCATCTACAAATCATTTATTTTATCTGTATTTAATTCCTTTACAGCTGGAGTACTCGCATTATCTTCACTTGCTTCTTTCCATCTCTCCTAGTATTATTCTTTGTGTTTCTTGGGATGCTCGTGGTCCCATACATTTCAGGAGAATTCATCAGCTGACTTATCTGAGCCTCTAAATTTTCCATGGGACTATTCATATACTATTGCATATGAGTCATCAGTGTTGTTAATTGTCAAATATCAGCCCTCAATGAATCCAGTTCTTCTTTCAGTTTGGGTGTATGAGGCTCATTAGTTTTTTACCTCTACTCGAACTCCTGAGACTTCGCCATATGGGGTGGTTTGTAAGGAGGAATCTGTGTGTTCTGATTGAAATTCCCTCTTTGGTTGCCTTCCCACTTCAGATTTAGGTGATCTTTCCAACTCATATTATAAGTGTTGGAATAAAGATTTCCACCCCTATTTCCTAGATAATTAACCTCTTGGGGTTGGCTTTCAGGGTAATTTCCATGCGAAAGATATGATTCTGTCATCGGGGGTAGACTGGAACTCATCTCCAAACGATTCAACTTCTCAAGGGTTTGCTGAAATTTATCCTCCTCTTGTACAACTTTCATCGATGGTGGTCTTAAATTGTATGAAAACCTGTCAGTTGGCCACATATATGTGTTCATAGCCATGACCTCAATAAGCTAACAGGCTCTTACATAAGTTTTATTCATGAAGGCCTCTCTTGATGCTCTATTTAGCCCGGACCTTAGGTTTTTGTCCAAACCATTGTAGAATATCTACATCTACAAATAGTCCTGCATTCCATGATATAGACATATCTATAGCAACAACTTAAATCGCTCCCATGCCTCATAGATATTTTCTCCTTCCATTTGCCAAAAGTTCATGATATCTCACCTTATCTCTATAATTTTACTTGGTAGAAAGAATTTTGTCAAGAATTTTCCAACGATCTCCTCCCGTGTAGTAATTGAACCTGAAGCTACAAATCTTATTGGAAAATATCTGATTTGAAAATGGTTTTCTCACACAACGAAAAATAAAATTTTAAAAACCAACCTAGTTTGTGATATTTATAGCAATAAACCCTAGACTAAATTCGTACTTGTGTTTTGGATAAACGGATCCTTATCATTCTATCCTTTTTTGTTCAAACACACAATTTATTTCTGATTTCAAGGAGCTAACGGAGGGACCGATTGAACATATTCAATTGAGGCTCAAATGATTTATAATTAAGTTCAAGCTTTTCACCTATTAATTATAATATCATTTAGTCACAAAGTCATTTCACTCTAGTATCGTGACAAAACTCTATAACACCCCTAGCTCTTCTCCGTCATCAGATTAGGGTTACGGAGTATTATTGTACAATAGAAAAAACCTATCAATAAATCATTATTTAAATAAATCACATTCAAAACATATCAAACATGAGCATTTTGTCCCTAAATTGAGCCTTCGAGGCCTTAAAAATAGCTTTGAGGCAATTCGGGACTAATTTGAAATAAAATAGAAGTTTTAACAAAAGGTTGCAAAAATTTGAAAACATGGGTTAAATAGTCGTGTGGTCTGGCCGTGTGACTTCACCCCAGGCCATGTAATTTTCGAACAAGGGACACACGGCCGTGTCCCAGCTTGTGTCCTCACCTGCGTAACTCATTGAGATGCTCCACACGCCCGTGTGCCAGGCCATGTGTTCGGCCGTGTAACTCACTGACTTGGAACACTACGAAATCTCAAATGACACATGGCCTGTACCTAAAATCAAGCGATTTAAAAACTAAATCATACCAAACCATTCAAACCATTTGGGTACACATTTAAGGGATTCAAACACCATCCAAATACACATAAATATGCCATTTCAAAGACCCTAAACCAACAAACCAATATGCCATTCAGAGGCACCACAATTACATCAAAACATCAACTATCGAAACATTCTAATGTTGCCTCATTTCATGCATGATAACCTAGTTCAAATATGTACCAAAACATGCCACAAATAACCATTTTCAAACCATTCTAAACATACCAAGAAAAACCTTATTTACAAGCCTTTGCAAGTGACCAAAATGATAAAACTTGTAAAACATTAAAGTGCACCGACCAAACATAATCTTCGAAGCATAAACATACCAAAGCACCATTACAAAACGTTCTATACATTCCATTATTAACCTTGGCCAAAATACACAAAACTACCGAAAAGACTACTGAGTAGTGTGGTAGATCTTCGACAAGCTTTCAACGGGTCGAGCTTTCGATAATCTATAAAACAAATGAAAGGAACTACATAAACAACGAGTGCTGTAACGCCCCGTACCCGAGACCGTTGCCGGAGTCGAACACGAGGTGTTAACGGACTTAATTCATTTATTTACACAATTCATTTTAAAATTTCCAGACAAGCTGGCTAACTGCGTCACAGTCACCTCAAAAATCATATCTCAAGTTCCAAAACTCTAAAACTGATTCCGTAAATTTTTCCTAAAACTAGACTCATATATCCATCTACAAATGTTTTTCTAAAATTTTTGGTCGTGCCAATTAGTACAGTTTATTAGTTAAAGTCTCCCTTGTTTCAGGGTTTGACCACTCTGACCTTCATGCATTACGACTTAGATATCTCCCTGTACAGGGCTTCAATACATATGCGGTTTGTTTCTAGTGAAACTAGACTCAAAAAGGAATCTGTAAATATAAAGCATGACTTCTAATTATTTCTTGTTAATTTATGGTAAATTTCCAAAGTCAGAATAGGGGATCCAGTAACCGTTCTGGCCCAGTTTCACGAAAACTTAAACATCTCATAAAATACGGCTCATATGGTCATTTCGCTTCTTCCATATGAAAATAGACTCATCAAGGTTCGATTAAATCATTTATTCATTATTTAATTACATTCGTACTATTTTCAGTGAATTTTCAAACTCACATCACTGCTGCTGTGAGCATCAATTTTAAGGTAAATTTCACCTATTTCATAGTTTCCATGATTCAACTAGCCATTTGACATACATAGCACCAAATATGATCGTGATTAACCATTCCAATGGCTAATCATTGCCAAGCATTTCCACACCTCTCAATAACCATATATATACAAAATGATTTTAATACTATGCTCAAAATATTTAAGCCATTTTCGCATGGCTATCCGAATATATACACATTACCAAAGGTACTTGATTAACAACAAAGTTTAGTCCTATACATGCCATTATCAACGTTTAACTAAAAGAGTACCAAAAGGGCTTAGATAGTGTGGACGACTTCGACTTCAACAATCCCGAGTCCGATAGCTGACCAACAAAAATCTATAAAACAAAGAATTAAAGAAATGGAATAAGCATTTAATGTTTAGTAAGTTTTGAGTAACGAAATTATTTACGACTAAAGTATAGCGTTCATATGACTAAATGAATAATTTCATATATGCACATTCTCAAAATCATAATTTCTTCACGCTTCAACCAATATATTCATACACAGGGTATCAAACCTAACTAGAGGCCGGAAGCTCGTTAATCAATTGAGCGAGTACTATTTGAAAGGAATCAACCTTTCCGATGCATATACGAAACATACCTTATCGTTTGTATTTTATGAGCGTATTAATTGAAATTATTACAGCAAGATCGCTCGCTTCCAAACCCAAGTATCTTCGGGATTTAGCCGGATATAGCAACTAGCACAAATGCCTTCGGGACTTAGGCCGGATATAGTAACTTGCACAAATGCCTTCGGGACTTAGCCCGGATATCATCTGAATAATCAAGCACATATACCAATAAATCATTACACATCCATATTTCATTATCATAACTAGAATTCAAACACAAGACGCTTATCAACCATTACCATTTTCGGCTCAATAGCCACATACAAAGAGCATGATTTTGATTTGCTTTATAACATTATCTCTATACACATTCGGCTACCCGTCATAGGTATAAACTAATCACCTCAATATACAATTCAAGTAGAATCATTATATCACCGTTTATTTGTTATGCTTATATGTCATGACTTAATCAAATCATAAACTAAGTTTCATTACTCCAAAACTTACCTCGGATGTTGTCGAACGATTTCAACGGCTATTCGACCACTTTTTCCTTCCCCTTATCCAACTTTGATCCTCTAAGCTCTTGAGCTAAATCAAACAATTTACTTCCCAATCAAACACAATCATACGGCATCCATATACATTTTAGAACCATTCTTAACATACTTACTACTCATTTACAAAACAAAATACTCATATCACATTTATAAAACTACAAGCCAAATATACCTATACTTACCTTACTTAAACATCAACCCTCAATTTCTTTGACATAGCACATTCCGAAAATGATAAGGCAATATAATGACCTTTAATCCAACTTATAATTCATACATATCACATTCCAAGCATTCGCTCTATTCTATCACTTAACATACAAACATTATTCAATAACTTTCTAGTTCAAATTAAACAATTACACCAATTCACTAGATGATTTATTATTATTATTGTTCATTTATTCAAACTACTTACAAATACCTTAAACTATCTCAATTAACAACCATTTTCTACAATCACGTTTACTCTACTTGAACCGAATGCACATAAAATCCTTGGCGAAACTCACTAAACACAAATCAGCCATAATCTTGTATTTAACTTGAGCATAACCTTATTTACCTTCCAAAATCATAAAAATATCAAACTCTTAATATTTATGTGCAAAGTCAATCTTAATATGATCCAACCACCAACTCATTCATTTCAATCACTCACACAAACATTTGTTCAATTCATTAGACAAATCTATGTTTGGCCATTGTACTCATGAACATTAGAATTTATCATTTGACTAACTAAAACCCTTCTCTTCAACAATTCTCCATAAAACATAAAAACCATAACCCAATCTCATCCTTTAATAACTAAAACCGAATGCTCAAACCATCACCAAGATTTTCATAATTTTGACATGGGTTATGTAAGAAACTAGCTAATTAACTAGAAACAAGCTTAAAGTTTAAAGAAAATCTAACACAAATGACTAACCTCCCTTAAGCTCCAAGTGACCGAACCTCCTCTTCTTTCTTCCTTCAATTCACGGCAATGGAGGAGCATGGATGAAACAACTTTGTTTTCATCACCTCTCCCTTTTCATTACTTTATTACCAACCTTTTATTTTATTATTTTTAACATAACACATTAACACAAAATGTTTATAATATGTTTGACCCATTGCATGGCTGGCCACTACCTAAAGTTTTGGGTAATTTGACATGCAAGGACAAGCATTTTCTAACATGCATCAATAGGCCACTTTAACATTTGCCTAGCACATTTCTAAATTTTCTCACACAAGTCCTATTTAATAAAATTCACTTACAATTAACAAAATTCAAACATGAAATTTTCACACATGCATATATACATATAATAAGCATTAAATATGACGGTTAATTATTTTTATGACTCGGTTTTGTGGTCCCGAAACCACTTTCCGACTAGGGTCACATTTGGGCTATCACAACTCTCCCCCACTTTAAGAAATTTTCGTCCCCGAAAATCTTACCAGTAAATGGGTTTGGGTAACGTTCTTTCATAGAGTTCTCGGTTTCCCAAGTAGCTTCTTCGATCCCGTGTTTGAGCCATAACACCTTTACTAACGGAACCCTCTTGTTTCGCAACTCTTTCACTTCACAAGCTAGGATGCGAATCGGTTCTTCTTCATAACTCATATCGGCTTGAATTTCAACCTCGGAGGGATTTATTATGTGCGAAGGATCAGATCTGTAACGTCGAAGCATTGAGACATGAAAAACGTTGTGAATCTTCTCGAGGTCAGGGGGTAAAATCAATCTATATGCCACTGGGCCAACTCGTTCGGATATTTCATATGGCCCTATGAACCTCGAACTCAGTTTGCCCTTACGGCCAAATCTGAGTATCTTTTTCCAAGGTGAAACTTTAAGAAACACTTTGTCTCCCACCTGATACTCAATATCTCTTCGTTTTAAGTCCGCAGACGACTTCGACGATCGATCTCGCCTTCAGACTTTCACGAATTATTTTACTTTCTGCTCAGCATCTTTAATCAAATCAACTCCAAAAATTTTACTTTCACCAAGCTCGGTCCAAAACAATGGTGTACGGCATTTACGACCGTACAAAGCTTCGTAAGGCGCCATCTTAGTACTTGATTGAAAACTATTGTTGTAAGCGAATTCAATCAAAGGTAAATACCGCTCCCATGAACCACTAGACTCAAGGATGCAACATCTCAACATATCCTCAAGTATCTGAATTATCCGCTCGGATTGACCATCAGTTTGTGGATGAAAAGCGGTGCTAAAATGCAACTTGGTACCCAAAGCTTCTTGCAATTTCTTCCAAAATCACGATGTGAATCTCGGATCTCTATCTGACACAATAGAAATAGGTACCCCGTGTAATTTTACAATCTGAGAAACATACAATTCAGCTAGTTTATCCAATGAGTAATCCGTACGTACGGGAATAAAATGAGCCGACTTAGTCAGTCTATCAACAACAACCCAAATCGCATCTTTCTTAGTTGCCGACAATGTCAACCCAGATACAAAATCCATCGTCACTCGATCCCATTTCCATTCAGGTATCATGATCGGCTGAAGTAAACCTGTAGGCACTTGATGTTCCGCTTTCACTTGTTGACATATTAAACACTTCGAAACAAAATCGGAAATGTCTCGTTTCATACCATGCCACCAAAACTGACGTCTCAAATCGTTGTACATTTTCGTACTCCCCGGGTGAATTGACATTCGGCTACAATGAGCTTCATTCTGAATCATCGAAATAAGTTCTGAATTTCTTGGAACACACAAACGACTTCTGAACCTCAAACAATCGTCATCATCAATTTGAAACTCTGATTCCATATTCGAAACACATTCAGCCCGTTTTGCAACTAATTCATCATCGACTTTCTAAGCTTCACGAATTTGATGAATCAACAATGGTTTAGCCTTTAATTCTGCTACTAACACATTATCGGATAGAACAGACAAGTGTACATTCATCGCTCGTAAAGAAAATAGTGATTTACGACTTAAAGCATCCGCAACCACATTAGCCTTTCCCGGGTGATAGTCAATGACAAGCTCATAATCTTTTAACAACTCGAGCCAACATCTTTGTCGCAGATTCAAGTCTCTTTGAGTCATCAAATATTTGAGACTTTTGTGATCCGAATATACATGGCACTTCTCACCAAATAAGTAATGTCGCCATAGTTTCAAGGCGAATACGATGGCAGCTAGTTCGAGATCATGGGTTGGATAATTTTTCTCATGTGGCTTCAATTGTCTCGACGCATAAGCCACAACTCGACCTTCTTGCATCAATACACAACCCAACCCAAGTAAAGATGCATCATTGTAAATGAAAAACTCCTTGCCTGATTCGGGCTACACTAGTACTGGAGCTTCAGTCAAATAAGTTTTCAGTTGATCGAAACTTTTCTGACACTTTTCTGTCCATTCAAACTTAACATCTTTCTGAAGTAGTTTCGTTATTGGTGTGGCTATCATCGAGAAACCCTTTACAAAGCGTCTGTAGTAACCGGTAAGTCCCAAAAAGCTCCGAACCTCAGTAATATTTCTCGGGGGCTTCCAGTTAAGTATGGCTGAAATTTTGCTCGGATCAACTCGAATACCCGATGCAGATACCACATGTCCCAAAAAGCTAACTTCTTTCAACCAGAACTCACATTTATTGAACTTAGCATATAACTGCTTATCCCGTAAAACCTGCAACACTAACCCCAGGTGTTCAGCATGATCGGTTTCATTTCTCGAATAGACCAAAATATCATCAATAAACACAACTACAAACCGATCCAAAAACGGTCTGAAGATCCGATTCATCAAATCCATAAATACCGTTGGGGCATTAGTGAGCCCAAACGGCATCACTAAGAACTCGTAGTGACCGTATCTCGTTCTGAAAGCAGTTTTCAGTATATCCGAATCCCGAATCATGAATCGATAATAACCCGATCTCAAATCTATCTTTGAAAACACCGAGGCTCCCTTTAGTTGATCAAACAAATCATCAATACGTGATAATGAGATATTTATTCTTTATTGTCACTTTATTGGTGACGATAGTTGATGCACGACCTCATGGTTACATCCTTCTTTTCACAAACAATCTTGGTGCACCCCAAGGTGAAAAACTCGATCGAGCAAAACCTCTATCCGTCAACTCTTGCAACTGAGTTTTCAGTTCTTTTAATTCCGTTGGTGCCATACGATACGGAGCTATCGAAATCGGTGTAGTCCCAGATACAAGTTCGATGCCAAACTCTACCTCCCGAACAGGTGGTAGCCCCGGTAATTCTTTGGGAAAAACATCCGGATATTCACAAACCACTGGTACCGATTCAAGTTTCTTTCCTGATTTTTCATTATCAAGCACGTATGCAAGATACACTTCACACCCCTTTCTCACATATTTTTGAGCTAACGTCGAGGATATTATTGTTGGCAATCCATTCAAGACAGTAGACTCAACTCGGATTATTTCATTATTTGCACACCTCAAATCAATAGTCTTGCTTTTGCAATTCACAACCGTATCATGCACGGCCAACCAATCCAAACTGAGAATAACATCAAATTCATCAAACGGTAAAAGCATCAAGTCCGCCGGAAAATAGGAACCTCGAATTACTAGGGGACATTTCTTACACACCTTATCAACAAGCACACAATGACCCAAGGGATTCGACACTCTAATAACGAACTCGAAGAGACTCAATAGGTAAAGTCTTCTTGGATGCTAAAGTCTCACATATATAAGAATGAGTAGAACCGGGGTCAATCAATGCAATCACATTAGTATCAAAGAGAGTGAATGTACCGATAATAACATCGGTGAAGAAGCATCCTCGCGTGCACGTATAGCATAAGCTCTGGCGAGAGCACGAGCCTCGAATCTGGTGGTAACATCTCTAGATCCTCTCGACCGCCACTAGCATTCCCGCATTTTAGATGGTCTACTTGACAATAGTAGCACCGGTTTCCCACTCGATTTACATTCATTCAGATAATCTTGGGCAATCTTTAATAAAGTGGTCAACGATCCGCGCTTGTAACAGAGCGATCATGGAATCTATAACTCCCGAATGCCATTTACCACAATATCGCTCTGTTCGCCTCGACGATCATTTCCAAAATGGCGCATCAAGTAACTTGTGTACTCACGGGGTCGATCACGGTCTCGTCTAGAAAAGCCCGGCGTGTCTCTAGATCGGCCTAAATCATCTCTAAATTTCTTCGATGATGTTGAAAGGGCTTTGCGAAGATCTCTTCTGAAACTCCTTTGCTCCCATATTAGCTTTTCTTTTCTCCTTACTGAGCTCTTCAGCTTTGCAAGCTCGCTCGACAAGTACCACAAATTCTCTGATTTCTAAAATGCCAACATAGAGCTTTATATCATCCTTCAGTCCATCTTCGAAACGTTTACACATCACGACACGAAGAAATGCATTCTCGCGCGTGCTGGCTAAGCCTTACAAACTTTCGTTCATAATCAGTAACCGACATGGAACCTTGTTTAAGTTCAAGAAATTCTTTTCGTTTTTGATCAATGAATCTCTGGCTGATATACTTTTTTCGAAACTCGATTTGGAAAAACTCCCAAGTTACTTGCTCTCTGGGCACAACAGAAATCAACGTATTCCACCAATACTAGGCAGAATCACGTAGCAAGGAGATCGTACACTTTAGGCATTCATCGGGTGTGCAAGATAGTTCATCAAGTACCCGAATAGTGTTGTCCAACCAAAATTCAACTTGCTCGGCATCGTCATTGTCGTAGCTTTAAATTCATAGCCCGTTTTTGGATTCTATCAACTGGGGCTTATTTAACCTTATCTCGTCGATTCGGAGGTATCGCAGTGTAGGGGTTGTATTAGTCGGAAATGGGGTTGTGGAACAGTAGTATTATTGAATGTATTGGTTGAACCAATCATTCATTACGCTATAAAAAGCCTATCTAGCTTCGTCATTCGATTACTAGCAATAGGTTGAGAGTCCACGGTCTTTGTCCCTTGTGTGGGAGCAGCGCTACACTCTCAAGATCATCACTACCTTCGGTTGGGATCGGGATCCATTACTATAAACAAACACATTTTTAAGCGTAAATCACCACACTATCAAATAGACACATAATGGCATGTATAGCTAGACCGAACGTATTACGGTAGTCCTAGAATCGACTAAACCGTAGCTCGATACCAATAAAATTGTAACGCCCGTGCAGAGACCGTTGTTGAGTCGAACACGAGGTGTTAACGGACTTAATTCATTTATTTACAGTTCATTTTAAAATTTCGGACAAAGGTGGCTAAGCTGCGTCACAGATCACCTCAAAAATCATATCTCGAGTTCAAAAACTTGAAAACTGATTCCGTAAATGTTTCCTAAAACTAGAATCATATATCCATCTACAAATATTTTTCTATAATTTTTGGTCGTGCCAATTAGTACAGTTTATTAGTTAAAGTCTCCCTTGTTTTAGGGTTCGACTACTCTGACCTTCATGCATTACGACTTAGATATATCCCTGTACAGGGCTTCAATACATATGCCGTTTGTTTCTAATGAAACTAGACTCAAAAAGGAATCTTTACATATAAATAATGACTTCTAATTATTTCTGGTTAATTTATGGTAAATTTCCAAAGTCAGAAAAGGGGATCCAGTAACCGTTCTGGCCCTGTTTCACGAAAACTTAAACATCTCATAAAATACGGCTCATATGGTCGTTTCACTTCTTCCATATGAAAATAGACTCATCAAGTTTGATTACATAATTTATTCATTATTTAATTACATTCCTACTATTTTTAGTGAATTTTCAAACTTACATCACTGCTGCTGTCAGCATCTATTTTAAGGTAAATTTCACCTATTTCATAGTATCCATGATTCAACTAGCCATTTGACATACATAGCACCAAATATGATCGTGATTAACCATTCCAATGGCTAATCATTGCCAAGCATTTCCACACCTCTAAATAACCATATATATACAAAATGATTTTAATACTATGCTCATAATATTTAAGCCATTTTCGCATGGCTATCCAAATATATACACATTACCAAAGGTACTTGATTAACAGCAAAGTTTAGTCCTATACATGCCATTATCAACGTTTAACTAAAAGAGTACCAAAATGGCTTAGATAGTGTAGACGACTTCGACTTCGACAATCCAAAGTCCGATAGCCGACGAACAAAAATCTATAAAACAGAGAATTAAAGAAACGGAATAAGCATTTAATGCTTAGTAAGTTTTGAGTAACGAAATTATTTACGACTAAAGTATAGCGTTCATATGACTAAATGAATAATTTCATATATGCACATTCTCAAAATCATAATTTCTTCACGCTTCAACCAATATATTCATACACAGGGTATCAAACCTAACTAGAGGCTGGAAGCTCGTTAATCAATTGAGCGAGTACTATTTGAAAGGAATCAACCTTTTCGATGCATATACGAAACATACCTTATCGTTTGTATTTTATGAGCGTATTAATTAAAATTATTACAGCAAGATCGCTCGCTTCCAAACCCAAGTATCTTCGGGATTTAGCCGGATATAGCAACTCACACAAATGCCTTCGGGTCTTAGCCCGGATATAGTCACTAGCATGAATGCCTTCGGGACTTAGCTCAGATATAGTCACTAGCATGAATGCCTTCGGGACTTAGCCTAGATATAGTAACTTGCACAAATGCCTTCGGGACTTAGCCCGGATATCATCCGAATAATCAAGCACATATACAAATAAATCATGACACATCCATATTTCATTATCATAACTAGAATTCAAACACAAGACGCTTATCAACCATTACCATTTTCGGCTCAATAGCCACATACAAAGAGCATGATTTTGATTTGCTTTATAACATGATCTCTATACACATTCGGCTACCCGTCATAGGTATAAACTAATCACCTCAATATACAATTCAAGTAGAATCATTATATCACCGTTTATTTGTTATGTTTATATGTCATGACTTAATCAAATCATAAACTAAGTTTCATTACTCGAAAACTTACCTCGGATGTTGTCGGATGATTTCAACGGCTATTCGACCACTTTTTCCTTCCCCTTATCCAACTTTGATCCTCTAAGCTCTTGAGCTAAATCATACAATTTACTTCCCAATCAAACACAATCATACGGCATCCATATACATTTTAGAACCATTCTTAACATACTTACTACTCATTTACAAAACAAAATACTCATATCACATTTATAAAACTACAAGCCGAATATACCTATACTTACCTTACTTAAACATCAACCCTCAATTTCTTTGACATAGCACATTCCCGAAAATGATAAGGCAATATAACAGCCTTTAATCCAACTTATAATTCATACATATCACATTCCAAGCATTCGCTCAATTCTATCACTTAACATACAAACATTACTCAATAACTTTCTAGTTCAAATTCGGCAATTACACCAATTCACTAGATGATTTATTATTATTATTGTTCATTTATTCAAACTACTTACAATTACCTTAAACTATCTCAATTAACAACCATTTTCTACCCGTCACGTTTACTCTACTTGAACCGAATGCACATAAAGTCCTTGGCCGAAACTCACTAAACACAAATCAGCCATAATCTTGTATTTAACTTGAGCATAACCTTATTTACCTTCCAAAAATCATAAAAATATCAAACTCTTAATATTTATGTGCAAAGCCGAATCTTAATATGATCCAACCACCAACTCATTCATTTCAATCACTCACACGGCATTTGTTCAACTCATTAGACAAATCTATGTTTGGCCATTGTACTCATGAACATTAGAATTTATCATTTGACTAACTAAAACCCTTCTCTTCAACAATTCTCCATAAAACATAAAAACCATAACCCAATCTCATCCTTTAATAAATAAAACCGAATGCTCAAACCATCACCAAGATTTTCATAATTTTGACATGGGTTATGTAAGAAACTAGCTAATTAACTAGAAACAAGCTTAAAGTTTAAAGAAAATCTAACACAAATGACTAACCTCCCTTAAGCTCCAAGTGACCGAACCTCCTCTTCTTTCTTCCTTCAATTCACGGCAATGGAGGAGCATGGATGAAACAACTTTGTTTTCATCACCCTTCCCTTTTCATTACTTTATTACCATCCTTTTATTTTATTATTTTTAACATAACACATTAACACAAAATCTTTATAATATGTTTAACCCATTGCATGGCCGGCCACTACCTAAAGTTTTGGGTAATTTGACATGCAAGGACAAGCATTTTCTAACATGCATCAATAGGCCACTTTAACATTTGCCTAGCACATTTCTAAATTTTCTCACACATGTCCTATTTAATAAAATTCACTTACAATTAACAAAATTCAAACATGAAATTTTCACACATGCATATATACATATAATAAGCATCAAATATGACGGTTAATTATTTTTATGACTCGGTTTTGTGGTCCCGAAACCACTTTCCGACTAGGGTCACATTTGGGCTGTCACAAGTGCTTAGTAAACTTGTATAAACTAAAACATAAATTACCATATCATTTATACAATTCAAAGATTAAACATAATTCATCACCAATGCCATAAGCTTAGTAAAAGCCTGAACAACATCGCCAACTCACAAGTTAGTATACTTGTCCATGATAAAAATGCAATCAACCATAAGATATGTAAATTTCCATATGTACCAATATCATTTAGTTCATAAATTCTTTCATAAAGCCATGATTCAATCTATTTGCATACTAAATATTTCGTTCCCTTTTCTTACCCATTCCACCATCCAAAATTACATCGGATACTCAGGAAACCACACACATAGTGTGCCTTTACATATAACCGTAACCTTTCCATTACATCAATGCTCACATGAGCTGTGAAATGGGCTAATTCATACGAGCTGTGGAGACTCCATAACAAATGTAAGACCTCAGCCATCGGTAGGACATTCAAGACCAGCACCCGAAACATGAAACCCCTAGTGTCATGCCATTTGTATCATAAGAATTGTTAAGGCTCAACCGAGACTTGTTATCCATCAATTCATCATAGCATTAATACATTTATATTCAATTTAAATTATACTTAAACAACATAATAAATAGTTAATTTGACTAACAAAAAAGCAATCGTAGTTCATACGAACTTACCTCAATAACTAAGGCGTAGTAGTATAGTCGAACTAATCTGAAGCTTTAGTTTTTCCTCGATTTAGGTCTAAATGTGGTTTATCTTAATCAAAATAGATAATTTGAATTAAATTCAATTAATCCATAACTCATATTTTTGTAAAATTATGAATTTATCCTTAATACTTTAACTTTTTACAATTTAGTCCTTAAGCTCATAACTTAAAATCTAACCATTTTAACCTAAATCCATGTTAACCTTACAAGGGACCTTGGAATAACCCATATTTATCAACAATTCACAACAAAACCTATAGATTTACACCTCTAACAATTTAATCCCTATTTCCAAATTTCCTCAAAAATCACTTAACAAAACATGTTTATTTCACAATAAAGATTTATAATCTATCAACTAACATCAGAAGACATTCAATAGCATCCATGGTAAGTCCATCAAGCTTTGACAATTTTGCGAATTAACCCTAGGGCTAGCTAGATTATGCTAAAGCGAACTCAAAAACATAAAATATAATTAAAAATGAGACCAAAATCACAAACTATGCAAGAATTTATGTTAGCCAAAACTTTGAGCCCTAAAATGGCTACTTTTTCCTTCAAATTTTGGTAGAGAAGGAGTTTTGAGAAGGTAAAGTAATTTTTTTTATTTAACTTAGGTTTCATTATTCAGTTACCATTTTAACTTTTAAAAATTATCAAAATTTCATTTAAACCATGTCCATGCACGTCCATTATAACCTTAAATGGTATATTTACCATTCAAGTCTATTAACGTTCATTTCCATAACAATTTAGCCCTTTTAACTAATAGAACTCAACTTTTACACCTTTTAAGATTTAGTGCTTTTTACTTAATTAACTATTTAAACATAAAAAAATTCTTAACAAAATTCTAATACGACCCTAATATGATGTAACACCCCTAACCTGTAACCGTCGCCGGAATAGGTTAAGAGGTATTACTGGACTTGTAACTCAGTTCAGAATAATTATTTATCTTATAATATCTATTCTCAGTCTATATCATTCATTCACATTCAATATGTACTTAAAACAACCATATCAAGCTTTAATCATGCATTCGGGACTAAATCCTAACATATTAAAAATTTCAACATTTCATGTGTTATACGCCCGTGTGAACAGGCCGTGTGCCTCACACGGCTAGTAGACACGCCCGTGTCTTAGACTGTGTGAAAATAGGGCTTATTTACTGACTTGTGTCACATGGCCAAGGACACGCCCGTGTGCCAGGTCATGTGAAATTTGGAGAGATTACTAACTTGGGTCACACGGCCAACCACACGCCCGTGTGTCTGGCCCGTGTACCTTCGAAATAACCACACACGGCGTGTGCTAAGCCATGTGCCATTTAGGGAGTATATTTACTTATGTCACACAGTCAATCACATGCCGGTGTGTGAGTCCGTATGACACACAACTAATAGACACGTCTGTGTGTCTAAGCCGTGTCAAACTTGTAGGGTATACTAACTTAATTCATAAGGTACCCTAGGTGACGCACGGCTATGTAACATAATTGTGTGTTACACACAGCTGAGACACATGCCCGTGTCTCTGCCCGTGTGGAAAAGAATAGGCCATTTGTAAAGCCATTTTGCCACCCTATAAACACAAGTATTTACAAGCATAATTGACCACATTTATGCAACCCAATTGGCAACAAAAATAACCATTTCAGTACATAATATTTTCCATATCAAAATGTAACAAATTCATGCCCAAACACCTACCCAACATCATACATAATCCATTCATTTAACAACTATATATTAAGACTTCACTCGCATCATTTCATTCCATCATTACTTGCTAAAACATACCATAATTGAACACTTCAATTCAACCAAAACATAACATCAAAATAAGCCAAATCACATGGCTTAAATTATACACAAAAATATGTCAAAGTCCTACTATCAAGTAGCATAACTAACATCTTTCAAACTAGCCTATACATGCCATATTTACAAATTCACAAGTTCAAAAGTACCAATCAGAATTTTGATAGTGTGATGTGCAACTCTGACTTGTCCGAAACAAGCAAGCTGATGAACCTCTATAAAACATGGAAAAATAAACAGAGTAAGCTAATATGCTTAGTAAGCCCGTATATTTCAGAATTGAACTTACCGATTATACATAATCAAAGCACTACAAATATGCAACCAATTTAATTAACTAGCACCTAATTACAAGTATTCATCAAATGTTAGTCATTGTTAACATACATAAAATCATCCATTTCTAACACCCCAGACCCGTACCCTACGCTGGGATGGGATACGAGGCACTACAACTCTTAAGCACATGTAGGCAAATGTTTTCGATTCATCAAGACTTGGTAAAATTTAAAACATTTTTGGAACATAACTAAACTTCATTAACATGGACTCACGAGACCTCAAACATCTATCGGAACCCATTCAGGACCGATTCGGGTCCTTTAACAAACACTAGAAAGATGACCTTAGAAATAGGCACACACCCGTGTGGAAAGGTAACACGCCTGTGTGTCTATTAGGACATGGCCGTGCTAAAGGCTCGTGTGGTTCACACGGCCAAGCACGATGGGACCCGCTTGTGTAAAGAGCCCGTGTGAATTAAATTCTAAATTTAAACCTACAAGGGTTTTCATACGGCCTGACACACGCCTGTGTCCATGGCCCGTGTCCCTCGCACGACCATGACATGCCCGCTTCTTAGCCCGTGTCTAAAACCCTTGACATTCTGTTTCTAACGTCAACATCCAATTAGGGGCACACGATCGAGGCACACATCCATGGTTAGAGGCCGTGTTCTCCATACGGATGAGACACACGTCCGTGTCTCTACTCGTGTCTTGACTACCATGCATACTAACTTGAAATTTTTACATGCTGGGAACACATGGCTGGACAACACGCCCATGGGGCTGGCCGTGTGTCTACCTTTGTGGAAAAAATTACCAAGCCTCTTTGCTACCCTTACTTACATTAACCTACACTAGATCAACCAAACCAATACAAGCATAACATATATATAACCAAATCGGTCACAACCATTAGAAACTTGCATCAAATACATATAATAACAATTAATATTAGCCAAATTTAATGGGCTATACAAAATGAATATCACATCCATCATATGAGCCAACACTTGTGGCTAAACTAACAAGACACTAAACTGAAGATTCGAGTCCCTATACATGCCAAAAATCAAAACATTTGAACTAACTATACCAAAGCTTCAGGTGATAGTGTGATCAATGCCTCTGATGCCTCTTGATCCTCGATTCTAGCTTGACGACATTATAACAAAATGGAAAGAAAATGAGTAAGCATAAAGGTTAGGAAGCTCACATGCATATAATAAACAACATGACTCAATAGTTAAAATAAAACAAATTTTCATAAGCTTAACCTTCTTATACATACTCTTACCACAAGTACTTAACATATTGAAATCTTTACGCAAGAGTTTTACGTACATACTTGTACTAACTCGTAACACAATTGCATAATTATCATCATTGAATAACTACCAACTTACCCTTTAAACACTAGGAATATCATTGGATACTTGGAAAACATACGCATAACACACCATATGTGGCCACATGCCACCTTATTTAACACATCACATATTGCTCGTTCTCGAGCTAATAACAGGCCTGCTCACACAAGCTGACACTCAAGACGTAACTACACGGGCTGCTCACACAAGCTGACAGGTACCTGCAACACATGCCCGGCTATCCAGCCACAGGTAGAACGTACTTGACTAGCGCCCGAATTGATATAATCACACATCACATAAACAAATAAGTTCATAACCACATAGTTCCTAGTGACATGTCACATTGGATCCTAATCTATTCCTAAAGTTCAAACGGGGCTTTTCTCATAGACTTACCTTCGACAATTCGGTCACTTAGTAAATCACATATTTCATGATAAAAGAGTTAACACATAATCCCACATAATGAAAAATTATTGTAACTTACCTTCAAGGGTGGGAATTACAATTCATGCAACATTTAAGCATTTATACATTATTCTCATTGCATTATTTACATGTGAACTTACCTCGGTACAAAATTTGTAAAAACGAGTCTAGTCCTCGTACACTTTGTCTTTTCCCCGGTCAAGGTCCGTTCCTTATTTTTCTTGATCAAAAATGATAAAATTTCACTAGTTTAATCATCACATTAATTAAGACATTATACAGACCACATTTTGGCTAAATGACCATTTCGCCCCTAGACTTTTGCAAAATTATTATTTTACCCCTAGGTATTAATTTTCATCAAATTTTCTTACTAATTAAGCCTAGCTGAATTCTTTTTGTACCAGAAACAACCCACAATTCCAATTATTTCAGACATTTACAACCTATTTTATAAACTTTACAAAATGGTCCCTTTAGGTCTTTTCACGAAAACTACTTCACAAAAATTGTTCATTTAACCACCATAACTCATTTGCTTCCATTAGCAAAATTCTGAAAAGATTTCATGACAAAACCCTAGACTTTTAATATTTTTGCAAAATAGTCACCTCAGTAGCTAAATTAAGCTTTAGGGGCTTCAAAAACATAAAAATTATCAAGTAAGGTTATCTAAATCACTTACTTTCAAAGATGGAGAGTGGCTACAATTTCAAGCTTCCAAAAACCCTCAATTTGCTGGTATTTTTGGTAGGAAAGGAAATGATAAGAAGATGATATCTTTTTCTCTTTCTTTTATTTTTATTTTAATCAATTAAGTCACCAAACACACCTAATATTGACCTTAGACCTGTCTTGTCCCTCCTATGGCCGGCCACTCCCCTAAAAAGGGTCTATTTTCCATTTAAAGACCCCCAATTATGGTTCTCTAGCTTTTTGGTCTATCTATCAAGTAAAATAGAACTTTTACCCTTTATACGATTTAGTCCTTCTTCGCGATTAAGCTTACAATCGTTAAAATTTGTTCATCAAAATTTTCATGCACTCATAAAATCATACTATAACATATAAAATAATATTAAAATAATAAAAAGAATTTCTTAGCCTCATATTTTTGGTCCCAAAACAACTGTTCTGATTAGCCTCAAAATCGTGCTGTTACATTTCTCCTGCTTAGGGATTTTCGTCCCTGATAATCTTACTTGTGAAAAGGATTTAGTCTTCTTAGGCTCCCAAGTGGCCTCTTCAACCCGATGTCTATGCCATAATACTTTCACAAAAGCTACACTTGTTGTTTCTCATTTGTTTAGTTTTCGAGCCAGAATCTTGACCGGTTCTTCAAGATAAGTCATGTTCGGTCGAATTTCAACCTCAGTTGGTGAAATCACATGCGATGGATCTGATCGGTATCGACGTAAGATAGACATGTGGAACACATTGTGAGTCTTCTCTAACTCTGACGGTAAGGCTAACCGATATGCCCTTCCGACCAAACCACAGAACTTTCTTCCATGGAGACACTTTCAAAAATACCTTATCACTGACTTGAAACTCAAATTTTTCCACTTCAAATCAGCTTAGGATTTCTGTCTATCCGAATCGACTTTCAAGCAATCATGGATTACTCTTACTTTTTCTTCGGTTTCCTTGATTAGATCGACTCCGTGAATCTAACTTTTTCTAAGTTTAGTCCAATACAAAAGTGTTCGGAGCTTACGCCCATACAAAGCCTCATAAGGCACCATTTTAAAACTCGACTGAAATTTGTTATTATAAGCAAATTCCACCAACAGTAAATTCCTTTCCTAACTACCTTGGAATTCTAATACACAAAATCGGAGCATATCCTCGAAAACCTGGATTACTCTCTCTGATTGGCCATCGATTTGCGGATGAAAAGCGGTATTAAAACTCAATCTTGTACCTAAAGCCTCTTGGAGCTTCTTCCAAAACTGCAATGTGAATCTTAGATCTCTATCCAATATGATCGACAAAGGTACTCCATGGAGTCTTACAATTTCAGAAAATACAACTCGGCTAACTTTTCGAGTGAGTAGTCAATACGTACCTGAATAAAGTGAGCCAACTTAGTTAATTGATCCACCACGACCCAAACCGCATCTTTCTTTCTTGGTGACAACAATAGTCCCGTTACGAAAGCTATAGTAATCTGGTCCCATTTCCACTGGGGAATAGTCATGGGTTGAAGTAACCCAGAAGGTACTTGGTGTTCGGCTTTCACTTGTTGACATATCAAGCATTTTGAAACAAACTCTTAGATATCCTTTTTCATACTCGGCCACCAATACGGTCTCTTTAAATCATTGTACATTTTGGTACTTTCTTGATGGACAACTGCTACTATGTGCCTTGCTTAAGATCTTCTGAGTCAGTTCGTGTAACACCTCAAACCCGTGACCGTCACCGGATTTGACCACGAGGTGTTACCAGGCTTACTTCCCTTATTTCTCTCTTGGAAATTATGAATTTCTGTTCCAGGCAGGCTAGCAAACTGCATCACTGTTACCTTAAAAATCATATCTCGAGTTCCCAAACTCAAAAACCAGTTCCGTAAATTTTCCATGAAACTAGACTCATAATTGCATCTACAAATTTTTTTCTAGAATTTTTGGTCGGGCCAATTGGTACAGTTTATTAGTTAAAGTCACCCCTGTTTCAGGGTTCGACTACACTGACCTTTGCACATTACGACCTGGATAACATCTCGTACAGAGCTCCAATGCTCATACTGTTTGTTTCTAATGAAACTAGACTCAAAGGGGAATCTATTCATTTAAGGCATGACTTCTAATTGTTTCTGGATAATTTATGGTAAATTTTAAAAGTCGAAGCAGGGGATCCAGAAACCGTTCTGGTCCTGTTTCACGAAAACCTGAATATCTCTTAAAATCTGTCTCATATGACCGTTTCGTTTCTTCCATATGAAAGTAGATTCATCAAGGTTCAATTTCATAATTTATTCACTATTTAATTCTACTTCTACTATTTTTAGTGATTTTTCAATCTCACCTCACTGCTGCTGGCAGCATCTGTTACTAAAGCAAACAATGACTATTTCATAATTCTTCCATGGCCAACTATAATTCATCATACATAATACAAGCTATGGCCACCTTATCAAAATTAAGGTTTCTAAGACTTGTGACTATAGGTTTTAGAATCACACTCAACCGACCACATAGGCCATTTTCGCATGGCTTAAAGTTTACAACCCAAAATTCAACAAAACAAAATAGCCTATACATGCCAAATGTTCTCCTAGATCGACTAAGGAGACTATACCAAAAGATTGTTCGCCGGTGTGATGACTTCGACAACGGTTCCGAGTACACAAGAGACGAGTCCAAGAGACCTAAAATGGGTGACAAGAAAACACCGAGTGAGTTTATAACTCAGTAAGCCATAAGCATTCCACAACCATCCATTAACAAAATTATTACAACATGAAATAATGAACGAGGCTAAGTACTCCATCCATATTGAACTATATCATAGTTCCTTGGACCTTTCGGTTCAATCTCATACCAAGTCATACATCCACATTTCGTATTCTATACAATAAGATATTTGAGGCATTTTTACACACCAACTCATTTTCACCACAATCATACAATTGCAATCATCACATAGATTTAAAGCTTACCAAGCTCAACCCCGAGCATGAACATATTAACTATTCGTCATGAGCTCAAGGTACTTACCCGATCCACTGTCCATACTCAACTCGATGGAGACACACCCTCCATATAATTGTTCGATCGGAGATATTTATATATATATAGAGTACGCACACACAGTGCTTAATACTCGATTTCGCACACTTAGTGCCATGCGATTTAAGCCCGCACACATAGTGCCATACCCTTCGAGCTCGCACACTTAGTGCCATATATTTCCAGCATGCACACTTAGTGCCATATATTTCCAGACGCACACTTAGTGCCAATCTCGTCACCGTACACACGTATTGTTCAAGACACTTAGTGCCGAAAGCAAACTTTCTACACATTTCACTATTTCTTTTACATTCAACAATTGTCATCACTCCATACACATACAATTTCATTTATATATATATATCATCCCATTAAACACAATTGCATAGATTTTACAATCATTTAAGCAATATCAAACATATGTGCTTAATGACTTACCTTGTGTCGGGCAAATAATTCTAAGTCGGCTACTCGTTGACCTTCGATTTCCCTTGTTGGACGCTCTCCTTTAGGATCTTGAGCTTAAACAAACAAATTAACTCATTCAATCGCTTTGGTACATATGTTGGTATCCACATTCTAATGATCATATAACATACGAACGACATGGTAAAATTTTTATCTTGCTACCTTATGTTCTTGGCTATTCGCCAATAGCCTTATGCAATTTACTATTCTATCAATAATCCAATCACACATACACATATACATATTCAGTATATTAAATAGCCACCCTCACTAACCACCCATTTTAGTTGATTTTATACAATCAAAGGCAATATCATGATTGGGTATACCTAAATAGCGAATGTGCTAAAATTGATCTAACATCACCTATACCCTTGATTGAATGGCGAATACTTATACTATCAATTATAGTATCGATTTTATTCTTTCAAACACATAGTCCCCATTCGGCCCTAACCATTTACTTAACGTATGTGTACAAATTCCATCTCAAAATTAGGAGTTGCAACTACAACTAGGTTACCACAATGCTCATCAATGACCGAATGCCTAAGCACAACTCTACTAAAAATTTATCCAACATCATTAACTTTGCCCTTCACTATTTTTTTTTCTAAACATCATATACAAAGTAACTTACATGTATATATAAAACCAACCTTGCTAGCACAATATCCCTTAACCGAATATCATAAACCCAAGCCACATATATAGTTCATCAAGGCCTTTCATTGGCCACATTCGCACCCCTCCCTTATGAACAAACCAATTTCAACTTTCATGAAAAATACATGTACCAAGAGCTTCAACTACTTGGCCAAATACCAAACCTCCAAACAACCAAATTTAATCCATGGAATGAATAGAACTTGAACTAATCACCTCATTTACATCTAAATTTCCAAGGGTTTCAAAGTGCTTACCTCTTCCTAAGCATCAACCAAGCCAAATCATGCACAAAAGAATTCCTTCTTCTTCCTCCTTCAAGCCACGGCAATGGAGAATAGAATGAGCATTTTCCTTCTTTTTTTTTTGGTTTTTCTCTCTAGTTACGGCACAATGGGGGCATCCATGCTCATTTTTTGTTCATTTCTTTAATGCTAGCTATTATTTTATGGCTTCCTACATACACCACTAGCATAACATGTTGGAAACATGTTCCCTTGCCCATAATTTTGTCATGGCGGCCACTAACCTTGTCAAATGGGTTATTTGACATGCAACTCCATTTATTTTACTTCATTCCTTTATTAACCTCTTAAAATTAGCCACATATAATTAAATCCTTTCACATGAGTCCTTTTCTTTCAATTCACCTTCAAATTAACTAAATCAAAGAATTAAAAAATTCACACATGCATTTTCACATATTTAGACAAGAACTATCATACTCAAATAATTTAGTGATTTCGGTTTAGCGGTCCCAAACCGCTTTCGACTAGGGTCACTTTAGGGATGTCACAACTCTCCCCCACTTAGGAAATTTTCGTCCCCGAAAATCTTACCGGTAAATAGGCTCGGGTATCGCTCTTTCATAGAGTCCTCAAGTTCCCAAGTGGCTTCTTCCATTCCGTGTTTATGCCACAACACCTTCACTAGCGGGATTTTTCTATCACGCAACTCTTTTACTTCACGCCTCATAATGCGAACCGGTTACTCTTCATAGCTCAAATTAGGCTGAATCTCAATCTCAGATGGAGCGATTACGTGCGATGGATCAGACCTATATCGTCGAAGCATCGAGACATGAAGAACGTTGTGAATCTTTTCGAGCTCAGGGGGCAAAATTAATCGATATGCGACTGGCCCAACTCATTCGGATACTTCATATGGCCCGATTTAACCTCGGACTCAATTTGCCCTTACGACCAAATCTAAGCACCTTCTTCCAAGGTGAAACTTTGAGAAAGACCTTGTCTCCAACCCGATATTCAATATCTTTTCTTTTCAAATCCGCATACGACTTTTGGCGATCCAAGCGACTTTCAAACTTTCACGAATTACTCGAACTTTTGCTCGGTATCCTTAACCAAATCAACCCCAAAGAATTTACCTTCACTAAGTTCGGTCCGAATAATGGGGTACGGCATTTACGACCGTATAAAGCCTCGTAAGGCGCCATCTTAATACTTGATTGAAAGCTATTGTTGTGCGAATTCAATCAAAGGCAAATACCGTTCCCATGAACCACTAAACTCAAGGATGCAACATCTCAACATATCCTCGAGTATTTGAATTATCCGTTCGGATTGACCATCGATTTGGGGGTGAAAGGCGGTGCTAAAATGCAACTTGGTACCCAAAGCTTCTTGCAACTTCTTCCAAAATCACGAGGTAAATCTCGGATCTCTATCCGACACGATGGAAATAGGCACCCCGTGCAATCTCACAATCGAGAAACGATAATTCGCTAGTTTGTCCATTGAAAATTCATGCGACGGGATAAAGTGAGTGACTTAGTCAATCTATCTACAACGACCCAAATCGCATCCTTCTTACTCGCTGACAATGGCAGTCCGGATACAAAGTCCATTGTGACTCGATCCCATTTCCACTCGGGTATCGTGATTGGCTGAAGTAATCCTGAAGGCACTTGATGTTCCACTTTCACTTGTTGACATATTAAACATCTCAAAACAAAGTTGGAGATGTCTCGTTTCATACCATGCCACCAAAACCGACGTTTCAAATCGTTGTACATCTTCGTACTCCCCGGGTGGATTGCCATTCGGCTACAATGGGCTTTGTTCAGAATAATCGAAATAAGTTCCGAATTCTTTGGAACACACAGACGACTTCTGAACCTCAAACAATCGTTATCATCGATTTGAAACTCCAATTCCTTGTTCGGAACACACTCAGCAGGTTTTGCAACCAACTCATCGTCAACTTTCTGAGCTTCACGAATTTGATGAGTCAATAATGGTTTGGCCTTTAATTCGGCTATTAACACATTGTCGGGTAGAATAGAAAAGTGTACATTCATAGCTCGTAAAGCAAATAAAGTGATTTTCGCTTAAGGCGTCCGCAACCACATTAGCCTTTCCGGGTGATAATCAATGACAAGCTCATAATCTTTTAACAACTCGAGCCAACGCTTTGTCGTAGATTTAAGTCTCTTTGAGTCATCAAATATTTGAGACTTTTGTGATCCGAATACACATGGCACTTCTCACCAAATAAGTAATGTCGCCATATCTTTAAGGCGAATACGATGGCAGCCAATTCGAGATCATGGGTCGGATAATTTTTCTCAAGTGGCTTTAATTGTCTCGACGCATAGGCCACAACTTGACCTTCTTGCATCAATACGCAACCTAACCCAAGTAGGGAGGCGTCGGTATAGATGACAAAATCTTTGCCAGATTCGGGTTGCACTAGAATTGGGGCTTCAGTCAAATAAGTTTTAAATTGATCGAAGCTTTTCTGACATTTCTCCGTCCATTCGAACCTAACATCCTTTTAGAGTAGCTTCGTCATTGGTGTGGCTATCGTCGAGAAACCTTTTACAAATCGTCGTTAATAATCGACAAGTCCCAAAAGCTCGAACCTCAATAATATTCCTGAGGCTTCCAGTTAAGTATGGCTGAAATTTTGTTGGTGTACTCGAATACCCGATCTGATACCACATGACCCAAGAAGCTAACCTCCTCAACCGAACTCACACTTCTTGAACTTAGCATATAACCGCTTATCTCGTAAAATTTGCAACACTAACCTCAGGTGTTCAGCATGTTCGGTCTCATTTTTCGAATAGACCAAAATGTCATCAATGAACACAACTACGAACCGATCCAAATATGGTCCGAAAATCCGATTCATTAAATCCATAAATACCGCAGGGGCATTAGTAAGCCCAAACGTCATCACCAAGAATTCGTAGTGACCGTACCTCGTTCTAAAAGCGGTTTTGGGTATGTCCGATTCTCGGACCCTCAACCGATAGTACCCCGACCTCAAATCTATCTTTGAAAACACTGAGGCTCCCTTTAATTGATCAAACAAATCGTCAATTCGTGGCAACGGATATTTATTCTTTATCGTCACTTTATTCAACGGACGATAGTCGATGCACAATCTCATAGTTCCATCCTTCTTCTTCACAAACAATCTTTGGTGCGCCCATAGAGAAAAACTTCGGTCGAGTTAAACCTCTATCCGTCAATTCTTGCTATTGAACCTTCAATTCCTTTAATTCCGTTAATGCCATACGACACGGGGCTATTGAAATCGGCGTAGTACCGGTACAACTTCGATGTCAATTCCACTTCTCGAACCGTGGCAATCTCGGTAACTCCTCGGGAAAAACATCCGAATACTCACAAACCACTAGTACCGATTCGAGTTTCCTTTCCATCTCTTTACTTTCAAACACATACGCAAAGTATGTTTCACATACATATGAATGAGTAGAGCGGGGTCAATCAATGCAATCACACCGGTATCAAAGAGAGTAAAAGTACAAGTGATAACGTCAGGGGAGGATGCCTCCTCTCGTGCGGATGGCATATACTCTAGCAGAGCACGGGTCTCGGATCGAACAGTAGTATAGAGGCTCCTCTCTGATTACCACCCCTACCTCCTGAAATCCTCGGGGGTCTACCTCTAGCCGTCGTCCCACTAGATCTTGCACCTTGCATCTTATTCTTCTCATCTAGCTCCGTGCAATCTCTAATGAAGTGGTCCTTGAACCACATCCGTAATGAGCCCTATTAATGACTTACCCCAACATTCACCTAGGTGTCGTCTTCCACATTGGGGGCATTCAGGTTTCTCTTGACGATTATTGCCCACACTAGCTACCGAAGTAGCTCGGGAGTCCGTCAATGGTCGGGCTCTGATGGAAATTCCCGCAGTCGCCCTCGACTTATTTGTGTCCTCCCTGAACTTCTTTACCGCCGAGAACGGAGCTTTGCCCGTTGATCTTTTACGATAATCTCTAGCTTCAAATTCAGCCTTCTTCTTCTCCCTTCCGAGTTCTTCCGCCTTGCAGGCTCGTTCAACTAGTGTTACAAATTCTTTTATCTCCAAAATACCCACCAGTAGCTTTAACTCTTCATTCAATCCTTCTTCAAATCTTTTGCACATAGCAACCTCATCAGCCACACACTCCGAGCATACCGACTAAGTCTTACGAACTCATGTTCAGATTTAGATATCTTGTCATACGGCCTTGCTTGAGCTCCAAGAATTCCTTACGCTTCTGATCGATGAACCGTTGACTAATATATTTCTTCCGAAATTCCGTTTGAAAGAAATCCCAAGTAACTTGTTCCTTTGGGACTATGGAAATCAAAGTCCTCCACCAATAGTAGGTGAGTCCCATAACAAGGATATAGCACACTTAAGACATTCATCGGGTGTGCATGATAGTTCATCAAACACCCGAATGGTGTTATCGAGCCACAGTTCGGCCCTTTTGGCATCATCAGTAACTATGGCCTTGAACTCCTCGGCCCCGCGCTTCCTAATCAAGTCTCTGGTGGTTTACTCAGCCTCACGGGATCGATGAATCGGAGGCATTGCGGGCTTTTGGGGTGGAGTATTTAAATTTGGGAATGGTTGGACAGCCGGGTTGGTTCGGGCATATTGCGCGACCCACTCATTCATCATGGTGAAGAAGGCTTGTTTCGCCCCTTCATTTTGATTATTCGCGGATGACTGAGGCTCAACAGGTGGTGTCCCTTGCGCGGGAGCAGCCGCTACACTTTCAACGTCATCCGCCAAGGGTCTCTCTACCCCGGGTTCCATTTGCTAATCAAAACAAAAATTTCAATCGTCGAAGTCATCACATTATTAAGCACTAACGATTTGGCATGTATAGCTAGACTCACACGCGCTATGGTAGTCCTAGAACCGACTAAACCATAGCTCTAATACCAATAAAATGTAACACCCCAAACGCGTGACCGTCACCGGATTTGACCACGAGGTGTTACCGGGCTTACTTCCTTATTTCTCTCTTGGAAATTATGAATTTCATTCGAGCAAAGCTAGCTAACTGCATCACTGTTACCTTAAAATCATATCTCGAGTTCCCAAACTCGAAAACCAGTTCCATAAATTTTCCCTGAAACTAGACTCATAATTCCATCTACACATTTTTTTCTAGAATTTTTGGTCGGGTCAATTGGTACAGTTTATTAGTTAAATCACCCCTGTTTCAGGGTTCGACTACACTGACCTTTGCACATTACGACCTGGATATCATCTTGTACAGAGCTCCAATGCTCATACCGTTTGTTTCTAATGAAACTAGACTCAAAGGGAAATCTATTCATATAAGGAATGACTTCTAATTGTTTCTGGATAATTTATGGTAAATTTTAAAAGTCGGAGCAGGGGATCCAGAAACCGTTCTGGCCCTGTTTCACGAAAACCTGAATATCTCTTAAAATCTGACACATATGACTGTTTCGTTTCTTCCATATGAAAGTAGATTCATCAAGGTTCAATTTCATAATTTATTCACTATTTAATTCTACTTCTACTATTTTTAGTGATTTTTCAATCTCACCTCACTGCTGCTGGCAGCATCTGTTACTAAAGCAAACAATGACTATTTCATAATTCTTCCATGGCCAACTATAATTCATCATACATAATACAAGCTATGGCCACCTTATCAAAATTAAGGTTTCTAAGACTTGTGACTATAGGTTTTAGAATCACACTCAACCGACCACATAGGTCATTTTCGCATGGCTTAAAGTTTACAACCCAAAATTCAACAAAACAAAATAGCCTATACATGCCAAATGTTCTCCTAGATCGACTAAGGAGACTATACCAAAAGATTGTTCGCCGTGTGATGACTTGACAACGGTTCCGAGTACACAAGAGACGAGTCCAAGAGACCTAAAATGGGTGACAAGAAAACACCGAGTGAGTTTATAACTCTGTAAGCCATAAGCATTCCACAACCATCCATTAACAAAATTATTACAACATGAAATAATGAACGAGGCTAAGTACTCCATCCATATCGAACTATATCATAGTTCCTTGGACCTTTCGGTTCAATCTCATACCAAGTCATACATCCACATTTCGTATTCTATACAATAAGATATTTGAGGCATTTTACACACCAACTCATTTTCACCACAATCATACAATTGCAATCATCACATAGATTTAAAGCTTACCAAGCTCAACCACGAGCATGAACATATTACCTATTCGTCATGAGCTCAAGGTACTTACCCGATCCGCTGTCCATACTCAACTCGATGGAGACACACCCTCCATATAATTGTTCGATCGGAGATATTTATATATATATATAGAGTACGCACACACAGTGCTTAATACTCGATTTCGCACACTTAGTGCCATGCGATTTAAGCCCGCACACATAGTGCCATACCCTTGAGCTCGCACACTTAGTGCCATATATTTCCAGCATGCACACTTAGTGCCATATATTTCCAGACGCACACTTAGTGCCAATCTCGTCACCGTACACACGTATTGTTCAAGACACTTAGTGCCGAAAGCAAACTTTCTACACATTTCACTATTTCTTTTACATTCAACAATTGTCATCACTCCATACACATACAATTTCATTTATATATATATAGCATCCCATTAAACACAATTGCATAGATTTTACAATCATTTAAGCAATATCAAACATATGTGCTTAATGACTTACCTTGTGTTGGGCAAATAATTCTAAGTCGGCTACTCGTTGACCTTCGATTTCCCCTTGTTGGACGCCTCTCCTTTAGGATCTTGAGCTTAAACAAACAAATTAACTCATTCAATGAGTTAATGATCATATAACATACGGAACGACATGGTAAAATTTTTATCTTGCTACCTTATGTTCTTGGCTATTCGGCCAATAGCCTTATGCAATTTACTATTCTATCAATAATCCAATCACACATACACATATACATATTCGTATATTAAGTAGCCACCCTCACTAACCACCCATTTTAGTTGATTTTATACAATCAAAGGCAATATCATGATTGGGTATACCTAAATAGCGAATGTGCTAAAATTGATCTAACATCACCTATACCCTTGATTGAATGGCCGAATACTTATACTATCAATTATAGTATCGATTTTATTCTTTCAAACACATAGTCCCCATTCGGCCCTAACCATTTACTTAACGTATGTGTACAAATTCCATCTCAAAATTAGGAGTTGCAACTACAACTAGGTTACCACAATGCTCATCAATGACCGAATGCCTAAGCACAACTCTACTAAAATTTATCCAACATCATTAACTTTGCCCTTCACTATTTTTTTTTCTAAACATCATATACAAAGTAACTTACATGTATATATAAAACCAACCTTGCTAGCACAATATCCCTTAACCGAATATCATAAACCCAAGCCACATATATAGTTCATCAAGGCCTTTCATTGGCCACATTCGCACCCTCCCTTATGAACAAACCAATTTCAACTTTCATGAAAAATACATGTACCAAGAGCTTCAACTACTTGGCCAAATACCAAACCTCCAAACAACCAAATTTAATCCATGGAATGAATAGAACTTGAACTAATCACCTCATTTACATCTAAATTTCCAAGGGTTTCAAAGTGCTTACCTCTTCCTAAGCATCAACCAAGCCAAATCATGCACAAAAGAATTCCTTCTTCTTCCTCCTTCAAGCCACGGCAATGGAGAATAGAATGAGCATTTTCCTTCTTTTTTTTTTTGTTTTTCTCTCTAGTTACGGCACAATGGGGGCATCCATGCTCATTTTTTGTTCATTTCTTTAATGCTAGCTATTATTTTATGGCTTCCTACATACACCACTAGCATAACATGTTGGAAACATGTTCCTTGCCCATAATTTTGTCATGGCTAGCCACTAACCTTGTCAAATGGGTTATTTGACATGCAACTCCATTTATTTTACTTCATTCCTTTATTAACCTCTTAAAATTAGCCACATATAATTAAATCCTTTCACATGAGTCCTTTTCTTTCAATTCACCTTCAAATTAACTAAATCAAAGAATTAAAAAATTCACACATGCATTTTCACATATTTAGACAGTAACTATCATACTCAAATAATTTAGTGACTCGGTTTAGCGGTCCCGAAATCGATTTCCGACTAGGGTCACTTTAGGGATGTCACAGTTCGGTACCTTTAGGAACATAAATCTATCTTAGAACATTAAGTATCCATCAGAATTAATCTGAAACTCTGTTTGTACACCTGATTCATAGTGAACTCTTTTGGCTTGCAATTTGTTGTCACATTTTTAAGCTTCAAAGATTTCTTGGAAGAATATCGGTCTAGCTCTCAATTTAGCTAAAATAGAGCTATCATCCAATAAAGCTAACTGAGTGTTCATAGCCTTTAATGCAAACAAAGATTTCCTACTCAAGGCATCAGCGACCACATTCGCCTTCCTTAGATGATAGTCAATCACTAAATCGTAATCTTTTATCTGATCTAGCCACCTCCGTTGCTGCAAGTTTAACTCATTTTGAGTCATCAAGTACTTTAGGCTTTTGTGACATTTCTCACCATACAAATGGTGTCTCCAGATCTTTAATGCGAATACAATGGCGGCTAGCTCTAAATCATGGGTTGGATAATTTTTCTCATAAGGTTTCAGCTACCTCGAGGCATAAGCTATCACCTTGCCTTCTTGCACCAGTACACATCTGAGATCATTCAGTGACGCGTCACTATAAACTACAAATTCTTTGCCCAGTTCAAGTTGAACTAAAATTGGGGCCTCAGTTAATAATGTTTTTAACATTTCGAAATTCTATTGGCATTTTTCTGACTATTCAAATTTGACATCCTTTTGTAACAACTTCGTCATTAGAGTAGCAATCATGGAAAATCCTTTAACAAACCTTCAGTAATAGCTAGCTAAGCCCAAAAAGCTTTTAACCTCAGATACATTCCTCGGAGGTTTCTAATCTATGATCGCCGTGGTCTTACTCGAATCAACTTGGATCCCATCACCAGATGCGATATGTCCCAGAAATCTGACATCCTAAAGCCAAAACTCACTCTTACTAAATTTAGCATACAATTATTTGTCTCTCAGAATTTGCAACACTGTCCTCAAGTGGTCGGCATGTTCAAACTCATTACAAGAATAAATCAAAATATCATCGATAAACACTATAACAAATTTATCCAAATAGGTCGAAAGATGCAGTTCATTAAATCCATGAAAACTGCAGGGGCATTCGTTAATCCAAAAGGCATCACTAAAAATTCGTAGTGACCATACCTCAATCGAATGCAGTTTCTGGCACGTTCGAGTCCTTAACTCTCAACTGAGAGTAACCGGACCTCAAGTTTATCTTGGAAAACACAGTGGCTCCCTTCAGTGTGTCAAACAGATCGTCGATTCTTGGTAAAGGATACTCGTTCTTAACTGTAACTTTGTTGAGTTTTCGGTAGTCTATACATAATCTCATCGATCCATCCTTTTTCTTCACAAACAGTACTGGAGCACCCCATGGAGAGTAACTCGGTCTCGCAAAACCCTTGTCAGTTACTTCTTGTAACTGAAGTTTCAACTCCTTTAACTCCGTCGGAGCCAACAGAGTAATCAAGATGGGCACCGTACCAAGGATTAACTTGATACCAAATTCAACTTCCTTAGTTGGGGGTAATCCGGGCAATTCTTCCAGAAACACATCTGGGTACTCACATACCACTGGTACTAACCCAATCTTCAATTTAGATACTTTAGTATTCAACACAAAAGCGAGATAAGCTTTGCACCCTTTTCTCAAATATCTCTCTGACGTCATCGACGATATCACTACTGGCAAGTTATCCAGTTCACTCGGTTCAACTCGAAGAACATCCCCGCCTTTGCATTTCAACTCAATATATTTTCTTCCACAATCCACTACAACACCATGGGAAGTTAACCAATCCATACCAAGGATTACATCAAACTCATCCAACGGAAATATCATGAGGTCAACCGAAAAACAATGGTCTCTATTTGTCAAAGGACAATTTCTACATACTTGATCAACTAACACATGTTTGCTTAACGGGTTAGAAACTTTTACCAAAAATTTAATAGACTCAATTAGGACATTCATACTGGGTACCAATTTCATGCAAATATATGAATTGGTGGACCTCGGGTCAATTAAAGCAATAATAGGTATAGTATGGATAGAAAAGGTACCTGTAATCACGTTGTAAGATGAAGCCTCTTCGCGAGCGCGAATTGCGTATGTCCCTGCAGGTGCTCTATTTTCAGGCCTCCTAGCTGGGGCATTCTTACTATTTGCTCTGCTTCCCAAATTCTTCTGTCGCCTTCCTCTAGAAGCAGTGTTGCCGGACTTCGCACTCTGGGATTTCACCTTCTCAACCATCTCAGGACAATCCTTAATATAATGATTGTGGGATCCACATTTGAAACATGCTCGGCTATTCATCCAGCACTTACCGGGGTGGCGTCGGCTACAGTGTTGACACTCAGGCCTATTAGGTCGAGCATTGCCCACACTCACTACTGAATTAGTCTGAGCCTTATGTCCTGAAGACTGTTTCCCTTGGTTTCTAGATGAGAATCCAGCTGAAACACTAGATCGAGTGTTAAATTCCTTCGATTTCTTAGATGAAGACTGAAATGATTTACCCATTTGTCTCTTCCTCGAGTCACGAAACTCCATTTCAGCCTTCCTTTTCTCCTTGGACAATTGTTTGGCCTTACAAGCTCTCTCTACCAGCACTACAAATTCTCTTAGTTCAAGGACACCAACAATCAATTGGATGTCTTCATATAATCCATCCTCAAACCTCTTACACATATGGCGTCGGTCGATACACATTCTCAAGCGTACTTACTAAGTCTCAAGGACTCACGCTTATAATCCGTCATCGCCATCCGGCCTTGTTTTAACTCGAGAAATTCCTTTCATTTTTGGTCGATGAATCGTTGACTAATATACTTCTTCCAAAACTACTATTGGAAGAAGTCCCAAGTGACTCTCTCTTGGTACAATTGACACAAGGGTGCTCCACCACTGGTATGCCGAGTCTCTTAAAAGTGATACGACACACTTCATGCACTCATCTGGTGTAGATGACAATTCGTCAAATACCATAATGGTATTCTCAAGCCAGAACTCTGCCCTTTCAGGATCATCATCCTTATTAGCACGGAACTCCTCGGCTCCATGCTTCCGGATCTTATCTACTGGAGGTTCATTCAACCTCACGAAATTCATACCCTGGGGTGCTACAAGGACAGGTTGAGGAATAGGTGGGGTTGGAGGGGGTTAAGCATTCGGGTTCGCTCGAACGAACTCCATGCACCAATTATTCATCATGTGGAGAAAGGCCTCCCGAGCCCCTTCTCCTCCTCCCTGACTAATCGTGGGAGGTCTATTATTAGTTGGAACAACACTTTCACCGAGAGAAGGTGCGTTACTCTTAACATCATATGCCATTGTTCAATCGGGATCCCTTACTATATAAAAACACAATTTAAATTTGTCAGGAGTGATCACACTATCATAGTACATATACTGCATGTATAGCTAGACTCGAATACATGCTACGTTAGCCCCAGAACCGTCTAAATTGTAGCTCTGATACCACTAAATGTAACACCCCACACTTGTACCGTACGCTGGGATTGGATACGAGGCGCTACAAATCTTAAGCACATGTAGTCAAATATTTTCGAGTCATCAAGACTTGGTAAAATTAAAAACTTTTTCGAAACATGTCTAACTTCATTAACATAAACTCACGAGACCCCAAACATCCATCAAAAACCATTCAGGCCCGATTGGGGTCCTTTAACCAATTCTAGAAAGATGACCTTAGAAACAAGGCACACGCTCGTATGGAAGGGCAACACGCCCGTATGGCCATTAGGATATGGCCATGCTAAAGGCTCATGTGGTTCACATGGCCTAAGCACGATGGGACCTACCAGTGTACAGAGCCCGAGTGAATTAAATTCTAAATTTAAACCTGCAAGGGTTTTCACACAGCCTGACACACACCAGTGTCCATGGCCCGTGTCCCTCACATGGCCATGACACGCCCGTGTCTAAAAACCTTGGCATTCTGTTTCTGACCTCATCATCCAGTTAGAGGCATACGGCCGAGGCACACGCCCATGGTCAGAGCCTGTGTCCTCTACACAGCTGAGACACACAGCCATGTCTCTACCCTTGTGTTCACTACCATGCATACTGACTTGAAACTTTTACGTGTAGGGAACACACGGCCGGACAACACCCCCATGGGGCTGGCCTTGTGTCACACACTGCCTAGACACACGCCCTTGTGTCTACCCGTGTGGACAAAAATAAGGCTATTTACCAAGCCTCTTTACTACCCTTACTTACATTAACCTACACAAGATCAACCAAACCAATACAAGCATAACATATATATAACCAAATCGGCCACAACCATTAGAAACTTGCATCAAATGCATATAACAACAATTAACATTAGCCAACTTTAATGAGCTATACAAAATGAATATCACATCCATCATATGAGCCAACACTTATGGCTAAACTAATAAGACACTAAACTGAAGATTCGAGTCCCTATACATGCCAAAAATCAAAACATTTGAACTAGTTATACCAAAGCTTCAGGTGATAATGTGATCAATGCCTCCGACGCCTCTTGATCCCCGATACTATCTTGACGGCACTATAAGAAAATGGAAAGGAAAGGACTAAGCATAAAGGTTAGTAAGCTCACATACATAAAATAAACAACATGACTCAATAGTTAAAATAAAACAAAGTTTCATAAGCTTAACCTTCTTATACATACTCTTACCACAAGTACTTAACATGTTGAAATCTTTACTCAAGAGTTCTACGTACATACCTATACTAACTAAAAACAAAATTGCATAATTCCCATCATTGACTTAGTCGTTGAATAACTACCGACTTACCCGTTGAACACTAGGAATATCATTGGATACTCGTAAAACAAACGCATAACACACCATATGTGGCCACATGCCACCTTATTTAACACATCACATATTGCTCGTTCTCAAGCTAATAATAGGCCTGATCACACAATCTGACAGTCAAGACATAACTACACGGGCTACTTACACAAGCTTACAGGTACCCGCAACACATGCCAGGCTACCCAGCCACCAGTAGAACGTACTTGACTAGCGCCCGAATTTATATAATCAAGCATCACATATACAAATGAGTTCATAACCACATAGTTCCTAGTGACATGTCTCATTGTATCCTAATCTATTCCTAAAGTTCAAGCAGAGCTTTTCATGTAGACTTACCTTCAACAACTCGGTCACTTAGGCAATCACATATTTCATGATAAAAGAGTTAACACATAATCCCGCATAATGAAAAAATATTGTAACTTACCTTCAAGGGTGGGAATTACAATTCATGCAACATTTAAGCATTTATACATTGTTCTCATTGCATTATTTACGTGTGAACTTACCTCGGTACAAAATTTGTAAAAACGAGTCTAGACCTTGTACACCTTGTATTTTCCTCGGTCAAGGTCCATTCCTCGTTTTTCTTGATCTAAAATAAGAAAAATTTCACTAGTTCAACCATCAAATTAATTAAGACATTATATAGACCATATTTTGGCAAAATGACCATTTTGCCCCCAGGCTTTCGTAAAATTACGATTTTACCCCTAAGTTCGTAAATCAATTTTCATCAAATGTTCTCACTAATTAATCCTAGCCGAATTCCTTTTACACTTTAAACAACCCACAATTTGAATTATTTCACACATGTACAGCCTATTTTATAAAATTTACAAAATGGTCCCTTTAGGTGTTTTCATGAAAACTACTTCACAAAAATTGTTCATTTAACCACCATAACTCATTTTGTTCCATAATATTTTAGCAAACTTCTCAAACACTTTCATGACAAAACCCTAGACTTTCAATCTTTTTCGAAAATAGTCCCCTCAGTAGCTAAATTAAGCTTTAGGGGCTTCAAAAGCATAAAAATTATCAAGTAAGGTTATCTAAATCACTTACTTTCAAAGATGGAGAGTGGCTGCAATTTCAAGCTTCCAAAAACCCTCAATTTGCTAGTATTTTTGGTAGGAAAGGAAATGATAAGAAGACGATATCTTTTTCTCTTTCTTTTATTTTTATTTTAATCAATTAAGTCACCAAACACACCTAATATTGACCTTTGACCTCTCTTGTCCCTCCTATGGCCGGCCACTCTCCTAAAAAGGGTATATTTTCCCTTTAAAGACCCCCAATTATGGTTCTCTAGCTTTTTGGTCTATCTATCAAGTAAAATAGAACTTTTACCCTTTATGCGATTTAGTCCTTTTTCACGATTAAGCTTACAATCGTTAAAATTTGTTCATCAAAAATTTTCATGCACTCCTAGAATCATACTATAACACATAAAATAATATTAAAACATTAAAAAGAATTTCTCAGCCTCAAATTTTTGCTCCCAAAACTACTGTTCTGATTAGCCCTAAAATCGGGTTGTTACGCCATTAATACGATGCTTATCATCCTTTTAAATTCATATATCATGTATAACATTAATAACATTTATAAATCTTAACTCATTTGTATAACATTATTTAGGCCCGTTGAACCTATTAGATATTCAAAGGATACTCGAATGAACAATGTCAGTAATTTGTCAATTTATTATCATGTATGCTCTTACGAGCCATGATTGGTAAGCTCCTTCTGAGCTAATGAACTGTAAGCTCTATCGAGCTAAAACGGTAAGCTCTATCGAGCTAAACCTCAAGAATAATCCTTCTCATTTCCATCCCAATATCAACATTGACAAGGATAATTTTTATAGATCCCAATGCTCGGCTTTAACCCCTTTAACAACTTCGATTTTATGTAACATCGGATGCTCTAAACTATCACATTACCTCACTGTCTTGAAACACATCACAATTCATACAACAATACATTACTGAAAGCCAGGAAGTCTTTGCACAACGTAGACTTGTCTAGTTCAGACGCTTCGGTTTCCAATATTCTCATCTATCCGAACTCTGTCAGCATGCAATAAACTTTTTAGCTTTCACAAGATGGAAACCTTATCATTCGTAGTGACTTAAACTAATATTCAACTCTTTCTAATAAATATACACTTCTCGTTCAAACTATTTACTCTTTTATACGTACAAAATGAAATTCTATTATCGACTTGGGAAAATAATCCGACATAATTGTCACATGAAATCTTTCAAATAAATAATTTACCATACCGACTAAAACTCGCACTTTTATCACCTATGCCTTTCTTGATGTCAAATCCTTACATAGAAATTAGAAAAATCCCAATACTAAAATCACCACATTACCAAGATCAAATTAGAAGTATAGTCATATTTGACATGATTATCACGAGTGAAGAACGATTTGAACATGAGTCGTAATTGACAAATTATGGAACAAAGATAACAAGAAAACCGAATAAAGAAATCCAAGATAGAGAAACCGGAATAAAGAAATCCGAATAAAGAGATCCGAATAAAGAAACCCAAGATACGATACTATGCCGAGAATCGAAAACCAAATTCATAGAGAAAATACAGAATACCCGATAATTCTTCAAAGAAAGAAAGTCCAAAAGAAAACATCATTTAATCCCATGAAATCAAATATAACAAGATCAATATATCTTCCCATACATATATATCGATGAAGCATCAAGTAGAAGAAGCAGAATCATAATATCATATGAATTCTCTCATCAATTCTTATCGATTGAAATGAAATAGAATACCCGATAAAATAGAGCAATATAAATTATAAACCGATCAGACTACCAATGCTTTCATCCAACACCGAATTAGAAGACATTCCCATATAACAAGAATTTCTTCGAAGATCAATAGCCATAGAAATATTTCGAGAACGGGTGAACACATAGAACATCTCAAAAGAGACTGCTAAATCTGTCCGGTCATAACTGTCACACTCAGATAATTCACATTTGAAATATCATTTCCCCAATTAGTTCTGCCGTCACAAATTTTATATTAAACCATTCACTAAAAAAGGCCAATTCTGAATAAATTTCGATTTACACTTTTCTCGACCTTGCACTTAGTAATTCGATTTACCAAGGAGAATTCCTTTTCTAACTAGGACAGTGCATAACTCCAATAATTTTTACGTCAATCCGATACTTTCTGGCTCTGACTTTACTTATCAGCTCATTTTCAATCTCGGATCATACTTATAATTATTCTATCACTGAACTCTTTGGGTTCTCAACCGAAAAGTTATTCAATAGAAATCTCATGAAATTCCATTATAAGTACCACTTTGGTAAGGGGGAGGGGTTGTAGGACCTCTGACTTGACTTTCTTATACATACACATATGACACAACTTCCATCATCATAGTAACATCATCATAATCATGTCATTCATTCATGTTGGCTTACACCAATTTTCCTATTGTCCCATTTAGACAATATACTTATGCATACATTCTATGTTTTCTAGACGACTTTACTTATCCATTCAATTAATTAAATTAATTCATGCTCATGACATTATATAAGGCCAAACAAACATAGATATTTGCATCACAATCACAACTTTCATTTCGTGCATCATCATGTACATATCATTACAATCATATAATTCAGTCCAACAATTTAACATAGATAAGTTCATTTCATTATAATCCTTTACCTCATAAAATTATATACCATTAACATTCATCAACATTCGACATCCAATCAAGACAAGGACATTTTCATTCAGTATCATAATATTATGACCTTTATTCATACCTCTACTACTTTCTATTTATTCCGTTCATCTTATCAAGTAAGCCACATACACTACATCATATGAGCATTAAGCAAATATGAATATTTATCACAACATGAACTTTCATCTCGCATATTATCACATATGTATCATAAACCTTTATTCATACTTTTCTGAACCGAGACTTATCATAATCATAATTTTACTCAAATACCTTTACTTAACATTGAACATGGTTGGCGCAGCTCGGTTGGAGAGTACCTGCCTAAATAAGACGGTACTTATACGCGTCGGAAGACATCACACTATCACAGATCGTGGCATGTATAGCTAAACTTTTACACATGCTAGGTTAGTCCGAGAACCGACTAAACCTGCTCGATACTACTAAATGTAACACCCGTGCACCGAGACCGTTTCGAGTCGAACACGAGGTGTTAACGGACTTAATTCATTAATTAAACAGCTCATACAATTCATTTTAAAATTTCCAGACAAGCTGGCTAACTGCATCACAGTCGCTTTAAAATCATATCTCGAGTTACGAAACTCAAATCCAATTCCGTAAATTTTTCCTGAAACTAGACTCATATATATATCTACTAATTTTTTCTAGAATTTTGGTTGGGCCAATTAGTACAGTTTCTTAGTTAAAGTCTCCCTGTTTCAGGGTCCAACTACTCTGACCTCTGTGTATTACGAATCAGATATCTCCCTATACAGACCTTCAATGACTATACCGTTTGTCTCTAATAAAACTAGACTCAATAAGGAATCTGTACATATAATTCGTGACTTCTAATTATCTTTTAAAATTTATGGTTAATTTCCAAAGTCAGAACAGGGATCCAGAAATCGCTCTGGCCCTATTTCACAAAAATTTAAACATCTCATAAAATATAGCTCATATACCTGTTTCGCTTATTCCATATGAAAATAGACTCATCAAGCTTCGATTCAATAACTTATTCATTATTTAATTCCATTTCTACTATTTTTAGTGATTTTTCAAACTCACGTCACTGCTGCTGTCTGAATCTATTTTATGGTAAATTTTACCTATTTCATGGTTTCCATGGATTAGCTAGCAATTTGACATACATAATACCAAATATGATCATGATTAGCCATTCCAATGGCTAATCATTACCAAGCATTTCTATTTCCATACCACTCAATAACCATATCATAAGACCATACATATAAAATGATTATAATGCTATACATGCCATACTCAAAATATACAAGCCATTATGCCAAGATGGTATACGGATAGTGTGAGCGTGCCTCCGACCGCTTCCGATTTCCGAGCTGGCTTGTCAACACTACAAGGAATGAAAAGGAGGAGTAAGCATAAATGCTTAGTAAGCTCACATGCAAATAGCAAGTAACATAACCATATAAGCAAACATAAAACATCATTTGCATAATCATCACCAAGACATTCATATCACCTTTTCATTTATCATCTTACCATATTGTTGTTATATCGAGTTTTCAACCCGAGGGTTAAGTACATACCTGTTCAAAGTATCCATTTCACAACACTTACCAATACGTCCCTTTCATCTTGAGTATTCCTCCATTTGAGTAGAACTTTACCCGTTGAACACATCGGAATATAATTCGGATACATGGATAACTTGCACATAAGTGCCACATATTCAATCAAGCAATCATGTAACCCGCCCATAAGCGAACTCGGACTCAACTCAACGAGCTCAGGCGTTCAGATCCATAAGTGAACTCGGACTCAACTCAACGAGTTCGGATGCCTAGTTACATCTCACGAACTCGGACTCAACTCAACGAGTTCGGACATTCGCATCCATAAGTGAACTCGGACTCAACTCAACGAGTTCGGATGCTCAACCATCCTAGTGACATGTCACTTGTATCCTAATCTATTCCTAAGGTTCAAACGGGCTTTTTCCTCGATCTCACATCTTTGCCGTCTTCCACGGAATATCAAATCGATACTTGGTGATAGTTCATACTCATCAAGTAATTCACATAATTACATATTATCAAACAATTATCACAAGTATAATATTTCATAATAATTATCATATCATTTAAAAACATTAAAACATTTAAAATAATAACTATGTTACCAACATTTACATATGAACTTACCTCGATGCTAAAATGGCTATTTTACCATTTCGTCCACAACTTGGTATTTTCCCCATTTTAGCCCAATTTCAGTTTTCCTTGCTCTATCATTTAAAATATAGTCTAATTAGGACTCACACTATTCAAATTGACCCAAAATCATATTTTGGAAAAATTACAATTTTGCCCCTAAACTTTTGCATATTTACACTTTTTCCCCAAAGCTCGTAAATTAAAATTCAGCCTATTTTCTTATGTTTTATGACATGCTGATCATTTTTCCTTCTATGGCAACATCAAATTCTCACTCTAACATGTACTTATGACTATTAGGTATTTTTACCGATTAAGCCCTTTTGCTCGCTTTTCACTTAAAACCGAGTAGCACAAGTTGTCTAACATAATTTAAAACCTCACATTCTATCATAAAACACCAAAATACACAAATTTCACCTATGGGTATTTTTCCAAATATAAACCCTAGGTTAAATTATTGCTAGCATAAGCTAAATCGAGCTACCGGACTCCAAAAACGTAAAAATCATTAAAACGAGGCTAGAACGGACTTACAATCGAGCTTGGAAGCTTGAAAACCCTAGCCATGGTTTCTCCTTGCTATATTCGGCCATGGGGTTGAAGATGAGCAAAATTGGCTTTTAATTTTGTATTTTAATTCATTTTACCCTAAATGACCAAAATGCCCTTACTACTAAACTTTCCAAAATTCCTTCCATGTCCTAATTTTTTCCATAGACTTAGAAATTGGTAAAATTACTCTTTAAGGACCTCTAATTAATAATCTAATTCAATTTTATGCAAAATACTTCTAGAACACAAGTTTTGCAATTTATTCAATTTAGTCCCAAATTTCAAATTAAGCACTTTATGCATAAAATTTCTTCACGAAATTTTCACACAATCATGCAATCATATCATAGACCTTAAAATAATCATAAAATAATTATTTCTATCTCAGATTTTGTGGTCACGAAACCACTATTCCGACTAGGCCCAAAATCAGGATATTACAGAAAAAGTAATTGAATAGCCGTTGAAGTCGTTCGACAACATCCGAGGTAAGTTTTCGAGTAATGGAACTTAGATTATGATTCGATTAGATCATGTTATAAGCAAATCAAAATCATGCTCTTTGTATGTAGCTATTGAGCCGAAAATGATAATGCTTGATAAGTGACTTGTGTTTGAATTCTAGTTATGAAAATGAAATATAGATGTGTCATGATTTATTGATATGTGCATGAATATTCGGATGATAATCGGGCTAAGTCCCAAGGCATTTGTGCTAGTGACTAATTCGGGCTAAGCCTCAAGGCATTTGTGCGAGTTACTATATCCGGGCTAAGTCCCGAAGGCATTTGTGCGAGTTACTATATCCGGGCTAAGTCCTGAAGGCATTTGTGCAAGTTACTATAATCGGGCTAAGTCCCGAAGGCATTTGAGCGAGTAGCTATATTCGGCTAAATCCCGAAGGTACTTGGTTTGGGAATGAGCAATCTTGCTGTAATAATTCCAATTAATACGCTCGTAAAACCCCAACGATGAGGTATGTTTTGTATATGCATTGGAATAATTGATTCCTTTTAAATAGTATTCGCTCAATCGATTAACAAGCTTCCGGCCTTTAGTCAAGTTGATTCCTTATGTATGAATATAAGGGTTGGAAATGTGAAGTAGGTATGATTGTGAGAATATGTGTATATGAAATTATTCGTTTAGTCATATGAATGCTATACTTCAGTTGTGCATGATTTCATTACTCAAAACTTACTAAGCATTAAATGCTTATTCCGTTTCTTTGATTCTTTGTTTTATAGATTTTGGTTCGTCAGCTATCGGATTCGGAGTGTCAAAGTCAAGTCATCCACACTATCAAAGCCCTTTTGGTACTCTTTTAGTTGAACTCTGAAAATGGCATGTATAGGACTACCCTTTTGTTGTTGGTCATGTACCTTTCGGTAATGTATATATTTGGATAGCCATGCGAAAATGGCTTATATATATTTTGAGCATAGCGTTATAATCATTTTGTATGTTGATTCATGGAAAACCATGAAATAGGTCAAGTTTACCTTAAAAATAGATGCTGACAGCAGTAGTGATGTAGATTTGAAAAATCACTAAAAATATTAGGAATGGAATTAAATAGTGAATAAATTATGTAATCGAACCTTGATGAATCTATTTTCATATGAAAGTAACGGAATGATCATATGAGCCATATTTTTTGAGATGTTTAAGTTTTCGTGAAATAGAGCCAGAGCGATTTCTGGATCCCCTATTCCGACTTTGGAAATTCACTATAAATTAACCAGAGATAATTAGAAGTCATACCCTATATGTACAGATTCATTTTCGAGTCTAGTTTCTTTAGAAACAAACGACATAAGTATTGAAGCCCTGTACAGGGAGATATCTAAGTCGTAATGCATGAAGGTCAGAGTAGTCGAACCCTGAAAAAGGGGAGATTTTAACTAATAATATGTACTAATTGGCTTGACCAAAAATTATAGAAACAAATTTTTAGATGGAAACATGAGTCTAGTTTCAGGAAAAATTTACGGAACTGGTTTTCGAGTTTTGGAACTCAAGATATGATTTTTAAGGTGACAGTGACGCAGTTAGCCAGCTTGTCTGGAAATTTTAAAATGGACTGTGCAAATAAATGAATTAAGTCCGTTAACACCTCGTGTTCGACTCCAGCGACAGTCTCAGGTACGGGGCGCTACAAAGTCCTTTTTCACAAATCAACATCCAAACGATGATTTCATACGAAAATTTCACACATATCAATTCACATACTTTAAGCACAGAATATAATATTAAAATATTTTTCTGACTCAGATTTGTGATCTTGAAACCACTGTTCTGACTAGGGTCTAAACTGGGCTATTACACGTACTAACTTGTGTCACACGGCTAAGGACACACCTGTGTGCCAGGCCGTGTGAAAACTAGAGAGGATACTAACTTAGGTCACACGGCCAACCACACGGCCAACCACACGCCTATGTGTTTGGCCCGTGTACCCTTCAAAATGGCCACACATGCTCGTGTGCTAGGCCACGTGCCATTGATGGGGTATATTGACTTGTGTCACATGGTCAATCACACACGCTCGTGTCTCTACCTGTGTGGAAAAAAATAGGCCATTTGCAAAGCCATTTTGCTGCCCCGTAAACACAAGTATTTACAAGCATAATTTACCACATTTATGCAACCCAATTAACAACCAAAATAACCATTTCAGTACATAATATTTGCCATATCAAAACATAACAAATTCATAACCAAATACCTATCCATCATCATCCATAATCCATTCATTTAACAACTATACATTAAGACTTCACTTGCATCATTTCATTCCATTATTACTTGTTAAAACATACCATAATTGAACACTTCAATTCAACCAAAACATAACATCAAAAAAAGCCAAATCACGTGGCTTAACTTATACAAAAAAAATATGCCAAAGTCCTATTATCAAGTAGCGTAACTAACATCTTTCAAAATAGCCTATACGTGCCATAATTACAAATTCACAAGTTTAAAAGTACCAATCGGAATTTGGATAGTGTGATGCACAACTCTGACTTGTCCAAAACGAGCAAGCTGACAAACCTCCATAAAACATGGAAAAAGAAACAGAATAAACTAATAAGCTTAGTAAGCCCGTACAATACAGAATTGAACTTACCATTTATTCATAATCAAAGCAATACAAATATGCAACCAATTCAATTAACCAACACGTAATTACAAGTATTCATCAAATGTTAGTCATTGTAAACATACATGAAATCATACATTAATACAATGCCTATCATCATTCTAAATTCATATATCATGTATAACATTAATAACATTTATAAACTGTAACTCATCCGTATAACATTATTTAGGCCTGTTGAACCTATTAGAACTTCAAAGGATACTCGGGTGAACAATGTCAGTAATCCATCAATTCATTATCATGTATGCTCCTCTTGAGCTAATGAACAGTAAGCTCTATTGAGCTGAAATGGTAAGCTCTATCGAGCCCAATAGTAAGCTCATACAAGCTAAAACGGTAAGCTCCAATCAGCTAAAAATATCGATAAGATCATATGAGCTGTGGTGAGTCTGCAACAAATGCAAGAGCTCGACCAAAACGGTAATCCCAGTATAATGTCACTCGTATCCAATGAATTCATATAGCTCAAACAGGGCTCGGTAACATACATTTTAGATCATTATATCATTCATACTTCAAGTATTTCAATTATACATATTCATTTCAATAATTACAAGTATAGAAAAGTTCAATTCTAATTATACGAACTTACCTTGTATTGCTCGGATAAAAACTATCATCTTTTCGTCGATCTTTCCTTTTCCCTGATCTAAACTTGATCTCGGCTTATCTTGTTCTAGATATTATCAAATTCAATACATTCAACATTCAAATTTGTCCAAAATTCATATTTTGGAAAATTTACACATTTACCCCTATACTTTTCAATTTTTACAATTTAGTCCTTATCACATAAAATTGCAAATTCATGCAATTTAATACAAACCCATGTCTACTGGAATTTATTATGCACTACTAGTAGCCCATAGCTTTCATTATTTCACACTTTTAACCACAAATTTTACAATTTCACAATTTAATCCCTATTTTGCATTTTTGTCAAAAATTAATTTACAAAACTAGTTCAACTATAATCAAGCTTCCATAATCTATCATTAAACATCAATGAACTCAAGTATTCAACAATGGCACATTTCAAAATTATGAACAAATTCAAAAATTAAGGTACGGGCTAGCTAGATTCAGTTGCAATGAGCTCAAAAATGTAGAAATCATTAAAAATCGAGTCTTAATTGAAAAAGGAAGCTTGGCCGAATGTCTATCCTTAAAATGGTTATTTTTCCTTCTCAATTTTTGGCAAGAAGATGGATAGAATAATATGATTTTGGTTTTGTTCAATTATTATTAACTAAATACATAAATTACCATTATAACCTTGTTAATATAACTTACAAATCACTTAAACAATGTCCAAGAATGTCCAATTTTACATAATAAGGACTTTCATATTAATAAACCATAGTTATTTAATACCTTTAAACAATAGAACTCAACTTTTACGCGTTACGCGATTTAGTCCTTTTTACCGAATTAAGCATTTAAACAATAAAATTTCTTTACGAAATTTTCACATAATTAATCTATCATGCTGTAAACCTTATTAAAATAATAAAATAAATATTTTAACTTCAAATTTGTGGTCTTAAATCACTGTTCCAATTTGACCTAAAAACGAGCTGTTACATATAATCTAGTAGAAATTAAGTAAATAATATAATAATAATTTACTCATCAAAATTGTGGTCCCAGAACCACTATTTTTGACACCACTAAAAATGGGTTGTTACAACTCTTCCCTATAGGATTTATCGTTCTTCAAAAACCTTACTAGAAAATAGGTTCAGGTATTGCACTTTCATAGCTTCTTCCGGTTTCCAGATAGCTTCTTCAATTCTATGACTTTGCCAAAGAACCTTAACTTGAGCTATGCGTTTATTTCTTAAATCTTTAACTTCCCAAACTAATATTCTGATTGTTTCTTCACTATACAACATATCTAGCTAAATCTCAATGTCTACATGTGAAATCACATGTGATGGGTCTGATCGATACCACCGTAACATCGATACATGGAACGCGTTATGGATTTACTCTAGCTTTAACGATAAAGCCAATCGATAAGCTACTGGTCTAATCCTTTTGATCATCTTATACGGTTCAATGAATCGCAGACTAAGTTTTCCTTTTTGGCCAAAACGAAAAGCTTTTCTCCAAGGTGATACTTTTAGGAATACTCTGTCGCCGACTTGAAATTCTATATCTTTTCTTTTCAAATTCACATAAGATTTCTGATTATCAGAAGCATCTTTCAAACTGTCACGTATTACTTTGACATTTTCTTCCGTTTCTCAAATCAAGTTAACACAGAATAGCTTTTTCTCACTCAACTTAGACCAATATAATGTAGTTCAACATTTTCGACCATACAAAGCTTCATTCGTCACCATTTTAATACTCGTCTGATAACTTTTATTGTAGGCAAATTCAACCAATAGAGGAAATTTCTACAAGCTACCCACAAACTCTAAAATACAACATCAAAGCATATCTTCAAGTACTTGAATCACTCGCTCAGATTGACCATTAGCCTGAGGATGAAATTTTGTACTGAAATGCAATCGAGTACCAAAAGCTTCTTGTAATTTACTCTAGAATTGAAAAGTAAACCATAGATCCCTATCAGAGATAATAGACATCGGCACACCATGCAGTCTAACAATATCAGAAACATACAATTCTGCCAACTTTTCAAGTGGATAATCCGTACGTATTGGAATGAAATGTGCGGATTTAGTTAAATGATCCATAATAACCCAAAAACATCTTTCTTTCGTAGAGATAGAGGCAATTCCGACAAAAAATTTATCGTAATTCATTCCTATTTCAATTCAAGAATCATTATAGTCTATAATAAACTAGAAGGTACATGATGCTCAGCTTTGACTTGCTCACAGATCAAACATTTCGATACAAACTCTAAAATCTCTCTTTTCATACATAGCCACTAATATATCTATGTCAAATCACCATACATTTTATTGCTACCAGGATGTATCGAAAACTGATTTCTATGAGCTTCTTGTAAAATCTTTTGAATAACATAGAATTCCTTTGAACACATATTCTTTTTCTGAAATAGAAACTACCGTCTGAATCAACATACAAGTCTAAATAAGTTGTAACATCCTTATCTTGGGGCTAGTCGAAATAGTGGTTTATGGACCACAAATTTGATAAGATAAAATTATTTTTATTCTATTTTTATGGTCTACAATTTTTTGAAATGATTTCATGAAAATCTCATTCGAAAATTTTAACGTTTGGGCACTCAATTTAGTCAAAAGGACTAAATTGTAATAAGTGAAAAAGTTGAGTTCTACTTGTTAAAGGTGTCCAATTGCTATGGGATTTTAAATTAGAGGTCCTTATATGATAATTAGATCATTAGTTAAGTTTATGGACAAAAATGGACATGATTAGGTGAAATTTCAAAGTTTTAAGTGAAGGGCATTTTGGTCATTTGGTTAATAAAAGAATAAAATAGGGAAAATAAAGCCAAAATTGGTGTCCATCTTCTCTTCTTGGCCGAATTTTATAAGACACCATAGCTAGGGTTTTCTTTAACTTTCAAGCTTGACTGTAAGTACATATAGCCCCATTTTTAATGCTCTTTACATTGTTGAAGTCTTCGTAACCCGATTTACCTATTTCTACTAGTATTTTGAAGTAGGGTTCATGTTTAAAAATTTAACCATGTGTGACATGCATGTATTTTGATGTTTGATGGAAGATATTGTATGTTTATGGTGTGATAAACAACTTTTACCAAGTGATTTTTAGTGAAAATGTATAAAAAGGACTTATTTGTAAAAGTTGTTAAAATTGGTAGCAAAAATGTGATTTAATGAAAAATGTGGGCTGATATGAGCATGTATATGGTTCGGCTAGGCTTGGGTAACAAAGAAATTAAATACATTTCAATTTATGAGCCTAAGGACTAATTTGTAAAAATGTGAAAGGTTAGGGGCAAAACGGTAATTTTTCTATAGTGTGATTTCCTGACCGAATTGAACAATTTGATAATTAAATAACTTAAATTTTCTATTATAGATCAAGAAAGACGATGTTCGAACCTTGACCGAGGGAAAAATAAGGTTATTGATGATTAGGTCCAATTCCGCTATTTTTGTATCAAGGTAAGTTCTTATGTAAATAATGCATTGTTTTAATTATGTTTTGTATGCTTTACTATTGTATGAATTATGATTGACCATTGAGCGTGTTCGATAAAGTTACGACAATCTTGAAATCCCAATTGAACCTTAGGAATAAACAGGATACAAATGTCATGATATTAGGGTTACCGAAACTATGTGTAAGACCATATTTGGGATATGGCATCATTATAAGACTTGTGTAAGACCATATCTGGGATATGCATTGATATGAGATTTCGCATAAGACATAGCTAGGCTATTGGCATCGATACGAGATCCCTATGGAAGACCATATCTGAGATATGGCATTGGTTTGGTACTATATATGCGAGATGCGCGAGTATCCTTTAGTATTCCAAGTGGTTCAATGGGAAATGAAACGAGAATGTCAAAGTTGTGAAAGACTATGGTAAGTTGTAAATTGGTACAGGTATGTACATGAAACTCATGCGTAATGAGCTTGATATATGCAGAATCCCTTGGTAAGGATGTGATTGAGTAAGTTGGATTGTGAGATTTATAATGATATTTATGTTAATTTACTTCAAATTAATTGTATGTTAAATGTGGGTTTATAATGCCTATTATTTGCATGGGAAATTACTAAGCTTTAAAGCTTACTCTTTTTCTTTTCCCTTGTCTTATAGTGTCACCAAGCCAGCTCAGGGATCGTAGACTATCGGAGATCTATTCATACTATCAACTTAACATTTTGGGTACCAATGATTTTAATGTTTTGAGTTATGGCATGTATAGAGACTTGGTCTTTTTTTTATGTATCATAGTTGATTTGGCCAAATAAGTTGGCTTGTAAAGGTATTGATTCATTCTGTTTATGGCCATCGAATGTTGGCCTATAATGGTTATGATGGCATATGATGGTTATGTTGGCTATTGATACATTCATATGATGATACTTTTCATGGATGTGGGATTTTGCTGGCTTTAGTTGATAAGCTTGTGACGTTGTATGTGATGGACAATAGCATGTGAATGATGTGTGGATGCCTTGGTTGTGGCTGATTTGGTTGAATGTATGTACTGGGAATGGTGCTATGTTTTGTTCTGTAGGTTTGTGCATGGAAGGGTGGCAATATGGCTTAGAAAATAGCCTCATTTTTGTCCACACGGATAGACACATGGGCGTGTGTCTAGGGCGTGTGTCTAGGCTATGTGTGACACACAGCTTTCCTTATGGGCGTGTGATCTGGCCGTGTGTCCCCTGCACCTTAATAGTTGCAAAACAGAATGCTCAGTATCGAGCACACGGGTAGAGCCATGGGCGTGTGTCTCAGCCGTGTGGACGGCATGGCCTCAAACACGGGCGTGTGCCCTGGCCGTGTGAAGTTTACACCTATTTTTTAGAAAACATTATGAAAATTAAATCGACCACATGACCTAAGCACACGGGCGTGTGCCTTGGTGATGTGAGTTAAATTTGTTCTTTGGTAACAAACAGAGAGTTACACGGGTTAGGGACACGGGTGTGTGTGAACATACGGCCTATCCACATGGGCATCTTCCAAGCCACACGAATGTGTGGCCCTTAAAACATGAAAAATTTTCTAACTGTTGTGAAATTTTCCAAGGTTCTCGGTTTAGTCTAGAACTGCTTCCTAAGCATGTTTTGGGGCCTCGTAGGCTCATTATAAGGACGATTTGAATATATGTGAAAAGTTTTAAATTTGAATGGAAATTTACGTCCCAATTCTTTATGTTTTCTTGTGTTTAAGTTCAGTAATGCCTCGTACCTATTCTGGCGTTGAATACAGGTAAGGGGTGTTACATTTAGTGGTATCAAAGCTATAGTTTAGTGGATTCTTGGACTAATGTAGCATGTGTGAGAGTCTAGCGATACATTCCATAAAATAACTATGATAGTTTGATGACTCCTAACAATTTTAAACTGTGTTTTAATATAGTAAATTGATCCCAATCAAGCGAGGCTAATGACGTTGAAAGTAATGCATCGGCTCCTGCTCAAAGGACAGTGCCATCTAATAGTAGACCTCCTACGGTTAGTCAATGAGAAGAGGGTAGAGAAGCCTTCCTCCATATGATGATTGAGTGGCATATAAAATTTGTTCGAATAAATCTAAATGCCAAACCTCCTTCACCCCCACCTATTCCTTGACCAATTCCCATAGCTCCACAAGGTATGGAATTTACAAGAATGAACAAGCCTCGAGTTGATAAGATCCGAAAGCATAGGGCTGAAGATTTTAGAGCTAATGTGGATGATGATCCCGAGAGAGCCGAGTTTTGGCTCGAAAACTCTATCAGGATATTTGATGAGTTATCCTGCTTACAAGATGAGTGTTTAAAGTGTGCCATCTCACTTCTAAGAGATTCTACATATCACTGGTGGAATACACTGGTATCGATGGTACCGAGAGAGAGGGTTACATAGGAATTCATTCAAGAGGAGTTCCAAAAGAAGTATATTAGTCAGCGGTTCATCAATCAGAAACGTAAGGAATTTTTTGAGCTGAAACTAGGTCGTATGACAGTGACAGAATATGAACGAGAATTTGTCAGGCTTAGTAAATATGCCCAAGAATGTGTTTCCACCGAGGCCATCATGTGTAAGAGATTTGAGGATGGACTGAATGAAGACATTCGTGTGTTAGTTGGGATCCTAGAGCGAAAGGAATTTGTGGTGTTAGTCGAACAGGCTTGTAAGGCCAAAGAGTTGAATAAAGAGAAGAGGAAAACTGATAGTAAAGCTAGAGATTTGAGGAAAACACCGATGAGTAAGTCATTTCCATATCATTCAAAGAACTCTAAAGAAATGTATTCCCGTTCGACTGTTTCAGCGGGGTATTCATGTAGAGATCGTGAGAAGCAACATTCGAGTTTTAAATCTCAAGCCACTTCTATTACAAGTGTGGGTAATGTAAAGTCAAACAGACCCGAATGTCAGTATTGTGGGAGGAGACATCCCGACTATTGTAGGATGAATGACTGGTCTTGCTTCAACTGTGGCTCTTAAGAGCATTTTATCCGAGATTGTCCCGAAAAGGTTGAGAAAGAAAAATTTCAAAGTGCGAGGTTGAGTAATATTGCTAATAGAGGTAGGCCACCGAGGAATACCAGAAATGGAGCTAGTAGTAAAGGTGTGATGAAAGACACCACTGTGAGATCTGAAGCTCGAGCACCTACTAGAGCCTATGCCATCCGTGCTCGCGAAGAAGCAACATCTCCCGATGTTATCACTGATACTTTTTCTTTGTATTACACTAATGTAGTTGCATTAATTGATCGCGGATCGACTTATTCTTATGTTTGTGTGAAACTGGTATCTAGTAAGAGCTTGCCTATTGAGTTTACTGAATTTGTGATTAGAGTGTCAAACCCTTTAGGCATACATGTATTAGTTGATAGAGTTTGCAAAAATTGTCCCTTGATGATTTGAGGTCACTATTTTTCGGCTGATTTCATATTGTTTCCATTTGATGAATTCGATGTTATTTTGGGTATGGATTGGTTGACACTGCATGATGTCATAGTGAACTGTAAAAGAAAGATTATTGAACTAAAATGTGAAAATGGTAGAATTCTATGGACTGATTCAAATGAGTCGGGTAAGTTACCTATTTTGATTTCTTCGATGACTGCCCAAAGATATGTAAGAAAAGGCTGTGAAGCTTACCTTGCTTATGTGTTGAATACAAAAGAATCTGAATTGAAAATTAAATTAGTGTCGATTGTTTTTGAATATCCAGATGGGTTCTTGAAAGAGTTTACTAGGTTACCACCAATTAGAGAAGTAGAGTTTGGTATTGATTTAGTCCCTGGTACCTCGTTGATATCTATTGCTCCATATAGAATAGACTGGACTGAATTGAAAGAATTAAAAGCTCAGTTGCAAGAGTTGATGAATAAAGGTTTTACGAGACTGAGTTATTGTCTCTAGGGTGCTCCAGTGTTATTTATAAAGAAGAAGGATCTATGAGACTTTGAATCGATTATCGGTAGCTCAATAAGGTGACTGTAAAGAACAAGTAGCCTTTGCTGAGGATAAATGACCTCTTTGATCAGTTGAAAGGAGCAAATATATTCTCGAAGATTGATTTAAGATCTGGCCACTATCAATTGAAAGTTAAAGAGTCGAATGTATCGATATTTGCTTTTAGAACAAGGTATGGACATTATGAATTCCTTGTAATGCCTTTCAGATTAACAAATGCACCTGTTGTTTTTATGGTATTGATGAATAGAATTTTTCGACTGTATTTGGACAAGTTTATGGTTGCGTTTATTGATGATATTTTGATTTATTCTTGAGATGAGTCTGAGCATGCCGAGCACTTGAGAACTATTTTGCAGACTTTGAGAGATAAGAAATTGTTCGCTAAATTTATTAAAAGTGAGTTTTGGCTCCGAGGGGTCAGATTTTTGGGAGATATCATTTCGGGTGATGGTATTCGGGTTGATCCGAGTAAAATTTTGGCAGTTATTGATTGGAAGCCACCAAGAAATGCATCTGAAGTTAGAAGCTTTTTGGGCTTAACCGATATTTACCAATGATTTTTTAAAGGATTCTCGATGATTGCTACTTCTATGACCAAGTTGTTGGAAAAAGATGTTAAGTTTAAATGGCCCAAAAAATGTCAGCAAAGTTTTGGGAAGTTGAAGGTACTATTGACTGAGGCACCGATTTTAGTGCAACCTAAATTGGGAAAAGATTTTGTGATATATAGTGACGTGTCACTGAATTGATTAGGATGTGTGTTGATTCAAGAGGGCAATGTGATAGCCTATACCTCGAGACAGTTGAAACCGCACGAGAAAAATTATCCGATGCATGAGTTGGAGTTAGTCGCCATTGTGTTTGCTTTAAAAATTTGGAGACATCATTTGCACGATGAGAGATGTCATGTGTTTTTCGATCATAAGAGTTTAAAGTACTTGATGACTCAAAAATATTTAAACTTGAGACAACGAAGATGGCTCGAGTTACTGAAGGATTATGATCTAGTGATTGACTATCACCCAGGTAAGGAAAATGTAGTCGTAAATGTGTTGAGTAGAAAGTCTTTGTTTTCTTTGAGAGTGATGAATACACGATTGACTTTGTCCAAAAATGGTTTGATTCTAGCCAAGTTGAGAGCTAGACTGTTATTTCTCCAAAAAATTTGTGAAGCTCAGAAATGTGACAGTGATTCGCAAGCCAAGAGAGTTCATTGTGAATTGGTTAGTGATTTAGATTTTCATATCGGGTCCGACGAATTTTTTAGGTTCCAAAGTAGAATTTGTGTGCCAAAAAATGATGAAATTATTCTAAAAATTCTTCATGAAGCGCATAATGGTTGTCTATCTTTGCATCTGGGTAGTACAAAAATGTATAATGATTTGATGAAATTGTATTAGTGGTTTGGTATGAAACGAGATATTTCAGAGTTTGTTTCGAAATGTTTGATTTGTCAACAAGTGAAAGTAGAACACCAAGTGCCTTCGGGTTTACTTTAGCTAGTGATCATACTCGAGTGGAAATTGGATAGGATTACGATGGATTTTGTAACGGGTTTACCTTTGACTCCGAAAAAGAAAGATGTTGTATGGGTTGTGGTTGATAGATTGACGAAATTGGCTCATTTTATACTGGTACGTACTAATTACTCGTTTGATAAACTAGCTAAACTGTATATTGCTGAGATTGTGAGGTTACACTGGGTGCCTATATCGATTATTCCGGATAGAGATTTAAGGCTTACTTCACAATTTTGGAAGAAGTTGCAAGAAGCTTTGGGTACGAAGCTGAACTTTAGTTCCACTTTTCATCCACAAATCGATGGTCAGTCTGAAAGAACGATTCAAGTACTTGAAGATATGCTCTGATGTTGTGTTCTGGAATTCAAGGGTAGTTGGGAAAAATATCTACCATTGATTGAATTTGCTTATAACAACAACTTTCAGTCGAGTATTAAAATGGCACCTTATGAGGCATTGTATGGTCGCAAGTGTCGAACACCTTTGTATTGGACTGAGCTTAGTGAGAAATAGATTCATGGGGTTGATTTGGTCAGAGAAACCGAAGAAAAAGTAAAGGTAATTCGTGATTGCTTGAAAGTAGCTTTAGATCAATAAAAGTCGCACGCTGATTTGAAAAGAAAAGAGATTGAATTTCAGGTCAATGACAAAGTGCTTTTGAAAGTATCTCTGCGGAAGAAAGTTCCCAGATTTGGTTGTAAATGTAACACCCCGTACCCGAGACCGCTGCCGGAGTCGGACACGAGGGGTTAACGGCTTAAACCATTCATTTTCACAGTCCATTTTAAAAATTTCCAGGCAGTTGGCTAACTACGTCACTGTCACTTTAAAAATCATATCTTGAGTTCCAAAACTCTAAAATCAGTTTCATAATTTTTCCCTGAAACTATACTCATATGTCCATCTACAGATGTTTTTCTAGAATTTTTTGTTGGGCCAATTAGTACAGTTTATTAGTTAAAGTCTCCCCTGTTACAGGGTGCGACTACACTGACCTTCATGCATTACGACCTAGATATCTCCCTGTACAGGGATTCAATACTGATACCGTTTGTTTCTACAGAAACTAGACTCAAAATGCAATCTATACATATATGGCATGACTTCTAAATGTCTCTGGTTAATTTATAATGAATTTCCAAAGTCAGGTCAAGGGATCCAGAAACCATTCTGGCCCTATCTCACGAAAACTTTAACATCTCATAATATACTGTTCATATTAACGTTTCGTTACTTTCCTATAAAAATAGATTCAGCAAGGTTCGATTACATAATTTATTCACTATTTAATTCCATTCCTACTATTTTTAGTGATTTTTCACATCCATATCACTGCTGCTGCCAGCATCTATTTTTAAGGTAAACTTTACCTATTTCATGATCCTTCATGGATCAACTAGAGTTTGTCATACATATATCAAAAGTGATCATGAATAACCATTCACATGGCTAACTGTTGCCAACATTTCCTTACCTCTCGACGGACATCATACAAAATGATTATAATGCTATGATCAAAGTATATTTAAGCCATTTTCGCATGGCTATCCAAATTTACACAATACCGAAGGGTTCATGACCAACAACAAAAAGGTGGTCCTATACATGCCATTTCAAAGTTCAACCAAAAGTATACCAAAAGGAGCTTTGATAGTGTGGGCGACTTCGACTTCAAAATCCCGAGTCCGATAGCTGAAGAACCAAAATCTATAAAACAGAGAATCAAAGAAACGGAGTAAGCATTAATTGCTTAGAAGTTTTGAGCAAAGAATTTAGACACAACCAAAGTATAGCATTCATGTAGCTAAACAGATAATTTCATATGCACAAATTTTCAATATCATACTTACTTCACATTACCAACCCTTATATTCATACACAAAGATCAACTTAGCCAAAGGCCGGTAGCTCATTTATCAACTGAGCGAATACTTATTTGTAAGGGCTCAACTAATTCAAAGCGCATACGAAACATACCTCAATGTTGGGATGTTACAAGCGTATTAACTGAAATTTTTACAGCAAGATCGTTCATTCCCGAATCACATACCTTCAGAATTTAACCGGATATAGCTACTCGTTCAAATGCCTTCAGGACATAGCTCGGTTATAGTAACTCGCACAAATGCCTTCGGGACTTAACCCGGATTTAGTAACTCGCACCAATGCCTTCGGGCTTAGCCCGGAATTAGTAACTCGCACAAATGCCTTCGGATCTCAGTCCGGATATGGTCACTTAGCACAAAGCCTTCGGGATTTAGCCCGGACATCATTCGAATAACCATGCACATTTAACAATAAATCATGACACATTCGTATTTCATTTTCATTAGCAAAACTCAAACACAAGACACTTATCACACTTGCAATTTCGGCTCAATAGCCACACACAAAGAGCATGATTTTGATTTGCTTAAAACATGATCTAATCAAATCATAATTTAAGCTCTATTACTCAAGAACTTACCTCGGATGTTGTCGAACGATTTCGATGGCTATTCGACCACTTTTTCCTTCCCTTTATCGGATTTAGATCCCCTTTGCTCTTGAGCTTAATTAAACAAATAAATTGATTTAATCATTTGAGCATCGAAAAGAGGAACACAAGGCACATAGCCCATATTTATACATTAGACATTAAAGTCACATACATGTGAAATCATGCATCAACTCAACATATTAACCCACACTCCCTTTTAGCCGATTGTCCTAACCAAGATAAAGGCATCAATATGCTTGCCTCTAACCGAATGCATGCAACACTAATCTTCTTATGTGGCCGAGTATGCATGTATATGTTGAGGCCAATTATATGCTTAATACTTCCTACAAGTATGGTTACTTGTATTGATTATATCTCGTTTCGTTTCAAATTCAAAACTCAGCTAATACACATTTATACACTAGTAATCAAATACTAACATTTTGCATTTCATCTTACTACCATTTCACATCTACTTTCTACCATGGCCGAATGCATCAAGACACCATTTACCCTTGCAAGGCATAAATTTCACCAAGAAAACTAACAAGCTTATAATCCCATGACCGAAATCTCTAACATCACCAATTAAAATACTTCATGGGTTTGAGGTAAAACCAAGAAAGAAACTCATGAATATCGAGATATAAGCACTAACATTGTTCATCTAGATTTAGCATGACACAACATCCATCACCCTTATATTTACCATAGCCGAAAACCTTACTCATTCCAAAAATTCAAATCTCAACTTGGTCACAAAAATAACTTGATATCTCACCAACACAACATCAACACCAAGCAAGAATGATGCATCCATGGCCGAGTGTCATTTCCATCACATAGCAAGATTTAGACCATGGGCTAGGTAGAACTCAAGCTAATAACTAAAACATGCATGCATCTCATGGAACATCATCAAACATACCTTAGCCTAGTTACATGCATGGCCGAACCTCTTCAACCTTTCTTCTTCCTTCCTCCTTAAAATTTTCGGCCAAGGATGAACCAAAGGATGAACACTTTTTTTTTTTGTTTTTCTTCCCTTCAACTCACGGCAATGGGGGGGACAATCACACACATCCTTTCTTTTCTTTTTTTTTTTGTTTCTCATCCTACTAACACTAATATTTTATTGCCCATGCTCTTTATTTTATTAATCCTTACATAATGCACTACCCCAACATGTTTATGACATGTTTTTAGCCATAACATCTTGTCCACCCATGCTCATGGCCGGCCACTACATATTAGGGGGGAAAATTGACATGCAAGTCCCCCCTTTTGATTACATGCACTATTAGGTCCTTGTAGATTAGCCTATCACATTTCAAAAATGTCACCCATAAGTCCTTTTGACTAAATTCACATGCAATTTACTAAATCGAAGCCTAAAACTTTCACACATTCATAATCACATATTTTAGACAATAAATATCATATTCAAATAATTTGGTGACTCGGTTTAGCGGTCCCGAAACCGCTTTCCGACTAGGGTCACTTTAGGGCTGTCACAGTAAAGGCAAGCTAAGTCCACGTTTTTTTGGGCCGTATGAGGTTATTGAAAGAGTAAGGCCAGTGGCATATCGGTTAGCTTTATCGACAGAGTTAGAAAGGATTCATAATGTGTTTCATGTGTTGATGTTGCGACGATATCGTTTGATCCGTCACATGTGATTTCACCAACAGAGATTGAGATTCGACCGGATATAATGTATGGTGAAGAATTGATCAAGATCGTAGCTTGGGAAGTTAAACAATTGAGAAATAAAAGTATAGCCCTAGTGAAAGTGTTATGGCAACAATATGGGGTCAAACAGGCTATGTGGGAACCTGAGGAGGCTATGAGAAAATAGTACCCAAACCTATTTTCTAGTAAGATTTTCGGGGATGAAAATCCTTAAAGGGGGAGAGTTGTAACAACCTTATCTTGGGGCTAGTTAGAACAATGGTTTCGGGACCACAATTCGGACACAAAAAAATTATGTTTATTATATTTTTATGGTCTATAGTTTTACGGAATGATTTTGTGAAAATCTCATTCGAAAATTTTAACGTTTGGGCACTCAATTTAGTCAAAAAGACTAAATTGTAATAAGTACAAAAGTTGAATTCTACTTGTTAAAGGTGTCCAATTCCTATGGGATTTTAAATTAGAGGTCCTTATATGATAATTAGACCATTAGTTAAGTTTATGGACAAAAATGGACATGATTAGGTGAAATTTCAAAGTTTTAAGTGAAGGGCATTTTGGTCATTTGGTTAATAAAAGAATAAAAAGGGGAAAATAAAGCCAAAATTGGTGTCCATCTTCTCTTATTGGCCAAATTTTACAAGACACCATAGCTAGGATTTTCTTCAACTTTCAAGCTTGATTGTAAGTACATCATAGCCCCTTTTTTAATGCTCTTTACATTGTTGATGTCCTCGTAACCTGATTTACCTATTAAAACCATTATTTTGAAGTAGGGTTCATGTTTAGAAATTTACCCATGTGTGACATGCATGTATTTTGATGTTTGATGGAAGATATTGTATGTTTAAGGTGCGATAAACAACTTTTACCAAGTGATTTTTAGTGAAAATGTATAAAAAGGACTTATTTGTTAAAGTTGTTAAAATGGGTAGTAGAAATGTGATTTAATGAAAAATGTGGGCTGATATGAGCATGTATATGGTTCGGTTAGGCTTGGGTAACAAAGAAATTCAATACATTTCAATTTACGAGCCTAAGGACTAATTTGTAAAAATGTGAAAGACTATGGGGCAAAACAGTAATTTTTCCATAGTGTGATTTTTGGACCAAATTGAACAATATGATAATTAGATAAGCTAAATTTGATATTATAGATCAAGAAAGATGAGGTTTGGACCTTGATCGGGGGAAAAATAAGGTTATTAACGATTAGGTCCATTTTCGCTATTTCTGTACTGAGGTAAGTTCTTATGTAAATAATGCATTGTTTTAATTATGTTTTGTATGCTTTATTATTGTATGAATTATTATTGACCATTGATAGTGTTCGACAAATTTATGACAATCTTGAAATCCCAATTGAACCTTCGGAATAGATAGGAGACAAATGTCATGACATTAGGGTTACCGAAACTATGTGTAAGACAATATCTAGGATATGGCATCATTATGAGACTCGTGTAAGACCATATCTAGGATATGGCATCGATATGAGATATCGTGTAAGACCATTGCTAAGCTATTGGCATCAATACGAGATCCCCTTGCAAGACCATATCTGGGATATGGTATTGATGTGGTATTATGTGTGTGAGATACCCGAGTATCCTTCAGTATTCCAAGTGGTTCAACGAGAAATGAGACGAGTCAAAGTTGTGAAAGACTATGGTTAGTTGTAAATTGGTACAGGTATGCACATAAAACTCATGCCTAATGAGCTTGATATGTGTGAAATCCCTCGGTAAGGTTGTGATTAAGTAAGTTGAATTGTGAGATTTATAATGATATTTAGGTTAATTTACTTCAAATTAATTGTATGTTAAATGTGACTTTATAATACTTATTATTTGCATGGGAACATTTTAAGCTTGAAAGCTTACTCCTTTTTCTTTTCCCTTGTTTTATAGTGTCACCAAGCCAGCTCGAGGATCGAAGACTGTTGGAGATTTATTCACACTATCAACTTAACATTTTGGGAATGATTTTAATTTTTTGAGTTATGGCATGTATAGGGACTTGGTCTTTTTGTTACGTGTTATAGTTGATTTGGGCAAATATGTTGGCTTGTAAAGGTATTGATTCATTTTGTATATAGCCATCGAATGTTGGCCTATAATGGTTATGATGGCCTATGATGGTTATGTTGGCTATTGATATATTAATATGATGATGCTTTTCATGGATGTAGGATTTTGCATAGCTTGAGTTGATAAGCTTGTGATGTTGTATATGATGGACAATAGCATGTGAATGATGTGTGGATGCCTTGGTTGTGGCTGATTTGGTTAAGTGTATGTATTGGGAATGGTGTTATGTTTTGTTGTGTAGGTTTGTGCATGAAAGGGTGGCAATATGGCTTGGAAAATAGCCTCAATTTTGTCCACACGGATAGACACATGGACGTGTGTCTAGGTAGTGTGTGACACACGACTTGCCTCATGGGCATGTGATCCGGCAATGTGTCCCCTGCACCTTAATAGTTGCAAATTAGAATGCTCAGTATCAAGCACACGGGTGTGTGTCTTAGCCATGTAGACGGCACGGCCTCGAACACGGGTGTGTGCCCTGGCCGTGTGAAGTCTGCACCTATTTTATGAAAAAAATTATGAAAATTAAATTGATCACACGGCTTAAGCACATGGGCGCGTGCCTTGGCCGTGTGACTTAAATTTGTTCTTTGGTAACAAACAGAGAGTTACACGGGTTAGGGACACGGGCGTGTGTGACCACACGGCCTACCCACACGGGCGTATTCCAAGCCATACGGGTGTGTGGTTCTTAAAACATGAAAAATTTTGTAAGTGTTGTGAAATTTTCCAAGGTTCTCGGTTTAGTCCAAACTGCTTCCAAAGCATGTTTTGAGGCGTTGTAGGTTCGTTATAGGGACGATTTGAATGTATGTGAAAAGTTTTAAATTTGAATAGAAATTTATGTCTCAATTTTGTATGTTTGCTTGTGTTTAAGTCTGGTAATGCCTCGTATCCTGTTCTGGTGTCGAATACGGGTAAAGGGTGTTACACAAGTATTGCCTCAATCTGTTCCCATTTTCTGATCAGTTCTATGTCACTTTTCCAAACCTCATAAATCTATTGCAAAAAAGTCAGTCTAGCTTTTAATTAATCTACAATAGAACCATCATCAATCAATGTCAACTGAGTGTGTCAAAGCTCATAAAACAAATAAAGATTTTCTACTTAAAGCATCAACAACAACATTAGCTTTTCTTGGATGCTAGTCAATGATCAAATCATAATCTTTTAACAACTCCAACCATCTATGTTGTCTCAAATTCAGTTCTTTCTGTCACATCAAGTACTTCAGGCTTTTGTAATCCGTGAAGATATCACATTTTTCTCCGTATAAATGGTGTTGCCAAATCTGGAAAGCAAATACAATAGCTGCAAGCTCTGAATCATGAGTCAGGTAATTCTTCTCATGTGGTTTTAACTATCAAAAATCATAAGCTACCACTTTTCCCTCTTGCATCGAAACACAACCCAAACCATTTAATGAAGCATCACTATAAATCATGAATTCCTTACCAGGCTTTGGCTGAGCAAACACAAGGGCTTCAGTCAACAACACTTTCAACTAATCAAAGCTTTGTTGACACTTTTCAAACCATATAAACTTAACATCTTTCTGAAGAAATTTTGTCAATGGCGTAGTGATCATTGAAAATACCTTAGCAAATCTCCGATAATATCCAGCTAAACCTAGAAAACTTCTAATTTCTGAAACATTTCTCGGAGGCTTCTAGTCAGTTATAGCTGATATTTTACTCGAGTCAACCTTAATACCATCTGCCGATACAATGTATCCCAAAAATCAAACTTGTTAAAGCCAGAGCTCACATTTGCTAAATTTAGCAAACAACTATTTTTCGCGCATAGTCTACAAAACTATTCTCAAATGTTGGGTATGTTCTATTTTATCTCGAGAATAGATCAAAATTTCATCAATGAACACAACAACAAATCTGTCTAGATACGACTGAATATTTTGTTCATCAAATCCATAAACACAGCTGATGCATTGGTCAAACCAAAAGGCATAACAAGAAATTCATAGTGTCCATACCTAGTTCTGAATGCAGTCTTCAGTACATCCTAATATTTAACTTGTAACTGATAATATCTAAAATGGACATCAATCTTTGAGAATACTATCACACCTTTCAGCTGATCAAACAAATAATTAATAAGTGGCACTTCTTGATCGTGACTTTATTAAGCTATTGATAGTTGATATATAACCGTATTGACCCATCCTTTTTCTTAACAAATGATACAAGAGCACCCTAGGGAGAAAAACTAGGCCAAACAAAGCCTCCATCTGTTAACTCTTGTAACTGTGCTTTTAACTATTTTAATTCTATAAGTGCCATTCTATACGGAGCTATCGATATTGAAGAAGTTATTGGTATTAATTCAATAGTAAATTTAACTTCTTTGACTAGTGGTAACCCTAGTAACTCTTCTAGAAACACATATGAGAATTCACATACAGTCAGAACCGAATTTAATTTCAACTTTGATACCTTGGAATCAAATATATAGGCTAGATACACCTTACAGCCTTTTCTAACATATTTCTGTGCCGACAAAGCTAAAATCACATTAGATGTATCATCAGTTCTATTTGATTCAACTTGGATCCTTTCACCATTCTGACATTTCAACACAATATACTTTCGTCTACAGTTCACAATAGCATTATGTAGAGTTAACCAGCCCATAGCCAGAATCACATCAAACTCATCAAATGGTAACAACATCAAATCAACTGGAAAGTTGCAATCCCAAATCATCAAAGGACAATTTTTACAAACTTTATCAACTAACACATATTGACCTAAAGGATTCATTACTTTGACCACAAACTCATAGACTCAAAAGGTATTTTCAAAGGTATTTTCTTATCCGACACTAAAGTTTTGCATACATATGAGTGCATTGACCTCGAGTCAATGAAGGCATTAACATTAGTATCAGAGATAGAAAATGTACCAGTGATCACATCAGGTGCTGAAGCTTCCTCTTGAGCTCGAATCACATAAGCCCTAGTTGGTGCCCGTGCCTCAGATCTAATAGTAGACCTTTCGTTCCACTTCAACTATTACCCGCATTGCCACTATTTTACGGTGGTTTCCCTCTTAAAGCTGTATTACTTGAACAAGTGTTCTAAGCTTTCTCTTTATCTGATCTTTCAAGGTATTTTCTAAGAAAATGATCATAAGAACCACATTTGAAGCACAATTCATCTCTTAATCTGCATTCCTTGAAATGTCATTTATTGCATTGTTTACATTCAATTTTGCTATTTCTGAAACTACCCACACATGCTACAGATGTAGCCTGTGGTCTCAAACTTGAATGTTGCTTTCCTTTATCTCTCTCCAAGAACCTCACTGAAGCTGATGTATGATTATGAAATTCTTCTAATTTCTTCGGTGAAGAAGAAAATGACTTTCTCATAGGTTGTTTACCCATATCACGAGCCTCAGAATATGATTTTTTTTTGCTTTACTGAGCTCTTCAGCTTTATAAGCTCGATCCACTAGAACCACAAATTCTTTCAATTCTAAAATCCTAACTAGCAACTTGATATCTTTATTTAAACCATCTTTAAACGGGGTACACATAATAGCTTCTGATGGTATGCATTCCCGAACATATTTGCTAAGTCGCGCAAATTCTCTTTCGTACTGAACTACAGTCATATCACCCTGTTTCAACTCTAGAAACTCTTTGCGCTTCTTGTCGAGGAATCGTGGGCTAACATGTTTCTTCCTGAATTGTGATTATACTAAGGTCATTCTACTTTTAGGCATCATTTTTCACACAACTATCCTAAGCTAAACTTACGTAATCAACTATCACAATTTTCATAGTTCAAAGAGTTATTATCCTCATCGAACATCATAGATAACAATATACTTCTCATGGTCTAACAGTCATTTAGCATTTGTATGTCATGGTAAAATGAATGAAAAAATGATCTAATGCTCAAACAAAATATCTTATACATGTAATATGTGTAATACACCCCCTAAGGGATGCATTGTCATCAATGCATGATCAAACACAAAATTTTACTTATGAAAAAAAAATAGATATGTAGAAAATGCAATGATAACAATTATGAATGCATGAAAAATGAATGTAACAATGAAAAACATATGCCAATGAAAAGTAAAATCAAAAGCTTGGAAAAGAATTGTGTTACTTTAGTTGGATTGGGTGGATTGGCAATGTGCTTGTAGTGCTACTTCTATTTTAGATGATTGATTGTCACCTTTTCATCATCATCATCTTATTTCGTGAGATCATAAATTAGTTCATTAATTGCATATGTAACACCCCGAACCCGAGACCATCGCCGGTGTTGGGCACGAGGGGTTAACAAACCAAGTTCACTTGTTTTGCCCACCCATTTGACATTTCCAGTCAGGCTGGAAAACTGCGTCACCGTCGCCTTAAAAATCATATCTCGAGTTTCAAAACTCGGAAACTGGTTTCGTAAATTTTCCCTGAATTTAGACTCATGTATCCATCCATGGATTTATTTCTAGAATTTTTGGTCAGGCCAATTGGTACAGTTTATTAGTTAAAGTCACCCATGTTACAGGGATCGACTGCTCTGACCTTCGCGCGTTACAACTTGAATATCTCACTGTAAAGAACTTTAATACTGGTGCCATTTATTTCTAATGAAACTAGACTCAAGATGGAATCTGTACATATAAGGAATGACTCCTAATTCTTTCTGGATAATTTATAGAAAATTTTTAAAGTTGCGACAGGGGACCCAGAAACCGTTCTGGCCCTGTCTCACAATAGCTTTAATATCTCTTAACATGTAACTCCTATGACCATTTCGTTTCTTCCATATGAAAATAGACTCATCAAGGTTCATTTACATAGCTTATTCACTATTTAATACCATTCCTACAAATTTTGGTGATTTTTCACATTCACGTCACTGCAGCTGGCAGCATCTGTTTTAAGGTAGGTCTTACCTATTTTGTAGTCTCCATGAACCAACTAGTCTTGCCATACATAGGTTCATATATGATCATTTTAACCATACCAATGGCTGATCATGTGACCAACACTCCCATTTCCAATCCATAATCACATCATGACACCATTTATATACATATACTAACCGCAAATAGTCTAAGTCGATACTTCACTTTTACGAGCCATTTTCGCATGGCCGTACACAAATACATCACAACATATTTAACCAACAAGGGGTAGTCCTATACATGCCATTTCAAAGTTCAACCAAAAATTTATACCAAAATAGAGACGTTGATAGTGTGGATGACTTCGACTTTACTGATCCCGAATCCGATTGCTATCGAGCGAAATCTATAAAACAGAGAGCCAAAGCAACGGGTAAGCATTTTATGCTTAGTAAGTCTCAAGGAATATAATCAACTCTAATTACAGCAATACATTCACATAGCCAAATGCATCATTTCATTAATACACATTTTTACTTCACACTTCATCATTATATACTTTCACAAAGTATCAATCAATTCAATAACTGAAATTCATTAGTCGATTGAGTGAATGTTGCTCAAACATGTCGACTTTCCAATGCACATATAAACGTACCTTATTCTTTGGGCTTCTCGAGTGTACTAATTGAATTTATTACAGCAACCAACACTCACCTCCAGCCCAAGATTCTTCGAATATAACCGGATATAACCACACGCACAAATGCCTTCGGTCTTAGCCCGGATAGAATGTCTCGCATTTAATGCCTTCGGTCTTAGCCCGGATGTAGCCACTAGCACAATTGCCTTCGGTCTTAACCGGATATAATTTCCAGCATAATTGTCTTCGGGCTTAGCCCGGATATCATTCAATTTCTCATGCACACATACATCAATAATCATTGGACATACATATTTCATTCTCGTTACTAAGGCTCAAACACAATTATAATCACTAGCATAATCGCCGGGACTTAGCCCGGTATTATTCAATACTCATACACACATAAATCAATAATCAATACATCCATATTTCATTCCACATAATTCAATTAAGGTCACTTCTTGAGGACTTACCTCGGATGTTGTCGAACGGCTTTTACGGCTATTCGATCACTTTTTCCTTCCCCTTGTCCAATTGTGGCCCTCTTAGCTCTTGAGCTAATTCAAACAAATTCAATTTATTAAAACCTCATTGTGCTAGCTTATGGCCGAATATGACAAGGAGTTTAAATGGTCATATGGCCACTCTTTAGCTTGAATACACAATGGTCATGCACATTTTATACTACATCAAGCAATTCAATACAATTTATTCGAGCATCAAGGAAAAGCTAAGGCCTTCAATAGGCTACCCAAGGCCGAATATTCATGTACATGTTGAGGCCAATTATGCACTTAATACCTCACAAAACAGCATGCATTTTACTAGTTAATGCTTTGCATATTGTAGCTCAAAACTTATAATATAGCATCAAGCACTCATATGTGTGCTAGGCCGAATGTGCTTGCAATTTCACAATCATTCTTCAACATCTTCTTCTTTAAACAACCATATTCATCACTTAGTTCATAACCAAAACATCATGTGCAAACATATATATACATATATGACCATGGTCAATTTCAAGGTGTCCATAGCCATCCAAAACACAAATTTTAACTAACATGCAAGAAGCATGAACAATGCTCATGAATGCATCATGGCCGAATATGACAATCATGCCCTTTTCAACTTCAATCATGATTAAACAAAAGAAAACTCAAAATCTTACTCAAAAGTAGACAATCCATCATTGCATGCATCATCATCAAGCTTCACACTTAGCATGCAATGGCTTTATCACCATAACAACTTTGGCCAAATACCATTTCCATGGCATAACAAAGATTTGAGCCATGGCTAACATGCACATCAAGTTAGCAACCAAAACATGCATGAAACTCCTAACACAACCTCATACACACCTTAATCTTGATGCAAACTTAGCCAAATCTCCTTCTAGATCTCTTCCAAACCAAGCATGAAGCAAAAATCCTCCTTCTTCCTTAGTTTTGGCTCAAAGAAAGGATGAACAAAATTTTTCTTTCTTTCTCTACCACTCACGGCAATGGGGGGGGAATACCACACTCACACACATTTTTTTTCATTCTTTTCTTACCCATACACCTTTGTTTATTATTTCTCCCTAATGCACCAACAAAACATGTTTCATGACATGTTTTGCCCATCCTCTCTTGCCATGGCGGCCACTTCATGTTGGGGGAAATTTGACATGCAAATCCCTTATTTTTGCATGCATGAGCAACTAGTCATCACACATTTCCCCATCATACTTTCAAAGTTCACTACTAGGTCCTTTCTAGTGAAATTGCATTTATAACACTAAATCGAAACATCAAAAATGTCACACACAAATTAACACATATCATAGGCATCAAAATAAATTTTAAATTATTTTTATGCCTCGGTTTTGTGGTCCCAAACCACATCCCGACTAGGGTCAATTTTGGCTGTCACAACTCTCCCCACTTAAGAAATTTTCATCCCCAAAATCTTACCGTAAATAGGTTTGGATATCGCTCTTTCATAGAGTTCTCGGTCTCCCAAGTAGCTTCTTCTATCCCGTGCTTGAGCCATAACACTTTCACCAATGAACCCGCTTGTTTCGCAACTCTTTCACTTCTCGTGATAGGATACGAATCGGTTCTTCCTCATAACTCATATTAGGTTGAATTTCAATTTCGATGGACTAATCACGTGCGATGGATCGGATCTATAGCGTCGAAGCATCGAAACGTGAAAGACATCGTGAACTTTTTGAGTTCGGGGCAAAATCAAACGATATGCCACCGGACCGACTCGCTTCGGATATCTCATATGGCCCAATGAACCTCGGGCTCGGCTTGCCCTTACTACCGAATCGAGTATCTTTTTCCAAGGCGATACCTTGAGAAACACTTTATCACCCACCGATACTCGATATCCTTACGCTCAGATCCGCGCACGACTTCGACGATCGGAGGCTATCTTCAGACTTTCACGGATTACTTTCACTTTCTGCTCAAAGATCTCTAATCAAATCCACCCGAAAATCTTGCTTTCACCGAGCTCATCCAAAACAATGGCGACGGCATTTACGACCGCATAAGGCCTCGTAGGGTGCCATCTTAATACTTGATTGAAAGTCGTTGTTGTAAGCGAATTCAATCAACGGCAAATACCGTTCCCATGAACCACTAAATTCTGAGTCCTTGTTCGGAACACACTCAGCCCGTTTTGTAGCCAACTCGTCGTCGACTTTTCGAGCTTCGAATTTGACGATCAATAGTGGTTTGGCTTTCAATTCAGCTACTAACACACTATCGGATCGAATGATAAGTGCATGTTCATCGTCAGAAGCTTAATAAGGATTTACGACTCAAGGCATCCGCAACCACATTCGCCTTTCCGGATGATAGTCAATGATCAGCTCATAATCCTTTAACAGCTCGAGCCAACGCCTTTGTCGCAGATTTAAGTCTCTTTGGGTCATCAAATATTTGAGACTTTTGTGATCCGAGTACACATGGCACCTTTCACCAAATAAGTAATGTCGCCAAATCTTTAAGGCGAATACGATGGCGGCCAATTCAAGATCATGGGTCGGATAATTTTTCTCGTGTGGCTTTAATTGCCTCGACGCGATAGGCCACAACTCGACCTTCTTGCATCAATACACAACCTAACCCAAGTAGGGAGGCGTCGCTATAGATGACAAACTCTTTGCTGGGACTCGGGTTGCACTAGAATTGGGGCTTCACCAAATAAGTTTTCATTGATCGAAACTTTTTGGCATTTCTCAAATCCATTCGAACTTAACATCCTTTTGGAGTAGCCGTCATCGGCGTGGCTATCGTTGAGAAGCCTTTACAAATCGTCGGTAATAACCTAAGAAGCCCCAAAAAGCTCGAACCTCAAGAATATTTCTGAGGCTTCCAATTAAGTATGGCTGAAATTTTATTCGGTCGACTCGAATACCGATGCGATACCACATGACCCAAGAAGCTAACCTCTCTTAACCGTAACTCACACTTGCTGAACTTAGCATATAATTGCTTATCCCGTAAGATTTGCAAAGACTAACCGCAGTGTTCAAGATGCTCGGTCTCATTTCTTGAATAGACCAAGATGTCATCAATGAACACGACTACGAATCGATCCAAATATGGTCTCAAGATCCGATTCATTAAATCCATAAATACCGTAGGGCATTAGTGAGCCCAAACGGCATCACTAGGAACTCATAGTGACCATATCTCGCTCAAGGCGCTCTTGGGTATGTCCGAATCTCGGATTCGCAATTGATAATAGCCCGATCTCAAATCTATTTTTGAGAACACCGAGGCTCCTTCGCTTGATCGAACAAGTCATCGATACGTGGTAACGGATATTTTTCTTTATCGCCGCTTTATTAAGTCGACGATAGTCGATGCACGTACCGCATGGTTCCTTCCTTCTTTCTCACAAACAACACCGGCGCACCCCAAGGCGAAAAACTCAGGCGAGCAAAACCTCTATCCACCAATTCTTGCAACCGAAGCTTTCAACTCCTTTAATTCCGTTGGTGCCATACGATACGGAGCTATCGAAATTGAGTGGTACCGTGTACTAATTCGATGCCAAATTCTATTTCCGAACAGTGGTAAACCCGGCAATTCTTCGTGGAAAACATCCGGTTTCACAAACCAACGACACGATTCGGGTTTCTTTTTCGATTCCTTGTCATCGAAAGCACGTATGCAAGGTACGCCGCACCCTTTTCTTACATATTTTCGGCCAACATCGGCGATATTACATTTGGCAACCCTTTAAGTCCAGAGACTCAACTCGAATTATTTCATTATTCGCGCACCTCAAATCGATAGTCTTGCTCTTGCAATTTACAACCACATCGTGCATGGTCAACCAATCCAAACCAAGAATAACGTCGAACTCATCGAACGGCAAAAGCATCAAGTCCGCCGGAAAACAAGAACCTCGGAACACTAGGGGACTTTTCTTGCACACTTTGTTGACAAGCACGTAATGACCCAAGGGGTTTGACACCCGAATTACAAACTCAGTAGACTCAATAGGCAAAGTCTTACTGGATGCTAAGGTTTCACATATATATGAATGAGTAGAACCAGGGTCAATCAAAGCAATCACATTTGTATTGAAAAGAGTGAAAGTACCAGTAATGACATCCGGAGAGGCAAGATCCTCACGCTTGGCCAGATGGCATAAGTCCTTGCCGAGCACGAGCCTCGATCGATGGTAGCATCTCTAGATCCTCTCGACCGCCAACGACATTGCCCATATTTCTAGGTGGCCTACCTCGGCGATGGTAGCACCCGGGTTTCCACTCGACTTACATTCTGCTCATGCATCCTCGGGCAATCCTTCATAAAGTGGTCGGCCGACCCACACTTATAGCAGAGCGATCACGAAACCAACAGCTCCCCGAATGCCATTTGCCACAATGTGGACACTCCGCCTCTCTCGGCTATCATTTCCACCATGGCGATCGAAGTGACTCGTGTGGTCACAGGGGTCGATCGCGTCCTCGTCTAGAAAAGCCCGAACGCCTCTAGACCGCTCGCATCATCTCGAAATCTCTTTGATGCTTGTTGAAGAGACTTTCCGGAGGACCTCTTTCGAATTCTCCGGTTCCCACATCGCTTTTTGTTTCTCCTTTCTAAGCTCTTTGGCTTTACAAGCTCGCTCAACAAGTACTACGAACTCGTATCTCGAGAATGCCAACGAACATCCTTATATCATCATTCAGCCTATCCTCGGCGTTTATACATAATGGCTTGGACGAAATGCATTCTCGCTGCATCGGCTAAGCCTCACAAATTTTCGTTCGTAGTCGGTAACTGACATAGAACCTTGCTTAAGGTCAAGGAATTCCCTTCGCTTTTGGTTGATGAATCTCTGATTGATATACTTTTTTCGGAACTCGGTTTGAAAGAATTCCCAAGTCACTTGCTCTCTAGGTACCACAGAAGTCAGAGTACTCCACCAATAGTAGGCGGACTCACGTAGCAAGGAGATGGTACACTTTAAGCACTCATCGGGTGTACAGGATAGCTCATCGAGCACCGGATAGTGTTATCCAACCAAAATTCAGCTCGCTTCGGCATCATCATCATCCGTAGCCTTAAATTCAGTGGCCCCATGTTTTGAATCCTATCGATTGGGGCTTACTTGACCTTATTTGGTCATCACCGGAGGTATTGTAGGTGTGGGGTTGCATTTGTCGGGAATGGAGGTTGTGGAACAGTAGTGTTAGTTCGAATGTATTGATTAAACCATTCGCTCATCACACTATAAAAGGCTTGCCTAGCCTCGTCATTCGGATTGCTGGCCATAGGTTGAGAGTCCGCGGCGCTGTCCCTTGCGCGGAGCAGCGCCACACTCTCCACATCATCAGCTATCGCTTCGGTTGGGATCGGGATCCATTGCTATAAACAAACACAAAGTCAAATTGTCAGAAATCACCACACTATCGAGTCATCATTTAATGGCATGTATAGCTAGACCCCAAACACATCACGGTAGTCCTAGAATCGACTAAACCGTGGCTCTGATACCAATAAAATTGTAACACCCCGAACCCGAGATTATCGCCGGTGTCGGACACGAGGGGTTAACAAACCAAGTTCACTTGTTTTGCCCACCCATTTGACATTTCCAGTCAGGCTGGAAAACTGCGTCACCGTCGCCTTAAAAATCATATCTCGAGTTTCAAAACTTGGAAACTGGTTTCGTAAATTTTCCCTGAATTTAGACTCATGTATCCATCCATGGATTTATTTCTAGAATTTTTGGTCAGGCCAATTGGTACAGTTTATTAGTTAAAGTCACCCATGTTACAGGGATCGACTGCTCTGACCTTCGCGCGTTACAACTTGAATATCTCACTGTACAGAACTTTAATACTGGTGCCGTTTGTTTCTAATGAAACTAGACTCAAAATGGAATCTGTACATATAAGGAATGACTCCTAATTATTTCTGGATAAGTTATAGCAAATTTTTAAAGTTGCGACAGGGGACCCAGAAACCGTTCTGGCCCTGTCTCACAATAGCTTTAATATCTCTTAACATGTAACTCCTATGACCATTTCGTTTCTTCCATATGAAAATAGACTCATCAAGGTTCATTTACATAGCTTATTCACTATTTAATACCATTCCTAAAAATTTTGGTGATTTTTCACATTCACGTCACTGCAGCTGGCAGCATCTGTTTTTAAGGTAGGTCTTACCTATTTTGTAGTCTCCATGAACCTACTAGTCTTGCCATACATAGGTTCATATATGATCATTTTAACCATACCAATGGCTGATCATGTGACCAACACTCCCATTTCCAATCCATAATCACATCATGACACCATATATATACATATACTAACCGCAAATAGTCTAAGTCGATACTTCACTTTTACGAGCCATTTTCGCATGGCCGCACACAAATACATCACAACATATTTAACCAACAAGGGTAGTCCTATACATGCCATTTCAAAGTTCAACCAAAATTTATACCAAAATAGAGACGTTGATAGTGTGGATGACTTCGACTTTATTGATCCCGAATCCGATTGCTATCGAGCGAAATCTATAAAAGAGAGCCAAAGCAACGGGTAAGCATTTTTATGCTTAGTAAGTCTCAAGGAATATAATCAACTCTAATTACAGCAATACATTCACATAGCCAAATGCATCATTTCATTAATACACATTCTTACTTCACACTTCATCATTATATACTTTCACAAAGTATCAATCAATTCAATAACTGAAATTCATTAGTCGATTGAGCGAATGTTGCTCAAACATGTCGACTTTCCAATGCACATATAAACATACCTTATTCTTTGGGCTTCTCGAGTGTACTAATTGAATTTATTACAGCAACCAACACTCACCTCCAGCCCAAGATTCTTGAATATAACCGGATATAACCACGTGCACAAATGCCTTGGTCTTAGCCCGGATAGAATGTCTCGCACGAATGCCTTGGTCTTAGCCCGGATGTAGCCACTAGCACAATTGCCTTCGGTCTTAACCGGATATAATTTCCAGCATAATTGTCTTCGGGCTTAGCCGGATATCATTCAATTTCTCATGCACACATACATCAATAATCATTGGACATACATATTTCATTCTCGTTACTAAGGCTCAAACACAATTATAATCACTAGCATAATCGCCGGGACTTAGCCCGGGTATTATTGAATACTCATACACACATAAATCAATAATCAATACATCCATATTTCATTCCACATAATTCAATTAAGGTCACTTCTTGAGGACTTACCTCGGATGTTGTCGAACGGCTTTTACGGCTATTCGATCACTTTTTCCTTCCCCTTGTCCAATTGTGGCCCTCTTAGCTCTTGAGCTAATTCAAACAAATTCAATTTATTAAAACCTCATTGTGCTAGCTTATGGCCGAATATGACAAGGAGTTTAAATGGTCATATGGCCACTCTTTAGCTTGAATACACAATGGTCATGCACATTTTATACTACATCAAGCAATTCAATACAATTTATTCGAGCATCAAGGAAAAGCTAAGGCCTTCAATAGGCTACCCAAGGCCGAATATTCATGTACATGTTGAGGCCAATTATGCACTTAATACCTCACAAAAACAGCATGCATTTTACTAGTTAATGCTTTGCATATTGTAGCTCAAAACTTATAATATAGCATCAAGCACTCATATGTGTGCTAGGCGAATGTGCTTGCAATTTCACAATCATTCTTCAACATCTTCTTCTTTAAACAACCATATTCATCACTTAGTTCATAACCAAAACATCATGTGCAAACATATATATACATATATGACCATGGCGAATTTCAAGGTGTCCATAGCCATCCAAAACACAAATTTTAACTAACATGCAAGAAGCATGAACCATGCTCATGAATGCATCATGGCGAATATGACAATCATGCCCTTTTCAACTTCAATCATGATTAAACAAAAGAAAACTCAAAATCTTACTCAAAAGTAGACAATCCATCATTGCATGCATCATCATCAAGCTTCACACTTAGCATGCAATGGCTTTATCACCATAACAACTTTGGCCAAATACCATTTCCATGGCATAACAAAGATTTGAGCCATGGCTAACATGCACATCAAGTTAGCAACCAAAACATGCATGAAACTCCTAACACAACCTCATACATACCTTAATCTTGATGCAAACTTAGCCAAATCTCCTTCTAGATCTCTTCCAAACCAAGCATGAAGCAAAAATCCTCCTTCTTCCTTAGTTTTGGCTCAAAGAAAGGATGAACAAAATTTTCTTTCTTTCTCTACCACTCACGGCAATGGGGGAATACCACACTCACACACATTTTTTTCATTCTTTTCTTACCCATACACCTTTGTTTATTATTTCTCCCTAATGCACCAACAAAACATGTTTCATGACATGTTTTGCCCATCCTCTCTTGCCATGGCCGGCCACTTCATGTTGGGGGAAATTTGACATGCAAATCCTTATTTTTGCATGCATGAGCAACTAGTCATCACACATTTCCCCATCATACTTTCAAAGTTCTCTACTAGGTCCTTTCTAGTGAAATTCGCATTTATAACACTAAATCGAAACATCAAAAATGTCACACACAAATTAACACATATCATAGGCATCAAAATAAATTTTAAATTATTTTTATGCCTCGGTTTTGTGGTCCCGAAACCACATCCCGACTAGGGTCAATTTTGGGCTGTCACAGCATAATCCTATTCTAAACATGGGGTAGTGGTTTGAAGTGCAGTAGTAGGTTCTTGTGGTGCAAAAGTTTCGTTCATGTTATCTCCTTCCTTATCTAACTCAATGTTCATCGATTCTATTTTCTCTTCCTTCCCCTCAATCTTTTGTTCTTTTCTATAGTGGTCGATTATGCGATAGTGTCCATCACAGCGGCTTCAACTTCACCCTCAACTTCATCCTCATCTTCATCCTCTAGGTCTGTTAACAACTCTTTGGGAAAAGTAAGGAATGCAAGCATGGGCTAGGTAAAGTTTTTTTTGAAGAGATTTCTTAATGGCATTATCCCTCTGTCTGACATATCCCTAAAATAAAGTTATTTCTTCTTAAGCCATACTTAGATCAGTAGCTCTCCTCAGTTGTTGTTTTTCCATCTAACAAAACTGTTATTTCAACATCTCTAGAGCACCGAGCACTTGTTACTCGAAATCACTATGAGACGTGGATGGAGTGGCATGGGTATGAGTAGGTGAAAAAGATGGTGTGAAACCAAGATGCCGTGGCACTTCTTCCCCTGAAAATCTCATGGCAATATATTTGGAGATGGCTCATTTGTCAGGGATTTTGTCCTCATTTGCTTGGATAAGGACATTGACCTGTTGACAAAGCGCAATAATGAGAGATGGATAATTCAGGGTGCTTATATTATTTTGGGCGCAACAATGAACTTCTCTAAAAATAAAATTTCCAACATTTATCTTTTTGCCATTCATAATAGAGTGCAGTAACAACATGCGTTCCTTCGAAATAGTAGAATTATGAGTTGAAGGAATAAGATGAGATTTAAGAAAATTATACCATACTCTACAATGAGGCTTCAAAGAAACACAATCAATGGTGTAGCAATAATTCCGAGAGGTTGTCCATTTGGTCCTTTCCATGTAGAATTCTAGAAGAACTTGATTGATTCCTACTGTTATTGTCTTGATAAACTGAGAATGTTCATCAAGGTCGTCAGGTAACCCATATTATGCATTGACGGAGTATCCATCGAATAACATTGAAGCATCGCGTACATAGATGAAAGCATTATCTAGAGAGGTTAAATGGGTATAAAAATCCTTTACAATTTTCATAAGAACGTCATTAGGATGAAGGTAAAAGAGTTGCCATCCATGTTTCTCCACCACAGAAGAAATTGCTTCAGTGTATCCCATAAAAGTTGCATCTTGAACAAGAAAGCCTTTTTTCCATATAGAAGGGTCACTTTGATGTGTTTGTATTGTACTTTCTTCGGCAGCTTTGCTGAAAAATGCTCTTAGAGGTGTAGAGGTGGATGAAGATGGCATATGTCGAGGCATTTGAGAAGAAATAAGAACTATAAAAAGAAAAAGCTAAGACCTTTACAATTATGGAGGAAAAACTGAAAATGGTGAAAAAGAATAAACTGAAAATAGCTTGGAAAAAGAAAATGAATCGATTAAGGTAAAAATGAGAGAGAATATAGCGGTGACGAGGTGGATAAGAGTAGCCTTAAATTATGGCCTGACATGGTAAAGTAAAATTAAGTGGGAAGAAAAAAATTTTGCAAGTATACTAAGTGGGCTAATTATTACCATGCATAGGCCAAAATCTACTTGCAACAAAAGAAAGAAATAAAAATTAATTAAACCAATAAAAGAAATAAATCAAAAGCAAATTAATTAAATAAAAGTAAGCAAAATAAAACACTAAGCATACTAAAGAGAAATAGAATGTTTATCACGAAGTATGAGAGCTACCCAATAATGCTTCAAACATTGACCATTGACTTTGAAAGTAGAGCAAGTCTTGCCATCTTTGACTTCTACAGCTCCATGACGGTACACATGCACTATTTTGAATGGACCAGACCAACGAGACTTCAATTTGCTAGGAAACAATTTCAGCCTAGAATTGAACAACAACACTTGTTGTCCAGGTTCAAATTGTCGGGGCAAAACTTCTTATCATGGCATCATTTTTTCTTTGGTTTGTACAGTTTGACATTCTCATAAGCATGCACTATGGATTTCTCCATCTTATTCATATCTAGTAGTCAGTTATTGCTAGCATTAATCCAATCCATGTTCAATTACTTAATTTCCCAAAATGCATTATGTTCAAGTTCAACAGGTAAATGGCAAGGCTTCCCATAAACGAGTGTAACATCCTGACTTATGGCCTAGTCGGAATAGTGGTTTCGAGACCACAAATCTGAAGTAGAAATAATTATTTTATGATTATTGTGAGGTCTAGGATATGAATGCATGGTTGTGTGAAAATTTCATGAAGAAATTCTATGCCTAAGATGCCCAATTTATTTTTAGGGACTAAATTGAATAAGTTCCAAAACTTGAGTTCTAGAAGCTTTTATCATGAAATTGAGTTGGATTATTAATTAGAGGCCTTTAAATAGTAATTTGATGGATTTTTAAAATTTTGGACAAAAATGGACATCCAAGGATAAAAATTCAAAGTTTAGTGAAAAAGGCATTTTGGTCATTTAGTTATTTAAAGAATAAAAAGGGAAAATGAAGTAAAAATCTTGTCCATCTTCTCCATCAAGTGCCAAAAATTTTAGAGGCCATCGCTAGTGTTTTTCTTCAACTTTCAAGCTTGATTGTAAGTATGTCCTAGCATCGTTTTTAATGTTCTCTATGTTTTTGAGGTCCTTAAAAGCATGATTTAGCTATTTCTACCATCATTTTGCTCTAGGGTTCATGTTAAAAAACTTACCCATGTGTGACATGCATGTATTTTGGCGTTTAATGGAGGAACATGAAAGTTTGATGTATGATAAACATCTTTTCTTAAGTGGTTTTTCATGGAAACACCTAAAAAGGACTTGTTTGTAAAAAGGTGTAAAATGAGTTGTAGATGTATGAAATAAAAGAAAATGTAGGCTGCTATAAGCTAGTATATGATTTGATTAGGCTTGGGTAACCATGAAAAATGCATGCATTTCATTTTACGAGTCTAGGGACCAAAGTGTAAAATTGTACAAAGCTAGGGGTAAAAAGGTAATTTTACCATAGAGTTAGTTTTGGGGATGAAATTGATGAATGTGATACATTAATAATTTAAATTGCTTATATAGACTCGAAAAGATCAATCCCGGAAGTAGATCGTGGAAAACAAAAGGTTTTGGAATAGTCAGAATTCAAAACCGAAACATCATCCAGGTAAGTTTGTGTAACTTAATTGAATATGTAAATATGTTGATTGTAATTGTTGTGTGGAGTTGAATGTGTAATGTAAGAATATTGAATTATGTGAAATTATTCATAAGTTAAGAATTGATTGAAAAGGGATTATAATCCGTTTGAATTTTTTAATTCCGATGGTTAGGTTATTTCTTATACGAAATGGAATCCTGCATGTGTTGCGGAAGGATTTAGCTCGGACAGGTAACCCCGAAATGAATATATGTTTCAATTAGGATTTAGCATAGACTGGGAATCCTAATTGACTAGATTTAGCCTGGACTGGTAATCCGACAAAGCCCTTAGAGTATATGGTACAACTATAATTTAGCTTGGACTGGTAATTCTGCTGTAGAATATCTGGCATGAGAGTGTACCAAGAAGGTACTATTGGATATAAATTGACAGATGAAATATCTATCAGGAATTTAGTAATTAAATGGATAAAATATATATATAAGGCATGAGAAACATTAAATAGAATGTTTACATGATATGATGAGCTCATCTATGCATCTTGTAATATTTGAGACTAACTTATTGATTGAGTGCATGTGCTTAGGGAAAATTATCTAAAATTGATGGATAGTATGGCTTACTGAGATTAGGCATTTAAAATGACCAGTAAGTTTACTTTCCATTATACGAACTTACTAAGCATGTAATGCTTACCCTGATTTACTTTTCCCTATTTTATAGTGCTTGTGGACTAGTGAAGGTTGGAGGATGGTTAGAGCTTTGATCACACTATCAACAATTTTGTTTTGGGTATAAAAGAAATACTCATTTTGATAAAATGGCATGTATAAGGTAACTTATCTTTTGTCATATGTGTCATTTAATTTGGCCAAGTGTGATGGATTTTGATGATTGATAAATCATTTTTTATATAGCCATGTGATATGGCTAATATGTGACTTTTGGGTTGTAACTCTAATTAATTATGCATGTATGAATTGAGTTACACTCATGTTATGCATGATGGTTACTTGTGTTGACTAGAGTGATGAATGTCATTCATGTTTAGAGAAAGAATTATAATCAATAGGTGTGGCCATAATCTTGATAAAATGGTATAAATGAGAAGTAGGTTATTGCTAAAGATTTGTTATAGAATTTGTGTAGGATGACTTAAGTCACTTACTAAATTGAATATGTGCTAAGTGAATTCTATATGGTCATATTAACCACTTTTTGAGCAAAAATCAAGCCATGTTGTAAGCCTTTGAAACTATAATTGATCATGTTGAAAGGACGGTGACAATTGGCTTGGAAAATAGCCACAAAATTGTCCACACGGGTAGACACATGAGCATGCATCTATGCCATGTGTGACACGTGGTCTGCCCCATGGGCGTGTTGTTCAGCCATGTGCCCTCTACACCCTAGTTTTACAAGTCAGAATGCCGAGTAGTAAACACACGGGCTAAGTCATGGGCGTGTGTCTTACCGTGTGAAAGACACGACCTACCCACATGGGCGTGTACTTTGGCCGTGTGAAGTCTACACCATTTTATGAAAAACCATTTAATTTTTGATTAACCACACGGTCTGGCCACATGGGCGTGTGAGCTTATTTTGATGCTGACTTCATAAACAGAGAGTTACACGGTCTGAGGACACGAGCGTGTCCCCTTCATCACATGGGCATTTGACATTATTTTGATGAAAAATTTCCTATGTTTTCCAAAGAATCTAACTTAGTCTCGAACCATCTCTAATGCGTATTTTGGGCCTCGTAAGCCCATATAAGGGACAATATGTATCTGTATGAATAGTTTTAAATTGGATGAAATTTATGGCCTGTTTTTACGTGAGTATTAATGTAAATTTTTGGTAATGCCTCGTGCCCTATCCTGGCCTTGGATACGAGTAAGGGGTGTTACATTTAGTGATATCAGAGCTATAGTTTAACCGATTCTCAGACTAACGTAGCATGTATCATCTAGCTATACATGCCATTACACAAGTTATGATAGTGTGACATCTCCTAATCATTTTCAATGTATTTGTATATAGTAGATGTCTTCCAATCAAGCCCAAGATGAGTCTGAGGAAGTTGAGAGTTATGACCAAGCTTTCGTATAGTGAGCCACGTCTAGTGGTAGTAGGAGGCCCATGTCCAGGGGTCGGGAAGAGGCAAAGGTAGCCCTTTTTAAAATAATGGATGAATGGTTTGGTGGGTACTTGAGAACCAACCCTGCTATACCACGGCCTCCCCCACCTCCTACACGATCTGAAGAAGTACCACAAGGTATTGACCTGGTAAGGATTGGTAAAGCTCTAGTAGATAAACTTAGAAAATATAGGGCTAAAGAGTTTAGGGCTACAATTGACAATGATGTGGAACGGGCAAAATTCTGGCTTGAGAATACCGTGAGAGCTCTTGACGAATTATCATGTACCCCTAAAGAATACTTGAAGTGCACGGTATCTCTACTAAAAGACACTGCATACAACTGGCAAAAAACTATATCTTCAGTAGCACGAGAGAGAATATTACATGGGATTTCTTCCAAGCCGATTTTAAAAAGAAAAATATCAGTCAAAGGTTCTTGGATCAAAAGAGAAAGGAATTTCTAGAGCTTAAGCAAGAGGAATGGATTGTGTTAGAATACAAACGGGAGTTTGTCTGGCTGAGCCAGTATGCCTGAGAGTGGGTTCAGAATGAAGTGGAAATGTGCAAAAAGCTTTGAGGAAGGACTAAACGAGGATATTAAACTATTGATTGGGATCCTAGAAATAAGAGAGTTCGACGAGTTAGCTAATAGAGCCAAGAAAGTTGAAGAGCTAAGTAATGAAAAGAAACAAGTGGAGAGGAAAGCTCAGGTTCCGAGTAAGAGATTCATGGCCAAGACATATACATCTCCCACAAAAAAGTCGAGAAGTCATCAGGAACGCTCCAATTCATCAATGGGACATTTGAGTAAAGCAAGAAGCTCTAAGCGCCCTAACCCGCGGTCTTCATATCCCATGGCAACTAGTGTGGGGAGTGCGGGAAAACAAAAACCAAGGTGTGATAGTTGTAATAAGTTTCACTTTGGAGAGTGTCGAATGAGGAGTGGGGCATGCTTCATGTGTGGTCTCTTGACCACTTCCTTAAGGATTGCCCAGAACGAGTTGACAAAGAGGTTGAGCCAATCCCAAAATTGAGTGCTCCTATTTCTCGAGGTAGGCCTCCAAGATACCCCAGAAGTGTCAGTGGTGGTCGTAGCATTGGAAAGGACTTCACCAGAAAATCAGAGGTTCGAGTCCTAGTAGGAACTTATGCCATACGAGCTAGAAAAGAAGCCACAGCTCCTGATGTCATTACAGGTACATTTTCTCTTTATGATATTCATGTTGTTTCTTTGATTGATCCGAGATCAACCCATTTGTATGTTTGTATGAAATTGTTTTCTAGTAAAGAGTTACCTATAGAGTTTACTGAAAACGCAATTAAGGTGTCGAATCTGTTAGGGAAACATGTATTAGTTGACAAAGTATGCAAGAAATGTCCTTTGATGATTAGAGGTCATTGTTTTCTTGCTAATTTAATGTTGTTGCCATTTGATGAGTTCGATGTTATACTGGGTATAGATTGGTTGACACTATATGATGCTATAGTAAATTGTAGACAGAAGGTCATTGAATTGAAATGTGAAAATTTAAAAACTCTTCGGGTTGAACCAGATGAGTCAGACATAATACCTGTTGTAATTTCTTCTATGTTGGCTCAAAGATCTGGCCTATGTGATGAATACTAATGAATTTAAATTAAAAGTTGAATTAGTGCCAACAGTATGTGAGTACCCATATGTGTTTCCGGAGGAGTTGCCAAGATTGCCTCCTATTAGAGAAGTTGAATTTAGTATTGACCTAGTACCGGGAACAACACCTATTTTGATTGCTCCGTATTAGATGGCTCCAATAGATTTAAAAGAATTAAAGTCTCAGTTGCAAGAATTGATGGATAAAGGTTTTGCAAGACCTAGTTTCTCTCCTTGGGGTGCATTGGTATTATTTGTGAAGAAGAAGGATGGTTCTATGAGACTTTGCATCGCTTACAGTCAACTCAACAAGGTAACAATTAAGAATAAATACCCATTTCTTAGGATTGACGATTTGTTTGACCAATTGAAAGGAGCAATGATATTTTCAAAGATAGATTTGAGGTTTGGTTATTACCAATTGCGAGTTAAAGAGTCATATGTGCCCAAAACTGCTTTCCGAACAAGGTATGGTCACTATGAATTCCTTGTTATGCCGTTTGGGCTAATGAATGCTCCTGCAGTATTTATGGACTTAATGAATTGAATATTTCAACCATACTTTGATAAATTTGTTGTAGTGTTTATTGATGACATATTGATTTATTCACCTAATGAATCCGAGCATGCTGAACACTTGAGGATGGTTTTGCAAACTCTGAGAGATAAACAATTGTTTGGTAAGTTTAGAAAAAGTGAATTTTGGCTTAGAGAAGTTAAATTTTTGGGACACATTGTTTCGGGTGACGGTATTACAGTTGACCCGAGTAAGATCTCTGTTATCGTTGAATGGAAACTGCAGAGAAATGTGACAAAATTTAGAAGCTTTTTAGGCTTAGCTGGCTACTATAGACGACTTTTTAAAGGGTTTTCTGTGATCGCCACTCCGATGACAAGGCTGCTCCAAAAAGATGTTAAGTTTGAGTGGTCAAAAAGGTGTCAGTAATGCTTCGAGAAGCTAAAGATGTTATTGACTGAAGCACCTATTCTAGGACAACCCGAGTCAGGTAAAGAATTCGTGATTTATAGTGATGTATCCTTGAATGATTTGGGATACGTACTCGTGCAAGAGGGTAAGGTGGTAGCCTACGCTTCAAGACAGTTGAAGCCTCACGAGAAGAACTACCCGACACATGACTTGGAATTGGCCGCCATTGTATTTGCGTTAAAGATTTGGAGACACTATCTGTATGGTGAGAAGTGTCGAATGTCCACTGATCATAAAATTTTAAAATACTTGATGACTCAAAAGGATTTGAACCTAAGGCAACCTAGATGGCTTGAATTACTCAAAGATTACGAGGTTGTGATTGATTACCATCTAGGTAAGGTGAATGTGGTCACTGACGCTTTGAGTAGAAAATCATTATTTGTCTTGAGGGCCATGGGTACATGGCTGGCTTTTTCTGATAATGGCTCGATCCTAGCGAAGTTGAAAGCTAGACTGACTTTTCTTCAGCAGATTTGTAATGGCTAGAAAGTTGATAAAGAGTTACAAGCTAAAAGAGTTCAATGTGAGTCTAGTAGTGAACCAGATTTTCAGAATGATTTCGATGGCTGCTTGAGGTTTCGTGGTAGGATCTGTGTTCTAAAAACAACACCGAGTTAATTCGAAATATTTTACATGAGGCACATAGTGGTTGTTTGTCAGTTCACTCGAGTAGTACAAAGATGTATAATGACTTGAAGTAAATGTATTGGTGGAATGGCATGGAAAGGGATATCTCAGAATTCGTATCAAAATGTCTAGTTTGTCAGCAGGTAAAGGCCAAACATCAAGCACCTTCATGGTTCCCGACTGGAAATGGGACCGTATTACTATGGACTTTGTAACAGGGTTGCCATTGACATCAAAGAAGAAAGATGTTATTTGGATCGTAGTTGACAGATTGACCAAATCATCCTATTTTATACCGTTACAAACTAATTTCTCACTTGATAAGTTGGCCGATTTGTACATTACTAAAATTGTGAGACTTCATGGAATACCCTTGTCGATTATTTTGGATAGAGATCCAAGATTCACTTCTCAGTTTTGGAAAAGGATATAAGAAGCTTTGGGTACAAAGCTGAATTTTAGTACCATTTTCATCCACAAATAGATGGCCAGCACGAGAGAATAATTCAAACCTTGAAAGATATGCTTAGATGTTGTATTCTTGAATTCCAAGGAAATTGGGAAAAGTACTTACCATTGACAGAATTTGCCTACAACAACAGTTATCAATCAAGTTTGAAAATGGCACCGTATAAGGCATTATATGGGCATAAGTGTCGAACACTATTATATTGGATTGAACTCAAAGAAAATAAGATTCAAGGGGTCGACTTAATTAAGGAGACCAAGGAAAAGGTAAAGATTATTCGTGATAGCTTGAAAATTGCTTCAGATAGACAGAAATCCTACGTGATTTTGAAATGAAAGGAAATTGAGTATCAAGTTGGTGATAAGGTATTTTTAAAAGTGTTTCCATGGAAAAAAAAAGGTTCTGATATTAGGTAAGAAGGGCAAATTAAGTTCTATATATATAGGGCCATATGAGATTACTGAAAGGATAGAACTGGTAGCATACCGGTTGGCCTTGCCATCAGAGTTGGAAAAGATTCATGATCTATTCCATGTATCTATGTTGTGCCGTTATTGATCTGATCCCTCACATGTGATTTCACCAACAGAGGTTGAGATTCATTCGGATATGACTTACGGTGAGGAACTGATTAAGATTCTAGCTCGGGAAGTCAAATAGTTAAGAAACAAGAATATTGCTCTAGTTAAAGTATTGTGGCAAAGACATGGAGTTGAAGAGGCTACATGGGAGCCTGAGAAGACTAGGAGAAATCAATACCTGAACCATTTCACTAGTAAGATTTTTGGGGAAGAAAATCCCTAAAGGGGGAGAGTTGTAACATCCTGACTTAGGGCCTAGTCAAAACAATGGTTTTGAGACTACAAATTTAAAGTAGAAATAATTATTTTATGATTATTGTGAGGTCTAGGATGTGAATGCATGCTTGTGTGAAAATTTCATGAAGAAATTCTATGCTTAAGATGCCTAATTTATTTTTAGGGACTAAATTGAATAAGTTGCAAAAATTGAGTTCTAGAAGCTTTTAACATGGAATTGAGGTGGATTATTAATTAGAGGCCCTTAAATAGTAATTTGACCAAGTTCTAAAATTTTGGACAAAAATGGACACGCATGGATAAAAATTCAAAGTTTAGTAAAATGGGCATTTTGGTCATTTGGATAATTAAAGAATAAAAAGGGAAAATGAAATAAAATTCTTGTCCATCTTGTCCATCAAGTGCCAAAAATTTGAGAGGCCATAGCTAGGTTTTTTTCAACTTTCAAGCTTGATTGTAAGTATGTCCTACCCCGTTTTTAATGTTCTTTACGTTTAAAGCATGATTTAGCTATTTCTACCATCATTTTGAGCTAGGGTTCATGTTCAAAAACTTAGCCATGTGTGACATGCATGTATTTTGGTGCTTAATGGAGGAATATGAAAGTTTGATGTATGATAAACATCTTTTGCTAATTGGTTTTCCATGAAAACACCTAAAAAGGACTTGTCTTTAAAAAGGTGTAAAATGAGTAATAGATACATGAAATAAAAGAAAATGTGGGCTAGTATGAGCTAGTATATAATTCAGCTAGTCTTCGGCAACCAAGAAAAATGCATGCATTTCATTTTACGAGCCTAGGGACCAAAGTGTAAAAATGTGCAAAGTTGGGGTAAAAAGGTAATTTTTCCATAGAGTGAGTTTTTGGGCGAAAATTGATGAATGCGATACATTAATAATTTAAATTGCTTATATAAACTTGGAAAGACCAATCCCAGAAGTGGACCATGGAAAACAAAAGGTTTTGGAATAGTTAGAATTCAAAACCGAAACATCATCCAGGTCAGTTCTTGTAACTTAATTGAATATGTAAATATGTTGATTATAATTGTTGTGTGGAATTGAACGTGTAATGTAAGAATATTGAATTATGTGAAATTATTCATAAGTTAAGAATTGATTGAAAAGGGACTGTAATCCTTTTGAATTTTTGAATTCCGATGGTTAGGTTATTTCTTATACGAAATGGAATCCTACATGTGTTGCAGAAAGGATTTAGCCCGGACGGGTAACCCAAAAATGAGCCTATCAAATTTATGTTTCAATTAAGGTTTAGCCTGGACTGGTAATCCTAATTGACTGGATTTAGCCTGGACTAGTAATCTAGATTTGACTCTATAGGGAATTCTTTGTCATATAAAGTATTTAGCCTGGACTAGTAATCCAACAAAGCCCTTAAAGTATATGGTACAACTAGAATTTAGCCTGGACTGGTAATTCTACTGTAGGATATGTGGCTCAAGAGTGTACCAAGAAGGTACTACTAGATATGAATTGAAGGATGAAATATCCATCAGGATTTAGTAATTCAAGGATAAAATATATATATAACGCATGAGAAACATGAAATAGAATGTGTACATGATATGATGAGCTCATCTATCCATCTTGTAATATTTGAGACTAACTTATTGATTGAGTGCATATGCTTAGGGAAAATTATCTAAAATTGATGGATACTATGGCTTATTGAGATTAGGTGTTTAAAATGACAGGTACTTTCTGCTATACGAACTTACTAAGCACGTAATGCTTACTCCAATTTACTTTTCCCTGTCTTATAGTGCTTGCGGACTCGAGAAGGTTAGAGGACGGTTGGAGCTTTGACCCACTATCAACAATTTCGTTTTGGGTATAAAAGAAATATTTATTTTGATATAATGGCATGCATAGGGTAACTTATCTTTTTTCATATGTGTCATTTAATTTGGCCAAGTGTGATGGCTTTTGATGAGTGATAATTCATTTTGTATATAACTATGTGATATGGCTAATATGTGACTATTGGGTTCTAACTCTAGTTAATTATGCATGTATGAATTGAGTTACACTCATGTTATGCATGATGGTTACTTGTGTTGACTAGAGTGATGAATGTTATTCATGTTTAGAGAAAGAATTTTAACACCCCTTGCCTGTATCCAAGGCTGAGACAGGGTATAAAGCATTACCGGACATACATACAAATGTTCAAGCAAAATCGGGCTATAATATCCCTTTCAAATCAAAAGTCATTCAAACCTATGCTGGATGTCCCTTGTATGGACCTACGAGGTCCAAAACATACATCGGATGTATTTCGGGACCTAATCGGAAACTTTAGGGAAACTTGGGAAATTTTCTTAAATTTAGAGTCACACGTCGTGTGAAATGGGGACACACCCGTGACCACAGGTCGTGTAACTCTTTGGCTATGACATCAGCACCAAAATAAGGTCACATGGCCGTGTCACATGCCCATGTAGCCAGGCCATGTGGCCAAATTAAATTAAATGATTTTTCATAAAAATGGTGCAGAGTTCACACGGCTAGAACACACGGGCATGTGGTTAGGCGTGTCTCTCACACGGCTAAGACACACGCCCATGTCTTAGCCTGCGTGTTTACTGCTAGGCATTCTGACTTATAAAATTAAGGTGCAGGGGACACACGGCTGAATCACATGCCTACGGGGCAGACTCTGTGTCACACACGGACTAGACACACACCCCTGTGTCTATCCATGTGGACAATTTCAAAGCTATTCTCCAAGCCTTTTTGCCACCCTTTATGGACTCATTCATTTGTACATGTTCTCAGCATTCAACCATTCACATTTGAACTACTCCAATATCCAAATCCATGATTGGATTATGTCCCTAATGCCTCCATGCACTATCTCAATTTTTTTACATGCATTTCCTAATCTTTTCATACCAATTCATAACCTCTAGGTTTTTATATCATTCTTTCCAACTTTACACATTTATAACATTGTTGTGGCTATACTCATTGATCTTGGGTCATTCACCAAATAAATATGCCATACCTTACATTCATCATTTCCAAGCAACCACATCAACATGAACACATTGTATGCATGCATGATTAATAAGGGTTACAACCCAATAGTAAAATATGAGCTATATTTCATGGCCATATACAAAATAATTTATCAAACATCATGATCCATTACACTTGGCTAATGTAAATGGCACATATAACCAAAAGATAAGTTTCCCTATACATTCCATTATATCAAAAATGAATATTCTTTTATACCCAAAACGAGAATGTCGATAGTGTGATCAAACTCCCCACCGTCCTCCAACCTTCATGAGTCCAAGAGCTCTTTAAGATAGGGAATAGTAAAAAGGGGGTAAGCATTACATGCTTAGTAAGTTCGTATAATGGAAAGTAAACTTACAGGTCATTTTTAACACATAATCACAATAAGCTATGTTATCCATCAATTATAAAAATTTTCCCTAAACACATGCACTCAATGAACAAGTTAGTCACATAAAATTTCAAGATCCATAGATGAGCTCATCACATCATATACATATTCAAATTCGTATTTCTCATGTCATGTACAAATATTTTATCTAGTGAATCCTTGAATTCTGATGGATATTTCATCACTTAGTACGCTCCATGTGTACCATTTTATTAACTGTCAATTCATATCCAGTAGTACCCTATCCGGTATACTCTCGAGCCATATCTCTTACAACAGAATTACCAATCCAGGCTAAATTATAGCTGTTCGATGTACTCTAAGGGCTTTGTCAGATTACCAGTCCAGGATAAATCCTTTACATGACAAAGAATACCCTACAGAGTATAATTTGGATTAACAGTCCAAGCTAAATCTAGTCAACTAGGGTTACCAGTCCAGGCTAAATCATAATGGAAATGTATGCTCAATAGGCTCATTTCAGGATTACCTGTCTGGGCTAAATCCTTTTTATAATGAGATCAATGGATTACCCATCCAAGCTAAATCCTTTCTACAACACATGCAGGATCCCATTTTTCATGAAAAATGACCTATCCATCGGAATTCCATATACAAAGGGATTCTAACCCATTTTTCAATCAATTTTGGATTTATAGACATTTTCATACAATTTGTTATTTATGCATTTTACATTTAATTTGATAAAAGAATGCATAAACATCCAATTAGGTTACACGAACTTACCTAAATGATGTCTCGGGTTTGGATTCTGACTACTCGAAAACCTTTTGTTTTCCACGATCTACTTCTGAAATTGGTCTTTCTGAGTCTATATAAGCAAATTAAATTATTAATTCATCACATTCTTCAATTTCAGGCCGGAAGCTTACTTTATGGCAAAATTTCCTATTTACCCCTAGCTTTGTACATTTTTACATTTTAGTCCCTAGGCTCGTATAGTGAAATACATGCATTCCCTTGATTTCCCAAGTCTAGCTGAATTATATCCTAGCTTATAACAGCCCACATTTTCCTTTATTTCACTTTTCTATAACTCACTTTTAAATCTTCTGCAACTTGGTCTTTTTTAAGTGTTTTCATGGAAAACCACTTGACAAAAGATGTTTATCATATATCGAACTTTCACATTCCTCCATTACACACCAAAATACAAACAAGTTACACATGGGTAAGTTTTTGAACATGAACCCTAGCTTAAAATAAGGGTAGAAATGGCTAGAACATGCTTCGAGGATCTCAAAATATAAAGAACATAAAAAACAGGGCTAGGGAGCACTTACAATCAAGCTTGAAATGTTGAAAACTCTAGCTATGGAGCCCTTTGAATTTTCAGCACACCATGTAGGAGGTGGACAACATTTTTGCTTGATTTTTCCCTTTTTATTCTTTAATTAACCAAATGACCAAAATGCCCCTAAGGCCTTTCTTTAAAATTTTACCCATGCATGCCCATTTTTGTCCAAATTTTTAAAACTTGGTCAAATTACTATTTGAGGATGTAACAGTCCGGTTTAGACCCTAGTCAGAATAGTGGTTCGGGACCACAAATCTGAGTCAAAAAATGTTTAAATATTATTTTTTCTGTTTATGATGTGTGAATTAGCAAGTGTGAAAGTCTCGTATGAAAATTTGAATGTTTGTGTGCTTAATTTAATAAAAACGACCTAATCGCGTAAAATGTAAAAGCTGTGTGCTAGATGTTAAAAGTACCTACTTGATTTGGCTTTTTAAATGAGGAGTCCTTATGAAGCAAATAGACCATTGGTTTAATGAATGGACAAATATGGACAATAGTTAGTGGAATTTTAATGAAATACATAATCTTAAAATTGGTATTTAGTAATTAAGATATTTTAAATAAAACATATCATAAAATCATCCTTATTACCATCATTTTTGGCCAAAAATTTGAAAAGAATAAAGCCAAAGGCTAGGTTTTCATTCGGCTATGGTTGAAGCTTGATTAAGGTATGAGTTTTGTTCGATTTTTGATAATTTTTACGTTTTTGTGATCGTTGCTTCGTATACTGTCAAGCCCATGCCTCAATTTTTGATCTTGTTGATGCTTTTGAGTTATACCATTGATGAAACTATAAGCTTTGTGATGTTAGTTGATGAATTATGAAAGATATGTTTAGGGTTAACATATGTTGTCTTTGAATTTTTGAAAAAAATAAGTAATTTGGGCTAAATTGTAAAAATGTTATTACGAGGGACTAAAATGTGAAATAAATGAAATTTATGGATTTTTATGAGAGCTATGAAAATTCGGCTAAGCTTGTGTACAAGCAAACTTTGTGTATTTTGTGATTTTGCGAATTAGGGACTAAAGTGTCGAAATGTGAAAATGTTAGGGCTTTTTGCAAAATGCCCTAAATATGTGTCTATGGATTGTTTTGAATAATTTAGTGGATAAAAGGGTTACTTTTGAATACTTCTAGATCTGGAAAGAGGAATTTGGACTTAGACCAAGGGAAGTCGAAGATTATAGAGTAGATGATCCGAGTCGATAAATTCGAGTACGAGGTAAGTTCGTATGTAAAACATGATGTTATAAGTATGTTTTGATGCTTTGTTTATACATAGATTGTATATACATTTAGTTTGGATGATTACGATGATAAATCAATGATATTTGGCACTAAGTGTGCGATTTAAACTAGCTTCAGCTATATGAGGCACCGAGATAGCTTCTGTTAATTGAGAAAGCACTAAGTGTGCAGAATTATTATAGCTTCGGTTAATCTTTAAAGTACTAAGTGTGTGTGTAATATCCTGAATCAGGGCCTAATCGGAATAGTGGTTTCGTAACCACAAATCTGAGATAGAAATAATTATTTTATAATTATTTTGATGATTATGATATGATTGCATGATTGTGTGAAAATTTCGTGATGAAATTCTATGCCTAAAGTGCTTAAATTGAAAGTAGGGACTAAATCGAATAAGTTGCAAAACTTGCATTCTAGAAGTTTTTAGTATGAAATTGTTTTGGAATATTAATGAGGAGGTCTTAAATAGCAATTTGACCAATTTTAAGTTCATGGACAAAATTAGGACATGGAAGGAATTTTGGAAAGTTTAGTAGTAAGGGTATTTTGGTCATTTAGTTATTAAAATGAATTAAAACAAAATTAAAAGCCAATTTTGTCCATCTTCTTCATTAGGCCGAAATTTCAAGGGTTCTCCATAGCTAGGGTTTATTTCAAGCTTCCAAGCTCCATAGTAAGTGATTCCAAGCCCCGTTTTTAATGTTCTTTACGTTTTTGGAATCCCGGTAGCTCGATTAAGCTTATGTTAGCAATAATTCAACCTAGGGTTTATATTTGGAAAAATACCCATAGGTGAAATTTGTGTATTTTGATGTTTTATGATAGAATATGAGGTTTTAAATTATGTTAGACAACTTGTGCTACTCGGTTTTGAGTGAAAACGAGTAAAAGGGCTTAATCGGTAAAAATACCTAATAGTCACAAGTATATGTTAGAGAGAGAATTTGATGTTGCCATAGAAGGGAAAAGTGATGAGCATGTTATAAAACATAATAATAAGGAATAAAGTTTAATTCCCGAGCCTAGGGGCAAAAGTGTAATTATGCAAAAGTTTAGGGGCAAAAGTCTAATTTTTCCAAAGTTTGTATTAAATGCTGTTTTGATGAATGTATGTATTAAATAAGATTAATTTGGCATTATAGATCAAGAGAAACGAGATTCAAGTCGCGATCGAGGAAAAGAAAAGATTATGGACTAAATTGCAAAATCTTTATATTTTGGTACCAAGGTAAGTTCATGTGTAAATAATGTAGCATAATTGTTATTTTTAAGTTATTGATGTTAATTATATGATACGCTGATTTTTAATCGTGAAATATTATGCTTTGTGTTTAATGTTGAGTAATATGCAAATCATGTTTACTACTTGATAAATATGAATTGCTATCGAGTATCGGTTCCGATATTCCATGGAAGACGACAAATGTGAGATCGAGGGAAAAAGCCCGTTTGAACCTTAGGAATAGATTAGGATACAAGTGACATGTCACTAGGATGGTTGAGCATCCGAACTCGTTGAGTTGAGTCCGAGTTCACCTATGGATGCGAATGTCTGAACTCGTTGAGTTGAGTCCGAGTTCGTGAGATGTAACTAGGCATCCGAACTCGTTGAGTTGAGTTCGAGTTCACTTATGGATGCGAACGCCAGAGCTCGTTGAGTTGAGTCCGAGTTCACTTAGGGGCGGGTTAAATGATTTCTTGATTACATATGAGGCACTTATGTGCAAATTATCCGTGTATCCGAGTTGTATTCCGATGTGTTCAACGGGTGAAATTTCTAGTGAAATGGAAGAACACTTAAGATGCAAGTGACGTTTTGGTAAGTGTTGTGAAATGGACACTTTGGACAGGTATGTTCTTAACCCTCGGGTTGAAAATAGATACAACAACGATAAGGTGGTAAGATGATGAATGATGTTTAGAAATCTGATATATGTTTTGGTGATACCATGCTAAAGTTGTTTGGTATATTTGTATTGTTATGTTACTTGTTATTTACATATGAACTTACTAAGCATTTATCCTTACTTCTTCCTTTTCATTCACTGTAGTTTTGAACAAATGGCTCGGGGAATCGGGACAGGTCGAAAGTTCGATCACACTATCCAAAGGACTTTTATCTTGGTAAATGGCTTGTACAACTACTTAAGTATGACATGTATAGCAATATACCTATTTTGTGTAAATAATTTTATGATATGGCCATGTTTGGTTGAGAAAATGTTTGATATTGATAAGTCATGGTGATGGCTAATTTAGATCATGTTTGATATTATGGAAGTTTAATAGGTTATCTAGTTCATAAAAATTCATGGAAAGATGAAACTTGCCTTAAAATAGAATATTGCTGCAGCAATGACATGAATTTGAAAAATCACTAAAAATAGTATAAATGGAACTAAATAATGAGTAAGTTATGAAATTGAATCTTAATGAGTCTATTTTCATGTGGATTTAACAAAACAGGCATATAAATTATATTTTATGAGATATTTTAACTTTTGTGAAACAGGGCCAGAGTGATTTCTGGATCCCCTGTTCTGAATTTAAAAATTCATAATAAATTTTAAAAAAAAAATTATAAGTTTTTCTTTATATTTACAGATTCCTTATTGAGTCTAGTTTTAAGAAAAACAAACCTTGTAGTCATTGAAATTCTGTATAGAGAGATATCTGATTCGTAATACACATATGTCAGAGCGGTCGAACCCTGAAACAGGGGAGACTTTAACTAATAAACTGTACTAATTGACCCAACCAAAAATTCTAGAAAAAAATTAGTAAATAGATATATGAGTCTAGATTTAGAGAAAATTTACGGATCATGATTTTGAGTTTCATAACTCGAGATATTATTTTTCTTGTAACTGTGACGCAAGTAGCTAGAAAGCTGTGAATGTAGAAACAAATGATTTGAAGTTCTTAAATTGATAAATTATGTTCGGTAACCCCTCAAGCTCGACTCCGGTGATGGTCTCGGGCGTGGGGGCGTTACAGTGTGGATGTTTAAAGCATTGGTAATCTTCGAAAAGTCTTAAAATATCCGAACAAGAGGTGAGAATGAAAATGAATGAATACGGGAATGTTCGGGTAAGTATAATACCTATGTGGTAGATGGTATTATGCATATAAAGTTTGTTGAATTGGTGTAAACATATGGATGATATTGGCATGAAATTGATAGATGAGTTGAGAATTTATAAGTACTTATGTGTTGATGCTTCATATTTTATATACTATTGATGATTTTGGTACGAACTTACTAAGCTTTTGAAAGCTAACTTTGTGTATGTGTTTGCATTGTTTTATAGATATCGAAGCTACTGTGAGGTTGGCGATCGTCAAGGATCATCACCACACTATTGAACCTCATTTAGGTACTTTGAAAATGTATATATTAAAGTATGGCATGTATAGGCTAGAAGTTGTAGGATTATGTTTTATGATGTATATATTTAGCCATGTGATATGGTTTGGTATGGTTGTGGATATGTCATGGTTTTGGTATAAGATATGTGATGCGATATGATATATTTAATATGTTTTAGTTGGGCAAAAGAAATGGTAAATGTTGGTAAGTTTTGGTAAGTTTTAGCATGTAATTGAATGATGTATAGAAAGAAATGTTTTGAAAACTTTTGACTTATGTTTTGATATAGACTGGTAAGGCTTATGAGTACGTATTTGATTGGAATTGATATGTCATGAGTGGCTTCTGTTTTGGTTTGGAATTTGGCTAAATTGATTGTGCATATATGCTTATTTCTTTGCTTGTAGGTTGACCCAAATTGGGGTTGCAAATTGGCTATTCAAATGGCCTATTTTCATTCACACGAGCAGAGACACGGGCTTGTGTCTCAGCTGTGCGCGACACACGGTCACATTACATGGCCGTGTGTCCCATAGGGTACCCTACGAATTAAAGGCAGTATACCCTCTAGTTTTCACTTGACCTAAACACACGAGCATGTCTATTGGTCATGTGTGGCATACGGGTTGGCACACTGGTGTGTGGTCAGCCATGTGGCCAAGTCAGTAGCCTCCCTAGTTTTCACATAGCCTGACACATGGGCGTGTCTTTTGGCTGTGTGGAAAAGTCAATATGTATACCTTGTTTCACCACGGCTTAGACACACGGGCGTATCTAGTGCCGTGTGAGGCACACGGCTTGTTCACACGGGAGTGTGACCTTTTAAAAGTTGAAAATTTTTATAAGTTCTGAAAAGTTCACATATTATCGATTTAGTTCTAGATGCATAGATTTAGACCTTGTATGCTCAGTTTATGTTTGTAATGAACATGAATGAATGGTATTTTATTGAATTGAGATGGTATTTGATATTTGGTTATTTTGATCTAAGTTGCGATTCTGGTAATGCCTCTTAACCTATTCAGACGATGGATATGGGTTAGGTGTGTTATATTTTATTGGTATTAAAGCTATGGTTTAGTAGGTTCTATGACTACCATAGCGTATATGAGTCTAGCTATACATGCCATATTTATGAACTGCAATAGTGTGATGAATCCTGTCATTGAAATGTGCTTTTATATAGTAAATGGATCTCGAAAGAGCCATAGTGGATGATGTCGAAAGCAATACGCCTGCTCCTATGCAAAGGACGGTGCCATTTGATTCTCGACCTACTACGAGTAGCTGTGATAGTGAGGCTAGACAAGCATTCTATCAGATGATGAATGATTGGTTCACCCAATATATTAGGACCAATCCAACTGTACAACAACCTCCAGCCCCAGTTAATTCTCCTCAAACTCCAGTTATGCCACCAGTGAATTCGGTTCAGTTAAGTAGACCACCAGTTGATAATATTACAAAATATAGGGCTGAAGAGTTTTAAGCTACAACGAGCGATGATGCTGAAAAAGTTGAGTTTTGGCTATAGAACACGATAAGAGTGTTTGACAAATTATCATTAAATCCTAAACAATGCATAAAATGTGATGTTTCCCTTCTAAGAGATGCAGCGTACCATTGGTGGAGGACTTTGACATCTGTGGTTCCGAGTGAACGGGTTACTTGGGATTTCTTCCAAGCTGAATTCTGGAAGAAATATATCAGTCAGAGATTCATCGATTAGAAACGTAAAGAGTTTCTTGAGCTTAAATAAGGTCGTATGTTTGTCACAAAATACGAGCGAGAATTTTCAAGATTAAATCAGTATGCTCGTGAATGTGTATATACAGAAGCAATAATGTGCAAAAGATTCGAGGATGGCTTAGACGAAGATATTCGTCTGTTAGTCGGGATTTGGAAATCAAAGAACTTGTTGTGCTTGTTGAACGAGCATGTAAAGCTAAAGATATTAGGCTAGAGAAAAGAAAAGCTGATTTTGAAGCTAGAGAGGTATGAAAGAGATCATCGGGAAAGTCATTTCAATATGGATGAAAGAAATTCAGAGATGATAATAGTCGTACAAAGGCTAATGTGGGACATTCGAACAGAGATCGTGCTAGATAGCAATCGAGCTTTAAAGCTCCAGCTACGTCTGTTGCCAGTGCTGGTAATGCAAAGAATGAAAGACCTGAGTGTGATCAATGTAGAAGACGACATTTTGGAGAATGCTAGGGAAAGAGTAATAACCGAGCTTATTACAGTTGTGGTTCATGAAATCATTTTATAAAAGATTGCCCAAATTTAGCTAAAAAAGATAATATTCAGAATCTGAGGCTGAGTAGCAACGCTTCTCGTGGTAGAACTCCCAGAAATACGGGAAATGTAAGTGATAATCAAAGAGGAACAAAAGATACAGCTGTTAGATCTGAGGCTCGTGCACCTGCCAAAGCCTATGCTATCTGAGCTCGTAAAGAAGCTTCATCGCCAGACGTGATTATGGGTACATTTACTGTGATTACTTTGATAGATCCTAGATCAACACATTCGTATATATTCATGAACTTAGTTAACAGTAAGACTTTTCTTGTAGAGTCTACTGAATTTGTAATTAGAGTTTCGAACCACTTAGGCAGATGTGTTTTGGTTGATAAAGTCTACAAGAATTGTCCATTAATGTTTCGAGACACTTGTTTTCTGGCTAATATGATGCTGTTACCTTTTGATAAATTTGAAATAATTCTTGGTATGGATTGGTTAACTTTGCATGATGTTGTTGTGAACTACAAACGGAAAACTATTGATTTGAGATGCAAGAATGATGAAATAGTAAGAATTGAATCTAGTGATTTGAATGGATTGCCTGTTGTAATATCTTCGATGAAAGCCTTGAGTATTGTGAGAAAGGATTGTGAATCTTATTTGGCATATGTGATTGATTTGAGAATGTCAAAAAAGAAAGTTGAATCTGTGCCTGTTGTCTGTGACTTCCCTGATGTGTTTCCTGAAGAACTTTCGGGATTACCTCCAGTTAGAGAAGTAGAATTTGGCATGAATTGGTACTTGGTACTACTCCGATTTCGATGGCTCCATATAGAATGGCTCCGACCGAACTAAAAGAATTAAAGTCTTAGTTGCAAGAATTAACCGATAGAGGATTTGCTAGATCGAGTTTATCACCTTGGGGTGCACCAGTTCTATTCGTGAAAAAGAAAGACGGAACGATGAGAATGTGTATAGCTTATCGTCAGTTGAACAAAGTGACTATCAAGAATAAATATCCTTTGTCTCGAATTGATGATGTGTTTGATTAGTTTAAAGGAGCTGTTGTGTTTTCAAAAATAAATTTGAGATCAGGCTATTATCAGTTGTGAGTGAAAGACTCAAACATTCCGAAAACTACTTTCAGAACGAGGTACGACCACTATGAATTTTTAGTTATGCCTTTTAGATTGACTAACGCACCTACTATTTTTATGGATTTGATGAATAGAATTTTTAAATTGTATCTAGATCAATTTGTTGTTGTATTCATTGATGACATATTGATTTATTCACGTGATGAATTCGAACATGCCGAGCATTTGAGATTAGTGCCACAAATTCTATAAGATAAACAGTTGTATGCAAAGTTCAGTAAATGTGAATTCTGGTTGCAAGAAGTTGGTTTTCTGGGTCATATTGTATCAGCCTCTAGTATCCGAGTTGATCTAGCAAAATTTCATCTATTTTGGATTGGAAACCTCCAAGGAATGTCTCTGAAGTCCGCAGTTTTTTGGGACTTGCTGGTTATTATAGAATATTCATAAAAGGTTTTTCGATGATTGCGACTCCGTTGACAAAACAACTTCAGAAAGATGTGAAATTTGTGTGGTCTGAAAAGTGTCAGAACAATTTTGATTAGTTGAAAACTTTGTTGACTGAAGCTCTGGTATTGGTACAACCCGAATCGGGCAAAGAATTTGTGATATACAGTGATGCTTTGTTGATTGGTTTGGGATGTGTTTTAATGCAAGAAGGCAAAGTCATTGCTTATGCTTCGAGACAGTTGAAGCCGCATGATAAGAACTATCTGACACACAATCTTGATTTAGCTGCAATTGTGTTTGCCCTAAAGATATGGTGCCACTACTTGTTCGGAGAGAAATGTCATGTGTATTCTGATCATAAGAGTTTGGAGTATTTGATGACTCAGAAAGATCTGAATCTGGGACAAAGAAAATGGTTAGAACTGCTAAAAGACTATGAACTTGTGATTGATTATCATCTGAGAAAAGCAAATGTTGTTGCTGATGCCTTGAGTCAAAAATTGTTGTTTGCTTTACGTTCGATGAATGCTCATTTGGTTTTGTCCAATGATGGTTCAGTTTTAGCTGAATTGAAAGTAAGACCTTTGTTATTACAATAGATTATCAAAGCTCAGAAGATTGATAATGAGATTTTAGCTAAAAGAGCTCCGTGTGATGTAGAGTCTGATTCAGAATTCAGATTTGATAAAGATAATTGTTTGAGATTCCGAGATCAAATTTGTGTTTCAAGAAATTCAGAGTTAATTCAGATGATTTTGAGTGAAGCTCACAATAGTCGGTTATCTATGCATCTGGGTAGTACAAAAATGTATAATGATCTGAAACAACATTACTGGTGGTCCGGAATGAAAATAGATATCTCTGAATTTGTTTCTAAATGTTTGATTTGTCAGCAAGTTAAAGCTGAACATCAGGTTCCATCTGGTTTGTTACAACCAATTATGGTTCCGGAATGGATATGGGATCTAGTGACAATGGACTTTGTTTCGGGTTTACCCCTATATCCGAGAAAGAAAGATGCAATCTGGGTTTTAGTTGATAGATTGAAGAAATCAACTTATTTTATTCCGCTTCGATTTGATTACTCACTTGATAAATTAGCTGAGTTATATATTTCTGATATTGTGAGATTGCATAGTGTGCCATCATCTATTGTATCAGACAAAGACTCGAGATTCACATCACAATTCTAGAAGAAATTGCAAGATGCTCTGGGTCTAAATTGCACTTTAGTACTGCTTTTCATCTGCAAAGGACGGCCAATTCGAGCGGATTATTTAGATAATTGAGGATATGTTGAGATGTTGCATTCTTGAGTTTGAAGGTCGTGGGAACAATATCTACCTTTAATTGAATTCGCTTGTAATAACAATTTTCAGTCGAGCATTAAAATGGCACTGTACGAAGCTTTATATGGTCACAAATGCCATACACCTTTGTATTGGACGGAGCTCAATGAAAATAAGATTCACGGGGTTGATTTGATCAAAGAAACTGCATAGAAAGTAAAAGTGATTTGAGATAGTTTGAAAATAGCTTCTGATAGTCAGAAATCTCATGTAGATTTGAAAAGAAAAGATATTGAGTTTGAGATCGGTCATAAAGTGTTTTTAAAGGTATCTCCATGAAAGAAAGTGCTTCGGTTCGGTAAAAAAGGCAAATTAAGTCCTAGGTTCACCGGTTTAAATATTATTTTCTGTGTTTATGATGTGTGAATTAGCATGTGTAAAAGTCTCATCTGAATGTTTGTATGCTTAATTTAATAAAAAGGACCTAATCGCGTAAAATGTAAAAGCTGTGTGCTAGATGTTAAAAGTGCCTATTTGATTTGGATTTTTAAATAAGGAGTCCTTATGACGCAAATAGACCATTGGTTTAATGAATGGACAAATATGGACAATAGTTAGTAGAATTTTAATGAAATAGATAAGGTTAAAATTGGTATTTAGTAATTAAGTTATGTTAAATAAAACATATCATAAAATCATCCTTATTATCATCATTTTTTACCAAAAATTTGAAAAGAAGAAAGCCAAAGGCTTGGTTTTCATTCGGCTATGGTTGAAGCTTGATTACAGTATAAGTTTTGTTCGGTTTTTGATAATTTCTAGTTTTTGTGATCATTGCTTAGTATGTTGTCAAGCCCATGTCTCAATTTCTGATTCTTTTTTATGCTTTTGAGTTATGTCATTGATGAAACTATGAGATTTGTGATGTTAGTTGATGAATTATGAAAGATATGTTTAGGGTTAACATATGTTGTCTTTGAATTTTTGATGAAATTGAGTAATTTGGGCTAAATTGTAAAAATGTTATTTTGAGGGACTAAAATGTGAAATAAATGAAATGTATGGATTTGTATGAGAGCTATGAAAATTCAGCTAAGCTTGTGTACAAGCAAACTTTGTGTATTTTGTGATTTTGTGAATTAGGGACTAAAGTGTCAAAATTTGAAAATGTGAGGGCTAGTTTGCAAAATGCCCTAAATATGTGTCTATGGATTTTTTTTGAATAATTTAGTGAATAAAAGGGTTAATTTTGAATACTTATAGATCAAGAAAAGAGGAATTCAGACTTAGACCGAGGGAAGTCGAAGATTATAAAGTAGATGATCCGAGTCAACAATTTCGAGTATGAGGTAAGTTCGTACGTAAAACATGATGTTATAAGTATGTTTTGATGCTTTGTTTATACATAGATTGTATATACATTTAGTTTGGATGAATACGATGATAAATCAATGGTATTTGGTACTATGTGTGCGATCTAAACTAGCTTCCGCTATATAAGGCACTAAGTGTGCGATACCAAGATAGCTTCGGTTAATTGAGAAAGCACTAAGTGTGCGAAATTATTATAGCTTCAGCTAATCTTTAAAGTACTAAGTGTGCGGATGTTTAAAGCATTGGTAATCTTTGGAAAGTCTTAAAATATCCGAACAAGACGTGAGAATGAAAATGAATGAATACGGGAATGTTCGGGTAAGTATAATACCTATATGGTAGATGGTATTATGCATATAAAGTTTGTTGAATTGGTGTAAACATATGGATGATATTGGCATGAAATTGATAGATGAGTTGAGAATTTATAAGTACTTATGTGTTGATGCTTCATATTTTACATACTGTTGATGATTTTGGTACGAACTTACTAAGCTTTTGAAAGCTAACTTTGTGTATGTGTTTGCTTTGTTTTATAGATATCGAAGCTACTGGGAGCTCGGCGATCGTCAAGGATCATCACCACACTATCGAACCTTATTTAGGTACTTTGAAAATGTATATATTAAAGTATGGCATGTATAGGCTAGAAGTTGTAGGATTATGTTTTGTGATGTATATATTTAGCCATGTGATATGGCTTGGTATGGTTGTGAATAGGTCATTGTTTTGGTATAAGATATGTGATGCGATATGATATATTTGATATGTTTTAGTTGGACAAAAGAAATGGTAAATGTTGGTAAGTTTTGGCAAGTTTTAGCATGTAATTGAATGATGTATAGAAAGAAATGTTTTGACAAGCTTTTGACTTATGTTTTGATATAGATTGGTAAGGCTTATGAGTATGTATTTGATTAGAATTGATATGTCATGAGTGGCTTATGTTTTGGTTTGGAATTTGGCTGAATTGGTTGTTCATATATTGTAACACCCCGAACCCGAGACCATCGCCGGTGTCGGACACGAGGGGTTAACAAGCCAAGTTCACTTGTTTTGCCCATCCATTTGACATTTCCAGTCAGGCTGGAAAACTGCGTCACTGTCGCATTAAAAATCATATCTCGAGTTTCAAAATTCAGAAACTGGTTTTGTAAATTTTCCCTGAATTTAGACTCATGTATCCATCCATGGATTTATTTCTAGAATTTTTGGTCGGGCTAATTGGTACAGTTTATTAGTTAAAGTCACCCATGTTAAAGGGATCGACTGCTCTGACCTTCGCGCGGTATAACTTAAATATCTCTCTGTACAGGGCTTTAATGCTGGTTCCGTTTGTTTCTAATGAAACTAGACTCAAAATTGAATCTGTAAATATAAGATATGTCTCCTAATTCTTTTTGGATAATTTATAGTAAATTTTTAAAGTTGCGACAGGGAACCCAGAAACCGTTCTGGCCCTGTCTCACAATAGCTTTAATATCTCTTAACATGTAACTCCTATGACCATTTCGTTTCTTCCATATGAAAATAGACTCATCAGGGTTCATTTACATAGCTTATTCACTATTTAATTCCATTCCTACGAATTTTGGTGATTTTCACATTCACGTCACTGCAGCTGGCAGCATCTGTTTTAAGGTAGGTCTTACTTATTTGGTAGTCTCCATGAACCAACTAGTCTTGCCATACATAGGTTCATATATGATCATTTTAACCATGCCAATGGCTGATCATATGACCAACATTCCCATTTCAAGCCATAGCCACATCATGACACCAAATATATACATACAAACCACAATGAATCTAAGTCGATACTTCACTTTTACGAGCCATTTTCGCATGGCCGTACATATATACATCACAACATATTCAACCAACAAGGGTAGTCCTATACATGCCATTTCAAAGTTCAACCAAAATTTATACCAAAATAGAGGCGTGGATAGTGTGGATGACTTTGACTTTATTGATCCCGAATCCGAATGCTATCGGCGAAATCTATAAAACAGAGAGCCAAAGTAACGGGTAAGCATTTTTTATGCTTAGTAAGTCTCAAGGAATATAATCAACTCTAATTACAGCAATACATTCACATAGCCAAATGCATCATTTCATTAATACACATTCTTACTTCACACTTCATCATTATATACTTTCACAAAGTATCAATCAATTCAATAACTGAAATTCATTAGTCGATTGAGCGAATGTTGCTCAAACATGTCGACTTTCAATGCACATATAACGTACCTTATCCTTTGGGCTTTTCGAGTGTACTAATTGAATTCATTGCAGCAACCAACGCTCACCTCCAGCCCAAGATTCTTGAATATAACCGGATATAATCACGTGCACAAATGCCTTGGTCTTAGCCGGATAGAATAACTTCATACGAATGCCTTGGTCTTAACCGGATATAATTTCCAGCATAATTGTCTTGGGCTTAGCCGGATATCATTCAATTTCTCATGTACACATACATCAATAATCATTGGACATACATATTTCATTTTTCGTTACAAAGGCTCAAACACATATATATTCACAAGCATATTAGCCTTCGGGACTTAGCCGGGTATCATTCAATTTCTCATACACACATAAATCAATAATCATACACATCCATACTTCATCTCACATAATTCAAGTAAGGTCACTTCTTGTGGACTTACCTCGGATGTTGTCGAGCGGCTTTTTCGGCTATTCGATCACCTTTTCCTTCCCTTGTCCAATTGTGGCCCTCTTAGCTCTTGAGCTAATTCAAACAAATTCAATTTATTAAAACCTCATTGTGCTTGCTTATGGCGAATATGACAAGGAGTTTAAATGGTCATATGGCCACTCTTTAGCTTGAATACACAATGGTCATGCACATTTTATACTACATCAAGCAATTCAATACAATTTATTTGAGCATCAAGGAAAAGCTAAGGCCTTCAATAGGCTACCCAAGGCGAATATTCATGTACATGTTGAGGTCAATTTTGCATAATACCTCACAAAAACAGAATGCATTTTACTAGTTAATGCTTTGCACATTGTATTAAAACTTATAATATAGCATCAAGCACTTATATGTGTGCTAGGCGAATTGTGCTTGCAATTTCACAAGCATTCTTCCACATCTTCTTCTTTAAACCAATATATTCATCACTTACTTCATAGCCAAAACATCATGTGCAAACATATATATACAATATGAGCATGGCGAATTTCAAGGTGTCCATAGCCATCCAAAATACAAATTTTAACTAACATGCAAGAAGCATGAACCATGCTCATGAATGCATCATGGCGAATATGACAATCATGCTCCATTCAACTTCAATCATGGTTAAACACAAAAGAAAACTCAAAATCTTACTCAAGAGTAGACAATCCATCATTGCATGCATCATCATCAAGCTTCACACTTAGCATGCAATGGCTTTATCACCATAACAACTTTGGCCAAATACCATTTCCATGGCATAACAAGGATTTGAGCCATGGCTAACATGCACATCAAATTAGCAACCAAACCATGCATGAAACTCCCAACACAACCTCATACATACCTTAATCTTGATGCAAACTTAGCCAAATCTCCTTCTAGGTCTCTTCCAACCCAAGCATGAAGCAAAATCCTCCCCTTCTCCCTTAGTATTTTCGGCCAAGAAGATGAGAAAGGATGAACAAATTTTTCTTTTCTTTCTTTAGGACATTCGGCCAAAGTGTTTAGAATGGATGAACAATTTTTTTTTCTTTAATGCTAGTCTTTATTTTATGACTTCCTACATACACCACTAGCAAAACATGTTGGAAACATGTTCCCTTGCCCATAACCTTGTCATGGCCGGCCACTCCTCCTTAGGAAGGGGATTATTTGACATGCAACTCCACCTTTTTGTTAACATGTACTAACAAGCCATTTAAAATTAGCCTATCATATTTCACCATGTTTCACTTTGATCCCTATTTAATACTTTCTCATACAAATGGGTAAAATTAGAGAATGAAATTTCCACATATGCATGCACACACATAGTAAGCATAGAATATAACAATTAATTATTTTTATGACTCGGTTTAGTGGTCCCGAAACCACATTCCGGCTAGGGTCTATTTTGGGCTGTCACAACTCTCCCCCACTTAAGAAATTTTCGTCCCCGAAAATCTTACCGGTAAATAGGTTTGGATATCGCTCTTTCATAGAGTTCTCGGTCTCCCAAGTAGCTTCTTCTATCCCGTGCTTGAGCCACAACACTTTCACTAGCGGAACCCGCTTGTTTCGCAACTCTTTCACTTCTCGTGATAGGATACGAATCGGTTCTTCCTCATAACTCATATTAGCTTGAATTTCAATTTCTGATGGACTAATCACGTGCGATGGATCGGATCTATAGCGTCGAAGCATCGAAACGTGAAAGACATCGTGAACCTTTTGAGTTTAGGGGCAAAATCAGCGATATGCCACTTGGACCGACTCGCTCGATATCTCATATGGCCCAATGAACCTCGGGCTCAACTTGCCCTTACGGCCGAACACGAGTATCTTTTTCCAAGGCGATACCTTGAGAAACACTTTATCACCCACGATACTCGATATCCTTACGCTCAGATCCGCGTCGACTTACGACGATCGGAGGCTATCTTGAGACTTTCACGGATTACTTTCACTTTCGTTCAGCATCCCTAATCAAATCCACCGAAAATCTTGCTTTCACCGAGCTCGGTCAAAACAATGGTGTACGGCATTTACGACCGTACAAGGCCTCGTAGGGTGCCATCTTAATACTTGATTGAAAATTTGTTGTTGTGGCGAATTCAATCAACGGCAAATACCGTTCCCATGAACCACTAAACTCGAGGACGCAACATCTTAACATATCCTCAAGTATCGAATTATCCGCCGGATTGACCATCGGTTTGGGGGTGAAAAGCGGTGCTGAAATGCAACTTGGTACCCAAAGCTTCTTGCAACTTTTTCCAAAATCGCGAGGTAAATCTCGGATCTCTATCCGACACGATGGAAATAGGCACCCGTGTAATCTCACAACTGAGAAAGCGTACAATTCCGCTAATTTGTCCATTGAAAAATCCGACGTCACGGGGACAAAGTGGGCCGACTTAGTCAATCGATCTACCACGACCCAAACCGCATCCTTCTTACTTGCGACAATGGCGGTCCGGATACAAAGTCCATTGTGACTCGATCCCATTTCCACTCGGGTATCGTGATTGGTGAAGTAATCCCGAAGGCACTGATGTTCCGCTTTCACTCGTTGACATATTAAACATCTCGAAACAAAGTCGAGATGTCTCGCTTCATACCATGCCACCAAAACCAAGCGTTTCAAATCATTGTACATCTTCGTACTCCCGGGTGGATTGCCATTCGGCTACAATGGGCTTCATTGAATTATCGAAATGAGTTCGAATTCTTTGGGACACACAGACGACTTTTGAACCTCAAACAATCGTCATCGTCGATTTGAAACTCCGAGTCCTTGTTCGGAACACACGCAGCCCGTTTTGCAACCAACTCGTCGTCGACTTTCTGAGCTTCTCGAATTTGGTGTGTCAATAATGGTTTGGGTTTCAATTCAGCCACTAACACACTATCGGATCGGACGAGACAAGTGCACATTCATCGCTCGTAAAGTGAATAACGATTTACGACTCAAGGCATCCGCAACCACATTCGCCTTTCGGGTGATAGTCAATGATCAGCTCATAATCCTTTAACACTCGAGCCAACGTCTTTGTCGCAGATTTAAGTCTCTTTGGGTCATCAAATATTTGAGACTTTTGTGATCCGAGTATACATGGCACCTTTCACCAAATAAGTAATGTCGCCAAATCTTTAAAGGCGAATACGATGGCGCCAATTCGAGATCATGAGTCGGATAATTTTTCTCATGTGGCTTTAATTGCCTCGACGCATAGGCCACAACTCGACCTTCTTGCATTAATCGCAACCTAACCCAAGTAGAGGCGTCGCTATAGATGACAAACTCCTTGCCGGACTCGGGTTGCACTAGAATTGGGGCTTCAGTCAAATAAGTTTTCGATTGATCGAAACTTTTTGGCATTTCTCGTCCATTCGAACTTAACATCCTTTTGGAGTAGCCGTCATCGGCGTGGCTATCGTTGAGAAGCCTTTACAAATCGTCAAGTAATAACCGGCAAGCCCCAAAAGCTCGAACCTCGGTAATATTTCTGAGGCTTCCAATTAAGTATGGTGAAATTTTATTCGGTCGACTCGAATACCCGATCTGATACCACATGACCCAAGAAGCTAACCTCTCTTAACGTAACTCACACTTCTTGAACTTAGCATATAATTGCTTATCCCGTAAAATTTGCAGCACTAACCGCGGTGTTCAACATGTTCGGTCTCATTTCTTGAATAGACCAAGATGTCATCAATGAACACGACTACTGAATCGTTCCAAATATGGTCTAAAGATCCGATTCATTAAATCCATAAATACCTGCAGGGCATTAGTGAGCCCAAACGGCATCACTAAGAACTCATAGTGACCATATCTCGTTCTGAAGGCAGTCTTGGGTACGTCCGAATCTCGGATTCGCAATTGATAATAGCCCGATCTCAAATCTATTTTCGAGAACATCGAGGCTCCCTTCAGTTGATCGAACAAGTTATCAATACGTGGCAGCGGATATTTGTTCTTTATCGTCGCTTTATTAAGTCGACGATAGTCGATCACGATCGCATGGTTCCATCCTTCTTCTTCACGAACAATCTTGGCGCACCCAAGGCGAAAAACTCGGTGAGCAAAACCTCTATCCACCAATTCTTGCAAGCGAGCTTTCAACTCCTTTAATTCCGTTGGTGCCATACGATACGGAGCTATCGCAATTGGAGTGGTACCGGTACCAATTCGATGCCAAATTCTATTTCCGAGCAGGTGGTAAACCCGGCAATTCTTTGGGGAAAACATCCGGTATTCACAAACCACGGGCGCAGATTCGGGTTTCTTTTCGATTCCTTGTCATCGAAACACGACGCAAGGTACGCTTCGCACCCTTTTCTTACATATTTACGGGCCAACATCGGCGATATTACGGTGGCAACCCTTTAAGTCCGTAGACTCAACCCGAATTATTTCATTATTTGCGCACCTCAAATCGATAGTCTTGCTCTTGCAATTTAAAACCGCATCGTGCATGGTCAACCAATCCAAACCAAGAATAACGTTGAACTCATCGAACGGAAAAAGCATCAAGTCCGCCGGAAAACAAGATCCTCGGAACACTAGGGGACTTTTCTTGCACACTTTGTTGACAAGCACGTAATGACCCAAGGGTTTGACACCGAATTACAAACTCGATGAGACTCAATGGGCAAAGTCTTCTTTGGATGCTAAGGTTTCACATATATATGAATGAGTAGAACCAGGGTCAATCAAAGCAATCACATTTGTATTGAAAAGAGTGAAAGTACCGGTAATAACATCTCGAGAGGCAGCATCCTCGCGTGCGCGTATGGAATAAGTCCTAGCAGGACCACGAGCCTCAGATCTGATGGTAGCATCTCTAGATCCTCTCGACCGCCACGACATTGCCCATATTTCTAGGTGGCCTACCTCGGCGATGGTAGCACCGGGTTTGCACTTTGACTTACATTCATTCATGCATCCTCGGGCAATCCTTCATAAAGTGGTCGGCCGATCCACACTTATAGCGAGGAGCGATCACGAAACCAACAGCTCCCGAATGCCATTTGCCACAATGTGGACACTCCGCCCTCTCTCGGCGATCATTTCCACCACCGTGATCGAGGTGACTCGTGTGGTCACGGGGTCGATCGCGTCCTCGTCTAGAAAAGCCCGAAACGCCTCTAGACCGGCTCACATCATCTCGAAATCTCTTGATGCTTGTTGAAGAGACTTTCCGAGGACCTCTTCGAAATTCTCCGGTTCCCACATCAGCTTTTTGTTTCTCCTTTCTAAGCTCTTGACTTTACAAGCTCGCTCAACAAGTACTACGAACTCTCGTATCTCGAGGATGCCAACAAACATCCTTATATCATCATTCAGCCCATCCTCAAGCGTTTACACATAACGACTTCGGACGAAATGCATTCTCGCGTCTGGCTAAGCCTCACAAATTTTCGTTCGTGGTCGATGGCGACATCGAACCTTGCTTAAGATCAAGGAATTCCCTCCGCTTTTGGTCGATGAATCTCGGTGATATACTTTTTTGAACTCGGTTTGAAAGAATTCCCAAGTCACTTGCTCTCTGGGCACCACGAAGTCGAGTACTCCACCAATAGTAGGCGGACTCGTAGCAAGGAGATGGTACACTTTAAGCACTCATCGGTGTACAGGATAGCTCATCAAGCACCGGATAGTGTTATCTAACCAAAATTCAGCTCGCTTCGGCATCATCATCATCCGTAGCCTTAAATTCAGTGGCCCCATGTTTTGAATCCTATCATTGGGGCTTACTTGACCTTATTTGGTCGATTCTGGGAGGTATTGTAGGTCTTGGGGTTGCATTTGTCGGGAATGGAGGTTGTGGAACAGTAGTGTTGGTTCGAATGTAATGATTAAACCATTCGTTCATCACATTATAAAAGGCTTGCCTAGCCTCGTCATTAGGATTGCTGGCCATAGGTTGAGAGTCCATTGGCGCTGTCCCTTCTTGCGCGAGCAGGCGCCACACTCTCCACATCATCAGCTATCGCTCGGTTGGGATCGGGATCCATTGCTATAAACAAACACAAAGTCAAATTGTCGAAATCACCACACTATCGATTCATCATTTAATGGCATGTATAGCTAGACCCCAAACACATCACGGTAGTCCTAGAATCGACTAAACCGTGGCTCGATACCAATAAAATTGTAACACCCGAACCCGAGACCATCGCCGTGTCGGACACGAGGGTTAACAAGCCAAGTTCACTTGTTTTGCCCATCCATTTGACATTTCCAGTCAGGCTGGAAAACTGCGTCACTGTCGCCTTAAAAATCATATCTCGAGTTTAAAAACTTGGAAACTGGTTTCGTAAATTTTCCCTGAATTTAGACTCATGTATCCATCCATGGATTTATTTCTAGAATTTTTGGTCGGGCCAATTGGTACAGTTTATTAGTTAAAGTCACCCATGTTACAGGGATTGACTGCTCTGACCTTCGCGCGGTATAACTTGAATATATCTCTGTACAGGGCTTTAATGCTTGTTCCGTTTGTTTCTAATGAAACTAGACTCAAAATGGAATCTGTACATATAAGGTATGTCTCCTAATTCTTTTTGGATAATTTATAGTAAATTTTTAAATTTGCGATAGGGAACCCAGAAACTGTTCTGGCTCTGTCTCACAATAGCTTTAATATCTCTTAACATGTAACTCCTATGACCATTTCGTTTCTTCCATATGAAAATAGACTCATCAGGGTTCATTTACATAGCTTATTCACTATTTAATTCCATTCCTACGAATTTTGGTGATTTTCACATTCACGTCACTGCAGCTAGCAGCATCTGTTTTAAGGTAGGTCTTACCTATTTGGTAGTCTCCATGAACCAACTAGTCTTGCCATACATAGGTTCATATATGATCATTTTAACCATGCCAATGGCTGATCATATGACCAACATTCCCATTTCCAAGCCATAGCCACATCATGACACCAAATATATACATACAAACCACAATGAATCTAAGTCGATACTTCACTTTTACGAGCCATTTTCGCATGGCCGTACATATATACATCACAACATATTCAACCAACAAGGGGTAGTCCTATACATGCCATTTCAAAGTTCAACCAAAATTTATACCAAAATAGAGGCGTGGATAGTGTGGATATCTTCGAATTTATTGATCCCGAATCCGAATGCTATCGAGCGAAATCTATAAAACAGAGAGCCAAAGTAACGGGGTAAGCATTTTTTTATGCTTAGTAAGTCTCAAGGAATATAATCAACTCTAATTACAGCAATACATTCACATAGCCAAATGCATCATTTCATTAATACACATTCTTACTTCACACTTCATCATTATATACTTTCACAAAGTATCAATCAATTCAATAACTGAAATTCATTAGTCGATTGAGCGAATGTTGCTCAAACATGTCGACTTTCCAATGCACATATAACGTACCTTATCCTTTGGGCTTTTCGAGTGTACTAATTGAATTCATTGCAGCAACCAACGCTCACCTCCAGCCCAAGATTCTTCGGAATATAACCGGATATAATCACGTGCACAAATGCCTTCGGGTCTTAGCCCGGATAGAATAACTCGCACGAATGCCTTCGGGTCTTAACCCGGATATAATTTCCAGCATAATTGTCTTCGGGGCTTAGCCCGGATATCATTCAATTTCTCATGTACACATACATCAATAATCATTGGACATACATATTTCATTTTCGTTACTAAGGCTCAAACACATATATATTCACAAGCATATTCGCGTTCGGGACTTAGCCCGGGTATCATTCAATTTCTCATACACACATAAATCAATAATCATACACATCCATACTTCATCTCACATAATTCAAGTAAGGTCACTTCTTGTGGACTTACCTCGGATGTTGTCGAACGGCTTTTTCGGCTATTCGATCACCTTTTCCTTCCCCTTGTCCAATTGTGGCCCTCTTAGCTCTTGAGCTAATTCAAACAAATTCAATTTATTAAAACCTCATTGTGCTTGCTTATGGCCGAATATGACAAGGAGTTTAAATGGTCATATGGCCACTCTTTAGCTTGAATACACAATGGTCATGCACATTTTATACTACATCAAGCAATTCAATACAATTTATTTGAGCATCAAGGAAAAGCTAAGGCCTTCAATAGGCTACCCAAGGCCGAATATTCATGTACATGTTGAGGTCAATTTTGCACTTAATACCTCACAAAAACAGAATGCATTTTACTAGTTAATGCTTTGCACATTGTGGCCCAAAACTTATAATATAGCATCAAGCACTTATATGTGTGCTAGGCCGAATTGTGCTTGCAATTTCACAAGCATTCTTCCACATCTTCTTCTTTAAACCAATATATTCATCACTTACTTCATAGCCAAAACATCATGTGCAAACATATATATACAATATGAGCATGGCCGAATTTCAAGGTGTCCATAGCCATCCAAAAATACAAATTTTAACTAACATGCAAGAAGCATGAACCATGCTCATGAATGCATCATGGCCGAATATGACAATCATGCTCCATTCAACTTCAATCATGGTTAAACACAAAAAGAAAACTCAAAATCTTACTCAAGAGTAGACAATCCATCATTGCAGGCATCATCATCAAGCTTCACACTTAGCATGCAATGGCTTTATCACCATAACAACTTTGGCCAAATACCATTTCCATGGCATAACAAGGATTTGAGCCATGGCTAACATGCACATCAAATTAGCAACCAAACCATGCATGAAACTCCCAACACAACCTCATACATACCTTAATCTTGATGCAAACTTAGCCAAATCTCCTTCTAGGTCTCTTCCAACCCAAGCATGAAGCAAAAATCCTCCCCCTTTTCCCTTAGTATTTTCGGCCAAGAAGATGAGAAAGGATGAACAAATTTTTCTTTTCTTTCTTTAGGACATTCGGCCAAAGTGTTTAGAATGGATGAACAATTTTTTTTTTTTAATGCTAGTCTTTATTTTATGACTTCCTACATACACCACTAGCAAAACATGTTGGAAACATGTTCCCTTGCCCATAACCTTGTCATGGCCGGCCACTCCTCCTTAGGAAGGGATTATTTGACATGCAACTCCACCTTTTGTTAACATGTACTAACAAGCCATTTAAAATTAGCCTATCATATTTCACCATGTTTCACTTTGATCCCTATTTAATACTTTCTCATACAAATGGGTAAAATTAGAGAATGAAATTTCCACATATGCATGCACACACATAGTAAGCATAGAATATAACAATTAATTATTTTTATGACTCGGTTTAGTGGTCCCAAACCACATTCGGCTAGGGTCTATTTTGGCTGTCACAACTCTCCCCACTTAAGAAATTTTCGTCCCAGAAAATCTTACCGGTAAATAGGTTTGGATATCGCTCTTTCATAGAGTTCTCGGTCTCCCAAGTAGCTTCTTCTATCCGTGCTTGAGCCACAACACTTTCACTAGCGGAACACGCTTGTTTCGCAACTCTTTCACTTCTCGTGATAGGATACGAATCGGTTCTTCCTCATAACTCATATTAGCTTGAATTTCAATTTCGATGGACTAATCACGTGCGATGGATCGGATCTATAGCGTCGAAGCATCGAAGCGTGAAAGACATCGTGAACCTTTTGAGTTCAGGGGCAAAATCAAGCGATATGCCCTTGGACCGACTCGCCTCGATATCTCATATGGCCCAATGAACCTCGGGCTCAACTTGCCCTTACGGTAGAACACGAGTATCTTTTTCCAAGGCGATACCTTGAGAAACACTTTATCACCCACGATACTCGATATCCTTACGCTTGAGATCCGCGTCGACTTCGACGATCGGAGGCTATCTTGGACTTTCACGGATTACTTTCACTTTCATTCAGCATCCCTAATCAAATCCACCCGAAAATCTTGCTTTCACCGAGCTCGGTCCAAAACAATGGTGTATGCGGCATTTACGACCGTACAAGGCCTCGTAGGGTGCCATCTTAATACTTGATTGAAATTTGTTGTTGTGGCGAATTCAATCAACGGCAAATACCGTTCCCATGAACCACTAAACTCGAGGACGCAACATCTTAACATATCCTCAAGTATCTGAATTATCCGCTCGGATTGACCATCGGTTTGGGGGTGAAAAGCGGTGCTGAAATGCAACTTGGTACCCAAAGCTTCTTGCAACTTTTTCCAAAATCGCGAGGTAAATCTCGGATCTCTATCCGACACGATGGAAATAGGCACCCCGTGTAATCTCACAACCGAGAAGCGTACAATTCCGCTAATTTGTCCATTGAAAAATCCGTACGTACGGGGACAAAGTGGGCCGAACTTAGTCAATCGATCTACCACGACCCAAACCGCATCCTTCTTACTTGCGACAATGGCAGTCCGGATACAAAGTCCATTGTGACTCGATCCCATTTCCACTCGGGTATCGTGATTGGCTGAAGTAATCCTGAAGGCACGATGTTCGCTTTCACTCGTTGACATATTAAACATCTCGAAACAAAGTCAGAGATGTCTCGCTTCATACCATGCCACCAAAACCGACGTTTCAAATCATTGTACATCTTCGTACTCCCCGGGTGGATTGCCATTCGGCTACAATGGGCTTCATTGAATTATCGAAATGAGTTCAATTCTTTGGGACACACAGACGACTTTTGAACCTCAAACAATCGTCATCGTCGATTTGAAACTCCGAGTCCTTGTTCGGAACACACGCAGCCCGTTTTGCAACCAACTCGTCGTCGACTTTCTGAGCTTCTCGAATTTGGTGTGTCAATAATGGTTTGGGTTTCAATTCAGCCACTAACACACTATCGGATCGGACAGACAAGTGCACATTCATCGCTCGTAAAGTGAATAACGATTTACGACTCAAGGCATCCGCAACCACATTCGCCTTTCCCGGGTGATAGTCAATGATCAGCTCATAATCCTTTAACACTCGAGCCAACGTCTTTGTCATGATTTAAGTCTCTTTGGGTCATCAAATATTTGAGACTTTTGTGATCCGAGTATACATGGCACCTTTCACCAAATAAGTAATGTCGCCAAATCTTTAAAGGCGAATCGATGGCGGCCAATTCGAGATCATGAGTCGGATAATTTTTCTCATGTGGCTTTAATTGCCTCGACGCGCAGGCCACAACTCGACCTTCTTGCATTAATCATAACCTAACCCAAGTAGAGAGGCGTCGCTATAGATGACAAACTCCTTGCGGACTCGGGTTGCACTAGAATTGGGGCTTCATCAAATAAGTTTTCAGTTGATCGAAACTTTTTGGCATTTCTCAAATCCATTCGAACTTAACATCCTTTTGGAGTAAGCCGTCATCGGCGTGGCTATCGTTGAGAAGCCTTTACAAATCGTCGGTAATAACCGGCAAGCCCCAAAAAGCTCGAACCTCGTAATATTTCTCGGAGGCTTCCAATTAAGTATGGTGAAATTTTATTGGTCGACTCGAATACCGATGCGAATACCACATGACCCAAGAAGCTAACCTCTCTTAACGGAACTCACACTTGCTGAACTTAGCATATAATTGCTTATCCCGTAAAATTTGCAGCACTAACCGCAGGTGTTCAACATGTTCGGTCTCATTTCTTGAATAGACCAAGATGTCATCAATGAACACGACTACGAATCGTTCCAAATATGGTCTAAAGATCCGATTCATTAAATCCATAAATACCGCAGGGGCATTAGTGAGCCCAAACGGCATCACTAAGAACTCATAGTGACCATATCTCGTTACGAAGGCGGTCTTGGGTGCGTCCAGAATCTCGGATTCGCAATTGATAATAGCCCGATCTCAAATCTATTTTCGAGAACATCGAGGCTCCCTTGATTGATCGAACAAGTTATCAATACGTGGCAGCGGATATTTGTTCTTTATCGTCGCTTTATTAAGTCGACGATAGTCGATCACAATCGCATGGTTCCATCCTTCTTCTTCACGAACAATCTTGGCGCACCCAAGGCGAAAAACTCGGGCGAGCAAAACCTCTATCCACCAATTCTTGCAACCGAGCTTTCAACTCCTTTAATTCCGTTGGTGCCATACGATACGGAGCTATCGCAATTGAGTGGTACCGGTACCAATTCGATGCCAAATTCTATTTCCGAACAGGTGGTAAACCCGGCAATTCTTTGGGAAAACATCCGGGTATTCACAAACCACGGAGCGCAGTTCGGGTTTCTTTTTCGATTCCTTGTCATCGAAAGCACGTCGCAAGGTACGCCGCACCCTTTTCTTACATATTTCGGGCCAACATCGGCGATATTACGGCTGGCAACCCCTTTAAGTCCGTAGACTCAACCCGAATTATTTCATTATTTGCGCACCTCAAATCGATAGTCTTGCTCTTGCAATTTAAAACCGCATCGTGCATGGTCAACCAATCCAAACCAAGAATAACGTTGAACTCATCGAGCGGAAAAAGCATCAAGTCCGCGGAAAACAAGAACCTCGGAACACTAGGGGACTTTTCTTGCACACTTTGTTGACAAGCACGTAATGACCCAAGGGGTTTGACACCGAATTACAAACTCGAGAGACTCAATGGGCAAAGTCTTCTTTGGATGCTAAGGTTTCACATATATATGAATGAGTAGAACCGGGGTCAATCAAAGCAATCACATTTGTATTGAAAAGAGTGAAAGTACCGGTAATAACATCCGGAGAGGCGGCATCCTCGGCGTGCGCGTATGGAATAAGTCCTAGCGGGACCACGAGCCTCGATCGATGGTAGCATCTCTAGATCCTCTCGACCGCCACCGACATTGCCCATATTTCTAGGTGGCCTACCTCGGCGATGGTAGCACCGGGTTTGCACTTTGACTTACATTACATTCATGCATCCTCGGGCAATCCTTCATAAAGTGGTCGGCCGATCCACACTTATAGCGAGAGCGATCACGAAACCAACAGCTCCCGAATGCCATTTGCCACAATGTGGACACTCGCCCTCTCTCGCGATCATTTCCACCACCGCGATCGAGGTGACTCGTGTGGTCACGAGGGTCGATCGCGTCCTCGTCTAGAAAAGCCCAAACGCCTCTAGACGGCTCACATCATCTCGAAATCTCTTGATGCTTGTTGAAGAGACTTTCCGAGGACCTCTTCGAATTCTCCGGTTCCACATCAGCTTTTTGTTTCTCCTTTCTAAGCTCTTGACTTTACAAGCTCGCTCAACAAGTACTACGAACTCTCGTATCTCGAGGATGCCAACAAACATCCTTATATCATCATTCAGCCCATCCTCGAGCGTTTACATAACACTTGGACGAAATGCATTCTCGCGCGTCTGGCTAAGCCTCACAAATTTTCGTTCGTAGTCGATGGCGACATCGAACCTTGCTTAAGATCAAGGAATTCCCTCCGCTTTTGGTCGATGAATCTCTGGTCGATATACTTTTTTGAACTTCGGTTTGAAAGAATTCCCAAGTCACTTGCTCTCTGGGCACCACAAGTCGAGTACTCCACCAATAGTAGGCGGACTCGCGTAAGCAAGGAGATGGTACACTTTAAGCACTCATCGGGTATGCAGGATAGCTCATCAAGCACCGGATAGTGTTATCTAACCAAAATTCAGCTCGCTTCGGCATCATCATCATCCGTAGCCTTAAATTCAGTGGCCCCATGTTTTGAATCCTATCGATTGGGGCTTACTTGACCTTATTTGGTCGATTCACGGAGGTATTGTAGGTCTGGGGTTGCATTTGTCGGGAATGGAGGTTGTGGAACAGTAGTGTTGGTTCGAATGTAATGATTAAACCATTCGTTCATCACACTATAAAAGGCTTGCCTAGCCTCGTCATTAGGATTGCTGGCCATAGGTTGAGAGTCGCCGGCGCTGTCCCTTGCGCGGGAGCAGCGCCACACTCTCCACATCATCAGCTATCACTTTCGGTTGGGATCGGGATCCATTGCTATAAACAAACACAAAGTCAAATTGTCGAAATCACCACACTATCGATTCATCATTTAATGGCATGTATAGCTAGACCCCAAACACATCACGGTAGTCCTAGAATCGACTAAACCGTGGCTCTGATACCAATAAAATTGTAACACCCGAACCCGAGACCATCGCCGGGTGTCGGACACGAGGGTTAACAAGCCAAGTTCACTTGTTTTGCCCATCCATTTGACATTTCCAGTCAGGCTGGAAAACTGCGTCACTGTCGCCTTAAAAATCATATCTCGAGTTTAAAAACTTGGAAACTGGTTTCGTAAATTTTCCCTGAATTTAGACTCATGTATCCATCCATGGATTTATTTCTAGAATTTTGGTCGGGCCAATTGGTACAGTTTATTAGTTAAAGTCACCCATGTTACAGGGATTGACTGCTCTGACCTTCGCGCGGTATAACTTGAATATATCTCTGTACAGGGATTTAATGCTTGTTCCGTTTGTTTCTAATGAAACTAGACTCAAAATGGAATCTGTACATATAAGGTATGTCTCCTAATTCTTTTTGGATAATTTATAGTAAATTTTTAAATTTGCGATAGGGAACCCAGAAACTGTTCTGGCTCTGTCTCACAATAGCTTTAATATCTCTTAACATGTAACTCCTATGACCATTTCGTTTCTTCCATATGAAAATAGACTCATCAGGGTTCATTTACATAGCTTATTCACTATTTAATTCCATTCCTACGAATTTTGGTGATTTTTCACATTCACGTCACTGCAGCTAGCAGCATCTGTTTTTAAGGTAGGTCTTACCTATTTGGTAGTCTCCATGAACCAACTAGTCTTGCCATACATAGGTTCATATATGATCATTTTAACCATGCCAATGGCTGATCATATGACCAACATTCCCATTTCCAAGCCATAGCCACATCATGACACCAAATATATACATACAAACCACAATGAATCTAAGTCGATACTTCACTTTTACGAGCCATTTTCGCATGGCCGTACATATATACATCACAACATATTCAACCAACAAGGGGTAGTCCTATACATGCCATTTCAAAGTTCAACCAAAATTTATACCAAAATAGAGGCGTGGATAGTGTGGATATCTTCAATTTATTGATCCCGAATCCGAATGCTATCGGCGAAATCTATAAAGCAGAGAGCCAAAGTAGCAGGGTAAGCATTTTTTATGCTTAGTAAGTCTCAAGGAATATAATCAACTCTAATTACAGCAATACATTCACATAGCCAAATGCATCATTTCATTAATACACATTCTTACTTCACACTTCATCATTATATACTTTCACAAAGTATCAATCAATTCAATAACTGAAATTCATTAGTCGATTGAGCGAATGTTGCTCAAACATGTCGACTTTCAATGCACATATAACGTACCTTATCCTTTGGGCTTTTCGAGTGTACTAATTGAATTCATTGCAGCAACCAACGCTCACCTCCAGCCCAAGATTCTTGAATATAACGGATATAATCACGTGCACAAATGCCTTGGTCTTAGCCCGGATAGAATAACTTCATACGAATGCCTTGGTCTTAGCCGGATATAGCCACTAGCACAATTGCCTTGGTCTTAACCGGATATAATTTCCAGCATAATTGTCTTGGGCTTAGCCGGATATCATTCAATTTCTCATGTACACATACATCAATAATCATTGGACATACATATTTCATTTTCGTTACTAAGGCTCAAACGCATATATATTCACAAGCATATTCGCCTTCGGGACATAGCCCGGGTATCATTCAATTTCTCATACACACATAAATCAATAATCATACACATCCATACTTCATCTCACATAATTCAAGTAAGGTCACTTCTTGAGGACTTACCTCGGATGTTGTCGAGCGGCTTTTTCGACTATTCGATCACCTTTTCCTTCCCTTGTCCAATTGTGGCCCTCTTAGCTCTTGAGCTAATTCAAACAAATTCAATTTATTAAAACCTCATTGTGCTTGCTTATGGCGAATATGACAAGGAGTTTAAATGGTCATATGGCCACTCTTTAGCTTGAATACACAATGGTCATGCACATTTTATACTACATCAAGCAATTCAATACAATTTATTTGAGCATCAAGGAAAAGCTAAGGCCTTCAATAGGCTACCCAAGGCCGAATATTCATGTACATGTTGAGGTCAATTTTGCACTTAATACCTCACAAAACAGCATGCATTTTACTAGTTAATGCTTTGCACATTGTGGCCCAAAACTTATAATATAGCATCAAGCACTTATATGTGTGCTAGGCCAAATTGTTCTTGCAATTTCACAAGCATTCTTCCACATCTTCTTCTTTAAACCAATATATTCATCACTTACTTCATAGCCAAAACATCATGTGCAAACATATATATACAATATGAGCATGGCGAATTTCAAGGTGTCCATAGCCATCCAAAAATACAAATTTTAACTAACATGCAAGAAGCATGAACCATGCTCATGAATGCATCATGGCGAATATGACAATCATGCTCCATTCAACTTCAATCATGGTTAAACACAAAAGAAAACTCAAAATCTTACTCAAGAGTAGACAATCCATCATTGCAGGCATCATCATCAAGCTTCACACTTAGCATGCAATGGCTTTATCACCATAACAACTTTGGCCAAATACCATTTCCATGGCATAACAAGGATTTGAGCCATGGCTAACATGCACATCAAATTAGCAACCAAACCATGCATGAAACTCCCAACACAACCTCATACATACCTTAATCTTGATGCAAACTTAGCCAAATCTCCTTCTAGGTCTCTTCCAACCCAAGCATGAAGCAAAAATCCTCCCCTTTTCCTTAGTATTTTCGGCCAAGAAGATGAGAAAGGATGAACAAATTTTTCTTTTCTTTCTTTAGGACATTCGGCCAAAGTGTTTAGAATGGATGAACAATTTTTTTTTTTTAATGCTAGTCTTTATTTTATGACTTCCTACATACACCACTAGCAAAACATGTTGGAAACATGTTCCTTATATAACCTTGTCATGGCCGGCCACTCCTCCTTAGGAAGGGATTATTTGACATGCAACTCCACCTTTTGTTAACATGTACTAACAAGCCATTTAAAATTAGCCTATCATATTTCACCATGTTTCACTTTGATCCCTATTTAATACTTTCTCATACAAATGGGTAAAATTAGAGAATGAAATTTCCACATATGCATGCACACACATAGTAAGCATAGAATATAACAATTAATTATTTTTATGACTCGGTTTAGTGGTCCCGAAACCACATTCCGGCTAGGGTCTATTTTGGGCTGTCACATATATGCTTATTTCTTTGCTTGTGGGTTGACCCAAATTGGGGTGGCAAATTGGCTATTCACATGGCCTATTTTTGTCTAGACGGGCAGAGACACGGGCATGTGTCTCAGCTGTGTGCGACACACGGTCACGTTACACAGCCCTGTGTGACACACGGTCACGTTACATGGCCGTGTGTTCCTTGGGTACCCTATGAGTTAAAGGCAATATACCTTCCAATTTTGACACGACCTAGATACATAGGCGTGTCTATTGGTTGTGTGTGGCACACGGGTTGGTACACGGACGTGTGGTCAGTCGTGTGGCCAAGTCAGTAGCCTCCCTAATTTTCACACGGCCTAGCACCCGGGCATGTCTTGTGGTCGTGTCGACAAGTCTGTATGTATGCCCTGTTTCGCCACGGTTTAGACACACGGGTGCATCTAATGCCATATGAGGCACACAACCTATAATACAGGCATGTGACCTTTTAAAAGTTGAAAATTTTTATAAGTTCTAAAAAGTTCACATGTTATCAATTTAGTTCTAGATGCATGGATTTAGACCTTGTATGCTCGATTTAAGTTCGTAACTGATAAACGTCAAATTATACTTGTTTTTACCCCAAATACTTAGCATATTTATGGATGTTTACTATTAGATTTGTGGATTTTGGTGCTCTTAATCCTGTTATTTCATGTTTTGTACTCAAGAGAGCACCAAGGGTCAAAAGAAGTAAAAAATGAGCTAAAAAGGGACAAAACGGACCAAATCGAGAAGACCACATGGCCTAAGCCTTGCCACATGGGCAGCTCACACGCCCGTGCCTTTCGAGGGTGTCGACCAAGGTTTACATGACTCACATGGCCTGGCCATTGAGCCCACACGGCCGTGGCAATTTAACGGACCGAACACGACCTGGCAACCATGTCACATGGCCGTGGCACACAGACGTGTCCCGTTTTCAAGGAGTTGTATTTTACACAGAAAAAAGGACACTTAAGGGGCAAGAAAGCTAATCAAAAGCCTATATAAACACCCTAAGTATGACCTAGAAAGAGGCCTCTCTCTCCAGAACTTTTCTGGAACACAGAGCGACACGACTGGAATTACTTGAAGGAAGCCAGACGATCCATCTCAAAAGCTGGAGCTACTCCAAGACTAAAGATCTCTCTCAGAATTTCAGGGGTTTCAGAGTTTTCTTTATGTTTTGATATTTTTATACTTTTGAGATGTACTCTTCTTTTATTATGAACTAAACCCCTTAAATACCTAAGGGGGATAAAACCTATGATGGATCTTGTTATTATTATTTGAACTGTATGATAAATACTTGATTTGTTCTTAATTATATGTTCTTAATGCTTGAGTTAATATTCCGGGTATTAATACATGATTTGATGTGCTTATGCAGAGGAGGAATAGACCCTGCCTAAGAGTAGATTTGGTATAATTAAGCGGAGTTGATCGGGCGCCTAGAAATAGGGTTACGAGATTTTGCCAGATTAGGGTGAAACCTAATATGGGAGTCCATAGATCGAGCTAATGCAACCCTAGAATGTTAATTAGAGAAAATTCTCGGTTATTCAATCTAAGGGTTAGACGTTATTAGTCTTGAATAGGGATAATAACATAGGTTAGAGAGTCTTACAGATCAAGTCAAGTGAATAAAACGTCCGGTTCAAAGCAGATAACAAGTGAAATCTAGGTGGATTCCTCCTTGGGTGTCGCCTTTATCAATTGCTTTTCTTCAAGTCTTTTTCCAAACTTTCTATTTGCTTTTATTAAATTAGTTAATTAGGTTAGATAATTAGTTTAATAAACAAACCCTTTATTCTTAGGCTAGATAATAAAAAGATAGTTATTACTAGTACTTTTGGTTCCCTTGGGTACAATATCCCGGTCTTGCCGTTACTATACTATTATTTGATAGGTGCGCTTGCCTTTTCGTCGTGATAATAGTTAGTCTAGGTCTATTCTTCATTATAAATATTTATTATTTGTTACGAATCACTACGATCAAGTTTTTGGCGCCGTTGTTGGGAAACTGAAATATTAGGAACACTAAATTTTTATTATTTTAGCCATTTATTTTTCTTGCAATTTAATTTAATTTTATTATTATTATTTATTAATTTACTTTTTCTTTCTCTTGACAGGTTTTTATAGTTTATGACTAGAAGAAACCCGTCAAGACCATTACTCTTTGACAATGAAATTGATCGTACAATTCGTAAAAATCAAAGAGAAATAAGGCAAAGTTTACGCTACACAAAAAATGAACAAGAAAACAATACTCAACCTCCAACCGACGAGATGGCTGAAAACCAAGACAATCAGCTGCCTCCTGTAATTACAACTAATCAAAATCCTACTCCACGTACTATGTATGACTATGCTAAACCCTCTTTAACAGGAACTGAATCAAGTATAGTTAGACTTGCTATTGCTGCGAATAATTTTGAATTAAAACCTAACACTATTCAGATGATACAGCAGTTTGTTCAGTTTGATGGTTTGCAGGATGAAGATCCCAACACTCACTTAGAAAATTTCCTGGAATTTTATGATACATTCAAAATCAATGGCGTTTCTGATAATGCCATCCGTCTTCGGTTATTTCCCTTTTCACTAAGAAACAAAGCTAAACAGTGGTTAAACTCGTTACCACGAGGGTTTATCACTCTTGGGAGCGAATGACCGAGAAATTTTTACTAGAATATTTTTCGCCGGCTAAAACGGCTAAATTACGCAATGATATCTCTTCTTTTGTGCAGATGGACTTAGAAACACTTTACGATGCATGGGAGAGATACAATGATCTATTGAGAAGGTGCCCTCACTATGGGTTACCTCTATGGCTGCAAGTTTAAACGTTCTACAGTGGTGTGAATCCCTCGACAAGACAAATGATTGACGCAGCTACTGGTGGAACCATAAACAATAAAACACCAAAAGATGCCTACGAATTCATAGAAGAGATGTCACTGAACAACTATCAGTGGCAAGTCATGGGGACTAAGCCAACAAAAACAGCAGGCGTTTATAACATAGATTCAGTCACCATGCTCTCTAATCAGGTAGAACTTCTCAATAAAAAGATTGATAGTTTTCTTGGTTCTACGCAGGTACATCCAGTAATGAGGTGTGACTCAAGCAGAGGAGGTGTGCATACAGAATACCAATCCTTCAATCCTACAATTGAAGAAGAGCAAGTCAACTATATGGGTAACAATAACTTTCGATCTCAAAATAACCCATACAATAATACCTATAATGCAGGTTGGAGGAACCACCCAAATTCTTTCTGGGGAGGTCAAGGGAATCAAAAGCCACAACATCCTCAGGGTTTTCAACAGTCACCTTATCAACAAGAGAAGAAACAAAACCTTGAAGAGATGCTTTCAAAATTCATCTCGGTGTCAGAAACCCGTTCCCAAAATATCGAGACAACACTTAAAAATCAACAAGCATTGATCCAAGGACTCGAAACTCAAATAGGCCAACTATCCAAACTAATATCTGAGCGACAACAAGGTAGCTTACCAAGTAATACGGAACCTAATCCAAGGGAACACCTCAATGCAATTAGTGCCCAAGATAAGGAAGGATTCATTGCACCTGAGCCAGAATTACAGCAATACAACGCTATGAACAAAGGTCGAGAAGGGGTAAATGATGATGATCCTAAACAGGTAAGTACGAATTATGAACCTTGTGTGCCATATCCTAAAGCGATGATGAAATACAGAACAGAAGAACAATTCGGTAAGTTTGTCAAACTCTTAAAGAAATTACATATTAACTTACCCTTTATTGAAGTTCTTTCGCAGATGCCTAACTCAGCAAAATTCTTAAAGGAACTTCTGGCTAATAAAAGGAAATTAGACGCTACATCGCATGTGGAACTCAATGCAGTCTGCTCAGCTATTCTAAAGAATAAGCTACCTAACAAATTGAAAAATCCAGGGGTTTTTACAATTCCTTGCTTAATTGGTAGTTTATTTGTGAATAATGCTTTAGCTGATCTAGGGGTAAGTATAAATGTTATGCCGTATAAAATGTTTAAATGACCAGGTCTTGGTAAATCTAAGTAGACTAGGATGAGCATACAATTGGCTAACAAAATAGTTAGAATTCCTAACGGTATTATTGAAGATGTTCTGTAACACCCCAAACCCGGCCCAGATGTTACGGCCGAATCCAGCGTGTCATATTAAAGCGTAACTGAAAACTCATGTTTTATCTAAATTTTTCTTAGTGTTTAAAGAATATTTTCATTTTAACTTAAAGTGAATGAAACCTGCGCAGTAGGTAGGATTCAAGAAAAGAGGAGGTGAGTCAATTAGGCAGCTTAAGTACCTAGCTCTTCCATGATCCAATCCTAGACATGCACACATCCATTGCCACACTTTAAGCTTATTACTTGTTCCACGAACAACAAATTAAGTTTAAGTCTATTTAAAATATTTATTTCCTTTGAAAAAATTTACGTTGAGAAAGCTTTGCTCGGTTATCATGATATTTTGAAAATAAGTAACTTTTATAAAACGCACCCTAGAGCTAACCAATTTTAAGGAATCAATTTAAGTGATGTGAATTTCAAGTTGAAAATGATTTAAGTAAATTAAAAACCCAAAATAAAAATAATAGAGCAGCCTTATTACAACTTTAACCAAAATAGAAATAATCAAAAATAAATGTGAAATTTAAAAGGAAGCTAATTGAAACTTATTTAAAAAAAAACCAAAAATTTAATCTTCGTGGCCACTCTGAATCTCGCCCAGCTCCAAGTCCACCAACTACGGCTCACCTGCAAGGATGGAAGAGAAAGGGGTGAGTTTGGAAAACTCAGTGTGTATGGAAAACCCATCTAAAGCCCAAGTCAGCTCAAGCCCATTGGGCCTAAGCCCTATTCAGATAACGGCAGTCTTGGTAGAAACCCTTTTCGAATCTGAGAACCGGGCCTTGGCCCCTTTTCAGATAACAATATGGCCCATAGGTCCATTCCAGAACGGAACAGACATATTCGTGTATGCAAGCCCAACCCAGCCAATAACCAACTGCTACACTCCACCTATACCAGCCCTACACTCTATGTGGGGAATAGCTCAACCTACCCAGCCCTACACTCCACGATTCTGACATTCTTTGCTCAGATATCGAGAAGTTGAGGCAAAGCCTCCAGTACATGGACAAGCCACTTTCAGTACTTCCTCCATCAATAACCTAGTCCCATGCATCAGATAATAATAACATGGCATGCAGTAAATAGTAAAGTCAAACATGCATTTAGGTCAACCATAACCCTAGGGGTATATCAGTAATTTTGCTCCTAGGGGTAAATCTGTAAATTTTCCACCTATAAAGGTATTTCAGTAATTTTTCCAGTTTTAAGGGTTCTCATGAATGTTACAGTCCTTACTAGCCCATTTGTCATCGCAATAATTTATTAGTCTAAATTTCACAATTTTAGCCATTGGGCCCTAAAACCCCTAATGGCCCTACAGTGTCCACTAGCAATTTAAGCCCATTTAATTCAAGTTTTATGACCAGTTTACCGGTTTAAGCAGTTTCAATTCCACAGTGTAACAGAACATACTTATTTCCTAATTTTTTTATTATCCTTCTTTTTTTCTCGTATGGGCCCGTAAGCTCACTGGGCCCAGTTTTAGCCTATTGAGGCCCAATTGCCAAAGTGCACGAAATTTCACACACGACTAACTTACCACTTTGCGATTTCAGATCTAATGATTTCTAAACGTCTTGTGAGCACTCGCACACTCACAAGCCCACGAAATGCCAAAATTTCGGCATTTCGGCTTTTGCAAATTGAACTATGAGAGGGTGTTTGATACACACCTGTTTCGCAAAGACTACTACTGAGATCCCTTACGATGTCCTACAATTGAGTACCACAATTCTTAGATTGCAACCCACAACAACTAATCCCAATATTCAGCAACCCATATTCGAACCATGCCCCTAAAGCCTTTAGAATCTTACCTTTTTTTTACCGAAAATTGATGACTAGATCTAAGTCTAGTTGTTCCAAAGATCCAAGCCTTCAATCAAACCTCTTGAAGACACTAATCACCAAAGGAAATCGTCGGTTAAAGACCCTTAAAGCCCTATGCCCAAATCGATAGTCTCCCTAGATTTTAGGGACTTCGACTTTTCTAAATTGTAAAATAAGACTAGATCTGAGGTGATGAGCACTTACCACTTATTCCTCTTTGATTTCTACATAGATCTGATGCAGATCTATCCTTTAAATGATAGTAGAACTCGAATCCAGGAGATCTGAAGTTTCAACTATGAGTCCCTAAATCTATGGTATTTAGGCTTTTTAAGTGATAAAAAGGATGACGATTTGAGGCTATAACTTTGAAGTAATGTTGCTGACAAATACTAAGGGTTTAGAGAAGATGAAAGTTTATCAAAAAGAACAAAAATAACTGAAGGATTTTGGCTTGGAGAAATCGGCACAAGAAGTGAGTTTTAAGGATTTCGACTTTTATGGCAATCGGCTATGGAGGTTTTGTAGAGGATGGGATTGACAGAGGAAGTGAGTAAGGTGATCAGAATGTTTCGGCTAGAAGAAAAAGCAAAAAAAGAAGAAAAAAAATGAAGGAAAAAGAGAGGAAGAAGAAATCGAAACCAATGAGAAGGAAGTTGCGTTTTCAGCTTTTGTGAGAACTCAAAAAGGATGAATGGCAGTGAAAGCTTTCAAGTGGCTAACCCTAATTCTCCAAGACAGAAAAAGAAAAGAACCTAACCCTAATATCAACTAAAACAATCGGCCCAACCTCCCTAAGGCCCTTGCCGAAATTCACTTAAGTGATCACATGCCCGGCACATGCCTAAAATTAAAAAGTAACCATATGCCTACCTTGCAACTTGAACCCTGGAACTTTAATTCCTTCCCAGACACCATTTTTTTTAGGAACTCAGTGGCGCCACCTTGCCACTTTACCAAGGCCTTATTTGCGTCATAATTTACGAAGTTTTTCTTAAAAGCCCACTTAACCAAGTCTCCTATTCACTTAAAATCCAACCTTGATATTTTACCGTGTTTAACTTAGGCTTGGGCCTTCTAAAGGCCCACTAACACAGTTAAACACAATTCCAATATTCAGAACACCAAAATTTCAAAATTTACCAAAGATCACAGAAACCCAGAAAGTCCTGAAAATTAGGGCGTTACATGTTCTCGTTAAAATTGATAAATTTATTTACCCAGTAGACTTTGTCGTCTTAGATATAGATGAGGATAACGAGGTACCTTTAATTTTAGGACGACCCTTTTTAGCAACTACTAGAACCATTATTAATGTAGGCACAGGGGAGCTAATACTTCGTGCGGGTGACGATGCAGTAACACTCCAAGCACGTGACTCAGTCAAAACCCCTAAGACTCAGGATAATGCTATAAAACCTGTCGATGATAAAACTAATATTCAATCATCCTTGCAGGAACCTTCTCAAACCAAGACAACAGAGACAGTGCGCTACTATCATGAAAAGAACAAAGACGTCCATGAAGAACGAAGGCTACGGAAAGAGGATCTAGACGAATGGCGAGAACACATGATAAACCAAAACTATGCCAAAACAAGCCCGATACCTCTCCTAATCAACTTAAGGTAGCCGATAAAGTCTTACTAGATGCCGTTGATCCTCACATTGTCACTACCACACTGAATGTGGAAATCCCTCTTACAGTACTCAGTATTTTTTCATTCAGTACGGTCAGTATTTTTCCATTCAGTACGGTGGAGGTGAGTCATCCCAAGTTCCGCACTTTTAAGGTAAACAACACCCGATTAAAACCTTGTTTTAAGATTGATAGCAGGAACGAGTAGTATGAACTCCTCAACCCACCATGATAAATCAACGGAGAGGTAAGTCGAGCTTAAACTATAAATAAGTGCTTCTCGGGAGGCAACCCGAGCACTAACATATTTTGATTTCTTTATTTTTAATTAATTTCTAACACTTCAAATCATTAACTTTATCTTTGAATTGCAAAGTTTTTCAAGACACACGGCCAGGCACATGGGTGTGCCTGAAGCTGTGGCAAAACAGGGGAAGAGACACGGCCGTGCAAGATGGCCGTGTTGAAGTAGGACATGATTTCCCCAAAACACGGGGTGCGATAAATCCCCATGGCTGTACGACATGGCCGTGGGTGAACTTGATAGGAATAACACGGGCATTGGATAGAAAACCACAGGTGTGCCAGGGACAAGGCTTGATTCTGTTTCTTTGACACGGGCGTGCAACACGTCCGTGCCATTCAGCCATGTACAACAATCTACGGGCATGGTACCATAACACACGGGCGTAGGAGAAGCGAACAACGCTAGGCACGATTGTGCGACATGGCCGTGTGCCACACACGCCCAAGACACACGTACGTGTCATACTAGCCGAGAACGACCACATTTGAAAAAATTCAAAAAACACAGGCTACCCTCACAACATACGGGCATGGCCCTAGGCCGTGTGCCCCTCCCCTATATAAACAAACCACTGTTCATCTTCCTCCTCCTTTCAAAAACCTAGCCGAAATCCACCTTCCCCCAACCCCTACTCCCTATTCCGGCCACCATTCCCTCGATTCTCACTTCCCCAACCCCCAAACCACCCTCAAAGTCACTCCGTTTGGATTCATCCCTATTTTCCCCTCCCTATACCCTCTATTTTTCCCACCATACAGTTTCCTCTCCGCGTCACACGCCCGTCTACCGCCTTACAACAGCCTGTGGTTCACTTTCTTAACCTTGTTTTTCCAATTTGTGTTGTTACATTGTAATTTTCATGCTTTACATAGATATTGTTACTATTACAAATATGTTTTGGACAAGTTAAGAATTTTCTATTTGACTTATTTAACACACTAAATAGCATATACTAGTTTTAGGCCTATTGCTTAACTATTGATGTATATTGGATTCTATCAATGCTCATGTATTTTCAGGTATATTATGTCGTCATCAAGGGGCAAGAAGGCTGTGGTCCCATCCTCAAAGAGACATAGGGGACTGGGTTCTTCATCGGTATGAGCTACAGTCGAAGTTCGGCACCCGTTCCTTGAATTTCCATAAGCTTTACAAGAGGAGCTACTTCAAATACTACACGCACGACCCATCACCATAGGTCGTTGCATCGACTGGGCTGCCGTAGAGCAAGTCCAGCTCAGTGATGCCATCCGCGCCCTCCTGTCTACAGACCTATAGGAACGGTTCTTTGCTATTACTGAACCCACTTATTTAGAGCTAACCTTATAATTATGCTCTACTTTTCATTTACAGGCGGTGATGATGAACAATGACGACCCAAGCACCATTCATTTCCGATTAGGCGGTCTAGTTTGTGCAATGAGTGTCCTAGAGTTTGGAGTTGCTCTAGGACTTTACACCGATGATTTTATGGAGGAGGAGGACATGAATGCACTCCCACGCAATATCTGCATCTCCCCCTCCTTGTGCTGGAAGGCTTTGGCACCACTCTCTTCCACCTACGACCCCAGCCGCTCGAAGGCCTCAGCTCTCCCCCCTTCCCTCCTCTATCTCCATGCCATATTGGCTCACACATTGACCAAGAGGAGAGAGAGCACCAGCGTCGTCAACACCCACGACACCTACTATTTATGGTGCATGGCAAACACACACGTGACTGATTTGGCATACTTCATTGTTTTTGCCATTCGCCATCAAACCGAGTGGCATTGAAAGGGAGTGATCTCCATCGACCCCTACATGACGTACCTTGCCAGACACTTTGGCCTCCTCAACACGTAGGGCATAATGACTATGTTACACATGCGGATGATCGAGCGACGACGTGGGACCGATCCTCCTCAATACCGTCCCTCGCATGCCATTGACGAGGAGGATCCTGAGGAAATTCCTGATGAATTTCCCCCACAGCATGAGGAGCCCTCTACCGCGCCACCTAGGGAACGACCAGTTCCTGTGGTTGCTTCATTGGCACATCTTTTCGACCGACTCGCCCACTTCTAGCAGTACTACACTACGCAGTTCGAGATGATCCATGAGTAAGATCGACAACGAGACCGACAGATGGACGATATGCAAGCCATGATGCAACAGCTATGCCAGCACTTCCACATCGACACTCCAGCACCACCACCTAAGGGCCCCACCGACGAGGATCATTGAATCCTCCTATTTTATTTTTATTTATTCTTATTTTTATTCTTATTTTATTTATTTTATTCTTATTTTACTTTTGATTTTTTATTTTTCAATTTTCTTATTTTGAAAGACAAATCTATATTAGTAAATTTTTATTTTCCATGTTCTAGTATTTCTAACAAGTAATTCCACTACACTCTCTTCCACACCAACTCTTAATAAGCTCTTCATGATTCTACAGACTTCCAAGCAAAGCTGCTAGGAATATTTTACGTAATGAGGAAACAAATAGGGAACAATACCTAACGAGTGCCATGTTCATTGACCCAATTTCTTCATCTAGACAAGAATAGTGGCCACTACCATTTTCCCCAAACACTCCATCCTCAGAATCAAGCTCCACATCCTTCTAACAGGGAGTTTCACCTTTTTCCCTCTTATGATTTTCTTTATGTTGAATAGTCTATCTTTGTACATTAAGGGCAATGTATATCTTAAGTATGGGGGTGAACATGAAACCTAACTTTTTGCATTATTCTCAAATCCCTGAATTTGGTATTGTGTTTAAGTGATGTTCTCATAATCCTGATCGAATGAATCCTGATTGATCTATAATTATTATTGATATGTCATGAATTAGACCAAGGGAATTATGCATGATTATTTGATTATATGACATTAGAGAATCAAGCATGATAAGTTGATATTTTGAGAACTAAAATTTTTAGGTTATTTTCCTGAATTGAGGTATTATCTTAAAATCTTAAGTATACAGGAATGACATCAAAAACCCAAATTTTTGGTGAGATTTTTGAGCCTTTTGAGCATATAGCTTTCTTTCTTGCTCACTTCTTTTGTGGTTTGAGTGTGTCAACATTGAACTGTTATTCTAGAACTTGCTTCGATTATACATGTCAAGATCACACGTATGATTTGATATATTGAGATGATAAAGGCACTTAGGATTTAACCCACTTACTCTATAAAAAGCCTTCCCACATAATTAAACCCTTAGTGAACCCCCGTTGAGCCTACTAACCCTTTTTCATTGATTAACCCTATCATTAACCCATTAACCCATTATTGTTGAAATCCTCTTACTTAATTTGACCCATTTTTATCGAGATTGAATTTAATATTGTTACCTCACTATGTTCACCATTTTTTGTTACTGAATCATGAAGTATAATTTCTGTATTGTATTAACTTGATTTGTTCTTAAAAAAACATGTGTGTGTAATTCTTAGCAAGCTAAAGTTTTCATGAACTCATGTAAAATAATTCTAGCTATTTGTTTGTGATTCAGTGATTAAGTTTTTGATAGTGGGGGAACATATTGAAATTATCCCGATTCTAACCCCTGTCCTTCAACCTGTATCCATACCTATAACCTAAACCCCATTACAACCATGCAAAGACCTTTTGATTAGTGTATCATATCAATTACAAGTGGTGGAGATTTGATTTCCATACAAGCCTATGGTAATAACTTTTCATGTTAGACAATCGAGTGTTTAGTCTTGACCCTTAAACACTTTGAGTGATTTGAGTGAAACTTTAGTGAGGATGTCATCTCTTGTGTATTTAGGACTAAAGTTAATTACTTAAAGGAAGGAGCTTACCTATAATTTTATTATCGAGATATTCGATTTAGATTGTTTGAGGCTTCTAATGGCCCTATAGTTAAATTCTCACTGTATAAATTTTCGTGGAATAGTTTGTAACATTATCAGTAATGATTTTGCGATTGAAAAGAATGAATTCTAGTAGTAAGTTAGAATTTTACTTGAGGACAAGCAAATGCTTAAGTGTGAGGGTATTTGATAAACACCAAATTATACATGTTTTTACCCCAAATACTTAGCATATTTATGGATGTTTACTATTAGATTTATGGATTTTGGTGCTCTTAATCTGGTTATTTCATGTTTTGTACTCAAGAGAGCACCAAGGGTCAAAAGGAGCCAAAAACGAGCTAAAAATGACAAAACAGACCAAATCGAAAAGACCATACGGCCTAAGCCTTGCCACAGGGGTAGCTCACAGGCCCGCGCCTCTTAAGAGTGTCGACCAAGGTTTACACGACTCATACGGCCTGGCCATTGAGCCCACAAGACCGTGGCAATTTAACGGATCGAACACGGCCTGGCAACCACATCACACGATCGTGGCACAGGGGCGTGTCCCTTTTTCAAGGAGTTGTATTTTACACGGAAAAAGGATACTTAGGGGGCAGGAAAGCCAATCAAAATCCTATATAAACACCCTAAGTATGACCTAGAAAGAGGCCTCTCTCTCCAAAACTTTTCTGGAACACAGAACCACACGTTGGGAATTACTTGAAGGAAGCTAGATGATCCATTTCAAAAGCCGTAGCTACTCCAAGACTGAAGATCTCTCTCAAAATTCCTTCAGGGGTTTTAGAGTTTTCTTTGTGTTTTGTTATTTTTATACTTTTGAGATGTACTCTTATTTTATTATGAACTAAACCCCTTAGATACCTAAAGGGGATAAAACCTATGATGTATCTTGTTTTTATTATATGAACTGTATGATAAATACTTGATTTGTTCTTAATTATGTTTTCTTAATGCTTGAGTTAATATTCCGGGTATTAATTCATGATTTGATGTGCTTATGTAGAGGAGGAATAAGCCCTGCCTAAGAGTAGATTTGGCATAATTAAGCGGAGTTGATCGGACACCTAGAAATAGGGTAATGAGATTTTGTCGGATTAGGGTGAAACCTAATATGGGAGTCCATAGATCGAGCTAAGGCAACCCTAAAGTGTTAATTAGAGAAAAGTATCAGTTATTCAATCTAGGGGTTAGACGTTATTAGTCTTGAATAGGGATAATAACATAGGTTAGGGAGTCTCACAGATCAAGTCAAGTGAATAAATCGTCAGATTCAAAGTCAGAAAACAAGTGAAATCTAGGTGGATTCCTCATTGGGTGTCGTCTTTATCAATTGCTTTTCTTCAAGTCTTTTTCCAAACTTTCTCTTTGATTTGATTAAATTAGTTAATTAGTTTAGATAATTAGTTTAATAAACAAACCCTTTATTCTTAGGCTAGATAATAAAAAGATAGTTATTATTAGTACTTTTGGTACCCATGGTTTGATATCCCAGTCTTACCGTTACTATACTATTATTCGATAGGTGCGCTTGCCTTTTCATCGAGATAATAGCTAGTCTAGGTCTGACCTTCATTATAAATATTTATTACTTGTTACAAATCACTGCGATCAGTAACGAACATGAATGAATGATATTTTATTGAATTGAGATGGTATTTGATATTTGGTTGTTTTGATCTAAGTTACGAGTCCGGTAATGCCTCTTAACCTGTTCCAGCGATGGATACGGGTTAGGGTTAATATAGAGGACCTCTAATTTATAATCCAACTCAATTTCATGCTAAAAGCATCTAGAACTCAGGTTTTACATATTTTTCAATTTGGTCCCTAATGTCAAATAAGCATCTTAGGCATAGAATTTCTCCATGAAATTTCTACTCAAGCATATATTCTCATCCTAGACCTCATAATAATCATGAAATATTTATTTCTATTTTGGATACGTGGTCTCGAAACCATTGTTCCGACTAGGCCCTAAATCGAGATGTTACAACTCTCCCCCTTTAAGGATTTCGTCCCCGAAAATCTTACCAGTAAAAAGGTTTGGATACTATTTCCTCAAAGTCTCCTCAGACTCTCATGTAGCCTCTTCAACCCCATGTCTTTTGCATAAAACTTTTACAAGAGCAACACTTTTATTTCTCAATTGCTTGACTTCCCGAGCCAAGATCTTAATCGGCTCCTCACCATAAGTCATATCCGGTCTGATTTCAACCTCTGTCGGTGCAATCACATGAGAAGGATCGGATCTATATCAGCGCAACATGGATACATGAAATACATCGTGAATCTTTTCTAATTCAATCGACAAGGCCAATTGATTAGGAACAGGCTCTATCCTTTTAGTAATCTCATACAGTCCTATAAATCAAGGACTTAATTTGCCTTTCTTTCCAAATCTCAGGACTTTTTCCATGGAGACACTTTCAAGAATACTTTATCACCGACCTGATACTCAATTTCCTATCTTTTCAAATCCGCATACGACTTTTGCCTATCCGATGCCGCTTTCAAACAATCACGAAATACTTTCACCTTTTCTATTATTTCCTTAATTAAATCGAGTCCATGAATCTTATTCTCCTTAAGCTTAGTCCAATACAATGGTGTACGAAATTTATGTCTATACTGTGCCTCATAAGGCATCATCTTCAAGCTCGACTGATAACTATTGTTTTAAGAAAATTCAACCAAAGGTAAGTACCTTTCCCAACTACCTTGGAATTCAAGAACACAACATCTAAGCATATCTTCAAGTGTCTAAATTTCTCTCTCAGATTGTCCATCAGTCTGCGGATGAAAAGCGGTACTAAAGTTTAGCTTTGTACCCAAAACTTCTTGTAATTTCTTCCAAAACTGAGAAGTGAACCTTGGATCTTTATCCGAAATAATTGACAATGGTACACCGTGAAGTCTCACAATTTCAATAATGTACAGCTCAGCTAACTTATCTAGCGAGAAATCGGTTCGTACTGGTATAAAATGAGCTGATTTAGTCAACCTGTCAACTACGACCCAAACGACATCTTTCTTCTTCTAGACAAGGCAATCCTATCACAAAATCCATAGTAATACGGTCCCATTTCGATTTGGGAATCATGATAGGTTGAAGTAACCCTGAAGGCACTTGATGTTCGGCCTTTACTTGTTGGCAAGTCAGACATTTCGACACAAACTCAGAGATATCCCTTTTCATACCATTCCACCAATACAATTTCTTCAAATCACTATACATCTTTGTACTACCCGAGTGGACTGATAAACTACTCCTATGCGCCTCATGTAAAATATTCCAAATCAGCTTGGTGTCATTCGGAACATAGATCCTACCACGGAATCTTAAGCAATTATCAGAGTCGATCTGAAAATCCGTTCCACTACTAGACTCGCATTGAGCTCTTTTAGCTTGGAACTCTTTATCGACTTTCTGGCCATCACAAATCTGTTGAAGAGAGATCTGTCTAACTCTCAACTCTGCTAGGATTGAGCCATCTTTGGACAAAGACAGTCGCGTACCCATAGCCCTCAAGGCAAACAATGATTTTCTACTCAAAGCGTCAGCGACTACATTCGCCTTACCCGAATGGTAATCAATCATAAGCTCGTAATCTTTGAGTAATTCAAGCCATCTACGTTGCCTTAGGTTCAAATCCTTTTGAGTCATCAAGTACTTTAAATTTTTTTGATCGGTGAACACCCGACACTCCTCACCATACAGATAGTGTCTCCAAATCTTTAATACAAAAATAATAGCAGCCAATTCCAGGTCATGTGTCGGGTAGTTCTTCTCCTGAGGCTTTAATTACCTTGAAACGTAGGCTACGACCTTACCCTCTTGCATGAGTACATATCCCAAATCATCCAAGGATGCATCACTATAAATCACGAAATCCTTACCTAAACATTGCTGACACTTTTTCGACCACTCAAACTTAACATCTTTTTGAAGCAACCTAGTCATCGGAGTGGTGATCATAGAAAATCCTTTAACAAATTGTCTATAGTAGCCAGCCAAGCCTAAAAAGCTTCTAACTTCTATCATGTTCCTTGGTTGTTTCCATTCGACGATGCCCAAAATCTTACTCGGGTCAACTCTGATGCCATCACTCGAAACAATATGTCCCAAAAACCCAACTTCTTAAAAACAAAGTTTACAAAACTGTCCTCAAGTGTTTAGCATGCTCAGATTCATCATGAGAGTAAACAGTATGTCATCAATAAACATTACAACAAATTATCCAAGTATGGTTGGAAAATTTGATTCATCAAGTCCATGAATACTGCAGGAGTATTCGTTAGCTCAAATGGTATAGCAAGAAATTCATAGTGACCATACCTTGTTCGGAAAGCAGTTTTGGGCACATCCGATTCTTTCACTCGCAGTTGGTAATAGCTGGACCTCAAGTCTATCTTTGAAAATACCATTGCTCCCTTCAACTAGTCAAATAGATCATCAATCCTCGGCAATGGGTATTTGTTCTTGATTGTCATCTTGTTGAGTTGACGATAATCGATGTATAGTCTTATAGAACCATCCCTCTTTTTCACAAATAATATCAGTGCACCCCAAGGGGAGAAACTAGGCCTTGGAAAACCCTTATCCATCAATTCTTGTAACTGAGACTTTAACTCTCTTAATTCTGGTAGAGCCATCCGATAAGGAGCAATCAAAATAGGTGTTGTTCCCAGTACTAGTCAATGCTAAATTCAACTTCTTTAACAGGAGGTAATCCTGGTAACTCCTCCGGAAACACATCTGGGTACTCTCATACTACTGGCACTGATTTGACTTTCAATTCAAATTCCTTAGTATTCAGCACATAAGCCAAGTAGGCTTCACATCCCTTTTCAAGCATTTTTGAACCGACATAGAGGAAATTACAATGGATGGTACATGTGACTCATCTGGTTCAACCCAGAGAGTTTCGCCATTTTCACACCTTAATTCAATGACCTTTGTCTACAATTTACTATAGTCTCATGTAGTGTTAACCAATCCATACCCAAAATAACATCGAACTAATCAAATGGCAGTAACATTAAATCAGCCGGAAAATAATGGCATCAAATCATTAAAGGGCATTTCTTGCATACCTTGTCAACTAGTACATGTTTGCCTAACGGATCTGACACCTTACTCACGTATTCCATAAATTCTACAGGGAATTCTTCACTAGAACCAATTTCATACAGAATACGAATGGGTTGACCTCGGGTCAATTAAGGCAACAACAGGAATATCATAAAGACAAAATGTACCTGTAACGGCATCAGGAGCTAAGGCTTCCTCTCTAGTACGTATAGCATTAGTTCTTACCGGGGCTCAAGCTTCTGATTTGGCAGTAGTATCCTTTGCAGCACTACGACCTCCACTAGCACTCTCGGGGTATTTTAGAGGTCTGCCTTGAGAGATAGGAGTATTCGATTTCGGGTTTGGCTCAACCTCTTTGTTATCTTATTCTAGGCAATCCTTAAGGAAGTGGTCAAGAGAACAACAACTATAGCATGCCCCACTCCTCATCCAGCACTCTCCAAAGTGAAACTTGTTACAACTATTACATCGCGGTTTTTGGTTTCCTACACTTCCCACACTAATTGCCATGGGAGATTGTAACACCCCAAACCCGGCCTGGATGTTATGATCGGATCTGATGCACCACATTGATGCGTTCAAAACACTTAGTTTGGAAAAGCTGAGTTGGTGTTGTAAAAGACACTTTTAAAAGTAAGTTAAAGTGAATGGAAGCTGCGCACCAGGTAGGAAACCAGAAAGAAGAGGAGGTGAGTCCGTCGGACTGCTTAAGTACCAAGCTCTCTTCGGATCCAATCCTAGACATGCACACCGCCATTGCCACACTCTATCATCTCGTATAATTTTGAGAAAACCGTTTGATTATGACCAGCTTAAGAAAATGATTAAGGTTGCAAATCGTTTGCTTAAAATATTTATTTTTCTTGGGAAAACATTTACTTTGCGGAAACTTTGCGCGTCATCGTGATCTTTTTAAAAACAAGTAGATTTTATAAAACGAACCCTAGTGCTAGCCAGTTTAATAATCCCCAAAATATAAGTAATTAAAAAGAGCGACCTTATTACAACTTTAAGCATAATAAAAATAATCCAAAATAAATATTAAACTTATTTAAAATCGGCAATCAATCTTCATGGCCACTCTGAATCCCGCCCAGCTCCAAGTCCACCAATTCTAGGGCTCACCTGCAAGGATGGAAGAGGAAGGGGGGTGAGTTTGGGAAAACTTCGGTGTATCTGAAACCCATCCAAAGCCCAATTCAGCTCGAGCCCATTGGGCTGAGCCTATTCAGATAACGAGACACGATGGTCAAGCCCTTTTCGAATCTGATAGCAAGGCCTTAGCCCTTTTACATAACAGTGTGGCCCATAGGCCCGTTCGAGAATATGAGTATCAACGGTAATAATGAATGCAAGCCCATCGGGAGACTACTCAACCCACCAACCGCTACACCGCCCGTACCAACCCTACACACCATGTGGGAATATCTCAACCCACCCAAATTACACACACACAGTTGCGACAGCAGCGCTCAAATTCATCGATTGAGGCAAAGCTTCGATGCGTGGATGAACCACTTTCGATACTTCCTCCATTAATACCCCAATCCCATGCAACAGATATTAATAAATGCATATCATGCAAAATACATGTAGTAATCAATCAAGCGATTCACCAATTTAAAACCCTAGGGGTATATCGGTAATTATGCTCTTTAGGGTAATTTCGATAATTTTGCTCTTTAGGGTAATTTCGTGATCTACGCTCTTGCACAAGCTAATTCAGTAATTTTTATCAGTTTTATGCAATTTGATTCCACCATCTACCTAACAGGCTAATTTGCCCATCTCTTACCCATATTGGTCCGTAAGCCCATTGGGCCCAGTTTTGGCCCGTCGAGCCCCTTTTTCCGAAATACGCTAAAACGTCATGCGAACGTGCTTACCACCTTGCGGTGCCAGATCTAACAATTATTCTATGACTTGAGAGCATTCGCATACCCACATGACCATGAAAGGCCAGAATTTCGGCATTTCGGCTTTTGCCGAATTGAACTAAAGAAGGGTGTTCGGTACACACCTGATTCGCGACGACTGCTACTGAGATAACTTCCGATGTCCTACAATTGATTAGAATAGTTCTTATTTACAAACCATAATCACTAAACCCCCAAAACTTACTTATCTATGATCGAACCATATCCCTAAAAAGCCTTCGAAACCTTACCTTTTGCCAAAATCGATAGCTAGCTCGAATCGATTGCTCCAATGAACCACGCCTTTAATCCAACACTTAAGAAGACACTAGTCATTTGTAAAACGTTAGTTAAAAACCTTTAGAGCCACATGCCCAATTCGATGACCTCTCTATATTTTAGGGACTTGACTTTTCCTAACTTTGTAAAATATAACCGGATCCGAGATGATGAACACCTACCCTTACTCCTTTTTGATCTCCACGCAATCTGGTGCGATTTATCTTTCAAGCGATGGTAAAACTCGACTCCGGAGTTCTAAAGTTTTGGCTATAAGCCCCCAATTCTATGGTTTTTCGGTTTTGTGTGATGAAGGAGATGATAATGCGGGCTACAACCTTGAAGTAGAATTGCGGTCAGAATCGGGATTAAGAAAAGATAATTTGTAAATTAATAAAAGCAAAAGAACATAGGAGAACTTGGCTTTGAAGAAATCGGCAAGCAAAGTGATCACAGGATTTGGCTTTTATGGATTCGCAAAAGTGTTGATGAATAGTAGGTATGATAAATAGTTTGAAGAAGAAAAAATAGAAGAAGAAGAATAGGGAGGTGAGTTTGGCTAGAGAGGAAAAAAAGAGAAAAGAACAATCCTAAGGTGTAAAAGCGAAGAAAGCAGCACCAACAATACCCTAAGTGCGAAATACTACCCTTATAACCCCCCGCCGATTTTCCTCTTCAATTCCCCCATTCGGCTAACTCCTAGCCTCATCCCAATCCTTAAATCTCTCCCTTATCACTCCTTAATCCAAGCAGTTAAACCGATCCAACTCTCCTCTAGCGAATCCACGAACTCCAACACTTACCCTCCCGCACTAAAAAATAAATGCATCTATTTGCCAACAAAGGGAATCGAACCTATGTCTTCCCCCAACACTTACACGCCACCTTCATAGCTCCCTAGTGGCATCACTTAGCCACTTTACCAAAGGCTCATTTGTGTCATAACTTACGCAGTTCTTCTTAAAAGCCCACTTAACCAAATTTCCTATTCACTTAAAAATCCCACCTTGATATTTTACCGTGTTTAGCTTAGTCTTGGGCCTTCTAAAGGTCTACTAACACATTTAAACATAATTCCAATATTTAGAACATGAAAATTTCAAGATTTACTAAAATCACAAAACCCAAAAAAATCTAGAAAATCAAGGCATTACAACTAATATTTTTTTCCTTTCCGATAATAATAATTTTATAAATATATCTAATAATAAAAATTTCAAATATCAATAATACAATTACATAATAATAATTTTCATAAAATTTTCAAACATACATACAGTAATATTTTTCTAATAATAATAATACTAATTAAAATTTCATAAAAATTTAAAATATCCGTAATAATAAATACAGTAAAAATTTTCTAGTGGTAATTTAATAAAATAATTTTTTTTCTGAAACGATAATATTTAAAACTTCCTAATTATTCAGGTTTTCTTCTATTCGAATCCCAGACTCAAAACCCAACTCTTCTAGGCCCCAAATTTAGGATGTTACAACTCTACCCTCCTTAGAAAATTTCGTCCTCGAAATTTCCAACTATCAATTAACTGTATAAGTCAAACCACTATGCCACTATGATATCTGCTGCAAGACTCGATCTAAATAATTTTAATACGACCCGAACATCCAATTACGAAATAAAAAAGCGTTTATCGTGCACGCATACAACTCGTAACATATATTTAAATAAAACAAACTTGGCAATCCGAGGCCGATGCTCCTTGGACCCACATCTACGACATGCTCCTGTCTTCCTATGCCATTCACCCGAATGACGTCCGCTGCGATCTTTGCAGATTGGATAGTTTGGTCGTGCCTTAACATGTTTCACAGAACGAGGCTTGGTTTTCTGAGAACTAGAATCCTTCCTTTTCTTACACTCCAAGCACCCTGCTTGAAGCGCTTCCCTAATTTCCTTAATTTTTGTATCCAATACTTCCTCTACCACTTTCCTTACTAACTCGGCCAATGCCTTAGTACCAAGCTCTGAGTTACCGCTACCCGAAGTTGGCAGACTTTGCTTACCCGCAGAATCCATATCAACGCTCTACATTACCAGTACACATATTAAATAACTACAAAGGTCTCAAATATTTTACTATTTATTCACATGTCTTATGCGAGATAGTATTTTCAAGTTTCTATTTTCACGTAATCATAGCCTAGCTACGTCTCGGTATTCTAGAGTTTTAGGGTTACCCTAGTTATAATGTCATGATATGGTCTCACTTCTATCTACAATAATATCTTAATACAGTCTAATATGAGGAACAGAAATACTTACAGACTTGGTGCCGGGGATTCAGTGTGCTACTTCCTGATCAGTCCATAAAACCCCATGGTTTTCTTTTATCGAAAAAAAAGATTTGATTTGAAAACACTTTTATTTTAAAACTATTGATTTAACCCCGTTTAACAAATAGAAAAACTTGAACATCTTCGAAAAATCTGCCCTTTCCAAAAATACCCTATTTAGGCCCAAGTTTTTTTGAAAAGATTTTCGGACCCGATCCACAGCCGAGTTGTTGCAACCAAGCTCTGATACCACTAAATGTAACACCCTAAACCCGGCCTGGATGTTATGACCGGATCTGATGCGCCACATTGATGCATTCAAAACACTTAGTTTGGAAAAGCTGAGTTGGTGTTGTAAAAGACACTTTTAAAAGTAAGTTAAAGTGAATGGAAGCTGCGCACCAGGTAGGAAACCAGGAAGAAGAGGAGGTGAGTCCGTCGGACTGCTTAAGTACCAAGCTCTCTTCGGATCCAATCCTAGACATGCACACCGCCATTGCCACACTCTATCATCTCGTATAATTTTGAGAAAACCGTTTGATTATGACCAGCTTAAGAAAATGATTAAGGTTGCAAATCGTTTGCTTAAAATATTTATTTTCTTGGGAAAACATTTACTTTATGGAAACTTTATGCATCATCGTGATCTTTTAAAAACAAGTAGATTTTATAAAACGAACCCTAGTGCTAGCAGTTTAATAATCCCCAAAATATAAGTAATTAAAAGAGTGACCTTATTACAACTTTAAGCATAATAAAAATAATCCAAAATAAATATTAAACTTATTTAAAATCGGCAATCAATCTTCATGGCCACTCTGAATCCCTTGACTCCAAGTCCACCAATTCTAGGGCTCACGCAAGGATGGAAAAGGAAGGGGTGAGTTTGGGAAAACTCGGTGTATCTGAAACCCATCCAAAGCCCAATTCAGCTCGAGCCCATTGGGCTGAGCCCTATTCAGATAATTGATTACGATGGTCAAGCCCTTTTCGAATCTGATAGCAAGGCCTTAGCCCCTTTTTACATAACAGTGTGGCCCATAGGCCCAGTTCAGTAACATGAGTATCAACAGTAATAATGAATGCAAGCCCATCTGGGGAGACTACTCAACCCACCAACCGCTACACTTCCCCGTACCAACCCTACACACCATGTGGGAATATCTCAACCCACCCAAACCACACACCACAGTTGCAAAGAACGCACTCAAATTCGATCGATTGAGGCAAAGCTTCGAAGCGTGGATGAACCACTTTCATACTTCCTCCATTAATACCCCAATCCCATGCAGCAGATATTAATAAATGCATATCATGCAAAATACGAGTAGTAATCAATCAAGCGTTCACCAATTTAAAACCCTAGGGGTATATCGATAATTATGCTCTTTAGGGGTAATTTGGTAATTTTGCTCTTTAGGGTAATTTCGTGATCTACGCTCATCGCACAAGCTAATTCATAATTTTATCAGTTTTATGCAATTTGATTCCACCATCTACCTAACGAGCTAATTTGCCCATCTCTTACCCATATTGGTCCGTAAGCCCATTGGGCCCGATTTTCGCCCCGTCGAGCCCTTTTTCCGAAATACGCTAAAACGTCCGCGCGAACGTGCTTACCACCTTGCGGTGCGGATCTAACAATTATTCTATGACTTGAGAGCATTCGCATACCCACATGACCATGAAAGGCCGGAATTTCGGCATTTCGGCTTTTGAATTGAACTAAAGAAGGGTGTTCGGTACACACCTGATTCGCGACGACTGCTACTGAGATCACTTCCGATGTCCTACAATTGATTAGCATAGTTCTTATTTACAAACCATAATCACTAAACCCCCAAAACTTACTTATCTATGATCGAACCATATCCCTAAAAAGCCTTCGAAACCTTACCTTTTTGCCAAAATCGATAGCTAGCTCCGAATCTGATTGCTCCAATGAACCACGCCTTTAATCCAACACTTAAGAAGACACTAATCATTGACAGAAAACATCAGTTAAAAACCTTTAGAGCCACATGCCCAATTCGACAGCCTCTCTATATTTTAGGGACTTAGCTTTTCCTAACTTTGTAAAATATAACCAGATCGAGATGATGAACACTTACCCCTTACTCCTTTTTGATCTCCACGCAATTTGGTGCAGATTTATCTTTCAAACGATGGTAAAAACTCGACTCCTGGAGTTCTGAAGTTTCGGCTATAAGCCCCTAATTCTATGGTTTTTCGGCTTTTGTGTGATGAAGGAGATGATAATGCGGGCTACAACCTTGAAGTAGAATTGCGGTCAGAATCCGAGGATTAAGAAAAGATAATTTGTAAATTAATAAAAGCAAAAGAACATAGGAGAACCTGGCTTTGAAGAAATCAGCACAAGCAGTGATCACGGATTTCGGCTTTTATGGATTCGGCAAAAGTGTTGATGAATAGTAGGTATGATGAATAGTTTGAAGAAGAAAAAATAGAAGAAGAAGAATAGGGAGGTGGTAGTTTTGACTAGAGAGGAAAAAGAGAAAAGAACAATCCTAAGGTGTAAAAGGTAAGAAAACGACACCAACAATACCCTAAGTGCCGAAATACTACCCTCATAACCCCCCGCCGATTTTCCTCTTCAATTCCCCCATTCGGCTAACTCCTAGCCTCATCCCAATCCTTAAATCTCTCCCTTATCACTCCTTAATCCAAGCAGTTAAACCGATCCAACTCTCCTCTAGCGAATCCACGAACTCCAACACTTACCCCTCCCGCACTAAAAAATAAATGCATCTATTTGCCAACAAAGGAATCGAACCTGGTCTTCCCCAACACTTACACGCCACCTTCATAGCTCCCTAGTGGCGTCACTTAGCCACTTTACCAAAGGCTCATTTGTGTCATAACTTACGCAGTTCTTCTTAAAAGCCCACTTAACCAAATTTCCTATTCACTTAAAAATCCCACCTTGATATTTTACCGTGTTTAGCTTAGTCTTGGGCCTTCTAAAGGTCTACTAACACATTTAAACATAATTCCAATATTTAGAACATGAAAATTTCAAGATTTACTAAAATCACAAAAACCCAAAAAAATCCGAAAATCAAGGCATTACAACAAATATTTTTTCCCTTTCCGATAATAATAATAATTTTATAAATATATCTAATAATAAAAATTTCAAATATCAATAATACAAGACATAATAATAATTTTCATAAAATTTTCAAACATACATACAATAATATTTTTCTAATAATAATAATACTAATTAAAATTTCATAAAAATTTAAAATATCCGTAATAATAAATATAGTAAAAATTTTCTAGTGGTAATTTAATAAAATAATTTTTTTTCTGAAACGATAATATTTAAAACTTCCTAATTATTCAGGTTTTCTTCTATTCGAATCCCAGACTCAAAGCCAACTCTTCTAGGCCCTAAATTTAGGATGTTACAGAGATAAAGATCGCGGATTAGGTCACTTAGAGGTTCTTGTCTTACCCGAATATCCCACTGATGAATTGGAGCTTTCCTGGTGGCTTTTCGATTTCTTTGTGGGGGATGTATATGTCTTGCCCATGAATCTCTTATTCGGAACTTGAGCTTTCCTCTTTGCTTGTTTCTTTTCATTACTTAGCTCTTCAGCTTTCTTGGCTCTGTCGGTCAACACTGCAAACTCTCTTATCTCAAGGATCCCAATCAACAATTTAACGTCCTCATTTAATCCTTCTTCGAAATGCTCGCACATTTTCGCTTCAGTCTGAACCCACTCTTGAGCATACTGGCTCAATCGGACAAAATCCCGTTCCTACTCTGCCACAGTCCAATCTCCCTGCTTAAGTTCTAGAAATTCCTTTCTATTCAGATCCAGGAATATTTGACTAATATAATTCTTCTTAAATTTAGCTTGAAAGTATTCCCACGTAATATTCTCTCTCGGTGCCACTGAGGATACAGTCTTTCACCAGTGGTATACAGTGTCTTTCAGGAGAGATACTGCACACTTCAAACATTTCTTAGGAGTACACAATAGTTCATCAAGAACTTGCATGGCGTTTTCAAGCAGAACTCAGCTCGTTCCGGATCATCGTCAATTGTGGCTCTAAATTCTTCGGCCTATATTTCCTCAGTTTATCTACTGGAGCTTTACAATTCTTATTGGTGCCACACCTTGTGGTACTTCTTCTTCAAATCGGGTAGAGGGTAGGAGAGGTCGTGGTATAACAGGGTTGGTCCTCAAGTACTCACCAAACCATTCATCCATTATTTCGAAATGGGCTACCTTTGCCTCTTCCGACCCCTAGACAGGGGCCTCTTCCTACTACTAGACGTGGCTTGCTGTACGGAAGCTGGAGCATGGATCTCGACTTCCTCGGACTCATCTCGAGCTTGGTTGGAAGACATTTACTATATACAAATACATTTAAAATGGTTAGGAGATGTAACACTTGTACAATGACATGTATAGCTAGACTCGATACATGCTACGTTAGTCTAAGAATTAACTAAACCGTAGCTCTAATACAACTAAATGTAACACCCCTTACCCATATCCGAGGCCGGCACAGGGTACGATGCATTACCAAACATAAATATAATTGTTCAAGCAAAATCAGGCTATAATATCCCTTTCAAATCAAAAGTCATTCGAACATATGCATGAAGTCCCTTGTATGGACCTATGAGGTCCAAAACATACATCGGAAGTAGTTCAGGACCCAACCAGAAACTTTAGGGAAACTTGAGAAATTTTCTTAAATACAGAGTCACACGCCCGTGTGAAATAGGGACACGCTCGTGTGAAATGTGGACACGCCCGTGTGCTCTTGACACGCCCATGTCCACAGGCCGTGTAACTCTCTGACTATGACATCAGCACCAAAATAAGGTTACACGGACATGTCACACGCCCGTGTGGCTAGGCTATGTGGCCAAATTAAAATAAATTATTTTTCATAACAATGGTGCAGACTTCACACGACCAGGCCACACGCCCATGTGGTTAGGCTGTGTCTCTCACACAGCTAAGACACACGCCCTTGTCTTAGCCCGAGTGTTTACTGCTGGGCATTCTGACTTATAAAATTAAGGTGCAGGGGACACACGATAGATCACACGCCCATGGGGCAGACCGTATGTCACACATGGCCTAGACACATGCCCGTGTATCTACCCGTGTGGACAATTTCAAGGTTATTCTCCAAGCCTTTTTGCCACGCTTTAAGGAATCATTCATTTGTATATGTTCTCATCATTCAACCATTCACATTTGAACTACTCGAATATCCAAATCCATAATTAAATTATGACCCTAATGCCTCCATGCACTATCTCAATTTTTTTACATGCATTTCCTAATATTTTCATACCAATTCATAACCTTTAGGTTTTTATATCCTTCTTTCCAACTTTACACATTTATAACAATGTTGTGGCCATACTCATTGATCATAGGCCATTCACTAAATAAATATACCATACCTTACATCCATCATTTCCAAGCAACCACGTCAACATGAACACATTGCATGCATGCATGATTAATAAGGGTTACAAACCAATAGTAAAATATGAGCCATATTTCATGGACATATACAAAATAATTCATCAACAATCATGAGCCATTACACTTGGCTAATTTAAATGACACATATAACTAAAAGATAAGTTGCCCTATACATGCCATTATATCAAAAATAAATAGTTCTTTTATGCCCAAAACGAGAATGTCGATAGTGTGATCAAACTCCCCACCGTCCTCCAACCTTCACGAGTCCAAGAGCTCTATAAGACAGGGAAATGTAAAAAGGGGGTAAGCATTACATGCTAAGTAAGTTCGTATAACGGAAAGCAAACTTACCAGTCAATTTATACACATAATAACAATAAGCCATGTTATCCATCAATTATAAATATTTTCCCTAAACACATGCACTCAATGAACAAGTTAGTCACATAAATTTTCAAGATCCATAGATGAGCTCATCACATCATATACATATTCAAATTCATATTTCTGATTTCATGTACAAATATTTTATCCAGTGAATCCTTGAATTCCCGATCCAGTAGTACCCTATCCAGAACACTCTCGAGCCATATCTTTTACAGCAGAATTACCAGTCTAGGCTAAATTCTAGTTGTTTGATGTACTCTAAAGGCTTTGTCAGATTATTAGTCCAGACTAAATCCTTTACATGACAAAGAATACCCTACAGAGTCTAATCTGGATTACTAGTCCAGGCTAAATCCAGTCAATTAGGATTACCAGTCCAGGCTAAATCCTAATTGAAACGTATGCTCAATAGGCTCGTTTCAGGATTAACCGTCCAGGTTAAATCCTTTCTATAATGAGATCAATGGATTACCTGTTCGAGCTAAATCCTTTCTGCAACACATTTATGATCCCATTTTTCATGAAAAGTGACCTATCCATCGGAATTCCATATACAAATGGATTCTAACCTATTTTTCAATCAATTTCAGAATTATAGACATTTTTATACAATTCGTTATTTATGCATTTCACATTCAATTTGATATAGTAATTGCAACCAACATGCATAAACATCCAATTAGGTTACACGAACTTACCTGAATGATGTCTCGGGTTTCGTCTCCGACTATTCCAAAACCTTTTGTTTTCTACGATCTACTTTTGGAATTGGTCTTTTTGAGTCTATATAAATAGATTAAATTATTAATTCATCAAATTCTTCAATTCCAACCCAGAAACTTACTCTATGGAAAAATTACCTTTTTACCACTAACTTTGCACATTTTTACATTTTAGTCCCTATGCTCGTATAATGAAATACATGAATTCCCTTAATTTTCCAAGCCTAGCCGAATTACCTCCTAGCTTATAACAGCCCACATTTTCCTTTATTTCACTTTTCTATTCTCACTTTTACATATTTTGCAACATGGTCCTTTTTAGGTGTTTTCATGGAAAACAACTTGACAAAATATGTTTATCATACATCAAACTTTCATATTCCTCCATTAAACACCAAAATTCAAACATGTCACACATGGGTAAGTTTTTGAACATGAACCCTAGCTTAAAATAAGGGTAGAAATGGCTAGAACATGCTTCGAGGATCTCAAAAATATAAAGAACATAAAAAACGTGGCTAGGGAGCACTTACAATCAAGTTTGGAATGTTGAAAACCCTAGCTATGGAGCCCCTTGAATTTTTTGCACAACATGTAGGAGATGGACAACATTTTTTCTTGATTTTTCCCTTTTTATTCTTTAATTAACCAAATGACCAAAATGCCCCTAAGTCCTTTATTTAAAATTTTACCAATGATGCCCATTTTTTCTGAATTTTTAAAACTTTGGTCAAATTACTATTTGAGGACCTCTAATTTATAATCCAACTCAATTTCATACTAAAAGCTTCTAGAACTCAATTTTTACATATTTTGCAATTTAGTCACTAATATCAAATTAAGCATCTTAGGCATAGAATTTCCCCATGAAATTTCTACTCAAGCATACATTCTCATCCTAGACCTCATAATAATCATGAAATATTTATTTTTATTTCGGATATGTGGTCTCAAAACCACTGTTTTGACTAGGCTCTAAATTGGGATGATACAGAATTATAATTAATAGGTGTGGCCACAATCTTGATAAAATGGTATAAATGAGAAGTAGGTTATTGCTAAAGATTTGTTATGGAATTTGTGTGGAATAACTTAAGTCACTGACTAAACTGAATATGTGCTAAGTGAACTCTATATGGTCATATATTAACCACATTTTGAGCGAAAATCAAGCCATGTTGCAAGCCTTTGAAACTATGATTGATCATGTTCAAAGGAGGGTGGCAATTGGCTTGGAAAATAGCTACAAAATTGTCCACATGAGTAGACACATGGGTATGTGTCTAGGCCGTGTGTGACACATGGTCTGCTCCATGGGTGTGTGTGTTTGCATGTGTGTCCCCTGCACCCTAGTTTTACAAGTTAGAATGCCTAGTAGTAAACACATGGGCTAAGGCACGGGCATGTGTCTTGGCCTTGTGAGAGACACGGCCTATCCACATGGGCTTGTACTCCGCCCGTGTGAAGTCTGCACCATTTTATGAAAAATCATTTAATTTTTATTTCACCACACGGTCTAGCCAGGTGTGCGATACGGCCGTGTGACGTTGTTTTGGTGCTGACGTCAAAAACAGAGAGTTACACGGCCTGAGGACACAGGCATTGTAACAGTTCGATTTTGACCCTAGTCGAAATAGTGGTTTTAGGACCATAAATATGAGTTATAAAAATATTTTAATATTATTTTCTAAGCTTATTATAAGTGAATTGACATGTGTGAATGTCTCGTGTGAAAATTTAGTTGTTTGTATGCTTAATTTGCAAAAAAGGACCTAATCGCGTAAAGTGTAAAAGTTGTGTGCTAGATATTAAAAGTGCCTATTTGACTTGGATTTATAATTGTGAGGTCCTTATGTGGTTATTTGACCAAATTTATGATTAATTGCCATTACTGGACATTAGTTGATGGCATATTAATGTTTTAATGCAAGGGTAATATGGTAAAACAATATTTAAATGAATTATAACCAAAACAAAACATGTAAAATAGGCATTATATGTTGTTGGTGCTGAAAATTTAAGAAAAAAAGAAAAGAAAAAGAGTTTTAGGGTTTCAACTAGTTCAAAGCTTAATTGAGGTATGTTTTTGTTTCGGTTTTTGATAATTTCTACGTTTTTGTGATCATTGTTAAGTGCTCTAGCTAGCCCATGCTTAAATTCATGAAATTGTTGATACTTTGATGAGATGCCATTGATGAATTCATGAGTTTTGTGATGTTAGTTTATGAATTATGAAAGCTTGATGTTGGGTTTACATGTTTTATCTTTGAATTTTTGATGAAATTGAGTATTTTGGGCTAAATTGTAAAAATGTTATTTTGAGGGACTAAAATGTGAGATAAATGAAGTGTATGGACTTGTATGAGAGCTTGGAAAATTTTGCTAAGCTTTTGTAAAAGAAAATTTTGTGTATTCTGTGATTTTATGAAATATGGGCTAAAGTGTTAAAATGTGAAAATGTGAGGGCTAATTTCAAAAATGTCCTAAATATGTGTATATAGATTGTTTTGAATTATTTGGTGAATAAAAGGGTTAATTTTGAATACATATAAATGAAGAAAAGTGGAATTCGGATTTAGACCGAAGGAAGTCAAAGATTATAGAATAAACAATCGAGTCGACAATTTCGAGTATGAGGTAAGTTCGTACTTAAAACATGATGTTAAGTATATTTTGATGTTTTGATTATATATATATATATATTGTATATATGTTTGGTTTGGATGAATACAATGATAAATCAATAGTATTTGGCATTAAGTGTGCGATTTAAACTAGCTTCGGCTATATGAGGCACTAAGTGTGCGATACTAACTTAGCTTCGGCTAATTGAGATGGCACTAAGTGAGCGGAATCGTTCTAGCTTCGGCTAACTATTGCAGCACTAAGTGTGTAGATGTTCAAAGCATGAATAATTTACAGAAAGTCTTAAAATATTTAAACGAAAGGTGAGAATGAAAGTGATTAAGTGCGATACCTATGTGGTAAATGATACTATGTATGTGAAGCTTATTGATTTAGTATGAACATATGGATTGTGTTGGTATAGATTTGATTGATGATTTGAGAATTTGTAAGTACTTATGTATTGATGATTTTTGGTACGAGCTTACTAAGGTTTTGAAAGCTTACTTTGTGTGTGTTTGCATTGTTTTATAGATATCGAAGCTACTGCAAGCTTAGGGATCGTCAAGGATCGTCACCACACTATCGAATCTCATTTTGGTACTTTTGAAAATGTATACTTTTAAAGTATGGCATGTATAGGCTGGTAGTTGTAGAATTATGTTTTGTGATGTATATATTTAGCCATGTGATTTGGCTAGTTGGTATTTAAACTCATAGTTGATAATAGCTTATGGTATGTGATGTTAATATGCAATTGTGGTATGTTTTACTTGGTTAGTTTTGGTAAGTTTAGCTTGAGATTAAATGATGTATGGAAGGAAATGTTTTGGTATGATCTTATTTTATGTTGGCATGAATTGGTAAGGTTTATAAATAGGAAAATGGTTGATATTGTTATGATATAAAAGATAAATATTTTGGCATAAAATTGGCTAAAATAGTGGTGTATATATGCTTGTTTCTTTGCTTATAGGTTGACCCAAATTTAGGGTGGCAAATTGGCTATTCAAATGGCCTATTTTTGTCCACAAGGGCAGAGACACGGCTATGTGTCTCAGCCGTGTGCGACACACGGCTATGTTGCACGGTCGTGTGTCCCTGGGGTACCCTACAGTTGTATGTCAGGCCCGAACAAGGCCAAAGCACACGGACGTATGGCTAGCCGTGTGGCCCAAGTCAAGCTCGACCACTGCCAAAGTACACGAGCATGTCTTGTAGCCTTGTAAGCAAGTTAGTAGCTATGCCTAGTTTTGACACGGCTTAGACACACGGGCGTGTCTAAGGCCATGTGAGGCACATGGCCTGTTCACACGGGCGTGTGACCTTTGAAAAGTTAAATTTTTTTTAAGTTTTAAACTTTTATATGTTATCAATTTAGTTTCGAATGCACGTTTAAGTATCATATGTTCGATTTTATGTTCTTAATGAATGTGAATGAATGACATTTACTGTAATAATTTGATATTTGATATAAGAATATTTTGAATTGTGTTGTGGGTTAAGTAATGCCTCTTAACCTATTCCGGCGATGGTTACGTGTTAGGGGTGTTACAGGTGTGCCTAGGGCACACGGGCGTGTCCCCTCATCACATGAGCGTATGACATTATTTTGATGAAAAATTTCCTACGTTTTTCAAAGATTCCAACTTAGTCCCGAACCATCTCCAATGCGTATTTTGGGCCTCGTAGGTACATATAAGGGACAATATGTATCTATGTGAATAGTTTTAAATTGGGTAAAATTTATGGCCCGTTTTTACGTGAGTATTAATGTAAATGTCTGATAATGCCTCGTGCCCTGTCCCGGCGTTAGATACGGGAAAGAGTGTTACAACAAACTTGAAAGGCAACATTCCAAATGGTGTCTTGAAAGTAGTACGATATGCCCATAAAGCTTCATCCAATCTAGATGACCAATCCTTGCGAGTGGGATTGACTACTTTCTTCAAAATCTATTTAATTTCTCTATTCGAGACATTCACTTGTCCATTTCTTCTAGGGATGATGTCTCATGGAAATTTTATGTTTAACCCCATATATAGTCAAAGTGATAGCAACTAATTTGCAGTCAAAATGAATACCTTAATCACTAATCAAAGAACGATGAGTACCAGATTTGGTGAAAATATTCTTATACAGGACCTTAGTACTAATTTGGCATTATTCGTAGGGAGAGTGACAGCTTCAACCTACTTAGAGACATAATCTATAGCTATAAGGATATATATATTGCCCTAAGAAGGTGGAAATGGACCAATAAAGTTGATCCCCACACATCAAACAATTCAACTTCTAGAATATTTTGTAATGGCATTTCATACCTCTTTGATAAGTTCCTAGTTCATTGACAATGATCACAAGCTTGATAAAATTCATGTGCATCTTTAAACAGTCACTTGATTCTCATAGGCATACCAAGGTAATTTCGTGGCAACCAGTAGTTGCTCATCTAGAAAATCGTCCTTAATGTGTTGAATATTTTCATGTTTATTACTTGCTTCAAGTCTCAACAAGTGATCAGCCACTTGATTCTCTAAGTTTTTCCTATCTTGAATTCCAAGATCAAATTCCTATAGTAGCAGTATCCACTGAATCAATCTTGGCTTGGCATCTTTATTTTTCACCAAATACTTAAACGCAGAATGATCTGTATAAACTGTAACTTTGATGCTGGCTATATAAGATCTGTATTTGTCAAATACAAATACCACAGCCACTAGTTCCTTCTCAGTAGTAGTGTAGTTCAGCTGCATATCAGTCAACATCTAGCTTGCCTAGTAGATGGCATAAAACACTTTGTTCTTTCTTTTCCAAAGTACTGCTCCTATAATGAAATCATTGGCATCGCGAATAAGTTCGAAAGGTAATGTTCAGTCCGGTGCTATGACAATCGGTGTTGTTACCAATTATTTTTTCAATTCCTCAAATACTTGTAAACAAGACTCATCAAACTTGAAATATCTGTTATGCTCTAGCAATGCACATAAGGGTTTGGATATTTTCAAAAAATCCTTAATAAAGCGTCGATAAAATCCTACACAGCTAATGAAACTTCGAATACCTTTAATTGTAGTAGATGGTGGCAATTTTTCAATAACCTCAATCTCACTTTGTCTATGGCAATCCTTTACTGTGAACTTTTATGTCCCAGAACAATGCCTTCATAGACCATGAAATGGTGTTTTTCGAACTCAAGACAAGGTTAGTCTTTTCACACTGACAAAGAACTAACTCTAGGTTTTTTAAAAAACTTTCAAAAGTATCACCAAATACCGAGAAGTCATCCATAAAAAGTTCTAAAAATTTCTCCACCATGTCCAAAACTATTTTCATCATACAACTTTGAAATATTGCAGGGGCATTGCATAATCTAAACGACATTCTTCTGAAAGCGAAGGTTCCATAAGAACATGTGAACATAGTCTTCTCTTAGTTAGTAGGAGCTATGGAAATCTGGTTATGCCCTGAACAACCATCCAAAAAGCAATCAAAGGCTTTTCCTACTAATCTATCTAACATTTGAACAATGAATGTCAAAAGAAAATGGTCCTTCCTAGTTGCTTTGTTAAGCTTTCGACAGTCCATGCAAATTCTTCATCCTGTGACAATATAAGTTGGAATGAGCTCATTGTTATCATTGCTAACCACAATAATTCCCCCTTTCTTGGGTACCCATTGAACATGGCTCACCCACGAACTATTAGAAATAAGGTATATTATTCCAGCATCAAGCCACATGATAACATCATTTTTAATGACTTCCTTCATAAGGGGGTTCAGTCTTCTCTACTACTCAATAGAATTACCATGACAATCCTCTAGTAAACTCTTATGCATGCAGATGGTCAAACTGATTCTGTTGATATCTACAATTTTCCACCCCAGCGCTTTCTTAGATCTCTTTAAAACTTCTAATAATTGAGCCTCTTGAATAGGTGTTAATTCTAGGTCGTATCTTCGTCTTTGAATCTGTTAAAAATTTTAGTAGTTGCCATTGATGAATCTAGAATGTTTTTGATGAATACCATGTATTTGGAGCTTTGATTGTGTTGTTCGATTATTTTGTAAAGGTATTTTTGTTAGATTTTTTATTTTAGGATTAAATTGTGAAAATATCCAAATTTTAGGGTTTGATAGTGAATTTAATGTTCATTAGGGACCTTTTAAGGGCCTAGTATATTTTTATGAAATATTGACTTGAGAAAAATAGATAACTTGACGAATTTCGGGTTAAGAGACTAAATTGCAAAAATTGTAAAAGTTTGGGGTAATTATGTAAATTTGAAAAATAAAAGGGTATTTGTAAAATAGATTGAAAAGTGAAATGTAAGCTGATAATTGAGAAATTTTACATTTTAGAGCAAGATCTCGTTGATACTTGTGGAAAAGGAAACATTGCGAAATAGTTCCTAAACTTCTACAATCACTACCATTCAATCCAGGTAAGTTCATACAGTTTAAAATTTAATATCTATATGAATTGTTGAATAGTTAGCATGGTACAATAGATCTATTTGATTATTGGTGATGAAAGGTTATATGTGAAATGCTATAGAATTTGTTGTTTGGATCGGATTGAATGTGGGATAGAGTGCAGTCGAGATATGGTGTGTTATGGAGGATTGGAGTGGAGATGGTTAATGGAATGATATATATATGTTTCCCGAATAAATCGAGGTTCAACATTTGTTGCGAACTCTCATGTTATACACTCTATTTGGTGTGTTTCGATTGGACTAGCTCTTATGAGCTTTGGTATGTTTCAGTTGGACTAACTCTTATGACCATTGTAGTGTTTCAGAGGGATTAGCTTTTATAAGCAGTGGTGTGTTCAGTTAGATTGGCTCTTCTGAGCATCTGGTGTGTTTTAGTTGGATTAACGATGTACTCTTATCCATAAGTCGTTCTTCGAATTAAAAATCTCGGTAAGGAAATTGTTTAATGATTATGATGGATTTGCTATATATATTTGAGTATTGAGTTGAACATTTTTGATTTATTGATTGAGATTGTAGATGATAGCAAACCGTCATGGTTGAATTGTTATTATTTGAATTATTGTACTTACTTCAATAAGATTTATTATTTTCATATGTTGAACTTACTAAGCTTCATTTGGCTTACTTGTGTTATTTAATGTTGTTGTAAATACTCGAAAGGTTGGATGATCGGATCAGCACTCAAGCCAAACTATCTAGCATAATTCGATAGTTTTTGGAATGTTTATTTCAGATTATATGGCATGTAATAGGTCTGAATGTTATTACTAATATTTTGAATATGTAAATTTTTAAGTGTGAACATATGTGTAAATTGATAACTTACATGATACATGAGAGTGTGGTAAGATGTTTTAATGCAAATTATATACGGTATGTGTTAATGTGATATTGTGTTTGAGGTGGCTATAATAGGCATATTGGTTAAGTGTTAAAATCTTGTGAGTTGATAAGTTGTGATTGATGATTCATTTTGATGTATAATTGTATATACTTGTGGTATCAATGAGGATACATTGGTTAGGCACTTAGGATGGTTGATTTGGCATGTTTTTGGCTTGTTTAATGTCACTTTGAATAGATCAATCGGCTGTTAAATGGTTTGCTTCAACTCCAAGTAAGTTGAAAATGGTAAACTTGTTGTTTAAGGTTCATTTTTGGTTTACACAACCAGAGACATGGGCGTGTGTCTCAGCTGTGTGTGACACCTGGCTTGGCAACACGGCCTTGTTTCCCTTGTAGGTTCTGTTGCATACAAGTCAAGCAGCACATAGCCTGGCACATGGGCTTGTGAAGCTACTTCGAGTGTTATACTGCCAAGCACAAGGCTTGGAACACAAGCATGTGGGGCTATTACGAGAGTTACACGGCCTAACATGTTATGTGTCCCTATTTCGAAGGTTACACGACCTGAGACACAAGTGTGTGTCCCAACCGTGTGAGGCACACGGCTTGGCCACACGGCCGTGTGACCTCTGCAGTCAAATTTTTCTAACTTTTTCTTGAACTTTCCAAATGTTTTCAAATTAGTCCTGAATTGTTTCTAAGGTGTTTTTAGGGTGTTGAGGGCTCGATTAAGGGACGATATGTATGTAAATGAATGTAATTTAATATGTTTACAATGATGTATGAAATGTATGCTTAATGTTTTGTTTGTTCAGTAATGCTCCGTAAACTTAATCCAGCGACGGATACGGGTTAGAGGTGTTACATTTAGTAGTATCAGAGCTATGGTTTAGTCAGTTTTTGGACTGAACATAGCGTATAAAATTTCTAGGATTACATGCCATAAAACCTGTGAAAGTGTGACATGTTTTATCTGATCTAACCTTTTTTTCTTTTAGATTGTAAATATGTCAGATGGATTTTATCGTGCTGACAATGATAAGGTTAATAGTAATGTACCGACCTTTAATCATGGGACGAGTAGTGATATTTTGATTCCTCCAATACAGGAAAATTACTTAAACACATGTTCTTTGGATTTATGAACTGTAACCCCCTAAATTTGGGCCTAGAAGTTTTGGGCCTTAAGCATGGAAGCAGTTGAAGGCAGCTTATAATATTTTGTTGTGCATGTAAATATCGTTAATGAAGGCTTATTTTAGTGGTTAAGTATGCTGAGAAGTGTTGGAGAAGTCTTGGGTTCAAATCTGGACTCTAGCAAAAATTTTGGTTTAAGGTGAATCAAACCCTGGGTGTAGTAGGTTGGCCTTAAGAATATTGTTGGGGAAATTGTGCCACAAAAAGCCTTATGGTCTAGTGGCAAAGTAGCGCCACATAAGAGGCAAGAAGGTGGCGTCATAGAGTTGGCAAGGAGGTCCAGGGTTCGAAACTCATGGCAATCAAAGAGCATTTATTTTGCTATGTTGGGACGGCAAGAGTTGGTGTTGGTTTTAAACTCTGGTGATGGAGGGATCCCACATCGGGAAGCTAACATAAGAGTGGATGCGAAGCTGGCTTTAAATAAAGAGAACCATGAGGAGAGTAAAAGTACCCTTCTTGGCTGATCCCTTTCGCTTTGTGCCGTGCTCGGTTGGGTTGAGCGCCGGCTAAGAGTGCTCGGAGCGTGGATTAACTCCAATCTCCAATCAGGTGTGTATTTTCTCACTACTCTAGCTATAGGATGGCTACTTCGGGCCGCGATGGGCCGAAAGGGGCCATGTAGGCCCAATGGGCCTACGGGCCCAATTGGATAAGTTGTTTGATTGTGTAGTAAATATTGGACTAGGCTAGGTGAATCTCATATCTGTGGCTAGATTTGGGCTAAAAGGGCCACACGAGCGTGTGGGCCTATTTGGGCCGAGAATAGGCTTTAGGTCCATTCGTATTGTTATCCCTGTTTAGAATACTTTAGTTTACCAAATTACCAAAATACCCCTAGTTTGTAAAATTACCAAAATACCCTTGGTTTATAAAATTACCAAAATACCCTTGGTTTGTAAAATTACCAAAATACCCTTGGTTTATAAAATTACCAAAATACCCTTGGTTTGTAAAATTACCAAAATACCCCTAGTTTGTGAAATTACCAAAATACCCTGATTTGTTAAATTACTAAAATACCCTCGACCTGTAAAATTATTGAAATACCCTCGACTTGTAAAATTACCAAAGTACCCCTGATTTATAGAATTACCGTTTACCCTCGATTTACAAAATTACCGAAATACCCTTGTAGGGTAGAAATACCGACATACCCTTGTAGGATAGAAATACCGAAATACCCCTGTAGGGTAGAAATACCGAAATACCCCTGTAGGGTAGAATTACTAAAATACCCCTGTAGGGTAGAATTAACGAAATACCCTTGTAGGGTAGAAATACTGAAATACCCCTATAAGGTAGAATTACTAAAATACCCCTGTAGGGTAGAATAACCGAGATACCCTTGTGGGGTAAAATTACCATTTTGCCCCTATGGTGTTAAATGACTATTTTGCCCTTGTGGGCAAGTGACTGACTTGGACTGTGTGGTTGACGGATTTGATTGTATATATATGTTAGTGATATGAATGACTTGACTGTGATTGTTTGATTCAAATATGGATATGATATTCTAATTCTGTATGTTGTATGCCATGACATGTATATCTATTGCATGGGATATGGGTTATATTGATGGAGGAAGCGTTACGGCGACCTCATTTTGCAATCTGGTGGCCTCGCCACATATATTCTGATACGGTGACTTCGTCACAATATCTATCTAGATCTCATTTGCAATCCGGTGGCCGCCACATATATATATCATCTGCTCGGTGGCCTAGCCACAATATCATATCTGGTGACTTCGTCACAATATCCGCGACCTCGCTTCAAATTTCGTGGTGTGTAGCGGTTGGGCGGGTCGAGTAGTCTCCCCACATGGTGCAAGGTTGGTACGGGGGTGTATACGGCTAGATTGGGTTGGGATTGCATTCACATTCTGATTTTGATTACATTACGATATTGATTTCGATTCGATTCGATTCTAGTTCTAATAATGTTTCTTATTCGTAATGGGTTAAAGCCCATCCGCATCGTCTCGTTATAATGGGCTAAGGCCTAATTGATCTTGAAACGTAAGTAGGGTCAGCGACTTTTAATTCTTTTATATGACTGATTGTTCCTTTTATATAGTAGGGGATTTCACACTGAGTTTTCGTAAACTCACCCCGTTTATTAACCTTTCAAGTAATTTCCAGCCTTAGAGGAATCGAAGCTGCAAGGGGCTCGGAGGAAGCCACACACACTGTTTATTTTATAGTTTTGATTATTACTTTTAAATGTTTTATGTGGGTTGTAGTAAAGCCGTTGTAATTTTTTGGATTTCAAATTTGAAATTTTACTTATTGTTCTTATCATTGCAGTATTAGAACACGGTTTTTCAAAGCAACTACTGTTGTTCAAAACATCACGTATCCACAATTATTTTTAAATCAAGCTTCCGCAACTGCCAAGATTTTTACAAAGTTGTTAAGAATGTTATTCAGCTGAGGTTTCTAACAAGGTTTAAAAAGGGTATAAGTTTTTAATTATTAAGAAGGGTTTTTAATGGAAACATGGTTTTTGAAAAACACTTCAATGTGACATGCCAGATTCGAGCCAAACTTCCAGGCCAGGTTTGGGGTGTTACATGAACCAATAATTCAACGAGTTTATGCAAATGAATACTCCAGCTCAATGACCTTCACCTCCTGTTATTCCTCCAGCTGCACCTCCACCTCCTTCGGTGACTGAGCCTAGTCGACCTATTTTGATAAAGAAGCTTATAAAGTGTGGTGCCAAAGAATTTTGAGGTAGATCAGAAGATGATCCTATTAAAGTTGAGTATTGACTTTAGAACATTTTACGAGTTTTCAAAGAAATGGCTTTTCCTCCTAATGATTTTCTTAGATGTGTTGTTTCATTATTAAAAGAGGAATCGTACAATTGGTGGACTACATTAGTAGTTGCGGTACCGAGAGGGAAAATTTCTTGCAATTTCTTTCAGACCGAGTTTAAAAAGAAGTATGTTAGGAAATGGTATTTGGACAAGAAAAAGAGAGAATTTCTTGAGTCACATTGGGGAAATAAATTGGTAGCTGAGTAGAGAGAGAGTTTGTATATATCAGTAGGTATCCTTGGGAGATTGTGCCTACTGAAGAAGAGATGTGTATGAAGATGGCCTAGATGATGAATTCTGAATGATGATCGAAGGTAAGGAAATCTGAGAATTTGTTGTTTTATCTGGTCATGAATAGAAAATGGAAGAAGTGTACAACCACAAGATACAATGGGATAGACGGATTCGAGAGTTTCATAAGAGAAGTTCCTCTAAGTCATTTTCTGTATCACCAGCAAAAAAGACTAAAGAATATTTTAGTCGAGCTACTTCAACGTCTGAACATTCGAATAAAAATAAATCAATTCAGCATGATTTCAAATCTCTTAATAAACTAGTTGATAGTGTAGAAAATATCATCTTGGCGAGTGTAGAGCTAAATCAAGAGCCTGTTATAGATGTGGGTTGACTGATCACTTTCTTCAGAATTATCCTAAACAGTTAAAAAATAAAGAACAAAATGAAAAGCAAATGTGTACATCTCAGAAAGGTAGACATTTGGGCTAGAATAGCACTGCGGGGTATCCACTAAAAGTTAGAGGCTATGAATTCTCTACTAATTTGATGTTATTACCCTTTGGAGAATTTGATGTTATTCTGGGTATGGATTGGCTATCGTTGCATGATGTTATGGTAAACTGTAGATAGAAACAGGTTGATTTGAAATGTCAGACAGGAGATATGATTTCAGTTGAGTCAGATGGGTCGAAAAATCTTGTTAGAATCATTTCAGCTATTTTCGCATAGAGATTGATACGTTTTGGTAGTGAAGCATTTTTAGCATACATTTTTGATACCAGAGATTTAAAATCAAAGTTAGATTAGTTACCGGTTGTTAGTGAGTTTACTGATGTGTTTCCTAAAGAGTTGTCGGGTTTACCTCCTGATTGTGAAGTTGAGTTTGTAATTGATCTAGTTCCTAGTACTGCACTGATATCAATATCACCATACCGCATGGCACCAACTGAATTAAAAGAGTTAAAAGCACAGTTGCAAGAGTTGTTAGACAGAGGGTTTACTCAACCGATCGTATCTCCTTAGGGTGCACCTGTGTTGTTTGTGAAAAAGAAAGACAGCTCTTTGAGATTGTGTATAGACTACAGAATGATTTGTTTGATCAATTAAAAAGTGTTACAGTGTTCTCAAAGATAGATCTCAGATCTGGGTATTATCAATTGAAGGTTAAAAACTGTAATGTGTCAAAGACTACTTTCAGAACTCGTTACAATCATTATGAGTTTCTGGTAATGCCATTTGGTTTGACTAATGCCTTTTTTACTTTTATGGATTTGATGAATCATGTTTTTCAACCTCATTTGGATAGATTTGTTGTTATATTTATCAATGATATATTGATCTATTCTAAGACAGAATCCGAGCATGCTCAACACTTGAGAATTGTGTTATAGACTTTGAGAGAGAAATAGTTGTATGCAAAGTTCAGTAAATATGAATTATGGCTTCGCAAAGTTGGATTTTTGGGTCACATAGTATCAGCTTATGGGATTCAAGTTGATCCAAGTAAAGTTTCTACTATGATGAATTAGAAAACTCCAAAAAATGTTTCTGAGGTGTAAAGTTTTATATGTTTAGCAAGTTACTACCGACATTTTGTTAAAAACTTCTCAATTATTTTTTCACCAATGACCAGATTATTGTAGAAAAATGTTGAGTTTTTTTGGTCCGATAAATGCCAATAGAGTTTTGATCAATTGAAGAACATATTGACAGAAGCTCTAGCGTTGACTCAGCCTAAGTCTGGGGTAGCATATGTTGTTTATAGTGATACGTCTCTCAATAGTTTGGGTGCGTGTTGATGCAAGCAAGGAAAGTAGTAGATTATGCTTCTCAACAGAAAGCCATATGAAAAGAATTATCCTACACATGATCTCGAGCGGGTGACGATTGTATTCGCTTTGAAAATTTGGAGACGTTATTTATACAATAAGAAATGTCACGAGTTTACAGATCAGAAAAGTTTAAAATATTTCATGACTTAGAAAGAACTAAATTTAAGACAAAAACGTTGGTTAGAGCTACTGAAAGATTATGACCTGGTTATTGATTATCATTCGAGACAAGCTAATGTAGTTGCTGATGCACTCAGTCGAAAGTTGTCATTGTTTCCACTTCGAGTGTTGAGCGCTCATTTAGCTATGGATGAAAATGGTTCTGTACAGGAAGAGTTGAGACCTAGACCCCTATTTCTACAACAAATTCGATAATTGTAAAATGAAGATCCGAAGTTGATGTTGAAACGACAATTAGTTCAAAATAATATGAGTATTGTGTACAGTGTTGGTAATATGCATTATCATGATAGGATTTTCGTTCTGAATGATCTAGATTTAAAAAGTGATATTCCATCTAAAGCTCACAGTAGTACATATTCGATTCATCTTGGTAGCACGAAAATGTATTATGACTTGAAACAGATGTAATAGTGGTTGGGTATGAAATAGGAAATTTGTGAATTTGTAGCTAAATGTTTAATATGTTAGCAAGTAAAAGCAGAACATCAAGTACCATTGGGTTTACTACAACCTGTTATGATTCCTGAATGGAATTGGGAGTGAGTCACGATGGATTTCATATATGGTTTACCTATAACTCTGAAAAAGAAAGATTCGATCTCGGTGATTGTTAACAGATTGACTAAATCGACACATTTTATTTCTGTCAAAATAGATTTTTCACTTTAGAGATTAGCAGAATTTTATGTATCTAAAATTGTGAGATTACATGGAGTTTCGACATCTATTATTTCTGATCGTGATTTGAGATTTACATTGAGATTCTGGAGTAAACTTCACGAGGCTTTGGGCACTAAGCTTAATTTCAACACAGCACTTCATCCTTAGACATATGGGCAATCAAAACGAGTGATACAGATTCTAGAAGATATCCTAAGATGTTGTATACTTGAGTTTGAAGGCAGCTAGGATAAATATCTACTGTTAGTTGAATTTGCTTATAATAATAGTTATCAATACAGTATAAAATGGCACCGTTCGAAGCTCTTTACAGAAGAAAGTGTAATACACCATTTTATTGGTCTGAATTGAGTGAATCCAAAATGGTAGGAATTCATTTGATTCGAGAAACTGAAGACAAAGTTCGAGTTATTCTAGATTGTTTGAAAGCTACATCTAATCGTCAGAAATCATACGCGAACCAGAAAAGAAAAGATATAGAATTTATTGTTGGCTATCTAGTACTCCTAAAAGTCTCTCCATGGGGGAAAGTGTTACATTTCGACCGGAAAGGAAAGCTGAGTCTGAGATTTATCAAATCATAAGAAATTGTTGAAAGAATCGGCCCTGTAGCTTATAGATTACCTTTTCCCTCTGAACTTCAAAAAATTCTTATTGTATTTTATGTTTCAATGTTGAGACAGTATAAATCTGATCCTTCGCATGTGATTCCTCATAGTGAGATTGAGCTACAGCCAGATTTGACGCATTCAGAGGAACCCGTGAAAATTTTAGCTTGAGAAGTCAAAGAACTGCGAAACAAACGAGTACCGTTAGTAAAAGTCTTCTGGCATCGTCATGGTAAAGAAGAAGCTACCTAGGAAACATAGGAATCGATGAAACTACAGTATCCGAATCTATTCTCAGGTAACAGTTTCGAGGACAAAATTTCCTAGGGGGAGAGTTGTAATAGCCTGATTTTTGTGGTGACAAAACAGTGGTTTGGGACGAAAAATTTTCGTCGTGTTGACTCATAAATATTATTTTTGGAATTTTGTGGAGTCATTAGAGTCGTATTAAAATTTGATTAAGAAATATTAACGTTTAGATAATTAATTAAGGAAAAACAAACTAAATTGTAAAAGATGCAAAACATAGTAATTATATCATTGTAGTAATCAAATGGTTTAATTAATAAGTGAGGACGAACATAAGTGATAATTAAGCTTTAATTATTATAATGGGATGGCAAAATAATGGAAAATGATAAAATAATATGTTTCAATGGCAGATTTGTAATTTTAATAAAATTAAATAAAAGAAATAAGTTTCTTCCTCATTTTACTTTCCATAGCTGAAAATTCATGGTTGTTTAAGCTAGGAGAATCAGCCAAACTATTTGCTTTGAGTGTGAGTGTTTTCTATATTTCTTTCTTGTAATTTTTATGTTTTTGAGATCGTCGCAACTAGGTCTAGCTAGCTTATACCTTCATTTTTGAATCTGTTAAAACTTTTAAAAGTTTCCATTTAGGAATCTAGAATGTTTTTGATGAATACCATGTATTTGAAGTTTTGATTGTGTTATTTGATGATTTTGAAAAGTGATTTTTGTTATATATTGATTTTAAGATTAAATTGTGAAATGTCAAAATTTTAGGGTTTGATAGTGAATTTAATGTTTATTAGGGACTATTTAAGGGCCTAGTATATTTTTATGGAATATTGACTTGAGAAAAATATATAATTTGATGAATTTCGGGTTAAGGGACTAAATTGAAAAAATTGTAAAAGTTTAGGGTAATTGTGTAAATTTGAAAAAATAAAAGGGTGTTAATTGTAAAATAGATTGAAATGTAAAATGTAAGTTGATAATTGAGAAATCTTACATTTTAGATCAAGATCTCGTCGATACTCATGGAAAAGAAAAAATTATGGAATAGTCCCTGAACTTATACAATTACTACAATTCAGTCTAGGTAAGTTCGTACGGTTTAAAATTTAATATCTATATGAATTGTTGAATAGTATAGCACAGTACAATAGATATATTCGATTATTGGAGATGAAAGATTATATGAGAAATGTTATAGAATTTGATGTTTGGATCAGATTGAACACGATATAAAGCACAGTCAAGATATAGTGTGTTATGGGGGATTGGAGTGGAGATGGTTATGGAGTGATGTATATAAATGTTTCCTGAGTAAATCGAGGTTTAACATTTGTTACAAATTCTCATGTTATACACTTTTTTTGGTGTGTTTCAGTTCGACTAGTTCTAATGAACTTTGGTGTGTTTTAGTTGGACTAGCTCATATGAACATTGTTGTGTTTTAGAGGGATTAGCTTTTGATGGATTGGCTATATATATTTGAGTACTGAATTGAACTCTTGTGATTTATCGATTGAGATTTTGGATGACAAGAAACCTTCATGGTTGAATTATTATTGTTTGAATTGTTGTACTTACTTCGGTAAGATTTATTGTTTTAATACGTCGAACTTACTAAGCTTCATTTAGCTTACTTGTGTTATTTAATGTTCTTATAGACACTCGAAAGGTTGGACGATTGGACCAGCACTCAAGTCACACTATCCAGATAATTTGATAGTTTTTGGAACATTTATTTCAAATTATATGGCACGTAATAGGTTTGAATGTTATTACTAATGTTTTGAATTTGTAAATTGCTAAGTATGAACATATGTGCAAATTGATAACTTACATGATATATGAGAGTGTGGTAAGATGTTTTAATGCAAATTATGTATGGTATGTGTTAATGTGATATTGTGGTTAAGGTGCCTATAATAGGCATATTGTTTAAGTGTTAAAATCTTGTCATTTGATAAGTTGTGATCGATAATTCATTTTGATGTATAATTGTATATACTTGTGGTTTCAATGAGGATACATTGTTTAAGCACTTAGGATGGTTGATTTGGCATGTTTTTGGCTTGTTTACTGTCACTTTGAATAGATCAATTGGCTGCTAAATGGTTTGCTTTGAGTCCAAGTTGAAAATGGTAAAGTTGTTGTTTAAGGTTCATTTTAGGTACACACGGCCTGGCGACACGGCTGTGTGTCCCCTGTAGGTTCCATTGCATACAAGTCAGGTAGCACATGGCCTAGCACATGGGCATGTGAAGCTATTTTGAGAGTTACACAACGTAGCACATAGCCTGGCACATGGGCCTGTGGGGCTACTACGAGAGTTACACAGCCTGACACATGAGCGTGTGACATGGCCGTGTGACACTACTCAGAGTGTGACAGCCCTAAAGTGACCCTAGTCGGGAAGTGGTTTCGGGACCGCTAAACTGAGGCACCAAAATATTTGAATGTGATAATTATTGTCTAGAATATGTAAATATGAATGTGTGAAAGTTTCAAGCTTCAATTTAGTCGATTGCATGTGAATTCAGTTAGTAGGACTTATGTGTGATACTTTCGAAATGTGATAGGGTAACCTATAAGGATCTAATAGTGCATGTAATAAAAGGGGGACTTGCATGTCAAATTTCCCCCTAATTAGTAGTGGCCGCCATGCTATGAGTGGAAACATGTCACAAACATGTTATGTTAGTGATGTATGGTAGGAAAAATAAAATAAGAAGTATGGGTAATAAAGAAATGGAAAAAAAAAGGAAAGATGTGTGTGAGTGTTTCTCCCCTATTGCCGTGAGTGAAGGAAAGAAAAAAAATTTGTTCATCCTTTTCATTTCTTTTGGCGAAAATTCTAAGGAAGAGGGAGGAGTTCTTGCTTCATGTTTGGTTTGGAAGAGAATTAGGAGGAGGTTCGGCCATACTTGTATCTAGATTAAGGTATGTTTAATGTTGTGTCATGAGATTCATACATGTCTTTAGTTGCTAGCTTGAGTTCTAATTAGCCCATGGTTCAAATATTTGCTATGTCATGGGGATGATATTCGGCCAAGGTGGATTTTGTGTTAATGCCATTGCATGCTAAATGTGAAGCTTGTTAATGATACATGTGATGGTGGATTGACGACTCTTGGATTTTCTTTTTAGCATTTTTGAGTGAGACATTAAGTTCTTTGTTTAACCATGACCAAAATTGAAATGGTATGGTGTTGTGATGTATTCGGCCATGGTATATTCATAAGTATGATTTATGCTTATTACATGGTAGGTAAGATTTGTGTTTTGGATTTATGTTTATGTTTGGTTATAATCAACTTAGTGATTTGGCCCTTGCACATATATATATATATATATATATATATGTTTGCACATGATGTATTGGTATGACATATACAATATATCAAGGTATATATTTACACATGATGGTGTTTCGGTTATGGAGTAAATGATGGATGCGTATTGAGTTATAATATGTAATGCATTAGTTAGTAAAATGTATGCCATTTGTGTGTGGTATTGAGTATATAATTGGCCTCAACATAGACATGCATATTCGCCACATGAATGAGTACATAGGTTGATGTGTTTGTTCGCCATAGGTAAGCATATTGAAGGCTTATTCTTGGTGAGAAAATTGCTAAGGAGAATATTAACTAATGTGTTGAGTTTGATTCACGATTCCGTACATATGTGACTTTAATGTCTAATGAATATATATGGGCTAAGTACCTTGAGTTCCTCTTTTCGATGCTCAAATGATTAAATCAATTTATTTGTTAAATTAAGCTCAAGAGCAAAGAGGAACTAAATCTGATAAAGGGAAGGCAAAAGTGGTCGAATAGCCATCGGAATCATTCGACAACATCCGAGGTAAGTTTTCGAGTAATGGAACTTAAATTATGATTCGATTAGATTATGTCTTAAGTAAATCAAAATCATGCTCTTTGTATGTGGCTATTGAGCCGAAATTGTAAATATGATAAGTGTCTTGTGTTGAGCTTTGGTAATGAAAATGAAATATGGATGTGTCATGATTTATTGATATATGTGTGCATGGTTCTTCGAATGATGTCCGGGCTAAGTCCCGAAGGCTTTGTGCTAAGTGACTATATCCGGACTAAGATCCGAAGGAATTTGTGCGAGTTACTAAATCCGGACTAAGATCCGAAGGCATTTGTGTGAGTTACTAAATCCGGTTAAGTCCGAAGGCATTTGTGCGAGCTACTATAACCGGGCTATGTCCCGAAGGTATTTGAACAGTAGCTATATCCGGTTAAACTCAAGGTACGTGATTCGGGAATGAATGAACTTGCTGTAAAATTTCAGTTAATACGCTTGTGAAATCCCAACAATGAGGCATGTTTCAGTATGTGCTTGAATTAGTTGAGCTCTTACAAATAAGTATTATTTCAGTTGATAAATGAGCTACCGCCTTTGGCTAAGTTGATCTTTGTGTATGAATATAAGGGTTGGTAATGTGAAGTAAGTATGATATTGAGAATTTGTGCATATGAAATTATCTGTTAGCTACATGAATGCTATACTTTGGTTGTGTTTAAATTCATGGCTCAAACTTACTAAGCATTAAATGATTACTCCGTTTTCTTTGATTCTCTGTTTTATAGATTTTGGTTCTTCACTATCGACTGGATTTTGAAGTCGAAGTCGCCCACACTATCAAAGCTCCTTTCGTATATTTTTGGTTGGACTTTGAAATGGCATGTATAGGACTACCCTTTTGTTGTAGGTCATGTACCTTTCGGTTTTGTGTAAATTTGGATAGCCATGCGAAAATGGCTTAAGTATACTTTGGGCATGGTATTATAATCATTGTATGTTGTTCATTAAGAGGTATGGAAATGTTTGGAAAGGATTAGCCATTGGGATGGTTAATTATGATCATATTTTGTGCTATTTATGTTAAATGGGCTAGTTGAATCATGGAAACTATGAAATAGGTAAAGCCTACCTTAAGGACAGATGCTGACAGCTGCAGTAACGTGGATGTGAAAAATCACTAAAAATATTAGGAATGGAATTAAATAGTGAATAAATTATGTAAACGAACCTTGACGAGTTTATTTTCATAGGAAAGTAACGAAACGATCATATGAATATTATGTTAAGAGATATTTAAGTTTTCGTGAGACAGGGCCAGAACGGCTTCTGGAGTCCCTGTTCCGACTTTGGAAATTCATTATAAATTGACCAGAGATAATTAGAAGTCATGCCATATATGTACAGATTCCTTTTCGAGTCTAGTTTTTGTAGAAACAAACCGTATCAGTATTGAAGCCCTGTACAGGGAGATATCCAAGTCGTAATGCATAAAGGTCGGTGTAGTCGATCCCTGTAACACGGGAGACTTTAACTAATAAACTGTACTAATTGGCCTGACCAAAAATTCTAGAAAAAAATTTGTAGATGCATATATGAGTCTAGTTTCAGGGAAAAGTTACAAAAATGATTTTCGAGTTGTGGAACTCAAGATATGATTTTTAAGGTGACAGTGACACAGTTAGCCAGCTGTCTGGAAAATTTTAAAATGAACTGTGCAAATAAGTGGATTAAGCCCGTTAACCCCTCGTGTCCGACTCCGGTGATGGTATCGAGTACGGGGTGTTACAGTTTTATTGGTATCAGAGCTACGGTTTAGTCGATTCTAGGACTACCGTAATGCGTTTGGGTCTAGCTATACATGCCATTTTATGTGATTATTTGATAGTGTGGTGATTTCTGACATTTGCAAATGTGTTTACTTATAGTAATGGATCCCGATCCCGATCGAGCGGTAGCTGATGATCTTGAGAGTGTAGCGCCTGCTCCCGCACAAGGGACAGCACCGGCGGACTCTCAACCTAATGCTAGTAATCCAAATGATGAAGCTAGACAAGCTTTCTATAGCGTGATGAATGATTGGTTCAACCAATACATTCGAACTAATACGGCTGTTCCACAACCTCCATTCCCAACAAACACAACCCCCGCACCTACAATGCCTCCAGAATCGACCAAATAAGGTCAAATAAGCCCCAGTTGATAGAATCCGAAAACACGGGGCTACTGAATTTAAGGCTACGGATAGTGATGATGCCGAGCAAGCTGAATTTTGGTTGGACAACACTATTTGGGTACTCGATGAACTATCTTGCACACCCGATGAGTGCCTAAAGTGTACTATCCCGATGAGTGCCTAAAGTGTACTATCTCCTTGCTACGTGATTCTGCCTACTATTGGTGGAATACGTTGACTTCTGTTGTGCCTAGAGAGCAAGTAACTTGGGAGTTCTTCCAAACCGAGTTTCGAAAGAAGTATATCGATCGAGATTCATTGACCAAAAGCGGAAGGAATTTCTTGAACTCAAACAAGGTTCCATGTCGTTACCGACTATGAACGAAAATTTGTGAGGCTTAGCCAGATGCGCGACGAGAATGCATTTCCTCGAAGCCGTAATGTGTAAACGTTTCGAGGATGGACTAAATGATGATATAAAGCTGTATGTTGGCATCTTGGAAATCCGAGAATTTGTAGTACTTGTTGCTTGCGAGCTTGCAAGGCCGAGGAGCTCGAGATGGAGAAAAGAAAAGCGAGGTGGGAGCAAGGCGTTTCAGAAGAGGTCTTCGGGGAAGCCCTTCCCACAATCATCGAAGAAATTTAGAGATGGCTTGGGCCGGTCTAGGGACACTTCGGGCTTTTCTAGACGAGATCGCGATCGACCCCATGTGAGCACACGAGTCACTTCGATCGCCAGTGTTGGAAATGACTGTCGAGATGAGCGGAATGCCGATATTGTGGTAAATGGCATTCGGGAGTTGTAGGTTCCATGACCGCTCTGTTACAAGTCGGGTCACCGACCACTTTATCAAAAATTGCCCGAGATTGTCTGAACAGAATGTAAATCAGAGTGGGAAACCAGGTGCTACCACTGCTCGGGGTAGACCATCTAGGAATACGGGCAATGCGAGCGGCGGTCAGAGAGGATCTAGAGATGCTGCGACCAGATCTGAGGCTCGTGCTCCTGCTAGGGCTTATGCTATACGCACACGCGAGGATGCTTCCTCGCCAGATGTTATTACCGGTACCTTTACTCTCTTTGATACTAATGTGATTGCTTTGATTGACCCTGGTTCTACTTATTCTTGTATATGTGAAACCTTAGCATCCAGTAAGACTTTACGTATTGAGTCTACTGAGTTCGTAATTCGGGTGTCAAATCCCTTGGGTCGTTACGTGCTTGTTGACAAAGTGTGTAAGAAATGCCCCCTAGTAATTCGAGGTTCCTGTTTTCCGGCGGACTTGATGCTTTTGCCGTTCGATGAAGTTGATGTTGTTCTTGGTTTGGATTGGTTGACCGTGCATGATGCGGTTGTGAATTGCAAAAGCAAGACTATTGATTTGAGGTGCGCAAATAACGAGATAATCCGAGTTGAGTCTACGGACTTAAAGGGATTGCCAACTGTAATATCAGCAATGTTGGCCCAGAAATATGTAAGAAAGGGGTGTGAAGCATACCTTGCGTATGTACTTGATGACAAGGAATTGGAAAAGAAACCCGAATTTGTGCGGTGGTTTGTGAATACCGGATGTTTTTCCGAAGAATTACCGGGTTTACCACTGTTCGGAAGTAGAGTTTGGTATTGAGCTTGTACCGGACTACGCCAATTTCGATAGCTCCGATCGTATGGCACCAACCGAGTTAAAAGAATTGAAAGCTCGATTGCAAGAGTTGACGGATAGAGGTTTCGCTCGACCAAGTTTCTCACCTTGGGTGCACCAAGATTGTTTGTGAAAAGAAGGACGGAACCATGAGGATGTGCATTGACTATCGTCGGTGAATAAAGTGACGATAAAGAACAAATATCCGTTATCAGCGTATTGATGATTTGTTTGATCAACTAAAGGGAGCCTCGGTGTTTTCAAAGATAGATTTGAGATCGGGTATTACCGATTGTAATTCGAGATTCGGATATACCCAAAACCGCTTTAAGCGAGATACGGCCACTACGAGTTCTTAATGATGCCGCTTGGGCTCACTAATGCCCTGCGGTATTTATGGATTTGATGAATCGGATCTTGACGAGATTTGGACCGGTTCGTAGTTGTGTTTATTGATGACATCTTGGTCTATTCAAGAGATGAGACCGAACATGCCGAGCACCCGAGATTAGTGTTGCAAATTTTACGAGATAAGCGGTTATATGCTAAGTTGATGAAGTGTGAGTTCGGTTAGAGAGGTTGGCTTCTTGGGTCATGTGGTATCCGCGATCGGGTATTCGAGTGGACCCGAGCAAAATTTCAGCCATACTTAACCGGAAGCCTCAGAAATATTCTCGAGGTTCGGAGCTTTTGGGACTTGCCGATTACTACCGACGGTTTGTAAAGGTTTCGATGATAGCCACACCAATGATGAAGCTACTTCAAAAGATGTTAAGTTCGAATGGACGGAAAATGTCGAAAAGTTTTGATCAACTAAAACTTATTTGATGAAGCTCAATTTTAGTGCAAACCGAATCGGGCAAAGAGTTTGTCATCTATAGTGACGCCTCCCTACTTGGGTTAGGTTGCGTATTGATGCAAGAAGGTCGAGTTGTGGCCTATGAGTCGAGACAATTAAAGCCACATGAGAAAAATTATCCGACCCATGATCTCGAATTAGCTGCCATCGTATTGGCCTTGAAAATATGGCGACATTACTTATTTGGTAAGAAGTGCCATGTATTTTCGGATCACAAAAGTCTCAAATATTTGATGACTCAAAGAGACTTGAATCTGCGACAAAGGCGTTGGCTCGAGTTGTTGAAAGATTATGAGCTGGTCATTGATTATCACCCGGGAAAGCCTATTGTGGTTGCGGACGCCTTAAGCCGGAAATTACTGTTTGCTTTACGAGCGATGAATGTACACTTGTCTGTTCTACCCGACAATGTGTTAGTAGCGGAATTAAAGGCCAAACCATTATTGACTCATCAAATTCGTAAAGCCCAGAAAGTCGATGATGAATTGGTTGCAAAACGAGCTGAATGTGTTTCGAATATGGAATTAGAGTTTCAAATGGATGACGATGATTGTTTGAGGTTCAGTAGCCGGTGGTGTGTTCCAAGAAATTCAGAACTCATTTCGATGATTCTGAACGAAGCTCATTGTAGCAAAATGTCAATTCACCCGGGGAGTACGAAAATGTACAACGATCTGAGACGTCAGTTTTGGTGGCATGGTATGAAACGAGACATTTCCGATTTTGTTTCGAAGTGTTTAATATGTCAGCAAGTGAAAGCGGAACATCAAGTGCCCACGGGTTTGCTCCAACCGATCATGATACCTGAATGGAAATGGGATCGAGTAACGATGGATTTTGTATCTGGGCTGCCAGTGTCGGCAAGTAAGAAAGATGCGATTTGGGTCGTTGTTGATAGATTGACTAAGTCGGCTCACTTTATCCCCGTACGCACGGATTTTTCATTGGAAAAACTAGCTGAATTGTATGTTTCTCAGATTGTGAGATTACACGGGGTACCGATTTCTATTATGTCTGATAGAGATCCGAGATTCACCTCGCGATTTTGGAAGAAATTGCAAGAAGGTTTGGGCACCAAGCTGCATTTTAGCACCGCTTTTCATCCACAAACCGATGGTCAATCCGAGCGGATAATTCAGATACTTGAGGATATGTTGAGATGTTGCATCCTTAAGTTTAGTGGTTCATGGGAACGGTATTTACCTTTGATTGAATTCGCTTACAACAATAGTTTTCAATCAAGTATTAAGATGGCACCTTACGAGGCTTTATACGGGCGTAAATGCCGTACGCCATTGTTTTGGACCGAACTCGGTGAAAGTAAAATTTTCGAGTGGACTTGATTAAAGATCTTTGAGCAGTAAAGTAAAAATAATTCGTGAGAGTCTGAAGGCAGCATTAGATCGTCAGAAGTCGTACGCGGATTTAAAACGAAGAGATATTGAGTATCAGGTGGGAGACAAAGTGTTCCTTAGGGTATCGCCTTGGAAAAAGATACTCAGATTTGGCCATAAGGGCAAATTGAGTCCTAGATTCATCGGGCCATATGAAATATCCGAACGAGTCGGTCCAGTTGCGTATCGATTGATTTTGCCCCCTGAACTTGAAAAGATTCACGATGTCTTTCATGTTTCGATGCTTCGACGTTATAGATCTGATCCATCACACATAATTAGTCCATCAGAGGTCGAAATTCAAGCCAATATGAGTTATTAAGAAGAACCGATTCGTATCCTAGCACGTAAAGTGAAAGAGTTGCGAAACAAAAGGGTTCCGCTAGTGAAAGTGTTATGGCTCAAACACGGAATGGAAGAAGCCACTTGGGAGACTGAGAACTCTATAAAAGAATGATACCCAAACCTATTTACCGGTAAGATTTTCGGGGACGAAAATTTCTTAAGTGGGGGAGAGTTGTGACAGCCCTAAAGTGACCCTAGTCGGGAAGTGGTTTTGGGACCGCTAAACCGAGGCACCAAAATATTTGAATGTGATAATTATTGTCTAGAATATGTAAATATGAATGTGTGAAAGTTTCAAGCTTCGATTTAGTCGATTGCATGTGAATTCAGTTAGTAGGACTTATGTGTGATACTTTCGAAATGTGATAGGGTAACCTATAAGGATCTAATAGTGCATGTAATAAAAAGGGGGGACTTGCATGTCAAATTTCCCCTAATTAGTAGTGGCCGCCATGCTATGAGTGGAAACATGTCACAAACATGTTATGTTAGTGATGTATGGTAGGAAAAATAAAATAAGAAGTATGGGTAATAAAGAAATGGAAAAAAAAAGGAAAGAATGTGTGTGAGTGTTTCTCCCCCCCTATTGCCGTGAGTGAATGAAAGAGAAAAAAAAAATTTGTTCATCCTTTTTCATTTCTTTTGGCCGAAAATTCTAAGGGAGAGGGGAGGAGTTCTTGCTTCATGTTTGGTTTGGAAGAGAATTAGGAGGAGGTTCGGCCATACTTGTATCTAGATTAAGGTATGTTTAATGTTGTGTCATGAGATTCATACATGTCTTTAGTTGCTAGCTTGAGTTCTAATTAGCCCATGGTTCAAATCTTTGCTATGTCATGGGGATGATATTCGCCAAGGTGGATTTTGTGTTAATGCCATTGCATGCTAAATGTGAAGCTTGTTAATGATACATGTGATGGTGGATTGACGACTCTTGGATTTTCTTTTTAGCATTTTGAGTGAGACATTAAGTTCTTTGTTTAACCATGACCAAAATTGAAATGGTATGGTGTTGTGATGTATTCGCCATGGTATATTCATAAGTATGATTTATGCTTATTGCATGGTAGGTAAGATTTGTGTTTTGGATTTATGTTTATGTTTGGTTATAATCAACTTAGTGATTCAGCCCTTGCACATATATATATATATATATATATATATGTTTGCACATGATGTATTGGTATGACATATACAATATATCAAGGTATATATTTACACATGATGGTGTTTGGTTATGGAGTAAATGATGGATGCATATTGAGTTATAATATGTAATGCATTAGTTAGTAAAATGTATGCCATTTGTGTGTGGTATTGAGTATATAATTGGCCTCAACATAGACATGCATATTCGGCCACATGAATGAGTACATAGGTTGATGTGTTTGTTTGGCCATAGGTAAGCATATTGAAGGCTTATTCTTGACTTAGAAAATTCGCTAAGGAGAATATTAACTAATGTGTTGAGTTTGATTCACGATTCCGTACATATGTGACTTTAATGTCTAATGAATATATATGGGCTTAGTACCTTGAGTTCCTCTTTTCGATGCTCAAATGATTAAATCAATTTATTTGTTAAATTAAGCTCAAGAGCAAAGAGGAACTAAATCTGATAAAGGGAAGGCAAAAGTGGTCGAATAGCCATCGAATCGCTCGACAACATCCGAGGTAAGTTTTCGAGTAATGGAACTTAAATTATGATTCGATTAGATTATGTCTTAAGTAAATCAAAATCATGCTCTTTGTATGTGGCTATTGAGCCGAAATTGTAAATATGATAAGTGTCTTGTGTTGAGCTTTGGTAATGAAAATGAAATATGGATGTGTCATGATTTATTGATATATGTGTGCATGGTTCTTCGAATGATGTCCGGGCTAAGTCCCGAAGGCTTTGTGCTAAGTGACTATATCCGGACTAAGATCCGAAGGAATTTGTGCGAGTTACTAAATCCGGACTAAGATCCGAAGGCATTTGTGTGAGTTACTAAATCCGGGTTAAGTCCCGAAGGCATTTGTGCGAGCTACTATAACCGGGCTATGTCCCGAAGGTATTTGAACGAGTAGCTATATCCGGTTAAACTCCGAAGGTACGTGATTCGGGAATGAATGAACTTGCTGTAAAAATTTCAGTTAATACGCTTGTGAAATCCCAACAATGAGGCATGTTTCGTATGTGCTTGAATTAGTTGAGCTCTTACAAATAAGTATTCGCCGGTTGATAAATGAGCTACCGCCTTTGGCTAAGTTGATCTTTGTGTATGAATATAAGGGTTGGTAATGTGAAGTAAGTATGATATTGAGAATTTGTGCATATGAAATTATCTGTTAGCTACATGAATGCTATACTTTGGTTGTGTTTAAATTCATGGCTCAAACTTACTAAGCATTAAATGATTACTCCGTTTTCTTTGATTCTCTCTTTTATAGATTTTGGTTCTTCACTATCGACTCGGATTTTGAAGTCGAAGTCGCCCACACTATCAAAGCTCCTTTCGGTATATTTTTGGTTGGACTTTGAAATGGCATGTATAGGACTACCCTTTTGTTGTAGGTCATGTACCTTTCGGTTTTGTGTAAATTTGGATAGCCATGCGAAAATGGCTTAAGTATACTTTGGGCATGGTATTATAATCATTGTATGTTGTTCATTAAGAGGTATGGAAATGTTTGGAAAGGATTAGCCATTGGGATGGTTAATCATGATCATATTTTGTGCTATTTATGTTAAATGGGCTAGTTGAATCATGGAAACTATGAAATAGGTAAAGCCTACCTTAAGGACAGATCTTGACAATTGCGATAACGTGGATGTGAAAAATCACTAAAAATATTAGGAATGGAATTAAATAGTGAATAAATTATGTAAACGAACCTTGACGAGTTTATTTTCATAGGAAAGTATGTAAACGATCATATGAATATTATGTTAAGAGATATTTAAGTTTTAGTGAGACAGGCCGAACGGCTTCGGAGTCCCTGTTCGACTTTGGAATTTCATTATAAATTGACCAGAGATAATTAGAAGTCATGCCATATATGTACAGATTCCTTTTCGAGTCTAGTTTTGTAGAAACAAACGTATTGAAGCCTGTACAGGAGATATCCAAGTCGTAATGCATAAAGGTCGATGTAGTCAATCCTCGTAACACGGAGACTTTAACTAATAAACTGTACTAATTGACCTGAGCAAAAATTCTAGAAAAATTTGTAGATGCATATATGAGTCTAGTTTCAGGAAAAATTACGAAACTGATTTTCGAGTTGTGGAACTCAAGATATGATTTTTAAGGTGACAGTGACACGATTAGCCACCGTTCGGAAAATTTTAAAATGAACTGTGCAAATAAGTGGATTAAGCCCGTTAACCCCTCGTGTCCGACTCCGGCGACGGTCTCGAGTACGGGGTGTTACACAGAGAGTTACACAGGTGAGGACACGGCCTGGGAAACAATCATGTGTCCCTATTTGGAAGGTTACATTGCCTGAGACACGAGAGAGTCTCTCAGCTGTGTGAGGCACACGGTCATGTGACCCCTGTAGTATTTTTCTAACTTTTTCTTGAACTTTCCAAATGTCTACAATTTAGTCTCGAATTGTTTCTAAAGTGTTTTTAGTGCCTTAAGGGCTCGATTAAGGGACAATACATATGTGAATGAATGGGTTTTAATATGTTTACAATGATGTATGAAATGTATGTTTAATGTTTTGTTTGTTCGATAATACTCTGTAACCCTAATTTGGCAACGAATACAGGTTTTTTGTTGGTCATTAACTCTCATTGTTAATTCACTTTTCTATACATCAATTAATGTTCTACCAGTGGCTAGAAAAGGTCTACCAGGAATAATTGGTACCTCTTTATCAGCTTCATATTCCATAATAATAAAATCTGCCACAAAAATAAATTTGTCAACTCTTACCAACACGTCTTCAACTTTACCTTTCAGACGTGTATACGAACGATCAACTAGCTGCAGCATGACAATTGTAGGTCTCGCCTTCCCAATTCCCAAATTTTTGAAAATAGACATAGGCATTAAATTTATGCTTGCACCTAAATCACATGATACCTTGCCTACACAATGATTTTCGAATGAGCAAAGAATAGTAAAACTCCCTGGGTCTTTTAGTTTTGGTGGCAATTTGTTCATCAACATTGCTATGCACCATTCAGTGAAAGAAACAGTTTCAAATTCCCCTAGTATGTGCTTCTTTGACAATATGTCCTTCATGAACTTTACATAATTGGGCATTTGCTATAATGCTTCCACCAGTGGTATGTTGATATGAAGTTGCTTCAGGACATCCAAGAATTTTTTGAATTGAAAGTCTTGCTTCTACTTCTGAAATCACTAAGGAAAAGGTGGCGTTGGTCGTCCTTCAACTTGTTGAGCTTGTTTTGCCATCGCATTATTATTGGCAACACAAGCAGAATCTACTACAACATTTTTTTTTACTATTCTCAATTGTAGATTTCTCCACTACTGGTTCTGAATTCACCTTATGTGTGAAATCTTAGCTATCTTCTTTAATAGCGGCATCATTAACAACTCCAGGTAGCTGAGTACCACTTCTAAGTTTAATGGCTTTCCAATGCGTCTTCCCTTAAGATCTTGAATTTTTAGTATCATTCGACAATGCTCTTTGCAATCTAGAACTTAATGCACTGGCAATTTGCCCGACTTGATTTTCTAAAGCCCTTAAAGATACAGCTTGACTCTATATTAGAACATCATTCTTGGCATGTATTCCTTCAATAGAGCTTCCATAGTTGAAGATGATGATGAAGTTTTTTGAACATTTTTCTATGGCATAGGTTAATTGTATCCAGTTGGTGTACTTGTGACATTATGTCAACAGCATTACTGGAATTTCCCACTCCTTGATTACTCCAACTGAAATTATTCACCAGAGATCAGAAGCTGTTCGAAGTATTATGTACGTGAAGATAAATAAATAACAATATTCTGAAAATGAGTATTACTCGCTAGTTAGAATTTTGAGAACAGATAAAAATTGATTTTTTTAATGATAAAAATAATTTAATTTAAATACAAAGTATATTATACATTAAAATGGGCAGAATTTGAAAAACGAAATTGGCTGTTAAAAATATTTAAGGTTTTAGGTAGAGAATATTTAGAGAAATATATTAATTTTGGAAGAAAAATAGAAAACACATTTTTGTAAAGTTCGTTTTTCAATTTTTTGTATGTATTGGAATATGGATTATTGTTTCGATTAAAATTTTCCATGTAGCATACTGAAGTTAGGTTCGTTGGGCATTCATCAAAGACAAGAACTACCCCACAATAAACGCATGTGTAACACCCCCTAACCCGTATCCGTCTCAAAAACAGGGTTACGGAGTATCACCAGAGTTTACAGAACATTTACAAATAATTTATACTAGTTACTAAACATTTTTCGATATCAATCAATAATGCCCCTTAAATGGACCCTCGAGGCCCAATATGAACATTAGAAATGAATCGAGACTCAATTGGGATCTCATAAAATTTTCCTCAAAATTTTAAAAGTTTTGCTTATGAACAGTACCCACACGCCTATGTGGTCGGGCCGTGTGACTACACACGCCCGTGTCCCTAACTCGTGTAACTCCCTGACTTATAAGGCATGAAGAAATTGAAGTCACACGGCCAAGTCACACATCCATGTGCTAGGCTGTGTGGCAAATTTTATTTTCAATATTTAGGTGCAATTTTCACACGGCCGTGTAACACGCTCGTGTTCAAGGCCATGTCAACCACACGGCTGAGACACACACCCGTGTCTCTTCCCTTGTGCCCAATTCTAAGCATTTTGTTTCTCTTTTTTAAAATACAGGAGACACACGGCCGGACCACATGCCCATGGGACGAGCCGTGTGTTACACACAGCCAAGACACACGCTCGTCAATAAAGCTTTCAATCTATCAAAATTCTACTGGCACGTATTAGTCCACTTCAATTTCACTTCTTTTTATAGCAATCGAGTCACCGGAGAAGCTATCATTGAAAACCCTTTAAAAAATCTCCGATAATATCCTGCTAGTCCCAAAAAAATTTTGACTTATGAAACATTCTTCGGTGGCTTCCAACTTACAATAGCTGTAATGTCGTTTGGATCCATTCGAATACCTTCTACAGATGCAACATGTCCAAAGAAACTAACTTCTCGTAGCCAGAATTCACATTTACTTAATTTAGCATACAGTTGTTGCTCAAGCAGAGTTTGTAATACAATTCTCAGATGCTCAGCATGCTCATTCACACCCTGAGAGAAAACCAAAATATCATCAATAAAAAAACCATAAACTTGTCCAGGTATGGTCTAAAAATTATGTTTATTAAATCCATAAATACTGCTGGGGCATTTGTTAATCCGAATGGTATCACCAAAAACTCATAATGCCCATAGCTGGTTCTGAAAGTTGACTTTGGCACATTTTAATATTTTACCTATAGTTGATAGTAACCAGATCGTAGGTCAATTTTTGAAAATTCTGTGGCACCTTTTAATTGATCAAACAAGTCATCTATACAAGGCAACGGGTACTTATTCTTTACTGTGACTTTATTAAGCTGTCTGTATTCGATGCATATTCTCAATTATCCATCTTTCTTCTTTACAAACAATATCAGTGCACCCCGTGGAGAAAAGCTGGGTCAGGCAAATCCTTTATCAATCAATTCTCGCAATTGTACCTTTAGCTCTTTCAATTCAGCAGGACCCATTCTATATGGTGTTAATAGATATTGGCATCGTCCCTAGCACAAGGTCTATGGAAAATTCCACCTTTCTAGCTTGAGGTAAACCAGGTAGTTCTTCTAGAAATACCTCAGGAAACTCACAAAAAAGGGGCACCGACTGGATTTTCAACTCTGATACTTTGGTATCCAGTACAATAGCAAGATAAGCCTTATACCTTTTTTTAATATATCTGTGTGCTGATATTGCTGAAATCACATTAGAAAACCCATCTAGTTTCTTAGATTCAACCTGGAGTAACTCACCATTCTGACACTTCAATACAATGTATTTATGCTTACAATTTACCACTGCATCATGTTGGGTTAACCAATTCATTCCCAATATTACATCAAATTTATCAAAGGGTAACAACATCAAATTAGCCAAAAAATAGTAATCCTCTATCATTAATGGCAATTTTTAAAAATTTTATCCATCATAACATGCTAACCCAAGGGGTTTGAAACTTTAACCACAAATTCAGTGAATTCAAAAATCATATTTTTAACAAACACAAATTTTGTGCATATAAATGAATGCGTGGAACTAGGATCAATCAAAGAAATAATATCTCTATCAAGTAAAGAGAATGTACCAGTAATAACATCTAATGCTGAAGCATCTTCTCTTGCATGTATTGCATATGTTCTTGCCAGAGCTTGAGCCTTGGATTTAGCTGTTGAATCTATTCAATGTCTTTCTCAACCCTTTTTAGGTAATCTTTAAGAAAATGGTCAAGAGAACCACACTTAAAGCAAGACCCACTTCTAATTTGACACTCTCCAAAATGCAATTTATTACAGACATTGCATCGTGTTTTGGGGTTTCCAACACCTCCAACACTAGTTGTTAAGGGAGACGAAGACCTCGGGTTGGTGCATTTAGAACTTCATTCCTTTCCTGAATACTCCCTTGATGTAGCAAAATGTTCATGATAATTCTTTAATTTCTTTGAAGCAGATGATTATGTCTTGTTCATAAATCTTTTGCTCGTAACCTAAGTTTCCCTTTCCGCTTGCCTCTTTTCTTTACTTAATTCCTCGGCCTTGTATGCTCATTCAACCAACCCCACAAATTCTCTTAATTCTAGAATTCTAATCAATAGCTTGATATCTTCATTTAGCCTTTCTTCAAATTGTTTGCATATTTCAACTTCGGTTTGAACCTATTCACTAGCATACTTGCTCAATCTAACAAATTCTCATTCATACTCGGACACTGTTATATTTCCCTATTTGAGCTCTAGAAATTCCTTCTTTTTTTGGTCTAAGAATCTCTAACTAATATACTTCTTTTTAAACTCTGTTTGGAAAAATTCCCATGTAATATTTTCCCTTGGTACCACGGAAGATATGGTTTTCCACCAATGGTAGGATGTGTCTTTCAACAAAGACACTGCACATTTCAGACATTTGGCTGGTGTACATGATAACTCATCTAGAACCCGAATAGTATTTTCCAACCAAAACTCGGCCCTCTCTGGATCCTAATCAGTCGTAGCTCAAAATTCTTCAGCCCCATGTTTTCTAATTTTATCTACTGAAGCTTTACCAATTCTAATAGGTCTAGCATCCTATGGCGTCTTATCATGTTGTGGAGCAAGTGGGGGAGGTCGTTGAACAACAGGGTTTAATTCAAAGAAGGCTGCTTTTGCCGCCTCACTTCGGCCCTCAGATACCGCCTTCTACTACCACTAGATCCAGCTCGTTACATGGAAGCTTGAACAGTACTCTCAGCTTCCTTAGTCTCGGCTCTAGCTTGGTTGGAAGACATTACTATATGAAAATACATTTAAAAGTGGCCAAGAGATATCACACTATCATAATTTATATAATGGCGAGTATAGCTAGACTTATACTTGCTATGTTTTTCTGAGAATCAGCTAAACCATAGCTCTGATACCACTAAATGTAACACCCTTAACCCTTACCTGTCGCCGGAACAGGGTTACGGAGTATTACCAGAGTTTACAGAACATTTATAGATAATTTATACTAGTTACTAAACATTTTCCGATATCAATCATAACGCCCCTTAAATGGATTCTCGAGGCCCAATACGAACATTAGAAACGAATCAAGACTCATGTAACAACCCGACTTAGACCCTATTCAAAACGGTAGTTTCAAGACCACGAATCTGAGTCAGAAAAACATTTAAAATTTATTTTCTATATTTATTTTTTTTGAATTTATATTTGTGAAATTTACGTGATTTAATTTTGTTGTTTAGGTGTCCGATTAAATAAAAAGACTTACTCGCGTAAAATGAAAATTAGGTGGTTATTTCTAAAATGGGCTAATTTGCACTTGGCTTTTTAAATGAAAGCCTTAAAGTTGCAATAAGCCCAAAATTAGGTGTAATGGTCGGCATTAGACATAGAATATAAAATATCATTATTATTTCATTAAGGGTAAAATGGGAAATGGAATAAAAAGTTATAATATAACATATTATAACATATAATAAAATTATTTTCATCATTTTTCATCTCCTAATTGCTGAAACTTAAGAGAAGAATAACCACCTAGGGTTTGGCAATCTATTTAGCTCAATCAAGGTTCGTTTTCTTGTCAGTTTTTGATAATTTCTATGTTTTTGAGATCGTTGCTTCGAGTACTACAAAACCCATGCTTGAATTTTTAATTTTGATGAATATTTTAAGTTGTGCCATTGTTGATAGCTTGTGATTTTTTTTTGTTTGATGATGAAAAATGAAAGATATGTTTTAGATTAACATATTTTGTATTGAAATTTTTGATGATTTTGAGTAAGTAGGACTTAATTGCAAAAATAATAATTTGAGGGACTGAAATGTGAAATTAATGAATTATATGGGCTTGTATAGACATGGGTAATATTCAGCCTAGCTTTGGTATGGAGAAATTTGGTGTGTTTTGTGTTTTGTGCAATAGGGACTAAATTGTAAAAATTGTAAATGTCAGGGGTAAAATGGTAATTTTCCCATTTATGTATTTTTGGACTAAATTGAATGAAAATATGTTTGAATGAGCTTAATTTGAATATGTTTAGATCAAGATCCAAAGAAATCAGATTTGGACCGGGGAAAAATGAAAGTTGTCGACTAGTAGCCCCATCCCGTTTTACGACGTCTGAGGTAAGTTTATAAGCAAATAGACGTGTTTATTGATAGTATAATATTATAATTACATACTGTTATGAAGTGTTATAATTAAATTATGCTAAGCCCGAATATGTTAAATTTGGCTTTGACATTTCTGAGTTCAATTCGATCGAGATGCGATGTCCGAAAGCCCCGTATGAACCTTAGGAATAGCTAGGATATATATGTCGTGACATAGGATTCCGATATATGTGTACAAGTAAGACCATGGCATCGATTTGTGATTTCGATACGTGTTTACAAGTAAGACCCTGTCTGGGATAGTGGCATCGTTTTGTGGCTACATGTAAGACCACGTATGGGACGTTGGCGCTGTACAATTTATGTGATTTTTTGAGTGTCCTATCCAATTCTGAATGGTTCATCGGGAAATGATAAGCTATATTTGAATATGTAAAACGAGCCATGTGCCAGGTATGGATTAATTTGTTACTAAGTCAAGGTAAAGACAATAAGTAATTAATATTTGAAACAATGACTTATTGAATAAGTATGGATGGTGAAATTATATTATAGTAATTGAAATTGTGGTAAGGATATACATAATTGTACTGTAATTGTCTTCGAATGATACCAAGTACATTCGGTCATTTTGATAATGTATATATAATGATATATATTATGATACTTGAATAGAAGTTATGAATATAAGTGAATTTGATTGTTAAATGATATCTTGGCTTCGTAAATGAAATATGTATTACTTGTGTTGGTTACATAAGTATTCTGCCAAGGTGAGGATTTTGTATAAGAATGAAATATCATGAATGAATGAGGTAGGTTGAGAATAAACATACTCATATCAGAGTAGTTCGGTTAAATTTATTATGAAATTGTTATATTATTAGTTTGTTTGTTTGCTTATAGCTTACTAAGCTATAATAGCTTATCGTGTGAATGTTTGTTTCTGTTTTATAGATTTTGGGAAGTCAAGTTACAAGCTCGGGGAATCGTCTGTGAACCTCATCGCACTATCCTCTATTTTGGGTACTTTTATAAGTTAAATTAAAGATTATGGCATGTATAGGCTAAAGTATGTTTTGGAAATGTTGAATTTTTGGTTATGTATAAAGCCATGCGAAAATGGCTAAATTCTTAAATTGATTTGGTTGTGTTCTTGATTGTGGCTATTTCTTTACTTGAATTTGGTTATGTATTATCATGGTATGAGATCATTAGGGTTAATATGTTGTGAATGAATGAATCAATAGTTAAGCTTATGTGCATTATGTGCGTTAAAATAGTGGATGATTTGGGTAACACCTATAGTTGATTCAGTTTTTGCATGAGTAAAAAAAAAATATATAAGTGGAATGGTTGTTATATTTTGCTAAAGTGTTAATATATGCATTTGTACTAAGGAATATTCGGCTATGTTTAAGTGTGATTTGGTTTGATTTTGTTACATGTATTATATGTTATGTTTGGCTGGTTGGAGTGTATTCGGCCTTGATACTTAGATTAGTTTGGGAACTATGTTATATATCTATGAGATGATTATAATGGATATTGTGTAAGAGTGATTTCGGTTTGTTGGATATGTGGTATGTGTACGGCAAATTATATAAGTATGATGCATTGAAGTTACCCTTTGGGACCGAACAGATAATTAAATTTTTGGTTATGTGTATGTATTTCTATTCATGGTAACTTGGCATGTGAATTGGGTATACTTTAGTCATTATATGTGCCTAAGGTGATGAGTTAAAGTAGCTAGGTATATGTTTTAGTTCGGTCATTGAGCATAAGGGTTGGGTGCTTTAAAATGTCTTTGATGTTCAAAATGACTAAACAAAATTTATAGTGGATTACTTATGAACTATTTAAGCACATGAATATATTTGTCCAATTGGTAATGTGTGAGAATATTTCTTGTATGGATGTTTCATAAGCTGTATGAAATGTATTATTTGAACTTATAACTTGAATGTATATAAATATTTTTAATTGTGCATTGGCCAATTAATTAATGTAATAAATACGTGATGTTGTTTGGTCTTAATTTTGCATGTGCTTTAAAATTTTATTATAATAACTTTGAGTTTTAATGCTCTGTATTATGATTTAAATTATGCGTTTAATGGTTAAACAGGTTTATGTTTTAGTTATGTGAATATAACATATGTGTATATGTAAGTGTCTTAAATTTGGTGTTTCATTCCGTAATACCTCGTGACCCCATTCCGACGACGGATACACGTTAGGTGTGTTACATTTTATTGGTATCAGAGCTACGATTTAGTTGGTTCTAGGACTAACGTAGCACGTGTGAGTTTAACTATACATGCCATAATTATATACTACGATAGTGCGATGACTTCTGACATTTGAAATGTGTTTTCATATAGTAAATGGCTCCCAACAGAGCTGTAGCTGATGATGTTGAGAGTGTAGCGTCTACTCTAGTGCAAGGGACAGTGTAGGCTAATTCTCAACCGACTTCGAGTAATCCAAAAAGTGAGGCTAAACAAGCCTTCTATCAAATGATGAATGACTAGTTCACCCAATATATTCGGACTAACCCGGCTGGACAACAACCTCCACCCCCGATTAATCCATCTTCCACTCCTGTTGTACCTTAAGTAAGTGATCCGTTGCAATTGAATACACCACCTGTTGATAAAATCAGGAAACATGAAGCTGAAGAGTTTAAAGCCACTGATGATGATGATGTTGAGCGGGCTGAGTTCTGGCTTGATAATACTATCCGTCTGTTTGATGAGCTGTCCTGTGCTCCTGATGAATGCTTAAAATGTGCTATATTCTTGCTTCGAGACACAGCATACCACTGGTGGAATACCCTAGTATCAGTAGTTCCGAGAGAGCAGGTGACCTGGGAATTCTTTCAGACTAAGTTCCGTAAGAAATATATCAGTCAGAGATTTATTGATCAGAAGCGTAAAGAGTTTCTGGAGCTGAAATAGGGTCGGATGACAGTAACAGAGTACGAGTGAAAATTCGTGAGACTCAATCGGTATGCCCGAGAGTGTGTTTTTACTGACGCCATAATGTGTAAAAGATTTGAAGATCGACTGAATGAAGATATCAAACTGTTAGTTGGCATACTTGAGATAAAAGAGTTTGTGGTACTTGTTGAGCGAGCCTGCAAAGCTGAAGAGCTCGGGAAAGAGAAAAGAAAAGGTGACTTTGAAGCTAGAGATGCACGTAAAAGAACATCTGGTAAGTCATTCCAGTCAGAATCAAAGAAGTTTTGAGATGATTTTAGCTGTTCTAAAGCCACTTCAGGTTACTCCAGACGGGATCAGAATAGACCACCAATAAGTTCAAGAGCTACCTCAGTAGCGAGTGTGAGTAATGTTAGATCGAATCAGCCTGAGTGTAAACATTGTGGTAAACGACATCCCGGTAGTTGCAGATTACATGATCAGGCCTGCTTTAAATGTGGATCGGCAGATTATTATATTTGGGACTGCCCAATGTTAGCTAAGGAAAATCCAGTATAGAATACGAGATCGAGTAACAATGCAGCTAGAGGTAGACCACCCCGAAATGTTGGTAATACGAGTGGCAGTCAGAGAGGGACTAAAGATACGGCAATAAGATCTGAGGCTCGTGCACCTGCTAGAGCCTATGCTATACATGCACGAGAGGAGACTTCATCCCCAGATGTTATTACTGCTACATTTACTCTTTATGATACTAATGTAATTGCATTGATTGATCTTGGTTCTAGTCATTCTTATGTATGTGAGACATTAGTATTCAGCAAGACTCTACCTGTTGAGTCTACTGAGTTTGTGATTAGAGTGTCAAACCCCTTGGGCTGGTGTGTTATGGTTGATAAAGTGTGTAAGAATTGTCCCTTGATGGTTCGAGATCTGATCTTTCCGGCTAATTTGATGTTGTTGCCATTTGATGAGTTTGACATAATTCTAGGTATGGATTGGTTAACATTACATGATGCTATTGTGAACTGCAAAAGAAAGACCATTGATCTATAGAGTCAGAATGACGAGATTGTTCGGATTTAATCTAATGATTTGTATGGTTTCCAACAGTGATTTCTTCGATGATAGCCCAGAAATATGAGAGAAAAAGGTGAGAAGCTTATTTTACCTATGTGCTCGACATCAAAGTAGATGAAAGAAACATTGAATCAGTTCCTGTTGTATGTGAGTATCCGGATATGTTTCCAAAAGAATTATCGGGTTTGCCACCTATTCGAGAAGTAGAGTTTGGTATTGAGATAATGCCTGGGACGACTCCGATATCCATAGCTCCGTACAGAATGGCACCTACAGAATTAAAAGAATTGAAAGCTTAGTTGCAAGAATTGATAGATAGAGGTTTCGCGCGACCGAGTTTCTCCCTATAGGGTACACCTGTGTTGTTTGTGAGAAAGAAAGATGGAACTATGAAAATGTGCATCGATTACAGATAGCTTAATAAGGTGACTATAATGAACAAGTATTCGTTGCCACGGATTGATGATCTGTTTGACCAACTGAAAGGGGCTACAGTATTTTCAAAGATAGATTGGAGATCAAGCTACTATCAGCTGTGAGTTAAAGACTCCGATGTGCTGAAGGATACTTTCAGAATGAGGTACGGACACTATGAGTTTTTGGTTATGCCTTTTGGACTTACTAATGCACCTGCTATTTTCATGGATTTGATGAATTGGATCTTCAGACCGTATTTGGACCGATTTGTGGCTTTGTTTAAAGATGACATTTTGATCTACTCTCGTAATAAAGCTGAACATGCCGAACATTTGGGACTTGTGTTACAGACCTTACGAGATAAGTATTTGTATGTGAAATTCAGTAAATGTGAGTTCTGGTTAAGTGAAGTCAGTTTTTTGGCCCTTGTGGTATCAGCATCAGGTATTCAGGTTGATCCGAGAAAAATTTCAGCTATACTGGATTAGAAACCTTCGAAGAATGTTTTTGAAGTCTAAAGCTATGCCTGTGTCTCTGCCCGCATGCCCAATTCTGAGCATTCTATTTCTCATTTTTAAGATACAGGGGACATACGGCTTGACCACATGCCCATGGGACGTGCCGTGTGTCACACACGGCCAAGACACACGCCCGTGTGTCTACCCATGTAGACAAAATAAAGCCATTTCCTAGCCTCATTTGTCACCCAAAACTTACCATCCGTCATCAATCATATATCCACCAATCCAACATCATATTCACATAAAATTTGTCATCAATCATGTGGTATTATCTCATGCATCAATGGATATAAACTTATATGCTAACATAATTCCATCAAACCAACACACAATAAGCATTTGTGTAAATACCAAAACATAACTTTTAAGATAACCAAATTATATCATCACTAGCAACACCAATAGGTAGTTTACAAAAGAACAATTACAAGCCATCATTGGGCAAATAAGCTTATACATGCCATTTATTCCAAAATGAGATTTCTATTTATACCAAAAGATGATAGTGGATAGTGTGATGATTGCTCTGATCGACTTCCAACCTTCTCGAGCTTTTGAGAACTATAAAACAGAGAAAATTAAACAAAGTAAGCATTTTATGCTTAGTAAGCCCGTATAACAGAAAATAAACTTACCAATCATATTTATCAATACAAGCATACATAATCATACTTTCTATAAATTTTGGGTAAGTTTACCTAAACACAAACACTTAATCGAACAAGTTAATCACATAACCTTATATCAGAATCAAGTAAACATAGATGAGCTCATCACATTATCAGCATCCATTAATTTCACCTTTCTACAATTTAAGAGTCTTTTCCATCAAACTATTGAAATTTAGATGGATGTTCGGTAATATACTCATGTGCAAAAGTACCCATTAGGGTACATAATGAAAAGGTACACTCTTTAGTCACATATTTTACAGCAGGATTACCAATCCAGGCTAAATCCAATCCGTAGCATATGCTCTAGAGAGCTTAATTTGGATTACTCATTCGGGCTAAATCAATTTCTAACCTAAGCTTAAGAGGGCTTACATTAGAATTACCCGTCCGGGCTAAATTCTATCTACAACATGTGCATTATTGTTCTTATTCAAGAAATCACCTTAATCCATCGAAATTCAACATTCAACCGGAACATGACAATTTGTCCATATTTCAAAACTTATGACTATTTCATTATGTATCTCATCTCATACATATCAACACAAGCATACAATTCAATTCAAGCATATTAACATACATATTTATGTTACACAAACTTACCTTGATAATAGTTCGTATTTGAATTTCAACTAATCCGAAACCTTTTCCTTTCCTCGATCTAGTTCCGTAGTTGGTCTTTCTGGATCTATATGGATAAATTTAACTATTAATCTATCACATTTCATATACATTTGAATCCTATTACATCCTAGGAAAAATTATCATTTTGCCCCTGTCTTTTTCAAAATTTTTGATTTCGTCCCTAGGCTCGAAAAATGAAATTCATGAAATTTAACCCTCTTTCCAAGCCTAGCTGAATTTTATATTCTACATTTACAGCACATAAATTTCAAAGATTTTAGAATTCACCATGGGTTTTATCACTTTTTCATTTTAGTCCCTAAATTAAGATTTCATCAAAAATTGCTTTGTAAAAGTTATTTATCTATGAATAGCTTTTCATTTTCTACCATAAATTTTTAATTTTCAGTATATTCATCCATGACCCAAATTTCATACATTGATAACTTTTCAAATAAATCCCTTAAATAAAAAGATTAGACTATCCCGATTCCAAAAATATAGAAATTACAAAAAATAGGACTTGATTTCCTACCTTTTTAAGCTTGAAAATTTTTCTTCCTCTCTTCTAGGGTTTCCATAGAAAAATTGGGGAATATGATATGAAAATATATGATTTTTTTCTTATTAATTAATTATCATCTATTAATATTATTGATTTCCAATTTAGTCCCTACCCCTTTCTAATTTTTCCATGGTTGAGTCATTAAAATATCTACATACTTTTCTTTAATGGTCTAATTATTATATAAGGACCTCTAATTTTGAATTCCATAGCTATTTGATACCTATTATAACAGACCCATTTTTGGTGAAATTAGAATAGTGGTTTCGGGACCAAAAATTTGAGCCGAAATTAAAATTTATTTTTATTTTATTATATGATCAGTATTATGATAGACATGTCATGTGAAAATTTTGATAAGAAAATTTTATCGATTAAGTGTTTAATTACGAGAAGGACCAAATCACATAAAATGCAAAAGTTGGATTCTAGTAGCTAGAAGGATTAGATAGCTATGGAATTCAAACTGAAGGTCCATATATGGTAATTAGACCATTAAAGAAAATATGTGGATATTTTGGTATGACTCATCCATGGAAAAATAAAAAAATACTAAAGACTAAATTCGAAAGATGAAAAGTTATTAAATGACAATTTAATTAAATGAAAAAGAAAACAATTTCGTATTATCTTCTCCAAATATTTCTATGGAAACTCTAGGAGAGAGGAAAAAGAATTGTCAAGCTTATTTCGGTAAGCAAGCAAGCCCCATTTTTGGTAATTTTTATATTTTTGAAACCGAGATAGCTTAATTTATCTATTTGGGGGATTAATTTGAAAAGTTATCAAAGTATGGAAAATGGGTCATGGCTAAATATGCTAAAAATTAGAAATTTATGGTAGAAAATGTAAGGTTGTTGATAGATAAACAACTTTTAGAAAGTGATTTTTGATGAAAATATGATTTAGGGACTAAAATGTAAAGTTGTGAAATTTGATGAAAAATGCTGAATTTTTAAGAATACATTTGATGTAAAATTTGTAATTGGATTTTTCTTAGGCTTGGAATAGGGAGTAAATTGCACAAATTTCATTTTCCGGGCCTAGAAACGAAATTAGAATTTATGGAAAAGTTTGGGGCAAAATGGTAATTTTGCCGAGGATGAAAATTAAGTCCACTTGCATATAAAATGTGATAAATTGACATTAAATTTACTCGTATAGATCCGGATAGGCCAAATTTGGAGCTAGAAAGAGGAAAAGAGGAAAATGTCGGATTAATAGATTTACATACACAAACATTGTCGAGGTAAGTTCGTGTAACTAGATTGTGTTTATTTACATGCTTGCATTGATTGTGTATATGTAAAATTGTATAAATGTCATAAATATGTGAAATGATTACATATCCAATCAAGCCCGATAAATAAAACTGTTTAAATTAAATGATAATGCCCGATAGATGATAAAGGATAAACAATGAGGATGTTGCTTATATGCTTGCAATCAATGTGGAATGTGTTTATTTGAATTGTATGAATGTTTTGGATGTATGAAATAAGTACATGCCAAGAAATGCTTGAAAATGTTAAATCTTGTTGAATAAATGAATATCGATGGATATGTGATTTCTCGAAATGAATGAGGTCCTGCATTTGTTGCTGACGAGATTTAGCTCAGACGAGTAATCTTATTGACCTCTTTTATGAAAAGATTTAGCCCAGACGAGTAATATTGATATAAATCCTCTTGAGCATATGTTATGAAATGGATATAGACCAGACTGGTAATCCAGATCAAGCTCTTTAGAGCATATGTCATAAAAAGGATTTAGCCTAGACCGGTAATCCTATTGTATAGATGTATTGCTCGAGAGTGTACTCTTCGATATAGTACCCTAAGGATATCATTGGACATGAGTTGATGGATTCTGATTCGTACACTACGAGTATACTACCTATGTAACCATTGATATTTCAAATAAATTCAACAAGTAAAAATCTTGATATGAAAATATATGGATAAGAAATGAGTTATTACACGTATCTAGCTGAAATGCAAGTAAATGATGATACGTGATATATGATATATGAAAACATGAGATGATAATATTTGTACATGGACTTTATTTGATAAATATATGTTCATTATTGATTATAGACTTGTACATCTTGAGTATACTAATCGTGACCTTGATGTTTTGAGTAATATGAATAAAATTCTAACATGAAATAATCTGAACTCGAGATGAGCTATTATGAAATTATACTTGTAATATAAAGAGATGATTTATACATGTTAGATGAATACATGTTGTGGAAAGCATATCTGCATGGAAACTTGATTATTGTTGAGCCCATATATGTTTTGATGTTATTATGGGATATATATGACTAACAAGGGCAATGAGATATGTGTAGGGCTTGAGGTCAAATTGATTGAATATGCCTTACATAGTTACCTCAAAATAGAATGAACGGTAAGTTAAGTACCATGTTATACGAACTTACTAAAAATTTTATGCTTACTTAGTTTTATTTCCCTATTTTATAGTAAATCATGCTTACTTAGTTTTATTTCCCTATTTTATAGTAAATCAGGAGCTCGTTGGACTGGAAGCCTGGCGGAGATTACTCACACTATCCATCGGCCCATGTCAGTATATTATGGTAAATCAATTATGGTTGTAATGGCATGTATAGGTTATATTGGCCATATTGGCATGTAAATGTAAATGATGCTTGTAATCTAGCCATTGGAATGGCTAGTAATACTTTGTTTTGATATATTTGTAATGTCATACTATGGTAGCTACATATATGTTAAGTAACTGATCAAATTATGCCTATCATGTAAATTAAACCAAGGCAAGAATATGAACATGTATGCATGTAATGGTACGCAATGTTGAATGATAGGATTTGTTTAATTTGATTGCTTGGAATGGTTGGTGTTAGATGTGTGTTTCAAGTGCAGGTCATGGGTGTGATTTTGGGTGAGAAATGAAGCTAGGAATGGCTTTATTTTATCCACATGAGCAGACACACGGGCCTATGTTTAGACCATTTGTGACACACGAGTAGGTACATGGGAGTGTAGTTAGGTCGTGTGTCCTTTGCACCTTAATTTTTGAGAAATAGAATGCTTAGAATTGAGCACACGAGTGTGTGTCTCAGCCATGTGTGCTACATGGCTTAGAACACTGACGTGTGTCTTGGCTGTGTGAAACTTGCACCTAAATTCGAAATGAATTAATTAACCACATGGCCTAGCACACAAGCGTGTGCATGACCGTGTGAACAAGTCAGAGAGTTACACGGGTAGAACACGGCCTCTAGCACGGGCATGTCCTAGGGTCACACAGATGTGTCCCTTCGACCACACGGGCATGTGAGCCCTGCACCTTGGAAAAATTTTGAAATGTTGGAAAAACTTTTTCGAGGTTCCAATCAAGTCCCGACGCTATTATAATGCTCATATTGGACCTTGAGGGTCCAATTTAAGGGACGTTATGAATGATTTCAAAATTTGAATAGTAACTTGCATGATTTATCTATAAATATTTTTGAAAGTTTTGGTAATGCTCTGAAACCCTGTTTCGATGATGGATATGGGTTAGGGGTGTTACATTTAGTGGTATTAAAGATATGGTTTAGTCTGTTCTCAGACTGAACGTAGCATATGTGAAGTTTAGAAATACATGCCATTATATAACATGTGTTAGTGTGATATCTCCCGATTCTGATGAAAATTGTTTTGCAAATAGACAAAGATGCTTTCCAACCGACAAATTCTGATACTACTGAAAGTGATACTCATGTGCCTGAGTAAAAACGTTATTCATGATGAAATAGAACTCGAAATGGTAAGGATAAATGTCTTATAGTACATGAGAATTATGAATGTTATGTTAAATGAGTATATACATGAAAACTAAATTGTGAGGCTTACGATCTCCACCCCCTTACCAGTACAGTTTTATACAATGATATTCATAAGATTTATATGGATTAAGCCCATAAGTGTGAAAGAAGAGTTCAAAGGCTGAATGATTAATAATGTAGTCAGAATTGAGAATGGGTTAATAAGTAAAGACAGTATTGAAAGAGATGTCAGATTTTTCTGAAGATTATTTTGAATATATGTGATGTCATTGTTAAGAAAGAAGTTATTCAAGAGTAATTGACTTATTCAGATATGATATTTACAGCATGGATTAGCCTAAAATTCTTCCAAATTGACTCTTTCAGTGAACTGAATAATGTAAGATTGTTGATGACTTCTTAGTCAGTGGAATGGTAATGAAATTGTAAAGATATTTGAATACAGTTGTTATAATTGAGTATATTATAGCAACATCTCTTGGGTACTCAATAAATTTTGTTATTCTCAGAGGCATATGAAATTGTTCATGTTCAGACGCAATATTTTTCATATTGAAAGGCTGGTAAATCATGATAGATGGAATTATTGTAAGTCAGGTTGATTTATGAGAGGTATTGCTCTACCTTACGTGGAATTTCTAATTCATCATGATTGATATAAGATTTGATGATAAGGTTCATATGATATCATTTTCTACATCTATTAATTAATTGAAGTCCTGGATTGTGAATATGCAAGTTATATTGTCTTTATCACAGTTGTTTCTACTGAGTATGAGTGATATTACTCTTTTGAATTTTATCTGAGATATCATTAATCTCATTATTATGTAAACGTAGGTTATTTGTGAAAGATATTCTTTGATCGAAGGTAATCACATTTATTACCGTTATAAATATTGACTCGATGGTGAGGTATGGTGATAGAGATCATAGATTATACGAACTGTATTACTACATTGGTTATTATTGAGGCCACTTTCTATTTTCCCTCTTTTAAGTTGAGGTGCACTATTGATGTTGAAATGTTGATTTATCTATACAGCTAAAATGTCAGTCACATTATTGCACAATGGTTTAAAATCTATCTGATGGTTGTGGCTTTGGAAAAACTCAAAGCTTCAATGGTAATAATTGAAATCGCTACATTGATGACATAGTTATTACAGAAAAGATGTAAGAGTTGAATGGACTGATAAATATCAATAAAGTTTTGACCAGTTGGAAGCTATGTTGATCAAAGTATTGATTCTGGTTTAGCCTGAATTGGGTAAGGAATTTGTTATTACAATGATATATTATTAAATGAGATTATATTGTGTTTTGATGCAATAAGACAAAGTAATAGCATGTGCTTTCAAACAGTTAAAAACCACATGAAAAGAATTACTTGATACATGATCTAGAATTGACAGCTATTGTTTTTATGTTGAAATCTGACAACATTACTTGTTTGGTGAAAAATGTCATATATTCACTGATTATAAAAGTTTGAAGTATCTGATGTTGCTAAAAGATTTGAATATGAGATAGCGTATATGGTTTGAAACGTTGAAATATTATGATTTGATAATTGTATATCACTTGGAAAGGACAAATGTGGTTACAAATATTCTGAGTAGGAAATCTCTGTATACTTTGAAAGCCATGGATACCGATTATGATTGTCTGGTAATAGCTCAATTCTAGCTGAGTATAGAGCTAAACTGATATTTCTACGATAAAACAGTGAAACTCGAAAAACTGATAATCAGTTGTAAGTTAAATGGGTATAGAATGAAATAATTATAGAATCAAGATAGTAGTTGTCTGTTATTCCGAGATAGAGCCTGTGTACTGAAGAATTTGGAACTGTTACAGGAAATTTTACATGATGATCGTGTGATTTCGTGATAGGTTTTAATTATTTATAATTACTCGTTCTTAAACTAACTATTATTGCGATGTAGGCAAGTGTACCTATCGAACAGTAGTATAGTTTTAGCAAGACCAGATTGTCGAACCCAAAGGAACTAAAAGTACCAGTAATGACTGTCTTTTTATTTTCTAGCCTAAGAATAAAGAGATTTTGTTTTAATTAACTAATTATCTAAACTAATAACTCACAGAGGAAAGAATTGGGGAATTACTTTTGGGAAAAATCGATTCACTTAAAACAATACCTAAGGTAAAATCCACCTAGACTTGTTATTCTGGCTCCGAATCGGATGATTTATTCATTCAACTTGTTCCATAGAGATCCCTAAGTTATGTTATTATCCCTACTCAAGACTAATAACGTCTAATCCCTAGATTGAATAACCGAGACTTTTCTCTAATTAACACTCTAGGGTTGCATTAATTCGATCTATGGATCCCCTTATTACGTTTCACCTTAATCCGGCAAAATCATGTCACCCTATGTCTAGGCACGCAATCAACTCCGCTTAATTATGACAAATGTACTCTTAGACAGGGTCTATTCCTCCTTTGAATAAGAGCATGTCTTGAATCAATATCTTAGGATATCAAAACAAGAATTAAGAACACATAATTAAGAACAAGTTAAATATTTATCATACGATTCAAAAAATAATAATAAGATTCGTCATAGGTTTCATTCCCCTTAGGTATTTAGGGGTTTAGTTCATAACTAAATAAGAAAACATCTCAAAAGAATAAAGAATACAAAACATAAAGAAAACCTAAAACTCCTGAATGGAAATTAAGGAGAGATCTTCAGTCTTGATGATGAATCCGGCTTCTAAGATGGATCAATCAGCTTTCTTGGAGTAATTCCTTACTCCCTATTCTCTGTCTCTCTTTTATTCTTTCTCTAGGGTGTATTTATAGGCTTTGGAATGCCTAAAAAACCCTCAAAATTAGCCTTTTCCGAATTGGACTCAACTTGGACTCGGCAGGGACATGCCCGTGGCACACGCCCGTGTTCGATTACTTCAGGCCGTGCTAGAGCCTGCCAAATTGACACGGCCGTGTGGTCTACCCGTGTGAGGAGGTCCAAGCTGTGTTGATTTCGTACTTTGGCACATTTTCTTCGTTTTTGGCCCGTTTCTCGTACCTTTCGCTCTCCTATGCTCTCCTAAGTATAAAACATGAAATTAAAGCATTAGGAGCATTGAATTCACCAATTTTAATGGAAAATCGTCCATAAAATGCATTAAACATGGGGTAAAAATATGTATAATTTACGGTTTATCAAATACCCCCACACTTAATCATTTGCTTGTCCTCAAGCAAAATTCCCAATTCATAATCAAAATAAATTCTTCTCAACTTATAATTTCTATCGATAATATCTCAGAATAATCCACAGGTAATCATACATTGAGAATTCAACTAAAAGAACATAAAAGTTTCAAACATTCCTAGTTGAGTATTTAATCATGCAAACATAGGTGTCTCTCTGCATCTAAGTAATTTCCTTTGATTCAGAATATCACAGAGTTCCACATCTTCACTAAAGATTCACTCAAATCACTCGAGGTGTTTAAGAACAATAAATGAATCACTCAATAGTCAGTAATGAAAAGTCATTACCATAGGCTTACATGAAAATCAAATCTCGACCACTATAATTTAAGATGATACATCAATCAAAAGATCTTTAGAGGGTTGTAGTGAGGCTTGGTTAGGGGGTGTGGTCACAAGCTGAAAGAAAGGGTTAGAATCGAGATTGAATTGAAAAATTGCCTAACTAGAAAAAAAGTTAATCTTCACTTGCGTACAACAGAGCTTCTTTTCAGAATATGAAATTACAGATATGTATACATAGTTTTTTTTTAAGAACAAGTTAAAATAATATAGACTAACTATTAAGAACAAAACATAGCTAAGCAATCCATTCAACTAAAATCTCGACAAAAATAAGGATTAATTTAGGGAATTTCAACAATAATGGGTTAAAGGTTAATATTGAGGTTAATACAAGGAATGGCTTGTTAGGCTCAAATGGGTTTACTAAGGGTTAATCGTGGAGGTAGGCTTTTCATGGAATGAGTGGGTTAATCCTAAGTGCCTTAATCATTTTGATATATCAAATCAAATGGTGTGGTCTCGACATGCATAATCAAGCAAGTTCTAGAATAACAGTTCAATACTGACGCACTCAAAGCAATAATAAAAGTGAGCATGAAATGATTAATAGATGCTCAAAAGGCTCAAAAATCTCATAAAAATCATGGCTTTTTTATGTTTAGACTCGTGAATTCCAATTCAAAGTAATACCTAGACTTGGGAAACAACCTATAATTTTAAATTCTTAAAAATCAACTTATCATATTTGATTCCCTAATGTCTTAAAGTTTAAACAATCAATGCATAAATCCCTATGTATTAATTCAAGATATATCAATCAAAATCATAAATCAATTAAAATTTATCCTAAATATGATATGAAATATTTTCAAGAGAACAAGGCAATCATTTAGGGATTTTTCTGATAATGAAATAAATACCCCCCACTTAAGATGTACACTGCCCTCAATGTACAAAGATAGATATTAGAGTATAAAAATAAGATAGCAAGAGAAGTGAAACTTCCTGTATGATGAATTGCTCGAACTGGAGTTCTGGAGAGGAATCGGTTCGAGAGTGGAGGAGGATACTCCGGCGGGCATAGAGGTTCATTAGGCCATAAGTCCTACGCCAAAAGTGTAACACCCCTAACTCGTGACCGACGCCGGTGTCGGACACGAGAGGTTAACGGCCAAATCCTCTCAAGATACCAACTAATTTGACATTACCAGTCAGGCTGGAAAACTGCGTCATCATCGTCTTAAAAATCATATCTCGAGTTTCAAAACTCGGAAACTGGTTTCGTAAATTTTCCCTGAATTTAGACTCATATACCCATCCATGGATTTATTTTTAGAATTTTTGGTTGGGCCAATTGGTACAGTTTATTAGTTAAAGTCACCCATATTACAGGGATCGACTGCTCTGACCTTCGTGCGTTACAACTTGGATATCTCTCTGTACAGGGCTTTAATACTGGTGCCGTTTGTTTCTAATGAAACTAGACTCAAAATGGAATCTGTAAATATAAGGCATGACTCCTAATTCTTTCTGGATAATTTATGGAAAGTTTTCAAAGTCGCGACAGGGGTCCCAGAAACCGTTCTGGCCCTGTCTCACGAGAACTTTAATATCTCTCAATATACTGCTCATATGGTCGTTTCGTTTCGTCCATATAAAATAGATTCATCAAGGTGCAATTTCATAATTTACTAACTATTTAATTCTACTTCTACTATTTTTAGTGATTTTCAATCTCATCTCACTGCTGCTGTCCGCAACAGTTACTGCAGTAGACTATGCCAATTTCATGAATCTTTCCTTGGCCTTAATCATCCATCATACATGACACAAATTATGGGCACCATATCGAAATTAGAGTTTCTAAGACTCGTGGCTATAGGTTCAAGCATCCCACTCGATGACCACATAGGCCATTTTCACATGGCTTAAAGTTTACAACCCACAATTCGACAAAACAAAATAGCCTATACATGCCAAATGTTCTTCAACAACAAAAACAATACCACAAGATTTCAGCCGGTGTGATGACTCCAACGATGGCCCCGATCACGCAAACAATACGAGTCCGAGAGACCTAAAATGGGTGACAAGAAAAACACCGAGTGAGTTTACAACTCAGTAAGTCATAAGCATTCATTAATCCATCGATAAAGTTACTACTACATGTACAACAAATGAGGCTAGGTACTCGTCCATATCGAGTCTATACCATAATACATCGGACCTTTCGGTCCAATCTCGTACCAAGTCATACATCCACATTTCATATTCTACACAACAAGATAATCAAACATTTTTACACATTAACTCATTTTCCAGCACAACCATACAATTTCAATCATCACATAGATTTAAGGCTTACCAAATTCAACCCCAAGCATGAACGTATTCTCTATTCGTCATGAGCTCGAGGTACTTACCCGATTCGCTGTCCGGATTAACTCGATAATGTCGCACACTCAGTGCCAATTGTAATACAAGAGCATATAGTGAATCCGCACACTTAGTGCTATATATTTTCAGCTCGCACACTTAGTGCTATAGAATCAAACTCGCACACTTAGTGCTGTACAATTTTAAACCCGCACACTTAGTGCCAATCTTGTCACCGTGTCCATTTATACCCGCACACTTAGTGCCGTGACCAATACCTTATGCATTTTGCTGCCTTTATACATTCAACAATGGCATCATTCCATACACATACATTTTCATTTACACATCAATTCATTAAACACAATTGCATATATATTATGATCATTTAAATCAACACCAAATATATGCTTAATGACTTACCTTGTGTTAGGTAAAATAGTTCCAAGTCGGCTACTCGATGACCTTCGATTTCCCTTGTTGGACGCCTCTCCTTTAAGATCTTGAGCTAAATCAAACAAATTTACTTCTCAATCGACACATACACACGGCAACCATATACATTTCAAAGGTCAATTTATTCAGTATCATTTGTCCATATATTAGCTTTTAACGCATTTGGTCACTAGGGCGACCATATTTAACTTTCAAGCATTCATTTCTAATTTTAGTTAAACAATGCCGAATGCCATTAGCTACTAATGACACACACACACACATATAAGCACATTTAGCATTTGATACATTCGGCCTTAGCATAATTTCATTAAGAGTCCCCATTAGCCACTTCACTCATCAATTATCTCAACTACTTGATAATCCATACTTATCATGCTAGCGAATATTTCTTATTCAAGTTCATCATCTTCATATTCGCACTAACATCACAATCTCATATCATGGCGAATGCTCCTCTTAAACTATTGTTCATCTAGATTTAGCATGAAACAACAATCATCACCCTTGTTAGTTACCCTAGCCGAAAAACTCACTTATTCAAAAACCAAGATTTCAACATGGGTTACCTAAAGAACTTGATAACTAGTTCAAATTTCATCCATCTAACTTACTAATCAAATGTGTACAACATTTCCACCATCTTCTTTAACATCTACCATGGCGAACGTTCATATCACCATAATTTTTCAAAGATTTCGGCATGGTTAAATAAGGGGCTTAGAATCTAGCTTAAAACCATGCTAAGATTTAAAGAGCTAACTTGAATTCTTACCTTAATTTCCAGCTCAAGGTGGCTGAATTTCTTCCTCTTTTTCCTCTTCTACACGACTAAGAAGAACCAAAGTATGAAGCCTTTTCCTTCTCCCCTTTTTTTTTTTCGGTCATGCATGAGAATGATGGACACATTTTTTTTTCTTTGTTTTCTTCCTTTAATTTTTCATTAGTTTATTTCCCATGCTTCTTTTTTTATTCCTCCTTACATAATCCATTAGCTAGACATGTTTGAAACATGTTTCCCCTTGCCCATAACTTGTCATGGCCGGCCACTTATCCAAAATAAATGGAGTATTTGACATGCAACTCCATTTATTTTACTTCATTCTTTTATTAACCTCTTAAAATAGCCACATATATTTAAATCCTTCACATGAGTCCTTTTTCTTTCAATTCACAATCAAATTAACTAAATCAAAGAATTCAAAATTCACACATGTATTTTCACATATTCTAGACAATAAATATTACGTTTGAACATGTCGGTGACTCGGTTTAGCGGTCCCGAAACCACTTCCCGACTAGGGTTAAATTAGGGATGTCACAACTCTCCCCCACTTAAGAAATTTTCGTCCCGAAAATCTTACCGTAAATAGGCTCGGTATCGCTCTTTCATAGAGTCCTCAAGTTCCCAAGTGGCTTCTTCCATCCCGTGTTTATGCCACAACACCTTCACTAATGGAATTTTCTTGTTTCGTAGCTCTTTTACTTCACGCATCAGAATGCGAACCGGCTCTTCTTCATAGCTCAAATTAGGCTGAACCTCGACCTCAGATGGAGTAATTACGTGTGTCGGGTCAGACCTATATCGTCGAAGCATCGAAACATGGAAAACGTTGTGAATCTTTTCGAGCTCAGGGGGTAAAATTAATCGATACGCTACTGGCCCAACTCGTTCAGATACTTCGTATGGACCGATGAACCTCGGACTCAATTTGCACTTACGGCCAAATCTAAGCACCTTCTTCCAGGGTGAAACTTTGAGAAAGACCTTGTCTCCAACCTGATATTCAACATCTTTTCTTTTCAAATCCGCATACGACTTTTGGCGATCCGAAGCAGCTTTCAAACTTTCACGAATTACTCGAACTTTTTGCTCGGCATCCTTAACCAAATCAACCCCAAAGAATTTACCTTCACTAAGTTCAGTCCAGAATAATGGGGTACGGCATTTACGACCGTATAAAGCCTCGTAAGGCGCCATCTTAATACTTGATTGAAAGCTATTGTTGTAGGCGAATTCAATCAAAGGTAAATACCGTTCCCATGAACCACTAAACTCAAGGATGCAACATCTCAACATATCCTCGAGTATTTGAATTATCCGTTTGGATTGACCATCGGTTTGGGGATGAAAAGCGGTGCTAAAATGCAGCTTGGTACCCAAAGCATCTTGCAATTTCTTCCAAAATCGCGACGTAAATCTTGGGTCTCTATCCGACACGATAGAAATAGGCACCCCGTGTAATCTCACAATCTGGGAAACGTACAATTCGGCTAGTTTGTCCATTGAAAAATCCGTACGTACGGGGATAAAATGAGCCGACTTAGTTAGTCTATTGACAACGACCCAAATCGCATCCTTCTTACTCACTGACAATGGCAGTCCGGATACAAAGTCCATTGTGACTCGATCCCATTTCCATTCGGGTATCATGATTGGCTGAAGTAATCCCGATGGCACTTGATGTTCCGCTTTCACTTGTTGACATATCAGACACCTTGAAACAAATTCAGAAATGTCTCATTTCATACCGGGCCACCAAAATTGGCGTTTCAGGTCATTGTACATTTTAGTACTACCCGGGTGGATTGACATTCGACTACAATGGGCTTCATTTAGAATTATCGAAATAAGTTCAATTCTTTGGAACACACAGACGACTTCGAACCTCAAACAATCGTCATCATCAATTTGAAACTCGATTCCTTGTTCGAACACACTCACCCGCTTTGCAAGCAACTCCTCATCAACTTTTCGAGCTTCCCGAATTTGATGAGCCAACAATGGTTTGGCCTTTAATTCGCTACTAACACATTGTCGGGTAGAATAGACAAGTGTACATTCATCGTCAGTAAAGCAAGCGGTGATTTCGACTTAAGGCATCCGCAACCACATTGGCCTTTCCGGGTGATAATCAATAACGAGTTCATAATCTTTTAACAACTCGAGCCATCGTCTTTGTCGCAGATTTAAGTCTCTTTGAGTCATCAAATATTTGAGACTTTTGTGATCCGAATACACTTGGCACTTCTCACCAAATAAGTAATGTCGCCATATCTTTAAGGCGAATACGATGGCGACCAATTCGAGGTCATGGGTTGGATAATTTTTCTCATGTGGCTTTAATTGTCTCGACGCATAGGCCACAACTCGACCTTCTTGCATCAATACGCAACCTAACCCAAGTAGGGAGGCATCACTATAGATGACAAACTCTTTGCCGATTCGGCCGTACTAGAACCTGGAGCTTTCGTCAAATGGGTTTTCAATTGGTCGAAACTTTTCGACACTTTTCCGTCCATTCAAATTTGACATCTTTTCAAGCGGTTTTGTCATGGGTGTGGCTATCATCGAGAATCCTTTCACAAACCGTCGGTAGTAACCGGCAAGCCCCAAAAAGCTCCTAACTTCGGTAACATTCCTTGGAGGTTTCTAATTGACTATGGCCAAAATTTTGTTCAGGTCCACCACGACACCGATGCGGACACCACGTGCCCCAAAAAGCTAACCTCTTTCAACCAAAATTCACATTTCTTGAACTTTGCGTATAATCGCTTATCTCGTAAGATTTGCAACACTAGCCTCGGTTGTTCGGCATGTTCGTTTCATCTTCGAATAGACCAAAATGTCATCGATAAATACAACTACGAACCGATCCAAGTATGGCCTGAAAATTCTATTCATTAAATCCATAAACACCGCAGGGCATTAGTGAGCCCAAACGGCATCACCAAGAATTCGTAGTGACCGTACCTCGCTCTAAAAGCGGTTTTGGGTATGTCCGATTCTCGGACCCTCAATGATAGTACCCGACCTCAAATCTATCTTTGAAAACACCGAGGCTCCCTTTAATTGATCAAACAAATCGTCAATTCGTGGCAATGGATATTTATTCTTTATCGTCACTTTATTGAGTTGACGATAGTCGATGCACAACCTCATGGTTCCGTCCTTCTTCTTCACAAACAATACAAAGCGCCCCATGGAGAAAAACTTCGGTCGGCGAAACCTCTATCCGTCAATTCTTGCAATTGAACCTTCAATTCCTTTAATTCCGTTAATGCCATACGACACGGGCTATTGAAATCGGCGTAGTACGGTACAACCGATGCGAATTCCACTTCTCGAACCGGTGGCAATCCGGTAACTCCTCAAGAAAAACATCCGAATACTCACAAACCATTGGTACCGATTCGAGTTTCCTTTCCGTCTCTTTACTTCCAAACACATACGCAAGGTATGTTTCACACCCTTTTCACATATCTTCGACGGTCATAGAAGATATTATCGCCGGCACTCCTTTTAAATCAAGAGACTCGACTCGGACTACCTCATTATTTGCACTCCTCAAATCAATGGTTTTCCTTTGCGATCCACCTTTGCATCATGCACGGTCACCAATCCATACCAAGAATAACATCGAATTCATGAAATGGTAGAAGCATCGATCGGCCGGAAAGCAGATTCTCGAATTATTAGGGGCATCCTTGCACACTTTATCAACAAGCACGTATTGACCCAAAGGGTTTGACACTGAATTACGAACTCAAGAGACTCAACGGTAGAGTCTTCTTTGGATGCTAAGGTTTCACATACATATGAGTGAGTAGAGCGGGGTCAATCAATGCAATCACAATAGTATCAAAGAGAGTAAAAGTACCAAAGTGATAACGTCGGGGAGGATGCCTCCTCTCGTCGCGGATGGCATATGCTCTAGCAGAGCACGGGTCTCGGATCGGACGGCCAGTATTAGAGGCTCCTCTCGATTACCACCCCTACCTCCAGAGATTCTCGGGGCCTACCTCCACCGTCGTTCCACTAGGTCTTGCACCTTGCGTCTTATTCCTCTCATCTAGCTCCGTGCAATCTCTAATGAAGTGGTCCTTGAACCGCATCCATAACAGCCCTATTAATGCAGACTTACCCCAACATTCACCTAGGTGTCGAATTCCACATTGGGGCATTCGGTCTCTCTTGACGACTATTGCCCACACTAGCTCTGAAGTAGCTCGGGAGTCCGTCAATGGTCGGGCTCTAATGGAAATTCCATGGTCGTCCTCGACTTCTTGGTGTCCTCCACGAACCTCTTTACAGCCGAGAACGGAGCTTTACTCGTCGATCTTTTACGATAATCTCTTGCTTCACATTCAGCCTTCTTCTTCTCCTTCCCAAGTTCTTCCGCCTTGCGAGCTCGTTCGACTAGTGTCACGAACTCCTTTATCTCCAAAATTCCCACTAGTAACTTTAACTCTTCATTCAATCCTTCTTCAAATCTTTTGCACATCGCAACCTCATCAGCCACACACTCCCGAGCATACCGACTAAGTCTTACGAACTCATGTTCGTATTCGAGATCTGATCATCCGCCTTGCTTGAGTTCCAAGAATTCCTTACGCTTATGATCGATGAACTGTTGACTAATGTATTTCTTTCGAAATTGGATTGAAAGAAATCCTGTAACTCGTTCATTTGGGACTATGGAAATTAAAGTCCTCCACCAATAGTAAGTGAGTCTCATAACAAGGATATAGCACACTTAAGACATTCATCGGGTGTGCATGACAGTTCATCTAACACTCTAATGGTGTTATCGAGCCAGAACTCGGCCTTTTCGGCATCATCAGTAACTATGGCCTTGAACTCCTCGGCCCCGCGCTTCCTAATCAAGTCCACAGGTGGTTTACTCAGCCTCACAGGATCAATAACTGGAGGCATTGCGGGCTCTTGGGGTGGAGTATTTAAATTCGGGAATGGTTGGACAGCCGGGTTGGTTCGGGCATATTGCGCGACCCACTCATTCATCATAGTGAAGAAGGCTTGTTTCGCCCCTTCATTTTGATTATTCGCGGATGACTGAGGCTCAACAGGCGGTGTCCCTTGCGCAGGAGCAGCCGCTACACTTTCAACGTCATCCGCCAAGGGTCTCTCTACCCCGGGTTCCATCGCTAATCAAAACAAAAATTTCAACCGTCAGAAGTCATCACATTATTAAGCACTATCAATTTGGCATGTATAGCTAGACTCACACGCCTATGGTAGTCCTAGAACCGACTAAACCATAGCTCTGATACCAATAAAATTGTAACACCCTAACTCGTGACCGACGCCGTGTCGGACACGAGAAGTTAAACCAAATCCTCTCAAGATACCAACTAATTTGACATTACCAGTCAGGCTGGAAAACTGCGTCACCGTCGCCTTAAAATCATATCTCGAGTTTCAAAACTCGGAAACTGGTTTCGTAAATTTTCCTGAATTTAGACTCATATACCCATCCATGGATTTATTTTTAGAATTTTGGTTGGGCCAATTGGTACAGTTTATTAGTTAAAGTCACCCATATTACAGGGATCGACTGCTCTGACCTTCGTGCGTTACAACTTGGATATCTCTCTGTACAGGGCTTTAATACTGGTGCCGTTTGTTTCTAATGAAACTAGACTCAAAATGGAATCTGTACATATAAGGCATGACTCCTAATTCTTTCTGGATAATTTATGGAAAATTTTCAAAGTCGCGACAGGGGTCCCAGAAACCGTTCTGGCCCTGTCTCACGAGAACTTTAATATCTCTCAATATACTGCTCATATGGTCGTTTCGTTTCGTCCATATAAAAATAGATTCATCAAGGTGAAATTTCATAATTTACTCACTATTTAATTCTACTTCTACTATTTTTAGTGATTTTTCAATCTCATCTCACTGCTGCTGTCCGCAACAGTTACTGCAGTAGACTATGCCAATTTCATGAATCTTTCCTTGGCCTTAATCATCCATCATACATGACACAAATTATGGGCACCATATCGAAATTAGAGTTTCTAAGACTCGTGGCTATAGGTTCAAGCATCCCACTCGATGACCACATAGGCCATTTTCACATGGCTTAAAATTTACAACCCACAATTCGACAAAACAAAATAGCCTATACATGCCAAATGTTCTTCAACAACAAAAACAATACCACAAGATTTCAGCGGTGTGATGACTCCAACGACGGCCCCGATCACGCAAACAATACGAGTCCGAGAGACCTAAAATGGGTGACAAGAAAAACACCGAGTGAGTTTACAACTCAGTAAGTCATAAGCATTCATTAATCCACTGATAAAGTTACTACTACATGTACAACAAATGAGGCTAGGTACTCGTCCATATCGAGTCTATACCATAATACCTCGGACCTTTCGGTCCAATCTCGTATCAAGTCATACATCCACATTTCATATTCTACACAACAAGATAATCGAAACATTTTTACACATTAACTCATTTTCCAGCACAACCATACAATTTCAATCATCACATAGATTTAAGGCTTACCAAATTCAACCCCAAGCATGAACGTATTCTCTATTCGTCATGAGCTCGAGGTACTTACCCGATTCGCTGTCCGGATTAACTCGATAATGTTGCACACTCAGTGCCAATTGTAATACAAGAGCATATAGTGAATCCGCACACTTAGTGCTATATATTTTCAGCTCGCACACTTAGTGCTATAGAATCAAACTCGCACACTTAGTGCTGTACAATTTTAAACCCGCACACTTAGTGCCAATCTTGTCACCGTGTCCATTTATACCCGCACACTTAGTGCCGTGACCAATACCTTATGCATTTTGCTGCCTTTATACATTCAACAATGGCATCATTCCATACACATACATTTTCATTTACACATCAATTCATTAAACACAATTGCATATATATTATGATCATTTAAATCAACACCAAATATATGCTTAATGACTTACCTTGTGTTAGGTAAAATAGTTCCAAGTCGGCTACTCGATGACCTTCGATTTCCCTTGTTGGACGCCTCTCCTTTAAGATCTTGAGCTAAATCAAACAAATTTACTTCTCAATCAGACACATACACACGGCAACCGTATACATTTCAAAGGTCAATTTATTCGTATCATTTGTCCATATATTAGCTTTTAACGCATTTGGTCACTAGGCGACCATATTTAACTTTCAAGCATTCATTTCTAATTTTAGTTAAACAATGCCGAATGCCATTAGCTACTAATGACACACACACACATATAAGCACATTTAGCATTTGATACATTCGGCCTTAGCATAATTTCATTAAGAGTCCCCATTAGCCACTTCACTCATCAATTATCTCAACTACTTGATAATCCATACTTATCATGCTAGCGAATATTTCTTATTCAAGTTCATCATCTTCATATTCGCACTAACATCACAATCTCATATCATGGCGAATGCTCCTCTTAAACTATTGTTCATCTAGATTTAGCATGAAACAACAATCATCACCCTTGTTAGTTACCCTAGCCGAAAAACTCACTTATTCAAAAACCAAGATTTCAACATGGGTTACCTAAAGAACTTGATAACTAGTTCAAATTTCATCCATCTAACTTACTAATCAAATGTGTACAACATTTCCACCATCTTCTTTAACATCTACCATGGCCGAACGTTCATATCACCATAATTTTTCAAAGATTTGGCATGGTTAAATAAGGGGCTTAGAATCTAGCTTAAAACCATGCTAAGATTTAAAGAGCTAACTTGAATTCTTACCTTAATTTCCAGCTCAAGGTGGCTGAATTTCTTCCTCTTTTTCCTCTTCTACACGGCTAAGAAGAACCAAAGTATGAAGCCTTTTCCTTCTCCCTTTTTTTTTTTTCGGTCATGCATGAGAATGATGGACACATTTTTTTTTCTTTGTTTTCTTCCTTTAATTTTTCATTAGTTTATTTCCCATGCTTCTTTTTTTATTCCTCCTTACATAATCCATTAGCTAGACATGTTTGAAACATGTTTCCCCTTGCCCATAACTTGTCATGGCCGGCCACTTATCCAAAATAAATGGAGTATTTGACATGCAACTCCATTTATTTTACTTCATTCTTTTATTAACCTCTTAAAATAGCCACATATATTTAAATCCCTTCACATGAGTCCTTTTTCTTTCAATTCACAATCAAATTAACTAAATCAATGTGACAGCCCAAAATTGACCCTAGTCGGAAGGTGGTCTCGGGACCACAAAACCGAGGCATAAAAATAATTAAAAATTTATTTTGATGCCTATAATATGTGTGTGCTCATGTATGACATTTTATGATGATTGATTTAGTGTTATAAGGGTGAATTCCACAAGAAAGGACTTAGTAATGAACTTTGAAAGTATGATAGGAAATGTGTGATGACTAATTAAAGCATGCATGCAAAATAATGGACTTGCATGTCAAATTCCCCTTTATAGGTGGTGGCGGCCATGACAAGGAGGATGGGCTAAACATGTCATGAAACATGTTTTGTTGGTGCATTAGGGTGAAATAATAAACAAAGGTGTATGGGTGAAAAAAAATGAAAAAAATGTGTGTGAGTGTGGTAATCCCCCATTGCCGTGAGTTGTAGAGAAGGAAAGAAAAAATTTTGTTCATCCTTTCTTTGAGCCAAAACTAAGGAAGAAGGAGGATTTTTGCTTCATGCTTGGTTTGGAAGAGATCTAGAAGGAGATTTGGCCAAGGTTGCATCAAGATTAAGGTATGTATGAGGTTGTGTTAGGAGTTTCATGCATGTTTTGGTTGCTAACTTGATGTGCATGTTAGCCATGGCTCAAATCTTTGTTAAGCCATGGAAATGGTATTTGGCCAAAGTTGTTATGGTGATAAAGCCATTGCATGCTAAGTGTGAAGCTTGATGATGATGCATGCAATGATGGATTGTCTACTCTTGAGCAAGATTTTGAGCCTTCTTTTTGATTTATCATGATTGAAGTTGAAAAGGAGCATGATTGTCATATTCGGCCATTCATGAGCATGGTTCATGCTTCTTGCATGTTAGTTAAAATTTTTATTTTTGGATGGCTATGGACACCTTGAAAATTCGGCCATGCTCATATTGTATATATATGTTTGCACATGATGTTTTGGTTATGAAGGAAGTGATGAATAAGTTTGTTTAAAGAAGAAGATGTTGAAGAATAATTGTGAAATTGTAAGCACATTCGGCCTAGCACACATATGAGTGCTTGATGCTATATTGTAAGTTTTGAGCTACAATATGCAAAGCATTAACTAGTAAAATGCATGCTGTTTTTGTGTGGTATTAAGTGCATAATTGGCCTCAACATGGACAAGTATATTCGGCCTTGGGTAGCCTATTGAAGGCCTTAGCATTTCCTTGATGCTCAAATAAATTGTATTGAATTGCTTGATGTAGTATAAAATGCGCATGACCATTGTGTATTCAAGTTAAAGAGTGGCCATATGACCATTTAAATTCCTTGTCATATTCGGCCATAAGCTAGCACAATGAGGTTTTAATAAATTGAATTTGTTTGAATTAGCTCAAGAGCTAAGAGGTCCACAATTGGACAAGGGGAAGGAAAAAGTGATCGAATAGCCGTAAAAGCCGTTCGACAACATCCGAGGTAAGTCCTCAAGAAGTGACCTTACTTGAATTATGTGAGATGAAATATGGTTGTGTATGATTATTGATTATGTGTGTATGAGTATTTGAATTCCACCGGGCTAAGTCCCAAGGCGAATATGCTAATGATTATAATTGTGTTTGAGCCTTAGTAAGGAAAATGAAATATGTATGTCCAATGATTATTGATGTATGTGTGCATGAGAAATTGAATGATATCCGGGCTAAGCCCAAGACAATTATGCTGAAAATTATATCCGGTTAAGACCAAGGCAATTGTGCTAGTAGCTATATCCGGGCTAAGACCAAGGCATTCGTGCAAGTTGTTAAATCCGGGCTAAGACCAAGGCATTTGTGCAAATCGTGATATCCGGGTTAAGTCCGTGAGGCCTTGGTGCGGGTTATCATAACCGGGCTATGTCCGAAGGCGATTGAACGAGTAGCGACGTCCGGTTAAACTCGAAGGTATGTGATTTGAAAATTATAAGCTTGCTGGAAAATTTCAGCTAATGCACTTGTGAAATTTCCCAATGACAAGGTAAGTGCGGTGTGTGCTTTATGCGCTAGGAGTAAGAGCGATGAATATCCGCTCCTATGATGGAGCGAGTTATCGGCCTTAATGAAGCCGTTATTTGTGTATGAACATAAGTGTTGGGATGGTGAAGTAAGTACGATTATGTGAATGTGCATTAATGAAATGATGCATTTGGTTATGTGAATGTATTGCTTTAATTAGAGTTGATTATATTCCTTGAGACTTACTAAGCATAAAATGCTTACCCGTTGCTTTGGCTCTCGGTTTTCTAGATTTCGCTCAAGCAATCGGATTTGGGATCGTTGAAGTCGAAGTCATCCACACTATCAAGCCCCCATTTTGGTATAAATTCTTGGTTGAACTTGAAATGGCATGTATAGGACTACCCTTGTTGGTTTAAATATGTTATGATGTATATGTGTACGGCCATGCGAAAATGGCTCGTAATAGTGAAGTATCAACTTAAACTATTTGCGGTTTGTATATATATATATGGTGTCATGATGTGACTATGAATTGGAAATGGGAATGTTGGTCACATGATCAGCCATTGGCATGGTTAAAATGATCATATGTGGACCTATGTAAGGCAAGACTAGTTGGTTCATGGAGACTACAAAATAGGTAAGACCTACCTTAAAACAGATGCTGCCAGCTGCAGTAGCGTGAATGTGAAAAATCACCAAAATTTGTAGGAATGGTATTAAATAGTGAATCAGCTATGTAAATGAACATTGATGAGTCTATTTTCATATGGAAGAAACGAAATGGTCATAGGAGTTACATGTTAAGAGATATTAAAGCTATTGTGAGACAGGGCCAGAACGGTTTCTGGGTTCCCTGTCGCAACTTTAAAATTTACTATAAATTATCCAGAAAGAATTAGGAGACATACCTTATATGTACAGATTCCATTTTGAGTCTAGTTTCATTAGAAACAAACGTCACCAGCATTAAAGCCCTGTACAGAGAGATATTTAAGTTATACCGCACGAATGTCAGAGCAGTCGATCCCTGTAACATGGGTGACTTTAACTAATAAACTGTACCAATTGGCCCGACCAAAAATTCTAGAAATAAATCCATGGATGGATATATGAGTCTAAATTCAGGAAAATTTACGAAACCAGTTTCCGAGTTTTGAAACTCGAGATATGATTTTAAGGCGACAGTGACGCAGTTTTTCCAGCCTGACTGGAAATGTCCAATGGATGGGCAAAACAAGTGAACTTGGCTTGCTAACCCTCGTGTCCGACACGGCAATGGTCTTGGGTTCGGGTGTTACAATTTTATTGGTATCGAGCCACGGTTTAGTCGATTCTAGGACTACCGTGAGGTGTTTGGGGTCTAGCTATACATGCCATTAAATGATGAATCGATAGTGTGGTGATTTCTGACAATTTGACTTTGAGTTTGTTTATAGCAATGGATCCCGATCCCAACCGAGCAATAGCTGATGATGTGGAGAGTGTGGCGCTGCTCCGCACAAGGGACAGCGCCGGCGGACTCTCAACCTATGGCCAGCAATCCGAATGATGAGGCTAGGCAAGCCTTTTATAGTGTGATGAACGAATGGTTTAATCAATACATTCGAACTAACACGGCTGTCCCACGACCTCCATTCCCGACAAATGCAACCCCCGCACCTACAATACCTCCGGTGACTGACCAAATAAGGTCAAGTAAGCCCCCAGTCGATAGGATTCGAAAACATGGGGCCACTGAATTTAAGGCTACGGATGATGATGATGCCGAGCGAGCTGAATTTTGGTTGGATAACACTATCCGGTGCTCGATGAGCTATCCTGTACACCGATGAGTGCTTAAAGTGTACCATCTCCTTGCTACGTGAGTCCGCCTACTATTGGTGGAGTACTCTGACTTCTGTGGTGCCTAGAGAGCAAGTGACTTGGGAATTCTTTCAAACCGAGTTCCGAAAAAAGTATATTAGTCAGAGATTCATCGACCAAAAGCGAAGGGAATTTCTTGATCTTAAGCAAGGTTCTATGTCCGTTACCGACTACGAACGAAAGTTTGTGAGGCTTAGCCGACTGCTGCGAGAATGCATTTCGTCCGAAGCTATTATGTAAACGCCGAGGATGGGCTGAATGATGATATAAGGATGTTCGTTGGCATTCTCGAGATCGAGAGTTCGTAGTACTTGTTGAGCGAGCTTGTAAAGTCAAGAGCTTAGAAAGGAGAAACAAAAAGTTGATGTGGGAACCGAAGAATTCGAAGAGGTCCTCGGAAAGTCTCTTCAACAAGCATCGAAGAGATTTCGAGATGATGTGAGCGGTCTAGAGGCGTTTCGGGCTTTTCTAGACGAGGACGCGATCGACCCCTGTGACCACACGAGTCACCTCGATCACGGTGGTGGAAATGATCGCCGAGAGAGGCGAGTGTCCACATTGTGGCAAATGGCATTCGGGAGCTGTTGGTTTCGTGATCGCTCTGCTATAAGTGTGGATCGGCCGACCACTTTATGAAGGATTGCCCGAGGATGCATGAGCAGAATGTAAGTCGAGTGCAAACCCGGGTGCTACCATTTTCGAGGTAGGCCACCTAGAAATATGGGCAATGTCGGTGGCGGTCGAGAGGATCTAGAGATGCTACCATCGGATCCGAGGCTCGTGCTCTGCTAGGACTTATGCCATACGCGCGCACGCGAGGATCTTGCCTCTCGGATGTTATTACGGTACTTTCACTCTTTTCAATACAAATGTGATTGCTTTGATTGACCACGGTTCTACTCAATCTTATATATGTGAAACCTTAGCATCCAAGAAGACTTTGCCTATTGAGTCTCGAGTTTGTAATTCGGTGTCAAACCCTTGGGTCATTACGTGCTTGTCAACAAAGTGTGCAAGAAAAGTCCCCTAGTGTTCCGAGGTTCTTGTTTCCCAATGGACTTGATGCTTTTGCCGTTCGATGAATTGACGTTATTCTTGGTTTGGATGGGTTGACCATGCACGATCGCGGTCGTAAATTGCAAAAGCAAGACTATCGATTTGAGGTGCACGAATAACGAGATAATTCGGGTTAAGTCTACGGACTTAAAGGGTTGCCGGTAATATCGCAATGTTGGCCCGAAAATATGTAAGAAAAGAGTGCGGCGTACCTTGCGTCGTGCTCGATGACAAGGAATCGTAAAAGAAACCGAATCTGTGTGCGTGGTTTGTGAATACCGGATGTTTTCCTGAAGAATTGCGGGTTTACCACTGTTCGGAAGTAGAATTTGGCATCAAATTGGTACCGGTACCACTCAATTTCGATAGCTCGTATCGTATGGCATTAACGGAGTTAAAGGAATTGAAGGTCCAATTGCAAGAATTAACGGATAGAGGTTTCGCTCGACCGAGAGTTTTTCTCCATGGGGCGCACCAAGTATTGTTTGTGAAAAGAAGGACGGAAGCATGAGGTTTTGCATCGACTATCGTCAACTCAATAAAGTGACGATAAAGAATAAATATCTGTTGCCACGCAATTGACGATTTGTTTGATCAATTAAAGGGAGCCTTGGTGTTTTCAAAGATAGATTTAAGGTCGGGTACTATCGGTTGAGGGTCCGAGAATCGGACATACCCAAAACCGCTTTTAGAGCGAGGTACGGTCACTACGAATTCTTGGTGATGTCGTTTGGGCTCACTAATGCCTCTGCGGTGTTTATGGATTTAATGAATAGAATTTTCAGGCCATACTTGGATCGGTTCGTAGTTGTATTTATCGATGACATTTAGGTCAATCGAGAGATGAAACCGAACATCTTGAACACCGAGGCTAGTGTTGCAAATCTTACGAGATAAGCGATTATCATAAAGTTTGGTAAATGTGAATTTTGGTGAAAGAGGTTAGCTTTTTTGGGGCACGTGGTGTCCGTGATCGGTGTCGTGGATGGACTGAACAAAATTTGACCATAGTCAATTGGAAACCTCCGAGGAATGTTACCGAAGTTAGGAGCTTTTTGGGGCTTGCCGAATACTATCGACGATTTGTGCAAGGTTTTTCGATGATAGCTGCGCCGATGACGAAACTACTCCAAAAAGATGTTGAGTTCGAGTGGTGAACATTTGTCAAGAAAGTTTCGATCGACTAAAAACTTGTTTAACCGAGGCCCCAGTGCTAGTACAGTAGAGTCCAGTAAAGAGTTTGTCATATCTGATGACGCATCCTTGCTTGGGTTAGGTTGTGTGTTGATGCAAGAAGGTCGAGTTGTGGCTTACGCGTCGAGACAACTAAAGCCGCATGAGAGAAACTATCCGACCCATGACCTTGAACTAGCAGCCATAATGTTCGCCTTGAAGATATGGCGGCATTACTTGTTTGGAGAAAGGTGTCATATTTATTCAGACCACAAGAGTCTAAAATATTTGATGACTCGAAAGATTTAAACTGCGACAAAGGCGTTGGCTTGAGTTGTTGAAAGACTATGAACTCATCATTGATTATCACCGGGAAAGGCCAACGCGGTGGCCGATGCTTTAAGTCGCAAGGCTTTATGCGCTTTGAGAGCGATGGATGCTCATTTATCCGTTTCACCCAGGAGGTGCCGTGAGTCGAATGTCAATCCACCCGGTAGTACTAAAATGTACAATAACACAAACGCCAATTTTGGTGGCGGTATGAAATGAGACATTTCTAAATTTGTTTCAAGGTGTCGATATGTCAACAAGTGAAAGCGGAACATCAAGTGCCATCGGGATTACTTGACCAATCATGATACGAATAGAAATGGGATCGAGTGACAATGGATTTTATATCCGGATTACCAAAGTGTCGGCAAGTAAGAAAGATGCGATTTGGGTCATTGTTGATAGATCGACCAAGTCGCTCATTTTATCCTGTCCGCACGGATTTTTCGCTCGATAAATTGGCGAATTATCGTCTCCCAAATTATTCGATTGCATGGGGTGCCTATTTCTATCGTGTCGGATAGAGACCCAAGATTACATCGCGATTTTGGAAGAAATTGCAAGAGGCTTTGGGTACCAAGTTGCATTTCAAGACCGCCTTTCACCCCCAAACCGAGGGTCAATCCGGCGGATAATTCGAGATACTTGAGGATATGTTAAGATGTTGCGTCTTCGAGTTTAGTGGTTCATGGGAGCGGTATTTACCGTTGATTGAATTCGCTTACAACAACGACTTTCAATCAAGTATTAAGATGGCACCCTACGAGGCCTTATACGGTCGTAAATGCCGTACACCATTGTTTTGGTGAGCTTGGTGAAAGCAAGATTTTGGGTGGATTTGATTAGAGATGCTGAATGAAAGTGAAAGTAATCCGTGAAAGTCGAAGATAGCCTCCGATCGTCGAGAAGTCGTGACGCGAACTGAAGCGTAAGGATATCGAGTATCGGTGGGTGATAAAGTGTTTCTCAAGGTATCGCCTTGGAAAAAGATACTCGATTCAGCCGTAAGGGCAAGTTGAGCCGAGGTTCATTGGGCCATACGAGATATCCGGCGAGTCGATCTAGTGGCATATCGTTTGATTTTGCCCCCGAACTCGAAAAGGTTCACGATGTCTTTCACGTTTGATGCTTGACGCTATAGATCCGATCCATCGCACGTGATTAGTCCATCGAAATTGAAATTCAAGCTAATATGAATTATGAGGAAGAACCGATTCGTATCCTATCACGAAGTGAAAGAGTTGCGAAACAAGCGGGTTCCGCTAGTAAAAGTGTTATGGCTCAAGCACGGGATAGAAGATGCTACTTGGGAGACCGAGAACTCTATGAAAGAGCGATATCCAAACCTATTTACGGTAAGATTTTCGGGGACGAAAATTTCTTAAGTGGGGGAGAGTTGTGACAGCCCAAAATTGACCCTAGTCGGAAGGTGGTCTCGGGACCACAAAACCGAGGCATAAAAATAATTAAAAATTTATTTTGATGCCTATAATATGTGTGTGCTCATGTATGACATTTTATGATGATTGATTTAGTGTTATAAGGGTGAATTCCACAAGAAAGGACTTAGTAATGAACTTTGAAAGTATGATAGGGAAATGTGTGATGACTAATTAAAGCATGCATGCAAAATAATGGACTTGCATGTCAAATTCCCCCTTTTATAGGTGGTGGCCGCCATGACAAGGAGGATGGGCTAAACATGTCATGAAACATGTTTTGTTGGTGCATTAGGGTGAAATAATAAACAAAGGTGTATGGGTGAAAAAAAAATGAAAAAAAATGTGTGTGAGTGTGGTAATCCCCCATTGCCGTGAGTTGTAGAGAAGGAAAGAAAAAAATTTTGTTCATCCTTTCTTTGAGCCAAAACTAAGGAAGAAGGAGGATTTTTGCTTCATGCTTGGTTTGGAAGAGATCTAGAAGGAGATTTGGCCAAGGTTGCATCAAGATTAAGGTATGTATGAGGTTGTGTTAGGAGTTTCATGCATGTTTTGGTTGCTAACTTGATGTGCATGTTAGCCATGGCTCAAATCTTTGTTAAGCCATGGAAATGGTATTTGGCCAAAGTTGTTATGGTGATAAAGCCATTGCATGCTAAGTGTGAAGCTTGATGATGATGCATGCAATGATGGATTGTCTACTCTTGAGCAAGATTTTGAGCCTTCTTTTGATTTATCATGATTGAAGTTGAAAAGGAGCATGATTGTCATATTGGCCATTCATGAGCATGGTTCATGCTTCTTGCATGTTAGTTAAAATTTTTATTTTGGATGGCTATGGACACCTTGAAAATTCGGCCATGCTCATATTGTATATATATGTTTGCACATGATGTTTTGGTTATGAAGGAAGTAATGAATAAGTTTGTTTAAAGAAGAAGATGTTGAAGAATAATTGTGAAATTGTAAGCACATTCGGCCTAGCACACATATGAGTGCTTGATGCTATATTGTAAGTTTTGAGCTACAATATGCAAAGCATTAACTAGTAAAATGCATGCTGTTTTTGTGTGGTATTAAGTGCATAATTGGCCTCAACATGGACAAGTATATTCGGCCTTGGGTAGCCTATTGAAGGCCTTAGCATTTCCTTGATGCTCAAATAAATTGTATTGAATTGCTTGATGTAGTATAAAATGCATGACCATTGTGTATTCAAGTTAAAGAGTGGCCATATGACCATTTAAATTCCTTGTCATATTCGGCCATAAGCTAGCACAATGAGGTTTTAATAAATTGAATTTGTTTGAATTAGCTCAAGAGCTAAGAGGTCCACAATTGGACAAGGGGAAGGAAAAAGTGATCGAATAGCCGTAAAAGCCGTTCGACAACATCCGAGGTAAGTCCTCAAGAAGTGACCTTACTTGAATTATGTGAGATGAAATATGGTTGTGTATGATTATTGATTATGTGTGTATGAGTATTTGAATTCCACGGGCTAAGTCCCGGCGAATATGCTAATGATTATAATTGTGTTTGAGCCTTAGTAAGGAAAATGAAATATGTATGTCCAATGATTATTGATGTATGTGTGCATGAGAAATTGAATGATATCCGGGCTAAGCCCGAAGACAATTATGCTGAAAATTATATCGGGTTAAGACCGAAGGCAATTGTGCTAGTAGCTATATCCGGGCTAAGACCAAGGCATTCGTGCAAGTTGTTAAATCCGGGCTAAGACCGAAGGCATTTGTGCAAATCGTGATATCCGGGTTAAGTCCGTGAGGCCTTGGTGCGGGTTATCATAACCGGGCTATGTCCCAAGGCGATTGAGCGAGTAGCGACGTCCGGTTAAACTCGAAGGTATGTGATTTGAAAATTATAAGCTTGCTGGAAAATTTCAGCTAATGCACTTGTGAAATTTCCCAATGACAAGGTAAGTGCGGTGTGTGCTTGCGCGCTAGGAGTAAGAGCGTATGAATATCCGCTCCTATGATGGAGCGAGTTATCGGCCTTAATGAAGCCGTTATTTGTGTATGAACATAAGTGTTGGGATGGTGAAGTAAATGCGATTATGTGAATGTGCATTAATGAAATGATGCATTTGGTTATGTGAATGTATTGCTTTAATTAGAGTTGATTATATTCCTTGAGACTTACTAAGCATAAAATGCTTACCCGTTGCTTTGGCTCTCGGTTTTCTAGATTTCGCTCAAGCAATCGGATTTGGGATCGTTGAAGTCGAAGTCATCCACACTATCAAGCCCCCATTTTGGTATAAATTCTTGGTTGAACTTGAAATGGCATGTATAGGACTACCCTTGTTGGTTTAAATATGTTATGATGTATATGTATGCGGCCATGCGAAAATGGCTCGTAATAGTGAAGTATCAACTTAAACTATTTGCGGTTTGTATATATATATATGGTGTCATGATGTGACTATGAATTGGAAATGGGAATGTTGGTCACATGATCAGCCATTGGCATGGTTAAAATGATCATATGTGGACCTATGTAAGGCAAGACTAGTTGGTTCATGGAGACTACAAAATAGGTAAGACCTACCTTAAAACAGATGCTGCCAGCTGCAGTAGCGTGAATGTGAAAAATCACCAAAATTTGTAGGAATGGTATTAAATAGTGAATCAGCTATGTAAATGAACATTGATGAGTCTATTTTCATATGGAAGAAACGAAATGGTCATAGGAGTTACATGTTAAGAGATATTAAAGCTATTGTGAGACAGGGCCAGAACGGTTTCTGGGTTCCCTGTCGCAACTTTAAAAATTTACTATAAATTATCCAGAAAGAATTAGGAGACATACCTTATATGTACAGATTCCATTTTGAGTCTAGTTTCATTAGAAACAAACGTCACCAGCATTAAAGCCCTGTACAGAGAGATATTTAAGTTATACCGCACGAATGTCAGAGCAGTCGATCCCTGTAACATGGGTGACTTTAACTAATAAACTGTACCAATTGGCCCGACCAAAAATTCTAGAAATAAATCCATGGATGGATATATGAGTCTAAATTCAGGGAAAATTTACGAAACCAGTTTCCGAGTTTTGAAACTCGAGATATGATTTTTAAGGCGACAGTGACGCAGTTTTTCCAGCCTGACTGGAAATGTCCAATGGATGGGCAAAACAAGTGAACTTGGCTTGCTAACCCCTCGTGTCCGACACCGGCAATGGTCTTGGGTTCGGGGTGTTACAATCAAAGAATTCAAAATTCACACATGTATTTTCACATATTCTAGACAATAAATATTACGTTTGAACATGTCGGTGACTCGGTTTAGCGGTCCCGAAACCACTTCCCGACTAGGGTTAAATTAGGGATGTCACAAAAAGGATATTATCTCTAGTGGTAGCTATGGTCGTGGGCGAGCAGGACGTGGCAGTCATGGAGAACCTTTCCCGGTGGAGGTTTAGTTCCTATATAATGATGAGCTTAAGAGCTCTATATAACTGTGATAAAATCAGGAACTTTTTAGGGGATATTAGGAAGAATAATTACTCATAAAGAAAAACTGAAATTGATAATTAAAAATAAAATTCTAGAATCTGCTAAAATAAAAATAAAATTAGTTTTAATAAAAATTAAAACATAAAATAATAAATAAATGTTTTTAAGCATCTTCATCGCTGGGTGATTCGCGAGGTGGGACTGGCGATGAGATGTGAAGGTGCTAACAATTCTGCTGTAGAGTAGCATCAATGTTGTCAAATCATTGAAAACACTGTTGCTCGAATCGAGTGAGGTGCTCAGAGATGTCAGTGTATGAAGCCGCCGTATGAACTGGACGAGAGGGTGGTGGTGGCTGAGTCGGTGGACCCTCGTGCTGTGGGGGGACATCATCAGGAATGTCCTCGTAGGTCTTCTCCTCGGTTGATTTGGCGAAACGATACTGGGGAGGGTAGGTTCCTCGGTACCTCTCGATCATCCTCATTCTAAGCATGCTAGAGATGCCTTGTAGAGACATCTGGCTGATAAGGGTGAGGGATGATTCTTGGGCCGCAGTGTTGAAGAGCCCAAAGTGTCTCGCCAGTCGAGTCACATAGGGGCCAATAGAGATGACCCCCTTCTGATGCCGCTCCGTCTGGTGCTGAATTGCAAGGTCGATGACGTGCCCTTGCGACATGCACCATAAGAAGTAAACGCTGTGGGTGTTGACGACGCTAGTGCTCTCTTGCCTCCCTATAATCCTGTGAGCTAAAATAGCGTGTAAGTACCTCAGGGATGGTGGGAGAACTGATGCCTTGGAGTGGCTAGGATTGTAGAAGGCTGTGCTAGGGGCCAAAGTGTGCCAGCACTTCGAGGGAGAGAAATGTATGTGGCGACTGAGAGCATGTAGTTCATTCTCCTCCTTGAACTCCTCCGTATATAAATCTAGTACAGCACCAAACTCTGGGACACTTAGCTGGCGAATTAATCTGCCTAGGCTAAATTGAACCGTGTCGGGATCGTTGTAGTTCGTCATTACAGTCTGAAGATGGAATGTTGAGCATAGTTCCATCGTGAGCTCAAGGTATGTTGGCTCAATAATCCCAAAGAATAGCTCCCAAGGGTTGGTGGTTAGGAGGGCCAGAATCGCATCAGCCATCTGAACTTGTTCTACAGTAGCCCAATCGATGCAGAGACCCACAATTAAAGGTCGGGCCTGAAGTATTTGGAAAAGCTCTTCTTAGGGCCCTTAGGGGAACTGCAGGAGGGAGTGACGAATTTCTGTGGTTGGATCCGCAGAAGATGACTCTCCCTTCTTCTTCTTCGAGGCAGGTACGATGGCCTTTTTACCACGTAAAGATGACTTGGTACCTGCGTTTAGAATCATCAAGTCATCTTGATGAGTGGTCAAAGTAAAAGGAATACAATTTTCAAATAAAAAGCAGAATTTTAGCCACAACCAAACATAACTAATCTAATAATTTTGTGACCTTATCATTGTATGAAAATGGGCATAGTAATGGCATGTGTAGGACAAAAGAGTGAGGCTATTCTAACAACATAATTGAAAAATGCAAATTGAATGATAGACATTGGCATGGAAATATCATGAGAATGAGCATGGTAAAGTCATGGGTATGAGGTTTCCCTAATAACTTGATTTAACATGCAATGCATAATAACTAACCTAAGAATGCAAACTAAGTGATAAAATAATGAGCAAAATGACAAATAATTCAAAAGCAATGAAGATTATGCTAAATAAGCATTAGTAATAAGTAAAATAGAAGTGAAAGGAGTAAACAAACGCTAAGGGAAAGAGATTAAGCGTAAAAAATGAAGTGGGAAGTGACGCACGGGCATGGCAGAGAGGCCGTGTGGAGTTGCAGGTGCTAAGGTTAGGGTTTTTGAATGGGGAAGAAAGTGAATAGTGTAGGGTATTTATAGATTTTGGGACACATGGCCAGGGCACACGCCCGTGTTCCTCAATTTCAGCCCGTGTGACTCGCGAATTTCAAATTTGGGCGCGTCCGACATTTAGTACACGCCTGTGTTCCTTGGGCGTTTGGGTTCACTTTCCACACCCGTGTGTGCAAGCCCCACGCCCTTGCTATTTTAATAGGTTCGTCCATGATTCTTCCACGTGGGCGTGTCGCATGCCCGTGTTGTTTTGGCAGAGTCGACCATGGCCATGTCGCACGGTCGTGGCATTTTATCGAAGCCCATGTTGAGGGAATCCTTGCCCTGTTTTCACACGACCATAAGCACGCCCGTGTGCTTGGCCATGTCTCTGTGGAAACACCTGTATTTAAGATTTCCATTAGTAAGTTTGGAGTTAAATACCAAAATTTAAAGAAATTAATATTGTTAGTGCTCAGGTTGCCTCCCGAGAAGCGCTTATTTATAGTCTAACCTCGACTTACCTCTCCAGTGAATGGTCATGGTGGTTTGAGGAGTTTATACTCCTCATTCTTGCTATCAATCTCATCAAAATAAGGTTTTAATCGGGTGTTGTTTACCTTAAAAGTGCCGAACTTGGGATGACTCACCTCTACCGTACTGAATGTTGAGTACCATAGGAGGGATTTCCTCATTCGGTGTGGTAGTGACAATGTGGGGATCTGCGGCATCTAATAAGACCTTATCACCAACCTTAAGTTGATTTTGAAAGGTATCGGGCTTGTTTTGGCGTAGTTTCAGTTTATCGTGTGTTCTCGGTCTATGTGTTTGCCATTCATCTAGCTCCTCTACTTGCAGCCTTCGTTCTTCATGAATAGAACCTCTACTATTGTTCGAGAGTGGCTCATGTACTTCCTTCAGACTTATTTCATACAAAGTGGGTTGTAACATGTGGTCAGTTTTAATAGAATGGTTTAGACGATCACCTTCAATTTTCGATGTGTTGTCAGAATTGCGAGCTTGAAAGGTGAGTGTTTCGTCTCCTATACGAAGCGTGACTTCACCTGTGCCAACATCAATAATTGTTTTAGCAGTTGCTAAAAAGGGCCTTCCTAGGATTAAAGCAGTATTTCTATCCTCCTCTATGCCTAAAATAATGAAGTCAACGGGAAAAATAAGTTTATCGATTTTGATTAGCACATCTTCAATAATACCCCTAGGAAATCTTAGAGTTTTATCTGCTAATTGAATGCTCATCCTAGTCTGTTTGGGTTTCCTGAGACCTAGTTGCTTGAACATTTTAAAAGGCATGACGTTGATACTAGCCTCTAAATCAGCTAATGCATTATTAACATCTAAACTACCAATTAAGCAAGGAATAGTAAAGCTCCCTGGGTCTCTTAGTTTGTTGGGTAGTTTATTTTGGAGAATGGTCGAGCAAACTACGTTCAGCTCCACATGCGACGCCTCGTCAAACTTCCACTTATTTGCTAAAAGCTCCTTTAAAAATTTCATTGTGTTTGGCATCTGTGATACAGCTTCAATATACAGTAAGTTAATATGTAATTTTTTATGAGTTTAAGGAATTTACCAAACTGTTCATTTGAGCGGTCTTTCCTTATCGCATTGGGGTATGGCACACGAGGTTTATATTCGATAGTCACTGGTTTTTTTGTATTTTGATCTACCTCACCTTGACCTTTGCTTACCACAGTTTCTTGCCTCGGTTCTGGTTTAGGCTCAACGACTCCTTCGTCATCTTGAATATTAATTGCGTTGAGTTGTTCCCTTGGGCTAGGCTCAGTAGTACTGGGCAAACTACATTGTGGCCGTTCGGAGATTAGTTTAGAAAGCTGGCCTATCTGAGTTTTGAGGCTTTGGATCGACGCTTTTTGATTTTTAAGTGCTGTCTCGGTGTTCTAAAAATAGGTTTCTGACACTGATATAAACTTTGAGAGCATCTCTTCAAGGTTTGGCTTCTTATCCTGTTGGTAGGGTGGTTGTTGGTAGCTCGAAGGATGTTGTGGTCTTTGATTTCCTTGATCGCCCCATAAGAAATTGGGGTCGTTCCTCCAACCTGCATTATAAGTGTTACTATATAGATTGTTTTGAGGTCGAGGATTATTACCCATGTAGTTTAATTGCTCGTTATCCATGCTGTGGCCATAAGGTTGGTATTCCAAATGGTTTGTTCCATCGCTACTTGCTTCGCACTGCATTACTGGGTGAACCTGTGAAGAACTAAGAAAACCATCAATTTTTTTATTCAAGAGTTCTACCTGATTTGACAGCATGGTGATCGAATCGACGATATAAATACCAGCTATTTTTGTTGGCTTTGTCCTCATGAGTTGCCACTGATAGTTATTCAGTGACATCTCCTCTATAAACTCATAGGCATCTTCCGGAGTTTTATTATTGATGGTTCCTCTAACCGCTGCGTCAACCATTTGCCAAGTCGAAAGATTCAGACCATTGTGAAATGTTTGTACTTAGAGCCAAAGTGGTAACCCATAGTGAGGGCACCTTCTTAGAATGTCCTTGTATCTCTCTCATGCATCGTAGAGTGTTTCTAAATCCATCTACACAAAAGAAGAGATATCATTACGTAATTTAGCCGTTTTAGCCGTCGAAAAATATTTTAGTAAAAAATTTTCGGTCATTTGTTCCCAAGTAGTAATTGACCCTCGTGGTAACGAGTTCAACCACTGTTTAGCTTTGTTCCTTAATGAAAAAGGGAATAACTGAAGACAAATGGCATCATCAGAAACGCCATTGATTTTAAATGTATCACAAAATTCCAGAAAGTTTGCTAAGTGAGCGTTGGGATCTTCATCCTACAAACTATCAAACTAAACAAATTGTTGTATCATCTGAATAGTGTTAGGTTTTAATTCAAAAGTATTGGCAGCTACAGTAGGTCTAACTATGCTAGATTCAGTTCCTGTTAAAGAAGGTTTAGCATAATCATACATAGTGCGTGGAGTAGGATTTTGATTAACCGCAATTGCAGGAGGTAGTTGATTGCCTTGGTTTTCAGCCATCTCTTCGGTTGAAGGTTGAGCATCGTCTTCTTGCTCATTCTCCGTGTATCTTAAGCTGCGCCTTATTTCTTTTTGGTTTCTGCGAACTGTACGATCGATTTCTTTGTCAAAAAGTAATGGTCCCGACGGGTTTCTTCTAGTCATAAACTATAAAAACCTGCCAAGAGACGAAACAAAAGAAAATAAATAAGTAAGTAGTAATAATATAAAATTAAATTGCAAGAAAAAATAAATGGCTAAAGTAATAAAAATTGAGCGTTCCTAATATTTCAGTTCCCCGGCAACGGCGCCAAAAACTTGATCGTGTGATTTCGTGATAGGTTTTAATTATTTATAATTACTCATTCTTAAACTAACTATTATTGCGATGTAGGCAAGTGTACCTATCGAACAGTAGCATAGTTTTAGCAAGACCAGATTGTCGAACCCAAAGGAACTAAAAGTATTAGTAATGACTGTCTTTTTATTATATAGCCTAAGAATAAAGAGATTTTGTTTTAATTAAATAATTATCTAAACTAAGAACGCACAGAGAAAAGAATTAGGGAATTGCTTTTGGGAAAAATCGATTGACTTAAGACAATACCTAAGGAAAAATCCACCTAGCCTTGTTATTTTGGCTCCGAATCAGACGATTTATTCATTCAACTTGTTTTGTAGAGATCCCTAAGTTACATTATTATCCCTATTCAAGACTAATAACGTCTAATCCCTAGATTGAATAACTGAGACTTTTCTCTAATTAACACTCTAGGGTTGCATTAACTCAATCTATGGATCCCCTTCTTACGTTTCAGCCTAATTCAGCAAAATCTTGTCACCCTATGTCTAGGCGCGCAATCAACTCCGCTTAATTATGACAAATGTACTCTTAAACAATGTCTATTCCTCCTCTGAATAAGAGCATGTCTTGAATCAGTATCCTGGGATATCAAAACAAGAATTAAGAACACATAATTAAGAACAAGTTAAATATTTATCATGCGATTCAGAAAATAATAACAAGATTCGTCTTAGGTTTCATTCCCCTTAGGTATGTAGGGGTTTTAGTTCATAAATAAATAAGGAAACATCTCAAAAGAATAAAGAATACAAAACATAAAGAAAACCCAAAACTCCTGAAGGGAAATTGAGGAGAGATCTTCAGTCTTGATGATGAATCTGGCTTCTAAGATGGATTAATCGACTTCCTTGGAGTAATTCCTTCTCTCTATTCTCCGTCTCTCTTTTCTTCCTTCTCTAGGGTGTATTTATAGGCTTTGGAATGCCTAAAAAACCCTCAAAATTAGCCTTTTCCGAATTGGACTCAACTTGGGCTCGGCAGGGACACGCCCGTGGCACACGCCTGTGTTCGATTACTTCAGGCCATTCTCGAGCCTGCCAAATTGACGGCCGTATGGTCTGCCTGTGTGAGGAGGTCTAGGCCGTTTTGATTTCGTACTTTGGCTCATTTTCTCCGTTTTTGACACGTTTCTTGTTCCTTTCTCTCTCCTATGCTCTCCTAAGTATAAAACATGAAATTAAAGCATTAAGAGCATCGAATTCACCAATTCTAATGGAAAATTATCCATAAAATGCATTAAACATAGGGTAAAAATATGTATAATTTACGGTTTATCACATGAATTATAACAGTAGTACTATGTTTGTTTATCTGGGAAATGATAAAACGAATAATGATTTGAAAAAGATGTATTAGTAGGTCAGAATGAAACGTGGTATTTCTGAATCTGTATTTAAATGCTGGATGTATCAAAAAGATAGAGATGATACTTTCAAGATGGGTATAATTAGTGAAAATACCGAAATGGAAATAGGACAAAGTTACCATAAATTTTATATCAGGATTATCCCTGTCTAGGAAAAAGAAAGATACTATTTGAGTAATTGTTGATTTTTTGATGAAGCTCGCACATTCCATTCTAGAATGAGTGGATTTCACACTTGATAGATTGCTTGAATGATCTATTTTTGAGATTGTCAGATTATATGATGGCTTCTATTATTTCTGATAGAGATCTATAGTCTAAATTCTGATTCTGAAACAAGTTACAAGAAACTCTGGGTATACGGTTACATTTTAGTACCGTATTTCATTTTTAGACAGATGATAAATCTAAACATATGATTCAGAATTTGGAAGTTGTGCTTCGATGTTGTGTACTTGAAGTTGAAGGTAACTGAGAAAAGTATTTGCCTCTGGGTGAATTTGCTTATTATATCAGCTAACAGTCAAGTATAAAATTGTACCGTATGAGGTTTTATATGGTCACAAGCACAAAAATCCATAGTTTTGGACTAAGCTTAGCAAGAAAAGATATATGTAGTAAGTATGATTCTTTGAAATCAAAAAGAAGATGAAAATGATCTGAGACATTTTAAAAGCAGTATTTGAATGTCAAAAATTTGATGTGGATCTAAAAGGAAAAGAAATAGAGTTTTAGATTGGCGACAAAATATTTTTGAAAGTTTTGCCATGGAAGAAAGTTCCCCGGTTTGGCAGTAAAGGAAAACTAATTCTATGGTTTAATGGGTCATATGAGATCAGTGAAAAGAATTAGACCTGTTGCGTATTGATTGGTATTATTATCAGAGTTCTACAGAATTCAGAATTCAGAATGATTTTACGAGTATATGTGTTATGACAGTATCGATTAGTCCCATTATGTGACAGCCCAAAATTGACCCTAGTCGGAATGTGGTTTCGGGACCACAAAACCGAGGCATAAAAATAATTAAAAATTTAATTTGATGCCTATGATATGTGTTAAATTGTGTATGACATTTTGATGTTTCAATTTAGAAATTATAAATGTGAATTTCACTAGAAAGGACCTAGTAGTAAACTTTGAAAGTATGATGGGGAAATGTGTGATGACTAGTTGAGCATGCATGCAAAAATAAGGATTTGCATGTCAAATTTCCCCAAGGATGGTATATTGGCCGGCCATGACAAGGGAATATGGGCAAGGAAGACATGTTATGACATGTTTTGTTAATGCATGATGTGATAAATGATAAAAAATTAAGCATGTAGGAAGAGAAACAAAAAATCAAAATTTGCTCATCCTTCCCCCCTTTTGCCGTGAGTGAAAGAGAAGCAAAGAAAAAATTTTGTTCACCTATTTTCTCTTCTTTGGCGAAAATACTAAGGAAGAAGGAAGGATTTTGCTTCATTTTCTTTGTTTAGAAGAGATCTAGAAGGAAATTTGGCTAAACTTGCAACAAGAGTAAGGTATGTATGAGGTTGTGTTGGGAGTTTCATGCATGTTTTGGTTGCTAATTTGATGTGCATGTTAGCCATGGCTCAAATCTTTGTTATGCCATGGAAATGGCATTTGGCCAAAGTTGTTATGGTGATAAAGCCATTGCATGCTAAGTGTGAAGCTTGATGATGATGCATGCAATGATGGATTGTCTACTCATGAGTAAGATTTTGAGCTTTCTTTTTGTTTTATCATGATTGAAGTTGAAAAGGAGCATGATTGTCATATTCGCCATGATGCATTCTTGAGCATGATTCATGCTTCTTGCATGTTAGTTAAAATTTGTGTTTTGGATGGCTATGGACACCTTGAAATTCGGCCATGCTCATATATGCATATATATGATTGCACATTATGTTTTGGTTATGAACTAAGTGATGAATAAATTGGTTTAAAGAAGAAGATGTGGAAGAATGCTTGTGAAATTGCAAGCACAATTCGGCCTAGCACACACATAAGTGCTTGATGCTATATTATAAGTTTTGGGCCACAATGTGCAAAGCATTAATTAGTAAATTGCATGCTGTTTTTGTGAGGTATTAAGTGCAAAATTGACCTCAACATGTACATGAATATTCGGCCTTGGGTAGCCTATTGAAGGCCTTAGCATTTCCTTGATGCTCGAATAAATTGTATTGAATTGCTTGATGTAGTATAAAATGTGCATGACCGTTGTGTATTCAAGCTAAAGGGTGGCCATATGACCATTTAAACTCCTTGTCATATTCGGCCATAAGCTAGCACAATGAGGTTTTAATAAATTGAATTTGTTTGAATTAGCTCAAGAGCTTAGAGGGCCACAATTGGACAAGGGGAAGGAGAAAGTGATCGAATAGCCGAAAAAGCTGTTCGACAACATCCGAGGTAAGTCCTCAAGAAGTGACCCTACTTGAATTATGTGAAATAAAGTATGGATGTGTATTGATTATTGATTATGTATGCATGAGTATTTGAATTCTACCGGGCTAAGTCCCGGCGAATATGCTTGTGACTATAATTGCGTTTGAGCCTTAGTAGCGAAAATGAATTATGTATGTCCAATGATAATTGGTGTATGTGTTCATGGGAAATTGAATGATATCCGGGCTAAATCCCGAAGACAATTATGCTGGAAATTATATCCGGGTTAAGACCCGAAGGCAATTGTGCTAGTAGCTACATCCGGCTAAGACCGAAGGCATTCGTGCGAGACATTCTATCCGGCTAAGACCAAGGCATTTGTGCACATGGTTATATCCGGTTATGTTCCGAAGAATCTTGGGCTGGAGGTGAGTGTTGGTTGCTGTAATGAATTTATTAGTACACTCGAAAAGCCCAAAGGATAAGGTACGTTATATGTGCATTGGAAAGTCGACATGTTTGAGCAACATTCGCTCAACCGACTAATGAATTTCAGTTATTGAATTGATTGATACTTTGTGAAATTATATAATGATGAAGTGTGAAGTAAGAATGTGTATTAATGAAATGATGCATTTGGCTATGTGAATGTATTGCTGTAATTAGAGTTGATTATATTCCTTGAGACTTACTAAGCATAAAAATGCTTACCCCGTTGCTTTGGCTCTCAGTTTTCTAGATTTCGCTCGAAGCAATCGGATTTGGGATCGTTGAAGTCGAAGTCATCCACACTATCAAGCCTCCATTTTGGTATAAATTTTTGGTTGAACTTGAGATGGCATGTATAGGACTACCCCTTGTTTGTTAAATATGTTGTGATGTAAGTATGTACGGCCATGCGAAAATGGCTCGAAAAGGGAAACATGAACTTAGAATAATTGTGGTTTGTATGTATATATTTGGTGTCATGATGTGGCTATGGCTTGGAAATGGGAATGTTGGTCATATGATCAGCCATTGGCATGGTTAAAATGATCATATATGAACCTATGTATGGCAAGACTAGTTGGTTCATGGAGACTACCAAATAGGTAAGACCTACCTTAAAAACAGATGCTGCCAGCTGCAGTGGCGTGAATGTGAAAAATCACCAAAATTCGTAGGAATGGAATTAAATAGTGAATAAGCTATGTAAATGAACCTTGATGAGTCTATTTTCATATGGAAGAAACGAAATGGTCATAGGAGTTACATGTTAAGAGATATTAAAGCTATTGTGAGACAGGGCCAGAACGGTTTCTGGGTTCCCTGTTGCAACTTTAAAAATTTACTATAAATTATCCAAAAATAATTAGGAGACATACCTTATATGTACAGATTCCATTTTGAGTCTAGTTTCATTAGAAACAAACGACACCAGCATTAAAGCCCTGTACAGAGAGATATTCAAGTTATACCGCGCGAAGGTCAGAGCAGTTGATCCCTGTAACATGGGTGACTTTAACTAATAAACTTTACCAATTGGCCCAACCAAAAATTCTAGAAATAAATCCATGGATGGATATATGAGTCTAAATTCAGGGAAAATTTACGAAACCAGTTTTCGAGTTTTGAAACTCAAGATATGATTTTTAAGGCGACAGTGACGCAGTTTTCCAGCCTGACTGAAAATGTCAAATGGATGGGCAAAACAAGTGAACTTGGCTTGTTAACCCCTCGTGTCCGACACCGGCGATGGTCTCGGGTTCGGGGTGTTACACATTATCTGTTATTGCTTTGATGAATATTAAATTGAACCTAACATGACTTACAGTGAGGGACTAGCTGAAATTTTGGCATGTGAAGTGAAAGAAACAAAAAATATAAAGGTAGCTTTAAAGAAAGTTTTTATTTTTAACAATGATATTATATAGAGAAAGCTATTAGGGAATCGGATAGAAACATGAGAAAGTAATGTTGGAATCTCCTTACTGATAAAATTTTTGAGGACGAAAATTCCTTAAGGGGAGAGTTATGACAACCCAATTTCAACGAAATCGGAATAGTGGTTTCGGACCACAAATTTGAGCCGAAAATAAAATTTATTTTTATTTAATTATATGATTTGTATTATGATAGATATGTCATGTGAAAATTTTGATAAGAAAATTTTATCGATTAAGTGTTTAATTACGAGAGGGACCAAATCGCATAAAATGTAAAAGTTGAATTCTAGTAGCTAGAAGGATCAGATAGCTATGGAATTCAAAACTTAAGGTCCTTATATGGTAATTAGAGCATTAAAGAAATTATGTAGATATTTTGGCATGACTCATCCGTGGAAAAATAGAAAAAGACTAAGGACTAAATTGGAAAGATGAAAATTAATTAAATGACAATTTAATTAAATGAAAAAGAAAACAATTTCATATCACCTTCCCCAAATATTTCTGTGAAAACCCTAGGAGTGAGGAAGAAGACTTATCAAGCTTATTTGGGTAAGTAATCAAGCCCCGTTTTTTGTAATTTTTTTATTTTTGAAACCTGGATAGCTTAATCTATCTATTTGGGGGATTAATTTGAAAAGTTATCAAAGTATGGAAAATGGGTCATGGCTAAATATGCTAAAAATTAGAAATTTATGGTAGAAAATGAAAGTTGTTGATAGATAAACAACTTTTAAAAAGTGATTTTTGATGAAAACATGATTTAGGGACTAAAAATGTAAAGTTGTGAAATTTGATGAAAAAATGTTGAATTTTTATGAATACATGTGCTGTAAATTTTATAATGGGATTTTTCTTAGGCTTGGACTAGGGAGTAAATTGCGCAAATTTCATTTTCCGAGCCTAGGGACAAAATTAGAATTTATGGAAAAGTTAGGGGCAAAATGGTAATTTTGCCTAGGATGAAAATTAAGTCCACTTGAATATAAAATGTAATAAATTGACGTTAAATTCACTCGTATAGATCTGGATAGACCAAATTTGGAGTTAGAACGTTGAAAAGAGGAAAATGTCGGATTAGTAGATTTACATACACGAACATTGTCGAGGTAAGTTCGTGTAACTAGATTGTGTTTATTTATATGCTTGCATTGATTGTGTTTATGTAGAATTGTATAAATGTCATAAATATGTGAAATGATTACATATCCGATCAAGCCTGATAAATAAAAATGTTTAAATTAAATGATAATGCCCGATAGATATAAAGGATAAACGATAAGAATGTTACTTATATGCTTGACATGAATGTGGAATGTGTTTATTTGAATTGTATGCATGTTGTGGATGTATGAAATAATTACATGCCGGGAAATGCTTGAAAATGTTAAATCTCGTTTGAATAAATGAATATCGATAGATATGTGATTTATCGAAATGAATGAGGTCTTGCATTTGTTGCTGACGAGATTTAGCTCGAACGAGTAATTCTATTGACCTTATTTATGAAAGGATTTAGCCTGGACTGGTAATCATATGATATAAATCCTCTCGAACATATGTTATGAATTGGATTTAGCCTAGATAGGTAATCCAGATCGAGCTCTTTAGAGCATATGTCATAAAAAAGGATTTATCTTGGACTGGTAATCTTGTCGTATACATGTATGGCTCGAGAGTGTAATCTTCGATATAGTACCTTAAGGATAACATTGGACATGAATTGACGAATTTTGATTCGTACACCTCAAGTGTACTACCTATGTAACCTTTGATATTTCAGATAAATTCAACGGGTAAAAATCTTGATATGAAAATATATGGATAAGAAATGAGTTATTACACGTATCTGGCTGAAATGCAAGTAAATGATGATACATGATATGCAACATCCCTCACCCATATTCAAAGCCAGAATAGAGTTAAGGAGCATTACCGTACTTATGACAAAATTATACATACTTTTAGCATACACTTCCTTAATTAAAACATTCATAATTCAATCTCATTCAATATGTCCCTAATACAACCCTACGAGGCCCTAAACATGCATTGGGATTGGTTCAGGACTAAACTGATAACTTTTAAAACATTTGGAACACTTAGAAAAATTTTCTCAAAACAAGGGACACACACCCATGTGGCCAGGCCATGTGTCTCACACAGCCACCAGACACGCCCGTGTCACAAGCTGTATGGACATTCGAAATGAGAGCACATGGCTGTGTCCCATCCCGTGTCCTACCCAGTGTAACTCTCTGACTTAGGTCACACGGCCTACACACATGCCCGTGTGGCTCACACACGCCCGTGTGCCAGGTCGTGTGCTAGGCCGTGCCAAACCTGTAGGGTATACTAGCTTATGCCACACGGCCAAGTCACACACCCGTGTGTGAGGCCATGTAGAGCATATTGAATTGATTTAAATTTCAACACCAGGGGACACACAGCCATGTAACATGATCGTGTGTCACACACGACTGAAACACATGCTCGTGTCTCTGCCCGTGTGGACAAAAATAGGCTATTTACCAAGCAATTTTGCCACCCAATTTTTGTGCATATCTACACAATTCAAATGATACTTACTCATAAGATAAACGGTCATCCAATTCAACCAAAATCAAGACTAAAATATACCATTTCAATTCCAACAACTAGCATGCTTACTATCTCATGTTTTACTCACTCAAATCATACCAACTTTACATATCCAAATCATCTAATTAAACTTTTTCCAAACATGTATCATCATACATCAATCCACAAAAACATAGCTTCTCAATTATCAACCATTTGACATCTATAATACCAACTATCAATAACATTGCAAACCAACCTCAATCACTCATTAGAAACCATATGCACACTTATATATACATAACTAAACTCGCCAAATTAAGTCAAATCTCATGGCTACATTTATACAAACCAAAACATAACCATTCATAAACCATCTCAAATGGCAAAACTCACTACCAAGATACATATCCAAATGACCATAATCCTATACATGCCATGTGATCAAAACCATAAGCTTAAAAGTACCAAAGTGATGGTTGGATAGTGTGACGTAGTCTCCGATGATTCTTGAATCCGAGCTAGTTTTGAAATCACTATAAAACATGGGAAAAATAAACAAAGTAAGCTTTATAGCTTAGTAAGCTCGTACGAAATAAATTCAACTAATCATAAATACACAATTCATCAATTTGAACTTGTTAATTACTAATTCATAAATACTAACAAACCTTCCACATGCTTAATCATATGCTTGTTGTAACACCTCAAACCTGGCCTAGACGTTATGACCGAATTTGACGTGCCACATTAATTACCCGAAAACCCGTCAAGCTTATGATGTTAAACCGGTTGTCGTAAAAGCCTTTATAGTTTTAAAGCCCGTGTATGCCTAGTGTTTCATGCTGTCTAAAACGTGTATAGTTTTCAATACGTTTGTTTTTATCAGAAATTAAAATTTGCAGGTTTGCCCATAGAAAACGTTATTATTTTGAAAAACCCGGTGCTCCTACTCTAGCAGTTTATAAATACCAAATTATAGCCCAATTAAAAGTTAAAACTCCAAAAACACAACCCCAAATATAAAAGCATTAAATAATAAAGTCATTTGTGCTCGTGTGGCCAACCCGAGTCCCTCACAGCTCCAAACCGTTTAAGGCTGAGGACAACCTGTACAATTAAAAGAATGGGTGAGTTTACGAAAACTCAGTGTGTAATCCCTTATCAGACTATAGAAAATGGTGCATGCGATATGATGCGGGCACGAGCCCTATTCAATATTAATGCAGTCGGGCCACTGACCTTAAACAAGAATATGATGTGGCCCTAAGCCCAATCTGATGTCGATATAGTGCAAAATGCAACCCATCCCATAATCATCCAGCACACCACTCGTACCAACCAACACAACATGTGGGGATATCAATCAACCCACCCAACCAGCACACCAATATCGCAGCAAAGCTGCCGGTAATAATAACGCAGTGTAGCTGCCAATAGCAGTAAATGTGGCAAGCCACCAATAATAGTAAACGTGACATAGTCACCAGTACAGTACTTCCTCCATATCATAAACCCAACCCCATGTAGATGTCATGTCATAATTAATACGTGTATGCAGTATATCATCTTCATAACCAGTCATGTAAATGTCATTCATATATCAAATAGCCTACCACTAGCGTTATAAAGATCATATAATCAGTTAGGGGTAAATCAGTAATTTTTACCCCTCAGGGATAATTCGGTCATTTAACTAGCCTTGGTATAGATAACGACCCTTCAGATGGTCCACAGTTGTCTCGAATGACTCAGACAACCCGTATGGCCAAAATGGTGTAAATGGGCCTAAAGCCCATTACTCGGCCCAAGTGGGCCCGTAGGCTCGCGTGGCTCATTTAGCCTACATCTAGCCATGGCTATGCGAATCCATAGCCCAGTCCAATATTCATCATCTTTCGTGAATTTTACTACGAGTGGGCCCTCGAGCCCATCGGGCCCACATGACCCATTTCGACCCATAAAAGCCCATGAGGGCCCAAGCCCACGAGAGTGCTTGCGGTGGCCTCTACAGTATGTAGCCCAAGGTTTGTGGCTCGATTTACCTTGCGAGCGTTCGCACGCTCACGCGATCGCAAATGCCGAGGTTTCAGCTTTTCAGCTTCTGCCGATTCATGACTACGCAGTGGGGTGAGTTCACACCTTTTGGCTTTTGGTCAGTTACAGAATGGTGTAAGGTTACACACTTGATTGGAGAAGAAACCACTGCACTCCCCACGTCCCACCTTGTCCAACACAACGCCCCACAAGTAGTTTAATCTTTAAGGTTAATCAAACAAGAAAAGGAACTCTTTATTCAGTACATACTGCGCCACTTACCTTGACAGCCCAATTAGGGTTCAAACCACCCTAACCTTCCTTCACACCCTAGCCGGCAATAATCTGCATTAACATTCACAGCCACTTAATACCTATCCTAACATAATCCACTTAATCCCTGAAAACTACTTACCAAAACAGAGACTAGGAGAAGGAAGTAACAATATTCGGCCTACCCTAGCAACCACCATTGCCGAACACCTGATGCCGAGGTGTCAAAATGAAGTGTACCAGATAAAGTGGGAAGAAGAAGTATTTGGGAAAACAATAATCGGTTAAGGCTGAAAAGAGAAGGAAGACTCGGCATAAGGGAAGATATTACCCCAAAATGCACCAAAAAGCAAAAACCCAAAAATAGGAGAGGAAGAATTCGGCTCCTACTCCAAGACCAAAATGCGGAAATGGAAAAAGAGTTCCCCTAGCCGATTTTTCTCCTACAAGTTGTCCAATTCGACTACAACACTCCTCCCCACCAACTCCTTGAAAATCTCCCCATATCACTCCCTTTATCCCTCCATAATCTTCTCCCAACAACCAAAGACCAATTCAAATTCCCACACGGAAGAGTTTGAATTCGCCACAAACTCTTGCCACCCTCATGCAGCAAAATGGCTTCTTCTACAGCTCATGGGATTCGAACCCCAGTCCCTCCTAAAGCCAAAGTACACCACATGCCGCCAAGCCATAAGGCTTCTTGTGGTAGCAAGCAACCACAATTAATCATAAAGCCTAGGTGCCAACGCTCAGGTTCTTTTTAAGAGCTTAGCAAAATTTTCATTAAAGGAAGAGCTTGAGCCCAGGCCTTTTTAGACACCCCCAAACACGCCCAAATCATTCAACCACCACACCATACATGCGATTTATGTCAGACCCGACAAAATTACAAACCCTAAATTTTTAGGGCATTACACTTATATGCAAACTTCATAACTTCGTCAACTTAAAGCTTGTATGATTCATATGCATACCTGAACCAATCCGTAACAAACTCATACCTAAAAGGAAAAATGTCGAATACTAGAATTCTCTCACACTAAGTGCCAATACATAGCAGAAGCTATTTTAATCTCGCACACTAAGTGCCATACATAGCCAAATTATCATGAAATATGACTGTAGTCTTGTATACACAATTTATGCAATATCAAAGTATTTAAAACATAATTATAACAATGCTTATTACATACGAACTTACCTCAGATATTAAAACGGTGAATCGAGTCGATTAGTCGATAACTTTATCTTTTCCCTGATCCAAATCTGTATTTCTCCTTTCTTGATCTAAATATAATCAAAATTGAGCTTTCAATTCTTTCAGTTCAATCGGAGCCATCCTATACGGAGCTATCGATATCGGTGTAGTCCCAAGGACCAAATCAATACTAAACTCAACTTCTCTAATCGGAGGCAAACCTGACAATTCTTCTAGGAACACATCCAAATATTCACACACTACTGGAACTGATTCAATTTCCAATTCAAATTCTTTTGTATTCAACACATAGGAAAGATAGGCTTCACAACCTTTTCTTATACATTTCTGAGCAGACATCGAAGAAATCAAAATTGGTAATCTATCTAACTCATCTGATTCAACTCGAAGAATTTCACCATTTGCACATTTCAATTCAATGACCTTCCATCAGTAATTTACTATAGCATCATGCATAAGCAACCAATCCATACCCAATATAACATCAAATTCATCAAAAGGTAGCATAATCAAGTCAGCCGGAAAACAGTGACCTTTAATCATCAAAGGACATTTCTTGCATACTTTATCAACTAATACATGATTGCCTAAAGTGTTTCACACCATAATCATAAATTCCATAGACTCCAACAGGTATATTCTTACTAATGACCAAATTCATGCATACATATGAATAGGTAGATCCTGGGTCAATCAAAGCAATAACAGTAGTATCATAAAGAGAAAAAGTATCGGTGATAACATCAGGAGATTTTGCTTTTTTACGAGCACGGATGGCATAGGCCCTAACAGGTGCTCGAGCTTTAGATATTGTAGCTGAATCCTTCGTCACATTTTTTTTGCTAGCTCCATTTCTAGTATTTCTTGAGGTTCTCTCTTTAGAAGTAGTATTACTCGGCCTAATACTCTGAAACTTTTCTTTTTCAGTCATCTTAGGGAAATCTTTAATGAAGTGATCTTGGGAACCACACTTGAAACAAGCTCGGTTATTCATTCGGCACTCGCAGGGGTGACGTCTCCTACAATATGAACATTCAGGTTTACCAACGCTCGTAATAGAAGTAGTTTGAGCTTTATAACCCAAATACTGATTCCCACGATTTCTATTTGAAAACCCAACTAAAGCATGAGAATGAGAATGCATCTCTCTAGATTTCTTAGACTGAGATTGGAATGACTTACTCATCGGCCTTTTTCTTGCATCTCTAGCCTCAGATTCGGTTTTTCTCTTCTCTTTGGTCAGTTCCTCTGCTTTACAATCCTGACCTACGAGCACAACAAATTCTTTCAGCTCAAGAATACCCACTAACAGTCTGATGTCTTCATTAAGCCTGTCTTTAAACCTTTTACACATAATAGCTTTGGAGGAAACACACTCTCTAGCATACTTTCTGAGCTGAACAAACACTCTTTCATACTCAGCAACTGACAAGCGGCCCTGTTTCAGCTCAAGAAATTCTTACGCTTCTGATCAATGAATCATCCACTGATATACTTCTTTCGGAACTCCTCTTAAAAGAATTCCCATGTAACTCTCTCTCGAAACCACAGATACTAGTGTCTTCCACCAGTGATATGTTGTGTCCCTCAATAAAGATATAGCACATTTCAAGCATTCATCGAGTGTACAAGATAATTCATCGAATACTCTAATAGAATTCTCGAGCCAAAATTCTACTTTTTTGGGATCATCATCGACATTTTTTCTAAATTCTTCAGCCCCTTGTTTTCTAATCTTATTAACCGGGGTTCTATTCAATCTCATATAGTCCATACCTTGAGGCACTATGGAGACAGGTTGAGGAATAGGAAGGGGTGGAGGAGGTTAGGCATTCGGATTTATTCAAACAAATTTCGTATACCACTCATCCATCATGTAGAGGAAGGCATCCCTACCCCTTTCTCCCTGACTAACCGTAGGAGGTCTACTATCAAACTGCGCTGCCCTTTGAGCGAGAGCCAGCGCATTACTTTCTACATCATCTACCACAGCTCGTTCGAGATCCATTACTACATGAAAACACAATTTAAAATTGTCAAAAGTCGTCACACAATCACAATTTATATATGGCATGTATAGCTAGACTCGTACACACGCTACGTTAGTCTGAGAACTGACAAACCGTAGCTTTAATACCACAAATGTAACACCCCTTACCAGTATCCAACGCCGGAATAGGGTACGAGGCATTACTGGACTTATACATAAGCAATCATACAAAAAAGAGACGTAAATTTCCATCCAAATTTAAAACTTTTCACATTCATTCCTATCGTCCCTAAAACGAGCCTACGAGGCCCAAAACATGCTTTGGAAGTAGTTTGGGACTAAACCGAGAACTTTAGGAAATTTTACGACACTTAGAGAATTTTTCATCAAAACAGGGTCACAAGCTCATGTGGTTTGGGACACGCTCGTGTGGGTTGGTCGTGTGGTTATAGACGCCCGTGTCCTTAACTTGTGTAACTCTCTGTTTACGATGTCATGCACCAAAGGAAGTCACACGGTCAAGTTACATGCGGGTGTGCTAAGCCGTGTGGCGAATGTAATTTTCAAATTTTTTTTCATAAAATAGGTGCAGACTTCGCACGCCCTGGACACACACCCATGTCCCTAGGTTGTGTCATTCACACGGCTAAGACACATGGTCATGTCTCTGCCTGTGTGGCAAAAAATAAGGCTATTTTCCAAGCCATTTAGCCACCTTTACTTGCACCAATCGACACAACAACAAGCAAAACCAATCCAAGCATATACATACAACCAAATCAGCCACAAACAAGATATCAATACATCATTTGGACATACTAACACCTATCATGCATAAACATCACATACTTTCTTTTCCATTCATACCAATTTCATCTTCATGATAAGCATCATCACATAAACATACCAATGACCAATAAGATTAATATTAGTGAACTTCCAATGGCAATATACAAAATGAATCATTAACCATTACAATGGCAACACATTTGGCTAAACCAATATGACACATAACAAAATGACCAAGTCCCTATACATGCCATTCTCAAAATATTAAAACCAAGTGTACCTAAAACAATTGTTTGATAGTGTGAATCGAGCTCTGACGTTTCTCCATCCCAGAGCTAGCTTGGCGACACTATAAGGAATGAAAATAAAAAAAAGGAGTAAGCTTTAAAGCTTAGTAAGTTTGCATGCAAATATTAAGCCACATAAATCATACATTAATCATATAACTACTCAACATAAGTTAACATAAATATCATCATGTATATTAGGCATAACTTACTCATTAGCATTCTTACCAAGAGTTCATCTCATACTAAAGTCCATACTCATAAGTTTACATGCATACTTGTACCAACTCGTAACATTGTCACATACTTTGTCATCTTTGACATACTCTTCGGATTACCCGTTGAACACTTGGAATACTATTGGATACATGGAAAGTCTTTCACATAAGTGCCACATATGTAGCCAATGCTACCTCATATCTCATAACACATAGGGCTCGCACATGAGCTAATCACGGGCCTGCTCACACAAGCTATCTGTCAAGACATAGCTACACTGGCTGCTCACACAAGCTGTCAGGTATCCACAACACATGCCGGACTACCCAGACACCGATAGGACGTACATGACCAGCACCCAGACTCACATAGATCACATAACATGTAACACCCCTAACCCGTATCCGTCGCTGGAATAGGGTTACAAGGCATTACTGGAAAAGATACAACTTTCATACATTCACATAATCACTCAAATCATATTCGAAGGCTTGCATTTGTAACTTCAGTTTAACAATTCTTGAATCATGACTTATAAGCTTATAACATAAATTGCATTAACATATCTTCCAAAGAATTCAATATTAGTTCTATTACTATAGCTTTATGCGCATAGTACATAAAAACATGACCCAATTTGCGTGCCTAATATCTAAGTCATTATATTAAATTATTAAGCCAAAAGACATGTTAAATCTTTACAAAAACATAACCAAGCACACCCAATTCATACGACCACAAAATGAATTACGGTATACTCAATCTTTTATAATATAATTAATCATTAATACACAAAGCACAAAACAATTTTATTAAATTCACATATGACCATTTTGTTATCTTATAGCATGAATTACTATTCAAATATTCAATTTCCAATGCAATAGCCGAATATTAAAACATGCTAACTACATATGCTTTATTCAATGTCTACTTTCATTTTACTCTATTACTTTACACACATGTAACATTTCATATAACCAAACCAATATGTCAATCATAATTTGCATTTCACATCAAACACATCACAAATATTTTTATATATACATGTAACATAGCAAACACTTGTCTAATGTTATAAAGTATCAATGCCGAATCTAAACACGTTAATATCACTTTTCTTGCAATGTATCAGAGGTCATACATAAGACCAATTCATTGAATACAAAATCGGTTATGTACATATTATATAGCTAGAATTTATATTCAATTCATAATGTACCATTTATTCAACTTAAATACTTACGTTTCCAACCCAAATGACCGTTCCATAATCAATAACTCATTTTGCATTTTTACCTACTTAGTTAACCACATATCTATGAAAAATCAATAAACAATTACCACAATTCACATAATAATCTATTTTCAATCTCAATTGTCGAATACATCCATCCATGATATCAAGCATATCTCACGCATATCATATATCATTAAAATACACATTACCTTTGAACATGATCAAGCTAAAACCATTCATTAAGCATTTTACGCAACCATATATCCAACCATAATTTCACCTATATGACATAACCGAATATACTCTAATACTAAATCACATAATAACACCTTAACAAAGCATATTCACAAAGTTCACATATATTTATCTATGTATAAACCATAGCTGAATCACCAAAACCACAACCAAACATAACCATAACTTGATCAAACCTTGAAACTGAACTTAACAAAATAAACAAACCATTTTCGCATGGCTTATATATATACACACATACCAAAATCAAACATATCCAAATATAATCTAGCCTATACATGCTATAGGTTCGAAATTTAGCTTATAAAAATACCAAAAGCAGTTGATAGTGTGTTAGACTTTGCTGACGATCCCCGAGCTTGTAACTAGTCTCCAAAATCTATAAACAAGAGGCAAATATACACACAGAGCAAGCTATCATAGCTTACTAAGTCATAAGCAAATAAATTACTAAATTATACATGTCTTATGCATAATTTTGCATTTCATTAGGATATCATTTGCATTTAATTATCACATTATCGAATGCACAATTAACCTTTAGTATAAACATGTATTTCACAATTTTACTATTTCATACATATATCATTAGGTCGAAACAACCTATACTCAATCAAATATACATAATCAATATTGTATCTCATGAATCATTTCATGTATATTTATAATTTGTAGTATAAGGCCGAATATAACCATTCATATATGTTTGCACATAGATCATGATATGATATCACTTATACATAACATTTCACTTGAATATACTTTTCATATACACATATATTTTCATTTGCATCATATATAATTTGTATCACAAATCAAATAGTCAACTTACCTTATTTTCAAATAGGCAATTTAACTATCACATACCTAATCACTTTAGCTCAATTACAAATTCGATCTTAACTTATCATTGCTCGTTGAACCATTCAGAATTGAATAGGATACTCAGATAATCATACATATCATACAATGCCAATGTCCCAAACGCGGTCTTACATGTAATCACATATCGATACCACTGTTCCAAACAGGGTCTTACATGAATCAAATACGATGCCGATGTCTCAAACATGGTCTTACATGTAATCACGTATCGATGCCACTATCCCAGATAGGGTCTTACATGAGAACACATATCAGTAATCCTATGTCATGACATATGTATCCTAGCTATTCCTAAGGTTCGTATACGACTTTCGGACGTCGTAACTTGGTCGAATCGAATTCGTAAACATAGATCCCAAGCATATTCATATTCAGCTACCACATATATACTTTCACATAGTTCATTTCAGCATATAAAACTCGTATTTATTTAAAATTAAAAACATTTATTTTCTTATAAACTTACCTCAGACAATGATAATCAAAATGGGACGATTATTCGACAACTTTGGTTTTCCCCCGATCAAAATCTAATTTCTTTAGTTCATGATCTTAATCAAGCAAAACCTTGGCCGAAACTTTGAAAACCTTATTTCTTTCTCTTTTATTTAACATTCGATCATACAAATAAAAGATGAATGCATGATATTTTATTATATGTTTTATTATGTTAACATATTTACCATTTTACATTTTTAACCTATATTAATTAATATGTAACCTTTATAAAATAAGGTCACAACCGTCCATCACCTTTAACTATGGTCTAATTAAAACTTAAACACTTCAAGTTATAAAGACAACCATAATTCGGCCATTACAAATTAAGCCATCAAATTTTTCATTTTACGCGATTAAGCCCTTTTATTAAATCGGGCACTCGAACGATAAGATTTTCGAATGAAATTTTCACACATATAAATTCACACATAATAAATAAAAAAATAGTTTTTAAATATTTTTCTAACTTGGATTTGTGGTTCCAAAACCACCTTTCCAGATAGGGTCTAAATCGAGCTGTTACATAACACATGGTTTCCTAGTGACATGTCACTTATATCCTAAACTATTCCTAAGGTTCAACCAGGATTTTCTCATCGTGAAACTTCATTGATTATTTCCATAGTAACAATCGTATAATTTATGCAATATTAAGCATTAAATACATAATATAACATTGCATTATTTACACACAAACATACCTAGGTACAAAATAGTAGGAAATGGACATGATTCAATAACCTTATTCTTCCCTCGATCAAGGTCCGAACTTTGTTTTTCTTGATCTATAATAGCAAATTTAACTTATTTAATTTTCACATTACTCAATGCTATCCCAAAAATCATATTATGGAAAAATTACAATTGTACCCCTAACTTTTCACATTTTTACAAATTAGTCCTTAGGCTCGTAAAATGAAATGCATCTATTTTCTTTGTTACCCAAGCCTAGCTGAACTTAAATCATACTCATAACAGTGACATTTTTCATCAAATCACATTTCTACTACCTATTTTTACAACTTTTACAAATACAACCTTTTTATGCATTTTCATTAAAAATCACTTAGTAAAATTTGTTTATCACACCTTAAACATACAATATCTTCCATCAAATAGCAAAATACATGCATGTCACACATGGGTAAATTTTTAAATATGAACCTTACTTCAAAATAATGGTAGAAATAGATAGATCGGATGATAACAACTTCAAAAATGTAAAGAGTATTAAAAACAGGGCTAGGATGCACTTACAATCAAGCTTGAAAGTTGAAGAAACCCTAGCTATGGTCTCCTTAGGGAATTTCGGCTATGGTGTAGAAGATGGACACCAATTTTGACTTTATTTTCCCTTTTTATTCTTTTATTTACTAAGTAACCAAAATGCCCTTAATGCATAACTTTGAAATTTTACCAATTCATGTCCATTTTTGTCCACTAACTTATCTAATGGTCTAATTACCAAGTAAGGACCTCTAATTTAAAATATCCTAGCAATTGGACACCCTTAACAAGTAGAACTCAACTTTTTCACTTTTTATGATTTAGTCCTTTTGACTAAATTGAGTGCCCAAACGTCAAAATTTTCGAACGAGATTTTCACAAAATAGAAACATAAAATTGTAGACCATAAAAATATAATAAAAATGGATTTTTCGATGTCAGATTCCTGGTCCCAAAACCACTGTTTCGAATAGCCCCAAAATTAGGTTGTTATAGCTCTCCCCCCTTTTGGGATTTTCGTCCTCGAAAATCTTACTGAAAAATAGGTTTGTGTACTATTTTTGGGATTTTCTTCCTCAAAAGGTCTAATCTATAACAGTGCAACATAGACACGTGAAACACGTTGTAGATCCTTTCCAATTCAGATGGCAAAGTTAACTGATATGCTACCGGTCTTATTCTCTCGGTAATTTCATACGGGCCCAATAAATTGCGGACTTAACTTCCCCTTACGGCCAAATCTTAGAATTTTCTTCCATGGAGATACTTTCAAAAATACCTTATCACTGATTTGAAATTCAATCTCTTTTCTTTTCAAATCTGCGTACTACTTTTATCTATCTGAAGCAGCTTTCAGACAATCATGAATCAACCTTACTTTTTCTTCGGTTTCTCTAACCAATTCAACCCCGTGAATTTGATTCTCTCTAAGCTCTGTCTAGTACAATGGAGTTCGTCATCTTTAGCCATAAAATGCCTCATAAGGCACCATTTTTATACTTGACTGAAAACTGTTATTACAGGCAAATTCAACCAATGGTATATATTTTTCCCAACTACCTTGGAATTCTAGAACACAACATCGGAGCATATCTTCTAAAATCTGAATTATCCTCTTGGATTGACCATTAGTTTGCGGATGGAAAGATATACTAAAATTCAAATCCGTACCCAAAGCTTCTTGCAACTTTTTTCCAAAACCACGAAGTAAACCTCAGAACTCTATCTGACATAATAGAAATAGGTACCTTGTGTAATTTCATAATCTCAAAAATGTATAGTTCAGCTAGCTTATCTAGTGAGAAAATAGTACATACTGGTATAAAATGAGACAATTTTGTCAATTTATCAATAATAACCTAGACGACATCTTTCTTTTTTGGAGCCACTGGCAAACCCATCACGAAATCCATGGTAATTCTGTCTCATTTCCACTCGGGTACCATCACTGGCTGAAGTAAACTCGAAGGTACTTGGTGTTTAGCCTTTACTTGTTGACAAATCAAGCATTTCGAAACAAACTCTGAGATATCTCGTTTCATATCGGACCACCAATACGTTTTCTTCAAATCACAATACATTTTTGTACTGCCCGAATGAATAGACAAACAACCACTATGTGCCTCATTAAGAATCTTTTGAATCATCTCTGTATCTTTAGGAACACATATCCTACCATGAAATCTCAAACAATCATCAGAGTCAATTTGAAATTCTGAGTCATCGCCTGATTCACATTGAATTCTCTTGGCTTATAACTCACAGTCACACTTCTGAGTTTCGCAAATCTGTTGAAGAAACATCGATCTAGCTCTCAACTCAACTAGAATCGAACCATTATCGAATAAAGTCAGCTGTGTGTTCATGGTCTTCAAAGCAAACAAAGATTTCCTACTCAAAGCATCACTCACTACATTGGCCATTCCTGGATGATAATCGATCACAAGCTCATAGTCTTTTAATAACTCAAGCCATCTCCATTGTCGCAAGTTTAGATCTTTTTGAGTCATCAGATACTTTAAACTTTTATCATCGGTAAAGACATGATATTACGCACCGTACAAATGATGTCTCCAAATCTTCAAGGCAAACACAATGGCAACCAACTCTAAATCATGCATCGGGTAGTTCTTTTCATGCTGTTTCAGCTGTCTCAAGGCATAAGCTATCACTTTTCCTTCTTGCATCAACACACATCCTAATCCATTCAATGATGCATCACTATAAATTATAAACTCTTTCTCCAATTTAGGTTGTACTAAAATTGGTGCTTCATTCAATAATGCCTTCAATTTCTCAAAACTTTGCTGACATTTTTCAGACCACTCAAATTTAACATCCTTTTGTAGCAATCTCGTCATAGGAGTAGCGATCATAGAAAATTCTTTAACAAACCATCTGTAATAACCGGCTAATCCCAAAAAGCTTCTAACCTCAAATACTTTTTTTGGTGGTTTCCACTCAATAATAGCAGAAATCTTGCTCGGATTAACTCAGATACCATCACCTAAAATAATGTATCCCAAAAATATGACTTCTCAAAGCCAAAATTCACTTTTACTAAACTTAGCATACAACTATTTTTTCTCAAAGTCTGTAAAATAGTTCTCAAGTGCTCTGCATGCTCTGCCTCATCTCGATTATAGACTTGTACACGTTAAGTATACTAATCGTGACCTTGATGTTCTGAGAAATATGAGTAAAGTCCTGACATGAAATAATCTGAACTCAAGATGAACTATTATGAAATTATACTTGTAATATAAAGAGATTATCTATACATATTAAATGAATACATGTTGTAGAAAGCATATGTGCATGGAAACTTGATTGTTGTTGAGCCCATATATGTTTTGATGTTATTATGGAATATATATGACTAACAAGGGCAATGATGATGTGTGTAGGGCTTGAGGTCAAATTGATTGAATATGCGTTACATAGTTACCTCAAAATAGAATGAATGGTAAGTTAAGTACCATGTTATACAAACTTATTAAGCATTTTGTGCTTACTTAGTTTTATTTCCCTATTTTATAGTAAATCGAAAGCTCGTTGGATTGGAAGCTTGGCGGAGATCACTCACACTATCCATCGGCCCATGTCGGTATACTATGGTAAATCAATTATGGTTGTAATGGCATGTATAGGTTATATTGGCCATATTGGCATGTAAATGTAAATGATGGTTGTAATCTAGCCATTGGAATGGCTAGTAATGGTTTATTTTGATATATTTGTAATGTCATACTATGGTAGCTACATATGTGTTAAGTAGTTGATCAAATTATGCCTATCATGTGGATTAAACCAAGGCAAGAATATGAACATGTATGCATCTAATGGTATGCCATGTTGAATGATAGAATTTTTTTAATTTGAATGCTTGGAATGGTTGGTATTGGATGTGTGTTTCAAGTGCAGGTCATGGGTGTGATTTTGGGTGAGAAATGAAGCTAGGAATGGCTAAATTTTGTCCACACGGGTGAGTACATGGTCGTGTAGTTAGGTCGTGTGTCCCCTGTACCTTAATTTTTTAGAAACAGAATGCTCAAAATTGAGCACATGGGTAGAGACATGGGCGTGTGTCTTAGCCATGTGTGCTACACGGCCTAGAACATGGGTGTGTGTCTTGGCCATGTGAAACTCGCACCTAAATTCGAAATGAATTAATTAACAGCATAGCCTAACACACGGGCGTATGGCACGACCATGTGCACAAGTCAGAAAGTTACACGGTGTCGAACACGATCTCCAACATGAGCGTGTCCTAGGGTCACATGGGTGTGTCCCTTCGACCACACGGGCGTGTGAGCCCTGCACCTTAAAAAAATTTTACAAAAAATTCTTAGAGGTTCTGATTCAGTCCCGACTCGATTTTAATGCTCATATTGGACCTCGAGGGCCCATTTAAGGGATGTTATGAATGATTTTGGAATTTGAATAATAACTTGCATGATTTATCTGTAAATGTTTCTGAAAGTTTTGGTAATGCTCTGAAACCCTATTTTGACGACGGATACGGGTTAAGGGTGTTACGTTTAGTGGTATTAGAGCTATGGTTTAGGCGATTCTCAGACTAAACGTAGCATATGTGAAGTCTAGAAATACATGCCATTATATAACCTGTGGTAGTGTGACTCTAATGAAAATTGTTTTGCAAATAGATAGAGATGCTTTCCAACTGAGATAATTCTGATACGACTAAAAGTGATACTCACGTGTCTGAGTAAAAATGTTACTCATGACGAAATAGAAATTGAAAAGGTACGAATAAATGTTTTATAATACATGAAAATGATGAATGTTATGTTATATGAGTATATACATGAAAACTAAATTGTGAGGCTTACGATCTCCACCCTTTTACCAGTACAATTTTATACGATGAAATTCATAAGATTTATATGGATTAAGCCCATAAGTGTGAAAGAAGAGTTCAAAGGCTAAATGATTAATAATGTAGTCAGAATTGAGAATAGGTTAATAAGCAAAGACGGTATTAAAAGAGATGTTAGATTTTTCTGAAGATTATTTTGAATATATGTGATGTCATTGTTAAGGAAGAAGTTATTCATGAGTAATCAACTTATTCAGATATGATATTTATAGAACAGATTAGGTGAAAATTCTTCCAAATTGACTTTTTCAGTGAACTAAATAATGTAAGATTGTTGATGACTTCATTAGTCAGTGGAATGGTGGTGAAATTGTAAAGAAATTTGAATACAGCTATTGTAATTGAGTATACTACAGCAACATCTCCTGGGTACTCTATAAGTTCTATTATTCTTAGAGCCATATGAAATTGTTCATGTTCAGATGCAATATTTGTCGTATTGAAAGGCTAGTAAATCATGATAGATGGTATTATTGTAAGTCAGGTTGATTTATGAGCAGTATTGCTCTGCCCTACATGGGATTTCTAATTCATCATGATTGATATAAGATTTGATGATAAGGTTCATATGATATCATTTTCTACTTCTACTGATTGAAGCCCTAGATTGCGAATATGTAAGTTATATTGTTTTTATCACAATTGTTTCTACTGAGTATGAGTGATATTACTCTTCTGAATTTTCTCTGAGATATCATTAATCTCTTTATTATGTAAACATGGGTTATCTATGAAAGATATTCTTCGATCGAAGGTAATTACATTTATTACCATTATAAATATTGACTTGATCGTGAGGTATGGTGATAGAGATCTCAGATTATAGGAACTGTGTTACTGCATTTGTTATTATTGGGGTCAGTTTCTATTCTACCTCTTTTAAGTTGAGGTGCACTATTGATGTTGAAGTGTTGCTTTATCTACACAGCTAAAATGTCCGTCATATTCTTGCATAATGGTTTAAAATTTATCTGATGGTTGTGGCTTTGGAAAAACTCAAAGCTTCAATGTTAATAATTGAAATAGCTACATTGATGACATAGTTATTACAGAAAAGATGTGAGAGTTGAATGGACTAATAAATATCAGTAAAGTGTTGACCAGTTGGAAGCTATGTTGATCAAAGTATTGATTCTGGTTCAACTTTAATTGGGTAAGGGATTTGTTATTATAGTGATGCATTATTAAATGAGATTATATCGTGTTTTGATGTAATAAGGCAAAGTAATAGCCTATGCTTTCAGACAGTTAAAAACCACATGGAAAGAATTACTTGATACATGATATAGAATTGATAGCTATTGTTTTTGTGTTGAAATCTGACAATATTACTTGTTTGGTGAAAAATGTCATATATTCATTGATTAAAAAAGTTTGAAGTATCTGATGTTGCTAAAAGATTTGAATTTGAGATAGCATATATGGTTTGAAACATTGAAAGATTATGATTTGATAATTGAATATCACTTGGAAAGAACAAATGTGGTTACAAATAATCTGAGTAAGAAATCTCTATATTCTTTGCAAGCCATAGATACCGATTATGATTGTCTGATAATAGCTCAATTCTAACTGAGCTAGAGCTAAACTGATGTTTATACGACAGAACTGTGAAACTCGGAAAACTGATAATGAGTTGTAAGTTAAACGGGCTTAGAATGAAATAATTATTGAATTAGAAAACTTTTTGAATGATTGAATTTGTTTAATTTAAATGCTTAAAATGGTTGGTATTGGATGTGTGTTTCAAGTGCAGGTCATGGGTGTGATTTTGGGTGAGAAATGAAGCTAGGAATGACTTTTTTTTGTCCACACAGGTGTGTGTCTAGATTGTATGTGACACATGATAGGGAACATGGGTGTGTAGTTAGGCCGTGTGTCCCTTACACCTTAATTTTTGAGAAACAAAATGCTCAGAATTGAGTACACTGGCTGTGTCTCAGTCGTGTGTGCTATACGGCCTAGAACATGGGCGTGTGTCTTGGCCGTGTGAAACCTACACCTAAATTTGAAATGAATTAATTAACCATACAACCTAGCACCCGGGCATGTGGCACGGCCATGTGCACAAGTCAGAGAGTTACACGGGGTCGAACACGGCCTCCAGCACAAGCTTGTCCCTTTGACCACACAAGCTTGTGAGCCCTATACCTTGGCAAAATTTTAAAATGTTGCGAAAAATTCTTAGAGGTTTCGATTAAGTCTTGTGCTCGTATTGGACTTCGAGGGTCCATTTAAGGGACGTTATGAATGATTTCGGAATTTGAATAGTACCTTGCATGATTTTTCTAAAAATGTTTCTGAAAGTTTCGATAATACTCCGTAACCATGTTCCGACAACGGATACGGGTTAGGGGTGTTACACCTATAGCTGCTAGAACCCAGCTTTTGCATCCTATGCAATTTAGTACTTTCCCTAATTTAACACACAACCAGTAAAATTTTCATATCAAAATTTTCTTGTGACCTTCCTATCATGATGCCAAACATAAAATAAAGGTAAAATAAATTTTTATTTTTTGGCTCGAATTTGTGGTCCCGAAACTACTATTTCGACTTCACCGAAAATGGGTTGTTACAACATGTTAATTCCACTCCTTTCATTTCCTGCATTATAGCTAGTCTCTTCAATGTTTTAATCATATTAGTTAGGGATGATAACTGAGTAGTTAATGAAGTGATTGCAACAAGCTCCATAGCTCCAGCAACTCTTCTACCAGTCTCCACTCCTGTAGTCAAATATTGATAATCGTTGTTAGCTATCCTTTCCAAAATTTCATATGCTTCATTATATGATTTATCTAGCAAAGTTCCATTGGCAGATGCATCAACTACCATTCATGTATGTGCATTCAGTCCATTGTAAAACATTTCCATTTGCGTCTAATGTTGGAAACCATGCATCAGGCATTTTCTAATCAATTCCTTGAATCACTCCCAAGCTTCATTCAATGTCTCATCTTCAAATTGCCGAAAAGATGTAATATTGTTCCTTAATTTGGCATTCATGTTTGGTGGGTTGTATTGCAAAAAATATATTTGACAAAGTTCATTCCAAGATGCCACTGTTCTTGACGAAAAAGCAATTAACCATGCTCTGGCACGATCTCGCAATGAATAAGAAAATAACTTGAGTCTCATGGCATCTTCAGGAACACCCTGCTGCCTGAATGAATCACAGACCTCCAAAAATAGTCTTTAATGCAGTCGTGAATCCTCAATAGGTAATCCACTAAATTGCCCTACTATTTGTAGCATTTGAAACATCACTGTTTCAACTCAAAATGCTAAGCTTGAATCTGTGGCCTGAAAATCCTTGGATTCAAATCATCCAAGATAGGCACTAAATGTTCTCTAATGGGTCTGTCTCTATCATCTATCACACAAGGAATGTTAGTGTCCCTACCATTCAGATGTAGTGAATCTTCTCTGTCTGGATCATTTCCAATCCTCGCCATCTCTCATAATTCATTTCTCCTTCTCCTCAAGGTTCTCTCAATTTTATGATCAAAATAATACTCTTCATTTTCAGGAATACCTCCACTCATAAACTAGCATAAACCTGAAAAAGAAAAAAACTAAGTAAGCCAAAACTAACAATATTAATTGATAATAACAAACCAAAATTCACCAGTTTACCAATCCCCGACAATGACGGCCAAAACTTGTCACGTGTTAATATGTAATGTGAATGTGCAAGTATACACGTCAAATCAAGTAATAAAGTGATAAGTAAGATCATCTTCACAGGGATCAGACTAGGTAAAAATATGGTAGAGTGCTTGCTATAAACTATACTAATTAGGCTTGTGGCAAAGTAAATAGAATAATGACTTAAAGTGAGGTATTAATGTATGAAATTAAAAAAAAAAAATCAAATAAAGAATAAAATGTTGTGGCAACTCTTCGAGACAAAGTTGAGAGGATTGATGCTGTTGAATGGGAAGGTTGGAATTACTTGGATTATATCTTAATAACATAATAATGTCATGGCAAAATCTTGACCAAAATTATTGCTCAGAGTATAACTACTGCATTCTGCTTCTTTTGAGAGCTAAAATTTAAGCTATCATTCTAAGTCTTTGTATGACTACAAGTCTTAAGAACAATACCTAACAATGTTCTTCCTACCTCTTTACAGATCACAACTCTATGTCTAAAGTGCTACGAGTATTCACCCGAGTACTCACTCGTATCATTCGATTATGATCCAACTTATTTAACCATTTCAAAATTAAATCAAGTCTAAGGATATACCCTGCATTCATCTATTTCTAGGGCTTCCATGCATATATTTAAAATAATACAAACCGAATAAAATAGTAGATCTACTCAAAATATCACCATGATCATTAAAAGTATCAAGATAGATCCAGTAATTCCAACCCAAATGAAATTAGCTCATGGGTTGGGATTTAAAATCCAAAATCAAAATAACATTCAACATCATCATTAACAGTTTAGAAATCACAAAAATCAATTAATAGAATGAAGGTAGAACTGCAAGAAGCTTTTTCCACTCCAACTTTCACTTTGTCGTTGCTAAATCGTGCAGAGCCTAAGGCTGATTGCTTGTCCCTTTTCTTGCGTTTCTACTTTTTTCTCTTAAGCTATTCTATGGAATTTTTCACATGAGTATTTCAGAGCAAAAATTACTCTCCTAAAACCCCCTCCAAAATCCTCCTGTAAAAATCCCTCCTTATATTATTTTCTCTTTCCTCTTTTATAGGGTAGGTCTCTTCTCTCAGCACACACTTTTCTCCTTCTTTTTCAAGTGGATTTATCTAGTATACGTCCAGCTGGCTGAGAGTGACAAGGATGAATGTTGCATCAGCATTTATCTGAAATTGCTTGCCATTTGTTTTGGTAATCCATCCAACCTTTTGCCATGGCAATATCTCACTTCCTTCATTCTCTTCCTGCTTTTTCATCCTTCCTGCACCTGCTACATACAACAACTAATTCCCTTCTTCCCAACAGTAAAAGTAACATGAAATAACATTTAAGGTACAATCCAAGCATTATTATGCAATGTTCTAAAAATAACCTAAAAATGAAAATATATCTACTTAAGTACAGGCATTTAATCAAGCTTAAAGGCTCGAAAGATAACTCTTTTCAAGAGTTATCAGTGGAGCTAAAAGATATAGGCCCAACCAATGCGTCTAGAGAGGATGGTTTTCCTACTTTATTGTTACACCGCTAACTCGAAACCGTCGTAAGGACAAGGTTATAGAGCATTACAAGAACTTACATATTAAATAAACAGATATTCTACACCATACAGTATTCATGTTTGAAATCAATTATAAAGTCTTTTATATGAGCCCTCGAGGTCCAAAACATACATTAGAAACGAGTCAAGACTAAATCGAGTACTCAAAAATTTTTTCGCAAACTCTCAAAATTTTTCGTAGATGTAGGGGTCACACGCTTATGTGGTCAGGCCATGTTGCTAACACGGATAGGGACACGCCCGTGTCTCAAATCATGTAACTCTCTGACTTGGGTTGCATGACCAATCCACACATTCGTGTGCTAGGTCGTGTATGGGTGCAAGGGTTACATAACCAATCGACATGCCCATGTGCTAGGCCATGTGATCAATTCTGAGCATTTTGTTTTGACATTTTAAATATGCATGAGACACACGACCAGATCACACACCCATATTCTGCGCCGTGTGTCACACACGCTGAGACACATGCCCATATCTCTACCCATGTGGACAAAAATAAGTTATTTTCCAAGCCACATTTCTCACCCAATTGGACTTCTTCTTACACCAATAATTAAACATATTTACAAGCCATTTTAAAACAATTAATTCAAGTCAAAATCAAGTCTGTTGCATGGCATATCATCACATACAACTAATGTAACACCCCTTACCCATGTCCGACGTAGGGACAGGGTGTGAGGCATTACCGGACTTAAACATAACCAATCATACAAAATCAGGCCATAAAATTTCATTCAATTTAAAACCATTCATACGCATACATATTGTCCCTTATACGAGCCCACGAGGCCCAAAACATGCATTGGAAGTGGTTCAGGACTAAATTGGAAATTTTGGAAAACTCAAAAAAATTTTCATCAAAATAGGGGTCACACACCTGTGTGGCTTGGGACACGCCCGTGTGGCTTGGGACACGCCCGTGTGGCTTGGGACACGCCCGTGTGGCTTGGGACACGCCCGTGTAGTAGGCCGTGCAGTCCCACATGCCCGTGTCTTTAGCCCGTGTAACTCTCTGTTTATGATGTCACAAACACATGGCCAAGTCACACGCCCGTGTCCCGGGGCCGTGTCCTTCACACGGCTGAGACACACGGCCGTGTCTCTACCCGTTTGGCCAAGAAAATGGCTATTTACCAAGCCATTTGCCACCCTCATTTGCACACTCACATACACACTTTCAATCGCGCTTAACATGGCACAATTAAGCTACCAACACAACCATAATCAAGGCTTCAACATATCAAAACAATTATTTACTGTTCAAAACAAAACTGTCCACTTAAGTCATAGTCACTAACTTATTTATATCTTGAGCTACAGAATTCTAAATTAAGATCTGCTTGATTTTTCCAAAACTAAACTTAAATATCTTCCTGCCATAAAATTTTTAGAATTTATGGTTTAGCCAAAAAGTACAGTTAATTCTTCAAATTCATCCCTGTTCTGCTTTTTAACAGTTTTGACCTTTCTTCACTAAAAATTAATTATCTCTTAGTACAAGATTTGGATGATGTTTCTGTTTGTTTCTCTTGAAAATAGACTCATTAAGAATTTAAAAATATAAATTTTAACCCCCAAGTATTTTTTATAAAATTGTTAATGATTTTCCAAATTTAGAACAGGAGAATCCAAAATCATTCTAACCTTGTCTCACAAAAATTCAAATATCTCATAAAATGAAATTCTTTTGCTTACACCATTTCTTCTATGTAAAACTAGACTCAATAGGATTTAATTTAATATTTTATTCAACCTCTAATTTGATTTCCAAAATTTTTGATGATTTTTCAAAGTTATACCACTGCTGCTGTCCAAAACTATTTTAATACTAATTTTACTCTTCCATGATTTCTTTGTATTAACTTTCAATTAGACATACAAAACACCAAATCATATCCATAACTAGCCATCCCAATAGCTAATCATTATCAAATATTTACATGCCATTCATTGGCCAATTTAACATATACATCAACAATAAAGACTTAAACATATCATTTCCTTACCTTCATATACATGCTCATAACATCATACTTTATCAAGTCCACACATACCCCATCACTTTCAACATAACAACTTCCCACATGTATCATCTAGTCTAATTTTGTAACACCCCAAACCTGGCCCAGATGTTAAGTTTGGCTCGAATCTGGCGTGTCACATTGAAGTGTTTTTCGAAAACCATGTTTCCATTAAAAGCCCTTCTTAATAATTAAAAACTTATACCCTTTTTAAACCTTGTTAGAAAACCTCAGCTAAATAACATTCTTAACAACTTTATAAAAATCTTGGTAGTTGCGAAAGCTTAATTTAAAAACAATTGCAGATACGTGATGTTTTGAACAACAGTAGTTGCTTTGGAAAACCGTGTTCTAATACTAGCAATTATAAGAACAATAAATAAAATTCCAAATTTGAAATCCAGAAAATTACAACGGCTTTACTACAACCCACATAAAACATTTAAAAGTAATAATCAAAACTATAAAATAAATAGCATGTGTGGCTTCCTCCGAGCCCCTCGCAGCTCCGATCCGTCTAAGGCTGGAAATTACCTGAAAGGTTAATAAACGGGGTGAGTTTACGAAAACTCAGTGTGAAATCCCCTACTATAAAAAGGAACAGTCAGTCATATAAAAAAATTAAAAGTCTGGCCCCAACCTTACTTACAGTTTTAGTATCAATTGGGCCTTAGCCCACTATAACAGATAGTACCAGATGAGCCTTAGCCCATTACAGAATAAGAAACATTATCAGACCTAGAATCAAAATGAGAATCAGAATTAGAATCGGTGTGAGAATCGTAATTAGGTGATGTAATTAGAATCGAATCATGATCGTAATGTAATCAAAATCAAAATGTGAATGCAATCCCAACCCAATCCAGCCGTATACACCCCCGTACCAACCTTACACCATGTGGGGAGACTACTCAACCCACCCAACCGCTACACACCACAGAAATTACAGCGAGGCTGCCAAATATTGTGACAAAGTCACCAGATACAGATATTGTGGCTAGGCCACCAGAACAGATATATATATATATATATATATATATATATATATATGTGGCGAAGCCACCAGATTGCAATGAGGCTACGGATATTGTGACGAAGTCACCGTATCGATATATGTGGCGAGGCCACAGATTTGTGCCGAGGTCGCTGTAACGCTTCCTCTATCAATATAACCCGTATCCCATGCAACAGATATACATGTCATGACATACAACATACAGAATCAGAATATCATGCCCACATTTGAATCAAACAGTCACAGTCAAGTCATTCATATCACCAACATATATTCACAATCAAATTCGTTAACCATACAGTCCAAGTCAGTCACTTGCCCACAAGGGCAAAACAATCATTTAACACCCTAAGGGTAAAATGGTAATTTTATAAATCGAGGGTAAAACGATAATTCTGTAAATCAAGGGTAAAATAGTAATTTTATAAATCGAGGGTAAAATAGTAATTCTGTCAATCGAGGGTAAAACGGTAATTTTGTAAATCGAGGGTAAAACAGTAATTTTGTAAATCAAAGGTAAAACAGTAATTCTGTAAATCGAGGGTAAAATAGTAATTCTGTCAATCGAGGGTAAAATAGTAATTTTGTAAATCAAGGGTAAAACGGTAATTTTGTAAATCGAGGGTAAAACAATAATTCTGTAAATTGAGGGTAAAATAGTAATTTTATAATTCGAGGGTACTTTGATAATTTTACAAGTTGAGGGCATTTCAGTAATTTTGCAAACTGAGGGTATTTCGGTAATTTTACAAATCGAGGATATTTGGGTAATTTTATAAACCGGGGGTACTTTGGTAATTTTACAACTGTGGGTATTTTAGTAATTTGGTAAACTAAAGTATTCTAAACAGGGATAACAATACGAATGGGCCTAAACCCTTCTCGGCCCAAATGGGCCCACACACTCGTGTAGCCCTTTTAGCCCAAATCTAGCCACAGATATGAGATTCACCTAGCCTAGTCCAATATTTACTATACAATCAAAACAACTTATCTAATTAGGCCCGTAGGCCTATTGGGCCCACGTGGCCCCTTTCGGCCCATCGCGGCCCGAAGTAGCCATCCTACAGCTAGAGTAGTGAGAAATACACACCTGATAGGAGACTGGAGTTAATTCGTGCTCCGAGCACTCTTAGCTGACGCCCAACCCAAACGAGCACACCATAAAGCGAAAGGGATCAGCCAAGAAAGGTACCTTTACTCTCCTCATGGTTCTCTCTATTTAAAGCAAGCTTCGCATCCACTCTTATGTTAGCTTCTCGATTTGGGATCCCTCCATCATCAGAGTTTAAATTGAACACCAACTCTTGCCGCCCCTTGTTAGCAAAATAAATGCTCTTTGATTGCCATGAGTTTCGAACCCTAAACCTCCTTGCCAACTCTATGACGCCACCTTCCTGCCTCTTATGTGGCGCTACTTTGCCACTAGACCACAAGGCTTGTTTTGGCATAATTTCCCCACCAATATTCTTAAGGCCTACCACTACACCCAGGGTTTGATTCACCTTAAACCAAAATTTTTGCTAGAGTCTAGATTTGAACCCAGGACTTCTCCAACACTTCTCAGTACACTTAACCACTAAAACAAGCCTTCATTAACGAAATTTACATGCAAAACAAAATATTATAAGCTACCTTTAACCGCTCCCATGCTCAAGGCCCAAAACTTCTAAGCTTAAATTCAGGGTGTTACAAATTTCATTAGCATACCATTATACCCATATCACACAATGACATTGGCATAGGCATATGAGTAATTAATATGCGTGCAACTCATTAGCCAATATAAGCCAATTTATGTGGCTAGATACCAAATCAAATCCTTAATCATTACAAGCCAATACATTTGGCCATATCATAATGACACATACACAAATATGACGAAGTCTCTATACATGCCATAGACTCAAGGGTTTGCGTTCATTTACCCAACATGATAGATTGATAGTGTGATAGCATCTCCGACGATCTCTAACTCGAGCTAGCATACAACATTATAAGATATAGGAAAGGAAGGAGAGTAAGCTACAAAGCTTAGTAAGTTCATATGCAAATAATAAGCAACAATAGTCATACATTTTTCATACAACAAACATAACATAGTACAACATAAACGTCATTAAATCTTCATAGGCATATCGTAACCTCCCCATTATAACATACCATAATAATCATTAACAAATCATTTCAAGCCTCATAATAAAATACACATTAATTATGCGTAGTCATATTTCAAGCCCAAAGCTTAACATCTTTCAATGATTTAAACTCTTAACTTCACATACTTTCATAACCATTTTAATAGACAATTATGCAAATCTTTCATTTTTTACACATATCCAATGAATCACAAATCAAGTGAACTAAACATCTTATCTCTCAATTTGATATGGCTCAAAAGCCTAACACATGATTCTCAACTGAATTTACCATGAATTTACATATCATCAACATAAATAGTTATTCATATGATTAACTTAAGGTCACTTTCATAATGATCATGAACTCATAATATCATGAAGCCAATGCTTATAAACTTTACATACATACCTGTACAAACTCGTAACACAGTCATATCTTTTTACATGTTTGACATAATCTTTGAATTACCTATTGAACCACTTGGAATACTAAAGGATACCCGGGAAACCTCACACACAGAGTAAGATGCCAATGCCATATCCCAGATATGGTCTTACATGGGATCACATATTGATGCCGATAGCCCAGCTATGGTCTTACACGATGTCTCATATCAAAGCCATGTCCCTAGACATGGTCTTACACAAAATAACATATCGATGCCATATCCTAGGTATGGTCTTACATGAAATCACACATAACCCTAATGTCATGGCATTTGTATCCTATCTATTCCTAAGGTTCAACGGGGACTTCTTCGTTATCTTGGCTTTATCGAACTTGCTCATAATATCAATCATATAAAATATATAATATTAAAGCAATTTAAAACATAAATATAGCATTGCATTATTCACATACAAACTTACCTCGATACCAAAAATGGTGAAAAGGACTTAACCATCAAATACTTGTTTCTCCCTCATTCTAGGCCTGAATCTCATTTTTATTGATCTATAATATCAAATTTAGGTCACTTATTAGTCACATTATTCAATGTGACCCAAAAATCATATTATGTCAAAATTACATTTTTGCGCCTAAAGTTTGACATATTTACATTTTTGTCCTAAGCTCGAAAATAAAATTTATTCAATTTATTCGATTCCCAAGCCTAGCCGAATCTCTTTTATACTTATATCAGTCCACATTTTTCATTAAATCACACTTTTTGACATATTTTATAACTTTTACAAATTAGTCCTTTTAGGCATTTTCACCGAAAATCACTTAGTAAAAGTCGTTTCTCTAACCATAAACATGCATTTTCTACCATTAAACACAAAAATACACACATATTCATCATGGTTCAAAACCTTATACTTTAAATATATCTCAAATTAGTGGTAGAAATAGATAGATCTTGTTACAAGAATTTCAAAAAACATGAAAATCATTAAAAACGGGGCTAGAACGGACTTACAATCGAGCTTGGAAGCTTGAAAAAACTAGCCATGGTTTCCCCTTGTGAAATTCGACCATGGGGTTGAAGATGGAAAAAAATTGCCTTTTAATTTTACTTTTAATCCATTTTAATTACTAAATGACCAAAATGCGTCCAACTTAAAAATAATCTATTTCACCTATTTCATGTCCATTTTTGTCCAACAAATTAACCAATGGTATAATTACCATTTAATTACCTCCAATTTAAAATTTCATTGTAATTAGACACCTCTCGCTTCTAGAACTCAAGTTTTCCACTTTTTATAATTTAGTCCTTTTGACTAAATTGAGTGCCCAAACATCAAAATTTTCAAACGAAATTTTCCAAAAATCATTCTGTGAAATCGTAGACCATAAAAATATAATAAAAATAAATTTGTCCTCGTCAAATTTGTGGTCTTGAAACCACTATTCCGACTAGGCCCAAAATCGAGTTGTTACAACTAATGTGCTCTTAAAAACCTCAAATGACACTTTACCATCATGTAATTAAATATAAAAATTTACTTAACTTAACTAATTCACCTATATGCATATTTTATCAAATATGTTAAAATAAATTTTCAATATGCCAACATGATTTATATCAATTAAGCATTAAAGCACACACCAAACATGTTATAGCCTCATTTATAAATATCAAAACATGTTCATCACAAGCCATTCTAATGGCTAGTTATAACCCAATCATTTACATTCCAACATTGGCTAATTAACCTATACATGTCATTATAACCATAATTGATTTACCATTTATACTAAGATGGGCCGATGGATAGTGTGAGTGATCTCCACAAATGCTTTCAATTTGACGAGCTTCCGAATTACTATAGAACAAGGGAAAATAAAATAGAATGAGCATGAAATGCTTAGTAAGTTCGTATAACATGGTAAATAACTTACTATATATTTATGTTCAAAATAAACATGCAAGGCACTATCAACCAATTTTATCACAAGCCCTAAACACATATCCTTATCATGTTAGCCAAGTAATCACATGTAATAGTCCTTAATCATGGATGAGCAAAGTCATCAAGCATGATCCACTTTCATGTAACAACCAATTCATGCATCATTATATCAGGTAATGTCATTTCCATGTACTTCACGTACATACGTGTAATAATTCGTTTCTAAGTCATACTATCTCATGTAAACATCAAGAAACATGTATGGGCTTAATAAAAACCAAATTCCCATATTCATATACTTTCCACACCATGAATTCAAATAATATATATAACTCATACCCATGTTGTAACAACCAGATTTTAGGCTTAGTCGGAAAAATGGTCTCAGAACCACTAACCCGAGGTCAAAAAAATTATTTTATATTATTTTATGTGTTTAGCATGTTTATATGAGTACATGAAAATTTTGGTGAAATAATTTTAGCGATTGCATGCTCAATTACGAAAAATGACTAAATTGCATAAGGGACAAAAGTTTTATTTCATTAGCTAAAGGTTTGATATAGCTAGAGAACCAAAATTAAGGGTCTTTAAAGAGCAAATAGGCCTTTATTAATGGCATGACCGGCCATAGCGACAAGAAAATCAAAAAGGTCAAAATTAGGTAAAATTTGGTGACCAATTTGACTAGAATAAAATAAAATAAGGAAAAAGCTATCATCTTTTTTCTCTTCTTCTCTTCTCCATCGATATTTTCAGCAAGGAAGGGGTATTGAAAGCTTGAAATTTTCAGCCATTAAGTTCTCTCATAAGTAAGTGATTTTGATGACTTTTCTTGATAATTTTTGTACTTTTGGGACCCTTGTAGTATAAGCTAACTAATGAGGGAACTTTTTGCAAAATGATTGAGGGTTTAGGGTTTTTCCATGAGAGTATTCATGTTGTTTGCTGAATTTTTATCGAATAAAATGAATCTTGTTTGTTAAAAAAACAACTTTTGAGAAGTAGTTTTTATGGAAACCCAAATTAAGGACCATTTTGCATAAGTTATAAATTATGTGGTAAATGTGTGAAATAATGGGAATTGTGGGCTACTTCTAGTATAAAAAGAATTTGGCTAGGCTTGGGTAGTGAGAAAATTCGATAAAGATCGATTTACAAGCCTAGGGGTAAAATAGTAATTTTGTGAAAGTCTAGGGGAAAAATGGTCATTTTTCCAAAATATGAATTATGAAATGCTTTGATTAATATGATGATTAAATTAGTGAATTTTTATCATTTTAGATCAGGAAATACGAAATCCGGACCTAGACAAGAGGAAGGCCAAACAAATAGATTAAATCCAACTAGTCGCCCACTTTTTGTATACCGAGGTAAGTTGTATGTACATAAATCAACTTTATCGCTATTATGTGTTAAATGATCAATTTTGCATAATATGGTAGAATATGATTATTAATAATGCATGATGAAATTAATGTGGTAAATTCTCGGTTAAGCCCAGGAATAGATTGGATATTCATGCCATGACATTTGGGTGATATGTGTGCTAGTGTAAGACTATGTCTGGGACATGGCATCGGCCACATTATGAGAGCTAGTGTAAGACCATGTTTGGGACATGGCAACGGCATTAATATGTGTGCTAGTGTAAGACCATGTCTCGGACATGACATCGGCATTGAGACGAAAGCTAGTGTAAGACCATGTCTGGGACATGGCATCGGTATTAATATGTGCGCTAGTGTAAGACCATGTCTAGGACATGGCATCGGCATTGAGACGAGAGCTAGTGGAAGACCATGTTTGGAACATGGCATCAGCAGTTCACCCTCTTGTGTAAAGCTTGTCAAATATCCTTTAGTATTCCTAATGGTTTCACGGGTTATTTTAAAACTTATAACAATGATATGGAATGATATAATCATGTTGTGAGTGATACAGGTTCTTATTCAAAACTCATGAGATTATGTTGCCTTCATGGTAAGAATGACATGAGTAAGTTCTAGCGATGAAATGATTTAGCGGCGATAATGTAATCTTTGGCTTATACTTGCGATATATAAGCATGTAGTGAAATTTACCTTTGTTCACTCAAGAATGTTGTGTTGATTTATAATATGCATGGTTGATGTTGTTACTTATTTATGTGCAACTTACTAAGCTTTGTGCTTACTCTATTCCCTTTCCATTTTCTTATAGTGCCGCCAAGCTAGTATCGGGGATCAAGGGACGTTGGAGGCACAATCACACTATCACATGAAGCTTTGGTATAGCTAGTTTAATATTTTGGTTTTGGCATGTATAGGAACTTGAATCTTTTGTTTAATGTATAGTTAGTTTGGCTACAAGAGTTGGCTCATATAATGGATGTGATATTCATTTTGTATAGGCCATTAATGTTAGATAATATTGATTACTATTAAATGCATTTGATGCAAAATTCTCATGGTTGTGGTTGTTTTGGTTATATGTGTTACGCTTGGATTGTAACATCCCGATTTAGACCCTATTCGGAATAGTGGTTTTGGGACCATGAATCCAAGTTAGAAAAATATTTAAAAATTATTTTCTATGTTTATTATGTGTGAATTTATATGTGTTAATTTTTCGTGTTTTAATTTTATTGTTTGGATACCTAATTTAATAAAAGGGTTTAATCTCGTAAAATGAAAAAGTTGGTAGTTAAATGTGAAAGTGCCTAATTGTTATTGTCTTTATAATATGAAGTATTTATGTTGCAATTAGACCATAATTATAAATGATGGACCGTTAAGGACATGAATATAATGTTTGTGTAATTATTTCATTAAGGTTATATTAGTAATTAAAGTAATAACATATGATATAATAAATCATAAAATAAATAAAAGCCATGCATTCATATTCTCAAATGGCTGAATGTTGTAAGAAAGAAAAGAAATAAAGAGTTAAGGGTTCGGTTATATGCATGCTTAATTAAGGTATGTAATTTAGCTCGATTTTTGATAATTTTTACTTTTTGAGATCGTTGCAGTGTACTGTACAAAGCCCATGCTTGAATTTCTAATTTTGATGAATATTTTGAGTTATGCCATTGATGAATAATTGAGTTTTGTGATTTTAGTTGATGAATTATGAAAGATATGTTTTGGATTAATATGTTTTGTATTAGATTTTTTGATGATTTTGAGTAATTAGGGCTAAATTGAAAAACTAATAAATTGAGGGACTAAAATGTGAAATAAATGAAATTTATGGACTTGTATAAACATGGGTAGAATTCGGCCTAAGCATGGTGTGTGCAAATTTTGCATGTTTTGTGTTTTGTGCAATTTGGACTAAATTGTAAAAAGTGTAAAATGTCAGGGGTAAAATGGTAATTTTCCAATTTATGTGTCTTTGGACTAAATTGAATGAAATTATGTTTGAATGAGTTTAATTTGAATATTTTTAGATCAATAACCAAAGAAATCGGACTTGGATCGAGGAAAAACCAAAGTTGTCGAACAATCGTTCTATTCCGATTTCTGTTGTCCGAGGTAAGTTTATAGGCAAATAGATGTTGTAAATTTCAATATATGTATATTAAAAATGCTGAATTTAATTTTTATAATTGTTTTGAGAATGTGCCGAAATGATATATGTTTGAGAGCAATGGTTACGAGTTCAATTCGATCAAGTTACGACTTCTGAAAGCCCCGTATGAGCCTTAGGAATAGATGGGATATATATGTCATGACATAAGATTTCGATATGTGATGTGCGAGTAAGACCACGAAATCAATACATATGTGCGAGTAAGACCACGCTTAATACGTTGGCATCAATATGTGATTCTGATATGTGTGTGCAAGTAAGACCACATTTAATACGTTGGCATCGATATGTGATTCTGATTTATGTGTGCGAGTAAGATCCTGTCTAGGATAGTGGCATCGATATGTGATTACATGTAAGACCAAGTCTGGGACGTTGGCATCGTACGATATGTGTGATTATCCGAGTATCTTATTCAATTTCGAATGGTTCAACGGGCAATGATAAGTACTGATCGAATTTGTAAAATGAGCTAAGTGATCAGGTATGAAATAGTTGATTACTTATTTGAAAATAAGGTAAGTTGGTTGTTTGAAATATGATGCAAATTATACATTATGCTAATGTAAATATATATGTGTATTTGTGAAGTATATTTGGCCACATGATATGTATAAGTATGAGATATTAAAGTTTGATTTATACTCTATGCTTGTGAGTGTGTATATTTGGTTATATAATGGTACTATGGTTTAGAAATTGAATAATACTTTGATAATAGATACATGTATATTCAGCCAAAATAAAATTATATATGGAAGTATATGTTATATATGAAATTGTGTATTTGAAATTAAATGTGACTATGAAAGCATAAATTGATTTAGTTAAATTGAGTTGATATTGTCATTGAGATATTTATTTTCTTATGACTTACTAAGTTATGCGTTTATGTTTATCTTTGTTTTATAGATTTTGGAGACTAGTTATGATCTCGAGGATCATCAACGAAGTTTATCACACTATCAACTGTTTCGGTATTTTTATAAAGTTGAACTTAAACCTATGGCATGTATAGGCTAGCTTATGTTTATACTTGATTTTGGGTTATGTAAATATCAGCCATGCGAAAATGGCTTATTATTTTTTTAAGTTTGGATTTTATGTTTTGGTCAAATTATGGTTATGTTTGGTTGTGGTTTTGATGATTCGTTTATGGTTTATACATAGATAAATATATGTGAACTTGATTGATATTCTTTGTTAAGGTTTTGCTATGTGAGTTGGTATTTGGCTATATGGTTTGGCTTGATTTTATTAGGTTAATTGATGATTTAGTAATTTGACATGGGATAAGCATATTTTGGTAAGTATATTCTTGGTAAATATGTTTGTGATGTTTAGTTAAGTGATTCGACAATGAGAAGTGGTAATTATAATATATAATCAGGTTAATTATATTGGTAAGTTTGATTGATGGCATAGTTTGCATTTGTAGATACTTATGAATCGGTTTGTGTGATGTTAATGTAGTGATGGATGTGGTTTTGATTGTGGCAAGTTTATATAAGTTATATTATGAATATATTATTGCTTGTGTAATTGGTCTTTTTGGTACGGTCTGTGATAGCAAAATATGACTATGTTCTATGGATGATGAGTCGATCATTTGAGCAAGTATATGTATCTAGTTAATTAACTACGAAATGATATACATAGTTGAAATTTTGTTGTGATAATAGTATGATCTATTGAGGTTTAAACTTGATGATAGAATATATATGGCTAATTGATTGGTTGAATATATGTATTTTGGTATGAAAAATTAGCATGCGATTTAGATGTTCTTTGATTTGTTATTTGTATTCAAAAATGTTAATGTTGCTATAGTGCAATACACATAACTTGGTAATAATGACAATTATATTTGACCTTTGTTGATGTTTGATAATGACTCTTATATGGATAATTAATAAGTTGTATAATATGTCTTATTTTTATTTGATATGCGAATGTTCATAAGCATGCAAAATAAATGTACTTTGTTGATATTTTTACTCAAAATGGTTCATTTTGTTTGATAATATGGTATAATATACAAATGTATATTGATTCTATTTTTAAAATCCAATGTCGCATATGTTAATATTAAATAAACTTTGGTTATATGATATGCTTGGTTATTAAGCACATGTTTATAAATGAGTTATTAAATACTAAATTCCTTGAGGTATTAGGTTTCTTTAATGATAATAATACATGAATTTTGTATGTATTTGAAAATAGATTATATATGACTTTGGGTTTTCATTGATAATTGTTTATGATTTAGATTATATATTTAATGTTTAAACGGATTTATGTTTTTGTAACACCCCTATCCCGTAACCGTCGCCAGAATAGGTAAGGGGCATTACCGGACTTGTAACTCATGTCAGAACAGTAAAATTTTAAACTTTTTCTTGAAATAAAGATCATTCATTTAAATAAGTACTAAGCACAGCCAGAGATAAAATTTAAACTTCACTAAGTAAACATTCAAAAGATGCCATTTTCGCATGGCTTATATACATTAACCAAAAATATTCTTCCTCCACTAGTCTATTCTATACATGCCATAAAATAGTTCTAAACATAACAAGAATAAGCGGTGGATAGTGATAGTGTAACTAGTTCTTGACGATCCCCGAGCTCAGTAGTCAAGAATGAGATCTATAAAACAGAGAAAACAAAGTAAACGGAGTAAGCATTACAATGTTTTGTAAGTTTTAAGCAGTGTCAACAGATAACAATCAAATTATAACATAGTTGTTCGTATTTTTATTTCACTCTTCCTTCGGGCATACCATCCCTTTACCGAATATGCACATCTCATCATATACAATAGGCAGATAAACTTTCACATAAAAGTGAGCTCATGTGACATAGATATATTGTATGATTTCACATAACCTCTCACACTGATCCGATGTCACATAATCATAGGAATCGTCTCATAGATTGCTCTCGTATGCATCAGATAACTACCTTATGATTTAGTTCAAATCAAGCTCACATATAAACTTGGAGTACATACTTGTTTAACCTTTCGCATTGAATATATTTATAAGCAATTCTTATCATGAAGTCTTATAGCTTTAACCTCTACTCGGATTATCGGTGAGACCTTTAGCTCAGACAAAATCTCCACACGAAGTTATCGGGTCTTACCCAGACAAAATCTCCACACGTAGTCATCGGGTCTTACCCGGACATAATCTTCACACGTAGTCATCGGGTCTTACCCGGACATAATCTCCACACGTAGTCATCGGGTCTTACCCGGAATATATTTCCAAGTTTCATGTACATTTAATCACATGTTACAACATTCACATCGACTGTCATATTTGTAATTCCTTTGCCTCATCAAATATCTAATAATACACACCTTTCACATTTGGTCGTTCGCCACAATATACTTTATCGCCTACATATTTCACACTATCCATTCGGCTTTACCAAATATACATATCTCATACATATTTCACACTATCCATTCGACTTTACCACATATACATATCTCATACATATTTCACACTAGCCATTCGGCTTTACCACATATACATATCCCATATATATATTTCACACTATCCATTCGGCTTTACCACATATACATATCTCATACATATTTCACACTAGCCATTCGGCTTTACCACATATACATATCCCATATATATATTTCACATTAGCCATTCGGCTTTACCACATATATGCATGTTCATATTCATCACATTGGTCATTCGGCCTTATCACACATATGCATGCTCACATTCATCACATTGGCCATTCGGCCTTATCACATATATGCATGCTCACATTCATCACATAAAATCCTAAATCAAAATATAAATTTTCATGTATTCACATCACAATTATCCAAATATACTTCACATACCACATATACTATCATGTATACACTTTGTCTTGGCCGAATCTACATTAATCATTTTCCAATGAATAATTCAATTTCACGCCATACTATCATTTCATATTCGAATACTCATAAACTTACAATTTCACAAATTTTAATATCAAAGATCCATCTAACACTCATATATCGTTTTACAATATCACGATTTAGAATTCACGTATGGGTTTAATCAATAGCTTATGAGTAACTAAAACAAGTTTTATCCATGTTTACAACAAAATCACATATTCACTACGAGCTGTTTTCCTGAGCAGTAGTCACTAAATTATTTATAACTGGAGCTACAAAACTCCAAATCACTTGCCGTTAATTTTCCCTGAATATAGACTCGTATATCTTCCATCCATAAAATTTCCAGAATTTTAGGTTTGTCTAATCAATACCAGATTTTTCTTAAAATTTCCCCTGTTTCACTGTTTGACTAATCTGACCACTCTTCACTACGAATCATATTTTTCATTGTACAGAATTCAAAATGTGTTCTATTTGATTTCATTTGAAACTAGACTCATTAAGGATTCTAAGCATATAAATTTTATCTTACAACCATTTTTGTACAAATTATAATGATTTTCTAAAAACAGAACAGGGGATTTCGGAGTCATTCTGACACTGTCCCACACAACTTTAAATATCTCTTTATAGGGAATTTCTTTGCTTACACGGTCTCTTTTATAAGAAATTCGACTAACTAAGCTTTGATTACATATTTTATTCAGCCTATACTTCCACACCAACAATTTATAGTGATTTTCTAAAATCACGTTACTGCTGCTGTCCAAAGCAAATTATTACAATTTGCTCTTAAATTTCCAAGTCCAAACACTTATGAACTTACCATTTGAGTTTAAGATATATCATGGCCACATCAAATCTTATTAAACCAACTCATTATGTCCTATTATGATTGAATTTACTCAACGTTTAATCACTTAAAACTTACCTCGGAAGCGGTCGACGACTAGATATCCACGGCTATTCGTTTACTTTCTCTTTTCCCCTATCCGACTTTGATCCTCTTTGCTCTTGGGCTTAATTTAAACGAATGAATTTGTTTAATCATTTTGAACATTAAAAGCTCTTTTAAAGCACTTAACCCTTATACTCAATAATGAACCAAACCATATAGCTAATTATTTTATCACATCACCTTAACACATATATTAACTATCATACACCCAATTCACATGCCAAGTTGCAATAAAAAAATGCATACACACCAATAATTTAATTACTCATTTCAACCTTATAGGGTAACTTCAATGCATTATGTATATACCATTTGCCATACACATTACCACATTTTAACAAGCCAAAATTACTCCTACATATTATCCATTATAATTATTTCATAGATATAAAACATAGCTGAAAAATCTTTAGCCTAAATAATATAATAACACCCAAATCATCAACTATTTTAACGAACATGACACAAAAGATTAACTAACACTCCATTCAATTTTAAGGTATTAACCCTACTAAACTCATACCATGACCATATCTAATCAATTCAAGTAGAGGATTAATTACAACCATGTACACCAATATATAATTATAACATGTTTTGATATCTTATATATCCCATTCGCCCTAACCACACAACTTAGCTTTTATAATAAACCTTATCTTAACCGAATGTACATATATATATACTCAAAATATCATTCGATTTCAAAGGCATATTAACACCATATAACCGAATGTTCATAGACTAATATACATATACTCATAAATCCAACTTTAAAACTCATACTTATACATAGCATATAACCGAAAAAACTTCATGAATCCACCTACATTTACATTATTATCATATATAGAATTTGCATTTACTATCAAATAACAACTTAACTTACTTTCAATTAGGTAATCAAATACCTCATACCCAATCATTTAACAACTAAAATAATAAACCACAACATTTAAATTCATCTTATTCTTCTCCCATTTGACCGAATGAACATTTGTCTATTGATGCATGAAATTAAACCATGGGTTAAATAGGCTATGCATTTATCAATCTAATCTCATAGTCAATTAAAAAGAAAATCACAATGCATACCTTAAACTAGGATAGCCATGGCCGAATACCTTGTTTTTTCCTCTTCAATCTTCCCTTTCCCAAATTCGGCAACCAAGAAGAAAGATGAGCATGTAAAATTTTTTTTTTTCTTTTGTTATCTTTCTTCAACTCACGGCAATGGAGGAGGGGAACATGGATGAGACAACTTTGTTTTCATCACCCCTCCCTTTTCATTTCTTTATTACTAACCTTTTATTTTATTCTTTCTCCCATAAAACACTAACACCAAATGTTTTTAATAGGCTTTAACTTATAGCATGGCCGGCCACCTTCTTGTTCTTTGGTTAATTTGACATGCAAATACAATTATTTTGCAACATGCATAAATAGGCCACTTACATTTGCCTAGCACATTTCTAAATTTTCTCACATAAGTCCTATTTAATAAAATTCACTTACAATTAACAAAATTAAAACATGAAATTTTCACACATGCATATGTACATATAATAAGCATCAAATATGTCAGCTAATTATTTTTATGACTCGGTTTTGTGGTCCCGGAACCACTTTTCGACTAGGGTCAAATTAGGGGTGTCACAGTTTTAGTTATGTGAATATAACATATGTGTATATGTAAATGTTCGAAATTTGTGTCTCGTCCGCTAATGCCTCGTAACCCCTTTCTGGCGACGGATACGGGTTAGGGGTGTTACATGGATTGGTTTTGGTTAATGTTGTGTAGGTTGGTGCAAGTAAGGGTGGCAAAAAGGCTTGGTAAATAGCCTTGTTTTTTTCCATACGGGCGTATGTCTAGACCTTGTGTGGCACACGGTCTGCCTTACTGGCGTGTAGTCTGGCCATATGTCCTCTGCACCTCAATTTTACAAGTCAGTATGCATGGTAGTAAACATACGAACAGAGACACGGCCGTATGTCTCAGCTGTGTGGAGCACACGGCCTAACACACGGGCGTGTGCCTTGGCCATGTGCCCTTAATTGGTTAATGACGTCAGAAACAGAATGTCAAGGTTTTTGTACACGGGCTGAGACAAGGGCGTGTCATTGCCATGTGAGGGACACGGGCCATGGACACGGGCGTGTGCCAGGGTGTGTGAAAATCCCTATTGGTCTGAATCAAAAAAATAAATCCACAAGGGTTAGGGACATGGGTGTGTCCAGATATGCCCAGGTCGTGTGAGCTACACGGGCTTTCAGCACCATCATGTTAAGACGACAAACAGGCGTATGCCCTATTTACCTTGAAATTTTTAAAATATTTCTAAAGTACTTAGTTAAGTCCCGAATCTTTTTTTGAAGCGTGTTTTGGGCCTCGTGAGCTCATATTAGGGACTTTATGTTCAGTTTTCAAAAAAATTTACTTTAGATGAAAATTTATGGCATGGAAATGTTTGTAAGCATGTGTTTAAGTATGGTAACACCTCGTATCCTGTTTCGGCGTTAAACTTGGGTAAGGGGTGTTACATTTAGTGGTATCAAAGCTATGGTTTAGTCGATTCTTGGGCTAACCTAGCATGAGTACGAGTCTAGCTATATATGCTAAAAATATGTTGTGATAGTGTGGCAACTCCTGACAAATTTAAATTGTGTTTTCATATAGTAAATGGATCCTGACTGAGCTATGGTGGATGATGTAGAAAGTAATACGCCGGCTCCCGCTGAAGGGACCGCACCAGTTGAAAATGGGCCCGTGACATTGAGTCAGGGAGGAGGGGCTAAAGAAGCCTACCTCCATATGATGGATGCTTGGTACTCGGAGTTTGTTCATGCAAATCCGAACACTCCGCCTCCCCTACCTGCTCCGATTCCTCAGCTTTCCCATATGTTTCCCCAAGGAGTAGAAATGGTTAGGAGAGAAAAACCTCCAGTAGATAAAATTTGTAAGCACGAGGCCGAGGAATTTTGGGCTAAAATTGATGATGTCCCAGAGAGAGCAGAGTTCTGGTTTGAAAATACCATTAGGGTTTTGATGAATTGTCTTGCACCCCTGAGGAGTGCATGAAGTGTGTCGTGTCACTCCTACGAGACTCGACCTACCAACAGTGGAATACCCTTGTGTCGATTGTACCAAGAGAAACGATTATATGGGAGTTTTTCTAGGAGGAATTCCGAAAGAAGTATATTAGTCAGAGGTTCATAGACCATAGGGGGAAAGAATTTCTAGAATTGAAGGAAGGTCGAATGACGGTGACAGAGTATGAGCGTGAGTTCGTGAGACTCAACAAATATGCTAGGGAGTGCGTATCTACCGAAGCCACTATGTGCAAGAGGTTTGAAAATGGTTCGAACGAAGACACCAGGTTGTTGGTTGGCATTTTGGAGTTAAGAGAATTTGTAGTACTTATTGAGAGAGCATGTAAGGTCGAAGAATTGGCCAAAGAGAAGAGGAAAGCTATAAACTAAAAAATATATAGGATTTTTCCTATATAAATTATCACCTTTTACTTAAATTTGTTGTTAAAACCAAGTAATTGTTTAATAAATTAATGAAATATGTGAAAATATGAAAACAAGACATAGAAATTATTAAAATATGATTTTATGCTTTATTATAGAGTTTTCATGCAGAAAATGGCTTATTTTATATTAAATTGAGTATATTATATTTTTATGACATAAAGTGGGCCATGCATGATTAAATTAAATAATAAAATATAAAATTATATTTAATAATTCATTTAAAATATTTCATTAATAATTTGGGTTTTAATTAATTTAATTAAGTTGGTAAAATTTAATTCTTTGGTCCTCTAACTTATTGATTTATTTTTGGACAGGTCTGAGAGCTTTAATTTGATTACAAAACCATCCAAATTGAGGGCCAAGTCAACCCAAAATTTGGCTGAATATGGAGGTTCATAAATTAGAGATTTGCCTGAAGATTTGCTAGTGACTGAGTCTTAGTCCTGAGTTGTTGTGGCATTCAAATTGACCAAGAATCAATCAAAATCAGCCACATTCCCTCAATTCATGGCTAGCCACCCTTGGAAGGAGTTTTGAAAGATGGACACTCCTATTTTTAGCAAACTAGCTCCCATGCCTCACCTATAAATAAGAGCCCCTTTCTCACTTTTTCATCATCCCTCATCCCTCATTCATCCCTCACTTATTCATCATTCTCTCCTCTCTCAATTCTCTTAGCTTTCTTAGCCGTCACGCCTATCATCATCTTTGCATAAATATTTTGAGCAAATTAGCCTCTTAAAGAACCCTTGATTGGCCACCTCGGAGAGCCATCAGCAAAGGAGCAAAGCGAAGGAACGAATGAGCCCACATCAGTCAAAGTCTTGGGTGACAGCCACTCTGAATTGGGTTTAATCTTTCTTACTTTAATTTAATTCAAGAATGTTTGCTATGTTTTCTTTGTTCTTGTTTACAACAATGATAGCTTAATTTTATTTAAGCTAAGATGATTGCTTTGATTTAATAATAATTATTTGATTCATGCTTATAATATTTGTGCCTCAATCGATCATGTGTTCAATTAAAATCAAGTCTGTATTTTGTTCATACGTGATTGAAATGCACCTAAATTAGCTCAGCGATCCTAACCAGACGACGGCTTATGGACGCATAATTGAAATGTGCATGCTCAATTTAGATCCTAACCCGATTAAATTGCAGGTTGCATAACATCCCTAACCAGGCTCTGTTATCTGCATAGTTTTTATATTTGTTTGATTAAACTATTTCAAACCTAACACGTCCCTGTTACCTCGCACGAATACTAAGAAACCATTAGTAAATAAGGATTAGTAAAATGCTTATTTACTAAGTAAAGGATTTTGAAAGGACCTAACGTGGTTTCCAAACTCATGAAAGATCGAGTTGCCATGGAATGTTTTTCCGAATATTGATAAGCATGTTAATAATAATTTGAGTTTAATTAAAGTAATTTTCCTAGCTTATTTATGTTATGATTGTTGCTTATTGTGTTAATTCTGCTAAAATCTATCTCATTTATATAGTTTGCATACTTAGGATAAATTGCATTGGGGATCATTGCATTTAGTTTCATATACTTAATTTTTCATCACTTCTCAATTATATTGTTTTTATTTACCAAATTGTTAATACACTTTTACAAATTAAGTGACTTAGCACAAATACAATCCTTGCGGAGACGATAACTCGATACTTACTTATTACTTGATAACGACTATGTACACTTGCACAAACCCGAGTGTTACAAGTTTTTGGCGCCGTTGCCGAGGATTGTCAACTGTTGCCATAGTCATTTTTTGTGAAATTATTTATTTGCAATTTGGTTATTTCTAACAATACTAACTTATTCATTTTAATTTCGTAATTTTCTTTCCAAGTGTTTATGAGCATAGATCGGATTATCAATTTACTCCCAGTAGACCCTAAAATTGAGCGAACTTTTAGACAAAGAAGACGTGAACGAATAGCTTAGAGACAGAACGAGATGGACCTTGGATATCAAAATCAAGACCAAGGTAATAAAGCTGAACATGTACGAAATCCTATCCTCATTGCCGATGATAGGGATCGGTGCATCAAACAATATACTGTGCCACTTTTCAATGAGTTAAATCTAGGAATTAGAAGGCTAGATATTGAGGCAACCCAATTCTAATTGAAACCAGTGATGTTTCAAATGCTACAAACTGTAGGCCAATTTAGTGGCATGCCCACAGAAGATCCACATCTCCATCTTCGATTGTTTATGGAGGTGAGTGACTCATTCAAGATAGCCGGTGTGACTGAAGACGCACTGAGGTTAAAGTTGTTTCCGTACTCATTGCGAGATCGAGCACGAGCATGGCTCAATTCGTTGCTACCAAGTTCTATATCTACATGGCAAGAATTAGTAAAGATATTTTTGGTTAAGTATTTCCCGCCTAGAAAAAATGCTAAGTTGAGGAACAAGATCACAACTTTCCAACAATTGGATGATGAGACTTTGTATGAGGCTTGGGAGCGATTCAAGGAGTTACTTCGTAAGTGTCCTCATCATGGGATTCCTCATTGTATCTAGTTAGAGACATTCTATAATGGTCTCAATGCACATACAAGATTGATGGTAGATGCTTCTGCGAATGGTGCAATTTTTTCTAAGTCTTATAATGAGGCTTATGAGATCATCGAGAGGATCGCGAGCAACAACTCTCAATGGCCAACAAATCGAACAGCTTCAGTAAGACGTGTAGCCGGACTTCATAAAGTTGATACTCTCACTTCATTATCAGCTCAGGTATCGTCTATTTCCTCTATGTTAAAGCAGTTTACCGCTAATGGTGCTAATAATTTTGCAACTCAGCCACCATGTAACACCCCGTACCCGAGTCCGTTACCGGAATCGAACACAAGGTGCACACAGACTTAACTATTTTCACAGTCCATTTAGAAATTTCCAGACAAGCTGGTTACTGCATCACTGTCACCTTAAAAATTATATCTTGAGTTTCAAAACTCGAAAATTTGTTTTGTAATTTTTCCCTGAAACTAGACTCATATGTCCATCTACAGATTTTGTTCTAGAATTTTTGGTTGAGCCAATTAGTACAGTTTATTAGTTAAAGTCTCCCCTGTTGCAGGGATCGACTACACTGACCTTCGTGCGTTACGAATTGGATATCTCCCTGTACAGGGCTTCGATACTGATGCCGTTTGTTTATATAGAAACTATACTCAGAGAGGAATATATACATATATGGCATGACTCCTAATTATCTCTGGTTAATTTACAATGAATTTCCAAAGTCGGAACAGGGGATCCAGAAACCGTTCTGGCCCTATTTCACGAGAACTTTAATATCTCTTAACATATAACTTATATGACCGTTTCATTTCTTCCATATGAAAGTAGATTCATCCAAGTTCATTTACATAATTTATTCACTATTTAATACCATTCCTACTATTTTTAGTGATTTTTCACATCCACATCACTGCGGCTGTCAGCATCTGCCTTTAAGGTAGGCTTTACCTATTTCATGATTTCATGATTCAATTGGCCCTTTTTGCATACATAGCACAAAGAGTGATCATGATTAACCATTCCAATGGCTAACCGTTTCAAAACAATATCATATCTCATAATGATCAACATACAAACGATTATAGTACTATGCTAAAAACGTATATGAGCCATTTTCGCATGGCTATCCAAGTTTACACAAACCAAAAGGTACATGACGTACAACAAAAGGGTAGTCCTATACATGCCATTTCAAAGTTCAACCAAAATTGTACCAAAATAGGGGACTTTGATAGTGTGGATGACTTCGACTTTGATGATCCCGAATCTGATAGCTAACGAGCAAAATCTATAAAACAAAGAACAAAGAAACGGAGTAAGCAATTTATGCTTAGTAAGTTTTAAGCAAAACAAAGTGTTCTCAATCACTATCATTGGTCATTCATTTCAACTATTCGATGAAGTTAATCTAGAGCTTCATCTCGATCTATAATGTCATTAAACGCAACACTTGGCTGCCACATATATACTTTCGAATAATAATGACCTAGATGGTCAAATATTTCCAAAGCACATGCTTCATCGATTATCAGCTTTCAATAATCCTTTCCACTTGTTTATAATCACATCCATACTTAAGCTTACAAATCATAATCCTTACCTCTTTGATACTGATAATTCACCTCGAAATCACTCCACCGATGAGTAAGTGATACGTACCTGAACATCTTAAGTACATAATACTTATTTGATGGTAACTTAATGCAGATACTCAATATCAAAGTCTTACTTGAATCCTAGCATTTAGCCGTCGGGTCTTTAAAGCTCGGATATAGTACGAGCACGAAGCCTACGGACATTAATCAGGATAATATTCTCGCATAAAGCCTGCGGGGTTTTAACCCGGATATAATACTGACACAAATGCCCTTCGGGACTTATCACATTTATACACTTTCACATTCATCACATTGGCCATTCGGCCCTATCACATATATACACCTTCACATTCATCACATCGGCCATTAGGCCTTATCACATTTATATACACTTTCACATTCTTCACATCGGCCATTAGGCCTTATCACATATATACACACTTTCACATTCATCACATCGGCCATTAGGCCATATCACATATATACACACTTTCACATTCATCACATCGGCCATTAGGCCTTATCACATATATATACACTTTCACATTCATCACGTAGGCCATTAGGCCTTATCACATATATACACACTTTCACATTCATCACATCGGCCATTAGGCCTTATCACATATATATACCTCATACAAATTTCATATTTTTCTTGTACATCAATTTCAGCAATAGCTTATAAGCAACTCAAATAGTTTCATCAAAGTTTACAACAACATCACATATTCACTACAAGTAGTTTTCCTGAGCAACAGTCACTAAATTGTTTATAACTGGAGCTACGAAATTCAAAATCAATTACCGTTAAATTTCCCCGAATGTAGACTCATGTATCTTTCATCCATAAAATTTTCAGAATTTAAGGTGTGGCCAATCAATACCAGATTTTTCTTAAAGTTTCCCTGTTGCAATTGTTTGACTAATCTGACCACTCTTCGCTATGAATCAAATTTTTCATTGTACAGAATTCATAATGTGTTCTATTTGATTCCATTTGAAACTAGACTCATTAAGGAGTCTAAGCATATAAATCTTATCTTATAACCATTTTTGTACAAATTATACTGATTTTCCAAAAACAGAACAGGGGATTTCGGAGTCATTCCGACACTACTTAAGCTTTGATTGCATATTTTATTCAGCCTATAATTCCACACCAACAATTTATGGTGATTTTCTAAAATCACGTTATCGCTGCTGTCCTAAGCAAACTATTACAATTTGCTCTTAAATTTCCAAGTCCAAACACTTATGAACTTACCATTTGAGCTTTAAACATATCATGACCACATCATATCTTATTAAATCAACTCATTATGTCCTATTTTGATTGAATTTACTCAACGTTTGATCACTTAAAACTTACCTCGGATGTGGTCGAACGATCTCAATGGCTATTTGATCACTTTTTCCCTTTCCTTATCCAACTTTGGTCCTCTTTATGCTTAAGCTTAAGTACAACAATAGATTTGCTTAGGTACTTAACTAATATTATTCACTTAACAATCACATTTGGCAATCACATATCATTTAATCTATATCTAGAACAATAGATTTAAATATGTATCATATTTATGGTCCAACATAGCAAGAAAATTAAATAGGCTTTACTAGCCACACTTAGTTCTATTATAACATAACTCCCTTACTTATATGTACATTCGCACAAGCAACTTCATTTCAATTTTGCCATTCTTGAACTTATCCATAATATCCTAAGTTCATTTAGTAGCTACAACAATTATACAAATCAACAAGCATTTAACAACAATGTACTTAACCAACCCTTCAAGCATATTCGCAATATATATATATGTTAATGACGAAAACACTTGAGTCAATTCTAAGACTTCCACAATCTTCATGCTTACATGCCATAACCGTATGGTTCTTATCACCCTTGGACCACAAAATGCATGAATTTCCCAAATTCTAATTATTATCTTAAGCTCAATTTAGCACTCATTTAGCACTTCAACATAGCCGATTGTCATCTTCACACATTTAAAAAAAAACATTTGCCATGAGCTAGCTTCTATACTTGATGACCACTCCAAATATACAAAGATTTTCAATGAAAGAGCATTAACATACCTTAATCCCCCTTTTTAGCCTTCTACTTGAAAATTTCAACTTAGAAGCAAACAAATTCCATGGTTTTCCACTACAAGCAGCCGGCCTATCTTCTCTAGGTTCCTTTGCAAGAGACAAGGAAGCAAGATAGAAAATGAAAGTTGAAGTCTTTCTTTCTTCCATTCACGGCAATTGGGGGGGGGAGACAACTTTGGTTTCTCCTCCCACTCCCTTCTTTATTTATTATTCTTCCCACACATTTTAACATAATATGTCTATAATATGCCTTACCCCATAGCATGGCCGGCCACAATTTAGATTTTTGGCTAATTTGACATACAAGTCCCTCATGTCAATAATTCATGCATTATTTGGCCACTTTAAATTTCACCTATCACATTTTCAAGTCCTATCACATGGGTCCTTTCTTATAAATTAGCACCTAATTGATAAAATCAAGGCACGAAATATTCACACATACAAATCCCACATATAATAAGCACAGAATATAACATCTAATTATTTTTGTGACTCGGTTTTGTGGTCCCGAAATCACTTTCCGACTAGGGTCACATTAGGGGTGTCACACACCAAGTCCGTTTGAAGTAGTTTCCTGTGTGTACTGTGGGGAAGGTCATTCTTTCGAGAATTGCCCATTAAATTCCGAGTCAGTATACTATGTGGGGAACCAACATCAAAATAGAAGTGGACAAGGACCCCAATCCAATTTCTATAATCTTTCATGGCGTAAGCACCCCAACTTTTCTTGGAGCAACCAAAGGAAATGGACCAAACAATAACTTTATGCAGCATAAACCCAACCAATCTCAGGGGTTTAATCAGCAAGCTCTAAAACCACCTCAAGCTGAATCATCAAATAGTTTAGGGACCTTGTTGGAAGCATACATGTCAAAGAATGACGCTTTGATCTAGAGTCAAACAGCAACACTGAAAAATTTGGAAAACCAAATGGGTCAGTTAGCTACGGAGCTTCGTAATAAACCACAAGGAACCTTGCCAAGCGATACTGAGAATCTAAGAAATATGGGTAAAGAACATATCAAGGCTGTGGCATTGAGAAGTGGTCAAATTATGGAACCCTAATTGATTGATGTTGAGGACGAGCCTGTTGAAAATGGGGAAAGTCAACTAGCTGTTGAAGTCCCTACACCAAAAGAGTCAGAATCTGCAAAGACTGACAAGGTAAATCCTAACTTAGTGAATTTAGATACTTTAACTTCTTCTTTGGATGTAGATTTACCTACTCAGAAGAGTTGTTCGGTTTAACTGAAAGTTCCATCACCTCCATATCCACAAAGATTGCAGCAACAAATGCCGAACAAGCTTTAGAACAAATGCCAAATTATGTGAAGTTTATGAAGGATGTACTATCCAAGAAGAAACGACTGAGTGAGTCTGAGACTGTCGCTCTGACAAAGGAGTGCAGTGCATTCCTATAGAACAAGCTGCCACCGAAATTGAAGGATCCAGGAAGCTTTACGATACCCTGTAACATTGGTGAATCTTATTGTTGTAAAGCTTTGTGTGACTTAGGAGCAAGTATCAGCTTGATGCCTAAGTCTATTTTCAAGATGCTAAGGATAGTAGAAGTAAGACCTATAACTGTGACGCTCTAGCTAGCGGATCGATCTTTAGAATACCCCGAAGGAAAGATCGAGGATGTTTTGGTAAGAGTCGATAAATTTATTTTTCCTATTGATTTCATTATTCTAGATTTTGAAGCAGATAAGGAAGTGCCAATTATCCTTGGGAGGCCTTTCCTAGCCACGGGAAGAACGTTAATTGATGTGCAGAAAGGCAAACTCACCATGTGAGTTCAAGATGATCAGGTAACTTTTAACGCTCTTAAAGTGATGAAATTTCCCGATCCGACAGAAGAGTGCTCATTTATGGAAGAAATAGAAACCTTGACTTCTATGGAAAGCCATCTTGAATAAGATCCATTGGAGAAAGCCTTAGGGTTTGACCCTTTAGAGGATGAAGAAGGTGAAGAAAACATGGCTGTGATGGAAGCCAACCTGAGGAATTTTATTCAATCCACACGATTTGAACCGTTGGAGTTGGAAGTCAGAGAATTTGTGTAACCCAAATTGTCACTCAAAGAACCACCTACACTCAAACTAAAGGTACTTCCTTCCCATTTGAAATACGTTTATTTAGGTAATTGTTCTACTTTTCCTGTGATTATTTCAGCCGAACTGACAAAAGATCAAGAGGAGAAATTAATTTCTATTCTAAAGAAATTTAAGAAAGTGATTGGTTGGACTATAACTGATATTCGAGGTATAAGCCCTTCATTTTGCATGCACAAAATTATTCTAGAGGAAGGTGAAAAAGCTCGAAATTATGGGAAAAGTAGGCTTAATCCTATTATGAAGGAAGTTGTGAGAAAGGAAGTAATCAAATGGCTAGATGCAAGAATCATCTATCCTATTTCAAATAGTTCGTGGGTAAGTTTGGTACAGTGTGTGATGAATAAAGGTGGAATTACGATTGTTGAGAATGAGCGTAACGAATTGATCACAATAAGAACCATTACTGGTTGGAGAATTTGTGTTGACAATAGAAAGTTGAATAAAGCAACTCGGAAGGACCATTTTCCGTTGCCTTTTATGGATCAGATATTAGATCGACTGGCAGGTAATGAATTCTATTATTTTTTAGATGTTTATTCGAGTTATAACCAAATAGTTGTCGCTCCGGAAGACCAATATAGAACAGCCTTGACTTGTCCATACGGTACGTTTTCTTTTAAACGAATGCCTTTTGGTTTTTGCAATGCACCTGCAACATTCCAACAATGCATGGTGGTAATATTCACTAATATGGTTGAAAATTTTGTTGAGGTTTTCATGGATGATTTTTCTGTTTTTGGTAACACTTATGATATTTGTTTGAGTAATTTAGCTAAGGTATGAGGAGATGCGAAGAGACGAATCTAGTCCTTAACTGGGAGAAATGCTATTTTATGGTTAAGGAAGGGATTATCTTAGGGCATAGAATTTCAATGAAAGGAATTGAAGTCTATAAAGAAAAGGTGGATGTAATTGAAAGATTACTGGCCCCAATGAATGTGAAAGGAGTCAGAAGTTTCTTAGGCCATGTTGGTTTTTACCGAAGGTTTATCAAAGATTGTTCAAAAATTTCTAAACCACTGTGTTCGTTGTTAGAGAAAGATACAGTGTTCGATTTCAACAAAGCATGTTTAGAAGCTTTTGAAGAGCTAAAAAAATGGTTAATCTCAGCCCCAATAATCATTACACCCGATTGGAGCACACCTTTTGAGTTGATGTGTGATGCAAGTGATTATGTTGTTGGAACTTTGATGTGTCAAAGAAGGAATAAAGTGTTCCACCCCATTTACTATGAAAGTAGAACCTTGACGGGAGCCCAACTCAATTATATGGTAACTGAAAAGGAACTATTTGCTATAGTTTTTGCTTTTGACAAATTCTGCTTATATCTTATAGGTACCAAAGTTACAGTATTTACTAACCATGTGGCCATTAAATACTTGCTCACGAAGAAAGATACGAAACTGAGGCTAATTCGTTGGATACTTTTACTCCAAGAATTTGACCTTGAGATCCAAGATAGAAAAGGTGTTGAAAATCAAGTAGCTGGTCATCTATCAAGATTGGAGCAAGATGAGGTAAACCGATCACATGTGCCTATCAACGAGAATTTCCCAGATGAGCACTTATTTGAAGTGAGTCGAATTCATGAAATAACTTGTTTTGCTAATTTTGCTAATTATCTTGCATATGGAATAATTCCTCGAGAATTTACATACCAAAAAAGGAAGAAATTCCTTCATGATAGTTGGTATTATTTCTGGAAGGACCCGTTCTTGTTTAAACAGTGTGCAGATAATATAATCCAAAAATGTGTAGCTGAAAGTGAGATTGTTGAGATCTTACATCATTACCATTCATCTCCAAGTGGGGGACACTTTGGTGGTGCACGTACCGCAGCAAAGATTTTGCAAACAGGTTTCTTTTGGCCTACACTTTTTAAAGATGCTTATGCTTATGTGAAGAACTGTGATAGATGTAGAAGGAGCAGAAACATATCATGAAGGAATGAGATGCCCTAAACAAACATTTTGGAGATTGAATTATTCGACGTATGGGGCATTGACTTCTTAGGACCATTTCCTTCTTCATATGGGAACAAATACATCTTAGTTGTTGTGGATTATGTGTCCAAGTGTTTTGAAGCTGAAGCATACCCTACAAATGATGCTAAGGTAGTCATGTGATTCCTACATAAGCATGTGTTTACACGATTTGGGGCACCAAGAACTATTATTAGTGATGAAGGTTCTCACTTTGTGAACAAATGGCTTAAGTAGTTGCTTGACAAATATGATGTGAAACACAAGATTTGTGACAGCCCTAATTTGACCCTAGTCGGAAAGTGGTTTCGGGACCACAAAATCGAGTCACAAAAATAATTAACTGTTATATTCTATGCTTATTATATGTGTAAATGCATGTGTGAAAGTTTTATGCTTTGATTTTTGTCATTTGTATGTGAAATTTATTAAATAGGACTTATATGAGACATTTTTGAAATGTGATAGGTTAATGTGTAATGGTCTATTAATGCATGTTATAAAAGTATGGACTTGCATGTCAAATTATCCATTCTAGTTAGTGGCCGGCCATGTTGTTATTTATTATATAATATATATATTTTATATTAGCATTTTTTTCTATTATATGGCTTTATAATATAGAATAAGGATATTAAAAATAGAAAATGGGTGAAGAAAACAAGGAATTCATCTTTATTTCCTTCTAAGTCGAATGTTAAGTTAGGAAAGGGGAGAAAACACCATTCGGTTATTTTAGGCTTGAATCAAGGTAAGAAATTCATGTTAGTTCTTGAAATTTTAGTTAATTTTAAGTTAGTTACCAAGTTCTTTATTTAACCCATGTTAAAATTTTTATTTTGGGGAGGATTTGAGTTATCGGCCATGGTAGATAATGAAAAGGATACATGGTTGTCTTCAAGTTTAATGAATAATTACAAATGAATGATGTTTGAGGTAGTTTAATGTTCTTGTAAGTAGTTTAGATGAAAAAAAATCAGCTTGTGTATTTGTGTAATTGCCGAATTTGAACTAGGGATATTTTTTAGTAATGTTTGTATTTTAAATGATGGAATGGAGTGAATGCTTAGAATGTGTTATGCATAAATTATAAGTTGGATTAAAGGTTGTTATATTGCCTTGTCATTGCCGAAAATGTGCTTGGTTAAAGAAATTGGGTGTTGGATGTTTAAGTGATTTAAATAGTTATAAACTAATTTTCAGTTTCGATATCTAAATCTATTTTGTTGTGTCTGAATTTGATAAATAAATAAATTGTTTTAATATGATTATACCATAGCAAAATTTATGCTTTAATTTTATTTTCCTTTTAATTTGTAATTCAACACTTGTATATAATTTGATAATTGGATGTGTATGTATTTAATTTATAATATTATACTTGAACATGTTATATATATATATATGTGTGGTTGTATGTGTGTTATTATTTATCAAATTATATAAATAACCATACTTGTAGAATTTATTAAATCCATAATTGGTCTTAACGTAGACATGCTTATAATTATAAACTTGATAATGCCTAGTAAGGTGTTCAGTTGTGCATGAGTAGGGAATATATATATATGGTGTTTAATAGTTAATTGTTAAGGTTATTTGTACCTTAATTATATGATATACATGTATTAAATTAAATTGCCTATTTGATAAGTAATTAAATAAATCTATTTGTTTTAAAATAAGCTCAAGAGCAAAGAGGGTCGAAGTTGGATAGGGGAAAAGAGAAAGTAAATGAGTAGCCATTCCGCAACCGTTCAAGTATATCCGAGGTAAGTTTTGAGTAATCACCTTTAGTATATAATTGATGATGCCTTGATATGTATATGTTAGATGAATTGTGACCTTCTGGTTCTACTTGAATTAAGTTGTGTGATAAATAATTTATGTATATGACTTAGAGTCGAATGGTCACTATGGGTTAAGTTTGAATGGTGAAATTGATATGTGATATTTATGTATGACTCTTGAACCGAAATGTAAATGATGGTGTTCATATGGAGCTTATATCTGAATGTAGCAAATGACTACTAATATGATATGTTGAATGAGATGTGTTAATATATGATTAAATATGCATGATATTTGATGTGTATCCGAGCTTAAAGACCCGCAAGCTATATGCTGGAAATATATCCGGGTTAAATCCCACAGGCTTCGTGCTGGTATTATATCCGGGTTAAATCCCGCAGGCCTAGTGCTGGTATTATATCTGAGCTTAAAGTCCCGCAAGTTTTGTGCTGGTGACTGGATTCGGGTTTTAAACCTAGCAGGCTTAACGCCGGTGATTCGAGTAAGATTATGAATTCGAAAGTTCGAGGTAAACTACTATTGATTATGTATGATACATTATGATAGTCAGGTACGTATTATGTACTCGTGTGTGAATTGATTTTTAAAGTGAATTATTAGTATCAAAGAACGATATATGTGTGTGAATGATTATTATATCTACGAATAAGAGTATGACCTATTCGGTCGATGTCTGTCATTACATGAAAGTATGTGACTTAAATTAATTGTATGAGCTATAAAGTAAAGTAAAGTATGTGTTGAAATTTCTTTGTGTATTCTTATATTTATATACATATATATTCGGCCAATAGGCTTTTTAATTGGTGTACTTGTGTATATTCGGCCAAGTGATTACTAATTAGAATATTAGTTTTGTGGTACTAAATGCTCGATTTAAATGACAAGTTTTAATTGTTTGTATTGCTTAAAACTTACTAAGCTTTGAAAGCTTACTCTGTTCTTTATTTCTTTGTTTTATAGATTATTGATTTTGGCCACCAACTTGGGGATCGTCAGCAGTTCATCACACTATCGATCTTTTTGGGTACAGTTATATTTTGGATTCGATATGGCATGTATAGGTTAGGCTGATGATAACGATGTTTTGAAATTGTAAATATTCTGGCCATACGAAAAGGGCGTATAACTTAAATATTAGTATGTATTTCAGCTCGATCTCTGTTTATGTTTATTTACAATGTGAATGAGATTATTAAATGTTTAGTTCGGTAATACCTCTTGACCTTAATCCAGCGATCTGATTCAGGTTAGGGGTGTTACAAGATTGCTACTGCTTATCACCCTCAGTCTAATGGGCAAGTTGAAAGAGTGAACCGTGAGATCAAAGGTATCCTTGAAAAGGTAGTATGCCCTAGCAGAAAAGATTAGTCTCGAAGGCTCGATGATGCATTATGGGCCTATTGAACAGCATTTAAGACACCGTTAGGAATGACTCCTTATCGGTTGGTTTTTGGGAAGCCATGTCATTTGCCATTACAGTTGGAGAATAGAGCTTACTTGGCTTTAAAGAAATTTAACTTTGATCTTTAGCAAGCCGGTGAGAGAAGGATGTTACAACTGGATGAGTTGGAAGAGTTGAGGTTGTTTTCCTATGAGAATGCCAAAATGTGTAAAGAAAGATAAAAAAGATGGCATGATAGTCATATACGACCTCGCGAGTTTAAAGAAGGTCAGAAGGTTTTATTGTTCAATTCAAGGCTGAAGTTATTTCCTGGGAAGCTGAAATCCCGATAGAAAGGACCTTATACCATCTATCGAGTTTATCCTTATGGAGCTATTGAATTATAAGACAATCACGGAGGTACATTTAAAGCTAATGGTCAACGTCTCAAACATTATTGGGATGGTGAAGTTGAGCAAGTTGAATCCTCGTTCAAATTAACAGACCTTTGATTTTTCACTAACTCTTTTTGTAAATAAATAAATAATTAGGATTTATTTTCTTAATTTAGTACATTTAATTAATTTTGTCTAAGGAGATTGGAACGTAAGCAGGACCACTGTGACCCCTCCAACCTTTCCTGGGAATTAATTTAATGTAATTTATTGAGAAGAAATTTTCTAATTAAGATTTAAAATTTCTTTGAGTTTTATTTGTTTTTTCTTTTTAATTTTTAATTTTTATGTTAATAAAGGGGGTCAAATTTGGCCCAAGTACTAATCAGTTTCTTTAGTAAGATACAGTCTGAATTTGAGGCCCAAGATAGGAAAAAGAGAAAAATTCCACACCTATTGCCGCCACTACTATTGCTTGCCGCCCAAGTAACCCTAATGTAGCTAATTTTTTGCTACATGTTGCCCTAAATTTTCCCTATATAAACCCCTCTTCATTCTACTATTTTTTATATCCCTCAAAGCAATTTGCTTAAACCACAAAAAAATCCCCAAACTTTTCTCTTGTGCCGTCAACCTCAAATCCTGAGAGAAACCCTAGTTCTTTTCCTCTTGGCTGAAATTTCCTATTGTCGCCGCAAAGAAATCACCGGGGTATCAACGTCACTGTCGCACATAGCCGTTATCACCACCGTACACCACCATTGTTGCCGCACTTTGCCTTCGTCCCCGCAACCTCTTTGCCGTCACAAGGTTTGCAGAGAAAGTCCTACCCACTCGCCGATTTCACTTCTTTCCTTGTAAGCAAAACTTTGCCGAATTTTCAAGAAAATATCATGTCTCGCAAAAGAATTAGATCGTCAAAGACTACTTCTGAAAACCCGATTGTGATCGATGAAGAAGTGAAAGAGAGATTTGATTCAATTTTCAAGCATCAACCTATGATGCCGGAAAAAAGTTTTAACTTGAAGAGTAATGATTTGATGGTTGTCCATGTGCCAGTTAGAAAGACAATCAATGCTTTCAAGTGGGAACAATTTTGTGATGCTCGTTCACTTCCCGATGATGACCTAGTTCAAGAGTTCTATGCAAGTTTGTCCACACAAGATGCCACTGAGGTCATCATTTGGAAGAAAAAGGTACCTCTTACCTCTAAGTCCATCAATGATTTGTTTAACTTACCTGATGTTGAAGAAGATGAGTACTACCCTTTGATGAACAACATCAATTGGGATTTTCTTCAACAAGTGTTTGATGTTGTAACCAATCCGGGATCCCCAATGGATTATAAGAAAGTATGGGAGCCATTCTTGCCAAAGGGAATACCTAAAACCAGTAGCAAAGGTATGGTCTTATTTTGTTCGCTACAGTTTTATGCCTATCTCACACAGTTCCACCATCTCGATGGAACAAATGCTCTTGTTATATGCAATCTTGACAGAAAAGTCCATTAATGTTGGGAAAATTATTCTCAAGGAGATTTATGGTTGTGCTAAAAAGAAGACAGGAAGTGCTTATTTCCCATCATTAATCACTGCACTTTGCTAAAGGCTTGTGTTAAAACACAAGCGAATTTGAAGGGGCAATATGTCCAAGGGTGCATTACAAGTCATGATCTAGAAAGGTTAATAGAGAAGGTGCATGAGTTGAATCAAGGTGAGCAAAAAGAACCAACTGAGCCAAGTACTGAGGAGTCATCGAACGAAACTGAAACTGAATCAGTTTCAAACACTAAAGAAGAAGAATCTGATAAGGAACTAGTTGAAGACCCTGAACCAAGGGTTGAGCCAGAAGAAGAATCAGTCAAGCTAAGTGTTGAACCTAAATATACAACTCAATTGCCGACTTCTGCAAGTACTTCAAGGAAATCAGATTTGTCAATGTTGATGGATATGTACAAGTTCATGCACAATCAACAACAAACTTACTGGAAATATGCAAAAATTAAAGATGATTCGATTCAAAATACTTTTAAGAATATCTCTAACACTTTTGTTCCTATGTTCCCAGATGCTATCTTTGAGACATGGATGGATGATACTGATTATACAACCGGAGAAAGAGCTAAAGAAGACAAGCGGAATGAGTCAAAAGAATAAAATGGGGATTCTTATCTTTTTATGTATTTATTTTAGGTCTTTAGAAATTTGTTTCTTTACTAACTAGGATTTAATTTTTGCAAAATAAAACATAGCAAGCATGAATAAATGTTTCCTTTAGAAAGAAAAAGACTAAGTGATATGGTAATGGGAATGAACATGTCTAGGATTGGATTATGAGGAAAAGCTTGGTATTTAAGCAGTCTTAATGACTTACCTCTTTTTCTTTTTAACCCTACCCGGTGTTCAGTTTTCATTCATTACTTTGTTCTGGCAATAAGGACATTGCTTTTTTTTAAAGGGGGTAAGGCAAATAATTGCTGCTCAAATTTTCAAGTATGTTTCAATTATTTCTTTCATGAGCATGTTTTAATAAATGAATGTTTAGAGAAATTCTTTGTTAATAAGATAGCTTGTATGCAAGCATGAATGATGATTTTATCTAAATGACTGTATGTTATCATGAAGAATGAAATGATTGTATGATCTTAGTCTTCAGTAATGTTTTCCATGAAAACTTAGTTTCTTTTGAGATTAGACATGCATGAAGGTTTATATCTTTAGAATTGACTTAATAACTTTCTTGAGGTGAAATCCTAGGAGACATAAAAATCTAAAATGATATAGGCACCATTTTCTTTGGATCGTTTGAGCCTTTTCAAGCCCACCTTATGATATTAAACCCTTGAAACTATAATTTTGAGCTTAAAGGCCTGTTTATTACAATGAACCTACATTATAAGCCACATTACCATCTTTGTAAGTTATCCGAATTTTGTGCACCTATCTTAACTTAAGTTGTCTTGGTAATCAACATTTGAGGAAATTTTCATAAAGATGTATGTGCTCATGCTTATTAAAAAAAAAAAGAGGGCGAAGAAAAGTTTGCTTAGTCTTCAAGAAGGAAAAAAAAATGTATGAGCTTAAGTTCAAAATAAGTTTTGGGGGTGTTCCAAAGGTTCACGTAAAGAAAAAGGTTGTATTACGAGAAAACCAAGAAAAATTTAAAGGTTAAGATCTTGAAACTGAAATATCCCATCTCTTAAAATCCCTACCTTTGACCGAGCCCCATTATAACCTTATAAAAGACCTATTGATTTGATGATTATGTCACCTACATTAGTGGAGAGGAAGTCCTAAGTTCAACATATAAAGATTATAAATAAGCCTTATGATTGTTTTGCTTGATTGAGGAGAAATTATGTTGAATGAAAAAATATTATCTATGGTTGTGACGTAAATACATACTATGATTCATGTTGGCATACCTTGAAACTTAGTATAAAATTTTCAAAATGTTGCATATGAATTACTTGTTAATGAAGAAGATCGATGAGCATGAATTTATTAATAAATGATTATAGGGCAATGATTGATGCTACTTACACTTTTAGCAATTTTGCTTTAGCGAGACCTTGTGCTGTGCATGAACATTACTTGCGACGAGCAATAATTTAAGTTTGGGGGTGTGTAAACTGAAAAATATATAGGATTTTCCTATATAAATTATCACCTTTTTACTTAAATTTGTTGTTAAAACCAAATAATTGTTTAATTAATTAATGAAATATGTGAAAACATGAAAACAGGACATAGAAATTATTAAAATATGATTTTATGCTTTATTATATAGTTTTCATGCATAAAATGGCTTATTTTGTATCAAATTGAGCATATTATATTTTTATGACATAAAGTGGATCATGCATGATTAAATTAAATAATAAAATATAAAATTATATTTAATAATTCATTTTAAAATATTTTATTAATAATTTGTGTTTTAATTAATTTAATTAAGTTAGCAAAATTTAATTCTTTGGTCATCTAACTTATTGATTTATTTTTGGATAGGACTGAGAGCTTTAATTTGATTACAAAACCATCCAAATGGAGGGCCAAGTCAACCCAAAATTTAGCTGAATATGGATATTTTGGTTTAATTACACAAGGTCCTTGAAGAGTTGAAGAAATCAAAGATTTGCCCGAAGATTTGTTGGTGACCGAGTCTTAGTCCTGAGTTGTTGTGGCACTCAAATTGACCAAGAATCAAACAAAATCAGCCACATTCCCTCAATTCATGGCCAGCCACCTTTGAAAGGAGTTTTGAAAGATGGATACTCCTATTTTTAGCAAACTAGCTCCCATGCCTCACCTATAAATAAGAGGCCCCTTCTCACTTTTTCAATCATCCCTCATCCCTTATTCATCCCTCACTCATTCATCATTCTCTCCTCTCTCAATTCTCTTAGCTTTCTTAGCCCTCGCTCCTATCATCATCTTTGCATAAAGATTTTGAGCAAATTAGCCTCTTGAAGAACCTTTGGTCAGCCACCTCGGAGAGCCATTAGCAAAGAGCAAAGCGAAGGAACGAAGGAGCCCTTATCAGTTAAAGTCTTGGGTGATAGCCACTCTGAATTGGGTTTAATATTTCTTACTTTAATTTAATTCAAGAATGTTTGCTATGTGTTCTTTGTTCTTGTTTACAACAATGATAGCTTAATTTTATTTAAGCTAAGATGATTGCTTTGATTTAATAATAATTATTTGATTCATGCTTATAATACTTGTGCCTCAATCGATCATGTTTTCAATTAAAATCAAGTCTGTATTTCGCTCATACGTGATTGAAATGCACCTGAATTAGCTGAGCTATCCTAACCAGATGACAGCTGATGGACGCATAATTGAAATGTGCATGCTCAATTTAGATCCTAACTCGATTAAATTGCAGGTTGCATAACATCCCTAACCAGGCTCTGTTATCTGCATAGTTTTTATATTTGTGTGATTAAACTGTTTCAAACCTAACACTTACCTGTTACCTAGCACGAATACTAAGAAACCCTTAGTAAATAAGGATCAGTAAAATGTGTATTTACTAAGTAAAGGATTCCGAAAGGACCTAACGTGGTTTCCAAACTCATGAAAGATCGAGTTGCCATAAAATGTTTTTCCGAATATTGATAAGCATGTTGATAATAATTTGAGTTTAATTAAAGTAATTGTCCTAGCTTATTTATGTTATAATTGTCGCTTATTGTGTTAATTATGCTAAAATCTATCTCATTCATATAGTTTGCATACTTAGGATAAATTGCATTAGGGATCATTGCATTTAGTTTCATATACTTAATTTTTCATCACTTATCAATTATATTGTTTTTATTTATCAAATTGTTAATACACTTTTACAAATTAAGTGACTCAGCACAAATACAATCCCTGTGGAGACGATAACTCGATACTTACTTATTACTTGATAACGACTATGTACACTTGCACAAACTCAAGGGTTACAAAAGCTGACATTGAGTCACGTGACTCAAAGAAAAGACAAATGGGAAGATCATTTTAGACCTCATCCAAGAAATCGAGGGATTTGCCTACTCGAACAAATGCATCAATAGGATTCTTGAGCAAAAACAAGAATAAGCAGTATGCGACGTCTAAAGCTCAGACCACTTCCATTACGAGCGTTGGTAGTGCTCGACCGAGTAGACCGGAGTGTTTGCAGTGTGGTAGACGACACTTCGGTGAGTGTCAAGGTAATGATAGAGGTTGCTTCAAGTGTGGTTCATTAGACCACTTTATTCGAAATTGTCCTGGGATGGAAGAGAAAGACAAAAAGGAAGATGTAAGAGTGAGTAATACTCCGTCGAGTGGTAGACCACAGAAGAACCCTGGGAGTGGGGCTGGCCGCAGAGGTACACCTAGAGATTCTACTGTGAGGTCCGAGGGTAGAGCGCCTGTGAGGACATACGCCATTAGTGCCCGTGAATATGCTGCGTCTCCCGATGTGATTATGGGTATGTTTTCTATCCATGATGTATCTATGGTTGCTTTGATTGACCCAGGGTCTACCCATTCTTATATTTGCATGAAATTGGTACCCAATACAAATATACTAGTGGAGTCTACTGAATTTTTGGTAAAAGTGTCCAAACCATTAGGCAAACATGTAATAGTTGACAAAGTGTGTAGAAACTGTCCTTTAATGATTAAGGGCCACTGTTTTCCGGCTAGCCTCATGCTACTACCGTTTGATAAATTTGACCTAATTCTTTGCATGGATTGGCTAACTGTTCATAACGTGTTAGTAAACTATGGTAGTAAGTTTATTGAATTGAGATGTGAAAATGGGGATATTATTCGGGTTGAATCAGGTGAATCGGACAGCTTACCAGTACTGATTTCTTCTACGACTACTAAAAAATATATGAGAAAAGGGTGAGAGTCCTATCTGGCAATTGTGTTGAATACCCAAGAGTCGGGAGTAAAGATTGAATCAGTGCCAGTGGTATGTGTGTACCCGGATGTGTTTCTGGAAGAATTGTCTGGATTACCTCCAACTAGGAAAGTTGAGTTTGGTATCGAGTTAGTCCCTGGTATGGCACCTATCTCGATTTCTCCGTATAGGATGGCTTCGATGGAGTTAAAGGAGTTAAAAGTATAGTTACAAGAATTAACGGATAAGGTTTTTTGAGATCGAGCTATTCCCCGTGGGGTGCTCTGGTACTTTTTGTGAAAAAGAAAGACCGGTCGATGAGGTTATGTATAGACAACAAACAACTTAACAAGGTGACGGTGAAGAACAAGTATCCCTTGCCAAGGATCGACGATTTGTTTGATTAATTAAAGGGAGCCACAGTGTTTTCTAAGATAGACTTACGGTCCGGTTATTACCAACTAAGAGTTAAGGAGCAAGATGTACCGAAAACTGTGTTTCGGATGAGATACGGGCACTATGAGTTCCTTGTCATGCCCTTTAGCTTAACAAATGCTCCCGCCATGTTTATAAAGCTAATGAACCATATTTTCTGGCCATACTTGGATACATTTGTTGTGGTTTTTATTGATGATATATTAATTTATTTTCATGATGAGAGTGATCATGCGGAGCATTTGAGAACTATTTTGTGAACTTTAAGAGATAAACAGTTGTATGCCAAGTTTAGTAAAAGCAAGTTTGTAACACCCCTAACCCGTATCCATCACCGGACTAGGGTTAAGCGGCATTACCAAACATATCAAAACACTTTGCATTCATTTTACAAACATCATAGCATCATAATCAAACATCAACATAAGTATTTCTTAGGTCAATGAGACCTTAAACATGCATTAAGAAGAGGTCGGGACTAAACCAAACACACTCGTAAATTTCAGAACATAGAAAATTTTTCAATTCTATTGAGGTCACTCGCCCATGTGTCCAGGCCATGTGCCTCACATGGGTATTAGACACACCCATGTGAACCAGCCGTGTCGAAACAGAGCAGGCATACTGACTTTCACCCACGGCCAATAGACACGCCCGTGTGCCATGGCCGTGTGATCGATAGTGTGGTGACGATCCTCGACTATCCCCGAGCCTTCAGTAGCTACGATAACTGTAAAACGACAGTAATCACACAAAGTAAGCTTTCAAAAGCTTAGCAAGCTCGTACTCAAAACATTCATAGTATATGAACATAAAATAATAACCTATGAGTATTTGCACAATTTCAATCCATATAACTATATCAACTCAATGAATACATACCTGAAGCTTGCCGTACTTATTCACTTTTGTACTTACCTCATTTTGAATGTTATAAGACATAAGTTATTCGTATTTTATACATTAGCACACTTAATGCTATAAGGTTAGCTAAAGCTAAATATTTCCACTCACTTAGTGCAATCTCAAATAACCGAGACTGAGTCGGTATCGCACACTTAGTGCCTCAAATAGCCGAACCTAGTTTAAATCACACATTTAGTGCCAAGCTAGATTAAATCACACTTAGTGCCAAAACTTCTGATTCATCATCATATTGTCCAATTCAATTATATACAGACCATTTATAATAAAGGCATCAAAGCTTACTTAACATCATATTTTAAGTACGAACTTACCTCGTACTTGAAGGTGTTGACTCAAATGTTTATTCTATAATCTTTGATTTTCCTCGATCTAAATCTGAACTCCTCTTTTCTTGATCTATAAGTATTCAAAATGAACCCTTTTATTCACCAAATAATTCAATTCATTCCATAAACACATATTTAGGGCAATTTGCAAACTAGCCCTCATGTTTTCACATTTTGACACTTTAATCCCTCTTTCATAAAATCACAAAATACACATAATTTGTTTGTACACAAGCTTAACTGAATTTTCATGGCTCTCAAACAAGTCCACATATTTCATTTATTTCACATTTTAGTCCTTCAAAATAACATTTTCACAAATTAGCTCAATTTACTCAAATCCAACTAAAATTCAAAGACAAAACATGTAAACTCAACATCAAGCTTTCATATTTCACCATTTAGCAACACAAAACTCATTAATTCATCCATGACACATTTTCAAATCATCAACAAAATCAAAAATTGAGGCATGGGCTTTATAGTACACTTAGCAACGATCACAAAAACTTAGAAATTATCAAAAACCAAAGCAAAAACATACCTCAATCAAAGAATACAATGGTCGAACCCTAGGTGTTCTTTTTCTTTTATTTTCTTTGTATTTTCGGTTAAGAATGGACATAAAATGATCCATTTACATGCACTTGTTTTTACTATTATTAACATAAAATCTAAATGACCATTTTGCCCTTTTAGTCAACCATTAAAAGTTCCCCTAACACATACCCTTTTATGTCCATTCAAATCTCCAATGGTCAAATAACCACATAAGGACCTTTACTCTAGAAAGCCAACTCAAATAAGCACTTAAACATCTAGTACACAGCTTTTATATTTTATGCGATTAGGTCCTTTTTGCAAATTAAGCACACAAATAGTTAAATTTTCACACGAGACTTTTACACATGTCAATTCATTTACCAAATACACGGAAATTAATATTAAAATATTTTTTAACTATTTCGACTAGGGTCAAAACCGAGCTGTTACAATTCTCCCCCTTAAGGATTTTCGTCCCTGAAAATCTTACCGTTAAACAGATTTGGATATTGCTATTTCATAGCATCTTCAGGCTCCCACGTGGCCTCTTCAATACAGTTCCGATGCCACATAACTTTAACTAGTGGAATCTTTTTATTACGAACTCTTTAACCTCTCGAGCTAAGATTCGGATCGGCTTTTCTTCGTAAGTCATATCAGACTGAATTTCGATCTCAGACGGAGGAATTAGATGCGAAGGATCAGATCTGTATCATCGAAGCATCGATACGTGAAATACATTATGAATCATTTCTAGCTCTGGTGGCAACAATAATCTATATGCAACCGGCCCAATACGCTCTATAATTTCATACGGCCCGATAAATCTTGTACTCAATTTGTCTTTTCTACCAAATCGAAGAACTTTCTTCCACGAAGACACTTTCAAAAATACTTTTTCATCGATATCAAACTCAATATCTTTTCTTTTCAAATCTGCATATGATTTCTGACGATCAGGAGCTGCTTTCAAACTATCTCGGATCACTTTCACTTTCTGTTCAGTTTCCTTTATCAAATCAACCCCGTGAATCTTATTTTCGCTGAGCTCTATCCAATGCAAAGGTGTACGACATTTACGACCGTATAAAGCTTAGTATGGTGCCATTTTGATGCTCGACTGAAAACTATTATTATAAGCGAATTCAATCAAAGGTAAATACTGTTCCCACGTACCTTCAAACTCAAGAATGCAACATCTCAACATATCCTTGAGTATCTGAATAATCCGTTCAGATTGACCATCTGTTTGCGAATGATAAGCAGTGCTAAAATGCAATTTAGTACCCAGAGCATCTTGCAATTTCTTCCAAAATCTCGATGTGAATCTCGAATCTCGGTCTGATACTATAGACAATGGCAGACCATGCAATCTCACTATACCAGAAATGTATAATTTAGCTAATCTATCAAGTGAATAATCAGATCGAACCAGAATAAAATGAGCTGATTTTGTCAAACGATCAACTACAACCCAAATGGCATCTTTATTCCTCGGAGATAGAGGTAAACCCGGCACAAAGTCCATGGTCACTCGATCCCATTTCCACTCCAGAATCATAATCTGTTGTAGTAACCCAGACGGCACTTGATGTTCAGCTTTAACTTGTTGACAAATCAAACATTTAGAAACAAATTCAGAGATATCTCTTTTCATTTCGGACCACCAAAAATGTTGTTTCAAGTCATTGTACATTTTAGTACTACCTGGATGCACAGATAGCCAACTACTGTGAGCTTCACTCAGAATCATCTGAATCAACTCCGGATTTCTCAGAACACAAAGTCTATTTCTGAACCTCAGACAGTCATCAACGTCTATCCAGAGAATTACACTGAGTTCGTTTAGCCATAATCTCATTATCAACCTTCTGAGCTTAGATAATTTGTTGTAAAAACAAGGGTTTTGCTTTCAATTCAGCATAAACCAAGGTATCATCAGACATTGCTAAATGAGTGTTCATAGCACGCAACACAGACAATGATTTCCTACTCAGAGCATCAACAACAACATTAGCTTTGCCCGGATGATAATCAATCACCAGTTTGTAGTCTTTTAGCAGTTCTAACCATCTTCTCTGTCGCAAATTCAAATATTTTTGCGTCATTAAATACTTCAGAGTTTTATGATCAGAAAACACGTGACATTTCTCACCAAACAGATAGTGACGCCAGATCTTCAAGGCAAACACAATGGCAGCTAACTCAAGGTCATGCGTCGGATAGTTCTTCTTATGTGGCTTCAACTGTCTCGAAGCATAAGCAACAACTTTTCCTTCTTGCATTAAAACACAACTAAGTCCATTCAACGAAGCATCGCTGTAAACAACGAATTCTTTACCTGACTCAGGTTGTACCAACACCGGAGCTTCAGTTAACAGAGCTTTTAACCGACCAAAAATTTTCTGACATTGCTTAGACCATTCAAATTTCACATCTTTCTGAAGCAATTTTGTCAACGGAGTTGCTATCACAAAGAAATCTTTTACAAATCATCTGTAGTAACCGACAAGTCCCAGAAAACTGCAGAATTCAGGTACATTCCTTAGAGGCTTCCAATCCAGAATAGTTGAAATCTTGCTCAGATCAACTCAGATACCGGAAGCTAATACAATATGACCTAGAAAACTAACTTCTCACAACCAGAATTCAAATTTACTAAACTTTGCATACAACTATTTATCTCGCAGAGTTTGTAGCACTATTCTCAAATGCTTGGCATGTTCAGATTCATCACGTGAATAAATCAATATATCATCATTGAATATTGCAACAAATTGGTTTAAATACGGTCTGAAAATTCTATTCATCAAATCCATAAAGATAGCAGGTGCATTAGTCAATCCGAAAGGCATAACTAAAAATTCTGTTTTGAAAGCAGTCTTCGGAATATCTGAATCTTTCACTCGTAGCTGATAGTAGCCCTATCTCAAATCTACTTTCGAAAACACAGTAGCTCCTTTCAACTAATCAAACAAATCATCAATTTGGGGCAAAGGATACTTATTCTTGACAGCCATTTTATTCAACTGACGATAATCTATACACATTCTCATCGTACCGTCTTTCTTTTTCACAAATAAAATCGGAGCACCCCAAGGTGAGAAACTCGGTCTAGCAAATCCTCGATTGGTCAATTCTTGCAACTGAGACTTTAATTCTTTTAACTCGGTAAGAGCCATTCTATACGAAGCTATCAAAATCAGAGTAGTACCAGGTATCAATTCTATGCCAAATTCTACCTCTCTAACTGGAGGTAATCCCGGAAGTTCTTCAGGAAACACATCAGGAAACTCACAGATAACAGGTACAGATTCAACTTTCTTTTCTGACACATTTGAATCAATCACGTATGCAAAATAAGTTTCACAACACTTTCTAACAATACTCAATGCTTTCATAGAATATATCACAGCAGGTAACCCATTCAAATCACTAGATTCAACTCTGACTATTTCATCATTCTTACATCTCAAATCAATAGTTTTCCATTTGCAATTCACCACAGCATCATGCAAAGTTAACCACTGCATTCCCAAAATAATATCAAACTCATCAAAAGGTAACAGCATCAAATCAACTGAAAAACAATTGTCTTGAAACCATAACGGACAATTCATACAGACTTTATCAACCGAGACACATCTGTCTAGGGGGTTTGAAACTCTAATTACAAATTCAGTAGACTCTACTGACAAAGTCTTACTGTTCACTATGTTCATACATATATACGAACGTGTTGATCCAAGATCTATCAAAGCAATCACAGAAGTATCATTGAGAGTAAATGTACCCGTAATCACATCTGATGATGAAGCTTCCTCGCGAGCTCGGATAGCATACGCTCTAGCAGGTGCACGAGCCTCAGATCTAATATCTATGTGTTATGTTCCTTTTTTACTACCACTTACATTTCCCGTATTTCTGGGAGGTTTACCAAGAGAAACATTACCACTCTATCTCGGATTCTGAACATTATCTTTTCCAGCTAAATCTCTACAATCTTTAATAAAATGGTTTCTCGAACCACAACTATAACAAGCTTGATTATTACTTTTTCCCCAGCATTCACCAAAGTTTCGTCTTCCACATTGCTCACATTCAGGCCTTTCATTCTTTGCATTAACAACACTAGCAACAGACGTGGCTGAAGATTTGTAATTCGATTACAATCTAACACGGTCTCTGTTTGAATATCCCACACTAGCCTTTGAACGAATGCTATCATCTCTAAACTTTTTGGATCCAAATTGAAATGATTTGCTCGATGATCTCTTTCGTACATCTCTAGCTTCAAACTCAGCCTTTCTTTTCTCTTTCCCAAGATCTTCCACTTTACATGCTCGTTCAACAAGCACCACAAATTCTTTAATTTCCAAAATCCCAACTAACAACCGAATATCTTCGTTCAAGCCGTCTTCAAATCTCTTACACATTATTACTTCCGAAGATACACATTCACGGGCATACTGACTCAACCTTACAAATTCTTGCTCGTATTTTGTAACAGACATACGGCCTTGTTTACGTTTAAGAAACTCTTTGCGTTTCTGATCAATGAATCTTTGGCTGATATATTTCTTCCAGAATTCAGCTTGGAAGAAATCCCATGTAACTCGTTCACTCGGAACTACAGATGTCAAAGTCTTCCACCAATGACACGCTGTGTCTCTCAGAAGTGAAACAGCGCATTTTATACATTCTTCGGGACTCAAGGATAATTCATCAAACACTCTTATTGTGTTCTCTAACCAGAACTCAGCTATTTCTGCATCATCACTTGTTGTAGCTCAGAATTCTTCAGCTCTATATTTTCTAATCTTGTCAACTGGTGGTCTACTCAACTGTATTAAATTCACTCGTGGCATATCCAAAGTTTGAGGAGGATTAACCGGGGGTGGAGGTTGTTGCACAACCGGATTGGTTCTAATATATTGGGTGAACCAATCGTTCATCATCTGATAGAAGGCTTACTTAGCCTCACTATCACTACTACTCATAGCTGGTCGGGAATCATCTTCTACCATCCCTTGTGCGGGAGCAGGCGCATTGCTTCCAACATCGTCAGCTACAGCTCTATCGGGATCCATTTTCTATATAAAACCACATTTCAATGTCAGGAGTCATCACACTATCACAGCTTCAGATATATGACATGTATAGCTAGACTCACATACGCTATGGTAGTCCTAGAACCGACTAAATCATAGCTCTGATACTAACCAAATGTAACACCTCTAACCCGTATCCATTACTGGACTAGGGTTAAGCGGCATTACCAAACATATCGAAACACTTCGCATTCATTTCACAAACATCATAGCAGCATAGTCAAACATCAACATAAGTCCCTTTTTTAGGTCAATGAGACCTTAAACATGCATTAAGAAGAGGTCGGGACTAAACTAAACACACTCGTAAATTTCAGAACATAGAAAATTTTTTAATTCTATTGAGGTCACACGCCCGTGTGCCCAGGCCATGTGCCTCACATGGGCATTAGACACACCCATGTGAACCAGCCGTGCCAAAATAGAGCAGGCATACTGACTTTCACCCATGGCCAACAGACACGCCCATGTGCTATGGCCGTGTGATACTTAGCTAGCTACTACCTTATGCCCACGGCCATATGACACACCCGTGTGTCAAAGCCGTGTGATTTTTAAAAGGTTACTGCCAAACAAACACGGCCACAAAGCACGCTCGTGGCCTTTGACCGTGTGGCACATGCAGGCTTGGTTTAAGCCAACTTGCCACCCCATTATGGGTCACCCTACAACAAGGAATCAAGCATATATGTACAACCCAATCAACCATTCTTTATGCTAAAACATACATCATTCATGCCATAATATTATCAATCATTTACATACTTAAAAACCTTACCTTTTTATACTAAAACATAATGTAAGATTATATCAAAAACATCATCCATTCTCATACCATGAACTTCCCAAACTTACCTTCTCTTTTATCCAATTAAGACATGCCATAATTGCAAATTAACATCACATATCATAAGCCATTATCAAATATGAGTTCAAACACAAATTAGCCAAATCTCATGGCTAACTATATACATCACAAAACATACTTCACAACTACTAGCCTATACATGCCATACTTCAAATATTTACATTTTTAAAAGTACCAAAATGAGATCGATAGTGTGTCAACGATCCTCGACTATCCCTGAGCCTTCAGTAGCTATGAGTACTGTAAAACAGACAGTAATCACACAGAGTAAGCTTTCAAAAGCTTAGTAAGCTCATACTCAAAACATTCATAGTATATGAACATAAAATGATAACCTATGAGTATTTGCACAATTTCAATCCATATAACTATATCAACTCAATGAGATTCATATACATAACATCATCTACTACTTAGGCATTATACATACCTGAAGCTTCCCGTACTTATTCACTTTTGTACTTACGTCATGTTGAATGTTATAAGACATAAGTTATTTGTATTTTATACACCAGCACACTTAGTGCTATAAGGTTAGCCGAAGCTAAATATCTTCTACAAACTTAGTGCCATCTCAAATAACAGAGACTAAGTTGGTATCGCACACTTAGTGCCTCAAATAGCCGAAGCTAGTTTAAATCGCACACTTAGTGCCAAGCTAGTTTAAATCACACACTTAGTGCCAAAACTTCCTATTCATCATCATATTGTCCAATTCAATTATATACAGACCATGTATAATAAAGGCATCAAAGCTTACTTAACATCATATTTTAATTACGAACTTACCTCGTACTTGAAGGTGCCGACTCGAACGTTTATTCTATAATCTTCAATTTTCCACGATCTAAATCTGAAATCCTCTTTTCTTGATCTATAAGTATTCAAAATTAACCCTTTTATTCACCAAATAATTCAATTCATTCCATAAACACATATTTAGGGCAATTTGCAAACTAGCCCTCATGTTTTCACATTTCGACACTTTAGTCCCTCTTTCACAAAATCAGAAGATACACATAATTTGTTTGTACACAAGCTTAACTAAATTTTCATGGCTCTCAAACAAGTCCACACATTTCATTTGTTTCAAATTTTAGTCCTTCAAAATAACATTTGCACAAATTAGCTCAATTTACTCGAATCCAACTAAAATTCAAAGACAAAACATGTAAACTCAACATCAAGCTTTCATATTTCACCATTTAGCAAAACAAAACTCATGAATTCATCCATGACATATTTTCAAATTATCAACAAAATCTGAAATTGAGGCATGGGCTTTGTAGTACACTTAGCAACGATCACAAAAACTTAGAAATTATCAAAAACCGAAGCAAAAACATACCTCAATCAAAGAATACAATGGCCGAACCCTAGGTGTTCTTTTTCTTTTATTTTCTTAGTATTTTTAGTTAAGAATGGATATAAAATGATCCATTTACATGCATTTTTTTTTATTATTATTAACATAAAATCTAAATGACCATTTTGCCATTTCATTCAACCATTAAAAATTCACCTAACACATGCCATTTTATGTCCATTCAAATCTCCAATGGTCAAATAATAACATAAGGATCTTTACTGTAGAAAGCCAACTCAAATAAGCACTTAAACATCTAGCACACAGCTTTTATATTTTATGCGATTAGGTCCTTTTTTTGCAAATTAAGCACACAAACAGTTAAATTTTCACATGAGACTTTCACACATGTCAATTCACTTACCAAATACACGGAAATTAATATTAAAATATTTTTGTAACTCGAATTTTTGGTCCCGAAACCACTATTCTAACTAGGGTCAAAACTGAGCTGTTACAAAGTTTTGGCTCTGAGAGGTTAGATTCTTAGGACAGATCGTGCCAGGTGATGGGATTAGAGTTGACCCGAGTAAGATATTGGCTATTGTTGAGTGGAAACTACCGAGGAATGTATCAGAGATTAGAATCTTCCTAGGCTTAGCGAGTTACTATAGAAGATTCGTTAAAAGATTCTCCATAATTGCTACTTCGGTGACGAGGTTGCTACAGAAGGATGTCAAGTTCGAGTGGACGAAAAAATGCCAACAAAGTTTCAAGAAACTTAAGGCATTGCTGACTGAAGCCCCAATTTTAGTGCAACCAGAACCGGGAAAAGAATTCGTAGTGTATAGCGATGCATCCTTGAATGGATTAGGATGTGTGCTCATGCAAGAAGGCAAGGTGATAGCTTATACCTCGAGACAACTGAAGCCGTATTAGAAAATTATCTGACTCACGACTTAGAGTTAGCAGCCATAGTGTTCGCACTGAAGATTTAGAGACACCACTTGTATGGCAAGAAATGCCAGGTATTCACTGACCATAAAAGCCTAAAATACTTGATGGCTCAAAAATATTTGAATCTACGGCAACGAAGGTGGCTGATGTTGATTAAAGATTACGAGTTAGTAATTGGGTATTGTAACACCCTGAATTTGGGCCTAGAAGTATTGGGCCTTGAGTGGGGGTCCGTAAGGAGGTTGTATATAGGTATTTAATTGTGCAATAAAATAACACAATTAAATGTTTTCTTTAGTGGTTAATGGCTTTGAGAAGTGTTGGAGAAATCTTGGGTTCAAACTTGGGCTTTAGGAAAAATTTTGGTATTAAGAGAAAAAAACCTGAATGCTTGGATGAGGGCTTTTAAATTATTGTGTTAAATAAATGACACAAGGAAGCTTGTAGTCTAGTGGTTCAAGGCGTCATTAAGGTTGTATGGGAGCACGGGTTCAAGCCTTGGCTCTTGCAATTTATTTTGGTTTTTAAGGAACACGGACTTTGGCCTTGGACCTTATAATTAATCGGGATAAAATATGACACAAAAGCCTTGTGGCTTAGTGGCAAGCGTGTGGAGCATCGAGGAGAGGCATGGGTTGAATCCCATGGCAAGCAAGGAGCATTTATTTTGCTAACAGGGCGGCAAGAGTTGGTGTTGAATTTAAACTCGATGTTGGAGGATCCCACATCGGAAGCTAACATAAGAGTGGATGCGGTCGGCTTTAAATAGAGGAACCATGAGGAGAGTAAAGGTACCTTTCTTGGCTGATCCCTTTCACTGTGGGTTGGGCGTCGGCTAAGAGTGCTCAGAGCCTGGATTAACTCCAGTCTCCTATCAGGTGTGTGTTTCTCACTACTCTAGCTGTAGGATGGCTACTTCGGGCCGCGATGGACCAAAAAGGGCTATGTGGGCCCAATAGGCCTACGGGCCCAATTGGATAAGTTGTTTGATTGTGTAGTAAATATTGGACTAGGCTAGGTGAATCTCATATTTGTGGCTAGATTTGGGCTAAAAGGGCCACACGAGTGTGGGCCCATTTAATGAGAATGGGCTTTAGGGCCATTCGTATTGTTATCCTGTTTAGAATACTTTAGTTTACCAAATTATAGAAATGCCTCGACTTGTAAAATTACCAAAGTACCCTCGATTTATAGAATTACTGTCTTACCCTTGATTTACAGAATTATTGTTTTACCCTCGATTGTGAAATTACCGTTTTACCCTCGATTATGATATTACTGAAATACCCCTATAGGGTAGAATTACCAAAATACCCCTAGTTTGTAAAATTACCAAAATACCACTGGTTTGTAAAATTACCGAAATACCCTCAATTTGTAAAATTACCAAAATACCCCTGATTTACAAAATTATAGAAATACCCTTGACTTTCTAAAAATTATGGAAATACCGTTGGTTTACAAAATTACTGAAATACCCTTGGTTTGTAGATTTACCAAAAAACCCTTGTAGGATGAAATGATTAAAATACCCCTATTAGGTAAAAAGACCGTAAAGCCCCTGTAGGGTAAAGTGATCGTAAAGCCCCTATAGGGTAAAGTGACCGTAATACCCCTGTATGGTAAAATGACGAATATGCCCTTATGTTCCGTATGACTGATGTGCTTAGGATTTACATATATTGATATTGGATTAGTTAAGTTTGAGTGACAGGTGGTGGTTATCGTAGGTGATTTATTATAGAAACGTTTCAACTTCAACCCATAACACATGTGTACTAACCCTCGTAATAGCTTAGATTAATATTTGTTGAGAAGCCAAAATGCTAAAATACCGGTATTTCAGGAACATGTAATGTTGCATTTGGGTATAGATGCGATAAATACGATAAGATCGGTGTTTGGATCGATGGAACAGGTAAGAACTCAATTTTGTGCACGATGGTAAGTTGGGCCTCAATGGGCTGAAATTGGGCCCAATGGGCTTTCGGACCCATTTGGGTAGAATTGATAGAAAATGGAATTTGGAAAAGTTGCACGTTAACACAGTTAGTATTGTTGTAAAATTTGGGTTAAGTAGGCTAAATCAGCATTCGTAGGGCCCATTAGGGGTTTTGGGCCCAAAAGCCCGAATTTGATAAAGTGGGTTAAAGATCATTGTTTAAACACTCTGAAATATTGATAATTGTAATGAACATGAAAACCCTGATATTTGGTAAAATTACGAAAATACCTTTATAATGTGAAAAATGACTATTTTGCTCTTGTAGGCAAGTGACTGACTTGGACTGTGTGGTTGACGGATTTGATTGTGAATATATATTGGTGATATGAATGACTTGACTGTGATTGTTTAATTCAAATATGGGCATGACATTCTGCATACATGACATGTTGTATTGGGTTGGGTTTTTATATGGATGGAGGAAGTGCAAAAGGGCTTATGCCCTGGGCCATCAAAAGGGCTTATGCCCCGCTTTATTGAAAAGGGCTTATGCCCCGCTTTATTGAAAAGGGCTTTGCCCTAATTTACCAAAAGGGCTTTGCCCAGTTATTAAAGAGGCTAGGCCTCGGATATATGATAAAGACTATCTTGCCAAGTGGTGTGTTGGTTGGGTGGGTTGAGTTATTCCCACATGGTGTGTTGGTTGGTACGGGTGGAGAGTAGCGGATGGTGGGTCGAGTAGTCTCCCCAAATGGGCTTGCATACATTCATTGGTATTTCATATGTATTGAAATGGCCTTGCATACATCCATTGACATTACATGTGATATTGAAGTGGGCCTATGGGCCATACCGTTTACAGTAAAGGCTTTGGCCCAGTGAAATGATTTATGAAAAGGCTTCGGCCCAGTGATATGATTTATGAAAAGGCTTCGGCCCAGTAACCGTTAAACGAAAGGCTTCGGCCCAGTATATGTCAAGACTAAATAGGGCTTTGGCCTAGATTGTACTGATACTGTGTTTTCACTGTTTGTTTGTTATTGGGATTACACACTGAGTTTTCGTAAACTCACCCTGTTTCTAACTGTGTAGGTAATCCCTAAGCTTAGATGGTTTGGAGCTGTGAGGGACTCAGAGATGGCCACACTACTGTTTTTGTTTCTTTTAATTGCAATAAGTAACTGATTTATTTCTTTATAAGTTTTATCTTATTAATATTATTGTTTGGTTTTGGGTTGTAATAAGGCCATTTTAATTATTTCTCTAGGATTATTTTATTTTTAATAACTTTAATCTGTTTGTTAATAAATGGGCTAGACTTAGGACGTGTTTTCAAAATGATAATTGTTTTCAAAATAACACCACGCCACGATTATCCGATTTATCAAAGATTTCAACTTAAATAAATTACAACTCGATTTAACCAAGTGTGGCAATGGTTGTGGGCATGTCTAGGATTGGATCCATTAGAAGAGCTTGGTACTTAAGCAGCCTTCATGGCTCACCTCCTCTGTTACGGATTCCTACCTGGTGCCCAGCTTCCATTCACTTTATTAACTTAGTAAAGACTATCTTTTAAAACACTAAGAAGGAAGTTGAGAGAGGCATGGGTTTTCTTAAAAACTTCAATGTGACACGTTGGATCCGGCCATAACGTCTGGGCCGGGTTTGGGGTGTTACAGGTATCACCCGGGAAAGGCCAACATGGTCACTGATGCATTAAGTAGGAAGTCATTGTTTTTCTTGAGAGCTATGAATACTCAGTTTTCTGTAATCGAGGATGGTTTGATTCTAGCAGAGTTGAGAGCTAGAACTATATTTCTTCAAGAGATTTGTGAAGCTCAGAATAGTGATAAAGATTTGGAAGATAAGATGACCAGTGTGAGACAGTTGACGAACCAGATTTTTAGATTAGGAAATAAGGCCTTTGTACCTAGAGATGATGAGCTTATTAGGAAAATTCTTCATGAGGCACATAGTAGTTGTATGTCAGTCCATCTGGGTAGTACTAAGATGTATAATGACTTGAAAAGATTGTATTGGTGGCCGGGCATGAAAAGAGACATCTCAGAGTTTGTGTCGAAATGTTTAATTTGTCAGCAAGTGAAAGCCGAGCACCAAATACTTTCAGCTTTACTTCAGCCTGTGATGGTTCCTGAATGGAAATGGGATCAAATTACCATGGATTTTGTGACGGGATTACCGTTTTCACTCAGAAAGAACGATATTGTTTGGGTCATAGTTGATTGACTAACGAAAACATCTCACTTTGTTCCGGTGCATACCGACTACTCACTCAATAAGCTAGTCGAGTTATATACTTCTGAGATTGTGAGACTTCATAGAGTACCTTTGCCTATTATTTCATATAGAGATCTGAGGTTTACTTTGAGGTTTTGGAAAAAGTTGCAAGAAGCTTTGGGGAAAAAGTTGAATTTTAGCACTACGTTACATCCACAAACCGACGGTTAGTCAGAGAGAGTAATTCAGATTCTTGAAGACATGTTGCAGTCTTACGTCCTAGAATTCCAAGGCAGTTGGGAAAAATATTTACCGCTAGTAGAGTCTGCCTATAACAATAGCTATCAGTCGAGTTTGAAAATAGTGCATTATGAGGTTTTGCACGGGCGTAAGTGCCGAATGCCCTTGTAGTGGACTGAACTTAGAGAGAATTAGATTCACATAGTTGACTTAGTCAAAGATATCGAAGAGAAAATGAAGGTGATTCGTGACATTTGAAGGCCACTTTGGATAGACAGAAATCCTACGCGGATTTGAAACGAAAAGAAATTGAGTTTCAAGTCAGTGATAAGGTGTTTTTGAAAGTATCCTTATGGAAGAAAGTCCTCAGATTCGGTAAGAAAGGAAAATTAAGTCCATGCTTTATTGGACCCTATGAGGTCACTAAGAAAATTAGACTGGTAGCTTATCGGCTAGCCTTGCATCTGAATTAAAGAAGATCCACAATGTTTTCCTTGTGTTGATGTTGCACCATTACCATTCTGACCCTTCGCACGTTCTTTTTCCAACAGAGGTTGAGATTCAATCAGACATGACTTATTGCGAAAAGTCGGTTGAGATTTTAGCCCAAGAGGTCAAGCAATTAAGAAATAAAAGTATTTCACTCGTGAAAGTACTGTGGCATCGACATGGGGTTGAAGAGGCCACATGGGAACCCTAGGAGACTTTGAGAGATCAATACCCTAACCCTTTCACTGGTAAGATTTTTGGGGATGAAAATCCCTAAGGAGGAGAATTGTAACAACCTGAATTTGGGTTTAGTCAGAACATTGGTTTTGGAACCACTAACCCAAGGTCAGAAAAAATTATTTTTATATTATTTTATGTGTTATAGCATGTTTATATGAGTACATGAAAATTTTGGTGAAATAATTTTAGCGATTGCATGCTCAATTACTAAAAAGGACTAAATCGCATAATGGACAAAAGTTTTATTTCATTAGCTAAAGGTGTCAGATGGCTAGAGAACCAAAATTAAGGGTCCTTAAAGAGAAAATAGGCCTTTATTAATGGTATGGCTGGCCATAGGGACAAGAAAATCAAAAAGGTCAAAATTAGGTGAAATTTGGTGACCAATTTGACTAGAATAAAATAAAATAAGGAAAAAGCTATCATCTTTTTTCTCTTCTTCTCTTCTCGACCAAAATTTTCAGCAAGGAAAGGTCTTGAAAGATTGAAATTTTCAGCCATTAAGTTCTCTCATAAGTAGTGATTTTGATGACTTTTCTTGATAATTTTTGTACTTTTAGGACCCTTGTAGCATAAGCTAACTAATGAGGGGACTATTTTGCAAAATGGTTGAAGGTCTAGGGTTTTTCCATGAGAGTATTCATGTTTTTTTCTGAATTTTTATGGAAAAAAATGAATCTTGGTTGTTAAACAAACAACTTTTCTGAAGTAGTTTTCATGGAAACCCAAACTAAGGACCATTTTGCATAAGTTATAAATTATGTGGTAAATGTGCGAAATAATGGGAATCATGGGTTGCTTCTAGTAAAAAAGAATTCGGCTGGGCTTGGGTAGTGAGAAAATTCAATAAAGATCGATTTACGAGCCTACGGGTAAAATAATAATTTTGTGAAAGTTTAAGGGCAAAATGGTTATTTTTCCAAAATACGAATTATGAAATGCATTGATTAATATGATGATTAAATTAGTGAATTTTTATCATTTTAGATCAAGAAATACGAAATCTGGACCTAGACCGGGGGAAGGCCAAACAAGTAGATTAAATCTAACTAGTCACCCACTTTTTGTATAGAGGTAAGTTGTACATAAGTAAGTCAACTTTATCGCTATTATGTGTTGAATGATGAATTTTGCATAATATGGTTGAATATGATTATTAATAATGCGTGATGAAATTAATGTGGTAAATTTCTGGTTGAGCCTAGGAATAGATTGGATATCTATGCCATGACATTTGGGTGATATGTGCGCTAGTGTAAGACCATGTCTGGGACATGGCATCGGCGACATTATGAGAACCAGTGTAAGACCATGTCTTGGACATGGCACTGGTATTGAGATGAGAGCTAGTGTAAGACCATGTCTAAGACATGCCATCGGCCTCAACATGTGAGCCAGTGTAAGACCATGTTTGGAACATGGCATCGGCAGTTCACCCTCTTGTATAAAACTTGTCAAATATCCTTTAGTATTCCAAATAGTTTCACAGGTTATTTTAAATCTTATAACAATGATATGGAATGATATAATCATGTTGTGAGTGATACAGGTTCTTATTTGAAACTCATAAGATATGAGTCTAGTTATGTTGCCTTCATGGTAAGAATGACATGAGTAAGTTCTAGCGATAAAATGATTTTGGGACGATAATGTAATCTTTGGCTTATACTTGTGATATATAAGCATGTAGTGATATTTACCTTTGTTTACTCAAGAATGTTGTGTTGATTTATAATATGCATGGTTGATGTTGTAACTTATTTATATGCAACTTACTAAGCTTTATGCTTACTCCCTCTCTTTTCCATTTTCTTATAGTGCCACCAAGCTAGTATCGAGGATCAAGGGACATCGGAGGCATCGATCACACTCTTACCTGAAGCTTTGGTATAGCTTGTTTAATATTTTGGTTTTGGCATGTATAGGGACTTGAATCTTTTGTTTAGTGTCTTGTTAGTTTGGCCACAAGAGTTGGCTCATATGATGAATGTGATATTTATTTTGTATAGGCCATTAATGTTGGCTAATATTGATTACTATTAAATGCATTTGATGCAAATTTCTCATGGTTGTGGTTGTTTTCGTTATATGTGTTATGCTTGGATTTGTTTTGGTTGATGTTGTGTAGGTTGGTGCAAGTAATGGTGGCAAAAAGGCTTGGTAAATAGCCTTGTTTTTGTCCACACAGGCGTGTATATAGACCGTGTGTGACATACAGTCTACCCCACTGACATGTAGTCGGGCCTTGTGTCTCCTGCACCTCAATTTTACAGTTCAGTATGCATGGTAGTAAACACACGAGCAGAGACACGACCGTGTGTCTCAGCAGTGTGGAGGACACGACCTAACATACAGGCATGTGCCTTGGTCGTGTATCCTTAATTGGTTGATGACGTCAGAAACAGAATGTCAAGGTTTTTGTACACAGACTGAGACACGGGCGTGTCATGGCTGTGTAAGAGACACAGGCCATGGACACGGGCATGTGCCAGGCTGTGTGAAAATCCCTGTAGGTTCGAATCAAAAAATTAAATCCACATGGGTTAGGGACATGGGCGTGTCCAAATATTCTTAGGCCGTGTGAGCTACACTGGCTTTTGGCACGATCATGTTAAGACGACACCCGGGCGTGTCACTTTTTCACACGGGCATGTGTCCATTTTACCTTGAAATTTTTCAAAGTTTTTTAAAGCACTCAGTTAAGTCCCAAATCTTTTTTTTAAGCGTATTTTGGACCTCGTGAGCTCATATTAGGGACTTCATGTTTAGTTTTCAAAAAGTTTTACTTTAGACAAAAATTTATGATACGAAAATGTTTGTAAGCATGTGTTTAAGTATGGTAACGCCTCATATCCTGTTCTGGCGTTGAACTCGAGTAAGAGGTGTTACACATGTATTTCAAGTACATTTTCATTATATTTTGTCTCAAGTTCAGATTATTTTATGTTAGGATTTTTCTCATTAAATCAATTAAAATATCAATAGAAACCCGAGAAAATACACTCGAAGTGTACAAATATATAATCTTAGATGAAGATATTCTTCAAACAAGTTCCATGTTCATATATCACCATCTCATAATTCCATATATTATGCATCATCATTTTCATGTATTTCAGGTAGATACATGTAATAATTCATTTCGTGTTCATATTTTCTCATGTCAGGATTTTGCCTATTGAATTTATTCAAAATATCGATGGATACACATGTAGTACACTCGAAGTTTACAAATCAGAAATCGTCAATTCATATTCAGGGGTACCTATTGTAACATCCTGGTTTTGGGCCTAGTCGGAACAGTGGTTTCGGGACCACAAATCTTATGCGGAAAATTCATTTTTATTATATTTTTATGGTCTACGATTTCATGGAATGTTTTCGTGAAAATTTCGACGTTTGGGCACTCAATTTGGTCAAAAGGACTAAATTGTAAAAAGTGAAAAAGTTGAGTTCTACATGTTACAAGTGTCTAATTGTTATAAGTTTTTAAATTAAAGGTCCTTAAATGGTAATTAGACCATTTTGAAGTTCGTGGACAAAAATGGACATGGTATGATAAGTTTTTAAAAGTTTTTCATTAAGGGAAATTTTAGTAAATTGGTAATTAAATGAATTAAAAATGCCAAAATAAGCCAAATTTGCTCATCTTCTTCCTCACGGCCGAATTTTTCATGAAAAACACCATGGCTAGGGTTTTCAAGCTTTCCAAGCTCATTTGTAAGTGATCCCGAGCCCCATTTTTAATGTTCTTTACATTTTTGAAGTCCCGGTAACATGTTCTAGCTATTTCTACCATTATTTTGAGCTAGGGTTTGTGTTTAAAAATTTACCCATGAATGATATGCATTTATTTTTATGTTTAATGGTAGAATATGAAGCTTGAAATTGTGTTAAACAACTTTTGCTAAGTGATTTTACGTGAAAACGAGTAAAATGGCATAATCGGTAAAAATACCTAATGTTCATAAGTACATGTTAGAGTGAGAATTTGATGTTTCCATAGAAGAGAAAAATGATCAGCATGTCATAAAACATAAGAAAATAGGATGAAGATTAATTTCCGAACCTTGGGGCTAAAGTGCAAATATGCAAAAGTTTAGAGGTCAAAATGCATATTTGTAAAAATATGATTTTTGGACCCGTATGAATAATGTGACTAATTATTAGGCTAAATGTGATATTATAGATGAAAGAAATCGAGATTCGGGCTTAAATCGGGAAAATACAAGGTTATGGACTAAAATGGTAAATTGGCGTTCCTGGATCGAGGTAAGTTCGTGTGTTAATAATAATGCAATACCATGCATGAATTGTAATTCTCTATGGATATGGCATAAATTGTATGATTTAATATGTTTAAGAGAAGTTGATGGATGGTATGTATGATATGGAAAAATGTAACGCTTGTTGTGTCATGTGAAATTGAATGGAAAATTATTGTTACATGAATTGAGTGTTAAATTACTATTACCTGGGTTGTATGAATTGCTACAAGGTTGTACCTAATGAGATTTCGACAAGTTTGTACGGAAATAATTTATCGATTCTTTTTATTTTATTATATTTTGTTATCATATGAAATGTGGCTGCCTATAGAATGATTATTTGTTGTAAATTGCAAATTGAAAAAGGACTATGAATAAATTGTAACATGTTGGAAAGTGAGGAATTTCCCGGTTAAGCCTTCGGAATAGAAATGATACGAATGATCTATTGTGAGGTCACGTGTGTAGTACTAAGTGCAGGCTACTACGTGTACCGAATTATTGGTCGCATGTGTAGTACTAACTGCAGGCTACTATGCGTACCCGATAACTTCGATCACATGTGTAGGACTAAGTGCAGGCTACTATGCGTACCCGATAACTTTGATCACATGTGTAGTACTAAGTGCAGGCTACTATGTGTATCAAATGGTTAGGTCACGTGTGTAGTACTAAGTGTAGGCTACTACGTGTACTGAATAATTGGTCGCATGTGTAGTACTAAGTGCAGGCTACTATGCGTACCAGATAGCTTTGGCTACAAGTGTGAAAATATGTGCAGGCAACTGAGTATCAGTTATTATTCCGAAGATTTCAACGGGAAAATTGATTAAGTAAAAATACATGTGAACATGATTATATGATGAATAAGTGCAGGTATATGTTTAAGAAAATTTTGAGCAATATGCTCGATATTTGAGTGAACTTCGATAAGACAAAATGGATTAAGTGAAATTATGTAAGAGTGAATCTTAGTAGTAAAATAGTGTTGGATTGCAGTAATTTCGTGACTTTGAAAATTCACCAAAAATTGTGTAAGTTGAATTAAATTGAAAAAAATTATGGAATTAAATATTAATGAGTTTATTTTCTTATAAAAAAAACAGGGGGAGCAAAAGAGTTCTATATTATGTGATATTCTAATTTTTGTGAGACAGTGTCAGAATGAATTCGAGATCCCCTATTCTGACTTAGAAAAACTTTTAAAAATTGTAAAAAAATAATTTTGAGTTATAATTTATATGAATATAATCTTAAATGAGTTTAATTTCAGGGGGAATGGACGAGAACATCAATTGAGTCCCAAAATATGAGATAAATATTTTTTAGTGAAGAGAGGTCAGAACTGCTGGACAGCAAAATAGGGGAAATTTTAATGAATAAACTGTACTAATTGGCTACACCAAAAATTCTATAAATTTTATGTGAGAAAGGTATATGAATCTAATTTCAAGGAAAATTAACAAAACTAAATTTGGAGTTTTGTAGCTTCAGATATGAATGATTTAGTAACTGTAACTCAATAAAACAGCTTAACCTGAACATGTGTAATTGTACAATTATAGTGTTTTATCTTGAAAAGCATGTTAGTAATTGCTTATTAATTTCATATGGACTTACTAAGCGTAAAGCTTACCCATCCTCTCCATTTATTTAGTATTGGTAGGTCAGCTCGGGGTTGGAGATCGTCGGAAGCAAAATCACACTATCAAACTATCATTTTTGGGAGAATTAATTCAAATATTAGAAATATCAAGTGAGTGGCATGTATAGGAAGTTGGTTTGTGATATGCATTATTATTATGACTTTGACCATACGTATCAGTCTGCGTTGAGTTATCGTATATGATCATGAGATGTGGTCTTATCCACTATGGTTTATAAGTTTAATTAATCATGTCATGTCCTATGTTTTGATGTGATGATATAGTTAGCTTTGTTTGTTATGCATGATTGGTAATACATCAGGTAAGTTAAATGCAGGCCAGTGGATCATGAATTAAATGGAAATGAGTAATGTTGCCTTGAATATGGATGTTTAATGGACAAATTGGTAACTACGTTATGATGGTATAAAATGAGAATAAGATTTAGCATGTCTAGTTCTAGTTAATATAAGAATGTATATTATATACAAGATGGTAAGCAAATATGTTTAAAGTGAAAGACATGTTATTGCATGATTATGGATGTGTAAGTGCTCATTTATGCCACGTTATATGTCTTTAAATATGAGTCTATGCATGTGTTCGAAAATTTTTGAATTAAATGAAATTTTATGTCCAGATTTTCGTCTATGTGTATGGTTAAGTCTGGTAATGCCTCGTACTCTATTCCGACCTTGGATACGGGTAAGGGGTGTTACACCTATAAAGGCACATAATCACGAAGCACACTCTCGAGCCATATATTAGGATGCCTATGTGAGCCATGTAACAGGAAGATTATCCAGGCTATACCGGGAAACTCATAAGAGTTTATAACAGGAAGTCCACAAAGAACTTTTAATCAGGAAACTCACGAAGAGCCTATCAGGAAGCTCACAAAGAGTCATGTAACAAGAGCTCCGGATAGCATAACAGGAAGTTCAAACGAGCCATATCAGGAAGCTCATAAATAGCTATGTTTGTGTCCACAATAAATGTTGGATCACAACCAATCGAATCATGTAACAGGATGCTTGTAACAGCCCGATTTAGACCCTAATCGGAACAGTGTTTTGGGACCATGAATTCGAGTCAGAAAAATATTTCAAAATTATTTTCTGTGTTTATTTTGTGTGAATTTATATCTGTGAAATTTTTGTGATTTAATTTTGCCGTTTAGGTATCCGATTTAATAGAATAACTTAATCGCGTAAATTGAAAACTTGATAGTTTAAAGTATAATGGAAAAATTGTTAGTGGCTTTCTAAGTTGGGGCAATTATGTTGTAAATATTCCATTATTACATTGGTGGGACGGTTTAAGGCTTATATTCTATGGTTTTTATATTAAATCATTAAGGGTATATATGTAAATTAAACTTATGTTATAATATGTTATAATATATATAATAAAACATAAAATAAAGTTAATATGTGTGTTTTGTTCTTGTTCTTGCCAAAACTACAAAAAAGAAAAGAAAGAAATAACAAGGCTAGGGTTCGGCACTTACTCAAGCTCAATCAAGGTTCGTTTATGTTCGATTTTTGATAATTTTTACGTTTTTGAGATCGTTGCTTAGTAATCTTCAAGACCCAAGCTTTAATTTTTTATTTTGATGAATATTTTGAGTTATGTCATTGTTGGTAGCTTGTGATTTTTTCTGTTTGATGATGAAATATGAAAGATATGTTTTAGATTAACATATTTTGTATTGGAGTTTTTGATGATTTTGAGTAATTAGACTAAATTGAAAAAATAATAATTTGAGGGACTAAAATGTGAAATAAATGAAATATATGGGCTTTTATGAACATTAGGAATATTCAGCCAAACATGGGTATCTTGAAATTTTGAATATTTTGTGTTTTGTGCAATAAGGACTAAATTGTAAAAATTGTAAATGTCAAGGGTAAAATGGTAATTTGCCCATTTATGTGTTTTTGGACTAAATTGAATGAAAATATGTTTGAATAATCTCAATTTGAATATGTTTAGATTAAGAACCAAAGAAATCGGATTTGGATTGGGGGAAAACGAAAGTTGTCGACTAGTTGATCCGTACCGTTTTTCGTTGTCCAAGGTAAGGTTATAAGTAAATAGAAGTTGTTAAATTTCAATATATGTAATTAATAGATAGTTATATTGAGTAAAAGTAAATTATGAATCGATATTAAAATGAAAATAATCTATGTTTGATGATAAGTAATGAATAAGTTTAATTCTTAAAGTGATGACATGAATTATATATGTCAAAATGTTGATTATTTGTATATTAATTACAAGTCTATATTCGTCTAAAGGAAATATGTATGTGATATTAAAATGTGAATCCTAGTTAAATGTATATATATATAGTCGAATATTTAATGATAATGTGACTTTAGTTATGAATGATAATTTTGTTAATGAACTTATGTATAATTGGGCCTTGATACCTGGAAGTATATGTGACATTGATATGTGACTCTGATATATGTGTGTGAGTAAGACCACGTTTAATACGGTGGCATCGATATGTGATTCCGATATATGTGTGCGAGTAAGTCCACATTACATACGTTGGCATCGATATGTGACTCTGATATATGTGTACGAGTAACTCCACGTTTAATATGTTGGCATCGATATGTGATTCCGACATATGTGTGCGAGTAAGACCACGTTTAATACGTTGGCATCGATATGTGATTCCGATACATCTGTGCGAGTAAGTCCACATTACATATGTTGGCATCGATATGTGACTCTGATATATGTGTGCGAGTAAGTCCAAATTTAATACGTTGGCAACGATATGTGATTCCGATATATGTGTACGAGTAAGACTGTAACACCCCTCACCCGTATCCAACGCCGAGATAGGGTTCGAGGCATTACCGGGGCTTTACACTTATAACACACTATTTGGGTCGCAAATTTTTGCTTAAATTTAAAACCATTTAACCATGAATATCTCGTCCCTTATATAGGCCTTCGAGGCCTATAACGTACCTAGAGGCAGTGCGGGACAAATTCGCCCACGTTCGATAAACCTTGGGCTCCTCAAAAAAATTTTCCTTATTTTAAAGTGTTACACACCCGTGTAGATGGGCCGTGTGGACTCACACGCTCGTGTGACTTAGGACAAGCCCCTGCCCTTCGGTCGTGTGCAACACTGACTTATCAACACGGTCGTGGTACACGCCCGTGCTGCCTGCTCATGGACAACACTGTCTTTTAGACACGGAAAGGACACACACCCGTGTGGCCTACTCGTGTGCGTTTTGATTTAAAATTTTAAGTGCAAGGGACACACGACCATAGCCCACACCTATGGGAAGGAACCGTGTGCCACACACGGCCTAGACGCACGCCCGTGTGTCCAACCATGTGGACCCTAATAGGCTATTTTTCAAGCCTTAAGTCACCCCTTTCTACTCATTATACCTAATGGTTACCAAGTTCGAAGGAAAACATGATTATACACTTGTAAATAATCTTGATAAAACTAGTTGTATGGAAACCTCATATCATTGGTTTCATACATGAAAGGTTATTTCCCATTTAGTGTTTATGGGTTTCCATGTCACTTTAATTCGTCCGAAATTGGCTCGTTCATGTAACTCATTGCCAATTGGTAACAACCCATCACTTGTAAATAAAACCATACAAAAATTCGTAGGTCATAGCCTACTTCAATTAAGCCAATTTTCATGGCCATATACAAAAAGATAAACATATTTTTACATGCCTTCATTTGGCAAATTAAATGACACATATAACAAAATACTCAAAAATCCTATACATGCTATTGAACAAAATAAAAATGTCTTTATACCAAAGCTTGACTAGTTGATAGTGTGTCGACTCTCCAATCGTCTTCCAATCCTTATGAGTCCTCGAGCTTTGTGAGATAGGGAAAAAGAGAGAGGTAAGCATTTACATGCTTAGTAAGCTCGAATAACCGGAAAGTAAACTTACTGAGTAATTATCATACATCCATATTTAAATCATGAAATCATCAATTATGAAATGATTCCCTATCACATGCACTCAATCAATGAGTTAGTCACATAACAAAGCATCATGTAATTTATGTAGATGAGCTCATCATTCATCATCTTATTGACATACATCACATTAATCCCGTTGAGTTTCTAGGAAATCTCGATGGAATACCCATTATCCGTCAATTCTTACGAATGATCATTTCACATATATGCACTCCCGTGAACCTCACATCTTATGGCAGGATTACCAGTCTAGGCTAAATTCCCCATATAATGAACTCATAAGGTGATGTCAGGATTACCAATCCAGGCTAAATCCCTTATAGACATACACCCTTACTGAGCTCGGATCTGAATTACCAGTCCAGGCTAAATTCAGACCTTAATCAGATTACTCGTCCAGGTTAAATCCATAATGCACACATATTCTTCGGGAGGCTTGATCATTCAAGGAACACTTGTCCGGGCTAGACCCTTTTTATAATTGAGATCAACGGATTACCCGTCTGGGCTAAATCCTTACTGCAACACATGCAGAATCTCAAATCACATGTAATTACGGGTTACCATCGAATTCCCTTTGTTAACCTCAATCGAGACCCTTTTTACATGTTACCATCAAATATGCATTTCTATGATATTTCATGCCAATAATAAATGCAATCATCATGCATTCACAAGTCATACAATTATGCATATTAGGGGTTTACTTTAAGTTATCCGAACTTACCTGGTATTTGTCTCGGAGTTGTGTTTCAGTTATTCCGAAACCTTACGTTTACCTCGATCGACCTCCGAAATTTGTTCCTCGGGGTCTATAACAACAAAATTATATCATTAATACCCCACATTATACATCACAAGTCTAATTCTCACCCTCGATCCAAATGACCGTTTTGCCCCTAACCTTTGATATTTTTACGATTTAGTTCTTAAGCTCGTATAATGAAACACATGCAAATTCTACCTTACCCAAGCCTAGCCAAACACTTTTCCTTATTATGGTAGCCCTCATTTTCCATTATTTTCACACTTCTCCACACATTTTACAACTTTTGCAAAATGGTCCCTACAAGGGTTTTTCATGAAAATCACCTAGGAAAATATGTTTAACACATATTCATCTTTCATGTTCCTCCATAATCCATCAAAATACAAGTGACTCATGCATGGGTAAATTTTTAAACATGAACCTTAGCATGAAATATGGGTAGAAATGGAGAGAGCAAGCTACCGGGATTTTAAAAATACAAAGAACATTAAAAACGGGGCTAGGGAGCACTTACTATTGAGCTTGGAAAGCTTGAAAACCCTAGCTATGGTGACAAGATAATTTCGACAGCATGGACAAGAAGAATGGCTTATTTTGGCTTGATTTTTCCCATTTTATTTCATTAAAAAGCCAAATGACCAAAATGCCCTCATGCCCTCATTCCCTCATTCCCTTTCTTTAAAATTTCATCCATGCAAGCCCATTTTTGTCCAAAAAATTTAGAGATTGGGAAAATTACTCTCCAAGACCTTCTAATTCATAACCCAAAGCAATTTCATACAAATTGCTTCTAGAATTCAAGTTCTGCAATTTATTCAATTTATCCCTAATTTCCAATTGAACACCTTACTCAAAGAATTTCTTCATGAAACTTTAATACATGTATATACTCATATTCTAGGCCTCATAATAATCATAAAATAAATATTTTGATGTCAAATTTGTGGTCCCAAAACCACTATTCCAACTAGGCCCTATTTTGGGATGTTACAAAGACCCTGTATGAGGTAGTGTCATCGTTATGTGATTATATGTAAGACCACATCTGGGACATTGACATTGTTCGATATGTGTGATTGTCAAAGTATTCTATTCAATTTGGAATGGTCCAACGGACAATGGTAAGTTATGATCGAATGTGTGAAATGGGTTAAATGATTAGGTATGAGTTATTTGATTACCTAATTGAAAGTAAGGTAAGTTTGTTACTTGATATTAAATGCAAATTCTATATATAATAATAACGTAAATGTAGGTGGATTCATGTATTATTTTCGGTTATATGCTTTGTATAGGTATGAGTTGTTAAAGTTGGAATTATGAGAATATGTATGTTAGTCTATGAGCATTTGGTTATATAGTTGTTAAAGTTGGAATTATGAGAATATGTATGTTAGTCTATGAGCATTTGGTTATATAGTTTTAATATGCCTTTGAAATCGAATGATACCTTGAGTATATATATAGGTACTTTCGGTTAAGATAAGGTTTATTATAAAAGCATAGGACATATATATATGAAATGTTAAATGTGGGATTAAAAGTAGTTATGATAGTATATTATGGTTTGACTTAAATGAATTGATAATGTTTTGAACTGATATTTTTCTTATGACTTAATAAGCTATAAAAGCTTACTCTGTGTGTATGCTCATTTTTGTTTTATAGATTTTGGGTCAAGTTACAAGCTCGAGGATCATCAGCAAATTCTATCACACTATCGACCGCTTTCAATATTTTATAAGTTGCATTTTGGAACTATGGCATGTATAGGCTGGAAAGCATTTTGAAAATGTTGGATTTTGGTTTTGTTTAAATTGAGCCATGCGAAAATGGCTTTAATATTTTATATTTTAATTCAGTTATATTTAGCTTGGTTTGTGTTTATTTTGATTATGAAATTAGGTGCTATGACTGAATGTTGTTCGTGTTAGATGTTTTAGGCTTTAGAAATGGTTAATAATTTTGGGTGAGTATAAGGTTAATTCGGCTAAGGTAAGCATAGAGTAAAATATATGTGTATGTGTGATTGTATTAAGATAATATGTTATATATATGATTTGGCGAAACAGGTTGTTGGCTAAATTCGAACATGATTTGAGTTTGTTTTGATAAGGTGATTACATGACATTTAAGATGTATGTTTTGATTATAAGTGTATTTGTGTATAATGCCATATTCTAGTGAATATATAATTTGTATTATAAGTTGGTTTGATGATTATTGCCATAATGTATATAAAACTTGGTTATAAAATGAAATTATATGAGATAATTATAATCAATTTGTAATTCGATAATTTCTTGTTTAAAAGTTTATTGAATATGACGAATTGATTTGTTATACATATATATATGTCTTCATATGGTATATATATATATAAAGAAGATACTGGATTTATAAACTTTAATTGAGTGAAGTAAAAATACTTACTTAATGCGTTTTGATGGAGAATATTAAATGTGGCATTGTTTCAATGATGGGTGGTTATGTTCTAGCTTGGTTAGTTTGATTATTAAGTGATAAAAAAATGTATAGAGTTCATGATTAACCTAGTTGACTAATTGATATATATTTGATATTTAAATGTTAAGTATAGCTTTGGCTTTTGGTTAAATGCGCACCTAGCATGCATTCGTGATGAATAAGTTATATATAAATGTTTTGTTTTATATTAAGTCTATATCAAGGGTGTAATCATAATATACATTTGACTTGTTTTGATAATATGTATATTCGGTCATATGGTTCATTATAAAATACATTGGATTATTATAAATTATGAAGTTAGTGGGTAAAGAGAAAGGAATATGCATGCTATAAATTTTGAAGCTCATTTATGTATTAAGTTAAGACATGCGTACATGATATTTAGACTTGTTATATTGTTTAAGTTTTTGCATGCCTTGTATGTATGTAAATTGTTTATGATTATGGGTGCTTATTACCTATAAACATATGGTTACAGGAACATGTTAAATAAGTGTAAGTAGTGAATGTGTATAATGTAATATATATATATATATATATATATAAAGGTTAGTGATTAGATCAACAAATGTTTCCTTTCAATGGTATCATTATGTAAAACATATGAGGTTCATAAAGATTACCATGCTAATGTTGTATATATGAAATGGTTGATATATTATATTTTAAATTGTTATATGTGAACGAGATAACTATATATACATGTGATGTGAAATGTTCTAATTTTAGAGATGTACTAATTTATGAAATAAATTTTGATTAACTTTTGAGACTTGTGTTTGTGAATAATTATATATATTATATGTACTTGTTTGAGATTGTGTTTTATTCTGTGATGCCTTATGACCCTATTCTGGCGACAGAAACGGGTTAGGGGTGTTACAATGCTCACAAAGAGCTGCGGTAGTGCACAACACATGTAGAATCACTACCGATCAGGATGCTCGTAGGAACCATATAACAGGATGCTCGAGAGGGCTCATAACAAGATTGCTCGTCCGAGTTATATTCTGTCTGCAACATATGCAGGACCACATTCAATACAGGAAATCATGTATCTATCAAATTTCATTATTCAAATGGAACTTATTATTTTCTAAACATTAACGGGCATGTGATTATTTCATACATTAATAGCATTTATATAATTCATATAAACACATACCACACTCAATTCAAGCATAAAAATAAACACAATTTAGTTACATGAACTTACCTCAATAAATGTTCGTGTACATAAAATCTACTAATTCGACACTTTCTCTTTTCCTCACTCTAACTCCGAATTTGGTCTATCCAGATCTATACGAGTAAATTTAACATCAATTTAATACAATTCATACTCAATTCAGTCCAATTCATGTCCTAGGCAAAATTATCATTTTGCCTCTAAACTTTTAATTAATAACGATTCCATCCCTAGGCTTGAAAAATGAAATTCATGTAATTTAATCCTTATTCCAAGCCTAGCTGAATTTTACATATAAAATTTACAGCTCATGTATTTTATAAAATTTAAAAATTTTCCTTGAATTTTACAACTTTGCAATTTAGTCCTAAAATCATAATTTCATCAAAATTCATTTTACAAAAGTTGTTTATCTATCAACAACCTTTCATTTTCTACCATAAATTTCAAAATTTCAGCATTTACATCCATGGAAAAATTTCTATACTTTGACATCTTTACAAATTAATCCCAAAAATAGATAGACTAAGTTATTCTGATCTCGTAAATATAAATATTACTAAAAACGGGACAGGATTACTTACCCAATCAAGCCAAGAAAGCTTGATTTCTCTTTCCTAGGGTTTCCATGTATTTTTGGGGAAGAAGATGATAAAATTGATGATATTTTCATTTTTTTATCATTTATCATCTTTTATTATTTCACTTTCCAATTTCATCATTTTCTTTATTTTATTTTCCATGGATGAATCGTCATCCTTAACAACTAAGCATTTTTAATGGTCTATTTACCATTTAAGGACCTCAAATTTTGAATTCCATAACTATTTAATCCCTTTAGCTAGTAGAACTAAACTTTTACACTTTGTGCAATTTGGTCCTTTATCAAATTAAACCTATAAACAGGAAAATTTCTTTATGAAATTTTCATATGACATTATTATCATACTGTAGATCATAAAATAATATTAAAAGAAATTTCCTTTCTGGAATCAGATTTGTGGTCCCAAAACAACTGTTCGGATTTTACCGAAAACGGGCTGTTATATTTAATTTTTGAGAGATGTTGGCACATAGTAGGTAAGGATGTTGTGGCTTTTTGGTTAACTATCTTGAATGAAGGTATGGATTTCAACTCTTAGAACATTACCAATATAGTTCCAATTCCTAAAATCCCTTACCCAATGAATTCAAGGAATTTTAGACCTATAGTTAGTGTAATGTCCTTTATAAATTGGTAGTAAAGATGATTGACAATTGTTTCAAAGATGTCTTGGATTCATGTATAGATAGTGCCCAAATTGCTTTTGTTCTAAGGGGATTGATTTTGGATAATGTGTTGCTAGCTTTGTAACAGCCCGATTTTAGGGCTAATCAGAATAGTGGTTTTGAGACCACGAATCTGACGTAGTAAAATTTGTTTTTATTAGATTTTTATGGTCTACAATTTCACAGAATGATTTCGTGAAAGTTTCGTTCCAAAATTTTGACGTTTGGGCACTTAATTTAGTCAAAAGGACTAAATTCTAAAAAGTGCAAAAGTTGAATTCTACATGTTAAAGGTGTCCAATTTCCATGAGATTTTAAATTAGAGGTCCTTATATGATAATTATACCATTTTTTAATTTAGTGGACAAAAATAGACATGATGAGATAAAATTTTAAAGTTTAGTAAAAAGGGCATTTTGGTCATTTGGTAAATAAAAGAATAAAAAGGGAAAATAAAGCCAAAATTTGTCCATCTTCTTCCACCCTTGGCCGAAATTTTCAAGCTCTCCATAGCTAGGGTTTTTTCATCTTTCAAGCTTGATTGTAAGTACATCCTAGCCCCATTTTTAATGCTATTTACATTTTTTAAGTCCTCATAACTCGATTTACCTATTTCTACCATTATTTTAAAGTAGGGTTCATGTTTAAAAATTTACCCATGTGTTAGATGCATGTATTTTGATCCTTGATGGAAGATATTGTATGTTTAAGGTGTGATAGACAACTTTTACTAAGTGATTTTTAGTGAAAATGCATAAAAAGGACTTATTTGTAAAAGTTGTGAAAATGGGTAGTAGAAATGTGATTTGATGAACAATGTGGGCTGTTATGAGCATGATTTAGGTTCGGCTAGGGTTGGGTAACAAAGAAAATGGATACATTTCATTTTACAAGCATAAGGACTAAAATGTAAATATGTCAAAGTTTAGGGAAAAAATAATTTTGCCGTAAGTTGATTTTTGGACAGCATCGAGTAACGTGATAATTAAATAAGTTAAATTTGCTACTATAGATCATGAAAAACGAAGTTCAGACTTTGATAGGGAGAAAAACAAGGTTATTATCAATTAAGTTCATTTCCTTCCTTTTTGTACCGAGGTAAGTTTGTGTGTAATTAATGCAATTTTATATATGTATTTAATGCTTAATATTGCATAAATTGTATGATTGTTTCTATGGAAATATTCAAAGAAGTTCCGACGACGAGAAAATCCTGGTTGAACCTTAGGAATAGTTTAGGATACAAGTGACATGTCACTAGGAAACCATGGGTGATGTGATTTATGTGAATTCGAGTGCTAGTCATGAGTGTTGCAGGTACCTGATAGCTTGTGTGAGCAGCCCGTGTAGCTACGTCTTGACTAACAGCTTGTGTGAATAGGCCCGTGATTAGCTCGTGTGCGAACCCTATGTATTATGAAATATGAGGTAGCATTGGCCACGTATGTGGCACTTATGTGCAAGACCTTCCGTGTATCCGATAGTATTCCAAGTGTTCAACGGGTAATTCGAAGAGTACGTCAAAGATGACAAAGTATGTGACTATGTTACGAGTTGGTATAGGTATGTATGTATAACTCATGAGTATGAACTTTGGTATGAGATGAACTCTTGGTAAGAATGCTAAAGAGTAAGTTATGCCTAAGATACATGATGATATTTATGTTAACTTATGTTGAGTAGTTACATGATTAATGAATGATTTATGTTGCTTATTATTTGCATGCAAACTTACTAAGCTCTAAAGCTTACTCCCTTTTTTTTTCTTTTATTTCCTTATAGTGTCTCCAAGTTAGCTCGGGGATTGAGGAATGTCAGAGCTCGAATCACACTATCAAACTATTGTTTTGGGTATAATTGGTTTCAATATTTTGAGTATGGCATGTATAGAGACTTGGTCATTTTGTTATGTGTCATATTAGTTTAGCCAAATGGGTTGGCATTGTTATGGTTAATGATTCATTTTGTATATGACCTTTGAAAGTTGACTAATATTAATTTTATTGGTCATTGGCATGTTACTATGAAGATGCTTATCATAAAGATGAAATTGGCATGAATGGAAAAGAAAGTATGTGATGTTTATGCATGATGGATGATAGTATGTGTAATTGATGTATTGACATCTTGTTTGTGGCTGATTGGTTGTATGTATATGCTTGGATTTGGTGTTGCTTGATGTTTTGCAAGTTGGCACAAGTAAGAGTGGCAAATGGCTTGGTAAATAGCCTTATTTTTTGCCACACAAGCAGAGACACGGCCGTGTGTCTCAGCCGTGTAGACTACACGGCCTCAAGCACGGGCATGTGCCCAGGGCGTGTGAAGTCTGCACCTATTTTATAAAAAATTTTGAAAATTAAATCGCCCACACGGCCTAAGCATATAGGCGTGTGACTTGGCCGTGTGACTGCATTCGGTATATGACGTCATAAACAGAGAGTTACACGGGTTAGGGACACGGGCGCATGTGACCACACTGCCTACCCACATGGGCGTGTCCCAAGCTACACAGGCTTGTGACTCTGTTTTGATGAAAAATTCTCCAAGGTGTCGTAAAAAAATTCCTAAACTTTTTGGTTTAGTCCCGATCCACCTCTAATGCATGATTTGGGCCTCGTAGGCTCGTTTTAGGGCTATATGTTGTAAATGAGAAGTTTTAAATTTGGATGGAAATTTACATCTCGGTATTGTATGTTAGTTTGTGTTTAAGTCCGGTGATACCTCAAACCTTGTTTCGGCATATGATACGGGTAAGGGGTGTTACAGTTAGTGGTATTAGAGTTACAGTTTAGTCAATTCTCAGACTAACGTAGCATGTGTACGAGTCCAGCTATCATGCCATATATAAATTGTGATAGTATGACAACTCCTGACAATTTTAATCTGTGTTTTCATGTAGTAATAGATCCCGATTGAGCTGTGGCAGATGATGTAGAAAGTAATGCGCCAACTGCCACCCAAGGTACAGTGCCAGTTGAGAGTAGAGCCATAACTTTGATTCAGGGAGGAAAGGCTTGGGAAGCCTTCTTTCATATGATGAACAAGTGGTTCACAAGGTTCGTTTGAACGAACCCGACCACTCAACAACAACATGCCCCACCCCTTCTTAATCCTCAACTTGTCCCTATAGTGCCTCAAGGAATGGACTTTATGAGATTGAATAGAACCCTAGTTGATAAGATCAAAAAGCAAGGGGCTGAAGAATTTAGAGCAAATGCCGATGATGATCCTTAAAAAGTAGAATTTTGGCTTGAGAATTCTATTAGAGGATTCAATGAGTTATCTTGTACACCCTATTAATCTTTGATGTGTTATATCTTTACTAAGGGACACGGTATAACACTTGTGGAAAACACTAGTATCTGTGGTTCCGGAAGAGAGAGTTACATGGGAATTCTTTCAGGAAGAGTTCCGAAAGAAGTATATCAGTGAGCGATTCATTGATCAAAAGCGAAAAGAATTTCTTGAGCTGAAACAGGGCTGCATGTCAGTTGTTGAATATTAAAGAGAGTTTGTTTGGCTCAGCAAGTATGCTAGGGAGTGCGTCTCCTCCGAAGCTATTATGTGTAAAAGATTTGAAGATGGGCTTAATGAAGACATCAGACTGTTAGTGGGTATTCTTGAGCTGAAAGAATTTGTTGTGCTCGTAGGTCGTGCTTGTAAAGTAGAGGAACTGACCAACGAAAAGAGAAAAGCCGAGTCTGAGGCTAGAGATGCAAGAAAGAGGCTGAAGGGTAAGTCGTTCCAATCTCAGTCTAAGAAATCTAGAGAGATGTATTCTTGTTCTCATACTTCAGTTGGGTTCTCAAATAGAAACCGTGGGAATCAGTATTTGAGTTATAAAGCCCAGACTACTTCTATTGCGAGCGTTGGTAATCGACCCAATAGATCTGGATGCCCACATTGTGGAAGATGTCACCCCGGCAATTGCCGAATGAATGACCAACCTTGTTTCAAGTGTGGTTCCCAATATCACTTCATTAAAGACTGTCCTGATATGACTGAAAAAGAAAAGTTTCAGAATACAAGGTCGAGTAATACTGCTTCTAAAGGAAGACCCCTGAGAAATACCAGAAATGGAGCCAGCAGCAAAAATGTGATGAATGATTCAGCTGCAAGATTTGAAGCTCGAGCACCTACTAGGGCCTATGCCATCTGTGCTCGCAAAGAAGCAACATCTTCTAATGTTATCACTAGTACTTTTTCTCTTTATGATACTATTGCTATTACTTTGATTGACCCAAGATCTACCCATTCGTATGTATGCATGAATTTGGTACTTAGTAAGAATATGCCTGTTATGTCTATGAAATTTATGATTAAGGTGTAAAACTATTTAAGCAAGCATGTATTAGTTGATAAAGTATGCAAGAAATGTCCTTTGATGATTAGAGGTCACTGTTTTCCAGTTGATTTGATGTTGTTACCGTTTGAAAATTTTGATGTTATATTGGGTATGGATTGGTTGACTATGCATGATGCTATAGTAAATTGTAGATGGAAAGTCATTGAATTGAGATGTGAAATTGGTGAAATTCTTCGGGTTGAGTCAAATGAGTCAGATAGATTGCCAATTGTGATTTCTACAATTTTTGCTTAGAAATGTTTAAGAAAAGGTTGTGAAGCCTATCTTGCCTATGCATTGAATACCAAAGAATTTGAATTGAAAATTCAATTAGTGCCAGTATTGTATGAATATTTGGATGTGTTCCCGGAAGAATTATCAGGTTTGCCTCCGATTAGAGAAGTTGAGTTTTGTATTGATTTGGTCCCTGGGACTACATCGATATCGATAGCTCCATATAGGATGGCTCCACTAAATTGAAAGAAATAAAAGCTCAGTTGCAAGAGTTGACAAATAAGGGCTTTGCGAGACTGAGTTATTCTCCCTAGGGTGCTCCAATATTATTTGTGAAGAAAAAAGATGGTTCTATGAGACTTTGCATCAATTATCGACAGCTTAATAAGGTGACCATAAAGAACAAGTATCCCTTGCCAAGAATTGATGACTTGTTTGATCAACTGAAAAGGGTAACAATGTTTTCATAGATTTGAGATCTGGATACTACCAGTTGCGAGTTAAGGAGTCGGATGTGCCAAAAGACTGCCTTTAGAACAAGGTACGGGCACTATGAATTTCTTGTTATACCTTTCAGACTAACAAATGCTCCTACAATTTTTATGGACCTAATGAACTGAATTTTTCGACCATATTTAGATAAGTTTGTGGTTGTTTTTATTGATGACATATTGATTTATTATCGAAATGAGCCAGAGCATGCTGAGCACCTGAGAACTATTTTTCAGACCTTGAGAAACAACAGTTGTATGCTAAGTTTAGTAAAAGTGAATTTTGGCTTCGAGAAGTCAGATTTTCGGGACACATTGTTTCAGGTGATGGTATCCGAATTGATCCGAGCAAGATTTCTACTATTATTGAATGGAAACCGCCAAAGAATGTATCTGAGGTTAGAAGCTTTTTGGGATTAGCCGGTTATTACAGACGATTTTTTAAAGGATTTTCTATGATCGCTACCCCTATGACGAGATTACTACAAAAGGATGTTAAGTTCGAGTGGTCTGAAAAATGTCAGCAAAGTTTTGAGAAATTGAAGGTATTATTGACTAAAGCACCAGTTTTAGTACAACCTCGGGGAAAGAGTTTGTAATTTATAGTGATGCATCATTGAATGGATTAGGATGTGTGTTGATGCAAGAGGGCAAAGTGATAGCTTATGCCTCGAGATAGCTGAAACCGCACGAAAAAAACTACCTGACGTATGATTTAGAGTTGGCTACCATTGTGTTTGCCTTGAAGATTTGAAGACACCATATGTACGGCAAGAAATGACATGTCTTTACCGATCATAAAAGTTTGAAGTATCTGATGACTCAAAAAGATCTGAATTTGCAACAATGGAGATGGCTTGAATTATTAAAAGACTATGTGCTTGTAATTGATTATCATCTAGGAAAAGCGAATGTAGTGGCTGATGCTTTGAGTAGGAAATCTTTGTTTGCTTTTAGGGCCATGAATACACAATTGACCTTATCTGATAATGGTTCGATTCTAGCTGAGTTGAGAGCTAGACTGATGTTTCTTCAACAGATTTGGGAAGCTCAAAAGTGTGACAGTGAGTTGCAACCAAGAGAATTCAGTATGAATCAGATGGTGACTCAGGATTTCAAATTGACTCCAATGATTGTTTGAGATTCCGAGGTAGGATATGTGATCCTAAAGATACAGGGTTGACTCAGAAGATTCTTAATGAGGCACATAGTGGTTGTTTGTCTATTCATCTAGGCAGTGCAAAAATGTACTGTGATTTGAAGAAAATGTATTAGTGGTCAAGCATGAAACGAGATATCTCAGAGTTTGTTTCGAAATGCTTGATTTGTCGACAAGTAACGGCCAAACACTAAGTACCTTTGGGTTTACTTCAACCTGTGATGGTTCCCGAGTGGAAATGGGACAGAATCACCATGGATTTTGTGACAGATTTACCTTTGACTCCGAAAAAGAAGGATGTCGTTTGGGTTGTCGTGGATAGATTGACAAAATCGACTAATTTTGTACCGGTACGTACTGATTACTCACTTGATAAACTTGCTGATTTATACATTACTGAAATTGTTAGACTTCATGGAGTACCTATTTTTATTATACCGGATAGAGATCCGAGGTTCACTTCACGGTTTTGGAAAAAGTTGCAAGAAGCTTTGGGTACGAAATTGAAGTTTAGTACAGCTTTCCATCTGCAAACCGACATTCAATCTAAGAGAGTAATTCAGATTTTAAAAGATATGCTCTGATGTTGTGTTCTAGAATTCCAAGGTAGTTGGGAAAAATCTACCGTTGGTTCAATTCGCCTACAACAACAGTTTTCAGTCGAGCATAAAAATGGTGCCTTATGAGGCATTGTATGGCCGAAAATGCCGAAATTATACTGGATAGAGCTCAAAGAGAATCAAATTCATGGGGTTGACTTGGTTAGAGAAACTAAAGAAAAAGTAAGGGTGATTCATGATTTTTTGAAAGCTACTTTAGCTAGACAAAAGTAGTATGTGGATTTGAAAAGAAAAGAGATTGAATTTCAAATTGGTGACAAGGTATTTTTAAAAGTATCTCCATGGAAGAAAATTCTATGATTTGGCCGTAAAGGCAAGTTAAGTCCACGATTTATTGGACTGTATGAAATTACCAAGAGAATAGGACCGGTAGCATATCGGTTCGCTTTGCCATCTGAATTGGAAAGGATCCACAACGTGTTTCATGTGCCTATGTTGCGCTATTATAGATCAGACCCTTCGCATCTGATTTCACCGACAGAAGTTGAGATTCATCCATATATGAATTACGATGAGGAATCGATCAAGATATTAGCCCAAAAAGTAAAATAGTTGAGAATAAAAGTATAGCTCTTGTGAAAGTGTTGTGGCAAAGACATGGGGTTTCAGAGGCTACTTGGGAGCTTAAGGAGGCAATGAGGAAATAGTACCCAAACCTATTTTCTGGTAAGATTTTCAGGGATGAAAATCCCTAAAGGGGAAGAGTTGTTATAGCCCAATTTTGGAGCTAATCAGAATAGTGGTTTCAAACCATGAACTCGACGCAGTAAAATTTTTTTTATTAGATTTTTATGGTCTACAATTTCACAGAATGATTTCGTGAAAATTTCGTTCGAAAATTTTGACGTTTGGGCACTCAATTTCTAAATTCTAAAAAGTGCAAAAGTTGAGTTCTACATGTTAAAGCTGTCCAATTGCATGAGATTTTAAGTTAGAGGTCTTTATATGATAATTAGACCATTTGTTAAGTTAGTGGACAAAAATGGACATGGTGAGATAAAATTTTAAAGTTTAGCAAAAAGGGCATTTTGGTCATTTGGTAAATAAAAGAATAAAAACGGAAAATAAAGCCAAAATTTGTCCATCTTCTTCCACGCTTGGCCGAAATTTTCAAGCTCTCCATAGCTAAGGTTTTGTCATCTTTCAAGCTTGATTGTAAGCACATCCTAGCCCCGTTTTTAATGCTCTTTACATTTTTGAAGTCCTCGTAACCTGATTTACCTATTTCTTCCATTATTTTGAAGTAGGGTTCATGTTTAAAAATTTACCCGTGTGTAACAGTAGGGTTCATGTTTAAAAATTTACCCGTGTGTAACATGCATGTATTTTCATGTTTGATGGAAGATATTGTATGTTTAAGGTGTGATGGACAACTTTTAATAAGTGATTTTTAGTAAAAATGCATAAAAATGACTTATTTGTAAAAGTTGTAAAAATGGGTAGTAGAAATGTGATTTGATGAAAAATGTGAGTTGTTATGAGCATGATTTAGGTTCCGCTAGGCTTAGGTAACAAAGAAAATGGATACATTTCATTTTACGAGCCTAAGGACTAAAATATAAATATGTCAAAGTTTAAGGGCAAAAATGTAATTTTTCCATAAGTTGATTTTTGGACAGCATCGAGTAATGTGATAATTAAATAAGTTAAATTTGCTATTATAGATCAAGAAAAACAAAGTTCAGACTTTGATCAGGGGAAAAACAAGGTTATTGACGATTAAGTCCATTTCCTTCCATTTTGTACCGAGATAAGTTTGTGTGTAAATAATGCAATGTTATATTATGTATTTAATGATTAATATTGCATAAATTGTACGATTGTTTCTATGGAAATATTCAAAGAAGTTTCAACGATGAGAAAATCCCGGTTGAACCTTAGGAATAGTTTAAGATACAAGTCACATGTCACTAGGAAACCATGAGTGATGAGATTTATGTGAATCCGGGTGCTGGTCATGTACGTCTTACCTATGGCTGGATAGTCCGGCATGTGTTGCGGATACCTGACAGCTTGTGTGAGTAGCCCGTGTAGCTACGTCTTGACTGGCAGCTTGTGTGAGTAGGCCTGTGATTAGCTTGTGTGCTAGCCCAATGTGTTATGAAATATGAGGTAGCTCTGGCTACATATGTGGCACTTATGTGCAAGACCTTCCGTGTATCCGATAGTATTACAAGTGTTTAACGGGTAATCTAAAGAGTACGTCAAAGATGACAAAGTATGTGACTATGTTACGAGTTGGTATAGGTATGTATGTATAACTCATGAGTATGAACTTTGGTATGAGATGAACTCTTGGTAAGAATGCTAAGGAGTAAGTTATGCCTAAGATACATAATGATATTTATGTTAACTTATGTTGAGTAGTTACATGATTAATGAATGATTTATGTTGCTTATTATTTGCATGCAAACTTACTAAGCTTTAAAGCTTGCTCCCTTTTTCTTTTCATTTCTTTCTTTATAGTGTCGCCAAGTTAGGATTGAGGAACGTCGGAGCTCGAATCACACTATCAAACTATTGTTTTGGGTATAATTGGTTTCAATATTTTGAGTATGGCATGTATAGGGAATTGGTCATTTTGTTATGTATCATATTAGTTTAGCCAAATGGGTTGGCATTGTTATGGTTAATGATTCATTTTGTATATGGCCTTTGAAAGTTGGCTAATATTAATTTTATTGATCATTGGCATGTTATTGTGAAGATGCTTATCATGAAAATGAAATTGGCATGACTGGAAAAGAAAGTATGTGATGTTTATGCATGATGGATGATAGTATGTGTAATTGATGTATTGACATATTGTTTGTGGCTGATTTGGTTGTATATATATGCTTAGATTTGGTGTTGCTTGATGTTGTGCAAGTTGGCGCAAGTAAGGGTGGTAAATGGCTTGGTAAATAGCCTTATTTTTTTCCATATGGACAGAGACATGGCCGTGTGTCTCAGCCTTATGGACTATACGGCCTCAGGCATGGTCATGTGCCCAGGGTGTGTGAAGTCTGCACCTATTTTATGAAAATTTTCAAAAATTAAATCGCCCACAAGGCTTAAGCACACAGGCTTGTGAATTGGCCGTGTGACTTTCTTTGGTACATGATGTCATAAACAAAGAGTTACACGGGTTAGGGACACGGGCATATGTGACCACACGGCCTACCCACACGGACGTGTCCCAAGCCACACGAGCGTGTGACTCTGTTTTGATGAAAAATTCTCTAAGTGTCGTAAAAAAATTCCTAATGGTTTAGTCGCGAACCACCTCCAATGCATGATTTGGGCCTCGTAGGCTCGTTTTAGGGACGATATGTTGTAAATGAAAAGTTTTAAATTTGGAGGAAATTTACGTCTCGGTGTTGTATGTTAGTTTGTGTTTAATTCTAATAATGCGTCGGATATGGGTAAGGGGTGATATAAGCTTATGAGATTTTGCATAATTTTTGACAAAAGAGAGTGAGGAAAAGGGTTATGGTGGTGAAGTTTGATATTTGTAAAGCTTATGATAAAGTCAAATGGAAATTTCTTTGAGAGATGATGTTATTTATGGGGTTTGATTTGGCGTAGGGTGGGGTAGTAAAGAAATGCGTCACTTCTATTTCATATTTGATAATAGTTAAAAAGAAAGTTGGGGAGTTGTTTAGACCTTCTAGAAGACTTTGACAAGGCAACCCCTTGAGTCCGTTTCTTTTCTGGATCTGTAGCGAAAGTCTATCAACTCTTATGAGGTTAGCAATGAGGGATTGTGTAACAGCCCGTGTTTCCTCAAATCAGAACAGTGGTTTCAGGACCACAAATTTGATGTTAGAAAATTATTTTAATATTATTTTTGGTATTTACAGCATGTTATGTGATATGTGTGAAAATTTTGTAAGTTAATTTTATCGTTTAATTGGTCAATTTGAAAAAAAAAAGGGGACTTAATCGCATAAAGGGTAAAACTTGTGTGCTATTAATTAAAGGTGTCAAATAGCTTTGACTTTTAAATATGACGGCCTTAAATGGTAATTAAGCCATTTGAAAGATGAGTGGAAAATTTTGGACAATCATTAAATGATTTTTAAGTTATATTGGTAAGGTTAAATTAGTAAATTATCTTTTTACATAGCTTATTATTGAAGAGAAAGAAAACCATTCCTAGGTTTTAAAGCATTCGGCCAACTCTTAGCTTGATTAAAGTACGGTTTTAGCTCGGTTTTTGATGATTTCCATGTTTTTGTAATTGTTGCAGCTCAATCTAGCTAACTCGTACCTTTAATTTCGAAACTGTTAAAGATTTTGAGAGTTGCCATTTTTGAATCTATGTGTTCTTTGATGTTTAATGTTGAATTATGAAAGCTTGATGATAGTTTTACATGTTTTATTAAGTGATTTTTGATGAAAATGCATAATAGGGATTAAATTGTGAAATGTGCAAATTGTGTGGTTGAAATGTGAAATAAATAAAATTTTTGGGCTTCTAGGGACCTATATATAATTTGGCCAAGCATGGGTTTTGTAACGCCCTGATTTTCTGGATTTTCCGGGTTTCTATGATTTTTGGTAAATTTTGAAATTTTGGTGTTCTGAATATTGGAATTGTGTTTAAATGTGTTTGTGGACCTTTAGAAGGCCCAAGCCTAAGTTAAACACGGTAAAATATCAAGCTGGATTTTAAGTGAATAGGAGACTTGGTTAAGTGGGCTTCTAAGAAGAACTTCGTAGATTATGACGTAAATAAGGCCTTGGTAAAGTGGCAAGGTGGTGCCACTGAGTTCCTAAAAAAATTGGCGTCTGGTAAGGAATTAAGGTCCAGGGTTCAAGTTGCAAGGTAGGCATATTGTTACTTTTTAATTTTAGGCATATGCCGGGCATGTGATCACTTAAGTGAATTTTGGCAAGGGCCTTAGGGAGGTTGGGCCGATTGTTTTAGTTGATATTAGGGTTAGGTTCTTTTCTTTTTCTGTCTTGGAGAATTAGGGTTAGCCACCTGAAAGCTTTCACTGCCATTCATCCTTTCTGAGTTCTCACAAAAGCCGAAAACGCAAATTCCTTCTCTTTGGTGCCGATTTCTTCTTCCTCTCTTTTTCCTCCATTTTCTTTCTTCCTTTTTGCTTTTTCTTCTAGCCGAAACCTTCTGATCACCTTACTCACCTCCTCTGTCAATCCCATCCTCCAAAAAACCTCCATAGCCGATTGCCATAAAAGCTGAAACCCCGAAAACTCACTTTTTTGTGTCGATTTCTCCAAGCCAAAATCCTTCAGTTATTTTTGTTCTTTTTGATCAACTTTCATCTTCTCTAAACCTTTAGTATCTGTCGGCAGCATTACTTCAAAGTTATAGCCTCAAATCGTCATCTTCTTTATCACTTAAAAAGTCGAAATACCATAGATTTAGGGACTCATAGCCGAAACTTCAGATCTCCTAGATTCGAGTTCTACTATCATTTAGAGGATAGATCTGCATCATATTTGAGTAGAAATCAAAAAGGAATAAGTGGTAAGTGCTCATCACCTCAGATCTAGTCTTATTTTACAATTTAGAAAAGTCAAAGTCCCTAAAATCTAGGGAGGCTGTCGATTTGGGCATAGGGCTTTAAGGGTCTTTAACTGATGATTTCTTTTGGTGATTAGTGTCTTCAAGAGGTTTGATCGAAGGCTTGGATCTTTGGAACAACTAGAATTAGATCTAGTTATCGGTTTTCGGTAAAAAGGTAAGATTCTAAAGGCTTTAGGGGCACGGTTCGAATATGGGGTACTGAATATTGGGATTGGTTGTTGTGGGTTGCAATCTAAGAATTGTGGTAATCAATTGTAGGACATCGTAAGGGATCTCAGTAGCAGTCGTCACGAAACAGGTGTGTATCCAACACCCTCTCATAGTTCAATTTGGCAAAAGCCGAAATGCCAAAATTCCGGTATTTCGTGGGCTTGTGAGTGTGCGAGTGCTCACAAGACGTTTAGAAATCATTAGATATAAAATCGCAAGTGGTAAGTTAGTCGTGTGTGAAGTTTCGTGCACTTTGGTAATTGGGCCTCGATAGGCTAAAACTGGGCCCAATGGTCTTACGAGCCCATACGGGTAGATAATAAAAATATATATAATATAATAAAAAATAGGCAATAAATATGTTCTGTTAGACTGTAGAATCGAAACTTCTTAAACCGGTAAACTGGTCATAAAACTTGAATTAAATGGGCTTAAATTGCTAATGGACACTGTAGGGCCCATTAGGGGTTTTAAGGCCCAATGGCTAAAATTGTGAAATTGAGACTAATAAATTATTATGATGACAAATGGGCTAGTAAGGACCGTAACATTCATGAGAACCCTTAAAACTGATAAAATTACTAAAATACCTTTATAGGTGGAAAATTTACAGATTTACCTCTAGGAACAAAATTACTGATATACCCCTAGGGTTAAGGTTGACCTGAATGCATGTTTGACTGTTACTATTTACTGCATGTCATGTTATTATTATCTGATGCATGGGACTGGGTTATTGATGGAGGAAGTACTGAAAGTGGCTTGACCACGTACTAGAGGCCTTGCCTCAACTTATCGATATCTCGACGTACTATCTTTGCAACTGTGGAGTGTAAATTTGGATGGGTTGAGCTATTCCCACATGGAGTGTAGGGCTGGTACGGTGGAGTGTAGCGGTTGGTTATAGGCTGGGTTGGGCTTGCATACATGAATATGTCTGTTCTGTTCTGGAATGGACCTACGGGCCATACTATTATCTGAAAAGGGGCTAAGACCCAGTTTACTGTATTCTGCAAAGGGCTTCGGCCTAATACCCACGGTTATCTGAATAGGGCTTAGGCCCAATGGGCTTGAGCTGACTTGGGCTTTGGATGGGTTTTCCATACACACTGAGTTTTCCAAACTCACCCCCTTTCTCTTCCATCCTTGCAGGTGAGCCCTAGTTGGTGGACTTGGAGCTGGGCGAGATTCAGAGTGGCCACGAAGATTTAATTTTTGGTTTTTAAATAAGTTTCAAGTAGCTCCCTTTTAAATTTTGCATTTATTTTTGATTATTTCTATTTTGGTTAAAGTTGTAATAAAACCGCTTTAATTATTCTAAATGTTTTAATATGTTTTACTAGAATAGGTGTGATATTATCTTAATCGCTGAAACTGATTGGCTTTAGGGCCTGTTTTCAAAAACAGTAATTGATTTTAAAATATCACGACAACAAAGCAAAACTTCCGCAACAAAAACGTTTTTTTTCAAAATTAATCAGTTTTCCTTAAACTGGACTTAATTGAATTTGGATTCCTAAGAACATATGCTAAGTTAAGGTGTGGCAATGGTGGTGTGCATGTCTAGGATTGGATCCGAAGGGAGCTTGGTACTTAAGCAGTCCGATGGACGCACCTCCTCTTTTCCAGTTTCCTACCTGGTGCTCAGCTTCCATTCACTTTAACCTATAATGAAATCATCCTTTGAACACTAAGCACAATTTTCTGGACTAAATATAGAAAATGTTTTTAGCGCTTTAATATGGCACATCGGATTCGGTCACAACGTCTAGGCCGGGTTTGGGGTGTTACAGGTTTTATTGAAATTATGTGAATTTTATGTCTTGTGAAATAAGGATTAAATTGTTTAAAGTGTGAAAGTTTAGGGGCTAATGTGCAAATAGGCCTAAATGTTTGTTTTGGACTAAATTGAATGAATGGTTGAGTAAATAAGTTAATTTTGAATTCATATAGGTCAAGAAAGAAGGAATTCAGACTTAGATCAGGGGAAAAGCAAGGTTATCGAGTAATCGACCCGATCCGTCAATTTTTAATACGAGGTAATTTCGTATGTAATAAGCATTGTTTTAATTATGCTTTAAATGCTTTGATATTGCATAAATTGTATAAACGAGACTATAGTCATGTTCGATGACAAATCAGCTATATGTGGCACTTAGTGTGCGATTCGACATAGCTTCGGCTATATATGGCGCTTAGTGTGCGAGATCGAGATAGCTTCGACTATATATATCACTTAGTGTGCGATTTAAGATAGTTTCGGCTATGTAAAGCACTTAGTGTGTGAGATATCGAGTATGGCACCTGGTGTGCGAAGCATTAAGTATCAACGGCATTCTGTGTATGTATAAACTTGTTATGGGTTGGTACAGGTATGTACATGTATATTATGAGCTTAAAATCGAAGAAGTTACAAAGTTTGTATATAAGCTTATGAATAAGCAGTTGAAAGATTTGTTAGTAATCATAAAGTACATGATAATATGATTAGATTGATGAATGTTGTATTTGTGATCAGTTAAATTTATATCATATGAGCTTACTAAGCTATGAAGCTTACTTTGTGTTATTTTTCTATGTTTTATAGTTAATCAAGGCTAGCTTGGATCCAGGAGTTGTCGGGAATATCATCACACTATCAAACATCTAAGTTGGTACTTTTGGATTATACATTTTTGGCATATGGCATGTATTGGCTAGATGTGGTATTTTGGTTGTGATTATAGCCATGAGATTTGGCTTGTAAATTGTATATGTTTTGGTTTGTATATATAGCCATGAGTGACGGCTTATTTTGGTATGTTTGGTATAAATGTGGTTATGGTTTTATAGTTGCTCAAATGGTTAATTAATCTGTGGAGTATAAATGCTTGAGAAATGCCTTGATGAGATATGATTTTAGATGTTGTGTGGTTATTTATAAGGAAGTTATGTGAGTGTGAATTATGGTAAATGAAATATATAGATTGATATTGTTTTAGCATGTATTTGGCTAAGTAAATGGTATTGATTTGAGATTTGGAATAAATGAAATTATAATGGCATGAATTGTGCATTTGGTTGATGAGTTTTGCCACCGAATTGTATGATGAAATGGTACCATTTTGGTTGTTTAGGTAAGCATGAATAAAGGTGGCAAATTGGCCTTGCAAATGGCCTATTTTTGTCCACACGGGTAGAGACACGGGCGTGTGTCTCAACCGTGTGTGACACAGGTCATGTTATTCTACTGGTGATGAAATTCAATTAAAGTTAGTATGCTTCACACGGTCTCACACACAGACGTGTGACTAACTATGTTGCATAAGTCTATATACCTTACAGTTTTGGCACGGCCTAGCACACAGCCTAGCACACGGCCTGGCACACTGGCTAGACACAGGCGTGTCTGGAGCCGTGTGAGGCACACGGCCTATTCACACGGGCGTGTGGCCCCTGTAAGGTTGAAAATTTTTCTAAGTTTCCAAAATTTTCATATGTTATTGGTTTAGTCCCGAACCACTTCTAAAGCATGTTTAAGTCCCCGTAAGCCCTCTTAAGGGACAATGTGATTATGTTGAATGATTTATGAGCATAAATGTTTTATGTTTGATAAATGTATTCTATATGTTGTGAACTGATTGGTAATACCTCGTAACCCTACTCCGGCGATGGATGAGGGTTAGGGGTGTTATATTTTATTGGTATCAGAGCTACGGTTTAGTCAATCTAAGACTAGCGTAGCGTATGTGAGTCTAGCTATACATGCCATATATATAACTGAGATAGTGTGATGACTCCTGACATTTTATACTGTGTTTTTATATAGTAATGGATCCCAATCGAGCTATAGCCAATGAGGTTGAGAGTAATACGCCTGCTCCCACGCAAGGAACAGCGCTGTCTGATTCTAGGCCCATGACTGGTAGTCAAGGAGGAGAGGCTAAAGATGCCTTCTTCCAAATGATGAACGAATGGTTCACCTAATACATTCGTACAAACCCAGTTGCTCAACAACCTTCACCCTCTCCTAATCCCCAACTCGTACCTATAGCTCCTCAAGGAGTCAAGCTTTTAAGATTGAATAAACCTCTTATTGAAAGATCTGCAAATACGGAGCTGAAGAGTTCAGAGCTAATGTTGATGATGACCCTGAGAAAGCCGAGTTTTGGCTTGAAAATACGATCCGAATATTTGATGAACGTTCTTGCACGGCAACTGAATGTCTAAAGTGTGCTATATCCCTTTTGAGAGATATTACATATCAATGGTGGAATACCTTAGTGTCTGTAGTACCGAGAGAACTAGTGACCTTGGAATTCTTTTAGATGGAGTTCCAAAAGAAATTTATAAGTCAGCGGTTCCTTGATCAAAAGCATACAGAGTTTTTAGAGTTGAAACAAGGCAGCATGATTGTAACCGAGTACGAGAGGAAATTTGTATGGTTGAGCAAATACGCTCGTGAGTATGTGTCTACTTAAGAAATAATGTGTAAATGATTTGTTGATGGGCTGAACAAAGATATTAAACTTTTGGTTGGGATTTTAAATTTAAAAGAATTTGTTGTGTTAGTTGAACGGGATTGGAAGCAGAAGACTTTAGTCAAAAAAAGAAGAAAGTTGAATCAAAGGCTAGAGATACAAGGAGGAGATTGATGAGTAAACCTTATCAATCCTCGTCGAAGAAATCCAGAGACTATTTTAACCGATCAATAGCTTTAGTGGGATATTCTAATAGAGACCATGGAAAGCAATATACCAGCCCTAAAGCTCAAGCTACATCGCTATCGAGTGTTGGTGACGTGAAAGATGTTAAACCCGAATGTCAACAGTGCGGAAGGTGGCATTTTGAAGATTGTTGGATGAAAACTAATAATAGAGCTTGTTACAGTTGTGGTTTGCGAGACCATTTTATCAGAGATTGTCCCGACCTAAATGAAAAAGATAAATCTCAGCATGCAAGATCGAGCAATACGACAACGAGAGGGAGACCTCTAAGAAATAATGGAAATGTATTGTAACACCCCGTACCCGAGTCCGTTACCAGAATCGAACACAAGGTGCACACAGACTTAACTTAATTGTTTTCACAATCCATAAAAAAAAATTTTCCAGACTAGCTGGTTACTGCGTCACTGTCGCCTTAAAAATCATATCTTGAGTTTTAAAGCTCGAAAATAAGTTTCGTAATTTTTTCCTGAAACTAGACTCATAATTCCATCAACATATTTTTTTCTAGAATTTTTGGTTGGGCCAATTATTACAGTTTATTAGTTAAAGTCTCCCCTAATCCAGGGTTCGACTACTCTGACCATCACGCATTACGAATTGGATATCTCCCTGTACAGGGCTTCAATACTGATGCCGTTTGTTTCTATAGAAACTAGACTCAGAGAGGAATCTATACATATATGGAATGACTCCTAATTATCTCTGGTTAATTTACAATGAATTTCCAAAGTCGAAACAGGGGATCCAGAAACCGTTCTGGCCCTGTTTCACGAGAACTTAAATATCTCTTAACATATAACTCATATGACTGTTTCGTTTCTTCCATATGAAAGTATATTCATCAAGGTTCATTTTCATAATTTATTCACTATTTAATACCATTCCTACTATTTTTAGTGATTTTTCACATCCACATCACTGCTGCTGTCAGCATCTGCCTTTAAGGTAGGCTTTACCTATTTCATGATTTCCATGATTCAATTGGCCCTTTTTGCATACATAGCACAAAGTGTGATCATGATTAACCATTCCAATGGCTAATCGTTTCAAAACCATTCCATACCTCATTATGATCAACATACAAACGATTATAGTACTATGCTAAAAACGTATATAAGCCATTTTCGCATGGCTATCCAAGTTTACACAAAACCGAAAGGTACATGACCTACAACAAAAGGGTAGTCCTATACATGCCATTTCAAAGTTCAACCAAAATTGTACCAAAATGGGGGCTTTGATAGTGTGGATGACTTCGACTTCAATGATCCCGAATCCGATAGCTAACGAGCAAAATCTATAAAACAGAGAGCCAAAGCAACGGGGTAAGCATTTTAATGCTTAGTAAGTCTCAAGTAATGAAATCAGCTTTGACTAAAGTATTACATTTACATAACTAAATGAATCACTTTATTAATACACATTCTCATAATCATACTTACTTCACATTACCGACCCTTATGTTCATACACAAAAGAACAACTTAGCCAAAGGCCGGTAGCTCGTTTATCAACTGAGCGAATACTTACTTGTAAGGAATCAACTAATTCAAGCACATACGAGCATACCTCATTGCTGGAATTTTCACAAGTGTATAAACTGAATTTTTTTACAGCAAGATTGCTCATTTCCGAATCACGTACCTTCGGGATTTAACCGGATTTAACCACAAGCACAATTGCCTTCGGGTCTTAACCCGGATTTGGTAACTTGCACAATTGCCTTTGGGTCTTAGCCCGGATATAACAACTCGCACGAATGCCTTTGGGTCTTAGCCCGGATATAATCACTAGGATAAATGCCTTCGGGACTTAGCCCGGGTGTCATTCAAATGCTCATGTACATATATATCAATAATCACGACACATCCATATTTCATTTTCGTTACTAAGGCTCAAACACAAAATATTTATCAAACCTTTACAATTTCGGCTCAATAGCCACATACAAGGAGCATGATTTCAATATGATTCAAGTAGGGTCATTACTCGAAGACTTACCTCGGATGTTGTCGAACGATTTCGACGGCTATTCGATCACTTTTTCCTTTCCCTTATCCAACGGTGGTCCTCTAAGCTCTTGAGCTAATTCACACAAATTTAACTTATTAAAATCTTATTATGATAGCTTATGGTCGAATATGACAAGGAAATTTAAATGGTCCTATGGCCTTGGCCATCCTTTAGCTCAAATACTCAATGGTCATGCACAATTTTTTAATCACAACAAGCAATTCAATACAATTCATTCAATCATCAAAGTGAAGCTCAAGGTACTTAGCCCTTATATACATTAGACATTAGAGTCACATGTGTATGAAATCACAAATCGAATTCAACACATTAGTTAGTACTCTCCTTAGCCAAATTTTCCAAGCCAAGAATAGGCATCAATATGCTTGCCTCTAACCGAATGCATGCACACCAACTCCCCTCATGTGGCCGAATATGCATGTCCATGTTGAGGCCAATTATGCACTTAATACCACACAAAAACAGCATACATTTTACTAACTAACGCATTACATATTGTAGCTCAATACACATCTCTCATGTACTTCATAACCGAATCATCATCACAAGCAAATATATACCTTGAAATAGTATATATGTCATGCCAATACATCATGTGCAAACATATATACATATATGTGCAAGGGCCGAATCATAAGGATGACTATGACTATCTCATATATTTTCATTATGGCCGAATGCTCCTTCTACCCCATTTACCTTCACAAAGCATGAACTTCATCCTCCAACTTACAAGCTTACAATGTCATGAAGTTTAACCTCATGGTATCTAACAAACTCTCACTCAAAAGTGTAAAAAAAAATATTCAATAATCATCAATCCACCATCACATGCACCATTACAAAGCTTCACTTTTAGCATGCAAATGATATCAACACAACCTCACCTTAGCCGAATATCATCTCCATGACATAGTAAGGATTTGAACCATGGCTAGTTAGAACTCAAGCTAACTACAAATGTGACAGCCCTAAATTGACCCTAGTCGGAAAGTGGTTTCGGGACCACTAAACCGAGTCATAAAAATAATTAATTGTTATATTCTATGCTTACTATGTGTGTGCATGCATATGTGGAAGTTTCATTCTCTAATTTTACCAATTTTATGAGAAATTATTAAATAGGGATCAATGTGAAACATGGTGAAATATGATAGGCTAATTTTAAATGGCTTATTAGTGCATGTTAACACAAGGGTGGAGTTGCATGTCAAATAACCCATTTCCTAAGGTTAGTGGCTGGCCATGACATGATGATGGGCAAAGAAAACATGTCCTAGACATGTTGGCCTAGTGCATTATGGAAGGAAAATAAAGAAATGAAAAAAAGGAAAATGATGAAAAAAAAGAGTGTGGATGCCCCCTTGTTGCCGTGAGTTGAGGAAAAGAAAGGAGAAAAATTTTGTTGTTCATCCTTTCTCATTTTGTCACAATTGCCATGACTTGAGAAGAAGAAAAAAAGTGTCCATCCTCTCATTTTTCTTTGCATGGCCGAATGTACTAAGAAGAAAGGGGGAAGCTTGAGAAAATCAGCCATGGGAGCTTACTAGACTAAGGTGTTTTGATACAAGAAGGTATGTTTTATGCCACTCTTGAAAATGCATGCATAGTTTGGAGGATTGGTTCAAATTTTTCCTTGAATCTTGGATCGAAACTAAGTTGTTAGGTGAGTTAAATTTCGCCAAGAATGTTGTATTTCCTAATTAGTGTTTTGATGTTGTTGTGATGAAAGCATGGAGATGAGTGAGTTCGAATGTTTAACAAAAGGAGATTTTTGTGCCATTGAGTTCTTGTTGTTATGTGTGTATGTGCATGAGTATTCGGCCATGCTATAAAATTTATGTTGCAAAATGATTTAATGCTTAATGTGATATATAATAGTACTTGTGAATGAGCTTGAGAGCACCTAAATTATTAGTTGGAAGTGCCGAATGTAGTCTTTGATGAATTTTAAAGAACAAAGAAATTTTGGGTGACTAGAGGTCAAGGACATTCGCCAAAGGCTTGTGTGCTAGCAAAATTTGGCCTAGATGGGGTAAATGTTAAGTGTTAAATGCAATGGAAATGCTAGATTAATGTTGCACATTCGGCTATAGTTAGGCATGTTTATGATCTCATTTAGACGATTAGACATAAAAAGGGTGGTAATGAGGCTGAAAATTGTTGAATGGCTAGTTGGGTAATGAATGTAGCATTCAGCCATATGGGGTAAAAATGGGTCAAATGTTCGTGAAATAAAACTTTGTGAATTGATGAATTAATGATGATAGTATTGTTGATGTCATGTATATATGTTAAATATTTGGCAAGACGGTTAAACTAGTTAATTTATTGATTAGCTCAAGAAGCTAGAGGGGGAGAATCAAGCAAAAGCAAAGGAAAGAACATCGAATAGCCGAGTTGGAACCATTTTACCCAACACAAGGTAAGTCATTAAGCATATATTTGGCATTGTTTTAAATGATCATAATATCTATGCAATTGTGTTTAATGAGATGATATGTAAATGAAAATGTATGTGTATGGAATGATGACATTGTTGAATGTAAAAGAAATAGTGAAATGTGTAGAAAGTTTGCTTTCGGCACTAAGTAAAAGGCAATACGTGTGTACGGTGACGAGATTGGCACTAAGTGTGCATGCTGGAAATATATGGCACTAAGTGTGCATGCTGGAAATATCTGACCTTTGGGTGTGCGAGCTCAAGGGTATGGCACTATGTGTGCGGGCTTAAATCACATGGCACTAAGTGTGAAATCGAGTATTAAGCATCGTGTGTGCGTACTCTATATATATATATCTCCGATCGAACAATTATATGGAGGGTGTGTCTTCATCGAGTTGAGTATGGACAGCGGAAAGAGTAAGTACCTTGAGTTCGTGGCTAATAGATACTATGTTCATGCTCGGAGTTGAGTCAATAAGTTTTAAATCTATGTGATGATTTCAATTGCATGATTGTTGCGGAAATGAAATGATGTATGGAAATTGCTTCAAATATCCTATTGAATAGTATATGAAATGTAAATGTATGACTTGGTATGAGATTGATCCGAAGGTCTAAGGAACTATGGTATAGTTCGGTATGGTCGAACAATGGGCCTTGTTTCATTATTTCATTTTATGATAATTTTAGTAACGGATGGTTGTGAAATGCTTATGACTTCTGAGTTATAAACTCACTCAGTGTTTTCTTGTCACCCATTTTAGGTCTCTTGGACTCGTATCGTTTGCGTGCTCGGAACCGTCATTGAAGTCATCACACCGCTGGAAATCTTTTGGTATTGTCTTCGTAGTTGAACTAGGAGAACATTTGGCATGTATAGGCTATTTTGTTTTGTTGAATCTCGGGTTGTAAACTTTAAGCCATGCGAAGATGGCCTATGTGGTCGGTTGAGTGTGAATCTAAAACCTATAGGCACGAGCCTTAGAAACCTTAATTTTGATAAGGTGGCCATAGTTTGTATTATGTATGATGAAATAGTTGGCCATGGAAGAATTATGAAATAGTCATTGTTTGCTTTAGTACCAGATGCTGCCAGCAGCAGTGAGGTGAGATGGAAAAATCACTAAAAACAGTAGAAGTAGAATTAAATAGTGAATAAATTATGAATTTGAACCTTGATGAATCTATTTTCATATGGACAAAACGAAACGACCGTATGAGCTGTATTTTAAGAGATATTCAGGTTTTTGCGAAATAGGGCCAGAACGGTTTCTGGATCCCCTGCTTCGAATTGGAAAATTTACCATAAATTATCCAGAAACAATTAGAAGTCATGCCTTATATGCATAGATTCCCCTTTGAGTCTAGTTTCATTAGAAACAAACGTCATGAGCATTAGAGCTCTGTACGAGATGATATCCAGGTCGTAATGCGTAAAGATCAGTGTAGTCGAACCCTGAAACAGGGGTGACTTTAACTAATAAACTGTACCAATTGGCCCGACCAAAAATTCTAGAAATAAATACATGGATGGATATTTGAGTCTAGTTTCAGGGAAAATTGACGGAACTCATTTTCGAGTTCTGTAACTCGAGATATGATTTTTAAGGTGACAGTGATGCAGTTAACTAGCCTGCCTGGAACAGAAAAAGGAAAACAAAAAAAAAAATTTCCAAGAGAGGAATAAGTAAAGTAAGCCCGGTAACACCTCGTGGTCAAATCCGGTGACAGTCACGGGTTTGGGGTGTTACATTTAATTGGTATCAGAGCTATGGTTTAGTCGGTTCTAGGACTACCATAGCGCGTGTGAGTCTAGCTATACATGCCAAATCGTTAGTGCTTAATAATGTGATGACTTCGACGGTTGAAATTTTGTTTTGATTAGCAATGGAACCCGGGTAGAGAGACCCTTGGCGGATGACGTTGAAAGTGTAGCGGCTGCTCTGCGCAAGGGACACCGCTGTTGAGCCTCGGTCATCCGCGAATAATCAAAATGAAGGGCAAAACAAGCCTTCTTCACCATGATGAATAAGTGGGTCGCGCAATATGCCCGAACCAATCCGGCTGTCCAACCATTCCCGAATTTAAATAATCCACCCCAAGAGCCCGTAATTCCATCAGTTACTGATCCTGTGAGGCTGAGTAAACCACCTGTGGACTTGATTAGGAAGAGTGGGGCCGAGGAGTTTAAGGCCATAGTTACCGATGATGCCGAAAGGGCCGAGTTCTGGCTTGATAACACCATTAGAGTGTTTGATGAACTGTCATGCACACCCGATGAATGTCTTAAGTGTGCTATATCTTTGTTGCGAGACTCAGCCTACTATTGGTGGAGGACCTTGATTTCCATAGTCCCAAAGGAACAAGTTACTTGGGATTTCTTTCAAACGGAATTTCGGAAGAAATATATTAGTCAACGGTTCATCGATCAGAAGCGTAAGGAATTTTTGGAGCTCAAGCAAGGCCGTATGACAAGATGTCGAATCTGAACATGAGTTCGTAAGACTTAGTCGGTATGCTCGGAGTGTGTGGTGATGAGGTTGCTATGTGCAAAAGATTTGAAGAATGATTGAATGAAGATTTAAAGTCGCTAGTGGGTATTTTGGAGATAAAGGAGTTCGTAACACTAGTCGAACGAGCTCGCAAGGCGGAAGAACTTGGAAAGGAGAAGAAGAAGGCTGAATTTGAAGCAAGAGATTATCGTAAAAGATCGTGAGTAAAGCTCCGTTCTCGATCGTAAAGAAATTCAGGAGGACACTAGTAAGTCGAGGCGATCATGGAATTTCCATCGAGCCCGACCATCGACGGACTCGAGCTACTTGGTAGCTAGTGTGGGCAATAATCGTCAAGAGAAACCTGAATGCCCCAATGTGGAAGACGACACCTAGGTGAATGTTGGGGTAAGTCTCATTAATAGGGCCTGTTATGGATGCGATTCGAGGACCACTTCATTAGAGATTGCACGAGCTAGATGAGAGGAATAAGACGCAAGGTGCAAGACCTAGTGGAATGACTACTGGAGGTAGGCCCCTAAGAATTTCGGAGGTAGGGGTGGTAATCGAGAGGAACCTCTAATACGGCTGTCCGATCCGAGACCCGTGCTCTGCTAGAGCATATGCCATCCGCAGACGAGAGGAGGCATCCTCCCCGACGTTATCACCGGTACTTTTACTCTCTTTGATACTAGTGTGATTGCATTGATTGACCCCGCTCTACTCATTCGTATGTATGTGAAACCTTAGCATCCAAGAAGACTCTACTGTTGAGTCTCTCGAGTTCAATTCGGTGTCAAACCCTTTGGGTCAATACGCATTCGTTGATAAAGTGTGCAAGAGATGCCCCTAATAATTCGAGAATCCTGTTTTCCGGCCGATCTGATGCTTCTACCATTTGATGAATTCGATGTTATTCTTGGTATGGATTGGCTGACCGTACATGATGCAGTGGTGGATTGCAAAAGGAAAACCATTGATTTGAGGAGTGTAAATAACGAGGTAGTCCGAGTCGAGTCTACTGATTCAAAAGGAGTGCCAGTGATAATATCTTCTATGACCGCTCGGAGGTATGTGAAAAAGGGGTGTGAAACATACCTTGCGTATGTGTTTGAAAGTAAAGAGACGGAAAGGAAACTCGAATCGGTACCAGTGGTTTGTGAGTATTCAGATATTTTTCCTGAGGAGTTACCGGGATTGCCACCGGTTCGAGAAGTGGAATTCGGCATCGAAGTTGTACCCGGTACTACGCCGATTTTAATAGCCTCGTATCTTATGGCATTAACGGAATTAAAGGAATTGAAGGTTCAATTGCAAGAATTGACGGATAGAGGTTTCGCTCGACCGAGTTTTTCTCCATGGGCGCACTCAAGATTGTTTGTGAAGAAGAAGGATGGAACTATGAGATTGTGCATCGACTATCGTCAGTTGAATAAAGTGACGATAAAGAATAAATATCCGTTGCCACGAATTGACGATTTGTTTGATCAATTAAAGGGAGCCTCAGTGTTTTCAAAGATAGATTTGAGGTCGGGGTACTATCAGTTGAGGGTCCGAGAATCGGACATACCCAAAACTGCTTTTAGAACAAGGTACGGTCACTACGAATTCTTGGTGATGCCGTTTGGGCTCACTAATGCCCCTGTGGTATTTATGGATTTAATGAATAGAATTTTCAGGCCATACTTGGATCGGTTCGTAGTTGTATTTATCGATGACATTTTGGTCTATTCGAGAGATGAAACTGAACATGCTGAACACCTGAGGCTAGTGTTGCAAATTTTACGAGATAAGCGATTATACGCAAAGTTCAATAAATGTGAATTTTGGTTGAGAGAGGTTAGCTTTTGGGGCACGTGGTGTCCGTGATCGGGTGTCGTGGTAGACCGAACAAAATTTCGCCATAGTCGATTGGAAACCTCCAAGGAATGTTACCGAAGTTAGGAGCTTTTGGGGCTTGCGGATACTATCGACGATTTGTGAAAGGTTTTTCGATGATAGCTGTACCGATGACGAAACTACTCCAAAAGATGTTAAGTTCGAGCGGTCGAACGCTGTCAAGAAAGTTTCGATCGACTAAAAACTTGTTTAACCAAGGCCCCAGTGCTAGTACAAATGAGTCCAGAAAGAGTTTGTCATATCTGATGATGCATCCTTGCTTGGGTTAGGTTGTGTGTTGATGCAAGAAGGTCGAGTTGTGGCTTACGCGTCGAGACAACTAAAGCCGCATGAGAGAAACTATCCGACCCATGACTTGAACTAGCAGCCATAGTGTTCGCCTTGAAGATATGGCGACATTACTTGTTTGGAGAAAGGTGTCATATTTATTCGGACCACAAGAGTCTAAAATATTTGATGACTCAGAGAGATTTAAACCTGCGACAAAGACGTTGGCTTGAGTTGTTGAAAGACTATGAACTCATCATTGATTATCACCGGAAAGGCCAACGTGGTGGCCGATGCTTTAAGTCGCAAGGCATCGCTCGCTTTGAGAGTGATGGATGCTCATTTATCCGTTTCACCCAAGAGGTGCTAGTAGTCGAATTAGAGGCCAAACCGTTATTGATTCATCAAATACTTGAATCTCGAAGGTCAACGCTGAATTGGTCACTAAACGAGGCGAATGTGTTTGGATGAAGAATCGAATTTCAGATTGACGACAATGACCGCTGACGTTCAAGGGTCGATTATGTATTCCAAGGAATTGAACTTGTTTCGATGATTTTGAGCGAGGCTCACGATGAGTCGAATGTCAATCCACCCGGTAGTACTAAAATGTACAATGACCGAAACACCAATTTTGGTGGCCGGTATGAAACGAGACATTTCAATTTGTTTCAAGGTGTCGATATGTCAACAAGTGAAAGCGGAACATCAAGTGCCATCTGGATTACTTGACCAATCATGATACCGAATGGAAATGGGATCGAGTGACAATGGATTTTATATCCGGATTACCAAAGGTCGGCAAGTAAGAAAGATGCGATTTGGGTCATTGTTGATAGACCGACCAAGTCCGCTCATTTTATCCTGTCGCACGGATTTTTCCCTCGATAAATTGGCGTAATTATACGTCTCCCAAATTGTTCGATTGCATGGGGTACCTGTTTCTATCGATCGGATAGAGACCCAAGATTTACATCGCAATTTTGGAAGAAATTGCAAGAGGCTTTGGGTACCAAGTCGCATTTTAGCACGCTTTTCATCCCCAAACCGATGGTCAATCCGAACGGATAATTCAAATCCTTGAGGATATGTTGAGATGTTGCATCCTTGAGTTTAGTGGTTCATGGGAAAGATATTTGCCTTTGATTGAATTCGCTTACAACAATAGCTTTCAATCAAGTATTAAGATGGCCCTTACGAGGCTTTATACGGTCGTAAATGCCGTACCCATTATTCTGGACTGAACTTATCAAGGTAAAATCTTGAGGTTGATTTGATTAAGGATGCCGAGCAGAAAGTTCGAGTAATTCGTGAAAGTTTGAAGGCTGCTTCGGATCGCCAAAAGTCGTATGCGGAATTGAAAAGGAAAGACATTGAATATCAGGTTGGAGACAAGGTATTTCTCAAAGTCTCACCCTGGAAGAAGGTGCTTAGATTTGGCCGTAAGGGAAAATTGAGCCCGAGGTTCATCGATCCGTATGAAGTATCCGAACGAGTTGGACCAGTAGCGTACTGATTAATGTTACCCCCTGAGCTTGAAAGGATTCACAACGTTTTCCATGTCTCGATGCTTCGACGATATAGGTCGACGACACACGTAATTACTCCATCCGAGGTCGAGGTTCAGCCTAATTTGAGTTATGAAGAAGAGCCGGTTCGATTCGATGCGCCAAGTAAAAGAGTTGCGCAATAAGAAAATCCCATTAGTGAAGGTGTTGTGGCATAAACACGGAATTGAAGAAGCCACTTGGGAACTTGACGACTCTATGAGAGAGCGATACCGAGCCTATTTACCGGTAAGATTTTGGGACGAAAATTTCTTAAGTGGGGAGAGTTGTGACATTCTAAATTGACCCTAGTCGGAAAGTGGTTTGGGACCACTAAATCGAGTCATAAAATAATTAATTGTTATATTCTATGCTTACTATGTGTGTGCATGCATATGTGGAAGTTTCATTCTCTAATTTTACCAATTTTATGAGAAATTATTAAATAGGGATCAATGTGAAACATGGTGAAATATGATAGGCTAATTTTAAATGGCTTATTAGTGCATGTTAACACAAGGGTGGAGTTGCATGTCAAATAACCCATTTCCTAAGGTTAGTGGCTGGCCATGACATGATGATGGGCAAAGAAAACATGTCCTAGACATGTTGGCCTAGTGCATTATGGAAGGAAAATAAAGAAATGAAAAAAAGGAAAATGATGAAAAAAAAAGAGTGTGGATGCCCCCTTGTTGCCGTGAGTTGAGGAAAAGAAAGGAGAAAAATTTTGTTGTTCATCCTTTCTCATTTTGTTACAATTGCCATGACTTGAGAAGAAGAAAAAAAGTGTCCATTCTCTCATTTTTCTTTGCATGGCCGAATGTACTAAGAAGAAAGAGGGGGAAGCTTGAGAAAATCAGCCATGGAGCTTACTAGACTAAGGTGTTTTGATACAAGAAGGTATGTTTTATGCCACTCTTGAAAATGCATGCATAGTTTGGAGGATTGGTTCAAATTTTTCCTTGAATCTTGGATCGAAACTAAGTTGTTAGGTGAGTTAAATTTCGCCAAGAATGTTGTATTTCCTAATTAGTGTTTTGATGTTGTTGTGATGAAAGCATGGAGATGAGTGAGTTCGAATGTTTAACAAAAGGAGATTTTGTGCCATTGAGTTCTTGTTGTTATGTGTGTATGTGCATGAGTATTCGGCCATGCTATAAAATTTATGTTGCAAAATGATTTAATGCTTAATGTGATATATAATAGTACTTGTGAATGAGCTTGAGATCACCTAAATTATTAGTTGGAAGTGCCGAATGTAGTCTTGGATGAATTTTAAAGAACAAAGAAATTTTGGGTGACTAGAGGTCAAGGACATTCTACCAAAGGCTTGTGTGCTAGCAAAATTTGGCCTAGATGGGGTAAATGTTAAGTGTTAAATGCAATGGAAATACTAGATTAATGTTGCACATTCGGCTATAGTTAGGCATGTTTATGATCTCATTTAGACGATTAGACATAAAAAGGGTGGTAATGAGGCTGGAAATTGTTGAATGGCTAGTTGGGTAATGAATGTAGCATTCGCCATATGGGGTAAAATGGGTCAAATGTTCGTGAAATAAAACTTTGTGAATTGATGAATTAATGATGATAGTATTGTTGATGTCATGTATATATGTATAAATATTTGGCAAGACGGTTAAACTAGTTAATTTATTGATTAGCTCAAGAAGCTAGAGGGGGAGAATCAAGCAAAAGCAAAGGAAAGAACATCGAATAGCCGAGTTGGAACCATTTTACCCAACACAAGGTAAGTCATTAAGCATATATTTGGCATTGTTTTAAATGATCATAACATCTATGCAATTGTGTTTAATGAGATGATATGTAAATGAAAATGTATGTGTATGGAATGATGACATTGTTGAATGTAAAAGAAATAGTGAAATGTGTAGAAAGTTTGCTTTCGGCACTAAGTGTGCGGGCAATACGTGTGTACGGTGACGAGATTGGCACTAAGTGTGCATGCTGGAAATATATGGCACTAAGTGTGCATGCTGGAAATATCTGACCTTGGGTGTGCGAGCTCAAGGGTATGGCACTATGTGTGCGGGCTTAAATCACATGGCACTAAGTGTGCGAAATTGAGTATTAAGCACGTGTGTGCATTTATATATATATATCTCCGATCGAACAATTATATGGAGGGTGTGTCTTCATCGAGTTGAGTATGGACAGCGGAAAGAGTAAGTACCTTGAGTTCGTGGCTAATAGATACTATGTTCATGCTCGGAGTTGAGTCGGTAAGTTTTAAATCTATGTGATGATTTCAATTGCATGATTGTTGCGGAAATGAAATGATGTATGGAAATTGCTTCAAATATCCTATTGAATAGTATATGAAATGTAAATGTATGACTTGGTATGAGATTGATCCGAAAGGTCTAAGGAACTATGGTATAGTTCGGTATGGCTGGAACGCTGGGCCTTGTTTCATTATTTCATTTTATGATAATTTTAGTAACGGATGGTTGTGAAATGCTTATGACTTATTGAGTTATAAACTCACTCAGTGTTTTCTTGTCACCCATTTTAGGTCTCTTGGACTCGTATCGTTTGTGTGCTCGGAACCGTCGTTGAAGTCATCACACCGGCTGGAAATCTTTTGGTATTGTCTTCGTAGTTGAACTAGGAGAACATTTGGCATGTATAGGCTATTTTGTTTTGTTGAATCTCGGGTTGTAAACTTTAAGCCATGCGAAGATGGCCTATGTGGTCGGTTGAGTGTGAATCTAAAACCTATAGGCACGATCCTTAGAAACCTTAATTTTGATAAGGTGGCCATAGTTTGTATTATGTATGATGAAATAGTTGGCCATGGAAGAATTATGAAATAGTCATTGTTTGCTTTAGTACCAGATGCTTCCAGCAGCAGTGAGGTGAGATGGAAAAATCACTAAAAATAGTAGAAGTAGAATTAAATAGTGAATAAATTATGAATTTTAACCTTGATGAATCTATTTTCATATGGACGAAACGAAACGACCGTATGAGCTGTATTTTAAGAGATATTCAGGTTTTCGCGAAACAGGGCCAGAACGGTTTCTGGATCCCCTGCTCCGAATTGGAAAATTTACCATAAATTATCCAGAAACAATTAGAAGTCATGCCTTATATGCATAGATTCCCCTTTGAGTCTAGTTTTATTAGAAACAAACGACATGAGCATTAGAGCTCTGTACGAGATGATATCCAGGTCGTAATGCGTAAAGGTCAGTGTAGTTGAACCCTGAAACAGGGGTGACTTTAACTAATAAACTGTACCAATTGGCTCAACCAAAAATTCTAGAAATAAATCCATGGATGGATATATGAGTCTAGTTTCAGGGAAAATTGACAGAACTCATTTTCGAGTTTTGGAACTCGAGATATGATTTTTAAGGTGACAGTGATGCAGTTAACTAGCCTGCCTGGAACAGAAAAAGGAAAACAAAAAAAAAAATTTCCAAGAGAGGAATAAGTAAAGTAAGCCCGGTAACACCTCGTGGTCAAATCCGGTGACGGTCACGGGTTTGCGGTGTTACAACAAAAATATACATGAATCTCATGGCAAAACATCAAACTTACCTTAATCTAGGTACAAGTATGGCCAAACCTCCTCCTAAACCTCTTCCAAACCAACATGAAACAAGAATTCCTTCCTTCTTCCTTAGAATTTTCAGCCCAAAGGAAATGAAAAATGATGAACAAAAATTCTTCTTTCTTTCTCCACAACTCACGGCAATGGGCATGCATGAGACCATTTTCTTTTCTATTTCTTTATTACCCATGCTCATTAATTTATTTTTTTCACCCATGATGCACCAACAAAACATGTCTATGACATGTTTTGCCCATATTTCTTTGTCATGGCCGGCCATCACTTGTAAAAAGAGGGATATTTGACATGCAAGGCCATTGTTTTGCATGCATGCTTTAATTAGTCATCACACATTTCCCTATCCTACTTTCAAAGTTTACTACTAGGTCCTTTCTAGTGAAATTCACATTTATAACTCTAAATTAAAGCATCAAGAATGTCACACATGAGTTAACACATATTATAGGCATCAAAATAAATATCAAATTATTTTTATGCCTCGGTTTTGTGGTCCCGAAACCACATTCCAACTAGGGTCGTTTTAAGGCTGTCACAACTCTCCCCCACTTAAGAAATTTTCGTCCCCGAAAATCTTACCGGTAAATAGATTTGGATATCGCTCTTTCATAGAGTTCTCGGGTTCCCAAGTAGCTTCTTCTATCCCGTGTTTGAGCCATAACACTTTCACTAGCGGAACCCTTTGTTTCGCAACTCTTTCACTTCACGAGCTAGGATACGAATCGGTTCTTCTTCATAACTCATATCGGCTTGAATTTCAACCTCTGATGGACTAATTACGTGTGACGGATCAGATCTATAGCGTCGAAGCATTGAAACATGGAAGACGTTGTGAATTTTTTCGAGTTCGGGGCAAAATCAAACGATACATAATCGGGCCAACTCGCTCGAGATTTCAGACGGCCCAATGAATCTGGCTCAACTTGCCCTTACGGCCAAACTGAGTATCTTTTCCAAGGCGAAACTTTAAGAAACACTTTATCTCCCACCTGATACTCAATGTCCTTTCGTTTCAAATCCGCGTACGATTTCTGACGATCTGTGGCCGCCTTCAGACTTTCACGGATTTCCTTTACCTTCTGTTCAGCGTCTTTAATTAAATCCACTCCGAAAATTTTGTTTTCACCGAGCTCGGTCCAAAACAATGGTGTACGGCATTTACGCCCGTACAGAGCCTCGTAAGGCGCCATCTTAATACTTGATTGAAAACTATTGTTGTAAGCGAATTCAATCAAAGGTAAATACCGTTCCCATGAACCACTGAACTCGAGGATGCAACATCTCAACATATCCTCAAGTATCTGAATTATTCGCTCGGATTGACCATCGGTTTGGGGATGAAAGGCGGTGCTGAAATGCAACTTGGTACCCAAAGCTTCTTGCAATTTCTTCCAAAATCGCGAGGTGAATCTCGGATCTCTATCCGACACAACAGAAATCGGTACCCCATGTAATCTCACAATCTGAGAAACGTACAATTCAGCTAGTTTATCCAATGAAAAATCGGTACGCACGGGGATAAAGTGAGCCGACTTAGTCAGTCTATCAACAACAACCCAAATCGCATCCTTCTTGCTCGCTGACAATGGCAGTCCGGACACAAAGTCCATTGTGACTCGATCCCATTTCCACTCGGGTATCGTAATCGGTGAAGTAATCTCAAGGCACTTGATGTTCCGCTTTCACTTGTTGACATATTAAACATCTCAAACAAAGTCGAGATGTCTCGTTTCATACCATGCCACCAAAACCGACGTTTCAAATCGTTGTACATCTTCGTACTCCCGGCGGATTGCCATTCGGCTACAATGGGCTTCGCTCGAATTATCGAAATAAGTTCAATTCTTTTGAACGACGACTTGAACCTCAAACAATCGTCATCATCAATTTGAAACTCCGATTCCTTGTTCGAACACACTTAGCCCGCTTTTGCAACCAACTCATCGTCAACTTTTCGAGCTTCACGAATTTGATGAGTCAATAATGGTTTGGCCTTTAATTCGCTACTAACACATTGTCGGGCAGAATGGACAAGTGTACATTCATCGTCAGAAGCAAAAAAGTGATTTCGGCTTAAGGCGTCCGCAACCACATTAACCTTTCCGGTGATAATCAATGACAAGCTCATAATCTCTTAACAACTCGAGCCAACGTCTTTGTCGCAGATTTAAGTCTCTTTGAGTCATCAAATATTTGAGACTTTTGTGATCCGAATACACATGCCACTTCTCACCAAATAAGTAATGTCGCCATATCTTTAAGACGAATACGATGGCAGCCAATTCGAGATCATGGGTCGGATAATTTTTCTCATGTGGCTTTAATTGTCTCGACGCATAGGCCACAACTCGACCTTCTTGCATCAATACGCAACCTAACCCAAGTAGGGATGCGTCACTATAGATGACAAACTCTTTGCCAGATTCGGGCTGCACTAATACTGGAGCTTCCGTCAAATGAGTTTTCAATTGATCGAAACTTTTCTGACACTTTTCCGTCCATTCGAACTTGACATCTTTCTGAAGCAGTTTCGTCATGGGTGTGGCTATCATCGAGAATCCTTTTACAAACCGTCGGTAGTAACCAGCAAGTCCCAAAAAGCTCCGAACCTCAGTAATGTTTCTCGGAGGCTTCCAGTTAAGTATGGCTGAAATTTTGCTCGGGTCGACTCGAATACCCGATGCAGATACCACATGACCCAAAAAGCTAACCTCTCTTAACCGTAACTCACACTTCTTGAACTTAGCATATAACCGCTTATCTCGTAAAATTTGCAACACTAATCTCGGGTGCTCGCATGTTTGGTCTCATCTCTTGAATAGACCAAGATGTCGCCAATGAACACAACTACGAACCGATCTAAATACGGTTCAAGATCCGATTCATCAAATCCATAAATACCGTAGGGCATTAGTGAGCCCAAACGGCATCACTAAGAACTCGTAGTGACCATATCTCGCTCAAGGCGTTTTGGGTATATCCGAATCTCGGATTCAGAATCGATAATAGTCAAATCTATTTTTGAGAACACCGAGGCTCCTTCAGTTGATCGAACAAATCATCGATCTGTGATGGCGATATTTGTTCTTTATTGTCACTTTATTGTCGACGATAGTCAATGCACAACCTCATGGTTCCGCCCTTCTTTTCACAAACAACAGTGGTGCACCCCAAGGTGAAAAACTCAGGCGAGCAAAACCTCTATTCACCAACTCTTGCAATCGAGCTTTCAACTCCTTCAATTCCGTTGGTGCCATACGACACGGAGCTATCGAAATCGGTGTGGTCCCGGTACAAGCTCAATACCAAACTCTATCTCCGAACAGTGGCAAACCGGTAATTCTTGGGAAAAACATCCGGTATTCACAAACCACCCAAGACTGATTCGGTTTTATTTCTAACTTCTTATCATCAAGTACATACGCAAGGTATGCTTCGCACCCTTTCTTACATATACGGGCCAACATTGATGATATTATAGTGGCAACCCTTTAAGTCCGTAGATTCAACTCGGATCATCTCGTTATTTGCGCACCTCAAATCAATAGTCTTGCTTTTGCAATTCACAACCGCATCATGCACGGTCAACCAATCCAACCCAAGAATAACATCAAATTCATCGAACGGCAAAAGCATCAAGTCCGCCGGAAAGCAGGAACCTCGAATTACTAGGGGACATTTCTTACACACTTTGTCGACCAACACGTAACGACCCAAGAGATTTGACACCCGAATTACGAACTCAGTAGACTCAATAGGTAAAGTCTTCTTTGGATGCTAAGGTTTCGCATATATAAGAGTGAGTAGAACCAGGTCAATTAAAGCAATCACATTAGTACCAAAGAGAGTGAAAGTACCAGTAATAACATCCGGCGAGGAAGCATCCTCACGTGCGCGTATGGCATAAGCCCTAGCAGAGCGCGAGCCTCGGATCTGGTCGTAGCATCTCTAGATCCTCTCGACCACCACTAGCATTGCCCGTATTTCCGGATGGTCTACCTCGAGTAGTGGTAGCACCCGCTTCCCACTCGATTTATATTTTGTTCGCACAACCTTGGGCAATCTTTAATAAAGTGGTCAATCGCTCCGCACTTGTAACAGAGCGGTCACGGAATCTACAACTTCAGGAATGCCATTTGCCACAACATCGGCACTCCGCTCTCTCGACGATCATTTCCACCATGGCGATCAAGTGACTCGTGTGGTCACAGGGGTCGATCGCGATCTCGTCTAGAAAAGCCCGAAGTGTCTCTAGACCGCCTAAGCCATCTCTAAATTTCTTTGATGATGGGAAGGGCTTCCCAAGACCTCTTACTGAAACTCCCTTGCTCCCACTTCACTTTTCTTTTCTCCATCTTGAGCTCCTCGACTTTGCATGCTCGCCGACAAGAGCCACAAACTCTCTGATTTCCAAAATGCCAACATACTGACTTTATATCATCATTGGTCCATCTTGAGCGTTTACACATCACACTTACGAAGAAATGCATTCAGCGCTACCAGCTAAGCCTCACAAATTTTCGTTCAGTAGTGATCAGAACCGACATGGAACCTTGTTTAAGTTCAAGAAATTCCTTCCGTTTTTGATCCATAAATCTCGATCGATATACTTTTTCGAAACTCGGTTTGGAAAAACTCCCAAGTTACTTGCTCTCGGGCACTGTGAAGTCGAGTACACCACCAATAGTAGGCAGAATCACGTAGCAAGGAGATAGTACACTTTAGGCATTCATCGGGTGTACAAGATAGCTCATCGAGTACCCGGATAGTGTTGTCCAACCAAAATTCAGCTTGCTCGGCATCATCGCTATCCGTAGCTTTAAATTCAGTAGCCCCATGTTTTCGGATTCTGTCAACTGGGGGCTTATTGGACCTTATTTGGTCAGTTACCGGAGGCATTGTAGGTGCGGGGGTTGTATTAGTCGGGAATGGAGGTTGTGGAACAGCCGTGTTAGTTCGAATGTATTGGTTGAACCAATCATTCATCACGCTATAGAAAGCTTGCCTAGCCTCATCATTCGGATTGCTAGCAATAGGTTAAGAGTCCGATAGCGCTGTCCCTTTAAAGGGAGCAAAGCGCCACACTCTCCACATCATCAGCTATCGCTCGGTTGGGATCGGGATCCATTACTATAAATAAACACAAATTCAAATGTCAGAAATCACCACACTATCAAATAATCACATAAAATGGCATGTATAGCTAGACCCAAACGCATTACGGTAGTCCTAGAATCGACTAAACCGTAGCTCTGATACCAATAAAATTGTAACACCCCGTACCCGAGTCCGTTACCGGAATCGAACACAAGGTGCACACAGACTTAACTTAATTGTTTTCACAGTCCATAAAAAAAATTTCCAGACTAGCTGGTTACTGCGTCACTGTCGCCTTAAAAATCATATCTTGAGTTTTAAAGCTCGAAAATCAGTTTCGTAATTTTTCCCTGAAACTAGACTCATAATTCCATCAACATATTTTTTTCTAGAATTTTTTGTTGGGCCAATTATTACAGTTTATTAGTTAAAGTCTCCCCTAATCCAGGGTTCGACTACTCTGACCTTCACGCATTATGAATTGGATATCTCCCTGTACAGGGCTTCAATACTGATGCAGTTTGTTTCTATAGAAACTACACTCAGAGAGAAATCTATACATATATGGCATGACTCCTAATTATCTTTGGTTAATTTACAATGAATTTACAAAGTCGGAACAGGGGATCCAGAAACCGTTCTGGCCCTGTTTCACAAGAACTTAAATATCTCTTAACATATAACTCATATGACTGTTTCGTTTCTTCCATATGAAATTAGATTCATCAAGGTTAATTTGAATAATTTATTCACTATTTAATACCATTCCTACTATTTTTAGTGATTTTTCACATCCACATCACTGCTGCTGTCAGCATCTGCCTTTAAGGTAGGCTTTACCTATTTCATGATTTCCATGATTCAATTGGCCCTTTTTGCATACATAGCACAAAGTGTGATCATGATTAACCATTCCAATGGCTAATCGTTTCAAAACCATTCCATACCTCATTATGATCAACATACAAACGATTATAGTACTATGCTAAAACGATATATAAGCCATTTTCGCATGGCTATCCAAGTTTACACAAAACCGAAAGGTACATGACCTACAACAAAAGGGTAGTCCTATACATGCCATTTCAAAGTTCAACCAAAATTGTACCAAAATGGGGGCTTTGATAGTGTGGATGACTTCGACTTCAATGATCCCGAATCCGATAGCTAACGAGCAAAATCTATAAAACAGAGAGCCAAAACAACGGGGTAAGCATTTTAATGCTTAGTAAGTCTCAAGTAATGAAATCAGCTTTGACTAAAGTATTACATTTACATAACTAAATGAATCACTTTATTAATACACATTCTCATAATCATACTTACTTCACATTACCGACCCTTATGTTCATACACAAAAGAATAACTTAGCCAAAGGCCGGTAGCTCGTTTATCAACTGAGCGAATACTTACTTGTAAGGAATCAACTAATTCAAGCACATACGAACATACCTCATTGCTGGAATTTTCACAAGTGTATAAACTGAATTTTTTTACAGGAAGATTGCTCATTTCCGAATCACGTACCTTCGGGATTTAACCGGATTTAACCACAAGCACAATTGCCTTGGTCTTAACCGGATTTGGTAACTTGCACAATTGCCTTGGTCTTAGCCGGATATAACAACTCGCATACGAATGCCTTGGTCTTAGCTCGGATATAATCACTAGCATAAATGCCTTGGGACTTAGCCCGGTATCATTCAAATGCTCATGTACACATATATCAATAATCACGACACATCCATATTTCATTTTCGTTACTAAGGCTCAAACACAAAATATTTATCAAACCTTTACAATTTCGGCTCAATAGCCACATACAAGGAGCATGATTTCAATATAATTCAAGTAGGGTCATTACTCGAAGTCTTACCTCGGATGTTGTCGAACGATTTCGACGGCTATTCGATCACTTTTTCCTTTCCCTTATCCAACGGTGGTCCTCTAAGCTCTTGAGCTAATTCACACAAATTTAACTTATTAAAATCTTATTATGATAGCTTATGGCCGAATATGACAAGGAAATTTAAATGGTCCTATGGCCTTGGCCATCCTTTAGCTCAAATACTCAATGGTCATGCACAATTTTTTAATCACAACAAGCAATTCAATACAATTCATTCAATCATCAAAGTGAAGCTGAAGGTACTTAGCCCTTATATACATTAGACATTAGAGTCACATGTGTATGAAATCACAAATCGAATTCAACACATTAGTTAGTACTCTCCTTAGCCGAATTTTCCAAGCCAAGAATAGGCATCAATATGCTTACCTCTAACTGAATGCACGCACACCAACTCTATACCTTGAAATAGTGTGACAGCCCAAAATAGACCCTAGCCAGAATGTGGTTTCGGGACCACAAAACCGAGGCATAACAATAATTTAAAATTTATTTCGATGCCTATAATATGTGAGTATTCATGTATGACATTTTTTGATGATTGATTTAGTGTTATAAAGGTGAATTCCACTAGAAAGGACTTAGTAGTGAACTTTGAAAATACGATAGGGAAAGGGGTGATGACTAATTAAAGCATGCATGCAAAATAATGGACTTGCATGTCAAATTCCCCTTTTACAAGTGATGGCCGCCATGACAAAGAGATATGGGTTAAACATGTCATGAAACATGTTTTGTTGGGCATTAGGGAGAAATAGTAAACAAATAGGCATGGGTAAGAAAAGAATGAAAAAAAATGTGTGTGAGAGAGTAGCATACCCCATTGCAGTGCAACCAAGAAGAAAAAAAACAAAACAAAAAAAATTTGTTCATGCTTGCTCTCTCCTTTTGGCCAAAAATACTAAGAGGAAGAAGGATTTTGCTTCATTTCCTTTGTTTAGAAGAGATCTAGAAGGTGATTTGGCTAAATTTGCATCAAGAGTAAGGTATGTATGAGGTTGTGTTGGGAGTTTCATGCATGTTTTGGTTGCTAATTTGATGTGCATGTTAGCCATGGCTCAAATCTTTGTTATGCCATGGAAATGGCATTTGGCCAAAGTTGTTATGGTGATAAAGCCATTGCATGCTAAGTGTGAAGCTTGATGATGATGCATGCAATGATGGATTTTCTACTCATGAGTAAGATTTTGAGCTTTTTTTGTTTTATCATGATTGAAGTTGAAAAGGAGCATGATTGTCATATTCGCCATGATGCATTCTTGAGCATGATTCATGCTTCTTGCATGTTAGTTAAAATTTGTGTTTTGGATGGCTATGGACACCTTGAAATTCGGCCATGCTCATATATGCATATATATGATTGCACATTATGTTTTGGTTATGAACTAAGTGATGAATATATTGGTTTAAAGAAGAAGATGTGAAGAATGCTTGAGAAATTGCAAGCACAATTCGGCCTAGCACACATATAAGTGCTTGATGCTATATTATAAGTTTTGGGCCACAATGTGCAAAGCATTAATTAGTAAATTGCATGCTGTTTTTGTGAGGTATTAAGTGCAAAATTGACCTCAACATGTACATGAATATTCGCCTTGGGTAGCCTATTGAAGGCCTTAGCATTTCCTTGATGCTCGAATAAATTGTATTGAATTGCTTGATGTAGTATAAAATGTGCATGACCATTGTGTATTCAAGCTAAAGGGTATTATATGACCATTTAAACTCCTTGTCATATTCGGCCATAAGCTAGCACAATGAGGTTTTAATAAATTGAATTTGTTTGAATTAGCTCAAGAGCTAAGAGGGCCACAATTGGACAAGGGGAAGGAAAAGGTGATCGAATAGCCGAAAAAGCCGTTCGACAACATCCGAGGTAAGTCCTCAAGAAGTGATCCTACTTGAATTATGTGAAATAAAGTATGGATGTGTATTGATTATTGATTATGTATGCATGAGTATTTGAATTCTACCCGGGCTAAGTCCCGAAGGCGAATATGCTTGTGACTATAATTGCGTTTGAGCCTTAGTAACGAAAATGAATTATGTATGTCCAATGATAATTGATGTATGTGTTCATGGGAAATTGAATGATATCCGGGCTAAATCAAGACAATTATGCTGGAAATTATATCCGGGTTAAGACCAAGGCAATTGTGCTAGTGGCTACATCCGGGCTAAGACCAAGGCATTCGTATGCGAGATATTCTATCCGGGCTAAGACCGAAGGCATTTGTGCACGTGATTATATCCGGTTATATTCAAGAATCTTGGGCTGGAGGTGAGTGTTGGTTGCTGTAATGAATTCAATTAGTACACTCGAAAAGCCCAAAGGATAAGGTGCGTTATATGTGCATTGGAAAGTCGACATGTTTGAGCAACATTCGCTCAATCGACTAATGAATTTCAGTTATTGAATTGATTGATATTTTGTGAAATTATATAATGATGAAGTGTGAAGTAAGAATGTGTATTAATGAAATGATGCATTTGGCTATGTGAATGTATTGCTGTAATTAGAGTTGATTATATTCCTTGAGACTTACTAAGCATAAAAATGCTTACCCGTTGCTTTGGCTCTCGGTTTTCTAGATTTCGCTCAAGCAATCGGATTTGGGATCGTTGAAGTCAAAGTCATCCACACTATCAAGCCTCCATTTTGGTATAAATTTTGGTTGAACTTGAGATGGCATGTATAGGACTACCCTTGTTTGTTAAATATGTTGTGATGTAAGTATGTACGGCCATGCGAAAATGGCTCTAAAAGGGAAACATGAACTTAGAATAATTGTGGTTGTATGTTTATATTTGGTGTCATGATGTGGCTATGGCTTGAAATGGGAATGTTGGTCATATGATCAGCCATTGGCATGGTTAAAATGATCATATATGAACCTATGTATGGCAAGACTAGTTGGTTCATGGAGACTACCAAATAGGTAAGACCTACCTTAAAAACAGATGCTGCCAGCTGCAGTGACGTGAATGTGAAAAATCACCAAAATTCGTAGGAATGGAATTAAATAGTGAATAAGCTATGTAAATTAACCTTGATGAGTCTATTTTCATATGGAAGAAACGAAATGGTCATAGGAGTTACATGTTAAGAGATATTAAAGCTATTGTGAGACAGGGCCAGAATGGTTTCTGGGTTCCCTGTCGAAACTTTAAAAATTCACTATAAATTATCCAAAAATAATTGGGAGACATACCTTATATGTACAGATTCCATTTTGAGTCTAGTTTCATTAGAAACAAACGGCACCAGCATTTAAGCCCTGTACAGAGAGATATTCAAGTTATAGCACGCGAAGGTCAGAGCAGTCGATCCCTGTAACATGGGTGACTTTAACTAATAAACTGTACCAATTGGCCCAACCAAAAATTCTAGAAATAAATCCATGGATGGATATATGAGTCTAAATTCAGGGAAAATTTACGAAACCAGTTTTCGAGTTTTGAAACTCGAGATATGATTTTTAAGGCGACAGTGACGCAGTTTTCCAGCTTGACTGAAAATGTCAAATGGATGGGCAAAACAAGTGAACTTGGCTTGTTAACCCCTCGTGTCCGACACCGGCGATGGTCTCGGGTTCGGGGTGTTACAATTTTATTGGTATCAGAGCCACGGTTTAGTCGATTCTAGGACTACCGTGATGTGTTTGGGTTCTAGCTATACATGCCATTAAATGATGAATCGATAGTGTGATGATTTCTGACAATTTGACTTTGTGTTTGTTTATAGCAATGGATCCCGATCCCAACCGAAGCGATAGCTGATGATGTGGAGAGTGTGGCGCTGCTCCGCGCAAGGGACAGCGCGGCGGACTCTCAACCTATGGCCAGCAATCCTAATGACGAGGCTAGGCAAGCCTTTTATAGTGTGATGAACGAATGGTTTAATCAATACATTCGAACCAACACGGCTGTTCCACAACCTCCATTCCCGACAAATGCAACCCCCGCACCTACAATACCTCCGGTGATCGACCAAATAAGGTCAAGTAAGCCCGGTCGATAGGATTCAAAAACATGGGGCCATTGAATTTAAGGCTACGGATGATGATGATGCCGAGCGAGCTGAATTTTGGTTAGATAACACTATCCAGGTGCTTGATGAGCTATCCTGTACACCCGATGAGTGCTTAAAGTGTACCATCTCCTTGCTACGCGAGTCCGCCTACTATTGGTGGAGTACTCTGACTTCTGTGGTGCCTAGAGAGCAAGTGACTTGGGAATTCTTTCAAACCGAGTTCCGAAAAAAGTATATCATCGAGATTCATCGACCAAAAGCGGAGGAATTTCTTGATCTTAAGCAAGGTTCTACGTTAGTTACCGACTACGAACGAAAGTTTGTGAGGCTTAGCCAGTGCACGAGGATGCATTTCGTCCGAAGCTATTATGTAAACGCTTCGAGGATGGGCTGAATGATGATATAAGGATGTTTGTTGGCATTCTCGAGATACGAGAGTTCGAGTACTTGTTGAGCGAGCTTGTAAAGTAGAAGAGTTTAGAAAGGAGAAACAAAAAGCTGATGTGGGAACTGGAGAATTCGAAGAGGTCCTCGGAAAGTCTCTTCAACAAGAATCGAAGAGATTTCGAGATGATGCGAGCCGGTCTAGAGGCGTTTGGGCTTTTCTAGACGAGGACGCGATCGACCCTGTGACCACACGAGTCACTTGATCGCATGATGGTGGAAATGACCGCCGAGAGAGGGCGGAGTGTCCACATTGTGGCAAATGGCATTCGGGGAGCTGTTGGTTTTGTGATCGCCTGCTATAAGTGTGGATCGGCCGACCACTTTATGAAGGATTGCCCGAGGATGCATGAGCAGAATGTAAGTCGAGTGCAAACCCGGTGCTACCACGCCGAGGTAGGCCACCTAGAAATATGGGCAATGTCGATGGCGGTCGAGAGGATCTAGAGATGCTACCATCGATCGAGGCTCGTGCTCTGCTAGGACTTATGCCATACGCGACGCCGAGGATCTTTGGCTCTCCGGATGTTATTACCAGTACTTTCACTCTTTTCAATACAAATGTGATTGCTTTGATTGACCCTGGTTCTACTCATTCATATATGTGAAACCTTAGCATCCGAGAAGACTTTGCCCATTGAGCCCACGAGTTTGTAATTTGGGTGTCAAACCCCTTGGGTCATTACGTGCTTGTCAACAAAGTGTGCAAGAAAAGTCCCCTAGTGTTCCGAGGTTCTTGTTTTCCGGCGGACTTGATGCTTTTGCCGTTCGATGAGTTCGACGTTATTCTTGGTTTGGATTGGTTGACCATGCACGATGCGGTTGTAAATTGCAAGAGCAAGACTATCGATTTGAGGTCTGCGAGTAAGGAAATAATTCGGGTTGAGTCTTGGACTTAAAGGGGTTGCCACCGTAATATCGGCGATGTTGGCCCGAAATATGTAAGAAAAGGTGCGGCGTACCTTGCGACGTGCTCGATGACAAGGAATCGAAAAAGAAACCCGAATCTGTGCCCGTGGTTTGTGAATACCCGGATGTTTTCCCGAAGAATTCTGGGTTTACCACTGTTCGGAAATAGAATTTGGCATCGAATTGGTACGGTACCACTCCAATTTCGATAGCTCCGTATCGTATGGCACCAACGGAATTAAAGGAGTTGAAAGCTCGGTTGCAAGAATTGGTGGATAGAGGTTTTGCTCGCCGAGTTTTTCGCCTTGGGGTGCGCGGTGTTGTTCGTGAAGAAGAAGGATGGAACCATGCGATTGTGCATCGACTATCGTCGACAATAAAGCGACGATAAAGAACAAATATCCGTTGCCACGTATTGATGACTTGTTCGATCAATCTGAAGGGAGCCTCGGTGTTCTCGAAAATAGATTTGAGATCGGGCTATTATCAATTGCGAATCCGAGATTGGACGTACCCAAGACCGCCTTGAGCGAGATATGGTCACTATGAGTTCCTAGTGATGCCGTTTGGGCTCACTAATGCCCTCGCAGTATTTATGGATTTAATGAATCGGATCTTTAGACCATATTTGGATCGATTAAGTAGTCGTGTTCATTGATGACATCTTGGTCTATTCAAGAAATGAGACCGAACATCTGAACACTGCGGTTAGTCTTTGCAAATTTTACGGGATAAGCAATTATATGCTAAGTTCAGCAAGTGTGAGTTCTAGTTAAGAGAGGTTAGCTTCTTGGGTCATGTGGTATCGCGCCGGGTATTCGAGTCGACCGAATAAAATTGCAGCCATACTTAATTGGAAGCCTCAGAAATATTCCGAGGTTGAGACTTTTGGGGCTTCTTAGGTTATTACCGACGATTTGTAAAGGCTTCTCAACGATAGCCACGATGATGACGGCTACTCCAAAAGGATGTTAAGTTCGAATGGACGGAGAAATGCCAAAAAGTTTCGATCAACTGAAAACTTATTTGATGAAGCCCCAATTCTAGTGCAACCCGAGTCCGCAAGGAGTTTGTCATCTATAGCGACGCCTCTCTACTTGGGTTAGGTTGCGTATTAATGCAAGAAATTCGAGTTGTGGCCTATCGCGCCGAGGCAATTAAAGCCACATGAGAAAAATTATCCGACTCATGATCTCGAATTGGCCGCCATCGTATTCGCCTTAAAGATTTGGCGACATTACTTATTTGGTGAAAGGTGCCATGTATACTCGGATCACAAAAGTCTCAAATATTTGATGACCCAAAGAGACTTAAATCTGCGACAAAGACGTTGGCTTGAGCTGTTAAAGGATTATGAGTGATCATTGACTATCACGGGAAAGGCGAATGTGGTTGCGGATGCCTTGAGTCGTAAATCGTTATTCACTTTCTGAGCGATGAATGTGCACTTGTGCGTCCGATCCGACCGGTGTGTTAGTGGCTGAATTGAAAGCCAAACCATTATTGACACACCAAATTCGAGAAGCTCAGAAAGTCGATGACGAGTTGGTTGCAAAACGGGCTGCGTGTGTTCCGAACAAGGACTCGGAGTTTCAAATCGACGATGACGATTGTTTGAGGTTCAAAGGTCGTCTGTGTGTCCCAAAGAATTGAACTCATTTCGATAATTCGAATGAAGCCCATTGTAGCCGAATGGCAATCCACGGGAGTACGAAGATGTACAATGAATTGAAACGTCGGTTTGGTGGCATGGTATGAAGCGAGACATCTCCGACTTTGTTTCGAGATGTCTAATATGTCAACAAGTGAAAGCGGAACATCAGGTGCCTTCAGGATTACTTCAGCCAATCACGATACCCGAGTGGAAATGGGATCGAGTCACAATGGACTTTGTATCCGGACTGCCATTGTCAGCAAGTAAGAAGGATGCGGTTTGGGTCGTGGTAGATCGATTGACTAAGTCGGCCCACTTTGTCCCCGTACGTACGGATTTTTCAATGGACAAATTAGCGGAATTGTATGTTTCTCAGATTGTGAGATTACACGGGGTGCCTATTTCTATCGTGTCGGATAGAGATCCGAGATTTACCTCGCGATTTTGGAAAAAGTTGCAAGAAGCTTTGGGTACCAAGTTGCATTTCAAAGACCGCCTTTCACCCCCAAACCGATGGTCAATCCGGCGGATAATTCGGATACTTGAGGATATGTTAAGATGTTGCGTCCTCGAGTTTAGTGGTTCATGGGAGCGGTATTTGCCGTTGATTGAATTCGCCACAACAACAACTTTCAATCAAGTATTAAGATGGCACCCTACGAGGCCTTATGCGGTCGTAAATGCCGTGACGCCATTGTTTTGGTGAGCTCGGTGAAAGTAAGATTTTCGGGTGGATTTGATTAGGGATCTTTGAGCGAAAGTGAAAGTAATCCGTGAAAGTCTGAAGATAGCCTCCGATCGTCAGAAGTCGTACGCGGATCTGAAGCGTAAGGATATCGAGTATCAGGTGGGTGATAAAGTGTTTCTCAAGGTATCGCCTTGGAAAAAGATACTCAGGTTCGGCCGTAAGGGCAAGTTGAGCCCGAGGTTCATTGGACCATATGAGATATCAGAGCGAGTCGGTCCAGTGGCATATCGCTTGATTTTGCCCCCTGAACTCAAAAAGGTTCACGATGTCTTTCACGTTTCGATGCTTCGACGCTATAGATCCGATCCATCGCACGTGATTAGTCCATCAGAAATAGAAATTCAAGCTAATATGAGTTATGAGGAAGAACCGATTCGTATCCTATCACGAGAAGTGAAAGAGTTGCGAAACAAGCGGGTTCCGCTAGTGAAAGTGTTATGGCTCAAGCACGGGATAGAAGAAGCTACTTGGGAGACCGAGAACTCTATGAAAGAACGATATCAAAACCTATTTACCGGTAAGATTTTCGAGGACGAAAATTCCTTAAGAGGAGGGGAGTTGTGACAGCCCAAAATAGACCCTAGCCGGAATGTGGTTTCGGGACCACAAAACCGAGGCATAACAATAATTTAAAATTTATTTCGATGCCTATAATATGTGAGTATTCATGTATGACATTTTTTGATGATTGATTTAGTGTTATAAAGGTGAATTCCACTAGAAAGGACTTAGTAGTGAACTTTGAAAATACGATAGGGAAAGGGGTGATGACTAATTAAAGCATGCATGCAAAATAATGGACTTGCATGTCAAATTCCCCCTTTTTACAAGTGATGGTCGGCCATGACAAAGAGATATGGGTTAAACATGTCATGAAACATGTTTTGTTGGGCATTAGGGAGAAATAGTAAACAAATAGGCATGGGTAAGAAAAGAATGAAAAAAAAAAATGTGTGTGAGAGAGTAGCATACCCCATTGCCGTGCAACCAAGAAGAAAAAAACAAAAACAAAAAAAATTTGTTCATGCTTGCTCTCTCCCTTTTTGGCCAAAAATACTAAGAGGAAGAAGGATTTTGCTTCATTTCCTTTGTTTAGAAGAGATCTAGAAGATGATTTGGCTAAATTTGCATCAAGAGTAAGGTATGTATGAGGTTGTGTTGGGAGTTTCATGCATGTTTTGGTTGCTAATTTGATGTGCATGTTAGCCATGGCTCAAATCTTTGTTATGCCATGGAAATGGCATTTGGCCAAAGTTGTTATGGTGATAAAGCCATTGCATGCTAAGTGTGAAGCTTGATGATGATGCATGCAATGATGGATTTTCTACTCATGAGTAAGATTTTGAGCTTTTTTTGTTTTATCATGATTGAAGTTGAAAAGGAGCATGATTGTCATATTCGCCATGATGCATTCTTGAGCATGATTCATGCTTCTTGCATGTTAGTTAAAATTTGTGTTTTGGATGGCTATGGACACCTTGAAATTGGCCATGCTCATATATGCATATATATGATTGCACATTATGTTTTGGTTATGAACTAAGTGATGAATATATTGGTTTAAAGAAGAAGATGTGAAGAATGCTTGAGAAATTGCAAGCACAATTCGGCCTAGCACACATATAAGTGCTTGATGCTATATTATAAGTTTTGGGCCACAATGTGCAAAGCATTAATTAGTAAATTGCATGTTGTTTTTGTGAGGTATTAAGTGCAAAATTGACCTCAACATGTACATGAATATTTGGCCTTGGGTAGCCTATTGAAGGCCTTAGCATTTCCTTGATGCTCGAATAAATTGTATTGAATTGCTTGATGTAGTATAAAATGTGCATGACCATTGTGTATTCAAGCTAAAGGGTGGCCATATGACCATTTAAACTCCTTGTCATATTCGGCCATAAGCTAGCACAATGAGGTTTTAATAAATTGAATTTGTTTGAATTAGCTCAAGAGCTAAGAGGGCCACAATTGGACAAGGGGAAGGAAAAGGTAATCGAATAGCCGAAAAAGCCGTTCGACAACATCCGAGGTAAGTCCTCAAGAAGTGATCCTACTTGAATTATGTGAAATAAAGTATGGATGTGTATTGATTATTGATTATGTATGCATGAGTATTTGAATTCTACCGGGCTAAGTCCGGGCGAATATGCTTGTGACTATAATTTCGTTTGAGCCTTAGTAACGAAAATGAATTATGTATGTCCAATGATAATTGATGTATGTGTTCATGGGAAATTGAATGATATCCGGGCTAAATCCCGAAGACAATTATGCTGGAAATTATATCCGGGTTAAGACCCGAAGGCAATTGTGCTAGTGGCTACATCCGGGCTAAGACCCGAAGGCATTCGTGCGAGATATTCTATCCGGGCTAAGACCCGAAGGCATTTGTGCACGTGATTATATCCGGTTATATTCCGAAGAATCTTGGGCTGGAGGTGAGTGTTGGTTGCTGTAATGAATTCAATTAGTACACTCGAAAAGCCCAAAGGATAAGGTACGTTATATGTGCATTGGAAAGTCGACATGTTTGAGCAACATTCGCTCAATCGACTAATGAATTTCAGTTATTGAATTGATTGATATTTTGTGAAATTATATAATGATGAAGTGTGAAGTAAGAATGTGTATTAATGAAATGATGCATTTGGCTATGTGAATGTATTGCTGTAATTAGAGTTGATTATATTCCTTGAGACTTACTAAGCATAAAAAAAATGCTTACCCCGTTGCTTTGGCTCTCAGTTTTCTAGATTTCGCTCGAAGCAATCGGATTTGGGATCGTTGAAGTCGAAGTCATCCACACTATCAAGCCTCCATTTTGGTATAAATTTTGGTTGAACTTGAGATGGCATGTATAGGACTACCCTTGTTTGTTAAATATGTTGTGATGTAAGTATGTACGGCCATGCGAAAATGGCTCGAAAAGGAAACATGAACTTAGAATAATTGTGGTTGTATGTTTATATTTGGTGTCATGATGTGGCTATGGCTTGGAAATGGGAATGTTGGTCATATGATCAGCCATTGGCATGGTTAAAATGATCATATATGAACCTATGTATGGCAAGACTAGTTGGTTCATGGAGACTACCAAATAGGTAAGACCTACCTTAAAACAGATGCTGCCAGCTGCAGTGACGTGAATGTGAAAAATCACCAAAATTCGTAGGAATGGAATTAAATAGTGAATAAGCTATGTAAATGAACCTTGATGAGTCTATTTTCATATGGAAGAAACGAAATGGTCATAGGAGTTACATGTTAAGAGATATTAAGGCTATTGTGAGACAGGGCCAGAACGGTTTCTGGGTCCCCTGTCGCAACTTTAAAAATTTACTATAAATTATCCAGAAAGAATTAGGAGTGATTCCTTATATGTACAGATTCCATTTTGAGTCTAGTTTCATTAGAAACAAACGGCACCAGCATTTAAGCCCTGTACAGAGAGATATTCAAGTTATACCACGCGAAGGTCAGAGCAGTCGATCCCTGTAACATGGGTGACTTTAACTAATAAACTGTACCAATTGGCCCAACAAAAAATTCTAGAAATAAATCCATGGAAGGATATATGAGTCTAAATTCAGGGAAAATTTACGAAACCAGTTTTCGAGTTTTGAAACTCGAGATATGATTTTTAAGGCGATGGTGACGCAGTTTTCCAGCTTGACTGAAAATGTCAAATGGATGGGCAAAACAAGTGAACTTGGCTTGTTAACCCCTCGTGTCTGACACCGGCGATGGTCTCGGGTTCGGGGTGTTACAAATAGTATATATGTCATGCCAATACATCATGTGCAAACATATATACATATAGGTGCAAGGGCCGAATCATAAGGATGACTATGACTATCTCATATATTTTCATTATGGCCGAATGCTCTTTCTACCCCATTTACCTTCACAAAGCATGAACTTCATCATCCAACTTACAAGCTTACAATGTCATGAAGTTTAACCTCATGGTATCTATCAAACTCTCACTCAAAAGTGTAAAAAAAAAATATTCAATAATCATCAATCCACCATCACATGCACCATTACAAAGCTTCACTTTTAGCATGCAAATGATATCAACACAACCTCACCTTAGCCGAATATCATCTCCATGACATAGTAAGGATTTGAACCTTGGCTAGTTAGAACTCAAGCTAACTACAAAAATATACATGAATCTCATGGCAAAACATCAAACTTACCTTAATCTAGGTACAAGTATGGCCAAACCTCCTCCTAAACCTCTTCCAAACCAACATGAAACAAGAATTCCTTCCTTCTTCCTTAGAATTTTCAGCCCAAAGGAAATGAAAATGATGAACAAAAATTCTTCTTTCTTTCTCCACAACTCACGGCAATGGGCATGCATGAGACTATTTTTTTCTATTTCTTTATTACCCATGCTCATTAATTTATTTTTTCACCCATGATGCACCAACAAAACATGTCTATGACATGTTTTGCCCATATTCTTTGTCATGGCCGGCCATCACTTGTAAAAAGAGGGGTATTTGACATGCAAGGCCATTGTTTTGCATGCATGCTTTAATTAGTCATCACACATTTCCCTATCCTACTTTCAAAGTTTACTACTAGGTCCTTTCTAGTGAAATTCACATTTATAACTCTAAATTAAAGCATCAAGAATGTCACACATGAGTTAACACATATTATAGGCATCAAAATAAATATCAAATTATTTTTATGCCTCGGTTTTGTGGTCCCGAAACCACATTCCGACTAGGGTCGTTTTAAGGCTGTCACATGTATCTAGTGGTAGAGGTGTGATTAGAGATTCTACTATGAGATCTGAGACACAAGCACCTATCCAAGCTTATGCTATTCGTGCACGGGAGGAAACATCATCGCCAGACATTATTACCAATACTTTTTCTCTTTTTGATACTGATATAGTTGCGTTCATAGATCCTGGATCAACCCATTCATATATTTGTATGAATTTAGTATGTAAAAAGAGTTTACATGTTGAGTCTACAAAGTTTGTAATTAAAGTATTAAACCCCTTAGGCAAGTTTGTTTTAGTTGATAAAATTTGTAAGAATTGTACATTGATGACTCGGGGTTACTATTTTCTGGCTGACTTAATGCTTTTACCAATCGATGAGTTTGACGTAATTCTGGGTATGCACTGGCTGACTACGCATGATGCAGTTGTGAATTGTGGACCAAAGACAATTGAACTGAAATGTCAGAATAATGAGATTATTAGAATTGAATCTGATGATCTGAATAGTTTTCCAGTTGTGATCTCATCTATGTTAGATCAGAGATTTGTGAGAAAGGGGTGTGAAACTTATCTTGTTTATGTACTTGATACAAAAGTGACAAAAACAAAGATTGAATTAGTACCAGTTGTGTGCGAGTATCTAGATATATTCCCCGAAGAGTTATCGGGTTTACCACCTATCAGAAAAGTTGAGTTTGGTATTGAATTAATATTGGGAACAAAGCCGATATCGATAGCTTCGTATAGAATGGCTCCAATAGAGTTAAAATAATTAAAAGCTCGGTTGCAAAAGTTGACAGATAGAGGTTTTGCTAAACCGAGTTTCTCTCTCTGAGGTGCACCGGTGTTATTTGTGAAAAAGAGAGATGGCACAATGAGAATGTGTATAGACTATCGCAGCTCAACAAAGTGATGATCAAGAATAAATACCCTTTACTATAAATAGATGATTTGTTTGATCAATTAAAAGGGGCAACAGTGTTTTCAAAAATTGATTTGAGATCAGGTTATTACTAGTTGAGAGTTAAAGACTCAGATGTGCCAGAGATTGCATTTAGAATAAGGTACGGACACTATGAATTTCTTGTTATGCCTTTCGGTCTAACAAATGCACCTGCTATTTTTATGGACTTTATGAACCGGATTTCTAGGCCGTACTTAAAGTGATTTGTAGTGATGATATTTTAATTTACTCTCATGATGAATCTGAGCACACTAAGCATTTGAGAATCATGTTACAAACTTTAAGAGATAAACAGTTGTTTGCAAAGTTCAGTAAATGTGAGTTTTGGCTATGAGAGGTGGTTTTCTGGGACATATAGTTTCAGAAGAGGGTATCTGAGTTGACCTGAGTAAAATTTTTACGATTATATACTGGAAGCCTCCGATAAATGTAACTGAAGTCCATAGTTTTCTAGGACTAGCTGGCTATTATAGACGATGTGTAAAAGGCTTCTCTATGATTGCAACTCTGATGACACGATTGTTTTAAAAAGATGTTAAATTTAAGTGCTTAGAAAAGTGCCAGCAGAGCTTCGAACAGTTGAAAGCATTATTGACAGAGACACCAGTGTTAGTTCAGCCTAAGTCGGGTAAAGAATTCGTAATTTTTAGTGATGCATCGTTAAATAGCCTGGGTTGTGTTTTGATGCAGAAAGGCAAAGTTGTAGCTTATGCCTCGAGACAATTGAAGCCGCATGAAAAGAATTATCCGACACACAATCTAGAGTTAGCAATGATAGTGTTTGCATTAAAAATTTGGCGTCATTATTTGTTTGGCGAGAAATGCCATATTTATACTAACCACAAAGCTTGAAATATCTGATGACTCAAAAATATTTGAATTTGTGACAATGGAGATGGTTAGAATTGTTAAAAGACAATGAATTAGTGATTGACTATCATCTGAGGAAAGTGAACATAGCTGCTGATGCTTTGAGTCGAAAGTCCTTAGTTGCTTTATGTGCTTTGAACACACAATTAGCTTTTTCTGACAACGGTTCGATAGTAGCCGAGTTGAAAGCGAGACCGTTATTTCTACAGCAAATTTGTAAGGCTCAAAAATTTGATAATGAATTGCAAGCAAAACGAGCTTAGTGTGAGTCAACTTCAAATTCAGAGTTTTGAGTAGGGCTTGATGACTATTTGATTCTTCGTGATAAAAAATGTGTACCAAGAAATTTTAAACTCATTCAGAAGATTCTAAATGAAGCACACAATAGCTATTTATCAGTACATCCTAGAAGCACGAAAATGTATAAAGATTTGAAATAGCTTTATTGGTGGCATGGCATGAAACAAGATATCTCAGAATTTGTTTCGAAATGTTTGATTTGTCAGCAAGTCAAAGCCAAGCATCAAGTTCTGTCAGGTTTATTACAGCCTATTATGATTCCTGAGTGGAAGTGGGATAAAGTAACAATGGATTTTGTATCGGGTTTACCCTTATTCGAAAAACAAAGATGCAATTTGGGTTGTTGTTGATAGATTGACAAAATCAGTTCATTTCATTCCAGTAGGTACAGATTTTTCGCTTGATAAATTAGCTAAGTTATATTTTTCTGAAATTGTGAGATTCCAAGGTGTTCCCCTATTTATTGTTTCGGATAGAGATCCAAGATTTACTTCGCGATTTTGGAAGAAATTGTAAGAAGCTTTGGCTTCGAAGTTGCATTTTAGTACTGCGTTTCACCCGCAAATGGATGGTCAATCCGGACGAGTTATTCAGATACTTAAGGATATGTTGCATTGTTGCATTCTTGAGTTTGAAGGTAGCTGGGAGAAATATCTACGGCTGATTGAATTTGCTTACAATAATAACTTCCAATTGAGTATAAAGATGGCACCGTATGAAGCTCTATACGGTCGTAAATGTCGAACACCGTTGTACTGGAATGAGTGTATCGAAAATAAGATTCACGGGGTTGATCTGATCAGAGAAATAGAAAAGAAAGTGAAAGTAATTCATGATAGTTTGAAAGCGGCATCAGATCGACAGAAATCGTACGCAGATTTGAAACAAAAAGATATTGAGTTTTAGACTAGAGATAAAGTATTTCTAAAAGTTTCACCGTGGAAGAAAATACTCAGATTCGACAGAAAAGGAAAATTGAGTCCGAGATTCATCAGACCGTATGAGATTATCGAGCGAATTGGGCTAGTGGCATATCGACTATCTTTATCGTCTGAGTTAGAGAAAATACATAATGTGTTTAATGTGTCGATGCTTCAACGATACCATTCTGACCTTTCACATGTCATTTCCCCAACTGAAGTTTAAATTCAGTCTGATATGTCATATGCTGAAGAACCGATTCAAATTTTAACTCAAGAGATCAAAAAGCTGAGAAATAAGAGAATTGCATTAGTGAAAGTATTATGGCATTGACACAGGGTTGAAAAAGCTACATGGGAACCCGAGGATGCTATGAGAAAACAATACCCAAACCTATTCACTGGTAAGATTTTCAAGGACAAAAATCCCTAAGGGGGGAGAATTGTAACAACCCATTTTTGGTCCAATCAGAACAGTAGTTTTGGGACCACAAATATGATGTCAAAAAATTATTTTAATATTTTTTTCGGTATTTACAACATGTTATGTGATATGTGTGAAAATTTTGTGGGCTAATTTTATCGTTTAATTGGTCAATTTGAAAAAAAAAAGACTTAATCGCATAAAGTGTAAAACTTGTGTGCTATTAGTTAAAGGTGTCAAATAGCTTTGGCTTTTAAATATGATGGCCTTAAATGGTAATTAAGCCATTTGAAAGAAGAGTGGACAATTTTGGACAACCGTTAAATGATTTTTAAGTTATATTTGTAAGGTTAAATTAGTAAATTATGTATTAATGTTATTAAACAAAAGAAATAAAACAATTTGATGCTATCAACTTTTTACATTGCCAATTATTGAAATGGAAGAAAACCATTCCTAGGTTTTAAAACATTCGACCAACTCTTAGCTTGATTAAGGTACGGTTTTAGCTCAGTTTTTGATGATTTCTATGTTTTTGTAATCGTTGCAGCTCAATCTAGCTAGCCCGTACCTTTAATTTCCAAACTGATAAAGATTTTGAGAGTTTTCATTGTTGAATCTATGTGTTCTTTGATGTTTAATGTTGAATTATGAAGGCTTGATGATAGTTTTACATGTTTTGTTAAGTGATTTTTGATGAAAATGCATAATAGGGATTAAATTGTGAAATGTGCAAATTGTGTGGTTGAAATGTGAAATAAATAAATGTTTTGGGCTTCTAGGGACCTATATATAATTCAGCCAAGTATGGGTTTTATTGAAATTATGTGAATTTTGTGTATTGTGAAATAAGGATTAAATTATTTAAAGTGTGAAAGTTCAGGGGCTAATGTTCAAATAGGCCCAAATGTATGTTTTGGACTAAATTGAATGAAAGGTTGAATAAATAAATTAATTTTGAATTCATAAGGTCAAGAAAGAAAGAATTCGGATTTAGATCGGGGGAAAAGCAAGATTATCGAGTAACCAACCCGATCTGTCAAATCCTAAAACGAGGTAAGTTCATTTGTAATAAGTGTTATTTTAATTATGCTTTAAATGCTTTGATATTGCATAAATTGTATATACGAGACTACAGTCATGTTCGATGACAAATCAGCTATATGTGGCACTTAGTGTGTGATTCGACATAGCTTCGGCTATATATGGCGCTTAGTGTGCGAGATTGAGATAGCTTCAGCTATATATAGTGTGACAGCCCAAAATAGACCCTAGCCGGAATGTGGTTTCGGGACCACTAAACCGAGTCATAAAAATAATTAATTGTTATATTCTATGCTTACTATGTGTGTGCATGCATATGTGGAAATTTCATTCTCTAATTTTACCCATTTGTATGAGAAAGTATTAAATAGGGATCAAAGTGAAACATGGTGAAATATGATAGGCTAATTTTAAATGGCTTGTTAGTACATGTTAACAAAAAGGTGGAGTTGCATGTCAAATAATCCCTTCCTAAGGAGGAGTGGCCGGCCATGACAAGGTTATGGGCAAGGGAACATGTTTCCAACATGTTTTGCTAGTGGTGTATGTAGGAAGTCATAAAATAAAGACTAGCATTAAAGAAAAAAAAATTGTTCATCCATTCTAAACACTTTGGCGAATGTCCTAAAGAAAGAAAAGAAAAATTTGTTCATCCTTTCTCATCTTCTTGGCGAAAATACTAAGGGAAAAGGGGAGGATTTTTGCTTCATGCTTGGGTTGGAAGAGACCTAGAAGGAGATTTGGCTAAGTTTGCATCAAGATTATGGTATGTATGAGGTTGTGTTGGGAGTTTCATGCATGGTTTGGTTGCTAATTTGATGTGCATGTTAGCCATGGCTCAAATCCTTGTTATGCCATGGAAATGGTATTTGGCCAAAGTTGTTATGGTGATAAAGCCATTGCATGCTAAGTGTGAAGCTTGATGATGATGCATGCAATGATGGATTGTCTACTCTTGAGTAAGATTTTGAGTTTTCTTTTTGTGTTTAACCATGATTGAAGTTGAATGGAGCATGATTGTCATATTCGGCCATGATGCATTCATGAGCATGGTTCATGCTTCTTGCATGTTAGTTAAAATTTGTATTTTTCGATGGTTATGGACACCTTGAAATTCGGCCATGCTCATATTGTATATATATGTTTGCACATGATGTTTTGGCTATGAAGTAAGTGATGAATATATTGGTTTAAAGAAGAAGATGTGGAAGAATGCTTGTGAAATTGCAAGCACAATTGACCTAGCACACATATAAGTGCTTGATGCTATATTATAAGTTTTGGGCCACAATGTGCAAAGCATTAACTAGTAAAATGCATGCTGTTTTTGTGAGGTATTAAGTGCAAAATTGACCTCAACATGTACATGAATATTCGGCCTTGGGTAGCCTATTGAAGGCCTTAGCATTTCCTTGATGCTCGAATAAATTGTATTGAATTGCTTGATGTAGTATAAAATGTGCATGACCATTGTGTATTCAAGCTAAAGAGTGGCCATATGACCATTTAAACTCCTTGTCATATTCGGCCATAAGCAAGCACAATGAGGTTTTAATAAATTGAATTTGTTTGAATTAGCTCAAGAGCTAAGAGGGCCACAATTGGACAAGGGGAAGGAAAAGGTGATCGAATAGCCGAAAAAGCCGTTCGACAACATCCGAGGTAAGTCCTCAAGAAGTGACCTTACTTGAATTATGTGAGATGAAGTATGGATGTGTATGATTATTGATTTATGTGTGTATGAGAAATTGAATGATACCGGGCTAAGTCCCAAAGGCGAATATGCTTGTGAATATATGCGTTTGAGCCTTAGTAACGAAAATGAAATATGTATGTCCAATGATTATTGATGTATGTGTACATGAGAAATTGAATGATATCCGGGCTAAGCCCCGAAGACAATTATGCTGGAAATTATATCCGGGTTAAGACCCGAAGGCAATTGTGCTAGTGGCTATATCCGGGCTAAGACCCGAAGGCATTAAATGCGAGTTATTCTATCCGGGCTAAGACCAAGGCATTTGTGCACGTGATTATATCCGGTTATATTCCGAAGAATCTTGGGCTGGAGGTGAGTGTTGGTTGCTGTAATGAATTCAATTAGTACACTCGAAAAGCCCAAAGGATAAGATTTCGCTCGATAGCAATCGGATTCGGGATCAATAAAGTCGAAGTCATCCACACTATCCACGCCTCTATTTTGGTATAAATTTTGGTTGAACTTTGAAATGGCATGTATAGGACTACCCCTTGTTTGTTAAATATGTTGTGATGTAAGTATGTACGGCCATGCGAAAATGGCTCGAAAAGGGAAACATGAACTTAGAATAATTGTGGTTGTATGTTTATATTTGGTGTCATGATGTGGCTATGGCTTGGAAATGGGAATGTTGGTCATATGATCAGCCATTGGCATGGTTAAAATGATCATATATGAACCTATGTATGGCAAGACTAGTTGGTTCATGGAGACTACCAAATAGGTAAGACCTACCTTAAAAACAGATGCTGCCAGCTGCAGTGACGTGAATGTGAAAAATCACCAAAATTCGTAGGAATGGAATTAAATAGTGAATAAGCTATGTAAATGAACCTTGATGAGTCTATTTTCATATGGAAGAAACGAAATGGTCATAGGAGTTACATGTTAAGAGATATTAAAGCTATTGTGAGACAGGGCCAGAACGGTTTCTGGGTTCCCTGTCGCAACTTTAAAAATTTACTATAAATTATCCAAAAAGAATTAGGAGACATACCTTATACGTACAGATTCCATTTTGAGTCTAGTTTCATTAGAAACAAACGGTATAAGCATTAAATACCTGTACAGAGAGATATTCAAGTTATACCGCGCGAAGGTCAGAGCAGTCGATCCCTGTAACATGGGTGACTTTAACTAATAAACTGTACCAATTGGCCTGACCAAAAATTCTAGAAATAAATCCATGGATGGATATATGAGTCTAAATTCAGCGAAAATTTACGAAACCAGTTTCCGAGTTTTGAAACTCGAGATATGATTTTTAAGGCGACAGTGACGCAGTTTTCCAGCCTGACTGGAAATGTCAAATGGATGGGCAAAACAAGTGAACTTGGCTTGTTAACCCCTCGTGTCCGACACCGGCGATGGTCTCGAGTTCGGGGTGTTACAATTTTATTGGTATCAGAGCCACGGTTTAGTCGATTCTAGGACTACCGTGATGTGTTTGGGGTCTAGCTATACATGCCATTAAATGATGAATCGATAGTGTGGTGATTTCGACAATTTGACTTTGTGTTTGTTTATAGCAATGGATCCGATCCCAACCGAAGCGATAGCTGATGATGTGGAGAGTGTGGCGCTGCTTCGCGCAAGGGACAGCGCCGGCGGACTCTCAACCTATGGCCAGCAATCCTAATGGCGAGGCTAGGCAAGCCTTTTATAGTGTGATGAGCGAATGGTTTAATCAATACATTCGAACCAACACAATTGTTCCACAACCTCCATTCCCGACAAATGCAACCCCGCACCTACAATACCTCCGGTGGTGACCAAATAAGGTCAAGTAAGCCCCGATCGATAGGATTGAAAACATGGGGCCACTTGAATTTAAGGCTACGGATGATGATGATGCCGAAGCGAGCTGAATTTTGGTTAGATAACACTATCCAGGTGCTTGATGAGCTATCTGTACACCCGATGAGTGCTTAAAGTGTACCATCTCCTTGCTACGCAAGTCCGCCTACTATTGGTGGAGTACTCGACTCTGTGGTGCCTAGAGAGCAAGTGACTTGGGAATTCTTTCAAACCGAGTTAGAAAAAAGTATATCGATCGAGAGATTCATCGACCAAAAGCGGAGGAATTCCTTGATCTTAAGCAAGGTTCGATGTCGATTATCGACTACTGACGAAAATTTGTGAGGCTTAGCAGTGCTGCGAGAATGCATTTCGTCCGAAGCTATTATGTGTAAACGCCGAGGATGGGCTGAATGATGATATAAGGATGTTTGTTGGCATCCTCGAGATCGAGAGTTCGTAGTACTTGTTGAGCGAGCTTGTAAAGTCGAAGAGCTTAGAAAGGAGAAACAAAAAGTGATGTGGGAACTGGAGAATTCGAAAGAGGTCCTCGGAAAGTCTCTTCAACAAGCATCGAAGAGATTTCGAGATGATGTGAGCCGGTCTAGAGGCGTTTGGGCTTTTCTAGACGAGGACGCGATCGACCCCTGTGACCACACGAGTCACCTCGATCGCGGTGGTGGAAATGATCGTAGAGAGGCGAGTGTCCACATTGTGGCAAATGGCATTCGGGGAGCTGTTGGTTTCGTGATCGCTCTGCTATAAGTATGGATCGGCCGACCACTTTATGAAGGATTGCCCGAGGATGCATGAGCAGAATGTAAGTCGAGTGCAAACCCGGGTGCTACCATCGCTCGAGGTAGGCCACCTAGAAATATGGGCAATGTCGATTGGCGGTCGAGAGGATCTAGAGATGCTACCATCGGATCTCGAGGCTCGTGCTCTGCTAGGACTTATGCCATACGCGCACGCGAGGATCTTGCCTCTCCGGATGTTATTACGGTACTTTCACTCTTTTCAATACAAATGTGATTGCTTTGATTGACCCTGGTTCTACTCATTCATATATATGTGAAACCTTAGCATCGAGAAGACTTTGCCCATTGAGGCTCTTGAGTTTGTAATTCGGTGTCAAACCCTTGGGTCATTACGTGCTTGTCAACAAAGTGTGCAAGAAAAGTCCCTAGTGTTCCGAGGTTCTTGTTTTCCGCGGACTTGATGCTTTTGTCGTTCGATGAGTTCGATGTTATTCTTGGTTTGGATTGGTTGACCATGCACGATGCGGTTGTAAATTGCAAGAGCAAGACTATCGATTTGAGGTCTTGCGAATAATGAAATAATTCGGGTTGAGTCTACGGACTTAAAGGGTTGCGGTAGTAATATCAGCGATGTTGGCCCGAAATATGTAAGAAAAGGGTGCGAAGCGTACCTTGCGTCGTGCTTTCGATGACAAGGAATCGGAAAAGAAACCCGAATCTGTGCCGTGGTTTGTGAATACCGGATGTTTTCCAGAAGAATTGCGGGTTTACCACTGTTCGAGAAATAGAATTTGGCATCGAATTGGTACCGGTACCACTCCAATTTCGATAGCTCAGTATCGTATGGCACCAACGGAATTAAAGGAGTTGAAAGCTCGGTTGCAAGAATTGGTGGATGAGGTTTTGCTCGCCTTGAGTTTTTCGCCTTAGGGTGCGCCAGTATTGTTCGTGAAGAAGAAGGATGGAACCATGCGGTGTGCATCGACTCTCGTCGACAATAAAGCGACGATAAAGAACAAATATCCGTTGCGTATTGATGACTTGTTCGATCAAGCTGAAGGAGCCTCGGTGTTCTCGAAAATAGATTTGAGATCGGGCTATTATCAATTGCGAATCCGAGATTGGACGTGCAAGACCGCCTTGAGCGAGATATGGTCACTATGAGTTCCTAGTGATGCCGTTTGGGCTCACTAATGCCCTACGGTATTTATGGATTTAATGAATCGGATCTTTAGACCATATTTGGATCGATTAGTAGTCGTGTTCATTGATGACATCTTGGTCTATTCAAGAAATGAGACCGAACATCTTTGAACACTGCGGTTAGTCTTTGCAAATTTTACGGGATAAGCAATTATATGCTAAGTTCAGCAAGTGTGAGTTACGGTTAAGAGAGGTTAGCTTCTTGGGTCATGTGGTATCTGCATCGGGTATTCGAGTCGAACGAATAAAATTTCAGCCATACTTAATTGGAAGCCTCAGAAATATTCTTGAGGTTCGGAGCTTTTGGGGGCTTAGGTTATTACCGACGATTTGTAAAGGCTTCTCAACAATAGCCGCCGATGATGAAGCTACTCCAAAAGGATGTTAAGTTCGAATGGACGGAGAAATGCCAAAAAGTTTCGATCAATGAAAACTTATTTGGTGAAGCCCCAATTCTAGTTCAACCCGAGTCCGCAAGGAGTTTGTCATCTATAGCGACGCCTCTCTACTTGGGTTAGGTTGCGTATTAATGCAAGAAGGTCGAGTTCGGCCTATCGTCGAGGCAATTAAAGCCACATGAGAAAAATTATCGACTCATGATCTCGAATTGGCGCCATCGTATTCGCCTTAAAGATTTGGCGACATTACTTATTTGGTGAAAGGTGCCATGTATACTCGGATACAAAAGTCTCAAATATTTGATGACCCAAAGAGACTTAAATCTGCGACAAAGGCGTTGGCTCGAGTACATTAAAGGATTATGAGTGATCATTGACTATCACCGGGAAAGGCGAATGTGGTTGCGGATGCCTTGAGTCGTAAATCGTTATTCACTTTATGAGCGATGAATGTGCACTTGTCCGTCCGATCCGGTGTGTTAGTGGCTGAATTGAAAGCCAAACCATTATTGACACACCAAATTCGAGAAGCTCGAGAAAGTCGACGACGAGTTGGTTGCAAAGCGAGCTGCGTGTGTTCGAACAAGGACTCGGAGTTTCAAATCGGCGATGACGATTGTTTGAGGTTCAAAAGTCGTCTGTATCCCAAAGAATTGAACTCATTTCGATAATTCGAATGAAGCCCATTGTAGCCGAATGGCAATCCACCGGAGTCGAAGATGTACAATGATTTGAAGCGTCGGTTTTGGTGGCATGGTATGAAGCGAGACATCTCGACTTTGTTTGAGATGTTTAATATGTCAACAAGTGAAAGTGGAACATCGGTGCCTTGAGGATTACTTGACCAATCACGATACCCGAGTGGAAATGGGATCGAGTCACAATGGACTTTGTATCCGGACCGCCATTGTCGCAAGTAAGAAGGATGCGGTTTGGGTCGTGGTAGATCGATTGACTAAGTCGGCCCACTTTGTCCCCGACGTATGAATTTTCAATGGACAAATTAGCGGAATTATACGTTTCTCAGTTGTGAGATTACACGGGTGCCTATTTCCATCGTGTCGGATAGAGATCCGAGATTTACCTCGCGATTTTGGAAAAAGTTGCAAGAAGCTTTGGGTACCAAGTTGCATTTCAAAGACCGCCTTTCACCCCAAACCGATGGTCAATCCGGCGGATAATTGAGATACTTGAGGATATGTTAAGATGTTGCGTCCTCGAGTTTAGTGGTTCATGGGAGCGGTATTTGCCGTTGATTGAATTCGCTTACAACAACGACTTTCAATCAAGTATTAAGATGGCACCCTACGAGGCCTTATGCGATCGTAAATGCCGTACACCATTGTTTTGGGTGAGCTCGGTGAAAGCAAGATTTTCGGGTGGATTTGATTAGGGATCTGAGCAGAAAGTGAAAGTAATCCGTGAAAGTCGAAGATAGCCTCCGATCGTCGAGAAGTCGTGCGCGGATCTGAAGCGTAAGGATATCGAGTATCGGTGGGTGATAAAGTGTTTCTCAAGGTATCGCCTTGGAAAAAGATACTCGAGTTGGCCGTAAGGGCAAGTTAAGCCCGAGGTTCATTGGGCCATATGAGATATCGAGCGAGTCGGTCCGATGGCATATCGCTTGATTTTGCCCCCGAACTCAAAAGGTTCACGATGTCTTTCACGTTTCGATGCTTCGACGCTATAGATCCGATCCATCGCATGCGTGATTAGTCCATCGAAATAGAAATTCAAGCTAATATGAGTTATGAGGAAGAACCGATTCGTATCCTATCACGAGAAGTGAAAGAGTTTGAAACAAGCGGGTTCCGCTAGTGAAAGTGTTATGGCTCAAGCACGGGATAGAAGAAGCTACTTGAGACCGAGAATTCTATGAAAGAGCAATATCCAAACCTATTTACGGTAAGATTTTGGGGACGAAAATTTCTTAAGTGGGGAGAGTTGTGACACCCAAAATAGACCCTAGCGGAATGTGGTTTGGGACCACTAAACCGAGTCATAAAAATAATTAATTGTTATATTCTATGCTTACTATGTGTGTGCATGCATATGTGGAAATTTCATTCTCTAATTTTACCCATTTGTATGAGAAAGTATTAAATAGGGATCAAAGTGAAAATGGTGAAATATGATAGGCTAATTTTAAATGGCTTGTTAGTACATGTTAACAAAAAGGTGGAGTTGCATGTCAAATAATCCCCTTCCTAAGGAGGAGTGGCCAGCCATGACAAGGTTATGGGCAAGGGAACATGTTTCCAACATGTTTTGCTAGTGGTGTATGTAGGAAGTCATAAAATAAAGACTAGCATTAAAGAAAAAAAAAAATTGTTCATCCATTCTAAACACTTTGGCCGAATGTCCTAAAGAAAGAAAAGAAAAATTTGTTCATCCTTTCTCATCTTCTTGGCCGAAAATACTAAGGGAAAAGGGGGAGGATTTTTGCTTCATGCTTGGGTTGGAAGAGACTTAGAAGGAGATTTGGCTAAGGTTGCATCAAGATTATGGTATGTATGAGGTTGTGTTGGGAGTTTCATGCATGGTTTGGTTGCTAATTTGATGTGCATGTTAGCCATGGCTCAAATCCTTGTTATGCCATGGAAATGGTATTTGGCCAAAGTTGTTATGGTGATAAAGCCATTGCATGCTAAGTGTGAAGCTTGATGATGATGCATGCAATGATGGATTGTCTACTCTTGAGTAAGATTTTGAGTTTTCTTTTGTGTTTAACCATGATTGAAGTTGAATGGAGCATGATTGTCATATTCGCCATGATGCATTCATGAGCATGGTTCATGCTTCTTGCATGTTAGTTAAAATTTGTATTTTTCGATGGCTATGGACACCTTGAAATTCGCCATGCTCATATTGTATATATATGTTTGCACATGATGTTTTGGCTATGAAGTAAGTGATGAATATATTGGTTTAAAGAAGAAGATGTGGAAGAATGCTTGTGAAATTGCAAGCACAATTGACCTAACACACATATAAGTGCTTGATGCTATATTATAAGTTTTGGGCCACAATGTGCAAAGCATTAACTAGTAAAATGCATGCTGTTTTGTGAGGTATTAAGTGCAAAATTGACCTCAACATGTACATGAATATTCGGCCTTGGGTAGCCTATTGAAGGCCTTAGCATTTCCTTGATGCTCGAATAAATTGTATTGAATTGCTTGATGTAGTATAAAATGTGCATGACCATTGTGTATTCAAGCTAAAGGGTGGCCATATGACCATTTAAACTCCTTGTCATATTCGCCATAAGCTAGCACAATGAGGTTTTAATAAATTGAATTTGTTTGAATTAGCTCAAGAGCTAAGAGGGCCACAATTGGACAAGGGAAGGAAAAGGTGATCGAATAGCCAGAAAAAGCCGTTCGACAACATCCGAGGTAAGTCCTCAAGAAGTGATCCTACTTGAATTATGTGAAATAAAGTATGGATGTGTATTGATTATTGATTATGTATGCATGAGTATTTGAATTCTACCCGGGCTAAGTCCCGAAGGCGAATATGCTTGTGACTATAATTGCGTTTGAGCCTTAGTAACGAAAATGAATTATGTATGTCCAATGATAATTGATGTATGTGTTCATGGGAAATTGAATGATATCGGGCTAAATCCGAAGACAATTATGCTGGAAATTATATCCGGTTAAGACCCGAAGGCAATTGTGCTAGTGGCTACATCCGGGCTAAGACCCGAAGGCATTCGTGCGAGATATTCTATCCGGGCTAAGACCCGAAGGCATTTGTGCACGTGATTATATCCGGTTATATTCCGAAGAATCTTGGGCTGGAGGTGAGTGTTGGTTGCTGTAATGAATTCAATTAGTACACTCGAAAAGCCCAAAGGATAAGATTTCGCTCGATAGCAATCGGATTCGGGATCAATAAAGTCGAAGTCATCCACACTATCCACGCCTCTATTTTGGTATAAATTTTGGTTGAACTTTGAAATGGCATGTATAGGACTACCCCTTGTTGGTTGAATATGTTGTGATGTATATATGTACGGCCATGCGAAAATGGCTCGTAAAAGTGAAGTATCGACTTAGACTAATTGTGGTTTGTATGTATATATTTGGTGTCATGATGTGGCTATGGCTTGGAAATGGGAATGTTGGTCATATGATCAGCCATTGGCATGGTTAAAATGATCATATATGAACCTATGTATGGCAAGACTAGTTGGTTCATGGAGACTACCAAATAGGTAAGACCTACCTTAAAACAGATGCTGCCAGCTGCAGTGACGTGAATGTGAAAAATCACCAAAATTCGTAGGAATGGAATTAAATAGTGAATAAGCTATGTAAATGAACCTTGATGAGTCTATTTTCATATGGAAGAAACGAAATGGTCATAGGAGTTACATGTTAAGAGATATTAAGGCTATTGTGAGACAGGGCCAGAACGGTTTCTGGGTTCCCTGTCGCAACTTTAAAAATTTACTATAAATTATCCAAAAATAATTAGGAGACATACCTTAGATGTACAGATTCCATTTTGAGTCTAGTTTCATTAGAAACAAACGATACCAGCATTAAATCCCTGTACAGAGAGATATTCAAGTTATACCGCGCGAAGGTCAGAGCAGTCGATCCCTGTAACATGGGTGACTTTAACTAATAAACTGTACCAATTGGCCTGACCAAAAATTCTAGAAATAAATCCATGGATGGATATATGAGTCTAAATTCAGCGAAAATTTACGAAACCAGTTTCCGTGTTTTGAAACTCGAGATATGATTTTTAAGGCGACAGTGACGCAGTTTTCCAGCCTGACTGGAAATGTCAAATGGATGGGCAAAACAAGTGAACTTGGCTTGTTAACCCCTCGTGTCCGACACCGGCGATGGTCTCGGGTTCGGGGTGTTACATATAGCACTTAGTGTGTGATTTAAGATAGCTTCGGCTATGTACAGCACTTAATGTGCGAGATATCGAGTATGGCACTTAGCGTGCGAGGCATTGAGTATTCAACAGCATTTCGTGTATGTATAAACTTGTTATGGGTTGGTACAGGTATGTACATGTATATTATGAGCTTAAAATCGAAGAAGTTACAAAGTTTGTATATAAGCTTATGAATAAGCAGTTGAAAGATTTGTTAGTAATCATAAAGTACATGATAATATGATTATATTGATGAATGTTGTATTTGTGATTAGTTAAATTTATATCATATGAGCTTACTAAGCTATGAAGCTTACTTTGTGTTATTTTTCTATGTTTTATAGTTAATCAAGGCTAGCTTGGATCCGGGAGTTGTCGGGAACATCATCACACTATCAAACATCTAAGTTGGTACTTTTGGATTATACATTTTTGGCATATGACATGTATTGGCTAGATGTGGTATTTTGGTTGTGATTATAGCCATGAGATTTGGCTTGTAAATTGTATATGTTTTGGTTTGTATATATAGCCATGAGTAATGGCTTATTTTGGTATGTTTGGTATGAATGTGGTTATGGTTTTATAGTTGCTCAAATGGTTAATTGATTTATGGAGTATAAATGCTTGAGAAATGCCTTGATGAGGTATGATTTTAGGTATAAATGCTTGAGAAATGCCTTGATGAGGTATGATTTTAGGTGTTATGTGGTTATTTATAAGGAAGTTATGTGAGTGTGAATATGGTAAATGAACTATATAGATTGATATTGTTTTGGCATGTATTTGGCTAAGTAAATGGTAGTGATTTGAGATTTGGAATAAATGAAATTATAATGGCATGAATTGTGCATTTGGTTGATGATTTTGGCCGCCTAATTGTATGATGAAATAGTACCATTTTGGTTGTTTAGGTGAGCATGAATAAAGGTGGCAAATTGGCCTTACAAATGGCCTATTTTTGTCCACATGGGCAGAGACACGGGCGTGCGTCTTAGCCGTGTGTGACACACGGTCATGTTATACGATCATGTGTCCCTTGGTGATGAAATTGAATTGAAGTTAGTATGCTCCACGCGGTCTCACACACGAGAGTATGACTGGCCGTGTGGTACAAGTCTATATACTCCCTAATTGGCACACGGCCTAGCACACGGGCATGTGACTTGACTGTGTTGCATAAGTTAGTATACCCTACAGTTTTGGCACGGCCTGGCATACGGGCGTGCGGTCACTTCGAAGGGCACACGGACTAGACACACAAGCGTGTGGTTGGCCATATGACCCAACTCAGTATGTATACCCTATTCCCACACGACCTGGGACACGGGCGTGTTTGGCGCTGTGTGAGGCACACGGCCTGTTCACACGAGCGTGTGACCCCTGTAAGGTTGAAAACTTTTCTACGTTTCCAAAATTTTCATATATTATCGGTTTAGTCCCGGACCACTTCTAAAGCATGTTTAAGGCCCCGTAGGCCCTTATAAGGGTCAATATGATTATGTTGAATAATTTATGAGACTGAATGCTTTATGTTTGATAAATGTATGCTATATATTGCGAATTGATTGGTAATACCTCGTAACCTACTCCAGCAACGGATACGGGTTAGGGGTGTTACAGATTGGTTGATGAGAGGGACAAAGGCGAGCAAAAGTGGCCCTTAAATCTCCCATTTGCTATTTGTCAATGGCTGCATTCTTTTTGGAGAAGCAAATGCTAATGGAGCATGAGTTTTGAAATCAGTGCTAAGGGAATATGAAAGATGTTTGGGATAATGTGTTAACTATGATAAATCAATGGTCTTTTATAGTTTCAATACTTCAGAAGGTGATAAACAACTTGTTTCTAGCATTTTAGGGGTGAGATATTCGAATGATCTAGAAAGGTATCTCAGTCTACCTAATATGGTTGGGAGGAAAAAAAACTCATTTCAAAACCTAAAAGACTAGTTTAGAAAGACAATTGAGAGTTGGAGTGTGTGGTTTTTATCCTAAGGTAGAAAGGAGGTCTTTATATAAGTTGTTTTGTAGGCTATTCCAATGCACTCTATGGCGTGTTTTTTACTTCTGAATACCCTTTGTGGTGAATTGGAAGGTATCATGGCTAAATCTTGGTGGAAAAAAGGACACTGTAGAAAGGGTATACATTAGTGTGGGTAGGATCATTTGTGTGAATTAGAAGAAAATATGGGCTTAGGGTTTCAAAATCTGTCAAAGTTTAACATTGCATTATTAGCAAAATAGGGTTTGCGTTTTTTAAATTATCCAAATTCACTTTTAGCGCGTGCTTTAAATGCCAAATATTTGTCAAACTCTGATTTCTTAAACGCAAGATTAGAGAATCTACCTTCTCATATCTAGAAGAGTGTTTGGGCAGTAAGGGGACTTTTGCAGAATGGGTTATGTTGGAGGGAAGATGTATGGATTCCAAGGCCTGTCAAGTACAGATTAAATAGCAATAGTAGTATTGATGGGACAAATCTTGTTTCAAATTTAATTGATGCACAAACTAGAGAATGGAAGGGAGATCTTGTTGTCAATATCTTCTCAGAGGATATTGCGAAGAGAATTTTACACATCTCTTTGTGAGGAGTGCTTATAAACTATTACAAAAAGGTACCTCCTATCATAATGATACTCAAATATAAAATGACCTTACAGATTTTTACAAAAAAACTATGGACATTACAAATACCCTTGAAAATTAAAATTAAAATGTGGAAACTTTCATGGAATTTTTTCCCCCACTTTTGTAAATTTAAGCTATAAATGAGTCCCTATCGAAATATTATGCCCTAGATGTCTCAAAGTAGTAGAAAGCACCAATCATATTTTCAGGGATTGCTACATATCAATCGAGGCATAGGTAAATTTAAATCTTTCTTGGATACTTTCTAACCCAGTTCAAAATAGTTGGGAGTGGCTTACCTGGATTTTTAGAAACAGTACTAGCAAGTATCGTAAGTTGTTCTATTATGGAGTGTGGGCAATCTGGACAAACAAGAATCAATTATTGTATAAGGGGAAAAAGTTTTCAAGTAAGGAAATCGCAAACTGGGTATTAAGCTACATTAGTGAGATGGATGGTGATAAACCGTAATTTATACATATTTTTACCCCATGCCTAACGCATTTATGGATGGTTTCTCTTAGATTTGGTGAATTCGATGCTCTTAATCCTTTAACTTCATGTTTTATACTTAAGAGAGCATAGGAGAGTAAAAAGAGCGAGAAACGGGCCGAAAACAGAGAAAATGGACCCACATAGGAAAACAACACGGCTTGGACTTCTTTACACGAGCGTGTCACACGGTTGTGTCAATTTGGCAGGATCGAAGCACGACTTACACGGGTGGATCACAAGCCCATGCCCATTTAACAACCTTTACCACGGCCTTCAGTAATCGCACATGGGCGTGTCACACGGGCGTATCCCTACCGAACCCAAGTTTAGTCTAATTCAAAAAAGGCCTATTGTGAGGGCTCTTTGGCATTCCAAAGCCTATTTAAACACTTGAGGAGGCACTTAGGGAGGGGGATGCAGAGTAGGAAGCAAATAATTACTCAAGGAAAGCCGATTGATCCATCTCAAGAGCCGGATTCATCATCAAGACTAGAGATCCCCCTTCAAGTTCTTTCAGGAGTTTTGGGTTTTCTTATGATTTGTTATCTTTATGCTTTTGAGATGTTTTCTTTCATAAGTATGAACTAAACCCCTAAATATCTAAGGGGAATGAAACCTAAGACAGATCTTGTTATTATTATATGAATTGTATAATAAATATTTGACTTGTTCTTAATTATGTGTTCTTAATTCTTGTTTTGATATTCCAGGATATTGATTCAAGTTAAGCTCTTATTCAGAGGAGGAATTGACCCTGTCTAAGAGTAAATTTGTCATAATTAAGCGGAGTTGATTGCACGCCTAGAGATAGGGTAACAAGATTTCGCCAGATTAGGGTGAAACCTAATAAGGGAATCCATAGATCGAGTTAATGCAATTCTAAGATGTTAATTAGAAAGAGATTTCAATTATTCAACCTAGGGTTAGACGTTATTATTCTTGAGAGAGATAATAATATAACTTAGGGATTTCTACGGATCAAGTCAAATGAATAAATCGTCTGATTCAGAGTCAAATAACAAGTGAAGTCTAGGTGGATTTGTCCTTAGGTATTGTCTCAATCAATCGAATTTTCCCAAAAGTATTTTCCCGAGTTTTTCTTTCTGTACATTCTTAGTTAGTAATTAGTTTAGACAATCAAACCTCTTAAATCTTAGGCTAGATAATAAAAAGGAAGTAAATACTAGTACTCATAGTTCCTTTGGGTTCGACAATTCGGTCTTGCTGAACTATACTACTATTCGATAGGTACACTTGCCTTAATCGTGATAATAAGTTAGTCTCGAGAACGTTTCATTTATTAATCTTTAAAACCTATTACGAATATCACGCATCAAGTTTTTGGCGCCGTTGCCAGGGAACTAGGATATTAGGAAAACTCGATTTTTATTACTTTAGCCACTTTACTTTTATTACAATTTAAATTTTTATTTTATTTTCTAATTTTTCTCTTATTCCCTTCTGACAGGTTTTTCTAGTTTATGACTAGAAAAAACTCGTCAGGACCACTACTTTTTGACGGTGAGATCGACCACACAGTTCGCAGAAATCGGAGAGAAATAAGGCGAAGCCTAAGATACACAGAGAACGAGAAAGAGGACGATACTTCAACCACAACCGAGGAGATGGTTGAAAACCAAGAAAATCTGCTACCTCCTGCGATTGCTGTTAATCAGAATTCTGCTCCGCGCACTATGTATGATTATGCTAAACCTTTTTTAACAGGAACTGAATCGAGCATCATTAGACCTGTTGTATTCGCAAATACTTTTGAACTGAAACCTAACACAATTTCAATGATACAACAATTTGTTCAGTTTGTTGGTTTGCAGGACAAGGATCCCAACGCTCACTTGGAAAACTTTTTGGAACTATGTGATACATTTAAAATTAATGGTGTTTCTGATGACGCCATTCGTCTTTGGTTATTCTCTTTTTCATTGAGAAACAAAGCTAAACAGTGGTTGAACTCGTTGCCATGGGAGTCAATCACTACTTGGGAACAAATGACCGAAAATTTTTTATTAAAATATTTTCCGCCAGCTAAAACAGTTAAATTATGTAATGATATTTATTCTTTTGTGCAGATGGATTTAGAAACACTCTACGATGCATGGGAGAGATACAAGGACCTCTTGAGAAGATGCCCTCACCATGGGTTACCGCTTTGGCTACAGGTTCAAACCTTTCATAATGGAGAGAATCCTTCGACTCGACAAATGGTTGACGCAGCTGCTGGCGGAACCATCAATAATAAAACACCTGAAGATGCCTATGAATTTATAGAGGAGATGTCACTGAATAACTATCAGTGCCAAGTCATGAGGACAAAGCCAAAGAAAACAGCCGGCGTTTATAACATCGATACGGTCACCATGCTCTCTAATCAGGTAGAACTCTTGAATAAGAAAATTGATAGTTTCCTTAGTTCTTCATAGGTACACCCAGTAATGCAATGCGAAACAAGTGGAGGCGGGTCAAGCAGTTCATAATACCTACCTTATGGCCACAACATGGAGAACAAATAGTTAAATTTCATGGGTAACAATCCTCGATCTCAAAACAATCCCTATAGCAATACTTACAATGCAGGTTGGAGGAACCACCCTAATTTTTCATGGGGAGGCCAAGGGAATCAGAGGCCAGCACCTCCAGGCTTCCAACAACCACCCTACCAACAAGAGAAAAAATCGAACCTTGAGGAGATGCTAACAAAATTCATCTCAGTTTCAAAAACTCATTTTCAGAATACCGAGACCGCACTCAAAAATCAACAAGCATCAATCCAGGGGTTCGAAACTTAGATTGGACAGCTTGCCAAGTTAATTTCTGAATGACCACAAGGTAGCCTTCCAAGCAACACTGAATCTAATCCAAGGGATCAACTCAACGCGATTGCTATTCAAGATGAGGAAGGGCGAGTTGCAGAACCAAGGCCAGGAATGGTGGTAAGCATAGGTAAGGATGAGGTAGGCTACAATGAGCCAAAGCCAGTAATTACAGAACATAAACCTCACGTGCCATACCCCAATGCGATAAGGAAAGACCGCTCAGACGAACAATTTGGTAAATTCCTTAAACTTCTAAAAAAACTACATATTAACTTACCATTTATTGAAGCCCTTTCGCAGATGCCAAATGCAGTCAAGTTTTTAGAGGAGCTTTTAGCAAATAAACGGAAGTTAGATGAAGCATCGCATGTGGAGTTGAACACAGTTTGCTCAGCCATTCTACAGAATAAGCTTCCTAACAAACTAAAAGATCCAAGGAGTTTTACAATTCCTTGTTTAATTGGTAGTTTAGATTTTAATAATGCGTTGGCTGATTTAGGGGCTAGTATCAATGTTATGCCTTACAAATTATTTAAGCAACTAGGTCTAGGGAAACCCAAACAAACTAGGATGAGCATTCAATTAGCAGATAAAACTATTAGATTTCCTAAGGGTATTATTGAAGATGTACTCGTTAAAATCGACAAATTTATATTCCCAGTTGATTTTGTTGTTCTAGACATAGAGGAGGATAGCAACATCCCCTTAATTTTAGGAAGGCCCTTTTTAGCAACTGCCAGAACAATTATTAACGTTGGCATAGGTGAACTTGTACTTCGTGTGGGAGACGAAACAATCATCCTTCAAGCCCGTAATTCGAATAACACATCAAAAATCGAAGGTGACTGTACAAATCATTTGGCTAAAACTAACCATATAGTGCAACCTTCTTTGCAGAAAACAGGTTCGAAGAACATACATAAGCCAAGCAACAACAAAGAACCTATCCATGAAGAATGAAGGTTACAAATCGAGGAGCTAGATGAATGGCAGACACATAAATCGAGAAAACATGATAAACCAAAACCACGTCATGAGGAGCTTAATTCCTCCAAAAATCAACTTAAAGTTGGAGACAAAGTACTACACAATGTAACAAATCCTCGAATCGCCACTTCTGAACCAAATGAAGAAACTACGGTAATTAGTATTTTTCAATATGGTACGGTCGAGGTAAACCACTAAAAATTTGGCACGTTCAAGGTAAATGGTACTCGTCTTAAACCTTATGTTGATAAAATTGATAGCAGAGATGAGGAGTGTAAACTCCTCGATTCACAATGATCACGCACCAAAGAAGTAAGTCGAGCCTAGACTATAAATAAGCACTTCTCGGGAGGCAACCCGAGCACTAACAGTATTAATTTCTTTAAATTTGAGTTTTTAACATCTAACGTACTAACCGAATCATGGTACACAGACTCTCTAAATGCCACATGGCCAGGCATACGGGTGTGCCTTAAGCCATGCGAAAATAAGGAAAAATTTTCCCAACACGGGAAGCGATAAAATTGCCACAGCCGTGCGACATGGCTGTGGGTGAACCTGTTAAAACAACACGGGCGTTCGACATGCCTATGCCTCGAAACCATGGGCGAACCTGTCAAACTAGCACAGGCGTGCGACACTTCCATGCCCATCATCCATGGGCAAACCTGTCAAGTTAACACGGGTGTGGACCTATGTACACGGGCGTGGGAGAAGCGAGCAAAGCCAGACACGACTGTGCGACACGACCGTGTGCACTCACACGCTTGAGAAACACTGCCGTGGGCCGAATGTCAGACGTGCCCAAATTCAAAATTTGCGAAACACGCGGGCAAAAATTAGGGCACACGGGCGTGTCCCACAACCATGTGCCCCAAAATATATAAAAACCCCTCACTATTCATCATCTCCCTCCCCAAAAATCCCTAACCCTAGCCGCTGTAACTCCACACGCCCTACCCCTCACGCCCGTGCGCCGCCTACAACATCAATTTCGACGCCCTAAGTTCCTTCTTTTTGCGTTTGTTTACTCGTTTCTCTCTATCTCCTTTGAATATTTTGTTTATTTCATGATTTCTCTGCTCTATTTGCCTATTTTAAATGAATTATCATAGTTAGAACAATAGAATAATTTTGTTTGTTTATAAGAATTTTGTCATTTTAGTTACTCCATTATGCTCTACTTTTTCATTTTTACTAGTTTCATGAAATTTATGCTTCCCATATACATTCATTCATATTCCTACTACATTATTCCAATAATATTATAACTTGATATATTTAGTAGTTTTGTGTACTTCATCCACTACGTAAATCTCATGAAATCTCCATATTTAGTTTTGTGCTTCTGTGCTATTTTTGAGACGTGTTGGTTGAGTTTTGATTTTTCAACGCAGGTACAATGTCATCATCACGTGTTAAGAAGACTGTTGTTCCCGCCTCGAAGAAGAGGAAAGGAGCAGCGTCATCCTCAGGTCTCATCTCGAAAAACCAACACCCCTTCCTCTAGTTTCCTTCAGGAAATCAGGAAGAACTTTTTCAGATACTTTGGGCCCAAACTTTAGGTGTGGGCCGCTGTATTGACTGGATCGTGCTTGAACGAGTTCAGTTGGCTGACGATGTCCGAACTTTCCTGACAACCGATCCATGGGAACTTTTCTTTGCAATCATCGAGCCGACATACCTTGAGCTTACACTTGAACTTTGCTTGACCTTTCATGTTCAAGATGTCATGACCAACTTCGATGACCCTAGAACGGTCTAGTTCTGTCTCGGTGGTTTAGTCCACCAGTTAAGTGTACCCGAGTCCGGCATCGCTTTGGGCCTTTATACGGAGAAGTTCATGGAAGAGAATGAGCTCAACACCCTCCATCGCCACATCCACTATTGCCCTTCGAAGTGTTGGGATGCTTTGGTCCCCAGCTCAGCTTCCTAAGATCCCAACGCTCCAAGGTATCGGCTCTCTCTCCCTCATTGAGGTACCTACACGCTATCTTGGCACACACTTTGACAGGCCGACTAGAGAGCACTGGCATCTTCAACACTCACGACGCCTAGTTTCTATGGAGTATGGTGAATGGGTATATCTTCGACCTCGCCTACTTCATTGCCCTTGCCATTCGCCACCAGACAGAGCGGCATCGGAAGGGTTTCATCTCTATTGGCCCCTACGTAACTCGGTTGGCTTGACACTTCGGGCTCCTCAACACAGCGGCCCAATCATCCTCCCTCACTCTCATCGGCCAGATGTCTCCACAGTGTATCTCAACCATATTACATATGAGGATGATCGAGAAGCACCAAGGAACCCACCCTCCTCAGTACCGCCTCGTCCAGTCCATCGAGAAGAAAGACCCCAAGGATATTGCTGATGATGTCCCTCCACGTCACGAGGACACATCGTCTCAGCCACCACCTCCTCATTGTCCAGTTCATATGGTGGCTTCATACACTAACATCTCTGAGCGCCTTACTCAATTCGAGCAGTAGTGTTTTCGGTGCTTCAATAATATTGATGCTACTCTACAGCAGATTTGTCAGCACTTCCACATCTCATCGCCACCCCCACCTCGCGAACCATCTGGCGATGAAGATGTTTAAAAACTTTTATTTATTATTTTATGTTGTTTCTTTTGTTTTCATTTAAGACTACTTTTTATTTTTCTTTCACCTTATTTTATTAGGTTTTATAATTATTATTTTACAATTTTTAATTTCGGCTAATTCATTACGAGTACTTATTCTTCCTTATATATTTCCTAAAAGAGTTCCTGATTCTATCACAGTTATAAAGAGCTCCAAAGCTCACTATTACTCAGGAACTTGAAACTCCACTGAGAAAGGTTCTCTACAACTCCCATGCCCTGCTCGACCACGACCATAGCCAACTTGAGATATAATATTCTTTTGGCCAAGCATTTGTGGAACTTAACCTCTACCACCACTAGAGTATCCTCCTTCACCCTCATCATTGTTTTGGCTGATTATTCTCCATAACCCCAATTCAAGGAGTTCATTCATCATTCAGGAAGTTTCACTTCTCTCCCTATCTTATGATTATCAATCTATCTTTTTCAATATATCTACCTTTGTACATTGAGGGCAATGTACATCTTAAATATGAGACGATCTTTCATATCGTCATTAGAAATCCCTGAATTGTGTCTTATTCTCATGTGATCTTCTCATTCCATGATTAGAATGAATTATGATTAATTTATGATTTTTATTGATATGTCTTGAATTAAAACTTAGGCATTCATGCATTGATTGTTTAAACTTTAAGATATTAAAGAATCAAGCATGATAAGTTGACTTTTGAATTTAAAATTTTATAAGTTGTTTCTCCCAAGTTTAGGTATTATCTTGAGTTGAAATTCACAGGTTTAAACATCAAAAAACCGTAATTTTTGTGAGATTTTGAGCCTTTAGAGCATCTACTATTTCTTTCATGCTCACTTTTATTGTTGCTTTGAGTGCATTAGTATTGAATTCTTATTCTAGAACTTGCTTGACTATGTATGTCAAGACCATACCATTTGATTTGATATGTCAAAATGATAAAGGCACTTAGGTTTAACCCACTCACTGTACAAAAGCCTACCTTTATAATTAACCCTTAGTAAACCCCTTTGAGCCTAACAAGCCATTAATTGATTTACCCTCAATATTAACCCATAAACTATTATTGTTGAAATCCCCTAATTTGATCCCTATTTTTTTCGAGATTTGATTTGAACTAATTGCTTAGCTATGCTTTGCTCTTCTATGTATTTGTCTTGTTCTTAAAAAAAAACATTCATACTTACATATTAGTAGTAATTCGATAGTGTTGAGCCGTAGTATCTAAATTCCATCTTCTGATAAGAAGTTCACTTGTACTCAATTGATGTTTAATTACTTTTTCTAGTTAGGCAATTTTTCAATTCAATCTCGATTCTAACCTTTTCTTTCAGCTTGTGACCACACCCCCTAACCAAAGCCATGTTACTACCCTTTAAAGACCTTTTGATTGATGTTCATTTCAATATATAGTGGTGGGGATTTGATTTTCATGCAAGCCTATGGTAATGACTTTTCATTATTGACTATTGAGTGCTTCATGTATTGTCCTTAAACACCTCGAGTGATTTGAGTGATTCTTTAGTGAGGATGTGAAACTCTATGATATTTTGAGTCGAACGTAATTACTTAGATGAGGGGAGACACCTATGCTTTCATGATAAAATACTCAACTTGGAATGTTTTGGAACTTTGATATTCTTTCAGTCAAATTCTCAATGTATGATTACTTATGGATTATTTTGAGATATTATTAATAGGAATTATAAGTTAAGAAGAATTTATTTTGATTGTGAGTTGAGGGTTTTGCTTGAGGACAAGCAAATGCTTAAGTGTGGGGGTATTTGATAAACCGTAATTTATACATATTTTTACCCCATACCTAATGCATTTATGGACGATTTCTCCTTATATTTGGTGAATTTGATGCTCCTGATCCTTTAATTTCATGTTTTATACTTAGGAGAGCATAGGAGAGTAAAAAGAGAGAGAAACGGGCTGAAAACAAAAAAAATAGACCCACATGGGAAAACAACACGGCCTAGACTTCCTCACACGGGCGTGTCACACGACCGTGTCAATTTGGCAAGATCGAAGCATGACTTACACGGGTGGATCACATGCCCATGCCCATTTAACAACCTTGACTATGGCCTTCAGTAATTGTATATGGGCGTGTCACATGGGCGTGTCCCTGTCGAACCCAAGTTTAGTCCAATTCGGAAAAGGCCAATTTTGAGGGCTCTTAGGCATTCCAAAGCCTATTTAAACACTTGAGGAGGCATTTAGGGAGGGGGATACAGAGTAGGAAGTAAGGAATTACTCAAGGAAAGCCAATTGATCCATCTCAAGAGCCGGATTCATCATCAAGACTGGATATCCCCCTTCAAGTTCCTTCAGGAGTTTTGGGTTTTCTTATGTTTTGTTATCTTTATGCTTTTGAGATGTTTTCTTTCATAAGTATGAACTAAACCCCTAAATACCTAAGGGGAATGAAACCTAAGATAGATCTTGTTATTATTATCTGAATTGTATGATAAATATTTGATTTGTTCTTAATTATGTGTTCTTAATTCTTGTTTTGATATTCCAGGATATTGATTCAAGTTAAACTCTTATTCAGAGGAGGAATTGACCCTGTCTAAGAGTAAATTTGTCATAATTAAGCAGAGTTGATTGTGCGCCTAGAGATAGGGTGACAAGATTTTGTCAGATTAGGGTGAAACCTAATAAGGGAATCCATAGATCGAGTTAATACAATTCTAAGATGTTAATTAGAAAGAGATTTCAATTATTCAACCTAGGGTTAGACGTTATTCATCTTGAGAGAGATAATAATATAACGTAGGGATTTCTATAGATCAAGTCAAATGAATAAATAGTCTGATTCAGAGTCAAATAACAAGTGAAGTCTAGGTGGATTTGTCCTTAGTTATTGTCTCAATTAATCGAATTTTCCTAAAAGTATTTTCCCTAGCTTTTCTTTCTGTACATTCTTAGTTAGTAATTAGTTTAGACAACCAAACCTCTTAAATCTTAGGCTAGATAATAAAAAGGAAGTAAATACTAGTACTCATAGTTCTTTTGGGTTCGACAATCCGGTCTTGCTGAGCTATACTACTGTTTGATAGGTACGCTTGCCTTAATCGTGATAATAAGTTAGTCTCAAGAACGTTTCATTTATAAATCTTTAAAACCTGTTATGAACATGTAACACCCTGAATTTGGGCCTAGAAGTTTTGGGCCTTGAGCATTGGAGTGGTTGAAGGCGACTTATAATATTTTGTTGTGCATGTAAATTTCGCTAATGAAGGCTTGTTTTAGTGGTTAAATATGTTGAGAAGTGTTGGAGAAGTCCCGGTTTAAACACGGACTCTAGCAAAAAATTTTTGGTTTAAGGTGAATCAAACCACAGGTGTAGTAGGTAGGCCTTAAGAATATTGTTGGGGATATTGTGACACAAAAAGCCTTGTGGTCTAGTGGCAAAGTAGCGCCACATAAGAGGGAGGAAGGTTGCATTATAGAGGTGGCAAGGAGGTCCAGGGTTCGAAACTCATGGCAAGCGAAGAGCATTTATTTTGCTAACAAGGGGTGGCAAGAGTGGTGTTGAATTTAAACTCGATAATGGAGGATCCCACATCGGAAGCTAACATAAGAGTGGATGTGAAGTTGGCTTTAAATAGAGGAAACCATGAGGAGAGTAAAGGCACCTTTCTTGGCTGATCCCTTTCGCTGTATGGCGTGCTCGTTTGGGTTGGGCGTCGGCTAAATGTGCTCGGAGCGTGGATTAACTCCAGTCTCTATCGGTGTGTATTTCTTACTACTCTAGTGTAGGATGGCTACTTGGTCGCGATGGGCGAAAGGGGTCATGTGGGCCTAATAGGCCTCTGAGCCCAATTGGATAAGTTATTTGATTGTGTAGTAAATATTGGGCTAGGCTAGGTGAATCTCATATTTGTGGCTAGATTTGGGCTAAAAGGGCCACACGAGCGTGTGGGCCCATTTGGGTCGAGAATAGGCTTTAGGCCCATTTGTATTGTTATCCATGTTTAGAATACTTTAGTTTACCAATTATTGAAATGCCCTCGACTTGTAAAATTACCATTTTACCCTCGATTCTGAAATTACCATTTTACCCTCGGTTCTGTAATTCTTGTTTTACCTCGATTCTGTAATTACTGTTTTACCCTCGGTTCTGAATTACTATTTTATCCTCGATTTACGTAATTCTGTTTTCCCTCGGTTCTGAAATTACTATTTTACCTCGATTTATAGAATTACCGTTTTACCCTTAGTTTCTGAAATTACTGTTTTACCTTCAATTTACTGAATTACCAAAATACCCTTGGTTTATAAAATCACCAAAATACCCCTAGTTTGTAAAATTACTAAAATACCCTTGGTTTAAAAATTACCAAAATACCCCGGTTTGTAAAATTACTAAAATACCCTTTGTTTATAAAATTACCGAAATACCCTTGTAGGGTAGAATTACCATTTGCCCTAGGGTGTTAAATGACTATTTTGCCCTTGTGGGCAAGTGGTGACTTAGACGGTGTGATATAGACAACTTTGGAGGAGCAATGAGGCTTGGAGTATCGACTTGGATAAGCTTGAATCGTATTATTGGACCTTGTGAAGGTAAGCAACTTATGGTCAATAAGGGTTCTTTGGTCGAATAAGGTAGGGTGGATTTTGAGTTTGTTAAGCATAACTTGTATGCTAAAATGGTGATGAATAATTGTAGGACATCGTAAGGGATCTCGATAGCGGTTGTCGCGAAGCAGTGTGTGTCGAACACCCTTTCTTAGTTCAATTGGCAAAAGCGAAATCTTTGAAATTCGGCATTTCATGGTCATGTGAGTATGCGAATGCTCTCAAGGCATAGAGTAATTGTTAGATCCGGCACGCAAGGTGGTAAGCACGTTCAGCGTGGACGTTTTGGCGTATTTGAAAAAAGGGGCTCGATGGGCCAAAATTGGGCCCAATGGGCTTCTGAGACCAATATGGGTAAGAGATAGGCAAATTAGCACATTAGGTAGATGGTGGAATCAAAGCGCATAAAGCGATAAAATTACTGATTTAGCTTGTGTAGTAGCGTAGATCACGAAATTACCCTAAAGAGCAAAATTACCGATATACCCTAAGGGTTTAAATTGGTGAATCGCATGATTGATCAATGTTGTATTTTACATGATATGCTTTTCTTAATATCATTGCATGGGGTTGGGGTATTAATGGAGGAAATCTTGAAAGTGGTTCATCCACGTCTTGGAGGCTTTGCCTCAATCGACTGAAATTTGAGTGCGTTCTTTGCAATGTGTGTGTGAAATTTGGGTGGGTTGAGATATTCCCACAAGGTGTGTAGGGCTGATGCAGGCGATGTAGCGGTTGGTGGGTTGAGTAGTCTCCCGGATGGGCTTGCATTCATTATTCTTGTTGTTATTCATATTCTTGTCTTTGGGCCTATGGGCCATCTTGTTATGTAAAAGGGCTAAGGCCTTACTCTTGTGATTCGAAAGGGCTTGACCTATTGTGTACTATTATCTGAATAGGGCTTAGGCCCAATGGGCTCGAGCTGAATTGGGCTTTGGATGGGCTTCTGTATACACTGAGTTTCCAAACTCACCCCCCTTTCCTTAACCTTGCAGGTGAGCCTTGATGTGGGGACTTGGGCCAGAGAGGATTCAGAGTGGCCACGGTGATCATCTTTGGGCTTTTAAATAAGTGTTGGTTTTCATTTAATTTCCTTTAATTATTATTTATTTTTGGGTTGTAATAAGGCCAATTTTAACTTTCCTTTTATTTCTTTTCGGAATTATTTTAATTTTAATAACTTTAAAATTGGTTAATAATTATTCAAATGGGCTAGACTTAGGACGTGTTTTCAAAATGATACTTGTTTTCAAAATATCTCAGCACCACGATTAATCGATTTATCAAAGACGTCCACTTAAACAAATTTAAACTCGATATAACAAAGTGTGGCTATGGTTGTGGGCATGTCTAGGATTGGATCCAATTAAAGAGCTTGGTACTTAAGCAGCCTTCATGGCTCACCTCCTCTGTCTCGGATACCTACCTGGTGCCCAGCTTCTATACACTTTGTTAACTCAACAAAATATATGGTTTTAAAACACTAAAACGGAACGTGGGTTTTCAACTCCAATGTGGCACGTCAGATTCGGTCATAACGTCTAAATTTGGGTTTGGGGTGTTACATTTAGTGGTATCGAGCTCTGGTTGCAACAACTCGGCTGTGGATCGGGTCCGAAAATCATTTAAAAAAAAATCTTCAAAGATGTTTAAAGTTTTTCTATTGAACTAGGGTAAATCAATAGTTTTAAAATGAAAGTGTTTTCAAATGAAATCTTTTTATTTTCGGTAAACAAAAACATGGTTTTAATTTTACATGGATGATAAGAAAGTGGCTGCTGAATCCCCGCACCAAGTCGTAAGTGATCTTTTTACGCTTTAAATATTTATATAGAATTGTCTTGTAAATAATCTCGTAGATAATCTTGAGCCTTAGAGATAGAGCTATTGATGATGTAGTATTAGGACTACAAGACTTGAACCGTAGCTAAATTATGATTGCGCCAAATAACTCGAAACTTTATCTTTTCATAAGACATTACGTAATAAATAGTGGAAACGATAAACTAATGTCATAAAATTAAGTAATCAAATAAATCGTTATGAGTACAAGGGCTACTCGAGGAAGAGGCCGTGGTCGAGGTAGAGGTAGCACTCAAGCTGGATGTCGTCATCGAACACATGCCGGTGGCGGGCACGACCACCACCGGTTAATGAAAATGGGCCGTATGATCGGGTCATGAGGGATGACGCTTTGTCTCAAGCGATGTTAAAGATTTTGGAAAGGGTTTAAGAGCTAGCACCGGATAGTGATAGTAGGATCGAGTCTTGCAATGATAGCGTAGTGGGGTAGATGTTAGATGACTACCTGTTAAATGGAAATTTCGAGGACGAAATTTCTTTAAGGGAGGTAGAGTTGTAACACCACAATTTGGGCCTAGAAGTTTTGGGCCTTGAGCATTGGAGTGGTTGAAGGCGACTTATAATATTTTGTTGTGCATGTAAATTTCGCTAATGAAGGCTTGTTTTAGTGGTTAAATATGTTGAGAAGTGTTGGAGAAGTCCTGGGTTTAAACCTGGACTCTAGCAAAAAAATTTTTGGTTTAAGGTGAATCAAACCCTGGGTGTAGTAGGTAGGCCTTAAGAATATTGTTGGAGATATTGTGACACAAAAAGCCTTGTGGTCTAGTGGCAAAGTAGCGCCACATAAGAGGGAGGAAGGTTGCGTTATAGAGGTGGCAAGGAGGTCCAGGGTTCGAAACTCATGGCAAGCGAAGAGCATTTATTTTGCTAACAAGGGGTGGCAAGAGTGGTGTTGAATTTAAACTCGATAATAGAGGATCCCACATCGGGAAGCTAACATAAGAGTGGATGTGAAGTCGGCTTTAAATAGAGGAACCATGAGGAGAGTAAAGGCACCTTTCTTGGTGATCCCTTTCATTGTATGGCGTGCTCGTTTGGGTTGGGCGTCATTAAGAGTGCTCGGGCGTGGATTAACTCCGGTCTCCTATCGTGTGTATTTCTTACTACTCTAGGCTGTAGGATGGCTACTTGGACGCGATGGTAGAAAGGGGTCATGTGGGCCTAATAGGCCTCTGAGCCCAATTGGATAAGTTATTTGATTGTGTAGTAAATATTGGGCTAGGCTAGGTGAATCTCATATTTGTGGCTAGATTTGGGCTAAAAGGGCCACACGAGCGTGTGGGCCCATTTGGGTCGAGAATAGGCTTTAGGCCCATTGTATTGTTATCCATGTTTAGAATACTTTAGTTTACCAATTATTGAAATGCCCTCGACTTGTAAAATTACCATTTTACCCTCGATTCTGAAATTACCATTTTACCCTCGGTTCTGAAATTCTTGTTTTACCTCGATTCTGAATTACTGTTTTACCCTCGGTTACTGTAATTACTATTTTATCCTCGATTCTGAATTCTTGTTTTCCCTCGGTTCTGAATTACTATTTTACCTCGATTTATAGAATTACTGTTTTACCCTTAGTTTACGAATTACTGTTTTACCTTCAATTTACTGAATTACCAAAATACCCTTGGTTTATAAAATCACCAAAATACCCTAGTTTGTAAAATTACTAAAATACCCTTGGTTTAAAAATTACCAAAATACCCCTGGTTTGTAAAATTACTAAAATACCCTTTGTTTATAAAATTAGAAATACCCTTGTAGGGTAGAATTACCATTTGCCCCTAGGGTGTTAAATGACTATTTTGCCCTTGTGGGCAAGTGGTGACTTAGACGATGTGATATAGACAACTTTGGAGGAGCAATGAGGCTTGGAGTATCGACTTGGATAAGCTTGAATCGTATTATTGGACCTTGTGAAGGTAAGCAACTTATGGTCAATAAGGGTTCTTTGGCGAATAAGGTAGGGTGGATTTTGAGTTTGTTAAGCATAACTTGTATGCTAAAATGGTGATGAATAATTGTAGGACATCGTAAGGGATCTCGAAGCGATCGTCATGAAAGCAGGTGTGTCTAGAACACCCTTTCTTAGTTCAATTCGGCAAAAGCGAAATCTTTGAAATCCGGCATTTCATGGTCATGTGAGTATCGAATGCTCTCAAGGCATAGAGTAATTGTTAGATCCGCACCGCAAGGTGGTAAGCACGTTCAGCGTGACGTTTTGGCGTATTTGAAAAAAGGGCTCGATGGGCCAAAATTGGGCCCAATGGGCTTCTGAGACCAATATGGGTAAGAGATAGGCAAATTAGCACTGTTAGGTAGATGGTGGAATCAAAGCGCATAAACCGATAAAATTCTTGATTTAGCTTGTGTAGTAGCGTAGATCACGAAATTACCCTAAAGAGCAAAATTACCGATATACCCTAAGGGTTTAAATTGGTGAACGCATGATTGATCAATGTTGTATTTTACATGATATGCTTTTATTAATATCTCATTGCATGGGGTTGGGGTATTAATGGAGGAAATCTTGAAAGTGGTTCATCCACGTCTTGGAGGCTTTGCCTCAATCGATTGAAATTTGAGGCGTTCTTTGCAAGCTGTGGTGTGTGAAATTTGGGTGGGTTGAGATATTCCCACAAGGTGTGTAGTAGGGTGATGCAGGCGGTGTAGCGGTTGGTGGGTTGAGTAGTCTCCCGGATGGGCTTGCATTCATTATTATTGTTGTTATTCATGTTCTTGTCTTGGGCCTATGGGCCATCTTGTTATGTAAAAGGGCTAAGGCCTTGCTCTTGTGATTACGAAAAGGGCTTGACCTCGTGTACTATTATCTGAATAGGGCTTAGGCCCAATGGGCTCGAGTGAATTGGGCTTTGGATGGGCTTCAGATACACTGAGTTTCCAAACTCACCCCCTTTCCTTAACCTTGCGGTGAGCCTTGATGTGGGGACTTGGTAGGAGAGGATTGAGTGGCCACGGTGATCATCTTTGGGCTTTTAAATAAGTGTTGGTTTTCATTTAATTTCCTTTAATTATTATTTATTTTGGGTTGTAATAAGGCCAATTTTAACTTTCCTTTTATTTCTTTTGAATTATTTTAATTTTAATAACTTTAAAATTGGTTAATAATTATTCAAATGGGCTAGACTTAGGGCGTGTTTTCAAAATGATACTTGTTTTCAAAATATCTCAAGACCACGATTAATCGATTTATCAAAGACGTCCACTTAAACAAATTTAAACTCGATATAACAAAGTGTGGCTATGGTTGTGGGCATGTCTAGGATTGGATCCAATTAAAGAGCTTGGTACTTAGCGACCTTCATGGCTCACCTCCTCTGTCTCGGATACCTACACGGTGCCCGGCTTCTATACACTTTGTTAACTCAACAAAATATATGGTTTTAAAACACTAAAAGCGGGCGTGGGTTTTCAACTCCAATGTGGCACGTCAGATTCGGTCATAACGTCTAGGCTGGGTTTGGGGTGTTACAGAACATCACGCATCAGATGGGGTGGAGGAATAGAAGCATACCAGATCTCCGATTCAAGCAAAATGGAGACCTTCACTAGGAGCTAATGTGAATATAAATTTTGATGCAGCCTTTGACATCAAGCAAGCCAGATCTGGTTCGAGGGTTGTGACCAGAAACGCCTCGTGGGAGATCGTAGCCTTGAAACTGACCTTACATAGAACGATCCCAACACCGTCTGCAAGGGAGGCGTATACATGCCTTTAAGCAGTATTACTAGGGGTTCATTTGAAGCTCGAATTGGTGACAATAAAGGGTGATTAGATGACAATAGTAAATAAATGTCTGTCAAATACTCTAGAAAAATCAATTTTCGGGGCTATTATAAGAGATATTTAATAATGTAAGGGGTATTTTCAATGGATAGACTTTCAATATGTCCTTAAAATAATAAATTATCTCATGCATGTCCTTGTAACAGAAAGCATGAAGAAAGGGGAGGAAACTTACCTTAAAGGAGAAGTTCCAAGCTTCGTTAGACAATAAATGGGACAGAGACAACTAAGGGAACCCAATTAAGGATGACCCATGTGAAGGCCGATTTGGGAGAGGAAAAGGCAAAAGAGAACGACTGATCTAAGAGAAATGTTGCTTTAGGAAACTACAACTGACAAAAAGAAGGGGATAAGGACAATTAATTATTTTGGTGGTTGTCAGCTACATATCTGACTAAACATTTGGTTTTTTTTTTAATTTTTTGGTTTTTTTAGAGCTTTTTGGATGGTATTTTTTTTATCTAGAGGACAGTTTTCAATTCTGGTTTGGGCCGGTTTCTTTTTCATTTCAGGCTGGTTTCATTTCTGGTTTAGGCTAGTTTTTTTTGGAACTTTATTTCTTTTTGTTTTTCTCTTGAATAATGAATGTCTAGTTTGGTATTTTTCAAAAAAAAAAAATTTATTGATACCCCTTGAAAGAAACGATACCAAATTGACATTATGACTTTCACAAATTTAGCTAAGTATCGATTCGATATCGATACCTTTTTATAAGGTGTCGACAAAATATGCATGGTTTTGATATTTCAGCTCCAACGGTAATTGAATTTAGAATTTCTTACAAAAAAATATCGAATACCTTTTTGTTTGGTATCGATACTTGTTGTTTCAAGTGTATTAAATGCTTTGATTTTCACATCCCTAACGGCTCTATTAACTACCACAACAACCCCAACGGTTGAAAATCAATTAGGGTATAAATACCAACTTCAAAAGATCTTACAACAACAAGAAAGCATATTCAAGCAAAAATCATCAATCAAACAACCTTTGTACTCAATACTTCCATAATTCTCTTGTATGCACTTGTGAGGTTTTATTGTCTTTCTTTTGCTCAAGTGTATTATTGTCTATTTGTGTTTAACTGGAAAATATTCTGATCTTGTTAGGGTTATTTATTTGTTTTCTTATTTGTAATTCTTTGAGAGAGCTTATCTTAAAATTTTGGGTAGAAATCTTAATAGGTATACAAGGTTAATCTTTGTCCTCAAAAGTTGAACAAATTAGTGAATTTGGGAAAATCCTTAGTTGTGAAAAGCTAAGGTAATGGAGTAGGCTATTAGGGCCGAACCACTCTAAATACTTGTATTCATTATTCATTTTCTTTCCTTGCTTCCACCAAAATTTTTAAAGGCCAATTCACCCCTCCTCTTGGCAATTTTGGTTTTGATTAATCGAGCTAATAAGTTGATTTTGGAAAAAATTGAATGGTGAATTGGTATGCATTTTAAAGTGCTTGTGCAGGTTTTAATATGTGCTAAAGGCACCTTTTGAACATTTTTCAAGTTAAGCATGAAATGGGCACCAAAATGAATTTTTTTTTTTACATTTTCGAACTAAGGTATCGATACTATTATAAAGGTATCGATACTTAGCTTTTTTTCATTTAGTTTTTGAAACAAACAAAATGCCAAAACAATATCGATAGTGGACTAAAGTATCGATACTCCACATCTAGGTATCGGTGAATTTTTCACTCTAATTATTTTTTCAAAAGAAACAGAATCGTAAAACAGTATCAATACTAGAACATGACATCGATACTTGTAAGTGAGTATTGGTACCATAAGTTAATTATTGATACTTGTTTTAAGGATGAGTGTTTCAAACATCAAAGTTAAATTTGGTATCAGTTCTTTTCAGGGGTATCGATACCTATTCAAGAATTTTGTAATTTTGCAATTTTACCCTATTTCATGTTCAATTTAACAATCAAGTTTTTGTACATTAGATTGAGTCTTAGGAAAGTTTATTTATCATATAATGATTTATTTTAATGTTTTTGTCAGTAGTTGCTCCGGCAACAGATATGACATCTCAAAGCTTAGACACGGAGATCGGGTCAAGTGAGGTGTGTTACATCTTCATTTGATTTTGATCGTTCATTGTTGGAATACACCTTAAGAGACCAAAAAATAAAAGTTAAATGAAGATTTGCTTTTTTGAAAATAATACTTCAAAAATTTCCCCTTAAAAATAAAGAAAGATGAAGGGACGAGGGATGAGAAAGATGAGGGGATGAAGGTAAGAAATTGGGAAAGGAAAAATTTCTTTCTTAGTTAAAGATATATGCTTTGAGAAGGGTTAAACTGCAAAAAAGTGTTTTGCACTTTGAAAGAGAATAAATTAGTGGGAGAACTTGCTTCGTTTTCACGTAAAAACATGACCAATGATTACCTATCTTGATGAGAGATGTATTTTATTAATTTAAATTTAAATCCTAATTAAGGGTATTCTAATCATAATAATACTCGAAATGCAAGTTCTATATATTTTGTACAATATTTTTCTATACAAAAATATTTTTCTATACAAAAATCATTTCCCTTTTATCAATTTAAAGTTTAAATTCTAATCAAGGATATTTTGGTCACAATAATACCCAAAAATTGGGTTTTGTAGTTCTATCCAATATATTTTTTTTGTACAAAAATCATTTCCCTTAAATTTTAGATTCAATCTTAAAAACTTCCTCTTGTATAAGAAAATCTGATTCTATGTTAGTCTTTTCCTTCTTTGAAAGAATCCCAATGCTGTAGTTTTATATTGGGTTAAATTACTATTTGGGGCTTAAACTTAGTAATTCTTTTCACATTGTGATTTGAACTTTTTTTTGGCCAAGTTAAGTCTTAAAGTTGATAATTATTCTCACATTGGAGCTTAAACTTTTTTTTGGTCTAAGTTAAACCCTGAGTTTAGTAATTGTTCTTACATTAAGGCTTAAACTTAGTAATTATTCTTATATTAAGACTTGAATTTTAGGGTTTTCAAGGACTACATAGTTAAAAAGATAAAAAGAAGTTCAAATCTCAATTTGAGAACATTTGCCAAAGTTTAAGGCTTAACTTGAAAAAAAAAAGATTTAGGCCTTAATGGAGGAATAATTACAAAATTCAAAGTCTAACTTAAAAAAAAAAATCAAATCCTAATATAGGAAAAGTTGTGAAGTTCCAGCCCTAAAATATGATTTAACTCTTTTATATTTTGATTTTATTTTTCAATTGAATTTTTAATTAAAAGCATAGCAAGGAGGAGGATTCTTTGTGCTAAAAATGTCATACCTAATCTAACCGATCCTAATTCAATTCAAGCACGTAACCACACTATCACACGTGTCATCAACTCCCCACCGTCTAAATCAATTTTGTTTTTGTATTTTTTCTTAAAGCCACACTTTGTAAAAAAACATTTGTTATAAGTGTAATTAATCACTAAAAATTAATTAAATTCCAGGCCCTCCCTTCCACCTCGGATTGATTAATGTCTGCCCTTCCGTTTACTTACAAGTCCTCAAAATGCTACTGCGCTCTCTTTACCTGTGCCTATTTTTTTTCTTTTCTTTATTATTCCCGTAAATTAGTTTCTGCTTAATGAATCAATAACTATAAACAAAGATAATCATAGTAGGGATATATTCTTGTTCAATTTCATTCTTTTTGTTTCCTTTTCTCTTTTTTTCTTCCAAATGAATATCAGATCTCTTGGGTTTTGCTGTTCTTACACTCTCTAAAGCTCCCGCCCCCTTCTTTTCTTTTCTCTTTTTTTTTTTCTTTCTGTTATACTTCTTTAAACTCTTTCCTCTATGGCAATCAGAGGTGTCGATTTCAAGTGGTTTGTTTTTCATCTCTTTAATTTTTCTTATTTATGCAGATAAAAATTGGGATTTTATTATTTGCTTTTTGTTTTTTGGTTTTTGCAGGTATGATGGGTTCTTCTTGTCTATGCTGGCTACAAGTGTGTATCCTTTTTCTCTTTTGATATTTCATTATTTTTAATTTGGGTTTAGGATTTTCTTGCTAGTTCTGTACATCTATGGATTTCTTTTTTTAAAGTTATTTTTGTTTTGGTAAAGTTTGATTGTTGGGAAAATTGGAGTAAAGGGGATGGGAAATGAATCTTTTGTTATCTTCTTTTGTGTTTGTTTGAGAAGTACTTGTTTGTTCTTTTAACAATTCTTTTCCTTTAGAATCATTGTTGCTATCAATTGGAAGCGTTATCATCATTGTGCATACCCGTTGCATATATGGATCGTGGTGAGTGTTCTTTTATTCGTTTTGGTTTTGGGAATTTTGTATGAATTGAAAAGTTGGTTCCTTCTGAATTTTTCTGATGCAGGAAAAGTTTCTTATGAATTCGAAACTTAATGTTTCAGGTTGACTACACTACTGTCTTCATTTTTCGTCTTTTGATGTTTGTAGATAATGGACTTGCCGCTGGAATGGGTTTGTAAGTACTTGTCTTTTACTTGTAGCTATTAAGTAGTTTAAGCAACGGAGTTTGAACATGGGCTTAAGAGTTTTTCATCATGAAGTCTGAACCGTTGCTTTTCAATTTCATGCTCGTGCTGTCGTGCTGCTCAACTTAGATACTAGAATGCCAATTAGCCATTACAGTTAAAAAATCTATTTCTACCTTTGTCCTGTTTGATTCTCAGTTGTATTTACCTGCAACTCTTTCTTCTGTAAAAGGTAGTATTCTGTTAGTAGCTAACATTTTACTTTACAGGTACTTATCTTATGCTTGACTTGATTTACTTCTAGGGATTTTGGGTGGCAGCAGAGGTATGCTCGATTTTGTGGAAGAATAGTGGTCCTTTCAATTCTGTCTATGCTACTTTATCCGTTTCTTTGGGCCTGGACTGTAATTGGCACTCTATGGTTCACTAGTGCTAGGAACTGTGTAAGTGTTTAATGCTTTCACAGTAGTCAGGATCATTCTCTTGTAAATGCTATCTTATCACTGGACTGGAGTTAATATGGCAAACATATGCAGTTGCCAAAAGAAGGTCAGAAATATGGTTTCCTGATTTGGCTGCTTTTCAGTTACTGTGGACTGCTTTGCATTGCTTGTATGTCTGTTGGAAAGGTTAGTCATGCCTATACTACAGTAGAGTGCCTTTTAATTCATCAATGACCTTGCCGTAATCTGTATGTTACATACCCATGATGACAGCTGTCTTTTGTTTCTGTTTCTTTCTTTTTATGTCATGTTCTCATGGCCTGGATGCATGCATGGCACATCTAAATTGTTTGTTATGTTAATTTCTATTACTATTTTCTTATCTTTCTTCATGAAATTCATCTTCTGTAGTGGATGACACGGAGACAAGCACACTTATTACGTGCTCAGCAGGGTATTCCTATTTCAGAATATGGGGTGAGTTCTTAATCTCTTACTACATATATCTTTAATATGGGAGCTTTATCATTAATATTTTATTATTTCAGTTTTATTTTATAATATTTATTTTAAGTTTTAGATATCTTTTGCATGGCTAGGATTATTAGTTTTCCTTGGGGTTTAAATCTAAGGTTAAGAATAGAACTTTATTTGCAAGAAAACCTAGTAAATTTACTTGCAAGGAAGTCTATTATAAATATGCTGTAACTTTATTACAGCCACAACATTATTATTATATTCTTTGAATTAATATAAGAAACTAGAGGTTTTTCTATAACCTTATGATTTTTAGAGTTTCACTTTCTTTCTAACTCATTTTTCTGCCTTTCTCTCGATTGCTGCTGTTACTCTGTCTAAACAACATCAATTTTGGTATCAAAGCCTAGTTAAAACGTAGGATCTAGATTAGGGTTTGCTTTTAAGCCATGGTTGGACGTGTTAGAGATCGAGGAACTCAGTGTCAAGAAACAGAATTGGTTGCATTATGACATGCGATTGAAGAATTGGTTGTGATAAGAAAAAGTGGAAACCTGGATGGAAATTTTGGAAGGTGCCCACAATCAGAGTGACATATCAAAAGATAGTCTCGTTGATAAATATGAATTTTGGTGAGGAAGAAAACCCCTTCCATGATGCTAGACCCACAAATCATATGGTAAGAGGTGGATTGGAAGAGTGGCTGGTGTATGCCCTTGAATTAAACAAGGGTGGAATTATTGTTGAATTTATTGATTTTTTTTGCAAGATGCATTGGAAAGAGCAAGAATATGATCTATCAACACCTATTTATGATGAGCATACAAAAAAATAATTAAAGGTGAGGAGGGGTCCAATATTGTGGCAGATGCACTTAGTCGACAAATTTCACTGCTTAAAGCATTGAGTGCTCTAGTGAAGGGATTTTGAAAAGTTAAAGATCAGGATGAAATTGACCCATATTTCACCCCAAACATAGTTGAGAGTCCCAATATGTTTGGCATGAACCATGAGATCTCTAATGAGGAAGAGTAGAGACAATGATGATGAAGACCAAGACATGTAAAATCGATACTCCCTTAAAACGGTGATTAGGATCCTAGCCAACTTTCCAAGAATAAGCATTACCATTGCTTACAAAGCATGGACACGACAAGAAGACCCTCGTGCCGTTGTTGTTTCGGTGTTTGACATCGTTTTGCTGTCAACACGTTGAAATACATATGAGATGCAACAAAAATATAATACAAGATTTGGACACGGTCAAACTTGGTCAAGTGACTTGGACATGGGATTTCAGTGGCTGAAAACTTGGAATGGGTAAAAAAAAATCTTTTAAACTTAGATCTACACTTTCTATGAAGGGTTTCAAGAATCTAAACTTGTAAATTGTGATTAGGAGGTTGAGAGCGGATAAAATGAGGTATTTATTTTCTAGTTATTCAAACACCGATCAACAGTAACTGGCAATTGCCATTGACGGTGATAATGGTGATGCTTTGTTTGGTTTTGGGTTGAAGAAGGGAGGGAGAGAGAAGATACTTCCAGAGAAAATGAAAGACTAAAATGGTATAAAACATTTTTTTAATTGTTCAAGAAGTGATAAAAGTTTCGCTTGAAAGGTAAAACCCAATTTTCAAAGGCTCTCTTTCCAATAGTCTCTTTTATCACACCATTAGCTTAAATTATAATTTTAATTGTTTTTTTACTTTTACTATGCAGTCAATCCTCTCTATGACAACTACCTTCTATAACAACATTTTATTATAACAACCAAGTTTATGTAGAACCAATTTTTTGTATTTTATTTTTATACTTCATAACAACTTTTATCTATAACAATCATAAAGTATGTAAAGTCTTTACTAAATTAGTTTTTTATAATAGCCTCTTCACCAAAATTTAGTAAAATTAGTTCTATTTCTAAGCTAAATAAAAATAATACATTTTAATTAAGATATTATTTCAATAAAATGTTAAATTTTTATAAAAATATATTAATCATATTCAATTAAATGAAAATAATTTTAATAAATGAAATTACAACTGTAGATAATACTCTATATGTCTCAATAAAAATGGCACAAATGACATTTTGAGGTCAAACTTCTTAAAATTTGGCCTCAACTATTTTAAATATTTTATCTGATTAGATTCTATAAAAATATATTTAAAAACTACTTTATCTAAAGTTTTTATAGTATGTTTTCAAATTTTATGTATAATAAAATCTAAAGAATAAGTGGTCAAAGTTGAAAACTTTTACCACTAAAAGTCAAAATGTGACAAATTTAGTGTGACAGGGGTATATAAAAGATGCGATCTAAATCTCACTAATTAATATTATTATTATAATATATTATAGTTTTTAATATAAAATTTTAAAATATATTCAAATATGATTTCAATCTCAATTATTGTTTTAGGTGTCTCAAATGTTGTTATAGGTATTTTAAATGTAGTTATAGGTGTATAATAACCACTTCTGTATAACATCAAAAAGTTTTGTTAGACAAGTGGAGTTGTTATAGAGGGGGTTGATTATTTTTGAATTAGGGTATAAATTGGATTTAAAAATTGAATTAATATGTATATTAAATATTAGTAAATTTAAAAATATAAAAAAAAAATATATTTTATTGTTATGTCTTACCCATATTATGTGTCTGTGTATGTGCTTTATAGACCATCTCTTGAAATCCAAGAAATGGAAACATTCTTTAAAGAGTGTCATCATCTAGATGATCATTCCTTGTGGAATATACCTTGGTTGAATGATTTTCTTGATCAATTAGCTGGTTCTATGGAATTCTTAATAATTGATTTATCTGAAGACTACTTTTAAGACTTTTGACAGCCTTTATGACTGGTTAGAAATGCCAAGTGCATCTATGCAGATCATGAGTGTGGTGGGCAGACAACTAGACATTGTAAAACCACATGCAGCTACTATAAGAACTACTTTAAATGCTGTAGTTTTCTCTGAAACCTGCTCAACAAAACCTAAAGTTGGCTAACCTTCTAGCATTGAGAGCGAGAATAGTCCTGTACTGCTCATATATCAAACAAGACAATGGTTGAGGTAGATGAAAAAAATTTAGATGGTAAATCAGCTGTCAGCACACCAGCTCTTGAAAAAATTGCTCCCGCTTGTGATGCTCCAAAAGAAGAGAAAGAAAAAGTATATATCACCGAAGCTTTTGCTAAGGACCTAGAAAACAGTGTGGATAACAATGGATCTCATGTGGTTATGGCCTTTGTTTGAGAGCTAATTCCTTGAAACCTAAGTGCAAAACCCATATTGGCTTAGAGAATGTTGCAAGTTCAAAACGGATTCGATATGACAATTAATTGCATAGAGTAAAATGGAGGTTGATAGTACAATTTAACTGCTTTTGGTTGTGATCAAACAGATTCTAGTGTTCAGCTTCTCCCAGTCCTATGGAACTACATCAACTTCTCGCCTGTGAACTTTTCCTTGGTTCACTATTACCTACAAGAAGTTTTGTACAAATAAAATATTCATAATGAGTTTTGTTTAATGTTGAAGTATGGATAAAATAGACTTCTGTTCTGATAAATGCATAAGGAAAGTTCAATGAATTTAGATAAACAAAAGAGATTAACTAGTATTTATTTGAGTATAAAATGGTTACTGTGGTGTTTATGATGTAAATATTTGAGTATTCATTTTGCTTTCAATCCAATCTTAATGGAGATTGTTGTAGTAAGATTGATTGGAATTTGTAGTTTGGTGTTTTCAGAGAACTATATTTATCTTTATTTGAGTCGGAATCTAATTCAGTTATGTGAATACAAAAGAATGTTGATCATGGAAAGGTGCTGCTGCTTAGTTCTGCTGAGTCACTTCAGTTTCTCCAGTGCATGATATCCTTTATAGCTTCTTCATTGAGATTTCTTTTGTACTTGACCACCCCTTTGAATTCAAAAAAGTACCTAGAGACGTTTCAATCATTCATATCTTTAACCTTATTGATGCTGACTTTATCTTTCATTTGATTTAGTTACTTTTGTTTTAGTTTTGTCAAGTTTCTAATTGTTAAAAAGTACTTATCTAAGCATTTATGTGCAAGTGTTGGTAGTTTAAGAGAAGTTCTATTTCTGTATTTGGTATCACTTTAGTTTGATGGCTTCTGAACTAAATACCTAGTTTAATCTAGGTTTTGGTAGACATGATTCGAGTACCAGATTGGGCATTTGAGGCTGCTGGTCAAGAGATGAGAGGCATGGGCCAAGATACTGCACCATACCATCCTGGACTTTATTTGACTCCTGCTCAGGTTGGTGCTTAGTTATTATGAGCCACATTAATAATTTCCGTTATTTATTTATTTATTTTTTTAAATACCTAGAACGAGTCTTGTAGAACAATTAGGGAGAAGAAATAGAATTTATAAATTTAGAGAGGAACTTTGAAATTAACAAGAACAATCAGGGGAGAACAGATTATATGAGAGGAACATGATTAAGGGAGAAAACCTAATGGTATAGATGGAAAATTCTCAATAATTAAATATTCAATGCTTAAAAGCCAGTTGAAACTAAAATAGCATTGGTTTATAGCTAGATGCAATTCCTGATTAAAAAGCGCAAAATGACCGAATCCCTAAAAACCCAGTTTTTGAAAATAAAAGTAAAATGCTAATTAGTTTGAAATATCCTGAATATATGTAAAAGTTATAGTAAACATTAAAAATATAAAGTAAAGCCCTAGATAATTTGGTCCTCCATTAAAGGTGAGGCTGAAGCCCCTCTCGTAGATTTTCAATCATGATCTCTCAATATTTATTTATCTTTTATGGTTTTTGCTCAGAGAGAAGCAGTGGAAGCACTCATTCAAGAGCTTCCAAAATTCAGGTTGAAGGCTGTTCCAACTGATTGCAGTGAATGTCCAATCTGCTTGGAAGAGTTCCATGTAGGGAATGAGGTAAAACCTTTTAGGTCAATTCAAGCACTTCTCTAAGGTCTTCCATTTATACTCTACAAATGTTCCTGGTTAAGCTTAGATAGGGCTACTATTCTCCATCAATTATAAGTGAGTTGGATTTGTGGCCTGTGAATTGGCTCTTTAAAGGTAATTACATCGATATGAAATCTGTTATGTATGTTGGATCTATTATGAAGTTTATACTCGTAGTCCCCAGTTTGCAGATTCCTGGCTCAGATATATTATTTTCAGAGTGACTGCAACTCACACTGATCATATGGAAAATAAAATACCTAATAAATATTACTCTATGATGACTGAAAGCTGAAGGTGCTTGCACAGATTGCTATTTTATAGTATGAAAACATAGTAAATGATATTTGGTTTAGCTTTAGCTTGAGTATCTAACAAGGAGTGGTGCAGGTTCGTGGATTGCCTTGTGCTCACAATTTTCATGTAGAGTGCATTGACCAGTGGCTTAGACTGAATGTGAAGTGTCCTCGATGCCGATGTTCTGTGTTCCCAAATCTTGACTTAAGTGCCTTATCCAATCTCCGAAGTGCTGATTCGGAACGGTCATCTGCCAGCATAGTCACATCAACCCAATACGTGAGAACTCAGCCTCTCAGCCAGAGCTATTTATTGAGATTGCAAGGTCTACTCCGCCCAGTCCGAACAGGCAATGCTGGGGCACCAAATGATGCAGATGTTGCTTTAGACACTGCTGAGAATGGAGCCTTTAATGTGGCAACTCAGAATTCTACAGGCAGAGAAACTGTAGGACATGCGCTTGGTGGTCTCTCCACTCCACCACACCACTGAATCTTTCTTGAACTTTCCCTCACAATTTTTGCTACATTTTTCTAACCTTTAGCCGAAAGAGCTAGACGATAATGTTTTGCCCATGGCCATTGCTAAACGCCTGTTCTTTGTTGCTCATTGTAACAAACGGTTTATAAGTTGAGCTGCCAGTATATCGAGTCCACTGAATTACAGATTATATTGGAACAAAATGTGTTCCACGTTTATACTTACGTCTGAGGATGTGGGCTGTGGTGAATTTTTTACACGTACTGATTTTTTTATGTTTATACCTGAACTTATCTGCCATTTATGTGATTTGAAGTTTTAGCCCCAAACCTGCCTTGACACTAAGGGTGAGTGTTTGATCAAATTGAATGAAAAATTTTTGAGTTAATCGAGTTGATAAATTTTATTTTATCATTTTAACTTGATTTAAAATTTTCTCGAGTCAAGTGAGATAGAATCAGATCGAATATATTTGTTCGAGTTAAATTAAAGAAATAATATTGGGTCATTGTAATAATTGTCATCCAACGTAATTAAATTTGTACATTGTAATTAAATTTGTTATTAACTTTTATTCTCTCATAATTTATTTATTAATTTTTATATACGGGTTAATTTTTTACCTATTTAGTTGCTTCCATTATCTTGATTCTTATTACTATGTATTTTAAAATTAAAAATATATTGAATGTAAACAATGTGATTTTTTTTATAAATGCTATCTTATAGATAAAATGTAAAGTTCATACAAACATAAAATTTTATACTAATATTTTATAACAAAATCTAATTTATAAAGATTTAATATAATTAAATAATACAATAATATAAATTGTACAAAATGTGAAATTTAATTCAATAATATAAATAGTAGATATAAATAAAATTGTTACTATTTAGGTTTAGAGATATTTTTTGGATGATTTTAATTTTGATTTGGGATAAAAGGTAAGAAGTAAAAGTTTAGGGAAAAATAAAAAGTTTTGGAGGGTTAGGGAGTAAAATTTAGGGGGATATTAAAAAAATTGGGGGGAGGGGAAATGAGTTTGGGGTAGAGGTGAGCATGGGCCAGACCGTGTCCGGTTTGGGCCGGGCCCGAACAAAAATTTAGGCCTATTTGCTAAGCCTCGGCCCGGCCCAAAAAATAGGTCTAAAATTTTGCCCAAGCCCAACCTAGATAAAAATGCTAAAACCTGTGCTTGACTCGGCCCTCCCATATTAATTTTATATTATTTTTATATAAATTTAAAAATATATAATACATCAAAAATACTAAAACATCAAAATAAATATTTCTCAACAAATTAAAAATAAATTTTAAAAATATTTATACTTAAATAACACTAAGATAGATGCAACTTAACAAACAAATGTCTCTAAAATAATAACAAAATTAAAAATGTCTTTAAAATAATAACAAAATTAACAATAAAATAAGTTTTATACAATATCCAAACAATAACAATAAAATAGTAAAATGGTAGAAAAATAGGAGAAAATAACAAGAAAATAATATAAAAAATCAGATTTTTTATCCTTTAATGAATTTGGGCCTGTGCCAAAAATGCCTTACCCGAGGCTCAACTCGTTTTTTAAACGGGCCTTATTTTTTTTCAAACCCATTTTTCGGGCCTATATTTTTGTTCAAACCCTCTCACATTTCAGGCGGGCCTTCGGGCCAGGCCGGGTGGCCCGACTCATGCTCACCTCTAGTTTGGGGTAGAAAGGGATGGAAGGGGAGTAAAAGTTTTGGGGGAAAAATAGAAAGCTTTGGGGGTTAAGGGGGTAAAATTTGGGGGAAAAGTAAATGGGGAAGTAAAATTTGGGGAGGGGGAATATTCAAAAAACAAATTGGAGAGGGGTGAGATGGTAGGGGAGTAAAAGTTTTGAAGGGAAAGTGGGAGGGAGTAGAAGTTTTGGGGGAAAGTAAAGAGATTTAGGAGTTTGGGGTAAAAATATAAAATATTATAGTTTGGTATTCAGTTTTTTTAAATTATTCGAATTCAAAAACCAAACTCAATTTAAACTCGAAATTCAGAAAAAAAATTGGAGTTGACTCGAATTATTCAATTAATTCAAATAAGTCGATTAATCTAACTCGAAATTCAATTTATTTTTCAATTTTTTGAGTTGAATCGAGTTTTGTTCACTCTTATTGTTTACTTAATCGACTGTTTGAAATTTTATAAAATTTAATCAATTATTAGTTTTACATAATATTTTATATAATATTAATTTTTATAAAATTAATATTATAAAATTAAAATTTTGTAATTAAAATAGATGAATAATGTATAAAACTAAAATATACCGCAATGGAAGGGTATATCAGTGTGTTTGCATTGAATTTTCTAAATTATTTGAATTTTATGAGATCATTAAAATAATTGAATTTGTAATTTTATTTAATATAATAATATTTTTATAATTATTATATAAAATGATATTTTTAATTGTTTTTTATAGTTAATTAATTTCTTTATAACAATGCCAAGTATTATTTTCACAAATAATAACACTATACTTGGAAAAGAGTTTTTAGAATATCTACTTTGAAATTAGTTTGACCTTAAAAATTATTTTGCACGGTCAAATACCTGTTCGACACGAATTTAGATTGTGTTATCTCCATCTCTCACCTTTAATATTGTATAAAAAAAGTATGAGTATTTTTTCAAAATAAATATATATTTTTATTTACTGTGGTGTAGCGAAGGAAAGGCTCCAGTTAACTCAAAGTATTGTTATTAAAATTGGAAGTATTTCATTGCATTGTTGAGTTCCATCCTATTAGGCTTGAAAATACTAAGAGGGATGAATTGGTATTTTAAAAATTTCTACGCTTTTTTAATTGATAAGAAAATGAAAGAAAAACTTGTACAATTCGATTTATAGTAGTTCGTCTCAATTGCCTATTCCCCTATTTTAGCTTTCTACCACTATGTATTTTCCAATTCACTATTAGAATTTAGAATTGATGCATTTCAAGGAGAAGGTATAATTTTTACAACACTATTCTTTTCTTAAGGCTTAGATAAAACCTTCCCCTAGCTTTTATGGCTAAACTAGAACCCTTCTTAATTTTTGTAGCTCAACTAAAACTCTCTCAATTTATGATTGGTGATATGAAAGAAAGCAAACTAAGAATGAAAATAATAAGAAATGGAAATGAGAGCGATACAAGATCTAATAATAAGTTCCTAGAGATGTACAAGAGAAAATGAAAGAATGAATAATTTGAAGCTTTTCTCTTGACTTTAATGCTTGGATGTCTCTCTCTTTGGTTTTTAAGTGTTCTTGAAGTGTATTTATACAAGGAACAAGTTTGCAAACATTTATGGTTGTTGGGGTTTGGAAGCATTAATTTCGAGCTGAAAAAGTGACTCTGCAGTCTAGGTCTCGAGACTTGGTAAGATGTCTTGAGACATTGTTGAAAAATAGTTGTTATATAGCCGTTGGCAGACTATGTCTCAAGACAAACAGACACATGTCTTGAGACATTGGGCAGACTATGTCTCAAGACAAACAGACACATGTCTTGAGACATTGGGCCATTGTCTCTAGACATGCAGTCCTGAAGTAGATTTTTACATATGAACTTTCATGTCTCAAAACATATGATTCTATGTCTCAAGACTTGACTATCAAAGTGACTTAAAAATATTTTAAATATCTTAAAGTACTTTGGTATTGGCTCCAAAACATTTGGATAAAATACCAACAAGTGTTGAGTACAATGGCAAGCTACATTACACTCTTAAAGGGAGAATGAGTTTAAACCTTAGAAACGGCATTGTTAGGAAGAGAAACTAGATACCTCGAACATAGACTGTAAAACGAACATAAAAAGTACAAAAAAATATTTGGATAAAATAAGACACATTTAAAACATGTTTTTAAGTATATTATAAATATTTAAAAATATTTGATAAAATTTTAACCATATTTTTACCAAAAGACTTAAAAAATATATAATATATATAATTTATCTTAAATATTATTATATAAAAAAACTTAGTCACATAAAAATTAACTAATCCAAATGAATATGTATTGAGATTGAGATGAAAATTTGGCACTAAACACGCCTCACTGGGAGCCATCGTCAAATCAAAGGAGACTTTCATTGAGCGATTCAATCCTTTTGACATTATGAAAATCACGTATTTACAAAATACGTATTTAGAATAAAAAAATTAGGAATCAACTTTTGAGAAATTTAATCACACATATTTTGTAGAAACCACGTATTTATGTAAAATCACGTATGTATATATGTAGGGATCAAGTTTTTGAGAAATTTATAAAATACATGGTTTCTACATACATATTTTGTAACTATGTGACATCTTAATTTAATTGTTATACTTTTGAGATAGTGTCATGAGTCAATTAAAATCAACTTAATTAGGAAATAACTAAAAGCCAATTATGTTTACAAAATAAAAAATAATATGAGGGTCTTTTTGTTCATATATTTTTATAAAATAATATTATAATAAGATTTGAACTTATTGCATTATTTTTAGAATTTTAACTTAACCATTTCAATTAAAATTCATTTGATTTTATTATAAAATTTCTATAAATATATTTTTACATAATTTTTTCACTATTTAATTAGATCACTAGATATTAATTAGTAGAGTTTGTCAAAAATAAATCAAGTGTTAATATTTGGTACATTGTCGTGTAAATTTTAATTCCACAAATAGAGTTAAAATTGTCAAGTGTCCCGTTTATTTTATTTAGTTATTTATTTTAATATTTTACTATACCCTAAGACGATTTTCATCCAAAGTACTTTATATTAAAAATGTAGTTATAAAATTCTTTCAACAAATTATTATTGGTGGAGTGGTAAAAGATTTTCACATGAATTTGTTAGTCATGTGTTCCTGAGTTGGTATCAAGTTGACTCGTAACACCAACTTAGTTAGCCATTTTATGTATAGTATAGATAAAGGATTCGAATGATCATGATCCTTATCCCTTTTTGTCACACCCAAAAATCGGGTTAGAAGAATCGAATTTGTGAAAACTGAAAGTGGTGATGCCCCAATTTATAAGGTTATCTTTGAGTGTTTATAAATCGATGGTTTGAAACAGATGCGAAATTAGGTCATAAATAATTAATTAAAGTATTAAAATAATATAATTAGATATTATTATATTATATTAATTAATCTAAAATGAAAATTGGTTACGAGGTTTAATTTAAAAATAGTTTGTTTTAATTGAATTAGGACCTAATTAGAAAATGGGTAAAATGAATTAAAATATTAATAATGAGTCTTGACTATGAGTATTAATTATTGTATATAAAATAAAATGGGAATGTGTTAAAAATTTTAAAGTTAAATAAGTTAATAAGAAAAAAATTGAGTAAATGTGTATGCTAATAAAGAATAAGTAAGTTGAGCTCAAAATAAATATATACAATTAAGTGACTAAAATAAGCAAAAAATAAGATATAGATTGAATGGTTAAGTGTTAGTTTCCCTTCCTAAAGAGCCTGGGTTCTCAAGCTTCCTCCCTACTATTTCTTTTCTTTTAATTTCCAACAAGCTAGGATAAGAGCCACACTAAAACAAATATTATTTGAAGTAAAAATTTGAAAAAGAAATATGTTTAGGCCTAATGATTAGCACGTTAGAACCCTTCTTGGAGGTCTTAGGTTCAAGTCCTTTCTTTTTTTTTTATTTCATAATTTCACCAAAAACGCCCCCAAACATAACAATATGATTGAACATAAAATATAAACAAAAAATGGGCATTAGTTTCCCCTTAAGAACTTTAGTTTAAGCCTCTCTTCCCTTTTAATTTTAATTTCAAATTTCGGCAAAATCTTGAGAAAATTACAAGTGATGACCCTAGGGTTTGTAAACTCTAATAATTGATCAAATTCATTCCTAATTAGAATTCATGTCTTACCCTTAGAATTCTATCATCTTTTTATCTTCATTTCCTAATTAGAATTTCGATTTGCCCATTTTCAAATCCTAATAAAGTTTGCCCTTTATCCTTTTATTTATTCTCTTTACACCATATTTTCATCTTGCTATTGATTACTTTGCTTTATTAGATTAAAACATCCTCTATTCAATTGATCTTTCTATTATATTTGTGATTGACGTCAATAGCATCTCTATTCTTGCCAAGAATCGGCAAGTACATTTGGTTCTGAGGTTTAGATCTCGAATTTTCATTATATTACTATCTAAAGCTAATCTTACGTTCAATTAATGAATCTTTTACAAATCTTGCCGAAATTCCCAGTAATCTTGATAAATATTGAAAACTGTTATTAATTCTAGTGTAAATGTCATTTGAAGGACTTGATTTAGGTACCTCGGACTAGATCTATGCATGAAGAACGTCGTTCAAGATCCCAGAGACAAGTATGTGTTCTTTTACAAGTGAATCGAGAAAAAATCGTGCCTAGGATAGGGCCACACGGTCTACCACACGGGCATGTGGGCCACTCGTGTGGACCACATGGCCCCTCACACGGCCATGCCCCCTAAAACCTTAGGTTTTTCAATTCTCACATGGCCTAGGACCCTCCACACGGCCTGCCACATGGCCATGTCTCCCCTGTAGGTTGGTTTTGCAAATACCACACTGTCATAGTCTGTCACACGGTCTAGTCACACGGCCATGTGTCCCCTATTTCTCAGTTTTTACAGATTTGCCCAGAAATTTTAGGATTTGATCAGTTTAGTCTTTGAATGATTTCTGAACTATTTTTAGTGCTATAATTTATTTAATAGAGCCATTGATATGATTTGATAGATTGATTTAGTATGAAATCTATATATATTTGCATGAATTGTGAACAATACATATGTTTATTATTTTGGAGTTTGTGATTGTACGTATAGCTTGCCTTATGTTACTGTTAAACCAACATTTAATAAGCATGACTTTTTCTACTGAGTTGATATATTATAAACATATTATTTGCTACTGTATTGAACTATCATAAGCATATTGATTGCTATTGTATTGTTTTGTTAAAAGCATAATTGAATGCTACCATATTGATCTGTTTGAGCTTGCCATAATGCATTGATAGCACTAGAAAGAACATAGGTTTCCTCCTTACTTATTGGTTAAATTGTTCCCATTTAGCTATCCTTATCATATATTTTAGCATTTTTAGTTTAGTGAATTGCATTTTATAACTCAGTGAATCCTAGCCTATTTTATCCTTAATTTTGCTATCTTTTTGCATTAATTTCACTGCATGAGTTAATTCTAGATTGCATCCAGAATTGTCACCGCACCTGACAGTTGTCTGGATAAGAACTAAAAATGTGTGAGCTGTCTAGTCCGGTATAACCAACCTGTACTTACAAGGACAGAATAATTTTAAGGAAAGGACACTTGTACTGTTGGAGGAGGACATAAAAGGTTGACGTGAGAAGTAAAATAGAGGAGAGCTTTTTCTTGACCATCATCTTCTTCATCCTACCTTGAAGCTTGCAACTATGGCCATTTAAGCCTCTCACGGGTGAGCCAACGTGAAAATTGATGCAGATTAGCTTCTGACGAGGAGACCTAAGTGTAAGACAAGAGGGAATAGAGAGATTCAATCGAGTTGTCTAGGAATAATGTTCTCCACTCGATTCTTTCTTATTTCTTTCTAAATGCTAGTGATTACTCTCTATTTTCAGTTTGTATGGAAGTACACATGAATTCTTGGTTAAATGTTATCTTATTCAATCTTTCTTTTAATGTTTAATCTTGGGGTTTGAATGTTTCTTAACACGGAAGAGTTATTGCAGCCACTGACATTGGAAAGTACAGTGACAATTTGAGCCAACAAGCATTACAACGAAAGTTGAGTGAGGATTAGAGGAATTTAGTCCACTTGTTCTTAACAGTGCCATATTGCCATCATCGGAAGGTGGGGTTAATGTGCATGTTTATGTCTTAGATTAAACAGAGGAGTGATGCTTGGTAAGATATACATTGAAATTTATTGCTTCGACAATCACCTATCCTTATACCTTCTGAGCACCTAGTATTTTTCTGAAGATTCATGTTGGGGATCCTAGTTTATCATTATTGTATTTTATTTTATTGTTTTCAAGTTGTTGCTATGACAACTATCCTCACAATTTATCTCATTTCTATCTAGTTATTGCATCGACATTAATAGACAAAAGACAACCATCCCTGTGGGATCGATATCCGACAGACTCACATCTGTCTACTATACTTGCATCGATAGTGTATGCTTACACATTATTGTTGTGACGTTAAACAGCCGGTCATGCATTGCATGGGGTGGGACAATATGTACAGAGGAAAAAGTGACAGTTTATTTGCAAATATATTTTCTGTGCACCCATAGCCCAATGGAAATATTTATCCTTTAATTGCAAACATGATGTACATCCATAACCCATTGACAACTTTTACCTGCAAATATGTTGTGCATCTACAACCCAGTGACAGATTTTATCTGCAATATTTTGCTATGCACCTACAGCCCAGTGATGGGTTTCATCTACGAATGTTTGATGTGTATCCACAACCTAGTGGCAAGTTTTATCTGCAAAACCAGTGGTGGTTAAACTACAACCTGATGTGTAGGTGGTTGGAATTCGGGGGAACTCCAATTATAGTGGGTAGCGGTGGGGTAGGATCTTTTCTGTTAAACTAAAACTATATGACATTCATAAAGTATGTGCATACAAACTGGATTTTTCTGAGATGACATAAAGATAAATGTATGCATTGATTAAAATGGTCTGAAATATCAGTATTCTAAAATTGCTATTGTGTATTGTTCTATGCATTGTGTTTCTATATACTTAAGCGTTTGCACTGGTTTACTTGTGATGGAACTCACATTGAGCTTCATAGCTCACTCCCTTTTATTTTCCATCTTTTCAGATAACCTACCAGGTTAGGATGCAGGCACCACATTCGGAGGGTCTCGGCTCGGTTTATTTATAAAAAAATTTTGGCCTTATTATTTGATTTATTCTACTATTCAAAGATTGTATTATTTTATTTTGCACTGTGGCATGGGGCTTAGAGATTGAGTTTTGTTTTTATATTGCATGACATTTAATTTAGATTTTAGGTTGCCTAAATATGATTGCTAAGTAGCTATGCAAGAACCTCGATTTTTGTTAAAAACATAAACAAATATCATTTTTCCACTTCTAGGTTATTAATTTATTTTGACAAATAAATAAAATAGAAATTAAAAAGCTTTGGAAATTGTAACACCCCATACCCAGTCCAGATGCCAAACCCGAGCTATAGGATGCTAATACAATAAATCAGAACATTCATAAGCAGTCTAGTCATTATCATTCAATAGATCAATATATTCAAATTAAGTTCATATTAAAAATGCATTAAAGTTAAAACCAAGTCTCAAATTAACTTAAAAAATCACTTAGACAATTTCAGAATTAATAAGGACTAATCTTAATCATTTACAAAATAATAGGTAAAATGTTAAAATAAGGGTTACATGGCCATGTGGTGCCATCACACAGCCGTGTCCCCAGCCCATGCTAGAGATTTATGCTGCGTAAACTAGGGATCACACGACCGTGTCCCTAGGCCGTGTAACAGTCTGTGATCATGTAAGCTATCCTGCACCTAAATTAAACAGACCACCGGTCGTGCCATGCATCCATATGTCACGGCTGTGACAGCCCTAAATTGACCCTAGTCGGAAAATGGTTTCAGGATCGCTAAACTGAGTCACCGAAGTATGTGAATATAATATTTATTGTCTAAAATATGTGAATATGAATGTGTGAAAGTTTTAAGCTTTGATTTAGTCGATTGCATGTGAATTTAGTTAATAGGACTTATGTGTGACACTTTTGAAATGTGATAGGTTAATCTATAAGGATCTATTAATGCATGTTAGAAAATGCTTGTACTTGCATGTCAAATTACCCAAAATTTTAGGTAGTGGCCGGCCATGCTATGGGTTACAACATATTATAAACATTTTGTGTTAATATTTTGTGTTAGAAATAATAAAATAAAAGGTTAGTAATAAAGTAATGGAAATTGGGGGGTGATGAAAAAAAAAAGTGAGAGTTTGGTTCTTCTTGGCCGAAAAACCAAGTAAAAGAAAGAAAGAAAGGTTTGAAGAAGTTTGGCCATGCTTGTAACTAGGTTGAGGTATGTTTGATGTTATTTCATGAAATTCATGCATATTTTTAGTTGTTAGTTTGAATTCTACCTAGCCCATGGTTTAAATTTTTGCTATGTGATGGAGATGATACTCGGCCATGGATGTTGTCTTTCTTGGTTGGTGTTTGATGTTGTGGTGATGAGGCATGAAGATGCTTGAGTTTGAGTGCTTAATAAAAAGGATTAGATGTGAGTGTGTGTGAGAATTTGAAAAGGATGGGTCTTAGCAACTTCATGAGGTGTTCGGCCATGGTGCTAAAATGTTGTATTTGTGTTTAAACTTAAAATTATTTAGTTATATGGTTAGTATAAGTATGGATGACAGAATATGAGAGCATGAATAGATGAAGAGTTTTGTAATTATAAACAAAATTGGTTAATTGATATGTGGTAAATGTTAAGTGTTAAATGAAATGGAAATGATATCATATTGGAATATGTATATTCGACCACATGAATGAATACATAGATTGATGTTGCATATAATCGGCCTTTAATTAAGGATGTAGGTGATAGTGATAGATTGATGTTGCACATTCGGCTATAGGTAAGCACATTGATGATTTTATCTTGACTTAGATAATCGGCTAAAGGAGAATATTGGCTAATATGTTGAATTTGATTCATGATTTCATATATATATGACTCTAATGTCTAATGTATATATGGGCTAAGTATCTTGAGTTTCTCTTTGATGTTCAAAATGATTAAATCAATTTATTTGTTAAATTAAGCTCAAGAGCAAAGGGGAACTAAATCTGATAAAGGAAAGGAAAAAGTAATTGAATAGCCGTTGAAGTCGTTCGACAACATCCGAGGTAAGTCTTCGAGTAATGGAACTTAGTTTATGATTTGATTAAGTCATGACATATAAGCATAACAAATAAACGGTGATATAATGATTCTACTTGAATTATATATTGAGATAATTGGTTTATACTTATGACGGGCAGCCGAATGCGTATAGAGATCATGTTATAAAGCAAATCAAAATCATGTCCTTTGTATGTGGCTATTGAGCCGAAAATGGTAATGGTTGATAAGTGTCTTGTGTTTGAGTTCTAGTAATGAAAATGAAATATAGATGTGTTATGATTTATTGATATATGTGCATGATTATTCGGATGATAACCGGACTAAGATCCGAAGGCATTTGTGCTAGTTACTATATCCGGGCTAAGTCCCGAAGGCATTTGTGCGAGTTACTATATCTGGGCTAAGTCCCGAAGGCATTTGTCTGAGTTGCTATATCCGGCTAAATCTCGAAGGTACTTGGGTTTGGAAATGAGCGATCTTGCTGTAATAATTTCAATTAATACGCTCATAAAATCCAAACGATAAGGTATGTTTCGTATATGCATCGGAAAGTTGATTCCTTTTAAATAGTATTCGCTCAAATGATTAACAAACTTCCGCCTTAGTTAGGTTTGATCCTCGTATGAATATCTTGGTTGAAGCGTGAAGTAAGTATGATTTTGGGAATATGCGATATGCAATTATTCATTTAGCCATATGAACGCTATACTTTAGTCGTAAATAATTTCATTACTTGAACTTACTAAGCATTGAAATGCTTATTCTGTTGCTTTGATTCTCTGTTTTATAGATTTTGTTCGTCAGCTATCGGACTCAAGAGTGTCAAAGTCGAAGTTGTCCACACTATCAAAGCCCTTTTGGTACTTTTTTAGTTGAACTTTGATAATGGTATGTATAGTACTGACCTTTGTTGTTAATCAAGTACCTTTTGGTAATGTATATATTTGGATAGCCATGCGAAAATGGCTTATATATATTTTGAGCATAGCATTATAATCATTTTGTATATTGTTCATTGAGTGGTATGGAAATGCTTGGTAATGATTCGCCATTGGAATGGTTAATCACGATCATTTTGGTGCTATGTATGACAAATGGCTAGTTGATTCATGGAAAACTATGAAATAGGTGAAATTTACCTTAAACTAGATGCTGACAGCAGCAGTGATGTGAGTTTGAAAAATCACTAAAAATAGTAGAAATGTAAGTAAATAATGAATAAATTATGTAATCGAATCTTGATGAGTCTATTTTCATATGAAAGAAACAGAACAACCATATGAGCCATATTTTATGAGATGTTTAAGTTTTCGTGAAACAGGATCAAATAGATTTCTGGATTCCCTGTTTTGACTTTGGAAATTCACTATAAATTAACCAGAAATAATTAGAAGTCATGATTTATATGTAAAGATTAATTTTTTAGTCTAGTTTCATTATAAACAAATGGAATAAGTATTGAAGCCCTGTACAGGGAGATATCTAAGTCATAATGCATGAAGGTCAGAGTAGTCAAACCCTGAAACAGGGGAGATTTTAACTGATAAACTGTACTAATTGGCCCGACCAAAAATTCTAGAAAAATATTTGTAGATGGATATATGAGTCTAGTTTCAGGAAAAATTTACAGAATCAGTTTTCGAGCTTTGGAACTCGAGATATGATTTTTAAAGTGACTATGATGCAGTTAGCTAGCTTGTCTGGAAATTTTAAAATGAACTGTGTAAGCAAATGAATTAAGTCCGTTAACACCCCGTGTTCGACTCCGGTAACGGTCTCGGGTACGGGGCGTTACAACGGCCTTCAGCAGGCCGTGTCACAGGCCGTGTGTGCCTAAAATACCTTCCACAACAAGAAAAAATGACTTAAAATCCTTAAGCCTCAAGTCTAAGCAATATACCTTTGATCAACCTATTTCAAGACTCCAAAATATGCAAAAACTAAAAATAATTCATTCAACCTAAGTGTCTAACCAAAATGCAAAATTTGGCACCAGAATTCAATCATCAAACAACAAGCATTCATTACCATTCTTGTTAAGGCACTCAACCCAAACATACATATACAATCATAATTTCTTTAAGCAAGGCATCAATAAGCAAAGTTCAACAAGTGACCTAAAACATGAGTACCTATTTTAACAAACAATCATACCTTAGTTCCCAATGCCTTTAGCCATTTCATACCATTTAAGTCAATCATACCAAACATAAATATTTACAACATAACCAACATTTATTACCAAGTTATGCCATCACCTAAACATATACATAATGTTATTCAAATCTTAGCCAACATCATCAATTTACTAGATATCAAATAGGTACCAACCACTTAACACATCAAGGTTCCATATACAAGTTTATACACAACCAAAATGCCAAGACATATTCATTAGTTTGCAAAGTAAACATCCTATATACATGCCATAAGTAACCAACTTCAAAACATCAAAAGTATATCGAATCGAGTAACAGTAGGTGTAAGCTTCTCACTGATCCGATCGACACGTTCCAGGCATCCAAAATCTACAAAGGAATAGAATCACGAGTAAATATATAAAATACTTAGTAAGCTAATACCTTATAACAATTTCTTACCTCAATTCCCTATCACACACAATTCAATTATGAAAAAGTTAAAGCTAACAAGGTTCAACAACATCATTATTTAGTCAACCTTTAATGTTATATCACCATTTTATATTCTCAATCTTTCCCGATGAAAATTTGTAAAAGAATTTCACATACAAGTTAATCTAATAGTGTCAGGTTAACCATTAGGGTTAAACCTATACAATGAATAGCCTGGCCAGGGCTTAACATTCCTATATTCTCGAGTCTACAACATATGCAGGAGCTTGGAAACTAAACCTGTATGCTCGAGTCCGCAACATATGTAAGAGCTCAAAACCTATTCCCATATTCTCGAGTTCACAACATATGCAGGAGCTCAGAACCTATTCATGTATTCTTGAGTCTGCAACATATGCAAAAGCTCAGAACCTGGGCAAAACTCATTACGTTGTATATGAGATTTTTACTAATTTCATTGGGATTTATCTCGGATTATAACATAGTTCCAAATCACCAACAATCAGTATTAACAACTCTAATATAACACATCAGCATAAATAATTAAATTGTACCGTATGAACTTACTTGCTGAAATCGTAGCGGTTTAATTAACAGGGACTAGTCGATAATTTTTCCTTTTCCTTGTGCGTCCTTCGATCATTGAAATTCTTGATCTAAAGTATAATTTGATTTAATTAACCAATCCAAATAACATATAAAAGTCTATAAACATCATGTTATAGTTCAAGTTTTCTATTGTACAACAAATCTCCAAATCTTGTATTTACACAATTTAGTCCCTAAAACCACAACTAATATAACTTTCATATTTGAGCTTTGATTTCAAAATTGTCTCAATTAAATCCTCCAATAGTCTAATAGAACATAAAAAATCAGAATATTCACACACATTTTGAACTTATTGCATTTTAGTCCCTAAGTTCAAAACTAACAACTTTTACCTTACAAACTAGTCCATTAACATTTCTAAGCTTCAGAACTAACCAAATAACCACAAAATCTTCAAGAAAACATTAACAAAGACTTTAGAAAACTTTAACAGTTTCGCGAAATAACCCTTGGGTTATCTAAATCAAGCTCTTGGGATTCTAAAAACATAAAAATTACAAGAAATGAGCTTGAATTCACTTACCAATTGAAAAAAAAAAGTTGAAAATGAAAACTCTAAGCTTTCCCTTAACATACGACCATGGATGAGAATGATTCTCATATTTTGTTTCTTTATTTTTAAGATATATACTTAGGTAAAATTGTAATTATTAAGACTTCTTAGGTTAAGTTAAACTAACCATACCATTAACCATGTTTAATCTTCCTAATCAAATAAAGAGTGTCATCATCCATTAAAAAATATGAAAAGAATGGTCCATTTGCTTAATTGAACCTTCAAACACTAAGAAATTCCATAGTAGCTCACTTTTACTAAGTTTACAATTTAGCCTTTTTTTCCTTTAATTAACTAGCCAAATGTAAAAATTACATGACCAAACCTTAATACAACACTAAATGACTTTGTAAATATTTTAGTATTTATGGACTCACACATCAGAATTATGGTACCGAAACCACTATTTTTGGCACCATTAAAAATGGGCTATTACAAGTCTCCCCCTAAAGGAAATTTTATCCTCGAAATTCTTACCAGAAAACAAATTATGGTACTGAGATTTCATAGATTCCTCAGTTTCTCACATTGCTTCTTCGATACCATGATGATGCCACATAACCTTCACTAATGGCCCAGTTTTATGTCGAAATTCTTTCACTTCCCGAGCTAGAATTCTCACTGGTTCTTCACTGTATGACAAATTCGACTATAACTCAATTTCATCAGCAAACATTAAAAGTCATGGATCTAAACTTTAACAACGTAAATCGATACGTGAAAAACATGATGAATCTTTTCTAAGTCTGATGGTAAAGACAAATGGTAAGCTACAGGTTCGGTTCTCTCAAGAATTTCATACGACCTATAAATCTTGGGTTGAGCTTCGCTTTTCTTTTGAATCGTAACAGCTTTCTCAAAGGTGAAACTTTCAAAAATACTTTATCCCCAACTTGAATTCAATATCTTTTCGTTTCAAATCAACATATGATTTCTACTGATCAGAGGCAACCTTCAAACAATCACGGATAACTCTAACTTTATCTTCTGTTTCATGGATCAGACCAGTACCAACAATTTTTCTTTAACTCAACTCAGACCAATACAATAAAGCTTTACATTTTTGTCCGTATAAAGCCTCGTGTGATGCCATTTTGATACTCGTTTGATAGCTGTTGTTATAAGCAAACCTAGCTAATAGTAGAAATTTCTCCCAACTGCCTTCAAACTCAATTACACAACATCGCAACATATCTTCAAGAATTTGTATTACTCGCTCATATTGTTCATCTATTTGGGGATGAATAGTAGTACTAAAATTTAATTTTGTACCCAAATTTCGTGTAGTTTACCCCAAAATCTAAAGGTAAATCTCGGATCATGATTGAAAATAATAGATATTGGAACACCATGTAATCATAAGATCTCAGAGATATATAACTCAACTAATCTCTTGAGTGAATAATCCTTTATGATAGGAATAAAGTGCATACATTTCGTTAATCTATCAATAATAACCCAAGTAAGATATTCTTTTTTGGAGTTAGCAATAATCCCAATACAAAAACCACCGTGACTCGTTCCCATCTCTACTTTAGAATCATTATGGGCTGCAATAAACTCGACGGAACCTGATGCATTGCTTTCACTTGTTGACATACCAAACATTTAGTAACAAATTCAGATATTTCTTGCTTCATACCTAGACGCCAATATATTTGCTTCAAATCATTATACATTTTCGTACAACTAGGTTTATCAAATAGGTACTGCTGTGAGCTTCACTCAAAATATCCCGTTTCAATATTGTATCATTCGGAACATACAAATGACCCTTGAAATACAATTCACTATCATCATCGATATTGAACTTTGTCGTCTGACCATTTTTAATCAAGTCATGCTTCAATTTAAACTCGAAATTGGTTTTTTTGTAACTCAAAATTTCCCTAAAGAATAGTAGATCTAACTCTCAATTCAATCAGAATAAGACCGCCACATTCCAAAGTCAATCGAGTTTTCAATGCTTTTAGGGCAAATAAAGACTTCCAGCTCAAAGCATCTACAACCACGTTTGCTTTGCCAAGGTGATAGTCAACAATCAAATCGCAATCTTTCAATAATTCGAGCCACTTACGCAATCTCAGATTTAATTCTTTTCGAGTCATCAAATATTTTAGGCTTTTATGATCAGTTTAAATATGACATTTTTCACTGTATAGGTAATGCCGCCAAAATTTTAAAGCAAACACAATTGTAGCTAACTCAAAGTCATGTGTCGGATAATTTCTTTTTGCATTTTCAGCTGACAAGAGGTATAAGCTATCACTTTGCCATCCTGCATCCATTCAATGAGGCATTACTGTAAACTAAAAATTCTTCTTTTGATTTAAGTTGAGTTAACACTAGAGCTTCGGTTAAAGTCTTTTTCAACTAATCAAAGCTTCGTTGACATTTATCAATCTAGAAAAATTGACCATCTTTCTATATTAGTTTTGTTAATGACAAAGCTATCATAAAATGTGACAGCCCTAATTTGACCCTAATCGAAAAGTGGTTTCGGGACCATAAAACCGAGTCATAAAAATAATTAAATGCTATATTCTGTGCTTATTATATGTGAAGGTGTATGTATGAAAATTTCATGCTTTAATATTGCTATTTGTGAGTGAAATTATTTAAAAAGGACTTATTGGAAAAATTGTGAAAATATGATAGGTTAATTTAGTAGTGGCCAATTAATTAATGATGTATATTAGTGGGTTTGCATGTCAAATTCCCCACTTTAGTAGTAGTGGCCGGCCATGATAATGATGATAAGCAATATGTATTATGAAATAATATTATAAAATGGAAATGGCTTAATTTATGGAATAAAAAAAATGAGTAAATTAAAAAGATATTAGAAAAACAAAGGATAAACAAAAAGACTTGTATCATCTTCTTCCTTAGGAGCCGAATGGTAGAGAAAGAAAAGGAGGAAATAGCATTTGGTCACTTTGAGCTTGAAATAAGGTATGTAATTCATGATAGTTTTTGAAATTGTTGCATATATTAAGCTAGTTATTAAGTCCCTTAGTTAGCCCATGTCAAAATTTTGAATTTGTTGGTAACATGGGTATTCGGCTAAGGAATGTGTTCAAGGAAATGGTTGTTGTTTCATGTTATTTTGGATGAAAAATTGGTAGATAGGTGAAGTAGAGTCTAACAAATGAGCATATATGTGCATTAGTTGCTAAAGGGGAAAAATCGGCTAACATGTTGTGTACTATGGCCGAATATGAGCTAGGTTAATATTGAGTAATGTATGTGTTTTGAATTGATGGAATGGGTGGATGCTTTAAATGTGTTATGAACAATTATATGTTAAATTAAGGTTTGCTAAATTAGCTATTATGGTGAAATGCAAATGTTAATATTTAGTTGCTAGTGTTTATATGTGTGTTAGCCGAATTTGAACTTCAATAATGATTTGAGCACAATGTGTTGTATTGAGATTATGCTTAAGTGAAATTATAGATATATATGATGAAATTGATTGGTGATATACATGTTTAAATAATATGTATGCAAAGAATGTGTGAAAGAGTGAATTGGTAATAATCTGCTTGGGACAGCAGCAGTAACGTGATTTTGGAAAATCACCATAAATTGTGGGAGTTGAGTTAGAAGCTGAATAAATTATGTAATTAAAGCTTGATGAGTCTAGTTTCTTATAAAAGAAACTGTAAAAGTAAAATAATTTCTGATAATGAGATATTTGAAGTAATGCGGGATAGAGTCAAAATGACTTCTAGATCCCCTATTCTGTTTTTATAAAATCATTATAAAATGTATAAAAATGGTCATATAATAAAATTTATATTATTAGTCTCCTTAATGATTCTAGTTTCAAATGAAATAAATGAGAACACGTTTTGAATTCTGTACAATGAGAAATTTATTTTGTAGTGAAGAGTGGTCAGATTAGTCAAATAGTGAAACAAGGGAAAATTTAGGAAAAATCTGGTATTGATTGGCTAAACTAAAAATAATTAAAATTTTATGGATAAAAGATAAATGAATTTATTTTAAATAAAATTTACGGATATTGATTTGGAGTTTCGTAGCTCCAGTTATAAATAATTTAGTGACTGTTGTTCAGGAAGTCAGCTTATAGTGAAATTGTGATTATTTTGTAAACATTGATAAAAAAATTTGCTAATGAATTGCTTATTGATTTCTTATAAGCTTACCATAATCTGTATATGTGAAAGTCGAATATATATGTATTATATTCTAAAAGCAATACTTGAATAGTCGAATAATGACTAGTTTAAAATTTGTTGAATTAAAGCTCAAGAGCGTAGGGGGACAATTTCGGATAAGGGAAAAGAGAAAGTAATCGAGTAGCCATTTCGCAACCGTTCAAGTATATCCGAGGTAAGTTTTGAATAGTCACCTTTAGTATATACTAGATGATGCCTTGATACATGTAAATTGGATGGATTGGGATCTTTTGGTTTTACTTGAATTAAGTAGTATGATAAATAACCTATTTATATGTATTATAAATGAATGGTCACTATAGGGTAAGTTTGAATGGTGAAATGGACATGTGAGATTTATCTATGATGTTTGAATCGTAATGTAAATGATAGTGTTCATATAGAGCTTAATTTTGAATGTGGAAATGACTACTAATGTGATATGTTGGATGAGGTATTATTATACAATTAAACATGCATGATATTTGAGATTTATATCCGGACTAAAAGTCCGCAGGCTATATGCGGGAATTATATCCGGACTTAAAGTCCATAGGCTATATGCAAGAATTATATCCAGACTTAAAGTCCGTAAGCTATATGCGAGAATTATATCCGGACTTAAAGTCCGCAGGCTATATGCAGGAATTATATCCGAACTTAAGATCCGTAGGCTACGTGCTGGGAATATATCCGGGCTTAAAGTCCCGAAGGCTTTGTGCTAGTGACTGGACTCGGGTTTTAAACCTAGCAGGCTTAACACCAGTGATTTAAGTAAAATTATGAATTTGAAGGTTCGAGTTAAACTACTAGTGATTATGTATGATATCTCATGATAGCAAGGTACGTATCATGTACTCACATGTGAATTGATTTTGAAGGTGATTTATTAGTATCAAGGAACGATATATGCGTGTGAATGATTACCATATCTACGACTAATAGCATGATTTATTCGGTCAATGTCTGACATTATATGAAAGTCTGTGACTTAAAAAAAGAAATTGTATGAGCTATGAAGTAAAGTAAAGTACATGCTGAAATTTCTTTGTGTATTCATGGATTTATACACATATACTCGGCCAAGTGATAACTAATTAGAATATTATTTTTTTGATACTAAATGCTCGTTTAAATGACAAGTTTTAATTGTTTGTATTTACTTAAAGCTTACTAAGCATAGAAATGCTTACTTTGTTACCCTTAATTCTCTGTTTTATAGATCTTGTTTGTTAGCTTCAGTCTCGGGAATCCCAAAGTTGAAGTCATCCACACTATCTTAACCCATTCGGTACTCTAGTAGTTGAACTTTAATAATGGCATGTATAGGCTTGACTTTTTTGTTGTTAAATAAGTATCTTTTTGATGATGTATATATGTATAGCCATGCGAAAATGGCTTGTTAAGTTACTATATGTGTTCCACATAATTAATGTGAATGTGTGGTTGATATTCGATTAATGTTTTCCATGTTTTGATGTGAATTAAACTTAAGAATGAATCAATGTACTTATTAACTTGAGATGACTCTTTTGTATGTGGTATATATAAAAAAAATAAAAAATAAATACAAGTTGGAATTCGGTTCTATAAGTATGCCAACGAGAATTATCGGAATAAAGTTAAATGAAATTTTGTGCTTGTTTGGTATTACTCCTTAACCCTCCGGCGACAGGTACGGGTTAGGGGTGTTACATAAAAAATCTGTAACAGCTCAATTTTGGGTCTAGTCAGAATAGTGGTTTCGGGACCACAAATCGGACATAGAAAAATGTGTTTTTATTATATTTTTATTGTTTAATTTTTTATGGAATTATTTTTTAAAAATTTTGTTCAAAAATTTTGACGTTTAGGCACTCAATTTAGTCAAAAGGACTAAATTGTAAAAAGTACAAAAGTTGAGTTCTATATGCTAGAGGTTCCCAATTATTATGAATCTTTAAATTGAAGGTCCTTAAATGGTAATTATTCCATTGGATAATTTTTTGGACAAAAATGGACATGAAATAGGTGAAATAGAATATTTTTAAGTTAGGGGCATTTTGGTTATTTAGTAATTAAAATGAATTAAAAACAAAATTAAAAGCCAATTTTTGTCCATCTTCAACCCCATGGACGAACTTTACAAGGAGAAACCATTGCTAGGGTTTTTCAAGCTTCGAAGCTCGATTGTAAGTCCGTTCTAGCCCCGTTTTTAATGGTTTTCATGTTTTTGAAATCCTTATAACAAGATCTATCTATTTCTACCACTAATTTGAGATATGGTTAAAGTCTATGGTTTTGAAACATGATGAATATGTGTGTATTTTTGTGTTTAATGGTAGAAAATACATGTTTATGGTTAGAGAAATGACTTTTACTAAGTGATTTTCGGTAAAAATGCCTAAAAGGACTAATTTGTAAAAGTTACAAAATATGTCATAAAAGTGTGATTTAATGAAAATTTTGGGTTGCTATAAGTATGAAAGAGGTTCAACTATGCATGGGTAGTAAAGAAATTGAACACACTTTATTTTACGAGCCTAGGGGAAAAAGTGTAAATATGACAAAGTTTAGGGGAAAAAACGTAATTTTACCATAATATGATTTTTGGGTCACAATGAATAATGTGACTAATAAGTGAGCTAAATGTGTTTTAGATCAAGAAAAGAAAGATTCGGGCCTAGAATAAGGGAAAAATAGGTATTAGACGGTTAGGTCTTTTTCACCATTTTTGGTATCAAGGTAAGTTTGTGTGTAAATAATTCAACATTATGTTATTATGTATTTAAATGCTTTAATATTGCTACTTCAAAATCCTAGTTGAACCTTAGGAATAGCTAGGATACAAATGTCATGACATTAGGGTTATATGAGATCCAATGTAAGACCATGTCTGGGACATGGCATTGGTATTGATGTGAGATCCCATGTAAGACCATATTTGGGATATGGCATTGGCATCGATATGTGATTTTGTGTAAGACCATGTCTAGGACATGGCATCAATATGAGACATCGTGTAAGACCATAGCTGGGTTATCGGCATCGATATGTGTGATCCCATGTAAGACCATATCTGGGATATGGCGTTGGCATCTTACTATGTGTACGAGTTTTCCCGAGTATCCTTTAGTATTCCAAGTGGTTCAACGGGTAATTCAAGGATTATGTTAAAGATATGAAAAGGTATGATCATGTTGAAAGGGTACACGTATGTACGAAAAATTCATGAGTAATGAAATCGATGTATATTGGACATTTGGTAAGAATGTAAATGAGTAAGTCATGCCTATGAGAATGATTTTGTGATGACCTTGTGACTATAGGTCTATACTTATGATGTATAAACATGTGGTAAATTTGATTGATGATCATGTGTGAAACTTTTAGGCCAAATTAAATTGAGACATGATATGTTTACCCCTTTACCTTGTGGCCTAATGAATATGAAAGGAGAAACGGATTGGCATAAATGCCTATTTAAAAATGATTATGAAAGAGTAAAATTAGCATTAAAACAATTTTGGACAATAGTAGTAGTATAACTTTGAAAAATCACCAAAAATTTTGGAAATTAAATTAGAGGTTGAATAAAATATGAAATTAAAGTTTATTGAGTCTAGTTTTTCACAGAATAAATAATGTGAGCAATGAAATTGAAAATTATGAGATATAGTAAATTTAGTGAGACAATATCAGAAGGATTTTGGGTTCCCCTGTTCTAACTTTGGAAAACCATTAAAAATTGTATAAAAATACTTAGGGGTTTAAATTTATATGTTTAAATTCTTAATGAGTCTATTTTCAAGAGAAACAAATGCAAACATAATCCGAATCCCGTACTAAGAGATAATTAATTTTTAGAGAAGAAAGGTTGAAACTGTCAAATAGCAGAACAAAGATGAATTTGAAGAATTAACTGTACTTATTGGCTAATCCATAAATTTTAAAAATTTTATGGTAGAAAGATATTTGAATATAGTTTTTCAAAAATCAAGTGGATCTTAATTTAGAATTCTGTAGCTCAAGATATAAATAATTTAGTGACTATGACTCAAGTGGATAGTTTTGTTATGAACAGTAAATATCACAATTATCTGTAATTGTTCCGAAATCTCTATGATACTTGATGATATTGTGAGAAATTTTACATTATGTTATGTGTATGATATTGTATGATTAACGTTTCTTATTATTTACATGCCAACTTACTAAGCTTTGTAGCTTACTCCCTTTCCTTTCCCATATTTTATAGGGGTGTATGCTAGCTCGAGTTGGAGATTGCCAGAGTACTATCACACTATCAAGTTATCATGTTGGGTATAAGTGAATGCAAACCCTTTTGAGTTTATGGCATGTATAGGGACTTGGTTATTTTGTGTATGAGTCATTATGATTTGGCTAAATGTATTAGCTTGTGATCGCTAAAGGTTGGATGTAATTTGTAGCCATGCAAATTGGCTTATATTGGTTAATTGGTTGTAAGCCCATATAATTATGCATGTGCATATGTCAATTTTTTGTGATGTGGTTTATATTTGCTTGATATATAATGGATATGAATTTATTTATATGTTAATGCATTTTGAATGTGAATTTAGCATGAAGTGATTTGGTAAGGCATGATGTTATGATGCATGCTAGATGATAGTGTGAAAATGATATGTTATTGCTTGATGGTAGTTGTTTTGAAGGCATTTATATGCCATGAATTGTGTCATGTGATATTGTGTGAATGTGTGCAAGTGAGGGTGGCAAAATGGCTAGGAAAATAGCCTTTTATTTGTCCACACGGGTAGACACACGGGCGTGTGTCTAGGCTATGTGTGACACATGGTCTGCCCACATGGGCGTGTGCCTTGGCCGTGTGACCCCATTTTGCACATGACGTCATAAATAGAGAGTTACATAGACTGAGGGCATGGGTGTGTCCCAAGCCATACAGGCGTATGTGATCACATAGCCTACCCACATAAGCGTGTGACTCTCCAAAGTATGAAAATTTTGCTAAATGTTGTAAAACTTACGAAAGTTCTCTGTTTAGTCCCGAACCACCCCCAATGTATGCTTTGGGCCTCGTAGGCTCGTATAGGGGACAATATGTATATGCATGAATGATTTTAAATTGGATGAAATTTTATGACCCAGTTTTATATGAATGTTTATGTTTAAGTCCAGTAATGCCTCGTACCCTGTCCCGGTGTTGAACATGGGTAAGGGGTGTTACAAATCCTTTCACAAAATGTCAATAAAAATCTACCAAACCTAGAAAGCAATGTAACTTAGTAATATTTTGTTGAGGTTTCTAATTCACAATTGCATAAATTTTGTTCGGATAAACCCGAAAACCATTTGCAAAAATTACATGCCCCAAAAATCCAACGTTGGTAACTAGAATTCATATTTGCTGAACTTTGTATAAAGTTTTTTTTGCGTAAAGTTTGCAACACCATTTTCAACTACTCATCGTTCTCGATTTCATTTTTTTGAATAAATCAAAATTTTGTCAATGAATACAACTACGAATTGATTTAAGTACGGATGAAACACTCTATTAATCAAATCCATGAATGCAGTAGGGGCATGTAACAACCTATTTTCGGTGAGATCGGAATAGTGGTTTCAGGACCACAAATCCAAGCCAAAAATAAAAATTTATTTTATTTTTATTTTATGGTTGGAATCATGATAGGAAGGTCACATGAGAATTTTGATATGAAAATTTTACCGATTGTATGTTTAATTAGGGAAAGGACTAAATTGCATAAAATGAAAAAGTTGGGTTCTAGTAGCTATAGGTATCAAATAGCTATGGAATTCAAAACTTAAGGTCCTTATATGATAATTAGACCATTAAAGAGAAGTATGTAGATTTTTAATGACTCATCCATGGAAAAATTAAAAAGGGGTAGGGGCTAAATTGGAAATCAATAAAATTAGTAGATGATAATTAATTAAAAAGAAAAAAATCATCAAATTTCATATCATCTTCCCCAAATTTTATATGGAAACCCTAGGAGAGTGGAAGAAAACTTTTCAAGCTTAAAAAGGTATGAAATCAAGTCCCATTTTTAGTAATTTCTACATTTTTGGAATCGAGATAGTCTAATCTTTCTATTTAGGGGATTTATTTGAAAAGTTATCAAGGTATGAAATTTGGGTCATGGATGAATATGCTGAAAATTAGAAATTTATGGTAGAAAATGAAAGGTTGTTCATAGATAAAAAACTTTTACAAAGTAAATTTTGATGAAGACTTGATTTAGGGACTAAAATGAAAAAGTGGTGAAACCCATGGAAAATTTTGAAATTTGTGAAATGTATGTGCTGTAAATGTAGTATATAAATTTTGGCTAGGCTTGGAAAGAGGGTTAAATTTGCTGAATTTTATTTTCCGAACCTGGGGATGAAATCTAAATTTTTGAAAAAAGATTGGCGCAATATTGTAATTTTTCCTAGGATGTAATGGAATGCAAATGTAAATAAGATGTGATAGATTAATAGTTAAATTTATCCATATAGATCCGAAAAGACCAACTACGAAACTAGATTGAGGAAAGCAAAAGGTTTTGGATTAGTTGACATTCAAATACGTACCATTTTTAAGGTAAGTTCGTGTAACTTAAATATGTATGTTAATATGCTTGAATTGAATTGTATGAGTGTGTTGATATGTGTGAGATGATATATACATAAAGAAATAGTCCTAAGTTGTGAAAGACAAATTGTCATGTTCCGGTTGAATGTTGAAATTCGATGGATTAAGGTGATTTCTTGAATAAGAATAATATTGCATATGTTGCAGATAGAATTTAGCCCGGATGGGTAATTCTAATGTAAGCCCTCTTGAGCTTTTGATATAGATTGGATTTAGCCCGGACGAGTAATCCAAATTAAGCTTTCTAGAGCATATGCTACGGATAGGATTTAGCCTGGACTGGTAATCCTGTTGTAAAATGTGTGGCTCAAGAGTGTGCCTTTTTATTATGTACCCTAATGGGTACTTTTTCACATGAGTATACTACCCGAACATCCATCGAAATTTTAATAGTTCGACGAAAAAGACTTTTAACGTATGGAAAGGTGAAATTTATGGAAGCTTGTAATGTGATGAGCTCATCTATGTTTACTTGATATTTATATGTGGTTATGTGACTAACTTGCTTGATTAATTTGGTAAACTCACCCAAAATTTATGAAAAGTATAACAATGTATGCTTGTAATGATAAATAGGATTGGTAAGTTTATTTTCTGTTAAACGAACTTACTAAGCATAAAATGCTTACTCTGTTTAATTTTAGTAACACCCTGAATTTTGGGCCTAGAAGTAATGGGCCTTGAGTTTGGGATCGGTTAGAAGGTAGCTTAAATAACTTGAATGTGTTTAAATTGCATGTTTAGTTTAATTGTTAAGTGATTTAGGAAGGATTGGTAGTGTGGAAAAAGTCCTGGGTTCAATCCAGGGCTTTAGAAAAATTTTGCATATTTTTTTCTAAAGGACCCTGAGCATTAGGTGGAGGGCTTATTAATAAGGCCTGGTAAAATCTTGCACAAGGAAACACTTGGCCTAGTGGCAAAAGACATTGGTAGCAAGTAGGAAGTCCAGGGTTCAAGTCCTGACCTTGGCGAAAATTTTTATTGTGTATATGATTAGTTGGGAAGCTAGCATTTAGGCCTTATAAATATGCTTGGTGGAAATTCGACGTAAAGGATGCACTTGGCCCAGGGGTATGATGGCGTTAGGAGTAAGGAGAGGTGTTGGGTTCAAGTCGCGGCATGAGAAAAAGTTGTGGTGGATTTTTTTAAAACAACCTGGAGGTTAGTAGAAAGACTTTATAATTAATTAGGGAGGAGAAACGACACAAATACGGTAGGTGCCGTGGTGGCAAGGGACGTGTAGCACAGCCAAGAGATTGGGGGCTTGAATCTAAATGGTAGCAAATAATTTTAGGATAACCTGGTTGCGGCTTAATAGGCCTTAAAATAGTTAGGGATGGAATATGACACAAGAGCGCCTGGGGGGCAGTGGCGAGAAGCATGCTATGGATCTGAGAGGTTGCAGGTTCGAATCCCAGGCCTGGCAAAGTTTTATAATTTTATTCTTTAAGGAAACTGAGGCTTAGGCATATAAGCCTTATAGTTAATTATGACCGAATGGTAGTACAAGATAAGTGGCGGTGCAGTGGCCAGCAGCATGTTGGGGAAGTTAGAGGGCTAGAGTTCGAGTGGTTTCATGCGCAAAAGGGAATTCAATTTTGCTGCTCAACACAAGGGAGGATTGCCATTCGGTGGAAGCAATTTGAATGCAATTCAAATTGGAATTGTTGGCTAAAATCAAAGTTACAGTATATATATGTGTGTATATGATAGTGATAAAATTGGATAAATTGAAGGGAATTTAGCTTGACGAGTTTAAGTCAATTGGGGGGTGTAGGTTTGCATTTTATTTATTTATTTATTTAGTATATATATGTGTGTTGTATGGGAAAGTAAGGGCATTTGTTGTTTTGTGTGCTTCAGTCGCATATTCTTGGGGGAAATTTCTTCTAACCTCTTGACTCTTTTGTTTAATTTTTTTAGCAAATACTTGAGTAATGTCAAACCCTTCACCTATTCTTTTCTTTAAGCCAAACTCTTGACATTTTCTTCCTTATTTTAATCGAATCAACCTCTTCCCTCTTTAACTTAGCCGATTACTTCTTTTTCATTTCTTGTTAGAAAGCGATCTCGTGATCGGTAAGTGAATTAGATCTTCTTCAGCTTTTGTTAAATATTTCTAAGTTCTTTCATTTCTACACTCTTAAAAGTCAATTTTTCTTTATCCTTTCCAATACCATTACTTTCGTTAACCTATGGTTTCTCCATTTATTTCTCTTTCTCCCTCTCATTCAAGAGTGTGATCGTTGGCTGAGTATTAGTGGATGGAAAAAGGGGGTTCTAGCAGAGAGGTTGGGATAGAGGCTCCCAAGTTTAAACGACGTAAGGTGTCAGCCGTTAAAGACTTTTCGCCTGGATCCAGAAGGGGGACTACGTCAGATTTTGAGTTACGTAGGCAGATCGCAGCCGATCAATCTAGTCAAGGCAGGTATAGGTTGTTCTTCGGTAAGTAGTGGATTTATTTTGAATTAATGGGATGTGACTAATAGAGTATAATGTTGAATATAAGTTCAGGCGATTATGAATACTTAGTACTCCAGGTGATAAGGTGTGTACTTCTACCCTATGATAGCTTGATATAAAGCCGAAGGTGTGTACATACATTGTACACACGTTAGATCGAAAAATCCCGAAATGCCAAAAGTTTGGCTACGATAGTCTTGCGAGTGCGCGAAAACTCGTAAGGGGGCAATCGATACATTGACAGAGGCCCTATAAGTGATCTCATGGATCTGGGCCGTACTTAGGCCATCTGGGTAGGAATGGGCTAAATGGGCCCGAAGGGCCGTGGGCCCAAAATAAACAAATTGTTGATTTGATAATAAGTGATGAACTAGTCATGTTGGTTACATGGCTTGGAATTGATTCGGGCCAAATAGGCCATATGAATGTGATTTGGGCCTAATGGGCCATATGAATGAGATTGGGACTAGTGGGCCATATACATGTATGTAGACTTGTTTGGGCTTTGTAAGGGGTTTTGGGCCTAGTATATGATCTGTAATATCCTGATTTTGGGCCTAGTCAGAATAGTGGTTTCGTGACCACAAAATCCGAGATAGAAATAATTATTTTATGATTATTTTAAGGTCTATGATATGATTGCATGATTGTGTGAAAATTTCGTGAAGAAATTTTATGCATAAAATGCTTAATTTGAAATTTGGGACTAAATTGAATAAATTGCAAAACTTGTGTTCTAGAAGTATTTTGCATAAAATTGAATTAGATTATTAATTAGAGGTCCTTAAAGAGTAATTTTACCAATTTCTAAGTCTATGGACAAAAATTGGACATGGATGGAATTTTGGAAAGTTTAGTAGTAAGGGCATTTTGGTCATTTAGGGTAAAATGAATTAAAATACAAAATTAAAAGCCAATTTTGCTCATCTTCAACCCCATGGCCGAATATAGCAAGGAGAAACCATGGCTAGGGTTTTCAAGCTTCCAAGCTCGATTGTAAGTCCGTTCTAGCCTCGTTTTAATGATTTTTACGTTTTGGAGTCCCTAGCTCGATTTAGCTTATGCTAGCAATAATTTAACCTAGGGTTTATATTTGGAAAAATACCCATAGGTGAAATTTGTGTATTTTGGTGTTTTATGATAGAATGTGAGGTTTTAAATTATGTTAGACAACTTGTGCTACTCGGTTTTAAGTGAAAACGAGCAAAATGGCTTAATCGGTAAAAATACCTAATAGTCATAAGTACATGTTAGAGTGAGAATTTGATGTTGCCATAGAAGGGAAAAATGATCAGCATGTCATAAAACATAAGAAAATAGGCTGAATTTTAATTTACAAGCTTTGGGGCAAAAGTGTAAATATGCAAAAGTTTAGGGGCAAAATTGTAATTTTTCCAAAATATGATTTTGGGTCAATTTGAATAATGTGAGTCCTAATTAGACTATATTTTAAATGATAGAGCAAGGAAAACTGAAATTCGGGCTAAAATGGGGAAAATACCAAGTTGTGGACGAAATGGTAAAATAGCCATTTTAGCATACGAGGTAAGTTCATATGTAAATGTTGGTAATATAGTTATTATTTTAAATGTTTTAATGTTTTTAAATGATATGATAATTATTATGAAATATTATACTTGTGATAATTGTTTGATAATATGTAATTATGTGAATTACTTGATGAGTATGAACTATCACCAAGTATCGATTTCGATATTCCGTGGAAGACGGCAAAGATGTGAGATCGAGGAAAAAGCCCGTTTGAACCTTAGGAATAGATTAGGATACAAGTGACATGTCACTAGGATGGTTGAGCATCCGAACTCGTTGAATTGAGTCCGAGTTCACTTATGGATGCGGCGTCCGAACTCGTTGAGTTGAGTCCGAGTTCGTGAGATGTAACTAGGCATCGAACTCGTTGAGTTGAGTCCGAGTTCACTTATGGATGCGAACGCCCGAGCTCGTTGAGTTGAGTCCGAGTTCACTTATTGGCGGGTTACATGGTAGCTTGGCTACATATGTGGCACTTATGTGCAAGTTATCCATGTATCCGAATTATATTCCGATGTGTTCAACGGGTAAAGTTCTACTCAAATGGAGGAATACTCAAGATGAAAGGGACGTATTTGTAAGTGTTGTGAAATGGATACTTTGAACAGGTATGTACTTAACCCTCGGGTTGAAAACTCGATATAACAACAATATGGTAAGATGATAAATGAAAAGGTGATATGAATGTCTTGGTGATGATTACGCAAATGATGTTTTATGTTTGCTTATATGGTTATGTTACTTGCTATTTGCACGTGAGCTTACTAAGCATTTATGCTTACTCCCTCCTTTTCATTCCTTGTAGTGTTGACAAGCCAGCTCGGAAATCGGAAACGGTCGGAGGCACGCTTACACTATCCGTATATCATCTTGGCATAATGGCTTGTATATTTTGAGTATGGCATGTATAGCATTATAATCATTTTGTATATATGGTCTTATGATATGGTTATTGAGTGGTATGGAAATAGAAATGCTTGGTAATGATTAGCCATTGGAATGGCTAATCATGATCATATTTGGTATTATGTATGTCAAATTGCTAGCTAATCCATGGAAACCATGAAATAGGTAAAATTTACCATAAAATAGATTCAGACAACAGCAGTGACGTGAGTTTGAAAAATCACTAAAAATAGTAGAAATGGAATTAAATAATGAATAAGTTATGGAATCGAATCTTGATGAGTCTATTTTCATATGGAATAAGCGAAACAGGTATATGAGCTATATTTTATGAGATGTTTAAATTTTTGTGAAACAGGGCCAGAGCAATTTCTGGATCCCCTGTTCTGACTTTGGAAATTCACCATAAATTTTAAAAAGATAATTAGAAATCACGCTTTATATGTACAGATTCCTTATTGAGTCTAGTTTTATTAGAGAGAAACGGTATAGTTATTGAAGCTCTGTACAGGGAGATATCTGATTTGTAATACACAGAGGTCAGAGTAGTTGAACCCTGAAACAGGGGAGACTTTAACTAATAAACTATACTAATTGGCCCAACTAAAATTCTAGAAAAAATTAGTAGATATATATATGAGTCTAGTTTCAGGAAAAATTTACGGAATTGGATATCGAGTTTCAGTAACTCGAGATATGATTTTTAAAGCGACTGTGATGCAGTTAGCCAGCTTGTCGGAAATTTTAAAATGAATTGTATGAGTGTTTAATTAATGAATTAAGTACGTTAACACCTCGTGTTCGACTCGCAACAGTATCGGGTATGGGGTGTTACATTTAGTGGTATCGAGCAGGTTTAGTCGGTTCTCGGACTAACCTAGCATGTGTAAAAGTTTAGCTATACAAGCCACCGATGCGTGATAGTGTGATGTCTTCCGACGCGTATAAGTACCGTCTTATTTAGACAGGTACTCTCCAACCGAAATGTGCCGACCATGTTCAATGTTATGTGAAGATATTTGAGTAAAATTATGATTATGATAAGTCTCGGTTCAAAAAGTATGAATAAAAGTTTATGATACATATGTGATAATATGTGAGATGAAAGTTCATGTTGTGATAAATATCTATATTTGCTTAATACTCATACGATGTAGTGTATGTAGCTTACTTGATAAGATGAACGGAATAAATAAAAAGTAGTAGAGGTATGAATAAAGGTCATAATATCATAATACTGAATGAAAATGTCCTTGTCTTGATTGGACGTTGAATGTTGATGAATGTTAATGATATACAAATTTTATGAGATAAAGGATTATAATGAAATGAACTTATCTATGTTAAATTGTTGGACCTGAATTGTATGATTGTAATGATATGTACATGATGATGCACGAAATGAAAGTTGTGATTGTGATGCAAATATCTATGTTTGTTTGGCCTTATATAATGCCATGAGCATGAATTAATTTAATTAAATGAATGGATAAGTAAAGTCGTCTAGAAAACATAGAATATATGCATAAGTATATTGTCTAAATGGGACAATAGGAAAATTGGTGTAAGCCAACATGAATGAATGACATGATTTTGATGATGTTACTATGATGATGGAAGTTGTGTCATATGTGTATGTATAAGAAAGTCGAGTCAGAGGTCCTACAACCCCTCTCCCTTACCAAAGTGGTACTTATAATGGAATTTCATGAGATTTGTATTGAATAAGTTTTCGGTTGAGAACCCAAAGAGTTCAGTGATAGAATAATTATAAGTATGATCCGAGATTGAAAATGAGCTGATAAGTAAAGTCAGAGCCAGAAAGTATCGGATTGATATAAAGATTATTGGAATTATGCACTGTCCCAGTTAGAGAAGGAATTCTCTTTGGTAAATCGAATTACTCAAGTGCAAGGTCGAGAAAAGTGTAAATCAAAATTTATTCGAACTGACATTCTTTAGTGAATGATTTAATATGAAATTTGTGACGGCAGAACTAGTTGGGAAATGATATTTCAAATGTGAATTATCCGAGTGTGACAGCTTATGACCGGATGATTTAGCGATCTCTTTTGAGATGTTCTATGTGTTCACCCGTTCTCGAAATATTTCGTGGCTATTGATCTTCGAAGAAATTCTTGTTATATGGGAATGTCTTCTAATTTGGTGTTGGATGAAAGCATTGGTAGTCCGATTGGTTTATAATTTATATTGCTCTATTTCATCGGGTATTCTATTTCATTTAAATCGATAAGAATTGATGAGAGAATTCATATGATATTATGATTCTGCTTTCTTCTACTTGATGCTTCATCCGATATATATGTATGGGAAGATATATTGATCTTGTTATATTTGATTTCATGGGATTAAATAATGTTTTCTTTTGGACTTTCTTTCTTTGAAGAATTATCGTGGTATTCGTATTTTCTCTATGAATTTGGTTTTCGATTCTCGGCATAGTATCGTATCTTGGGTTTCTTTATCCCGGATCTCTTTATTCGGATTTCTTTATTCGGTTTCTCTATCTTGGATTTCTTTATTCGGTTTTCTTGTTATCTTTGTTCCATAATTTGTCAATTATGACTCATGTTCAATACGTTCTTCATTTCGTGATAATCATGTCAAATATGACTATACTTCTAATTTGATCTTGGTAATGTGGTGATTTTAGTATTGGGATTTTTTCTAATTTCGTGTAAGGATTTGACATCAAGAAAGGCATAGGTGATAAAAGCGAGTTTTAGTCGGTATGGTAAATTATTTATTTGAAAGATTTCATGTGACAATTATGTCAGGATTATTTTTCCCAAGTCTGATAATAGAATTTCATTTTGTACGTATAAAAGAGTAAATAGTTTGAACGAGAAGTGTATATTTATTAGAAAGAGTTGAATATTAGTTTAAGTCACTACGAATGATAAGGTTTCCATCTTGTGAAAGCTGAAAAGTTTATTACATGTTGATGAGTTCGGATAGATGAGAATATTGGTAACCAAGCGTCGAACTAGACTAGTCTACATTGAGCAATGACTTCCTGACTTTCAGTAATGTATTGTTGTATGAATTGTGATGTGTTTCAAGACAGTGAGGTAATGTGATAGTTTAGAGCATCCGATGTTACATAAAATCGGAGTTGTTAAAGGGGTTAAAGCCGAGCATTGGGATCTATCAAAATTATCCTTGTCAATGTTGATATTGGGATGGAAATGAGAAGGATTATTCTTGAGGCCATATCAGAATTATTTTTATGGCGGAAAGAGGAAAATGTGATGTATCCTATTGTTAAATGTTTGGCGAGATCTATAAATCACATTTGTATTGAATGAATTCCTACTCATCAGATTCATGGAATTTCAGGTCTCTTTGATTGTTGGATTTCTTGGAATTCCGGTCTCCATTAAATCAAGTTGAGATCCGGGTTTTATGTCATGATATCATGGGAAATTGAGAAGGGTTGAAAATTTAAGAACAGTTGAGAGTTGAGACTGTAAGCTTTTAGATCATATGAGAAATTGAAGAGATGTATTGGAGGTACAGTCTAAGTGCAAGTTCTTCGGCACCAAATATGAGATTAAAAGTGAAGACCACTTTTCTGGTAAGATTTTCGGGGACGAAAATCCCTAAAGGGGGGAGAGTTGTAATATCCTGATTTTGGGCCTAGTCGGAATAGTGGTTTCGTGACCACAAAATCCGAGATAGAAATAATTATTTTATGATTATTTTAAGGTCTATGATATGATTGCATGATTGTGTGAAAATTTCGTGAAGAAATTTTATGCATAAAATGCTTAATTTGAAATTTGGGACTAAATTGAATAAATTGCAAAACTTGTGTTCTAGAAGTATTTTGCATAAAATTGAATTAGATTATTAATTAGAGGTCCTTAAAGAGTAATTTTACCAATTTTTAAGTCTATGGACAAAATTGGACATGGATGGAATTTTGGAAAGTTTAGTAGTAAGGGCATTTTGGTCATTTAGGGGTAAAATGAATTAAAATACAAAATTAAAGCCAATTTTGCTCATCTTCAACCCCATGGCCGAATATAGCAAGGAGAAACCATGGCTAGGGTTTTCAAGCTTCCAAGCTCGATTGTAAGTCCGTTCTAGCCTCGTTTTAATGATTTTACGTTTTGGAGTCCCTAGCTCGATTTAGCTTATGCTAGCAATAATTTAACCTAGGGTTTATATTTGGAAAAATACCCATAGGTGAAATTTGTGTATTTTGGTGTTTTATGATAGAATGTGAGGTTTTAAATTATGTTAGACAACTTGTGCTACTCGGTTTTAAGTGAAAACGAGCAAAAGGGCTTAATCGGTAAAAATACCTAATAGTCATAAGTACATGTTAGAGTGAGAATTTGATGTTGCCATAGAAGGAAGAATGATCAGCATGTCATAAAACATAAGAAAATAGGCTGAATTTTAATTTACGAGCTTTGGGGCAAAAGTGTAAATATGCAAAAGTTTAGGGGCAAAATTGTAATTTTTCCAAAATATGATTTTGGGTCAATTTGAATAATGTGAGTCCTAATTAGACTATATTTTAAATGATAGAGCAAGGAAAACTGAAATTGGGCTAAAATGAGGAAAATACCAAGTTGTGGACGAAATGGTATAAATAGCCATTTTCGCACACGAGGTAAGTTCATATGTAAATGTTGGTAACATAGTTATTATTTTAAATGTTTTAATGTTTTTAAATGATATGATAATTATTATGAAATATTATACTTGTGATAATTGTTTGATAATATGTAATTATGTGAATTACTTGATGAGTATGAACTATCACCAAGTATCGATTTCGATATTCGTGGAAGATGGCAAAGATGTGAGATCGAGGAAAATGTGACAGCCCAAAATAGACCCTAGCCGAATGTGGTTTGGGACCACTAAACCGAGTCATAAAAATAATTAATTGTTATATTCTATGCTTACTATGTGTGTGCATGCATATGTGGAAATTTCATTCTCTAATTTTACCCATTTGTATGAGAAAGTATTAAATAGGGATCAAAGTGAAACATGGTGAAATATGATAGGCTAATTTTAAATGGCTTGTTAGTACATGTTAACAAAAGGTGGAGTTGCATGTCAAATAATCCCTTCCTAAGGAGGAGTGGCGGCCATGACAAGGTTATGGGCAAGGAACATGTTCCCAACATGTTTTACTAATGGATGATGTTAGAAATAATAAACAACTAAGCATGGGTGAGAAAAGAAAAAAAATGTGTGTGAGAGAGTAGCATCCCCCCCCCCATTGCCGTGCAACCAAGAAGAGAAAACAAAAAATTTGTTCATGCTTGCTCTCTCCCTTTTGGCGAAAATACTAAGAGGAAGAAGGGATTTTTGCTTCATTTCCTTTGTTTAGAAGAGATCTAGAAGGAGATTTGGCTAAGTTTGCATCAAGATTAAGGTATGTATGAGGTTGTGTTGGGAGTTTCATGCATGGTTTGGTTGCTAATTTGATGTGCATGTTAGCCATGGCTCAAATCCTTGTTATGCCATGGAAATGGTATTTGGCCAAAGTTGTTATGGTGATAAAGCCATTGCATGCTAAGTGTGAAGCTTGATGATGATGCATGCAATGATGGATTGTCTACTCTTGAGTAAGATTTTGAGTTTTCTTTTTGTGTTTAACCATGATTGAAGTTGAATGGAGCATGATTGTCATATTCGCCATGATGCATTCATGAGCATGGTTCATGCTTCTTGCATGTTAGTTAAAATTTGTATTTTGGATGGCTATGGACACCTTGAAATTCGCCATGCTCATATTGTATATATATGTTTGCACATGATGTTTTGGCTATGAAGTAAGTGATGAATATATTGGTTTAAAGAAGAAGATGTGGAAGAATGCTTGTGAAATTGCAAGCACAATTGACCTAGCACACATATAAGTGCTTGATGCTATATTATAAGTTTTGGGCCACAATGTGCAAAGCATTAACTAGTAAAATGCATGCTGTTTTTGTGAGGTATTATGCAAAATTGACCTCAACATGTACATGAATATTCGCCATGGGTAGCCTATTGAAGGCCTTAGCTTTTCCTTGATGCTCAAATAAATTGTATTGAATTGCTTGATGTAGTATAAAATGTGCATGACCATTGTGTATTCAAGCTAAAGAGTGGCCATATGACCATTTAAACTCCTTGTCATATTCGCCATAAGCAAGCACAATGAGGTTTTAATAAATTGAATTTGTTTGAATTAGCTCAAGAGCTAAGAGGGCCACAATTGGACAAGGGAAGGAAAAGGTGATCGAATAGCCGAAAAAGCCGTTCGACAACATCCGAGGTAAGTCCTCAAGAAGTGACCCTACTTGAATTATGTGAAATAAAGTATGGTTGTGTATTGATTATTGATTATGTATGTATGAGCATTTGAATTCTACCGGGCTAAGTCCCAAGGCGAATATGCTTGTGATTATATTTGCGTTTGAGCCTTAGTAACGAAAATGAAATATGTATGTCCAATGATTATTGATGTATGTGTACATGAGAAATTGAATGATATCCGGGCTAAGCCCCAAGACAATTATGCTGGAAATTATATCCGGTTAAGACCAAGGCAATTGTGCTAGTGGCTATATCCGGGCTAAGACCAAGGCATTCGATGCGAGTTATTCTATCCGGGCTAAGACCAAGGCATTTGTGCACGTGATTATATCCGGTTATATTTCAAGAATCTTGGGCTGGAGGTGAGTGTTGGTTGCTGTAATGAATTCAATTAGTACACTCGAAAAGCCCAAAGGATAAGGTACGTTATATGTGCATTGGAAAGTCGACATGTTTGAGCAACATTCGCTCAATCGACTAATGAATTTCAGTTATTGAATTGATTGATACTTTGTGAAAGTATATAATGATGAAGTGTGAAGTAAGAATGTGTATTAATGAAATGATGCATTTGGCTATGTGAATGTATTGCTGTAATTAGAGCTGATTATATTCCTTGAGACTTACTAAGCATAAAAAAAATGCTTACCCCGTTACTTTGGCTCTCTGTTTTATAGATTTCGCCGATAGCAATCGGATTCGGGATCAATAAAGTCGAAGTCATCCACACTATCCACGCCTCTATTTTGGTATAAATTTTGGTTGAACTTTGAAATGGCATGTATAGGACTACCCTTGTTGGTTGAATATGTTGTGATGTATATATATACGGCCATGCTAAAATGGCTCGTAAAAGTGAAGTATCGACTTAGACTAATTGTGGTTTGTATGTATATATTGGTGTCATGATGTGGCTATGGCTTGGAAATGGGAATGTTGGTCATATGATCAGCCATTGGCATGGTTAAAATGATCATATATGAACCTATGTATGGCAAGACTAGTTGGTTCATGGAGACTACCAAATAGGTAAGACCTACCTTAAAAACAGATGCTGCCAGCTGCAGTGACGTGAATGTGAAAAATCACCAAAATTCGTAGGAATGGAATTAAATAGTGAATAAGCTATGTAAATGAAGCTTGATGAGTCTATTTTCATATGGAAGAAACGAAATGGTCATAGGAGTTACATGTTAAGAGATATTAAAGCTATTGTGAGACAGGGCCAGAACGGTTTCTGGGTTCCCTGTTGCAACTTTAAAAATTTACTATAAATTATCCAAAAAGAATTAGGAGACATAACTTATATGTACAGATTCCATTTTGAGACTAGTTTCATTAGAAACAAACGGCACCAGCATTAAAGCCCTGTACAGAGAGATATTCAAGTTATACTGCGCGAAGGTCAGAGCAGTCAATCCCTGTAACATGGGTGACTTTAACTAATAAACTGTACCAATTGGCCTGACTAAAAATTCTAGAAATAAATCCATGGATGGATATATGAGTCTAAATTCAGGGAAAATTTACAAAACCAGTTTCCGAGTTTTGAAACTCGAGATATGATTTTTAAGGCGACAGTGACGCAGTTTTCCAGCCTGACTGGAAATGTCAAATGGATGGGCAAAACAAGTGAACTTGGCTTGTTAACCCCTCGTGTCCGACACCGGCGATGGTCTCGGGTTCGAGGTGTTACAATTTTATTGGTATCAGAGCCACGGTTTAGTCGATTCTAGGACTACCGTGATGTGTTTGGGGTCTAGCTATACATGCCATTAAATGATGAATCGATAGTGTGGTGATTTCGACAATTTGACTTTGTGTTTGTTTATAGCAATGGATCCCGATCCCAACCGAAGCGATAGCTGATGATGTGGAGAGTGTGGCGCTTTGCTCCGCAAGGGACAGCGCCAATGACTCTCAACCTATGGCCAGCAATCCTAATGACGAGGCTAGGCAAGCCTTTTATAGTGTGATGAACGAATGGTTTAATCAATACATTCGAACCAACACTACTGTTCCACAACCTCCATTCCCGACAAATGCAACCCCAAGACCTACAATACCTCCGTGATGACCAAATAAGGTCAAGTAAGCCCCAATCGATAGGATTGAAAACATGGGGCCACTGAATTTAAGGCTACGGATGATGATGATGCCGAGCGAGCTGAATTTTGGTTAGATAACACTATCCGGGTGCTTGATGAGCTATCCTGTACACCCGATGAGTGCTTAAAGTGTACCATCTCCTTGCTACGTGAGTCCGCCTACTATTGGTGGAGTACTCTGACTTCTGTGGTGCCTAGAGAGCAAGTGACTTGGGAATTCTTTCAAACCGAGTTCCGAAAAAAGTATATCAGTCAGAGATTCATCGACCAAAAGCGGAGGGAATTCCTTGATCTTAAGCAAGGTTCGATGTCGATTACCTACTGACGAAAATTTGTGAGGCTTAGCGATGCAGCGAGAATGCATTTTGTCCGTGTTATGTGTAAACGCCGAGGATGGGCTGAATGATGATATAAGGATGTTTGTTGGCATCCTCGAGATACGAGTTCGTAGTACTTGTTGAGCGAGCTTGTAAAGTCAAGAGCTTAGAAAGGAGAAACAAAAAGCTGATGTGGGAACTGGAGAATTCGAAGAGGTCCTCGGAAAGTCTCTTCAACAAGCATCGAAGAGATTTCGAGATGATGCGAGCCGGTCTAGAGGCGTTTGGGCTTTTCTAGACGAGGACGCGATCGACCCTGTGACCACACGAGTCACTTCGATCGCCGATGATGGAAATGATCGCCGAGAGAGGGCGAGTGTCCACATTGTGGCAAATGGCATTCGGGAGCTGTTGGTTTCGTGATCGCTCTGCTATAAGTGTGGATCGGCCGACCACTTTATGAAGGATTGCCCGAGGATGCTTGAGCAGAATGTGAGTCGAGTGGAAACCCGGTGCTACCATCGCCGAGGTAGGCCACCTAGAAATATGGGCAATGTCGTTGGCGGTCGAGAGGATCTAGAGATGCTACCATCGGATCCGAGGCTCGTGCTCTGCTAGGACTTATGCCATACGCGCACGCGAGGATGCCTCTCCGGATGTTATTACCGGTACTTTCACTCTTTTCAATACAAATGTGATTGCTTTGATTGACCCCGGTTCTACTCATTCATATATGTGAAACCTTAGCATCCAAAGAAGACTTTGCCCATTGAGTCTCTTGAGTTTGTAATTCGGTGTCAAACCCTTGAGTCATTACGTGCTTGTCAACAAAGTGTGCAAGAAAAGTCCCCTAGTGTTCCGAGGTTCTTGTTTTCCGCGGACTTGATGCTTTTGCCGTTCGATGAGTTCGACGTTATTCTTGGTTTGGATTGGTTGACCATGCACGATGCGGTTGTAAATTGCAAGAGCAAGACTATCGATTTGAGGTCGCGAATAATGAAATAATTCGGGTTGAGTCTACGGACTTAAAGGGGTTGCCACCGTAATATCGCCGATGTTGGCCCGAAATATGTAAGAAAAGGGTGCGAAGCGTACCTTGCGACGTGCTTTCGATGACAAGGAATCGAAAAGAAACCGAATCTGTGCCCGTGGTTTGTGAATACCGGATGTTTTCCCGAAAAATTGCGGGTTTACCACTGTTCGGAAATAGAATTTGGCATCGAATTGGTACTGGTACCACTCAATTTCGATAGCTCCGTATCGTATGGCACCAACGGAATTAAAGGAGTTGAAAGCTCGGTTGCAAGAATTGGTGGATAGAGGTTTTGCTCGCTTGAGTTTTTTCGCCTTAGGGTGCGCCAAGATTGTTCGTGAAGAAGAAGGATGGAACCATGCGGTTGTGCATCGACTATCGTCGACTTAATAAAGCGGCGATAAAGAACAAATATCCGTTGCCACGTATTGATGACTTGTTCGATCAAGCTGAAGGGAGCCTCGGTGTTCTCGAAAATAGATTTGAGATCGGGCTATTATCAATTGCGAATCCGAGATTGGACGTACCCAAGACCGCCTTGAGCGAGATATGGTCACTATGAGTTCCTAGTGATGCCGTTTGGGCTCACTAATGCCCTACGGTATTTATGGATTTAATGAATCGGATCTTTAGACCATATTTGGATCGATTCGTAGTCGTGTTCATTGATGACATCTTGGTCTATTCAAGAAATGAGACCGAACATCTTTGAACACTGCGGTTAGTCTTGCAAATTTTACGGGATAAGCAATTATATGCTAAGTTCAGCAAGTGTGAGTTACGGTTAAGAGAGGTTAGCTTCTTGGGTCATGTGGTATTCTGCACGGTATTCGAGTCGACCGAATAAAATTTTAGCCATACTTAATTGGAAGCCTCAGAAATATTCTTGAGGTTCGAGCTTTTTGGGGCTTCTTAGGTTATTACCGACGATTTGTAAAGGCTTCTCAACGATAGCCACGCCGATGACGGCTTACTCCAAAAGGATGTTAAGTTGAATGGACGGAGAAATGCCAAAAAGTTTCGATCAATGAAAACTTATTTGGTGAAACCCCAATTCTAGTGCAACCCGAGTCGCAAGGAGTTTGTCATTTATAGCGATGCCTCTCTACTTGGGTTAGGTTGCGTATTAATGTAAGAAGGTCGAGTTGTGGCCTATGCGTCGAGGCAATTAAAGCCACATGAGAAAAATTATCCGACTCATGATCTCGAATTGGCCGCCATCGTATTCGCCTTAAAGATTTGGCGACATTACTTATTTGGTGAAAGGTGCCATGTATACTCGGATCACAAAAGTCTCAAATATTTGATGACCCAAAGAGACTTAAATCTGCGACAAAGACGTTGGCTCGAGTGTTAAAGGATTATGAGCTGATCATTGACTATCACGGGAAAGGCGAATGTGGTTGCGGATGCCTTGAGTCGTAAATCGTTATTCACTTTACGGCGATGAATGTGCACTTGTCCGTCCGATCCGAGCGGTGTGTTAGTGGCTGAATTGAAAGCCAAACCATTATTGACACACCAAATTCGAGAAGCTCGAGAAAGTCGACGACGAGTTGGTTGCAAAACGGGCTGCGTGTGTTCGAACAAGGACTCGGAGTTTCAAATCGACGATGACGATTGTTTGAGGTTCAAAAGTCGTCTGTGTGTCCCAAAGAATTGAACTCATTTCGATAATTCGAATGAAGCCCATTGTAGCCGAATGGCAATCCACCCGGGAGTACGAAGATGTACAATGATTTGAAACGTCGGTTTTGGTGGCATGGTATGAAGCGAGACATCTTTGACTTTGTTTGAGATGTTTAATATGTCAACAAGTGAAAGCGGAACATCGGTGCCTTGAGGATTACTTGACCAATCACGATACCCGAGTGGAAATGGGATCGAGTCACAATGGACTTTGTATCCGGACCGCCATTGTCGACAAGTAAGAAGGATGCGGTTTGGGTCGTGGTAGATCGATTGACTAAGTCGGCCCACTTTGTCCCCAGACGCACGGATTTTTCAATGGAAAAATTAGCGGAATTGTACGTTTCTCGGTTGTGAGATTACACGGGTGCCTATTTCCATCGTGTCGGATAGAGATCCGAGATTTACCTCGCGATTTTGGAAAAAGTTGCAAGAAGCTTTGGGTACCAAGTTGCATTTCAGCACCGCCTTTCACCTCCAAACCGATGGTCAATCCGAGCGGATAATTCGAGATACTTGAGGATATGTTAAGATGTTGCGTCCTCGAGTTTAGTGGTTCATGGGAAGCGGTACTTGCCGTTGATTGAATTCGCCACAACAACAGACTTTCAATCAAGTATTAAGATGGCACCCTACGAGGCCTTGTACGGTCGTAAATGCCGTACACCATTGTTTTGGACCGAGCTCGGTGAAAGCAAGATTTTCGGTGGATTTGATTAGGGATGTTGAGCGAAAGTGAAAGTAATCCGTGAAAGTCGAAGATAGCCTCGATCGTCGAAGTCGACGCGGATCTGAAGCGTAAGGATATCGAGTATCGTGGGTGATAAAGTGTTTCTCAAGGTATCGCCTTGGAAAAGATACTCGTGTTCGGTAGTAAGGGCAAGTTGAGCCCGAGGTTCATTGGGCCATATGAGATATCGAGCGAGTCGGTCGGTGGCATATCGCTTGATTTTGCCCCCGAACTCAAAAGGTTCACGATGTCTTTCACGTTTCGATGCTTCGACGCTATAGATCCGATCCATCGCACGTGATTAGTCCATCGAAATTGAAATTCAAGCTAATATGAGTTATGAGGAAGAACCGATTCGTATCCTATCACGAGAAGTGAAAGAGTTGCGAAACAAGCGGGTTCCGCTAGTGAAAGTGTTATGGCTCAAGCACGGGATAGAAGAAGCTACTTGGGAGAACGAGAATTCTATGAAAGAGCGATATCCAAACCTATTTACGGTAAGATTTTGAGGGACGAAAATTTCTTAAGTGGGGAGAGTTGTGACACCCAAAATAGACCCTAGCCGGAATGTGGTTTGGGACCACTAAACCGAGTCATAAAAATAATTAATTGTTATATTCTATGCTTACTATGTGTGTGCATGCATATGTGGAAATTTCATTCTCTAATTTTACCCATTTGTATGAGAAAGTATTAAATAGGGATCAAAGTGAAACATGGTGAAATATGATAGGCTAATTTTAAATGGCTTGTTAGTACATGTTAACAAAAGGTGGAGTTGCATGTCAAATAATCCCTTCCTAAGGAGGAGTGGCGGCCATGACAAGGTTATGGGCAAGGAACATGTTCCCAACATGTTTTACTAATGGATGATGTTAGAAATAATAAACAACTAAGCATGGGTGAGAAAAGAAAAAAAAAAATGTGTGAGAGAGTAGCATCCCCCCATTGCCGTGCAACCAAGAAGAGAAAACAAAAAATTGTTCATGCTTGCTCTCTCCTTTTTGGCCGAAAATACTAAGAGGAAGAAGGATTTTTGCTTCATTTCCTTTGTTTAGAAGAGATCTAGAAGGAGATTTGGCTAAGTTTGCATCAAGATTAAGGTATGTATGAGGTTGTGTTGGGAGTTTCATGCATGGTTTGGTTGCTAATTTGATGTGCATGTTAGCCATGGCTCAAATCCTTGTTATGCCATGGAAATGGTATTTGGCCAAAGTTGTTATGGTGATAAAGCCATTGCATGCTAAGTGTGAAGCTTGATGATGATGCATGCAATGATGGATTGTCTACTCTTGAGTAAGATTTTGAGTTTTCTTTTGTGTTTAACCATGATTGAAGTTGAATGGAGCATGATTGTCATATTCGGCCATGATGCATTCATGAGCATGGTTCATGCTTCTTGCATGTTAGTTAAAATTTGTATTTTGGATGGCTATGGACACCTTGAAATTGCCATGCTCATATTGTATATATATGTTTGCACATGATGTTTTGGCTATGAAGTAAGTGATGAATATATTGGTTTAAAGAAGAAGATGTGGAAGAATGCTTGTGAAATTGCAAGCACAATTGCCTAGCACACATATAAGTGCTTGATGCTATATTATAAGTTTTGGGCCACAATGTGCAAAGCATTAACTAGTAAAATGCATGCTGTTTTTGTGAGGTATTAAGTGCAAAATTGACCTCAACATTTACATGAATATTCGGCCTTGGGTAGCCTATTGAAGGCCTTAGCTTTTCCTTGATGCTCAAATAAATTGTATTGAATTGCTTGATGTAGTATAAAATGTGCATGACCATTGTGTATTCAAGCTAAAGAGTGGCCATATGACCATTTAAACTCCTTGTCATATTCGCCATAAGCAAGCACAATGAGGTTTTAATAAATTGAATTTGTTTGAATTAGCTCAAGAGCTAAGAGGGCCACAATTGGACAAGGGAAGGAAAAGGTGATCGAATAGCCGAAAAAGCCGTTCGACAACATCCGAGGTAAGTCCTCAAGAAGTGACCCTACTTGAATTATGTGAAATAAAGTATGGATGTGTATTGATTATTGATTATGTATGTATGAGCATTTGAATTCTACCGGGCTAAGTCCCAAGGCGAATATGCTTGTGATTATATTTGCGTTTGAGCCTTAGTAACGAAAATGAAATATGTATGTCGAATGATTATTGATGTATGTGTACATGAGAAATTGAATGATATCCGGCTAAGCCCCAAGACAATTATGCTGGAAATTATATCCGGGTTAAGACCGAAGGCAATTGTGCTAGTGGCTATATCCGGGCTAAGACCAAGGCATTCGATGCGAGTTATTCTATCGGGCTAAGACCCAAGGCATTTGTGCACGTGATTATATCGGTTATATTCAAGAATCTTGGGCTGGAGGTGAGTGTTGGTTGCTGTAATGAATTCAATTAGTACACTCGAAAAGCCCAAAGGATAAGGTACGTTATATGTGCATTGGAAAGTCGACATGTTTGAGCAACATTCGCTCAATCGACTAATGAATTTCAGTTATTGAATTGATTGATACTTTGTGAAAGTATATAATGATGAAGTGTGAAGTAAGAATGTGTATTAATGAAATGATGCATTTGGCTATGTGAATGTATTGCTGTAATTAGAGCTGATTATATTCCTTGAGACTTACTAAGCATAAAAAAATGCTTACCCCATTACTTTGGCTCTCTGTTTTATAGATTTCGCTCGATAGCAATCGGATTCGGGATCAATAAAGTCGAAGTCATCCACACTATCCACGCCTCTATTTTGGTATAAATTTTGGTTGAACTTTGAAATGGCATGTATAGGACTACCCCTTGTTGGTTGAATATGTTGTGATGTATATATGTACGGCCATGCGAAAATGGCTCGTAAAAGTGAAGTATCGACTTAGACTAATTGTGGTTTGTATGTATATATTGGTGTCATGATGTGGCTATGGCTTGGAAATGGGAATGTTGGTCATATGATCAGCCATTGGCATGGTTAAAATGATCATATATGAACCTATGTATGGCAAGACTAGTTGGTTCATGGAGACTACCAAATAGGTAAGACCTACCTTAAAAACAGATGCTGCCAGCTGCAGTGACGTGAATGTGAAAAATCACCAAAATTCGTAGGAATGGAATTAAATAGTGAATAAGCTATGTAAATAAACCTTGATGAGTCTATTTTCATATGGAAGAAACGAAATGGTCATAGGAGTTACATGTTAAGAGATATTAAAGCTATTGTGAGACAGGGCCAGAACGGTTTCTGGGTTCCCTGTCGCAACTTTAAAATTTACTATAAATTATCCAAAAGAATTAGGAGACATACCTTATATGTACAGATTCCATTTTGAGTCTAGTTTCATTAGAAACAAACGGCACCAGCATTAAAGCCCTGTAAAGAGAGATATTCAAGTTATACCGAGCGAAGGTCAGAGCAGTCGATCCCTGTAACATGGGTGACTTTAACTAATAAACTGTACCAATTGGCCTGACCAAAAATTCTAGAAATAAATCCATGGATGGATATATGAGTCTAAATTCAGGGAAAATTTACGAAACCAGTTTCCGAGTTTTGAAACTCTAGATATGATTTTTAAGGCGACAGTGATGCAGTTTTCCAGCCTGACTGGAAATGTCAAATGGATGGGCAAAACAAGTGAACTTGGCTTGTTAACCCCTCGTGTCCGACACCGGCGATGGTCTCGGGTTCGGGGTGTTACAAAAAAATCCCGTTTGAACCTTAGGAATAGATTAGGATACAAGTGACATGTCACTAGGATGGTTGAGCATCCGAACTCGTTGAGTTGAGTCCGAGTTCACTTATGGATCGGCGTCCGAACTCGTTGAGTTGAGTCCGAGTTCGTGAGATGTAACTAGGCATCCGAACTCATTGAGTTGAGTCCGAGTTCACTTATGGATGCGAACGCCCGAGCTCGTTGAGTTGAGTCCGAGTTCACTTATGGGCGGGTTACATGGTAGCTTGGCTACATATGTGGCACTTATGTGCAAGTTATCCATGTATCCGAATTATATTCCGATGTGTTCAACGGGTAAAGTTCTACTCAAATGGAGGAATACTCAAGATGAAAGGGACGTATTGGTAAGTGTTGTGAAATGGATACTTTGAACAGGTATGTACTTAACCCTCGGGTTGAAAACTCGATATAACAACAATATGGTAAGATGATAAATGAAAAGGTGATATGAATGTCTTGGTGATGATTATGCAAATGATGTTTTATGTTTGCTTATATGGTTATGTTACTTGCTATTTGCATGTGAGCTTACTAAGCATTTATGCTTACTCCTCCTTTTCATTCCTTGTAGTGTTGACAAGCCAGCTCGGAAATCGGAAGCGGTCGGAGGCACGCTCACACTATCCGTATACCATCTTGGCATAATGGCTTGTATATTTTGAGTATGGCATGTATAGCATTATAATCATTTTGTATATATGGTCTTATGATATGGTTATTGAGTGGTATGGAAATAGAAATGCTTGGTAATGATTAGCCATTGGAATGGCTAATCATGATCATATTTGGTATTATGTATGTCAAATTGCTAGCTAATCCATGGAAACCATGAAATAGGTAAAATTTATCATAAAATAGATTCAGACAACAGCAGTGACGTGAGTTTGAAAAATCACTAAAAATAGTAGAAATGGAATTAAATAATGAATAAGTTATGTAATCGAAGCTTGATGAGTCTATTTTCATATGGAATAAGCGAAACAGGTATATGAGCTATATTTTATGAGATGTTTAAATTTTTGTAAAACAGGGCCAGAGCGATTTGTGGATCCCCTGTTCTGACTTTGGAAATTCACCATAAATTTTACAAAGATAATTAGAAATCATGCTTTATATGTACAGATTTCTTATTGAGTCTAGTTTTATTAGAGACAAACGGCATAGTCATTGAAGCTCTGTACAGGGAGATATCTGATTCGTAATACACAGAGGTCAGAGTAGTTGAACCCTGAAACAGGGAGACTTTAACTAATAAACTGTACTAATTGGCCCAACCAAAATTCTAGAAAAAATTAGTAGATATATATATGAGTCTAGTTTCAGGAAAAATTACGAATTGGATTTGAGTTTCGTAACTCGAGATATGATTTTAAAGCGACTGTGATGCAGTTAGCCAGCTTGTCTGGAAATTTTAAAATGAATTGTATGAGCTGTTTAATTAATGAATTAAGTCCGTTAACACCTCGTGTTCGACTCGCAACGCAGTATCGGGTATGGGGTGTTACATGATCACTGCTTAAACAGACATAGAACTTAATTAATTAATTAAGTGTGACCATGGACAAGTCATAAGGTTAAGGTCCGCAAGCAGTATATGCTTGTCTAGGATTAGATCTAGGAGAGCTTGGTACTTAAGCGGTCTCAATGACTCACCTCCTCTTCTCTGGAATCCTACCTGGTGCATAGTATCCGTTCATCTTAGCCAACGGGGATTTGTTAACGGGCCAAGGTAAGTAAAAACCCGTAATAAAGGAAAATTACCAAAATACCCCTAATTTGTAAAATTACTGAAATACCCTCGATTTGTACAATTATCGAAATACCCTCGACTTGTAAAATTACCAAAATGCCCCTAAGGGTGAGAATTACTAAAATACCCTCTAAGTGTTGAATGTAAGACTTATAGATGTTACATGTATATCTGCTTCATACATACGATATTCTGTTTAGGTTGCATATGGGTTGGGAATTATGGAACGGAGGAAGTATATGAGGATCGCATGGTTGCTTGACAACCGTGGTCCACCGAAGGCTATCAAGCCCAATATGTGATTAGCAGCTTGCTGCAATGAAGGTAGTACCGCAACCGGGCTACCATTGATGTGTATCGGATGGGTGGGTCGATATTTATTTCCCCACATGATGTGTATCGGGGGACGGAGTTGGTGTGTAGTGGTTGGAATATTGGGGTGGGTTGCACAACATTGCATGTATGATATTATTGTGATATTATTGCGATGTGGGCTTCGACCCAACTGAGGCTAATATGGGCTAAGGCCCAAAGACCACCGTTATTGAATTGGGCTCAAACCCAAAATGACTAATATTGCTTTATACTTACTGAGGGTTGTACATACTAAGTTTTCGAAACTCATCCCCCCCATTTTAATTCTTTTAGGTGATCCTCAGTAGGCGGGTCGACGGATGGAGAGACTCGGAGGTGGCCAACTAGCAAAAAGTTTAGATTTAGTCTTTTATATGTATTTTTTTTAATATTTTGATTTTAAACTATTGTTTTTGATTTGGGGTGTAATAAGGCCTTCCCTCTGGTTATTATTTCAAATTAGGAATATTATTTTTATGCTTTATATTTGTTAGAAGTAGAACATCATTTTCCTAAACCATAACTTTTTTTAAATACTACATTTCCGCAACTCATTTTTTTAAATGGAAAGTTTTCATAGATCATCTGTTTTAAAAAAAGCTTCCACAACTGAATAGAGATTTTACAAAGTAATTATTACCATACAAGAAGGAATAAGTTTTTTTTAAATACACCTCGCTTTGAAAGCAACAAATACAAGCTGGGATTTTACTCAAGGTTTTTATTTTAAAGAAGGGTTTTCAATGAAAATAAGGTTTTTGAAAAACACTTTAATGTGACACACCAGATTCGCCATAATGTCTAGGCCGAGTTTGGGGTGTTACAATTTCCTTCTTTGTAATGCTCAAAAGCTCATGAGTGTTGGAAGTCACCAAAGCAAGTAATCCGATTTTGGGTCTAGTTGCAATAGTGGTTTCGGGGCCACAAATTTGACATAGAAAATTTTTTTTATTATATTTTTACGGTCTACAATTTTATGGAATGATTTCGTGAAAAATTCGTTTGAAAATTTTGACATTTGGATACTCAATTTAGTCAAAAGGACTAAATTGTAAAAAGTCCAAAAGTTGAGTTCTACATGCTAGAGGTGTGTAATTGTTATGAAATTTTAAATTGGAGGTCTTTAAATGATAATTAGACCATTGGTTAAGTTGTTGGACAAAAGTGGACATGGTTAGGTATGTTTCTAAAGTTTTTCATTAAGGGTATTTTAGTAATTTAGTAATTAAATGAATTAAAAAGCCAAATTAAAAGCCAATTTTTGTCCATCATCCTCCCATGGCTGACTTTACAAGAAGAAACCATGGCTAAGGTTTTTCAAGCTTCCAAGCTCGATTGTAAGTCTTTTCTAGCCCATTTTTTAATGATTTTTATGTTTTTGAAATCCTTGTAACATGATCTATCTATTTCTAACACTAATTTAAGACGTAATCAAAGTCTAAGATTTTACCCATGATGAATATTTGTGTGTTTTGATGTTTAATGGTAGAAAATGCATGTTAGTTGTTTGATAAACGACTTTTACTAAGTGATTTTCGATGAAAATGCTTAAAAAGGACTTATTTGTAAAAATGTTGTAAAATGGGTGTTAAAATGAAAATAAAAGAAAACCATGGGCTGCTATAAGCATGTATAAGGTTCGGCACGGCATGGGTGATGAAGAAATTGAATACATTTCATTTTACGAGCCTAGGGACTAAAATGTAAAAATGTGAAACTTTAGGGGCAAAAATGTAATTTTTTCCATAATGTGATTTTGGGCTGATTTGAATAGTATAATAATTAAATAAGTTAAATGTGATATTATAGAATCAAGGAAAATGAGGATTGGAATTAGAACGGAGGAAAAACGAGTATTTGACGATTAGGTCCTTTTCACCATTTTTATACCGAGGTAAGTTCGTATGTAAATAATGCATTGTTCTAATTATGTTTTAAATGTTTTATTATTGTATGTGTTGTGAATGACCTTTGGACGTATTCGACAAAGTTACGACAAGCATGAAATCTCGGTTGAACCTTAGGAATAGATAGGATACAAATGTCACGACATTAGGGTTACTAAGACTACGTGTAAGACCATATTGGGATATGGCATCACTATGAGACTACTTGTAAGACCATATTTGGGATATGACATCGATATGAGACTTTGTGTAAGACCATAGTTGGGCTATTGGCATCGATATGAGATTACATGTAAGACCATATTTGGGATATGGCATTGGTATGGTACCGTGTGTACAAGATTCTGAGTATCCGTATTCCAAGTGGTTCAACGGAAATTTAATAGGTATGTCAAAGAAGAGAAAGAGCATGTAAGTATTATAAATTTGTATAGGTATGTACATAAAGTTTATAACCATTGGCTTCATGATATTGTGAGTTCATGGTTTCCATGAGAATGTTTTTACGAAAGCCTTATGATTATTGATCTATACTTGTGACATATGAAATATATGGTAAATTCAGTTGGCGATCGTGTAATTGGCTTTCGGGCCAAATTGAGTTATTACTTAGCATGTTTGATTCACACAAATTGTGATTTATCGGATATGAGAAAAAAGAAAAATTGGCATAATTGTCTATTAAAATGATTATGAGAAGATATGAGCTTTAAATAATTGAAAGATGTTAGAATATATGCTTGAAAAGTGAACACTCATAATTAATGTGCATGTTTATTATAAGGTTTGAAGTGATTGGTTGATTGTGGTAAACGATTATAATGGTGAGATTTCGATTATTAGGCTAATGTCAAGACATGTTAAATTATGTTTGTGAATTGATAGAACAAATAATGTGACTGAATAAGTTATAACTGTGAGTTTTGATGCAGTTTATATTACCTTGTGTTTATATCATTGGATTTGGTAAATGATTGGTAAGAGTTGCTTATTATGTTCATATGGACTTAGTAAGCTTTATAGCTTACCCCTTTCCTTTCTCATGTTTTATAGTGCCGTCAAGCTAGCTCAGGTTAGAGATCGCCAGAGATCCTATCACACTATCAAGTTATCGTTTTGGGTATTGATGAATTCAAGTATTTTGAGTTATGACATGTATAGGGACTTGGTCTTTTGGTCATATGTGTTGGCTTATAATGGTTCATGGTTCATTTTGTATATAGCCTTAGAAGTTGGCTAATGTTGGTTATGAGTATATTTGTATTAATGTCATTTGTAAATGTGGAAACTTCCATAATTTGATGTGGAAAGGTTGATGTTTTAAGCATGTTTAAAAAGGGTATGAGAATGATATGTTATTGTCTTGGTCGTGATTATTTGGTTGCTCTTAATGCTTGAGTTTGTGCCATGTGATGTTGAGTAGATATGTGCAAGTGAAGGTGGCAAAATGGCTTGGTAAATAGCCTTGTTTTTGTCCACATGGGTAGACACATGGGCGTGTGTCTAGGCCATGTGTGACACATGGTAGTCCCATGGGCATATGATCCGGCCATGTGTCCCTACACCTAAATTGTTGCAAAACAGAATGCTAGTATTAAGCACACGGGCATGAGACATGGCCGTATGTCTCAACCGTGTGAAGGACACGACCTTGGGACATGGGCATGTGCCCTGGCCATGTGACTTCAATTTGTTCTTGAGTGGAAAGTAGAGAGTTACATGGGGTCTGGACGGGCGTGTGTGACCACACGGTCTGCCCACACGGGCGTGTATCAAGCCACACGGGCGTGCGACCCCTGTTTTAGCAAAAATTTTCTAAGTGTCGTAAAAATTTTTAAAGTTCTTGATTTAGTCCCAAATCACTTCCAAATCATGTTTTGGGCCTCGTAGGCCCGTGTTAGGGACTTTATGCTCGATTACAAAAGGTTTGAATTTGATGCCAAATTTTATGGCTCAAAAATGTTTGTTTGCTTGTGATTAAGTCCAGTAATGCCTTGTACCCTATTTCGGTGTCGAATACGAGTAAGAGGTGTTACATTTAGTGGTATCAGGGTTATGGTTTAGTCGATTCTCGGACTAACCTAGCATGTATGAGAGTCTAGCTATACATGCCATATATAATATGTGATAGTGTGATATCTCCTGACTCTGATGAAATTGTTTTGTTGAGACATAGATGCTTTCCAATCGAACTACTTTTGAAAACGATGAAGGTGATACTAAGATATTTGAAAATGTATTTGTGATAAGTTGAAACTTGGCTAGGTATGAATAAGAGTTCATGATATGTATGTGATGATGTACAAAATGAAGTAACCATAAGTTGAGAAATATGGGTAAAATGTCATTGTTCCAGTTGAACGTTGTGTTTCGATGGATTATGGTGATTTTATGAAACGAAATAAAAGTTTATATTGTGATAAGCTATCCATGTTTGTTTGGCATTCATATGATGTTATGTGCCGACTTGTTTGATTAAGTGAATGCGATAAGTAAACTTACTCAAAATTTATGGAATGTATGTATAAGTGGACTTGTTTGAATAATATACTCGAAAAGTTCGTGTAACATAAATATGTACGTTAATTTGCTTGAAGTGAATTATATAACTGTGATGATATTATGATGACAATGAATGTTAAGTCACATGTGTGCATATATGAGAGTCAAGTTAGAGGTTTTACGACTTCACCCCCTTACCAATGTGGTATTTTATAATGAAATTTCATGAGATTTATGTTGAATAAGCTCACAAATGAAAGACTAGAGAGTTCAATAATAGAATAAATAATAATGTGGTCAGAGTTGAGAATAGTTTGGCAAGTGAATACAGTTTTGGAAAGATGTCAGGTTATTCTAAAGATCATTCGGGTTTTGCAATGTCACGGTTAAAGAAAAAGTTAATCTCGGCTAATCGACTCATTCAAGTATGATGTCTAAGGTTTGTATTTGCTAGAATTTCTTTCGAATTGATTTTCGTTAATGAATGGAATAATACGAGATTAGTGATGACATAATTAGTCAGAGAAATGATATTTGAATCGTAAAGATGTTTGAGTGTAACAGTTGAAATTGAATAGATTATGATTATGTAACACCCTTAATCCGTATCTATAGCCAGAATAGGGTTACGAGGCATTATCGATCCATCGCAACATAAATCATACATATATGCATTCATAATCAAATTTCATCCAACATATTCACATTGTCCCTTATAAGGCCCTACGAGACCTTAAAACTTGCTTAAAAGAGGTACGAGACAAAACCGATAATGTTAGCAAACTTTGGGAAACACAGAAAATTTTCTTGCATTTAAGGTTCACACGCGCTGTGAACAAAGCAGTGCCTCACACACGGCCATTAGACAAGCCCGTGTCATAGGTCGTGTGAAAACAGGGCATACATACTAACTTGCACCATATGGCCGGGGACACGCTCGTGTGCCATGGCCGTGGGAAAACTGGAGAGGTTACTGACTTGTGTCACACGGTCGGCCACATGACCATGTGTTAGCCCGTGTGCCACACATAGCCAGTAGAGACACCCATGTGTCTAGGCCGTGTCAAACCTGTAGGGTATATTGACTTAATTCGAAAGGGTACCTTAGGGGACATATGACCGTGTAATTGGACCGTGTGTCACAAACGGCTGAGACACACGCCCTTGTCTCTACCCATGTGGACAAAAAATAGGCCATTTGCCAAGCCATTTTGCCACCCTTTTCTTATGCACACCTAGCAACCAAAATGGTACCATTTCATTACATTTATAGGCAGCCAAAACATGCCAATTCATACACAATTCATACCAACTATCCTCAACCATTTCAACTACTAAATTTCATATTCAAAACATACCAAATAATTATGCCAAAACCATCAAAACTTACATAAGTTCCAAATGCATTTACTCATCATCTTATCATCTAATTCAAATTTCAAAATAACACCAATTCAATACCTTATTCTAATACCTTACTAGGCCAAATTCACAAGGCATACCATTCACATTACATAGCATATATAAACACATTCAATAAGTAAAATTCACATCCCACAACTTTACCAAATACAAACCAAATCACATGGCTATAATTTCATAACACAAAATGTACCATAATGACACTAGCCTATACATGCCATATACCATATATACAAGGCTTCAAAAGTACCAACAAAATGATTGATAGTGTGATGATGTTTCCTGACGATCCCTGAGTCCAAGCTAACTTCGATAATCTATAAAACATAGACAAATAACACACAGTAAGCTTCATAGCTTAGTAAACTCGTAAGTGATTAACTCAATTCATCAAATAAATGTAATACAACCATTTTCACATTACCAAATCAAAATCACATTAACTGCAAACCTTTCTCATGTCTCAAAACATGATCCAGTAATAATCTCATTGAACTTTCTCAATGTAATATTCGAATAGGTTCCATACGTACCTATACCACCTCGTACTAACCTCTTTCTCAACTACATCATTCATTACCTGTTGAACCATTTGGAATAGAAGTCGGATACTCAAGATCTCAATCGATAAGTACCTATACCATGGCCCGTAGCCAAATCAAGGTATTATACACACCAAAGGTGTCGATATCATGGCTCAAAGCCAACTCATCTGATATGCATAGCTCAAAGCCAAATCGGTATATCAACTTATAACATTTCACAATTGTCCAATTCTATTCCTAAGGTTCAACCGAGCTTTCACACCTCTCGTTTCTATCATCAAATGCATTCGTAGAGTCATTTTCACTATTCAACACTATCCATAATCTCATAATCATAGTTTATACGATATCAAAGCATTTAACATGCATTTATAACAAAATTACCACATACGAACTTACCTCGTACTCAAAATTGACGAATCGGATCGATTACTCGATAACCTTCGATTTTCCCCAATGTAAATTCGAATTCATTCTTTCTTGATCTATATGTATTCAATATTAACCCATTTAATCACCAACTTAATCAATTTCATCCAAAAACACATATTTTAGCCAGTTTACACTTTGGCCTTAAACTTTCACATTTCTTACAATTTAGTCCCTATTTCAAAAATACACAAAATTCACACAATTAAATCCATTTCCATGCTAGCCGAATTTCATAGGGACCCCTAGTAGCCAAAACTTTCATTTATTTCACATTTCAACCCTTCAATTTGTAAATTTCACAATTAAATCCTTATTTGACATTTTTATCAAAAATCACTTTACAAAACATGTATATCAAACACCAAACTTTCATATTTCATCATCAACATTCAGAAACATCCAACTATCATCAATGGCATTTTACAAAATCACCAAAAAACTCAAAAATTAAGGCATGGGCTAGCTAGTACTCAGAGCAACGATTACAAAAACGTCAAAATCATCAAAAATTGAGCAAAGAACATACCTTAATCAAGATCAATCTATGCCGAATATGTGAGCCCTAAATGGATTTATTCTTTCTATATTTTTTGTTCAAATAAAACAAAGATGAACATGTTTTCATTCTTTTTATTTATTTATTTTCATTGTTTTATTTAATTACAAAATTAACCTTAATTAAAAGCCACCAAATTTCATGTTATTAAGCCCATTTATGTCAAATTCCACTATCAATGGTCTAATTACAACATAAGGACCTTTCTTTAATAAGCCATAGCAAATAAGTACTTTTAACTTATAGCATGTTACTTTTGCATTTTACGCGATTAAGTCATTTTTCTCAAATTGAGCTATTAAACGGTAAAATTAGCTCAAGAAATTTTCAGACATATATAGTCACATGCTATAAAAACTAAAAATAATATTAAAATAATTTTATGACCTCAGATTTGTGGTTCCGAAACCACTGTTCCGATTTAGCTAAAATTGGGCTATTACAGATGATGTCTCCTGGGTATTTTATTTATTCATTTATCATTGGAGATATATGTGATTGTTCATTTTCTGATGAAATTCTTATCGTATGAGAATGCTAGCTGATTATAATGTTAAAAGAAAGTACTGTTGGTCTAGTTGGTAGAGGATCAGCATATCTTATCTCTCTCACTTTGGGGTTCTATTCTATTATGCTTGGAATAAAAGTTGACGGTGAAAATTTATGTAAGGTTATTCTTTTGTTTCTACTGGATGTTGTTTTGTTTTATATATATATATTTGGAAAATATATTATCTCTATTACAATTGATTCTAGAGTGTGTAAGCATTGTTTTTCTTCTGGTTTTCTCTGAGGAATCATCAAGATCTTTATTATTTCTTATGAGTTATGTTCTCAGACTTCTAGTATGGTATTCGCATCTTGGATTTCTTTATCTCAGTTTTCTTATCATCCTTATTTTGTAAATTATCAATCATGGTTCATCTTTAAAGTGTGTTCTTTGGCTTGTGATAACTATGTCTATTATAGGTGTATTTCTGGTTCGATCATAGGAACGTAATGATTTTGGTATCAAGATTTCTCTAATTTTCGTGAAAGGAATTGCCATCGGAAAAGGTATAGATAGTGGAAGCTCAAGCTCAAATTGTATGATGGTTTTCTTTTCTCAAGTAAGTTTGATTAAGATCAATGAGTTCAATCAGGATATGTTGTTTCTTGAGCTAATGCAGTTGTAAAGATCTTTGATTAACATGTTAAGGGAATTATAAAAGATTCTATGTTTGAGTCATTTAACAGCATGAAGAAATGAGTATTTTGATATGTTATTATTTGATAGTTATCTCATTTGTGAAAGTTTGAATGGCCTGTTGCATGTTAACAAAGTTGAAAACAGTTGAAGGTGTATTAACCAAACATTGACTCGGGTTCTGTTTGAATTGAGTAAAGGATTCGTGATTTTTTAGTGATACACTATCGAAGCGAATTGGAATGTGTTTTAATGTAAGAATGTAAAGTGACAGTTGCTTTCAGATGGTTAAAGTCTCATTAAAAGAATTGTTCGAAGAGTGAATTAGAGTCGGCCGCTAGTATGTTTGTGTTGAGAAATTGATGACATTGTTTGTTCGACAAAAAATGTCATGTGTTTCTTGATTCCAAGAGTATAAAGTATCTAATGTTACAGAAAAATCTAAAAATTTAGACAACATTGATGGCTTGAAGTATTAAAAGATTGTGAATAGTTAACGATTAACCTTTGAGGAAATAGATATAGTTGCAGATGCTTGAATGGAAAGCCTTTGTTCATTTTCTAGATGTTGGTTTCATGATTAATCTTATTTTATGGAAGTCTAAATTTAGCTAAATTAAAAAGCTAAAGTGATGTTTTATTTGCAAGATTGAGAACCTCAGAAATGTGATACTGAGTGGTAAACTAAAAAAGTATAATGTGAGATGACTTTTGATTTTGATTTCTATTATTATTACTCCGAGATAGAATTCGTGCAATAAATTATCCAGAGCTTATGTAGAAAATGTTGTACGAAACCCAGTAGTAGCTCGTTTGTTCATTCAGGGAGTATTAAATATGCAGTTATTTGAAGAAGATATTCTGATGGTTGGGAATATAATCTGAGTACGCAGTTGCATCTTGGCAATGTAATTCATCTTTAGACTGACGATAAGCCTGAGAGAGTAATTCAGATCTTTGACAATATGCTCTCACTTGTGTTTTAGAGTTCAAAGGTGATTGGAAAGATATACGGGGTGGAATTGATTTGTGATTCTGAGGAAAAAGGTGAAAGTGATTCATGAAAGTTGAAAGCAACTTTAGGCTGATATAAGTAGTATACAGATTTGAAAATTTAAGATATTGGATTCGGATCGATGTGAGTGCTTCTGAAAGTATTTCCCTTGAAAGGACTCTTCGATGAGGTAGAGGAAATTACGAGAGCGTTACTCTAATCTCTTTTCTCGTAAGATTTGTAGGGACAAAAATCCCTAAAGGGGGAGAGTTGTAACAGTCTGATTTTGTGTTTAGTCAGAACAGTGGTTTTGGGACCACATATTTTGACGTAGAAAAAATTATTTTTATTATATTTTATGGTCTATAATTTTATGGAATGAATTCGTGAAAATTTCGTTCGAAAATTTTGATGTTTGGGCACTCAACTTAGTCAAAAGGACTAAATTGTAAAAAGGCAAAAGTTGAGTTCTACATACTAGAGGTGTCTAATTGTTATGAAATTTGAAATTGAAGGTCCTTAAATGGTAATTAGACCATTGTTTAAGTTTTGGACAAAATAGACATGGTTAGGTATGTTTCTCAAGTTTTTCATTAAGGGTATTTTAGTAATTTGGTAATTAAATGAATTAAAAAGCCAAATTAAAAGCCAATTTTGTCCATCTTCCTCCCATGGCCGAATTTTACAAGAAGAAGCCATGGCTAGGGTTTTTCAAGATTCCAAGCTCGATTGTAAGTCCGTTCTAGGCCCTTTTTTAATGATTTTTATGTTTTTGAAATCCTTGTAACATGATCTACCTATTTCTACCACTAATTTAAGACATAATCAAAATCTAAAATTTTACCCATGATGGATATTTGTGTACGATGTTTAATGGTAGAAAATGCATGTTAGTTGTTTGATAAACGACTTTTGCTAAGTGATTTTTGATGAAAATGCCTAAAAAGGACTTATTTGTAAAAAAAGTTGTAAAATGGGTGTTAAAATGAAAGTAAAAGAAAAAAGTGGGCTGTTATAAACATGTATAAGGTTTGACAAGGCATGGAAATTGAATAAATTGAGTACATTTCATTTTACGAGCCTAGGGACTAAAATGTAAAAATGTAAAACTTTAGAGGCAAAAATGTAATTTTTGGCATAATGTGGGCTGATTTGAATAGTGTAATGATTAAATAAGTTAAATGTAATATTGTAGAATCAAGAAAAATGAGGTTCGAAATTAGAACGGGGGAAAAATGAGTATTTGACTGTTAGGTCCTTTTCGCCATTTTTATGCCGAGATAAGTTCGTATGTAAATAATGCATTGTTTTAATTATGTTTAAATGTTTTATTATTTTATGAATTTTGAATGACCTTTGGACATATTCGAAAAAGTTACGGCAAGCGTGAAATTCCGGTTGAACCTTAGGAATAGATAGGATACAAAGTCACAACATTGGGGTTACTAAGACTACATGTAAGACCATATCTGGGATATGGCATCACTATGAGACTACGTGTAAGACCATATCTAGGATATGATATCAATGTGAGACTTCGTGTAATATCATAGCTGGGCTATTGGCATCGATACGAGATTACATGTAAGACCATGTCTGGGATATGGCATTGGTATGGTACCGTGTGTACGAGATTCCCGAGTATCCGTTAATATTCCAAGTGGCTCAATGGGAAATTCAATGCGTATGTCAAAGAAGGGAAAGAGCATGTAAGTATTACGAATTTGTACAAATATGTACATAAAGTTTATAAGCATTGACTTCTGAGTTCATGGTTTCCATGAGAATGTATTTGTAAAAGCCTTGTGATTATTGATCTATACTTATGATGTATGAAATATATGGCAAATTCAGTTGGCGATCGCGTAATTGGATTTCGAGCCAAATTGAGTTATTATCTAGCATGTTTGATTCACACAAATTGTGATTTATTGGATATGAGAAAAAGGAAAGATTGACATAATTGTCTATTAAAATGATTATGAGAAAACATGGGCTTTAAACAATTGAAAGATGTTAGAATATATGCTTGAAAAGTGAACACTCATAATTAATGTGCATTTTTATTATGAGGTTTGACGTGATTGGTTGATTGTGGTAAACGGTTATAATGGTGAGATTTCGGTTATTATGCTAACATCAAGACATGTTAAATTATGCTTGCAAATTGATAGAACAAACAATGTGATTTGAATAGGTTATAAGCGTGAGTTTTGATGCAATTTATATTATCTGTGTTTATATCATTGGATTTTGTAAATGATTGGTAAGAGTTGCTTATTATGTTCATATGGACTTACTAAACTTTATAGCTTACCCCCTTCCTTTCCCATGTTTTATAGTGCTACCAAGCTAGCTCGGGTTTGAGATCGTTGGAGATCCGGTCACATTATCAAGCTATCATTTTGGGTGTTGATGAATTCAAGTATTTTGAGTTATGACATGTATAGGGACTTGGTCTTTTGGTCATATGTGTTGGCTTATAATGGTTCATGGTTCATTTTGTATATAACCTTGGAAATTGGCTAATGTTGGTTATGAGTATATTTGTATTAATGTCATTTGTGAAAACTTGCATAATTTGATGCGCAAAGGTTGAAATTTTAAGCATGTTTAAAAATGGTATGAGAATGACATGTTATTGTCTTGGTTGTGATTATTTGGTTGCTCTTCATGCTTGAGTTTGTGCTATGTGATGTTGAGTAGATATGTGCAAGTGAGGGTGGCAAAATGGCTTGGTAAAGAACCTTGTTTTTGTCCACACAATAGAGACACGAGCATGTGTCTAGGCCGTGTGTGATGATGATTAGCCCCATGGGCATGTGACTCGGCCGTGTGTCCCCTGCACCTAAATTGTTGCAAAACAGAATACTCAGTATTGAGCACACGGCCATGAGACACGATCGTGTGTCTCAGTCGTGTGAAGGTCACGACCTTCGGACATTGGCGTGTGCCCTGGCCATGTGACTTCAATTTGCTCTTGAGTGACAAACAGAGGGTTACACGGGTTTTGGACACGGGCATGTGTGACCACATGGTCTGCCTACACGGGCGTGTCCCAAGCCACACGGGCGTGTGACCCTTGTTTTAGCAAAAATTTTCTTAGTGTCATAAAATTTTCTAAAGTTCTTGATTTAGACCCAAATCCCTTCCAAAGCATGTATTGGGCCTCGTAGGCCCGTGCTAGGGACTTTATGCTCGATTTCAAAAATTTTGAATTTGATGCCAAATTTTATGGCTCGAAAATGTATGTTTGCTTGTGTTTAAGTCTGGTAATGCCTCATACCCTGTTCCAGTGTCAAATGCTGGTAAGGGATGTTACATGTCGAATACTTGATATCTCGCACACTTAGTGCCAATACATAGCCGAAGCTATTATAATTTTGCACGCCAAGTGCCTTATATAGCTGAAGCTATCTCGGTCTCACACACTAAGTGCCTAATATAGCCGAAGCTATTTCGAATCGCACACTAAGTGCCATATATAGCCGAAGCTTTCTTGAGTTGCACACTAAGTGCCACATATATATATCTGAATTTTTGTCAAACATGACTATAAGTTCACAAACATAATTTATGAAATATCAAAACATTTAAAGCATAATTATAACAATGCTTATCACATACAAACTTACCTCGGATGTGAAAACAAATAATTTAGTCGATTAGTCGAGAACTTTATCTATTCCCCGATCCAAGTTTGTATTTCACTTTTCTTGATCTAAATATATTTAAAATTAACTTATTTAATCATCTATTCATTCATTTTAGTCCAAAACACTCTTTAAGGCATATTTATACTTTTGCCCCTAAACTTTCACATTTTTCACAATTTAGTCCTTATCACATAAAATTGCAAATTCATGCAATCTAGTACAAACCCATGTTTATCCGAATTTAATGCATGTTACTAGCAGCCCATATTTTCAATTTATTCACACTTTTAACCACCATATTTCACATTTTCTCAATTTAATCCCTTTTTGACATTTTTTTCAAAAATCACTTTACAAAAACTATTAATCTAACATTAAACCTTCCAAATCTATCATAAATCATCAAATTATTCAAGCATTCAACAATGGCAACATGACAAATCTTTAACAGTTTTGAAATTTAAGATACGAGCTAGCTAGAATAAGAAGCAACGATCTCGAAAACATAGAAATCATTAAAAATTGAGTCAAAATTACTTACCAATTTAGCTTTCAAATGGTGAACCCTAGATGAAATAATATAGCTTCTTTTATTTTCTAAATTCATCTAAGAAGATGAATGCCACCAAATTTTGTGTTCTGTTTTTAATTAAAATAACCTTTAATAATCAAATACCAAAATTAACCTTTAAATTAATCCCAAACTTCATTTATGCCATGCAATTATCATCCAGTATCATGATAATGGTCTAATTTCTATTTAGGGACCTTAACTTTAAGATTCTATAGCTATTTGACATTTTTAGCTAATAGAACACAAGTTTTACACTTTATGCGATTTAGTCCTTTTTACCAAATTAACCATTTAAACGATAAAATTTCTTCATGAAATTTTCACACAATCACATTATCATGCTGTAAATATTAAAATAATAGTAAAATAAATATTTTGACCTCAGATTTGTGGTTTCAAAACCACTATTCCTATTTGAATAAAAAGAGGCTGTTATAATAACCCCGATATCTATAGCACCATACAGAATGGCATCTACAGAATTGAAAGAGTTGAAAGCACAGTTGCAGGAGTTGAAGATAAAGGCTTTGCTCATTGATTTTCTCCTTGGGGTGCTTCTATTTTATTCGTTAGGAAGAAAGTTGGATCTATGCGGTTATGTATCGATTACCGACAACTCAACAAAGTGACAATAAAGAACAAATACCTATTGCCGTGTATTGATAATCTGTTTGACAAGTTGAAAGGTGCAACAATATTTTTGAAGATTAATATTTGTTCTGGCTACTATCAGTTGCAAGTTAAAGATTCAGAACCAAGTATGGGCATTATGAATTTTTAGTGATGCTGTTTGGTTTAACTAATGCTTCTGCAATGTTTATGGACCTGATGAACAGAATTTTCAGCCAATATCTAGATCGATTTGTTGTGGTTTTCATTGATGATATTTTGGTTTATTCACAGAATGAATCTGAGCATGTTGAACATCTACGAATTATTTTCTACACTTTACGTGAAAAATAATTATTTGCTAAGTTTAGAAAATGTGAATTCTAGCTACGAGAAGTTTGTTTTCTAAGCATGTTGTGTTGGGAGATGGCACCAGAGTAGATCTGAGCAAAATTTTAGCTATTGTTTATTGGAATCCTCCAAGATATATATCTAAGATTAGAAGTTTTCTGGGGCTAGCTAGATATTGCAGAAGATTCATCAAAGGATTCTCGATGACAGCTACACTGATGATGCGACTATTAGAAAAAGATGTGAAATATGAATTGTAACACCCCTAACCCATATCCGTTGCCGAACTAGGGTTAAGAGGCATTACCGAACATATCGAAACATTTAGCATTCAATTTACAATCATCGTAGCATCATAGGTCATAAATCAATACAAAGTCCATTACATATGTCAACGAGACCTTAAACATGCTTTAGAAAGGGGTCGGGACTAAATCGAAGGCATACAAAATTTTTTGAAACTTAAACATTTATCAAAGTTATAAAGGTCACACACCCGTGTGAACAGGCCGTGTGCCTCACACGGCATTAGACATGCCCGTGTGTCTAGGCCATGGCAAAACAGCACATACATACTGACTTGTCCACACGGCCACAAGACACGCTTGTGTGCCAGGCCGTGTTAGAATTAGGGAGGCTACTGACTTGAGTCACACGGCCAGTGACACGCCTGTGTGTCTAGCCTGTGCTCGAAACTGACTTGGCCACATAGCTTGGCACATGCTCGTGTGTGTGACCATGTGGTCTACCCAGGCTCATTTCGAAATGGCCTTTGAGCAACACGGTAGTGACACACATCCGTGACCCTACCCATGTGGGAAAAAATAGGTCATTTACAAGGCCAAAATACCACCACTTAAGGGTCCTCCCTACAAGCATCAACATCAAAACATTTTGTATCAAATTTTGAACCAATTCACAACCAAAACTTACAACATCTATGCCATTTCATTAACAAAAAATTTCATCATAAAAAACATACCAAAAATTACATAGCAAACTCATTTATTCAACATATCCTTATTTCAATATTTCACATCCAATCTCATGCCAAAATCATAACATTTCCCCAACTAAATCACATTACCAACTTACCAAATTGACCATTTATCACTTGGTCATTCATGAACACATCATATGAACATTATTGCATCACATAGTTTATGCTCAAAAGACATTCATAATTATAACCAAAACCAAGCCATATCGCATGGCTAGATGTGCACATTACCAAACATATTCAAAACTTCTAGCCTATACATGCCATACTTCAATATATATATTTTCAAAAGGTAACAAAATAGAGTTTGATAGTGTGGTGATGATCCTCGACGGTCCCCGAGCTTTAGCTTCGATATCTATAAAACAATGCAAACACACACAAAGTAAGCTTTCAAAATCTTAGTAAGCCATATACAAATAAACTCATCGCATAACACATTTCTAAACCATTTCATTCATTTAGTTCATGGAAAAACATAACTACATATCCATAATTCTTATATAACTCAATTGTTCATAAGTCACTTACGCATAACACATTTCATACTCATATAATTCATACATATTTCATATGTCCACATATAAACATATACTTACCTTTCATTCTTAATCATACGTACATTTCAAACGTACCTAAATTTGGGTACACAATCGCATATTCATTCATTTTTCAGAATGCCTGTTGAACAGTTCGGAATCAATAAGGATACTCGGATAGCTTGGAAAGCTCATACAATGCCAACGTCCCAGACGTGGTCTTACATGTGATCAAATATCGATGCCACTATCCCAGACAGGGCCTTACACGAAGTCAAATACGATGCCGATGTCCCAGACATGGTCTTACACATAAATCATAAGTCGAAGCCAACGTCCTAGATGTAGTCTTACACGATAACACATATCGGATCCTATGTCATGACATATGTATCCTAACTATTCCTATGGTTCGTACGGGGCTTTTCGGGCATCAAAACACTTTCGATCCTTTCACAATTTCACATACTGATCTTCCAAGCCATTCATTTCATTTCAATAGCATATAAGCATAAATAAATTGATTCAAACAAATTTATTTGTATATCGACTTACCTTGTACGGATTCGAACGAACGGAGTTAACTACTCGACCAATTTCGACTTTCCCCGATCTAATTTTGTTTTCTTTTGTTCTTGATCTATATAAATTCAAATTTAACTCTTTTATTCAAAAAATCATTCAAGTCAATCCATAAACACACATTTAGGGCATTTTTCAAATTAGCCCTCACATTTTTACATTTTAACACTTTAGTCCCTAATCACAAAAATCATAAAATATGCAAAATTTCTATATACCCATGCTTAGCCAAATTTTCATAGTGTTCATATAAGCCCATGTATTTCATTTATTTCACATTTTAGTCCCTTAATTTCCTATTTTCACAATTTAGCCCAAATTACTCAAATTCATAAAAAATTCAAAGACAAAACTTGTTAACCAAACATCAAGCTTCCATATACTATCGTCAAACTTCATAAAAATCATAGTTTCATCAATGGAATATCTTAAAGTCATAATCAAATTCAGAAATTGAGACATGGGCTTAATAGAACACTAAGCAATAATCACAAAAACGTAGAAATTATTAAAAACTAAACAAAATCCATACCTTAATCACCAATCAAAGTGTCGAAACCCTAAAACCACAACCTTGGATTTCTTTCTTTTGATTTTCGACAATAGTGAGAAAGTATGAACAAAAATTTGTGTTTTGTTTTAATTAATTAGCTTATATAATCAAATTCCAAATTTACCCTTAATGAACATACATTAAAAATGTAACACCCCTAACTCGTGACCGTCGCCGGTGTCGGACACGAGGGGTTAACGGCCAAATCCTCTCAAGGTATCAACCAATTTGACATTACCAGTCAGGCGGGAAAACTGCATCACCGTCGCCTTAAAAATCATATCTCGAGTTTCAAAACTCGGAAACTGGTTTCGTAAATTTTCCGTGAATTTAGACTCACATACCCATCCATGGATTTATTTTTAGAATTTTTGGTCGGGCCAATTGGTACAGTTTATTAGTTAAAGTCACCCATGTTACAGGGATCGACTGCTCTGACCTTCACGCATTACAACTTGAATATCTCTCTTTACAGGGCTTTAATACTGGTGCCATTTGTTTCTAATGAAACTAGACTCAAAATGGAATCTGCAAATATAAGGCATGACTCCTAATTCTTTCTGGATAATTTATGGTAAATTTTCAAAGTCGCGGCAGGGGACCCAGAAACCGTTCTGGCCCTGTCTCACGAGAACTTTAATATTTCTCAGTATACTGCTCATATGGTCATTTCATTTCATCCATATAAAAATAGATTCATCAAGGTTCAATTCCATAATTTACTCACTATTTAATTCTACTTCTACTATTTTTAGTGATTTTTCAATCTCATCTCACTGCTGCTGTCCGCAACAGTTACTGCAGTAGACTATGCCAATTTCATGAATCTTTCCTTGGCCTTAATCATCCATCATACATGACACAAATTATGGGCACCTTATCAAAATTAGAGTTTCTAAGACTCGTGGCTATAGGTTCTAGCATCCCACTCGACGACCACATAGGCCATTTTCACATGGCTTAAAGTTTACAACCCACAATTCGACAAAATATAATAGCCTATACATGCCAAATGTTCTTCAACAACGAAAACAATACCACAAGATTTCAGTTGGTGTGATGACTTCAACGACGGTCCCGATCACGCAAACAATACGAGTCCGAGAGACCTAAAATGGGTGACAAGAAAACACCGAGTGAGTTTACAACTCAGTAAGTCATAAGCATTCATCAATCCATCGATAAAGTTACTACAACATGTACAACAAACGAGGCTAGGTACTCATCCATATCGAATCTATACCATAATACCTCGGACCTTTCGGTCCAATCTCGTACCAAGTCATACATCCACATTTCATATTCTACACAACAAGATAATCAAGCATTTTTACACATTAACTCATTTTCCAGCACAACCATACAATTTCAATCATCACATAGATTTAAGGCTTACCAAATTCAACCCCAAGCATGAACGTATTCTCTATTCGTCATGAGCTCGAGGTACTTACCCGATCCGCTGTCCATACTCAATTCAATGGAGACACACCCTCCATATATATAGAATACCTTTTACACAGTGCTTACTACTCGATTTCGCACACTTAGTGCCACGTAATTTAAGCCCGCACACACGTGCCATACCCTCCGAGCTCGCACACCCAAAGGTCAGTATTTTTCCAGCTTGCACACATAGTGTCATATTTTTCCAGCATGCACACTTAGTGCCTTATATTTCCAGCACGCACACTTAGTGCCAATCTCGTCACCATACACACGTATTGCCCGCACACACAGTCTTGGGAAGCAAACTTTCTACACATTCCACTATTTCTTTTACATTCAACAATTATCCTCACTCCATACACATACAATTTCATTTATACATATATAGCATTCCATTAAACACAATTTCATAGATTTTCCAATCATTTAAGCAATATCAAACATATGTGCTTAATGACTTACCTTGTGTTCGGTAATTAATTCCAAGTCGGCTACTCGATGATCTTGATTTCCCTTGTTGGGCGCCTCTCTTTTAGGATCTTGAGCTTAAACAAATAAATTAGCTCATTCAACCGCTTTGGTACATATATTGGTATCCACATTTTAATGATCTTATGACATACGGAACGACATGGTAAAACTTTTATCTTACTACCTTACGTTCTTAGCTATTCGCTAATAGCCTTATGCAATTACCATACCATCAATAATCCAATCATATTCATTACTCAAGTATAGTATTTTCACATTCGGCAATAGTATTACATACAATAGCCGATTCTTCTTACTTTGTATTTATGCATCTATTTGATCATTAGTTTAGTTCAAACACCCATACACCAAGATTTATCAAGTTTAGCATGAAACATAACCTTAATCCTCAATGACCACTATGGCGAAAATCCTAGTCAACCCAAAATCACAATTTCTAACACATAATTGTTTATAACACAATTAAAGCATCCTCTCCATTCCAACACTTCAAGACACATACATTTCCCACAAATCTCCAACTTTACATTCGGCCTTAGTGTACATACACAAGCCGATTTTTTCTTCCTATCATCCAACCTAACTATATGAATATTTAACTAGCTCACACTTCACCCATCCACAATCACTCATTTAACACAAAGAAAATAATCAACTCTCTTCACTATCTACCATGGCCGAATACTTCATGCACCACCCAAATCCAAAATTTTAACATGGGCTAGTTAAAGAACTTAGTAATCAACTTACATTAAGCTGAAATTTCAAAATCTAACATGAATACTAACCTTGTTTTGAGCTTAAAGTTGACCGAAATCTCCCCTCCCCCTTTCTTTCTTCAATTCGGCTAAGAGAGAACCAAAGGAAATGAAGCTCTTTTTTTTTTTTCTTTCTTTGCTCTATTCACGGCAAGGGGGGCAACCACACACACACACACATTTTTTTTTGTTTCTCTTCCTACAACCTTAATATTTTATCAATTTTGACATCAACCATTAACAAAACATGTTTATGACATGTTTTCTTTTGCCCATCATCCTTGTCATGGCCGGCCACTAGGCTATGTTTAGGGAAATTTGACATGCAAATCCCTCATTTTCACAACATGCATTATTAGGCCACTTTGCATTTGCCTAGCACATTTCTAAATTTTTTCACACAAGTCCTTTCTAGTGAAATTCACCTTTATAACACTAAATCAAATCATCAAAATGTCACACACAATTTAACACATATCATAGGCATCAAAATAAATTTTAAATTATTTTTATGCCTCGGTTTTCATGGTCCCGAAACCACATCCCGTCTAGGGTCAATTTTGGGTGTCACAACTCTCCCCACTTAAGAAATTTTCGTCCCGAAAATCTTACCGTAAATAGGCTCGGTATCGCTCTTTCATAGAGTCCTCAAGTTCCCAAGTGGCTTCTTCAATTCGTGTTTATGCCACAACACCTTCACTAACGGGATTTTCTTATTGCACAACTCTTTTACTTCATGCATCATAATGCGAACCGGTTCCTCTTCATAGCTCAAATTAGGTGAATCTCAATCTCGGATGGAGCAATTACGTGCGATGGATCAGACCTATATCGTCGAAGCATCGAGACATGAAAAACATTGTGAATCTTTTCGAGCTCGGGGCAAAATCAAACGATACGCGATCGGACCGACTCGTTCGGATATCTCATATGGCCCGATGAACCTCGGGCTCAATTTGCCCTTACGGCCAAATCTAAGCACTTTCTTCCGGTGAGACTTTGAGAAATACCTTGTCTCCAACACGATATTCAATATCTTTTCTTTTCAAATCCGCATACGACTTTTGACGATCCGGCGACTTTCAAACTTTCACAAATTACTCGAACTTTTGCTCGGCATCCTTAACCAAATCAACCTCAAGATTTTTCCTTCACTAATTTCATCGAGAATAATGGGGTACGGCATTTACGACCGTATAAAGCCTCGTAAAGGCGCCATCTTGATACTTGATTGAAAGCTATTGTTGTGCGAATTCAACCAAAGGTAGATACCGTTCCCATGCACCACTAAACTCAAGGATGCAACATCTCAACATATCCTCGAGTATTTGAATTATCCGTTCGGATTGACCATCGGTTTGGGGGTGGCGAGTGCTAAAATGCAGCTTGGTACCCAAAGCCTCTTGCAATTTCTTCCAAAATCGCGATGTAAATCTTGGGTCTCTATCCGACACGATAGAAATAGGCACCCCATGCAATCGAATAATTTGGGAGACGATAATTACGCCAATTTATCAAGCTTAAAAATCGGTCATGACAGAATAAAATGAGCGGACTTGGTCATCTATCAACAATGACCCAGATCGCATCCTTCTTACTCGCCGACAATGGCGGTCCGGATACAAAGTCCATGGTGACTCGATCCCATTTCCACTCGGGTATCGTGATGGTGAAGTAATCCCGATAGCACTTGATGTTCCGCTTTCACTTGTTGACATATCGACACCTTGAAACAAATTTAGAAATGTCTCGTTTCATACCGGCCACCAAAATTGGCGTTTCAAATTGTTGTACATCTTCGTACTCCGGGTGGATTGCCATTCGGCTACAATGGGCTTCATTTAGAATTATCGAAATAAGTTCCGAATTCTTTGGAACACACAGACGACTTCTGAACCTCAAACAATCGTCATCATCAATTTGAAACTCTGATTCCTTGTTCAGAACACACTCAGCCCGTTTTGCAAGCAACTCCTCATCAACTTTCTGAGCTTCCCGAATTTGATGAGCCAACAATGGTTTGGCCTTTAATTCGGCGACTAACACATTGTCGGGTAGAATAGACAAGTGTACATTCATCGCTCGTAAAGCAAATAGTGATTTCTGACTTAAGGCATCCACAACCACATTAGCCTTTCCCGGGTGATAATCAATGACGAGTTCATAATCTTTTAACAACTCGAGCCATCGTCTTTGTCGCAGATTTAAGTCTCTCTGAGTCATCAAATATTTGAGACTTTTGTGATCCGAATACACATGGAACTTCTCACCAAATAAGTAATGTCGCCATATCTTTAAGGCGAATACGATGGCAGCCAATTCGAGATCATGAGTTGGATAATTTTTCTCATGCGGCTTTAATTGTCTCGACGCATAGGCCACAACTCGACCTTCTTACATCAATACGCAACCTAACCCAAGTAGGGAGGCATCACTATAGATGACAAACTCTTTGCCGATTCGGGTTGTACTAGAACTGGAGCTTTCGTCAAATGGGTTTTCAATTGGTGAAACTTTTTGACACTTTTCCGTCCATTCAAATTTGACATCTTTACAAGCGGTTTTGTCATGGGTGTGGCTATCATCGAGAATCCTTTTACAAACCGTCGGTAGTAACCGCAAGCCCCAAAAGTTCTAACTTTGGTAACATTCCTTGGAGGTTTCAATTGACTATGGCGAAATTTTGTTCGGGTCCACCCCGACACCGATGCGGACACCACGTGCCCCAAAAAGTCGAGCTCTTTCAACCAAAATTCACATTCTTGAACTTTGCGTATAATCGCTTATCTCGTAAGATTTGCAACACTAGCCTTAGGTGTTCAACATGTTCGGTTTCATCTCTCGAATAGACCAAAATGTCATCGATAAATACAATTACGAACCGATCCAAGTATGGCTGAAAATTCTATTCATTAAATCCATAAACACCGAGGGCATTAGTGAGCCCAAACGGCATCACCAAGAATTCGTAGTGACCGTACCTTGTTCTAAAAGTGTTTTGGGTATGTCCGATTCTCGGACCCTCAACCGATAGTATCGACCTCAAATCTATCTTTGAAAACACCGAGGCTCCCTTTAATTGATCAAACAGATCGTCAATTCGTGGCAACGGATATTTATTCTTTATCGTCACTTTATTGAGTTGACGGTAGTCGATGCACAACCTCATGCTTCCGTCCTTCTTTTTCACAAACAATCTTGGTGCGCCCATGGAGAAAAACTCGGTCGAGCGAAACCTCTATCCGTCAATTCTTGTAATTGAACCTTCAATTCCTTTAACTCCGTTAATGCCATACGATCACGGAGCTATTGAGATCGGCGTAGTGCCCGGTACAACCGATGCAATTCCACTTCTCGAACCGGTGGCAATCCGTAACTCCTCGGAAAAACATCGAATACTCACAAACCATCGATAACGATTCGAGTTTCTTTTACGTCTCTTTACTTTCCAACACATACGCAAGGTATGTTTCACACCCCTTTTTCACATATCTCCGAGCGGTCATAGAAGATATTATCGCTGGCACTCCTTTTAAATCAGTAGACTCGACTCGGACTACCTCATTATTTGCACTCCTCAAATCAATGGTTTTCCTTTTGCGATCCACCATCGCATCATGTACGATCACCAATCCATACCAAGAATAACATCAATTCATCAAATGGTAGAAGCATCGGATCGATAGGAAAGCAGATTCTCGAATTATTAGGGGGCATCTCTTGCACACTTTATCAACGAGTACGTATTGACCCAAAGGGTTTGACACTCGAATTACGAACTCAGTAGACTCAACAGGTAGAGTCTTACTGGATGCTAAAGTTTCACATACATATGAATGAGTAGAGCCGGGGTCAATCAATGCAATCACACTAGTATCAAAGAGAGTAAAAGTACCAGTGATAACGTCAGGGGAGGATGCCTCCTCTCGTGCGCGGATGGCATATGCTCTAGCAGGAGCTCGGGTCTCGGATCGAACAGCCGTATCAGTGGCTCCCCTCTGATTACCACCCCTACCTCCTGAAACCCTCGGGGGTCTACCTCTAGCTGTCGCCCCACTAGATCTCGCACCTTGCATCTTATTCTTCTCATCTAGCTCGTGCAATCCCTAATGAAGTGGTCCTTGAACCACATCCGTAATGAGCAGGTTACAGACTTACCCCAACATTCACCTAGGTGTCGTCTTCCACATTGGGGACATTCAGGTCTCTCTTGACGATTATTGCCCACACTAGCTACCGATGTAGCTCGGAGTCCGTCAATGGTCGGGCTCTAATGGAATTCCTGATGCGCCCTCGACTTCTTGGTGTCCTCCCGAACCTCTTTACTGATCGAGAACGAGCTTTACTCGTTGATCTTTTACGGTAATCTCTTGCTTCAAATTCAGCCTTCTTCTTCTCCTTCCCAAGTTCTTCCGCCTTGCAGGCTCGTTCGACTAGTGTCACGAACTCCTTTATCTCTAAAATTCCCACTAGTAACTTTAACTCTTCATTCAATCCTTCTTCGAATATTTTGCACATAGCAACCTCATCAGCCACACACTCCCGAGCATACCGACTAAGTCTTACAAACTCATGTTCGTATTCAGATACGGTCATACGGCCTTGCTTGAGTTCCAGGAACTCCTTACGCTTCTGATCGATGAACCGTTGACTAATATATTTCTTCCGAAATTCCGTTTGAAAGAAATCCCAAGTAACTTGTTCCTTTGGGACTATGGAAATCAAGGTCCTCCACCAATAGTAGGTGAGTCTCGTAACAAAGATATAGCACACTTAAGACATTCATCGGTGTGCATGACAGTTCATCAAACACTCTAATGGTGTTATCAAGCGAACTCGGCCTTTCGGCATCGTCGGTAACTATGGCCTTAAACTCCTCCCCACGCTTCCTAATCAAGTCCACGGTGGTTTACTCAGCCTCACGGGATCGAGAATCGATGGCATCACGGGCTCTTGGGGTGGATTATTTAAATTCGAGAATGGTTGGACACCGGATTGGTTCGGGCATATTGCGCGACCCACTCATTCATCATGGTGAAGAAGGCTTGTTTCGCCTTCATTTTGATTATTCGCGGATGACCGAGGCTCAACAGGCGGTGTCCCTTGCGCAGAGCAGCCGCTACACTTTCAACGTCATCCGCCAAGGGTCTCTATCCCGGGTTCCATCGCTAATCAAAACAAAAATTTCAACCGTCAAGTCATCACATTATTAAGCACTAACAATTTGGCATGTATAGCTAGACTCACACGCTCTATGGTAGTCCTAGAACCGACTAAACCATAGCTCTGATACCAATAAAATTGTAACACCCTAACTCGTGACCGTCGCCGGTGTCGGACACGAGGGTTAACGCCAAATCCTCTCAAGGTATCAACCAATTTGACATTACCAGTCAGGCGGAAAACTGCATCACCGTCGCCTTAAAATCATATCTCGAGTTTCAAAACTCGGAAACTGGTTTCGTAAATTTTCCCTGAATTTAGACTCAAATACCCATCCATGGATTTATTTTTAGAATTTTTGGTCGGGCCAATTGGTACAGTTTATTAGTTAAAGTCACCCATGTTACAGGGATCGACTGCTCTGACCTTCACATGTTACAACTTGAATATCTCTCTTTACAGGGCTTTAATACTGGTGCCATTTGTTTCTAATGAAACTAGACTCAAAATGGAATCTGCACATATAAGGTATGACTCCTAATTCTTTCTGGATAATTTATGGTAAATTTTCAAAGTTGCGGCAGGGGACCCAGAAACCGTTCTGGCCCTGTCTCACGAGAACTTTAATATTTCTCAGTATACTGCTCATATGGTCATTTCGTTTCATCCATATAAAAATAGATTCATCAAGGTTAAATTCCATAATTTACTCACTATTTAATTCTACTTCTACTATTTTTAGTGATTTTTCAATCTCATCTCACTGCTGCTGTCCGCAACAGTTACTGCAGATGAGACTATGCCAATTTCATGAATCTTTCCTTGGCCTTAATCATCCATCATACATGACACAAATTATGGCCACCTTATCAAAATTAGAGTTTCTAAGACTCGTGGCTATAGGTTCTAGCATCCCAATCGACGACCACATAGGCCATTTTCACATGGCTTAAAGTTTACAACCCACAATTCGACAAAATATAATAGCCTATACATGCCAAATGTTCTTCAACAACGAAAACAATACCACAAGATTTCAGTTGGTGTGATGACTTCAACGACGGTCCCGATCACGCAAACAATACGAGTCCGAGAGACCTAAAATGGGTGACAAGAAAAGCACCGAGTGAGTTTACAACTCAGAAGTCATAAGCATTCATCAATCCATCGATAAAGTTACTACAACATGTACAACAAACGAGGCTAGGTACTCATCCATATCGAATCTATACCATAATACCTCGGACCTTTCGGTCCAATCTCGTACCAAGTCATACATCCACATTTCATATTCTACACAACAAGATAATCAAGCATTTTACACATTAACTCATTTTCCAGCACAACCATACAATTTCAATCATCACATAGATTTAAGGCTTACCAAATTCAACCCCAAGCATGAACGTATTCTCTATTCGTCATGAGCTCGAGGTACTTACCCGATCCGCTGTCCATACTCAATTCAATGGAGACACACCCTCCATATATATAGAGTACGCACACACCGTGCTTACTACTCGATTTCGCACACTTAGTGCCACGTAATTTAAGCCCACACACGATTGCCATACCCTCCGAGCTCGCACACCCAAGGTCAGTATTTTTCCAGCTTGTACACATAGTGTCATATTTTTCCAGCATGCACACTTAGTGCCTTATATTTCCAGCACGCACACTTAGTGCCAATCTCGTCACCATACACACGTATTGCCCGCACACACAGTGCCGGAAGCAAACTTTCTACACATTCCACTATTTCTTTTACATTCAACAATTATCCTCACTCCATACACATACAATTTCATTTATACATATATAGCATTCCATTAAACACAATTTCATAGATTTTCCAATCATTTAAGCAATATCAAACATATGTGCTTAATGACTTACCTTGTGTTCGGTAATTAATTCCAAGTCGGCTACTCGATGATCTTCGATTTCCCCTTGTTGGACGCCTCTCCTTTAGGATCTTGAGCTTAAACAAATAAATTAGCTCATTCAACCGCTTTGGTACATATATTGGTATCCACATTTTAATGATCTTATGACATACGGAACGACATGGTAAAATTTTTATCTTACTACCTTACGTTCTTAGCTATTCGGCTAATAGCCTTATGCAATTACCATACCATCAATAATCCAATCATATTCATTACTCAAGTATAGTATTTTCACATTCGGCAATAGTATTACATACAATAGCCGATTCTTCTTACTTTGTATTTATGCATCTATTTGATCATTAGTTTAGTTCAAACACCCATACACCAAGATTTATCAAGTTTAGCATGAAACATAACCTTAATCCTCAATGACCACTATGGTAGAAAATCTAGTCAACCCAAAATCACAATTTCTAACACATAATTGTTCATAACACAATTAAAGCATCCTCTCCATTCCAACACTTCAAGACACATACATTTCCCACAAATCTCCAACTTTACATTCGGCCTTAGTGTACATACACAAGCCAATTTTTTCTTCCTATCATCCAACCTAACTATATGAATATTTAACTAGCTCACACTTCACCCATCCACAATCACTCATTTAACACAAAGAAAATAATCAACTCTCTTCACTATCTACCATGGCGAATACTTCATGCACCACCCAAATCCAAAATTTTAACATGGGCTAGTTAAAGAACTTAGTAATCAACTTACATTAAGCTGAAATTTCAAAATCTAACATGAATACTAACCTTGTTTTGAGCTTAAAGTTGACCGAAATCTCCCCTCCCCCTTTCTTTCTTCAATTCGGCTAAGAGAGAACCAAAGGAAATGAAGCTCTTTTTTTTTTTTCTTTCTTTGCTCTATTCACGGCAAGGGGTGGGCAACCACACACACACACACATTTTTTTTTTTGTTTCTCTTCCTACAACCTTAATATTTTATCAATTTTGACATCAACCATTAACAAAACATGTTTATGACATGTTTTCTTTTGCCCATCATCCTTGTCATGGCGGCCACTAGGCTATCTTTAGGAAATTTGACATGCAAATCCTCATTTTCACAACATGCATTATTAGGCCACTTTGCATTTGCCTAGCACATTTCTAAATTTTTTTCACACAAGTCCTTTCTAGTGAAATTCACCTTTATAACACTAAATCAAATCATCAAAAATGTCACACACAATTTAACACATATCATAGGCATCAAAATAAATTTTAAATTATTTTTATGCCTCGGTTTTGTGGTCCCGAAACCACATCCCGTCTAGGGTCAATTTTGGGCTGTCACAAAAAATCCACCAACTAAGGACATATTTATCCATCCATTAAGCTAATATATTTATAACAATATAAGGACCCCACATTTAATGAAACATAACAATTTAGCACTTTAACAAATAACTAGTCACTTATGCATTTTACGCGATTGGGTCCTTTTCGCAAATTAAGCAGACAAATGATAAAATTTCCATACAAAACTTTCACACATTCTTAACCACATACTGTAAACACGAAAAATCTTATTAAAATATTTTTGACTCAAATTTGTGGTCCCAGAACCACTATTTCGACTAGGGTCTAAACCGAGCTGTTACAACTCTCCCCCTTAGGGATTTTCGTCCCCGAAAATCTTATCGTTGAATAGATTCGAATATTGTTGTCTCATAGCATCTTTGGGCTGCCACGTAGCCTCTTCAACACCGTGTTGATGCCACATTACTTTTACTAACGAAATTTTCTTATTTCACAATTCTTTAACCTCGCGTGTTAAAATACGGATTGGTTCTTCATCGTAGGTCATATCAAACTGAATCTCAATCTCAGATGGAGAAATCAAATGTGATGGATTAGATTTATACCGTCTAGCCATCGATACGTGAAACACATTATGAATCTTTTCTAACTCTGGTGGCAATAATAATCTATAAGTAATTGACCCGATACACTCGATAATTTCATACAGCCCGATGAACCTCAGACTCAATTTGCCTTTTCTGCCAAATTGGAGTACTTTCTTCCACGGAGATACTTTCAAAAATACTTTATCACTGATCTCGAATTCAATGTCTTTTATTTTCAAATCTGGGTACGATTTCTGTCAACCAGATGCCACTTTCAAGCTTACACGAATCACTTTTACCTTCTATTCAGTTTCTTTTATCAAATCGACCCTGTGAATCTTATTCTCACTGAGTTCTGTCCAATACAAAGGTGTACGTCATTTTCTACCATATAAAGCTTCATGCGGTGATATTTTAATGCTCGATTGAAACCTATTATTGTATGCGAATTCAATCAATGGAAAATACTGTTCCTACATACCTTCAAACTCAAGAATGCAACATCTCAATATATCGTTGAGAATCTAAATAATCCGCTCGGATTGACCATCCGTTTATGGGTGAAAAGAGGTACTAAAATGAAATTTTGTACCTAAAGCCTTTTGTAGTTTCTTCCAAAATCGCGAAGTGAATCTCGGAATTCTATCTGACACAATAGATAATGGCACACATGTAATCTCACAATATTAGAAATGTATAACTCAACTAACTATCAAGCAAGTAATTGGATAGCACTAGAATAAAAATGAGCTGATTTCGTCAATTGGTTAACCACAACCCAAATTGCATCTTTCTTTTTCGGAGATAAAGGCAAACCCAAAACAAAATCCATCGTCACTCTATCCCATTTCCATTCTGAGATCATAATCGATTGTAACAAACCAGATGGCACCTGATGTTCAGCTTTAACTTGCTGACAGATTAAATATTTCGAAACAAAATCAGAGATATCTCTTTTCATTCCAGACTACTAATAATGTTGTTTCAAATCATTATACATTTTCGAACTACCCGGATGTACAGATAATTGACTGTTATGAACTTCGTTCAAAATCATTAGAATCAACTCTGGATTTCTAGGTACACAAATCCGATCTCAGAATCTCAAATAATCATCATTACTAACTCAAAATTCAGAATCAGAATTCAATTCACACTGAGCTCATTTTGCTATTATCTCATTATCAATTTTTTGAGCATCAATAATTTGTTGTAAAAACAACGGTCTCTCTTTCAATTCGACTTAAATCAAACCATCATCAGACAAAACCAAATGGGCATCCATCGCACATAATACAAATAGTGAATTTTGACTCAAAGCATCAGCAACTACATTTGCTTTTCCCAGATGATAATCAATAACAAGCTCGTAGTTTTTTAGTAGTTCTAGCCATCTTCTCTAACGCAGATTCAAATCTTTCTGAGTCATCAGGTATTTTAAGCTTTTGTGATTGGAATAAATGTGACATTTCTCACCGAACAGATAGTGACGCGAAATCTTTAAAGCAAACACAATAGCTGCTAATTCAAGATCGTGTGTCAGATAGTTATTTTCGTGTCGCTTTAACTGTCTCGAATCATAGGCTATAACTTTGCCTTCTTGCATCAAAACGTAACTCAGTTAATGCATCACTGTAGATCTCAAATTCTTTACTAGATTCTGGTTGTACTAACATTGGAGCTTCAGTCAATAAAGCTTTTAACTGATCAAAGCTTTTTTGACACTTTTCAGACCAATCAAATTTCACATCTTTCTGAAGCAATTTTTTCAACGGAATCGCGATTATCGAAAAGCCTTTTACAAATCGTCTATAATAACCGCAAGTCCCAAAAAATTGCGGACTTTAAAAACATTTCTCAGAGGCTTCCAATCCAAAATAGCTAAAATCTTGCTTAGATCAACTCTGATACTTGATGCTGACACAATATGTCCCAAAAATCCAACTTCGAGTAACTAGAATTCACATTTACTGAACTTTGCATACAATTGCTTATCATGCAAAGTCTGTAACACTATTCTCATATGTTCCACATGCTTAGGTTCATCACACGAATAAATCAAAATGTCATCAATGAATACAATGACAAATCAATCAAATACGGTCTAAATATTCGGTTCATTAAGTCCATAAAGATAGCATGTGCATTCGTTAATTCGAAAGGCATAACTAAAAACTCATATTCTCTATACCTCATTCGAAAAGCAGTTTTCGAAATGTCTGAATCTTTTACTCTCAGCTGATAATAGCCTGATCTGAGATCTATCTTTGAAAACACAGTAGATCCTTTCAATTGATCAAACAAATCGTCAATTCGGGGCAGAGGATATTTGTTCTTGATAGTCACTTAGTTCAACTGTCAATGATCAATGCAGATTCTCATCGTGCCGTCTTTCTTTTTCACATATAAAACAGGAGCACCCCAAGGTGAGAAATTCGATCTTGCAAATCATCTATCGATCAACTCTTCCAACTGAGACTTTAATTCTTTTAACTCGATTGGAGCCATTTTATACGGAGATATCGAAATCGGAGTAGTCATTGCCACTAATTCAATGCCAAACTCAACTTCTCGAATCGGAGGTAATCTCGAAAGTTCTTCAGGAAACACATCAGGGAATTCACGAACAACAGGCATTGATTCAATTTTATTTTTTGTTACTTTCGAATCGATCATATAGGCAAAGTAGGCTTCACAACCCTTTTTCACATAACTCAGAGCTTTCATTGACAAAATCACAGCCGGTAACCCATTCAAATCACTAGATTCAATTCGAACTATTTCATCATTCTTTCATCTCAAATCAATAGTTTTCCATTTGCAATTTACAATAGCATCATGTAGTGTTAAACAATCCATACCCAGATTTATATCAAACTCATCAAAGGGTAATAACATCAGATTAGCCCAAAAACAAATGTCTCGAAATACTAAGGGATAATTCTTGCAGACTTTATCAACCAAAACACATCTGCCTAGGGGGTTCGATACTCTAATCACAAATTTAGTAGACTTTATAGGAAAAGTCTTACTGGATACTAAATTCATGCATATACACGAATGCAGCGATCCTAGATCAATCAAAGCAATCACGGAAGTATCATATAGAGTGAATGTACCGGTTACAACATCGGGAGACGAAGCTTCCACACGAGCTCGAATAGCATAGGCTCTGGCAGGTGCTCTAGCCTCAGATCGTACAGCAGTATCTTTAGTGCTTTTTTGACTACCATTTATATTTCTCGTATTTTTGGGAGGTCTATCATAAGCTACATTACTGTTTGGCCTCAAATTTTTCATAATCTCTTGTTTAACAGACTTGGGACAATCTCGAATAAAATGATCTAAAGATCCACATTTGAAACAAGCCCGATCATACAGTCTACAATTGTCAAGATGTCTTTTACCATAGTGTTTACACACAGGTCGATTGGATCAGATGTTTCCAACTCTTGCAATAGAAGTAGCTGGAGCTATAAATCTCGAATGCGATCTAGCACGATCTCTACTCGAATGCCCCATATTAACCTTTGAACGACTAAAATCATCTCAGAATTTCTTTGACGCAGACTGAAATGATTTACTTGCAGATCTCTTTCTCACATCTCTAGCTTCTGTATCACTTTTCTTTTCTCTTTCCAGAGCTCTTCAGCTTTACATGCTCGTTCAACAAGCACTACAAATTTTTTTATTTCTAAAATCCTAATTAAAAAACGAATATCTTAATTCAAACCATCCTCGAATATCTTGCACATGATTGCTTAGGTCGAAACACATTCTTGTGCATACTGAATCAGCCTCACAAATTCTCTCTCGTATTCTGTAGTAGACATACGACCTTGTTTCAATTCAAGAAACTCTTTACGTTTCTGATCGATAAATCTTTGACTGATGTATTTCTTTCAGAATTCAACTTGAAATAAATACCAAGTGACTCATTCTCTTGGAACCACAGATATCAGTGTCTTCCACCAATGATACGTTGTCTCTCTCAAAAGTGCAACAACATACTTAAGGCATTTGTCCGGAGTCAATGACAATTCATCGAACACTCTTATCGTATTATCAAGCCAGAATTCAGCTCTCTTAGCATCACCATTAGTAGTAGCACGAAACTCTTCAGCCCCATATTTTCTAATTTTGTCAACGGAGGCTTATTAAACTAAATCAGATTAGCTTGTGGCATGAGAAAGACTCGCGGAGGATTGAGCGGGGGTAAAGGTTGTGACACAGCTGAATTAGTTCTCATATATTGTGTGAACCAATCATTCATCATTTGGTAAAAGGCTTGCTTAGCCTCTCCCTCGTGGCTACTCGTAGAAGGACTCGTAGCAGGCGCATTACTCTCGACATCGTTAGCTACAGCTCGTTCGGGATCCATTTACTATATAAAAGCACATTTTCAATGTCAGGATTCATCACACTATCGCAGTTCATAAATATGGCATGTATAGCTAGACTCACATACACTACATTAGTCCTAGAATTAATTAAACCATAACTCTGATACCCACCAAATGTAATACCCCTAACCTGTATCCGTCACCGAACTAGTATTAAGAGGCATTATTGAACACATCAAAACATTTAGCATTCATTTAAGCAATCATCAAAGCATCATAGGTCATACATCAATTCAGAGTACTTACATAGGTTAACGAGACCTTAAAGATGCTTTAGAAAGGGGTCGGGACTAAATCAGACGCATACAAAATTTTTTGAAACTTAAACATTTTTCAAAGTTATAAAGGTCACACGCCCGTGTGAACAGGTCGTGTGCCTCACACGGCATTAGACATGTCCGTATGGCTAGGCCGTGGCAAAACAGGGCATACATACTGACTTGTCCACGCGGCCACAAGACACGCCCATGTGCCAGGTCGTGTGAAAATTAGGGAGGCTACTGGCTTGAGTCACACGGCCAGTCACACGCTTGTGTGTCTAGCCCGTGCTCGAAATTGACTTGGCCACACGACTTGGCACACGCCCGGGTGTGCGACCATGTGGTCTGCCTAGGCTTATTTCGAAATGGCCTTTGAGCAACACGGCAGTGACACACACCCATGTGGGAAAAAATAGGCCATTTATAAAGCCAAAATGCCACCCCTTAAGGTTCCTCCCTACAAGCATCAAAACCAAAAAATTTTGTACCAAATTTTCAACCAATTCACAACTAAAACTTACAACATTCATGATATTTCATTAACAACAAATTTTGTCCTTTTTAACCAATTCAAAAACATACCAAAAATCACATAGCAAACTCATTCATTCTAACATATCCTTATCTCAATATTTCACATCCAATCTCATGCCAAAATCATAACATTTCCCTAACTAAATCACATTACTAACTTACCAAATTGACCATTTATCACTAGGTCATTCATGAACACATCATATAAACATTATTGCATCACATAGTTTATGCTCAAAAGACATTCATAATTATAACCAAAACCAAGCCATATCACATGGCTAGATATACACATTACCAAACATATTCACAAACTTCTAGCCTATACATGCCATACTTCAATATATATATTTTCAAAAGGTACCAAAATAGAGTTTGATAGTGTGGTGATGATCCTCGATGATTCCCGAGCTCCCAGTAGCTTCGATAATACAAACACAAACAAAGTAATCTTTCAAAAGCTTAGTAAGCCATATACATATAAACTCATCACATAACACATTTCTAAACCATTTCATTCATGTAGTTCACGGCAAAACATGGCTACATATCCATAATTCTCATATAACTCAATTGTTCGTAAGTCACTTACACATAACACATTTCATACTCATATAATTCATACATATTTCATATGTCCACATATAAAAATATACTTACCTTTCTTAATAATATGTATATTTCAAACGTACCTGAATTTGGGTACACATTCTCATATTCATTCATTTCTCAGAATGCTCGTTGAATGTTCAGAATCAATAAAGATACTCGGATAGCTTGGAAAGCTCATACAATGCCAACGTCCTAGACGTGGTCTTACATGTAATCAAATATTGATGCCACTGTCCAAGACAGGGTCTTACGCGAAATCAAATACGATGCTAATGTCCTAGACATGGTCTTACACGTAAATTATAAGTCGATGCCAATGTCCCAGATGTGGTCTTACACGAAAAAACATATAGGATCACATATGTATCCTAACTATTCTTATGGTTCGTACGGGGCTTTTCGAACGTCGAAACACTGTCGATGCTTTCACAATTTCACATATTCATCTTCCAAGCCATTCATTTCATTTTAATAGAATATAAGTATAAATAAATTGATTCAAACAGATTTATTTGTATATCAACTTACCTCGTACGGATTCGAACGAACGGAGTCGACTACTCGATGACTTTCGACTTCTCTCGATCTAATTTCGTTTTCTTTTGTTCTTAATCTATATAAATTCAAATTTAATTCTTTTATTCAACAAATCATTCAAACCAATCCATAAACACATATTTAGGGCATTTTACATACTAGCCCTCACATTTTCATATTTTAACACTTTAGTCCCTAATTAAAAAAATCACAAAATATACAAAACTTCCATATACCCATGCTTAGTTGAATTTTCATATTGTTCATATAAGCCCACATATATCATTTATTTCATATTTTAGTCCCTCAATTTTTCATTTTTACAATTTAGCCCAAATTACTCAAATTCATCAAAAATTCAAAGACAAAACATGTTAACCCAACATCAAGCTTCCATATACTATCTTCAAACTTCATAAAAATCATAGTTTCATTAATGGAATATCTTAAAATTATAATCAAATTCAAAAATTGAGACATGGGCTTGATAGAACACTAAGCAACAATCACAATAACATAGAAATTATCAAAAATTGAACAAAATCCATACCTTAATCACCAATCAAAGTGCCGAAACCCTAAAACCACAACCTTGGTTTATTTCTTTTGATTTTCAGCAATAGTGAGAAAGTATGAAAAAAAATTGTGTTTTGTTTTAATTAATTAAGCTTATATAACCAAATTCCAAATTTACCCTTAATGAATATACATTAAAAATCCACCAACTAGGGACATATTTGTCCATCCGTTAAGCTAATGGTTTTATAACAATATAAGGACCCCACATTTAATGAAACATAACAATTTAGCACTTTAACAAATAATCAGTCACTTATGCATTTTACATGATTAGGACCTTTTCGCAAATTAAGCATACAAATGATAAAATTTCCATACAGAACTTTCACACATGCTTAACCAGATACTGTAAACACGAAAAATAATATTAAAATATTTTTTTGACTTTAATTCGTGGTCCCAAAACTAGTATTCTAACTAGGGTCTAAATTGGGCTGTTACACGAATGGTCCGAGAAGTGTCAGCAAAGTTTTCATCAGTTGAAAGCACTATGGACTGAGACACCCATTCTAGTTCAGCCTGAATCAGGTAAAGAATTTGTGATTTTCAGTGATGCATCTTTAAATGGTTTAGGCTATGTTTTGATGTAGGAAGACAAAGTAATAGCTTACGCTTCCAGATAGTTAAAGCCACTTGAAAAGAATTATCCGACACATGACTTAGAGTTGACAACTATTGTGTTCGCATTGAAAATTTGGCGACACCATTTGTATGGTGAAAAATCTCATGTATTTACCGATCATAAGAGTTTGAAGTAACTGATGTCACAGAAAGATTTGAACCTAAGACAACGCAAGTTGCTCGAACTATTGAAAGATTATGATTTGATCATTGATTATCATCCAGGTAAAGTGAATGTAGTTGCTGATGCTCTGAGTAGAAAGTCTTTATTTGCTTTACAAGCGATGAATACATGATTGACATTATCTGATGATGGTTCAATCTTTGTCGAGTTGGAAGCTAGACTGATGTTTTTAGAGTAGATGTACAAGGCTCAGAAGTGTGATGGCGTATTACAAGCTAAACCGAAACAAAGTGAGTCAACTTCTGACTTTGAATTTCATATTGGATCAGATGATTTCTTATTATTCAGAGGCAAAATTTGTGCACCGATGAATTTAGAGCTCATTCGGAGGATCTTGCACGAAGCTCATAGTGATTAGTTACCTGTTCATCCGGGAAGTAATAAGATGTACAGTGATTTGAAACAAATGTAATGGTGGCTGGAAAGTTGTAATGTGAGATTTCTGACTTTGTATCGAGATGTTTAGTATGTCAGCAAGTTAAAGGCTAACATCAAGTACCTTTTGGTTTGTTGTAGCCAGTGATGATACCGGAGTGGAAATGGGATTGAGTTACTACGGATTACGTATCGGGTTTACCCTTATCTCTGAGAAAGAAAGATATCATTTGGGTTGTCGTTGATCGTTTGACGAAGTCAACACAATTTATTCTGGTACGTATAGATTACTTCCTTGAGAAATTAGTTGAGTTATACGTTTCTAAGATTGTCAGATTACAAGAGGTGCCAGTTTCCATCATCTCGGGTAGAGATTCATGATTTACATCACGATTTTGGAAAAGGTTACAGGAAGCTCTAGGTGCGCGGTTGCATTTTTCCACTGCATTTTATCCTCAGACCGATGGTCAGTCCGAGTAATACGGGATTGTAACATCCCAAAATAGGGCCTAAATGGAAAAGTGTTACAAAACCATGAATTCGATATAGAAAAGTTTATTCTGATTAATTTTTATAATTTACCAAGTGATTAGATGCATGTGTTAGAGTATCGATGGAAAATTTTATAGATAGCATGCTTAATTTTCCTATTAGGGCTTAATTGCAAAAGTTGATAAATATGAGTTTTAGATGTTAAAGGATTAAGTTGAAGAGTATAATTGAAGTAGAGGTCCTTAAATGGTAATTAGACAATTAGGTTTTCATGACAAAAATGAACATACATAGATAAAAATAACTAAAATTTTAATGAAGGGTATTTTAGCCATTTGGTAATTAAAAGATTAAAAAAGGGAAAAAGATGGCAAAATGTGCCCATCTTCTTCATTAGGCTGAAATTTCAAGGGTTCTCCATGGCTAGGGTTTTGTCAAGCTTCCAAGCTTCATACTAAGTAATTCCAAGCCCCATTTTTAATGTTCTTTACGTTTTTGAAGTCCTGGTAACTTGATTTAGTTTATTTTAGCAATAATTTAACCTAGGGTTCATATTTGGAAAAATACCCATAGGTGAAATGTGTTTATTTTGATGTTTTATGGTAGAATATGAAGCTTGAAATTATGTTAAACGACTTGAGCTAAGCGATTTTAAGCGAAAACGAGTAAAACGACATAATCGGTAAAAATACCTAATGGTCATAAGTACATGTTAGAGTGGAAATTTGACAGCATGTCATAAAACATAAGAATTAGGGATAAAGTTTCATTTTCGAGCCTTGGGGAAAAAGTGTAAATATGAAAAAGTTTAGGGGAAAAATCATAACTTTCCCAAAGTTAGAGTTAAGGACTGTTTTGATAATTGTGAATATTAAATAAGTTAAATTTACTATTATAGATCAAGAAGAACAAAATTTGGGGTTAGACCGAGGAAAGAAAAAGGTTGAGGACTAAATTAAAATATTTGATCGTATTTTGTATCGAGGTAAGTTTGCGGTAAATAAATGCAATGTTTTATTATTTATAATTAATGATTTTATTTTTCAGCATCTATATATTTATTTTGTAAATTTTTTCCTTGATGTTCAAGCAAGAATAGACGGAGAAATGATATTTAAAAGTTCCGGTTGAACCTTAGGAATGTGTAAGATACAAATGTCATGACATTAGGGTTTAAGGATACCAAGTAAGACCATGCCAAGGCATGACATTGGTAAGTTTTACAAGGCAAGGAAATCATGTAAGACCATGTCAAGAAATGGCATTGATAAACTAATATAAGGCAAAGATCCCATGTAAGACCATGCTAAGGCATGGCAATGGTGAGTTCATAAGGTAAGGATACCACGTAAGACCATGTCAAGACATGGCAATGGTAAGTTTAAAAAGGAAAGGTACCCATGTATCCTTATTATTCCAAGTGGTTCAATGGAAAATTCAAAGAGTGTACCAAAGGGAAGGTAAGATAAGTCCATGTTCGAAAGGTTCAGGTTATCTTGATAATTCATTTAGAATATTGTTATTTATTTACATGCAAACTTACTAAGCTTTATGCTTACTCCCTTTATTTTCTCTTTTTTTATAGTATCACAAAGCCAGCTTAGAAAATCGTAAGGACTTTGGAGATCGCCTCACACTATCAACGAGCTATCTTGGTATTTTGTGACTAAAAATACTTTAAGTTATGGCATGTATAGGGACTTGGCTATTTTGTTCGTATGTCCTTATGATATGATTAAATAATGGCATGTAAGTACTTGGTAATGATTAGCTTATGATATAACTAAATAAGAACATGTTTTGGTATTATGTATGCCTAAATGAGGTTTGACGCAAAGAAACTAAGAAAGATTAAGAGTTGGCCATGGAACAGTTAGGAAACAACAGTAGTGATGTGGTTTTGAAAAATCACTAAAAATTGTAGAAATGGAATTAAATGGTGAATGAGATTTAGAATTAAAGCTTATTGAGTCTATTTTCATAGGAAAGAAAGCAAATGAAGTCTACATTCTGAGATATTTAAATTTTTGTAAGACTTGTTCAGAGTGACTTCGTGATTCCCTGTTCCAAATTTGGAAAATCACTAGAAATTTTTAAAAAATAATTATAAGTCAATCTCTATTTGTATAGATTTCTAGTGAGTCTATTTTCATTAGAAATAAACAGAAACATTATCTGAATTTTGTATAATGAGATAATTGATTTTTAGTGAAGAGAGGTCAGGTCCACTGAACTGCGAAATAGGGGAACCTTTAATGAATAAACTGTACTGATTGGCCAAACCAAAAATTTTGAAAAATTATGCTAAGAAGATAAATGACTCTTGTTTCAGGTAAAATTTACAGATTTAAATTTCTAGTTTCGTAGCTAAAGTTATACTTAATTTAGTGACTGTTACGCAGATGGATAGTTTTATTATGAATAGTGAAATAAATTGTTTTGATTTGTGTAAGTAATCGAAAAATTTTTAATGTTCCTGGTTTGGTCCCGAACCATTCTGATTGCATGTTTTAGGGTCTCAAGGGCCTTTTTATGGATTTATTGGATGAATGTGAGAAAATTGATTTTTTTTTAAATGTAAAATTTTTTTATGCCTCGAACAGGTAAGATAAGTCTGGTAACGCCTCATGCTCAACTCTGGCGACGGTCTCGAATAAGGGGTGTTACATTTATTGATATCAAAGTAAGATTTTAGTTAGTTCTTAGAATATTCAGTATGAATAAGAGTCTAGCTATACATGCCATACTTATATTTTGATAGTGTGACGACTCTTGACGATTTTAAAATTTTTTTCGTTTATAGTTGTGGATCCCGAACGAGTTGGTGTAGATGATGTAGAAAGTAACGCACCCGCTCCCGCAGAAGGGACGGTGCCACCAGATAGTAGTAAAAGGCCCGTTATAGTTAGTTAGGGAGGAGGTGCTCGAGAAGCATTCTTCCAAGCAATGAATGAATGGTTTGCCAAGTTCGTTCGTACGAATTCGACCGTTAGACCTCCACCCCCTCATGATCCTTAAACTACCCATGTAGCTTCCTTAGTCATAGATACAGTCAGAAGAGAGAAGCCATCAGTTGATAAAATTATAAAACAAGGGGCCGAATATTTTCAGGCTACTAAAGATGACGATGCAGAGAAAGCTAAATTTTGGCTCGAGAATACTATCAGAGTTTTTGATGAGTTATCCTGCACACCTGAGGAGTGCAAGAAGTGTGTTGTATCACTTTTATGAGACTTGGCCTACCATTGGTGGAAGACACTTGTGTCAGTAGTACCGAAAAGAGGGTTACTTGGGATTTCTTTCAAGAAGAGTTCCGTAAGAAATACATTAGTTAGAGGTTCATCGACCAGAAAAGAAAAGAATTCCTTGAACTAAAGTAGGGTAAGATGACAGTGACTGAATATGAACGTGAATTTGTAAGACTTAGTAATTATGCTCGAGAGTGTGTTTCTACTGAAGCTATTATGTGCAAGAGATTTGAAGATGGGCTCGATGATGATATTTGACTGTCAGTTGGTGTTTTAGAAATAAAAGAGTTCATCATTTTAGTTGAAAGAGCTTGTAAGATAGAGGAGTTGCTGAAAGGAAAGGGTAAAGATAAAATTAAGATGCAAGACACGGAGAAAAGACAAATGAGGAAGTCATTTCAGTCTACATCCAAGAGGCCTAGTGAGTTCTCTACGAGATCTAACTTTTCAGCAGAGTATTCTAGCAGAAACAGAGGCAGAAGATTTATGGGTCAGAAAGCTCAAACCACTTCAATTGCGAGTGTTGGCAGTATTCAGCCTGATAGACCCAAGTGTCCTCAATGTGGTTGACGTGTAACACCCCGTACCCGAGTCCGTTACCAGAATCGAACACAAGGTGCACACAGACTTAACTATTTTCACAGTCCATTTAGAAATTTCCAGACAAGCTGGTTACTGCATCACTGTCACCTTAAAAATCATATCTTGAGTTTCAGAGCTCAAAAATTTGTTTCGTAATTTTTACCTGAAACTAGACTCATATGTCCATCTACAGATTTTTTTCTAGAATTTTTGGTCGAGCCAATTGGTACAGCTTATTAGTTAAAGTCTCCCCTATCCCAGGGTTTGACTACACTGACCTTTGTGCGTTACCAATTGAATATATCCTTGTACAGGGCTTTAATACTGATGTCGTTTGTTTCTATAGAAACTGACTCAGAGAGGAATCTATACATATATGGCATGACTCCTAATTATCTCTGGTTAATTTACAATGAATTTCCAAAGTCGGAACAGGGGATCCAGAAACCGTTCTGGCCCTGTTTCACGAGAACTTTAATATCTCTTAACATGTAACTCCTATGACCGTTTCGTTTCTTCCATATGAAAGTAGACTCATCAAGGTTCATTTACATAATTTATTCACTATTTAATACCATTTCTACTATTTTTAGTGATTTTCACATCCACATCACTGCTGCAGTCAGCATCTGTCTTTAAGGTAGGCTTTACCTATTTCATGATTTCCATGATTCAATTGCCCTTTTGCATACATAGCACAAAGTGTGATCATGATTAACCATTCCAATGGCTAATCATTTCAAAACAATTCCATACCTCATAATGATCAACATACAAGCGATTATAGTACTATACTAAAAACGTATATAAGCCATTTTCGCATGGCTATCCAAGTTTACACAAAACCGAAAGGTACATGACCTTCAACAAAAGGGTAGTCCTATACATGCCATTCCAAAGTTCAACCAAAATTATACCAAAATGGAGGCTTTGATAGTGTGGATGACTTGACTTCAATGATCCCGAATCCGATAGCTAACGAGCAAAATCTATAAAGCAGAGAAACAAAGAAAAGGAGTAAGCAATTTATGCTTAGTAAGTTTGAGCAAGAAATTCCAGCACAACAAAAGCATAGCATTCATAAAGCTAACGGATAATTTCATATGCACAAATTCTCAATATCATACTCATTTCACATTCCAACCCCTATGTTCATACATAAGGGATCACCTTAGTCAAATACCGGAAACTCATTACTCGATTGGCGAATATTATTGAAGGAATCAACTAATTCAAGCTCATATGAACATACCTCATTGCTGGAATTTTTTCAAGCGCATTAACTGAAATTTTACAGCAAGATCGCTTATTCTAGAATCACGTACCTTGAATTTAACCGGATATAATGACTCGCTCAAATGCCTTCGGACGAAGCCGGTTATAGTGACTCGCATACGAATGCCTTCGGGACTTAACCCAGTTTAGTAACTTGCACAATGCCTTGGGCTTAGCCCGATTTATTAACTCGCACGAATGCCTTGGATCCTAGTCGAGATATAGTCACTTAGCACAAAGCCTTGGGACTTAGCAGGACATCATTCGAATAACCGAGCACAATTATCAATAAATTATGACACATTCGTATTTCATTTTCAATAGCAAAACTCAAACACAAGGCACTTTTTACACTTGAAATTTCGGCTCAATAGCCACACACAAAGAGCATGATTTTAATTTGCTTTAAACATGATCTAATCAATTCAGAATTTAAGGTCTATTACTCAAGAACTTACCTCGGACGTGGTCGAACGATTTCGACGGCTATTCGACGACTTTTTCCTTCCTCTTATCGGATTTAGCTCCCCTTTGCTCTTGAGCTTAATTTAACAAATAAATTGGTTTTATCATTTGAGCATCGAAAGAGGAATTCAAGATACTTAGCCAATATATATATACTCATTAGGCATCAAAGTCGCATATGTACGAAATCATGAATCGAACTCAACACATTAGTTAATATTCCTCTTAGCGAATTTTCTAAGCCAAGAATAGGCATCAATATGCTTGCCTCTAACCGAATGCATGCACACCAATTTCCCTAATGTGGCGAATATACATGTCCATGTTGAGGCCAATTATACACTTAATACCACACAAAAACAGCATACATTTTACTACTAACGCATTACATATCGTAGCTCAATACACATCTCTCATTTACTTCATAATCGAGACATCATCACAAGCAAATATACAACTTGAAATAGCATATATGTCATACCAATACATCGTGTGCAAACATATATACATATATATATGCTAGAGCCGAATCTCAAGTTGATTGTAACTAAACATGAACAAAATTTCAATACACAAATCTTACTTTCCATGCAATGAGCATAAATCACACTTATGGATGTACCATGGCCGAATAAATCACAACACCATAATTTTGGTCATGATTAAACAAAGAACTTAGTATCTCATTCAAAAATGCTAAAAGAAAATCTAAGAGTCCTCAATCCCCCATCACATGTGTCATTATCAAGCTTGATATTTAGCATGCAATGGCATTAACACCACATTTACTTTGGCGAATTTCATTCCCATGACAAAGCAAAGATTTGAACCATGGGCTACCAAGAACATCAAGCTAGCAACTAAAACATGCATGAATCTCATGGCACAACCTCAAACATACCTTAATCTTGATGCAAGTATAGCCAACCTCTTCCTAATCCTCTTCCAAAACAAACATGAAGCAAAATTCCTTCCTTCCTCTAGTATTTTCGGTCAAGAGAGAATGAAAAGATGGATGAACAATTTTTTTTTTCTCTTCCACAATGCACGGCAATGGGGGGTTTCACTCACACACACACATTTTTTTTTTCTTTCTTTATTACCCATACTTATTTGTTTATTGTTTCTCCCTAATGCACCAATAAAACATGTTTCATGACAAGTTTAGCCCATGATTCCTTGTCATGGCCGCCACTACAACTTGGGGGAATTTGACATGCAAGTCCTCCCCTTTGACTACATGCACTATTAGGTCCTTATAGATTAGCCTTTCACTTTTCAAAAGTGTCACACAAGTTCTACTAACTGAATTCACATGCAATCGGCTAAATCGGAACTTGAAATTTTCACACATTCATAATTACATATTCTAGACAATAAATATTACATTCAAACATTTTGGTGACTCGGTTTAGCGGTCCCGAAACCACTTCCCGACTAGGGTCAATTTTGGGCTGTCACAACTCTCCCCACTTAAGAAATTTTCGTCCCGAAAATCTTACCAGTAAATAGGTTTGGGTAACGCTCTTTCATAGAGCTCTCGGGTTCCCAAGTAGCTTCTTCCATCCGTGTTTGAGCCATAACACTTTTACTAACGGAACCCTTTTGTTTCGCAACTCCTTCACTTCACGAGCTAGGATACGAATCGGTTCTTCTTCATAACTCATATCGGATTGAATTTCAACCTCTGATGGACTAATTACGTGCGACGGATCAGATCTATAGCGCCGAAGCATCGAAACATGAAAGACGTCGTGAATCTTTTCAAGTTCAGGGGGTAAAATCAAATGATACGCAACTGGACCGACTCGTTCGGATATCTCATATGGCCCGATGAACCTCGGGCTCAATTTGCCTTACTGACCAAATCGAGTATCTTTTTCCAAGGCGAAACTTTAAGAAACACTTTATCTCCCACTTGATACTCAATGTCTTTTCGTTTCAGATCCGCGTCGACGACTCGACGATCGGAGGCTATCTTGATTTTCACGGATTACTTTTTACTGTTTAGCATCTTTAATCAAATCCACTCCAAAATTTTGTTCTCACCGAGCTCGGTCCAAAACAATGGTGTACGGCATTTACGCCGTACAAGGCCTCGTAGGGCGCCATCTTAATACTTGATTGAAAACTATTGTTGTAGCGAATTCAATCAAAGGTAAGTACCGTTCCATGAACCACTAAACTCGAGGATGCAACATCTCAACATATCCTCAAGTATCCGAATTATCCGCTTGGATTGACCATCGGTTTGGGGTGAAAGGCGGTCTTTGAAATGCAACTTGGTACCCAAAGCTTCTTGCAATTTCTTCCAAAATCGCGAAGTTAATCTCGGATCTCTATCCGACACAATGTAAATCGGTACCCGTGTAATCTCACAATCTGAGAAACGTATAATTTAGCTAGTTTATCCGATGAAAAATCCGTCACGCATTGGGGATAAAGTGAGCCGACTTAGTCGGTCTATCAACAACAACCCGGATCGCATCCTTCTTACTTGTCGACAATGGCGATGCGGACACAAAGTCCATTGTGACTCGATCCCATTTCCACTCGGTATCGTAATCGGTGAAGTAATCCACGAAGGCACTTGATGTTCCGCTTTCACTTGTTGACATATTAAACATCTCAAACAAAGTCGAGATGTCTCGTTTCATACCATGCCACAAAACCGAAATTTCAAATTGTTGTACATCTTCGTACTCCCCGGGTGGATTGCCATCCGGCTACAATGGGCTTCGTTCGAATTATCGAAATAAGTTCAATTCTTTGGGACACACAGACGACTTCGAACCTCAAACAATCGTCATCATCAATTTGAAACTCCGATTCCTTGTTGAACACACTCGCCCGTTTTGCAACCAACTCATCGTCAACCTTCCGAGCTTCACGAATTTGATGAGTCAACAATGGTTTGGCCTTTAATTGGCTATTAACACATTGTCGGGTAGAATAGACAAGTGTACATTCATAGCTCGTAAAAGCAAGCGGTGATTTTCGGCTTAAGGCGTCCGCAACCACATTAGCCTTTCGGGTGATAATCAATGACAAGCTCATAATCTTTTAACAACTCGAGCCAACGTCTTTGTCTCAGATTTAAGTCTCTTTGAGTCATCAAATATTTGAGACTTTTGTGATCCGAATACACATGGCACTTCTCACCAAATAAGTAATGTCGCCATATCTTTAAGGCGAATACGATGGCAGCCAATTCGAGATCATGGGTCGGATAATTTTTCTCATGTGGCTTTAATTGTCTCGACGCATATGCCACAACTCGACCCTCTTGCATCAATACGCAACCTAACCCAAGTAGGGAAGCGTCACTATATATGACAAACTCTTTGCCAGATTCGGGCTGTACTAGTACTGGAGCTTCCGTCAAATGAGTTTTCAATTGGTCGAAACTTTTCTGACACTTTTCCGTCCATTCAAACTTGACATCTTTCTGAAGCAGTTTCGTCATGGGTGTGGCTATCATCGAGAATCTTTTTACAAACCGTCGGTAGTAACCGGCAAGTCCCAAAAAGCTCCGAACCTCAGTAATATTTCTCGGAGGCTTCCAGTTAAGTATGGCTGAAATTTTACTCGGGTCGACTCGAATACCGATGCAGATACCACATGACCCAAGAAGCTAACCTCTCTTAACCGAACTCACACTTGCTTGAACTTAGCATATAACCGCTTATCCGTAAAATTTGCAACACTAATCTCGGTGCTCGCATGTTGGTCTCATCTCTTGAATAGACCAAGATGTCGTCAATGAACACAACTACGAATCGATCCAAATATGGTTTGAAGATCCGATTCATCAAATCCATAAATACCGCAGGGGCATTAGTGAGCCCAAACGGCATCACTAAGAACTCGTAGTGACCATATCTCGTTCTGAAGGCAGTTTTGGGTATGTCCGAATCTCGGATTCATGAATCGATAATAGCCCGATCTCAAATCTATTTTGAGAACACCGAGGCTTCTTCAGTTGATCGAACAAATCATCGATACGATAGCGGATACTTGTTCTTTATTGTCACTTTATTAAGTCGACGATAGTCGATGCACAACCTCATGGTTCCGTCCTTCTTTTCACAAACAACACCGGTGCACCCCAAGGTGAAAAACTCAGGCGAGCAAAGCCTCTATCCACCAACTCTTGCAACCGAGCTTTCAACTCCTTTAATTACTGTTGGTGCCATACGATACGGAGCTATCAAAATCGGTGTGGTCCTGTACAAGCTCAATGCCAAACTCTATCTCCGAGCAGTGGCAAACCCGGTAATTCTTCGGGAAAAACATCCGGGTATTCACAAACCACCGGCACAGATTCAGGTTTTATTTCTAACTCCTTATCATCAAGTACATACGCAAGGTATGCTTCGCACCCCTTTCTTACATATTTTTGGGCCAACATTGATGATATTACAACTGACAACCCCTTTAAGTCCGTAGACTCAACTCGGATCATCTCGTTATTTGCGCACCTCAAATCAATAGTCTTGCTTTTGCAATTCACAACCGCATCATGCACGGTCAACCAATCTGACCCAAGAATAACATCAAATTCATCGAATGGCAAAAGCATCAAGTCCGCCGGAAAACAGGAACCTCGAATTACTAAGGGACATTTCTTACACACTTTGTCGACCAACACGTAACGACCCAAGGGATTTGACACCCAAATTACGAACTCAGTAGACTCAATAGGTAAAGTCTTACTGGATGCTAAGGTTTTGCATATATAAGAATGAGTAGAACCAGAGTCAATCAAAGCAATCACATTAGTATCAAAGAGAGTGAAAGTACCGGTAATAACATCGGCGAGGAAGCATCCTCACGTGCGGCGTATAGCATAAGCCCTAGTAGAGCACGAGCCTCGGATCTGGTCGTAACATCTCTAGATCCTCTCGACCACCACTAGCATTGCCGTATTTTCGGATGGTCTACCTCGGCGGTGGTAGCACCCGGTTTCCCACTCGATTTGTATTCTGTTCGGACAACCTCGGGCAATCTTTAATAAAGTGGTCGACCGATCCGCACTTGTAACAGAGCGGTCACGGAACCTGCAGCCTTCGAATGCCATTTGCCACAATGTCGACACTCGTTCGTCTCGACGTTCATTCCCAACTTTGGCGGCATCAAGTGCCTCGTGTATCCACGGGGTCGATCACGATCTCGTCTAAAAGGCCGAAGCGCCTCTAGACCGCCCACATCATCTCTAAATTTCTTCGATGCATGTTGAAGAGACTTTCCGAGGATCTTTTGAAACTCTCGGTTCCCACATCAACTTTTTGTTTTTCTTTTCTAAGCTCTTGACTTTACAAGCTCGCTCAACAAGTACTACGAACTCTCGTATTTCAAGAATGCCAACGAACATTTTATGTCTTCATTCAGCCCATCCTCGAAGCGTTTACATACGATGACCTCGGACGAAACACATTCCCGAGTGTATCTACTAAGTCTAACAAATCTTCGCTCGTAATCGATGGCGACATAGAACCTTGCTTAAGCTCAAGAAATTCCTTCCGTTTTGATCAACAAATCTCGATCGATATACTTTTTTGAAACTTAGTTTGGAAAAACTCCCAATTACTTGCTCTCGGGCACTGTGAAGTCGAATGCTCCACCAATAGTAGGCGTAATCACGTAGCAAGGAGATAGCACACTTTAGGCATTCATCGGTGTACAAGATAGCTCATCAGTGCGGATAGTGTTGTCCAACCAAAATTCAGCTTGCTCAAGATCGTCGCTATCCGTAGCTTTAAATTCAGTAGCCCCATGTTTTGGATTCTATCAACTGGAGGCTTATTCGACCTTATTTGGTCGATTCACGGAGGCATTGTAGGTATAAATGTGTTTGTTGGGAATGGAGGTTGTGGAACAACAGTATTAGTTCGAATGTATTGGTTGAACCAATCATTCATCACGCTATAAAAGGCTTGCCTAGCCTCATCATTCGGATTGCTAGCAACAAGTTGAGAGTCCGCGGTCTTTGTCCCTTGTCGGAGCAGCGCCACACTCTCCACATCATCACTATCGCTCGGTTGGGATCGGGATCCATTACTATAATAAACACAAATTCAAACGTCGAAATCACCACACTATCAAATAATCACATAAAATGGCATGTATAGCTAGACCCAAACGCATTACGGTAGTCCTAGAATCGACTAAACTGTAGCTCGATACCAATAAAATTGTAACACCCGTGCACTGAGTCCGTTCAGGAATCGAACACAAGGTGCACACAGACTTAACTATTTTCACAGTCCATTTAGAAATTTCGGACACAAGTTGGTTCTTGCATCACCGCCGCCTTAAAAATCATATCTTGAGTTTCAGAGCTCAAAATTTGTTTCGTAATTTTTCCCTGAAACTAGTCTCATATTTCCATCTACAGATTTTTTTCTAGAATTTTTGGTCGAGCCAATTGGTACATTTTATCAGTTAAAGTCTCCCTATCCTGTGGTTTGACTACACTGACCTTTGTGCATTACGAATTGAATATCTCCTGGTACAGGATTTAATATCGATGCCGTTTGTTTCTATAGAAACTAGACTCAGAGAGGAATCTATAAATATATGGCATGACTCCTAATTATCTCTAGTTAATTTACAATGAATTTCCAAAGTCCAAACAGGACTGACTACACTGACCTTCGTATGCGTTTAATTGGATATCTCCTGCATGTGGCTTCAATGCTGATGCCGTTTATTTCTATAGAAACTAGACTCAGAGAGGAATCTATAAATATATGGTATGACTCTAATTATCTCTGGTTAATTTAAAATGAATTTCTAAGGTCGGAACAGGGATCCGAAACCGTTCGCCCTGTTTCACGAGAACTTTAATATCTCTTAACATGTAACTCCTATGACCGTTTCGTTTCTTCCATATGAAAGTAGACTCATCAAGGTTCATTTACATAATTTATTCACTATTTAATACCATTCCTACTATTTTTAGTGATTTTTTTCTAGAATTTTTAGTCGGGCCAATTAGTACATTTTATTAGTTAAAGTCTCCCCTGTTGCAGGGACCGACTACACTGACCTTCGTGCGTTACGAATTGGATATCTCCCTGTACAGGGCTTCAATGCTGATGCCATTTATTTCTCTAGAAACTAGACTCAGAGAGGAATCTATAAATATATGGTATGACTCCTAATTATCTCTGGTTAATTTAAAATGAATTTCTAAAGTCGGAACAGGGGATCCAGAAACTGTTCTGGCCCTGTTTCACGAGAACTTTAATATCTCTTAACATGTAACTCCTATGACCGTTTCGTTTCTTCCATATGAAAGTAGACTCATCAAGGTTCATTTACATAATTTGTTCACTATTTAATACCATTCCTACTATTTTTAGTGATTTTTCACATCCACATCACTGCTGCAGTCAGCATCTGTCTTTAAGATAGGCTTTACCTATTTCATGATTTCCATGATTCAATTGCCCCTTTTTGCATACATAGCACAAAGTGTGATCATGATTAACCATTCCAATGGCTAATCGTTTCAAAACAATTCCATACCTCATAATGATCGACATACAAACGATTATAGTACTATACTAAAAAACGTATATAAGCCATTTTCGCATGGCTATCCAAGTTTACACAAAACCGAAAGGTACATGACCTTCAACAAAAGGGTAGTCCTATACATGCCATTTCAAAGTTCAACCAAAATTATACCAAAATGGAGGCTTTGATAGTGTGGATGACTTCGACTTCAATGATCCCGAATCCGATACCTAACGAGCAAAATCTATAAAACAGAGAAACAGAGAAAACAGAGTAAGCAATTTATGCTTAGTAAGTTTGAGCAAGAAATTCCAGCACAACAAAAGCATAGCATTCATAAAGCTAACGGATAATTTCATATGCACAAATTCTCAATATCATACTCATTTCACATTCCAACCCCTATGTTCATACATAAGGGATCACCATAGTCAAATACCGGAAACTCATTACTCGACTGAGCAAATATTATTCGAAGGGAATCAACTAATTCAAGCTCATATGAACATACCTCATTGCTGGAATTTTTTTCAAGCGCATTAACTGAAATTTTACAGCAAGATCGCTTATTCTAGAATCACGTACCTTGAATTTAACGGATATAACGACTCGCTCAAATGCCTTCGGGACGAAGCCCGGTTATAGCGACTTCGCACGAATGCCTTCGGGACTTAACCCGGGTTTAGTAACTTGCACAATGCCTTCGGGCTTAGCCCGGATTTATTAACTCGCACGAATGCCTTTGGATCCTAGTCCGGATATAGTCACTTAGCACAAAGCCTTCGGGACTTAGCCCGGACATCATTCGAATAACCGAGCACAATTATCAATAAATTATGACACATTCGTATTTCATTTTCAATAGCAAAACTCAAACACAAGGCACTTTTTACACTTGAAATTTCGCTCAATAGCCACACACAAAGAGCATGATTTTAATTTGCTTTAAACATGATCTAATCAATTCGAATTTAAGCTCTATTACTCAAGAACTTACCTCGGACGTGGTCGAATGATTTCGATGACTATTCGACGACTTTTTCCTTCCCTTATCGGATTTAGCTCCCTTTGCTCTTGAGCTTAATTTAATAAATAAATTGGTTTTATCATTTGAGCATCGAAGAGGAATTCAAGATACTTAGCCAATATATATATACTCATTAGGCATCAAAGTCGCATATATACGAAATCATGAATCGAACTCAACACATTAGTTAATATTCCTCTTAGCAATTTTCTAAGCCAAGAATAGGCATCAATATGCTTGCCTCTAACCGAATGCATGCACACCAATTTCCCTAATGTGGCCAAATATACATGTCCATGTTGAGGCCAATTATACACTTAATACCACACAAAAACAGCATACATTTTACTACTAACGCATTACATATCGTAGCTCAATACACATCTCTCATTTACTTCATAATCGAGACATCATCACAAGCAAATATACACCTTGAAATAGCATATATGTCATACCAATACATCGTGTGCAAACATATATACATATATATATGCTAGAGCCGAATCTCAAGTTGATTGTAACTAAACATGAACAAAATTTCAATACACAAATCTTACTTTCCATGCAATGAGCATAAATCACACTTATGGATGTACCATGGCGAATACATCACAACACCATAATTTTGGTCATGATTAAACAAAGAACTTAGTATCTCATTCAAAAATGCTAAAAGAAAATCTAAGAGTCCTCAATCCCCCATCACATGTATCATTATCAAGCTTGATATTTAGCATGCAATGGCATTAACACCACATTTACTTTGGCCGAATTTCATTCCCATGACATAGCAAAGATTTGAACCATGGGCTACCAAGAACATCAAGCTAGCAACTAAAAACATGCATGAATCTCATGGCACAACCTCAAACATACCTTAATCTTGATGCATGTATAGCCAACCTCTTCCTAATCCTCTTCCAAAACAAACATGAAGCAAAATTCCTTCCTTCCTCTAGTATTTTCGGTCAAGAGAGAATGAAAAGATGGATGAACAATTTTTTTTCTTTTCTCTTCCACAATGCACGGCAATGGGGGGGTTTCACTCACACACACACATTTTTTTTTCTTTCTTTATTACCCATACTTATTTGTTTATTGTTTCTCCCTAATGCACCAACAAAACAAGTTTCATGACATGTTTAGCCCATGATTCCTTGTCATGGCCGGCCACTACAACTTGGGGGGGGAATTTGACATGCAAGTCCTCCCCTTTGACTACATGCACTATTAGGTCCTTATAGATTAGCCTTTCACTTTTCAAAAGTGTCACACATGTCCTACTAACTGAATTCACATGCAATCGGCTAAATCGGAACTTGAAATTTTCACACATTCATAATTACATATTCTAGACAATAAATATTACATTCAAACATTTCGATGACTCGGTTTAGCGGTCCCGAAACCACTTCTCGACTAGGGTCAATTTTGGGCTGTCACATGACGTCATCCAGGTTAATGTCGAGCAACTGAGACTGGTTGTTTTTGATGTAATGCATCAGATCATTTCATTCGGGAGTGTCCTGAGATGGTTAAAAGAGAAGTAATATCAAGTGCAAGATTAGGCAATGCCCCCGTTAGAGGCAGACCTCAAAGAAGTTCGAGAATAGGGGTATTAGAGCACCTGTAAGGACCTATGCTATCTTTGCTCATGAAGAGGCATCCTCCTCTGATGTAATTACGGGTACATTTTCTCTCATGATGTTAATGTTATTACTTTGATTGATCCGGGTTTGACCCATTCATATGTTTGCATGAAATTGATGCCTAGTATGAACATTCCCATAGAGTCTACGGGATTTGTGATTAAAGTATCAAATCCACTGGGTCAGTATGTATTAGTAGACAAAGTATGTAAAAATTTCCCTTTGATGATTAAAGGTTACTGTTTTCCGGCAGATCTCATCCTATTGCCATTTGATGAGTTTGATGTGATTCTTGGTATGGATTGGTTGACTACGCATGACGTGATAGTGAGTTGTGGAAAGAAATTTATTGAGTTGAAATACGAAAATGGTGAAATTCTTCGGGTTAATTCAGATGAGTCAGATAGTTCAATTGCCATGATTGCTGTTATGTTTGCTCAGAAATGCTTGAGAAAAGGATATGAAGCTTAACTTGCTTTTGTTGTAACACCCCAAACCCAGCCTGGAAGTTTGGTTCGAATCTCGCATGTCACATTGAAGTGTTTTTTGAAAACCATGTTTCCATTAAAAACCCTTCTTAATAATTAAAAACTTATACCCTTTTTAAACCTTGTTAGAAACCTCAACTGAATAACATTCTTAATAACTTTGTAAAAATCTTGGCAGTTGCGAAAGCTTGATTTAAAAATAATTGCGGATACGTGATGTTTTGAATAATAGTAGTTTCTTTGGAAAACCGTGTTCTAATACTAGCAATTATAAGAACAATAAGTAAAATTTCAAATTTGAAATCCATAAAATTACAATGGCTTTACTACAACCCACATAAAACATTCAAAAGTAATAATCAAAACTATAAAATAAACAGTGTGTGTGGCTTCCTCCGAGCCCCTCACAGCTCCGATCCGTCTAAGGCTGGAAATTACCTGAAAGGTTAATAAATGGGGTGAGTTTACGAAAACTCAGTGTGAAATCCCCTACTATAAAAAAAGAACAGTCAGTCATATAAAAGAATTAAAAGTCTGGCCCCAACCCTACTTACAGTTTTAGTATCAATTAGGCCTTAGCCTATTATAACAGACAGTACCAGATGGGCCTTAGCCCATTACAGAATAAGAAACATTATCAGAACTTGAATCAAAATGAGAATCAAAATCAAAATCAGAATTAGGTGATAGAATCAAAACCAAAATCGAATCGTAATTAGGTAATGAATCAAAATCGATTATCAATGTAATCGAATCGATGTCGCAATGTAATCGTAATCGAACTAGAATCGAATTAGGTAATGTAATCGAATCGGTATCAAATGTAATCGAGAATCGAATGTGAATGAAAACCCAAACCAATCCATTCGTATACACCCCCGTACCAACCTTACACCATGTAGAGAGACAACTCGACCCACCCATCAGCTACACACCACAGAATTTGCAGCGAGGCTGCCAGATATTGTGATGAAGTCACCAGATACAGATATTACGGCTAGGCCACCAGAACAGATATATGTATATGTGGCGAAGCCACCAGATTGCAGCGAGGCTGCCAGATATTGTGACGAAGTCACTAGAACAGATATATGTAGCGAGGCCACAGTTTAAAATGAGGTCGCCAGAATGCTTCCTCCATCAATATAACCCATATCCCATGCAACAGATATACATGTCATGGCATACAACATACAAAATCAGAATATCATGTCCATAATTGAATCAAACAATCACAGTCAAGTCATTCATATCACCAACATATATTCACAATCAAATCCGTCAACCACACAGTCTAAATCAGTCACTTGCCCAAAAGGGCAAAACAGTCATTTAACACCCTAGGGGTAAAATGGTAATTTTACCCCACAAGGGTATCTCGATAATTCTACCCTACAGGGGTATTTAGTAATTTTACAAACTAGGGGTATTTTGGTAATTTTACAAACTAGGGGTATTTTGGTGATTTTATAAACCAAGGGTATTTTAGTAATTTTACAAACTAGGGGTATTTTGGTAATTTGGTAAATTAAAGTATTCTAAACAGGGATAACAATACAAATGGCCCTAAAGCCTATTCTCGGCCCAAATGGGCCCACACGCTCGTGTGACCCTTTTAGCCCAAATCTAGCCACAGATATGAGATTCACCTAGCCTAGTCCGATATTTACTATACAATCAAACAACTTATCCAATTGGGCCCGTAGGCCCATTGGGCCCACATGGCCCCTTCCGGCCCATCGTAGCCCGAATTAGCGATCCTACAGCTAGAGTAGTGAGAAATACACACCTGATTGGAGACTGGAGTTAATCCACGCTCTGAGCACTCTTAGCTGGCACCCAACCCAACCGAGCACTCTGAGCACCGTTGCCGGAGTCGAACACGAGGTGCTAACGGACTTAATTCATTTACTTACACAGTTCATTTTAAAATTTCCAGACAAGCTGGTTAACTGCGTCACTGTCACCTTAAAAATCATATCTCGAGTTCCAAAACTCGAAAACTGAATTCCGTAAATTTTCCCTGAAACTAGACTTATATGTCCATCTACAAATTGTTTTCTAGCATTTTTTGTCGAGCCAATTAGTACAGTTTATTAGTTAAAGTCTCTCCTATTTCAGGGTTCGACTACTCTGACCTTTATGCATTACGACTTAGATATCTCCCTGTACAGAGCTTCAATACTTATGCTGTTTGTTTATAATGAAACTAGACTCAAAAAGGAATCCATACATATGAAGCATGACTTCTAATTGTCTCTGGTTAATTTATGGTAAATTTTCAAAGTTAGAACAGGGGATCCAGTAATCATTCTGGACCTGTTTCACGAAAACTTAAACATCTCATAAAATACGGCTCATATGGTCGTTTCGCTTCTTCCATATGAAAATAGACTCATCAAGGTTAGTTTACATAATTTATTCATTATTTAATTACATTTCTACTAATTTTTAGTGATTTTTCAAACTCACATCACTGCTGCTGTCAGCATCTATTTTAAGGCAGATTTCACCTATTTCATAGTTTTCCATGAATCAACTAGCAAATTGACATACATTATTATCAAGGGTAATCCCGATTAGCCATGACGACGTAGCACCAATAGGACCATGATTGGCCATTCCAATGGCTAGTCATTACCAAACATTTCCACACCACTTAATAACCATATCACAAGACCATAATGTTATACTTGAAATATACGACCATTTTCGTATGGCTATACGAATACACATTACAAAAGGGTACTTAATTAACAACAAGGGTCAGCCCTATACATGCCGCTTTCAAAATTGAACTAAAAGAGTACCAAAAAGTGGCTTAGATAGTGTGGACGACTTGAGTTTGACAATCCCGAGTCCGATGGTGACGAGCAAAATCTATAAAACAGAGAATTAAAGCGGAGAATAAGCATTTCGATGCTTAGTAAGTTTTAAGCAATGAAATCATTTAAAGGAATGACATAATAATATCAAGTTTATTTGTTCATCCCTTGGCGAATAGAAACATAACCGAGATATCACTTTTATCATTAATATCACAAAGGTGGAACCAATTTATCCGCCAACTCCAATCCACAACCGAATGCTCTCATCTCAAATGTCCTCGTCCATTTCATGCATATGCACACACATTCATAACTATGACATTGAACTCTCATATTCGAACTCATACATCATAATCGATCATAAACGTTCGGATGATTTAAATAATGTGCTAAGCATTCCCATCAATTTCAAAGTCATAATTGAAGTATATTCACATTCTCAACAAGGGTAAATTACTTACCGGTTGTCTTCTGATAAGTAAGTAGCGCATGTGATTAAAATTATTCCAGCATGTATTATATGATTTCTCGTAAGAACACTCACGGGTTTTCACCTCAAATATTATGCTGGTGCAACATCCTTCGAATAAAGTCGACTCTTAGCACCGCTCAAAAGCCCTTCGAGACCAAGCTCGGATTAGACTACGGCTCAAGGCCCTTGAACTAAGTCCGGTTATAACACTGGCTCTAAAAAGCCCTTCGAAACTAAGTTCGGTTATTAGCACTGGCTCAAAAGCCCTTCGAGACCAAGCTCGAATTTAGACCCCGATTAGCATTCACACGTATATGCATATATATATATATATATATATATATATATATATATCATATCACATCTAGATATCATTCCTGATATTCGAATACAATTACAGCATGTTTACTAACCATACATCGATCGATTCATTAATCCCACAAAAATAACATAATCCCTTTTCGTTAATCCACAAGATTTCTATAACCATTCGGCTACAAGTAAATACCTTACTTATTTATTTTACCATGTAATTCAAGTAGAATCGTCAAGTCACGAGTTAATTATTATGCTCATAGACAAATAATTGCCTTATTAAATCGTGAGCTAAATTTCATTACTCAAAGACTTACCTCGGATGTTGTCAAACGATTTCAACGGCTATTCGATCACTTTTTCCTTTCCCTTATCCAACTTTGATCCTCTAAGCTCTTGAGCTAAATCAAACAAATTTACTTCTCAATCAAACACATACATACGGCAACCATATACATTTCAAAAACCAATTCATTTGTATCATTTGTCCATATATTAGCTTTTAGCATATTTGGTCATTAGAGCGACCTATTTAACTTTCAAGCATTCATTTCTAATTTTAATTAAACAATGCCGAATGCCATTAATACTAATGCCACACACACACATATGCATAAAATTCATCCATACATAACCTATAGCTCATTCGGTCATTCATCTCTCAAACCTATCAAAGCTTCATATCAAACTTCCCTGGCCGAATACACATATAAGCACATAATGCACATTTGGCATTTTTATTTACTTCATGATACATTCGGCCTTGGCATAATTTCATTAAAAATCCTATTAGCCACTTCACCAATCAATTATATCATCTACTTAATATTTCATAACTTATCATGCTAGTGAATATTATTTATTCAAGTTCATCATCTTCATATTCGGCATTAGCATCAAATATAATAGCCAATTCTTCCCACTTTGAATCTATGCATCCATTTAATCATAGTTTGTTCAAACACTCATACAACAAGATTCATCCAATTTAACAAGAAACAAAAACTTTATTCCTCCATAGCTACAATGGCCGAAAGATCTAGACATCTCAATATCGAAATTTCTAGCATGGGTTGCCTAAAGAATTTGGTAGGGAGTTCAAATTTATCTAACATTTCAAGTAACTTAACACATCCATATAGCTAACATGCTAGTAGTATCAAGGCATCAACTAAAATTTTGAAGCCTCTTAGCCGAATCCTAACTCTCCAACAACCCTAATTTCATCCATGAGATAAATAGAAGTAGGCTAACCCTCCAAAGGATGTGTAAACCTCCAAAAGCAACATTGAACATACCTTAATCTAAAGAACCACCTTGGCCAAACTTCCCCTCTTCTTCTTCCTTCAATTCACGGCAATGGAGGAGCAACCTAGCTAATTTTTTGTTTCTCCCCTACTAACCACTATTATTTTATTACCCATGTTCTTTATTTTGTTATTTCTAACATAAAACACTAACATAAAATGTTTATAATACATTTTAACCCATAACATGGCCGGCCACTACTTGTCATAGGTGGAAATTTGACATGCAAACCCATTATTTTCATAACATGCACTAATAGATCCTTATAGATTAACCCATCACATTTCAAAGTGTCACACATAAGTCATATTAACTAAATTCACATGCAATTGACCAAATCGAAGCTCAAAACTTTCACACTCATATTCACATATTTTAGACAATAAATATTATACTTAAATACTTCGGTGACTCAGTTTAGCGGTCCCGAAACCACTTTCTGACTAGGGTCAATTTAGGGCTGTCACAACTCTCCCCCACTTAAGAAATTTTCATCCCTGAAAATCTTACCGGTAAATAGGTTTGGGTATCATTCTTTCATAGAGTTCTCGGTTTCCCAAGTAGCTTCTTTGATTCCGTGTTTGAGCCACAACACCTTTACTAACGGAACCCTTTTGTTTCGCAACTCTTTCACTTCACTAGCTAGGATACGAATCGGTTCTTCTTCATAACTCATATCGGATTGAATTTCAACCTCTGATGGATTAATTATGTGTGATGGATCAGATCTATAACGTTGAAGCATCAAAACATGAAAGAAGTCATGAATCTTTTCAAGTTCAGGGGGTAAAATCAATCTATACGCAACTGGACCAACTCGTTCGGATATTTCATATGGCCTAATGAACCTCGAACTCAGTTTGCCCTTACGGCCAAATCTGAGTATCTTTTTCCAAGGTGAAACCTTAAGAAACACTTTGTCTCTCACCTGATACTCAATATCTCTTCGTTTTAAATCCGCGTACGACTTCTGACGATCTGATGCTGCCTTCCGACTCTTACGAATTATTTTTACTTTCTGCTCAGCATCTTTAATCAAATCAACTCCGAAAATTTTACTCTCACTGAGTTCGGTCCAAAACAACGGTGTACGGCATTTATGACCGTACAAAGCCTCGTAAGGTGCCATCTTAATGCTTGATTGAAAACTATTGTTGTAAGCGAATTCAATCAAAGGTAAATACCGCTCCCATGAACCACTAAACTCAAGGATGCAACATCTCAACATATCCTCGAGTATCTGAATTATCCGCTCGGATTGACCATCAGTCTGTGGATGAAAAGCGGTGCTAAAATGCAACTTGGTACCCAAGGCTTCTTGTAATTTCTTCCAAAATCGCGAGGGGAACCTCGGATCTCTATTCGACACAATAGAAATGGTACCCCGTGTAATCTTACAATCTGAGAAACATACAATTCAGCTAGTTTATCCAATGAAAAATCCGTACGTATGGGGACAAAGTGAGCCGACTTAGTCAGTCTATCAGCAACAACCCAAATCGCATCTTTCTTACTTGCTGACACTGGCAACCCAGATACAAAATCCATCGTGACTCGATCCCATTTCCATTCAGGTATCATGATCGGCTAAAGTAAACCTGTAGGCACTTGATGTTCTGCTTTCACTTGTTGACATATTAAACACTTCGAAACAAATTCGGAAATGTCTCGTTTCATACCATGCCACCAAAGCTGACGTCTCAGATCGTTGTACATTTTCGTACTCCCTGGGTGAATTGACATTTGGCTACAATGAGCTTCGTTCAGAATCATCGAAATAAGTTTTGAATTTCTTGGAACACACAAACGACTTCTGAAACTCAAACAATCGTCATCATCAATTTGAAACTCTAATTCCATATTCGAAACACATTCAGCCCGTTTTGCAACCAATTCATCATCGACTTTCTGAGCTTCACGAATTTGATGAATCAACAATGGTTTGGCCTTTAATTCAGCTACTAACACATTGTCGGATAGAACAGACAAGTGTACATTCATCGTTCGTAAAGCAAACAGTGATTTACGACTTAAAGCATCCGCAACCACATTAGCCTTTCCCGGGTGATAGTCAATGACAAGCTCATAATCTTTTAACAACTCAAGCCAACGTCTTTGTCGCAGATTCAAGTCTCTTTGAGTCATCAAATATTTGAGACTTTTGTGATCCGAAAATACATGGCACTTCTCGCCAAATAGGTAATGTCGCCATATTTTCAAAGCGAATACGATGGCAGCTAATTCGAGATCATGGGTTGGATAATTTTTCTCATGTGGCTTCAATTGCCTTGACGCATAGGCCACAACTCGACCTTCTTGCATCAATACACAACCCAACCCAAGTAAGGATGCATCACTGTAAATGACAAACTCCTTGCACGATTAATTTGCACTAATCTTTCGAGCTTCATCAAATAAGTTTTCGATTGATCGAAACTTTTCGACACTTTTTCATCCATTTGAACATAACATCTTTTCAAGTAGTTTCGTTATTGGTGTGGCTATCATCGAGAAACCCTTACGAATAATCGTCGTAGTGTAAGCAAGTCCCAAAAGCTCCGAACTTCAAGAATATTTCTGAGGCTTCCGTTAAGTATGGCTGAAATTTTGCTCGGATCAACTCGAATACCGATGCAGATACCACATGTCCCAAGAAGCTAACCTCTCTTAACCGAACTCACACTTCTTGAACTTAGCATATAACCGCTTATCCCATAAATTTTGCAACACTAATCCCGTGTGTTCAAGATGATCGGTTTCATTTCTCGAATAGACCAAAATATCATCGATAAACACAACTACAAACCGATCCAAAATGGTGCGAAGATCCGATTCATCAAATCCATAAATACCATGCGGGGCATTAGTGAGCCCAAACGGCATCACTAAGAACTCGTAGTGATCGTATCTCGCTCGAAAGCGATTTTGGGTATATCCGAATCTCGAATTCATAGAATCGATAATAACCCGATCTCAAATCTATCTTTGAAAACACCGAGGCTCCTTTTAGTTGATCAAACAGATCATCAATGCGTGGTAACGGATATTTATTCTTTATAGTCACTTTATTCAATTGACGATAATTGATGCACAACCTCATGGTTCCGTCCTTCTTTTCACAAACAATCTTGGTGCACCCTGTGGTGAGAAACTTGGTCGGCGAAACCTCTATCATCAACTCTTGCAACCGAGCTTTCAATTCCTTTAATTCCGTTGGTGCCATACGATACGGAGCTATCGAAATCGGTGTAGTCCGGTACAAGCTCAATACCAAACTCTACCTCCGAGCAGTGGTAAACCCGGTAATTCTTCGGGAAAAACATCCAGATATTCACAAACCACCGGCACAGATTCAGGCTTCTTTTCTAACTCTTTGTCATCAAGTACATACGCAAGGTATGCTTCACACCCCTTTCTTACATATTTCTGAGCCAACATCGATGATATTATAGCTGGCAACCCACTCAAGTCAGTAGACTCAACTCGGATTATCTCGTTATTTACACACCTCAAATCAATGGTTTTTCTTTTGCAATTTACAATTGCATCATGTACGGTTAACCAATCCATACCGAGGATAACATCAAATTCATCAAACGGTAAAAGCATCAAATCGGCCGGAAAACAGGAACCTCGGATTACTAGGGGACATTTCTTACACACTTTATCAACAAGCACACAATGACCCAAGGGATTCGACACTCTAATAACGAACTCAGTAGACTCAACAGGTAAAGTCTTACTAGATGCTAAAGTCTCACATATATAAGAATGAGTAGAACCAGGGTCAATCAATGCAATCACATTGGTATCAAAGAGAGTGAATGTACCGGTAATAACATCAGGCGAAGAAGCATCCTCGCATGTACGTATAGCATAAGCTCTGGTAGGAGCACGAGCCTTAGATCTGGTTGTAGCGTCTCTAGATCCTCTCTGACCGCCACTAGGATTTCCCGCATTCTTAGATGGTCTACCTCGAGCAGTAGTAGCACCCGGTTTCCCACTCTGATTTACATTCTATTCAGACAGTCTCGGGCAATCCTTGATAAAGTGGTCAGCTGATCCACACTTATAACAGGAGCGGTCATGGAATCTACAACTTCCCGAATGCCATTTACCACAATACTGGCACTCCGTCCTATCTTGACGATCATTTCCAACACTGGCCACCGAAGTGACTCGTGTACCCACAGGGGGTCGATCACGATCTCATCTAGAAAAGCCCGAAGTGTCTCTAGATCGGCCTAAACCATCTCTAAATTTCTTCGATAACTGTTGAAAGGGCTTTCCCGAAGATCTCTTACGAAACTCCTTTGCTCCCATATCAGCTTTTCCTTTCTCCTTACTGAGCTCTTCGGCTTTGCAAGCTCGTTCGACAAGTACCACAAATTCTCGGATTTCTAAAATGCCAACATACAGCTTTATATCATCGTTCAGTCCATCCTCAAAACGTTTACACATCACAGCTTCTGAAGAAATACATTCTCGAGTGTACCGGCTAAGCCTTACAAACTTTCGTTCATAATCAGTAACCGACATGGAACCTTGTTTAAGTTCAAGAAATTCCTTCCGTTTTTGATCAATGAATCTCGATCGATATACTTTTTCAAACTCGGTTTGGAAAAACTCCCAAGTTACTTGCTCTCGGGCACAACAGAAATCAATGTATTCTACCAATAGTAGGCGAATCACGTAGCAAGGAGATAGTACACTTTAGGCATTCATCGGTGTGCAAGATAATTCATCGAGTACCGAATAGTGTTTTCAACCAAAATTCAGCTTGCTCGGCATCATCGCTGCCGTCGTAGCTTTAAATTCAATAGCTCTGTTTTCGGATTCATCAGCTGGGGCTTATTTGACCTTATTTGGTCGATTCATTGGAGGTATTGTAGGTGCGGGGTTGTATTAGTCGGGAATGGAGGTTGTGGAACAGCCGTAGTAGTTCGAATGTATTGGTTGAACCAATCATTCATCACGCTATAAAAAGCATGTCTAGCTTCGTCATTCTGATTAATAGCAATAGGTTGAGAGTCCACGGTCTTTGTCCCTCAGCGGAGCAGCGCTACACTCTCAAGGTCATCACTACCGCTCGATTGGGATCGGGATCCATTACTATAAATAAACACATTTTTAACTGTCAGAAATCGCCACACTATCAAATAAACACACAATGGCATGTATAGCTAGACCCGAACGTAGTACGGTAGTCCTAGAATCAACTAAACTGTAGCTCTGATACCAATAAAATTGTAACACCCCGTACTCGAGACCGTTTCCGGAGTAGAACACGAGGTGCTAACGGACTTAATTCATTTACTTACACAGTTCATTTTAAAATTTCCAGACAAGCTGGTTAACTGCGTCACTATCACCTTAAAAATCATATCTCGAGTTCCAAAACTCGAAAACTGAATTCCATAAATTTTCCCTGAAACTAGACTTACATGTCCATCTACAAATTTTTTTCTAGCATTTTTTGTCGAGCCAATTAGTACAGTTTATTAGTTAAAGTCTCTCCTGTTTCAGGGTTTGACTACTCTGACCATCATGCATTATGACTTAGATATCTCCCTGTACAGAGCTTCAATACTTATGCCGCTTGTTTCTAATGAAATTAGACTCAAAATGGAATCCATAAATATGAACCATGACTTCTAATTGTCTCTGGTTAATTTATAGTAAATTTTCAAAGTCAGAACAGGGTATCCAGTAATCGTTCTGGACCTGTTTCACGAAAACTTAAACATCTCATAAAATATGGCTCATATGGTCGTTTCGCTTCTTCCATATGAAAATAGACTCATCAAGGTTAGTTTACATAATTTATTCATTATTTAATTACATTTCTACTATTTTTAGTGATTTTTCAAACTCACATCACTGCTGCTGTCAGCATCTATTTTAAGGCAGATTTCACCTATTTCATAGTTTTCCATGAATCAACTAGCAAATTGACATACATTATTATCAAGGGTAATCCTGATTAGCCATGACGTACGTAGCACCAATAGGACCATGATTGGCCATTCCAATGGCTAGTCATTACCAAACATTTCCACACCACTTAATAACCATATCACAAGACCATAATGTTATACTTCGAAATAAACGAGCCATTTTCGCATGGCTATACGAATACACATTACAAAAGGGTACTTAATTAACAACAAGGGTCAGCCCTATACATGCCATTTTCAAAATTGAACTAAAAGAGTACCAAAAAGTGGCTTAGATAGTGTGGACGACTTCGACTTTGACAATCCCGAGTCCGATAGCTGACGAGCAAAATCTATAAAACAGAGAATTAAAGCAGAGAATAAGCATTTCGATGCTTAGTAAGTTTTAAGCAATGAAATCATTTAAAGGAATGACATAATAATATCAAGTTTATTTGTTCATCCCTTGGCCGAATAGAAACATAACCGAGATATCACTTTTATCATTAATATCACAAAGGTGAAACCAATTTATCCGGCCAACTCCAATCCACAACCGAATGCTCTCATCTAAAATGTCCCTGTCCATTTCATGCATATGCACACACATTCATAACTATGACATTGAACTCTCATATTCGGAACTCATACATCATAATCAGATCATAAACATTCGGATGATTTAAATAATGTGCTAAGCATTCCCATCGAATTTCAAAGTCATAATTGAAGTATATTCACATTCTCAACAAGGGTAAATTACTTACCTGGTTGTCTTACAGTAAGTAGCGCATGTGATTAAAATTATTCCAGCATGTATTATATGATTTCTCGTAAGAACACTTACGGTTTTCACCTCAAATATTATGTTGGTGCAACATCCTTCGAATAAAGTCGACTCTTAGCACCGGCTCAAAAGCCCTTCGAGACCAAGCTCGGATTAGACTATCGGCTCAAGGCCCTTCTAACTAAGTCCGATTATGACACTGGCTCTAAAAAGCCCTTCGAAACTAAGTTCGGCTATTAGCACTGGCTCAAAAGCCCTTCGAGACCAAGCTCAGATTTAGACCTCGATTAGCATTCACACGTATATGCATATATATATATATATATATATCATATCACATCTGGATATCATTCCTGATATTCGAATACAATTACAGCATGTTTACTAACCATGCATCGATCGATTCATTAATCCCACACAAATAACATAATCCCTTTTCGTTAATCCACAAGATTTCTATATCCATTCGGCTACAAGTAAATACCTTACTTATTTATTTTACCATGTAATTCAAGTAGAATCGTCAAGTCACGAGTTAATTATTATGCTCATAGACAAATAATTTGTGACAGCCCAAAATTGACCCTAATCGGGATGTGGTTTCGGGACCACAAAATCGAGGCATAAAAATAATTTAAAATTTATTTTGATGCCTATGATATGTGTTAATTTGTGTGTGGCATTTTTGATGATTCGATTTAGTGTTATAAAGGTGAATTTCACTAGAAAGGACCTAGTAGTAAACTTTGAAAGTATGACTAAGTATAATCGGCCATATGAGTGCTTGATGCTATATTATAAGTATTGAGCTACAATATGTAAAGCATTAGCTAGTAAAATGTGTGCCATTCATGTGTGGTGTTAAACATGTAATTGGCCTCAACATCAACATGCATAATCGGCCATGAATGAGTGCCCAAGAGGTTGTGTTGTTCGGCCATGAGTAAGCATGTTGAAGGCTTTGTGTGTTGAGTCGATTCATGAATTCCGTACTTATGTGACTTTAATGTCTAGTGAATATATGTGGGCTAAGTGCCTTGAGTTCTTCTTTTCGATACTCAAATGATTGAATCAAATTATTTTTTAAATTAAGCTCAAGAGCAAAGGGGGACCAAATCCGATAAAGGGAAGGAAAAAGTAGTCGAATAGTCATCGGAATCGTTCGAGAACATCCGAGGTAAGTTTTCGAGTATTGAAACTTAGATTTTGATTCGATTGAATGAAGTAATAAGCAATCGAAATTGTGCCCTTGTATATGGCAATTGAGCCGAAATGATATTTTTGATTAAGTAAAATGTGCATAAAAGTTTGTTATGAAATTGAAACAAAGATGTGAATGAATGTGCGAATTGTGATATCCGGGCTAAGCCCGAAGGCAATTGTGCGAGCTATGATATCCGGGCTAAGCCCGAAGGCAATTGTGCGAGTTGTGATATCCGGGTTAAGTCCCGAAGGCGTTTGTCGGTTACCATAACCGGCTATGTCCCAAGGTGTTTTGAACGAGTAGCTATATCCGGATAAACTCCGAAGGTATGTGATTTGAAATTTATAAGCTGCTGGAAAATTTTCAGTTAATGCACTTGTGAAATTCCCAACAACAAGGTATGTTTTGTGTGTGCTTTGCACACTATGAGTAAGTGCGTATGAATATTCGCTCTAATGATAAATGAGCTATCGGCATTAACTAGGCCGTTATTTGTGTATGAATATAAGAGTTGGGATTGTGAAGTAAGCATGTCTTTGAGAAATTGTGCATATGAATTATTGTTTAGCTACTTGAATGCTATGCTTTGGTTGTGTGTATATTATGGCTCAAAACTTACTAAGCATAAATTGCTTACTCCGTTTCTTTGTTTCTCTGTTTATAGATTTTGCTCGTTAGCGATCGGATTCGGGATCATAGAAGTTGAAGTCAACCACACTATCAAAGCCCTTTTGGTACTCCTTTAGTTGAGTTTTGGATATGGAATGTATAGGACTACCTCGGTTGTTTTAAGTACTTGTGATGTATATGTGTACGGCCATGCGAAAATGGTTCGTAATAGTGGAGTATGGAATTAGACCATTTGTGGTTTGTAATTATATTTGGTTTCATGATGTGATTATGGTTTGGAATGAGAGAGTTGGTCACATGATCAGCCATTGGAATGGCTAAATATGATCATATGTGGACCTAAGTATGACTAGACTATAGTTGGTTCATGGGAACTACAATATAGGTAAAGCCTACCTTAAAAACAGATGCTGCCAGCTGCAGTGACGTGGATGTGGAAAATCACCAAAATTCGTAGGAACAGTGTTAAATAGTGAATAAATTATGTGATCGAACCTTGACGAGTCTATTTTCATATGAAAGTAACGAAATGATCATATGAACAGTATACCGAGAGATATTAAAGTTCTCGTGAGACAGGGCCAGAACGGTTTCTGGGTCCCCTGTCGCGACTTTGAAAAGTTACCATAAATTATCCAGAATGAATTAGAAGTCATGCCTTATATGTGCAGATTCCTTTTTTAGTCTAGTTTCATTAGAAAGAAACGGCATAAGTATTGAAACCCTGTACAGAGAGATATTCAAGTTGTAACGCGCGAAGGTCAGTGTAGTCGACCCCTGTAACATGGGTGACTTTAACTAATAAACTGTACCAATTGGCCCGACCAAAAATTCTAGAAATAAATCCATGGATGGATATATGAGTCTAAATTCAGGGAAAATTTACGAAACCAGTTTCCGAGTTTTGAAACTCTAGATATTCTTTTTAAGGCGACAGCGATGCAGTTTTCCAGCTTGCCTGGGAATGTCAAATTGGTCGGTGCCATAAGTGGTTTTGGCTTGTTAACCCCTCGTGTCCGAGACCGGCAATGGTCTCGGGTTCGGGGTGTTACAATTTTATTGGTATCAGAGCTACGGTTTAGTCGATCCTAGGACTACCGTGATATGTTTGGGGTCTAGCTATACATGCCATTAAGTGATAAATTGATAGTGTGGTGATTTCTGACAATCTGAATTTGTGTTTGTTTATAGCAATGGATCCCGATCCCAACCGAGCAATAGCTGATGATGTAGAGAGTGCGGCGCCTGCTCCCGCGCAAGGGACAGCGCCGGCGGACTCTCAACTTATGGCTAGCAATCCGAATGATGAGGCTAGGCAAGCCTTTTATAGTGTGATGAATGATTGGTTCAACCAATACATTCGAACTAACACGGCTGTTCCACAACCTCCATTCCCGACTAATGCAACCCCCGCACCTACAATACCTCCGAATCGACCAAATAAGGTCAAGTAAGCCCCAAATGATGGATTCGAAAACATGGGGCCACTGAATTTAAAGCTACGGATAATGACGATGCCGAGCAAGCTGAATTTTGGTTGGACAACACTATCCGGGTGCTCGATGAGCTATCATGTACACCCGATGAATGGTTAAAGTGTACTATCTCCTTGCTACGCGATTCCGCCTACTATTGGTGGAGTACTTTGACTTCTGTGGTGTCTAGAGAGCAAGTAACTTGGGAGTTCTTCCAAACTGAATTCCGAAAGAAGTATATCAGTTAGAGATTTATGGACCAAAAACGGAAGGAATTCCTTGATCTTAAGCAAGGTTCCATGTCGGTTACCGACTATGAACGAAAATTTGTGAGGCTTAGCCGGTACGCGCGCGAATGCATTTCTTCAGAAGCTGTGATGTGTAAACGCTTCGAAGATGGACTGAACGATGATATAAGTCGTATGTTGGCATTTTGGAAACCGAGAGTTTGTGGCTCTTGTTGAGCGAGCGTGCAAAGCCGAGGAGCTCAAGATGGAGAAAAAAAAGCTGAAGTGGGAGCAAGGAGTTTCAGAAGAGGTCTTGGGAAGCCCTTCCACGATCATCAAAGAAATTTAGAGATGGCTTAGGCCGGTCTAGAGACATTTCGCCTTTTCTAGACGAGACCGCGATCGACCCCCTATGGGCACGCGAGTCACTTGATCGCCGGTGTTGGCAATGATCGTCGAGATGTAAGCGGAGTGCCAATATTGTGGCAAGTGGCATTCTAGGAGTTGTAGATTCCGTGACCGCTCCTGTTACAAGTGCGGATCAGTCGATCATTTCATTAAGGATTGTCCGAGTTTATCTAAACAAAACGTAAATCAAAGTGGGAACCCGGGTGCTACCACAACTCGAGGTAGGCCACCTAGAAATATGGGCAATGCTAGTGGCGGTCAGAGAGGATCTAGAGATGCTACCATCAGATCCGATGCTCATGCTCCTGCTAAGACTTATGCCATACGCGCACGTGAGGATGCTTCCTCGCCAGATGTTATTACCGGTACTCTTACTCTCCTTTACACTAATGTGATTGCTTTGATTGACCTGGTCCTACTCATTCTTATATATCTGAAACCTTAGCATCCAAGAAGACTTTGCCCATTGAGTCTCTCGAGTTTGTAATTCGGGAGTTAAACCCTTGGGTCATTACGTGCTTGTCAACACAAGGTGTAAGAAAAGTCCCCTAGTATTTCGAGGTTCTTGTTTTCCGGCGGACTTGATGCTTTTGCCATTCGACGAATTCGACGTTATTCTTGGTTTGGATTCGTTGACCATGCACGATGCGGTTGTAAATTGCAAAAGCAAGACTATTGATCTGAGGTGCGCAAATAACGAGATAATTCGGGATGAGTCTACGGACTTAAAAGGGTTGCCAGCTGTAATATCAGCAATGTTGGCCCAGAAATACGTAAGAAAGGGGTGCGAAGCATACCTTACGTATGTTCTAGATGACAAGGAGTTAGAAAAGAAACCCGAATCTGTGTCAGTGGTTTGTGAAGACCCGGATGTTTTCCCTGAAGAATTGCCGGGTTTACCACCTATTCGGGAAATAGAGTTTGGCATTGAATTGGTACCTGATACCACTCCAATTTCGATAGCTCCGTATCGTATAGCACCAACGGAATTAAAGGAGTTGAAAGCTCAGTTGCAAGAATTGGTGAATAGAGGTTTTGCTCGCCCGAGTTTTTCACCTTGGGGTGCACCGGTGTTGTTTGTGAAAAGAAGGGTGGAACCATAAGGTTGTAGATCGACTATCGTCGACTTAATAAAGCGACGATAAAGAACAAATATCCGTTATCACAGAAGCGATGATTTGTTCGATCAACTGAAGGGGGCCTCGGTGTTCTCGAAAATGGATTTGATGAATCGGATCTTTGGACCATATTTGGATCGGTTCGTAGTCGTGTTCATTGATGACATCTTGGTCTATTCAAGAAATGAGGCCGAACATCTGAACACCGAGGTTAGTCTGCGAATCTTATGGGATAAGCAATTATATGCTAAGTTCAGCAAGTGTGAGTTCGGTTAAGAGAGGTTAGCTTCTTGGGACATGTGGTATGCAGACGGGTATTCGAGTCTAACCGAACAAAATTTCAGCCATACTTAATAGGAAGCCTCAGAAATATTACTGAGGTTCGGAGCTTTTTAGGGCTTGCTGGTTATTACCGACAATTTGTAAAAAGGTTTCTCAACGATAGCCACGCCAATAACGAAGCTACTCCAAAAGGATGTTAAGTTCGAATAGACGGAGAAATGTCGAAAAGTTTTGATCAATGAAAACTTATTTGATGAAGCCCCAATTCTAGTGCAACCCGAATCGGCAAAGAGTTTGTCATCTATAGTGACGCCTCCCTACTTGGGTTAGGTTGCGTATTGATGCAAGAAGGTCGAGTTGTGGCCTGCGCGTCGAGGCAATTAAAGCCACATGAGAAAAATTATCCGACCCATGGTCTCGAGTTGGTCGCCATCGTATTCGCTTTAAAGATATGGCGACATTACTTATTTGGTGAGAAGTGCCATGTGTATTCGGATCATAAAAGTCTCAAATATTTGATGACTCAAAGAGACTTAAATCTGTGATAAAGACGTTGGCTCGAGCTGTTAAAGGATTATGAGTCGGTCTTTGACTATCACCCGGGAAAGGCGAATGTGGTTGCGGATGCCTTGAGTCGTAAATCATTATTAGCTTTACGAGCGATGAACGTGCACTTGTCCGTTCGATCCGACAATGTGTTAGTAGCTGAATTGAAAGCCAAACCATTATTGATACATCAAATTCGTGAAGCTCAGAAAGTCGACGATGAGCTGGTTGCAAAACGGGCTGAGTGTGTTCCGAACAAGGAATCGGAGTTTCAAATCGATGATGACGATTGTTTGAGGTTGAGAAATCGTCTGTGTGTTCCAAAGAATTCGGAACATATTTCGATAATTCTGAAAGAAGCCCATTGTAGCCGAATGGCAATCCACCCGGGGAGTACGGAAATGTACAATGATTTGAAACGTCGATTTTGGTGGCATGGTATGAAACGAGACATCTCCGACGTCGTTTCGAGGTGTTTAATATGTCAACAAGTGAAAGCGGAACATCAAGTGCCTTCAGGATTACTTCAGCCGATCACGATACCCGAGTGGAAATGGGATCGAGTCACAATGGACTTTGTATCCGAACTGCCATTGTCAGCGAGTAAGAAAGATGCGATTTGGGTCGTTGTAGATAGATTGACTAAGTCGGCTCACTTTGTCCCCGTACGTACGGATTTTTCAATGGACAAACTAGCCGAATTGTACGTTTCTCGGATTGTGAGATTACACGGGGTGCCTATTTCCATCGTGTCGGATAGAGATCCGAGATTTACCTCACGATTTTGGAAGAAGTTGCGAGAGGCTCGGGTGCGGTTGCATTTCAGACCGCCTTTCACCCCAAACCGATGGTCAATCCGAGCGGATGATTCAGATACTTGAGGATATGTTAAGATGTTGCATCCTCGAGTTCAGTGGTTCATGGGAACGGTATTTGCCTTTGATTGAATTCGCTTACAACAATAGTTTTCAATCAAGTATTAAGATGGCACCTTACGAGGCCTTGTACGGGCGTAAATGCCGTACACCATTGTGTTGGACGGAGCTCGGTGAAAGCAAAATTTTCGGGGTGGACTTGATTAAAGATGCTGAACAGAAAGTGATAGTGATCCGTGAAAATCTGAAGATAGCTTCCGATCGTCAGAAGTCATACGCGGATCTGAAGCGTAAAGACATCGAGCATTAGGTGGGAGATAAAGTGTTTCTCAAGGTTTTGCCTTGGAAAAAGATACTCAGATTCAGCCGTAAGGGCAAGTTGAGCCCGAGGTTCATTGGGCCATATGAGATATCCGAGCGAGTTGGTCCAGTTGCATATCGTTTGATTTTTGCCCCCTGAACTTGAAAAGATTCACGATGTCTTTCATGTTTCGATGCTTCGACGCTATAGATCTGATCCGTCGCACGTAATTAGTCCATCAGAGGTTGAAATTCAATCCGATGTGAGTTATGAAGAAGAACCGATTCGTATCCTAGCTCGTGAAGTGAAGGAGTTGCGAAACAAAAGGGTTCCGTTAGTAAAAGTGTTATGGCTCAAACACGGGATGGAAGAAGCTACTTGGGAACCCAAGAGCCCTATGAAAGAGCGTTACCCAAACCTATTTACCGGTAAGATTTTCGGGGACGAAAATTTCTTAAGTGGGGGAGAGTTGTGACAGCCCAAAATTGACCCTAGTCGGGATGTGGTTTCGGGACCACAAAATCGAGGCATAAAAATAATTTAAAATTTATTTTGATGCCTATGATATGTGTTAATTTGTGTGTGGCATTTTTGATGATTCGATTTAGTGTTATAAAGGTGAATTTCACTAGAAAGGACCTAGTAGTAAACTTTGAAAGTATGACTAAGTATAATCGGCCATATGAGTGCTTGATGCTATATTATAAGTATTGAGCTACAATATGTAAAGCATTAGCTAGTAAAATGTGTGCCATTCATGTGTGGTGTTAAACATGTAATTGGCCTCAACATCAACATGCATAATCGACCATGAATGAGTGCCTAAGAGGTTGTGTTGTTCAGCCATGAGTAAGCATGTTGAAGGCTTTGTGTGTTGAGTCGATTCATGAATTCCGTACTTATGTGACTTTAATGTCTAGTGAATATATGTGGGCTAAGTGCCTTGAGTTCTTCTTTTCGATACTCAAATGATTGAATCAAATTATTTGTTAAATTAAGCTCAAGAGCAAAGGGGGACCAAATCCGATAAAGGGAAGGAAAAAGTAGTCGAATAGCCATCGGAATCGTTCGACAACATCCGAGGTAAGTTTTCGAGTATCGAAACTTAGATTTTGATTCGATTGAATGAAGTAATAAGCAATCGAAATTGTGCCCTTGTATATGACCATTGAGCCGAAATGATATTTTTGATTAAGTAAAATGTGCATAAAAGTTTGTTATGAAATTGAAACAAAGATGTGAATGAATGTGCGATTGTGATATCGGGCTAAGCCCAAGGAAATTGTGCGAAGCTATGATATCGGGCTAAGCCCAAGGCAATTGTGCGAGTTGTGATATCCGGGTTAAGTCCCGAAGGCGTTTGTGGGTTACCATAACCGGGCTATGTCCCGAAGGTGTTTTGAACGAGTAGCTATATCCGGATAAACTCGAAGGTATGTGATTTGAAATTTATAAGCTGCTGGAAAATTTTCAGTTAATGCACTTGTGAAATTCCCAACAACAAGGTATGTTTTGTGTGCTTTGCACACTATGAGTAAGTGCGTATGAATATTCGCTCTAATGATAAATGAGCTATCGGCATTAACTAGGCCGTTATTTGTGTATGAATATAAGAGTTGGGATTGTGAAGTAAGCATGTCTTTGAGAAATTGTGCATATGAATTATTGTTTAGCTACTTGAATGCTATTCTTTGGTTGTGTGTATATTATGGCTCAAACTTACTAAGCATAAATTGCTTACTCCGTTTCTTTGTTTCTCTGTTTATAGATTTTGCTCGTTAGCGATCGGATTCGGGATCATAGAAGTTGAAGTCAACCACACTATCAAAGCCCTTTTGGTACTCCTTTAGTTGAGTTTTGGATATGGCATGTATAGGACTACCCTCGGTTGTTTTTAAGTACTTGTGATGTATATGTGTACGACCATGCGAAAATGGTTCGTAATAGTGGAGTATGGAATTAGACCATTTGTGGTTTGTAATTATATTTGGTTTCATGATGTGATTATGGTTTGGAATGAGAGAGTTGGTCACATGATCAGCCATTGGAATGGCTAAATATGATCATATGTGGACCCAAGTATGACTAGACTATAGTTGGTTCATGGGAACTACAATATAGGTAAAGCCTACCTTAAAAACAGATGCTGCCAGCTGCAGTGATGTGGATGTGGAAAATCACCAAAATTTGTAGGAATGGTGTTAAATAGTTAATAAATTATGTGATCGAACCTTGACGAGTCTATTTTCATATGAAACTAACGAAACGATCATATGAACAGCATACCGAGAGATATTAAAGTTCTCGTGAGACAGGGCCAGAACGGTTTCTGGGTCCCCTGTCGCGACTTTGAAAATTTACCATAAATTATCCAGAATGAATTAGAAGTCATGTCTTATATGTGCAGATTCCTTTTTGAGTCTAGTTTCATTAGAAACAAACGGTATAAGTATTGAAACCCTGTACAGAGAGATATTCAAGTTGTAACGCACGAAGGTCAGTGTAGTCAACCCCTGTAACATGGGTGACTTTAACTAATAAACTGTACCAATTGGCCCGACCAAAAATTCTAGAAATAAATCCATTGATGGATATATGAGTCTAAATTCAGGGAAAATTTACGGAATCAGTTTCTGAGTTGTGAAACTCGAGATATGCTTTTTAAGACGACAGCGATGCAGTTTTCCAGCTTGCCTGGGAATGTCAAATTGGTTGGTGCCATAAGTGGTTTTGGCTTGTTAACCCCTTGTGTCCGACACCGGCAACGGTCTCGGGTTCGGGGTGTTACATAATTGCCTTATTAAATCGTGAGCTAAATTTCATTACTCAAAGACTTACCTCGTATGTTGTCGAACGATTTCAACGGCTATTCGATCACTTTTTCCTTTCCCTTATCCAACTTTGATCCTCTAAGCTCTTGAGCTAAATCAAACAAATTTACTTCTCAATCAAACACATACATACGGCAACCATATACATTTCAAAAACCAATTCATTTGTATCATTTGTCCATATATTAGCTTTTAGCATATTTGGTCATTAGAGCGACCTATTTAACTTTCAAGCATTCATTTCTAATTTTAATTAAACAATGCCGAATGCCATTAACTACTAATGCCACACACACACATATGTATAAAATTCATCCATACATAACCTATAGCTCATTCGGTCATTCATCTCTCAAACCTATCAAAGCTTCATATCAAACTTCCCTGGCCGAATACACATATAAGCACATAATGCACATTTGGCATTTTTATTCACTTCATGATACATTCGGCCTTGCCATAATTTCATTAAAAATCCCTATTAGCCACTTCACCAATCAATTATATCATCTACTTAATATTTCATAACTTATCATGCTAGCTGAATATTATTTATTCAAGTTCATCATCTTCATATTCGGCATTAGCATCAAATATAATAGTCAATTCTTCCCACTTTGAATCTATGCATCCATTTAATCATAGTTTGTTCAAACACTCATACAACAAGATTCATCCAATTTAACAAGAAACAAAAACTTTATTCCTCCATAGCTACAATGGCCGAAAGATCTAGACATCTCAATACCGAAATTTCTAACATGGGTTGCCTAAAGAATTTGGTAGGGAGTTCAAATTTATCTAACATTTCAAGTAACTTAACACATCCATATAGCTAACATGCTAGTAGTATCAAGGCATCAACTAAAATTTTGAAGCCTCTTAGCCGAATCCTAACTCTCCAACAACCCCAATTTCATCCATGAGATAAAGAGAAGTAGGCTAACCCTCCAAAGGATGTGTAAACCTCCAAAAGCAACATTGAACATACCTTAATCTAAAGAACCACCTTGGCCGAACTTCCCTCTTCTTCTTCCTTCAATTCACGGCAATGGAGGAGCAAACCTAGCTAATTTTTGTTTCTCCCTACTAACCACTATTATTTCATTACCCATGTTCTTTATTTTATTATTTCTAACATAAAACACTAACATAAAATGTTTATAATACATTTTAACCCATAGCATGGCCGACCACTACTTGTCATAGGTGGAAATTTGACATGCAAACCCATTATTTTCATAACATGCACTAATAGATCCTTATAGATTAACCCATCACATTTCAAAGTGTCACACATAAGTCCTATTAACTAAATTCACATGCAATTGACCAAATCGAAGCTCAAAACTTTCACACACTCATATTCACATATTTTAGACAATAAATATTATACTCAAATACGTCGGTGACTCAGTTTAGCGATCCCGAAACCACTTTCCGACTAGGGTCAATTTAGGGCTGTCACAATCAAAGTTTAAATTCAACACCAACTCTTGCCACCCCTTGTTAGCAAAATAAATGCTCTTTGCTTGCCATGGGGTTCGAACCCATGCCTCCCCTTAAATGCTCCATACGCTACTTGCCACTAAGCCACAAGGCTTTTTGTGTCACAATTTCTCCAACAATATTCTTAAGGCCTACCTACTACACCTAGGGTTTGATTCACCTTAAACCAAAATTTTTGCTAGAGTCCAGGTTTGAACCCAGGACTTCTCCAACACTTCTCAACACACTTAACCACTAAAACAAGCCTTCAACCGCTCCCATGCTCAAGGCCCAAAACTTCTAGGCCCAAATTCAGAGTGTTACATTTGTGTTGAATACTAAAGATCCAAAGTTGAAAATTAAATCAGTTCTTGTGGTATGTGAGTTTCCTGATGTGTTTCCAGAAGAACTACCAGGTTTGCCTCTTATTAGAGAAGTTGAGTTTGGTATTGAATTGGTTCTGGGTACAACACCCATTTCTATTGCTCTTTATAGAATGGTTCCAATGGAATTGAGAGAATTGAAAGTTCAGTTGCAGGAACTAACAGAGAAAGGCTTTGCAAGACCTAGTTATTCTCCATGGGGTGCACCAGTGCTCTTTGTGAAAAAGAAATATGGTTCGATGAGATTGTGCATAGATTATCAGTAGCTTAATAAGGTGATTGCTAAGAACAAGTATCCACTACCTAGAATTGACGATTTTTTTGATGAATTGAAGGGAGCTACTGTGTTCTCCAAGATAGATTTGAGATCCAGATATTTTCAGTTGCGAGTTAAAGAGTCAGATGTTCCGAAGACTGCTTTCCGGACTAAGCATGGCTATTATGAGTTCCTTGTGATGCCATTTGGCTTGACTAATGCTGCTGCCATTTTTATAGACTTAATGAATTGAATTTTTAGACCTTACTTGGATAAATTTGTAGTTGTGTTCATTAATGATATCTTGATTTATTCTCATGATAAGACTGAGCATTCAGAGCATTTGAGAACAATTTTATAGACTTTGAGAGATAATCAGCTTTATGCCAAGTTTAGCAAAAGTGAGTTCTAGTTACGAGAAGTTGGTTTTCTTGGACATATAGTCTCAGGTGAAGGTATTAGAGTTGATCCGAGCAAGATTTTAGCCATTTTTGATTGGAAACCTTCTAGGAATGTATCAGAGGTTAGAAGTTTTCTTAGTCTTGCCGGTTATTATAGACGATTTGTAAAGGGATTTTCCATGATAGCTACTCCATGACTAGACTGAAAAGTGTCAGTAGAGTTTTGACAAGGCATTGTTGACTGAAGCTCTTGTCTTAGTACAACTAGAATCGGGTAAAGACACTACAGAAAAACAGACTTTTAGCGGCGTTTTTTTTGCCTTTAGCTGCGTTTTTAAGTGCCACTAATACTTTTAGCGGCGCTTTACCAAGCGCCGCAAAAAATGTCACTATATGCAACATCGCAAAAATTCGTGGCATTTTTTTTTGGAAAAAACGCCGCTAAAGACCAGGACTTTTAGCGGCGCTTTTATAAAAACACCTCTAAAGACCAAGACTTTTAGCGGCACTTTTATGAAAAACACCGCTAAAGACCAGGACTTTTAGCGGTGCTTTTATGAAAAACGCCGCTAAAGACTAGGACTTTTAGCGGCGCTTTTATAAAAAACGCCGCTAATTTACCCAGTTTTGCCATATGTATTTTTGCACCTATATCCAACCCTCCTGCAATAAATTCAACCAAAAATAGCAAATATACCATGAAATCAAACCAAAACATGCAAATTTAAATAATACAAAATTATATGAAAAATATATTATATAAATTGTTTATTGGTCAAAAGAATATTGGTCTAAGGTCATATCCCAATATGTTTTACATATATATATATATATATTGTAACACCCCAAACCCGAGACCATCGCCGGTGTCGGACCCGAGGGGTTAACAAGCCAAGTTCACATGTTTTTGCCCACCAATTTGACATTTCCAGTCAGGCTGGAAAACTGCGTCACTGTCGCCTTAAAAATCATATCTCGAGTTTCAAAACTCGGAAACTGGTTTCGTAAATTTTCCCTGAATTTAGACTCATATATCCATCCATGGATTTATTTCTAGGATTTTTGGTCGGGCCAATTGGTACAGTTTATTAGTTAAAGTTACCCATGTTACAGGGATCGACTGCTCTGACCTTCGCGCGGTATAACTTGAATATCTCTCTGTACAGGGCTTTAATGCTGGTGTCGTTTGTTTCTAATGAAACTAGACCCAAAATGGAATCTGTACATATATGGTATGTCTCCTAATTCTTTTGGATAATTTATAGTGAATTTTAAAGTTGCGACAGGGAACCCAGAAACCATTCTGGCCCTGTCTAACAATAGCTTTAATATCTCTTAACCTGTAACTCCTATGACCATTTCGTTTCTTCCATATGAAAATAGACTCATCAAGGTTCATTTACATAGCTTATTCACTATTTAATTCCATTCCTATGAATTTTGGTGATTTTTCACATTCACGCCACTGCAGCTGGCAGCATCTGTTTTAAGGTAGGACTTACCTATTTGGTAGTCTCCATGATTCAACTAGTCTTGCCATACATAGGTTCATATATGATCATTTTAACCATGCCAATGGCTGATCATATGACCAACATTCCCATTTCCAAGCCATAGCCACATCATGACACCAAATATATACATACAACCCACAATTAGTCTAAGTTCATGCTTCCTTTTCGAGCCATTTTCGCATGGCCGTACATACTTACATTACAACATATTTAACAAACAAGGGGTAGTCCTATACATGCCATCTCAAGTTCAACCAAAATTTATACCAAAATGGAGGCTTGATAGTGTGGATGACTTCGACTTCAACGATCCCAAATCCGATTGCCTCGAGCGAAATCTAGAAAACCGAGAGCCAAAGCAACGGGTAAGCATTTTATGCTTAGTAAGTCTCAAGGAATATAATCAACTCTAATTACAGCAATACATTCACATAGCCAAATGCATCATTTCATTTGTACACATTCCTACTTCACACTTCATCATTATATAATTTCACAAAGTATCAATCAATTCAATAACTGAAATTCATTAGTCGATTGAGCGAATGTTGCTCAAACATGTCGACTTTCCAATGCGCATATAACGTACCTTATCCTTTGGGCTTTTCGAGTGTGCTAATTGAATTCATTACAGCAACCAACACTCACCTCCAGCCCAAGATTCTTCGGAATATAACCGGATATAATCATGTGCACAAATGCCTTCGGGTCTTAGCCCGGATAAAATGTCTCGCACGAATGCCTTCGGGTCTTAGCCCGGATGTAGCCACTAGCGCAATTGCCTTCGGGTCTTAACCCGGATATAATTTCCAGCATAATTGTCTTCGGGATTTAGGCCGGATATCATTCAATTTCCCATGAACACATACATCAATTATCATTGGACATACATAATTCATTTTCGTTACTAAGGCTCAAACGCAATTATAGTCACAAGCATATTCGCCTTGGGACTTAGCCCGGTAGAATTCAAATACTCATGCATACACAATCAACAATCAATACACATCCATACTTTATTTCACACAATTCAAGTACGGTCACTTCTTGAGGACTTACCTCGGATGTTGTCGAACGGCTTTTTCGCTATTCGATCACCTTTTCCTTCCCTTGTCCAATTGTGGTCTTCTAAGCTCTTGAGCTAATTCAAACAAATTCAATTTATTAAAACCTCATTGTGCTAGCTTTTGGCGAATATGACAAGGAGTTTAAATGGTCATATGGCCACCCTTTAGCTTGAATACACAATGGTCATGCACATTTTATACTACATCAAGCAATTCAATACAATTTATTCGAGCATCAAGGAAATGCTAAGGCCTTCAATAGGCTACCCAAGGCCGAATATTCATGTACATGTTGAGGTCAATTTTGCACTTAATACCTCACAAAAACAGCATGCAATTTACTAATTAATGCTTTGCACATTGTGGCCCAAAACTTATAATATAGCATCAAGCACCTACATGTGTGCTAGGCCGAATTGTGCTTGCAATTTCACAAGCATTCTTCCACATCTTCTTCTTTAAACCAATATATTCATCACTTAGTTCCTAACCAAAACATAATGTGCAATCATATATATGCATATATGAGCATGGCAATTTCAAGGTGTCCATAGCCATCCAAAACACAAATTTTAACTAACATGCAAGAAGCACGAATCATGCTCAAGAATGCATCATGGCGAATATGACAATCATGCTTCTTTTCAACTTCAATCATGATAAAACAAAAGAAAGCTCAAAATCTTACTCATGAGTAGAAAATCCATCATTGCATGCATCATCATCAAGTTTCACACTTAGCATGCAATGGCTTTATCACCATAACAACTTTGGCCAAATGCCATTTCCATGGCATAACAAAGATTTGAGCCATGGCTAACATGCACATCAAATTAGCAACCAAAACATGCATGAAACTCCCAACACAACCTCATACATACCTTACTCTTGATGCAAATTTAGCCAAATCACCTTCTAGATCTCTTCTAAACAAAGGGAATGAAGCAAAAATCCTTCTTCCTCTTAGTATTTTTGGCCAAAAGGAGAGAACAAGGATGAACAATTTTTTTTGTTTTCTTCTTGGTTGCACGGCAATGGGGGAATGCTACTCTCACACACATTTTTTTTTCATTCTTTTCTTACCCATGCTTATTTGTTTATTATTTCTCCCTAATGCCCAACAAAACATGTTTCATGACATGTTTAGCCCATATCTCTTTGTCATGGCCGCCATCACTTGTAAAAGGGAATTTGACATGCAAGTCCATTATTTTGCATGCATGCTTTAATTAGTCATCACACATTTCCCTATCGTACTTTCAAAGTTCACTACTAAGTCCTTTCTAGTGGAATTCACCTTTATAACACTAAATCAATCATCATAAAATGTCATACATGAGCACACATATTATAGGCATCAAAATAAATTTTAATTATTTTTATGCCTCGGTTTTGTGGTCCCGAAACCACATTCCGACTAGGGTCAATTTTGGGCTGTCACATATATGACCTTAGCTAATCCAGTAAATATCTGCCAATATGTTTTACACTTTCTCCGGAGAAAATGTTTATTGGTCTGTGCCAAAGGTAAGCCGTGCCCACAAACACTTTCTTCTCATTTGATGCTTTGTCCAAAATACACCATAGACGATTCTTGATAGTCCTATTAACCCGATGACCCATGGCTTGCCTGAGTGTCCTGGTCGTGAACCCAAGTGTCTTTGTTTCTCTCAGATGAGCCACGACTCTCCATCACTAGTTAAGATCCCTTGCCCCAAAAGATCATGAAATGCAGCCTGTCAATGAGGCCCTTTGGGGTAATTATCGAACCGGTTCTAGAGAATGTGCTCAATGTTTTTGGGGTGATAAGTGACAGAGTAGAACCCATGCTTGCGAGCCAAAATGGAACAAGAATATATTAAAACATTACTTTACACTAAAACTAGCAGATTATATTAGAACATTGTTTACCTTAAAATATGTATAAATTAAAATCAACTAAGGCTAAAATACGAGGAAGTGCTTTGACACAATTGCGATAAGTATAAAGCACGACCGATGCCATCTCCTTCCCATCCCGGATAAGTGTGTTCGCCATGCCATCAAATACAAGATCGAGACTAAAACAAAACACTAAAAAGTTTATCAAAATTTTGCAATTAACTTTAGACTCTAACTAGCTTGGGCAAAAAATAAGTATTTATGCATATAAGCAAAAAGGAGAAAAAATAAAATAAATTGACATACAAGCTGATTGAGAGCTTTTGTGTCCTCTGTAAGAGCAGAAACGATAAGCAGAAGTAATCATGATGTGGTTCATATTTCTGTCCAACTTCATAGTGAAGAACTTGAAGAACTTCTCCATGCTCTGTAGATTATGAAATTATCCAACTCATCAGAAAGAAAAGAAAAACAATCAGCCAAAAGAAAGAAGCAATAATTGGAAAAACAAGGACAATCCATTTAATTGCAAAAGAAAGAATGCTGACAAGTAAACCAGGAAGTTCATCTTACAATGCAACTGAACATTAGCATTTTGAATTCAAGCAACATATATCAACATTTTCAGTTTCATTTATGAATCCAAACAATGTTGAAAAACATTCAACTTTTGTGATAATTGATGGATAGAATAAAGATTCAGAGGTCTAGTGCTCTACCTTCCAATAGAATGACGACTTGACATAAACAAACACAGAACTGGTAGGCCAATTTGCACAAATTTATAAAAAAAAAATAGTAACCAAACCTTGGGAAAAATGTAGAAGTTCGACATCTTCCAAAATCATAGTTCTTGTACTTGTCTAGCTGTAAAAGTTTAAACAATTCCATTGTAATAAACTGCCCAATTTACATGTATAAGAAAATAAGGAACTATCACAATGAATATCTTGGGAAACATCTTACCATAGCTGCCATTCCTTTGCTTGTCAATATGTATCGAGCATGAATCAAACCATAAAGCATCTCTGCCGCCAACTAATTCATTTTGCTCTTCTGTAAACATATCCCTTATCAGTTTCAACCCAAGACAAATTTACCCATTGCAAGAAAAATATATAAATTTCTATCATATGAAATTCAAGATCATATGATACAAAATGAAAGGAAAAGCAATTTCATTTATTTAGACAATAATAAGGATTTATTTATAAGATACAAAATGTTTTTCATGTGATTTTTATAGTTTATGTTTAATTAATAAATACAATATATTTTATTAGCACTACATCGAATATTTATTAGGAAATTGAGATTTCATATTATTCAACAAATATCGTAATCAAACATAGTTATACAAACCTTTGCCTATTACTAAAAACATACAAATATATATACACTATGATCAAAACCTCAATTAATTTGTTACCATTGAGAGAAACTCTAATTCTTTACCAAAATGCAAAGCTTTCTTTATTGAGTGAAATGAGGAAATAGCATTTGAGAGTTGATGGAAAAGGATGTAGGACCATAGTGTAGACCCTTTTGAATACATATATATAGAGAACAAAATTCAACACATTATGCAAAGCAAAGCAAAACAATCTAGAATCAATGTGAACACAACAACTTCCCCTCAAAGAAAATTCTAAGACTAACAAGCCACCGTAAAGGTCCCTTCCAGTAACCTCATTCTTCACCTTAGCCACCAATTTTCAGCTCACCTTCCCTATTTTCAAATCCTCTCCTCAAGTCCTTTACTGTACCATCCCTTTTTCACTAATGAGTAAACCACCACGCTTTGATTTGCTCCTTGTGTTACTCTTCACTGTCATTGCCTTGGCCTCTAATAGTGTCACCGTCGCTACACCAATAACCCAACAATTCAAAGAAGCCCCACAATTCTACAACTCTCCAGATTGTGCTGTGCTGGTTGATGAAGATGAATCAGATGGTGAAGCCTCTATCTTGTGCTCGGATCAAGCGGTTCATGTGGTAATGACTCTTGACACGGCTTACATCCGGGGATCCATGGCGGCTATTCTTGATCATATGAAATTTCTATCATCCACTAATTATTTAGATCTCTTTCTGCTTCGTAACTTACATACAAGTACAACTTGTTCTCTTCACGCTTAAATAAGACTTATTTAAAAAATATATAAATTTTAAAGAGGCCCTCAACCTTATCTTTTTCCTTGCTCTCTTCACAAAATTGGAAGTCCTTAGTTTGTTATTTTGGCAGCTTAAAGAAAATGAATACACGTAAAAAAGGAAATATCTGTGCTACTCACCACATTGATTTTATCCTAACCCAAAAGGAATAAACAAAAATGCCACTAAAACCAACTGTAATCATTGTTTATACCGAATAAAAGCAAAACAAAGTCATCAGATGAACCAAAGACAGCAAAGGGAGAAGAAAAACTAACCCAAATTCCTCGTAGTTGCGTGAACAATGTGTCCCTTTTCCAGAGCAGATCCCCATGAAGAGGCCATCCACATGATTTAATGGGTCATCTTAACTAAACAGCCAAAAACAAATGATAAGTAGATATCGAAACATCTCAAAAGCAAACAACAATGTATTGAGGCCAACCATCAGATCAAAATTGAACAAAGCCTCTTTCAAGTCAAATGTTATCAAAATACAACTCATCAATGATTAGAAAAATGAGGCCACATTTGCTGCAATTTCAGAGTCATATCATACCAACCATTGACTATAAATTATAAAAATTTTCATTTTAATTTCTAAAATTCTTGATAATGGATATCCTTTAAAATATTCTATCAATTTAATGTTTATCCCTATAATGTAAAACAAGATTATTATAAATCAAATTCTGGATGAAAAACCTCGACATTCAAAATTTTGAACAAAGCCCTCAGATCTCATAGCTATATCAGGTCATTCGCAGTATTAACGAATTGGTTTTCATTAAAAGAATTTACCAATCATCAGCTGTGAGAAAAAAGAGATGCAAGAATAAGAGAAAAGAAGAATATAGAGAAAGAGAGAATTATAGATAGAAACCAGAGAAGATAGAGTAACAGAAATAGAAGGAGAAAGAAAGAAAGATTGAACAGATGAAGATAGTAAATGCTCTAACACGAAAATCAGTCCTGCTCCATTCAATGAGTTTTCCATCACTGGGCAAATATCCACTTGACTAAAATTTAATTAAGTTTCAATGTCTGTCAAAACCTCTGTAAATCGAGATTAATACTCTGAAATTCATCTGTCTAAGCACCACATTTAAAAAAATAGAACAAAAACTGAAACTCAGTTGTCTGTGTCAGATATCAAGATCTCATCTAAAAAACTCAGACAGGGATAATTGATTCAAAGATTTCTCATCATAAACAGACAGAACTGAAGTAAAAACTCTTAAATAAGATAATATGGATATTGTTTTGTGTTTAAAGAAAGCCTCAGACCGTCCTAGTTCATGAGTTTCTACAAATTCATACAGCACAGATATAACTGCATTTCAGAAAATCTCAAATAGTTTCATCATTGGCTTCTTTCACAAATTGGAAGAAAAAGATTAAAATCAAAATAAATAAAGAAATAAAGAGGCAATAGATCTTCCTATTCAAATAAACGAAATCATAATACTCGATTTTGAAATTTTTCGAGTATTATTCGATTCGAATGTTCATTATTTGGCCTCCATTTTGATAGAAAATAAGTAGTACAATGTTTAGTAACAAATGGAGAAAAAAATGAACAATTTATCAGAAAAGAAGCAGGTTGATAATGAAAAAACCTAGAGATAAAACAGATGGCTGAAGAAACTAAGATCCCAATGGTAGATCCCATTTTGTGACGGTATAACGATAGATCCTAACAGCGGCGCAGATGATTGAGGCGGCGTCGATGCTACTGCTACTTCTTCAGCCATTGCTTCTACTAATTTCAGGTGAAATTTTAGATTTCTTTGGGGAGGGGGGAGGGAGGAGGGAACATATTTTGGGAAAAAGAAAGGAGGGAAAAAAAGAGATTTTGGGATTTCGGGGGAAAGGGGGAACCGATTTAGGGAAAAAGTTTTAAGGCATTTTGGGTAATAAAACGGCACCGTTTTGGGTAAGATTTTTTGCGGCGTTTTTAAAAACGCCGCTGTTGCTTATCTTTTGTGGCGTTTTTTAAAAAAACGCCACAAAAAATCATTTTCTTTTACACAAAATGGTGCCGTTTTGCTCTGCTAAAAATCTATTATTTTTTTTAATATATATAACCTTTATCATTATCTCTTAAATAATTTAAACTATATTGATAATTTTAATATATTAAAACAAATATTATCTTTTTATAATTATATAAGAAATTAATTAATATATAAATTAAAAAATCAGTCATATACCCAAAAATAACTTTAAAATTATTTTAATTAATAGTATTTTATTTTTTCATTTTTGACATGTGTTTTCTATATTTTTACTTTTAAAATTTTTCTCAATAAAATCCAAATGTTGCTTCAATTTTCCAATAGTAAACCCTAAACCTAAACCCCAAACTATAAACCTATATCCTAAACCCTAAATATATGTATATTACAAGGGATAAAAGTAAGTAAAAAAGAATCTTATTACTTACCTAAACCCAAAAATAATTTGATTTTTTGTTATCTTATCAAAAATCCTAACTCTTAAACCTTAATAACCTAACCCCTAAAACCATGAACAGTACTACGATCCTAACTATAAAATAAAAAACCACAAACTCTAAACCAAAAACAATAAACATTATATCATAAACCCTAAACCCTTAAACCATGGACATTAAACCTTAAACCTTAAACATTATATTATGAACATAAGCTTTTACATTAATATCTATGTATATACACATCAACATCTATATGATGTTTTTTAGAGTTTAGGGTTTTAGGGGTTATAGTTTAGTGTTTAGGGGTTTTTAGGATTTAAGGGTTTAGTGTTTTAAAGGTTATAGATTAGTGTTTATTATTTTTTTGGGGTTTAGGGTTTTAGGGATTATATGACTTTTAGCGGCGTTTTTCCAAAAGCGCCGCTAATGCTCTATTTTTTAGCGGTGTTTTACCAAATGCGCCGCTAATGCTCTGGTTTTTAGCGGCGTTTTGCCAAAAGCGCGGCTAATGCTCTGGTTTTTAGCGGCGTTCTGCCAAAAGCGCCGCTAATGCTCTGGCTTTTAGCGGCGTTCTGCCAAAAGCGCCGCTAATGCTTTGTTTTTAGCGGTGTTTTAACAAAAAATGCCGCTATTGCTCTGTTTTTAGCGGCATTTTACCAAAAACGCCGCTATTGCTCCGTGTTTTATAATTTTTGCGGCGTTTTATCATAAAACGCCGCTAAAGCCCTATTTTTCTGTAGTGAGAGTTTGTGATTTACAATGATGCATCCGGGAATGGACTAGGCTATGTACTTATGCCGGAAGGAAAGGTAATTGCTTATGCCTATAGACAGCTAAAGCCACACAAGAAAAATTCTCCGATACATGATTTAGAACTAGTTGCCATTGTATTTGCGTTGAAAATATGGAGACATCACATGTATGGTGAGAAGTGCCGAATATTTACTGATCATAAATTTTGAAATACTTGATGACTCAGAAAGATTTGAACTTGAGACAAAGAAGATGGCTAGAGTTGATTAAAGATTATGATCTAATGATCGATTATCACCCGGGTAAGGCAAACGTAGTTGCTGATGCTTTGAGTAGAAAATATTTATTTGCATTAAGAGCTTTGAACACTAGTTTAACCTTATAGGATGATGGTTCTATCTTAGCAGAATTAAGAGCTAAGCCAATGTTTCTTGAAGAAATTTGTGAAGTTCAGAAAGATGACATGAGTTACAAGCCAAAAAAGCTCAGTGTGAGTCGGGTATAGAGTCAGATTTTCAGATCAGTTCTGACAGTTGTTTAATGTTCAGAAATCAGATATGTCTACCAAAGAATGATGAGCTTATTCGAAAGATTTTAGAGGAAGTACATAGCAGTTCCTTGTCTATTCATCTAGGTAGTACAAAGATGTATAATGATTTGAAGAAAATGTATTGGTGGGTAGGAATGAAGAGAGATATCTCAGAGTTTGTTTCTAGATGCTTGATCTGTCAGTAGGTAAAAGCAGAACATCAGGTACCTTCAGGTTTATTGCAGCCTGTGTTAGTTCTTGAGTGGAAATGGGAAAGAGTTGCCATAGATTTTGTGATAGGATTGCCGTTGACATCGAGAAAGAAAGATGTAGTATGGGTTGTGATTGATAAGCTAATGAAGTCGGCTTATTTTATTCCAGTTCGTATGGATTATTCACTTGACAAGTTGGCTGAGTTATATATTTCAGAGATAGTCAGACTACATGGAGTACCGTTATCGATCATTTCAGATAGAGACTCAAGATTCACTTCGCGGTTTTGGAAGAAGTTACAGGAAGCTTTGGGCACAAAGTTAAGTTTTAGTATAGCTTTCCATCCTTAGACTGATGGTCAATCAGAGAGAGTTATTTAGATACTTGAGGATATGCTCAGATGTTGTGTCTTAGAATTTCAAGGTAGTTGGGAGAAATATTTGTTGTTGGTAGAGTTTGCTTATAATAATAGTTACTAGTCGAGTTTGAAAATGGCACCTTATGAAGCTTTTTATGGATGTAAATGTCGCACATCTTTGTATTGGACAGAGCTTAAAGAAAATCAGATTTACGAGGTTGATTTAGTTAAAGAAACTGAAGAAAAAGTGAAAGTTATCAGAGATTGCTTGAAAGCAGCTTCAGATAGATAGTAGTCTTATGCAGACTTGAAAATAAAAGAGATTATCAAGTTGGTGACAAAGTGTTCTTGAAAGTATCCCCGTGTAAGAAAGTCTTTAGATTGGGCAAGAAAGGCAAATTAAGTCCATGTTTTATTGGACCATTTGAGGTGACTGAAAAAGTTGGACCATTAGCATATCGGTTAGCTTTGCTGCCAGAGTTAGAGAAGATTCATGATGTGTTCCATGTGTACATGTTACGTTGTTACCATTCTGATCCTTCACATGTGATTTCACAGACAAAGGTTGAGATTCAGCGGGATATGACTTATGGTAAAGAACTGTTAAAGATTTTAGCTCAAGAGGTCAAGCAACTAAGGAACAAAAATATTGCACTTGTGAAAGTATTATGGAATAGGCATATCCAAATCTTTTCACAGGTAAGATTTTCGAGGATGAAAATCCCTAAAGGGGGAGAAATGTAACATCCCAAAAATAGAGCCTAAATGAAATAGTGGTTGCGAAACCATGAATCCAAGATAGAAAAGTTTATTCTGATTAATTTTTATAATTTACCGAGTGATTAGATGCATGTGTTAGATTATCGATGGAAAATTTTATAGATAGCATGCTTAATTTGCCTACTAGGGCATAATTACAAAAGTTGATAAATATGAGTTTTAGATGCTAAAGGATTAAATTGTAGAGTATAGTTGAAGTAGAGGTCCGTAAATGGTAATTAGACCATTAGGTTTTCATGGACAAAAATGGACATACATAGATAAAAATAACAAAAGTTTTAATGAAGGGTATTTTAGTCATTTGGTAATTAAAAGATTAAAAAAGGGAAAAAGATGGGAAAATGTGCCTATCTTCTTCATTAGGCCAAAATTCAAGGGTTATCCATAGCTAGGGTTTTGTCAAGCTTCCAAGCTTCATAGTAAGTGATTCCAAGCCCCGTTTTTAATGTTCTTTACGTTTTTGAAGTCCTAATAACTTGATTTAGCTTATTCTAGCAAAAATTTAAACTAGGGTTCATATTTGGAAAAATACCCATAGGTGAAATGTGTTTATTTTGATGTTTTATGGTAGAATATGAAGCTTAAAATTATGTTAAATGACTTGAGCTAAGCGATTTTAAGAGAAAATGAGTAAAACGACATAATCGGTAAAAATACCTAACAGTCATAAGTACATGTTAGAGTGGGAGTTTGATGTTGCCGTAGGTAAATAAATGATTAGCATGTCATAAAACATAAGAATTAGGGATAAAGTTTCATTTTCGAGCCTTGGGGAAAAAGTGTAAATATGAAAAAGTTTAGGGGCAAAATTATAATTTTACCAAAGTTAGAATTAAGGACTGTTTTGATAAATGTGACTATTAAATAAGTTAAATTTTCTATTATATATCAAGAAAAAAGAAATTCGGGGTTAGACTGAGGAAAGAAAAAGGTTGAGAACTAAATCAAAATATTTGATCGTATTTTGTATCGATGTAAGTTTGCGGTAAATAAATGCAATGTTTTATTATTTATAATTAATGATGTTATTTTTCAACATCTATATATTTATTTTGTAAATTTTTTCCTTGATGATTCAAGCAAGAATTGACGGAGAAATGATATTTAAAAGTCCTGGTTGAACCTTAGGAATGTGTAGGATACAAATGTCATGACATTAGGGTTTAAGGATACCAAGTAAGACCATGCCAAGGCATGGCATTGGTAAGTTTTACAAGGCAAGGAAATCATGTAAGACTATGTCAAGACATGGCATTGATAAACTAATATAAGGCAAAGATCCCATATAAGACCATGCCAAGGCATGGAAATGGTGATTTCATAAGGCAAGGATACCACATAAGACCATGCCAAGACATGGCAATGGTAAGTTTAAAAAGGTAAGGTACCCGTGTATCCTTAGTATTCCAAGTGGTTCAATGGAAAATTCAAAGAGTGTACAAAAGGGAAGGTAAGATAAGTCCATGTTCTAAAGGTTCAGGTTATCTTGATAATTCATTTAGAATGTTGTTATTTATTTACATGCAAACTTACTAAGCTTTATGCTTACTCCCTTTCTTTTCTCTCTTTTTATAGTATCGCAAAGCCAACTCAAAAAATCGTAAGGACGTCAGAGATCGCCTCACACTATCAACGTGTTATCTCGGTATTTTGTGACTAGAAATACTTTAAGTTATGGCATGTATAGAGACTTGGCTATTTTGTGCATATGTCCTTATGATATGATTAAAGAATGGCATGTGAATACTTGGTAATGATTAGCTTATGATATAGCTAAATAAGAACATGTTTTGGTATTATGTAAGCCTAAAGAGGTTGGATCCAAAGAAACTAAGAAAGAGTAAGAGTTGGCCATGGAACAGTTAGGAAACAGCAGTAGTGATGTGATTTTGAAAAATCACTAAAAATTGTAGAAATGGAATTAAATGGTGAATGAGATATAGAATTAAAGCTTATTGAGTCTATTTTCATAGGAAAGAAATAGAGCAGGCAAAGGAAGTCTATATTCTGAGATATTTAAATTTCTGTAATACTAGTTCAGAGTGACTTCGTGATTCCTTGTTCCAACTTTGGAAAATCACTAGAAATTTTTTAAAAATAATTATAAGTCAAAGTTTATATGTCTAGATTCCTTAGTAAGTCTATTTTCATTAGAAATAAACAGAAACATTATCTGAATTCTGTATAATGAGAATTAGTGAAGAGAGTTCAGGTCTGCTGAATAACCTGTACTAATTGGCCAAACCAAAAATTCTGGAAAAATTATGGTAAGAAGATATATGAGTCTAGTTTCAGGGAAAATTTACGGATTTAAATTTTGAGTTTCGTAACTCAAGTTATAATTAATTTAGTGACTATTACGTAGATGGACAGTTTTATTATGAATAGTGAAATAAATTGTTTTGATTTATGTAAGTAATCGAAAATTTTTTAATGTTCCCAGTTTGGTCCCGAACCGTTTCGATTGCACGTTTTAGGGCCTCAGGGGCCTTTTTAGGGATTTATTGGATGAATGTGAGCAAATTGAATTTTTTTTAAAGTAAAATTTTTTTATGCCCCAAATAGGTAAGATAAGTCTGGTAACGCCTCGCGCTCGACTCCGGCGACGATCTCGGGTAAGGGGTGTTACAGGGATAGGGTACGAGACATTACTAGACTTAAACATGCACATACATGTAAAACCCTGCCAAATTTTTTTTTCAAAATTAAAAATATTCAAACACATGGAGATCGTCCCTTATACCGGCCTTTGAGGCCCAAAACATACATCGGGGGTGGTTCGGGACTAAACCAAGAACTTACGAACTCTTTACAACACTTAGAAAATTTTCTAGTTTTGGAGAGTCACACGCACGTGTGGGTAGGCCGTGTGGTCATACACACCCATGTGGCTTGGAGACGCTTGTGTTCTCAGCCCGTGTAATTCTCTGTTTATGACGTCAGCAATGAAATGGGGTCACATGGCCAAGTCACACGCTCATGTGCTAAGGTCGTGTCACCCACACGGCTGAGACACACAACCATGTCTCTACCCGTGTGGCCAACACTTAGCCTATTTTTCAAGCCTTGGTCAACCATAAACCCTCACACATTTATACAACATCAAGGACATATAACATGGCATCCATTCAATGATTAAACATCTTCAATTAAGCCACAAACATAGCATTTGCATGTCATCATACTTGTATTTCTCATACTCATTTTATAACAAGTCTGGACATACCAAACCATATTCATTTGACCTTTTCATCTTCATTACCACTTATACCCTTATACCATGGTTATCTTCATGTTAATATTCTCAACTTAATCATCTAGCATTCATAGTCATGTCTAATTCATATCCTTAATGTTACATATCACACACTCACATTAACATGTTTTTTTAAGGCATTCCACACCAATTTCATTCTTCATTAACATCACTAACTGACTCTAAATTTACACTTTTATACTAAGAATATGGTCACATCTATTGATCAAAGTTCATCCATCAAATATGCATACCATATCATACATCTATCGATATCAAGCCATCGCAACATGCACATCATCAAGACATTAGAACAGTCATGCAAAATCAATTAGGTTTACAACCCAATGATCAAATATAAGCCATATCTCATGGCTCTATACAAATGAATCATTATAAGCCAACTCAATTTTCCAAATCATGAAACACATATCATAAAGTACTAAGTCTCTATACATGCCATTCACTTGAAAACACTTAAGATTTATTAATACCCCAGCTTGATAATTTTATAGTGTGATGCTACCTCCGACAATCTCCAACCTCGAGCTAACCTGACAACACTAAAAGAAATGGAAAGGAGAGGGGTAAGCTTAAAGCTTAGTAAGTCCATATGAAAATAATAAGAAAATTATCAACATGATTCCATGGAAATATACTCATAATTACACTTTTACTTATTTTTTGGTCAAGTTGTTTTTTCGAGTCATAGTTACTAATTTATTTATATCTGGAGCTAAGGAACTCCAAATTAAGATCTGTAAATTTTCCCTAAAACTAGACTCATATATATTGTTAGCATAAAATTTTCAGAATTTTTTGTATAGCTAATAAGTACAATTTATTCTTTAAAATTAAGCCTGTTCTGCTATTTGACAGCTTCAACATTTCTTTACTAAAAATTAATTATCACTTAACAGGGGTTTAGATAATGTTTTTGTCTAATTCTATTGAAAATAGACTCATTAAGGGCTTATTCATATAAATTTTAACCCATAATTATTTTTTTACGATTTCTAGTAATTTTCCAAAGTTGAGATAGGGGAGCCCGAAATCACCCTGACTCTGTCTTACAAAAGTTCAAATATCTCATAGTATAAAAGTCTTTTGCTTACATCGTTTCATCTATGTGAAACTAGACTCAATAAGATTTAATATCATATCTTATTTAGTTCCTAATTCAATTTTCACAATTTTTGGTGGATTTTCAAAGTCACAAAAGTGCTGCTGTCCAACACTGTTATAGTGCAAGTTCATAATAACTAACAAAAGTTCATTGTAACATTGATCATGGACTCATCATTTCATGGATCCCCTATTCAATAACACGGTGTAAGTTAACATGATATTGCAACAAATTTCATAATTATAGGCATAAGGATGGTTCACCATTCAACCCTTTTTACTTGTTTATCATATATATACATATACATATACTTCCTCATCATAAGTCATCATTCACCGAAGTATTACTCATGAATTTAATGTATATACATGTGCTCATCGCAGTATATCATATAACCATACCTCTTAACATGCCCTTCTTGGGACTTTCATTACATTCATTACATATCAATACCCGTTGAACACTTGGAATACTATTGGATACATGAAACCTTGCACATATAGTAACCAATCTAGGTGTAACTATACGGCCTACTCACAAAAGCTGATAGGTATCCGACCGCTCAAGGATTACCTAGCTATCGATAGAACGCTCAAGACCGTTTCTCGGAACTTAGTCATAGGCATCGCATCCACAATGAACTCAGACCACTCAACGAGCTCAGATGCTCACATCCATAATGAACTCGAACCACTCAACAAGTTCGGATGCCACATATCTCACGAACTTGGACCACTCAACAAGTTCGGAATCTCATACATATCACAAACTCGAACCACTCAATGATCTTAAATTGCTTAATTCCTAGTGACATGTCACTTGTATCCTAAACTATTCCTAAGGTTCAAACAAGATTCTTTCTCAATTGCACATGGCATACTTGCTCGTGATGTCGTATTTAATGGCAATATGTCATTTAGTCTTACAATAGTAGCAGTTTCCCTTTCATAGCATCAACCACATATTCATGGGATAATTAAAACACATTCCATAATAAAATTTAAGCATTAAACACATGGTACAACATTACATTAGTTATGTATACTCACCATAGTAAAAGCTTTCATTTCATTTCACTTTTTCATATTCTAATCAATTCATCACAACTAAATTAACATACCAATTTAGATTTCAACCATAAATAGCAATAACATTAATAACTTGCTTATTTCATCATACAAACTTACCTTGTGTTCGAGTACAACTACTTATTTTGAATTAGTCCATAACCTTGTTCAACCTCATTCTAAGCCCGAATCTTGTTTTCCTTGATCTATAATATCACATTTAGCTTACTTATTAGTCACATTATTCATATGGGTCCAAAAATCATATTTTTAAAAATTTTCATTTTGACCTCTAAACTTTCACATATTTTCACTTTTTCCCCAAGGCTCGTAAAATGATTTTTATTCAATTTTCCCATTCTATAGGCCTAGCCAAACCATTTTCATAACTATAGAAAACTAAAATTCTCATCAAAATACCCTTTTATACCATTTTTACAACTTTTACATTTTAGTCCTTTTTAGGTGTTTTCATGAAAAATCACCTAGTAAAAGATGTTTATCAAGCTTTAATCTTTCATATTCTACCATTAAAAATCAAAATACTAACATGTCATGAATGGTTCAATTTTTCAAACATAAAACCTAGCTCAAACTAATGGTAGAAATGAGTAGATTATGTTTCCGGGACTTCAAAAATGCATAGAATGTTAAAAACGAGGCTCGGGAGTACTTATTATTGAGCTTGGAAGCTTGAAAACCCTAACCATGGCTTCACTCTTGCTACATTCAGCCATGAGGAAGATGGATGAGCAAATTTTTGTTTTGTTTTCCCTTTTTAATTCATTTAATTACTAAATGACTAAAATACCCTTAATGCCTTTCTTGAAAATTTTACTTAACCATGTCCATTTTTTTCCAAATTTTTACAACTTGGTCAAATTAATCTTTAAGGACCTCTAATTAATAATTCAATTCAATTTCATACTTGAAGCTTCTAGAACTCAAGTTTTACAATTTATTCAATTTAGTCCTTAATGCCAAATTAAGCACTTTGGACATAAAATTTCCTCATGAAATTTTTTCACAAACATGTAAACATATCATAGGCCTTATAATAATCATAAAATAATTATTTTCAATTCATATTTGTGGTCTCAAAACCACTGTTCTGACTAGGCCCTAATTCAGGATGTTACATATTTACCATTAGTTGAATTTGGGTACAATAATAGTTTTCAATCAAGAATAAATATTGCATCCTATGAAGTTTTGTATGGTCGTAAATGTCGAACTTCATTATATTGAACTAATCTCAGTGAGAAAAAGATACACGAGGTTGATTTAATTCGTGAGACTGAAGAAAAAGTAAAAATGATCCGAGAAAATTTGAAAGAAGCTCCAGATTGACAGAAATCATATGCGGATCTTAAGCGTAAATATATTGAATTTCAAATCAACAACAAACTATTCCTGAAAGTGTTGCCCTAGAAGAAATTTCTTCAGTTCGGTCGCAAAGGAAAGTTAAATCCGTGATATATCAGGCCGTATGAGATTACTAAAAGAATCAGGCCTTTTACGTATCAATTAGCTTTACTGTTAGAATTTGAAAAAATTCATGGTGTCTTCCATGTGTCTATGTTACGATGGTACTGATCTGACCCTTGACATGTTATCTCCCCAACGGATGTTGAGATTCAGCTTGATATGTCCTACAGTGAGGAACCGATCAGAATTCTGGCACAAAAGGTGAAAGAATTGAGAAATAAGAACATAGTTTTAGTAAAAGTTCTCTAGCAATGAAACGAAATAGAAGAAGTTACCTAGGAACCTGACAAAGCTATGAGAAAGCAATATTTGAACCTCTTTTCTGGTAAGAATTTTCGAGGACGAAAATTTCTTTAGGGGGAGTTGTAACAACTGTTTTAAGTCAAATCAAAAAGTGGTTTTGGGACCACAAATCTGACATTGAAATATTTATTTTATTAATATTTTAATGATTAAAGCATGACAGTAGTGTCATATGAAAATTTCGTTAAGAAATTTTACCGTTTACGTGTTCAATTTGCTAAAAAGGACTAAATCATGAAAAGTACTAAAGTTGAGTTCTAGTGGCTAAAGGTATTAAATAGTTGTGAAACCTTAAAATATAGGTCCTTATGTGGTGATTAGACTGTAAATATTGATAGTGGAATATGATGGATTTGTATTTTTCAAATTTGTAATAAATTAAAAGGTTATAAAGGTAAATGGTAAATAAAAGATAATTAAATAAAAAAAAAAACAAGTATCATCTTTATTTCTTCAATTAAGAACTAAAAATTAGGGCTTGTTGAAGCCATTGTTGAGCTTGACCTTGCAGCAACAAATTCATTGCTAGATTGGTATGCATTTTGTCCCATTTCTAATGATTTTTATGCTTTTGGGATCATTGTAGCTTAATCTAGCTAGCCTGGGAACTAATTTGTGAAACCGTCAAACTATTAGCGTCTTTGCATTGATGAATGTGTAAGATTTTTATGTTTTATGGAAGAAAATGGTTAGTTGTGAATAGATAAACAACTTTTGTTAAGTGATTTTTTATGAAATTGGCAAATAGGGATTTGATTGAAAAATAAAAAAACTATACATGGTGAAATTGTGAGTTAAATGAAATATAGAGCTTGTTAGGAACCTAATGGATATTCAGCTCTAATGGGTTGTGGTTGAATTTCATGAATTTTCACTTTTATGATCTAAGGACTAAATTGAAAAAAAATTTAAAAATTTAGGGTCAAAAGAGTAATTTTGCAAACATATGAATTTGGATTGAATTTAATTGAGTAGAATATTTATTAAATTGGTTGAATTTATTTATTTAGATCAAGATAAATCTCAACCGGATCTAAATCGAGGAAAGGCAAAAATTGCGGATTAACTAATCGTACTCCTATGCGATAGTTGTCGATGTATGTTCATAGTAATTAAATTATATCATTTGATTTACTTATGTATTTGTATTTTATAATCAAGTAGTTAATTATTATATAATTACACCCTTGATCACACTTATGTGCCCCTGTTGTACTTCGGTACCCCTGATCGTACTTACGTGCCCCTGTTGTACTTCGGTACGCTAATCTCACTTGTGTGCCCCTGTTGTACTTTTGTACCCCTGATCGCACTTACATGCCCCTATTGTACTTCAATAACCCTTATCGCACTTACGCCCTTATTGTACTTCGGTACTCCTAATAGCACTTTTTTTTCGTGGTTACATTTCGATAACATTAATTAAATAGAATAAAATTTCATGCATTTAATGTTAAGTTAATTAAATTGCTATCTACTTACTAAACTTTATAAGCTTATACATGTTTGTGTGTCATTTTATAGATTAATTTTGCTGATTGGGGATGGATCGAAACTATGGCTCCAACTATCCATCATTGTTAGTAGCTTTTGAACTCTTTTGGGATTGTGGCATGAATATGTGGCTAGTTCATTTTGGTATAAAAATGAATTATTAGGTTGTGTGTTTGGACACTTTGTTTCTAGGTTGTACATATGTATCTTTTGACTTGATAAATTGGTATGGATGAAATCACTTATGAATGGTTTAATCTTGATGAATTTAAGCTATTATGCTAGCATTTGTATTTGAATAGGTGTTTGAATAAGTAAAGGTGAAAGACTTGTAACAGCCCGATTTTGGGTCTAGTTGAAATAGTGGTTTCGGGACCATAAATTCGACGTAGAAAAATTTATTTTTCTTTTATTTTTATGGTTTACAGTTTTATGGAATGATATTGTGAAAAATTTGTTCGAAAATTTTGACGTTTGAGCACTCAATTTAGCAAAAAGGACTAAATTGCAAAATGTGTAAAACTTGAGTTCGAGAAGCTAAAGGTGTCTAATTGCTATGAAATTTTAAATTAAAGGTCTTTAGATGGCAATTATACCATTTGTTAAGTTAGTGGATAAAAATGGACATGAAGTGAGAGAATTTTCATGTTTTAAGTTAGGGGCATTTTGGTTATTTCGTAATTAAATGAATTAAAAAGCAAAAATCAAGCCAAAATATTTGTCCATCCTCCTCACCATAGCTGAATTTTAGAAGGGGAAGCAATACCTAGGGTTGGTCACTTCCAAGCTCGATTGTAAGTTCGTTCTTGCCCCGTTTTTAATGCTCTTTACATTTTTGAATTCATTGTAACCCGATCTATCTATTTCTACCACTAATTTAAGAAATAATCAAAGTCTAAATTTTTACCCCATGATAGATAATTGTGTATTTTGATGCCTAATGGTAGAAAATGTATGTTAGATGTAAGATAAACAACTTTTGCTAGGTGATTTTTGATGGAAATGTCAAAAAGGACCTATTTGTAAAAGTTACAAAAATGGGTAGTAAAAGTGTGATTAAATAAAAAATTTGGGCTGGTATGAGTATGAAAATGGTTTGGCTAGGCTTGGGTTTTGAATAAATTGAATATATTTCATTTTACGAACCTAGGGACTAAATTGTAAAAATGTGAAACATTAGGGGCAAAAAATTAGTTTTTCCATAATATGATTTTTGGACTGAATTGAACAATATGAGTACTAAATGAGTTAAATTTGTTATTATAGATCAAGAAAAATGAGGTTCGGACCTAGATCGGGGAAAAAATAAAGTGTTTGACGATTCGGTCAAATTCTACTAATTTTTGTACCGAGGTAAGTTCGTATGTAAATAATGCATTGTTATATTTTTGTTTTAAATGCTTTAATATTGTATGAATCGTGAATGACTTTTTGGATGTATTCAACAAAGTTTCGACAAGCGAGAAATCTCGGTTAAACCTTAGGAATAGAATAGGATACGAATGAGTTGTCACTAGGAACCTAAGTGTATACGCGATCATGTAATCCGGGTGCAGGTCTTGTACGTCCTACCAGTGGTTGGGTACTCCAGAATATGTTGCGGATACCTAACAGCTTGTGTGAATAGGCCTGTGAGTAGCTCGAAAACGAGCCTATATGTATTATGAGATGTGAGGTAGCTTTGGCTACATGTATGGTGTAAACTGAAAAATATATAGGATTTTTCCTATGTGATTTATCATCTTTTTACTTAAATTCATTGTTAAAACTAAGTAATTATTTAATAACTTAATGAAATATGTGAAAATATGAAATTAGGACATAGAAATTATTAAAAGTGATTTTATGCTTTGTTATATAGTTTTCATGCATAAAATGGCTTATTTTATATTGATTTGAGCGTATTATATTTTTAAGACATAAATGGGTTATGTGTAACACCTGCACCTGATACCGCTGTTTTAATCGAACACGAGGTGTTAACAGACTTAATTCATTAATTAAACAGCTCATACAATTCATTTTAAAATTTCGGACAAGCTGGCTAATCGCATCACAGTCGCTTTAAAAATCATATCTCGAGTTACTAAACTCGAAATCCAATTCCGTAAATTTTTCCTGAAACTAGACTCATATATATATCTACTAATTTTTTCTAGAATTTTGGTTGGGCCAATTAGTACAGTTTATTAGTTAAAGTCTCCCTGTTTCAGGGTTCAACTACTCGACTCTCGTGTATTACGAATCGATATCTTCCTGCATGAGCTTCAATGACTATGCCGTTTATCTCTAATAAAACTAGACTCAATAAGGAATCTTTACATATAAATAATGACTTCTAATTATCTTTGTAAAATTCAGAACAAGGGATCCGAAATCGCTCCGCCCTGTTTCACAAAAAATTTAAACATCTCATAAAATATAGCTCATATATTGTTTCGCTTATTCCATATGAAAATAGACTCATCAAACTTTGATTCCATAACTTATTCATTATTTAATTCCATTTCTACTATTTTTAGTGATTTTTAAACTCACGCCATCGTCTGCTGTCTGAATCTATTTTATGGTAAATTTTACCTATTTCATGGTTTCCATGGATTAGCTAGCAATTTGACATACATAATACCAAATATGATCATGATTAGCCATTCCAATGGCTAATCATTACCAAGCATTTCTATTTCCATACCACTCAATAACCATATCATAAGACCATATATACAAAATGATTATAATGCTATACATGCCATACTCAAAATATACAAGCCATTATGCCAAGATGGTATACGGATAGTGTGAGCGTGCCTCCGACCGCTTCCGATTTCGAGCTGGCTTGTCAACACTACAAGGAATGAAAAGGAGGAGTAAGCATAAATGCTTAGTAAGCTCACATGCAAATAGCAAGTAACATAACCATATAAGCAAACATAAAACATCATTTGCATAATCATCACCAAGACATTCATATCACCTTTTCATTTATCATCTTACCATATTGTTGTTATATCGAGTTTTCAACCCGAGGGTTAAGTACATACCTGTTCAAAGTATCCATTTCACAACACTTACCAATACGTCCCTTTCATCTTGAGTATTCCTCCATTTGAGTAGAACTTTACCCGTTGAACACATCGAATATAATTGGATACATGGATAACTTGCACATAAGTGCCACATATGTAGCCAAGCTACCATGTAACCCGCCCATAAGCTTAACTCGGACTCAACTCAACGAGCTCGGGCGTTCGATCCATAAGTGAACTCGGACTCAACTCAACGAGTTCGGATGCCTAGTTACATCTCACGAACTCGGACTCAACTCAACGAGCTCGGACGCTCAGATCCATAAGCGAACTCCTGACTCAACTCAACGAGTTCGGATGCCCAAATATCCCAGTGACATGTCACTTGTATCCTAATCCATTCTCGAGGTTCAACGGACCTTTTTCCCAATCATGTGTCTCAACCATCTTCTACAGAATGCCGATACCGATACTCGGTAGTATTTCACATTTTCCAAGTATATCACATAATTTGACATATTATCAAACAATTATCACAAGTATAATATTTCATAATAATTATCATATCATTTAAAAAACATTAAAACATTTAAAATAATAACTATGTTACCAACATTTACATATGAACTTACCTCGTATGCGAAAATGGCTATTTTTACCATTTCGTCCACAACTTGGTATTTTCCCCATTTTAGCCCGATTTTCAGTTTTCCTTGCTCTATCATTTAAAATATAGTCTAATTAGGACTCACATTATTCAAATTGACCCAAAATCATATTTTGGAAAAATTACAATTTTGCCCCTAAACTTTTGCATATTTACACTTTTGCCCCAAAGCTCGTAAATTAAAATTCAGCCTATTTTCTTATGTTTTATGACATGCTGATCATTTTTCCTTCTATGGCAACATCAAATTCTCACTCTAACATGTACTTATGACTATTAGGTATTTTTACCGATTAAGCCCTTTTGCTCGTTTTCACTTAAAACCGAGTAGCACAAGTTGTCTAACATAATTTAAAACCTCATATTCTATCATAAAACTCCAAAATACACAAATTTCACCTATGGGTATTTTTCCAAATATAAACCCTAGGTTAAATTATTGCTAGCATAAGCTAAATCGAGCTACGGACTCCAAAAACGTAAAAATCATTAAAACGAGGCTAGAACGGACTTACAATCGAGCTTGGAAGCTTGAAAACCCTAGCCATGGTTTCTCCTTGCTATATTCGGCCATGGGGTTGAAGATGAGCAAAATTGGCTTTTAATTTTGTATTTTAATTCATTTTACCCTAAATGACCAAAATGCCCTTACTACTAAACTTTCCAAAATTCCATCCATGTCCAATTTTTGTCCATAGACTTAGAAATTGGTAAAATTACTCTTTAAGGACCTCTAATTAATAATCTAATTCAATTTTATGCAAAATACTTCTAGAACACAAGTTTTGCAATTTATTCAATTTAGTCCCAAATTTCAAATTAAGCACTTTATGCATAAAATTTCTTCACGAAATTTTCACACAATCATGCAATCATATCATAGACCTTAAAATAATCATAAAATAATTATTTATATCACGGTATTAACTGTCTCAATGTGCAATTTATCTGGATTTCATTTTCTACCAAAACTTACCCAAATGGGCCCGAAAGCCCATTGGGCCCGATTTCAGCCCCCCGAGGCCCAACTTACCGTGATGCAAAAAATCGTGCCCTTACCTGTTCCAACGATCCCGATCCTCAAACTTAGTGTATCTAACTAACCTATGAGCTTTCGCATGCTCACAAGTCCTCAAAATGCCAGAATTTTGGCATTCCAGCTTTTCGGCATATATCGATTTAAACTACGAAAGAGGGTTCGTTACACACCTATTTTGTGACGTTCGCCAATAAAGTCTCCCACGGCAACCTACAATTATTTACCACCATTCTTAGTCTACAGATCATGCTAATCAAACCCAAATCTTACCTTACCAAAATCGGCCAAAGAATCCCTAACAACCATAAGTCACTTACCTTCACCGAGTCCGCTGCTCGATCCAAGTTTTCCAAATCGATACCCCAAGCCTTGTTGCTCCTCAAAAGTATCTACCCCACTATAAAAACCATAAAAATCAAATGAAAAACCCAATAAGGCCTATATCTCAAATTGGCAACCTCCCTAAACTATAGGGGTTTCGGCTTTTGTCAACAGTTATTGTAATATCCTGAATTAGGGCTTAATCGGAATAGTGGTTTTGTGACCAAAAATCCGAGATAGAAATAATTATTTTACAATGATTTTGATGTTTATGATATGATTGCATGATTGTGTGAAAATTTCGTGATGAAATTCTATGCCTAAAGTGCTTAAATTGAAAGTAGGGACTAAACCGAATAAGTTGCAAAACTTGCATTCTAGAAGTTTTTAGTATGAAATTGTTTTGGAATATTAATGAGGAGGTTTTAAATAGAAATTTGACCAATTTTAAGTTCATGGACAAAAGCAGGACATGGAAGGAATTTTTGGAAAGTTTAGTAGTAAGGGTATTTTGGTCATTTAGTTATTAAAATGAATTAAAAACAAAATTAAAAGCCAATTTTTGTCCATCTTCTTCATTAGGCCGAAAATTTCAAGGGTTCTCCATAGCTAGGGTTTGTTTCAAGCTTCCAATCTCCATAGTAAGTGATTCCAAGCCCGCTTTTAATGATTTTTACGCTTTTGAGATCCCTAACTCGATAAAGCTTATGTTAGCAATAATTTAACCTAGGGTTTATATTTGGAAAAATACCCATAGGTGAAATTTGTGTATTTTGATGTTTTATGATAGAATATGAAGTTTTAAATTATGTTAGACAACTTGTACTACTCGATTTTAAGCAAAACGAGTAAAAGGGCTTAATCGGTAAAAATACCTAATAGTCACAAGTACATGTTAGAGTGAGAATTTGATGTTGCCATAGAAGAGAAAAGTGATCAGCATGTTGTAAAACATAAGAATAAGGAATAATGTTTAATCCCGAGCCTAGGGGCAAAATGTAAATATGCAAAAGTTTAGGGTAAAATTGTAATTTTTCCAAAATTTGAGTTAAGGATTAATTTGATAATGTGAGTATTAAATAAGCTAAATGTGTTATTTTAGATCAAGAAAGACGTGGAATCAACCTCAATCGAGGAAAAGAAAAGATTGTGGACTAAATTGCAAAATCTTTGTATTTTGTTACCAAGGTAAGTTCATGTGTAAATAATGTAGCATAATTGTTATTTTTAAGTTATTGATATTAATTATGTGTTATGCTGAATTTTATTATGAAATGTATGCTTTGTGGTTAATTTCAAATAATATGTAAATTATGTGAGCTACTTGTTAAATATAATTGTTACCGAGTATTGATTTCGGCATTCTACGGAAGACGGCAAGGATAAGTGTTCGAGAAAAATCCCGTTTGAACCTTAGGAATAGATTAGGATACAAGTGACATGTCACTAGGATGGTTGAGCATCCGAACTCGTTGAGTTGAGTCCGAGTTCATTTATGGATGCGAATGTCCGAACTCGTTGAGTTGAGTCCGAGTTCGTGAAATGTAACTAGGCATCCGAGCTCGTTGAGTTGAGTCTGAGTTCGCTTATGGGCGGGTTACATGATTGCTTGATTGTATATATGGCACTTATGTGCAAGTTATCCATGTATCCGAATTATATTCTGATGTGTTCAACGGGTAAAGTTCTACTCAAATGGAGGAAAATTTCGAGATGTAAAGAGACGTATTGGTAAGTGATATGAAATGGATATTTTGGACAGGTATGTATTTAACCCTCGGGTTGAGTATTGATACAACCACGATAACGTAATAAGATGATGAAGAATGATTAAAAATGTGATATGTGTTTTAGTGATGTATGCTAATGTTGACTGGTATAACTATTTGTTATGTTACTTATTATTTGCATATGAACTTACTAAGCATTTATGCTTACTCCTCCTTCTTACTCATTGTAGTTTTGGACAAGCCAGCTCAGAGTCGGGATAGGTCGAAGGCTCACCACACTATCCGTAAGACTTTTGGTAAATGGCTTGTAAATTTAAGTATGGCATGAATAGCAATATACCCATTTTGTGTAAATGATCTTATGGTATGGTTGTGAAATGGTTGAGGAAATGCTTGATAATGATAAATTATGAAAATGGTTAGTTTAGATTATGTTTGATGTTAAGGAAAACTATTAAGATACTTAGTGCATAAAAACTCATAAAAGGATGAAATTTACCATAAATGAATATCGCAGCAACACTAACGCGAGTTTGAAAATTTACTAAAAATCATAGAAATTGAATTTCATGGTGAAATACATATCAAATTGAAGCTTATCATGCCTAGTTTCACATGAAACAAATGAAACAAGTAAAGGAAGTATATGTTAGAAGATATTTGAATTTTAGTGAAACAGAGTCATAGCAGTTTCTGAATCCCCTATTTCTACTTTAGAAATTCACCATAAATTTTAAAGATATAATTAGGTGGTGTATTTTATATCCTCAGAATTCTTATTGAGTATAGTTTTAGTATAAACAAACCTCATAGTCATATGAATTTTTTACAGAGAGAAATGTGGTTCGCAGTAAACAGAGGTCAGACCAGTTGAGTCCTGAAACAGGGGTAACTTTAACTAATAAACTGTACTAATTGGCCAAACCAAAAATTCTAGAAAACAATTAATAGATAGGTATATGAGTCTAGATTCATGGAAAATTTACGGATCTTAATTTTGAGTTTCGTAACTCGAGATATGATTTTTCTTGTGACTGTGACGAAAGTAGCTTAAAAGCTGTGAATGTAGAAACAAATAATCCAAAGTTCTAAAAATGTTAAACTAAGCTTAGTAACTCCTCATACTCGACTCCGGTGACGGTCTCGGGTGTGGGGGCGTTACATTTAGTGGTATCAGAGCAGGTTTAGTCGGTTCTAGGACTACGTGTTGTATGTACGGATTTTGCTATACATGCCATATGTATGAATTGTGATAGTGTGACGACTTCTGACCTTTTTAAATGAATTTTTTTTATATAGTAAATGGATCCTGATCCAGCTGTGGCAAATGAAGTAGAGAGTAATGCGCTAGCTCCGGCTGAAGGAGTAGCGCCGACTGAAAACCCACCCCCTACTGTTGGTCAGGGAGGAGGAGAAAGGGATCGGGAAGCCTTTCTCCAAATGATGAGTGCATGGTACACTGAGTTCGTTCGTACGAACCCAAATGTACGACCTCCCCACCTCCCCAATTCCTCAACCTATGCCTCCAATGCCTCAAGGAGTGGATATGATAAAATTTCACAGAACCCCGCTGATAGAATTCGTAAACAAGGGCTAAAGAATTTAGAGCAAATATTAATGATGATGCGAGAAAGCGAGTTCGCTTGAAAATTCTATCCGGGTATTTGATGAATTATCTTGTACACCTGAAGAATGTTTGAAATGTGCTACATCTTTGTTGAGAGATTCAGCCTATAATTGGTGGAAGACTTTGATTTCGGTGGTACCGAAAGAGAGGGTAACCTGGGAATTCTTTCAAGAAGAGTTTCGGAAGAAATATATTAGTGAAAGATTTATTGATCGAAATGTAAAGAGTTTCTTGAGTGAAGCAAGGTAATATGACGCCTCGTAATATGAAAGAGAGTTTGTTCGATTAAGTAAGTATGCTGGGAATATGTTCCTCTGAAGCCAAGATGTGCCGACGATTTGAAGACGGGCTTAACGAAGACATTAAGGTATTTGTTGGGATCCTTGAACTAAAAGAAATGGTGGTACTTGTCGATCGAGTTTGCAAGGTGAAGAATTATCAAGGAGTAGAAAAGGTAGAATCAAACATGAAATTGGAAGAAAAGACCAATGAGTAATGCACCTCACAAAGAAACCGTAAAGTCAAGAAATATGAATCCTCGCTCCCAAGTTTCATTTGGGCAATCATATGGAAATTTGAAGAAGCGAAATGTGGGTCCTAAATCTCAGACTACTTCTGCAGCTAGTGTGGGAAATACGAGATTTGTTAAACCCGAGTGCCAGCGGTGTGGTAGAAATCATTTTGGTCCGTGCAGAGCAAATGAATGCTTTCGATGTGGTTCTCCGGATCATTTTATTAGAGACCGCCAGAGAGAGCCGAGAAAGAAAAATTTCAGAATGTAAAAGCTAGTGGTGCGGACTCGAGGGAAGGTATCCGAGAAAAGTGGAAGTGAAACAAGCAAGAAGAATGTAGCCGAGGATGCATGGTTAGACTCAAGGAAGGGCTCGGCTAGAACTTATGCTATTAAAGCGCGTGAAGATGCTTCCTCACCGATGTGATTACCGGTACATTTTCTCTATAATGTTAATGTTATTGCTTTGATTGATCCCGGTTCTACTCATTCATATGTGTGCATGAAATTGGTGTCTAGTATTAATATACCGTTGAGAATACGTGAATTTATGATTAGAGTGTCGAATCCGTTAGGCAAATGTGTGACTGTTGATAAAGTATGTAAGAAATGTCCTTTAATGATTCGGGATCATTACTTTCCTACCGACTTGATGTTGTTGCCGCTTGATGAATTTGATGTTATTTTGGGTATGGATTGGTTGACATTGCATGATGCTATAGTAAATTGCAAAGAAAAGGTTATAGAATTAAAGTGTGGAAATGGTGAAACTCTGCGGGTTGAATCAGATAAATCGAGGCATTGCCTAGTGTGATTTCATCAATGTCGGCTCAAAGATATCTCGAGAAAGGGTTATGAAGCTTATTTGGCGTATGTAATTAATACAAAAGAAGTTGAAAAGAAAGTTGAATCAGTCTTGGTTGTGTGTGAATTTATGGACGTATTTCCGTAAGAATTGCGGGTTTCTGTGTGTACCAAAATTGACCCTAGTCGGGAAGTGGTTTCGGGACCGCTAAACCGAGTCACCAAAATGTTTGAACGTAATATTTATTGTCTAGAATATGTATTTATGAATGTGTGAAAATTTCAAGCTTCGATTTAGTCGATTGCATGTGAATTCAGTTATTAGGACTTGTGTGACACTTTTGAAATGTGATAGGCTAATCTATAAGGACCTAATAGTGCATGTAATCAAAAGGAGGACTTGCATGTCAAATTTCCCCTAATAGCTAGTGGCCGCCATGACAAGGATTATGGGCAAAAACATGTCATAAAACATGTTGGGACAATGGTGTATGTAAGAAAAAATAAAATAATGAGCATGGGAATTGAATAATGAAAGGAAGAAAAAAAAAGAGAATGGTGAGTGTCCCCCATTGCCGTGAGTTGAAGAAAAGAAAAGAAAAAATTTGTTCATCCTTTTCATTCTCTCTTGGCCGAAAATTCTAAGGAAGAAGAGGGAGTTCTTGCTTCATGTTTGGTTTGGAAGAGGATTAGGAAGAGGTTTGGCCATACTTGTATCAAGATTAAGGTATGTTTGATGTTGTGCCATGAGATTCATGCATGTTTTTGGTTGCTAACTTGATGTTCTTATTAGCCATGGTTCAAATCCTTGCTATGTCATGGGAGTGGTATTCGGCCAAGGTGGATTTTGTGTTAATGCCATTGCATGTTGAATATGAAGCTTGCTAATGATACATGTGATGGTGGATTGATGGCTCTTGGACTTTGTTTTTAGCATTTTTGAGTGAAACATTAAGTTCTTTGTTTAACCATGACCAAAATTGAAATGGTATGGTGTTGTGATGTATTCGGCCATGGTACATCCATAAGTATAATTTATGCTTATTGCATGGTAGGTAAGATTTGTGTTTTGGATTTATGTTCATGTTTAGTTATAATCAACCTTGAGATTCGGCTCTAGCATATACATATATATATATGTTTGCACATGATGTATTGGTATGACATATATACTATCTCAAGGTATATATTTTCATATGATGATGTTTCGGTTATGAAGTAAATGATTGATGTGTATTGAGTTACAATATGGAATGCGTTAGTTAGTAAAATGTATGCCGCTTATGTGTGGTATTAGTGTATAATTGGCCTCAACATGGACATGCATATTCGGCCACATGAGGGGGATTGGTGTGCATGCATTCGGTTAGAGGCAAGCATATTGATGCCTATTCTTGGCTTGGAAAATTCGGCTAAGGAGAGTACTAACTAATGTGTTGAGTTTGATTCATGATTTCCGTACATATGTGACTTAAATGTCTAATGAAAATATGTGGGCTAAGTACCTTGAATTCCTCTTTCGATGCTCAAATGATTAAATCAATTTATTTGTTAAATTAAGCTCAAGAGCAAATGGGAGCTAAATCCGATAAAGGGAAGGAAAAAGTGGTCGAATAGCCATCGGAATCATTCGACAACATCCGAGGTAAGTTCTTGAGTAATAGAGCTTAAATTATGATTTGATTAGATCATGTTTTAAGCAAATCGAAATCATGCTCTTTGTGTGTGGCTATTGAGCCGAAATTGTAAATATGATAAGTGTCTTGTGTTTGAGCTTTGGTAAGGAGAATGTAGTAAGAATGAGTATTGATTTGTTGATATGTGTCCTTGGTTATTCGAATGGTATCCGGGCTAAGTCTCGAAGGATTTTGTGCTAAGTGACTAAATCCGGGTCAATTCCCGAAGGCATTTGTGCGAGTTACCAAAACCGGGTTAAGTCCCGAAGGCATTTGTGCGAGTTACTAAATCCGGGCTAATTCTTGAAGGCAATTGTGCGAATCACTATAACCGGGCTATGTCCCAAAGACAATCGAGCGAGTCGCTATATCCGGTTAAATTCCGAAGGTACGTGATTCGGGAATGAGCAATCTTGCTGTAAAAATTTCAGTTAATACGCTTGCAAAAATTCCAGCAATGAGGTATGTTCGTATGTGCTTGAATTAGTTGAGCCCTTACAAGTAAGTATTCGCTCAGTTGATAAACGAGCTACCGGCCTTTGGCTAAGTTGATCTTTTGTGTATGAACATAAGGGTTGGTAATGTGAAGTAAGTATGATATTGAGAATGTGTGCATATGAAATTATCCGTTTAGCTATATGAATGCTATGCTTTTGTTGTGCTGGAATCCCTTGCTCAAAACTTACTAAGCATAAATTGCTTACTCCGTTTCTTTGTTCTCTGTTTTATAGATTTTGGCTCGTCACCATCGGACTGGATTTTTGGAAGTCGAAGTCTCCCACACTATCAAAGCCCCTTTGGTACAAATTTTGGTTGAGCTTTGAAATGGCATGTATAGGACTACCCTTTGTTGTTTTTCGAGTACTTTTGTGATGTATGTGTGTACACCATGCGAAAATGGCGATAGAAGTGGAGTATGGCATTAGACCATTTGTGTTTATGTATATATATATGGTTTCATGATGTGACTATGGATTGAATGGAAGTGTTGGGCAATGATCAGCCCTTGGAATGGCTAAATATGATCATATGTGGACCTATGTATGACAAAACTCTAGTTGGTCCATGGAAACCACGAAATAGGTAAAGTTTACCTTGAAAACAGATGCTGACAGCAGCAGTGGTGTGGATGTGAAAAATCACTAAAAATAGCAGGAATGGAATTAAATAGTGAATAAATTATGTAAATGAGCCTTGATGAATCTACTTTCATATGGAAGAAACGAAACGGTCATATGAGTTGTATGTTAAGAGATATTTAGGTATTCGTGAAACAGGGCCAGAACGGTTTCTGGATTCCCCGTTCCGACTTTGGAAGTTAATTATAAATTAACCAGAGATAATTAGGAGTCATGCCATATATGTATATATTCCTCTTTGAGTCTAGTTTCTATAGAAACAAACGGCATCAGTATTGAAGCCCTGTACAGGGAGATATTCAAGTTGAAACGCGTAAAGGTCAATGTAGTCGACCCCTGTAACATGGGAGACTTTAACTAATAAACTGTACTAATTGGCTTGACCAAAAATTCTAGAAAAAAATATGTAGATGGACATATGAGTCTAGTTTCAAGGAAAAATTACGAAACTTATTTTTGAGTTTTGAAACTCAAGATATGATTTTTAAGGCGACAGTGACGCAGTAACCAGCTTGTTTGGAAATTTTTTTTATGGACTGTGAAAACAATTAAGTTAAGTCTGTGTGCACCTTGTGTTCGACTCCGGTAACAGACTCGGGTACGGGGTGTTACATTTGCCTCCAGTCAGGGAAGTAGAATTTGGTATTGATTTGATACCGGGAACAGCTCCGATCTCGATTGCTCCATATAGAATGGCACCAACAGAGTTGAAAGAATTAAAGTCGCAGTTGCAAGAGTTGACTGATAAAGGCTTTGTGAGACCGAGTTTTTCACCTTGGGGTGCTCCCGTGTTATTTGTGAAAAAGAAGGATGGTTCTAGAAGATTATGTGTTTATTATCGGCAGTTAAACAAGGTGACAATCAAAAACAAGTATTCGTTGCCGAGAATTGATGATTTGTTTGATCACTAAAAGGAGCGACATGGTTTTCAAAGATTGACTTGAGATCCGGTATTACCAACTCGGGTAAAGGAGTCGGATGTACCTAAAACCGCTTTTAGAACAAGGTATGGTCATTATGAATTTTAGTTATGCCATTCGGATTGACAAATGCTCCTGCTGTGTTTATGGATTTAATGAATCGCATATTTCGCCATACTTGGACAAATTTGTTGTGGTGTTTATAGATGATATTTTAATTTATTCAAAAGATGAGACAGAGCATCTTGAGCATTTGAGGATAGTTTTGCAAACTTTGAGAGATAAGCACTGTATGCTAAGTTTAGTAAAAGTGAATTTTGGCTCCGGAAGTTGGATTTTTGGGTCATATTGTTTCGTGATGGTATACTGGGTTGATCCTAGTAAAATTTCAGCCATTGTTGATTGAAACCACCGAAAAATGTAACTAAAGTTAGAAGTTTCTTGGGGCTAGCTGGGTATTATCAGCGGTTTGTAAATGGATTTTCTATAATTGCTGCTCCTATAACTAGATTACTCGAAAGGATGTTAAATTTGAATGGACGGAAGAATGTCAATGAGTTTTGAAGAATTGAAAAGTTATTAACAGAGGCACCAGTGTTAGTACAAGCCCGAATCGGTAAAGAATTTGTGATGTATAGTGATGCTTCTCTAAATGGTTTGGGGTGTGTGCTCATGCAAGAAGGAAAAGTGGTGGCATATGCTTCGAGGCGCTTAAAACCTCATGAGAGGAATTATCCTACTCACGATTTGGAATTGGCTGCGGTGGTGTTTGCTTTGAAAATTTGGCGACATTATTTGTCCGGTGAAAATGTCGGGTATATACCGACCACAAAAGTCTTAAGTACTTGATGTCACAAAAGACTTGAATTTGAGACAACGAAGATGGTTGGAGTTGTTGAAAGATTACGAGCTTGTTATTGATTATCATCCGGAAAAGCGAATATGGTTGTCGATGCTTTGAGCGAAAGTTGTTGTTTGCTTTGAGAGTTATGAACACTCGGTTCAAAGTGTCGATGATGGTTCGATTCTAGCAGAGTTAAGAGCAAAACCAATGTTTTTACAAGAGATTTCAAACTCGTAAAATGATCAAGATTTGCTAGCCAAAAGAAAAAAGTGTGAAGTCGACACGGATCGATTTTAGAATTGGTTCTAATGGGTGCTTAATGTTTAAAGATCAGATTTGTGTACCGAAGAATGAGGAATTGATTCAAAAGATCCTACAAGAACCACATAGTGGTTATTTCTCGATTCATCCGGATAGTACGAAAATGTATAATGACTTGAAGAAAATGTATTGGTGGAATGGAATGAAAAGAGATATATCAGAGTTTGTGTCCAAATGCTTAATTTGTCAACAGTGAAAGTGAACACCAAGTACCTTCAGGATTACTCCACCTATTATGGTTTCGAATGGAAATGGGATCGGATTACTATGGATTTTGTTTCAGATTGCCATTGACTCGGAAAGAAAGATGCCATCTGGGTAATAGTTGATGATTAACTAAGTCGGCTCATTTTATCCCAGACGCATTTAATTATTCTCTTAACAAGTTGGCTGAACTGTATATTAAAGAAATTGTTAGATTACACGGAATACCATTATCGATTATTTGCAAGACGCTTTAGGTACGAAGTTAAATTTCAGTACTGCTTTTCATCCACAAACTGATGGACAATCAGAGAGAGTAATTCAGATTCTTGAAGACATGCTCAGATGTTGTGTATTGGAATTTCAAGGAAGTTGGGAAAGATATTTGTCGTTGGTAGAATTTGCTTACAACAATAGCTATTAGACGAGCTTGAAAATGGCACCTTATGAAGCATTGTATGGTCGCAAGTGTCGAACGCCTTTGTATTGGACTGAACACAAGGAAAATTAGATTTATGGAGTTGATTTAATAAAAGAAATCAAGAAAAGTGAAGATAATTCGAGATTGTTTGAAAGTCGCTCAGATAGATGTAAATCTTATGCGACCTAAAGCGAAAGGACATTGAGTTTCAAGTTGGTGATAAGGTATTTTTGAAAGTGTCTCCATGGAAGAAAGTCCTTAGATTTGGACGAAAGGCAAGTTAAGTCTGCGTTTTATTGGACTGTATGAAATAATTGAAAAAGTTGGACCGGTAGCATATCGGCTAGCGTTACCACCCGAATTAGAAAAGATTCATGATGTGTTTCACGATCTATGTTACGTCAAGATCGTTCAGATCCTTCACATATAATTTCACCGACAGAAATTGAACTGCGACCGGATATGACTTATGAAGAAGAACCGATTAAGATTTTAGCTCGAGAAGTCAAACAACTAAGAAATAAAAGTGTTGCACTTGTGAAAGTGTTGTGGCAAAAGCATGGGGTAGAAGAGACTACATGGGAACCTGAAGAAACTATGAGAAACCAATACCCACACTTGTTTACCGGTAAGATTTTCGATGAAGAAAATCTTTAAAGGGGGGTAGAGTTGTAATATCCTGAATTAGGGCTTAATCGGAATAGTGGTTTCGTGACCACAAATCTGAGATAGAAATAATTATTTTACAATGATTTTGATGTTTATGATATGATTGCATGATTGTGTGAAAATTTCGTGATGAAATTCTATGCCTAAAGTGCTTAAATTGAAAGTAGGGACTAAACCGAATAAGTTTCAAAACTTGCATTCTAGAAGTTTTTAGTATGAAATTGTTTTGGAATATTAATGAGGAGGTCTTAAATAGAAATTTGACCAATTTTAAGTTCATGGACAAAATTAGGACATGGAAGGAATTTTGGAAAGTTTAGTAGTAAGGGTATTTTGGTCATTTAGTTATTAAAATGAATTAAAAACAAAATTAAAAGCCAATTTTGTCCATCTTCTTCATTAGGCCGAAATGTCAAGGGTTCTCCATAGCTAGGGTTTGTTTCAAGCTTCCAAGCTCCATAGTAAGTGATTCCAAGCCCGCTTTTAATGATTTTTACGTTTTGAGATCCCAAGAACTCGATAAAGCTTATGTTAGCAATAATTTAACCTAGGGTTTATATTTGGAAAAATACCCATAGGTGAAATTTGTGTATTTTGATGTTTTATGATAGAATATGAAGTTTTAAATTATGTTAGACAACTTGTACTACTCGATTTTAAGCAAAAATGAGTAAAAGGGCTTAATCGGTAAAAATACCTAATAGTCACAAGTACATGTTAGAGTGAGAATTTGATGTTGCCATAGAAGAGAAAAGTGATCAGCATGTTGTAAAACATAAGAATAAGGAATAAAGTTTAATCCCGAGCCTAGGGGCAAAAATGTAAATATGCAAAAGTTTAGGGGTAAAATTGTAATTTTTCCAAAATTTGATTTAAGGATTAATTTGATAATGTGAGTATTAAATAAGCTAAATGTGTTATTTTAGATCAAGAAAGACGTGGAATCAACCTCAATCGAGGAAAAGAAAAGATTGTGGACTAAATTGCAAAATCTTTGTATTTGGTACCAAGGTAAGTTCATGTGTAAATAATGTAGCATAATTGTTATTTTTAAGTTATTGATATTAATTATGTGTTATGCTGAATTTCATTATGAAATGTATGCTTTGTGGTTAATTTCAAATAATATGTAAATTATGTGAGCTACTTGTTAAATATAATTGTTACCGAGTATTGATTTCGGCATTCTACGGAAGACGGCAAGGATAAGTGTTCGAGAAAAATCCCGTTTGAACCTTAGGAATAGATTAGGATACAAGTGACATGTCACTAGGATGGTTGAGCATCTGAACTCGTTGAGTTGAGTCCGAGTTCATTTATGGATGCGAATGTCCGAAATCGTTGAGTTGAGTCCGAGTTCATGAAATGTAACTAGGCATCCGAGCTCGTTGAGTTGAGTCCGAGTTCACTTATGGATGCGAACGCCCGAGCTCGTTGAGTTGAGTCTGAGTTCGCTTATGGGCGGGTTACATGATTGCTTGATTGTATATATGGCACTTATGTGCAAGTTATCCATGTATCCGAATTATATTCTGATGTGTTCAACGGGTAAAGTTCTACTCAAATGGAGGAAAATTTCGAGATGTAAAGAGACGTATTGGTAAGTGATATGAAATGGATATTTTGGACAGGTATGTATTTAACCCTCGGGTTGAGTATTGATACAACCACGATAAGGTAATAAGATGATGAAGAATGATTAAAAATGTGATATGTGTTTTAGTGATGTATGCTAATGTTGACTGGTATAACTATTTGTTATGTTACTTATTATTTGCATATGAACTTACTAAGCATTTATGCTTACTCCTCCTTCTTACTCATTGTAGTTTTGGACAAGCCACTCAGAGTCGGGATAGGTCAAGGCTCACCACACTATCCGTAAGACTTTTGGTAAATGGCTTGTAAATTTAAGTATGGCATGAATAGCAATATACCCATTTTGTGTAAATGATCTTATGGCATGGTTGTGAAATGGTTGAGGAAATGCTTGATAATGATAAATTATGAAAATGGTTAGTTTAGATTATGTTTGATGTTAAGGAAAACTATTAAGATACTTAGTGCATAAAAACTCATAAAAGGATGAAATTTACCATAAATGTAATACCGCAGCAACACTAACGCGAGTTTGCAAATTTACTAAAAATCATAGAAATTGAATTTCGTGGTGAAATACATATCAAATTGAAGCTTATTATGTCTAGTTTCACATGAAATAAATGAAACAAGTAAAGCAAGTATATGTTAGAAGATATTTGAATTTTAGTGAAACAGAGTCATAGCAGTTTCTGAATCCCCTGTTGCTAATTTAGAAATTCACCATAAATTTTAAAGATATAATTAGGTGGTGTATTTTATATCCTCAGAATCCTTATTGAGTCTAGTTTTAGTAGAAGCAAGCCTGATAGTCATATGATTTTTTTACAGAGAGAAATGTGGTTCGTAGTAAATAGAGGTCAGACCAGTCGAGTCCTGAAACAGGGGTAACTTTAACTAATAAACTGTACTAATTGGCCCAACCAAAAATTCTAGAAAACAATTAGTAGATAGGTATATGAGTCTAGATTCAGGTAAAATTTACGGATATTAATTTTGAGTTTCGTAACTCGAGATATGATTTTTCTTGTGACTGTGACGCAAGTAGCTTAAAAGCTGTGAATGTAGAAGCAAATAATCCAAAGTTCTAAAAATGTTAAACTAAGCTTAGTAACACCTCACACTCGACTCCGGTGATGGTCTCGGGTGTGGGGGCGTTACAGTTATACTACTGAATAGATTGGAGTATGAATACTTACCACAGTCTTCCTTTTTAAACTGATTAAAGCTTAGCAGATGAAGGAGTTGACCACCAAAAAGTGAAGGAAATAGAAGGTTGCTGCTCAACAAGAAATCGACACCACCAAGCTTCACAGGTTTCGGCTTTTGTGGCTTTTCGACAAAAGTGAAGATAAGAAAGGGAGTAGTAGATGGAAAGAAAGGAATAGTAGACTGGTTTTGGAGAAGAAAAGAAAGAAAGATGAATGGGAAGGGTGGCAGTTTCGGTTAGAAAAGAAAATAAAAAAGAAAAGAAATGGTTCTATGGTGCTCAAACAGAGGAAAATCGGCACAACTATAGCCTAATGCCGAAATACTACCCTCAAAATCCCCTAGCCGATTTCTCCTCCCTAATCCCTTCTATTCGGCCAACTCTAATCCCTCTTTCAAATCCCTAAAATATCTCCCCTTATCGCTCCTTAATTCAAGCATTCAACTGATTCAAACTCTCTCCAACAGAGTTCTATTCGGCTTCAAACTTCTGCATGCACAAAGCATAAAAATAACATCACATTTTCCATCACAGAGAATCGAACCCAGGTTTCCCCCAACCACTTACACGCCACCTTTTTAGCTCCTTAGTGGCGTCACTTATCCACTTTGCCAGGGGCTCTTTTGTGATACATTTTACCCACAACTTTTAATAAAGCCATCTATCCAAAGCCCCTAACTCCCTAAGTCCAAAGTTCAAAAATTCTTCCGGGTTTTGGTTGTCACATGGGCTTTCCATAAGCCCATTTACATAGTCCAATTATGAATTTTCACTACCAAATACCAAATTTTAAAAACTTTACCTAATTCTCGAAAATTATGAAAAACCCAAAAATCAGGATGTTACAAATATGACCCCTTCATTCCCTTATTAATCATCCCTCATCATTCATCATTCTCTCTTCTCTACAAATTCTCTTAGCCCTTTCCATTTCCCACTCCTAGTATCATCTCTTCATAGAGTTTTTAGCAATTAAGCCCTTTAAAGAGCCCTTGGTCAGCCACCTTGGAGAGCCATCAGCAAAGGAGCAAAGTGAAGAAGCGAAGGAGCCTAGTCAATTAGAGTCTTCGATGACAACCACTTTGATTTGGGTTTAATCTTTCCTTTCTTTAATTTAATCTAAAAATATTTGCTATGTGTTCTTTGTTCTTGTTTACAACAATGTTACCTTTATTTTATTTAAGCTAGGATTGTAACAGCCCGATTTTAGCTAAATCGGAATAGTGGTTTTGAAACCAAAAATTTGATGTCAAAAAATTATTTTAATATTATTTTCAGTATTTACGGCATGTTATTTGATATGTGTGAAAATTTCGTGAGCTAATTTTATCGATTGGTTGTTTAATTTGATAAAAGGACTTAATCGTGTAAAATACAAAAGTTGCATACTATTTGTTTAAAGTGCTTAATTGCTATGATTTATTAAATTAAAATTCCTTTTGATGATATTAGACCATTGGTAGCGTTAATGGACATTAATGGACATGCATTATAAATTTTTATGTTTATTCATTAAGGGTAAATAAGTAATTATGTAATTAAGTTAATTAAAATATAGCAAAACATGAAACTTTGTTCATCTTCTTCCTTGGTGACTGAATATCAATGGAAAAAGAAAGGGCTTGAAGCTTTTTAAATTTTAGCAAGCTCCTAGCTTGATTAAGGTACGATTTTGAATTTTGAATTCATATAGATCAAGAAAGAAAGAATTCGGATTTAAATCGAGGGAAAAGTAAGGTTATCGAGTAGTCGACCCGATCTGTCAATTCCGAATACGAGGTAAGTTTGTATGTGATGATTACATTATAAATATATGTTAAAATACTTTAATATTGCATAAATTGTTAAAACAGGATTATGGATAATGTATGAAGTGTGAAAATGACTTTATGAGTGCATTCGATGATAGAAACGAAAAGTGTGAAAGCCCAATTGAACCGTAAGAATAGTTTTGGATACTATTAACATGTCAGTAATTTATATGTTGAGTTGGATTTAGGCCATGATATTAGCACTTTGGGTGCGTATTTTACCGATTTGGCTTCAGGCCATGCATATTGGATGGTTTGGCTTCGGGCCATGATAATAGTTCTTCGAATAAGTTACCTTGATTTGGCTACAGACCATGGTATAGGTACTTATCGTACAAGACTCCTAAGTATCCAATTTCTATTCCAAATGGCTCAACAGGTGAACGAACGATGTGGTTGAGGAAGAGGTCAGTACAAGGCGATACAAGTATGTACAGAACCTATTCGAGTATTAAATAATGAAAGTTTGATGAGATGGTATTTGATCATGTTTTGAGACATGAGAAAGGTTTGTAGTTGATGTGTATATGGTTTTGTCATGTGTAATTGGTTTATTTGCATTGATTTAATGAATTAAGTAATTCACATACGAGCTTACTAAGCTATGAAGCTTATTCGTGTTATTTTTCTATATTTTATAGTGAATCAAGGCTAGCTTGGATCCGGGAGTTGTTAGGACCATCATCGCACTATCAAACATCTAAGTTGGTACTTTTGAATTATACATTTATGGCATATGGCATGTATAGGCTAGATGTGGTATTTCGGTTGTGATTATAGTCATGAGATTTGGCTTGTAAATGATGTTAATATTGATGTGTGTTTGGCTATTAGAAATGGCTTGTAAATATATATGTTCTGGTTTGTTTAAATATAGCCATGAGTGATTGCTTATTTTGGTTTGTTTTGGCATGGTTGTAACCAAGACATTATGGAAGTTAAAATGATTATGTTATGATAAATGAACCATATTGTGGATATTGTTTTGGCATGTATTTGGCTAAGTAAATGGTAGTGATTTGAGAATTAGAATAGATGAAATTATAAGGGTATGAATTGTGTATTCGGTTGATGACTTTGGCTATCTAATTGTATAATGAAATGGTACCATTTTGTTTTGTGTAGGTACTTTGAAGTGGGGGTGGCAAATTGGCCTTGCGAATGGCCTATTTTTGTCTACACTGGCAGAGACACAGGCATGTGTCTCAGCTATGTGTGACACACGGTTATGTTACACGGTCGTGTGTCCCCTTGTAACACCCCAAAAATTTAAGTATTTTTGTATGGTGTTCTGCATAACTACATGTCTGTTTCACTGGTTGAGTGTCCTGAGAAGTGTTGGAGAAGTCCTGAGTTCGAGCCTTGGCTTGTACAAAATTTTGTTTTTACTTGAGTTAACCCTATCTCTAGACAGTAGGCTTCTTAAATAAATATGGTTAATACATGACAAAAAAAACCTACTGGTCTAGGGGATAGTGGCGTGACACTGTTGCTAAGAGGCTGGGGTTCGAGTCTTGCTGCGTGCAATTGTGTTTTATTTTGCAAGCTGCTGTATAGGTGGTTGTCTGGAAGTGGGACTCTTTTGCTTGGACGGTTGGGGTGTTTGAGTGGAGTAGGGGATCATGTAGCCGAAATTTGGGAGGAAAAAGGAGGATTTGGATAGTGATCGATTGGAGAACTTGGTGGAGGAAATTGGGGAGAAGATCGTAGGGAGTTGAGTGGAGAGGTTCTATTGTACCGAATAGGGTATCTAGGCACTTTTGGGGAATTTGGCTTGGGGTGTTTTTGGGATTTGTTTTGGCACTTTTCTCTTTACCCCGTTTCTGTCACATTCTTTTTGCCCTTTTCTTCCTCAAGGCCGTATTGTGCTTGGGAGTGTTGGTGATACTTTCTGTTTTGGCTTATTTCGTATCTCTCAGGTTTATTTCATTTGTCGATTTTTTCTTTCCCTACAACTTTGTCTAACCGATTCCCTTCTTTCCTCTACTTCTCAAAACCTTAGTCGTACCTCTTTTTCTCCTCATCTCTATTCCTTCGGCATTTGCCAAGTGTTCCCTTTCGCATAAACTGAATACTTCTACTCCTCCCCCTCATTTCTATATTTCAATTCTCTTCTCCTTCCATATTTTTGTGATTAGCCGAAAACCTCATTCCCTTTACTCATTTATTTGTGTTTTGTTTTCTGTTTTATAAGAGTTCTCTGATGATCGGTAAGTGCTCATGATTCCCTTTCTGTTTCTCTCTACCGTTAGGATCTTTCCTTCTAAACATCTCTTTCCTTCCATCGTTTACTTATAGGGGAACGATTACACTTCGTCTCTATCATTCTCTGTACTTTCGGAATTGTATGGGTGTGGTCGATTATTCTTTCCCTTTAATCTGGACTTTTCATTTTCTGTAAGTGGCTTTTCATCTAGTACAAACTGTTCAATTATTGCTAGTTGATAAGTGTTGTTTGGAGTGCAGATAACCCCTTAAGGCCTATTGATTGGTCACTTTCAAATGGATTCAGCGAGTAAGCCATAATCAACTGATCTATTGAAGTGAGGGGTAAGTTTTTGGGCAAGTTTTTTTTTTTTTGTTAGGGGTTTCGGATGGGTTGATTGGTTTGCGATTAACTGAATCTTGTGAATGAATATAGGTTGAAGTACTCGTGGAATTTTCTCACGTTTTCGTGAACAGGTGTGTAATCGTACTGCTTTAAACGTAGAACGACAAAAGCCGAAAAAGTATGACCATTGACGCTACACGAGAGTACGCTCGCTCGTGTGGTAGTCCGAACGCATAAAACATGGGCGTTTGATTGTAGAGGCCACCATGAGCGATTTCATGGGCTTAGACCGTTTTCGGCCACGTTGGGCCGAAATGGACCGTATGGGTCCCACGGGCTCATGGGCCCTACACGGGTAAACCACACAAAATGTGGAGACTATGGGCCAGGTTGTGTAGTTCACACTACCAATGTCATTTTTGGGCTTATTGGGCCACACGGGCATGTGGGCCCACATGGGCTATATATAGGCTTTGGGCCCATTATCACGTTTGACTATTAAGGTTGCATGGGTCACCTGAGATGACTGTGGACCTACTGGTCGGTTGGTAAGTATACCTAAACCCTAATTTGATGAAATGACCGTTATACCCTCGTGAGGTAAATGACCGATATGCCCCTATGATATGTATGACTATATTCGAGCATGACATTTTGCTTATACGTATTATATTATAACATGACATGTTGCATGGGAGTGGGTTTGATATATTTGGAGGAAGTGTACTATACTGGCAGCTCTACAGCAGATACTGTTTAGATATTTTGGAGTGTAGGGATGGGTGGGTCGATTTTATCCCCACATAGAGTGTAAGGATGGATGGAGTGGAGTGTAGAGGATGGATGGGTAGGACTTCTAATTGCAATTCATATCTTTATCAGAATCGCCTAAGGCCCACATGCTCATCGATGTCAGAAAGGGCTATGGCCCTAACTGAAACTGGACTGTCACTTAAATAAGCTTAGGCCCAAACTGTATTTACCTACTGTTTGATTGACTATTGTAAAGGAATTACATACTAAGTTTTCATAAACTCACCCTTCTGCTTTCCTATGCAGGAAATTCTTCTGTGGATCGGTGCTGCGAGGGACTCGATGAAGGCCACACAACTGCTCTTGCTTCTATTTTAAACTTTTAATCTTTAAGCCATTTAATTTGGGGTAATTTTTATGTAATAAGGCCTTTTAAAAGTTTTACTTTTGATTTGGGTTTTATTTATCTTCGATCATGTCTGTTAGAAGTAGGTCACGATTTTTCATAAGATTAATGCTTTCAAAACACCACGCGATTGCAACATACTTTAAAAGCTTCCGCAAGAAAACATTGTTTTTAAAGTGCAATAACAATCTAAAATGATTAAACTTTTTGCTAAACCCACTTGAGTTTTTAAAAGATCACTACGAAGATTTTTTTTATAGTACGAATTTTTTAGCAGAACAATGCTTTTCAAATCGCACCTCAATGTGGCATCGCAGGTCCGGGCATAATGTCTAGGCTTGGTTTGGGGTGTTACATGTAGTGGTATCAGAGCCAGGTTGCAAAACTCGGCTGTGGATTTGGGTTTTTCTAAAAACATAAAATTTTTAAAAAGAACTATTTCAAATGGTTGGCTGGTATTTTGAAGTGTTATTTCTGAATATGTGGTCTACCGATTCTCTGGAACTGATTCTGAAAGTTCTCTGAAATTATTGTCTGCTTGAATTGAAATATTGAGACTACTGTAGGCAATAGACTGTACCGAAATACTCTATCTAAGTTAACTTAAAACTGTAGTAAGACTGCGATCTGCGAAACAAAACTCTGAATTACTGATAATATTTTCCATAACATATCCTGTAATAAACACTGGAATTGTAAACTGATGCATAAGATTTATAATTAAGATAATACACAAACCGATAATGAGCACCAGAGGTATCCGTGGAAGTGGTACAAGAGGCTATGGCAGAGGTCGTGAAGAAGCTCGGGCTGGATCGTTGGCAGCGGGCCACATGCCTAACAATGAAGCTAGGAAGGCACCGGATTCACCTATAACTGAGATTGGGTCACACAATCATGCAGCTGGGGATGACGCACTGTCCCAAGCTATGTTGCGAATTCTGAAATCGGTTGCTAGAACTAATACTGGTACTGTGGGCCGTGGGTCAATTACGGAACGACTCTGGTCTAATGGGGTTGAGATTTTTAAGGGTATCGCTGGAGTTGCCCCTAATGTGGCTGAGTATTGGATTGAGGCTACAGAGAGAATCATGGATGACCTCGACTGCACCCAGAACAGAAATTAAAAGGCGTAGTATCTTTGCTGCGAGATGAAGCCTATTAGTGGTGGCTTACAATGAAAGAAGGTACTTAGCCCGGCTGGTTGACTTGGGAAATTTTCAAAACTGAATCCCAAGGGAAATATGTGGGCGCTAGTTATGTGGATGCCTGGAGGAGAGAGTTTCTGAATTTGACTCAGGGGGATAAATCAGTAGCTAAATATGAGTCTGAGTTTTTGCGACTTAGCCTCTTGCACGTGGGATAGTGGAAACTGAGTACGAGCGTTGTATTCAGTTTGAGGATGGCCTCAAAAATAGTTTAAGGATTCTGATAGCTCCACAGAGGGAATGAGATTTTGCTATTTTGGTGGATAAGACGAAGATCGCCGAAGATGTGAAGCTCACGGAGCGCCAGAACTGTGAGAAAGAGAAGGGTAGAAATAAGAGAGATGAAGAGCCCTCAAGTTCATTTCTGAGGCCTAAAAAAAAGGCTAGAGTTGATGGGCCAATCAGAGTTGGGCCCTCTATTGTTGTTACTGGACCACAGCTTTGTGCTAATTGTGGGAGATGCCATCAGGGCTAGTGTTGGAAAAGCATTAGGGCATGTTTAAGGTGCGGATCTATGGAGCACCATGTTAGAGATTATCCACGGAGGCCCGATCAGATGCAAGCTACTGGTATAGGTACTACTTAGCTGCCGAGTGGTGTTCAGCAGCCACCAAGAGGCTGTGGTCAGGCCAAAGGTGGAAATGGTGTGGGCCGTGGTCGTGGAGCACTGAGCAGAGGCTCTGGTCATACTGAGGCGAGATAGCCGGCACTGGTTTATACTGCACATCGCCGAGAGGATGGAGACGCCCTAGATGTTATTATGAGTACGTTCTTTATCCATAATGTACGTTATACTGTGTTGAATGATGTTGGGTCTACGCATTCTTATATAGATGCACTGTATCTGAGACTTCGAGTGTAGGTGTCAGTGAGAGTGGATAAACTGTTTAAGGATGTACCTTTGGAGGTTAAAAGAAGGATCTTTTTGGTGGATTTAATGGAACTCCATTTTGGATAATTTAACTTGATACTGGGCATAGACTGGTTGGTTAAGCATCAAGTGAATTTGGATTGTGCTGCTAAACGAGTGATACTGAAAACTGCGGAGGCTGATGAGGTAGTTGTGATTGGGGAACGTTAGAATTATATTTCAAATGTGATTTCTGCACTTAGAGCTGAGAAGTTGGTTCGTAAGGGTTGTGAGGCATATCTAGCCAACATCAGTGCTCTGGGAACTGAGGTTTCGTCTATTAATGATATCAGAACAGTTAAGGACTTTCTGGATGTCTTTCGTGATGAGCTACCTGGTTTACCTCCAAGCCATGAAGTCGAGTTTGGGATTGAGCTCCTGCCTACTATAGCTCCGGTGCCCATCGCCCCTTATAGAATGGCACAGAAGGAGCTTGTGAAGCTTAAAGCTCATATTCAAGAGTTATTGGACCGAAGGTTCATCTACCCTAGTATGTCTTCGTGGGGAGCACCGGTTTTATTTTTGAGAAAGAATGATGGAACCATGAGTATGTACTTCAATTACCGACAACTGAATAAATTGACCATTAAGAATAAGTATCCTCTACAGAGGATAGACAATTTATTCAACCAGTTTCGAGGAGCTTCGATTTTATCTAAGATTGATCTCTGATCGGGGTATCATCAACTGAGGGTCAAGGAGACTGATGTTTACAAGACAGCATTTAGGACTCGTTATGGGCATTACGAGTTCCTAGTGATGCTGTGTAACTAGACTGATAAACGGCAAGAAAGTTTTGAGAAGCTTAAGAAAATTCTGATGAAGGCTCCTGTCTTAATACAGCCAGAGTCTGGGAAAGAATTCACTGTCTACAGCGATGCATCACATGTTGGTTTAGGATGTGTGTTGATGCAAGAGGGTAAGGTAGTGGTTTATAGGTCTCGTCAGCTTAAGACGCATGAGGCGAACTACCCGACACATGACTTGGAATTGGCTGCGATGGTATTCGAACTGAAAATTTGGAGGGATTACTTGTACGGTGATAAGTGTATCATTTACACAGATCACAAAAGCCTCAAGTATCTCCTCACTTAGAAGGAGCTAAATCTTAGGCAGCGTAGATGGATTGAGCTGCTTAAGGATTATGACTGTTCAATTGAATACCATCTGGGTAAGGCTAATATGGTAGTTGACAGACTGAGCCGTAGGGCTGTGACTGATCTGAGGGCGATGTTTGCTCGTCTCAGTTTATTCAATGATGGTATCCTGTTGGCTGAACTTCAGGTTAAACCGACATGGATTTAACAGATTAAGGGTAAACAGCTGGGGGATGAGTTACTAAGTCCTTGTTTTTGACAGATTGAGAATGGTGGCACATCAAATTTTGGACTGAATCGTGAAAAGGTACTCTGTTTTCGTGGGAGAGTCTGTGTACTGAAGAATACTGATCTAAGTCAGTCTATACTGCAAAAGGTGCATAGTAATCCTTATGCTATGCATCCTAGCGAGAGTAAGATGTACCGAGACCTTCGTGAGTTATATTGGTGGCTAGGTTTTAAACATGAAGTTACCGACTTTGTGGGTAAATGCCCTACTTGTTAGTAGGTTAAGGCTGAACACCAGTTGCCTTCAGGGTTGCTTTAGCCAGTTAAGAGTGGAAGTGGGAGAGAGTGACTATGGACTACATTAGTGGGCTGCCCTTAACGCCTACTAAGAAGGATTCAGTATGGGTCATTGTGGATCGATTGACCAAATCTACCCATTTCATACCTATTCGTATTGATTACTCATTGCAGAAGATGGCTAAACTGTATGTGTCTGAGATAGTGCGACTGCATAGAGTTCCACTTTCCATAATATCTGATAGAGATCCTCACTTCACGTCTCAGTTTTGGAAGAAGTTACACGAGGCATTGGGTACAGGGTTGGACTTCAGTACTGCGTTCCATCCTCAGACAGACGGTCAGTTAGAGAGGGTGATTCAAATACTATAGGACATGTTAAGGAGTTGTGTGATTGACTTCTGGGGTAGTTGTGAGGATTACTTGCTGTTGGCAGAGTTTGCGTACAACAATAGCTACCAGTCTAGCATACAGATGGCACTTTACGAGGCATTATATGGTCGTAGGTGCTGTACCCCTTCGTGTTGGACTGTGTTAGGTGAGCGGCAAGTTCTGGGTCCTGAATTAGTTTCTAATACTGAGGATAAAGTTAGATTGATTCAGGACCGACTGAAGGTGGCATCTAATAGACATAAGTCATATGTGGATCTAAAGCTTAGGAGATTGAGTCTTCTGTGGGGGACTTTGTGTTTCTCAAGGTCTCGCCATGGAATAAGGTACTGAGGTTTGGACGGAAGGGCAAGTTAAGCCCTAGGTTCATTGGGCCTTACCGTATATTAAAGCATGTGGGACTGGTTGCCTATCAACTTGAGTTACCTCCAGAGTTAGACCGGATTCATGATGTGTTCCACGTCTCTATGCTGAGGCGATATCATTCTAATCCTGTGCACACTATCTTGACTGAAGAGATTGAGGTTAGGCCAGATCTGACCTTTGAGGAATAGCCGATTCAGATTTTAGACCGTGATGTGAAGGTTATGAGAAGGAAGCCTGTTCCACTAGTTAAGGTACTATGGTGTAATCACAGTTCTGAGGAAGCCACATGGGAACCCGAGGAGATGATGCAATAGTTGTAAGAGTATGCCCAAAGATCAATCACGAGATGGTTGTAATAACATACTTGGTTTATCACGTTTATTAATATAAGGCGTTGCCATTATTATTTCAGTTTTTTTTTTCCGTGTGCATAAATAAACTGTTTTATAATAATGTCCTGAGAATAATATGATTATTCTTAAAAGATCCTTAGTCAAGTATTATTGTTGGCTAGGACAATAATAATGCATTAAAACTAACATGTAGTTGATTGATGATAAAGAGTTGTCATTGATATGGAGTGTCAGAATCAATGCATGAATATGTGTGTTAGAGAACAATATATTGGACTGACCCGCTATGTGTATGTTTCTTGGATTATTATGTAATTGTCACAACATTACTCATAGTGATTAATATGTATATGATCCTCATACTTAAGATCATCTTTATCCCAACATCGTGAGTTGTATATTTTGATCTGATCAAACAAACATCATGAATTGGTTGTTCTATAAAGGCGATGTTGGATATACCACAATCTATGTTGAGGATATAGTTGATCAAGATAGGATAAGTCCCTCCTACATAATGGGAGTAATATCTCAGGCCACTTGATTTAGTGAGGCTAGAAATGCATGGCCATGCTCAAATAAGTTGATATGAGATGTCATACTTATTTGTGTATCATAGTCTACTTAAGGTATCAAGAAACATGGGATGGACTATGCAAGTGTGACTATTCCATGACTTGTGTCCATTCCAAAGATATAGGACTTAAGGATTAATGCATGAAAGGTTAATCACAAAAGGTTATGTCGAATCATGACTTCTTGTAACTTAGGTAGCATTGATGCATTTCTAGATGCCACTCATTGTTTGCAATATTAGAATCGTTCTAATATTACTGCTAACGTTACAAGAACCTACAGGGTCACACCCTATGGTTGAAATGAACGAGGTAAAACATAATTGGTATATTGCTTGGTTGTCACATGAATTAAATTAATTATAGAATTAATTTAATTGGGCAATCAAATTGTTGAACATACTATATGTACAAGGATGTTGTACACATAATCGTAACATAATTTTATTGATATATGAATTTAGTTCAGATATAAGTTTAAATAAATATAATTTATCAAATCTTTATTATAATTAATGTAATTATAATTTTTCGCTAAACATTATTATATTTATTTGAATGATAATTATTATGTTCGGATTAATTTTAATGAATTAAAATTGTTATAAATATATACCAATTAAGAGGAGTTATATATAGCAAGGGTAAAAACCCTAAAAGGATATATAAAAACTAGCAGAAAATATGCAATGTGGTCTAGCAGCCGTTTAGCAAAATACTCTCTGAAAATAGTTTTCTGGGATTTCTACTATTCATTATCAATCGGGTGGACTACGTAGAGGCCGATATCAGAAAAGGTTGCGCTTGGTTCGATAGTGGTTCAGCATTCCTGTTGCCTAGGCGTCGTTGTCTACTCAGATTGAAGTTTCAGAGCCACTTGTGTAATACGGACTCGGGCTTAAATACTTGGATGATGCAATTGTATGAGATGCATGTTTCAATTTTATTATGTTATTCCTGTTTAAATCGTTTAAATAAAATCTGATAATTATTCCTTTCGATAAGTGATTAAATGTTAATCATGATGTTATGGCCTATTTGGTTTTATGTTTTTACTGTTAACTTTAAGAAATCTGTGATGAAGCAGGGGTGGCATTTACAATTTCCAGTAACAGATTACTGGCCAGTGGAACAAAGGTTGTTCCGATATGACACCTCAAGGATTAAAATCCTAAAAACACGATTCTTTTGATAAAAGTTATCAAATCGTGAGGTTTCATTTGACTGGGGTTCACGGTTCGTACCGCGGGGCTCCGCCCCGCACCTCTGGTCCATACCGTGGGGGCTTCACCTTCAAAAGGTTGAAAGGTTTTGTAATAAATAAACTTAATGGGCCATAAAAGGTTGAAAGGATATTTTATAATTCACTTAGTAAAACTTTGTATAAAGTATGCTATTTTTTGAAATGCACGGTGTTTGAAATGTATAGTTATAGCCCGATGACCCATTTGATAAAAGGTTGTAATTTTATAAATATGGCTTGTGTGTCGTGCCTTACTACTATTCTTTTGTATTTCTCTTCTCATCTTACTCCCTCGTATGTAAAACGAGTTTCTGAATTTTGTAATTTGTAAAAGTTGCTGTGGACTAGACGAGAAGGAAGATGGGCCGACCAGTGTGGATCGACATCTTGTGAAACGGCTTACACCTTTAGGTTCCCTTTTGGTTCTCCCATTGGCTTGGGTTGAACCACCATAGTTTATGGGCTATAACTATTGCATTTGTTTATTGCTTTACTTATTCATGTATGAGATGCTATGGATGTCTAAAGCATGCAAATTTGATAATAATAAACCCCATTAATTGATGAGATCAATTAAAAGATTCAATGGACTAAAGTAGACCATAATTGGTGAGATGTAACACTCTAATAAAATCCCTCTATTAAAATACTAATTCAACATGGTCTTCCAATTTATGCCCTCGTTAAGGCCTCGATCAATACTATGTAGGTTTTGCCAAAATGAAGTACTAGTATTTATCTTTGTTGAACGCGAAGAATAAACAAGTGATATTCGCCGGTTAAAAATTGGTTAATGACTTAACTAGGTTACTCTAATAGGATTAGAAACCTAGAGGCAAGTAATTTGGATAAATTATAAGATGATTAGAATAAGAGTTGTTCACCAAATTGTAGGAGTTACATATGATGTAATTAGCAAGTGTTGCTTACCTAAATAACCATAATCTTGAGAGTAAAGCCAAAGCTGACTTAAGATGAGGTGAAATATGGATCCTTAACCCACTAGAAATACTTTCAAGACAGTCTTTCCGAAATTAATATATGAGGGTTATTAATTTCGAAATAAAATAGTGGGAACATCATTTAATAAAGTTCTTTTAATGATTAATATAAACTTGGTAAATTTATTCACACGCATATTTTATTGTTGTAGATATATTATGGCTGCAAACACTAATACACTCTCATTACGATCGGTCCTTGATAAGGACAAATTGAATGGTTTGAATTTTCTTGACTGGTTCCGTAACTTGAGGATTGTCCTCAAACAAGAATAGAAATTATATGTCATTGAAAAACCACTTCCTGAGGAACCACCGGCTAATGCCTCGAGGGTTGATAAAGATGCTTACAAGAAGCATCTAGATGAAATGGTAGACGTTGGATGTCTTATGCTTGCCACTATGAATCTTGAGCTTCAAAAGCAACATGAGGATATGGTTGCTTATGATATGATCGAGCACCTGAAAGAACTATATCAAGGGCAAGCAAGGCAAGAGAGGTTCGATATCTCTAAGGCCCTATTCCAATGTAAGCTGGCTGAAGGAAGCCTAGTAGGACCTCATGTTCTTAAGATGATTGGTTATATTGAAAGCCTATCTAAGCTTGGGTTTCCATTGAGCCAAGAGTTGGCCACTGATGTTATTCTGCAATCGTTGTCGGATAGTTACAGCCAGTTTGTCCTCAATTTCAATATGAATAAAATTGACAAGACTCTACCATAGTTGCTCAGTATGTTACGAACTACTGAAGGCAACATGAAAAAGGTTGGACCCAAGCCCATACTGATGGTCCGTAACAACAAGGGCAAGGGAAAGGCTAAAGTCCCGACAAAGCCCAAAGGCAAAGGTAAGCCCAATCTTGGAAAGGGAAAGGCTACACTGAAACCTAAAGGTGGGGTGTCTAAGGAAGGAAACTGTTTTCATTGTGGTGTGACTGGACATTAGAAGCGGAACTGCTGTGACAGCCTTAAAACGACCCTAGTCGGAATGTGGTTTCGGGACCACAAAACCGAGGCATAAAAATAATTTGATATTTATTTTGATGCCTATAATATGTGTTAACTCATGTGTGACATTCTTGATGCTTTAATTTAGAGTTATAAATGTGAATTTCACTAGAAAGGACCTAGTAGTAAACTTTGAAAGTAAGATAGGGAAATGTGTGATGACTAATTAAAGCATGCATGCAAAACAATGGCCTTGCATGTCAAATATCCCTCTTTTTACAAGTGATGGCCGGCCATGACAAAGAACTATGGGCAAAACATGTCATAGACATGTTTTGTTGGTGCATCATGGGTGAAAAAAATAAATTAATGAGCATGGGTAATAAAGAAATAGAAAAAAAGAAAAAAAAATGGTCTCATGCATGCCCATTGCCGTGAGTTGTGGAGAAAGAAAGAAGAATTTTTGTTCATCATTTTTCATTTCCTTTGGGCTGAAAATTCTAAGGAAGAAGGAAGGAATTTTGCTTCATGCTTGGTTTGGAAGAGGATTAGGAAGAGGTTTGGCTATACTTGCATCAAGATTAAGGTATGTTTGAGGTTGTGCCATGAGATTCATGCATGTTTTTAGTTGATAGCTAGATGCTCTTGTTAGCCCATGGTTCAAACCTTTGTTATATCATGGGGATGGTATTTGGCCAAGGTGGATTTTGTGTTAATGCCATTGCATGTTAAATATGAAGCTTGCTAATGATATATGTGATGGTGGATTGATGGCTCTTGGACTTTCTTTTTAGTATTTTTGAGTAAGACATTAAGTTCTTTGTTTAATCATGACCAAAATTATGGTGTTGTGATGTATTCGGCCATGGTACATCCAAAAGTGTGATTTATGCTCATTGCATGGAAAGTAAGATTTGTGTTTTGAAATTATGTTCATGTTTAGTTACAATCAACTTGAGATTCGGCTCTAGCATATATATATGTATATATGTTTGTACATCATGTATTGGTATGACATATATACTATTTCAAGGTGTATATTTGCTTGTGATGATGTTTCGGTTATGAAGTAAATGAGAGATGTGTATTGAGCTACGATATGTAATGCGTTAGTTAGTAAAATGTATGCTGTTTTTGTGTGGTATTAAGTGTATAATTGGCCTCAACATGGACATGCATATTCGGCAACATGAGGGGAAATTGGTGTGCATGCATTCGGTTAGAGGCAAGCATATTGATGCCTATTCTTGGCTTAGAAAATTCGGCTAAGAGGAATTTTAACTAATGTGTTGAGTTCGATTCATGATTTCGTACACATGCGACTTTGATGCATAATGAGATTTTAATAAGTTAAATTTGTGTGAATTAGCTCAAGAGCTTAGAGGACCACAGTTGGATAAGGGAAAGGAAAAAGTGGTCGAATAGCCATTGAAATCGTTCGACGACATCCTAGGTAAGTTTTTGAGTAATAGAGCTTAAATTCTGAATTGATTAGATCATGTTTAAAGCAAATTAAAATCATGCTCTTTGTGTGTGGCTATTGAGCCGAAATTGCAAGTGTGAAAAGTGCCTTGTGGTTGAGTTTTGCTAATGAAAATGAAATACGAATTTGTCATAATTTATTGATAATTGTGCTCGGTTATTCGAATGATGTCCGGGCTAAGTCCCGAAGGCTTTGTGCTAAGTGACTATATCCGGACTAGGATCCGAAGGCATTGGTGCGAGTTAATAAGTCCGGGCTAAGACCCGAAGGCATTCGTGCGAGTTGTTATATCCGGGCTAAGACCCGAAGGCAATTGTGCAAGTTACCAAATCCGGGTTAAGACCTGAAGGTAATTGTGCTTGTGGTTATATCCGGTTAAATCCCGAAGGTATGTGACTCGGAAATGAGCAATCTTGCTGTCAAAATTTCAGTTTATACACTTGTGAAAATTCCAGCAATGAGGTATGTTCGTATGTGCTTGAATTAGTTGAGTCCTTACAAATAAGTATTCGCTCAGTTGATAAACGAGCTACCGGCCTTTGGCTAAGTTGTTCTTTTGTGTATGAACATAAGGGTCGGTAATGTGAAGTAAGTATGATTATGAGAATGTGTATTAATAAAGTGATTCATTTAGTTATGTAAATGTAATACTTTAGTCAAAGCTGATTTCATTACTTGAGACTTACTAAGCATTAAAATGCTTACCCCGTTGCTTTGGCTCTCTGTTTTATAGATTTTGCTCGTTAGCTATCGGATTCGGGATCATTGAAGTCGAAGTCATCCACACTATCAAAGCCCCCATTTTGGTACAATTTTGGTTGAACTTTGAAATGGCATGTATAGGACTACCCTTTTGTTGTAGGTCATGTACCTTTCGGTTTTGTGTAAACTTGGATAGCCATGCGAAAATGGCTTATATCGTTTTAGCATAGTACTATAATCGTTTGTATGTTGATCATTATGAGGTATGGAATTGTTTTGAAACGATTAGCCATTGGAATGGTTAATCATAATCACACTTTGTGCTATGTATGCAAAAAGGGCCAACTGAATCATGGAAATCATGAAATAGGTAAGGCCTACCTTAAAGGCAGACGCTGACAGCAGCAGTGATGTGGATGTGAAAAATCACTAAAAATAGTAGGAATGGTATTAAACAGTGAATAAATTATGTAAATGAACTTTGATGAATCTGCTTTCATATGGAAGAAACAAAACGGTCATATGAGTTATATGTTAAGAGATATTAAAGTTCTCGTGAAACAGGGCCAGAACGGTTTCTGGATCCCTTGTTCCGAATTTGGAAATTCATTTTAAATTAACCAGAGATAATTAGGAGTCATGCCATATATGTATAGATTCTTCTATGAGTCTAGTTTCTATAGAAACAAACGGCATCAGTATTAAAGCCCTGTACAAGGAGATATTCAATTCGTAACGCACGAAGGTCAGTGTAGTCAAACCCTGGAATAGGGGAGAATTTAACTAATAAACTGTACTAATTGGCTCGACCAAAAATTCTAGAAAAAAATCTGTAGATGGACATATGAGTCTAGTTTCAGGGAAAAATTACAAAACAAATTTTCGAGCTAGTGACACAGTGACCAGCTAGTCTGGAAATTTCTAAATGGACTGTGAAAATAGTTAAGTCTGTGTGCACCTTGTGTCCGATTCCGTAATGAGACTTCAGTGCACGGGTGTTACTATTTTATTGGTATCGAGCTACGGTTTAGTCGATTCTAGGACTACCGTAATACGTTTGGGTCTAGCTATACATGCCATTATGTGATTAATTGATAGTGTGGTGATTTACGCGTTTGAATTTGTGTTTAATTATAGTAATGGATCCCGATCCCAACCGAAGCGATAGCGATGATGTGGAGAGTGTGGCGCTGCTCCCAAGACAAGGGGCAATGGCGGACTCTCAACCTATTGCTAGCAATCCAAATGATGAGGCTAGGCAAGCTTTCTATAGCGTGATGAATGATTGGTTCAACCAATACATTCGAACTAACACGGCTGTTCCACAACCTCCATTCCCGACTCATACGACCCCCGCACCTACAATGCCTCCGGTAACTGACTAAATAAGGTCGAATAAGCCCCCAGTTAACAGAATCCGAAAACATGGGGCTACTGCTACGGATAGCGACGATGCCGAGCAAGCTAAATTTTGGTTGGACAACACTATCCGGGTACTCGATAAGCTATCTTGTACACCCGATGAATGCCTAAAGTGTACTATCTCCTTGCTACGTGATTCTGCCTACTATTGGTGGTGTACTCTGACTTTTGTTGTGCCCGAGAGCAAGTAACTTGGGAGTTTTTCCAAACTGAGTTTCGGAAAAAGTATATCAGTCAGAGATTTATGGATCAAAAACGGAAGGAATTTCTCGAACTTAAACAAGGTTCCATGTCGCCATCGACTATGAACGAAAATTTGTGAGGCTCGGTAGACGTGCGGGAATGCATTTCTTCAGAAGCTGTGATGTGTAAACGCTTCGAAGATGGACTGAATGATGATATAAAGCTGTATGTTGGCATTTTGTGACTCTTGTCGAGCGAGCGTGCAAAGCCGAGGAGCTCGAGATGGAGAAAAGAAAAGTGAAGTGGGAGCAAGGGAGTTTCAGAAGAGGTCTTGGGAAGCCCTTCCCACATCATCAAAGAAATTTAGAGATGGCTTAGGCGGTCTAGAGACACTTCGGGCTTTTCTAGACGAGATCGCGATCGACCCCTGTGACCACACGAGTCACTTCGATCGCCAGTGGTGGAAATGATCGTCGAGAGAGAACGGAGTGCCAGTATTGTGGCAAATGGCATTCTGGAAGTTGTAGATTCCGTGACCACTCTGTTACAAGTGCGGATCAGTTGACCACTTCATTAAAGATTGCCCGAGGTTGTCCGAGCAGAATGTAGATCGAGTGGGAAACCGGTGCTACCACTGCTCGAGGTAAACCGTCTAGAAATACGGGCAATGCTAGTGGTGGTCAGAGAGGATCTAGAGATGTTACGACCAGATCCAAGGCTCGCGCTCCTGCTAGGGCTTATGCTATACGCGCACGCGAGGATGCTTCCTCTCCAGATGTTATTACCGGTACTTTCACTCTCTTTGATACTAATGTGATTGCTTTGATTGACCTGGTTCTACTCATTCTTATATATGCGAAACCTTAGCATCAAAGAAGACTTTACCTATTGAGTCTCTTGAGTTCGTAATTCGGTGTCAAATCCCTTGGGTCGTTATTCGTCTTGATCGACAAAGTGTGTAAGAAATGTCCCTAGTAATTCGAGGTTCCTGTTTTTCGGCGGACTTGATGCTTTTGCCGTTCGATGAATTTGATGTTATTCTTGGGTTAGATTGGTTGACCGTGCATGATGCGGTTGTGAATTGCAAAAGCAAGACTATTGATTTGAGGTGCGCAAATAACGAGATGATCCGAGTTGAGTCTACAGACTTAAAGGGGTTGCCAGCTGTAATATCATCAATGTTGGCCCAAAAATATGTAAGAAAGGGGTGCGAAGCATACCTTGCGTATGTACTTGACGATAAGGAGTTAGAAATAAAACCAGAATCTGTGCCGGTGGTTGGTGATTACCCAGATGTTTTTCCCGAAGAATTCTGGGTTTGCCACTGTTCGGGAGATAGAGTTTGGTATTGAGCTTGTACCAGGACCACACCGACTCGATAGCTCCGTATCGTATGGCACCAACGGAATTAAAGGAGTTGAAAGCTCGGTTGCAAGAGTTGGTGGATAGAGGTTTTGCTCGCCCGAGTTTTTCACCTTGGGTGCACCGGTGTTGTTTGTGAAAAGAAGGACGGAACCATGAGGTTGTGCATCGACTATCGTCGACAATAAAGTGACAATAAAGAACAAATATCCGTTATCAGCGTATCGATGATTTGTTCGATCAACTGAAGGAGCCTCGGTGTTCTCAAAATAGATTTGAGATCGGGCTATTATCGATTCTTGAATCCGAGATTCGGATATACCCAAAACCGCCTTCGAACAAGGTATGGTCACTACGAGTTCTTAGTGATGCCGTTTGGGCTCACTAATGCCCTGCGGTATTTATGGATTTGATGAATCGGATCTTGGACCGTATTTGGATCGGTTCAGTAGTTGTGTTCATTGACGACATCTTGGTCTATTCAAGAGATGAGACCGAACATGCGAGCACCGAGATTAGTGTTGCAAATTTTATGGGATAAGCGACTATATGCTAAGTTCACAAGTGTGAGTTACGTTACGAGGTTAGCTTCTTGGGCCATGTGGTATCTGCATCGGGTATTTGAGTCGACCCGAGTAAAATTTCAGCCATACTTAACTGGAAGCCTCCGAGAAATATTACTGAGGTTCGGAGCTTTTTGGGACTTGTTGGTTACTACCGACGGTTTGTAAAAGGATTCTTGATGATAGCCACACCCATGATGAAACTGCTTCAGAAAGATGTCAAGTTTGAATGGACGGAAAAGTGTCAGAAAGTTTCGACCAATTGAAAACTCATTTGACGGAAGCTCCAATACTAGTACAGCTCGAATCTGGCAAAGAGTTTGTCATCTATAGTGACGCCTCCCTACTTGGGTTAGGTTGCGTACTGATGCAAGAAGGTCGAGTTGTGGCCTATGCGTCGAGACAATTAAAGCCACATGAGAAAAATTATCCGACCCATGATCTCGAATTGGCTGCCATCGTATTCGCCTTAAAGATATGGCGACATTACTTATTTGGTGAGAAGTGCCATGTGTATTCGGATCACAAAAGTCTCAAATATTTGATGACTCAAAGAGACTTAAATCTGCGACAAAGACGTTGGCTCGAGTTGTTAAAAGATTATGAGCTTGTCATTGATTATCACCCGGGAAAGGCTAATGTGGTTGCGGACGCCTTAAGCCGGAAATCACTGGTTGGTTTACGAGCGATGAATATACACCTGTCTATTCTACCCGACAATTTGTTAGTAGCCAAATTAAAGGCCAAACCATTATTGACTCATCAAATTCGTGAAGCTCAGAAAGTTGACGATGAGTTGGTTGCAAAACGGGCTGAGTGTGTTCCAAACAAGGAATCAGAGTTTCAAATTGATGATGACGATTTTTTGAGGTTCAGAAGTCGTCTGTGTGTTCCAAAGAATTCAAAAATTATTTCGATAATTCTGAACGAAGCCCATTGTAGCCGAATGGCAATCCACCCGGGGAGTACGAAGATGTACAACGATTTGAAATGTCGGTTTTGGTGGCATGGTATGAAACGAGACATCTCCGACTCTGCTTTCAAGATGTTTAATATGTCAACAAGTGAAAGCGGAACATCAAGTGCCTTGAGGATTACTTGACCGATTACGATACCCGAATGGAAATGGGATCGAGTCACAATGGACTTTGTGTCCGATCGCCATTGTCGACAAGTAAGAAGGATGCGATTTGGGTTGTTGTTGATAGACCGACTAAGTCGGCTCACTTTATCCTGTGCATACGGATTTTTCATTGGATAAACTAGCTGAATTGTACGCGTTTCTCAGTTGTGAGATTACACGGGTACCGATTTACATTGTGTCGGATAGAGATCCGAGGTTCACCTCGCGATTTTGGAAGAAATTGCAAGAAGCTTTGGGTACCAAGTTGCATTTCAGACCGCCTTTCACCCCAAACCGATGGTCAATCCGAGCGGATAATTCGGATACTTGAGGATATGTTGAGATGTTGCATCCTCGAATTCGATGGTTCATGGGAACGGTATCTACCTTTGATTGAATTAAACACAACAATAGTTTTCAATCAAGTATTAAGATGGCGCCTTACGAGGCTTTGTGCGGGCGTAAATGCCGTACACCATTGTTTTGGACCGAGCTAGGTGAAAACAAAATTTTTGAGTGGATTTAATTAAAGATGCTGAATGAAGGTAAAGGTAATCCGTGAAAGTCCGAAGGCGCCACAGATCGTCGTAAATCGTGACGCGGATTTGAAACGAAAGGACATTGAGTATCGTGGGAGATAAAGTGTTTCTTAAAGTTTCGCCTTGGAAAAAGATACTCAGATTCGACCGTAAGGGCAAGTTGAGCCCGAGATTCATTGGGCCGTACGAAATCTCTGAACGAGTTGGCCCAGTTGCGTATCGTTTGATTTTGCCCCCTGAACTCGAAAAGATTCACAACGTCTTCCATGTTTCAATGCTTCGACGCTATAGATCTGATCCATCGCACGTAATTAGTCCATGAGAGGTTGAAATTCAAGCCGATATGAGTTATGAAGAAGAACCGATTCGTATCCTAGCTCGTGAAGTGAAAGAGTTGCGAAACAAAAGGGTTTCGCTAGTGAAAGTGTTATGGCTCAAACACGGGATAGAAGAAGCTACTTGGGAACCCGAGAACTCTATGAAAGAGCGATATCCAAATCTATTTACGGTAAGATTTTCGGGACGAAAATTTCTTAAGTGGGGAGAGTTGTGATGACCTTTAAACGACCCTAGTCGGAATGTGGTTTTGGGACCACAAAACTGAGGCATAAAAATAATTTGATATTTATTTTGATGCCTATAATATGTGTTAACTCATGTGTGACATTCTTGATGCTTTAATTTAGAGTTATAAATGTGAATTTCACTAGAAAGGACCTAGTAGTAAACTTTGAAAGTAGGATAGGGAAATGTGTGATGACTAATTAAAGCATGCATGCAAAACAATGGCCTTGCATGTCAAATATCCCTCTTTTTACAAGTGATGGCCAGCCATGACAAAGAAATATGGGCAAAACATGTCATAGACATGTTTTGTTGGTGCATCATGGGTGAAAAAAATAAATTAATGAGCATGGGTAATAAAGAAATGGAAAAAAGAAAAAAATGGTCTCATGCATGCCCATTGCCGTGAGTTATGGAGAAAGAAAGAAGAATTTTTGTTCATCATTTTTCATTTCCTTTGGGCTGAAAATTCTAAGGAAGAAGGAAGGAATTTTGCTTCATGCTTGGTTTGGAAGAGGATTAGGAAGAGGTTTGGCTATACTTGCATCAAGATTAAGGTATGTTTGAGGTAGTGCCATGAGATTCATGCATGTTTTTAGTTGATAGCTTGATGCTCTTGTTAGCCCATGGTTCAAACCTTTGTTATATCATGGGGATGGTATTTGGCCAAGGTGGATTTTGTGTTAATGCCATTGCATGTTAAATATGAAGCTTGCTAATGATATATGTGATGGTGGATTGATGGCTCTTGGACTTTCTTTTTAGTATTTTTGAGTAAGACATTAAGTTCTTTGTTTAATCATGACCAAAATTATGGTGTTGTGATGTATTCGCCATGGTACATCCAAAAGTGTGATTTATGCTCATTGCATGGAAAGTAAGATTTGTGTTTTGAAATTATGTTCGTGTTTAGTTACAATCAACTTGAGATTCGGCTCTAGCATATATATATGTATATATGTTTGTACATGATGTATTGGTATGACATATATACTATTTCAAGGTGTATATTTGCTTGTGATGATGTTTCGGTTATGAAGTAAATGAGAGATGTGTATTGAGCTACGATATGTAATGCGTTAGTTAGTAAAATTTATGCTGTTTTTGTGTGGTATTAAGTGTATAATTGGCCTCAACATGGACATGCATATTCGGCCACATGAGGGGAAATTGGTGTGCATGCATTCGATTAGAGGCAAGCATATTGATGCCTATTCTTGGCTTAGAAAATTCGGCTAAGAGGAATATTAACTAATGTGTTGAGTTCGATTCATGATTTCGTACACATGCGACTTTGATGCATAATGAGATTTTAATAAGTTAAATTTGTGTGAATTAGCTCAAGAGCTTAGAGGACCACAGTTGGATAAGGGAAAGGAAAAAGTGGTCGAATAGCCATTGAAATCGTTCGACGACATCCTAGGTAAGTTCTTGAGTAATAGAGCTTAAATTCTGAATTGATTAGATCATGTTTAAAGCAAATTAAAATCATGCTCTTTATGTGTGGCTATTGAGCCGAAATTGCAAGTGTGAAAAGTGCCTTGTGTTTGAGTTTTGCTAATGAAAATGAAATACGAATGTGTCATAATTTATTGATAATTGTGCTCGGTTATTCGAATGATGTCCGGGCTAAGTCCCGAAGGCTTTGTGCTAAGTGACTATATCCGGACTAGGATCCAAAGGCATTCGTGCGAGTTAATAAGTCCGGGCTAAGACCCGAAGGCATTCGTGCGAGTTGTTATATCCGGGCTAAGACCCGAAGGCAATTGTGCAAGTTACCAAATCTGGGTTAAGACTCGAAGGCAATTGTGCTTGTGGTTATATCCGGTTAAATCCCGAAGGTACGTGACTCGGAAATGAGCAATCTTGCTGTCAAAATTTCAGTTTATACACTTGTGAAAATTCCAAAGAACGAGGTATGTTCGTATGTGCTTGAATTAGTTGAGTCCTTACAAATAAGTATTCGCCGGTTGATAAACGAGCTACCGGCCTTTGGCTAAGTTGTTCTTTTGTGTATGAACATAAGGGTCGGTAATGTGAAGTAAGTATGATTATGAGAATGTGTATTAATAAAGTGATTCATTTAGTTATGTAAATGTAATACTTTAGTCAAAGCTGATTTCATTACTTGAGACTTACTAAGCATTAAAATGCTTACCCGCTGCTTTGGCTCTCTATTTTATAGATTTTGCTCGTTAGCTATCGGATTCGGGATCATTGAAGCAAGTCATCCACACTATCAAAGCCCCCATTTTGGTACAATTTTGGTTGAACTTTGAAATGGCATGTATAGGACTACCCTTTTGTTGTAGGTCATGTACCTTTCGTTTTGTGTAAACTTGGATAGCCATGCGAAAATGGCTTATATATCGTTTTAGCATAGTACTATAATCGTTTGTATGTTGATCATTATGAGGTATGGAATTGTTTTGAAACGATTAGCCATTGGAATGGTTAATCATAATCACACTTTGTGCTATGTATGCAAAAAGGGCCAATTGAATCATGGAAATCATGAAATAGGTAAGGCCTACCTTAAAGGCGACAATGACAAAGCAGATGATGTGGATGTGAAAAATCACTAAAAATAGTAGGAATGGTATTAAATGGTGAATAATGAACTTTGATGAATCTACTTTCATATGGAAGAAACGAAACGGTCATATGAGTTATATGTTAAGAGATATTAAAGTTCTCGTGAAACAGGGCCAGAACAGTTTCTGGATCCCCTGTTCCGACTTTGAAAATTCATTGTAAATTAACAAAATATAATTAGGAGTTATGCCATATATGTATAGATTCCTCTCTGAGTCTAGTTTCTATAGAAACAAACGGCATCAGTATTAAAGCCCTGTACAAGGATATATTCAATTCGTAACGCACGAAGGTCAGTGTAGTCAAACCCTGGAATAGGGGAGACTTTAACTAATAAACTGTACTAATTGGCTTGACCAAAAATTCTAGAAAAACATCTGTAGATGGGCATATGAGTATAGTTTCAGGGAAAAATTATGAAACAAATTTTCGAGCTTTGAAACTCAAGATATGATTTTTAAGGCAACAGTGATGCAGTGACCAGCTAGTCTGGAAATTTCTAAATGGACTGTGAAAATAGTTAAGTCTGTGTGCACCTTGTGTCCGATTCCGGTAACGGACTCAGGTACGGGGTGTTACAACTGCCCTGTCTATCTTGAGGAAATCAAGAAGGCCAAAGCAAGCGGAGCGTCTGCTTCAGGTATTTATGTTATTGATATTAATCTATCAACTACTACTACGGGGTATTAGATCTTGGTTGTGGTTCTCATATTTGTACTTACATGCAGGGGACTACAAAGGAGTAGGACTTTGGCTAGAGGAGATGTGGACCTGCGAGTTGGAAATGGAACAAGAGTTGCTGCATTAGCTGTGGGAACATATACTTTATCTTTGCCTAGTGGACTTGGTTTAATTTTAGAGGATTGTTATTTTGTGCCCAGTTTGACTAAAAACATTATTTCAATTTCTTGTTTAGACAAAATTGGTTTTGAGATAATAATTAAGAATAACTGTTGTTCCTTTTATCTCAATAATGTTTTCTATGGTTCGGCACAATTGATTAATGGCATATATATTTTAGATCAAATGAATCCCATTTACAACATAAATACTAAAAGATCTAAAATAAATGACTCAAATCAAACTTATCTTTGGCATTGTCGTTTGGGCCACATAAGTGAGAAACGCATATCCAAACTCCATAAAGATGGTCTCTTTGATTCATTTGTTTTTGAACAATTTGAAGTATGTGAATCTTGCTTATTAGGAAAAATGACTAAATCTCCTTTTACTGGTAAAAGTGAACGAGCTAGTGATTTATTGGGCTTAATACATTCAGATGTATGTGGACCAATAAATACACAAGCCAGAGGTGGATTTCACTATTTCATTACTTTCACTGATGATTTCAGTAGATATGGGTATGTTTATCTCATGCGCCATAAATCTGAGGCCCTTGAAAAGTTCAAGGAAGTAAAAAATGAAGTACAAAATCAACTAGGCAAAACTATTAAGACACTTCGATCTGATCGAGGTGGAGAGTATTTGAGCCTAGAGTTTGATGATCTTTTGAAGGAATGTGGGATTGTCTCACAACTTACTCCTCCTGGTACTCCTCAATGGAGTGGAGTTTCTGAGAGAAGAAATCGAACTCTATTAGACATGGTTCGATCCATGATGAGTCATGCTGATCTACCGACTTCCTTTTGGGGACATGCACTTGAAACAAATATTTTCACACTAAATCGTGTTCCATCTAAATCGGTTCAAAAGAAGCCATATGAGATGTGGACGGGGAAACATCCCAGTATGTCTTTTTATGAAAATTTGGGGTTACGAAGCTTATGTTAAACGTCAGACGTCTACTAAGCTTGAACCCAATTCTGAAAGGTGTATCTTTGTGGGGTATCCGGAAGAAACCAAAGGATATTATTTCTTTAATCCCACTAAGAACAAAGTGTTTGTTGCTCGGACTGGTGTCTTCCTAGAGAGAGAATTTGTTTCTAGAAAAGGAAGTGGGAGAAAGATTGAACTTAAAGAAATTCGAGAATCACAAGATACCACTGAACCAGAGATAGAACAACAGCAAATTCCACAAGAAATTGAGGAACAAGTAACTGTTGTAGAAACACAACCATCGCTTAGATCTTTAAGAGAACACCATGCACCTGAGAGATATGGATTTCTCATTACAATGCATGGTGACATTCTTCTTATAGATCAAGATGAGCCTAGGACTTATCAAGAAGCAGTGGCGAGCCCAGACTCTGAGAAATGGCTTGAGGCCATGAGATCTGAGATGGATTCCATGTATGAAAACCAAGTTTGGACTTTGGTTGACCCACCCGAAAGGGTTAAACCTATACGGTGCAAGTGGATTTTCAAAAAAAAAACCAACATGGATGGTAATGTACAAACATACAACGGGCGATTAGTCGCTAAAGGTTTTTGCCAAATTCATGGTGTTGACTATGATGAAACCATTTCTCCTGTAGCTATGTTTAAATCCATCAAGATCTTGCTTGCCATAGCTGTATTTCATGATTTTGAAATCTGGCAGATGGATGTCAAAATAGCTTTCCTTAATGGGAAACTTGAAGAGGATGTGTATATGACACAACCTGAAGGTTTTGTCGATCCAAAGGATGCTGGAAAGATATGTAAGTTACAAAGATCCATTTATGGATTAAAGCATGCTTCTCGAAGTTGAAATCTTCGTTTTAACGATGCAATCAAAGAGTTTGGTTTTATCAAAAATGAAGATGAGCCATGTGTTTACAAGAAAGTTAGTGGGAACACAATTACATTCTTGGTACTGTATGTGGATGACATACTTATCATGGGCAATGAGATACCTACCTTACAATCTATCAAGACTTGGTTAGGAAGTTGTTTTTCTATGAAGGACTTGGGCGAAGCCACTTACATCTTAGGAGTCAAGATCTATAGAGATAAATCAAGATGACTACTAGGTCTAAGTCAAGGTACATATATAGATAAAGTATTGAAAAGGTTCATGTAATATCCTGAATTAGGCCTTAATCGGAATAGTGGTTTCGTGACCAAAAATTCGAGATAGAAATAATTATTTTATAATTATTTTGATGATTATGATATGATTGCATGATTGTGTGAAAATTTTGTGATGAAATTCTATGCCTAAAGTGCTTAAATTGAAAGTGGGGACTAAATCGAATAAGTTGCAAAAATTTGCATTCTAGAAGTTTTTAGTATGAAATTGCATTGAAATATTAATTATGAGATCTTAAATAGCAATTTGACCAATTTTAAGTTCATGGACAAAATTAGGACATGGAAGGAATTTTGAAAGTTTAGTAAGGAGGGCATTTTGGTCATTTGGATATTAAATGAAATAAAATGGGAAAAATAACACAAAATTGGTCATCATCCTCCTTAGTTGCTGCGAATTCTCCTCTCTCCATAGCTAGGGTTTCTTCAACTTTCAAGCTCCATAGTAAGTGATTCCAAGCCCCGTTTTTAATGTTCTTTACGTTTTTGGAATCCCGGAAGCTCGATTAAGCTTATGCTAGCAGTAATTCAACCTAGGGTTTATATTAGGAAAAATACCCATAGGTGAAATTTGTGTATTTTGATGTTTTATGATAGAATATGGGATTTTAAATTATGTTAGACAACTTGTGCTACTCGGTTTTGAGTGAAAACGAGTAAAAGGGCTTAATCGGCAAAAATACCTAATAGTCACAAGTATATGTGAGAGTGAGAATTTGATGTTGCCATCGAAGGGAAAAGTGATCAGCAAGTTATAAAACATAAGAATAAGGAATAAAGTTTAATTCCCGAGCCTAGCGACAAAAGTGTAATTATGCAAAAGTATTGGGGCAAAAGTTTAATTTTTTCAAAGTTCGTATTAAATACTGTTTTGATGAATATATGTATTAAATAAGATTAATTTGGTATTATAGATCAAGAGAAACGAGATTCAAGTCGTGATCGAGGAAAAGAAAAGATTGTGGACTAAATTGCACAATCTTTATATTTTGGTACCAAGGTAAGTTCATGTGTAAATAATGTAGCATAATTGTTATTTTTAAGTTATTGATGTTAATTATATGATATGCTGATTTTTAATCGTGAAATATTATGCTTTGTGGTTAATGTTGAGTAATATGCAAATTATGTTTACTACTTGATAAATATGAATTGCTACCGAGTATCGGTTCTAATATTCCATGGAAGACGAAAACTGTGAGATCGAGGGAAAAAGCCCGTTTGAACCTTAGGAATAGATTAGGATACAAGTGACATGTCACTAGGATGGTTGAGCATCCGAACTCGTTGAGTTGAGTCCGAGTTCACTTATGGATGCGAATGTCTGAACTCGTTGAGTTGAGTCCGAGTTCATGAGATGTAACTAGGCATCCGAACTCGTTGAGTTGAGTCCGAGTTCACTTATGGATGTAAATGTCCAAGCTCATTGAGTTGAGTCCGAGTTCACTTAGGGGCGGGTTACATGATTTCTTGATTACATATGAGGCACTTATGTGCAAATTATCCGTGTATCCGAGTTGTATTCCAATGTGTTCAATGGGTGAAATTTCTAGTGAAATGAAAGAACACTTAAGATGCAAGTGACGTTCTGGTAAGTGTAGTGAAATGGACACTTTGGACAGGTATGTTCTTAACCCTCGGGTTGATAAAGATACAACAACGATAAGGTGGTAAGATGATGAATGATGTTTAGAAATATGATATATGTTTTGGTGATACCATGCTAAAGTTGTTTGGTATATTTGTATTGTTATGTTACTTGTTATTTACATATGAACTTACTAAGCATTTATGCTTACTCCTCCTCTTTATTTATGTAGTTTTGAACAAGCCATTTCGAGAATCGGGACGGTCGAAGGTTCAATCACACTATCCAAAGGACTTTCATCCGGGTAAATGGCTTGTAAAACTTAAGTATGGCATGTATAGCATTATACTTACTTTGTGTAAATAATTTTATGATATAGCCATGATTGGTTAAGAAAATGTTTGATATTGATAAGTCATGGTGATGGTTAAATTTAGATCATGTTTGATATCATGGAAGTTTAATAGGTTATCTAGTTCATAACAACTCATGAAAAGATGAAACTTGCCTTAAAATGAATATTGCTGCAAAGAATGACATGAATTTGAAAAATCACTAAAATAGTATAAATGGAACTAAATGATGAGTAATTATGAAATTGAAGCTTAATGAGTCTATTTTCATGTGGATTGAACAAAACAGCATATAAATTATATTTTATGAGATATTTATACTTTTGTGAAACAGGGCGAGTGATTTTGGATCCCCTGTTCGACTTTAAAATTCATAATAAATTTTAAAAAATAATTAGAAGTTTTTCCTTATATGTACAGATTCCTTATTAAGTCTAGTTTTAAGATAAATAAACCTCATAGTCATTGAAATTCTGTATAGAGAGATATCTGATTCGTAATACATAGAGGTCAGAGCAGTCAAACCCTGAAATAAGGGAGACTTTAACTATTAAACTGTACTAATTAACCCAACCAAAAATTCTAGAAAAAAATTAAGAAATAGATATATGAGTTTAGATTTAGGGAAAATTTACGGATCTTGATTTTTAATTTCGTAACTTTAGATATGATTTTTTCTTATAACTGTGACGCGGGTAGCTAGAAAGTTGTGAATGTAGAAACAAATGATTTAAAGTTCTTAATTTGATAAATTATGTTCGGTAACTCCTCAAGCTCGACTCCAGCTATGGTTTCGGGCGTGGGGGGGTTACATTTAGTGGTATCAGAGCAAGTTTAGTCGGTTCTCGGACTACGTGTTGTATGTACGGATTTTGCTATACATGCCATATGTATGAATTGTGATAGTGTGATGACTTCTGACCTTTTTAAATGATATTTATATAGTAAATGGATCCCGATCCAGCTATGGTAGATGAAGTAGAGAGTAATGCGCCACTCAAATTTGAAGGGGCAACGATGAAAACCCACCTCCTACTGTTGGTTAGGGAGGAGGAGAAAGGGATCGGGAAGCCTTTCTCCAAATGATGAGTGCATGGTACACTAAGTTTGTTCGTACGAACCCAAATGTACAACCTCCCTACCTCCCCAATTCCTCAACCTATGCCTCCGATGCCTTAGGGAGTGAATATGATAAAATTTCACAGAACCCCAGATTGATGAATTAAGTAAACAAAGGGTGAAGAATTTAGAGCAAATATTGATGATGATGCAGAGAAAGCGAGTTCGCTTGAAAATTCTATCCGGTATTTGATGAATTATTTTGTACACCGAAGAATGTTTGAAATGTGCTACATCTTTGTTGAGAGATTCAACCTATAATTGGTGGAAGACTTTGATTTGGTGGTACCAAAGAGAGGGTAACACGGGAATTCTTTTAAGAAGAGTTTGGAAGAAATATATTAGTGAAAGATTTATTGATCGAAATGTAAAGAGTTTCTTGAGTTGAAGCAAGGTAATATGACATCTCGAATATGAAAGAGAGTTTGTTCGATTGAGTAAGTATGCCAGGGAATATGTTCCTACAGAAGCCAAGATGTGCCGACGATTTGAAGACGGGCTCAATGAAGACATTAAAGTATTTTACGGGATCCTTGAACTGAAAGAAATGGTAGTACTGGTTGATCGAGCTTGTAAGGCTGAAGAACTACTTAAAGAGAAGAGAAAGGTAGAGGCTGAGACACGAAATTGGAAGAAAAAGCCAATGAGTAAGGCACCTTCACAGCAACCCGGAAAGTCAAGAAATATGAATCCTCGTTCCCAAGTTTCATTTGGGCAATCATATGGAAATTTTAAGAAGCGAATGTGGGTCCTAAATCTCGAATACTACTGCACCGGTGTAGGAACTCTAGATTTTTAAACCCGAAAGTGCGTGTGTGGTAGAAATCATTTTGGTCCGTGCGAGCAAATGAATGTTTTGATGTGGTTCTCCGGATCATTTTATTAGAGACCGCTTGAGAGAGCCGAGAAAGAAAAATTTGAGTGTAAAAGCTAGTGGTGCAAACTCGAGGGAAAGTATCCGAGAAAAGTGGAAGTGAAACAAGCGAGAAGAATGTAGCAGAGATGCAGCAGATTAGATCTGAAGGAAGAGCTCGGCTAGAACTTATGCTATTAAAGCGTGAAGATGCTTCCTCACCCGATGTGATTACCGTACATTTCTCTTTATGATATTAATGTTATTGCTTTGATTGATCCTGGTTCTACTCATTCATATGTATGCATGAAACTGGTGTCTAGTATGAATATACCTGTTGAGAACACAGAATTTATGATTAGAGTGTCGAACCCGCTAGGCAAATGCGTGATAGTTGATAAAGTAAGCAAGAAATGCCCTTTAATGATTCGGGGTCATTACTTTTCGGCCGACTTGATGTTGTTGCCCTTTGATGAATTTGATGTTATTTTGGGTATGGATTGGTTGACATTGCATGATGCTATATTAAATTGCAAAGAAAAAGTTATAGAATTAAAGTGTGAAAATGGTGAAACTCTGCGGGTTGAATCAGATAAATCAGAGGCATTGTCTAGTGTGATTTCTTCGATGTCGGCTCAGAGATATTTGAGAAAGGGTTATGAAGCTTATTTGGCGTATGTAATTAATACAAAAGAAGTTGAAAAGAAAGTTGAATCAGTCTTGGGTTGTGTGTGAATTTGCGATGTATTTCGGAAGAATTGCGGGTTTGCCTCCAATCAGGGAAGTAGAATTTGGTATTAATTTGATACCGGGAACAGCTCCGATCTCAATTGCTCCATATAGAATGGGACCAACAGAGTTGAAAGAATTAAAGTCGCAGTTGCAAGAGTTGACTGATAAAGGCTTTGTGAGACCGAGTTTTTCACCTTGGGGTGCTCCCGTGTTATTTGTGAAAAAGAAGGATGGTTCTATGAGATTATGTGTTGATTATCGGCAGTTAAACAAGGTGACAATCAAAAACAAGTATCCATTTCCGAGAATTGATGATTTGTTTGATCAGCTAAAAGGAGCGACATGGTTTTCAAAGATTGACTTGAGATCTGGGTATTATCAGCTGCGAGTGAAAGAGTCAGATGTGCCTAAAACTGCTTTTAAAACAAGGTACGGTCATTATGAATTTTTAGTTATGCCATTCGGGTTGACAAATGCTCCTGCTGTGTTTATGGACTTAATGAATCGCATATTTCGCCATACCGACAGATTTGTTGTGGTGTTTATAGATGATATTTTAATTTATTCAAAAGATGAGACAGAGCATCTTTGAGCATTTGAGGATAGTTTTGCAAACTTTGAGAGATAAGCATTTGTATGCTAAGTTTAGTAAAAGTGAATTTTGGCTCCGGAAGTTGGATTTTTGGGTCATATTGTTTCGTGATGGTATACTGAGTTGATCCTAGTAAAATTTCAGCCATTGTTGATTGGAAACCACCAAAAATGTAAGCGAAGTTAGGAGTTTCTTGGGGCTAGTGGGTATTATCGGCGGTTTGTAAATGGATTTTCTATAATTGCTACTCCTATGACTAGACTACTCCGAAAGGATGTTAAATTTGAATGGACGGAAGAATGTCAACAGAGTTTCGAAGAATTGAAAAAGTTATTAACTGAAGCACCAGTGTTGATACAACCCAAATCAGGTAAAGAATTTGTGGTGTATAGTGATGCTTCTCTAAATTGTTTGAGTGTGTACTCATGCAAGAAGGAAAAGTGGTGGCTTATGCTTCGAGACAGTTAAAACCTCATGAGAGGAATTATCCTACTCATGATTTGGAATTGGCTGCGGTGGTATTTGCTTTAAAGATTTGGCGACATTATTTGTATGGTGAAAAGTGTCGAGTATATACCGATCACAAAATTCTTAAATACTTGATGTCACAAAAAGACTTGAATTTGAGACAGCGAAGATGGTTAGAGTTATTGAAAATTATGAGCTTGTTATTGATTATCATCTGGGAAAAGCGAATATGGTTGCCGATGCTTTAAGCATAAAGTTGTTGTTTGCTTTGAGAGTTATGATCACTCAGTTGAAAATGTCAAATGACGGTTTGATTCTAGAAGAGTTAAAAGCAAGACCGATGTTTTTACAAGAGATTTTTGAAGCTCAAAAAAATGATCAAGATTTGCTAGCCAAGAGAAAACAGTGTGAAGCTGATACAGGATCAGATTTCAGAATCGGTTCTGATGGTTGTTTGATGTTTAAAAATTGGATTTGTGTACCGAAAAATGATGAGTTGATTCAAAAGATTTTGCATGAAGCACATAATGGTTGTTTAGCGGTTCATCCGGGCAGTACGAAGATATATAATGACTTGAAGAAAATGTACTGGTGGAGTGGAATGAAAAGAGATATTTCCGAGTTTGTATCAAAGTGCTTAGTTTGTCAACAAGTGAAAGTGAACACCAAGTACCTTGAGGATTACTTGATCTATTATGGTTCTGAATGGAAATGGGATCGGATTACTATGGATTTTATATCAGGGTTGCCGTTAACTCCAGGGAAGAAAAATGCCATCTGGGCAATAGTTGACAGACTGACTAAACTGGCTCATTTTATTCCGGTACGTACAGATTATTTCTTAATAAGTTGGCTGAATTGTATATCTGAGAGATTGTTAGACTTCATGGGATACCTTTTTCAATCATTTCGGATAGAGATCCAAGGTTTACCTCACAGTTTTGGCAAAAGTTGCAAGAGACACTAGGTACAAAGTTAAATTTCAGCACTGCCTTTCATCCACAAACTGATGGACAATCAGAGAGAGTAATTCAGATTCTTGAAGACATGCTCAGATGTTGTGTATTGGAATTTCGAGGTAGTTGGGAAAAGTATTTACCGTTGGTAGAATTTGCTTATAATAGTAGTTATCAGACAAGTTTGAAGATGGCACCTTATGAAGCATTATATGGTCGTAAATGTCGGACGCCATTGTATTGGACTGAACTCAAGGAAAATCAGATTTATGGAGTTGATTTAATAAAAGAAACTGAAGAAAAGGTGAAAGTGATTCGAGATTGTTTGAAAGCTGCTTCAGATAGACAGAAATCTTATGCGGATTTGAAACGAAAAGAAATGGAGTTTCAAGTTAGTGATAAGGTATTTTTGAAAGTGTCTCCATGGAAGAAAGTCCTTAGATTTGGACGAAAGGGCAAGTTAAGTCCGCGTTTTATTGGACCGTATGAAATAATTGAAAAAGTTGGACCGGTAGCATATCGGCTAGCGCTACCACCTGAATTAGAGAAGATTCATGATGTGTTCAACGTATCTATGTTACGTCGGTATCATTCGGATCCTTCACATATAATTTCACCGACAGAAGTTGAACTACGACCGGATATGACTTATGAAGAAGAACCGATTAAGATTTTAGCTCGAGAAGTCAAACAACTAAGAAATAAAAGTGTTGCACTTGTGAAAGTGTTGTGGCAAAAGCATGGGGTAGAAGAGACTACATGGGAACTTGAAGAAACTATGAGAAACCAATATCCACACCTGCTTACCGGTAAGATTTTCGAGGACGAAAATCCTTAAAAGGGGGGGGGAGTTGTAATATCCTGAATTAGGCCTTAATCGGAATAGTAGTTTCGTGACTACAAATCCGAGATAGAAATAATTATTTTATAATTATTTTGATGATTATGAAATGATTGCATGATTGTGTGAAAATTTCGTGATGAAATTCTATGCCTACAGTGCTTAAACTGAAAGTAGGGACTAAATCGAATCAGTTGCAAAAATTTGCATTCTAGAAGTTTTTAGTATGAAATTGCATTGATATATTAATTAGGAGATCTTAAATAGCAATTTGACCAATTTTAAGTTCATGGACAAAATTAGGACATGGAAGGAATTTTGAAAGTTTAGTAAGGAGGGGGATTTTGGTCATTTGGATATTAAATGAAATAAAATGGGAAAAATAACATAAAATTGGTCATCATCCTCCTTAGTTGCTGCCGAATTCTCCCTCTCTCCATAGCTAGGGTTTCTTCAACTTTCAAGCTCCATAGTAAGTGATTCCAAGCCTCGTTTTTAATGTTCTTTACGTTTTTAGAATCCCGGAAGCTCGATTAAGCTTATGCTAGCAATAATTCAACCTAGGGTTTATATTTGGAAAAATACCCATAGGTGAAATTTGTGTATTTTGATGTTTTATGATAGAATATGGGATTTTAAATTATGTTAGACAACTTGTGCTACTCGGTTTTGAGTGAAAACGAGTAAAAGGGCTTAATCGGCAAAAATACCTAATAGTCACAAGTATATGTTAGAGTGAGAATTTGATGTTGCCATAGAAGGGAAAAGTGATCAGCATGTTATAAAATATAAGAATAAGGAATAAAGTTTAATTCCCGAGCCTAGGGGCAAAAGTGTAATTATGCAAAAGTTTAGGGGCAAGAGTGTAATTTTTTCAAAGTTTGTATTAAATGCTGTTTTGATGAATGTATGTATTAAATAAGATTAATTTGGTATTATAAATCAAGAGAAACGAGATTCAAGTCACGATCGAGGAAAAGAAAAGATTGTGGACTAAATTGCAAAATCTTTATATTTTGGTACCAAGGTAAGTTCATGTGTAAATAATGTAGCATAATTGTTATTTTTAAGTTATTGATGTTAATTATATGATACGCTGATTTTTAATCGTGAAATATTATGCTTTGTGGTTAATGTTGAGTAATATGCAAATTATGTTTACTACTTGATAAATATGAATTGCTACCGAGTATCGGTTTCGATATTCCATGGAAGACGAGAAATGGGAGATCGAGGGAAAAAGCCCGTTTGAACCTTAGGAATAGATTAGGATACAAGTGACATGTCACTAGGATGGTTGAGCATCCGAACTCGTTGAGTTGAGTCCGAGTTCACTTATGGATGCGAATGTCCGAACTCGTTGAGTTGAGTCTGAGTTCGTGAGATGTAACTAGGCATCCGAACTCGTTGAGTTGAGTCCAAGTTCACTTATAGATGCGAACGCCCGAGCTCGTTGAGTTGAGTCTGAGTTCACTTAGGGGCGGGTTACATGATTTCTTGATTACATATGAGGCACTTATGTGCAAATTATCCGTGTATCCGAGTTGTATTCCGATGTGTTCAATGGGTGAAATTTCTAGTGAAATGAAAGAACACTTAAGATGCAAGTGACGTTCTGGTAAGTGTTGTGAAATGGACACTTTGGACAGGTATGTTCTTAACCCTCGGGTTTATAATAGATACAACAACGATAAGGTGGTAAGATGATGAATGATGTTTAGAAATATGATATATGTTTTGGTGATACCATGCTAAAGTTGTTTGGTATATTTGTATTGTTATGTTACTTGTTATTTACATATGAACTTACTAAGCATTTATGTTCACTCCCTCCTCTTTATTTACTGTAGTTTTGAACAAGCCAGCTCGGGAATCGGGACGGGTCGAAGGTTCGATCACACTATCGAAAGGACTTTCATCTGGGTAAATGGCTTGTAAAACTTAAGTATGGCGTGTATAGCAATATACTTACTTTGTGTAAATAATTTTATGATATAGCCATGATTGGTTAAGAAAATGTTTGATATTGATAAGTCATGGTGATGGTTAAATTTAGATCATGTTTGATATCATGGAAGTTTAATAGGTTATCTAGTTCATAACAACTCATGAAAAGATGAAACTTGCCTTAAAACAGAATATTGCTGCAGCAATGACATGAATTTAGAAAATCACTAAAAATAGTATAAATGGAAATAAATGATGAGTAAGTTATGAAATTGAATCTTAATGAGTCTATTTTCATGTGGATTGAAAAAAATAGGCATATAAATTATATTTTATGAGATATTTAAACTTTTGTGAAATAGGACTGGAGTGATTTCTGAATCCCCTGTTCTGACTTTAAAATTCATAATAAATTTTAAAAAATAATTAGAAGTTTTTCCTTATATGTACAGATTCCTTATTAAGTCTAGTTTTAATAGAAACAAACCTCATAGTCATTGAAATTCTGTATAGAGATATATCTGATTCTTAATACACAGAGGTCAGAGCAGTCGAACCCTGAAATAGGGGAGCCTTTAACTAATAACCTGTACTAATTAGCCCAACCAAAAATTCTAGAAAAGAATTAGTAAATAGATATATGAGTCTAGATTTAGTTAAAATTTACGGATCTTGATTTCGAGTTTGTAACTCGAGATATGATTTTTCTTGTAACTGTGACGCGGGTAGCTAGAAAGCTGTGAATGTAGAAACAAATGATTTGAAGTTCTTAATTTGATAAATTATGTTTGGTAACTCCTCAAGCTCGACTCCGGCGACGGTTTTGGGTGTGGGGGCGTTACAGTTCAATATGGAAGAATCTAAGAGAGGATTCCTACCTATGAGACATGGTATTTCACACTCGAAGGAAATGTGTCCTTCAACTCCACAAGAGAGAGAACGCATGAGTAAAATTCCATATGCTTCTGCTATTGGATCTATCATGTATGTCATGTTATGTACCCATCTAGATGTCTCATATGCCTTAAGCATGACGAGCAGGTACCAAGTAGATCCCGATGAAGGTCACTGGACCACAGTCAAGAATATCCTTAAGTACTTAAGAAGAACTAAGGATACGTTCCTAATATATGGAGGTGAGGAAGAGTTAAGTGTAAAAGGTTACACTGATGCCAGCTTCCAAACCGACAAGGATGATTCTCGATCGCAATCAGGTTTTGTGTTTTGCCTTAATAGTGGTGCTGTGAGCTGGAAGAGTTCAAAGCAAAGTATAGTAGCCGATTCTACAACAGAGGCTGAATATAATGCAGCTAGTGAGGCAGCAAAAGAAGCGGTTTGGATCAAGAAGTTCATTACTGAACTAGGGGTTGTGCCTAGCATATTAGATGCTATAGAACTTCGATGTGATAACATTGGAGCCATTGCACAAGCAAAAGAACCCAGATCTCACCAATGATCCAAACATATACTTAGGCACTACTATCTTATTCGAGAGATTATCGATCGAGGGGATGTAGAGATATGCAGAGTACCTACAGATGATAACATTACTCATCCCCTGACCGAGCCTTTGACACAGCAGAAGCATCATTGTCACACTAAGTCACTTGGTATTAGATATATAAGTGATTGGTCTTAGTGCTAGTGGGAGATTGTAAGAGTATGCCCAAAGATCAATCTCGAGATGGTTGTAATAACATACTTGGTTTATCATGTTTATTAATATAAGGCGTTGCCATTATTATTTCAGTTTCTTTTCTGTGTGCATAAATAAACTGTTTTATAATAATGTCCTAAGAATAATATGATTATTCTTAAAAGATCCTTAGTCAAGTATTATTGTTGGCTAGGACAATAATAATGCATTAAGACTAACATGTAGTTGATTGATGATAAAGAGTTGTCATTGATATGGAGTGTCAAAATCAATGCATGAATATGTGTGTTAGAGAACAACATATTGGACTGACCCGCTATGAGTATGTTTCTTGGATTATTATGTAATTGTCACAACATTACTCATAGTGATTAATATGTGTATGATCCTCATACTTGAGATCATCTTTATCCCAACATCGTGAGTTGTATATTTTGATACAGTCAAACAAACACCGTAACTGGTTGTTCTATAAAGACTGATGTTGGATATACCACAATCTATGTTAAGGGATATAGTTGATCAATATAGGATAAATCCCTCCTACATAATGGGAGTAATATCTCAGGCCACTTGATTGAGTGAGGCTAGAAATGCATGGCCATACTCAAATAAGTTGATATGAGATGTCATACTTATTTGTGTATCATAGTCTACTCAAGGTATCAAGAAACATGGGATGGACTATGCAAGTGTGACTATTCCATGACTTGTGTCCATTCCAAAGATATAGGACTTAAGGATTAATGCATGAAAGGTTAATCACAAAAGGTTATGTCGAATCATGACTTCTTGTAACTTAGGTAGCATTGATGCATTTCTAAATGCCCTCATTGTTTGTAACATTAGAATCGTTCTAATATTACTGGTAACGTTACAAGAACCTATAGGGACACACCCTATGGTTGAAATGAACGAGGTAAAACATAGTTGGTATATTGCTTGGTTGTCACATGAATTAAATTAATTAATTTAATTGGGCAATCAAATTGTTGAACTTACTATATGTACAAGGATGTTGTACACATAATCAGAACATAATTTTATTGATATATGAATTTTGTTCGTATATAAGTTTAAATAAATAGAGTTTACCGAAATCTTTATTATAATTAATGTAATTATAATTTTTGGTTAAACATTATTATATTTATTTGAATGATAATTATTATGTTCAGATTAATTTTAACGAATTAAAATTGTTATAAATATATACCAATTAAGAGGAGTTATATATAGCAAGGGTAAAAACCTAAAAGGATATATAAAAACTAGCTCGAAAATATGCAATGTGGTCTAGCAGCCGTTTAGCTAAATACTTTCTGAAAATAATTTTCTGGGATTTCTACCGTTCATTGTCAATCGGGTCGACTACGTAGAATGTGACAGCCCAAAATTGACCCTAGTCGGGATGTGATTTCGGGACCACAAAACCGAGGCATAAAAATAATTTAAAATTTATTTTGATGCCTATGATATGTGTTAATTTGTGTGTGACATTTTTGATGTTTCGATTTAGTGTTATAAATGCGAATTTCACTAGAAAGGACCTAGTGGTGAACTTTGAAAGTATGATGGGGAAATGTGTGATGACTAGTTGCTCATGCATGCAAAAATAAAGGATTTGCATGTCAAATTTCCCCCAACATGAAGTGCCGGCCATGGCAAGAGAGGATGGGCAAAACATGTCATGAAACATGTTTTGTTGGTGCATTAGGGAGAAATAATAAACAAAGGTGTATGGGTAAGAAAAGAATGAAAAAAAAATGTGTGTGAGTGTGGTATCCCCCCCCATTGCCGTGAGTTGTAGAGAAAGAAAGAAAAATTTTGTTCATCCTTTCTTTGAGCCAAAACTAAGGAAGAAGGAGGATTTTTGCTTCATGCTTGGTTTGGAAGAGATCTAGAAGGAGATTTGGCTAAGTTTGCATCAAGATTAAGGTATGTATGAGGTTGTGTTAGGAGTTTCATGCATGTTTTGGTTGCTAACTTGATGTGCATGTTAGCCATGGCTCAAATATTTGTTATGCCCTGGAAATGGTATTTGGCCAAAGTTGTTATGGTGATAAAGCCATTGCATGCTAAGTGTGAAGCTTGATGATGATGCATGCAATGATGGATTGTCTACTTTTGAGTAAGATTTTGAGTTTTCTTTTGTTTAATCATGATTGAAGTTAAAAGGGCATGATTGTCATATTCGGCCATGATGCATTCATGAGCATGGTTCATGCTTCTTGCATGTTAGTTAAAATTTGTGTTTTGGATGGCTATGGACACCTTGAAATTCGCCATGCTCATATATGTATATATATGTTTGCACATGATGTTTTGGTTATGAACTAAGTGATGAATATGGTTGTTTAAAGAAGAAGATGTTGAAGAATGATTGTGAAATTGCAAGCACATTCAGCCTAGCACACATATGAGTGCTTGATGCTATATTATAAGTTTTGAGCTACAATATGCAAAGCATTAACTAGTAAAATGCATGATGTTTTTGTGAGGTATTAAGTGCATAATTGGCCTCAACATGTACATGAATATTCGGCCTTGGGTAGCCTATTGAAGGCCTTAGCTTTTCCTTGATGCTCGAATAAATTGTATTGAATTGCTTGATGTAGTATAAAATGTGCATGACCATTGTGTATTCAAGCTAAAGAGTGGCCATATGACCATTTAAACTCCTTGTCATATTCGCCATAAGCTAGCACAATGAGGTTTTAATAAATTGAATTTGTTTGAATTAGCTCAAGAGCTAAGAGGGCCACAATTGGACAAGGGGAAGGAAAAAGTGATCGAATAGCCGTAAAAGCCGTTCGACAACATCCGAGGTAAGTCCTCAAGAAGTGACCTTAATTGAATTATGGGGAATGAAATATGGATGTATTGATTATTGATTTATGTGTGTATGAGCATTGAATGATACCGGGCTAAGTCCCGAAGGCGATCATGCTAATGATTATAATTGTGTTTGAGCCTTAATGCTTGAAAATGAAATATGTATGTCCAATGATTATTGATGTATGTGTGCATGAGAAATTGAATGATATCCGGGCTAAGCCCCGAAGACAATTATGCTGAAAATTATATCCGGGTTAAGACCCGAAGGCAATTGTGCTAGTAGCTATATCCGGGCTAAGACCCGAAGGCATTCGTGCGGTTGTTAAATCCGGGCTAAGACCCAAGGCATTTGTGCAAATCGTGATATCCGGGTTAAGTCCGTGAGGCCTTGGTGCGGGTTACCATAACGGGCTATGTCCCGGCGATTGAGCAGTAGCGACATCCGGTTAAACTCGAAGGTATGTGATTTGAAAATTATAAGCTTGCTGGAAAATTTCAGCAAATGCACTTGTGAAATTTCCCAATGACAAGGTAAGTACGGTGTGTGCTTCGCGCGCTAGGAGTAAGAGCGTATGAATATCCGCTCCTATGATGGAACGAGTTATCGGCCTTAATGAAGCCATTATTTGGGTATGAACATAAGAGTTGGGATGGTGAAGTAAGTATGATTATGTGAATGTGCATTAATGAAATGATGCATTTGGTTATGTGAATGTATTGCTTTAATTAAAGCTGATTATATTCCTTGAGACTTACTAAGCATAAAAATGCTTACCCCGTTGCTTTGGCTCTCTGTGTTATAGATTTCGCTCGATAGCAATCGGATTCGGGATCAATAAAGTCGAAGTCATACACACTATCAACGCCTCTATTTTGGTATAAATTTTGGTTGAACTTTGAAATGGCATGTATAGGACTACCCCTTGTTGGTTTAAAAATGTGGTGATGTATATGTATACGGCCATGCGAAAATGGCTCGTAAAAGGAAGCATGAACTTAGACTATTTGTGGTTTGTATGTATATATATGTTGTCATGATGTGATTATGGATTGGAAATGGGAGTGTTGGTCACATGATCAGCCATTGGTATGGTTAAAATGATCATATATGAACCTATGTATGGCAAGACTAGTTGGTTGATGGAGACTACAAAAATAGGTAAGACCTACCTTAAAAACAGATGCTGCCAGCTGCAGTGACGTGAATGTGAAAAATCACCAAAATTTGTAGGAATGGTATTAAATAGTGAATAAGCTATGTAAATGAACCTTGATGAGTCTATTTTCATATGGAAGAAACGAAATGGTCATAGGAGTTACATGTTAAGAGATATCAAAGCTATTGTGAGACAGGGCCAGAACGGTTTCTGGGTCCCCTGTCGCAACTTTAAAAATTTACTATAAATTATCCAGAAAGAATTAGGAGTCATACGTTATATGTACAGATTTCATTTTGAGTCTAGTTTCATTAGAAACAAACGGCACCAGTATTAAATCCCTGTACAGAGAGATATTCAAGTTATACCGCGCGAAGGTCAGAGCAGTCGATCCCTGTAACATGGGTGACTTTAACTAATAAACTGTACCAATTGGCCCGACAAAAAATTCTAGAAATAAATCCATGGATGGATATATGAGTCTAAATTCAGGGAAAATTTACGAAACCAGTTTCCGAGTTTTGAAACTTGAGATATGATTTTTAAGGCGACGGTGACGCAGTCTTCCAGCCTGACTGGAAATGTCAAATTGGTGGGCAAAACATGTGAACTTGGCTTGTTAACCCCTCGTGTCCGACACCGGCGATGGTCTCAGGTTCGGGGTGTTACATAGAAGCCGACATCAGAAAAGGTTGCGGCTTGGTTCGATAGTGGTTTAGCATTCCTGTTGCCTAGGCGTCGCTGTCTACTTAGATTGAAGTTTCGGGAATTTTAAAACCTTTTTATCACCCCGATTCGTTCCTTACACATGGATCCTTGGTTTGGATCGGCAGAATTTTTTTTTAATTTTTCGCTGCGCCTTGGAGGCACCGGTGTTCCAACAATAGTAATACTCTCATCTGTTTTGAGCAGGTAAATTTCGATGCTAAAATTTTCTTTTAAGGGGGTAGAGTTGTAATGCCCTAAAAATTTAAGTATTTTTGTATGTTGTGCTGCATAAATACATGTCTGTTTCAGTGGTTGAGTGTCCTGAGAAGTGTTGGAGAAGTCTTGAGTTCGAGCCTTGGCTTGTACAAAATTTTATTTTTACTTGAGTTAACGCTGTCACTGGACAGTAGGCTTCTTAAATAAACATGGTTGATGCATGACAAAAAAAAAACCTACTAGTCTAGGGGATAGTGGCATGCTACTGTTGCTAGGAGACTGGGGTTCTAGTCTTACTGCGTGCAAGTGTGTTTTATTTTGCAAGCTACTGTGTAGGTAGTTGTATGGCAGTGGGACTCTATTGCTTGGACGGTTGGGGTGTTTGAGTGGAGTAGGGGATCATGTAGCTGAAATTTGGAAGGAAAAAGGGGGATCTAGATAGTGATAGGTTGGAGGACTTGGTGGAGAAAATTGGGGAGAAGATCATGGGGAGTTGAGGGGAAAGGTTATGCTGTGTCGAATAGAGGTTCTAGGCACTTTTGGGGAATTTCGCTTGCGATGTTTTTGGGATTGGTTTTTGCACTTTTCTCTTCACCTCGTTTCTGTCACATTCTTTTTGCCTTTTTCTTCCTCAAGGTTGTATTGTCCTTGGGAGTGTTGGTGATATTTTCCGTTTTGGCTTATTTCGTATCACTCAGGTTTTTTTCATTTGTCAATTTTTGCTTTCACTACAACTTTGTCTAATCGATTTCCTTCTTTCCTTTACTTCTCAAAACCTTAGCCGTACCCCTTTCTCTTCTCATCTCTATTCCTTTGGTATTTGTCAAGTGTTCCCTTTCGCATTGCTAAACTAAATACTTCTACTCCTCCCCCTCATTTCTGTCTTTCAGTTCTTTTCTCCTTCCATATTTTTGTGATTAGACGAATACTTCATTCCCTTTACTCATTTATTTGTGTTTTGTTTTCAGTTTTATGCGAGTTCTTTGACGATCGGTAAGTGCTCATGATTCCCTTTCTGTTGTTAGGATCTTTCCTTCTAAACACCTCTTTCTTTCTGTCGTTTGCTCTATAGGGGAACGATCACACTTCGCCTCTATCATTCTCTGTACTTTCAGCATTGTGCTGGTGTGGCCGATTGTTCTTTCCCTCTTATCTGGATTCTGCATTTTTGATAAGTGGCTTTTCGTATAGTACAAATTGTTCAATTGTTGATGGTTGATAAGTTTTGTTTGGAGTGCAGATAACCCCTAAGGCCTATTGATTGGAAACTCTTAAATGGATTTACCAAGTAAGCCATAATCGGCTGATCTATTCAAGTGAGGGGTATGTTTTTAGGCAAGTTTTTTTTTTGGGTGGGGGTTTTGGATATGTCGATTGGTTTGCGATTAACTGAATCTTGTGAATGAATGTAGGTTGAAGTACTCGTGGACTTTTCGCACGTTTTCGTGATCAAGTGTGTAACCACACCGCTTTAAACGTAGATCAAAAAAAGCTGAAAAGTATGACCATTGATGCTACACGAGTGTACGCTCGCTCGTTTGGTAGTCCAAACCCGTAAAAAGTAGGCGTTTGATCGTAGAGGCCACCATGAGTGATTTCATGGGCTTAAGCCATTTTGGGCCATGTTGGGCCAAAATGGGTCATGTAGACCCCACACGGGTAAACAACACAGACGTGTGGAGACTATTGGGTCAGGTTGTGTAGTTCACACGGCCAGGGTCATTTTTGGGCTTATTGGGCCACACGGGCATGTGTGCCTACATGGGCTGCATAATGGGCTTTAGGCCCATTATCACTATTTGACTGTTAAGGTTGCACAGGTCTCTCGAGACGACTGTGAACCTACTGGTGGGTCGGTATGTATACCTAAACCCAATTTGATGAAATGACCGTTATACTCCCGTAAGGTAAATGACCGATATGCCCTTATGGTATGTATGACTGTATTCAAGCATGACATTCTGCATACACATATGATATTATAACATGACATGTTGCATGGCGGTGGGTTTGATATATTTGGATGAAGTGTACTGTGACAGCCTAAATTGACCTTAGTCAGAAAGTGGTTTCGGGACCACCAAACCGAGTCATAAAAATAATTAGCCGTCATAGTGGATGCTCATTATATGTACATATGCATGTGTGAAAATTTCATGTTTGAATTTTGTTAATTGTAAGTGAATTTTATCAAATAGGACTTATGTGAGAAAATTTAGAAATGTGCTAGGCAAATGTAAAGTGGCCTATTAATGCATGTTGTGAAAATGATGGGCTTGCATGTCAAATTTCCCTAAATTAAAGCCTAGTGGCCGGCCATGGCAAAGGGTGATGGGCAAAACATGTCATAAAACATGTTGTGTAAATGGGTTATGTTGGAATAAATAAAATAAGGAGTATGGGTAATAAAGAAATGGAAAAAGGAAAGAAGGTGTGTGACCCCCCCTATTGCCGTGAGTTGAGGGAAAGGAAACAAAAAAAAAAGTGTGTTCATCCTTTTCATTTCTTTTGGCCGAAAATTCTAAGGAAGAAAGAAGGAGTTCTTGCTCCATGTTTGGTTTAGAAGAGGATTAGGAGGAGGTTCGGCCATACTTGTATCAAGATTAAGGTATGTTTGATGTTGTGCCATGAGATTCATGCATGTTTTTTTTTAGTTGCTAGCTTGATGTTCTTATTAGCCCATGGTTCAAATCTTTGCTATGTCATGGGGATGGTATTCGGCCAAGGTGGATTTTGTGTTGATATCATTGCATGCTAAATGTGAAGCTTGTTAATGATGCATGTGATGGTGGATTGATAACTCTTGAATCTTCTTTTTAGCATCCTTGAGTGAGACATTAAGTTCCATGTTCAACCATGACCAAAATTGAAATGGCAAGGTGTTGTGATGCATTCGGCCATCGTAGGATATAGAAGAGAAATAAGGTTGTTGTTAGATGAATTAGAGTCTAACAAATGAGCTCGTATGTGCATTAGTTGCTAGATGGAGAAGAATCGGCTAGCAAGTTGTGTGCTAAGGCCGAATGTAATTTGGTATATTATGGGTAATGCATGTGTTGAATTAGTGTAAAGGGAGAGGATGCTTTAATAGTGTATATATGTGTATTAGCCAAGTTTTGAACTTGAAACAAATGGTGTTTAGTCAACACAAGTGACCATTCTTGTAGAATTTATTAAGGGTTGCAATCGGCCTTAGCATAGATGTGTATGTTCGGCCATTGGTAGCCTATTGATGGCTTTAGCTTGACTTAGAAAATTCGGCTAAGGGGAAATATTAGCTAGTATGTTGAATTCGATTCGTGATTTCGTACATATGTGACTCTAATTTCTAATGTATATATGGGCTAAGTACCTTGAGCTTGTCTTTTGATGTTCAAATGAATTGTATTAAATTGTTGATGTGATTAAAAATGCGTATGATCATTGTGTATTTGAGCTAAAAGGTGGCCATATGACCTATCAAACTCCTTGTCATATTCGGCCATAAGCTAGCAAAATGGGACTTTGATAAGTTAAATTTGTTTGAATTAGCTCAAGAGCTTAGGGGACCACAGTTGGATAAGGGAAAGGAAAAAGTGATCGAATAGCCGTTGAAGCCGTTCGACAACATCCGAGGTAAGTTTTCGAGCAATGGAACCTAGATTATGATTTGATTAGATTATGTCACAAACAAATCAAAATCATGCTCTTTGAATGTGGCTATTGCGAAACTTGTAAGTGTGATAAGTGTCTTCTTTGAGCTTTGGTAATGAAAATGAAACATGGATGTGTCATGATTTATTGATGTATGTGCATGGTTATTGAATGATATCCGGGCTAAGTCCGAAGGCTTTTGTGTTAAGTGACTATATCCGGACTAAGATCCGAAGGCATTTATGCGAGTTACTATATCCGGCCAAAACCGAAGGCATTTGTGCTAGCGACTATATCCGGCTAAGTCCGAAGGCGTTTATGCTAGTGATCATATCCGGCTAAGACCGAAGGCCTTGTGCGAGTGGTTATATCCGGTTAAATCCGAAGGTACGTGATTCGGGAATGAGCGATCTTGCTGTAAAATTTCAGTTAATACGCTTGTAAATTCCCAACAATGAGGTATGTTTCAGTATGTGCATTGGAATAGTCGATCCCTTGAATAATATTCGCTCGATCGAGTAATGAGCCTCCGGTATTTGGCTAAGATGATCCCTTATGTATGAATATAGGGCCTGGAATGTGAAGTAGGAATGATTTGAGAATATGTATATATGGAATTATCCGTTTAGTTATATGAATGTTATACTTCCGATGTGCTTAAACTCTTTGCTCAAACTTACTAAGCATTAAATGCTTACTCCGTTTCTTTAATGCTCTGTTTTATAGATTTTGGTTCGTCAGCTATCGGACTCGGGAATTTTGAAGTCGAAGTCCCCCACACTATCAAAGCTCCTTTTGGTATATTTTTGGTTGAACTTTGAAATGGCATGTATAGGACTACCTTTTTGTTGTAGGTCATGTACCTTTCGGTTTTGTGTAAATTTGGATAGCCATGCGAAAATGGCTTAAGTATACTTTAGGCATGGTATTATAATCATTGTATGTTGTTCATTAAGAGGTATAGGAATGTTTGGAAACGATTAGCCATTGGGATGGTTAATCATGATCATATTTTGTGCTATTTATGTTTAAGGGCTAGTTGAATCATGGAAACTATGAAATAGGTAAAGTCTACCTTAAAGACAGATGCTGACAGCTGCAGTGATGTGGATGTGAAAAATCACTAAAAATAGTAGGAATGGAATTAAATAGTTAATAAATTATGTAAACGAACCTTGACGAGTCTATTTTCATAGGAGAGTAACAAAACGATCATATGAACAGTATGTTAAGAGATATATAAGTTTTCGTGAGACAGGTCCAGAACGGTTTCTGGAGTCCCTGTTCCGAGTTTGGAAATTCATTATAAATTTACCAGAGATAATTAGAAGTCATGCCATATATGTACAGATTTCTTTTCGAGTCTAGTATCTGTAGAAACAAACGGCATCAGTATTGAAGCCCTTTACAGGGAGATATCCAGGTCGTAATGCATGAAGGTCAGTGTAGTCGCACCCTGTAACAGGGGAGAATTTAACTAATAAACTGTACTAATTGGCCCGACCAAAAACTCTTGAAAAAATTCTGTAGATGGACATATGAGTCTAGTTTCAGGGAAAAATTACGAAACTGATTTTCGAGTTTTGTAACTCAAGATATGATTTTTAAAGTGACAGTGACGCAGTTAGCCAACTGCCTGGAAATTTTTAAAATGGACTGTGAAAATGAGTGGTTTAAGCCGTTAACCCCTCGTGTCCGACTCCGGCAGCGGTCTCGGGTACGGGGTGTTATTTGGGCTCACTAATGTGTTTATTGACAACATCTTGGTCTATTCAAGAGATGAGACCGAACATGCTGAGCACCTGAGGTTAGTGTTGCAAATTTTACGGGATGAGCAGCTATATGCTAAGTTCAGTAAGTGTGAGTTCTGGTTAAGAGAGGTTAGCTTCTTGGGTCATGTGGTATCTGCATCAGGTATTCGAGTTGACCCGAGCAAAATTTCGGCCATACTTAACTGGAAGCCTCTGAGAAATATTACTGAGGTTCGGAGCTTTTTGGGACTTGCCGGTTATTACCGACGGTTTGTAAAAGGATTCTCGATGATAGCCACACCCATGACGAAGCTACTTCAAAAAGATGTTAAGTTCGAATGGACGGAAAAATGTCAGAAAAGTTTTGATCAACTGAAAAACTTATTTGACGGAAGCTCCAATTTTAGTGCAGCCCGAATCAGGCAAAGAGTTTGTCATCTATAGTGACGCCTCCCTACTTGGGTTAGGTTGCGTGTTGATGCAAGAAGGTCGAGTTGTGGCCTATGCGTCGAGACAATTAAAGCCACATGAGAAAAATTATCCGACCCATGATCTCGAATTAGCTGCCATCGTATTCGCCTTGAAAATATGGCGACATTACTTATTTGGTGAGAAGTGCCATGTATTTTCGGATCACAAAAGTCTCAAATATTTGATGACTCAAAGAGACTTGAATCTACGACAAAGGCGTTGGCTTGAGTTGTTGAAAGATTATGAGCTGGTCATTAATTATCACCCGGGAAAGGCTAATGTGGTTGCGGACGCCTTAAGCCGGAAGTCACTGTTTGCTTTCTGACGATGAATGAACACTTATGCATTCTACGACAATGTGTTAATAGTGAATTAAAGGCCAAACCATTATTGATTCATCAAATTCGTGAAGCTCAGGAAGTCGACGATGAGTTGGTTGCAAAACGGGCTGAATGTGTTCCGAATGTGGAATCGGAGTTTCAAATTGATGATGACGATTGTTTGAGGTACAGAAATCGGTTGTGTGTTCCAAGAAATCCAGAACCCATTTCGATGATTCTGAACGAAGCTCATTGTAGCCGAATGTCAATTCACCCGAGGAGTACGAAAATGTACAACGATCTGAGACGTCAGTTTTGGTGGCATGGTATGAAACGAGACATTTCCGATTTTGTCTCGAAGTGCTTAGTATGTCAGCAAGTGAAGGCGGAACATCAAGTGCCTACGGGTTTACTTCAACCGATCATGATACCTGAATGGAAATGGGATCGAGTCACGATGGATTTTGTATCCGGGTTGCGGTGTTGGCAAGTAAGAAGGATACGATTTGGGTTGTTGTCGATAGGTGACTAAGTCGGCTCATTTTATCCCGTGCGTCGGATTTTTCATTAGATAAACTAGCTGAATTATATGTTTCTCAGATTGTGAGATTACACGGGGTACCGATTTCTATTGTGTCGGATAGAGATCCGAGATTTACCTCACGATTTTGGAAGAAATTGCAAGAAGCTTTGGGTACCAAGTTGCATTTTAGCAATGCTTTTCACCCCAAACCGATGGTCAATCCGGCGGATAATTCAAATACTCGAGGATATGTTGAGATCTGCATCCTTGAGTTTAGTGGTTCATGGGAACGGTATTTACCTTTGATTGAATTCGCCTACAATAATAGTTTTCAATCAAAGCATTAAGATGGCACCTTACGAGGCCTTGTACGGGCGTAAATGCCGTACACCATTGTTTTGGACCGAACTCGGTGAAGGTAAAATTTTCGGAGTTGATTTGATTAAAGATGCTGAACTGAAAGTAAAAGTAATCCGTGAAAGTCTAAAGGCAGCCGCAGATCGTCAGAAATCGTACGCGGATTTGAAACAAAAAGACATTGAATATCAGGTGGGAGATAAAGTGTTGCTTAAAGTTTCACCTTGGAGAAAGATACTCCGATTTGGCCGTAAGGGCAAACTGAGTCTGAGATTTATCGGGCCATATGAGATATCCGAACGAGTCGGTCTAGTTGCGTATCGTTTGATTTTGCCCCCTGAACTTGAAAAGATTCACGACGTCTTTCATGTTTCAATGCTTCGACGTTATAGATCTGATCCGTCGCACGTAATTAGTCCATCAGAGGTTGAAATTCAAGCTAATATGAGTTATGAAGAAGAACCGATTCGTATCCTAGCACGTGAAGTGAAAGAGTTGCGAAACAAAAGGGTTCCGCTAGTGAAAGTGTTATGGCTCAAACACGGGATAGAAGAAGCTACTTGGGAACCCGAGAACTCTATGAAAGAGCATTACCCAAACCTATTTACCGGTAAGATTTTCGGGGACAAAAATTTCTTAAGTGGGGAAGAGTTGTGACAGCCTAAATTGACCTTAGTCAGAAAGTGGTTTCGGGACCACTAAACCGAGTCATAAAAATAATTAGCCGTCATAGTGGATGCTCATTATATGTACATATGCATGTGTGAAAATTTCATGTTTGAATTTTGTTAATTGTAAGTGAATTTTATCAAATAGGACTTATGTGAGAAAATTTAGAAATGTGCTAGGCAAATGTAAAGTGGCCTATTAATGCATGTTGTGAAAATGATGGGCTTGCATGTCAAATTTCCCTAAATTAAAGCCTAGTGGCCGGCCATGGCAAAGGGTGATGGGCAAAACATGTCATAAAACATGTTGTGTAAATGGGTTATGTTGGAATAAATAAAATAAGGAGTATGGGTAATAAAGAAATGGAAAAAGGAAAGAAGGTGTGTGACCCCCCCCATTGCCGTGAGTTGAGGGAAAGGAAACAAAAAAAAAGTGTGTTCATCCTTTTCATTTCTTTTGGCCGAAAATTCTAAGGAAGAAAGAAGGAGTTCTTGCTCCATGTTTGGTTTAGAAGAGGATTAGGAGGAGGTTCGGCCATACTTGTATCAAGATTAAGGTATGTTGATGTTGTGCCACGAGATTCATGCATGTTTTTTTTTAGTTGCTAGCTTGATGTTCTTATTAGCCCATGGTTCAAATCTTTGCTATGTCATGGGGATGGTATTCGGCCAAGGTGGATTTTGTATTGATATCATTGCATGCTAAATGTGAAGCTTGTTAATGATGCATGTGATGGTGGATTGATAACTCTTGAATCTTCTTTTTAGCATCCTTGAGTGACACATTAAGTGACCATACTTGTAGAATGTATTAGCCAAGTTTTGAACTTGAAACAAATGGTGTTTAGTCAACACAAGTGACCATACTTGTAGAATGTATTAAGGGTTGCAATCGGCCTTAGCATAGATGTGTATGTTCGGCCATTGGTAGCCTATTGATGGCTTTAGCTTGACTTAGAAAATTCGGCTAAGGGGAAATATTAGCTAGTATGTTGAATTCGATTCGTGATTTCGTACATATGTGACTCTAATGTCTAATGTATATATGGGCTAAGTACCTTGAGCTTCTCTTTTGATGTTCGAATGAATTGTATTAAATTGTTGATGTGATTAAAAATGCGTATGATCATTGTGTATTTGAGCTAAAAGCTGGCCATATGACCTATCAAACTCCTTGTTATATTCGGCCATAAGCTAGCAAAATGGGACTTTGATAAGTTAAATATGTTTGAATTAGTTCAAGAGCTTAGGGGACCACAGTTGGATAAGGGAAAGGAAAAAGTGATCGAATAGCCGTTGAAGCCGTTCGACAACATCCGAGGTAAGTTTTCGAGCAATGGAACCTAGATTCTGATTCGATTAGATTATGTCACAAACAAATCAAAATCATGCTCTTTGAATGTGGCTATTAAGCCGAAACTTGTAAGTGTGATAAGTGTCTTCTGTTTGAGCTTTGGTAATGAAAATGAAACATGGATGTGTCATGATTTATTGATGTATGTGCATGGTTATTCGAATGATATCCGGGCTAAGTCCTGATGGCTTTTGTGTTAAGTGACTATATCCGGACTAAGATCCGAAGGCATTTATGCGAGTTACTATATCCGGGCCAAAACCCGAAGGCATTTGTGCTAGCGACTATATCTGGGCTAAGTCCCGAAGGCGTTTATGCTAGTGATCATATCCGGGCTAAGACCCGAAGGCCTTGTGTGAGTGGTTATATCCGGTTAAATCCCGAAGGTACGTGATTCGGGAATGAGCGATCTTGCTGTAAAAATTTCAGTTAATACGCTTGTAAATTCCCAACAATGAGGTATGTTTCGTATGTGCATTGGAATAGTCGATCCCCTTCGAATAATATTCGCTCAGTCGAGTAATGAGCCTCCGGTATTTGGCTAAGATGATCCCTTATGTATGAATATAGGGGCTGGAATGTGAAGTAGGAATGATTTGAGAATATGTATATATGGAATTATCCGTTTAGTTATATGAATGCTATACTTCCAATGTGCTTAAACTCTTTGCTCAAACTTACTAAGCATTAAATGCTTACTCCGTTTCTTTAATTCTCTATTTTATAGATTTTGGTTCGTCAGCTATTGGACTCGGGAATTTTGAAGTTGAAGTCGCCCACACTATCAAAGCTCCTTTTGGTATATTTTTGGTTGAACTTTGAAATGGCATGTATAGGACTACCCTTTTGTTGTAGGTCATGTACCTTTCAGTTTTGTGTAAATTTGGATAGCCATGCGAAAATGGCTTAAGTATACTTTAGGCATGGTATTATAATCATTGTATGTTGTTCATTAAGAGGTATGGGAATGTTTGGAAACGATTAGCCATTGGGACGGTTAATCATGATCATATTTTGTGCTATTTATGTTTAAGAGCTAGTTGAATCATGGAAACTATGAAATAGGTAAAGTCTACCTTAAAGACAGATGCTGATAGCTGCAGTGACGTGGATGTGAAAAATCACTAAAAATAGTAGGAATGGAATTAAATAGTGAATAAATTATGTAAATGAACCTTGACGAGTCTATTTTCATAGGAGAGTAATAAAACGATCATATGAACAGTATGTTAAGAGATATTTAAGTTTTTGTGAGACAGGGCCAGAACAGTTTCTGGAGTCCCTGTTCCGACTTTGGAAATTCATTATAAATTGACCAGAGATAATTAGAAGTCATGCCATATATGTACAGATTTCTTTTTGAGTCTAGTCTCTGTAGAAACAAACGGCATCAGTATTGAAGCCCTTTACAGGGAGATATCCAGGTCGTAATGCATGAAGGTCAGTGTAGTCGCACCCTGTAACAGGGGAGACTTTAACTAATAAACTGTACTAATTGGCCTGACCAAAAATTCTAGAAAAAATTCTATAGATGGACATATGAGTCTAGTTTCAGGGAAAATTACGAAACTGATTTTTAAGTTTTGTAACTCAAGATATGATTTTTAAAGTGATAGTGACGCAGTTAGCCAACTGCCTGGAAATTTTTAAAATGGACTGTGAAAATGAGTGGTTTAAGCCGTTAACCCCTCGTGTCCGACTCTGGCAGCGGTCTCGGGTATGGGGTGTTACATGTACTGTACTGGCAGCTCCACTGCAAATATTGTTTAGTGCCGCAACTGGTGCTATATTTTGGAGTGTAGGGATGGGTGCGTCGATTTTATCCCTACATGGAGTGTAGAGCTGGATGGAGTGGAGTGCAAAGGATGGATGGGTAGGACTTCTGATTGCAATTCTGTTACTGATACTGTAAAGGGCTATGGCCCTAACTGATACTAGACTGTCACTTACACGAGCTTAGGCCCAAACTGTATTTGCCTACTATTTCACTGACTATTGTAAAGGAATTACACACTGAGTTTTCATAAACTCACCTTTCTGCTTTCCTGTGCAAGAAATCCTTAGGCGGATCGGTGCTGCAAGGGACTCGATGAAGGCCACACAATTACTCTTGCTTCTGTTTTGAACTTTTAATCTTTGAGCCATTTAATTTTGGGTAATTGTTATGTAATAAAGCCTTTTAAAAGTTTTATTTTTGATTTGGGTTTTATTATCTTGGATCATGTCTGTTAGAAGTAGGTCTCGATTTTTCATAAGATTAAATGCTTTCAAAACACCAAGTCGTTGCAACATACTTTAAAAGCTTCTGCAAGCTAACATTGTTTTAAAAATGCAATAACAATCTAAAATGATTAAACTTTTTGCTAAACCCACTTGAGTTTTTAAAAGATCACTACGAGGGTTTTTATATAGTATAGATTTTTCAACAGAATGATGCTTTTCAAATCACAGCTCGATGTGGCATCACAGATTTGGCCATAACGTCTAGGCCGGGTTTGGGGTGTTACAACCCTGGTGTTGAAATTGAATTGAAGTCAGTATGCTTTACATGGTCTCACACACAGGCGTGTGACTGGCCTTGTGGTACAAGTCAATATACCCCCTAATTGGCACACGGGTGTGTGACTTGGCCGTGTTGCATAAGTCAATATAACCTATAGGTTTGCCATGGGCTAATCACATGAGCGTGTGGTTGGCCGTGTGACTCAAGTTAGTATGTATGCCGTGTTTCCATAGGTGCGTGTCTGGAGCTGTGTGAGGCACACGGCCTGTTCACAGGAGCGTGTGACCCTTGTATGGTTGAAATTTTTCTAAGTTTCCAAAAATTTTTGTATGTTATCGGTTTAGTCTTGAACAACTTCTAAAGCATGTTTAAGGCCTCGTAGGCCCTTATAAGGACAATGTGATTATCTTCAATGATTTATGAGAATGAATGCTTTATGTTTGATAAATGTATGCTTTATGTTGTGAATTGTTAGGTAATACCATGTAACCGTACTCTTGCGACGGATACAGGTTAGGTGTGTTATATTTTATTAGTATCAGAGCTACAATTTAGTCAATTCTAGGACTGACGTAGCATATGTGAGTCTAGCTATATATGCCATATATATAAACCGAGATAGTGTGATGACTCCTGACATTTTAAAATGTGTTTTCATATAGTAATAGATCTCAATCGAGCTATAGCTGATGAGGTTGAGAGTATTGCACCAGCTCCCGTGTAAGGGACAGCACCATCTGATTCTAGACTTGTAACAGGCAGTCAGGGAAGAGAGGCTAAAGAAGCCTTCTTCCAAATGATGAACGAATGGTTCACTCAATACATTCATACGAACCTGGCTACTCAGCAACCTCTAACCCCATCTATTCCTCAGCAAATCCCTGTTGTTCCTCAAGTTATAGATTTGATAACGTTGAACAAGCCGCCAGTAGATAAGATTCATAAACATGGGGTTGAAGAGTTCTGGGATACTGCTGATAATGATGCTGAGAGAGTTGAGTTTTGGCTCAAAAATACGATTCGAGTATTCGATGAATTGTCTTGTACTCCTGATTAATATATTAAATGTGTCGTATCTTTGCTGAGAGACACCAGAATGGTGGAACATGTTGATATCTATGGTTTCGAAAGAATAGGTTACTTGGGAGTTCTTTCAATCCAAATTCCAAAAGAAATACATTAGTCAAAGATTTCTCGATCAAAAGCACAAAGAGCTTCTAGAATTAAAATAAGGCTGAATGACCGTGACAGAATATGAAAGAGAATTTGTATGGTTGAGTTATTATGCTAGGGAATATGTTTCTACCAAAGAGATTATGTGTAAGTGGTTTGTTGACGGGTTAAACGAAGATATAAAATTACTGGTCAGAATTCTAGAGTTGAAAGAATTTGTAGTTTTGGTTGAAAGCGCTTGTAAAGCCGAGGATCTTAGCAAAGAAAAGAGAAAAGTAGATTCAAAAGCTAGAGACTCAAGAAAAAGATCGATGAGTAAACCGTATCAATCTTATCAAAGAAATCTAGAAATTTATACTCATCCAAATGCTTCAAATGGATATTCAAATAAAGATCGTAGAAAACAATACTTAGGTTTTAAAGCTCAAGCTACATCTGTATCGAGTGTTGATAGTGTAAGAGACAACAAACCCGAGTGTCAGTAGTGTGGGTGACGACATTTTGGAGAATGCTGGAATAAAAGTAATAAAGCTTGTTACAAATGTAGTTAGCTAGATCACTTAATCTGAGATTGCCTTGAGCTGGATGAGAAAGATAAAGTTCAGAATGTGAGACCAAGTAACACGTCGAATAGAGGTAGACCACCTAGAATTGCCGAAAATGTAAGTGGTAGTAGAGGGGTGACAAAGGATTCAGTTGTGAGATCTGAGGCCAGAGCACCTGCTAGAGCCTACGCTATTCGTGCTCGCAAAGAAGCGTCATCTCCAAATGTTATCACCAGTACTTTCACTCTCTATGATACTAATCTGATTGCATTGATAGGTCTAGGATCAACTCATTCTTATATACGTATGAATTTAGTATCTAGTAAGACTTTGCCTGTAGAGTCTACTGAATTTGTGATTAGAGTATCGAACCCCTTAGGCAAATGTGTTTTGGTTGACAAAGTCTACAAGAATTGTCCATTAATGAATCAAGATTTCTATTTTTCGGCTAATCTGGTGTTGTTTCCATTCGATGAATTTGATGTGATTTTGGGTATGGATTGGCTAACGATGCATGATGTTATAGTGAATTATAGATGAAAGACAATTGAATTGAAATGTCATAATAATGAGACTATTAGAATTGAGTCTGAGGATCTGAATAGTTTGCTAGTTATGATCTTGTCTATGTTAGCTTAGAGATTTGTGAGAAAAGGGGTGTGAAGCTTACCTTACTTATGTACTTGATACGAAAGTGGCAGAAACAAAGATTGAATTAGTACCAATTATGAGTGAGTATCCAGATGTATTTCCCGAAGAGTTACCGGGTTTATCACCTATTAGAGAGGTTGAGTTTGGTATTTAATTAGTACCAGAACAATGCCGATATCGATAGCTCTGTACAGAATGGCTCTGACAGAGTTAAAAGAATTGAAAGTTTAGTTGCAAGAGTTGACAGATAGAGGTTTCTCTAGACCGAGTTTCTCTCCCTAGGGTGCACTGGTGTTATTTGTGAAAAAGAAAGATGGCACGATGAGAATGTGTATAGACTATCAATAGCTCAACAAATGTGTATAGACTATCAACAGCTCAACAAAGTGACTATTAAGAACAAATACACTTTGCCACAAATAGATGATTTGTTTGAACAGTTAAAAGGGGCAACAGTGTTTTTAAAAATTGAATTGAGATCGGGTTATTACTAGTTGCGAGTTAAAGACTCAGATGTGAAAAAGGCTGCATTTAGAACAAGGTATGAACACTACGAATTTCTTGTTATGCCTTTCGGACTAACAAATGCACTTGCTGTTTTTATGGACTTGATGAATTAGATTTTCAGGCCGTACTTAGATCGATTCATAGTTGTGTTTATTGATGACATTTTGATTTACTCTCGTGATGAATCAAAGCGTACCGAGCATTTGAGAATCTTGTTACAAACTTTGAGAGATAAACTGTAACAACACGTTTTTGAGTCAAATCGGAACAGTGGTTTGGGACCAAAAATTAGAATTTGAAATATTTATTTTAATTTTTATTAAAGTTTACAACATGATAGAATTACTATGTGAAAGTTTCATTAAGAAATTTGACTATTTAAATGTTTAATTCGGTAAAAAGGACTAAATCTAGTAACGCGTAAAATTTGAATTCTAATTGTTAAAGGTGTTTAATTACTATGATTTAATAAATCAAGGGTCCATATAATGTTATTATACCATGATTAAGGTTAGTGGACAATTATGTCCATGATTTAAGTGATTTATGAGTTATATTTATAAGGTTAATATTGTAAATTATTAAATAACCTAACTAAAATAATGAAAAACAAATGGTTGTCTTCTTAATTATAGTCATCCGTCGAAAATCAGATAAAGAAACACCATACTTGAAGCATGAAGGTTTGGCTAGGGTTCATCCTTACATGTAAGTTCATTTTTTATCCGTTTTTAATTATTTCTACGTTTTTTAGATCATTGTAGCTTAGTCTAGCCAGCTTGTACCTTAGATTTTGAATTTGTTAAAGATTTGTCATGTTTCCATTGTTGAATATTGAGTAATTGAATGGTTGATGATAGATTATGGAAGCTTGATGATAGTTAAACTATTTTGTAAAGTGATTTTTGACAAAAATGCAAAATAGGGATTAAATTGTGAAATTGTAAAATGTAGTGGTTAAAAGTGTGAAATAATGAAAGATATGGGCTGATAGGAGTCCCTATAAAATTTGGCTGCTATAGGTTATAGTCTAATTGTGCAATTTTGCATTTTTATGTGTTAAAGTAAATTGTAAAATAGTCAAAAGTCTAGGGGTAAAATTGTAAATTAGCCAAAATGAATGTTTTAGGCTAAATTGAATTGAATGAAAGTTTGAATGAGTTAATTTGATATTATATAGATCAAGACAAGAAAATACCAGAACTAGATCGGGGAAAACGAAAAGTGGACGAATAGCCGATAGTTCTATCCGAGGATATAAGGTAAGTTCATATAATTAGAATCAAAATTCTATATATTTGAAAATATTTGAAATGAATATTTGTGATTGAATAATTGATGTATTCAAAATACAAATGCTTTATTGATATATTATATTTGTTACCGAGCCCCATTTGAATAGTATGAATTCATAGGATACGAGTGACAAGTCACTAGGGTTACCATTTTGGTCGAGCTCTTGCATTTGTTGCGGACTCACCACAGCTCGTTTGAGCTTACCGATATATCAGCTTGTAAGAGCTTACTGTTTTCAGCTCATTGGAGCTTACTGTTTTAGCTCGTATGAGCTTACTGTTTCAGCTCAATAAAGCTTACTATTCATCAGCTCGAAAGGAGCTTACCAATCATGGCTCGAAAGAGCATAAATGATAATGAATTGACGGATTACTAATGTTTATTACCCGAGTATCCTTTGAATTTCTAATAGGTTCAACGAGCATAAATTCTGTTTATACAAATGAGTATTGTTATTGATTGGATTATTGGTTATATCATTAAGAATGAAATGATGAATACTAGTTACATTGAGTATTGGATTGTGATAGTGGATGATTTCATGTATTAATATGTCTAAGCTATGGATGAATAATTGTGATAGGCATTTGGAAATTGTATGGAGTTTACCTTAGTTACTTGTATTGATTTGGTTTAAATGGTAAGTTTAATTCTAAATTATACGGGCTTACTAAGCTATAAAGCTTACTCTATTTCTTTTTCTATGTTATATAGAGGTTTGATAGCTCGCTCGTTTAGGAGTTGCACATCACACTATCCAATTTTCGATCGGTACTTTTGAACTTGTGAATATATAGGCTAGTTTAAAAGATGTTAGTTACATTACTTGATATCATGAATTTGGTATGTTTTTGTGTATAAGTTAAGCCATGCGATTTGGCTTATTTTGGTACTATGGTTTAGTTGAATGAAGTGTTCAATTATGGTACTATGTTTTGGAAAGGTAATAATGGAATGAAATTATGCAACTGAAGTCTTGATATGTAGTTGTTAAATTAATGGATTATGCATGATGTTAAATAGGTATATGAGTTTGTAATTGTTAGGTTTTGATATAGAAAATAATGTGTATTGAAATGGTTAACATGGTTGCCAATTGAGTTATGAAAAGCGGTCATTTATATTTGTGAATGCTTGTGTGTTTAGGGTGGAAAATATGGCTTTATAAATAGCCTATTTTTGTCCACAAGGGTAGGGACACGGGCGTGTATCTCAGCCGTGTGTGACACATGGTCATGTTACACAGCCATGTGTCCCCTGATGTTAAAATGATATGGAAGTCAGTATGCTCCACACGGCCTAGCACACGGGCGTCTGACTGGCCATATGGTACAAGTCAGTATACTCCTTTAGATGGCACACGGCCTAGCACATGGGTGTGTGACTTGGCCATGTTGATAAGTCAGTATATCCTGCAATTGTCACACTGCCTGGCACACGGGTGTGTCCTCGACCATGTGACACAAGTCAATATGTATGCCCTGTTTCACGGTCTAAGACACGGGCATGTCTATTAGCCATGTGAGGCACACGGCCTGTTCACACGGGCATGTGATACTTGAAATGTTGAAATTTTTCTAAGTTTTCAAAACTCTAATATGTTACTGATTTAGTCCCGAATGCATGTTTTAAGCTTTATATGCTTGATTGAAGTATATATTGAATGTAAACGAATGATATTTTCTGGAATGAAATGACATTTGATAATTGATTGTTCTGAATTGAGTTACAAGTCTAGTAATGACTCTTAACCTATTCCGGCGATGGTTACGGGTTAGGGGTGTTACATAAATAGTTGTTTGCAAAGTTTAGCAGATGTGAGTTTTGGCTATGAGAGGTTGGTTTTCTAGGACATTTAGTTTTAGCCGCGAGTATTCGAGTTGACCCGAGCAAAATTTTTGCAATTATAGATTGGAAGCCTCTGAGAAATGTATCCGAAGTCTGTAGTTTTTTGGGACTAGCCGGCTATTATATTCGATTTCTGAAAGGCTTCTCAATGTTCGTGACTTTGATGACACGATTGCTTCAAAAAGATGTTAAATTTGAGTGGTCAGAAAAGTGTCAGCAGAGCTTCGAACTTGAAAGCATTATTGATAGAGGCACCAGTGTTAGTTCAGCCTGAGTCGGGTAAAGAATTTGTAGTTTTTAGTGATACATCATTAAATGGCATGGGGATACAGGAAGGCAAAGTTGTAGCTTATTCCTCGAGACAGTTGAAGCCGCACGAAAAGAATTATCTAACGCACGATCTAGAGTTAGCCATAATAGTGTTCGTATTGGAAATTTGGCGTCATTACTTGTTTGGTGAGAAATGTCATATTTATACCGAGCACAAAAGCTTGAAATATCTGATGACTTAGAAAGATTTGAATTTGCGACGGCGGAGATGGTTAGAATTGCTAAAAGACTATGAATTAGTGATTGACTATCATCCGGGGAAAGCGAATGTAGTTGCTGATGCTTTGAGTCGAAAGTCCTTATTTTCTTTATGTGCTTTGAACACACAATTAGCTTTGTTTCATGACGATTCAATAGTAGCCGAGTTGAAAGCGAGACCATTATCTCTACAATAGATTTGTGAGGCTCAAAAATTTGATAATGAATTGCATGCAAAACGAGCTCAGTGTGAGCTGACTTCTGATTCAGAGTTTCGAATAGGCCTGATGACTGTTTGATGTTTCATGATAGAATATGTGTACCAAGAAATTTTGAGCTCATTCAAAAGCTTCTAAATGAAGCGCACAATTGTTGTTTATTAGTACATCTGAGAAGCACGAAAATGTATAACAATTTGGAACAACTTTATTGGTGGCATGGCATGAAATGAGATATCTCAGAATTTGTTTTGAAATGTTTGATTTGTCAGCAAGTCAAAGCTGAGCATCAAGTGCCGTTAGGTTTATTACAACCTATTATGATTCCTGAGTGGAAGTGGGATAGAGTAACAATGGATTTCGTATTGAGTTTGCCCTTATCTCCGAAAAAGAAAGAAGTGATATGGATTGTTATTGACAGATTGACGAAGTCAGCTCATTTTATTCCAGTATGTACAGATTTCTCACTTGATAAATTAGCTGAGTTGTATATTTCCAAAATTGTGAGATTACATGGTATTCCCCTATCTATTGTTTTGGATAGAGATCCAAGATTTACTTCTTGATTTTGGGAGAAATTTTAAGAAGCTTTGGCTTCAAAACTGCATTTTAGCACTGCATTTCACAAGTAAATAGATGGTCAATCCGAATGAGTTATTCAGATACTTAAGGATATGTTGCGTTGTTGCATTCTTGAGTTTGAAGGTAGTTGGGAGAAATATCTACCGCTGATTGAATTTGCTTACAATAATAGCTTCCAATCTAGTATAAAGATGGCACCGTACGAAGCTCTATATGGTCGTAAATGTCAAAAATCGTTATACTAGACTGAGCTCAACCAAAATATGATTCATGGGGTTGATCTGATCAAAGAGACTGAAGAAAAAGTGAAAGTAATTCGTGATAATTTAAAAGCAACTTCGAATTGATAGAAATCGTACACAGACTTGAAATGGAAAGATATTGAGTTCCAGATCGGGGATAAAGTGTTTTTGAAAGTGTCGTCGTGGAAAAAAATATTGCGGTTTGGTCGGAAAGGGAAATTGAGTCCGCGATTCATCGGACCGTATGAGATTACTGAGCAAGTTGAGCCAGTTGCAGATCAACTGTCCTTACCGTCTGAGTTAGAAAAGATACATAATGTGTTTCACGTATCAATGCTACAAAGATATCGATCAGACCCTTCAAATATTATTTTTCCAACTGAAGTTGAGATACAGTCAAATTTAACATACAGTGAAGAACCGATTCAAATTTTAGCTCGTGAAATCAAAGAGCTGAGAAATAAGAGAATCGCATTAGTGAAAGTATTGTGGCATCGACATGGGGTTGAAGAAGCTACATGTAACACCCCACACCCGTGCCCCACGCCGGGTCGGAATATGATGCATTACCTAACTTAAACATATGCATATAGACATTTTCATAACACCAAACATGGTCAAATTAAAACTTTTTCAATTTTATTTATGAACTCCTTAATAAGATCCTACTAAGCCTAAAACATACATTAGAACCAATTCGAAAACAATCCGAGTCCTTTAAAGAACTCTGAAAATAACATTTAACACAGGGGCACATGCCCGGGTGGGAGGGGCAACACGCCCATGTGACATTTCAACATGGTCGTGTCGTTGGACCGTGCGGCTCACACGGCCTAAGCAATATAGGGACACACCCGTGTCCTAAACCCATGTGAAATTAATTCTAAATGCACACCTATAAGGGTTTTCACATGACCTGGAACACGCCCGTATCTCTGGTCCGTGCCCTTCACACAGCCATGACAAGCCCGTGTCCTCGCTCGTGTGCAAAAACTTGGACATTCTATTTCTGATTTCAGCAATCCTTAAAGGCCACACGGCCAAGGCAAATGCCCATGTGCTAGGCCATGCCCTTCACACGACCAAGACACACGGTTGTGTCTCTACCCGTATGTTTACTACCTGTATGTTTACCACCATGCATACTAACTTACAATTCTTACGTGCAGGGGACACACGGCCATATCACATGCTCATGTGGTGAACCATATGTCACACACGGCCTAGACACATGGCTGTGTGCCTACCTGTCTGGAAAAAATAAGTCAATTTACCAAGCATTTTTGTCATCCTTACTTATGTAACCTGCACAAAAATCACTCTATACTAACCTAAGGGCACATTTCATAGCCAAAATAACCACAATGGACAACATTTCATTATGCAATTTACTCATCCATGAAAATATCATCTTCAATTTATAAATCAAAATGAGTATTGACCATTATCCATGGCCTTATACAAAATGAGTATCATATTCATCATATGAGCCAACACATTATGGCTAACTAACAGAACACTAAACAAAGACTCGAGTCCCTATACATGCCAGAAAACAAAACAATGAAACTATCTATACCAAGGTCTTGAGTGATAGTGTGATCAAAGCTTTTGATGCCACTGGATCCCTGATGCTAGCTTGGCGGCACTATAAGGAAAGAAAAGAAATGAGGGTAAGCGTAGGAGCTTAGTAAGTACATATATGAAAATAAAGTGTTATTATAAGAAAATCATATCCATCCAACTGTAGCTTGTCATGCTTAAAAGATATAAATCACTTAATGTCTCTATCTTACTCTTCTTTTCATTCATGTATACTTAATACACCTAGTCCTTTACTCAGGTCCTAACCATGAGTTTGGTACACATACCTCATCAAAGTATTCACCAACTGAATCTTCGGGTTACCCATGGAACTCTCGAAATACATAAGGATACGCGAGGAATTTGTGTCTAAATTCCATATAAGAAATCGGGGCTACCTCGTGCTATGAAACGCTCACATTTGAGCTACTCACGGGCCTTTTTATCAAGTCAGGACCTGGATCCAATAGCTATCATGTAACGTATGCTCATTGAGCCACTCACGGTCTGTACACAAAGTCAGTACCCAGACCCACGTTACCTATAGCATTTATCTCATGAACTCAGACTCAACTCATGAGTTCAAACCATATAATTTTCATAACATGCCCCTTTGTATCTATGCTATGTCTAAGGTTCAACGGGGCTTCATATCTAATCGAATAGCATTGCATTTGCTCACATTGTAATTTACTAGCATAATATGTCATTTAAACATTCATGGCAACAGTTAGAATTTAGATACGTAACAACAATAAGCTAATTACACATGTATATTTTTAAAATATACCAAAGTAAGCTTCAATAACACATTATTTACATATGTACTTACCTCGATACAAAATGATGAAGACGAGCTTAATCCTCGTAAACTTTGTTCTTACCCCGATCAAGACCCGAATCACATTTCTATTGATCTAAATTAATAAAATTTATTTATTTCATCAGCGTATCAATTTAGATGCCCAAATTTCATAATTAGGCAAAATGACTATTTTGCCCCTAGACTTTCACAAAATGACCATTTTACCCCTATGCTCAAAAAGTCAATATTTATCGAATTTCTTCGTATTATAAGCCTAGCTGATTACTTTTTATACTAGAAGCAATTCAGAATTTCCATTATTTCTTACATTTATCAACAAATTTCCAACTTCTGCAAAACAGTCCCTATTAAGATTTTCATGGAAAATCCCTTCATAAAAGTTGTTTATTACACATCTAATACTCAAATTCTTCCATAAAATTTCAGAAAACTACACATATCCTTTCATGGCATGTAACATCCCACACCCGTACCCAACACTGGGATGGAATATGAAGTTTTACCTACTCGATCACATATTAACACACGTTTCTTAGTCATCAAAATTTATTCAAATTTAAAAAATTTTCGATTCTTTATCGAGAACTTCATAAAAAAGGTCTACGAGGTTCCATCCGTCATTTAAAACCATTTGAGAATGATTCAGACCTTCCCACAATTTCCAAAAAATATTACTAGATACAGGGGCACACGCCTGTGTGGGAGGGGCAACACTCCCGTGTGACCAATTCGACATGGTCGTGTTGTTGGCCCGTGTTGCTCACATGGCATAGGCAATGAAAGGACACGCCCGTGTCCTCCACCCATGTGGAAAATAATGTTAAATGCACACCTACAGATGTTTTCACACGGCCATGACACACCTAAGTCCCAGCCCATGTGCAAAAACATGGACATTCTGTTTCAGATGTCAGCAACCCCAAAATTGTCATACGGCCGAGGAACACGCCTGTGTACTAGGCCATGTCCTTCACACGGCTAAAACACACGTCCGTGTCTTCACCCGTGTGTTTACTACCATGCATACTGACTTGAAAATTTTACGTGCAGTGGACACACAACCGGACCACACGCCCATAGGGCAGACCGTGTGTCACACACGACTTTGACATACACCCGTGTGTCTACCTATGTGGACAATATAAGGCTATTTACCAAGCCTCTTTGCCACCCTTACTTACACAACCTACACATTAGCAATCAAAACCAATACAAGGCTATCTCATGCGACCAAATCAGCCACAATAAACAACATTCTATGTGTGCATTTTACTCATCTATGAAGATAACATCCTTCTATATAAATCAAAATGGATATTAGCTATAATTCGAGGCTTAATACAAAATGAGAGATTTATCCCAAGCCAACACATTTGGACAAATTGATAATGACACAAAACACAAGTCTAGTTCCCTATACATGCCATATTCAAAAATATAAATCAAACTATACGGAAAGCTTCGATTGATATTGTGATCGATATCTCTGACTTCTATTGGTCCTTGAGCTAGATAGGCAGCACTATAAGAAAATGGAAAAGGAGAGGGAGTAAGCATAAAGCTTAGTAAGTTGCACATAAACGAATATACAACACGATTATACTTTCCTCGTTAACTTGAAATCATAACTTTCATCGTTGAACCATTTGGAACACTATCAGATATTCATTAAGCCTCAAACATGGGGTAAGGTGTCGATGTCATGTCCCAGACATGGTCTTACACAAGCTCTAGCATGTTTGTGCCGATGTCGTGTCCTAGACATGATCTTACACTGAAACATCTCGTAGCCAATGCATGTCCCAGACATGTTTTACACTGACTTACGTCTCGAGATCGATGCATGTCCCAGATATGTCTTACACTAGCACTCGTCTCAATGCTGATGCAATGTCCCAGACATGATCTTACACTGGTTCTCATAATGTGGCCGATGCATGTCCCAGACATGTCTTACACTAGCTCACAATAACCCATATGTTATGGCATGAATAACCGATTCATTTCCTAGGTTCAAACATCTCTGTTACCATCATGCTTTCTCAAATCCACAATCAAGCAATTCATGCTAAATTAAATTCAAGTACAATTAAATAGATACATTAACATTGTAGTTGTATTATTTACATACAACTTACCTCGGATTACAAAATGAGGCGACTAGTCAATTTAATCGATTTGCTTGGCTTTCTCCCTATTTAAGTTCGGATTTGGTGATTCTTGATCTATAATCGCAAAATGCACTTATTTAGTCAATAAATAAAATTTAGAAATCTAAAATTCATATATTTTGGTAAAATGACCATTTTGCCCCTAGACTTTAACAAAATGACTATTTTACCCCTAGGCCCAAAAATTGATTTTTATTGAATTTCTTCATATATTAAGCCTAGTTGAACCCTTTTTACTCTTATAGCAACTCCAAATTCCTACTATTTCACATACATAACATCTATTTTACAACTTATGCAATAGTCATTTTAGGTGTTTTCATGCTATAGGTGTTTTCATGCTAAAACCTTTCACAAAAGTTGTTGATAACACACCCAAGACTTATTTTCTTCCATAAAAACTCAGCAAACAATACAAAACCTTTCATGGAAAAACCCAACACTCTTGATCATTTTGCAAAATAGTACCCTTATTTGAAAGCCCATGTTTCAAGTGTCTCAAAAGTAAAAAAATATTCAAGAAAAACCATTAAAATCACTTACTTGAGAAGGCTTAAAGTTGCTGAAATTTCAAGCTCTTAAAACCCCATTTCTTTGCTAAAAGTTTCAGTCAAAAGAAAGGATGGAGAAAAGAAAATGATAGTTAGGCTTTTTGGCATCATTATAGTACACCTTATGTCATCAACATTACCTAATGTTGACTTTACCACACTTTCATCTCTCATGGCCGGCCAAGCTATCACAATAGGGTCTAATTGCCCTTTAAAGACCCTCAATCTTTATTCTCTAGCTATTTGACACTTTTAGTTATCAATTTAGGACTTTTGCATTTTATGCGATTTAGTCTTTTTTCTCAATTAAGCTCACAAACGCTAAAATTAACTCACCAAAATTTTCATACACCCTCATAATCATGCTATAATCCCAAAATAATTAATAAAATAATTTTCTTGACATCGGATTTGTGGTCTCAAAACCACTGTTCCTACTAGGCTCAAAAGCTGGTTGTTACAATTCTGCCCCCTTAGGGATTTTCGTCCCTGAAAATCTTACCGGTGAGTAAGTTTGGGTATTGATCTCTCATGGTCTCCTCGGGTTCCCACGTGGCTTCCTCAATTCCATGTCTATGTCATAAAACTTTCACTAGTGCTATACTCTTATTCCTTAACTGCTTGACTTCTTAAGCCAAAATCTTGACCGGCTCTTCGCCAAAAGTCATGTTCGAATGAATCTCAACCTTTGTTGGCACAATCACATGCGAAGGGTTTGATCTATATCAGCGTAGCATGGGCACATGAATCACATCGTGAATCTTTTCCAATTCTAGTGGCAAAGCTAATCGATAGGCAACAGACCCTACTCTTTCGGTAATCTCATAAGGTCCTAAAAAACAAGGACTCAACTTGCCTCAACTACCAAATCTAAGAACTTTCCTCCACGGGGATACTTTCAAAAACACTCGATCACCCACTTGAAATTTGATCTCTTTACGTTTTAAATTCGTATAGGATTTCTATCTATCTGAGGTGGCCTTCAAACAATCGCGAATCACTTTAACCTTCTCTTCAGTCTCCTTGACTAAATCGACCCCGTGAATCTGACTCTCTTTATATAAGGGCGTTCGACACTTTCTCCCATATAAAGCCTCAAAAGGCGCCATCTTCAAACTTGACTGATAACTATTGTTGTAAGTGAATTCAACCAATGGTAAGTACCTTTCCTAGCTACCTTGAAACTCAAGGACACAGCACCGTATCATGTCTTCTAAAATCTGAATCATTCTTTCCGACTGACCATCAGTTTGCGGGTGAAATGTCGTGCTAAATCTCAACTTTGTACCCAAAGCCTCTTGTAACTTTTTCCAAAACCTCGAGGTAAATCTCAGGACCCTATCCAAATAATCGATAAGGGTACCCCGTGCAATCTCACAATCTAAAAAACGTACAAGTCAGCCAATCTCTCAAGGGAGTAGTCGGTACGTACTGGTATAAAATGTGCCGACTTTGTTAGCCTATCCACAATAATCCAAACAACATCCTTTTTCTTTGGGGTTAATGGTTAACCCGTCAAGAAATCCATAGTAATCTGATCCCACTTCCACTCAAGGACCATGATAGGCTGAAGTAGACCCGAAGGTACTAGGTGTTCAGCCTTAACTTACTGACACACAATACACTTGGAAATGAACTCGGAAATGTCTCTTTTCATTCCCGACCACCAGTATATTTTCTTCAGGTCGTTGTACATTTTTACACTACCCAGGTGGATGAAAAAACAACCACTATGTGCCTCTCGTAGAATCTTCTATATAAGCTCATTATCCTTGGGTACACAAACTCTATTTTTGAACATTATACATCCATCGGTATCAATACAAAATTCGGATTCATTTTCTGTCTCACACTAAGCCGCTTAGCTTGCAACTCCTTATCACCTTTCTGAGCTTCACGGATCTCTAGTAGAAATGTTGGCCTAGGCCTCAACTTTGCTAGAACTAAACCATCATTAGACAAAGTCAACCGAGTAATCATGTCCATCAAGGCAAACAATGGCTTTCTACACAAAGCGTCAGCGACTACATTCGGCTTTCCTGGGTGATAGTCAATTATCAGTTCATAATCCTTTATTAGCTCTAGCCATCTTCGTTTTCATAGATTCAACTCCTTCTGAGTCATCAAATACTTGAGACTTTTATGATCGATAAATACTAGGCATTTCTCGCCATACAGATGGTGTCTCTAAATTTTCAACGCGAACACGATAGCGGCCAACTCTAAATCGTGTGTCAGGTAGTTTATCACATGAGGCTTCAGCTGTCTCGAAGCGTAAGCTATGACCTTACCTTCTTGTATAAGCACACACCCAAACCATTCAAGAAGGCATCACTATATATGACAAATTCCTTGCCCGAATTCGGTTGCACTAACATTAGTGCGTTGGTTAACAAAGCCTTTAATTTCTTGAAACTCTGTTGGCACTTTTCTGTCAATTTGAACATAACATCTTTTTGTAGCAGCCTTGTCATCGGAGTAGCTATCATGGAGAATCCATTTACAAACTATCTATATTATCTGGCCAAACATAAAAAGCTTCGAATCTCTGACACATTCCTCGGTGGTTTCCACTCAACAATAGCCGAGATCTTACTTGGGTCAACTCTGATCCCGTCACATGACACAATATGTCCTAAAAATCTAACCTCTTTAAGCTAAAATTCACTTTTGCTGAACTTGGCATATAACTACTTATCTCTTAAAGTTTGTAAAACTATCCTTAGATGCTTCACGTGTTCACCCTCATCACATGAGTAAATCAATATATCATCGATAAAGGCCACTACGAACTTATCCAAATACAGTCGAAAAATGCGGTTCATCAAATCCATAAACACCGCTGGGGCATTAGTTAAGCCAAAGGGCATAACGAGGAACTCATAATGCTCGTATATTGTTTGAAATGTAGTCTTCGATACATCTTGTTCTTTTACCCTTAACTGGTAGTATCCTGACCTCAGGTCAATGTTGGAAAATTCAGTGGCTCCTTTTAACTGATCAAACAGGTCATTGATCCTTGGCAAAGGATACTTGTTCTTCAATGTTACCTTGTTGAGCTGTCTATAGTCGATACATAACCTCATCAACCCATCTTTCTTTTTCACAAAGAGCACCGGAGCACCCCACGGGGAAAAACTCGTTCTTGCAAAGCCCTTGTCAGTTAACTCTTGTAGTTTAACTTTCAACTCCTTTAACTCCGTAGAAGCCATCCTATACGAAGTAATCAAGATAGGTGTCATACCGGGGACCAACTCGATTCCAAACTCAATTTCCCTCAGTGGAGGTAATCCAAGTAATTCCTCCGGAAATACATCTATAAACTCACAAACCATTGGTACCGATTCAATCTTCAAATCAGACACTTGAGTATTCAGCACAAAAACTAGGTAAGCCTCATATCCGTCTTCACATTTCAACTCAATAACTTTTCTCCTATAGTACACTACAACACGATGAAAAGTCAACCAATCCATCCCAAGGATTACATCAAATTCATTAAATGGCAATAACATCAAGTTAGCTGGAAAACAATGATCTCTAATTGTCAAAGGACAATTTCTACAAACTTGGTCCGCTAGTACATGTCTGCCTAAAGGGTTAGACACCTTTATCACCAACTCAGTGGACTCTACTATTATGTTCATACGAGGTATCAATTCTATACAAAATAAGAGTGGGTAGACCCCGGATCAATTAAAGTAACAATAAATATTTCATGAATAGAAAAGGTACTCGTGATCATGTCAAGAGACTCTGCCTCTTCATGGGCACGAATAGCGTAAGTCCTTGCAGGCGCTTGTCCTCGGACCTCACTACAGTATCTCTTAGTGCACCTCTACTAATAGCCCCACTTCCGGGGTTCTTTTGTGATCTACCCCTCAAAGGAGCATTACTTGCTTTCGCTTCTTGCTTTTTCTCTCTCTCTCTCTTCCATTTCAGGACAGTCTCGGATGAAATGTTCTAATGATCCACACTTAAAACAGCCCCTTTCATTCCCTCGGCACTTGCCGAAGTGGCGCCTACCATATTGTGAACATTCTGGCCTATTTGGCCGAACACTACCGATGCTCGCGACAGAAGTGGTCTGGGCTCTAGAAGTTGTGTTTTGTCGGTTCTTGTTTCTATTCGAAAACTCCACTAAAGCATTCGATTGAATAGTGAATTCCTTCGATCTCTTAGATGATGATTGATGTGACTTCCCCATCTATCTCTTCTTTGAATCTCGTGACTCAAAAGCCATTTTCCTTTTCTCTTTTACTAGCTCCTCTGCAACGAGCACTACAAATTCTCTTAGTTTTAAGATGCCAACAAATAATCAGATATCTTCGTTAAGACCATCTTCGAACCTCTTACACATAGTGGCTTCTGTAGACATGCACTCCCATGGATACTTACTGAGCGTCACAAATTCATGTTCATATTCCATCACTGACATTCGGCCTTGCTTTAGCTCTAGAAATTCCTTTCTCTTTTGTTGTATGGACCTTTGGCTAATATATTTTTTCCTGAATTCTTCCTAAAAGAATTCCCAAGTGATCTCTCTCTCAATACAACGGACACGAGAGTATTTCACCACTGATAAGCCGAGTCCCGTAGGAGTGACACTGCACACTTCACGCAATCTTCAAGTGTGCACGATAGTTCATCAAATACCCTAATGGTATTCTCCAACCAAAACTTTGCCCTTTCTGGGTCATCATCTATACTAGCCCGAAATTCCTCGGCCCCTTGTTTCCAAATCTTATCCACTAGAGGTTTCTCCCTCTTAGTCATGTCCGCGCTTTACGGTTGCGGAACTACCGGGGCATACTGAGGGACCGGAGGAGGTGGGGGAGGTGGAGTGTTCAGATTCTCACGAACGAACTCCATGTACCAAGCGTCCGTCATTCGGAGATAGGCTTCTCTAGCCCCTCTGCCTTGGCCCATAGTCAAGGGCTCACTCTCAACTGGCGCGGTCCCTTCGGCGGGAGCCAGTGCATTACTCTCCACATCATCTGCCGTGGTTCTATAAGGATCCATTTACTATATAAAAATACAATTTATAATCGTCAGAAGTCGTCACACTATCAATATACAGTTATGGCATGTATAGCTAGACCCGTACTCTCGCTAGGTTAGTCTTAGAACCAACTAAATCATAGCTCTGATACCATTAAATGTAACACCCCACACCTGTACCCTACGTCGGGACGGAATATGAAGTGTTACCTAACTCGGTCACATACTAACACACATTTTTTAGTCATCAAAATTTAGTCAAATTTAAAACTTTTCCGATTCTTTATCGAGAACTTCATAACAAAGGCCTACGAGGTTCCATCAGTCATTTAAAACCATTTGAGAAATGATTTGGATCTTCCTACAATTTCTAAAAAATATTACTAGATATAGAGGCACATGCCCGTATGGGAGGGGCATCGCGCCCGTGTGACCAATTCGACATGGTCGTGCTGTTGGCCCTTGTTGCTCACACGGCATAGGCAATGAAGGGACACGCCTGTATCCTCCACTAATGTGGAAAATAATTTTAAATGCACACATACAGGGGTTTTTACACGGCCTGACACACGCCCGTTCCTAGCCTGTGTCCTTCACACGACTATGACACGCCCGTGTCTAGAGGTGCTCATAGGCCGGGCCGGGCCCTGTTTGAGTTGGGCTTAACTAAAAATTTATGCCCATTCATTGGGCTCGGGCTAGTCGACCCCAAAAAAGGGCCTAAAATTTTGCCCAAGCTCGACCCAAATAAAAATGCTAAATCTCAGGCCCAGCCTGGCCCGCCCGTATTAGTTTTTATATTATTTTATATAATTTTTAAATATATATATATAATACTAAAAAAATCAAAATAAATATTTTCCAACAAATTGAAAATAAATTTTAAAAAATATGTAGACTTAAATAGCACTAAGATAGATGCAACTTAACAAGCAAATACCTCTAAAATAGTAACAAAATTAACAAATGCCTTTAAAATAATAACAAAATTAATAATAAAATAAGTTTTATACAATATCCAATCGATAACAACAAAATAGTAGCAACATAATAGTAATATGGTAGCAAAATAGGAAGAAAACAACAAGAAAATAACATTTAAAAACAAAAAAAATAGTAGATTTTTTTGTCATTTAGTGAATTTGGGCCGGGCCTGGCCAAAATATCTTACCCAAGGCCCGACCCATTTTTTAAACGGGCTATTTTTTTTCAAGCCCATTTTTCAGGCCTATATTTTTGCCCAAACCCTCTCACATTTCAGGCAAGCCTTTGGGCCGAGCCGGGTGGCCTGACCCATGAGCAGGTCTACCCGTGTCCCAGCCCATGTGCAAAAACATGGACTTTCTATTTTTGATGTCAACAGCCGCAAAATGTCACATGGCCAAGGCACAAGCCCATGTACTAGGCCGTGTCCTTCACACGGCTAAGACGCACGGTCGTGTCTCTGCTCGTCTGTTTACTCTCATACATACTGGCTTGAAAATTTTACGTGTAGGGGACACACGGCCGGACCACACGCCTATAGGATAGACCGTGTGTCACACACAGCCTAGACATACTTCTGTGTGTCTACCCATCTGGACAATATAAGGCTATTTACCAAGCCTCTTTGCCACCCTTACTTACACAACCTACACATTAGCAACCAAAACCAATACAAGGCTATCTCAAGTAACCAAATCAGCCACAATAAACAACATTCCATGTGTGCATTTTACTCATCTATGAAGATAACATCCTTGTATATAAATCAAAATGGATATTAGCCATAATTCGAGGCTTAATACAAAATGAGAGATTTATCCCAAGCCAACACATTTGGACAAATTGATAATGACACAAAACACAAGTCTAGTTCCCTATACATGCCATATTCAAAAATATAAATCAAACTATACGGAAAGCTTCGATTGATATTGTGATCGATATCTCTGACTTCTATTGGTCCTTGAGCTAGATAGGTGACACTATAAGAAAATGGAAAGGGAGAGGGAATAAGCATAAAGCTTAGTAAGTCGCACATAAATGAATATACAACATAACTTTACCATTCACCAGCAAGCTCATAACAAACAATTGGGCATAAGCAAAAACTTACTAATCAATATTCAGTACACATCGTATATTATAAAATGGGCTCATATTGTATCTGTACCAAGCAGGCACCTGTACCACTCACAACACGGTTATACTTCCATCCTTAACTTGAAATCATAACTTTCATCATTGAACCATTTGGAACACTATCAGATATTCATTAAGCCTCAAACATGGGGTAAGGTTTCGATGCCATGTCCCAAACATGGTCTTACACAAGCTCTAGCTTGTCTGTGCCGATGTTGTGTCCTAGACATGGTCTTATACTAACACATCTCCTAGCCGATGCATGTCCCAAGCATGTCTTACACTAGCACTCGTCTCAATGCTGATGCCATGTCCCAGACATGTCTTACACTAGCTCACAGTAACCCATATGTTATGGCATGAATATTCGATTTATTTCCTAGGTTCAAACGGGAGCTCTACTATCTCTATTACCATCATGCATTCTCAATTCCACAATTAAGCAATTCATGCTATATGAAATTAAAGTACAATTCAACAAATACATTAACATTGTAGTTGTATTATTTACATACAACTTACCTCGGATTACAAAATGTGGTGACTAGTCGATTTAATCGATTTGCTTGGCTTTCTCTTGGTTTAAGTTCTAATTTGGTGATTCTTGATCTATAATCACAAAATGCACTTATTTAGTCACTAAATAAAGTTTAGGAATCGAAAATTCATATCTTTTGGTAAAATAACCATTCTGCCCATAGACTTTGACAAAATGACCATTTTACCCATAGGCCCGAAAATCGATTTTTATCAAATTTCTTCATATCTTAAGCCTAGACGAGCCCTTTCTACTCTTATAGCAAATCCAAATTCCCACTATTTCACATACTTAACATCTATTTTACAACTTATGCAATATAGTCCTTTTAGGTGTTTTCATGCTAGCACCTTTCACAAAAGTTACTCATAACACACCCAAGACTTATTTTCTTCCATAAAAACTCAGCAAACATTACAAACCCTTTCATGGAAAACCCTACACTCTTGATCATTTTACAAAATAGTACCCTCATTTGAAAGCCCATGTTTCAAGGGTCTCAAAAGTACAAAAATATTCAAGAAAAACCATTAAAATCACTTACTTGAGAAGGCTTAAAGTTGCTGAAATTTCAAGCTTTTAAAACCCCAATTCTTTGCTGAAAATTTCAGTCAAAAGAAAGGATGGAGAAAAGAAAAATGATAGCTAGGATTTTTGGCATCATTATTATACACCTTATGTCATCAACATTACCTAATGTTGACTTTACCACACTTTCATCTCTCATGGCCGGCCAAGCTATCACAATACGGTCTTATTGCCCTTTAAAGATCCCAATCTTTATTTTCTAGCTATTTGACACTTTTAGTTATTAATTTAGGACTTTTGCATTTTATGCGATTTAGTCCTTTTTCTTAATTAAGCTCACAAACGCTAAAATTAACTCACAATTTTTTTCATACACCCTCATAATCATGCTATAATCCCAAAACAATTAATAAAATAATTTTCTTGACTTCAAAATTGTGGTCTCAAAACCACTATTCTGACTACGCACAAAATCAGGTTGTTACATGGTAAAACCCTAATCTCTCAACCATTTTGCAAAATAACCCCCTTCATATAAAGATTATGTTACAAGGAGTCCAAAATAAAAAAATCATCAAGAATAACCTTATAAATGACTTACTTGTAAGAGATGTTAATGGTTGATATTTTGTGCTCTCAAAACCCCCCTTTTGAAGATGAAAATTGGTTGAAGAAGAAGAAAATAAAAAGATGAAGCCCAAAATCGGGTTGTTACATTGTAAAACACTAATCTCTCAACCATTTTGCAAAATAATCCCCTTCATAGAAAGCTTATGTTACAAGGAGTCCAAAATACAAAAATCATCAAGAATAACCTTATAGATGACTTACTTGTAAGAGATGTTAATGGCTGATATTTTGTGCTCTCAAAACCCCCCTTTTGAAAATGAAAATCGGTTGAAAAAGAAGAAAATAAAAAGATGAAGCATTTTTTTGTTTTATTTTATTTAAAACTAGTCAAAATTGGTGACAAAAACACCACCTACTTTTTACTTTCCCATCAATTTGTCCCCCTTATGGTGGGCCACCCTATTCTCTAAGGGTCTAATTACTCTTTAAATCCCCCAATTTAGGTTCTTTAGCCAATTGACACTCTTATCTAACAAAATAGGACTTTTTCACTTTATACGATTTAGTCCTTTTTCACAATTAGGTAAGAAATCACTAAAATTAATTCACCAAAATTTTCATGTACTTATCAAATCATGCTATAATACATAAAATGATATTTAAAATAATTTTCTCAACTTCGATTTAGTGGTTTTGAAATCACTATTCTGACTAGCCACTAAATCAGGCTGTAACAATTCCCCCTTTAGGGATTTTCGTCCTTGAAAATCTTACCGGTAAAAAGGTTTGGATATTGGCTTTTCATGATCTCTTCGGGCTCCCATGTGGTCTCTTCAACCCCTTGTCACTGCCATAATACTTTCACAAGGGGAACGCTCTTATTTCTCAGTTGCTTAACCTCTCGAGCTAGGATCTTAACAGGTTCATCACCATGGGACATATCCGGATGAATCTCAACCTCTATTGGCAGAATCACATGCGAAGAGTCTGATCTATATCGATGTAGCATGGACACATGAAACACATCATGAATCCTTTCCAATTCTGCTGGTAAGGCCAATCGATAGGCAACCGGCCCTCCTTTCTCAGTAACTTCATAGGGTCCTATGAAACGAGGACCCAACTTGCCTCTTCTACCAAATCTGAGAACTTTTCTCCATGGAGATACTTTCAAAAACACTCGATCGCGAACTTGAAATTTGATCTCTTTCTATTTCAAATCTGCATAGGATTTTTACCTATCAGAGGTGTCCTTCAAAGAGTCGCAAATCACTTTAACTTTCTCTTCAGTTTCCTTGACTAGATCGACCCCGTGAATCTGACTCTCTTTGAGCTCAATCCAATATAAGGTCGTTTGACACTTTCGTCCATATAAAGCCTCATAAGGCTCTATCTTCAAACTCAATTGATAGCAATTATTGTAGGAAAATTCAACCAATGATAAGTACCTTTCCCAACTACCTTGAAATTTGAGAACAGAACACCGCAACATGTCTTCTAAAATTTGAATCACTCTTTCCGATTGACCGTCAGTTTGTAGGTGAAATGTCGTGCTGAAGCTCAATTTTGTTCCTAATGCCTCTTGTAACTTTTTCCAAAACCTCAAGGTAAATCTCGGGTCCCTATCCGAAATAATCGACAAGGTCACCCCGTGTAGTCTCACAATTTTAGAAACGTAGAAGTCAGCCAATCTCTCAAGGAAGTAGTCGGAACGCACTGGTATAAAATGTGCTGACTTTGTTAGCCTATCCACTATAACCAAACAACATCCTTTTTCTTCGGGGTTACCAGCAAACCCGTCACAAAATCCATAGTAATCTGATCCCACTTCCACTCGGGGACGGTGATAGGCTGAAGTAGACCCCAAGGTACTTGGTATTTAGCCTTCACTTGCTGACACACAAGAAACTTGGAAAGGAACACTAAAATGTCTCTTTTCATTCCCGGCCACCAATACATTTTCTTCAAATAGTTATACATTTTCGTACTCCTAGGGTGTACTGATAAAAAACCACTATGTGCCTCATCTAATATCTTCCGAATCAATTTGTTGTCCTTAGGAACACAAATCCTATCTCGGAATCTCAAGCAACCGTCAGAACTGATCTGAAAATCTGATTCAACATCCAATTCACACAGGGTTTTCTTGGATAGTAATTCGCTATCACTCTTCTGAGCCTCAAAAATTTCTTGAAGAGACATCGGTCTTGCTTTTAGTTCTTCTAGAATAGAACCATCCTCTGACAAGGTCAATTGGGCATTTATTGCTCTCAAAGCAAACAATGATTTTCTACTTAATGCATCGGCGACCACATTTGCTTTTTCCATATGGTAATCTATAATCAACTCATAATTTTTTAATAGTTCCAGCCATCTACATTGCCTTAGATTTAAATCCTTTTGGGTCATCAAGTACTTAAGACTTTTATGATCGAAGTATACATGGCATATCTCTCCAAACAAATAATGTCGCCAGATCTTCACAGCAAATACGATGGCGGCCAACTCTAAGTCGTGTGTCAGATAGTTCTTCTCGTGAGGTTTCAATTGTCTCGAGGCATAAGCCACAACTTTGCACTCTTACGTAAGAACACATCCCAACCCATTCAAAGAAGCATCGCTATAAATCATGAACTCTCTTCCTGATTTGAGTTGTACTAGTACGGGAGCCTCAGTCAACAACATCTTCAACTTCTTGAAACTCTGCTGACACTTATCTGACCATTCAAACCTAACTCCTTTTTGTAGCAACCTTGTCACGGGAGTCGAAATCATAGAGAAGTCAATTACAAATCGCCTGTAATAACAAGCCAACCCTAAAAAGCTCCTAACTTCAGTCACATTCTTTGAGGGTTTCCATTCAACAATAGCAGAAACTTTGCTGGGATCAATCCTAATACCATCACTCGAAACAATATGGCCCAAAAAATCGACTTCTCTAATCCAAAACTCACTTTTACTAAATTTGGTATACAACTGATTGTCCCTCAGAGTCTGCAAAACGGTTCTTAAGTGTTCGGTATGTTCTACCCTGTCTCTAGAGTATATCAGGATGTCATCCAATAATACAACTACAAACTTATCTAGATATGGCCGAAATACTCTATTCATTAAATCCATAAACACGGTGGGAGCATTTGTTAAGCTGAAAGGCATGACAAGAAACTCATAGTGGCCATATAGCATCCTAAAAATGGTTTTAGGCACATATGCTTCTTTAACTCTTAGTTGATAGTAGCCAGATCTCAAGTCTATCTTAGGAAACCATGTTGCTCCCTTCAGTTGGTCAAACAAGTCATCAATTCACAGTAACGGGTATTTGTTCTTGATTGTCCTCTTATTTAATTGCCGGTAATCTATGCACAACCTCATAGATCCATCTTTCTTTTTCACTAATAACACCAAAGCACCCCACGGTGAAAAGCTTGGTCTCACGAAACCCTTGTCGGTCAATTCTTGCAATTGTGACTCTAATTCTTCCAGTTCAATAGAGGCCATCCGATACAGAGCAATCGAAATAGGCGTGGTCCCTGGCATTAGCTCTATACCAAATTCAACCTCTCTATTAGGGGGTAACCCAGGCAATTCTTCTGGGAATACATCCATATATTCACTTACAACCGGTACTGACTCAACCTTCAACTCCGATTCGTTAGTATTCATTACAAAAGCCAAATAAGCTTCACATCCTTTCCTCAAACACTTTTGGGAAGACATGGAGAATATCACCATAGTTCCTTGGGTCACCTGATTCAACCCAAAGGGTTTCACCATTTTCACATTTTAATTTAATAGCCTTTTGTCTATAATTTACTACAACATCATAGAATGTCAACCAGTCCATACCCAATATGACATCAAACTCATCGAATGGTAACAACATCAAATTGACCAGAAAACAATGACCTTTAACTACTAAAGGACATTTCTTACATACTTTGTAACACCACTGCACCGAGTCCGTTACTGGACTCGGACACAAGGTGTACACAGACTTAACTATTTTCATGTGACCCATTTAGAAATTTCCGGACAAGTCGGTTCTTGTGTCACTGTCGCCTTAAAAATCATATCTTGAGTTTCAAAGCTCGAAAATTAGTTTTGTAATTTTTCCTGAAACTAGACTCACATGTCCATCTACAGATTTTTTCTAGAATTTTGGTCGAGCCAATTAGTACAGTTTATTAGTTAAAGTCTCCCTGTTGCAGTGGATCGACTACTTGACCTTCGTGCGTTACAAATTGGATATCTCCCTGTACAGGGCTTCAATACTGATGCCGTTTGTTTCTATAGAAACTAGACTCAGAGAGGAATCTATACATATATGGCATGACTCCTAATTATCTCTGGTTAATTTACAAACGATTATAGTACTATGCTAAAAACGTATATGAGCCATTTTCGCATGGCTATCCAAGTTTACACAAACCAAAAGGTACATGACCTACAACAAAAAGGTAGTCCTATACATGCCATTCAAAGTTCAACCAAAATTGTACCAAAATGGGGGCGTTGATAGTGTGGGTGACTTCGACTTCAATGATCCCGAATCCGATAGCTAACGAGCAAAATCTATAAAACAGAGAAACAGAGAAAACAGAGTAAGCAATTTATGCTTAGTAAGTTTGAGCAAGAGATTCCAGCACAACAAAAGCATAGCATTCATAAAGCTAACGGATAATTTCATATGCACAAATTCTCAATATCATACTCATTTCACATTCCAACCCCTATGTTCATACATAAGGGATCATCTTAGCCAAATACTGGAAACTCATTACTCGATCGGCGAATATTATTCAAGGAATCAACTAATTCAAGCACATACGAACATACCTCATTGCTGGAATTTTCAAGCGTATTAACTGAAATTTTACAGCAAGATTGCTTATTCTCGAATCACGTACCTTCGGAATTTAACCGGATATAACGACTCGCTCAAATGCCTTCGGGACGAAGCCCGGTTATAGTGACTCGCATGAATGCCTTCGGGACTTAACCCGGGTTTAGTAACTTGCACAAATGCCCTCGGGCTTAGCCCGGATTTATTATCTCGCACGAATGCCTTCGGATCCTAGTCCGGATATAGTCACTTAGCACAAAGCCTTCGGGACTTAGCCCGGACATCATTCAATAACCGAGCACAATTATCAATAAATCATGACACATTCAGATTTCACTTTCATTAGCAAAACTCAAACACAAGGCACTTTTCACACTTGCAATTTCGGCTCAATAGCCACACACAAAGAGCATGATTTTGATTTACTTTAAACATCATCTAATTAATTTAGAATTTAAGCTCTATTACTCAAGAACTTACCTTGGATGTTGTCGGCGATTTAAATGGCTACTCGACTACTTTTTCCTTCCCTTTATCGGATTTAGCTCCCCTTTGCTCTTGAGCTTAATTTGACAAATAAATTGATTTAATCATTTGAGCATCGAAAGAGGAATTCAAGGTACTTAGCCAATATATATACTCATTAGGCATCAAAGTCGCATATGTATGAAATCATGAATCGAACTCAACACATTAGTTAATATTCCTCTTAGCCGAATTTTCCAAGCCAAGAATAGGCATCAATATGCTTGCCTCTAACCGAATGCATGCACACCAATTTCCCCTCATGTGGCCGAATATGCATGTCCATGTTGAGGCCAATTATACACTTATTACCACACAAAAATAGCATACATTTTACTAACTAATGCATTCCATATTGTAACTCAATACACATCTATCATTTCTTTCATGACCGAAACATCATCATAAGTAAGTATATACCTTGAGATAGTATATATATGTCATACCAATACATCATGCTCAAACATATATACATATATATATGCTAGAGCTGAATCTCAAGTTGATTGTAACTAAACATGAACATGATTTCAAACGCATAAATCTTACTTTCCATGCAATGAGCATAAATCACACTTATGGATGTACCATGGCCGAACACATCACGACACCATAATTTTGGTCATGATTACACAAAGAACTTAGTATCTCATTCAAAAATGCTTAAAGAAAATCTAAGAGTCCTAAATCCACCATCACATGTATCATCATCAAGCTTCATATTTAACATGCAATGGCATTAACTCAAAATCCACCTTGGCCAAATACCATCCCCATGATATAACAAAAATTTGAACCATGGGCTAATAAGAACATCAAGTTAGCAACCAAAACATGCATGAATCTCATGGCACAACATCAAACATACCTTAATCTTGATGCAAGTATAGCCAAACCCTTCCTAATCCTCTTCCAAACCAAGCATGAAGCAAAACTCCTTCCTTATCCTTAGTATTTTCGGCCAAAAAGAGAGTGAAAATGGATGAACAGAATTTTTTGTTTTCTTTCCTACCTACACGGCAATGGGGAGGGAGAGAAGCCTTCACACACACATTTTTTTTTATTCCATACTCCTTATTTTATTTATTCCAACATAACCCACTTACCAAACATGTTTCATGACATGATTTTTGCCCATAATTCCTTGTCATGGCTGCCACTAGCTATTGGGGGGGAAATTTGACATGCAAGTCCATTGTTTTACATGCATGCTTTAATTAGTCATCACACATTTCCTCATCATACTTTCAAAGTTTACTACTAGGTCCTTTCTAGTGAAATTCACATTTATAACTCTAAATCAAAACATCAAAAATGTCACACATGAGTTAACACACATTATAGGCAATAAAATAAATATTAAATTATTTTTATGCCTCGGTTTTGTGGTCCCGAAACCACATTCCGACTAGGGTCAATTTTGGGCTGTCATAACTCTCCCCCACTTAAGAAATTTTCGTCCCCGAAAATCTTACCGGTAAATAGGTTTGGGTAACGCTCTTTCATAGAGTTCTCGGGTTCCCAAGTAGCTTCTTCCATCCCGTGTTTGAGCCATAACAGTTTTACTAACGGAACCCTTTTGTTTCGCAACTCCTTCACTTCACGAGCTAGGATACGAATCAGTTCTTCTTCATAACTCATATCGGCTTGAATTTCAACCTCTGATGGACTAATTACGTACGACGGTTCAGATCTATAGCGTCGAAGCATTGAAACATGGAAGACGTTGTGAATCTTTTCGAGTTCAGGGGGCAAAATCAAATGATACGCAACTGGACCGACTCGTTCGGATATCTCATATGGCCCGATGAACCTCAGACTCAATTTGCCTTTACGGCCAAATCTGAGTACCTTTTTCCAAGGCGAAACTTTAAGAAACACTTTATCTCCCACCTGATACTCAATGTCTTTTCTTTTCAGATCCGCGACGATTTTTGATGATCTGTGGCGCCTTGACTTTCACGGATTACCTTTACCTTCATTCAGCATCTTTAATCAAATCCACTCGAAAATTTTGTTTTCACCGAGCCGGTCCAAAACAATGGTGTACGGCATTTACGCTCGCACAAAGCCTCGTAAGGCGCCATCTTAATACTTGATTGAAAACTATTGTTGTAAGCGAATTCAATCAAAGGTAAATACTGTTCCATGAACCACCGAACTCGAGGAAGCAACATCTCAACATATCCTCAAGTATCCGAATTATCCGCTCGGATTGACCATCGGTTTGGGGGTGAAAAGCGGTCTTTGAAATGCAACTTGGTGCCCAAAGCTTCTTGCAATTTCTTCCAAAATCGCGAGGTGAACCCCGGATCTCTATTCGACACAATGTAAATCAAGATACCCGTGTAATCTCACAACTGAGAAATGTACAATTCAGCTAGTTTATCCAATGAAAATCCGTACTCACGTGGATAAAGTGAGCCGACTTAGTCGATCTATCAATAACAACCCAAATCGCGTCCTTCTTACTTGTCGACAATGGCGGTCAGGACACAAAGTCCATTGTGATTCGATCCCATTTCCATTCGGTATCGTAATCGGTCAAGTAATCTGAAGGCACTTAATGTTCCGCTTTCACTTGTTGACATATTAAACATCTCGAAACAAAGTCGGAGATGTCTCGTTTCATACCATGCCACCAAAATCGACGTTTCAAATCGTTGTACATCTTCGTACTCCCCGGGTGGATTGCCATTCGGCTACAATGGGCTTCGTTCAGAATTATCGAAATAAGTTTCAAATTCTTTGGAACACACAGACGACTTCTGAACCTCAAACAATCATCATCATCTATTTGAAACTCCGATTCCTTGTTCGGAACACACTCAGCCCGTTTTGCGACCAACTCATCGTCAACTTTCTGAGCTTCACGAATTTGATGAGTCAACAATGGTTTGGCCTTTAATTCGGCTACTAACACATTGCCGGGTAGAATAGACAGGTGTACATTCATCACTCGTAAAGCAAACAACGATTTCCGGCTTAAGGCGTCCGCAACCACATTAGCCTTTCCCGGGTGATAGTCAATGACGAGCTCATAATCTTTTAACAACTCGAGCCAACGTCTTTATCGCAGATTTAAGTCTCTTTGAGTCATCAAATATTTGAGACTTTTGTGATCCGAATACACATGGCATTTCTCACCAAATAAGTAATGTCGCCATATCTTTAAGGCGAATATGATGGCAGCCAATTCGAGATCATGGGTCGGATAATTTTTCTCATGTGGCTTTAATTGTCTCGACGCATAGGCCACAACTCGACCTTCTTGCATCAATACGCAACCTAACCCAAGTAGGGAGGCGTCACTATAGATGACAAACTCTTTGCCAGATTTGGGCTGCACTAAAACTGGAGCTTCCGTCAAATGAGTTTTCAATTGATCGAAACTTTTCTGACACTTTTCCGTCCATTCAAACTTGACATCTCTCTAAAGCAGTTTCGTCATGGGTGTGGCTATCATTGAGAATCCTTTTACAAACCGTCGGTAGTAACCAGTAAGCCCCAAAAGCTCGAACCTCGTAATATTCCTGAGGCTTCCAGCTAAGTATGGCTGAAATTTTACTCTGTCGACTCAAATACCGATGCAGATACCACATGACCCAAGAAGCTAACCTCTCTTAACCGTAACTCACACTTGTGAACTTAGCGATAACCGCTTGTCTCGTAAAACTTGCAACACTACTCTCGGGTGCTCGCATGTTCGGTCTCATCTCTTGAATAGACCAAGATGTCGTCAATGAACACAACTACGAACCGATCCAAATATGGTCTCAAGATCCGATTCATCAAATCCATAAATACCGTAGGGCATTGGTGAGCCCAAACGGCATCACTAAGAACTCGTAGTGACCATATCTCGCTCAAGGCGTTTTGGGTATATCCGAATCTCGAATTCAGAATCGATAATAGCCCGATCTCAAATCTATTTTTGAGAACACCGAGGCTCCTTGATTGATCAAACAAATCATCGATACTGTGAACGGATATTTGTTCTTTATTGTCACTTTATTGTCGACGATAGTCGATGCACAACCTCATGGTTCCGTCCTTCTTTTCACAAACAACACCGGTGCACCCCAAGGTGAAAAACTCAAGGCGAGCAAAACCTCTATCCACCAACTCTTGCAACCGAGCTTTCAACTCCTTTAATTCCATTGGTGCCATACGACACGGAGCTATCGAAATCGGTGTGGTCCTGTACAAGCTCAATACCAAACTCTATCTCCGAATAGGTGGCAAACCCGGTAATTCTTGGGAAAAACATTCGGTATTCACAAACCACCGCAGACAGATTCGGTTTTATTTCTAACTCCTTATCATCAAGTACATACGTAAGGTATGCTTCGCACCCTTTCTTACATATTTTTGGGCCAACATTGATGATATTACAGTGGCAACCCTTTAAGTCCGTAGACTCAACTCGGATCATCTCGTTATTTGCGCACCTCAAATCAATAGTCTTGCTTTTGCGATTCACAACCGCATCATGCACGGTCAACCAATCCAACCCAAGAATAACATCAAATTCATCGAATGGCAAAAGCATCAAGTCCGCGGAAAACAGAACCTCGAATTACTAGGGACATTTCTACACATTTTGTCGACTAGCACGTAACGACCCAAGGGATTTGACACCGAATTACGAACTCAAGAGACTCAATAGGTAAAGTCTTCTTGGATGCTAAGGTTTCGCATATATAAGAGTGTGTAGAACCAGGTCAATTAAAGCAATCACATTAGTATCAAAGAGAGTGAAAGTACCGGTAATAACATCCGGTGAGGAAGCATCCTCGGCGTGCTGGCAGATAGCATAAGCCCTAGCAGAGCGTGAGCCTCGGATCCGGTCGTAGCATCTCTAGATCCTCTCGACCACCACTAGCATTGCCGTATTTCTAGATGGTCTACCTCGAGCAATTGTAGCACCCGGTTTCCCACTCTGATTTGTATTCTGTTCAGGCAACCTCGGGCAATCTTTAATAAAGTGGTCGATCGATCCGCACTTGTAGCAGGAGCGGTCACGGACCCCTGACTTCGAGAATGCCATTTGCCACAATGTCGACACTCGCTCGTCTCGACGTTCATTCCCAACACCGGCGATCAAAGTGCCTCGTGTACCCATTGTGGGTCGATCACGATCTCGTTTAAAAAGGCCGAAGCGCCTCTAGATCGCCCACATCATCTCTAAATTTCTTCGATGCATGTTGAAGAGACTTTCCGAGGATCTTTTACGAAACTCTCCGGTTCCCACATCAACTTTTTGTTTTTCTTTTCTAAGCTCTTGACTTTACAAGCTCGCTCGACAAGTACTACGAACTCTCGTATTTCAAGAATGCCAACGAACATTTTATGTCTTCATTCAGCCCATCCTCGAAGCATTTACATATGATGACCTCTGACGAAACACATTCCCGAGCGTATCTACTAAGTCTAACAAATTTTCGCTTGTAATCAGTAACTAACATAGAACCTTGCTTAAGCTCAAGAAATTCCTTCCGCTTTTGATCAACAAATCTCGATCGATATACTTTTTCAAACTCGGTTTGGAAAAACTCCCAAGTTACTTGCTCTCGGCACAACAAGTCGAGTGCTCCACCAATAGTAGGCGTAATCACGTAGCAAGGAGATAGCACACTTTAAGCATTCGTCGGTGTACAAGATAGCTCATCGAGTGCGGATAGTGTTGTCCACCAAAATTTAGCTTGCTCGGCATCGTCGTTATCCGTAGCTTTAAATTCAAGAGCCCCATGTTTTCGGATTCTATCAACTGGGGCTTATTCGACCTTATTTGGTCGGCCATCGGAGGCATTGTAGGTCTTGGGCGGTGTTTGTTGGGAATGGAGGTTGTCGAACAGTCAGATTAGTTCGAATGTATTGGTTGAACCAATCATTCATCACGCTATAAAAGGCTTGCCTAGCCTCATCATTCGGATTGCTAGCAACAAAGTTGAGAGTCCGCCATTGTCCCTTGTCTTTGCTGGTGCAGCGCCACACTCTCCACATCATCACTATCGCTTCGGTTGGGATCGGTATCCATTGCTATAAATAAACACAAATTCAAACGTCGTAAATCACCACACCATCAAATAATCACATGAATGGCATGTATAGCTAGACCCTAACGCATTACGGTAGTCCTAGAATCGACTAAACCGTAGCTCGATACCAATAAATTGTAACACTGCACTGAGTCCGCTAATCGGAATCGGACACAAGGTGCACACAGACTTAACTATTTTCACGACCCATTTAGAAATTTCACGACAAGTCGTTATGCGTCCTTTGCCGCCTTTAAAATCATATCTTGAGTTTCAAAGCTCAAAATTAGTTTCGTAATTTTTCCTGAAACTAGACTCATATGTCCATCTACGATTTTTTCTAGAATTTTGGTCGAGCCAATTAGTACAGTTTATTAGTTAAAGCCTCCCCATTGGTGGACCGACTACTTGACCTTCGTATGCTATTTAATTGGATATCTCCTGCATGTGGCTTCAATATCGATGCCGTTTGTTTCTATAGAAACTAGACTCGAGAGGAATCTATACACATATGGCATGACTCCTAATTATCTCTGGTTAATTTACAAACGATTATAGTACTATGCTAAAACGATATGAGCCATTTTCGCATGGCTATCCAAGTTTACACAAACCAAAAGGTACATGACCTACAACAAAAAGGTAGTCCTATACATGCCATTCAAAGTTCAACCAAAATTGTACCAAAATGGGGGCTTTGATAGTGTGGATGACTTCGACTTCGATGATCCCGAATCCGATAGCTAACGAGCAAAATCTATAAAACAGAGAAACAGAGAAAACGGAGTAAGCAATTTATGCTTAGTAAGTTTGAGCAAGAGATTCCAGCACAACAAAAGCATAACATTCATAAAGCTAACGAATAATTTCATATGCACAAATTCTCAATATCATACTCATTTCACATTCCAACCCCAATGTTTATACATAAGGGATCATCTTAGCCAAATACCGGAAACTCATTACTCGACTGAGTGAATATTATTCGAAGGGAATCAACTAATTCAAGCACATACGAACATACCTCATTGCTGAAATTTTCAAGCGTATTAACTGAAATTTTATAGCAAGATTGCTTATTCTCGAATCACATACCTTCGAAATTTAACCGGATATAACGACTCGCTCAAATGCCTTCGGGACGAAGCCCGATTATAGTGACTCGCACGAATGCCTTCGGGACTTAACCGGGTTTAGTAACTTGCACAAATGCCCTCGGGCTTAGCTCGGATTTATTATCTCAAGACGAATGCCTTGGATCCTAGTCCGAATATAGTCACTTAGCACAAAGCCTTGGGACTTAGCCCGAACATCATTCAATAACCTAGCACAATTATCAATAAATCATGACACATTCAGTATTTCACTTTCATTAGCAAAACTCAAACACAAGGCACTTTTCACACTTACAATTTCGCTCAATAGCCACACACAAAGAGCATGATTTTGATTTACTTTAAACATGATCTAATCAATTCGAATTTAAGCTCTATTACTCAAGAACTTACCTTGGATGTTGTCGGCGATTTAAACGGCTACTCGACTACTTTTTCCTTCCCTTTATTGGATTTAGCTCCCTTTGCTCTTGAGCTTAATTTGACAAATAAATTGATTTAATCATTTGAGCATCGAAGAGGAATTCAAGGTACTTAGCCAATATATATACTCATTAGGCATCAAATTCGCATATGTACGAAATCATGAATCGAACTCAACACATTAGTTAATATTCCTCTTAGTCAATTTTCTAAGCCAAGAATAGGCATCAATATGCTTGCCTCTAACCGAATGCATGCACACCAATTTCCCCTCATGTGGCGAATATGCATGTCCATGTTGAGGCCAATTATACACTTATTACCACACAAAAACAGCATACATTTTACTAACTAATGCATTCCATATTGTAACTCAATACACATCTATCATTTCCTTCATGACCGAAACATCATCATAAGTAAGTATATACCTTGAGATAGTATATATATGTCATACCAATACATCATGCTCAAACATATATACATATATATATGCTAGAGCCGAATCTCAAGTTGATTGTAACTAAACATGAACATGATTTCGAAACGCAAATCTTACTTTCCATGCAATGAGCATAAATCACACTTATGGATGTACCATGGCCGAACACATCACGACACCATAATTTTGGTCATGATTACACAAAGAACTTAGTATCTTGTGACATCCCTAATATGACCCTAGTCGAAAAGTGGTTTCGGGACCACTAAACCGAGTCTTATAAGTAATTAAAAGTTATATTCTATGTTTATGATGTTAGTAAATGCATGTGTGAAAGTTTCATGCATTAATTTGATCATTTCTATGTGAATTTATTAAAATGGACTTGTATGAAACATTGTTGAAAGGTGATAGGCTAATCTTACAATGGTCTAATAGTACATGCATGCAAAAGAGTGGTTTTGCATGTCAATTTGCCCAAAAAAAGGGAAGAGTGGCCGGCCATGACAAGAATATGGGCAAGGAAACATGTTTCCAACATGTTTAGTTAGTGGATCATGTAGAAAAGTAAAGAAATGAAAAAAATGAGCATGGATGCCCCCCTTGTTGCCGTGAGTAGAGGAAAAGAAAGGAGAAAAATTTGTTCATCCATTCTCAAATCTTGGCCGAAAATACTAAGGGAAAAAGGAAGGATTTTTGCTTCATGCTTGGTTTAGAAGAGAACTAGAAGGAGATTTGGTCATACTTGTGTCAAGATTAAGGTATGTTTGAGGTTGTGTCATGAGATTCATGCATGTTTTAGTTGCTAACTTGATGTTCATGTTAGCCCATGGTTCAAATCCTTGTTATGCCATGGAAATGGTATTTGGCCAAGGTTGATATTGTGTTAAAGCCATTGCATGCTAAATGTGAAGCTTGTTGATGATGCATGTAATGATGGATTGACTACTCTTGAAATTTCTTTTAGCATTCTTGAGTAAGACATGGAGTTTTCTTTGTTTAACCATGACCAAAAATTGAAAGGGATGGTGTGGGATGTATTCGCCATGGCATGCTCATAAGTGCGATTTATGCTTGTTGCATGATAGGTAAAAATTTTGTTTTGATATATGTGTATATGTGTTTGTACATGATGTTACAAATGGATGTGAAAATATATGCTAGATTGGGAAAATTTGATTAAATGTTCATGAGATGAAATTAGGTGATTAAAAGATGTTAGTTGACATTGTACATATATATATATATTCGCCATTAAAGTGAGTATGTAGGTAATGTTGAATCAAGTTTTTGGTGCATATTCGGTTAGGTGTATAATCGACCAAATGGGCGATTAGTAAGAATGGTTTGCGAATATACAAGCATACATATGCATGTGTAGTTGAATTATGAATGTTTAGCAAGATGGTTAAACTAGTGATTTATTGATTAAGCTCAAGGAGTTAAAGAAGGAGAATCAAGCAAGGGAAAGGCGAAGGTCATCGAGTAGCCGACTTGGAACTATTTTACCCAACACGAGGTAAGTCATTAAGCATATATTTGGTGTTGATTTGAAAGATCATAATATATATGCAAATGTGTTTAAATGAGTTGATGTGTAAATGGAAATGTATGTGTATGGAATGATGCCATTGTTGAATGTATAAAGGCAGCAAAATGCATAAGGTATTGGTCTCGGCACTAAGTGTGCGGGTATAAATGGATACGGTGACAAGATTGGCACTAAGTGTGCGAGTTTAAAATTGTACAGCACTAAGTGTGCGAGTTTGATTATATAGCACTAAGTGTGCGAGCTGAATGTATATAGCACTAAGTGTGCGGATTCACTATATGCTCTTGCATTACAATTGGCACTGAGTGTGCGACATTACCAAGTTAATCCGGACGATGGATCGGTAAGTACCTTGAGCTCATGACGAATAGGCAATATGTTCATGCTCGGGGTTGAGCTTGGTAAGCTTTAAATCTATGTGATGATTGCAATTGTATGATTGTGGTGAAAATGAGTTGGTGTGTGAAAATGCCTCAAATATCTTATTGTATAGAATATGAAATGTGGATGTATGACTTGGTATGAGATTGAACCGAAAGGTCCGAGGAATTATAGTATAGTTTCGATATGGATGGAGTACCTAGCCTCGTTTATCGTTTCATGTTGTGATAATTTTATTAATGGTTGGTTGATGAATGCTTATGACTTCTGAGTTATAAACTCACTCGGTGTTTTCTTGTCACCCATTTTAGGTCTCTTGGACTCGTATCGTTATGCGTGCTCGGAACCGTCGTTGAAGTCATCACACCGGCTGGAAATCTTTTGGTATTGTCTTCGTAGTTGAACTAGGAGAACGTTTGGCATGTATAGGCTATTTTGTTTTGTTGAATTGTGGGTTGTAAACTTTAAGCCATGCGAAAATGGCCTATGTGGTCGGTTGAGTGTGATTCTAAAACCTATGGTCACGAGCCTTAGAAACCTTAATTTTGATAAGGTGGCCATAGTTGCATTACGTATGATGAAATAGTTGGCCATGGAAGAATTATGAAATAGTCATTGTTTGCTTTAGTAACAGATGCTGCCAGCAGCAGCGAGGTGAGATGGAAAAATCACTAAAAATAGTAGAAGTAGAATTAAATAGTGAATAAATTATGAAATTGAACCTTGATGAATCTATTTTCATATGGATGAAACGAAACGACCATATGAGGCTTATTTTAAGAGATATTAGAGATTTCGTGAGACGGGGCAGAACGGTTTCTGGGTCCCCTGTCGCGACTTTGAAAATTTACTATAAATTATCTAGAAAGAATTAGAAGTCATGCCTTATATGTGTAGATTCCATTTTGAATTTAGTTTCATTAGAAACAAACGGCACCAGTATTAAAGCCCTGTACAGAGAGATATTCAAGTTGTAACGTGCGAAGGTCAGTGTAGTTGACCCCTGTAACATGGGCGACTTTAACTAATAAACTGTACCAATTGGCCCAACCAAAAATTCTAGAAATAAATCCATGGATGGATATATGAGTCTAAATTCAGGGAAAATTTACGGAATCAGTTTCCGAGTTTTGAAACTCGAGATATGATTTTTAAGGCGACAGTGACGCAGTTTTCCAGCCTGTCCGGAAATGCTAAATTGGTCGGTAGTTTAAGAGGATTTGTCTCGTTAACCCTTCGTGTCCGACACCGGCGATGGTCTCGGGTTCGGGGTGTTACAATTTTATTGGTATCGAGCTATGGTTTAGTCGGTTCTAGGACTACCATAGCGTGTGAGTGTTGCTATACATGCCAAATTGTTAGTGCTTAATAATGTGATGACTTCGACGGTTGAAATTTTTGTTTTGATTAGCAATGGAACCCGGATAGAGACCCTTGGCGGATGACGTTGAAAGTGTAGCAGCTGCTCCGCGTAAGGGACACCGCTGTTGAGCCTCGGTCATCCGCGAATAATCAAAATGAAGGGCGAAACAAGCCTTCTTCACCATGATGAATGAGTGGGTCGCGCAATATGCCCGAACCAACCCGGCTGTCCAACCATTCCGAATTTAAATACTCCGCCCCAAGAGTCCGCAATGCCTCCGATTCATCGATCTCGTGAGGCTAATCAAACCACCAGAGACTTGATTAGGAAGTGCGGGGCTGAGGAGTTCAAGGCCATAGTCACTAATGATGCCGAAAGAGCCGAATTCTGGCTCGATAACACCATTCGAGTGTTAGATGAACTGTCATGCACACCCGATGAATGTCTTAAGTGTGCTATATCCTTGTTGTGAGACTCACTTACTATTGGTGGAGGACTTTAATTTCCATAGTCCCAAATGAACGAGTTACTTGGGATTTCTTTCAATCCAATTTGAAAGAAATACATTAGTCAACTGTTCATCGATCGAAGCGTAAGGAATTCTTGGAACTCAAGCAAGGCCGGATGATCAGATTCGAATCTGAACATGAGTTCGTAAGACTTAGTCGGTATGCTCTGGAGTGTGTAGCTGATGAGGTTGCTATGTGCAAAAGATTTGAAGAAGGATTGAATAAAGACTTAAAGTCGCTAGTGGGTATTTTGGAGATAAAGGAGTTCAGTAACACTAGTCGAACGAGCTCGCAAGGCGGAAGAACTCGGAAAGGAAAAGAAGAAGGCTGAATTTGAAGCAAGAGATTATCGTAAAAGATTGGCGAGTAAAGCTCCGTTCTCGGCAGTAAAGAAGTTCAGGGAGGACACTAATAAGTCGAGGGCGACTGTGGGAATTTCCATCAGAGCCCGACCATTGATGACTCTCGAGCTACTTGGTAGCTAGTGTGGGCAATAATCGTCAAGAGAGACCTGAATGCCCCCAATGTGGAAGGCGACACCTAGGTGAATGTTGGGGTAAGTCATTAATAGGGCTCATTATGGATGCGGTTCAAGGACCACTTCATTAGAGATTGCACGGAGCTAGATGAGAAGAATAAGATGCAAGGTGCAAGACCTAGTGGAACAACGGCTAGAGGTAGGCCCTTGAGAATTTTTGGAGGTAGGGGTGGTAATCAGAGAGGAGCCTCTGATACGGCTGTTCGATCCGAGACCCGTGCTCCTGCTAGAGCATATGCCATCCGCGCACGAGAGGAGGCATCCTCCCCTGACGTTATCACTGGTACTTTTACTCTCTTTGATACTAGTGTGATTGCATTGATTGACCCCGGCTCTACTCATTCATATGTATGTGAAACCTTAGCATCCAGTAAGACTCTACCTGTTGAGTCTATTGAGTTCGTAATTCGAGTGTCAAACCCTTTGGGTCAATACGTATTCGTTGATAAAGTGTGCAAGAGATGCCCCTAATAATTCGAGAATCTGCTTTTCCTACCGATCCGATGCTTCTACCATTTGATGAATTCGATGTTATTCTTGGTATGGATTGGTGACCGTACATGATGCGGTGGTGGATCTGCAAAAGGAAAACCATTTATTTGAGGAGTGCAAATAATGAGGTAGTCCGAGTCGAGTCATCGATTTAAAAGGAGTGCCGGCGATAATATCTTCTATGACCGCCAGAGGTATGTGAAAAGGGTGTGAAACATACCTTGCGTATGTGTTTGAAAGTAAAGAGACGGAAAGGAAACTCGAATCAGCACCAGTGGTTTGTGAGTATTCGATGTTTTTCCCGAGGAGTTACCGAGATTGCCACCGGTTCGAGAAGTGGAATTGCATCGAAGTTGTACGGGTACTACACCGATCTCAATAGCCCGTATCGTATGGCATTAACGGAATTAAAGGAATTGAAGGTTCAATTGCAAGAATTGACGGATAGCGGTTTCGCTCGACCGAGTTTTTCTCCATGGGCGCACCAAGATTGTTTGTGAAGAAGAAGGATGGAACTATGAGATTGTGCATCGACTATCGCCGGTTGAATAAAGTGACGATAAAGAACAAATATCTGTTGCCACGAATTGACGATTTGTTTGATCAATTAAAGGGAGCCTCGGTGTTTTCAAAGATAGATTTGAGGTCGGGTACTATCGGTTGAGGGTCCGAGAATCGGACATACCCAAGACGCTTTTAGAACAAGGTACAGTCATCGCGAATTCTTGGTGATGCCGTTTGGGCTTACTAATGCCCTGCGGTATTTATGGATTTAATGAATAGAATTTTTAGGCCATACTTGGATCGGTTCGTAGTTGTATTTATCGATGACATTTTGGTCTATTCGAGATGAAACTGAACATCTTTGAACACCGAGGCTAGTGTTGCAAATCTTACGAGATAAGCGATTATACGCAAAGTTCATAAATGTGAATTTTGGTTGAAAGAGGTTAGCTTTTGGGGCACGTGGTGTCCGTGATCGGTGTCGGTGGACCCGAACAAAATTTGACCATAGTCGATTGGAAACCTCCAAGGAATGTTACCGAGGTTAGGAGCTTTTTGGTGCTTGCGGATACTATCGACGATTTGTGAAAGGTTTTTCGATGATAGCTGCACCGATGACAAAACTACTTCAAAAGATGTTAAGTTCGAGTGGTGAACATTTGTCAAGAAAGTTTCGATCGACTAAAACTGTTTAACCGAGGCCCCAGATTAGTACAATGAGTCCAGAAAGAGTTTGTCATATCTGATGACACATCCTTGCTTGGGTTAGGTTGTGTGTTGATGCAAGAAGGTCGAGTTATGGCTTACGCGTCGAGACAACTAAAGCCGCATGAGAGAAACTATCCGACCCATGACCTTGAATTAGCAGCCATAGTGTTCGCCTTGAAGATATGGCGGCATTACTTGTTTGGAGAAAGGTGTCACATTTATTCGGACCACAAGAGTCTAAAATATTTGATGACTCAGAGAGATTTAAACCTGCGACAAAGACGTTGGCTTGAGTTGTTGAAAGACTATGAACTCATCTTGATTATCACCTGGGAAAGGCCAACGTGGTGGCCGATGCTTTAAGTCACAAGGCACCGGTTGCTTTGAGAGCGATGGATGCTCATCTATCTGTTTCACCCGATGAGGTGCTAGTAGTCGAATTAGAGACCAAACCGTTATTGATTCATCAAGTACTTGAATCTCAGAAGGTCGACGCCGAATTGGTCGCTAAGCGAGCCGAATGTGTTTCGAATGAGGAATCAGAATTTCAGATTGACGACCATGATTGCTTGACGTTCAAGGGTCGATTATGTATTCCAAGGAATTGAACTTGTTTCGATGATTTTGAACGAGGCTCACATGAGTCGAATGTCAATCCACCCGGTAGTACTAAAATGTACAATGACCAAACGCCAATTTTGGTGGCCGGTATGAAACGAGACATTTCGAATTTGTTTCAAGGTGTCGATATGTCAACAAGTGAAAGCGGAACATCAAGTGCCATCGGGATTACTTCACCGATCACGATACCCGAGTGGAAATGGGATCGAGTCACCATGGACTTTGTATCCGACCGCCATTGTCACGAGTAAGAAGGATGCGATCCGGGTCATTGTTGATAGATGACCAAGTCGCTCATTTTATTCTGTCCGCACGGATTTTTCGCTGATAAATTGGCGAATTATACGTCTCCCAAATTATTCGATTGCATGGGTGCCTATTTCTATCGTGGTCGGATAGAGACCCAAGATTTACATCGCGATTTTGGAAGAAATTCCAAGAGGCTTTGGGTACCAAGCGCATTTTAGCACTTTTCACCCCCAAACCGATGGTCAATCCGAACGGATAATTCAAATACTCGAGGATATGTTGAGATGTTGCATCCTTGAGTTTAGTGGTTCATGGGAACGGTATTTACCTTTGGTTGAATTCGCACAACAATAGCTTTCAATCAAGTATTAAGATGGCGCCTACGAGGCTTTATATGGACGTAAATGCCGTACCCCACTATTCGGATGAACTTAGTGAAGGTAAAATCTTGAGGTTGATTTGGTTAAGGATGCCGAGCAAAAGTTCGAGTAATTCGTGAAAGTTTGAAGGTCGCCGGATCGCCAAAAGTCGTATGCGGATTTGAAAAGGAAAGACATTGAATATCGGGTTGGAGACAAGGTATTTCTCAAAGTCTCACCCGGAAGAAGGTGCTTAGATTTGGCCGTAAGGGAAAATTGAGTCCGAGGTTCATCGGTCCGTATGAAGTATCCGAACGAGTTGGACCAAGAGCGCATCGATTAATTTTACCCCGAGCTTGAAAGGATCCACAACGTTTTCCATGTCTCGATGCTTGACGATATAGGTCGATCCATCACGTAATAGCTCGACCGAGATTGAGATTCACCTAATTTGAGCTATGAAGAGGAACGGTTCACATTCGATGCGTGAAGTAAAAGAGTTGCGCAATAAGAAAATCCCATTAGTGAAGGTGTTGTGGCATAAACACGGAATTGAAGAAGCCACTTGGGAACTCGAGGACTCTATGAAAGAGCGATACCCAAACCTATTTACGGTAAGATTTTGGGACGAAAATTTCTTAAGTGGGGAGAGTTGTGACATCCCTAATTTGACCCTAGTCGGAAAGTGGTTTCGGGACCACTAAACCGAGTCTTATAAGTAATTAAAAGTTATATTCTATGTTTATGATGTTAGTAAATGCATGTGTGAAAGTTTCATGCATTAATTTGATCATTTCTATGTGAATTTATTAAAATGGACTTGTATGAAACATTGTTGAAAGGTGATAGGCTAATCTTACAATGGTCTAATAGTACATGCATGCAAAAGAGTGGTTTTGCATGTCAATTTGCCCAAAAAAGGGAAGAGTGGCCGCCATGACAAGAATATGGGCAAGGAAACATGTTTCCAACATGTTTAGTTAGTGGATCATGTAGAAAAATAAAGAAATGAAGAAAAAAATGAGCATGGATGCCCCCTTGTTGCCGTGAGTAGAGGAAAAGAAAGGAGAAAAATTTGTTCATCCATTCTCAAATCTTGGCGAAAATACTAAGGGAAAAAGGAAGGATTTTTGCTTCATGCTTGGTTTAGAAGAGAACTAGAAGGAGATTTGGTCATACTTGTGTCAAGATTAAGGTATGTTTGAGGTTGTGTCATGAGATTCATGCATGTTTTAGTTGCTAACTTGATGTTCATGTTAGCCCATGGTTCAAATCCTTGTTATGCCATGGAAATGGTATTTGGCCAAGGTTGATATTGTGTTAAAGCCATTACATGCTAAATGTGAAGCTTGTTGATGATGCATGTAATGATGGATTGACTACTCTTGAAATTTCTTTTAGCATTCTTGAGTAAGACATGGAGTTTTCTTTGTTTAACCATGACCAAAAATTGAAAGGGATGGTGTGGGATGTATTCGCCATGGCATGCTCATAAGTGCGATTTATGCTTGTTGCATGATAGGTAAAAATTTGTGTTTTGATATATGTGTATATGTGTTTGTACATGATGTTACAAATGGATGTGAAAATATATGCTAGATTGGGAAAATTTGATTAAATGTTCATGAGATGAAATTAGGTGATTAAAAGATGTTAGTTGACATTGTACATATATATATATATTCGCCATTAAAGTGAGTATGTAGGTAATGTTGAATCAAGTTTTTGGTGCATATTAGGTTAGGTGTACAATCGACCAAATGGGCGATTAGTAAGAATGGTTGCCGAATATACAAGCATACATATGCATGTGTAGTTGAATTATGAATGTTTAGCAAGATGGTTAAACTAGTGATTTATTGATTAAGCTCAAGGAGTTAAAGAAGGAGAATCAAGCAAGGGAAAGACGAAGGTCATCGAGTAGCCGACTTGGAACTATTTTACCCAACACGAGGTAAGTCATTAAGCATATATTTGGTGTTGATTTGAATGATCATAATATATATGCAAATGTGTTTAAATGAGTTGATGTGTAAATGGAAATGTATGTGTATGGAATGATGCCATTGTTGAATGTATAAAGGCAGCAAAATGCATAAGGTATTGGTCTCGGCACTAAGTGTGCGGGTATAAATGGACACGGTGACAAGATTGGCACTAAGCGTGCGGGTTTAAAATTGTACAAGACTAAGTGTGCGAGTTTGATTATATAGCACTAAGTGTGCGAGCTGAATGTATATAGCACTAAGTGTGCGGATTCACTATATGCTCTTGCATTACAATTGGCACTTGAGTGTGCGACATTACCGAGTTAATCCCGGACAGCGGATCGTAAGTACCTTGAGCTCATGACGAATAGGCGGTATGTTCATGCTCGGGGTTGAGCTTGGTAAGCTTTAAATCTATGTGATGATTGCAATTGTATGATTGTGGTGAAAATGAGTTGGTGTGTGAAAATGCCTCAAATATCTTATTGTATAGAATATGAAATGTGGATGTATGACTTGGTATGAGATTGAACCGAAAGGTCCGAGGAATTATAGTATAGTTTCGATATGGATGGAGTACCTAGCCTCGTTTATCGTTTCATGTTGTGATAATTTTATTAATGGTTGGTTGATGAATGCTTATGACTTCTGAGTTATAAACTCACTCGGTGTTTTCTTGTCACCCATTTTAGGTCTCTTGGACTCGTATCGCTTGCGTGCTCGTAACCGTCGTTGAAGTCATCACACCGGCTGGAAATCTTTTGGTATTGTCTTCGTAGTTGAACTAGGAGAACGTTTGGCATGTATAGGCTATTTTGTTTTGTTGAATTGTGGGTTGTAAACTTTAAGCCATGCGAAAATGGCCTATGTGGTCGGTTGAGTGTGATTCTAAAACCTATGGTCACGAGCCTTAGAAACCTTAATTTTGATAAGGTGGCCATAGTTGCATTACGTATGATGAAATAGTTGGCCATGGAAGAATTATGAAATAGTCATTGTTTGCTTTAGTAACAGATGCTGCCAGCAGCAGCGAGGTGAGATGGAAAAATCACTAAAAATAGTAGAAGTAGAATTAAATAGTGAATAAATTATTAAATTGAACCTTGATGAATCTATTTTCATATGGATGAAACGAAACGACCATATGAGGCGTATTTTAAGAGATATTAGAGATTTCGTGAGACGGGGCAGAACGGTTTCTGGGTCCCCTGTCGCGACTTTGAAAATTTACTATAAATTATATAGAAAGAATTAGAAGTCATGCCTTATATGTGTAGATTCCATTTTGAATCTAGTTTCATTAGAAACAAACGGCACCAGTATTAAAGCCCTGTACAGAGAGATATTCAAGTTGTAACGTGCGAAAGTCAGTGTAGTCGACCCCTGTAACATGGGTGACTTTAACTAATAAACTGTACCAATTAGCCTGACCAAAAATTCTAGAAATAAATCCATGGATGGATATATGAGTCTAAATTCAGGGAAAATTTATGGAATCAGTTTCCGAGTTTTGAAACTCGAGATATGATTTTTAAGGCGACAGTGATGCAGTTTTCCAGCCTGTCCGGAAATGCCAAATTGGTCGGTACTTTAAGAGGATTTGTCTCGTTAACCCCTCGTGTCCGACACCGGCGATGGTCTCGGGTTCGGGGTGTTACATATCTCATTCAAAAATGCTTAAAGAAAATCTAAGAGTCCTAAATCCACCATCACATGTATCATCATCAAGCTTCATATTTAACATGCAATGGCATTAACTCAAAATCCACCTTGGCCAAATACCATCCCCATGATATAACAAAAATTTGAACCATGGGCTAATAAGAACATCAAGTTAGCAACCAAAAACATGCATGAATCTCATGGCACAACATCAAACATACCTTAATCTTGATGCAAGTATAGCCAAACCCCTTCCTAATCCTCTTCCAAACCAAGCATGAAGCAAAACTCCTTCCTTATCCTTAGTATTTTCGGCCAAAAGAGAGTGAAAATGGATGAACAAAATTTTTGTTTTCTTTCCTACCTACACGGCAATGGGGAGGAGAGAAGCCTTCACACACACATTTTTTTTATTCCATACTCCTTATTTTATTTATTCCAACATAACCCACTTACCAAACATGTTTCATGACATGATTTTTCCCATAATTCTTTGTCATGGCCGGCCACTAGCTATTGGGGGAATTTGACATGCAAGTCCATTGTTTTGCATGCATGCTTTAATTAGTCATCACACATTTCCCCATCATACTTTCAAAGTTTACTACTAGGTCCTTTCTAGTGAAATTCACATTTATAACTCTAAATCAAAACATCAAAAATGTCACACATGAGTTAACACACATTATAGGCAATAAAATAAATATTAAATTATTTTTATGCCTCGGTTTTGTGGTCCCTAAACCACATTCCGACTAGGGTCAATTTTGGGCTGTCACATACTTTATAGACTATCACATGTTTGCCTAATGGGTTTGACACTTTAATCGTAAATTTCGTAGACTCAACAGGCATATTCGTGCTAGACACTAACTTCATGTACACATACGAATAAGTAGAACCAGGGTCAATCAAAGCAATAACAGTATTATCATAGAGAGAGAATGTACTGGTGATCACATCAAGAGAGGATGCATCTTCACGTGCACGTATGGCATAGGTTCTAGCTAGAGCTCTAGCTTTAGACCTTATGGTAGTGTCTCTCATCACATTTTTGCTACAAGCCCCAACTTCAACATTCTTTTGAGGTTTTCCTTTAAAATTGGTGCCACTTGGCCTTGTACTCTGAAATTTCACTTTGTCAATCATTTCGGGGCAATCTTTAATAAAATGGTCTTAAGAACCATATCGAAAATAGGATCCATCATTCATTCTACACTTTTTGAAATGATTTCAACCACAATGATGGCATTCTAGTTTGGAAGATCTAACATTGCCCACGCTAGCCACTGATGTAGTCCAAGACTTAAAATCTAAATCTTGTTTCCTACGATCTCGGTACGAATTTCCAATTGATGCATGAGAACAGAGTAGGCGTCTCTAGATTTCTTAAACTGTGATGGAAATGACTTGCTCACATGTCTCTTCCTTACATCTCTAGTTTATGCTTCGATTTTCTTCTTTTCCTTGATTAATACCTCGACTTTACAGGCCCGATCAACGAGTACTATGAACTCTTTTAACTCAAGGACACCCACTGACAGTCTAATATCCTCATTAAGTCTGTCTTCAAACCTTCTACACATCTTGGCCTTGGAGGATACACACTCCTGAATGTACTTACTAAGTCGGATGAACTCTCTTTTGTATCCAATGACCGTCATGCGACCTTGTTTCAAGTCAAGAAATTCCTTATGCTTTTGATCTGTAAATCTTTCACTGATGTATTTCTTCCAGAATTCCTCTTGAAAGAATTCCCATGTGACCCTTTCCTGAGGCACCATTGAAACTAACGTCTTCCACCAGTAGTATGCAGAGTCCTTCAACAAGGATATGGTACACGTCAAGTATTCTTCAGAAGTGCAAGATAATTCATCAGATACCCTGATGGTATTCTCAAGCCAGAATTCTACCCTTTCAAGGTCATCATCTTTATTAGCACGAAACTCCTTTGCTCCATGCTTCTGGATCTTATCCACAGGAGGTCTCTTCCGCCTCTCAAAGTCTATACTGTAACACCCCTTACTCGTATCTGACGCTGGGATAGGGCTCGAGGCATTACCGGGATTTCACGTTCATAAACATATTAAATCAAGTAACTAACTTGCGCTCTAATTTAAAAATTTTCAAATATGTATATCCTTTCCCTTAAATAGGCCTTCGAGACCTAAAACATGCCTAAAGGTGGTGCGAGACAAAACCGAGAACGTTTGATAAACTTTGGGCACCTTGGAAATTTTCTTTTAACTTGAAGTGCCACACGCTCGTGCGACTTAGGACACGCCTGTGCAATCACCCCGTATCCAAGACTTGAGCATTCTGTTGAATTCACATGGCCAAGGCACACGCCCGTGTGTCTAGCTTGTGTTCATTTAATAGACTTACCATTTTAGATGCAGGGGACACACGACCATGCCAAACGCCCACGGGTGTGGCCCGTGTGTCATACACGGCCTAGGCACATGCCCGTGTACCCAACTGTGTAGACCCTATTAGGCTATTTTCCAAGCCTATGTTCATCCCCTTTTAACATTTATACTTAATATTAAAAACAAAGTAAAACATAATTATGCTCTCATAAATGATCTTTGCAAAAACTCATTGCATGGAAACCTTATATCATTGGTTTCATACATGCTAGGTTATTTCCCATCTTGTATTTATGTGTTGTCATACCACTTTAATACATTCAAGATTGGCTCATTCTTATGACTAGTTGCCAATTGGAATTCAACCATCGAGCATGATTATAAACTTGCACGGAAATTTTATAGGTCATAGCCTACTTAAAAACAAGCCCATCTCTATGGTCATAAACAAAAAGATAGATTTATCTTTACAAGCCTTCATTTAGAAAATCAAATGATACATAAAAAAATACTCAAAAGACCTATACATTGCATTCAACAATTTAGAAATGTCTTTATACCAAAGCTGGTCATAGTATACTAACTCTCTAACCGTCTTTCAATCTTTACGAGTCCTTGAGCTCTGTGAGAGACAGGGAGAAGAGAGGGGTAAGCATTTTCATGCTTAGTAAGCTCGAATAACCGAAAAGTAAACTTTCCAAGTAATTAGCATGCAATCAAATTGGGTAATAAATTCAATGAGCATAGGATGGCTTCCCTATTGCTTACACTCAACCAATGAGTTAGTCACATAATAATGCACTATGAAAGTTATCTTAGATGAGCTCATCATTCAACATCTCATTTGTATATATATATGTCACATTAATCTCGTTGAGTTTCAAAGAAATCTCAATGGAATATCCATTTACCATTAATTCGTACAATGATCGTTTCAGATATGCACTCCTGCAAACCTCACATTTTATGAACTCATAAGGTGATGTCGGTATTACCAGTCCAGGCTAAATACCTTATATCGACAAACACCTTTATTGAGCTCAGATCTGAATTACCAATCCAGGCTAAATTCAGATTCTAATTAAATTACCCGTCCAGGCTAAAACATAATGCACACATATTCTTCGGGAGGCTCGACCATTCAAAGGAACACCCGTCTGGGCTAGATCCTTTTATAAATGAGATCAACGGATTACCCGTCCAGCTAAATCCTTACTGGTACACATGGAAGACCTCATTACACATTTTAATCATGGTTTATCCATCGAATTCCCTTTTTAACCTCAACCGAGACATTTATCACAATTTATACTTAAGCATGCATTTCATAGAATTTCATGTTCTTAATAAATGCAATCATCATGCATTCATAAATCATATAATTAGGCACATTGAGTGTTTACTTTAAGTTATTCGATCTTACCTGGTATTCGTTTCGGTGTCGTGTTTCAATTATTCCGAAACCTTTCATTTTCCTCGATCGACGTCCAAAATTTTTTCCTCGGGGTCTATAGCAATAAAAATAGATCATTAACACTCCACATTATACATTTCAAGTTTAAATTCCACCCCCGGTCCAAATGACCATTTTGCCCCTAACCTTTCACATTTTTACGATTTAATCTCTAGTCCCGTATAATGAAACGCATGCAATTTCTACCTTACTCAAGCCTAGCCGAACACTTCTCCTTCTTATGGTAGCCCACATTTTCCATTATTTTCACATTTCTACCACACATTTTATAACTTTTGCAACAAGGTCCCTTTAGGGGTTTTTCATGAAAATCACCTAGGAAAAGTTGTTTAACACACCTCAAACTTTCATATTCCTCCATAAAACATTAAAGTACAAGTAACTCATGCATCGGTAAATTTTTAAACATGAACCCTAGCGTGAAATATGGGAAGAAATGGAGTGAGTAAGCTACCGGGATCTCAAAATTACAAAGAACATTAAAAACGGGGATTGGGAGCACTTACTAATGAGCTTGAAAAGCTTGGAAACCCTAACTATGGTGGCTTAGGAATTTCAACTGGACAAGGGAGAAGAATGGCTGATTTTTTCCTTCTTTTTCCCATTTTATTTCATTAATATGCCAAATGACCAAAATACCCTTTAGCCCTTTCTTTGAAATTTCCACGCAAGCCCATTTTTGTCCAAAAACTTAGAAATTGGGTGATTGCTCCCTAAGACCTTCTATTTTATAATCTAAAGAAATTTCATGCAAATTGCTTCTAGAATCCAAGTTTTGCAATTTATTCAATTTAGTCCCTAATTTTCTAATTGGGAACGTACTCAAAGAATTCCTTCATGAAACTTTAACGCATGCATATTCTCATATTCTAAGCCTCGTAATAATCATAAAATAAATATTTTGATGTCAGATTTGTGGTTTCGAAACCACTATTTTGACTAGGCCCTATTTTGCGATGTTACATTTCTCCCCCCTTATTGGTCCTCAGAAGTCTTACCAGTGAACAGATTCGGATATTGGCTTCACATGGTTTCTTCTGGTTCCCATGTAGCCTCTTTTACACCATGTCAATGCCATAAAACTTTTAGTAAAGCCACATTTTTATTCTTTAGCTGTTTAACCTCACGAGCCAATATCTTAACTGGTTCCTCTCCATAGGTCATGTCCGGTCAAATTTCAATCTCAATCAGTGAAATCACGTGAGAGGGGTCTGATCGGTATCGCCTTAACATAGATACATGGAACACATCGTGAATATTTTCCAGTTCAGGTGGCAATGCCAAGCGATAGGCTAACGGTCTAAATCTTTCAATGATCTCGTACGGTCCGATAAATTGCGAACTCAGTTTGCCTTTCTGGCCAAATCTCAACACATTTTTGCATGGAGACACTTTCAAGAATACTCTATATCCAACTTGAAACTCAATTTCCTTTCTTTTCAGATCAGCATATGACCTTTCTCTATCCAATGCCGCTTTCAAACAGTCTCGTATCACTTTTAACTTTCTGTTTAGTTTCTTTAATCAAATCAACTCCGTGAATCTGATTTTCCTTAAGTTTTGTCCAGTACAATGGAGTTTGGTACTTCCTACCATGCAGGGCCTCATAAGGTGCCATCTTCAAACTCGTCTAAAAACTGTTGTTGTAGGCGAATTCTACTAGTGGCAAATATTTTTCCCAGCTACCCTAAAATTCAAGGATTCAACATTGCAACATATCCTTAAGAATCTTAATCATCCTCTTAGACTGACCATTTGTCTAAGGGTGAAAAGATGTACTAAAGCTTAACTTCGTACCCAAGGCTTCTTGTTTTCTTCTAGAATCTCGAAGTGAACCTCGAGTCTCTGTAAAAAATAATCGACAGTGGTACCCCATACAATCTTACAATCTCAGAAATGTACAAGTCGGCCAATCTATTGAGGGAGTAATCTATCCTCACCGGAATAAAATGAGCCAACTTCATCAACTTATCTACTATGACCCATACAGCATCTTTCTTCTTCAAAGTCAATGGCAATCCTGTCACGAAATCCATAGTAACTCTGTCTCACTTCCATTCGAGGACCATGACAGGCTATAGCAAACCTGAAGGCACTTGATGTTCAGCTTTAACTTGCTGACATACTAGGCATTTCGACACAAATTCAAAAATATCTCTTTTCATGTCGTTTCACCAGTACATTTTCTTCAAACCGTTGTACATCTTGGTACTTCCTGAGTGAATTGACAAACGAATATTATGTACTTCTTGCAAAATTTTCCGAATAAGTTCATTTCTTTTGGATACACAAACCCTATCTCTGAACATCAAACATCCATCAGAACCAATCCAAAAATTTGATTCAATACCAGACTCACATTGAGTTCTTTTAGCTTGCAAGTCATCATCATTAGTTTGAGCATCATAGATTTCCTGAAGGAATGTCGGCCTAGCCTCTAGCTCAGCCAAGACTGAACCATCATCAAGCAATGCCAAACGAGCATCCATGGCCCTTAATGCAAACAAGGATCTACTCAATGCGTCAGCGACAACATTCGCCTTTCTCCGGTGATAGTCAATAATCAGTTTGTAATCCTTGATTAACTCAAGCCACCTTCACTGCCTCAAATTTAATTCTTTTTAAGTCATCAAATACTTCAAACTCTTGTGGTCAGTGAATATGCAGCAAGTCTCACCATATAAATAATTCCTCCAAATTTTCAAAGCAAAAACGATGGCAGCAAGTTCTAGGTCTTGTGTAGGATAGTACTTCTCATGCAGCTTCAACTGTCGTGAAGCATAAGCTATTACCTTGCCATCTTGCATAAGTACACAACCCAGTCCATTTGAATATGCATCACTGTAGACTACAAATTCTTTTCCCAACTCAGGCAATACTAAAACAGGAGCTTCAGTGTCTTTAACTTCTCAAAACTTTGTTGACACTTTTTCGTCCATTCAAACTTAACGTTTTTCTGTAACAATCTCGTCATCGGAGTCGCTATCATGGAGAATCCTTTCTCAAATCCTCGATAGTAACGGGCTAAGCCCAAAAAGCTTCTAACCTCAGTTACATTTTTAGGCGGTTTTCATTCGATGATAGCAGAAATCTTACTTGGATCGACTCGGATGCCTTCACCTGAAACAATATGATCCAAAAATCTAACTTCTTGAAGCTAAAACTCTCTCTTGCTAAACTTAGCATACAGCTGTTTTCCCATAAAGTCTGCAACACAATTCTCAAGTGATTTGCATGTTCTGACTCATCTTTGGAATAAATCAAGATATCGTCAATGAACACAATGACAAATTTATCCAAATATGGCTGGAAGATCCTATTCATTAGATCCATGAATACGGCCGGTGCATTCGTTAACCCAAACGGCATGACGAGAAATTCATAATGACCGTACCTTATTTTGAAAGCTATCTTAGGTACATCCAATTTTTTAACTCGCAGCTGATAATAGCCAGACCTCAAGTCTATCTTAGAGAACACGGTGGCTCCTCTCAACTAATTGAATAAATCGTTGATCCTTGGTAAAGGACACTTATTCTTGATAGTTACCTTGTTCAGTTGGCGGTAATCTATACATAACCTCATCAAACCATCTTTCTTCCTTACAAATAGAACGGGAGCACCCCAAGGTGAAAAGCTCGGCCTTATAAAACCTTTATCCGTCAGCTCTTGCAACTGTGCTTTCAACTCTCTTAGTTCAGTTGGTGCCATCCTATACAGAGTAATTGAAATAGGAGCTGTCCCTGGCACTAGCTCAATACCAAATTCTATTTCCCTTTTAGGAGGTAATCCGGGTAATCCTTCTGGAAATACATCTGGGTACTCACATACTATAGGCAAAGACTCAATCCTCAACTCTGTTTCCTTAGTGTTCAATACAATTGTAAGGTAGGCTTCATACCCTTTTCTCATATATCTCTGAGCAGCCATTGCCGTGATCACTACCAGAGGCGTAACCAACTCTCTTAAATCAACCCGTAGAATCTTACCATTCGGGCATTTCAATTTAATATACTTACTACCACAATTTACAATTACATCATGCAGTGCTAACCAATCCATACCAAGTATTACATCAAATTCATCAAATGGTAACAACATAAGATTAGCCGGAAAACAATGACCCTGAATTGTCAAAGGACAATTCTTACAGACTTCATCAACCATGACTGATCTACCTAGCGGGTTCGAAACTTTAATAATAAATTCCGTAGGCTCAATAAGTATGTTCATTCTAGATACCAAGCTCATGCAAATGTATGAATGCGTCGGCCCGGGTCAATTAAGGCAATAACACATATATCGAAATGAGAAAAAGTACATGTGATAACATCAGGGGCAGAGGCTTCCTCTCGGGCACGTATCGCATACGTTCTTGCTGGGGCTCGAGCCTCTAGTTTTGAAGCATCTTTAGCCGTAACTCGACTGCCACTGGCACTTTCAGGATATCTCGAAGGTCTACCTCGTGAAATGAGAGTACTCGACTTTGGGGCTACTTCCACTTCTTTCTCGACTCACTCTGGGCAGTCCCTAAGAAAGTGGTCAAGAGATCCACATCTAAAACATGCACCGCTCTTCACTCAGCATTCTTCGTAGTGAAATTTGTTGCAACTCTTACACTTCGGTTCTTGATCATCTACACTCTCCACACTAGTTACCACAAGGGAGGGAGACTTTTGGCTTCATCATTTAGAGCTTTTCGCTTTACCCGAATATCCTACTGATGAAATGGAGTGTTCATGCTGGCTTATTGATTTCTTTGTGGGAAACGAGAGTGTTTTACCACTGGACCTCTTGCTTGTGACTCGGGCCTCCCTCTTTGCTTACTTTCTTTCATTGTTAAGCTCCTCGGCCTTCTTGGTCCGATCAGCCAATGCGGCAAACCCCCGTATTTCAAGGATCCCAATCAACAACTTAATTTCCTCGTTTAGACCTTCCTCGAAGCGTTTACATATTTTCGACTCGGTTTGGACCCTTTCAGTTGCATATTGACTTAGCCTAATGAACTCTCGTTCATATTCTGCTACAGTCTTGTTCCTTTGTTTGAGTTCCAGGAACTCCTTTCGCTTTGAGTCTAGAAACTGTTGGCTAACGTATTTCTTCCTAAACTCTGCTTGGAAGAAATCCCAAGTGATATTTTCCTTTGGCACTATCGAGGATATAGTTTTCCACCAATGATACGCAGTACCTTTCAAGAAGGACACGACACACTTCAAACACTCCTCAGGTGTGCACGACAAATCATCTAACACCCGTGTAGTGTTCTCGAGCCAAAACTCGGCTCTTTCAGCATCATCATCAACTTTAACTCTAAATTCCTCAGCCCCATACTTTCTAGGCTTATCAACAGGGGCTTTACCAATTCTTACAGGGGCCATACCTCGTGGCACATCCTCATAGGTTGGTTAGGGGGCGGGGAGGTCTTGGTATGTTGTGGCGATTCCTCAGGTAATCCCCAAACCATTCGTCTATCATATCATAGAAGGTAGCTCGGGCGTCTTCCAAGCCTTCAAACATAAGTCTTCTACTACTTCTAGATACAGGCCATTGTACGGAAGCTGGAGCATGGCTCTCGACTCCCTCGGACTCATCTTGTGCTTGATTGGAAAACATTTACTATATTCAAAACAATTTAAACAGTTAGGAAATGTCACACTATCAGTATTCGAATATGGCATGTATAGAAAACCTCAATACTCTCTACGGTAGTCCTAGATCAACTAAATTGTAGCTCTAATACCATTAAATGTAATATCCCTCACCCGTATCCGACGCCAGGATAGGGCTCGAAGCATTACCAGGATTTCACGTTCATAAACATATTAAATCAAGTCACTAAATTGCGCTCTAATTTAAAACTTTTCAAATATGTATATCATTTCCCTTAAATAGGCCTTCGAGACCTAAAACATACCTAGAGACAGTGCGAGACAAAACCGACAATGTTTGATAAAGTTTGGGCACCTTGGAAATTTTCTTTTAACTTGAAGTGTCACACGCCCGTGTGACATGGGATATGCCTGTGCAATCACCCCGTGTCCAAGACTTGAGCATTCTGTTAAATTCACATGGCTAAGACACATGCCCGTGTGTCTAGCCCGCGTTCATTAACAGACTTACAATTTTAGATGCAGGGGACACACGATCATGCCACACGCCCACGGTGGCACGTGTGTCACACACGGCCTAGGGACACGCCCGTGTACCCAACCGTGTAGACCCTATTAGGCTATTTTCCAAGCCTATGGTCATCCCCTTTTAATACTTATACTTAATGATTATTAAAAACAAAGTAAAAATTATGCTCTCATAAATGATCTTTCCAAAAACTCATTGCATGGAAACCTCATATCATTGGTTTCATACATGCTAGGTTATTTCCCATCTTGTATTTATGTGTTGTCATACCACTTTAATACATTCATGATTGGCTCATTCTTATGACTCATTGCCAATTGGAATTCAACCATCGTACATGATTATAAACTTGCATGGAAATTTTGTAGGCCATAGCCTACTTCAAAACAAGCCGATCTATATGGCCATAAACAAAAAGATAGATTTATCTTTACAAGCCTTTGTTTGGTAAATCAAATGACACATATAAAAAAATACTCAAAAGACCTATACATGCCATTGAAAAATTTAGAAATGTCTTTATACCAAAGCTGGTCTATTTGATAGTATGCTGACTTTCCAACCGTCTTCTAATCTTTACGAGTCCTCAAGCTCTGTGAGAGACAGGGAAAAGAGAGGGGTAAGCATTTTCATGCTTAGAAAGCTCGAATAACCAGAAAGTAATCTTACCGAGTAATTAGCATGCAATCAAATTGGGTAATAAATTCAATGAGCATAGGATGACTTCCCTATCACTTACACTTAATCAATGAGTTAGTCACATAACAATACAATATGAAAGTTATCTTAGATGAGCTCATCATTAAACATCTCATTTGTTTATATATATATGTCACATTAATCTCATTCAGTTTCTAGGAAATCTCGATGGAATATCCATTTACCGTCAATTCGTACAATGATCGTTTCAGATATGCACTCCCGCGAACTTCACATCTTATGGCGGGATTACAAGTCTAGGCTAAATCCCCCATTTTATGAACTCATAAGGTAATATTGGGATTACCAGTCCAGGATAAATCCCTTATAATGAAAAACACCTTTATTGAGCTTAGATCTGAATTACCAGTCCAGGCTAAATTCAGATCCTAATCGGATTACCCGTCCGGGCTATATCCACAATGCACACGTATTCTTTGGGAGGCTCGACCATTCAAAGGAATGCCCCTCCAGGCTAGATCCTTTTATAAATAAGATCAACGGATTACCCGTCTGGCTAAATCCTTACTGCTACACATGCAAGACATCATTACACATGTCAATCATGGTTTATCCATCGAATTCCCTTTTTAACCTCAACTGAGGCATTTATCACATTTCATACTTAAACATGCATTTCATAAAATTTCATGTTATTAATAAATGAAATCATCATGCTTTCATAAATAATATAATTAGGCACATTGAGTGTTTACTTTAAGTTATGCGACCTTACCTGGTATTCGTTTCAGTGTCGTGTTTCGGTTATTCCAAAACCTTTCGGTTTCCTCGATCGACCTCCAGAATTTGTTCCTCAGGGTCCATAAAAATAAAAATAGATCATTAACACTTCACATTATACATTTCAAGTCTAAATTCCACCCCCGGTCCAAATGACCGTTTTGCCCCAAACCTTTCACATTTTTACCATTTAGTCCCTAGGCTCGTATAATGAAACACATTCAATTTCTACCTTACTCAAGCCTAGCCGAACACTTTACCCTCTTATGGTAGCCCACATTTTCCATTATTTTCACATTTCTACCACACATTTTAAACTTTTGCAACAAGGTCCATTTAGGGGTTTTTCATGAAAATCACCTAGGAAAAGTTGTTTAACACACCTCAAATTTTCATATTCGTCCATAAAACAATAAAATACAAGTAACTCATGCATGGGTAAATTTTTAAACATGAACCCTAGCATGAAATATGGGTAGAAATGGAGAGAGTAAGCTACCGGGATCTCAAAATTACAAAGAACATTAAAAACAGGGCTTGGGAGCACTTACTAATGAGCTTGAAAAGCTTGGAAACCCTAACTATAGTGGATTATGAATTTTGGCTGGACAAGGGAGAAGAATGGCTGATTTTTGCCTTCTTTTTCCCATTTTATTTCATTAATATGCCAAATGACCAAAATACCCTTAAGCCCTTTCTTTGAAATTTCATCCATGCAAGCCTATTTTTGTCCAAAAACATAAAAATTAGGTAAATTGCTCTCCAAGACCTTCTATTTTATAATCTAAGGAAATTTCATGCAAATTGCTTCTAGAATCCAAGTTTTGCAATTTATTCAATTTAGTCCCTAATTTTCCAATTGGGCCCTTACTTAAAGAATTCCTTCATGAAACTTTAACACATGCATATTCTCATATTGTAAGCCTCATAATAATCATAAAATAAATATTTTGATGTCAGATTTGTGTTCCCAAAATTACTATTTTGACTAGTCCCTATTTTGGGATGTTACACATACCCTAGGGTACTACGGGGACAGGTTGAGGGATAGGTGGGGGTGGAGGGGGTTGAGCATTTGCGTTCGCTCGGACGAACTCCATGTACCACTCATTCATCATGTGGAAAAAGGCCTTTCAAGCCCATTCTCCTCCTCCCTGACTAACCATGGGAGGTCAGTTATCGGATGGCACCGCCCCTTCGGTAGGGGCTGGCGCATTACTTTCTACGTTGTTCACCATAGTTTGATCGGGATCTATTACTATATGAAAACACAATTTAAAAGATCAGGAGTCGTCACACTATCAAAATTTATTTCTGGCATGTATAGCTAGACTCGTGCACACACTACGTTAGTCCAAGAACCGACTAAACCGTAGCTCTGATACCACTACATGTAACACCCCATACTTGTGCCCCATACCGGGTTGGAATATGAGGCATTACCTGACTTAAAATTATGCATATAGACATTTTCATAACACCAAAACATGGTTAAATTAAAACTTTTCAATTTTGTTTATAAACTCCTTAATAACAGCCTACTAAGCCTCAAACATACATTGGAACCCATTTAGAAACAATCCGAGTCCTTTAAAGAACTCTGAAAATAACTCTTAACATAGGGGCACACGCTCGTATGGGAGGGGCAACACGCCTGTGTGACATTTCAACATGGTCATGTTATTGGCCCGTGTGGCTCACATAGCCTAAGCAATACAGGGACATGCCCGTGTCCTAAACCCATATGGAATTAATTCTAAATGCACACCTACAAGGGTTTTCACATGGCCTGGAACACGATCGTGTCTCTAGCCCGTGTCCTTCACACGACCATGACACACCCGTGTCCTAGCTCTTGTCCAATAACTTGGACATTCTGTTTCTGATGTCAGCAATCCTCAAGGGCTACACGACCAAGGCACATGCCCGTGTGCTAGGCCGTGCCCTTCACACACCATGCATACTAACTTACAATTCTTACGTGCAGGGGACACACGACCATATCACACGCCCATGTAGTGAACCGTGTGTGACATACGGCCTAGACACACGCTCGTGTGCCTACCCATGTTGACAAAATAAGGCAATTTACCAGGCCTTTTTGTCACCCTTACTTATGTAACCTGCACAAAAATCACTCTATACTAACATAAGGGCACATCACATAGCCAAAATAACTACAATGGACAACATTTCATTATGCAATTTACTTATCCATGAAAATATCATCTTTAATTTATAAATCAAAATGAGTATTGACTATCATCCATGGCCTTATACAAAATGAGTATCATATTCATCATATGAGCCAACACATTATGGCTAACTAACAAAACACTAAACAAAGACTCGAGTCCCTATACATGCCAGAAAACAAAATAATGAAACTAGCTATACCAAGGTCTTGAGTGGTAGTGTGATCGAAGCATTTGATGTCATTGGATCCCCGATGCTAGCTTGGCGGCACTATAAGGAAAGAAAAGAAAGGAGGGTAAGCGTGGGAGCATAATTGTAACACCCCAAACCCGGCCCAGACGTTACGGCCGAATCCAGCATATCACGTTGAAGCGTTACTAAAAAACTCATGTTTTATCTAAAATCTTTCTTAGCGTTAAGAATATTTTCGTTTTAAGTTAAACTGAATGGAAGCTGTGCACCAGGTAGGATACCAAAAAAGAGGAGGTGAGTCCATCGGACTACTTAAGTACCAAGCTCCCTTCGGATCCAATCCTAGACATGCACACCACCATTGCCACACCTTAACTTAGTGTATGTTCTTAGGAAACCAATTCAATTAAGTCCAGTTTAAGGAAAAATGATTAATTTTGGAAAACGTTTTGTTGCGTAAGTTTTGCTTTGTTGTCGTGATATTTTAAAATCAATTACAGCTTTTTGAAAATACGCCTAAAACTAATCGGGCCAAATGATTAAGATAATATCATACCTATTCTAGTAAAAAATATTAAAACCATTTAAAATCATTAAAGTAGCCTTATTACAACTTAAAACCCAAATCATAAAAGTAAATGAAAACTAATTAAATTATAAAAAGAAAATCAAGTTTGCAGTACGTGTGGCCACTCTGAATCCCTCACAGCTCCAAGTCTACTATGGTTAGGGGTTACCTGTATGGAAAAAATTAAGGGGTGAGTTTGGGGAAACTTAGCATGTAAATTAACCCAACCATAGTCCAGATCAGTTCAAACCATAGAAACAGCTTAAGTTGGGCCTTAGCCCTATACAAAATTCAGAATAAAGCCCATAGGCCCATAACAGAAATAGAACAGATATCATGTATGCAGAAAACCCAACCCATATCCATCCGTATACACCCCCGTGCCAACCTTACACCATGTGGGGAGACTTCTCGACCCACCCATCCGTCTACACGTCACAAGTATGCAACATGGCTACCAGAACAGATATTGTGACAGAGTCACCAGATACAGATAATTGTGGCAGGGCCACCAGAAACAGATTTTTGTGGCAGATCCACCAGAACGCTTCCTCCATCATTATAACCCATATCCCATGCAACAGATATACATGTCATGGCATACAACAAACAAAATCAGAATATCATGCATTTCAGTCAAAATCAACCCTAAGGGTATAATGGTTATTTTGCACCTAGGGGTATAATGGTCATTTTGCACCTAGGGGTACAGTGGTGATTTTCATACTTAGGGTATTTTAGTAAATTTACCTATTTTAGGGTTTACATACATACTACAGCCATTATTGCATCAACAGAAACACTTACTGAGCGTTCTTACCGAATTGGGCCCGTTGGCCCATTATCCCGTTTTCGGTCCATTAAGCCCAAATATACCGAAGTGTACGAAATTGCGTACTCTGCAATCCTATCACTTGAGATTACTAGGAATAGCCATTCAAGCCATCTCACGAGCACTCGTACGCTCGCAAGTCCTAAAATACCGGCTTTTTGGCATTTTGGCTTTTCAGCTTTTGCCGATCTAGTCTATGAGTAAGTGTCGTTTATCACTGCTTTGCATTTAAAAGCGATGAGTTCCACACACACCGATTGCCTACGATCGATTACCAATACGTTAACTATGAATCCATAACAACTTGTATACAAAACTCCTTACCCAAAAGTCGGCCATCAACACTTTAGGCACTAGAGATCCTACCTTTTTCCGAATCTAGCGACTAGGTTTAGATCCAGTCGTTCCACTTGTCCAAGCCTCTGATCAGCAGCCTCTAGATCACACTATCATCACAATTAAACAATTGTCACAACCCTAAGAGCCATAGGGCCCAATCGATAGCCTCCCTAAGCCTCTAGGGGTTTCGGCTTTTCTAAAACTCGAAATAAAGAATAGATTTGAAAACTTACCACTGGCTCCTTCAGTCAACGATTCCACTTTAGTTCCTATTCGATTCTGATGCAGATCTAACCCCTCAAATGTTAGAAGAAATCCAATCTTTAAAGGTCTAAAGATTCAGCTATGCCCCTAAGACTATGGGGTTTTTGACCTTTTTTGACATAGTGAAGAGAAAGATGAAATATGAGAGTTTTGCAGTGGTTTTGTTGACAAGACTTTTGGGCTTAGGGGATGAGAGAATCAGCAAAAAAGATGAAGAAGAATCAGAGGGTTTTGCTAGGAGAAATCGGCACAGTAGAAAAATAGGCTTTCGGGATTTCGGCTTTTATGGCAATCGGCTATAAGGCTTAGAAACAAATGGTAAGGAAGTGGAGTTGGGTAGAATGGTAGAAAGATTCGGCTATAGAGGAAAAGAAAAGGAAGAGAAAATAGATGAAAAGAGGAGAAAAGAAGAAGAGAAAATAATTGTCAGAAATGGTACAGCTTTTCCCCAAATGCCGAAATTACAACTCCCAATGGACCTAGCTGAATTTCCTATGCTAAAGACCCTTGGCCGGTCAACTCTTGCTCCTTGATCAGCTCCTAAATTTCCTCCCTTATCTTATCCTTATTCAATCCCCTTGGCAGCTTAAACTCCCTCTAACAGAGTTCCCCCTTGAGTTCCATCACATCCCCTTTTTGTTCACAAAAAGATAAATACCCTATTTGCTTACCTTGTGGCCCGAAGCTTGGCTCCCCCTGAACAACTACATGCCACTCCCCCTATACCTTATGTTGCGTCACATGCCAGTTTACCACAGGTCCCTTTTGCCTTATTTTACCATCTTTAATCTAAAAGCCCTCAACGCCAGTACTCTCTCTTTCTAAAATTGGGAATTTGAAAATTTCCTCGAATTGGATTTACTCTTGGGCCCTTTTAAAGGCCCTCTGACATTCTTAGACCCACTGCAGACAGTTAAAACACATAATTTCCAAAATTTATTGAAAATCACAGAAATCCCGAAAATCTCAAAAATTGGGGCGTTACAACTATACCCTCCTTAAAGAAATTTCATCGTCGAAATTTTACCTGATTCAAACAGATGTGGGTATTGTTGTCGCATCGCCTTTTCTGGCTCCTAAGTGGCTTCCTCTTGCCATGATTACGCCAAAGCACTTTTATCAAGGAAATTGACTTCCTTCTTAGAACCTTAACATCACGATCCAGTATCTGTAGGCTCTTCCTCGAAAGTCAAATCTGGCCGCACCTCAATCTCTGCAACTGGCACGACATGAGTAAGGTCAGAACGGTATCGCCTTAACATGGAGACGTGAAAAATGTCGTGAATCCTGTCTAACTTCGGAGGTAATTCCAATTGATAAGCCACTGGACCTACTCGCTTAAGATCTCAATAAAGGCCGATGAATCGTGGACTCAACTTGCCCTTATTACCAAACCTTAATATCTTCTTCCAAGGTGAAACCTTCAAGAAGACCATATCACCTACTGAGTACTCAATCTCATTACGCTTCAAATCAACATGCGATTTTTTCTTATCAGATGCTTCCTTTAACTGATCTCTAATTATCCTGACCTTATCTTCAGTATCTGCTACCAACTCAGGTCCAAGAACCTGTCATTCTCCCAACTCAGTCCAACAACTAGGTGTACGACACCTACGTCCATACAGCGCTTCATATGGTGCCATTTCATACTCGCCTGATAACTGTTGTTATATGCAAACTCTGCCAATGGCAAGTAATCTTCCCAACTACCTCGGAAGTCGATAACACAACCCCTCAACATGTCTTCCAAAATCTGAATAACCCTTTCCGTCTGACCATTCGTCTGCTAATGAAAAGCCGTGCTAAAGTTCAATCGCATTCCCAACGCCTCATGTAACTTTTGCCAGAACTGAGATGTGAACCTAGGATCTTGATCAGAAATAATTGATCCTGGCACTCCATAAATTCGCACAATCTTCACCACATACAATTTGGCTAACTTCTGAAGTGAATAATCAATGTAGACAGGTACGAAATGAGTAGACTTGGTCAACCTATCCACGATCACCCAAACCGAATCCTTCTACGTCAGTGTCAAGGGTAGCCCACTCAGAAAGTCCATGGTTACCCTCTCCCACTTCCAAAGTGGTATATTTACTGGCTGCAAGTAGTTGATACTCAGCTTTCACCTACTGGCAGGTCAGGCATTTCCCAACAAGCTCCGTTACTTCTCGTTTAAGCCAAGGCCACCAATACAATTCTCGCAAGTCGTGGTACAACTTATTTCCTCTAGGATGCATAGCACCAAGTCCTCCATGAGTTTCTTTCAGTATTGATTACCTTAAGTTAGAGTCCTTTGAAACGCAAATTCTCCCTCGAAAACGCAGAACTTCTTTCTCAACTTGCTGAAACCTACCAACCAAAGACTCATCCTTCAACTACTTTTCCTTAATCTAATCCACCTAGGTTGGCCTTGCTTGCAATTCAGCTAAACAGACTGCCATCATCATACAGACTCAAACGAGTGAGCATTGCTCTCAGATCAGATATAGCTCTACGGTTTAGAGCATCGGCTACCATATTAGCCTTCCCTGGGTGATACTCAATCGAACAATCATAGTCCTTAAGCAATTCTATCATCTTTGCTGCCTCAGATTCAACTCCTTCTGAGTTAGCAGGTACTTGAGACTCTTATGATCCGTATATATGGCACATTTTTCTCCGTACAGGTAGTGTCTCCAAATCTTAAGTGAAAAGATTACTGCGGCCAATTCTAAATCGTGAGTAGGATAGTTCACTTCGTGAGGTTTAAGCTGTCGCGACACATAAGCAACCACCTTACCCTCTTGCATCAACACACAGCCCAAACCCACATGTGATGCGTCACTATACACGGTAAAATCCTTCCCAGACTCCGGTTGAATCAAAATAGGTGCCTTGGTCAGAACTTCCTTCAACTTTTCAAAAGCTTCCTGTTGCTTCTCGATCCAAACAAACAGTGCTCCTTTCCTTATAAGCTTTGTCAATGGTGCTGCCAACACAAAAAAACCTTCCACAAACCTTCTATAGTACCCTGCCAAACCCAGGAAACTCTGAATTTCTGACACCGACCTAGCTGGCTTCCACTCCAGAATCGCTTCAATCTTTCGAGGGTCCACCTTGATCCCCTCAGCAAAGACACCATGACCTAAGAAGGTTACCTCCCTCAACCAGAATTCGCATTTACTAAATTTCGCATAAACTCAAAACTTACAACACAATGCGAAGATGTTCATCATGTTTCTCTTCAGTTTCAGAATACACCAGAATATCGTCAATAAAAACGACAACAAATTGGTCCAAGATTGGTTGGAATACCCGATTCATCAGATCCATAAATGCTGCAGGAGCGTTCGTCAACCCAAATGGCATGACCAAAAACTCATAATGACCATACCAAGTCCTGAATGTCGTCTTATGAACATCCACCTCCTTGACCCTTAATCGATGATATCCAGATCGAAGATCAATCTTGGAAAATACTGAAGCTCCTCTAAGTTGGTCGAACAAGTCATCTATTCTTGGCAAAGGGTACTTATTCTTAATCATTAGTTTATTCAACTACCGATAATCGATGCATATCCATATCGTCCCATCCTTTTTCTTCACAAACAACACTGGTGCTCCCCATGGGGACACACTCGGCCTAATGAAGCCTCTATCCAACAACTCTTGAATCTGTGCTTTCAGCTCCACTAACTCCTTCGGTGCCATCTTGTATGGTGCGATGGACACTGGTGCCGTTCCAGGCAACAAGTCAATTCCAAACTCGACTTCTTGGTTCGGAGGCAACCCCGGGAGCTCTTATGGAAAAACATCTTGGAATTCCTTAACGGTTCTAACTTTATCCACTGTCAAACCTCTAGTCTTCGACTAACTTACAAATGCCAAATACGTCTCACAGCCTTTACGAATCCACTTCTCGGCTCTCAACGCCGACACCACATTAGACAAATAATCACTTCGTTCACCTATCATCATAACCTCCTCACCCTCCGCGGTTTTTAACACCATTCGCTTAGCTGCACAGTCCAGAGTTGCCCTATGCTTAAACAGCCAATCCATCCCCAGGATGAGATCGAATTCTCCGAATGATAATTCCATCAAGTCTCTAGTGAATATCCTATCTTGAGTTTCTATAGGTACGTCCTTATACAGTTTGTCTACCCTAACTGAGTGACCCAAAGGACTTAGTACTGATACCCCACTCACAGTCTCCTCAGAGTGCACACCCAGTGACCCATATATGGCACATGCAATATACGAATGAGTAGATCCAATATCTATCAAAGTAGTGTACGGCATGCTAGAAATAAAAAACGTACCAGTTATAACGTCGGGTGCATCACCCTCCTCTCGACGACGAGCTGCATACACCAATGCCAGCTGTTGAGCCTCAGCATCTCCGGCACCCCCGCCAGGTGCTCCTCGTCCATGACCATTTCCATTACCGCCCCTACCTTGACCACGTGCTCTCGTTGGTTGTGGTCCACCTTCCGCTGGTTGAGCAACCCTCAATTTCGCAACCTGAACCTGATCTATTTTCTGAGGATAGTCCTTGACTTTATGCTCCATAGACCCACACCGGAAACAAGCACCAGAGCATTTCCTACACTCGCCCAGATGTTCCTTATCACGGTCCCTACAAACTTGTGGTCTAACAATATTCATCAGAACTGCTCGAACTGGCTCTTTTACTCTTGCCCTTTTAGCACTCCTATTTGCACCACGCAAGGGTCCTGAATGCCTCCGAAAACGGTTCCGATCCTTTTCATGATTCTATTTTTCTGTGCGCTTTACCTCCTCCACTATCTTAGCTTTCTCCACCAAAGTGACAAAGTCACGCTCCCTCTGTGTAGCAATTAGCACCCTCAGTTCATCTCTAAGACCATACTCAAAGCGCACACTACGTTCATACTCGTAACGACTATCCCAATGGCATACCAGTTCAGCCTCAGGAACTCAGCCTCGTACTTAGTAACTATCTTACCTCCTTGAACCAGATTCAGAAATTCTTTCCTGTGGACGTCCACATAACTCGCCCTAACATACTTTCCCTTGAAGACTGTCTTAAACAGCTTCCAAGTCACCCTGTCAGTGGGGGTCCCATCTCTCACAGTGAGCTACCACTGATAAGCCTCATCCCATAGCAATGAGATGGCTCCCTTCAGCTTCTGCACCACAGAGCAGTCCAAATCATCCATAATTTGTTTCGTGGCCTCTAACCAATATTCAGCCACATTCGGGGCTACTCCCGACACTCTCCTAAAGATCTCTGCTCCGTTAACCCGGAGTCGCTTAGAAATAGACCCTCAAACTCCATTATCCGTGCTTGCCACGGTAACCCTTTCCAAAACACGAAGCATTGCCTGTGATAGGGCGTTATCCCCTGCACCTTGATCATGAGATTCCACTTCCGTTGCCGGTGGTACCGGTGCATCTGCCACCGGCATATGCCCTGAAGACAAAGATCAAGCCTGTGTACTACCTCGGCCACGTCCACGGCCCCTTCCACGTGCTGCCCTCGTACTCATGTCGTATTATCTAATTACGAATTTTATGCATCCATTAAATATTTCAGTGTTTATTATAGATGTTTTATGAACAGACAGTAATTCAGGGTTTGTTTTTTTCGTGGAAATGCAGTCCAGCTACAGTCTTTAGTCTATTTATCAAAAAAATTCTACCGTTCCAATATAATCCTAACTAAAGTATCATAGGGTTTCGTTACAGGTATATAGCGGATAATTCAGAATATTCAAGAAAATTCAGACTAATACTTACAGACTTGGGCCGGAGATTCGGTGTGCCACCTCTTTGGTTATCAAATTTCAAAAACCCAGAAAAAACTTAAACCATTTTAACATGTATACCTTGTAAAACATCTTTGAAAAGAACTTTTCAAAACCATTTCCAAAAATACCCTTCTTAGGCCTAAGTTTTGAAAAGATTTTCAGACTCGATCCACAGCCGAATTGTTGCAACTTCACTCTGATACCACTAAATGTAACACCCCAAACTCGGCCCAGACATTACGGTCGAATCCAGCATGTCACATTGAAGCGTTACTGAAAAACTCATGTTTTATCTAAAATCTTTCTTGGCATTAAGAGTATTTTCGTTTTAAGTTAAAGTGAATGGAAGCTGTGCACCAGGTAGGATACCGGAAAAGAGGAGGTGAGTCCATCGGACTGCTTAAGTGCCAAGCTCCCTTCAGATCCAATCCTAGACATGCACGCCACCATTGCCACACCTTAACTTAGTGTATGTTCTTACGAAACCAATTCAATTAAGTCCAGTTTAAGGAAAAATGATTAATTTTGGAAAACATTTTCATTGCGGAAGTTTTGCTTTGTTGTTGTGATATTTTAAAATCAATTACTGTTTTTGAAAATGCGCCCTAAAACTAATCAGTTTCAGCGATTAAGATAATATCATACCTATTCTAGTAAAACATATTAAAACCATTTAAAATCATTAAAGCGGCCTTATTACAACTTAAAACCCAAATCATAAAAGTAAATGAAAACTAATTAAATTATAAGAAGAAAATCAAGTTTGCAGTACGTGTAGCCACTCCGAATCCCTCACAGCTCCAAGTCCACTATGGTTGGGGGTTACCTGCATGGATAAAATTAAGGGGTGAGTTTGGGGAAACTCAGTGTGTAAATTAACCCAACCATAGTCTAGATCAGTTCAAAGCACAAAAACAGCTTAAGTTGGGCCTTAGCCTTATACAGAATTCAGAATGAAGCCTATAGGCCCATAACAGAAACAGAACAGATATCATGTATGCAGAAAACCCAACCCATATCCATCCGTAGACACCCCCGTGCCAACCTTACACCATGTGGGGAGACTACTCGATCCACCCATCCGTTTACACGTCACAAGTATGCAGCATGGTTGCCAGAACAGATATTGTGACAGAGTCACCAGATACAGATAATTGAGGCAGGGCCACCAGAAACAGATATTTGTGGCAGAGCCACCAGAATGCTTCCTCCATTATTATAACCCATATCCCATGCAACAAATATACATGTCATGAAATACAATAAACAGAATAAGAATATCATGCATTTCAGTCAAAATCAACCCTAAGGGTATAATGGTCATTTTGCACCTAGGGGTATAATGATGATTTTCATACTTAGGGTATTTTAGTAAATTTACCTATTTTAGGGTTCACATACATACTACAGCCATTATCGCATCAATAGAAACACTTACCGAGAATTCTTACCAAATTGGACCCGTTGGCCCACTATCCCGTTTTCGGCCCATTAAGCCCAAATATACCGAAGTGCACGAAATTGCGCACTCTGTAATCCTATCACTTGATATTACTAGGAATAGCCATTCAAACCATCTCACGAGTGCTCGCACGCTCGCAAATCCCAAAATACCGGCTTTTCGGCATTTCAGCTTTTCGACCTTTGCCGATCTAGTTTATGAGTGAGTGTCGTTTACACACCTGTTTGCGACGAAACACTGATGATTTCCACACACACCAGTTGCCTATAGTCAGTTACCAAAACATTATCTATGAATCCATAACAACTTGTATACAAAACTCCTTACCCAAAAGTCGACCATCAACACTTTAGGCACTAGAGATCCTACCTTTTTCCGAATCTAGTGACTAGGTTTAGATCCAGTCGTTCCACTTGCCCAAGCCTCTGATCAGCAGCCTCTAGATCACACTATCATCACAATAAAACAATTTTCACAACCCTAAGAGCTATAGGGCCCAATCGATAGCCTCCCTAAGCCTCTAAGGGTTTCGGCTTATCTAAAACCTGAAATAAAGAATAGATTCAAAAACTTACCACTAGTTTCTTCAGTCAATGATTCCACTTTAGTTCCTATTCAATTCTGATATAGATCTAACCCCTCAAATCTTACCAGAAATCCAATCTTTAAAGGTCTAAAGATTCGGCTATGCCCCTAACACTATGGGGTTTTCGGCTTTTTTTGAAATAGTGAAGAGAAAGATGAAATATGAGAGTTTAACAGTGGTTTTGTAGACAAGACTTTGGGGTTCAGAGGATGAGATAATCGGCCAAAAATATGAAGAATAATTAGAGGGTTTTGCTAGGAGAAATCAACACAGAAGAAAAACAGGCTTTCGGGATTTCGACTTTTATGGCAATCGGCTATAAGGCTTAGAAACAAATGGTAAGGAAGTGGAGTTGGGTAGAATGGTAGAAAGGTTCGACTATAGAGGAAAAGAAGAAGAAGATAAAATATATGAAAAGAGGAGAAAAGAAGAAGAGAAAATAATTGTCAGAAATGGCACAGCTTTTCCCCAAATGCCGAAATTACAACTCCCAATAGACCTAGCCAAATTTCCTATGCTAAAGACCCTTGGCCAGCCAACTCTTGCTCCTTGATTAGCTCCTAAATTTCCTCCCTTATCTTATCCTTACTCAATTCCCTTGCCAGCTTAAACTCCCCCTAACAGAGTTCCCCCTTGAGTTCCATCACATCCCCTTTTTGTTCACAAAAAGATAAATACCCTATTTGCTTACCTTGTGGCCCGAACCTTGGCTCCCCCTAAACAACTACACGCCACTCCCCCTATACCTTATGTGGCATCACATGCCAGTTTACCACAGGTCCCTTGTGTGACAGCCCTAAATTGACCCTAGTCAGAAAGTGGTTTCGGGACCACTAAACCGAGTCATAAAAATAATTAGCCATCATAGTTGATGCTCATTATATGTACATATACATGTGTGAAAATTTCATGTTTGAATTTTGTTAATTGTAAGTGAATTTTATCAAATAGGACTTATGTGAGAAAATTTAGAAATGTGCTAGGCAAATGTAAAGTGGCCTATTAATGCATGTTGTGAAAATGATGGGTTTGCATGTCAAATTTCCCAAAATTAAAGCATAGTGGCTGGCCATGCTATGGGTGGAAACATGTTGTGTTAGTGTGTTATGCTAGAAAGAATAAAAAAAAAGGGGGTTAGGATTAAAGTAATGCAAAGGGAGGAGTGATGAAAAAAAAATTGTCTCATCCATGCCCCCCCATTGCCGTGAATTGAAGAAAGAAAACAAGTTGTGTTCTTTGGTTCTTCTTGGCCGAATTGAAAGGAGGAAGAAAGGAGTGAAGCAATCGGTCATCTTAGGTCGATATTAAGGTAAGGAAGTTGATACTAGTTCTTGAAATCCTAGTTGATATTGAGTGAGATATCAAGTTATTGTTGGTAACCCATGTTGAAATTATGATTTTGGAATAAGTAAGGTTTTCGGCTATGGAGATTAATAAGGGTGATGGTTGTGTTTCATGCTAAATCTAGATGAACAATGGTAGTTTGCTTACATCTTGATATCTATGAGTTCCTTTCTTGGTTCTACCTTAGATCCATGAAGTATGTTTTCATTTGGTGTTGTTGGAGGTATCGGCCATGGTATATCCATAAGTATGATTTATGCTTATTACATGGTAGGTAAGATTTTTGTTTTGGATATATGTTTATATTTGGTTAATGATTTATTCTTGTGAAGTATAAATTTGTAACATGAATTGAGTTGGAAGTTATTATAATGTACTTGTGCATTCGGGTATATGATGAAAATATATGAGGTGGTTAAAATCAACTTTGTGATTCGGCTCTTGCACATATATATAGATATATTTGCACATGATGTATTGGTATGACATATATATTATCTCAAGGTATATATTTATATATGATGGTGTTTCAGTTATGGAGTAAATGATGGATGCGTATTGAGTTATAATATGTAATGCATTAGTTAGTAAAAATGTATGCGATTTATGTGTGGTATTAAGTACATAATTGGCCTCAACATAGACATGCATATTCGGCCACATGAGATGGATTGGTGTTGCATGTATTCGGTTAGAGGCAAGCATATTGATGCTTTTATCTTGGCTTAGATAATCGGCTAAAAGAGAGTGTGGGCTAATATGTTGAGTTTGATTCATGATTTCATACATATGTGACTTTAATGTCTAAGGAATATATATGGGCTAAGTACCTTGAGTTCCTCTTTTCGATGCTCAAATGATTAAATCAATTTATTTGTTAAATTAAGCTCAAGAGCAAAGGGGAACTAAATCCGATAAAGGGAAGGAAAAAGTGGTCGAATAGCCATCGAAATCGTTCGACAACATCCGAGGTAAGTTTTCGAGTAACGAGACTTAGTTACGATTTAATTAAGTCACGACGTATGAGCATAACAAATATACGGTAATATGATGATTCTACTTGAATTATATGTTGAGTTAATTAGTCTATACTATGACGGGTAGCCGTATGTGCATAGAGATCGTGTCATAAAGCAAACTAAACCATGCTGTTTGTATGTGGCTAGTGAGTCGAAAATGGGATTGCTTAATGCGTGACTTGTGTTTGAACTCTAATTATGAAAATGAAATATAGATGTGTCATGACTTATTGATATGTGCATGAATATTTGGATGATAACCGGGCTAAGTTCCAAAGGCATTTGCGCTAGTGACTAGTTCCGGGCTAAGTCCCGAAGGCATTTGTGCGAGTTACTATATCCGGGCTAAGTCCCGAAGGCATTGGTGCGAGTTACTATATCCGGGCTAAGTCCCGAAGGCATTGGTGCGAGTTACTATATCCGGGCTATGTCCCGAAGGCATTCGAGCGAGTAGCTATATCCGGTTAAATTCCGAAGGTACTTGGCTTGGGAATGGGCGACCTTGCTGTAATAGTTTCAATTAATACGCTCGTAAAATCCCAGCAATGAGGTATGTTTCGTTTATGCATTGAATTAGTTGATCCCTTACAAATAGTATTCGCTCAGTCGATAAATGAGCTACCGGCCTTTGGCTAAGTTGATCTTTTGTGTATAAATATAAGGGTTGGTAATGTGAAGTAAGTATGACATTGAGAATTTGTGCATATGAAATTATCCGTTTAGCCATATGAATGCTACACTTTAGTTGTGTCAAATTTTATGACTCAAAACTTACTAAGCATTAAATGCTTACTCGTTTCTTTGAATCTGTTTTATAGATTTTGGTTCGTCACCATCGGACTCGGAGTGTCAAGTCAAGTCGCCCACACTATCAAATCCCTTTGGTACATTTTTGGTTGAACTTTGAAATGGCATGTATAGGACTACCCTTTTTGATGTTGGTCATGTACCTTTCGGTATTGTACAAATTTGGATAGCCATGCGAAAATGGCTTATATATATTTTGACCATAATGTTATAATCATCTTGTATGTATATGTTCATTAAGAGGCATGGAAATGTTTGGAAACAATTAGCCATTGGAATGGTTAATCATGATCATATTTTGTGCTATATATGCTAAAGGGCTAGTTGAATCATGGAAACTATGAAATAGGTAAAGTCTACCTTAAAGGCGATCGACACAGAAGAAGTGTTGTAAATTTGAAAATCACTAAAAATAGTAGGAATGGAATTAAATAGTGAATAAATTACGTAATCGGACCTTGATGAATCTACTTTCATATGGAAGAAAAGAAACGATCACATGAGTTGTATGTTAAGAGATATTTAGATTTTCGCTAAACAGGACCAGAACGGTTACTGGATTCCCTGTTCAGACTTTGGAAATTCATTATAAATTAACCAGAGATAATTAGAAGCCATGCCATATATTTATAGATTCCTTTTCGAGTCTCGTTTCTATAGAAACAAACAGCATCAGTATTGAAGCCCTGTACAGGGAGATATCCAAGTCGTAACACATAAAGGTCGGTGTAGTCGAACCCTGAAACAGGGGAGACTTTAACTAATAAACTGTACTGGATTGACCAAAAATTCTAGAAAAAAATTTGTAGATGGACATATGAGTCTAGTTTCAGGAAAAATTTACGGAACTGTTTTTTGAGTTTTTGAACTCGAGATATGATTTTTAAGGTGACAAGGACGCAGTTAGCCACTCGTCTGAAATTTAAAATGGACTGTGCAAATAAGTGAATTAAGTCTGTTAACCCCTCGTGTCCGACTCCGGCAACGGTCTCGGGTACGGGGTGTTACACCTTGTGCCCTATTTTACCATCTTTAATCTAAAAGCCCTCAACGCCAGTACTCTCTCTTTCTAAAATTGGGAATTCAGAAATTGCCTCGAATTGGATTTACTCTTGGGCCCTTTTAAAGGCCCTCTGACATACTTAGAGCCACTACAGACAGTTAAAACACATAATTTCCAAAATTTATTGAAAATCACAGAAATCCCAAAAATCTCAAAAATTGGGGCGTTACATACATATATGCAAATAAAGTGTAATTATAAGAAAATCATTTTCATCCAACAGTAGCTTGTCATGCTTAAAAGATATAAATCACTTAACATCTCTATCTTACTCTACTTTTCATTCACGTATACTTAATACACCTAGTCTTTTACTCAGGTCTTAACCATGAGTTTGGTATACATACCTTATCAAAGTATGCACCAACTAAATCTTCGGGTTACCCGTTGAACTCTCAAATACATAAGGATACGTGAGGAATTTACGTCTAAATGCCATATAAGAAATTAGGGCTACCTTTTGCTATGAAACACTCACATTTGAGTTACTCACGGGCCTCTTTATCAAGTCAGGACACGGACCCCATAGCTATCATGTAACATATGCTCATTGAGCCACTCACGAGTCTGTACACAAAATCAGTACCCGGATCCACGTTACCTATAACATTTATCTCATGAACTCAGACTCAATTCATGAGTTCAGACCACATAATTTTCATAACATGCCTCTTTGTATCCTATGCTATGTCTAAGGTTCAACGGGGCTTCATATCTAATCGAATAGTATCATATTTGATCACATTGTAATTTACTCGCATAACATGTCATTTAAACATTCATGCCAACAATTAGAATTTAGATACGTAACAACAATAAGCTAATTACACATGTATATTATCAAAATATACCAAAGTAAGCTTCAATAACACATTATTTACATATGTACTTACCTTGATACAAAATGATGAAGACGAGCTTAATCCTCGTAAACTTTGTTCTTACCCCGATCAAGACTCGAATCACGTTTCTCTTGATCTAAATTAATAAAATTCATTTATTTCATCAGCGTATCAATTTAATGCTCGAAGTTCATAATTGGGTAAAATGACTATTTTGCCCCAAGACTTTCACAAAATGACTATTTTACCCCTATGATCGAAAATCAATTTTCATCAAATTTCTTCATATTATCAGCCTAGTTGATTACTTTTTATACTAGAAGCAATTCAAAATTTCCATTATTTCTTACACTTATCAACAAATTTCCAACTTATGCAAAATAGGCCCTATTAAGGTTTTCATGAAAAATCCCTTCATAAAAGTTGTTTATTACACATCTAACACTCATATTCTTCCATAAAATTTCAAAAAACTACACATATGCTTTCATGGAAAAACCCTAATCTCTCAACCATTGTGCAAAATAATCCCCTTCATAGAAAGATTATGTTAGAATGAGTCTAAAAATATAAAAATCATCAAGAATAACCTTATAATGATTTACTTGTAAGGGATGTTAATGGCTGATATTTTGAGCTCTTAAAACCCCTATTTGAATATGCAAATCGGTTGCAGAAGAAGAAAATAAAAAGATGAAGCCGTTTTTTTGTTTTATTTTATTTAAAACTAGTCAAAATTGGTAACCAAAACACCACCTAGTTTTGAGTTTCTCATCAATTTGTCCCCCTATGGTCAGCCACCCTATTCTCTAAGGGTCTAATTGCTCTTTAAGGCCCCCAATTTAGGTTCTTTAGCCAATTGACACTCTTATCTAACACAATAGGACTTTTGCACTTTATGCGATTTAGTCTTTTTTTCACAATTAGGCCAGAAATCGCTAAAATTAATTCACCAAAAATTTCATGTACTTATCTAATCATGCTACAATACATAAAATGATATTTTAAATAATTTCCTCAACCATGGTTTAGTGGTTCTGAAATCATTATTCTGACTAGCCCCTAAATCAGGCTGTTTCACTACATGGGAACCTGAGGATGCTATGAGAAAACAATATCCGTACCTATTCACTGGTAAGATTTTCGGGGATGAGAATCCCTAAAGGGGGAAGAGTTGTAACAACCCGATTTTAGCTATATCAGAACAGTGGTTTCCAAACCACAAATCCAGTGTTAGAAAATTATTTTAATATCATTTTCGGTATTGTTATTTGATATGTGTGAAAATTTTGTGTGACATCCCTAATTTGACTCTAGTCGGGAAGTGGTTTCAAGACCCCAAAACCGAGTCACACAAGAAATTGATTGTTAAATTTCATGTCTATATTATGTTACAATTTGTGTGTGAAATTTTGATGCTTTGATTTTGTCAATTGAATGCGAATTTAATCAAAAAGGGCTTATGTGAGAAACATTGAAAATGTGTTGGTTAATTTTAAAATGGCCAAATTGTTGCATGGATTAAATATGGGGACTTGCATGTCAAAGTCCCCATTTTTCATGATAGTGGCCGCCATGTTGATGTTTATGACAATATATATGTATTATTTACTAGTTTTAAGGCAACTAAATGGTTTTATAATTTTTATAATATTATTGAATGAAGAAATAAGTGAGAATTTGGGTGAAGAAAAAAAAGCTTCATCTTTGTTATTCATGACCGAATTGTAAGAGAGGAAAGGGGGAGCTCCATTCGGTCACTTTAGGCTTGAATCAAGGTAAGACTTCTAATCAATTCTTAAAATTCTTGTTAATTTTAAGTTAGCTACCAAGCTCTTTATTCAACCCATATTAAAATTTTGATTTTTGGAAAGGATTTGAGCATTCGACCATGGGAGAAATTGAAGAGGATAGATTGTTGTTCTCATGTTTTAATGAAGTTTGAGTTAGTTAATACTTAGTTGTTAGTAATTATATTTACTTGAACAAATGCTTGGTATTTAAATGTTAAAATGTAAGCTATTGCCGTTTGGGTTATAGAAGTGAATGAATTAGAGGTTTGGCATTGTATATGAATTTTAAGGGTATAATTTGAATAATGTGAGTAGGGTTATGCATAGGTTTCGCTTTGATAATATTGTGTAAAGTGATAAGTAGAAATACTATGATGACAAAAGTTTAATAACATTTGGCTAAGGACTATAAGTGTTAGTTAATTCGGTATAAAAGTATGGGTGTTAATTACTTCAGTATTTAAAGTTGTGAAGAGTAGGTAATGGTCAATTAAAGTGATGAAGGTTAAATTTTGAAGTTTGGTTAAATTGGACATTCGGCATTACGTATGACATTGGATAAGAGTGTAGGAAAGTTTAAGCTTGAACGGTTAGGGCTAAATGGGGCATATAATGATCTTAAATGGATTGTATGCATATGAGAGTGTAAGTATTCGTGTGTACAGCATTGAAGATAAATGGAAATTGGTATTGTGCTAAATGTTGATAAGATGACAGTCGGAATTAGCTATATGTTTTGGAAATATGCTGTAATTTGAAAATAAAAGTATATAATATTAAGGCATGTATTATACATATATGCATGTGTGTATCTGTTGTGCATAATTAGGAGTAAATGGTTAAATGATGATAGTCATATATAGGTACGAACATATATATATATGCCTTATGTATGTACCATGTACACACGAGGACATTCGGTGATATGATTAAATTCATGTATAAGAAGCATGATAAATTAAGTGACTCTTTGCTTGTGAATGTGAATTAGATATAAATTAAATAAGCATGAAATTGAGTCATGACATGTTTTATTAAATATGATACATATTGAAATCTATTGTTTTAGATATAGATTAAATGATAAGTTATTTCCAAATGTGATTGTTGAGTGAATAATATTAGTTAAGTACTTAAGCAAATCTATTGTTTTACTTAAGCTTAAGAGCAAAGAGGATCAAAGTCGGATAGGAGAAAAGAGAAAGTAAACGAATAGCTGTGGATATCTAGTCGTCGACCACTTCCGAGGTAAGTTTTAAGCGATTAAACATTGAGTAAATTCAACCATAATAGGACATAATGAGTTGATTTAATAAGATATGATGTGGCCATGATATGTCTTAAACTCAAATGGTAAGTTCATATGTGTTTGGACTTGGAAATTTAAGAGCAAATTGTAATAATTTCCTTGGACAGCAGCAGTAATGTGATTTTAGAAAATCACTATAAATTGTTGGTGTGGAATTATAGGCTGAATAATATATGTAATCAAATCTTAGTTGGTCTAGTTTCAGTATAAAAGAGACCGTGGAAGCAAAGAAATTTCCTATAAAGAGATATTTAAAGTTGTGTGGGACAGGGTCAGAATGACTCGAAATCCCTATTCTGTTTTAAGAAAATCACTATAATTTGTACAAAAATGGTTACAAGATAAAATTTATATGCTTAGACTCCTTAATGAGTCTAGTTTCAAATGAAATCAAATAGAACATACTTTGAATTCTGTACAATGAGAATTTTGATTCGTAGTGAAGACTGGTCAGGTTAGTCAAACAGTGAAACAGGGAAACTTTAAGAAAAATCTGGTATTGATTGGCCAAACCTAAAATTCTGAAAATTTTATGGATGGAAGATATACGAGTCTATATTCAGGGAAAATTAACGGCAAGTGATTTGGAGCCTTGTAGCTCCGGTTATAAATAATTTAGTGACCATTGGTCAGGAAAACAGCTTGTAGTGAATATGTGATTTTTGTTGTAAACATGGATAAAACTTGTTTTAGTTGCTCATAAGCTATTGATTAAACCCATACTTGAATTCTAATTGTGATATTGTAAAATGATATATGAGTGTTAGATGGATCTTTGATATTAAAATTTGTGAAATTGTAAGTTTATGAGTATTGAATATGAAATGATAGTATGGCGTGAAATTGAATTATTCATTGGAAAAGTGATTGATGTAGATTCAACCAAGCCCAAGTATGTACATGATAGTATATGTGGTATGTGAAGCATATTTGAATAATTGTGATGTGAATACATGAAAATTTATATTTTGGTTTAAGATTTTACGCGATGAATGTGAATGTGTATATATGTGATAAGGCCTAATGGCCGATGTGATGAATGTGAAGGTGTATATATGTGATAAGGCCGAATGGCCAATGTGATGAATGTGAAAGTGTGTATATATGTGATAAGACCTAATGGCCGATGTGATGAATGTGAAAGTGTATATATATGTGATAAGGCCTAATGGCAGATGTGATGAATGTGAAGGTGTATATATGTGATAAGGCCGATGAATGTGAAGGTGTATATATGTGATAGGGCCGAGTGGCCAACGTGATGGATGTGAAAGTGTATAAATGTGATAAGTCCCGAAGGGCATTTGTGTCAATACTATATCCGGGTTAAAACCCCGCAGGCCTTATGCGAGAATATTATCTTGATTAACGTCCATAGGCTTCGTGCTTGTACTATATTCGAGCTTTAAAGACCCGACGGCTAAATGCTAGGATTCAAGTAAGACTTTGATATTGAGTATCGCAATAAGTTACCATCAAATAAGTGTTATGTATTTAAGATGTTGGTGCGATTACTTACTCATCGGTGGAGTGATTTCGAGGTGAATTATCAGTATCGAAGAGGTAAGTAAATGTGATTAATATTATGACTCCAAATATGTGAATGATCTAATTGGTAATGGTATGCCTGTATAATGAAGTATGTGATGAAATGTTCTTATGTATTAGAGCATATTCTCGCCCAAAAGCCTTATGATTTGAGTATGGGTTGGGCTAAATGTACCAAAGACAAGGTAAGAATTATGTTTTTCACATTTACGTATATGTGATAATGAATATGTTTGTTTCTTTATGTGCCTACTGTAATTCAAGATTTGTCATGTTGAAATACTTAAAAATAAGGGTGTGATTATGAATAAGTGGAAAGGAACATGGAAAGTTGAAAATTGACGAAGAATGTGCTTTGGAAATATTCGACCATCTAGGTCACTATTATTGAAGGTATATATATATATATATATATATATATATATATAAGACAACCAAGTAATTGTCTATTGATATTATGGTTCGAGATGAAGCTCTAGATTAACTTCATCGAGCAGTTGAAATGAATGACCAATGATAGTGAATGAGAACACTTTGTTTTGCTTAAAACTTACTAAGCTCGCAAAAGCTTACTCTGTTCAATCATGTTTTGGTTATAGGTTGTGGATTCTGACTACCAGCTCGGGGATCATCAGCACTTCGTCACACTATCTACCATTGCGGCAACTATGTAATTAGACTTAGCTTATGGCATGTATAGGATAGACAATACAGTAGAATGATATTATGACTATTGTATATAAGCCATACGAAAATGGCATCTGTTGGACGTTTACTTATAGAAGTTTAGATTTTATCCCTGGCTGTGTTTAGTACTTATCTAAATGAATGTTCGTTATTTCAAAAAAAAAAAAACAACATTAAAGAAGGGAGTTTAAAATTTTATTCTTCCGATCTTGTTCCTAATTTCTGGTAACGCCTCATCCTATTCTGGCGACGGTTACAGGATAGGGGTGTTACATTTTGTGAGCTAATTTTATCGATTGGTTGTTTAATTTGATTAAATGACTTAATCGCGTAAAATACAAAAGTTGCATACTATTTGTTTAAAGCGCTTAATTGCTATGATTTATTAAATTAGAATTTCTTATGATGATATTAGACCATTGGTAGTGTTAATGGACATTAATGGACATGCATTATAAATTTTTATGTTTATTCATTAAGGGTAAATAAGTAATTATGTAATTAAGTTAATTAAAATATAGCAAAACATGAAATTTTGTTCATCTTCTTCCTTGGTGACCGAATATCAAAGGAAGAAGAAAGGGTTTGAAGCTTTCTAAATTTCGGCACACTCCTAGCTTGATTAAGGTACTGTTTTAGCTCGATTTTTGATGATTTCTATGTTTTTGTAATCGTTGCAACTCAATCTAGCTAGCCCATACCTTTAGTTTCAAAACTATTAAAGATTTTGAGAGTTTCCATTGTTGAATCTATGTGTTCTTTGATGTTTAATGTTGAAATATGAAAGCTTAATGATAGATTTTCATGTTTTGTAAAGTGATTTTTGATAAAAATGCATAATAGGGATTAAATTGTGGAATGTGCAAATTGTGTGGTTGAAATGTGAAATAAATGAAAGTTTTGGGCTGCTAGGGACCTATAAATAATTTGTCCAAGCTTGGGTTTATTGAAATTATGAGAATTTTGTATTTTGTGAAATAAAGATTAAATTATTAAAAGTGTGAAAGTTTAGGGGCTAATGTGCAAATAGGCCTAAATGTATGTTTTGGACCAATTTGAATAAATGGTTTATTAAATAAGTTGTTGTTGAATTCATATAGATCAAGAAAGAAAGAATTCGAGTTTAGATTGGAGGAAAAGCAAGGTTATCGAGTAGTCGACCCAATCTGTCAATTCTGAATATGAGGTAAGTTCATATGTGATGATTACATTATAAATGTATGTTAAAATACTTTAATATTGCATAAATTATTAAAACAGGATTTTGGATAATGTATGAAGTGTGAAAACGACTCTACAAGTGCATTCGATGATAGAAACGAAAAGTGTGAAAGCCCGGTTGAACCGTAAGAATAGTTTTGGATACTATAGATATGTCAGTAAGCGATACGTTGAGTTGGATTCGGGCCATGATATTAGTATTTCGGGTGGGTATTTTATCGATTTGGCTTCTGGCCATGCATATCAGATGGTTTGGCTTCGGGCCATGATTATAGTTCTTCAAATAAGTTACCTTGATTTGGCTATGGGCCATGGTATAGGTACTTATCGTACAAGACTCCTGAGTATCCGATTTCTATTCCAAATGGTTCAACGGGTAAACGAATGATGTGGTTGAGGAAGAGGTTAGTACGAGGCGATACAGGTAGGTGTAGAACCTATTCGAGTATTAAATAATGAAAGTTTGATGAGATGGTATTTGATCATGTTTTGAGACATGATAAAGGTTTGTAGTTGATGTGTATATGGTTTTTTCATGTGTAATTGGTTGATTTGCATTGATTCAATGAATTAAGTATTTCACATACAAGCTTACTAAGCTATGAAGCTTACTTCCTGTTATTTTCTATGTTTTATAGTGAATCAAGACTAGCTCAGATTCGGGAGTCGTCGGGAACATCATCGCTCTATCAAACATCTAAGTTGGTACTTTTTAATTATATATTTATTGTATATGGCATGTAGAGGCTAGATGTGGTATTTTGGTTGTGATTATAGTCATGAGATTTGGCTTGTAAATGATGTTAATATTCATGTGTGTTTGGCTATTAAAAATGGCTTGTAAATGTATATGTTTTGGTTTGTTTAAATATAGCCATGAGTGATGGCTTATTTTGGTTTGTTTTGGCATGGTTGTAACCAAGACATTATGGAAGTTAAAATGGTTATGTGAATTATGATAAATGAACCATTTGTTGATATTGTTTTGGCATGTATTTGGCTAAGTAAATGGTAGTGATTTGAGAATTGGAATAGATGAAATTATAATGGTATGAATTGTGTATTTGGTTGATGATTTTAGCTGCCTTATTGTATAATGAAATGGTACCATATTGCTTTCTGTAGGTACTTTGACGATGGGGTGGAAAATTGGCCTTGCGAATGGCCTATTTTTGTCCACACAGGCGTGTGTCTCAGCCATGTGTGACACACGGTCATGTTACACGGTCGTGTGTCCCCTGGTGTTGAAACTGAATTGAAGTCAGTATACTCCATATGGTCTCACACACGGGCACGTGACTGGCCATGTGGTACAAGTCAATAAACCCCCTAATTGGCACACGGTCTAGCACACGGGCGTGTGACTTGACCGTGTTGCATAAGTCAATATACCTTACAAGTTTGGCACGGGCTAGACACACGGGCGTGTGGTTGGCGGTGTAACCCAAGTTAGTATGTATGCTCTGTTTCCACATGGCTAGAGACACGGGCGTGTGCCACACCCTTGTAACACCCCGTACCCGAGTCCGTTACCGGAGTCGAACACAAGGTGCACACAACTTGACTTAATCATTTTCACAGTCCATTTAAAATTTTCCAGACAAGCTGGTTACTGCATCACTGTCGCCTTAAAAATCATATCTTGAGTTTCAAAGCTCGAAAATCAGTTTCGTAATTTTTCCCTGGAAATAAACTCATATTTCCATCTACAAAATTTTTTCTAGAATTTTTGGTCGGGCCAATTAGTACAGTTTATTAGTTAAAGTCTCCCATGTTACAGGGGTCGACTACACTGACCTTTGCGCGTTACAACTTGAAGATCTCTCTCTACAGGGATTCAATACTGATGCTGTTTGTTTCTATAGAAACTAGACTCAAAGAGGAATCTATAAATATATGGCATGACTCCTAATTATCTTTGGTTAATTTACAATGAATTTCCAAAGTCGGAACAGGGAATCCAGAAACCGTTCTGGCCCTGTTTCACGAGAACTTTAATATCTCTTAACATATAACTTATATGACCATTTCGTTTCTTCCATATGAAAGTAGATTCATCAAGGTTCATTTAAATAATTTATTCACTATTTAATTCCATTCCTACAAATTTTAGTGATTTTTCAAATCCACACCACTGCTGCTGTCAGCATCTGTTTTCAAGGTAAACTTTACCTATTTCGTGGTTTCCATGGACCAACTAGAGTTTTGTCATACATAGGTCCACATATAATCATATTTAGCCATTCCAATGTCATCACGCTATAAAAAGCTTGCCTAACCTCATCATTCGGATTGCTAGCAATAGGTTGAGAGTCCGCCGGCGCTGTCCCTTATGTGGGAGCAGGCGCCACACTCTCCACATCATCAGCTATCGCTCGGTTGGGATCGGGATCCATTACTATAAATAAACATAATTTCAAACGTCAAAAATCACCACACTATCAAATAATCACATAAAATGGCATGTATAGCTAGACCCAAACGCATTACGGTAGTCCTAGAATCGACTAAACCATAGCTCTGATACCAATAAAATTGTAACACCCCATACCTGAGTCCGCTACCGGAGTCGAACACAAGGTGCACACAACTTGACATAATCATTTTCACAGTCCATTTAAAATTTTCCAGACAAGCTGGTTACTGCATCACTGTCGCCTTAAAAATTATATCTTGAGTTTCAAAGCTTGAAAATCAGTTTCGTAATTTTTCCCTGAAATTAGACTCATATTTCCATCTTCAAAATATTTTTCTAGAATTTTTGGTCGGGCCAATTAGTACAGTTTATTAGTTAAAGTCTCCCATGTTACAGGGGTCGACTACACTGACCTTCGTGCGTTACAACTTGAAGATCTCTCTCTACAGGGATTCAATACTGATGCCGTTTGTTTCTATAGAAACTAGACTCAAAGAGGAATCTATAAATATATGGCATGACTCCTAATTATCTTTGGTTAATTTACAATGAATTTTCAAAGTCGGAACAGGGAATCCAGAAACCGTTCTGGCCCTGTTTCACGAGAACTTTAATATCTCTTAACATATAACTCATATGACCATTTCGTTTCTTCCATATGAAAGTAGATTCATCAAGGTTCATTTAAATAATTTATTAACTATTTAATTCCATTCCTACAAATTTTAGTGATTTTTCAAATCCACACCACTGCTGCTGTCAGCATCTGTTTTCAAGGTAAACTTTACCTATTTCGTGGTTTCCATGGACCAACTAGAGTTTTGTCATACATAGGTCCACATATAATCATATTTAGCCATTCCAATGGCTGATCATTTGCCCAACACTTCCATTCAGTCTGTAGTCACATCATGAAACCATACATATATACATAAACACAAATGGTCTAATGCCATACTCCACTTTTACGAGCCATTTTCGCATGGCCGTACACACATACATCACAAAAGTACTGGAAAAGCAACCAAGGGTAGTCCTATACATGCCATTTCAAAGCTCAACCAAAATTTGTACCAAAAGGGGCCTTGATAGTGTGGGAGACTTCGACTTCCAAAAATCCCGAGTCTGATAGCTGACGAGCCAAAAATCTATAAAACAAAGAAACAAAGAAACAGAGTAAGCAATTTATGCTTAGTAAGTTTGAGCGAAGAATTTAAGCACAACAGAGGTATAGCATTCATATAACTAAACGGATAATTCCGTATATACATACTTTCAAATCATTTCTACTTTACATTCCAACCCCTATGTTCATACATAAGGGATCATCTTAGCCAAATACCGAAGCTCATTACTCAACTGAGCGAATATTATTCAAGGAATTCAACTATTCCAATGCACATACGAACATACCTCATTGCTGGAATTTTTGCAAGCGTATTAACTGAAATTTTTACAGCAAGATTGCTCATTCCCGAATCACGTACCTTCGGAATTTAACCGGATATAGCGATTCGCTCGATTGTCTTCGGGACATAGCCCGGTTATAGTGATTCGCACAATTGCCTTCGGGAATTAGCCCGGATTTAATAACTCGCACGAATGCCTTCAGGACTTAACCCGGTTTTGGTAACTCGCGCAAATGCCTTCGGGAGTTGACCCGGATTTAGTCACTTAGCACAAAAGCCTTCGGGACTTAGCCCGGACACCATTCGAATAAACATGCACATTTAACACTAAATCATGACCCATTCGTATTTCATTTCCATTAGCAAAACTCAAATACAATACACTTATCACTCTTGCACATTTCGGTTCAATATCCACACACAAAGAGCATGATTTCGATTTACTTGAGACATGATCTAATCAAATCATAATTTAAGCTCTATTACTCAAGAACTTACCTCGGATGTTGTCGAATGATTCCGATGGCTATTCGACCACTTTTTCCTTCCCTTTATCGGATTTAGCTCCCCTTTGCTCTTGAGCTTAATTTAACAAAAAATTGATTTAATCATTTGAGCATCGAAGAGGAATTCAAGGTACTTAGCCCACATTTTTTTTTCATTAGACATTAAAGTCACATATGTACGGAAATCATGAATCAAACTCAACACATTAGTTAGTACTCTCCTTAGCCGAATTTTCCAAGCCAAGAATAGGCATCAATATGCTTGCCTCTAACCGAATGTATGCACACCAATCCCCCTCATGTGGCCGAATATGCATGTCCATGTTGAGGCCAATTATACACTTAATACCACACAAAAACAGCATACATTTTACTAACTAACGGATTCCATATTGTAACTCAATACGCATCAATCATTTATTTCATAACCGAAACATCATCATATGCAAATATATACCTTGAGATAGTATATATGTCATAGCAATACATCATGTGCAAACATATATATATATATATATATATATATATATATGCTAGAGCCGAATCTCAAAGTTGCTTATATCCAAATATAAACATATATCCAAAGCTCAAATCTTACCTACCATGCAATATGCATAAATCATACTTATGGATATACCATGGCCGAATACACCACAACACCATACCGTTTCGATTTTGGTCATGGTTAAACAAAGAACTTAATGTCTCACTCAAAAATGCTAAAAGAAAATCCAAGAGTCCTCAATCCACCATCACATGTATCATTATCAAGCTTCATATTTAGCATGCAATGGCATTAACACAACATCTACCTTGGCTGAATATCATCCCCATGGCATAGCAAAGATTTGAACCATGGGCTAATAAGAACATCAAGTTAGCAACCAAAAACATGCATGAATCTCATGGCACAACATCAAACATACCTTAATCTTAATACAAGTATGGCCAAACCTCCTCCTAATCCTCTTCCAAACCAAGCATGAAGCAAAAACCCCTTCCTTCTTCCTTAGAATTTTCAGCTCAAATAAATGAAAAAAAAGATGAACAACAATTTTTTTTTCTCTCTTTTCTTCAACTCACGGCAATGGGGGGGGGGGAAACACTCACCATTCTCTTTTTTTTTTCTTCCCTTTAATTATTCAATTCCCATGCTCATTATTTTATTTTTTTCTTACATACACCATTGTCCCAACATGTTTTATGACATGTTTTTGCCCATAATCCTTTGTCATGGCTGGCCACTAGCTATTAGGGGGGGGAATTTGACATGCAAGTCCCCCCCTTTTGATTACATGCACTATTAGGTCCTTATAGATTAGCCTATCACATTTCAAAAGTGTCACACAAGTCCTAATAACTGAATTCACATGCAATCGACTAAATCAAGCTTGAAATTTTCACACATTCATAAATACATATTCTAGACAATAAATATTACATTCAAACATTTGGTGACTCGGTTTAGCGGTCCCAAACCACTTCCGACTAGGGTCAATTTTGGCTGTCACAACTCTCCCCACTTAAGAAATTTTCGTCCCCAAAATCTTACCGTAAATAGGTTTGGGTATCGCTCTTTCATAGAGTTCTCGTGTTCCCAAGTAGCTTCTTCTATCCGTGTTTGAGCCATAACACTTTCACTAGCGGAACCCTTTTGTTTCGCAACTCCTTCACTTCACGAGCTAGGATACGAATCGGTTCTTCTTCATAACTCATATCGGCTTGAATTTCAACCTCGATGGACTAATTACGTGCGATGGATCGATCTATAGCGTCAAGCATCGAAACATGAAAGACGTCGTGAATCTTCTCAAGTTCGGAGGCAAAATCAATCGATATGCAACTGGACCGACTCGTTCGGAGACTTCAGATGGCCCGATGAACCTCGGACTCAATTTGCCTTTACGGCCAAATCTGAGTATCTTTTTCCAAGGCGAAACTTTAAGAAACACTTTATCTCCCACCTGATACTCAATGTCTTTTCGTTTCAAATCCGTGTACGATTTCTGACGATCTGCGGCTGTCTTTAGACTTTCACGGATTACTTTTACTTTCTGTTCAGCATCTTTAATCAAGTCCACTCCGAAAATTTTACTTTCACCGAGCTCGGTCCAAAACAATGGTGTACGGCATTTACGGCCGTACAAAGCCTCTTAAGGTGCCATCTTAATACTTGATTGAAAACTGTTGTTGTAAGCGAATTCAATCAAAGGTAAATACCGTTCCCATGAACCACTGAACTCGAGGATGCAACATCTCAACATATCCTCAAGTATCTGAATTATCCGCTCGAATTGACCATCGGTTTGGGGGTGAAAAGCGCTGCTAAAATGCAACTTGGTGCCCAAGGCTTCTTACAATTTCTTCCAAAATCGCGAGGTGAATCTCGGATCTCTATCCGATACAATAGAAATAGGTACCCCGTGTAATCTCACAATCTGAGAAACGTACAATTTAGCGAGTTTATCCAATGAAAAATCCGTACGCACGGGGATAAAGTGAGCCGACTTAGTCAGTCTATCAACAACAAACCAAATCGCATCCTTCTTACTTGTCGACAATGGCGGTCCGGACACAAAGTCTGTAGACTCAATCCCATTTCCACTCGGGTATCGTGATCGGTCAAGTAACCTCAAGGCACTTGATGTTCCGCTTTCACTTGTTGACATATTAAACATCTCAAACCAAGTCGGAGATGTCTCGTTTCATACCATGCCACCAAAACCGATGTTTCAAATCGTTGTACATCTTCGTACTCCGGGTGAATTGACATTCGGCTATAGTGGGCTTCGTTCGAATCATCGAAATGAGTTCAATTCCTTGGAACACACAGACGACTCGAACCTCAAACAATCGTCATCATCAATTTGAAACTCCGATTCCTTGTTCGAACACACTCACCCGTTTTGCAACCAACTCATCGTCAACTTTCTCGAGCTTCACGAATTTGATGAGTCAACAATGGTTTGGTCTTTAATTCGCTACTAACACATTGTCGGGTAGAATAGACAAGTGTACATTCATCGTCAGTAAAAGCAAACAAAGTGATTTTCGCTTAAGGCGTCCGCAACCACATTAGCCTTTCCGGTGATAATCAATGACAAGCTCATAATCTTTTAACAACTCGAGCCAACGTCTTTGTCGCAGATTTAAGTCTCTTTGAGTCATCAAATAGTTGAGACTTTTGTGATCCGAATACACATGGCACTTCTCACCAAATAAGTAATGTCGCCATATCTTTAAGGCGAATACGATGGCGACCAATTCGAGATCATGGGTCGGATAATTTTTCTCATGTGGCTTTAATTGTCTCGACGATAGGCCACAACTCGACCTTCTTGCATCAATACGCAACCTAACCCAAGTAGGAGGCGTCACTACAGATGACAAACTCTTTGCGATTAATTTGCACTAATACTAGAGCTTCCATCAAATGAGTTTTCAATTGATCGAAACTTTTCTCGACACTTTTCCGTCCATTCAAACTTGACATCTTTCAAGCGGTTTCGTCATGGGTGTGGCTATCATCGAGAATCCTTTTACAAACCGTCGGTAAGTAAAGCAAGTCCCAAAAGCTCGAACCTCAGTAATATTTCTGGAGACTTCCATTAAGTATGGCTGAAATTTTGCTCGGTCGACTCGAATACCCGTCGCAGATACCACATGACCCAAGAAGCTAACCTCTCTTAACCGTAACTCACACTTCTTGAACTTAGCATATAACCGCTTATCCCGTAAAATTTGCAACACTAATCTCGGGTGCTCGCATGTTCGGTCTCATCTCTTGAATAGACCAAGATGTCGCCAATGAACACAACTACGAACCGATCCAAATATGGTCTGAAGATCCGATTCATCAAATCCATAAATACCGCAGGGGCATTAGTGAGCCCAAACGGCATCACTAAGAACTCGTAGTGACCATATCTTGTTCTGAAGGCAGTTTTGGGTATGTCCGAATCTCGAATTCGCAACTGATAGTAGCCCGATCTCAAATCTATTTTTGAGAACACTGAGGCTCCCTTCAGTTGATCGAACAAATCATCAATACGCGGTAACGGATATTTGTTCTTTATTGTCACTTTATTAAGCTGACGATAGTCAATACACAACCTCATGGTTCCGTCCTTCTTTCTCACAAACAATACTGGTGCACCCCAAGGTGAGAAACTTGGTCGAGCGAAACCTCTATCCGTCAACTCTTGCAACTGAGCTTTCAACTCTTTTAACTCGGTTGGTGCCATACGATACAGAGCTATCGAAATTGGCGTAGTCCAGTACAAGCTCAATACCAAACTCTATCTCCGAACAGTGGCAAACCCGTAATTCTTGGGAAAAACATCCGGTATTCACAAACCACCAAGACAGATTCGGTTTTATTTCTAACTCCTTATCATCAAGTACATACGCAAGGTATGCTTCACACCCCTTTCTTACATATTTCGGGCCAACATTGATGATATTACGGTGGCAACCCTTTAAGTCCGTAGACTCAACTCGGATCATCTCGTTATTTTTGCACCTCAAATCAATAGTCTTGCTTTTGCAATTCACAACCGCGTCGTGCACGGTCAACCAATCTAAACCGAGGATAACATCAAATTAGTCAAACGGCAACAAAGATCAAGTCTCACGGAAACAGAACCTCAATTACTAGGGGCATTTCTTACACACTTTGTCGACAAGCACGTAACGACCCATGGGATTTGACACCCGAATTACGAACTCAGTAGACTCAATAGGTAAAGTCTTACTGGATGCTAACGTTTCGCATATATAAGAATGAGTAGAACTAGGGTCAATCAAAGCAATCACATTAGTATCAAAGAGAGTGAAAGTACCAGTAATAACATCTGGCGAGGAAGCATCCTCGCGTGTGCGTATTGCATAAGCCCTAGCAGGAGCGCGAGCCTCGGATCTGGTTGTAGCATCTCTAGATCCTCTCTGACCACCACTAGCATTGCCCATATTTCTAGATGGTCTACCTCGAGCAGTGGTAGCGCCCGGTTTCCCACTCTGATCTACATTCTATTCAGACAACCTCGGGTAATCTTTAATGAAGTGGTCAACTGATCCGCACTTGTAACAGGAGCGGTCACGGAATCTACAACTTCCAGAATGCCATTTGCCACAATGTCGACACTCGCTCGTCTCGACGTTCATTCCCAACATGGCGGCAAAAGCGCCTCGTGTACCCATTGTGGGGTCGATCACGATCTCATCTAAAAAGGCCGAAGTGCCTCTAGACCGCCCACATCATCATGAAATTTCTTCGATGCTGTTGAAGAGACTTTCCGAGGATCTTTACGAAACTCTCCAGTTCCCACATCAACTTTTGTTTTTCTTTTCTAAGCTCTTGACTTTACAAGCTCGCTCGACAAGTACTACGAACTCTTGTATTTCAAGAATGCCAACGAACATTTTTATATCTTCATTCAGCCCATCCTCGAAGTGTTTACACATGATAGCCTCGGACGAAATACATTCCCGAGCGTATCTACTAAGTCTAACAAATTTTCGCTCATAATCAGTAACTGACATAGAACCTTGCTTAAGCTCAAGAAATTCCTTCCGTTTTTGATCAACAAATCTCTGACTGATATACTTTTTCCGAAACTCAGTTTGGAAAAACTCCCAAGTTACTTGTTCTTGGGGCACAACAGAAGTCAGAGTACTTGTAACACCCCGAACCCGAGACCGTCGCCGGAGTCGAACGCGAGGTGTTAACAGACTTCAACCCACTTATTGACAATTTTCAGACAAGCTGCCAATCTGAGTACTAGTCACTCCAAAATTCATAACTTGAGTTTTACAACTCGAAAATCAGTTCCGTAAATTTTTCCTGAAACTAGACTCATATGTCCATCTACATATTTTTTCTAGAATTTTGGTCGAGCCAATTAGTACAGTTTATTAGTTAAAGTCTCGCCTGTTGTAGGGATCGACTACACTGACCTTTGTGCGTTACGAATCGGATATCTCCCTGTACAGGGCTTCAATACTAATGCCGTTTGTTTCTATAGAAACTAGACTCAGAGAGGAATCTACAAATATATGGAATGACTCCTAATTATCTCTGGTTAATTTACAATGATTTTCCAAAGTTGGAACAGGGGATCCAGAAACCGTTCTGGCCCTATTTCACAAGAACTTTAAAATCTGTTAACTTATAACTCATATGACCATTTCGTTTCTTCCATATGAAAGTAGATTCATCAAGGTACACTTACATAATTTATTTGCTATTTAATACCATTCCTACTATTTTAGTGATTTTTCACATCCACGTCACTGCTGCTGTCAGCATCTGCCTTTAGTAGGCTTTACCTATTTCATACTTTCCATGATTCAATTGGCCCTTTTACATACATAGCACAAAGCGTGATCATGATTAACCATTCCAATGGCTAATCGTTTCAAAATAATTCCATACCTCATAAGGGTCAACATACAAACGATTATAGTTCTATGCTAAAACGTATATAAGCCATTTTCGCATGGCTATCCAAGTTTACACAAACCGAAGGTACATGACCTTCAACAAAGGATGGTCCTATACATGCCATTTCAGAGTTCAACCAAAATTTGTACCAAAATGGGGCTTCGATAGTGTGGATGACTTGACTTCTTTGATCCCGAATCCGATAGCTAACGAGCGAAACCTATAAAACAGAGAGCCAAAGCAACGGGTAAGCATTTTAATGCTTAGTAAGTCTCAAGCAATGAAATCAGCTTTGACTAAGGTATTTTATTCACATGGCTAATTAAACCACTTTACTAATTCACATTCCCATACTCATACTTATTTCACATCACCGACCCTTATGTTCATACACAAAAGAACAACTTAGCCCAAGGCCGGTAGCTCGTTTATCAACTTAGCGATACTTACTTGTAAGAATTCAATTAGTACAAGCACATACAAACATACCTCATTGCTGGAATTTTCACAAGTGTATAAGCTGAAATTTTCACAGCAAGATTGGTCACTTCCGAATCACATACTTTCGGATTTAACCGGATATAGCGACTCAGACGATTGCCTTCGGTCATAACCCGGATTTGGTGACTTGCACAAAGGCCTTGGTCTTAGCCCGGATATATCAACTCATACGAATGCCTTCGGTCTTAGCCCGGATATATCAACTCGCACGTAATGCCTTGGTCTTAGCCCGGATATATCAACTCGCACGAATGCCTTGGTCTTAGCCCGGATATATTTCCAATGTTCACTTACATATATATCAATATTCAAGACACGTCCATAGTTCATTTTCGTTACTAAAGCTCTAACACAAAATATCTATCAACCTTTACTATTTGGCTCAATGGCCACACAAACAAGGAGCATAATTTTGATATAATTCAAGTAGGGTCATCACTCAAGACTTACCTTGGATGTTGTCGAGCGATTTCGACGGCTATTCAACTACTTTTTCCTTCCCTTTATCGGATTTAGCTCCCTTTGCTCTTGAGCTAATTTACACAAATTTAACTTATTAAAATCTCATCATGATAGCTTATGGCGAATATGACAAGGAGTGTAAATGGTCATATGGCCATCCTTTAGCTCAAATACACAATGGTCATGCACATTTTACATCACAACAAGCAATTCAATACATTCAAACATCAACGTGAAGTTCAAAGTACTTGGCCCTTATATACATTAGGCATCAAAGTTGTATATGTACGAAATCATAAATCGAACTCAACACATTAGTTAATATTCCTCTTAGTCAATTTTCTAAGCCAAGAATAGGCATCAATATGCTTGCCTCAAACCGAATGCATGCACACTAATTACCCCTCATGTGGCGAATATACACTTAATACCACACAAAAAAAACAGCATACATTTTACTACTAACACATTACATATCGTAATTCATTGCACATCTCTTATTTACTTCATAATCAACACATCATCACAAGCAAATATACACTTTGAATTAGTATATATGTCATACCAATCCATCATGTGCAAACATATATTCATGTAGGTGCAAGGGCCAATTCTCAAGTGGCTTATATCCAAATATATACACATTTCCAAAGCTTAAATCTTACTTACCATGCAACATGCATGAATTATACTTATGGATATATCATGGCGAATACCACAACACCACACCATTTCAATTTGGTCATGGTGAAACAAAGAACTTAGTATCTCATTCAAAAAATGCTAAAAGAAAATCTAAGAATCTTCAATCCTCCATCACATGTATCACTTTCAAGCTTGTTATTTAACATGCAATGGCATTAACACCACATTCACTTTGGCGAATTTCATTCCCATGACATAACAAGGATTTGAACCATGGGCTAACAAGAACATTAAGCTAGCAACTAAAACATGCATGAACCTCAAACATACCTTAATCTTGATGCAAGTTTAGCCAACCTCTTCCTAATCCTCTTCCAAACCAAGTATGAAGCAAAACTCCTTCCTTAACCTTAGTATTTTCGCCAACAAGAGAGTGAAAAGAGATGAACAAAATTTTTCTTTCTTCCTTTAGGACATTCGCCAAGCTATGGAGGAAGATGGACACTTTTTTTTTTTTGTTTCTCATCTACTAACATTAATTGTTTATTCCATACCCTTATTTTATTCTTTCCATCATAACCCATTTACCAAACATGTTTCATGACATGATTTTTGCCCATAAATCCTTGTCATGGCCGCCACTAGCTATGGGGAAATTTGACATGCAAGTCCATTGTTTTGCATGCATCCTTTAATTAGTCATCACACATTTCCCTCATACTTTCAAAGTTTATTACTAGGTCCTTTCTAGTGAAATTCACATCTATAATTCTAAATCAAAGCATAAAAATATCACACATGAGTTAACACACATTATAGGCAATAAAATAAATATTAAATTATTTTTATGCCTTGGTTTTGTGGTCCCGAAACCACATTTCGACTAGGGTCGTTTTAAGGCTGTCACAACTCTCCCCACTTTAGAAATTTTCGTCCCCAAAATCTTACCGTAAATAGGTTTGGATATTGCTCTTTCACGAGTTCTCGGGTTCCCAAGTAGCTTCTTCTATCCCGTGTTTGAGCCATAACACTTTCACTAGCGGAACCCTTTTGTTTCGCAACTCTTTCATTTCACGAGCTAGGATACGAATCGGTTCTTCTTCATAACTCATATCGGCTTGAATTTCAACCTCGATGGACTAATTACGTGCGACGGATCGATCTATAGCGTCGAAGCATTGAAACATGGAAGACGTTGTGAATCTTTTCAAGTTCGGGGCAAGATCAAACGATACATGGAATCGGGCCAACTCGTTCGGAGATTTCAGACGGCCCAATGAATCTCGGCTCAACTTGCCCTTACGGTAGAATCTGAGTATCTTTTTCCACGGCGAAACTTTAAGAAACACTTTATCTCCCACCGATACTCAATGTCCTTTCGTTTCAAATCCGCATACGATTTCGACGATCGGAGGCTATCTTGATTTTCACGGATTACTTTTACTTTCTGCTCAGCATCTTTAATCAAATCCACTCCAAAAATTTTGTTCTCACCGAGCTCGGTCCAAAACAATGGTGTACGGCATTTACGCTCGCATAAAGCCTCGTAAGGCGCCATCTTAATACTTGATTGAAAACTATTGTTGTGTTTAATTCAATCAAAGGTAGGTACCGCTCCCACGAACCACCGAACTCGAGGATGCAACATCTCAACATATCCTCAAGTATCCGAATTATACGCCGGATTGACCATCGGTTTGGGGTGAAAAGCGGTGCTGAAATGCAACTTGGTGCCCAATGCTTCTTGTAATTTCTTCCAAAATCGCGAGGTGAACCTCGGATCTCTATCCGACACAACAGAAATCGGTACCCCGTGTAATCTCATAATCTGAGAAACGTACAATTCAGCTAGTTTATCCAATGAAAATCCATACATACAGGATAAAGTGAGCCGACTTAGTCGGCCTATCAATAATAACCCAAATTGCATCCTTCTTACTTGCTGACAACGGCAGTCCGGACACAAAGTCCATTGTGACTCGATCCCATTTCCACTCGGGTATCGTGATCGGCTGAAGTAACCCTGAAGGCACTTGGTGCTCCGCTTTCACTTGTTGACATATTAAACATCTTGCAACAAAGTCGGAGATGTCTCGCTTCATACCATGCCACCAAAACCGACGTTTCAACTCATTGTACATCTTCGTACTCCCGGGTGGATTGCCATTCGGCTACAATGAGCTTCGCTCAGAATTATCGAAATAAGTTCAATTCTTTGGAACACACAAACGACTTCGAACCTCAAACAATCGTCATCATCAATTTGAAACTCCGATTCCTTGTTGAGAACACACTCAGCCCGCTTTTGCACGCAACTCCTCATCAACTTTTCGAGCTTCACGAATTTGATGAGTCAACAATGGTTTGGCTGTTAATTGGCTACTAACACATTGTCGGGTAGGATAGACAAGTGTACATTCATCGTCAGTAAAGCAAAAAGTGATTTCGGCTTAAGGCATCCGCAACCACATTAGCCTTTCCCGGGTGATAGTCAATGACCAGCTCATAATCCTTTAACACTCGAGCCAACGTCTTTGTCGCAGATTTAAGTCTCTTTGAGTCATCAAATATTTGAGACTTTTGTGATCCGAATACACATGGCACTTCTCACCAAATAAGTAATGTCGCCATATCTTTAAGGCGAATACGATGGCGACCAATTCGAGATCATGGGTCGGATAATTTTTCTCATGTGGCTTTAATTGTCTCGACGATAGGCCACAACTCGACCTTCTTGCATCAATACGCAACCTAACCCAAGTAGGGAGGCGTCACTATAGATGACAAACTCTTTGCCGATTCGGCTGTATTTAGTATGGAGCTTCCGTCAAATGAGTTTTCAATTGGTCAAAACTTTTTCGACACTTTTCCGTCCATTCAAACTTGACATTTTTCTCAAGCGGTTTCGTCATGGGTGTGGCTATCATCGAGAATCCTTTTACAAACCGTCGGTAGTAACCGCAAGTCCCAAAAAGCTCGAACCTCAAGAATATTTCTTGGAGGTTTCAGTTAAGTATGGCTGAAATTTTGCTTGGGTCGACTCGAATACCGATGCGATACCACGTGACCCAAGAAGCTAACCTCTCTTAACCGAACTCACACTTGCTAAACTTAGCATATAACCGCTATCCCGTAAAATTTGCAACACTAATCTCGGTGCTCGCATGTTCGGTCTCATCTCTCGAATAGACCAAGATGTCGTCGATGAACACAACTACGAACCGATCCAAATATGATCTGAAGATCCGATTCATCAAATCCATAAATACCGTAGGGCATTAGTGAGCCCAAACGGCATCACTAAGAACTCGTAGTGACCATATCTCGCTCAAGGCGGTTTTGGGTATGTCCGAATCTCGGATTCAGAATCGATAATAGCCCGATCTCAAATCTATTTTTGAGAACACCGAGGTTCCTTCAGTTGATCGAACAAATCATCGATACGTGGTAACGGATACTTGTTCTTTATTGTCACTTTATTGTCGACGATAGTCGATGCACAACCTCATGGTTCCGTCCTTCTTTTCACAAACAACTTTGGTGCACCCCAAGGTGAAAAACTCGGGCGAGCAAAACCTCTATCCATCAACTCTTGCAACCGAGCTTTCAACTCCTTTAATTCCGTTGGTGCCATACGATATGGAGCTATCGAAATCGGTGTGGTCCTGTACAAGCTCAATGCCAAACTCTATCTCCGAACAGTGGCAAACCCGGCAATTCTTGGGAAAACGTCCGGTATTCACAAACCACCCGCAGATTTGGGTTCTATTCCTAACTCCTTATCATCAAGTACATACGCAAGGTATGCTTCACACCCTTTTCTTACATATTTCGGGCCAACATTGATGATATTACGGTGGCAACCCTTCAAGTTCGTAGACTCAACTCGGATCATCTCGTTGTTTGCGCATCTCAAATCAATAGTCTTGCTTTTGCAATTCACAACCGCATCATGCACGGTCAACCAATCCAACCCAAGAATAACATCAAATTCATCGAACGGCAAAAGCATCAAGTCCGCGAAAAATAGGTACCTCAATTACTAGGGGCATTTCTTACACACTTTGTCGACCAGCACATAACGACCCAAAGGATTTGACACCGAATTACGAACTCGAGAGACTCAATAGGCAAAGTCTTCTTTGGATGCTAAGGTTTCGCATATATAAGAATGAGTAGAACCAGGTCAATCAAAGCAATCACATTAGTATCAAAGAGAGTGAAAGTACCAGTAATAACATCCGGCGAGGAGGCATCCTCGCGTCTTGGCGTATAGCATAAGTCCTAGCTGGAGCGCGAGCCTCGGATCTGGTCGCAGATCTCTAGATCCTCTCGACCACCACTAGCCTTGCCCGTATTTCCGGATGGTCTACCTCGGCGTTGGTAGTACCGGTTTCCCACTCCGATCTACATTCTGCTCGCACAACCTCGGGCAATCTTTAATGAAGTGGTCAACTGATCCACACTTGTAACAGAGCGGTCACGGAATCTACAGACTTCAAAATGCCATTTGCCACAATATCGGCACTCAGTCCTCTCTCGTCGATCATTCCCACTCATCTGGCGATCAAGTGATTCGTGGTGGTTGTGGGGTCGATCGCGATCTCGTCTAGAAAAGCCCGGTGTCTCTAGATCGGCCTAAGCCATCTCTAAGTTTCTTTGATGATGTTGGAAGGGCTTCCCGAATACCTCTTCTGAAACTCCCTTGTTCCCGCTTCCGCTTTCCTTTTCTCCATACTAAACTCCTCGGCTTTGCATCGCCGCTCGACGAGAGTCACAAACTCTCGGATTTCCAAAATGCCAACATACAGCTTTATCTCATCATTCAGTCCATCTTGAGCGTTTACATCACACTTCAAGAAATGCATTCTCGCAGATCGGCTAAGCCTCACGAATTTTCGCTCATAGTCGGTAACCGACATGGAACCTTGTTTAAGTTCGAGAAATTCCTTTCGTTTTTGGTCCATAAATCTCGATCGATATACTTTTTCCGAAACTCGGTTTGGAAGAACTCCCAAGTTACTTGTTCATGGGCACAACAAGTCGAGTACTCCACCAATAGTAGGCGTAATCACGTAGCAAGGAGATGGTACACTTTAGGCATTCATCGGTGTACAAGATAGCTCATCGAGTACCCGGATCGTGTTGTCCAACCAAAATTCGCTTGCTCGGCATCATCACTATCCGTAGCTTTAAATTCAGTAGCCCCATGTTTTCGGATTCTATCAACTGGGGCTTATTCGACCTTATTTGGTCAATTACCGAGGCATTGTAGGTGCGAAGTTTGTGTTTGTTGGGAATGGAGGTTGTGGAACAGTAGTATTAGTTCGAATGTATTGGTTGAACCAATCATTCATCACGCTATAAAAGGCTTGTCTAGCCTCGTCATTCGGATTGCTAGCAACAGGTTGAGAGTCCGCCGGCGCTGTCCCTTGTGCGGGAGCAGGCGCCACACTCTCCACATCATCGCTATCGCTCGGTTGGGATCGGATCCATTACTATAAATAAACACAAGTTCAAACGTCGAAATCACCACACTATCATATAATCACATAAAATGGCATGTATAGCTAGACCCCAAACGCATTACGGTAGTCCTAGAATCGACTAAACCGTAGCTCTGATACCAATAAAATTGTAACACCCCGAACCCGAGACCGTCGCCGGAGTCGAACGCGAGGTGTTAACAGACTTCAACCCACTTATTGACAATTTTCAGACAAGCTGCCAATCTGAGTACTAGTCGCTCCAAAATTCATAACTTGAGTTTTACAACTCGAAAATCAGTTCCGTAAATTTTTCCTGAAACTAGACTCATATGTCCATCTACATATTTTTTCTAGAATTTTGGTCGAGCCAATTAGTACAGTTTATTAGTTAAAGTCTCGCCTGTTGTAGGGATCGACTACACTGACCTTTGTGCGTTACGAATCGGATATCTCCCTGTACAGGGCTTCAATACTAATTCCGTTTGTTTCTATAGAAACTAGACTCATAGAGGAATCTACATATATGGAATGACTCCTAATTATCTCTGGTTAATTTACAATAATTTTCCAAAGTTGGAACAGGGATCCAGAAACCGTTCTGGCCCTATTTCACAAGAACTTTAAAATCTGTTAACTTATAACTCATATGACCATTTCGTTTCTTCCATATGAAAGTAGATTCATCAAGGTACACTTACATAATTTATTTGCTATTTAATACCATTCCTACTATTTTTAGTGATTTTTCACATCCACGTCACTGCTGCTGTCAGCATCTGCCTTTAGTAGGCTTTACCTATTTCATACTTTCCATGATTCAATTGGCCCTTTTACATACATAGCACAAAGCGTGATCATGATTAACCATTCCAATGGCTAATCGTTTCAAAATAATTCCATACCTCATAAGGGTCAACATACAAACGATTATAGTTCTATGCTAAAAACGTATATAAGCCATTTTCGCATGGCTATCCAAGTTTACACAAACCGGAAGGTACATGACCTTCAACAAAGGATGGTCCTATACATGCCATTTCAGAGTTCAACCAAAATTTGTACCAAAATGGGGCTTCGATAGTGTGGATGACTTCGACTTCTTTGATCCCGAATCCGATAGCTAATGAGCGAAACCTATAAAACAGAGAGCCAAAGCAACGGGGTAAGCATTTTAATGCTTAGTAAGTCTCAAGCAATGAAATCAGCTTTGACTAAGGTATTTTATTCACATGGCTAATTAAACCACTTTACTAATTCACATTCCCATACTCATACTTATTTCACATCACCGACCCTTATGTTCATACACAAAAGAACAACTTAGCCCAAGGCCGGTAGCTCGTTTATCAACTTAGCATACTTACTTGTAAGAATTCAATTAGTACAAGCACATACAAACATACCTCATTGCTGGAATTTTCACAAGTGTATAAGCTGAAATTTTCACAGCAAGATTGGTCACTTCCGAATCACATACTTTCGGATTTAACCGGATATAGCGATCAAGACGATTGCCTTCGGGTCATAACCCGGATTTGGTGACTTGCACAAAGGCCTTCGGGTCTTAGCCCGGATATATCAACTCGCACGAATGCCTTCGGGTCTTAGCCCGGATATATCAACTCGCACGAATGCCTTCGGGTCTTAGCCCGGATATATCAACTCGCACGAATGCCTTCGGGTCTTAGCCCGGATATATTTCCAATGTTCACTTACATATATATCAATATTCAAGACACGTCCATAGTTCATTTTCGTTACTAAAGCTCTAACACAAAATATCTATCAACCTTTACTATTTCGCTCAATGGCCACACAAACAAGGAGCATAATTTTGATATAATTCAAGTAGGGTCATCACTCGAAGACTTACCTTGGATGTTGTCGAGCGATTTCGACGGCTATTCAACTACTTTTTCCTTCCCTTTATCGGATTTAGCTCCCCTTTGCTCTTGAGCTAATTTACACAAATTTAACTTATTAAAATCTCATCATGATAGCTTATGGCGAATATGACAAGGAGTGTAAATGGTCATATGGCCATCCTTTAGCTCAAATACACAATGGTCATGCACATTTTTACATCACAACAAGCAATTCAATACATTCAAACATCAACGTGAAGTTCAAAGTACTTGGCCCTTATATACATTAGGCATCAAAGTTGTATATGTACGAAATCATAAATCGAACTCAACACATTAGTTAATATTCCTCTTAGCCGAATTTTCTAAGCCAAGAATAGGCATCAATATGCTTGCCTCAAACCGAATGCATGCACACTAATTACCCTCATGTGGCGAATATACACTTAATACCACACAAAAAAACAGCATACATTTTACTACTAACACATTACATATCGTAATTCATTGCACATCTCTTATTTACTTCATAATCAACACATCATCACAAGCAAATATACACTTTGAATTAGTATATATGTCATACCAATCCATCATGTGCAAACATATATTCATGTAGGTGCAAGGGCGAATTCTCAAGTGGCTTATATCCAAATATATACACATTTCCAAAGCTTAAATCTTACTTACCATGCAACATGCATGAATTATACTTATGGATATATCATGGCGAATACCACAACACCACACCATTTCAATTTGGTCATGGTGAAACAAAGAACTTAGTATCTCATTCAAAAAATGCTAAAAGAAAATCTAAGAATCTTCAATCCTCCATCACATGTATCACTTTCAAGCTTGTTATTTAACATGCAATGGCATTAACACCACATTCACTTTGGCGAATTTCATTCCCATGACATAACAAGGATTTGAACCATGGGCTAACAAGAACATTAAGCTAGCAACTAAAACATGCATGAACCTCAAACATACCTTAATCTTGATGCAAGTTTAGCCAACCTCTTCCTAATCCTCTTCCAAACCAAGTATGAAGCAAAACTCCTTCCTTAACCTTAGTATTTTCGGCCAACAAGAGAGTGAAAAGAGATGAACAAAATTTTTCTTTCTTCCTTTAGGACATTCGGCCAAGCTATGGAGGAAGATGGACACTTTTTTTTTTTGTTTCTCATCTACTAACATTAATTGTTTATTCCATACCCTTATTTTATTCTTTCCATCATAACCCATTTACCAAACATGTTTCATGACATGATTTTTGCCCATAAATCCTTGTCATGGCCGGCCACTAGCTATGGGGAAATTTGACATGCAAGTCCATTGTTTTGCATGCATCCTTTAATTAGTCATCACACATTTCCCTCATACTTTCAAAGTTTATTACTAGGTCCTTTCTAGTGAAATTCACATCTATAATTCTAAATCAAAGCATAAAAATATCACACATGAGTTAACACACATTATAGGCAATAAAATAAATATTAAATTATTTTTATGCCTTGGTTTTGTGGTCCCGAAACCACATTTCGACTAGGGTCGTTTTAAGGTGTCACGAGACTCCACCAATAGTAGGCGTAATCGCGTAGCAAGGAGATAGTACACTTTAGGCATTCATCGGTGTACAAGATAGCTCATCAGTGCCGGATAGTGTTGTCCAACCAAAACTCAGCTTGCTCGGCATCGTCGCTATCCGTAGCTTTAAATTCAGTAGCCCCATGTTTTCGGATTTTGTCAACTGGGGGCTTATTCGACCTTATTTGGTCAGTTACCGGAGGCATTGTAGGTGCGGGGGTTGTGTTTGTTGGGAATGGAGGTTGTGGAACAGCCGTATTAGTTCGAATGTATTGGTTGAACCAATCATTCATCACGCTATAAAAAGCTTGCCTAGCCTCATCATTCGGATTGCTAGCAATAGGTTGAGAGTCCGCCGGCACTGTCCCTTATGTGGGAGCAGGCGCCACACTCTCCACATCATCAGCTATCGCTCGGTTGGGATCGGGATCCATTACTATAAATAAACATAATTTCAAACGTCAAAAATCACCACACTATCAAATAATCACATAAAATGGCATGTATAGCTAGACCCAAACGCATTACGGTAGTCCTAGAATCGACTAAACCATAGCTTTGATACCAATAAAATTGTAACACCCCATACCCGAGTCCGCTACCGGAGTCGAACACAAGGTGCACACAACTTGACATAATCATTTTCACAGTCCATTTAAAATTTTCCAGACAAGCTGGTTACTGCATCACTGTCGCCTTAAAAATTATATCTTGAGTTTCAAAGCTCGAAAATCAGTTTCGTAATTTTTCCCTGAAATTAGACTCATATTTCCATCTACAAAATTTTTTTCTAGAATTTTTGGTCTGGCCAATTAGTACAGTTTATTAGTTAAAGTCTCCCATGTTACAGGGGTCGACTACACTGACCTTCGCGCGTTACGACTTGAATATCTCTCTGTACAGGGCTTCAATACTGATGCCGTTTGTTTCTATAGAAACTATACTCAAATAGGAATCTATACATATATGGCATGACTCCTAATTAGCTCTGGTTAATTTACAATGAATTTCCAAAGTCGGAACAGGGAATCCAGAAACCGTTCTGGCCCTGTTTCACGAGAACTTTAATATCTCTTAACATATAACTCATATGACCGTTTCGTTTCTTTCATATGAAATTAGATTCATCAAGGTTCATTTAAATAATTTATTCACTATTTAATTCCATTCCTAAAAATTTTAGTTATTTTTCAAATCCACACCACTGCTGCTGTCAGCATCTGTTTTCAAGGTAAACTTTACCTATTTCGTGGTTTCCATGGACCAACTAGAGTTTTGTCATACATAGGTCCACATATAATCATATTTAGCCATTCCAATGGCTGACCATTTCCCCAACACTTCCATTCAGTCCGTAGTCACATCATGAAACCATACATATATACATAAACACAAATGGTCTAATGCCATACTCCACTTTTACGAGCCATTTTCGCATGGTCGTACACACATACATCACAAAAGTACTTGAAAAGCAACCAAGGGTAGTCCTATACATGCCATTTCAAAGCTCAACCAAAATTTGTACCAAAAGGGGCCTTGATAGTGTCGGAGACTTCGACTTCCAAAAATCCCGAGTCCAATAGCTGACGAGCCAAAAATCTATAAAACAAAGAAACAAAGAAACGGAGTAAGCAATTTATGCTTAATAAGTTTGAGCGAAGAATTTAAGCACAACAGAGGTATAGCATTCATATAACTAAACGGATAATTCCGTATATACATACTTTCAAATCATTTCTACTTTACATTCCAACCCCTATGTTCATACATTAGGGATCATCTTAGCCAAATACTGGAAGCTCATTACTCAACCGGCGAATATTATTCAAGGAATTCAACTATTCCAATGCACATACGAACATACCTCATTGCTAGAATTTTTGCAAGCGTATTAACTGAAATTTTTACAGCAAGATTGCTCATTCCCGAATCACGTACCTTCGGAATTTAACCGGATATAGCGACTCGCTCGATTGTCTTTGGGACATAGCCCGATTATAGTGATTCGCATAATTGCCTTCGGGAATTAGCCCGGATTTAATAACTCGCATGAATGCCTTTGGGACTTAACCCGGTTTTGGTAACTCGCACAAATGCCTTCAGGAGTTGACCCGGATTTAGTCATTTAGCACAAAAGCCTTCGGGACTTAGCCCGGACACCATTCAAATAAACATGCACATTTAACACTAAATCATGACCCATTCGTTTTTCATTTCCATTAGCAAAACTCAAATACAATACACTTATCACTCTTGCACATTTCGGTTCAATATCCACACACAAAGAGCATGATTTCGATTTACTTGAGACATGATCTAATCAAATCATAATTTAAGCTCTATTACTCAAGAACTTACCTCGGATGTTGTCAAATGATTCCGATGGCTATTCGACCACTTTTTCCTTCCCTTTATCGGATTTAGCTCCCCTTTGATCTTGAGCTTAATTTAACAAATAAATTGATTTAATCATTTGAGCATCGAAGAGGAATTCAAGGTACTTAGCCCACATTTTTTCATTCGACATTAAAGTCACATATGTACGAAATCATGAATCAAACTCAACACATTAGTTAGTACTCTCCTTAGCCAATTTTCCAAGCCAAGAATAGGCATCAATATGCTTGCCTCTAACCGAATGCATGCACACCAATCCCCTCAAGTGGCGAATATGCATGTCCATGTTGAGGCCAATTATACACTTAATACCACACAAAAATAGCATACATTTTCTTGACTAACGCATTCCATATTGTAACTCAATACGCATCAATCATTTATTTCATAACGAAACATCATCATATGCAAATATATACCTTGAGATAGTATATATGTCATACCAATACATCATGTGCAAACATATATATATATATATGCTAGAGCCGAATCTCAAAGTTGCTTATATCCAAATATAAACATATATCCAAAGCTCAAATCTTACCTACCATGCAATATGCATAAATCATACTTATGGATATACCATGGCCTGAATACACCACAACACCATACCGTTTCGATTTTGGTCATGGTTAAACAAAGAACTTAATGTCTCACTCAAAAATGCTAAAAGAAAATCCAAGAGTCCTCAATCCACCATCACATGTATCATTATCAAGCTTCATATTTAGCATGCAATGGCATTAACACAACATCTACCTTGGCGAATATCATCCCCATGACATAGCAAAGATTTGAACCATGGGCTAATAAGAACATCAAGTTAGCAACCAAAAACATGCATGAATCTCATGGCACAACATCAAACATACCTTAATCTTAATACAAGTATGGCCAAACCTCCTCCTAATCCTCTTCCAAACCAAGCATGAAGCAAAACCCTTCCTTCTTCCTTAGAATTTTCAGCTCAAAGAAATGAAAAAAAAGATGAACAACAATTTTTTTTTCTCTCTTTTCTTCAACTCACGGCAATGGGGGGAACACTCACCATTCTCTTTTTTTTTCTTCCCTTTCATTATTCAATTCCCATGCTCATTATTTTATTTTTTTCTTACATACACCATTGTCCCAACATGTTTTTGCCCATAATCCTTTTTCATGGCCGGCCACTAGCTATTAGGGGGGAAATTTGACATGCAAGTCCCCCCCTTTTGATTACATGCACTATTAGGTCCTTATAGATTAGCCTATCACATTTCAAAAGCGTCACACAAGTCCTAATAACTGAATTCACATGCAATCGACTAAATCGAAGCTTGAAATTTTCACACATTCATAAATACATATTCTAGACAATAAATATTACGTTCAAACATTTCGGTGACTCGATTTAGCGGTCCCGAAACCACTTCCCGACTAGGGTCAATTTTGGGTTGTCACAACCCTATTCACATAGGCGTGTGACCCTTTTATGGTTAAAAGTTTTCAAAGTTTCCAAAAGTTTTTGTATGCTATCGTTTAGTCCCGAACCACTTCTACAACATGTTTAAGCCCTTGTAGGCCCTTATAAGGGACAATGTGATTGTGTTGAATGATTTATGAGAATAAATGCTTTATGTTTGATAAATGTATGCTTTATGTTGTGAATTGTTCGGTAATACCTCGTATCCCTACTCTGGGAATGGTTATGGGTTAGGGGTGTTACAAGGATGATTACTATGATTAAATAATATTTATTTGATTCATTCTTATAACGTTTGTCCCTCAATTGATCATGTTTTCAATTAAAATCAAGTATGTATTTCGCTCATACGTGATTGAAATGCACCTGAATTAGCTGAGCGATCCTAACCAGACAACGGCTAATGGGCGCATAATTGAAATGTGCATGCTCAATTTAGATCCTAACCCAATTAAATTGCAAGTTGCATAACAACTCTAACCAAGCTTTGTTATCTGCATAGTTTTTAGATTTGTGTGATTAAACTGTTTCAAACCTAACCCATCCCTGTTACCTCACATGAAGGTTAATAAACCCTTAGTAAATAAGGATTAGTAAAATGCGTATTTGCTAAGTAAAGGATTCCGAAAGAACCTAATGTGGTTTCCAAACTCTTGAAAGATCGAGTTGCCATGGAATGTTTTTCCGGATGTTATTAAGCATGTTGATAATAAGTTGAGTTTAATTAAAGTAATTGTCCTAGTTTATTTATGTTATAATTTTTGCAAATTGTGTTTAATTTTGATAAAATCTAACTGATTCATATAATTTGCATACTTAGGATAATTTGCATTAGGGATCATTGCATTTAGTTTAATATATTTAATCATCACTTCTCAACTATATTGTGTTTTTCTATTTACCAAATTGTTAATATAATTTTACAAATTAGGTGACTTAGCACAAATACAATCCCTGTGGAGACATAATTCAATACTTACTTATTTCTTCATAACAGTTGTAAAACTACGCATTATAAGTTTTTGGCACCGTTGCTGGGGATTGTTAACTGTTGCCATAATCATTTCTTTTCATGAAATTATTTACTTCCAATTTGGTTTATTTCTAACATTACTAACTTATTATTTTTAATTTTGTGATTTTCTTTTCAGGTGTTTATGAGCATAGATTGGATTATCGATTTAATCCTTGTAGACCTTAAAATTGGGCGAACTTTCAGACAAAGAAGACATGAACGAACAACTCAAAGAAAAGTCGAGATGGACCTTGGAAACCATAATCAAGACCAAGGTAATGTAGCAAATCATGTACGAAATCCCATCCTTATTGTCGATGATAGGGATCGATGCATCAGACAATATGCTGTGCCACTTTTCAGTGAGTTAAATCCAGGAATTAGAAGGCTAGATATTGAGGCAACCTAATTTGAATTAAAACCAGTGATATTTCAAATGCTCCAAATGGTGGGCCAATTCAATGGTTTACCCACGAAAGATCCACATCTCCACCTTCGATTGTTTATGGAGGTGAATGATTCATTTAAGATAGCTGGTGTGATTGAAGACGCACTAAGGTTGAAGTTGTTTCCTTACTCGTTACGAGATCAAGCATGAGCATGGCTTAATTTATTTCCACCAAATTCCATATCTACATGGCAAGAATTAGCAGAGAGATTTTTGGTTAAGTATTTCCAACCTAGCAAAAACACTAAGTTGAGGAACGAGATCACAACTTTCCAACAATTGGATGACGCGTCTTTGTATGAGGCTTGGGAGCGATTTGATGAGTTACTTCGTAAGTGTCCTCATCATGGGATTCCACATTGTATCCAGTTGGAGACATTCTATAATGGTCTCAATGCACTTACAAGATTGATAGTAGATGCTTCTATGAATGGTGCAATTTTGTCTAAGTCTTATAATGAGGATTATGAGATCATCGAGAGGATCGCGAGTAATAAGTATCAATGGCCAACAAATCGAATAGCTTCAGGAAGATGTGTATCCAGAGTTCATGAAATTGACACCCTCACTTCATTATCAGATCAGGTATCGTCTATTTCTTCTATGTTAAAACAGTTTATCGCTAATAGTGCTAATAATTTTGCAGCTCAACCACCAAGTCCGTTTGAAGTAGTTTCATGTGTGTACTGTAGGGAAAGTCATTCTTTTGAGAATTGTCCATCAAATCCTGAGTTAATGTACTATGTGGGAAACTAATATCAAAATAGGAGTGGACAAGGACCCTAGTCCAACTTCTATAATTATTCATGGCATAATCATCCTAACTTTTCTTAGAGCAACCAAAGAAATGGACCGAACAACAACTTCTTGCAGTATAGACCCAACCAATCTCAAGGGTTTAATCAGCAAGCTCCAAAACCACCTTAAGCTGAGGAATCAAATAGTTTGGAGAACTTGTTGAAAGCATACATGGCAAAGAATGATGCTTTGATCCAAAGCCAAGCAGCAACATTGAAAACTTTGGAAAGCCAAATAGGTCAGTTAGCTACGAAGCTTCATAATAGACCGCAAGGAACCTTACCGAGAAATACTGAGAATCCAAGAAATTTGGATAAAGAACATATCAAGGTAGTGGCTTTGCGAAGTGGTAAAATAATGGAACCCCGATTGATTGATGTCGAAGATATGCTCGTTGAGAAGAATCAAGTAGCTGTTGAAATTCCTACACCAAAGCAATCAGAATTTGCAAAGACTGACAAGGAAAATCCTAACTTCGTGAATTTAGATACTTTAACATCCTCTTTGGATGTAGATTTACCTACTCAGAAGAGTTATCCAATTCAACCAAAAGTTCCATCAGCTCTATATCTGCAAAGATTGCAGCAGAAATAGGAGGTGCAATTCAAGAAGTTTTTGGATGTTCTAAAGTAGTCACACATCAATATTCTATTGGTGGAGGCTTTAGAAAAAATGTCGAATTATGTGAAGTTTATGAAGGATATATTGTCCTAGAAGAAACGACTGAGTGAGTATGAGACTGTCACCTTGACAAAGGAGTGCAGAGCGTTCCTGCAGAACAAACTGCCATCGAAATTGAAAGATCAAGGAAGCTTTACTATACCCTTTAACATTGGTGAATCTTATTGTGGTAAAGCTTTGTGTGACTTAGGAGCGAGTATCAACTTAATGCCTAAGTCTAGTTTCAAGATGCTAGGGATAGGTGAAGTAAGACCTACAACTATGATGCTTCAGCTAGCAGATTGATCTTTGGCATATTTCGAGGTAAAGATTGAGGATATTTTGGTAAGAGTCGATAAATTTAATTTTCCTACTGATGTCATTGTCCAAGATTTTGAAGCAGATAAGAAGTGTCGATCATCCTTGGGAGACCTTTCTTAGCCACGAGAAGAATGTTAACTGATGTCTAGAAAGGTGAATTCACCATGCAAGTTCAAAATGATTAGGTAACCTTTAACATTCTTAAAGCAATGAAATTTCCTGATCCAACAAAAGATTGTTCAGTTATGGAAAAGATAGAAACCTTGGTTTCTATGGAAAGCAATTTTGAAGAAGATCTATTAGAGAAAGCTTTAGATTTTAACCCTTTAGAGGATGAAGAAGGTAAAGAAAACATGGCTTTGATGGAAGCCAATCCGAGAAATTTTATTCAAACTACATAATTTGAACCGTTGGAGTTAAAAGTCAGAGAATTTGTGCAACCAAGTTGTCAATCGAAGAACCACCTAAACTCGAACTAAAGGTACTTTCTTCCTATTTGAAATACATTTATTTAGGTGGATGTTCCACTTTGCCTGTGATTATTTCAGCAGAACTAATGAAAGATCAAGAGGCGCAACTAATTGTTGTTCTAAAGAAATTTAAGAAAGCAATTGGTTCGGCCATAGCTAATATTCGAGGTATAAGCCCTTCTTTTTACATGCATGAAATTATTTTAGAAGAAGGTGAAAGAGCTCAAATTGATGGGCAAATGAGGCTCAATCAGATTATGAAAGAAGTTTGGAGAAAGGAAGTGACTAAATGGTTAGATGCATGAATCATCTATCTTGTTTCAGATAGTTCATGGGTAAGTCCGGTGCAGTGTATGTCGAAAAAAGTTGGAATCACGATTGTTGAAAATGAGCGTAACAAGTTGTTTCCAATGAGAACTGTTACTGGTTGGAGAATCTGTATTGATTACAGAAAATTGAATAAAGCCACTCGAAAGGACCATTTTCCCTTGCCTTTTATGGATCAGATGTTAGATCGACTGGCAGGTACTAAAGTTACAATATTTACTGACCATGCGGCCATTATATACCTGCCACAAAGAAAGATGCAAAACCGAGGCTAATTTGTTGGATACTTTTACTCCAAGAATTTGACATTGAGATCCAAGGCAGAAAAGGTGTCAAAAATCAAATAGCTAATCATTTGTCACGGTTGGAACATGATGAGGAAACTCGATCATGTGTGCCTATCAACAAGAATTTCCCAGACGAACACTTATTTGAGGTAAGTCAATTTCATGAAACATCTTGGTTTGCTGATTTTGCCAATTACCTTGCATGTAGAATAATTCCTTGAGAAATGACATACCAATAAAGGAAAAAATTCTTCATGATAGTTTGTCTTATTTTTGGGAGGATCCATTTTTGTTTAAACAATATGCAAATAATATAATTCTAAAGTGTGTAGCTGAAAGTGAGATTGCTGATCTTGTATCATTGCCATTCATCTCCAAATGGGGAACATTTTGGTGGTTCATGTACTACAGCTAAGATTTTCCAAGTAGGTTTCTTTTGGCCTACACTATTTAAAGATGCTTATGCTTATGTGAAAAACTGTGGTAAATGCCAAAGGAAAGAAAATATATTAAAGAGGAATGAGATGCCCTTAATAAACATTTTGGAGATTGAATTATTCAACGTATGGGGCATTGACTTCTTAGGCCCATTTTCTTCTTCGTATGGGAACAAATACATCTTAGTAGCTGTGGACTATGTATCCAAATGGGTTGAATTTGAAGCATATCCTACAAACGATGCCGAGGAAGTCATGCGATTCCTACATAAGTATGTGTTTTACATGATTTGGGACACCAAGAGCTATTATTAGTGATGAAGGTTCTCACTTTGTGAACAAATGGCTTAAGTGGTTTCTTGACAAATATGATGTGAAGCACAAGATGTCTACTGCCTATCATCCCCAGTCTAATGGGCAAGTTGAAAGAGTGAACCGTGAAATCAAAGGTATTCTTGAAAGAGTAGTACACCCTAGCAGAAAAGATTGGTCTCGAAGGCTCGATGATGTATTATGGGCCTATTGAACAACATTTAAGACACCGTTAGTAATGGCTCTCATCAGTTAGCCTTTGGAAAGGCATGTCATTTGCCATTAGAGTTAGAGAATAGAGCTCACTAGGCTTTGGAGTAGTTGAACTTTGATCTTAAACAAGCCGGTGAGAGAAGGATGTTACAACTTGATGAGTTGGAAGAGCTGAGGTTGTTTTCCTATGAGAATGCCAAAATGTGTAAAGAAAGATCAAAAAGATGACATGATAGTCATGTACAACCTCACGAGTTTAAAGAAGGTCAGAAGGACCCTATACCATATACCGAGTTTATCCTTATGGAGCTATTGAATTATACGACAATTACGGATGTATGTTTAAAGTTAATGGTCAACGTCTCAAACACTACTGGGATAGTGAAGTTGAACGAGTTGAATCCTCGTTCAAATTAACAGTCCCTTGATTTTTTATGAACTCGTTTTGTAGATAAATAAATAATTAGAACTTATTTTCTTAACTTAGTACATTTAATTAATTCTGGCTAAGGAGATTGGAATTTAAGCAGGACCACTGTGACCTCTCCAACCTTTCTTGGGAATTAATTTAATGTAATTTGTTAAGAAGAAATTTTCTAATTAAGATTTAAAATTTTTAAATTTCATTTGTGTTGTTTAAATTTTAAATTTTTATATTAATAAAGGGGGTCAAATTTGGCCCAAGTACTAATCAGTTTTTTTCTTGAGACAAGACAGTTTGAGTTTGAGGCCCAAGATAGCAAAAAGGAGGGAAAAATCCATGCCTTGCCGTCACACCCATTACTTACTGCCTAAGTAACCTTAATGTAGTTAAATTTTTGCTACATGTTTGCTTAACCCCTAAAAAAATTCCTCAATCTCTTTTTTCTTTTTTTTGCTGTCAACCTCAAATCTTGAAAGAAACCCTAGGTCTCTTCCTTTTTTACTGAAACCATCTACTGTCTCCACAAGAAGATTGTAAAAGCACTGCCGTTGCTATCGCACGCTGTCGTTGCCACCGTACTATTCTTGCCATCGTAAGATTTTTGCCGTAGCAAGTCTTTATCACTTTGCCGATTTCTCTTTTTTCCCCTTGTGCTAAAACATTGCCAATTTTCAAGAAAATATATCATGCCTCACAAAAGAACCAGATCTTCAAAGACTACCCTTAAAAATCCAATTTCGATCGATGAAGAATTGAAAGAGAGATTTGATTCAATCTTCAAGCATCAACCTATGATGCCGGAAAAAAGGTTTTAACTTGAGGAGTAATGATTTGATGGTTGATCCTATACCGATTAGAAAGAAAATTAATGCTCTCAAGTGGGAACGATTTTGTGATGCTCGTTCATTTCCCGATAATGAACTAGTTCGAGAATTCTATGCTAGTTTGACTATGCAAGATGTTACTGAAGTCATTGTTCGAAAGAAAAAGGTACCCCTTACTTCTAAGTCCATCAATGATTTGTTTAACTTACCTGATGTTGAAGAAGATGAGTACTACCCTATGATGAACAACATCAATTGCAATTTTCTCCAACAAGTATTTGATGTTGTGACAAATCCTGGATCCCAATGGATTATAAGAAAGTATGGGAGCTATTCTTGCCGAAGGGAATACCTAAAACAAGTAGCAAAAGTATGGTTTTATTTCGTTCGCTACAATTTTATGCTTATCTCACACAGTTCCACCATCTTGATGGAACGAGTGCTCTTGTTATATGCAATCTTGACAGAAAAGTCAATTAATGTTCGGAAATTATTCTCAAAAAGATTCATGATTGTGCTAAAAAGAAGGCAGGAAGTGCTTATTTCCAATCATTAATCACTTCACTTTGCTTAAGGGCACGTGTTAAAACACAAGCAAATCTGAAGGGGCGATATGTTCAAGGATGCAGTACAAATTATGATCTTGAAAGATTATTAGAGAGGGTGCATGACCTGAATCAAGGCGAGTAGGAAGATCCAACTGAGCCAGATACTGAGGACTCAACAGATGGAACTGAGACTGAAGCTAATTTAGTTACAGACACTGAAGAGGAAGAATCTCATAAGGAACCGAACACTAGTAAACCAATAGAAGGACCTAAAAACCCTGAACCAAGGGTTGAGCCAGAAAAAGAACCAGTCAAGCTAAGTGTTGAACCTCAACCTACAACTCCTATGCCAACTTCTTCAAGTGCTTCAAGGAAATCGGAGTTGTCAATTTTGATGGATATGTGCGAGTTCATCTACAATCAACAACAAACTTACTAGAAATATGCAAAAATTAGAGATGACTCAATTCAAAATTCTTTTAAGAATATCTCTAATAGTTTTGTTCCTAAGTTCCCAGAAGCTATCTTTGAGATATGGACGGAAGATATTGATGATGCAAACAGAGATGGAGCTAAAGAAGAAAAGGGGAATGAGTCAGAAAAATAAAAGGGGGGATTCTAATATTGTTATTTATTTAATTATTTTTAAGTCCTTAGGAATTTATTTCTTTCGTAATTAGGATTTAATTTCTACTGAATAAAACATAGCAAGCATGAACAAACTTAATACTTCTTTAGAAAGCAAAAAGACTAAGTGATGTGGTAATGAGAATGAACATGTCTAGGATTGAGTTATTAGGAAAGACTTGGTATTTAAGCAGTCTGAATGACTCACCTTTCTTTCTTTACAACCCTACCTGGTGTTCAATTTTCATTCATTACTTTGTTCTTGCAATAAGGACATTGCTTCTTTTTAAAGCGGGGTAAGGAAAATAAATTGCTCAAATTTTTTAATTTTCAAGTATGTTTCAATCATTTCTTTCATAAGTATGTTTTAATTAATGAATGTTTAGAGACATTTTTTGATAATGAGATAGTTTGTATGCAAGTATGAATGATGATTTTATCTGAGTGAAAGTATGTTATCATGAAGAATGGAATGCTTGTATGATCTTAGCCTTAGTAATGTTTGCCATGAAAACTTAGTTTCTTTTGAGATTAGACATGCATGAAGGCTTATAACTTTAGAATTGACTTAGTAACTTTCTTGAGGCAAAATCCTAAGGGATATAAAAATCTAAAATTATATAGGCACTATTTCGTTGGATCGTTTGAGCCTTTTCAAGCCAACCCTATGATATTAGACCCTTGAAATTGTAATTTTTAGCTTAAAGGCCTATTTATTGCAATGAATCTACATTATAAGCCACATTATCATCTTTTAAATTTATCCTAATTTTGTGCACCCATCTTAACTAAAGTTGTGTTGGTAATCAACATTTGAGGAAATTTTCAAAAAGATGTATGTGCTCATGCTTAAAAAAAAGAAAAAAAAAAGAGAGTAAAGAAAAGTTTGCTCAGTCTCCAAAAAGGAAAAATGTATGAGCTTCAGTTCAAAATAAGTTTGGGAGTGTTCCAAAGGTTTACTTAAAGAGAAAGGTTGTATTACGAGAAAACCTAGACAAAGTTAAAGGTTAAGATTTTTAAAACCAAAATGTCTCATCTCTTAAAATCACTACCTTTAACCGAGCCCCATGACAACCTTATAAAAGACCTATTGATTTGATGATTATGACACTTACATTAGTGGAGAGGAAGTCCTAAGTTCAACATATGAAGATCATAAATAAGCCTTATGATTATTTGCCTGATTGATGAGAAATTATGTTGAATGAAGAATGTTATCTGTGGCTGTGACATACATACAAACTATGATTCATGTTGGCATATTTTGAAACTTAGTATAAAATTTTCAAAATGTTTGCATATGAATTACTTGTTAAGATCGATGAGCATGAAGTTATTAATGCATGATTATAGGACAAAGATTGATGTTACTTACACAATTAGCAACTTTTTCCATAACAAGACCTTTTGCTGTGCATAAAAATTACTCGGGACGAGCAATAATTTAAGTTTTGGGGTATGTAAACTGAAAAATATATAGGATTTTTCTTATGTGATTTATCACCTTTTTACTTAAATTTACTGTTAAAACTAAGTAATTATTTAATAAATTAATGAAATATATAAAAATATGAAATTAGGACGTAGAAATTATTAAAATGTGATTTTATGCTTTATTATATAGTTTTCAAGCATGAAATGCATAAAATATTTCATTAATAATTTGGGTTTTAATTAATTATTTAAATTGGTTATATTTTATTCTTTTGTCCTTTAACTTATTAATTTATTTTGGACAGGTCTAGTAGCTTTGTTGGATTACAAAACCATCCAAATTGAAGACCAAGTCAACCCAAATTTGGCTACACATGACTGTTCTTTTAAGCCAATTTTTGGCTTAATTACACAAGGTCCTAGCATTGTTAAAGAAATTAGATATTTTCCCGAAGATTTACGATTCACCGAGTCTCAGTCCTGAGTTATTATGGCATTTAATTTGCTTAAAAATCAACCAAAAATCAGCTCAAATTCCACTAATTGTAGCCAGCCATCCAAGGAAGATATTTGAAGAGACTAAACTTAGCTATTTTTAGGAAACTACCCACCTCTCTTCACCTATAAATATGACCACTTCATTCCCTCATTGAGCATCCCTCATCATTCATCATTCTCTCTTCTCTCCAAATTCTCTTAGCCCTTTCCAATTCCCACGCTTAGCATCGTCTCTTCATAGAGATTTTAGAAAATAAGGCTCTTAAATAGCCATTGGTCGGCCACCTTGGAAAGCCATCAGCAAAAGAGCAAAGTGAAGAAGCGAAGGAGCTTAGTCAGTCAGAGTCTTGGGTGACAGCCACTTTGATTTGGGTTTAATCATTCCTGTCTTTAACTTAATCTATAAATGTTTGTTATGTAACACCCCGAACCCGTGACCGTCGCCGGTGTCGGACACGAGGGGTTAACGGGCCAAATCCTCTCAAGGTACCAACCAATTTGGCATTTCCAGACAGGCTGGAAAACTGCGTCACTGTCGCCTTAAAAATCATATCTTGAGTTCCAAAACTCAGAAACTGATTCCGTAAATTTTCCCTGAATTAAGACTCATATATCCATCCATGGATTTATTTCTAGAATTTTGGGTCTGGCCAATTGGTACAGTTTATTAGTTAAAGTAACCCATGTTACAGGGTTCGACTACACTGACCTTTGCGCGTTACAACTTGAATATCATCTCGTACAGAGCTCTAATGCTCATGCCGTTTGTTTCTAATGAAACTAGACTCAAAGGGTAATCTATTCATATAATGCATGACTTCTAATTGTTTCTGGATAATTTATGGTAAATTTTCAAAGTCGTGACAGGGGACCCAGAAACCGTTCTGGCCCTGTCTCACGAGAACTTTAATATTTCTCAGTATACTGCTCATATGGTCATTTCGTTTTGTCCATATAAAAATAGATTCATCAAGGTTCAATTTCATAATTTACTCACTATTTAATTCTACTTCTACTATTTTTAGTGATTTTTCAATCTCATCTCACTGCTGCTGTCCGCAACAGTTACTGCAGTAGACTATGACAATTTCATGAGTCTTTCCTTGGCCTTAATCATCCATCATACATGACACAAATTATGGCCACCTTATCAAAATTAAAGTTTCTAAGACTCGTGGCTATAGGTTCTAGCATCCCACTCGACGACCACATAGGCCATTTTCACATGGCTTAAAGTTTACAACCCACAGTTCAACAAAATATAATAGCCTATACATGCCAAATGTTCTTCAACAACGAAGACAATACCAAAAGATTTCAGCCGGTGTGATGACTTCAACGACGGTTCCGATCACGCAAACAATACGAGTCCGAGAGACCTAAAATGGGTGACAAGAAAACACCGAGTGAGTTTATAACTCAGTAAGTCATAAGCATTCATCAATCCACTGATAAAGTTACTACAACATGAACAATAAACGAGGCTAGGTATTCATCCATATCGAATCTATACCATAATTCCTCGGACCTTTTGGTCCAATCTCATACCAAGTCATACATCCACATTTCATATTCTACACAACAAGATATTTGAAGCATTTTCACATACTAACTCATTTCCACCACAATCATACAATTTCAATCATCACATAGATTTAAGGCTTACCAAATTCAACCCCGAGCATGAACGTATTTTCTATTCGTCATGAGCTCGAGGTACTTACCGATCCGCTGTCCATACTCAACTCGATGGAGACACACCTCCATATATATAGAGTACGCACACACAATGCTTAATACTCGATTTCGCACACTTAGTGCCACGCAATTTAAGCCCGCACACATAGTGCCATACCCTTGAGCTCGCACACCCAGGTCAGTATTTTTCCAGCATGCACACTTAGTGCCAATCTAATCACCGTACACACGTATTGTTCAAGACACTTAGTGCCGAAAGCAAACTTTCTACACATTTCACTATTTCTTTTACATTCAACAATTGTCATCACTCCATACACATACAATTTCATTTATATATATATATAGCATCCCATTAAATACAATTGCATAGATTTTACAATCATTTAAGCAATATCAAACATATGTGCTTAATGACTTACCTTGTGTTGGGCAAAATGGTTCCAACTCGGCTACTCGATGTTCTTTCCTTTGCCTTTGCTTGTTTCTCCACCTCGAGCTTCTTGAGCTTAGTCAATAAATTAACTAGTTTAACCGTCTTGCCAAATATTTATACATATATACATGACATCAACTATACTATCATCATTAATACATCAATTCACAAAATTTTATCTCATGAGCATATGACCCATTTTTACCCCATATGGCCGAATGCTTCATTCATTACCCAACTAGCCATTCAACAATTTTCAACCTCATTACCACCCTTTTATGTCTAATTGTCTAAATGAGATTATCAACATGCCTATCTATAGCCGAATGTGCTAAAATTGATCTAACATCACCTACACACTTGATTAAATGGCGAATACCTATACTATCAATTATGGCATCATTTTTTATTCTTTCAAACACTTAGTTTTCCTCCCATGAACACTTGGCCGAATTTCTTTTCTCTTCTAGCATAGCTTCACACCTATTTGTAACATCCTATGAATCCACATACATCACATTTCTACATAAATTTCTTTTACTTTTCTTCTACTTCCATTCACAACATCAAAGACACCATACACATATATCATTACAAAGCTTGACACTTAGCATGCAAATGACATCCACACAAACCCACCTTAGCGAAACTTAACTCATCTTCATGCCTCACCACCACAACATCAAACATCAAACATCAATGACACCAAGAAGACAACACCCATGGCGAATATCATCCCCATTTCATGGTAAAGGTTTAGACCATGGGTTAGGTGGAACTCAAACTATCAACTAAAACATGCATGAATCTCATGTATAACATCAACATACCTTAGTCTAGCAAACTCCCATGGCTGATTTTCTCAAGCTTTCCCCCTTTCTTCTTAGTACATTCGGCCAAGCAAGGAGAAAATGAGAGAATGAACACTTTTTTTTCCTTTTCTTTGTTTTTCTTCACATTCTCTTTCTTTTTTTTTTCATTTCTTTATTCTTTCTACATAATCCACTAACTAAACATGTTGGCAACATGTTTCCACTCATAGCATGGCCGGCCATCATGCTTCATTTTGGCTAATTTGACATGCAAGGACAACACTTTCCACATGTATTAATAGGCCACCTTACATTTGCCTAGCACATTTCTAAATTTTCTCACATAAGTCCTATTTGATAAAAATTCACTTACAATTAACAAAATCCAAACATGAAATTTTCACACATGCATATATGCATATAATGAGCATCAATTATGATGGTTAATTATTATTATGACTCGGTTTAGTGGTCCCGAAACCACTTTCCGACTAGGGTCAATTTAGGGATGTCACATGTTATGTGTTCTTTGTTCTTGTTTACAACAATGTTAGCTTAAGATGACTGTTTTGATTAAATAATATTTATTTGATTCATGCTTATAATGTTTGTTCCTCAATCGATCATGTATTCAATTAAAATCAAGTCTGTATTTCATTCATACGTGATTGAAATGCACCTAAATCAGCTGAGCGATCCTAACCAGACGACGGCTAATGGATGTATAATTGAAATGTGCATGCTCAATTTAGATCCTAACCCGATTAAATTGTAGGTTGCATAACAACTCTAACCAAGCTCTGTTATCTGCATAGTTTTTAGATTTGTGTGACTAAACTATTTCAAACCTAACATGTCCTTGTTACCTCACACGAATGTTAAGAAACCCTTAGTAAATAAGAAACAGTAAAATGTGTATTTACTAAGTAAAGGATTCTGAAAGGACTTAATGTGGTTTCCAAACTCATGAAAGATCGAGTCGTCATGGAATCTTTTTTCGAATGTTATTAAGCATGTTGATAATAAGTTGAGTTTAATTAAAGTAATTGTCCTAGTTTATTTATGTTATAATTGTTGCAAATTGTGTTTAATTTTGCTAAAATCTATCTCATTCATATAGTTTGCATACTTAGGATAATTTGCATTAGGGATCATTGCATTTAGTTTAATATATTTAATCATCTCTTCTCAACTATATTGTGTTTTTTTATTTACCAAATTGTTAATATAATTTTACAAACTAGGTGACTTAGCACAAATACAATCCCTGTGGAGACGATAACTCGATACTTACTTATTACTTAATAACGACTGTGTACACTTGCACAAACCTACGCATTACATATGGCACTTATGTGCAAATTTCTGAGTATTCGTTAATATTCTGAGTGTTCAATGGGAATGACAAAGTTGTGAAATACTATGGTTATGTTGCGAGTTTGTACAAGTATGTACGTAAAACTCATACATAATGAGCTCGATATGTTATGAACCCTTAGTAAGGTTGTTATTGAGTAAGTTATAACTATAAGATTTTAATGCATTCATGCTAATTTTCATCATGCTAGTTGTATGTTAAATGTGTGGTTATGATGCTTATTATTTTCATAGGAACTTACTAAGCTATATAGCTTACTCCCCTTCCTTCCCTTTGTCTTATAGTGTCACCAAGATAGCTTAGGGATCAGAGACCGTCGGAGACTCACTCACACTATCAACAATTATTTTGGTATCAATGATTTCAACATTTTGAGTTATGGCATGTATAGGGGACTTGGTCATTTTGTTACGTGTCATAATTGATTTGGCTAAATGTGTTGGCTTATATTGGTTGAAAGTTTATTTTTTATAAGGCCATTTGAAATCAACTACTATTGGTATAAGTAATTTATATTATGATGCCTTTCATGGCTGTGGGAATTTACATGATTTGAGCTGATGAGTAAGTGATGTTTGTGTATGATAGATGGTAGCATGTGAATGATATGTTGATGTCTTGGTTGTGGTTGATTTGGTTGTATATGTATGCTTGAATTGGTGCTATGTTATGTTGTGTAGGTGTGTGCATTAAAGGGTGGCAAAATGGCTTGGTAAATAGCCTTATTTTTTGTCCACACGGGTAAACAAACAGGTGTGTGTCTAGACCATGTGTGTTACACGGTCTGCCCCATGGGCATGTGTTCTGGTCGTGTGACCCCAGTACATTAATTTTGAGAAACAGAATTCTTAGAATTGAGCGAACGGGCAGAGACAAAGGCGTGTGTCTCATTCGTGTGGATGACACGGCCTTGGACACAGGCGTGTGAAGTCTGCACCTATTTAATGAAAAATCATGAATTTTAAATCGACCACACGGCCTAGCACACGGGCATATGACTTGGCCGTGTGTCTCTAATTTGTTCTTGGGTGACAAACAGAGAGTTACACGGGTTCGGGACACATGTGTGTGTGACCACACGGCCTACCCACACGGGCATGTAACCTCTGCTTAGTGAAAAAATGTAACACCCCTTACCCATACCCGAGACTGGGATATGATACGAGGCATTACCAGACAGACATACAAACATCCAACTAAAATACCTGTACGAAGATTCTATTCTTATCTTTTTGTCCCTTATATGGGTTTACGAGACCCAAACATACCTTGGGAGTGGTCCGGGACTAAATCGAGAACATATGAAAAACTTATGAAAATTTTTGCATTTTGGCCTCACACGACCGTGTGAAGGCATATCACACGCCCATGGGCTGGGGACACGACCGTGTCCCTAGCCCGTGTGGAATTATGAATTTTATTATTTTACCGATCAAGTGCAGTGGTTTTTACACGGCTTAGGCACACGCCCGTGTCCTTGGCTCGTGTCCTCCCACACGACCTAGACACGCCCGTGTCGTCACCCGTGTTCGAAAACCTGCCCATTTTGTTTATGATGTAATCATTCATTTAGGGGCACACGGCCAAGCCACACGCCCGTATGATTAAGCCGTGTGCTCCACACGGTCGTGTCTCTAACCCGTGTAGACACTACAAAGCATGCATCGTGAAAATTTTGGGATGTAGGGGACACACGGCTGAAATACATGCCTGAGTGGGCTTTCTGTGTGTCACGCACAGATTGGACACCTACTAGTGTGTCCATCCATGTGGACCGTTTAGAGGCTATTTTCCAAGCCATTGGTCACCCAAGATCTCTCATGCACACCAACATGTATATCATTCTACAATTTAACCCATATCACAAGCACATACATAATTTGACATGCATATAATAGAAACATCATAGGAGGACATCTCAAAAGGTTATATGGAACAAATCACTTGGCCATATACAAAATGATCATTCCAAATTGAGCACCAATACTTTGGACTAGACACATTACACATATACAAAATAATAATCACCTATACATGCCATGGTTCAAAATAATCAAATGTATTATGCCCACACTTTAGTTAATAGTATGACTCGAGCTCTGACGTTCCCGATCCTTCGAGCTAGCCTGACAAATCTAAAAGGAATGGAAAAAGAGAGGGGTAAGCTATAAGCTTAGTAAGTACACATACAAATAAAGTAAATCTTATTTAGACTTTAGATCTTTGTCACTATTTCAAATCTTCCATCAAATCGCATGATCTATATTTTCAAGATATTACGTATAGACATGCATTGCCATTAATCATTTTGGTCATAAGAGTATACAAGTTTAAGCACATACCTTTTTACTTCCATGCATACATATATACCTTACCTAGCTCACATTCGAACTACATGTGTATTAACTGTTGAACGTTTGGAATAATGAACAGGATACTCGGATACGTATGCACCAAAGTGCAATAACATAACATAGCATGCCTCTTAACAGGGCTACCTAAAAGCACCCGGACCTAGCATGCATCACATAATCACGCCTCTTAACGGGGCTACATAAGCTCTCAGACCTAACGTGTACCACATAATTACATGCCTCTCAACGGGGCTACACAAGCTCCCGGGCCTAGCATGTATCATGCCATCAAATGAGCTGATAAATATATAGCTATCCTAGTGACATGTCACTTGTATACTTACCTATTCCTAAGTTCAAACGGGGTTTTAAGACTTTCGTCTCTTTGTAAAATTCTCAAAATGTTGGCCTCATATTATATGACATTATCAAATACAAATATTAGCATGGCAACACTTGTAACATAAAAATAAAACATCAAAACACATTAAAGCAACAAAGTAACCAATTAACATATTATTTATCTAAATATTATTTGAACATTTAAAATGTCAATTAAAGTATTTATTTGCACGAGTACTTACCCTGATACAAAATATTCGGTATAGTGCCTAAGCCTCGAACGTTTTGTTCTTACCTTTATCAAAATTTGGTTTTCATATTTCTTGATCTATAGTAATAAATTTAGCTCATTAACTTCATACATTACTCAAATCGACCCTAAATTCATGCTTTGATAAAATTACCATTTTACCCCTAAACTTTCACTTATTCACAATTTAGTCCCTAGGCCCGTATGATGAAATGCAAGTGATTTCTTGGTTACCCAAGTCTAGCCGAATGCTTCTTGTACTTATAGCAGCGTATACTTTCCTCCATTTCACACTTTTCTACCCATTTTCTCGACTTTTACGAATAAGTCCTTTTTGGGGTTTCCATGTAAAATTCACTTAACAAAAGTTGTTCTCCATACCTTAAACTATCATATTCTTCCATAATCCATCAAAATACATCTAACACATGCATGGGTAATTTTCTAAAAATAAACCCTAGCATGAAATATGTGTAGAAATGAAGAGAGTAAGTTGCAAGGATGTCAAAAATACAAAGAGCATTAAAAACGGGGCTAGGATTGATTTACTATCAAGCTTGAAAGTTGAAGAAACCCTAGCTATCAAACCCTTGATGTTTCGACAGCAACATGAGGAAGATGAGCTAATTTTTAGCTCTTTTTCCCCTTTTAATTCATTTAATATCCAAATGACCAAAATGCCCTTGTTCACTAAACTTAAAACAATTTCCTTAGATGTCAATATTTGTCCAAAAATTTAGAAATTGGGCAAATTTCTCTTTAAGACCTTCTAATTCATAATCCAAAACAATTTCACACAAATTATCCCTAAAACCCAAATTTTGCATCTTATTCAATTTAGTCTTTATTTTCTAATTGGACACTTTATTCTTAAAATTTCCGCATGAAACTTTACCATACATATTCTTATATTCTAAATCTTATAGTGGTTATAATCTAAATATTTTAACGTCAAATTTATGGTCTCGAAACCATTATTTCGACTAGGCCATATTTCGAGGTGTTATAAAAAAATTCTACGTTTTGTGAAATTTTTCAAAGTTCTCAGTTTAGTCCCGAACCACTTCCAAAGTATGTTTTGGGACTTGTATGCTCGTATTAGGGACTTTATGATTAAATGAAAAAAGTTATAATTTGAACAAAAATTTATGGCTCAGAAATGTATGTTTGTTCATGTGATAAGTCCGATAATGCCTCGTACCCTGTTCCGACGTTGAATACGAGTAAGGGGTGTTACAAGACTAGTTTGAAAATGCATGTTATAAAGGTTAAGTTTTATGTTTTAAATGTGCTTTTGGTATCTTTGCTTTTAATGGCATATAAGTTTGTTGGTGCTACTAGTGAAATGATACAAATGGTACTTTTTTGTTGTTTGGTTGTTAGATAATTTAAGTGGCATATGTTGAAGTAAATTTAGTTTAGAAGTTAATGAATATTTTTTGGCCAAGTTAAGTACATAGTTATATGTTTATATGTTGACATTTGAGGTGCCTATGAGCATATTGTTTGTATGCTAATATACCATATGTATATAGCTTCATATTTCATTATACCATATGTATATAGCTTCATATTTCATGATTTTGGTGCCTTGTTATAGCTTGTATATATATGAAATTTTGGGTGTAGGTACATGCCAAAATGTAACACCCCTAACCCGTATCCATCATCAAAACAGGGTTTCAGAGTATTACCAAAACTTTTAAATCATTTTTACAAATAATTTATGTAAATTACTATTCATTAACCAAGATCATTTAAAACGTCTCTTAATTGGACCCTCGGGGTCCAATACTAGCATTAGAATCGAGTCAAGACCTAATTGGGAACTTTAAGAAATTTCGTGAAATTTTTAAAATTTTTCCAAGTTACAGGGCTCACATGCTCGTGTGGTCCAAGGGACACGCTCATATAACCCTGGGCATGCCCATGCTGCAGGCCATGTTCGACCCAGTGTAACTATCTAACTTGTGCACACAGCCATGCCACAGGCCCATGTGCTAGGCCATGTGGTTAATTAATTCAATTTGAAATTAGGTGCAGGTTTCACACGGCCAAGACACACGCTCGTTTCTTTTCATGTATGCTCAATTCTGAGCATTCTGTTTCTCAAAATTTAGGGTGCAGGGGACACACGGCCTAACTACACGCCCATGTATTCGACCGTGTCTCACACACGGTCTAGACACACATCCGTGTGGACAAAATAAAGCCATTTCTAGCTTCATTTCTCACCAAAAATCACATCCATGATCTGCGCTTGAAACATACATCCAATACCAACCATTCCAAGCATTCAAATTAAACAAATTCTATCATTCATCATGGCATACCATTACATACATGTCTATAGTCTTACCTTAGTTATGTCCTCAAGTTAGACATAATTTGATCAACTACTTAACATTTTGAAACTACCATAGTATGACATAACAAGTACATCAAAACATGCCATTACTAGCCATTCCAATGGCTAGATTACAAGCATTATTTACATTTACATGCCTATATGGCCACCATATCCTGTACATACCATTACAACCATAATTGATTTACCATATATATGCCGATATAGGCCAATGGATAGTGTGAGTGATCTCCGCCAGGCTTCCAATCCAACGAGCTTCCAATTTACTATAAAACAGGGAAATAAAACTAAGTAAGCATAAAATGCTTAGTAAGTTCGTATAACATGGTACTTAACTTACCATTCATTCTATTTTGAGGTACTTATGTAAGGCATAATCAATCAATTTGAACTCAAGCCTTACACTCATTCTTATTGCCCTTGTTAGTCATATATTCCATAATAACATCAAATCATTTATGGGCCCAACAATAATCAAGCTTTCACGCTTTCCACACCATTTATTCATTCAACATACATAAATCATGTCATTATTTCAAGTATAATTTCATAATAGTTCATTTCGAGTTTAGATCATTTCATATCAGAACTTTACTCATATTACTCGGAATATCAACTTTACGATTAGCACACTCAAGGTGTACAAGTCTATAATCAAGAATGAACATATTTTCATCAAATAAAGTCCATGTACAAATATCATCATCTCGTGTCTTCATATATCATTTTTCATGTATCATCATTTACTTGTATTTCAGACGGATACATGTAATAACTCATTTTATCATTCATAACTTCTCATGTCTGGAATTGCCACCCGTTGAATTTATTCTGAATATCAATGGATACACAGGTAGTACACTCGAGGTGTACGAATCAAGATCCTTCAATTAATGTACAATGGTACCCATAAGGTACTATATTAGAGAGTACACTCTCGAACCACACATGTATACAACAGGATTACTAGTCCAGGCTAAATCCTTTTTACGACATATGTTCTAATGAGCTTGATCTGGATTACCCGTTCGGGCTAAATCCAATCCATAACATATGCTCAAGAGAACTTATATTAGGATTACCTGTTCGAGCTAAATCCTTTCATAAATGAAGTCAATAGGATTACTCGCCCGAGCCAAATCCCGTAAGCAACAAATGTAAAACCTCATTCATTTTGGAAAATTTCATTTATCCATCAATTCTTCCTTTATTTAAATGAGATTTAACATTTCTCAAGCATTAACAAGCATGTGATTATTTCCTACATCTGAATCATACATATAATTTAAATAGATACATTCCACATTCATTTCAAGCATATAAGTAACATTTTTATCATTTACCATTTATCGAGCATTATTATTGATCAGACACTTTCATTTATTGGGCTATAACAAGTATGTGATCATTTACATATTTATGGAATTTATACAATTTGCAAACAAAACATTAAATTCAAGAAAAAAAACATATACAATTTACTTACACGAACTTACCACGACAATGTTCGTATACGTAAAATCTACTAATCCTACATTTTCCTATTTCCTCATTCTAGCTCTAAATTTGGTCTATTCAGATCTATACGAGTAAATTTAACATCAATTTACCATATTTCACATTTAAGTGGACTTAATTTTCATCCAAGGCAAAATCACCATTTTGCCCGTAACTTTTCATTAAATTCCCATTTCGTCCCTAGGCTCGAAAAATAAAATTTGTGCAATTTACTCTCTTCTCCAAGCCTAACCAAAATCCCATTATAAAAATTTACAGCACATGTATTCAAAAAAAAATCAACATTTTTCTTTAATTTCACAACTTTACATTTTAGTCCCTAAATCATGTTTTCATCAAAAATTACTTTGTAGAAGTTGTTTAACTATCAACAACATTTCATTTTCTACGATATATTTCTAATTTTCAACATATACATCCATGACCCATTTTCCATACTTTGATAACTTTTTAAATTAATCCCCAAAATAGATAGATTAAGCTATCTAGGTTTCAAAAATATCAAAATTACTAAAAACGGGCCAAGGAAACTTACCCAATTTTCCATGAAAGTTTCTTCTCTCTCTCTTTGGGTTTCTATGTACTATTTTGGGGAAGAAGATGAGAAAATAAGATGATATCTCTTTTATCATCTTTTAATTAATTAAATATTTTCACTTTCCACTTTAGTTATTGCCTTTTTTCTAAATTTATATGGATGAGTCACCAAAATATCTACATACTTTTCTTTAATGGTCTAATTACCATATAAGGACCTTAATTTTTGAATTTCATAGCTATTTAATCCTTCTAGCTACTAGAATTCAACTTTTGCATTTTATGCAATTTGGTCCTTCTCATAATTAAGCATGTAATCGATAAAATTTTCTTTTAAAAATTTTCACATGACATTTCTAACATAATACAGACCATATAATAAATTAAAAATAAATTTTAATTTTAGCTCGGATTGTGGTCCCGAAACCACTATTTTGATTTCATCGAAATTGGGCTGTCACACAAAATGGGTGAGAAAAATGGCTTGTAAAATAGCTTATTTTTGCCTACACGAGCAGAGACACGGGCATGTGTCTCAGCCTTGTGTGACACACAGCCAGGTGACACGGCTGTGTGTCCTTTGTAGTTTTCAAAGGGTTCAAGTATGATAGTATGTATGTGTGAAAGTTTTGGGAAGAAATTTTAACGTTGGAATAGTTAATTTGATAAAAAAGACTAAATCGCGTAAAGTGTAAAATTTATGTTCTATTAGCTAAAGGTGACAAATAGCTATGGAACTTAAAAGAGGAGGTCCTTATGTTGTAATTAAACCATTAATAGCATGAGTGGACATATATGGACATTAAATGGATGATATTAAATGGTTTATATAAGGTTAAAATAGTAAATGAGTAATTAAGTTATATTTTAATAAAACAAAAGCATAAAATTTATTTCATTCATCTTCATTTGCCAAAAATACTAAGAAGAAGAAGCCATAGAAGTTGTTTTAGGGTTTGCAACTTGAAAAGTTAAATTGGTAAGTGATTTTGACTCAATTTTTAATGATTTCTATTTATTTGAGATCATTGCTTCGTATTCTAGTTAGCCCGTACCTCAAATTTTGAAACTGTTAAAGATTTATCATGTTTCCATTGTTGAATGCTTGAGTAATTTGATGATTTATGATAGACTTGGAAGGTTTAATGTTAGATTAATAGCTTTTGTAAAATGATTTTTGACAAAAATGTAAAAAAGGGATTAAATTGAGAAAAATGTGAAATGTGGTGGTTAAAAGTGTGAATAAATTGAAAATATGGGCTGCTAGTAACATGTATTAAATTCGGCTAAGTATGGATTTGTACTAAATTGCATGAGTTTGCAATTTTATGTGATAAAAACTAAATTGTGAAAATGTAAAATAGTAGGGGCAAATGTGTAAATTTTCCAAATTGTAAATTTTAGGCTAAATTGAACAGACTGAATTTTAGATGAGTTAATTTTGAATATTTTTAGATCAAGAAAAATAGAATTTAGATCAAGATCGGGGAAAAACAAAAGTTTTCGACTAATCGACTCGATTCACTATTTTAATACCTGAAGTAAGTTTGTATGTAATAAGTACTATTATAAATATGTTTTTAATGCTTTGATATTGCGTAAATTGTATATACAGGACTACAATCATGTTCGACGACAAATCAGCTACATGCCACACTCAGTGTGTGATTCGACATAGCTTCGGTTATATATGGCACTTAGTGTGCGAGATCAAGATAGCTTCGGCTATATATGGCACTTAGTGTGCGAGATCAAGATAGCTTCAGCTATATATGGCACTTAGTGTGCGAGATCGAGGTAGCTTCAGCTATATATGGCACTTAATGTGCGATTTGAGTAGTTTTGGCTTTGTACGGCACTTAGTGTGTGAGAAATAGAGTATTCAATGGTATTCTGAATATATATGAGCTTGTTATGGATTGGTACAGGCATGTACATGCATAGTATGAGCTTTAAACTGAAGAAGTTATGAAGTTTGCATATAAGCGTATGAATAAGCATGTGAAAGGTTTGTTAGTAATCACGAATATCATGTTAATAGGTTTAAATTGATAAATAGTGTATTTGTGATTAGTTAAGTTTATATCATATGAACTTACTAGGCTATAAAGCTTATTTTGTTTATTTTCCATGTCTTATAGTGATTTCAAAGCTAGCTCAGATTCGGGGATCGTCAGAGACTACACTATACTATCCAACCATCACTTTGGTATTTTTGAGCTTATGGTTTGGTCATATGGCGTGTATAGGATAATGGTCATGTTGGTTATGTTTTGGTAGTGACTTTTTCCATTTGAAATGGCTTGTGAATGGTTATGTTTTGGTTTGTATATATATATAGTTGTGAGTCTTGGCTTAATTTGGCTAGTTTGGTTATGTATATATAAGTGTGCTTATGGTTTATATTATGAGGTTTGTGGAACTGGTATCATGCTTGTGAATTGGAACAAAATTATGTATGTTAGGTAAATGTTTTTAGATGTGCTAATGCCATTTTGTAATGTGTTTAATTTTACTTGTGAATGGTTGATGAATTGATGATGTTTGTGATTGAGGTTTAGGCTAAGAAATGCTTAGATGAAATGGTAGGAATTATGTTTGATTTGGTAATTTTGGGTTGCCTATTATGCTTTGTTTTGGTGCCATATGTACAGGTGAAGGTGTGTACCAAATAGGGTGGCAAATTGGCCTGGTAAATAGCCTAAATTATGTCCACAGGGTAGAGACACGAGCGTGTGTCTAAGTCGTGTGTGACACACGGTCATGTTACATGGCTGTGTGTCCTCTGGTGTTAAAAATTAAATCAAGTCAGTATGTTCCACACAGCCTCACAGACGGGCGTGTGACTTGGCCGTGTGGTATAAGTCAGTATACCCTACAAGTTTGGCACGACCTAGCACACAATCTGGCACACAGACATGTGTGGCCATTTTTAGGGCACACGGGCTAGCCACCCAAGCGTGTGTGTTGGCCATGTGAACCAAGTTACAGAGTTAAACGGTGTAGGACACGGGCTGTGTAACACCCCGTACCCGAGACCGTTGCCGGAGTCAGACACGAGGGGTTCGCAGACTTAAATCACTTATTGCACAGTCCATTTTAAATTTCCAGACGAGCTGGCTAACTACGTCACTGTTTCCTTAAAAATCATATCTCGAGTTCCAAAAGTTGAAAACCAGTTCCATAAATTTTTCCTATAACTAGACTCATATATCCATCTAAAAATGTTTTTCTAGAATTTTTGGTTGAGCCAATTAGTACAGTTTATTAGTTAAAGTCTCCCTATTTCGGGTTTGACCACACTGACCTTCGGCATTACGACTTGGATATCTCCTGTCACAGGGCCTCAATACTGATGCCGTTTGTTTCTATAGAAACTAGACTCGAAAAGGAATCTGTAAATATAAGGAAAAACTTCTAATTATCTCTGGTTAAATTATAATGAATTTCCAAAGCCGGAATAGGGAATCCAGAAACCGTCCTGGCCCTGTTTCGCGAAAACTTAAATATTTCCTAATATATTGTTCATATGATCATTTCGTTACTTTCCTATGAAAATAGATTCCTCAAGGTTCGATTACATAATTTATTCACTATTCAATTCCATTTCTACTATTTTTAGTGATTTTTCACATCCACATCACTGCTGCTATCAGCATCCATTTTTAAGGTAGACTTTACCTATTACATAGTTTCCATGCCTCTTAATGAACATATACATTCAAGATGACTATAACATTATGCACAAAACGTATATAAGCCATTTTCGCATGGCTATCCAAAGTTTACATACCAAATTTCAACAAAACATAATAGCCTATACATGCGAAATGTTCTCCTAGACCAACTAAGAAGAAAATACCAAAAGTTGCTAGTCGGTGTGATGACTTGATGGCGGTCCTGAATACGCAAAAAGTCGAGTCAAGAAACCTAAAATAGGTGACAAGCAAACACCGAATGAGTATATAACTCAGAAGTCATAAGCATTACACTACCATCCATTAATAAAATTTTCACAAGAGGAAACAACGAAATGAGGCTAAGTACTCCATCCATACCGAACTATGCCATAGTTTCTTAGACCTTACGATTCAATCTCATTCCAAGTCCTACATTGACATTTCATACGCTATTCAATAGAATAATTGAGGCATTTCCATACATCATTTTATTTTCGTTACAATCATACAACTAAGCGAACTTTCACCTATTCCACGATGAACCTTATGTGCGTGACTTCAATTATAATCATCACATAGGTTCAAAACTTACCACGCTCAACTCCAAATATAAACATAGCACCTATTAGCCATGAACTCAAGGTACTTACCCTTTCCGCTGTCCAAAATCGACTCGGTAAGGTCGTACCCTTAATTTAAATAATTGATAGAAAATATATATATATAGTGGGTTCGCACACATAGTGCTTAATAACCAACCACGCACACTTAGTGCCATGTACTTTAAACTCGCACACTTAGTGCCATGCATTTCAAGCCCGCACACTTAGTGCCAATCTCACAACCGTGAACACTTATTGCCCGCACACTTAGTGCCGAAAACCAGCCACTCTATACACTTCACTTCCTTTTTACATTCGACAATTTCATCTCTACATACATATACATTTGTATACATTTCATCTCATTAACCACAATTGCATAGGTATTACGATCATTTAAATCAATACCAACTATATGCTTAATGACTTACCTTGTGTTGGGTAAAATAATTCCAAGTCAGCTACTCGATGACCTTTGATTTCCCCTTGTTGGACGCCTCTCCTTTAGGATCTTGAGCTTAAACAAATAAATTAACTCATTCAACCGCTTTGCTACATATATTGGTATTCACATTTTAATGATTTTATGACATACGGAACGGCATGGTAAAATTTTATCTTGCTACCTTATGTTCTTAGCTATTCGACTAATAACCATATGCTATCACCCTACTATCAATAATTCAATCACACATGCATATATATATATATATATATATATATATATGTCCGAATGTGCAAAGCTTAGACTCAACATCACCTATGCTCTTAATTTGATGGCCGAATATGCATACATATATACATGATATCAACTATACTATCATCTTTAATTCACCTAAACACAAAATTTCATCTCACGAACACTTGACCGAATTCTTCCTAATCTAGCATGGCTTCACATATATTTATAACATCCTACAAATCCACATATACCACATTTCTACATAAATTTTCTTTTACTTTTCCACTACTTCCATTCACAACATCAAAAGCACCATACACATGTATCATTACAAAGCTTCACACTTAGCATGCAAATGACATCAACACAAATCCACCTTAGCTGAAACTTAACTCATCTTCATGCCTCATCACCACAACATCAAACATCAACCAAGAAGACAACACCCATGGCCGAATATCATCTCCATCCCATAGCAAAGATTTAAACCATGGGCTAGGTAGAACTCAAACTAACAACTAAAAACATGCATGAATCTCATGGACAACATCAAACATACCTTAGTCTAGCAAACTACCATAGCTGATTTTCTCAAGCTCTCCCCCCCCTTCTTCTTAGAACATTCGGCCAAGGAAGAAAAATGTGAAAGGATGGACACTTTTTTTTTTCCTTTGTTTCCATCATATTCCTTTTTTTTTCATTATTTTATTCTTTCTAACATAACCACTAACCCAACATGTTTGCAACATGTTTCCACTCATAGCATAGCCGGCCACTATGCTTAAATTTTGGGTAAATTGACATGCAAACCCATCATTTTCACAACATGCATTAATAGACCACTTTACATTTGCCTAGCACATTTCTAAATTTTCTCACACAAGTCCTATTTGATAAAATTCACTTACAATTAAGAAAATCCAAACATGAAATTTTCACACATGCATATGTACATATAATGAGCATCAACTATGACGGTTAATTATTTTTATGACTTCGGTTTAACGGTCCGAAACCACTTTCGACTAGGGTCAATTTAGGTGTCACAACTCTCCCCACTTAAGAAATTTTCATCCCCGAAAATCTTACCTGTAAATAGGTTTGGGTATAGTTCTTTCATAGAGTTCTCAGGTTCCCAAGTAGCTTCTTCCATTCCGTGTTTGAGCAATAACACTTTCACTAACGGAACCCTTTTGTTTCGCAACTCTTTCACTTCACGAGCTAGGATACGGATCGGTTCTTCTTCATAACTCATATCGGCTTGAATTTCAATCTCGGAGGGTTTATTACATGCAAAGGATCGGATCGGTAGCGTCAAGCATCGAAACATGAAAACGTTATGAATCCTTTCAAGTTAGGGGCAAGATCAATCTTTACATAATGGACCAATTAGTTCGGAGATTTAAATGCGGCCCAATGAACCTCGGACTTAGTTTGCCCTTACGGCCAAATCTTAGTATCTTTTTCCAATGTGAGACCTTAGAAACACTTTGTCTCCGCCGATACTCGATATCCTTTCGTTTTAAATCCGCATACGATTTACGACGATGCGTGGGCGCCTTGGACTTTCACGAATTATTTTTACTTTACATTCAAAGCATCTTTAATCAAATCCACTCGAAAATTTTACTTTCACCGAGCTCGGTCCAAAACAATGGTGTACGGCATTTTCGATCGTACAAAGCCTCGTAAGGCGCCATCTTAATGCTTGACTGAAAATTATTGTTGTGGCGAATTCAATCAAAGGTAAATACTGTTCCCATGAACCACTAAACTCGAGGATGCAACATCTCAACATATCCTCGAGTATCTGAATTATTCGTTCAGATTGGCCATCAGTCTGGGGATGAAATGCGGTGCTAAAATGCATCTTAGTACCCAACGCTTCTTGTAACTTCTTCCAAAATCGCGATGTAAATCTTGGGTCTCTATCCGACACGATAGAAATAGGTACCCCATGCAATCGAACAATTTGGGAGATGTATAATTCTGCCAATTTATCGAGCGAAAAATTCATACGGACAGGGATAAAATGAGCAGACTTGGTCAATCTATCAACAATAACCCAGATCGAGTCTTTCTTACTCTGAGTCAAAGGTAACCCAGATACAAAGTCCATTGTCACTCAATCCCATTTCCATTCGGGTATCATGATTGGCTGAAGTAATCCTGACGGCACTTGGTGTTTCGCTTTTACTTGTTGACATATCAAACACCTTGAAACAAATTCAGAAATGTCTCGTTTCATACCCGACCACCAAAATTGAAGTTTCGGATCGTTGTACATTTTAGTACTACGGGTGGGTGACATTCGACTCTGTGAGCCTCATTCAAAATTATCGAAATAAGTTCAATTTCTTGGAACACATAATCGACTCTTGAGCGTCAAGCAATCATTGTTGTCAATCCAAACTCGATTCCTCATTCGAGGCACATTCATTTCGTTTAGCGACCAATTCAGCGTTGACTTTACGGGATTCAAGTATTTGATGAATCAATAATGGTTTGGCCTTTAATTCAACTACTAGCACCTCATCGGGCGAAATGGATAGGTGAGCATCCATCGCTCTCAAAGTAAACAGTGCTTTACGACTCAAAGCATTGGCCACCACGTTAGCCTTCCCCGGGTGATAATCAATGACAAGTTCAAAGTCTTTCAACAACCCAAGCCAATATCTTTGTCGCAGATTTAGATCTCTTTGAGTCATCAAATATTTAAGACTCTTGTGGTCTGAATAAATATGACATCTCTCTCCAAACAAGTAATGTCGCCATATTTTCAAGGCAAACACTATGGCTGCTAATTCAAGGTCATGGGTCGGATAGTTTCTCTCATGCGGCTTTAATTGTCTCGACGCGTAAGCCACAACTCGACCTTCTTGCATCAACACACAACCTAGCCCAAGCAAGGATGCATCACTTGTAAATAACAAACTCCTTGGGACTCATTTGTACTAACCTTGGGGCCTCGGTTAAATAGGTTTTTGTCGATCGAAACTTTCTGACGGTGTTACGACCATTTGAACTCAACATCTTTTGAAGTAGTTTTGTCAGCGGTGCGACTATCATCGAAAAGCCCTTTACAAAGCGTCGGTAGTATCCGCAAGTCCCAAAAGCTCCTAACTTGATAATATTCCTTGGAGGTTCCCAATCGAGTATGGCGAAATTTTGTTCGGATCCACCACGACACCGTCACGGACACCACGTGCCCCAAAAGCTAACCTCTCTCAACCAAAATTCACATTTCTTGAATTTTGCGTATAGCTTCTTGTCTCGTAAAATTTGTAATACTAATCTCAAATGCTCGGCATGTTCACTTCACCTTGTGAATAAACTAAAATATCATCAATAAACACAACCACAAACTGATCCAAGTATGGTCTGAATACTCGATTCATTAAATCCATAAATATCGCAGGGGCATTAGTGAGCCCAAACGGCATCACTAAGAATTCGTAGTGACCGTATCTCATTCTGAAAGCAGTTTTGGGCATATCCGAATCTCGAATCCGCAACTAATAATAACCCGATCTCAAATCTATCTTTGAAAACACTGAGGCTCCCTTTAGTTGATCAAACAAATCATCAATACACGATAACGGATATTTATTCTTTATTGTCACTTTATTCAGCTGACAATAGTCGATGCACAACCTCATGGTTCCGTCCTTCTTTTTCACAAACAATACTGGTGCACCCCAAGGTGAGAAACTTGGTCGAGCAAAACCTCTATCCGTCAATTCTTGCAAGCGAGCTTTCAACTCTTTCAACTCGGTTGGTGCCATACGACACGGAGCTATCGAAATCGGCGTAGTCCGTGTACAAGCTCAATGCCAAACTCTACCTCCGAGCAGTGGTAAACCCGGTAATTCTTGGGAAAACGTCCGGTACTCACAAACCACCGCCTGATTCGGGTTTCCTTTCTAACTCTTTGTCATCAAGTACATACGCAAGGTATGTTTCACACCCTTTTTCACATATCTCGGCGGTCATTGAAGATATTATCATTGGCACCCTCTTTAAATCGAGAGACTCAACTTGGACTACTTCATTATTTGTACTCCTCAAATCAATGGTTTTCCTTTTACGATTCACCACTACATCATGTACGGTCAACCAATCCATACCGAATAACATCAAATTAGTCAAACGGTAAAAGCATCAAATCGGTAGGAAAATAGGATTCTCGGATTATTAGAGGCATTTCTTACACTTTATCAACAAGTATGCATTGACCCAAAGGGTTTGACACTCGAATTACGAACTCGATGAGACTCGACGGATAGAGTCTTCTTGGATGCTAAGGTTTCACATACGTATGAATGAATAGAGCCGAGGTCAATCAATGCAATCACACTAGTATCAAAGAGAGTGAAAGTACCGGTGATAACATCGGGGAGGATGCCTCCTCTCAAATGCGAATGGCATATGCTCTAGTAGAATACAGGTCTCGGTTGAACAGTAGTATCGAGGCCCTCTCGACTACCACCTACCTCCTGAAATTCTCGGTGGTCTACCTCTAGTTGTCATTCCACTAGGTCTTGCACCTTGCATCCTATTCTTCTCATCAAGCTCGTGCAATCTCTAATGAAGTGGTCCTTCAAACCGCATCCGTAATGAGCCCTGTTAGTAGACTTACCCCAACATTCACCTATGTGTCGTCTTCCACATTGGGGCATTCGGGTTTCTTTTGGCGATTATTGCCCACACTAGCTACCAAGTAGCTCGAGTCCGTCGATGGTCGTGCTCTAATGGAAGTTCCCTGATCGTCCTCGATTTATTTGTGTCCTCCACGAACTTCTTTACACCGAGAAGCGGAGCTCTACCCATCGATCTTTTACGATAGTCTCTAGCTTCAAATTTAGCCTTCTTCTTCTCCTTTCCAAGTTCTTACGCCTTGCGAGCTCGTTCAACTAGTGTTACGAATTCTTTTATCTCCAAAATACCCACTAGTAGCTTTAAATCTTCATTCAATCCTTCTTCAAATCTCTTGCACATAGCAACCTCATCAGCCACACACTCCCGGGCATACCGACTGAGTCTTACGAACTCATATTCGTATTCAGATACTGTCATACGGCCTTGCTTGAGTTCCAAGAATTCCTTACGCTTTTGATCGATGAACCGTTGACTAATATATTTCTTTCGAAATTCCGCTTGGAAGAAATCCCAAGTAACTCGTTCGTTCGGGACTATGGAAATCAAGGTCCTCCACCAATAGTAGGCTGAGTCTCACAACAAGGATATAGCACACTTTAGACATTCATCGGGTGTGCATGACAGTTTATCGAACACCCGAATAGTGTTATCAAGCCAGAACTCGGCCCTTTCGGCATCATCAGTAACTATGGCCTTGAACTCCTCGGCTCCACGCTTCCTAATCAAGTCTACAGGTGGTTTACTCAGCCTCACAGGATCAGTAACTGATGGCATTACGGGCTCTTAGGGTGGATTATTCAAATTCGGGAATGGTTGGACAGCCGGAATGGTTCGGGCATATTGTACGACCCACTCATTCATCATGGTGAAGAAGGCTTGTTTTGCCCCTCATCCGATTATTTGCAGATGACCGAGGTTCAACAGCGGTGTCCCTTGCGAGAGCAGCCGCTACACTTTCAACGTCATCCGCTAAGGGTCTCTCTACCCCGGGTTCCATTTGCTAATCAAAACAAAAATTTTAACCGTCAGAAGTCATCACATTATTAAGCACTAACATTAAGGCATGTATAGCTAGACTCATACACGCTATGGTAGTCCTAGAACCGACTAAACCATAGCTCTGATACCAACTTTATTGTAACACCCCGTACCCGAGACCGTTGCCGGAGTCAGACACGAGGGGTTCGCAGACTTAAATCACTTATTGCACAGTCCATTTTAAATTTCCAGACGAGCTGGCTAACTGCGTCACTGTTTCCTTAAAAATCATATCTCGAGTTCCAAAAGTCGAAAACCAGTTCTGTAAATTTTTCCTGAAACTAGACTCATATATCCATCTAAAAATTTTTTTATAGAATTTTTGGTTGAGCCAATTAGTACAGTTTATTAGTTAAAGTCTCCCCTGTTTCAGGGTTTAACTACACTGACCTTCCGGCATTACGACTTGGATATCTCCCTGTACAGGGCTTCAATACTGATGCTGTTTGTTTCTATAGAAACTAGACTTGAAAAGGAATCTGTACATATATGGAAAAACTTCTAATTATCTCTGGTTAATTTATAATGAATTTCCAAAGTCAGAACAGGGAATCCAGAAACCGTCCTGGCCCTGTTTCGCGAAAACTTAAATATCTCCTAATATATTGTTCATATGATCATTTCGTTACTTTCCTATGAAAATAGATTCGTCAAGGTTCGATTACATAATTTATTCACTATTTAATTCCATTTCTACTACTTTCAGTGATTTTTCACATCCACATCACTGCTGCTATCAGCATCCATTTTTAAGGTAGACTTTACCTATTACATAGTTTCCATGCCTCTTAATGAACATATACATTCAAGATGACTATAACATTATGCTCAAAACGTATATAAGCCATTTTCGCATGGTTATCCAAAGTTTTACATACCAAATTTCAACAAAACATAATAGCCTATACATGCCGAAATGTTCTCCTAGACCAACTAAGAAGAAAATACCAAAAGTTGCTAGTCGGTGTGATGACTTCGATGACGGTCCCGAATACGCAAAAAGTCGAGTCCAAGAAACCTAAAATAGGTGACAAGCAAACACCGAATGAGTATATAACTCAGTAAGTCATAAGCATTACACGACCATCCATTAATAAAATTTTCACAAGAGGAAACAACGAAATGAGGCTAAGTACTCCATCCATACCGAACTATGCCATAGTTTCTTAGACCTTACGATTCAATCTCATTCCAAGTCCTACATTGACATTTCATACGATATTCAATAGAATAATTGAGGCATTTCCATCATCATTTTATTTTCATTACAATCATACAACTAAGCGAACTTTCACCTATTCCACGATGAACCTTATGTACGTGACTTCAATTATAATCATCACATAGGTTCAAAACTTACCACGCTCAACTCCAAATATAAACATAGCACCTATTAGCTATGAACTCAAGGTACTTACCCTTTCCGCTGTCCAAAATCGACTCGGTAAGGTCGCACCCTTAATATAAATAATTGATAGAAAATATATATATATAGTGGGTTCGCACACATAGTGCTTAATAATCAACCACGCACACTTAGTGTCATGTACTTTAAACTCGCACACTTAGTGCCATGCATTTCAAGCCCGCACACTTAGTGCCAATCTCACAACCGTGAACACTTATTGCCCGCACAGTTAGTGCCGAAAACCAGCCACTCTATACGCTTCACTTCCTTTTTACATTCGACAATTTCATCTCTACATACATATACATTTGTATACATTTCATCTCATTAACCACAATTGCATAGGTATTACGATCATTTAAATCAATACCAACTATATGCTTAATGACTTACCTTGTGTTGGCTAAAATAATTCCAAGTCGGCTACTCGATGACCTTCGATTTCCCCTTGTTGGACGGCTCTCCTTTAGGATCTTGAGCTTAAACAAATAAATTAACTTATTCAACCGCTTTGCTACATATATTGGTATTCACATGTTAATGATTTTATGACATACGGAACGGCATGGTAAAATTTTTATCTTGCTACCTTATGTTTTTAGCTATTCGGCTAATAACCATATGCTATCGCCCTACTATCAATAATTCAATCACACATGCATATATATATATATATATATATGTCCGAATGTGCAAAGCTTAGACTCAACATCACCTATGCTCTTAATTTGATGGCCGAATATGCATATATATATACATGATATCAACTATACTATCATCTTTAATTCACCTAAACACAAAATTTCATCTCATGAACACTTGACCGAATTCTTCCTAATCTAGCATGGCTTCACATATATTTATAACATCCTACAAATCCATATATACCACATTTCTACATAAATTTTCTTTTACTTTTCCACTACTTCCATTCACTACATCAAAAGCACCATACACATGTATCATTACAAAGCTTCACACTTAGCATGCAAATGACATCATAAATCCACCTTAGCCGAAACTTAACTCATCTTCATGCCTCATCACCACAACATCAAACATCAACCAAGAAGACAACACCCATGGTCGAATATCATCTCCATCCCATAGCAAAAATTTAAACCATGGGCTAGGTAGAACTCAAACTAACAACTAAAAACATGCATGAATCTCATGGACAACATCAAACATACCTTAGTCTAGCAAACTACCATAGCTGATTTTCTCAAGCTCTCCCCCCCCTTCTTCTTAGAACATTCGGCCAAGGAAGAAAAATGTGAAAGGATGGACAATTTTTTTTTCCTTTGTTTTCATCATATTCCTTTTTTTTCATTATTTTATTCTTTCTAACATAACCACTAACCCAACATGTTTGCAACATGTTTCCACTCATAGCATGGCCGGCCACCATGCTTAAATTTTGGGTAAATTGACATGCAAACCCATCATTTTCACAACATGCATTAATAGACCACTTTACATTTGCCTAGCACATTTCTAAATTTTCTCACACAAGTCCTATTTGATAAAATTCACTTACAATTAACAAAATCCAAACATGAAATTTTCACACATGCATATGTACATATAATGAGCATCAACTATGACGGTTAATTATTTTTATGACTCGGTTTAGCGGTCCCGAAACCACTTTCCGACTAGGGTCAATTTAGGGCTGTCATAGGCTGGGACACGACCATGTGCTCCCATTTTGAATGTCCACACGGCCTGTGACATGGGCATGTCTGGTGGCCGTGTGAGACACACGACCTGGTCACACGAGGGTTTGTCCCCTGTTTTGAGAAAAATTTTCTATGTGTTCCAAATGTTTTCAAAGTTATTGATTTAGTCTCAAACCAATTCCATTGCATGTTTAAGGCCTCGTAGGCTTGTATTAGGGACATATTGAATGATGAATGTTTGAATTAATGAAATATATGCTAAAAGTATGTATAATTGTGTTGTCAGTTTGGTAATGCTCCTTAACCTTATTCTGGCGTTGAATACGGGTGAGAGGTGTTACAGTGTAGATTTCACATGGTCTGAGACATGGCCTACAACACAGTCGTGTGTCCCAAAATAGTTTGTGGCACGATCTGCAACACGGCCGTGTGACCTGACTTTGGATAACAAGTCATGTGGCCCTATTTCAAATACTCACACGGGCGAACACATGGGCTGGGACATGGTCGTGTGTCCTGGCTTCGAATGTTCGCACTGTCTTGGCTATGTCACATAGTCGTGTGACCCCTTTTTTTTTCAAATATCCAAGTTTTCCTAAAAAAAGTTATTTGTTTCTATTTGAGCCCAAATTGTTTCCAAACTGTATTTAGGGCCCTGTAGGCTTGATTTACAGCTCATATGTGTAATTATGCCATGAATTGATTTATTTGTTATATGTTAGCATTTAATTAAAAAATTGTTTCCATTATGAAGTTAAATGTGTTGTTTTGCTTGATAACACTCCGCAACCCTAATTCGATAACAGAGACGAGATAGAAATTTTACAGTAGTCTGCTAAACTCAAGGTGTTATATTTTTGTTTAGTTCTCTAGTCCGTTTTGTTTTAAATTGTGAAGCTCCATACCCGGACCCGGCAATCAGGTCGAGTGTAGGGTGTTACACTTAATGGTTACTTAACGTTTAACTAATACCAAACAGTATTAGTTAGAGAAACTAGAAATAAATTGCATGTAGAATCAAATGAATAGAAATTTATGGAAATGATGAAGTTAGAGAAACGGGTCACATTCGCAAATGAATGTGTTTTCTCACTGAGTATAGAAATGACTTGAGAACTAATATAATGTTTCTGAATTATTATTTAATTAAATAATTGAACTTCAAAAATGAAATTAAATTAATTTATTATTGTGAATCCATTGAATATGAAAATTTAATATATTTCTTCATAGATTCTTTTTGGTAAAGTTGACATTACTTTAATGTAATTAGAATTAAATTGACAAAACTTATTTAATTGGAAAAATTAATATATCTAATTTAATTAATTAATTAATAATATTTATTTTGGAAAATAGACAAACATGTATTGGGTTGGGTTAAATTATAAAGTGTTAGGTTAAAAGTCCAGGAAACACATATAATTGGACTCAATACAAGAGAGGCTCAATTCCCCTCATATTACACTTAAGGGGAGGAAATCCTAGTGTATTTAACTAGGCTGTGTCACCCCCTTCTAGTTAGGCTAGAAGACTGATTTTTTTATTAAATAAATATTATTTGTGTTCTACTAATTCAACAAAGATTCTCCTATGGTAGAGCTATTTACAAAACTTTTACACAAGTTTCACTTAACTTTGAGATATTCTTATTCTACTAGAAAGTAGAGAGAATTTATTTTCTAAGGGCCCGTTTGTTTGACTGAAAATAGTTTTAGAAAAATGATTTCTGGAAAATGACTTACTCTTCTAGAAAAGTTAATATTTTTTGGTGTTTAGATGAATCTATGTAAAATATTTTTTGTTGTTTGGCAAATTTCTTGAAAATATTTCATAAAAGTTGTTTTAAATAAAAAACATACATTTAATTATTTATTATTTATTATTGTTTAACTGAGTTTATTTTATATCTATCAAATTTATATTTTACATTATTTTTACATATATTGCAATGATTTATTTATAAATAAATACATCAAATTAAATACATTAACAATTATAACTTGAAAACAACCAAAACAAATAGATGATTCCTAATTGTGTTATAAAAATAAAAAAATTGACTGATAATAAATTAGCTTCCAAACCATAATTAATATTACAAATTAATAATATTATCCAATTACATAATCAGTAGTACACCACATGATAACCTCAATATTGTCCAAGAGCATAACTAGTAGTGTCAATATCTTCAACCTTGAGAAATTTTTGAAGCCAAATTTTTCTATGCTTTGTACATTTGGCTAGGAAAGCTTTGGCCTCGAATTCACGGCCCACAATATAATCTGACACACTACAAAGGAAGTTATCATCAAATCCTTCCACCTCCATCGACATCACTTCTTTGTAAAGATGTGGTGTCTTATCCGCAATAAATTGTTCCAATGCATTAGCAATCTTACCAAGTTGTTCACCCACAAATTTAATTTGTTCATCGATGACACTTTCTATGCTACAAAAGGAATCAATAGTCCAAGGCTTAAGAGGCAAAGGTGGCATCAAACTCTAATAGAAGTACAATAAAAGCAAGAGACATAAACCATAATAGCAAGGAGATCATGTTAGGAGCATATCAAAAGCAAGAGAAGAAAAGTAATGGGAATTCTCAAAATAATTCAATCATTTTCCATACTATTTCATCAAACATATCGGTACAATGAAAGCAACATATGTAGAATCATATATATAACAAAAGAAAAAAAACCATGGAGAGAGCCAATTGAACAGATAGTCCAAGAAGATAAGCAAATCTACTAATAAACAATATCAATAATTATGATAATTGTAACATCCTGAATTAGGGCCTAATCAGAATAGTAGTTTCGAGACCACAAAATTGAAATAGAAATTTTTTTTATGATTGCTTGATGATCTATGATATGTTTGTGTGCTTGTGTAAAAATTTTGTGAAGAAAATTTATGCCTAAAGTGCCCAATTTGACATTAGGGACTAAATTAAATAAGTTGTAAAACTTATGTTCTAGAAGCTTTTAGCATGAAATTGAATTGGATTAGTAATTAGAGGTCCTTAAATAGTAATTTGACCAAGTTCTAAAAATTTGGACCAAAATGGGCTTAGATAGGTAAAATTTGAAAGAATAACTAAAAGGGCATTTTTTTCATTTGGTAATTAAAAAATTTAAAAGGGAAAAATCAAGAAAAAACCTTGTCCATCTTCCTCAGGCATGGCCAAAACTTTAATGGAACACCATGGCTAGGTTTTTGTCACTTCCAAGCTCAATAGTAAGTGTATTCAAGCCTCGTTTTTTATGTTCTTTGCATTTTTGAAGTAATTGTAACATGATCTACTCATTTCTAGCCATATTTTGAAGTAGGGTTTATGTTTAAAATTTGACCCATGTATGATATGTTAGTATTTTGATGTTTAATGGAACAATATGAAAGATTGATGTGTGTTTAACATCTTTTACTAAGTGATTTTGCATGAAAATGCTTAAAAAGGACCAAATTGTAAAAGTTGTAAAATGGGTAGTAGGTTTGTGAAATAAAAGAGAAATGTTTACTGCTACAAGTGTAAAAATAGTTCGGCTAGGCTTAGGTAACAAATAAAATGTACACATTTCATTTTACGAGCCCAGAGGCTAAAATGTAATTATGAGAAAGTTTAGGGGAAAAATTATAAATTTACCAAAGTGTAATATTTGGATTGATTTGAATAATGTGAGTGTTAAATAAGTTATATTTGATTTGTTAGATCAAGGAAAACAAAATTTGGGCTTAGATCGAGAAAGATCGAGGTTATAGACTGAAATGGAATAAATAGTCGATCTTAGATTTGAGGTAAGTTTGTGTGATAATAATAACGCAAGGTTATGTTTGAATTGTAATGCTCATTTATTATTACATAAACCGTATGATTGGTTATACAGATGTACTCGACGAGGATTCGACAAGTAAGTTTCTACGAAAATGTTATCGTTGTCTGTGATTGAAACCTAAATTGGAGTGTTAATTCGATTGTGTCGAATTATATGTTTATGATGTTATTTACATGATAGTGGCATATATCATGAAATATTTGATAATCCAAATATCGCTTATGTGTTATGTAATGATTGATCATGCATATATTGGAAAGTTGATGGAACATGGTGTTCTGTTGAATTTTGTAAATTATGAAGAGGTATAATGAAATGAAAACTTATGCTGTGATGAGTTTTAAGAGCTATAAAAGCTACCCTTCGAGCATGTTCAATAGTGACGTGATAAGTAGGAAGGCCCAGTTTGAAACTTAGAAGTAGTTTAGGATATAAGTGACATGTCACTAGGAAATATGTGATCTGAGCTCATGATTTGTGGTCTGAGTTCATGATATATGTGATACATGTTATGGCATTCCGAGTGCTAGTCTTGTATGTTCTATGGTGGCTGGGTAGTCCAGCATGTGTTGCAGATACCTATCAGTTTGTGTGAGTAGCCCGTGTAGTTATGTTCTAATCGTCAGCTTGTGTGAACAGGCCCGTGAGTAATGAGAACCCATGTAAGACCATGTCTAGGACATGACATTGGCATCGATATGTGTGATCCCATGTAAGCCCATATCTGGGATATGGCCTTGGCATCTTATTATGTGTATGAGAATTCCCGAGTATCCTGTAGTATCCCAAGTGTTCAACAAGTAGTCCAAAGAGAAGTTCAACGAGTAATCCAAAGATTATGTCAAAGAAATGACAAGGTATGATCATGTTGAAAGAGTACAGGTATATACTCGAAACTCCTGAGCAATGAGCTTAATATGTGACGAACATGTGTTAATGTTGAACATGAGAAGGTTAAGATTATGAGACCTTGATGGGATGCGAATGAATGAATTATGATTATAGGACTTATTTGTACACTATGCTAATGATATGATTGCATTATGTTTAAGATACATGATGACCTTGTGGTGAATTATATTTGAATGAATGACGAACATGAAGTAATGCAAATTATGTGTTCATGAGCTACGAATGGGAAGGTAAATGTGTGATAAGAGTTTTGAATGGAAAGTATGTAGATATACCCATAAGATACTTGTGATATGTACTATGTTGTGATTACAATATTGATTTAAGTAAATAAATAGCATGGAATGCTTATTATTTTCATACGTGCTTACTAAGCTTTAGCTTTCTCCCTCCTTTCCATTTCTTTTAGTGTTGTCAGGTTGGCTCGGGGTTGGAGATCGTTGGAGGCAGCATCACACGATCAAGCTATCATCTTTGGGATATTGATAAACCTTAAGTGTCTTCGAGTGAGTGGCATGTATAGGGACTTAGTTATTATGATATGTGTCCTTATGATTTAGCCAAATGTACTAGCTTATATCAATTTATTGTATATGGCCATGAGATGTGGCTAATATTGATTATGGTTTGTAAGCCTATTTATCCATGCTATGTCCTAATGCTTTGTCATGTGATGAAGTAGTCATGCTTATTTGCTATGAATGGTTAGTGTTATAACATATGTGCATGATGAATGCTTTATGACCAATCGAAATGGTCATAACCAAGAACTAATTGTGTGATATGGTAATAAGATGATGATTGAACATGAGTGCTTGATGATTAAGTTAGGATTAATTGATAAGTTGAAAATCATGAATTAATGGTAAAAGTGGTAACACAATGGCAAGGCCAATGAATATGAATTGTTGTGCCTAGACTTGGTATCACATGAGTATGTGGTACATATGAATGATGACATGCTAATGCTAAGAATGTGTTTTAAAAAATGATGCATAATCATTAAATCGGTGTTATGATATGTGTCTCTGATGTGTATAAATGCGTAAGGGATTAGGGATAACAAAAGGCTTGAAAAATAGCCTAAGTACTTGTCACACGGGCAGAGGCACGGCCGTGTGTCTTAGCCGTGTGGAGGACACGACTTGGAGACATGGGCACGTATCCAGGGCATGTGAAGTTTGTAGCATTTTTGCGAGATTTTGATTTGTCACACGGCCTGGCACACGGGCGTATGGCTTGGTCGTGTGGTTCAATTTGTTCTGCTGATGTCGTAAACAAAGAGTTACACGGCCTGAGGACATGGGCGTGTTGAGGGCACACGGGCATGTCCCTATGTCCACATGGGCGTGTGACCCTATTCCATGGAAAAATTTTCTAAGTTTTTTTTCCAAAACTTTCCAAAGTTCTCAGTTTAGTCCCAAAACCGCTTTTAATGCATGTTTTGGGCTTCGTAGACCCAAATAAGGAACGAAACGCATGTGTTTGAATAGTTTTGAATATGATTGAAATTTTGTGGTCCGATTTTGCATGTTTGTGTACGTTTAAGTCTGGTAATACCTCATAGCCTGTTCTGGCGTCAGACACTGGTAAGGGGTGTTACAATAATTATTTGTTTGCTTGTGGAGAAAATGTTATTTTTTAAATAAATCTTTAGAATTATGCTTAAACTAGAAACAATAACATAAAGTATGTGGATAAGGATAAAACATTGTGTGTTTGACATTCTTCCAATTTCCCAGTAACCAAACAGAACAAAGGCAATACCTTAAAATAGAAAATGCATCAATATGAGAAAAGTAAAAAGGAGTGAAATTAATGTAAAGGTTTTTTTAAAAAAAAAAAAGAGTTGGAAATTTTAGGTGGAAAGAACATAGTAGCAAAATAAATTAAAAACAAAGTCCCCAACTTTGATGAACTCTTTTTAACTTTTCCAAGAGTTTCTTTTTCTTTATGTTACCCCGGTTTATCCATCAACCAACCAAAACTTCAAACTAAATAGAAAGAGGAAGAGAATAAAAAATTGAAGTCCCAAAATTTTAATCCCACTTATTTTCTTTGAATGAAATTCCTAGAAACCAAAAGCATGAAACTAAACAAGCGTTATACAAAGCATCACATCTAACATAATAAAAAAGGTCGTACACGAAGACTAGAAACATGATGAGAAACTAAAGAATTCTTTTTCTCTCAAAATCCTCTATGACCAAATAGAGTAAGATCATTCAAAAAGGAACAACATCCAAATCCTTAACTTTTATGTTCATGTCTTTTCTCAAGAACCAAACAGAGTAGTAGTAAGTTTTAACAGTTACAACAGAAATGAGAAACACCAAAAAAAAACTTAAAGAGATTTTTTAAAGAAGTTGGTAGATTATTTGCATACCTTCAAATTTAGGCAACAATTGAGCATTTGATCCAAACTCAATGAAGCAATTCAAATCCAAAAACCATAGAAAATAATAGAAAGCACCTTCACTATAAAAAAAAACCCCCATTTTCCCTCTTTTTCAACCCTCCCCCGCCAAAAAAAGAAAATCTCTTCTTTCACTTAACTTTAAAACTAAAAGATATACAAAAACTCTTTTAAAAAAAGAAAAAATTAATGTTTCTATGCTCCTCATTGAACTGTGTTAATTTCCCTTAAGAAACAAAGGGGAGTAATAATGACCGATTCAACAGTCAGACTATTGCCCTAAATAAAAGCAAGAAAAAAATGAATTTAAAGAACATAATTTGGTCCCAAACATGCATGGACTGAAAAGCAATTGAAGCATCTTAAACTGTTAAAAGAAAAAAAGAAACATATCTTGATGCTAAGAGAAGTTCAACCTAGAGACTGCGAACCTAAGGTTTAGGGTATGGCAAAAGGGAGGGGAAAAGAGAAACAAAAAAGGGGAAGGGGCTTTAGGAGAAAAGGTTTGGAAAATGTCTTATCGAAATAAAAATGGTAAGATGTATTCCTAAAATTAAGTTGTCTTTTTCTTGTGTTTTGGAAAAAAAATTACAATAGGGTTTTGTTTTCCACCAAACAAACAGTGGAAAATAGTGAAAATGTTTCCCATAAAAAATTTTTATAGGTAAACAAATACACCATAAGTGTACATTTTATTTTTTGGGGAATCACAATACTACTAGATTCTATTAAAAGAGATTACTTTCCTACTAAAAGTAATAAATCATTTCTGATTTGTGTTTGGTTTGAGATTGTTCAAGCCTACACTTGAAGCAATTCTTGGTTTAAGAGTAGCGCATAAGCTCGTCCAGTTGAAAGATGGAAATTTCTAGGATCCATCTTGCTCAAAGCACATGTAGTTTTCAGAAAATATTTGTTTCTATAAATATAAAAAACTATTTCTGTTTTCAAATTTTTAACTTTTCGCTGTTACAAAAAATCATTTTTTTTAAATCAGATTTTTCCAACAAAGGGGTGTTACACCTAAGATGGGATACTATTACAATATCGATTGCAACTCATCTAAGATACAACCAGAAATAAATATGAGAGAGAAAATATCAAAGATTAATTGGTGCAAGAGTGAAATGTGAATTGGGAACTAATGCAACAACATTTGGAAATCAACATGAAGATATTTCAACTCCCTCAAGATCGTTTCGTAAAGATCTTTTTTTTTTCCATGAGCTACAACTCCCACCTATAGAATTGATGATGAGTGTAACACCCCTAACCCGTATTCATCGTCGGAATAGGTTACGAAGCATTACCGAACTTATTACAAAAACAAACATACACTTTTCATATCCAAATAAAAGTCATTCATATTCAATCATATTGCCCCTAATACGAGACCTCGAGGCCCAAATAATGCATTAGAAGTGGTTCGGGACTAAATTGATAGCTCAGAAAATTTTTCGAAAACCTAGAAATATTTCAAAGTACAGGTGACACACGCTTGTGTCACAAGCCCTGTGGACATTCAAAATGGGATCACATGGTCATGTCCCGGCCCGTGTCCGACCCCTTTCAACTCTCTGACTTGGGTCACACGACCATGCCCGTATGACTAGCCTGTGTACTCTTCTAAATGGCCTCACACACCTGTGTGCCAGGCCGTGTAATAGGCCATGCCAAAACTGTAGGGTATACTAACTTATGCCAAACAGCCAAGTCACACGCCCGTGTGTTGGCCCGTGTGGAGCTATTGACTTGTTTTCTAATTAAATACAAGGGGACACACGGCCGTGCCACCTGACCCTGTGTTATACATGGTTGAGACACACACCCGTATCTCTACTGTGTGGATAAAAATAGGCTATATTCCAAGCCATTTTTCTCATCCAAATATGCATCAACCTCAACATGTCAAATGGCATATAACATAGCATCAATACGCATTCATGTAACACCCCTCACCCTTATTCAACGCCAGAATAGGGTTACATAGCATTACCAGACTTACAATACATTTATATATAATTTTCACATATATTTAATCAATTCATACAATCATCATTCAATCTCAATCAATTTGTCCCTAATACGAGCCTACGAGACCCTAAATATACATTGGGAGTGGTTCGGAACTAAACCGATAGCTTGAGAAATTTTTACGAAGCATAGAATTCTTTTACAAAACAGGAGACACGCCCTGTGTGGCCTGCCGTGTGTCTCACACGACCACCAAACACGCCTGTGGACATTCCAAATGGGAGCACATGGTCGTGTCTTAGCCCGTGTCTGACCCCATGTAACCCTCTGACTTGAGTCACACGGCCAATGCACACGCCCGTGTGGCTAGCCCGTCTGCCCTAAAAATAACCATACATGCCCGTGTGTGAGGCTGTGTACTAGGCGGTGCCAAACCTGTAGGGTATACTAAGTTATGCCACACTGCCAAGTCACATGCCCGTGTGTGAGGCCGTGTGGAACGTACTGACTTGATTTAAAATTCACCACCAGAGGACACATGCTGTGTACTTAACTGTGTGTCACACACGGCTGAGACACACGCCCGTATGGACAAAAAAAGGCTATTTACCAAGCCATTTTGCCACCCAAAATTAGGCACACCTACACAACTCATATTACACATAAAATAGCATCAATAGGCATATAATTCAATTCCAAATCAAGCATGATTTATACCAATTCCAACACCAACCAATACAAAACATAAATACCACATATTCCCATCTAAGTTCATACCAATCCTTGTCTTTTCAAATAATCAAAATGACCATTAACAAATATGCATTATTTGGCCTAATATCACAAGCATACCAATATTCACATTTCAAACATTTGAACACTTATAACACCTATAGCCATCAAGCATCACACAACCATCAGCCAACTAAATTCACAAGACATAATCATATATATATGTGTGTGTGTACATGATTCAAACATACCTAATAAACCAAAATAAGCCATCACTCATGGCTATATATAAAACATAAACATTTCCAATGCCAATTCATATGGCCAAAATCATTATCAAGTCATAACTAAAATAACCAAAGTCCCTATACATGTCGTATACTCTAAATACCAAAGTTCATAAATACCAAGAGATAGGTGGATAGTGTGATGCGATATCCGACGATCCCCGAGTCCGAGCTAGCTTTGAAAACTATAACACACAGAGAAATACACAAAGTAAGCTTTATAGCTTAGTAATCTCGTATGAAATAAGCTTAATGCAATTACATAAATATAATTCAATAATTTGAATACAACAACTTATAGCTTACAATACCTAACAAACCTTTTACATACTCAATTTTGAGGTTATACACTACCTTCACAAGCTTCTTCAATTTGAAACTTATATAATTCATGTACGTACCTATATCATTTAACATTAATCTCATACTCATCCACCTCTCTCTTTTACCCATTGAACCATTCGGAATAGAAGTCAGATACTCAAGGGTTTCACACGATAAGTACCTATACCATTGCCAGAAGCCAAATCAAGTCAACTTATCTCCGTTCTATTGATATTATAGCCCGAAGCCAAATCAGCCAATATTCATGGCCCGAAGCCAAATTGGTATATCTCGCACCTAAAGTGCTAATATCATGGCTCGAAGCCAACTTAATGTATCCCCTAATGACATGTCACTAGTATCCTAAACTATTCCTAAGATTCAACCGGGATTTTGAACAAAAAATTATCATCGAACCATTATTGAACTTATCCGAAGTATAGTATTCACAACATATACAATATCAAAGCATTTAATACACATTTAAAATGAAATTTATCACATATGAACTTACCTCGGTTCAAAAACGATAAAATTATCGATTAATCGAGTACTTTATCTTTTCACCGATCCAATTCCAAATTCCACTTTTCTTGATCTATATAATATCAAATTCAACTCATTTAATCATCCATTTATTCAATTTAGTCCAATTTATACATTAGGGCTATTTTACATATTTGCCCCTAAACTTTCACATTTTTACAATTTAGCCATTATTTCATAAAAACACAAATTAATGAAATTCAAAATAAACCTATGCTAGCCGAATTACTATTATGCCCTTAGCAGCCCATATTTTTCATTTATTTCACATTTTAACTACAAAGTTTCAACATTTCTCAATTTAATCCTATTTTGCATTTTCACTAAAAATCACTTAACAAAACTTGTATATCTATCAACAAGCATTTATAATCTATCAAGAAACTTCAAAACACACATGTATTCATCAATGGAATCATTCAAAATCTTTAACAATTTTGCAAAACAATCCCTAGGCTAGCTAGTGCTAGATGCAACGATCACAAAAACATAGAAACCATAAAAAACGAGACAAAAATCGTACCTCAATTGACCAAAATAGTTTGGCCGAAAGAACCCTAAAGAAATAGCTTTTCTTCTCTTCAATATTCGGCTATGGTGAAGATGAACGTACTAAAATTTGGTTTTGTTTTTATTTAATTTACTTTTATTAACTAATAACAATTTTAACCTTAACAATAACCTTTAAAAATCACTTAATGCTTGTCCATCTTTCTCCACTCACAATTAAAATGGTCTAATTACACCTTTAGCTATTAGAACTCAAGTTTTACGCTTTATGCATTTTAGTCTTTTTTACTGAATTGACCATTCAAACGATAAAATTTCTTAACGAAATTTTCACACAATCACTCAATCATGTTGTAAACATTAAAATAATAATAAAATAAATATTTTGACTTCAAATTTGTGGTCCCAAAACCACTGTTCCAATTTGACAAAAATGGACTGTTACAACTCTCCCCCATTAGGGATTTTCGTCCCCGAAAATCTTTCCAGTAAAAAGGTTAGAGTACTATTTTCTTATAGCTTCCTCAAGCTCCCACGTATCCTTTTCGACACCATTTCGTAGTCAAAGTATTTTCACGAGAGCCATGCTTTTATTTCTCAATTATTTAACCTTACGTGCTAGAATTCTGATCGGTTCTTCGTTGTACGTCATATCAGGTTGAATTTCAATCTCTGACGGAGAAATTACATGTGATAGATCTGATCGATAACGGCATAACATCGACACATGAAACACATTATGAATCTTTTCTAACTCTAATGGTAAGGCTAGTCCATATGCTACTGGCCCTATTCTTTCGATGATGTCATACGGCCCAATGAAACGCAAACTTAACTTGCCTTTGCAACCAAATCTAAGGATTTTCTTCCACGGAGATACTTTCAGAAAGACTTTATTACCGATTTGAAATTCAATGTCTATCCGTTTCAAATCCGCGTATGATTTCTATCGATATAAAGCTGCTTTCAAACAATCACGAATCAATTTCACTTTCTCTTCTGTTTCTCGGATCAAATTAACCCCGTGAATCTTTTTCTCACTCAACTTAGTCCAATACAATGGAATTTGACATTTTCGGCCATGTAAAGCTTCGTACGTTGCCATCTTTATACTCGATTAAAAGTTGTTGCTATATGCAAATTCAACCAGCGGTAAATATATCTCCCAATTGCCTTCGAACTCTAGAACACAACATCGGAGCATATCTTCGAGAACCTGGGTTATTCTCTCAAATTGACTATCAGTTTGCGGATGAAATGTAGTACTAAAGTTCAACTTAGTACCCGAAACTTCTTACAATTTCTTCCAAAATCGCAATGTAAACCTCGGATCTCTATCCAAAATAATCGAAACTGGTACCTCATGCAATCCAACAATCTCAGCAATGTACAACTCAGCTAGTCGATCAAGCGAATAGTCAGTACGTACGATTAGGTCCTTTTTACCATTTTTATGTCGAGGTAAGTTCGTATTTTTAATAAGCATTAAATTATATATGTATAAATGCTTAATTGATATAATTATGGTAAATTCTATATTATTGAAATGAAATGTGAATGCTATTGAGTACAATACTACGGAAATGACTGATCGATATTTGATACAGCGAAAGTCCCGGTTGATCCTTAGGAATAGATAGGATACAAATATCATGACATTAAGGTTACTGAGATTACATGTAAGACCATATCTAGGATATGGCATCGATATGAGACTTCATGTAAGACCATAGTTGGGCTATTGGCATCGATACGAAATTACATGTAAGACCATATCTGGGATATGGTCTTGGTATGGTACTGTGTGTACGAAATTCTTGAGTATCCTTTGATATTCCAAGTGGTTCGATGGAAAATTCAACGTGTATGTCAAAGAAGAGAAAAAGTTTGTAAGTATTATGAATTGGTATAGGTATGTACGTAAAGTCTATATGTATTGACTTCATGAAATTGTGAGTTTATGATTTCCACGAGAATAATATGTGAAAACCTTGTGATTTTTTGCCTATACTTGAGACGTATGAAATTTATGATAAATTTAGTTGAGGATCATGTGATTGGCTTTAGGGCCAAATTGAGTTATGATATAGCGTGTTTTATTCACTTAAATTTTGATTTATCGGATATAAGAATAAGGAGAGACTGGGATAATTGCATATTAAAAGGTTATGAAAGTACTGGAAGATAAAATTTTAGGTCATTGAGAGATATTGTAACACCCCAATCCCGACCTGGACGTTATGGCCGAATCTAGCGATGTCACATTGAAGTGTTTTTCGTAAAGTGTGATATCGTTGAAAAACCCATTCTCTATTTAACCCCTTTGTGAGATCTTAAAGATGATTTTAAGACATGTTGTTCATTTTTCAAAATGTGAGTCATTCGTCAAAAAGTTAATCATATTAAAACGTCATTAATTTTTAAAACGTTATTTCTTGTGGAAGCTCTTAAAACAGGTTGCGTATTCGTCATGAAAAAAAAAATTATCTTTTTGAAAACCTTCGTCTTTTCCTACTGCTAGCAGTTATAAATCAAAACAAATAAAAATCCCAAATTAAAAACAAAAATCCAAAGAGGCCTTATTACAATAAAAATACCCTAACTAATAATACTTATAACCAAATCAAAAGCGAAAATAATAGCAGTTGTGTGGCCACCTCTGAGTCACATGCTGCACTAATCCACCTAAGTCTGCAGATTACCTGCACAGATAAACAAAAGGGCTTACGAAAACTCAGTGTGCAATCCCATATCAAACAACCATACAGTGACCAAATATAGTCTGGGCCTAAGCCCATTTCAGTAATGTTTCAATTTCAGTTAGGGAATTAGCCCATTACAATATTATTATCAGTTTGGGCCTGAGCCCATCTCAGTGATAGTAACGGTACAAATATGCAATCAAGAAATTCTACCCAACCAGCCTCTACACTCCATCTCCGTCTAACCCTACACTCCATGTGGGGATATAATCAACCTACCCATCCCTACAGTCCAAGTAGTATAGGTTGTGGCACTAAATAGTTGTTGTAGCAGAGCTGCCAGTACTGTACACTTCGTCTGATCATATTAAAACCCATCCCCATGCAACGCATCATGCAGTATGTCATGTCATATCACAATATTATACATGGCCTCAATACAGATAAAAATGGCATGCTAAAATATAGTCATACATGAATATAGATCCACATATCATATAGAGGCATAACAGTCTTTCAATCTACTAGGGGTCTAGGTAAACTTACCGACCCAACAGTAGGTCCACAGTCGTCTCGGGAGACAGTCAAATAGTAAAAATGGGCCCAAGGCCCATATTGCAGGCCCATGTAGGCCCATACGCCCATGTGGCCCACACGGCCCATAATAGCCTTGGCCGTGGGTATTACACAGCCTGGCCTAATAATTTCCATACGTCCGTGTGGTTTACCTGTGTGGGGCCCACATGGCCCAATACGACCCAACCCATGAATTCGTTCATGGTCGTCCTGGTTAATCATACGTCCATGTTTAGTCACACGGGCTACCACACGGGTAGCTGCACGCCCGTGTGGTGTCGACTATACACACTTTTTGGCTTTTTGTCGATTTATGATTGGGGCAGTGTTTTCACACACCTAGTTGCGAAAAGTGCACACACCGCTCTTGAGCACTCCAACCTATATTCAATCATAGCACACCATTAATCCCTTAACGATAGGGTTAAAACGACCCCTTTTATAATAGTTTATCCAAAAGATAGATTGTTACTTGCCTTGATTGAACGAATGTGGCTTAGGCCACTTAAACCGTTGAAAAAGATTGATTACAAGCTCCTTAGCGTTTATCTACATTACAATTGAATTCTATTAACCATTATCACTCAAACAAATAACTTGAATCAACGCATACCAAACTTACCGAAAACGTAAAAACCAAAAATAGAAGAAAGAAGCAATCTGCCTATGTAATATCCCGAATTAGGGCCTAATCAGAATAGTGGTTTTTTGACCACAAATTCGAGATAGAAATAATTATTTTATGATTATTTTGAGGCCTATGATATGATTGCATGATTGTGTGAAAATTTCATGGAGAAATTCTATGCATAAAGTGCTTAATTTGAAGTTAGGGACTAAATTTAATAAGTTGCAAAACTTGCATTCTAGAAGTTTCTAGTATGAAATTGCTTTGAATATTAATTAGGAGGTCTTAACTAGAAATTTGACCAATTTCAAAGTTTATGGAAAAATATTGGACATGAATGGAATTTTTGGAAAGTTTAGTAGTAAGGGCATTTTGGTCATTTAGGGGTAAAATGAATTAAAATACAAAATTAAAAGCGAATTTTTCTCATCTTCTTCACCATGGACGTGTATACCAAGGAAGACTCCATGGATAGGGTTTCCAAGCTTCCAAGCTCGATTGTAAGTCCGTTCTAGCCTCGTTTTTAATGATTTTTACGTTTTTAGAGTCCCGGTAACTTGATTTAGCTTATGCTAGCAATAATTCAACCTAGGGTTCATATTTGGAAAAATACCCATAGGTTAAATTTGTGTATTTTGTTGTTTTATGATAGAATATGAGGTTTTAAATTATGTTAGACAACTTGTGCTACTCGGTTTTAAATGAAAACGAGCAAAGGGCTTAATCGGTAAAAATACCTAATAGTCATAAGTACATGTTAGAGTGAGAATTTGATGTTGCCATAGAAGGGAAAAATGATCATCATGTCATAAAACACAAGAAAATAGGATGAAGTTTAATTTCCGAACCTTGGGGCAAAAGTGCAAATATGCAAAAGTTTAGGGGTCAAAATAAAAATTTTTAAAAATATGATTTTTGGACCCGTATGAATATTGTGACTAATTATTAGGCTAAATGTGATATTATAGATGAAGGAAATTGAGATTCGGTCTTAAATCGGGAAAATACAAGGTTATGGACTAAAATGGTAAATTGTTGTTTCTGGATTGAGGTAAGTTTGTATGATAATAGTAATGCAATGTTATGTTTGAATTATATTTCTTACTATTATTGCATATATTTTATGATTTAATGTATTGGAAAAGTTGATGGAATGGTGTTCATGATGTGGAAATATGACATGAAAGAATGTTACATGAAATGCAAGAAAATGAAGATACATGACAAGTGATATATGAAATATGTGATATATATTATGTAAATTCTTAAAAGCTGATTTGATATTTGAGTTGTGTCTTATTATACTATGAATGGACAATTGGTACTATGGATAGTGAGATTGACACTTCGAGTAAATTCGTACATAAATAATCTATCGATTCTTTTTATGTTATTATATTTTGATATCATATGAAATGTGGCTGCCTATCAAATGGTTATTTGATGTAAATTATGAATTTAAATTGATTACGGACAATTTAGTAAAATGTTGAAAAGTGAGGAATTTCCCGATTGAACCTTCGGAATAAAAACGATACGAATGATCTATTGTGAGGTCGCATGTGTAATACTAAGTGCAGGCTACTATGCGTACCCGAAAACTGTGATCACGTGTGTAGTACTAAATGCAGGCTACTACGTATATTAGATGGTGAGGTCACGTGTGTAGTACTAAGTGCAGGCTACTATGCGTACCAGATAGCTTCGGCTACAAGTGTGGAAATGGGAAAATGTGCAGGCAATTGTGTATCTGTTATTATTCTGATGAGTTCAACGGGAAATCGATTAAATGAAAATACATGTGAAAGTGATTATGTGATGAACAAGTGCAAGTATATGTTTATTTGAATTTATGAGTAATATGCTCAATATTTGAGCGAACCTCGGCAAAATGGAATGGATTAAGTGAAATTGTGTAAAACTGAACTTTAGTAGTAAAACAGTATTAGACAGCAGCAGTGCATGACTTTGAAAATTCACCAAAAATTGTGTAATTTAAATTAAATTTAAAAAAATTATGGAAATAAATATTAATGAGTCTATTCTCACATGAAAGAAACATGGGAAGAAAAAGAATTCTATATTGTGTGATATTTGAATTCTTTTGAAACAGGGTCTGAATGAATTCGAGATCCCCTGTTTTGAATTTAGAAATTCACCATAAATTGTAAAAAAATTATTGAGAGTCATACCTTACATGCATGGATTCCTTATTTAATTTAATTTTAATGGAAACAAATGGCATGGTCGTTGGAATCCTGTACAGGGAGAAATTTGGTTCGTAGTGCACAGGGGTCAGAGTAGTCATACCCTGAAACAGGGGAGACTTTAACTAATAAACTGTACTAAATGGCCCAACCAAAAATTCTAGAAAACAATTAGTCAGTAGACATATGAGTCTAGTTTCATAGAAAATTTACGGAATTGGATTTCGAGTTTTTTAACTTGAGATATGATTTTTTTTAACACCAGGACTCCAGAAAACAACCTATCCTGAATATATGTGTAATTGTACAATTATAGTGTTTTATCTTGAAAAGCATGGTAGTAATTGCTTATTATTTTCATATGAACTTACTAAGCGTAAAGCTTACCCATCCTCTCCATTTCTTTAGTATTGGCAGGTCGGCTCGGGGTTGGAGATCGTCGGAGGCAAAATCACACTATCAAACTATCATTTTTGGGAAAATTAATTCAAATATTAGAAATATCAAGTGAGTGGCATGTATAGGAAGTTGGTTTGTGATATGTATTTTTATTATGATTTTGACCATACGTATCAGTCTGCATTGAATTATCGTATAAAAGCATGAGATGTGGTCCTTATCCATTATGGTTTATAAGTTTAATTAATCGTGCCATGTCCTATGTTTTGATGTAATGATATAGTTATCTTTGTTTGTTATGCATGTGTTCGAAAAGTTTTGAATTAAATGAAACTTAATGGCCCGGTTTTTGTCTATGTGTATTGTTAAGTCTGGTAATGCCTCGTTGTAACACCCCGTACCCGAGACCCTTGCCGGAGTCAGACACGAGGGGTTCGCAGACTTAAATCACTTATTGCACAGTCCATTTTAAATTTCCAGACGAGCTGGCTAACTGCATCATGGTTACCTTAAAAATCATATATCGAGTTCCAAAAGTCAAAAACCAGTTCTGTAAATTTTTCATAAAACTATACTCATATATCCATCTAAACGTTCTTTTCTAGAATTTTTGGTTGAGCCAATTAGTACAGTTTATTAGTTAAAGTCTCCCCTATTTCAGGGTTCGACCACACTGACCTTCAGGCATTAAGACTTGGATATCTCCCTGTACAGGGCTTCAATACTGATGCGGTTTCTTTCTATAGAAACTAGACTTGAAAAGGAATCTGTACATATATGGAACAACTTCTAATTATCTCTGGTTAATTTATAATGAATTTCCAAAGTCGGCACAGAGAATCCATAAACCGTCCTGGCCCTATTTCGCGAAAACTTAAATATCTCCTAATATACTGTTCATATGATCATTTCGTTACTTTCCTATGAAAATAGATTTATCAAGGTTCGATTACATAATTTATTCACTATTTAATTCCATTCCTACTATTTTAGTGATTTTCACATCCACGTCACTGCTGCTATCAGCATCCATTTTAAGGTAGACTTTACCTATTACATAGTTTCCATGCCTCTTAATGAACATATACATTCAAGATGACTGTAACATTATGCTCAAAACGTATATAAGCCATTTTCGCATGGCTATCCAAAGTTTTACATACCAAAGTTCAAACAAAACATAATAGCCTATACATGCGAAATGTTCTCTTAGACCAACTAGGAAGAAGATACCAAAAAGTTGCAAGCTGGTGTGATGACTTCGACGATGGTCCCGAGCACACAAAAATGAATCAAAGGAACCTAAACAAGTGACAAATAAACACAACGAATGAGTATATAACTCAGTAAGTCATAAGCATTACACTACTGTCCATCTATAAAATATCATAAAAGAAATCAAATAATGCAAGATTAGGTACTCCATCCATACCGACTATGCCATAATTTCACGCACATTTATGATTACATGCTCTCAACTAGCCAAGCCTCCATTGACATCTCATATGATATTCGATATGATATTTGATGCATCTCCACACATCATTTTATCTTCATTTAAATTATACTAATAATAGCATTTCATCTACTCCACAATAATATTATGTTCCTACTTCAAATATAATCACCACATAGGTTCAAGACTTACCAAGCTCAGTTCCAAATATAAACATAACATCTACTTGATAAAGTCGCACACTTAACGTTAATGATTATTCGAAAATATATAGTAAGTCCGCACACTTAGTGCTTAATATTCAAACTCGCACACTTAGTGCTTAATATTCAAACTCGCACACTTAGTGCTATACAATTAAACTCGCACACTTAGTGCCAATCTCATTATAGTAAACGTTTATACCCGCACACTTAGTGCCAAAATCAGCAACTCAATTCATCTCACTTCTTTTTTTTACACTCGATAAATTTTGTCACTTCATGCATTTATATATCATTCCATTCGGCATAAGTACATAGGTATTATGATTATTTATATCAATACAAAATATATGCTTAATAACTTACCTTGTGTTGGGTAAAACGGTTCTAACTCGACTACTCGATGACCTTTCCTTTGCCTTTGCTTGATTCTCCTCCTTTAACTTCTTGAGCTTAATCAACAAATTAACTAGTTTAACCGTCTTGCTAAATATTTATATCAAAATATTAATGATTTCATATCATAGGAGATACATGACTAATTCTTATCTTCCTACCATATGTTTTTGAGCTATTCGACTAATAACCATATGCTATCGCCCTACTATCAATAATTCAATCACACATGCATACATATATATATATATATATGGCCGAATGTACAAAGCTTAGACTGAACATCACCTATGCTCTTAATTTGATGGCCGAATATGCATACATATATACATGATATCAACTATACTATCATCTTTAATTCACCTAAACACAACATTTCATCTCATGAACACTTGACCGAATTCTTCCTAATCTAGCATGGCTTCACATATATTTATAACATCCTACAAATCCACATATACCACATTTCTACATAAATTTTCTTTTACTTTTCCACTACTTCCATTCACAACATCAAAAGCACCATACACATGTATCATTACAAAGCTTCACACTTAGCATGCAAATGACATCAACACAAATCCACCTTAGCGAAACTTAACTCATCTTCATGCCTCATCACCACAACATCAAACATCAACCAAGAAGACAACACCCATGGCGAATATCATCTCCATCCCATAGCAAAGATTTAAACCATGGGCTAGGTGGAACTCAAACTAACAACTAAAAACATGCATGAATCTCATGGACAACATCAAACATACCTTAGTCTAGCAAACTACCATAGCTGATTTTCTCAAGCTCTCCCCCCCTTCTTCTTAGAACATTCGGCCAAGGAAGAAAAATGTGAAAGGATGGACACATTTTTTTTTCCTTTGTTTTCATCATATTCTTTTTTTTCATTATTTTATTCTTTCTAACATAACCACTAACCCAACATGTTTGCAACATGTTTCCACTCATAGCATGGCCGGCCACCATGTTTAAATTTTGGGTAAATTGACATGCAAACCCATCATTTTCACCACATGCATTAATAGACCACTTTACATTTGCCTAGCACATTTCTAAATTTTCTCACACAAGTCCTATTTGATAAAATTCACTTACAATTAACAAAATCCAAACATGAAATTTTCACACATGCATATGCACATATAATGAGCATCAACTATGATGGTTAATTATTTTTATGACTCGATTTAGCGGTCCCGAAACCACTTTCCGACTAGGGTCAATTTAGGGCTGTCACAACTCTCCCCCACTTAAGAAATTTTTGTCCCCGAAAATCTTACCGGTAATTAGGTTTGGGTATCGTTCTTTCATAGAGTTCTCAGGTTCCCAAGTAGCTTCTTCCATTCCGTGTTTGAGCCATAACACTTTCACTAACGGAACCCTTTTGTTTCGCAACTCTTTCACTTCACGAGCTAGGATACAGATCGGTTCTTCTTCATAACTCATATCGGCTTGAATTTCAATCTCGGAGGGGTTTATTACATGCGAAGGATCGGATCGGTAGCGTCAAGCATCGAAACATGAATAACGTTATGAATCCTTTCAAGTTCAGGGGCAAGATCAATCTATACATAATGGACCAATTCGTTCGAGATTTAAATGCGGCCCAATGAACCTCGGACTTAGTTTGCCCTTACGGCCAAATCTGAGTATCTTTTTCCAAGGTGAGACCTTAAGAAACACTTTGTCTACCACCTGATACTCAATATCCTTTCGTTTTAAATCCGCATACGATTTCTGACGGTCTGTAGCTACCTTCAGACTTTCACGAATTATTTTTACTTTCTGTTCAGCATCTTTAATCAAATCCACTCCGAAAATTTTACTTTCACTGAGCTCGGGCCAAAACAATGGTGTACGGCATTTTCGACCGTACAAAGCCTCGTAAGGCGCCATCTTAATGCTTGACTGAAAACTATTGTTGTAAGCGAATTCAATCAAAGGTAAATACCGTTCCCATGAACCACTAAACTTGAGGATGCAACATCTCAACATATCTTCAAGTATCTGAATTATCTGCTCGGATTGACCATCGGTTTGGGGGTGAAAAGCGGTGCTAAAATGCAACTTGGTATGTAACAGCCCGATTTTGGACCTAATCGGAACAGTGGTTTCGAGACCACTATTCCGAGGCCAGAGAAAATTATTTTAGTATTATTTTATGTGTTATAATATGATTTTATAAGTGCATGTTAATTTTGGTATATTAATTTTAGCGATTTCTAGTCCAATTTCGAAAAAGGACTAAATCGCGTAAAAAGTAAAAGTTGTGTTTTAATACCTAAAGGTGTTAAATTGCCTTGTATCTTAAATTGGGGGTCTTTAAAGTGAAATTAGGCCATTGAAAGTGTGATGGCGGCCATGGGAGACAAAATAGTTGAAAAGTCAAAATTAGACAAAATAGTTTTATTATTAACAAATAAAAAAAAAAAAAGAAAAAGCTATCATTTTCTCTTCCCTTCACCGAAATATGCAGCAAAGAAAGGGTTTTGAAGCTGGAAAATTTCAGCAACATATTTCCTTGCTTGTAAGTGATTTTAATGTCTTTGCTTGATGATTTTTGTATTTTTGGAACCCCTAAAGCATAAGCTTTCATAAGAGGGGATTATTTTGCAAAATGATGAAGAGTCTAGGGTTTTACCATGAGAGTAAATTTGTTGTTTGCTGTGTTTTTATGGAAGATTATGAGTCCTAGTTGTCTAATAAACAACTTTTGTGAAAGAAATTGCATGCAAATATCTTTAAAAGGGGTAAATTGCTAAGTTGTAAAATGAGTTGTAAATGTGTAAAATAGTTGAAATTATGGGTTGCTATAGTTATGAAAATGGTTCATCTAGACTCAAGGAGTAAAGAAATGTGATAAAAATTAATTTACGAGCATTGGGGTAAAAGTGCAAATATGCAAAAGTTTAGGGGTCAAAATGAAAATTTGTAAAAATATGATTTTTATACCCATATGAATATTGTGACTGATTGGTAGGCTAAATGTGATGTTATAGATGATGAAAATTGAGATTTGGACCTAGAACGGAAAGAAATTGATTTATGGACGAGTATGTCTTTTCATCTTTGTGGTATCGAGGTAAGTTCATGTGTAAATAATGTAGCATAATTGTTATTTTTAAGTTATTGATGTTAAATATATGATATGTTGATTTTTATCATGAAATATATGCTTTGTGGTTATTTTCGAATAAAATGCAAGTTATGTGTATTATCTGTTAAATATAAAGTGCTACCGAGTATTGGTTTCGGTATTTTACGGAAGATGGCAAGGATATGTGTTCGAGGAAAATCCCGTTTGAACCTTAGGAATAGATTAGGATACAAGTGACATGTCACTAGGATGGTTGAGCATCCGAACTCGTTGAGTTAAGTCCGAGTTCACTTATGGATGCGAATGTTCGAACTCGTTGAGTTGAGTCTGAGTTCGTGAGATGTAACTAGGCATCCGAGCTCGTTGAGTTGAGTCCGAGTTCACTTATGGATGCGAACGTCTGAGCTCGTTGAGTTGAGTCCGAGTTCACTTATGGGCGGGTTACATGGTAGCTTGGCTACATATGTGGCACTTATGTGCAAACTTTCCATGTATCCGAATTATATTCGATATGTTCAACGGGTAAAATTCTACTCAAATGGAGGAATACTCGAGATGAAAGGGACGTATTGGTAAATGTTGTGAAATGGATACTTTGAACGGTATGTACTTAACCCTCGGGTTGAAAACTCGACATAACAACAATATGGTAAGATGGTAAATGAAAATGTGATATGAATGTCTCGGTGATGATTATACAAACGATGTTATATTAATTTTGTGAACAATGATCATGAATGAGTAATTTAGCTTTGTGATTTGAGTTCTGCAGATAGTGTAACTTTGAAAATACACTAAAAATAGTGAAAAATGAGTTAGAGGCAGAATAAAATATGGGATTAAAGCTCAATGAGTCTATTTTCACATGAAAGAAATAGGGAAGAAAACGAATTCCATATTGTGTGATATTTGAATTCTTGTGAAACAGGTGCGAATGAATTGAGATCCCTGTTCTAACTTTATAAATTCACCAAAAGCGTAAAAAATTATTAAGAGTTATACCTTACATGCATAGATTCCTTATTGAGTCTATTTTTATGGGAAATAAACGGCATGGTCGTTGGAATTTTGTCTATTTTTATGGGCAATAAGCGGCATGGTCGTTGGAATTTTGTCTGAGGAGAAATTAGGTTTGTAGTGCACGAGGGTCGAGTGGTCATACCCTAAAGCAGGGAGACTTTAACTAATAAAATGTACTATTTGGCTTAACCAAAATTCTGGAAATTTTATGGAAGAAATGAAAATAAGTCTAGTTTCAGGAAAATTAACAAAACTTAATTAAGTAGTTTCAGTAGCTCGGATATAAATAATTTAGTATTTGTTGCTCGGAAGGCGACTTGTAGTGAACTTGAGAATATGTTGTAAACATTGATAAAACAAGTTAATGAGTTACTTATTGTTTTCATATGAACTTACTAAGCTAAAGCTTACCCCCTTCTTTCCCATGTTTTTAGAGTTTCGAGTTAGCTCGGGTTGGAGGCCGTCGGAGATATTATCACCCTATCGAGTTAACGTTATCGGAGTAAGTAAACTCAAGTGATTCGAGTCTATGGCATGTATAGGGTTTTAATGTGAGTATGTAATATTATGATTTAGCCAAAGGCATTGGCTTTTTATTAAGGTAGTGTTAGTTATGTAAATTGGCCTATGTCGGCTAATATCGTTATGGGCCCATATGATTATTCTTATGCATTTATGTTATTATTTCTTGTGATGTGGCTTACAACATGTATGCCTAGAGATTGAATTGAGATTCATTGATGAGCTAGTAACTAATGCAGGATTAAGTGATTGGTAAATAGTTAATAATGCTTCATGAATGGTTTGTGATGTAATGATAGTTATGTCTAGTGTCATGGGTTGCGCATGGGAGCCCGCAACCATGACACATCTGTGTGAACTATCAAGAAGGAAGGAGGTTATTTGGCCCAATCAGACCGGGCCATTGCTTGAAGAGATTGAAGGCCCATCTACAAGTTAGACAAATATGGAAACATGATCTCACAAGATATTATTTTATAAGATTACATATCTTAGATAAGATATGTAATCTTAGAAGATATGATTTTATATTTGGTGGTAGGTGCCTTTTAATCTTAGCCATTGATGTACTTAATTTTGTACCGTTGGATTTGGAGAGGCTCAACTATAAATAAGAGACCTCTTCCCTCATTGTAAATCACTTGAGTTTTGAGCAATAAGAATTCTTGAGAGCATTCACTCAAATCTCTCTCTTGTGTTCTTATTTTCTTTGGCTTGTTCTTGTTTCGTTCTTCTTTCATCTTGTTTGGCTTTAAGGTGCTTTCGCTTAAGTTGTGTTTTGGGAAGAATTCTGTTGAATCCTTCTTTTGTAGAAGTTGGGCTGACTTAGGCGTTTTTGGAGTAAGAAACTGCCTAAGGCCGCACGGATTGTGAGGCAAGAATCCTAAGTCCGTGACAGTTGGTATCAGAGCCGGTTCGAAAGCACTTTTGAGATATGTCGAAAGAAGTTGTTGATCAGAATGAGCCAATGGAGACCCGTGGGATGGCTAGAAAGGCTAGTCGATCGAGGGATATCTTTGTCGAGCTTGGAGATTCGAGTGGTCAATCTCGAGGAGTCCGTTGGTGACATGAAGGAGACACTCGAAGAGGTCCTAACCCGTATGGAGGAACCGGGAAGATAGCAAGGAGTTTGTGTTGGACTCCTCGGATCCACCGGACAAAGCGGCGGGGAGGGATGAAGCTCTTGAGGCCCTATTGATCGCCATGAAAGAAGAGATTCTTGAGCTTAAGGGGAGCTCGAGAATCTGTAAAGGCTGCCCTAGGAAGTGGGATGTTGGCCGGGACCGAAGCAATGTCATGTGGATGTTCCAAAACCCAGAAGTTCAAGGAGTTAGGTCCGCGAGAGAAGTGGATAACTTCTTGTGGGAATTGGAGCAATATTTTGAGCAATTGGCATTGAGGATGATGCCACCAAGGTAAACACCACTTCCATTTACTTTTCGATGTTGCTCTCTTGTGGTGGAGCGTGGGTCCACGGATGAGAAGCGTGGAGGAGCGACCATTGGAACTTGGGAGGAGTTCAAAGAGAGTTGAAGAAGCGGTTTATCCACAACATGCCGAAAAGGAGGCTCGTGCTAAGTTGCGTAAACTACGCAACAAGGCCTTTATTCGAGATTATGTTCGAATTCACGAGTTGATGCTTGGATCTCGGACTTGAATGAGAAAGAAGCATTCTATTGGTTCGAGGATGGTTTAAAAATGTGGGCAAAGCAAGAGTTGCGTCGCCTAGATATCACCGAATTGACCGAAGCTATGGCAAAGGCGAAAATTTCTATGATGTTGGGGAAGAAAGTTTGATAATAACGATTCTTCCAAACCCAAGTCGGGACCAAAAGACAATGGTGGGGGAAACAAGGATCAAAGGGAAAAGAGCGACGAAGGCCCAAAGTCTAGTCAAGGTAAGCCTTGGGATAGAAAAGGACCAATGAAGTGCTTTCTCTGCCAAGGCCCACATAGAATGAGTGTCTGTCCAAAGAGAGCCGCTTTTCATGCCATGGAGGCACGCAAGGAGGCCGAAGATGACGCCAAAAGCCTCAATTCGATATTAGGAGGTGTCGAAGAGAAGTCAAGCAATGGGCTGATGTTTGTGGACATCATCGTGGTGGCAAAAGATTGAATGCACTTGTTGATCTTGGTGCATCGATTTATTCATGTCTAAAGAAATGGCAAAGGCGGGCCTTAGAATCGAAGAAGATTCGGGACGAATCAAAGCGGTGAATTCGAAAGCATTCCCATAACGGGGTGGCAAAAGGGTGGAACTCAAACTTGGCGAGTGGGCGGCAAAGCGACCATTAAGGTAATCCCACTTGATGATTACGATTTTGTAGTTGGATTAAGTTTACTTGATAGGCTTAATGCTGATATTCACCCTTCCGAGAACTACATGACAATCTCCGATGCAAATCAACGATATATGGTGAGAATGAAAAGGAAGGGAAGCATGGAGGGAAAAACCTTATCGGCAATCCAATTTGACAAAGGAGTCCGTCGAAATGAAGTCTCCTACCTAGCTACCTTGAGAGACAATATGGATGATAAATTTGAGGGGGAAATTCCAAAGGAAGCGGATCGTGTGGTCAGACGTAAGTACTACCAGCCGCGGCGCGAATACTTAGTCCGATGGAAGGGATTCCCGGATAGTGAGATGAGTTGGGAACTCTTTGAAGCCTTGTGGCAATTCCAAGACAAGATAGATCGATACCATGCGGAAGACGCGACGAGGCGTCGCTAGATTTGGTGGGGAGAATGTCATGGGTTGCGCATGGGAGCCCGCAACCATGACACATCTGTGTGAACTATCAAGAAGGAAGGAGGTTATTTGGCCCAATCAGACCGGGCCATTGCTTGAAGAGATTGAAGGCCCATCTACAAGTTAGACAAATATGGAAACATGATCTCACAAGATATTATTTTATAAGATTACATATCTTAGATAAGATATGTAATCTTAGAAGATATGATTTTATATTTGGTGGTAGGTGCCTTTTAATCTTAGCCATTGATGTACTTAATTTTGTACCGTTGGATTTGGAGAGGCTCAACTATAAATAAGAGACCTCTTCCTCATTGTAAATCACTTGAGTTTTGAGCAATAAGAATTCTTGAGAGCATTCACTCAAATCTCTCTCTTGTGTTCTTATTTTCTTTGGCTTGTTCTTGTTTCGTTCTTCTTTCATCTTGTTTGGCTTTAAGGTGCTTTCGCTTAAGTTGTGTTTTGGGAAGAATTACATTGAATCCTTCTTTTGTAGAAGTTAAGAGGTGACTTAGGCGTTTTTAGAGTAAGCGCCTAAGGCCGCACGGATTGTGAGGCAAGAATCCTAAGTCCGTGACACTAGTATGTGGTAATGATATAGGCAAATTCTATAATATTTATTGCATAAGAAAATAACTTGAGCATAACATGTTTGTAGATGTTTAAGAGCTCATTTATGTCACGTTGTATGTTATTGGATAAGTATGTATCTATGCATATGGTGTGAGAGTGATAAAAGGCTTAATAATTAGCCTATTTACGCCACACGGCTTTGAGCACATGGGCGTGTGAAGCCTTAACGCAAGAGATTTTTAAGTTTTCATGAGTTCTCGATTGGGTCCCGAACCACTCGGATGTATGTTTTGGGCCTCGTAAGCCCGTATATGGGATGATTGTATGTGAAAAGAAAATTTTTAACTATTTAAGATTTCATGGCCTGTTTAGTATGAAAGTGTTAGTAAAAGTCGGTAGCACCTTGAACCCGTTCGGCGTCGGATGCGGGCGAGGGTGTTACATTTAGTGGTATCGAGCATGGTTTAGTCAGTTCTCGGGCTAACCTAGCGTAAGAGAGTCTAGCTATACATGCCATAGTATTACTCGTGATAGTGTGATATCTTTCGGCCCTAACAAAACTGTTGATTAAGACAGGAATGAGTTCCAACCGAGAAAATTTTGATAGAGATAAGAGTAAAGTTGAGATTATTGAATCATACTTATGATATGCTGAAAATTGGGAAAGGTATGAAAAGAAATCCAAGATTTTTTTTATATGAACTAGTTTTCATTATGTGATACTCTTGAGATAAAGAATGTGAAATAGTGGAGTAAAACACAGTTAAGTTGTGAAAAAAATGCTTTTATGCATGTTAGTATTCATACGATGTTAAATGTCCAACTGGATTTGGCCAAGTGTTTAGGAAAAGAAAGAAATTTGCTTGAAATGACAGAATGTATGTATGAATGCTTTTATTGCATGATTAATAATCAATATATACATGAGGTTGACATTTATGTCTAGATTGATGAAGTCAAGATGCAGTAATGTTATGCTTTATAATCTCAGTTACAGAATCATAAATGTCACAATAGCATGAAAGTTGTAATGAAAGATCAAATTGGGTGGAACGCAGGGAATGAGTACGATCGTTCACTAATGAATTGACGGAAAAGACCATGGTTGGACCATAGCAATACATGAGATTTGTGTGCCAGTGTAAGACCATATATGGGACATGGCATCGGCATTGAGACAAGGGCTAGTGTAAGACATGTGCAGGACATGCATCACCCATGATGAGAGCGATGTAAGACATATGCAGGACATACATCGGCCTTGAGATGTTAGCCAATGTCAGACATGTCTGGGACATGCGTCGACTACGAGATGTGCTAGTGTAAGACATGTCCAGGACATGCGTCGGACGGTTACATGTGTCAATGTAAGACACATGCGGGACACGGCATCGTCTGAGATGGATGAGAGCTATTACAAGACCATAGTTGAACTATGGCATCAAGTAAACGATGTACTCAAAACCATAAGACGTTCTCCAATTTGATAAATATTGGCAAGTGATTAAGACTAAATATGGGAATTTGATAAAACATTAAGGGTAATTTGAAAAAAAGAAATGAAAGTTTGAGTTATGATAAATTCACTTATGTTTAGCTAATATTCACATGAAATAAAGTTGCATGTATTACTGAGATATGTGAAAATGTGTTCATAACAAGTTGGAAATTTGAAATGTTTGAATCAATATGCGTAAAGCTATAATGTTGTTGAATATGTATTTGCTTGAGAGTCAAAAGTTTAGAGGCTTTACAATCTTCGCCCCCTTACCAGAATAGAGTTATACGATGAGATTCTCGAGAGATATGTTGCATAAGCTTGCAAAAGTGAAACTAAAAAGTATAATAATGGAATAGTATGGGATTAGTGAAGACAGAATTAGTTAGAGGAATAATGTAGGACTTGCACTGATGTTTGAATATGTCAGATTCAATCAAATAAAAGTGATGGCTATCTTTCTCTTCTGAGTATTCTATGTTTTCCTCAATTCTGGGGAATACGTATGGTTATCCCTTTCAAATGGAAATTCTATCATACAAGGATGCTAGTGACTGTGATATTAGATGAAAAGCTCTATTGTTCCAGTTAGTTATAATTGACATTTTCCCCATCTCTTCAGATTTCTATTCTGATATATTGGAATGAAGTTGATAGTAAAAAAAAAAAATCTATGTGAGATTATTCTGATGTTCTATTGATTATGGTTTATATATGCGAGAATTATATTATCTCTATTATGAGAAATTCTAAAGCGTCTGACGATAGTTTCCTTACGGTTTTCTCGAGGATTTTTTGGATCATATTTATTATTTTCTTGGATTATATTCTCGGATTTCTGGTGTAGTCTTTATATCTTGGAACTTCTTATATTGGCTTTTCTCTCGTTCTTGTTTCGAGAATTATCAAGCTTGGCTTATCTTTACGAGTAATCTTTGACTTGCGATATTAGAATCTGTTATGATTAAGCTTCTGGCTCGACCATAGAAGTGTGGGGATTTCAGTGTCGAGATTTCTTTAAAACTTCTGGGGTAAAGAATGGTTATTCTGCAAAAGTAAATCTGAGTTATGTGCATTTAAGTTTATTCTCTAGTTCGAGAATACCGTTACGTGTTCTTTGGTAAGTAGTCGTACAGTCAGAAATGATGAGGTTTTATTCTTGAAAGTATGTTATGGAAACATATTAGTTGGATTTCTCTTGTTCGAGAGATGTTATAAGTATAGTTATCCTGATTAATAAAAAGACCACATCTATGAAGTTGGAATCATTTGATTCATGTTAGTAAAGTTTCTAAACAATTGATGATCAGAGTATAGAAATGTGGCTATAAGTGGTAAATTAAACAAGTACAACATGATTCGACTTTTAATTTGGAATTGCAGGGAGGATTTGATTTCTGGTTTCTATTACTATTAATTCAGAGTAAGATTTGATCTTGAGAAACTCGGGTATCTGAGAGAATTGAGTAAGAGTTCACAGCAGTATCTTGTTTATTCGTTCAAAGGATGTCGAATTGTCTATAGGGTAAAGCCGAATATCAAATGTATTCGAGATTATTATTGTCAGTGATGACAGTGGGAAGAAAATGAGAAATGACTGTTATGAATTTCGTATCGGGATGTCTCTCATTTCTAGGAAAAAGGAGAGATGCAAGTTGAATTGTGAAAGATTGATGATGGAAGTCTGCATGATTATTTTAGTATGTACAAATATATTATTCAATAGATGTGGTGAGTTGTATGTTTACGAGTTTATAGTTCCAAGAATGTCGGTCTCGGTGTTTCCAATTGAGCTCAGAGGTTTATACCTCAACTATGGAAAAGCTATAGGAAATCTTGAGTATGAGCTTGTGCGAAGTTGTTTTGTAAGTTGTGAGAAAATGATATAAGTGACTCGTGAAAGTAGAGAACAACTTTTTACGGTAAGATTTTGGGGACGAAAATCCCTAAAGGGAGGAAGAAATGTATGACCGATTTTGGGCCTAATCGAACGATGGTTTGGGACCACTATTACGAGGCAGAGAAAATTATTTTAGTATTATTTTATGTGTTATAATATGATTTTATAAGTGCATGTTAATTTTGGTATATTAATTTTAGCGATTTCTAGTCCAATTTCGAAAAAGGACTAAATCGCGTAAAAAGTAAAAGTTGTGTTTTAATACCTCAAGGTGTTAAATTGCCTTGTATCTTAAATTGGGGGTCTTTAAAGTGAAATTAGGCCATTGAAATTGTGATGGCCGGCCATGGGATACAAAATAGTTGAAAAGTCAAAATTAGACAAAATAGTTTTATTATTAACAAATAAAAAAAAAGAAAAAGAAAAAGTTATCATTTTTCTCTTCCCCTTCACCGAAATATGCAGCAAAGAAAGGGTTTTGAAGCTGGAAATTTTCAGCAACATATTTCCCTTGCTTGTAAGTGATTTTAATGTCTTTGCTTGATGATTTTTGTATTTTTGGAACCCCTAAAGCATAAGCTTTCATAAGAGGGGATTATTTTGCAAAATGATGAAGAGTCTAGGGTTTTACCATGAGAGTAAATGTGTTGTTTGCTGTGTTTTTATGGAAGATTATGAGTCCTAGTTGTCTAATAAACAACTTTTGTGAAAGAAATTGCATGAAAATATCTTAAAAAGGGGTAAATTGCTAAGTTGTAAAATGAGTTGTAAATGTGTAAAATAGTTGAAATTATGAGTTGCTATAGTTATGAAAATGGTTCATCTAGACTCAAGGAGTAAAGAAATGTGATAAAAATTAATTTCTGAGCATTGGGGTAAAAGTGCAAATATGCAAAAGTTTAGGGTCAAAATGAAAATTTGTAAAATATGATTTTTAGACCCATATGAATATTGTGACTGATTGGTAGGCTAAATTTGATGTTATAGATGATGAAAATTGAGATTTGGACCTAGAACGGAAAGAAATTGATTTATGGACGAGTATGTCTTTTCATCTTTGTGGTATCGAGGTAAGTTCATGTGAAAATAATGTAGCATAATTGTTATTTTAAGTTATTGATGTTAAATATATGATATGTTGATTTTATCATGAAATATATGCTTTGTGGTTATTTTGAATAAAATGCAAGTTATGTGTATTATCATTAAATATAAAGTGCTACCGAGTATTGGTTTCGGTATTTTACGGAAGATGGCAAGGATATGTGTTCGAGGAAAATCCGTTTGAACCTTAGGAATTGATTAGGATACAAGTGACATGTCACTAGGATGGTTGAGCATCCGAACTCGTTGAGTTGAGTCCGAGTTCACTTATGGATGCGAATGTTCGAACTCGTTGAGTTGAGTCTGAGTTCGTGAGATGTAACTAGGCATCCGAGCTCGTTGAGTTGAGTCCGAGTTCACTTATGGATGCGAACGTCCGAGCTTGTTGAGTTGAGTCCGAGTTCACTTATGGGCGGGTTACATGGTAGCTTGGCTACATATGTGGCACTTATGTGCAAACTTTCCATGTATCCGAATTATATTCCGATATGTTCAACGGGTAAAATTCTAATCAAATGGAGGAATACTCGAGATGAAAGGGACGTATTGGTAAATGTTGTGAAATGGATACTTTGAACAGGTATGTACTTAACCCTTGGGTTGAAAACTCGACATAACAACAATATGGTAAGATGGTAAATGAAAATGTGATATGAATGTCTCGGTGATGATTATACAAACGATGTTATATTAATTTTGTGAACAATGATCATGAATGAGTAATTTAGCCTTGACAGATTTGAGTTACTGCAGTAGTGTAACTTTGAAAATACACTAAAAATAGTGGAAAATGAGTTATAGGCAGAATAAAATATGGGATTAAAGCTCAATGAGTCTTTTTTCACATGAAAGAAACAGGGGAAGAAAAAGAATTCCATATTGTGTGATATTTGAATTCTTGTGAAACAGGGTCTGAATGAATTCGAGATCCCCTGTTCTAACTTTATAAATTCACAAAAAACTGTAAAAAAATTATTAAGAGTTATACCTTACATGCATAGATTCCTTATTGAGTCTATTTTTATGGGAAATAAACAGCATGGTCGTTGGAATTTTGTACAGGGAGAAATTCGGTTTGTAGTGCACAGGGGTCAGAGTGGTCATACCCTGAAACAGGGGAGACTTTAACTAATAAAATGTACTATTTGGCTTAACCAAAAATTCTGTAAATTTTATGGAAGAAATGAAAATAAGTCTAGTTTCAGGGAAAATTAACAAAAATTAATTCGTAGTTTCGTAGCTCCAGATATAAATAATTTAGTGACTATTGCTCAGGAAGACAGCTTGTAGTGAACTTGAGAATATGTTGTAAACATTGATAAAACAAGTTAATGAGTTGCTTATTGTTTTCATATGAACTTACTAGCTTAAAGCTTACCCCCTTCTTTCCCATGTTTTTTAGAGTTTCCAGGTTAGCTCGGGTTGGAGGCCATCAGAGATATTATCACCCTATCGAGTTAACGTTATCGGAGTAAGTAAACTCAAGTGATTCGAGTCTATGGCATGTATAGGGTTTTAATGTATGTAATATTATGATTTAGCCAAAGGAATTGGCTTTTTATTAAGGTAGTATTAGTTATGTAAATTGGCCTATGTCGGCTAATATCGTTATGGGCCCATATGATTATTCTTATGCATTTATGTTATTATTTCTTGTGATGTGGCTTACAACATGTATGCCTAGAGATTGAATTGAGATTCATTGATGAGCTAGTAACTAATGCAGGATTAAGTGATTGTTAAATAGTTAATAATGCTTCATGAATGGTTTGTGATGTAATGATAGTTATGTCTAGTATGTGGTAATGATATAGGCAAATTCTATAATATTTATTGCATAAGAAAATAACTTGAGCATAACATGTTTGTAGATGTTTAAGAGCTCATTTATGTCACGTTGTATGTTATTGGATAAGTATGTATCTATGCATATGGTGTGAGAGTGATAAAAGGCTTAATAATTAGCCTATTTACGCCACACGGCACGAGCACATGGGCGTGTGAAGCCTTAACGCAAGAGATTTTTAAGTTTTTCATGAGTTCTCGATTGGGTCCCGAACCACTCCAGATGTATGTTTTGGGCCTCGTAAGCCCGTATATGGGACAGATTGTATGTGAAAAGAAATTTTTTAACTATTTAAGATTTCATGGCCCTGTTTAGTATGAAAGTGTTAGTAAAAGTCAGGTAGCACCTTGAACCCCGTCCCGGCATCGGATGCGGGCGAGGGGTGTTACATGGTACCCAAGGCTTCTTGAAATTTCTTCTAAAATCGTGAGGTGAATCTCGGATCTCTATCCGACACAATAGAAATTGGTACCCCGTGTAATCTCACAATCTGAGAAACATACAATTCAGCTAGTTTATCCAATGAAAAATCCGTACGTACGGGGATAAAATGAGCCGACTTAGTCAGTCTATCAACAACAACCCAAATCGCATCTTTCTTACTTGTCGACAATGGCAACCCAGACACAAAATCCATCGTGACTCGATCCCATTTCCATTCAGGTATCATGATCGGCTGAAGTAAACCCGTAGGCACTTGATGTTCCGCCTTTACTTGCTGACATATTAAACACTTCGAAACAAAATCGAAATGTCTCGTTTCATACCATGCCATCAAAAGCGGCGTCTCGGATCGTTGTACATTTTCGTACTCCGGGTGAATTGACATTCGGCTACAATGAGCTTCGTTCAGAATCATCGAAATGAGTTCTGAATTTCTTGGAACACACAACCGACTTCTGAACCTCAAACAATCGTCATCATCAATTTGAAACTCTGATTCCATATTCGGAACACATTCAGCCCGTTTTGCAACCAATTCATCATCGACTTTTTGAGCTTCACGAATTTGATGAATCAACAATGGTTTGGCCTTTAATTCCGCCACTAACGCATTGTCGGATAGAACAGACAAGTGTACATTCATCGCTCGTAAAGAAAACAGTGATTTACGACTTAAGGCATCCGCAACCACATTAGCCTTTCCCGGGTGATAGTCAATGACAAGCTCATAATCTTTTAACAACTCGAGCCAACGTCTTTGTCGCAGATTTAAGTCTTTTTGAGTCATCAAATATTTGAGACTTTTGTGATCCGAAAATACATGGCACTTCTCACCAAATAAGTAATGTCGCCATATTTTCAAAGCGAATCGATGGCGACTAATTGAGATCATGGGTCGGATAATTTTTCTCATGTGGCTTTAATTGTCTCGACGCATAGGCCACAACTCGAACTTCTTGCATCAATCGCAACCCAATCCAAGCGGGGAGGCATCACTATAGATGACAAATTCCTTGCACGATTCGGCTGCACTAGAATTGAGCTTGATCAAATAGGTTTTCAGTTGATCAAAACTTTTACGACATTTTTCCGTCCATTCGAACTTAACATCTTTTGAAGTAGCTTCATCATTGGTGTGGCTATCGTCGAAAAACCTTTACTGAACCGTCGGTAGTAGCCAGCAAGTCCCAAAACCTCCGAACCTCGATAATATTTCTGGAGGCTTCCGAGTTAAGTATGGCTGAAATTTTGCTCGGGTCCACTCGAATACCGATCACGGATACCACATGACCCAAGAAGCTAACCTCTCTTAACCGAACTCACACTTCTCGAACTTAGCATATAGTCGCTTATCCTGTAAAATTTGCAACACTAACCTCAAGTGCTCAGCGTGTTCGGTCTCATCTCTTGAATAGACCAAGATGTCATCAATAAACACAACTACGAACGGTCCAAATACTGTCTGAAGATCCGATTCATCAAATCCATAAATACCGCAGGGGCATTAGTGAGCCCAAACGGCATCACTAAGAACTCGTAGTGGCCGTATCTTGTTCTGAAAGCAATTTTGGGTATATCCGAATCTCGAATCCGCAACTGATAAAAACCCGATCTCAAATCTATCTTTGAAAACACCGAGGCTCCCTTTAGTTGATCAAACAAATCATCAATCTGTGATAACGGATATTTATTCTTTATTGTCACCGGCGATAGTCGATGCACAACCTCATGGTTACGTCCTTCTTTTCACAAACAATCTTGGTGCACCCAAGGTGAGAAACTTGGTCGAGCAAAACCTCTATGTCAATTCTTGCAAGCGAGCTTTCAACTCTTTCAACTCGGTTGGTGCCATACGACACGGAGCTATCGAAATCGGTGTAGTCCGTGTACAAGCTCAATGCCAAACTTTACCTCCGAGCATGTGGTAAACACAGTAATTCTTCGGGAAAAACGTCTGGGTATTCACAAACCACCGACATAGATTCGGGTTTCCTTTCTAACTCTTTGTCATCAAGTACATACGCAAGGTATGCTTCGCACCCTTTTCTTACATATTTCTGAGCCAACATTGATGATATTACAACTGGCAACCCCTTTAAGTCCGTAGACTCAACTCGGATTATCTAGTTATTTGCGCACCTTAAATCAATGGTTTTTCTTTTGCAACTCACCACTGCGTCATATACGGTCAACCAGTCCATACCAAGAATAACATCAAATTCATCAAATGGTAAAAGCATCAAATCGGCCGGAAAACAGGATTCTCGGATCATTAGAGGGCATCTCTTACACACTTTGTCAACAAGCGCATATTGACCCAAGGGATTTGACACTCGAATTACGAACTCAGTAGACTCAATAGGCAGAGTCTTACTGGATGCTAAAGTCTCACATACATAAGAATGAGTAGAGCCAGGGTCGATTAATGCAATTACATTAGTGTCAAAAAGAGTGAAAGTATCAATGATAACGTCAGGGGAGGATGCTTCCTCTCGTGCACGGATGGCATATGCCCTAGCAGGAGTACGGGTTTCAAATCGAATAGCCGTATCAAAAGTCCCTCTCTGACCACCACCCCTGCCTCTTGAAATTCTCGATGGTCTACCCCTAACCATTGTTCCACTAGGTCTTGCACCTTGCATCTTATTTCTCTCATCGAATTCCGTGCAATCTCTTATGAAATGATCCTTGAACCGCATCATATGCAGGCCACATTAATGGACTTACCCCAACATTCACCTATGTGTCGTCTTCCACATTGTGGACCTTGAGTTTTTCTTGGCGATTGTTACCCACACTAGCAACCAAGTAGCTCGTGAGTCATTAATGGTTGGGTCCTAATAGAAATTCCTTGATCGTCTTGGTTTGTGAGTGTCCTCCACGAACTTCTTTATAGGCGAGGCGGAGTTCTACTCGTTGATCTTTTACGAAAGTCTCTAGCTTGATTCGCCTTCTTTTCTCCTTTCCAAGTTCTTCCACCTTGCAAGCTCGTTCAACTAGTGTTACAAATTCTTTTATTTCTAAAATACCCACTAGTAGCTTTAAATCTTCATTCAATCCTTCCTCAAATCTTTTGCACATAGCAATTTCATCGGCTACACACTCCAGAGCATATCGATGAGTCTTACGAACTCACGTTAGTATTGAGATCTTGTCATGCGGCCTTGCTTAAGTTCCAAGAATTCCTTACGCTTTTGATCGATGAACCGTTGGCTAATATATTTTTTTTGAAACTCTGTTTGAAAGAAATCCCAAGTAACTCGTTCCTTCGAGACTATGGAAATCAAGGTCCTCCACCAATAGTAGGCTGAGTCTTGTAACAAGGATATAGCACACTTTAAACACTCATCAGGTGTGCAGGACAATTCATCAAAAACTCGGATGGTGTTATCAAGCCAAAACTCGGCCCTTTCAGCATCATCAGTAACTACGGCTCTGAATTCCTAGGCCTCGCGCTTCCTAATCAAGTCTATAGGTGGTTTACTTGGCCTTACAGGATAAGTAGTCGATGGCATTATAGGCTCCTGGGGTGGATTATTTAAATTCGGGAATGGTTGGGCAGCCGGATTAGTGCGGGCATATTGTGCGACCCACTCGTTCATCATAGTAAAGAAGGCTTGTTTTGACCCCTCATTTTGATTATTCGCAGATGACCGAGGTTCAACGGTGGTGTCCCTTGCAGAGCAGCCGCTACGCTTTCAACGTCATCCGCTAAGGTTCTCTCTAAGTGGGATCCATTTACTAATCAAAACAAAAATTTTAGCCGTCAGAAGTCATCACACTATTAAACACTAACATTAAGGCATGTATAGCTAGACTCATACGCGCTATGGTAGTCCTAGAACCGACTAAACCATAGCTCTGATACCAATAAAGTTGTAACACCACATGCAGGCGAGACCTTTGTTTGAGTCGGACACGAGAGGTTCGCAGACTTAAATCACTTATTGCACAGTCCATTTTAAATTTCCAGACGAGCTGGCTAACTGCGTCATGGTCACCTTAAAAATCATATCTCAAGTTCCAAAAGTTGAAAACCAGTTCCGTAAATTTTTCCCGAAACTAGACTCATATATCCATCTAAAATTTTTTCTAGAATTTTGGTTGATCCAATTAATCTGATTTCAGGCATTACGACTTGGCTATCTCCTGTCAGGCTTCAATCTTGATCTTTGTTTGTTTCTATAGAAACTAGACTCGAAAAGGAATCTGTACATATATGGAAAAACTTCTAATTATCTTTGGTTAATTTAAAATGAATTTCCAAAGTCGGAACAGGGAATCCAGAAACCGTCCTGGTCCTGTTTCGAGAAAACTTAAATATCTCCTAATATACTGTTCATATGATCATTTCATTTCTTTCTTATGAAAATAGATTCGTCAAGGTTCGATTACATAATTTATTCACTATTTAATTCCATTCCTACTATTTTTAGTGATTTTTCACATCCACATCACTGCTGCTATCAGCATCCATTTTTAAGGTAGACTTTACCTATTACATAGTTTCCATGCCTCTTAATGAACATATACATTCAAGATGACTATAACATTATGCTCAAAATGTATATAAGCCATTTTCGCATGGCTATCCAAAGTTTTACATACCAAAGTTCAAACAAAACATAATAGCCTATACATGCCGAAATGTTCTCTTAGACCAACTAGGAAGAAGATACCAAAAAGTTGCAAGCTGGTGTGATGACTTCGACGATGGTCCCGAGCACACAAAAATGAATCAAAGGAACCTAAACAAGTGACAAATAAACACATCGAATGAGTATATAACTCAGTAAGTCATAAGCATTACACTACTGTCCATCTATAAAATATCATAAAAGAAATCAAATAATGCAAGATTAGGTACTCCATCCATACCGACTATGCCATAATTTCACGCACATTTATGATTACATGCTCTCAACTAGCCAAGCCTCCATTGACATCTCGTATGATATTCGATATGATATTTGATGCATCTCCACACATCATTTTATCTTCATTTAAATTATACTAATAATAGCATTTCATCTACTCCACAATAATATTATGTTCCTACTTCAAATATAATCACCACATAGGTTCAAGACTTACCAAGCTCAGTTCCAAATATAAACATAACATCTACTCGATAAAGTCGCACACTTAACGTTAATGATTATTCGAAAATATACAGTAAGTCCACACACTTAGTGCTTAATATTCAATTCCGCACACTTAGTGCTATACAATTCAAACTCGCACACTTAGTGCTATACAATTAAACTCGCACACTTAGTGCCAATCTCATTATAGTAAACGTTTATACCCGCACACTTAGTGCCAAAATCAGCAACTCAATTCATCTCACTTCTTTTTTTTTTTACACTCGATAAATTTGTCACTTCATGCATTTATATATCATTCCATTCGGCATAAGTACATAGGTATTATGATTATTTATATCAATACAAAATATATGCTTAATAACTTACCTTGTGTTGGGTAAAACGGTTCTAACTCGGCTACTCTATGTCCTTTCCTTTGCCTTTGCTTGATTCTCCTCCTTTAACTTCTTGAGCTTAATCAACAAATTAACTAGTTTAACCGTCTTGCTAAATATTTATATCAAAATATTAATGATTTCATATCATAGGAGATACATGACTAATTCTTATCTTCCTACCATATGTTTTTGAGCTATTCGACTAATAACCATATGCTATCGCCCTACTATCAATAATTCAATCACACATGCATATATATATATATATATGGCCGAATGTACAAAGCTTAGACTCAACATCACCTGTAACACCCCGAACCCGAGACCGTCGCCGGAGTCGAACGCGAGGTGTTAACAGACTTCAACCCACTTATTGACAATTTTCAGACAAGCTGCCAATCTGAGTACTAGTCGCTCCAAAATTCATAACTTGAGTTTTACAACTCGAAAATCAGTTCCGTAAATTTTTCCTGAAACTAGACTCATATGTCCATCTACATATTTTTTTCTAGAATTTTTGGTCGAGCCAATTAGTACAGTTTATTAGTTAAAGTCTCGCCTGTTGTAGGGATCGACTTCACTGACCTTTGTGCGTTACGAATTGGATATCTCCCTGTACAGGGCTTCAATACTGATGCCGTTTGTTTCTATAGAAACTAGACTCAGAGAGGAATCTACACATATATGGAATGACTCCTAATTATCTCTGGTTAATTTACAATGATTTTCCAAAGTTGGAACAGGGATCCAGAAACCGTTCTGGCCCTATTTCACAAGAACTTTAAAATCTGTTAACTTATAACTCATATGACCATTTCGTTTCTTCCATATGAAAGTAGATTCATCAAGGTACACTTACATAATTTATTTGCTATTTAATACCATTCCTACTATTTTTAGTGATTTTTCACATCCACGTCACTGCTGCTGTCAGCATCTGCCTTTAGTAGGCTTTACCTATTTCATACTTTCCATGATTCAATTGGCCCTTTTTACATACATAGCACAAAGCGTGATCATGATTAACCATTCCAATGGCTAATCGTTTCAAAATAATTCCATACCTCATAAGGGTCAACATACAAACGATTATAGTTCTATGCTAAAGCATTATATAAGCCATTTTCGCATGGCTATCCAAGTTTACACAAACCGGAAGGTACATGACCTTCAACAAAGGATGGTCCTATACATGCCATTTCAAAGTTCAACCAAAATTTGTACCAAAATGGGGCTTCGATAGTGTGGATGACTTGACTTCTTTGATCCCGAATCCGATAGCTAACGAGCGAAACCTATAAAACAGAGAGCCAAAGCAACGGGGTAAGCATTTTAATGCTTAGTAAGTCTCAAGCAATGAAATCAGCTTTGACTAAGGTATTTTATTCACATGGCTAATTAAACCACTTTACTAATTCACATTCCCATACTCATACTTATTTCACATCACCGACCCTTATGTTCATACACAAAAGAACAACTTAGCCCAAGGCCGGTAGCTCGTTTATCAACTTAGCGCATACTTACTTGTAAGAATTCAATTAGTACAAGCACATACAAACATACCTCATTGCTGGAATTTTCACAAGTGTATAAGCTGAAATTTTCACAGCAAGATTGCTCACTTCGAATCACATACTTTCGGATTTAACCGGATATAGCGACTTCAGACGATTGCCTTGGTCATAACCGGATTTGGTGACTTGCACAAAGGCCTTGGTCTTAGCCGGATATATCAACTCATACGAATGCCTTGGTCTTAGCCGGATATATCAACTCATACGAATGCCTTGGTCTTAGCCGGATATATCAACTCGCACGAATGCCTTCGGTCTTAGCGGATATATCAACTCGCACGAATGCCTTGGTCTTAGCCCGGATATATTTCCAATGTTCACTTACACATATGTCAATATTCAAGACACGTCCATAGTTCATTTTCGTTACTAAAGCTCTAACACAAAATATTTATCAACCTTTACTATTTCGGCTCAATGGCCACACAAACAAGGAGCATAATTTTGATATAATTCAAGTAGGGTCATCACTCGAAGACTTACCTCGGATGTTGTCGAGCGATTTCGATGGCTATTCAACTACTTTTTCCTTCCCTTTATCGGATTTAGCTCCCTTTGCTCTTGAGCTAATTCACACAAATTTAACTTATTAAAATCTCATCATGATAGCTTATGGCGAATATGACAAGGAGTGTAAATGGTCATATGGCCATCCTTTAGCTCAAATACACAATGGTCATGCACATTTTACATCACAACAAGCAATTCAATACATTCAAACATCAACGTGAAGTTCAAAGTACTTGGCCCTTATATACATTAGGCATCAAAGTTGCATATGTACGAAATCATAAATCGAACTCAACACATTAGTTAATATTCCTCTTAGCGAATTTTCTAAGCCAAGAATAGGCATCAATATGCTTGCCTCAAACCGAATGCATGCACACTAATTACCCTCACGTGGCGAATATACACTTAATACCACACAAAAAAAACAGCATACATTTCACTACTAACACATTACATATCGTAATTCATTGCACATCTCTTATTTACTTCATAATCAACACATCATCACAAGCAAATATACACTTTGAATTAGTATATATGTCATACCAATCCATCATGTGCAAACATATATTCATGTAGGTGCAAGGGCGAATTCTCAAGTGGCTTATATCCAAATATATACACATTTCCAAAGCTTAAATCTTACTTACCATGCAACATGCATGAATTATACTTATGGATATATCATGGCGAATACCACAACACCACACCATTTCAATTTGGTCATGGTGAAACAAAGAACTTAGTATCTCATTCAAAAAAATGCTAAAAGAAAATCTAAGAATCTTCAATCCTCCATCACATGTATCACTTTCAAGCTTGTTATTTAACATGCAATGGCATTAACACCACATTCACTTTGGCGAATTTCATTCCCATGACATAACAAGGATTTGAACCATGGGCTAACAAGAACATTAAGCTAGCAACTAAAACATGCATGAACCTCAAACATACCTTAATCTTGATGCAAGTTTAGCCAACCTCTTCCTAATCCTCTTCCAAACCAAGTATGAAGCAAAACTCCTTCCTTATCCTTAGTATTTTCGGCCAACAAGAGAGTGAAAAGAGATGAACAAAATTTTTTCTTTCTTTCTTTAGGACATTCGGCCAAGCTATGGAGGAAGATGGACACTTTTTTTTTTTGTTTCTCATCTACTAACATTAATTGTTTATTCCATACCCTTATTTTATTCTTTCCATCATAACCCATTTACCAAACATGTTTCATGACATGATTTTTGCCCATAAATCCTTGTCATGGCGGCCACTGCTATGGGGAATTTGACATGCAAGTCCATTGTTTTGCATGCATCCTTTAATTAGTCATCACACATTTCCCTCATACTTTCAAAGTTTATTACTAGGTCCTTTCTAGTAAAATTCACATCTATAATTCTAAATCAAAGCATAAAAAATATCACACATGAGTTAACACACATTATAGGCAATAAAATAAATATTAAATTATTTTTATGCCTTGGTTTTGTGGTCCCGAAACCACATTTCGACTAGGGTCGTTTTAAGGCTGTCACATCACCTATGCTCTTAATTTGATGGCCGAATATGCATACATATATACATGATATCAACTATACTATCATCTTTAATTCACCTAAACACAACATTTCATCTCATGAACACTTGACCGAATTCTTCCTAATCTAGCATGGCTTCACATATATTTATAACATCCTACAAATCCACATATACCACATTTCTACATAAATTTTCTTTTACTTTTCCACTACTTCCATTCACAACATCAAAAGCACCATACACATGTATCATTACAAAGCTTCACACTTAGCATGCAAATGACATCAACACAAATCCACCTTAGCCGAAACTTAACTCATCTTCATGCCTCATCACCACAACATCAAACATCAACCAAGAAGACAACACCCATGGCCGAATATCATCTCCATCCCATAGCAAAGATTTAAACCATGGGCTAGGTAGAACTCAAACTAACAACTAAAAACATGCATGAATCTCATGGACAACATCAAACGTACCTTAGTCTAGAAAACTACCATAGCTGATTTTCTCAAGCTCTCCCCCCCCTTCTTCTTAGAACATTCGGCCAAGGAAGAAAAATGTGAAAGGATGGACAATTTTTTTTTCCTTTGTTTTCATCATATTCTTTTTTTTCATTATTTTATTCTTTCTAACATAACCACTAACCCAACATGTTTGCAACATGTTTCCACTCATAACATGGCTGGCCACCATGCTTAAATTTTGGGTAAATTGACATGCAAACCCATCATTTTCACCACATGCATTAATAGACCACTTTACATTTGCCTAGCACATTTCTAAATTTTCTCACACAAGTCCTATTTGATAAAATTCACTTACAATTAACAAAATCCAAACATGAAATTTTCACACATGCATATGTACATATAATGAGCATCAACTATGACGGTTAATTATTTTTATGACTCGATTTAGCGGTCCCGAAACCACTTTCCGACTAGGGTCAATTTAGGGCTGTCACACTCGTACTCTGTTCCGGCCTTGGATATGGGTAAGGGGTGTTACAGCCTATACCCAAGAACGCAAGCCAAAGCACCCGAGTTGAACAGGTGATAACTAAGGAAAACGTTACCTTCTATCAATTGAAGAGAGAGGTTTCATTCACTTCAATATCAATGAAAAATCTTTCACCTCTCGAATAGTTCCAGAAACCGAGAGGAAACACAACAAATAAGGAGAGGAAGATATTCAGCAATGGAGGTGAGGAAGAGGTGGATGGTGAAAACGGCAGGGTTTGGCTACATGAAAAGAAGGTATTCGGCTACAACAAAACAAGATAAAGAGAGGGGAAATTGCTAAAAGCCAAAAAAATTGAGAGAGGGGAAGAATGAGTATTCGGCTAAAGCAAAAAATAGAGAGAAAAACTGCTACAAGAGAGAAAATCAATCACTAAGAGAACTCGACGGAAGTGCAAACTTAGAATAAATAAACAAAACAAAATGAAAAAATAAACAAAAAAAAATGAGAGGATACCCGAATGACCTATAGTAATATTCAACCCCCAAAAGAGAGAAAACCAATCAAAAAAAGAGAGACAATGCCCACCAAAGCCGAAATTCTCAAAGGCAAGAGTTCACATTCAGCCCTAACACTCCCACTCCTTTCAAAATCCCATAATTTCCTCCCCAAATCACTCAAAATCGTCCACTCCTCCCTTAACCACCTAATTCAAATTCCACTACAATAATTCAGTAGTTCAGGTTGACTAAAACTCCCACACAGCCCTATCAACCAAATAAAACACTTTATTGCACATACCAGGACTCGAACCTCAGATATTAGGTAACAGTAACACGCCACTCATCCCCTAGACCAGTAGGCTCTTTCTGACATGTTTTACCCATATTTATTTAAAAGCCTACTAACTAGAGATAGAGGTTTATTCATATTAAAAACAAAACTTTTGCACCAGCTAAGGCTTGAACCCAAGACTTCTCAGACTTTTCCCAGGACACTTAACCACTGAAGCAGACGTGCATTTGTGTAACACAAACATACGAAAATAAATATTAAAGATTTTTGGGGCGTTACAACTCTACCACTTAAAAGAAAATTTCGGCCTCAAAATTTTACCTGAACAGAACAGATGAGGGTATTGTTGTCGCATCACCTCCTTATGTTCCTACGTGGCCTCCTCAGAGCTGTGGTTATGCCAAAGAACCTTAACAGTGGGATAGACTTCCTCCTTAAAACCTTTACATCACGAACCAATATCTGAACTGGCTCCTCCTCAAAAGCCAGATCTGGCCGAACCTCAACCTCCTCAACTGAAATAACATGCGTGGGATTAGAGCGTTAGCACCTCAGCATAGAGACGTGGAACACATCGTGAATTCGGTCTAACTCTGGAGGTAACTCTAACCGATAGGCAACCTGTCCCACACGTTTAAGTATGCGGTAAGGCCTAAAAAACCTAGGGCTCAACTTGCCCTTATGTCCAAACCTCAGTACCTTCTTCCATGGTGAGGCCTTGAGAAAAACGAAGTCCTCCACAGAATACTCAATCCCTTTACGCTTCAGATCCGCATATGAATTCTTTCTGTCTGATGCCATCTTCAGTCGATCCCAAATTAGGCTAATTTTATCCTCGGTATCAGAAACTAATTCAGGGCACAGAACACGCTGCTTGCCCAACTCAGTCCAACACGAAGGAGTTCGACACCTACAACCATATAATGCCTCATAAGGTGCCATCTGTATGCTAGACTGATAGCTATTATTCTAAGAAAACTCTGCTAGCGGCAAGTAATCCTCCCAACTGCCTCAAAAATCAATCACGTAACTCCTTAACATGTCTTCCAGTATCTGAATCACCCTCTCTGATTGACGATCTGTTTGAGGATGGAATGCAGTACTAAAGTCCAACCTCATACCCAGAGCTTCATGTAACTTCCTCTAGAACCGAGACGTGAAGCGAGGATCCCTATCAAATATTATGGAGACCAATACCCCATGCTGTCTCACTATCTTAGACACATACAGTTTAGCCAGATCTGCAAAGAGTAATCAGTACGAATTGGTATGAAATGGGAAGATTTGGTCAATCGATCCACGATGACCCATACTGAATCCTTCTTAGTAGGCGTTAGGGACAGCCCACTAACAAAGTCCATAGTCACTTTCTCACACTTCCAAAGTGGAATTTTAACTGGCTGAAGCAACCCTGAAGGTAACTGATGTTCAGCCTTAACCTACTGGCAAGTCAGACATTTACCCACGAAGTCGGTAACTTCATGCTTAAGACCCGGCCACCAATACAATTGACAAAGGTCTCGGTTCATCTTATTTCCACCAGGATGCATAGCATAAGGGCTACTATGAGCCTTACGTAGTATAGACTGCCTCAAGTCAGTATCCTTCGATACACAAATTCTTCCATGGAAATAGAGCACCCCTTCTCTATTCAGTCCAAAATCCATAGTATCCCCACTCTCAACCTGCCGTAAACAAAAACCCAATGACTCATCTTCCAACTGTTTACCCTTAATCTTCTCAATTCACGTCGATTTAACTTGAAGGTCAGCCAATAAGCTACCATCATCTAATAAACTGAGGCGAGCAAACATCGCCCTCAGATCAGTCATAGCTCTACGACTCAATGCTTCCGCCACCACATTGGCCTTGCCAGGATGGTATTCAATTGTACAGTCATAGCCTTTAACCAACTCAATCCACCTACGCTGCCTAAGATTTAGCTCCTTCTGAGTGAGGAGATATTTGAGGCTCTTGTGATTAGTGTAAATAATACACTTCTCAATGTATAGGTAATGCCTCTAATGTGACAGCCTTAAAACGACCCTAGTCGGAATATGGTTTCGGGACCACAAAACCGAGGCATAAAAATAATTTAATATTTATTTTATTGCCTATAATATGTGTTAACTCATGTGTGACATTTTTGATGTTTTGATTTAGCATTATAAATGTGAATTTCACTAGAAAGGACCTAGTAGAAAACTTTGAAAGTATGATGGGGGAATGTGTAATGACTAATTAAAGCATGCATGCAAAACAATGGCCTTGCATGTCAAATATCCCTCTTTTATAAGAGGTGGCCGCCATGACAATGAGGGATGGGCAAAACATGTCATAGACATGTTTTGTTGGTGCATTAGGGAGAAAAGAAATAAACAAATAAGCATGGGTAATAAAGAATGAAAAAAATGTGTGTGAGTGAACCCCCTATTGCCGTGTATTGAAGAAAAGAAAAGAAAAAAATTTGATCATCCTTTCATTCTCTCTTGACCGAAAATCCTAAGCAAGAAGAGAATTTTTGCTTCATGTTTGGTTTGGAAGAGGATTAGGAAGGGTTTGGCTATACTTGCATCAAGATTAAGGTATGTTTGAGGTTGTGCCATGAGATTCATGCATGTTTTTAGTTACTAGCTTGATGTTCTTATTAGCCCATGGTTCAAATCTTTGTTATATCATGGGGATGGTATTTGGCCAAGGTGGATTTTGTGTTAATGCCATTGCATGTTAAATATGAAGCTTGTTAATGGTATATGTGATGGGGATTGATGGCTCTTGGACTTTCTTTTTAGTATTTTGAGTAAGACATTAAGTTCTTTGCTTAATCATGACCAAAATTATGGTGTTGTGATGTATTCGGTCATGGTATATCCATAAGTATGATTCATGCATGTTGCATGGTAGGTAAGATTTGAGCTTTGGATATGTGTTTATATTTGGATATAAACAACTTGAGATTGACCCTTGCACCTACATGAATATGTGTTTGCACATGATGAATTGGTATGACATATATACTATTTCAAGGTGTATATTTGCTTGTGATGATGTTTCGGTTATGTAGTAAATGAGAGATGTGTATTGAGCTACAATATGTAATCGTTAGTTAGTAAAATGTATGCTGTTTTTTTGTGTGGTATTAAGTGTAAAATTGGCCTCAACATAGACATGCATATTCGCCAAATGAAGTAGATTGGTGTGCATGTATTCGGTTAGAGGCAACCGTATTGAAGCCTTATCTTGGCTTAGATAATTGACTAAATGGGTAATAAGTGAGGATGGTTGCCGAATATACAAACATACATATGCATGTGTAATTGAATTATGAATGTTTAGCAAGATGGTTAAACTAGTTGATTTATTGATTAAGCTCAAGGAGTTAAAGAAGGAGAATCAAGCAAGGGAAAGACGAAGGTCATTGAGTAGCCGACTTGGACTGTTTTACCCAACACAAGGTAAGTCACTAAGCATATATTTTGTATTGATTTGAATAGACATAATGTCTATGTAATTATGCCGAAAGGAATGATGAATTTATATACATGTGTGTATGTGGTGATGGAAGTATTAAATGGAAGGAAAAGAGGTGAGATGTATTGAGTTGTTGATTTCGGCACTAAGTGTACGGGTATAAACATTTGTGATCATGAGAATGGCACTAAGTGTGCGGGTTTAAAACTTGTACAGCACTAAGTGTGCGAGTTTGATCATGTAGCACTAAGTGGGCGAGTTGATTATATAGCACTAAGTGTGCGGACTCACTATATGCTTTTGAATCACTATTGACACTGAGTGTGCGACACTATTGAGTTGATCACGGACAGCGGATCGGGTAAGTACCTTGAGTTCATGGCTAATAGGCGCTATGTTTATATTTGGGGTTGAGCTTGGTAAGTTTGAACCTATGTGACAATGTAAATTGAAGTCACGTACATAAGAATTATCGCGGAATGAGTGAAAGGTCATGTAGATGTATGATTGAATCGAAAGGTCTAAGGAACTATGGTATAGTTCGGTTTGAATGGAGTAATTAGCCTCGTTCCATTTTTTTTCCTCTTGCGATAATGTTTTTAATGGTTGTTAGTGCATTACTTATGACTTACTGAGTTATATACTCATTCGGTGTTTGCTTGTCACTTATTTAAGGTTTCTTGGACTCGACTTTTTGCGTATTCGGGACCGTCATCGAAGTCATCACACCGGCTAACAACTTTTGGTATTTTCTTCGTAGTTGGTCTTGGAGTACATTTCGGCATGTATAGGCTATAATGTTTTGTTTGAACTTGGTATGTAAAATTTTGAATAGCCATGCGAAAATGGCTTATAAATGTTTTGAGCATAATGTTATAATCATTTGGTATGTATACGCTCATTAAGAAGCACGGAAATGTTTGGCAATGACCAGCCATTAGAATGGGTCATCATGATTACATTTTGGACTATATATGTAAAAGGGTGGTTGAATCATAGAAACTATGTGTTAGAGAAAGTCTACCCTAGAAATAGATCTTTGGCAACAATAAATGGCGTGGATGTGAAAAATCACTAAAATAGTAGGAATGAAACTAAATAGTGAATAAATTATGTAAATGAACCGTGATGAATCCATTTTCATATGGAAGAAACGAAACGGTCATATGAGTTGTATGTTAAAAGATATTTGGGTTTTTGTGAAACAGGGCGAACGGTTTCGGATTCCCTATTCCGACTTTGAAAATTCATTATAAATTAACAAGAGATAATTAGAGTCATACCATATATGTATAAATTCCTCTTTGAGTCTAGTTTCTATAGAAACAAACGGCATCGATATTGAAGCCCTGCAGGGAGTTATTCGAGTTGTAACGCACAAAGGTCAGTGTAGTCGGCCCCTGTAACATGGGAGACTTTAACTAATAAACTGTACTAATTGGCTCGACAAAAAATTCTAGAAAGTGTGCTATATCCTTGTTGCGAGACTCAGCCTACTATTGGTGGAGGACCTTGATTTCCATAGTTCCAAACGAACGAGTTACTTGGGATTTCTTTCAAACGGAGTTTCGAAAGAAATATATTAGTCAATGGTTCATCGATCAAAAGCGTAAGGAATTCTTGGAACTCAAGCAAGGCCGTATGACAAGATGTCTGAATCTGAACATGAGTTCATAAGACTCGGTCGGTATGCCCGGAGTGTGTGGCTGATGAGGTTGCTATGTGCAAGAGGTTTGAAGAAGGATTGAATGAAGATCTAAAGCTACTAGTGGGTATTTTGGAGATAAAAGAATTCGTAACACTAGTTGAACGAGCACGAAAGGCGGAGGAACTTGGAAAGGAGAAGAAGAAGGCTGAATTTGAAGCTAGAGACTATCGCAAAAGATCGTGGGTAAAGCTCCGTTCTCGGCTGTAAAGAAGTTCGGGAGGACACCAATAAATCGAGGACGATGCGGGAATTTCCATTAGAGCACGACCATTGACGGACTCCCGAGCTACTTCGGTAGCTAGTGTGGGCAATAACCGTCAAGAGAAACCTGAATGCCCCTAATGTGGGAGAAGACACATAGGTGAATGTTGGGGTAAGTCTACCAATAGGGCTTGTTACGGATGCGGTTCGAAGGACCACTTCATTAGAGATTGCACGGAGCTTGATGAGAAGAATAGGATGCAAGGTGCAAGACCTAGTGGAATGACAGCTAGAGGTAGACCACCAAGAATTTCAGGAGGTAGGGGTGGTAGTCAAAGAGGGGCCACTGATACGGCTGTTCGATCTGAGACCCGTACTCCTGCTAGGGCATATGCCATCCGTGTACGAGAGGAAGCATCCTCCCCTGATGTTATCACTGGTAATTTCACTCTCTTTGATAATAATGTGATTGCTTTGATTGACCCTGGTTCTACTCATTCTTATATATGCGAAACCTTAGCATCCAGTAAGACTTTACCTATTGAGTCTACTGAGTTCGTAATTCGGGTGTCAAATACCTTGGGTCGTTCGTGCTTGTCGACAAAGTGTGCAAGAAATGTCCCCTAGTAATCCGAGGGTCCCGCTTCCGTGAACCGATGCTTTTTTTGTTTGATGAATTTGATGTTATTCTTGGTTTGGATTGGTTGACCGTGCATGATGCGGTTGTGAATTGCAAAAGCAAGACTATTGATTTGAGGTGCGAATAACGAGATAATCCGAGTTGAGTCTACGGACTTAAAGGGTTGCCGGTGTAATATCAATAATGTTGGCCCGAAACATGTAAGAAAGAGGTGCGAAGCATACCTTGCGTATGTACTTGATGATAAGGAATTGGAAAAGAAACCGAATCGGTGCGGTGGTTTGTGAATACCGGATGTTTTTCTGAAGAATTACGGGTTTACCACTGTTCGGGAAGTAGAGTTTGGTATTGAGCTTGTACAGGACTACGCCAATTTCGATAGCTCCGTATCGTATGGCACCAACCGAGTTGAAGGAGTTGAAAGCTCAGTTGCAAGAGTTGACGGATAGAGGTTTCGCTCAACCAAGTTTTTCACCTTGGGGTACACCAGTGTTGTTTTTGAAAAAGAAGGACGGAACCATGAGGTTGTGCATCGACTATCGTCAGCTTAATAAAGTGACAATAAAGAACAAATATCCGTTATCACGTATCGATGATTTGTTCGATCAACTGAAGGAACCTCGGTGTTCTCAAAAATAGATTTGAGAGCGGGCTATTATCGATTCTTGAATTCGGGATTCGGACATACCCAAAAGCGCCTTGAGCGAGATATGGTCACTACGAGTTCTTAGTGATGCCGTTTGGGCTCACTAATGCCCTGCGGTATTTATGGATTTGATGAATCGGATCTTGGACCGTATTTGGATCGGTTCGTAGTTGTGTTCATTGGCGACATCTTGGTCTATTCAAGAGATGAGACCGAACATGTGGAGCACCGAGATTAGTGTTGCAAATTTTACGGGATAAGCGGTTATATGCTAAGTTCAGCAAGTGTGAGTTACGGTTAGAGAGGTTAGCTTCTTGGGTCATGTGGTATCTGCGATCGGTATTCGAGTCGACCGAGCAAAATTTCAGCCATACTTAACTGAAGCCTCCAAGAAATATTACCGAGGTTCGGAGCTTTTTGGGACTTCTTTGGTTACTACCGACGGTTTGTAAAAGGATTCTCGATGATAGCCACACCCATGATGAAACCGCTTGAAAGATGTCAAGTTTGAATGGACGGAAAAGTGTCGAAAAGTTTCGACCAATTGAAAACTCATTTGACGGAAGCTTGAGACTAATACTGACCGAATCGGCAAAGAGTTTGTCATCTATAGTGATGCCTCCCTACTTGGGTTAGGTTGCGTATTGATGCAAGAAGGTCGAGTTGTGGCCTATCGTCGAGACAATTAAAGCCACATGAGAAAAATTATCCGACCCATGATCTCGAATTAGCTGCCATCGTATTCGCCTTGAAAATATGGCGACATTACTTATTTGGTGAGAAGTGCCATGTATTTTAGGATCACAAAAGTCTCAAATATTTGATGACTCAAAGAGACTTAAATTGAGACAAAGACGTTGGCTTGAGTTGTTGAAAGATTATGAGCTGGTCATCGATTATCACCCGGGAAAGGCTAATGTGGTTGCGGACGCCTTAAGCCGGAAATCACTGTTTGCTTTACGAGCAATGAATGTACACTTGTCTATCCTACCCGACAATGTGTTAATAGCCGAATTAAAGGCCAAACCATTATTGACTCATCAAATTCGCGAAGCTCAGAAAGTTGACGATGAGTTGGTTGCAAAACGGTCTGAGTGTGTTCCGAACAAGGAATCGGAGTTTCAAATTGATGATGACGATTGTTTGAGGTTCAGAAATTGTTTGTGTGTTCCAAGAAATTCAGAACTCATTTCGATGATTTTGAACGAAGCTCATTGTAGCCGAATGTCAATTCACCCGAGGAGTACGAAGATGTACAACGATTTGAAATGTCAGTTTTGGTGGCATGGTATGAAACGAGACATCTCCGACTTTGTTTCGAGATGTTTAATATGTCAACAAGTGAAAGCGGAACATCAAGTGCCTTGAGGTTACTTCAACCGATCCCGATACGAGTGGAAATGGGATCGAGTCATAATGGACTTTGTGTGCGGGCCGCTATTGTCGACTAGTAAGAAGGATGCGATTTGGGTTGTTGTTGATAGACCGACTAAGTCGGCTCACTTTATCCTGTGCGCACGGATTTTCATTGGATAAACTAGCTGAATTGTGCGTTTCTCAGATTGTGAGATCACACGGGTACCGATTTACATTGTGTCGGATAGAGATCCGAGGTTCACCTCGCGATTTTGGAAGAAATTGCAAGAAGCTTTGGGTACCAAGTTGCATTTCAGCACCACCTTTCACCCCAAACCGATGGTCAATCCGAGCGAATAATTCGGATACTTGAGGATATGTTGAGATGTTGCATCCTCGAGTTCGATGGTTCATGGGAGCGATATTTACCTTTGATTGAATTTGCTTACAACAATAGTTTTCAATCAAGTATTAAGATGGCGCCTTACGAGGACTTGTACGGGCGTAAATGCCGTACACCATTGTTTTGGACCGAGCTCGGTGAGAGCAAAATTTTCAGAGTGGATTTGATCAAAGATGCTGAACAGAAAATAAGAGTAATCCGTGAAAATCTGAAGATAGCCTCCGATCGTCAGAAGTCGTACGCGGATCTGAAACGAAAAGACATTGAGTATCGGTGGGAGATAAAGTGTTTCTTAAAGTTTCGCCTTGGAAAAGATACTCGATTTGGGCGCAAGGGCAAATTGAGTCCGAGGTTCATCGGGCCATATGAGATATCCGAACAAGTCGGTCCAGTTGTGTATCGTCTGATTTTGCCCCCTGAACTTGAAAAGATTCACGACGTCTTTCATGTTTCGATGCTTCGATGCTATAGATCTGATCCGTCATGACGTAATTAGTCCATCGGAGGTTGAAATTCAAGCCGATATGAGTTATGAAGAAGAACCGATTCGTATCCTAGCTCGTGAAGTGAAGGAGTTGCGAAACAAAAGGGTTCATTGGTAAAGGTGTTATGGCTCAAACACGGGATAGAAGAAGCTACTTGGGAACCCGAGAACTCTATGAAAGAGCGATACCCAAATCTATTTACGGTAAAATTTTAGGGACGAAAATTTCTTAAGTGGGGAGAGTTGTGACAGCCTTAAAACGACCCTAGTCGGAATGTGGTTTGGGACCACAAAACCAAGGCATAAAAATAATTTAATATTTATTTTATTGCCTATAATATGTGTTAACTCTGTGTGACATTTTGATGTTTTGATTTAGAGTTATAAATGTGAATTTCACTAAAAAGGACCTAGTAGAAAACTTTGGAAGTATGATGGGGAATGTGTAATGACTAATTAAAGCATGCATGCAAAACAATGGCCTTGCATGTCAAATATCCCTCTTTTATAAGAGGTGGCGGCCATGACAATGAGGATGGGCAAAACATGTCATAGACATGTTTTGTTGGTGCATTAGGGAGAAAAGAAATAAACAAATAAGCATGGGTAATAAAGAATGAAAAAAATGTGTGTGAGTGAACCCCCTATTGCCGTGTATTGAAGAAAAGAAAAGAAAAAAATTTGATCATCCTTTCATTCTCTCTTGACCGAAAATCCTAAGGAAGAAGAGAATTTTTGCTTCATGTTTGGTTTGGAAGAGGATTAGGAAGGGGTTTGGCTATACTTGCATCAAGATTAAGGTATGTTTGAGGTTGTGCCATGAGATTCATGCATGTTTTAGTTACTAGCTTGATGTTCTTATTAGCCCATGGTTCAAATCTTTGTTATATCATGGGGATGGTATTTGGCCAAGGTGGATTTTGTGTTAATGCCATTGCATGTTAAATATGAAGCTTGTTAATGGTATATGTGATGGGGATTGATGGCTCTTGGACTTTCTTTTTAGTATTTTGAGTAAGACATTAAGTTCTTTGCTTAATCATGACCAAAATTATGGTGTTGTGATGTATTCGGTCATGGTATATCCATAAGTATGATTCATGCATATTGCATGGTAGGTAAGATTTGAGCTTTGGATATGTGTTTATATTTGGATATAAACAACTTGAGATTGACCCTTGCACCTACATGAATATGTGTTTGCACATGATGAATTGGTATGACATATATACTATTTCAAGGTGTATATTTGCTTGTGATGATGTTTGGTTATGTAGTAAATGAGAGATGTGTACTAAGCTACAATATGTAATCGTTAGTTAGTAAAATGTATTCTGTTTTTTTGTGTGGTATTAAGTGTAAAATTGGCCTCAACATAGACATGCATATTCGGCCAAATGAAGTAGATTGGTGTGCATGTATTCGGTTAGAGGCAACCGTATTGAAGCCTTATCTTGGCTTAGATAATTGACTAAATGGGTAATAAGTGAGGATGGTTGCGAATATACAAACATACATATGCATGTGTAATTGAATTATGAATGTTTAGCAAGATGGTTAAACTAGTTGATTTATTGATTAAGCTCAAGGAGTTAAAGAAGGAGAATCAAGCAAGGGAAAAGCGAAGGTCATCGAGTAGCCGACTTGGACTGCTTTTACCCAACACAAGGTAAGTCACTAAGCATATATTTTGTATTGATTTGAATAGACATAATGTCTATGTAATTATGCGAAAGGAATGATGAATTTATATACATGTGTGTATGTGGTGATGGAAGTATTGAATGGAAGGAAAAGAGGTGAGATGTATTGAGTTGTTGATTTCGGCACTAAGTGTACGGGTATAAACATTTGTGATCATGAGAATTGCACTAAGTGTGCGGGTTTAAAACTTGTACAGCACTAAGTGTGCGAGTTTGATCATGTAGCACTAAGTGTGAGTTGATTATATAGCACTAAGTTTGCGGACTCACTATATGCTTTTGAATCACTATTGACACTGAGTGTGCGACACTATTGAGTTGATCACGGACAGCGGATCGGGAAAGTACCTTGAGTTCATGGCTAATAGGCGCTATGTTTATATTTGGGGTCGAGCTTGGTAAGTTTGAACCTATGTGACAATGTAAATTGAAGTCGCGTACATAAGAATTATCGCGGAATGAGTGAAAGGTCATGTAGATGTATAATTGAATCGAAAGGTCTAAGGAACTATGGTATAGTTCGGTTTGAATGGAGTAATTAGCCTCGTTCCATTTTGTTTCCTCTTGCGATAATGTTTTTAATGGTTGTTAGTGCATTGCTTATGACTTACTGAGTTATATACTCATTCGGTGTTTGCTTGTCACTTATTTAAGGTTTCTTGGACTCGACTTTTTGCGTATTCAGGACCGTCATCGAAGTCATCACACCGGCTAACAACTTTTGGTATTTTCTTCGTAGTTGGTCTTGGAGTACATTTCGGCATGTATAGGCTATTATGTTTTGTTTGAACTTGGTATGTAAAATTTTGAATAGCCATGCGAAAATGGCTTATAAATGTTTTGAGCATAATGTTATAATCATTTGGTATGTATATGCTCATTAAGAAGCACGAAATGTTTGGCAATGACCAGCCATTAGAATGGGTCATCATGATTATATTTTGGACTATATATGTAAAAGGGTGGTTGAATCATAGAAACTATGTGTTAGAGAAAGTCTACCCTAGAAATAGATGCTGGCAGCAACAGTGACGTGGATGTGAAAAATCACTAAAAATAGTAGGAATGGAATTAAATAGTGAATAAATTATTTAAATGAACCTTGATGAATCCATTTTCATATGGAAGAAACGAAACGGTCATATGAGTTGTATGTTAAAAGATATTTGGGTTTTCGTGAAACAGGGCCAGAACGGTTTCTGGATTCCCTGTTCCGACTTTGAAAATTCATTATAAATTAACCAGAGATAATTAGGAGTCATACCATATATTTATAAATTCCTCTTTGAGTCTAGTTTCTATAGAAACAAACGGAATCAGTATTGAAGCCCTGCACAGGGAGTTATTCGAGTTGTAACGCACAAAGGTCAGTGTAGTCGACCCCTGTAACATGGGAGACTTTAACTAATAAACTGTACTAATTGGCTTGACGAAAAATTCTAGAAAAAAATATGTAGATGGACATATGAGTCTAGTTTTAGGGAAAAATTACGAAACTGATTTTCGAGTTGTAAAACTCAAGTTATGATTTTTGAAGCGACTAGTACATAGATTGGCAGCTTGTCTGGGAAATTCTCAATAAGTGGTTTGAAGTCTGTTAACACCTCGTGTTCGACTCCGGCGACGGTCTCGGGTTCGGGGTGTTACATCTAAATTTACAGTACAAATACCAATGCGGCCAGCTCCAAGTCCTGTGTCGGATAATTCACCTCATGAGTCTTAAGCTGATGGGACGTATATGCAACCACCTTACCCTCTTGCATCAACACACATTCTAAACCAACATGTGATGCATCACTGTAGACAGTCAACTCTTTCCCAAACTCTAATTGTATCAAGAAAAGGGACTCAGTCAGAACTTTCTTGAGCTTCTCGAAGCTCTCCTGCTGTGTTTCAGTCCAGTTAAATGGCACCCCCTTGCATAACAGCTTAGTCAAAGGTGCTGCAATCAGAGAAAACCCCTCTACAAATTGTCGATAATACCCTGCCAATCCCAGACAACTATGGATCTCAGATACAGTCTTAGGCGGCTTCCAATCCAAAATGGACTTAATCTTTCGAGGATCAGCCCTAATCCCTTCAGTGGATACCACATGTCCCAAAAATGTTACCTCTCGTAACTAGAACTCACATTTACTAAACTTGGCGTACAGTTGTTTCTCCCTCAAAATCTGCAGAACACTTTGAGATGTTCATCATTTTCATCCTCAGTCCTTGAATACACTAGAATGTGTTCAATAAAAACCACTACAAACCGATCCAGATAGGGCTGGAACACTCGGTTCATCAGACCTATAAAAGCCGTTGGTGCATTCGTCAGTCCAAACGGCATTGCTAGGAACTCGTAATGACCATAATGAGTCCTAAATGCCGTCTTGTATACATCAGTCTCTTTGACCCTCAGTTGATGGTACCTAGATTGGATATCAATCTTAGAGAAAATTGAAGCTCCTCGAAACTGGTCGAACAGGTCAGCTATCCTTGGTAGTGGTACTTATTCTTAATGGTCAGTTTATTCAATTACCGGTAATTAATGCACATACGCATAGATCCATCCTTCTTTTTCACAAAAAAAACTGGTGCTCCTCATGGAGACACACTAGGTCAGATGAACCCATGATCCAACAACTCTTGAATCTGTGCTTTAAGCTACACAAGCTCCTTCAGTGTCATTCTATAAGGGACGATGGACACTGGAGCTGTACCAGGCAGGAGCTCAATCTCAAACTCAACTTTACGATTTGGGGGTAACCCAGGTAGCTCATCAGGAAAAACATCCAAAAATGCTTTAACTGTTCTGATATCTTTAATAGAAGAAACCCTAGAATCTGAAACACTGATGTAGGCTAGATACCTCTCACATCCTTTACAAACCAGCTTTTCGACCCTTAATGTAGAAATCACATTTGACAAGTGATTCCTACGTTCCCCAACTACAATTATCTCTTCATCCTCCATAGTTCTCAGTTCATTCGTTTAGTAGTACAATCCAAGCTCACCCGATGTTTAACCAGCCAATCCATTCCCAGTATTAAATCAAATTCTCCAAAAGGAAGTTCCATCAAATCTGCCAAAAAGATAACCCTTTGAACCTCCAAAGGAACATCACTGAATAGTTTATTTACCCCCACTGACTGCCCCAAATGACTCAGTACAGTAACCTCACTCGTAGTGCTCTCAACCAAGATACCCAAAGTCTAAGACACAGTACAAGCTATATAGAAATTATTAGATCCTATATTTATCAGTGTTGTGACAGCCCAAAATTGACCCTAGTCGGAAGGTGGTCTCGGGACCACAAAACCGAGGCATAAAAATAATTTAAAATTTATTTCGATGCCTATAATATGTGTGTATTCATGTATGACATTTTTGATGATTGGTTTAGTGTTATAAAGGTGAATTTCACTAGAAAGGACCTAGTAGTGAACTTTGAAAGTATGATGGGGAAATATGTGATGACTAATTAAAGCATGCATGCAAAATAAAGGACTTGCATGTCAAATTCCCCTTTATAGGTGGTGGCCGGCCATGACAAGGAGGATGGGCTAAACATGTCATGAAACATGTTTTGTTGGTGCATTAGGGTGAAATAATAAACAAAGGTGTATGGGTGATAAAAAATGAAAAAAAATGTGTGTGAGTGTGGTAATCCCCCCTTGCCGTGAGTTGAGAAAGAGGGAAGAAAAATTTGGTTGTGTTCATCCTTTCTCATCCTTTTGGCCGAAAATCATAAGGGGAAGAAAGAGGATTTTGTTTCATGCTTGGTTTAGAAGAGATCTAGAAGGTGATTTGACTAAATTGGCATCAAGATTAAGGTATGTATGAGGTTGTGTTAGGAGTTTCATGCATGTTTTGGTTGCTAACTTGATGTGCATGTTAGCCATGGCTCAAATCTTTGTTATGCCATGGAAATGGTATTTGGCCAAAGTTGTTATGGTGATAAAGCCATTGCATGCTAAGTGTGAAGCTTGATGATGATGCATGCAATGAAGGATTGTCTACTCTTGAGTAAGATTTTGAGTTTTCTTTTTGTGTTTAACCATGATTGAAGTTGAATGGAGCATGATTGTCATATTCGCCATGATGCATTCATGAGCATGGTTCATGCTTCTTGCATGTTAGTAAAATTTGTATTTTTGGATGGCTATGGACACCTTGAAATTCGGCCATGCTCATATTGTATATATATGTTTGCACATGATGTTTTGGCTATGAAGTAAGTGATGAATATATTGGTTTAAAGAAGAAGATGTGGAAGAATGCTTGTGAAATTGCAAGCACAATTCGGCCTAGCACACATATAAGTGCTTGATGCTATATTATAAGTTTTGGGCCACAATGTGCAAAGCATTAACTAGTAAAATGCATGCTGTTTTTGTGAGGTATTAAGTGCAAAATTGGCCTCAACATGTACATGAATATTCGGCCTTGGGTAGCCTATTGAAGGCCTTAGCTTTTCCTTGATGCTCAAATAAATTGTATTGAATTGCTTGATGTAGTATAAAATGTGCATGACCATTGTGTATTCAAGCTAAAGAGTGGCCATATGACCATTTAAACTCCTTGTCATATTCGCCATAAGCAAGCACAATGAGGTTTTAATAAATTGAATTTGTTTGAATTAGCTCAAGAGCTAAGAGGGCCACAATTGGACAAGGGGAAGGAAAAGGTGATCGAGTAGCCGAAAAAGCCGTTCAACAACATCCGAGGTAAGTCCTCAAGAAGTGACCTTACTTGAATTATGTGAGATGAAGTATGGATGTGTATGATTATTGATTTATGTGTGTATGAGAAATTGAATGATACCCGGGCTAAGTCCCGAAGGCGAATATGCTTGTGAATATATGTGCGTTTGAGCCTTAGTAACGAAAATGAAATATGTATGTCCAATGATTATTGATGTATGTGTACATGAGAAATTGAATGATATCCGGGCTAAGCCCCGAAGACAATTATGCTGGAAATTATATTCGGGTTAAGACCCGAAGGCAATTGGGCTAGAGGCTATATCCGGGCTAAGACCCGAAGGCATTCGTATGAAGTTATTCTATCCGGGCTAAGACCCGAAGGCATTTGTGCACGTGATTATATCCGGTTATATTCCGAAGAATCTTGGGCTGGAGGTGAGTGTTGGTTGCTGTAATGAATTCAATTAGTACACTCGAAAAGCCCAAAGGATAAGGTACGTTATATGTGCATTGGAAAGTCGACATGTTTGAGCGACATTCGCTCAATCGACTAATAATTTCAGTTATTGAATTGATTGATACTTTGTGAAAGTATATAATGATGAAGTGTGAAGTAAGAATGTGTATTAATGAAATGATGCATTTGGCTATGTGAATGTATTGCTGTAATTAGAGTTGATTATATTCCTTGAGACTTACTAAGCATAAAAAAATGCTTACCCTGTTACTTTGGCTCTCTGTTTTATAGATTTCGCTCGATAGCAATCGGATTCGGGATCAATAAAGTCGAAGTCATCCACACTATCCACGCCTCTATTTTGGTATAAATTTTGGTTGAACTTTGAAATGGCATGTATAGGACTACCCCTTGTTGGTTGAATATGTTGTGATGTATATATGTACGGCCATGCGAAAATGGCTCGTAAAAGTGAAGTATCGACTTAGACTAATTGTGGTTTGTATGTATATATTTGGTGTCATGATGTGGCTATGGCTTGGAAATGGGAATGTTGGTCATATGATCAGCCATTGGCATGGTTAAAATGATCATATATGAACCTATGTATGGCGAGACTAGTTGGTTCATGGAGACTACCAAATAGGTAAGACCTACCTTGAAAACAGATGCTGCCAGCTGCAGTGACGTGAATGTGAAAAATCACCAAAATTCGTAGGAATGGAATTAAATAGTGAATAAGCTATGTAAATGAACCTTGATGAGTCTATTTTCATATGGAAGAAACGAAATGGTCATAGGAGTTACATGTTAAGAGATATTAAAGCTATTGTGAGACAGGGCCAGAACGGTTTCTGGGTTCCCTGTCGCAACTTTAAAAATTTACTATAAATTATCCAAAAAGAATTAGGAGACATACCTTATATATACAGATTCCATTTTGAGTCTAGTTTCATTAGAAACAAACGGCACCAGCATTAAAGCCCTGTACAGAGAGATATTCAAGTTATACCGCGCGAAGGTCAGAGCAGTCGATCCCTGTAACATGAGTGACTTTAACTAATAAAATGTACCAATTGGCCCGACCAAAAATTCTAGAAATAAATCCATGGATGGATATATGAGTCTAAATTCAGGGAAAATTTACAAAACCAGTTTCCGAGTTTTGAAACTCGAGATATGATTTTTAAGGCGACAGTGATGGAGTTTTCCAGCCTGACTGGAAATGTCAAATGGATGGGCAAAACAAGTGAACTTGGCTTGTTAACCCCTCGTGTCCGACACCGGCGATGGTCTCGGGTTCGGGGTGTTACAAGTGTAGTATAAAGTACATTACAGATAAAAAACGTACCCATGATAACATCTGGAGCATCTCCATCCTCTCAGCGACATGTAGCATAAACCATAGCTGCTACTTCGCCTCAGTATGCCCAGCACCTCTACCTGGTGCTCTCTGACCACGGCCCAAACCATTACCACCTCTGGCTTGACCACGACCTCTCGGTGGCTGCTGAACACCCCTCGACGGCTGTGTAGTACCCAAACTTGTAGCTTGCATCTGATCAGGCCTCTGTGGACACTCTCTGATACGGTGCTCCAATGATCTGCATCTCAAACATACCCCAATCCTTTTCCAGCACTCGCTCTGATGGCGTCTCCAACAGTCAGCATAGGGCTGCGGTCCAGTAGCAGTAATAGGGGCCCCAACTTTGACTGGCTCATCAACTCTAGCTTTTTTCTTAGGCCTCAGAAAAGAACTTGAGGGCTCCGAATCCCTCTTGTTCCTACATCTCTCTTTCTGATGGTTCTGTTGTTTAGTGCGCTTTACTTCCTCGGTGATCTTCGCCTTATCAACTAATGTAGCAAAATCTTGCTCCCTCTGTGGAGCTATCAGAACCTGTAAACTATCCCTGAGGTCATCCTTGAAATGCACACATAATTCATACTCTGTTGCCACCATCTCTCGCACATAGTGGCTTAATCACCAAAATTTAGCCTCATATTCGGCCACTGATTTATCCCGTGTCAAATTTAAAAACTCTCTCCTCCAGGCATCAACATAACTAGCACTCACATACTTTCCTTTAAAAGTAGTCTTGAAAATTTCCCAGATCAATTGGTCGGGCTGAGTGCCCTCTTTAACTGTAAGCCACCACTGGTAAGCCTCATCTCTCAGCAGTGACACTGCACCCTTTAGTTTCTGCTTAGGGGTGCAGTCAAGATTGTCCATGATCCTATTTGTGGCCTCAATCTAATACTTAGCCACATTAGGGGCAACTCCAGCAACTCCCTTGAAAATTTCAGCTCTATCAGACCGAACTCGTTCTGTAACTGACCCTCAGCCCATAACACCAGTATTGGGCCTAGTGACCCTCTCCAGAATCTGTAACATGGCTTGGGACAGTGCATCATCCCTAGCCGCACCACCATGAGACCTAGTCTCAGTCTTAGGTGAAACCGACGCCTCCTTAGTTTCTACATTAGGCATGTGCCCAGATGACGAGGACCCAGCTCGAGCACATCCATGGCCTCTGCCGCAGTTGTAACGCCCCAAATTTATAAGTAATTATTTATGTGCGTTACGTTGTTCAAATGCTTGTCTGCTTCAATGGTTATGTGTTCTGGGAGTGTCTAAGAAGTCTTGGGTTCAAGTCTTGGATTGTGCAAATTTTGTTTTTCCTTAAATAAACCCTTACCTCTATTTAGTAGGCTTTTAAATTAGTATGGGTAAAGCATGTCAATAAAATGCCTGCTAGTCTAAAGGATAGTGTGGAGTGTTCTAGGGGGCTGAGGTTCGAGGCTTGGTAATGCAAGAAGAGTATTTTATTTTACTACTGACGCTAGGGAGGTGTTGTAGTTTGATTAAAATTGAGTGCTTGAGGAGTGTGGGGAATTGAAGCCAAATTCTAGGTGCTTAATGGAGAAGATTTCGGCTGGTTGGGATATGGATAGGTGAGATATGGTTGAGTAATCTTAGGAGTGATATGGGGAGAGAAATTAGGAGATTTTGAAGGGAGTGAAGAGGGTGTACCGATTGGGTACTCTGCCTCTATGCATTTTCAGTTTTGTGCATTTCACTGGGGTTTTGATATGCTTTCGGTTCTTTTCTCTCATGAGTCTATTATTGCATTTTTGAAGCATTCTCTTGCTTTTGGTGATTATTTCCTCTCTTTTGGGGCTGAGCATAGCATTCAGGTTTCTTGTGTGTTTGTTCTTTACTGTCGCCGAATAGGTACCTTTCTTGTTTTTCCCAATCGATTTCCTTTTGAGTGATAACTTCTTCTTCTCCTCTCTCTAAAGCTTTGCTGAATACTCTCCCCTTCTTTTCCTTCTCATAATTCTTTTCCCTTCTCACTTTGCTACCTTGGCCGAACACCTCCATCTCACCCTTTCTATCTTGCTTTCAGTTTTGGGAAGTAATCACTATTCTTTTGGGTTCGGGCGTACAGCTCTCTCTTCCTCTCCCTCAATTTTCTTCATTGGTCGAATACTAGTAAGTGAACCTCTATCTCACTCTCTTCTTCTCCCCTTTCGGTTCTCCCTTTTCTGAACACCATCACTTTCTTTCTTTCCCTTCATATCGATTACCCGTTTCCTTGGTTACTCTTGTATATCAATCCTTATTCTCATTCTTGTATGATACATCACAGGCCTACAATCTACTACATTTTTGTTACTAAGTGGGTGTAATTGAAATGGTATTATACTTCAAATATGACTCTAATGGAAATGAGGTGACTGTATAAGCAGTGGTCGAAGTTGAGTGGTACATTTCCTGAGAAACAAGGGTGCAATTACTGCTAATTTGGGGTAAGAAGATGGTGATCATTTTGGAACTCCATTAGTTTCCATTTGATACATGAGTTAAGTAACTGACTAGGTTTTATACTGATTGTTCTTCAGGTATAAAGAGTATTCGGAGTTTGGGTTAACTTCAAATTGTGTAAGGTGTGTAAACACTGCCTAAATTATAAATCAGAGAAAGTTGGAAAATATTACCTTTAATGCTACATGGGCGTGTGCTCGCTCTTGTGGTTATCCGAACGCATAAATGCAAGCATTTGATCATAGAGGTCACCACTAGCAATTTCATGGGCTTAGGCCACTTTCAGCCACGTTGGGCCGAAATGGATCGTGTGGGCCCACGTAATGTGGGCCCTACACGAGTAAATTAAACGGACGTTTGGTGATTATTGGGCCAAGCTATGTAGTCCACATGGCCAAGGCCATTTCTTGGTTTCGTGGGCCACACGGGCGTGTGGACCTACATGGGCCGCATTACGGGCCTTGGGCCCATTTTCACTGTTTGATTATTAAGGTGGCACAAGTCGTCTGAGACAACTGTGGACCTACTATTGGGTCAGTAAGTATATCTAGACCCCAATCTGATAAAATAACTATTTTGCCCCTATGAGGTAAAATGACAAATATGCCCTTATGTTATGTATGACTATATTGAGCATGCCATTTTATTTATGTTGCATACATGTAGGATATTATGATGTGATGCATAGGGTTGGGTTATTATGATTGGAGGAAGTGTATTGTTCTGGTAGCTCTGCTGCAATTTCTATTTAGTGCCACAACCAGTGCTATTTTTTGGTGTGTAGGGATGGGTAGGTTGATTTTATCCCCACATGGTGTGTAGGGTTGGACGGAGTGGTGTGTAGAGGCTGGCTGGGTAGGATTTCTATTTGCATATCTGTTCTGTGACTGCTTCTGAATTGGGCTAAGGCCTATATTGATTCTGATACTGTAATGGGCTAAGGCCCTAGCTGAGATTAAACTGTTACTGAAGGGGGCTTAGGCCCAGATTGTAAATGCCTACGTATGAGTGACTGTTGTTAAGGGATTACACACTGAGATTTCATAAACCCATCCTTCTATTTTTTGCGTAGGTATTCCTTAGGCGGGTCGGTGCTGCGAGGGACTCAAAGGTGGCCACACAATAGCATGGACTTTTTATTAAATTTTACTTTATAATTTAATTTGGATATTTGGTTATGTAATAAGGCCTCTTTAATTTTTAACTTTTAATTTGGGATTTGTTTATTATAATTCATATCTAGTAGTAGGGCACGAGTTTTCAAAATGATAAATGCTTTTCAAAACACCACAAGCACGCGTCATATTTCAAAAAGTTTCCGTAAACAAACAACGATTTAAAAAGATAACTACGATTTAATTGATTAAACATTTTGCTAAAACAACTTGGGTTATAAAACTGAACAAGACGGCCTAAATACTAGCTAATTTTATAAAGAAGGTTAATATAGAATGAGTTTTTTTTCAAACAAAATTTTATTTTACAAAAAAAACACTTTCATGTGACACATCCAGATTCGATCATAACGTCTAGGCCGGGTTTGGGTGTTACAGCGGCCTCTTGTACCCCTTCCGTGAGTACCTTTGGTGCTCATTATCGAATTGAGTTTTATCTGTATTAACAGTTTTATGCATCAGTTTACAGTTTCAGTGTTTATTAACAGATATTTTATGGAAAATAGTATTAGTATTTCAGAGTTCATTTTCGTAGATCGCAGTCTTACTACAGTTTTTAGTTTACCCTAACTAGAGTGTTTCAATACAGTCTACTACCTACAATAGTCTCAGCATTTCAGTTTAAACAAACAACAGTTTCAGAGGACATACAGAATCGGCGCCGGAGACTCGGTGTACCACACATTCAGTAAAAACCTTTCAAAATACTTCAAATCATTTAAAACAATTCTTTTTAGAAGTTTCAAGTTTTGTTTTTTTTTTTTAAATAAACTCAGATCCACAGCCAAGTTTTGCAACCTGGTTCTGATACAACTAAATATAACACTCCAAATCTGGCCTGAACGTTATGGCCGAATCTAGCGATGTCACATTGAAGTGTTTTTCGTAAAATATGATATCATTGAAAACCCCATTCTCTATTTAACCCCTCTAGGAGATCTTAAAGATAATTTTAAGACGTGTCGTTCATTTTTCAAAATGTGAGTTGTTCATTAAAAAGTTAATCATATTAGAACGTCATTAATTTTTAAAATGTTATTTCTTGCGGAAGCTCTTAAAATAGGTTGCGTACTCGTGGTATCTTTGAAAAACATTTATCTTTTTAAAAATCTGCTTCTTTTCTTATTGCTAGCAGTTATAAATCAAAACAAATAAAAATCCCAAATTAAAAAAAAAATCCAAAGAGGTTTTATTACAATAAAAATACCCCAACTAATAATACTTATAATCAAAATCAAATGCGAAAATAATAGCAGTTTTGTGGCCACCTCTGAGTCCCGCGCTGCACCGATCCACCTAAGTTTGGGGATTACCTGCGCAAATAAACAGAAGGGTGAGTTTAAAAAACTTAGTGTGCAATCCCATATCAAACAACCATACAGTGAGTAAATACAGTCTGGGCCTAAGCCCATTTCAGTAATGTTTCAGTTTCAGTTAGGGCCTTAGCCCATTACAATATTAGTATCAGTTTGGGCCTGAGGCCATCTCAGTGACAGTAACGGTACAGATATGCAATCAAGAAATCCTACCCAACCAGCCTCTACACTCCATCTCCATCCAACCCTACACTCCATGTGGGGATATAAACAACCCACCCATCCCTACACTCTAAGTAGTACCGGTTGCGGCACTAAACAGTAGTTGCAGCAGAGCCGTTAGTACACTACAGTACAATTCCTTCGATCATATTAAAGCTCATCCCCATGTAACGCATCATGCAACATGTTATGTCATATCACAATATTATACATAGGCTCAATACAGATAAAAATGACATGCTAAAATATAGTCATACATGAATATAGATCCACACTCCCATAGGGGCATAACAGTCTTTCAGTCTATTAGGGGTCTAGGTAAACTTACTGACCCAACAGTAGGTCCACAGTAGTCTCGGGGTGACCCGTGCAACCTTAACAGTCAAACAGTGAAAATGACCATGGCCCATAGTACGGGCCCATTTGGGCCCACACATCGCCCATAATGGACTTCACCATGGGTATTACACAGCTTGGCCCAATAATTTCCACACGTCCCTGTGGTTTACTCGTGTGAGGCCCACATGCCCAATACTGCCCAACCTATTAATTCGTATGGGCTACCATCATGTTTAGTCACACGAGCTCGGCAATCATACGCCCATGTTTAGTCACACAGGCTACCACACGGGTAGCTGCACGCCCGTGTGGTGTCGACTATACACACTTTTTGGCTTTTTGCCTATTTATGATTAGGGGCAGTGTTTTCACACACCTAGCTGCGAAAAGTGCACACACCACTCTTGAGCACTCCAATCTATATTCAATCATAACACACCATTAATCCCTTAATGATAGGGTTAAAAAGACCCCTTTTATAATACTTTATCCAAAAGATAGATTGTCACTTGCCTTGATTGAATGAATGTGGCTTTGTAACACCCCGTACCCGAGTCCGCTGCCGGAATCGGACACGAGGGGTTAACGGCTTAAACCGTTCACTTTCGCAGTCCATTTTAAAAAATTTTCCAGACGACTGGCTAACTGCATCACTGTCACCTTAAAAATCATAACTTGAGTTCCACAACTCGAAAATCAGATTCGTAATTTTTCCCCGAAACTAGACTTATATGTCCATCTACATAATTTTTCTTAGAATTTTTGGTCGGGCCAATTAGTACAGTTTATTAGTTAAAGTCTCCCCTATTCCAGGGTTCAACTACACTGAACTTCATGCATTACGAATCGGATATCTCCCTGTACAGGGATTCAATACTGATGCCGTTTGTTTCTATAGAAACTAGACTCAAAGAGGAATCTATACATATATGGCATGACTCCTAATTATCTCTGGTTAATTTACAATGAATTTCCAAAGTCGGAACAGGGAATCCAGAAACCGTTCTGGCCCTGTCTCACGAAAACTTAAATATCTCTTAACATACTGTTCATATGATTGTTTCGTTACTTTCCTATGAAAATAGATTCATCAAGGTTCGACTACATAATTTATTCACTATTTAATTCCCTTTCTACTATTTTTAGTGATTTTTCACATTCACGTCACTGCTGCTACCAGCATCTATTTTTAAGGTAAACTTTACCTATTTCATGATCCTCCATGGATCAACTAGAGTTTGTCATACATATACCAAAAGTGATCATGAATGACCCTTCCCATAGCTAACTATTACCAACATTTCCATACCTCTTGATAAACAACATACAACGATTATAATGCTATGATCAAAGTATATCTAAGCCATTTTCGCATGGCTATCCAAATTTACACAAAACCGAAGGGTACATGACCTACAACAAAAGGGTAGTCCTATACATTAACCAAGATATCCTCTCACTACTAGTCTATTCTATACATGCCATAAGATATTCCAAAACATAGCAGTACCAAACAGTGGATAGTGATAGTGTGACTAGTTGCTGACGATCCCCGAGCCTGTAGCTTCCAAATGAGATCTATAAAACAGAGAAAACAAAGTAAACGGAGTAAGCATTTCAATGCTTAGTAAGTTTCAAGCAGTGTCAACAGATAACAATCACGTTATAACATAGTTGTTCGTATTTTTATTTTACTCTTCCTTCGGGCATACCACCCCTTTATCCAAATATGCACATCTCATCATAATCATAGGAATAGTCTCATAGATTGCTCTCGTATACATCACATAACTACCTTATGGTTTAGTTTAAATCAAGCTCACATATAAACTTGGAGTACATACCTGTTTAACCTTTCGCATTGCGTATTTTTATAAGCAATTCTTATAAAAGAAGTCTTACCCGGACATAATCTCCACACGTAGTCATCGGGTCTTACCCGGTCATAATCTCCACACGTAGTCATCGGGTCTTACCCGGTCATAATCTCCACACGTAGTCATCGGGTCTCACCCGGAACATATTCCAAGTTTCATGTACATTTAATCACATGTTACAACATTCACATTAGCCATTCGGCTTAACCACATATGCATATCACACATATATCTTGCATTAGCCATTAGGCCTTATCACATATACATACACTTTCACATTCACCACATCGGCCATTGGGCCTTATCACATATACATACACTTTCACATTCATCACATCGGCCATTAGGCCTTATCACATATACATACACTTTCACATTCACCACATCGGCCATTCGGCCTTATCACATATACATACACTTTCACATTCACCACATCGGCCATTGGGCCTTATCACATATACATACACTTTCACATTCATCACATCGGCCATTAGGCCTTATCACATATACATACACTTTCACATTCACCACATCGGCCATTAGGCCTTATCACACATATCTGTATATCATACATATTTCATATTTTTCTTGTACATCAATTTCAGCAATAGCATATAAGCAACTCAAATAGTTTCATCAAAGTTTACAACAAAATCACATATTCACTACAAGCAGTTTTTCTGACCAACAGTCACTAAGTTGTTTATAACTGGAGCTACAAAACTCAAAATCAATTGCCGTTAATTTTCCCTGAATATAGACTCACATATCTTCCATCCATAAAATTTTCAGAATTTTTTGTTTGGCCAATCAATACCAGATTTTTCTTAAAGTTTCCCCTGTTTCACTGTTGACTAATCTGGCCACTCTTCACTACGAATCAAATTTTTCATTGTACAGAATTCATAATGTGTTCTATTTGATTCCATTTGAAACTAGACTCGTTAAGGAGTCTAAGCATATAAATCTTATCTTATAACCATTTTTGTACAAATTATAATGATTTTCCAAAAACAAATCAGGGAATTTCGGAGTCAATCCGACATTGTCTCACAAAACTTTAAATATACCTTTATAGGAAATTCCTTTGCTTACATAGTTTCTTTTATAAGACACTAGATTCAATAAGCTTCATTTTCATATTTTATTCAACTTCGAACTCGCCTTCTACAATTTTTGGTGTATTTTCAAAGTTACAACACTGCAGTAACTCAAATCTGTCAAGACTAGTTCGGCACTTAAACTATATAAATTCATCCTTCTTGCTACTAAGTTTATACAATCTTTAAGTATACTAAAGTAAAGTTCAAACACTTGAGAACTTACCTCGGATACTGTTGATCAATTTCAAAACGGCTATTCAATTATATTCGCCTTCCCGCTATGCAAGATTGATTCCTTGAGCTCGTGAACTAAATCAACCAATTTAACAACTCAATTTACATTCGCAATGTCATCACATACATAACAAAATTAGATTCATTTCTTAAACCATCCCCGGCAATTCACCTTCCAAGAACCTTGATTCACTTTAAGCTAAACCACTTCATGGTATACATTTACACATTCGGCTAATATAAACAAGGTTAGCACTTAGCCGAAATAATTTCTTTAACATTTTAAATTTCATTCGCCTAATCTCCATATCAACTACTAATTCACAATAAGAATCAAATCCAAAATCAGCTACTATAATATATATCTAAATGCCATGTAGCTACTTAGTTGATTATCAATTATCACTTAATTCACATATTAATACATAACATCTCACATTAGCAATTCATTTGTATTATTCGAATACAAGCTCAACATGTAACCTCATCCCTTTAGTTTTCCATTCAATAATCGAACACAAAGATCACATGCCTAACTCACTATCCAATCTTGATTTCTAACACAAATACTCTCCCTTAACCGAATGTCCATAACCAATTTGCAAAACATTTTCACTTCAACATAGCCGATTGTCATTAAGCAATTAAGCCACATCTATTCAATTTTTTACCAAGCTCAACTTATCTATAATCAACCTTCAATACACTAAAGCATCAAAAACAACAAAAAAGTACAACCATCCATGACCGAATGTCATCTTCATAAATTTACAAAAACATTTGCCATGAGCTAGCTTCTATACTTGATGACCACTCCAAATATACAAAGATTTTCAATGAAAGAGCATTAACACCTTAATCCCAAGAATCACCTTGGCGAACTTCCCTCTTCTTCCTCCTTCAATTCACGGCCAAGAAGAACCAACTTCTTCTTTTCTTTCTTTCTCAAGTCACGGCTAAAGGGGGAAAGAACATGGATGAGACAACTTTTTTTTTTCTCATCACCCTTCCCATTCATTTCTTTATTACAAACCCTTTATTCTTTTCTTTCTCCCATAACCCACTAACACAACATGTTTCCAACATGTTTCACCCCATAACATTTTGTCCATCCTCATGCTCATGGCGGCCACTACTAGTTAGGGGAAATTGACATGCAAGTCCTCCTTTTGACTACATGCACTATTAGATCCTTGTAGATTAGCCTATCACATTTCAAAAGTGTCACACAAGTCCTTTTGACTAAATTCACATGCAATTTACTAAATCGAAGCTTAAAATTTTTGCACATTCATATTCACATATTTTAGACCATAAATATCACATCCAAATAATTTGGTGACTCGGTTTACTGGTCCCAAAATCGCTTTCCGACTAGGGTCACTTTAGGGCTGTCACAGGCTTAGCCCACTTAAACTACTGAAAAAGATTGATTACAAGCTGCGTGGCGATTATCTCCATTACAACTGAATTCTATTAACCATTATTGCTCATACAAATAACTTGAACCAATACATACCAAACTTACTGACAACGTAAAAACTAAAAATAAAAGAAAGAAGCAATCGGCCTACGCCCGAGAACATAAGCCAAAGCACCTAAATTGAACACGTGATAACTAAAGACAAAGTTACCTTCGATCGAGTGAAGAGAAAGGTTTCTTTCACTTTAATATCAATGAAAAATCTTTCACCTCTTGAATAGTTCCAGAAACCGAGAGGAAACACAACAAATAAGATAGAGGGGAATATATTCGGCAATGAAGGAAAGGAAGAGGTAGATGGAGAAAAGAGCAGGGTTTGGCTACATAAAAAGAAGGTATTCGACCATAACAAAATAACATAAAGAGAGGGGAAATTACTAAAAGCTGAAAGAATTGAGAGAGATGAAGAATGAGTATTCGGCCAAAGCAAAAAAAGAGAGAACGACTACTAGAGGAGAGACAATCGATCAGCAATAGAACTCGAGGGTAGTGCAAACTTAGAATAAGCAAAGAAAATAAAACAAAAAAAAAACGAGAAGATATCCGAATGACCTATAGCAATATCCGGCCTCAAGAAGAGAGAAAAACAATCACATAAACCAAAAATGGAGAGAAAATCACACTAAAGCTGAAATCCTCAAAGGCAAGAGTTCACATTCAGCCCCAACACTCCCTTTTCTTTCAAAATCCCATAATTTCCTCGCCAAATTACTCAAAATCGTCCACTCCTCCCTCAACCACCTAATTCAAATTCCACTACAACACTTCAGTAGTTCGGTTGACTAAAACTCCCACACGGCCCTATCAGCAAAATAAAACACTATTGCGCATACTAGGACTCGAACCTCAGACCTCAGGTAATAGTAACATGCTACTCATCCCCTAGACCAGCAAGCCCTTTCTAACATGTTTTACCCATATTTATTTAAAAGCCTACTGACTAGAGACAGAGGTTTATTCATATTAAAAACAAAACTTTTGTACAAGCCAAGGCTTGAACCCAAGACTTCTCAGACTCTTCCCAGGACACTTAACCACTAAAGCAGACATGCATTTGTGTAACACAAACATACGAAAATAAATATTAAGGATTTTTTGAGGCGTTACAGATATTAATATATATGCTTGGAAATATGAGTACACATAATCAATGTGCATGTTTACTATGAGGTTTGAAATGATTTGTTAATTACTATAATATGTTACAAAGGAGATATTACGGTTGTTAGGCTAATGGCAAAATATGTTAAATTATACTTATAAGTTGATAGAGTAAACATAGTGATTGAATAAGCTATAACTGTGAAATTCATAGCAATTTGTACTATCTTGTGTTTTAATTGTTGGACTTAATAATAGATTAATAAGACTTGCTTATTATTCTCGTACGGACTTACTAAGCTATATAGCTTACCCCTTCCTTTCCCATGTTTTATAGTGCCGTCAAGCTAGCGCGGATTGGAGATTTTCGGAGATCCTATCACACTATCAAGCTTTCGTTTTGGGTATTGATGAATTCAAGTATTTAGGTTATGGCATGTATAGGGACTTGGTCGTTTTGTTATATGCATTATATGATTTTAGTCAATGTAATGGCTGGTAATAGTCAAAGGCTTGTTTTGCTATTTGGCCATGTAAGTTGGCTTATATTGGCTAACATGTTTGTAAGCCTAATTATATTCATATATGTGTCAATGTCTATGGCAATATGATCATGGTATGCTTAGTGAATGTGAAATGTTTGGAAATGTGATTTATGGCATAATTGTGTAATTTTTAGAAATGTGACCTATTGATGATAAGAGGAATTAGAGTATAATTTTGTAACTAGAAAGTAATTGAACGAAGTCTAATGAATGTGAAATTTGCATGTTTGATTTAGGGCCTAATAAATGTAGTGAATGTGTTAGATAAATACATTGAGTTGATATTTTTTAACCATGAATGTGGATGCTTTGGTTGCCCAAGTATGTATTGTTTTGTGCCTTTCAATTGCGGTAAGTGTTTGTGTGAATAAGGGTGGCAAAACAGCTTGGTAAATAGCCTTTTTTTTGTCTACACGGGTAGACACACGGGCATGTGTTTAGGCTGTGTGACACACATAGTCAGCCCCACGGACGTGTGATCTGGCCGTGTGTCTTCTGCACCTAAATTGTTTCAAAATAGAATGCTCAGTATCGAGCACATGGATATGAGACATAGCCATATGTCTTAGCCGTGTGAAGGACACAACCTCGAGACACATGCGTGTGCCATGGCCGTATGACTTCAATTTGCTCTTGGATGACAAACAGAGAGTTACAAAGGTTAGGGACACGAGTGTGTCCTAAGCCACACGAGTGTGTGACCCCTATTTTAGCAAAAAAATTTCTAATGTCGTAAAACTTTCTAAAGTTCTCAGTTTAGTCTCGAACCACTTCCAATGCATGAATTGGGCCTCGTAGGCTCGTTTTAGGGATGATATGAATATATGTGTAAAGTTTTAAATTTGGATGGAAATTTACGTCTCGATTTTACTTGTGTATAAGTTCAGTAATGCCTCGGACCCTATTTTGACGTTGAATACAGTAAGGGGTGTTACATTTAGTGGTATCAAAGTTATGGTTTAGTTGATTCTCAGACTAACCTAGCATGTGTGAGAGCCTAGCTAAAAATGCCATATATAACTTGTGATAATGTGATATCTCCCAACTATGATGAAATCATTTTGTTGAAACAGAAATGCTTTCCCATCGAGCTACTTTCGAAAATGCTAAAAGTGATACTAAGATATTTGAAAATGTGTTTGTGATGAGTCGAAACTTGGAAAAGTATGAATAAGAGTTCATGATAGGTATGTGATGATGTACAAAATCAAATAACCATAAGTTGAGAAATACGGGTAAAATGTCATTGTTCTGGTTGAACGTTGTGTTCCGATGGATTATGGTGATTTTATGAAACGAAATGAAATTTTATATTGTGATAAGCTCATCCATGTTTTTTGTCATTCATATGATGTTATGTGCCTAACTTGTTTGATTAAGTGAATGCAATAAGTAAACTTACTCAAAAGTTATAAAATGTATATATAAGTGCACTTGTTTGAATAAGATAATCGGAAAGTTAATGTAACATAAATATGCATGTTAATTTGCTTGAAGTAAATTGTATAACTGTGATGATATTATGATGATGATGAATGTTAAGTCACATGTGTGTATATATGGGAGTCGAGTTAGAGCCTTTACGACCTCACCCCCTTACCAATGTGGTATTTTATGACAAAATTTCACGAGATTTACGTTGAATGAATTCACAAGTGAGAGACTAAAGAGTTCAGTAGTGGAATAACTAATAATGTGGTCTAAGTTGAAAATAGTTTGGCAAGTAAATATAGTTTTGGAAAAGATGCCAGGTTATTCTAAAGATCATTCGGATTTTACAATGTCATGATTAAAGAAAAAGTTAATCTCAGCTAATCAACTCATTCAAGTATGATGTCTAAGGTATGTATTTTCTGAAATTTCTTCCAAATTGATTTTCATTAATGAATGGAATAATACGGGATTAGTGATGATAGAATTAATCAGAGAAATGATATTTGAATCGTAGAGATGTTTGAGTGTAACAATTGAAATTGAATAGATTATGATGATCTCTCCTGGGTATTTTATATATCCATTTATCATCAAAGATATATGTGATTTTTCATTTTCTGATGAAATTCTTATTGTATGAGAATGCTAGCTGATTATAATGTTAGACGAAAGCACTATTAGTCTGGTTGGTTTATGATAAGCATATCTTATCTCTTTTACTTTGGGGTTCTATTCTATTATGTTTGGAATAAAAGTTGATGGTGAAAATTTATGTGAGCCTATTCTTTTGTTTCTACTGGATGTTGTTTTGTTTTATATATATATTTGGAAAATATATTATCTCTATTACAATTGATTCCAGAGCGTGTAAGCATTGTTTTCCCTCTGGTTTTCTCCTAGGAATCATCAAGATCTTTATTATTTCTTATGTGTTTTGTTCTTGGACTTCCAATATGGTATTCACATCTTGGATTTCTTTATCCCAGTTTTCTTATCATTCTTATTTAGCAAATTATCAATCATGGCTCATCTTTAAAGTGTGTTCTTTGACTTGTGATAACTATGTCTATTATGGGTGTATTTTTGGTTCGATCATAGGAACGCGGGGATTCTGGTATCAAGATTTCTCTAATTCTCTTGAAAAGAATTGACATTGCCAAAGGTATAGATAGTGGACGCTTAAGCTTAAATTGTATGATGGTTTTCTTTTCTCAGGCAAGTTTGATTAAGGTTAATGAGTTCAATTAGGATATTTTGTTTCCTCGAGCTAATACAGTTGTAAAGATCTTTGATTAGCATGTTAAGGGAATTATAAAAGATTTTCTTTTGAGTTGTTTAACAGCATGAAGAAAGGAGTATTTTGATATGTTACTATTTGATAGTTGAAATTGACTCAGTTTTTTTTATCTGAGCCAGCTGGTCAGTTGAAAGGTAATTTAAGTTATATGCATTTAAGTTTATCCTCAGGTAAGAAGATAAAATCTTGTACATTCATGGGTGAATAGACGGACAGTTTGAAGGAATAATTCATATTCTAGAAAGTATGATACAAAGATATACCTATTAGATTTGTTCTAATCGAATGATGCTGTTATGAGTTATACACATACAAGCTTACTAAGCTTTAAAGCTTACATTATTTATTTTTCTATGTTTTGTAGTGAATTTAAAGCTAACTCGGATTTGGGGACCGTCGAAGGCATTGTCACACTATCTACCTATCACTTGGTACCTATGAACTTTGGTATATTAAGTATATGGCATGTATAGGGACTTTGAGTCATGTTAATTAAATTTTGGTAATGATTTTAGCCAATAACCCATTTTTGTCCACACGGGCAGAGATACGGGCGTGTGCCTTAGCCATGTGTGACACACGATCATGTTACACGGCCGTGTGCCACCTGGTGTGGTTTTAGAAATCAAGTCAGTATGCTTTATACGGCCTCACACATAGGCTTGTGACTTGGTCATGTGGCATAAATCAGTATACCCTACAGGATTGGCATGGCCTAGCACACGATGTGTGTGGCCATTTTTAAGGCACACTGGCTAGCCACAAGGGCGTGTGTGCTGGCCATGTGACCTTAGTCAGAGAGTTACACGTGGTCGAATATGGATTGGGACATGGCCATGTGCTCCCATTTTGAATGTCTACACAGACTGTGACACGGGCGTGTTTGGCAGTCGTAGGCATGAGTCCTTTATTTTGAAAAAAAATTTCAAAGTTTCGTGAAAGTGTCTTGAACTATTGGTTTAGTCCCGAACCACTTCAAAGCATGTTTTGGGCCCCATAGGCTTGTATAAGGGACAATTTGATTGAAATTCAATAATGATTTTGTGAATTGGTTTAAATGTATGTGAAAAGTATGATTAAATGTATTGTGAGTCTGGTAATGCTGTATAACCCTATTCCAGCATTGAATACGGGTGAGGGGTGTTACAGTGGTAATCCAGACAACACTTCTAGAAATACATCCGAATACTCGCAGATTACTGGAACTGATTCAATCTTCGATTCAGTCACTTTTGTATCCAGTATAAAAGCAAGATAAACTTCACAACCTTTTCTCATATATCTCTGAGTTGACGTAGATGAAATCACAGTAGGCAATCCACTCGACTCATCTGATTCAATTCGAAGAATTTCACTGTTCTAACATTTCAATTTAATTATTTTTCGTCTACAAGTCACAATGGCAACATACGGAGTCAACCAATCCATTCCCAGAATCACCTTGAACTCATCAAACAATAAAAGCATCAAGTCAGCTAGAAAACAGTAACCCCGAGTCATTAAAGGACAGTTCTTGTATACTTTATCAACTAGAACATACTTGCTTAAGGGGTTCGATACTTTAATCACAATTTCAATAGACTCAATAGGAAAACTCTTACTAAACACTAAATTCATACAGATATACGAATGAGTCAATGCAGGATCAATCAATGCAATCACATTAGTGTCGTAAAGAGAGAAGTGCCATAATAAAATCTGGGGACGACACCTCTTCACGAGTGCGAATAGCGTAGGCTCTAGTAGGTGCTCTAGCCTTGGATCTCATAGTTGAGTCCATTGTCACTTCTTTTCCACTAGACACATTTCCTACATTCCTCGGCGGTCTTCCTCTTGCAGTCGTGTTACTTGGTCTTGTGTTCTGAAATTTATCTTTATCTGATAACTCTGGGCAATCTTGAATAAAGTCATCTGGCGAACCACATTTGAAACAAGCTTTATTACTCTTATTCTAGCATTCCCCAAAATGTTTCCTCCCATACTTTTGGTACGCAGATTTATTATTTCTCACACTACCAACGCTCGAGACGGAAGTTGCTCGAGCTTTGGGACTCACATATTGATTTCCATGATCTCTATTCTGGTAACCCACTGATGCATTTGACTGACTGTACAAATCTCAGGATTTCTTTAATGAAGAATGATAAGGTTTATTCATAGGTCTTTTCCTCGAATCTCTAGCCTCTGAATCAGCTTTCCTCTTTTCTCGGCTAAAGTCTTTGGCTTTACAAGCCTGATCAACTAAAACAACAAATTTTTTCAAATCTAAAATCCCTACCAAAAGTTTAATGTCTTCATTCAAACCATTAATAAACTGCTTGCACATAATCTCTTCGATAGAAACATACTCTCGAGTATATTTACTCAACCGTACAAATTCTCTCTCATACTCAGTTACAGTCATACGACCCTATTTCAATTCTAGAAACTCTTTGTGCTTTTGATCCGAAAATAATTAACTTATGTATTTCTTCCGGAACTTGGTCTGAAAGAACTCCCAGGTGACTCTCTCTCTCGGCACTACTGATACTAATGTATTCCACCAATAGTATATTGTATCTCTCAATACTAAAATGGCACACTTTGAACTTTTAGCTGGAGACAGATCATCACATACCCGGATAGTGTTTTCTAGCCAAAATTTAGCTCTCTCGAGATCGTCATCAACAGTAGCTCTAAAATAAAATGTAACCTGAAGAAAAATGTCAATAAAAGCAAAGGAACCCAAATGGTCAAAATACACATCAGCTACCAAAATTGCACATAACCAAAAGAAGAGAAGGAGTAAATGTCAAAACTAAAATGACTGAATCCTATTCGGCACTAAGTCCATGACCGAATAGGCAGCCATAGACTCCCAAATTCGGCCAACTCCTCCCCCAATCAAACTCCATGATTTTTTCCACATAATCCTCCTCTTATCTCTCCATGATCCACTCCCAAGACTAGTTCAAACTCTCACACAACAGATTCTGAATCCACTTCAAACTCTTGCCTTTCCAAGTACAAAAATAATCATCTTCTGCCTGCCATGGGTTTTGAACCCAAGCCCTCTCAAATGCTCCACGCTCCACTTGCCACCAAGCCACAAGGCTCTTTGTATCACATTTTATCCTCAATTAACTATAAGACATATGTGCTAAAGTCCAAATTCACTTAAGATAAAAACTAAAATAAATTGCAAGAGCCAAGACTTGAACCCAAACTTCCTTACAACTTTAATGACGCCACAACCACTAGACCACATGCTTCCTTGTGTCATTTATTTAACACAATAGTTTAAAAGGCCTACTTCCAAGCATCTAAGTTTTATTCACTTAAAACCAAAATTTTGCTAAAGCCTAGATTTGAACCCAAGACTTCTCAAACATCCCCAAACACACCCAATTCATTTAACCATCACAATAAACATGCAATTGTGTCATTAACTTGCACAAATAAATTCCAATTCCTCCAATACGTGAAGCCTATTTCTTCTAAGCCCAAATTTAGGGCGTTACAATTCACCCCTCCTTAAAGAAATTTTGTCCTCGAAATTTTCAACTGGCAGGGTAGTCTGTAACAACTACACTATTACGCTCTCACTGCGCACTATGATCCCAATAATGCTAACACACATTACCTTGAACTTGGAACCTCTTACACACACCCAAAAGACCTACCCACTGGAGCAGATAAACATCACACGCATACAATCTCTATGTCTAAATCATCACACTCAAACAAAAGATACCTGGCTTAAAATTTTATTTGGCAATCCTAAGATCAATGTTCTTTAGACCTGCATCTGAGACATGCTCCTGACTTCCTCTTGACAAACAAAATATCCGAACGAGTTAGCCCAGTGGCATATAGATTGATTTTACCCCCTGACCTCGAGAAGATTCACAACGTTTTTCATGTATCAATGCTTCGACGTTACAGATCTGATCCTTCGCACATAATAAATCCCTCCGAGGTTGAAATTCAAGCCGATATGAGTTATGAAGAAGAACCGATTCGCATCCTAGCTCGTGAAGTGAAAGAGTTGCGAAACAAGAGGGTTCCGTTAGTAAAGGTGTTATGGCTCAAACACGGGATCGAAGAAGCTACTTGGGAAACCGAGAACTCTTTGAAAGAACGTTACCCAAACCTATTTACCAGTAAGATTTTCGGGGACAAAAATTTCTTAAAGTGGGGGAGAGTTGTGACAGCCCAAATGTGACCCTAGTCGGAAAGTGGTTTCGGGACCACAAAACTTAGTCATAAAAATAATTAACCGTCATATTTGATGCTTATTATATGTATATATGCATGTGTGAAAATTTCATGTTTGAATTTTGTTAATTGTAAGTGAATTTTATTAAATAGGACTTGTGTGAGAAAATTTAGAAATGTGCTAAGCAAATGTTAAAGTGGCCTATTGATGCATGTTAGAAAATGCTTGTCCTTGCATGTCAAATTACCCAAAACTTTAGGTAGTGGCCGGCCATGCAATGGGTTAAACATATTATAAACATTTTGTGTTAATGTGTTATGTTAAAAATAATAAAATAAAAGGTTGGTAATAAAGTAATGAAAATGGAGGGGTGATGAAAACAAAGTTGTTTCATCCATGCTCCTCCATTGCCGTGAATTGAAGGAAGAAAGAAGAGGAGGTTCGGTCACTTGGAGCTTAAGGGAGGTTAGTCATTTGTGTTAGATTTTCTTTAAACTTTAAGCTTGTTTCTAGTTAATTAGCTAGTTTCTTACATAACCCATGTCAAAATTATGAAAATCTTGGTGATGGTTTGAGCATTCGGTTTTAGTTATTAAAGGATAAGATTGGGTTATGGTTTTTATGTTTTATGGAGAATTGTTGAAGAGAAAGGTTTTAGTTAGTCAAATGATAAATTCTAATGTTCATGAGTACAATGGCCAAACATAGATTTGTCTAATGAATTGAACAAATGCCGTGTGAGTGATTGAAATGAATGAGTTGGTGGTTGGATCATATTAAGATTCGGCTTTGCACATAAATATTAAGAGTTTGATATTTTTATGATTTTTTTAAGGTAAATAAGGTTATGCTCAAGTTAAATACAAGATTATGGCTGATTTGTGTTTAGTGAGTTTCGGCCAAGGACTTTATGTGCATTCGGTTCAAGTAGAGTAAACGTGACGGGTAGAAAATGGTTGTTAATTGAGATAGTTTAAGCTATTTGTAAGTAGTTTGAATAAATGAACAATAATAATAATAAATCATCTAGTGAATTGGTGTAATTGCCGAATTTGAACTAGAAAGTTATTGAGTAATGTTTGTATGTTAAGTGATAGAATAGAGCGAATGTTTGGAATGTGATATGTATGAATTATAAGTTGGATTAAAGGCTGTTATATTGCCTTATCATTTTCGGGAATGTGCTATGTCAAAGAAATTGAGGGTTGATGTTTAAGTAAGGTAAGTATAGGTATATTCGGCTTGTAGTTTTATAAATGTGATATGAGTATTTTGTTTTGTAAATGAGTAGTAAGTATGTTAAGAATGGTTCTAAAGTGTATATGGATGCCGTATGATTGTGTTTGATTGGGAAGTAAATTGTTTGATTTAGCTCAAGAGCTTAGAGGATCAAAGTTGGATAAGGGGAAGGAAAAAGTGGTCGAATAGCCGTTGAAATCATTCGACAACATCCGAGGTAAGTTTTCGAGTAATGAAACTTAGTTTATGATTTGATTAAGTCATGACATATAAGCATAACAAATAAACGGTGATATAATGATTCTACTTGAATTGTATATTGAGGTGATTAGTTTATACCTATGATGGGTAGCCGAATGTGTATAGAGATCATGTTATAAAGCAAATCAAAATCATGCTCTTTGTATGTGGCTATTGAGCCGAAAATGGTAATGGTTGATAAGCGTCTTGTGTTTGAATTCTAGTTATGATAATGAAATATGGATGTGTCATGATTTATTGGTATATGTGCTTGATTATTCGGATGATATCCGGGCTAAGTTCCGAAGGCAATTGTGCAAGTTACTATATCCGGGCTAAGTCCCGAAGGCATTCTTGCTAGTGATTATATCCGGGCTAAGTCCCGAATGCATTCATGCTAGTGACTAGATCCGGGCTAAGACCCGAAGGCATTTGTGCGAGTTGCTATATCCGGCTAAATCCCGAAGATACTTGGGTTTGGAAGCGAGCGATATTGCTGTAATAATTTCAATTAGTACGCTTATAAAATACAAACGATAAGGTATGTTTCGTATATGCATCGGAAAGGTTGATTCCTTTCAATTAGTACTCGCTCAATTGATTAACGAGCTTCCGGCCTCTAGTTAGGTTTGATACCCTATGTATGAATATATTGGTTGAAGCGTGAAGAAATTATGATTTTGAGAATGTGCATATATGAAATTATTCCTTTAGTCATATGAACGCTATACTTTAGTCGTAAATAATTTCGTTACTCAAAACTTACTAAGCATTAAATGCTTATTCCGTTTCTTTAATTCTCTGTTTTATAGATTTTTGTCCGTCAGCTATCGGACTCGGGATTGTTGAAGTCGAAGTCATCCACACTACCTAAGCCCTTTTGGTACTCTTTTAGTTAAATGTTGATAATGGCATGTATAGGACTAAACTTTGTTGTTAATCAAGTACCTTTGGTAATGTGTATATATTCGGATAGCCATGCGAAAATGGCTTAAATATTTTGAGCATAGTATTAAAATCATTTTGTATATATATGGTTATTGAGAGGTGTGGAAATGCTTGGCAATGATTAGCCATTGTAATGGTTAATCACGATCATATTTGGTGCTATGTATGTCAAATGGCTAGTTGAATCATGGAAACTATGAAGTAGGTGAAATTTACCTTAAAATAGATGCTGACAGCAGCAGTGATGTGAGTTTGAAAATTCACTAAAAATAGTAGGAATGTAATTAAATAATGAATAAATTATGTAATCGAACCTTGATGAGTCTATTTTCATATGGACGAAGCGAAACAACCATATGAGCCGTATTTTATGAGATGTTTAAGTTTTCATGAAATAGGGCCAGAACGGTTACTGGATCCCCTGTTCTGACTTTGGAAATTTACTATAAATTAAAAAGAAATAATTAGAAGACATGCTTTATATGTACAGATTCCTTTTTGAGTCTAGTTTCATTAGAAATAAACGGAATATGTATTGAAGCCCTGTACAGGGAGATATCTAAGTCGTAATGCATGAAGGTCAGAGTAGTCGAACCCTGAAACAAGGGAGAATTTAACTAATAAACTGTGCTAATTGGCACAACCAAAAATTCTAGAAAACAATTTGTAGATTGATATATGAGTCTAGTTTTAGGAAAAATTTATGGAATCAGTTTTTGAGTTTTGGAACTCGAGATATGATTTTTGAGGTGACCGTGACGCAGTTAGCCAGCTTGTCTGGAAATTTTAAAATGAACTGTGTAAATAAATGAATTAAGTCCGTTAACACCTCGTGTTCGACTCCGGCAACGGTCTCGGGTACGGGGCGTTACACACCAAGCCAGCACACCAATATCGTAGCAAAGCTACCAGTAATAATAATGTAGCATAGCTGCCAGAAACAGTGAATGTGGCAAAGCCACCAGTATCAGTAATTGTGACATAGACACCAGTATCAGTGAATGCGACATAATCACCAGTACAGTACTTCCTCCATATCAAAATCCCAACCCCATGTAGTATGTCATGTCATAAATATTACGTGTATGCAAAGTCATACTGAGTACAATCATATATGAAAAATCATAAGCACATCAGTCATATGACACATAAGGGCATACTAGTCATTTACCCTACAAGGCCATTACGGTCATTTTACCCTACAATGGCATTATGGTCATTTTACCCTACAGAGGCGTTACAGTCATTTTACCCTACGGGGGCATTACGGTCATTTCCATCCACTAGGGATAAAATAGTAATTTTACTCCTTTAGGGGTATTTGGTCATTTCACTAATTTTGGGGTCTCGACATAGATAACGACCTCTCAGAAGGTTTACCGTCGCTTCAAAAGACTCAGGTGACAAATATGGCCAAAATGGTGCAAATAGGCCCAAATCCCATTACTCGACCCAAGTGGGCCCACACGGTCGTGTGGCCCATTTAGCCCATACTGATTATGACTATGCGAATTCCATAGCCCAATCTGTTAATTGCCACTTCCCGTGGATTTTACCCGTGTGGGGCCCACGAGCTCATTGGGCCCGCATAGCCCACTCTGGCCTAACGAGGCCCATAACGGCCCAAGCCCACAAAAATGCTCATGGAGGCCTCTACAATCTGTTGCCCTTGATTGGTGGGCTCAATTTACCTTACGAGCGATCGCTCACTCACGAAGCCAAAAACGTCGAAGTTTTGGCTTTCGTCGATTCGCAGTTCAACAGGGGTGTGATTACACACCTTTTTTGGCTTTTGATAGTAATGGTTTACAGTGTACAGTTACACACCTATTTACGAAGCCAAGTAAACAGTCCACCACGCCCAAGCCTACATTCATTCAAGGCTTACAGTTAGTCCTACAATCAATAGTGTTCATAAGCACTTAACCCAAATCGACAATCACCCTTTACCTTGAACGAAAGTGTATGGCTTATTGCCTTAAGATCACTTGGCTAAAACTGACCACACCTTTCTTACCAAAAATCTGCATTTTGAACACAGATCATAATAATTGGGATTGATCATAAATGTGGCCAAAATCCACAAATATTAATCTTACAGAATCAAAGGCATATTCGGCCTAACCCAAAAGTAAGGTAGCATTCTTACCTTATTCAATTAATGAGAAAAAGGGTTTGACGACTCGAGTATCCCTTGCACTTCTTCATATGTCGAGGAACCTGGAGACCCAACGAACCATATATCTGAGGAAGGGATCAACCAAACAGCAACCAAATAATAAGAAGGAGGGCATTCAGCTTTAAGAAATAGAGTAAGAAAGAACAGTTTTGAACGAAAGGTAAAGAAATATGAATACCTACCCTTTTGTCAGGATCACTTGCAAATATTGATTCAGTATACCAACAACAGAGTATGAAAGCAATCGGCAACAGAGGGGAGGGAAAGAAGAATCAGCCAAAGCACTACCACGCCACAAGAGTGTACTATTCGACCTAGATTGGGACAAGGGAGGAAGAAGGGAGATGATCAATAGAAATTCGAAGAATGAAGCAGGGAAGGTTCGGCTATAGAGAGGCAAACTGATAGAACAATGGGAAGGAGAAAGTGAAAGGTATATTCATCCCTGCAGCGAAAAGAATAGAGAGAAAGAGCAGTGTGCTTCGGTAAAAAGCAAAAGTAAAGAAGTTAAGATTAGAGGTTTCAACAAGGCAACAAAAGTGCAACCTGAAGAAAAATGTTGATAAAAGAAAAAAGCCCAAATGGTCAAAATACACCTCAGCTACCAAAATTGCACATAACCAAAAGAAAAGAAAGAGCAAATTCTGAAACTAAAATGACTGAATCCCATTCGGCACTAAGTCCATGACCGAATAGGCACCCATAGACTCCCAAATTCGGCCAACTCCTCCCCCCAATCAAACTCCATGATTTTCTCCACATAATCCTCCCCTTATCTCTCCATGATCCACTCCCAAGTCCAGTTCAAACTTTCACACAACAGAGTCTGAATCCACTTTAAACTGTTGCTATCCCAAGTAGAAAAATAATCATCCCTTGCCTGCCATGGGTTTCTAACCCAAGCCCTCTCAAATGCTCCACACGCCACTTGCCACCAAGCCACAAGGCTCTTTGTGTCACATTTTATCCTCAACTAACTATAAGACATATGTGCAAATGTCCAGATTCACTTAAGATAAAAACTAAAATAAATTGCAAGAGCCAAGACTTGAACCCAGGCTTCCTTACAACCTTAATGATGCCACAACCACTAGACCACATGCTTTCTTGTGTCATTTATTTAACACAATATTTTAAAAGGCCTACTTCCAAGCATCCAAGTTTTATTCACTTAAAACCAAAATTTTGCTAAAGCCTAGATTTGAAACCAGGACTTCTCAGACATCCCCAAACACACCCAATTCACTTAACCACCACACCAAACATGCAATTATGCCATTCACTTCCACAACTAAATTCCAATTCCTCTAATACGTGAAGCCCATTTCCTCTAGGCCCAAATTTGGGGCGTTACTGAGGTTGTTGAGTAGTCGGATTTGTTCATACATATTGAGTGAACCACTCGTTCATCATTTCGAAGAAGGCTTCCTTAGCCTTTCCACCTTGGCTACCCAATACGGGTCTGGATTTAGAAGGTGCTATCCCTTGAGCGGGAGCTGGCGCATTACATTCAACCTCATTAGCTATAACTCGATTGGGATCCATTTACTATATCAAAACACATTTTAAAATGTCAAGAGTCATCACACTATCAAAGTTTATATATGGCATGTATACCTAGACTCCCACACACTCTACGTTAGTCTAAGAATCAGCTAAATCGTATCTCTCATACCAATAAATATAACACCCCTCACTCGTATTCAACTTTAGAATAGGGTAACGGAGCATTACCAGACTCACAACACATTTATATATTCTTTTCACATACATTTAATCAATTCATACAATCATCATTCAATCTCAATCAATTTGTCCCTAATATGAGCCTACGAGACCCTAAACATACATTAAAAGTGATTCAGGACTAAACCGATAGCTCGAGAAATTTTTACAAAACTTAAAAAAATTTTCACAAAACAAGGGACACACGCTCGTGTGGCCCGGCCGTGTATCTCACACGGCCACCAGACACACTCGTGTTACAGGCTGTGTGGACCTTCAAAATGGGAGCACATGGCTGTGTCTCAGCCCGTGTCTGACCCTGTGTAACCCTCTGAGTTAGATCACACGGCCAACACACACGCCCATGTGGCTAGCCCGTCTGCCCTAAAAATGGCCATACATGCCCATGTATGAGGTCGTGTTCTAGGCGATGCCAAACTTGTAGGGTAAACTAACTTATGCCACACAGCTGTGTGGAGCATACTGACTTGATTTAAAATTCAACACCAGAGGACACACGGTATTGTACTTAACCATGTATCACACACGGCCATGTCTCTATTTGTGTGGACAAAAATAGGCTATTTACCAAGCCATTTTGCCACCCAAAATTAGGCACACCTACACAACTCATATAACACATAACATAGCATCAATAGGCATATAATTCAATTCCAAATCAAGCATGATTTATACCAATTGCAACACAACCAATACAAAACATAAACACCAAATATTCCCATCTAAATTCATACCAATCCTTGTCTTTTCAAATCATCAAAATGATCATTAACAAATATGCATTATTTGGCATAATATCACAAGCATACCAATATTCACAATTCAAACATTTGAACACTTATAACACCTATAGCCATCAAGCATCACACAACTATCAACCAACTCAATTCACAAGACATAATCATATATATATGTACATGATTCAAATATACCAAATAAACCAAAATAAGCCATCACTCATGGTTATATATATACCAAAACATAAACATTTATAATGCCAATTCATATGGCCAAAATCATTATCAAGTCATAACTAAAATGACCAAAGTCCCTATACATGCCATATACTCTAAATACCAAAGTTCATAGATACCAAGAGGTAAGGATAGTGTGATACAATCGCTGACGATCCCCTAGTCCGAGATAGCTTTGAAAACTATAATACATAGAGAAATACACAAAGTAACCTTTATAGATTAGTAAGCTCGTATGAAATAAACATAATGCAGTCACATAAATATAATTCAATAATTTGAATACAACAACATATAGCTTACAATACCTAACAAACCTTTCACATACTCAATTGTGAGATTATGCACTACCTTCACAAGTTTCTTTGATTTGAAACTTATATAATTCATATACGTACCTGTATAATTTAATATGAATCTCATACTCATCCACCTCTTTCTTTTACCCATTGAACCATTTGGAATAGAAGTCAGATACTCAAGGGTTCCACATGATAAGTACCTATACCATGGCCCGAAGCCAAATCAAGGTACCTTATCTCCATTCTACTAATATCATGGCCCAAAGCCAAATCAGCCAATATTCATGGCCGAAGCGAAATCCGTATATCTTGCACCTGAAGTGCTAATATCATGGCCCGAAGCCAACTTAATGTATCCCCTAATGACATGTCACTAGTATCCTAAACTATTCCTAAGATTCAACCTGGATTTCAAACGCCAAATTATCATCAAATCATTATCAAACTTATCCGAAGTATAGTATTCACAACATATACAATATCAAAGCATTTAATACACATTTAAAATGAAATTTATCACATACGAACTTACCTTAGTTCAAAAACGATGAAATTGTCGATTAATCGAGTACTTTATCTTTTCCCCGATCCAATTCCAAATTCTGCTTTTCTTTATCTATATAATATCAAACTCAACTCATTTAATCATCCATTTATTCAATTTAGTCAAATTTATACATTAAGGCTATTTTACAAATTTGCCCCTAAACTTTCACATTTTTACAATTTAGTCCTTATTTCATAAAAACACAAATTAATGAAATTCAAAATAAACCCATGCTATCCAAATTACTATTATGCCCTTAGCAGCCTATAGTTTTTGTAACACCCCTCGCCCGTATCCCTCTCCGGAACAGGGTTCAAGGTGTTGCCCGACTTAAACTCAGTCAATCACACAAAAACAGTGCCGAAAATTTCAATCAATTTAAAACTTTTCTTTTCACATGCAATCTGTCCCATATATGGGCTTACGAGGCCCAAAACATCACTAGCCAACACCTTTGGCTAAATTATAATATCACATACTCAACATTAAAACCCTATACATGCCATAGACTCGAAATACTAGGATTTACTTACACCAATAGCGTGAGCTCGATAGTGTGATAATATCTCGTGAACTCCAACCCGAAAGCGGTAATCAAGTCAACAATCTATAAAACAGAGGAATGTAACAACGGAGTAAGCTTTCATAAGCTTAGTAAGTCTTAAGCAATGCAAACAAATAAATGCAATTATACTTCGATTATTCAATTTCTTAAGTGGCCATATTCTAGGTATATTGCCATCTGGCCGAATACACACAAACACATAATGCACGTTTAGCATTCTTATCACATTTAATTTGAATTTGTCTAACATAATTAAATCGAATACTTTCACATACTTTCACACCCTGACCCGGTGTATCATGATCATAGATATAGTTATAACATTTATTCACGTATGTATCACAATGCACGCTTATGATTCATTGCAGATCAAACTCCCATATGAGTATATAATGCGTACCTGGCCCACTTAACGTACTGAATGTATTCATTTGTCAACCTAACACGAGGTACCTTAGTCATGGACTTTTCTCAAATCACCAAGATTTCACCGTTAGGCTCGAGGCACGATATCAGTTCTTGGCATTATAGCTGCTAGGCTCGAAGGCGAATAGTATCTCACCGGCATTATAGTTTGCTAAGCTCAAAGGCCGAATAATCAAGTCAACAAGTTCCATATAACATATTCATATCAATTAAGTACTAACATCATTCGAACGTATATAATTATACATCTCAAACACTTTTCTTTCATTACATTTTCACACTTAGCATTTGATAACTTATGCATAACATTTCACTCACGTTCATTTCAAACTTATCATTCAATTATAAAAGCATATTGCATTTTTACCAACATGTTATACTTGCCATTAGGCCATATAAGCATGATACAATACATTATCATTTCATCTTTAACATTCGGCTAAACCCTTATCTTACAAGGAACACCGAATTCACATAACATATCATTTCAACGGCATTACGCCTGCTAGGCACGAAGGCCCGAATACACATCACCAGCACGAAGCCTGCTGGGCATGAAGGCCCGAATACACATCACCGGTACGAAGCCCGCTAGGCACGAAGGCTGAATATAATACCAAGCACTAGGCTCGGGATTTATCCGGATATAATACCAAAGACGAAGCTGCGGGATTTAACCGGATATTTTACCAAAGACGAAGCTTGCGGGTCTTTAAACCCGGATATAATACCAAAGACGAAGCTCATGGATTTAACCCGGATATAATACCAGCACGAAGCCTGCGGGATTAACCCGGATATACATCGAATATCATGCATATTTAATCATATTTTAACACCTCTCATTCAACATATCACATTAGTAGTCATTTGCTACATTCAGATATAAGCTCCTTATGAACACCATTATTTACATTTCGGTTCAAAAGTCATACGTAAATATCACATATCCATTTCACCATTCAAACTTAACCTATAGTGACCATTCGACTCTAAGTCATATACATAAATTATTTATCGCACAACTTAATTCAGGTAGAACCAAAAGGTCACAATTCATCTAATATGTACATATTGCTCACTGATTCGTACACAACCTTTCAAATTAGAAATTATAAGATGGTTCCACACATAGCCCATCCTTATCGATAATTTACGATGGTTTTACCCTTACTCACATATAGGCATTTTTACCTCTGCTTCTCAATTCACATTTGTGATTCAATTCCAATCGATTTAACATGCATAAGTACATATCGCAAACATGACCAACTTAATGTATTTGAACGAATTCGATTGTCGATTTAACACAAGGTCTCATAGTTGAACATAAACAGGAAACCATTTCTTATACGTTCGATTCACATCAATCATCAAATTCATTTAATTTACATGTACTTAATTAGGTTGTTCGTACCTGAATAATTTACTATACGGAACGAATCTACATATCGTATTAGCCCATAGTCTTATAGCACCACACTTTTAATAGTTTATCGGCAATTTGTCTGCTAGGTAATAACCTGATTTCATCACCGGCCATAAGCCTGCTAGACCTTTAAGTCCGATGTCATTTCACTGGCATTACGTCTGTTAGGTTTAAAACCCGAATATATATTATAATGCATAACTTATATCATCGATCACTAATAGTTACCTCATCGAAGTTCACATTTAATCACTTTAGTACCAAGCCACCTTCGGCTACCACAACGGACTAAATATAATAATTGTATACACATCATGGTTTCCTTTAGATATTCAATAATCACAATCGTGATATCTCCACCAGCACATATACGACATAGTTTATTCATTGTAACACTCATTTAGTGCATCAAATTTCCAAATCCAATTCAACTTAGGCATAATAGTCATAATCGGCTTATAGCCTTAAATCATTACATGTTCGGCACATTAACTAAATAAAATTTACATTCCCTTTACCATATTAATTTAACTCTTAGGCATATAAAAAGGAATCAAGCTTAAACACTTAAGAACTTACCTTGAATATTGCCGAACGATTACAACGGCTATTCGATTACTTTCTCTTTTCCCTTATCCGAATTTTGCCCCTCTATGCTCTTGAGCTTAAATTCAAAGATTTTAAACTAGTCATTATTCGACTATTCGAGCATCACTTTCAAAATATAATATATACATATATATATATATATATATATTCGACTTTCACACCTACTGATCATAGTAAGCTTATAAGAAATCAATAAGCAACTCATTAACAAATTTTTGTCAATGTTTACCACATAATCATAATTTCACTGCAAGCTGTCTTCCTAAGCAACAATCACTAAATCATTTATAACTGGAGCTACGAAACTCCAAATCAAGTGCCGTTAATTTTCCCTGAAGATAGACTCATATATATTTCATCCATAAAATTTTCAGAATTTTTTCTTTGGAAAATCAATACCAGATTTTTCTTAATGTTTCCCCTGTTTCACTATTTGACTAATCTGACCACTCCTCACTACGAATCAAATTTCTCATTGTACAGAATTCAAATATGTTCTCGTTTATTTAATTTGAAACTAGACTCATTAAGGAGTCTAAGCATATAAATTTCATCTTATGAAAAGATTTTTACAATTTATAATGATTTTATAAAGACAGAACAGAGGATCTAGAAGTCATTCTGACCCTGTCCCACATCACTTCAAATATCTCATTATTGGAAATTCTTTTGCTTACACGGTTTGTTTTATAAGAAACTAGACTCATTAAGCTTTAATTAAATAATTTATTCAGCTTCTAACTCATCTTACACAATTTATGGTGATTTTCCAAAATCCCGTTACTGCTGCTGTCCCAAACAGATTTATTACCAAATCACTCTTTCACACATACCTTGCATGCATGTTATTTAAACATGCATATCACCAATCAATCATCACATATCTATAATTTTACTTAAGCATAATCTTCATTTCATCATTTTAAAGCACAACATGTTAGCCGATTTTTCCCTTAGCATCTAAGGCACATGCATGCTCATTTGCTTGGCTCAACTTCACCTATCTTCCATTTTTCATCAAAAGGACATGAAACAACAACCATTTCCTTCATTTTAATTCATGACCGAATGCTCACAACACAACTAAAAATCAAAATATTCTTCATGAGTTAGGGTAGAATCAAGAAGAACTCATGAACATCAAGATAGAAGCAAACTACCATGAACTTACCTTGGATTTTTCTTCCCCAAGTGACCGAACATTCAAGAGCTCTTTTCCTCTCCTTTCTCTTCTATTTTCAACTTTCATGAACAAGAATGAACAAAAACCTTCCTTTTCTTCCTTTTTGTTATTCTATTACTAAACATTTTATGACACAAAATAACATATATTATTTGTGCCATACTTATGCCATAACTTCAATAAAAAAATTTGCACATGTTGTCTACCATTAACACCATGGCCGGCCACTACACATAAAATGGGTAGTTTGACATGCAAATCCTCCTATTTTGCACTACTATTTATTAGGCCACTACATATTAGCCTGTAGCATTTTCAAAAATTTTCACATAGGTCCTATTTCATAATTTCACTCACAAATGGCAGAATCAAAGCATGGGATTTTCACACATGCACTTTCACATGAAATAAACACATAATATAACATTTGATTATTTTTGGGACTCGGTTTTGTGATCCCGAAACCACTTTCCAACTAGGGCCAAATTAGGGCTGTCACAGTTTTCAATTATTTCACATTTTAACAATAAAGTTTCAACATTTCTCAATTTAATCCCTATTTTGCATTTTCACTAAAAATCACTTAACAAAACTTGTATATCTATCAACAAGAATTTATAATCTATCAAGAAACTTCAAAAAACACATGTATTCATCAATGGAATCATTCAAAATCTTTAACAGTTTTGCAAAATAGTCCCTGGGCTAGCTAGTACTAGATGCAACGATACAAAAACATGGAAATTATTAAAAACAGGACAACAATCGTACCTTAATTAACCAAATTAGCTTGGTCAAATGAGTCCTAAAGAAATAGCTTTTCTTCTCTTCAATATTTGGCTATGGTGAAGATGAACATACTAAAATTTAGTTTTGTTTTTATTTAATTTACTTTTATTAACTAATTACAATTTTAACCTTAAAGATAACCTTTAAAAATCACTTAATGCTTGTTCGTATTTTTCCAATGACAATTAAAATAGTCTAATTACAACATAAGGACCTTAACTTTAAGGTTCTATAGCTATTAGACACCTTTAGCTATTAGAACTCAAGTTTTACGCTTTACGCGATTTAGTCCTTTTTACCGAATTGACCATTCAAATGATAAAATTTCTTAACGAAATTTTCACACAGTCACTCAGTCATGCTGTAAACATTAGAATAATAATAAAATAAATATTTTGACTTCATATTTGTGGTCCCAAAATTACTGTTCTGATTTCACTAAAAATGGGCTATTACAATTCAACCAATCTCAACCAAGCCTAAATCATGCTAAATCAATATCAACAATCACAAGGTTCATAAGTATCACCATTCACCAATCAAAAATATACCATTACCATTAACAAAGTTACCTAAATGGTCAAATGTATATATATACACTTTTTGTGCCTAACACACATTTAATATGCCAATTCATTACATATCATTTCACCTTCAAGCATTCATCTAAATGGTCATTTTCAAATATGCATTAATTGCCTAATACTTAGCATGCTAATTCATTCTTAAATTCAACCATTTGTTACCTTCATTACCAATTCTCAATATGGCATTCACAAAGCAAAAATAAATCACATATCAAGGACCATTTGCACATATATATACACAACCAAGTATACCAAAATTAAGCCAAATCACATGGCTATACACATTACCAACATATAGGCCATATTAACCATAACACCTATACATGCCATATAACCTAAATATCCGAAGTTCAAAAGTACCAAAACAACAGTTGGATAGTGTGATGAGAACTCTAGTGACTTCCAATCTGAGCAAGCTTCGAAAATCACTATAAAATAAGAAAAACTAAACAAAGTAAGTTATAAAGCTTAGTAAGCTCGTATGATTAATAAATATAACCTACCATTCATTCAAAAATTGAGTTATCTATCATAAAACATTACAATTTAACTTAATCACAAGGCTAATATATGTTTATCCACATAGTAGATCATGTAACTCACAAACTTCTTAGATCCAATGCTTATACTGTTTACGTACATTCATGTATTGATACGTATCAATCTCTTACCCTTTCATATCCTTAATATATCCATTGAACTATTTGGAATAATATCGGATACTTGGGAATCTCGCACCCTAAGTGCCAATACATAGTCGAAGCCATCTTAATCTCATATAATGCTCACTTCTGAGCTATCAATGGGTCTACTCACACAAGCTAACGGTCAAGACGTAGCTACACGGTGCTGCTCACACAAGCTGATGAGAATTCGCAATACATGCTAGAAAACTCAACCACCGTTAGAACGTACAGATCAGCACCCAACAAAATAACCCCTAATAACATATCATTTGTATTCTATCTATTCCTAAGGTTAAACCGGGATTTCACATTGCCGAATCTTCGTTGAACATTTTCGTTAGATTGTATTCATCAATAATACAATTATAAAGCATTTAAAACACAATTACATTAATGCTTATTAACATACGAACTTACCTCAGATTTATACAGAGAGAACCAAGCTATCAACCAACTATCTTGATTTCCCCCCGATCTAATTTTGAACTTCGCTCTTGTAACACCCCTTACTCGTATTCAACGCTGGAATAGGGTATGAGTGTAATGCCTCGAAATTGGGCTAGAAGTATTAGGCCTTAAGCATGGGAACAGTTAGGAGACTACTCATAAATATTTTAGTTAAGCAAGAAAGTGGCACAAATTTCATGTTTGCTTTACTGGCTAAGTTATTTGGGTGTGTTTGGGAGTGTTTGAGAAGCCTGGGTTACAAGTCTGAGCTTTTGTAAAAATTTTAGTTTTTCCCCTTAAGTGAACCTTGGCTTTAGCTTGTAGGCCTTATAAATATTTGTGGGTAAAATGTGTAACAAAAAGAGCCTTGTGGTTTGGTGGCAAGTGACGCGTTGAGCAACTGAGAGGGTTTGGGTTCGAATTCCATTGCATGTAAAAGGATATTTATTTTGCTACTTGGGGTGGAAAGTGTTTGTGGTAGACTAAATCTCTATTGAGTGGTTGTGGACTTCGTAAAAGGGAAGGGGATCAAGGGATAGGATGTTGGTTGTTTGGGATTTGAAAGAGTTTGAATCAAGGAATTCAAAGCTTGGAGAGTTGTAGCCGAATTAGGTAGCTTGTATGTGCAAATACGGCTAAGGGGTTTGGGGAGTGCATGTAAGGAAACTTGAGAGTGTATAGGTGCTGAATTCTCTTTTTGGCATTTCAGAATTATAGCGGGCCAAATTTGCCTGACCCATGCAAACACAAAACAAACCAAAAAAAAAAACCATAAACATAAAATAAATAAAATTATAACAGTCCATTAAATGTTTAAAGTCCAATTACATAGCCCAAACCCAATTACATAACCTAGACCTATTTTTAAAACCTGACCCAAACTTACAAGGCCCGATAGGCCCATTGCTTTTAGAACAGACAGAACACTAGAGTTCTCTTTCTCTAGCACCGCAGCCGAGCCTCGGCCCTAGCCTCTGTACCCTCCAGTGCCGTACACTCCTCCTGGCACCACGCCCACACCCTGTACGCCAGCACACGCTCCCATACACATGCCAGCGGGCACCCGTACCTGCAAGAAGACAAACGAAAATAATAGCAAATGCAAACAAAAGGAAAACATTGTATTTTTATTTATTTCGTTAATTCTTCCTCTTTTTTTTCGGCTGTAAAAAGCCAGATTTTAATCTTGTAATCAGAGACATTTACGAACGCAAGCAATACTAAGCAACAAAAAATAGAAAAAGAAGGTGATCTCGAGTGCCTCTTCTTTTCATTTGTGAATCTATTTCGTTCATTTTCTTTTCTTGATTTTGCATGTGTTTATTTACATAAGGGGTAAGAAAGAGCAGCATATAAAAGAAACAGCCATCGGACCATACCCTTTTCGTCAGAACCCAGGTTGAAGATTGGCTTCCAAGGCTAAAATTTGGCTTATTGAAGCGAGATTTAGAATAACGAGGGGCTTACCGTTGTAGATATACCGTCGGAGTCCCTATATCCTTCGTCGTAATCAGAGTTTGGTATGGGATTTCGAAGTCAAAATCAGTAACCACGATTTGTGGTTTCAAATGGTGTAAAAAAAAGGGGGGTGTATATCCATCACCAATCACCAAATACAATGGTGTCATGGTGATGAATGCGAGTTTTTTTTTGGGATAAATCTGATGAGAATCGAAGGGGCCAAGGTTTCGATTCTTTTGGCGGCCGAATGAGGGAATACATGAGGGATTTAGGGTTTCGTAAAGTAGAAAGAAAGAGGTGAAGATTTGGCCAAACGGGTTGTTCTGTTGGGGGTTTTAAAGAAGTAAGAAACGACGCCGTCTAGGTCACCCCCTTTATGCCCGATCCGACCCGATTCCTAGCTTCTGGGATCCGCGCGTTTTCACGGTGAGGGGATATTTTCGACGTCGGTCCCTCTCTTTTCACACCCCAGTTCAATTAGCTCACATTTGTGTTTCTTTGTTTTAAAATTGCCCTTGCAATTTGCGTGCATTTGTATTTTAGTCTGCACCTGTACACAGCGTTTTGGAGTCTGGAATAATTCCAGTTTTGATCCTTGTATATTTGTATACATTATGCGCTGGCCCTTATATTGTAATTTGGGTAACGATGCTTTCATATTTTGTATACTACCTCATGTAATTGTTTTCTTTATTTACGCTATTATACATATATATTTTTACTTTTTATTAAAGTTCATTTTATTTCATATATATATATATATATATATATATATATACATTGTTAACCTTATGTTATTTTGTACATATGTTTTCTTAAATTTATTATTGTAGTTTATTATATAGTCCTATATAATATATTTTCTAAATCATTATTATATACATATATGTTTATAGATATCTATACTTAATATAAATATTATTAAATCTATGTATTTTATGCATGTAGTTTTTGTTTTTACATATATGTAAGCATATTCTTCAATTCATTATATAATTTATAATAAAATTAATTTCAGCTTGCATGTATTTTTATGTTTTTACAAATAATAATTATTATTATTTTTTAAAAGTTATTTATGTATACATATGCTTGATTTGTAAATCCATTATGTTACAAGAATTATATTTCATTGTACATTTTTAAAAGTTATTTATGTATACATAAGCTAAAATTTTCTACATGTAAATTGTTAATTTTAGACCAAAATTCTTTAATGCCTTACATATTATTCGATTTGAAAATATTCCTCCTATAATATATATTTTAGAGATCGTATGTATGCATCTTTAGTTTGTTCTTACAAATCGTTTTAAATTCATCAAGTCATATATTGTGTAATTTATGCATTCATTTATTCATCATTATTTTAAAATCGTTTTATATTCGCGTTGGCTTCCAAATGTTATCCTTTTTTTCATGCATTATATTGGTTGTTTTATATCATGTTATGCGCATTATTGTGGTTCGTTATTGTTGTATATATTTATTCATTGTCTTTTATTGTTGCGTTAATTATTCTCCATGAATGATTGTAGTCGGATTATATTCCTTAAGCTAGTTATATTTAATCCTTTTTTAGGGTTCGTTAATCGATTGTATCTCATACACATATTACCCCATGTCATCGTTTTCCGCTTGATTTTTTGAAATGTGGTTTTATAAAATCCAAATTTCATGATTAATTTCGTCTCATTAATGCGTTTTAAGCTAGTTTCACAATTATTAAAAATCCTTTAAAACGAAGGTGATATTCGATACTCGGTAATTCGTGGAATCGTACCCTAACGTGTTGGGTTGCAATTCCTTGTTTGCTCAAAGTAATCGAAGGTCCCTTTAGAATTTCACCCACGGCTATTAAAAATCCCTTAAACAAAGGCGATATGTGATATTTGGCAATTCACGGAATTGTAACCTAGCGTGCTGGGTTGCAATTTCTCGTTTGCTTAAAATAATTAAATATCCCTTCAAAATTTCATTCGTGTCTTCTAAAAATCCGTTAAAACGAAGGCAATATTTGGTGTTTGACAATTCGAGAATCATGCCCTATCGTGCTGGGTTGTGATTTCTCGTTTGCTCAAAACAATCGAATATTCCTTTAGGTTTTCACTCATGTTTGTTAAAAACCTTTCAAAACAAGGGATGTTCGATTTTTGGCAATTTGAGAATCGTGCCCTATCGTGCTGGGTTGCACTTTTTCATTTGTTCTAAATAATCGAATATCCCTTCTGAATTTCACTCGTATTTTCTAAGGTGAGGCAATGTTCAATGTTCGAAAATTCGAGGAATCGTGCCCTACTTTGCTGGGTTTTGGTTCTTCGTTGGACCAAATAACTGGGCATCCTTTTTTAATTTTCAAATCAAACACTTTCAGACATTGAAACAAGAAGATTTTGGCAACCAACTCGAGTTACTCAAATGTTATTAAAAAAGAACCACATTTCAAAAACATTTTTTAGACATAAGGACAGTATCTAATCGATTTGGTACCAATTTTGGGCGTAGTGAGGGTGCTAATCCTTCCTCATATGTAACCGACTCCCGAGCCTGCTTTCTCAAAGTTCGTAGACCAAAATCATTATTTTAGCAAATCAAAAATGTTTTATTAAAATAACCAAATTCTTAGGTGATCCGATCACACCTAAACAAAAAGATCTGTGGTGACTCCATATTTCTGTTTTTTCAAAAGTTTTTCATTAAGTTTAAAATAATTGAAGAAAGGGTAGTTTCGACAGCTTGGCGACTCCGCTGGGGATTTGTTGAGAGTCGAGCCATAAAAATCGATTTTTTACTGTCCTTTTGTCAATGGCCGAAAATTTATTTTCAAAAAAATCATGTATCTTTCAATTGCATTTGATTGTATGATCGTTTTGGTGCGGGTCTCCTAGAATAGTACTACATTTCATTGCATGACTGCTATGGTCACACCTTCTAAGTGGGAGTAAGAAGCTACGCTTTCGTGAGGTTTTTACCTCCGCATGGGCTAGTGGACTGCTTCTGGGGTACATCCGTACCTATGATTTCGTGAGATTTTCATCTCCGTATGGTCATAGGGAAATGTATCCCCCCGAACTGAACTTGATCTATATGAGCCTATAATGGGTGAAGATTGAGGAATCTGCTGGTTCAGGTACCCTTATCCCTAGAACTAAACCACATATAGTAAACCTTAGGAGCTATCCTTGGGTGGAGCCACGTCGAGCCTTAGTACTTACCCGTATATGAGTTGTGATTATCGTTTATGTGCTTGCATTTTATTGATATTATTTGATACTAACCTATGTTTTGTTTTGATTGTCTTTTTTTGCATGACATTGCATATTAAAGGAGGTGTTAATCCGTATTCAATTACTAAGTTAGAAAGTTTGACATGGAGAATGAATTTCTTAGTAAAGTCGAGGATAATGCGGCCATTCGTGCATGGTCGGAGAGGCTACAATCAGAGAGAGGGGATAGCTTGGCAGAAGGGTATGTATCGGAGCTGCAGGATTTCACTCGCGTCAATGTAGTACAGAATGAGCTGCAAGAGTTGAGAGACATTTGGGCTAGTTGGGATGAAGGGATCAAGCAGTTATTTTACCAAAGCTATGGTGACATATCCTACCTGCTAAACATTAGAGTGGATAAGCATTTGTTCCGAGTCTTGGTGCAGTTTTGGAATTCTGCGTACAAGTGTTTCACTTTTGGAGAAGTGGATTTGGTACCTACCATGGAGAAATACACTACGCTGTTTAGGTGTCCAAAGATTCAGGTCCGGAAGACATATGCCCAGGTTTTTAGTAGTCAGACCTTCATGAAGAAATTGATGAGCATTTCTGGGATGAGCGAGCCTTGGGTTACTGCTTCGATTCAGCAAAAAGGAGACAGTAAATGTATCCCTTGGGAGAATTTGCGAGATTTGATCTTGACGCATCCAGAAAAAAGAAAGAGGGTCGACATCTTTGCCTTAAGCATCTACGGATTGGTAATTTTTCCTAAGGCTTTGAGGCACGTGGATGAGGCAGTTATTGACTTATTCGATCGACTTGAGAAAGGAATCACTCCGGTATCGGCAATATTGGCAGAAACGTTCAAATCTTTGAGCTCATGTCGGAAGACAGGCGAGGGGCGGTTTATTGGATGTGCATAGTTGTTGATGGCATGGTTTCAAGGGCACTTTTGGAAGGTAGACAAGGTTTCCTATTGGGTCTTTTTCAAAGGTTATTCCCCATTAAAAGAAGAGGCAGCTATACAAAGGAGAGAGGATATCTCGGAGGAGAAGTGAATGGACATTCTTCAGAACCTCAAGGAGGGAGATATCGAGTGGAGAGCTTATTGGATGGTTCCTGATGAGATCATGCACCAATGTGGTAACTTTTATTTGGTGCCATTGTTAGGAATTTGGGGAGCTACTGGGTATACTCCATTGCTAGCCTTGAGGCAATATAAGTCGAGGCAGTTCGTACACACGACCTACAGACTTGCTCAGAGTGAGTTCTCATTTAAAGGTGCTCACTATAAGAAGAGAGTTCGGGAGTTATCGGATGCTTGGAAGCAAACTTGTTGGATGAAGAGGTTAGTCATCGGTTCCATGGTAACGCCCAAGTATAACGAGTGGTTTAAGAAGAGGGTTAATGATAATGTCCCTAGGCCAAGCTTGGAGAATGCTCGACCTATCGGGGAACAATTACAAGTCTCCCCGTCAGAATTAGAGATTATAAGGTAAGATTTCGAGAAGAAGAGTTCGGAGCTTGGGAAGAAGATCGAACAATTGGAGGAAGAAAAGATGCACCTAAGGTTAGACGCTGATGTCTAGAGGTCAGAGGCTGAGAAGTGGAGAAAAGGAAAAACTAAGGTCGAAGAAGATCTAGGCAGCTTGAAAATAGACTATAAGAAGCTGGGCCTATCTATGAGGACTGCGGGGTTAGGAAAGACTTCCGAACAATTGCACCATGAAATTTGAGAGGAAAAGGCCAATACCGACCGGTGGGAAAGGAAATTCCAAGAAGCTCAGGCACGAAACGAAGATTTAGAGAAGAGTCTGTTGGAGAGAAGAAATGAGCGAGGTGAATTTAGGTCTAGAGTGGCAGAACTCGAGAAGTCTTTGCATCAGTACCGAAACCGCAACACCGCAATGGAATTGAGGGAAAGCTTAAGCAAGATAGAATAAATGAAAGGAAAAATAGAAGAGTTAGAGGCGTCACTGCAAAACTGTGAGATGCGGATCCAGTTTTTCAAGGCAAACGAGGATCGTTGGAAAGAGCAGATTCACCATGCACAAAACCAAGTCAGAAATAGTGATTACCTTATGGGGGAAGCCATAACCCAGATTCGGGAGGTAGCGGACTACTTGCAAACTTTAGCGGTTCAGGCAGACACACTGGGCGTGAAATATGAGTTGGAGTCGGATCGCGGATAAGAGCTAGCCTCGTTGCTTAGAAAAATTAGGAGTTTGAGTGTTAGAGCGAAATTTTATTTATAACTCAACTTTATGTAAAAGATTTTATTTTCAAGTGAAATATTCTAAGGGCAATTGAATCAAAATTGATGCCTCCTTTGTATTCATGCATTTGCATTACATCATACCATTATGCATTAAAGGCCATAAGAGTTTTCTAATTAATTAATTAAAAATTATTTCAATAACCTGGAAACCAACGAAAACCAACAAACCACGCACCCTTACGATACAAGAAAAAAATCAATGGATAAGAGACTCGAGAAATTGCAGCAAATGCAAAAGGACATGCAAGAAAAAATGCAGTCTCAGATGCAAGAGCAGCTAGCCAAGATTCAGCGAGAGATGAAAGAGCAAATGATGGAGTCCCAGAGGAAAATGATGAGTCAGTTATCCCAATTGCTTTTGAGAGGAACAGATAAGGGAATGGGCCCCATGGACAAAGTCGAGGAAACTAATGAAGATCCTCTACACCCCTTGGCTTCACTTCAACACATGTATCGATGAAGCCCGAGATTAATCTACCGAAACCATTTGTCACGATCATGCCCCAGCAGGTTCAGGCTGGACCTTCAGTACCGATAAATTTCCAAACCGTCTCAGGCTCTAACTTTGTCAACAACCCGAACTATCCGCCCGTTCCCGATTTGGATGAAGTTGCTGAAGAAGAAAAGGCAAGGATAGATTCGCAAAAACAATTGGAAGAACGGTGTAGATGGCTTGAGGAGAAATTCAAAGCCATGGAGAGCACGGATCATCATCAAGGGATTGATGCCAAGGACCTGAGTTTGGTCCCAGATTTAGTTCTTCCCCCCAAATTAAAAATGCCCGAGTTCGAGAAATACAATGGAACAAGTTGCCCTGAAGCCCACATCACTATGTTCTGCAGGTGAATGATGGGATATGTTAACAATGACCAGCTATTAATCCACTGCTTTCAAGATAGTCTGGTCGGGGCGGTGTCTAAGTGGTATAACCAATTAAGCCGCTCTAAAATTAACTCGTGGAAGTACCTGGCCCAGGCCTTTATGAAGCAATACAATCATGTGACGGACATGACCCCTGACAAAATCACTCTCCAGAACATGGAGAAGAAATCGAATGAAAGCTTCAGACAGTACGCACAAAGATGGAGAGAGGTGCCTATACAAGTTCAGCTGCCACTTCTAGAAAAGGAGACGATGATGCTCGTTATAAACACCTTGAAGGCCCTTTTTATCACTCATATGTTGGGAAGCACCACCAAAAGCTTCTCTGACATAGTGATGACGGGGGAATGATCGAAAATGCTGTGAGGAGCGGTAAGATAGAATCAGGAGAGAGTGCCAGGAAGTCAGCCCCAAGGAAAAGAGAAAATGAAGTGAACAACACGAGCACATTCAACAAGGGTCAGTCCAAATCATTCACCGTAAATCAACCCAAGACGGTGACCACCAATCAGCAAAGCTCTGTAAGACAATAATCCAATGCGAGGGAGAACACAGAAAGGCCACAATTCACCCCTATACCCATGACGTATATGGAGTTGTACCAGAACCTGTTCAACGCTCATGTGGTGTCCCCTTTCTACTTGAAGCCACTGCAGCCCCCGTATCCCAAATGGTGTGACACAAACGCCCAATGTGAATACCATGCGGGAATCACCAGGCACTCTATCGAAAACTACGCTGCGTTTAAGAAAGTAGTCGAAAGACTCATTAAGATGGGGATCATGAGATTTGACGACCTAGCCACACCTAATGTAGCAGGAAACCCACTCCCCAATCATACCGACCAATGAGTGAATGGGATAAGTGAAGGTAGGAACAAGAAGACCAAGTATGAGGTGGCAGAAGTTAGCACCCCGTTAAGGCGGGTATGGAATGAGATGGCCAAGAGAGGATTGATCGCGTTGGATTCAAGGGAAGAATTCGAAGAAGAGAGAAACTACTGTGAGTTTCACGACGAGGTGGGGCATGAAATCCAAGATTGCGTGGAATTCAAAGCCTTAGTGCAAAACATGATGAACAATAAGGAAATTGAGTTTTATGAAGAAGCCAAAAACACCGTAGAGGGAGATATATACGCATCGGAGGGAGAATCGAAGGTGCAGAATCAAACAGCTAACTACCCCGTGGTCATCATATCAAGACCCAAAAATAGTGAAGCTGGAGTACAAATGCCACCGAGGGTCATAATCCAAAGACCTGCAGTCTTCCCCTACAAAGACAGCAAAAAGGTCCCATAGAATTATGAATGCAGTGTGACGATGCCGGGAAAGGAGAGCCCGGTCAACACTTCAAGAGGGAACCAAGATAGGGGCTCCTATACATGTAGCGGGAGACGTTACAATACGACAAATGAGGAGGCACAACCCACAAAAGGAAAAGCCCCAGTGGTCGAGGAAATGAAGGAAAAAACAACCAAGCCTATTAACGAGCCAGCTAACGAAGAGGAGGCCAAGAAGTTTTTAAAATTCCTAAAGCATAGAAAATACAGTGTGGTAGAACATCTACGTAAACAACCAGCCCGTATCTCGGTTCTGGCCTTACTTCTAAGCTTGAAAGTTCATCGTAGCACGCTAATGAAGGTCTTGAATGAAACATACATTGCCAATGACATCTCCGTTAACAAGTTGGACCGCTTGGTTAGCAACATCAGTGCTGACAACTATATCTTTTTCAATGACGATGAGATACCACCCGGGGGCATGGGGTCGACTAAAGCTTTGCATATCACCACACGCTGTAAAGGGTATATGCTTCCAGGCGTACTGATTGACAATGGGTCAGCTTGGAACGTCCTGCCATTGACTACGTTGAATAGGTTACCTATAGATAGCTCTCACATGAAGGAGTGCCAGAACATCGTGAAAGCATTTGATGGCACAGAGAGGAAGGTGATGGGCAGAATCGAGGTATCTCTTCAGATCGAGCCAAACACGTATGAGGTGGATTTCCTCATAATGGATATCAAGCCCTCATACAATTGCTTGTTGGGGAGGCCCTGGATACATTCAGCTGGGGCAGTGCCTTCCTCATTGCATCAAAAATTAAAGCTAGTGTCGGAGGGGAGGTTGATAATGATCAAGGCTGAGGAGGATATCATTGCAACTGTGAGCAATAATGCGCCCTATTTGGAGACAGATGACGAAGCAATTGAATGTTCATTTCGATCTTTGGAATTTGTTAACGCGACCTTCATCGCCAAGGGAAGCAAGATTATGGTGCCAAAATTGTCCAAAACCGCAAGGATGACCCTCCAGCTGACGAATGGAAAAGGGGCCCTACCCGGAAGAGGACTTGGGAGACATCTGCAAGGAAGGGTTGAAACGCCAATACTGAAGGACAAGAGAGACCGCTTTGGCTTAGGATTTAAGCCAGATGTGAACCAAAAGAGGAGGGAGCTAGAAAAGAAGCAAAAAAGAAAGAGAGCACGATTAACGGGGGAGGAAATCAAATGGGAACCAATGACATTCCCCCGTATATCAAAAACATTTGTGTCCGGGGGAATCATTCATCCTAAGAAAGACACGCCAATGACGGGAGCTATAGAAGAAAGGCTAGAAAGCTTGGACATCAGCGTCATGTATGAAGAGGAGACTGGAAGAGAAAAATTGTTGGGCATTTGCCCCTACACACCTGGAAGTGTTCTAGACAACTGGACTGCGGAAGAGATTCCTGTAGTTTTTGGAACGGATTCAGAGTAATGTCCAAAACACACTTATTGCTCTAGGCTTGGGAGTAATAAGAATCTTTTGTGAAATAGGCCAATGTTAAAAAATGTTATTTCAATAAAATGCACGGTTATTATCATTTTTGAGCAAATGTTCTCTCATCCTTTCAATTTCATTCATAACCATACAAATGATTACTTTCGGATTCTTTTATTCTTGAAACATTCTTCTAAATATTCTTTCATTCGTCATCCATAATCATACCATGCAAATAAATGTTTGAATTCTTTTGATTCTCTCAGATCGCCTTCATCCTCTTAATGAGTCCCAGATATTAATGATACGAGTAACATTGCTAGCGACTCAGAATTTCTCAGGATTTTGAAGATGACCAAGGCTGTAACCTATCTCTTGATTTGTTGAGGATTGAAATTGTGAGCTTAGCAGAAGGATAAGAGGTGAGGATCGGAACATATATCACCACGGAGATGAAGCGAGACCTCATTGAATTACTTCAAGAATTCAAAGATGTCTTCGCATGGTCATACCAAGATATGCCTGGGTTGAATACTGATATCGTGGTGCATCGACTCTCCATAAAGGAAGAATGCAAGCCAGTTCAGCAAAAACTCCGAAGAATGAGGCCCAATGTCTTGCTAAAAATAAAAGAAGAGGTTTGAAAATAGTTCGACGCTGGATTCCTGAAGGTGGTAAAATACTCAGATTGGGTAGCAAACATCGTCCCCGTCCCTAAGAAAGATGGAAAATGAGAATGTGTGTGGACTATAGAGATTTGAATAAAGCCAACCCAAAGGACAATTTCCCACTGCCTCATATTGACACCCTAGTGGACAACACGGCAGGACACTCATTATTTTCATTCATGGATGGTTTTTTTAGATATAACCAGATCAAGATGCATCCTAAAGATATGGAGAAGACCACATTTGTAACCATGTGGGGGACGTTCTGTTACAAAGTGATGCCATTTGGACTGAAAAATGCGGGGGCAACTTACCAAAGAGCCATGGTAACCCTGTTTCATGACATGATACATAAAGAAATCGAGGCTTATGTGGATGATATGATCGCAAAGTCTCGGACGGAGAAGGAGCACATACAAGTCTTGAGGAAATTGTTCTTGAGGTTGAGAAAGTTTCAGCTAAAACTCAATCCAGCCAAATGTACCTTCGGAGCCAAGTCTGAAAAGTTGCTTAGATTCGTGGTCAGTGAGAAAGGGATTTAGATCGATCTAGACAAAGTCAAAGCCATACAAGAGTTATCTCCGTCACGTACCCAGAAAGAGGTTCGAGGCTTTCTAGGAAGATTAAATTACATCTCTCGGTTCATTTCACAACTAACCGAGAAATGTGACCCTGTCTTTCACCTTCTCAAGAAACACAACCCAGGTGAATGGGATGAAGAATGCCAAATGGCTTTCAAAAAGGTCAAACAATACTTATCCAACACTCCGGTGCTAACACCACCTAACCCTGATAAGCCATTGATACTATATTTGGCAGTATTTGAGAATTCCATGGAGTGCGTATTGGGTCAGCACGATGAGTTGGGAAGGGAAAAAAAGCTATTTACTACTTTAGTAAGAAGTTCACTGACTGTGAAACAAGGTACCCGCCGATAGAGAAGTTGTGTTGTGCCCTAATTTGGACAACCCGAAGGCTGAGGCAGTATATGCTGTATCACACTACTTGGCTCATCTCAAAATTAGATCATTTAAAGTACATGATGGAGTCAACCGCTTTGAATGGAAGGATGGCCCGATGGCAGATTCTGCTCTCTAAATTTGACATAGTCTATGTGAACCAGAAAGCTGTAAAAGGGAGTGCAATAGCAGACTTTTTGGCTAGTAGAGCTTTGGAAGACTACGAGCCCCTGAACTTCGACTTCCCGAATGAAGACTTAATGTGTGTTGCGACCGCTGGAGAAGGTGATCCAGAAGAACTTCCTTGGAAACTGAACTTCGATGGGGCGTCAAATGCTGTGGGTAATGGAATTGGGGCAGTCTTGGTGTCTCCAAACGGAGATCATTATCCATTCACTAGTAAATTGGATTTTGATTGCACGAATAACATGGCAGAATACAAAGCGTGCATCATGGGAATCCGTACAGCCATAGAACGCAAGATTAAAATGCTAGAGGTGTATGGGGATTCTGCGCTAGTGATTCATTAACTCAAGGGAGAATGGGAGACCAGAGACCCCAAGTTGATCAATTATCGAAAACTGGTCCTGGAATTGGTTAAAGAGTTTGAGGACATTACCCTCCACTACCTTCCACGAGACGAAAATCAGATGGTTGATGCTTTGGCTACCTTAGCTTCCATGATCAAGGTGAACAAACAAGACGATGTCAAACCCATCCGGATGAGCATTTATGAAACTCCGGCCCACTATTATAATATTGGAGAAGGTGAAGAAAAAGATGATCACCCTTGGTATCACGATATATTGCAATACGTGAAGAATCGTGAATACCCAGACCAAGCAAGCGAGAATGACAAAAGAACACTAAGAAGATTGGCCATCGACTACGTCTTAGATGGGGAGATCCTATACAAAAGGAGGAAGGATCAGGTTGTATTAAGATACATAGATGCTGTAGAAGCTAAGAAAATCTTGGAAGAAGTCCATGAAGGCGTCTGTGGGACACACGCTAATGGTTTTACAATGGCCAGGAAAATTATGAGATTCGGGTACTATTGGTCCACCATGGAAGGAGACTGTGTCAATTACTCCAAGAGATGCCATAAGTGCTAAATCTACGGAGACAAAATTCATGTGCCTCCTTCACCGCTGCATGTCATGGTTTCCCCATGGCCATTCTCTATGTGGGGCATGGATGTGATTGGACCAATATCACCGAAAGCTTCCAATGGGCATAGGTTCGTCTTTGTGGTTATTGACTACTTCACCAAATGGGTAAAAGCTGCCTCGTATGCTAGTGTTACAAAGTTAGCAGTGAGCAGGTTCCTGAAAAAAGAGGTCATATGTCGATACGAAATGCCAGAAAGGATCATATCTGACAACGCATTAAACTTGAACAACAGTACAATAGCGGAAGTCTGTAGCCAATTTAAGATCAGATATCACAAATCGTCACCATATCACCCGAAGATGAATGGGGCAGTGGAAGTAGCCAATAAAAATATTAAGAAAATCGTGGGGAAGATGACCGAGACCTACAGAGATTGGCATGAGAAGTTACCGTTTGCCCTCTTTGCTTATCGAACGTTAGTTAGAACCTCAACTGGGGCAACCCCTTCTCTTTGGTCTATGAAATGGAAACGGTGTTGCCGATCGAAGTCGAGATCCCGTCCCTTCGAGTGTTGTTGGATTTAAAGTTGGAAGAAGCCAAGTGGATCCAATCTCGGTATGATCAATTGAACCTAATTGAGGAAAAGAGGCTAAGAGCTATCCGTCATGGTCAGATGTACCAAAAGCGAATGATACGGGCTTATGACAAAAAGGTTCGCCCTAGAGAATTCCATGAAAGAGACCTGGTTTTGAAAAAGATCCTTCCCATACAGAAGGATTTTCGAGGGAAATGGATGCCTAATTGGGAAGGGCCTTACATGGTGAAGAAATCTTTCTCCGGAGGAGCATTGACTCTAGCCAAGATAGACAGTAGAAACTTGCCCAATCCTGTAAACTCGAATTCAATCAAGAAGTATTTTACCTGAAGAAAGAGAGGCCAGAGTGAAAACCCGCAAAGGGCACTCTAAAATCTAAAAAAAAAAAAGAAAGATGGAGAGGCCAAGGTGAAAACTCGCAAAGGGCACTTTGAGACCAAAGGGGCTTTTGAGTTGAAAACCCGAAAACGGGCAGCTCAAATTTTGAATATGGGGCATATTGTAGTCTTGTCCTCCCAAAATCAGCAAGACAGAAAATAGTACGCCTTAGAGCATCAACAAAATACGTAGGATCTCCTGAATACACATTCGGTTCGAAGGAGCCTTTGAGAATTGGAATAGTGAAACTCGTGCTGCGATATCTGGGGCACCTCTTTTCTCATTCTTATTTTTTTGCTTTAGCAGATTTGCTATCTTGTTTGATGTATTCACTTCGAGTTTTACTCAATAAAATTCTACTTAGTCCGTTATGATAATCTCTTTCGAGCATTTTTGTTGAAATCGCGATTTTTGACATGTAATATTCACACAAAAGATGTTATGCATATTACTCTGAAAAGTCTCTAAATAGTACAAGGACCTGAAACTGGGCCACTAGTCAGGACTAACCAGGTTCAAAATTTGAAACATTCGAAAAAGAAAAGCCCTAATTGTGACTATCTCTTCAAATTTTCTATCGAAGATAATGGCTAAGCAAGAGGGCGTGATAGCACATCAATGATAGAACCCGGACAAATTATGAGCAATGATAACTTAAGAGTTTAAAAAGGAATCACTCTCATGACGTTTCTACATTCATAATCATTCATTTAGTTAGAAGCACTTGATTCATTTCGATCATAGCATTCTAACTATTTGACATAAACACCACATCTAGTTAGGGACATTTGGTTCATTTTGATCATGGCACCCTAATTATTTGGCATACACAGATACAGGAAACCAATTCTACACATCATGTCTTTAGAAGACAGTGTAGTGACATTGGCAAATCCTGCAGATTTGGCATCTCTATGTTGACAGAGAGCAGATCGAAGATAGTAGATTTGGCGTCTCTGTATTGGCGAAGAGCAGATTGAAGATAGTAGATTTGGAATCTCTGTATTGACAGGGAGCAGATCAAAGATAGCAGATTTGGTGTCTCTGTATTGTCAAAGGGCAGATCGAAGATAGCAGATTTGGCATCTCTGTATTGTTAGAGAGCAGATCGAAGATAGCAGATTTGGCGTCTCTGTATTGGTGGAGAGCAGATCAAAGATAGCAGATTTGGCATCTCTGTGTTGACAGAGAGCAGATCGAAGATAGCAGATTTGGCGTTTCTGTATTGACAGAGAGCAGATCGAAGATAGCAGATTTGGCGTCTCTGTATTGGCGGAGAGCAGATCAAAGATAGCAGATTTGGCATCTCTGTGTTGACAAAGAGCAGATCAAAGATAGTAGATTTGGCATCTCTGTGTTGACAGAGAGCAGACCGAAGATAGCAGTTTGGTGTCTCTGTATTGACAGAGAGCAGATCGAAGATAACAGATTTGGCGTCTCTGTATTGGCAGGGAGCGGATCGAAGATAGCAGATTTGGCGTCTCTGTATTGTCAGAAGACAGATCGAGGATAGCAGATTTGGCATCTCTGTGTTGATAGAGAGCAAATCGAAGATGACAGATTTGGCATCTCTGTATTGGCAGAGAGCAGATCAAAAATAACAGATTGGTGTTCCCGAGTTTTCAAGTAGCAAGTTGAGGTTAGCCAATTTGACACTCCTGAAGACATCAGAATACCTATGGGGAAGATGAGGATCACGATTTTGAGACTTAGCCAGACCGGGAAAATTTGGTCCTTTTTATAGTCTTTGCTCTATTCTCGTTACACGACAATGAGCAAAGAGGGGCAGCTGTAGTGGGCCAAATTTGCCCGACCTATGCAAACACAAAACAAACCAAAAAAAAACCATAAACATAAAATAAATAAAATTATAACAGTCCATTAAATGTTTAAAGTCCAAATACATAGCCCAAACCCAATTACATAACCTAGACCTATTTTTAAAACCTAACCCAAACTTACAAGGCCCGATAGGCCCATTGCTTTTAGAACAAACAGAACCCTAGGGTTCTCTTTCTCTCGCACCGCAGCCGAGCCTTGGCCCTAGCCTCCGTACCCCCCAGTGTCCTACATTCCTCCTGGCACCACGCCCACACCCCGTACGCCAGCACACGCTCCTGTACACACGCTAGCGTGCACCCGTACCTGCAAGAAGACAAACGAATACAACAGCAAATGCAAACAGAAGGAAAACATTGTACTTTTATTTATTTCGTTAATTCTTCCTCTTTCTTTTCGGCTATAAAAAGTCAGATTTTAATCTTGTAATCAGAGACATTTACGAATGCAAGCAATACCAAGCGACAAAAAATAGAAAAAGAAGGTGATCTCGAGTCCCTCTTCTTTTCTTTTGTAAATCTATTTCATTCATTTTCTTTTCTTGATTTTGCATCCGTTTATTTACATAAGGGGTAAGAAAGAGCAGCATATAAAAGAAACAGCCATCGAACCATACCTTCTTCGTCAGAACCGAGGTTGAAGATTGGCTTTCAGGGCTAAAATTTGGCTTATTGAGGCGAGATTTAGAACAACGAGGGGTTTACCATTGTAGATATACCATCGGAGTCCCTATATCCTTCGTCGTAATCGGAGTTTGGTATAGGATTTCAAAGTCAAAATCAGTAATCCACAAGTTGTGGTTTCAAATGGTGTAAAAAAAGGGGGGCGTATATCCATCACCAATCACCAAATACAATGGTTTCATGGTGATGAATGCGAGTTTTTTTTTTGGGATAAATCTGATGAGAATCGAAGGGGCCAAGGTTTCAGTTCCTTTGGCGGCCGAATGAGGGAATACATGAGGGATTTAGGGTTTGGTAAAGTACAAAGAAAGAGATGAAGATTCGGCCAAATGGGTTGTTCTGTTGGGGGTTTTAAAGGAGTAAGAAACGACACCGTCTAGGTCACCCCCTTTATGCCCGATCTGACCCGATTCCTAACCCTGGGATCCGCGCGTTTTCGCGGTGAGGGGATATTTTCGACATCGGTCCCTCTCTTTTCGCGCCCCAGTTCAATCAGCTCACATTTGTGTTTCTTTGTTTTAAAATTGCCCCTGCGATTCGCGTGCATTTTCATTTTAGTCTGCACCTGTACATAGCGTTTTGGAGTCTGGAATAATTCCGGTTTTGATCCTTGTATATTTGTATACATTATGCGCTGGCCCTTATTTGTATTTACGAATTATCCTTCCATTTTAACGTGATTTCAATTAGGCCCTCTCCTTTATGTGATTTCAATTATCCTTTTTTTAGATTCACTTCATGTTTTGTTTTATTTTACTTGTGTTCATTCATTTGAATTCATCGTCTAACTTGCATCATTTACTTATTGTAATTTGTGTAACTATGCTTTCATATTTTATATACTACCTCATGTAATTGTTTTCTTTATATACGCTATTGTACATATATATTTTTACTTTTTATTAAAGTTCATTTTATTTCATATATATATATATATATATATATATATATATATATATACATTGTTAACCTTATGTTATTTTGTACATATGTTTTCTTAAATTTATTATTGTAGCTAATTATATAGTCCTATATAATATATTTTCTAAATCATTATTATATACATATATGTTTATAGATATCTATACTTAATATATATATTATTAAATCTATGTATTTTATGCATGTAGTTTTGTTTTTTACATATATGTAAGCATATTCTTCAATTCATTATATAATTTATAATAAAATTAATTTCACTTGCATGTATTTCTATGTTTTTACAAATAATAATTATTATTATTTTTTAAAAGTTATTTATGTATACATATGCTTGATTTGTAAATCCATTATGTTACAAGAATTATATTTCATTGTACATTTTTAAAAGTTATTTATGTATACATAAGCTAAAATTTTCTACATGTAAATTGTTAATTTTAGACCAAAATTCTTTAATGCCTTACATATTATTCGATTTGAAAATATTCCTCCTATAATATATATTTTAGAGATCGTATGTATGCATCTTTAGTTTGTTCTTACAAATCGTTTTAAATTCATCAAGTCATATATCGTGTAATTTATGCATTCATTTATTCGTCATTATTTTATAATCGTTTTATATTCGCGTTGGCTTCCAAATGTTATCCTTTTTTTCATGCATTATATTGGTTGTTTTATATCATGTTATGTGCATTATTGTGGTTCATTATTGTTGCATATTATTTATTCATTGTCTTTTATTGTCGCGTTAATTATTCTTCATGCATGATTGTAGTTGGATTATATTCCTTAGGCTAGTTATATTTAATCCTTTTTTAGTGTTCGTTAATCGATTGTATCTCATACACATATTACCCCATGTCATCGTTTTCCGCTTGATTTTTTTAAATGTGGTTTTATAAAATCCAAATTTCATGATTAATTTTGTCTCATTAATACATTTTAAGCTAGTTTCACAATTATTAAAAATCCTTTAAAACAAAGGTGATATTCGATACTCTATAATTCGTGGAATCGTGCCCTAACGTGTTGGGCTGCAATTCCTCGTTTTCTCAAAGTAATCGAAGATCCCTTTAGAATTTCACCCACGACTATTAAAAATCCCTTAAACTAAGGCGATATGTGATATTTGGCAATTCACGGAATTGTGCCCTAGCGTGCTGGGTTGCAATTTCTCATTTGCTTAAAATAATCAAATATCCCTTCAAAATTTTGTTCGTGTCTTCTAAAAATCCGTTAAAACGAAGGCAATATTTGGTGTTTGACAATTTGGGAATCATGCCCTATCGTGCTGGGTTGTGATTTCTCGTTTGCTCAAAACAATCGAATATTCTTTTAGGTTTTCACTCATGTTTGTTAAAAACCTTTCAAAACAAGGGATGTTCGATGTTTGGCAATTTGAGAATCGTGCCCTATCGTGCTGGGTTGCGCTTTTTTATTTGTTCTAAATAATCGAATATCCCTTCTAAATTTCACTCGTATTTTCTAAGGTGAGGCAATGTTCAATGTTCAGAAATTCGAGGAATCGTGCCCTACTGTGCTGGGTTTCGGTTCTTCGTTGGACCAAATAACTGGGCATCCTTTTGTAATTTTCAAATCAGATGCTTTCAGACATCAAAACAAGAAGATTTTGGCAACCAACTCGGGTTACTCAAATGTTATTAAAAAAGAACCACATTTCATAAACATTTTTTAGACATAAGGACAGTATCTAATCGATTTCGTACCAATTTTGGGTGTAGTGAGGGTGCTAATCCTTCCTCATACGTAACCGACTCCCGAGCCTGCTTTTTCAAAGTTCGTAGATCAAAATCATTGTTTTAGTAAATCAAAAATATTTTATTAAAATAACCAAATTCTTAGGTGATCCGATCACACCTAAACAAAAAGATCGGTGGCGACTCCATATTTCTGTTTTTTCAAAAGTCGATTCCCCTATTTTTCATTAAGTTTAAAATAATTGAAGAAAGGGTAGTTTCGACAAGGATGTTTTTCCCTTTTTGCATTTTGGTTTCTTTCTCTTCTTTTTCCAATTTCATCCATTACCTTTGTGACCATTTGGACATTTTTCTTTCTTTACTTTCTTTTCTAAAAGCCGAATCTGGTATCCCCCTCTCCTCATTTTTGGTTCACCATTCGACCAAACTTTGCCTTTCTTCTTCTTCTCCTCTTTTATTCTTTCAGTTTTACTCTCATAGCCGAACCTTTTATTTCTTTTTCTCAACAATTCTTCTATGGTTCCTAAGGTTTGACTAAGCCGAATTCAATTTCTTAATTACCCTTCTACAGTTTCTCTTCTTTTCAAGTTAGCCGAATACTTCTCTCTTCGCAATGCATTAAGTTAGTGTCTGTTTAGGAATTTAGGCTCTAACAGTGGCCGATTGTTACTTCCTTACTCTGTTCATATCAGCTGAGTTTGGGCGTTCAAGTCCTTCTTTCAGCATTCAATCAATATATGGGGTAAGTGAACTTATTTTGGCCCCAATGCTCATTCTTTTGTCTCTAGTTTTAAGACTCCTTTAAATGAGTGGATACCAGAATAAGCCTCCTGCCTATTCATTTCATGTTAATGGATTCTTTTGGTTAATACAGCCTTTCGTCATGAAGGGGCGTAGATATATTTCAATTAACATCATCAGTGGATTAAATAACATACTTAGGTGAAGGTTCAACATTCGTGGTTAATCGTGCGAGTTGCGATAAAGGTGTGTAACCATACCCTTCCTTACTATAAATCGGCAAGAGCCGAAAAGCCGAAGTGCCAAAACTATGGCATTTAAGGCCTCACGAGCGTGCAATCGCTCATGGGGTAAATCGAGCCTACAAATCAGGGGTGATAGACTGTAAAGGCCACCACGAGCGTTTTCGTGGACTTGGGCCGTTATGGGCCACGTTCGACCGAAATGGGCCATGTGGGCCCAATGGGCTCATGGGCCCCACACTGATTAAATCCACGGTAAGTGATAAATATTGGACTAGGCTATGTAGGTGACATAGCTGTAACTGAATTTGGGCTAAATGGGCCATACAAGCATGTGGGCCAACTTGGGCCGAGTAATGGGCCTTGGGCCCATTTATACCGTTATGATCACTTAGGTTATCTATGTCGCTCGAAGTGACTGTAGAGCTTCAAAGAGGTCATTATCTAAGCTAAAGCCCCAAAATAGGTAAAATGATAGTAATACCCCTGTAGGGTAAAATGACCGTAATACCCCTGTATGGTAAAATGACGATTATGCCCTTATGTTCTGTATGACTGATGTGCTTATGATTTACATATATGATTGTACTGAGTATTAATTTGTATACACGTAATATTTATGACTTGACATACTACATGGGGTTGGGATTTTCATATGGAGGAAGTACTGTACTGGTGACTATGTCACATTTACTGTTACTGGTGGCTATGCCACAACTGCTGATACTAGTGGCTTTACCACATTATTGTTTTTGGCAGCTATGCTACATTATTATTACTAGAAGTTTTACTGCGATATCAGTATGCTGGGTGGGTGGGTCGATTTATATCCCCACATGGTGTGTTGGTTGGTACGGGCAGTGTGCTGGCTAGATTTGGGTAGGATGCATAATTACATTACACCGTACTAATACTGTATTGGGCTTATGTCCACACTATTACTGCATAGGGCTAAGGCCTAGACTATCTTCGATCTTGAATAGGGCTCGAGCCAAGGCATCCTTGTATGCCTTGTTCTTGTTTGCACGATAGGGGCTACATATTAAGTTTTCGTAAACTCACCGTTTCTTTTCAACTGTACAGGTAATCCCCAACCTTAGATGATTTGGTGCTGCGAGGGACTTGGAGGTGGCCACACGACTGCTGTGTCTTGTATTTGACTTTATTTAATTTAAATTTCACTTTTGGGTTTTAATTTTGAAATAAGGTCGTTCGTGGGTTTTAATTTTGTAATTGGGCTTTGGAATATATCCTAAACTGCCAGTCTAGGTAAAGACGAGTTTTTTAAAACAATTACTATTTTCTAAAACACCCATTTTAAACTTCGTCGACTTAAAAAGCTTCCACGTTTTTAAATCAACTTAACATAACACTAATGGTTAATAAGGTAAACGTTTTGACCAGAAATTTCATTAATTACTAATAAAAGGATTTAAATTCAGTAACAGATTTTTACCAAACGGAACAATTTTTGAAAAACACTCTGATGTGACATGTCAGATTTGGCCATAGCGTCTAGGCCAGGTTTGGGGTGTTACATTTGGTGTAACACCACTTACCCGTATCCGAGGCCGGGCTAAGGTACGAGGCGTTACCAGACAAACATACAAACATTAAACTAAAATACGAGCCATAAAATTTTATTCATATTTCAAAGCGTTCATTCTCTTACACATAGTCCCTTATTTGAGTCTACGGAGCCGAAAACATACTTTAGAAAGGGTTTGGGACTAAACCGAGAACTTACAAAAATCTTGGAAATTTCATGCTTTAAGGCTCCACACGCCCGTGTCCCAAAGTCGTGTTCCATACACGGCTGAGACACATGGTCGTTTCTCTGCCTGTGTGGAATATACCTAGGCTATTTTCTAAGCTTTGGTCAACCTTGATCTCTTACACACTTATACAAAATCAAAAGCATATAACATGGTATTCATTTAATGATTATACATCCTCAATTAAACCACAAACATAGCATTTGTATGTCATCATACATGTGTCTCTCATGCTCATTTTACCTTGTTTATTATAGTATCACTTATACATTTATACCAAGATTATCATCTTACCAAATATCTTCAGCTTAATCATCAAGCATTCATATTTAAAGCTAGATCATATCTTTATAAAATACCATGATTCAGATAATGCGAATAACATGTTTGCTCGAAACATTTCAATTCAATTCCATACCCAACAAGCATTACATTGAGACTAGTCATATATATATATATATATATATATATATATACATGTCATGATACATAACATTCTCTTTTGTTTTCTTATAAACACATATCATTTATTTCATTATATCAATATTTCATATACCATAGTTTCCATGTATTCCACATATATTTATTTTCCTCCTCCTCCTCTCCATTCCACATCCTTAATGTATATAGCATTCTTGTAAGTACGATTTCACAATTTACTAATAAATGATCACATCAAACTGTCCACACGAGTCATAGTCACTTAATTATTTATAATTCGAGCTACTGAGCTCCAAATTAAGATCCGTAAATTTCCTCTGAAACTAGACTCACATATTGTTCCATCATAAAATTTTCATAATTTTTGGTTTAGCCAATTAGTACAGTTTATTCATTAAAATTTCCCTGTTTCACTTTTCTGATTCGACCTCTCTTCACTAAAAATAATTATCTCATAGTACGAACTCGGATAATGTTCTTGTTGATTTATCTTGAAAATATACTCATTATGGATTTTAAAAATATAATTTTAGTCTCTAATTATTTTTCTCCAAATTTTTGTGATTTTCCAAAGTCGAGCAGGGATCACGTAATCATTCTGAATCAGTCTCACAAAAACATAAATATCTCAAAATATAGAACTCATTTGCTTTCTATGTTTCTTTTATATGAAAATAGACTCATTAAGCTTCTCATTAAGTCTCTGATTCAATTTATACTATTTTTGGTGATTTTTCAAAATCACGTCACTGCTACTATCCAAAACAGATTTATTGCTAATTCACTCTTTCACACTTTCTTTGTATTAACCTCATTTTAACATACATATCACAAATCATTTTCACCACATTTCATACATCACAAGTATAGGCCCATGATCACAAGGTCACCATAAAATCATCCTCATGTATAACTTACTTGTTTATAACCTTACCACATCCTGGTCACTTAATGAACACATCATTCGCATAACCAAGTTCCTGCACATATTCATCACAAAACTCACAAAGCAATACATAGAGAGTCTCCCGTTGAACACTTCGGATCAATCCTCGATACTTGGTGGTTTCAGCACATAGCTCCACCCATCATATAGTTCGGCTCTCTTGTACACATGGTGAACACTTAGTACCACCCATGTGACCTAGCCAGTTTATCTCATAGCTCTCTTGTCTACATGGTGTCCTTCACTTGGAACCACGCATGCGACCTAGCTACATATATCCTGTAGCTCTCTTGTCTATAGTATCACCCATGTGACCTAGCTACATCATAATGTCTTGTAGCTCTCTTGTACACATGATGTGCACTCAGCACTATACATGTGACCTAGCTACATACCATCTCAGATCATCCAATCTTTCAGAAGGTTCAACCAGGGAACCACGCATGCGACCTAGCTACATATATCCGTAGCTCTCTTGTCTACATGGTGTACACATAGTATCACCCATGCGACCTAGCTACATCATAATGTCTTGTAGCTCTCTTGTACACATGATGTGCACTCAGCACTATACATGTGACCTAGCTACATCCCATCTATATCATCCAATCTTTCTGAAGGTTCAACTGGGATTTCTCTCTCTTTTCCAACAATTTCACCAATCAAGTAATTATCCACAAACATATTTCCAATATTTTAATAAAATATCATAATACAAGTAATAGTGATGTATTACTACATATAAACTTACATCTCATTTAATATCAACGCAATAACATTAAATTACACATTGTCTTATTAAAAATCATATGAACTTACAATTTCCCATAATATCCATAATCATAGAAATCACATTTATATATGATAATTCAATGCACTTCATGTACCATAGACATATTTTTAAATCAATTCATAAACTTGGCAATCGTAATCATTTAATTTAACATAATTCAATTAATTCACTAAATTTAACTTTCAAATATAAATTACTGACATTATTGTTGTATTATTATCATACCAACTTACATACTTTCAACACCTCGGAGATCATAGTAAATATATCAATTTTACATTGAAACATGCATAAATTAATACTTATTATACATATGAACTTACCTTGATATTAAACGGCCATTTTACCAACTTTCCCAATTTTCGATTTTCTCTCATTCTAGGTTCAAATCTCGTTTTCGGGATCTAAAACATCATATTTTACTTATTTAATTAATGTACTATTCAAAACAGTCATTAACTCAAACTTTGGAAAAATTACAATTTTGCCCCTAAACTTTTGCATATTTACACTTTTGCCCCTAGGCTCGGGAATTAAACTTCATCCCTTATTCTTATGTTTTATGACATGATGATCACTTTTCCCTTCTATGGAAACATCAAATTCTCATTCTAACATATACTTATGACTATTAGGTATTTTTACCGATTAAGCTATTTTGCTCGTTTTCACTTAAAACCGAGTAGCACAAGTTGTCTAACATAATTTAAAACCTCATATTGTATCATAAAACACCAAAATACACAAATTTACCTATGGGTATTTTTCCAAATATGAACCCTAGGTTGAATTATTGCTAGCATAAGCTAAATCAAGTTACCGGGACTCCAAAAATGTAAAGAACTTGAAAAACGGGGTTAGAACGGACTTACAATTGATCTTGGGAAGCTTGAAAACCCTATCCATGGAGTCTCCCTTGGTATACACGTCCATGGTGAAGAAGATGAGCAAAATTGGCTTTTAATTTTGTATTTTAATTCATTTTACCCCTAAATGACCAAAATACCCTTACTACTAAACTTTCCAAAAATTCCATCCATGTCCAATTTTTGTCCATAACTTAGAAATTGGTCAAATTTCTATTTAAGACCTCCTAATTAATATTTCAAATCAATTTCATACTAGAAACTTCTAGAATGCAAGTTTTGCAACTTATTCAATTTAGTCCCTAATTTTGAATTAAGCACTTTATGCATAGAATTTCTTCACAAAATTTTCACACAATCATGCAATCATATCATAGACCTCAAAATAATCATAAAATAATTATTTATATCTCAAATTTTGTGGTCCCAAAACCTCTGTTCCAACTAGACCCAATTTTGGGCTATTACATTTGGTGGCATCAGAGTCAAGTTGCAAAACTCGATTGTGGAATGGGTTTTTGAAAATTTAATTTTTAAAAGGATTTCAAAGAATTTGAGATGTTTTGAAATGTTGTGACTAGAAGCGTGGCACACTGAGTCTCCGGTGCCATATCTGTAAGTTCTTTGACACCGTTTACTATTATAGACTGAAATGTTATACTATAGATAGTGGTACTATACTGGAAACCCTAGAGTCTGAGTAGACTGAGGCTATAGAAGATGGAAAATTATAGTAAGATCTTGTTCTGTGAAAACAAACCCTAATTACTGTTGTTCATAACACATTCGTTAACAATTATTGAAATTACAAACTGATGCATAATACTTTTAAATAGATAATTCGTTATCAAAATGAGCACTAGGGGTACTCGCGGAAGGGGTACACGTGGCAGCGATAGAGGCCGTGGAAGTGTTGAGGCTGAGTCTTCAGCATCGGGCCACATGTCTAATGATGAGGCTAGGGAGGCATCGGCTGCACCAGTAACTAAGATGGAGGTCAGGGTAGGTCTACCAACTTTGGGTAGCGAAAACTCGGAGCTTGGTACTAAGGTGCTAACTCGGTTCGTAAGGGAAGTGCTAGAGGAAGTTAAGGAGATTGGTGAAACACTCTAGGCTTGGTGTGTGGACTGTAAGAAGAAGAGAGATCACAGTTCTCTGGGGCTAGAGCCTCGTTCTGTGAAGCATGTTAAAATGCGTTTGAACTTTTTGACTTGTGAGCATTGCAAAAGGCGTCATCCGGGCGAATGTTGGAGGAAGTTAGAAGCATGTCTCATATACGGGTCTAAGGAGCATCGGGCTCAGGATTGTCAAGTCACCTTTAAGTTAGGTATGTTTTTTTTTAAGTGTGATGATTTGGACATAGAAATTGTATACATGTGATGTCTATCTACTTTAGTGGTTAAATGTTTTGGGTGTGTGTAAGAGGTTCCAAGTTCAAGTTAAAGTGTGTTGTGTCATTGGGATTAGAGTGCACAGTACGAGAATAGTGGTGTAGCCTGAATGGTGCAACTATTTTGATAGTTGGAAATTTTGAGGACAAAATTTCGAGGGAAAAAGTTCTTTAAGGAGTGGTGAATTGTAACGCCCCAAAATTGGGCATAAAAGTATTGGGCCTTGAGCATGGGATCAGTTAGGAGACTACTCATAAATATTTTAGTTAAGTAAGAAAGTGGCACAAATTTCATGTTTGCTTTATTGGCTAAGTGATTTGGGTGTGTTTGGGAGTGTTTGAGAAGCCTGGGTTCAAGTCTGGGCTTTTGCAAAAATTTTTGTTTTTCCCCTTAAGTGAACCTTGGCTTTGGCTTGTAGGCCTTATAAATATTTGTGGGTAAAATGTGTCACAAAAAGAGCCTAGTCGCTTGGTGTCAAGTGACGTGTTGAGCAACTGAGAGGGTTTGGGTTCGAATCCTATTGCATGCAAAAGGATATTTATTTTGCTACTTGGGGCGGTAAGTGTTTGTGGTAGACTAAAACTCTATTGAGTGGTTGTGGACTTGGTAAAAGGAGAGGGGATCAAGGGATAAGATGTTGGTTGTTGGGGATTTGAAGGAGTGGAGTGAATCAAGGAATTGAAGCTTGGAGAGTTGTAGCTGAATTAGGTAGCTTGTATGTGCAAATGCGGATAAGGGGTTTGGGGAGTGCATATACGGCAACTTCAGAGTGTATAGGTGCTGAATTCTCTTTTTGGCATTTCGGGTTGTTTTTCCCTTTTTATGTTTTGGTTTCTGTAACACCCCAAACCCGATCCAGACACTATGGCCAAATCTGGCGCGTCACATTAAAGTGTTTAAGCGAAAACCTTACTTTCGTTGAAAACCCTTCCTTAAGATATGAAACCTTAGTTATCTTATGAAAACACTCTTTTCAGTTGTGAAAGCTTTGTTTAAAACATTTGATTTAAGAAAACTTATCATTTAAGAATTTAGTTGCGGAAACGTAGTAAACATGCTATAATTCACGAAACCATGTTCAACCTCTCATAATTACATCACATAAAAATAATAATCCAAATAATAAGAAAAATGGGAGGCCTTATTACAATCCAGTCTAAAATCACTTAATAAATCAGAAACTAAATGCTCTTTTCCTTTCTAGTAGAACAAACAAGTCCAAGCTGTCTCACTAGCTGGCCACCCAGAGTCCCTCCAGACATCGAACCTCCTATTGGGCATCACCAGAAAAATAAAAGAGGGGGTGAGTTTTCGCAAACTCAGTGTGTACATCCCTCGAACATATAGTAAGCATACATCAACCACCATACATGTAATACAATGCAATGCAATTCCATCCCAATAATCCATCCACTACACACCAACTCTGTCCCCCGATACACATCATATGGGGATGTAAATATCGACCCACCCAACCGATACACATCCAGTGATACAGATCCAGTGTAGCCCAGTTGCGAAACTACCTTCATTTACATATTAAAAGCCATTGGTGGATCCATGATTGTCAGGCAACCATACGATCCTCATATACTTCCTCCGTTCCATAATTCACCCCCTAATATGGGGTACACACCTGGTAAGCAAACATGCTACGATTCCCTTAGGCACCAACCTACAAATGATATCACCCTTCCATTAATCATATGCTTAACACATATTTTACCCAAAAAAAATCGAAACCTCACATTAACCTTACCTTGAACACCAATCCCTAATAGTTTTTCCTTGATCATGTACTTCTTAGATATGTATTAATCTTACTCATTAAAACCAAATACTAGAGGACTAGCATCCAACATAATTCACCCCCTTATCTCACTTAAGATCATTCGACCAACCTTAGTCAATAAGAGAGAAATACTTACCAAACCATAAACACCTAAGAAGCAATTCGACAGAGAGCTAAAACCCGAGATCCGATACTAATTCCCTACCAAAGTTGATTAGAAAGATTGAGGGAGGGAAGTAATCGGTATTAACAATACTAGCCGAAACAGAGATAAGGTAGTTACACCAAAAGAGTAATTGGCCCAAGGGAGATTCGGCTTTTCGGCTTTCAAACTAGTATGGTGAATAGGGTCTATTTGGCACAAATTAAAGAAGAAGGGTAGAAGAAGGAATTGGCTAACCCAAAGGGTAAATCAAAAGAGATCTTAGAAGAGAAAGGATGGCAAAAGAATCAACTAGAAAGATAGAAAAACCAATCGGCACTAAAAAAATGAAGAATGTGGCATTAGCCTAGGATCCCAAACTCAGCACATATTTATAGCCTCTAGCCAAATTGCCTGACCCCTAATTCCCAATTCAGCTCCATCACTTCCCCCCTTCTCATCTCCTCATTTTTCTCCCTGATAACTCCCCAATCTATTTCCTGAATTTTCTCTACTGAACACTCCCCTTAGAGTCCATCTTCACGCCACTTCCAATCTTCTAGAAGGCCAAAATTAAACTCACTAAAAATACTAAGCTAGGATTCAAACCTCGGATCTTCTTGCTAGCCACTAACGCCACCTCCCTACACCCTAAGTGGCGTCACTTAGCCACTCCTCCACAAGACTTTTTGATGCCATTTTCCCCTATCTTTATTTAAAAGCCCAACTACTCCTAACCCTGATTCTTTTAATAATTAAATTAAAATTCCTCCACCATAAAACTCGAACCTAAAACTTCTCCAACAAACCAAGACACTTCAAATTCCTTAAACCCTTAAAGCCAACAAGGCATTTGTCATTTTCTTGCTCATTTAAAAATTTTATGAAACCTAAAGCCCAAAGCCCAATTCATCTAGGCCCAAAATTCGGGGCGTTACAGTTTCTCTCTTCTTTTGGCAATTTCATGCATTACCTTTGTGACCATTTGGACATTTTCTTTCTTTACTTTCTTTTCTAAAAGCCGAATCTGGTATCCCCCTCTCCTCAAATTTAGTTCACCATTTGGCTGAACTTTGCCTTTCTTCTTCTTCCCCTCTTTTATTCTTTCAGTTTTACTCTCATAGTCGAACCTTTTATTTCCTTTTCTCAATAATTCTTCTATGGTTCCTAAGGTTTGACTAAGCCGAATTCAATTTCTTCTTTACCCTTCTATCATTTTTCTTCTTTTCAAGTTAGTCGAATACTACTCCCTTCTCAATGCATTGGGTTTCTGTCTATTTAGGAATTTAGGCTCTGATAGTGGCTGATTGTTACTTCGTTATTCTGTTCCTATCAGATGAGTTTGGGCGTTCAAGTCCTTCTTTCGGCATTCAATCAATAATCGAGGTAAGTGTACTTATTTTGGTTGAATGCTCATTCTTTTGTCTCTAGTTTTAATAAACGAGTGGATACCAGAATAAGCCTCCTACCTATACGTTTCATGTTAATGGATTCTTTTGGTTAATACAGCCTTTCAACAGGAAGGGCCATAGATATCTTTCAATTAACATCATAAGTGGATTAAATCGCATACTTGGTTGAAGGTTTGACATTCGTGGGTTAATCGTGCAAGCTGTGATAAAGGTGTGTAACCACACCCTTCCTTACTGTAAATCGGCAAGAGCCGAAAAGCTGAAGTGCCAAAACCTTGGCATTTGAGGCCTCACGAGCGTGCAATCGCTCGTGGGGTAAACCAAGCCCACAAATCAGGGGTGATAAACTGTAAAGGCCATCATAAGTATTTTCATGGACTTTGGCCGTTATGGGCCACGTTCGGCTAAAATTGGCCGTCTGAGCTCAATGGGCTCGTGGGCCCCACATAGATTAAATCCATGGTAAGTGATAAATATTGGACTGGACTATGTAGGTCACATAGCCGTAATTGAATTTGGGCTAAATGGGCCACACGAGCATGTAGGCCCACTTAGGCCGAGTAATGGGCCTTGGGCCTATTTATACTGTGATGATCATTTAGGTTATCTCTGTCGCTCAAAGTGACTGTAGACCTTCAGAGAGGTCGTTATTTGAGCTGAAACCCCAAAATAGATAAAATGGCCGTAATACCCCTGTAGAGTAAAATGACTGTAATACCCTTGTATGGTAAAATGACGATTATGCCCTTATGTTCCGTATGACTGATGTGCTTATGGTTTACATATATGATTGTACTCAGTATGACTTTGCATACACGTAATATTTATGACATTTTATACTGCATGGGGTTGGGATTTTGATATGGAGGAAATATTGTACTAGTTACTTTGTCACATTCACTGTTACTGGTGGCTAAGCCACAATTACTGATACTAGTGGCTTTTCCACATTTACTATTTCTGGAAGCTATGCTGCATTATTATTTTTGGCAGTTTTGCTATGATATCAGTGTGCTAGCTGGGTGGGTCGATTTATATCCCCACATGGTGTGTTGGTTGGTACAGGCGATGTGCTGGCTGGATTTAGGTAGGATCCATAATTGTATTACACTGTACTGATATTGTATTGGGTTTAGGACAACACTATTACTATATAGGGCTAAGGCCCGATCAGATCGACATTGAATAGCGCTCAAGCCTGCATCACATCCTTGCATGCTCTATTTACTATTTGACAGATAGGGGGCTACACACTGAGTTTTCGTAAACTTACCCTTTCTTTTCAATCAGACAGCAACCCCACCTTAGACGATTTGGTGTCATGAGGACTTGGAGGTGGCCTCACGATTGTTGTGCCTTTCATTTGACTTTATTTAATTTAGATTTCACTTTTGGGTTTTAATTTTGTAGTAAGGCCATTCGTGGGTTTTAATTTTGTAATTGGGCTTTGGAATATATCCTAAATTGCTAGTTTAGGTAAAGACGAGTTTTTACTTGATGTTTAGCCTTTACTTGTTGACAAATTAAACATCTCACTACGAATTCAAAAATATCTCGTTTCATACCTGACCACCAATACAATTTCTTTAAATCATTGTACATCTTCGTACTTCCTGGGTGAACAGACAGACAACCACTGTGTGCCTCATGAAGAATTTTTTGAATAAGCTCAGTATCTCTCGGTACACTAACCCTACCTCAGAACATCAAACAATCATTGGCCCCAATCTGATAGTCTGAATCACTAGTCGATTTGCACTGAACTCTTTTAGCTTGAAGTTCTTTGTCACTATAACAGTCCAGATTAGACCTTAGTCAGAACGGTGGTTTTGAAACCACAAATCTGAGTCAAAAAAATATTTTAATATTATTTTTTGTGTTTAAAGTATGTAAATTGATATGTGTGAAATTTTCGTATGAAAATTTTATCGTTTGAGTGTCGATTTGTGAAAAAGGGCTTAATCGCGTAAAATGTAAAGTGACCTTCTAATTGTTAAAGCACTAAATTAAAATGGTTTATTAATTGCTAAGTCCTTAAAATGGAATTATGCCACTATTATGGTTTATGGACGATAATGGGCATAACTTATAATAATTTCATATTAAATTACAAAGGTTAAAATTGTAAATGGTTTATTAACATGAAATTAAAAAAACAATAAAAGACATGCATTATCATCTATTGTTGGCCGAATATAGAAAATAAAAGAAGCCATGGAAGTTGTTTAAGTTTTAGCACTTAGGAAGCTTAATTAAAGTATGTTCTTTGTTCGGTTTTTGATAATTTTTACGTTTTTGAAATCGTTGCTTCGAATACTAGTAAACCCAAGCTTCAATTTTCAGAATTCATGATGAATTTGAGATTTTCCATTATTGATAATGTGATGAAATTTTTGTTTGATGATGAATAATAAATCTTTGATGTTTGATTTTCATGTTCAACTAAGTAATTTTTGATAAAAATGTGTATTAAGGAGTAAATTGAGAAATTTGTAAATTGAGGGGTCAAAATGTGAAATAAATGAAAGAAATGGGTTGCTAGAAACCTAAGGTAAATTCAGCCTGATATGGGTTTGTTGAGATTTTGTGTATTTTGTGTTATTTTGAAATATGGACTAAATTGTAAAAATGTAAAATGTTAGGGGCTAAAAGGCAAAATTTCCAAATCATGTGTTCTTGGATAAAATTTAATGAAATGTTGAATAAAAAAGTTAATTTTGATATTAATTAGATTGGAAAAAGCGGACTTTGGATCTAGATTGAGGGAAAACCAAAGTATCAAATTAGTCGACTTAATTTGTCGTTACTAACGAGGTAAGTTCGTATCTTAATAAACGTTACGAAATCATATTATAAATGCTTACTATTTGTGTGATTGAATTCAATGTCGAATGATAATACAAATATATGTATTTTGAGTAAGTTATATATATGTTATTATCATATTGAATTGTTCGAGAAGTAGAATATATGAATACGAGAAAGTTTCGATAATGTGACGATCTCTAAAAAGCCTCGTACGAACCATAGGAATAGTTAGTATACATATTTCATGACATAGGATTCCGATATGTGTTATCATGCAAGACCACGTCTAGGACATTGGTATCGATTTGTGATTTACATGTAAGACCATGTCTAGAACATTGGCGTCGTATATGATTTCGTGTAAGACCCTATCTGGGACAATAGCATCGATATTTGATTACATGTAAGACCACATCTGGGACGTTGGCATTGTACGAGCTTATGAGTTATCTGAGTATCCTTATTGATTCTGAACGGTTCAATGGGCATTCCGAGAAATAAATGATTAAGTGAAAGACATTATGATTCAGGTACGTTGAAATATATATAATATTTGAAAACAAAAAGTAAGTATATATGTGCAAAGAATGTTATATGATGTATATGGAAATGAAATGTGAGTATGTGTAAATGAAACAGGAATAAATGAATAATATATGGTATATAACGTGGCATAAGTGAAATTGTCAGATGTTATATGTATTAAAGGTGAAACTGAGTATAAATGATGATATGAGATTTATGTATACGTATATACGATTAGATGTGTTATTTCCATAATGTGCTCATTTGGATATACGAAAGTGTGAATTGAATGAATGATGATATGAGATTTATGTATACGTATATACGATTAGATGTGTTATTTCCATAATGTGCTCATTTGGATATACGAAAGTGTGAATTGAATGATATAGGAAAATTGAGTTGAATAAGCTTGTGAAAGCTAAAGTTTTTAAAGTATGCAAGCATAACATTGGATGATGATAATACAATACAAGAATATGTTCTATAACTTGGAAAAATTATATGAGATAGTATATCATGCATATGGCCTTGTAATGAAATTATTTGTTATGTTAAGTTTATTAAAATGCAAACTTACTAAGCTTTAAAGCTTACTCTGTGTGCATTTTGCCTATGTTTATAGAGTTTCGGAGACTAGCTCAGGTTGGAAGTCGAAGGAGATCTCATCACACTATCCTGTTATCGTTTCGGTAAATAAAAGCTTTGTGGTTTTTGATTATTTAGCATGTATAGGCTAGTTTCAATATGGTTCATTTTGATTTGTATATATATATAGCCATGCGAAAATGGCTTGTTAATGAGGTTATATTTATTTATATTCAGGCATGGTATAATCTTATTTTGGGAAGTATGTTTCATGGTATGTATGTATGGTGTCTTGGTTACATGTTTTTGTTGAGTAATGATTCGGTTGATGGATGTGTTTTTGCTATAATGCATATGTTTTCATAAGCTAAATTATGTAGATGTGATTGTTTGCACGTTTGTTAATTTGGTACGGCTGTTAATGGCAAAAGATGATAATGTTATACGGATGATTGGTTGGTCATTTGAGCATGTATAATGTGGTCAGTTAATGAAGTAAATTAGCTATGAATTGGTGTACCTAGTTGAGGTTTCATTGTGATAATGGTATGACTTATTGCAGTTATATTTGATAATAGAATAAACGACTATTTGAATGGTTGAATATATGATGTTTAAACATGATAATTTTGCATGTGGAATATATATGTTTGAATTGTCAATTGTGCTCAAAATGGTATATTTTGCTTTTGTGGATAGTTACAATTTAGGTTGAATGATGGTAATGTGGGTAATTATTCGAATAAATTTTAATGTTGGTATGTGTTCATATATGCTATGTAATGACTTTACTATGCCATGTGAATTTGGCTATTTGGTGTGGCTTATTAATTACCTATGTTTTGATGTATAAATTGCCTTGTAAATTGGTGTGTGAATGATAAAAATTGCTTTGGTTGTTTTGTGATATAAATTATGGTATATGATATATATATATATATATATTCGGTTAATGATAGGTAAAATAAATACATATGCTAATGACATATTTGTTTATGGTTCAGTATTTAAAGGTCAAGTTGTTGGTTTAATGCTTATTTACAAAATGTATACTTAGTCAAGATTTTGTTGTGATAATAATATGATCTATTGAGGTTAATTGATGACCGAATATATATGGCTAATTGATTGGTTGTGTATATGTATTTTGGGCATAAAAAAATTAGCATACGACTTAAGTGTACTTTGATTTGTTATTAGTGTTAAAAAATGTTAATGTTGCTATAGTGCAATGCACATAACTTGGTAATAATGACAATTATACTCTTTGATGATGTTTGTTAATGACTCTCATATGGATGATTAATAAGTTGTATAATATGGCTTGTTTTGATTTGATATACGAATGTGCATAAGAATATGAAATGGTACGTTTGATAATTAGCAAATGAATTAAATGTATGCAAATAAATGTTTTAACATATGCTAGGAATATGAAATGTAATAATATATGCATGAATTTATATTAGGTATATGAATACTATTATTGTGATGGCTATATGGAATAAATCAAAAATATAAAACTTTATTTATGGAGCGTGTAAACATGGCTTTGATGTATGCAAGTTTGGTTCGAATAATGGTATAGATTGATGATATTGATGTGATTGAAATTTGAAGCATGGATTGTTTATGAATTATAAGAAATAAAGTATGATTGGTTTTAGTTGATTAAGTGGTCCATATATGCGAATTTGACTTATATGAATGAATAGATGGTTGTTACTAGATTGAAAAGTTTTGTAAAGAAGTTGATATATTTTTTTATCATGAAATGAATTATATGAACGTGTTGAACTGTGTTTTGTTAGGTAATGCCTCATAACCCTAATTCAGTGACGGATATTGTTTTGGGTGTTACATTTTAATTGGTATCAGAGCTATAGTTTAGTCGGTTCTAAGACTACCATAGCATATGCGAGTCTAGCTATACATGCCACATATAGCCTGCGATAGTGTGATATCTCCCGACTCTGACAAAAATTTGTTTTGATTAGACAGATAAGTTTTCCAACCGAGCTAATTATGATAGTATGGAATGTGTACTCAAATGTTTGAATGGAAATGTGTTGATCATGAGTTGAAACTCATGAAGGTATGGATCAAAGAATATGACATTTTGTTATTGATAAATGTTATAATTATATGAGTATACGAATTATGACATTTGGCTTATGATTGCTATATGAAATGCTTTGATTGTGAATTAGTAATTTGAGTTGTCATATGAATTATGTGTTAAGAATAAAAGTGATTAAAAGCAAATGATTATTAAATGATTTGAGAATGTGAAATTAGTAATGAACTGGTTATTTGTGATAGTATGTGATGTGCACATTTATGTGTAATTTAAATTTAAGGCTTTACTACCCTCACCCCCTTATCAGTGAAAAGTTAAAATGAAATCTGTAACATTTGGGTTGAATAAGTTCACGAGTGTGGAATTATAGAATTTCGTATTTAGAAGATTAATAACGTGATCAGAAAAGTGAATGAATCAGCAAATGAAGATAGAATGAAAAGAGATATTGGATAGTTTTGAAGACTATTCAGATATACAAAGGCAGTATTACAGAAGAAGTTAACCCTAACTAAATTATCTATTCAGGTTTGTTATTTAAAAAAAATATTAGCTAGAAGCTTTTCTTAATTAACTTTTGTTAGTGAAGGGATAATGTGAAAATTTCTAATGACAGAGTTAGACGGTTGAATAGTGTTTAAATTGTATTGATGGCTGAGTGCAATGGTTATAGTCGAGTAGATACTTTGATTTCTCCTAGGCATTCTATGTGTACATTTATCCTTAGAAGTATATGTGACTATTTAATTTCAGAAGGAATTCTTATCGTATGAGAACATAGCTAAACATACTAATAGACGAAAGTATCGTTAATATGTTTGGGTTATGTTCGGCATTGCTCGATCTTTCTTTGGTAATTTATACCATTATATGGATATGAAAGTCGACGATAAAATCTGTATAATGCTAATATTTTGTTTCTACTGGCTATTGTTCTTTTGAAAATATGTGAAGATTATATTGCTTTTGTTATTGTGGATTCCAGTATTTATGAGTGATATTGTTCTTTCTGGACATTTTCTAGGATACTATCGGAGTTGATATAATTTTATATGGATTGTAATTTTATGATATTCTGTGTAGTTACAGATGTTAAAATTTAATGATTATGGTTTTCTTAAAATTCTATGTGATTATCTATAAGAGATATCTATTTGACGAAAATGGCTATATCTGTTATAATCATAATTTTTGTTCTAAAATTTGGGAAGTACTGCAGTACCATTACCAGAGTTATAAAAGTTGTGCTTCTACATTGGTTGCTGTTCAAATCATATTTGATTTTCTTCTGGGTTTAGATGCTTCATTAACAGCCGGGATATTATCTATTGTTAAGGGTAAGATGTCAATGTTATTATCACATTATGATTTCTATTTGATGATTATGGCATCTGTATAATGATATGTCTGGATTATTCTTTCCAATGAGAAGAAATAATTTCTTTGAAAGGACCGATTCAGTGGTTTAGTTTGATCTGAAATTATTTGATTGAAAAGTTAATTGGGTTATAGAAATAAACTTTGAACGTACAGGTGTGAATTGGGGGTTGGTCTAAAAGAAGAATTTGTATTCTTGAAGACTTGATACAGAATTATGTATATCGAAACAATATTATCTTAGTAATGTTGTAGTAGATTGAAGTTAGTTCGATTGTTGAAGTTTCTTTTGCACGAAGATATTGTTAACTGAAACATCAGCTCTGGTCCAGCCTAAGTTGAAAAAAAAGAGTTTATGATTTTCAGTCATGCATCAATAAACGGTTTGAAGTGTGTTTTAATAATAGAGTGTACAGAGATATCTTTTGATTCCATACAGTTAAAGCTGCATGAAAAGAGTCAAGTGACATACTTGATGACGACAAGAATTACAATGTTTGATGTTACAAAGCGAGATCTAAACTCTGCACAGTAAAGATAACTCGAATCGTCGAAAAACTTTTAAGTCTGTAAGTAAATATTATTATCCGAGAGAAATGATTATAGTCTCGAATGATCTGAATAAGAAACTCTTGTGTATTTTACGAGCGATGAATATATGATTGATCTTATCAGATGGTGATTATATGTTAGCTAGACTAGAAGTTAAATTGATGCTTACTAAGTGAATTTGTAAAACTTAGAAATGTGTTACCAAATTATAAGTTAAAAAGGGGTCAGCATAAATTGATTTCTGATTCAGAACTTCAGATGTGGAATTGATGATTGCTTGTTAGTTTGAAATAGAGTGTGTATACCAAGAAGCTCTGAGATTGTATAACTATTATTCCAAGAGGCTCATAGTGTCAATTAGACTGTTCATACAGGAGTAACAAGAGGCATGATAATATGAGAAAGTGGTATTGATAATGGGTATAAAACATAATATTTCTTACCTCGCGTTTAAATGTCTAAGCTATTAACAGAATAAAGTTAAATATTAAGCGTCTTCAGAACTATTTCAGCATGTTTTGATATCTGAGTAATGATGAAATAGAATATTTTGATGAATTTTGTATTGGGATTATCTCTTATCATTGAAAAAGATAGATGTTATATGAATTATTGTTAATTATCTGAATAAGTCTTTCCGTAAGCATAGACTTCTCTTTTGATAAATCAGCTGAGTTATTTGTACAAAAACTATTAGTTTACACATGGTGTCAGACATTATTGTTTCATATTAAAATCTAAAATTTATATGGTAATTCTGGGAGAAATTACAGTAAGATATGAGTACGAGGTTGTTTTGAAAATTCTTGAAATATTTATTCGTCACTGTGTTATAGAGTTTCAAAGCAATTAAGAAAGATTGTTGTTGTTTGATAAATTATCAGGTGAGTATAAAAGTGACATTCTATGAGGTATCGTATGTGGCAGTTACCTAACTCCGTTGTTTAGAATTGAGCTTTGTGAGTAAATGATTCAAGGGTTTTAATTCATTAATGAAAATTGAGTAGAAAATAAAAGTAATCCAGTACAGTTATAAACAGTTTCAGCTTGATATGATGTATAGGGGAAGACAGATCAGAATCTTAGTTATGAGATCAAGTAGATATGAAATTTGAAGCTATCTGTGAATTTAAAATGTGCTGTGTGGAAGCAAATCCTTAATCTACTTTCTGGTAAGATTTTCGGGGACAAAATCCCTAAGGGAGGAAGAGTTGTAACGGCCTGGTTTAGACCCTAGCAAAATGGTGGTTTTGAAACCACAGATCCGAATCAGAAAAATATTTTAATATTATTTTCTGTGTTTAAAGTATGTGAATTGATATGTGTGGAATTTTCGTATGAAAATTTTGTCGTTTCATTGTTGATTTGTGAAAAAGGGCTTAATCGCGTAAAATGTAAATGTGACCTTCTAAATGTTAAAGCACTAAATTGCTATGGTTTATTAATTGCTAAGTCCTTAAAATGGAATTATGCCACAATTATTATTGATGGACGGTAATGGGCATAACTTATAATGATTTCATAATAAATTACAAAGGTTAAAATTGTAAATGGTTTATTAACATGAAATAAATAAAACAAAACATTAAAAGACATGCATTATCATCTATTGTTGGCCGAATATAGAAAAGAAAAGAAGCCATAGATGTTGTTTAAGTTTCAACACTTAGGAAGCTTAATTTGGGTATGTTATTTGTTTGGCTTTTGATACTTTTTACGTTTTTGAGATCGTTGCTTCGAATACTAGTAAACCCATGCTTCAATTTTCGGAATTGGATGAATTTGAGATTTTCCATTGTTGGTAATGTGATGAAATTTTTGTTTGATGATGAATAATAAATCTTTGATGTTTGATTTTCATGTTTAATTAAGTAATTTTTGATAAAAATGTGTATTAAGGACTAAATTGAGGGGTCAAAATGTGAAATAAATGAAAGAAATGGGTTGCTAGAAACCTCAGGTAAATTCGCCTAATATGGGTTTGTTGAGATTTTGTGTATTTTGTGTTATTTTGAAATAGGGACTAAATTGTGAAAATGTGAAATCTTAAGGGCTAAAATGCAAAATGTCCAAATTATGTGTTCTTGGATAAATTTTAATGAAATGTTGAATAAGTAAGTTAATTTTGATATTAATTAGATTGGCAAAAGCGGAATTCGGATCTAGATCTGTAACACCCCAAACCCTACCAGACGTTATGGCGGATCGACGTGTCACATGGACTTACGACTTAGTATGCATTCGTTGGTTTAAGTGATTGGGGTGGTCTTTGTAAAACAATGTTGAATGAAAAGCGGTTTATCAATCTTTAGGCTATCCATTTATTGTGCTTGTAGAGTCTTGGAAAACGTTCATTAATTTTGAAAACCCGCGCAGCCTAACACTAGCAGTTTCGACATAGTACAAATATAATCAGAAAATAAAATCATAGCAGAAGAAGAAATTTAAATAGCGGCCTTATTACAACTTAAAACCCAAAATTAAATCAGAATATAAAATAATAAAAACAAACTAACTTAGAAAAACCAACTATGCAGATGATGTGGCCACTCCGAATCCCTCACGGCTCCAAGCCCATTATGGTTGGGGATTTCCTGCAGAGATGAAAATAAAGGGTGAGTTCGGTAAACTTAGTGTGTGACATAACCCAACCATAGCCCAAAACAAATCAAACCTCAGAGTCAGACTTATCTGGGCCTTGGCCCAGTACGGATATCAAAATCAAACCCATAGGTCCATAGCAGATACAGAACAAATATATCATGAATGCAGAAATCCCAACCCAGATCCATCCATAACACCTCAGTACCAGCTTTACACCATGTGGGTAGACTACTCGACGCACCCAACCGCTACACACCACAAAAATTGCAGCGAAGCTGCCAGATATTGTGATGAAGTCACCAGATACAGATATTGTGGCTAGGCCACCAGAACAGATATATATATATATGTGTGGTGAAGCCACCAGATTGCAGCGAGGCTGCCAGAATGCTTCCTCCATCAATATAAACCCATGTCCCATGCAACAGAAATAATATGTCATGGCATACATATACAGAAACAGAACATCATGCTTTTAAAAAAAAAATAACCCTAAAGGTAAAATCGTAATTTTGCATGCATAAGGGTATTTTAGTAATTATTACCTATTGCTAAGGTTTCATGCTCATTCTAATGTTTACCAAGTAATCAGAAGTACTTACCTCGTCTTTTTACCAAAGTGGGCCCGTTGGCCCATTGGCTCGTTTTCGGCCCATTAAGCCCAAAAATACCATTGTGCCCGAAAATGCACACTCTGCACTCTAATCATCCAAATACCCCATATTCATTAACAATTGTCTCACGAGTGCTCACAGGCTCGCGAGTTCACAAAAAGCCAACGTTTCGGTATTTCGGCTTTTACCGATTCAGTCTAAGGGAGGGTGTCATTTACACACCTAGTTGATGACGATTGATGACTATATCTCCTATGCGATAATCCTACAATCGATCACTAACACATTAGACTTACGAATTAACGATAACTAACATAAATCCTTGTCAACTAACCCAATCATCACACAAGTTATCATTTACGCACGAGGGGCAAAATAATCATTTAACACCCTAGGGGCAAAATGGTAATTTTACCCCACAAGGGTTCTCGATAATTCTACCCTACAGGGGTATTTTGGTAATTCTATCCTATAGGGGTATTCGGTAATTCTACCCTACAGGGGTATTTTAATAATTCTACCCTACAGGGGTATTTCGGTAATTCTACCTTACAGGGTATTTCGGTAATTCTACAACTTATCCACTTGGGCCTACGGACCCATTGGGACCACATGGCCCATTTCATCCCATCATGACCGAAATAGCCGCCCCATCGCTAAAGTAATGAGAAATACACACCGTTAGGAGACTACAGATTAATCCGCTCCAAACACTCTTAGTGACGCCCAACCCAAACGAACACGTCACAAAGCGAAAGGATCAGCCAAGAAGGGTATGCCTACTCTCCTCATGGTTTGCTCTATTTAAAGCCAGCTCTCCATCTACTCTTATGTTAGCTTCCCGATGTGGGATCCCTCCATCACTAGAGTTTAAAACCAATACCAACATAGTAAAATAATCAACCTTTGTGTGCCAAGGGATTCGAACCAAAGTCCTCTCACATGCCAACTCACGCCACCACCACTAGGCCATCAACTCATTTGTGTCATAAATCCAACACATTAAACTTTAAAGTGCACCTACTTGCTTCCAAATTTATTGAAAAGAAAAACCAAAATATATTGCAAGAGCCAAGACTTGAACCTTGGACCACTTGCTTCCTCTATGGCGTCACTTCCTTGTCCCCTAAGTGGCGCCACCTTGCCACTACACCACACTCCTTTTTGTGTCATCTTTTACCCCTTTACTCTTAAAAGCCCAAACGCCAATTGCATCACCTGTTCATAAAATTAAAATTTTGAAGACTACCACGGATTTAAGTTAAGTTTGGACCTTCCAAAGGCCCACTAACCTACTAAACTATATATATTAACCAACCAAAACACATACAAATTTTAAAAATCACAGAAACACAGAAAACCCGAAAATTGGGGCGTTACAACTCTACCCTGCTTAAAGAAATTTCGTCCTCGAAACAAACAGATGAGGATATTGTTGACGCATCGCCACTTCTGGCTCTCAAGTAGCTTCCTCTCTGCCATGATTTATGCCACAGCACCTTTACTAGCGGAACTGATTTCCTCCTCAAAATCTTAACATCTCGATCCAAAAGCTGCACAGGCTCTTCCTCAAAAGTCAAGTCTGTTTGGACCTCGATCTCTGCAATCAGCACAACATGAGTAGGGTCAAAACGGTACCGCCTTAACATGGAGACGTGAAAGACATCATGAATCCTATCCAACTCTGGAGGTAGCTCCAACTAATAAGCCACTGGACCCACTCGCTTAAGAATCCGATAAGGCCCAATGAACCGCGGACTTAACTTGCCTTTCCTCCTAAACCTTAATATTTTCTTCCAAGGTGAAACCTTCAAGAAGACCATATCACCCACAGAGTACTCAATTTCCTTGCGCTTCAAATCTGCATATGACTTCTATCTATCAGATGCTTCCTTTAACCAGTCTCTAATCAACTTGACCTTATCCTCAGTATCTGCCACCAACTCAGGTTCAAGAACATGTCGTTCACCCAACTCAGTCCAACAGCTAGGTGTACGACATCTTCGCCCATACAGTGCCTCATAAGGAGCCATTCGAATACTTGCCTGATAACTGTTGTTGTATGCAAACTCAGCTAATGGTAAGTAATCCTCTCAACTGCCTCGAAAGTCGATAACGCATCCGCTCAACATGTCTTCCAGAATCTGAATAACCCTTTCTGACTGACCATCAGTCTGAGGATGAAGGGCTATACTAAAGTTCAACCACATACCCAATGCCTCATGCATCTTTTGCCAAAACTGAGATGTGAATCTAGGATCTCGATCAGAAATAATCGACACTGGCATTTCGTGAAGTCGCACTATTTTTGCCACATACAATTTGGCTAACTTCTGAAATGAATAATCAGTGCGGACATGTATGAAATGAGCAGATTTGGTCAACCTATACACAATTACCCAAATGGAGTCCTTCTTCGACGGTGTCATGGGTAACCCACTCACAAAATCCATGGTTACCCTCTCCCACTTCCAAAGTGGTACTTTCACTGGCTGCAAAAGTCCGGAAGGTAATTGATGTTCAACTTTCACTTGCTGACAAGTCAGACATTTCCCCACAACTTCCGTTACCTCTCGCTTCAATCCAGGCTACCAATACAACTCCTGTAAGTCGCGATACATTTTACTCCCTCCAGGATGCATAGCGTACAGAGCTCCATGAGCTTCTTTCAGAATTGCTTGCCTTAAGTCAGAGTCCTTCGAAATACAAACTCTACCTCGGTAACACAGAACTCCCTCACTGTTCAGTCCGAACTCAGAAGTATCCCCATTCTTAACCTGCTGGAATCGAGAAAACAGGGACTCATCCCTCAACTATTTTTCCTTAATCTCATCCACCCAGGTCGGCCTAACTTGCAGTTCTGCTAACAGACTACCGTCGTCATACAGACTCAAATGAGCGAACATGGCTCTCAGATTAGATATAGTTTTATGACTTAGGGCATCAGCCACCACATTAGCTTTGCCTAGGTGATACTCAATCGCGCAGTCATAATCCTTAAGCAACTCTATCGATCTTCACTGCCTAAGGTTCAGCTCCTTCTGAGTCAGCAAGCACTTAAGACTCTTATGGTCTGTGTATATAATACACCTTTCTCCGTACAGGTAATGTCTCCAAATCTTAAGCGTAAAGATTATCGCTGCCAACTCCAGATCATGAGTAGGATAGTTAACTTCATGTGATTTAAGCTGTCGCGATGCATAAGCAACCACTTTACCCTCTTGCATCAGCACACAGCCCAACCCTACATGTGATGTATCACTGCATACGGTAAAATCTTTTCCAGACTCCGGCTGAATCAGTACAGGTGCCTCGGTCAGAACTTTCTTCAGCTTCTCAAAAGATTCCTATTATTTCTCAGTCCAAACAAACGGTACTCCCTTCCTTATAAGCTTTGTCAAAGGCGCTGCCATCACAAAAAATCCTTCCACAAACCTTTTATAGTACCCAGCTAAACCCAGAAAACTTCAAATTTTCGACACTGACCTCAGTGGCTTCCATTCCAGAATCGCTTCAATCTTTCGAGGGTCCACCTTGATCCCTTCAGCAGAGACAACATGCCCCAAGAAAGTTACCTCTCTCAACCAGAACTCACACTTACTGAATTTCGCATAAAGCTCCTTCTCCCTCAGCACTTGTAGCACAATACGAAGATGCTCATCATGCTTCTTGTGACAGCCCAAAATAGACCCTAGCCGGAATGTGGTTTCGGGACCACAAAACCGAGGCATAACAATAATTTAAAATTTATTTCGATGCCTATAATATGTGAGTATTCATGTATGACATTTTTTGATGATTGATTTAGTGTTATAAAGGTGAATTTCACTAGAAAGGACTTGTGTGAGAAAATTTAGAATTGAGATAGGCAAATGTGGAAGTGGCCTATTGATGCACACTAGGAAATGTTGTCCTTGCATGTCAAATTCCCAAATTTGACTATAGTGGCCGACCATGGTGATGAATATGGGCAAAAGAAAACATGTCTTAAACATGTTTTGCTAGTGGTGCATGTTAGAAATAATAAAATAAGAGTATGGAAAAAAAAAGGAAAAAAAGTGTTCATCTTTCACCATAGCTCTTGGCGAATGTCCTAAGGAAAGAAAAGAAAAATTTTGCTCATCCATTTTCACTTCTTGGCGAAAATACTAAGGAAAAAGGGGAGGATTTTTGCTTCATGCTTGGTTTGGAAGAGATCTAGAAGGAGATTTGGCTAAGTTTGCATCAAGATTAAGGTATGTATGAGGTTGTGTTAGGAGTTTCATGCATGTCTTGGTTACTAACTTGATGTGCATGTTAGCCATGGCTCAAATCTTTGTTATGCCATGGAAATGGTATTTGGCCAAAGTTGTTATGGTGATAAAGCCATTGCATGCTAAGTGTGAAGCTTGATGATGATGCATGCAATGATGGATTTTCTACTCATGAGTAAGATTTTGAGTTTTCTTTGTTTTATCATGATTGAAGTTGAAAAGGAGCATGATTGTCATATTCGCCATGATGCATTCTTGAGCATGATTCATGCTTCTTGCATGTTAGTTAAAATTTGTGTTTTGGATGGCTATGGACACCTTGAAAATTCGCCATGCTCATATATGCATATATATATGATTGCACATTATGTTTTGGTTATGAACTAAGTGATGAATATATTGGTTTAAAGAAGAAGATGTGGAAGAATGCTTGTGAAATTGCAAGCACAATTCGCCTAGCACACATGTAGGTGCTTGATGCTATATTATAAGTTTTGGGCCACAATGTGCAAAGCATTAATTAGTAAATTGCATGCTGTTTTGTGAGGTATTAAGTGCAAAATTGACCTCAACATGTACATGAATATTCGGCCTTGGGTAGCCTATTGAAGGCCTTAGCATTTCCTTGATGCTCGAATAAATTGTATTGAATTGCTTGATGTAGTATAAAATGTGCATGACCATTGTGTATTCAAGCTAAAGGGTGGCTATATGACCATTTAAACTCCTTGTCATATTCGCCAAAAGCTAGCACAATGAGGTTTTAATAAATTGAATTTGTTTGAATTAGCTCAAGAGCTTAGAGGGCCACAATTGGACAAGGGAAGGAGAAAGTGATCGAATAGCCGAAAAAGCCGTTCGACAACATCCGAGGTAAGTCCTCAAGAAGTGACCCTACTTGAATTGTGTGAAATAAAGTATGGATGTGTATTGATTATTGATTATGTATGCATGAGTATTTGAATTCTACCGGGCCACGTCCGAAGGCGAATATGCTTGCGACTATAATTGCGTTTGAGCCTTAGTAACTGAAAATGAATTATGTATGTCCAATGATAATTGATGTATGTGTTCATGGAAATTGAATGATATCCGGCTAAATCTCAAGACAATTATGCTGGAAATTATATCCGGGTTAAGACCCGAAGGCAATTGTGCTAGTGGCTACATCCGGGCTAAGACCCAAAGGCATTCGTGCGAGACATTCTATCCGGGCTAAGACCCGAAGGCATTTGTGCACGTGATTATATCCGGTTATATTCCGAAGAATCTTGGGCTGGAGGTGAGTGTTGGTTGCTGTAATGAATTCAATTAGTACACTCGAAAAGCCCAAAGGATAAGGTACGTTATATGTGCATTGGAAAGTCGACATGTTTGAGCAACATTCGCTCAATCGACTAATGAATTTCAGTTATTGAATTGATTGATATTTTGTGAAATCATATAATGATGAAGTGTGAAGTAAGAATGTGTATTAATGAAATGATGCATTTGGCTATGTGAATGTATTGCTGTAATTAGAGTTGATTATATTCCTTGAGACTTACTAAGCATAAAAATGCTTACCCGTTGCTTTGGCTCTCGCTTTTTTTTTAGATTTCGTCAAGCAATTGGATTTGGGATCGTTGAAGTCGAAGCCATTCACACTATCAAGCCTCCATTTTGGTATAAATTTTTGATTGAACTTGAGATGGCATGTATAGGACTACCTCTTGTTTGTTAAATATGTTGTAATGTAAGTATGTACGGCCATGCGAAAATGGCTCGAAAAGGAAGCATGAACTTAGACTAATTGTGGGTTGTATGTATATATTTGGTGTCATGATGTGGCTATGGCTTGAAATGGGAATGTTGGTCATATGATCAGCCATTTGCATGGTTAAAATGATCATATATGAACCTATGTATGGCAAGACTAGTTGATTCATGGAGACTACCAAATAGGTAAGTCCTACCTTAAAACAGATGCTGCCAGCTGCAGTGGCATGAATGTGAAAAATCACCAAAATTCATAGGAATGGAATTAAATAGTGAATAAGCTATTTAAATGAACCTTGATGAGTCTATTTTCATATGGAAGAAACGAAATGGTCATAGGAGTTACAGGTTCAGAGATATTAAAGCTATTGTGAGACAGGGCCAGAATGGTTTCTGGGTTCCCTGTCGCAACTTTAAAATTCACTATAAATTATCAAAAAGAATTAGGAGACATACCTTATATTTACAGATTCCATTTTGAGTCTAGTTTCATTAGAAATAAACGAAACCAGCATTAAATCCCTGTACAGAGAGATATTCAAGTTATACCGCGCGAAGGTCAGAGCAGTCGATCCCTGTAACATGGGTAACTTTAACTAATAAACTGTACCAATTGGCCCGACCAAAAATCCTAGAAATAAATCCATGGATGGATATATGAGTCTAAATTCAGGGAAAATTTACGAAACCAGTTTCCGAGTTTTGAAACTCGAGATATGATTTTTAAGGCGACAGTGACGCAGTTTTCCAGCCTGACTGGAAATGTCAAATTGGTGGGCAAAACATGTGAACTTGGCTTGTTAACCCCTCGGGTCCGACACCGGCGATGGTCTCGGGTTTGGGGTGTTACACTTCTCCTCAGTTTCAGAATAAACCAGAATATCATCGATAAAGACGACCACGAATCCATCCAAGTATGGCTAGAACACTCGATTCATCGGATCCATAAATGCCACAGGTGCGTTCGTCAACCCAAATGGCATAACCAAGAACTCATAGTGACCATACCGAGTTCTGAATGCCGTCTTGTGAATATACACCTCCTTAACCCTCAACTGATGATACCCAGATTGAAGGTCAATCTTGGAAAATACTAAAGCTCCTCTAAGTTGGTCGAATAAATTATCGATTTTCGGCAGTGGGTACTTATTCTTAATCGTCAGTTTGTTCAACTGCCGATAATCGATGCACATCCGCATTGACCCATCTTTCTTCTTTACGAACAACACTGGTGCTCCCCACGGAGACACACTTGGTCTAATGAAGCCTCTATCCAATAACTCTTGAATTTGGGCTTTCAGCTCCACCAACTCCTTCGGTGCCATCCTATAAGGTGCAATAGACACCGGAGCCGTTCCAGGCAACAAGTCGATTCCAAACTCAACCTCTCGGTTCGGGGGCAAACCCGAAAGCTCCTTTGGAAAAACATTTTGAAAATCCTTGACTGTTCTAACTTTATCCACTGTCAGATCCTCAGTTTCCAATTAGCTTACAAATGCCAAATAAGCCTCACATCCCTTTCGAATCCACTTCTCGGCTCTCAATTCTGACACCACATTAGATAGATAATCCCTACGCTCGCCTATCACCAAAACCTCCTCATCCTTTCTGGTCTTTAACATTATTCGCTTAGCAGCACAATCCATAGTAGCCCTATGCTTAACAAGCCAATCCATTCCCAAAATGAGATCGAATTCTCTGAAAGATAGCTCCATCAGATCTCCAGAGAAAACTTTTCCTTGAGTTTCTATAGGCACATCTCTATACAGTTTATCTACCCTAACCAAGTGACCCAAAGGACTTAGTACAGATACCTCACTCACGATCTCCTCAGAGCGCACACTGGCACATGTCTTGAAGACGAAGATTCAGCCTGAGCATTACCTCGGCCACTTCCACAGCCTCTTCCACGAGCTGCTCGTGTACTCATTTCGTATTATCTGGTAAAGAATTTTATGAATTAGTTTAATATTTCAGTGTTTATTATAGATGTCTTATGAATAATAGTAATTCAGAGTTTGAGTTTGTTTCCTTTTATGTAGCTTAGCTACGATCTCGATCTACTTATCGAATTTTATAGTTCGGTGTTACCCTAACTAAAGTACCATGATAAGGTTTTGTACAAGCATATAATGATATTTGAAACAATCGAAAGGCTCGAAAACTTACAGACTTGGGCCGGAGATTCGATGTGCCACCTTCTAAAAAAAACCTAATTTTAGAAAACCGATTTTAATCTTTAAAATCATCATTTGTAAAGAGAAAATATTGGAAACATTCCTAAAAACAATTTATAATCAAGTTCAAAAAAAAATGATTTCCGAAAACCTTCATTCAGTGTTTCTTTACAAACTCCCGTTTTTAGACCCGTTCTATAGCCGAGTTGTTGCAACTTGGCTCTGATACCACTAAATGTAACACTGCAAACCCGGGCCAGACTTTATGGCCAGATCTAACGTGTCACATGGACTTACGACTTAGGATGCATTCGTTGGTTTAAGTGATTGGGGTGGTCTTTGTAAAAATAGCGATTGAATGAAAAGCCGGTTTATTAATCTTTAGGCTATCCATTAGTTGTGATTGTAGAGTCTTGAAAAATGTTCATTAATTTTGAAAACCCGCACAGCCTAACACTAGCAGTTTCGACATAGTATAAATATAATCAGAAAATAAAACCATAGCGGAAAAAAAATTTAAATAGCGGCCTCATTACAACTTAAAACCCAAAATTAAATCAGAATATAAAATAATAAAAATAAACTAACTTAGAAAAACCAACTTTGCAGATGATGTAGCCACTCCGAATCCCTCACGGCTCCAAGCCCACTATGGTTGGGGATTTCCTGCAGAGATGAAAATAAAGGGTGAGTTCGGAAAACTCAGTGTGTAACATAACCCAACCATAGCCCAAAACAGATCAAACCTCAGAGTCAGACTTATATGGGCCTTGGCCCAGTACAGATATCAGAATGAAACCCATAGGCCCATAGCAGATACAGAACAAATATATCATGAATGCAGAAATCCCAACCTAGATCCATCCATAACACCCCCGTACAAGCCTTACACCATGTGGGGAGACTACTCGACCCACCCAACCGCTACACACCACGAAATTGCAATAAGTACCGGATATTGTGACGAAGCCACCAGATCTGAGATATTTTGGCTAGGCCACCAGAATAGATATATATATGTGGCGAAGCCACCAAATTGCAGCGAGGCTGCCAGATATTGTGACAAAGTCACCAGAATAGATATATGTGGCGAGGCCACGGATTGCAATGAGGTCGCCGTAACGCTTCCTCCATCAATATAAACCCATGTCCCATGCAACAGAAATAATATGTCATGGCACACGTATACAGAAACAGAACATCATGCTTTTCAGAAAAAAATAACCCTAGGGGTAAAATCGTAATTTTGCATGCATAAGGGTATTTTAGTAATTATTACCTATTCCTAAGGTTTCATGCTCATTCTAACGTTTACCAAGTAATCAGAAGTACTTAACTCGTCTTTTTACCAAAGTGGGCACGTTGGCCCATTGGCCCGTTTTTGGCTCATTAAGCCCAAAAATACTGTTGTGCCCGAAAATGTACACTCTGCACTCTAATCATCCAAATGCACCATATTCATTAATAATTTTCTCACTAGCGCTCTCACGCTCGTAAGTTCACAAAATACCAACGTTTCGGTATTTTGGCTTTTACCGATTCAGTCAAAGGGAGGGTGTCGTTTACACACTTGGTTGATGACGATTGATGACGATATCTCCCACGCGATAATCCTACAATCGATCACTAACACATTAGACTTACGAATTAATGATAACTAACATAAATCCACGTCAACTAACCCAATCATCACACAAGTTAGTCATTTACGCACGAGGGGCAAAATAATCATTTAACACCCTAGGGGCAAAATGGTAAATTTACCCCACAAGGGTATCTCGATAATTCTACCCTATATGGGTATTTCAGTAATTCTATCCTATAGGGGTATTTCGATAATTCTACCCTACAGGGGAATTTTAATCATTCTACCCTACAAGGGTGTTTCGGTAATTCTACCTTAGAGGGGTATTTCGGTAATTCTACAACTTATCCACTTGGGCCTACGGACCCATTGGGACCACATGGCCCATTTCAGCCCATCGTAGCCCGAAATAACTGTCCTACTGCTAGAGTAATGGGAAATACACACCTGTTAGGAGACTGCTGTTAATCCGCGCTCCAAATACTCTTAGCTGACGCCCAACCCAAACGAACACGTCACAAAGCAAAAGGGATCAGCCAAGAAGGGTATGCCTACTCTCTTCATGGTTTACTCTATTTACCATCTACTCTTATGTTAGCTTCCCGATGTGGGATCCCTCCATCACAAGAGTTTAAAACCAACACCAACTCTTGCCGTCCCAACATAGCAAAATAATCAACCTTTGCGTGCCAAGGGATTCGAACCAAAGTCCTCTCACATGCCAACTCACGCCACCACCACTAGGCCATCAACTCATTTGTGTCATAAATCCAACACATTAAACTTTAAAGCGCACCTACTTGCTTCCAGATTTATTGAAAAGAAAAACCAAAATATATTGCAAGAGCCAAGACTTGAACCTTGGACCCCTTGCTTCCTCTATGGCGTCACTTCCTTGTCCCCTAAGTGGCGCCACCTTGCCATTACACCACACTCCTTTTTGTGTCATCTTTTACCCCTTTACTCTTAAAAGCCCAAACGCCAATTATATCACCTGTTCATAAAATTAAAATTTCGAAGACTACTACAGATTTAACTTAAGTTTGGGCCTTCCAAAGGGCCACTAACCTACTAAAATATATATATTAACCAACCAGAACACACACAAATTTTAAAAATCACAGAAACACAGAAAACCTGAAAATTAGGGCATTACAAGATCGAGGGAAAATCAAAGTATCAGATTAGTCGACTTAATTTGTCGTTACAACGAATGAGGTAAGTTCGTACCTTAATAAATGTTACGAAATCATATTATAAATGCTTACTATTTGTATGATTGGATTTAATTTCGAATGATAATACAGATATATGTATTTTGAGTAAGTTATATATATGTTATTATCAAGAAGCAGAATATATGAATACAAGAAAGTTCCAATAATGTGACGACGTCCAAAAAGCCCTGTATGAACCATAGGAATAGTTAGGATACATATTTCATGACATTGGATTCCAATATGAGTTATCGTGTAAGACCATGTCTGGGACGTTGGCATCAATTTGTGATTTACGTGTAAGACCATGTCTGGGACATTGGCATCGTATATGATTTCGTGTAAAACCCTATCTTGGACAGTGGCATCGATATTTGATTTCATGTAAGATCATATCTAGGACGTTGGCATTGTACGAGCTTATAAGTTATCCGAGTATCCTTATTGATTCCGAACGGTTCAACGGGCATTCCGAGAAATAAATGATTAAGTAAAAGACATTCCGATTCAGGTACGTTGAAATATATATAATATTTGAAAATGAAAAGTAAGTATATATGTGCAAAGAATGTTATGTGATGCATATGGAAATGAAATGTGAGTATGTGTAAATGAAACATGAATAAATGAATAATATACAGTATATTAAGTGGCATAAGTGAAATTGTCAGATGTTATATGTATAAAAGGTGAAATTGAGTATAAATAATGATATGAGATTTACATATATGTATATATGATTAGATGTGTTATTTCCATAATATGCTCATTTGGATATATGAAAGTGTGAATTGAATGATATAGGAAAATTGAGCTGAATAAGCTTGTGAAAGCTAAAGTTTTTGAAGTAAGCAAGTATAACATTGGATGATGATAATACAATATGAGAATATGTTTTATAACTTGAAAAAGTTGTATGAGATAGTATATCATGCATATGGCCTTGTAATGGAATTATTTGTTATATTAAGTTTATTAAGATACAAGCTTACTAAGCTTTAAAGCTTACTTTGTGTGCATTTTTCCTATGTTTATAGAGTTTCGGAGACTGGCTCAGGTTGGAAGTCGAAGGAGATCTCATCACACTAGCCTGTTATCGCTTCAGTAAATAAAAGCTTTGAGGTTTTTGATTATGTGGCATGTATAGTCTAGTTTCGGTATGGTTCATTTTGATTTGTATATATATATATATATAGCCATGCGAAATGGCTTGTTAATGAGGTTAATGTTTATGTATATTCAGTCATGGTATAAGCTTATTTTGGGAAGTATGTTTCATGGTATGTATGTATGGTGTCTTGGTTACATGTTTTAGTTGAGTAATGATTCGGTTGATAGATGTGTTTTTGCTATATTTGCATATGTTTTCATAAGCTAAATTATGTATATATGATTGTTTGCATACAGTTGTTAATGGAAAAAGATGATAATGTTATACAAATGATTGGTTGGTCATTTGAGCATGTATAATGTGGTAAGTTAATGAAGTAAATTAGCTATCAATTGGTGTACCTAGTTGAGGTTTCATTGTGATAACGGTATGACTTATTGCAGTTATATTTGATAATCAAATAAATGAATATTTGAATGGTTGAATATATGATGTTTAAACATGATAATTTTGCATGTGGAATAAGTATGTTTGAATTGTCAATTGTGCTCAAAATGGTATATTTTGCTTTTGTGGATAGTTACAATTTAGGTTGAATGATGGTAATGTGGGTAATTATTCAAATAAATTTTAATGTTGGTATGTGTTCATATTTGCAATGTAATGACTATGCTATGCCATGTGAATTTGACTATTTGGTGTGGCTTATTAATGACCTATGTTTTGATGTATAAATTGCCTTGTAAATTGGTGTGTGAATGATAAAAATTGCTTTGGTTGTTTTGTGATATAAATTATGATATATGATATATATATATTTAGTTAATGATAGGTAAAATAAATACATATGCTAATGACATATTTGTTTATGGTTCAGTATTTAAAGGTCAAGTTGTTGGTTTAACGCTTATTTACTAAATGTATACTTAGTCGAGGTTTCGTTGGGATAATAGTATGATCTATTGAGGTTAATATGATGACCAAATATATATGGCTAATTGATTGGTTGTTTATATTTATTTTGGGCGTAAAAAAAGTAGCATATGACTTAAGTGTTCTTTGATTTGTTATTAGTGTTCGAAAATGTTAATGTTGCTATAATGCAGTACGCATAACTTTGTAATAATGACAATTATATTCGACCATTTGATGATGTTTGTTAATGACTCTCATATAGATGATTAATATGTTGTATAATATAGCTTGTTTTGATTTGATATACAAATGTGCATAGGAATATGAAATTGTACATTTGATAATTAGCAAATGAATTAAATGTATGCAAATGGATGTTTTAATATATGCTAGGAATATGAAATGTAATAATATATGCATGAATTCATATTAGGTATGCGAATGCTATTATTGTGATGGCTATATGGAATAAATAAAAAATATAAAACTTTATTTATAGAGCGTGTTAACATGGCTTTGATGCATGCAAGTTTGGTTTGAATAATGGTATAGATTGATGATATTGATGTGATTGAAATTTGAAGCATGGATTGTTTATGAATTATAAGAAATAAAATATGATTGGGTTTAGTTGATTAAGTGGACCATATATGGGAATTTGACTTACATGAATGAATATATGGATTCATTGCTCTCAAAGCAAACAAAGATTTCCTACTCAAAGCATCGGCGACTACATTTTCCTTTCCCGGATGATATTCGATTACCAACTCATAATCTTTTAATAGCTCAAGCCAACTCTGTTGTCGTAAATTCAAATCCTTCTGAGCCATTAAATACTTCAAACTCTTGTGGTCAATAAAGATGTGGCACTTTTCACCAAATAAATGGTGTCGCCAAATTTTTAAAGCAAACACAATGGCAGCCAATTCCAAGTCTGCGTCGGATAATTCTTTTCGTGCAGTTTCAACTGTCTCAAGGAATAAGCTATCACTTTGCCCTCTTGCATCAACACACATCCAAGACCATTCAATGATGCGTCGCTGAAAATTACAAACTCTTTTCTTGATTCAGGTTGCACTAATATCAATGCCTCGGTTAACAATGCTTTCAACTGTTCAAAACTCTTTTGACATTCATTTGACCACTCGAACTTAACATTTTTTGTAACAATTTTGACATAGGTGTAGAAATCATCGAGAATCCTTTAACAAAACATCGATAATAACTAGCCAAGCCCAAAAAGCTTCTAACCTTGGATACTTTTCTCGGCATTTTCCAATCAAAAATTGTCGAAATCTTACTTGGATCAACCCTTATATCTTCTGCTAAGACAATATGGCCCAAAAGTCTGACTTCTCAAAGCCAAAACTCACTTTTGCTGAGCTTAGCAAACAATTTCTTACCTCTCAAAGTCTACAACAAAATTCCTAAATGTTCGACATGCTCAGCCTTATCTCGAGAATAAATCAAAATGTCATCAATGAACACAACTACAAACTTGTCCAAATATGGTCTAAAGATCCCATTCATCAAATCCATAAAAATAGCAAGAGCATTAGTTAATCCAAAAGGCATAACAAGAAATTCATAGTGCCCATACCTCGTTCTGAATGCGGTTTTTGGCACATCCAAGTCTTTAACCTTCAGCTGATAATAACCAGATCTCAAATCTATCTTCGAGAATACTGTTTCCCCTTTCAACTGGTCAAACAAATCATCAATCCTCGATAAAGGATACTTGTTCTTTATTGTAACCTTGTTGAGTTGATGATAATCGATACAAAGTCTCATGGATCCATCTTTCTTCTTGACGAATAATACCGATGCACCCTAGGGAGAAAAACTCGGTCTTGTAAAACCCTTGTCTGTCAACTCTTGTAACTAAGACTTTAATTCTTTCAATTCGGTCAGAGCCATCCTATATGGAGCTATCGATATTGGTGCAGTCCCCAGTACTAAATCAATAGCAAATTTGACTTTCCCTATTGGGGGTAATCCAAGCAACTCTTTTGGGAACACATCCGAATATTCACAAATTACTGGCACAGATTCAACCTTCAATTCAGACACCTTAGTACTCAGTACATAAGCGAGAAATGCTTCACAACCCTTTCTTACATACCTTTGAGCCGACATCAACGAAATCATAATAGGCAATTTACTCGACTCATCCGACTGAACTCGAAGAGTTTCACTATTTTGACATTTCAATTCAATAACCTTTTGTCTACAATTCATTACAACATCATGCAAAGTCAACCAATCCATTCCAAGTATCATATCAAACTCATCAAATGGCAGAAGCATTAAATCAGCCGACAAACAGTGATCCTGAATCATTAAAGGACAACTCTTGCAAACTTTATCAACTAAAACATGTTTGCCTAAGGGGTTCGAAACCTTAATCACAAACTCAATAGACTCAATAGAAAAATTCTTACTAGATACCAAATTCATGCAAATATAGGAATGAGTCGATCCAGGATCAATTAATTGAACTACATTAGTATCATAAAGAGAAAATGTACCAGTGATCACGTCAGGGGAGGACGCATCCTCGCAAGCACGAATAGCATAAGTTCTCATAGGTGCTCTAGCTTCCAATCTCACAGCTGAGTCTTTGGATACTCCTCCACTACTGAACCCATTTCCCGTATTTCTCACTGGGCTCCCTCTAGCAGTAGTGTTACTCGATCTTGCATTCTAAAAATTACCTTTTTCAACCATTTCAGGGCAGTCTCAGATAAAGTGATCTTGGGAGCCACATTTGAAACAAGCCAGCTTATTCATCCTACATTCATCGGGATGTCATTTACCACAATGTTGGTATTCAGGCTTATTAGACCTAGCATTACCTACGCTCACTATGGATGTAGTTTGGGGCTTAGAACCCGAATATTGCTTCCCGTGATCTCTGTTGGGATACCCAGATGAAGCATTGGAGAAATCTCTCGATTTCTTTGACGAAGATTAAAATGACTTATTCATCGGCCTCTTTCTCAAATCTCTATCCTCAAACTTAGCTTTTCTCATTTCCTTAATCAACTCTTCAACTTTACAAGCTCGTTCGATTAGCAAAACAAATTTTTTCAACTCTAAAATCCCAACTAATAACCCGATGTCCTCATTCAGCCCATCTTCAAATCTCTTACACATAATAGCCTCTGTTGAAACACATTCCCGAGCATACTTACTGAGTCTAACAAACTCTCGCTCGTATTCAGTCCCATGTGAAATGGGGACATGCTGTGCCCACTGACCGTGTAACTCACTGACTATGACATCAGCACCAAAATAAGGTCACACGCCTCTGTCACACTCCCGTGTCACACGTCCGTGTCACACGCCCGTGTGGCCAAGCTATGTGGCCAAATTAAATTAAATGATTTTTTATAAAAATGGTGCAAACTTCACACGGCCAAAGCATACGCCCATGTGGTTAGGCCGTGTCTCTCACATGGCTAAGACACACGCCCATGTGTTTACTACTAGGCATTCTAACTTATAACATTAAGGTGCAGGAGACACACGGCCAGATCACACGCCCATGGGGCAGACCGTGCGTCATACACGGCCTACACACAAGCCCGTGTGTCTACCCGTGTGGACAATTTCAAGGCTATTCTCTAAGCCTTTTTGCCACCCTTTAAGGACTCATTCATTTGTATATGTTCTCAGCATTCAACCATTCACATTTGAACTACTCCAATATCCAAATCCATGATTAAATTATGTCTCTAATGCCTCCATTCACTATCTCAATTTTTACATGCATTTCTTAATCTTTTCATAACAATTCATAACCTCTAGGTTTTTATATCCTTCTTTCCAACTTCACACATTTCTAACATTGTTGTGGCCATACTCATTGATCACGGGCCATTCACCAAATAAATATGCCATACCTTACATCCACCATTTCCAAGCAACCACATCAACATGAACACATTGCATGCATGCATGATTAATAAGGGCTACAACCCAATAGTAAAACATAAGCCATATTTCATGGCCATCTAAATGTAACACCCCTTTCCCGTATCTGAGGCTGGGATAGGGTACGAAGCATTACCGGACATTCATACAATTGTTGAAGCAAAATCGAGCTATAATATCCCTTTCAAATCAAAAGTCATTCAAACATATACAGAACCTCCTTTGTATGGACCTACGAGATCCAAAACATACATCAAAAGTAGTTTGGAACCCAACCGAAAACTTGAGGGAAACTTACGAAATTTTCTTAAATACAAAGTCACACACCCGTGTGAAATGGGGACACGCCCGTGTGCTTTTGACACGTTCGTGTCCACAGGTCATGTAACTCTCTGACTATGACGCCAGCACCAAAATAAGGTCACACGGCCGTGTCACATGCCCGTGTGGCCAGGCCATGTGGCCAAATTAAATTAAATGATTTTTCATAAAAATAGTGCAGACTTCACACGGTTAGAGCACACACCCATGTGGTTAGGCCGTGTCTCTCAATGGCTAAGACACACGCTCCTGTCTTAGCCCATGTGTTTACTGCTGGGCATCCTGACTTATAAAATTAAGGTGCAGGGGTCACACAGCCAGATCACACGCCCATGGGATAAATCGTGTGTCACCCACGGCCTAGACACACGCCCGTGTTTCTACCCTTGTGGACAATTTCAAGGCTATTCTCCAAGCCTTTTTGCCACCCTTTAAGGACTCATTCATTTGTATATGTTCTCATCATTCAACCATTCACATTTGAACTACTCCAATATCCAAATCCATGATTAAATTATGTCCCTAATGCCTCCATGCACTATCTCAATTTTTACATGCATTTCCTAATCTTTTCATACCAATTCATAACCTCTAGGTTTTTATATCCTTTTTTCCAACTTTATACATTTATAACATTGTTGTGGCCTTACACATTGATCATGGGCCATTTACCAAATAAATATGTCTTACCTTACATCCATATGAACACATTGCATGCATGCATGAATAATAAGGGTTACAACCCTATAGTAAAATATGAGTCATATTTCATGGCCATATACAAAATAATTCATCAACCATCATGAGCCATTACTCTTGGCTAATTTAAATGACCCATATAACCAAAAGATAAGTTACCCTGTACATGCCATTATATCAAAACGAATAGTTTTTTTTATACCCAAAACGAGAATGCCAATAGTGTGATCAAACTCCCACCGTCCTCAACCCTTCACGAGTCTAAGAGCTCTATAAGACAGGGAAAAGTAAAAAAGGGGTAAGCATTACATGCTTAGTAAGTTCATATAATGGAAAGTAAACTTATCGGTCATTTTTAACATATAATCACAATAATCCATGTTATCCATCAATTATAAAAATTTTCCCTAAACACATGCACTCAATGAATAAGTTAGTCACATAAATTTTCAAGATCCATAGATGAGCTCATCACATCATATACCTATTCAAATTCGTATTTCTCATGTCATGTACAAACATTTTATCTAGTGAATCCTTAAATTCTCGATGGATATTTCATCACTTAGTACGCTCCATGTGTACTATTTTATTAACCGTCAATTCATGTCCAGTAGTACCCTATCCGAGCCATATCTCTTACAGCAGAATTACCAGTCCAGGCTAAATGCTAGCTGTTCCATTTACTCTAAGGGCTTTGTTAGATTACCAGTCCAGACTAAATCCTTTACATGACAAAGAATACCCTACAGAGTCTAACCTGGATTAGTAGTCCAAGCTAAATCCTAATTGAAACGTATGCTCAATAGGCTCATTTCAAGATTACCCATTCGGGCTAAATCCTTTCTATAATTGGATTGCCCATTTGGGATAAATCCTTTCTATAATGAGATTAATGGATTACCCGTCCAGGCTAAAATCCTTTCTGCAACACATACAGGATCCTATTTTTCATGAAAAGTGACCTATCCATCGGAATTCCATATTCAAACGGATTCTAATCCATTTTTCAATCAATTTTGGATTTATAGAAATTTTTATACAATTCGTTATTTATGGATTTCACATTCAATTTGATACAATAATTAAAGCCAACATGCATAAACATCCAATTAGGTTACATAAACTTGCTTAAATGATGTCTCGGGTTTGGATTCCGACTATTCCAAAACCTTTTATTTTTCACGATATACTTCCAGAATTGGTCTTTCTGAGTTTATATAAATAGGTTAAATTATTATTTCATCACATTCTTCAATTTCAACTTGGAAACTTACTCTATGGAAAAACTACCTATTTACCACTAACTTTGCACTTTTTTACATTTTAGTCCCTATGCTCGTATAATGAAATACATGCATTCCCTTAATTTCCCAAGTCTAATCGAATTACATCCTAGCTTATAAGCCCACATTTTCCATTATTTCACTTTTCTATTGCTCACTTTTACATCTTTTGCAACATGGTCCTTTTTAGATGTTTTCATGGAAAACAACTTGACAAAATATGTTTATCATACATCAAACTTTCATATTCCTCCATTAAACACCAAAATTCAAACATGTCACACATGGGTAAGTTTTTGAACATGAACCCTAGCTTAAAATAAGGGTAGAAATGGCTAGAACATGCTTCGAGGATCTCAAAAATATAAAAAAAAATCAAAAACGGGGCTAGGGAGCACTTACAATCAAGCTTAAAATGTTGAAAACCCTAGCTATGGAGCCTCTTGAATTTTTGGCACACCATGTAGGAGATGGACAACATTTTTACTTGATTTTTCCGTTTTTATTCTTTAAATAACAAAATGACCAAAATGCCCCTAAGGCCTTTCTTTAAATTTTTACCCATGCATGCCTATTTTTGTCCAAATTTTTAGAACTTGGTCAAATTACTATTTGAGGACCTCTAATTTATAATCCAACTCAATTTCATGCTAAAATCTTCTAGAACTCATGTTTTACATATTTTTCAATTTGGTCCCTAATGTCAAATTAAGCATCTTAGGCATAGAATTTCTCCATGAAATTTCTACTTAAACATACATTCTCATCCTAGACCTCATAATAATCATGAAGTATTTATTTCTATTTCAGATATGTGGTCTCGAAACCACTGTTTCGACTAGGCCCTAAATTGGGATGTTACAACTCTCCCCCTTTTGGGAATTTTCGTCCCTGAAACTCTTACCAGTAAAAAAGTTTGGATACTATTTCCTCATAGTCTCCTCGGGCTCCCATGTAGCCTCTTCAACCCCATGTCTTTGCCATAAAACATTCACAAGAGCAACACTTTTATTTCTCAATTGTTTGACTTCAAGAGCCAAGATCTTAACCGGTTCCTCACCTTAAGTCATATCTGGTCTAATTTCAACCTCTATTGGTGCAATCACATGGGAAGAATCAGATCTATATCGACGCAACATGGATACATGAAATACATCGTGAATCTTTTCTAATTTAGTCGGCAAGGCCAATCAATAAGCAACAAGCCCTATCCTTTCAGTAATCTCATAAGGCCTTATAAATCGAGGACTTAATTTTCCTTTCTTTCCAAATCTCAAGACCTTTTTTCCATGGAGACACTTTCAAGAATAATTTATCACTGACCTAATACTCAATTTCCTTTCTTTTCAAATCCACGTACGACTTTTTCCTATCCGATGCCGCTTTCAAAGAATCACGAATTACTTTCACCTTCTCTACAGTTTCCTTAATTAAATAGATTCCATGAATCTTATTCTCCTTAAGCTAAGTCCAATACAACAGTGTGCAACATTTGCATCCATACAGTGCCTCATAAGGCGCCATCTTCAAGCTCGACTGATAACTATTGTTGTAAGCAAATTCAACCAAAGGTAAGTACCTTTCCCAACTACCTTGGAATTCAAGAACACAACATCTGATCATATCTTCAAGTGTCTGAATTACTCTCCCAGATTGTCCATCAGTCTGCGGATGAAAAGCGGTACTAAAGTTTAGGTTTGTACCCAAAGCTTCTTGTAATTTCTACCAAAATCGAGAAGTAAACCTTGGATCTCTATCCGAAATAATTGACAATGGTACACCGTGAAGTCTCACAATTTCAGTAATGTACAGCTCAGCTAACTTATCAAGCAAGAAATTGGTTTCTACCGGTATAAAATGAGCCGATTTAGCCAACCTGTCAACTACATCCTAAACGGCATCTTTCTTCTTTGGGGACAAAGGCAATCCTGTCACAAAGTCCATAGTAATACGGTCCCATTTCCATTCGGGAATCATGATAGGTTGAAGTGACCCTGAAGGTACTTGATGTTCGGCCTTTACTTTTTGGCAAATCCGACATTTCGACACAAACTCAAAGATATCCCTTTTCATACCATTCCACCAATACAATTTATTTAAATCACTATACATCTTTGTACTAACCGGGTGGACTGATAAACAACCGCTACGAGCCTTATGTAAAATATTTTGAATCAACTCGGTGTTGTTCGGAACACAGATCCTACCACAGAATCTCAAGCAATCATCAGAGTCAATCTGAAAATCAGTTTCACTGCTAGACTCACATTGAGCTCTTTTAGCTTGTAACTCTTTATCGACTTTCTGGCCATCACAAATCTGTTGAAGAAAGATTGGTATAACTCTTAACTCTGCTAAGATCGATCCATCTTCGGACAAAGCCAACCGCATACCCATAGCCCTCAAGGCAAACAATGATTTTCTACTCAAAGCGTCGGTGACTACATTTGCCTTACCCGGATGGTAATCAATTATAAACTCATAATCTTTGAGTAATTAGAGCCATCTACGTTGCCTTAGGTTCAAATCCTTTTCAGTCATCAAGTATTTTGAACTTTTATGATTTGTGAACACCTGGTACTTCTCACCATACAGATTGTGTCTCCAAATCTTTAATGCAAAAACAATGGCAGCCAATTCCAAGTCCTGTGTGGGGTAGTTCTTCTTATGAAGCTTTAATTGCCTTGAAGCGTAGGCTATCACCTTACCCTCTTGCATGAGTACAAATCCCAAACCATGCAAGGATGCATCATTATAAATCATGAATTCTTTACCCGACTTGGGTTGTACCAAAACTGGTGTTTCAGTTAGTAGCGCTTTTAGTTTCTCAAAACATTGCTGACACTTTTCCGACTACTCAAACTTAACATCTTTTTGAAGCAACCTAGTCATCGCGGTGGCAATCATAGAAAATCATTTAACAAATCTTCTGTAATAGCTAGCCAAGCCTGAAAAGCTTCTAACTTCTGTCACATTCCTCGGCGGCTTCCATTCGATGATGGCCGCAATCTTACTCGGGTCAACTCTGGTGCCATCACCCGAAACAATATGTCCCAAAAACCCAACTTCTTTAAGCCAAAATTCACTTTTGTTAAACTTAGCATACAATTGCTTATCTTTCAAAGTTTGCAAAACTGTCCTCAAGTCTTCAGCATGCTCAAATTCATCATGAGAGTAAATTCGATTCATCAAATCCATGAATACTGCGGGAGCATTCGTTAGCCCAAATGGCATAACAAGAAATTCATAGTGACCATACCTTGTTCGAAAAGCAGTTTTGGGCACATCTAATTCTTTCACTCACAGTTGGTAATAGTCGGACCTCAAGTCTATCTTTAAAAATACTGTTACTCCCTTTAGCTAGTCAAATATATCATCAATCCTTGGCAACGAGTATTTGTTCTTGATTGTCACCTTGTTGAGTTGACGATAATCGATGCATAATCTCATAGAACCATCCTTCTTTCTCACAAATAATACCGGTGCACCCCAAGGGGAGAAGCTAGGCCTTGCAAAACCCTTATCCGGCAATTCTTGTAACTGAGACTTTAACTCTCTTAATTCCATCGGAGCCATCTGATACGGAGCAATCAAAATAGTTGCTGTTCCCAGCACTAGGTCAATGCTAAATTCAACTTCTCTAACAAGAGGTAATCCTGGTAACTCCTCTAGAAACACATCTGGGTACTCACATACTACTGGCACTGATTTGACTTTCAATTCAGATTCCTTAGTATTCAACACATAAGCCAAGTAGGTTTCACATCCCTTTCTCAAGCATTTTTGAGCCGACATAGAGGAACAACGGATGGTACATATGACTTATCTGGTTCAACCCGGAGAGTTTCGCCATTTTCACACCTCAGTTCAATGACCTTCTATCTATAATTTACTATAGCCTCATGTAATGTCAACCAATCTATACCCAAAATAACATCTAACTCATCAAATGGCAATAACATTAAATCGGCCAGAAAATAATGGCCTCTAATCATTAAATGGCATTTCTTGCATACCTTGTCAACTAGTACATGTTTGCCTAACGAATTATACACCTTAATCACGTATTTCGTAAATTCTACAGGTAATTCCTTACTAGACACCAATTTCATGTAGACATACGAATGGGTTGACCCCGAGTCAATTAAGGAAACAACAAGAATATCATAAAGAGAAAATGTACCCGTAATGACATCAGGAGCTAAGGCTTCCTCTCTAGCACGTACAGCATAAGTTCTTACTGGGGCTCGAGCTTCTGATTTGGCAGTTGTATCCTTTACAGTACTATGACCTCCACTGGCACTTCCAAGGTACCTTAGAGGTCTACCTCGAGAGATAAAAGCATTCAATTTTGGGTTTGGCTCAACCGCTTTGTTATCTCGTTCCGGGCAATCCTTAAGGAAGTGTTCAAGAGAACCACACCTATAGCATGCCCCGCTCCTCATCCGGCACTCTCCAAAGTGAAACTTGTTACAACTGTTACACCATGGTTTTTTGGTTTCCCACACTTCCCACACTAGTTTCCATGGGAGATGAAAACCGCGAATTAGGGTGCTTAAAGGTCCTTGTCTTACCCAAATATCCTACTGATGAATTGGAGCATTCCTGGTGGCTTCTTGATTCTTTGTGGGAGATGCATATATCTTGCCCATGAATCTCTTATTCAGAACTCAAGCTTTCCTCTCTGCTTGTTTCTTTTCATTACTTAGCTCTTCAACTTTCTTGTCTCTGTTGGCCAACACTACAAACTCTCTTATCTCAAGGATCCCAATTAATAGTTTAACGTCATCATTTAATCCTTCTTCGAAATGCTTGCACATTTTTGCTTCAGTCTAAACCGACTCTTAAGCATATTGGCTCAGTTGAACAAACTCCCGTTCATACTCTGCCACAGTCCAATCTCCCTGCTTAAGTTCTAGAAATTCCTTTCTCTTCAGATCCAGGAATCTTTGACTAATATACTTCTTCTTAAATTCAGCTTGAAAAAATTCTCACGTAATATTCTCTCTCGGTACCACTGAGGATACAGTCTTCCACCAGTGGTATGCAGTGTCTTTCAGAAGAGATACCACGCACTTCAAACATTCCTCAGGAGTACATGATAGTTCATCAAGAAACGGTGTTTTCAAGCCAGAACTCAGCTTGTTTTGGATCATTGTCAATTGTGGCTTTAAATTCTTCAGCCCCATATTTCCTCAGTTTATCTATTGGAGCTTTACCAATTCTTATCGGCATCACACCTTGTGGTACTTCTCCTTCAAATCGGGTAGGGGTGAGGGAGGTCGTGGCATAGCAGGGTTGGTCCTCAAGTACTCACCAAACCATTCATCCATTATTTCAAAAAAGGCTGCCTTTGCCTCTTCCCGGCTCTAGACATGGGCCTCCTACTACCACCAGACGTGGCTTGTTGTATAGAAGCTAGAGCATGGCTCTCGGCTTCCTTGGACTCATTTCGAGCTTGGTTGGAAGACATTTACTATATACAAATACATTTAAAAAGGTTAGGATATGTCACACTATCATAACTTGTACAATGGAATGTATAGCTAGACTCGATAGATGCTACATTAGTCCGAGAATCGACTAAACCATAGCTCTTATACCACTAAATATAACACCCCTTACCAGTATTTGAGGTCGGGATAGGGTACGAAGCATTACCAGACATACATACAATTGTTCAAGCAAAATCGGGCTCTAATATCCTTTTCAAATCAAAAGTCATTCAAATATATGCTTGACGTCCCTTGTATGGACCTACGAGATCCAAAACATACATCAGAAGTAGTTCCGAACCCAACCAAAAACTTTAGGGAAACTTGGGAATTTTCTTAAATACAGAGTCACATGCCCATGTGCTCTTGACATGCCCGTGTCCACAGGCCGTATAACTCTCTGACTATGACGTTAGCACCAAAATAAGGTCACACGGCCGTGCCACACGCCCATGTGGCCAAGCTGTGTGGCCAAATTAAATTAAATGATTTTTCATAAAAATGGTGCAGACTTCACACAACTAGAGCACATGCCCATGTGGTTAGGCCGTGTCTCTCACACGACTAAGACACACGCCCGTGTCTTAGCCCATGTGTTTACTGCTGGGCATTCTGACTTATAAAATTAAGGTGCAGGGGACACACGGCCAGATCACACGCCCGTGTGTCTACCCGTGTGGATAATTTCAAGGCTATTCTCCAAGCCTTTTTCCCACCCTTTAAGGACTCATTCATTTGTACATATTCTCAACATTCAACCATTCACATTTGAACTACTCCAATATCCAAATCCATGATTAAATTATGTCCCTAATGCCTCCATGCACTATCTCAATTTTTACATGCATTTCCTAATCTTTTCATACAAAATCATAACCTCCAGGTTTTTATATCCTTCTTTCCAACTTTACACATTTATAACATTGTTGTGGCCATACTCATTGACCATGGGTCATTCACCAAATAAATATGACATACCTTACATACATCATTTCCAAGCAACCACATCAACATGAACACATTGCATGCATGCATGATTAATAAGGGTTACAACCCAATAGTAAAATATGAGCCATATTTCATGGCCATATACAAAATAATTCGTCTACCATCATGAGCCATTACACTTGGCTAATTTAAGTGACACATATAATGTAACACTCCATACCCGTGTTCAATACTAGAACAGAATATGAGTATTACTAGAACAACGTACATATAATTATAGCAAATCAAGACATAAAATGATTATCTAAATTTAAATCCGTCAATTGATCACTCATCTTTTAAAAAAATTAAATTCACATATATCATAAACTTATAATGTAACTAACATTAGATCATACCAATAACAAAATACGAATGAAATATCTAATGTTAGAATTCAACTTTTAAAGTAATATTACTAAAATTTATAACAAAATACTCAAGCCTTCTATACATGCCACATGTCCAAAATGTGTTTACAAAATACCAAAAGGAAGGATGGATAGCGTTGGTGAGCTTCTGACAACTTTTCCCTGAATCACAAGCAAACTTGATTTCACTGTAAAATAAAATACGAAAGGAAGAGGAAGTAAAGTAAGCTAAAAGCTTAGTAAGTAATATGTAAATAATAAAGATAACAAACCAATAATTGCATTTATAGATCCCAAAATATGTATCCATAATTACAAAACCTTTTTCTCATATGCATTTATCATTTATTTCAGTTCAGTACAAGTTGTTCATTCGATTCCTAGTCACTAAATTATTTTTATCTGGAGCTACAGAACTCCAAATTAAGATCCATAAATTTTCTCAGAAACTAGACTCATATATCTTCTTGCCATAAAAATTTCAGAATTTTTGGTTAGGCCAATTACTACAGTTTATTCATTGAAGTCTCCCCTGTTTCGTGGTTCAGCAGCTCTGACCACTCTTCACTAAAATTTAATTATCTTTTGCTACCAAATTCAAATGAGGTTCTCGTTTCTTTCTTCTGAAAATAAATTCAATAAGGAATCCAACTATATAAATTATGTTCCTTAACTATTTTTGTAAAAGTTTAAATGATTTTTACAATTCAAAACAGGGGATCACGAAATTAGTTTGAACCAGTCTTACAAAAATACAAATATCTCAAAATACAGAATTCCTTTGTTTGCTCTATTTCTTTTATATGAAAATAAATTCAATAGTCTTTAATTCCATATCTCATTACACTTCTAGTTCAACTTCTACCATTTTTGGTGATTTTTCAAATTCACTCCCCTGCTACTGTTTTAGACTGTTTATTTCAAATTTCATCCCTTCACTAAAACTTCTTATTATCAACTTTCAAGAAAATGCTTATCCATATTCATCTTATCAAAAATTCATTCACATATCTAACTCATAATTCAAAACTCATATATTCATATTCCAGTATTATCCCACATAATTTCTCCCAGTGAACACTTCGGAAAGTAACAATATCTGGTGGTTTTAGCACATAGCTCCACCTTCTGTAATTAATGTCCAACTTAGTGGTATATACACATAGCACCACACTATTTGGCTAACATGAAATTGTGGCATACGCACTTAGCGCCACTTTTCAAATTAACATGTATAACCGTGGCATATCCACTTAGCACTACATTACATGTTTAACCGTGGTATATCCACTTAGCACCACGTTAATGAATCAATATATGTAACCGTGGCATATCCACTTAGCACCACGTTACATGTTTAACCGTGGTATATCCACTTAGCACCACGTTAATGAATCAATATATGTAACCGTGGCATATCCACTTAGCACCACGTTACACGTATCAATATGTGTAATCGTGGTATATCCATTTAGCACCATGTTACATGTATCAATATGTGTAATCGTGGTATATCCACTTAGCACCACGTTACACGTATAACCGTGGTATATCCACTTAGCACCACGTTTTTCCGTTCCGAAGGTTCAACTAAGATTTCCTCATTTAATCTCAATTCATCAACCACAAATCACCGTTTGTTTCCATTAATTGAACAATACTAAAACTTATTTCACATGTCACAAAATAAAATATTATAACATAATAAAACAATACATTATTTACATATAAACTTACCTCGATGCAAAAATAAAGAAATTTTGCAATTTAGTCCACAATCTTTTCCTTTCCCTGATCAAGGTCGATTCCACATCTTTCTTGATTATGGAGCTTAGAAGCTTGAAACAAACCCTAGCTATGGAGAACCCTTCAAATTCCGTCCTAATGAAGAAGATGGACATATTTTGCCATCTTTTTCCTTTTTTTTAATCTTTTAATTACCAAATGACTAAAATACCCTTTTATTAAAAACTTTGGTTATTTCTACCTATGTATGTCCATTTTTTCCATGAAAACCTAATGGTATAATGACCATTTAAGGACCTCTACTTCAATTATGCTCTTCAATTAAATCCTTTAACATCTAGAACTCATATTTATCAAGTTTTGCAATTAAGTCCTAATAGGAAAATTAGACATGCAATTCATGGAATTTTCTATCAATATTCTAACACATGCATCTAATCACTCGATAAATTATAAAAATTAATCAGAATAAAATTTTCTACTTCAAAATTGTGGTTTCAAAACCACTATTCCGTTTAGGCCCTAATTCAGGCTGTCACATATAACCAAAAGATAAGTTACCCTATACATGCCGTTATATCAAAATGAATTGTTCTTTTATACCCAAAACGAGAATGTTGATAGTGTGATCAAACTCCCACCGTCCTCCAACCTTCACAAGTCCAAGAGCTCTATAAGACATGGAAAAGTAAAAAGGGGGTAAGCATTACATGCTTAGTAAGTTCGTCTAACGGAAAGTAAACTTACCGGTCATTTTTAACACATAATCACAATAAGCCATGTTATCCATCAATTATAAAAATTTTCCCTAAACACATGCACTCAATGAACAAGTTAGTCACATAAATTTTCAAGATCCATAGATGAGCTCATCACATCATATACATATTCAAATTTGTATTTCTCATGTCATGTACAAATATTTTATCCAGTGAATCCTTGAATTCCTAATAGATATTCCATTACTTGGTACGCTCCATGTGTACTATTTTATTAACCGTCAATTCATGTCCAGTAGTACCCTATCCGGTACACTCTAGAGCCACATCTCTTAAAGTAGAATTACTAGTCTAAGCTAAATTCTAGTTGTTCCATGTACTCTAAGGGCTTTTTCGGATTACCAATCTAGGTTAAATCCTTTATAAGACAAAGAATACCCTACAGAGTCTAATCTGGATTACGAGTCCAGGCTAAATCCTAATTGAAACGTATGCTCAATAGGCTCGCTTCAGGATTACCTGTCCGAGCTAAATCCTTTCTATAATGAGATCAATGGATTACCTGTCTAGGCTAAATCCCTTTTGCAACACATGCAGGATCCCATTTTTCATGAAAAGTGACCTATCCATCGGAATTCCAAATTCAAATGGATTCTAACCCATTTTTCAATCAATTTCGGATTTATAGACATTTTCATACAATTCATTATTTATGCATTTTATCATTCAATTTGATACAATAATTAAAGCCAACATGCATAAACATCCAATTACGTTACACGAACTTACCTGAACGATGTCTCGGGTTTGGATTCCGACTATTCCAAAACCTTTTTTTTTCCACGATCTACTTAGGGAATTGGTCTTTCCGAGTCTATATAAACAGATTAAATTACTAATTCATCACATTCTTCAATTTCAGCCTGGAAACTTACTCTATGGAAAAATTACCTATTTACCCCTAACTTTGCACATTTTTACATTTTAGTCCCTAGGCTCGTATAATGAAATACATGCATTCCCTTGATTTCCCAAGTCTAGCCAAATTATATCCTAGCTTATAACAGCCCACATTTTCCTTTATTGCACTTTTTTATTACTCACTTTTACATTTTTTGCAACTTGGTCCTTTTTAGATGTTTTCATGGAAAACCACTTGACAAAAGATGTTTATCATACATCAAAATTTTATATTCCTCCATTAAACACCAAAATACAAATATGTCACACATGGGTAAATTTTTGAACATGAACCCTAGCTTAAAATAAGGGTAGAAATGGCTAGAACATGCTTTGAAGATCTCAAAAATATAAAGAAGATCAAAAATGGGGCTAGGGAGCACTTACAATCAAACTTGAAATGTTGAAAACCCTAGTTATAGAGCCCCTTGAATTTTTAGCACAGCTTGTAGAAGATGGACAACATTTTTTCTTGATTTTTTCCTTTTTATTCTTTAATTAACCAAATGACCAAAATGCCCTTAAGGCCTTTCTTTAAAATTTTACCTATGCATGCCCATTTTTGTCCAAATTTTTAGAACTTGGTCAAATTATTATTTGAGGACTTCTAATTTATAATCCAACTCAATTTCATGCTAAAAGCTTCTAGAACTTAAGTTTTACATATTTTGTAATTTGGTCCCTAATGTCAAATTAAGCATCTTAGGCATAGAATTTCTCTATGAAATTTCTACTCAAGCATACATTCTCATCCTAGACCTCATAATAATCATGAAATATTTATTTCTATTTTGGATATGTGGTCTCATAACCACTATTTCAACTAGGCCCTAAATCGAGATGTTACACTTACCATACATATAACATTCAAATAATATAACATAATTAAATGTAAATTTACCATAATCTCATTATCATAATTCATTCCATCTCCAAACTTACCTCATTTTCATCATTTCATGCATTTAATAGACATGAGCTTTATGTACATACCTGAACCATCTTGAAATGAACTTACACATATTCTCATCTTTGATATACCCCTGAACCACTCGGAATAACAATGTCAGATACTCGGGAAATTTGCACACTGAGTGCCACATATGTAGCCAAAGCTGCTTCAATCTCATATCACATAGTTGCTCGCTCTCGAACTATCAACAGGCCTGCTCACACAAGTTGTCAGTCAAGATCTAGCTATGAGGTGCTGCTCACACAAGCTGTCAAGTATCCGCAACATACGTCGGTATACTCAAGCAACGGTAGGATGTACAAGACCAGCACCCGGATCACATAACCACATAACACATAATGACCCTAGTGACATGTCACTTGTATCCTAATCTATTTTTAAGGTTCAACGGGACTTCTCACTTACCGAATCGTTGTCGAACTCGTTCGTAGGATTTTACTCCTTCACATAATCAAATATACAATTCATGCAATATTAAACCATTTAAATTATTTTAAAGCTTATTTTTAACATACGGACTTACCTCGGTACAAAATGGCTAATAGTTTGATTTAGTCCACAACCTTATTATTTCCCCGATCTAGGTTAAAACCTCGTCTTTCTTGATTTATAATACCGCATTTAACTATTATTCAATTTAATCCCAAAAGCACCTTATAGAAAAAATTATATTTTTGCCCCTAACTTTTTAACTTTTTACATTTTTGTCCCTAGGCTCATAAAATGATTTTCATTCAATTTCATCACTCCCAAGCCTAGCCGAACCTATTCCTTGCTCATAATAGCTCACATTTTTCACTTATTCACATTTTTACACACATTTTACAACTTTTACAAATAGGTCCCTATTTGATATTTTCATCAAAAATCACTTGGTAAATGTTGTTTATCTAACACCAAACATGCATTTTCTACCATTAAACATCAAAATACACAAATATTTAACATGGGTAAAATTTTAGACTTTGATTTTCTTTCAAATCAGTCCTTGGAATAGCTAAATCAAGTTACAACATTCACAAAAACGTAAAAATCATTAAAAATGGGACAAAGACGGACATACAATCAAGCTTTGAAGCTTGGCCAAAAACCCTAGCTATGGTTGCTTGAGAAATTCGGCTATGGGGGACTAAATTGGAGAAGATGACATCTTTTTATTAGTTAATTTATCTCTATTAACCAAATAACCAAAATGCCCTTAATGCCAAACTTTGAAATTTCACCTAACCATGTCCATTTTTGTCCAACTTAAAGTATAATGGTCCAATTGCCATTTAAGGACCTCCAATTTAAAATTTCATAGCAATTAGACACCTCTAGCTTCTAGAACACATATTTTGCACCTACTGCAATTTAGTCCTATTAGTCAAATTGGGCACTCTATCAATAAAATTTCTTAACGAAATTTTCACACAATCATTCAATAGTACTGTAAACCTTCAAGAAATAATAAAATAAATATTTCTACTTCAGATTTGTGGTCCAGAAACTATTATTCTGATTTGACCCCAAAACGAGCTGTTACAGCTTTTCTTGATCTATATATAATCAAATTTAAATTATTTAATTATCATTCTATTCAATTTTATCCAAAAATCATATTATGAAAAAATTACACTTTTGAATTCTTTATAATTTAGTCCCTAGCTCGTAAAAATACAAATTCATACAATTCAACTTATACCCATGCTAGCCGAATATCAATTAAGTCCCTAGCAAGCACTATATTCCATTTATTTCACAATTTAACCATGAATATTTTTTCTATTTTTTAATTTAACCCCTAATTGATAAATTCATCAAAATTTCCTTTATTAAAGTTGCTCAACTATCAACAAGCATCCATTTTCATCCATTAAACATTAAAAACAACTAATATACATTCATGTTAAAACCCTATACTTTTAAAAGTTTCACAAATTAGTCCCTAGGCTAGCTAGATTAAACTACAACGATCTCAAAAACATAGAAATCATTAAAAATCGAGTCAAAATACATACCATGCACTAAAGGAATATGGACGAACCTTTGAACCCTAAAAAATGGCTTCCTTCTTCTAATTTTCAATTGAAGAATGGAGAAGAAAGATGATGTCTTTCTTTTTAATAATTTAATTTAAGTTGATTTATTAATTTACATTTTTAACCTTTATAATTAACATGCATAACACTTAACTAAATGCCCATATTTGTCCACTTAAGCAACCGATGGTCTAATTACCACATAAGGACTTAAACTTTAAAGTTCTATAGCTATTAGACACCTTTAGGTAATAGAAATCAACTTTTACACTTTACGCAATTTAGTCCTTTTTACCAAATTGAGCATTCAAACGATAAAATTTCTTAACGAAATTTTTACACAATCATTCTATCATGTTGTAAACATTAAAATAATAATAAAATAAATATTTCAAACTCAGATTTGTGGTCTCAAAACCACTATTCCGATTTGATTAAAAATAGGTTGTTACAATGAGTTAGCATCTTTTGCACCCTTACTAAAACATCTTATCGAGGGGAACTGTATTGATGCTACTACAAAGGGGGAGTGCATTGATGCTATTACTAAGGAGAGTTGACATTTTCCTTGTTTGTTGTTGTTAATTGTTCTTTTCATTCATGATGCTAGCTATCTATCACTACTTTGTGTTGTGGATGAGACCTTATGATATAAAAATGTTTCTCCAGTTGAAATTGCACAGACTTACCTTGTATTTTTATCTGAAAAAAGGGGAGAAAAACAAAGTTTAAAAGGGAGTTGGTGCTTGATGTTACTAATGCTAGTGTTACATTCCTTGCTTGATAAAATTGGTTACAAGGTTTTTAGTCAAAAATGCCAGAGGAGCATTGCTGAAAATAGTTATGAGGGTAGTGCCATGAACAGTTCCAACTATTCTTGGAACCATGCAGGTTTCATAACATGCCTTATTTGTTGCCACATTTGACCAAAATATTTTGGTTATTTGCATGCATCTTTTGAGGATTTTGTGAAGTCAATTTCGTTATTATAATTGGGGAAGGGATTAGACAAAACAATATTACTTTTCAAATATGCTTATGTGATCTACTTACCTTGTATATTGAGATATACAATCCAAAAATATATGGGTTACTTTATAAAGACTTGTTTCAATTCTTTGCATCTTTATATAAAGAGTAATTTATTTGATGAGATTTGAGTAGCTAAAGAATGATTGAGGTTTAATAGTGAAGTTGGATTCTAGCTCCATATATGGAAGCCTTGCTAGAAGAGATTGTTGAACAGTGCAAATTGCACCTAGCACCACACAAGTTACATAATGCGCCTAATTAAAAATTTATCATTCTTTGTACCAAAACAGTTGGGTCATGACTTAGTTGATATTATGTACGTGTATTGGCCTATCTTTGTAGACCAAACTCTTGGAGCCATAAATCTTTCCAAATTTGATGGATCAGGTCATGCAAATCAAATCTCCTATTTTGTAGAGATTGACTTAACTGCCTTGAAGACTTATCTTAGAGTCTCTTTTTTTTTTTTCTGAAATATCTCAAACTTTATTAGGATATTTTTAAATTTATTTTATTATCTATTTTGGTGGAGATTATTCTGTAATTGATTGATATGTTAACAAGCCTTAAACTCTTATATATTGGAAGATTATTCTATAATTGATTGATATGTTAACAAGCCTTAAACTCTTATATATTAGAGGCTTGTGTAAATTAGATAAGGAAGAAAGTTGAGCACTTAACTTGCTCTGTAACAAATTACTATTGTGAGTGTACTTTTGTAAGTAAATAAATAAGTCACTTAGCTTACATACTAAATTTTCAAGAAGAACTTAGAGGAGGAAGATCTATGTCTTATATATGGATATGTGATATGATACCAATAAATATATAAAAAAAGAATCAATCGTGTTCATCTTTGTTGTTTCATGGTTCCACTTAGAGTTGGTACTGCTTCAGTAACTGCTCTTCTATTACCTAAAAAACCACTGAATTTTAAAAACGTAATTTCCTAAAAATATTGGTAGACAAATTCTAATCTAGCGTTTGCAATTTTCTCTTTCAGTTCATGGCGTCTTGTATATTATTTTTCAATCTTAATGATGACAAAGAAAGTACTTGGATGCAGTTTCTATAACCTAGTTTGATTCTTGACAAAGTCAATTTCCAGCAACTAAAATTGTATGAACACATAATATATTAATTTAATTGGACGGTGGTCAAAATTATTTCAAATATTTCAATGATAACTTAGATAATTTATTTAGACATTTAATGTATCCTTAGAGAAAGAAATTCTAGTGTGAATTGTCTCAGGAGAAATGTCCCCACCAATGCTTTGTCGTGCATGCATCGATGCGACGTGGAAGAAACGCCAATGAATTTGGAGCACAACAATGATATGAGAAAAGTTAAAAAAGAAATGATACGAGAAAATATTCAAAATAAGATATAATATAAAAATAATATTAAGATAGTAAATACATAAACAAGTTTAAAAATAGAAATACAATATACTGAGAAATAAGTTTAAAAACACAATCTTTTTGGAAATATGTTTTCGAAAGTATTCGTTACTACATTTTATCCGCGCGGAATAATTTTAAATCTAATTATATTAAATAAATATATTTGAAATGATTTTTATATAAATATATTTAAAATTAAAATTAAAAATTATGATGAAGCATGTAAAATACTAAAGAGATGAAACTCAAAAATGTATATAAAATTTTATTGAATATGTAATTTTATACAATAATTTTCATGCTTTCATACACATCAAATTTTAATAGAATATGAAAAGAAAAAATATATAATTTGTCCTAGCGTTAAATAATATAGACCAATTCTTCAAAATAAATAATTTAATTAATGCAAAAGTTTTGTATGGACCAACTTGTTTAAATGTGAAATAAAAAGTTACAAAGAAATTGGGTATGTATTGACTTGAAAGCTAATTAATAAACTAATCTTTCAAGTGAATAGTTTAAAATTAAAATGACAAATATTTAAATAATTTTATTTTTTACTTCATTTTACTTTCAACGTGGATCAAAATTATAAATAAAAATTTTTAAAATAATTTAAATTGATAATTAAATAATATTTTTCTCTAAATTCTATGAGAATTTATTTAATTTTTCCTAATCAAATTATTATGGATTACACACATAAATACAAATTTTCTATAAATTCAAATACGATAACAACAATAAAATACAAATAAAAATAGAAATTTCAATATCTACATGATAAATAAATAAACACTACAAAAAAATGGATTATGTAAAAAATCTACAACGAATTATTGACTGTTAAAAGAATAAATTATTTTTAATAAATATATAATAATTTCATCGTAAAAAATACATTCTTTTCATTTTATTTTTCTCTTCTCTTTTCTCCTCTCTTCTTTCCTTTTCTTCTACATTTTTCTCGATTTTTTCACCTAAATAATATAAAAATAAAATTAATAACTGAAATGAGATGTCCATAAGATTATTTACCAAAATGGTATGGTTTTATTGGTGCCGCCTGTCAAATTGGCGGCACCAGACTGAAATGTAATGCTTTAAAATATTTAAGGACCTAATATGAAAATTTACCATGTTGAGTGACTGCCGAAAAAAAAAAGTGAAAGGGTGGCACCAAAGCTTAAAATTGGCTAATTGCCTTCTAAGCTCTCCTTATTTATTATTTTATTTTTATTTCCCTTTCAACTCACTACATTGTATTTAAACAAGCCCTCAACCTATTTTTGTAGTTAAATAAGCTCTTAAACTTATTATTTTTACTCATAAAAGCCTTTATTTTAATATTATAGTAAATATATTTTGAATTTCAAGCTCTTATCTTAATTTTTGTTTGTGCAATAAAATTATTTACACTTTAACATCAACATAAAATCTAAAAAGTAATCAAAATTTTCAAAAGAGTAGTTAAAAATATCATGTATTTAAGCTCTAGAAAATTTAAAATTTTATTTTTTATTTAATAAACCATTCTCATCAAATTCACATAAATATAAAATGCGAATTAGTTTTGTAACATCCTGAAATAGGGCCTAGAATATGAGTATATGCATGTGTTAAAGTTTCATGAAGAAATTCTAAGTATAAGGTGTCCAATTGGAAATTAGAGACTAAATTGAATAAATTGCAAAACTTGGATTCTAGAAGAAATTTGTATGAAATTGCTTTAGATTATGAATTAGAAGGTCTTGGAGAGCAATTTTCCCAAATTCTAAATTTTTGGACAAAAATGGGCTTGCATGGATGAAATTTTAGAGAAAGGGCATAAGGGCATTATGAATTAAAATGGGAAAAATAAAGCCAAAATCAGCCATTTTTCTCCTAAAATCAGCCATTTTTCTCCTTCATCCAGCCGAAAATTTGGGGTTCTCCATATCTAGGGTTTCAAGCTTTCCAAGCTCAATAGTAAGTGCTCCCAAGCCCCGTTTTTCATGCTATTTGTATTTTTGAAATCCCGGTAGCTTGCTCTTTCCATTTCTACCTATATTTCATGCTAGGGTTCATGTTTAAAAATTTACCCATGCATGAGTTGCTTGTATTTTGATGGATTATGGAGGAATATGAAAGATGAATGTGTATTAAACATCTTTTCCTAGTTGATTTTCATGAGAAACCCTTATAGGGACTATTTTGCAAAAGATGTAAATGTGTGGTAGAAATGAGAAAATAATGAAAAATGTGGGCTACCATAAGAAGGAAAAGTGTTTGGCTAGGCTTGGGTAAGATAAAAAGTGCATGAGTTTCATTATACGAGCCTAGGGACTAAATCGTAAAAATGAGAAAGGTTAGGGGCAAAATGGTCATTTAGACCGGGGGTAGATATTAAACTTGAAATGTATAATGTTGGGTATTAATGAGTTAATTTTTCTATTATAGACCTCGAGGAATAAATTCCGGAGGTCGATCATGGTAAACGCAAGGTTTCAGAATAACCGAAATATCTCTGAAATGAATACCAGGTAAGTTCGGATAACTTAAAGTAAACCCTTAATATGCATAATTGTATGATTTATGAATGCTTGATGATTGCATTTATTATTGGCATGAAATATCATAGAAATGTATATTGATGATAACATGTGAAAAATATCTCGGTTGAGGTTGACAAAGGGAATTTGATGGATAAACCCTCATTTACATGTGAATTGAGATCCTGCATGTGTTGCAATAAGGATTTAGCCCGGACGGGTAATCCGAGACCTCAAGTATGAAAAGGAATCTAGCCCGGACGGGTGTTCCTTGAATGATCAAGCCTTCAGAAGAAAATGTGTGCATGAAGGATTTAGCCCGGACGGGTAATCCGATTAGGGTCTGAATTTAGCCTGGACTGGTAATTCAGATCCGAGCTCATTAAGGGTGTTTGTCGTTATAAGGGATTTAACCTAGACTGGTAATCCCGACATCACCTTATGAGTTCATATAATAGGGGATTTTGCCTGGATTGGTAATCCTACCATATGATGTAAGGTTTGCGGGAGTGTATATATGAAATGATCATTCGTATGAATTGACGGATAATAGGTATTCCATCAAGATTTCCTAGAAACTCAACAAGATTAACGTGGTATACATATGTGAATGAAATGTTGAATGATGAGCTCATCTAGTTAAATTACATGATACATGATTATGTGACTAACTCATTGATTGAGTGCATGTGATAGGAAATCATTTCATAATGGATGATTTCATGATTTAAGTATGGATGTATGCTAATTACTCAGAAAGTTTACTTGCTAATTACTCAGAAAGTTTACTTTCTGGTTATTCAAGCTTACTAAGCATGTAAATGCTTACCCCTCTCTTTTTCCCTGTCTCTCAAAACTCGAGGACTCGAAAGGATTGGAAAATGATTGGAGAGTCAACACACTATCAACTAGACAAGCTTTGGTATAAAGACTTTGCTTGTTTTGTTCAATGGCATGTATAGTATTTTTGAGTATTTTGTTATATGTGTCATTTGATTTGCCAAGTAAAGGCATGTAAAAATATATTTATCTCTTTGTATATGGCCATGAAAATTGGCTCAATTTAAGTAGGCTATGACCTACGATTTTATGCATGGTTTTAATTACAAGTGATGGGTCGTTACCAATTGGCAATGACTCACATGAACCAGCCAATTTCAGACTAATTAAAGTAACATGGGAACCCATAACACTAAAGGGGAAATAACCATTTATGTATGAAACCAATGATATAAGGTTTCCATACAACTATTTTCATTAAGATTATTTACAAGTGTAAAATTATGTTTTCTCTCAAACTTGGTAACCACTAAGCACAAGTAGTAGAAAGGGGTGACTAAAGGCTTGGAAAATAGCCTATTAGAGTCCACATGGTTAGACACATGGACGTGGGTCTAGGCTGTGTGTGACACACGGTTCCCTCCCATGGGCGTGTGCTATGGCCGTGTGTCCCCTGCACTTAAAATTTTAGCTCAAAGTTGTACACGGGTATGCCACACGGGCGTGCCCCATGGCCGTGTTAAAAAGACAGTGTCGTCCATGGGCAGGCAGCACGAGCGTGTGCCATGACCCTGTTGATAAGTCAGTGTCACCCACGGCTGAAGGGCATGAGCGTGCCCCAAGTCACACGGGCGTGTGAGTCCACACGGCCCACCTACACGGGCGTGTGACACTTTATGTTAAGGAAAATTTTCTGAGGAGCCCGAGGTTAATCGAACGTGCTCGTATTTCTCCCGCACTGGCTCTTGATATGTTATAGGTCTTGAAGGCCTATACAAGGGACGAGATGTACATGATTGAAAAGTTTTAAATTCAAATGAAATTTTGTGACCCGAGTTAGTATACTGAAAGTGTAAAGTTCCGGTAATCCCTCGGGCCCTGTCCTGGTGTTGGATACGGGTGAGGGGTGTTACAAGTTTAGCTACAAAAATTTACTTTAATATTAAAATAAAGGGCCTTGATGAGTAAAAATCATAGGTTAAGAGGTTATTTAAGGGCTTGTTTAAATGAATAAAAATAAAATAATAAATAAGGAGAGCTTAGAAATCAATTAGTCAAATTTAAGTTTTGGTTTAGCCACACTTTCAGGGGCACCCTTTCACTTTCTTTTTCAACAATCACCCAACATGGTAAATTTGCATATCAAGTCCCTGAATACTTTATATCATTACGTTTCAGTCCAGTGCCGCCAATTTGGCAGGCGGCACCAATAAAACCATACCATTTTAGTAAATAATTTTATGGACATCTCATTTCTGTTATTAATTTTATTTTTATATTATTTAAGTGAAAAAGACCCTGCATCGTCTCTAACCAAAATCCATATAAGACGAAAGACAAGTGTGAACAATTAACAACCAAATTTCAATAGTAACCCATGTATTCCTTCTAATATATAGCTATAGAATATAGATATATAGTTTGATAAAACAAAATTCCTATAATAAGATGAAACATTAAAGTATTTAGCCAAAGAAAGATAATATTCAATTAATAAGAGGATTACTCGAATAAATAATCCAATAAACTTTAGATAGGTTTTATTTGAATTTTTAAATTAATTCTATAATTAAATTGTTTTGGGATTTCTTAAGATGTATTTTACTTTTAGAGGATTACGTCGACATCCATCAAAATCTATGGATTTTAATTTTTCTAAAGTTTCGTGTCCTATCTATGGATACTACAAATGACATATAGTCAAATACACTAGTTGGATCCTGATATCCATGAGAGTTGAAGTCACTTTTAATTTAATTTAGGCACACTAATTACCTAAATCAATATTTGTGAGTAACCATGCTATCGAGGTCTATCCAAAAACATTGGTTCATGCATTTGCCTATTGGCCCAATCATCCCATTTAATTTAAGGGCACCTCAAAACGTATAGCTGTCAAGGTCTCACCTTATAAATGCTCCACTCCCTTTTTTTTTACTTTTTTCTTTTTTTTTATATTCACACAAAATCCAAAACCCTACCAAAAAATCCTATATTCCCTCCTTCCTCGTTTTCAAATTTAACACCAATTCCTTTAATTTGTTGGTAAAATGACTTCAATGAGGTTACAAGATGATAATATTGCTCCCCTAGTCATATATATGGTAAAATTACATTATTAGATTTGTAGTTATAAGGTTTTGTTACAATTAAATTTTATTTTGTTTAGATGTAATAAATTAGATATTAATATTTGTGGAATTTTGATAGATTAAAGATTAAACTTTTTAGATCCTTCATATCTTAATTTTGGACAACTAAATCCAAACAAGAAAAACCAATTACATAGAGATGGTTTATATGCTTATGTCGAAGTTGCTTGCTGCCTCATTTGAAAGATGGAGTCTAGAGATACATATTTTTCACTTTCTATGTGGTGAAGCTACTATAACATTAGAAGATGTAGTCTCTTAACAGGCATTCCAATCGATGGAAAAACAATAGTGAGATATAGTGCAATTGAGCTTCTCTCGTTACTCTAAAAATTATTAGGTGTGATTGTCAAGAAAGAGATCAATTTTGAAGGGATTTAAGTGAATGCATATAGCTGAAAAAACTAACCTACCTTAGGTCATATGCTATTACGATTTCTGATTAGATTGATCAATATGCCAGAGCTTGGATGTTCTACATGATTGAAGTAATGTTGTTGCCTAACAAGTCTGGAAATAAGATTCATCATATATATCTCAATCTATTAGTAAACTTTGATCAAGTCAAGACATTCAAGTAAGGGGTTTTTGCTTTAACATTCTATAGACACTTTATAGGGTGACCCAATTTCATATTGGCAAAGTAAATTGTTATTTCCTACTTCTATAAATACAGGCTTGGATACGGTTTTCATTATTATCATGGCTTTCTTTTAGACCTATATGGTTTCTCTTTTATTCAAAAGTAAAAATATAATCCTAATTAATATGTTAAAATGTATTATGAATTTTTATAATGTGCTTTACATTAAATATTTTAATAAAAAAATGTTGTTTGCTTGGATGATATTGCTTACATGATGAACCTTACCTTAATGTGATAGTAATTTTATTAAGATTCCAATAAAAGGGTTAGTTGTTGGAATATTTATCTTTAATTTATATAATTATTCTCGTAAGAATATAAATGTATTTACTGTAAATATTTAAAGCTAGTGTAGACACCCTCCACAAACATTGATTATATATATATGTTCATATCATTGAGTGACAACACATTGATTAAGTGAAATTAATGAAAAGGAAAATAATCAGTCAATTTGCTTCTTGTTCAAATTGATGTCAATAAATGAGTTCGAACAATGTAGTGAACAAAAAAAATATAGATAAGAGAAAAAGCACACAACATTTGTTACCATAGTTTAAAATAATCCTACTCTGCAGAGCCTTACTTAGCGAATGGTTTATTCAAAATGTAATCTAACCACCTATTTGTAACATCTTGAAATAGGGCTTAGTCGGAATAATGGTTTCGGGACCACAAATCTTACATTAAAATAATTATTTCATGACCATTATGAGGTCTAGGATATGAAAATAAGCATGTGTTAAAGTTTCATGAAGAAATTCTAAGTATAAGGGATCCAATTGGAAATTAGGGACCAAATTGAATAAATTGAAAAACTTGGGTTCTAGAAGTAATCTACATGAAATTTCTTTGAATTATAAATTAAAAGGTCTTAAATAGCAATTTTCCCAATTTCTAAGTTTTTGGAAAAAAAATGGGCATGCATAGAAAAATTTGGAAGTTTTGTAAGGAAGGGTATTTTGGTCATTTGGTAATAAACTTAATAAAAAGGGAAAAAGAAAGCAAAAATCAGCCATCTTCTTCCCCATAGCTGCTGAAATTCCTAGAGCTCCATAAGCTAGGGTTTTCAACATTTCAAGCTCAATAGTAAGTGCTCTGTAGCCCCGTTTTTAATGTTCTTTGTAATTTTGAGATCCTCGTAACATGCTCTACCCATTTCTACCCATATCTCAACCTAGGGTTCATGTTTGGAAATTTACCCATGTATAAGATACTTGTGTTTTAATGATTTATGGAGGAATATGAGAGTTTAAAGGATGGTAAACAACTTTTACTAGGTAGATTTTCATGGAAATGGCCTAAATGACCATTTTGTAAAAAGTATAAAATATGTGGTAAAAATGCGAAATAGAGGAAACTATGGGCTGGTATGAGCTTAGGATACATTCGGCTAGGCATGGGTAACCAAGGAATTTCATGTATTCCATTATACGAGCCTAGGGACTAATTTGTAAAAATGTGAAATGTTGGGGGCAAAATGGTAATTTTTCTTAGGGGTAAAATTTAGGTCCGAAATGAATAGTATGAGGTATTAATAATTATTTTTACTGATATAGACCTAAGGAACCAATTCCGAAGGTCGACCGTGGAAAACGAATGGTTTCAGAATAACTGAAATACGAAACCGAAGTAATTACCAAATAAGTTCGTGTAACTCGAAGTAAACTTTAAATATACTTGAAAATTCATATTCTTAAACGTATGTTAATTTAGATATTGATTGCATGACAATCCATGAAATGTGGTAGTGTAAAATGAAAAAGATGACAATTGTCCCGGTTGAATGAAAAAGGGAGATTCAATGGGTAAATTCTTGTTTACATGACATGAGATCCTGCATGTGTTGCAGAAAGGGATTTAGCCCGGACAGGTAATCTGATGATCTCAGTATAGTAAGGATCTAGCCCGGACGGGTGTTCCTTAAGCGATTGAACCTCCCGATGAATATATGTGTGTAATATCCTGATTTTGGGCCTAGTCGGAATAGTGGTTTCGTGACCACAAAATCCGAGATAGAAATAATTATTTTATGATTATTTTAAGGTCTATGATATGATTGCATGATTGTGTGAAAATTTCGTGAAGAAATTTTATGCATAAAGTGCCTAATTTGAAATTTGGGACTAAATTGAATAAATTGCAAAACTTGTGTTCTAGAAGTATTTTGCATAAAATTGAATTAGATTATTAATTAGAGGTCCTTAAAGAGTAATTTTACCAATTTCTAAGTCTATGGACAAAAATTGGACATGGATGGAATTTTTGGAAAGTTTAGTAGTAAGGGCATTTTGGTCATTTAGGGTAAAATGAATTAAAATACAAAATTAAAAGCCAATTTTGCTCATCTTCAACCCCATGGCCGAATATAGCAAGGAGAAACCATGGCTAGGGTTTTCAAGCTTCCAAGCTCGATTGTAAGTCCGTTCTAGCCTCGTTTTAATGATTTTTACGTTTTGGAGTCTGGTAGCTCGATTTAGCTTATGCTAGCAATAATTTAACCTAGGGTTTATATTTGGAAAAATACCCATAGGTAAAATTTGTGTATTTTGGTGTTTTATGATAGAATATGAGGTTTTAAATTATGTTAGACAACTTGTGCTACTCGGTTTTAAGTGAAAACGAGCAAAAGGGCTTAATCGGTAAAAATACCTAATAGTCATAAGTACATGTTAGAGTGAGAATTTGATGTTGCCATAGAAGGAAAAATGATCAGCATGTCATAAAACATAAGAAAATAGGCTGAATTTTAATTTACGAGCTTTGGGGCAAAAGTATAAATATGCAAAAGTTTAGGGGCAAAATTGTAATTTTTCCAAAATATGATTTTGGGTCAATTTGAATAATTTGAGTCCTAATTAGACTATATTTTAAATGATAGAGCAAGGAAAATTGAAATTGGGCTAAAATGGGGAAAATACCAAGTTGTGGACGAAATGGTAAAATAGCCATTTTTTTACATACGAGGTAAGTTCATATGTAAATGTTGGTAACATAGATATTATTTTAAATGTTTTAATGTTTTTTAAATGATATGATAATTATTATGAAATATTATACTTGTGATAATTGTTTGATAATATGTAATTATGTGAATTACTTGATGAGTATGAACTATCACCGAAGTATCGATTTCGATATTCCGTGGAAGACGGAAAAGATGTGAGATCGAGGAAAAAAGCCCGTTTGAACCTTAGGAATAGATTAGGATACAAGTGACATGTCACTAGGATGGTTGAGCATCCGAACTCGTTGAGTTGAGTCCGAGTTCACTTATGGATGCGAGCGTCCGAACTCGTTGAGTTGAGTCCGAGTTCGTGAGATGTAACTAGGCATCCGAACTCGTTGAGTTGAGTCCGAGTTCACTTATGGGCGGGTTACATGGTAGCTTGGCTACATATGTGGCACTTATGTGCAAGTTATCCATGTATCCGAATTATATTCCGATGTGTTCAACGGGTAAAGTTCTACTCAAATGGAGGAATACTTAAGATGAAAGGGACGTATTGGTAAGTGTTGTGAAATGGATACTTTGAACAGGTATGTACTTAACCCTCGGGTTGAAAACTCGATATAACAACAATATGGTAAGATGATAAATGAAAAGGTGATATGAATGTCTTGGTGATGATTATGCAAATGATGTTTTATGTTTGCTTATATGGTTATGTTACTTGCTATTTTCATGTGAGCTTACTAAGCATTTATGCTTACTCCCTCCTTTTCATTCCTTGTAGTGTTGACAAGCCAGCTCGGAAATCGGAAACGGTCGGAGGCACGCTCACACTATCCGTATACCATCTTGGCATAATGGCTTGTATATTTTGAGTATGGCATGTATAGCATTATAATCATTTTGTATGTATGGTCTTATGATATGGTTATTGAGTGGTATGGAAATAGAAATGCTTGGTAATGATTAGCCATTGGAATGGCAAATCATGATCATATTTGGTATTATGTATGTCAAATTGCTAGCTAATCCATGGAAACCATGAAATAGGTAAAATTTACCATAAAATAGATTCAGACAGCAGCAGTGACGTGAGTTTGAAAAATCACTAAAAATAGTAGAAATGGAATTAAATAATTAATAAGTTATGGAATCGAAGCTTGATGAGTCTACTTTCATATGGAATAAGTGAAACAGGTATATGAGCTATATTTTATGAGATGTTTAAATTTTTGTGAAATAGGGCCAGAGCGATTTCTGGATCCCCTGTTCTGACTTTGGAAATTCACCATAAATTTTACAAAGATAATTAGAAGTCACGCTTTATATGTACAGATTCCTTATTGAGTCTAGTTTTATTAGAGACAAACGGCATAGTCATTGAAGGTCTGTATAGGGAGATATCTGATTCGTAATACACAGAGGTCAGAGTAGTTGAACCCTGAAACAGGGAGACTTTAACTAATAAACTGTACTAATTGGCCCAACCAAAATTCTAGAAAAAATTAGTAGATATATATATGAGTCTAGTTTCAGGGAAAATTTACGAAATTGGATTTCGAGTTTCGTAACTCCAGATATGATTTTTAAAGCGACTGTGATGCAGTTAGCTAGCTTGTCTGGAAATTTTAAAATGAATTGTATGAGCTGTTTAATTAATGAATTAAGTCCGTTAACACCTCGTGTTCGACTCCGGAAACGGTCTCGGGTACGGGGTGTTACAATGTGCATTGTGGATTTAGCCCGAATGGGTAACACGATTAAGGACTGAAATTAGCCTGGACTGGCATTTTAGATCCGAACGTTTTAGAGTAATTTTCGTTGTAAGGGATTTAGCCTAGAATGGTAATCCCGACAATACTCTTTGAATTTATATTATGAAGGATTTAACCTGGATTGGTAATCCCACCGTAAGAGTGAGGCTCACAGGAGTGTATATTTAAAATGGTCACTAGCATGACTTGACAGTAAATGGGATACCCATCGAGATTTTCGAGAAATTCAACGGGACTGTAATAAGATACGAGAATGGAAATGTTTAAATTGATGAGCTCATTAATGCTATATTGCTTGAGAGGGAACTAACTTGATGATTGAGTGTATGTGATAGGGAATTTATACTATGCATGTTTGGCATGAATATCTTTTATGGTTGTATGTAAAATAACCAGTAAGTTTACTTTCCTGTAATCCGAACTTACTAAGCAAGTTAATGCTTACCCCTTTCCTTTCCCTGTTTTACAGAGCTCGTGGACTTGTGAAGATTGGAAGACGATTGGAGTATTGTCAACACTATCAATTTATCTTGCTTTGGTATATAGATATTTTTACTTTTTTACAATGGCATGTATAAGTTTTGGTTATTTTGTTATATGTGTCATTGGTTAGCCAATGTAAGGGCTAGAATGATATACCTATTCATTTTGTATATGGCCATAAGATATGGCTCATTTTGATGTAAGTTGTAACCTACTAATTGTGCATGTTGGTGTTTAAATGTTCATTAGATGGTTAAATATGGTATTTCATGAATGGACATGTGGAATATGGCCAAACCACTTGGAGATGGCTAGGTCATAATTGGCAATGAGTTATAAAATGAGCCAAGTCTAAATGTGTTTGATGATATGGTAATCCTTAATACAAAAAGGATAATTTAGCATGTACTAAACCGATGAGATGAGGTTAAAGTACAATGAGTTATGCTAAGGTTGATTAAGAGTATAATTAGGCCATGTTAAATACCCTTGAAATTTTTAAGTGTGTATGGATGTTAAAGGGTGACCAAAGGCTTGGAAAATAGCCCTAAAAAGGTCCATACGGGTAGACACACGGGCATGTGTCTAGGCCGTGTATGACACACGGTCAGTCCCCATGAGCATGTTGCCTGGCTGTGTGTCCCCTGCACCTAAAATTTTGGGTCAGTTTGCATGGTAGTAAACACAAGGGAAGAGACACGGCTGTGTGTCTCAACTGCGTGGAGGACACGACCTAGGACACGGGCGTGTGCCTTGGCCGTGTGCCTCAAAATGAGTAATGACGTCATAAATAGAATGTCTGGATTTTTGGACACGGGCGACCACACGGGCGTGTCTAGGCCGTGTGAGGGACACGGGCCAAGGACACGGGCGTGTGTTCGGCTATGTGAAAACCCTTGTAGGTTTGAAATAGAAAATAAATTAAATTAATTCCACACGGGTAAGGGACACGGGCGTGTCCCAAGCACATGGGTGTGTGCATTGCCTCCATACGGATGTGTGAGGCTTAAACCCAGAAATTTTCCTAAGATTTTCTTAAGCCCTCGGTTTAGTCCCGGACCATTCTTAATGCATGTTTTGGGTCTCGTAGGCCCATAATAGGGATACTATGAATGTGTTTGATTGGTTTTAATTTGGAACGAAATTTTGTGTACGGTAATGCCCAGTACCTTGTCCCGGTCTCGAGTACGGGTAAGGGGTGTTACGCTATTGGCTAAAGCCCAATCTACCGTTACATAAGAAGCAATTGTAGCTCTAGTAGATAGCCCCAACTTGTTATAACCGCTCACCAAATGCCTCACTTAAAAACAAACCCAAAGCTCTCAAATAATGCCTATGAATTGAGTGTAAGAATATATGGAAAAATGACAGAAAATAAATCAACAAAACCAGCATAAGCACTCTCTAAAGATGCATATTCAACATGTGAATTGTTGCCTATTTATAGGCTTAATGAGACATCCTTCCAGATCAAATTTTGTAGAGATAAATGCTTTAATTTGGTATAAGATAATCGAGAATAAAATCCTCCAAAAATATATTCCAAACCATAGCCTTATCATTCTAGTAAAATCTTCAACTTAGTCCATAAGGTAAGGCTTAAAGGATAAGGATAAGCATTAACAGATAAGGCATGTCGATCTCATGTCTTCCTTAATTAGTCAAATTTGTTCACCATGGTTTAAGACAAAATAAAACACATTCTAGGATTCATTTGCTTATGGAGAAAACAATCATAAAGGTCCAAGTCAGTAATGCCAACATCTAATTCGATCTAAGTTGTCCTAAATCCCTATCTAGACTATTGTCCAAAGGTTTATTTGGAGAGATATTAAAACATGGGAATGATCAGACAGTTAAAAGCGTTGTTTAAACAAAGATTAAAACAAAATCAATATGAGCTCAAAATAACTTCCAAAAAAAAAAAACCATGAAGAGTAACAACAACAAAATATAAGCAAAGCAAGCATAAGCAGCAACATATCTCCCCCTCACACCAACAACCAAAAAAAAAGCATAAGCAAAGCAAGCATATGCAGTAACATTTCTCCACTTCACACCTGCAACTATAAACCACCATTCTCCCCCTTTTTGTTAAAAAGCTCCCCCACCAAGGTGTCTTTTCAATATCACAGATCAGTTCTTAGAGCCATGCTTTCTTGGCAACTAGTTTATGAATATGCATTGTAAGAAAGTTTATTTCCCCTTCCAATAACTCAAGTAGTTTCCCTTTCTGTGTAGCTTTAACCAAAGGGTTAGATGCCTCACTTGTCTGAACTTCAGCACGGACAGAGGCAGAGGCGAATTTAGGGGGGCTGGTAAGGGCCCTAGCTCCCCCTAAAATGTAAAATTTGTCATTTTAGCCCTTTAATTTTTAAAATTTTTAAATTAGTAAAGGTAAAATTGTCTTTTAGCCCCCTCTAAAAATGATAAAATTTTGATTGAATCCTTTAAAAATTATAAATATATAGACAATTTAATTTTGACCCCCCTAAAACTTTTTCCTAGCTTCGCCCTTGAACAGAGACAATATGGAGAGGTTGTTGCATCGATTGGTGGTGAAAAATGTCCTCAAAATTTTAAAAGGGTATGAAATAGCCGAAACCTCATCGTTGGTAAGCCAAATAACTCATTTTAAAACCATAAATATTTTCAATGACTCTTAATTTTAATTTTTAAACGTATAATCCATAGTAAAAACCATCCATAGATTTTTCTTAATAAAATTGAAAAAAAAAGTAAATTAAGAAGTTACTTATCAACTAATGGAAATTATTTTCAATTAAATTTATTTCTTTTAGCATTATTATGTTTTAAGGACATTGAGTTTTTAAATTTTGTTTTTTTTAAATGAATTCAAAATTAGAATAAAATGTAAGTTTTATATTTACTAAACAATAATATTTTATAACTTAAATTTAGTATTTACTTTTTCAATATTTAAATTTTCAGATATTAATTTTTCAATTTACCGAACACTTGTTACGCCACCTTATAATATTAGTTAATAATTTACAAATAAAAGAAAGATTCAAAATAAAATCACTATACCTATAAGTATGATATAAAATAAGAACAGTGTTAATTTAAAAAATATAAGGTATTGTTTGATAAATTGAAAATTTAAGTATTGAAAATTTAAGTACTGGATTTAAATTATAAATTTGTTTGATATATTACATAAAATTGATTATGAAATATAACTAGATTGTTTGATAAATATATTTTTAAATTATAAAACAAAATACATTTTATCCTTAATTTTAAGCATTTCACCTTGTTCTAAACACATATTCAAATTTTAAACAAAAAATTTTTATAGGATAATATAATATTAAAATAAATAAAATAAAATATAATTAATTAAAATATTTTCCATTAAGTGATAAATAACTCTTATTTATTTATTATTTTCCAAACTTTTTATAGAAAATTCTTTCAAATTATTTTTATTTTAGATTACCACACATAATATTTTCAATGATTTAAAATTTTATTATAAAATCTTCAAAACATAAAACAAATAACAAAACTATTTTGGTAAAAAACCTCTCTAAACCCACTCAAATATGAAATCGAATAAATTAGTCCCACTAAAAAATTAAAGTAATTTAATCCTTATTAATTTTGAAAGTGAGTAGTTAAGGACAATTAACCACAACGTTAGTATCTTTCGTCAATTATACATAATTTTGATTGGTGTAATAACAAATTTAACTCTTGATGTTTACATATTTTGTTAAGTTGGCTTTGATTCTAAAAATTTAACAAATTTAGCCTTAGTATTTACACATTTATAAAAATATTGTGAGCTAAATTTGTTAAATCATGACTAAATTGATAGAATGTATAAATTATGAGAGCTAAATTTATTATTATGCCGACAAAATTTATGTAAAATTGATGACAAACATTAATACTGTAATTAATTATCCTCAATTACTCATTTTAAAATTGAAAGAAATTAAATTGTTCTAATATTTTTTTAGAGAGGCCCATTTGCTGAATATTAAAATAGTACTATAAAGTTATGTTTACCTAAAACTATTACTCGAGAGATTATCTAATTTTCAAAATGTTAGTGCTATGAAGTTCGCATTCACAGTTTATGAGATAATATTAAACTCAGAATCAACTAAAAACAAATGGAGATAGAAAATCCGAAGGTTGAAAAAACGATGTAACAACAAAAACGAAATAGAATAGTTACCAAAGAAAGAGCAGTCAGCGAAAGCACGAGGGTCAGTTAAAAGGATTGAGGTAGTCAAACGGTCAGCTTCAGCTTAAAAACTTAAGAGCGAGGCCGCCTATTATGATAGAAATAGACTTGTTTATTTCACGTAACTGCTGATTAAGAGTATATTTGCGTAGTAGGTCCTCACTAGATTTATCCGGTCACCCGACTTAATTAGAAGGTTCATCCGAAAAGTGAAAGAATTAAGATAAAAAAATAAGCTTCAAAAAATGGACTTGAACAAATAAATAAAACTCATTTTTTAAATAGACTGAGTATTTGGTAAGCTTTTTTGGTCTTAGCTCGACCCAAATTTACAAAAAAAAATCTACTGCTGTATATTACTATTATTTTGTTATTATTGTTTAGATATTGTATAACTCTTGTTTTATTATTAATTTTGCTACTATTTTAAAAGTATTTACTTATTCAGTTGCATTTATATTAATATTATTTAAATTTATTTTTTATTTTTTCACTTGTTGAGAAATATTTATTTTAATATTTTTAGTGTATTTGATATATTATATTATTTAAATTTATTTTATATAAAAATTTTAATACTGAGTAGGTCGGACAAAATTCAGATTTTAACATTTTTATCTAAACTAAATTCAAGTAAAATTTTAAACTCATTTTTCGAATCGGGTCAGAACTAAATTTTTTTAAGGTGGCGGGTCCAATGCACCTGACCTCGCTGCTTTCACAACATATATATACTCGTCTCCCGCCGTCCACAAAACAAAGCTCTCACCTGATCTTCTTCGGCGTTGTTTCCTTTCTCCTGTTCTTCTTGTGCATTAATACCCAAAGGTAGGTAGGTCATAGCTAATCACTATATATATATATATATTAGCTCCGCGTTATGACCTCAAAGCCTTTATCCCCAAAATATGTTGTATCAGTGCTATAATTTTTTTTCTTTCTTTTCAGTCAGTCAATAATATCCAAGGGAATACTTGCTTTTGCTTCGAGCGGTAAGAGATGAAGAAGAACAGCTGTGGCGGTCAGTCGAATTCTAAACCTGATAGGAAAGCCATCGAGAAGAAGCGCAGAAATGACATGAAAAATTTGTGTTTTAAGCTTGCCTCTCTTATTCCTCACCACAACTTCAAACCCTCCAAGGTACTTTTTCTTTTATTTTACATGTTACTTTTTCATCAGTTATGTGTTGTCGTAATGGAAGAGCTTCGAGTCATTCGAAGGGCATATTTATGTATTGTTAATAAATAATTTATTGGCGAGTACATGGAGTTGATGTATTCTCTCACTAATGATTAAAGATCAACCTTTCTAATCATCAACTTAAAAGGTTGTTGCATTTAGATTTTCATTTAAGTGTCGTATTGGAGGTGTCAAGCTTTGTTGAACCCTAACTAAGTACACCTTTTTTTATCTTTCATTCAGCATATATATATATATATATATATATATGAAAATTGAAAATCCTATACGTACGACTTCTCAATCTTTTATGGGCTATTTTGTATATAAACTAAATGGAGGGATTATTTTCTTTGGACTTGTACTCATAATATTTCAGTAAGTATCCAATTTAATTCCCATCCTAAAATGTCAAATCAAAGGGCTTTATCTTACCCTCACTTTTCTTTCCCTCTAAAACCATAGAGATTGTTACAGGTAAGTACAAGAATATGCAGTATTATCCTTATCAGGAATTGCTATTTATCAACAAATAATTTATGTCTTTTAATTCTATCCGTTGATTAGATTACGAGTGCATTTCTGTGGACAACCTTTAGTCTTCTAGATCCTCCAATGCAAAATTGTTGCTGGTAATATTGGTGATTCGAAATTTTCAGTAGGGACAAAGCAAAAGACAAATTATCCTTGTCTTACACATGATAATATCTTTCTCCTGTGATCACTGAATCAACCAGGGTTTTAGACTGTTAATAATGAACAAATTATGGGGGTTTTGCAGGAAATTGCATCACAACAAGACCAGCTTGATCTTGCAGCTGCCTATATAAAACATTTGAGAGAAAGGATAGAGAAATTAAAGAGGTTGAAAGAAGAAGCAATGAGATCCACGGAAGCAAGCAGTAGCATGATGGAGAGGACAGCATCGGTTGGTTTAACTTCGCCTGTGCTTGAATTAAGAGATTTCGGGTCAAGCATTGAATTGGTTCTGATAACCGGATTGAATAAAAACTTCATGCTATATGAAGTTATTAGCATTTTTGAACAAGAAGGGGCTGAAGTTGTAAGTGCCAGCTTTTCCACTGTGGGTGGCAAGATTTTTCATACCCTTCATGCTCAGGTGAGGCGACCACTTAATCCAATTGATTCTGCTCTAATTATTTACTCTCTCTCTCTCTCTCTCTCTCTAATATGGTTTAATTTTGTTAAATTGCAGGCTAAACTTTCTAGAGTTGGTGTAGAGACTACAAGGGTGTGTCAGAGACTGCAAGAACTGATTAAGAGTTATTAATACAAAGATGTGGTTTCATTTGGTCTGCTATTTGTACTTAGCTTACCGTTGGAGGGGGATCTCCAATTTTACAGAACTAAAAGGGTTCGGAGAATTTTATCAAATCGAATTAGGTGACTAGAAGGGTTTGATTGTTGAGTCGGATTGGTGGCTATCCTGTAGTCTACAATCTGTCCTTCCGTCCATGAGAATTTGCTGAACTGTAAAATTTTTTGTTTCCTAAATCGCTATTTCCCTAGCGATTTCAAATTGGAACCCACGTTCTAAAACAATGATCACTAGCTATCGAATAAAATTGACCTTCCTATTAGCCTATAGTTTTATTATAAAATTATCTAGTAAAACAAATAATTTATGAACTTCAGAGTTTATTTATCTACATCTATATATATAAGTTAAAAAAAATTAGGTTCCAATAAATCGAATATTATTGTTACTAAATGAATTGGGAAAGTTTATCCCTAACAAATTACTTTTTATAGAATTAAGAAATTCGTTCTTAAAATCCATTCATCATTGTACTGATGTGGCATCCAATGTTAAATTGGATAGGCAGTCTATGTTTTTGTTTTCCTGATGTGTTCCTACCACGCATTTCTTGTAAGAACTTACGCTTCCGCCTTTTATCAAGACATAAAAGATTTTTCTTTTTCCTTCAATTTTATAAAAAAAATATTTTAGTTTTTTATTTAAATTTTTTGAAATTTTTAAACTTACATTTTTTATCAAATCACCTTAAAATAGATAAAAAAACTAAGTAAAACATTTGTTAATTTTATTTACGTGATATACATGTAGATTATGATGTAAATAACAGGTCAACATTTAATTAATATTTTAAAATTTAAAATACTTTTATAAATTAAATAATTTTAAATAATTTTTTAAAAATAATCTTTATAATTTTTTTGAATTTTAAAATTTTAAAAATTAATTAAATATTAATGTGTAATCCATGTGAGAATTTATATATATACAATGCCATCAAAATTAAAAAAAATAATTTTTTCTTCGTTTTATGATGTTTAAAAAACATATTTAATTAAGACTTTTGCATTCTAAAGGACAATGAGAAATCAAGTATGTTTCCAAAAGTGTAATTTAATTATTGATCAATTGGTAAAAATTAATCTCTCTTGAAAGTTATCCCTTCAGCTTCTTGAAGCTCCACTTGATTTGGTGGTTTCAGCTATTGAGCAAGACCCAGCTTTTAGGATTATTTAGCATTTTTGAGTTATTTGAAAAAAAATATATCTAAAAGTTAAAAAAATTAAAAATTAAAAATTAAATTAAAGATTGAAACAACAAATAAGTTATTATTCATTATCAATAAAATGCGATGAATGGAGAAAAAACTAAGAACGAACAAGACTAAGGGCTTGAAGCCAAGAGAGGATCAGATTAAAAGTTCCTAAAAGCCGGAGTTAACCGATTCGGTGACCCCTTTTTTCCTTTTTTAAAGAAAAGAATAATTAGAAAACAAAATCTATTATAATTATCATAAAATTGCGAAATAACATTGTCAACAATCAACGGTAAGGTTCCGTAAACTAACAGGGTTCATTTTCTCCGTCCAAAATATACTTTCTTTATAATTTTTATAGTTTTCATGTTGGTTTTGTTTTTATTTTTATTTTTAAATAAATTAAACTTGACCTTGATGATTAGTCCCCTGCACCTTAAATATTCATTACAATAAATATCTTCAGCATTACTTGTTTATTAGCATCAAATTCACAGTTTTTATATTCCACAAAGCTTTCACGTGATCAATTAACTAGTAAATCACATTTCGCTTGATTTTGTACTTATCTGAAAATAATTTCTTTCAAATAAAAATATAAAATAATTATTTGCCACCAAGAGCTAACTTTTCAAGTTTGAAACCATGTAAAGACGAGTTTGAACAAATATATTAAGTGAAAAGTGATTTTGAAAAAAAAAATAGATTAACTCTAATGTTTAGGTTTGTGGTTCATCATATTGATTTTAAAAATCATTTCTAACTCTAATATTTAAGCTTGTGGTCTAACATATTGATTTTAAAAATTATTATAAATTTTAAAATTTATAAGTGTTGAATAAGTTCAAAAATTTGTTGTCCAAATTCAAACAATTCCTTCAATTTTATTGTAGACACGATTTTTAAATAATTATTAAAATAATAAGATAATAATAAAATATTTAAAATATTTAAAAATAATAAGATAATAATAAAATATTTAAAATTATTAAGGTAACTATCACCTTTATGCTTTTTACTAATGTTGCTTTCTTGTGTTTACCTTATAGATGAATAGATTGAAACACGAAAATTCTACAACTGGGACTTAAGCAAAATTTCAAATAAAACTTAGGCAACAATTTAGCTCTAGCATACTAAGGAAGACACTTGTGCCAAACCATGATGGCTTACACAACAAGGCACTTTACAGACGTATGTGCAAGAGTTTACAAAATCCATGCAGCACTTTTCTAGATTGGATGAGAAATATACATTTTTTCTCTTTTATAGATGGACTTGTTAAAAGAAAATGTTGCAAAGGAGAGGTTCATAGGATTTTACCAAAGACATGGTTGTGTTTAAATCATTGATTAATCTAGGTTGTAAAAAGCCAAATAAGGTAGAGTCTTACAAGCTCAAGCCTATAGGTAATGGTGGGGAGACATGGAGCTAAATTTTTTTTAAAAATTTGGCTCACACGGCCAGGACATACGGGCGTGTCACGGACTGTGTGAACATTAGAGCAAATTTTTAAAATTTTCTAATAGGCCACATGACTTCGAAGAGATACATGACCATGTGGCTCATATGGCTTGGCACATGATCATGTACCCTCTTTTAATGCTGGCGGATTTTCATTTCTTTTTTCTTTCTTTCTTCCTCCAACACCAGCGTGGGTACTCACCAAACCAATCATCCTCCCTTTATTTATTTATTTATTTTTAGTATTACTATTTCCATTTTTATTATGCTAAGTTTTATTAAAATAGTATTAGATTTTTTTGTTATTTTCTTTTGAATTATTTAGATTTTTTCTTTTTATTTCTATTTCTATTTTTCTTGTTATTTTTGTTTTATATTTTACACTTATATGTTCTATTTTATTTTTATTTTATTTTCTTTGTTATTGTTTTATTGATTGTTTTTCTATTTTGTTATCTCTTTATCTTATTTTATTTATGTATATCTTCTTATTAGTGTGCTCGAAACAATATACTTAATTTAGGCTTGCCTACGATTCTGGATTTCACTATTCTGGCGAAATCATCCAAATTTAGAGCAATTTCATCTCTCTCTCTCTCTCTCTCTCTCTCTCTCTCTCTCTCTCTTAAATATTGATTTAGTTTTGGAATAATTTCTGTAAGTTTGTGCATTGTACGATTTATACGTTGATACACAAAAGAGTCAAGCATGATAAGTTGTTTTTCAGAAATAAATAATTTAGGTTGTCTCATTGAATTGAAGAATTATCTTGAAAATTTAAAATTGCAAGTTTGACATCAAAATGATAATTTTTTTGTGAGCTTTTGAGCCTATAGAGCATTTTTTTCGTGCTCATTTTATTTTTGGTTGTGAGTATGTCAACTTGATTTATTATTCTAGAATTTGCTTCGATTATACATGTCGAGACCACATTATTAATTTGATATATTGAGATAATAGAGACACTTAAGATTTAACCTAACATTTAAATAACTTACCTATTGTATTAATTGTAACACCCCTTACCCGTATCCGACGCCGGGACAAGGTTCGAGGTATTATCGGGCTAAAACATTAACATTCACTCAAAACCAGCCATAAAATTTTGTTCAGCTTTAAAACTTTTCAATTTCATGAAAATTGTCCCTTATAAGGGCCTACGAGGCACAAAACATACGTTGAAGGTGATTCGAGATTAATCGAGGACTTTAGAAAACTTTAGGGTAACTTAGAAAAATTTTCCTACTTTGGGAGTCACATGCCCATGTGGATAGGCCGTGTGATTACACACGCTCGTGTCCTTAGCCTATGTAACTCTCTGACTATGACGTCATCATACAATTAGGGTCACACGGCCAAGTCACACGCCTGTGTGCTTAGGCCGTGTGGCGAATTAAATTCTCGAAATTAAGTGCAAACTTCACACGGCTTGGGCATACGCCCATGTCCTAAGGCCGTGCCTGTCACACGGCTGAGACACACAGCCGTTTCTCTGCCTGTGTGTTTACTACTGGGCATTCTGTTTGCAATAATTAGGGTGTAGGGGACACACGGTCTAACCACATGCCCTTGGGGCAGACCGTGTGTCACACACGACCTAGACAAACGCCCATGTGTCTACCCATGTGGACAAATTTAAGGCTATTTTCCAAGCCATTTGTCACCCTTAAATGCTCATTTACTCATTCATCTAAGATGACATGCAACCTAGTATATTTAATCACTTAAAGACTCACAAATGTGATTATGCCATGCCTTTGTAATGACAACATGTCGCTTATCTAAAACATCATACTTTCATATGGCATTCCACACCAATTTCATATTCATTCATTATGCTAAACTTACTTTTAATTTACCTAATTATACCATAGATTGAGCATACCTATTAACCATGATTTATTCACTTAGCACATGTGCCATTCATCACACATCTCATCCATAAATAAACACATCAAACATAAAAACATTGCATACATGTATAATTGATTAGGGTTATAAACCAAATGATTAACATGGACCATATCACATGGCCATATACAAAATAAATAAAATATTTCTATAAGCCAACACATTTGATTAGACCAATATGACATCTAACAAAAAGACCACGTCCCTATTCATGCCATACTCAAAATATAGAGACTAAATATACCCCAAATATCCTGTTGATAATGTCATCGAGCCTCCGACTTTCTTCGATCCCAGAGTTGGCTTGACGATACTATAAGAAAATGGGAAAAGAGAGGGGAGTAAGTATGAAGCTTAGTAAGTTCACATGCAAATAAATAGCAACAATAATCATAGATATGTATATACATTAGTGACATAGCATAGATTTACTTATGTGTTATTCTAAACTCATAGATGTAACTCAAATTTGTAAACATAACTTACACATTTGCAATCTTACCAAAATTCATCACAATTTGAGCTCAACATGTGAGTTTATCGTACATACCTGTGCCAACTCAAGTCACAATGTTATATTCCTTCTTGATTGATTTACTTGTCGATTGACTTACAAGTTTACCCGTTGAACACTCGGAATATTATTGGATATACGGAAGACTTGCACATAGTGCTTTAAACGTAGCCATATGCTACCTCATATCACAATCACATATTGCTCGCTCATGAGCTAATTACGGGCCTGTTCACAGAAGCTGACAGTTAAGATGTAACTACTCGGGCTGCTTACACAAGCTGACAGATACCCACAACACAAGCCAGGCTACCCAGCCACCGGTAGGACGTACATGACTAACACCCAGATTCATATAATCACATATATACATAATCTCATAAGCTCATAACCAAATAATTCCTAGTGACATGTCACATTGTATCCTAAATTATTCCTATGGTTCAAACGAGATTTTCTCGATGTCACATCTCTGTTGAACTCGTTCACAAAGTCGTTCTAATTGACCATTATGTCATTTATACACTCATCATAACAATTAAACATAGAAATTCATACATTAATAAAGCATCAAAACATGATACAATGTTGCATTATTTACACATGAACTTTCCTCGATAGAAAATGATGGAAATCGAGCCTAATCGTCGTATACTTTATTCTTCACTCGATCAAAACTCGTATAACATTTTTCTTGATCTATAATTCCAAATTTAACTTGATTATTAATCTCATTATTCAACTCAATCCATAATTCATGTTTTGGTGAAATTACCTTTTTACCCTTAACTTTTCACTTATTTACAATTTAGTCCCTAGGCTCGTAAAATGAAATGCACGCATTTTCTTTGTTACCCAACCCTAGCCGAACCTATACCATGCTTATTTCAGCCCACATTTTTCTTTATTTCACATTTTTACTACCCACATTTACACTTTTACAAACAAGTCCCCTTTTTAGGTGTTTTCACTAAAAATCACCTAGTAAAAGATGTTTATCATGCATCAAACATTCATATTCCTCCATTAATCAACTAAATACATGCATGTTACACATGGGTCAAATTTCATACATGAACCCTAGCTCAAAATATAACTAAAAATGGGTAGATCATGCTTCAAAGACTTAAAAAATACAAAGAACATTAAAAAGGGGCTAGGGAGCACTTACAATCAAGCTTGGAAATGTTGAACAAAACCCTAACTATGGCTATTGAGAAATTCGGCTAGCACTTGGAGAAGATGGACACATTTTTTCTTTGATTTTCCCTTTTAATTCTTTTAATTACCAAATGACCAAAATGCCTTTAGGGTCTTTCTTTCAAAATTTTCCTATGCATGTCCATTTTTGTTCAAAATTATAAAAATTGGTCAAATTGCTAATTAGGACCCCCTAATTCATAATCTAAAGCAATTTCATGCTTAAAGCTTGTAGAAAGCAAGTTTTGCATCTTATTCAATTTGGTCCCTAAAATTCAATTGGACATTTTATGCATAGAATTTCTTCATGAAACTTTCATACAAACATGCAATCATATTGTGGACCTCATGAGAATCATAAAATAATTATTTGTATTTCTGATTTGTGGTCTCGAAACCACTATTTCTACTAGGCCCTAATTTGGGATGTTACAATTCTCCCCTCTTAGGGATTTTCGTCCCTGAAAATCTTACCGGTAAAAAGATTCAGGTACTGTTTCCTTATAGCCTCCTCGGGCTCCAATGTAGCCTTTTCAACCCCATGTCTTTACCATAAAATTTTTAGAAGAGCAACATTTTTATTTCTCAATTTCTTGACTTCCCGAGCCAAGATCTTAACCAGTTCCTCACCATATGTCATATCCAGTCTGATTTCAACCTTTATTAGTGCAATCACATGAGAAGGATCGGATCTATATCGGCACAACATGATACATGAAATACATCATGAATCTTTTCTAACTCAGGTAGCAAAGCCAATCGATAAGCAACAAACCCTATCCTTTCGGTAATATCATACGGTCCTATTTAACGAGGACTCAACTTGCCTTTTCTACCGAATCTCAAAACCTTTTTCCATGGAGACACTTTCAAGAATACTTTATCACCGACCTGATACTCAATTTCCTTTCTTTTCAAATTCGTGTACGACTTTTGTCTATCCTATGCTGCTTTTAAACAATCCCGAATTACTTTCACGTTTTCTTCGATTTCCTTAACTAAATCGATTCCATGAATTTTTTTCTTCTTAAGCTCAGTCCAATACAACGGTATACGACATTTACATCCATATAATGCCTCATAAGCTGCCATCTTTAAGCTCGACTGATAACTATTGTTGTAAGCAAATTCAACCAAATATAAGTACTTTTCCCAACTACCTTAGAACTCAAGAACACAACATCTGAGCATATCTTCAAGTGTCTGAATTACTCTCTCGGATTGTCCATCAGTCTGTGGGTGAAAAGCGGTACTAAAATTTAGTTTTGTATCCAAATATTCTTGTAACTTCTTCTAAAACTGCAAAGTAAACCTCGGATCTCTATTCGAAATAATCAATAAAGGTACTCCATGAAGTCTCACAACCTCAGAATATACAATTCGACTAACTTATCAAGTCCACAATCAACGCGTAACGGTATAAAATGAATTGATTTGGTCAATCTGTCAACCACAACCCATACAACATCTTTCTTTCTTGGTGTCAGAGGCAAACCGTCACGAAATCCATAGTGTACGGTCCTATTTCCACTCGGGAACCATCATAGGATAAAGTAAGCCTAAAGGTACTTGGTGTTCAGCTTTCACTTGTTGACAAATCAGGCATCTCGAAATGAACTCGGAAATATCTCTTTTCATACTTGACCATCAATAAAATTTCTTCACATCATTGTACATTTTTGTACTACCCGAATGCATAGACAAACGACCACTATGGGCCTCAAGCAAAATCTTTTGAATCAACTAGTTATTCTTAGGAATACAAATCCTATCTCGGAACATTAAGCAACCATTGGAACGAATCTAAAAATATGATTCTATATCTGATTCACATTAGACTCCTTTGGCTTGCAATTCACCGTCACTTTGTTAAGCTTCATAAATCTCTTGAAGAAACATTGGTCTAGCTCTCAACTAGGCTAGAATCGAACCATCATCTACTAAGGCCAATTGAGCGTTCATAGCCCTCAAAGCGAACAAGGATTTCCTACTCAAGTCATTGGCGACCATGTTTGCCTTTCCCAGGTGATAATCAATCACTAGCTCATAGTTTTTTTATCAATCTAGCCATCTCCATTGCCGTAGGTTCAAGTCCTTTTGAATCATCAAATACTTCAGACTTTTATGGTCAGTATACACCCGACATTTCTCACCATACAAATGATGTCTCCAAATCTTCAATGCAAACACAATGGCAGCCAACTCCAAATCGTGTGTTGGATAATTCTTCTCATGCGGTTTCAGCTGTCTCGAGGCATAAGCTATCACCTTGCCTTCTTGCATAAGCACACAACCCAATCTATTCAAGTATGCATCACTATAAACCATAAATTCTTTTCTCGACTCAGGTTGTACTAAAATTAGGGCCTCAGTTAACAATGCCTTTAGCTTCTCAAAACTCTGTTGGCATTTTTCCGTCCATTCGAACTTAACATCCTTCTGTAACAGCCTTGTCATTAGAGTGACAATCATGGAAAATCCTTTAACAAACCATCTGTAATAACCGGTTAAGCCTAGAAAGCTTCTAACCTATGACACATTCCGTGGAAGTTTCTATTCCACAATGGCAAAAACCTTACTTGGATCGACTCGGATGCCATCACCCGAAACAATGTGTCATAAAAGTTCGACTTCTCGAAGACAAAACTCACTCTTACTAAACTTAGCATACAACTGTTTGTCTCTCAAGGTTTACAGAACCGTTCTCAAATGTTCGACATGCTCAGTCTCATCACGAGAATAAATCAAGGTATCATCAATAAAAATAACCACAAATTTATCCAAGTATGGTCAGAAAATACGATTCATTAAATCTATAAATACAGCGGGCGCATTCGTTAAACCAAAAGGCATAACAAAAAATTTGCAGTGACTATACCTTGTTTGAAATGCAATCTTCGGTACGTCCGAATCTTTGACTCCCAATTGGTAGTAACCGGACCTTAAGTCTATCTTCGAAAATATTGTGACCCCCTTCAATTGGTCAAACAAGTCATCAATTCTTGGTAAGGGGTACTTGTTCTTTATGGTTTCCTTATTGAGCTAGTCAATGCACAATCGCATCGAACCATCTTTCTTTTTCACAAATAGCACTAGTGCGCCCCACAGAGATAACTGTGCCTCGCGAAAACTTTGTCCGTCAACTCTTGCAACTAGACTTTCAACTCTTTTAACTCTGTCGGAGCCATCCTATATAGAGCGATCGAAATAGGTGCAGTGCCAAACTCAACTTCCCTAATTGGAGGCAATCCGGACAACTCTTCTGGGAACACATCTAGATATTCACATACTATCGGCACTGACTCAATCTTCAACTCAAACTCCTTCGTATTCAACACAAAGGCAAGATATGCTTCATAACCTTTTCTTATATATTTTTGAGTAGTCATAGAAGAAATTACTACATGCAAGCTATCCGATTCATCTAATTCAACCCGAAGGATATCACCACTTTTACATTTCAATTTAATGATTTTCTTTCCACAGCCTACCACTACATCATGCATGGTCAACCAATCCATACCAAGTATTATATCAAATTCATCAAACGACAAAAGCATGAGGTTAGTCGGAAAATAATGACCTCTAATCATTAAAGGGCAATTCTTACATACTTGGCCGACTATCACAAGCTTACCTAGAGGGTTTGACAATTTTATCACGAATTCTGTACACTCGACGGGCATATTCATACTAGACACCAGTTTCACACATACATATGAATGGGTAGATCCCGGATCAATCAAAGCAACAACAGAAGCATTATAGAGAGAAAAAGTACCCGTAATCACATCACGGGATGAAGCCTCTTCGCGAGAGCGAATGGTGTATGTCATCACAGGTGCTCTACGCTCGGGTCTCCAAGTCGGTTCTCTAGGTGCACCCTTGCTTCTCGCTCCATTTCCTGGATTCTTCTGTGGTCTTCCTTTAGAAGTAGCATTGCCTGATCTTGCACTCTGAAATTTTTCCTTTTCGATCGTCTCAGGACAATCCTTGACAAAATGATCATGTGAACGCCACTTAAAATATGCCCGGCTATTCATCTAGCATTCACTGGGGTGACGTCTGCCACAATGTTGGCACTCAAGTCTATTCAAGTCTATTAGGTCAAGCGTTACCCACACTCGCTATCGAAGTAGTCTGAGCCTTGTGACTCGAATATTGTTTCTTATGGTTTCTAGTTGAAAGCCTAGCTGAAACACTTAATCAAGTATTAAACTCTTTCGATTTCTTAGTTGAACACTGAAATATTTTATCCATCTATCTCTTTTTTGAATCTCAAAACTCTAATTCTGCTTTTCTCTTCTCTTTTTCCAATTCCTCGGCTTTACAAGCTCTCTCCACGAGCACAATAAATTCTCTCAGTTTAAGTACACCCACCAACAATTAGATGTCTTTGTTTAATCCATCTTCAAATCTTTTACACATGATGGCCTCAATCGATACACATTCTCGAGCATATTTGCTTATTCTCACGAATTCATGCTCATATTTTGTTACAGTCATTTGGCCCTACTTTAACTCGAGGAACTCTTTCCTTTTTAATCAATAAATCTTTGGCTAATGTACTTCTTACGGGATTCTTCTTAGAAGAACTCCTAATTAACTTTCTCCCTTGGTACCACCGACGCAAGGGTGTTCCACCACTGGTAGGCCGGGTCTCTCAAGAGGGACATAACGTACTTCATGCATTCTGCAGGAGTGTATGATAACTCATCAAGCACCCTAAGGGTATTCTCAAGCCAGAACTCTGCCCTCTCAGGGTCATCATCTTTACTAGCCCGAAACTCTTTGACTCATTGTTTCTGAATCTCATCCACTTAAGATCTATTCAGTCTTACAAAGTCCATACCTTGAGGTGCTACAGGGATAGATTGAAGAATAGGTTGGGGTGGAGGGGGTTGAGTGTTCGGGTTCGTTCGAATGAACTTCGTATACCAGGAGTCCATCATGTGGAGAAGGCTTCTCTGCCTCCTTCTCCTTTACTAACAGTTTTGGGTCTACTCTCAGCTGGCACTGCCCTTCTAGCGGGAGCAGGTGCGTTGCTTTCGACATCATCTGCCACTGCTCTATCGGGATCCATTGATTATATGAAAACACATTTTAAAATCGTTAGGAGTAATCACACTATCATAATATATGTATGGCATGTATAGCTAGACTCGTATACATGCTATGTTAGTCTAAGAATCGACTAAATTGTAGCTCTGATACCACTAAATTTAACACCCCTTACCCGTATCTGACGTCGGGATAGGGTTCGAGGCATTACCGGGCTAAAACATTAACATTCACTCAAAACTGGCCATAAAATTTCGTTCAAATTTAAAACTTTTCAATTTCATAGAAATTGTCCCTTATAAGGGTCTATGAGGTCCAAAACATATGTTGAAGGTGATTCGAGATTAACCGAGGACTTTAGAAAACTTTAGGGCAACTTAGAAAAATTTTCCTACTTTAGGAGTTACACGTCCGTGTCGGTAGGCCGTGTGATTACACATGCTCGTGTGGCTCGGGACACGTCCGTGTCCTCAGCCCATGTAAATCTCTAACTATGATGTCATCTTAAAATTAGGGTCACACTGCCAAGTCACATGCCTGTGTGCTTAGGCCGTGTGGCGAATTAAATTCTAGAAATTAAGTGCAGACTTCACACAGCTTAGGCACGTGCCCATGTCCTAAGGCCGTGCCTGTCACATGGCTGAGACACATAGCCATGTCTCTGTCTAAGTGTGTACTACTGGGCATTCTGTTTGCAGTAATTAGGGTGCAGCGGACACACGGTCTAACCACACGCCCCTGGGGCAGACCGTGTGTCACACATGGCCTAGACATAAGCCCGTGTGTCTACCGTGTAGACAAATTTGAGGCTATTTTCCAAGCCATTTGTCACCCTTAAATGCTCATTTACTCATTCATCTAAGATGACATGCAACCTAGTACATTTAGTCACTTAAAGACTCATAAATGTGATTATTCCATGCCTTTCTAATGACAACATGTCGCTTATCCAAAACATCATACTTTGATATGGCATTCCACACCAATTTCATATTCACTCATTATGCTAAACCTACTTTTAATTTACCTAATTATACCATAGATTGAGCATACCTATTAACCATGATTTATTCACTTAGCAAATGGGCCATTCATCACACATCTCATCCATAAATAAACACATCAAACATAAAAACATTGCATACATGTATAATTGATTAGGGTTATAAACCAAATGATTAACATGGACCATATCACATAGCCATATACAAAATAAATCAAATATTTCTATAAGCCAACACATTTGACTAGACCAATATGACATATAATAAAAAGACCAAGTCCCTATACATGCCATACTCAAAATATAAAGATTAACTATACCCCAAATGTCCAGTTGATAATGTGATTGAGCCTCTGACTTTTTTCGATTCCCGAGTTGGCTTGGCGATTATAAGAAAATGGGAAAAGAGAGGGGAGTAAGCATGAAGCTTAGGAAGTTCACATGAAAATAAATAGAAAAAATAGTCATGGATATGTATATATATATACATTAGTGACATAGCATAGATTTAATTATGTGTTATTCTGAACTCATAGATATAACTCAAATTTGTAAACATAACTTACACATTTTCAATCTTACCAAAAATTCAACACATATTGAGCTCATACATGTGAGTTTATCGTACATACCTATACCAACTCAAATCACAATGTCGTATTCCCTCTTCATTGATTTACTTGTCGATTAACTAACAAGTTTACCCGTTGAACACTCGTAATATTATTGGATACACGGAAGTCTTGCTCATAGTGCTTCAAATGTAGCCACATGCTACCTCATATCACAATCACATATTGCTCACTCACGAGCTAATTACGGGCCTGCTCACACAAGCTGACAGTCAGGATGTAACTACTCGGGCTGCTCACACAAGCTGATAGATACCCGCAACACATGCCGGACTATCCAGCCACCTGTAGGACTTACATAACTAGCACCAGGATTCACATAATCACATATATACATAATCTCATAAGCTCATAACCACATAATTCCTAGTGACATGTCACATTGTATCATAAATTATTCCTAAGGTTCAAACAGCATTTTCTCGATGTCACATCTCTGTTGAACTCGTTTACAAAATCGTTCTCATTGACCATTATGTCTTTCATACACTCATCATAAAAATTAAACATAGAAATTCATATATTAATAAAACATCAAAATATGATACAACGTTGCATTATTTACACAATAACTTTCCTCAATACAAAATGATGGAAATCGAGCCTAATCATCGTATACTTTATTCTTCCCTCGATCAAAACCCGTATCACGTTTTGCTTGATCTATAATTCCAAATTTAACTTTTTTATTGATCTCATTATTCAAATCAATCCATAATTCATGATTTGGTGAAATTACCTTTTTACCCCTAACTTTTCACTCATTTACAATTTAGTCACTAGGCTCGTAAAATGAAATGCATGCATTTTCTTTGTTACCCAATCCTAGCCAAACCTATACCATGCTCATTTTAGCCCACATTTTCCTTTATTTTACATTTTTACTACCCACTTTTACACTTTTACAGACAAGTCCCCTTTTTAGGCGTTTTCACTAAAAATCACCTAGTAAAAGATGTTTATCATACATCAAACATTCATATTCCTCCATTATTCAACAAAATACATGCATGTTACACATGGTTCAAATTTCATAAATGAACCCTAGCTCAAAATATAGCTAGAAATGGGTAGATCATGCTTCAAAGACTTTAAAAATACAAAGAACATTAAAAACGGGGCTAGGGAGCACTTACAATCAAGCTTGGAAATGTTGAACAAAACCTAGCTGTGGCTATTGAGAAATTCAGCTAGCACTTGGAGAAGATGGACACATTTTTTCTTTGATTTTCTCTTTTTATTCTTTTAATTACCAAATAACCAAAATGCCCTTAGGGTCTTTTCTTTCAAAATTTTCCTATGCATGTCCATTTTTGTCCAAAATTATAGAAATTGGTCAAATTGCTAATTAGGACCCTCTAATTCATAATTTAAAGCAATTTCTTGCTTAAAGCTTCTAGAAAGCAAGTTTTGCATCTTATTCAATTTGGTCTCTAAAATTCAATTGGACATTTTATGCATAGAATTTCTTCATGAAACTTTCACACAAGCTTGTAATCATATCATAGACGTCGTCAGAATCATAAAATAATCATTTCTATTTTAGATTTGTGGTCTCAAAACCACTATTCTGACTAGGCCCAAATTCTAGATGTTACATTAACCCTTAGTATACCCTATTGATCCTAACACATTTTTTTCTAACCTGTTAATGTTAACACGTAACCCATATAAATGTTGTAAAATTATCCTTTTTATTGACTCCGTTTTTGTTGAGATTTGATTTGGTCAGTTGCCTGACAATGTTTCCTTATTTGCATGGTTGAATTTTACTTTAGTCTAAAAGAATAATTAAAAAAAAATTAAATTGAGCTTGAATCGTTAGTTTCATATTATGTTGAAAAGCTCATTTTCATTTTTTATTTCTTGTTGATGTAATTTTTTTTAATTTAGCAACTGCTTTTTTCTAGTTTGGTAACTTATCAGCTCTGCTCTCAATTGTAACCAACTTTTCTAACATTTTCCATACCCTTAACCCAAGCCTCATTACAACATTGTAAAAACCTCTTGATTGGTGTGTCATCTCATTTATATAGTGGTTGAGATTTTATTTCCATTCAAGCCTATGATAATAGCATTTCTTATTCGACTATTGAGTGCATATTACTTGAACCTTAAACACTTTGAGTGCTTTGAGTGATCTTTAGTGAGGATGTACGGCCTCGTGCTTCTATATTTTATTACAGTATTCACACTCAGGCAGTCACCAGCTTACTAGTTTCTCTACTTTTTTGACTTAAACCTCACATTCATTGCTCCATGTAGAGCTTTCCAATACTATTGCTTTCTTAGAGCAACCATGGAAGATGAATAAGAAAAATGAAATAGAGTGGAGAGGAAGTCTCTCAGAAAGTCATTTTGCAGCTATTTATAGCCCTTCCCACACAACCCTTAATTGTGCAACATCCACCCATTCACAATCATTTTGTCCCCCACTAAGGGATTGACTAATTCTAACCTAACCTGTAACATCCCGTTTTTAATGAAATCAGAATAGTAGTTTCGAATCCAAAAATTTGAGTCAAATAGAAAATTTATTTTAATATTATTGCATTGTCTATATTATGATAGGAAAGATGTATGAAAATTTTGATAAGAAAATTTTACCGATTTCATGTTTAATTATAGAAAGGACCAAATTGCATAAAATGCAAAAGTTGAGTTCTAGTAGCTGTAAGTATCAAATAGCTATAAAATTTAAAACTTGATGTCCTTATATGGTAATTAGACCATTAAGAGAAGTTAGTAGATATTTTTGATGATTCATCTATGGAAAATTAGAAAAAGAAAAGGACTAAATTGGAAAAAGAAAAAAATAAAAGATGATATCTTAATTAAATAGAAAATATCATCATTTTATATCATCTTCTTCCCCAAATTCTATGGAGACCCTAGGAAAGAGAAAGAAAATCAAGCAAGCTTAATTAGGTAAGTAATCATGTCCTATTTCATATTTTTGAGATTGTAATAACTTAATCTATCAATTTTGGGGATCTATTTGTAAAGACATTAAAGTGTTGAAATTTTTCCATGGATGAATATACTGAGATTTTGAAATTTATGGTAGAAATTTAAAGGTTGCTGATAGATAAATAACTTTTGTAAAGTGAATTTTCATGAAATTATGATTTAGGGACAAATTGCAAAGATGTAAAATTCATAGAAAATTTGTGATTTTTATGAAATATATGTGCTGTAAATGTTATGTGTAAAAATTAGTTAGGCTTGGAATAAGGATTAAATCGCATGAATTTCATTTTCCGAGCCTAAGGACAAAATCGTCATTTACGGAAAGTATAGGGACAAATTGGTAATTTTGCCTATGGTGTGAATTGAATTAAATTGAGTATGAAATGGATTAAATTGATGTTAATTTCATTTATATAGATCCGAATAGACCTAGTATGGAGTCAGATCGAGGAAAACAAAAAATATCAGATTGGTAAATCCTTGCATACGAACGTTTATCGAGGTAAGTTCGTGTAACTAGATTATGTATATTAATATGTTTGGAATTGAATGTTGAATATGTGTGAATTGTATAAATTTTTAATGTATAAAATTAATTACATGCCTAATATTGCTTGATAAGTATAAGTCCCATTTGAATAGATGAAATTCGACGGATACAGGATTTCCCGATTGGTTGTGGTCTTGCATATGTTGTAGACACACCATAACTTGAAAGAGCAACCTATTATAAGCCCTATTGAGTTTCCCGTCATATGGTTCTTACGAGCATCCTGATCGGTAGTGAACCTGCATGTGTTGCAGACTACCGCAACTCTTTGTGAGCGTCTTGTTATATGATCGGTTGTGATCCTGCATATATTGCGGACACAAACGCAGCTCTTTATGATCGTTCTGATATAGGCTCTTTTTGAGCTTCCTAATATGGTTCGCTTGAACTTTCTATTATATGGCTATTCGGAGCTCCCTGATAATAGCTCTTTGGAGTTACCTATTAAGCTCAATGAGCTTCCTATTCTAAACTCTTATGAGTTTCTTGTTATAGCCCTGATAAGCTTCCTATTACATGGCTCACATGAGCATCCTGTTATATGGCTCGAGAGAGTGCTTCCTGATTATGTGCCCTAATTGGGTACCCTTGAATATGAGTTGATGGTTTACAGTGTCGTACATTTCAAGTGTACTACATGTGTATCCATCGATATTTTAAATAAATTCAACGGGCAAAGTTCAATTATGGCTAATCTGAACTTAAGATGATTTATCATAGAAATGTATATGTTATATGGAAATATGATAAGAAAAGTATATGTGTATCAAAGTTATTACATGATAAGCTCATATTTATTACTTGAAAAGTATTTAGAAATTCATGACTAACTTGCTTGATTGAGTGTATGTGATTAGGCAATTGGTCAATTTGTTGGGATGCATGATATTTACATGATTATTTAAATTGAATGTCAATGGTAAGTTAAATTATTGTTATGCGAACTTTCGAAGCATTAAATGCTTACTTTGTCTTAGTTTTTCCTCTGTTTTATAATGCTTGGAAGCTCGTAAAGGTTGGAACCAGTCGGAGCACCATCACACTATCCTTCAGGTCATTTTGGTATAAATAGCAAACTTATTTTGGTATAATGGCATGTATAGGCTAACTTGGCTAATGTTGGCATGTAAATGGTTGTTTGTAATCTAGCTATTGGAATGGCTAGTGATTTGATTAGTGAATATGTATATGAGGTTATAATATGATTGATATATGTGTACTTGGTATGGTTAGATTGAATTATGGTAAACATATATGTTTTAAAAAAAAGGTAAGTTTGAATACATGTGATGATATATCATGTATAATGTTAATGTTGACTTGGTTTTAACGTCTTGAATTGGTTGGTAAGTAACACCCCTTACCAGTATTCGATGCTAGAAAAGGGTACGAGGCGCTACTAGACATAAACTCACACAGTCATACAAAATCGAGACCTGAATTTTCGTCCAAATTTAAAAGATTTCATTCACATGCATATCGTCCTTTATATGGGCCCTCGAAGCCCAAAACATATATTGGGTGTGATTCGGGACTAAATCAAGAACTCTCAAAATTTATACAACACTTAGACTTCCTATTTTGGAGGGTCACACGCCTGTGTGGCTTGGGACACGCCCGTGTCCTCAGCCCGTGTAACTATTTATTTATGACATCATCAACTAAATTGAGGTCACACGGCCAAGTCACATGTCTGTGTGCTTAGGCCGTGTCCTCCACACGGTTGAGACACACAACCATGTCTCTGCTTGTGTGTTTACTACTGAACATTTTGTTTTACCTAATTAGGGTGCAAGGGACACATGGCCGGATCACACACCCATAGGGCAGACCGTGTGTCACGCACGGCCTAGACACATGCCCATGTGTGTGGACAACTTTGAGGCTATTTTCCAAGCCTTTTGTCACCCTCAATAACACATGTACACTTGCACATCTCAATGACATCCTACATGGCATACATGAGCACTTACACAATCATAAACATGGTTCATACATGTCAACTTCTTATCAATTTATACTTGCTTAAGACTTCATATTTTATTTAGACCAAGCTTACCAAATCATATGCAATATGTAACATCAATTTACTTCCATTTTATACATTCATGCCTTAGATGTTATTATGCCATTTACTCATAATTCCATCATCAAATATCCATGATCATATCCACAATTCATCCATGCCAAATGAATTTAACCACAGCATGAGTGGCCTTAGCACATGCATGCACATATGAATAGGATTACATCCCCATAATTAATATGAGCCATATCTCATGGCCTTATACAAATTGGATCATAAATCATTCTAGGCCAACACATTTGGCCACATTAACAATGACGCAATTTAATCAAAATACGAAGTCCCTATACATGCCATAAAGTTAAAAAACTTGCGTTCACTTATACTCGCATGATAGCTTGATAGTGTGATGGCATCTCCGACGGTCTCCAACCTGAGCTAGCTAAATTAACCTATAAGAGATGAGAAAGGAAAGGGGGAGTAAGCTTAAAACTTAGTAAGTTCATATGAAAATAATGAGCAACTCATGCTAGTCATATACTATGCTTGACAATATAAGCACAAGTTAATATAAAAATAGCTATAAATCTCAAGGTTGTAATATAACCTATTCACATGTTTACTTTCTTTTGATTTATCAAAATGATTTAACATTACTAGACTTTCAGTCTAGCAGCCATAATTTCTCCATTGTAGCATGTTTCATAATTAACAAATCATTTTAAACATCTTAGTATGTGACATCCCCAAATTGACCCTAGTCGGAAAGTGGTTTCGGGACCACAAAACCGAGTCATAAAAATAATTAATTGCTATATTCTATGCTTATTGTGGGTGTACATGCACATGTGGAAGTTTCAGTCTCTAATTTTACCAATTGTATGAGAAATTATAAAATAGGGATCAATGCGAGACGTGGTGAAATATGATAGGCTAATTTTAAATGGCCTATTAATACATGTGGAAAAGTGTTTGTCCTTGCATGTCAAATTAGCCAAATTGGAGCATGATGGCCGGCCATGCTATGGGTGGAAACATGTCTCCAACATGTTAGACTAGTGATGCATGTAGGAAACAATAAAATAAGAAAGTTAGTATTAAAGAAATGGAAAAGGAAATGATGATAACAAAAAAAATAATAATGTGTAGATGCCCCTTTGCGTGACCAAAAACAAAGAAAGAAAGAAAAGAAAATAGTTGTTCATCCTTTGGTAGTCTTGGCGAATAGAAGCAAGGGAAGAAGGGGAAGAGCTTGAGAAAAATCGGCTATGGTGGTTGCTAGACTAAGGTATGTTTGATGATATTCCATGAGATGCATGCATGCTTTAGTTGTTAGTTTAAGTTCTACCTAGCCCATGGTTTAGATTTCTTTTGCTATTTGATGGAGATGAAATTCGCCATGGATGTTGTCTTTCTTGGTTGGTGTTTTGATGTTGTTGTAATGAAGCATGAAGAGGAGTGAGTTCAAATGTTTAATAAAAGGAGATTTTAGGTCATTGAGTTCTTGTTGTTGTGTGTGTATGTGCATGAGTATTCGCCATGCTATAGAATTCATGTTGCAAAATGATAAATGCTTGGTACATTCGGCTATAATGGGCATTAAGAGGGTGAAGTTTGAATTAGTTAAAGGTTCATATAGGTTGTCTTGATGAAAAGAAAGAGAAGAATTAGATATCATATTTGGTGCTAGTGTGGTATATAAGGGTGTTGAACTTAAATAAGTAATATTCGCTAGCATGATAAGTATGAAATATTAAGTAGATGAGATAATTGATGGTGAAGTGGTTAATAGGGACTTTTAATGAAATCTATGCTAAGGCGAATGTATCAAATGCTAAATGTGCTTATGTATATTCGCCACCTAATTAAGCACATAGGTGGTGTTGAATTTAATCTTGCACATTCGGCCATATGGGTGTACACACTTGTGATACTATCCTTGATTAGGATAGTTGGCAATAGGGTGATAGCCTAAGGTTGTGAACCAAATAGTTCAAAAGCATGGGGTAGAAGGATAAGAATTTGTCATGTGTATCCTATGAAATGAAATTTTAATGTGTGATACAAATATTTTACAAAGTGGTTGAATGGGTTGATTTAATTGTTTAAGCTCAAGATCCTAAAGGAGAGGCGTCCAACAAGGGAAATCGAAGGTCATCGAGTAGCCGACTTGGGATTATTTGCCCAACACAAGGTAAGTCATTAAGCATATATTTGGTGTTGATGTAAATGACCATAATATATACGCAATTGTGTTTAAATGAGTTGATGTGTAAATGAAAATGTATGTGTATGGAATGATGCCATTGTTGAATGTATAAAGGCAGCAACATGCATAAGGTATTGGTCTCGGCACTAAGTGTGCGGGTATAAATGGACACGGTGACAAGATTGGCACTAAGTGTGCGGGTTTAAAAATTGTACAGCACTAAGTGTGCGAACTGAAAATATATAGCACTAAGTGTGCGAGCTGAAAATTATATAGCACTAAGCGTGCGAGCTGAAAATATATAGCACTAAGTGTGCGGATTCACTATATACTCTTGCGTTACAATTGGCACTTGAGTGTGCGACATTATCGAGTTAATCCCGGACAGCGGATCGGGTAAGTACCTTGAGCTCATGGCGAATGGGCACTATGGTCATGCTCGGGGTTGAGCTTGGTAAGCTTTAAATCTATGTGATGATTACAATTGTATGATTGTGGTGAAAATGAGTTGGTGTATAAAAATGACTCAAATATCTTATTGAATAGAATATGAAATGTGAATGTATGACTTGGTGCGAGATTGAACCGAAGGTCTAAGGAACTATGGTATAGTTCGATATGGATGGAACAATTAGCCTTGTTTCATTGTTTCACTTTGTGATGAATTTAGCTAATGGATAATTGTAAAGTGCTTATGACTTCTTGAGTTATAAACTCACTCGGTGTTTTCTTGTCACCCATTTTAGGTCTCGTGTACTGTCTCTTTTGTGTGCTCGGAACCGTCAACGAAGTCATCACACCGCAAGCAATCTTTGGTATTATCTTCTTAGTCGATCTAGGAGAACATTTGGCATGTATAGGCTATTTTGTTTTGTTGAAATTTGGGTTGTAAACTTTAGCCATGCGAAAATGGCCCATATGGTTGGATGGATTTGGTTCCAAAACACTTATTCATGAGTCTTAAAATCTCAATTTTGATAAGGTGGTCATAATTTGTGATATGAATGATGGATGATTAGTTGGGTCATGGAGGAATTATGAAATAGGCATTGTTTGCCTTAGTAACAGATGCTGACAGCAGCAGTGATGTGAGATTGAAAATCACTAAAATAGTAGAAGTAGAATTAAATAGTGAATAAATTATGAAATTGAACCCTGATGAATCTACTTTCATATGGAAGAAACGAAACGGTCATATGAGTCGGATTTTAAGAGATAATCAGGTTTTTGTGAAACAGGGCCAGAACGGTTTCTTGATCCCCTGCTCCGACTTTGAAAATTCACTATAAATTAACCAGAGAGAATTAGAAGTCATACTCTATATGTACAGATTTCTTTGTGAGTCTAGTTTCTTTAGAAACAAACGGCATGAGTTTTGGAGCCCCGTACAGGAAGATATCCAAGTCGTAGTGCGCAAAGGTCAGTGTAGTCGAACCCTGAAACAGGGGAGACTTTAACTAATAAACTGTACTAATTTTCTCGACCAAAAATTCTAGAAAAAAATGTGTAGATGGAATTATGAGTCTAGTTTCAGGTAAAATTTACGGAACTGATTTTCGAGTTCTGGAACTCGAGATATGATTTTAATGTAACAGTGACGCAGTTAGCCAGCCTGCCGAATGAAATTAATTATTTCCAAGAGAGAAATAAGGAAGTAAGCCGGTAACACCTTGTGGTCAAATCCGGTGACGGTCACGGGTTTGGGGTGTTACATTTTATTGGTATCAGAGCTATGGTTTAGTCGGTTCTAGGACTACCATAGCGCGTGTAAGTTTAGCTATACATGCCAAATTGTTAGTGCTAAAAAAATGTGATGACTTCTGACGGTTGAAATTTTTGTTTTGATTAGCAAATGGAACCCGGGGTAGAGAGACCCTTCGCGGATGACGTTGAAAGTGTAGCGGCTGCTCCCGCGCAAGGGACACCGCTGTTGAGCCTCGGTCATCCGCGAATAATCAAAATGAAGGGCGAAACAAGCCTTCTTCACCATGATGAATGAGTGGGTCGCGCAATATGCCCGAACCAATCCGGTGTCCAACCATTCCGAATTCAAACACCCCACCCCAAGAGCCCATAATGCCTCCAGTTACTAATCGTGAGGTGAGTAAACCACCGTGGACTTGATTAGGAAGCGTGGGGCGAGGAGTTCAAGGCCATAGTTCTTGATTATGCCGAAAAGGCCGAGTTACGCTCGATAACACCATTCGAGTGTTAGATGAACTGTCATGCACACCGATGAATGTCTTAAGTGTGCTATATCCTTGTTGCGAGACTCGACTTACTATTGGTGGAGGACTTTAATTTCCATAATCCCAAATGAGCGAGTTACTTGGGATTTCTTTCAATCCAATTTGAAAGAAATACATTAGTCAACAGTTCATCGATCGAAGCGTAAGGAGTTCTTGGAACTCAAGCAAGGCGGATGATCAGATGTCGAATCGAACATGAGTTCGTAAGACTTAGTCGGTATGCTCGGAGTGTGTGATTGATGAGGTTGCTATGTGCAAAAGATTTGAAGAGGATTGAATGAAGATTTAAAGCTCTTGGTGGGTATTTTGGAGATAAAAGAATTTGTAACACTAGTTGAACGAGCACGCAAGGCGGAAGAGCTCGGAAGGGAGAAGAAGAAGGCGAATTTGAAGCTAGAGATTGTCGTAAAAGATCGACGGGTAAAGCTCCATTTTTACTGTAAAGAAGTTCGAGAGGACACAAATAAGTCGAGGCATCGGGATTTCCATTAGAGCACGACCATCGATGGACTCACGAGCTACTTGGTAGCTAGTGTGGGCAATAATCGTCAAGAAAAGCCGAATGCCCCCAATGTGGAAGACTACACATAGGTGAATGTTGGGGTAAGTCTATTAATAGGGCCTGTTATGGATGCGGTTCGAAGGACCACTTCATTAGAGATTGCACGGAGCTAGATGAGAAGAATAAGATGCAAGGTGCAAGATCTAGTGGGACGACGGCTAGAGGTAGACCCCCGAGGATTTCAGGAGGTAGGGGTGGTAATCAGAGAGGGGCCTCTGGTACGGTTGTTCGATCCGAGACTCGTGCTCCTGCTAGAGCATATGCTATCCGCGCACGAGAGGAGGCAACCTCCCCTGACGTTATCACTGGTACTTTCACTCTATTTGATACTAGTGTGATTGCATTGATTGACCCTGGCTCTACTCATTCATATGTATGTGAAACCTTAGCATCCAGTAAGACTCTACATGTTGAGTCTACTGAGTTCGTAATTCGAGTGTCAAACCCTTTGGGTCAATACGTACTCGTTGATAAAGTGTGCAAGAGATGCCCCCTAATAATTCGAGAATCCTGTTTTCCGGCCAATCTGATGCTTCTACCATTTGATGAATTCGATGTTATTCTTGGTATGGATTGGTGACCGTACATGATGCACGGTGGTGGATCGCAAAGGAAAACCATTGTTTTGAGGAGTGCAAATAATGAGGTAGTCCAAGTCGAGTCTCTTGATTTAAAAGGAGTGCCGCGATAATATCTTCTATGACCGCTCGGAGATATGTGAAAAAGGGTGTGAAACATACCTTGCGTATGTGTTGGGAAGTAAAGAGACGGAAAAGAAACTCGAATCGGTATCGGTGGTTTGTGAGTATTGAGATGTTTTTCGGAGGAGTTACGGATTGCCACGGTTCGAGAAGTGAAATTCGACATCGGTTGTACCGGCACTACGCCGATCTCAATAGCTCAGATCGTATGGTATTAACGGAGTTAAAGGAATTGAAGGTTCAATTGCAAGAATTGACGGATAGAGGTTTCGCTCGACCGAGTTTTTCTCCATGGGCGCACCAAGTATTGTTTGTGAAAAAGAAGGACGGAAGCATGAGGTTGTGCATCGACTACCGTCAACTCAATAAAGTGACGATAAAGAATAAATATCCGTTGCCACGAATTGACGATTTGTTTGATCAATTAAAGGGAGCCTCGGTGTTTTCAAAGATAGATTTGAGGTCGGGATACTATCGGTTGAGGGTCCGAGAATCGGACATACCCAAAACCGCTTTTAGAACAAGGTACGGTCACTCTGAATTCTTGGTGATGCCGTTTGGGCTCACTAATGCCCTGCGGTGTTTATGGATTTAATGAATAGAATTTTCAGGCCATACTTGGATCGGTTCGTAATTGTATTTATCGATGACATTTTGGTCTATTCGAGATGATGGCCGAACATCTTTGAACACCTAAGGCTAGTGTTGCAAATCTTACGAGATAAGCGATTATACATAAAGTTCATAAATGTGAATTTTGGTTGAAAGAGGTTAGCTTTTGGGGCACGTGGTGTCCGCGATCGGTGTCGTGGTGGACCCGAACAAAATTTCGCCATAGTCAATTAGAAACCTCCAAGGAATGTTACGAAGTTAGGAGCTTTTGGGGCTTGCGGTTACTACCGACGGTTTGTAAAAGGATTCTCGATGATAGCCACACCCATGACAAAAGCGCTTGAGAAAGATGTCAAATTTGAATGGACGGAAAAGTTTGAAAAGTTTCGACCAATTGAAAACCCATTTGACGAAAGCTCGAGATTACGTACGGCCCGAATCGGCAAAGAGTTTGTCATCTATAGTGATGCCTCCCTACTTGGGTTAGGTTGCGTATTGATGCAAGAAGGTCGAGTTGTGGCCTATGCGTCGAGACAATTAAAGCCACATGAGAAAAATTATCCAACCCATGATCTCGAATTGGTCGCCATCGTGTTCGCCTTGAAGATATGGCGACATTACTTATTTGGTGAGAAGTGCCATGTGTATTCGGATCACAAAAGTCTCAAATATTTGATGACTCGAGAGACTTAAATCTGCGACAAAGACGATGGCTCGAGTTGTTAAAAGATTATGAACTCGTCATTGATTATCACCCGGAAAGGCTAATGTGGTTGCGGATGCCTTAAGTCGGAAATCACTTTTTTTTCTGACGATGAATGTACACTTGTCTATTCTACCCGACAATGTGTTAGTAACCGAATTAAAGGCCAAACCATTGTTGGCTCATCAAATTCGGGAAGCTCAAAAGTTGATGAGGAGTTGCTTGCAAAGCGGAGTGTGTTACGAACAAGGAATCGAGTTTCAAATTGATGTGACGATTGTTTGAGGTTGAAGTCGTCGTGTGTTCCAAAGAATTGAACTTATTTCGATAATTCTAAATGAAGCCCATTGTAGTCGAATGTCAATCCACCGGGTAGTACTAAAATGTACAATGACCAAACGCCAATTTTGGTGGCGGTATGAAACGAGACATTTCGAATTTGTTTCAAGGTGTCGATATGTCAACAAGTGAAAGCGGAACATCAAGTGCCATCGGGATTATTTCACCGATCATGATACCCGAATGGAAATGGGATCGAGTAACAATGGACTTTGTGTCAGGTTACCATTGACTCGAATAAGAAAGACTCGGTTTGGGTCATTGTTGATAGACCGACCAAGTCCGCTCATTTTATCCTCGTCGCATGGATTTTTCGCTCGATAAGTTGGCGTAATTATCGTCTCCCAAATTGTTCGATTGCATGGGGTACCTATTTCTATCGTGTCGGATAGAGACCCAAGATTTACGTCGCGGTTTTGGAAGAAATTGCAAGAGGCTTTGGGTACCAAACGCATTTTAGTCTTGCTTTCACCCCAAACCGATGGTCAATCCGAACGGATAATTCAAATACTCGAGGATATGTTGAGATGTTGCATCCTTGAGTTTAGTGGTGCATGGGAAGCAGTATTTACCCTTGATTGAATTCGCCTACAACAATAGTTTTCAATCAAGCATTAAGATGGTGCCTTACGAGGCTTTATCTTGTCAGTAAATGTCGTACCCCATTATTTTGGTGAACTTAGTGAAAGTAAAATCTTGAGGTTGATTTGATTAAGGATGCCGAGCGAAAGTTCGAGTAATCCGTGAAAGTTTGAAAGCTACTTGGATCGCCAAAAGTCGTATGCGGATTTGAGAAGAAAAGACATTGAATATCGGTGGGAGACAAGGTATTTCTCAAAGTCTCACCACGGAAGAAGGTGTTTAGATTTGGTCGTAAGGGCAAATTGGGTCTAAGGTTCATCGGTCAGTATGAAGTATTGAGCGAGTCGGACCGATCGCATACCGATTAATCCCGCCCCGAGCTCGAAAAGATTCACAACGTTTTCCATGTCTCGATGCTTGACGATATAGATCCGACCCGTCGCACGTAATCGCTCCATCCGAGATTGAGATTCACCTAATTTGAGCTATGAAGAGGAGCAGTTCGATTCGACGCATGAAGTAAAAGAGTTACGAAATAAGAAAATCCCACTAGTGAAGGTGTTGTGGCATAAACACGGAATTGAAGAAGCCACTTGGGAACCCGAGAACTCTATGAAAGAGCGATACCCAAACCTATTTACTGGTAAGATTTTTGGGACGAAAATTTCTTAAGTGGGGAGAGTTGTGACATCCCCAAATTGACCCTAGTCGGAAAGTGGTTTCGGGACCACAAAACCGAGTCATAAAATAATTAATTGCTATATTCTATGCTTATTGTGGGTGTACATGCACATGTGGAAGTTTCATTCTCTAATTTTACCAATTGTATGAGAAATTATAAAATAGGGATCAATGCGAGGCGTGGTGAAATATGATAGGCTAATTTTAAATGGCCTATTAATACATGTGGAAAAGTGTTTGTCCTTGCATGTCAAATTAGCCAAATTGGAGCATGATGGCGGGCATGCTATGGGTGGAAACATGTCTCCAACATGTTAGACTAGTGATGCATGTAGGAAACAATAAAATAAGAAAGTTAGTATTAAAGAAATGGAAAAAGAAAATGATGATAACAAAAAAAAATAATAATGTGTAGATGCCCCCTTTGCCGTGACCAAAAACAAAGAAAGAAAGAAAAGAAAATAGTTGTTCATCCTTTGGTAGTCTTGGCCGAATAGAAGCAAGGGAAGAAGGGGGAAGAGCTTGAGAAAAATCGGCTATGGTGGTTGCTAGACTAAGGTATGTTTGATGATATTCCATGAGATGCATGCATGCTTTAGTTGTTAGTTTAAGTTCTACCTAGCCCATGGTTTAGATTTCTTTTGCTATTTGATGGAGATGAAATTCGCCATGGATGTTGTCTTTCTTGGTTGGTGTTTTGATGTTGTTGTAATGAAGCATGAAGAGGAGTGAGTTCAAATGTTTAATAAAAGGAGATTTTAGGTCATTGAGTTCTTGTTGTTGTGTGTGTATGTGCATGAGTATTCGGCCATGCTATAGAATTCATGTTGCAAAATGATAAATGCTTGGTACATTCGGCTATAATGGGCATTAAGAGGGTGAAGTTTGAATTAGTTAAAGGTTCATATAGGTTGTCTTGATGAAAGAGAAAGAGAAGAATTAGATATCATATTTGGTGCTAGTGTGGTATATAAGGGTGTTGAACTTAAATAAGTAATATTCGCTAGCATGATAAGTATGAAATATTAAGTAGATGAGATAATTGATGGTGAAGTGGTTAATAGGGACTTTTAATGAAATCTATGCTAAGGCGAATGTATCAAATGCTAAATGTGCTTATGTATATTCGCCACCTAATTAAGCACATAGGTGGTGTTGAATTTAATCTTGCACATTCGGCCATATGGGTGTACACACTTGTGATACTATCCTTGATTAGGATAGTTGGCAATAGGGTGATAGCCTAAGGTTGTGAACCAAATAGTTCAAAAGCATGGGGTAGAAGGATAAGAATTTGTCATGTGTATCCTATGAAATGAAATTTTAATGTGTGATACAAATATTTTACAAAGTGGTTGAATGGGTTGATTTAATTGTTTAAGCTCAAGATCCTAAAGGAGAGGCGTCCAACAAGGGAAATCGAAGGTCATCGAGTAGCCGACTTGGGATTATTTGCCCAACACAAGGTAAGTCATTAAGCATATATTTGGTGTTGATGTAAATGACCATAATATATACGCAATTGTGTTTAAATGAGTTGATGTGTAAATGAAAATGTATGTGTATGGAATGATGCCATTGTTGAATGTATAAAGGCAGCAACATGCATAAGGTATTGGTCTCGGCACTAAGTGTGCGGGTATAAATGGACACGGTGACAAGATTGGCACTAAGTGTGCGGGTTTAAAAATTGTACAGCACTAAGTGTGCGAACTGAAAATATATAGCACTAAGTGTGCGAGCTGAAAATTATATAGCACTAAGCGTGCGAGCTGAAAATATATAGCACTAAGTGTGCGGATTCACTATATACTCTTGCGTTACAATTGGCACTGAGTGTGCGACATTATCGAGTTAATCCGGACAGCGGATCGGGTAAGTACCTTGAGCTCATGGCGAATGGGCACTATGGTCATGCTCGGGGTTGAGCTTGGTAAGCTTTAAATCTATGTGATGATTACAATTGTATGATTGTGGTGAAAATGAGTTGGTGTATAAAATGACTCAAATATCTTATTGAATAGAATATGAAATGTGAATGTATGACTTGGTGCGAGATTGAACCGAAGGTCTAAGGAACTATGGTATAGTTCGATATGGATGGAACAATTAGCCTTGTTTCATTGTTTCACTTTGTGATGAATTTAGCTAATGGATAATTGTAAAGTGCTTATGACTTCTTGAGTTATAAACTCACTCGGTGTTTTCTTGTCACCCATTTTAGGTCTCGTGTACTCGTCTCTTTTGTGTGCTCGGAACCGTCAACGAAGTCATCACACCGGCAAGCAATCTTTGGTATTATCTTCTTAGTCGATCTAGGAGAACATTTGGCATGTATAGGCTATTTTGTTTTGTTGAAATTTGGGTTGTAAACTTTAGCCATGCGAAAATGGCCCATATGGTTGGATGGATTTGGTTCCAAAACACTTATTCATGAGTCTTAAAAATCTCAATTTTGATAAGGTGGTCATAATTTGTGATATGAATGATGGATGATTAGTTGGGTCATGGAGGAATTATGAAATAGGCATTGTTTGCCTTAGTAACAGATGCTGACAGCAGCAGTGATGTGAGATTGAAAAATCACTAAAAATAGTAGAAGTAGAATTAAATAGTGAATAAATTATGAAATTGAACCCTGATGAATCTACTTTCATATGGAAGAAACGAAACGGTCATATGAGTCGGATTTTAAGAGATAATCAGGTTTTTGTGAAACAGGGCCAGAACGGTTTCTTGATCCCCTGCTCCGACTTTGAAAATTCACTATAAATTAACCAGAGAGAATTAGAAGTCATACTCTATATGTACAGATTTCTTTGTGAGTCTAGTTTCTTTAGAAACAAACGGCATGAGTTTTGGAGCCCCGTACAGGAAGATATCCAAGTCGTAGTGCGCAAAGGTCAGTGTAGTCGAACCCTGAAACAGGGGAGACTTTAACTAATAAACTGTACTAATTTTCTCGACCAAAAATTCTAGAAAAAAATGTGTAGATGGAATTATGAGTCTAGTTTCAGGTAAAATTTACGGAACTGATTTTCGAGTTCTGGAACTCGAGATATGATTTTTAATGTAACAGTGACGCAGTTAGCCAGCCTGCCCGGAACAGAAATTAATTATTTCCAAGAGAGAAATAAGGGAAGTAAGCCCGGTAACACCTTGTGGTCAAATCCGGTGACGGTCACGGGTTTGGGGTGTTACATAGTAAATGTGCATGTTACTTATGTACATTCATGTTTTCATGCATATAGCTCAACATATATCAAATTGTTTAAAATCTTTCTTTACATACTTTCTTAACCATGTTAATAAGAAATTAGGCTAATATTTCCTTTCACTGGTAACCTATCAATCACAATTCAAATAAACAACATTTACTATCTCACCAATCAATTGGGCCTCCAATGTAACGACCCGAATTTTACTGTTACTGGAAAAGTGTATTTTTGGGTCTCCATTTCTGAAAAATGGATTCGTAAATATTTATTAAAAATATTTACAAAGTTAATCGAGTGGTTAATTAGAGTTTAATTAAGTGAATTAGCTTAAATTAAGGATAATTGGATAAAATGATTAAATTGAATGAAGTGTGAAAGTTTAATTATAGAATAAAGAAAATTGAAAGGACTAAATAAGTAAATAAGCCAAAAAGAATGATAAGTGTATGGAAAAATAAAATACATGTGTAATAAATATTGTACATACATTTGTAATACATATATGTATTTACTTATTATTTAAGTAAATATTATTATTTTATAATTAATTAATTAAAGTAAATAATTAAATATAAGATAAGCGTATGGTAAAAATAATTTATATGTGTACCAATAATATACATACACTTGTAATACACATATATGTTTGCTTATTATATAAGTATATTATATATTATTATTAAAAGTAAAGTAAATAAAAAGGAAATAAAAGAAAGAAATAGAATGAAAAGAAATAGAATGTGGAACGAAACAGGGGAAGGAAGAAAGAAAAAGAGAAAAGAAAGAAGAAAAGAGAAAATTAAAGGTTTGAAGCTTGGAAGTTTAATAGGTAAGTCAATTTAGCCCTTTTTACTTAATTTTGATGTTTTAGAAGCCTTGGAACAAGGTTTTGATGAAATTAAGTTAAGATTTTGAAAGTTATTAGATTTCTAGATATTATTTATGTTAAATAAAATGATGAATTAAGGGCTAAATTGATAGAAATTCAAGCTAGAAATGAAATAAGGATTGAATTGTTAAGTAATTCATAAGTTTTATGTTGTAGGGGTTAATTTGAGGAATTTTCGAAATTAATGAGATAAGCTGAAAATTTAATAGTTAAAATTTGAGTTCGGATGGAATCTGAATAGAAATGGAGAATGAATTAAGTTAGTAAAGTGAATGAATTAGTTAAAACCTAATTGGAAATAAGGTGTAAATTGAATAGAAAATCAATTAATTGTTATAATGAGTGCTGAAAGTTAATGGTATAATTATTTTAATTTCCGTAGCTAATATTGTCTCGGGAAATCTTGGCTAAGCAAAGACAAGACAAAGACAACGGGAGTTAGCTTGGAAACTACGATTTGTATTTCTATAAACTGAATCTAATAATTATTTGTTGAATTTGTTATTTATATGAATGGTAAGTATTATTATTATTATTATTATTATTATTATTATTATTATCATTATGGTATTGAATTGAATAAAAATTCATGAATTATTAGTGATTATTGATATTGAATAGAATATGTGAATATTGAGTGGAAAATTGAAAAATGTATATTGCATTGAAATTGATTTGTATGTGGATTGATATGGAAAAATGTATTAAATTGAATTGAAATTAAATTACAAATGAAATTGAAAATTTGAAAGTTTATTGAATACCCTATTAACTATATCGGGGTAGTCGGATATAGTTGGCATGCCATAGGATTGGAAGTGTTCAGGGATATTCCGACTGTGTGTCAATGAGACACTATATGTGTCGACTACTGTGACTGTTCCAGATTCGTTCCAAAGAGGTACTCTGTACCTAACTATGTAACGCCCCGATTTTTGGGCCTGGAAGTATTGGACCTTGAGTCTGGGTTCGGGTGGAAAACAACCTGAATAATTGGATGTTATTATTATTATTTCGTATATTTAGTTTGGTAATTAAATAAATTACGAAGGGTTTATGGTGTGGGAAAAAGGCCCAAGAGTAAATTTAATTCGAGGCAATTCCTGAATTTTAATTTTGGGAGAGAGGGTTCTGGCGATATGAGCTTTTAAAGTTGAGGTGGTAAAATAAGACACAAAAAGATCTGTGGTAAAGTGGCATGTGGCGCCACCTAGGTGTTTGGGGAGTGACGTGTGGATGTTTAGGAGGAGCCAGAGTTCAAGTCACAAGGTAAGCGTATTGTTACTTTTATTTTTTTTGTGTGCATGTACCGGGCATGTGATAGAGCTTAAGTCGAAATTCAGTTAGGGATTTAGGAAGGTTGGGCCGTGGGTCTGAATGGCCATTAGGGCAAGCTTTATTTTCTTTTTGTTTTTCCGAATTAGGGTTAGCCACCTAGAGCCTTCCCTTTCATTCTCTTCTCTTCTCAGTATCTCAAAAAACCAAAAAACGCAAAGTTAGATCTCCTGAGTGCCGAATTCTTCCTTCTCTTCTCCTCTCTTCTTCTATTTTATTTTTCTCCTTCTTTTCTTCTCTAGCCGAAACATTCCTACCATTCTACTCATCTCCTCTTTCATTCCCATTCTTTTCTAAACCTCTATAGCCGATTTCCATAAAAGCCGAAATCCCGAAAGTTGTTTCTTGTGCCGATTTCTTCTAGTCAAAATCCTCCTATTTTCTTCATCTCTTTTGGCCAATTTTCACATCCTCTAAACCTCAACCCCTATCGGCAATACCACTGCAAAACCACCATACCAAATCATCTTCCTCTTTACAGTTCCAAAAGCCGAAAACACCATAGTTTTTAGGGACATATAGCCGAATCTTTAGATCTCTAAGATTCGATTTCTGCAAGCGTTTAAGGGCTAGATCTGCATCAGATCTGATTAGAAACTGAAGTGGAATCATTTTGGTTGAAAGAACCTGTGGTAAGTTTTCAGATCTATTCTTTATTTTGGGTTTTAGAAAAGCCAAAATCCCTAAAGGCATAGGGAGGCTGTCGATTGGAGCTTAAAGCTCTAAGAGTTGTAACAATTGATTTCTTTTGGTGTTACTGTGATCCAGAGGCTACTGATCGAAGGCTTGGACAAGTGGAACGACTAGATCTAGATCTAGTCTCTAGTTTTAGCAAAGGTAGGATCTCAAGGGCCATAGGTATTGATGGCCGATTATGGTAAGTAAGTTTATGATGGTTGCCATTGTATTTTGGATCTGATATGTCTAGTGACGATTGTAGGATATCATGGGAGATTTCAGTAGCAGTTGTTGCAAATCAGGTGTGTAAACGACACCCACTAGTAGACTAGATCGGCAAAAGCCGAAAAGTCAAAATGCCGAAAAGCCAGCATCTCGAGAACTTGCAAGCGTGCGAATGCTCGTGGGATTGTTTGTATTGATAATTTTGGTAACTTCAACGGTAAGATTGCAAAGTGCACAATTTCGTGCACCTCGGTGAATTTGGGCTTCAATGGGCCGAAATTGGGTAATGGGCTAACGGGCCCATTTCGGTAAAAACGTCCAGTAAGTATTCTGAAGACACGTTAATAACTGTAATGAGCATGAAACCCTAAAAAGACTGATAAAATTACTGAACTACCTCTGTAAGGTAGAATTATCGTAATACCCTTAAAGGGGTAAGTTTACGATTATGCCCCTCAAGGGTAAATAACTGTTCTTACGCTATAATCTGACTGTCTTTCTGAAGCATGCCTTGTTAATTATATATATTCTGCATACATGTCATACGGCATGGGGTTGGGTTTTGTTATGGAGGAAGAACCTGTTCGGTGGTCGTGCCACATATTACGATATAATGACTTTCTTTGCGGATTATAGTTAGTGCCGCAACTGATGCTAACATTGTAAGTGTAGGGATGGCGTGGGTGATTTATTCCCCACAGGAAGTGTAGGGATGGACGGAGGCAAGTGCAGGGTTGGATGGGGTTATCATGCATTAATCATATGAGACTGTTTTGTTATAGGCCAATTGTATTGAAATGGGCCCAACTATGTTAATATGGGTAAGGCCCAATATATCTCGACTTGTAATAGGGCTACGGCCCAGATTGATACTGACATGGGCTAGGCCCAGTATACTCTGATACTGTAAGGGGCTATGGCCCAGATTAATATTGATATGGGCTAAGGCCCAGTTAACTTTGATTTCTAAATAGGGCTTAGGCCCAATAAAGCTTGAACTGATTTGGGCTCTGGTTGGGATACTTTACACACTGAGTTTTCCAAACTCACCCCCTTTTTCCCATATTTGCAGGTGAGCCTTAGATCGGTGGACTTGGAGATGGAGGGATTCAAAGTGGCCATGTGGACTATTTAAAATAAGTGTTTGTACCTTCACTTTTATTTTAGATTATTTCCTTTATGTTTTCGGGTTTTTAATTTGTAATAAGGCCGCTTTAATTATTTTTAATTGTTTTTAGTATGTTTTGTTAGCTTAGTTATGATATTGTTTTAATCGTATGAAATTGAATAGCTCTAGGGAGCGTTTTAAAAAGGTTACTTGTTTTCAAAATATCGCGATAACAAAGCAAAGCTTCCGCAACGAAAACATTTTCAAAATTAATAACCTCTTCAAATGGTTTTAAAGAATTGGTTTTCCATGAACATTCACTCGGTTAAAGTGTGGCAATGGTGGTGTGCATGTCTAGGATTGGATCCGTGGAGAGCTAGGTACTTAAGCAGTCTAATAGACTCACCTCCTCTTTCCTGGCATCCTACCTGGTGCACAACTTTCATTTACTTTAATCTATAACGAGGATATTCTTTAACCACTAAGAAAGACTTTAGATAAAACATGACTTTTCTAGTAACGCTTCAATGTGACACGCCGGATTCGGTCGTAACGTCTGGGTCAAGTTTGGGGTGTTACAAACTATGACTGTTACTGTTACTGTTTCAGATTTCTTCCTATGAGGTACTTTGTGTACCGCTACTGTTACTATTACTGTTACCCTTACGGTGTATTTTGGCTTCGGCCAATGAAACACTGTATACTATCCCTGGTGTGTGGGTTGGATCCTTGTATCCATCCAGGTCCGAGTCATGTTAATAGGGGTAATGAAAAGTATTAAAGACTGTCTACTACTGAATAATTGGTATTCTTAGAATAAAAGACGATCTTGAATAAATGAATATTCTTGATTAAGCGATTATTCTTGTTGGTCGATCGGTAATGCTTGAACGATAAAGATCAATTGGTTGTTACCAAAGAATATTGATTATTATTGAAATGAGATAGTCTGAATATTGAATGAAAGGTGAATAATATTATTACTCAAATGAATTGTAAATAAAAGTCTTGAAAAGCTAATTGTTCTTGAATAATGGACGCTATGAATGTCGAATGATCTTGAACACAAGTTATTACTGATTGTTTATGAAAAATCAACAGATAATGAATAAACATTGAAACTGTCTACATTTCATCGAAAGTGATTAACAAGATCTTAGCATTATATATCAAAAACAAATGATTGAACTATTAGGAGTAACAGATTGAATTCTCAAGGTTCATTGATATATGATTTATTATTGACTTAAGTATCGGTTTATAGAAATACCACTGAGTTCATACTCAGCGTACGGTTTGTTTCCGTGCGTAGGTTATGTTAAAGACAGATCGTCGAATCAGCATCATAAGTCGATCCCGAACTTAAAAAGGTAAAGCATGTTAATTATCGGTAATGGCATGTACCTAGGATCTCTTAAGTGTGTTATATTGGATTGTAATTATAATAGTGAAATAAGTAAATTAATAATTGATAATGATACATGATAATTGTTTAAAGTTAAGTATTAGATGATATATAAAATGCGTTTGGATTGGTTTAATATTGGTAATTGTATTGGTTGTGGATTGAAATTTACAAGATTGGTAAATTTTTAAAATACAAGGTTCATTTTGAGTTCACATAGTTTGTCACACGGGCGTGTACCTTGGTTGCCACGGCCGTGTCTTAAAGTCAGTTTAGTACACGGGCAGGCCACACAGACGTGTGTCATGGACGTGTTTAAAAGTCAGTGTTGCACACGGGTTGAGAACACGAGCGTGTTCCATGCGGGCATGTTAAATATGTGGTACTGTTTTCCAAGAGGAAAATTTGAAATTGTACGAAAAAAATTTACTAAGCTTCCGATCGAGCGCCGATTTATTTTAATTGTGTATAATAAGTACTATAGGCCCATTAAATCCATGTTGAGATGTATAAAACTTCGTTTATTCTTGTTTTAAGTGCAAATGTACTGAGATGTCTGGTAATACCCTGCAATCCTGTTCTAGTAACGGGATGGGGTTAGGGGTGTTACATCCAAGGCCTAACATATAGTAATCAACCGTGTTTACATGCATTTATACATCATATCCATAAATCAAAAATCAAAAATCATATCCATAAGTCACTTTCATAATGATCATAACTCACAATATCATGAAGTCAATACTTAAAATCTTCACGTACATACCTGTGCCATCTCGTAACATAACTACTTACTTTCTCATCTTTGGCATACCCGTTGAACACTTGAAGTACTAAATGGATACAAGGAAAGTCTTTGGACATAAGTTCCACATATGTAGCTAAATCTACCTCATATCTCATATCACATAAATGCTCGTTCTTGAGCAAATCTCGGGCCTGCTCATACAATTTGACGGTCAAGATGCAACTACGCAGTGCTATTCACACAAGCTGTCGGGTATCCGTAACACATGCCGGACTACCCAGCCACTGGTAGACATATGATACCAGCACCCATATCACATAATCACACATACATCACATATATCCTTAGTGACATGTCACTCGTATCCTATTCTATTTTTAAGGTTCAAACGAGATTTTTCTTACTTATCCTAACTTCGTCAAATACAACCATAGGATCAATCATTTATTTCATACATTATCAAAGCATTTATAATATTTAAAACACAAACATAACATAGCATTATTTACATACGAACTTACCTCGACACCAAAATGGCAAAAAGGGACCTAATTGTCAATTACTCGTTTTCCCTCATTCTAGGCCCGAATCTCAATTTCTTTGATCTATAAGATCACATTTAGCCCACTTATTAGTCACATTACTCAATGTGACCCAAAAATCATACTATGGAAAAATTTAATTTTTATCCCTAAAGTTTATCATAATTACACTTTTGCCCCTAGGCTCGTAAAATGAAATTTATTCAATTTTTTTAACATACAAGCCTAGACGAATCATTTTCATAACTACAACAGCCCACAATTCCCATTAAAACATACTTTTAATACATATTTTATAACTTTTACAATTTAGTCCTTTTAGACGTTTTCATCGAAAATCACTCAGTAAAAGCCATTTCTCTAACCATAAAGATGCATAACATGCCATTAAACATCAAAATAAACAAATTTCTAACATGGGTCAAAACCTAGACCTTCATCATATCTCAAATTAATGGTAGAAATATCTAGATCCTGTTACAAGGATTTCAAAAACGTGAAAATCATTAAAAACGGGCCTAGAACGGACTTACAATCGAGCTTGAAAGCTTGAAAAACCCTAGCCATGGCTTCCTTTTGAAATTTTCGGCCAAGGAGGAAGATGGACAAAATTTCTGGGCTTTTATTTTTGTTTTTAATTCATTTTAATAACTAAATAACCAAAATGCCCTTAATGAAAAACTTTGGAAACATGCCTAACCATGTCAATTTTTGTCCAACAACTAAACCAATGGTCTAATTAGCATATAAGGACCTCCAATTTAAAATTTCCTAACAATTGGACACCTCTAGCATGTAGAACTCAACTTTTGCACTTTTTACGATTTAATACTTTTGACTAAATTGAGTGCCCAAATGTCAAATTTTTGAAACGAAATTTTAATGAAATCATTTAGTGAAATCGTAGACCATAAATGTAACAACTCGATTTAGACCCTAGTTGAAACTATGGTTTCGCGACCACAAATTCGAGTCAAAATAATATTTTAATATTATTTTTCGTTCTCATTTTATGTGAATTAGCACGTGTGAAAGTTTTGTATGAAAATTTTATCATTTGTGTGCTTAATTTGATAAAAGGACCTAATCGCGTAAAATGTAAAAATTGCCTATTATTTGTTAAAAGTGTCTATTTGATATGGCTTATTATTTGTGAGGTCCTTATGTGGTTATTTGACCATGGCATGCATTAAATGACTTAAATGGACATTAAATAATGGTTTATTAATGATTTAATGTAAGGGAAAAATGGTAAGCTAGTTAATAATGTTAATATAATTAAAACAAAACATGAAATTAAAGCCATTATCATCTTTATTGGCCAAATGTATCAAAGAAAATACAAGTTAGGGTTCGACCATTGATTTCTCTGATTAAGGTATGTGTTTTGATTTGTTTTTGATCATTTTTACGTTTTTGTAATCGTTGCTTAGTAATCTATCAAGCCCATGCCCTAATTTCTGATTTTGTTGATGATTTTTCCATTATTGATAATGTGATTTTTATGAATTTTGATGATAGTAAATGAAAGATATGTACTGGGTTAACATGTTTTGTCTTTGAATTTTTGATGAATTTGAGTAATTTGGGATAAATTGTAAAAATGATAAATTGAGGGATTTAAATGTGAAATAAATGAAATATTTGGGCTTATATGAAGTGTAGGAAAATTTGGCCAAGCATGGGTGTGGTGAAATTTTGAATATTTTTGTGTTTTTTGAAATAGGGACTAAATTGTGAAAAATGTAAAATGTCATGGGAAATAGTGAATTAGTCCATTTATGTGTTTTTAGATGAATTTGATTGAATATATGATTAAATAAGTTGAATTTTTATTGAATTAGATCAAGAAATGAGAAAATCAGATTTGAATCGGGGAAAGTCAAAAATTATGGAATAATCGTTTCGGTCCGTTCGTGGACCAATCAAGCTATTGGATATGGATCGACTCGAAAACCTGACGCACTCCGGCACGCAATTCCCATGCTCACCAGTTATAGCACCAAAATCCACCCTCTCTTCAAACTCACCTCACTCTCGTGAATGTCCTTCCCAAATCCTAGCGTGACGTGGATGATCCGCCGAATCCTCACCACGATCGATTAGGTTAAACGGTTCCGCAAAGTTTGTTTTTTCATACAGGCAGCGTGTGGTAATTGGTTTGTTCCAATTCTGATAGGTGCACCTGACATGGCATTTCTGCGAGTCACGATTTCAGTCCCCGCTAAAGCAATTGTGGCCGTCTCCATTCATAACATCTGCGCAGGCTCATCCCGCGCTTGGGTACTTGACTTTGACTATGCTATTCAAAGCAATCTGCCCTCCAATTTTTGCACTACTTCCGGTTGATGGCTATTATGCCTATTCCTGCTCAAACTCAAACTCAAACTCATAAGCCAAGACTCCTATTCCGGGTAGTGTTTTTGATAGTCCTTTGCTCTTTACAAACCCTTGACTCGTTCATTCACTCGCTTGGATTCAGTCTCGTTTGCTTGTGAAACCGTAGCGTAGGCGAAACCTGGCAGCCCGCCCAGACCCAGAGTTTGACCTTCTCCGGCCCTGGTAGGAAACCCCACTTTCCTTCCCCCAGCAGGCAACAACACTGGGAGAAAGACGATCAGGATCTCACGTGTTGGCTTTAAAGAGCCTCTTTTTTAGTAGTCTCGTCCATAAGAGAAGATTGGCCATCTCTCACAACTTTGCTCGTGTCCACTGTTGAAGTTTTTCTACGTAGGTTCGAATCCTGCCTCCCCCAATTGTTTGTTGTTAAGTTCATAAGTAAATAAATGTTGTTAAATTGAAATGCATGTGCATTATAGTGCCAAATTGAATTATTACTTGTGTATATGTATATGCCGAATTGAATTAAGCATGGGAGCCATATTTACGAGCTTGAATTGGTCGAGTTACGACGTTCGAAAGCTCCGTATGAACCTTAGGAATAGTTAGGATACATATGTCATGACATAGGATTTCGATATGTGTTATTGTGTAAGACCGCGTCTGGGATGTTAGCATCGATTTGTGATTTACGAGTAAGACCATGTCTAGGACATTGACATCATATATGATTTCATGTAAGACCCTGTCTGGGATTGTGGCATCGATATTTTATTACATGTAAGACCATGTCTTGGACATTGGCATTGTATGATCTTATGTGCTATCTGAGTATCCTTATTGATTCCGAATGGTTCAACAGGCATTCTGAGAAATAAATGAGAATATGAATGGGCATCCGAATCAGGTATGTTGCGAGATATATGAAATTAAGCAATGAAAGTGAATATGATTATGATAAGTTGATATATGAACTATGTGAAAATGAGATGTGGATACTAGCAAGTGAACTATGATTAAATGAATTATATGAGATATGTGGAATTAAAATTGTGTTTTGCCATATATGATTCAGGTACATGTGATTTGTATATGAAATTCTGATATGAAATGTGAAATATATGACAATGAACGATGTGTTATATATGATTGTTATATGAAATTGTGGTCCTATGTTTCAAACATGAGAATTATGAAAAATGGAACATGGTTTGGATGTGTGATTTGTTATGATTATTCGGGTTTTGAAATGCATAAAAAGAAATTGATATATTTCTATGCATGAAATGTAATAAATGACCATGTTTCGGTTGGTTATATAATGAAATTGTGCAAGCTTAATTTATATGAATGATCTAATGGTCGTTATTCGAAATTGAAAGCATGGTTTATATGTTCACCGATAAATAAGCCTAATGAATTTACTTAATATGGTGATGTTGGATTTTGGCTCATTCAAGTTGAATTATATCCATGATCTTGTGAAGATTTATTTGCTTATGGCTTACTAAGCTCTCGAAGCTTATTCTGTGTGTGTTTTTCCTATGTTTATAGATTTTTAGAGATCTACTCGAGTTGGAAGTCAATGGAGACGTCATCACACTATCCGGTTATCATTTTGGTAAATAATATTTTGAGATTTGGTTTTGTGGCATGTATAGGCTAGAAGTATGTGAATAAGTCTGGAGATGTAAATATATGTTTTGCCAAGTGATATGGCTTGATAATGGATGTGAATATGGTTTGGTTTTGTTATGGTTAAGTGATGAGAAAATGGTATGATTTGATGCATATGAATGACTAAATGAAATGGTCAATTTGGTATGTGCTTAATTGTTAAATTTGGTAGAAGTTTGGCATGAAGATGGATAATAAATGGAGATATTGGTAATGTATGATTGAATGAATTTGGCTTATGATTTTGGTATGTTTTGGTATAGAGAATGAACATGAAATTAGTTGATGATATTTTAGATTAATAGATATATATTTGGAGTTGGATTTGGCTGAAAATGTTGCATTTATGATGCTTGACTTTGGACTTGTAGGGAAGACCCAAATGGGTGGCATATTCGCCTTGTAAATGGCCTATTTTTGCCCACACGGGTAGGGACACGAGTGTGTGTCTCTGCTGTGTTGCTCTGCTATGTTGCTCGAGGGCCATTTCGAAATCAGCCTGGGCAGACCACACAGTCACACACACATGGACATGTGCCAGGCTGTGTTGCCAAGTCACTTTTGTCCACGAGCTAGACACACGGGCGTGTCTTGTGGCCGTGTGGATAAGTCAGCATTTATGCCTTGTTTTGCCATAGTCTAGACACACGGGCGTATCTAATGTCATATGAGGTACATGGCCTGTTCACACGGGTGTGTGATCGTTTTAACTTAGAAAATTGTTAAGTTTTAGAAAAATTCTGTATGTGTTTGATTTAGTCCTGACCTATTCATAATGCATGTTTATGGTCTCATTGACCTAAGAAAGGGAATTAATGTTGATGCTTGACTATGATATGACAATACATGATTTTTATTGTGAAATGATTGCGAAATGTTTCGGTATGTCCGGTAATGCCTCTTAACCCTAGTCCGGCAATGGATACGAGTTAGGGGTGTTACAATAAAAATATAATAAAAATAAATTTTCTTACGTAGGATTTGTGGTCTCTAAACCACTGTTCCGACCAGACCCTAGATTAGGATGTTACATGGTATATGTATGCAAGTATTATTGTAGGTACAAGGAAAAATTTGGGTGAGAAATAAGGCTTGGAAATGGCCTTTTTTGTCTACACGGGTAGACACGCGGGCATGTGTCTCAACCGTGTGTGATACACGACCATGCATACAGGCTTGTGGTTTGGCCGCGTGTCCCCTGAAACTTAAAAATTGAGAAACAGAATGCTCAGAATTGGTCACACGGGCAAAGAAATGGGCATGTGTCTCAGCCGTGTGAAATACAAGGCCCAACACACGGGCGTGTGTCTTGGCCGTGTGAATCCTGCACCTATTTTTGAAAACTAAATTGTCCATACAGCCTAGAACACGAGCGTGTGGCTGGCCGTGTGACCCAAGTCAGTGGCTACCATAATTTTAAGCACAGGCTGGGACACGACCATGTGCCTTCCATCGAATACCTATACGGCCTAAGACATGGGTGTATCACTTGGCCGTGTGAGCCATACGACTTGATTACACTGGCGTGTGTCCCCTGCATATAAATAAATTTTAAAAATTTTGTGAAAAATTCTTTGAGATCCCGAATTAATCCTACTTGTTTCTAATGTATAAATTGGGCCACAAGGGTTTAATTAAAAGACAATATGATTGAATATGATTGGTTTCTGATATGAATAGTAAATGACTTATATTAACTGTATTTGTTTTGTAAATTTTAGTAATGCTCTGTAACCCTATTCCGGCAACGGATATGAGTTAGGGGTGTTACATAACTGAACCAAAATTAAATTCCAAGAATATCCAATTTTGTCTCTATCTTTTCTTGGTTTTTCGATAAAGACCACCAACTCTTGGCTTCTTCCAGTTGCATCTGTTAATTGTCTCTTAATTTCCAAAATTTGTGGAATCCAGGTGTGACAACTTAGTTATATCAAACCCCTAATATATTATTTGTAGAAGTGTTGGCAGCCTGAATTAGGTTTTCGACACATCCTAGGTCCTTATATAAGGCTGGTTGCACGGAGAAAAAACCCCAACATACTTGGGCAGGAAGTCGACCTATGTCGCACCACACCATGTCTATGGTGTGACACCACAAACAATTTATGCCTTGTGTCGTTCATTTTGTTTTTTAGCATCTCGAGAATCTTGTGCATCACGAGCACCTTGCTCCCACATCAATTGGGCCTATAAGTCTTCATCCTATGCACTCAATTAAGGCCTTAGGTCCTACACACTCAATTTATGCCAATAGGCATAACCTAAGACCCGTGTTGGCTTATTGGGTCACAGCACTTATAAAATGTGTTAAAAGTACTAATTTACTAATATTTAATTCTAAGTTCTAAATACTGGAAATGAAATAAAAAATCCTAAATTGCATAGAAAACAAGCTCCTCAAGTGTGGAATTGATCCATATTAACTTTTAAATTTGATAGCAAGTCAAAGTCTCATGAGATAGCTTGTTGCTATATGCTGGCAAGCGTAACCAGCACTATATAAGCAACTAGAGGGTTGTAAGACTGCCAAAGTGATTCTGGATAAGCTAAAAGACATGTTTGGAGGCCAAGTTACCTTGGCTCGACAGTCTGCTATAACTAGCTTGATGAATGCCCATCAAAAGCCTGGTACTCTAGTCAAAGACCACATGATAACTCTTATGGGATATTTTTCCTAGTTCATGTATAATAAGGCCAATTTGGACCAGAACAGTCAAATTGAAATAGTCTTCAAGATTTTGTCCAAGGACTTCGCAGGATTTCGGGCCGCATATAACCTTGGCAACAAAAAATGACACTTACACAACTCATGAAGGAGTTACAACCCTATAAGTTGATGTTAAATGATGGTCAGCCGGTCTGAAGAGCAAAACCAAATATAGTTGCCTCTTTTTCCCCAACAGGGAAGGGAAAGTGAGCTAAGAAAGGCAAGGCTAAGGTCTCTAGGCCACCATAAGTGGAAAGAAAGAAAACCAAAAAGCTTAAAGACTTATCTAAGCTTAAAGACTTATCTAAGTCTAAATGCTTCTTCTGCAGTAAGAAAGGTGACCACCTCTCGGCATACTAACATCGAGAGTATGAATATTGCTACTAAAAATATGGAATTGAGGCGGCATCCGCAAGTATATAGGTCAGGTTGTAATATAGTTTTACAATGAAGTAGGTGAGTACTACGAGGATCGTACCCAAGGGAGTCGAGTACTAAATTAATATTAACCTAAATGTAAATAGATCTAATTAGTAATTAAATTAAATTATAGTACGATGAACATAAAGTAAAAAGTATTTGTTTCTAGAAGAAAAGAAATAAAATTACATAAAATAATAAAGTTGAAGAACTGATATGCTGACTCAATCAAATCTATGCATGGGAGACTAACTCACTTCGGTGGTCATTACTAATTCCTATTTTGGGTTCTACTCAATCAAAGAGTCGCTAACCTTGTAAGATCTTTAGATCTTCCGTTGAACTAACGAGTTGGTAAGAACTACTTATCTCTTAACCTTATAGTCCAAATTGGATTAGGGTAAGGGGTTCACAAATAGACAATACCAATTTTGGGTTAATTCTCACCTAAATGACTTTTTAGGGTTGTTAGGCTTAGGGTTTATGTTCTTCCTATCCCAAATAGCTAATCTACTAAGAAACCCTACATCGAAATTAATAATTCCCCACGTCCACTTGCTAATTCCCCATAAGTGGATTAGTTCCTTATGGATCCCATAAACAATAAAACTTGATGAATAAAATAAACATGAGAAATAGATCAATAGTAAAATTAAAGAGAAATCCTGATTTGTATTTGAACGATTGAAATGTAAAAATCCTCAAATAGTTTGTTGAATATACAAGTTAGATTCTCAGTAGAACAATAATAAAAATAAACTCAAAAGAAGTATTAAGTACAAAAGAAACTAAAAATTAAAAACTAAACTGAAAGGAAAATTCTATGTTATCGAAGATATGATCTCTCAAGTGTTTAATGAGCCTATTTATAATATTAGGGTTGGTTGTCGGTCTTAACCCTAGTTCGACTAACATTTTTACATTAAAATACATTCTACGGACCAAAACGCCCTCAGCTTGTTAATGTTTCACCTATAGGGCCAGTGTCGTGACATCCACTACTGATGTCACAACATTGAAGGCAGTTTGCTTGACTTAGGCTCAACTTTAGGGGTGTGTCGTGACAAGGTTTGTAACGACCTGATAGTTAGGGGTGTTGGAAAACGTATTTTCGGGACTCTATTTTCATAAATCAGATAAAAATATTTACAAGGCTAGCTTAGTATCTAATTAATTTTTGGAATAGTGAATTTTTTGAAATTAGGAGTTATTAAGGTACAAAGATTAAATCACGTAAGGGTTAAAAGTTGAATTATAGATTGAAATAAACTAAAGGGGATAAAGTAGCAATTAAACCATTTAATAAATGGTTATATGTAGGTGGTTGGATATGTTTAAGTGTAAATGCATGCATGTGTATTTTATATATGCTATATCATAAAGTTAATAATGATAATAATAAATTAAATGAAATAAAAAGAAAGTGGAAAGAAAGAGATGAAATGCATGCAAATTAGAAAAGAAAGAAAAAGAAAAGTGTAACACCGCTAACCCGTATCTGTCGCCGAATTAGGGTTACGAGGTATTACTGAATAAAACACAGTTTAGCACAGTTTAGGCCTCTAAATCTTAAACAATCATCAGCATCAATCCAAAATTTTGAATCAAGGTTCGAATCACATTGAGCCCGTTTTGCTAACATTTCATTATCAACTTTCTGAGCTTCACAACGCTGCTGTATAAATAATGATCTCGCTTTCAACTCAGCTATAATCGAGCCGTCATCAGATAGAACCATCTGAGTATTCATCGCACGTAGTACGAACAAAGATTTCTGACTTAAAGCATCAGCCACAACATTAGCCTTTCCCGGATGGTAGTCAACCACTAGCTATTAATCTTTCAACAATTCCAACAATCTTCGCTATCGGCAATTCAAATCTTTCAGAGTCATCAAATATTTTAAGCTTTTGTGATCAGAAAACACATGACATTTCTCATCGAATAGATAGTGAAGCCAAATCTTCAATGCGAACACGATAGTTGCTAATTCCAAATCATGCGTCGGGTAATTCTTTTCATGCGACTTTAATTGTCTCAAGGCATAAGTTATAACTTTGCCTTCCTACATCAAAGCACAACCCAGACCATTCAACGATGCATTACTATAGATTATGAATTCTTTACCCGATTCTGGTTGAACTAACACTGGAGCTTTTGTCAATAAAGCTTTCAGCAGATCAAAACTTTTTTGACACTTGTCTGACCATTCGAACTGTAACACCCTCTACCCGTGTCCGACGCCAGGACAGGATATGATGCATTACCTGACTTAAACATGCACATACATGTAAAATCCGACCATAAAATTTCAACCAATTAAAAAACATTCAAACACATGCATGTCGTCCCTTATACGGGCCTACGAAGCCCAAAACATACATTGGGGGTGGTTCGGGACTAAACCGAGAACTTTTAAAAATTTTATGAAACTTACGGAATTTTCCATATATAGAGAGTCACACGCCCGTGTGGGTTAGGCTGTGTGATCACACACGCCCGTATGGCTTGGGACATGCTCGTGTCCTAAGTCCGTGTAACTCTCTGTTTATGATGTCAGCAACAAAATAGGGTCGCATGGCCAAGTCACACGCCCATATACTAAGGCTGTGTCCCTCACACGGCTGAAACACATGGTCGTGTCTCTGCCCGTGTGGCCAACACTTAGGCTATTTTCCAAGCCTTGGTCAACTATAAACCCTCACACATTTACACAACATCAAGGACATATAAGATGACATCCATTTAATGATTAAACATCTTCAATTAGGCCACAAACATAACATTTGCATGTCATGATACATATCTTTTACATACTCATTTTATACTAAGTTAAACACACCAATTCGCACTCATTTGGCCTTGTCTATTATGATATCACTTGTACTTTTATACCATGGTTACCATCATACCAAAAGATTTCAACTTAATCATCAAACATTCATATTCAAGGCTAACTCATAACTTTATAACATACCAACATATTTCACAAGCGTAGAATAACATGCTTGTCTAAGACATTGCACACCACATCAAGTCACATACTCACATCACATGAAACTTTTAAGCTTGTGTATGCATATATAATAGGGCTACAACCCAATAATCAATATAGGCCACATCTCATGGCTATATACAATTGAATCATTAGAAGCCAATACATTTGGCCAAATCATGAAAACATATATCGAAAGACTAAGTCTCTATACATGCCACTCACTTGAAAACACTTAAAGTTTATTAATACCCCAAATTGATAATTTGATAGTGTGATGCTACCTTCGACGATCTCCAACCCCAATCTAACTTGACAACACTGAAGAAATGAAAAGGAGGGAGTAAGTTTTATAGCTTAGTAAGTCCATATGAAAATAATAAGCAATATGTCAACATGTTTCTCTAGGTAATACAATCATAATTAGACTTTTACTTATGTTTTGTTCAAGCTGTTTTATCAGGTTATAGTTACTAAATTATTTATATCTTGAGCTACGAAACTCCAAATTAAGATCCACTAATTTTCCCTGAAACTGGACTTACATATATTCTTACCATAAAAGTTTTAGAATTTTTGGTTTATCCAATAAGTACAGTTTATTCTTTAAATTCTCCCCTGTTTCGCTGTCTGACAGTTCCGACCCCTCTTCACTAAAATTTAATTATCTCATAGTACGGGATAACGATAATGTTCTGTCTATTCCTTTTGAAATTAGACTAATTAAGGATTTATTCATATGAATTCTAATCCATAATTATTTTCATATAATTTTTTATAATTTTCCAAAGTCAGAACAGGGGAATCCAAAATCATTCTAACCCTGTCTCACAAAAGTTCAAATATCTCATAATATGAAATTCTTTTGCTTATATAGTTTCTTTTATTTAAGACTAGACTTAATAAGCTTTAATTTCATATTTATTCAGCCTCTAATTCGACTTCCACAATTTTTGATGGATTTTCAAAATCAGACTACTGCTGCTATCCAAAACTGTTTTAGTGCAATACAATGATAACTATCATAAAATAGTTTCCAACTAATCATGAACTCACCATTTCATGGATCCCATACTCATTTACACAATAGAGCTTAATATAAAAGTCATTATTTCTCATGGGCATACTTAACCATGCATTCCATCGATCAAGGTAATTTTTACTAAATACCTACACTTAATCAACAAGTTAGTCACTTGAATATCAATATACATAGATGAGCTCATTATATCATGTACACATTCAAATTCAAATTTCTCAAGTCATTTACATGTACTTTATCCATTGAATCATTGAGTTCCTGATGGATATTTCATCATTTAGTACACTCTAGATGTACAATTTACTGACCGTCAATTCATATTCAGTAGCACCCCTTTCGGTACACTCTCTTGAGCCACATGTTTTACAGCAAAATTACCAGTCCAGGCTAAATTCTAGCTGTGGCATGTACTCTAAGGGCTTTGTTGGATTATTAGAACGACGGAAAATGTGCAAGTGTACATTACAACAAGTAATAAAGTGACAAGTAAATGTCGAGTTATCGTACCCACAGGGACTGTAAAAGAATTATTTATGAAATTAATTGTAAAACACTTTGGTGAGGTAAAAATAATTTGGTTTTAAAAGGTGGTCAAAAACTATTTAAAAAAATAAGTAAATAATTAAAAAAAACAAAAGAGTTCCAATGCACGATTTCAAATAACATTTAATCAATGTAACATACTTGTGTTGGATTAATTATATTTCTTGAACTCAAAATTATTAAACTCATGTTTATACTGTTACGAATAAATTCACAGCAACCCGGTAATTTGCTAACTTATGAACAAACTTACATACAAAAATCCATTCATGTCTTGACATATCCCTATGTCAATTCAACCGACTAAACATATTCTAGCAAGCAAACATGCTATTGCACATACATACTCATTAAATTGAACCAATCTCTTGCATATCCCTATGTCAATTCAAACGATTAATTAAATCTAATAAGCGTATAAAAGACTTTGTGAAGTAACAAGGCATCCCTACCTTGAAACAATTTAATCACAATAATCTTGCAAGTTATGCAAGGCAATAATATCGCTAGATACATTGCTAATTTACCCTTCAGCTACCTTAGAAGAATAAACATGCACTGATTAAGTACGGTGTCAATTAATTACAATTTCAATCCGTTTAAATAATTAATTCATTAGTTACCTCACAGCCGTAAAGCGAGAATAATTTAGGCATGGTTTTACTTAATCAAGCATCTTACCGAGGTTTATAACAGCATAAACATCATTTTAACAATTTAAGCAGACAGAATATAATCAACCCAACACAAACATAATTTAAGATGAATTGATTAAAATAAACATTCCAATAGCATAAATATTCATAAACATGTTCGTCAAAACAACAACAAAAATTAAAGAGTTAGGGAACAAGAGGCAAATCCAGTGTTTCTCCATGGCTTGACTAGTTGCTCCGTTCTTCGTTTTTCGTTGGCCTTGGCTATCAAGGTGGCTTATGAACACCTAATTGCTGCTCCAAAATCTCTGATAGAAGCCTCTTTTCCAAGAGAAGAAATCGGCACTTGAACAAGAGGGAATGGAATAGAAAAAATGATAGAAAAGTGAGAGAGGGAATGAGAGAATGATGTGAAGTGAGTGATGCTTTGAATGATCGGCAAGGGGTCACTTTTATAGCTGATTGTGGCTGCTAAAAATAGAAAATTCTAGCAGCCAAAGAGACCTCCCTTGGCCGGCCACACACATGGCAAAGTTGAGAGTTTCAACTTTGCTATTTTAAGCTTGGGGCAAATCTACAAAGCCATAATTTAAGGAGGGGTTTGAATGCAATTTAGAAGTCTTTTGAGGGCCTTTTTGTAAGCATATTTAATCAGATAAAATTTTGATTTGGGTCAGCATATGTACGGTTCTAGGTTGCCCATTTAGTGGCTGGTTCGGTTCACTCAATTTGGCTCGACCAGTGCGGTTCAACTGGACCCTCTCTCCATAATTAATTAAAAATAATTTATTTAACCCACATTAAATGGGGAATAAATTAAAATTAATTAAATTATGAATTAATACACATTTCTGGACCGTCTTATGATGAAAATTAAAGTGCCTCGATACTTCAAGGCGCTTCTCGATTTTGTGCTTTCAGCAGTGTCAGCCGAGCCAATTTTTGACTTTTGGGCGAATCTGTAGAAAATAGTCAAAATTAATCAAAATTAAGTATAAAATTAAATAAATTCACCATGTTCATATTTTTAACATGATTTAATTATTTTATAATATTTAATTATTTTTGACAAGAATTTAACCGGATTTGCATGAATTTAAGTAAAATTGGGTATGAAAAAGTATATAAATTTTTTGTGTTTCCACACCCCCAAACTTAATTCATTGCTCGTCCTAAGTAATGCACAAATTGTGAAAAGAATCTCTTGGAAACTCCTTTGAAAAATTCCTTCTGAACAACATTTTCCCCAAAATTATGAGTTTAAAATACTTATGCTCAAGGACAAGAAATCTGATAGTTATGCTACTTAAAAATACATATTGTTCTAATTAAATTCAACAACTTATTATAATAAAAAATTTAGAATAAATGCTTTTGTAACAAAGACATGTTAACCGTTACCAATTTGATTTTTATTCCTTTATTTAAGACTAAGCTGCAATCATTAAGCTTAACTTATGTCTTCATATGTTGATAGTAGCAATTTCTCTCCACTAATGTAGGTAGCATGATGACTTTAAATCAATAGGTCTTCATCAAGGTTGTAACTTGGCTAGGCTAGGGGTAGGTGAAAGATGGATAAATTTTGGTTTAAGAAACCCTAGACTCAGTGTTAATCGAACCTTTGGAATTTTTACCTTCGATACACCAACTTGACTTTCATATGCTCTTTTTTACATCTTTTCCAAATACATGTGCTCTCTCTTCCTTTTTTTTTTAATTAATACAAGCACTTACTTTGTATACTGCAATTCTCGAGCAATTGATACTTCTTTTCAACTCCCCTAAACTTATTTTCGAAGTACATCTTGAATATCACTGAGTCTAGTGTTTGGGACAATTTTAAGATCATTAAGCAAAAAGTAATGGCTAATTATTGTAAGGGTCGAAATAAAATTAGGCCATATAGTCTCAAAGGATAAAATTTTAACATGGTGGGCTTGAAAGGCTCAAACGGTCCAAACAGTAGTTGCCTAAATCATTTCCAACATTCCATACTCCCTAGTATTTCGCCTCAAGAAACTACTAAGTCAATTCTAAAGACTTAAACTTTCATGCATACCTAACTTACCTAAAGAACTAAAAATTTTATAGTATGAATTTACATGCTTTATTAGAAATACATTCATGTCATTATTAAAATAACATGATAATTTATTAAAATAATAGAACTTTATTCATACTCAAATTGAGCATACTTAACAAAATTCAAAGTTTTGAAAAAATATATCCTAACCATAATTAAAAGAAAAATTTTATTCTGAGTAGAAATAATTCAAATTTTCGGTCCCCCCAACTTCAAATGAACAATGTTCTCATTATTTAAAGTGAACAGATACTATACACCAGGTAGGATTTTAGAAAAGAAGAGGTGAGTCAATTTGACTGCTTAAGTACCAAGCTCTTTCTAAATCCAATCCTAGACATGTATATATCCATTGCCACACTTTATACTTTGTGACTTGTTCACATTTTATTAGTGATTTTCCTCTCTTTTTTTTTATTATGCAAAAAATAAAAGATTCCTGATTAAACTTAATCCTAAAATGACCTAAGAACAGAAATAAAATAAAGTCAAGATCCCCCATTTATTTATTTGCAGACCCTTCCGAATTTGACTCATCTTTTGCTCAATCACTATCGTATTTGCATGAATCGCTTCGCTCCTTCTTTGATAATGGACTTCATGGTTCAAATATGAAATCTGGAAACTCAGGCACAAAAATAAATGGGTCATTGTATATTTTCTTAAAAGCACTTCTCATCGAGTCATCCCTTATTTTTGAGTATCTCCAATAGGCTTGTTGCTGCCATTGCATATGTTGCATTAAGTCCATCAATTTTGATAGCTCATCTTGAAGGTCTGGGCTAGGCGGTTGAGCTCTAAACATTGAAGTTTCAGCATCAGGTTCAGCTTCTAGCTCCACTGATTCTACCTTATCAGGGACTTCAAATGATTGCATCGTGGGATCTTCTTCTTCATCAGGGTCCTCCGGTTCCTCACTTATTTCAACTCGTTACTGTAGAACTGATTCTCCAGCTACTCAGTAGATGTCCCAATCTATGATTGTGCCTTGGCTATACCCTGTCTTCCTTACATTTACGAGAATTTCATCTTTCAATCACAGAATTGTTATTGTAAACGGGAAATGAGCAGGGCCAGAGCGTTTAACGGTACAATTCTGTATCTCCCTCAAGATGATCTTCCCCACATCAATGGTCTTACCAGTTAGGGTCGAGTATAATAAGACCATTCACTCTAATGAGATTGTAGTCCCATGTGAGCTAGGCATAAGGCTGAATCGGATGAAGTAAAACCATACCTTTGTGAGTGGCATCAAATATTCTCTTGGACGAGTTTGGATTCCTTATTTTGACACAGTCCATGTAGTACCCTGAACTGTCAGTTCCTCGAGAATTTCTTGCAAATTTTCAGGCTTGATATTGCTCATCAATGTGGAATATTCGTCGTTTTTAAAATCTGGTAATTCAAAGAACTCATTAATAGCATTTGAATTTATTGGTACCTTGATTCCGTGAACTGGAGCTTCTGTCATCTCACTTGAAGTTAAATTCGCATAGAACTCACGAACTAGCTCTTCGTCCACACTAGGTCTCTTTTCACAAAATAGCTCCCAATTGAGGTTTTCAGCAACTTGATGAATACGTGACATAAAGTCTCGATAGTTGCTCTCCTTTAATGTAAAGCCTTTTTTGGATGCATCTGTTGATTTTTGAAGATACTTTCGTATCTCACTTTGGCTTCTTCACAGTGGAACTTGTTTTGTGTTTCATCAATTTGAGCAGAAGCACGAGTTCTCTTGCGAGGCATGTTTAACCTGATCATATGATGGGAAAAATTATTTTCTCAATAAGATTTAAAAAAAATTATTAATAATTCAATGAATTAAAAAAATTAATTAATTGAATAAAATTAAAAATTAAGAGAAAACTAGGTCTTACCACCTTTTTTGTAAAAATATAAGAACTCTAGTAAAATAATAATAATAATGAAGGAAAAGATAGCAATTTAAAAGGAGGGTTGGAGGGTTTGCGGCTTAGGGTGGATGAAAGGAGAATGCCGCACAAGCAGCTAGGGCGTGCGGGCGTGGTGCGTGTGGGGGCAGTGATGCGTAGTAGGGCTGGAAGCAATCAGCAACACGGGCGTTCAGCAGTAGGTAGGACTTGGGCGAGCGCAGGATGGTGCGGAGGCAGGTATCGTGCGTGGGGTAAAGGTTTGGGGCGAGCTGAGGCTGGGGCAGCTTGAGGCAAAATGCGCGTTGTGTGCGCGGGATGTGCGTGCGATGGAGCTGGGCGTGTGCTGGCCAATTGCTTGGTGCTGCTGTTGCTAGGGGCTTCGGCACTTTGGTGTTTTGATGCTTTGGATTTTAAGTGTTAGATGAATGGGAAGATGGGTGGTATTTATAGAGGGAGAAATATGAATTAAAGTAGAATTCTTAAAACAATTTAAGTAATAAAAATTCTAAGTTCTAATCCTATATAAAGATAACAACAATTAATAATTAGATATATGCATATTAAATTATTAATTGCTATTTAATTATTTTAAACAAAGATAAAATAAAATAAATCCTAATTTTATGCTAGGTTGATAAAGATTAATATATAAATTTTAATAGATATAATTATATATTAAAGATTATCATCTTATTATCTTTATTAAAACTCATCAAATAAAATCCTAAAATTGATAATAATTAATATATATTATAACGGGTATAATTATATATTAATAATTATCAATTTTTTTTTTTTTAACTCAAAACATTTATTCTAGAAGCCTTTTGAAAATATTTACAAAAAGAGACATCTAGTTTTTATTATTCACGAAAAGAGCAACCAAATTTTAAAAATACTTCAATTAAGTCCCTAGACTTAATGAAAATTTGAAATTGAGTCGCAATTTAAAACTCGGGTCAAAATTGACCTTTTTATTTGAAAAATCAAAGATTAAAATCTCTATTTAGAGAATAATTTTTAGGAAAATTATGTTAAAATCAATTCCCAGGAAAGATTGGAGGGGTCACAAGCGGTCTCGCTTAAGTTCCAATCTCCTAAACAGAATTTATTTAAACATACTAATCCCCAAAATATACCTTAAATCATTTATTAAAAAGGAACATAGGAAAATTTTAAAACGCAATTTCATTCTGTTCAATCTTATCTCCCTAATAGTATTTCAGGCGCTGAGCGTTAACTCGAAAAATACCTCCCTTACCTTGGAGCTTGACAACTCCGTATGGATGGACATGATGAATCGTAAATGGACCAGACCAACGTGATTTTAGCTTACCTGGGAAGAACTTTAGTCTAGAATTAAATAACAGAACTTGCTGACCTACTTCAAATTCTCGAACTCGAATGTGCTTGTCATGCCATTTCTTAAATCTCTCCTTGAGTAATTTGGCATTTTCGTAGGAGAATAGCCGGAGTTCCTCTAGCTCATTGAGTTGGAGCATCCGTTTCTCTTTAGCAAGCTAAGGATCCATGTTGAGTTGTCAAAGAGCCCAGTAAGCCTTGTACTCTAACTCTAAGGGTAGATGACATGCTTTCCTAAAGACCATCCTGTAAGGTGACATCCCTAAAGGTGTCTTTTATGTTGTTCTGTAAGCCCATAAAGCATCATCCAACCTTTTGGACCAATCAAGTCGGTTTGGGCAAACTACTTTCTCAAGTATTCCTTTGATTTCCTGATTTGTCAGTTCAACTTGCCCATTCATCTGCGGATGGTAAGCTACTGCAACCTTGTGTTTCACTCCATGCTTGTTTAATAACCATTTTAATCACTTGTTCACAAAGTGGGACCCTTCATGACTAATGATAGCTCTTGGGGTTCCAAACCTTGTGAACATGTGTTTCTGCAAGAACTTAATTACAACCCTAGCATCGTTTGTCAGATAGGCTTCAGCCTTGACCCACTTGGACACATAATCTACTACTACCAATATATACTTGTGACCAAAAGACGGAGGAAAAAGGACCAAGAATATCAATACCCCATACATTGAACAATTCTACCTCAATGATGTTTGTTCGAGGCATCTCATTTCTGTTGGTGACATTTTTGACCCTTTGACATTGGTCACAGCTCTTTACGTACGCATATGCATCCTTGAATAGTGTTGGCCAAAAGAACCTAGCTTGCAATCCTTTGGCCGCCGTACGAGTTCCTCCGAAGTGTCCCCCACTCGGAGCTGAGTGACAATAGTATAAAATCTTTTGTACTTCATCTTCTGCCACGCATCTCTTGATCATCTGATCTGCACACTTCTTAAACAAATATGGCTCTTCCTAGAAATAGTACTTCACATCGTGAAAGAAATTTCTCCTTTCTTGATACGTCTTATTGATTGGCATCAAACCACAAGCTAAGTAGTTAGCAATATCAGCAAACCAAGGGGTACTATGGACATGACTTACTTTCAGTATGTGTTCATCTGGAAATGTTTCCTGAATTGGTATACTAGGTGAATTCCCTTCTTGCAGCTCTAAACTAGACAAGTGATCTGCTACTTGGTTTTCTACTCCCTTCCGATCTTGAATTTCTAAATTGAACTCTTGAAGTAGAAGCACCCACCAGATCAGCCTCAGCTTAGCATCTAGAAGCACCCACCGGATCAGCCTCAGCTTAGCATCTTTCTTGGCAAGTAAGTACTTAATTGCCGAGTGGTCCGTATATATAGTTACTTTCGTACCTACAAGATAAGATCAAAACTTGTCAAAAGAAAATACAATCACAAGTAGCTCTTTTTCTGTTACCATATAGTTCAATTGAGCTCTTGTAAGAGTCTGGCTTGCATAGTAGATGGGATGAAAAACTTTGTTCCTTTGCTGGCCCATGACAACCCCTATTGCGAAGTTGCTTGCATCACACATTAATTCAAATGACAAATCCCAGTCTGGTGTGACGATTATGGGTGTCATAACTAATCGACTCTTCAAATCTTTAAAAGCCTTTAAGCATTCATCATCAAACTTGAACGTCGTGTCCTTCTCCAATAATTTGCATAAGGGTTTAGCAATTTTGGAGAAGTCCTTGATAAATCTTTGATAGAACCTGACGTGGTCCAAAAAGCTCCTAACACCCTTTACAGATGTTAGAGGTGGGAGTTTCTCAATAACATCTACCTTTGCTTTATCTACCTTGATTCCATGTTTCGTTATCCGACGCCCTAGAACAATTCCTTCTCGTACCATGAAATAGTACTTTTCCTAGTTAAATATTAGGTTCGTTTCTTCGCATCGTCTTAGTACCTTAGCTAGATTGGTTAAGCAATCATCATAAGTATCACCGAATACTGAAAAGTCATCCATAAAAACATCCAAGTACTTCTTAACCATGTCAGTAAAAATAGACATCATACATCTTTGAAATGTAGCAGGTGCATTACATAAACCAAATGGCATGCGTCTAAATGCAAATGTACAGTACGGGCAGGTGAACGTTGTCTTATGCTGATCTTCTGGTGCTACTGTAATCTGATTATACCCAGAGTATCCATTGAGAAAACAGTAATAGTCTCGCCCCGCGAGTCTATCCAACATTTGATCCAAGAAGGGAAAAGGAAAGTGATCTTTCCTAGTCGCCTTATTCAGTTTCTGGTAATCAATGCTAATCTTCCATCCCTAACTGTTCTAGTTGGTATCAACTCGTTATTCTTGTTCTCTACGACTGTGATACCTCCCTTCTTTGGCATGCACTGGACCGAACTTACCTACAAACTGTCTAAGATGGGATAAATGATACCCGCATCTAACCACTTGATAATCTCCTTTTTCACCACGTCCTTCATAATGGGGTTCAGTCTTCATTGTCCATCAATTGTCCTTTTTTCGCCATCTTCCAGGATAATCTTGTGCATGCATACAGATGGACTAATACCACGGATATCAGCTATGGTCCATCCGATAGCCTTATTAAATTGTTTCAACACCAAGATGAGTTTCTCTTATTGCTCAGTAGTTAATTCTACTGGAACAATCATAGGCAAAGTAGAAGCGTTACCTAAATAAACGTATTTTAAATGTGAAGGTAATACCTTGAGTTCTAATTTAGGTGGTTCCTTAATTGACGCTTTTGGTTGGACATACTCCCTCTTCTCTAACTCCAAAGATTCAAAGCGGGATTGCGGATTAAATCCCCTTTGATTATCTTCTAACAAAGCTAAATATTTATCCTCCTCTCATTTAGAGGATCTGATGTCAAAATTTGTTCCAACGGATCCTCAACATAGTTGAGCTCCTTTTCCACTAATGAATCCTCTAAGTCGGATCCTACAGAACAATCATCAATTGTGTCAGGAAATCACATTGACTTAAAAACATTAAATGTTACCTGATCATCCTGAACATGCATCGTAAGCTCGCCCTTCTTCACATTAATAAGTGTCCTTTCGGTTGCTAAGAACGGTCTTCCTAGGATAATCGACACTTCTTTGTCTGCTTCAAAGTCTAGGATAACAAAATTAGCAGGGAAGATAAATTTATCTACACGTACCAATACATCCTCAATTTTTCCTTTTGGATGTGCTAAGGATCGATCTGCTAGCTGAACTGTAACCGTAGTATGTCTAACTTTACCTATCCCTAACTTTCTAAATATTGACATAGGCATCAAGTTAATACTCGCACCTAAGTCACATAAAGCCTTACCACAATATGTTCCTCCAATGTTGCAAGGTACAGTAAAACATCCAGGATCCTTAAGCTTTGGGGGTAGTTTGTCTTGAAGATATGTGCTGCATTCCTTTGTCAGAGCTACCGTCTAAAATTCTCCAAGTCTTCATTTTTTGGACAGGATATCCTTCATTAACTTGACGTAGTTCGGCATTTATTCAAGTGCTTCAACCAACGGGATGTTGATGTGAAGTTGCTTGAGTACGTCTAGAAATTTCTTGAATTGAATTTCCTGTTTTTGCTTCTGAAGTCTTTGAGGGTAGGATGGTGGTGGTTTCTTTACTGGAATTGGTTGATTCATTTTCTGCGGTAATTCTACAGCTAACAGAGTTGTTAGTTGATCGGAATTAACTGGTTCTGGAATTACCTTGTCAGGTTTTTCAGATTCTAGTTCTTGTGTAACGGGAATTTCAACACTCGGTTGAACTTCCTCTGAGTCTTGAGCATCAGCTGGCTCCTTTTTAGCTTCAATAGTGTTGGGCTCTACTGTCTTTCCGCTCATCTATGTTAACGTGTTGTAATGCTCCTTCCCCGAATTCCTTAGATTCTCCATATCACTAGGTAAAGCACCTTGTGGTCAGTTCCTGAGTTTAGTAGCCAGCTGGCCCACTTGATTCTCTAAATTCCTTAGAGTGGCATCGTTTTTTGCCATGTATGCCTTCAATAAATTCTCTAAGCTATTGGATAATTCGGGCTGAGCTGATTTCTGAGCTTGTTGGGAAAAACTAGGTGGCTGAGTCAATCTAGGTTAAGCGTAGTTGTTACTGGTTCCAGCCCCTTGGTCGCTCCAGGAAAAATTCGGGTGGTTTCGCCATGATGGGTTATAAAAGTTGGATTGCAGTCCTTGCCTTCCTCGGTTTTGGTTCTAGTTACCCATGTAATATATAGATTCAGGGTTTGATGGACATTCTTCGAACAAATGTCCTTCCCAACAATAAATACAGGTTATACTCTCAAATTGGTGAGGTGGTTGGGCTGCAAAACTATTAAACCCATTAGTGGTAAGATTCTTAAGCATTGACGATATTGAAGATACTTGAGATGCGAGTGAAGTGAGAGCGTCTACTTCATGTATTCTAGCAGCTCGTCTTCCTGACGCGGCTTGATTGGTTGGCCATTGATAATTGTTACTGGCGATCCTCTCGATGATTTCGTAAGCCTCATTATAGGACTTAGAAAGGAGAGCACCATTAGCAGAAGCATCCACTACCATCCTCGTGTGAGCATTAAGACCATTATAAAATGTCTCAAGTTGGATGCAATATGGGATTCGATGATGAGGGCATTTCCGTAATAGCTCTTTGTATCGTTCCCATGCCTCATACAAGGACTCATCATCTATTTGTTGGAAAGCAGTGATCTCGTTCCTCAACTTAGCTTTCTTACTAGGCGAGAAATACTTCATGAAGAATCTTTCGGCTAACTCTTGCCATGTAGAAATTGAGTTTGCTGGCAATGAATTCAACCAGGTTCGAGCTCTATCCCTTAGTGAGTACTGGTGGCTTCAATCGTAATGCATCTTTGGAAACTCCAGCTAATTTGAAAGAGTCGCTCACCTCCACAAATAGTCTTAAATGAAGATGAGGATCTTCTGTAGGCATTCCACTAAATTGGCCCACTGTCTGAAGCATCTGGAACATGACTGGCTTTAGCTCAAATTGTTGTGCCTCGATTTTGGGTCTCCTAATACCCAGATTAAGATCATTAAAAATAGGAACTGCATGCTGTCTCAAGGCTCTATCCCTATCATCAGCAATAAGGATAGGATTTTGAGCAAGGTTTGCTCCATTTCCTTGATTCATATGCTCGAAATTCATTCCTTTAGTCCTTCTCTAGTTCGCTTGTCTTCTTTGCTATCGAAAGGTTCATTCTATCTTAAGGTCTACAGGGAGTAAGTCAATAATCCAGTCAATACTCATAAACACCTGAAATAATCACAGAAAAATTAATTAAGTTATTAAGATGTAAAACTAACTGATAAACCGTAAATTATACATATTTTTACCCCATGTTTAATGCATTTTATAGATGATTTCTCATTAGAATTGGTGAATTCGATGCTCCTAATGTTTTAATTTCATGTTTTGTACTCAGGAGAGCACCAAGAGTCAAAAGGAACCAAAAATGAGACAAAAAGGGACAAAACGGACCAAATCAAGAAGATGACATGGCTTAAGCCTTGCCACACGGGCAGCTCACACGCCCGAATCTTTCGAGGGTGTCGACCAATGCTTTCAAGATTCACAAAGCCTGGTCATTGACACACACGGCCGTGTGCAATTTAATGGATCAAACACGGCCTGGCAATCACGACACACTGCTGTGTCACACGGGCGTGTCCTTGATGAGCCCAAGTTAAGTCCAATTGGGAAAAGGCCACTTTGGAGGGTTTCTAGGCATTCCAAAGCCTATAAATTCACACTAGAGGAGTAGAAAAAGGGAGACAGAGAAGAGAGGTAAGGAATTACCTTAAGGAAGCCGATTGATCCATCTCAGAAGCCGGATTCATCATCAAGACTGAAGATCTCTCCTCAATTTCCCTTCAGGAGTTTTGGGTTTTCTTTATGTTTTGTATTCTTTATTCTTCTGAGATGTTTTCTTATTTAGTTATGAACTAAATCCCCTAAATACCTAAGGGAAATGAAACCTAAGACGAATCTTGTTATTATTTTTTGAATCGTATGATAAATATTTAACTTGTTCTTAATTATGTGTTCTTAATTCTTGTTTTGATATCCCAGGATACTAATTCAAGACACGCTCTTATTTAGAGGAGGAATAGACCCTGTCTAAGAGTACATTTTCCATAATTAAGCGGAGTTGATTGCGCGCCTAGAAATAGGATGACAAGATTTTGCCAGATTAGGGTGAAACCTAATAAGGGGATCCATAGATCGAGTTAATGCAACCCTAGAGTGTTAATTAGAGAAAAGTCTCGGTTATTCAATCTAGGGATTAGACGTTATTAGTCTTGAATAAGGATAATAACATAACTTAGGGATCTCTACGGAACAAGTTGAATGAATAAATCATCCGATTCGGAGCCAGAATAATAAGTAAAGTCTAGGTGGAATTTTCCTTAGGTATTGTCTTAAGTCAATCGATTTTCCCAAAAGCAATTCCCCAATTCTTTTCTCTGTACGTTCTTAGTTTAAATAATTAGTTAATTAAAACAAACCCCTTTTATTCTTAGGCTAGATAATAAAAAGATAGTTATTACTAGTACATTTGGTTCCCTTGGGTACGACATCTCGGTCTTGCCATTACTATACTATTGTTCGATAGGTGCGCTTGCCTTTTTGTTGTGATAATAGTTAGTCTAGGTTTGATCTTCATTATAAAAATTTATTACTTGTTACGAATCACTGCAATCAAGTTTTTGGCGCCGTTGCCGGGGAACTGAAATATTAGGAACACTAAATTTTTTTTACTTTAGCCATTTATTTTTCTTGCAATTTAATTTAACTAAATTTTACTATTTATTAATTTACTTTTTCTTTCTCTTGGCAAGTTTTTTATAGTTTATGACTAGAAGAAACCCGTTAGGACCCTTACTTTTTGACGAAGAAATTGATCATACAATTCGTAGAAATCAAGGAGAGATAAGGCGCAGCTTAAAATACACGGAGAATGAACAAGAAGACAATACTCAACCTCCAACCGACGAGATGGCTGAAAACCAAGACAATCAGCTGCCTCCTGCAATTGTAGCTAATCAAAATCCTACTGTACGTACTATGTATGACTATGTTAAACCTTCTTTAGCAGGAACTGAATCAAGTATAGTTAGACCTGCTATTGCTGGGAATAATTTTGAATTAAAACCTAACACTATTCAGATGATACAGCAGTTTGTTCAGTTTGATGGCTTGCAGGATGAAGATGTGACAGCCCAAAATTGACCCTAGTTGGGAAGTGGTTTCGGGACCGCTAAACCGAGTCACCAAAATGTTTGAATGTAATATTTATTGTCTAGAATATGTAATTATGAATGTGTGAAAATTTCAAGTTCCGATTTAGCTGATTGCATGTGAATTCAGTTAGTAGGACTTGTGTGACACTTTTGAAAAGTGAAAGCCTAATCTATAAGGACCTAATAGTGCATGTAGTCAAAGGGGAGGACTTGCATGTCAAATTCCCCCCCCAAGTTGTAGTGGCCGGCCATGACAAGGAATCATGGGCTAAACATGTCATGAAACATGTTTTGTTGGTGCATTAGGAAGAAACAATAAACAAATAAGTATGGGTAATAAAGAAAGAAAAAAAAATGTGTGTGTGTGAGTGAAACCCCCCCATTTCCGTGCATTGTGGAAGAGAAAAGAAAAAAAATTGTTCATCCATCTTTTCATTCTCTCTTGACCGAAAATACTAGAGGAAGGAAGGAATTTTGCTTCATGTTTGTTTTGGAAGAGGATTAGGAAGAGGTTGGCTATACTTGCATCAAGATTAAGGTATGTTTGAGGTTGTGCCATGAGATTCATGCATGTTTTTAGTTGCTAGCTTGATGTTCTTGGTAGCCCATGGTTCAAATCTTTGCTATGTCATGGGAATGAAATTCGGCCAAAGTAAATGTGGTGTTAATGCCATTGCATGCTAAATATCAAGCTTGATAATGATACATGTGATGGGGATTGAGGACTCTTAGATTTTCTTTTAGCATTTTTGAATGAGATACTAAGTTCTTTGTTTAATCATGACCAAAATTATGGTGTTGTGATGTATTCGCCATGGTACATCCATAAGTGTGATTTATGCTCATTGCATGGAAAGTAAGATTTGTGTATTGAAATTTTGTTCATGTTTAGTTACAATCAACTTGAGATTCGGCTCTAGCATATATATATGTATATATGTTTGCACACGATGTATTGGTATGACATATATGCTATTTCAAGGTGTATATTTGCTTGTGATGATGTCTCGATTATGAAGTAAATGAGAGATGTGTATTGAGCTACTATATGTAATGCGTTAGTAGTAAAATGTATGCTGTTTTTGTGTGGTATTAAGTGTATAATTGGCCTCAACATGGACATGTATATTCGGCCACATGAGGGGAAATTGGTGTGCATGCATTCGGTTAGAGGCAAGCATATTGATGCCTATTCTTGGCTTAGAAAATTCGGCTGAGAGGAATATTAACTAATGTGTTGAGTTCGATTCATGATTTCGTACATATGCGACTTTGATGCCTAATGAGTATATATATTGGCTAAGTATCTTGAATTCCTCTTTCGATGCTCAAATGATAAAACCAATTTATTTGTTAAATTAAGCTCAAGAGCAAAGGGGAGCTAAATCCGATAAGGGGAAGGAAAAAGTCGTCCAATAGCCGTCGAAATCGTTTGACCACGTCCGAGGTAAGTTCGTGAGTAATAGAGCTTAAATTCTGAATTGATTAGATCATGTTTAAAGCAAATTAAAATCATGCTCTTTGTGTGTGGCTATTGAGCCGAAATTGCAAGTGTAAAAAGTGCCTTGTGTTTGAGTTTTGCTATTGAAAATGAAATACGAATGTGTCATAATTTATTGATAATTGTGCTCGGTTATTCGAATGATGTCCGGGCTAAGTCCCGAAGGCTTTGTGCTAAGTGACTATATCCGGACTAGGATCCAAGGCATTCGTGCGAGTTAATAAATCGGGCTAAGCCGAAGGCATTGTGCAAGTTACTAAACCGGGTTAAGTCCCGAAGGCATTCGTGCGAGTCACTATAACCGGGCTTCGTCCCGAAGGCATTTGAGCGAGTCGTTATATCCGGTTAAATTCCGAAGGTACGTGATTCTAGAATAAGCGATCTTGCTGTAAAATTTCAGTTAATGCGCTTGAAAAAAATTTCAGCAATGAGGTATGTTCATATGAGCTTGAATTAGTTGATTCCCTTCGAATAATATTCGCTTAGTCGAGTAATGAGTTTCCGGTATTTGACTAAGGTGATCCCTTATGTATGAACATAGGGGTTGGAATGTGAAATGAGTATGATATTGAGTATTTGTGCATATGAAATTATCCGTTAGCTTTATGAATGCTATGCTTTTGTTGTGCTGGAATTTCTTGCTCAAACTTACTAAGCATAAATTGCTTAATCCGTTTTCTCTGTTTCTCTGTTTTATAGATTTTGCTCGTTAGCTATCGGATTCGGGATCATTGAAGTCGAAGTCATCCACACTATCAAAGCCTCCATTTTGGTATAATTTTGGTTGAACTTTGAAATGGCATGTATAGGACTACCCTTTTGTTGAAGGTCATGTACCTTTCGGTTTGTGTAAACTTGGATAGCCATGCGAAAATGGCTTATATCGTTTTTAGTATAGTACTATAATCGTTTGTATGTCGATCATTATGAGGTATGGAATTGTTTTGAAACGATTAGCCATTGGAATGGTTAATAATGATCACACTTTGTGCTATGTATGCAAAAAGGGGCAATTGAATCATGGAAATCATGAAATAGGTAAAGCCTACCTTAAAGACAGATGCTAACTGCATCAGTGATGTGGATGTGAAAAATCACTAAAAATAGTAGGAATGGTATTAAATAGTAAATAAATTATTTAAATGAACCTTGATGAGTCTACTTTCATATGGAAGAAACGAAACGGTCATAGGAGTTACATGTTAAGAGATATTAAAGTTCTCGCGAAACAGGGTCAGAACGGTTTCTGGATCCCCTATTCCGTCTTTGGAAATTCATTGAAAATTAAACAGAGATAATTAGGAGTTATTCCATATATGTATAGATTCCTCTCTGAGTCTAGTTTCTATAAAAACAAACGGCATCAGTATTAAAGCTCTGTACAAGGAGATATTCAATTCGTAATGCACAAAGGTCAGTGTAGTCGAACCCTGGGATAGGGGAGACGTTAACTAATAAACTGTACCCATTGGCTCGACCAAAAATTTTAGAAAAAAATCTGTAGATGGACATATGAGTCTAGTTTCAGGGAAAATTACAAAACAAATTTTCGAGCTCTGAAACTCAAGATATGATTTTTAAGGCGACAGTGATGCAGTAACCAGCTTGTCTAGAAATTTCTAAATGGACTGTGAAAATAGTTAAGTCTGTGTGCACCTTGTGTTCGATTCCGATAGCGGACTCAGTGCACGGGTGTTACAATTTTATTGGTATCGAGCTACGGTTTAGTCGATTCTAGGACTACCGTAATGCGTTTGGGTCTAGCTATACATGCCATTTTTTGTGATTATTTGATAGTGTGGTGATTTTTGACGTTTGAATTTGTGTTTATTATAGTAATGGATCCCGATCCCAACCGAGCGATAGCTGATGATGTGGAGAGTGTGGCGCCTGCTCCCGCATAAGGGACATGGCGGCGGACTCTCAACCTGTTGCTAGCAATCCGAATGATGAGGCTAGGCAAGCCTTTTATAGCGTGATGAATGATTGGTTCAACCAATACATTCGAACTAATACGGCTGTTCCACAACCTCCATTCCCAACAAACACAGCTCCCATACCTACAATGCCTCCATGGAATCGACCAAATAAGGTCGAATAAGCCCCAGTTGATAGAATCCGAAAACATGGGGCTCTGAATTTAAAGCTACGGATAGCGACGATGCCGAGCAAGCTGAATTTTGGTTGGACAACACTATCCGATTTTCGATGAGCTATCTTGTACACCGATGAATGCCTAAAGTGTGCTATCTCCTTGCTACGTGATTACGCCTACTATTGGTGGAGCACTCGACACTGTTGTGCCCGAGAGCAAGTAAATTGGGAGTTTTTCCAAAGCGAGTTTGGAAAAAGTATATCGATCGAGATTTGTTGATCAAAAGCGGAAGGAATTTCTTGAGCTTAAGCAAGGTTCTATGTCGATTCTTGATTGCGGCGAAGATTTGTTAGACTTAGTAGATACGCCGGGAATGTGTTTCGTCCGAGGTCGTCATGTGTAAGCGCCGAGGATGGGCTGAATGAAGACATAAAATGTTCGTTGGCATTCTTGAAATACGAGAGTTCGTAGTACTTGTTGAGCGAGCTTGTAAAGTCAGAAGAGCTTAGAAAAGAAAAACAAAAAGTTGATGTGGGAACTGGAGAGTTTGAAAAGATCCTCGGAAAGTCTCTTCAACATGCATCGAAGAAATTTAGAGATGATGTGGGCGGTCTAGAGGCGCCGGGCCTTTTTAGACGAGATCGTGATCGACCCCACAATGGGTACACGAGGCACCGATTCGCCGTGTGTTGGGAATGAACGTCGAGACGAGCAGTGTCGACATTGTGGCAAATGGCATTCGGAAGTCTGAGGTTCCGTGACCGCTCTGTTACAAGTGCGGATCGGTCGACCACTTTATTAAAGATTGCTCGAGGTTGTCTGAACAGAATACAAATCAGAGTGGGAAACCGGGTGCTACCACTGCTCGAGGTAGACTATCTGGAAATACGGGCAATGCTAGTGGTGGTCAAAGAGGATCTAGAGATGTTACGACCAGATCCGAGGCTCACGCTCCTGCTAGGGCTTATGCTATACGCGCACGTGAGGATGCTTCCTCGCCAGATGTTATTACCGGTACTTTCACTCTCTTTGATACTAATGTGATTGCTTTGATTGACCCTGGTTCTACTCATTCTTATATATGCGAAACCTTAGCATCCAGTAAGACTTTACCTATTGAGTCTACTGAGTTCGTAATTCAGGTGTCAAATCCCTTGGGTCGTTACGTGTTGGTCGACAAAGTGTGTAAGAAATGTCCTCTAGTAATTCGAGGTTCCTGTTTTCCGGTGGACTTGATGCTTTTGCCATTCGATGAATTTGATGTTATTCTTGGGTTGGATTGGTTGACCGTGCATGATGCGGTTGTGAATTGCAAAAGCAAGACTATTGATTTGAGGTGCGCAAATAACGAGATGATCCGAGTTGAGTCTACGGACTTAAAGGGTTGCCATTGTAATATCATCAATGTTGGCCCAAAATATATAAGAAAGGGTGCGAAGCATACCTTGCGTATGTACTTGATGATAAGGAGTTAGAAATAAAACCGAATCTGTGCGGTGGTTTGTGAATACCGGATGTTTTTCAGAAGAATTACCGGGTTTGCCACTGTTCGGAGATAGAGTTTGGCATTGAGCTTGTACAGGACCACACCGATTTCGATAGCTCCGTATCGTATGGCACCAACGGAATTAAAGGAGTTGAAAGCTCGGTTGCAAGAGTTGGTGGATAGAGGCTTTGCTCGCCGAGCTTTTCACCTTAGGGTGCACCGGTGTTGTTTGTGAAAAGAAGGACGAAACCATGAGGTTGTGCATCGACTATCGTCGACTTAATAAAGTGACAATAAAGAACAAGTATCCGTTCAGCGTATCGATGATTTGTTCAATCAACTGAAGGAACCTCGGTGTTCTCAAAAATAGATTTGAGATCGGGCTATTATCGATTCTTGAATCCGAGATTCGGACATACCCAAAAGCGCCTTGAGCGAGATATGGTCACTACGAGTTCTTAGTGATGCCGTTTGGGCTCACTAATGCCCCTGCGGTATTTTTGGATTCGATGAATCGGATCTTCAGACCATATTTGGATCGGTTCGTAGTTGTGTTCATTGGCGACATCTTGGTCTATTCAAGAGATGAGACCGAACATGCGAGCACCGAGATTAGTGTTGCAAATTTTACGGGATAAGCGGTTATATGCTAAGTTCAGCAAGTGTGAGTTACGGTTAAGAGGTTAGCTTCTTGGGTCATGTGGTATCTGCAATGGGTATTCGAGTCAACCGAGTAAAATTTCAGCCATACTTAGCTGGAAGCCTCCAGAAATATTCTTGAGGTTCGAGCTTTTGGGACTTGCGGTTACTACCGACGGTTTGTAAAAGGATTCTCGATGATAGCCACACCCATGACGAAACCGCTTCTTGAAAGATGTCAAGTTTGAATGGACGGAAAAGTGTCGAAAAGTTTCGACCAATTGAAAACTCATTTGTGAAGCTCCAGTACTAGTACTGACCGAATCGGCAAAGAGTTTGTCATCTATAGTGACGCTTCCCTACTTGGGTTAGGTTGCGTATTGATGCAAGAGGGTCGAGTTGTGGCCTATCGTCGAGACAATTAAAGCCACATGAGAAAAATTATCCGACCCATGATCTCGAATTGGCTGCCATCGTATTCGCCTTAAAGATATGGCGACATTACTTATTTGGTGAGAAGTGCCATGTGTATTCGGATCACAAAAGTCTCAAATATTTGATGACTCAAAGAGACTTAAATCTACGACAAAGGCGTTGGCTCGAGTTGTTAAAAGATTATGAGCTTGTCATTGATTATCACCCGGGAAAGGCTAATGTGGTTGCGGACGCCTTAAGCCGAAAATCACTTTGTTTGCTACGAGCTATGAATGTACACTTGTCTATTCTACCCGACAATGTGTTAATAGCGAATTAAAGGCCAAACCATTGTTGACTCATCAAATTCGTGAAGTTCGAAGGTTGACGATGAGTTGGTTGCAAAGCGAAATTTGAGTGTGTTCGAACAAGGAATCGAAGTTTCAAATTGATGATGACGATTGTTTGAGGTTCGAAGTCGTCGTGTGTTCCAAAGAATTGAACTTATTTCGATAATTCGAGCGAAGCCCATTGTAGCCGGATGGCAATCCACCCGGGAGTACGAAGATGTACAACGATTTGAAACGTCGGTTTTGGTGGCATGGTATGAAGCGAGACATCTCGACTTTGTTTGAGATGTTTAATATGTCAACAAGTGAAAGCGGAACATCAAGTGCCTTGAGATTACTTCACCGATTACGATACCCGAGTGGAAATGGGATCGAGTCACAATGGACTTTGTGTCCGGACTGCCATTGTCAGCAAGTAAGAAGGATGCGATCTGGGTTGTTGTTGATAGATTGACTAAGTCGGCTCACTTTATCCCTGTGCATACGGATTTTTCATTGGATAAACTAGCTGAATTATACGTTTCTCAGATTGTGAGATTACGAGGTATCGATTTACATTGTGTCGGATAGAGATCCGAGATTCACTTCGCGATTTTGGAAGAAATTGCAAGAAGCTTTGGGTACCAAGTTGCATTTCAGCACCGCCTTTCACCCCCAAACCGATGGTCAATCCGAGCGGATAATTCAGATACTTGAGGATATGTTGAGATGTTGCATCCTCGAGTTCGATGGTTCATGGGAGCAGTACTTACCTTTGATTGAATTCGCTTACAACAATAGTTTTCAATCAAGTATTAAGATGGCGCCTTACGAGGCCTTGTACAGGCGTAAATGCCGTACACCATTGTTTTGGACCGAGCTCGGTGAGAACAAAATTTTTGGAGTGGATTTGATTAAAGATGTTGAACAGAAAGTAAAAGTAATCCGTGAAAATCAAGATAGCCTCCGATCGTCGAGTAAGTCGACGCGGATCTGAAACGAAAAGACATTGAGTATCAAGTGGGAGATAAAGTGTTTCTTAAAGTTTCGCCTTGGAAAAAGATACTCGATTTATCTCAGAAGGCAAAGCGAGCCCGAGGTTCATCGGGCCATATGAGATATCCGAACGAGTCGGTCCAGTTGCGTATCGTTTGATTTTACCCCCTGAACTTGAAAAGATTCACGACGTCTTTCATGTTTCGATGCTTCGGCGCTATAGATCTGATCCGTCGCACGTAATTAGTCCATCAGAGGTTGAAATTCAATCCGATATGAGTTATGAAGAAGAACCGATTCGTATCCTAGCTCGTGAAGTGAAGGAGTTGCGAAACAAAAGGGTTCCGTTAGTAAAAGTGTTATGGCTCAAACACGGGATGGAAGAAGCTACTTGGGAACCCGAGAGCTCTATGAAAGAGTGTTACCCAAACCTATTTACAGGTAAGATTTTCGGGGACGAAAATTTCTTAAGTGGGGGAGAGTTGTGACAGCCCAAAATTGACCCTAGTCGGAAGTGGTTTGGGACCGTTAAACCTAGTCACCGAAATGTTTGAATGTAATATTTATTGTCTAGAATATGTAATTATGAATGTCTGAAAATTTCAAGTTCGATTTAGCCGATTGCATGTGAATTCAGTTAGTAGGACTTGTGTGACACTTTTGAAAAGTGAAAGGCTAATCTATAAGGACCTAATAGTGCATGTAGTCAAGGGAGGACTTGCATGTCAAATTCCCCCAAGTTGTAGTGGCCGGCCATGACAAGGAATCATGGGCTAAACATGTCATGAAACATGTTTTGTTGGTGCATTAGGGAGAAACAATAAACAAATAAGTATGGGTAATAAAGAAAAAAAAAAATGTGTGTGTGTGAGTGAAACCCCCATTGTCGTGCATTGTGGAAGAGAAAAGAAAAAAATTGTTCATCCATCTTTTCATTCTCTCTTGACCAAAAATACTAGAGGAAGGAAGGAATTTTGCTTCATGTTTGTTTTGGAAGAGGATTAGGAAGAGGTTGGCTATACTTGCATCAAGATTAAGGTATGTTTGAGGTTGTGCCATGAGATTCATGCATGTTTTAGTTGCTAGCTTGATGTTCTTGGTAGCCCATGGTTCAAATCTTTGCTATGTCATGGGAATGAAATTCGCCAAAGTAAATGTGGTGTTAATGCCATTGCATGCTAAATATCAAGCTTGATAATGATACATGTGATGGGGATTGAGGACTCTTAGATTTTCTTTTAGCATTTTTGAATGAGATACTAAGTTCTTTGTTTAATCATGACCAAATTATGGTGTTGTGATGTATTCGCCATGGTACATCCATAAGTGTGATTTATGCTCATTGCATGGAAAGTAAGATTTGTGTATTGAAATTTTGTTCATGTTTAGTTACAATCAACTTGAGATTCGGCTCTAGCATTTATATATGTATATATGTTTGCACACGATGTATTGGTATGACATATATGCTATTTCAAGGTGTATATTTGCTTGTGATGATGTCTCGATTATGAAGTAAATGAGAGATGTGTATTGAGCTACGATATGTAATGCGTTAGTAGTAAAATGTATGCTGTTTTGTGTGGTATTAAGTGTATAATTGGCCTCAACATGGACATGTATATTCGGCCACATGAGGGAAATTGGTGTGCATGCATTCGGTTAGAGGCAAGCATATTGATGCCTATTCTTGGCTTAGAAAATTTGGCTAAGAGGAATATTAACTAATGTGTTGAGTTCGATTCATGATTTCGTACATATGCGACTTTGATGCCTAATGAGTATATATATTGGCTAAGTATCTTGAATTCCTCTTCGATGCTCAAATGATAAAACCAATTTATTTGTTAAATTAAGCTCAAGAGCAAAGGGAGCTAAATCCGATAAGGGAAGGAAAAAGTCGTCGAATAGCCGTCGAAATCGTTCGACCACGTCCGAGGTAAGTTCTTGAGTAATAGAGCTTAAATTCGAATTGATTAGATCATGTTTAAAGCAAATTAAAATCATGCTCTTTGTGTGTGGCTATTGAGCGAAATTGCAAGTGTAAAAAGTGCCTTGTGTTTGAGTTTTGCTATTGAAAATGAAATACGAATGTGTCATAATTTATTGATAATTGTGCTCGGTTATTGAATGATGTCCGGGCTAAGTCCGAAGGCTTTGTGCTAAGTGACTATATCCGGACTAGGATCCGAAGGCATTCGATGCGAGTTAATAAATCCGGGCTAAGCCGAAGGCATTGTGCAAGTTACTAAACCGGGTTAAGTCTCGAAGGCATTCGTGCGAAGTCGCTATAACCGGGCTTCGTCCGAAGGCATTTGAGCGAGTCGTTATATCCGGTTAAATTCAAGGTACGTGATTCTAGAATAAGCGATCTTGCTGTAAAATTTCAGTTAATGCGCTTGAAAAAATTTCAAGAATGAGGTATGTTCATATGAGCTTGAATTAGTTGATTCCTTGAATAATATTCGCTCAGTCGAGTAATGAGTTTCCGATATTTGACTAAGGTGATCCCTTATGTATGAACATAGGGGTTGGAATGTGAAATGAGTATGATATTGAGAATTTGTGCATATGAAATTATCCGTTAGCTTTATGAATGCTATGCTTTTGTTGTGCTGGAATTTCTTGCTCAAACTTACTAAGCATAAATTGCTTAATTCGTTTTCTCTGTTTCTCTGTTTTATAGATTTTGCTCGTTAGCTATCGGATTCGGGATCATTGAAGTCGAAGTCATCCACACTATCAAAGCCTCCATTTTGGTATAATTTTGGTTGAACTTTGAAATGGCATGTATAGGACTACCCTTTTGTTGAAGGTCATGTACCTTTCGGTTTTGTGTAAACTTGGATAGCCATGCGAAAATGGCTTATATCGTTTTTAGTATAGTACTATAATCGTTTGTATGTCGATCATTATGAGGTATGGAATTGTTTTGAAACGATTAGCCATTGGAATGGTTAATCATGATCACACTTTGTGCTATGTATGCAAAAAGGGGCAATTGAATCATGGAAATCATGAAATAGGTAAAGCCTACCTTAAAGACAGATGCTAACTGCAGCAGTGATGTGGATGTGAAAAATCACTAAAAATAGTAGGAATGGTATTAAATAGTGAATAAATTATGTAAATGAACCTTGATGAGTCTACTTTCATATGGAAGAAACGAAACGGTCATAGGAGTTACATGTTAAGAGATATTAAAGTTCTCGTGAAACAGGGCCAGAACGGTTTCTGGATCCCCTGTTCCGTCTTTGGAAATTCATTGTAAATTAACAAGAGATAATTAGGAGTTATGCCATATATGTATAGATTCCTCTCTGAGTCTAGTTTCTATAGAAACAAACGACATCAGTATTAAAGCCCTGTACAAGGAGATATTCAATTTGTAACACACAAAGGTCAGTGTAGTCGAACCCTGGGATAGGGGAGACTTTAACTAATAAACTGTACCCATTGGCTCGACCAAAAATTTTAGAAAACAATCTGTAGATTAACATATGAGTCTAGTTTCAGGGAAAAATTACAAAACAAATTTTCGAGCTCTGAAACTCAAGATATGATTTTTAAGGCGACAGTGATGCAGTAACCAGCTTGTCTGGAAATTTCTAAATGGACTGTGAAAATAGTTAAGTCTGTGTGCACCTTGTGTTCGATTCCGGTAACGGACTCGGGTACGGGGTGTTACAGAAGATCCCAACACTCACCTAGCAAATTTCCTGGAATTTTGCGATACATTCAAAATCAATGGAGTTTCTAATGATGCCATCCGTCTTCGGTTATTTCCCTTTTCACTAAGAAATAAAGCTAAACAGTGGTTGAACTCGTTATGTAATATCCTGATTTTGGGCCTAGTCGGAATAGTGGTTTCGTGACCACAAAATCTGAGATAGAAATAATTATTTTATGATTATTTTGAGGTCTATGATATGATTGCATGATTGTGTGAAAATTTCGTGAAGAAATTTTATGCATAAGGTGCTTAAATTGAAATTAGGGACTAAATCGAATAATTTGTAAAACTTGCATTCTAGAAGTTTCTAGTATGAAATTGTTTTGAAATATTAATTAGGAGTCTTAAATAGAAATTTTACCAATTTCTAAGTCTATGGACAAAAATTGGACATGGATGGAATTTTTGGAAAGTTTAGTAGTAAGGGCATTTTGGTCATTTAGGGGTTAAATGAATTAAAATACAAAATTAAAAGCCAATTTTGCTCATCTTCAACCCCATGGCCGAATATAGCAAGGAGAAACCATGGCTAGGGTTTTTCAAGCTTCCAAGCTCGATTGTAAGTCCGTTCTAGCCTCGTTTTTAATGATTTTTACGTTTTTGGAGTCCCGGTAGCTCGATTAAGCTTATGCTAGCAATAATTCAACCTAGGGTTCATATTTGGAAAAATACCCATAGGTGAAATTTGTGTATTTTAGTGTTTTATGATAGAATATGAGGTTTTAAATTATGTTAGATAACTTGTGCTACTCGGTTTTAAGCGAAAACTAGCAAAAGGGCTTAATCGGTAAAAATACCTAATAGTCATAAGTACATGTTAGAGTGAGAATTTGATGTTGCCATAGAAGGGAAAAATGATCAGCATCTCATAAAACATAAGAAAATAGGCTGAAGTTTAATTTACGAGCTTTGGGGAAAAAGTGTAAATATGCAAAAGTTTAGGGGCAAAACTATAATTTTGCCAAAATATGATTTTGGGTCAATTTGAATAATGTGAGTCCTAATTATACTATATTTTAAATGATAGAGCAAGGAAGACCAAAATTCGGGCTAAAATGGGGAAAATACCAAGTTGTGGACAAAATGGTAAAAGTAGCCATTTTCGCATACGAGGTAAGTTCATGTGTAAATGTAGTAACATAATTGTCATTTTAAGCAATTTAATGTTGTTTATATGATATGATGCTGATTATTATCATGAAATTTTATGCTTTGTGGTTATTGTTGAATAATATGTAATTATGTGAATTACTTGGTGAGTATGAACTATCACCGAAGTATCAATTTCAATATTCCGTGGAAGATGGCAAAGATGTGTGATCGAGGAAAACGCCCGTTTGAACCTTAGGAATAGATTAGGATACAAGTGACACGTCACTAGGATGTTTGGGCATCCGAACTCATTGAGTTGAGTCCGAGTTCACTTATGGATGCAAATGTCCGAACTCGTTGAGTTGAGTCCGAGTTCGAGAGATGTAACTAGGCATCCGAGCTCGTTGAGTTGAGTCCGAGTTCACTCATGGATGCGAACGCCCGAGCTCGTTGAGTTGAGTCCGAGTTCGCTTATGGGCGGGTTACATAGTAGCTTGGCTACATATGTGGCACTTATGTGCAAACTTTCCATGTATCCGAATTATATTCCGATGTGTTCAACGGGTAAAATTCTACTCAAGCAGAGGAATACTCGAGATGAAAGGGACGTATTGGTAAGTGTTGTGAAATGAATACTTTGAACAAGTATGTACTTAACCCTCGGGTTGAAAACTCGATATAACAACAATATGGTAAGATGATAAATGAAAATGTGATATGAATGTCTCGGTGATGATTATGCAAATGATGTTTTATGTTTGCTTATATAGTTGTGTTACTTGCTATTTGCATGTGAGCTTACTAAGCATTTATGTTTACTTCCTCCTTTTCATTCCTTGTAGTGTTGACAAGCCAGGTCGGAAATCGGGAACGATCGGAGGGATGCTCACACTATCCGTATACCATCTTGGCATAATGGCTTGTATATTTTGAGTATGCCATGTATAGCATTATAATCATTTTGTGTATATGGTCTTATGATATGGTTATTGAGTGGTATGGAAATGCTTGGTAATGATTAGCCATTGGAATGGCTAATCATGATCATATTTGGTGTTATGTATGCTAAATTGCTAGCTAATCCATGGAAACCATGAAATAGGTAAAATTTACCATAAAATAGATTCAGACAGCAGCAGTGACGTGAGTTTGAAAAATCACTAAAAATAGTAGAGATACAATTAGATTATGAATAATATATGAAATTGAAGAATTATGAGTCTCTTTTCATATGGATGGAACAAAACAGGTATATGAGTTATATTTTATGAGATGTTTAAATTTTTGTGAAACAGGGCCAGAGCAATTTCTGGATCCCCTGTTCTGACTTTGGAAATTCACCATAAATTGTTAAAAGATAATTAGAAGTCATAACTTATATGCACAGATTCCTTATTGAGTCTAGTTTTATTAGAAGCAAACGGTATAGTCATTTAAACTCTTTACAGGGAGATATTTGATTCGTAATACACAGAGGTCAGAGCAGTCAAACTCTAAAATAGGGTATACTTTAACTAATAAACTGTACTAATTTGCTTGACCAAAAATTCTATAAAAAAATTAATAAATAGATATATGAGTCTAGTTTCAGGGAAATTTTACGGAATTGGATTTTGAGTTTCGTAGCTCGAGATATGAATTTTTAAGAAACTATGACGCAGATTGTTAGCTTGACTGAAAATTTTAAAAATAAATTGTTTGAGCTGTTTAAGTAATGAATTAAGTCTATTAACACCTCGTGTTCGACTCCGGCAATGGTCTCGGGTACGGGGCGTTACACGTTACCACGAGGGTCTATCACTACTTAGGAGCAAATGACCAAGAAATTTTTACTATAATATTTTTCGCCAGCTAAAACGGCTAAATTACGTAATGATAGCTCTTCTTTTGTGCAGATGGATTTAGAAACACTTTACGATGCATGGGAAAGATACAAGGATTTACTAAGAAGGTGCCCTCACCATGGGTTGCCGCTTTGGCTTCAAGTACAAACATTCCACAATGGTCTGAATCACTCGACTCGGTAAATGGTTGATGCAGCTGCTGGCGAAACCATCAACAACAAAACACTTAAAGAGGCTTATGAATTCATTGAAGAAATGTCATTGAATAACTATCAGTGGCAAGTCATGATGACTAAGCCAAAAAAAATAGCCGGCATTTATAACATAGATTCAGTCACCATGCTCTCTAATCAGGTAGAACTTCTCAATAAAAAGATTGATAGTTTTCTTGGTTCTACGTAGGTACATCCAGTAATGAGGTGTGACTCAAGCGGAGGAGGTGTGCATACTGAATACCAATCCTTCAATCCTACAACTGAAGAAGAAAAAGTCAACTATATGGGTAATAATAACTTTAGATCTCAAAATAACCCATACAGTAATACTTATAATGTAGGTTGGAGGAACCACCCAAGTTTCTCCTGGGGTGGTCAAGGAAATCAAAAGCCACAAAATCCTAAGGGTTTTCAACAGCCACCTTATCAACAAGAGAAGAAACTGAACCTTGAGGAGATACTCTCAAAATTTATATCAATGTCAGAAACCCGTTTCCAAAATACCGAGACAGCACTTAAGAATCAACAAGCATCGATCCAAGGACTAGAAACTCAGATAAGCCAGCTTTCTAAACTAATCTTGGAAAGACCACCAGAAAAATTATTTAGTAATACCAAATCAAGAGAGCATGTCAAAGCGGTTACACAAAGGAGTGGGAAAGTGTTAGCGGAATCTGAAAAGAAGTTAGCACAAGAAGCCGTGGAAAGCGAAAGGAGCGAAGAAAAACTCGAAAATAGTGAAAAACCAATGCCGGAGGAATATACACCATTGGTTCCATATCCAGCAAAATTAAAAAAAAGACCGTATTGACACACAATTCGTAAGTTTCTTGAACTTTTTAAGTAATTACATATCAACTTACCTTTTGTTGAAGCTATCTCGCAGATGCCTACATACACAATTTTTGAAGGAGCTTTTAACAAATAAAAGGAAGTTCGAAGACTTATCTACTGTAGAACTCAACGAGGAGTGCTCTGCCATACTCCAAAATAAGATGCTAACCAAACTAAAAGATCCAGGAAGTTTTACTATCCCTTACTTAATTGGTAATCTGAATATTGAAAAAGCACTAGTTGATTTAGGCGCTAATATTAATTTGATGCCCTATAAAATGTTTAAACAGCTTGGTCTTGGGGAACCTAAACCCACTAGGATGAGTATTCAATTAGCTGATAGATCTGTTAAATATCCTAGGGATATTATAGAAGACGTACTCGTAAAAGTAGATAAATTTATATTCCCTGTTGATTTTGTTGTGCTTGACATGGATGAAGATGTGGAAGTACCCTTAATTTTAGGGCACCCATTCCTAGCCACTACTAGAGCCGTGATTGACGTGGGTGACGGTAAATTGGTCCCTAGAGTAGGTGACGAGGAAATGATCTTTAAAATTTATGATGCTATGAGATTCTCTAGGGAACAAGATGATTCATGTTATTTTATTGACTCTATTGATCATATTACTCAAGACTCTTTTCAAGAAATTGTGCAAGAGGAGACGACAGAACCGTGTCCAACTCAAGACGAGGAGATAGGTGAGGAACCTAATAACCATCCGTCAAAACAAGTAGAATATGAGGGTATTAAGATCAACGATGAACTTAGGCAAAAACCCTCGATTGAGGAGCCTCCCAAACTGGAACTTAAACAATTACCAAATCATTTAGAATATGCATTTCTTGGAAATAATTCTACATTACCAGTTATTATTGCTTCTAATTTACAAACCAAGGAGAAAGAGGAATTAATCCAAGTATTAAAAGAACATAATAAGGCCATAGCATGGAAAATTTTTGACATTAAAGGAATCAGTCCTTCTTTTTGCACCCACAAAATTTTAATGAAAGATGAATACAAAATATGTGTGCAAGCTCAAAGACGTCTGAACCCCAACATGAAGGAAGTTGTAGAAGCTGAGGTAATTAAGCTTTTAGATGCTAGAATTATTTATCCTATTTCTGACAGTTCTTGGGTAAGTCCAGTGCAGGTTGTCCCCAAGAAAGGAGGCATGACATTGTGACCAATGAGAAGAATGATCTAATCCCAACAAGAATGGTTACAGGATGGAGAGTTTGCATAAACTACAGGAAACTGAATGACGCCACAAGAAAAGATCACTTCCCCTTGCCATTCATTGACCAAATGTTAGAAAGATTATCCGGGCACATGTATTACTGCTTCCTAGACGGACTCACTGGTTGCTTCTAAATCCCAATAGCTTCTGAAGATCAAGAAAAGACGACATTCACATGCCCATATGGTATGTTCGCTTATCGTAGAATGCCTTTTGGATTATGTAATGCCCCTGCTACTTTTCAGCACTGTATGATAGCTATATTCAACGAACTCATGGAAGATATCATGGGAGTCTTCATGGATGATTTTTCAGTATTCGGTAACTCTTTCCATCTTTTCCTTAAAAATTTAAAATGAGTTTTAATAAGATGTGAAGAAACAAACCTTGTGCTTAACTGGGAGAAATGTCACTTAATGGTTCAAGAAGGTATTGTACTAGGGCATAAAATTTCTAGTAAAAGGATTGAGGTGGATAAATCTAAAGTAGAAACAATAGAGAAATTACCACCTCCTAGTTCAGTTAAGGCTACTAGAAGCTTTTTAGGACATGCTGGTTTTTATAAAAGATTCATTAAAGATTTTTCTAAAATAGCTAAGCTTTTAACTAAATTGCTAGAAAAAGATATACCTTTTAACTTCGACCAGGAATGTTTAGAAGCATTTAATACTTTAAAGGATAAATTAATTAATGCTCCAATTATAATTGCACCTGATTGGAACTTGCCATTTGAACTAATATGTGATGCGAGTGATTTTCCAGTAGGTGCAATACTGGGACAGTGAAGAGACAAGCATTTTCAACCTATCTATTACGCCAGCAAAACCTTAATGGTTGTACAAGAAAACTATACTACTACGGAAAAAGAGTTGCTAGCTATGGTTTTTGCTTTTGATAAATTTCGATCATATCTCATATTGTCTAAAGTTGTTGTTTACACTAACCATTCCGCCCTTCGCTATCTTTTAACTAAAACTGATGCAAAACCTCGACTTATCCAATGGATTCTCCTTTTGCAGGAATTTGACTTGGAAATTCAGGACAAGAAAAGAGCTGAAAATCTAGCGGCTGATCATCTGTCCAGGCTCGAGAAAACCAATACCAGAGAACTAGATGACGTGGAAATTAATGATTTGTTCCCTGAAGAACAATTTTTCGCTATATCTAACTCTGAGGTACCTTGGTTTGCAAACATTGCTAATTTTTTAGCTGCTAACATTATCCCAAAAGGGTTAACACACCAGCAAAAGAAGCGATTCTTTAATGATGTAAAAAACTACTTTTGGGACGATCCATTTCTGTTTTGCAGATGTGCAGATCAAGTCATTAGAAGATACGTTACAGGATCAGAAATATCAAAAATATTGGAACACTGCCGCTCAGGGCCAACTGGAGGACACTATAGTGGAACAAAGACCGTACACAAAATACTTGAATCAGGTTTTTATTGGCCTTCGTTATTCAAAGACGCCAGCAGGTATGTTACTTTATGTGACAAATGCCAACGGATAGGTAACATATCTAAACGTGATGAAATGCCTCAAAACTATAAGCTTTCTTGTGAAATATTTGACGTGTAGGGTATCGATTTCATGGGCCCATTCCCCAGTTCATTTGGAAAAAAATATATCTTAGTAGCAGTTGACTACATGTCCAAATGGGTAGAAGCTCAAGCTCTACCTACTAATGATGCTAGAGTGGTAGTACGTTTCCTTGAAAAACTCTTTTCGAGATTTGGAACACCTAGAGCAATTATCAGCGACAGGGGCACTCATTTTTGTAATACCCAATTTGAAAAAACCCTTAAGAAATACGAAGTTCATCATAGAACGGCCACCCCATACCATCCTCAAACTAATGGACAAGCTGAAGTAGCAAACCGATAACTCAAACGGATCCTTGGAAAAATGGTAGAATCAAACAGAAAAGATAGGACAACAAAAATAGACGATGCCTTATGGGCTTACAGAACCGCTTTTAAGACTCCTATAGGGACATCACCTTACAGACTGGTTTATGGAAAAAGTTGTCATCTCCCATTCGAATTAGAGCATAAAGCTTTTTGGGCTATTAAATTTCTAAACCTTGATCCCGAACTTGCAGGAAAAAATAGGTTGATGTAGCTGAACGAGCTAAATGAATGGCGAGCCAATGCATACGAAAATTCACGCCTATACAAGGAAGCAACAAACGACGCCATAACGTTCGTTTAAAGCAACGGAAACAATTTGAAGTTGGAGATCTTGTCTTACTATACAACTTAAGACTCAAATTGTTTCCTGGGAAACTAAAATCATGATGGTCAGGACCCTTTGTAATTCATTCAGTTCATCCATATGGCACGATAGAGGTAAGTCACCCATCATATGGTACTTTCAAAGTAAACGGAAAACGTCTCAAACTTTATAATGGTGAGGATTTTAAAGTCAATGGAGAGGAGCTACGACTCCACAAACCGCCCAGAGTATACTAACAAGGTAACAATCGAGATTAGACTATAAACAAGCGCTTCTCGGGAGGCAACCCGAGTACTAACCATTTTTAATTATTTTAAATTCAAGTTTTAAACATTTAGGTCACTAACAGAGCATTTGAAGCATAGGTTCCCAGCACCACACGGCCGGTACTCCGGCTGTGCGTAAGGCCTTGTGGCAAACATGGAGAGAAACATGGCCGTGCGATACGGCCGTGCTAAAACAGGGTAAATGATTTCCCCAAAACACGGGATGCGATAAATCCCCATGGCCGTGCGACATGGCCGTGGGTGAACTTGATAGCGAACACGAGCGTGGGAATGGAAACCCACGGGCGTACCAGGGACAAGGCTCGATTTTGTTTCTTCGACACGGGCATGAGACACGCTCGTGCCACTAAGCCGTGGACAACAATACACGGGCGTGGTACCTTAACATGGGCGGGGGAGAAGAGAGCAAAGCTAGGCACAGCCGCGCGATATGGCCATGTACCACACACGACCAAAACACACGGGAGTGGAAGAATAGCCAATCACGACCTAAAATTACAAAATTTGAAACACACGGGCTCACCCTGATATGAACACGGGCGTGGCCTTAGGCCGTGTGGCCCTCCCTTATATAAGCAAATCACTGTTCATTTTTTTCTTCCTTTCAAAAAAAAAACCCTAGCCGAAATCTCCCATTCTCCACTCTCTGATCCCTATTCTTAGCCACCACTACCCTCTCGTTCATTTCATGTGGCAGCTTCATATGCTGACTTCTTTGAGCACCTCACCCGATTCAAGTTTCAGTGTTTTCAACAATTTGACAACATTGATGCTACTCTAAAGCAGATTTGTTAGCACCTTCCTATCTCATCGCCAGTCCCACCTCGTGAACCATCCAGTAATGAAGATATCTAGAAATATTTATTTATTATTTTATGTTTTTACTAATGATTGAAACTATTTCTATTATTTTTATTAGACTTTAGATATCTTATTTTTACTTATTAATTTCGGCTATTTCTTTTTGAGTACTTATCCTTCCTAATATCCCCTAAAAAGTTCCTGATTTTATCCCAATTATATAGAGCTCTTGAGCTCATAATCACATAGGAACTAAACCTCCATCGGGAAAGGTTCTCCACGATTTCCATGTCCTGCTCGACCACAACCATAGCTACCACTAGGTATAATATTCTTTTGGCGCAAGACTTATGGCCTAATGAACCTCTACGACTGCCGGAGCATCCTCCTCCACTCTCGAACCAATCACTCTCCAAAACTCTAGTTCGAGGAATTCATCATACAAGAAGTTTCACTTCTCTCCCTATCTTATTTTTATTCTCTAACATCTATCTTTGCACATTGAGGGCAATGTACATCTTAAATGTAGGGGGTATTTATTTCACTATTAGAAAAATCTCTGAATAATCACCTTGTTCTCATGAAAAACTCTCATATCATATTTAGGATAAATATTAATTGATTTATGATTTTGATTGATATATTTTGAATTAAAACATAGGGATTTATGCATTGATTTTTTTTAAACTTTAAGACATTAGAGAATCAAGCATGACAAGTTGATTTTTAAGAAATTTAATTATAGGTTGTTTCCCCAAGTCGAGGTATTACTTTGAATTAGAATTCACGAGTCTAAACATCAAAAAGCCATATTTTTTTGTGAGATTTTTGAGCCTTTTGAGCATCTATTCATCCTTTCATGCTCACTTTTATTATTGCTTTGAGTGCGTCAGTATTGAACTGTTATTCTAGAACTTGCTTGATTATGCTTGTCGAAACCACACCATTTGATTTGATATATCAAAATGATTAAGGCACTTAGGATTAACCCACTCATGCCATGAAAAGCCTACCTCCACGATTAACCCCTAGTAAACCCCATTGAGCCCAACAAACCAATTCTTGTATTACCCTTAATATTAACCTTTAACCCATTATTGTTGAAATCCTCTAAATTAATCCCTATTTTTGTCGAGATTTGAGTTGAATGAATTGCCTAGCTATGTTTTGTTCTTGATATCTAGCCTACATTATTTAACTTTTTCTTAAAAAAAAAAAGGCACAACTATGTATACATATCTGTAATTTCATATTTTGAGAGAAGCTCTGTTGTACGCAAGTGAAGATTAACTCTTTTTCTAGTTAGGAAACTTTTCAATTCAATCTCGATTCTAACCCTTTCTTTCAGCTTGTGACCACACCCCCTAACCAAGCCTCATTACACCCCTCTAAAGACCTTTTGATTGATGTATCATCTTAAAATTAAAGTGGTGGAGATTTGATTTTCATGCAAGCCTATGGTAATGTCTTTCCATTATTGACTATTTAGTGCTTCCTTTATTGTCCTTAAAACACCTCCAGTGATTTGAGTGAATCTTTAGTGAGGATGTAAAACTCTGTGATATTCTAAATTAAAGGTAATTACTTAGATGAGGGAGGACACTTATATTTTCGGAATAAAATGTTCAACTTGGAATGATTGAAACTTTTATGTTCTTTTAGTCAAATTCTCAATGTATGATTACCTATGGATTAATTTGAGATATTATTGATAGAAATTATAAGTTGAGAAGGATTTATTCTGATTAAGTTGAAAATTTTGCTTAATTTGAGATATTATTGATAGAAATTATAAGTTGAGAAGGATTCATTCTGATTAAGTTGAAAATTTTGCTTGAGGACAAGCAAATGCTTAAGTGTGGGGGTATTTGATAAACCGTAAATTATACATATTTTTACCCCATGTTTAATGCATTTTATAGATGATTTCTCATTAGAATTGGTGAATTTGATGCTCCTAATGCTTTAATTTCATGTTTTGTACTCAGGAGAGCACCAAGAGTCAAAAGGAACCAAAAACGAGCCAAAAAGGGACAAAACAGACCAAATCGAGAAGATGACACGGCTTAAGCCTTGCCACACAGGCAGCTCACACGCCCGTGTCTTTCGAGGGTCTCGACCAAGGCTTTCACGATTCACACGGCCTGGTCATTGACCCACACGGCCATGTGCAATTCAACAGATCGAACACGGCCTAGCAATCATGTCACACAGCCGTGTCACACGGGCGTGTCCCTGCTCAGCCCAAGTTAAGTCCAATTCGGAAAAGGCCACTTTGGAGGGTTTCTAGGCATTCCAAAGCCTATAAATACGCACTAGAGGAGGAGAAAAAGGGAGACAGAGAAGAGGGGTAAGGAATTACCCTTAGGAAGCCGATTGATCCATCTCAGAAGTTGGATTCATCATCAAGATTGAAGATCTCTCCTCAATTTCCCTTCAGGAGTTTTGGGTTTTCTTTATGTTTTGTATTCTTTATTCTTCTGAGATGTTTTCTTATTTAGTTATGAACTAAATCCCCTAAATACCTAAAGGGAATGAAACCTAAGATGAATCTTGTTATTATTTTTTGAATCGTATGATAAATATTTAACTTGTTCTTAATTATGTGTTCTTAATTCTTGTTTTGATATCCCAAGATACTAATTCAAGACGTGCTCTTATTCTGAGGAGGAATAGGCCCTGTCTAAGAGTAATTTTCCATAATTAAGAGGAGTTGATTGCGTGCCTAGAGATAGCGTGACAAGATTTTGCCGGATTAGGGTCAAACCTAATAAGGGGATCCATAGATCGAGTTAATGCAACCCTAGAATGTTAATTAGAGAAAAGTCTCGGTTATTCAATCTAGGGATTAGACGTTATTAGTCTTAAATAGGGATAATAACATAACTTAGGGATCTCTACGGAACAAGTTGAATGAATAAATAAATCGATTCGAGCCGAATAACAAGTAAAGTCTAGGTGGATTTTTCCTTAGGTATTGTCTCAAGTCAATCGATTTTCCCAAAAGCAATTCCCCAATTCTTTTCTTTGTGTGTTCTTAGTTTAAATAATTAGTTAATTAAAACAAACCCCTTTTATTCTTAGGCTAGATAATAAAAAGATACTTATTACTAGTACTTTTGGTTCCCCTGGGTACAATATCCCAGTCTTGCCATTACTATACTATTGTTCGATAGGTGCGCTTGCCTTTTCGTCATGATAATAGTTAGTCTAGGTTTGATCTTCATTATAAAATTTATTACTTGTTATGAATCACTGCGATCACTAACAAATTCACAAATAATGACTTTTGGAAACAGTCCCCGGCAACGGCGCCAAAAACTTGGAATGACGAAAAAATGTGGAAGTGTACACAATCGCAACAAGTAACAAAGTGACAAGTAAATGTCGAGTTATCGTACCCACAGAGACTGTAAAAGAATTATTTATGAAATTAATTGTAAAACACTTTGGTGAGGTAAAAATAATTTGGTTTTAAAAGGTGGTCAAAAACTGTTTAAAATCTAAGTAAATAATTAAAAAATAACAAAGGAGTTCCAATGCATGATTTCAAATAAGATTTAATCAATGTAATATACTTGTGTTGGATTAATTATATTTCTTGAACTCAGAATTATTAAACTCATGTTTATACTGTTACGAATAAATTCACAGCAACCCGGTAATTTGCTAACTTATGAACAAACTTACATAGAAAAATCCATTCATCTCTTGACATATCGCTATGACAATTCAACCCACTAAACAGATTCTAGCAAGCAAACATGCTATTGCACATACATACTCATTAAATTGAACCAATCTCTTGCATATCTCTATGTCAATTCAAACGATTAATTAAATCTAGTAAGCATATAAAAGACATTGTGAAGTAATAAGGCATCCCTACCTTGAAATAATTTAATCACAATAATCTTGCAAGTTATGCAACGCAATAATATCGCCAGATACATTGCTAATTTACCCTTAAGCTACCTTAGAAGAATAAACATACACTGATTAAGTACTGTGTCAATTAATTACAATTTCAATCCGTTTAAATAATTAATTCATTAGTTACCTCACAGTCGTAAGCAAGAATAACTTAGGCATGGTTTTACTTAATCAAGCATCTTACTGAGGCTTATAACAGCATAAACATCATTTTAACAATTTAAGCAGGCAGAATATAATCAACCCAACAAAAACATAGTTTAAGTTGAATTGATTAAAATAATCATTCCAATATCATAAATATTCATAAACATGTTCGTCAAAACAACAACAAAAATTAAAGAGTTAGGGAACAAGAGGCAAATCCGGTGTTTCTCCGTGGCTTGACTAGTTGCTCCGTTCTTCATTTTTCATTGGCCTTGGCTATCAAGGTGGCTTATGAACACCTAATTGCTGCTCCAAAATCGCTGATAGAAGCCTCTTTTCTAAGAGAAAGAATCGACACTTGAACAAGAGGGAATGAAATGGAAAAAATGAGAGAAAAGTGAGAGAGGGAATGAGAGAATGATGTGAAGTGAGTGATGCTTTGAATGATCAGCAAGGGTGGCATTTATAGCTGATTGTGGCTGCTAAAAATAGAAAATTCCAGAAGCCAAAGACCTCCCTTGGCCAGCCACACACATGGCAAATTTGAGAGTTTCAACTTTGCTATTTTAAGCTTGGGGCAAATCTACAAAGCCATAATTTAAGGTGGGGTTTGAATGCAATTTAGAAGTTTTTTGAGGGCCTTTTTGCAAGCATATTTAATCAGCTAAAATTCTGATTTGGGTCAGCATATGGACGGTTCTGGGCTGCCCATTTAGTGGCTGGTTCGGTTCACTCAATTTGGCTCGACCAGTGCGATTCAATTGGACCATTTCTCCATGATTAATTAAAAATAATTTATTTAACCCACATTAAATGGGGAATAAATTAAAATTAATTAAATTATGAATTAATACACATTTCTGGACCGTTTTAGGCTGGAAATTAAAGTGCCTCGATACTTCAAATTGCTTCTCGGTTTTGTGCTTTCAGCAGTGTCAGCCGAGCCAATTTTTGACCTTTGCGCGAATCTATCGAAAATAGTCAAAATTAATCAAAATTAAGTATAAAATTAAATAAATTCACCATGTTCATATTTTTAACATGATTTAATTATTTTATATTTAATTATTTTTCGACAAGAATTTAACCGAATTTGCATGAATTTAAGTAAAATTGGGTATGAAAAAGTATATAAATTTTTGTGTTTCCAATTACTAGTCCAGGTTAAATCCTCTTTGTGACAAAGAATTACCTACAGAGTCAAATCTGGATTACCAGTCCCGGCTAAATCCAGTCAATTAAGATTACTAATCCAGGCTAAATCCTAATTGAAACATATGATCGATAGGCTCGTTTCAGGATTATTCGTCCGGGCTAAATCCCTTCTAAACTGAGATCAATGGATTACCCGTCCGGGCTAAATCCTTTCTGCAACACATGTAGGCTCCCATTTCACATGAGAAATAACTTATCCATCAGAATTCAGTATTTGAACGGATTATAACTCTTTTCACTCAATTTCAAGATTATGGACATTTTCATACAATTCAATATTTGTACATTGCACATTCAATACAATACAACAACAGAATCAACACATTTTCATGTTTATTTAAGCATTTAACATGTAATAAAAATAACATGTTGTATTATTTTCATGCAAACTTACCTCAATACCATAAATGGTGAAAAAAGGACTTAATTGTCAACTACTTGTTTTTCCCCGATCTAAGTCTGAATCTCGTTTTCCTTGATCTATAATATCACATTTAGCTTACAAATTAGTCACATTATTCATTGTGACCCAAAAATTATATTATGGTAAAATTACATTTTTCCTCTAAACTTTATCAGATTTATATTTTTGCCCTAGGCTTGTAAAATTAAATTTATTTGATTTCTTTGTACTTTAAGCCTAGCCGAATCATTTTCATAACTATAGTAGCCCACAATTTCCACTAAAACGTTTATGAAAAATTTTATAACTTTTACAAATTAGTCCTTTTTAGCGTTTTCACCGAAAACTACTTAGTAAAAGTTGTTTAACACACAACAAACATTCATATTCCTCCATTAAACATCAAAATACACACATTTAGAACATGGGTAAATTTTTAAACATCAACCCTAGCTCAAATAAATGGTAGAAATAGTTAGATCTTATTATGAGGATTTCAAAAATGTAAAAATCATTAAAAATAGGGCAAGAACGGGCTTACAATCGAGCTTGAAAGCTTGGAAAACCGTAACCATGGTTTATCCATGCAAGTTTCGGCCATAGCTTTAAGATGGACAAAAATTGGCTTTTAATTTTGTTTTTAATTCATTTTAATTACTAAATAACCAAAATGCCCCTAACTTAAAAATATTCTATTTCACCTATTTCATGTCCATTTTTGTCCAAAAAATTAACCAATGGTCTAATTACCATGTAAGGACCTTCAATTTAAAATTTCATAGCAATTAGACACCTCTAGCTTCTAGAACTCAAGTTTTGCACTTTTACAATTTAATCCTTTTAACCAAATTGAGTACCCAAATGTCAAAATTTTCGAACGAAATTTTCTTGTAATCATCCTATAAAATTGTAGACTAAAAAATATAATAAAAATAAATTTTCTTACGTCAGATTTGTGCTCTCGAAACCACTGTTCTGACTAGACCTTAAATTGGGATGTTACAACTCTCCCCCCTTTAGGGATTTTCATCCCTGAAAATCTTACCAGAAGAGTGGTTTGGTTTTTACATAAACTCCAATATCTCATAATTATTGCTAAAGAACTTTTACTCAGACTATGCTTAATACTTAGCTCTTAGCTCTTTAATTTCTCATACTAGAGTCATTAGCAATTCTTCGCGATACGACACATCAACTGAATCGTGATCTCTATTGGAGAATTCATGTACTCAAAGGTCTGATCCATACTGTCATAGCACATACATACATAACATACTTGAATCCTTCCGGATTTAAATGGCGTAGCTAGCCTAATTATCATGGCCTTATACTCTTTACAATTTTATATAGTCGGACAATTTGCTAATTCAACCTCTAGCCTTTATTAAAATTCAGAACTTCATTTAGATTTCTCAATAATTTATGATATAAATCTTGAATCTCAATCCGATTAACAAAGACTAGCATTTTAAGAAATTCGACAATCTCAGAGGTACATAATTCCAGTAATCTGATAAGTGAGAATTTAGTACATACTGACATGATTTGCAGATTTCATCAAATACTTAATACAAGCCACATAATATTTTTCTTTTTCAGAGACAAAGATAATCCAGATATGAAATCCATAGTAATTCTTTCTCATTTCCATTCTAGTGTCAACGCTGCCGAAAATAGTTCTAATAATACTTAATATTGAACTTTAACTCTGTTAACATATCAAGTATTCACTCACCAGGATCAGAAATGTCGAGTTTCAAACTTGATCACTAATGCACTACTCCTATAAATTTACTTGCAAATTTTTTGTATAAGCTCTTGGTTTTCTATCCAAGCACTTGTAACTGCATTATGCTCTTCTTAGAGATAATACAACAATTATCTTATCATCTTTTAACGACTCTAGTCATCTATACTATCACAAACTTAGATCTGTCTATAACATCGGATACGTTGAGCTATCACACCACCCTTTAGTCTTATAACACATCATAAACCATTCAACAACATATCACTGAAAATCAAGAAGTCTCTCCCCAATGCAGACTGAACTAGTTCAAAGGCTTCGGTTAACAATGTTCTTGTCTATTCAAAGTTTTACTAACATGTAATAGGCCATTCAACTTTCACAAGAGAAAAATTTTATCATTCAAAGAAGCTTTAAATCCTATCAAAGTCTTCTAAGTTATGTACACTTTTCATTCAGACTATTTGTCTTTTATCTAAAAAGAAATAAAATATTATTCTCAGACTTGAGAAAAAATGATTTGGACATACTTGTCTCATTAAATCTTCCTAACAATAACTCATACCGATTGAACAACCAAGCCGGTCTTAATCATCAATAAATGACATTTCAAGAAATCCCCTCTTCCAGTCGATAGAACGATTCAACATACAACCATTCAAAATTCACTTGTCATGCTAATCAAAGACCATTTCAATTGCATTAGCTCAAGGTAGTATAAATATTTCCAATCGAAGGCATTAACTTTGATTAACTTACTTGAGAAAAGAAATCCACCATACAAATTGAAACTAGCAATTTCACCACTTATACCTTTGCTGATATTAATTTTGTACACAAAAATTAAAGAAACCTAGATACTAAGATCATCACGTTACCAAAATCAAATTAGAAGCATTGTCATACTTGATATAAATATCACAAGTTGATGGTCATACTTTAGATGCGAGCCATAATTGAAAAATTACGGAATACAAATGACAAGGGAAAGCAAGTAAAGAAATCTAAGATAGAGAAATATGAGGTAGGATACCATGTCGAAAGACCGAGAATAATACTCTTAAGAAATATGGATGATTTCGATAATTCCTCAAAGAAAGAAGTCCAGAAGAAAACATCATTCAACCCATTAGAATTAAAATGCAACAAAGATGATATATTTTCCATATATATATGTCAAACAGAGCATCAATTTGAAGGAATAAAATCATAGAATCATGTGCATTTTCTCATAAAATCCCAACAGACGGAATATAATAGAATACCAGAGAGAAATAGAACAATACTGATTATAAACCAGTCGGGTTATCAATGCTTTCGTCTAGATTAGAAAACATCTTCGTACAATAACAATTTATTAGAAGATAGACAGTCACAATAACACTTCTGAGAACAAATGAATCCTTAGGGTACCTCAAGAGAGACAGTCATAATCTGTTCACTGTGATTCCTACATTCTTTCAACATTGTGTCTGAATAAGTTGATTTACCAAAGTTAATTTCTTCTCTCACTGTGATGTTTCGTAAACCGAATAATCTTTAAATCAATCTGATACCTCTCTAGTTCTGTCTTTACTTATCAACTCATTCTCAAAGTTTGACCATATTTTTAATCATTCTACAACTGAACTCATTGGTTTCACACTTGTGAGCTTATTTCATAGATCTCATAAAATCCTTTATAAACACCACTCTGGTAAGGGGGTAGGGTCGTAAGGTCCCTAACTCGTCTCTCATACACATATACTTACAATACAACTTTCATCATTATAGTCATTTTATCACCATCATATCATTCACTTCAGGCAAGCTAACATTCATGCTTGTTTTATGCAAACTTTCCGGTAACCCTATTTAAACAAGTATACTTATACATGCATCCTATAGGTTCTGAATAACTTTACTTATCATTTTCATTTACTCAAACGAGTCATGCACATAACATCATACAAGGGCCAAAAAAACATGGATAAGCATATTACAATCTAAACTTTCATCTTGTACATCATCATATACATATCATTACAATCGTATAACTCAATTCAAACAATTTTGCACATTTACTTAAGCTATACAAGCTTGTCAATCATAATTAACCAAACCAGTATACATGAGCATTCGTTCCATCAGAATCTTTGTTGAGTTACCCAAATACATGCATTCACTCGAGCAAATCAGTCATATACATCATAGAACTATCATTTAAACATAGATAAGCTTATTACAACGTATTCCCTTATCTCATTTAAAGATATCATTGAAATTCATCAATATTCAATGTCTGATTAGGACAATGACATTTCCATCCGTAACATGATATTATGAACCTTTATTCATACCTTTATGAATTTCTACTTATCACATTCACTTAATCAAATAAACCAAGTGCACAACATCATATGAACATCAAACAAGCACAGGTTATCATCACAACATGAACTTTCATCTCACGTGTCATCACGTACATATCATGAACTTTTATTCATACTTTTCTGAGCTTAAACTCATCATAACCATGATTTAGTAAAATACCTTAGCATCACATTGAACATGGTCGGTGTAGCTCGGTTAGAGAGTATCTCTGTCTAAGCGAGATAAATCTCATCCGCGTCGGGAGACATTACACTATCACAAATTATATGTGGCATGTATAGTTAGACTCTCACACATGCTAGGTTAGTCCGAGAACCGACTAAACCATAGCTCTGATACCCTGAAATGTAACACCTCTTACCCATATTTGACGTTGGGACAGGATACGAGGCATTACCGGACTTAAACATACACATACATGTAAAACCGGGCCATAAAATTTCAACCAATTCAAAAACAATCAAACACATGCATATCGTCCCTTATACGGGCTTATGAGACCCAAAACATACATCGAGGGTGGTTCAGGACTAAATCAAGAACTTTCAAAAATTTTACGAAACTTAGGAAATTTTCCATGTATAGAGAGTCGCACACCCGTGTGGGTTAGGCTGTGTGATCACACACGCCAGTGTGGCTTGGGACACGCCCGTGTTCTCAGCCCGTGTAACTCTTTGTTTATGATGTCAGCAATGATATAGGGTCACATGGCCAAGTCACACGCCTAATACTAAGGTCGTGTCCCTCATACGGATGAAACACACGGTCGTATCTCTGCCCGTGTGGCCAACACTTAGGCTATTTTCCAAGCCTTGGTCAACCATAAACCCTCTCACATTTACACAACATCAAGGACATATAACATGGCATCCATTTAATGATTAAACATCTTCAATTATGCAACACCCCTTACCCGTGACCGTCGCCGGAGTCGAGCACGAGGGGTTACCAAACTTATCTTATCTAGTCGGGGCATAAATTTTTTTTAAAAAAAATATTAATTCGCTCACATTCATCCAATAAATCCCTAAAAAGGGCCCTCGAGGCCCTAAAACATGCAATTGGAACAGTTCGGGACCAAACCGGGAACATTAAAAATTTTCCGATTACTTACACCAATCAAAACAATTTATTTCACTATTCATAATAAAACTGTCCATCTACATAACAGTCACTAAATTAATTATAACTCGAGTTACAAAACTCAAAATTTATATCCATAAAATTTCCCTAAAACTAGACTCATATATCTTCTTACCATAATATTTCCAGAATTTTTGGTTTGGCCAATTAGTACAATTTATTCATTAAATGTTCCCCTATTTTGCAGTTCAGTGGACCTGACCTCTCTTCACTAAAAATTAATTATCTCATTATACAGAAATAGGATAATGTTTTTGTTTGTTTCTAATGAAAATAGACTCATTATTGAATCTAGATATATAAAATTGTACTTATAATTATTTTTTTACAATTTCTAGTGATTTTCCAAATTTTGAAATGGAGATCACGAAGTCACTCTGAACCAGTCTTACAGAAATTTAAATATCTCAGAATATAGACTTCCTTTGCTTCCTCTGTTTCTTTCTTATCAAAATAAACTCAATAAGATTTAATTATATATCTCATTCACCATTTAATTCCATTTATACAATTTTTAGTGATTTTTCAAAACCACATCACTGCTGCTATTTCCTAACTATTCCATGGCCAACTCTTACTCTTTCATAGTTTCTTTGCATCAAACCTCATTTAGGCATACATAATACCAAAACATGTTCTTATTTAGCTATATCATAAGCTAATCATTACTAAGTATTCACATGCCATTATTTAATCATATCATAAGGACATACACACAAAATAGCCAAGTCCCTATACAAGTCATAACTTAAAGTATTTCTAGCCACAAAATACCAAGATAACTCGTTGATAGTGTGAGGCGATCTCCGACATCCTTACGATTTTCCGAGTTGGCTTTGCGATACTATAAAAAATAGAGAAAGGAAAGGGAGTAAGCATAAATCTTAGTAAGTTTGCATGTAAATAAATAACAACATTCTAAATGAATTATCAAGATAACCTGAACCTTTCGAACGTGGACTTATCTTACCTTCCCTTTGGTACACTCTTTGAATTTTCCGTTGAACCATTTGGAATACTAAGGATACACGGGTACCTTTCCTTTTTAAACTTACCATTGCAATGTCTTGACATCGTCTTACGTGGTATCCTTGCCTTATGAACTCACCATTGCCATGCCTTGGCATGGTCTTATATGGGATCTTTGCCTTATAGTAGTTTATCAATTCCATGTCCTGACAAGGTCTTACATGATTTCCTTGCCTTGTAGAACTTACCAATGCCATGCCTTGGCATGGTCTTACTTAGAATCCATAAACCCTAATGTCATGACATTTGTATCCTACACATTCCTAAGGTTCAACCGGGACTTTTAAGTATCATTTCTTCGTCAATTCTTGCATGAATCATCAAGGAATAAATTTACAAAATAAATATATAGATGCTAAAAAGATAACATCATTAATGATAAATAATAAAACATTGCATTTATTTACCGCAAACTTACCTCGATACAAAATACGATCAAATATTTTGATTTAGTCCTCAACCTTTTTCTTTCCTTGGTCTAACCCCAAATTTCGTTCTTCTTGATCTATAATAGCAAATTTAACTTATTTAATATTCACATTTATCAAAACAGTCCTTAACTCTAACTTTGGAAAAATTATGATTTTACCCCTAAACTTTTGCATATTTACACTTTTACCTCAAGGCTCAAAAATGGAACTTTATCCCTAATTCTTATGTTCTATGACATGCTGATCATTTATTTACCTACAGCAACAACAAATTCCCACTCTAACATGTACTTATGACCATTAGGTATTTTTTCCGATTATGTTGTTTTACTCGTTTTCGTTTAAAATCGCTGTTAGAATAAGCTAAATCAAGTTACCGGGACTTCGAAAACGTAAAGAACATTAAAAACGGGGCTTGAAATCACTTACTATGAAGCTTGGAAGCTTGACTAAACCCTAGCTATGAAGAACCCTTGAAATTTCGGCCTAATGAAGAAGATGGGCACATTTTGCTATCTTTTTTCCCTTTTTTAATGTTTTAATTACCAAATGACTAAAATACCCTTCATTAAAACTTTAGTTATTTTTATCTATGTATGTCCATTTTTGTCCATGAAAACCTAATGGTCTAATTACTATTTAAGGACCTTTACTTCAATTTAATCCTTTAGCATCTAAAACTCATATTTATCGACTTTTGCAATTAAGCTGCAGTAGGCAAGTTAAGCATGTTATCTATAAAATTTTCCATCGATACTCTAACACATGCATCTAATCACTCGATAAATTATAAAAATTAATCGGAATAAACTTTTCTATCTCAGATTCATGGTTTCACAACCACTATTCCGTTTAGGCCCTATTTTGGGATGTTACATTTCTGCCCCCTTTAGGGATTTTCATTTTCGAAAATGTTACCTGTGAAAAGATTTGGATATTGTTTTCTTATAACCTCTTCAGGTTCCCATGTAGCCTCGTTTATCCCATGCCTATCCCATAATACTTTCACAAGTGCAATACTTTTGTTCTTTAGTTGCTTAACCTCTCGAGCTAAAATCTTTATCGGTTCTTCACCATAAGTCATATCTTGCTGAATCTTAACCTTTATCTGTGAAATCACATGTGAAGGATCAGAACGGTAACGATATAACATGGATGCATGGAACACATCATGAATCTTCTCTAACTCTAGCAGCAAAGCTAACCGATATGCTAATGGTCCAACTCTTTCAGTCACCTTATCCGGTCCAATAAAATGTGGACTTAGTTTGCCTTTCTTGCCAAATCTATAAACTTTCTTCCACGGGGATTCTTTTAAGAACACTTTGTCACCAACTTGATACTCAATCTCTTTTCTTTTCAAGTCTGCATAAGACTTTTGTCTATCTGAAGCTGCTTTCAAGCAATCTTTGATTACTTTCACTTTCTCTTCAGTTTCTTTAACTAAATCAACCCTGTAAATATGATTTTCTTTAAGCTCTGTCCAACACAAAGGTGTGCGACAGTTACGTCCATACAAAGCTTCATAAGGTGCCATTTTCAAGCTTGACTGTTAACTATTATTATGAGCAAACTCTACCAATGGAAAATATTTCTCCCAACTACCTTGAAGTTCTAAGACACAACATCTGAGCATATCCTCAAGTATCTGAATAATTCTCTCTGAGTGACCATCGATCTGAGGATGGAAAGCTGTACTAAAACTCAACTTTGTGCCCAAAGCTTCCTGTAACTTCTTCCAAAACCGCGAAGTGAATCTCGAGTCTCTATCTGAAATAATCGATAACGATACTCCATGTAGTCTGACTATCTCTGAAATATATAACTCGACTAACTTTTCAAGTGAATAATCCATACGAACTGGCATAAAATGAGCCGACTTTGTTAGGTTATCAATCACAACCAATACTACATCTTTCTTTCTCAGTGTCAACAGTAATCCTGTCACAAAATCTATGGCAACTCGGTCCATTTCCACTTAGGAACTAACACAGCTACAATAAACCTAAAGGTACCTGATGTTTGACTTTTACCTGCTGACAGATTAAGCATCTAGAAACAAACTATTAGGTACCTCTCTTCATTCCTACCCGCCAATACATTTTCTTCAAATCATTATACATCTTTGTACTACTTGGATGAATAGACAAAGAACTGCTATGTGCTTCCTCTAAAATCTTTTGAATAAGCTCATCATTCTTTGGTACACATATCTGATTTCTGAACATTAAACAACTGTCAGAACTGATCTGAAAATCTGACTCTATACTTGACTCGCACTGAGCTCTTTCGGCTTGCAACTCACTGTCATCTTTCTGAACTTCACAAATTTCTTCAAGAAACATTGGCTTAGCTCTTAATTCGGCTAAGATAGAACCATCATCAGATAAGGTTAAACTAGTGTTCAAAGCTCTTAATGCAAATAAAGATTTTCTACACAAAGCATCAGCAACTATGTTTGCCTTATCCGGGTGATAATTGATCACTAGTTCATAATCTTTAATCAACTCCAGCCATCTTCTTTGCCTCAAGTTCAAATATTTCTGAGTCATCAAGTATTTCAAACTTTTATGATTAGTAAATATTCGACACTTCTCACCATACAAGTGATGTCTCCAGATTTTCAACGCAAATACAATGGCAGCTAGTTCTAAATCATGTATCGGATAATTTTTTTCATGTGGCTTTAGCTGCCTAGAGGCATAAGCAATTACCTTTCCTTCCTTCATGAGTACACAACCTAGTCCATTCAAGGATGCATCACTGTAAATCACAAACTCTTTACCCAGTTCTGGTTGTACTAAGACAGGAGCTTCTGTGACAGCCCAAAATTGACCCTAGTCGGGAAGTGGTTTCGGGACCGCTAAACCGAGTCACCGAAATGTTTGAACGTAATATTTATTGTCTAGAATATGTATTTATGAATGTGTGAAAATTTCAAGCTTTGATTTAGTCGATTGCATGTGAATTCAGTTATTAGGACTTGTGTGACACTTTTGAAATGTGATAGGCTAATCTATAAGGACCTAATAGTGTATGTAATCAAAAGGGGGGACTTGCATGTCAAATTTCCCCTCCTAATTGGTAGTGGTCGGCCATGACAAGGGATTATGGGCAAAAACATGTCATAAAACATGTTGTGACAATGGTGTATGTAAGAAAAAAATAAAATAATAAGCATGGGAATTGAATAATGAAAGGGAAGAAAAAAAAAAGAGGATGGTGAGTGTTCTCCCCCCCCCTTGCCGTGAGTTGAAGAAAAGAGAAAAAAAAATTTGTTCATCCTTTCATTCTCTCTTGGCCGAAAATTCTAAGGAAAAAAAGGAGGGAGTTTTTGCTTCATGTTTGGTTTGGAAGAGGATTAGGAAGAGGTTTGGCTATACTTGTATCAAGATTAAGGTCTGTTTGAGGTTGTGCCATGAGATTCATGCATGTTTTTAGTTGCTAGCTTGATGTTCTTATTAGCCCATGGCTCAAATCTTTGCTATGTCATGGGAATGATGTTCGGCCAAGGTGGATTTTGTGTTAATGCCATTGCATGCTAAATATGAAGCTTGTTGATGATATATGTGATGGTGGGTTGATGACCCTTGGATTTTCTTTTAGCATTTTTGAGTGAGACATTAAGTTCTTTGTTTAACCATGACCAAAATTGAAACGGTATGGTGTTGTGGTGTATTCGGCCATGGTATATCCATAAGTATGATTTATGCATGTTGCATGGTAGGTAAGATTTGAGCTTTGGATATATGTTTATATGTGGTTATAAGCAACTTGAGATTCGGCCCTTGCACCTACATGTATATATGTTTGCACATGATGTATTGGTATGACATATATACTATCTCAAGGTATATATTTACATATGATGATGTTTCGGTTATGGAGTAAATGATAGATGTGTATTGAGCTACAATATGTAATGCATTAGTTAGTAAAATGTATGCCATTCATGTTTGGTATTAAACATGTAATTAGCCTCAACATCAACATGCATATTCGGCCACATGATTGAGTACATAGGTTGATGTGTTGTTCGGCCATAAGTAAGCATGTTGAAGGCTTTATCTTGACTTAGAAAATTCGGCTAAGAAGAGTACTAACTAATGTGTTGAGCTTGATTCATGATATCCGTACAGATGTGACTTTAATGTCTAATGAATATATGTGGGCTAAGTACCTTGAATTCCTCTTTCGATGCTCAAATGATTAAATCAACTTATTTGTTAAATTAAGCTCAAGAGCAAAGGGAGCTAAATCCGATAAAGGAAAGGAAAAGTGGTCGAATAGCCATCGGAATCATTCGACAACATCCGAGGTAAGTTCTTGAGTAATAGAGCTTAAATTATGATTTGATTAGATCATGTTTTAAGCAAATCGAAATCATGCTCTTTGTGTGTGGCTATTGAGCTGAAATTGTAAATATGATAAGTGTCTTGTGTTTGAGCTTTGGTAATGAGAATGTAATAAGAATGCGTATTGATTTGTTGATATATGTGCTTGGTTATTGAATGGTATCCGGCTAAGTCCCAAGGCTTTTGTGCTAAGTGACTAAATCCGGGTCAATTTCAAGGCATTTGTGCGAGTTACCAAAACCGGGTTAAGTCCCAAGGCATTTGTGCGAGTTACTAAATCCGGGCTAATTCCCGAAGGCAATTGTACGAATCACTATAACCGGGCTATGTCCCGAAGACAATCGAGCGAGTCGCTATATCCGGTTAAATTCTGAAGGTACGTGATTCGAGAATGAGCAATCTTGCTGTAAAAATTTCAGTTAATACGCTTGCAAAAATTCCAGCAACGAGGTATGTTCGTATGTGCTTGATTTAGTTGAACCCTTACAAGTAAGTATTGATCAGGTTGATAAACGAGCTACCGCCTTTGGCTAAGTTGATCTTTTGTGTATGAACATAAGGGTTGGTAATGTGAAGTAAGTATGATATTGAGAATGTGTGCATATGAAATTATCCGTTTAGCTATATAAATGCTATGCTTTTGTTGTCTTTGGAATCCCTTGCTCAAAACTTACTAAGCATAAATTGCTTACTCCGTTTCTTTGTTCTCTGCTTTATAGATTTTGGCTCGTCACCATCGGACTCGGGATTTTTGGAAGTCGAAGTCTCCCACACTATCAAAGCCCCTTTTGGTACAAATTTTGGTTGAACTTTGAAATGGCATGTATAGGACTACTCTTTCGTTTGTTGGTCATAGACCCTTTGATTTTGTATAAATTGGTAGCCATGCGAAAATGGCTTATATACACTTTGGCATGGTATCATAATCATTTTGTATGTTGTTCATTAAGAGATGTGGAAATGTTTGGAATCGATTAGCCCTTGGAATGGTTAACCGTGATCATCTTTTGTGCCATGTATGCTAAAAGGGCTAGTTGAAACAAGGAAATTATGAAGTAGGTAAAATCTACCTTAAAGACAGAGGTTCACAGCTACAGTGATGTGAATGTGAAAAATCACTAAAAACAGTAGGGATGGAATTAAATAGTGATTAAATTATGTAAATGAACCTTGGTGAATCTACTTTCATATGGAAGAAATGAAATGGTCATATGAGTTATATGTTAAGAGATATTTAGGTTTTCGTGGGATAGGGCCAGAACGGTTTCTGGATTCTTTATTCCGACTTTGGAAATTCATTGTAAATTAACCAAAGATAATTAGGAGTCATGCCATATATTTATAGATTCCCTTTTGAGTCTAGTTTCTATAGAAACAAACGGCATCAGTATTGAAGCCCTGTACAGGGATATAATCAAGTTGTAAAGCGTGAAGGTCAGTGTAGTTGACACCTGTAACATGGGAGACTTTAACTAATAAACTGTACTAATTGGCCTGACCAAAAATTCTAGAAATAAATCTGTAGATGGACATATGAGTCTAATTTCAGGGAAAAATTACAAAACTGATTTTCGAGTTTTGAAACTCAAGATATGATTTTTAAGGCGATAGTGATGCAGTAACCAGCTTGTCTGGAAATTTTTTTTATGGACTGTGAAAACAATTAAGTCTGTATGCACCTTGTGTTCGACTCCGGTAACGGACTCGGGTACGGGGTGTTACAGCTTCAGTCAACAATGCCTTTAACTTGTCAAAACTCTGCTGACACTTTTCAGTCCATTCAAACTTGACATCTTTCTGTAGCAATCTTGTCAATGGAGTAGCTATCATGGAAAATCCTTCTACAAATAGTCTATAATAACTGACCTCTGATACACTCCTGAGAGGCTTCCAATCAACAATGGCTGAAATCTTGCTCGGATCAACTCTAATACCTTCACCTGAGACTATATGTCCAAGAAAACCAACTTCCCGTAACCAGAACTCACTTTTGCTAAACTTGGCATAAAGCTGATTATCTCTCAAAGTCTATAAAACTACTCTCAAATGTTCTGAATGCTCAGTCTTATCATGAGAATAAATCAATATATCATCAATGAACACAACTACAAATTTATCCAAGTAAGGTCTGAAAATTCGATTCATTAAGTCCATGAAAATGGCAGGAGTATTAGTCAAGTCAAATGGTATCACAAAGAAATCATAATGGCCATACCTAGTCTTGAAAGCAGTCTTCGAAACATCTGACTCTTTAACTCGCAATTGATAATATTCGGATATCAAATCTATCTTGGAGAACACAGTAGCTCCCTTCAATTGATCAAAAAAATCGTCAATTCTAGGTAGTGGATACTTGTTCTTAATAGTCACCTTGTTAAGCTGTCGATAATCTATGCACAATCTCATCGAACCATCTTTCTTTTTCACAAAGAGCACTAGTGCACCCCATGGTGAACAACTAGGCCTTGCAAAGCCTTTCGCTGTTAGTTCCTACAACTGAACTTTCAATTCTCTCATTTCCATTGGAGCCATTCTATAAGGAGAAATAGAAATGGGTGTTGTACCCGAACCAATTCAATACCAAACTCAACTTCTCTGATAGGAGGCAAACCTGGTAGTTCTTTCGGAAACGCATCAGAAAACTCACATACCACAGGCACTGATTCAATTTTCAAATTTGGATATTTAGTATTCAACACAAAAGCAAGATAAGCTTCATATCTTTTTCTCAAGCATTTTTGAACAGACATAACAAAAATCATGGCAATTGAACTATTTGACTCATCTGAATTAACCAGAAGAATTTTACCATTTTCGCATTTCAACTCAATAAAATTCTTTCCACAATTCACTATCACGTCATGCGCAGTCAACCAATCCATACCAAGAATCATGTCAAACTCATCAAATGGCAATAGCATGAGATCGGCCGGAAAACAATAACCTCTAATCATCAAAGGGCAATTTTTACATACTTTGTCTACTAATATATACTGACCCAATGGATTCTATATGTTAATCACAAATCCCGTAGACTCTATGGACATGTTCATATTAGGCATCAATTTCATGCAAATATAGGAATGGCTCGAACCCGGATTAAGCAAAGCAATAACATTAACATCATGAAGAGAAAATGTACCCGTAATTACATCGGGGGAGGATGCCTCTTCACGAGCAAGGATAGCATAGGTCCTTGCAGGTGCTCTAACATCGCGTCTCACTGTTGCATCTCTAGATGCACCTCTACCTGCCCCTATTCTCGAACTTCTCTGAGGTCTGTCTTTAATGGGGGCTTTGCCTGATCTTACATTTGGTATTACTTCTCTTTTAACCATCTCAGGTCACTCCTGAATGAAATGATTTGATGCACCACATCGAAAACAGCTAGTCTCAGTTGCTCGACATTGACCTTGATGATGTTGACCACATTGAGGACAATCGGGTCTATCAGGCTGAATACTTCCAACACTCGCAATTGAAGTGGTATGAGCTTTCTGACCCATAAATATTCTACCTCTTCTTCGGCTAGAATACCCTGCTGAAGAATTAGATCTCGTAGAGAACTCTCTAGGTCTCTTGGATGTAGATTAAAACGACTTGCTCATCTATCTTTTCTTCATGTCTTGCATCTCAATTTCAGCTTTACCCTTTCCTTTCAACAACTTCTCTGCCTTACAAGCTCTTTCAACTAAAATGACAAACTCTTTTATTTCTAAAACACCGAATGACAATCGAATATCAACATTGAGCTCATCTTCAAATCTCTTGCACATAATAACTTCAGTAGACACACACTATTGAGTATAATTACTGATTCTGACAAATTCATGTTCATATTTAGTCACTGTCATCTTACCCTGCTTTAGTTCAAGGAATTCTTTTCTTTTCTGGTCGATTAACCTCTAACTAATGTATTTCTTACGGAACTCCTCTTAAAAGAAATCCCAAATAACCCTATCTTTCGGTACTACTGACACAAGTTTCTTCCACCAATGGTAGGCTGAGTCTCGTAAAAGTGATACAACACACTTCATGCACTCTTCAGGTGTGCAGGATAACTCATTAGAAACCCTGATAGTATTCTCGAGCCAAAATTCAGCTTTCTCTGCATCGTCATCTTTAGTATCCCGAAACTCTTCAGCCCCTTATTTTCTAATTTTATCAACTGGTGGCTTCTCTCTTGTGACTGTATCTATGACTGGGGAAGCTACATGGGTAGTCTGAGGATCATGAGGGGTTGGAAGTCTAACGGCCGGATTCGTACGAACGAACTCGGTAAACCATTCATTCATAGCTTGGAAAAAGGCTTCTCGAGCCCCTCCTCTCTGACTAACTATAATGGGCCTTTCACTACTATCTGGTGGCACCGTCCCTTCTGCGGGAGCGGGCGCGAGCGCGTTACTTTCTACATCATCTACACCAACTCGTTCGGGATCCATAACTATAAAAGAAAAACATTTTAAAATCATCAAGAGTCGTCACACTATCAAAATATAAGTATGGCATGTATAGCTAGACTCTTACTCATACTGAATATTCTGAGAACTGACTAAACTCTTGCTCTGATACCACTAAATGTAACATCCCTTACCCGAGACCGTCACCGGAGTCGAGCACGAGGCGTTACCAGACTCATCTTACCTGTTCGGGGCATAAAAAAATTTACTTTTTTTAAAAAATATTAATTCACTCACATTCATCTAATAAATCCCTAAAAAGGGCCCTCGAGGCCCTAAAACATGCGATTAGAACAGTTCAGGACCAAACTGGGAACATTAAAATTTTTTTGATTACTTACACCAATCAAAACAATTTATTTCACTATTCATAATAAAATTGTCTATCTGTGTAACAATCACTAAATCAATTATTACAAAACTCAAAATTTAAATCCATAAATTTTTCCTGAAACTAGACTCATATATCTTCTTACCATAATTTTTCCAGAATTTTAATTTTCCCTATTTTCAAGTTCAGCGGACCTGACCTCTCTTCACTAAAAATCGATTATCTCATTATACAGAAATCGGATAATGTTTCTGTTTGTTTCTAATGAACATAGACTCACTAAGGAATCTAAATATATAAATTTTGACTTATAATTCTTTTTTTGCAATTTCTAGTGATTTTCCAAAGTTAGAAAAGAGGAGCACGAAGTCACTCTAAACCAATCTTACAGAAATTTAAATATCTCAGAATATAGACTTCCTTTGCTTGCTCTGTTTCTTTCCTATGGAAATAGACTCAATAAGCTTTATTTCTATATCTCATTCACCTATTTTATTCTATTTATAAAATTTTTAGGGATTTTTCAAAACCACATCACGACTACTGTTTCCTAACTGTTCCATGGCCAACTCTTACTCTTTCATAGTTTCTTTGCATCAAACCTCATTTAGGCATACATAATACCAAAACATGTTCTTATATAGCTATATCATAAGCTAATCATTACCAAGTATTCACATGCCATTGTTTAATCATATCATAAGGACATACATACAAAACAACCAACTCCCTATACATGTCATAACTTAAAGTATTTCTAGTCACAAAATACCGAGATATCTCGTTGATAGTGTGAGGCAATCTCCAACGTCCTTACGATTTTTCGAGTTGGCTTTGCGATACTATAAAAAAGAGTGAAAAGAAAGGGAGTAAGCATAAAGCTTAGTAAGTTTGCATGTAAATAAATAACAACATTCTAAATGAATTATCAAGATAACCTGAACCTTTCGAACATGGACTTATCTTACCTTCCCTTTGGTACTCTTTGAATTTTCCGTTGAACCATTTGGAATACTAAGGATACACGGGTACCTTTCCTTTTTAAACTTACCATTGCAATGTCTTGACATCGTCTTACGTGGTATCCTTGCCTTATGAACTCACCATTGCCATGCCTTGGCATGGCCTTATATGGGATCTTTGCCTTATAGTAGTTTATCAATTCCATGTCTTAACAAGGTCTTACATGATTTCCTTGCCTTGTAGAACTTACCAATGCCATGCCTTGGCATGGTCTTACTTAGAATCCATAAACCCTAATGTCATGACATTTGTATCCTACACATTCCTAAGGTTCAACCGGGACTTTTAAGTATCATTTCTTCGTCAATTCTTGCATGAATCATCAAGGAATAAATTTACAAAATAAATATATAGATGCTAAAAAAATAACATCATTAATGATAAATAATAAAACATTGCATTTATTTACCGCAAACTTACCTCGATACAAAATACGATCAAATATTTTGATTTAGTCCTCAACCTTTTTCTTTCCTTGGTCTAACCCCAAATTTCGTTCTTCTTGATCTATAATAGCAAATTTAACTTATTTAATATTCACATTTATCAAAACAGTCCTTAACTCTAACTTTAGCAAAATTATGATTTTTCCCCAAGGCTTGGAAATGAATCTTTATCCCTAATTCTTATGTTTTATGACATGCTGATCATTTATTTACCTACGGAAACATCAAATTTCCACTCTAACATGTACTTATGACCATTAGGTATTTTTACCGATTATGTTGTTTTACTCGTTTTCGCTTAAAATCGCTTAGCCCAAGTTGTTTAACATAATTTCAAACTTCATATTCTACCATAAAACATCAAAATAAATAGATTTCACCTATGGATATTTTTCCAAATATGAACCTAGGTTAAATTATTGCTAGAATAAGCTAAATCAAGTTACCAGGACTTCAAAAACATAAAGAACATTAAAAACGGGGCTTAGAATCACTTACTATGAAGCTTGGAAGCTTGACAAAACCCTAGCTATGAAGAACCCTTGAAATTTTGGCCTAATGAAGAAGATGGGCACATTTTGCCATCTTTTTCCCTTTTTTAATCTTTTAACTATCAAATAACTCAAATACCCTTCATTAAAACTTTAGTTATTTTTATCTATGTATGTCCATTTTTGTCCATGAACCATTTAAGGACCTCTACTTCAATTATATTTAGCATCTAAAACTCATATTTATCAACTTTTGCAATTAAGCCTTAGTAGGCAAGTTAAGCATGCTATCTATAAAATTTTCCATCGATACTCTAACACATGCATCTAATCACTCGGTAAATTATAAAAATTAATCGGAATAAACTTTTCTATCTCAGATTCGTGGTTTCGCAACCATTGTTCCTTTTAGGCCTTATTTTGGGATGTTACAAATTAAGCCACAAACATAGCATTTGCATGTCTTGATACATGTGTTTTACATGCTCATTTTATACTAAGTTAAACACACCAATTCACACTCATTTGGCCTTGTCTATTATGATATCACTTATACTTTTATACCATGGTTACCATCATACCAAAAGATTTCAACTTAATCATCAAACATTCATATTCAAGGCTAAGTCATGACTTTATAACATACCAACATATTTCACAAGCGTAGAATAACATGCTTGTCTAAGACATTGCACATCATATCAAGTCACATACTCACATCACATGAAACTTTTAAGCTTGTGCATGCACATATAATAGGGTTACAACCCAATAATCAATATAAGCCACATCTCACAGCTATATACAATTGAGTCATTATAAGCCTATACATTTGGCTAAATCATGAAACACATATATCAAAAGACTTGAAAACACTTAAGGTTTATTAATACCCCAAACTGATAATTTGATAGTGTGATGCTACCTCCGACGATCTCCAACCCGAAGCTAACATAACAATACTAAAGAAATGAAAAGGAGGGAGTAATATTTATAGCTTAGTAAGTCCATATGAAAATAATAAGCAATATGTCAACATGTTTCTCAAGGTAATACAATCATAATTACACTTTAACTTATGTTCTATTCAAGCTATTTTCTCATGCTATAGTTACTAAATTATTTATATCTTGATCTACAGAACTCCAAATTAAAATCCGCTAATTTTCCCTAAAATTAGATTCATATATATTCTTACTTTAAAATTTTCAGAATTTTGGGTCTAGCCAATAAGTACAGTTTATTCTTTAAATTCTCCCCTATTTTGCTGTCTGATAGTTCCGAACCCTCTTCACTAAAAATTAATTATCTCATAGTACAGGATTCGGATAATGTTCCTGTCTATTTCTTTTGAAATTAGACTCGCTAAAGATTAAGTCCCATGAATTCTAATTCATAATTATTTTCATAAAATTTTTTATAATTTTCCAAATTCAGAACTGGGGAATCTGAAATCATTCTGACCCTGTCTCACAAAAGTTCGAATATCTCATAATATGAAATTCTTTTGCTTATACCATTTCTTCTATGTAAGACTAGACTCAATAAGATTTAATTTCATATTTTATTCAGCCTTAATTCAACTTACATAATTTTTATGGATTTTCAAAGTCGGACTACTACTGCTGTCCAAAATTGTTAACTATCATAAGATCGTTTCCAACTAATCATGAACTCACCATTTCATGGATCCCATACTCATTTACACAATAGAGATCAATATAAAAGTCGTTATTTCTCATGGGCATACTTAACCATAATTCCATCGATCAAGGTAATTTTTACTAAATACCTACACTCAGTCAACAAGTTAGTCACTTGTATATCAATATGCATAGATAAGCTCATTATATCATGTACACATTCAAATTCATATTTCTCAAGTCATTTACATGTATTTTATCCATTGAATCATTGAATTCTCGATGGATATTTCATCATTTAGTACAATCAAGATGTACAGTTTACTGACCGTCAATTCATATTCAATAGTGTCCCTTTCGGTACACTCTCTCGAGCCACATCTTTTACAGTAGAATTACCAGTCCAGGCTAAATTCTAGCTATGCCATGTACTCTAAGGGCTTTGTCGGATTACCAGTCCAGGTTAAATCCTCTTTGTGATAAAGAATTCCCTACAAAGTCTAATCTAGATTACCAGTCAAGGCTAAATCCAGTCAATTAGGATTATCAGACCAGGCTAAATCCTAATTGAAACATATGATCGATAGGCTCGTTTCAAGATTACTCGTCCTGGCTAAATGCTTTCTACACTGAGATCAACGGATTACCCATCTAGGCTAAATCCTTTCTGCAGCAAATGTAGGATCCCATTTCACATGAGAAATAACTTATCCATTGGAATTCAATATTCGAACGAATTATAACTCTTTTCACTCAATTTCGGGATTATGGACAATTTCATACAATTCAATATTTGCAGATTGCACATTCAATACAACACAACAATAGAATCAACACATTTTCATGTTTATTTAAGCATTTAACATGTAATAAAAATAATATGTTACATTATTTTCATACAAACTTACCTCGATACCAAAAATGGTGGAAAAGACTTAACCGCCAAATACTAGTTTTTCCCCGATCTAAGCCCAAATCTCATTTTCCTTGATCTATAATATTACATTTAGCTTACTAATTAGTCACCTTATTCATTGTGACACAAAAATCATATTATGGAAAAATTATGTTTTTGCCCCTAAACTTTGTCATATTTACATTTTTTCCCCTAGGCTCGTAAAATGAAATTTATTCAATTTCTTTGTACTTTAAGCCTAGCTGAATCATTTTCATAACTATAGTAGCCCAAAATTTCCACTAAATCATACTTTTGTAACAAATTTTATAACTTTTACAAATTAGTCCTTTTTAGCGTTTTCACTGAATGCTACTTAGTAAAAGTCGTTTAACACACACCAAACATTAATATTCCTCCCTTAAACATCAAAATACACACATGTAGCACATGGTGAATTTTTAAACATCAACCCTAGCTCAAATAAATGGTAGAAATAGCTAGAACGTGTTACGAGGATTTCAAAAACGTAAAAATCATTAAAAACGGGGCAAGAACGGAGTTACAATCGAGCTTGGAAGCTTGGAAAACCCTAGCCATGGTTTCTCCATGCAAGTCTCAGCCATAGCTTGAAGATGGACAAAAATTGGCTTTTAATTTTGTTTTTAATTCTTTTTAATTACTAAATGACCAAAATGCCCCTAACTTAAAAAATATTCTATTTCACCTATTTCATGTCCATTTTTGTCCAAAAAATTAACCAATGGTCTAATTTCCCTGTAAAGACCTCCAATTTAAAATTTCAAAGCAATTAGACACGTCTAGCTTCTAGAACTCAAGTTTTGCACTTTTTACAATTTAGTCCTTTTGACTAAATTGAGTGCCCAAACGTCAAAATTTTCGAACGAAATTTTCACGAAATCATCCTATGAAATTGTAGACCATGAAAATATAAGAAAAATAAATTTTCTTATGTCAAATTTGTGGTCTTGAAACCACTGTTATGACTAGACCCTAAATCGAGATGTTACACAAACTTAACATCTTTCTGTAGCAGTCTCGTCAGCGGGGTTGCAATCATAGAGAAACCTTTTACGAATTGTAACACCCCGAATTTGGGCCTAGAAGTATTGGGCCTTGAGTGCGGGTCCGTAAGGAGGTTGTATATAGGTATTTAATTGTGCAATGAAATAACACAATTAAATGTCTGCTTTGGTGGTTAATGGCCCTGAGAAGTGTTAGAGAAATCTTGGGTACAAACTTGGGCTTTAACAAAAATTTTGGTATTAAGAGAAAAAAAACCTGGATGCTTGGATGAGGGCTTTTAAATTATTGTGTTAAATAAATGATACAAGGAAGCTTGTAGTCTAGTGGTTGTGGCATCATTAAAGTTGAATGGGAGCCTGGGTTCAAGCCTTGGCTCTTGCAATTTATTTTGGTTTTTTTAAGGGAACCTGGACTTTGGCCTTTAGACCTTATAATTAATTGGGGATAAAATATGACACAAAAAGCCTTGTGGCTTAGTGGCAAGTAGGGTGTGGAGCATCTGAGGGGAGACATGGGTTCAAATCCGACAGCAAGCAAGGAGCATTTATTTTGCTAACAGGGGACGGCAAGAGTTGGTATTGAATTTAAACTCTGATGTTGGAGGGATCCCACATCGGGAAGCTAACATAAGAGTGGTTGCGAAGCTGGCTTTAAATAGAGGGAACCATGAGGAGAGTAAAGGTACATTTTCTTGGTGATCCTTTCATTGTATGGCGTGCTTTCGTTTGTGTCAAGGCGTCGGCTAAGAGTGCTCGAGCGTGGATTAACTTCAGTCTCCTATCAGGTGTGTATTTTCTCGCTACTCTAGCTGTAGGATGGCTACTTCGGGCCGCGATGGGCCGAAAGGGGTCATGTGGGCCTAATGGGCCTAGGGGCCCAATTGGATAAGTTGTTTGATTGTGTAGTAAATATTGGACTAGACTAGGTGAATCTCATATTTGTGGCTAGATTTGGGCTAAAAGGGCCACACGAGCGTGTGGGCCCATTTGGGCCAAGAATAGGCTTTAGGCCCATTCGTATTGTTATCCTTGTTTAGAATACTTTAGTTTACCAAATTACTGAAATGCACTCGATTTGTAGAATTACCATTTTATCCTCGATTTATAGAATTACCATTTTACCCTCGATTTACAGAATTACCGTTTTACCCTCGATTTATAAAGTTACCATTTACCCTCAGTTTACAAAATTATCGTTTTACCCTCGATTGTGAAATTACTGAAATACCACTGTAGGATAGAATTACCAAAATACCCCTAGTTTGTAAAATTACCGAAATACCATTGGTTTGTGAAATTACCGAAATACCCTCAATTTGTAAAATTACCAAAATACCCCTAGTTTGTAAAATTATCGAAATACCCTCAATTTTTAAAATTACCAAAATACCCCTGATTTACAAAATTACGAAATACCCTTGACTTTCTAAAATTATAGAAATACCATTGGTTTAAAAATTATGAAATACCCTTGGTTTGTAGATTTACCAAAACACCCTTGTAGGATGAAATGACTAAAATACCCTAATAGGTAAAAACCGTAAAGCCCTATAGGGTAAAGTGACCGTAATACCCTTGTATGGTAAAATGACGAATATGCCCTTATGTTCCGTATGGTGATGTGCTTAGGATTTACATATATTGATATTGGATTAGTTAAGTTTGAGTGGCGGTGGTGGTTATCGAGGTGATTGATTATGGAAGCGTTTCAACTTCAACCCATAATGTGTGTACTAACCCTCGTAGTAGCTTAGATTAATATCTGTTGAGAAGTCAAATGCTAAAATATCGGCATTTCGGGAACTTATAATGTTGCGTGTGGGTATAGATGCGATAAATACGATAAGATCGGTGTTTGGATCGATGGAACACGTAAGAACTCAATTTTGTGCACGATGGTAAGTTGGGCCTCAATGGGCAGGAATTGGGCCAAATGGGCTTTTTGGCCCATTTGGGTAAAATTGATAGAAAATGGAATTTGGAAAAGTTGCATGTTAACACGGTTAGTATTGTTGTAAAATTTGGGTTAAGTAGGCTTAGTGAGCTAAATTAGCATTCGTAGGGCCCATTAGGGGTTTTGGGCCCAAAAGCCCGAATTTGATAAGTGGGTTAAAGATCATTGTTTAAACACTCGGAAATATTGACAATTGTAATTGTAACACCCCGTACCCAAAACCGTTGCCGGAGTTGAACACGAGGTGCTAACAGACTTAATTCATTTATTTTCACAGACCATTTTAAAAATTTCCAGACAAGCTGGCTAACTGCGTCACTGTCACCTTAAAAATCATATCTTGAGTTCCAAAACTCAAAAACCAGTTTCGTAAATTTTACCTAAAACTAGACTCACATATCCATCTGTAAATTTTTTTATAGAATTTTTTCTTGAGCCAATTAGTACAGTTTATTAGTTAAATTCTCCCCTGTTTCAGGGTTCAACTACTCTGACCTTCATGCATTACGACTTAGATATCTCCTTGTAAAGGGCTTCAATACTTATGCTGTTTGTTTCTAAAGAAACTAGACTCGGAAAGGAATCTGTAAATATAGGGCATGACTTCTAATTATCTCTGGTTAATTTATAGTGAATTTCCAAATTTGGAACAGGGGATCCAGAAATCACTCTGGCCCTGTTTCACGAAAACTTAAGCATCTCATAAAATACGGCTCATATGATTGTTTCGTTGCTTTCATATGAAAATAGATTCATCAAGGTTCGATTACATAATTTATTCACTATTTAATTCCATTCCTACTATTTTTAGTGATTTTTCAAATCCACACCACTGCTGCTGTCAGCATCTGTTTTTAAGGTAAACTTTACCTATTTCATGGTTTTCCATGAATCAACTAGAATTTGTCATACAAAGCACCAAAATGATCATGATTAACCATTCCAATGGCTAATCGTTACCAAACATTTCCATACCTCTCAATGAACAACATACAAAACGATTATAATGCTATGCTCAAAGTATATATAAGCCATTTTCGCATGGCTATCCAAATTTATACAAAACCAAAGGGTACATGACCAACAACAACAAGGGTAGTCCTATACATGCCATTTTCAGAGTTCAACCAAAAGTGTACCAAAAGGGCTTTGATAGTGTGGATGACTTGACTTCGACAATCCCGAGTCCAATAGTGATTTAACCAAAATCTATAAAGCAGAGATTCAAAGAACGGAGTAAGCATTTAATGCTTAGTAAGTTTTGAGCAATGAAATTAGGCACATCAAGTATAGCATTCATATAACTAAGCGGATAATTTCATATACACATATTCTTAAAAATCAGTCCTACTTCACATTTCCAACCCTCATATTCACACGTAAGGGATCAACTTAACAAAGGCCTAAGCTCATTAATTGGTGAGCGAATAATATTTAAAAGGAATCAACTACTCCAATGCATATACGAAACGTACTTCATCGTTGGGATTTTACGAGCGTATTAATTGAAATTATTACAGCAAGATCGCTCATTCCCAAACCAAGTACCTTCGAAATTTAGCCGGATATAGCTACTTGCTCAAATGCCTTCGGGACTTAGCCCGGTTATAGTAACTCGCATAAATGCCTTCGGGACTTAGCCCGGTTATAGTAACTCGCACAAATGCCTTCGGGACTTAGTCCGGATATAGTAACTCGCACAAATGCCTTCGGGCTTAGCCCAGAATTAGTCACTAGCACAAATGCCTTCGGGACTTAGCTCGGTTATCATCCGAATATCCATGCACATATCAATAAATCATTTTCATAACTAGAATTCAAACACAAGTCACTTATCAAGCATTATCATTTTCGGCTCAATAGTTACATACAAAGAGCATGATTTTGATTTACTTAAAACATGATCTAATCGAATCATAATCTAAGATCCATTACTCAAAAACTTACCTCGGATGTTGTCGAGCGATTTGGCGACTATTCGATCACTTTTTCCTTTCCCTTATCCAACTTTGGTCCTCTAAGCTCTTGAGCTAATTCAAACAAATTTAACTTATTAAAGTCTCATTATGCTAGCTTATGGCGAATATGACAAGGAGTTTGATAGGTCATATGGCCACCTTTAGCTCAAATACAAAATGGTCATACGCATTTTTAATCACATTGAGCAATTTAATACAATTAATCTAACATTTCCTCATGTGCACCTTTATGACCGAATACACACATCATTAACCTAATATCAATTAACTAAGCACTTTAACAAATTCTCCTTGAGCCGATTATCTAAGTCAAGATAGATTCATCATTATGCTTGCCTATAACCGAATACATGCAACACCAATCTATCTCATGTGGCGAATATGCATGTCTATGTTGAGGCCAATTATATGCTTAATACTTCCTACAAATATGGTTACTTGTATTGACTACATACCATTTTGTTTCAAGTTCAAAACTCGGCTAATACACATATATACACTAGTAATCAAATACTAACATTTGCACTTCACCTTACTACCATTTTTCATCCAAATAACATGAACAACAACCATATTTCTCTTCTACTTCCTACCATGGCCGAATGCATCAAGACACCATACCATTTCAATTTTGGTCATGGGTTAAACAAAGAACTTGATGTCTAACTTAGAAATGCTAAAAAGAAAATCCAAGAGTCATCAATCCACCATCACATGTATCATTACAAAGCTTCACATTTAGCATACAAATGACATCAACACAAATCCACCTTAGTCGAAACTTAACTCATCTTCATGCCTCATCACCACAACTTCAAACACCAACCAAGAAGACAACACCCATGGCCGAATATCATCTCCATCACATAGCAAAGATTTAAACCATGGGCTAGGTAGAACTCAAGCTAACAACTAAAAACATGCATGAATCTCATGGAACAACATCAAACATACCTCCTCCTAAACACCAACCAACCGAACATGAAGCAAGAAAATCCTCTTCTTCTTCCTTCCTCAAGTCACGGCAATGAAGGAGTAGCCTAGCTCATTTTTTTTTTCTTTTTCTCTTTCTCCTCCTACTAGCCACTATTATTTTATTACCCATGCTCCTTATTTTATCATTCCTCCCATAAAACACTAACATAACATGTTTATGACATGTTTTACCCATCACATTTTGTCCACCCTCATTGTCATGGCCGCCACTACCAATTAAGTGGGAAATTTGACATGCAAGTCCACCCTTTTTATTACATGCACTAATAGATCCTTATAGATTAACCTATCACATTTCAAAAGTGTCACACATAAGTCCTATTAACTAAATTCACATGCAATTAACTAAATCAAAGCTTAAAACTTTCACACATTCATATTCATATATTTTAGACAATAATTATCATATTCAAATAATTTAGTGACTCGGTTTAGCGGTCCCGAAACCGCTTTCCGACTAGGGTCACTTTAGGGCTATCACAGTAATGAACATGGAAAACCCTGATTTTTGGTAAAATTACGAAAATACCCTTATAATATGAAAAATGACTGTTTTGCCATTGTGGGCAAGTGGTGACTTGGATTTGTGTGGTTGTGGATTTGATTGTGAATATATGTTGGTGATATGAATGACTTGACTGTGATTGTTTGATTCAAATATGGGCATGACATTCTGCATACATGACATATTGCATGGGATATGAGTTATATTGATGGAGGAAGTACTAAAAGGGCTCTGCCCTAGTTTACCGAAAAGGGCTTTGCCCCAGTTTATCAGAAAGGGCTTTGCCCCAGTTATTAAAAGAGGCTAGGCCTCCAGTTATATGATAAAGTAGCTATGCTACCAGTGGAGAGTTTGGTTGGATGGGTTGAGTCTTGGTTGGTATGGGTGGAGAGTAGTGGATGGTGGGTCGAGTAGTCTCCCTAAATGGGCTTGCATACATTCATTGACATTACATGTGATATTGAAATGGGCTTGCATACATTCATTGACATTACATGTGATATTGAAATGGGCTTGCATACATCCATTGACATTACATGTGATATTGAAATGGGCCTAAGGGCCATACCGTTTACAGTAAAGGTTTCGGCCCAGTGATATGATTTGTGAAAAGGTTTCGACCCAGTGATATGATTTATGAAAAGGCTTGCCCGATGAATCGTTAAACGAAAGGCTTCGCCCAAGATATGTCAAGATTAAATAGGGCTTTGGCCCAGATTGTACTGATGCTGTGTTTTCACTGTTTGTTTGTTATTGGGATTACACACTGAGTTTTCGTAAACTCACCCCGTTTCTAACTGTGTAAGTAATCCCTAAGCTTAGATGGTTTGGAGCTGCGAGGGACTCGGAGATGGCCACACTACTATTTTTGTTTCTTTTAATTGCAATAAGTAGCCGATTTATTTCTTTATAAGTTTTATCTTATTAATATTATTATTTGGTTTTGGGTTGTAATAAGGCCATTTTAATTATTTTTCTGGGATTATTTTATTTTATACCCTATATTTTTCTGATAACAATATGAGTTAGACCTAGGGCGCGTTTCCAAAATGATAATTGTTTTCAAAATAACGCAACGATACAATTAATTGGTTTATCAAAAATAGCTACTTAAATGAATTCCAACTCGTTTTTCTCAAAACCTAACCTAGCACCAAAGTGTGGCAATGGTTGTGGGCATGTCTAGGATTGGATCCAATCAAGAGCTTGGTACTTAAGTAGCCTTCATGGCTCACCTCCTCTGTTTCGGATACCTACCTGGTGCACAGCTTCCATTCACTTTATTAACTTAGCAAAGACTATCATTTAAAACACTAAGAAGGACGTTGAAAGAGGCATGGGTTTTCTTAAAAACTTCAATGTGACATGTTGGATCCGACCATAACGTCTGGGCCGGGTTTGGGGTATTACACTAATTGTCTGTAATAACTAGCAAGTCCTAGAAAGGTTTGGACTTTGGATACATTTCTTGGAGGCTTCCAATCTAATTTCGTCAGAATCTTACTCGAATCCACTCGAATACCCGATGCTGACACAACATGCCTCAGAAAACAGATTTTCCGCAAACAGAATTCACTTTTACTGAACTTCACAAACAACTACTTATCACGCAAAGTTTGTAGCACTATTCTCAGATGTTCAACATGCTCGAATTCATTACAGGAATAAATTAAGATGTCATCTATAAACACAACCACAAATCGATCCAAACATGGTCTGAAGATCCGATTCATTAGATCTATAAAAATAGTAGATGCATTCGTTAATTCGAAAGGCATAGCTAAAAACTCATAATGCCCGTACCTCATTTGGAAAGAAATTTTTGACACATCGGAGTCTTTAACTCGCATCTGATAGTATCTCGATCTCAAATCTATCTTAAAAAACACTATAGCTCCTTTCAGCTGATCAAATAAATCATCTATACGTGGCCGAGAATATTTATTCTTGATGGTCACTTTATTGAGCTGTCGGTAATCGATGCACATTCTCATAGTTCCGTCTTTCTTTTTCACAAACAAGACCGGTGCACCCTAAGGAGAATAACTCGGTCGCGCGAAACCTCGATTTTTCAACTCTTGCAACTGAGCTTTCAATTCTTTTAATTTGATCGGTGCCATTCTGTACAGAGCTATCGATATCAGAGTTGTTCCCGGCACTAACTCAATACCAAATTCAACTTCTCTGATTGGTGATAAACTCGATAACTCTTCAGGAAACACATCCGGATATTCACACACAATTGGTACTGATTCAGTCTTCTTTTTGATCACTTTAGAGTCGAGCACATAAGCAAAATAGGCTTCACAACCCTTTCTCACATATTTCTGAGCTAACATTGAAGAAATCACTGCCGACAAACTATTTAAATCATTAGACTCAATCTGGATTATCTCATCATTCTGACATCTCAGATCAATCGTCTTTCGTTTCCAGCTCACTATTGCATCATGCAGTGTTAACCAATCCATACCTAAAATTATATCAAATTCGTCGAATGGCAACAACATTAGATCGGCCAAAAAACAGGAATCTCGAATCATCAACGGACAGTTCTTGCATACTTTATCAACCAAGACACATCTGCCTAAGGGGTTCGATACTCTAATCACAAATTTAGTAGACTCTACAAGAAAAGTCTTACTGGATACTAAAGTTTCACATACATAAGAATGAGTCGATCCAGGATCAATCAATGCAACAACACTAGTATCATAGAGAGTGAAAGTACCGGTAATAACATCAAAAGATGAAGCTTCTTCATGAGCACGGATGGCATAAGCTCTGGCAGGTGTGCGGGCTTTAGATCTAACAGTTATGTCTTTAGTCATTCTCTGGCTACCACTCATATTACCCATGTTTTTGGTTGGTCTACCTCGAGCTGACGTGTTACTCGATCTCGTATTCTACACTTTGTTTTGCTCAACCAACTCAGGACATTCACGAATGAAGTGATCTAACGATCCACATTTAAAACAAGCCTGATCGTTCAATCTACAATCACCAGGATGGCATTTACCATAATGTCTATACTTTGGTCCATTCGGTTGGATGTTACCAACACTAGCAATCAAGGTGGCTTTCAAACTCACAGGTGGTCTATCTCGATCTCGTCTAAAATAACCTATATTAGCTTTTGAACGGTAAAATCATCTCAGAATTTCTTTAATGATGACTAAAATGACTTACTCAATGATTTTTTTTCGTGAATCTCTAGCTTCAAAGTGAGCTTTTCTTTTCTCTTTCTCGAGCTCTTCAGCTTTGCATGCTCACTCAACTAGTACCACGAACTCTTTTATTTCTAAAATCCCGACTAATCGCTTGATGTCTTCATTCAACCCATCTTCAAATCTTTTACACATTATAGCTTCAGTCGAAACATATTCCTGAGCATATCTGCTAAGTCTCACAAATTCCCGTTCCTAAATTCTTTTACACATTAACATGCGACCCTATTTTAACTCGATAAATTCTTTTCATTTTTGATCAATAAATCGTTGACTGATATATATATTACTTTTGAAATTCAGTCTAAAAGAACTCCCAGGTAACCCGTTCTTTTGGAACCACCGATACTAGTGTATTCTACCAGTGATACATGGTATCTCATAGTAAAGATACAACACATTTGAGACATTCATTAAGGGTACATGATAGCTCATCAAACACACGAATCATTTTATCAAGCCAAAATTTGGCTCGTTCAACATCATCATCTATAGTAGCCCTGAAATTTTTTGTGACATCCCTAAATCGACCCTAGTCGGAAAGTGGTTTCGGGACCACCAAACCGAGTCATAATAATAATTAACCATCATAATTGATGCTCATTATATGTATATATGCATGTGTGAAAATTTCGTGTTTGGATTTTGTTAATAGTAAGTGAATTTTTATCAAATAGGACTTATGTGAGAAAATTTAGAAATGTGCTAGGCAATTGTAAGGTGGCCTATTAATACATGTGGGAAAATAGTTGTCCTTGCATGTCAAATAACCCACTTCCTAAGGTGAGTGGCCGGCCATGACAAGAATATGGGCAAGGGAACATGTTTCCAACATGTTTAGTTAGTGGATTATGTAGAAAAAATAAAGAAATGAAAAAAAAAATGAGCATGGATGCCCCCCCCCCTTTGTTGCCGTGAGTAGAGGAAAAAGAAAGGAAAAAAAATTGTTCATCCATTCTCAAAATCTTGGCTGAAAATACTAAGGGAAAAAGGAAGGATTTTTGCTTCATGCTTGGTTTAGAAGAGAACTAGAAGGAGATTTGGTCATACTTGTGTCAAGATTAAGGTATGTTTGAGGTTGTGTCATGAGATTCATGCATGTTTTAGTTGCTAACTTGATGTTCATGTTAGCCCATGGTTCAAATCCTTGTTATGCCATGGAAATGGTATTTGGCCAAGGTTGATATTGTGTTAAAGCCATTGCATGCTAAATGTGAAGCTTGTTGATGATACATGTAATGATGGATTGACTACTCTTGAAATTTCTTTTAGCATTCTTGAGTAAGACATGGAGTTTTCTTTGTTTAACCATGACCAAAAATTGAAAGGGGATGGTGTGGGATGTATTCGCCATGGCATGCTCATAAGTGCGATTTATGCTTGTTGCATGATAGGTAAAATTTGTGTTTTGATATATGTGCATATGTGTTTGTACATGATGTTACAAATGGATGTGAAAATATATGCTAGATTGGGAAAATTTGATTAAATGTTCATGAGATGAAATTAGGTGATTAAAAGATGTTAGTTGACATTGTACATGTATATATATTCGGCCATTAAAGTGAGTATGTAGGTAATGTTGAATCAAGTTTTTGGTGCATATTCGGTTAGGTGTATAATCGACCAAATGGGCGATTAGTAAGAATGGTTGCCGAATATACAAGCATACATATGCATGTGTAGTTGAATTATGAATGTTTAGCAAGATGGTTAAACTAGTGATTTATTGATTAAGCTCACGGACTTAAAGAAGGAGAATCAAGCAAGGGAAAGACGAAGGTCATCGAGTAGCCGACTTGGAACTATTTTACCCAACACGAGGTAAGTCATTAAGCACGTATTTGATATTGCTTAAATGATTGTAAAATTTATGCAATTGTGTTTAATGGGATGATGTATATATATAAATGAAAATGTATGTGTGTGGAGTGATGACAATTGTTGAATGTAAAAGAAATAGTGAAATGTGTAGAAAGTTTGCTTTCGGCACTAAGTGTGCGGGCAATACGTGTGTACGGTGACGAGATTGGCACTAAGTGTGCGTGCTGGAAATATATGGCACTAAGTGTGCGTGCTGGAAATATATGGCACTAAGTGTGCGAGCTCGAAGGGCATGGCTTTGTGTGTAAAAGGGCTTAAATCGCATGGCACTAAGTGTGCGAAATCGAGTATTAAGCACGTGTGTGTGTACTCTATATATATATATAAATATCTCCAATCGAACAATTATATGGAGGTGTGTCTCCATCGAGTGAGTATGGACAGCGGATCGGTAAGCACCTTGAGCTCATGACGAATAGGTAATACGTTCATGCTTGGGGTTGAATTTGGTAAGCCTTAAATCTATGTGATGATTGAAATTGTATGGTTGTGCTGGAAAATGAGTTAATGTGTAAAATGCTTGATTATCTTGTTGTGTAGAATATGAAATGTGGATGTATGAATTGGTGCGAGATTGGACGAAAGGTCCGAGGTATTATGGTATAGATTCGATATGGACAAGTACCTAGCCTCATTTGTTGTACATGTAGTAGTAACTTTATCGATTGGATTGACGAATGCTTATGACTTACTGAGTTGTAAACTCACTCAGTGTTTTCTTGTCACCCATTTTAGGTCTCTTGGACTCGTATTGTTGCGTGCTCGGAACCGTCGTTGAAGTCATCACACGGCTGAAATCTTGTGGTATTGTTTTTGTTGTTGAAGAACATTTGGCATGTATAGGCTATTATATTTTGTCGAATTGTGGGTTGTAAATTTTAAGCCATGTAAAAATGGCCTATGTGGTCGTCGAGTGGGATGCTAGAACCTATAGCCACGAGTCTTAGAAACTCAAATTTTGTTAAGGTGGCCATAATTTGTGTCATGTATGATGGATGATTAAGGCCAAGGAAAAATTCATGAAATTGGCATAGTCTACTGCAGTAACTGTTGCGGACAGCAGCAGTGAGATGAGATTGAAAAATCACTAAAAATAGTAGAAGTAGAATTAAATAGTGAGTAAATTATGGAACTGATCCTTGATGAATCTATTTTTATATGGACGAAACGAAACGACCATATGAACAGTATACTGGGAGATATTAAAGTTCTCGTGAGACAGGGCCAGAACGATTTCTGGGTCCCCTGTCGCGACTTTGAAAATTTACCATAAATTATCCAGAAAGAATTAGGAGTCATGCCTTATATTTACAGATTCCATTTTGAGTCTAGTTTCATTAGAAACAAACGGCACCAGTATTAAAGCCCTGTACAGAAAGATATTCAAGTTGTAACGCGCGGAGGTCAGAGCAGTCGATCCCTGTAACAAGGGTGACTTTAACTAATAAACTGTACCAATTGGCCCAACCAAAAATTCTAAAAATAAATCCATGGATGGGTGTATGAGTCTAAATTCAGGGAAAATTTACGAAACCAGTTTCCGAGTTTTGGAACTCGAGATATGATTTTTAAGGCGACGGTGATGCAGTTTTCCAGCCTGTCCAGAAATGCCAAATTGGTCGGTACTTTAAGAGGATTTGTCTCGTTAACCCCTCGTGTCCGACACCGGCGTCGGTCACGAGTTAGGGGTGTTACAATTTTATTGGTATCAGAGCTATGGTTTAGTCGGTTCTAGGACTACCATAACGCGTGTGAGTCTAGCTATACATGCCAAATTGATAGTGCTTAATAATGTGATGACTTGACGGTTAAAATTTTTGTTTTGATTAGCGATGGAACCGGGTAGAGAGACCCTTGGCGGATGACGTTGAAAGTGTAGCGGCTGCTCTGCGCAAGGGACACCGCTGTTGAGCCTCATCATCCGCGAATAATCAAAATGAAGGCGAAACAAGCCTTCTTCACTATGATGAATGAGTGGGTCGCATAATATGCCCGAACCAACCCGGCTGTCCAACCATTCCGAATTTAAATACTCCACCCCAAGGGCCCGCAATGCCTCCGATTCTTGATCCTGTGAGGCTGAGTAAACCACCGTGGACTTGATTAGGAAGCGTGGGGCGAGGAGTTCAAGGCCATAGTTCTTGATGATGCCGAAAAGGCCGAGTTACGCTCGATAACACCATTAGAGTGTTAGATGAACTGTCATGCACACCGACGAATGTCTTAAATGTGCTATATCCTTGTTGCGAGACTCGACTTACTATTGGTGGAGGACTTTAATTTCCATAGTCCCAAATGAACGAGTTACTTGGGATTTCTTCCAATCCAATTTGAAAGAAATACATTAGTCAACGGTTCATCGATCGAAGCGTAAGGAATTCTTGGAACTCAAGCAAGGCCGGATGATCAGATGTCGAATCTGAACATGAGTTCGTAAGACTTAGTCGGTATGCTCTGGAGTGTGTGGCTGATGAGGTTGCGATGTGCAAAAGATTTGAAGAAGGATTGAATGAAGAGTTAAAGTTACTAGTGGGAATTTTGGAGATAAAGGAGTTCGTGACACTAGTCGAACGAGCCGCAAGGCGGAAGAACTTGGGAGGAGAAGAAGAAGGCTGAATTTGAAGCAAGAGATTACCGTAAAAGATCGTGAGTAAAGCTCCGTTCTCTACTGTAAAGAGGTTCGTGGAGGACACCAAGAAGTCGAGGACGATGCGGGAATTTCCATTAGAGCCAGACCATTGACGGACTCGAGCTACTTCAGATAGCTAGTGTGGGCAATAATCGTCAAGAGAGACACGAATGCCCCAATGTGGAAGACGACACCTAGGTGAATGTTGGGGTAAGTCATTAATAGGGCTCATTATGGATGCGGTTCGAAGGACCACTTCATTAGAGATTGCACGGAGCTAGATGAGAGGAATAAGGCGCAAGGTGCAAGACCTAGTGGAACGACGGTGGAGGTAGGCCCCGAGAATCTCTGGAGGTAGGGGTGGTAATCGAGAGGAGCCTCTGTCTACCGTCCGATCCGAGACCGTGCTCTGCTAGAGCATATGCCATCCAGCACGAGAGGAGGCATCCTCCCGACGTTATCACCGGTACTTTTACTCTCTTTGATACTATTGTGATTGCATTGATTGACCCGGCTCTACTCACTCATATGTATGTGAAACCTTAGCATCCGAGAAGACTCTACGTTGAGTCTCTTGAGTTCGTAATTCAGTGTCAAACCCTTTGGGTCAATACGTGCTTGTTGATAAAATGTGCAAGAGATGCCCCTAATAATTCGAGAATCTGTTTTCCGGCCGATCGATGCTTCTACCATTTCATGAATTCGATGTTATTCTTGGTATGGATTGGTGACCGTACATGATGCACGATGGTGGGTGCAAAGGAAAACCATTAATTTGAGGAGTGCAAATAATGAGGTAGTCCGAGTCGAGTCTCTTGATTTAAAAGGAGTGCAGACAATAATATCTTCTATGACCGTCGAAGATATGTGAAAAGGGTGTGAAACATACCTTGCGTATGTGTTTGGGAGTAAAGAGGCGGAAAGAAAACTCGAATCGGTACGATGGTTTGTGAGTATTGGATGTTTTTCGAGGAGTTACGGGATTGCCACCGGTTCGAGAAGTGGAATTGGCATCGAAGTTGTACCGGGTACTACGCCGATTTCAATAGCCCGTGTCGTATGGCATTAACGGAATTGAAGGAATTGAAGGTTCAATTGCAAGAATTGACGGATAGAGGTTTCGCTCGACCGAGTTTTTCTCCATGGGGCGCTTTGTATTGTTTGTGAAGAAGAAGGGCGGAACCATGAGGTTGTGCATCGACTATCGTCAACTCAATAAAGTGACGATAAAGAATAAATATCCATTGCCACGAATTGACGATTTGTTTGATCAATTAAAGGGAGCCTCGGTGTTTTCAAAGATAGATTTGAGGTCGGGTACTATCGGTTGAGGTCCGAGAATCGGACATACCCAAAACCGCTTTTAGAGCGAGTACGGTCACTACGAATTCTTGGTGATGCCGTTTGGGCTCACTAATGCCCTACGGTGTTTATGGATTTAATGAATAGAATTTTCAGGCCATACTTGGATCGGTTCGTAGTTGTATTTATCGATGACATTTTGGTCTATTCGAAGATGGCGAACATCTTTGAACACCGAGGCTAGTGTTGCAAATCTTACGAGATAAGCGATTATCATAAAGTTGATAAATGTGAATTTTGGTTGAAAGAGGTTAGCTTTTGGGGCACGTGGTGTCCGCGATCGGTGTCGGTGGACTGAACAAAATTTGACCATAGTCAATTGGAAACCTCCAAGGAATGTTACGAAGTTAGGAGCTTTTTGGGCTTGCCGGTTACTACCGACGGTTTGTGAAAGGATTCTCGATGATAGCCACACCCATGACAAAAGCGCTTGAAAGATGTCAAATTTGAATGGACGGAAAAGTGTCGGAAAAGTTTCGACCAATTGAAAACCCATTTGGAAAGCTCGGTTCTAGTACTGCCCGAATCGGCAAAGAGTTTGTCATCTATAGTGATGCCTCCCTACTTGGGTTAGGTTGTGTATTGATGCAAGAAGGTCGAGTTGTGGCCTATGCGTCGAGACAATTAAAGCCACATGAGAAAAATTATCAACCCATGACCTCGAATTGGTCGCCATCGTATTCGCCTTAAAGATATGGCGACATTACTTATTTGGTGAGAAGTGCCAAGTGTATTCGGATCACAAAAGTCTCAAATATTTGATGACTCAAAGAGACTTAAATCTGCGACAAAGACGATGGCTCGAGTTGTTAAAAGATTATGAACTCGTTATTGATTATCACGGGAAAGGCCAATGTGGTTGCGGATGCCTTAAGTCGAAATCCTTTGTTTGCTTCTGACGATGAATGTACTCTTGTCTATTCTACCCGACAATGTGTTAGTAGCGAATTGAAGGCCAAACCATTGTTGGCTCATCAAATCGGGAAGCTCGAGAAAGTTGATGAGGAGTTGCTTGCAAAGCGAAATTTGAGTGTGTTACGAACAAGGAATCGAGTTTCAAATTGATGATGACGATTGTTTGAGGTTGAAGTCGTCTGTGTTCCAAAGAATTGAACTTATTTCGATAATTCTAAATGAAGCCCATTGTAGTCGAATGTCAATCCACCGGGTAGTACTAAAATGTACAATGACACAAACGCCAATTTTGGTGGCCGGTATGAAACGAGACATTTCTAAATTTGTTTCAAGGTGTCGATATGTCAACAAGTGAAAGCGGAACATCAAGTGCCATCGGGATTACTTGACCGATCATGATACCCGAATGGAAATGGGATCGAGTCACAATGGACTTTGTATCCGACCGCCATTGTCGTGAGTAAGAAGGATGCGATTTGGGTCGTTGTCGATAGACTAACTAAGTCGGCTCACTTTATCCCCCGTCGCACGGATTTTCAATGGACAAATTAAGCGGAATTGTACGTTTCTCAGTTGTGAGATTACACGGGTGCCTATTTCTATCGTGTCGGATAGAGACCCAAGATTTCGTCGCGATTTTGGAAGAAATTGCAAGATGCTTTGGGTACCAAGCTGTATTTTAGCACCGCTTTTCATCCCCAAACCGATGGTCAATCCGAGCGGATAATTCAAATACTCGAGGATATGTTGAGATGTTGCATCCTTGAGTTTAGTGGTTCATGGGAGCGGTATTTACCTTTGATTGAATTCGCCTACAACAATAGCTTTCAATCAAGTATTAAGATGGCGCCTTACGAGGCTTTATACGATCGTAAATGCCGTACCCCATTATTCTGGTGAACTTAGTGAAGGTAAATTCTTGAGGTTGATTTGGTTAAGGATGCCGAGCAAAAGTTCGAGTAATTCGTGAAAGTTTGAAAAGCGCCGGATCGCCAAAAGTCGTATCGGATTTGAAAAGAAAAGATATTGAATATCGGGTTGGAGACAAGGTCTTTCTCAAAGTTTCACCTTGGAAGAAGGTGCTTAGATTTGGTCGTAAGGGCAAATTGAGTCCGAGGTTTATCGGGCCATATGAAGTATCCGAACGAGTTGGGCGATCGCATATCGATTAATTTTGCCCCGAGCTCGAAAGGATTCTAGCGTTTTCATGTCTCGATGCTTGACGATATAGGTCGATCCATCGCACGTAATTGCTCCATCGAGATTGAGATTCACCTAATTTGAGCTATGAAGAGGAAGGTTCGCATTATGAGGCGTGAAGTAAAAGAGTTGCGCATAATAGGAAAATCCCGTTAGTAAAGGTGTTGTGGCATAAACACGGAATGGAAGAAGCCACTTGGGAACTTGAGGACTCTATGAAAGAGCGATACCGAGCCTATTTACGGTAAGATTTTCGGGACGAAAATTTCTAAGTGGGGAGAGTTGTGACATCCCTAAATCGACCCTAGTCGGAAAGTGGTTTCGGGACCACCAAACCGAGTCATAATAATAATTAACCATCATAATTGATGCTCATTATATGTATATATGCATGTGTGAAAATTTCGTGTTTGGATTTTGTTAATAGTAAGTGAATTTTTATCAAATAGGACTTATGTGAGAAAATTTAGAAATGTGCTAGGCAATTGTAAGGTGGCCTATTAATACATGTGGGAAAATAGTTGTCCTTGCATGTCAAATAACCCACTTCCTAAGGTGAGTGGCGGCCATGACAAGAATATGGGCAAGGGAACATGTTTCCAACATGTTTAGTTAGTGGATTATGTAGAAAAAATAAAGAAATGAAAAAAAATGAGCATGGATGCCCCCCTTTGTTGCCGTGAGTAGAGGAAAAGAAAGGAAAAAAATTGTTCATCCATTCTCAAAATCTTGGCTGAAAATACTAAGGGAAAAAGGAAGGATTTTTGCTTCATGCTTGGTTTAGAAGAGAACTAGAAGGAGATTTGGTCATACTTGTGTCAAGATTAAGGTATGTTTGAGGTTGTGTCATGAGATTCATGCATGTTTTAGTTGCTAACTTGATGTTCATGTTAGCCCATGGTTCAAATCCTTGTTATGCCATGGAAATGGTATTTGGCCAAGGTTGATATTGTGTTAAAGCCATTGCATGCTAAATGTGAAGCTTGTTGATGATACATGTAATGATGGATTGACTACTCTTGAAATTTCTTTTAGCATTCTTGAGTAAGACATGGAGTTTTCTTTGTTTAACCATGACCAAAAATTGAAAGGGGATGGTGTGGGATGTATTCGGCCATGGCATGCTCATAAGTGCGATTTATGCTTGTTGCATGATAGGTAAAATTTGTGTTTTGATATATGTGCATATGTGTTTGTACATGATGTTACAAATGGATGTGAAAATATATGCTAGATTGGGAAAATTTGATTAAATGTTCATGAGATGAAATTAGGTGATTAAAAGATGTTAGTTGACATTGTACATGTATATATATTCGCCATTAAAGTGAGTATGTAGGTAATGTTGAATCAAGTTTTGGTGCATATTCGGTTAGGTGTATAATCGACCAAATGGGCGATTAGTAAGAATGGTTGCGAATATACAAGCATACATATGCATGTGTAGTTGAATTATGAATGTTTAGCAAGATGGTTAAACTAGTGATTTATTGATTAAGCTCAAGGAGTTAAAGAAGGAGAATCAAGCAAGGGAAAGCGAAGGTCATCGAGTAGCCGACTTGGAACTATTTTACCCAACACGAGGTAAGTCATTAAGCACGTATTTGATATTGCTTAAATGATTGTAAAATTTATGCAATTGTGTTTAATGGGATGATGTATATATATAAATGAAAATGTATGTGTATGGAGTGATGACAATTGTTGAATGTAAAAGAAATAGTGAAATGTGTAGAAAGTTTGCTTTCGGCACTAAGTGTCTTGGGCAATACGTGTGTGCGGTGGCGAGATTGGCACTAAGTGTGCGTGCTGGAAATATATGGCACTAAGTGTGCATGCTGGAAATATATGGCACTAAGTATGCGAGCTCGAAGGGCATGGCATTGTGTGTGGGCTTAAATCGCATGGCACTAAGTGTGCGAAATCGAGTATTAAGCCTTTGTGTGTGCGTACTCTATATATATATATAAATATCTCCAATCGAACAATTATATGGAGGGTGTGTCTCCATCGAGTGAGTATGGACAGCGGATCGGGTAAGCACCTTGAGCTCATGACGAATAGGTAATACGTTCATGCTTGGGGTTGAATTTGGTAAGCCTTAAATCTATGTGATGATTGAAATTGTATGGTTGTGCTGGAAAATGAGTTAATGTGTAAAAATGCTTGATTATCTTGTTGTGTAGAATATGAAATGTGGATGTATGAATTAGTGCGAGATTGGACCGAAAGGTCCGAGGTATTATGGTATAGATTCGATATGGACGAGTACCTAGCCTCATTTGTTGTACATGTAGTAGTAACTTTATCGATTGGATTGACGAATGCTTATGACTTACTGAGTTGTAAACTCACTCGGTGTTTTCTTGTCACCCATTTTAGGTCTCTTGGACTCGTATTGTTGCGTGCTCGGAACCGTCGTTGAAGTCATCACACCGGCTGAAATCTTGTGGTATTGTTTTTGTTGTTGAAGAACATTTGGCATGTATAGGCTATTATATTTTGTCGAATTGTGGGTTGTAAATTTTAAGCCATGTGAAAATGGCCTATCTGGTCGTCGAGTGGGATGCTAGAACCTATAGCCACGAGTCTTAGAAACTCAAATTTTGTTAAGGTGGCCATAATTTGTGTCATGTATGATGGATGATTAAGGCCAAGGAAAAATTCATGAAATTGGCATAGTCTACTGCAGTAACTGTTGCAGACAGCAGCAGTGAGATGAGATTGAAAAATCACTAAAAATAGTAGAAGTAGAATTAAATAGTGAGTAAATTATGGAACTGATCCTTGATGAATCTATTTTTATATGGATGAAACGAAACGACCATATGAACAGTATACTGGGAGATATTAAAGTTCTCGTGAGACAGGGCCAGAACGATTTCTGGGTCCCCTGTCGCGACTTTGAAAATTACCATAAATTATCCAGAAAGAATTAGAGTCATTCCTTATATTTACAGATTCCATTTTGAGTCTAGTTTCATTAGAAACAAACGGCACCAGTATTAAAGCCCTGTACAGAAAGATATTCAAGTTGTAACGCGCGGAGGTCAGAGCAGTCGATCCCTGTAACAAGGGTGACTTTAACTAATAAACTGTACCAATTGGCCCAACCAAAAATTCTAAAAATAAATCCATGGATGGGTGTATGAGTCTAAATTCAGGGAAAATTTACGAAACCAGTTTCCGAGTTTTGGAACTCGAGATATGATTTTTAAGGCGACGGTGATGCAGTTTTCCAGCCTGTCCAGAAATGCCAAATTGGTCGGTACTTTAAGAGGATTTGTCTCGTTAACCCCTCGTGTCCGACACCGGCGTCGGTCACGAGTTAGGGGTGTTACATTTTTGACCCCATATTTTCTGATTTTATCAACTGGAGGCTTATTTAATCGCATTTGATCAGTAACCTAAGGTATTACAGGTATCTGGAGAGGATTAGGCAGGGGTGAAGGTTGTTGAGTAGCCGGATTTGTCTGCATATACTATGTGAATCATTCGTTCATCATTTGGAAGAAAGCTTGTTTAGCCTCTCCCTTGTGGCTACTCGAAACAAGTCTAGAATCAGATTGCACTACCCTTTGAGCGGGAGCGGGTGCATTACTTTCCATGTCATCAGCTACGGCTTGATTGGGATCCATTTACTATATGAAAACACATTTTCAAATGTCAAGAATCACCACACTATCGCAGTTTATAAATATGGCATGTATAGCTAGACTCACATGTGTTATATTAGTCCTAGAACCGACTAAATCATAGCTCTGATACCAATTAAATGAAATACCCCTAACCTATATTTGTCGCTGGATTAGGGTTACGAGGCATTAGAACAAAACACAATTTAGCATAGTCATCTATCACTTTTCATTTATCAATATTTATGTTACAAATCATACTTTGAAATTCAATCAATCAATACTCTTAACCTATTTAAAAGTTAGAACCAAACTATCATACATCAATAAAAAGTTAGAACCAAACTATCATACATCAATAAAATAGTGCATGCTTTACAAACCCATTGTTTGAACCTATTTACTATCATATTCGTACGATTAGAATATTTATAATATATTCAAGCTTATAACAATAAATCATATATACTAAGCTTATGTCAAATCATCCATTTCATATATTTATTTCATTAGCAAACTTCTAGCCATACTATTTTATAAACTATGTGCACATTTACTTAGGTTAAGCTTTTCACACACCTTATTAGGCATGCAAATATGAAACATAATCAAGCTTCGTTATAAGACCAAATACATTTGCAAACATTACCAACCTATGTGCATTACACCATAGCCATGTTAAACAATTTCTGAACATAAAAAAAAATTAAGTACACCAATTCGCATGTTAAATATCATGCCCCAAAACACATAAACACAATAAATCAATTATCCCTGTATTTGGTCATTAAATTTAGCCTTAAAAGATCAAACGAAACCATTTTAAAACATGTACATTAATTACCATTTCAAATTGTACCTAAATAACCAATGCACCATCAATGATATACTCATCTTTCTATCTTTTTACCTATTTATGCATGCCGAATCATGTCATCATATAACACACAAAATAACCACATATCATACTTCCAAAATATACTACCTATAAGACCAAAAATGCATACACCTCATATATCACCTTCAAGCCAATTCACTAGAAAATTGTACATCCAAAATAAGTCAATAATAAACCACACCAAATACCAATTTCACAATTTAGAGCAATTTCATCACATGGCTTATAGATACATGCACCACAATTCAAAGACACATCCATCTACCATACAAATTATACCATAAAACACATTTCCAAATGAGTTAATTTCATGGCCGATTGTTCATCATACTTTTTATTACTCATTACCGAATCATAAAACCAAACACTTTAAGCATATAAACCATTTTCGCATGGCTACATAAATATACAAATTCAAAACCAAACATATTTAAACTATCCTATACATGCCATATGTTCAAAGTTTCAAACTTCAAAAGTACCGAATGATAGTCGATAGTGTGACGATGATCCTTGACAATCCTTGAGCTCGTAACTAACTTCCAAAATTTATAAAACACTAAATGAACACACAAAGTAAGATTGGAAAGCTTAGTAAGCCATAAGCAAATAAATCATCAAAAGAACATTTGCATTATAAATTCAAGTTGGCCGAATATGATCAATCTCAGATACATATATATAATCACCCTTTTATCATACATAATTCAGATTATCACCTCAAGTACTACACTTACCTTACTTTCATGAACATTTAATTTCACACGTACCTGAACCATTTAGCTCGATTTCACATTCGATCTTGACTCGACATTGCCCGTTGAACCATTCAAAATTGACAAGGATACACAGAAATCAAATAAGCTCGTATAATGACATATCTCAGATATGGTCTTACATGCTATCACATATCGATGCCACTGTCCTAGACAGGGTCTTACACATTTTCTCACTTCGATGTCAATGTCCCAGACATGGTCTTACACGAATCACACATCGAAAGCCCTATTGTCATGACATACGTATCCTATATTATTCCTATGGTTCGTACGGGGCGTTCGGACGTCGTAATTCAATTAATTCAAGCTCGTAACAAGTTCTCCAATGCTTAATTCAATTTGGCACATACATATATTTATTTACAATTCAATTTGGCACATATAATACATATATATTCAAATTTAACAACATTTATTTACTTATGAACTTACCTCGTACGGGCACAAACGGACCAGAATGTCTATTCGACCACTTTCGCTTTCCCCCAATCTAATTCTGTTTTCTTTCATTCTTGATCTAAATAAATTTAGATTTCACTAATTTAGTCACAAATTTAATCAATTCAATCTACAAATACATAATTAGGCCTTTTTATACTTTTGCCCTTATATTTTCACACTTTAACATTTTAGTCCTTATTTCACAAAACACAAAATATACATAATTTCCTTATACACATGCTTGGCCGAATATTCCCTTGTTTCATATAAGCCCATATCTTTCATTTATTTCACATTTTGACCCCCTCAATTTACAAATTTAACAATTTAATCATTAATACACATTTTTATCAAAAATCACTTAATTAAACATAATAATCTATCAACAAAGATTTATTTTTCATCATCCAAACACAAAAATCTCAAGCTACCAAAAATGGCATATCACAAAATCTATAACCAATTCAAAAATTCAATCATAGGCTAGCTAGTATTTGAAACAACGATCTCAAAAACGTAAAAATTATCAAAAACTGAGCAAATTACATACCTCAATCAAGCAAAATGAGTGTCGAATACACAAAAGCTCAAGAACTCTTTTTCTTTCTCAATTTTTGGCCAAAACATGAATAACATGCATGGTTTTTATGTTTTATTTTATCTAATTACATTATAACACATAAATTACTATTTTAACCTTTAAAAATAATATGAAAACATTATAACTCATGTCCATAACCATCCATGCTAATATTCCATGGTCAAATGTCAACATAAGGACCCCACATTATAAAAGCCATAGCAATATAGCACTTTAACAAATAGCAAGTCACTTTTGCATTTTACGCGATTAAGTCCTTTTATCAAATTGAGCACAAACAATAAAATTTTCACACAAAACTTTCACACACTTTAATTCACATACTATAAACACCAAAAATAATATTAAAATAATTTTCTGACTTTTGATTTTTGGTTCCAAAACCACTGTTTCGATTTAACTAAAGCCGAGCTGTTGTAAAAAGAATGAAAGAAAAATGAGAAAAAGCTCATGACACTTAGGGGTTTGAAGTTCAAATCCAAATTGGTTAGTGCAATTTAGTCCCTACACTTGTAATTTTTATATTTTTAGAATCCCGGTACTTAGGGCTACCCGATCCATATTGTAATTTTTTAGTATTGTTTAAGGTTTTAGATGTTGGTATTGTTGAATAGTTTAAGTATTAGGTATTAAATAGATAGATTTTTAAGTTAGAAATGGAAAAGGACTAAATTATGGAATTAATTGTTGATTTTGAATAATAGGGACTAAATTGTAAAAATTTTAAATTATGGAGTCGAATTAGAAATGAGGAAGCTACATGTGGCCTAGAGTTAAATTAGTATAAAAGTATGAAGTTAATTGTGAAGGTTAAAATTAGTCTTGGTTTAGGGACTAAATTGAAGAATAAGCAAAATATAGTGTGAAAATTGAAATTTAATATAAAGTTGAAATGTGTAATATTAATGTGATTTAACTGTTTCATTCTGTAGCTAACGTCGTATCGGAATCCTCGAGTAAAAAGGGTAATGATAAAATCGACGTCGAATAACTCAAAAATTACGGTTTGTGTTTCTATAATCCGAATTAAATAGTAGATTATTGCATATATAATTGTTTGCATATGGTAAGCAATTAAGGTGAGTACTTTGGTACTTAGGAATTGAATTAAATTCATAAGCAAAATGAAACGGATTGATTTTGTATATTATGAAATATATTGATTATGAATATATGTGTATTGAGAAAAATGTGATTATTATCAAATTGAATATATGCTTATATGTGATGATATATATTCATGAAATTGACACATTGGTTGTATTGAAAAGTGAAATGAATCCTTATTAAGCATATCAGGCTGAATTGAATATAGATGGCATGCCATAGGATAGGAAGTGTTCAGGGATTACTTCGACATCGAGTAGATGAGGCACTGGGTGCCAATTTGATTCGGTTTAACCGATGAGACATTGGGTGTCAATTTATATAGCACTGGGCGTAGTTATTATTTTAGATTTAACTAACGAGGCACTAGGTGTCGAACTGGTGTGTTGGTTGGATTCGCGTATTCGTCCAAGTCCATGTCGTGTTAATAGGGGAAAGTAAAATAATAACTTATGAGATGAAAAAATATTGAAATGGAAAATATGATAAATGATTATGAGATGAGAAGTACAATATGAAATGATGAATTGAGATGTGAAACTTGAATGAATTCAAGTATTGATCAAAGATATGAATCATGCCATTGCATGAGATGATGTATTCATATGTTAAATGAAATGCCATTGATATATATACTTATATATTTGAAAATGTGAAAGTCTTAATAGATGTGGATAAGGTATGAGCAAAAATTATACAATTGAATTGAAACACATGAACATAGCTTACTTGTTGCATTTTCATTTTAAATACTTACATCAAGTTATGTTATTTGGATTATTAAAATACCACTGAGTTTTACTCAGCGTGCGGTTTTGTTTTCCGTGGCAGGCTAGGTACTGTTCGAATTATTGCCGACTCAGCATCAAATCATAAATCTGGAGCTCAAGTGTGGTGATATTTTATTTTTGTAATGGCATGTACCTAGGGAGTCTTTTGTTGATATCGTTTATAAGATGTTAACTTAGTTGCTAGTGAAATGATGGTTAAATGTGTATATGGTTGTGGTTGAGGCTATGTTGGAATGCTAACCTAGTTTATATTTTGGTATGTGATAGTTTAAAGTTTGGTAGCTTAGCATAATGCTTGGTATGTTTAAAGTTTGGTAGCTTAGCATAATGCTTGGTATGTGCTTAGCTTCATATTTTGTAACTTTAGAAGCTTGGAAGTTAGTTCAAATATGGTAAGTGTGATAGGAATGAAAGTCTTGAATGTTTGATGTGTTGTTGATGTATTTGAACATATAAAATGTGGTACCAATGAGGGTACATTGGTTAGGCATATTAGGTGATTAATTTGGTGTATTTTAAGCATGTTTAATCGTGTTTTGAATAGGTTAAATGATTGGTAATTGAGTTTCTTAGTGTCTAAGTAAATACGAAATGGTAAACTTGAGTACTAAGGTACTTTTGGGTGCACACGGCCTGGCCACACGAACGTGTGTCACATGCGGGCGACACACATGGGTGTGTAACCTAAGTTAGAGAGTTACACAGCCTGGCCACACAGGCGTGTGTCTCAGTCGTATGAGGCACACGGCCTGGCCAAACGAGTGTGTGACCCTTGAAATCAAAATTATTGTTATTATTTCCTAAACTTCCAGAATTGTTTCAAATTATACCCTGTGTAACAACCCATTTTCAGTGAAATCTAAATAGTTGTTTCGAGACCACAAATCTGATCCAGAAAGAATATTTATTTTTATATTTTTGCATGGTCTGCATTATGATAGGAATGTCATATGAAAATTTTGATAAGAAAATTTTATCGATTATGTGCTTAATTACGGAAAGGACGAAATTGCATAAAATGCAACAGTTGGATTCAAGTAGCTAGAAGGATCAAATAGCTATGGAATTTAAAATTTGAGGTCCTTATATGGTAATTAGGCCATTAAAGAAAAGTTAGTAGATATTTTTGATGGATCATCCATGGAAATTTAGAAAAAGGGCAATGACTAAATTGGAAAGGAAAATAATTAAAAGATGATAAATTAATAAATAAGAAATATCATCATATTATTATCATCTTCATCCCCAAAATACATGGAAACCCTAAAAGAGAGAGAAGAAACTAATCAAGCTTAATTGGGTAAGTATTCTTGTCTTGTTTTTAGTAATTTTTATATTTTTGAGATCGGGATAACTTAATCTATCTAGATTGGGGATCAATTTGATAAGTTATCAAAGTATAGAATTTTTTCATGGATGAATATACTGAAAATTTTAAATTTATGATAGAAAATGAAAGGTTGTTGATAGATAAACAACTTTTACAAAAAGAATTTTGATGAAAATGTGATTTAGGGACTAAATTGTAAACTTATGAAAATTGAAGAAAAATTCTGAATTTCATGAAATACATGTGCTGTAAATGATATATTAAAATTTTGGTTAGGCTTTGAATAAGGATTAAATTGCATAAATTTCATTTTCCGAGCCTAGGGATGAAATTGAAATCAAATTTTAGAGGCAAAATGGTAATTTTGCCTAGGCTGTAAATTGAGTTTAATTGAATATGAAATGTGAGAAATTGATGATTAAATTCATTGGTATAGATCCGAATAACTCAACTTCAAAGCTAAATCGAGGAAAAGAAAAGTTCTCAAACTAGTAGAATTTCTTGTACGAACGATTGTTAAGGTAAGTTCATGTAACGTAATTATGCATAATAATGTGTTTAAATTGAATGTTGTATTTGATTAGAATATGCTATTTGTTTATGTGATTTTTATGAATGTTATCAATAACATGTAAAGATTGCATGGTTGAAATTATTACAAAGAAGTTAAGTTCCATTGAAGAATGAAAATCGATGGATACATGCGATTTCCCGTATGTGAATGTAGTTCTGCATATGTTGCAGACAGGATTTAGCTCAGATGAGTAATCTTGATATAGCCCTCTCGAGCATTCTGATAAATAGTTCCTGCGAGCATTCTGATCGGTAGTGGTTTAGCATGTGTTGCGCACTAGCGCAGCTCTTTGTGAGCGTCTTAATATGTGATCAATTGTGATTCTGCATTTAATGCGGACACAAACGTAGCTCTTCATGAGCATCCTGTTAAGCTTGCTTGAAGTCCCTGCTACTTTATTCGGTGCTCCTTGATATTATCTCTTCAGAGATATCTATTTAGCTCTATAAGCTCCCTGAGTAAAAACTCTTATGCCCGGATAAGTGTCCTGTTACATGATTACATGGCTCGTTTGAGCATCCTGACATATGGCTTGAGAGTGTGCTCCTTAAATATGTGCCCTAATGGGTACCCCTGATTAAGAATTGATGGTTTATAGATATGTACAACTCGAGTGTACTATTTGAGTATCCATCAATAATTCAATAATTTAACGAACAAAATTCTCGACATGAGGAAATGATAAAATAAATAGATTTATGTCTTGAATGAGTCTGAATTTCTCGATGAAGTGTTTCATGATGAGCTCATCTATACTTATTTGATATACATGAGACTACCTGTTTGTCTGAGTGCATGTGTTTAGATAATTTACTAAGTTGATGAAAAACATGTTATAGTATACTTAAATTTACTAAATGAGGTTGGTAAGTTTAATTCCTGTTATATGAACTTACTAAGCATAAAATGCTTACTAGGCTTTAATTTCTTTATTTTATAGTGCTCGAAAGCTCGCGAAGGTTGGAGATCTGTTGGAGCATCATTACACTATCCACTAGCTTGTTTTGGTATAAATAGTAAACTCATTTTGGTATAATGACATATAGGTAACTTGGTCATTGTTGGCTTATAAATGTTGTTTGTAATCTAACCATTGGAATGGCTAGTGATGATTATGTTTCGGTATATCTATTAAGGTTGTTCTATGGCAATATCATGAGTATATATTATCGATTTATTGAGTTATGTTAAATGAATATACTTATTAAAGATAAAATTATAAATATGCATGTATGTAATGATATACCATGTTAGATGTTAAAATTTAGCTTGGTTATAATGCTTGGATTGGTTGGTATATGAATGTAAATTTTGGTGTAGGTTATTGGCAAGGTTTGGGTAAGAAATAAAGCTAAGAAATGGCTTTAGTTTGTCCATATGGGTAGACACACGAGATTGTGTCTTGGCCGTGTGTCAGTACATAAGCATGTAGTTAGGTCCTATGCCCCCTTCATTTTAAATTTGAGAAACAAAATGCTCAGAATTGAGCACACGGGCAAAGATATGGGTGTGTTTCTCAACTGTGTGTGCTACACGGACCAGAACACGGGTGTGTTTCTTGGCCATGTAAAACCTACACTTAATTTTGGAAAATTAAATTTATGACACGGCCTAGTACACGGGCGTATGATTAGCCGTGTGGCACAAGTCAGAGAGTTACAAGGGGTCAAACACGGCCTGCAGCACGAGTGTGCCCCTTGACCACACGGGCGTGTGTGCCTTGCATTTAAGAAAAAAATTAAAAATTTACGAAAAATTCTCTAAGTTCCTGATGTAGTCCCGACTCGATTCAAATACTCATATTGGGCTTCGAGGGTCCATTTAAGGGTCGTTATGAATAATCTCAGAAAATAAATAGTAATTGACATGAATTATCTGTAAATGTTTTGAGAACCCTAATAATGCTCCTTAACCCTGTTTCAATGACAAACACATATTAAGGGTGTTACATTTATTGGTATCAGTGTTACGATTTAGTAGATTCTCAGACTAAACGTAGCGAGTATGAATTTAGCTATAGATGCCATTATGTAATTTGTGATAGTGTGATAGTGTGATATCTCCTGACCATTTTAAATGTGTTTTTCATATAGTAATGTCATGCAAACAAGCTAGAGCTGAATCCGAGGAACCTGAGAGCAATGCTTCAGCTTCAGTTCAAAGAGTTGCATCTAATAGTGGAAGACCCGTATCTGAGGGCCGAAATGAGACGGCAAAGCAAGCCTTATTTCAAATGATGAATGAATGGTTCACTGAGTATATAAGAACAAATCCTGTTGTACAACAACCTCCCCCACCTGTTCCTCAATCAGTTCCTGAGATGCCACAGGATGCTGAATCCATTAGAACTGGTAAGCCTCCGATAGATAAAATCCGTAAGTATAGGGTAGAGGAATTTAAAGCTACTGTAGATGATGATCCAGAAAGGACTGAGTTTTGGTTGGAAAATAACATTCGGGTTTTAAATGAATTATCTTGCACACCAGTTGAATGTTTGAAATGTGCAGTATATTTGCTAAAAGACACAGCTTAACATTGGTGGAATACTATAACTTCTATTGTACCAAGAGAAAACATCACATGGGAATTTTTCCACACTGAATTCAGAAAGAAGTATGCTAGTTAGAGATTTCTGGATCAAAAACAGAAAGAATTTTTAGAGCTTAAACAAGGAAGTATAACTGTATCTGGGTATGAGTGAGAATTTGTTCGATTGAGCAAGTATGCCAGAGAATGGGTTCCAACTGAAGCCAATATGTGTAAACAATTTGAAGAAGGGTTAAATGAAGATATTAAGTTATTGATCAGAATTCTTGAATTAAGAGAATTTGTGGTACTGGCTGGTCAAGCACACAAAGCTGAGGAATTGAGTAAAGAAAAGAAAAAGCTGAAAGAGAGGATCGGGTTTCTAGTAAAAGAATTATGAGTAAGTTGCAATCATCTGCTTCTAAGAAATCAAAGAAGTATTATGATCGTTTTACAACATTAGTGGGATATTCGGGAAAAGAGTGAGGTTCTCAACGCTTTAACCCGAGATCTTCGTCCCCATCTATAACGAGTGTGGGAAGTGTTGGTAATCCCAAACCAAAGTGTAAACATTGTAATAAGTATCATTTTAGGGAATGCCGATTGAGAAGTGGAGCATGTTATAAATGTGGTTCTCTTGATCATTTTCTTAAAGATTGTCCGGAAAGGGTTGAAAGAGATATTGAATGGACTCTAAAGCTGAGTAATCAGGTTTCGAGAGGCAGACCACACTGTCACCCTGGCAATGTCAATGGTAGCTGAGGTACTATAAGGGATACAACAATCAAATCTAAGGCATGAGCACTGGTAAGGACATATGCTATTCATGCTAGAGAAGATGCTTCTGCACCAGACGTCATTACTAGTACATATTCTCTACTTGATACTGATATTGCTGCTTTGATTAATCCTGGTTCCACACATTCATACATATGCACAAATTTAGTGTCTGTTAAAAATTTACCTGTTGAATTCACTGAATTTGTGGTTAAAGTTTCAAACCTAGGGCCAGTATGTTATGGTCAATAAAGTCTGTAAAAGCTGTCCATTGATGGTAAAGGGTTATTGTTTTTTGATTGATTTGATGTTATTGCCATTTGATGAATTTGATGAGATTTTGGGAATGAGCTGGTTAATCTAACATGATGCAGTGGTGAATTGAAAACAAAATTCATTGTGTTGAAATGTCAGAGTGGTGAGGTACTGCATGTTGAATCTGATAAATTAGATGGGTTATCTAATGTGATTTCAGCAATATCAGCACAGAAATTGTAATAGCCCTTACACGTGTCCAATGCCGGGACATGATACGAGGCATTACCAGACTTAAACATACACATACATGTAAAATCGGGCCATAAAATTTCATTCAATTTAAAAACATTCAAACACATGCATATTGGCCCTTGTACCTACTGGGCCCAAAACATACACCAAAGGTGATTCAGGACTAAACCTAGAATTTTTAAAAATTTTTACAACACTTAGGAAATTTGCCATGTTTGGGGAGTCACAAGCCCGTGTGGGTAGGCCGTGTGGGCTCACACACGCCCGTGTCCTCAGCCTGTGTAACTCTCTGTTTATCACATCAGCAAACGTTTAGGGTGACACGGCCAAGTCACACGCCCATGTACTAAGGCAGTGTTCCCTACACGGCTGAAACACACGGCTGTGTCTCTGCCTGTGTGGTCAACACTTAGGCTATTTTCCAAGCCTTGGTCAATCTTAATCCCTCACGCACTTATACAACATCAAAGGCATATAACATGACATCTATTTAGTGATTAAACATCCTCAATTAAGCCACAACCATAGCATTTTCATGTCATTATACGTGTGTTTCTCATACTCATTTTACATCAAGTCTAGACATACCAAAGCATATTCATTTGGCCTTGTCATCTTCATTACCGCTTATACCTTTATACCATGGTTATCTTCATGCTAATATTCTCAACCTAATCATCTAGCATTCATAGTCATGTCTAATTCATATCCTTAGTGTCACATATCACACACTCACATTAACATGTTTCTTTAAGGCATTCCACACTAATTTCATTCTTCATCAACATCATTCACTTCCTATAAATTTACGTTTTTATACTAAGAATACGATCACATTTATTGATCAAAATTCATCCATCAAATATGCATACCATATCATACATCCATCAATAACAAGCCATCACAACATGCACATCATTAAGACATTAGAACAGTCATGCAAAATCAATTAAGTTTACAACCCAATGATTAAATATAAGCCATATCTGATGGCTCTATACAGTTGAATCATTATAAGCCAACTCAATTGGCCAAATCATGAAACACATGTCATAAAATACTAAGTCTCTATACATGCCACTCACTTGAAAGCACTTAAGGTTTATTAATACCCCAACTTGATAATTTGATAGTGTGATGCTGCCTCTGACGATGTCCAACTTCGAGCTAACCTTACAACACTGAGAGAAATGGAAAGGAGAGGGGTAAGCTTTATAGCTTAATAAGCCCATATGGAAATAATAATAAGAAATTTATTAACGTGCTTTTTCCAAATTCTTACAACATGTTCTCATGGTAACACAATAGAAATTGCATATAATTCCACTAGAAATTACATATTTTATAACTTTTACAAATTAGTCCTTTTAAGCATTTTCACCGAAAATCACTTAGCAAAAGTTGTTTCTCCAACCATAAACATACATAATCTACCATTAAACATCAAAATGCACAAATTTCTAACATGGTTCAAACCCTAGACCTTCATCATAACTCAAATAAATGGTAGAATAGGTAGATCTTGTTACGAGGATTTCAAAAACGTAAAAATCATTAAAAACGGGGCAAGAACGGACTTACAATCGAGCTTGGAAGCTTGGAAAACCCTAGCCATGGTTTCATCATGTAATATTCAGCCAAGGAAGAAGATGGACAAGAAATTTTGGCTTTTATTTTGTTTTTAATTCATTTTAGTTACTAGATTTGTAATATCCTGAATTAGGGCTTAATCGGAATAGTGATTTTGTGACCACAAATCTGAGATAGAAATAATTATTTTATAATTATTTTGATGATTATGATATGATTGCATGATTGTGCAAAAATTTCGTGATGAAATTCTATGCCTAAAGTGCTTAAATTGAAAATAGGGACTAAATCGAATAAGTTGCAAAATTTGCATTCTAGAAGTTTTTAGTATGAAATTGCATTGAAATATTAATTAGGAGATCTTAAATAGCAATTTGACCAATTTTAAGTTCATGGACAAAATTAGGACATGGAAGGAATTTTTGGAAAGTTTAGTAGTAAAGGCATTTTGGTCATTTAGTTATTAAAATGAATTAAAAACAAAATTAAAAGCCAATTTTTGTCCATCTTCTTCATTAGGCCGAAATTTCAAGGGTTCTCCATAGTTAGGGTTTGTTTGAAGCTTCCAAGCTCCATAGTAAGTGATTCTAAGCCCCGTTTTTAATGTTCTTTACGTTTTTGGAATCCCGGTAGCTTGATTAAGCTTATGTTAGCAATAATTCAACCTAGGGTTTATATTTGGAAAAATACCCATAGGTGAAATTTGTGTATTTTGATGTTTTATGATAGAATATGGGGTTTTAAATTATGTTAGACAACTTGTGCTACTCGGTTTTGAGTGAAAACGAGTAAAAGGGCTTAATCGGCAAAAATACCTAATAGTCACAAGTATATGTTAGAGTAAGAATTTGATGTTGCCATAGAAGGGAAAAATGATCAGCATGTTATAAAACATAAGAATAAGGAATAAAGTTTAATTCCCGAGCCTAGGGGCAAAAGTGTAATTATGCAAAAGTTTAGGGGCAAAAGTGTAATTTTTCCAAAGTTCGTATTAAATGCTGTTTTGATGAATGTATGTATTAAATAAGATTAATTTGGCATTATAGATTAAGAGAAACGAGATTCAAGTCGCGATCGAGGAAAAGAAAAGATTGTGGACTAAATTGCAAAATCTTTATATCTTGGTACCAAGGTCAGTTCATGTGTAAATAATGTAGCATAATTGTTATTTTTAAGTTATTGATGTTAATTACATGATATGCTGATTTTTATTATGAAATATATACTTTGTGGTTATTTTCGAATAAAATGCAAATTATGTTTACTACTTGATAAATATGAATTGCTACTGAGTATCGGTCCCGATATTCCATGGAAGACGACAAATGTGAGATCGAGGGAAAAAGCCTGTTTGAACCTTAGGAATAGATTAGGATACAAGTGACATGTCACTAGGATGGTTGAGCATCCGAACTCGTTGAGTTGAGTCCGAGTTCACTTATGGATGCGAGTGTCCGAACTCGTTGAGTTGAGTCCGAGTTTGTGAAATGTAACTTGTGACATCCCTAATTTAACCCTAGTCGGGAAGTGGTTTCGGGACCACAAAACTGGGTCACAAAAACATTTAAATACCTTATTCCATGCCAAATATATGTGAAAATGCATGTGTGAATTTTTAATTCTTTGATTTAGTTAAATTGAACGTGAATTGAAAGAAAAAGGACTCATGTGAAAGGATTTAAATATATGTGGCTAATTTTAAGAGGTTAGTAAAAGAATGAAGTAAAATAGATGGAGTTGCATGTCAAATAGTCCATTTCCTAAGGATAGTGGCCGGCCATGACAAGATTATGGGCAAAGGGAACATGTTTCCAACATGTTAGGTTAGTGGTGTATGTAGGAAGCCATAAAATAAAAGCTAGCATTAAAGAATTGAAAAAAAAATGATGAGCATGGATGCCCCCCCCCCATTTGCCGTGAATTGAACAAGAAAAACAAACAAAAAAAAAAGTGCTCATCCTTTCTCAAATTTTTGTATTGCCGTGAGTAAGGGAGAGGGGGGGTTTGGAGAAGCTTGGCCATACTTGCAACTAGATTGAGGTATGTTTGATGTCATTCCTTAAGATTCATGCATGTTTTAGTTGTTAGTTTGAAACCTACCTAGCCCATGGCTTAGATTTCTTTGCTATTTGATGGAGATGAAGTTCGGCCATGGAGGTTGTCTTTCTTGGTTGGTATTTTAATGTTGTTGTGTGAAGCATGAAGAGAAGTGAGATGAATGTTTAATAAAAGGAGATTTTTGTGCCATTGAGTTCTTGTTGTTATATGTGTATGTGCATGAGTATTCGCCATGCTATAGAATCCATGTTGCAAAATAATTAATGCTTAATGTGATATATAATAGTACTTGTGAATGAGCTTGAGAGTATCTAAATTATTAGTTGGAGGTGCGAATGTGGTCTTGGATGAATTTTAAAGAACAAAGAAATTTTGGGTGACTATAGGTCAAGGACATTCGACCAAAGGCTTGTGTGCTAGCAAAGTCGGCCTAGATGGGGTAAATGTTAAGTGTTAAATGTTCATGAGATAAAATTTTGTGATTTGATGAATTAATGATGATAGTATAGTTGATGTCATGTATAAATATGTGGCAAGACGGTTAAACTAGTTAATTTATTGATTAAGCTCAAGAAGCTAGAGGTGGAGAATCAAGCAAAGGCAAAGGAAAGAACATCGAGTAGCGAGAGTTGGAACCATTTTACCCAATACAAGGTAAGTCATTAAGCATATATTTGATATTGCTTAAATGCTTGTAATATCTATGCAATTGTGTTTAATGAGATGAAATATGTACAAATGTATGTGTATGAAAAGATGATATTGTTGAACGTAAAAGAGATAGTGAAATGTGTAGGAAGTTTGCTTCGGCACTAAGTGTGCGAGAAATAGATGTGTACGGTGACGAGATTGGCAATGAGTGTGCGAGCTTGTAATGTATGGCACTAAGTGTGCGAGTTTGGACTATATGGCACTATATGTGCGGGCTTGAATCACATGGCACTAAGTGTGCGTGATTGAGTATTAAGCACTATGTGTGCGAACTCTACACATATCTCTGATTGAATATTTATATGGAGGTGTGAGTTTATCGAGATGAGTATGGATAGCGGAAAGAGTAAGTACCTTGAGTTCATGGCTAATAGATGCTATGTTCATGCTCGGGGTGGAGTTGGTAAGATTTAAATCTATGTGATGATTTCAATTGCATTCCCGTAAATAAGGTATCGTGGAATAGATGAAAGTTCATTTGATTGCATGATTGTTGCTGAAATGAAATGATGTATGGAAATTGCTTCAAATATCCTATTGAATAGTATATGAAATGTAAATGTATGACTTGGTATGAGATTGATCCGAAGGTCTAAGGAACTATGGTATAGTTCGGTATGCATTTGGAACACTTGGCCTTGTTTCATTATTTCATTTTATGATAATTTTATTAATGGATGGTTGTGGAATGCTTATGACTTCTTGAGTTATAAACTCACTCGGTGTTTTCTTGTCACCCATTTTAGGTTTCTTGGACTCGTCTCCTTTTGGGTGCTCGGGCTATCAACGAAGTCATCACACCGTGAGCAATTTTTGGTATTGTCTTCTTAGTCAACTTAGGAGAACATTTGGCATGTATGGGCTATTTTGTTTTGTTAAATTTTGGGTTGTAAACTTTAAGCCATGTGAAAATGGCCTATGTGGTCGTTTGAGTGGGATGCTAGAACCTATAGCCACGAGTCTTAGAAACCTTAAATTTTGATAAGGTGGCCATAATTTGTGTCATGTATGATGGATGATTAGTAAGGCTAAGGAAGGATTCATGAAATTGGCATAGTCTCTGCAGAACTGCTATTGCGGACAGCAGCAGTGATATGAGATCGAAAAATCACTAAAAATAGTAGAAGTGGAATTAATTGCTAAAAAAAAATTACGTACTCGAAGCTTGATGGGTCTATTTTCATATGGATGAAACGAAACGACCATATGAGCTGTATTTTAAGAGATATTCAAGATTTCGTGAGACAGGGCCAGAACGGTTTCTGGATTCTATGTTTCGACTTTGAAAATTTACCATAAATTATCCAGAAACAATTAGAAGTCATGCCTTATATGCATAGATTCCCCTTTGAGTATAGTTTGATTAGAAACAAACGGAATGAGCATTGGAGCTCTGTACGAGATGATATCCAGGTCGTAATGTGCAAAGGTCAGTGTAGTCGAACCCCGAAACAGGGGTGACTTTAACTTATAAACTGTACCAATTGGCCAGACCAAAAATTTTAGAAATAAATCCACGGATGGATATATGAGTCTAAATTCGGGGAAAATTTACGGAACTAGTTTTCGAGTTCTGGAACTCGAGATATGATTTTTAACGTGACAGGACGCAGTTTGCCATTTGGATGGAAATGTGAAAAATAGTCATGTGACACATGAGAGTTGGTCTGAGAACCCCTCGTGTCCGACTCCGGCGACGGTATCGGGAATGGGGTGTTACATAACTAGGCATCAGAACTCGTTGAGTTGAGTCCGAGTTCACTTATGGATGCGAACGCCCAAGCTCGTTGAGTGAGTCAGGAGTTCACTTAGGGCGGGTTACATGATTTCTTGAATACATATGAGACACTTATGTGCAAATTATCCGTGTATCCGAGTTGTATTCCGATGTGTTCAACGAGTGAAATTTCTAGTGAAATGGAAGAACACTTAACATGCAAGCGACGTTTTGGTAAGTGTTGTGAAATGGACACTTTGGACAGGTATGTTCTTAACCCTCGGGTTGAAAATAGATACAACAACGATAAGGTGGTAAGATGATGAATGATGTTTAGAAATGTGATATATGTTTTGGTGATACCAGGCTAAAGTTGTTTGGTATATTTGTATTGTTATGTTACTTGTTATTTACATATGAACTTACTAAGCATTTATGCTTACTCCCTCCTCTTTATTTATTGTAGTTTTGAACAAGCCATTTCGGGAATCGGGGGTCGAAGGTTCGATCACACTATCTAAAGGACTTTCATCGGGTAAATGGCTTGTAAAACTTAAGTATGGCATGTATAGCAATATACTTATTTTGTGTAAATAATTTTATGATATGGTCATGATTGGTTGAGAAAATGTTTGATATTGATAAGTCATGGTGATGGTTAAATTTAGATCATGTTTGATATCATGGAAGTTTAATAGGTTATCTAGTTCATAACAACTCATGAAAAGATGAAATTTGCCTTAAAAGCAGAATATTCTTTGCAGACAATGACATGAATTTGAAAAATCACTAAAAATAGTATAAATGGAACTAAATGATGAGTAAGTTATGAAATTTAATATTAATGAGTCTATTTTCGTATGGATAAAAAAAAGGCATATAAATTATACTTTATGAGATATTTGAAACCTTGTGAAAGCAGGGGCGAGTGATTTACGGATCCTCTGTTCGACTTTAAAATTCATAATAAATTGTAAAAAATAATTATAAGTCATTATTTATATGTACAGATTACTTATTTAGTCTAGTTTTAAGAAAAACAAACCTCGTAGTCATTAAAATTCGTAGAGAGATATCTGATTCATAATACACGAGATGTCGAGGCGGTGAACCACGAAGCAGGGAGACTTTAACTAATAAACTGTACTAATTGGCCCAACCAAAAATTCGAGGAAAAAATTAGTAAATAGATATATGAGTCTAGATTTAGGGAAAATTTATGGATCTTGATTTTGAGTTTAAGTAACTCGAGATATGATTTTTCTTGTAAGCTGTGCCGAGGTAGCTAGAAGTCATGCCTTATATGCATAGATTCCCTTTGAGTCTAGTTTGATTAGAAACAAGCGGAATGAGCATTGGAGCTCATGCGAGATGATATCCAGGTCGTAATGCAAAGGTCGGTGTAGTCGAACCCCAAAGCAGGGTGACTTTAACTAATAAAGCTGTACCAATTGGCGGACCAAAATTTTAGAAATAAATCCACGGATGGATATATGAGTCTAAATTCGGGAAAATTTACGGAACTGGTTTTCGAGTTCGGAACTCGAGATATGATATTTAAGGTGACGAGGGACGCGATTTGCCATTTGAATGGAAATGTGAAAAATAGTCATGTGACACATGAGAGTTGGTTCGAGAACCCTCGTGTCCGACTCGACGACGGTATCGGGAGCGAGGTGTTACAATTTTATTGGTATCGAGCTATGGTTTAGTCGGTTCTAGGACTACCGTAGCGTGTGAGTCTAGCTATACATGCCAATGTGTTAGTGCTTAAAAATGTGATGACTTGACGGTTGAAATTTTTGTTTTGATTAGCAAATGGAACCGGGGTAGAGAGACCCTTGGCGGATGGCGTTGAAAGTGTAGCGGCTGCTCTGCGCAAGGGACACGCTGTTGAGCCTCGGTCATCGCATGAATAATCAAGATGAAGGGCGAAACAAGCCTTCTTCACCATGATGAATGAGTGGGTCGCATAATATGCCCGAACCAATCCGGCTGTCCAACCATTCCCAAATTTAAATAATCCACCCCAAGAGCCCGTAATGCCATCGATTCTTGATCTGTGAATTTGAGTAAACCATCTGTGGACTTGATTAGGAAGCATGGGGCCGAGGAGTTTAAGGCCATAATTCTTGATGATGCCGAAAGGGCCGAGTTACGGCTTGATAACACCATTAGAGTGTTTGATGGTATCATGCACACCGATGAATGTCTTAAGTGTGCTATATCCTTGTTCGAGACTCGACCTACTATTGGTGGAGGACCTTAATTTCCATAGTCCCAAAGGAACAAGTTACTTGGGATTTCTTCCAAACGAATTTGAAAGAAATACATTAGTCAACGGTTCATCGATCAAAAGCGTAAGGAATTCTTGGAGCTCAAGCAAGGTCGTATGGCGGTATCGAATCTGAACATGAGTTCGTAAGACTTAGTCGGTATGCTCGGGAGTGTGTGGTGATGAGGTTGCTATGTGCAAAAGATTTGAAGAGGATTGAATGAAGAGTTAAAGCTCTTGGTGGGTATTTTGGAGATAAAAGAATTTGTAACACTAGTTGAGCGAGTCGCAAGGCGAAGAGCTCGGAAGGAGAAGAGGAAGGCTGAATTTGAAGCTAGAGATTATCGTAAAAGATCGACGGACAAGGCTCTATTTTCTACTGTAAAGAAGTTCGAGAGAGGACGCAAATAAGTCGAGGCATGCGGGGATTTCCATTGAAACACGACCATCGATGGACTCACGAGCTACTTGATAGCTAGTGTGGGCAATAATCGTCAAGAAAAGCCGAATGCCCCAATGTGGAAGGCGACACATAGGTGAATGTTGGGGTAAGTCATTAATAGGGCTGTTATGGATGCGGTTGAAGGACCACTTCATTAGAGATTGCAGAGCTAGATGAGAAGAATAAGATGCAGGTGCAAGATCTAGTGGGGCGACGGCTAGAGGTAGACCCCGAGGATTTCAGGAGGTAGGGGTGGTAATCGAGAGGGTCTCGACACGGTTGTTCGATCCGAGGCTCGTGCTCTGCTAGAGCATATGCTATCCGCGCACGAGAGGAGGCATCCTCCCCGACGTTATCACCTGGTACTTTCACTCTCTTTGATACTAGTGTGATTGCATTGATTGACCACGGCTCTACTCATTCATATGTATGTGAAACCTTAGCATCCAATAAGACTCTACTGTTGAGTCTCTCGAGTTCGTATTCAGTATCAAACCCTTTGGGTTAATACGTACTCGTTGATAAAGTGTGCAAGAGATGCCCCTAATAATTGAGAATCTGTTTTCCTACCGATCGATACTTCTACCATTTGATGAATTCGATGTTATTCTTGGTATGGATTGGTGACCGTGCATGATGCGTTGGTGGTGGACGCAAAGGAAAACCATTGATTTGAGGAGTGCAAATAATGAGGTAGTCGAGTCGAGTCTACTAATTTAAGAGGAGTGCGGCGATAATATCTTCTATGACCGCTCGGAGATATGTGAAAAAGGGTGTGAAACATACCTTGCGTATGTGTTTGAGAGTAAAGAGACGAAAAGGAAACTCGAATCGGTACCGGTGGTTTGTGAGTATTGGATGTTTTTCACGAGGAGTTCTGGGATTGCCACCGGTTCGAGAAGTGGAATTCGTCATCGAAGTGGTACCGGTACTACGCCGATCTCAATAGCCCGTGTCGTATGGCATTAATGGAATTGAAGGAATTGAAGGTTCAATTGCAAGAATTGTGGATAGAGGTTTCGCTCGACCGAGTTTTTCTCCATAGGGAGCACCGGTATTGTTTGTGAAGAAGAAGGATGGAACTATGAGATTGTGCATCGACTATCGTCAGTTGAATAAAGTGATGATAAAGAATAAATATCCGTTGCCACGAATTGACGATTTGTTTGATCAATTAAAGGGAGCCTCAGTGTTTTCAAAGATAGATTTGAGGTCGGGTACTATCGGTTGAGGTCCGAGAATCGGACATACCCAAAAGCGCTTTTAGAGCGAGGTGCAGCCACTACGAATTCTTAGTGATGCCGTTTGGGCTCACTAATGCCCCTGCGGTATTTATGGATTTAATGAATAGAATTTTCAGGCCATACTTGGATCGGTTCGTAGTTGTATTTATCGATGACATTTTGGTCTATTCGAGAGATGAAACCGAACACGTTGAACACCGAGGCTAGTGTTGCAAATTTTACGAGATAAGCGATTATCATAAAGTTGATAAATGTGAATTTTGGTTGAGAGAGGTTAGCTTTTGGGGCACGTGGTGTCCGCATCGGTGTCGAGGTGGACCGAACAAAATTTCGACCATAGTCGATTGGAAACCTCAAGGAATGTTACCGAAGTTAGGAGCTTTTGGGGCTTGCGGATACTATCGACGATTTGTGAAAGGTTTTTCGATGATAGCTGCACCGATGATGAAACTACTCCAAAAAGATGTTAAGTTCGAGTGGTGAACGCTGTCAAGAAAGTTTCGATCGACTAAAAACTGTTTAACCGAGGCCCCAATACTAGTACAGTGAGTCGGTAAAGAGTTTGTCATATCTGATGGCGCATCCTTGTTTGGGTTAGGTTGTGTGTTGATGCAAGAAGGTCGAGTTGTGGCTTACGCGTCGAGACAACTAAAAGCTGCATGAGAGAAACTATCCGACCCATGACCTTGAACTAGCGACCATAGTGTTCGCCTTGAAAATATGGCGGCATTACTTGTTTGGAGAAAGGTGTCATATTTATTCGGACCACAAAAGTCTTAAATATTTGATGACTCAAAGAGATTTAAACTGCGACAAAGGCGTTGGCTTGAGTTGTTGAAAGACTATGAACTCATCATTGATTATCACGGGAAAGGCCAGCGTGGTGGCCGATGCTTTAAGTCGCAAGGCACCTTTGTTTGCTTTGAGAACGATGGATGCTCACCTATCTGTTTCACCCGATGAGGTGCTAGTAGTTGAATTAGAGGCCAAACCGTTATTGATTCATCAAATACTTGAATCTCGGAAGGTCGATTTGAATTGGTCGCTAAACGAGTCGAATGTGTTTGAATGAGGAATCGAATTTCAGATTGACGACAATGATTGCTTGACGTTCAAGGGTCGATTATGTATTCGAGGATTGAAACTTGTTTGAAGATTCAGACAAGGCTCACGATGAGTCGAATGTCGGTCCACGGGTAGTACTAAAATGTACAATGACACAAACGCCAATTTTGGTGGCGGTATGAAACGAGACATTTCGAATTTGTTTCAAGGTGTCGATATGTCAACAAGTGAAAGTGGAACATCAAGTGCCATCGGGATTACTTGACCAATCATGATACCGAATGGAAATGGGATCGAGTGACAATGGATTTTGTATCCGGGTTACCGGTGTTTGCGAGTAAGAAAGATGCGATTTGGGTTGTTGTGGATAGATGACTAAGTCGGCTCACTTTATCCCGTCGCAAGGATTTTTCGCTCGATAAGTTGGCGAGTTATACATCTCCCAAATTGTTCGATTGCATGGGGTACCTACTTCTATCGTGTCGGATAGAGACCCAAGATTTACGTCGCGATTTTGGAAGAAATTGCAAGAGGCTTTGGGTACCAAGCTGCATTTTAGCTTGCTTTTCATCCCCAAACCGATGGTCAATCCGAATGGATAATTCAAATACTCGAGGATATGTTGAGATGTTGCATCCTTGAGTTTAGTGGTTCATGGGAAGCGGTATTTACCTTTGATTGAATTAAACACAATAACAGGTTTTCAATCAAGTATTAAGATGGCGCCTTACGAGGCTTTATACGGTCGTAAATCTGTACCCCATTATTCTAGATGAACTTAGTGAAGGTAAAATCTTGAGGTTGATTTGATTAAGGATGCCGAGCGAGAAAGTTCGAGTAATTCGTGAAAGTTTGAAAGTCGCCGGATCGCCAAAAGTCGTATCGGATTTGAGAAGAAAAGACATTGAATATCGGGTTGGGGACAAGGTATTTCTCAAAGTTTCACCACGGAAGAAGGTGCTTAGATTTGGTCGTAAGGGCAAATTGAGTCCGAGGTTCATCGGTCCGTATGAAGTATCCGAATGAGTTGGGCCATTAGCGTCTCGATTAATTTTACCCCCGAGCTTGAAAGGATTCTAGCGTTTTCCATGTCTCGATGCTTGACGATATAGGTCGACCCGACACACGTAATCACTCCATCCGAGGTCGAGGTTCACCTAATTTGAGTTATGAAGAAGAGCCGGTTCGCGATTACGATCTTGCGAAGTAAAAGAGTTGCATAATAAGAAAATCCCATTGGTGAAGGTGTTGTGGCATAAACACGAATTGAAAAAGCCACTTGAACTTGAGGCCTCTATGAAAGAGCGATACCGAGCCTATTCTGGGTAAGATTTAGGGACGAAAATTTCTTAAGTGGGGAGAGTTGTGACATCCCTAATTTAACCCTAGTCGGAAGTGGTTTGGGACCACAAAACTGGGTCACAAAAACATTTAAATACCTTATTCCATGCCAAATATATGTGAAAATGCATGTGTGAATTTTTAATTCTTTGATTTAGTTAAATTGAGCGTGAATTGAAAGAAAAGGACTCATGTGAAAGGATTTAAATATATGTGGCTAATTTTAAGAGGTTAGTAAAAGAATGAAGTAAAATAGATGGAGTTGCATGTCAAATAGTCCATTTCCTAAGGATAGTGGCGGCTATGACAAGATTATGGGCAAAGGAACATGTTTCCAACATGTTAGGTTAGTGGTGTATGTAGGAAGCCATAAAATAAAAGCTAGCATTAAAGAATTGAAAAAAAATGATGAGCATGGATGCCCCCCATTTGCCGTGAATTGAACAAGAAAAACAAAAAAAAGTGCTCATCCTTTCTCAAATTTTTGTATTGCCGTGAGTAAGGGAGAGGGGGTTTGGAGAAGCTTGGCCATACTTGCAACTAGATTGAGGTATGTTTGATGTCATTCCTTAAGATTCATGCATGTTTTAGTTGTTAGTTTGAAACCTACCTAGCCCATGGCTTAGATTTCTTTGCTATTTGATGGAGATGAAGTTCGCCATGGAGGTTGTCTTTCTTGGTTGGTATTTTAATGTTGTTGTGTGAAGCATGAAGAGAAGTGAGATGAATGTTTAATAAAAGGAGATTTTTGTGCCATTGAGTTCTTGTTGTTATATGTGTATGTGCATGAGTATTCGCCATGCTATAGAATCCATGTTGCAAAATAATTAATGCTTAATGTGATATATAATAGTACTTGTGAATGAGCTTGAGAGTATCTAAATTATTAGTTGGAGGTGCGAATGTGATCTTGGATGAATTTTAAAGAACAAAGAAATTTTGGGTGACTATAGGTCAAGGACATTCGGCCAAAGGCTTGTGTGCTAGCAAAGTCGGCCTAGATGGAATAAAGCGTTAAGTGTTAAATGTTCATGAGATAAAATTTTGTGATTTGATGAATTAATGATGATAGTATAGTTGATGTCATGTATAAATATGTGGCAAGACGGTTAAACTAGTTAATTTATTGATTAAGCTCAAGAAGCTAGAGGTGGACAATCAAGCAAAGGCAAAGGAAAGAACATCGAGTAGCCGAGTTGGAACCATTTTACCCAATACAAGGTAAGTCATTAAGCATATATTTGATATTGCTTAAATGCTTGTAATATCTATGCAATTGTGTTTAATGAGATGAAATATGTACAAATGTATGTGTATGAAAAGATGATATTGTTGAACGTAAAAGAGATAGTGAAATGTGTAGGAAGTTTGCTTCGGCACTAAGTGTGCGAGAAATAGATGTGTACGGTGACGAGATTGGCAATGAGTGTGCGAGCTTGTAATGTATGGCACTAAGTGTGCGAGTTTGGACTATATGGCACTATATGTGCGGGCTTGAATCACATGGCACTAAGTGTGCGTGATTGAGTATTAAGCACTATGTGTGCGAACTCTACACATATCTCCGATTGAATATTTATATGGAGGTGTGAGTTTATCGAGATGAGTATGGACAGCAGAAAGAGTAAGTACCTTGAGTTCATGGCTAATAGATGCTATGTTCATGCTCGGGGTGGAGTTGGTAAGATTTAAATCTATGTGATGATTTCAATTGCATTCCCGTAAATAAGTTATCGTGGAATAGATGAAAGTTCATTTGATTGCATGATTGTTGCGGAAATGAAATGATGTATGGAAATTGCTTCAAATATCCTATTGAATAGTATATGAAATGTAAATGTATGACTTGGTATGAGATTGATCCGAAGGTCTAAGGAACTATGGTATAGTTCGGTATGGTGGAACACTTGGCCTTGTTTCATTATTTCATTTTATGATAATTTTATTAATGGATGGTTGTGGAATGCTTATGACTTCTTGAGTTATAAACTCACTCGGTGTTTTCTTGTCACCCATTTTAGGTTTCTTGGACTCGTCTCCTTTTGGGTGCTCGGAATTGTCAACGAAGTCATCACACCGTGAGCAATTTTGGTATTGTCTTCTTAGTCAACTTAGGAGAACATTTGGCATGTATGGGCTATTTTGTTTTGTTAAATTTTGGGTTGTAAACTTTAAGCCATGTGAAAATGGCCTATGTGGTCGTTTGAGTGGGATGCTAGAACCTATAGCCACGAGTCTTAGAAACCTTAAATTTTGATAAGGTGGCCATAATTTGTGTCATGTATGATGGATGATTAGTAAGGCTAAGGAAGGATTCATGAAATTGGCATAGTCTACTGCAGTAACTATTGCGGACAGCAGCAGTGATATGAGATCGAAAAATCACTAAAAATAGTAGAAGTGGAATTAATTGCTAAAAAAAAATTACGTACTCGAAGCTTGATGGGTCTATTTTCATATGGATGAAACGAAACGACCATATGAGCTGTATTTTAAGAGATATTCAAGATTTCGTGAGACAGGGCTAGAACGGTTTCTGGATTCTATGTTTCGACTTTGAAAATTTACCATAAATTATCCAGAAACAATTAGAAGTCATGCCTTATATGCATAGATTCCCCTTTGAGTCTAGTTTGATTAGAAACAAACGGAATGAGCATTGGAGCTCTGTAAGAGATGATATCCAGGTCGTAATGCGCAAAGGTCAGTGTAGTCGAACCCCGAAACAGGGGTGACTTTAACTAATAAACTGTACCAATTGGCCAGACCAAAAATTTTAGAAATAAATCCACGGATGGATATATGAGTCTAAATTCGGGGAAAATTTACGAAACTGGTTTTCGAGTTCTGGAACTCGAGATATGATTTTTAACGTGACAGGGACGCAGTTTGCCAGCTGGACTGGAAATGTGAAAAATAGTCTGTGTGACACATGAGAGTTGGTCTGAGAACCCCTCGTGTCCGACTCCGGCGACGGTATCGGGAACGGGGTGTTACATAACTAGGCATCCGAACTCGTTGAGTTGAGTCCGAGTTCACTTATGGATGCGAACGCCCAAGCTCGTTGAGCTGAGTCCGAGTTCACTTAGGGGCGGGTTACATGATTTCTTGAATACATATGAGACACTTATGTGCAAATTATCCGTGTATCCGAGTTGTATTCCGATGTGTTCAACGAGTGAAATTTCTAGTGAAATAGAAGAACACTTAACATGCAAGCGACGTTTTGGTAAGTGTTGTGAAATGGACACTTTGGACAGGTATGTTCTTAACCCTCGGGTTGAAAATAGATACAACAACGATAAGGTGGTAAGATGATGAATGATGTTTAGAAATGTGATATATGTTTTGGTGATACCAGGCTAAAGTTGTTTGGTATATTTGTATTGTTATGTTACTTGTTATTTACATATGAACTTACTAAGCATTTATGCTTACTCCTCCTCTTTATTTATTGTAGTTTTGAACAAGCCAGCTCGGGAATCGGGACGGGTCGAAGGTTCGATCACACTATCTAAAGGACTTTCATCTGGGTAAATGGCTTGTAAAACTTAAGTATGGCATGTATAGCAATATACTTATTTTGTGTAAATAATTTTATGATATGGTCATGATTGGTTGAGAAAATGTTTGATATTGATAAGTCATGGTGATGGTTAAATTTAGATCATGTTTGATATCATGGAAGTTTAATAGGTTATCTAATTCATAACAACTCATGAAAAGATGAAATTTGCCTTAAAACAGAATATTGCTGCAGCAATGACATGAATTTGAAAAATCACTAAAAATAGTATAAATGGAACTAAATGATGAGTAAGTTATGAAATTTAATATTAATGAGTCTATTTTCATATGGATAAAAAAAACAGGCATATAAATTATACTTTATGAGATATTTGAAACCTTGTGAAACAGGGCCAGAGTGATTTCTGGATCCTCTGTTCTGACTTTAAAAATTCATAATAAATTGTAAAAAAATAATTATAAGTCATTATTTATATGTACAGATTACTTATTTAGTCTAGTTTTAAGAAAAACAAACCTCGTAGTCATTAAAATTCTGTATAGAGAGATATCTGATTCGTAATACACAGATGTCAGAGCAGTCGAACCCTGAAACAGGGGAGACTTTAACTAATAAACTGTACTAATTGGCCCAACCAAAAATTCCAGAAAAAAATTAGTAAATAGATATATGAGTCTAGATTTAGGGAAAATTTATGGATCTTGATTTCGAGTTTCGTAACTCGAGATATGATTTTTCTTGTAACTGTGACGCAGGTAGCTAGAAAGCTGTGAATGTAGAAACAAATGATTTGAAGTTCTTAATTTGATAAATTATGTTCGGTAACCCCTCAAGCTCGACTCCGGCGATGGTTTCGGGCGTGGGGGCGTTACAAGATTACCAAAATGCCCCTAACTTAAAAATATTCTATTTCACCCATTTCATGTCCATTTTTGTCCAACAAATTATCCAGTGGTCTAATTACGATTGAAGGACCTCCAATTTAAAATTTCATAACAACTGGACACTTTTAGCATGTAGAACTCAACTTTTTCACTTTTTACAATTTAATCCTTTTGACCAAATGGAGTGCCCAAACGTCAAAATTTTTGAATGAAATTTTCATGAAATCATCCCATGAATTTGTAGACCATAAAAATTAACTATCTTACGTCGAATTTGTGGTCCCAAAACCACTGTTCCGACTAGGCCCAAAATCGAACTATTAGAACTCTTCCCCCTTTAGAGATTTTCGTCCCTAAAAATCTTACCAGAAATGAGGTTTGATTTTTGCATAAGCTCCTTTATTCATAACATCATTAGAGAACCTTTACTAATACTGAACTTTTAGTTCCTAACACTTCAATCCTTCGTTCCAAGGTCATGAGCATTTCTTTGTTATACAACACATCAACTGAATTTTGACTTATGTCGGAGAACTCATATACACGAAGAATTTGACCCATACCATCATAACACACATACACATAACATACTTGAATCCTTTCGAATTTGAAAGGTGAAACTAGCCAGTTCATCACAGCCTTATATTCTCTGTAATTTCATATGGCTCGATAGTTTGCGAATTCGATCTTTTAGTTGTCTGTAAACTTTCAGAGCTTCCTTTAACTTTCCCAAGAAATTACAATACAAACCTCGGACTCAATCCGATCAATGAAGACTAGCATTCAAAGAAACCTGACAACCTCAAAGACACATAATTCCATTAACCTGTTAAGTGAGAATTATGTACATACCAAAATGATTTGTAATTTTGTTAAACAGAGGACAACAGTTCATATAACATTTCTCTTTTTCAGAGATGGGGATAATCCAGATATGAAATTTATAGTAGCCCTTTCCCATTTCATTCTAGTATCAATATTGCACTCCCTTAGTCCACGAATTACTAACGCATTTTCCAGCTACACAGACTTACAATAAAACTTTAGTTTTTAGTCTTGAACTCATCTAAGACCAAACCGTCAATAGACAAGATCAACCGTATAACCATTAATCTCAATGAAATCGAGGATTTTCAACCCCAATACTAGTAACTGCATTTTGCTATTCTCAAAGATCAAACAATAACTAACTCATCATCTTTTGATCTTTCAAATTATCTATGCTATCTCAGTTTCAGATCCTTCCATAACATTGGATACTTTAAGTTATCACGTTGCTTTCTAGCCTTGAAACACATCCCAATTTATTCAATATCGTATCTCGAAAAATCGCGAACACTATGCCCGAGGCAGGCTATTTCAAATTTAATATTTTGATTAACAATATTTCCACCCATTTAAAACCTTACTAGCATGTAACAGACCATCCAAATTTTCAGTACAACTTCGAGTCATAATAATGTCTTTTAAAATATACATTCTTCATTCTGAATACCTGTCTTTTACTTATAAAGAAATGAAAATCTGTTTCCAGACATGGGAATAGACTCGGATATAAATATCTCATTTAATCTTTCAAATAAATAACCCATACAATTTGAAAAAAAACCGAGTCGATATTAATTATCAATCAATAATAATTCAAGTATTCCCTTCATACTAATGATAGGACAATTCAAACATACAATCTTTTATAATTCTTTCACAACACAAGTCAAAATTTTTTATAAACTGTTTCAGCTCAAACAAAACATAAAGCTTCTTTCTAACTCAATAGAAATCAAGAGTACCAGTAAAAATGAAAACCAATATACAATCTAAACTTGAACTGTCGCAATCTATGCTTTGGCCAATTTCAACCCATTTTATGAAGACTAGAAAACCTCATATTAGTATCATTGTGTTCCCATGATCAGACTGGACATATAGACATATTTAGTTCTGACCCATGGATATCCCACGCAAACAAATCACGTTTTATACATTTTAACATTAGGAATAACAAGAAAATCGAGACATTAGCATTCAAGATATGCAGACATACAAAATTTTCGAGAACACAGCCCAAATGAAATAATAAAAATCTCCATGATCCTCTCAAAGAAAAGAAATCTAGAAGAAAATATCATTCAGACTCACTGGAACCAATTGCTACAAAGACAATGCATTTTCCATAAATATACCGAATAGAGAAACAATCATTACAATCAGAATCAAAGCATCATATGCATTTTCTTATCGACTTCCAATAGACAAATGGTAATAGAATACCAGGGAGAATTAAAGCAATGCAAATTATAAACCATTCAGACTAATAATACTTTCATCTGCTATCATGATTATAAAACATTCCCCTACAATAAGGATTTGATCAAAAGATAGATAGCCATATGAATACCTCTAAGAACAATTGAACACACAGAATACCCTAGAAGAGATGGTATAATCTGCTCAACTGCAATTGTCATACTCAGACATCTTACTATACAAACATTATTCCTTTAACTATTTCTGTCATTACTAATTCCACATTATTCCATTCATTAATGAAAATCAATCCGGAAGAAATCCCAGTTAATGTATTCCTTCAACATCGTACCTGAATAAGTCAATTTGTCAAATTAACTTTTTTTCAAAATGTGATATTGCGAGATCCAAAAAATCTTTAGAATAATCTACTATCTATTCTAGTTCTATCTTTACTCAACAATCCATTCTCAATCTTTGACCATTTTTATAATTACTCTACCATTGAACTCTTTGATTTCACACTCGGGAGCTCATTCAACATAAGTCTCGTGAAATTTCATTATAAAACACCACATAGGTAAGGGGTGAGGTCGTAAAATCTCTGACTCGACTCTCATATATATATATACACATATGTAACTTAATATTCATCATCACCATAATAATATCATCACACAATAAACTTCCATTTCATACATCATCATATACACATCATAGACTTTTATTTGTACCTTTATAAGTCTCATTTCATCATAAGTATACTCTGTTCAGATACTTTAGCATCACTACTAACAAGATCGGGTGTGGCTCGATTGAAGAGTATCTCTGTCTAAGTGAGATAAATCTCATCCGCGTCAGGAGACATCACACTATCACAGATTATGTGTCATGTATAGTTAGACTCTCACTCATGCTATGTTAGTCCGAGAATAGACTAAACCATAGCTCTGATACCACTAAATGTAACACCCCTTACCCATGTCCAACGCCGGGACAGGATACGAGGCATTACCGGACTTAAACATACACATACATGTAAAACTAGGCCATAAAATTTCATTCAATTTAATAACATCCAAACACATGCATATTGTCCCTTGTACGGGCCTACAAGGCCCAAAACATACACCAAAGGTGATTCAGGACTAAACCGAGAATTTTTAAAAATTTTTACAACACTTAGGAAATTTTCCATGTTTGGAGAGACACACGCTCGTGTGGTCTCACACACACCCATGTGGCTTGGAACACGCCCATGTCCTCAGTCCGTGAAACTCTCTGTTTATCACATCAGCAAACATTTAGGGTCATACGGCCATGTCACACTCCCGTGTACTAAGGCAATGTTCCCCACACGGTTGAGACACACGACCGTGTCTCTACCTGTGTGGTCAACACTTAAGCTATTTTTCAAGCCTTGGTCAACCTTAATCCCTTACGCACTTATACAACATCAAAGGCATATAACATGGCATCCATTTAGTGATTAAACATCCTCAATTAAGTCACAACCATAGCATTTGCATGTTATCATACTTGTGTTTCTCATACTCATTTTATATCAAGTCTCGACATACCAAACATATTCATTTGGCCTTGTCATCTTCATTACCACTTATACCTTTATACCATGGTTATCTTCATGCTAATGTTCTCAACTGAATCATCTAGCATTCATAGTCATGTCTAATTCATATCCTTAATGTCACATATCACACACTCACATTAACATGTTTCTTTAAGGCATTCCACACTAATTTCATTCTTCATCAACATCATTAACCTACTCTAAATTTGCACTTTTATAGTAAGAATATCATCACATTTATTGATCAAAATTCATCCATCAAATATGCATACCATATCATACATCTATCGATAACAAGCCATCACAACATGCACATCATCAAGACATTAGAATAATCATGCAAAATCAATTAGGTTTACAACCCAATGATCAAATATAAGCCATATCTCACGGCTCTGTACAAATGAATCATTATAAGCCAACTCAATTGGCCAAATCATGAAACACATGTCATAAAATACTAAGTCTCTATACATGCCACTCACTTGAAAGCACTTAAGGTTTATTAATACCCCAACTTGATAATTTGATAGTGTGATGCTGCCTCCGATGATGTCAAACCTCGAGCTAACATGACAACACTAAGAGAAATGGAAAGGAGAGGGGTAAGCTTTATAGCTTATAAGCCCGTACGAAAATAATAATAAGTAATCTATTAACGTGTTTTTTCCAAATTCTTACAACATGTTCTCCTGATAAAAAAAATCAAAATTGCACATAATTCCACTAGAAACTACATATTTTATAACTTTTACAAATTAGTCCTTTTAGGCATTTTCACCGAAAATCACTTAGCAAAAGTTATTTCTCCAACCACAAACATGCATAATCTACCATTAAACATCAAAATGCACAAATTTATAACAAGGGTCAAAACCTAGACCACCTTCATAATTGAAATAAATGGTAGAAATAGGTAGATCTTGTTACGAGGATATCAAAAACATAAAAATCATTAAAACTAAGGCAAGAACAACTTACAATCGAGCTTGGAAGCTTGGAAAACTCTAGCATGGTTTCTTCATGTAACATTAGGCCAAGGAAGAAGATGGACAAGAAATTTTGGCTTTTATTTTGTTTTTAATTCATTTTAATAACTAGATTACCAAAATGCTCCTAACTTAAAAATATTTTATTTCACCCATTTCATGTCCATTTTTGTCCAACAAATTATCCAATGGTCTAATTACGATTTAAGGACCTCCAATTTAAAATTTCATAATAATTGGACACCTTTAACATGTAGAACTCAACTTTTTCACTTTTTACAATTTATTCCTTTTGACCAAATTGAGTGCCCAAACGTCAAAATTTTCGAACGAAATTTTCACGGAATCATCCCGTGTATTTGTAGACCATAAAAATATAATAAAAATTAATTTTCTTACATCAAATTTGTGGTCCCGAAACCATTGTTCCGACTAGGCCCAAAATTGGGCTGTTACAGAAATATTTTAGAAAGGGTTATGAAGTTTATCTTGTGTATGTGTTGGACACTAAAGTATCTGAGTCAAAGATTCAGTCAGTGCCGGTTATATGTGAATTTCCTGATGTATTTCCAGAGGAATTACCTAGTTTGCCACCAGTTAGAGAAGTGGAGTTTTCTATAGATTTTGTACCAGAGATAACAACAATATCTATAGCACCTACAAGTGGCTCCTATCGAATTAAAAGAGTTGAAAGCACAGTTGAAAGAGTTGATTTATAGAGGTTTTGCTCGACCTAGTTTCTCACCTAGGGGTGTACCGGTTTTGTTTGTGAAGAAGAAAGATGGATCGTTGAGACTGTACATTGATTACAAATAGCTCAACAAGGTTACAATAAAGAACAAGTATCCGCTGCCTCAAATTGATGATCTATTTGACCAGTTGAAAGGTGCCACTGTATTTTCAAATATTGATCTCCATTCTGGCTGTTATCAGCTATGGGTGAAGGAATCAGATGTTCTAAAAACAACTTTTAGAACCAGATGACACTATAAGTTTCTTGTGATGACATTCAGTTTGACAAATGAACCTGCAATGTTTATGGATCTGATGAACAAAATTTTTAGACCATATTTAGACAGGCGTGTGGTGGTATTTATAGATGATATTTTGGTTTACTCCCGAGATGAAAATGAACATGCATATCATTTGAGAATTGTGCTGCAAACACCATGTGAAGAACTATTGTATGCAAATTTAGTAAATGTGAATTTTGGTTATGGGAAGTTGGTTTTCTTAGACATATTGTACCTATAGAGGGTATTCGAGTAGATCCGAGTAAAATTTTAGCTATTGTCAATTGGAAACCACTGAAAACTTGTTTGAAGTTAGAAGTTTTCTGGGACTTGCCGAATAACTTCTCTGATGACTCATTTGATGTAAAAAGATGTAAATTCGAGTGGTCTGATAAATGTCAGCAAAGTTTTGATAGGTTGAAAGTCTTATTGACAAAAGCATTTGTTTTAGTTCAGCCTGAATCGGGTAAAGAATTTGTAATTTACAGTGATGCATCATTAAATGGTTTAGGCTGTGTTTTGATGTAAGAAGGTAAAGTAATAGCCTATGCTTCAAGACAACTAAAACCACATGAAAGAAATTACCCGATACATGATCCTGAATTGGCAGCAATTGTGTTTGCATTGAAAATATGATGACATTATCTGTTTGGTGAAAAATGTCATATATTCACTGATCATAAAAGTTTGAAGTATTTGATGTCAAAAAAAGATTTTAATTTGAGACAGTGCAGGTGGCTTGAGTTATTGAAATATTATTATTTGGTTATTGACTATCATCCAAGGAAAGCCAATGTGGTTACAGATGCTCTAAGTAGAAAATCCCTATTTTCTTTTCGAGCAATGAATACCCGATTGTCGTTATTTGATGATGGTTTAATCATAGCTGAGTTAAAAGCTAGACTGACGTTTTTGCAGCAAATTTTTGAAGCTCAGAAAGATGATAGTAAGTTTCAAGCAAAAACAAATACAATATTAATCGGCTTCTAACTCATAATTTCAGATTGGGTCTGACGATTGTTTATTATTCAAAGGCAGAATATGTGTACCGAAGAATTTAGAACTAATACAGAAGATTTTTAATGAAGCTCATAATGGTACTATGTTTGTTCATCTGGGAAGTAACAAAATGTACAATGACCTGAAAATGATGTACATGTGGTCGAGTATGAAACAAGATATTTCTGCATATGTATCTAAATGTTTAATATGTTAGTAAGTAAAAGATGAACATCAGGTGCGTTCGGCATTTTTACAACCAATTACAATACCGGAATGGAAATGGGAAAGAATTACCATAGACTTTGTATCGGGATTACCCCTGTCTCCAAAGAAGAAAGATGTCATTTGGATAATTGTTGATTGGTTGACAAAGTCTGCACATTTTATTTCGGTATGTATGGATTTTTCCTTGGATAACTTGGCTGAATTATATGTATCTGAGATAGTCAGATTGCATGGAGTACCTATCTCTATTATTTCAAATAGAGATCCTAGATTTACATCTCGATTTTAGAGCAAATTGCAAGAAGCTATGGGTACACAGTTACATTTTAGCACTGCATTCCATCCCCGGACAAATGGTTAATCTGAACGTGTAATAGAGATTTTGGAAGATATGCTTCGCTGTTATATTTGCTTACAATAATAGTTATCACTCCAGTATCAAAATGGCACTGTACGAAGCTTTGTATAGCCGAAAATGTAGAACACCATTGTATTGGAAAAGCTTAATGAGAAAAAGATACATGGAGTTGACTTAGTCTGTGAAACTGAAGGAAAGGTGAAAGTAATTCAAGGCAGTTTGAAAGCAGCCTCTGATCGTCAAAAGTCCTATGCTGATATTAAATGAAAAGAAATAGAATTTCAAGTTGGAGACAAGGTATTCTTGAAAGTATCACTTTGGAAGAAAGTTCTTCGGTTTGGCCACAAAGGAAAATTGAGTCTACAGTTCATTGGGTCATATGAAATCATAGAAAGAATTGGATCTGTTGCATATCGGCTAGCCTTACCACCAGAGCTTGATAGGATTCATAATATTTTCATGTATCTATGTTACGACAGTATCGATCGGATCCTTCACATGTTATTTCTCCAACAAAAGTTGAGATTCAATTTGATATGATTTACAGTGAAGAACCAATCAAAATCCTAGCACATGAAACCAATGAATTGAGGAATAAAAAGGTGGCATTAGTAAAAGTTCTTTGGCAATGACATGGTACTGAGGAGGCTACCTGGGAACTGGAGGATACCATGAGGAAGCGATATCCTAATCTTTTTACTGGTAAGATTTTCGATGATGAAAATTTTTAAGGGGGGAGAGTTGTAACAGCCAATTTTCAGTGAAATCAAAAAAATTTTGAGACCACAAATTCGAGCTGAAAAGAAAATTTATTTTTATATTTTTGCATGGTCTGCATTATGATAGGAATGTCATATGAAAATTCTAATAAGAAAATTTTATTGATTATGTGCTTAATTAAGGAGCTCAAGTGTGGTGATATTTTATTTTTGTAATGGCATGTACCTAGGGAGTCTTTTGTTGATATCGTTTATAAGATGTTAACTTAGTTGCTAGTGAAATGATGGTTAAATGTGTATATGGTTGTGGTTGAGGCTATGTTGGCATGCTAACCTAGTTTATATTTTGGTATGTGATAGTTTAAAGTTTGGTAGCTTAGCATAATGCTTGGTATGTTTAAAGTTTGGTAGCTTAGCATAATGTTTGGTATGTGCTTAGCTTCATATTTGGTAACTTTAGAAGTTTGGAAGTTAGTTCAAATATGGTAAGTGTGATAGGAATGAAAGTCTTGAATGTTTGATGTGTTGTTGATGTATTTGAACATATAAAATGTGGTACCAATGAGGGTTCATTGGTTAGGCATATTAGGTGATTAATTTGGTGTATTTTAGGCATGTTTAATCGTGTTTTGAATAGGTTAAACAATTGGTAATTGAGTTTCTTAGTGTCTAAGTAAATACGAAATGGTAAACTTGAGTTTTAAGGTACTTTTGGGTGCACACGGCCTGGCCACACGAACGTGTGTCACACGCGGGCGACACACATGGGTGTGTAACCTAAGTTAAAGAGTTACACAGCCTGGCCACACAGGCGTGTGTCTCAGTTGTATGAGGCACACGGCCTAGCCAAACGAGTGTGTGACCCTTGAAATCAAAATTATTGTCATTATTTCCTAAACTTCCAGAATTGTTTCAAATTATTCCCTGTGTAACAACCCATTTTCAATGAAATCTGAATAGTGGTTTCAAGACCACAAATCCGATCCGGAAAGAATATTTATTTTTATATTTTTGCATGGTCTGCATTATGATAGGAATGTCATATGAAAATTTTGATAAGAAAATTTTATCGATTATGTGCTTAATTACGGAAAGGACGAAATTGCATAAAATGCAACAGTTGGATCCAAGTAGCTAGAAGGATCAAATAGCTATGGAATTTAAAATTTGAGGTCCTTATATGGTAATTAGGCCATTAAAGAAAAGTTAGTAGATATTTTTGATGGATCATCCATGGAAATTTAGAAAAAGGGAAATGACTATATTGGAAAGGAAAATAATTAAAAGATGATAAATTAATAAATAAGAAATATCATCATATTATTATCATCTTCATCCCCAAAATACATGGAAACCCTAGAAGAGAGAGAAGAAACTAATCAAGCTTAATTGGGTAAGTATTCTTGTCTTGTTTTTAGTAATTTTTATATTTTTGAAATCGGGATAACTTAATCTATCTAGATTGGGGATCAATTTGATAAGTTATCAAAGTATAGAATTTTTTTTCATGGATGAATATACTGAAAATTTTAAATTTATGATAGAAAATGAAAGGTTGTTGATAGATAAACAACTTTTACAAAAAGAATTTTGATGAAAATGTGATTTAGGGACTAAATTGTAAACTTATGAAAATTGAAGAAAAATTCTGAATTTCATGAAATACATGTGCTGTAAATGATATATTAAAATTTTGGTTAGGCTTTGAATAAGGATTAAATTGCATAAATTTCATTTTCCGAGCCTAGGGATGAAATTGAAATTTATGAAAATTTTAGAGGCAAAATGGTAATTTTGCCTAGGCTGTAAATTGAGTTTAATTGAATATGAAATGTGATAAATTGATGATTAAATTCATTGGTATAGATCCGAATAACTCAACTTCAAAGCTAAATCGAGGAAAAGAAAAGTTCTCAAATTAGTAGAATTTCTTGTACGAACGATTGTTAAGGTAAGTTCGTGTAACGTAATTATGCATAATAATGTGTTTAAATTGAATGTTGTATTTGATTAGAATATGCTATTTGTTTATGTGATTTTTATTAATGTTATCAATAACATGTAATTATTACATGGTTGAAATTATTACAAAGAAGTTAAGTTCCATTGAAGAATGAAAATCGATGGATACATGTGATTTCCCGTATGTGAATGTAGTTCTGCATATGTTGCAGACAGGATTTAGCTCAGATGAGTAATCCTGATATAGCCCTCTCGAGCATTCTATAAATAGTTCCTGCGAGCATTCTGATCGGTAGTGGTTTAGCATGTGTTGCGCACTACCACAGCTCTTTGTGAGCGTCCTGATATGTGATCGGTTGTGATCCTGCATTTAATGCGGACATAAACATAGCTCTTCATGAATGTCCTGTTAAGCTCGCTTGAACTCCCTGCTACTTTATCTAGTACTCCCTGATATTATCTCTTCGGAGATATCTAATTAGCTCTATGAGCTCCCTGAGTAAAAAATCTTATGCCGGGATAAGTGTCCTATTACAAGATTACATGGCTCGTTTGAGCATCCTGACATGTGGCTCGAGAGTGTGCTCCCTAAATATGTGCCCTAATGGGTACCCTCGATTGAAATTGATGGCTCATGGATATGTACACCTCGAGTGTACTATTTGAGTATCCATCGATAATTCAATAATTCAACGGACAAAATTCTCGACATGAGGAAATGATAAAATAAATAGATTTATGTCTTGAATGATTTTGAATTTCCTGATGAAGTGTTTCATGATGAGCTCATTTATACTTATTTGATATACATGAGACTTATGTAACTTACTTGTCTGTTTGATCGCATGTGTTTAGATAATTTGTCAAGTTGATGGAAAACATGTTATAGTATACTTAAATTTAATAAATGAGATTGGTAAGTTTAATTCCTGTTATACGAACTTACTAACCATATAATCTTACTAGGCTTTAATTTCTCTATTTTATAGTGCTCAGAAGCTCGCGAAGGTTGGAGATCAGTTGGAGCATCATCACACTATCCACTAGCTTGTTTTGGTATAAATAGTAAACTCATTTTGGTATAATGGCATGTATAGGTAACTTGGCCATTGTTGGCTTATAATTTTTTTTTTGTAATCTAGCTATTGGAATGGCTAGTGATGGTTATGTTTTTGTATATCTATTAAGGTTATTCTACGGCAATATCATGAGTATATATTATGGATTGATTGAGTTATGTTAAAGGAATATACTTATTAAAGATAAAATTATAAATATGTATGTATGTAATGATATACCATGTTAGATGTTAAAATTTAGCTTGGTTATAATGATTGGATTGGTTGGTATATGAATGTAAATTTTGGTGTAGGTTATTGGCAAAGTTTGGGTGAGAAATAAAACTAGGAAATGTCTTTATTTTGTCCACATGGGTAGACACACGGGCATGTGTCTTGACCGTGTGTGACACACGGCCTGGTATAGGCATGTAGTTAGGCCGTGTGTCCCCTTCATTTTAAATTTGAGAAATAGAATGCTCAGAATTGAGCACATGAGTTGAGACACGGGTGTGTGTCTCACCCGTGTGTGCTACATGGCCCAGAACACAAGTGTGTGTCTTAGCCATGTAAAACCTGTACTTAATTTTGGAAATTTAAATTTACCACATGGCCTACCACACGGACATGTGATTGGCCATGTGGAACAAGTCAGAGAGTTACACGGGGTCAAACACGGCCTGCAGCACAGGCTTATCTTAGGGTCACACGGGCGTGTCCCTTGACCACACAGGCGTGCGCGCTCTGCATTTAAGAAAAATTTTGAAAATTCATGAAAAATTCTCTAAGTTCCCGATTTAGTCCTAACTTGATTCTAGTACTCATATTGGGCCTCGAGGGTCTATTTAAGGGACGTTATGAATAATCTCGAAAAATGAATAGTAATTGACATGAATTATCTGTAAATATTCTAAAAACCCTAATAATGTTCCGTAACCCTATTCTGGCGACGAACATGAATTAGGGGTGTTACACTTGCCTATTTTAAACTAATTTTAGGGCCCCGTAGAATTACAATAGTGGCTGTAAGAGTAACTTGTACTCTGAATTGGGGTGGATTAGTAAACCTAAATTAACTGATTCCACTAACATCATCGAAGATAAATTGAAAAGATAATCGTAGGCAGAGTATGGGCTAATACTCTGATGCTAATAATTGGAATAGTCTTGTATGTATCCGAATTCTGACATTCTAGAATGGATAAATAGTGATAAGAGTGTAGACAGTGGAAAACTAAGTTTAGCAATGTATAAATAGTGATAAAATTGTAGACACTAGAAGGCCAAGTTTAGAAATGCATAGCATAATTTATTATCCGAATGTATAAGAATCTAGCGTGAAAGTATTAGATTTTTGGGACCTGCCCCTACATATTATAATGTTATTAGTTAGAAAATATGTTAATTATGATTAAATTAATTGTTTGATTCGTTAATAATGCTCGTGACCCTAAACTGATGACAAAAAATGGTTAGTGGTGTTACAACATCTAATTATGTCACAACAGCAAAGGCAATATGGCTATTTTGGCATTTTTCTCACTATGTTGCGACGTTGAACTTTTGTGTTGCAACATGGCAACCAGCCTCGAGCTCTCATGCCTCCGAATGGTGTCTTGCACACTCACCAAATTCGAATGGTGTCCTGCACACTCACCAAATAGGTTAGTCTTTCCTTAGGCCTACTTTGAACCCTAAGGTCATAAAATCAGTTCAAATCACATTTCTTTAAGAAATTGAAACTGAAATAAAAATAAATAAATAAAACATAATAAAGTTGGTCATATTCAAGCTCCTTTTAAGTATGAAACTAGTTTTATCTGCTACAACGAATTGCAGCAGATCAAACTCCCCCACACTTAAGTCATTGCTTGTTCTCAAGCAAAGAATGATAAGAAAAGAAAAAAAAAGACGACTCTTGAACGAGTATGAAACAAAGACTCTGTAGCAGCCCGTTTTCAGTTAAATCGAAACAGTGATTTTGGGACTTCAAATTTGATGAGTAAATATTTATTTTATTATTATTTTAATATCTACGATATGTTACTAGGCTCGTATAAAAAATTCATTAAGGAATTTTGATGTTTGCATGCTTAATTAAGTGAAAAGGACTAAATCATAAAAGGTGTAAAAGTCGAGTTCTAGTAGGTAAAGGTATCAAATAGCTATGAAACTTTAATGTGAAAGGACATAGATGGTAATTAGACCATTATTATTGTTACTGGACAAAGATGGGCAAGGAATTAATTTTTTTAATTAGTTTTAACTAAAGGTTAATAAAGTAATTTAATAAATAACTAAGGTAAAAATAGCCTGAAATGAAGTTATCATTTTCTTTAGTGAGATGCTCCACCAAAATTAGGAAGAAAAAACCTTCCATTATTGCACCTTGAACATTCGGCTAGCTCCTCTTGTATGTAAGTGTTATTTTATCCCGTTTTAATGATTTTTATGTTTTTTAAGTCGTTATAACTTAATCTAGCTAGCCCAGGGACTAACTTGCAACATTGTTAAAGGTTTAGGGTTTTTCCATGGGCATGTTTGCATGATTCTTGAATGAAAGATTATGAGTCCTTGTTGTTAAATAAAAAAGTTTTGTAAAGTGATTTTTGATGAAATTATCATTTAAGGACTTATTTGTAAATGTAGTAAAATACCATGGTAAAATTGTGAAATGAAGATTTGTATGGATTGATATAAGTCCCTAGGCAATTTGGCTAGCATGAAATGTGGATAAAATTGCATAAATTTCAATTTACGAGCTTAAGGACTAAATTGTAAAGAAAGTTAAAATATTAGGAGCAAAAGTGTAATTTTCAAAAGTATGAATTTTGTATTAAATTGAATAGTATAAATATTAAATGGATTGAATTTGCTTATCTAGATTAAGATAAACCTCGTACGGATCTAGATCGAGGAAAACTTAAAGCCTCGAATTAGTTGATCTTGTTTCGATGTTTTTGTAATCGATGTAAGTTCGTATGTTTAAATAACATTTTAATGTTATTTTGATAAATGTGTTATTATGCTATTTATCATGTAAGGAAATGATGGAAATCCAATGACGTTATGAGGATTATCGAGCCCTATTTGAGCCTTAGGAGTATATAGGATACAAATGATATGCCATTAGGGTTACCATGTTTCGAGAGCTGGTATTGAATGTCCTACTGATGGATGAGGTCCTGCATTTGTTGCGGATGCTCGCCAGCTTGTGTGAGCGGCATCGTGTAGCTTACATTCTGACCGTCAGCTTGTGTGAGCTGGCCCATTTTAGATCATGTGTGCTATGATGTAAAGGAAAAGGAAAGGAATGGTTACGACCATACATTTAGCACGCTTTGTGTGAGCTTTCCTGTGTATCCGATGATATTAAATGGTTCAACGGGCATGAAAAGGGAAGGAATGGTAAGTGTTCCAATCGACTATGTTATGAACCTATGGACAGGTATGAAATTATAATGATCAATGAATGCATACCTAGGTTTATGAAAAATATGAATTCAATGGCATTATGTTCATGTAAATCTACCTTACCATCTGATAATTCAATTGAGTTATGTGTTAAAGCACTAACATATGTTGTTAATGATGCTTAGGCTTGTGCCAAGCTTATGTTGGATTCAATCATGTTTAAATTATAAGGTTTTGCATTGAAATGGTAAGTTGTATTCATGATTTATGAACTTAATAAGCATTATATACTTACATAGTTTTCTTTCCTATGTTTATCGATTATCAGAAGCTCGATCAATCTGGAAGCTTGTCGAAGATCTATCACACTATCCAGCGAACATATCGGTAGTTTTTGATGTTTTGGTCAATGTTATAATGGCATGTATAGGTGGAATTATGTTTAAAGTTGAGTTGAACACTAAGTGTTGATTTTGGTATGTATATATATGTTGGTTGTTTGGTACCACTTGGAAATGGTTGTTTTGTCTCACATATATGATTTTGATGCATGTGAGTAATGGTCCAAATGGTAAGTTTATATTGACATGGTATAGTTCAAGTATGCTATGTTTTGAAATGGTAGCAATGTGATCAAATATGCTTCTGCTTAGGTATATTATTTTGATTGTGATTGAGGTGCCTATATGGCATAGTGGTTGAATGGGATTTGGTCTAATAAATTAGTAATTTTGTGCATGTTTTGGTCTGTTTTAATGCCTTAGTCAAGGGTGCAAATGTCTTGTAGGTACATGGTTGAAACGGGTGATGGAAATGGCTTGTAGACACAGTCGTGTGTGACGCATGGCCATGCGACACGTCTATGTGTCCCTTGTAGGTTTTAAAGGTTACAAGTCAGGCAGTTACATGACCTAGCACACGGCCTGGCACACGGGCATGTAGCTTGGCCGTGTAACCCAACTCAAAGAGTTACACGAGCATGGACACGGGCTGGGACACAACCATGTGTCCCTATTTCGGTTGTTACACGGCCTGAGACACGGGCGTGTGTCTCAGTCATGTGAGGCACACGGCCCAGCCACACGACCGTGTGACCCCTGCAGTTCAATTTTTCTAACTTTTTCTTAAATGTTCTGATTATTTCTGGTTTAGTCTCGAATGGTTTATAAAGTGTTTCTAAGGCCTCGAGGGCTCGATTAAGGGATGATATGCATGTATATGAATGGATTATGCTCTGTTTATTTTAAAATTTGGAAATGTAATTTTTTATGTTGTATTTATACGATAATGCTTCGTAACCCTATTCTGGCGACAAATATAGGTTAGGGGTGTTACAGACTCTTTTTGTAACACATAACTAGGAATAATCATATCTACGCATACTTCCGGCATGATATATAAACAACTTACCATTTTTAGTTTCAAACACCTAAGTTCAACATATTACAAAGTAAACAGTTAGTAAAGTCCTCAAATATATGGATCCTTCGATATATCATACAAGTAATTTGATTATCCTAGCAAAATACAAGCAATCATTATTGTGCTTACTCAATATAATGTAAATTCATGAATAAATTTACCTAAGCCACATAGAGCTTTTCAACTTGTAACGTTCTGAGGCTTAGTACTGGTATGGAATTAAAAAACAATGAGCATCAAAATAGTTTCAAGCACGAAAGTAGTTTGACACATCACATTGTCCCCTATTCTCCCCCTTAATAACCCGTGCCCCAGCCACCTTATTTCTCCTTCTGACACCTTCCTTATTTCTCCATGTAGGAAGTCAAAGCATGATAAAGTAAATATGGCTCGCTCATGAATTTTTTTGCACTAATGACTGAGTTTTCTAACTTTGTGATGTTGTCACATTTGACTTTTTCAATGCATATCACTCACCATGCTTTTGTTTTTCATTGCTCAAGTACTTTTTCTATTTGTTTTGATTTTTTTTTTGAATTTTTCTCTTATTTTGCACATTTTGGCTAAACCTATAATCACTATATCACACTGTTTCTTCCTGTTTCACTTTGATTTTTAGAAAATCCTCATGATATATCTACTTATCCTTCAATATGTATGGTCAGACGTCTAAATTTGTGTATTTCAGGGACCAAAGAAAAAAGGTAAGTAAAAGTTTAAATTTTGGCTTGGGTTTTGTATGGATTTTCATCAAAAGTATTCTCTGGCTCAAAATAGGTACTAAGGATTGATGAATAAGGTTAGCTTTTTGGCTCTGGGTTATACCAAACAATGCATTAGTTCATCCCTAAGTATCTCAATATTCACAAATTCAATCAATCAAGTAATCACAACTTTAACCGTTTATCATACATACTTGCATACTCGTTTCCCTATATTTTCTATGTCATTTGGTATATTCAATTCATTAATGTTTATTTACAGTGTAATATATAGAACTTATTAGTCTGATAACTAAAAATTTAAAATCATCCATTATCATGTCAAATTTATAGTAAATACAATCAACCTATATACATGATCCTAATCAATCACTTGTATTTATACAAGCTCAAGTATACTTTTGACAATAAAAGTAAAAAAGAAAGTATGAAAACAAAATTTCCTATGTTACCCCTCACACTTTAGATAGCTGATTGTCCCTAATGTGTAATCCTTGAATAGATAAGGAAAGAAGTTACCCGATTGATCGTGACATTGTTGTAGTCTTCTAGTGAGTGCTTCCTTTATTGTTCGTTGAAAGGTCATTTATGTAGCTTTCTTAATGTGAGGTTCCTACATAGAAAATTCAAAAACAGAAAATATATTTAAATCTATTATTAATCTTACTCTTAAAACAATAAAAAATCCTAATTAATTGTTTTACAATCCCAAAAATAATTAAAAAGTTTGTTAATCATCAAAATCATCAAAATGGGCAATTTCCCCCTTCCATTGGTGCTTTCCCTCGATCCGAGATATGGCCTCAAGAGGAGCCTCCACCTGACGAATGTGCATGTTAGGTTAGACTACGGATGATAGGACTTTTTTATGTTTTTCGTTGCAATTGAAACGCCCCTTCATAGTCCTCATCTACTCCTCTTGAAAATCTCATCCCAAAACATCCTCCTCCTCTTCTTCTTCTTCCTCAATTTCTTCTTGTCCTTCACTCCCTTACTCTTTGGATCTAGTATAGGATGATCTAGACTCATATACGTTTGGCGGATAATTTGGTATTCGAATATTTTTTTTTCGTGCAAACTCTTGCATGATTGGGCTCGTTTTTTGCATCCACCTTATCATTCATTCTTTGTCTGATATTTCACTTCCTTTTCCAGTTTTGTTGCTTATTTTCTTTTTAGAGATGTTGGGACATCCATATTTATTTTCTCCTTTGGTTCCAATCTTTGATTTGTTTTCAGTGGAGCTCAGTGTACTATGTATACATAGAATCGCCTATTAAGCTATTCGTCAGTCTCATAAATTGCTCATTTTCTTCCATTAGAACCCCAACCTTTTTGCATAGTGCCGTCACAAGGTGGGGAAAGAAAAATCTGATCTTCTAATCACTTATACAATCGTTTCATACTATGATAAATTCATGTTCTGGCACATATGTGCTTTCTTTGCAAAATTACATACAACAAAATAGCTCGAAAAGTGTTTACGTTAGAAACATTCATAGCAAGCGTAATTCTAACGGAAAGAAATTGCATCCATATCTTAGCTATAGGAAACATAATTGTTTGATTAAAATTGGTTGGTAATTCGGTATCCAGTCGGTGGTTCCATGCAGCCCTCCCTTCAGTTAAGTATTTTACAATGTCATCCATATTTGTACCCCTAAAAGTGTCTAAATCTGTATTATCAAGCAAACCATTTTCATAGTATGGAACATTGTAAAACTCACAAATTTCCTGAGGAGTAACGCGTACCTGCTTACCTCTTATCGTTACAGTTTCCCAAATGGCGTTATAACGTCTTCTAGCCTCTTGATCCCTTAATGCAACATAAAATTCTTAAATAATTAGGATAACTGCATTTTCTTTTGGGGTTACGCAAAAGTGTTCCCACCTACAGTACCGAACTAAGGACCAAATTTCCTTGCATAATACCATTGATGGCTCAAATCCCTTCTCTTGTATAAATGTTTTTCCTTGAAGTTCTAATAAATTTTTTTTCATATTTGCATTTAAAAATTTAGAAGGATTTGATACCACCAGTGTCTTTTGCACATTAGTTTTTCTAAACCCTTTAGGAGGCATTTTCAATATACTTCTGGCTAGAATAACTAATTGAAGTCAAGCAGTATTTGATGGAACAGTAAAAACAAAATAGGAACCCTTAACCTTGATTCATTGCTTATGATTCCTCATAATATTTTGTTACGAGAAGTGAAATAAAAGAAATTTTGCAGCAACATAAAAGGGAGAAGAGGGGTTTTAAAAAGTGGTTAGTTTTAGGGGTTTAAAGAGAGTTTAGAGTTAAGAGGGATTTAGAAACAAGTTCGAAGTGTTTTGAGAATAAAATTTTGATGTTTTTATGTTAAAGGTCAAGTAAAATAAGAGTTAAACCTAGCGGGTTGTGCGATGGGTCGGGTCAACCTTACAGAAAGTTGTAGCGATGTCACGACATAGGGGTTCCATATCACGAAACCCCTAGCAGGATATCGTTTTCGCAACATCGAGTTCGATGCCACGACAGACCTTGAGTCTTCTAAATTTGGGGTATACTGACTTCTTTATCGTGGTAGAGAGGTGTTGTGTTGTGACATCGAGCTGAATTGCTCAATTTCTTGAACCTATGATTAGTGTCGTGACATGGAAGTTCTATGTTGTGACATTGGCTCTATTTCGACCCTTTTTCTCAAATTTCAAAGTGTTCAAATTAAATTCTTAAATAGTTTAAACAAAATTAAATCTTAAACTACTTATGAGGCTATTAAAATACAATAATATACAAAAATTTATCTCAGTCTAAAAGTATCAAGTATTGTTATCAGATTTGTTTGCCAACTCCGTTAGCTTGTACATGGATGTGCTTTTGGTTTCTTTGTGATCCGTATAGGTCCAACGTCCGTCATGCCACTTCACCTTGCTTTGTTTATCCTGCTTCTTAAATATGCCCTTTCGACTTGCACTTATCCTAGAAAATACCTTTTCTAGGTCAAGGTAATTAGGGATTTTTACATATATTTCAAAGCATTGTTTTCCTAACTGTTCGCTAATTCCCTCATTCTGTTGGTGACCACATTTGAAAATTTTAGTCTCACCATTGATTTTCATAATTAACTCATTATTTTCTAGGTCAATGGTAGACATTGACGTTGCTAAAAATGGTCTACCTAACAGAATATTAGACATTTACATAGCTTACAAACAAACATTCAAGTATAATAACAATTAATCAAATAAAATTCAATTTATATTCAAAATATGCATACGGGCCTTAAATAAAGTCTACGGGGCCATAAAAATAGTTTTTAAACATTTTGGGATCAATTTGAATCAATTCAGAAAAATTAGGAAAAAGTTTAAAATTCTAGAAACAAGGGTCACACGACCGTGTGGCCAAGTCGTATGACACGGCCCAGACTGTGTGAACATTCAAATTAAGGTCACACGATCGTGTCTCGGGTCGTGTTCCTACCCGTGAGTGCATTCGATGTTGGGTTACACGGTCGTGTCTCAAACCATGTGACAAATTATTTTAGGACACGCAATCATGTCGCGGTCTGTGTGCCAGACCGTGTGAAACCTGCACTTGAAGACAATAAGACACAGGACCATTTGAATAAGCCGTGTGTGATACATGGCCGTGTGGTAGCCCGTGCCTCAGGCCATGTGTGCCCCAATTTGCTTCAAAAATAAGGCAAACTTTACACTTAAATCGACCATCAATCCAAACCCCTAACCAACCTTAAAATATCACCAAATGTACCTCAAAACAAGTCAAAACATGCCAAAATATAACAACCTAAATGACTAACCAATGTTTCCTCATTGACACCACATTCCATACATGTAATAATATGAAAAATCCTTAACCAAAATACACATAACATACATCCAAACATCAATAATCATCAATCTCAATTACCACATCATACCATACTTCAATCCAAAATATATAACTTACAACATACACATCCAAAAGTGCCAAACTCATAAAACATACCTCTAGTCACCCAAAACATATACATACAAGCATTTAAATTAGGCCAAAACATAATTCAAAAGTTTACATAGTAACTTCATTAAGAAAAACTATATATCAAAAGAACATTTCTTATAATGTTGACATCCTAGGTACATGCCAAACATAAAAGGGAACATCACCAACATTGAGCTCGGGATTATCACTGGATGATGAGTCGACAATCAAAGATAGATATCTAACTTGCACACAAAGTAATGATTAATCATTGAATAAATTTCATTAAGCACCAAGAACTACACATACAATTAACAACCATAATGTTAGAATCCATAACAAGTAATGTTTATTACCACATAGTTTACCATAAAGTTCATCATGAACTTTCCATACATGTTTCATGATATCCCTTATTTACCAACCTTCTTCAATGGATCAATTATGGATTAACCTGTTATTGGCACTCGGTGCCTAACGTATAAACCGTAACAATGTTTTGTACCCAACGCTGGGCGAATAAACCGAAAATAGGTGTGCCCAGCATTGGTCGTGTAACGCCCCGTACCCGAGACCGTTGCCGGAGTCGAACAAACGGACTTAATTCATTACTTAAACAGCTCATACAATTTATTTTAAAATTTCCAGACAAGCTATCTAACTGCATCACATTCGCTTTAAAAATCATATCTCAAGTTTCGAAACTCAAAATCCAATTCCGTAAATTTTTCCTGAAACTAGACTCATATATTTATCTATTGATTTTTTTCTAGAATTTTTGGTCGGGCCAATTAGTACAGTTTATTAGTTGAAGTCTCCCCTGTTTCAGGGTTTGACTACTCTGACCTCTGGGTATTACGAATCAGATATCTCCCTGTACAGAGCTTCAATGACTATTCTGTTTGTTTATAATAAAACTAGACTCAATAAGGAATCTGTACATATAAATAATGACTTCTAATTACCTTTGTAAAATTTATGGTGAATTTCCAAAGTCAGAACAGGGGATCCAGAAATCACTCTGGCCCTGTTTCACAAAAATTTAAACATCTTATAAAATATAACTCATATACCTGTTTTGTTCCATTCATATAAAAATAGACTCATAATTCTTTAATTCCATATTTTATTCATCATCTAATTATATCTCTACTATTTTTAAAGATTTTTCAAACTCACATCACTCCTGCTATCTTAATCTATTTTATGGTAAATTTTACCTATTTCATGGTTTCCATGGATTAGCTAGTAATTTGACATACATAACACCAAATATGATCATGATTAGCCATTCCAATGGCTAATCATTACCAAGCATTTCCACACCACTCAATAACCATATAATAAGACCATATTTACAAAATGATTATAATGCTATACATGCCATACTCAAAATATACAAGCCATTATGCCAAGATGGTATCTGAGATAGTGTGAGTGAGCCTCCGACCGTTCCCGATTTCGAGCTGGCTTGTCAAAACTACAAGGAATGAAAAGGAGGAGTAAGCATAAATGCTTAATAAGTTCACATGCAAAAGCAAGTAACATAACCATATAAGCAAACATAAAACATCATTTGCATAATCATCACCAAGACATTCATATCACATTTTCATTTATCATCTTACCATATTGTTGTTATATCGATTTTTCAACACGAGGGTTAAGTACATACCTGTTCAAAGTACCCATTTCACAACACTTACCAATACGTCCCTTTCATCTTGGGTATTCCTCCATTTTAGTAGAACTTTACCCGTTAAACACATCGGAATATAATCCGGATACATGGAAAGTTTGCACATAAGTGCCACATATGTAGCCAAGCTACCATGTAACCCGCCCATAAGCGAACTCGGACTCAACTCAACGAGCTCGGGCGTTCACATCCATAAGTGAACTCGGACTCAACTCAACGAGCTCGGATGCCTAGTTACATCTCACGAACTCGGACTCAACTCAACGAGTTCGGACGCTCGCATCCATAAGTGAACTCGGATTCAACTCAACTAGTTCGGATGCCCAAATATCCCAGTGACATGTCACTTGTATCCTAATCTATTCCTAAGGTTCAAACGGGCTTTTTTCCTCGATCTCACATCTTTGCCGTCTTCCACGGAATATCGAAATCGATACTTCGGTGATAGTTCATACTCATCAAGTAATTCACATAATTACATATTATTCAACAATAACCACAAAGCATAATATTTCATGATAAGAATCGGCATCATATCATATAAACAACATAAAATTGCTTAAAATGACAATTATGTTACTACATTTACACATGAACTTACCTCGTATGCGAAAATGGCTACTTTTACCATTTCGTCCACAACTTGGTATTTTCCCCATTTTAGCCCGAATTTCAGTTTTCCTTGCTCTATCATTTAAAATATAGTCTAATTAGGACTCACATTATTCAAATTGACCCAAAATCATATTTTGGAAAAATTACAATTTTGCCCCTAAACTTTTGCATATTTACACTTTTGCCCCAAAGCTCGTAAATTAAACTTCAGCCTATTTTCTTATGTTTTATGACATGCTGATCATTTTTCCCTTCTATGGCAACATCAAATTCTCACTCTAACATGTACTTATGACTATTAGGTATTTTTACCGATTAAGCCCTTTTGCTCGTTTTCACTTAAAACCGAGTAGCACAAGTTGTCTAACATAATTTAAAACCTCATATTCTATCATAAAACACCAAAAGACACAAATTTCACCTATGGGTATTTTTCCAAATATAAACCCTAGGTTAAATTATTGCTAGCATAAGATAAATCGAGCTACCAGGACTCAAAAAACGTAAAAATCATTAAAAACGAGGCTAGAACGGGCTTACAATCGAGCTTGGAGGCTTGAAAAACCCTAGCCATGGTTTCTCCTTGCTATATTCGGCCATGGGGTTGAAGATGAGCAAAATTGGCTTTAATTTTGTATTTTAATTCATTTTACCCTCAATGACCAAAATGCCCTTACTACTAAACTTTCCAAAATTCCATCCATGTCCAATTTTGTCCAAGACTTAGAAATTGGTAAAATTCTATTTAAGACCTCCTAATTAATATTTCAAAACAATTTCATACTAGAATCTTCTAGAATGCAAGTTTTGCAAATTATTCGATTTAGTCCCTAATTTCAATTTAAGCACTTTATGCATAAAATTTCTTCACGAAATTTTCACACAATCATGAAATCATATCATAGACCTTAAAATAATTATAAAATAATTATTTCTATCTCGAATTTTGTGGTCACAAAACCACTATTCCGACTAGGCCCAAAATCAAGATATTACGACTCTCCCCCCCTTTAGGGATTTTCGTCCCCGAAAATCTTACCAGAAAAGTGGTCTTCACTTTTAATCTCATATTCGGTGCCGAAGAACTTGCACTTAGACTATACCTCCAATACATCTCTTCAATTTCTCATATGATCTAAAAGCTTATAGTCTCAACTCTCAACTGTTCTTAAATTTTCAACCCTTCTTAGTTTCCCATGATATCATGACATAAAACCCGGATCTTAACTTGATTAATGGAGACCGGAATTCCAAGAAATCCAACAATCAAAGAGACCTGAAATTCCATGAATCTGATGAGTAGGACTTCATTCAATACAGATATGATTTATAGATCTTGCCAAACATTTAACAATAGGATACATCACATATTCCTCTTTCCGCCATGGAAATAATTCTGATATGGCCTCAAGAATAATCCTTCTCATTTCCATCCCAATATCAACACTGATAAGGATAATTTCGATAGATCCCAATGCTCGGCTTTAACCCCTTTAACAACTCCGATTTTATGTAACATCAAATGCTCTAAACTATCACATTACCTCACTGTCTTGAAACACATCACAATTCATACAACAGTACATTACTGAAAATCAGGAAGTCTTTACTCAATATAGACTAGTCTAGTTCAGACGCTTCGGTTACCAATATTCTCATCTATCCAAACTTTGTCGACATGTAATAAACTTTTCAGCTTTCACAAGACGAAAACCTTATCATTCGTAGTGACTTTAACTAATATCCAACTCTTTCTAATAAATATACACTTCTCGTTCAGACTATTTACTCTTTTATTAGTACAAAAATGAAATCATATTATCAGACTTGAGAAAAATAATCCTGACATAATTGTCACATGAAATCTTTCAAATAAATAATTCACCATACCAACTGAAACTCGCGCTTTTATCACCTATGCCTTTACTGATGTCAAATCCTTACACAGAAATTAGAAAAATCCCAATACTAAAATCACCACATTACCAAGATCAAATTAAAAGTATAGTCATATTTGACAATATTATCACAAGCTGAAGAACGTACTTCGAACATGGGTCATAATTGACAAATTATAGAACAAAGATAACAAGAAAACCGAATAAAGAAATCCAAGATAGAGAAACCCGAATAAAGAAATCCGAATAAAGAGATCCGGGATAAAGAAACCCAAGATACGATACTATGCCGGAGAATCGAAAACCAAACTCATAGAGAAAATACGGAATACCCGATAATTCTTCAAAGAAAGAAAGTCCGAAGAAAACATCATTTAATCCCATGAAATCAAATATAACAAGATCAATATATCTTCCCAAACATATATATTAGATGAAGCATCAAGTAGAAAAGCAGAATCATAATATCATACGTATTCTCTCATCAATTCTTATCGACGAAATGAAATAGAATACCCGATGAAATAGAGCAATATAAATTATAAACCAGTCAGACTACCGGTGCTTTCATCCAACACGAATTAGAAGACATTCCCATATAACAAGAATTTCTTCGAAGATCAATAGCCATAGAAATATTTCGAGAACGAGTAAACACATAGAACATCTCAAAAGAGATCGCTAAATCATCCGGTCATAACTGTCACACTCGATAGTTCACATTTCAAATATCATTTCCCAACTAGTTCTGTTGTCACAAATTTCATATTAAACCATTCACTAAAGAAGGCCGATTCGAATAAATTTCGATTTACACTTGTCTCGACCTTGCACCGAGTAGTTCGATTTACCAAAGAGAATTCCTTCTCTAACGGGGACGATGCCTAATTCCAATAATCTTTATATCAATCCGATACTTTCTGGCTCGACTTTACTTATCAGCTCATTTTCAATCTCGATCATACTTATAATTATTCTATCATCGAACTCTTTGGGTTCTCAACCGAAACTTATTCAATACAAATCTCATGAAATTCCATTATAAGTACCACTTGGAAAGGGGAGGGTTGTAGGACCTCGACTCGACTTTCTTATACATACACATATGACACAACTTCCATCATCATAGCAACATCATCAAAATCATGTCATTCATTCAGGCAATGCAATATTCATGTTGGCTTACACAAATTTTCCTATTGTCCCATTTAGACAATATACTTATGCATACATTCTTTGTTTTCTAGATAGCTTTACTTATCCATTCATTTAATTAAATTAATTCATGCTCATGACATCATATAAGGCCAAACAAACATAGATATTTGCATCACAATCACAACTTTCATTTCGTGCATCATCATGTACATATCATTACAATATATAATTCAGTCCAACAATTTAACATAGATAAGTTCATTTCATTATAATCCTTTATCTCATAAAATTATATACCATTAACATTCATCAACATTCGACATCCAATCAAGACAAGGACATTTTCATTCGTATCATAATATTATGACCTTTATTCATACCTCTACTACTTTCTATTTATTCCGTTCATCTTATCAAGTAAGCCACATACACTACATCATATGAGCATTAAGCAAATATGGATATTTATCACATATGTATCATAAACTTTTATTCATACTTTTCTGAACCGAGACTTATCATAATCATAATTTTACTCAAATACCTTCACATAACATTGAACATGGTCGGCGTATTTCGGTTGGAGAGTACCTGTCTAAATAAGACGGTACTCATACGCGTCGGAAGACATCACACTATCACAGATCAGTGACATGTATAGCTAAACTTTTACACATGCTAGGTTAGTCCGAGAACCGACTGAACCAGCTCTGATACCACTAAATGTAATGCCCCGTACCCGAGACCGTTGCCGGAGTCGAACACGAGGTGTTAACGGACTTAATTCATTACTTAAACAGCTCATACAATTTATTTTAAAATTTCAAGACAAGCTGTCTAACTGCATCACAGTCGCTTTAAAAATCATATCTCGAGTTCCGAAACTCAAAATCTAATTCCGTAAATTTTTCCTGAAACTACACTCATATATCTATCTATTAATTTTTTTCTAGAATTTTTGGTCTAACCAATTAGTTCAGTTTATTAGTTGAAGTCTCCCCTATTTCAGGGTTCGACTACTCTGACCTCTGGGTATTACGAATCAGATATCTCCCTGTACAGAGCTTCAATGACTATTCTGTTTCTTTCTAATAAAACTAGACTCAATAAAGAATCTGTAAATATAAATAATAACTTCTAATTACCTTTGTACAATTTATGGTGAATTTCCAAAGTCAGAACAGGGGATCCAGAAATCGCTCTGGCCTTGTTTCACAAAAATTTAAACATCTCATAAAATATAACTCATATACCTGTTTTGTTCCATTCATATGAAAATAGACTCATAATTCTTTAATTCCATATTTTATTCATCATCTAATTATATCTCTACTATTTTTAATGGTTTTTCAAACTCACGTCACTGCTGCTGTCTTAATCTATTTTATGGTAAATTTTACCTATTTCATGGTTTCCATGGATTAGCTAGTAATTTGACATACATAACACCAAATATGATCATGATTAGCCATTCCAATGGCTAATCATTACCAAGCATTTCTACACCACTCAATAACCATATCATAAGACCATATTTACAAAATGATTATAATGCTATACATGCCATACTCAAAATATACAAGCCATTATGCCAAGATGGTATACGGATAGTGTGAGCGAGCCTCCGACCGTTCCCGATTTCCGAGCTGGCTTGTCAAAACTACAAGGAATGAAAAGGAGGGAGTAAGCATAAATGCTTAATAAGTTCACATGCAAAAAGCAAGTAACATAACCATATAAGCAAACATAAAACATCATTTGCATAATCATCACCAAGACATTCATATCACATTTTCATTTATCATCTTACCATATTGTTGTTATATCGATTTTTCAACCCGAGGGTTAAGTACATACCTGTTCAAAGTACCCATTTCACAACACTTACCAATACGTCCCTTTCATCTTGGGTATTCCTCCATTTTAGTAGAACTTTACCCGTTGAACACATCGGAATATAATTCGGATACATGGAAAGTTTGCACATAAGTGCCACATATGTAGCCAAGCTACCATGTAACCCGCCCATAAGCGAACTCGGACTCAACTCAATGAGCTCGGGCGTTCACATCCATAAGTGAACTCGGACTCAACTCAACGAGCTCGGATGCCTAGTTACATCTCACGAACTCGGACTCAACTCAACGAGTTCGGACGCTTGCATCCATAAGTGAACTCGGATTCAACTCAACGAGTTCGGATGCCCAAATATCCCAGTGACATGTCACTTGTATCCTAATCTATTCCTAAGGTTCAAACGGGCTTTTTTCCTCGATCTCACATCTTTGCCGTCTTCCACGGAATATCGAAATCGATACTTCGGTGATAGTTCATACTCATCAAGTAATTCACATAATTACATATTATTCAACAATAACCACAAAGCATAATATTTCATGATAAGAATCGGCATCATATCATATAAACAACATAAAATTGCTTAAAATGACAATTATGTTACTACATTTACACATGAACTTACCTCGTATGTGAAAATGGCTACTTTTACCATTTCGTCCACAACTTGGTATTTTCCCATTTTAGCCCAATTTCAGTTTTCCTTGCTCTATCATTTAAAATATAGTCTAATTAGGACTCACATTATTCAAATTGACCCAAAATCATATTTTGGAAAAATTACAATTTTGCCCCTAAACTTTTGCATATTTACACTTTTGCCCCAAAGCTCGTAAATTAAACTTCAGCCTATTTTCTTATGTTTTATGACATTCTGATCATTTTTCCCTTCTATGGCAACATCAAATTCTCACTCTAACATGTACTTATGACTATTAGGTATTTTTACCGATTAAGCCCTTTTTCTCGTTTTCACTTAAAACCGAGTAGCACAAGTTGTCTAACATAATTTAAAACCTCATATTCTATCATAAAACACCAAAATACACAAATTTCACCTATGGGTATTTTTCCAAATATAAACCCTAAGTTAAATTATTGCTAGCATAAGCTAAATCGAGCTACCAGGACTCAAAAAATGTAAAAATCATTAAAAACGAGGCTAGAACGGACTTACAATCGAGCTTGGAGGCTTGAAAACCCTAGCCATGGTTTCTCCTTGCTATATTCGGCCATGGGGTTGAAGATGAGCAAAATTGGCTTTTAATTTTGTATTTTAATTCATTTTACCCCTAAATGACCAAAATGCCCTTACTACTAAACTTTCCAAAAATTCCATCCATGTCCAATTTTTGTCCAAGACTTAGAAATTGGTAAAATTCTATTTAAGACCTCCTAATTAATATTTCAAAACAATTTCATACTAGAAACTTCTAGAATGCAAGTTTTGCAAATTATTCGATTTAGTCTCTAATTTCAATTTAAGCACTTTATGCATAAAATTTCTTCACGAAATTTTCACACAATCATGCAATCATATCATAGACCTTAAAATAATCATAAAATAATTATTTCTATCTCGGATTTTGTGGTCACGAAACCACTATTCCGACTAGGCCCAAAATCAGGATATTACAGGTCAGATAAACCGACAATGTTTTGCTCCCAGTGCTAGTCGAATGAACCAACGATATCAAATGTGTGCCCAACACTAGTTGGATATACCAACATTTCATTGTTTCGGTGTGCCTAGAACTAGTTGATAAAATTGAAAAAACATATGTAATTACATAATTCCACAATTCTTCATTTCATAATTCTACTATTGCATCAATGACTATGATTAATCATTTAATCTATTCCATATTCATATCTATAACTCCATAAGTCTTCATTAACTACTAATCAATTATATATAAATATGATTTGACATCAAAGTAATAATTAAATTAATTAAGGTAAAGTAAAGTTTGAGTTCAAGGACCACGAACTTACCAGAGTTAAACTGCACTAATGACAAAAGTCTGGGGACTATTCCGAAATCTTCATTTTTCCACGGTTGTCAACTTGTTCTTGATCTATAATATAATTTTATTTCAATTATTAGCCCCAATTTCACATATATTGTTCAATTTAATACCTATGACTTCTTATTTACAAATTTACACAATTGCTCTAAACTTTTTCATTTAATTCAATTTAATCCTTAAACCCAAAACATACAATTTAACCATATTATTACAAAATCCTTGCTAGAAAATTATCAAAGGCCTCCATACAACCCTCTAAACTCTATAATTTCACAATAAAACCTTAAGATTTTACCATGCCAATAATTTAGTCCTTAAACATTAAAATCAATAAAAACTACTTTACAAAATAGTCCTATTTTACAACCAAGCTTCATGATCTATCAAATTCTTTCACAAACACCTCAAACTCATCCATGGTACATTCTAAAACATTTAAAAATTTCAAAAACAGAGGTACGATTTAGCTAGACCTAATTGTAATGATATCAAAAACATAAAAATTCATGAAAAATTAACCACGAAACATTTACAAGAAAGCTTGAATTCAAACCAAAGCTACCCCAAGTCTTTCAATGGAGGTTCGGCCAACACAAAAGAAAAATGGAGAAGACAACACTATTCTTTACAATTTATTTTACTTAATTTTACATTAATTACAAGTTTGCCATTATTTGATATTTTAATTTTGTTTTTTAATCAATTTTTCATCCACTTACCGTCTACTACATATGAAAATGGTTTAATTGCCATAATAAACCATCCTAAATTGTTTAAATATCCAGTTGGCACTAAAACACTAATAACAATTTACTTTTACACTCTTTTACGATTTAGTCCTTATTCTTTAATTAACTATCTATACATTAAAATTTCTTAACCAAATTTTAATACACCTATATAATCACTCCGTAAATATTTAATAAAAATATTTACAGGTCAATTTATAGAAACAAGATCCCACTACCTCATTTTCTAAAACCACTTGAACTTAACTAATCATTCAATTAACTAAAATTATCAATTCAAAATTTACTATAATATTATATTTGACTCATAAATATTAAATAATAATATTTACAGTTTCTCTCGTTGGATTTGTGGTCTCGAAACCATTGTTTCTAATACCACTGGAAAACAAGTTGTTACAATTCCATTTCATAATTAGCCTTGATGCTCGAACACCGAAGTGTCCCTTTCGTAAGGCCTGGAGCTTCACACATCAGGGTTTGTACCCAGCAACCTTGTATGGTGGTATCTTAACGGAATTCCATTTCTCTATTTATCCATATATTTCTCCATTTTTCCATTTCTAACATTGATGCTTGAACACCACAATATCTCCTTCTCAAAGCTCGAAAACTTCGCACATCACGGTTAGCACCCAGCAACACCGTATGGCGATAAACAAAAATCTCATTTCTCAATTCCTAACTTTTTCTAACTTGTCAATAATTTCCCCTCAATACTCTGCCATTATAAACATGGAAATCATGCATTTCAACACACTTTAAGTCACTATCTATCCACACATAGTATGCCAAACATTCAAGTATTGAAAAGAATCCATAGACAAACAACTATCATTCTTACAAATTCACAATCAAATTTCTAGGCACACTACGTAACAGGCAATAAGGTATTTTGGTCTAGAAGCACAACATCTTAGTTCACCCAAAAAATGGTATATAGAAACTCACATTGCTTCCCTATCCTTACCAACTTAGCTTTGTCCAAATGCCAAAGCCTTCTTCATCTTAGAAGCTAAGCATGACAACCATTTATTGGTTAAACTAAAGGTGTTCAACCCTTAAAAACCCGAAATCCATAATTATGTAGGAGTTTTTAAGAGTTTCTACTTCACCCCTTTCTTCAATCCACAATTATAGAGAGGTAAAGAAGCTTATCAATTCCTAAATTTCTCCACTATCAGACTTCAATTCTCATTGTTGCTATGACATGTATAGCTTTCTTTAGCTACATCATCTTCTTCTTTAGAGAAACTAAAGAAGATGCTGCTATGAAAAGAATAATAGTTGTAAACAGAATTGAGAAAGTTGTCTCCACACACACCTATATATATACTTATTAAGCACGGTCTTCACAGACCATCTCAACCCTCCATCTTTAATCAATTTATCTCCCACTATAGAACCAGCCAGTTCTATCGTAACCGAACCAGAATTGAGATCCAACTAATTGCAATTTGGCCACTAAAATTTTTGAATCTCCAGTGGAGTCCAAAAATTTACTAATCATTTCAATTTAATCCTAACTATTCTTAAATTTTAGGTCAATAAGGATAACCGGGTGTTACACTAGGCAATTTAGTATTTAATATTATATTTTGGTATTTAGTAGTTAGGATTCAATATTAGTAAAAATAAGTGTTTTTAACAGGATTTGCGAGTGTTGTGACCTATTAGGCCAACACAGGCCTTAGGTCAGGCTAATATGTTGAATTGAGTGTGCAAGATGATTAATTATAGGCCTAATTGACGTGGGAGCAAAGGACGAGTGATACACAAGCATGAAACAAACCATACAAGGTGTGAATCAGATGTCGTGTCATGCCATAGACCTTGTATTGCACAACATAGGTCGACGTGCTGGTCAAGTCTTTTAGGGCTATTTTCATCCGCACAATCGACTTTATACGAAGACCTAGGACATGTCGAAAACCTAATTCGGGTTGCCAACACTCCTATAAACAAAACCTTAGGGGTTTGATGTAACTAAGTCATCTTAGACGCACTAAAAACCCTAATAGTTTAGGAGTAGGATTGGATTAGGTTTTCTTTCAGTTTTCATAAACTCTTTGTTTTTCATCTTGGAATCAGTTTTGATCCAAGAGTTTTTTTTATATTATTGAAGTATTTCAGTTTAATTCTTCTTCACAAGCGATGATAGTTGATTATTCCAATCGAGAGCTTCATTACTCTATGCTCTACTCGGCATCAAAATCAAGATTATTCTAATATCTTTTCTCTTTTGATTCAATTTTGTTCTTTACATGTTTTATTTATTCATTTTCTTATGGCCATCCAAAATTTTCATGAAACAATAGTGGTTAACATGATATCTCATAATTAAGTATTTTTACCACAACATACTATTTACTTGTTCTCACATGATCAAGCCATGGATCTTATACTTACTTATCTCAATATGAATTTCATAATTATCACATAATTTGAATTTTTTTTCTTAAACATTTTAACGTAGGAAAAAGTAAGAGTGCCTAAGGGTACTTAATTCTTGGATGCACTACAAAACAAAACTATGCTTCCATGAACTTGAACCATTCCCCAACTAAGCTTGCAAACTCCTTTTCTCATCATTTCCTTGTTTACCATATAAAAAAATATAATTCAAAATAAACATATAAATTTTCTAAGATTTTTCAAAGTAACTAAATTCAATCAATAAGCTAAGAGAGGTGGAAGTTGCCATTAATTACCTTATTGAAGCTTTCATTCTCTCACTAAATTCACATAAACCCTAAGCTAAAAATGATAAAAAATAATTGTAGAATCCCTGCAAAAAGTTTGATTTATAAGTGATTTCAACAAAACTCATGGTTGGATTTTGAAATTATTAAAAAAAATCTCGAAGAAAGAAGCACAAATATTGAAGAAAAATGAAGAGAACCCCATGGAGAAAGGAGCTAGCTGGAAACAGCTTGGGGGAGGTTGATGGGGGTTGATTTCTCTTCTTTCTCTCTTTTACAAATCACACAAATGGACCCCTCAAACCCAAATATCACATTTTAAGTCCAAATCACCAATTAAATCTATTTTTCTTATAACAAGATCGAAATGGTCCATAAAAATTTTAATTGTCAAATATGTCATCTAAATGATATTTTAATAATAAAATACTTGAGAAATAACCAAATGAACCTTTTATGGAAAAAATATCATTTTACCCATTTTCACTCTTTGTACAATTTCTTTTCAATAATAGGAAATTGTCAATCCCAAATCTCATAGTTGACTTATAATATTTAATAAGAATCCTTTAATGACAATAATTATGTTTTGACCCTCGTTTTGGTAAGAAATAAAAATTTTAGAATTTAGTCCCTACACTTTTCAATCTTTCCATTTGAATCATAAAAGTGATTTTAATCACAACAATACATATTCCAACTTATAATTATGGCAATTCATCACAAATAACTCACTTTACCCATTTTGGTCAAATTTTCATTTTAATCCTCAACCTTTTTAAAATTAATGATTTGGTCCTTTCCTCACGTTTTCAGTTTTAAAATAATATTCATAAATTCTTATATCTAAAATCTCTTTATTTTAGAATAATTTCTTAAACTAAATTTTATTCCAAATTTTTTTTTAAATTTACTATATCCACTATCGAAATAGTGCCATGTGTTTGATCAGGAATTTTGGTATGTTACATCGACGTTGTCCCATATTTTTTTTTGATGATGTCATCTTATTTTCTAGAGTTGAGAGAAAATATGTTGCAACTATCAAAACCATTCCTGAAAATTTCATGGTGCAATTCGAATAGAGCATTAATTTCCTGAAATCTTAGATCTTATTCTCTCCTCAAGTTGAAGGGCTAAGGAAAACCAAAACGCTTAATACCTTCAAAATGAAAGAGACCCTAATCTAGGACATTATTTGGGGTTCCCTATTCTCTCATCAAGGACCATCAAGAAAGACTATGATTTATCACTAACAACGTGTGGGGCAAACTTAGTTAACTTACTTTCACTAGTTGGGAAGCTACTATGACAACCATTCGAATTTATTACATATGGTGTTTATCATTACCCATCAGTATTCTGGGGAGGCTTGATCGTATAAATAGTAATTTCTTTTGAGGAAAGTCTTAGAAGAAGTTAACCCAACCCAAAGAAAATGGTGGCCTTGGAATCCAAGTCTTAAGATCTAGGAATCAATTTCATATCACGAAATTATTTTGGGGAATTCTGCATGAACTGGATAAGTTATGGGTCAAAGTTCTTCTCTCCAAATATCTTCCAAGCAATGGAAATGAGATAGGGAGGAAACATGTTTCAACTACATGGGCTATGCTTAGAAGTGTTAGCCTATTGTTCCAAAGTGGGCTTATATGGTTGGTTGGTTGGTAGCGAGACCATGGTCAAGTTTTGATATGATTATTTGAGCGGGATTGGGCCCCAAAAAAAAGTTTTTTTAGGCCCACATAATAGTGAAGAAAAGAATTTGACCTTCATTATAGGCCAGTTTAGCATTGCTTTTGAGAAGTGCTTTTAAAAAATGCTGTGGAAAAGTGATTTTGAGAAATGCTTTTGAAAAGTTTGGTTTAAGATTTAAGTGTTTAGTATTGTTGTCAAAAAAGTGTTTTTGATCAATAAAAGTCTATTTTAGACATTGTGTTATAAGTAATAAATATGCATTTAAATAATATTTAAATTAGTTAATATTATGAAATCTTAGTAAGAATGTAAAAATAATTTATTATAATTTGTTGTTAATATTTTAATATATAAAATATAATTTTAAATATTTTAAATAATTAATATTAATTATTCATAAAATTTAATTCGATTATATAAACTATATTTTAAACAATAAAATATGATCAATAAAAATTTAAATATATAATCAATAAAAATTTAAATATATAATATTATATATAAAATAAATTTTAATAAGAAAATAATTACATATGCCTTATAAATAAAGCTAAGAAAAGTTGCTTTTACCTCTGGGTTGAAAAGCAATTTTCCAAAGCACACTTAAAAAAAGTTGTTGTTTAGCATTGCTTCTGACTTTAAAAGTGCTTTTGACCCCCAAAAACACTTTTGAGAAGCAATGCTAAATAAAGCCTATAGCTTAGAATCGTGTAGAGAGACATGGTAGTAACGACTTTTCTTTACAACTCCCTAGTGAAAATCTGGAAGCCGTGATAAGTGTTTCTGTTTCTTTCAAAGAGAACCCTCGAGATGGGATTTGCTGGGAACATACTCATTATGGTAGTTTCTCCATTTCTAGTATGTATGAGGTGACAGCCCGTAACGTGAGAACACAACTGTTTGAGAATGAAGGGAAGTGGTGAGCACTTCAGAAAGCTAAAAATCCCACCCAAGATCAAGTGCTTCCTCTGGAAATGTGCTAGCAATATTCTACCAACCACTAATTTCTTGAACTGAAGGGGACTAAATGTTCTTAACATATGTCATTTTTGCAATAACAGCCCTGAAACTTTATCCCATGTGTTAAGGGATTGTGACATTGCTAGAAGTTGGTAGGCATTGCTTCATGTTAAGAAATGGAAACGATTATTCTAGTTAGTAGTTTGTAGTTAGAACTTAGTAGTTATGGTTATTACAATTAGTTAACTATTAATATGCTGTGTTATAAATGTTGTGCAATGTACTCTGAAAATCAAGATTATTTAATTAGTTTACTTCTCTTGATTCGTTTCTATAGTTCTCAATTATGGTATCTGAGCCATAAGTTTTGTTTTTTTTTTGTGTGTGTGTTTCTTCTTTGTGCTTCTACCATAGCGACAGAAGCAGTTTTTGGCAATGATGATGATAATCATCAATCAATCATGATGGTTACACTTGTAGCTAGCTCCTCTCCCGGTCCTAGTTGTGATTCCTTAAGAAAGATTCAACAGTTTCCCAAACATGATACGGTGAAACTAGGTGAGCACAACTTTCTTTTATGGAAACAATAGGTTTTGTTAATTCTTGAGGGGTATGGGTTGCATGAGTTTGTTCTTGGAGCTTTCAATGTTCCTCCACAATCTATTGGTGACAGAGATGACAAACTTATTGCTAACCTTGACTTCTTGTTTCATAAGCAACAATATAAGCTGTTAGCTTCCTGGTTATTTTCCATTATATATGATGATATCTTGGTGCATCTTACTGGTGCTCGATCAAGCTTTGATGTGTAGAACATACTTGTTCGGCGCTTTGCTACCAAATCCACCATGACACTTTCTACTCTAAGGCATTCTTTGTATTCCCAAAAGAAATGGCAATTAACCATTAAAGAGTACTTGACCAAGATCAAAGTTTAGTGTGATACCTTGATGGTTGTAGGCAATGTTATTTCTAAGAAGGAACATATTAGTATCATTCTTGCTGGTGTATTAGTAGAATATGAGTCAATTGTGTTGTGGCTTCAGCAATGAGTGTTCCTCTTGATCTTCTTGCTAAGATGCCTACTGATTGTGAGGCTCTTTCAAGTATGCCTTTTCACGTTAATGTTACTCAGCAATGTGGTACTGATGATAGAAATGCTAGACAATTTGACAGAGGTTCTAGACCACCCTACAAGGGCAGTGGTTCTAGGACATTTCAAGGTAGAGGCTGAGGGAAGAGGTTTGCTTATAACAAATCTCAATGCCAGTTGTGTGGTTGAATTGGTCACACAGTCCAGAAGTGTTACTATCGATTTGATGAGTCCTTTGAAGGTGTTTCTAATCAGATAATGCAAGTACATTGTCATCAGTTTCAAAATTCTTCAAGATCACCATGTGAAGGCTCTCATTGATGTTCCTAAAGGAACACTATGCAACATCCTGATTTGCAAGCTAATACTGCCTCCACCGAAGGACAGTTACCAACAAGCTCTCTGAACACAAAAGTCTAGTATCCAGACTCAGGAGCATCCACCCAAGTTACTAATGACCTGGATAACCTGTAGGAGGCAACACAATGTATAGGTAACAGCAGGCTTTTCATGGGAAATGTTGTGTCTGTACCAATGGCTCACATTGGCTCTTCCTTCTTTGGCAGTTCAAACAAAGGTTTTCATTTGAAAAATGTGTTGCATGTTCCACGAATCTGCAAAAACTTAATGTTTGTTTCCCAAATTGCTAATGGTAATCAAGTTTATTTTGAATTCCATCCTTTCTATTGCTTTGTGAAGGATATCAAGACAGGGACTATCTTATTGGTGGGCCGCATTCATGATGGCTTGTACCAGTTCAATCTATCAGGCACTTAGAGTTTCAACACTGCTTCAAATTCTTTAGCTACTGCTCACACCACTCATCTAGAGTCTCCTGTTTCTAGTAGTTCTAGGAGTCTCCTGTTTCTAGTAGTTCTATCTTTGATTTATGGAACAAATGCCTTGGTCATCCTTGTAATAAAACTATTATGTTAGTTCTTCAAAAGTGTAATGTTGTTTCAAAGAATTGTAGGATGAATTCAGTTTGTTCAGCATGTCAACTTGGCAAGTTTCATAAGCTTCCATTTTCTCCCTCAACTACTATTTATACAACTCATTTTGAATTCATTGTATCTGATTTATGGGGTCCTACTCCTGTGGCATCTGAAGGCCACTTTTATTATGTATCATTTGTTGATGCTAATTCTAGGTGCACTTGGATGTATCTTATCAAAAGCAAGTCTAAGGCATTGAACAAGTTTCTTCATCTACATAAATTTGTTGAAGTTCACTTTGGATATAAAATAAAAGTTCTTCAAACTGATAGGGGTGGAGAATTTCATTCTTTTCCAAAGGTCCTATCTCAGCTGGGGATTCATCATCGACTCTCTTGTCCTCATACCTTTGAAAAAAGTAGCTTAGTGGAGAGGAAACATAGGCATATAGTTGATACTGGTCTGACTTTGCTGGCTCAAGCTAATATGCCTATGCATCTTTGGGCTCATGCTTTCATTAGTGTTGTGTATTGTGACAGCCCAAAATTGACCCTAGTCGGGATGTGGTTTCGGGACCACAAAACCGAGGCATAAAAATAATTTAAAATTTATTTTGATGCCTATGATATGTGTTAATTTGTGTGTGACATTTTTGATGTTTCGATTTAGTGTTATAAATGTGAATTTCACTAGAAAGGACCTAGTAGTGAACTTTGAAAGTATGATGGGAAATGTGTGATGACTAGTTGATCATGCATGCAAAAATAAGGATTTGCATGTCAAATTTCCCCCAACATGAAGTGGCCGCCATGGCAGAGAGGATGGGCAAAACATGTCATGAAACATGTTTTGTTGGTGCATTAGGGAGAAATAATAAACAAAGGTGTATGGGTAAGAAAAGAATGAAAAAAATGTGTGTGAGTGTGGTATTCCCCCCATTGCCGTGAGTTGAGAGAAAGGAAAAGAAAAAATTTGGTTCATCCATTCTCATTTTCTTTGGGCTGAAAATTCTAAGAAGGAAGGAAATTTTGCTCCATTTTTGGTTTAGAAGAGATCTAGAAGGATATTTGGCTATACTTGCATCAAGATTAAGGTATGTTTGAGGTTGTGTCATGAGATTCATGCTTGTTTTGGTTGCTAACTTGATGTGCATGTTAGCCATGGTTCAAATCCTTGTTGTGCCATGGAAATGGTATTTGGCCAAGGTTGATATTGTGTTAAAACCATTGCATGCTAAATGTGAAGCTTGTTGATGATGCATGCAATGATGGATTGACTACTCTTGAAATTTCTTTTAGCATTCTTGAGTAAGACATTGAATCTTTTGTTTAACCATGACCAAAAAATTTAAAAGGAGTATGGTGTGTGAGGTGTTCGGCCATGGTATGCTCATGAGCATGGTTTATGCTTCTTGCATGATAGTTAAAATTTGTGTTTTGGAGGGTTATGGACACCTTGGAATTCGGCCTTGCACCTATAAGTGTACATATGTTTGTACATGATGTATTGGTATGACATACATACTATCTCAAAGTATGTATTTTCTTGTGATTATGTTTTGGTTATGAAGTATATGATAGATGTGTATTGAGCTACAATATGTAAAGCATTAGCTAGTAAAATGTGTGCCATTCATGTGTGGTATTAAACATGTAATTGGCCTCAACATCAACATGCATAATCGGCCATGAATGAGTGCCTAAGAGGTTGTGTTGTTCGGCCATGAGTAAGCATGTTGAAGGCTTTGTGTGTTGAATTGATTCATGAATTCGTACTTATGTGACTTTAATGTCTAGTGAATATATGCGGCTAAGTGCCTTGAGTTCCTCTTTTCGATACTCAAATGATTGAATGAATTTATTTGTAAATTAAGCTCAAGAGCAAAGGGGAACCAAATCCGATAAAGGGAAGGAAAAAGTAGTCGAATAGCCATCGGAATCATTCGACGACATCCGAGGTAAGTTTTCAAGTATCGAAACTTAGATTTTGATTCGATTGAATGAAGTAATAAGCAATCGAAATTGTGCCCTTGTATGTGGCCATTGAGCCGAAATGATATTCTTGATTAAGTAAATTGTGCATAAATGTTTGTTATGAAATTGAAACAAAGATGTGTATGAATGTGCGAATTGTGATATCGGGCTAAGCTCAAGGCAATTGTGCTAGTTGTGATATCCGGGCTAAGCTCAAGGCAATTGTGCGAAGTTGTGATATCGGGCTAAGCCAAGGCAATTGTGCGAGTTGTGATATCCGGGCTAAGCCCGAAGGCAATTGTGCGAGTTGTGATATCGGGCTAAGCCCAAGGCAATTGTGCGAGTTGTGATATCCGTGTTAAGTCCGAAGGCATTTGTGCGGGTTACCATAACCGGGCTATGTCCCGGCGTTTGAACGAGTAGCTATATCCGGTTAAACTCGAAGGTATGTGATTTGAAAATTTTAAGCTTGCTGGAAAATTTTCAGTTAATGCACTTGTGAAATTCCCAACAACAAGGTATGTTTTGTGTGTGCCGCACACTATGAGTAAGTGCGTATGAATATTCGCTCTAATGATAAATGAGCTATCGGCATTAACTAGGCCGTCATTTGTGTATGAATATAAGAGTTGGGATTGTGAAGTAAGCATGTCTTTGAGAAATTGTGCATATGAATTATTGTTTAGCTACTTGAATGCTATGCTTTGGTTGTGTGTATATTATGGCTCAAACTTACTAAGCATAAATTGCTTACTCCGTTTCTTTGTTTCTCTGTTTATAGGTTTTGCTCGTTAGCGATCGGATTCGGGATCATAGAAGTTGAAGTCAACCACACTATCAAAGCCCTTTTGGTACTCCTTTAGTTGAGTTTTGGATATGGCATGTATAGGACCACCCTCGGTTGTTTTAAGTACTTTGTGATGTATATGTGTGCGGCCATGCGAAAATGGTTCGTAAAAGTGGAGTATGGAATTTGACCATATGTGGTTTGTAATTATATTTGGTTCCATGATGTGATTATGGTTTGGAATGAGAGAGTTGGTCACATGATCAGCCATTGGAATGGCTAAATATGATCATATGTGGACCTAAGTATGACTAGATTATAGTTGGTCCATGGGAACTACAATATAGGTAAAGCCTACCTTAAAAATAGATGCTGCCAGCTGCAGTGACGTGGATGTGGAAAATCACCAAAATTTGTAGGAATGGTGTTAAATAGTGAATAAATTATGCAATCGAACCTTGACGAGTCTATTTTCATATGAAAGTAACGAAACGATCATATGAATAGTATACCGAGAGATATTAAAGTTCTCGTGAGACAGGGCCAGAACGGTTTCTGGGTCCCCTGTCGCGACTTTGAAAATTTACCATATATTATACAGAATGAATTAGAAGTCATGCCTTATATGTGAAGATTCCTTTTTGAGTCTAGTTTCATTAGAAACAAACGGCATCAGTATTGAAACCCTTTACAGAGAGATATTCAAGTTGTAACTCGCAAAGGTCAGTGTAGTCGACCCCTGTAACATGGGTGACTTTAACTAATAAACTGTACCAATTGGCCCGACCAAAAATTCTAGAAATAAATCCATGGATGGATATATGAGTCTAAATTCAGGGAAAATTTACGGAATCAGTTTCCGAGTTGTGCAACTCGAGATATGCTTTTTTTAAGGCGACAGTGACGCAGTTTTCCAGCTTGCCTGGGAATGTCAAATTGGTCGGTGCCATAAGTAGTTTTGGCTTGTTAACCCCTCGTGTCCGACACCAGCAACGGTCTCGGGTTCGGGGTGTTACAATTTTATTGGTATCAGAGCCACGGTTTAGTCGATTCTAGGACTACCGTGATGTGTTTGGGGTCTAGCTATACATGCCATTAAATGATGAATCGATAGTGTGGTGATTTCTGACAATTTGACTTTGTGTTTGTTATTAGCAATGGATCCCGATCCCAACCGAGTGATAGCTGATGGTGTGGAGAGTGTGGCGCTGCTCCGCGTAAGGGACAGCGCCGGTGGACTCTCAACCTATGGCCAGCAATCCGAATGATGAGGCTAGGCAAGCCTTTTATAGTGTGATGAACGAATGGTTTAATCAATACATTCGAACTAACACGGCTGTTCCACAACCTCCATTCCCGACAAATGCAACCCCGACCCACAATACCTCCGGTGGATGACCAAATAAGGTCAAGTAAGCCCCAATCGATAGGATTCGAAAACATGGGGCCACTGAATTTAAGGCTACGGATGATGATGATGCCGAAGCGAGCTGAATTTTGGTTGGATAACACTATCCGGTGCTCGATGAGCTATCCTGTACACCGATGAGTGCTTAAAGTGTACCATCTCCTTGCTACGTGAATCCGCCTACTATTGGTGGAGTACTCGACTTGTGGTGCCTAGAGAGCAAGTGACTTGGGAATTCTTTCAAACCGAGTTCAAAAAAGTATATTAGTCGAGATTCATCGACCAAAAGCGAAGGGAATTTCTTGATCTTAAGCAAGGTTCTATGTCCGTTATCGACTACGAACGAAAGTTTGTGAGGCTTAGCGAGCTGCGAGAATGCATTTCGTCCGAAGCTATTATGTAAACGCCGAGGATGGGCTGAATGATGATATAAGGATGTTCGTTGGCATTCTCGAGATCGAGAGTTCGTAGTACTTGTTGAGCGAGCTTGTAAAGTCAAGAGCTTAGAAAGGAGAAACAAAAAGTTGATGTGGGAACCGGAGAATTCGAAAGAGGTCTTGGGAAGCCCTTCCCACACTCATCAAAGAAATTTAGAGATGGCTTAGGCGGTCTAGAGACACTTCGGCTTTTCTAGACGAGACCGCGATCGACCCCCTATGGGCACGCTGAGTCACTTGATCGCCGGTGTTGGCAATGATCGTCGAGACAGTAAGCAGTGCCAATATTGTGGCAAATGGCATTCGGGAGTTGTAGATTCGTGACCGCTCTGTTATAAGTGCGGATCACCGATCATTTCATTAAGGATTGCCCGAGTTTATCCGAACAAAATGTAAATCAAAGTGGGAACCCGGTGCTACCACAACTCGAGGTAGGCCACCTAGAAATATGGGCAATGCTAGTGGCGGTCGAGAGGATCTAGAGATGCTACCATCAGATCCGAGGCTCGTGCTCTGCTAGGACTTATGCCATACGCATGCGTGAGGATGCTTCCTCGTCCGATGTTATTACCGGTACTTTTACTCTCCTTTACACTAATGTGATTGCTTTGATTGACCCCGGTCCTACTCATTCTTATATATGCGAAACCTTAGCATCCAGAAGACTTTGCCCATTGAGTCTCTCGAGTTTGTAATTGGTGTCAAACCCTTGGGTCATTACGTGCTTGTCAACAAAGTGTGTAAGAAAAGTCCCTAGTATTCCGAGGTTCTTGTTTTCGGCGGACTTGATGCTTTTGCCGTTCATTTAATTTGACGTTATTCTTGGTTTGGATTGGTTGACCATGCACGATGCGGTTGTAAATTGCAAAAGCAAGACTATTGATATGAGGTGCGCAAATAACGAGATAATTCGGGATGAGTCTACGGACTTAAAGGGTTGCCGGTGTAATATCGCAATGTTGGCCCGAAATAAGTAAGAAAGGGTGCGAAGCATACCTTGCGTATGTTCTAGATGACAAGGAGTTAGAAAAGAAACCCGAATCTGTGCGGTGGTTTGTGAATACCGGATGTTTTCCTCAAGAATTGCGGGTTTACCAATTGCTCGGGAAATAGAGTTTGGCATCGAATTGGTACCGGTACCACTCCAATTTCGATAGCTCCGTATCGTATGGCACCAATGTAATTAAAGGAGTTGAAAGCTCGGTTGCAAGAATTGGTGGATAAAGGTTTTGCTCGCCGAGTTTTTCACCTTGGGGTGCACCGGTGTTGTTTGTGAAAAGAAGGATGGAACCATGAGGTTTGTAGATCGACTATCGTCAGCTTAATAAAGCGACGATAAAGAACAAATATCCGTTACCGCGTATCGATGATTTGTTCGATCAACTGAAGGGAGCCTCAGTGTTCTCGAAAATAGATTTGAGATCGGGCTATTATCAGTTGCGAATTCGAGATTCGGACGTACCCAAAACGGCCTTTAGAACGAGATATGGTCACTACGAGTTCCTAGTGATGCCGTTCGGGCTTACTAATGCCCCTGCGGTATTTATGGATTTGATGAATCGAATCTTCAGACCATATTTGGATCGGTTCGTAGTCGTGTTCATTGATGACATCTTGGTCTATTCAAGAAATGAGACCGAACATGCTGAACACCTGAGATTAGTGCTGCGAATCTTACGGGATAAGCAATTATATGCTAAGTTCAGCAAGTGTGAGTTCTGGTTAAGAGAGGTTAGCTTCTTGGGGCATGTGGTATCTGCATCGGGTATTCGAGTCGACCCGAACAAAATTTCAGCCATACTGAACTGGAAGCCTCCGAGAAATATTACCGAGGCTAGGAGCTATTTGGGGCTTGCCGGTTATTACCGACGATTTGTAAAAGGTTTCTCGACGATAGCCACGCCAATGACGGCTACTCCAAAAGGATGTTAAGTTCGAATGGACGGAGAAATGTCGAAAAGTTTCGATCAATGAAAACTTATTTGGTGAAGCCCCAATTCTAGTGCAACCCGAATCGGGCAAAGAGTTTGTCATTTATAGTGACGCATCCCTACTTGGGTTGGGTTGCGTATTGATGCAAGAAGGGCGAGTTGTGGCCTATGCGTCGAGACAATTAAAGCCACATGAGAAAAATTATCCGACCCATGATCTCGAATTGGTCGCCATCGTATTCGCCTTAAAGATATGGCGACATTACTTATTTGGTGAGAAGTGCCATGTGTATTCGGATCACAAAAGTCTCAAATATTTGATGACTCAAAGAGACTTAAATCTGCGACAAAGACGTTGGCTCGATTGTTAAAGGATTATGAGTGGTCATTGACTATCACCGGGAAAGGCGAATGTGGTTGCGGATGCCTTAAGTCGTAAATCATTATTCGCTTTACGAGTGATGAATGTACACTTGTCTGTTCTACCCGACAATGTGTTACTAGCTGAATTGAAAGCCAAACCATTATTGATACGTCAAATTCGTGAAGCTCAGAAAGTCGACGATGAGTTGGTTGCAAAACGGGCTGAGTGTGTTCCGAACAAGGACTCGGAATTTCAAATCGATGATGATGATTGTTTGAGGTTCAAAAGTCGTCTGTGTGCTCCAAAGAATTCGGAACTTATTTCGATAATTCTAAACGAAGCCCATTGTAGCCGAATGGCAATCCACCCGGGGAGTACGAAGATGTACAACGATTTGAAACGTCAGTTTTGGTGACATGGTATGAAACGAGACATCTCCGACTTTGTTTTGAGATGTTTAATATGTCAACAAGTGAAAGCGGAACATCAAGTGCCTTGAGATTACTTGACCGATCACGATACCCGAGTGGAAATGGGATCGAGTCACAATAGACTTTGTATCCGGACCGCCATTGTCGCAAGTAAGAAGGATGCGATTTGGGTCATTGTAGATAGATTGACTAAGTCGGCTCACTTTGTCCCCGTGACGTCGGGTTTTCAATGGACAAACTAGCGAATTGTACGTTTCTCAGTTGTGAGATTACACGGGTGCCTATTTCCATCGTGTCGGATAGAGATCCGAGATTTACCTCGCGATTTTGGAAGAAGTTGCAAGAAGCTTTGGGTACCAAATTGCATTTCAAAGACCGCCTTTCACCCCCAAACCGATGGTCAATCCGGCGGATAATTCAGATACTTGAGGATATGTTAAGATGTTGCATCCTCGAGTTCAAGTGGTTCATGGAAGCAGTATTTGCCTTTGATTGAATTCGCCACAACAATAGTTTTCAATCAAGTATTAAGAAGGCACCCTACGAGGCTTTATGCGGTCGTAAATGCCGTGACGCCATTGTTTTGGACCGAGCTCGGTGAAAGCAAAATTTTCGGGTGGATTTGATTAGAGATGCTGAGCAGAAAGTGAAAGTAATCCGTGAAAGTCGAAGATAGCCTCCGATCGTCGAAGTAAACGCTGGTCTGCAAACGAAAAGACATCGAGTATCGTGGGAGATAAAGTGTTTCTCAAGGTTTCGCCTTGGAAAAAGATACTCGATTCGCCATAAGGGCAAGTTGAGCCCGAGGTTCATTGGGCCATATGAGATATCCGGCGAAGTCGGTCCAGTTGCATATCATTTGATTTTGCCCCGAACTCGAAAGGATTCACGATGTCTTTCATGTTTCGATGCTCGACGCTATAGATCGATCCATCGCATGTGATTAGTCCATCGAGGTTGAAATTCAAGCCAATATGAGTTATGAGGAAGAACCGATTCGTATCCTATCACGTGAAGTGAAAGAGTTGCGAAACAAGCGGGTTCCGCTAGTGAAAGTGTTATGGCTCAAACACGGGATAGAAGAAGCTACTTGGGAAACCGAGAACTCTATGAAAGAGCGATACCCAACCCTATTTATGGTAAGATTTTCGGGACGAAAATTTCTTAAGTGGGGAGAGTTGTGACAGCCAAAATTGACCCTAGTCGGGATGTGGTTTCGGGACCACAAAACCGAGGCATAAAAATAATTTAAAATTTATTTTGATGCCTATGATATGTGTTAATTTGTGTGTGACATTTTGATGTTTCGATTTAGTGTTATAAATGTGAATTTCACTAGAAAGGACCTAGTAGTGAACTTTGAAAGTATGATGGGGAAATGTGTGATGACTAGTTGATCATGCATGCAAAAATAAGGGATTTGCATGTCAAATTTCCCCCCAACATGAAGTGGCGGCCATGGCAAGAGAGGATGGGCAAAACATGTCATGAAACATGTTTTGTTGGTGCATTAGGAGAAATAATAAACAAAGGTGTATGGGTAAGAAAAGAATGAAAAAAAATGTGTGTGAGTGTGGTATTCCCCCCCATTGCCGTGAGTTGAGAGAAAGGAAAAGAAAAAATTTGGTTCATCCATTCTCATTTTCTTTGGGCTGAAAATTCTAAGAAGGAAGGAAATTTTGCTCCATTTTGGTTTAGAAGAGATCTAGAAGGAGATTTGGCTATACTTGCATCAAGATTAAGGTATGTTTGAGGTTGTGTCATGAGATTCATGCTTGTTTTGGTTGCTAACTTGATGTGCATGTTAGCCATGGTTCAAATCCTTGTTGTGCCATGGAAATGGTATTTGGCCAAGGTTGATATTGTGTTAAAACCATTGCATGCTAAATGTGAAGCTTGTTGATGATGCATGCAATGATGGATTGACTACTCTTGAAATTTCTTTTAGCATTCTTGAGTAAGACATTGAATCTTTTGTTTAACCATGACCAAAAAATTTAAAAGGAGTATGGTGTGTGAGGTGTTCGGCCATGGTATGCTCATGAGCATGGTTTATGCTTCTTGCATGATAGTTAAAATTTGTGTTTTGGAGGGTTATGGACACCTTGGAATTGCCTTGCACCTATAAGTGTACATATGTTTGTACATGATGTATTGGTATGACATACATACTATCTCAAAGTATGTATTTTCTTGTGATTATGTTTTGGTTATGAAGTATATGATAGATGTGTATTGAGCTACAATATGTAAAGCATTAGCTAGTAAAATGTGTGCCATTCATGTGTGGTATTAAACATGTAATTGGCCTCAACATCAACATGCATAATCGGCCATGAATGAGTGCCTAAGAGGTTGTGTTGTTCGCCATGAGTAAGCATGTTGAAGGCTTTGTGTGTTGAATTGATTCATGAATTCGTACTTATGTGACTTTAATGTCTAGTGAATATATGCGGCTAAGTGCCTTGAGTTCCTCTTTTCGATACTCAAATGATTGAATGAATTTATTTGTAAATTAAGCTCAAGAGCAAAGGGAACCAAATCCGATAAAGGGAAGGAAAAAGTAGTCGAATAGCCATCGGAATCATTCGACGACATCCGAGGTAAGTTTTCAAGTATCGAAACTTAGATTTTGATTCGATTGAATGAAGTAATAAGCAATCGAAATTGTGCCTTGTATGTGGCCATTGAGCCGAAATGATATTCTTGATTAAGTAAATTGTGCATAAATGTTTGTTATGAAATTGAAACAAAGATGTGTATGAATGTGCGATGTGATATCGGGCTAAGCCCAAGGCAATTGTGCTAGTTGTGATATCCGGGCTAAGCCAAGGCAATTGTGCGAGTTGTGATATCGGGCTAAGCCCAAGGCAATTGTGCGAGTTGTGATATCCGGGCTAAGCCCGAAGGCAATTGTGCGAGTTGTGATATCGGGCTAAGCCGAAGGCAATTGTGCGAGTTGTGATATCCGAGTTAAGTCCGAAGGCATTTGTGCGGGTTACCATAACCGGGCTATGTCCCAAGGCGTTTGAACGAGTAGCTATATCCGGTTAAACTCGAAGGTATGTGATTTGAAAATTTTAAGCTTGCTGGAAAATTTTCAGTTAATGCACTGTGAAATTCCCAACAACAAGGTATGTTTTGTGTGTGCAGCACACTATGAGTAAGTGCGTATGAATATTCGCTCTAATGATAAATGAGCTATCGGCATTAACTAGGCCGTCATTTGTGTATGAATATAAGAGTTGGGATTGTGAAGTAAGCATGTCTTTGAGAAATTGTGCATATGAATTATTGTTTAGCTACTTGAATGCTATGCTTTGGTTGTGTGTATATTATGGCTCAAACTTACTAAGCATAAATTGCTTACTCCGTTTCTTTGTTTCTCTGTTTATAGGTTTTGCTCGTTAGCGATCGGATTCGGGATCATAGAAGTTGAAGTCAACCACACTATCAAAGCCCTTTTGGTACTCCTTTAGTTGAGTTTTGGATATGGCATGTATAGGACCACCCTCGGTTGTTTTAAGTACTTTGTGATGTATATGTGTGCGGCCATGCGAAAATGGTTCGTAAAAGTGGAGTATGGAATTTGACCATATGTGGTTTGTAATTATATTTGGTTCCATGATGTGATTATGGTTTGGAATGAGAGAGTTGGTCACATGATCAGCCATTGGAATGGCTAAATATGATCATATGTGGACCTAAGTATGACTAGATTATAGTTGGTCCATGGGAACTACAATATAGGTAAAGCCTACCTTAAAAATAGATGCTGCCAGCTGCAGTGACGTGGATGTGGAAAATCACCAAAATTTGTAGGAATGGTGTTAAATAGTGAATAAATTATGCAATCGAACCTTGACGAGTCTATTTTCATATGAAAGTAACGAAACGATCATATGAATAGTATACCGAGAGATATTAAAGTTCTCGTGAGACAGGGCCAGAACGGTTTCTGGGTCCCCTGTCGCGACTTTGAAAATTTACCATATATTATACAGAATGAATTAGAAGTCATGCCTTATATGTGAAGATTCCTTTTTGAGTTTAGTTTCATTAGAAACAAACGGCATCAGTATTGAAACCCTTTACAGAGAGATATTCAAGTTGTAACTCGCAAAGGTCAGTGTAGTCGACCCTGTAACATGGGTGACTTTAACTAATAAACTGTACCAATTGGCCCGACCAAAATTCTAGAAATAAATCCATGGATGGATATATGAGTCTAAATTCAGGGAAAATTTACGGAATCAGTTTCCGAGTTGTGCAACTCGAGATATGCTTTTTTTAAGGCGACAGTGACGCAGTTTTCCAGCTTGCCTGGGAATGTCAAATTGGTCGGTGCCATAAGTAGTTTTGGCTTGTTAACCCCTCGTGTCCGACACCAGCAACGGTCTCGGGTTCGGGGTGTTACATGTATTTTATCAATAGACTTCTCACATCAGTACTCACTGGCAGGTCACCCTATGAGGTGTTGCATAAGATTGTGCCTAGCTATATGCATTTAAAAGTGTTTGGCTGTAGGTCTTGTCCTTATCTCAAACTTTTTAATACTCATAAGCTCCAATATCATTCCAGGCCTTGTGTGTTCCTTGGCTACAGTCTTGTTCACAAAGGATACAAATCTCTTGATGATACTAGTAAGATTTTTGTCTCTAGGCATATGGTGTTTGATGAAGCATGCTTTCCTTTTGTCAGTTCTGTTGGTTCAAGTGGTAGTTCTGTCACTTCTTACACTCAGCCTAGGTTCCAGCATCAGCAGTTTCAGGTTCCAATTGTGGTGTCTTTTGTGGATTAGCCTTAATTTGGTGCTCTAAGTTTGTCTGTTACTTTAGCTCAGCAAATTTTAAGAGTTGTGTCAAAGTCTGCTGCTCCTTCTTCTGGTCCTCTTCTCTTGGAGTCTACTGAATTCAAATTAAGGCCAACTGATAGCCTCTCACCAGGGAATGAAACTTGCAGTAGCCATTCTCCTCATCCTTCAACTCCATCTCCTCCTATTGTGATTCCTTCAATGCCTTCCAGTTAGGATCCTTCCTCAAGCTTACCTGTCAACTTTCATCCTATGCAAACCAGGTCCAAAAGTGGCATTTTTAAGCCTAAGGTATTCTCTACTGAGTTAAGTGAGACTGAGCATGTCACAATTGAAGAAGCCTTTGCTAGCAAAGAGTAGACACTAGCAGCTCAGCAAGAGTATGATGCTG